>NC_089263.1:21536780-26336780 GCF_963930625.1 Muntiacus reevesi | reverse complement strand
ATAGAAAATTGTGTCAAAATTAATCACAGGTAGATAAGACTAAAATGAGTCTAAACAAATTTCAAAATGTTGAAACCATAAAGAATATGTTTCTGATTACAGTGTAATTACACCAGAAATAAATAAAAATATAACTAGAAAATATGCAGATATTTGGGGATGAACCACTTCTAAATAACCTATAAACAGAACAGAACATAATAGAACACAGGGGATGGCTACCCACTCCAGTATTCTTGCCTGCAGAATCCTCTGGACAGAGGAGCCTGGTGGGCTATAGTCCACAGGGCCACAAAGAGTCAGACATGAAAGAGAAACTAACTAAAAAGAACATAAATACAAAATTTAAAAACATTTTGTACTGGTTAATAATGAAAATACCACACGTCAAAAAATAGTTACACACTCATATTCACAGCTGGGCTATTCACAGTATTCAAAAGGTGGAAAGAACACCTGTCCATTGATAGATGAATGGACAAAGAAACTGTGGCATATCCTCACAGTGGAATATTATTCAGCCTTAAAAAAGGAAGGAAATTCTGATCCAAGCTACAATATGGATGAATCTTGAGGACATCATGCTAAATGAAATAAGTCAATCACAAAAGGACAAATACTGTATGATTCCACTCATAGGAGGTTTCTAAAGTAGTCAAATTCATAGAAACACAAACTAGAATGGTGGTTGCCAGTGACTGGGAGTAAGAGGGAAAAGGGGGAGTCATTTTTTAACAGGTACAGTGTTTCAGATCTGCAGGATGAAAAAGTCCTGGAGATAAAGTTTTCTAACAATGTGAATATAGTTTACCTTATTGAACTGTACACTTAAAAAATTTTAAGATGGTAAATTTTAATGTTTTGTGTTTTACCACAATTTTTTTAAAAAATAGATTCTGTTAAAGGAGGCTTATAAGGGAATGCATAGCCTTAAATTCATTTATTAGGAAACAAAAAACACTGGAAAAATAAATAATCTAAATATCCATTTACTAGGGCTTCCCAGATGGTGCAGTGGTAAAGAATCTTCCTGTCAATGAAGGAGATACAAGAGATATGAGTTCAATCCCTGGGTCAGGAAGATTCCCCTGGAGAAGGAAATGGCAACCCACTTCAATATTCCTGCCTGGAAAATCCTATGGACAGGGGAGCCTGGCAGGCTATAGTTCATGGGCCACAAAGAGTCAGATGCAACTGAGCAACTGAGCACACAGACACTTTGAAAAGACCAACAAATTAAAACTCAAATAAAGGTAAAGAAGAAAACGAATGTAGGGCAGGTAAAAATTAAAATAGAAAACAAATGTGCAACAGAGAAAAATCAACCAAGCCCAAATGATGATAAAGTCTTAGCTATACTGATAAAAGATGAGAGAGAGGGAAGGTACACAAATTATAGTATCAGGAATGAAAAGGTGGATACCACTTGTAAAATATAATAATGGATATTATGAACAACTAATAACAATTTATATGAAATGAACAAGTCACTGAAACAGAACTTAGCAAATCTGACACTAGAAGAAACAAAAATCCAAACGGTCCAGTATTTACTAAAGAAATTGAATCTACAATTTAAAATCCTCTTTCCTCTTATCAAATAACTTCAGATCCCAGTGGATTCCCAATTGAATTCTTCCAAACAGTTATGCAAAAACAAAAACAAACAACAACAACAAAACACCAGCACTACCCAAAATCTTTCAGGGAACATAAAAGAAGATACACTTCCCAACTCACTTTGAATGGCCACCATGACCTTGATACCCAAATCTGAACTTGATGTTATATGAATACAAAATATAAGGCAAGTCACTTTGAAACAGTTTACAAAGAAACAATAAAAAACTGTCAAATCACAGTATGGTACTGCCACAAAGACAGAAATATAGATCAATGGAACAGAATGGAAAGCCCAGAGATAAATCCACGAACCTATGGACACCTTATCTTTGACAAAGGAGGCAAGGATATACAATGGAAAAAAGACAACCTCTTTAACAAGTGGTGCTGGGAAAACTGGTCAACCACTTGTAAAAGAATGAAACTAGAACACTTTCTAACACCATACACAAAAATAAACTCAAAATGGATTAAAGATCGAAATGTAAGACCAGAAACTATAAAACTCCTAGAGGAAAACATTGGCAAAACACTCTCCGACATAAATCACAGCAAGATCTTCTATGACCCACCTCCCAGAATATTGGAAATAAAAGCAAAAATAAACAAATGGGACCTAATGAAACTTAAAAACTTTTGCACTACAAAGGAAACTATAAGTAAGGTGAAAAGACAGCCCTCGGATTGGGAGAAAATAATAGCAAATGAAGAAACAGACAAAGGATTAATCTCAAAAATATACAAGCAACTCCTGCAGCTCAATTCCAGAAAAATAAATGACCCAATCAAAAAATGGGCCAAAGAACTAAACAGACATTTCTCCAAAGAAGACATACAGATGGCTAACAACCCCATGAAAAGATGCTCAACATCACTCATTATCAGAGAAATGCAAATCAAAACCACAATGAGGTACCATTACACGCCAGTCAGGATGGCTGCTATCCAAAAGTCTACAAGCAATAAATGCTGGAGAGGGTGTGGAGAAAAGGGAACCCTCTTACACTGTTGGTGGGAATGCAAACTAGTACAGCCACTATGGAGAACAGTGTGGAGATTTCTTAAAAAACTGGAAATAGAACTGCCATATGACCCAGCAATACCACTTCTGGGCATACACACTGAGGAAACCAGATCTGAAAGAGACACGTGCACCCCAATGTTCATCACAGCACTGTTTATAATAGCCAGGACATGGAAGCAACCTAGATGCCCATCAGCAGATGAATGGATAAGGAAGCTGTGGTACATATACACCATGGAATATTACTCAGCCGTTAAAAAGAATTCATTTGAATCAGTTCTAACGAGATGGATGAAACTGGAGCCCATTATACAGAGTGAAGTAAGCCAGAAAGATAAAGAACATTACAGTATACTAACACATACATATGGAATTTAGAAAGATGGTAACGATAACCCTATATGCAAAACAGAAAAAGAGACACAGAAGTACAGAACAGACTTTTGAACTCTGTGGGAGAAGGTGAGGGTGGGATGTTTCGAAAGAACAGCATGTATATTATCTATGGTGAAACAGATCACCAGCCCAGGTGGGATGCATGAGTCAAGTGCTCGAGCCTGGTGCACTGGGAAGACCCAGAGGAATCGGGTGGAGAGGGAGGTGGGAGGGGGGATCGGGAGGGGGAATACGTGTAACTCTATGGCTGATTCATGTCAATGTATGACAAAACCCACTGAAATGTTGTGAAGTAATTAGCCTCCAACTAATAAAAAAAAATAATAATAAAAAACTGTCAAATCAGTTTATATATATAAATTATATGTCACAATTCAGTTGCATTTAGTCCAGAATGCAAGGTTAGTTTAATATTAAAAAATCAATCACATAACTGACACCACACACATATCAAGAAGGTGTGAACTCAGAGAACTCAAACAGTGGCTCTGTATCAACCTAGAGGGGTGGGATGGGGAGGAAGATAGGAGGGAGGTTCAAGAGAGAGAGGACATATGTACACCTATGGCTGATTCATGTTGATATTTGACAGAAAACAACAAAATGCTGTAAAGCAATTATTCTTCAATTAAAAAGTAAATAAAATTTTTTTAAAAGGTGTGAACTAAAAACCATTGCACACACACACCTATACACACATACACACACACACCTCCATCCTGGTAAAACTACCCTAGACAGCAGCTGGACCTGACTGGAAGAAGGACAGAGACAGTGACAATGACACTGGGGGAGATGAGCAAGAGAGGCCGGAAACCAAGTCCCAGAGAGGTGGGGACGGAAACTCAGAGCATGAATTATGGGGAGACTCTATATGCACCGATGTCTCCATGGCCGGGCCTGTTCAATGAGTGAGTGTTTACCAGCTACATGCTGTATCCTTTCTCTCTTTTGTTTTTTAAACTGTGGTTAAATAAACACAACATAAACCTTACCATCCAGACCACTGTCAAGTGCACAGTTCAGTGCCATCAAGTGCGTTCACACCATTGTGCTACCACCACCCCATGCATCCCCCAAGCTCCCTTCATCTCGTACAAATGAACCCTGTACCCACTAAGCTTCCCCCCCTGCCCTGCCCCAAGTCCTTTACAGAATGAGAAAACAAAAATGCTTCAGGGGGCAAAGCAACTTTCCATCAAAGCAGGACTGGGCCCCAGGATCTCTCCGGGCCCCCTCCCTCCTAGGAACAGTAACCGTGACCTTGGCAACCATAGCTGCAGGTGGTGGGTGCCTCGGAACCCACCTGGGAGGCCTGCTGCAGGCTCCCCTCATGACGCCATGCCTGGGAGAGCCAGCTCAGCCCGAGGGTCTAAGACCTCATGTCCATGAGCCATCTTCCTCTCTGGAAAGCAGGAATCAAGACCTCCACTTACAGAACTGAAGAAGCTCTGATTAAGCCTACTTCTACGTCTGCCTGGCACAGAGCTCTGCCCAGGAGAGGGGTGCACTGGCTGCCTCTGGACCAGCTGAGGGGAGGCGGGAGGAAGAAGCAGCAGAAAGAAGGGGGATCACAGGCAAGGGGGCTGCTCCCAGGCTGCTCTGTGCCTGCATAGGACCTCACAGAGGAGGCCATGGGGGCTTCCAGAGTCCAGCGGAGTCCTTGCAATTAACATGGGCACAGCTGGAATGCTGCAAACTCCAGCCCAATCTACAACCACCCTCCCAACCCCCACAGAAGCTTGAGAGAAGGAGAGGAAGTCAGGATTTATCCCAAAGCTAACCAGTCTGCACAGCTGATGGATTTTTCTCAAGTGCAATCTCACAGTCTCCCAGGCGAGAGTTAATTTTCTTTGGCAAGGGACAAGTCTCAGGCTGGCAAGCTTCGCAGAGCTCCCACCACGCGATGCCTCTGCTTGGCTGCAGGACCCGAAGTGGGGCTGGCAAGACTGGGTATCGACAAACAAAAAACAGACACACTTCCCAAAGAGCGTCGCTCTTCCTCAGCCAGGACTTAGGGAGGTCGCACAGATACGCCGGCGTCTTGATGGCTGAAAATAGTACTGGTGGTCATCTTTGGGGACGACTCTCACAAGCAACCCAAGGTGAGTCACAGCACTGTCCCAAAGTGCCCTGGCCACGCCTGGAGACATTCATTCAAAAGAGGAATGCAGGTGCTGGATGTATTTGCATCTCAGGGATTCCTTTCTGCGGTCTTGGGCTTGGCTCTACTTCCCAGAGAGAGGCGAGATCACAGCTTGAAACCCCTGGATTCTCTCCTCACCAGTCCCCTCTCCCTCCACCCTCCTCGCTGCGTCCTTACACCCACCACTTCATCCCTGGACCACAATGAACATAATCTTCCATCCTCACTGAAGAATATCTTGTTCCCACTGTTCACACTCTCTCCTCTCCCCGGCTTCTTGGGCAGTTTCCATGCAGAAGAAAAAGCCTACATTCACCATGTCTTTTATAATCCTCCTCGGTCTCCAGGGACCCACCACCCAGCCACAGCCAGAGAGTCCAGACCCCTTCCTGTTTTCCTTGCACTTTCTGGTTGGTCCCCTCAGGCTCTCACTGAGTCCACCCCCACTCGTGGCCTGACTCTCTGCTTCCACCCACCCTTCAAAAACTCCCCCATCCTTCCTGAAGCTGGAATCCAACAATCCTTTCCCACCTCCAAAGTGACCTGCTTTCCCTCGAGGTCCCATCTCCTACCCTCATTGACCACTCTTTCCCTAGGACCCTCTGCACATTCCTCCCCAAGAAGCTCCCCTCGGGCCCTTCCTCCACCCCACAGCCTTTCTTTCGGCCACATCGTCTCCCCCCGGAGCCACAAGAGGCGTCTCTAGGGCCCAATTCACCCTGGCTCCCATCTTCCACACTCATCCCAAGAGTTGGCCCCTGGTGAAACTCTGCCAGGTTCCATGTCCATCTAAATAGGGCGGTCTGCCCTACTATCTCACCTTCCCACTCCTCCGTCCTTGTCAGGCCAGGTTCTGCCCCACCTCCCTCCCTCTCTGTCCCAGGAATGTGCTCTCACCCTTCAAGATGAGCAATCAAGAGGCACTTCCTCCCACACAACGAGCTACACTGACTGGTCACCTCCCCTGGGGTCCCCTCTTCACCTCCCTAACACAAAGATGCGTGGCCACCAGAGCACCAGACACGTCCTAGCTGATCACCAGAGGGCAAGGGCTCCCTTTGCCTCTCCCAGGAGGACCTTCCCAGGAGGACCTCCCCAGGAGCTGAGTCCCAGTTCTGAGCCACGAGGTCAGGACATGGTCAATGACATGGCCTTCCCTGGAAGTTGAGGGTCTCTGCCACAGAGGGGCCCAGGCAGGAGGGGGTAGGCACATCCAAGAACTAATCTTCATCTTGACAGCCCCCCTGAAGGGCTGGCATGCCACCCCCACGTTTCCCTGCACTTGTGTACACGACTGAAGGACAGTACATGATGGTCTCAGATGAGTCTGTGGCAACCATGACTATATGAAAACACAGCTCTTTGCAGGACAACCTGCCCCATGGGAAGACCCCAGCAGTGTTGCCTGGGGAGACTGAAGGGCTGGCTCCATAAACATACACACCCTGGGGATTTCCCTGGCGGTCTAGTGGTTAAGAGTCCTCCTTCCAGTGCAGGGGACAAGGGTTCGATCCCTGGTCGGGGAACTAAGATCCCACATGCCACGGGGCACCTAAGCCCTCGTGACACAATTAGAGAGCCTGTGTGCTCCAGAGCCTGTACTTCACGAAAACAGAAGCCCACAAATAGAGAAAGCCTGTTTACTGCAATGAAGACCCAACATAAAAAAAATTTTAAATATAAAATAAAAAACTTAAAAGGAAATTAAAACAAAACCCAAACAACATATAAGTTATCAAGCAGTTTGAGCCCAAGCTAGGGTGTTAGAATTGTTCTGACTTTAAATAGCATTTTCTGGATGATCTACAAGTACATGTGGTATAAATAAGTTTGGAAAATGATGCGTTATGCAGAATTTAATGAGTTGCTTTCTTGCAAGACTAGTCAAGGCTCTTAATATGGCTCTCTGGGACCCAGGGAGGGGGCAGGGTGGGGGTGGGGGCATGGTACACACAGTGTGTCCCCAGTCAGATCTGAACGTGGGCCACTATTTTAGGGACCATCTCCTGGGACTCCACTGAGCACAGTTAGAGAAGGCCAGTGCAAACACTCATGTAATTAATTAGAAGTGGATATAATTAGCTACATCTGAACATCATTAATAAAAATTACATAGAGAAATGGCTAACTTCCTTTCATTTAATCACATAAATTATGTTGGGCTCTGAGTAGCAGCTCAGAGTGCTATTTTCTTGAAACATTTTTCATCTTTTAAAAAAAGGTGTTGATGAATTTTTTTCTCTCCTAACGTGCAACTTAAAAAAAAAGAAAAGTTGGTGTCAGAGCAGGCGTTTCCAAGTGCTTGAGAACACACACACCAAGGCAGGGAAGCAATCGTAGCAGCTGCTCTCTGCCTCCTCTGAGAAGGAAGTGGCGGCTAGGGGAGTTTTCATGGGCTATGCCCTCCCCATCTGTGGTTCTTTCTCAGGATCACGCCCCCGGGTCATGAATCCTCACTGAACAGATGAGGACAATGAGATTCTGAAAGTGTCAGAAACCAGAGCTACATGCAATCACAGACTTCCTGACCATCTATGATCCACGAGAAATTGGGGTAGACATTGCCAAGAATCAGACCAAGGGTTACTCTCTGCGGTGAACAAGCCCACAGAGAGACCAGCGGTCAGGCAGTAAAGCACAAGGCAGGCTTCAATGTGGCTTAGGACTTCCCTGATGGACCAGTGGTTAAGAATTTTCCTTCCAATGCAGGGGACAATGGTTTGATCCCTGGTCTGGGAAGATCCCACATGCCTCAGAGCAACTAAGCCCATGCACCACTACTACTGAGCCTGTGCTCTAGAGCCTGGGAACCGCAGCTACTGAAGCCCTTAAGTCTAAAGCCTGTGCTCTGCAACGAGAAGCCACCACAACGAGAAGCCCTCGCACCACAACGGGAAAGTAGCCCCCACTTGCCTCGACTAGAGAAAGCCCTCTCAACAACAAACACCCAGTGCAGTCAAAAATAAAACAAATAAATAAAGAAAAATTTAAAAAAAAACTTTAGTGCCAGTTCTCTTAAAGAAGTTGCTAACATTAATGGTCTTTTCTGACGGACCTGTGCACACGTGTGTCTTACCTTTTCCTACCTCACGGGCCTGTTGTATAAGTATAGGAATAGTGAGACTCAGAATGTAATTCTCCAGGAGAGAAAAAATAGAACACAGCCCCCAACTTCTATTTGAGTGGAAGAACATTCACAAAGATATCTGTGAAAAGACAACAGGCACGCTCTGAGAAGTAGTATTCTGAAGTTACAGACAGGATGGTTCCCTTGCAGTAGAAAAGTAAATACATCCAAGTCTCTTCTCTCTGCAGATCTCCTCCGAGATTCATTCTGGCATAACTATCAGTTAAAAATATCTGTCTCGTTGTACTTTCCTCTCGAAGAAGAAATATACTTTTCTGCAAAGAACACTGATCAGTGTATTCACTTAAATGACTGTCCTGAACACTGCAGGTGGCGGAATGCAATCACTAAGGGAGCTCAGCTTCTTGTCAATTGTCAGTGTCATTGATACTCTAATGATATTTCAAGATACATAAATATTCCACTAGGTCTTTTATTTTCTTCAGTTTTTCAGCGCTCAGAAGGCTGAGCACCGAAGAATTGATGCTTTCAAATTGTGATGCTGGAGAAGACTCTTGAGAGTCCCTTGGACAGCAAGGAGATCAAACCAGTCAATCCTAAAGGAAATTAGTCCTGAATATTCATTGGAAGGACTGATGCTGAAGCTCCAATACATCGGCCACCTGATTTGAAGAGCCAACTCACTGCAAAAGACCCTGATGCTGGGAAAGATAGAAGGCAGGAGGAGAAGAGTGGTGACAGAGGATGAGATGGTTGGATGGCATCATGGACTCAGTGGACATGAATTTGAGCAAACTCTGGGAGATGGTTGAAGGACAGAGGAGCCTGGTGGACTACAGTCTATGGGATCCCAAAGAGTCAGACCAGCTGAGGGATTAACACTTTCACACTTCACACACAGACCCAACTACCCAGGAAGTGAAGAACCGGATAGCTGTACAGCCCCACCTGCAGCAACCCTCCAGTAAAACGACTCGGTTTCACACAGGTCAGAACCAAATACCACACACACCATGCAAGGTAACCTCTCAATTCTTACCGGAAACAAGCAGTTTGGTAAGGTCCTGAAAACCCTCCTGGTGATGAAATCTTTCTGGAATAAAACAGAAGAAAAGAGAGGAAATTACTTTGGTTTCAGAAATGACATGGGTGCCCCTACAGAGCGCTCCTTTCGGTGTAGAAATTTAAATGAGTGAGAGACTTGAATACCTGGGAAAGTGAACTGATTATAATTCTAATGAGATGATCAGAAATCACCCTGAAACAAATAATTAAAATGTTTCTTTGGCCATTCATCACATGATCATTGCCTTAACATCATGTTGGACAAATAAAGCGATGGCTTATGTATCGCTCTGGCTGGAGAGGCTGTCAGCATTTCAATGAAGTTCCTCAAAGCCCTCATGAATATGTATTTTCCCACAACAAAGCTTGACCCCACTAGTTGGCAGAAGCAGTATTCTGGGGCACTCTCAGAAGAGGTGGGTGTGCAAGTGGGGGCTGGAAGGGGATGAAAGGAAATTAAAGGAATGAGAGAGAAGGCAGGCCACCTCTCCTCTCCCCTGCCCGGCTTCCCAGCCCACCCTTCCTCCTAGGCAGCACAGTTTCAGGAAGAGAACAGAAAAGAGGACTTCAGGTTTCATGGTCTCCTTGAACAGAGGGTGCTTCGCAAGTGTGAGTTGGAGAAGAAAGCCAGAGTCAAAGGCGTCAGGACCACCAGGCCATGGGTTGGAAGGGAGTTCATGTGGGGCAGGAGATGACTGGGGATGGAGAGCCTGCGGTGGGGCAAGAGGATGGGTTTCCCAGTCTGAAATGTCACATCCAAATGCCTTTTCTCCCTCTCATTTGGCTGAAGTCAGAGTAAGTAATAAAGGAATTTCTTTGTTCCTTCCAAAACCATGGCAATGGCGGCTTCCTCCCTGGCACCCCACCTCCTGGTAGCATCTCGTGAACAGTTGCACTGGTCAGGGAGTCTACCTTCACCTTAGCCTCAGGTCTGCAGTCAGGGGATGGTGTCCTTCTTTGGGGAAAACAGGACGTATGGCCAATGGCTAACTGGGGATACTGGGGGTCACCCAAAACTGGTCCAGTGCAGATGCCTTGATCTGGATGTAAAAGAAAATGATGGGCCAGCCCTGAGAAGGTTGCAGATGCTCCAACTGTGACCAAGATCCACAATGTGACCAAGCCACAGGGTGATCAAGTCACATGACCATAAGCTGCTACCCTCCACCCTGTGCATGCGTGTATGCTAAATCACTTCAGTTGTGTCTGACTCTTTGCAATGCACAGTCCCTGGCGGGACTATAGCCCGCCAGGCTCCTCCATCCATGGGACTCTTCAGGCAAGAATACTGGAATGGGTTGCCATGCCTTCCTCCAGGGAATCAACCTGATCCAGGGATCGAACCTGCATCCCTTACATCTTGTGCATTGGCAGGCGGGTTCGTTACCACTAGCACCAACTGGGAAGCAAGGATGTTTGCCTCCCTTATCTGTTTCTTTCCAAGGGCAAGTGCTTCTGCTGCTGCCTTTCAAGTCCCTTCACAGTGTCGGTCTCAGCTCCATCAGGTATAAAATGGGGGCAGTGGGAACCACCTTACAGGAGGGATGAAGGTGAAACCCCACAAAACCTGGAGAACACCACCTGGGGCCACGGCAGCCTCAACAGCCTGCCCTTCCTTCTGCCAGCCCCACCGTCCAACCCCTCCAGGAGGAAGTGACTTAGGGGTTAGTGCTCGTACTAAAGGTCATGTCCAGGGACTTCCCTGGTGGTCCAGCGGTTAAGACTATGAGCTCCCAACACAGGGGCCCTGTGCTCAATCCCAAGCCAGAGAACTAAGATCCCATGTGGTGCATGGTATAGCCAGAAAAAAAAAAAAATCACTATATATTATGTCCAGCAGCAAGAACCCTCCCTGGGAGACAGGAGAGGGGCCTCAATTCCTTGGTGTGTTCCAGGTTTGCTCTGTGACCTCAAGCAGGTCACTCAGAAAGGTCAACAGTCCCCCCTGGGCATCCCCACCCCAACTCTGCCCAGCTGGGACCAAGGAGAGCAGAGAAGGGTCTAGAAGCCTCCAGCACAGGCTGGCTAGCAGAAGTCCAGCATCCCCCATCCCTCCAGGCCCAGAAGTGCCTGGGGGATTCCAGAGCCCAGCTCTCCCTCCCTTGCCCCCCTGCCTGCCACCCGTGAGTCCCCTGAAAGAGCAGTGTCATCCACCTGTAGCCTGAGCACCCCGCCTGCTCCCCAAGGTTCCCTACAAAGACACCCAACCGTCAAAGTACTTTGGAAGGACAGCCGGCAGCACTCAGCTCCTTACGTAAGGAAGCAGGCCCACATCTCAGCTCAATTTAGCATCCGGTTTTAAGTGTCTATTTATAGGCCTCACGCGAGCACCCCTTGTGGATGGCGGGGTGTCAGGGCTCCGGGCTCCCGGCCACCGCTATTCATTAGCATTCCTTTCGTGTTTGTCTTCTCTCATTTTCCCAGCAGCATTGTAACTCAGCAGCAAGGTCACCTACAGCTTGGATCCAGCGCCACTTCTCATCTTCTCTAAAGAAAATATGAATTTTCTTTCCCTGGCAGCAGTGCCCTCTCCCCAACCTCTGGGGGGCCCTGGCTTGCACCGGCTATAGCAGAGCTGTGTTGTTTTCCTGACCTGCGTCTCCCGACAGATGGCTCATCTCAAAGACAAGTCCAGCAAAGTCGTGGGTGGGGGCATCCAGGAAGGCCTCAGGCATCCACTGTCACCTCCCTGGTTTGCCCTTAGTCCACCCGCCCCCTGGCCAGGCACAGCGGCCAGAATGAACCCAGAGGTTTGGAACATTCAGGATCTCCTCGGCCATGTATGAGCCGGCCACTCCTCCTTGTACCAAACACATGTCCTGGGTCTCTACCCATCCCTTCGAGATGCAGCCAGCACGAGTCACCTGCTCTGTCCCTTTCGGTCACGCGTGACTGGACAGAAATACCAGAATCTGCTCTTTTGGTAACTCACAGCCATTCCTGTAATAGCCCCCTCATCCTCTTATATCATCAACCTCCAGGCTGGGAACTCAGGACACAGTTCTGAGTTCACAGTTCTGAGAACTCCCCAAAAGATTAAAACACGCAGCCACTGTCAACATGGTCAGTCCAGGCACAGGCTGGTGGGTGTTTAGGTCATCCTGAGCCCAGCTTCCCTGGTGAGACTAGAGACAGGAAGTCGCAGGAGACCAGGAGACTCTGCGGAGCCACTTCCTGTCCACATGCTGATGACCAGATCCTCTGGGGCCAGGCCCCCTGCCCTCAGAACCAGTGCAAAAGGAAAGGCAGGCCTCTCTGCCTGCCAGCTCTAAGCCCACAGCAGAATTCAGGCACAGACAACACTGCCAACCAAAGCCCTTCAGCCTCCTGACTTCAAACACCACGAGAGTTGATGCTCCCGTGAATACTGGGGCTACAGCCGTAGGTATCTGGTTTGAGAAATAATTAATTTTCTCACAGATGCCAGCTCACTGCCCTGAGAGGGTCCCCATGATTCCACATGCACACTTCCAACAATAAATTGGATCTCTGATCAAACAGGGTGTATGAAATGTCACGTTTCCAGATGCTTGGGAATAAACAAATTCTAAACATTCCTGAGACTCGATGGTTCACAGATTTGCTGATAAAGGTGATCAGCTGCTTTTGATAATATGGCACGGGAATCAGTGGGAGAGACCAGGTCCAGAAAGATCCTGGAGGCCTGGTGGTGGCCCAGGCGATTGGGGAAGGGGATCTGGAAAATGGCCATGGCCCTAGACAGGCCTGCTCACAGGAGCCTCCCCACCACAGCAGGAGAGGCTGCCCTGGGAGCCCTGGAAAGGGCAGTGCTGGTGGGAGAAGGATCAGAACCAACCTTCATAAGCTTTTTCTCGCCAAGTTAGTGCAAATTCCACAGTTTCACGGACTCCCAGACCTGGAAGCTGTCCTGAGGCGCACCTGGGGACAAGGAGCAGGAGACGGAGGTCACCTGTCCACGACAGAAATGGAAAGTCTGCCTGGAAACATCAGCACAGCAGAACCACCAACCCATTGCCCAGAATAAAATTTCTTTCTCCAGCTGACCCATGAGCTATGGCTGAAGGAATTTCCTTGACTTAAACTGGCAACATTGGGCTTTGTAAGGGGCTGCGGCCTGGGCACCAAGGTGCAGGGAGACCTGGGACACTATGGGGAAGAACAGGTGGGATGTGATGAGCAGTAATAATCCAGGCTCCAGGAATCACTTGCTGACAAAGGACTCCGGCCACACTGAGTGGAAGCCCTGGGCGGGGGTTTGGGAGGGGTGTGTGCAGCGCGCCATGGCCATGGTCAGGTACATCAGAGGCAGACGTCAGCACACCACAGTCAGCTCAGGTGTGACTCCTGCGGTCCCAGCCTGGTGGCTGCTGCTGCTGCTAAGTCGCTTCAGTCGTCCGATTCTGTGCGACCCCATAGATGGAAGCCCCGTCCCTAGGATTCTCCAGGCAAGAACACTGGAGTGGGTTGCCATTTCCTTCTCCAATGCATGAAAGTGAAAAGTGAAGTCGCTCAGTAGTGTCCGACTCTTAGCGATCCCATGGACTGCAGCCTACCAGGCTCCTCCGTCCATGGGATGTTCCAGGCAAGAGTACTGGAGTAGGGTGCCATTGCCTTCTCCACTGGTGACTGCAGCAGCCCTTAAACTCAGGTGTTCGTAAGACTAGAGGACCATTGCATGAGGGAAAGCCTGGAATGGAGGTTCACACTTGCACTGCTGTCTCAGGCCAGCACACGTGGACATGGGACTTGCCTATACTCTGCTTTCTCAAAGAGCAGACAGTCAGCTGGCAAAGGTCAGCATCTGGCAGGTAAGCCATGGCTCAAGGTGGCTTCTGGGACCTGGCTCTGTAGCTCAGCCAAGCTGCCCTGGGGTAAGCAGTGAGATGGCCCGTGTTCCCTTGGGTGTGACTGGAACCACAGGATGGAATTGGGAAGTGGGGCCCGGGTGGGGCCTGGGGGTCTGCTGCTTCCTGGGGGACAGTGTCAGTCAAGCACAGCAGTCTCATATAGAGCAGGGAAAGAATTGGGGCTCCAAGAACTGGCCACAGACCAGTGACTGTGGGGAAATAGGGGATGACCTCAGAGAGGGGCTCCAGGTCCTCTGAGCCAGATGGACGCAGGGGACACAGCCCAGGTCATTGTATGAAGAAGACTCGGGGCTGGGAGAGAGCGATGGTAAAGTTGAGATGCTCCATGGATGGGCACCAATTGGATGTTCACAAGTAAAAATCTTAAATTGTAAATAACAGAGTCCTCTAGCGAGATGCAAGGGAAAGTCTTCAAATGCTAATAATTTATTGATAGAAACACCCACAGGTATTATTTTGCTCCTTCTGGGCAAAAAGTTGTGTCTTTAGAATCAAAGTTCAAACCTTAAGATTCTCATTTGTACAAATGTCTGGGGAAGAGACTGGCTTTGAAATCCATCTTCAGTGGTATCCAAGTTTGAAAAGCAATTGTTTTGTTTGAGAAAGTGGCTTCTAAACACCCTCTTAAAATACTGAATTAAGGATAACACACAAATCAATACCATTAAAAGAGTCACACCCTCCACTCTTGAAAGTTTAGTTTTCAAAGCCTGAAGGTGGCAGGCATCACAGATGCTAACATTCTGTCCCCAGATTCCTCACTTCCTTCTCCGAATTCCAACAGGGAGAATTTCTATGTGATGAGTTTACTGAGAAGGGACTGTTCTCTCAAGAGGGTTCTTTGTTTCCCATCCTGGGGCCTGACAGACCACCCTGAAGGCAGAGTCGGCAGCAAAGATGTGTGGTGATTCTATCTGTGTCAAATCCCAGAAATCTGCTACAAATCCAAACTGGCTCTGATGTTCAGTATCTCTTTCTCTATGTTTGCTTTATGTAAAATCCTCCCTCAGGGTTCTACTAAATAAACCTGGGAGCTCCTTATACAGTCTAGAGCTAAGTGATTAACATTGGGGTTGAATTAACATGTCCTGACCCAACAGCACCCTCATCTTCCATAAAGTTGACCTTAAGCAGGAGATGGCGACCCAAGGACTGAAATACAGCTACCCCTGCTCTTTGTGGTAGGGGTGTTTACAACTCTGTAATCCTGACACATTTCCCTAGTGATGCTTGATATTACTAGGGAATATCTAGTATTCCCTGTGTCATGGACTCCTGTGTCCATGGACTCCTTCCCTGGCTTTGGGGAAGGAAAGGACAATTAGACACCAAGGTATAAAAGACCAGAACTCAGTGCCAAGGTAGAAAGCAGTCCACCAGGTCTGCACAGACCCTGGCTGGCGTAGGGTGGAAGCAGGGGATTGAAACGAGCCCTCTCAGCCTGGGTCAACCTGGCCTTCCTCACTACTATTCCTTCCTAAGCAAAAGAGGCTTCTATTTTTGCTGCAAGGCACTTGATGCCTTCCAATCCCCTGACAGCCGTCCCTGGAGGGATGCTGGGATTTCATTTTCTATTCAGGCAGCTCAAGGATGCTGGGTGGGTGGGGTGGGGGCAGTCATCCAGACGCCAGGAGTCAAAGAGAAGCACTGCCTGCAATCATATCAGAGGAGGACACGGCGCTCTGGAGGGCTCCAGACAAGATGCTGGGATGTCCACACGGTCCGTGGGGCCTGTCACAGCGAGGGTTATTCCATCCATCCTGTGCTCACCAGGACAGGCACTCAGGCTTCACAGGTGGGGACGTTTTAATACTCCCAGCACCACTGCAAGGTAGTGAAGATGATCATCAGCCCCATTTTACAGGTGTGAAAACTGAGGCTCATAAAAATGATTGAGGTCACACAGGAAGTGCTGAGGTTGGGGTTTAACCCCGGCACTTAGCCCCTAAGTCCATGCTCTTAGCTCCCACATTATGCCACCAGGAAGAAAAGGGGAAGATATTTATAATACATAAACCAAAAGAGGGATCATTAAGAAATCAGTAAGAATCAAAAAATGGGGACTTCCTTGGTGGTCCGATGGTTAAGAATCTGCCTTCGAATGCAGCAGACCCAAGTTTGATCTCTGGTCAGGGAAATAAGATCCCACATGCCACAGGACAGCTAAGCCTGAGAGCTGCAACTACTGAGCCCATGTGCCACAACTAGAGAGAGGCCTGAATGCCACAACGAAGAGCACGTGAGCTGCAACTAAGACCCAGCACAAATAAATATCTTTAAAAGAATTTAGAAAATGAGTAAATGACATGAATCAGTAATTCACAGAATAAAAATACATGAAACATATATATATATATAATTTCATATAAATAAATGAAAAGATGTTCAACCTTACTGGCAGGCAGAGAAATGTAAACTAAGACCCCTTAGAGATACCACTTTCCCCACCAGACTGACAAAAACATCTGACAATAGTAAGTGTTGCCAAGGAATAGGACAAGTGGGACGCGCACACACACATGCAAAACTGGCAGGACTGCTCAACAGGAGACACTCTTCAGAAAACAAATTTTGCTGCTTTTGCAAAATAGGAAGACTCATGTACTGTCTCCTGCAACAATTACCAGTCTCACTAAATATTCTAGGCAAATCTGGCTCATGGTCTTGTAGAGACACACTGGGTATTCCTAACAGCCTTGTCTGTAATAGTAACAACCTGGGAAGCACCTGAACATCCACCAATGGAGAACAGACAGGTTACATCACATTCCTACAATGAAACCCCACGCACCATTGAGAAGGTCCGAAATGACAGCTACATGTTTTCCCAGGGATGAATCTCACACACAGAAGATGCAGCAGAAAAGGCAAGCTACAGAAAAATACACGCACTTTGATATCAGTTACATCATACTTCAAGACAAGAAAACTCACAGGCATGGCTGCGCTGACACACGCAGTGAGTGTAAACATCTAACTCTCACAGCAGTTACTCTATGTGGGGACAAGAGGGTGCCAGCAGGGAGGGGCTCTAGTTGCACAGCTCATTGTGGTGGATTCAAACATTCCACAAGTTCTTGCACAATCCCCTCAAAAGGTGGATCCCACTTCGCCTTCCCTGGGCCGTCTCTAGTGAACAGGTCCTGAAAGGGATGCACTATTCTTACATCACTCACTCAGGGGAAAACCGGCCACTATGCTGTGAGATCACCCACACAGCACCACAGAGAGGGCCACGCAGCAAGGAACTGAGGCTCCTACCAACAGCCACATGAATCCTCCAAGGACTGCAGTCCCAGGCCACATCTTGATCTTGACCCTGAGCCCAGGGAGCTGACCCTGGGGTCTGAACTGCTCCCAGATCCCTGACACAGACTCTATGTAGAAGATACAAGATTGGTGGGGGGAAGGGGGTTGACGTAGAAAAGTCACTTCATTGCTTTGCCAGGCAAAAGGGGACACAGCAGTTTCATGCCCTCAAATGTGTGTCCCAACCCGGGGAGGATCTGGTGAGGAGTTTTATAGCAATGTTTCAAGGACAAAGTTGCTATTAAGGATCAGGGTGTGTGCAGGACCCGTGTTCCTTCTTTTTTTAAAATTAATTTTTATTGGAGTATAGTTGCTTTACAACGTTGTGTTAGCTTCTACTGTACGGCAAAGTGAATCAGCTATGCATATATATATATATCCCCTCTTTTTTGCTTCTTTTAAATTTATTTTTAATTGGAGGATAATGTCTCTACAATGTTGTGTTGGTTTCTGCCATGCAACAACATGAATCAGCTACATGTATACATATATCCCCTCCTCTAGAGCCTCCCTCCCACCCCCTCTAGGTCGTCCCCTCTTTTTTTGGATCTCCTTCCCATTTAAGTCAACCACAGAGCACTGAGTAGAGTTCCCTGAGCTATACAGCAGGTTCTCATCAGTTATCTATGTTATACATAGTGAAGATAACAAATGTTTATTGTTTTACACCATTACATGTTGGCATGAATGTTAACAGAAATAGATAATCGATACAGTAATACTTTCCATCTTAAGTAGGCTGTGGGTACACAGGTGTTCATCACGTTATTCTTCTCACCTTTTTGTATGCTGAATGCTTTACAATAAAAATTTAATGTCAAAGACTTGAATTAAGTCAATATTGGTTAATAATTGTATATGATGAATCGTAAAAGACAGGAAACCTTGACAGGCACACCCTTCTTCCTTTTAGGTGACTAAAGAAAGGGGTCTCTTCTGGGGACATAAGTATTAGTTGCTCATCTCTGACTCTTTATGATAGCATGGACTGTAGTCCACGAGGCTCTTCTGCCCATGGGATTCCCCAGGCCAGAATACTGGAGTGGGTAGCCTTTCCCTTCTCCAAGGGCTCTTCCCAACCCAGGGATCCACCTGTGTCTCCTACATTGTAGGCAGATTCCTTACCATCTGAGCCACTAGGGAAGCCCACTCTGGGGACATAAGGAACTTACAAAAGCCCCCTAGAAGGGGTGGAGAGTCACAGTAAGTTGTGCCTGGGCAGGGGAGGAAGGGGCTAAGGATGTGCTCTATTAACATATTAAAATAGGGAGATGTTTTTAGCTAAGAGAGTATGAGCCTGAGCCTGAGAGATTACCTCAGTGGGAATGAAGGATCAGGGATGTCAGCAGCACTAGGAGTGGCCCACCCGCTCACCTGTTCTCCCCACACCTTTCAGCCATCAGAGAAGGACAGGGCTGCCAGAAGCCAGGATCTGGTCATCAACACACCCTCTCTCCCCTGTAGGTCCTAGATAGCAGGACACTTTACTTCTTAGACATGGTTGAGCTGGTCAAAGTCAACTGGTCCAGTTAAAGCAGCCAGACCAGTCATGTCCAGCAGACCCATTCTGTCCCTGAAGGACCACCATAGAACTACTCAAGACCACTTATTTTATTATTTAACTCATTAATTAATTTGGTCGCACCAGGTCTTAGCTGCAGTGTGTGGGATCTAGTTCCCTGATCAGGGATTGAACCTGGGCTCCCTGGATTGGGAACTCGGAGTCTTAACCACTGGACCACCACAGAAGTCCCAAACACCATTTATTTTAATCCTAATATTTAAGGGCTTAAATCCAAAATCTCACACATGTTCTCTTCCTCAATTTGTTCATTCAAAGAAGAACTATGTCCAAATCCATTTAAATTGAAACAACCACTTTTCCTGTCATAATGTGACAGCGGAAGCAACAATAATGCCTCATATATCATGAGCTTGCTTTCCTCTTTCGAGAAAACACTCAGTTGAGGTGACAGAGGAGGTTAAGCTATGCTTTTAATGTTCTCCTTTTGACCCTGACGTGTCAGGAAAATGACCCCTGAGAATTTGGATCATTTGTGTTTGCTCTCATCACTCACACTCTCCGGGTGGCCCCTGAGGAGAAGAGGAGTAAAAGCACAGGGTGAGAAATGCAAATAGTGAGGGGGACCATGTGCAACGTCGGGGGCTCTGCGACAGCACCAGAGGTGGGGCAGGTGAGGCAGAAGCCCCGCCCCTGGTGATGCTCTGTCCTCACCTTGCAGGGCAGGGCCCAGACAACCACACTGGACCACTGGGGACTAGGATGCCTGACCTCAACCAGTCACTGTCTCCCAGCCAGTCAGGGCCCCCGTCGGACATGAACTCAAAGGACGTGATGTCCCCAGACTTGCCTGCTGTGGCCACCTCAAGCTCGGCCAAGGTAGGTCCTGGAGAGCCAGGGCAGGAGGCAGCATGAAGTTGGACGGTACCCCCCCACCCCCACCGGCAGTTCATCCAGCCCCAGAGATGGCGTACGCTAACAGAAATGCTGGGCTTCCCAGGTGGCTCAGTGGTAAAGAACTCACCTGCCAATGCAGCAGACATGGGTTGGATCCATCAGTTGGGATGATCCCCCGGAGAGGAAAATGGCAACCCGCTGCAGTATTCTTACCCGGGAAATCCCACGGACAAGGGAGCCTGGTGGGCTACAGTCCATTGGGTTGCAAACAGTTAGACACAACTTAGCGACTAAACAACAACTAAAGCCAAAGAAAGAACGAGAATGGTAAACAATAGCCAAACTTACTTCTAAACAGATGCAAAACCCTAAATAACACATGAACCAAATGTACCCAGCAGTTTCTAAGCAAACACATCACGATGAAGTATGCGTTTATCTCAGGGACGTCAAGTTGGTGTCATAATAGAATAGCTATTAATGCAATTGTTTGTTAGCACACGAACAGATTATCTCAGTTGATGTGGAAGAATCACTTCATAAAATTCAACAGGACTCATAATTAAAGGGAGGGTGACTTGTGAATGGATCACAAAGGGATGCTTAACAGACAGTGGGCACCTACCATAAGCCTGCAGTCAACATCCTACTGTATTGGAGACCACTAGATACCCCACAGGAAGGAACAGACAAGAACTCAGAGCGTGGCTGCTTCTGCCTGAAGCTGTCCTGTCACCCCTCGGCAAAGAAATCAGAAAACAAAAAGAAATCAAAGGATGATGATTGAAGTCAACAAGGTCCAATGGACATTATTTGCAGGGGACACACCGTCCACAGAGAAAATCCAAAAGATTCTACAAACGACCCAGCAAGAGATTAAGACACAAACTCAACTATCACAAAGGGTCATTTTCAAAGAGACACCCCCTGAATGGTAGCTAAAAATAGACACCAAGGAATCAATCTAGTATTTAAAAAAAGCAAGACCTTTTCAGAAAAATACTCCATGTGGAAGATGCCATAAAAATCTCAAACATGTGGGGTTCCAAGAGCATCCATGTACCAGGAGGGTGATGTACCATCTCTACAAGAAAGGAAGCTCCTGCCCTCAGGATCCCTCATAGGGTGCTATGCATCCCTTCATCAGGCCATGCATCTGCATCTTACATCATGTCCTTTAATACACTGGTAAACGTAAGGAAATATTCCCCTGAGTTCTATGAGTGGTTCTAGTAAATTAATTAAACTCAAGAAGGGGATCATGAGAACCTCACATCTATTTATAGCCCATCAGTCAGAAGCACAGGTGACAACCTGGACTTGGAGCTGGTGTCTAAAGTGGAGTAGGAACAGTCTTGTAGGACTGAGCCCTCACCCCGTGGGATCTGATGCCCTCTCCAAGTAGATGGTGCCAGGACAGAATTAAATTGTAGGACACCCAGCTGGAGTAACACAGAGTGGTTTGGTGTGGGGACACTGCACACATCTGGTATCAGAAGTACTGTGAATGTGGCAACAGCGTGAAGGTAAAAGAGAAACCAGTTCAGCTATTGGTTGTCCCAAGATGGCTTTTTGTATTCCCCATCTGGGGAATACATGTAAATCCATGGCTGATTCATGTCAATGTATGACAAAAACCACTACAATATTGTAAAGTAATTAGCCTCCAACTAATAAAAATAAATGGAAAAAATAAAATAAATAAATACAAGGGAATGCTGTTTAAAAAAAAATATGGCTTTTTGTTTTGTTTTAATTTTCTGCTGGACTGCACAGTGTGTGAAATCTTAGCTCCTCAACCAGGGATTGAACCTGCAACCCCTGCAATGGAAGCACGGAGTCTCAACCACTGGACCATTT
This sequence comes from Muntiacus reevesi, assembly GCF_963930625.1. Classification (NCBI taxonomy): domain Eukaryota; kingdom Metazoa; phylum Chordata; class Mammalia; order Artiodactyla; family Cervidae; genus Muntiacus; species Muntiacus reevesi. The sequence continues at coordinate 26,315,000 of NC_089263.1, read as the reverse complement.
TTTAAAAGGTTCTCCTTACTAACATCTTATTTAGGAATTTTCCATCACTCTTCCTCAGTGAGATTGGTGTGTAGGCTTCTTTTATTGAATAATCTTGATGTTTCCATCTTTTTCTATGCTCCACAGTAATTTAAGTAGCATTGAGAGTATACATTCTTTAAAGATTTGATGGAATTCTCCTGTGAAGCTATAGAGGCTTGGAGATTTTTCTATTTGTTTCCATGGAAATTGGTTTGTTTACACTTTATTTGTCTACTGGGGTCAGTTTGGGTAATAACATTTTCCTAGGAAAGTACCCCTTTTTAAATCCAGGTGCACATTTATTTGCACAGAAATGCAAAAGTGGCTTATAATGATTTTTCTAACAGGCTCTGTTTTGTTGCTTATTTCCCCATTGTCATGTTTTATTTTGTGTCTTTGGATTCTCTCTCTCTCTCTCATAAGAAGGTTAGATAGTGGTTTGCCCACCTGATTTTTCTCCTAAGAATCAGGATTCATATGCTTTTTAATAAGTTTTTTAATGTGGACCATTTTTAAATTCTTTATTGAATTCGTTACAATTTTGCCTTGTTTTATGTTTTGTTTTTTTGGCCCAAAGCATGTAGAATCTTAGCTCCCTGACCAGGGATCGAACTCGCATCCTCTGCTTTGGAAGGCAAAATCTTAACCACTGGACTACCAGGGGAGTCTCGGGATTCATATATTTATCAGTTCTGTCACTTTTCTCTGTTCTAATTCATGCATTTCTGCCTCTGACCTCATTTCTTCAGTCTGCTCTCAGCCAGCTTACTGGGTTGTCTCGTCCAACATTTTGAGTTGGATGTTGAATTCATTCATTTATTTTTATTTCAAGGCCATAACCACAGCTGTATCAGCATCCCCTAGATGGATGTATTTATTTTCATTATCATCATATTCTAGAAATTATGCAATTTGGTTTTATGTATTTCCTTTCACCCAGGAATGTATTGAATAGACTTTAATGCTCTAATTTCCCAGGCTGAAGGGGCTTTGTGTTCTTTATCATATGTTAGTGAGTTTCACTGCATTGTGGTGACAAAATGTTGTTTGTACTGTTCCGTGTTATGGAACCTATGGAGGCTCTCTTTGTAGAGGAATGCACGTCAACTTTCATAAACGTTTCACATATTCTGGGAGCAAGGGCTTCCCAGGTGGCGCTAGTGGTAAAGAATCTGCCTGCAATGCAGGAGATGAAAGAGATGCACCTTCTATCCCTGGGTTGGGAAGATTCCCTGGAGGACAAAATGGCAACCCACTCCAGTATACTTGCCTGGAGAATCCTGTGGACAGAGGAGCCTGATGGGCTACAATGCTTGGGCTGCACAAAGTTACAGAGTCTGGTATGCTGAGGGCATATTTCACACGTCTCCATGGTGTGTCTGGGATGGAGAGTGACTGCCTGGCCTCTGGAAACAGTACATTTCTCTCCATGCCTCTTGCCCCATGTGGTCTCCGTTTCATGGACATTCCGTGAAGCCCTGTATCAAGGGCTTCCCTGGTGGCTCAGATGGTAAAGAATCTACCTGCAGTGCAGGAGACTGGGTTCAATCCCTGGGTCGGGAAGATCCCCATGCCTGGAGAACCCCATGGACTGAGGAGCCTGGTGGGCTACAGTCCATGGGGTTGCAAAGAGTCAGACACGACTGAGTGACTAACACTTCCACTTTCACCAAGATCATAGGACAAAAATCTCTGGAACTGACCAAGTCCCATAGCAACTGTTGCAATGAGCCTCCGAAGCTAAGTTGGCCAGTTCCCTGACACCATATTAGGTAAAATATCCATGCTAATAGCCACCCTCTAGCATCCTAACCAATCACTAATGCTACCCTTCTGGTAGGAATTTTCCTCACTGTTTATTTCTAAATCTACTATTCTTTTATTTTAATATTTATTTTTTAAATTTATTTGGCCAGGCTGGGTCTTAGTTGTGGCATGTGGGATCTAGTTCCCTGACCAGGGATTGAACCCAGGCCCCCTGCATTGGGAATATGGAGTCTTAGCCAGTGGACCAGCAGGGAAGTCTCCAAATCTACCATTTAAACTCAGGAAAAAAAAAACAAAAACAGAAAAAAATACTCAGGAATATGCAGTCCCACAGAAGGAGCCTGTTCATGAAAGCAGCTTGAATTATTCTGAACTTCCCTGAATGGTGGTGAACTTACTCTCCAGATATACGTGTACCTTAGTCTATATATATCAAAGATGACTGCAAAAATGGCAGTTATCCAAGTTCACTGCCCTGTGGGATGCAACGTTTGCTAAAGCATAAGTAAATGCTGGAGGAGGACCCTGAGAAGATGTGGCCACCAAGAGACCCAAGAACTGACCTGGGGCAGTCACCCAGCTCCATACCCCTCCCCACTGTTTCCACCTGAGAGCTTTGAGATGGTGGTTTCTGTTGAGACCATCTGGTCCGTACCCTTGACTGAACTCCTCGAGGGCCCCCATACAAACTTGAAGGTTTTGGTGGGCAAGTGTGGAGATCTCCTGATTTTCAGCCGCCAAGGACAAGCCTCTTGTGTCAATTCCCTTGTCGTTCGTTAAACCTGCCTCCTGCACACCTGGAGTGTTTGCCTCTTTCTTGGTCTCTCCCTGCACTTCCTGTGTGCGAGGGGAGGCTGCTTTCTCCTTACACCTGGGGAGCTCCCAAGGTTATGAACTAATCATTGTCATGTCAGCCAGGAGATGGAATAAATGGATCTCAGGAAAGAGGCGTGAGCGGGTGGGAACCCCAAGGTGGGTATGTCCAAAGATCTCGAGGTCCAAGCCGAAGGCACTCCCACTGGCCAAAGGCAGGACCATTTGAACATCAACGAGGATCATGACTACAATGGTTTGAAATCTATCAAGTTTGTTCAAGCCCCTGAGGTCACAGTGAGGGTTTAAATTTTAAAGATCATACTGGAGGATCATGGGAAACACATTCATCTTTGAAATTGATGAAGTAAATGAAGTAAAATAAGGACGTGTTTGCCTGCCTTTTCTCTGTGAAATGTTGCCCTGGGAAACCCTACAGGAGGTGCAGAAGGCATCCACAGAAGCATTCCAGTTGATAAGTGGAGAAAAGAAATGACAATCAGAATATCATTTCATTTTTTAAAACTTTAAAAAAATTAACATCTAGGGGGAAGACAGTCACTCAGTCATGTCTGACTCATTGTGACCCATTGACTATACAGTCCATGGAATTCTCCAGGCCAGAATACTGGAGTGGGTAGCCTTCCCCTTCTCCAAGGGATCTTCCCAACCCAGGGATTGAACCCAGGTCTCCCACATTGCAGGCGGATTCTTTACTATCTGAGCCACCAGGAAAGCCCAAGAGTACTAGAGTGGGTATCTTATTCCCTCTCCAAGGGATGGAACAGATGGTCTCAACAGAAACCACCATCTCAAAGCTGCGTCCTTGAAACAACTCCCAGGTGGGAACGGTGGGGAGGGGTATGGAGCTGGGCGATTACCCCAGGTCAGTTCTTGGGTCTCTTGTTGGCCACATCCTCTCAAGTGACCAGTATTTACTTATGCTTTGGTAAATGTCATGTCCCACTGGGTAGTGAACTTGAATAGAAAAGGGTGGGATAAATTGGGAGATTGGGACTGACCTTTATGTAAAATACCCAATGAGAGCCTGCCGTATAGCACAGGGGGACAAAAAATAGAAGGTACCATCTGTTTGCAGGACATACTTTGTTGTTGTTGTTTAGTAGCTCAGTCGTGTCTGATTCTTTTGTGACCCCATGGACTGTAGCCCACTAGGCTCCTCTGCCCATGGGATTCTCTAGGCAAGAATACTGGAGTGGGTTGCCATTTCCTTTTCCAGGGGATCTTCCCAACCCAGGGATCAAACCTGCATTACCTGCATCTCCTGCTTGGCAGGTGGATTCTTTACCATGGAGCCACCTGGGTAGCCCGGACACATATTAAGTCAACCTTAAAAATACATTCCAGTATACAGTAGGTACAGATGAATACTGTTTGATTCCACTTATATGAGATACCTAGAATAGTCAAATTTATAAAGTCATAAAGTACAGTGATAGATGTCAAGGGCAGAGAGGAGCAGGTGGTGGGGAGGGGGGGCAGTTAGTGTTTAATGAGCATAGAGTTTCAGTTCAGGAAGGTGGAAAATTCAGGTGGACGATGGTGAGAGTTGCACAGCAACATGAATGTACCAAGTGCCACTGAGCTGTACAGCTAAATATGGTTAAAATAGTATGTTTTATATTACGTGACTTTTACCACAATAAAAAACATTAAAGAATAAAATAAAAACTTACGTCTGAGATCTCCCCAAGAGTAATTCTATTCAAGTCTTCAGGAATGGGTCGCAGGCATCTGTATTTTAGAAATGCTCTCCAAGAGGCAGGAATGTGCAACCAGGGTTGAGAATTAGTGAGTATTCCTTCAGTGTCCTTATGTTCTCACCTGCAACAATCTCCTTCCTTTCATCTCAGCCACCCACCCACCCCTCCCCTAGGATGGGGTTCCTCCAGTTGGAATCCCCTCCAGCTGGAATCCCCTCCAGGGTGGAAGCCCCTCCAGGGTGGTCCCTCCAAGATGGTCCCTCCTTAACCAAAGGCACTCCATCCTTCACATCCAGCTCAGAGCCTACTTCCTCTGAGAAGACCCCCATGAATTTCCACAGTGCTGAAATGCATGTTTTTCTACAGCTTCATGGAAGTATAATTTACATACCACACAATTCACCCATTATAAGCGGTGAGGATTTTCAGTGAATGCATTCAGATGCTCAGCCAGTGCCACAATGCAGTCTTAGAACATCTCCATCACCCACAAGCAACAATGCCCTCCCAGCCAATCCCCACTTTCATCCCCAACCCTGGGCAACCACGAATCTGCTCTCTCTCCCTATAATTAGGCCTTTTCTGGAAGAATCATATAAATGGAACTGTACAATATGTGTCCTTTTGTATCTGGCATCTTTCACTCAGCACAGTGTTTCTGAGCCAGCTGGGTATTTTTAAACGTACATGGGGATTTGGTATTTAAAGGAATGCTGGCTGAATCCAGCCATAAGCAAATGAATCACTTCTCAATGTGACTCCTCCTCCCCCTCACATCTTTATCTTGTAAGAATGGTGTTTGCATCTTGGTCCTCTCCAGCCAGGCTTGCTCTAGAGGTGACCTGACTCCCCAACTCCTATCCACGTGACAGGTATAGCTTGACTCTACCATATTGCATTTTTTTTGGTATTTTTTTGTAGTTTTTTTTTCTATATGTCAGGTGCCATAAACACTCAAATAATCCACCTTTTTAAAAGTACGTTTACAACATCAGAAGAATTCAGATGAAATGTAAACCTTTCTATTTACAATTTTTATACACATAAACCAAATCACAAATACCACAAATAAATGTGGGCTTCCCTGGTGGCTCAGAGGGTAAAGAATCTGCATGCAATGAAGGAGATCTGGGTTCAATTTCCTGGGTCAGGAAGATCCCCTGGAGAAGGAAATGGCTACCCACTTCAGTATTCTCACCTAGAGAATTTCATGGACAGAGAAGCCTGGTGGACTACAGTCCCTGGAGTTGCAAAGAGTCATACATGACTGAGTGACTAACACTTTCACAAATAAATGTTGTAATAATACATTGAATAAACATTCAAATGCTTAATAAAATTTTACTTTATTGTTTTTAACTTACCATTATACTAAGTAATCTACGTAGAGTTTTGGGGTACAATACCTCCATTTTCCTCCATTTACACAGACCTATCTCATGCCTGATGCCTTGGACCCAAAACCAGGAACCCAGGGGCACAGAATGATCCAAGGCTCGGAGAAATCACCCACTTGCCCAGCACTGTTGGGAGACTGTGTTATGTTTCCAATAATGATGTGCACAGAAGCCCTGGGTCTTGTCAACACACAAATCACCAACAGACAGAACTAGCACTCACAAGGTTCCGTCCCAAGAACGCCAAGCGAAACAGGAATGTGACCCATGCCCACCACAGCCCCACCCTTGGGGCGCCACGTGGGAGCTGGCCCAGAGTCACTCAAGGACAAGCACCCTTCCCCAGGCACCTGGGGGTGCTTTGGTGAACACCTCTTCTAATTCAGATCATTCATAGGCCCCTGCAAATAGAACCAACTTCTTTATTTAACTTCATTGTTATCTACAGTTAAATCAGTGACTGTAAAACTGGCTTCTCAGACCTTCTTAATTACCCAGAAGAAATTCCACAAAAGATGCATTTCCGTGAATAGAGCAGGTGGGCAGCCAGAATAAAATTTCTCTAATAGAGGTGATGTTCCTCCTGGGGTAATTTAAATAAGCCGCAACGGTACAATCATTAAAATTAATTATGGGAGCTTTAAAAAAAGCCACAGGATGGGAATCAGAGGACCGAGTGCTCATCTTGGCCCTTTGGCGAGTTAACTGATGAGACCTTGGCTAGACCTGTAACCATCTATGGCCCAGACTTCTCACCCGTAAGATGTCATTCATGTTGCAGAGAGCTGTGGCTTACCCACCACTGGGGACTCACAGGAAGACCCTGATTGGGCAACAACCAGAATTTTAAAAACAAAGTAGAATACTATAAAGAAGGTTGAGTGCCGAAGAATTGATGCTTTCGAATTGCGGTGCTGGAGAAGACTCTTGAGGGTCCTTTGGACAGCAAGGAGATCCACCCAGTCAATCCTAAAGAAATCAACCCTGAATATTCACTGGAAGGACTGATGGTGAAGGTGAAGCTCCAATACTCTGGCTACCTGATGTGAAGAGCCAATTAATTGGAAAAGACCCTGATACTTTGAAAGACTGAGGGCAGGAGGAGAAGGGAACAACAGAGGATGAGATGGTTGGATGGCATTGCTGATTCAATGGACATGACTTTGAGTAAACTCTGGGAGATAATGAAGCTGATAGGGAAGCCTGGCATGCTGCAGTATATGGGGTTGCAAAGAGTTGGACATTACTGAGTGACTGAACAACAACAAAAATACTATACAGAATGCACCACCTCAAATGAGGTAAAAATTGTTTCCTGAAACTTTTGTTTGAGATTTATAATGTGTGTATATGTGTGTGTGTGTGTGTGTGTGTGTGTGTGTGTGTGTGTGTGTGTGTGTATCTTGAGTGGTGATGTAAAATGCCTTTTTTACTGTGATTTAAAAATCAAACCGTCTGGACTTCCCTGGTGGTCCAGGGGTTAAGAATCCACCTGTCAATGCAGGGGACATGGATTTGACTCCTGGTTCGGGAAGATCCCCCATACTGTGTACCAACTGAGCCTGCAAGCCGAAACTACTGAAGCCTGAGTGCCCTAGAGCCCCTGTTCTGCACAAGAGAAGTCACCACAATGAGAAGTCCACACACCCCAGCTAGACAGTAGTCCTCACTCACTGCAACTAGAGAAAGCCTGTGTACAGCAACAAAGACCCACAGCAACCAAAAATAAATAAATTTTAAACATTTTTAATATTTTTAAAAAATAATAAAATTAAAAGATCTGAGAAAGACCTACAAGTCTATGTTCTGATCAATGCAACAAACATTCACAGAGAAGGACAGCGTGAGGAAGGCCTGGGGACCATGCCAACCATCGGTGATGGGGTTGGTGGTGGGTGGCCATGCCTATGGCCTATCTGTCTGGAGGAAACCAAGCCCAGTTGCCAGTGTCCCATGCATACTACCCTGAATCCAGAATGAGACCCTTTCCTGGTACAAACCCAGAGAGGTCAAGCAATCTAGAACTTGGCAAGGTCCTGGGGTCCTGAGGACATGGTGGGCATGTGTGGCAGGAAGTTGCCTGATTTTGCTCTTGGTGGGGCCAGGACTTGAATCAGTTCTAAGCAAGCTGTCTGCAGCAGTCTTATGGACAGAGGATGTGTGGATCAACCTGTGAAGCAGGTGATGATGTTGACCAGGTATGTTCCACAGGAAAGAGTTTTAGGAAGTAAAGTCAGGTAAGAAACAGGGGAGAAGGGGCCTCTGACTTTACTCAATAAGATGGAGGCAAGGTGGGCAGGGCACTGGAGGGTTCTAAAATGAAGTCACATGATCTAATTTAAGTTTTAAAGCAGTCATTGTAAATCAACTATAGTCCAGTAAAATTTTTCAAAAAATAAAATAAAAGGATGGAGACAGAGATTATCATACTAAGTGAAGTAAGTCAGAGAAAGACAGATATCATATGGTATCACTCATATGTGGAGTCTAATTTTTTTTTTAAATGATACAAATGAACTTATTTGCAAAACAGAAACAGACTCACAGACACAGAAAACAAACTTATAGTTACCAAAGGGAAAAGGGGGCAACAAGGGATAAATTAGAAGTTTAGTACTAATATAAACACACTACTATGCATAAAACAGATAACAAACAAGGACCTACTGTATAACACAGGGAACTATATTTGATATTCTGTGGTAAATATGGGAAAAGAATCTTTAAAAAGAATACATGTATATGTGTAACTGAATCACTTTGCTTGAATCACTTTTGCACTTGAAACCAATACAGCATTGTACATCAATTATACTTCAATAGTTTTTTTTTAAATAGCAGTAACCCAGCTACTATATGAACATAGACCTGGGTGGAAAGGTGTGGGTCAAGGTAGAAAGGGGAAGCGTGGAGGTGGGAAGTCAATCCAATGAGGAGAACGGGGCAGTGTGGACGGTGACCAGGGAGGGGATTCCAGAACAGATTAGATGTAGGATTTGAGAGGAAGACAGGAGACAAGGCTGACTCCAAGGTTATGGTCCAGGCACCTGGAAGGATGGAGCTGCCATTTACGATGATGAGAGATGGAGGTTGGGTGGGGCAGTGGGGAACAAGTTGGCACCTGTTCTGTGGGGTTCACTGGACCTCACGGGGAGATGACAGACAAGTCAGAAGGAAGATATGAGTTTGGAATTTTTCAGCATATGATGGGTTTAGTACCACAAGACTGGGTAAGGTCAATAGGGTGTGAGTATGGATCAAGCAGAGGAGAGGTCCAAAGGTGGATGTCAGGATCCTCCAGCACTCAGAGGTCAGCAGAGGGACTGAGTCAAGTGGGAGGAAAATCCCGAGCAGATGGCGCTCTTGGAGCCAAGGGATGAAGCAGTTCCCAGGGGAAGGAGAGGACGAATGTGCGACAAGTCTAGGGAGAGGAGGACTTGGAGGTCTTAGCAGAGCTGGGAACTGTTGACTGGGGCAGGTTTCAGAGAGAAAGGGAGGGAAGGAGCTGGGAAAAGTCAGTGGAGATGACTCCTCCCAGAATTCTCCAGGAAAACAAAGCAGGAAAATAGGACAGAAGCAGGAAGAAGAAGTGGGAGCAGGAGATATGCCTCTTTTCTCAGATGGGTGATAAAAGCAGTGTGTTTGCATGTGCAGAAGAGGATCCAGTGGAGAGCAGGAAGCAGAGCTGGGGGGGCAGGGGGAGTTCCAGAGATGGCATCTGGCACTAAAACAGGGAGGGGGTGGCTCAGAGCCGGATACGTTATTTCCAGTCTCAGGAGGAGTGTGAAGGATGCAGGCACAGATGCTGGCAGGGAGTGATGTGATGCTGGCGGGAAGTAATGTGAACTACGTGAGTCCTCTTTCTTCAGAAATTCTGGAGCCTGCAAAACCTGAATGAGGACTGGGATTCCAGGCTGATGAAGCGGTCAAGTCATCCAGGCCAAGGGAGGTAAGGTAGTCGTGCAGTGACCAAGAAGACTAGTTCATCTCCCCTTTCCCAATGAACCTCAACATCTGCATCAGAAAAAGACCACAAACTTCGGCTCTGACAATAAAAATTGAGTCATTATTTTTAAAAATTGATTTCCAATGTTGTGTTAATTTCTGCTCCATGGCAAAGTGATTTGGTTATACAGATAGGGCTTCCCTAGTGACTCAGACAGTAAAGAATATGCCTTCAATTCAGGAGATCTGGGTTCAATCCCTGGGTTAGGAAGATCCTCTGGAGAAGGAAATGGCAACCCACTCCAGTAAACTTGCCTGGAGAGTTCCATGGACAGAGGAACCTGGTGGGCTACAGTCCATGGGGTCGCAAACAGTTGGACATGACTAAGTGACTAACACATACATTCTTTTTTAATATACTTTTCCACCAAGGTTTATCATAGGATATTGAATACAATTCTCTGTGCTATACAGCAGGAGCTTATTGTTTTATTATCCATTTTAATATCCATTCTCTACTTAAAAGCTTACGTCTGCTAACCCCAAAGACCCAGTCCATCCCATTTTTATTAGCTGCTTAAAGTTGGAAAACAAATCATATCATTGCTGCAAGTCCTCAGTTTCTCTATCTGAATACCACAAGGAGTTACTTTTGCATTTTCTATAAATACATACAGAAGTTCTTAGCTAATGAAAATTCAAGTTTCAGGAACACCATAAAATATAATTTTTATAGAGTTAGACACCATGCAAAACAGAGTAAAAATACTAAAACATGCCCCCAAATAATAAACAATAAGTTTACTTTGACAGGTTTTACCAGTATGATTGGGAAGCCCATTTATGGGAGGTTGAATCATATTTGTAGATCTTATTTCTTAAACTGGGTGGTAATTACCCAGATTTTCCTCTTGTTGATGTTCTATGTATTTTCTGTATACCTTGAAAATATTCTTTCACCTTTCTAAGTCTTTTGTTGCATCCTGCTCTACACACTCAAGTGTCCAATTTTTCCTTTCTGTCGTGGAACATGTAGGGCTGGCTCTCCTGAGTGATCAGGGGACTGTATCCAGGGCTTGGCCATCAGATGAGGTCACATTCAAAAACCAAGGAGATGGGCATTTCCCTGGGGGTTCAGTGACTAAGACTTTGCCTTCCAATGCAGGGGCTTGCAGGTTCGATCCCATAAGCCTCCTGCCCCAAAAACCAAAACATAAAACAGAAGCAATATTGTAGCAAATTCAATAAAGACTTAAAAAAAGGTCCATATCAAAAAAAGTCTTTTAAAAAATCAAGGGGAAGATACATAGTTGTACACGGTTAATATACACTCTACTTCTTCAGTCCATCTCCTAAGGGTCTATCTAGAAGCAGTGCCACCTCAATCACAATAAGCACTCTCAGCACACAGACCTTGGTCTCTAAATACCATTCTCTAATAAAAAGAACCAGGGATTCTTGGAGGAACAGTAGATTTCAGGGCTAGGCAGGGAAAATCTAAGTTGAGCCTGGAGCATCTTGTTATAACAGAAAGTAAGGAAATACTCAAAAGACTGAAGGCTGGGGGCAGGTCAAAGAAACACAGGAGCCAACTGAAAGAGCTTCCAATGATCAAAGCTCAACAATTTAGGCAGCAAAATAAATAATGTAGGACTGCATTATAAACCAAAATATAAAATAAACATTCATGAGTACATACTGATACAAATAAAATTTTAATAAATAAATCAGTGAGGGAAAACAGACAGAAAACTTTTCTGATACAGAAAAGTTCTATATAACTCATGTAGATATTCTCCTGTCAAGCAGGTTGAACATGACTGCCCACTCCTTAATGTGGACTGTTCATCTGCCTTCTTTCCAGAGCAGAGTATGGAAAAGGCAACCTTACAGAACAGAAACCAGGCAAAGACTACTTCAGCCAGTGATCAAGGTCAAGGTCAACAGTGATCCATCATGGTGACAGCTATACCTATGCCATAGGTTGAGAATGGCTCTTCACCTCTGTGGTCTTTCTCCCCAAAACACCAAATCCAGTCTAACCATAAGTAAAACATCAGATAAGCTGAAATTGAGGGAAATTCTACAAAATACCAGGCCAGTCCTCCTCAAAACTATCACAGTCATCAGAAACAAGGAGAGTCAGAAACTGTCCCAGTCCAGAGGAGGTTAAGGAGGCAAGATGACTAAATGCAATGCAGGGACCAGCATGGGATCCTGAGACAGAAAGAGGACATTAGGTAAAAACTAAGGAACTAAGTGGGTTCCCAGGTGACGCTAGTGATAAAGAGACCACCTGCCAATGCAGGAGATGTAAGAGACGCAGTTCAATCCCTGGGTTCGGGAAGATTCCCTGGAGGAGGGCAAGGCAACCCACTCCAGTGTTCTTGCCTGGAGAATCCCATGGGCAGAGGAGCCTGGCGGGCTACAGTCTATAGAGCCGCAAAGAGTCAGACGTGAATGAAGTTACTTAGCATGCATGCAACAAGGATATAAGAGCACATGGGGGTGGCCTGCGTGATGTGTAGGGTCTCCGCGTAAATCTCTGAACTTCTGCAAGCCTCAGGCTCCTGCTGTGTTCAAACCAACCCAGGGCTGTTGTGAATATTAAGTGGATTTAACACTCAAACACCCCCAAACACAGGACAACACTACATATGGAAATCACCACGCTATCACCTCTCCCCAGCATGCAGAAACCCAGATTTCCATGCACCCATCCAGACAACTGTGCTCCCTGGCACCTCATTTGGCTATGCAAATCATTATACTAATTATTCCTTAAATTTGTGGATGTTCCTTGAAAAGCTGCTTTATTTATAAACAAGGTGCCCAACAGCAAACCTTGGAGCAGAAGTATTAGCTTCAAAAGCCACCAATTCAAACATCAGCAATTCAGAGGAAAAACCCATAAATGGCCTAGCACCTAATCCCAGTGCTGAATAATAAATCCATCATTAGCTCGCAGCAACATCTATGACCGAGCTTTCTAATCTCTGGAGGCGAGTTTCTAAGGCAAAAACAGCTCGGATTTTAAGCCAAATTTTATGACGCTATGGAACCTGGAGATCTGGTCCCAAGGCGGCTGTGAGGCCAAGTCGTTCCATCCTCGATGGTGGGGCCAGGCTACCAGACACCTTGCTGCCTGGCCATGGAGGTGGAGCTGGTTGGAAGGAGTAGAGAAGCCTGCAGGGGCCAGGCTACCAGTCACCTTGCTGCCTGGCCATGGAGGTGGAGCTGGTTGGAAGGAGTAGAGAAGCCTGCAGAGCCCAGGTTCAGGGCAGCTGGCTCCTCTCGAGGCTGGGGGGCAGTTCCAGAGGCCTGGGTCTGGTGCAGAGAGATAGCAGAGGGGGATCGATGACCACTCCCTGATGCTCTAAGGAGAGAGCACAGCCCCTCAGGAACAGCCCGGTCCTCTCTGCCTCTGCACACACACACTGGGCCATGCCCTTGAGGATGGATGGGCAGTCATATCCCCAGCAGGGCGAACACACCCCACACACAAATGGGGTGCCCACTCACCACTCCCTGGGGAGCTGCCGTGCATTTCAGCAGAAGTTTCCTGCTAACAGCGTCGTGTGGATCATTCCCGAAGAGCAGCAGGCAGAACACTCACCTCCCAAAAGCTGCCAGTGCACTGAGGCAGGGAAGAGAAGGTCTGGTGCCCCAAACAGGCTCCCATTATTCACCATAGCGCGCCCCCCACCAAGTGGGTGAGCGAGGCAGGCAGAGGAGGCCAGTGGATCCATAAAGAGCCCATGGGCTTGTCAAGCAAGGCCTTCAGGTTTGGAGTGGGAAGCAAGAGAGATGGGTGGATGGAGTGAGGGGTGCAGTCACACTCAAGGAGGGGGTGAGTGAGGTGGGGCAGCAGATGAGATCCTTGGAAAAGCTTCTGACTGGGATGGAGGGGGCCTCACCCGTATGCCCAGCCCACCACCAGATGGATGCTCTCGCGTCAGGATGTGGTGGGCTGTTTGCAGCGCTGGACGCTCACTTCCCAGCTGTGGCCCCCCGAGCTTCCCTTTGAACCTGGACTCCTAACCCATCAGACAGGACTGATGGTGCCGCCCCAAAGAACTCATCTGGGGAATTCACCAGACACCTGGTCCCTGTAGGACACTGGGACCAGCCACAAAGGAGGCTGAGAGGCACCTGAGCCAGAATGGAGCCCAGGGCACAAGAGGCGTTCCAGCCACCGAGCATCCACCTGGCCACACGGGCAGGCCAGTAGTCAGGAGGACTCGACACTCTCGAGGCCCACCTCCTTTGGAACTGAAACATCCCAAAACTCGAGGAGAAGTGTGAGGGAGCAGACGATTTATACATTCTTGATTCCATTAGCTCTGCACTGTAATTCTGGATGAGTCACAATATTTACAAATTTGAGAACTGAGAACGGTGCAGACACTCCAGCAGCAGCTCTGTGTGATGGGTCCGAGTGCCCCGTCCCCCTCCCCCACCACCAGCATTCTGGGTGGGTCCTTCAGCATCCCTGTGCTAGGCTGAGCCAATCCAGGCCCACTCAGCCATCCAGGGCCACGCAGCTAGGATCCCAACACAGCCAGCTACACCATGACCCTGGGGGAGTTCCTGAAAAACCTGACCATGAGCAAAAGTCTACCGACCCACCCAAACCAGTTTCTCAGGGACCCATGCTCAAGTTGAGAATCCACAGCATGTCCAGGGGGCTGAGAACAGCAGGGACTTTGACGCAGACCCCACCCTCCCTGGGAGACACAGTCCCTGCGTGGGCAGCTCCAGGCAGCTCGGCCTTCCTTGTTTTGTTACTGTTGTTCAGTCACTCACTTGGGTTAGTGTCTTTGCAACCCCATGGACTGCAGCATGCCAGGCTTCCCTGTCCTTCACCATCTCCCAGAGTTTGCTCAAACTCATGTCCATTGGGTCGGTGATGCCATCCAACCAACTCGCCCTCTGTCTTCCTCAGGCTGCACCTGACGCCTCCTCCCATCCCCTCCCTCCCGTCTGACACTTTCCCTCCCCAGCTTCCTTGCAGGCTGCTCCCTCAATAGGGCCCACACATGTTTAATCCTACCTTAGGTCTGCTTCTCAGAGGACCAGACCTAACCCAGTTCCTTATAGGAAAGAAAACAGAATAAAACACACACACATACACACACACACAAAACAAACTCCAATACACCCTTTAGAAAGCACAGAGCCAAAGATACAAATCTATTTATGGATAAATTTACAATAAAAGTTCTAAGAAAATATGAGAGACAGCGACTACTGTCGCAGGAAGGGGAGAAGCTTACACACCTAGGCCCAGGCTGGCTGCTCACTCTCATGACTTCTACAACTTCTTTTAATTTTTTACTATCAAAATAACCTTCATGCAAAACAACAAAGCATAAAACAAATAATTTAGCCTAATACATGACTATTAAACACCCTGGTAACCCCACCTTGGTAAGAAGACAGACTGTGCCAGCCACCCCAGAGGACTCCTCGAAGCCACTCAGAGACCAAGCACCCACTGTGTGCACCCTGACCACCTCGACTGTGTGGTCATCACTGCCTCACTTCTCCTTAGCCATTTCCCACTGAGCACCCAGCCCTCAACATTGAGTACGTCACCTTCAATTCATCGGCTTCTATTGCTCTTTTTGTGTGTGTTAGTCACTTGATCGTGTTCAACTCTTTGTGACCCCATGGACTGTAGCCCACCAGGCTCCTGTCCATGGGATTCACCAGGCAAGAATACTGGAGTGGGATGCCATTCTCTTCTCCAGGGGATCTTCCTGAGCTGGGGATCTTCCTGAACCAGGGATCAGAGTCAGGGATCTAGCATTGCAGGTGAATTCTTTACCATCTGAGCCACCAAGGAAGCTTCTTTGTACCCTTGCAATTTATTCACCACAGACACTGAATCATTTGTTGGAGAGCATTTCCCCTGACTGAGATTTTGATGACTGTCCCTACAGCTGAGGAAAACATTGCCCTCTGTCCTCTGCACTCCAGCAGATTGGTGGTGGGAAATTGGATTCAGGTTAGAATTTGGAGGCAAACGACTTCCCTGGCAACGTGGTGCCCTTCCTCAAGAGGCAGGAGCTCCAGACGCTGCTTTCTGCAACGTCACCTGGCATCAGCACCCCACCCAGGGTGTCCATTCATGCAGCCACGTGCTGGACCCCTTCTGAACACACACCCCTTCTGAAACCCCCTCACCTGCCACTGGGCTGCCCTGCTGTAGCTCATACAGGGAAGCAAGGTAAACAATTGTCTTTTCTGTTATTTAACAAAGTTCAAAAAAATCATTCTCCAAAGGTGAGCAATTAGGTTGTTTTGTTTTTCTTAGTATCGTTCAGAAGTCACAGAAAACTCTAATTAGAAAAGACACATGCACCCCAGTGTTCATTGCAGTGCCAGTTACAAAAACCGGGACATGGAAGCAACATAAGTGAGCATCAACAGAGGACTGGATAATGAAGGTGTGGTACATATACACAATGGAATATTACTTGGCCATAAAAGGAATGAATAAATGAGACTTGGGACAATATGAATGGACCTAGAGATGATCATACTGAGATCAGACAGAGAAAGAAAAACACCATTGGATATCACTTATATGTGAAATCTAACAAATGATTCAAACTTATTTACAAAACAGAAGCAGACTCAAAGACAGAAAACAAGCTTATGGTTACTAAAGGGGAAAGGGAAGAGGGATAAATTAGGAGTTTGGGATTACTATTTAGACACCACTAAATACAAAAGGGATAATCAGCAAGGGCTTCCTGTACCTCACAGGGAACTCTACTCAATATTCTGTCATAACCTATAATGGAAAAGAGTCTGAAAAAGAATAGATACATGTACATGCAGACCTGAATCACTATGCTGTACACCTGGAACTAACCAACAGTGTAAATCAACTATACTTCAGTTTTTTAAAACAAAGAACTCCAGATTTAAACATCTTAAATGCATTTCAATCTGCTGCAGTCTTTCCTCTTACTGATGTTCAAACTGTCCCATCGTTGGTCTCTTCAAATCCCAGGTCCTTTTAATACCATCCCAGTGGGTCTGAAGGTTCCTCTACTCTGACAAAAATGTTCCAGGTACAACTTGTACAGTTTCTATTCTTGACCGAGAATCTGCCATTTGTCCAAGGAGTCCTAGTTTCTTTTAGTAGAAAAGTGAATTTCAAGACCACCATCAGGGGCCTGGGTATCTTCCTGCTGTTGGCGAGGCCACCATTTCCAGGCCTCTCTGGGCAACGCAGCTGGTTAGAGGAGCTAATGTTTAATGGGAAGAGAGTCTCGGTTTCACAAGGTGAAAAGAGTTCTGAACATGGATGGTTGTGATGGCTGCAAACAACATGAATGTCCTTAATGTCACAGAACTGAACACTTAAAAATGGTGAAAAAGGACAATTTTATGTTGTGTTTATTTTACCATAGTTTTTTAAAAAGCACTGAATATAACTGATTTATACAATTTTCACACAACAGTAGGATACAAATTCTATTCAAGTTCCCACAGGCCATAAACTAGGAGACACTGGAACATATCCAGGGACATAAGACAAAGTGCAAAAAAATTATGCTGAATTGGTTCATAGTGCTTTTCAGGTCTATTATATCCTTCTACTTCTCTGTATATTCATTCTACTAATTATTAAGAGTTTGATACTGAAACCCCAGCTAAAAAATTTTAATTTATCTACTTAAAAAATAATTGTATATATAGTAAAAACTATATGTAACTTTGCTCTATATTTTCCAAGTCTCCTGTAAATGTGTTATCATACTTTCATAACTTAAAAATTAAAAAGGAAAGAGAGAAAAATAAATAAAAGGCATTGAATATTTTTTTCAGTAATCAAGTCCCACACAAAAGTCAACACTGACCAGGAAATCCAGATGGTACATAAACACTTCTAACAGACTCTTGTTCACTAGTGAGCAACTGTGGGTGAGGATGAATTAAACTTGTTTCAGTGTTACTTTTCAATCAACTTCAAAGATTCTAGGACATAAATACATCATTCAGTCCTAACTATTTAATATGCAGAGCTAGACACTGTGAAATTAAGGCAACATCCAGGGTGCTATGATATAAGTTTTTAAACTTTTAAATTCTAAACTGGTGGATCCTAAGGAAGGTTCTGGTTTCTTCTAATCACAACTAACTCCATGGCTGTATAATCTAGCAATCCCACTCCTGGGCATATATCTGGAGAAAACCATTCTTCAAAAGGATCCATGCACCCCAATGTTCACAGCAGCACTATTCACAACAGCCAGGATATGAAAGCAACCTAGATGTCCACTGAGAGATAAATGGATAAAGACATGGTACATATACACAATGGAATATTAGCCATTAAAAAGAATGAAATAATGCCATTTGTAGCAACATACAAGGGACCTAGAGATTATCATGCTAAGTGAAATAAGTTAGAGAAAGACAAATGCCACATTATATCACTTGCATGTGGAATTTAAAATACAACGCAAATGAACTTATCTACAAAACAGAAAACAGACTCACAGACCTAGAGAACAAATTTGCGGTTGTTGAGGAGGAGGAGGAGGTAGGGAAGGGATGAAGTGGGAATTTGGGGTTAGCAGATGCACAGTATTATATACAGGATGGATAAACAGTAAGGTCCTACTATACAGCATAGGGAACTACATTCAATATCTTGTGATAAATCGTAATGGAAAAGAACATGAAAATAATGTATTTGTATTAATATAACTGAGTTACTTTGCTATACAGAGAAATTAAGACAACATTTTAAATCAAAAAATACATCAATAAAATTTAAAAATCTTAATAGTAATAACTCCCTATCCTCTGTGGTTTCAGGACAGTGGCTCAGTTTTACTGAGATTTATGTGCGGGACCCAGGACGGTGTAGCTCCAGGACCTAGTGCAGTGCCCTCTGGGGAGCAGCCCTCCTGGGGCCCCCACACTTCATCCAGCCAGCCAGCAGTGGGCAGAGCCAGGCAGCAAACCTGCTGTGTGATGTGTGAGTCCAGCCATGGCAGAGTTGCCTAGAGGGGCTGCTATCCTGCGGAAGCCAGTGCACCTGAGCTTGACCATCTGGACGCAGTCTCAGACCCCAGCCCACGCAGCTGGGGAAGGAGACAGAATGTACCAGACAGACAGATCCCAGTCCAGGTCCCCCGTGTTGACCACACCACTTCTGACACCCCTGCAGGCAGGACCCAGCTGTCCCCTTGGCCGGGCACACGGGGCACAGGCTCAGATAGCCTCGAGGCCAGCACCCGGCACACGCAGGTGTGACCTGTGCGCACCGGAGCCTGCGCTCCTGCAGGCTCAGCCAGGAGGAGCTGAACAGCACTTGGCCGTTGATCAACTGCTTCCTCTTTCTGCATAAACATCCCTGTCGGAGGCACAGTGCCATCATGCCCATTTCACAGACAGGAAGGAGGGGAGACTGAGATTCAGAGGTGGGGGCTCCCAGGGGTCACCAGAGTCAGCAGCCTGACAAGTCAGGATCTGTCTCCACCCCTGGTCTCCCCATCCTAGCTCTGCCACCAGCTCCCCACTCCCGCTGCTACCTGCCCTGACTCATCATCACCTGATCCCCAACCTGCCCCCACCCAGGTCCCTCTCTGCCTCTCTTTCACTCCCCTCGGATTCCATCCACCAGCCCAAGGGTTCTGTGAACACTGGCCACTCCCACCCCCTCTCCGCGCCCTGGCTCTCGTCCCCGGGCGCTGAGCTATGGAGAGGAACTCAGGAGGCATCTGGTGCCTGGCATGTGCCGACCCGTGGGTGTGATTACCTTGTGCCAGGAGCCGCCTGGGACCCCAGAGGACAAGGTGGCCTGTGCGCTGAGCCAGTCACCCACCGTGTTCACACAGTCCTGAGACCGACTGGGGTGTCCTGCTCTCCAAGACTCAGGATCCTTCTCCTGCCAATGGTTTTGTGTCCCGAGGGAGGGGAACCCCAGCCCCCAGCCCCCAGCACAGAGCGAACGTGGAAGGTAACAGAAGGCCAGCTGTCTGGGGCCCAGAGCCCATGGCTTCTACCTGAAGCAACTTCCTCAAGAAAAAACTGCGCGGGGGGGGGGGGGGGGGTGGTGTTGGCAGAAAGATAGTCACACGGCAAACCTGGAGGGGTCCGGTCAGGACACTGCATCCCCGTCATACATGGGGAGGCTCCAGCAGACCCATCAGGATGACTGCCAGAGATGCCGGGATCTCTGCAAAACCAAGTTCTCTATTTCCAACTAGACTGAAACACCTCCCAGGAGGAAAGCACTTCCCTTCATTTCCCTACAGGCAATCAGATAAACAGACAGCAGGCCAATATCAAGACCTCCAAACTGACCTGAATGCATGCCATGCACAGCAGATCCTGGTCTGGGAACAGAGGCTCCAGCATCACGTGGGGTTAACAGAGCCATGTTCTACGTGAACTAATGAAGCTTTAAGATTACACAGGGAACTTACTTACAAAACAGAAGCAGACTCAAAGACTTAGAGAATGAATTTATTGTCATCGTGAAGAAGGGTGGGGTGGAGGGATAGATTGAGAGTTTGGGACTGACATGCACACATGGCTTTACTTAAAATGGATAAACAATAGGGCTGTTGTATAACACAGGGAACTCTGCTCAATGTTATCTGGTGGCCTAGATGGGAAACACATTTAAAAAAGAATAGATACATGTATACATAGAACTGAATCACTGTGCTATACACCTGAAACTAACACAACAGTGTCAATAACTATACTCTTATATTTAATAAAATTTTAAAAAATCCTATGAGAAACCATAATGGAAAAGAATGTAATAAAAAAGAATACATATTTGTAGAACTGAGTCACTTTGCTGTATGGCAGTAATTAACCCAGCATTATAAATCAACAATCCTTCAATTAAAAATTTAAAACTATTAACATTTTTTTAAAAGCATATGATCTAACACAGTATCAAACTAAGCTAAACAGAAATTACTCTCTTCTCTTGGATAAGTGGGGAGACCTGAACAAGGAACACCTGGCCAGCTCCCACCCTCAGCAAAGACCATCAGGGTCTCCTGTGGGGGCCTATCCACACGGGAATCTACCCGGGCTAGACAGAGGCTGTGAGGACTGCTGACTCCCCCACATCTCCACCCCAGCTCCGCCTTCAAGACCCTGCACTGCAGCCTTGACCTTCTGCCCCCTCTGGTAATGAACCCCCAGGAAGGCCTCTGCCTGTGCCCAGAGAGGGTCACAGGTGGCCCTAAGCTTTGCTGGCCCTAGAATCCCTCAGGGATGATTTTAAAGCCACCTGCCTGAACCCCAGGCTGCAGATTCCCAACCTGACTGTGCAAGCGAGATGTTATACAGCCTACAACCAGCAGGGCTGGGCATCATCCACACCACACCTGCCAGAGTCCACAGATGAAGGAAGGCAGGCTAGGAGGGCAGCAGGGCCACAAGGCGAGTCAGATGACAGAGGACCCAGGAGTCTAGGCCACCACACAGAGCTCTGCTTTCCTTAAGGAGACCTTGATGTAGGGAAACATCAACCAACATAAAGGGTTTCCCTGGTGGCTCAGACAGCAAAGAATCTGCCTGCAATGCAGGAGACATGGGTTAGATCTCTGGTTTGGGAAGATCCCCTGGAGAAGAGAATGGCAACCCACTCCAGTATTCTTGCCTGGAGAATTCCATGGACAGAGGAACCTGGTGGGTTACGCTCCATGGAGTCACAGAGTCAGATACAACTGAGTGACTCACTCTCTCTCACACACACACACACACACACACACACACACACACACACACAAAACCAACATAAAAGTTCAAAGCAATACGGAGTTGGAGAACTAAGTCTTCCTCCTTCCAACTCAGCTTGCATGGGGGAATAGAGAAACACTGCTTTCTTCCTTGTGATGACAGTACTGGGTCTGCGTGGAGCACGGCCCTGGATGACCCACTAGACGCCGTGCCCTGTTAGGACCTCACTGTGTGAGCAGCTGGTCAGCGCAACAAGGAGGTCACGCCCCTGTCTTCAGCCTCCACCCCATTCAGAGGCCTGCCTCCCCACCACCTGTTCTGCTGGGGACACACCATGGACCAGCCACAGCAGCATCCAGGTAGCAAAGCAGGCATGAGCCAGGCCCGTGGGATCCGTGATTCCTCTTTGTCGTATTCATCTGTGACTGCCATACCCAGCACATGTCTGGGGAAGAGAAGGGGAGGAAGAAAGGCAAGCAAACAGGCTGGCTTGCTCCAGAACTCACAGCACAGCCAGGCAGTCGTTCTTGAAAGGGCTATTATGGTGGGGACTGCCTCCCCATGTCCATCTCCACTATCTTCCTTAGAAACAGAACTTGGATTTTAAGGTGAACTACACCTCCTCCCATTCACCTAATTGGGGCAGTGTAACTAGCTTCTGGCCAAAAAGATATAAACAAGACCCCCCAAAATAACCCTTTAAACCTTTAAGGCAGCTTGCTCAGCTTGGAGACAGACCCCGTTTGCTCACCTTTCCTCCTTCTGCTGCCTGGAACACAAATCTGATGGCTGGAGCTCCAGCAGCCATCTTGGGCCTCAAGATACTTTGCAATGAAAGCCATGTCTTAAGACAGTGGAGCAAAAAGATACAAGAGGTCACTATCGATAATAATTTCATGAAGCTGCCCACCTCTGGGATTCTTTTAAGTGAAGCACTAACTTCTTTCTTGTTAAAGATACTGTTACTTTGTAACCAGATTTAATCCTAAGAGATATAACAGAACAAGTCTCCTATTTCCCAGAAAAGGTCCTATTTCCCAGAGAAGCAGGTTAGGGCACTCTGCTTGGACATTCTTTTCCCTTTCCTCTGGCCTCACTCTCTGATAGCAACACTGTGACTGGACAGCCCTGGGCAGCTCAGTCACCAGGTGCAACTTGGGGCAGTCCTGCAGGTGTGACCATCTTCTACAGTTCTGGGGGTGCCTCTGAGGACAAAGCCCTGAGGCTGACAGGTGACAGCTCTGAGCCACCATGGGTCCCCACAACAAAATGACTTCCAGTCAAGGATGAGCCCACATAGGTACCCAAGAGACCATGCCCATCTACACCCTAGGGACTTCACTGGTCACTGCATGGCCTTTGTTTTGCCTCAGAAAAATTTCCCTCTTCCTTATCTCATCAAGATCAGCATTTCACCCACCAGTCCTCAACAACAGAGTCTACAGAGCAGACAAGGATGGCTGGACTCCAAGTATGTGGGCACCTGCTTTGCACAATTAGAGCCAATCACTAACCCCGGTCCTCCCCCGTGGAGGGCTGTGCATGGCTTCCAGTATACCTCCTATCCCATGTGTGTTCCCCACACTCAGAATCAAAAGGCAACCTTCGAACAGGCTCCCCCTTGCCCAAGTCCCTGCCCCCAGGACACAGTCCAAGCTCCTTACTTTCATCCCCAAAGCTGTAGAGAGCTGGCCACCTGCCTGTCCCACCCGCCTCCACTCCCTCACTTTTCCCCAGCACTGCCTCTCCCTGAGTTCACGGGCCCTGCCTGGTCCCAGCACACAGGCAGGTCTCTGCCCACACAGAAGCCACTGTGTCCTGCAACCCTCCAGGCTGGTCTCCTCCTGCATATGCCTCCGTGCATAATCAGTTCTTCCAGAAGAACCTAGTGCTGCAGTACTAGTACCCTGTGCTGCAGCCCACATAGGACCCCCTCCTTGGGCTCCAGCATCAGATCCCAGGTTTTGGGCTCTCTGGGGGCAGGAACTGTCTGTCAGTATTACCTCCTCTGCAGAAGATGGGCTGATACACAGCCGGGAGGAGCAGGTGTGCTGGAGAAAAGGGCCCCACAGGCTGACTATGTAACCTGTCAGCCCCACCACGGGCCCCAGGCCAGTGAGCTGTGGGCTCACAGACTCCACCCAAAGTCAGCAGACATGAAGTCTTCACAGCTGAGGCTATGGGCAGAGCTTGCCTTGCTCCAGACACGGTTTCCCAGCAGACAGGGCCGCCCCAGGCATCCCCTCACCATTCCCTCTCTTTCTTTGTCTGAAGAAGCTTCATTTTCATTCCTGCTGCAAGCAGGGGGTGCCTGGCCTTACTGTCCAGGACCGAAAGTCACAGCTCTGCCCCTCAAGCATGTCAGTCACTGCTGCTGGGATGTCCACTGTCCTCCAGCTCCAGGGAACTCTGATCCTCCTGCCACAGGCCCCTGCAAGAAGCTGAGGCAGGTCTCCCCTGAGGGATAAGAGAGAGTGTCACAAAGCCCAGGTGCAGTTCCATGGCCATAGCAGCAGGTCCCAGACCTTCAAAGTCCCAGATAGGCCCTCTGCCCTCACTGCCGCATGCTGCATGGTCCAGCTGCTGTCACAACTGTCCACACCTGCTCACCTGGGGTAGGAGCGCCTGCGCTTTGAAACCACCTTCTGTGCGATGGGACTCTCGGCCTGCAGCAGGGAGGCAGGGGCCCCCGCTCCACACTCCATGACTCTCCGGCTCCCACCCGAGAGCAGAGTCCACCTGCCGGGCTCACTAGGCTCCAGACACAGGCAGGACCTCTGTGCCTGGCCCAGCTCAGGCTAGATGGCCCGTGAGCTGAGGCGCATCCTCAGCGATGCTGCTCATCAGCATGTCTGGTAAAACACCTTGTGCCCAGAAGTGCCACAGACAAACATCTGCAAGCATCACTGTGATTCCTGCCTGGGCCACCGCAGCCTTGTGAAGGACCGAGCTGGTCCCGCCTCAGGATTGGGCAGGGGTCTCCCCTCGGATGAGCTGCCCCCACCCGGCGCTCTGCAGGATGGAAGGAGGAGGGACGAGCAGGGATCGCCCCCCCAGGATGGCCAGCTGGAAGTCAACAGGGACACTGGGGAGAGGCCCGCTAGGAGGCTGCAAAGGCCCTTAGGTCACTCCCCCACCACAGGACAGCAGGCCCGTTGCATGCTGGTCATGGCAGCCACTCTCCCTCATGCCTGCCCACAACTGGCAGGTACCCACATCCGAACCTGCCCTGGGGGCTCGTTCTTTCTCCACCCAAATGACCCGTCAGGGAGGCCCTGAACTTTCTGCTATTTCGAGGCAATAACAAGTTCTCGGTGACTTTTAGCACTAGGAGCTGTCTCATTTCAGGAAGAAAAGGGAGTCATCTTGGGCCCTCTGGAGCATCTTCCACCTCTCCGGAGCCTGACCCATCGTGAGAGTGGGCAGTGCAGGGAGGGCTGTGTGTCCCCTTTCCACAGAACTGTTGCAGAAAGGGGACCCCTTCCAGGGCCTGAGAATGGACTCTTGTGCAACACTTGGAAAGGCATCATCAGGAGGGTGGATCAGAAGAAGCATGATACCTCTGCTCAGTGACACAGACCGAAAGGGGTGACCTCGCAGCCTTGTGTGGTCAGGTTCAGGTCATCACCAAACAGCAGCACTGTTGCTTCAGAAGATGACTGGAGAGACACCCTCACTTTGCAAAGTTGGACAATTAAGACAGCTTCTGGAGTTTGCTGAGGGAGCATCATGCATTCCAGGAGCTGTTTCTCCCTGTGAGAGGCCAGAGTGGTCATTTCTGGGGTCTGGTGCTGCCTAAGAGTTAATTGGGATGTTGTTGTCTAGGTTTGGCTTGGAGATGAGAAAGCTTTGTGTTTCTTCAAATTAGCACTAATTTAAAATTACGATTTTAGTCTTAATTGTATGTATTTGGGGATCCCATTTAAGCCTCCGGAAATAATTGCAGGGTAATATTTTGGGAAGTCATATTAAAATGCACAGATGTTGTCTAGAGACAGGCCTCTGGGGGTGGGCACAGTCCTGGTAGAGAGGGGTCTGGGGCAGCTTTCATGGCTGGTTCACGTCCCCTCTCCCCTCCCCAGTCTGGCTCTGGGAGGGGCTGCAGGTAGAGCCCCTCTTAACACAGCATGAACCAAATCCATCCCTCCTTACTGAATCTGGCACTGCCAGGACCCAGGAAGCCAAGGCCACAGCCTGAGCTGCTGGCATCAGGGTGGGGGGAAGGGCTGGAGGGATGGGCCGACAAGGTCCTGGAGCATCCCTTGCCCGCAGGGTGCAGAGGTGGTGCTGGCAGGTGCAGGTGTCATATTTACCAGGAGCCCTTCCAAACCCTGGGGCTCTGGGTGGGCCCCATGTGAGCTTAGGCTCTGTGCCCAGGATTGGGTGCACGGTGAGGGGTCGACCCATCGCAGAGGGGTTTATGATCTGAGAGTGGTCCTACCCGCACCCCCCCACCCCCGGAATGTCTGGAAAGAGCGCAGAGGGCCTCTCCCCACTCTCGCAAAGGATGTGGGCACCTGCGAGCACTGCACTTGTCCTGAAGACATACCCTGAAAGCCCTTTTCCACCTGTGCTGGTTGGGCTGGAGGCTGGGCCCTCAGAGAGGTGGGGGACAGGGTCTTTGGGGCGACTGGAGCACTTCTCCCTCCTCCTAATTCCTTGTTCTACAGAATACAAGTGGGCCAATATTACCCTGTAAGTAAACAACTAAGACAAATGCTTCCACTTGAGCAAAGAAGCGACATCATCTTTAACAAGTGGGCGGTGGAGCCAGGCTGCCTTGTACAAGAACTCTGGTCTTTAGGAATACATATTTTTTCCCTTCCCCTGATGCAATTAGGAAAATAATATTTTTTTACACTTGCAATTAAGAGCAGAACAGATGGCAACTGTTTAAGAATCTGTTCATGAGACTTGATACTTGGGCGGGGGGGTTGTTGACAAGACATGGAGGACGGGGTGACTTTTTCTTGCTGCATGGAAGGCCCACTATTGTGATCCCCAAAACAAAGTACTGGGGACTTAAGGAAAGGGGTGAGAAAGAAGGTTCATCCACAATAAGAGGGCAAAACGGCCGGCGATTTAGAAGTGACAGCAGGAAAGCCCACCTGCTTCTGTGTGGCTGGGCCTGCCCTGCTGCCTGGCAAGGTTGCAACCCCAGGACCCCCACAAGCACCATCATCACCTCATGTTCCTCATGGCAGTGCTGGGCCATTTCCTCCATCCACTGAGGACTTTCAGAGCCTCTCGGACATGGGTTCCCTCGTCTGTGCTTCAAATTCACCAAGACCAAAACACATGAGAGAAACCCTACAAACCAGCCATCACTGTGGCCAGGTGGCTTGGCCTCTTAATCACCTTTGGTTTATTCATTCAGAACCTGCTGAAACCAAACTGGATCCTGTGGGGCTCCTGGGCATGGAAGCCTTGCTCTGTCCCCCATTTCTTGATTATAGGAAATAAGCTTCATTCAGCCCCCATGACCTTCCCTGGGTTCCAATGGACAGGTTCAAGCAGTTGCTAATTAGGGATGGGAGGGGAAGAGGAGACAAGGGAGAAACAGTCAAGAAACAATAGTGCAGGAACTTCTCTGGTGGCCCAGTGGCTAAGACTCTGTGCTCCCAAAGGAGGGGGCCCAGGTTCAATCCCTGGTCAGGGAACTAAGATCCCACAGGCCACAAGTATGAGTTCTCATGCCATGACTAAAAGATCCCGAATGCCACAGCAAAGATCGAAGATCCCCATGCTGCAACTAAGACCAACGCAGTCAAATAAATATATTTTTTAAAAGAAGAAGAAAGCAGATATTAAAAAATAAAAATAAAAAAGAACCAGTAGTGCAGCCTTGGGGCAGGGTCCTGGTTCCTCAGGGGATACACATAATATTACACCTTTGAGTTCTGTAAGAATTAAGTCACCCCCCACCCAGATGGAGGATGGAATGAGGATATGGACCCTCATGACTTCAGTCAACTAAAGGTGGACTCTGTTGATTTTTGGCCCAATTCGATGCTGGATTCTCCTCTGCTCAAGTTCCCTCATGGATATGCATGTACCCTTAGCTTAAAACTTCCCATTTTGCAGAGATGCTGCTTTGGGAAAGATCCCTGATGTTCTCCTCACTTGCTGCAGGTAATAATAAATCCTTCCTTCTCTCAATCTTTGGCTTGGTTGTGTATATTGGCTCAAACCCACAAAGACGTGAACCTAGTTTTGGGGTGACACTCCCCCTCCCCCCGGCCTTCTCACCATACCAACAGGCTCCTGCTGATAACAGTGGGTTCCAGCTGAAAGAACTCCAAGACCAGACTCTCTCTGAGGCTCAGGGCTGAGAGAAGTTCAGTGTCCAGAGGGGAGGTGAAACCTAGGCCTCTGTCAACCTACAACTTTAGGAGATATGACACACAGCCCAGCTCCTACTGCATACTCAGTCACTAAGTCATATCTGACTCTTTGCGGTCCGTTGGACTGTAGCCCATCAGCCTCCTCTATCCATGGGATTTCCCAGCAAGAATATTGGAATGGGTTACCATTTCTCTCTCCAAGGGATCTTCCCGACCCAGGGACTGAACCTCCGTCTCTTGCTCTCCTGTACTGCAGGCAGATTCTTTTTTTTTTTTTTTTAACTCACTGAGCCATCGGGGAAGCCCCAGTTCCTAATGAGATTTACACAAACTCATACAAGAAAGTCCTTTTACCTCAGTTCCTATTTTCCATGATAACATATCTGACTTTCAACAGCAAATTAGAAAGCATGTCAAAGGCAAAAAAAATAATTTTTTAAAAACCCATACTCTAAAGCGATAAAGCAAGCATCCTAACCAGACTCAGATATGACACAGATTTTGGAATGAATAGACTGGAAATTTAAAGTAACTATGATTCATATGTTACAGGCTCTGATGGGAGAAGACAGCACGCAAGAACAGATGGGTAATATGAGCAGAGCTATGGAGAGTCTAAGAAAGAATCCAAAGGAGATGCTAGAAATTTTTTGAAAACTGGTAATAGAAAGGAAGAATGTCTTTGATGGGCTCATCAGCAGACTTAATACAGCTGAGGGGAAAATCAGAAAGCTGGAAGACAGGCCAATAGAAACTTCCCAAGTTGAAATTTTGCAAAATGAAGGTCAGTCCAGGGGTGAAAGCAGAGACAGAATAGAGCATCCAAGGACCATGGGACAATATTAAAAATATAACATGCATGTAACTGGAAGACACAAAGGAAGAGAATGAGGAAGAAAACATATTTGAGGTAATAATGGCTAACAATTTTTCTAAAATTAACAACAGATACCAAATCACGATCGGGAATCTCAAAGAACACCAAGCAGAATAAATACTTTTAAAAGAAAAACAACATGTGATTAACAGATGCAAACTATTATATATAGGATAGGTAAACAATAAGGTCCTACTGTGTAGCACAGAGATCTATATTCAACAGCCTGTGATAAACCATAATGGAAAAGAATACAAAAAAGAATACACATATAACTGATTTCACTTTGCTGTACAGTAGAAATTAACACAACATTGTAAATCAACTATACTTCAGTAAAATAAGTTTAAAAACAACAACAACAAAAACTACACCTAGACATATCATACTCAAACTGTAGCAAACCACAGACAAAGAGAAAATCAATATATCAATACCCGTTTTAGGAACTTCCCTAGTGGTCCAGTGGTTAAGAATCTGCCTGCCAAGGCAGGGGACATGGGAACTAAGTTCCTGGTCTGGAAACTAAAATTCCACATGCCATGGAGCAACTAAGCCCATCCGCCACAGCTACTGAGCTGCATGCTACAACTACCAAAGCCCAAGCACCCTCTAGCCCATGCTCTGCAACAAGAGAAGCCACTGCAATGAGAAGCCTGTGCACCACAACTAGAGAAAGCTTGAATGCAGCAAGCAACAAAGACCCATTACAGCATAAGTAAATAGATAGAATAAATAGAAGACAGAGTTTGTCAGAGTGAATAAAAACACAAGACCCAACTGGATGCTGTCTATAAGAAACCCATGTTAGATATAAAGACTCTGATAGGTTGCAAGTAAAGAGATGGAAAAAGATATACCATGCTAATTACAGTTGAAAGAAAACTGGAGTATCAATATTCATTTCAGACAAAGCAGACTTTGGAACAAGGAAAACCATCAGGGATAAAAAGGAGGCATTACAATGAGATGCATAATTCAATTCAGTTCTCCAATAAGAGATCAAAATTGTAAATGGCTATGCACCTAACAGAGCATCAAAATATATGAGGCAAAACTGATAGAACTGGGAATGGAGATGGGCAAATCCATTATTATAATTGGAGACATCCATATCCCCCCTCAGTAACCAAGAGAATAAGTAGGCAGAAAATCAACAAGGATTGTTCCCCTGGACAACTCTGCCCATCAGAATGGAATTAAACTAAAAATCAATAAAGGAAGATGGGTGAAATCCCAAAATATCTGGAAATTAAACAACATCATTCTAAGCAACACATGGGTCAATGAGGAAATACCAGAACAATTTTTTTTAGTTGTTTTAACTAAATGAAAATTAAAACACCACTTGTCAAAATTTCCATAGTGTAACAAAAGCAGTGCTTATCAGAAATATATAGTATTAAATGTACACCTTAGAAAAGAAGAAAGTATAAAATCAATAACCTAGGCTTCTACCTCAGGAAACAAAATGAAGGGAAACTGATGCCTAAAATAAGCAGAGGAAATATCATAAAAATTAGAGCATAAATCAATTAAGTTGAAAACAAGAAGAAAAGAAAGAAAATCAATGAACCTGAAATCTGTTTTATTGACCAGTTGCTCAGTCACTCAGTCATGTCTGTTTCTTTGCAGCCCCAAGGACTGTAGTCTGCCATTCTCCTCTGTCCATGTAATTTTCTAGGCAAGAATACTGGAGTGGGTTGCCATTTCCTACTCTAGGAGATCTCCCCGACCCAGGGATCGAACCCATATCTCTGACATCTCCTGCATTGGCAGGTGGGTTCTTTACCACTGTGCCACCGTATTGACCAGGCCAACTAAGGGATACAAGATACAAACTACCAGTACAAAAAACGAAGAGGAGTCATCAACACTGACCTCACAGAAAAGGATAACAATGTAACATTAAAAGGATGATTTGATTACATAAAAGAGTACTACAAAGAACTCTGTGCCCCCAAATTTGATAATCTAGATAAAACAGACTGATCCCTTAAAAGACATGTACTGGCAAAACTCACAAGAAGAGAAACAGACAAACAGAACAGCCACATGCATTTTTAAATTGAATAAATAATTAATAACCTTCTTAAAAGAAATCGGTAGGCCCAGATGGTTTCTCTGCTGAACTGTACCAAACGTTTAAGGAAGGGATGATACGATTCTCTACAATCTATTTCAGAAATCAGAAGAGGGAGAACGTGTCCTAACTCGTTCTCTGAGGCCAGCACTCCCCTAATATCACAACCTGGCCCATCACCACCCTAACAGTAAGGAGGCAACAGTGCCACTCAGACATCCTCACCAGCAGAAGAGGACCCAGTGGGTCTGAAAGGAGAGAGAACAGGTGACAGGACATGCAAGTCTGCTCTGTGTGGCTTGTTCTCTGGGAACGCCCAGAACTCGTCTTTCTCATCAGTATGTCAAAACAAAATAGTGAGAAACAAGTGCCACTGTTCTAGAGCTTTTGCTGGAGAAAGATGGAAGGGAGGAGGCACCTGGCTGTCCCCCCTGCCCTCAACGGGTACATGAGCACAGACACTCAGATGCACTGGCACGTGGGACCTGGCAGGCAGCGTGGTGACCCTACTGGTCCTACTCACCGAGAAGCTACAGGCACCCCTGGACCCTGGGCCATCCGCAGGTCGGTCCTGGTCTCACCGTGGGCTCCCCCCACAAGATGCAGAAACGATGGATCCTCTGGAGACTGAAATGGAAGAGCACATGGGCATCAAACAGCTGAGGGTGTAAACAGAAGGAAGTTCTCCAATGTGGGTGCCGATCATGATCACATACTCAATAAAGCTCCCTATTGTCGTTATTGTTTAGTTGCTCTGTTGTGTCCAACTCTTTTCAACCCCATGGGCTGTAGCCTGCCGGGCTTCTCTGTCCATGGGATTTCTCAGGTAAGAATACTGGAGTGGATTGCCATTTCCTTCTCCAGGGAATCTTTCCAATCCAAGAATCAAACCCATGTCACCTGCGTTGCGGGTGGATTCTTTACCACTGAGCCACCAGGGAAGTCTTCCAAAGGATTCCTTAAAACAGGAAGAAGCTAACCAGACATGGACACAACCAGTGAACCAGTAAAATAAAAGGTTGGTAGTCTATGTCATTATACTTTGGTCAAGACCCATAGAATGTACAATGCAGAAAGTGAACCTAACTCTAATTCAGTTAATAATAATAATAGTGCATCAATATTGGCTCATCAGTGGTAACTAATGCACCATACTAATGTTAAGATGTTAATAACAGGGGAGATGAGGTGGGTAGGGGTATCAGGCCATCTGGAAACTTTCTGCTCAATTTTTCTGTAAATCTAAAACTGCTGAAATGATTATGCTTCCTCATTTTAAAAAATATGCTGGTTGATATTCAGAAGGCTGAATGGAAAGATGGATATAATTGAGCAGCCAATGGAGATGGCTGCTAAGAGATTTTCCCAGAATGCAGTGCAAATAGACCATGGGCAGCAATCCCAGGGTATGTTTCTCCTGACTTTGATGACAGCCACTGGGCTCCAGGAGCATCCTTCCCTACCCCCAAGGACTCGCTCTCTCTCTCTCCCCCCAAATTGGGGAGCTTTAGCAAATTCTCAGGCTTTTGGTTGTTCATCTCATCTTTCCCCAAGACTGCTTTGGAGGAGGCGGGGGAACAGCACAGGAAACCTTAGAAACCACGTTGACCTTTGCCTGGGTCCTCAGCCTCTGCCAGGCTTCCCTAGTGACTCAGATGGTAAAGAGTATGCCTACAAGGAAGGAGACCCGGGTTCGATCCCTCTGTCAAGAAGATCCCCTGGAGAAGAGAATGGCAACCCACTCCAGTATTCTTGCCTGGAGAATCCCAAGGACAGAAGAGTCAGGTGGGTTACAGCTCAGAAGGTTGCAAAGAGTCAGACATGACTGAAGGACCAACACTCACTTTTGACCTCTTCCAGACTGTGGTTTTCCCAGTTCATGGCCTGAGGGAGAACCACTCTCTCTTTATTTAGTTATTGGTGGTGAATTATTTCTTTGCTGGTTTTCACTTTTTAAAAAAAATTATTACTTTAGAAGGAGTCCTAGTAAAGTCTTCCAAAAAAGCAATTCCGCCTTCTCTATCAAAATTTAAATATGCATATCCTTTTACCCAACAATTGCATTTCCAGAAGGACTCACATATATATGAAATATGTGAGTATAGGGATTTTCCCTGCAGCAATCTTTTTAAAAACTGGAAGAAACCTAAGTGCCCATAAATAGGAGAATGGTTAAATAAATTAGAGCAGGGCCCACAGGCTGGAGTACTCAGACTTTTTTTTAAAGAGGTAGCCAATATGCACCTACCCAGAGAAATCTTAAAAGCCTAGAACTGAGTGAAAATGGCAAGTTCACTAAAAAGTATGTGCTGTGTGTGTGTGTTTCTGTGTGTGTCTGTGTGTGTCTGTGTGTGTGGATCCCAGTTACAGACGCAGCAAGCCAGCTAGACAATGTATACACATCTGCAAGTCCACGTATGGACACAAAGGCAAACAGAACAGCCCCAAAGGGTTTCCACCGATGCTCACCAGCACTTCCTCCATGGGCAGTGGCAGGGACACAGGAGACAAGGCCATGTGGGCATCGCTTTTACTCTATTATACACATGCTTCCTGGTTGGGTCTTTTACCAAGACGCATTTCTCATCCAGCAGCATTCAGATGAAACCCACAGTCCGTGCACTTGAGAGTTTCATATTCTAGCTGGGAGGTGCTGGCACCAAGAAAACCGACCTTGGGGAAGGGCAGCCAGGAGGGAGGGAAGGAAGCAGGGCTTCCCAGGGGGATGGAGGAGGAGCACACAGACACCCAAGATTCCTCGGGAAGGAAGGTCACCCATGGGCAGCAAGGATGAGAACACACACAGCACAGAGGTGGGAACAGAAACACAGGGCAGGCAGGCAGGGACCAGAGATAGGCAGCATCCTCTACCGCTCTAGATCCAAGCACCTGCAGCCCTCACACACCAGGCCCATCACCCTGCTGCCCTGCCCACCCTTCGTTGTTCCCTACAAAGGGCAGGGATGCTGTCCCAAGAGGGACAGCAGGGGTGGACCCATGGGATTTAAGCCTGGCCTCTGAGCAGGTGAGCAGAGCCCACCCCTATGTCTGGAAGGTCCCGCCTTCAGTCCTGGCCCATAACACAGCAAACTGCAGTGTGAAGCATCCAATTTATACGGGACAAAACTCAGCAGTCCTGCCCCCAACAGTGCTGATGTGCTGGGTACCAGAACACTAGCTCCATGGCACATGGCAGGTGGTGGCTCGGTCACTGTGGAGCGTGGCACGTGGTAGGTGTTTCAGAAGCACTTGTTGAATGATGGGTTAATGGATACATGGATGGATGTTACATGTCTTTGAAATCTTACAAAACACCTAACATACATTTTAAAAGTAAATGCACACACAAGATACTCAAGGTACCTGTGAGCAAAAAGCCCAGAGAACAACGGATAAAGATCCAGAGACACTGAACCGAGGGCCCATCCTCTGACATCCCTGCAAACTGGGAGGACTGGCCTGTAACTGTATGATGGTGCTCAGAAGAAGTGAAGCCGCCCCCCAGTCCCCAGAAATCAGAAGAGTAAAGAGAAACAGCCTCCAGAGGGTGCCAGACGGGAGCACCCCACCCACCCAGCTACCCAGCCTCCTCACCCACGCCCACCTGGGTCACTAGCCGTCAGCTGGAACTTGGGCTTCTTATGCGGCTTCACCTCTGCAATGCTGGGCGGTCTAGGGTTGGACGTG
Source organism: Muntiacus reevesi (assembly GCF_963930625.1). Lineage (NCBI taxonomy): Eukaryota > Metazoa > Chordata > Mammalia > Artiodactyla > Cervidae > Muntiacus > Muntiacus reevesi. Next base: position 26,280,606 of record NC_089263.1, on the reverse strand, counting down.
AGTTGTGAATGAAGCCGGGAGCCTGGCCCGCCCTCTCCCAGGTTCCAAATCCTCTTGTCCCTGAGGCCACAGCTTCTCCCTTCAGACTTCAAAGAGCAAATGATAGATCTGTGCATAACCCATGCTTCCTAATCTGGGGATATTCTCAGAAATAGCAAGCCTCTTCTCTGGCCCTTCCTAAAAATAGCCTGGCTCTTACATGTGACAAAAGGATGCAAAGTGGTGTCTCCGTGAGCTGAAAATGAACACTGGAAATACTTCCGGGTCTTCCAAATGGCAATAAAAAATATTTTAAATAATTTAATGTCAAGTCCATTTAACAGAATTCGAGATAGTTCAAGCAAATACACAAGGAGAGGAAAGAGATGAGTAATGAAAAACTCTAATGGATAGAGTGATATAAGTAGGACTGAGGGGAAAATCACTGCATAGGATTCCCAAAGACGACACTCTTGAAATCTCTTTTAAAACAGTATGATCCCAGCATCCCACGACTCCAAAACACTCTAGCAAGGCCTGTCTTCAGCAGCTTGCAGAAAACATGCATGCTCATTATCTTCCTTGGAATGGCAACAACAAGGGAGCTCTGATTCTATCTTTCCAGCACGGGAACTGCCAGGAATCTCCCATGCGCACCGCTGACAGCTCCCTTTTACATGAGAAGCAGTTGTTGTTCAGTCGCTCAGTTGTGTCCGCCTCTTTGCGACCCCACGGATTGCAGCACGCCAGGTTTCCCTGCCCTCCACTATCTCCCAGAATTTACTCAAATTCATGTCCATTGAATTGATGACGCCACCCAACCATCTCACCCTCTGCCACCCCCTTCTCTTCTTGCCTTCAATCTTCCCAGTATCAGAGTTTTTTCACAATGAGTCAGCTCCAATGGGAAGCAAACTCACATCCAGATGGGCTCAGGGCAGCAAGCAGACTGCCCACCAAGCTGCGACGGTGTAGGGTGGGCAAGGGGACCATCGTGGCAGCCACCTTTTGTTTTTTTAAGTGGGAAACATATCTGAATGGCTTAAGCAGGATGTATTGTGACGTTTAAAGCTCTATTAAATTGAAGAAAGAGAAAGAATCCATACCCGGCTCCATACGGAACAAGGGAATATCACTAGCCCCCAGAATGTCAATGAATTAAACTCCTTCCCTGATCCTGCAGAGCAGCCCTGGGTCTGGGCATCTTATCTCTGTCAAGCAGGCTAATGGGCAAGCCGCTGCCACACAGCCCCACGTGAGCTGCAGATGTCAGCAACGCACTATCTTCTTTGTTCAGAGGACACAAAGGAGTCCAGCCCTGATGGCTGTGTTCTTTCTTCCCAACAGGACCTAATTGGCACTGTCCTCCTCTGGTGTCTGGTCTCCCTGGACAGAGCAGGAGTGCAGCCAACAGAACCCAAACTACGCAGCTTACAGGCTCCTCCCTGGCTCAGTCAGGCCTCAGTGCACTAAGCTCCCAGCTCAGGATGCAGAACCCGGGCACAGAGGGTCTTCTGCATCTAAAGGTCTTCATATGAAGTCATAATTTTTATTTTTTTGGCTGCGCCACATGGCATGTGGGATCTTAGCTCACATCCCCTGCATTGGAAGGCAAAGTCTTAACCACTGGACCTCCAGGGAAGTCCCTGAAGTCAAAATTAAAATCACATCTTTTTAGAGTCCTATTAAAAAAAATCAATGCTTCTCACTGAAAAACCAGAAAATGCAAGTTATTGATTTAATGACTTCCTTTTCAGAAAGAATCACATATATGAAACTTGAGACAGTCCCTAAAAATCAACATGTATGATCCTTGAAACTCTAAATATCTGAATTTGAAATCATTTCCTATCAAACCCATTCAATAGAATGCAAACTATCTCAAGCATATACACTATTGTTAGTGTATAATAGATAGAAGGAATATAAAACTAAAATTTCAAATACATGCAGTTCTATAAAAATGAAAAGAGAAACATTGTTTCATTGCTATATGCAGAATCTCCAAAGATGATGTTTTGGAAACCAGACATGGTTTTGACATTTATGTAAACAAATCAGTGACATCTGTTGTGGTCCAGTGGTTAAGACTTCACACTCACAGTGCAGGGGGCCCAGGTTCGATACCTGGCCAGGGAACTAGATCCCACATACTGCAACTAAGAGTTCACATACTACGCTAAAAAGATCCTGCATGCTGCAGCTAAGACCTGGCACAGCCAAATAAATAAATAATTTAAAAAAAAGAAAACAAATCACTGTGATGTTCTGAGACAAGGTCTATGAGAGGATAATGGTGGGAAAACACAAAACAGATAAATAAAGTTGGAAGACTCATGCCGCCTGGTTTCCAGTTACTGTGAAGCTACAATAATCAAAACAGTGTGGTGCTGGTGAAAGAAAAGACAGATAAATCAATAGACTAGAGCAGGGAGCCCAAAAATTGGCCCACGTAATAATAATCTACTTATCTTTGACATAGGAACAAAGGCAATATGATGGAGAAAAGATGTAGTTTTTTCAACAGACACCCATGTGCAAAAAAATGAACCCAGGCACAGACTTCAGATCCTTCACAAAAATCAATGGATCCAAGACCTAAAAGTCAAAAACCAAAGCTATAAAAACTCCTGGAAGACAATGCAGCAGAAAAATCTAGATGAACTTGTGTTTAGCAATGACTTTTTTAGATATGACACTTTTTTAGCATGATCCATGAAAGAAGGAATTAATAAGTTTGACTTCATTAAAAGGTAAGGTTTCTGCTCTAGGAAAGACACTGTTAAGAGAATGAAAAACAAGCCACTGAGAGACTGAGAGAAAATATTTGCAAAAGACACATCTGATAAGGGATTTGTCATGCAAAATATACAAAGAATACTTAAAAGTCAACAATAAAAAAATAAACAACTCAATTATAAAATCAATAAAAAATGTGAAGACACCTCACCAAAGAAGGAAACAGCCAATAACCATATGAAAAGACGCTTTTAATTTGGGCAGTGCAAACTAAAACGGCAGTGAGAAGACATAGAGAACAGACTTGTGGGTGCTGGGGGTGGGAGTGGGGGATGCATTGAGAGTTTGGGATGAGCAGATGCAAACTTTTATCTATAGGATTGATAAACAAGGTCCTACTGTGTAACACAGGGAACTGTACTCAGTATCCTGTGATAAATGATAATGGAGGGACTCCCCTGGTGGTCCGGTGGTTAAGAATCCACCTTTCAATGCAGGGGACATGGGTTTAATCCGTGGTCAGAGAACCCACACGCCACAAGGAAACACCTGCACGCCCCAACTACAGATCCTGCACACCAGAACTGGAGAGGAGCACGAGCAGCACAACAGAGATCCTGTGCGCCGCAACCAAGACCCAACACAGTCAACTAAAGAAACATTCTTTTAAAAAAAGAATGTGCATAAAATAAATAAATAAATAAATTTTTAAAAAATAAATAAAATATAAAAAAGAATGTGCATGCCAATGCAGAGAGACGGGTTCGACCCCTTGTCTGGGAAGATCCCACATGTCACAGAGCAACTAAGCCCATGCACCACAACTACTGAGCTTGCACTCTAGAACCAGAGGACCGCAACTATTGAGCCCACATGCCACAACTACTGAACTGCGTGTGCTCTAGAGCCTGAGCTCCACAACAAGAGAAGCCACCATAGAGAGAAGCCCTTGCATCACAGCTAGAGAGGAGGCCCCGCTCGCCACAGCTAGAGAAATCCCACACAGCAACAGAGACCCAGTACGGCCAAAAATAAATAAATAAAATGATTTTAAAAGGAGGCAAAAGCTGCTGTTCAATGAATAAATAACTTTTACCACCGCCATCAACAACAAAAAGCCAGCAAAGAGATACTACTACATATCTAACAGAATGGCCAAATCCAGACACTGGCGACGCCTAGTGCTGCCGAGGGTGCAGAGCGACAGGAACTCTCATTCACTGCTGGGGGGGATGCACAGCGGTACAGCCACTGGGGAAGACAATTTGGCAGTTTCTTAAAAAGATAAACTCACTACTCTTACCACAGATCTAGCAATCTCATTCTTTGATATTCTATTTCCCAAAAGGTGAAGATGTGCATTCACACAGAAACCTGCACGTGGTGGTTTACAGCAGTTTTATTCATAACTGCCAAAGGTAATGTAAACAAGATACTTCGGTAGGTGAGTGGATAAAGAAACTGAGGTCCACCCAAGGCAATGGAATATTATTCAGCACTAAAGAGAAATGAGCCATCAAGACATCAAGAGCTTCCCTGGTGGATCAGTGGTAAAGAATTCGCCTGCAATGCAGGAGACCTGGGTTCAATCCCTGGGTTGGGAAGATCTCCTGGAGAAGGGAATGACAACCCATTCCAGTACTCTTGCCTGGAGAATTCCATGGACAGAGGAGCCTGGCGGGCTAGAGTCCATGGGGGTCACAGAGAGTCAGACACAACGGAGGTCTGAGCACATAAGCACATAGCTGAATTGCTGTACTACCTGAAACGAATACACTGTCAGTCAACTACACTTCAGCTAAAAAAAATAATATAATGTATGTGTTTTTCAAAGCCAGACCTGAAGGGAGAAAAAGACTGGTAACTCTCTTTCCCAACCAACGTGAGTGGTGTGCTGTGGAGGACTGGGGCACAGTCCAGGCGCCCCGGATGGAAAGTTCCTTCACAAGCAGCTCTGTGGACAGGAAACACCCCCCAATCCCCTTCCTTTTGATAGACACTGACAGCTGCTGTTAAGATGCAAGTCACATAGGCCGAGGCAGCACTTTAATTTACTGCCTAGCATTAAGGTTTCAGCAGGAATTACTGTGCCAGATACTGTTAACCTGCCAGTTCCTGAGCTTTTCTCATTTCCTGCCGGGTGTTGTTGGACACCTTCTGCTGCAACTGCCACCCCGCCCCCTGCTCCCGTGAGGACAGACACCTCGGACCCCACCTATCACGTAACTACACAGATTGGTCAGTCACTGGCTGTCGCTAAGCCCTGAAGAAATGAGACAAGTCTTTCACTCAGACTGAGTAATACGCTACTGCAGGGGCTTCAGATGAAAAGCCACATTCCCTGACCCCAACTTCCTCACGCCACTGCCCAATCTTTTTCCTTATTTCTGACTTTAATTCTTTGGGTGAGGACTTACCTGGTGGTCCAGTGGCTAAGAATCCACCTTGCAATGCGTGGTATGTGAGTCCAACCCCTGCTCAGGGAACTAAGATCCCATGTGCTGCAGGGCAACTAAGCCTGTGCACCGCAAGAGAAGCCACCACAATGAGAAGCCCGTGTGCCATAACTACTGAGCCTGCACACCACAGCTAGAGTCTGTGCACTGCAACTAAAGATCCCACTGGATGAAACGAAGGTCCCCAAGTGCCACAATGACTCAACAGTCTGTAATAATATATAAGGAGAAAAATCTGAAAACGATGGATTATATAGTATAACTGAATCACCGTGCTGTCCACCTGAAACTAACACAACATTGTAAATCAACTATACTTGAATTAAAAAAAAAAAAGACAAACCCTGTAGGATTCTGCTTATATAAGGTCTCTATAGTCGTCAAACTCGTAGAGACAGAATGTAGAACCCTGGATTCCAGGGGCTTGGGGTGGGGGAAATAGGGAGCTGGTGTTTATGGGAACAGGGTTTCAGTTTGGAAAGATGGGAGCTGTTTTGTAGGTAGATGGTGGTGATAGCTATACAACAAAGTGAATGTACTTAATGTCACTAAACTGTACACATAAAATGACTGAAGTGGTACATTTATGTTATGTATATTTTATCACAATATAAAAAACTAGAACAATAGATACCTTTGATGTCAGGAGACAGGAAGGGGCCCATCAGCCATCTCAACAGCTGATTCTCACAGGATGTTTCTTCTGCCCACAGAGAAGCCCCAGGCCTGGGGTAACCCAAAGAGAAGCCTCTGTCTAAACAATAACCTTGGTGGAATTGATACGGAGCAGGGCCCTGTGGGGCCCCTGGGCACAAAGTCTTTGTGTCCCCCATTTCCTTGATTATAGGAAACAGCCTTCATTCAACCTCCATGACCTTCCCTGATTTCCAAGGGGCATATTCAAGCAGTTGTTAGTCAGGGAAGGAAGGGGATGTAGGACCAGGAAGAAACAAACAGTCGAGAAATAGCAGTGCAGCCTTGAAGTAAGGTCCTGACTCCCCATCAATGGATACACACAACAATAACTTTGAGCTATTCTGTAGATACTGAAATCCCTCCAGGTGGGAGAAGTTAACAATTAGTGATGGTACACTGCCCACAAAAGCATGTAGACTCCAGAACATTTGGGACCTGAAGGCCGATGATGCTGACTCCTGTTTACCTCACCACCAGCCCATCAGAAGAATGTCCAGGAGCTGATCACACCTTCTCTTACTATAAAACTTCTCACTCTCCTCTCCAAATTGGGACACACGGTTTTGACAGCATGAGCCTGCACTATCCCCCTTTGCCTGGCAAAGCAATAATGTTCTCCTTTTCTACTTCACCCAAAATTGTCTCCAAGACTCAATTCAGCACTGGTATACAGAGAAGCTGAGTCAAGAAGCATCACTGTCAATGAACAAGGAGTCAGAGTCATTCCAGGAGGATGAGGTGGGAAGCAGAGCTCTGAATGGTGAGGAGCCAAATTTCTTGTCAAAATCAGGAAGAACTACAAGAATCTCACAGGAAGCACCATGCGGGGTGTTCTGGAAAATCCAGGAGCTCCAGCCTCATTCAGGAGCACAGTCCTATACTCACGGGGCACCCGAGAGAGGCCAGAGGTATAATTTATTCATTTTTCATATTTATTTTTATTTACTTATTTATTTGATTGCTTTGGGTCTTAGCTGTGGCACGAAGGATCTTTAGTTGCAGCATGAGTGATCTAGTTCCCTGACCAGGGATCAAACCTGGGCCCTGCATTGGGAGTGCAGAATCTTAGCCACTGGACCACCGGGGAAGTCCCCAGAGGCATAATTTATGAATGCACAGGAGAATATTTTTACCAGTAGTAAAGTGGATTTTTTTTAACAACATTAAGACTTTTTAACAGGCTTGGAAATGAAAGGGTTCCTGTCTGTATGGGTCAAGACAAGATTAACTTTCTGACACTTCTGAGGCTCCACCAGGATTGGTTCAAAGAGAAAATCCACTGTCTCCAGCATCTGCTCCTCAGGAAAGGCAGATTTTATGGCTGAAAGGGCCACCAGGCTCTCCCGAGTTGAGATACCAGGCAGCTCATATACGCTTTAACCCTGGAACATTTCACGAGCCAGCTATGGGGAGAGATGGCATCCGTTGACCATGGGATCAACAGTTGACCGTGGGATCCCTATGCTCCAAAGTCAATGAAAGCAGTTTTGTTACAGAGAATGGCCAAGCCCTGCCAACTTCTCTGGGACCTGTGCCTCCATCCCACCTGGCCCCCACCTGCCTCCACATCCCCACCAGCATCTCTGGCCATCACAGCAGCCCATGAAATACCGCTCTGCCTGGCCAAATCAAAACAACTTGGCCCTGCACACAAAATGTTTCTGGACAAAATGCTGCAAAATAGAAGCTGTACAGGTCCCAAGTCCAACCCAGGCCCCTCCTTCACCCTCCTTGCCTGGGCCACGGTAGGCCTTTCCCTCGGAGAACGCAGGTGGCTTCAGACCTGAGCCAGGATACACCACGGGGCCAGAACCATGAAGCAGGCTTCAGTGACACATTTTCCATTAAGTGAAAGAAAAGTGGGCAATTGTGAGCAGCCATATGAATGTAGTGAAATGCTGTCACAGTCCAATCACTGGAAATAAAATCCATCCCATTAGGAGCACTGTCATTGCAGCCCATTGTGCTCCAGATAAGGCCAATGGTCGTAAGATAAGGGCTCAAAATTGAAAATCAAAGAGCTGCTCCTCAGTGATTCCCAGGAAACAAGATGCACACAAGGTTTTACACCCACCCACACAAAGACCTGTCCCCAACCCACACAGAGAATCCCAAAGTCACCTTAGATTTCAAACTTTCAAGTAACACACAACGATATAAGTAAGTCCTTAACAGTATTGCACTAGCTGAGCTGTTGTTCAGTCGCCCAGTCATGTCCAACTCTTTGCGACCCCTCTGGGCTGCAGCACGCCAGGCCTCCCTGTCCCTCACCATCTCCTGGAGTTCACCCAAGTTCATGTCCACTGCATCAGTGATGCCATCCAGCCATCTCATCCTCTGACACCCTCCTCTCCTTCTGCCCTCAGTCTTTCCCAGCATCAGGGACTTTTCCAATGAGTTGGCCCTTGGCATCAGGTGACCAAAATACTGGAGCTTCAGCATGAGTCCTTCCAATGAATATTCAGGGTTGATTTCCTTTAAGATTGACTGGTGTGACTGAGTTACCACACTTTAAGGACCCCACCTCTCCAGGTCAGGGGGGGATCTGACAAAGCTAACCCCACCACCATGAAAAGCTGCCTTCCCCTTTCTATCACTCAGAATACAAGTTCCAGGGACTTCCCTTGTGGTTGAGTGGTTAGGGCTCTGCACTTTCACTGCAGGGGACATGGGATAGATCCCTGCTCAGGGAACTAAGATCCTGTAAGCCAAGTGGTGCCGCCAAAAATAATAATAATAACAGCTAGAATACAAATTCCAGAACCCATCCTAAATTGGAAGGATCCCAACAAAATAGAACTCCTGTCCCAATAATCAGGGAAACACACTGTTCTCAAATAACAGAGATCACCAGCTCCCTGGTGTCAGACCTCACTCACACTTATCTCCCACCCAAGGCCTTGACTTGTCATCCATTCCCACATTCTAGGGGCCACTTTCTGTCTACAGCAGCTGTCCCATTCCTACCCCTTGCTATCCCTCCAAACAGAGTTGCTGATACCCCAGGGAAAGAGTGGGTCTTCTTGCTAGTTGCTCCCCCACGAAAATATGACATGGTTGGCCTGGTTCTGCCTCCTATGGCTCTGAAGACATCACAGAAAGCCCTGCCGATTCCTCCCACTGGACATCCTCCTGTGAGTGGAGGAAGTGATCCTGAACAAGGCCAGAAACAGGGTGTCAGGGACTATAGTGGGGAGCAGGTTCCTGGAAGATGGGGCAGCAAAACTCCAAACACTCACAGCTCTAGCAGGCTCTAGACATGCAAGATCGTTATTTGAAGGCAATATTTGAAAACCAGAGATGCTGTATCTCTATATTCTAATTATAAAATAATAGAAATAATAATGAAATAATACACAGAAACTGCAACTCAGAAAACAGCCTGTACCCAAAGAAGGTTCAAAACCATTCCTGAATGTCAGAATTTTAGCAGTGGGGACTTCTCTGGTGGTTCAGTGGCTAAGCCTCTGAGCTCCCAATGCAGGGGGCCCCAGGTTCAATCCCTGGTCAGGGAGCTAGATCCAATATGCCATAACTAAAGATTCTACACTCCACAACTAAGACCCAGCACAGCCAAATAAATAAAATAAATGAAAACAAATAAATAAATGGAGAAAATAATTATTTTTAAAGAATCTTAGAAGCGACAGAGACATTCACGCTTGTTTACACAAAGTGCCGCAGACCTGGAGGAAGGGAACCGTGGCAGAGAACAGCAGGCTTCTCAGCCTCCCCCATTCGGACTGGACCTCCATCAGGCAACTTTCTTTCTGTCTTTTAAGACTCTCAGGATTTTAGAATGAGGCTGAGTACATGAGCACTTTAAAATTCATTACCAGGAGGTTCCCACAGACTTTGCTTTCATGCACAGGAAACAGTCCATTTTTCCAAGCCCTTGCCTAAAAGTCCAATTTGGGGGAACTGATGTAGATTGTTCCATTTTGGGTTCTTCAACCGGAGGAAATTTTAAAATTCTTCCTTCCAGCTCAACAGAGCGAATCCATGAGTCCGCTGCCTCTGAGAAAGGAGGACAAAGACCCCCATGGGGCCTCAGAATTGGGCAGCAGCTTCTCCCTGGATTCTCAGGGCGGCCAACAGCGTCCACAGGGACAGAACCTCAGCCAAGCATCTCGCAGTGGTGACCACTCTGACCCACGCACTGGGGCAGTCCCAGATGGTTCAGGGAGAGGGTAATGCATCAATCCAATTCTCCAAACCAACAGAAAAATAAGATTTTCTTTTTTAAATTTTTGGCAGCATCCTGCAGCATTTGGGAACTTAGTCCCCAGGCCATGGATCAAACTCACACCTCCTGCACTGGAAGTGCGGAGTCTTAACCACTGGACCATCAGGGAAGTCCCCAAAATAAGATATTTAAAACATAAATAATGACTTGTGAACACAGAACAACAGGCTAGTTCAAAATTGGGAAGGGAGTACATCAAAGCTGTATATTGTCACTCTGCTTATTTAACTTAATATGCAGAGTATATCATGAGAAATGCCAGGCTGGATGAATCCCAAGCTGGAATCAAAATTGCTGGGAAAAATATCAACAACCTCAGATATGTAGATGTTACCATTCAAATGGCAGAAAATGAAGAGGAACTAAAGAGCCTCTTGATGAGGGTGAAAGAGGAGAGTGAAAAGCTGGCTTAAAAACTTAACATTTATAAAACTAGTCAGAGCATCCAGTCCCATCACTTCATGGCAAATAGAAGAGGAAAAAGTGGAAACAGCTATAGATTTTATTTTCTTGGGCTCCAAAATCACAGAGGATGGTGACTGCAGCCATGAAATTAAAAGATGCTTGCTCCTTGAAAGGAAAGTTGTGACAATTCTAGACAGGATATTTAAAAAGTGGAGATATCACTTTACCGACAAAGGTCTGTATAGTCAAAGTTATGGTTTTTCCAGCAGTTATGTACGGATGTGAGAGCTGGACCATTAAAGCAGGCTGAACACCAAAAAAATCGATGCTTTCGAATCATGGTGTTGGAGAAGACTCTTCAGAGTCCCTTGGAGAGCAAGGAGATCCAACCAGTCAATCCTAAAGGAAATCAACCCTGAATATTCATCGGAAGGACTGATGCTTAAGTCAAAGTTTCAATCCTTTGTCCACTTGATGCAAAGAGTCGACTCACTGGAAAAGACCCTGATGCTGAGAAAGATTGAGGGCAGGAGGAAAGGGGGTCCACAGAGGATGAGATGGTTGGATGGCATCATCAGCTCAATGGACATTCATTTGAGCAAACTCTAGGAGATAGAGAGGTCTTCCCTGTAGCTCAAATGGTAAAGAACATGCCTGCAACACAGGAGACCCGGGTTCAATCCCTGGGTTGGGAAGATCTCCTGGAGAAGGGAATGGCAATCCACTCCAGTATTCTTGCCTGAAGAATCCCATGGTCAGAGGAGCTGGGTGGGCTACAGTCCATGGGGTTGCAAAGAGTCAGACACGACTGAGTGACTAACACTACTACTAGGAGATAGTGATGGACAGAGAAGCCTGGCGTGCTGCAGTCCATGGGGGTCATAAAGAGACAGGACTTAGAGACTGAACAACTACAACAACAAATGGCTTGTAAGCCCAGGGGTTCCAGTCCCTGCCTATGGGGTCAGCATCCCAGCAACCCCTGCCTGGGGTGAGGAGCTCCCAGGGAAGGGATTTCTCTCTGGAAGAACATCATCACACCTCAGTATTGGCCTGTGTGTCCTGGGGAAGCCTCTGAGGCTCTCCACAGGCTCCCCTATTGGTTCCTGGTTTCCTCTCAAAACCCACAAGCAAACCCCGGACAAGGGTCCCCAAGGAGCCTGTGAGCTGGGAGGTCCCAGACAGGTAGCTGGAATGGTATTTGCTGGACGCTGCTCAATGGTGCAGCATCACAGGAGGGAGTCGGGATGGGGAGAAGCAGTGTGAGGGCAGGGGTGGGGGGAGAGGACAGGAAAGGGGGAGGGAAGGAAAGCAGGCCCCACACGCACACCGTCTGTGGGCATCCGAGCCTTTCTAGAGGTCAGTCTGCAGTCTTCACCTTCAGCCCAGCCATTCTACTTCTGGAAATGTATCATAAAGAAAGAATCAGGGGATCTGACAAAAGAGCAGAGCAGAGCTACAGGGTATTTATCTCAGCATCCTTCAGGGCAGAAAACACTCTAAACAATCCCAGTGTCCAAGTGAGGGGCTGGTCAGTGCCTGATGGACAAACTCCCATCACAGCAGGTGGAAGAACAGCCGAGAGGAGACGTGGGTGAAGAATGCACGTGCCAAGCTCATGGAAGAATCCCTCCCCGCTCCCCGCCATTAAAGGTGCTGTCTGTATCACGAACACCTGCCATGAGACCAGTGAGAGGCTGACCACAGCCGCAGAGCCTGCTGTGCCAGGCCAGCTCCCAGTGGGCCCAGAGGGTGAGGGCAGCACCGATGCACCCATGCCCGGACCCCAGCTTCCGCCTGGACAAACACAGCCCTCAGACCCCAGTCCTGATCCTCATACCACACAGGAGAAGCCAGCATGCTATCCCAGCAGCAGGTCAGGGATGAGAGTCCATCCATGAGAGCCAGGAGCATGCCCAGAACCACTGAGGCCACACGGTGCTACCCCACCCATTTCGCATCTCCATGGACCACCTCGGAAGAGACCACTGTGCTGTGGATCTCGTCTATTTCAGATGGAGCAAGAGCAGAGACCACATGGGCCCAGTGCAGATGTGATGACCACACGCAGGATACAGCCCATGAAGCCGAGTGGTCACTGCATGGGCAGCTGATGGACAGTCTCCCAGCACAGCTGGAGGGGTATGAGGGACCAGGGAAAGCTGTGGGCACAGACAGCAAGACCTCTAGGAGCTTGGGCAGGGTGGCCTGGAAAGTACCAGGCAGGGGGCCCACAGAACACCCAACTAAAATTTCTAGGCTGACCAAAAGAAGTTGTACACACACACACACACACACCCTGCTGACCCAAAGGAGTTGTACACACACACACACACACACACCCCTGGTCTCTCTCTGGTTTTCCACTCACCGCAGAGCACGTGATCCTCAAATGTTCAGGCTGTTTGTGTCTGGTTTTCCTTAAGGGCTCAGCTTCTTTGTGCATAAGGAAAACTTTCATGGAGAGAACGAATCTGTATCAATTACTTGAACAGAGATCTCAGCATCCTACTTGGGTTTATGGACTCTGATTTCATTTTGAAAACACAGTGTGTATCTGCATATTAATAAGCACTTGTTGGAATGGCCTCATTTAATCATTTCACATTAAATTAAATATAATCTTGATTTTGATATTATTGTTCCAGCAGGAAAAGAAGCCATGAGTCAGTCAAGTGGAAGTTCTCCTTGAAGATTCCAAGATGCTATACTATTCTTTTTTTCCCCACTTTTCATTGAAGTTTAATATAGGTACTGAAAAGGTCCTTATCATAAATTTGAACCCATTCATGCAAACCACACGCAGAACAAGAAATGAGACACTGTTTTTGCAGCAATATAGATGATCATACTAAGTGAAGTCAGAAAGAGGAAGACAAATACCATAAAATATCATACCACAAATACCATAAAATGGAATGTAAAATATGGCACACGTGAACCTACCTACAAAACAGAAACAGACTCACAGACATGGAGAACACACTTGTGGTTGCCAAGAGGGAGGGGTGATGGAGGGACGGATTGGGAGATTGGAATTTGCAGATGCAAACTAGTATACAGAGAATGGATGAACAAGGCCCTACTGTATAGCACATGGAAATACATTTGATATCCTGTGATAACTGGTATATTTAAACTGGATAACCAACAAGGACCTACTGTACAGCATAGGGAACTCTGCTCAATGTTATGTGGCAGCTTGGATGGGAGGGGAGTTATGGGGAGAATGGGTACATGTATATGTATGGCTGAGTCCCTTTACTGTCCACCTGAAACTATCACAACATTGTCAACTGGCTATATTCCAATACAAAATAAAAAGTTTTTAAAAGATTTATATGTTCTCTTCTATGGTCATATGTGACCATAACTAAAAAGAAATCCTGCAATAAACCATAATGGAAAAAGAATACAAAAAAAGAATTATATAATTGAATCACTCTGCTATACAGCAGAAATTAACACATTATCAATCAACTCTACTTCAATAAAATTTTCAAAAAAAAAAAAACAAAGAAAAAAAGAAATGGGACATTGTCAGCATCCCCTAGAAACCCTCTGCCCTCCTGGTACCCCTCTAATCACCATCTCCCAAAGGGCACCCCGACTTCCCACCCCACATGGATAAGAAGTCCGCTGTCCTTCCCATCAGTGGAGCCATGCGGGAGGAACTAAGGACTCTAATGTCTGGGGTTTTGGCTCAGCGTTATGTGGCAGGACTCCTCCAGGCCACTGCACACGTGCAGGTCTTTAGGATGGCTTTGTGTGTGCAAGCCTCGGCGCAAGGGGAGCAGCTGCTGGGGGACCTCGGACTGTCTGCAGCTTGGGGTGACAACTACCTGCCTTGGACGCCCTGGTGCGCACGTCCTGACGGCTCTGTTAGCCCCTGTGGCCCCTGGAACAAATGGGCCCCAGATACACGGCTTTAAACGACTCAAGTTCAGGGAACTGGGAGTCTGGAAGCAGGTTCAGTGGCTGAGGTCAAGGCATCAGCAGGGCTGCTCACCTCCTGGAGACTCCAGGGGTGATCACCTCTGCTGACAACCTTTGACATGTGGTCACAATCCTTGACAGCCTCTGCCTTCATCGTCCTTGCCTTCTCCTCTGCTTTCACTCTCCTCTGCCTCTTGTGGGGAATTCCCTGGCAGTCTAGTGGTTAGGATTTGGTGCTCTCACTGACAGGAACCCAGGTCAAGGACCTAAGATCCCACAAGCGGAGTGTGGCACAGGCAAAAAAAAAAAAAAAGATATATATATATATATATATATATATAAAATACACACTATGTGTACTGGCAGTTTGGAAGTGAAGTGAAAGTTTAGTCAATTAGTCATATCTGACTCTTTATGACCCCGTGGACTGTAAACCGCCAGGATCCGCTGTCCACAGAAATCTCCCAGGCAAGAATACTGGAGTGGGTTGCCATTCCCTTCTCCAGGGGATCTTCCCAACTCAGGGATCAAACCCGGGCCTTCTACATTACAGGCAGATTCTTTACTGCCTGAGCCACAAGGGAAGCCCCAAGGTTCATACAGTCAAAGCTATGGTTTTTGCAGTAGTCATGCACAGATGTGAGAGTTGGATCATAAAGAAGGCTGAGCACTGAAGAATTGATGCTTTCAAACTCTAGTGCTGGAGAAGACTCTTGAGAGTCCCTTGGACAGCAAGGAGATCAAACCAGTCAATCCTAAAGGAAATCAACCCTGAACATTCATTGGAAGGACTGAAGCTGAAGCACCAATCCTTTGGCCACCTGATGCGACGAGTTGACTCTGGAGACCTCATGACTGATACTGGGAAAGACTGAGGGCAGGAGGAGAAGGGGACAACAGAGGATGATATGGTTGGACGGCATTACCAACTCAATGGACATAAGTCTGAGCAAAGTCCGGGAGAAAGTAAAGGACAGGGAAGCCTGGCATGCTGCAATTCATGGGGTCACAGAGAGTCAGACACAACTCAGTGACTGAACAACAACAAACAATATACACACACACTATTGGTTCTGGTTCTATGGATAATCCTAACAGTTACAGTTCATATACATTTCCCTCCTTGATGACTAATGGAGTTGAGGACCTTCTCATATGGTTATTGGGCCTTTTTAAGGGGTGAAATGTCTTTGGGACCTTTTTCTATTTCTTTGTTTCCTTTTTCTCGGACAGTGCATTCTTTTAAAATGAGTAACCTGTTAGAACATTTTCCACTAAACATGTCTATGGAGAGGAAATGTGTTTTTGGTGTCAGGCCATGAGACCTAAGGTCCAGGTGGGTGCAAACGAGGAGCAGCCATGAATTCTGGACAGTGAACACCAACCACAGCCTCAAGGCCCCTATCAGCCTGGACAGTTTCCAGAAAGAAAACACACGAGAGCCTGAAGACCACGGTCACGGTCAGTAACCGGGATGAGCGAGACAAAATTCAGTCCCAAAATAATGTGCTATGCCTCCACTCACTCCCTTGAAACAAGAGCTAATGTCATTTCAAGGAACTGCTCATTACTTGGGACATTCTATTTGTATTTATACAATTGCATGTGTTTATGGATTCGGTCTGCACAGTGATGGCCCGTCAATGGCTATGGGTATCCATGTGGATACCATGGAGAGGCAGCCATGCCGCCAGCATCACCTCTGGCTTTCTGCCATGAAATACTGGATGTTAAATATGCCAGGGACTTCCCAGGGGGCTCAGTGGTAAAGAATCCACCCGCCGACACAGGAGACGTGGGTTTGATCCTTGGATTGGGAAGATCCCTGGAGGAGGAAATGGCAACCCACTCCAGTATTACTGCCTGGGAAATCCCACGGACAGAGGAGCCTGGCGGGCTATGGTCCATGGGGGTCACGGAGTTGGACACAACTGAGTGATTGAGCACACACACACACACACAAATACACCTAAGTCTGACTTCTCTTTATCACTGTAAAGGAAGAAAGCTGGTTTGAGACATCAGTCAACACAAACTGCAGCATACTCTTGGTATTTGATGAAAACCACCAGGAGAGCTAGCCCGAGACCTGCTCCTCCTGCAGCAGCAACCCCCACCTATAGCAGCCACATGCACCTTGAAGGCAGAAAGGTCAGCGCACAGACAGCACCCCTCCCCAACAAATGTATCTTTCTCCCAACAAATCTTGACCTCTACAATAACTGTCCCGCAACTATCAGGCAGCTTCCACCGCTGGTGCAGGGCAGTAAGCCATGCAAGAGGCATTCACCAGCATCTCAGCCAGGTTCCCCCAGAGCCAGGAGCCTCGGAGAGGGAATGATACCTACCCCCACCTGTGCCAGTGCAAACAGCAGGCTGACTAGAAAGGGGAGCAGCTTTAAGACAAGTTTTCTTTCTTTCTTTATTTTTGGCTACACTGGGTCTTCGTTGCTGTGCGGCCTTTCTCTAGTTATGGCGAGCAGAAGCTACTCTCCAGCTGTGGTGCACGGGCTTCTCACTGTGGTGGCTTCTCTTGTTGTGGAGCACAGGCTCAGGAGTTGTGGCACACGTGCTTAGTTGCTCCGCAGTATGTGGGATCTTCCCAGACCAGGGATCAAACCCGTGTCGCCTGCATTGGCAGGCATATTCTTTACCACTGAGCCACCAGGGAAGCGCTGAGACTTGTCTTCTGACCCTTCATTACCCAGAGGATGAACAGCACATCAGAGCCCAAAAGAGGAAGAGAAGACAGGAGTTGTGAATGCCCAGGGTTTCAGGGCCCCAGAGAGAAGCCCTTCAGGGCACCCCTCTAAAAGCTCACGAGCCTGCAGAGGCCCCTGGAGCCCAGCTTCCTGACCTGCAGCCTGGATCCCCTCTCCTTCCCCCGCCCTAGCCCTCTGCACAGCTGGTGCAGGACTCCGTCCCCTCCCTACAGACGCCAGAAAGTCCCCAGGAGCCTTGGCAACAGGACGAGGACAGCCACCTACTGGCCAGGACAGCCCCATTACCTCGACCTGGGTCCCTCTAGACTTTCACGCTTGCCAACAACTGGACAGAGGCCTCCCAGCCATCCATCCGTTGTCCTCCCAAATAAGTCAGCAGGGCCATGGAGTTTAACTCCATGTGAGCAAATTAATAACATGACTTATGGTTTGCCAGGGATTTTGTCATTCTTATAGAGGAACAGTGGCAATTTAATCTAGAAAGTCTATAAATCTCTAAAGGGTAAAATTAAACATCCGAGATAGCAAGGCCGGGATGTGGACACGGCAGCCTCTGCCCACGTCAAGCAGGGAGCTCCATCCTTTCCCACTCCCCAAGCCACCCCCACCTGCCCCAGCTCTGAGGACACCCCACTCCTCATCCTTAACCATCCCTCCCGCGGTCCCCTGGGTCCCGAAGCTGAGTGATGGAAACATCTCCTAGATACATCACGGGCAGAGTACATGTTACCCCCCTGTTCTGCCCCCAACCACAGTGAGATGCCCCTACATGTCCAAGGCTGCTCAAGACCCAGACGGCCAAGACCCACCATCTCCTGCTCTGACCTGCCCAAACCACATTATCCCACCACCAAACACTCAACCCCCACCCCCATATTGGGTACCCTCTCCAGACTGGCCTCTCTGGCCTAAGCTCTAGATGGGCAAATCCACCCACTCTTTCAGGATGGGGTACCTAACCCAAGTCCCCCCCACCCCACCCCATGCTAGGTGCTCACACCTTCCAGCCTGGGCTACTCTGGGGGCACTCTGAGGCCAGAGTCACACTCGGCATCTGTTCCTCCCACACCCTCCAGTAGCTCCCCTTCACTCCTCTCCTGACTACACCCAGCTCTAGACAGGGATCAGAATAGTGGAACAAAGCCAGCACTCAGGAAACACCTGTCGAATGGATGGATGGGTGGATGGGTAGGTGGATGGGTGGATGGGTGGGTGGATGGATGGGTGGGTGGATGGATGGGTGGATGGATGGATGGATGGGTGGATGTAGCCCCTGTCAAAGGGGCTCCGGGGTAACTAAAGAGAAGAGCACCTGCCCCTGGACTAACACTGTGGAGACCTCACAAATGAGAGGGCTGGGAGGGAAATGCTAGGGCCTGCCATTTAAGTGCCTGGCACCCACTGCTTCCATTATCAGACAAGTCATCTCATAATGGATGAAAGGAGCAACACATGCAGAGTTAAGGAAGGGTTCCCAAAGCTAGGAGTGGAGAGAATGCTGCCATATCCAGGGACCCCCAGGGCAGCTCCCTCATGAAGTGGACGCAGCAAGAGATGTCTCTGCCTCGGGTGGGGGTGGGGGGTCACAGCCACTAAGGCAGCACTGTTCTCACTGCTGATTAAGCACAGACCAGCCTGTGATCAAGAAGAAAACCATTCCTTGAGGAAATGCAATTAATTGAAAAGCCGAAACGTGAGAAAGCCCAAAGGAGACACACAATCAAGAGTTCTCGGTCTGGAGGGGCTCCTGCTCTGAAGAGTTTCAGTTCAGGGATGTCCCCCCCAAGAGCAGAGAGCTGACGGCATGTCCACCCTGCCACATGCCAGCTCCCTCCTGTTTGCCCCTCAAGGGGCAAGGAAAGGTCATGGGCAGAATCTTTGCTGCACACGGACATGGAGAAAGGCACGTCCAGGCAGGGCTGAGGTCAGACCTGCCTCAGGGACTCACACTCAAGCGGTCAGGCCAGGCGGGCAGCACCAGGACCCACTCTCCAGTGGTCAGCCCCCAGGGCTCACTGCCACCAGAGGGGTCCAGCTAGAGACCCAAGGTAGCGCCTGGTGTCTAAGCCTGGCAGGCGAGCTGGGATACACACACACACACACAGAGCACGCCTTGCGACTGGCACCAAGCGGGCGCTCTACTGGAACAGACGCTCAAACACACACACATCTGGTCTCGCTCCATCCTTGCTGCAGTGGCCGGCTGACAAGGAGGAAAGAACAGGCCTTGATGTGCCCCTCTCAGGAGGAGGCCCTCACTGGCCAGCGGCTGCTGGAGGCTTCCTGGACCTCCCGATTCCCCAACCCTGACAGCTGTCAGAGGCTCTGGGTGACACGCACAGATGTCAGAGCACACGGCCCTTCATCACACCAGAAAACACAGGACCACAAACTGAGTTTCACCTGCTGTCTGGTTGGGGAGGTGGGGTAAGAAATCCATCATCAATAAACACAGGCACCCACTCAGCAAACAGGTCTCCTAGTTTCCAAACAACGGATTTTTCCACGGATTTTTCCAAGACTCTGAAAGACCAACAGGGGAAAACTAAACAACATTTCTTTTTCAAACTTTAAACTTCTTATTTTATATTGGGGTTAACAATGTTGTGATAGTTTCACGTGGACAGCAAAGGGACTCAGCCATACATATACATGTATCCACTCTCCCCCAAACTCCCTTCCCATCCAGGCTGCCACATAACATTGAGCAGAGTTCCTTGTGCTATATAGGAGGTCCTTGTTGGTTATTCATTTTAAACTACATTTTTTAAAAGAAAATTAGCAATGCACATGACAGCTCAGAGAAATTCATGTTTAGAGCTGCCTTGCTTGAGAACGAATTCCACGAATGTAAAACCAAATCATGGAGAAATAAATAAACACATATCTTTTAAAAATACTATCATATATAGGGTTATGAACAAACTCAGACACAAGTGAGCAACTGGACAACAACAAATCACACACAGATACATATCTATCTCCCAAGTGAAAATTCTAAATGCCACTAGTGGTCTCCTACTCCCTAACTGTTGACTAACTAGAATTTGTTGAGAACAAGTGCCTAAGTATTTCACAGCTGAGTGTCTTTTAGCTGAGTTGAGTCCAGAAGCAGGAAGTGCAAAGAACCCATGGTACCTCTGAGTGCAAAGAGAAAAACACCTTACAAATCCAGCAACAACAGTTATGCTGAGCGGCAAGCTCCCAGGCCCTCTTGCTGTCCCCATGAAGGCCCCTGGGTTACCCGTGATGTGTCCATAACTCTCCAACCACCAGCCAGAGCTCAAGGTCCACAGTTCACAACCACCGGATTATCTAAGCACAGGCTGAAAATGAGCTCCTGAACTGTATCTATCACATAGGTTTCCCTGGTGGCTCAGCAGTAAATGCGCCTGTCAATGCAGGAAACACAAGTTCGATCCCTGGTTCGGGAAGATCCCCTGGAGAAGGGATGGCAACCTACTCCAGTATTCTTGCCTGGAGAATCCCATGGACAGATAAGCCTGGCGGGTTATAGCTCATGGTGTTGCAAAGAGTGAGACACAACTGAGCAACTGAGCACACGTACACACCTATCACATAAGTGGTCACAAGTCCTAGTCATGCCCACCCAGTTTAAAAACAAATCTGATGCAAACTGGGCCCCAGTGAGATGTTGAGGGGGGAGGTAGGGAGGATGCAGGTGATATAGGATTGTGGGGGAGGGGCATCATGGGCTCTGAAGGCTCACCAACCAATCTCAGCAATGCCTGAAACAGTAGCAGCCTCAAGCAAGTCACCACTGCCTGGTCCTAGGTCACCTCACTGCCAAGTGAAGACGTGCCTCTCATGCTTGGCGAGGAACTATTTAAACAGCACGTACTAAGGAAGAGAAGGCAACACACAGAAGTGCCCAGTGAGGGACTTCCCTGGAGGTCCCTTGATTAAGACTTCACCTTCCAATGCAGGGGGTGCAGGTTCAATTTCTGGTCAGAGAACTAGGATCCCACATGCCTCACAGTCAAAAAACCAGGGCATAAACAACAGAAGCAATAGTGTAACAAATTCAATAAAGACTTAAAAAAATATCTCCACAACAAAAGAATCTTTAAGAAAAATAAAAAGTGCCCAGTGATGTGTATTTCATCCCAGTTTCTCCATCCAAAACCACCTTCAAATGCCAGAGCACTTCCGTTTTCAGAAAACCCACAAGATGCAAATATCTGTGCGGTCAGGAGATGCCGGCATCTCAAACTTGTATTTTTTCTCTTTAATTTTGATCCTTCATGCACAAAACCACAGATGAAACCCCTTACATCAGAACAGCACCTGAGAGTGTAGGAAGTATGACAGTCTCCCACTAGGCTGCATGTAAAGCCAGCAAAGCTGACCCTTCAAACTCCCAGTAAAACAAAAGAAGCCACAGCCAGCCTGTGGCCACCGGCATCCATGAAGCTCTGGCCGAGCACCAACCTCTCAACTCAGTTCAGTCCTGAACCTCTTCTGGGATCAAAACCAGGCTGGCAAGAGCTATCAGGCACCTGCAACGGAGGCTGAGAAAGGCGACCAGGGCTGGTGGCTCACCCAAGGCCCCAGAGATCAGTGACAGAGTTTTCCTCCTTATAAAATCAGTGGCCCCCTCCGGTGGGGCCAGAACACAGGTAGGGAGAATCAGGTGGGGTGGGGAGGCTTCAGGAGGGGCAGGCTGGCACCCAAGGACAGGCGGAGTGGCCGGGAGCCCGGAGACACGAGGTCCAACGTAAGGTGAAAGACCAGTATAGAAACATCCAGGTGAAGAAGGTAGGAACCTGAGCCAGAGGGGGTCTTGTTCCAAGCACATCCATGACCGACCGAGGTGAGTGCAGGCACAGCCTGAGAGCCGACCATCCAAACAACCGAGAATCCCAAAGGAATTTCTGTGGAGGATCAGAATGCCCACTCCCGGGGCTGGATGGCCTTCCAGCCACGTGACATCTGGCTGCCCTGCCCACCCCCACCCCCACCTCTCCATCACTCCTGCCGCTCCAGTGCAGGCAAGGTTCTGCTGGAGGTCTGGGAGGGACCCAGCTGTGAATGCAGCTGTTTTTGGGTGTGGGGTCTGGGGAAGGGAGCAGCAGGGCACCAGGCTTGTACTGGAAGGAAGCACGATGCTCCTGGAGTTTCATTCATTCACTCATCCATTTAACAAGTTGGGCTGAGGATCAACCAGGTGCCAAGCACTATTCTTGTTCCAGGGACACAGAAGTCAACACAGTCTCTATGTTGGAGTGGTAAGAGACAGAATAAACAAAGTATATAAATCATAAATTGTGTTAGGTCCTAAGAAGAAACACAAAGCAGGGTTAACATGAAAGGCAGAAATGATGTTAATTTATGTAGGGAGCTGAAATACAGACAGAGAAGTGAGTGAGAGAGCAAGCCAGGTGGACATCTGGAGGAGGCACATGCCAGGGAGATGGAAAGCAAGTGCAAAGGCCCTGAGGCAGGCAGGCACTCAGCAAACTTGGCAACTGACAGAGAAGAAAGGAAAAGTCCATATTCATCTGGGATGATCAAGGATGGACGCGGGCCAAGGTGGCAGGTGGGGATGGGTTGGGGATGACACAAAGCAAGCCTGGGCAATGAGCCTGCCTGACGGCATGGCTGGGAGCGAGGAAAGGAACATGCAGAAATAAAAATCAGGCTGAGGGTGTGGAGAAGGCTCTGGGGAGCCACTGCAGGCTTGAGTGAGGGACACCAGCCCAGCCCAGCCCAGGACACCCTGCAGCTAGCACAGAAATCACAAGTCAGGCAGCAACAGCACCCGCCGAAACGGGGTCGGGGGGTTCCCAAGAAGACTCGTGAATCTCAGCCCCACCGAGATAACCTGGCTGCATGACAACGAGGTCGCTGTCCCTGGCTCCCTTGTGCATCCAAGAGGACTGGGAGAGTGGAGCACTGCCCACAGGAGAGGCAGGGAAGAGGCGCCCACGACAGCTGAGTCAGCCCGTGCCTGCAGGCTGCTCTGAGGCACCAGCTGGAGCCAACCCAGGTGGTGGTGGTGGGGGGGGGGGGTCCTTGAAAGGGGCCAGAGAATCCCCCTGTGGGCACACAGCCAACTACCAACCACTAACTGGGCACCTGGGCCCCACTTGGTGAACAATCATCTCAGACAGGACCAACGGGATGGAGCCACACAACCGTCAGTGTCCACGTCACTCCCCATCCCAGCCAGGTCAGGGCTCAGGGACCCCAGCTCTCTATAACTCTCTCAAGGCAGAACGCTGCTTTCTGCCACTTGTTCTGGAAGGAAGCCCTCCGTGCCAGCTCAGGGCCTCCCTCTGTAGCCACCTGCTCCCAGTCCTTCAAATTTCCCTGACATAAACGTCTCTCCAAGACTCCCGACCCCAGTGTGACCAGAGGCCCTGACCTGCTGAGTCCCTGATCAGGTGCTCAGGGCTTAGGATGGGGAGGAGTGCCCAGGTGGAGCTGAGGCCCTGGGGGGCTGTGCTTGTGCCCTGGGCTCCTGTCCTTCCACAGGCCTCAGGGCAGCCCAAGTCAAACAAAGTCCAGCCCAAGGCAAACCTCCCATCACATGAGCTTTTCCTAGTTCCTCAGTTGTGTCTAGGAAACATTAAGGTGTTTTGGCACTCCCTCTCAGCTCCAGGGGTGCGACTGGTGTCTTTTACAATTATCTTTTATTTTTATCCCACATTTCTTAGCTCAGTTGGCAAACTGGATTATTTATGCGCCTCCATTTCACAATCCATCCCCACCAATTATCCCTGTGAAACTAATTTTTTTTTTTTTTTTTAAGGGTTAGAAGTACCAATGAAGAGCCAAGTTAGCAAACCACAAGTCCAGCCCGGGGCAACCGAGAACACAAGCAAGAGCAAACGAGAACACAAGCAAGAGGCCAAAGATTAAGAAACTGACCACACAGGCTTTGCCCACCTGCCAGCGCCCACCCCACCTCTCATGCTCACACACGCAGGCGTGCGCGTGCACACACATACACACACACACACACACCCCATCTGTACACACACACACACACCATCTGTACACACACACACACACACACACACACACCCCATCTGGTTCAGCCCACACTTCTCCCAGGCGGAGAAGCCCAGTACCCTGGAGAAGGGAAGGCAGGCAATGGGGGAGGGGCCCGACCATGCTCTCCAACCAATGAGCAGAGGTCTGGAGAGACAGGCCCCACAGCAGACTCTCAGGGCGCCTGTCACTAGGGCCACCACCCAGACCTAGTGCAGCTCTGGAGACCCATCCAAGGGTCTCTCTGCCAGGGCCATGGGGCCCACCCAGAAGGCGGCCCACTCAGCAAGCTGACTCCTCAGCAAGCTCCAACTCGCTCACTAACACCCTGGACACCATCCTGAGTACCAGCAGGCTCCATGCCAGGGTCATTTGCTGCTCAGGAGCCACCAACCCCTTTCCTGAGTGCAGATGGAGGCAGGACGGCCAGCCCCCCAGCAGTGAGGGCACAGGTCAGGGCATCCCGGCTGGAGGACGCTCAGTGTCCCCTGAAGAATGGAAGCCCCCCAAGAGAAGGTAAGACCCTCCCCCTCACCTCATCTCACCAGAAGGCCCACTAAATCAGAGGCTTGAGAAAGGAGCCACCCACCAGGCTGTGGGTACCTGCAGAGCAAACTAAACGTGCACCCCAGGAAAAGCTGTGTGGTTCCCATCCTGAAAGACTTCAGGTCATTATTCCCAAAACCACTGTTTTTCTCAGAGAGAAAGAAGGAGGGCAGGTGGGGGGTGGGGGGGCGGTATTCTGAGAAAGGGGACAGAGGCTGAAGAGGTCAGAGACAGCTCAGCCCACGGGATGAAGGGCACAAAGGAGATTTCCCACTATGGGGATGACCGTCCCCACGGCCATTTATGAGTTGGCTTAACCACCAGATTTGAGGTTGGCCCCTATCAGGCCGGATCCAAACATATGTGAAAAAATTAAGTCTTCCTTCTGCAAGTAAATACTAAGTTGAGACAAGCAGGTACAATCTCAGTCTCCATGCTCAGCGAGGCTCGGGCAGGGTGGGCCCCTCGCGACCCTCCCTCAGCACCGGTCCAGGGCAATTTCGACCCCCAAGCCCCCAGCCCCGCGGCCTTGGCACACCGAAGCCCGCTGCCCGGCCCGCCCGGGGCACAGCACGGCTCGGAGGTGGGGGCCTCGCCCTTCGCATGGACCATCAGTAGCAGCCAGGCCGAGGGGAAAGGGGCTGGGACGACTGGGCAGGTTCGCGCCGCGCCCCCAGCCCAGCGCCGGCCGCCCAGGGGAACCCGACTGTGTAATTTTTAACTGAGGAGTTTCTCCCTTTGGGCCTCGTTATAAAGGAAAAGGGTGGAGGGCTAGAAAACCGGGGCTCGGCTTCCCGGGTGACAGGGAACCCAGAAAAGACCCCAAACTCGGGAGTTGCCGCCCCTCACGGGGACTCAGTACCAGTGCCGAGAGGGGCCGCGGAACACTCCATTGGCCCGGGCCAGCCCGGCGGGACACGAGCGGGCAGCCGCCGTGGGTCTGCGTCCCTGGTCTGCGCCTTGTCGCCCCTCGCCGCCGCGCCCCCGCCTGGGATGCGCGAGCCACCAGCTCGGCCCCGCCGCGCCCGCCCGGTTCTTACCCCTGATCCCCGCGGCGCCCCCCGCCCGCAGCGCCGCCCGATCGCGCCCCCCGCGCCCGCCCCGGCGCCCCCAGGCTGAGGCCGCTCTGGGGAAGGGTCGGGCGGCCCGGACCCCCGCTTACCTGGCCGGAGCTCCAGGCAGTGCGGGTGCACGGCCGCCGCCGCTGTGTCCCCGAGGCCGAGCGCCGGGCCGCCGCCGCAGCTCTTTGTGAGCCGCGCACCGAGATGCTGCCGAGCCCGGGAAGCTGGATAGCGGCGGGCGCGCCCCGGACGCGGCGTACGGCACGCAGGGCCGCCCCTGCCCGGCCCACGCAGCGGGGCCCGCGGGCTCACCCCGCACCGGCCTGCGGCTGGACGCCCGCGCCCCGCCCAGCCCTGGCCTCGCCAGCGCCCCTCGCCGAGCGAGAGCGCGCGGCGGGAAGATCGGGAGGAGGACAAAGATGCGTGCGCGCCCAGCCCCCTCCCCGAGCCCGAGCCCCGACTCTCGGCGGACTTGCACGGGGCGCACCTGGGGCCCGGGTCCTGCGGGGCCGGCCTTGGGGCCCTGGGAAGCACAGATTCCCCGGCGCCCCCGGCACCTGAAGGATGAGGAGACGCGGGGGTCTAGTCCTCCGGCGGGTGGAACAGGTGACAGCGAGGTGCCCCTGCGCCCGCACCTGCCCCGGGCGCCACGCTGCCCCCTGGCGGGCTCCCGAGCGCCTGCGACGGAAGGTCCTGCCCACCGCGCCCTGTTCGGCCCTGCGCAGAAGTCGCGGGGAGATCGCGGCCTCTGAGAGACCCCTCTGGAGAGCAGGCCCCCAGGGTCTCCCCACCACAGATTACAGGCTGCATGCCAGGCCCCTGGGAACCATCCCATCACCCCGTTCCCAATATCCTGTGCTGCCCTGGCCTGACCACTGACCTCCCCTCCCCCAGGGCCTCGCCCCAGCCCTTTCCCTCCTTGTCGTCCTAAACGGAGAAGGACCCAAATCTATAACACACTAAAAAAAAAAAAAAAGAAAGAAAGAAAGAAAGAAAACTATAACACACTATACTCCAATAAAATTACAAAGAACTCAAGTGACTCGATTCTGCCCACCCATAGAATCTAGGAAAATCTGCCCAACTGCAGGCCCTTCCCCACGTCTACGAAGACTCTTTTTCAGTGTCCAGAGGTTAGGATGTGGGCGTCTCGGGGGTCATTGTTCTGTCTAACAGACATCTAGAAACGTCTGTTCCGAGAAGCAGTGTGCATCGTGGCTGAGGATCCCAGCCAGGCCAGCACTCACCTGGGGCCTCTGACCTGAGCTGGTGTCTCTGCTCTGCACACTCAGTTTCCTCCACTGTTAAATGGGGAAATACCATGACTTGCCTTCAGGGATAGGCACAAGACTTGGTGGCACATGCACACCTCTGAACCCATGGTGTAAAATGCGCCAAATCATGCTGGTCACCGTTTCGATCGCAGGTGCTGTAAGATGCTGACGTTCTCCAGCGATGGCTTTTGTCTGCTTGGCATTCTCTGGAAATCTCCTACCGAACCCCAGCTCCATCCATATGGTTCAGGTGAGGCTGAGATGTCTCAACTGACAAACTGGATCCTTGCTTCTTCAGAAAGTGGTTGTGAGAACTGATTTCATCATTAATCATTTATCTTTAAAAAAAAAAAAATTCCTGTGCCAGACACTGAGAAAACTGTAATTCAGTGCACCACAATGTTCACTGCAGCACTATTTGCAGTAGCCAGGATAGGAAGACAACCTAAATGTCCAACAACAGAGGAATGGATAAAGAAGATGTGGTACACACACACAATGGAATATTACTCAACCATAAAAAGGAACAAAATAGGGTCATTTGTAGAGATGTGATGGACCTAAAGTCTCTCATACAGAGTGCAGTAAGTCAAAAAGAGGAAAACAAACATCCTATATTAATGCATATATGTGGAATCTAGGAAAATGGTACTGATGGACCTATCTGCAGGACAGCAATAGAGACACAGACACAGACTAGGCCTGTGGACACAGCAGGGGAAGGAGAGAGTGGGACAAAATGAGAGAATAGCTCTAACATAAATGCATTACCATGTATAAATTAGATAGCTAATGGGAAGCTGCTGCATAGCACAGGGAGCTCAGCTGGTTGCTCTGTGCTGACCTAGAGGGGTGGGATGGGAGGACTAGGGGGAAAGGAGGGAAGTCCAAGAGAGAGGGGATATATGTATACATATGGCTGATTCACTTTGCTGTACAGCAGAAAATAACACAACATTGTAAAGCAACTATATTCCAATTTTTTTTTAAGTAAAAAGAAAACATTACAGTGGCAGATGCTGACCTAGGCCCTGGGCTACAGCAATGGCAGACTGGCTGGATCCCCGCTCCTGGTTCGTAGGCAATAAAGGCTCTTGTGGGGCAGACAGAGGGGCAGCCTGCACTGTCAGGATCACTGGGGGAGCAGCCTGGGAGGGTGGGATGGGACTGGACTGAATGGGTGAGACATGCTAACACCAATGCCCTCACCCCAGGGCTTGGCCACAGTCACAGATATGATTTAATCGTCAGCTAGTTTGGCTCACTGAGTCCTCTGATCCTGCTGAAACAATTCTGTGTTTAAATCTCTCTATTTGAAAATAGCCAGTGTGGAAAGATGGTAACGATAACCCTATATGCAAAACAGAAAAAGAGACACAGAAGTACAGAACAGACTTTTGAACTCTGTGGGAGAAGGTGAGGGTGGGATGTTTCGAAAGAACAGCTTGTATATTATCTATGGTGAAACAGATCACCAGCCCAGGTGGGATGCATGAGTCAAGTGCTCGGGCCTGGTGGGCTGGGAAGACCCAGAGGAATCGGGTGGAGAGGGAGGTGGGAGGGGGGATTGGGATGGGGAATACATGTAACTCTGGCTGATTCATATCAATGTATGACAAAACCCACTGGAAAAAAAAGTATATATATTATCACTGAGCTAAAAAAAAAAAAAGAAAATAGCCAGTGTGGATTGTTTCCCCGCCTGGACCCTGCTTCATACAGCAAAGGTACCAATCATGGTCCCTGGAAACAGACCCTCTTAGATAGATTCTGGGGTAAGTGCGATCATGTCCTGGGCCCTGGACACAGTGCTGAGCTCTTTTTTTCTTTTTTCCCCCCTTTTTAAAGATTTTTCTGTTGTGGACATGTTTAAAGTCTTTATTGAATTCATAACAATATTGCTTGTTTTATGTTTTGGTTTTCTGGCCACAAGCATGTGGGATCTTAGCTCCCTGACCAGGAATCAAACCCGCATCCCCTGCTCTGGAAGGCAAAGTTCTAACCACTGGACCACCAGGGAAGTCCCATGCTGAATTCTTGATGATGGGAAACAAGCTGCCAGTAATCCAGGCCACAGGGCTTCCCCAGTGGCTCAGCAAGGGAAGAATTTGCTTGCCAATGCAGGAGACGTGGGTTCAATCCCTGGGTCAGGATGATCCCCTGGAGGTGAGCATGGCAACCTACAGCAGTATTCTTGCCTTGGAAATCCCATGGACAGAGGAGCCTGGCAGACTACAGTCCTTGGGGTCGAAAAGTGTCAGACATGACTTAATGACGGAACAACAACAATGATCCAGGCCACTTTGGGCATTACAGCTGGTCAAACTGCCACCTGCAATTGCTTTGTACAACGTCCTTACTAAAGTCAGAACTCGGGGTAGGGCAGGGGATGAGGTAGGGAGGGAAGGGCAGGTGACTTCAGCCCTTAAGGTCAGTAAGGGTGACGTCAAGGGCTGTGGGGTGGGTGGCCAGTTCTTACTACACCAGAGACCTGGCAGAAAGAAAAATTACATACTCCAGGTCAAAGCTTGGGGCTTACAAAAAACCAGAGAATTTTTATCACACCCCCCCAGAGAATCTTTTATTTGCTGTAGCCATAGAGATAACCTTGCCAAAAGTCAAACACGGGCTTTGTGAATATGGCAGAATTACAATGACATTTGAATTCAAAGGCTTTACAAGTGTTTTATGTGGACATGCTTTGGAAAGGAGCAGGACCCTGAGGTATGAGATTCACCATCTGAGTAGAGGCCGGTGGCGTTAACAACCTGGACCCTTGAGTCTGTCTGGAACGGGTTCTGTTTCTGGCTGATGGGAATGGCCAGCCAATCTGGGTCTCGGAAGACCAGCAGCCTCTCTTGCTTAAAGATCCTGTGCACATTCTCCTCTGCAGACTGGGTCTGCCACTGGGAGAGGTCACCGTTGAGATGCCCCTGGTGTCCTTAGTGGTGGTGGGATTCCACAGTGGGAAAAACCAAGTGGCGTGTTTCACTGCCAAAGACAAGGGGGTGCCTGTGTTGTGATGAACATGAAGACGGGTATAGCCAGAATGCTTTGATACACGTGACCTCTGGTGGTGGCTAACGGACCCCAAAGAATGAAATGAGCAGCAGTCACATTTCCAGACTGAAGTCATTTTCCAGACCCAGAGCCCTTGATGAAAGGGGAGGCCAGGTATCCTGAAGATGGGTCTTGCAGCGTTGCTGCAAATACATGCTGTAAATCTTCCTTTGACTCCCCAGAGGGGCCCTGGATGGTCACATATGCTCTGGAAAAAAGGAAATGCCAAGACCTTTGAAGATGGCTGGACATCGTCTCTGAAGTGACGTTCTTTCCTAGGAAATTTTTAGAAAACTTTTAAGAAGCAAAATATCCCTGGACTCTAGAATCAAAGTGGGGACTCGTGGTCATCAGGAGAGGGAAGTCTGCCTGAATCTGACTGAGGTGGGTCTAATAGGCCTGCAGACCTACCCTGTGGCTCCTCCCAGTGGCACGGACACCCAGGGCCCCTCGCAGAGTCCCCAGATGGGCTCCCCTGACATGAGGGATGAGAACTGTCATCAGAGGAAAAGCTAAGGAACTGACCATCCCTCCTGGATGGTAATCGAGAACGGATGCTCCGTCCAGGGGGAGCCACGGAACCTGTGGCCCCCATCACAGCCTGGAGGAAGGTTGGGGGCACAGATGTGACAGCCCCTTTTGACTTACCTCTTGGGCCTGTGCAGGTGGCGTTTGAATCTTGAGAAGTGACAGTGGATTGTCATAAACTTAATCTGGTGGCAACTCCAGTTGCAGCTGCTCCCCCAGATGTGGCTGAGAAATACTGCAGATGTGCATCCACACGGAGGCAAACAACACCCTGCTGGCATCTGGTGTGCTTCTCATTCACACACTCTCTCTCCCCAGTTTTCCCCAATTCTCACAGGAGCAAAGCCGGTTAACGTTTTCATTTCCAAGTGAGACTGTGACTGAGTTGACATGATCCTGCACTACGTTGGTGGCCAACAAAGGACAGGAGGAGGAGACTGTGGGCAGTGTGGGATGAGCCCCATGTCCCTGTTAGCCCCTGGATCCACCCTCCAGCCTCTCCCACTGGGCTCTGGGCCCAGGAGGCTGGTGTGTGTAAACCATGTCTGTGGGCTCCCTGGCTCCCGGTTCATTTGCCCAACGGGAGGTACTGGAAGGAGCCTGGAGGGATGAGGAGGGCAGTGCTGGTGGATCTTTCTGGGTCCCTTCCCCACACGATGCTAGGAATGGCCATGTCCTTCCAATGAAGCCCACAGCCTCCGCCTCCCAGCTCCCTCCCCCTGAGAGCTGCAGGTCTCACTGGATTCCAACAGTCCTCCCTTGACTGGCCTGGAGGTGCTAGCAGTCCTCCTACCCATGCTAGGCTGTCGATTTCCCCTCACTCTGCCCTACCTCTGTGAATAGTCCTTTTCCCTGAACTCTCCTCCTTTACCTCTTTGGAAAATACCCTCTGCTTCTTGCTGGGACCCTGACTGATTCAAGGAAAAGGATGACTTTATCCACCTACTCTGTATTGAGCAGTTACCATGTAATCAGTGTCTGGTGTTATGGAGGAACCAGGGAAGCAAAACCAGACATGCTCATGTAGAAGCTGTCAGAGCTTCTGGGAGATGCAGGCATTCGACCATCAGTCACACAAAGAGACTGGACAAAGGCTGCAAAAGCTGCTAGTCGGGGAGGGAGCTGGGCTTCCCTTACATTCCAGCCAATGTCTCAGGTGGTGGGAACAGAATGTGTGGAGGCTTCAGAACTGGCAGGAGCCCTGTGTCTTTGGGGAACTTAAGAAAGGCTTGTACAGAGCCTTTATCATAAATAGACATTGGATTTTGTCAAAAGCTTTACCTACATTTATTGAGGTGATCATATAGTTTTTAATCTTCCGTTTGCTGATGTGATCTATCACATTGATTGATTTGTGGATATTGAAAACTCCTGGCATTCCTGGGATAAACCCCACTTCATCACGGTGTGTGGTCCTTTCCATGTATTGTTCCAGCCAGTTTACTAGTACTTTGTTGAGGATTTTTACATCTGTGTTCATCAGTGATATTGGCCTGGAATTTTCTTTTTTTGTGGTGTCTTTGTCTGGTTTATGTATCAGGGTGATGGTGACCTCATAGAATGAGTTTAGAAGTGTTCATTCCTCTGCATTTTTGGGGAATAGTTTCAGAAGGATAGGTGTTATCTCTTCTCTAAATGTTTGATAGAATTCTCCTGTGAAGCCAGCTCATCCTGGACTTTTCTTTGTTGGGAGTTTTTTCATCACAGTTTCAGAAAATGTGGTACATATACACAGTGGAATATTAGCCATAAAAAATGGATGAAATAATACCATTTGCAGCAACATGGATGGACCTGGAGATTGTCACACTAAATGAAGTAAATCAGAAAGAGAAAGACAAATATCATATGATAGCACTTATATATGAAATCTAAAACATGACACAAATGAATTTACAAAATAGAAACAGACTCATAGAAAACAAACTTATGGTTACCAAAGGGAAAAGGTGAGGGGGAGAAATAGATCGGGAGTTGGGGATTGACATATGTACTACTATACTTAAAATAGATAATCAGGGACTTACCTGGTGTTCCAGTGTTTAAGACTCCATGGTTCCAATGTAGGAAGTGTGAGTCCCCTAACTGGGGACCAAAGATCCCCCCCAAAATAGAAAATAAATAAAAATTTTAAATAAAGTAAAAAAATAAAATTTTCATTCAGCCAATAAATAGAGGAATTAAAGTAATACAGA
This sequence comes from Muntiacus reevesi, assembly GCF_963930625.1. Taxonomy (NCBI): domain Eukaryota; kingdom Metazoa; phylum Chordata; class Mammalia; order Artiodactyla; family Cervidae; genus Muntiacus; species Muntiacus reevesi. Next base: position 26,247,745 of record NC_089263.1, on the reverse strand, counting down.
AATAAATAAAATTATTCCAAAATGAAATGTTTAAAAATAAAATAGATGATCAACAAGGACCTACAGTATAACACAGGGAACTCTGCTCAATATTCTGTAATAACCTAAATGGGAAAAGAATATGAAAAAGAACATGTATAACTAAATCACTTTGCTGTACCCTTGAAGCTAATACAACATTGTAAATCAACTATACGTGAACATAAAAAAAAAAGTTATTTTAAAAAGAAAGGCCTGTGCAGAGGAGATTTGGGGTAGTGTCCAGGAGGGGGTGTTCAGGCTTCAGGCCAGCCATATGAGGCCTTGTCGGAAACTCTATTTAGGATGAAGAAAGGTGAAGCCGTTGGAGCGCATGCAGGTGACCTCTCAGCCTAGAGGACACACACCTCCTAAGACTCACACCCACTGTGGTCGTGTCCCTTTGAGCGTGGACTGGATTGGCTGACTTGCTTCTAATGAATGGAACTCAGCAACCATGATGGATCTCAGCTCCGAGACTGGAGCACAAAGACCGTGGCTTCCACCCCAGATGTCCTCTCTTGTTCTCTCTCTCACCTCGACAGCTGCCTGTGAAGTGGCCTGAGCAGTGAGGAACCAAGTCCACATTCAGGAGACCGCAGCAGGGGCCCCAGCCCCAGCCCAGCCTCTGGGGAACTGCAGCCCCGAGAGTTCAGTGACAACCTCCAAAGAGGCCACGACGGGGGCCCACAGCTAAGCCATCTGCAGACTTCTGATCCATAGAAAGTCGGAGGAGGGGATAAATGTTTGTTATTTGAAGTCACCAAATTTTGGGGTAACTTGATCAAGCAACAGGTAACTAATTCAGAGTGTACATTTTAGGGGGCTGGCATATTTAATTTACTCAATAAAGAATAAGGAGGTACTATACGCCAGGTGTGTTGCAGGTGCTGACATAATGTACTTTATAAAGTTTTATGTAGTTATTTTTTGGGTGAGTAACACTGTAACATGATTTGAAACTATAGTTTCAAAATAGAAGATAGAGGGGAGAGGCCCTCCTCACAGACACCCAGTCCCTCACCAAGGGCTCAGAGTTCAATTTGGGGGAGGGGTACAATTCCAGAGAAACAGTGAGGCTCATACAAACAATTGCACACAGATCCACAACACTGTTCTGCGACTTGTTTTTGTCATGTAATCATTTTCCTTAAAAAAAAAAAAAAAAATCTGTGTCTGTACAGAGAATTTCCTGTTTTATATGAATGTACCCTTATCCATCTTAACCTGTCCCCTATTGATAATCCTTTAAGTTATTTCCAATCCTTTGCTCTTGCTGACAATGGTGCAACAAACAATTATCATCTAACACTTGGCCCTTTAGGGTACATCTCTAAAAATTAGTCCCAAAGTATGCAAATGTACAACTTTGATAAACATTGTCAAACCACCATGACAAAGGTTACACAGACACTTCCTAATGTCATGGCCATCAGCAACTGAGGAGAGCGCCTGCTTCCCCCGGAGCTGTCACCAAGTGGTATCAAATGTGTTTGTCTTCCAGGACGATCTGAGGTCTGGAGTTACCCTTTCTGTTTGAGGCTTGTGCTTGTAACACTTTTGACATGTTCAATGGCTGTTGGCACAATTACAGGTGTGGTTGTAAAAGAAATAATAATAATAAAAGTAAATGAACAAACACACCGTGGCTGCGAATGGTTGAACGGACTGTGGAGATCAGAGACCAGAGCCCAGGCGAGAAGCACAGACGAAGGGGATGGAGCATAGCAGATGGTCCAGAGCTGTTTAAAAGACTCAATAAAGGGGCCTTTGTAAGGGTTGGAGCGCGAGCACGCGCACTGGGGAGCCCACTAGGACAGGGGGTAGGGTAGGAGGAGGTGCCAGGATTTCTCTTCAGGCTCCGGCTCTGGCAACTTGAGGAAGATGCTGCCCTTGGCCAGGACAGCGATGCTGAAGGAGGACCAGGTTAGTGCGGGAAGCACAAACCTGGTTTTCATCCTTGCTAGCAGATCATTAACTTCTTGCTCTTACTCTCCGCTGTGCCTTCCTCCCACACCTTACTGGAGTTTTACATTATAACATGTATCTTGGATTTCACATATTTAAAATACCACGGTAGTAAATCGCATATGCAGAGAGCTCTGTCAGCCCATCTATGAAATGTTACTTCTTTCTCTGCGCGTCTGCAGTGTGTTGAGGGATCACGTGGGCCAGCAGGCAGCTGGGGTCCCGTGTTTAGGCCTGAACACGTGTTCACTGGACGACCACGTGTTCCCTGGACGCGGCTGCAGGGAATGAGGGTGGACAGGGCTCCCGGAGACTGGCTTTCTTCCATCTGTCAAGCCAGTGGAGGGGGGCCATCGGAAATACTTCAACTTTCTGCTTCTGGGGGGCCCTCTGATCCAGGGTGTGTTGTTTAAATGTTCTCCAGGTGGCTGTGGTCTCAATCAGTTCTCAGAGCCTTGTGTAGAGAGGAAGGAACAACTATGATTCTTTACCACTAGCACCACCTGGGAAGCCCTAAGAAAGAGAAAAACGAGTGACTTTTGAAGTTATCTATGTGCATAGCTTCTTGGAGAGAAAAAGACCAGCACTTTAAGATACCAACGAAATAGACAATTTGCCTTTACCCGGTGACACCACCCTTCTCCCAGCGCTACAGTGGTGACTCCTAGCTGAATTGTTCCCAAGCCAGCAAAGTCAGAGAAGTCAGCCGCATTCCTGGCTTTGATACTTCAAAAGCAAGGTCTGGGGCAAGAGAGAAAGGGGAGCACAGCCCCTGCTCTCTGTCTGGGGCCATGACTCTCAAATTGTGGTCTCCCACCAGCCTGACCTGGTTAGAAGTGGAAACTCTCTGGGCCTCACCCAGACCTGCAGAATTGGGGTTTCTAGAGACAGAGCCAAGAAACCTATATTTTAATATTCTACAGGTGATCCCTTTTTAAAAAAACTTTTAATTTTATATTGTAATGTAGCCAATTAAAAATGTTGTGCACAGCAAAGGGATTCAGCCGTACATAAACACATATCCATTGTCCCTCCCCCAAACTCCCCTACCATCCAGCCTGCAACATAACATTGAGCAGAGTTCCCCGTGCTGTACAGTAGGTCCTTGTTGGTTATCCATTTTAAACATAGTAGTATGTACTTGTCCATCCCAAACTCCCTCTCTTTTTTCCTTCCTTTCCCCTTGGTAAAACAGTTCCTTTTCTAAGTCTGTGAGTCACTTTCTGTTTTGTAAATAACTAATTTGTATCTTTTCTGTGTATAAGGCTGTCATAGGATATTTCTCCTCTATTTTCCCTTCTCTGTCTGACTTACCTCCTCAATATGATGATCTCAATGTCCATCCAGGTCACCATCAGGTGATTCTAATGCACACAGAAGCTTGAGACCTGCCGGCTGAGGGGGTCCCCATGCCTCGATGTGCAGTAGTGAAAGAAGGACAGGTAAGGGGCTTCCTAGGCTGAAGGGCTTCACAAAGCTTCCTGGGGGAGCATTTCTAGGGGAGGCAGACAGTGCACCCAGCTAGGGGACCTGGGCCTAGGACAAACTGAGCTGAGGCCTGGAGGTTACCCAGCCATCCAGGAATCACAGGCCCCTCAGCAGACGCCAGCTAGGGGGAGCTAGGGGGAGTGGAGAGCTGAGCAAGTATGTATGAGAGGAGACCCTCAAGGTGCTGAGACAGAGCTCCCCTGCCCCCATGAGGCCTGGCAGGCTCCAACACTGCCATCCCCACTGCTGTCTGCAGCCAGGTTTGACTCCTGGCCTCTGAAGTCTTACTACTTAGTGGGTTCAACAGACAAAAAAAGTCTATTGTCAAGACAGCAGCTTGACCACATGCTGGAATCTCAGCTCTACTAGTTACAGGCCCACCAGCTGGATGTCTACCAGTACTGCGGCTGTAAAGGGTTCCCTGACACTTATTTTTCCAGCTCTCTCCCTTGAATAAAATCTTACATGCATGTGCCCTGGATGCAAAGGAGGCTGAAAATGTCTTTCTGATTTCTCCCTCCGGGAGACATGAGCTCAAAAGAGAAGTTCCTCCAAACTTAAGAACTTAGGAAAGGTGTTAAGAAGATACTGAATAGCACCCCCAAAGCATGAAAATGTTCTGCTGTGGGCAGGAAAAGAAAATTTAAAAAGAAAAAGACAAAGTGGAATAGAAAACACAAAATAAGATATCAGAAGAAAGTTCAAACATAACTGTAATCACGGTAAATATGAATTTGTTAATCCACCTATTACTACATATCACAAAAAAGATATGCAAATATTAAAAAATATGAAAGAATATATTTCCAATTATATTAAAAATAAACAAGATATACACTAGGACCACAATAACATATTTATTCTTGAATAGCTACAATGTAAAAGATGTTTGCCAGGATGTGAATCCAAAGGAGCTCTCATACACTGTTGGTAGGAGTATAAACTTGTGCAGCAATTTTTGGAAACCTTTTGTCAATACCCACTAAAGCTGCAGATTCACCATGCAACTCAAAACCAAAAACCTGTGTAAGGATGTTCATGGTAGTACTATTTGTAATAGATATTATCTGACAGAAACCTAAATGTCCGTCAGAAGTAGCACAGATAAATAAATTTTAACATATTTATACAATAAAATATGATAAAGAAATAAAACTAAACAAGTTGTAGCTTAACCTGATAACATCTGCAATTTATGGGAGATGAGCCCCACAAACATATTTATTACCAAATGAAGTCAGATCCAAAATGGTACATCCTGTATAATTTCATTCACATAAAGTTCAAATTTATGAAAATCTAACTATAAAGAAAGCTGAGCACCAAAGAATTGATGCTATTGAACTGTGGTGTTGGAGAAGTCTCTTGAAAGTCTCTTGGATTACAAAGAGATCCAACCAGTCCATCCTAAAGGAAATCAGTCCTGAATGTTCTTTAGAAGGACTGATGCTGAAACTGAAGCTCCAAAACTTCGGCCACCTGATGCGAAGAACTGACTCATTGGGAAAGACCCTGATGCTGGGAAAGATTGAAGGTGGAAGGAGAAGAGGATGACAGAGGATGAGATGGTTGGATGGCATCAACAACTTGATAGCCATGAATTTGAGCAAGCTCCAGGAGTTGGTGATGGACAGGGAAGCTTGGCTTGCTGCAGTCCATGGGGGTCACAAAGAGTTGGACAAAAATGAGTGACTGAACTTGTGAGACGGGCATAACTAGCGCCATGACAGGCACCCTGAACTATAAGTAAGCTTAAGTTTCAGTTTCTCCCGAGGGTAGGGTAATTATCTGCCCTCAACAGGTAACCAGAGACCAGTCAACCAGCACGTGCCCAGTAAACCTCCAGGAGAGTCCCCTGCGCACGAGAATTTTAAAGTGTGTTTGACCAATGAAATTGCTTCGTAAACATGTAAACAATCTGCTTGCGATAACTACCCACTGCTTATGCTTGAAATCGAGCACCCTATAAATGTGTGTGGAAACTGGGGCTCAGGGCTCTCTGACTTTGCACCACTGCGTTGGTTGCAGCAGGGAGTCTGCAATAAATTTCTCTTCCTTTGCGTGTTGCATTGTCATGGAGGTCTTCTCTTTTCCTGCTGGGGGATTCGGACATCGGGCATAACAAACTGAACTGAGTGTTTTAAAACTGTAAGACAAAAAGCTGTCATTCATAGCCTGAGACTAAGTTTGGATCAGAACTGGGTTTTGTGGTCTCATTTTCGACCCACTTTAACCATACCTTCTGCTACAAAATCTTAGACAAATTCAATTCAATTACTGGCCAGACTCAATCACTGAGTCACTGATGCCAGTCTCTGATGGTCTTTGAAACAATGCAAGAGGAAGAAATCAAGATCCTATCACCTTTGTTCCTCATCATGGACTCCTGACTTCGACCTCTTGCCTTATATAAACCCCTAGACTCCTCATGGAGGGTGGGCACAGTTCTTCAGGTATGAGCCTTCTGTGTTCCCCTCTGCTGACTGAGAATAAAAGCCACCTTTCTATTTCCTCCTATTTTTTATTTGGCTTTGGTGGGCAAAGGGCAAGATTTTGACCAGTAGCAATTTGGGGGGCTCATCAATTTGGGGGATCTGATCATGGGCAGGTGGCCGGCCCTGCAGGGACCCTTGGCTTGATGGAAAGTTCAGAGTCTCTCCCCATGCCAACCTCCTTTGGGAGAGCAGAAGGTTGAGGGATTTCTCTAAGGCTGTGCCGCATCAGACCTGACCGCTGACTCAACTTCGGAACTCTGGGCTGTGACAGAGAATGGGAGAGAGGTTACCCTTTGCAGCTGCCAAAAATCTCTTTCACCTGGAGGACAACTTTTTCTTCTCTTGTCCTCACCAGCCTGAACTTCCACTCTGCTGCTGCTGCTGCTGCTGCTAAGTCGCTTCAGTCGTATATGACTCTGTCTGACCCCATAGATGTCAGCCCACCGGGCTCCCCCATCCCTGGGATTCTCCAGGCAAGAACACTGGAGTGGGTTGCCATTTCCTTCTCCAATGCATGAAAGTGAAAAGTGAAAGTGAAGTTGCTCAGTCATGTCCCACTCTTCGCGACCCCATGGGCTGCAGCCTACCAGGCTCCTCCGTCCATGGGATTTTCCAGGCAAGAGGACTGGAGTGGGTTGCCATTGCCTTCTCTGCTTCCACTCTGAGAAACACTAAATACTGAAGGATCAGGAAAACGGCGGGTGTCTGGTACATCGTCTTGACACCTGCTAGCATTTTGGTAAGTCCCCCGAGATGTACCTCGAGGCCTCGAGTTTTCCGTTTGGGGAACTGATGCAGTTCCAGTTTGGGGGTTTCTCCCCTATGGAAGGGGTGGGCCCAGTTTGTAAGGTGCCACTTTGGAGAAGTGTCCCAGGCTTGATAGTACTTGGAAGTCACTTCTGAGGCGGTCTTGCCATTTGGTTTTTGGATTTCTGTGCATCTCTTTGCCATTTGCTTTGTTTTTGATGACTTCCCGCTAGCGTGGTTTGATTTGGTTTGTTTACTTTGGTTTGTGCACACAGACTTCTGACCTAAGTGCTCAAGCTAGATGGAAAGTACTTCCTCTAAAGTTCCATCTCAGAGTCCCCTAGGGAAAATCCTAGGTGACTGGTCAACCTATAATTATGACAAGTATCACCTTAATTGGACATTAAAGATGATCATATGTAAAATATATATATATGTTTATGTATTTTTTTTCCAGAGAGCTCTATTTTGTTGCCTATGTAATTAATTACTGATATGATAGACATGAGTTTGAGTAAGCTCTGGGAGTTGGTGATGGACAGGGAAGCCTAGCGTCCTGCAGTCCATAGGGTCGCAGAGTCAGACACGACTGAGCGACTGAACTGAACTGATGTAATTGATTGTGGTGATGAGAAAAAACAAAAAAAAGCTGGCCTGGTAACTTTAAACAAAGACCTCCAAGGGGGAAATTTACATTTCTCTGTGTTTTTGAGAGGTAAATATTCTATCTGATCAACCTAAATTGTTCTATTGTGTGCTTGTTCGAGTTAGGCCTACCAAGAGGTCCTTTTGTAATTTATTAGTGGCCAAGTGATGGATCCTTCTAAAATTAGAGAAACTAAAAATTATTAAATCTAGAGCTTTCTCCTTGTAAACAACTGTTTTCTTCCCGTACCTATCAAACCAAAGTTAAGTTAACCTGAGAACAAGAAAAACTGGTGTGGAAACCCTCACTGTGATCTTTCCCTCAATGTCACTTACAGATGCTAATAACAATTAAGAATATCAGCAGAAAAAAATCTGGAAGGAAAATCTAGCTATTATTTCCATGAGGTAAGTTTTCTTAAAAAAAAGTAAAAGAATATATTTGCCTCAAATATATAAATTTTTTAAAATCTTTGGATGGTTATTTGAAATGGGATAAATAGAATGGACATTGATGTGATTAAAGTAAGATTTGACATTACTATACTACTTAAACTTAATGAGCCAAGAGGGACTCCCTTGGTCGTTCAGTCCCTCAGTCACCTCCCACTCTTTGTGACTGCATGAACTACAGCAAGCCAGGTTTAACTCTTACATCCGTACAGGACTACTGGAAAAACCATAGTTTTAACTATTTGGACCTTTGTTGACCAAGTAACGTCTCTACTTTTTAATATGCTGTCTAGGTTTGCCATAGCTTTTCTTCCAAGCAGCAGACGACGTGTTTTAATTTCATGGCTATAGCCACCATCTGTGGTGATTTTGGAGCCCCCCCCCCCAAAATAAAATCTGTCACTGTTTCCATTTTTCCCCCTCTATTTGCCATTAAATGATGGGACCAGATGCCATGATCCTTGTTTTTATTTGAATGTTGAGTTTTAAGCCAGCTTTTTCACGCTCCTTCACCTTCATCAAGAGGCTTAGTTCCTCTTTGCTTTCTTTCATTACGGTGGTGTCGTCTGCACATCTGAGGTTACTGATATTTCTCACAGCAATCTTGATTCCATCTTGTGCTTCATCCAGGCTGGCATTTTCACATGATGTAGTCTGCATAGAGTACATTTTTCCACCTTCTGACTGGTGGGATTTGAGTTCTCATTTGAATTGCCATTTTGATTGTTATTCCTGAGGTAATTACAGATGCTGTCTTCTTTGGTGGAGATATGGTTGGGTTTTTTTTCTTTTTTTCCCTTAAATTGTATAAGGAATTTACCTGTCCCAAGTGGCTTCTAGAAAGTTGATTGTGTTTGGAATTTATTTCAGCAATACCTGCCCTAGGACATTTCTTGAGGGCAGCTGTAACGAACAGCCCACCAGGCTTTCTAAATTGGAGGTGCCAGTAAGCACCATGGTCAAGTTGAAGTTAGAGGAAATTTCCACAAGGGAGAAGCCATTTTCCACAACCACCTCTGGACCCTCTGGTATTGAGAGCCTAGAGAAAGTTGCCTTCCTGGGATGTGAACTGGAGTGGACTGTTCCTGACCAAACACCTAACGGCTGGTGGCTCAGTACTTCTCCCCGCTAAAGCTTCACAGCCCTCCGTTCACACTGTCCCATCAAGGACCACAGCAGCCTGCTGAGGGTACTGAGGTACCCAGGAGGCAGCACTCTCAGGAAGGCTTGAGTTGGGGACGCTAGCACCAGGAGACATGGAGGCTAGGTGTTTATTGCCCCCAAGGTCCTCTAGCTCTTGATCTGGGGACTCTGGTCCCAGCCAGAAAACAGCAGACAGTAGGTTTTTAAAAAGGGTTCACTGAAGGGTACCATGCCAGGCTATGTAGACCCTACCCCAGTCCAGCAGGAGGACCCAAGCCTGCTCAGCCTCCCTGGATGAGATAGCATCCCAAGTCAGGGAGGTCAGAGATAATAGAGTAGGCATTGCTTTTCTTTCCTTTCCTTTAACATCTTGTTGATGCTACCTTGCAGTATAATTGATTTACAATGTTGTGATTGTGAGGCTGCCAGGGTTAATTCCATGACAGGCAGCCTGGACCTAAGTTTTAGCTTTCCCCGAAATGGTAAGATTCCCCACCCCCATCAGGTAACCTGAAGCCAGCCAATCAATATGCGCCCAGTAAGAGACAAAGGGGAAAGCTGAAAAGCCCGCGAAAGCCCAGGTTTGAGAAAGCCCGCGAAAGCCCAGGTTTGAAAAAGCCCGCGAAAGTCTGTACCAATAGAATTGCTTTGTAAACATGTAACCAATCCGCTTAAGCCAGCTACTAATTGATTATGCATGTCTTATAAATTTCTGTAACAGCTTGGGCTCAGGGCTTTTCTGACCCTGCACCACTGTGATGGCGGAGGCAGAAGGCCCTGGCTCGAGTCAGTAATAAACTTCCCTTTTTTTGCGAGTTGCATTGCCTTGGAAGCCTTCTCTCTTCCCGCTCGGGGATTCGGACATCGGGCATAACATTTGGGGGCTCGTCCGGGATCCCTTGACCGGGAGAAGAGAACGCTTCCAGGACAAAGGGGGAAGGATAAATAATAACACCGGTGCTCAGGAAAGACCACAGTAAATTCAGGGCCCTGTTGGGGAGCAGGAGGGTGCGTATCTGGCACAGAAGGAAGGCTTTCTGTAAAGGGGGACTAGCCGGCGTAAGGCCAAGGCCAGCGGACGCGCTGGGAGGCAGCCGACTCTGCAGGGAAGGCTTTCTAGAAAGGGGGGGGACCAGCCGGCGTAAGGCCAAGGCCAGCGGACGCGCTGGGAGGCAGCCGACTCCGCGCGGAAGAAAGTTCCTCTCCCGACCCCGAGTCTGGTGAACAGCGGACGCCATTCGGTAAGGTAAAATTCAGGGGGCCCGAAAATCCAACGCTGTGTCGTCGGCCGACGTTTGTTTGTCCGTGTGTTTGTCTTCGGCTCTCTGTGTTTTTGTGTGTGCCGGCATTGTCTCTATTCTTGTTCTCTTCTGGGGCATCGTTCTTTTCTCTTCTGACTTATTCTCCTTCTCTTCGTCTCCGATCTCCCCTCCACTCCTTTTCTTTTCGGGAGTTTCAGTGAACAGGCGAACGGTTGTGGGGCAATTGATGAATCCTGGCCAGGGCTACACTCTGGCGGACTCTGAAGGCCCTACAATAAGTGAGCCTCAGTAACTAGAGCCCGACCGGGTGAAACTCTCCTTTAACATCCCTAACTGAGGACGTGGCCTAAAATTCTTCTTGTGGGCACGGGTCAGGCACTTAAAGGCCATTAGGGCGCCTGCCACTTGAAGACTCCCGTGAGAGGATAAGGGGGTCACGGAACGGGCTAGAAACCCCTAGGGTGCCCGCCCCCAGCAAGAAAACTTCCGTGCAACGACGTAGGCACATAAACAGTTCCAAAAGCATACCATAAGCCCAACCTCTTGGCCGCCACCACTCCCGGTAGGATTTTTGGTGGTCGTTCTCAGTGACTTTCTCTCTCTTTCTTTCTTACCATTTATTTTAACCATGGGTCAGAGAGAATCTACCCCACTTTCTCTCATGACTGACCATTTTTCGGATGTCAGGGCCAGGGCCCATAACTTGTCTTTGCTAGTCAAGAAAAGTAAATTAATAACTTTTTGTTCTGCAGAGTGGCCCGCCTTTCGGGTAGGATGGCCTCCGGAAGGCACCTTTCAACCGTCCATCATACAGGCTGTGAAGGAGAAGATTATGGCTCCTGATCCCTGGGGCCATCCGAATCAGGTCCCCTATGTCATGGTCTGGCAGGATTTAGTGGAAAATCCACCTAAATGGTTAAAACCTTTTGTTTATACACTTCCTAGTTCCTCCAATTCACAGGTCCTGGTGATGGAGATCCCCCCGGAGGAAACCAAAAAGAAAGAAGACCCAAAACCAGTCCTTCAGGAATCATCTTATCCAAACCTGATAGATCTAGAAACGGAGATAAGGCCTCCGCCATATGTGCCCTCCTCGCAACCCCCTCCGAGGAGAGAAGCTCCCACGGGTGAACCGAGAGGTTTAAAAGGGCCAACGGGAACTGACCATGAGGGGGGACCGGCACTGGGGACCCGGGGGAGAACTAGGGGAGATAGAGGTGGGCAAGACCCTGGGGACCCAGAGTTACCTTCATCCACTGTTCAGGCGCTCCCCGTCCGAGTGGGACCAGCTAACCCGGACGGAGAGCGAACCTATCAGTACTGGCCCTTTTCCACGAGTGACCTGTACAATTGGAGAACCCAGAACCCTCCTTTCTCAGAGAAACCCCAAGGCCTCATTGACCTCTTAGATTCCATTTTGTTCACTCATAACCCCACCTGGGACGATTGTCAACAGCTGTTGCAGGTGCTCTTCACCACGGAAGAACAGGAGCGAATCCTGGCAGAGGCACGGAAACGGGTCCCGGGGGCCGACGGGAGACCAACCGCCCAGCCTCATCTCGTGGACGAGGGGTTTCCTCTGTTGCGGCCTAACTGGGATTTTGAGCGGGTGGAGGGTAGGGAGCATCTCCGAGTGTACCGCCAGACTCTAATGGCTGGCCTGCGGGCTGCAGCAAGAAAGCCGACGAATCTGGCAAAGGTAAATCTAGTAAGGCAAGAGCCCACTGAGAGCCCAGCAGCCTTCCTAGAGAGGCTGATGGAAGCTTTCAGGCAATATACACCTATGGACCCCCAGGCTGAGGAGTCACGCGCTGCAGTTCTGTTAGCGTTTGTAAATCAGGCAGCCCCAGATATTAGGAAGAAATTACAAAAGGTAGAGGGATTGGGAGAACAGACAATACAGGATTTACTGAAAGTAGCTGAAAAGGTATTTAATAATAGGGAGACCCCAGAAGAAAGGGAAGAACGAATTCGACGGGAGGAAAGGGAATTAGCTGAGAAGATCAGGAAAGAAGATAGGGAACATAGGGCGAGGGAAAACCGGAAGAACCAGAGGGAGCTAGCCCAGATCCTTTTTGCTGGGATAAAGGCCGGAACAGAATTGAGGGAACCTCGAGACCCCCGGATGGGAGAAAAAGAAAAACCAAAAAGGCAGGCCCTAAAGAAGGATCAGTGCGCCTACTGCAAAGAACAGGGGCACTGGAAAAACGAGTGCCCTAAGAGGGACTCAAAGAGAGGAATGACCCAGAGAGAGAAAATTTCCCCTGGAACTCGAGTTCTATATGCGGGGGAAGACAGTGACTAGGGGAGTCAAGACTCGGTGCCCCTCCCCGAGTCCTGGGTAACCATACATGTGGAGGGGAAACCCGTTGGCTTCATGGTAGATACTGGCGCCCAACACTCTGTTTTAAATAAAAAACTGGGACCAATGTCTAAAAAAACCAGCTTAGTGCAAGGAGCCACGGGGACAAAAAGATATTGTTGGACCACAGAACGGAAAGTAAATCTGGGGACCCACCAGGTGTCCCATTCGTTTTTGGTGATACCAGAATGCCCAGCCCCTCTACTTGGACGGGACTTGTTGACTAAAGTTAATGCTCAGATCCATTTTGACCCTGGGGGAATGTCAGTCACGGATGGACTTGGACAACCGATACATGTCTTGTCCCTAGCCTTAAGAGATGAATACAGACTTTTTGTGCCTAAGCCCTCAGAGACCATAGCACTAGATGTACAACCGTGGGTCCATAAATACCCATTGGCCTGGGCAGAAACGGCAGGGATGGGACTAGCCAAACAGAGACATCCGGTCGTCATCGAGCTAAAGGCAGAGGCAGTTCCTGTGAGGGTGAAACAGTACCCCATGAGCCAGGAAGCTCGGCGGGGGATCACTCCCCACATTCGACGTCTCATGGATGCCGGAATTCTCAGGCGATGCCAATCCCCTTGGAACACCCCCTTACTGCCGGTGAAGAAGCCAGGGGGGACAGATTACAGACCTGTCCAAGACCTGCGAGAAGTCAACAAGCGGGTGAGTGACATACACCCCACTGTCCCTAACCCATATACCCTCCTGAGCAGTTTGCTGCCTGAGTACACTTGGTATACTGTGTTGGACTTGAAGGATGCCTTTTTCAGCCTACCCCTGGCGGCCCAGAGCCAGGAGATATTTGCCTTTGAGTGGACTGAGGGGGAGGGCCAACCGGTAGTACAATTAACTTGGACCCGTCTCCCACAGGGGTTCAAGAACTCCCCTACCTTGTTTAATGAGGCTCTGAGTGAGGACCTCTGCGAATATCGGGCTTGCCACCCAGAGGTCATTCTGCTACAATATGTAGATGACCTCATGTTGGCTGGAACCACAGAGGAGGCATGCAGCCGTGCCACCGGGGACCTCTTACAGACCCTAGGCATCTTGGGGTATCGTGCTAGCGCAAAGAAGGCACAAATAGCCCGGCAAGAGGTCACCTATTTGGGGTATAAGATCCGGCAGGGACAAAGGTGGCTAACTCAGGCCATGAAAGAAACAATATTGCAGATACCAGAGCCCAAAACCCCTCGCCAGGTGAGAGAGTTTCTGGGGACTGTTGGATATTGCAGACTGTGGATTATGGGGTTTACTGAGAAGGCCCGGCCCTTGTATGAGGGAAGTAAAGAGACCCCAAACTGGACTTGGACTGAGCCAATGAAAAAGGCTTTCCAGACGCTTAGACAGGCCCTACTAGAAGCCCCAGCCCTTGCCCTGCCTAACCCAAATAAGCCATTCCAGCTGTTTGTAGATGAGAAGCAAGGAATAGGAAAGGGGGTCTTGACGCAACAATGGGGACCATGGAAGCGGCCGGTAGCATACCTTTCGAAGCGATTAGACCCGGTGGCCGCTGGGTGGCCCCCTTGCCTTCGCATCATTGCAGCTACAGCCCTCCTCGTCCGCGACGCTGACAAGTTGACGTATGGACAGCAACTCTCGGTGTACACCCCCCACGCCATCGAAGGGGTTTTAAAGCAGCCGCCGGGTAAGTGGATCTCCAATGCCCGCTTGACACACTACCAGGCCTTGCTGCTCGATGCCCCACGGGTGCGTTTTCAGACCCCTTGCTTCCTAAATCCGGCCACGCTCCTACCTAACCCAGAGAAGGACCGCCCTCTCCATGACTGCAATGAGATACTGGCTGAGGCCCTGGCGGCACGAAAAGACTTAACTGATGTTCCCTTAAGCAACAGTGAGCTAGTATGGTTCACCGATGGGAGCAGCTATGTAAAAGATGGGCAAAGGAAGGCGGGAGCCGCCATAGTTGATGATTCAGGGCAGACGATATGGGCTGAGACACTTCCCCCAAACACTTCTGCGCAAAAAGCAGAATTGATTGCCCTAATACAGGCTCTAGAGCAAGCCAAAGGGAAGAGAGTCACCATTTATACTGACAGCCGATATGCTTTCAGCACTGCCCATATTCAAGGTCCCATATACCAAGAAAGGGGATTTCGGACAGCTGAGGGAAAAGAGGTCAAAAATCTGCCCGAGATCCGCAGGCTCCTGGAGGCTGTCCAACTGCCCCGGGCAGTAGCAATAGTACATGTCCCCGGTCACCAGAAAGGAGAAGACCTTAAGGCGCGGGGCAATCGTGCCGCTGATGCGGCCGCTCGAGAAGCGGCTAGCCGGGACTACGCCGCCCCCATATTAGCTGTGGGACTTCCACCTCCTGGTATGGGGACTCTGCCGCCAGTCCCCGACTATTCCCTCCCTGATCTCGCTTGGATCAACAAGGATGCCACCCTCCAGAAGGATGACCAAGATGGATGGTACCGGGACCAAAACAACAACCTGATATTGCCTGCCACCCTGGGTCGTCACCTGTGTGAACACCTGCACACAACTACCCACTTGGGAGAAAAAAAGACCCTAACACTTCTCCAGACGGCCTGCCTGAGGTTCCCTCGACAAAATGCAGCTGTACGAGAGATAATTCAAGCCTGCGAAGCGTGCCAGCTGATGAGGGCAGAGAAGAAGCAGCACTCGGGAATGAGGTACCGGGGGGAGGAGCCAGGGCAACACTGGGAGATAGATTTCACTGAGGTAAGGCCAGGCAAGTACGGGTATCGCTATCTGTTGGTTCTGGTAGATACCTTCTCGGGGTGGGTAGAAGCTTTCCCCACTAAGGGAGAGACAGCAATAGTGGTTGCTAAGAAGATCTTAGAGGAGATAGTGCCTAGGTATGGGCTGCCGGTGACTATGGGCTCTGATAACGGACCTGCCTTTGTGAGCCAGATTGTACAAGGGCTGGCCCAAGCTCTGGGGACGAAATGGAAGTTACATTGCGAATATAATCCCCAGAGCTCAGGACAGGTTGAGAGAATGAATCGGACCCTAAAAGAAACTTTGACAAAGTTGGCAATAGAGACTGGCGGGGACTGGGTGACCCTCCTTCCCTTTGCACTCTTTCGGGCGCGTAACACCCCTTATAAGCTGAATCTTACTCCTTTTGAGATTTTATATGGGAGACCCCCTCCTGTGTATCCTATTTTCGAAGGAAAATGCCTGCCACCCCCTACTTTGGGACAATTCCAGCAAACTCTGATGGCATTAAGTAAGGTGCATAACCATGTTTGGAAATTGATTCGAGAGATACACGAGGGCCAAAACAGGAGGGCTCTTCCCTCACATAATATTGGCCCAGGTGATTGGGTTTGGGTAAAACGACACCAATCTAGAGTATTAGAACCTAGATGGAAAGGCCCTTATGTTGTTCTCCTTACCACTCCTACTGCTGTCAAGGTCGACGGAATTGGACCCTGGGTTCACTGCAATCACGTGCGGCAAGCCACGCCGGAAGAACAGGAAAAAGCACGAGCAGAATGGAAGGCGAGTCCTCACCCGTCAAATCCTTTGAAATTGAAACTCGCCCGCCGGGAGGCCTCCTAATTCTCCTGCTGATGGCAGCTCTCATCGACCCAGGAGCGACCAGTCATAACCCCCATCAACCTGCTAAGATCACCTGGAAACTCAGCGACGGGCAAACTCATGAGCTGCTCAATGAGACATCAGGAATCCACCCTCCGAACACCTGGTGGCCGGACCTGAACTTCGACCTCTCAAGCCTCTTCGCAAAGCAGGACGGTCTCTATGATAAGTATTATAGGGATGGGATAAAAAACCATAGGTTGGGGTTCTGGGCTTGCCCGGGCTATGTAAGAAATAACTGGAAAACCTGTGGTGGCATAGAAAGCTATTATTGCAGGAGCTGGAGTTGTGTGACCTCTTGTGATGGACCCCAGAGGTGGGATGTCGGAAACAGAGATCTAGTTAGCTTCACCTTCAAGGACCGTAGACACCATGGCCCTCAGGTACGAGTACAATTTAACCAGGAACGGGCGAAAAAAGAAAACCGCTGGACCTCAGGACTGACTTGGGGTTTTCAGCTTCATGTAAATTGGCCCGGCCCCTACCCAGGCGAGCTTTTGATCATTAAACAGGTTATTGAGCCAGTGCAGGTACATAGTTTAGGTCCCAATCTGATCAAAACGTTACAGGGGCACAAGGCGACCCCCAAGCCAACTACCTTCAGACCAAGCTCGCCGGGAACATTTAACATCTCCTCTACTCCGAGCCTTAGAGGCAAATTGACAGAGACCCCTGGCCCTCTGGCTGTTACCATTAGCTCAACAATTCAGGACCCCCTATGGGCCTTAGTGAATGCAGCCTTTACGGTCTTAAACCATACCAACCCTAACGCGACCCAGTCCTGTTGGCTTTGTTATAATCTTCACCCACCCTTTTATGAGGCTATAGGCCTCAATGTCTCTTACCACTTGTCTTCAGGCCAGAACCCGCCCCAATGCCGATGGGAAGAACGCAAGGTTGGCCTCACAATGAATGAAGTTTGGGGACAGGGACTCTGTTTGGGCACAGTGCCACGTGATAAAACTCCCCTCTGTGCCCGGACTATCAGTAACCTACGCTTACATGGCAAAAATTGGATTGTGCCAGAGGCTGGGGGTTGGTGGATTTGTTCACATACTGGGCTAACCCCATGTTTAAATGTGAAGGTTTTTAACCAGAATCAAGAATTCTGTGTCCTGGTTGCTGTAATGCCAAAAATCTTATACCACTCTGAAGAGGTTATGTACTCACATTGGGACCGGGAATTGCTAAGACAAAAGAGAGAGCCAATCAGTGCGATTACCATGGCAGCCTTGTTCAGTCTTGGGCTGGCAGGAGCAGGGACAGGAATAGCTTCACTGTCTCTGCAAGGCCAAGGGTTTTCCTCCCTACGAGCCGCCATAGATGAAGATATAGCTCGCATAGAAAAATCAATCAGCCACTTAGAGAAGTCTCTGACTTCATTGTCTGAAGTGGTCTTGCAGAATAGGAGGGGATTAGACTTAATTTTTCTCCAACAGGGTGGGGTCTGCGCGGCTCTGGGAGAAGAATGTTGTTTCTATGCAGACCATACAGGAGTGGTAAGAGAATCTATGGCAAAAGTGAGAGAAGGGCTGGCGCAACGTAAGAGGGAACGAGAGGCCCAACAGGGATGGTTTGAGTCTTGGTTTCAACGCTCCCCCTGGCTGACCACCTTAGTTTCCACCCTCCTGGGGCCACTTATAGTGCTATTATTAACACTTACATTTGGCCCTTGTATTTTAAACCGGCTAATGTCATTTATTAAAGAACGTCTCAATACAATTCAGATTATGGTATTAAGGCAACAATATCAGATGGTAGCCCAGGATGAAGAGAAAGATTCCTCTATAGGAACAAGAAGACAGGGGGGAATGTGAGGCTGCCAGGGTTAATTCCATGACAGGCAGCCTGGACCTAAGTTTTAGCTTTCCCCGAAATGGTAAGATTCCCCACCCCCATCAGGTAACCTGAAGCCAGCCAATCAATATGCGCCCAGTAAGAGACAAAGGGGAAAGCTGAAAAGCCCGCGAAAGCCCAGGTTTGAGAAAGCCCGCGAAAGTCTGTACCAATAGAATTGCTTTGTAAACATGTAACCAATCCGCTTAAGCCAGCTACTAATTGATTATGCATGTCTTATAAATTTCTGTAACAGCTTGGGCTCAGGGCTTTTCTGACCCTGCACCACTGTGATGGCGGAGGCAGAAGGCCCTGGCTCGAGTCAGTAATAAACTTCCCTTTTTTTGCGAGTTGCATTGCCTTGGAAGCCTTCTCTCTTCCCGCTCGGGGATTCGGACATCGGGCATAACAGTGATTGTTGTTAGTGTACAGCCACCTGGTTCAGGGAGGATGTATGTCTGGAGAGTGTGTTTGCTCTTTTTTGGATTCTTTTGCCACAGAGCTTATTGCAGAAGGTCGAGCAAGGTCCTGAGCATTAAGTCCTTCTGGATTATCTATCTCACATGCAGCTTCTGTGTATAGGAGGAAGGACAGAGATAATCCTTGTGGAGAATCTCTTAGAGATACACCTATCTGTGTAGGGGTCAGAGATAGAGATTTCTGTGTGTATGCAGAAGGAAGGAAGCTGATAATCCATGTGGATTATTGATTACAGATACAGATTTGTGTCTGTATTAGTTGGACAATGATTAAGGAAGTTTGAACCTTCAAACAGCACTGGTGGGAATGTGAAATGGTGCTGCCATTTTGGAAAACATTCTGGCAGATCCTCAAAATGTCAAACTTGGAGTTAGCACATGACCCAGCAATTCCACTCTTATGTATAAACCCAAACACTGGTGCACACATGTTTACAGCAGCACAATTTCCAGCAGCTGAAACGGGGAAACCACCCAAGAGACCGTCAACAAGTATCAGAGAACTGATACACACAATGTGGTCCATCCACACAGTGGAATATGACTCAGCCGTGAAAAGGAGTGGAACTCTGACACAGGCTACGACGCGGATGAACCTTGAACACACGACACTCAGTGAGAGAAGGAGACACAGAAGGATACACAGTGTATGATTCCATTTATAGGAGTCATTCAGAACAGGCAAATCCACAAAGAATGAAAGTGGATTTATGATGGCTAGGGGATAGGGGAGGGGAGTGGGTGGATGGATGACTGATGGGTACATAGTTGGATGGATGATGGATGGATGGATGGATGGAGGGATGGATGGATGATGGGTGGATGAATGGAAGAATAGATAGCAGAATGTGGTCCATGCTCACAATGGAATATGATGCAGCCATGAAAAGGAGTGAAGCTCTGACACAGGCTATAATGTGGATGCACCTTAAACACATGCTGCTCAGCAAGAGAAGCAGATGCAAAAGGATGCACTGTCTTAGTCGGCTTGGGCTGCCATAGCAAAATAGAGGGCTGGGGGCTTCAGCAACAGATATGCATTTCCTACAAATCTGGAGGCCAGACATCTGAGATGAAGGTGTCAGGATGGTCAGGTTCTGGTGAAGCTCTGTTCTTGGTGGGGGGGCGGGTTCTTCACTGTGTCCTCACAAGGAGGAAGGTTTGAGGGGGCTCCTTGGGGGTCTCTTTCATAAGAGTATTAATCCCATTCATGGGGTCTCTACTCTCATGACCTCATCACCTCCTCAAGGCCCCCCCCACCTCACACCATCACCTTGGGGGTTAGGTTTCTACATGTAAATTTTAGAGGGACACCAACATCCAGCCCAGAAAAACCACAAACTATAGGATTCCATTTAAAAGAAACATCCAAAACAGGCAAACCCAGAGACAGGAGGTGGGTGAGTGGTAACAGGTGCTAGGGGAGGGGAAGGGTGATGGGAGTGAAGAAGGAATTCACAGGGCCTGGACTCCATCTCAGGCCTGTCCGTGCTGGTCGTGCGCAGCCACCTCTCCAGTGGACTCTGAACTCTGTGCTTAGCGCCTAAGGGAATGACAATGGAAGGATAAGACCCTCTCTGTGCAGGCGAATCTTGAAGATCACATCCAGGTTACTCATTGCCTAAGAGGAAACATACCATAATCACCCCTGCCTCCCGACAGGTCATAAACTTTTTCCTCCGTATCTATCTGGATATAATCACAGGCTTATCGATTATTAACTGGTTGGAAACATGACCACGGGCTTATTGATTATTAATTGTTTGAACCCATAACACATGAATGATGGGATTATTGTAGTTGTATTTACCCTTCCTTTGTTTATGTAAGTTTCAAGGAATTTGGGGTGGTGGGTTTGGACACGTACACATGGGGTATAAAAGATTTTCACAAATGCTGGTTGGGGTCCTTGGCTAAGAGGAGACTCTGCCTTGGGCCCGCCTGTGTAATAAACTGCACTCCACTATCTGCATTGTCCTTCTGAGTGAGTTTGTTTCCTGGAACACGTGGCTATAACAGGAGGACCTCAATAAACCCTGCACCTTAGGATGTTCAGGAGTAAGCCATTTCTGACTCCATGTTGGAACTGTGTCTTAGACTTGCTCTCTGTTCCTTTTGTTATTAAATCACACATAAAGGCCTGCCTCAGAGAATCCTGCCCCTCTGCCTGACTGTTAAACTAAAGTGCCTTTGTTCAGAACCCTGTCCCCCTGTGGAAGGCAGGAAGGAAGAAATTAACACATACCCTGCCTAAGGCTTGCCCTTGTTCTCCAAGATATTTGCAAGATTAACAGTCTTTTTAGTTTGTTTCCTCACCTCCTCCATCTCTAACTCATAAAAGAACCTGGCAACCAGGCCCTGACAAGATGGTTACTTGGAGACATTAATCTTGGTCAGCCGGCCCTCAGAATACAGTTGTATTCCTTGCCTCAACACATCATGTCATGCAGGGGGAAGGGTGGACTTCTGCATGTCCACACCCAGGGGGCCCCTGATCCTGCTCCCGATCTCTACCCTTGGCTGATTTTAATCTGCATCCTAAGCAACTCTGTGCCAGCTGCAAAGAGAGGTAGCCTATTCACATACCCCTCCCAGGGCATGGGGCTCACGTGGACAGCCCCTCCCAGGACAGGGGGCCGTCTGGGCAGGACTCAGCGCACAGGAGCCGTGCATAGAGCCCTCGTTGCAGAGCACCCCAGCCCTCCTCCTGGTCAGAGTTGGCCCTGAGCACCTCAGAGCAGGATCTGGATTAACCAACACTCCTGGACAGGTCAGTGACCCTGGGCTTCACTCTATGCGCCTTCCCCCCACCAGGTCCCAGAGGCTTCCACTGCACCTAGGCACTGGGCCCCTGTCTCCACCCGACTCCTGGGTTCGTCTCCTTAGGAGGTCTTCTTGAAATTCTCTCCCACTCATGGGTCAGAAAAAAATTATTAGAAGTCAAGCTAGAGCTGCAGCCCCATATCCGTCCTGACCCTCAGGACCACACTTCTGTTCCTTGCACCTAGCCGGCACAACAAGGCCCATTTCCTGCAACTGTGAGCCACTGATGGGTGAAGATTGGCTGATGTGGACAAGCCGGCCAGCCCTTCCCAGCAATGCCTGGGTTGAGGTCTTTATAAACACCCCCCTCCAAGCAGCAGGGCTTCCCTAGCAGCTCAGTTGGTAAATGAATTTACCTGCAATGTAGGAGACAAGGGTTCTATCCCTGGGTCAGGAAGATCCCCTGGAGAAGGGAATGGCAACACACTCCAGTATTCTTGCCTGAGAAATCCCATGCACAGAGGAGCCTGGCAGGCTTACAGTCCATGGGGTCACAAGAATTGGACACAATTTAGCAACTAAATCACCACCACCACTTCCTCCAGGCACCACTCCTCCAGGCAGCAAGGGTGCCTGCAGCTGCACCTGACACCATCTCCTCTGCCCCTTAGGAGCATAGCTGGGCTGGTGACAAGGAGTGAGGGGGCCACACTTTGTGGGCTGATTTCTTTTTTTTTTTTTTTTTCATTGTTCTAAGAGGTGGATCCTAAAAGAACTTACTGCGATGAATGGCAGAGTTTCTCCCGCCCATATTTTCCTCAAGAATTTCATAGTATCTGACCTTACATTTAGATCTTTATCTTGAAAATCTGTTGCTAAATCGTGTCTGACTCTTTTTGCGACCCAATGGACTGCAGCCCACCATGCTTCTCTGAACATGGGATTTCCCAGGCAAGAAGACTGGAGTGGGTTGCCACTCCCTTCTCCAGGAAATCTTCCCAACCCAGGGATCCAAACCCAAGTCTGTGGCATTGATAGGCGGGTTCTTTACAACTGAGCCATACTAAGATGGGGTATTTGTCTTATTTGGAGTTTATTCTTGTGTATGGTATTCGGGAATATTCTAATTTCACTCTCATTTTCACTGTTCAAGGAAACAGTAAGGTAGGAGATAGATGGGCTCTAGGTTGGAAATTCACAATCAGCTAGCCTCCGCTCTGCATTTCCTGAGGCAACATAGGTGGGTTCCAGTTGAGGAATTTACACAACCAGCCCCCTGTTTGCTCTCAGAAATTGAAGTAACAATAGAAACAGAGTAAGTAGCCAGTCTTTGTCTCTTGTAAACACCTCAAGGGAATAATCTTGGCAAGAACAAAGAGAGGCAAAACCCTGTCTAAATGAAGGATTAGGGAGAACACTACACATGCGCAGAAAGGCTCCTTGGAGTCAAAAGTCAGAGGATAATTCCAGGCTATAAAGAGTATTGCTCCTCCCAGAAGCCTCCCACGTCAATATCCATCTTGGCTAAGGTTTACGTGTGCACCCCAGGGGAGGGTCCTGAGACAAATTAACCGGGGGAGAGTGGGTTTACAAAGCAAGATGATTGGCCTGAGGGAAGACAAAGACCCGGATAACTGGCCTCTTATAAAGGATATAAACTTCCAAAGGCACGACTCTCTGAGCTCACCTGGGCACCTTTCCACATGTACTTTTTTTTTTTTTTTTTTACACTTTTTGCTTTACTCTTTACCTTCTGCCTCCTCACCTGAATTCATCCTTGACTAGGCAGGCAAGACAAGGGAACTTAGCCCTGACTGCTGGCTCCTGTGGTCCAGTGGTTAGGACTCCCAGTCTGGGAAACTAAGACCCTGCTTCCAGCTACCGCTCACTGCCGCTTAGAGCTGGGCACATCGGAAATGACGAGTACACTGTCCTCCAGAGTGGCTGTCACCAATTGTATTTCCAGCAGCAGAGGAGGAGGGTTCCCTTTCCTCCACAGAGTCGGCAGCATGTAACGTTTGTGGAGTGTTTAACAGAGGCCGCTCTGACTGGTGTGAGGTAATTCCTTCTTGTAGTTTTGATTTGCATTTCTCTAATATTTAGCGATGGTGACATCGTGTGACTTTTCTTAAAAGATGTGAGTTAAAGTTACCTGCTGAAATCGGCTCCCTGAACATTGCCCGGTTTTTCATTCTTTTTTGGTGACCACTCCTGGGGGACGTCTGGAGGGCAGTTGTTTGCTTCCAGCCCCAGGTCCTTGGGAATATAAAGTGCCAATCAGTGCAGCTTTTATAGTTGCTGTTACAAAAAACAGCACAAGTAGGCAGCATTTCTTCATGTTTCACTTTCATTTTTCCTTTTTCTGGACATTTATTGTTATTTTACTTTGGAGTAGAATTGATTTCTGATATTGTGTTTGTTTCAGGTGCATGGGTGCTTGATTTACTTAGATGCAGATGTTTACTAGTTCTTTTTAGGGTTCTCTTTCTCATATAAATGATTAAAATGTGTTCCATAGACTGCCCTGTACTATTTAATGGATTTGTTGATTATATCAAACAACTGTATTAATGATATATATATTGTTTGATGTATATTAACGAGCATATGTTATTAGCAAAATCTTAATTTATCCCTCAATTCTAAGATTTTTTTCGTAATCATAAATTAGTTTCCTAAGTTTGTGAGTGTTTCTATCAGGTAATATCCGACATTTGCGTTCATTTCAAGAATACAACTGTCAGTGATACCCTGTGATATTTGTCTTTCTCTCTCTGACTTCCTTTACATAGTAAGGTAATCACTCTGTCCATCCACACTGCTGTCAATGGCATTATTCTGTTCTGATTCAAGGCTGAGTAGTATCCCAGTGTAGAGGTGCACCACTTGGTCCTCATTTTCCTGTCAATGGATATCTTAGTTGAATTTGTTGCAGTAAAAAGGAAAAAAGGAGGAATGAGGTTTTTTTCCTCTTTCTTAAGAACAAAGAAGATGAAGAAACAGTGAGCAGGCCTGAAAGTTCCTGTTTTTTTTTTACTTTAACTGCTCCTAACTCTGCATGTCTGTAACTAAGTTTGCTTTTCCGCCCCCTAACTCTGCCGGAGCTACACTTTGCACCTATTTTCCTTTGACTCTATGCTAAATACATCCCCTCTCTGGTGTTTACTCTTATAACACCCTTTCCCTTGTGGTTAGTTGCACATTAGAAAGAAGGCCACCAAACTGCTCGACTAAATTACTGGGTTATTGATGCCAGTTTATGACTGTCTTTGAAACAATGCAAGAGGAAGAAATCAAGATCCTATCACCTTTGTTCCTCATCACTGACTGCCGAGCCCTCATCTTATATAAGCCCCTAAACTCCTCATGGGGAGCACAGTTCTTGAGGCACAAACCTACTGTGTTCCCCGCTTCACCAGCTGAGAATTAAAGCCACTTTCTATTTCCTCCAAACTCTGTTTCCATATTTTTTATTTGGCTTCACCTGGCAGAGAAAGCCAAGATTTTGGACAGCAACAATTCTAGCTTTTGGCCGTTGTCAACCGTGATGCCCTGAAAATAAGGGTGCACCGGTCATTGTGAATTCTGATCTTCTCTGGGTCTAAGCCCAGACGTGGGATTATCAGACCTTACGGTTTCTGGATGTTTAGTTTATAAGGAACCTCCTTGCTGGTTTTTATAGTTTCTATACCCGTTTACATCCACACCAAGAGTGCAGGGATGTTCTTTTTGGCTTCCATGCTCTGCCAGTCGGATTCTCTGTAGATGTTTTAGATGGTGACCATTCTGACCTGTGTGAGGGGATTTCTCATGGTAGTTTTGATTTACCTGGGCTTAGTAGTTAGTGATGCTTTCTAAGGTCCACCTGACTTCACATTCCAGGATGTCTGTCTCTAGGTGAATGATGACACCATCGTGATTATCTGGGTCGTGAAGATCTTTTTTGTACAGTTCTTCTGTGGATTCTTGCCACCTCTTCTTAATATCTCAGATATGCTGATGACACCACCCTTATGGCAGAAAGTGAAGAGGAACTAAAGAGCCTTTTGATGAAAGTGAAAGAGGAGAGTGAAAAAGTTGGCTTAAAGCTCAACATTCAGAAAACTAAGATCATGGCATCTCCTATCACTTCATGGGAAATAGATCGGGAAACAGAGGAAGCAGTGTCAGACTTTATTTTTTGGGTTCCAAAATCACTGTAGACGGTGATTGCAGCCATGAAATTAAAAGATGCTTACTCCTTGGAAGGAAAATTATGAGCAACCTAGATAGCATATTAAAAAGCAGAGACATTACTTTGCCAACAAAGGTCCATCGAGCCAAGGCTTTGGTTTTTCCAGTGGTCATGTATGGATGTGAGAGTTGGACTGTAAAGAAAGCTTAGTGCCGAAAAATTGATGCTTTTGAACTGTGGTGTTGGAGAACACTCTTGCAAGTCCCTTGGACTGCAAGGAGATCCAACCAGTCCATCCTGAAGGAGATAAGTCCTGGGTGTTCATTGGAAGGACTGATGCTGAACCTGAAACTCCAATACTTTAGCCACCTGATGTGAAGAGTTGACTCAGTGGAAAAGACCCTGATGCTAAGAGGAATTGGGGGCAGGAGGAGAAGGGGACGACTGAGGATCAGATGGCTGGATGGCATCACCAACTCAATGGACATGAGTTTGAGTAAACTCCGGGAGTTGGTGATGGACAGGGAGGCCTGGTGTGCTGCGATTCGTGGGGTTGCAAAGAGTCGGACACGACTGAGTGACTGAACTGAACTGAGTAGTTAGTGAGCAGAGACCCTTTCCCAGAGCTTTTTAATCTTGTGCAGTGTGAGTACAGTTTGCCTCTTGAAATTGTCTTCTTGAAAGATGGCCCTGTTTGAATTCCTTACCCATGTCTTCCGATATAGGGCAGGTGACTAAAGGGCAGGTGTCATTTACAGACCTCCAAGCCTTGTGAATATTCAGAGCCCAACAGCACCTGGTTTTTTTTTTTTTTTTCCATTTATTTTTATTAGTTGGAGGCTAATTACTTTACAACATTGTAGTGGTTTTTGCCATACACTGACATGAATCAGCCATGAATTTACATGTGTTCCCCATCCCCATCCCCCCTCCCGCCTCCCTCCCCATCCGATCCCTCTGGGTCTTCCCAGTGCACCAGCCCTGAGCACTTGTCTCATGCACCCAACCTGGGCTGGTGATCTGTTTCACCCTTGATAATATACATGTTTCAATGCTGTTCTCTCAGAACATCCCACCCTCACCTTCTCCCACAGAGTCCCAAAGTCTGTTCTGTACATCTGTGTCTCTTTTTCTGTTTTGTATATAGGGTTATCGTTACCATCTTTTAAAATTCCATATATATGCGTTAGTATACTGTATTGGTGTTTATCTTTCTGGCTTACTTCACTCTGTATAATGGGCTCCAGTTTCATCCATCTCATTAGAACTGATTCAAATGAATTCTTTTTAATGGCTGAGTAATATTCCATTGTGTATATGTACCATAACTTCCTTATCCATTCGTCTGCTGATGGGCATCTAGGTTGCTTCCATGTCCTGGCAATTATAAACAGCAACAGCACCTGTTTTAAAGTTGTTCTGGAAAGCAGTCCTGAGGAAACAGTGTTACTTACTGCACAACTCTGGTCCTTAGCCAATGAGTCTTATGGAAAACTCTGCTCCTGGATCATCAACTAAGGAGAATGTGCCAGAAGAAACACCCAAGGCTTAGGCCACCTTTTTCCTCCCCCTTACCCTTTATCTCCAGGATACATGCCAATTTTTGGAACACCACTCTTCAGAGGATGCTATCATCTGTCAGTGGGGCAGCCTTAAGGACAGAGACTGGGAAATCTGTCCAATTTGGAGTTGGGAAATCCAGCCTATGGGACATATGGTGCCCAGGGGACCGTGCAAAGCTTTTCCAGCCCAGAGGCTCCACCATTTTGGGGGTGAAGTAGGTGTGGTTTCTCTGCAGGTGGGCCCACCTGGATCTGGAGATTGGGTGCTCATACAAATAGCTAGAGGTCCTCCAGGTCCATCGTAGGAAGCACATTTCCTGCCACATGCTCCCACCTCTGTCTGCCCTGAGACCCTCCAGTCTTGAGACCGAAGCCTGCTCAGGCTCCAGGGATGTGACTCCACGCCAGGTTACTATAGCCTGAGGGCAAGAGTCACCATTCTTTATTTCTTTTCTTTTTTGTGTTTTTATTCTGCAATTTGAATTGGAGTATATAGTGGAATGACAAGGTTGTGGGGTTGGTTTTTTTTTTTTTTTCTTCCATTTTGGATCTACAGCAACTAGATTCATTGAGACATAGATGTACATATGTTCTTTTCCTTGTTCTTATCCAGTGCAGGATATTACAGAGTGTTGAATAGGATTCCTGTGTTCACAGTGGTTTCCTGGTGGCTTCTTTTTATAATATAAGCCTCCCTATGTTAGACTGAAACAGCTCTTTTCTCCCTGACCCACACCTTTCTTTTCTGGGGACCATAGTTTGTGAGACTGATTCTCTTTGGTAAAGAAGTTCATTTATATCCATTTTTAGATTTCAGCTAGAAGTAATATCATATACTAATATCTCTCCCTGTGTCCCTCACTTCACTTGATATGCTCATCTCTACTTTCTTCTCTAAGGCTGGACATAGCATTACTCTCTGCTTCTTTACGGCTGAGTGATGTTGCTTTGTGTCTATGTACCCCCTCTTCCTTATCCGTTCGTCCGTACTTCTACACCTCGGTTCCTGTGTCTTTGCTATGGTATCTAGTGCTGCCATGATCACAGGGGAACCACTGTCTTTCAAAATTTTGACTTTCTCTGGATCGATGCCCAGGCGTAAGATTGCTATGTCCTCAGGTAATTTTATGTTTATATTTATTAAGAACCTCCATAGTGTTTTCCCTATTGCATGTACCATTTCACATTCCCAACAACAGTGTAGAAAGGGTCCCTTCTCTTCACACCGTCGCCAAACTTATTTTTGGAGATGTTGAGAGATGGCAAATCTCACCAGTGTAGGTGATACTCGGACTTCTGATAGGCCTATCTGCAATAATTTGTGATGCTGAGCATCTTTTTATATGCCTAATAGCAATCTGTATGCCTTCCTGTAAGAAATAACCATTTTGATCTTTGGCCCATTGATTTGTTGGGTTGTTTGTCTTTTTGATATTAAGCTACAGGACTGTTTCTATGTTTTGGACACTAATTCCTTGTGGATATCTTCAATTTCAAATATATTTTCCTATTCTGAGGGTTATCTTTCTCTTTTGTTTAGGGTTTCCTTTGCTGTGCAAATGCTTTTAAGATTAACTTGGCTTCATTTTCTTACTTTTTGGTTTATTTTTCATTATTCTGAGAGGTGGATCCTAAAAACACTTGGTGGAATTGATGTCACAGCATGCCCTGCCTATAATTTCCTCAAGAATTTCATAATACCCATCCTTACACTTAAATCTTTATCTTATTTGAAGTTTATTTCTGTTTATGGCTTGAGAAATGTTCTAATTTCATTCTCATTTTCATTGTTCAAGGAACCAGCAGGCTATCCTCCATCTTGGCATACACCTATTTTCATTTTTAGCATCAGAGGAGGAGGGTTCCCTTTTCTCCACAGCATTTAGTGGATTTAACCTTTGTAGAGTGCTTGATAACGTCCATTCTGACCGATTTTGGGTGATACCTCGTTGCAGGATTGAATACACTTCCCCTAATATTTAGCGATGGTGACATCTTTTCACATGATTTTTTTTTTTTTTTTTTTAAGATATGAGTTAAGCATACCTGTTAAAATCGGCTTCTTGAAGGTCTACCCAGTTATGAATTCTTTTCAATGACCAACCCTAGGAGACTCCTGGAAGGCAGTTGTTATTTACTTACACCCTCCTCCCGCTCCCGGACCTTGTGAATATTAAGTACCAGTCGATACAACTTTTATAGTTGTTGCCAACATGGCCACAAGCCGGCAGTATTTCTTCTTGCCCCACGTTCTTTTTTCTTCTTCTTCTTTTTTTTAAACTTTTCCTGTACTTTCATTGATATTTTATATTGGAATAAGGCTTCCCAGGTGGTGCTACTGGTAAAGACCCTGTCTGCCAATGCACCTACATATATTTTTGTAGGTGTTTTGAGATGGCCATCCTGACCTGTGTGAGGTGATACCTTGTTGGATTTGCTTTGTGTTTGTGTAAGAATGAGTGATGCTGAGCATGTTTTCATGTGCCTAATCACAATCTGTATGTCTTCCTCCAAGAAACACCCATTTCTGTGTTTGGCCCATTTGTGTCTTCAGTTGTTATGTTTTTGATATTGAGCTGTATGGGGCTCTTTGTATGTTTTGGAGATGAATTTCTTATGGGTATCTTCATTTGCAAGTATTTCTTCCCATTCCAGGTTGTGATTGTCTTTCATTTAGGGTTTCCTTTGTTGTGCAAATGCTTTTAGTGTTAATTAGGTACTGTTTCCTTTATTTTTTGTTTATTTTTCATTCATCTAAGTGAAAGTTAAAGTCTCTCAGTTGTGTCTGACTCTTTGCGACCCCATGGACTATACAGTCTATGAAATTCTTCATGCCAGAATATTGGAGTGGGTAGCCATTCACTTCTTGAGGGGATCTTCCTAACCCAGGAATCGAACCCAGGTCTCCCACATTGCAGGCAGATTCTTTCCCAGCTGAGCCGCAAGGGAAGCCCAAGAATACTGGAATGGGTAACCTATCATCTTCCCCAGTGGATCTTCCTGACCCAGGAATCCAACGGGGGTCTGCAGCATTGCAGGTGAATTCTTTACCAACTGAGCTATCAGAGGTATACCCAAAAAGACCTTCCTGCAATGTATGTTATCAGGTGTTCTCACTGTGTTTCCTCAAGACTGTCAAAGAATCCATCCTGACATTTAGATCTTTTGTTTGTAGTTTATTTTGTATATGATGTTAGGGAGTATTCTAACTTCATTCTCATTTTCTTTGTATCAGTATCCATCACACTTTCCTTCACAGTGTCTGTTCCCAGTTTATATTCCCAGCATCAGTGGAGGAATGCTCTCTTTTCTTCACACCTTCACCAGTTGTTACAGTTTGTCAAGTTTCTAGAAATGGCCATTCTGACTGCTGTGAGGTGATACCTGGCTGTGGTTTTGATTTGCATTTCTCTGATATTTAGCCATGTTGACGTTTTTTCGTGAGATTTATTTTAAAGAGTGTGAGTTAAACTTACCTGTTGTGATGGGCTTCTTGTATGCCTGCCCTGTTCTGATTATTTTTTTGATGACCATCACGAGGACATTTCTTGAAGTTAGTTGGCTTTTACTTACGACAAAGGTCCAAATAGTCAAATCTATGGTTTTTCAGTTGTTATGTATGGATGTGAGAGTTGGATCATAAAGCATGCTGAGCACTGAAGAACTGATGCTTTCCAATTATAGTGCTGGAAAAGACTCTTGAGAATCCTTTCAACAGCAAGGAGATAAAACCAGTCGGTCCTTAAGGAAATCAAGCCTGAATAGTCATTGGAAGGACTGATGCTGAAGCTGAAGCTCCAGTACTTTGTCCACCTGATGCAAGGAGCTTATCATTGGAAAAGACCCTGATGTTGAGAAAGATTAAAGGCATGATGAGAAGGGGGTGGTAGAGGATGAGATGGCTGGATGGCATCACTTAGTCAATGAACATGAATTTTGGCAAATTCTCGGAGATCGTGAAAGACAGGGAAGCCTGGCATGCTGCAGTCCATGGGGTTGCAAAGAGTGGGACACCACTGAGCGACTGAAAAACAATAAGGACCAGGTTGGTGAATATTAATTATCAGCCCAGTTTTTCAAGTTGTTGTTACTGACAATGGTCACAAGGTGGCAGTATCGTTTCATGTACAACTTTTTTTTTTTTTTTCTGTCCTATAATTTTCTTATCATTTAGTATTGCAACAGAGATGATTTCCGATGTGGTGTTTGTTTCAGGAGTAAAGGAACTTAATCCAATTATATATATAGATATTTATCTACTCTCTTTCTGGTTCTTTTTCACATCTAGGTTATTACAGTCTGTTCAGTTAACTTCCCTGTGGTATTCAGTAGGTACTTTTTTATAATCTATTGGATATGTATCAATGTGTATATCTTAATTCAAAACTCTTAATTTTCCCACCTTTATCTGGAGATTAGGGGCTCATCAGAGGGCAAGAGGCACTCCAGGAACATCATGGGGCACCCTGCCTGCCACGTCCTCCCAGGACCCTGAGCCCCAACACAGTCCAGCCTTGGGAGTCACGCCTGCCCAGTCTCGAGATGTGAAACCAGCCAAGGTAACCATGGGATGAGGGGAACAGAGTCAATTTTTGTTTTCTCTTTTCTTTTTTTGTTTTCTTCCTCTGATTTGCACTGTAGTGTGTAGCGGAATTGGGGCTTCCCTGGTGGCTCAGACAGTAAAAATCTACCTGCAGTACAGGAGACCTGGGGTGGAAAGATCCCCTGGAGGAGGGCATGGCAACCCACTCCAGTATTCTTCCCAGGGACGGAGGAGTCTAGTAGGCTACAGATAGCAGGTGTACCCGCGTCTTTTAAAATGTTGGTTTTCTCTGGATGTATACCCAGGCGTAGGATTGCTGGGTCTGAAGGTACTTCTCTATTTTGTTAAGAACCTCCATACTGTTCTCCCTAGTGAATCTCCATTGTACATTTCCAACCACAGTGCAGGATAATTCTCTTCTCTCCACACCATCTCTAGCATTTATTTTTGGACATATTTTGAGATGGCCGTTATGACCTGTATGAGGTAATACCTTGTTGGATTTCCTTTGTGTTTGTGTGAGAATTAGTGATGCTGAGAATGTCCTCAGGTGCCTAATCACAGTGTGTATGTCTTCCTCCAAGAAACACCTGTTTCTATGTTTGGCCCATTTGTGTCTTGGGTCGTTTGTGTCTTTGATATTGAGCTGTATGAGCTCTCTGTATGTTTCAGACATGAATTCCTTATGGGTATCTTCATTTGCAAACATTTTTTCCCATTCTGGGTTGCATTTATCTTCCATTTAGGGTTTCCTTTGCTGTATAAATGTTTTATGGTTTATTAGATCCCTTTTTCTTACTTTTGATTTATTTTTCATTCATCTAAGAGGTGTATCCATAAAGACCTTGCTGTGATTTATGTCTATGTGTGTCCTGCCTATGTTTTCCTTAAGCTTTCATAGTATCCATCCTCACATTTAGATCTTTATATTCTTTGGAGTTTATTTTGTGTATGGTGTTAGGGAGTATTCTAACCTCATTTTCTTTGCCTCAATAACCACCACACCATCCTCCACACATCCTCTATTACCAGTTTATAGTCCCAACATCACGGGAGGAACATTCCCTTTTCTCCACACCTTCACTGGCCGTTTGGAGAAGGCAATGGCAACCCACTCCAGCACTCTTGCCTGGAAAATCCCATGGACAGAGGAGCCTGGTAGGTTGCAGTCCATGGGGTCGTGAAGAGTTGGACACAACTGAGTGACTTCACTTTCACTTTTCACTTTCATGCATTGGAGAAGGAAGTGGCAACTCACTCCAGTGTTCTTGCCTGGAGAATCCCAGGGGCGGTGCAGCCTGGTGGGCTGCTGTCTATGGGGTCGCACAGAGTCGGACATGACTGAAGCAACTTAGCAGCAGCAGCAGCAGCACTGGTGGTTATTGTTTGTAGAGTTTCTGAGAATGGCCAGTCTAACTGATGTGAAGTGATTACTTGCCGTGATTTCGATTTGCATTTCTAATATTTAACAACGTTGACATCTTTTCATGTGATTCTTTTTAAAGGGTCAAAAATCACAATTGACATTCTGTGAAAAATGACAGAATGTTCTCACTTCATTTTCAAGGCAAACCATTCAACATCACAGTAATCTAAGTCTATGCCCCAACCACTTATGCCAAAGAAACTGAACTTGGATGGTTCTGTGAAGACCTACAAGACTTTCTAGAACTAACACCAGAGAAAAGATGTCCTTTTCATCATAGGGGATTGGAATGAAAATGTCAGAAGTCAAGAAATACCTGGAGTAACAGGCAAGTTTAGCCTTAGAGTACAAAATGAAGCAGGGCAAAGGCTAACAGAGTTTTGTTAAGAAAACATACTGGTCATAGCAAACATCCTCTTCCAACAACACAAGAGACAGCTCTACACATGGACATTATCAGATGGTCAATACCAAAATCAGATTGATTTTATTCTTTGCAGCCAAAGATGGAGAAGCTCTATACAGTCAGCAAAAACAAGACCAGGAGCCCCTTATTGGCAAATTCAGACTTAAATTGAAGAAAGTAGGGAAAACCACTAGGTCATTCAG
Organism: Muntiacus reevesi; assembly: GCF_963930625.1. Taxonomy (NCBI): domain Eukaryota; kingdom Metazoa; phylum Chordata; class Mammalia; order Artiodactyla; family Cervidae; genus Muntiacus; species Muntiacus reevesi. Next base: position 26,214,175 of record NC_089263.1, on the reverse strand, counting down.
GTATGACTTAAATCAAAACCCTTATGATTATACAGTGGAAATGACAAATAGATGCAAGGGATTAGAGCTGATAGTCAGAGTGCCTGAAGAACTATGCATGGAGGTTCATAACACTGTACAGGAGGCAGTGATCAAAACCATCCCCAAGGAAAAAGAAATGCAACAAATCAGCATGGTTGTCTGAGGAGGCCTTATAAATAGCTAACAAATGAAGAGAAGCGAAAGGCAAAGGAGAAAGGGTAAGATACACTTAACTGAATGCAGAGTTCCAGAGAACAGCAAGGAGAGATAAGAAAACCTTCATTAGTGAACAATGCAAAGAAATAGAGGAAAACAATAGAATTGGAAAGACTAGAGATCTCTTTAAGAAAATTGGAGATGCCAAGGGAACATTTTATGCAAAGATAGGCACAATAAAGGAAAGAAATGTCAAGGACCTAACAGAAGCAGAAGAAATTAAGAAGAGGTGGCAAGGATACACAAAAGAACTATAATTCAAAAAAGATCTTAATGACTTGGATAACCACAATGGCCTTGTCACTCACTAGAGCCAGACATCCTGGGATGTGAAGTCAAGTGGGTCTTAGGAAGGATTACTATGAACAAAGCTAGTCGAGGTGATGGAATTCCAGCTGAGCTACTTCAGATCCTAAAAGATGATGCTGTTAAAGTTCAATATACCATCAAATTTGGAAAACTCAGCAGTGGCCACAGGAGTGGAAAGGGTCAGTTTTCATTCCAATCCCAAAGAAAGGCAATGCTAAAGAAAGTTCAGACTACCACACAATTGTACGCATCTCCCACGCTAGGAAAGTAATGCTCAAAATCCATCAAGCTAGGCTTCAACAGTATGTGAACCAAGAACTTGCAGATGTACAAGCTGGGTTTAGAGAAGGCAGAGGAACTGGAGATTGCCAACATTCGTTGGATCATAAAGAAAACAAGGGAATTCCAGAAGAAAATCTACTACTGCTTCACTGACAGCACTAAAGCCTTTGACTGTGTGGATCAAAATTGTGAAAAATTCTTAAATAGTTGAGAATACCAGACTACCTTACCTGCCTCCTGAGAAACCTGTATGCAGGTCAAAAGCAACAGTTAGAACTGGACATGGAGCAATGGACTGGTTCCAGATTGGGAAAGGAGTACGTCAAGGCTGTATATTGTCACCCTGCTTATTTAACTTATATGCAGAGTACATTATGCAAAATGCTGGACTGGATGACTCACAAGCTGGAATCAAGATTGTCAGGAGAGATGTCAACAACCTCAGATATGCAGTCTCTAATGGCAGAAAGTAAAGAAGAACTAAAGAGCTTCCTGATGAGGGTAAAAAAGGAGAGTGAAAAAGCTGGCTTAAACTCAACATTCAAAAAACTAAAATCATGGCATCTGGTCCCATAACTTCATGGCAAATAGACGGGGAAAAAGTGGAAACAGTGACAGACTTTATTTTCTTGGGCTCCATAATCACTGCACATGATGACTGCAGCCATAAAATTAAAAGACACTTGCTCCTTGAAAGACAAACTATGACAAATGTTTCTTCACTTCAGTCGTGTATGACTCTTTGTGAACTCATGGACTGCTGCACGCCAGGATTCCCTTTCCTTCACCATCTCCCAGAGTTTGCTCAAACTCATGTCCATTGAGTTGGTGATGCCATCTAACCATCTGATCCTCTGTCGTCCCCTTCTCCTCTTGCCCTCAGTCTTTCCTAGCATCATGGTCTTTTCCACTGAGTTGGCTCTTCGCATCAGGTGGTCAAAATATTGGAGCTTATTTTCAGCATCAGCCCTTCCAATGAATATACAGGGTTGATTTTCTTTAATACTGACTGGTTTGATCTCCTTGCAGTCCAAAGGACTCTCAAGAGTCTTCTCTAGCACCACATTTCAAAAGCATCAATTCTTCACCGCTCAACCTTCTTTTTGGTCCAACTCTCACATCCATATATGACTGCTGGAAAAACAAGTAGCTTTTACTCTCACATATGGGATATCAAATTTGTCTTCACACATTGTCTGCTATATTTAGACTCTTGGTTCATACTCCATGTAACCATGTACTGTGGTAATTAAATACAATTAGAAACAAAGCTTTATTTTAAGGATATGGTTTGCCTACCAGCAGCATAGGAATGTTTCATTTTCTCCAGCCCCTGTTACCCTGGTATGACATCTCAAAACTCAGAAACTTACTTGTTGTTATGATTATCAATTTCGCTTTAGCTCAGTTTGAACAGAAGAGCAAAAAAATGAAGGGGCCAGTTTTTTCAGGTTTCTTTAGGGAGAGAAAGGAATCTGTTAGAAGACAAAGTACATGCAGCCTGTGGGCTCTTTGAGTCACTCATTTTTTGCAGGAATTTTCTTGTATTTGTTTTCAAGTGTAATCTTTCATTCATATAGTAACCAATAACAGAAGAAACTAATTTGAACCGATGGCTTGCTTCCACTCAGAAAATCTGAACACAAAGGAACCAATGTGAACTGCAAAGATCAGGGTGCCAGACTTTTAAGAATATTTTAGGTTTGCAAATAATAACTAGTATGCTTGTTTTTTCAAGAGTGTATTTTTACTTTAATAAATAATCTTTTCCAGAAAGCTTCTAGTGTCGCCACCTCCAGCTGGAGGCCTGGGATGCTGGAATCAGGCAACTTTCTGTCTTTATAGGACACTGGGCTGTACTCTAAGAATATCTGGACTCTCCCCAGAATCTGGACCATCACAGGGCCACAGAAATTGGTAACAGCTTTGTTTTGCCTGTTGAAACATTTAATGACAAAAGTTCTTTCAATTCCTGATGTGGCTGAAGTGTGGAGCCCAGTGATGATTTTTTTAAGAGATGTACATCCTAGTTCCCACACAAGGGTGAGCCCTCAGTCCAACGATGAGAGACCCTGCATGTGGGTGGCCTGTGCCTCCTAGGAGAGCAGCTTTAAGCTAGTTTAAACCTGACCAAGTTCTCTCTACATGGTAGATTGAGACCTCTCCAGTTCCTATCTAGAGGTTCCCTTGTGGCTCAGATGGAAAAGAATCTGCCTGCAATGCAGGAGACCCAGGTTTGATCCCCGAGTTGGGAGGATCACCTGGAGAAGTGAATGGTTACCAACTACCAATGGACAGAAGAGGCTGGCAGGCTACAATCCATGGGGTCACATGGACAGACATGATAACATTTTCATTTCACTTTCCAAGTCCTGTCTACACTGATTATGCTTAGACAAGACCATGTGGTTTCTGCAGTGAGAACATTTAGACCTGACCCTGTTCTGTGTGCACTAAGAGAAGGAGACCTGGGTATAGAGCTGGCCTGGCCTCTGTCCTGGAAAATTTTGTGCCTGCGTCTGAATGTCAGTGCTCAGATGTCTGTATTCTGGAGCTGAGGTAGGCTTCTCTGGGTAACTGTTCTCTTCTCTGAGTGGGGTTCCCTGGGGGCCCTCCTAGGGGTCAGTGCTGTGGTAGGGCTCCTAGTCTTTTCCTCTGCCAGGTTCATCTTCCCTGGGGCTCCTTGAGACTTCTCAGGTGGTATAACTAGTAATTATTCCAATATTCCAGCACATTCAGGCTGAGTAGGGAGGCAGGTTCACCTGGTGAATTGGTTCCAGGGCACAGGGATTGACAGGCAAAAAGTCAATGGGCAGCAGGTGAGATGATCTGCTGTGATTCCCTTCCCAATCGACTCTCTCCTCGGAAGAGAACAGAGTTGCCCTTTGTCTTTCAGCCCAGTTCTCCTGTTTTCTCAACACCTCAGAGGGACAGGAAAGGCAGAGCCTGACAAAACCAAGGTAGTGTGTTCAAATCTAGCATGAGCTTTCAAACCAGCAAAAAAAAAAAAAAATCACGCAGAATGAAAGTGAAAACAGGAGAGACCTAACTTCTCAGGGACACTTGTGGGGAGAGAAGACAGTCACTACACTTCTTTCTAGGATCCCAGGGGGTCCCAGGGACCTGGCTTGTTTACATATTGGTGGTCCTCTGACCACAGCCATGGTTTCCTTGTCCTGACTGAGGGGACATGTGACCCCAGGTGGGGGGATCTGGGGACCGTGTAAGTCTCACCCCATCTGCATGGGTCAGGATCGCCTGTCTGGGGAGACCACACACACACAAAGCTAATTAAAAGGGAGGAATACATGACAGCTTCACTTGTGTGCAGGGAATAATACTTTATGGTATTCACTTTATACTGGCCTGTGCCTGTTTGCCTCTTTACCCCTGCGAAGTTCACCCTCCGTGGGGCTCCTGGGGCTCCCTCAGGTGGCCACCTGGTAACTATTCCAATTTTCCAGCACATTCAGGTTTAGTAGGGAGGCAGGTTCACCTGTGAATTGATTTCAGGGCACATGGATCAGGCAAAAAGCCAATGGGCAGCAGGTGAGGTTGCTGCTGTGATTTCCTTCTAGTCGACCGCCCATCCTGAGCAGAGAACAGACCTGCCCCTCGTCTCCCAGCCCTGCGTCTGGCGTGTTTTCTTAACGCCTCGGTGGAACAAGAAAGGACCGAGCCCGCCAGAACCAAGGTAGCGTGTTCAACATTATCATGACAGCTGTAAAAACAGTTAATATCACAAAGAACCAAAGGGAAGAGAGGAGGACTTCTCTGGGAAAAGCGTCGGGAGAGGAGACCAACCCCACACTTCTTTCTACCATCCTAAGAGATTACAGGAACCCACTCGTTTCCACCTTAGGGGCCCAGCAGAGACCTGGTGTCCTAACCAAGGGTTGTGGGACCCCAGGTTCAGGGTCTGGGGGGTTGGTGTCACCTTGGAGAGTGTGGAAGGGTGTCCCCAGGTGCAGGGTCTGGGGATTGTGTGGGTCTCACCCCATCCACGTGGGTCAGGATCCTGTGTACACAGAGACCACACATCTGCTCTTTACCTGCATTGTGTCCTGTCCCCTCGGAGATTCCCAGCATCTGAATTGAGGGTGTTGCCCTGATTAATCTGTGGTCCTTTTCCTTCTCTTCATCTTGTTGCCTTCACATGACGTCAGGCGGGTTGCTGCTCTGTGTTCTGCCAAGTGAAAACCTTTGGTGTTGTCATATTAATATCAGCATATCCCATATCTAATCACAGGGATCACCACTGTCTGGCATCCCCTAGACCGAGCTCAGGTAATTTAATTTGCAATTTAATTATTATTTTATATTGGAGCCTAGTTGATTTCCAGTGTTTTGTTTGTTTTAGGTATATATGAACTTCATTCAGTTATACATCGACATATATCTATCCTTTTACTGTTTTTTCCCTCATATAGGATATTACCATCTTTTTCAGTAGAGTTGCCTGTTCTATTCCATAGGTCCTTTTTCATTATCAACGATATATATCAGTGTGTTTATTTTCATTCCAAACTCTTAATTTATCCCTCCCTTCTAACTTTGTTTTGATAATCATAATTTGGTTTTCTCAGTCTATTTCTGTTTTGTATGCTAGTTTATTGGTATTAATTTATAGATCCCACCTGTCTGTGATATCTTAGGATATTTGTCTTTCTTCCTGACTTACCTTAGTATGATAATTTCTTGGTACATCTATGCTGTTGACAATATCATTATTTTTTCTGTTTTATGACTGAGTAGTATTTCCAGTTTATAGATATACCACAGTCTTCATTTTTCTGTCACTGGACGTTTTGGTGGGTTCCATGTCTTGGCTGTTATAAATAATGCTACCTTGAAAACTGGGGTTCACGTGTCATTTCTAATGATGAATGTCTCCAGATCTAAGCCTGGGAAGGGATTGCAAGATCATATGATATATCTATGTTTAGTTTTTCAGAAAACTTCCATGCTGTTTTCCATAGTGGCTTCACCATTTACATTCCTACCGAGATTGTAGGAGGATTTCCTTTTCTGTACATCCTCTGCAGTGTTTATTCTTTGTAGATCCTTTCGATGATGGCCATTGTGACCAGTGTGAGGTGATGCCTCATTGTAGTTTGACATTGATTTAATAATTACTTATGTAGAGTATCTTTCCTTGTCCTTTTATTATTTTATGTCTTGTGAGTACAGTTTACCTCTTGAAACTGACTTCTTGAAACTTGGCCCTGTTTGGAATTCCTTTCTCCTAACTTACCCCAGGACATTTCTTAAGGTCAGCTTTCATTTACAGCCCTGTCAGACTTGTGACTATTAAGAGCCCTTCAGCACCTGTTTTATGGCCTCCCAGGTGGCTCAGTGGTAAAATATGCGCCTGCAGTGCAGGAGACTTGCAGGAGACAAGGGTTTAACCCCTGGGTCAGGAAGATCCCCTGGAGCAGGAGATGGCAACTCACTCCAGTATTCTTTCCTGGGAAATCCCGTGGACAGAGTGGCCTGATGGGCTGCAGACCATGGGGTCACAAACAGTTGGACACAACTGAGTGACTAAACAACTATAGCGCCTGTTTTAAGGTGTATATACTGATCTGAACCAGCTAATTACTCTCTGCAACCCCCACCTTTCCCTTTTGGCAACCATAACTTTCTTTCCTGAGTCTGTGAATCTGTTTCTCTTTTGTAATGAAGTTTATTTGTATCCATTTTTAGATTCCACCAGAAGGGATATTCTATGATATCTGTCTTTCCCTGTCTCATTCACTTCACTTAGTATGATCACCTCTGGTTTCTTCCCTGTAACTGGAAACGGCATTGTTTCATCCTTATATATGTCTGAGTAATACTGCACTGGGTATATGTACCCCATTTCCTGTATCCTTTCATCTGTCCTAGTATACTTGAGTTGCTTCCTTGTCTTGGCTATTGTACCTAGTGCTGCCATGATCTTTGGGGTGCAAGTGTTTTTTTAAATTTTGGTTTTCTCTGTATCTAAGCCTAGGTATGAAATTGTTGCATCACTTGGTACTTCTATATTTAGTTTTCTAAGACCCTCCATAATGTATTCTCTAGTGGGTGTACCATTTTATATTCCTACCAACAGGGTAGGAGGGTTTCCTTCTCTTCACACCCTCTGCAGAATTTATTGTTGTAGGTTTTTTGATATGGCCATTCTGGTCAGTGTGAGGTGGACACCTCGTTGTACATTTGATTTGTTTTTCTCTAAGAACTCGTGATGGTGAGCATCTTTTGATGTGCTTTATGGCCATCTCTATGACCACTCTGAAGAAATGTGCATTTAGATCTTTGGGCGATTTTTATTGAGGTTTTTTGTTGTTGTTGTCTACGCTGGGCGATACTAGTGATTTGTATGTGTTTGTTTCAGGTGTACAGGAACTTGGATCAGTTATATTAATACATAATATATATCTATTCTCATTTGGGTTCTTTTTTCATACAGGTGATTAGAATGTGTTCATTTAACTTCCCTATGCTATTCCATAGGTGCTTGATGAGCGTCTATTTGATGTGTGTTAATGTGTATATGTTAATTCCAATCCCTTAAATTATCCCGCCTGCATCTGGAGGACAACAGGCACTCTAGATCCACTGTGGAGGCACACGGCCTGCTACATGCTCCCAGCTCGACATGCTCCCAGCTCGCTCAGCACCAGGACACTCCAGCCTTGGGACCAAGCCAGTGAGGCTCCAGGGATGTGACACTAGCCTTTTTAAAAAAAATTTTTTTTACCCTTTCCTACTTAAAGTCTTTTTTTCCTTTTAAAAAATTTTTGGTTTTTTAATTAATTAATTTCAGTTGGAGAATAAGTACTTCACAATATTGTGATGGCTTTTGCCATACAACAACATGAGTCTGAGTTCTACCCTGCTTCATGCATCCAACTTGTGCTGGTTGTCTGTTTTACATGTGCTAATGTACATGTTTCAATGCTATTCTCTCTCTCAAATCATCCCACACTTGCTTTCTCCCACTAAGTCCAAATGTATTCTTTACATCGGTGTCTCTGATTAGAGTCAGCATTTCTTTTTTGTTTTTTCTGTTTTTTCCATCATTTGAACTGGAGTATGTAGGTGAATGACTATCTTGTGGGTGTTTTTTTTCCCTTTTACGACAACTTGTTTCACTTCTATTAATATATAAATGTGTATATATTTTGGGGTTTTTCCCATATAGGTTATTACAGAGTGTAGAGTAAGTTTTCTTGTATTATACAGTGGGTGCTGGTCATTTATTTTATAAACAGTATTGGGTATATATTAGTCTGAAGTTACTCATTTCTCCATGCCCCACATCTTTATATCTTTGTGACTGGAAATTTCTAAGTCTATGAGGCAGTGTCTCCAGGAAAGAAATTCATTTTTATGCATCTTTAGATTCCACCTAGGAGCAATATCATAGGATACTCGTCTCTCCCTGTCTGCCTTAATTCACTTGGAATGATCATCTCTACTTTCTCTCCCATGGCTGAATGTGGCATTATTTCCTACTTCTTTATTATTGAGAAATACTGTATTATGTATATGTACCCCACTGTCTTGGGTGGCCCCACAGGGCATGGCTTAGTTTCATTGAGTTAGACAAGACTGTGGTCCTGTGATCAGATTGGCTAGTTTTCTGTGATTATGGTTTCAGTGTGTCTGCCCTCTGATGCCCTCTCACAACACCTACCATCTTACTTACGTTTCTCTTACCTTGGACGAGGGGTATCTCTTTATGGCTGCTCCAGCAAAGGGCAGCCGATACTCCTTACCTTGGACGAGGGGTATCTCCTCACGGCCACCCCTCCTGACCTTGAACCTGGAGTAGCTCCTCTCAGCCCTCCTGCGCCTCCGCAGCCGCCGTTCCTTGGACATGGGGTTGCTCCTCTCGGCCACCGCCCCTGACCTCAGGTGGGGCCAAGACGGACGGGTCATGGGGGAGAGGTCTGACAGAATGTGGTCCACTGGAGAAGGGAATGGCAAACCACTTCAGTATTCTTGCCTTCAGAACCCCATAAACAGTATGAAAAGGCAAAATGATAGGATACTGAAAGAGGAACTCCCCAGGTCGGTAGGTGCCCAATATGCTACTGGAGATCAGTGGAGAAATAACTCCAGAAAGAATAAAGGGATGGAGTCAAAGCAAAAACGATATCCAGTTGTGGATGGGACTGGTGTTAGAAGCAAGGTCCAATGCTGTAAAGAGCAATATTGCATAGGAACCTGGACTATTGGGTCCACGAATCAAGGCAAATTGCAAGTGGTCAAACAGGAGATGACAAGAGTGAATGTTGACATTCTAGGAATCAGCGAACTTAAATGGACTGGAATGGGTGAATTTAACTCAGATGACCATTACATCTGCTACTCTGGGCAGGAATCCCTTCAAAGAAATGGAGTAGCCATCATGGTCAACAAAAGAGTCCAAAATGCAGTGCTTGGATGCAATCTCAAAAACAACAGAATGATCTCTGTTCATTTCCAAGGCAAACCATTCAATATCACAGTAATCTAAGCCTATGCCCCAACCAGTAACGCTAAGGAAGCTGAAGTTGAATGGTTCTATGAAGACCTACAAGACCTTTTAGAACTAACACCCAAAAAGATGTCCTTTTCATTATAGGGGACTGGAATGCAAAAGTAGGAAGTCAAGAAACACCTGGAGTAACAGGCAAATTTGGCCTTGGAGCACGGAATGAAGCAGGGCAAAGGCTAATAGAGTTTTGCCAAGAGAATGCCCTGGTCATAGCAAACACCCTCTTCCAGCAACACAAGAGAAGACTCTACACATGAACATCACCAGATGGTCAACACCAAAATCAGATTGATTATATTCTTTGCACCCAAAGATGGAGAAGCTCTATACAGTCAGCAAAAACAAGACCGGGAGCTGACTGTGGCTCAGATCATGAACTCCTTATTGCCAGATTCAGACTTAAATTGAAGAAAGAAGGAAAACCACTAGAGCATTCAGGTATGACCTAAATCAAATCCCTTATGACTATACAGTGGAAGTGAAGTAGATTTAAGGGACTAGATCTGATAGAGTGCCTGATGAACTATGGATGGAGGTTCGTGACATTGTACAGGAGACAGGGATTAAGACCATCCCCATGGAAAAGAAATGCAAAAAGGCAAAATGGTTGTCTGAGGAGACCTTACAAATAGCTGTGAAATGAAGAGAAGCGAAAAGCAAAGGAGAAAAGGAAAGACATTCCCATTTGCATGCAGAGTTCCAAAGAATAGCCAGGAGAGATAAGAAAGCCTTCCTCAGTGATCAATGCAAAGAAATAGAGGAAAACAATAGAATGGGAAAGACTAGAGATCTCTTCAAGAAAATTAGAGATACCAAGGGAACATTTCATGCAAAGATGGGTTCAATAAAGGATAGAAATTATATGGACCTAACAGAAGCAGAAGCTATTAAGAAGAGGTGGCAAAATACACAGAGGAACTGTACAAAAAAGATCTCCATGACCCAGATAATCATGATGGTGTGATCACTCACCTAGAGCCAGACATCCTGGAGTGTGAAGTCAAGTGAACCTTAGAAAGTGTCACTACAAATAAAGCTAGTGGAGATGATGGAATTCCAGTTGAGCTATTTCAAATCCTGAAGTGCTGCACTCAATATGCCAGCAAATTTGGAAAACTCAGCAGTGGCCACAGAACTGGAAAAGGTCAGTTTTCATTCCAATCCCAAAGAAAGGCAATCACAAAGAATGCTCAAACTACCACACAATTGCGCTCATCTCACACAGTAGTAAAGTAATGCTCAAAATTCTCCAAGCCAGGATTCAGCCATACGTGAACCGTGAACTTCCAGGTATTCAGCCTGTTTTTAGAAAAGGCAGAGGAACCAGAGATCAAATTGCCAACATCTGCTGGATCATCGAAAAAGCAAGAGAGTTCCAGAAAAACATCTATTTCTGCTTTATTGACTATGTCTAAGCCTTTGAACGTGTGGATCACAATAAACTGTGGAAAATTCTGAAAGAGATGGGAATATCAGACCACCTGACCTGCCTCTTGAGAAACCTATATGCAGGTCAGGAAGCAACAGTTAGAACTGGACATGGAACAATAGACTGGTTCCAAATAGGAAAAGGAGTACATCAATGCTGTATATTGTCACCCTGCTTATTTAACTTATACACAGAGTACATCATGAGAAATGCTGGGCTGGACGAAGCACAAGCTGAAATCAAGATTGCCGGGAGAAATATCAATAACCTCAGATATGCAGATGCCACCACCTTTATGGCAGAAAGTGAAGAGGAACTAAAAAGCCTTTTGATGAAGGTGAAAAAGGAGAGTGAAAAAGTTGGCTTAAAGCTCAACATTCAGAAAACTAAGATCATGGCATCTGGTCCCATCACTTCATGGAAAATAGATGCGGAAATAGTGGAAAGAGTGTCAGACTTTATTTTTTTCGGCTCCAAAATCACTGCAGATGGTGATTGCAGCCATGAAATTAAAAGACACTTACTCCTTGGAAGGAAAGTTATGAGCAACCTAGATAGCATATTAAAAAGCAGAGACATTGCTTTGCCAACAAAGGTCCGTCTAGTCAAGGCTATGGTTTTTCCAGTGGTCATGTATGGATGTGAGAGTTGGACTGTGAAGAAAGCTGAGCGCCGAAAAATTGATGCTTTTGAACTGTGGTGTTGGAGAAGATTCTTGAGAGTCCCTTGGACTGCAAGGAGTTCCAGCCAGTCCATCCTAAAGGAGATCAGTCCTGGGTGTTCATTGGAAGGACTGATGCTGAAGCTGAAACTCCAATACTTTGGCCACCTGATGTATAGAGTTGACTCATTGGAAAAGATCCCGATGCTGGGAGGGATTGGGGGCAGGAGGAGAAGGGGACAACCGAGGATCAGGTGGCTGGATGGCATCACCGACCTGATGGACATGAGTTTGAGTAAACTCCAGGAGTTGGTGATGGACAGAGAGGCCTGGCGTGCTGCAATTCGTGGGGTTTCAAAGAGTCGGACATGACTGAGTGACTGAACTAAACTAAACCCCATTGTCTGTATCCATTCATCTGTTCTTCTACAATTAACTTGATTTCCTGTCTCTTAGCTATTGTACGTAGTGGGGCCAAAGTCGCAGGTTACCCATCTCTTTTAAAATTTTGATTGTTTCCACCTGGCTTTCTTGATGCCATCCCAGTCCAGACATGAGACACAGCCTGCTCAGGCTCCAGGGATGGGATAGCAACCCAAGAGAGGGAGGTTGCAGGGAATAAAGTAGGCATTGCTTTTTTCTTTTTCTTTTCCTCATGCTGATCCTATGTTGGAATATAGTCAGTTTGTAGTTTTGTGCTTACTGTCAGTGTAAAACACTTGATTCAGTATTGACATATACATAGAGGATGTCTGTTCTTCCTTGGATTCTTTTTCCATAGAATTTACTGCAGAAGGTCGAGCGAAGTTCCATGTGCTTATATGTACCACATCTTCTTTAAGCTTTAATCTGTCAGTGGACATTTTGATGGTTGTGTATCTTGACTATTTTAAGTAGTGCTGCAGTGAACATTGGGGTGTGTGCATCATTTTGAATGATGGTTTTTTCAGGATACCAGGCCCAGGTGTGGGAATGTCAAATCCTAGGCGTAGTTCTCTTGACAGTGTTCTTTTTTTTGGCATGTGATAACTGTCCCTTTTTAGTGACCATTGCCAATGTCCCTTCCCACCAATGGTGTAGGGAGGTTCCCTCTCCTCCTGGCCCTCTCCCCCATTTATTGTTTGTGGACTTTTGAGGGTGATCATTCTGACTGATGGGATTTGATTTCTTGTTGTTGTTTTGATTGGCATTCCTCCTGTAATAATTCGGGATGCTGAGCATCTTGTCTTGAATGTGTGGTTTTTTACTTTTCTTTTTTTTCTCCCTCATGGTTGTGCGGAAAATATACTTGTTACAGTTAATGGCTTGATAGTGGATTGTGTTTGTAATTTATTTCTGGAGCATTCTCCCTAGGACCTTTCCTGAGGGCAACTGTCATTAACAGCTCCTGAGGTCTTGTGAATTGGAGGTGCCAGTAAGCACAGGTCAGGCTTCCCTGGTGGCTCAGATGGTAAAGAATCTGCCTGCAATGCAGGAGACCCAAGTTCAATCCCTGGGTCGGGAAGGTCCCCTGGTGAAGGGAATGGCAACCTCCTCCACTATTCTTGCCTGGAGAATCCCAGGTTCAGAGTAGCCTGGTGGGTAAGCACAGGTGGTCAAGTTGTAGTTACAGAAAATGTCCACACGGTGGCAGCAGTTTTCATTCCCAACTCTGGTTCTTGGGGCAACCAGAACCTAAGGAGTTGGCTTCCTAGGCTGTGAACTGGAGTGGAATGTGCCTGAGCGAACACCCAAGGGCTTGTGTCTCGCTACTTACTCCCCCTAAAACTTCACCCCTTTCCTCCAGACTCCTCCCAACCGGGGCCACAGCACCCTGCGGAGGTGCTAGGAGGCTGAACTCTCAAGAAGGAGGCTTAAGCTGTGAATCCCAGCACCACGAGAACTGAAAGCTAGGTGGCATTTCCAAGGTCCCTGAGGCCAGACGGTCGTCACATCATTTGGGTGCACTAGAGACTATGGTTCCTGTCAGAGCAAACCAGAAGTTACAAGTTTAAGAGGGGGCTCAGTTAAGGGCACCCAGTCTGGCGGTTTCAATCCCACCCCAGTCCAGCCTTTGGACTGAAGCCTGCTCAGGCTGCAGCAATGGGATAGCAGCCAGGATCCGAAAAGTTGACAGGAATAAACTAGGCAAAGTTTTTCTTTTTTCTTTAATTTCATGCCTTTGGCATGCTAGAGTATAGTTGGTGTGCAACGTTGTGCCTGTTGTCAGTATCCAGCTACCTGATTGAGTTATGATATGTATGTAAAGCATATGTATTCTTTTTCAGATTCATCTGCTGTGAAAGTTGTTGCAGAAGGTGGAGTAAGTTCTTTGTGCTGAATATCATGTCCTTGTGGAGTATCTATTACATACACAGATTTCTGTGGATATGGTAGAGATACGGATTTCTGTCAAAGGAACAAAGGGGAAGGCGATAATCCTTGTGGATTATTTATTACAGATATACATTTCTGTGTATATGTTAGTCCTGACTTCCTAATTCATCTTTGGCCCTTTGGGTTTTTTAAGTTGTAATTGAATTCCTTTGTATCTCTTTTTTTCTTTTGCCTAGAAGGGATATCACTTGCTATAGTCTTCCTCTGTCTGTCTGACTTCACTTAGTGTTTGATCCTCCAAGATATATCCCAGTAGCTACCAGTGGCATAATTTCCTGATTTCAGTAGTAGTTTTTTGTGGTTGAGTAATAGTTCATTTTCATCATTCTTTTTAAGCTTTAATCTGGAGGTGAACATTTTGCTGGTTCTGTGTTTAGGATATTTTAACTAGTGCTGAAGTGAACGTTGGGGTGCATATGACTTCTTGAAAGATGGTTTTCTTGGGATATAGGTCAATGTATGGGAATGTCAGATTGTAGCTTAGCTCACATTTATTGTTTGCAGACTTTTGAGGATGGCCAATCTGGTGAGATTTGGTTTCTTGTTGTCATTTTGGTGGGCAGTCCTCCTGTTATAATTAGGGATGCTCAGCATCCTCTCCTGTGGCAATAAGTTTTTTCTTTCTTTTTTTTTTCTCCTTCATGGTTGTGAAGAAAATTTACCTCTTGTAGTTGATTTTTTGAAAGTTAGTTGGGTCTGTAATTTTTTCTGCAATACTCACCCCAGGACCTTTCATGAAGGCATGTGGTGTGGAAGTCGCTCAGCTGTGTCTGATGCTTTGCGACCCCATGGACTTGTAGCCTGCCAGGCTCCTCTGTCCATAGAATTCCCCAGGCAAGAATACTGGGGTGGTTTGCCATTCCCTTCTCCAGGGTGTCTTCCCTACCCAGGGATTGAACCCGGGTCTCCTGCATTGCCATCTGAGCCACCAGAGAAGCCTTCCTGAAGGCAGCTGTCTTTAACAGCCCCCGAGGTCTGATGAATTGGAGGGAACAGTAGGCACGGGTGACCAAGTTGCAGTTACAGAACATGTCCACAAGGCGGCAGCACTTTCCCACACTCAACTCAGGCAACCAGTGCCTAAGTTTGGGCTTCCTAGGCTGTGAATTAGAGTGGAATGTGCCTGATCATAGAACAACAGACTGCGCCCAAATAGGAAAAGGGGTACGTCAATGCTGTATATTGTCACCCTGCTTATTTAACTTATATGCAGAATACATCATGAGAAACGCTGAGCTGGACGAAGCACAAGCTGAAATCAAGATTGCCGGGAGAAATATCAATAACCTCAGATATGCAGATGCCACCACCTTTATGGCAGAAAGTGAAGAGGAACTAAAAAGCCTTTTGATGAAAGTGAAAGAGGAGAGTGAAAAAGTTGGCTTAAAGCTTAACATTCAGAAAACTAAGATCATGGTATCTGGTCCCATCACTTCATGGCAAATAGATGGGGAAACAGTGGAAACAGTGTCAGACTTTATTTTTTGGGCTCCAAAATCACTGCAGATGGTGATTGCAGCCATGAAATTAAAAGACACTTACTCCTTGGAAGGAAAGTTATGGCCAACCTAGACAGCATATTGAAAAGCAGAGACGTTACTTTGTCAATAAAGGTCCATCTAGTCAAGGCTGTGGTTTTTCCAGTAGTCATATATGGGTGTGAGAGTTGGACTATAAAGAAAGCTGAGTGAAGGAGAATTGATGCTTTTGAACTGTGGTGTTGGAGAAGATTCTTGAGAGTCCCTTGGACTACAAGGAGATCCAACCAGTCTATCCTAAAGGAGATCAGTCCTGGTTGTTCATTGGAAGGACTGATGCTGAAGCTGAAACTCCAATACTTTGGCCACCTGATGTGAAGAGCTGACTCATTGGAAAAGACCCTGATGCTGGGAAAGATTGAGGGCAGGAGGAGAAGGGAACAACAGAGGATGAGATGGTTGGAGAGCATCACTGACTCGATGGACATGGGTTTGGGTGGACCCCAGGAGTTGGTGATGAACAGGGAGGCCTGGTGTCCTGCAGTTCATGGGGTCGCAAAGAGTCAGACATGACTGAGCAACTGAACTGAACAGAGACGCAAAACATCAGGGGGCCTATGTTTTCTGTTTTCTTCATGGAGAAAAATGACACTGTTAGAAGAAAAATACCTGCAACTCATGTACTCTTTGAGTCACTAATTTTTTGAAGGAATTTTCTTATATATATATATATATATATATATATTTTTTTTTTTTTTTAATGTGACCCTTGTAGCTCAGTTGGTAAAGAATCTGTCTGCAATGCTGGAGACCCAGGCTTGATTCCTGAGTTGGGAAGAAGGAAATGGCAACCCACTCCAGTATTCTTGCCTGGAAAATCCCACAGACAGAGGAGCTTGTCTGACTACAGTCCATGGGGTCACAAGAGTCAGACGGCACTTAGTGACTAAACCACCACTAAACCACTGTCATAGAGCTAATTACAATTTTGTGGGTAGTTGTTTTTTCCTTCTATCACAGCTTGTTTCACTTTTACATAGATGTATAAATGATTTGTTGAGGTTTTTTCTTTATAGGTTATTATAGAGTATGCAGGAAGTTTCCTTGTGTTACACAGTGGGTCCCGGTCACTTCCTTTATCAATAGTAGTGTGTATATATTAGTCTGAAGCAGCTCATTTCTCCATGCCCCACATCTTTATATCTTGGTGACTGGAAGTTTCCTTTCTCAGTCTGTGAGGCTGTGTCTCAGGCAGTAAGCTCATTTGTATCCATCTTCAGTTTATACCTAGAAGTGATACCATAGGATACTTGTCTGCCCTTGTCTCCCTTACTTCACTTGGGATAATTCTCTCTACTTTCTTTCCTGAAGCTGTACTTGGCATTATTCATAAATACACTGTATTTATTCATGGTTGGAAATATTGCATTCTGTACATGTGCCCCATCCTTTGTTTCCATTCATGTGCTTCTGTAATTAGCTTGCTTCCCTGTCTTGGTTGTTGTACCTAGTGGGGTGAAAATCATAGGGTCACCCATCTCTATTAAAATTTCCTTTGTCATAACCCAGCTGCCTGGACCCCAACCTAGTACAGACATGAGACCCAAGCCTGCTCAGGCTCCTGGAATGGGAGAGCAGCCCAAGTCTGGGAGGTCAGAGGAGATCAAACCAGTCAATCCTAAAGGAAATCAATCCTGAATATTGATTGATCAGAAGTGCTGAAGCTGAAGCTCCAATACTTTGACCACCTGATGCAAAGAACTGACTCATTGGAAAAGACCCTGATGGCGGGAAAGATTGAAGGTGGGAGGAGAAGGGGATGACAGAGGATGGGATGGTTGGATGGCATCACCAACTCAATGGACATGAGTTTAAGCAAGCTCCAGGAGTTGGTGATGGACAGGAAGGCCTGGCGTGCTGCAGTCCATGGAGTCTGGAGTCATGGAGTCCATGGACTGCGTGCATGCAGTCGCAAAGAGTCAGATATGACTGAGCGACTGAACTGAACTGATGTGGAAGGGAAGAAGGAAGGAGATAATCTTTCCAGATTATCTATTACAACTACAGATTTCTGTGTATACATTAGTACTGACCTCTTAATTCATCCCTGGACCTTTCATTTTGGGGTGTGTTTTTTTTTTAAATTCTTTGTGTTTGAATCTCAGAGTCTCTTTTTATGTTGTAAATTACTTCCTGTGTATCTTTTTTTTTTTTTTTTTTAATTTTGCCTAGAAGGGACATCATCTGCTATTTTCTTCCTCTGTTGCTGACTTAGCTTGATTTATGATCCTCCAAGTTCCTCCTTGTGGGAACCATTGGCATATTTTCTTGGCAGTTTTTCAAGTCTGACTAATAGTCCACTGTATATATGTACCATATTTCTTTAAGATTTAGTCTTTCAATGGAATGTTTCTTTGGTCTGTGACTTGCCTATTGGAAGTAGCACTGCAGTGAACATTGGGGTGGATGTGTCATTTGAATGATGATTTTTCATAACATAGGCCCAGGTGTGGGTATTAAAATCCTAGGCTTAGTTCTCTTGAAATTTTTCACTGTTGGCTGTGGAGTCTGTCCTTTCTAGAGGCTGTTGCCAATGTCCATTCCCACAGAGCATGTAGGGGGATTCCATCATCTCCCAGCTCTTTCCCTCATTTACTGTTTGCATACAGTCAGGATAACCATTTTCTCAGATGGAATTTGATTTCTTGTTGTTGTTTTGATTGGTATTCCTCTTGTAATAAATAGGGATGCTGAGCATCTTGTCCCATGACGGTTCAGTAGTTTTTCTTCCTTTTTTCCTTAAAGGGTGTGAGGAAAATTGACCTTTGAAGTTGGATTATTGAAAGTCGGTTATGTTTGGAATTTATGTCTGCAATACCTACCGTAGGACGTTTTCTGATGGCAGCTATCATTAACAGCCCCTTGCGCCTTGTGAATTGGAGATGTCAGTAAGCACCTGCGGTCAAGTTGTAGTTATAGAAAATGTCCACAAGGCGGCAGTACTTCTTCATGCCCAACTCTGGTTCCATCTGCAACCAGAGCGTTAGGGAAAGTAGGTTTCCCATTGGGTGAATTAGTGGAATGTGCCTGAGCAAACACTCAAGGGCCTGTATCTCACTCCTTCTTCCTCCTAAAGCTTCACCCCTCGTCTCCAGACTCATCAGTACCTGGGGAACGGTTCCCTGGTGGCTGCCCTCTCAGGAAAGAGGCTTCAGCTGGGGACCCCAGCACCAGGGCCCTGGATGCTTGGTGACTTTACCCTGGTCCTCAAGGCCAGAGGGTTAGGCCACCATTGTTGGGGTGCACTAGGGATTCTGGTCCCCGTCGGATCAAACCAGACAGTACAGTTTCAAGAGGAGTCTCTATGAAGGGCACTCTGCCAGGCTGTCTTGACCCCACCCCAGTCCAGCCCTGGTACTCAAGCCTACTCAGAGTCCAGTGATGGGATAGCAGCCCAAGTCATGGTGGTCAAAGCAAATAAACCAGGCATTACTTCTTTCCTTTAATCTCATGCTGATGCTATGCTGAAGTACACTCAATTTGCAGTTTTGTGCTTGTCCTAAGTGTACAATGAACTGATTCAGTTATGACATATATATACAGCATATTTGTATTTTTAAAAAATCCTTTCACCATAGAGGTTATTGAACAAGGTCAATTGAGGTTCTCTGCTGAACATCAGGTGCTTGTGGAACATTAAAGCTTTTTTTGTTCATGTGCAAGGAATGAAGGAAGGAGATAATCCTTGTGGATTATCTATTACAGCAACAGATTTTTATGTATATGTTAGAGATAAGTATTTTTGTGTACATGTGCATGGAAGGAAGGATGGAAGGAAGGCAGGAGATAATTCTTGTGGATTACCTAATACAGATATTGACTTCTCTGGATATGTTAGAGACAAAGATTACTGTGCATATGTGGAAGAAAGGAGGTAATTATTTTGAATTATCTATTACAGATAGAGATTTCTCTGTATATGTTAGAGATACAAATTTCTGTGTATATTTGGAAGGAAGGAAAGAGATAATCCTTCTGGATTATCTATTACAAATACAGATTTCTGTGTATATGTTAGCATTAACCTCCTAATTCTTTTACTGTCACTTTTTCTTGGAGCCTCTGATTGTGTTTGAATTGAGTCACTTGATGTGTTGTACATATGTTCGTTTGTATCTTTTTTAAAATTTTTCCTAAAAGTGGCATTATATGGTATTTTTTTTCTCTGTCTGGCTGACTTCACTTAGTCTATAGTCATCCAAATTATGATAGTTACATAATTTAATAATTTCAGCAGCCATTTTTCATGGCTGAATAAGAGTCCATTGTATATATGTACCACATCTTCTCTAACCTTTAACCTTTCAAAAGACATCTTGCTGGTTCTGTATCTGGACTATTGTAAGTAGTGCTGCAGTGAGCACTGGGGTACATGTGAATTTTTGAATGATGGTTTTCTCAGGATATAGGCCTAGGTATGGGTATGTCATGGCTGAACTCTCATGGGCTAAACTCTCTTGAAATTTTATTTTCTGGCCTATGGAGGCTGTCCTTTCTATGGCTGTTGTCAATGTTCATTCCTACCGACCATTTAAGGGAGTTCCCTCTTCTCCCATCTCTCTCCCACATTTAATATTTTCAGACTTGTGAGGATGGGCATTCTGATAGGTAGGATGTGATTTTCTTGTTGTCATTTTGATTGGCATTCCTCCTGTAATATTTAGGGATGTAAAGCATCTTGTCCTGTGGCCATTTGTTTGTGTATGTTTTTTTCTTTTCATTAAAGGGTGTGAGGAAAATTTACCTGTTACAGTTGGCTTCTTGAAAGTCAGTTGTGTTTGAAATTTATTTCTGCAATACCTGCCCCAGGACCTTTGTAGTGGGCAACTGTCATTAATAGCCCCACAGGCCTTATTAATTGGAGGTACTAGTGAGCACCAGTGCTCAATTTGTAGTAATAGGGAATGTCCACAAGGGGGCAGCACTTTTCACGCCCCATTCTGGTTCCTTGGGCGGTCTGATCCTTAAGGAAAGTCAGCTTCCTGTGCTGTGAATTAGAGTGGAATATGCCTGAGCAAACCCCCAGGGGTTTGTGTCTCACTACTTCTTCCCCCTAAAGCTCCACACCTCCCTTCCAGACCCATCCATACCTGGGCCAGAGCACCTGGCAGAGGTGCCTAGGAGGCTGCACTCTCGGGAACGACACTTGAATTGGGATCCCCAGCACCAGTAGACTTGGAGTCTAGGTTACTTTTCCAGGGTTCGAGGCCAGACGGTCAGGCGACCCTCCTTCGGTTGAACTAGGGACTCTGGTCCCAGCCAGAGCAAAGCAGACAGTACTCAATTAAGGACACCCTGCTCAGCTGTTGGACCCACTACAGGGCAGTCATGGGTTTGAAGGCTGCTCAGACTCCAGGGATGGGATAGCAGTCCAAGTCAGGGAGGTGGGAGGAAAGTAACTAGGCTTTGACTTTCTTTCCTTTTCTTTAATGCCAATGCTATGTGGGAATATAGTTGATTTGTCATTTTTTGCTTGTCGTCAGTATACAACCACCTGATTCTGTTATGATGTATGATTACATAAAGCATATCTGCTCTTTTTTTGGATTATTTTGCCCTAGATGTTATTGCAGAATTTCAAGCAAAATTCCCTGTGCTGAACATCAGGTATTTGTGGCGTATCTGTTAGATATACAGATTTCTGTGTAAATGTGGATGGAATGAAGGAAGGAGATAATCTTTACAAATTGTCTATTACAGATATAGATTTCTGTGTATGTGTTAGAGATACAGATTTTGTTTTTATGTGGGAGGGAGAAGCAAGGAAGGCGATAGTCCTTGTGGATTATCTATTGAAGATACTGATTTACATGTATATGAGGAGGGAAGGAAGGCAGAAAAAGAAGAGATAATCTTTGTGGATTTTCTATTAAAGATATAGATTTCTGTGTATATGTTAGAGATACAGATTTCTTTGTATGTATGGAAGAAAGGAATGAAGGTAGGAGATACTCCCTGTGGGTTATCTATTACAGATACATATAGGTGTGTATATGTTAGTCACAAATTTCTAATTCATCCCTGGCCCTTCACTTTTTTGTGGAGGGGCGGGGAACACTTTGTGTTTGAATTCTCAGAGTCTCCTTTTGTGTTGTAAATGAATTCCTTTGCATCTCTTTTATCATCTTGCATAGAAGTGAGAGAGTGTACTATTGTCTTCCCTTGACTGACTGATTTGGTTAGTGTAAGTCAGACCTTCTTCATCATTCATCCCTGTGGTAACCAGGGGCATAGTTTCATAATTTCAGTGGCAGTTTTTCATGGCTGAGTAATAGTCCATTGTATACATGTATTGCATTTTCTTTAAGCTTTAATTTCTCAGTGGACATTTTCCTGGGTCTGTGTTTTGTTATTGTAAGTAGTGCTGCAGTGAATATTGTGGTGCATGAGTCTTTCTGAATGATGGTTTTTCAGAAATAAGCCCAGGTGTGAGTATGTCAGAATCTAGGCTTAGTTTTGTTTTTTTTTTTAACATCTTTTTCTAGCATGTAGACTCTCTACTTCTAGGGCTGTTGGTAATTTCCATTCCCACTGGCTGTGTTGGGTAGATTCCGTCACTACCTGACTCTCTCCCGCATGTATTGTTGCAGGCTTGTGAGGATGCCATTCTGATAGGTTGGATTTGATTTCTTGTTGTCATTTTGATTGGCATTTCTCCTGTAACAATTTGGGATGATGAGCATATTGTCCTGTGGCAGTTTGGGTGTTTTTTGTTTTTGTTTTTTTTCTTAAAGGATGTGAGGAAAATTTACCTTTTCCAATTGTCTTGACAGTCGATTGTGTTTGAAATTTATTTCTGCAATTTCCACTGCAGGACCATTTCTGAGGGTATGCATGAGTGCATGCTAAGCCGCTTCAGTTGTGTCAGACTCTTTGCGACCCTATGGACCATAGCCCACCAGTCTCCTCTATCCATGGGATTCTCCAGGCAAGAATACTGGAGTGGGTTATCATGCCCTCCTCCAGGGGATCTTCCTGACCTAGGGATCGAACTAGCACCTTTATGTCTCCTGCATTGGCAGGCAGTTCTTTACCACTTTTGCCACTTAGGAAGCCCCAGTAGAATCGTAAAAAGTCATTAACAATTTACCTAGTCATACAGAAAGAGGTCAAGCTGGATCACCAGGGTAAACTGTTAAGCTTCAAATGGAATGGTCAGACTGAAGCCTGAGATGTGGGAAGTATCCATTGACATGGTGGTCTCACCATGTGCCCCCTTGGCGATGACTGTATTGGCTCAAGAAACAACTTTTATTGGGTAGTGGACCTTGGTCCCACCACAAGCCTTCCCTTTGAAGGGAGCAGTGGATATCTTTAAAACGGCTCAAAGATGCAAAACTGAGTGCATCACATTGAGTAACATGATATTGCATGTCCGTATAGTTAGACTAAGAAGAAAGGGAATAACTAAATATTTAATTAATCCTTATGTGTGAAAAAATTGTGAAGTTGAGATGTTAAACCTAATTTATTTTACACATCTGAAAATTAAAGAATCATCCTATAATGCTCCTCATTGTTAATTGTTAGAGAAATGCATATCAAAACTTCAATGAGATACTACCTCAAACTGGTCAGAAAGGCCATCATTTAAAAATCTCCAAATAACAAGTGTTGCAGAGGGTGTGGAGCAAAGGGAACCCTCCTACTCTGTTGGTGGGAATGTAAATTGGTGTAGTCACTGTAGAGAACAGTATGGCGGTTCCTCAAAAAACTAAAAAGAGTTAGCATATGATCCAGCAATCCCACTTCTAGCCATACATCCAGACAAAGCAATAATTTGAAAAGACAGAAGCAGTATTCTAAAAGAATTTGTGCATACCAGCTGCAGATCTGACAAGAAACCTTACTCTCACTTCTGAGATATGAAATTTGTGTTCATATATTGTCTACTATTTTTAGACTCTTGGTTTATACTCCATATAACTACATACTGTCATAATTAAATCCAATTTGAATTTTAGTTTTACTTTTCAGATGTGGTTTCCCTCCAGCAGCATAGGAGCACTCCCTTTTCTCCAAGTCCTGTTTCCCTGGTATGACATTTCAGACCTCAAAAACTGTTACTTGTTGAGAAGAATATTAATTTCATTCTAGTTCAATTTGAACAGAGAAGCAAAAAATCAAGGGGCCTATTTTTTCTGTTTCCTTCATGATCACGGGGCCTATTTTTTTTCTGTTTTCTTCATGGAGAAAAATGAAACTGTTAGAAGAAAAAGTCCCAGTAGCTGATGTGCTTTTTGAGTCACTAATTGCTTGTAGGAATTTTATATATTTTTTTCAAGTGTGACCTTTCATTCATCTAGCAACAAATAACAGAATTAGAAGAGAGTAGTTTGAAATGATGGCGTGCTTCTACCTAGAAATTCTGAACCAAAGAAACAGAAACTGCAAAATCAGGGTGCCAAACTTTTAAGAATATTTTAGGTTTTCAAATAACTAGTATACTTGCAATTACAACAATATATTTTAATTCTGATAAAGAATAAACTTTTCTAGAACGTTCGTTTCCAGTTTGATCACCTCCTGCTGGAAACCTGGGATGCAGGAACCAGGCTGATTCCTGTCTATTTTTACAGGACACTGGGCTGCACTCATCTCCCCTGGATCCTGACCATCATGTGGCCATAGAAATTTTTAACGTTGTTGTTTTACCTGTTGAAATGTTTAATGACACAGATTCTTTCAGTTTCCTGATGTGGGTGAAGTGTGGAGGCCAGTGATAATTTCTTCTTCAAGAAATGTAGATCCTAGTTCCCACACAAGGGTGAGCCCCCTGTCCAACAATGAGAGACCCTGGATGTGTGTGACCTGTGCCTCCTGGGAGACCAGCCCTGAACTAGTCTGAACCTGACCAAGTTCTGTCTCCCTGGTAGATTTAGACCTCTCTAAGTCCTGTCTACATTGATGATTTTAAGACGAGATGTTTAAACGTGTGCTTTCTGCAGTGAGAACATTTAGACCTGACCTTGTACTCTGTGCACTAGGACATGGAGACCAGGGTAGAGACCTGGCCTGGCCTCTGTCCTGGAAAACTCCATGTCTGCATCTGAACGTCAGTGCTCAGATGTCTGGGGCTGAGGTGGGCTTCTCTGGGTAACCGTGCTCTTCTCTGAGTGGGGCTCCATGGCCCTCCCGGGGTCAGTGCTGCGGTAGGGCTCCTAGTCTGTCCCCTGCCGGGTTCACCTCCCAGGGCCTCCTGACGACCCCTCAGGTGGGCTACCTGGTAATTGTTCCAATTTCCCAGCACATTCAGGTTGAGTAGGGAGGCAGGTTCACCTGGTGAATTGATTGTGGATTATAGGGATCGGGCAAAAAGTCAATGAGTAGCAGGTGAGGTTGCTGCCGTTCTCTCCTTCCAGTCGATTCTCTTCTCAGAAGAGACCAGACCTGCCCTCATCTCCCTGCCCTGCGCTGGTGTATTTTCTCTACGCCTCAGTGGAACAAGAAAGGACCGAGCCTGCCAGACCCAAGGTAGTGTGTTCAACATTAGCATGACAGCTATAAAAACAGTTAATATCACAGCAGAACCAAGGGTAAAAAAAAAAAAAAAAAGGAGGACTTCTCTGGGGCAAGTGTGGGGAGAAGAGACCAACCCTACACTTATTTCTACCATCCCAGCAGTTACAGGAACCCATTCGTTTCCACCTCTGAGACCCAACCAGCAGAGACATGGTGTCCTAACCAAGGGTTGTGGGCCCAGGTGGAGAGTCTGGGGATTGTGTGGGTCTCACCCCTTCCACGTGGGTCAGGATCCTGTGTACACAGAGACCATGTATCTGCCCTTTACCAGCAGCGTGTCTTGTCTCCTCTGAGATTCCCAATGTCTGAGTTGAGGGTGTTGCCCTGATTAATCTGTGGTCGTTTATCTGCTCTTTAACTTTGGTGTTCACAGGAGGTCAGGCATCTTTGGGTGGGTTGCTACTCTGTGTTCTGCTGAGTGAAAACCTTTGGTGGTGTCATATTAATATCAGCATATCACATAGCTTATCATAGTTGTCACTGCTGTCTGCTGTCCCCTAGATGGAGCTCAAGTAATTCAGTTTGCTATTCTATATTGGAGCAGAGTTGATTTCGATGTTTTGTTTGTCTTAGGCGTATATGTTATACATAGACATATATCTATCCTTTTATCAATTTTGCCTCATAGAATATTACCATTTTTTTCAGTAGAGTTCCCTGTTCTATCCTATAGGTCCTTTTTCATTATCAACTTGGTATATATTAGTGTGTATATTTTCACACCAAACTCATAATTTATCCCTTCCTTCTAACTTTGTTTTGATAATCATAATTTGGTTTTCTCAGTCTATGAGTCTGTTTCT
Organism: Muntiacus reevesi; assembly: GCF_963930625.1. Lineage (NCBI taxonomy): Eukaryota > Metazoa > Chordata > Mammalia > Artiodactyla > Cervidae > Muntiacus > Muntiacus reevesi. The sequence goes on along the minus strand of NC_089263.1, from coordinate 26,188,488 downwards.
GTTTTGTTCATTAGTTCACTGGTATGAATTTATAGATCCCACCTGTCCATGATGTCTTAGGATATTTGTCTTTCTGCCTGACTTACCTTACTTAGTGTGATAATTTCTTGGTACATCTGTGCTGCTGTGAATATCATTATTTTTTCTGTTTTATGACTGAGCAGTATTCCAGTTTATAGATGTACCACATAGTCTTCATTTTTCTGTCACTGGATATTTTGTGGATTCTATGTCTTGGCTGTTGTAAATGGTGCTACCTTGAAAACTGGGGTGCACATGTCATTTCAAATGAATTTCTCCAGATCTAAACCTGGGAAGGGACTGCAAGATCATATGATACATCTATGTTTAGTTTTTTAGAGAACCTCCATGCTGTTTTCCATAGTAGCTTCACCATTTACATTCCTACCGAGACTGTAGGAAGATTCCCTTTTCTGTTCATCCTCTGCAGTATTATTCTTTGTAGACCTTTTCAGTGGTGGACATTGTGACCAGTGTGAGGTGATACCTTATTGTAGCTTGATTGGCATTGATTTAATAACTACTGATGTGGAGTATCTTTCCATGTGCTTTTATTATTTTATGCCTTATGATTACAATTTACTTCTTGAAACTGACTTCTTGAAATGTGGCCCCGTTTGGAATTCTTTTCTCCTAACTTACCCCAGGACATTTTTTGAGGGCAGGTTTCATTTACAGCCCTGTCAGACTTGTGACTATTAAAAGCCCTTCAGCACCTGTTTTATGGTTTCCCTGCTGGCTCAATGGTAAAGAGTGAGCCTGCAAAGCAGGAGACTCGCAAGAGACGTTGGTTCAGTCCCTCAGTCAGGAAGATCCCCTGGGGAAGGAAATGGCAATCCACTCCAGTATTCTTGCCCAGGAAATCCCGTGAACAGAGTGGCCTGATGGGCTGCAGACCATGGGGTCACAAAGAGTTGGACACAACCGAGTGACTAAACAACCACAGCGCCTGTTTTAAGGTGTATATACTGATCTGAACCAGCCAATTGCTCCCTGCCCCCCCCCTTCCCTTTTAGCAACCATAACTTTCTTTCCTGAGTCTGTGAATCTATTTCTCTTTTGTAATGAAGTTCATTTGTATCCATTTTTAGATTCCACCAGAAGGGATATTCTATGATATATGTCTTTCCCTGTCTCACTTACTTTGCTTAGTATGATCATCTCTGGTTTATTCCCTGTAAGAGCAAACGGCATTGTTTCATCCTTATATATGTCTGAGTAATACTGCACTGGGTATATGTACCCCATTTCCTGTATCCTTTCATCTGTCCTAGTATATTTGAGTTGCTTCCTTGTCTTGGCTATTGTACCTAGTGCTGCCATGATCTTTGGGGTGCAAGTGTGTTTTTAAATTTTGGTTCTCTCTGCAGCTAATCCTAGATATGAAATTGCTGCATTGCTTGGTACTTCTATGTTTAATTTTTTAAGACCCTCCATAATGTATCCCCTAGTGGGTGTACCATATTATATTCCTACCAACAGTGTAGGAGAGTTTCCTTCTCTTCACATCCTTTGCAGAATTTATTGCTGTAGGCTTTTTGATATGGCCATTCTGATCAGTGTTGGGTGACACCTTGTTGAACATTTGATTTGTCTTCTCTAAGAACTCGTGATGCTGAGCATCTTTTGATGTGCTTCATGGCCATCTCTATGACCTCTCTGGGGAAATGTGCATTTAGATCTTTGGGCGATTTTTTATTGAGATTTTTGTTCTGTACATTGGGCTGCACTAGTGATTTGTATGTGTTTGTCTCAGGTGTACAGGAACTCAGTTCAGTTATATTAATACATAATATTCATCTTTTGTTAGGGTGATCATTCTGATGATGGGATTTGATTTCTCATTGTCATTTTGATTGGCATTCCTCCTGTAATAATTAGGGATGCTGAGCATCTTGTCCTGCGAAGGCATTTTTTTTTTATTGTTTTTCCTCTTTATCATTGTGAGGAAACTATACCTATTGGACTTAACTTTTTGATAATGGGTTGTGCTTCCAATTTATTTCTGGAATATTCTCCCTAGGACCTTTCCTGAGGGCAACTGTCACTGATAGCCCCCAAGGTCTTGTGAATTGGAGGTATCAGTAAGCACAGGTTGGGCTTCCCTGCTGACTCAGATCGTAAAGAATCTGCCTGCAATGCAGGAGACCCGGGTTCAGTCCCTGGGTCGGGAAGATTCCCTGGAGAAAGGAATGGCAACCCACTCCAGTATTCTTGCCTGGAGAATCCCACATTCAGAGTAGCCTGGTGGGTAAGCACAGGTGGTCAAGTTGTAGTTACAGAAAATGTCCACACAGTGGCAGCAGTTTTTATTCACAACTCTGGTTCTTGGAGCAACCAGAACCTAAGGAAGACTTGGCTTCCTAGGCTGTGAACTGGAGTGGAATGTGCCTGAGCAAACTCCCAAGGGCTTGTGTCTCACTAGTTGTTCCCTCTACAGCTTTACCCCTTTCCTCCAGACTCATCCCAGCCGGGGACATCCCTGCTAAGGTGCTAGGAGGCTGAATTCTCAAGAAGGAGGCTTAAGCTGTGGACCCCAGCACCAGGAGAATTGAAAGCTAGGTGGCATTTCCAGGTTCTTGAGGCCATATGATTGTCACATCCTTGGGTGCACTAGGGACTATGATCCATGTCAGAGCAAGCCAGAATATACAAGTTTAAGAGGGGGCTCAATTAAGGGCACGCTGTCTGGTGGTTTCAACCCCACCGCAGTGCAGCCTTTGGACCAAAGCCTGCTCAGGCTGCAGCAGTGGGATAGCAGCTGGGGTCAGGAAGTCGGCAGGAACAAACTAAACAAGGCTTTTCTTTTTTTTATTCTTTTTTTTAATTTCATGCCTATGGTATGCTGTAGTATAGTTGTTATGTGCAGTGCTGTGCCTGTTGGCGGTATCCAGCCACCTGATTGAGTTATTACATGTACATAAAGCATATGCATTCTTTTTGGATTCATCTGCTGTAGAAGTTATCGCAGAAGGTGGAGCAAAGTTCCCTATGCTGAATATCGTGTCCTTGTGGAGTATCTGTTACGTATACAGAGTTCTGTGGATATGGTAGAGATACAGATTTCTGTGCAAGGAAGATATAGATTTCTGTGGAAGGGGATAATCCTTGTGGGTTATCTTCTACAGATACACATTTCTGTGTTTATGTTAATCCTGACTTCCTAATTCATCCCTGGTCCTTTGGTTTTATTTATTTACTTATTTATTTATTGGAATTCTTTGTGTTGAATTCTCAGAGTCTCTTTTTATGTTGTAATTGAATTCCTTTGTATCTCTTTTTTATTTTGCCTAGAAAGGGACATCATAGTCTTCTGTCTGGCTGACTTGACTTAGTGTATGATCTTCCAAGATCTATCCCTGTGGCTACCTGTGGCATAATTTAATGATTTCAATAGTAGTTCTTCATGGCTTAGTAATAGTTCGTTTTCTGTATGTCCCACATCATTCTTTTTAAACTTTAATCTGAAGGTGGACATTTCCCTGGGTCTGTGTTCAGGCTATTTTAGCTAGTGCTGAAGTGAACATTGGGGTGCACGTGGCTTCTTGAAAGATGGTTTTCTTGGGATATAGGCCAATGTGTGAGAATGTCGGATGGTAGGCTTAGCTCACGTTTATTGTTTGTAGACTTGTGAGGGTGGCCAATCTGGTGAGATTTGGTTTCTCATTGTCATTTTGGTTGTCATTTTTCCTGTAATAATTAGGGATGCTCAGCATCTTGTCCTGTGGCAGTAAGTTTTTTTCTTTTTTTTTCTCCTTCATCGTTGTGAGGAAAATTTACCAGTTGTAGTTGACTTTTTTGAAAGTCAATCGGGTTTGTAATTTTTCTGCAATGTTCACCCCAGGACCTTTCCTGAAAACAGCTGTCAGTTAACAGCCCCGGAGGTCTGGTGAATCCGAGGTAATGGTAAGGGCAGGTGGACAAGTTGTAGTTACAGAAAATGTCCACAAGGCGGCAGCACTTTTCCACACCCAGATGATTCCTCAGGCAACCAGAGCCGAAGGAAGTGTTGGCTTCCTAGGCTGTGAATTAGAGTGGAATGTGCCTGAACAAACACTCCTTCCCCCTAAAGCTTCACCCCTTTCCTGCAGACTAATCCCAACCTGACCACAGCACCCTGATGAGATGCCTAGGAGGTTGCACTCTCAGGAAGAAGGCTTGACCTGGGGACCCCAGCACTAGAAGATGTGGAAACTAGGTGACTTCTCCAAGGTCACTGAGGCCAAAGTGTCAGGACACCATCGATTGTGTGCCCTGGGGACTGTGGCCCCTGCCACATCAAACCAGAAAGTACAGATTTAAGAGGGGCCTTAGTGAAGACCTACCAGCCTGGTCGATTCAACCCCACCACAGTTCAGCCATGAAAACAGCCTGCTGAGGCTCCAAGAATGGGATGGAAGCCCACATCAGGTGAATGTTTTGTATCTGAGGACGAGATTCTCGGATGTACCTGATATTCATAGAGAGAATGAGAGGGTCGGATGGCAGCTGATATTCATAGAGAGAATGAGAGGGTCGGATGGCAGCTGATATTCATAGAGAGAATGAGAGGGTCGGATGGCAGCTGATATTCATAGAGAGAATGAGAGGGTCGGATGGCAGCTGATATTCATAGAGAGAATGAGAGAGTTGGATGGCAGCTGATATTCATAGAATGAGAGAGTCGGATGGCAGCTGATATTCATAGAATGAGATGGTTGGATGGCAGCTGATGTTCATAAAGAGAATGAGAGGGTCGGATGGCAGCTAATATTCATATAGAGAATGAGATGGTTGGATGGCAGCTAATATTCATAGAATGAGATGGTTGGATGGCAGCTAATATTCATAGAATGAGATGGTTGGATGGCAGCTAATATTCATATAGAGAATGAGATGGTTGGATGGCATCTAATATTCATATAGAGGATGAGATGGTTGGATGGTATCACCGACTCAATGGACACGAGTTTGAGCAAGCTCCAGGAGACGGTGAAGTACAGGGAAGTCTAGTGTGCTGCAGTCCATAGGGTCACAAAGGGTCAGACATGACTGGGCGACTAAACAACAATATATCCTATATGAACACATAGGTGAAAATTTAATGAATGTAAATTCAATTTTCTATATTTCATATATGAAAAATGTGTGCATATTTCATGTATGAAAATAGAATTTTCTGTATTTCTTATACCAAAGTATGCATGACTTTTCATGTATAAAAAGATGGGTGCATATTTCATGGATGAAAATGGAATTTTCAAAATTTTATGTATGAAAACATGGGTATATATTTCATGGATGAAAATGGAATTTTCCATATTTCATATGTGAAAACATGGGTGCATATTTCACATTTGAAAATAGAATTTTCTGTATTTCATGTATAAATCATCAGTGCATATTTCAAGGATGAAAATAGAACTTTATGTCATGTATAAAAACATGGGTACATATTTCATATATGAAGCTTTGGGTGTATATTTCATAGAAAAATAAGATTTTTTATACTTCATATATGACACTATGGGTGCATGTTTCATATATGAACATAGAAATTTTCCATATTTCTCATGTGAAAATATAGGTGTATGTTATACATAGAAATAGAATTTTTTGTATTTCATAGATGAAAATATAGATGCATTTTTCATATATGAAAGCATTTTTCACATTTCACACAGCAAAATATATGTGTATATTTAATGTGTGAAAAGAGAATTTTCTATATTTCACAGATATATATATAGGTGCATATTTCATATATGAATAGAGAATTTCCTATATCATAGGTGAAAATATAGGTTCATATTTCATATGCAAAACAATTTTATATTTCATAAATGAAAAGATAGGTGCAAATTTCATATATGAAAATAGAATTTTTTACATATCATAGCTGAAAATAAAGTTGTATATTTCATATATGAAAGGAGAATTTTCTGTTTCTATAAGCCCAGCTGTGATAATGTCAGATCCTAGGATCAAGCTAGTGTCAAGCTAGTGTCTTGATGGCTTTTATTCAGGCATGCCAACATTGTCCTTTATTGTGTTTGTTGCCAATGTACGTTCCCACTGACAGTGTAGGAGTTTCCGCCTTACTCCAAACTCACTCTTGCATTTATTGTTTGTAGACGTGAGTATGGCCATTCTGACTGGTGGGATTTGATTTTTCTTTGTCATTTTCATTGGCATTCCTCCTGTAATGATTAGGGATGCTGAGCATCCTGTCCTAAGTGGAGGTATGGATTTGTTGGGTTTTTTACCCTTTGAGGGTGTGAGGAAAAGAGACCTGTGGCAGCTGGCTTCCTGAAAGTCGTTTGTGTTTGGAATTTATCTTGCAGTACCCAACACAGGACATTTCCTGAGGGCAGCCATCAAGAACAGTCCCCCAGCCCTTGTGAATTAGAGGAGCGGGTAAGCACTGGTGGTCAGTTGTAGTTACAGGAAATGTCCACAAGGCGGCAGCACTTTTTGACGCCCACTTCTGGTTCCTTGGGCAAGCAGAGGCTTTGGGGAAAGTCGGCTTCTCAGGCTGTGAAACAGAGTGGAATGTGCCTGAGCAACCACTGAAGGGCTTGTGTCTCACTGCTTTTTCCTCTTAAAGCGTCACACACACCTTTCATGATAGCATCACTTTTTCCACCTTAGCCCTCTTGACAGTTTTTTGTGAACATTCAGAGACTGTCCACATACTGGTTGTAGTCAGCGTATATTTCCACCTACAGCTTAGGGGATTATTTTCCTCCCATGGTGTCTCCCGTATTTATAGATTGTCAAATTTTGACAGTGGCCTTTGTGAGTGGTGGGATCTGATTTCCCATTGTCGTTTTGATTGGCATTCCTGCAGCCATTAGGGATTCTAAGCATCTTGTCTTGCAGTGAAGGTTTGATTTTTTTTTTTGTCTTTTGTTGTTTTTTCTTTAAAGGGTATGAGGACAATTTACCTTTGGCAGTTGGCTTCCTGACAGTTAGCTGGTTTGGGACAGCCGATACCTGCTCAATGGCATTTCCTGAGGGCAGCTATCATTAACAGAACCACAACCCTTGTGAATTGAGGTGCCTGTGTGTGCCCATGATCAAGCTGTAGTTACAGAAAATGTCCACAAGGAGGCAGCACTTTTGCCTGCCCAACATCAGTACCTGGGGCAACCAGAGCCTTAGGGTCAGTTGGCTTCCTGGGCTGTGAAATAGAGGGGAGTGTGCCTGAGCAAGCAGAAAAGGGCTTGAGACTCACTACTTTCCCCCTAAAGCCTCACACAAACATCCTGTCCAGACTAATGCCTTCCAGGTTCAGAGCACACTGCTGAGGGTGCTTAGGTGTCTAGGAGGCTGCCCTCTCAGGAAGGAGGCTTGAGCTGGGAACCCCAATGCCAGGAAAGGTCGAGGTTAGCTGAATCTTGCCTTCAAATTCCTGGAGGCCTTCATGCCATATGGGACCCAGCCAGAACGTAGCCGACAGTGGGCCTTTAAAAATGGTTCAACAAAGGGCACCATGCCAGGCTGTGTCAACCCCAGCCTGCTCAGCCTCCAGGGGTGCGATTGTTTTCCAAGTCAGGGAGGTGGATAAGAGAGCAGGCACTCCTTTTCTTTCCTTTGCTTTAACCTTTTGCCAGTGCTACTTTGCAGAATACTTGATTTGCAGTGTTGTGACTGTTGTCAGTGTACAGCTGCCTGATTCAGTGTTATGTATCTGTTGAGTATCTCTATTTTTTTTTTTTTTTTTTTTTACCTTTGCCATAGAAGTTCAAGCAAAGTGCTGAGCGTCAGGTCCTTGTGGAATATCTATCTCAGATACACTTCTGTGATATAAAGAAGGAAGGCAGTAAATCATTTTTGTGAATTCTGTTAGAGATAACAATTTCTTTGTATAGGTTAGAGACACAGATCTGTGTATATGTCGAAGGAAGGAAAGTAGGAATAAAGAGGATAATCCTTGTGGATTATCTATTACAGATACAGATTTCTGTGTAGGTACCTACCTCCTAATTCATTCCAGACCCTTCAATTTTTTTTGTTTCTGGAACCCTTTGTTTGACTTTGAATTCTCAGAGTCCCTCTTTGGGTTGTAAATTTGTTGCCTTCTATGTCTATTTTTATTTTTCCTGGAAAGTATCTCATAATCCATCATCTTCCTTTGCCTGACTGACTTCCCTTGGTGTATGATCCTTCAGGGTCCATCCCTGTGGCTACCAGTGTCATAATTCCCTAATTTCAGTGGCGGTTTTTTAGGAGTGAGAAATAGTCTACCGTATATATGTATGACATCTTGCTCAAGCTTTAATCTCGGTGGAGATTTTGCTGGTTGTATGTCTTGGCTATTGGAAGTAGTCCTGCAGTATTCGATGGGGTTCATGTGCCTTTTGACTGATGGTTTCTCAGTATATAGACCCAAGTGTGAGAACGTGAGATCCTAGGTTTAGCCTAGGTGAATACATTGTTCAATAAATTTCCATCTGCTATTCAGTAGGTTGTTTTCCCAGTCATCTGTTTGATACATATAAGTGTGTCTATGTTAATTCAAATCTCTTAATTTACTTCACCTGTATCTAGAGACTGAGAACTCCTGCAGAGGGCAAGAGGCACTCCAGGAACATCGTGGGGTCTCCCTGCTGCCACATCCTCCCAGGACCCTGAGCCCCACAACAATCCAGCTGTGAGCCCCCAAGCCTGCCCAATCTCCAGAGATGTGATACCAGCCAAGGTAATCATGGGATGAGAGGAACAGTGTCTTCATATGTTTCTATATTTATTCTGTTTATCCAGTTATTTGAACTTGAGCATATAGGTGAATTGCAATTCAGTGGGTGTTTTTTTTAATTCATAGCAACTTGATATATTCATACATAGATGTGTACATGTTGCATTTTGGATTCTCTTCCTGTATATGTTATTACAGAGAGTGAAGTATCATTCCTTTTGTTACCCAGTGGGTCCTTGTGATTTATTTTCTAAATAGTAGTGTGCGTGTGTTAGTACAAATAGCTCTTTTCTATGGGCCCGATACGTTTCTTCTCTGCTAACAATAAGCTCTTTTCTCTAAGTCTATTAACTGTGTGTTTTTGCTCAAGCAGCTCAAACGTATCCATTGTTAGATTCCACCTAGAAGTGACATCATGTTACATTTGTAATGTAACACACTGTCTCTCTTCAGCTGCTATGAGCATCTCTACCTTCTTCCCTGTGCCTGAAGATGCCATTGCTTTTTATGGCGGAGTAATATAGCATTGTGTGTTTATCCCATTTTCTTTATTCATTTCTGTGTCCTTACACACTTAGGTTGCAGCAGTGTCTTTGCTATGGAAACCAGTCCAGCAGGGATGGCATGGGTACCCTTGTCTTTGAAAAGGTCACTTCTCCATGACTGTATGTCCAGGCACATGACTGCTGTTTCCAAGCGCACTTCTATTTTTAGTTTTAAGAAACCTCTATGTTGTTTTTTTCTAGTGGATGAACCATGGACATTTTTAATAATCTCCAGATTAATTTCTAGATGGGATCTTTATTTTTAAAACTTTCCCATTTGAATTTTGCTAATGTTTCTTCTTGAATATGTTTTGTGTTTGAAGCTATCCATCCATTACTTCTTTTCAAATTGAACTACAGTTGATTGATACTACTATATTTGCTTTGGGTTACAACATAGTGATTCAGTATTTTAATGGAATATACTCCATTTAAATATATTGCAAAGTCATAGCTATATTTTCCTCTGCTGCATACTATATGCTATTAGTTTACTTACATTATTTATAGTGTTTTTATCTCTTAACCTCTATCTCAGTCTGGCAACTCCCATAGACAAATCCCCACAGGCATCAATTAGTTTCTATATTTGTGAGTCTCTTTCTGTTTCATAGAGAAGTTCATCTGTGTCATAATTTAGATCCAACATAAATATTATTTCATATGGTAGTTGCCTGTGTCTTTCTGAGAAATTTGGCTTAGTATGAGAATATGTAGTTTCATTTTCCTCAAAATAGCATTATTTCAATTAGAATTTTTTCATATTTCATACAGGAAATATGGTCACAGATTTTCCTACAGGAAATATTAAAGTTGCCATGTTTCATACAGGAAAACATGGATGGAAATATTCCTGCATGGAATTTGGAGTTTTCCATATTTCCTACAAGAAAATCTGGGCACACATTTTCCTGCTTGGAATTTGGAGTTTTCCATACTTCATACAGGAAAATCTGGGCACATATAAAAATATGAGAGATACATTTTTAGAATGAACTCCTTTTGAATCATTCTCTAAAGAAAATAGTCAAAAAAATTTATATCTTATAATGGTACTAATTATCACAACATGGGCTTGGTAAAAGTGGGTTTACCCTGGCCTTCTGGCCATATTTGTTTCGTTGGTTAATTAACTGGATTGCTTTGAATAATCAGTTCTTTCTGAAGCAACAATTAAAAGGGTCAATCTAGCTTCTGTCATTTTTAATAATCTCATTCAAATTAATTTCTTGATTGGATTTTCTATTGTTAAGAATGTCCCACGTTCATTTTGCTACTTTTTTCTTCTTGATTTTCTTTTGTGTTTGTAGCTATCCATCAAGTATTTTTTTTAACTGAAATCAGTTGATTAACATAACTCTATTTGTTTGCAGTTACAACATAATGATTCAATATTTTTATGAAATAAACTCCATTTGTGCATCTGTGTGTGCCTGGAAACATGTGTATACATATGCTATTGTTTAGTCGTTCAGTCCTGTCTGACTCTTTGTGATGCTATGGTCTGTAGCCCACCAGGCTCCTCTGTCCATGGGATTCTGCAGGCAGAAATACTGGAGTGGACTGCAGTGCCCTCCTCCATGGGATTGTCCTGACCCAGGGATCGAACCCATGTCTCTTACATCTCCTGCATTGGCAGGTGGGTTCTTTACCACTAACACTACCTGGGAAGCCCTAAACTCTATTTAAATATTACAAAATTATGAGTTGTTTATTGGTTTTGGAGATGAATTCCTTGTGGGTATCTTGGTTTGCATGTATTTCTTTCCATTCTGGATTGCTTTTGCTGGGCACCAGCTTTTAAATTGAAGTAGGTCACGTTTTCCTATTTTTGGTTTCTTTTTCATTGCTCTGTGAGACAGATTAAAAAAGACGTTGCAATTTTTATCATCACGTGTCCTGCCTATGTCTTCCTAAGACTCTCATAAAAAAAGAAAAAGACTCTCAGAATCTTTCCTGAACTTTAGATCTCTATTATTTGAAATTAATTTCATGTGTTGTGTAAGAGAAGTATTCTAACCTCATTCTCATTTTTTTATTTTAATAACTCTCGCACTGTCCTTCACACTGTCTGTTACCAGTTTACATTTCTGGCATCAGGGGAGGAATATTCCCTTTTCTCCATATCTTTATCAGCATTTATTGTTTGCTGAATTTCTGACAATGCCATTCTGCCTTCTGTGAGGTGATACCTTCCTGGGGTTTCAATTTGCATTTTTAATATTTAGTGATATTGACCTCTTTTCAGGTGATTTGTTTTCAAGGGTGAATTCAACTTAACTCTCAAGATTGGTTTCTTGTAACTAGGCCCTGTTTTGAATTCTTTTCCGAGGACCACCACTAGGATGTTTGTTGAGATCATCTGTTTTATATTTGTCACTCCCTGTCTCTCTTACTTCACTTGCTACGATCATCTCTACTTTCTTCCCTGTGCCTGAACATGGCATTGTTTCATTCTTCCTTCTGGCTGATTAATATACCATTGTGTGTATATATCCCATTTTCTTTATTCATTTCTGGGTCCTTGAACATTTAGGTTGCAGCAGTGTCCTTGCTATGGAAACCGGTCTGGCAAGGATGGCATGGGTACCCTTGTCTTTGAAAATGTTGCTTCTCCCTGACTCTATGCCCAGGCATGTGATTGCTGTTTCCTGAGACACTTCTGTGTTTCGTTTTTTCAAGATCCTCCATGCTGTTCATTCTAGTGGATGAACCAATGGACATTTTTAATAATCTCATCCAAATTAATTTCTTGATGGGAATTTCTATTCCTAAAATTTTCCCATTTTTATTTTGCTAACCTTCATTCTTGATTATTTTTTGTGTTTGTAGTTATCAATCCACTATTTCTTTTGCCACTGAAGTATGAGATACAACATTGTGATTCAGTATTTTAATGGAATATTCTCCACTTAAAGATATTACAAAATCATGGCTATATTTCTCTCTGCTCTATGCTATATCCTATTATTTTTCTTACATTTCAGACAGTGTTTTTATCTCTTAACCTCTACCCCAGTCTGGGAACACCTACAACCAAATCCCCATGGCAACCACTAGCTCCTGGATTTGTCTCTGTTTCATGTTGTGTGTGTGTTGGTCGCTCAGTCGTGTCCGACTCTTTGCGACCCATGGACTGTAGCCCACCAGCCTCCTCCATCCATGGAATTTTCCATGCAAGAGTACTGGAGTGGGTTGCCATTTCCTTCTCCATCTCTGTTTCATAGGTAGGTTCATTTGTCTCATATTTTAGATTCTACACAAATGTGATTTCTTATGGCCATTTTCTGCGTGTTTCTGGCAACCTTGCCTTAGTATGAGAATGTATAGATTCATTTTCCTGAAAATAGTATAATTTCAATCAGAATTTTCCATATTTCATACAGGAAATTATGGGCAGAGATTTTCCTGCATGGAACATGAAATTTGCCATATTTCACAGAGGAAATTATGGGCATAGATTTTCCTGCATGAAGTATGAAATTTTCCTACATGAAATATGAAATTTTCCTGCATGAAATATGAAATTTTCCTTATTTCATGCAGGAAAATATTGGCACATATAAAATATGGAAATTACATCTTCAGAGTAAACTCCTTTTGATTCATTCTTTAAAGAAAATCATCAAAAATTTTTGGTATTTTTTTAATGGTTTTAATTATCACAATGTCATAAAATGTGTCTGGTAAAATGTCTTCACCTGCTTTCTTGTCCATATCTATCTTGTTATCCTGTTGGTAGATTAATTGGCCTCATTTGACTAATTAGTTCTTTTTGAAATATAGATTAAAGCAGTAAATCTAGTTTCTGTTTTTTTAAATAATCTCATGCAAGGAACCTTCTCAATCAGATCTTCTATTGTAAGAAATAGCCCATTTTCATTTTGCTAGTTTTTTCTTCTTGATTTTCTATTGTGTTTGTAGCTATACATCAAGTATATGTTTTCAAATTGAAGTGCAGTGTTTAACATAACCACATGGTTCTCTCAGGATATAGGCTTTTCTCAAATCCTAGGCTTAGTCCCCTTGATAGTTTTTTTTCAGTCATTCAAAGACTGTGTGTTATACTGGCTGATGCCATTATATCTTCCCACCAACAGCTTATGATGATTCTTTTTCCTTCAGGCTCTCTCCCAAATTTATTTTTTGTAGACTTGTGATGATGGCCATTGTGAGTGGTGAAATTTGATTTTTCCATTGTCATTTTGATTGACATTCCTCCATCATTTAGGGAATATTAGCATCATGTCCTGTGGTGGAGATTTGCATTTGTTTTGTGTTTTTTTTGCCTTAAAGGGTATGATCACAATTTACCTTTGGCAGTTGGTTTCCTGAAAGTCAGCTGTGTTTCAAATTTTTCTCCAGTTATCTGTCCCTGGACATTTCTTCAGGGCAGTTGTCATTCCACATTCCAGGCTCTGCCACACACTAGTCCAGGAGTCGGACAGAAGCCTGCTCAGCCTCCAGGGATGGGATACCATCCCAAGTCAGGGCGGTTGGGGATTACAGAGTAGAAGCTGAAGTTCTTTCCTTTTCTTTAACATTTTCCAGACACTACCTTACAGTATAGTCAATTTGAAGTGTTGCAATTTTTGTCAGTACACAGCTCATTGGTCAGATATTTAATTATCATGCGGTATCTCTATTCTTTTTTTATTTTTGCCACAGAATGTCAAGCAGAATGCTGAGCATCAGGTCCTCATGGATTATGTATCCCAGATACACTTTTTTTTGTGTATACAAAGAAGGAAGACACTTAATTTTTGAGGTATGTCTCTTAGAGATTTCTGTGTATAGGTCGGAGATACAGATTCCTGTGTTCATGAAGAATGAAGGAAGGATGAGGATAATCCTCATGGATTATCTATTACAGACAACATTTCTTGTCTGTGTAGGTACAGAACTCCTAATTCATTCAAGGCCTTTACTTACTGTTTTTTTTCTTGAACACTTTGACTTTGGATTCTCAGAGTCTCTTTTTGGATTGTAAATATGTTGCCTCGTATGTTTGTAGTTGTTTTGCCTGGAATGTACCTCATATACCATGGTCTTCCTCTGCCTGACTGACTCCCCTTAGTGTATGATCCTTCAAGGTCCATCCAAGTGACTCCCAGTGTCCTAATTCCCTAATTTCCCTAATTTCCCTGATCCTAATTCCCTAATGAGTGAGAAATAGTCTGCTGTATATATGTACACTTCTTGTTTAAGCTTTAACTTCTGGTTAGAGATTTTGTGGTTGTTTCGACTACTGGAAGTCGTGCTGGAGGTTTGTTGGGGGTGCTCGTGCCTTTTGATCGATGGTTTTCTCAGGATACAGGCCAAAGTGAGGGAATGTCGGATCCTCAGCTTAGTAGGACTTGATTGTTTTTTTTCAGGCTTTCGGAAACTGGCCACGATACTGGCTGCTGCTGATGTGTATTCCCACTGAGAGCTTAGGGCGATTCTTTGTCCCCCAGACTTCATCCCATATTAATTGTTGGCCATTGGGAATGGTAGGATTTAATTTCCCATCATCTTTTCGATTGACATTTCTGCAGCAATTAGAAATGCTGAGCATCTTGTATGGTGGGGGAGGTTTGGGTTTCTATTGTCTTTTTCATTTTTTTTTCCCTTAAAGGATGTGAGGACAATTTAGCTTTGGTTCAGCTTCCTGAAAGCCGGCTGTGTTTGGAATTTATTTCTCTGGTGCCGCTGCAGGACATTTCCTGAGGGTGGCTGTCATTCACAGAACCCCAGGCCTTGGGAATTGAGGTGCCTGTGTGCAAGCGTGATCAAGTTGTAGTTCCAGGAAATGTCCACAAGGCGGCAGCACTTTTTCAACTCACCTTGGTTCCTGGGGGCAATCAGAGCCTTAGGACAAGTTTGCTTCCTGGGCTGTGAGATGGAGTGGAAAGTGCCTGAGCAAACAGGAATGGGCTTGAGTCTCACTACTTTTTCCCCCTAAAGCATCGCACAAAGCATCACACTGTCCAGACTAATCCCTGCAGGGTCCACAGTACACTGCTGAGAGTGCTTGGGTGATAGGAGGCTGCACTCTCAGGAAGGAAGCTTGGGCTGGGATCCCAGCACCAGGGGAGGTTGAGGCTAGCTGAATTTTGCCTTGAAATTCCTCGGGGCCTAGATGCCACATGGACTCTTGTCGTAGCCAGACAGAGCACACAGTAGACTTTTCAAAAGGGTTCAGTGAAGGGTTCCCTGCCAGGCTGTATCGACCCCACCCTGACTCAGCAGTGGGACTCAAGCCTGCTCAGCCTCCAGGGATGGGATACCATCCCAAGTCAGGGAGGTTGGGGAGTCATAGAGTAGGAACTGCTATTCTTTCTCTATCTTTAACATTTTCCGATGCTACCTTGCAGTATAGTCAGTTTGAAGTGTTGTGATTTTTGTCAATATACAGCTCCCAATTAGGTATTTAATCATCATGTGGCATCTCTATTATTTTTCGATTTTTGCCGTGGAATGTCAAGCAGAGTGCTGAGCATCAGGTCCTCGTGGATTATGTATCCCAGATACACTTTTTTGTGTATACAAAGAAGGAAGATAGTTAATTTTTGAGGTATATCTCTTAGAGAAAGATTTCTGTGTATATGTAGAATGAAGGAAGGACGAGGATAATCCTCATGGATTATCTGTTACAGACACACATTTCTTTTCTGTGTAGGTACGGAACTTCTAATTCATTCAAGGCCCTTCACTTGTTTCTTTCTTGAACCCTGTGCTTGACTTTGGATTCTGAGCCTCTTTTTGGATTGTAAGTATGTTGCCTCGTATGTTTATCTTTGTTTTTCTTGGAATATACCTCATATACCATAGTTTTCTTCTGCCTGACTGACTTCCCTTTGTGTATGGTCCTTCCAGATCCATCCTTGTGCCTCCCAGTGTCCTAATTCCCTAATTTCAGTGTCTGTTTTTGATAAAAAGATATACCTACCACATCATGTTTAAGCTTTACCCTCTCGTTGGAGATTTTGACGGCTGTGTGTCTTGGTTACTGGAAGTAGTACTGCAGTGTTCCTTAGCGTGCACGTGCCTTGTGATCAGTTGTTTTCTCAGGATCTAGGCCCAGGTGTGGGAATGTCAGATCCTATACTTAACCTCTTTGGAGAGTTCTTTCCAGGCGTTCGAGACTGTCCATTTTCCAGGCTGTTGCCATCGTTCTTATCCACAGACACCTTAGGGGCATTCCTTTTCCTCCAGGCTCTCTCCCGAATTTATTGCTTATAGATTTGTGGTGATCGTGATTGTGACATTTGATTTACCATTGTCGTTTTGACTGACATTCCTTCAGCAATTAGGGATCCTTAGCACCTTGTCCTGCTGTGGAGGATTTTTTTTTTCTTAGCAGGTGTCAGGACAATTTGCCTCTGACAATTGGGTTCCTGAAAGTTGGGTGTGTTTGGAAATTATTTTTCCAGTACTGCCCCAGGACATTTTCTCAGGGCATCTGTCATTAATATAACCCCAGTCCTTGTGATGGAGAAGGCAATGGCACCCCACTCCAGTACTCTTGCCTGGAAAATCCCATGGACGGAGGAGCCTGGTAGGCTGCAGTCCACAGAGTTGCTAAGAGTCAGACATAACTGAGCGACTTCACTTTCACTTTTCACTTTCATGCATTGGAGAAGGAAATGGCAACCCACCCCAGTGTTCTTGCCTGGAGAATCCCAGGGACGGGGAAGCCTGGTGGGCTGCCGTCTATGGGGTCGCACAGAGTCGGACATGATTGAAGCGACTTAGTAGCAGCAGCAGCAGCCTTGTGAACTGAAGTGCCAGTGAACTCTGGAGATAAAATAGTAGTTACTGAAATCATCTACAAGAAGACAGCACTATTCAGGCCTCCATTTGGTTCCTGAGTAACCAGAGCCTTAGGGAAAGTTGGTTTCCTGGGCAGTGAAATAAAGTGGAATGTGCCTAGCAAACAGGAAAGAGCTTGAGTCTCAGGACTTTTCCCCTCTAAAGCATAACACAAACACCCAGTCCAGGCTCATCCCTTCAGGATCCACAGCACACTGCTGAGGGTGCTTGGCTGCTAGGAGGCTGCACTGTCAGGAACGAGCCTTGAGCTGGAACCTCAGCATCATGCAAGGACTAGGCTTGCTGAGGCTTGCCTGCAAGTGCTTGAGGCCTTGATGCAACACACAACCCTGACCCCAGCCAGAATGTAGGAGACAGTAGACATTTCAATAGGGTTCAACACAGGGCACTGTGCCAGGCTGTGTCAACCATCCCCAGAGCCGAAGTGGGACCCAAGCCTCCTCAGCCTCCAGGGATGCGATAGCATCCCATGTCAGGGAGGTTGGAGATCATAGAATTTACTTACCTTTCTTTAACATCTTGTCGATGCTACAGCACAGCATTGTCGATTTGCAATGTTGTGACCGTTGTCAGTATACACCATGGGATTCAGGTATCACATTTCTATGGGGTGTGTCTATGGTTGTTTGGGTTTTTGCCATAGAATAATGAGCAGAGTGCTGAGCATAGGGGCCTTTGAAATTATCTATCTCAGATACACTTTTCTGTGGATACAAGAAAGAAGATAGTTAATTTTTGTGTTATATCTCTTCAAGAAAGAGATTTCTGTATATAGGTTCAAAATACATATTTCTGTGTATAGGTGAAAGGAAGAAGGAAGGAAGAGGATCATCCTTGTGGATTACCTACTGCAGATATACCTTTGCTGTCTGTGTAGGTACAGACCTCCGATTTCATTCACAACCCTTCAGTTATTTTTTTTTTTTCTGGAACCCTATGTTTGATTTTGAATCCTCAGAGTCTCTTTTTGGGTTGTAAATTTGTTGACTTACATGTCTATTTTTATTTTGCCTGGAATGTACCTCTGCCTGATTCCCGTTAGTGTATGATCCTTTAAGGTCTATGCCTGTGGCTCCCAGTGTCCTAATTCCCTAATTTCAGTGGTGATTTTTAATAAGTGAGAAATAGTCTGCTGTATATATGTACACTTCTTATTTAAGCTTTAACTTCTTGTTGGAGATTTTGGTGGTTGTGTGTCTCGGCTACTGGAAGTCATGCTGTTATAGCCACACATTCCAGGAAATAAACTCACTCAGAAGGACAATGCAGATCGTGGAGTGCAGTTTTTTACACCCGTGGGCCCAAGGCAGTCTCCTCTTAGCCAAGGACCCCAACCAGCATTTGTGAAAATCTTTTATACCCCTTATGTACGTGTCCGAACCCACCACCCCAAATTCCTTGAGACTTACATAAACAAAGGAAAGGTAAATACAACCACAATAACCCCATCATTCATGTGTTATGTGTTCAAACAGTTAATAATCAATAAACCTGTGGTTACATTCTAAACAGTTAATAATCAATAAGCCTGCAGTTACATTCCAACCCATTGATAATCGATAAGCCTGTGGTTACATTCTTATAGATATGGAAAAAATTTATGACTTGTCAGGAGGCAGGGGTGATTAGGGTATGTCTCCTCTTAGGCCATGAGTAACCTAGATAGATCTTCAAGGTTCCCCTGTCCAGAGGGGGGGATTCTTTTTTTTTTTTTTTTTCAGAGGGGGGGTGGATTCTTATCCTTCTGTTGTAGTGTCCATGGGCACTAAGCGCAGAGTTCAGAGTCCATTGGAGAGGTAGCTGAGCATGATCAGCATGGACAGGCCTCAGATGGAGTCCAGGCCCTATGAATTCCTTCTTCATTCCCCGCTCTTGATGCTCTTAGTTTCTGTAACAAGCATCATTCATTGAGATATATTGTACCTTAGTCCTCCGACCACCCACATGAGAGAACGGTATCAACCTCTGGGTTATAAAATTCACAAGGCATTGTAAGAAGCAGGGCCCACAAAGCAGTATGATTAAGTTTACTATAACAACAGTTACAATAGTTTCCCACCAGTCTCCCTTTACCCAGGACAGGACCGAAGTCCAAAAGGGAATATTTTCATTAGACATGGCTTCCACTTGATTTTGTATATCCTCCAAAGCAGTAGATACATTTCCAGACAGGTCAGGGATGTATACACAACATTTGACTTTAATTATGGTGCAAGTCCCCCCTTGGGGTGCTGTATGTCTAATGCCATCCTATTTTGAATTATTGCCTTCCTCATCTGAATTTGTTCTTCGTTCAAGGCTTGAATGGCTTTTGTACTGTCTAAGAGGGCTTGTTTAGCAAAATTAATTAAGGCCTCTACCTTAACCATGATATGTTGTCCCCATAGAGGATACAAACAAGGCAGCAAGATAGTTATACCATTGGAACACAGATCGTGTCCATCTTGCATGCAGATAAGGCAGGTTTACTGGAGGTTGGTGTAGGCTAGGCTTAATACCGCCATGGACAAAATCAAATCCTAGTGTGCAACGCCGCACCCAGCCAACTGGTAACCATGGCCATAAGTTAAGCCCACAGAGTCACTGGGTCCCTTTGGGGGCTACCCAACGGATTCCGGAATTATATTTCCAGTCGGAACCAGGCCACTGAGCAGACCGATTGGTGTGATAGGTAACTTCCAAGATTTGTTTACGTTGTTCAGGGGACAAATAACCCATATATTTTAATTCTTTTGGGTCTAGGGAGTGGCCTCCAAATCCGACTTTGTCTTCTTTTTGTTCCCAGCAAATAGTAGCGGGAGCAATCAACCGTCCTTTCTCAGGAGTCATCCAGAAATATTCATCCCAGATTGGTAGTATTGCTCAAGGTACCAGGAGGCCTGTCCTCCTTTTGTAAGGGAGCCCTTCTCCATTTTATTTTTCATGTATGAGATATAAACCC
Source organism: Muntiacus reevesi (assembly GCF_963930625.1). NCBI lineage: Eukaryota > Metazoa > Chordata > Mammalia > Artiodactyla > Cervidae > Muntiacus > Muntiacus reevesi. Next base: position 26,168,486 of record NC_089263.1, on the reverse strand, counting down.
TTGTTACCCCCGTAAGACTTGTGTTCATGTTAAATGTAACCCTATGTCCCCAGCCCATTGATGGCTTTTTCTTATACCAGGAGAGCAAAGAAAGGTTATGATTGGTGAGAGAAAGGAAAGTTCCTTTCTGTTGTTCCAAGAAGGGGCACAGTGGTATAAAGTCTCTATAACGAAGTGGCGATACCCACCAGGGGAGTCTATCCATTACTGACAGGGGCATAGCCCCACATACCCAACAACTGGAGAAGTTGTGGAAGTTCATGTAAGAATGTGCCCATGAGATGAAGACATTGTCCTGTGCAGGAACAGTGGTCAGGTTCAGAATTGTGTTGGTGAGGCCAAGTAGCAGGAGTCGTTTACCCAGCTCCATCCTATGGAGGGCTCGTCTGGGACCTTGTTTTCTTCTTCCTCTTCAGAATGATCTTGGTTTCCTGTGGGTTGGTGGGGTCCTTCTGGATGGTCCAGTCAGCATCTTGTGGGTCAGCGTGGTATGCCTTCTTCGCTCTGGTGTGATGGATCCAAGGGGCAATGCCTGCAACTTTAACTGCGGTAGGGGTGGTTAAAACAACAGTATAAGGACCTTTCCACCGGGGAGCTAGTGAGTCATGTTTCCAGTCTTTCACCCATACCTGGTCCCCTGGTATAAACTCATGCATTTGCTCCCTCAAGGGGGACGGTATTCTTTCTTGCACAAACTTAGTTACTTGATTAATTAATTACCTTACCTAGTTTTCCATCTGCTGTGATATCCTGTCTCCTCTTACCTGAAGTATATCAGTTGTTACCTCTCTTATTATAGGAGGAGGCCTCCCATAGACAATTTCATAGGGAGAGTAGCCGTGGGATCGTGGGGTCATCCTGAGTTTGAGCAAGGCCATGGGAAGTAAATCCACCCAGGAACAGTCAGGCTCTATAATCCATTTAGAAAGTGTCTCCTTTAGTGTCTGGTTAGTTCGTTCTACCATTCTGGACCTCTGAGGCCAGTAGGCAGTGTATAACTTCCATTTTATACTCATGGCTTTACTTACTTGATGTATCGGATCCAATATGAAGGCTGGGTCGTTATCTGATCCTATGCTGGTGGGGAATCCAAATCGAGGAACTATCTCCCTAAGCAGGCTCCGAGCCACTTCTGATGCTCTTTCAGTTTGGATGGGGAAGTCCTCCACCCATCCTGAGAATGTACATACCAAGACCAACAGGTGAGGAAAATGGCGATATGGTTTCATCTCAGCAAAGTTCACTTCCAGATGTTTAAAAGGAAGGGTACCTTTTAATTGGATGCCTGGGGGGTTTGGTCTGCACCCTGGAGTGGCGTTAATCTGAGAGCAGGCGTTGCAATTTTGGGATTCCTTTCTACATACAGAGGAGAGGCGAGGAACCAGAAAATACCTTCGGATCAATTCCTCCCATTTGTCATGTCCTAGATGAGTCATACGATGAGCTTGGCTTACCAGATGGGGGCCATCTTTTCAGGCACTAGTAGCTTACCACCTGGCAGTTCCCACCACCCTTTCTCTGCTTTGGTGGCTCCCTCTGCTTCAGCTAGTTGTTTTTTTTTGTTTTTTGTTTTTCCAATGAGTTTAAATGTGTTTTATATTTAGACAACCTACATGACACGTTTTCTCAAAAACAATGCCTCCACTCCAAATAAATCAACGTTCAAAACAAATGAAGAGCTCGAGATGATGTCAGTCTCATCTGTCTAATTCCTGGTGTTGTGTGGATGAAAAGCAGTGGCCAGCCAGTTATGACGACAGGTGATTGATCCAAAGTAACGGCCAACTTTGTTAACATTTTTCCATCTCTAAACCATCCTTAAAGAAAATCATATATGGGGTTACACCATCCTCATGGTAGTCCAGCAGAGCAACCATGCCATCTGGATTCATGTTTTCACCAATAAAGAACTGATAGTTTTTGAAATTAGCAAGGATGTGCTTGATTTGTTCTGCAGCCCCTGTCATAAAAGGTTTTACTCTTTCTGGTCTCTGTTCTTGAAGTTTCCCTTTGATTGACTTCATGTTGAAGAAGGAATTCCTAGGGCCTGGACTTCATCTCAGGCCTGTCCGTGCTGATCATGCATGGCCACCTCTCCAGTGGACTCTGAACTCTGTGCTTAGCGCCTGTGGGAATGACAGTGGAAGGATAAGACCCCCACCCCCCCCTCTGGGCAGGGGAATCTTGAAGAAGAGAAAACAGACACTAATCACCCCTGCCTCCGGACAGTATCTATCGAAATGTAATCACAGGCTTATCGGTTATTAACTGGTTGGAATGTAACCGCGGGCTTATTGATTATTAACTGTTTGAACACAACACGTGAATGGTTATTGTGATTGTATTTACCCTTCCTTTGTAAGCCTCAAGGGATTTGGGTGGTGGGTTTGGACACATACACATGGGGTATAAAAGATTTTCACAAATGCTGGTCGGGGTCCTTGGCTAAGAGGAGACTCTGCCTTGGACCCGCCGGTGTAATAAACTGCACTCCACTATCTGCATTGTCCTGAGTGAGTTTGTTTCCCGGAAAGCATGGCTACAACAATGTAATCTTTGATGTCTTTCTTGTAGGCTTCTTTTGTGAAGCTGGTTTCCTGCCGGTGGTTCATGACGACATGGACACCAGTGATTATGTGCTTTCGGTACCTTCGCCCTCGGGGCCTTCAGCGGAGGTGTTTCCACCAGTGAGCGAGTCATTGATGTTACCCTCTGTCCTACTGACCATCTTCCCCTCCACCTCCAGACACAGCCCATCCGCGACCTCCCTGATCTTGTAGATGTTGGGGAGCATCTCGTCATGGCTAATGAGGTCCCGGTAGACGATCACGATGGCGACTGGAGGGAGGCGAGAGTGGCGCTGGCTTAGCAGGAGCCGGGAGCTCAGAGCGAGCGCAGTGCGGCTGGAGCGGCGCTCAGCGGGAGGGGGGAGCGGGAGGAAAAGAGCTAGTTGGTTTTGAGCCTCAGTGTGTGTCGGGGAGTCTAGGGCCAGCTCAGGTAGCTCAGCTAGGACAAATGTTCTCATGGGGATTCCCCCGGATTCCTTTCTGTCCTCGGCTGCTTGTCTGGTGGTCTCATCAGCCAGCCTATTTCCTTGAGCCTGTGGGGTGTCTTCCTTCTGGTGCCCATGGCAGTGCATGACTGCTACCTCCGTGGGGCTCCAGACAGTGTCTAGCAGGGTCAGGATCTCCTCCTTATTCTTCGTGTCCTTTCCATTGGCTTTGTGTCCTTCGTGTCCTTTTCCATTGTACCTCCCGGTATAGCGCCCCATGTACATGGAGTGTAGCGAAAGTATACGGGGAGTCGGTGTAGACATTCACTCTCTTACCGTTTGACAACTGCAGTGCCCGGACTAAGGCCCATAACTCTGCTCGTTGGGCTGCCCAGTGCTGTGGTAAGGAGCCGGCCTCGATAACAGTCCTCTGTAACTACAGCACAGCCTGACAGTCGCTGTCCTAGCTTCATCAGACTGGTGCCATCAGTATACAGAGTCCAGTCAGGATTTGAAATTGGCCTGTCTTGGTGGTATGGATGGCTAGCATAGACCTCCTCTAAGACTTCCTTGCAATCGTGGGTAGGCCCACCTTCTCCCGTTGGGAGAAGCGTTGCTAGGTTTAAACCCTGGCAAGGCTCGATATGGAGGTTGGGGTTTTCACATAGCAGTCCCTGGTATTGAATAATCCGGGAACTTGACAGCCACTTGTGGGGGTCTCCTAGAAGGAGGGTGTTGACTTCATGTGGGACTTTTACGATCAGGTCCTGGCCGAAAGTCAGCTTTTGGCCTCACGTACCAGTAAGGCGACTGCGGCCACCGCCCGCAGACAGCCAGGCCAACCGGTGGCAACGTTATCAAGTCGCTTTGAAAGGTAAACTACTGGCCTGTCCCACGTTCCCAAGGTCTGAGTCAAAACCCCCATGGCTGTTTTATCTTTCTCGGTCACATATAAGGTGAATGGTTTGGTGAGGTCTGGCAATCCCAAGGCAGGGGTGGAGGTGATTGCTAGTCTTAGCTCCTCAAAGCCTTCCTGCTGTTTCTCAGACCAACTTACTGGATTTTCCTCAGGCCCTGTCAGGAGCTCAAATAGGGGCTGAGCTATTTGAGAATACCTTGGAATCCAAATCCTGCAGAATCCAGTGGCCCCTAGGAACTCCCTGACTTGCCGCGAGTCTTAGGCATGGGGAGCCTCAGAATTACTTCCTTTCTAGATTGGTCTAGTAACCTTGTGCCTTCCCTTAAGACAAACCCCAAATACCTTATCTCCTCCTTGCAGATTTGTGCCTTTTTCCCCGACACTCGGTATCCCACCTCTGCCAGCAATTGGAGGAGCGCTTGGGTCCCTTCCCAGCATTCTTCCCAGGTCTCAGCAGCAAGCAACAGGTCGTCCACATGTTGCAGGAGCCAACAGCCTTACCTTTCAGGCTGGAAAGGTTCCAGGTCCAAGGCCAAGGTTTCTCCAAAGATGGTTGGTGCGCTTTTGAATCCTTGCGGGAGGCGAGTCCAAGTGAAATGCTGCTTATTGCCTCCGATGGGGTCCTCCCATTCAAAGGCAAAGATGGGTTGTGATGCAGGTGCTAGGCATATACAGAAAAAGGCATCTTTGAGGTCCAAGCAAGTATAGATCCTTGTCTTAGGTGGGAGGAGGCTAAGCAAGGTATAGGGGTTTGGGACAGTTGAGTGCAGAGTTACAGTGGCCTGACTGACCAATCTGAAATCCTGTACAGGCCTATAGACTTATCCTCCTTCCTTCTTTACCAGCAAGATTGGTGTGTTCCAGGCTGATTGACATTCCACCAGGATGCCTGCCTGTTTTAGCCTGCTGATGTGAGGCAGAATCCCGATCGGGAGCTTCTGTGGGTATTGCATACTGACGCTTTCTCACCGGGGTGGTGCCAGGTTTGAATTCTATTATCACAGGGGCTTGGTGTCTAGCTAGCCCAGGGGGTTAACTTCGGCCTAGACCTCGGGGAACAGCTGAGTTAGCCTTCTCTCCAACTCTGTTGCCTGGTCTTGTTTATCTCCAGGGGGCTCATGTAGCCTCCATTCGTCTTGAGGGGGCACAGAGAGGGAGAGTAAGTAGGTTGTTGTGCCCACCCGAAAAGTGAGCCTTTCTTCAGGAGAGAAAGTCACTTGTCCTCCCAGTTTGGAGAGTAAGTCTCTCCCCAGCAGGGGTGCTGGGCACTCAGGGATATAGAGGAACTCATGAGTCACTTGGTGACCCGCCCCCATCTGACATTTCCTGGGTTGGCAAAACGACTTAACTATTTCTTCTCCCGAAACCCCAGTTACGGCAGCGGTCCTTTTAGACAGTGGTGCCACAGGCTTAGTTACCACGGACAATTCTGCTCCGGTGTTCACCATAAAGTCAATGTCTTGGTCCCCAGTTTTTAAAGTTACCCTGGGCTCTTGGGGACCTGATGTCTTTGAGCCCCAGCATCCCTATTCAGTCTCTATGTTAGTGAGTTCTGCAACCAGGAGGGGTTTATTCTCCCTTCTTCCTTCTGGGCACTCATTCTTCAAATGACCGAACCCACGGCATCAAGCGCATTGATTTGGCTGTAATGGAGCTGTGGCCTCCATTGGGACCAGTTGGAGGGCTGTCCTGACCTCAAAGCTAGGGGGGGTTTCTTTCCTTTGGCAGTGGAAAAGTTTTTGGAAGACTTTCCAAGCGCAGCAGCCAACATTGCAAACCTCTCATCTGTTCTCCTCTGCTCGTTTTTATACCTTTTCTCCTATTTCTTTTCTATTTCTGTGTCCCTATTCTGGAACACCTTATCTGCTATTTCAATCAGCTGAGAACTAGACATGGATAGAACTCCCTCGGTCTTTTGAAGCTTTTGGTTTTTTGTCAGGAAATGCTTGCGAGATAAATGGCCAATTGATAACCATCTGGGAGCCCGTAGCTTCTGGATCTACGGGTGTATAGAGTCTGTAGGCCTCACAAAGTCTCTCGTAAAATTCGAAAGGTGACTCGTTTCCCTTCTGAACCATTCCAGCCAGTTTAGACATGTCCTTCGGCCTCTGGGCTCCCCTTTTAAGTCCTTGTATAATCGCCGTCCGGTATCTATCTAATTGGATTTTTCCTTCCTCTGTATTGTAGTCCCAATTAGGTCTGTCAGTGGGGAAGCCTTGCTCTATCCACCTCTCTGGGCTAGCAGTACCCTCAGGAACCATCTCCTGTAACTATTTCCTTTCCTCAGTGTTGATCCTATATCTCTCTTCTGTACTGAAGAAAGATGCTAGTAATTGCATCATATCGTCCCAGGTTGGTCAATGAGTGTGAAAACTAGTCTCTATTAGTCTAGTCATGCCCTGGGGTTCCACTGAGTAAGAGGGGGTGTGTTTTTGCCAGTTCAGTATATCAGTTGATGAAAAGGGCTGATAGTAATAGGTTACAGGAGCTGGGTGATGATTACCATCCTCCCCTATCATTGGGGGTTGCTGAACTTCTCTGAGGGGCATCTGCAAGGGTATTCTTTCCTCTGGCTCTTTGGCAGAGCAGAGCCTTTGTTTAATTCCAGTGGTTCCTCCCCCTTGTCCGGGAGTACCTACCGGGAGGGGAGGGTAGAGTCTAGGGAACGTGGTGGCAGCATCCGGGGTGATAGAGTCTGGTGGGTTCATTGTCCCTCCAGTTGAGGCTGGAGCCTGCCGTGGGGGTGGCTCTACAACCTGTGGAGCTGTCGGGACCGCTGAGGAGTCCGAGAGGCTCACCCGTCTCAGGATGGTTCCTCTGGTTGGGCCTCCGGTGGCTGCGGCATTACTAGCTGGTGGAACCATCATCCAATACGGCAGTGGGGGAAGCTCATCTCCTTCAGGGTCCTGTAAAATTTCCTCCTCATCCTTGGTTACCTTTTGGGCCATCAAGATTTTTCCTTCCCTGCCATGATCATAAAAATGGGTCCATTTGGGGGAGTCTTGGGCTATTCCCAGCCAAGAGTCTATGTACGGGAACTGGTCGGGGTTTCTGGGCTTTCCTGTAACTATAGCATAGACTGCCTTTATGAGATTTAAGTCCATAGTTCCCTCTGGTGGCCAGTCAGCTCCCATCGAAGGCCATTCGACTTCACAAAGGGTACGGAGCCAGCTGGGCGTCATTTTCCTCCCATAGTCTCCATCGAATCCTTTCTTAAAATTCTTAATCATATTCTCCAATACAGTGGCCTTAGATCCACTTCCTCCCATTTTCTTACCTCTGGATTCCCACGTCCCGGGGCCTTCCCGAGAAGCCAATCTACCTGCCTCCACTGGCAGGGGAGATGATGGGTCACACAGCAGATGGGTACCTCCTGGGGAAGGGCAGAATACGAGCACGCGGAAATCGATATCCTCTTTCTGAAACCCTGTGGCGACAGCTCGGCACGTTCCCTAAGACAGCGTGGACACACCTCCTAACTGGATTTCTTAAACCCTAAGTTCCCTTTCTTTATCCCTGGCACGGTCGTCGACCTGAGTGCCGAGCAGCTATTGTCGCCAACCTAAGCCAGTTTCCTATGCGTCTCCGTTCTGGTCCCTCCCAGGGGGTGATCAGGCCCCCTCTTCCACCCTGCCGAGTGGGCTCCTCCCCACCTGAGCGCTCAGTTCCCCTGCTGCCATCCACTACCTGCCAAAGCGAAGAAACCGGGCGTTGAAAGGCCGAATTCTTCCAGAGGGTCGAGGTGCCTTCCCCTCTGTAGGAGATTCAAGCTACAAAGCCTCGGGGTGGCCTCAAATGAGACCTGTCTCCTCAAAGTGAGGAGTTTCCCGGCCCACGCACCAAATGTTATAGCCTCGCGTTCCGGGAAACAAACTCACTCAGAAGGACAATGCAGATAGTGGAGTGCAGTTTATTACACCGGCGGGCCCAGGGCAGAGTATCCTCTTAGCCAAGGACCCCAACCAGCATTTGTGAAAATCTTTTATACCCCATGTGTACGTGTCCGAACCCACCACCCCAAATTCCTTGAGACTTACATAAACAAAGGAAGGGTAAATACAACCACAGTAACCCCATCATTCATGTGTTGTGTGTTCAAGCAGTTAATAATCAATAAGCCCGCGGTTACATTCCAACCAGTTAATAACTGATAAGCCTGTGGTTACATTCCGATAGGTACTGTCCGGAGGCAGGGGTGATTAGAGTATGTTTCCTCTTAGGCGATGAGTAACAGGGATACGATCTTCAGGATTCCCCTGTCCGGAGGGGGTCTCATCCTTCTGTTGTCGTTCCCACAGGCACTAAGCAGAGCTCAGAGTCCACTGGAGAGGCGGCCGGGCATGATCAGCATGAACAGGCCTGAGGTGGAACCAGGCCCTATGAATTCCTGCTTCAGTTCTGGAGGTGTGTTGCAGTGCTTGTGCCTTTTGATCAATGGCTTTCTCAGGATACAGGTGAAAGTGGGGCGATGTCGGATCCTCAGCTTAGCAGGACTTGATCGTTTTGTTTCAGGCATTCGGAGACTGGCATGATACTGGCTGCTGCCGGTGTATATTCCCACTGAGAGTTTAGGGAGATTTTTTTCTCCCCCAGACTTCATCCCATATTTATTGTTGCCGATTTGTGACGTTGGCCATTGTGAGTGGTGGGATTTGATTTCCCATGGTCTTTTTGATTGGCATTTCTGCAGCAATTAGGAATGCTGAGCATCTTGTTTGGTGGGGGAGGTTTGAGTTTGTGTTTTCTTTTTTTTTCCTTAAAGGATGTGAGGACAATTTAGCTTCAGGCATTGACTTTCCTGAAAGTTGGCTGTGTTTGGAATTTATTTCTCTAGTGCTAGCCATAGGACATTTCCTGAGGGCAGCTGTTATTGTCCTTTGTGGGTATCTTTCTTTGCAAATATTTCTTCCTAGTTTGAGGGTTGTCCTTCTCCTTCATTTAGGGTTTCCTTTGGTACACAGATGTTTTATGGTTAATTTGGTCCCATTTTCTGCTTTGTGGTTTATTTTCCATTATTTTAAGAGGTGGATCCACAAAGAATTTGCTGCCTGTATGTTAAATCATATCCTGTTTATATTTTTTCTCAATAATTTCATATTTGCATTTAGGTACTTATACTATTTGGGGTTTATTTTGTGTATAGTGTTAAGGAGTTTTCTAATTTCATTCTCCTCATGGTTGAAGGAACCCTCACAGAGTCCTTCATAAAGACTGTTACCAATTTCCATCCCAAGCATGGGTGGAGGAGTGTTCCTTTTATCTCCACACCCTCTCCAGCACTTACTGTTTGTACAGATTTTGACAGTGGTCATTCTGACTGGCGTGATGTGATACCTTGGCGTAGTTTAGATTTGCTTTTCTCTAATGTTTAGCAATCTTGACATCATTTCATTAAGATTTTCTTTTAAAGGGTGTGAGTTAAATTTACATCTTAAAATTGACTTCTTTAATGCCTGCCTTGTTTTGATTTCTTTTTCGATGATAACCCCTAGGACCTTTCCTTAGGGCAGCTGTTTTTTATTACCCTCATGGATCCTTGTGAATACTGAATGCCCAGCAGCACAGCTCTCCATAGTGTTCCTACAGAAATGGCCCCACGGAGGCAGCACTACATCATGCCACACTCCCCCCCCCCATAATTTCCTTGTTATTTCCTATTGGAATAGAGTGAATTTCAGATATTGTGTATGTTTCAGGTGTAGAAGAACTCTATTTAAAGTTATACATAGACATTTATCTATTCAGTCTAGCGTTCTGTTCCACATGGGTGATTACAGTGTGTTCAATAAACTTCTCTGTGCTATTCAGTAGGTACTTTTTATCAACTACTTGATGTATATTAATGTGTACATGTTAATTCCAGTCTCTTAATTTATCCCGAATGTATCTGGAAGTTGCGGGCTCTCCAGATAGTCCCCAGCCAGGTACTTTTAGGAGGCACACTGCCAGCTACATGCTCCCAGCTTCCTTGCACCAGGACACTCCAGCTTTGGGAACCAGACCAGTCCGGCTCCAGGGATGGGACACCCCCCAGCTCAGTATGTCCCAAGAAGAACAGAGTCAGAATGTCTTTTTTTGTTCTGTTTTCATCCCATGATTTGAACTGGAGTATGCAGTGAATTACAATCTTCTGGGTGTTTTGTTTTTTCCTTTTCCTTCTACTACAACTTGTTTCATTTCTACATAGATGTATATGTGATTTGTTGGGGCTTTTTTCTTTATAGGTTATTACAGAACATGCAGTAAGTTTCCTTGTGTTACACAGTGGGTCCTGCTCACTTATTTTATCAACAGTAGTGTGATACTCCATGCCCCACATCTTTGTATCTTGGTGACCGGAAGTTTCCTTTCTAAGTCTATAAGGCTGTGTCTCGGGCAATGGGCTCATTTGCATCCAACTTTAATTTATACCTAGAAGGGATATCATAGTGTCAGGGGAGTGTAATCTCCTCAGTTCTGTCTCGTCTCAACAAAAATTTGAAGCGATTTAAGTTTAAGCCCTCAACGGGACACAGCGCTCAGACAGACCGTGTTACAGCTCTTGGACAGATCAGTGTTACAGCTCTGTGTTACAGCTCACTTTTATTTAGAAAATAACAGGAAAATACATCCTCGAGGCATGAGGGCATGCCAACCCAAAGATGCAAAAAGAAGAGAGAGCCCTGGCCCTTTGACTCCTCTTTTTATGTTTTTTCCTCCCCCTGGGCCTGCCCTATGTAAATTGGACTAGCCAGGAGTGCTGTTTGTCCCACCTGAGGTCCTCACTCCGGTCCTCGGACCTTCCTTTGTTCTATTTTCATGGGCTTTTCCCTTCCTTGTCTTTTAGCCACCACCATTCTGGACTCCTGTTTCCTATTCTACCTACCTAACAATAGGATACTTGTCTGTCCTTGTCTCCCTTACTTCACTTGGGATGATTCTCTCTACTTTCATTCCTGAAGCTGTACTTGGCATTATTTCTTACTTATCATGATTGGAAATATTGCATTGTGTACATGTGCCCCATCCTCTGTTTCCATTCATGTGTTTCTATAATTAGCTTGCTTCCCTATCTTGGTTGTTGTACCTCATGAGGTGAAAATCATAGGGTTACCCACCTCTATTAAAATCTTGCTTGTCATGACCTGGCTGCCTGGACCCCAGCCCAGTCCAGACATTAGACCCAAGCCTGCTCAGGCTCCAGGAATGGGAGAGCAGCCCAAGTCAGGGAGGCTGGAGGGAGTAACAGCCATTACTTTTCTCTCCCTTTCTTTTCTTTAATCTCATGCCCATGCTCTTTTGAAGTATAGCCGACTTGCAGTTCTATGCTTCTCAGTGTCCAGCCAACTGATTAAGTTATGAAATACACATACAGCATGTTTGTACTCTTTTATTGTTTTGACATATACTGTTGAACAAGGTTGAGTAAAATTCTCTGTGCTGAACTTGTAGAATATCTATTACAGCTACAGATTTCTTTATATATTGGAGAAAAATATTTCTGTGACTATGTGCATGAAAGGAAGGCTGAGGAAAGAAGGAAGGAGTTAATCCTTGTGGATTATCTAAATCAGACGTACATGTGTGTTTGAATCTCAGAGTCTCTCTTCGTGCTGTAATTTGCTTCCCCTGTGTCTCTATTTTTCCTCGAAAGGACATCATCTGCTATTTTTTCACTGCTGCAGACTTCAGTTAGTGTATGATCCTTGAAGATCCATCCTTGTGGGAAAAATTGGCATAATTTTATAATTTCAGGGGTGGTTTTTTGTGTCTGAGTAATAGCCCATTTTATATATGTACCACATTTCTTGAAGATTTAACCTGTCAATGGACTTCTTGGATCTGTGTCTTGAGTATTGGAAGTAGCACTGCAGTGAAGGTTGAGGTACATATGTGTATCATTTTGAATGATGTTTTTTCATAATATAGGCCAGGTGTGGGTATTAAAATCTTAGGTTTAGCTCTCTTGAAGTTTTTTGTTCTGGCCTGTGGAGACTGTCCATTCAAGGGGCTTTTTCTAATGTCTGAATATTCCCATAGAGCCTGTAGGGGTATTCCATCATCTCCCTGCTTTCTCCCCCCATTAACTGTTTGCAGACAGGATAGCCATTCTGTCAGATGGAATATGATTTCTTGTTATCATTTTGATTGGCATTCCTCCTGTAATAATTAGGGATGCTGAGCATCTTGTCCTGTGGCCTTTTGAGTTTGAAAGTTGGCTGTTTCTGGAATTTATATCTGCCAAATTCACTGCAGGACCTTTCCTGAGGGCAGTTGTCATTAACAGCCCCACAGGCCTTGTAAACTGGAGTGGAGATTCCAGTAAGCACCGGTGGTCAAGTTGCAGTCATAGGAAATGACCACAACTCTGGTTGAAGCAACCAGAGCCTTAGGAATAGTTGGCTTCCTGGGCTGTGAATTAGAGTGGAATGTGCCTGAGCAAACACCCAAGGGCTTAAATATCACTACTTCTTCCCCCCAAAGCTTTACTCCTCCCCTCCAGACTCATGCCTACCTGGGGCACCGCTCCCTGCTGAGGTGCCTAGGAGGCTGCACTCTCAGGGAGGAGCCCTCAGCTGGGGTCCCAGCGCCAGGGCCCTGGATACCTGGTGACTTTAGCCTGGTCCCCGAGGTCAGAGGGTCAGGCCACCATCGTTGAGGCACACTAGGGATTCTGGTCCAAGCCAGAGAAAACTCAACAGTACAGGTTTAAGAGAGGTCTCAGTGAAGGGCACCCCGCCTGGTTGTGTCAGCCCCACCCTCGTCCAGCCCTGGGACTCAAGCCTACTCAGGTTCCACAGATCAGCATCCCAAGTAAGGGAGGTTGGAGGAAATAAACTAGGTATTACTCTTCTTTCCTTTAATCTCAAGCTGATGGTATACTGAAGTATAGTTGATTTGCAGTTTTGTGCTTGTCCTCAGTGTACAATGGACTGATTCAGTTATGACATATACATGTAGCATCTTTGTACTTAAAATTTTTTTGCCATAGAGGTTATTGAACAAGGTGGAGTAAGTTTCTCAGTGCTGAAAATCAAATCCTTGTGGAGTATCTATTAGAGATACAGATATTTTGTACATGTGCAAGAAATGAAGGAAAGAGATAGTCCTTTTGGATTATCTATTACTGCTACAGATTTCTATATGTATGTTAGAGATAAAGATTTCTTTGTATATGTGCATGGAAGGAAAGAAGAAAGAAGGAAGGAGGAAGACAGGAGATAATCTTTGTGAATTACCTAGTAAAGATTTCTGAAGGTATGTTAGAGATACAGAGTTCAGTGCATATGTGGAAGGAAGGAAGGAAGGAGAGAACTCTTGTGGATTATGTATTACAGATACTGATTTCTGTCTATACATTAATACCGACCTCCTAATTCATATCTGACCCATTCCTTTCCTTTTTTTTTTTCCAAAAGCTTTTGTGTTTGAAAGTTAGGGTCTCCTGTGTAGTAAATTACTTCCCCTGTATGTCTTCTTTTTGTGGAGAAGGGGCATCATCTGTTATGTTTTTTCTATGTTGCTGACTACACTACATATATGATCCTCTAACATCCATCCTTGTTTGGACCAGTGGCATAATTTCATGGCAGTTTTTCATGTCTGAGTAAAAGCCTAAGGTATGTATGAACCACATTTCTTTAAGATTTAATTTTTCAATGGAACGTTTCTTTGGTCTGTGTCTTGGCTGTTGGAAGTAGCACTGCAGTGAACGTTGGGGTGCATGTGTCATTTGAATGGTGGTTTTTTTTGTAATTATAGGCTCAAGTGTGGGTATTAAAATCCTAGACTTAGCTCTATTGAAATTTTTTGTTGTCGGCTGTGGAGGCTGACCTTTCTAGGGGCTGTTGCCAATATTCATTCCCATGGAGCATGTAGGAAGTTCCATTATTTCCCAGCTTTCTCCCCCATTTACTGTTTGCATACAGTCAGGGTGGCTAGGGTATTTGATTACTTGTCGTTTTGATTGGGATTCCTATGGTAATCATAGGATGATTGTCTTGTCCTGGGCCATTTGGGGTCTTTTATTTTACATTTTTTTTGAAGGGTGTGAGAAAAATTTTATCTGTTCCATTTGGCTTCTTTACAGTCGGTTGTGTTTGGAATTTATTTCTACAATACTGGCCTCAGGACTTTTCCTGAGGCCCCACAAGTCTTGTGAGTTGGAGGTGCTAGGAAGCAATCATGGTCAACATGTAGTTACAGGAGCTGTCCACAAGGAGGCAGCACTTATTCATGCTCAACTGTGATTCGACATGCAACCAGAGCCTTGGGGAAAGTTGGCTTCCTGGGCTCTGAATTAGAGTGGACTGTGCCTGAGCAAATACCCAAGGGTTTAAGTCTCACTATTTCCTCCCCCAAAGCTCCAACCCCCTCCAGACTCATGCCAACCTGGGGCACCACTCCCTGCGGAGGGACCTAGGAGGCTGCACACTCAGGAAGGAGGTCAGCTGGGGACGCCAGCACAAGGGGACCTGAATACTTGGTGACTTCACCTTAGTCCCCAGGCCTGATTGTTGAGCCACCATCTTTTGGGTGCACTCTGAATTCTGATCACAGCCAAGGAAAACCAGGCAAAACAGGTTTAAGAGGTGTCTCATGAAGGGCACTCTGCTGTCCCCAGTCCAGCCATGGTACTCAACACTACCCACGTTCCAGGGATCGGATACTATCCCAACTTATGAAGGTCAGTGGGCATAAACTAGGCTTTACTTTTCATTCTTGTTCTTTTCTTTACTCTCATGCCGATGCTATTTTGAAGTATAGCTGATTTGCCTTTTTGTGCTTGTCCCCAGTGTCCAATGGACTGATTCAGTTATGACATATACATAGAGCATAGTTGTACTTTTTTGGATTCTTTTGCTGTAGAGGTTATTGAACAAGGTTGAGTAAAGTTCTCTGTGCTGAACATCAGTTCCCTGTGAAATATCTATTAGAGATACAGATTGTTTTATACATGTGCAAGGAACCAAGGAAGGAAAGTCCTTGTGGATTATTCATTGCAGTTACAGATTTCTTGCCGGACCAGCCGGAAGATTTCAGCGAGCAACACGACGCGTTCCTTTAGGCTAAGAAATAAAGACAGAGAACAGATGGGGTCGAGAGGATCGCTGCAGTCAGCGATGATTCTTAATTTCTCAGGGTTACTTTTATACTAAACCAAGAAGAGAATCTTAAGAAGAGAAAATATTTTTCCATAAACATCACTTTGAGATAACAATCACCAGAACTCTCTGATAACACCAAAGGCATCCCTTTTATCTTAAGGGTGGTCGTGAAAGGCTTATCCATCTGCGTCATGTGTGCATTCAAGGCTTACAAATGTTCTTTAAGATTAACTTAGATAATAACTTCCAGAGAGGAGTGGCGGGACAGAGAGCTATGTCCGCGAACAGACCCTTGAGGATCAAGGCAGCTCCCAGAGCCAGCCTTTTGGTTCAGGCCGCTCCCCGCAATTTCTGTAACTGTATATGTTATATACATATGTATATATATACATATATATACTGTATATACATATATAACTGTATATGTATATGTTAGAGATAAATGTTCCCTCATATATGTGTATGGTAGGAAGGAAAGAGGCTGGACATAAACCTTGTGGATTACCTAATACAGATACATATTTCTGTGGGTATGTTAGAGATACAGTGTTTAGTGCTTATGTAGAAGGAAAGAAGGAAGGAGATAATTTTTCCAAATTATCTATTACAACTACAGATTTCTGTCTATATGTTAGTACTGACCTCCTGATTCATCCCTGGCTCTTTCCTTTTTTTTTTTTGAATTCTTTGTTTGAATCTCAGAGTTTCTTTTTATATTGTAAAATACTTCCTGTGGATCTCTTTAAAATTTTACCTAGAAGGGACATCATCTGCTATTTTCTTCCTCTGTTGCTGATTCTGCTTAGTTTATGATTCTCCAAGGTTCTTCCTCACGGGAACCATTGGGATAATTTCATGGGGTTTTTCGAGTCTGAGTAATAGCCCATTGTATATATGTACAATATTTCTTCAAGATTTAATCTGTCAATGGAGCATTTCTTTGGGCTGTGTCTTGGCTATTGGAAGTAGCACTGCAGTGAATGTTGGGGTGCATGTGTCATTTGAATGATGGATTTTCATAATATAGGCCCAGGTGTGGGTATTAAAATCCTAGGCTTAGCTCTCTTGAAATTTTTCATTGTTGCCTATGGAAGCTGTCCTTTCTAGAGCATGTTGCCAATATCCATTCATTCCCATGGAGTATGAAGTGGGATTCTATCATCTCTCAGCTGTCTCCCCCATTTACCATTTGCATACAGTTAGGATACCATTCTCTCAGATGGAATTTGATTGCTTGTTGTCATTTTGATTGGTATTCCTCCTGTAATAAATAGGGATGTTGAATATCTTGTCCCATGACCATTTGGTGTTTTTTCCGTTTTTTTTTTTTTTTTCCTTAAAGGGTATGAGGAAAATGTACCTGTCACAATTGGATTCTTGAAAGTCAGTTGTGTTTGGAATGTATGTCTGCAATATCTACAGGCCCTACAGGTAGGGCCTTTTCTGGCGGCAGCTATCATTAACAGTCCCTTGCACCTTGTGAATTGGAGATGCCAGTAAGCACCTGTGGTCAAGTTGTAGTTATAGAAAATGTCCACAAGGCGGCAGTACTTCTTCATGTCCAATTCTTGTTCCATGTGCAACCAGAGTCTTAGGGAAAGACGGCTTCCTGGACAGTGAATTAAGAGTGGAATGTGCCTGAGCAAACACCCAAGGGCCTGTGTCTTACTACTTCTTCCCCCTGAAGCTTCACCCCTCCCCTCCAGACTCATGCTTACCTGGGGCATCGCTTCCTGCTGAGGTAGGTGCCTAGGAGACTGAACTCTCAGGAAGGAGGCTTGATTTGGGGACCCCAGCACCAATAGACCTGAAATCTAGATTACTTTTCCAGGGTTTGAGGCCAGATGGTCAACCATCCTTTTGTTGTACTAGGGACTCTGGTCTCTGTCAGAGCAAACCAGAGAGTACTCAGTTAAGGACACCCTGCCCAGCTGTTTGACACTTCAGGGCAGTTGTGGGTTCCAAGGCTGCTCAGACTCCAGGGATGGGATAGCAGCCTGTCAGGGAGGTGGAAGGAAATTAACTGGGGTTTGACTTCCTTTCCTTTAATCTAATGCCAATACTATATGGGAATATAGTTGATTTGTCATTTTTTGCTTGTCATCAGTATACAACCACCTGATTCTGTTATGACATATGATTATATACAGTACATCTGTTCTTTTTTGGATTGTTTTGCCCTAGACATTATTACAGAATTTCGAGCAAAGTTCCTTGTGCTGAACATCAGGTGTTAGTGGAGTATCTGATAGATATACAAATTTCTGTGTAAATGTGGAAAGAATGAAGGAAGGAGATAATCCTTGCAAACTGTCTATTAATAGATATAGATTTCTGTGTATATGTTAGAGATGCAGATTTTGTGTTTATGTGGGAGGGAGGAGCAAGGGAGGAGATAGTCCTTGTGGGTTATCTATTGAAGATACTGGTTTATGTGCATATGAGGAAGGAAGGAAATAATCCTTGTGGATTTTCTATTACAGATACAGATTTCTGTATATGTTAGAGATAGATTTCTTTGTATATGTGGAAGGAAGGAACAGAGGGAAGGTAGGAGATACTTCTTGTGGATAATCTATTAAAAATACATATTCCTGTATATATGTTTGTCCCGAGTTTCTAATTCATCCCTGGCCCTTCACTTTTCTTTTGGGGGGGAGGCACTTTCTGTTTGAGTTCTCAGAGTCTCTTTTTGTGTTGTAAATTAGTTCCTTTGCATCTCTTTTTTCATTTAGCACAGAAGGGAGACAGGATACTATTGTCTTTCCTTGACTGGCTGACTTGGTTAGTGTAAGATTCTTCCAGGTCCACCCCTGTGGCAACCAGAGGCACAGTTCCATAATTTCAGCGGCGGTTTCTCATGGTCCATTGTCTGCATGTGCTGCGTCTTCTTTAGCTTCAATCTGTCAGTGGACATTTTCTTGGGTCTGTGTTTTGCTATTGTAAGTGGCTGCAGTGAATGTTGGGGTGCATGTGTCTTCTTGAATGGTGGTATTTTCCATATAAGCTCACATGAGGGTATGTTAGATTCTAGGCTTAGTTTTTCTGAAGATCTTTTTCTAGCATGCGGAGACTGTACTTTCTAGGGCTGTTGGCAATCTCCATTCCCACTGACTGTGTCAAGTAGGTTCCATCACTATCCAGCTCTCTCCCGCATGTATTGTTGCAAACTTGTGAGGATGGCCATTCTGATAGGTTGAATTTGATTTCTTATTGTCATTTTGATTGGCATTTCTCCTGTAATATTAGGAATACAGAGCATATTGTCCTGTGGCAGTTTGGGGTTTTTTATTCTTAAGGAAATGAAGAAAATTTACCTTTTGCCATTGGCTTCTTGAAAGTTGGTTGCGTTTGCAATTTATTTCTGCAGTATCTGCTGCAGGACCTTTCCTGAGGGTGTGCATGTCTGTGTGCTAAGTCACTTCAATCATGTCCAACTCTTTGTGACTCTATGAACCATAGACCACCAGTCTCTCTGTCCATGGAATTCTCCAGGCAAGAATACTAGAGTGGGTTGCCATGCCCTCCTCCAAGGGATCTTCCTGACCCAGGGACTGAACCAGCATCTTTATGTCTCCTGCATTGGCAGGCAGTTCTTTACCACTAGTGCCACCTGGGAAGCCCCAGTAGAATCATAAAAAGTCATTAACAACTCAGCTAGTCATACAGAAAGAGGTCAAGCTGTATCACCAGGGCAAACTGTTAAACCTCAGATGGAATGGTCACACTGAGGCCTGAGATGTGGGAAGGGTCAGTAGACATGGTGGTCTCACCATGTGCCCCCTTAGTAGTAACTGTATTTGCTCAAGGAACAGCTTTTATTGGATGATGGAACTTGGTCCCACCAAAACTAAGCCTTCCCTTTGAAGGGAGCAGTGCACATCTTTAAAACAGCTAAAAGGTGCAAAATTGAGCACATCACCTTGAGTAACATGATGTTGCGTGTCCCTATCATTAGATAAGAAAGGAAATAACTAAATATTTAATAAATTCTTATCTGTAAGAAACTGTCAAGTTGAGATGTCAAACAATTTATTTTACATCTGAAAATTAAAGAATCATCCTATAATGCTCCTCATTGTTAATTATTTGAGAAATTCAAATCAAAACTTCAATGAGGTACCACCTCAAAATGGTCAGAAAGGCCATCATTTAAAAATCTCCAAATAACAAGTGTTGCAGAGGGTGTGGAGAAAAGGGAACCCTCCTACACTGTTGCTGGGAATGTAAATTGGTGCAGTCACTGTAGAAAACAGTATGGCGGTTCCTCAAAAAAAACTAAAAATAGAGTTACTATATGATCCAGCAATCCCACTTGTAGCCATATATCCAGACAAAGCTATAATTTGAAAAGATACATGAAGTATGTGCATATGAGCTGCAGATCTGACAAGAAACCTTACTCTCACATCCTAGATATCAAATTTGTTCTCACATGTTGTCTACCATATTCAGTCTCTTGGTTCATACTCCATGTAACAACATACTGTCATGATTAAATCCAATTTGAATTTTACCTTATTTTTAGGATGTGGTTTCTCTCCAGCAGTGTAGGAAGATTCCATTTTCCCCAGGGCAGCACTTCTTCATGCCAAACTCTGGTTCCACCTGCAACCAGAACCTTAGGGGAGTCAGCTTCCTGGGTTCTATATATGTTCATGAGGGAGAGGAGGCAGGTAGGAAGGCAGAGGAGAATCCTTGTGGATTAGCTAATAGAGATACATATTTCTGTGGGTGTTAGAGATATACTGAAGAAGAAAATGGCAACCTACTCCAGTAGTCTTTCCTGGGAAATCCCATGGTCAGAGGAGCCTGGTGGGCTACAGTCCATAGGATCACAAAGTGTCAGACATGACTAGTGACCAAACAACAACAAGCATGTTAGAGATTTTAGTGCATACATGAAGGGAGGAAGGAAGGAGATAATCTTTGTGGTTTATCTATTGCAAGTACAGATTTCTGTGTATGGTTAGTAGCAACTTCTTAATTCATCCCTGGTAGTTTCCTGTTATTTATTTATTTTTGGCAGGGAGGAATCCTTTGTGTTATAATGTCAGACTCTTTTTGTGTTGTACATTACTTCCCCTGTACCTCTTCATTATTTTGCCTTGGAGGGACATCATCTGCCATTTTCTTCGTCCATTGCTGGCTTCGCTTAGTGTATGATGCTCCAAAGAGCATCCTGTGGGGATCACTGGCCTGATTTCATAATTTCAGTGGTGGTTTTTCAAGTCTGAGTAATAGCCCATTAATATACCACATTTCCTTAAGATTTCATCTGGGGATGAACCTATTCTCATGTCTGTCTCTTGGCATTTGGAGGTCCCACTGCAGTGAACGTTGGGGTGCACGAATCATTCTCAGTGGTGGTTTTTCGTAACAAAGGCCCAAGTGTGGATTTTAAATTCCTGGGCTTAGTTCTCTTGAAATTTTTAGTTCTGGCCTGCAGAGGCTGTCTTTTCTAGGGGCTGTTGCCAATGTCCATTCCCACGGCACTTGTCGGGGGGTTCCATCATCTCCCTGCTCTCTCCACTATTTACTGTTTGCAGACAGTCAGGATGGTCGTTCTGTCAGATGGGATTTGATTTCTTGTTGTCAATTTGATTGCCATTCTTCCTGTCATAATTAGGGTTGCTGAGCATCTTGTCTTCTGGCTGATTGGATTTTTTTTTTTTTCCCCCTTAAAGGGTATGAGGAGAATTTATCTGTTGCCATTGGCTTGTTGAAAGCTGGCTAGCTTTGGAATTTATTTCTGCAAAACCTGCTGAAAGACCTTTCTTGAGGGCAGCCGTTGCTAAGGGCACCAGAGGTCTTGTGAACTCAAAGTGCAGATAGAACCAGGGTCACGTTGTGGTTACAGGAATGTCCACAAGGCGGCAGCACTTCTTCACGCCCATGTTTGGTTCCACCTGCAACCAGAACCTTAGGGGAGTAGGCTTCCTGGGCGGTGAATTAGAGCGGAATATGACTGAGCAAACACCCAGGGGTTTGCGTCTCACTACTTCTTCCCCCTAAAGCTTTCCCCCTCCCCCCCAGACTCATGCCTACCTGGGGCACTGCTCCCTGCTGAGGTGCCTAGGAGGCTGCACTCTCAGGGAGGAGGCTTCAGCAGGCGTCCCCAGTGCCCAGACCCTGGACACTAGGTGACTTTACTCTGTATCCTCGAGACCAGAGGGTCAGGCCACCATCGTTGGGGTGCACTAGGGATTCTGGTCTCAGTCAGAGAAAAAACAGTACAGGTTTAAAAGGCGTCTCTATGAAGGGCACCCTGCCGGGCCATCTTGACCCCACCATAGGCCAGCCCTTGGACTCAAGTTTCCTAAGGTTCAGGGATGGGATAAGAGCCCAAGTCTCGGAGGTCAGAGGGAATAGTGTAGTCATTACTCTTTTCTTTCCTTTTCCTTAGTCTCATGCCGATGCTCTGTTGAAGTCTAGCCGATTTGCAGTTTTGTGCTTATTCTCAGTGTACAGTGAACTGATTCAGTTATGACAGATACATTCTGCATATGTGTAGTTGTTTTTGTTTTGATTTTTCCCATGGAGTTTATTGAACAAGGTCCGGTAAATTCTCTATTCTGATCATCAGGTCCCTGTGGACTATTAGAGATACAGATTGTTTGTACATGTGCAAGGAACCAAGGAAGGAAATAGTCCTTGTAGATTATATATTCCAGCGACAGATTTCTATGTCTATGGTAGAGATAATACTTCTGTGTATATGTGCAAGGAAGGAAGAAATCAAGGAAGGAAGGCCAGAGATAAGCCTTGTGGATTAGCTCATACAGTAGCAGATTTCTGGATATATGTTGGATATACAGATTTCAGTGCCTGTGTGAAAGGACGAATGGAGGTAAGGATGGGAGGAGGAGATAATCCTTGTGGCTTATCTATTACAGACACAGATTTCCATGTATACCTTAGTACTGACCTCCTAATCCACCCCTGGCTCTTTCCCTTTTTATTCCCCCCTCTTTGGAATTCTGGGTTTGTGTTTGCATCTCAGAGTGTCTATGTTGTAAACTCTTCCTCTGTCTTTTTTTCAATTTCTCCTTCCATGACATCTGCTATTTTCTTCCCTTGTTGCTGATTTCTCTTAGAATACTTTCCACCAAGGTCCATCCCTGTGGGGACTGTTGGCCTAATTTCATAATTTCAGTGTTGGTTTTTCAAATCCATTTTAATAATATATATTATAATAATATTAAAAATATCCCATTTTATATATGTACCACAGTTAAGATTTTATCTGTCATTGGCTCTTATCTTGGGTCTGTGTCTTGGCGATTTGAGGTACCAATGCAGTGAACGCTGGGGTGCATTTTTCATTTTGAATGACCATTTTCGTAATATAGGTCCAGGTGTGGGTATTAGAATCCTAGTTTTAGCTGTCTTGAAATTTTTTCTTCTTGCCTGTGGAGGCTGTCCCTTCAAGGGGTTGTTGCCCATGTCTGTTCCCAGGGAACAATGAAAATGGGTTCCTTTATTTTGTTGCAGGGAGAAAGTCTGACTTCATATTGAAAACTGTTTTTTTGACTTGCTTTTCATTCTTTAATTATTATAATCATACTCAATAGCTTGCCTAGAGGTCCCTACCCCCCGCTTGACTATAAACTAAATTGTCTTTGTTCAGCTCAGGGAGAGATACTTTGTCCTTGCCCACATGGAAATAGAAGAGATTAGCACACCCCTTCTGAAGGCTTTTCATTCCCTTTTGCAAGACTGAAGACCTTCTCACTTTACTTCCCCACTGCATCTCCCTCTCCTTCTGCCTTTTGACTTTAGTTACTCATTGCTTCTTTCTCTCTGATCTATAAAACAACCTGGCATCCAGACCCCAGAAGATGGTTAATTTGAGGCACTAGCCTGCCATCCTTTCCATCTGCTGGCTCCCCAATTAAAGTCCCTTCCTTGCCTCAACACCTCATCTCTTGGTTTCATTGGCCTATCATGCGGTGAGCAGAACGAGCTTGGACTCAGGAACAATTTGGCTTAGCCAGCCAGGAGCCTTGCTGCTTGTGGCTAGCCGGCCCTGATCAGGGAATATTGGGGCAAGAGCCTCGCAGTGGCTGGGACCATTTGTTGTCCTGAAGTTATTTCCTTCAAGATTCCCTGAAGTGGCACCAGCTACCCCCAGCACTTGGCAGTTGAGACAAGGAACTGAAAAACTTCTAGAGTCCAGGGACTCAATTTGATTTGCAGGGTAAGTATATGCAATGCGATAGCTGGTTCAGCCAGTATGATGTTTTGTGTGTCCTTTTGTGTTAAAAGCCGACAGGCTCGATTTTGGGAGGGTAAGTCACTCTGGTGAGCACATGGGAACATATTTTTCCCTCAATCTGGGCTTTTCCTTTACGGGATAAGCAAATTTTGTTGGGTACCCATTTGCAGAGAGGAGGTGTTGTTGGACTCTATCCTGAACCAGTTCATTGGGAACTAGTCCTCGTGGGGCATGCCCACCCTAGTTGCAATTAGCTCAACTGTAGGGTAAATTGTAGGGTAAATGGGCTTCCCTTGTGGCTCAGCTGGTAAAGAATCCTCCTGCAATGTTGGAGACCTGGGTTTGATCCCTGGGTTAGAAAGATCCCCTGGAGAAGGGAAAGGGTAGCCACTCCAATATTCTGGCCTGGAGAATTCCATGGATTGTATAGTCCATGGGGTTGCAAAGAGTCGGACACAACTGAGCGACTTTGACTTCACTTCACAGGGTAAATTTATTTACCTGATTTGGGAACTGGTCTAGTTGGAACGGGTTCATTTGGGAAGTAACTCTTGTGGGAGGGAGTAGCCTAGTTAGAATTAGTTCATTTGCTTTATAGGGTAAATTGATTTACCCAATCTGGGAATCAGTTCATCTGGATGCATCAATGCTGAAATCTGTTTGTGCCGCTTTTGTTGAAATCTGTTTGGGTCTTCTGTGTTTGGTGTTATACAGCTGATAAAAGTGGGAAAATAGATATGTTAAGATCAGAAGAACAAAGTCCTTGAATGGCTCAGAATTAAACAATCTGGCTTCATAGTCACACACGAACTGAGCATCTACCTAGAGGCCTTATCTCCACACAAGCCGAGCATCTCTCCAGAGGCCCAATATACACACATGAGCTGAGCGTCTGCCTAGAGGTGTTTAGACATACACAAGCTTAGCATCTATATAGTCAGCAAAAACAAGACCGGGAGCTGACTGTGGCTCAGGTCATGAACTCCTTATTGCCAAATTCAGACTTAAACTGAAGAAAGTAAGGAAAACCACTAGACCATTGGGGTATGACTTAAATCAAATTCCTATGACTATACAGTAGACGTGAGAAATAGATTTAAGGGACTAGATCTGATAGAGAGCCTGATGAACTATGGATGGAGATTCATGACATTGTACAGAAGACAGGAATTAAGACCATCCTCATGGAAAAGAAATGCAAAAAGGCAAAATGGTTGTCTGAGGAGGCCTTACAAATAGCTGTGAAAAGGAGAGAAGCAAAAAGCAAAGGAGAAAAGGAAAGATTCCCATTTGAATGCAGAGTTCCAAAGAATAGCCAGGAGAGATAAGAAAGCCTTCCTCAGCGATCAGTGCAAAGAAATAGAGGAAAACAATAGAATGGGAAAGACTAGAGATCTCTTCAAGAAAATTAGATACCAAGGGAACATTTCATGCAAAGATGGGCACAATAAAGGACAGAAATGGTATGGACCTAACAGAAGCAGAAGCTATTAAGAAGAGGTGGCAAGAATACACAAAAGAACTTTACAAATAAAGATCTTCACGACCCAGATAATCATGATGGTGTAATCACTAACCTAGAGTCAGACATCCTGGAATGTGAAGTCAAGTGAGCCTTAGAAAGCATCACTACGAACAAAGCTAGTGGATGTGATGGAATTCCAGTTGAGCTATTTCAAATCCTGAAAGATGATGCTATGAAAGTGCTGCACTCAATATGCCAGCAAATTTGGAAAACTCAGCAGTGGCCACAGGACTGGAAAAGGTCAGTTTTCATTCCAGTCCCTAAGAAAGGCAATGCCAAAGAATGCTCAAACTACCACACAATTGCCCTCATCTCACACACTAGTAAAGCAATGCTCAAAATTCTCCAAGCCAGGCTTCAGCAATACGTGAACCATGAACTTCCAGATGTTCAAGCTGGTTTTAGAAAAGGCAGAGGAACCAGAGATCAAATTGCCAATATCTGCTGGATCATCGAAAAAGCAAGAGAGTTCCAGAAAAACATCCATTTCTGCTTTATTGACTATGCTAAAGCCTTCGACTGTGTGGATCACAATAAACTGCGGAAAATTCTGAAAGAGATGGGAATACCAGACCACCTGACCTGCCTCTTGAGAAACCTGTATGCAGGTCAGGAAGCAACAATTAGAACTGGACATGAAACAACAGACTGGTTCCAAGTAGGAAAAGAAGTATGTCAAGGCTATATATTGTCACCCTGCTTATTTAACTTATATGCAGAGTTCGTCATGAGAAACACTGGGCTGGAGGAAGCACAAGCTGGAATCAAGATTGCCGGGAGAAATATCAATAACCTCAGATATGCAGATGACACAAACCTTATGGCAGAAAGTGAAGAGGAACTAAAAAGCCTTTTGATGAAAGTGAAAGAGGGGAGTGAAAAAGTTGGCTTAAAGCTCAACACTCAGAAAACTAAGATCATGGCATCTGGTCCCATCACCTCATGGGAAATGGATGGGGAGACAGTGGAAACAGTGTCAGACTTTATTTTTTTGGGCTCCAAAATCACTGCAGATGGTGATTGCAGGCATGAAATTAAAAGACACTTACTCCTTGGAAGGAAAATTATGACCAACTTAGATAGCATATTTAAAAGCAGAGACATTACTTTGCCAACAAAGGTCTGTCTGGTCAAGGCTATGGTTTTTCCAGTGGTCATGTATGGATGTGAGAGTTGGACTGTGAAGAAAGCTGAGCGCCGAAAAATTGATGCTTTTGAACTATGGTGTTGGAGAAGACTCTTGAGAGTCCCTTGGACTGCAAGGAGATCCAACCAATCCATCCTAAAGGAGATCAGTGTTGGGTGTTCATTGGAAGGACTGATGCTGAAGCTAAAACTCCAATACTTTGGCCACCTCATGTGAAGAGCTGACTCACTGGAAAAGACCCTGATGCTGGGAGGGATTGGGGGCAGGAGGAGAAGGGGACGACAGAGGATGAGATGGCTGGATGGCATCACTGACTCGATGGGCATGAGTTTGAGTAAACTCCAGGAGTTGGTGATGGACAGGGAGGCCTGGCATGCTGCGATTCATGGGGTCGAAAAGAGCCAGACACGACTGAGTGACTGAACTGATCATCTCTTAGAGGCCTCAAAGACACACGGGAGCTGAGTCTCTGCCTAGAGTCCTCTTAGACACACAGGAGCTGAGCATCTGCCTGAAAGTGTAAAGTGAAAGTGAAATTCACTCAGTCGTGTCCAACTCTTTGCAACCCCATGGACTATACAGTCCATGGAATTCTCCAGGCCAGAATACTGGAGTGGGTAGCCTTTCCTTTCTCCAAGGGATCTTCCCAACCCAGGGATTGAGCCCAGGTCTCCCACATTGCAGGTGGATTCTTTGCCAACTGAGCTATCAGGGAGCATCTGCCTAGCAGCCCGACACACACGAGATGAGTGTCTGACTAGAGACCTCATAAACATGTGAGCTGAGCGACTGCCTAGCAGCCCCAGAGAGGCTGAGCATCTGCTTGGAGGCCTCATAGACACACACAAGCTGAGTGCATAGCCAGAGGCCTCATAGACACAAATGAGCTGAGCATCTGTCTAGAGATCTTCTAGTCACACACGACCTAAGCATCAGCCTAGAGGTGTTTAGATACACACAAGCTCAGCATCTGTTTGAGGCCTCAAAGACACACAAGGAGCTGAGCATCTGCCTAGAGGCCTCCTAGACCCATAAAAGATGAAGTACTGCCCCCTAGAGGTCATATCCTGTCACAGCAGCCCTCAGGAAAGGTTCTGCCACACATACTACAGAAATGAATTCCAAACACAACCAACTTTCAAGAAGCCAATTTCAAAGATCAATTTTCCTCACACTCTTTAAGGAAAAAAAATAGAAAAAGAAAACCCAAATGGCCAAGGACAAGATTCTAGTGTCCCAAATTATTACAGGACAGATATTGATCAAAATGACAATAAGAAATCAAATCCCGTCTAACCGAACGGCCATCATAACTGTCTGCCAACAGTACATGGAGGAGAGCCAGGAGATGACGGAATTCTCCTTCATGTTCCCAGCAAACAGACATTGGCAACAGTTGCTTGAAGGAACAGCCTGCACAGGTCGTAACAAAAAAACGTCAAGAGCGCTAGGACTCTGATACCCACACCTGGACCTATATTATGTAAAACCATCATCCAAAATGACAATATGTACCCCAACCTTCACTGCAGTGGTACCTCCAACTGCTAAGACACAGAACCAAGAAAAGGTCAACTGACAGATTAAATCTGAAAGAAATATGGTACATATATTCAAGGTGCTATTACTCAGACTTCAAATATCACCATGGAAATAATGAAATTATGCCAATTGTCCGAACAAAGATGGACCTTGGAGGAAAATACACGAAGTGAAGTAAGCAACAGAGGAAGAAAATAGTAGGTGATGTCGCTTGAGGGTGAAATCGAAAGAAAGAAGTAATTTACAACAGAAAAAGTGACTCTGAGATACAAAGAATTAAAAAAAAAAGTGCCAGGGATGAATTAGGAGATTGTTACTAACCTATACACAGAAATCTGTAATAGATAATCTACAAGGATTATCTCCTTCCTTCCTTCCCCATATGTACTGAAATGTATATCTCTAACATTGTTGTTTGGTTGCTAAGTTGTGTACAACACTGTGAACCCATGGACTGTGGCCTGGCAGGCTCTTCCACCCATTGCATTTCCCGGGAAAGTGTACTGGACTGAGCTGCCATTTCCTTCTCCAGGATCTGAACATACACACCGAAATATGTATCAGTATTAGCTAGTACACAAGGAGTATCTTCTACCTTCCTTCCATCTTTCCTCCCTTCCATGCACATATACAGAAAAATATTTGTCTTGAACATATACAATGAAATCTGTAGCTGTAATAGATAATCCACAAGGATTATCTCCTTCCCTCGTTCCTTGCACATGTACAAAGAAATTGTATCTCTAATAAATATCCCATAGGGATCTGAGGTTCAGCAGAGAACTTTACTTGACCTTGTTCAATAACGTCAATGGCAAAAGAATCAATAAAGAGTATTAAAGCCTGTATGCATATGTCACAGCTGAATCAGCCAATTGTACTCTGTGGACAAGGACAGAACTGCAGATTGACTAGATTTCAACATAGAATTGCCATGAAATTAAAGGAAAGAATAGTAATCCCTAGTGTATTCCTTTCAACTGCTTGACTTGGGATCCTATCCATATCCTGGAACCTGATAGGCTTGAGTTTCAGGGCTGGATTGGGGTGGGGTCGAGACAGCCAAGTAGGGTGTCCTTCATAGGAGCCCTCTTAAACCTATAGTCTGGTTTGCCCTGGCTGGGGCCAGAATCCCTAGTGAACCCCAATCTTAATGGCCTGACCCTCTGACTTGGAGGAACATGGAAAATCACCCAGACCCCAGGTCTCCTGGTGCTGGGGTCCCTAGCTCAAGACTCCTTCCTGAGAGTGCAGCCTCCTAGGCACCTCATCAGGGAGCGGTGCCCCAGGCAGGCATGAGGCTAGATGAGGGAGAGGTGAAGCTTCAGGGGGGAAGAAGTAGTGAGACAGAGCCCTTGGGTGTTTCCTCATTCACATTCCACTCAACAGTTCACAGCCCAGGCTTTGGTTACAGGTAGAACCAGAGCTGGGTATGAGGAGGTGCTGCCGCCTTGTGGACAATTTCTGTAACAACAACTGACTGGCACCTCCAATTCAAAAAGCCTGTGGGGCAGTTAATGACCGCTACCCTCAGAAAGGACCTGCGGCAGGTACTGCAGAAATGAATTCCAAACACCACTGACTTTCAAGAAGCCAATTTCAAAGGTCAATTTTCTCACACCCTTTAAGGAAAGAAAAAAAGAACCCAGACCACCACGGGACAAGATGCTCAGCATCCTGAATTATTATAGGAGTGATGCTGATTGAAAAGACAAGAAATGAAATCCTGCCAGAATGGCCATCTTAACTGTCTGCAAACAGTACATGAAGGAGAGTCCTGGGAGATGATGGACCTCACCCCCATCATGTTCGCTGGGAACAGACATTGGCAACAACCCCTTGAAGGGACAGCCTGCACAGGCCAGAACCAAAAGAGTCAAGAGAGCTAAACTTAGGATTCTAATACCCACACCTGGGCCTACATTACAAAAAGCCGTCATTCAAAATGACACATGAACCCCAACCTTCACTGCAGTGGTACTGCCAAGACACAGCCATAAGAAAAGGCCCACTGACAGTTTAAATGTGGTGCATATATAGAAGGGGCTATTACTCAGACTTGAAATATTGCCACTGAAATAACGAAATTATGCCAATGGTCCCCACAAGGATGGCCCTTGGAGGAAAGTACAGTAAGTGAAGTCAGCAACAGAAGAAAACAGCAGATGATGTTCCTTTGAGAAAGTCAATTCCCAGGCAGGTTGATAAGAAGTCCAGGGTCCCCGAGGAGGAGAAAGGGATCTGGGGTTCTCAAGGAGGAAGAGAGGACAAACTTTTTTCCTACATTCCTTAGCAAGGATTATATAACAATAATGTATCCTGCTTGAGGATGTATTTTTCCTTCCTGAAAACCTTCTGACTAATCCTATTTCTTGAAGAAGGTGAAAGCTGCTCAGTCGTGTCCAACTCTTTGCAACCCCATGGACTATACAAGTCCATGGAATTCTTCAGGCCAGAATACTGGAGTGGGTAGCCTTTCCCTTCTCCAGGGGATCTTCCCAACCCAGGGATCAAACATAGGTCTCCCTCATTGCAGGCGGATTCTTTACCAGCTGAGCCACAAGTGAAGCCAAATGTATATTATGGGAGTGAGTCTAGTTAGATCTTTACAACCTTGAGACATTCTTTTGATTTATTGTAATGACTAATTAAAAAGTATATAATTCTTTGCTAAGACTAGGGATTGGGGCACTCTCCATCCCTCTTCTGATGTCTATGTGAGAAGCTTTCTCTGTCCCTTTTTTTTTTTTTTTTCTCTCTGTCCCTTTTCATACTTCAATAAAACTCTGCTACACAAAAGCTCTGAGTGATCAAGCCTCCTCACTGGCCCCAGATTGAATTACTGTCCTCCAGAGGCCAAGAATCCTGGTGTCTTTCACGGCTTAGCAACAACCTATCACCTTGAGGGCAAAACTGAAAGAAGAAAAGAGCGAGATACAGAGGAAGTAATTTACAACATAAAAAGAAACTCTGAGATCCAAACACAAGGAATTCCAAAAAGAAAGCAAAGTGCCAGGGATGAATTAGGAGGTTGTTACTACACTATACACAGAAATCTGTATCTGTAATAGAAATCCACAAGGATTTTCTCCTTCCTTCTACATATGTACTGAAATGTGTATCTCTGTCATTGTTTTTTGGCCTCTAAGTCATGTATAACACTTTGCAAACCCCATGGACTATAGCCCGCCAGGCTCCTCTGCCCTTGACATTTCCCAGGCAAGAATACTGGAGTGGGTTGCCTTTTCCTTCTCTGATGTCTCTAACATACCTACAGACATGTATGCCTATTAACTAATCCATAAGGATTATCTTTTGCCTTCCATACTTCCTTCCTTTGTTCCAGACACATCTACGGAGAAATATTTCTCTCTAACATATACAGTGAAATCTGTAGCTGTGATAGATAATCCACAAGGATTATCGCCTTTGCTTCTTGCTTATGTACAAGAAAACTATACCTCTAATAGATGTCCCATAGGGATCTGATATTCAGCACAGTGAACTTTCCTTGACCTTATTCAATAATCTCGATGGAAAAAGAATCAACAAAAACACTAAAGCCTATTTGTATATGTCATAGCTGAATCAGTCCATTGTACCCTGTGGACAAGGACAAAGGTGCAAACCAACTAGATATCAACATAGCATTGGCATGAAATTAAAGGAAAGAAAAGTAATGCCTTGCTTGTTCCCTGCGACTGGCTTGACTTAGGATGCTATCCGAATCCTGGAACCTGAGTAGGCTTGAGTTCCAGGGCTGGATTGGGGTGGGTCAAGACTGCTGAGCAGGGTGCCCATCATGATAGCCCTCTTAAACCTGTACTGTCTGGTTTGCCCTGGCTGGGGCCAGAATCCCTAGTGAACACAAATCCTAATAGCAGGACCCACTGACTTGGAGGAATATGGAAAATCACCCAGACCCCAGGTCTCCTGGTGCTGGGGTCCCCAGCTCAAGACTCCTTCCTGAGAGTGCAGCCTCCTAGGCACCTCATCAGAGAGCAGTGTCCCAGGCAGGCATGAGGCTGGAGGGGAGGGAGGGGTGAAGCTTCATGGGGGAAGGAGTCCTGAGATACAAGCCCTTGGGTGTATCCATTCCACCCTAATTCACAGCCCAGGAAGCCGACTTTCCCTAAGGCGCTAGTTGCAGGTGGAATGAGAGTTGGGCATGAAGAGATGCTGCCGCCTTGTGGACATTTCCTGTAACTACAACTTGCCCACCAGGGCTGCCGGGCACCTCCTTCAGACGAGATTGGGCGCGTTCAGGGTGGTATGGCCGTAGACTGCACCTCCAATTCAAAAGGCCTGTGGGGCAGTGAATGGCAGCTGCCCTCAGGAAAGATCCTGCCACAGATATTGCAGAAATGAATTCTAAACACAACTGACTTTCAAGAAGCCAGTTTCAGAGGTCAATTTTCCTCATACCCTTTAAGGAAAGAAAAAAAGAAAAGGGATAAAAAGAACCCAAACGGCCATAAGACAAGATGTAGACAAGAGCTGAGAGTCTTTCTAGATGTCCACAGTCTCACACAAGTTGAGCAAGAGCCTTGAAGCCTCTAGACAGACAGGAGCTGAGCGTCCACCTAAAGGCCTCACAGACACACACGAGGGGAGCATCCGTCTTGAGCCCTCAAGATAGACACGAACTGAGTGTCTTCATACAAGCCTTATAGTCAAACACAAGGTGAGGATCTGCTTAGAGGCCTCATACACACAAATGATCTGAGCAAGAAGCTTGAGGCCTCTACACAAATGCGAGCTGAGTGTCTGCCTAGAGGTCTCATAGACGCAGTGAGCTGAGCTTCTGACTAGATGCCTCATAGACACACACAAGCTGAGCGAGAGCCTTGAGGCCATAGACATGAGCTGAGCATCTGCTTAGAAGCCTGATAGTCAAACACGAGGTAAGCATTTGTTCTGAGGCCACTTAGTCACACATGAGCTGAGGGTCTGCCTAGAGGCCTCAGATGCACACGAGCTGAGCATCAGCCTTAAGGCCTCTAGAGAGACACGAGCTGAGCATCTGCCTGGAGGTGTCAGAGACACAAGGAGCTGAAAGTCTGCCTTGAGGCCTCATGGTCACATACGAGCTGAACCTCTGCTTAGAGGCCTCACAGACGCAACGAGGTGAGTGTCTACCTAGAGGCCTGTTCTTGCCTGGAGAATTCATGGAAAGAGGATCCCAGTGGGCTTCAGTCCTTGGGGTCCCATAGTGTCAGAATAGATACTTCAGAAGGACATAATGTTCAGCACAAGGAATTTACTGGACCTTGTTTAATAACCTCTCTGGCAAATAATTGAAAAAAGAACAGATATGCTGTATGTATATGGCATAACAGAATAAGGAGTCTGTATACTGACAATAAGAACAAAACTGCAAATCAAATATAGGGCTACATTGTATCAGCATGAGATTAAAGAACAGAAAAGAGTGATGCCTATTTTATTCCCTCTGATTTCCCAGACATCTGTTGTTTGCCATACCTGGAACCTGAGCAGACTTGGGGCCCATGACTGGACTGAAGAGGATTTGAGACAGTAGGGCCAGGTATCCTTAATTCTGAGCCCTCTCTTAAACCTGTACTGTCTGGTTTTCCCTAGCTTGGACAATGGACCCTAGTGCATCGAAAGAATGGTAGCCTGAGCCTCTGACCACAAGAACTTTTGAAAAGTCACCTGGCCTCCAGGTCCTCTGGTGCTGGGGTCTCTAGCTGAAGCCTCTCTTCTGAGAGTGCAGCCTCGTAGGCGTTTCAGCAGGCAGCGGTGCCCCAGGCCGGGATGAGTCTGAAAGGGAGGGGTGAAGCCTTACGGGGAAGAAGTAGTGAGACACAGGGCACTGAGTGTGTGCTCAGGCGAGTTCCTCTCTGATTCTCAGCCCAGGAAGCCAGCTTTCCCAAAGGCTCAGTTTGCCTGAAGAACCAGAGTTGGACATGAAACAGTGCTGCCCCCTTGTGGCCATTTTCTGTAATAACACCATGAAGAGCTGTGCTACTGGACATTTACTATTCACAAGGATCTAAGTAAAGGATGTAAAAAAATAAATAAAACACATGCTCTCAAGAAGTGTCCTAGGAGTAGTCATGAACAAAGAACTCAAAACAAGGCAGGCATTAAAGAAGCCAATTTCAAGATGTAAGCTTAACTGACACCCTTAAAAAAAAAGAAGCCACATGAAATGATGTCAACATTACTAAACATTAGAGAAATGCAAATCTAAACTACAGCAAGGCATCACATCACACTGGTCAGAATGGCCATTACCAAGCATTCTACAAACAATAAGTCCTGGAGAGGATGTGCAGACAAGGGAACCCTTCTCCACTGATGTTTGGGATGGAAACTGGTAACAGCCACTATGGAGGACACAGTGAGGGTTCCTTCAGACATGACAATGAGAATGGAATTAGAAAACTTCCTAAGACCAAATGCAAAATAAGCTCCAAATAGTATAAATGTCTAAAGGTAATGATGGATACTATGAAATTCTTGAGAAAAATATAAACAGGACATGATTTGACATAAAATACAGCCAAGTTTGCTGTGGATCTATCTCTCAGAATAATGAAAAATAAACCCTCATTAACCTCAAAACCATTTGTCTACCAAAGAAAGCCCTAACCATGAGACAAGCACAACCCTCAGAACAGGAAGAAAGATTTGCAATGAAGACACCCACAGGGAATTCATCTCCAAAATATACAAGCAGCTCACGCAACTCAATATCAAAAATAAATACAACCCAAGAACAAAGTGAGCCAAGGCTGAAATGGGTATTTCTCCAAGGAAGGCCTACAGATTGCAGTTAAGCACATGAAAAGATGCTCAGCATCGCTAATTATCAGAAAGACACAAATTAAAAGTCCAATGAGCTAAGCACTCACATTGGTCAGAATGGCCATTTCAAAACATCTTAAAGAATAAATGCTAGGATTTCCCTGGTGGTATAGTGGAATCAGCCTGCAAATGCAGGAGACGCGGGTTCGATCCCAGGTCTGGGATGGTTCCACACACATGAAACAACGAAACCAATGGGCCAAAACTGTTGAGCCTGTGCTCTAGAAGCCCTTGAACTACAACTGTTGAGCCCTTGTGATGCAACTATTGAAGCCTGGCACTCTAGAGCCCACATTCTGCAACCAGAAGCCACCATAGGAGAAGTTGCACCGTGAAACTGGAGAGTAGCCCCCGCTTGCTGCAGATAGAGAAAACCTACGCTCAGCAACCAAGACTCAGTGCAACCAAAGATAAATGAATAAATAAAATTATTTTAAAAAGAATAAATGCTAGAGAGAGTTCGGAGACAAGGGAACCCTCCTGCACTGTTGATTGCAATGTACATAGGTTCATCCGGTAGGGAAGACACATGGAGGGTCATTTTAAAAATATCACAGAAGTACTTCAGGACCCAGCAATCCCACATCTAGGCATAAATATGGAGAAAAAAAATTTTTTTAAGATATGGGAACCCCAGGAATCTCAGCTCCACAAGGTACAATAGCCACATCTGGGTAGCAAGCTAACTGATGAAATTACAGATAAATGGATACACGATAGGGTATATATACACAATGCAATATTTCTCAACCATAAAGAAACAGGAAATAATTCCAAGTCCAGCCACAGAAAACAAAGTCAAGGTGATCATTCCAAGTGAAGGAAGGGAGACAGGTACAGATAAGTATCATTTGATATCACTCCTAGGTGTAATTTTAAAATGGATGCAGGAGAAGGAAATGGCAACCCACTCCAGTATTCTTGCCTGAAAAATCCCATGGACAGAGGAGTCTGTGGGCTATAGTCCATGGGGTGGCAAAGAATTGGACACAACTGAGTACCTTAGCATGTTAGGTGAGGACCCCTAAACTTCCCTCTCTCATTACTGGGTGGGAGTTCACCTGTTTCTGCACATTCCAGCATGGACCCGGCAGAAGAGAGAATGCTTCAGACCCAGAGTGCCCATCTGCTTCCCTGCAGATGTGTGGAAGCCTGCGGCTTCTTGGGGAGGAAGTGATGCTCTTGGTTATGGGAGTTGATGCTGCCTTAAGTCAAGGATGGTTAGGGAGGGGAAGTGTAGCATCAAATTAAGGGTGCAATGGCTGGCTAATAGCTTTCTTATAGATCAGTAATCAACAATTACAATTTAAAACCTAGAAACAAAAAGAAGGAAACAAATAACATTAAAAACCCAATACCATTTACATTAGCACCAAGAAAGGAGAAGAAAGGAAACAAATATTTAGGTATAAATCTAACAAAATATGTACAAGATCTCTGTGAGGGAAAACTACAAAGCTCTAGATCTATATGTACAATGGAACATTATTCAGCCTTTAAAAAAAATTCTGAAACATGCTACAACATAAGTGAATCTTGAAGACACTTAGCTATATGAAATAATCCTGGGGTAAAGGACAAATGCTGTAGGATTCCATGTATATGAGATACCAAGAGTAGTCAGATTCAGAGAGACAGAAAGTAGAATGGTTATTGCCAAGGATGAGGAAGGAGGGAATGGGAAGTTCTTGTCTAATAGGTTGAGAGTTTCAGTTTGAGAAGGCGAAGTTCTGGACGTGAATGGTGGTGATGGTGGTACAACAAGGTGAATGTCTGTAATACTACTGAACTGTATATTTTAAAACATTAAATTTCATCTTCTGTATATTTTCACACAATAAAAAAAGGACCAAAAAAAGGATGCAAATGAACTTCTTTACAAAAGAGAAACAGACTCAGACTTAGAAAAGAAACTTATGGTTAACCAAAACAGGAATGTGGAGGGGCAGGGAGTAATTAGCTGGTTCAGATCAATATATACACATTAAAACAGGTGCTATTGTTGTTTAGTCACTCAGTCATGTCTGACTCTGTGTGAGCCCATGGACTGTAGCCTGCCAGGCTCCTCTGTCCATGGGATTTCCCAGGCAAGAATATTGGAGTGGGTTGCCATTTCCTGTACCAGGGGCTCTTCCTGACCCAGGGATCAAACCCATGTCTCCTGCAAATTTCCTGCATTGCAGGTGGACTGAGTTAGCAGGGAAGCCATAAAACAGGTGCTGAAGGGCTCTTAATAGTCACAAGTCCAACAGGGCTTTAATATGATACCTGCCGTCAAGAAATGTCCTGGGGAAAATCATTGCAAAAGAATTCCATACAGGACCAAGTTTCAATAAGCCAGTTTCAAGAGGTAAATTGTATTCACAAGGTGTAAAATAATAAAAGCATATGGGAAGATACTCCACATCAATAATTATTAAATCAATGCCAATCAAAACTTCAAGAAGCTATCACCTTACACTAGTCACAATGGCCATCATCAAAAATATCTGCAAAGAATAAATACTGTAGAGAATGTACAGAAAATGGAATCTTCCTGCAGTCTTGGTGGGACTGTAACTGGTGAAGCCATGATGGAAAACAGCATGGAGGTTGCTTGAAACATTAAACCTAGAGGTATCATATGATCCTGCAATCCCATTCCTGGGCTTCGATCCAAAGAAAATCATCATTTTAAGTGACAGGTGCACCTCGATTTTCAGGGCAGCACTATTTACAATAGCCAAGACATAAAACCCATCAAAATGTCCACTGACCCAAATATGAAGACTACATCATACATTTGTACACTAAAATACTACTCAGCCACAAAACAGAATGAAATAATCATATTGGCAGCAGCATGGGTGAACCAAGAAATTATAATTTTATGTGAGGTAAATCAGAGACAAAAAGACAAATATCTTAAGATATCATATACAGGTGGGATCTATAAATTCATACCAATGAACTAATGCACAAAACAGACAACCTGAGAAAACCAAATTCTGATTATCAAAAGAAAGAAAGGAAGGATAAATTAAGAATTTAGTATGAAAATATACACATGAATATATATCAAGTTGATGACGAAAAAGGAACCTATTGACTAGAACAGGGAACTCTCTTGAACAAACTGTAATAGCCTATATGAGAAAAAAACAGAAAAAGAATATATGTACATCCATGTATAACTGAATCGAGTTCATGTACACCTAAAAATAAACATTGGAAATCAACTCTACTCCAATATAAAATAACAATTCAATAACAAACTAAATTACCTGAGCTTGGTCTAGGGGAAACCAGACAGCTGTGACCCTATGAATTATATATGTGATATGCTATGATATTAATATGACACCTCCAAAGGTTTACTCAACAAAACACAGAGCAACAACCCACTCAAAGGTGTCTGACCTCATGTGAACGTGACAAGGTGAAGAGATGATAGAGGACCACAGGTTAATCAGGGCAACACCCTCAATTCAGATGCTGGGAATCTCCGAGGGGACAGGACACACTGCAGGTAAAGAGCAGACATGTGGTCTCTGTGTACACAGGATCCTGACCCACGTGGATGGGGTGAGACCCACACAATCCGCAGACCCTGCACCTGGGGACACCCTTCCACACTCTTCAAATTGACACCACCTCCCTAGATCCTGCACCTGGGGTAGCAGGACCCTTGGTTAGGACACCAGGTCTCTGCTGGTTGGGGCCCTAAGGTGGAAACGAGTGGGTTCCTGTAATCTCCCAGGATGGTAGAAAGAAGTGGAGGGTCTCTCTCCTCTCCCCAGACTTGTCTTAGAAAAGTCCTCCTCTTTTCCCTTTGGTTCTGTGTGACTGTTTTGCTGGTTTGAAAGTTCATGCCAGAGGTGAACACACTACCTCAGTTCTGGCAGGCTCTGTCCCGCTGAGGTGCTGAGAAACAATGGAGAGCTGGTCTGGAAGACACGGGGCAGCTCTGTTCTCTTCAGAGGAGAGAGTCAACGGGAAGGAGACCACAGCAGCAACCTCACCTGCTGCCCATTGGCTTTTTGCCCGATCCCTGTGCCCTGGAATCAATTCACCAGGTGAACCTGCCTCCCTACTCAACCTGAATGTGCTGGAAAATTGGAACAATTACCAGGTAGCCACCTGAGGGGTCTCCAGGAGCCCCAGGGAGGTGAACCCGGCACGGGACAGACTAGGAGCCCTACCGCAGCACTGACCCCGGGAGGGCCATGGAACCCCACTCAGAGAAGAGCACAGTTACCCAGAGAAGCCCACCCCAGCCCCAGACCGCAGACATCTGAGCACAGACATTCAGACGCAGGCACGGAGTTTTCCAGGACAAAGGCTAGGCCAGGTCTCTACCCAGGTCTCCCTGTCTTGGTGAACACAGAACACGGTCAGGTCTAAACGTTCTCACTGAAGAAAGCACACGGTTTCATCTAAACATAATCAGTGTAGGCAGGACTTTGTTCAGTCACTCTATTTTCATATATGAAGTAAGGAAATTCTACCACTTTCATAGATGAAATATGCAGCTCTTCTTTCATATATAAAATACAGAAAATTTTAACCACTTTTCAATATGTGCATCTACTTTCATATATGAAATACAGAAAATTCTACCATTTTCATATATATGGTCCTCTATTTTCATATATGAAATATAGAAAATATTAATATAATTCCATTTTCAGCAACATAAACCTAGAGATTATTCTACCAAGTGAAGTAGGCCAGAAAGACAATGACAAATATCATATGATTTCACTTATATGTGGAATCTAATATATGATGCAAATGAATTTATCTATGAAACAGAAACCAACTCACTGATATAGAGACCTAATGGTTATTAGTGTAGAGAGAGAGATGGGAGGGACAAGATAGGGATAGGGGAATAAGTGATACACACTACTATCTGTAAAATATATAAGCTACTAAAATATAGTTTACAGCACAGTGTAATAAAGCCATTATTTTCTGGTACCTTTGAATAGAGTACATTCCATAAAAATAATGAATCACTATGTTGTACACCCAAAACAAATATAGGAATAAAAATTAACTGTACTTCAGTTTAAAAATATAGTTTGTGGTCAGCTACAAACACATAAAATAATTAAAAAATAGGAAAATAAAACTGGGGTATTTTTAAAAATAGAAGATTCCATCCATCAAGAAGTTATTTTAAAGATATTTTAAATAATTATAAAAAGTACTTTTAGTCTTTTAAAATTCGCTTCACAGTTCAGTTCAGTCGCTCAGTCGTGTCTGACTCTGCGACCCTGTGAATTGCAGCATGCCAGGCCTCCCTGTCCAACACCAGCTGCCAGAGTCCACCCAAACCCATGTCCATCCAATCGGTGATGCCATCCAACCATCTCATCCTCTGTTGTCCCCTTCTACTCCTGCCCCCAATCCTTCCCAGCATCAGGGTCTTTTCCAATGAATCAAATCTTCGCATGAATTGGCCAAAGTATTGGAGTTTTAGCTTCAGCATCAGGCCTTACAATGGACACCCAGGACTGATCTCCTTCAGGATGGACTGGTTGGATCTCCTTGCAGTCCAAGGGACTCTCAAGAGTCTTCTCCAACACCATAGTTCAAAAGCATCAATTCTTCCGCGCTCAGCTTTCTTCACAGTCCAACTGTCACATCCATACATGACCACTGGAAAAACCATAGCCTTGACTAGACGGACCTTTGTTGGCAAAGTAATGTTTCTGCTTTTTAATATGCTATCTAGGTTGCTCATAACTTTCCTTCCAAGGAGTAAGCGTCTTTTAATTTCATGGCTGTAATCACCATCTGCAGTGATTTTGGAGCCCCCAAAAATAAAGTCAGCCACTGTTTCCACTGTTTCCCCATCTATTTGCCATGAAGTGATGGGACCGGATGCCATGATCTTAGTTTTCTGAGTGTTGAGCTTTAAGCCAACTTTTTCACTCTCCTCTTTCACTTTCATCAAAAGGCTTTTTAGTTCCTCTTCACTTTCTGCCATAATGGTGGTGTCATCTGCATATCTGAGGTTATTGATATTTCTCCCGGCAATCTTGATTCCAGCTTGTGCTTCCTCCAGCCCAGCGTTTCTCATGATGTTCTCTGCATGTAAGTTAAATAAGCAGGGTGACAATATACACCCTTGACATATTCCTTTTCCTATTTGGAACCAGTCTGTTGGTCCATGTCCAGTTCTAACTGTTGCTTCCTGACCTGCATACAGGTTTCTCAAGAGGCAGGTCAGGTAGTCTGGTATTCCCATCTCTTTCAGAATTTTCCACAGTTTATTGTGATCCACACAGTCGAAGGCTTTGGCATAGTCAATAAAGCAGAAATAGATGTTTTTCTGGAACTCTCTTGCTTTGTCGATGATCCAGTGGATACTGGCAATTTGATCTCTTGTTCCTCTGCCTTTTCTAAAACCAGCATGAACATCTGGAAGTTCATGGTTCACATATTGCTGAAGCCTGACTTGGAGAATTTTGAGCATTACTTTACTACTGTGTGAGATGAGTGCAATTGTGCGGTAGTTTGAGCATTCTTTGGGATTACCTTTCTTAGGGATTGGAATGAAAACGGACCTTTTCCAGTCCTCTGGCCACTGCTGAGTTTTCCAAATTTGCTGGCATATTGAGTGCAGCACTTTCACAGCATCATCTTTCAGGATTTGAAATAGCTCAACTGGAATTCCATCACCTCCACTAGCTTTGTTTGTAGTGATGCTTTCCAAGGCTCACTTGACTTCACATTCCAGGATGTCTGGCTCTAGGTGAGTGGTCACACCATCGTGATTATCTGGGTCGTGAAGATCTTTTTTTGTACAGTTCTTCTGTGTATTCTTGCCACCTCTTCTTAATAACTTCTGCTTCTGTTAGGTTCATACCATTTCTGTCCTTTATCGAACCCATCTTTGCATGAAATATTCCCTGGTATTTCTAGTTTTCTTGAAGAGATCTCTAGTCTTTCCCATTCTGTTGTTTCTCTCTATTTCTTTGCACTGATCGCTTAGAAAGGATTTCTTATCTCTCCTTGCTATTCCTTGGAACTCTGCATTCAAATGGGAATATCTTTCCTTTTCACTTCTCTTCTTTTCACAGTTATCTGTAAGGCCTCCTCAGACAACCATTTTGCTTTTTTGCCTTTCTTTTCCATGAGGATGGTCTTAATCCCTGTCTCCTGTACAATGTCACGAACCTCCATCCACAGTACATCAGGCACTCTGTTTTTCAGATCTAGTCCCGTAAATCTATTTCTCACTTCCACTGTATAAT
Organism: Muntiacus reevesi; assembly: GCF_963930625.1. NCBI lineage: Eukaryota > Metazoa > Chordata > Mammalia > Artiodactyla > Cervidae > Muntiacus > Muntiacus reevesi. Next base: position 26,126,975 of record NC_089263.1, on the reverse strand, counting down.
CATAAGGGATTTGATTTAGGTCATACCTGAATGGTCTAGTGGTTTTTCCTACTTTCTTCAACTTAAGTCTGAATTTGGCAATAAGGAGTTCATGATCTGAGCCGCAGTCAGCTTCCGGTCTTGTTTTTGCTGACTGTATAGAGCTTCTCCATCTTTGGCTGCAAAGAATATAATCAATCTGATTTCGGTGTTGAGAGGATAGGGGCAGCGGCCGAGAGGAGCAACCCCACCTCCAAGGAGCAGCGGCTGCGCGGGTGCAGGAGTGCCGAGAAGAGCTACTCCACGTTCAAGGTCAGGACGGGTGGCCATGAGGAAATACTCCTCATCCAAGGTAAGGAGCAGCAGCTGCACTTTGCTGGCACAGCCGTGAAGAGATACCCCACAGTCAAGGTAAGAGAAACCCAAGTAAAATGGTAGGTGTTGCGAGAGGGCATCAGTGGGCAGACACACTAAAACCATAATCACAGAAAGCTAGCCAATCTGATCACAGGACCACAGCCTTATCTAATTCAATGAAACTAAGCCATGCCGTGTGGGGCCACCCAAGACAGACGGGTCATAGTGGAGAGGTCTGACAGAATGTGGTCCACTGGAGAAAGGAATGGCAAACCACTTCAGTATTCTTGCCTTGAGAACCCCATGAACAGTATGAAAAGGCAAAATGATAGGACACTGAAAGAGGAACTCCCCAGGTCGTTAGGTGCCCAATATGCTACTGGAGATCAGTGGAGAAATAACTCCAGATAGAATGAAGGGATGGAGCCAAAGCAAAAACAACACCCAGCTGTGGATGGGACTGGTGATAGAAGCAAGGTCTGATGCTGTAAAGAGCGATATTGCATAGGAACCTGGAATGTTAGGTTCATGAATCAAGGCAAATTGGAAGTGGTCAAACAGGAGATGGCAAGAGTGAATGTCGACATCCTAGGAACCAGTGAACTAAAATGGACTGGAATGGGTGATTTTAACTCTGATGACCATTATATCTACTACTGTGGGCAGAAATCCCTTAGAAGAAGTGGAGTAGCCATCATGGTCAACAAAAGAGTTCGAAATGCAGTACTTGGATGCAATCTCAAAAATGACAGAATGATCTCTGTTTATTTCCAAAGCAAACCAATTAATATCACAATAATCCAAGCCTAGGCTCCAACCAGTAATGCTGAAGAAGCTGAAGTTGAACGGTTCTATGAAGACCTACAAGATCTTTTAGAACTAACACCCAAAAAAGATGTCCTTTTCATTATAAGGGACTGGAATGCAAAAGTAGGAAATCAGGAAACACCTGGAGTAACAGGCAAATTTGGCCATGGAGTATGGAATAAAGCAGGGCAAATGCTAATAGAGTTTTGCCAAGAGAATGCACTGGTCACAACAAATACCCTCTTCCAACAACACAGGAGAAGACTTTACACATGGACATCACCAGATGGTCAACACCGAAATCAGATTGCTTCACAAGGAACTAATTAAAGTCAAGCCAATTAATCTAACTACAGAATAAAAATGGTTTTTTCAAAGTTGCTTTTTTCAGTGTTCTCTGACAAAACACTTTATTTAATGTTATTTTTGATGCCTACATATTGATTTCAGTTCACAATGCCATATAAATAGAAGTCATTTAGCAATCCTCTAGTTTCTAATTAAGACTTTCGTATGTATTAAGATGTAAGGCAGTATAATTGATTTAGAAGACTCATTTTAAGTCTTTAAAAGAATTATGCAAAAGGCACAATGATTTTCATTCTGGTCCCAGGACTGGTATTTGCAAATCTACTAAAACAGAAGCTCTGGAATTGTCTGCCATCTGACAGTTTGAGTTAATAAACCCTCCAGGTGATTCTGAAGCACTGAAGCAAACTGAAGTTTGAGAACTGTTGCACTAGAAATTCAGGCAAAACTCACAATTTACCAAGCCCAGGTTGTAAGACTTAGTATAATTATAAATTATAGTAAACTTATTATTCTTTTGCTTAAAGAATAGCAAATGAGTTAACACTACAAATGTAAATACCTATATTTTCATACATAAAATATAGAAAATTCCAATTTCATATGTGACATATGCACCTATATTTCCTAAATGAAATATAGAAAATTCAGTTTTCATACTGAAATACACACCTATATTTTCATATGTGAGATACAGAAAATCTATTTCATACATGAATTATGCACCTATATATGTTCATATATGAAATACAGAAAATTCTACTTTCATATATGAAATATGCACCTATATGTTCATACATGAAATACAGAAATATAGACCCAGATTTGATCTCTGGGCTGGGAAGATCTCCTGGAGAAGGGAATGGCTACCCACTCTAGTATTCTTACCTGGAGAATTCCATGGACAGAGGAGCCTGGTGGACTACACTTGCTCCTTGTGAGGAAAGGTATGACCAACCTAGACAGTGTTTTAAAAAGCAGAGACATCACTTTGCCAACAAAGGTCTTTGTAGTCAAAGCTAACAGCCAAGACAAGGAAGCAAGCTAATTATAGAAGCCAACATAAATGGATACAGAAGGTGGGGTACATATACACAATGCAACATACCTCAACCATACAAAGTAGGATATAATGCAAAGTCCAGCCACAGAAAAGAAAGTAGACATGGTCATTCCAAGTGAAGTAAGGGAGACAGTGAAATACAAGTATCACATGATATCACTTCTAGGTATAATCTGAAAATGGATACAAATGAACGTCTTTCAAAAAGAGACACAGCCTCAAAGACTTAGAAGGGAAACTTCCAGTCACCAAGAAAGTAAGATGTGGAGCAGGGAGAAATGAGCTGCTTCAGACTAACATATGCACATAACTATTTCTAAAGTAAGACACCAGGACCCACAGTGTAACACAAGGAATCTTACACAACACTATGTAATCACCTATATAGAAAAGAACCCCCCCCCCCGAAAATATGTTTACATCTATGTGGAAATGAACCAGTTGCAGCACATTGAAAAGAAAAACAAGATTTTAATTCACCTTTATACTCTAGTTCAAATTATATATTAAAAACAGAAAAAAAAATGGGGAAAAAAGTGCTAACTGTATTCCCTCCAGGCAATAGTCACCTGGCTGGTGTCACATCCATTGAGCCAGATTGGCTTGTGTCCCAAGGATGGAGTGTGCTGGGGCTGAGAGAGCTGGTAGCCTGTGGCAGGCAGTGTACCTCCAAAATGAACCTGGAGTATCTCTTCCCTTCTGTAGAGCCCCCAACCTCCAGATACAGGCAGGAGAAATCAAGAGCTTGGAGTTAACATATATGCATTAATACATATCAAACAGGTGATCCAAAAGTGACTAATGAGAAGCAGAAGGAAGGTTACTGAACTGAAAGTTACTGAAGGTTCCTGTAATCACCTATGTGCAGAAAAAGACCTGAAAGCAAACAGAGAAACATCTATGTATGACTGAATTAAGTTCCAGTACACTTGAAACAAAGATGTCAGAAATCAACGATGTTCTGGTATAAAGTTACAAGGCAACCCAGTTCAGCTCAGTCGTGTCCGACTCTCTGTGACCCCATGGACTGCAGCACACCAGGCCTCCCTGTCCATCACCAACTCCCGGAATTTACTCACTCATGTCCATTGAGTGATGCCATCCAATCATCTCATCTTCTGTCATCCCCTTCTCCTCCCACCTTCAATCTTTCCCAGCATCACGGTCTTTTCAAATAAGTCAGTTCTTCGCATCAGGTGGCCAAAGTATCGGAGTTTAGCTTCAACATCAGTCCTTCCAATGAATATTCAGGACTGATTTCCTTGAGGATTGACTCGTTGGATTTCCTTGCAGTCTAAAGGACTCTCAAGAATCTTCTCCAGCACCACAGTTCAAAAGCATCAATTCTTTGGTGCTCAGCTTTCTTTATAGTCCAACTCTCACATCCATATATGACTACTGGAAAAATGATAGCCTTGACTAGACGGACCTTTGTTGACAAAATACTGTCTCTGCTTTTTAAAATGCTGTCTAGGTTGGTCGTATCTTTTCTTCCAAAAAGTAAGTGTCTTTTAATTTCATGGCGGCAGTCACCATCTGCAGTGATTTTGGAGCCCAGGAAAATAAAGTCTGACACTGTTTCCACTGTTTCCCCATCTATTTGCCATGAAGTGATGGGACCGGATGCCACGATCTGAGTTTTCTGAACGTTGAGCTTTAAGTCAACTTTTTCACTCTCCTCTTTCACTTTCATCAAGAAGCTCTTTAGTTCTTTTTCACTTTCTGCTGTAAGGGTGGTGTCACCTGCATATCTGAGGTTATTGATATTTCTCCCAATAATCTTGATTCCAGCTTGTGCTTCATCCAGCCCAGCGTTTTTCAAGATGTATTCTGCACATAAGTTAAACAAGCAGGGTTGACAGTATACAGCCTTGATGTACACCTTTTCCTATTTGAAACCAGTCTGTTGTTCCATATCCAGTTCTAATTGTTGCTTCCTGACCTACATACATATTTCTCATGAGGAATTACAAATTAAAAAAAAAAAGGGTGGGGGGCGATGGTAGCATAGAGAAGTGCTGCCGCCTTGTGGCCACTTTCTGTAACAACACCATGAAGAGCTGTGCGGCTGGGTATTTAATATTCACAACGATTCAGGGGCTGTAAGTAAAAAACACCTGCCCTCCAGCAGTGTCCTAAGAGTGGCCACTGAAAAAGAATTCAAAATTAGGAAGACTTTCAAGAACCCAGCTTCAAGAGGTAAATTTAATTCACACCCTTTAAAAAAAAATCACATGAGAAGATATCAACATCACTAAACATTAGGGAAATGCAATTCTAAACTACAATGAGGTATCACACCACACTGGGAAGAATGGCCATTACCCAACACGCTACAAACAATAAATGCTGGAGAGGGTGTGTAGACAACGGAACCCGCTTCCACGGATGCTTGGGATGTAAATTGGAAACAACCACTATGAAGGACACTGTGAATGTTCCTTCAGCCATAGAGAAAAGAATGAGGTTAGAATACTCCCTATCACTGTACACAAAAATAGACTCCAAATAGTATAAATATCTAAATATAAGGATGGATACTATGAAATCCTTGAGAAAAGTATAAACAGGACATAATTTGACATAAAATGCAGCAAGTTCTTTGTGGACCCACATTTTTAGAATAAAGAAAAATAAACTACAAATCAGAAACCAGGCTAAACTAACCTTAAAAGGATTTGCATAGCAAGGAAAGCCCTAAACAAAAGACAAGGACAACACTCAGAATAGGAAAAAAACATTTACAATGAGATGCCTACAAGGAATTCATCTCCAAACCATGCAAGAAGCTTGTGCAACTCACTGTTAAAAATACATACACCTCCCCCACAAAAAAAAAAAAAAAAGGCCAAATATAAAAATGGATATTTCTCTGAGGAATGCCAACAGACTGCAATTTGGCACACGAAAAGATGCTCAGCATCACTAATACTAGAGAAAGGGAAATCAAAACTCTAATGAGGATTGTGTTCACATTTGTCAGAAAAGCCATCTTAAAAAATAAATGCTTGAGAGGTTATGGAGAGAAGGGAACCCTCCTGCACTGTTGATTGCAATGTACATAGATACATCTGGTAGGGAGAAGACTATAGAGGTTCATTTTTAAAATAACATAGAAACACTTTTGGACCCAGAAATCCCATGATAGGGCATAAATCTGGAGACAAAAAAAATTTAAAAGATGTGTATCCCCCTTCCCTCTTGGCCTATCTAGGTACAATAACCAAGTCAGGGAAGCAAGTTAGCTATAGAAATTACAGATGAATGGATACAGACGATCAAGTATGTATACACAATGCAATATTACTCAAACATAAGAAAGTAGGAAATAATGCCAAGTCTAACCACAGGAAAGAACGTAGAGATGATCATTTCAAGTAAGGCAGACAGGGACAGACAAGTTTATGATGTCACTTCAAGGTGTAATTAAAAATGCATAAAAATAAATGTCTTTCCCAAAGACACAAGCCCCACAGACTTAGAAAATAAACTTTCAGTCACCAAGAAAGTAAGATGTGGGGCAGGGAGAAACGAGCTGCTTCAGACTAACAAATGCACACTACTATTTATAAAATAACTCACTAGGACCCACTGTGTAACACAAGAAAACTTACAAATACTCTGCAATGACCTTTATAGAAAACAATCCCCCCCCTCCAAAATACATGTATACAACCATGTGGAAGTGAATCAAGTTGCAGTAGACTGGAAAAAAAAAAACCCCACAAAGTTGTAATTCAAATTATAGGAAAATTACAGGATAAAAGCAGTTCAAATTATAGAATAAAAGCAGGGGGAAAACACCCTGACTATTCCCCTCAGGCCATAGTGACCTGGGCTGGCGCCACACCCCTGGAGCCCGACTGGCTTTGGTCCCATGTCGGGAGTGTAGTGAGTCTTGGGGAGCTGGGAAAATGCGCTGGCAGTGTGCTATCACCATGGACAAGAAGTCTCTTTTGACCTCTGCATGAGCCGACAGTCTCCAGATACAGGCGGGAGAAATTAAGAGTCTTGATTTACCATATACTGTTAATATATATCAAGTAGATGATCAAAGAGTAACTGCTGAATAGCATAGGGAAGTTTATGTACACACTGTAGTCACCTATATACAAAAAAGAACCCGAAGAGAATAAATGAACATCTACATATAACTGAATCACATTCCTCTACAACTGAAACAAACACTACAATACAAATCAACTTTATTCCAACATAAAATAACAAGGAAATAAGAGGGGGAAAAGAACAGTGAGGCATGAAGTCATGCTCTTCCCCTGTGACCTTTATCCGTACAAAGCCACGAAAAGCAGAGCTGCTGGGCTTTAATATTCACAAGGATGGGGGGGAGGGGATGTAAGTAAAAACACCTGCTCTGGAGAAATGTCCTAGGGGTTGTCATCAAAAAGAACTCAAAACAAAGCAGGCATTTAAGTGGACAATTTCAAGAGGTATGTTTAATTCACAGCCTTTAAAAAAAATCACGTGAAGCCAAAGCAATCTTGAGAAAGAAGAATGGAACTGGAGGAATCAAACTGCCTGACTTCAGGCTCTACTACAAAGCCACAGTCATCAAGACAGTATGGTAATGGATGGCACAAAGACAGAAATATAGATCAATGGAACAGAATAGAAAGCCCAGAGATAAATCTACATACCTACGGACACCTTATCTTCAACAAAGGAGGCAAGGATATACAATGGAAAAAAGACAATCTCTTTAACAAGTGGTGCTGGGAAAACTGGTCAACTACTTGTAAAAGAATGAAACTAGAACACTTTCTAACACCATACACAAAAATAAACTCAAAATGGATTAAAGATCTAAATGTAAGACCAGAAACTATAAAACTCCTAGAGGAGAAGATAGGTAACACTCTCCGACATAAATCACAGCAGGATCCTCTATGACCCACCTCCCAGAATATTGGAAATAAAAGCAAAAATAAACAAATGGGACCTAATGAAACTTAAAAGCTTTTGCACTACAAAGGAAACTATAAGCAAGGTGAAAAGACAGCTCTCAGATTGGGAGAAAATAATAGCAAACAAAGCAACAGACAAAGGATTAATCTCAAAAATATACAAGCAACTCCTGAAGCTCAATTCCAGAAAAATAAATGACCCAATCAAAAAATTGGCCAAAGAACTAAACAGACATTTCTCCAAAGAAGACATACAGATGGCTAACAAACACATGAAAAGATGCTCAACATCACTCATTATCAGAGAAATGCAAATCAAAACCACAATGAGGTATCATTACATGCCAGTCAGGATGGCTGCTATCCAAAAGTCTACAAGCAATAAATGCTGGAGAGGGTGTGGAGAAAAGGGAACCCTCTTACACTGTTGGAGGGAATGCAAACTAGTACAGCCACTATGGAGAACAGTGTGGAGATTCCTTAAAAAACTGGAAATAGAACTGCCATATGACCCAGCAATCCCACTCCTGGGCATACACACTGAGGAAACTAGATCTGAAAGAGACACGTGCACCCCAATGTTCATCGCAGCACTGTTTATAATAACCAGGACATGGAAGCAACTTAGATGCCCATCAGCAGATGAATGGATAAGGAAGCTATGGTACATATACACAATGGAATATTACTCAGCCATTAAAAAGAATTCATTTGAATCAGTTCTAATGAGATGGATGAAACTGGAGCCCATTATACAGAGTGAAGTAAGCCAGAAAGATAAACACCAATACAGTATACTAACGCATATATATGGAACTTAAAAAGATGTTAACGATAATCCTCTATGCAAAACAGAAAACGAGACACAGATGTACAGAACAGACTTTTGAACTCTGTGGGAGAAGGGGAGGGTGGGATGTTTCGAAAGAACAGCATGTATATTATCTGTGGTGAAACAGATCACCAGCCCAGGTGGGATGCATGAATCAAGTGCTCGGGCCTGGTGGGCTGGGAAGACCCAGAGGAATCGGGTGGAGAGGGAGGTGGGAGGGGGGACCGGGATGGGGAATACGTGTAACTCTATGGCTGATTCATATAAATGTATGACAAAACCCACTGAAAAATTAAATAAATAAATAAAAGTGAAAAAAAAAAAAAAAAGTAAGAACTGCTGCTGCTGCTAAGTCGCTTCAGTCATGTCTGACTCTGTGCGACCCCATAGAAGGCAGCCCACCAGGCTCCTCCGGCCCTGGGATTCTCCAGGCAAGAACACTGGAGTGGGTTGCCATTTCCTTCTCCAATGCATGAAAGTGAAAAGTGAAAGGGAAGTCGCTTAGTTGTGTCCGACTCTTAGCAACCCCATGGACTGCAGCCTACCAGGCTCCTACATCCATGGGATTTTCCAGGCAAGAGTACTGGAGTGGGGTGCCACTGCCTTCTCCGAAAAGTAAGGACAGACACTATAAAATTCTTGAGGAAAATATAAACAGGATATGATTTGACATATATTAAAACAAATTCCTTGTGCATCCATATCTTAGAATAATGAAAAATAAACTACAAACCAGAAAAAGGGATTAAACTTAAAAGCATTTGAATACCAAAGGAAATAAAAAATGAAACACTCAGCATAGGAAAAAATATTTGCAAATGGATATACCCACAAGGAATTCATCTCCAAAATATACAAACAGCCCCTGCCACTCAATATCAAAAATACATACATCACGAGAAAAAATGAGATGAACTTTGAATGAAAACAGAGAGTTCAAATGACAGAATGAAAACAGAATGAACAACAAAAGCTTCTGACTCGATTCCATTAAGGCCATAGTGACCTGGGCTGCTGTCACGTCCCTGAAGCCTGGGCAGGCTTCTTTCCCAAGGATGGACTGTCATGGGGATGACGAAGCTGGGGAGGGTGTGCCAGCCAATGAGCCCTGCCGCGTGGACCTGTGAGCCTGCTCCCCTCTGCATGGGCCCACAACCTCCAGATCCAGGAGGGTCCTCCTGCAGTGAAACTATGGCTACTGCACCCAAAGGCTGTGGAGCCTCTGGGCTGAAAGAGCTTTGAAAAACCCCGTGGGCTCATTGTCTCCTGGTGGTGGGGTTCCTACCTCGTCTCCTTCCTTAGGATCCTCCCATCTACAGATGAAAGCACTCTCCCCAGAGTGGTGTTGCAGGAAAGCGGGTGTGTCCAGGGGACAGGGGTAAGGAAGGAAGAAGGAATGGGACACAAGCTTTAAGTGCTTCTTCTGGCACTTTCCACTCTTCACAATCCAGGAACAGGACTTTCCCCAAGGCTCTGTTCCCTCAGTAACCAGAGTTGGGCATAAAGACATGCTGCCACCTTACGGCCATTTCCCATAACAACAACTTTGAAACCATTGCTCACGGGGACTCATTCCCAAGGCTGGCAGGGCTGTAAGTAAACAACACCTGCCCTCAAGAAATGTCCTAAGGGAGATCATCGGAAAAATATTCAAAACAGGGGGAAATTTTTGAATATTCATTCAAGAAGCTAACTTGAATAAGTAAGTTTAACTCACACCGTTTTAAAAAAACACATGAAAATATGTCAACATCATTAAATATGAGAGAAATGCAAATCAAAACTTCAATAAGGTATCACCTCACACTGATGATAGGCCACAGGCAGAAATTCTACAAACAATAAATGCTGGAGCGAGTATAGAGCACAGGGAACCCTCCAACACTGATGCTGGGAATGGAAATTGGGAGCAGCCACTGTGGAGGACACGGGGCAGGTTCCTTAGCATGAAAATGAGAATGAAATTAGACTAGTCCCTAAAACCATACACAAACTTAACTGCAAATAGATTAAAGATCTAAATAAAAGGACAGATTTTATGAAACTACTGAAGAAAAAAACAGAACACACTTTGACATAAACTGCAGCATTTGTGATCCACCTCTTAGAATCATGAAAAATAAAACAAACAAATGGTACCTAATAAACATTAAAAGCAATTGCACAGGAAAGGAAATCACGAGTGATGTTGTGATTTTCCTCAGAATGGAAAAAATTCTTGCAAATGAACATACTCACAGGGAATTTATCTCCAACACATACAAACAAATTGTACAGCACAATATTAGAAAAAAAACAATCCAATAAAAAAATCAGACAAAGATCTACATGCACATTTCTCCAAAGAAGGCATAGATATGGCTATAAAGCACATAAAAATGTGTTCAATCTCATGAGTTCTTCAGTTCAGTCGCTCAGTCGTGTCTGACTCTGCAACCCCATGGACTTCAGCATGCCAGCTTCTCTGTCCATCACCAACTCCCAGAGCTTACTCAAACTTACGTCCATTGAGTTGGTAATGCCATCCAACCATCTCATCCTCTGTCATCCCCTTCACCTCCCACCTTCAATCTTTCCCAGCATCAGGGTCTTTTCCAAGGTGTCAGTTCTTTGCATCAGGTGGCCAAAGTATTGGAGTTTCAGCCTCAGCGTCAGTCCTTCCAATGAATATTCAGGACTGATTTCCTTGAGGATTGACTGGTTGGATCTCCTTGCAGTCCAAGGGACTCTCAAGAGTCTTCTCCAGTACCACGAGTTCTTAGAGAAATGCAAATCAAATATACAATGAGGTATCACCTCACATCGATATAAATTCAGTTCAGTCGCTCAAGTCGTGTCCAACTCTTCACGACCCGATGTACCACAACACGCCAGGCCTCCCTGTCCATCACCAACTCCCAGAGTCTACTCAAACTCATCTCCGTTGAGTCGGTGATGCCATCCAACCATCTCATCCTCTGTCGATCCCTTCTCCTCCTGCCTTCAATCTTTCCTAGCATCAGGGTCTTTTCCAAGGAGTCAGTTCTTTGCATCAGGTGGTCAAAGTATAGGAGTTTCAGCTTCAACATCAGTCCTTCCAATGAATATTCAGTACTGATTTCCTTTAGGATGGACTGGTTGGATCTCCTTGCAGTCCAAGGGACTCTCAAGAGTCTTCTCCAACACCACAGTTCAAAAGCATCAATTCTTCTGCACTCACCTTTCTTTATAGTCCAACTCTCACATCCATGCATGACTACTGGAAAAACCATAGCTTTGACTAGACAAACATTTGTTGGCAAAGTAATGTCTCTGCTTTATAATATGCTGTCTAGGTTGGTCATAAATTTCCTTCCAAGGAGTAAGCATCTTTTAATTTCATGGCTGCAGTCACCATCTGCAGTGATTTTGGAGCCCAAAAAAATAAAGTTTGACATTGTTTCCCTATCTATTTGCCATGAAGTGATGGGACCGGATGCCATTTCTGAATGTTGAGCTTTAAGCCAACTTTTTCACTCTCCTCTTTCACTTTCATCAAGAGGCTCTTTAGTTCTTCTTCACTGTCTGCCATAAGGGTGGTGTCATCTACATATATGAGGTTATTGATCTTTCAGCAATTTTGTTTCCAGCTTGTGCTTCCTCCAGCCCAGCGTTTCTCATGATGTACTCTGCATATAAGTTAAATAAGCAGGGTGACAATATACAGCCTAGACGTACTCCTTTTCCTTTTTGGAATCAGTCTGTTGTTCCATGTCCAGTTCTAACTGTTGCTTCCTGACCTGCATACAGGTTTCTCAAGAGGCAGGTCAGGTGGTCTGGTATTCCCATCTCTTTCAGAATTTTCCACAGTTTATTGTGATCCACAGAGTCAAAGTTTTTGGCATAGTCAATAAAACAGAAATAGATGTTTTTTTGGAACTCTCTTGCTTTTTTGATGATCCAGTGGATATTGGCAATTTGATCTCTGGTTCCTCTGCCTTTTCTAAAACCAGCTTGAACATCTGAAGTTCACGGTTCACATATTGCTGAAGCCTGGCTTGCAAAATTTTGGGTATTACTTTACTAGTGTGTGAGATGAGTGCAATTGTGTAGTAGTTTGAGCATTCTTTGGCATTACCTTTCACCCACTAGGGAGAACATTATGGAGGTCCTTAGAAAACTAAGCATAGAAGTACCAAGTGATCCAGCAATACCATACCTAGGTGTAGATCCAGAGGAAACCAAAATATAAAAAGACACCTACACCCCAAAGGTCATGGCAGTCCTAGGTACAATAGCAAAGACACAGAAGCAACTTAAGTGTACAAAGACAGATGAATGGATACAGAAGATGGAGTACATATACACAATGCAGTATCACTCAGAAATAAAAAAGGGTGAAACAATGACATTTCCACTTACAGGGAAGAAAGCAGAGGTGATTACACTAAGTGAAGAAAGTGAGACAGGGAGACAAGCATCACTTCTGGTGGAATCTAAAATGGACACAAATGAACTTCATTTCAAAAGAGAAACAGGTTCTCAGACTTAGAAAAGAAACTTGATGTTTACCAAAAAGAAATGTCAGGGGGCAGGGAGTAATTAGGGGGTTCAGATCAATATATACACATTAAAACAGCTGCTGTTTTGTTTAGTCACTCAATTGTGTCCAACTCTTTGCAACCCCATGGACTGTAGCCTGCCAGGCTCCTCTGTCCATGGGATTTCTCAGGCAAGAAGACTGGAGTGGGTTGCTATTTCCTTCTCCAGGGGATCTTCCCAACCCAGGGATCGAAACTGTGTCTCCTCAAGTCTCTTGCATTGCAGGTGGATTCCTTACCACTGATCCAACAGGGAAGCCATAAAACACGTGCTGAAGGGCTCTTAATAGTCAAAAGTCCAACAGGACTTTAAATGACACCTGTACCCAAGAAATGTCCTGAGGTAAATCATCGCAAAAGAATTCCAAACAGAGTCAAGTTTCTAGAAGCCAGTTTCAAGAGGTAAACTGTACTCACAAGGTGTAAAATAATAAAGGCACATGGAAAGATACTCCACATCAATAATTATTAAATCAATACCAATCAAAACTTCAGTAAGATATTGCCTTACATTAGTCACAATGGCAATCATTGAAAAGATCTACAAAGGATAAATACTGTAGAGAATGTACAGAAAAAGGAATCCTACAATCTAGGTAGGAATGTAAATTAAATGGTGAAGCCATTATGGAAAACAGCATGGACGTTCCTTGAAACACTAAACAGAGAGGTATCATATGATCCTGAAATCCCATTCCTGGACTCAGGTCCAGAAAAAAATCATCATTCAAAATGACACATGCACCTTGATTTTCAGGGCAACACTATTTACAATAGCCAAGACATAGAATCCACCAAAATGATCAGTGACAGAAATGTGAAGGCTATGAGGTACATCTATACACTGGCATACTATTCAGTCATAAAACAAAATGAAATAATGATATTGGCAGCAGCATGGATGAACCAAGAAATTATAATTCTGTGTGAGGTAAGTCAGAGAGACAAATATGTGATATGTACAGGTGGAATCTATAAATTCATACCAGTGAACTAATGTACCAAACAGACTCACAGCCTGAGAAAACTGAATCCAATTATCAAAAGAAGAGAGGGATAAATTAATAGTTTGGGATGAAAATATATGCACTAGTATATATCAAGTTGATAATATATCAAGTTTTCTGAATAGAACAGGAAACTGCACTGGAAAAATTGTAATAACCTATATGAGGAAAAAAGCAGAAAAAGAATAGATACACATCTACGTATAACTGAATCAAGTTCATACACACCTAAACAAACAAAACAACAGAAATCAACTGTGCTCGAATAAAAACTAACAGTTAAATTACAAATTAAATTATCTGAGCTCAGTGTAGGGGTTGCCAGGCAGTGGTGACCCCTACGATTAGACAAGGGATCTGCTATGATATTAATATGACACCACCAAAGGTTTTCACTCAGCAAAACATAGAGCAGCAACCCACCCAAAGGTGCCTGACCTCATGTGAATGTGACAAGGTGAAGAGAAGAAAAAGGACCACAGGTTAATCAGGGCAACAATCCCTCAATTCAGATGTTGGGAATCTCTGAGGGGACAAAACACGCTTCAGGTAACAAGCAGATATGTGGTCTCCAGGTACAGGATCCTGACCCATGTGGATGGGGTGAGACCCACACAATCCCCAGACCCTGTGCCTGGGGTCACACGACCCTTGGTTAGGGCACCATGTCTCTGCTGGTTGGGCCCCTAAAGTGAAACGAGTGAGTTTCTGTAAACTTCTGTGATGGTAGAAAGAAGTGTAGGGTCAGTCTTCTCTCCCCATAATTTTCCCAGAGAAGTCCTCCTCTTCTCCCTTTGGTTCTATGTGATTGTAACTGTTTTTAGAGCTGTCATGATAATGTTGAACACACTACCTTGGTTCTTGCAGGCTGGGTCCTTTCTTGTTCCGCTGAAGTGTTGACAAGACACACATCAGGCACAGGCCTGGGAGATGAGGGGCAGGTCTGGTCTCTGCTGAGGAGGGGCAGTCGACTAGAAGGAGATCACAGCAGCAACTTCACTTGTTGCCCACTGGCTTTTCACCTGGTCCATGTGCCCTGCAATCAATTCACCAGGTGAACCTGCCTCCCTTCCTGCCATGTTCGTGCTGGTGAATTGGAGTAATTACCAGGTAGACACCTGAGGAACAGCCAGGAGCCCCAGGGAGGGTGAACCTCATGGGGGTAAAGAAGAAAACAGGCAACATGCCTGTATAAAGTGAATACCATAAAGCATTAATTCCCAAACACAAGTGAAGCTCTCATGTATTCTTCCCTTATTCTTAGCTTTGTACGTATGGTCTCCCCACACATGTGACCCTGACCCATGGAGATGGGGTGAGACTCACGCAGTCCCCAGACTACCCACCTGGGGTCACATGTCCCCGCAGTCAGGACACCATGGCTGTGGTCAGTGGGCCCCCAATGTGTAAACAAGCCAGGTCCCTGGGGCCTCCGAGACCCTAGAAAGAAGTGTAGGGACCTTCTCCTCTCCCCACAATTGTCCCTGAGAAGTCAGGCCCTTCCTGTTTTCACTTTGGTTCTGTGTAATTTTTGCTGGTTTGAAAGCTCGTGCTAGAGTTGAACACACTACCTGGGTTCTGGCAGGCTCTGTCTGTCTTGTCCCGCCAAGGTGTTGAGAAAATAGTAGAGCTGGGCTAAAATACGAGGGGCAGCTCTGTTCTCTTTGGAGGAGAGAGTCAACTGGAAGGAGACCACAGCAGCAACCTCACCTGCTGCCCATTGACTTTTTGCCTGATCCCTGTGCCCTGGAACCTATTCACCAGGTGAATCTGCCTCCCTATTAAACCTAAATGTGCTGGAACATTGGAATAATTACTAGTTAGCCCACATGAGGAGTCTCAAGGAGCCCCAGCGAAGGTCAACCTGGCAGGGAGAAAGACTACGAACCCGACCACAACACTGACCCCTGGGAGGAACATGAAATCCCACTCAGAGAACAGCATGATTACCCAGAAAAGCCCACCTCAGCTCCAGACCCCTGAGCCCTGACATTCAGATGCAGTCATGGAGTTTTCCAGGACAGAGGCCATGCCGGGTCTCCACCCAGGTCTCCATGTCCTAGTGCACAGAGTACAAGATCAGTTTAAATGTTCTCATTGCAGAAAGCACACGGTCTTGTCTAAACATCAGTGTGGACAAGACTTGGAGAGCTCTAAATCTACCATGTAGACAGAACTTGGTCAGGTTCAAACTTAGGGCTAGCCTCCCAGGAGGCTCAGGTCACACACATGCAGAGTTTCTCATCGTTGGATGGGGGCTCACCTTCCTATGGGAGCAAGCATGTAGATTTCTTGAAAAAGAAATCATCACTGGGCTCCACACTTCACACACATCAGGAAACTGAAAGAATCTGTGTCATTAAACATTTCAACAGGCAAAACAATGTTACCAATTTCTGTGGCCACATGATGGTCAGGTCCAGGGGAGATCCAGGAACTTCTCAGAGTGCAGCCCAGTGTCCTGTAAAGACAGACAGGAAGTGGCCTGAATCCAGAACCCCAGGCTTTCAGCAGGAGGTGCTGCTGCTGCTAAGTAGCTTCAGTCGTGTCCGACTCTGTGTGACCCCACAGACGGCAGCCCACCAGGCTCCTCCGTCCCTGGGATTCTCCAGGCAACAATACTGGAGTGGGTTGCCATTTCCTTCTCCAATGCATGCACGCATGCTGAGTCGCTTCAGTCGTGTCCGACTCTGTACAACCCCATAGACAGCAACCCATCAGGTTCCTCCATCCACGGGATTCTCTAGGCAAGAATACTGGAGTGGGTTGCCATTTCCCTTTTTGAGCAGGAGGTGATCATGTTATAGCCACGCTTTCCGGGAAACAGACTCACTCAGAAGGACAATGCAGATAGTGGAGTGCAGTTTATTACACCGGCGGGCCCAAGGCAGAGTCACCTCTTAGCCAAGGACCCCGTCCAGCATTTGTGAAAATCTTTTATACCCCATGTGTATGTGTCCAAACCCACCACCTCAATTCCCTTGAGACTTACATAAACAAAGGCAGGGTAAATACAACTACAATAACCCCATCATTCCCGTGTTATGTGTTCAAACAGTCAATAATCAATCAGCCCGCAGTTACATTCCAAACAGTTAATAACCGATAAGCCTGTGCTTACATTCTGATAGATAGTGTCCGGAGGCAGGGGTGATTAGTGTCTGTTTTCTCTTAGGCGATGAGTAACCTGGATATGATCTTCAAGGTTCCCCTGTCCGGAGGGGGTCTTATCCTTCCATTGTCGTTCCCACAGGCACTAAGCAGAGAGTTCAGAGTCCACTGGAGAGGCAGCCGAGCACGATCAGCACGGACAGGCCTGAGATGGAGTCCAGGCCCTATGAATTCCTTCTTCAATCACGCTGGAAATATCTTGGAAAAATACATTCTTTATCAGTATAAAAACATATTGTTGAAATTGCAAGCATATTAACTATTATTTGCAAACATAAAATATTCTTAAAATCTTGATCTTTGTGCACCCTGATCTTTGAGGTTTCTATTGTTTCTTTTGGTTCAGATTTTCTAGGTAGAAGCAAGCCATCATTTCAAACTATTCTTGCTTACAAGTTTGGGTAGATACTTTGTGTGTGTGTGTGTGTGTGTGTAATAAAGTTTTATTAAAGTATAAAGGAGATAGAGAAAGCTTCTGACATAGGCATCAGAAGGGGGCAAAAGAGTACCCCCTTTGCTAGTGTTAGCAATGGAGTTATATACTCTCCAATGAATCCAAAGAATGTCTGGAGGTTGCAAAGACCTCACCAGACCCACTCCCATAATTTACATTTTAAGATAACAGAGTTGGCTAGAAGGTTTAATCCAAAGATTGTCCTCAGCCAGGATACATCCTTGTAAAGACCAGACCTACTCCCATAATTTATGTTTTAAGATAACAGAATTAATTAGCCAGAGGGTTCAATCCAAAGACTGTCCTCAGGCAGGATACATTAATCCTAAGGAATGTAGAGGAAAAAAAGTAAAAAAGTTTGTCCTTTCTTCCTCCTTGAATATCCCAGACCTCTCTCTCCTTGGGGACCCCTAGACTTCTTATCAACCTGCCTAGGAAATGACTCTCTCATTCCCCCCTTTTCTTTTAGGAGAATTATGTTGCCTAGGGAAAAGGGGCGTCGTTCTCATTCCATAACTGCTTCGAGCTGACAAGGGGCGTTGTCCCTAAATTGGTGAGGTAACATATTCTCCTAATCTTCATAGTGAGGATGTCTGATCCAGGGGCTCCAAGTAATAGTTGGAGGAGGCTGTGGTACTCATAGGAGCTCGGACAACTATTTGTAAATCAAAAGCTTTTAGACGGTTAGAAAACCCCATTATACAGTTACAGATAGATGTCAAGCAAAATAGTCATTAAACCAAGTTAAAATCAAAATGAAAAGTCACATTATGTACATAGTTACATCACTCCATCTTAAGGTTGTTAGATGTCATCAGTTTAAGAAGAGGCATCACATGCGATTGTTGAAGGTATTTGCAGACTTGGAGAAAGTCCTTTCCTTGAAGTGGAGATGTCCACCATGGAATGCCTTCCACTGATGAAGAGGGGAGTGCTCCGCAGACCCAGCAGTTAGACCGATTGTGGAATGCAGCATAGGAGTGAGCCCAGGACAGGAAGGCATTGTCTTGAGGATCAAATGGCAGACTCAGGATTTCTGGAGTCAGCAGAAGTAGGCTCACATAGATTGTCAGGCCCATCTTGTCCAGAAGTATCCCGGACGAGACCCCAAGATGAAAGGTTGTTGTTGAATGATAAGACGCGGGATTCTTGGCCTCTGGAGGAGATGAATTCAATCCGGGGCCAGAGACGAGGCTGGATCGCTCAGAGCTTTTGTGTAATAAAGTTTTATTAAAGTATAAAGGAGATAGAGAAAGCTTCTGACATAGGCATCAGAAGGGGGCAAAAGAGTACCCCCTGGGTAGATACTTTTACTGGATGGATTGAGGCTTTCCCCTGTCGTAGTGAATAAAGATTTTAATATCCCCAGGTTTGGGCTGCCACGGAGCCGTCAGAGTGAGAATGGCTCTGCCTTTAAAGCTGCTGTAACTCAGGGGGTGTCTAAAGCTCTAGGAATAGAGTATCACTTACACTGTTCCTGGAGACCCCAATCCTCAGGAAATATTGAAAAAGCTAATGACATTATCAAAAGACATCTCCACAAGTTAACTCAAGAGATGCAAGACAATTGGATTAAAGTCCTACCCATAGCTTTAACGAGGGCTTGAACTGCCCCCCAAAAGGAGGGACTGTCCCCCTTTGAATGTGTTTATGGAAGGCCTTTCTTACACACCGACATTTTTATAGACCCTGAAGCCTTGGAATTAACTAATTATGTAACTCCGCTCTCAGATTTTCAACGGGCATTAACAGAACTCCGGGAGACACTCCTGACCCAGCCTCTGAGTCAAGCAAGCCTCTATTTGAGCCAGGAACCGAGGTCCTCATAAAAACATTGGGGTCTGGGGGCTCATCCCTCGAGGCCCTCTGGGAAGGCCCTTACCAGGTTATTCTTTCTTCTCCCACAGCTGTCAAAGTACCAGGAATTGATTCGTGGGTACATCACACTCGAGTTAAGAGGTGGCACCCTGACCAGAAGTGATGTCATTTTATGTCTGTACTTTCTATGCTCTGACTTTGTACATTTCAGATGGGCCTGATAATCTATGTGAGTCTACTTCTGCTGACTCCAAAGATCCTGAGTCTGCCATTTGATCCTCAAGACAATGCCTTCCTGTCCTGGGCTCACTCCTATGCTGCATTCCACAATCGGCCTAACTGCTGGGTCTGTGGAGCACTCCCTTCTTCATCAGTGGAAGGCTTCCCATGGTAGACATCTCCACTTCAAGGAAAGGACTTTCTCCGAATCTGCAAATACCTTCAACAATCGCATGTGATGCCTTTTCTTAAACTGATGACATCTAACAACCCTAAAATGGACTGGTGCAACACTTTGTACTTTAACTATGGACATAACGTGACTTTTAATTTTGATTATACATTGTCTTGGTTTAATGACTATTTTGCTATACATAAGACAAGTAGGTCTAGATCTGATAGTTTTTTAATCTGATGCTTATCAAATATGAGATGAGGTTATATGGCTAACTCCTGAAAAAGGACGTCTAATATCTACTGCCCCTATATGCTGGGAACAAACGGAGCCATCCCCAAAAGTTAACCAACAACTTAATTATAGTGATTGGAAACACGTGGGATTTTTGCCTCAGGAAATATGCAATGTAATCATTCCCGTGTTTTCCAACCCCAATTGAGGTCCTCCCTTTGTCTGGCCAGGCACTGATTGGGACTGGATATCTCAGTCACGCTGGCTTGCTCCAAATGGGACTTACTGGGTATGTGGCTCTTACCTATGGGCTTGGCTTCCCCCTGATTGGATAGGGAGATGCACCCTAGGTCTAGCCTTTACTCGCAGCTTTATATTTTCAGAGCTTTCAGAGAAGCCTGCTAATTTACCTCACCTTAAAACTTGGTGGGCAAGGTCTGTATTTCACTGGTATGATTATTTGGCTGCAGTGTTTCTTCCCTCTTTGGGAACTACAGATGTTATGCTACGAGTGGATGCTTTGACTAATTTTACTCAACAGGCATTACAAGGTTCTCAAAAAGCTATTTCAGCTCTTAATGATGAATAAGCACAAATTAGAAAGGTGGTTTTACAAAATAGATTAGCTTTAGATATTCTGACAGCTGTGCAAGGAGGAACTTGTGCCATTATTCATACCCAATGCTGTACTTATATACCTGATATGAGCACTAATGTTACTCATTTTCTAAACACATGGCCAAGATGACTGGGGCTATGGATACCCCTGAAGCCTCACTTGCCTCACTCTGGGAGATGGTAACTAGTTTCCCACAGTGAAGCACTATCATAATTACAATAATTCTGATTGTTCTATTTTTGCTGTTTGATCCCTGCATCTGTAACTGTGTAACTGGATTTGTTTCTAGTCGCATGAAGTCTTTTAAGTTACAAATGGTTGTCCAAGCTCCTATGAGTGCCACAGCCTCCTCCAACTATTATTACATGGGGCCCCTGGATCAGAGACCTCAATATGAGGGTTAGGAGAATATGTTGCCTCAACAATTTAGGGACCACACCCCTAAAGAGCAGGAAGTAGTTATGGAAAAAAAATGATGCCCCTTCCCCTTGGCAACATAATTCTCCTAAAAGAAAAGGGGGGAATGAGAGAGTCAGTTCCTAGGCATGTTGATAAGAAGTCCCCATGGAGAAAGGGGTTTGGAATTCTCAAAGAGGAAGAAAGGACAAACATTTTTCCCTCTACATTTCTTAGGATTATATAACAACACTGTATCGTGCTTGAGGACAGTCTGAAAAAGCCTTCTGACTCATCCTGTTATCTCCCATGTATCTCCCATGTATCTCTGTTATCTCCCAAAATGTAAATCATGGGAGTAGGTCTGGTGAGGCCTTTACAACCTCTAGACATTCTTTTGATTCACTGTAATAACTAATTTGAGAATATATAATTCCAGTGCTAAGGCTAGCAAGGGGGTACTCTTTCTAACCCCTTCTGATGTCTATGTCAGAAGCTTTCTCTATCTCCTTTATACTTTAATAAAACTTTATTACACAAAAGCTCTGAGCGATCCAGCTTCGTTTCTGGCCCCGGATTGAATTCTTCTCCGGAGGCCAAGAATGCTGGCGTCTTCGCGTGACTCAGCAACAACCTTTCAGTTATGGCAGACAGTGAAGAAGAACTAAAGAGCCTCTTGATGAAAGTGAAAATGTTGGCTTAAAGCTCAACATTCAGAAAACTAAGATCATGGTATCCAGTCCCATCACTTCATGGCAAATAGATGGGGAAACAGTAGAAAGAGTGTCAGACTTTATTTTTCTGGGCTCCAAAATCACTGCAGATGGTGATTGCTGCCATGAAATTAAAAGACGCTTACTCCTTGGAAGGAAAGTTATGACCAACCTAGGCAGCATATTATAAAGCAGAGACATTACTTAGCCAATAAAGGTCCGTCTAGTCAAAGCTATGGTTTTTCCAGTGGTCATATATGGATGTGAGAGTTGGACTATAAAGAAAGCTGAGCGCAGAATTGATGCTTTTGAACTGTGGTGTTGGAGAAGACTCTTAAAAAGAGATCCAACCAGTCCATCCAAAAGGAGATCAGTCCTGGGTGTTCATTGGAAGTACTGATGTTGAAGCTGAAACTCCAATACTTTGGCCACCTGATGCAAAGAGCTGACTCCTTGGAAAAGACCCTGATGCTGGGAAAGATTGAGGGCAGGAGGAGAAGGGGATGACAGAGGATGAGATGGTTGGATGGAATCACCGATCGACATGGGTTTGGGTGGACTCCGGGAGTTGGTGATGGACAGGGAGGCCTGGCGTGCTGCAGACACGACTGAGCGACTGAACTGAACTAATGTAAACCCAGAAATCTGTATCTGTAATAGATAATCCGCTAGGATTATCTCCTTCCTTCTTTCCACCTATGCACTGAAATCCGCATCTCTTACATACCCACAGAAATCTGTATCTGTATTAGCTAATCCATGAGGATTATCTCCTGCCTTCCTTCCATTTACATATACACAGAAATACTTATATCTAACATATAAATAAATACCAGTCTCTATAATAGATAATCCACAAGGAATATTTCCTTCTTTCATTCCTTGCACATATAAAAACATTTGTATCTCTAATAGTTCCTCCACAGGGACCTGATGTTCACTGCAAAGAACTTTACCTTGTTCAATAATCTCTATGGCAAAAGAATAAATAAAAAGTACAAATATGCTGTATGATTAAGTCATAACTGTATTAAGTCATAACTGCATCAGACTGTTGTATACTTGTTGCAGTGAAAGGAAAAAAAGAGGAATGAGTTTTTCTCTTTCCCTTTCCTGAGAACAAAGAAGATAAAGATAACAGTGAGCAGGCCTGAACATTCCTACTTTTTTTACTTTTAACTGCTTCTAACTCTGCATCTCAGTAGCTAAGTTTGCTTTTCTGCAGCCTAACTCTGCAGGAGCTACAATTCACATTTTTCTTTAGACTCTATGCTAAATACACCCCCTATCTGTTTACAACACCCTTGCCCTTCTGTTACACATCAGAAAGAAGGCCACAGAGCCATTGAACGGCCAGACTCAATGACTGAGTTACTGACTCCAGCCTGTGACTGTCTTCAAAATTGTTAAATGAAAATATCTCCTGCCATATTAATGAACAAGAAATGTCACTGCCATCAGTGATTTCTGGTCTACAAATGTGAATGAGGGCTCCCCAAATTGTGATCCAGGGGATGCTGCCACCTCCCCATGGTGATTACTGAAGAGCTGGGGGAATCCAAGAAGCAAGGTGAACAAGGAAATAATACTGGCCTCAGATAGCTGAGGTGCATATGAAACAAATGAATTCAGTGAGCCCAGAGGCTTGCATCTTCCCATACATAGAATGTTAAATTCCTTAACTTGATACCTGATCTTTGATGTGCAGACTGCCTGCTCCCTGTGTTGCAAACTTGTATATAGCCTGACTTACCCTCTGTCTCCTTGGAGCAGTTTTCTCAGAGCTGCTGAGATGCTCTCTCCCAGGTTTGAAGTCCTAAACATTCCCACCAAATAAAATAACTCTCTATTTTCAGGTTATGACTATATTTCATAGTTGACAAAACAATACATGAGGAAGAAATCAAGATTCTGCCACCTTTGTTCCTCATCTTATATAAGCCCCTAGACTCCTCATGGAGCAGGGGCACAGTTCTTGAGGCTTAAGACTACTGTGTTCCGCTCTTTGCCAGATGAGAATTAAAGCCACCTTTCTATTTCCTGCAAACTCTGTCTCCGTATTTTTCATTCGGCTTCAGTGGGCAGAGAGGTCAAGCTTTTGGCCAGCAACACACTGAGGACAAGCACAAAACTGCAGATCGACTAGACTTCAGCGCAGCGTCGGCATGAGATTAAAGAAAAGAAACTAACATCTAGTTTATTCCCTCTGACCCGCTGGACTCGGGATGCTATTTGATCCGGGGAACGTAATTAGGCTTGAATCCCAGGGCTGGACTGGGGTGGGGTCGAGACAGCCAGGCAGGGTCCCCTTCACTGAGATCTGTCTCAATCCTGTACTCTCTGTTTTTTTCTGGCTGGGACCAGAATCCCTAGTGCACCCAAACGATGGTGGCCTGACTGTGGGCTCAAGGGCAAGGGTGAAGCCACCGAGAATCCAGGGCCTTGCCGCTGGAGTCACCAGCTAAAGCCTTCTTCCTGAAGAGTGCAGCCCCCTAGGCACCTCAGCAGGGAGCGGTGCCCCAGATAGGCATGAAGGTAGAGAGGAGAAGCTTCAGTGGGAAAGAAGTGGTGAGATACAAGCCTTTGGGTGTTTGCTCAGGCACATTCCACTCTAATTCACAGCCCAGGAAGCCGACCTTCCTTAAGGCTCTAGTTACAGGTGGAACCATTTGGTGAAGAAGTGCCGCCACCTTGTGGACATTTCCTGTAAGAACAACTTGCCCACCAGTGCCGACTGGCACCTTCAATTCAAAAGGCCTATGGGGCAGTTAATGACAGCTGCCCTCAGGAAAGTCCTGTGGCAGGTATTAGAGATAAATTCCAAACACAGCCGACTTTCATGAAACCAATTTCAAAGGTCAATTTTCCTCATACCCTTTAAGGAAATAAAAAAGAGAGAGAGAAAAATAACCCAAACGATCACAGGACAAGACGTTCAGCATCCTGAATTATCACAGGAATGATGCCGATCAAAACAATAACAAGAAATCAAATCCCATTTGACAGAATGGCCAACCTAACAATCTGCAAACAGTACATGGAGGAAAGAGCCAGGAGATAATGGAGTCCCCCTTTAAGTTCCCTGTGAACAGACATTGGCAACAGCCCCTTGAAGGGATAGCCGGCACATGGCAGAACAAAACAGTCAAGAGAGGTAAAGCTAGGATTCTAATACCCAAACCTGGGCCTACATTACAAAACACCATCATTCAAAACGACACAACCACCCCAAACTTCGCTGGAGCTGTACTTCCAATTGCCAAGACAAACCCAAGAAAAGGTCTACTTGGCAGATAAAATCTTAAAAAAATGTGGTACCTATATACAAGGAGCTATTACTCAGATTTCAAATATCGCCACTGAAATTATGAAATGATGCCAATGGTTCCCAAAAGGATGGACCTTGGAGGAAAATACACTAAGTGAAGTCAGCAACAGAGGAAGAAAATAACAGATGATGTCCTTTGAGGGCAAAACTGAAAAAAAAGAGATACAGAGGAAGTAATTTACAACATAAAAAGAGACTCTAAGATCAAACACAAACAATTTCAAAGGAAACTGCCAGGTACATATTAGGAGGTTGCTACTACCTTATACACAGAAATCTGTATCTGTAATAGGTAATCCAGAAGGATTATATTCTTCCACATATACAAAAAATCTGTATCTCTAATAGATATTCCACAAGGACCTGGTTTTCAGCACAGAGAATTCTACTCAACCTTGTTCAATAGCTTCTATGGCAAAAGAATTGATAAAAAGAGCAGATATGTTGTGTGTGTACATATATATATATGTCATAACTGAATCAGCTGACTGTACACTCAGAATCACAAAACTGCAAATTGACTACAATATAGCATTGGTGTGAGATTAAAGAAAATAAAAAGAAAGAAAAGTAATGCCTATTATATCCCCTCTGACCTCGCTGATTTGCACTGCTATCCCATCCCTGGACTCTGAGTAGACTAGAGTTCCAGGACTGCACTGGGGTGGGGTCAAGGCAGCCCAGCAGGGTGCCCTTCATAGAGACTCCTCGTAAACCTGTACTGTCTGGTTTTCCCTGGCACCCCAACGATGGTGGCTTGACCGTCTGGCCTCTAGGGCCAGGGTAAAGTCACCAAGTATTCAAGGCCCTGGCACTGGGTCCCCAACTGAAGCCTCCTTCTGAGGGTGCAGCCTCCTAGGCACCTCAGCAGGGAGCGGTGCCCCAGGTAGGCATGAGTCTGGAGGTGAGGGGCAAAGCTTCTGGGGGAAGAAGTAGTGAGACTCAAGCATTTGGGTGTTTTCTCAGGCACCTTCCACCCTAATTCACAGCAAGGAAGTCGACTTTCCCTAAGACTCTGGGTGTAGGCGGAACCAGAGTTGCGCATGAAGAAGTCCTGCCCCCTTGTGGACATTTCTTGGAACTATACTTGCCCACCAGTGCTTGCTGGTGACAGCTGCCCTCAGGAAAGGTCATGCAGTGGGTATTGCAGAAATCAATTCCTAACACAGCTGACTTCAAGAAGCCAATTGTAACAGGTAAATTTTCCTCAGAAAAAAAGACCCAATCAGCCCAAGGACATGATACTCTGCATCCCTACTTATTACAGGAAGAATGCCAATCAAAACAAGAAGTCAATTCCCATCAGATAGAATGGCCATCCTATCAGCAAACAATAAATATGAGAGAGACCCTGGAGATGATCAAACCCTCCTTCATATTCCATGGGAATGGACATTGACAACAGCCCCTAGAAATGACAGCCTCCACAGGCCAGAAAGAAAATTTCGATAGAGCTAAGCCTAAAATTTCAATACCCACGTCTGAGCCTGTATTATGAAAAACCATCATTCAAAATGACCCGTGCACCCCAACGTTCACTGCAGTGCTATTTACAATAACCAAGACACAGATCCAAGAAAATGTCCCTCAACAGATTAAATCTTAAAGAAATGTGGTACATATATATACACATATACAATGGGCTTTACTCAGACATGAAAAACCACCACTTAAATTATAAAATTCTGCCAATAGTCCCCACAAGGATGGACTTTGGAGGATCAATACACTAAATGAAGTCAGCAACAGAGGAAGAAACTAGCAGATGTCCCTTTAGGCAAAATTTAAAAAAGAAATAAAGGGAAGTAATTTACAACGCAAAGAGTCTGAGAATTGAAACACAAAGAATTCCAAAAGGGGAAAAAAAAAAAAAAAAAACCCAGGGATGAATTAGGAGCTCAAGAAGATAATGGCAATTTACTCCAGTATTCCTGTTAGGAGAATTCCATGGGCAGAAAAGCCTGGTGGGCTACAGTCCACGGGTTCACAAAGAATCAGACACAACTGAGCAGCTAACACTTAACACTAACATATACCTAAAAAGCTGTATCTGTAATATATAGTCCACAGGATCATCTCCTTTCTTCATTCTTCCACATTTACACAGAAGTCTGTATATCTAAGAGATACTGCACAGACACCCAATGTTCAGCACAGGGAATTCAATTCAGTTACTCAGTCATGTCTGACTCTATGACCCCGTGGACTGCAGCACCCCAGACCTCCCTGTCCATCACTAACTCCCGGAGCTTGTTCAAAGTCATGTCCACTGAGTCAGTGATGCCATCCAACCATCTTGTTCTCTGTTGTTCCCTTCTCCTCCTGCCTTCAATCTCTCCCAGCATCAGGGTCTTTTCAAATGAGTCAGTTCTTCGCATCAGGTGGCCATTGTATTGGAGTTTCAGCTTCAGCATCAGTCCTTCCAATGAATATTCAGGACTGACTTCCATTAGGATTGATTGACTAGTTTGATCTCCCTGCAGCCCAAGGGACACTCAAGAGTCTTCTCCAGCACCACAGTTCAAAAGCATCAACTCTTTGGCGTTCAGCCTTTTTTATGGCATCCTTTATGGTTCAGCACAGGGAACTTTATTTGAAAGTCTGCAATAACCTCTAGGGCAAAACAACCCCAAAAAGAACAATATGTTTATACGTGCTAAGTCGCTTCAGTCATGTCTGACTCCTTGCAACCCCATGGACTGTAGCCCACCAGGCTCCTCTGTCCATGGGATTTTCCAAGTCAGAATACTGGGGTGGATTGCCAACCTTCTCCAGCAGATCTTCCTAGAGGATGTTAATATATGTCATTTTGAATCAGATGGCTGTATACTGTAATACTGACGACAAGCACCAAATGGCAGATCAACCATATTCCCATATAGCATCGCTGTTAGATTAAAGAAAATCAAAGCCTAGTTAATCTCCTCCCACCTCCCTGACTTGGGCTGCTATCCCATCCCTGGAGTCTGAGCAGCCTTGGATCCTGTGACTGGCCTGGAGTGGGACCGAACAGCTGGGCAGGTGTCCTTAATTGAGCTCCCTCTTTAACCCATACTGTCTGGTTTGTTCTGGCTGCGACCAGACATCCTAGCTCAACCAAAGGATGGTTGCTCGACCCTCTGGCCTTGAGCTTGAAAAGTAACCTAGTCCCCAAATCAATCCTGTTTTCGGTGAGTGCCACCTCCTAGGCACCTCAGCAGGGTTCTGTGGGCAAGGCAGGGATGAGTGGAGAGGTGAAGAGTGAAGCTTTGGGGGAAGTGGTGGGACACAAGCCCTTGGGTGTTTACTCAGGCACATTCCACTCCAATTCACAGCCCAGGAAGCAGCCATTCTCTATGTCTCTGGTTTCTCAAGAAACCAGAGTTGAGCATGAAGCTACAAGTTAACCAGCAGTGCTTACTCACACCTCCATTTCACAAGGTCTGTGGGGCTGTTAATGAAAGCTGCCCCAGGAAAGGATCTGGGGCTGGTACTACAGAAATAAATTCCAAACACAAACAGTTTTCAAGAATTCAATTGCAAAAGGTAAATTTTCCTGACATCTTTAAAGAAAAGAAAGGGAAACAGACAAGCAAAAAACTCCCACCCTGCAACAGGATAAGATGCTCAAGACTCCTAATCATTACAGGAGGATGCAGGTCAAAATGACAATGACAAATCAAATCCCACCACTCAGAATGGCCATTCTCATGTCACAAAAATTAATGCTGGAGTCAGGAGGAGAGAGAACCCCCCTACACAGTAAAAGGGAATGGACATCGGCAACAGCCACTAGAAAGGACAGCCTCCTCAAGACAGGGAAAAAAAACCTTTCTAGACAGCTAAGCCTCGGATCTGACATTCCCACATGTGGGCCTGTATCCTGAGAAAAACCATCATTCTAAAACACACACATACCCCAATGTTCACTGCAGCACTACTTACAGTAGGCAAAACACAGATCCAGGAAAATGTCTACTGACACATTAAAGCTTAAAGAAGAGGTGGTACACATATACAAAGGACCATTACTCAGCCTTGAAAAACTGCCACTGAAATTATGAAATTATTCCATTGGTCACCACAAGGATGGACCTTGGAGGATCATAACTAAATACAGTCAGGCAGACAGAGTAAGAAAATAGCATATGCTGTGAATTCCAGGCAAAATTAAAAGGAGAAATAGAGGAACACAAAAAGAGACTCTAAGAATTCAAACACAGAGGGTTCCAAAAAAGTTGAAAGAGCAAGGATGAATTAGGAGGACGGGACTAACATATACACAGCAATCAGTATCTAAAGTAGATAATCCAAAAGGATTCCCTCCTTTCTTCTTTCTTTGCCTCTTCCTCCCACAAATGGGTTTCCCTGGTGGCTCAAACAGTGAAGAATCTGCCTGCAATGCAGGGGACCTGGGTTCAATCCCTGGGTCAGGAAGATACCCAGAGAAGGAAATGTCTACCTACTCCAGTAATCTTGCCTGGAGAATTCCATGGACAGAGGAGCCTTGGTGAGCTACAGTCCATGGAGTGGCAGAGAGTCAGACATGACTAAGTGACTAATACTTTCACCTTTTTTTTTAACTTTCCTCCCACAAATACAGAAATCTCGGAATCTCCGAAAAATACACAGAAATGTATATCACTAACATGTACACAGAAATCTACATCTATAATAGATAATCTGCAAGGATTATCTTCTTCCTTGCTTCCTTCCTACACATGTAAACAAAAATCTGTATGTCTAACATATATACCAAAATCTGTATCTTTAACATGTACACAGAAATCTGTATCTCTAATAGATACTTCACAAAGCCCTGATGTTCAGCACAGCGAACTCTACTAGACCGTCTGCAATTACTGTGTGGTAAAAGAATCCAAAAAACAGAGATATGCTGTATGTATATGTCATACTAAATCAGGAAGCAATATACTGAGACAAGCAAAAAACTGTAAATCAACTATACTCCAACATAACACTGGCATGAGATTAAAGGGAAAAAAGGGAAAAAAATTCAATGACTGGTTTATTCCCCCTGACGTCCATGACTTAGGCCACTCTCCCATTCCTGGAGCCTCAATGACTGACCTGGAGTAGGGTTGAGTGAGCTAGGTAGGGTGTCTTTCATTGAGCTCCCTCTTAAACCTGTACTGTCTACTTTGCTCTGGCTGGGACCAGAGTCCCAAATGCACCCAAAGGATGGTGAGCCTCGAACCTTGGAAAAGTAACCCGGCAGTCAGGTATTGTGGTACTGGTATCACAGTTCAAGCCTCCTTCTTGAGAGTGCAGTCTCTTAGACAGCTCAACAGGGAGCAGGGCCCCAGGGTAGGAGTCTGGAGGGCAGGGGTGGAGTTTTAGGGGTAATAAGTAGTGAGACACAAGTCCTTGAGTGCTCACATTTCACTCTAATTCACAGCCCAGGAAGCCATCTTTCCCTAGACTCTGGTTGCAGGTGGAACCAGAGTTGGGCATGAAGGAGTGCTGCCACCTTGTGGACATTTCCTGGAACTACAACTTGCCCACCAGTGCTTACGGGCACCTCCGATTCAAAAGGCCTGTGGGGCTGTAAATGACAGCTGCCCTAAGGAAAGGTCCTGCAGCAGGTATTGCAGAAATAAATTCCAAGCACAATCAACTTTCAAGAAGCCAATTCAAAGGTCAATTTGCCTCACACCCTCTTAGGAAAGAAAAAAACAACCCAAACGATCACAGGACAAGATACTCAGCATCCCTAATTATTACAGGAGAAATGTCAATCAAAATGACAACAAGAAATCAAATCCAACCTATCAGAATGGCCGTCGTCACAAGTCTGCAAACAATAAATGTGGGAGAGAGCCAGATAGTGATGGAACTTACTGATATAGTCAGTGGGAATGGAGATTGCCAAAGCCCTAGAAAGTACAGCCTCCACATGCCATAAAAAAATCTTCAAAAAAACTAAGCCTAGAATATGACATACCCCCATCTGGGCCTACATCCAAGAAAACCATGATTCAAAAAGACACGTGCACCCCAGCGTTCACTGCAGCACTAGTTACAAGAGCTAAGACACAGAACCAGCAAGATGTCTTCTGTCACACTAAAGGTTAAAGAAGATGTGGTACATATGTACAATGGACTCTCATTCAGCCATGAGAAAAGGCTACTGAAATTATGAATTACGCCACTAAAAGTCACAAGGATGGACCT
The DNA here is from genome assembly GCF_963930625.1 of Muntiacus reevesi. NCBI lineage: Eukaryota > Metazoa > Chordata > Mammalia > Artiodactyla > Cervidae > Muntiacus > Muntiacus reevesi. Next base: position 26,095,836 of record NC_089263.1, on the reverse strand, counting down.
TGGAGTATTACAGACTAAGTGAAGTCATCCAGGCAGAGAAAGAAAATAGCACATGATGTCCCTTGTAGACAAAATTTTTTTTAAAAAGGTACAAAGGAATAAATTTACAACACAAAAAGTGACGCTGAGAATTCAAACACAAACAGAAGTTTCCAAGAAAAAGTGAAAGAACAAGGATGAATTATGATATCAGAGCTAACATAGACACAGAAATCTGGATCTGTAATAGATAATTCAGAAGGATTATCTTTCTTTCCTTCCTTCCTTCAAATATACACAGAAATTTGTATCTCTAACATGTACAGAGGAATCTCTATCTGTAATACATAATCCAAGATCATTATCTCCTTCCTCCCTTCCAGATATGCTCTGAAATCTGTACTTCTAACATACTCACAGAAATCTGTATCTATATTAGGTAACCCACAAGGATTATCTCTTGCCTCCCTTCCTTTCTTTCAGCACAAGTACACAGGAATACTTATCTCTAACATATACATAGAAATCTGTCACTGTAATAAATAACCCTCAAGGACTAAGCCTTCTTAAGTAAACAATGTTTAAGAAATAGAGGAAAACAATAGGAAAGACGAGATCTCTGCAAGAAAATCAGAGATACCAAGGGAATATTTCATGCAAAGATGGACACAATAAAGGCCAGAAATGGTATGGACCTAACAGAGGCAGACGATATTAAGGAGAAGTGGCAAGAATACACAGAAGAACTATACAAAGATGGTCTCAATGACCCAGATAACCATGATGGTGTGATCACTCACCTAGAGCCAGATATTGTGGAGTGCAAAGTCAAGTGGCGCCTTAGGAAGCATCAATATGAACAAAGCTAGTGGAGGTGACGAATTCCAGATAAGCTATTTCAAATCCTAAAAAAATAATGCCGTGAAAGTGCTTCACTCAACATGCCAGCAAATTTGGAAAACTCAGCAGTGGCCACAGGACTGGAAAAGGTCAGTTTTCATTCCAGTCCCAAAGAATGGCAATGCCAAAGAATATTCAAACTATCACACAATTGCACTCACTTCACATGCTACCAAGGTAATGCTCAAAATCCTTCAAGCTAGGCTTTAATGATACCTGAACCAAGAACTTCCCGATGTACAAGCTGGATTTAGAAAAGGCAGAGGAACCACAGATCAAATTGGCAACATCCAATGGATCACAGGATAGGCAAGAGAACCCCAGAAAACCATCTACTTCTGCTTTATTGACTATGGTAAAGCTTTTGACTGTGTAGATCACAACAAACTGGAAAATTCTTAAAGTGATGGGAATACCAGACCACCTTACCTGCCTCCAACAGTTAGAACTGGACATGAAACAACAGACTGGTTCCAAATTGGGAAAGGATTATGTCAGCTGTATATTGTCACCCTGCTTATTTAACTTATATGCAGAGTACATCATGTGAAATGCCAGACTGGATAAAGCACAAGCTGAAATCAAGATTGCTGGGACAAAAACAGAAATATAGACCAATGGAACAAGATAGAGAATCCACAGATAAACCCACACACCTATGGGTACCTTATTTTTGACAAAGGAGGCAAGAATACACAATGGGGCAAAAACAGCCTCTTCAGTAGTGGGGCTGGGAAAACCGGACAGCTACATGCAAAAGAATGAAATTAGAACACTTCTTAATGCCATACACAAAGATAAACTCAAAATGGATTAAAGACCTAAATGTAAGACCAGAAACTATAAAACTCTTAGAGGAAAACATAGGCAGAACACTCAATGACATAAATCAAAGCAAGATCTTCTATGACCCACCTCCTAGAGTAATGGAAATAAAAACAAGAATAAACAAGTGGGACCTAATTAAACTTAAAAGCTTTTGCACAGCAAAGGAAACTACAAACAAAGGAAAAGACAACTCTCAGAATGGGAGAAAATAATAGCAAATGAAACAACTGACAAAGAATTAAATTCCAAAATATACAAGCAGCTCATACAATTCAATACCAGAAAAACAAATAACCCAATCAAAAAACAGGGAAAAGAACTAAAGAGACATTTCTCGGAGGAAGACATACTGATGGCTAACAAACACATGAAACGATGCTCAACATCACTCATTATTTGAGAAATGCAAATCAAAACTTCAGTGAGATATCACCTCATACCAGTCAGAAAGGCCATCATCAAAAAGTCTACAAACAATAAATGCTGGAGAGGGTGTGGAGGAAAGGGAACACTCTTGCACTGTTGGTGGGAATGTAAATTGATATAGCCACTATGGAAGACAGTATGGCGATTCCTTAAGAAGCTATGAATATAACCACCATATGACTCAGCAATCCCACTCCTAGGCATATACTCTGAGGAAACCAAAATTGAAAAAGACACATGTACCCTAGTGTTCACTGCAGCACTATTTACTATAGTTAGAACATGGAAGCAACCTACATGCCCATTGACAAATGAATGGATAAAGAAGCTGTGGTGTATATATATGGACTACTACTCAGTCATAAAAAGGAACGAATTTGAGTCAGTTCTAATGAGGTGGATGAACGTAGAGCCTATTATGTAGAGTGAAGTAAGTCAGAAAGAGAAATATAAATATCGTATACTAATGCATATATATGGAATCTAGAAAGATGGTACTGATGAATTTATTTTCAGGGAAGCAATGGAGAAACAGACATAGAGAACAGATCTATGGACATGGGGTAGGGGAGGAGGAAGAGGGTGAGACATATGGAGAGAGTAACATGGAAACTTACAATACCATATGTAAAATAGATAGCCAGTGGGAATTGCTGTATTCCCACTGACTCAGGGAACTCAAACAGGGGCTCTGTGACAATCTAGAGGGGTGGGATGGAGAGGGAGATGGAAGGGAGGTTGAGGAGGGAGGGAACATGGGTGTACCTATGGCTGATTCTTGTTGATGTTTGACAGAAAACCACAAAATTCTGTAAAGCAATCATCCTTCAGTTAAAAAAAAAAAAAAAGACTGCCAGGAGAAAATCAACAACCTCAGATATGCCGATGACACCACCCTTATGGCAGAAAGTGAAGAGGAGCTAAAGAGCCTCTTGATGAAGGGGAAAGAGGAGAATGCAAAAGCTGGCTTAAAACTCAGCACTGAAAAAACTAAGATCATGGCATCCAGTCCCATCACTTCATGGCAAATAGATGGGGGAGAAATGGAAACAGTGACAGACTTTATTTTCTTGGGCTCCAAAATCACTGCGGACAAGGACTGCAGCCATAAAATTTCTTGCTCCTTGGAAGAAAATCAGTGATGAACCTACATAGCATATTAAAAAGCAGAGACATTACTTTGTCAACAAAGGTCCATATAGTCAAAGCTATTGTTTTCCTAGTAGACATGTATGGATGTGAGAGTTGGACCATGAAGAAGGCTGAGTGCCAAAGAATTGAGGCCTTCAAACTGTGGTGCTGGAAAAAGACTCTTGAAAGTCCCCAGACAGCAAGGAGATCAAAACACTCAATCCTAAAGGAAATCAACCCTGAAATTTCATTGGAAGGACTGATATTGACGTTGAAGTTCCAATACTTTTGTTAGGGGAAGCACACTGACTGAAACCACCCACCCTGGCCAGGCACCATAGTAACTATTTGCATGAGTTGTTTTATGACAGGAGGTCCTGGTAAAAAACATGGAACTAATAAGCTACCACCAACAGGGAAAGCTCAGAAAAGATCAATAACAAAGAAACAACCCAATCAAATAGGGGCACAAGATTTAAATGGACATTTCTCCAAAGAAGACATAGAGGTGGCCATGAAGGACATGAAAAGATGCTCAGCATCTGTAAGTATTAGATACCACATTGTACAATGTGGTATCGCCTCACACAGGTCAGAATGGTCAGCATCAAAAAATCTACAATAAATGCTGGAGAGGGTATGAAGAAAAAAATAACCCTCCTCCCTGTTGGTGGGAATGAAAGTCAGTAAATCACAAAAGAGAACAGGACAAAGGTTCATTAAAAACTAAACAGAGAGGCACCATAGGACCAGCAATCCCATTACTGGGCAAAGATGCAGAGAAAACCATAATTTTAAAGACAGGTGCTCCCCAACGTTCATGGCAGCACTATGTACAATATCCAAGACATGGAAGCAAATGAAGTGGATAAGGACAGATGAATGGGTAAACAAGATGGGGTACACACACACAGTGCATTATTACTCAGTCATAAAAGGATGACATCAAACCACATCTAGCAATAAGGAAGTGGAGACATCACAGTAAGTGGAGTGAGACAAAGAAAGACAAGCATCACATGATATCACTTAGTGGTGAAGTCTAACAATGGATACAAATGAACTTCTTCACCCAACAGAAATAGCCCCATGCATAGCAAAGCACCTTATGGTTACCAAAAGGGAAAGGTGGTGGGCGATGAGAAATGAGCAGGTGATGATGAACATATACACACTACTCTTTATAAATAAATAATGAGGACCCCTAATCAACACTGCATAATAAACTAAATGGGAAAAGAAACCAAAAAAGCTCATGTACATGTCTATGCATAAGTGAATCATGTTGCTGTCCACCTAAAACAAAAACAAACACACCCTACAACACTGTAAGTCACCTATATACCAATACAAAATACAAATTACAAAGAGTGAATGTCAACTGCATTCCCCTCAGGACTTGGTGACCTGGGCTACAGTCACGTCCCCGAAGCCTGGGCAGGCTTGTTTCCCAAGGATGGACTGTCATGGGGCTGATGGAGCTGGGAAGGGTGTGCCAACCAGTGAGCCCTGCCCCATAGCCCTGGTGAGCCTGTTCCCCTCTGCTGCAACCCAAAACCTCCAGATCCAGGTGGATCTTCCTGCAGTGAAACTATGCCTACTGCACCCAGAGGATGTGCAGCCTCTGGGCTGGAAGAGCTTTGAAAAGCCCCATGGGCTCCATGTCTCCTGGTGTTGGGGTTCCCACCTTCAGCCTCCTTCCTTAGGGTTGCCCCATCTATGGATGAAAGCACCCTTCCTAGAGTGGTGTTGCAGGAATTGGGATTTGTCCAGGGGACAGGGGTGAAGAAGGAATGGGACACAAGCCTTAAGTGCTTCTTCTGGCACTTTCCACTCTGACAATCCAGGAACAGGACCTTACCTGAGGCTCTGGTTCCTTCGGGAGAAGGCGATGGCAACCCACTCCTGTCCTCTTGCCTGGAAAATCCCATGGATGGAGAAGCCTGGTGGGCTGCAGTCCATGGGGTCGCTAAGAGTTGGACAAAACTGATCAACTTCACTTTCACTTTAATACATTGGAGAAGGAAATGGCAACCCACTCCAGTGTTCTTGCCTGGAGAATCCCAAGGACGGGGGAGCCTGGTGGACTGCCGTCTATGGGGTCGCACAGAGTCGGACACGACTGAAGGAACTTAGCAGCAGCAGCAGCTGGTTCCCTCAGTAACCAGAGTTGGGCATGAAGACATGCTGCCACCTTGTGGCCATTTCCCATAACAACAACTTTGAAATCAATGCTCCTGGGCACTTAACATTCACAAGCCCTGAGGGGCTTAAGGAAAAAAACATCTGCCCTTAAGAAATCTCCCAGGGGAGGTCATCGGAAAAATATTAAAACAAGGAAGTCATTCAAGAAGCCAATAAGTAAGTTTAACTCACACTGTTTTAAAAAAAATTCATATGTAAAGATGTCAACATCACAAAATATGAGAGAAATGCAAATCAAAACTTCAACAAGGTATCCCCTTACACCAGTCACAATGGCCATAGGCAGAAACTCTACAAACAACAAATACTGGAGAGGGTATAGAGCAAAGGGAACCCTCCTACAATGATGTTGGGAATGGAAACTGGGAGCAGCCACTGTGGAGGACATCAGACAGATTCCTTAGCAATGAATATGAGAATGAAATTAGACTACTCAGTAACACCATACACAAAAATAAACTGCAAATAGATTAAATGTCTAAATAAAAGAACAGATACAATGGAACTCTTGAGGAAAAAAAGCAGAACACACTTTGACATAAAATGCAGTGAGATCTTTTTGATCCACCTCTAAGAATCAGGACATAGAAAACAAAAATAAACAAATGGGACCTAATAGACATTAAAAGACCACCAAGAATGTAAAAAATTCATGCAAACAAAGATAGCCACAGGGAATTTATCTCCACACATACAAACAACTTGTAAAACTCAGTATCAAAAAGCAATCCAATAAAAAAATTGGCCAAAGATTTAAATGTACTTTAATCCACAGAAGGCACAGAGATGGCCATAAAGTAGAGGAAAAGATTCTAAAAATCACTCGTTCTTAGAGAAAGGGAAGTCAATTGTCCAATAACATATCACATCAATCAGAATGAGCATCTCAAAAAATCTATAAGAATAAATTCTGCAGAAAGTGTGGAGAAAAGAAAACCCTCCCACCATGGGTGGGAATGTAAATGGGTACATCCACTAGGGAGAACATTGTGGAGGTTCTTTAAAAAAACTAAACACAGAAGTACCAAGTGACCCAGCAATTCCATACCTAGGCACAGATCCAGAGAAAACCAAAACTGTAAAAGAAACCTGCATTCCAACAATCACAGCAGCACTAGGTACAATACAATAGCAAAGACAGGGAAGCAACTTAAGTGTACAAGAACAGATGAATGGATACAGAAGATGTGAGATATATATATATACACACATACACAATGCAACATTACTCAGAAATAAATAGGGATGAGATAATGCCATTTCCAGTTACAGGGAAGAAACTAGAGGTGATCATACTAAGTGAAGTGAGACAGGGAAAGACAGGTATCATAGTATATCATTTCTGGTGGAATCTAAAAATGGATACAAATGAACTTTTTACAAGAGAATCAGCCTCAGAGACTTAAAAAAGAAACTTATGGTTACCAAAAAAGAAAGTTGAAGGGGGCAGAGAGCAATTAGCTGGTTCAGATTAAAATAATACCATAAAAAATGTGTTAAACAACCCAAAGTCTGACAGGACTGTAAATGACATCTGCCCTCAAGAAATGTCACAGGGTAAATCATCGGAAAAGAATTCCTAACTGGGCCAACTTTCAAGAAAGCAGATTCATGTGATAAACTGTACTCACAAGGTGTAAAATAACAAAAGCATATGGGAAGATACTCCACATCAGTAATTATTAAATCAATGTGAATCAAAACTACAATGAGGTATCACCTCACACTGGTCACAATGGCCATCATTGAAAAGCTCTACAAATAAATACTGCAGAGAATGTACAGAAAAGGGAATCCTCCCACAATCTTGGTGGGAATGTAACTGGCAAAACCATTATTGAAAACAGCATGGAGTTTCTTTGAATACTAAACATACAGGTATCATATGATCCTGCAACCCCACTCCCAGGTTTAGATTTGGAGAAATTGATCATTCAAAATGACATGTGCACCCCAATTTTCAGGCTAGCACTATTTACAACAGCCAAGGCATAGAATCCACCAAAATGTCCACTGACAGAAAAATGAAGACTATGTGGTATATCTCAGAGAAGGCAATGGCAACCCACTCCAGTACTCTTGCCTGGAAAATCCCATGGACAGAGGAGCCTGGTAGGCTGCAGTCCATGGGGTCGCTAAGAGTTGGACATGACTGAGAGACTTCACTTTCACTTTTCACTTTCATTCATTGGAGAAGGAAATGGCAACCCACTCCAGTGTTCTTTCCTGGAGAATCCCAGGGACAGGGGAGCCTGGTAGGCTGCCGTCTATGGGGTTGCACAGAGTCAGACACGACTGAAGCGACTTAGCGGCAGCAGCAGCATGTGGTATATCTATATACTGGAATACTACTCAGTCATTAAAGAGAATGAAATAATGATATTGGCAGCCCCGTGGACGGACTGAGAAATTTTCATACCAAGTGAGGTAAGTCAGAGAGAAAAAGACAAATATCCTAAGGTACCATGTACAGGTGGAATCTATAAGTTCATACCACTGAACTAATATACAAAGCAGAAACAGCCTGAGAAAACCAAATTCTGATTATTGTAAGAAAGTTAGAAGGGAGGGATAAATTAAGAGTTTGGGATGAAAATATACACACTAATATATATCAAGTTGATAATGAAAAAGGACCTACTGAATAGAACAGGGAACTCTCCTGAACAAACTGTAATAACCTGTATGAGGAAAAAAAAATAAACAGAAAAAGAATAGATGTCTATGTATAACTGAATCAAGTTCAGGTACACCTAAAACAAAACATCGGAAATCAACTCTACTCCAATATAAAATAACAATTCAATTACAAATTAAATTACCTAAGCTCAGTCTAAGGGAAACCAGACAGCCGTGACCCTATGAATTAGCATGTAATATGCTATGATATGAATGCGACACCACCAAAGGTTTTCACTCAGCAGAACACAGAGCAGCAACCCACACAAAGCTGCCTGAGCTCATGTGAATGCGACAAGGTGAAGGGAACAAAAAGGACCACAGTTTAAACAGGGCAGCACCCTCAGTTCAGATGTTGGGAATCTCTGAGGGGACAGGACACACGGCAGGCAAAGCATAGATACATTATCTCTGTGTACACAGGATCCTGACTTAGGCAGATGGGGTGAGACCCACACAATCCCCAGACTCTGCACCTGGGGTCCCATGACCCTTGGTTAGGACACCAGGTCTCTGCTGGCTGGGCCCCTAAGGTGGAAACGGGTGCTTTCCTGTAACCCCCTGGGATGATAGAAAGAACTGTAGGGTCAGTCTCCTCCCCCCATACTGTCCCATAGAAGTCCTCTTCTCCCTTTGGTTCTGTGTGATATTAACTGTTTTTACAACTGTCATGATAATGTTGAACACACTACCTTAGTTCTGGGAGGCTCGGTCCTTTCTTGTTCCACTGAAGTGTTGAGAAAACATGCCAGAGGGCTGGGAGACGAGGGCAGGTCTGGTCTCTGCTGAGGAGGGACAGTCGACTGGGAGGAGATCACAGCAGCAACCTCACCTGCTGCCCATTGGCCATTTGTCTGACCCATGTGCCCTGCAATCAATTCACCAGGTGAACCTGCCTCCCTTCCCACAATGCTTGTCCTGGAAAATTGGAATAATTACCAGGTAGCCACCCGAGGAGTCTCCAGGAGCCCCAGGGAAGGTGACCTCACAGGGATAAAGAGGCAAGCAGGCACAAGCCTGTAGAAAATGAATAGAGTAAAGCCTTAATTACTAAACACAAGTGAAGTTCTCATGTATTCTTCCCTTTTTCTTAGTTGTGTGTGTGTGTGGTCTCCCATGATCCTGGCCCATGAAAATGAAGTGAGCCTCACACAGTCCCCAGACCACCCACCTGGGGTCACACGTCCCCTTGGTCAGGACACCATGGCTGTGGTCAGCAGGCCCCCAGTGTGTAAACAAGCCAGGTCCCTGGGACCTGCTGGGACCCTAGAAAGGAGTGTAGGGTCCATCTCTTCTCCCAGTTGTCCCTGAGAATTCAGGCCCCCTCCTGTTTTCACTCTGATTCTGTGTGATTTTTTGCTGGTTTGGAAGTTCATGCTAGAGGTGAACACACCACCTTGGTTTTGGTAGACTCTGTCTTTCTTGTCCTCAGCTGAGGTGCTGAGAAAACAGGAGAGCTGGGCTGAAAGACGAGGGGCAGCTCTGTTCTCTTTGGAGGAGAGAGTTGACTGGAAGGAGATCACAGCAGCAACCTCACCTGCTATCCGATCTAATCCCTTGAATCTATTTGTCACTTCCATTGTATAATCACAGGGGATTTGATTTTGGTCATACCTGAGTGGCCCAGTGGTTTTCCCTACATTCTTCAATTTAAGCCTGAATTTTGCAATAAGAAGTTCATGATCTGAGCCACAGTCAGCTCCCAGTCTTATTTTTGCTGTCTGTTTCGAGTTTCTCCATCTTTGGCTACAAAGAATATAATCAATCTGATTTGGGGACTGACCATCTAGTGATGTCGATATGTAGAGTCATCTCTTGTGTTGTTGGAAGGGGGTGTTTGTTACATACATAAACATTATACTTATACTTACTTATAAATAAATAACATTATTTTTAAGATATTATTTTTTTAAAGGAAGATGGCTGTTAAGGAAAGTGATTCTCATCAGACACCTAATTTGCTTGCACCTTGACCTTGAACTTAACAGCCTCCAGACCTGACAGAAATAAATGCATGCTGTTTTAAGTCCCCTGGTTTATGATACTTTGGTTTAGCAGTCTGAAAGAACTAAGAACTCCTTCCACGAATGTTACCGCTTGGGCTAGAACCTAATTTTTCTGGCAGGAAGAGGACCATCATGTGGGGTAAGAGACTGTCATCAAGGTGCCAGATACACAGTAGAGAAACAGTACCTCCAGGACTGCCACCTGCCTTGTGTTGGGTGCCTCTGAGAAATGGAAGAGATCCCCCTTCTGGGGGACGCGGTTTGGGCTTGGTCAGGGGAACCCAGGTTGGCTGGACGTCAGTGCCTCATACCATCCTACCCTGACCCCAACACCTAAGCATGGGGCCACAGCACGCAGTGACCATGGGCAACACAAGGTCTAAGGTCCACGTTGAAGGGCAGCTTCTCCCAAAGCTTCCACAGCCTGGACCCTTCCCTCTGGAGCAACATTTCTTCTAATCCCTTGGACCTCTCATCACCATGCAACCGCATCTCATGATAAACAGCCAGGGTTGTTTCCAGAGAGGCAGGGTGCGGCTTCTGCTGATTCTCCTTGGGAGAACCCATCTGGTGCTTGCATCTTCATCTCACGGCCGGGGTGGGGTCTTAACAGCAGGCGACACAGTGTCCAAAATGAGCATGGTCAGAAGCCCACGTGGATGTGGGGTCCTGGCATCTTAGAGGAAGATGCTATTCAACCCTTTGTGCCCTCCCCGCAGCACAGCAGCCAGGCACACCTCAAAATAAAAGGCCGGCCAGGGTTACCTTTGACTTTCACAGCCAACACAGATAGCCGGGACACACCTCTCATTAAGTAACTCCAGTGGGTGTTTTCGGCGCCACCCACTGGAACTCCTACCAGCCATCACTGGGTGGGGAGAGGCGAGTGAAATGTGTGAACTGAAACATGCTAATGTGGCAGGGACCCCCCAAACCTGTCCTTCATGGAGCCCCGAGAACACTATCTGGTAGCACAGGCTGGACACAAAACACCAGGAGCAGGGGCCACTGCTGAGGGCAAAGACAACTTACCTGTGAGAAAAATACACTCATTTGAATAAATTTGTTCTAATAAGTGGCCTTCCCAGATGGTGCTAAAGGTAAAGAACCCACCTGCCAAAGCAAGAGACATAAGAGACGAGAGTTCAATCCTTAGGTGGGGAAGCTCCCCTGGAGGAGGGCATGGCAACCCACTCCAGTATTCTTGCTTAGAGAATCCCATGGACAAAGGAGCCTGAGCTACAGTCCATGGGGTCCATGGTGTTGCAAAGTTGGACACAACTGAGCTGACAGACACACATAGGAGGAAGAAGCAGCTGAAGTGGCCAGAGAACCCCAGAAGCACCAGAGACCTGGCTCTGGTGGGGGTGGTCTGGGTCTGAGCCCTTCTGAGGAAGACACTGGGGTGGGTGAGTCTTCAAGAGAGCATAACCATTCACAGTCAGAGACCCAGAGGCTCTAGGAGTCAAGGCTGGGGACACGGGCCTCCTAGGTGGCACCAAGGGCTGCTTTGAAGGGAAGCATGAGACCCAAAGTCTAAGTGGGAGGGGTCAGGGGCAGAGCAGGGCTGCACCAGAGGTCAAAATGGGCAATGGAGGCAGAATCTGAGGCCATCTACAAGTGGCTGATGGAGAGGAGGACTGAACAAGGAGGGTAAATAGGCAATGCCCCAAACAGCAACATTCCCCCAAGCTGACCTGGTGCCCCAGCACTGTCCTGAGCCATAGCTCCTCATCCAAAGTCTAGCTCAGGCTCTCTGATCAATCCAGCCCGGCTGCACCCAGCACAGAGCAAGGGACCAGCAGAGGAGTAGACTCTGTGGTGCGTCAGCACCAAGGACAGCGCATGGCCAGCTCAGTCACCATTCCCGAAGAGACCATCTGTTTGCTGCTGGAACCAACCAGAGGAACCCAGCAAGCCCAAACCCAAGCATCTGTTCACTCCAGCAGTCTGGGTCTGGGCTTGGTCTCCAGTGGAGAGACCAGCTTTTCTCCTGTGAAGGCTGACAGTGGTCCTGGCAGGGTCTGGAGTCCACCCTCACCTCCTGGGGCACCCTCCTGTGCCATACCCCCTTCTCAGCCTTTCTAAACAGTCCGTGGCATGCTCTAATGCAGGGCTGGAAGCTATTCTTGGTTAGCTTCCTATCACCACATGCCCATGTCTTTCTTAGTAACCGATTAGCACTGACCGTGATCTGAGTGCTTTGGGGTGCAAACCCCATGACTGCCTCCGCCATGCTGTTCCATCTCTGAATCTCATGCTCGGCAATGTGGTCTTACTCCCTGAACAGAAGCTGTTGCTATATATTCTCCTATGGAGCCCTGCACCTCCTGGGGAATGTCATGTGAATAACCGGTCCCCTGGGATGTGTCTCAAGTTCCTGGAACATGTAGGGGATGCTGACGGTGTTCAGGGATGGAAAATGCAGGGGGGCCGGCACCCTGCCCCAGTCCCCCACCCACCTCTCTGTTCCCTGAAATCTGCCCTGGACACACACCGCTGACACATCCGTGCTGTCTAAGTCGAAGTAGTGCAATTCCAGCTCCACACACAGCAGGCACCCTCTTCCCTGGCACCTGTTCTTATAGACGCTGCCCACTCACCCCCTGGTGCTCCCAATCAGGAGCCTCTGCCCTGGCCATCCACCTGAGATGCTCAGGGCCTTCCTGATGTCCTGCCCCTCAGCCCCCTCGAGGCTCCCAGCCCCCTGATGGCCCAGCTCTGTCCCTCTCTCGTCACTATCTTCAAGCCAGGCCCTTCACTTCCACCTGTTCTCTTGGCTCCATCACAACCCTAGACCCCGCTGCACACTGAGGACACCCACGGCCTCTGTGTTCAGCCCGCCTGATTGGTGGATTCCCCAAAGCCCCCCTCAAAGTCCCAGGCCTCCCCACTTATCACCCACAAGGTAACCTGTCCCCAGGAAGCCTGCCTGGGACTCGTGGGCTGGGTGGGGCCTCCACTAAGCGCCCAGCCCCACCCAGATGGACAGGGAGTCTCTCCCTCTAGAACGAGGTTCTCCATGTAAACTCAAGTCGCTTTCATCTCTGCACCCCAGGGCCTAGCATGTGACAAGGGCAACTTTCTTGGGCCACATGGAGGGCTTGCAGATGCAGCCAGGCCAGGAGATTGGGAGTGGTGTTGGTGGGAGAGTGAGCTCTGAAGGAATGCAAGTTATGTTCAGAAACTCCAGAGCCACCACCCTCATGGCAGGGGGTGGGGGTGGGGGTCCCACACCCGCTAATACAACAACAGTTTCTTTACAGCCCAAAGCCCCCAGTGCACACAGAACTACCTTGAATCACAGGAACTCCCCAAAAGTGAAGTCAACTTATGCTTAAAAAACTTTAAAAAAACCAAAAGGCATCAAAGGGAACTTCCAGAAATCTAACAGTAAGTCAATAGGACTTGCTGCCCAAACACAAACTTTCATGATCTAAACTGCTCAAATTTATGAACTCTTCTGGGGAAAAAATAATATTCATGAAGGCTTTAAAAAATATGAAAGCACATATATGAAATGGAATATTACTCAGCCATAAAAAGTGATGAAACTGTGTCATTTATAGAGATGTGGATGGACTTACAGTCTGTCATACAGAGTGAAGTCAGAAAGAGAAAAATAAATATTGTATGTTAAAGCATATGTATGGAACCTAGAAAAATGGTAGAGATGAACCTATTTGCAGGGAAGGAATAGAGACACGGATGTAGAGAACAGCCATGTGGACACAGTGGGAAGGGGAAGGTGGGACAAGTTGAGAGAGTAGCATTGAGGTACATATGATACCCTAGAGAGTAGCACTGAGGTACATATGCTACCCTGTGTAAAACAGATAGCTAGTGGGAAGGCGCTGTATTGTAGCACAGAGAGCTCAGCTCCGTGCTCTGTGATGACCTAGAGGGGTGGGATGGCGGGATGGGAGGTTCAAGATTGAGGGGAATATATGTATACGTACAGCAGATTCACTTTGTTGTTCAGCAGAGACAACATTGTAAAGCAACTATACCCCAGTAAAAAAAAAAAATATATGAAAACAGTTCATTCTCATTTGTCCATAGAATTAGTCAAATAGAAGTTCCTTCACATGCATATAATAATCATATCTTCTTTTTATACACATGTAAGTTTTTTTTTGAAAAGCAGCTTTTCAAAAGTGTTTTATTACAATACACACTTTGCTATAATTAAGAGAAAGTACACTTACGCTTAAATCTACTGGCCTCATTAGCATGCATTTCCTCTCCAAGACTGTCAAACTTCCAAATAATTATTTGCAAAATGGTTATTTACAGCAAACTGCCAATCACACTAAGGCCCTCAAGCTTTCAGAGGTGTCATCAGATTCAACCACCCCTGTGAAATGCACACAGTCGCGGCCCCTTGCTGCTGGGCTGCCCCAGCCACTGGCTGCAGCTGTCTGCACGTGCCAGCAGTACCGATCCCTGTGACTGACTGAGACCACCTGGGGAGGGACAAGTCTCAGGAACCACCCCTACCCGAGCAGATCCAGAGCAAGCAGGGGAAGGAACCAAGCCCTGCTGGGGGCTGGGTGTCTGCCGGGAGCCCTGGCTGCCAATCAGCCTCAACAAGATTGCCTCAGCATTTACTACAAGCATCCAACGGGTGAAGGAAGTCCACAAATAACTGGACACGTGGAGAGCTGGCTCAAGTTCTGACTTGCGGGCTACACAAACACCTTTGCTCTCGGCCCCTCCCTCCACTTCCCCAGGGTCAGCCAGAATCTTACCTCCTCTTGGAGCCACGTGGGCCTCTCCTCCGGGGTCCTGGTCTTGGTCCTGAAGCTCCTCTGGGCATCGACGAAGTGCTTGGCCTCAGGAGGGAGGTTCAGCAATTTGGGCCTGCCCTCGTGTCTGCTGGGGCCGCAGCCAGCCTTGGCAAGCAGGCAGACCTCCGGGGAGTTGCCGGGCCCTGGCTCCGTCCACTCCTCCACCGCCTCATGGCACTCATCCATCTTCAGGTGGCATCTCCAGGTGGGCCAGGTAGCTCTGCCCGCTGCAGTCCGTGCCCTGCTGGTAGCTGTTGTCCTCAGGGCAGTAGCGGATGTAATAGGTGATGCTCTCCTCCTCTTTGGGTAGCTCCTCGTCATATTCCTCCTCCTCTGAGGTGTTGTTTACTCTAGTTTGAGCTGAAGTACCCATCGGGGTCGCCCTTCTGGGCAGCAACGGGTTCTCGGGCCGCAGGGCCGCCAGCTCCAGTCCAGTGGGCACGTACTGCTCCAGGGCCAGTTGCTCTCGGGCTCTGGTCCTGGCCTCACCCTGTGGTCCAGCAGGCTGCTCTTTGCATTCTGACGCTTCCAGTGGGCCATGGTGAGGCTCATACGGCCATCGTCACCAGGAGGCAGCCATTGCAGGGAGGAAGGATGACAGGAGAATCAGAACCTGGCCCGAGGAGCACGCCCAGGAGATGTAACCCGTGTCCGTTCAGATGACAGGACACCCCACCTCAGCTGACTCCGGTGTCAGGATCATTGCAAGCCCTGCCAGAGACAGGAGGGCACCAGGGCTGGAGGAGGAAAAGGGGGCCCTGGCGACTCCCCAGGACACCTGCTGCTTCCCCCCAACTCCCCGCTCATTCATGACTTCTCTTTTATTTATTTGACATACAGTTAACTAACCATGCTATGTTAGTTTCTGGTATACAGCAGAGTGATTCAGTTATATACATCCATGTGTGTGTATGTATATATATCTATATTCTTTTTCAGACCCTTTTCCATCTTATATTATTACAAGGTATTGAATATGTTTCCCCATCCTGTACCATAGGTCTTCGTTGATTGTTTAGTTTACATAAAGTAGTGTGTATCTGTTAATTCCAAACTCCCTATTTATTCCTCTCCTCACTCTTTCCCCTTTGGTAACCATAGTTTATTTTCTATGTCTGTGAATCTGTTTCTGTTTTGTAATTAAGTTCATTTATGTCATTTTCAGATATGATGATATTATATGACATTTGTCTTTATTTACTTCACTTAATATGATCATCTCTAGGTCCATCCATATTGGTGCAAATGGCATTCTTTCATTTTTTATGGCTGAGTAATATTCCATAGTATACGTGTACCACATCATCTTTATTCATTCATCTGTGGATAGACACTGAGGTTGTTTCTACATTTTGGTTACTGTAAATAGTGCTGTACTGAACAATAGGGTGCATGTGTCTTTTTTGAATATAAGCCCAGGAGTGGGGTTGCTGGATCATATAATAGCTCTATTTTTATTTTTATTTTATATTTTGGAAATTTTTCTTTCAAATATTTAATACTTGGAGATAATAGCTCTATTTTTAGTATTTTAAGGAATCTCCATACTGTTCTCCATAGTGGCTGCACCAATTGACATTCCCAGCACCAGTGTAGGAAGGTTCCCTTTTCACCACACTCTCTCCAGCATTTATTATTTGTAGACTGTCTAACAGTGGGCTCTCTGGCCAGTGTGAGATGGTACCCTACTGTAGTTATGATTTTCATTTCCCTCATGATCAGTAATGCTGAGCATCTTTCCATGTGCTTGCTGGCCATCTCACTAATGACTTCATGAAGATGGTTCCTAGGTGGAGGAGCCCAGGTGACCGAGGCAACGGTTATAAGATCAGGTTATTTGCTCTCAAAAAGAAAGAGAAGACTTCATTCCAAAATCATGATGAAGCCAGGGAGGAGGTGTCCCTTCTTCCAAGGCTAATCTGCTGCCCCTGAAGCCCATCTCCAGTCTCCCTACCGCTCCCCTCAGACTCCCAGCACACACAAACCTCTGCTTCCTCTTCGCTCCAAACAACACCACTGACGGGATTTGCCAGGAATCGTCCAGGCTGAGCGCCACACAGACACTGGATGTGAGCCCCAGCCTCACAGGCTCGATGTGGCGGGGGCCCAGGATGGAGGGGCACCAGAGGAAGGACAGCACTGTGGGCCACCAGAACAGGGGACCCAGGAGGGTGCAAAGGACGTGGCTGCCACTCCAGGGGTCATGGTAGTGCAGGGCACTGCAAAGATCCAATGGGCCCAACCAGGGAGGTCCTGAACCCCACCATCCAGAACCCTACATCTCATCCCACAAACCAGAGTCCCGGGACAATTCTGAGCAGGCACGAGACTCACAGGATTTCTCTTCCAGCCCCTTGGGGAGACGGTGGGGGATGGGGGGCTGGGGGAAGGGAGGTCAGTGAAAACCCCCTTCCCGTCCTCTAGGGAATGTGAGCAGCTCACGTGTGCTCTTGTCTCTACAGCATCGCTAGAAGCAGGCAGATCCACAGTGCTTCCCCAGAGCAGCTCACACACCAGACGTGGTCCCACAGCAAGAA
This sequence comes from Muntiacus reevesi, assembly GCF_963930625.1. Lineage (NCBI taxonomy): Eukaryota > Metazoa > Chordata > Mammalia > Artiodactyla > Cervidae > Muntiacus > Muntiacus reevesi. The sequence goes on along the minus strand of NC_089263.1, from coordinate 26,078,355 downwards.
AACTGTCACTGAGATGGACCCTGCAGGGTCTGGGCATCCTCCTCAGTCACCCCATCCCCAAACCTGAAACTGGTGGGAACATTTCAGAGACCTGCTCCCAGGGAGAGGCAAGATGTCCAGTGTTTCCTAGAACACAGGTGACCACGAGGATGCACCAAGAGTACGGAGCATCACTTTACAGCAGACTCCCCATGTTCACTTTGCCGCACAGCAGAAACTAACACACTGTAAAGCAATTACAGTTCAATAAAGAGATGACAGAGGACAAAAATGAAAATGGCTATAATTTTTAAAAAGCGTAACCTTTCTGGAAAGTAATTTGCAAATGGGGATTAAAAACCTTTCTAAAGATGTATGCCTTCTGGTCTGGCAATTCCAAGTCTAGGAATGTACACTAGATAAACAATCATGTATTTGCACAAAGATGTAGCCTAAAAAGGATGTCCATCTCACCATTACATTGTCTAAAATAAGGAGAAGCAAAATTATTTAATGTCCAATAACACACAACTTGTACATTACTATAAAATAGTTTGATGAGTATTACAGTCATTAAAAATATTACAACCATTTCATGAAAAATACAATAAGTAAAACACACAGGTTATAAAATACTATACTCATTTATGAAAATACATATCTATATTAAATAAATGCATTTGTGTAAAAAACAAAACGAATCAAAGTTACAGATGGTGGCCAGACCTGCCCACTCCAAGGGGACATGTCTAGTCCCTCTCGTGGGGAGTTTGCATTCCTGGCAACTGGGGCGGTGGCGCAGCTCACAGGCCAGGGAACTTCCAAGTGAACACTTCCTGCCCCCCAGGTGGTGTGCACGTTGTCCCCTGAATCAAAGAGATGTGACTGAGAACAGCCCACCTCTGTCCACATTTAAAAAATAGAGGCTCCTTCCTTCTCCCACCTCAACTAAGAAATCCAAGTGGCCAAGTCACTGCAGCCAGTCTGCTGAAAAATCATCTCGCACCCTACTTCATACTGCCCAACAGTGATGGCATTTTATACACACGACATCAGGTCTTTTCACTCAAGATATGTCTCCCTGTTTATTCAAGCCTTAAATGTCAACAGCACTGTGGGTTTCTACATAGCTGTAGACACAGGAAGCTTATTCTAAGACAGATGTTTTTGTACCTATGGGGAACAGATTTTTCTCTTATATACCTCTTGCTGGTACATTAAAAAAAAAAAAAAAAGAACTCTGATCTTGTATCAGTCTTTTTATTTATTTATTTTTGACTGTGCTGCATCTTACTGCAGGGGCTTTTCTCTAGTTATGACGCGTAGGGGCTATTCTCTAGTTGCAGTGCATGGGCTTCTCACTGCACTGCAGTGGCTTTGCTTGTTGGGGAGCACGGGCTCTAGGGTGCATGGGCTTCACTAGTTGAGGCATGTGGGCTCATTAGTTTTGACTTTCAGGCTCTAGAGCACAGGCTCAATAATTGAAGAACATGGGCTTAGTTGCTCCACAGCATGTGGGACATTCCTGGATCAGGGAACAAACCCATGTCTCCTGCAATAGCAGGCAGCTTCTTTACCACTGGATCACCAGGGAAACCCTAAAAGCCCATTTTGAAATTCTAATACTTATAGTTGACCATTTCTCTTTTCCAGCATTCCATGTGGCTGCCCTGACCTTTCAGTTACATGATGGAGTTACTGGGCATCCCTGACTTTTTCCCAATTGTAATGAAAATACCTTTACTTTTAAAAAATTTTCTTGTAGTTGCTTCCCAGTGTTGTTAGTATCTGCTGCACAGCAAAGTGAATCAGCTACACGTATACATATACCCCCCCTTTTTAGATTTCCTTCCCATTTAGGTCACCACAGAGCACGGGACTGTCATACAGGCTTCCCAGGTGGTGCTAGTGGTAAAGAACTCACCTCCCAAAGCAGGAGACATACAGATGGGTGTTCGGTTCCTGGGTCAGGAAGATCCCTGGAGGAAGGCATAGCAACCCACTCCAGTATTCTTGCCTGGATAATCCCATGGACAGAAGAGCCTGGCTGGCTGCAGTCTACAGAGTCACAGAGTCAGACATTACTGAAACGACTGAGAATCCCACATAGAGTGAAGTGAGTCAGAAAGAAAAAAACAAGTATCTATTAAGGAAAATGCCTTTATTTTTTAACCAGGGCTGGTCCATGGTAAGGTAGGCATGACCCTCATCTCGGGCACAAGATTTAAGAGGGTGTCAAAAAACTCAGGAATCAAAACAGATACAATTTTAACACAAGACTTTATAAAAAAACTAAAAATTAATGCAAAAACATCCACAGTGAACAAGATATTAAAATGTTAAAGAAAAGATTGATTATTACTGATTTGTTTCTTTGGGCCTCAGGATCCAATAGAGCTTGGCTGGCCTCTGTGAATGAACCTATTTTCTTTTTAAAGTTTTCCCCATTACAGACTTCCCTGGTGGTTCAGTGGTAAAGAATCCAACTGCACAATGCAGGAGACATAGATTTGACTACTGATCTGGGAAGATCCTACCTGCTTCAGAACAACTTAGTCCAGTAACTGCAACTACTGAAGTTTGCATGTCTTTTTTTTTTTCCCCCAGTTTCATTCACTTTATTATTCTCTTTATAAAATTATGTGGTGGCTACAACTGGGGGCTGCGTCCTCTGCACAGAGACTCTGGTGTGGGTCTTCACAAGATGGTCAGTGAATTCTTGATATGGAGACTTGGTGAACACCGTCTCTTTCCAGAGGTCAGAGGTGAGGTAACTGTAGGTCTTGGAAATGGCATCAAAAGTGGCCTTGGCAAAGTTGCCCAGGGTGGCGGTGCAGCCCCTGGCAGAAGTGTAGCAGTCGTCGATGCCGGCCATCAGCAGCAGCTTCTTGGGCACAGGGGCGGAGACGATGCCAGTGCAACTGGGGGCAGGGATAAGGCGCCCCCGCACGAAGCCGCAGCAGCCAGTCACCTTGCAAGGAACCATGTGGGGCTTGCCGATCTTGTTCCCCCAGTAGCCTCTTCACACGGGGACGATGGACAGCTTGGCCAGGATGATGGCCCCACGGATGGCATTGGCTACTTGCTTGGAGCACTTGACACCCAGACCGACATGTCCATTGTAATCCCCGATGGCAACAAATGCCTTGAACCTGGTTCGCTGGCCAGCACGCATCTGCTTTTGCACGGGCATAATCTTCAAAACCTCATCCTTGAGGGATGCTCCCAGGAAAAAGTCAATAATCTCAGACTCCTTGATGGGCAGAGAGAAAAGGTAGATCTCCTCCAGGGACTTGATCTTTATGTCCTTGACCAGGCGGCCCACCTTAGCAACCGGGAGCCATTTCTTGTCCTCGGCCTTGCCTCCGCGAGCTCCGCGGCCTCTGCCCCAGCCCCGACCCCGGGCGGACGCTACTACGGAAGCCTACGTGGAAGCTTCCAGGGCTTCCCATTCCGGGGACCCCGGGGCCTCCGGGGCTTCCGGGGCCTCCGGGTCCTCCCACAGCACCGGCGTCGTCCACCATTTGCTGTTTTCACAAAGAAGAAGCTGAAGTTTGCATGTCTTAGAGCCAGTGCTCCGCAACAAGAGAAGCACTTGCAATAAGAAACCCTCACACTGTACTGGAGAGTAGCCCCTGCTCACTACAACTAGAGAAAAGTCCGTGCAGCAATGAAGACGCAATGCAACCATAAATAAATAACTAAATAAATAAAATTATATACAAAAAAGAACCCACTTTCTAATGCAGGGGACTAGGGTTCAATTCCTGGTTGGGGAACTATTCATAAGACCCCATATACCAAGGGGCAACTAAGACCATGTCCCACAACTAGAGAAAGCCCACAAGCTGCAACAAAGACCTGTCACGGCCAACATTAAAAGGAAAGTTTTCCCCCATTAAATACAGTGCTATTGTCGGCTTTTCCAGTGCTTGATGTTGCAAATCATTCTCTCGTCGGTGGATACAAATGGAAGGACCCAGGCTGGCTGCCCCAGGCGGAGGTCCCGTTGTTGAAGGTCTGCAGAATTAACCTATGGCACACTTGTGGTCTAAGAGAAAGTCTCCTATTAAAGATGAAGACAGGAGGTCCTTGTTTCAATTCAGACTTCCATTTACTGTCAGTCCCTGAGCATTATATTTAATGAACAGATGGATGGCCTTTCCATCCTGGGGAACTGGAAATGATGGTCCTGACTGCTGGGCTTGAACAGGAGTGAACAGGAGAGCAACCCACACCGGCTTAAATCCCATGAACGCTTTTTTTCCTACTATATACAAGGAGTGGAGAAACTTTTTTTTTAAATCTTTCAGTCACACCACGATGGGATTTTAGTTCCTTGACCAAGGATTGAACTCAGGCCCCTTGCATTGGCAGCACTGTCTTAACCACTAGACTGCCAGGGATGTCCCGAGAAACATTTCAAGTGAAACATGAAGAAAGAGAATGCAGTAGAAACCCTCTATTAAGTATTATTTAATGGTTATATAATGTTTCCTGTCCCAATAAACATCATCTGACTCTTCCCCTATTAAATATACAAACTGTGTCTTATTTTTGTGTAATAAATAGTGTCTTGGTGTTTCTATAAGGATATGCTCCACACCTTTCACTGCCCTCCAGGACTTTAACCAGGACCCTTATAAAACATTTTTTTTTTTTTCCAATGTGAGGTCCGGTCCTCAGAAAAGGCCCAGCAGATATGGGGCCAGGAGAGTGTTCACCACCTCTGTGGTGGGGGCTGTAGGCAAACATGTTGAGGGTCTCTGCTTATATATATAATTGAAATATACTTGATTTACAATGTTGTATTAGCTTCTGCTGCACAGTAAAATGATTTCAGGTCTCTATATATTTTTTCCATATTCTTTTCCATCATAGTTTATCACAGGATATTGAATACAGTTCTCTGGGCTATACTGTAGGACCTTGTTGTTTATCCATCCTAGATATTATAGTTTACATCTGCTAACCCCAAACTCCCAACCTTTTTCCCCCCACCCTCCTTGGCCACCATAACTCAGTTCTCTGGATCTGTGAGTCCATTTCTGTATTATAGGTAGGTTCATTTGTATCACATTTAAGATTTCACATATAAGTGATATCATATGGTATATGTCTTTCTGTCTGACTCAGTATGATAATCTCTAGGTCCATCCATATTGCTATATGCCCATGGGCCCTACGTGGGCACATTCAGGCAGCTCTGCCTTCCTTATTGTTATTGTTCAGTCGCTCAGCCGTGTCCAACTCTTTGCAAATCCATGGACTGCAGCATGCCAGACTTCCCTGTCCTTCACTATCTCCCAGAGTTTGCTCAGTCTCGTGTCCATTGAGTTGGTGATGCCATCTAACCATCTCAGCCTCTGCCTTCCTTGGGCTGCAACTGACACCTCCATGCCAGGGTTCTTGCCCCAGCAGGATCCAGGAGTACCCTCAGGATGAGAGAGAGAGAGAGAGAGAGAGAGACCAGAGAGAGAGAGAGAGAGAGAGAGAGAGAGAGAGAGAGAGAGAGAGAGAGAGAGAGAGAGAGACCAGAGAGAGAGAGAGAGAGAGACCAGAGAGAGAGAGAGAGAGAGAGAGAGAGAGAGAGAGAGAGAGAGAGAGAGAGAGACCAGACCGGGATGTGCAGCAGAGTCTGGCAGCGTTTTATTTTTCACCGTAGTGTTTATACCCTAAGTTGGTACATTTCTAAGGGGGAGATAAGCACACATTACACCAGCTTGTCCTTCACAAAACCAGGTGTTCTCTGTATATTTTTTGTTTATGAGAGTCTTTTTCCATAGATTTTTGTACATTATCCTTTGGCCTTGAGCTTAGCAGAAAACAGAAAAGTGGCAGTCTCATGATACAGCAGGTTGCAACATAATAGAAATACAATCCTGTTAACACAAAAGTCAGTCTTTTTGCTAAGTTCTCAGCTAAATTTATCTAAAAAGTTTAGCACACAAAGACTCTGCGGCTCTGGTGAGGCAGCCCCTGTTTAGCACTCCTGGTTAAAATTAACAATTGTCTTATTGTTTTTACTCTAGGGCTAAACTCTTATTTTTCTAGATCTTTAACTATATTAACAATAGTTTCCACTGCACAACCTCAGCACATTAACAGCAATCAAACGTTGATCCAATAACCACTTTTAAAATAATATTTTTTGTGTTTTCTAACAGTGCTTCCTCACCCCCCGAAGGGCTCTGTGCCTATTAGGGCCTTTTTTATGGTTAATCTGTATGTATAATATCTTTTGGCCTTCAGGCCTGTTGACAGTTTATGGCTTGCACCTGGTATAACTTTAAGCAACTTCAGTAACCGACCCTGTCTTTTTGTCGTTAATCTATTTTCTTTCTATTAGGCGTCATCTCTATGGGAACTAGATAGGATTACATTAAAGGAACAGAAATGCGAAGGATTGCAAAAACAGCAGATATAGCACAAAACAGGCTCTTAGTCTAAAAGTTAACTACCTGTAAGAAGTCACCAGCTAATCTCTTGCAATGGGAGCACACATTTATCAAACAAGCCAGAATGCCAGCAAAAGGGTTTAAATTGAAGCATTTCTTTCATCCCTGGCCCCTTCATAGGGTACCAGCGTCGAGGAGATTTATTAATTAGGGTTTTAAGTTGCTCTTTATTCAATGAAAGAGGAGCAGGAGAGCTCTCGGCAGGCAACACAAGAATCTGCAGCAGGGCAAACAAGAACAACAGCAGAAAAGGGGGGAGGATACAGGATGGGGTAGAGGCCGAGGCCAACCTGGAGGGTCCCTTGTATCCTGAACGGCCGTGCACGTCAGGTTTTTTCCTCATGACCTCGTCATGGGTGGGATCCTGAACGGCCTTGGGTGTCAGGTATTTTCTTCATGACCTCGTCATGAATGGGGTCCTGAACGGCCTTGGGTGCCAGGTATTTTCCTCATGACCTCGTCATGGATGGGATCCTGAACGGCCTTGGGTGTCAGGTATTTTCTTCATGACCTCGTCATGGGTGGGACCTCCCACAATGGCTGCCGGCACCTCCTCCCACCCACTCCCTCCCTTCTGACACTCCCCCTCCCCAGTTTCCTTGCAAGTTGCTCCCTCAAAAACATCCACACATATTTAATCCTGCCTTGGGTCTGCTTCTCAGAGGACCTGACCTAACACAGTTCCTTACAGGAAAGAAAACAGAATAAAAGTCACATACACAAAAAAACAAACTCCAATACCCTTTAGAAAGCACAGAACCAAAGACACAAGTATATTTATGGGTAAATTTACAATAAAAGTTCTAAGAAAATAAGAGAGGCAGCGACTACTGTCGCAGGAAGGGGAGAAGCTTACACCCCTAGGATCAGCTGACTGCTCACCCTCAAGACTTTCTGAATCTTTTTTTTTTTTTTTGTCAAAATAACCCTCAAGCAAAAAAAAAAGAAACCAAAAAACAAAAAACACAGCATAAGGCAAATAGTTTAGCCTACTATGCTTTGTCACTTCAGTTGTGTCCGACTCCTTTGCGACCCCATAGAAAATAGCCCACCAAGTTCCTCTGTCCAGGGGATGGAGTGGGTTGCCATGCCCTTCTCTAAAATATCTTCCCAACCCAAGGACTGAACTCAAGTCTCATTATGTCGCCTGCACTGGCAGACAGGTTCTTTACCACTAGCACCACCTAGGAGTCCTGATACATGACTATTAAACACCCTGGCAACCCCAGCCAGGTAAAGAGATAGACCGTGCCAGCCACCTGAGGCCTCCCCAGTGCTGCTCAGACACCAAGACCCCACCGTGTGCGCCCTGACCGCCTTGACTGTGCGGTCATCACCATCTCACCTCTCCTTAACCATTTCCCACTGATCACCCAGCCCTCAACACTGATCACATCACTTTCAATCCATCGGCCTCTACTTCTCTATCTACCCTTGCAATTAATTCACTGCAGACACCGAATCATTTGTTGAGAGGGCATTTCCCTTGATTGAGATTTTGATGACTGCCCTACAGCTGGGAACACCATCCCCTGACCTCTGCACTCCAACAGACTGGTGGTGGGAAATGGAGGCTGAGTTGGGTTCAGATTAGAATCTGGAGGCAAACGACTTTCCTGGCAACGTGGTGCTCTTCCTCCCTCAAGAGGCAGGAGCTCCAGACACCACTCTCTGCTACATCCCCTGGCATCAGCACTGCCACCCAGGGTGTCCATTCATGCATCCACATGCTGGACCCCTTCTGAACACAGAAGGGGTTCACCTGCCACCGGGCTGCCCAGTGCTGCAGCTCGTACAAGGAAGCAAGACAAACAATTCAATCTTTTCTGTTATTTATCAAAGTTCAAAAAAGTCATTCTCCAAAGGTGACCAATTAGGTTGTTTTTTTTCCTCAGTATCATTCAGAAGTTACAGAAAACTCTAATTCGAAAAGATACATACACCCCAGTGTTCACTGTAGCACTAGTTACAAAAGCCAGAACAAAGAAGCAACGTAAATGTCCATCAACAGAGAAATAGGTGAAAAAGATGTGGTACATATACACAATGGACTATTACTCAGCCAGAAAAAGAATGAACTAATGCCATTTGCAGTCACATGGATGGACCTAGAGATGATCGTACTAAGTGAAGTTAAGTCAGACAGACAGTCAGAGAAAGACAAGTACCATATGATATCATTTATACAGGACTTCCCAGGTAGCGCTAGTGGTAAATAACCTGGATGCCAATGTAGGAGACCTAAGAGACAAAGGTTTGATCCCTGAGTCAGGAAGATTCTCTGGACGAGGAAATAGCAGCCCACTCCAATCCACCTGCAATGCAGGAGACCTGGGTTCAATCCCTGTGTTGGGAAGATCCCCTGGAGAAGGGAATGGCAACCCACTCCAGTATTCTGGCCTGGAGAATTCCATGGACAGAAGAGCTTGGCAGGCTACAGTCCATGGGGTTGCAAAGAGTGGAACACAACTAAGCGACTTTCACTTTTCACATTTTTCTAATATTCTTGCCTGGAGAATCCCATGAACACAGGAGCCTGGCGGGCGATTGTCCGTAGGGTTACAGAGAGTGAGACACAACTGAAGCAACGTAGCATGCACGAACACATGCCTTATATGTGGAATCTAAAAAAGGTTACAAACTTATTTACAAAACAGAAATAGACTCACATACATAGAAAACAAGTTTATGCTTACTAAAGCAGAAAGGGAAGAGGGATAAATTAGGAGTCTGGAATTACCATATATACACTACTATATACAAAATGGATAACCAGCAAGGCCCTCCTGTATAGCACAGGGAACTCTACTCAATATTCTGTTAACCTATAATGGAAAAGAATCCGAAACAAAATAGATACATGTATAACTGAATAACAGTACTATACACCTGAAACTAACACAACATTGTAAATGATCTATACTTCAATTTTTTTAAAAAAATGAACTCCAGATTTAAACTTCTTAGATGCATTTCAATCTGCTGCAGTTTTTCCTCTTGCTGATGTTCAAAGTGTCCCATCTTTGGTCTCTTCAAGTCCCAGGTCCTTTTAATACCATGCCAGTGGGCCTGAAGGTTCCTCTGCTCTGACAAAATGTTCCAGGTACAGCTTGTACAGTTCCTATTCTTGACCCAGAATCTGCCATTTGTCTGAGGAGTCCTAGTTTCCTTTAGCAGAAAATTGAATTTCAAACCCACCGTCAAGAGCCTGGGTATCTTTCTGCTGATGGCGAGGCCACCATTTCCAGGCCTATCTGGGCAACAGAGCTGATTAGGGGAGTTAATATTTAGTGGGGAGAAAGTCTCAGTTTCACAAGATTAAAGAATTCTGAACATGGATGGTGGTGATGGCTGCAAACAACATGAATGTACTTAATGCCACAGAACTGAACACTTAAAAACAGTGAAGAGAGTCAATTTCATGGTGTATTTTACCACAGTTTTTTTTTTAAAAAGGCACTAAATATACCTGATTTATACAATTTTCACACAACAGTAGGATACAAATTTTATTCCAGTTCCCACAGGCTATAAACTAGGAACACTGGAACATATCCAGGGACATCAAACAAAGTGCAAAAAAAAATTATGTTGACTTAGTTCATAGTGCTTTTCAGGTCTATTATATCCTTCTGCTCTGTATGTTTACTCTATTAATTATTCAGAGTTTGATATTGAAACTCCAGCTAAAAATCTTAATTTAGCTACTTAAAAATTGTAATATACAGTGGAACTATATATAACTTTGTTCTGTATTTTCCAAGTCTTCTGTAAATGTGTTATCATACTTTCAAAATTTTAAAAATAAAAGAGAAATAAATACAAAGCACTGAAAATTTTTTCCAATAAGTGAGTCCCACACAAAAGTCAACACTGGAGGGGGAGGGGAAAAAAAAAAAAAAGTCAACACTGACCAGGAAATGAGGGTGGTACCCAAACACTTCTAACAAGACTCTCCTTCACTAGTGAGCAACTGTGAATGAGGATGAACTAAATTTGTTTCAATCTTACTTTGCAATCAGCTTCAAAGTTTTTAGGACAAATACTAAATCACTCAGCCTAACTATTTAATAAGCAGAGCTGTTAGGTATTTCTTTTGTCCTGGAGACTATGTGAAATTAAGGCAACATGAAGGGTGCTGTGATCTGAGAAAGTTTAGGATCCTAAGGAAGTTTCTGGTTTCATCTTAACTCCATTGCCATATGATCCAGCAGCCCCACTCCTGGACATATACCCAGTCATAACAGCACTATTCTCAAAAACCAAGACCTGCGTAGCACAGGGAACTACATTCAACATCCTGTGATAAACCATAATGGAAAAACATGAAGGGAATGTATACATTTGTGTAACTTAGGTACTGTACAGCAGAAATTAACACAGCATTTAAGTCAACTGCACATCAATAAAATGGAAGAAAAAAAACCCACAACTCCATATCCTCTGTGGCTTCAGAAGAGCAGCTCACTTTTACTGAGATTTACGTGCGAGATTCAGGACGGTGTAGCTCCAGGACCTAGTGCAGTGCCCTCGTGGAGCAGCCCTCCTGGGGCCCCCACACTCCATCCATCTAGCCAGCAGTGGGCAGAGCCAGGCAGCAAACCTGCTGTGTGATGTGTGAGTGAGTCCAGCCACGGCAGAGTTGCCTGGAGGGGCTGCTGTCCTGCGGAAGCCAGTGCACCTGAGCTTGACCATCTGGACACAGCCTCAGACCCCAGCCCAAGCAGCTGGGGAAGGAGACAGAATGTACCAGACAGGCAGATCCCAGCCCAGGTCCCCCGTGTTGACCACACCGCTCCTGACACCTCTGCAGGCAGGACCCAGCTGTCCCCTTGGCCGGGCACACAGGGCACAGGCTCAGATGGCCTCGAGGCCAGCACCTGGCACACGCAGGTGTGTCCTATGCGCACCGGAGCCTGCGCTTCTGCAGGCTCAGCCAGGAGCTAAACAGCACTTGGCCGTTGATCAACTGCTTCCTCTTTCTGCATAAACATCCCTGTCAGATGCACACTGCCGTCATGCCCATTTAACAGACAGGAAGGAGAGGAGACTGAGGTTCAGAGGTGGGGGCTCCCAGGGGGCGCCAGAGTGAGTGGGAAGATGAGTCAAGATCTGTCTCTGCCTTGGGCCCCCCTTGTCCCCGCTCTGTCACCAGCCCTCGACCCCTGCTGCTACCTGCCCTTGCTCATCACCAGATCCCCAACATGCCCCTTCCTAGGTCCCTCTCTGCTTCCCTTTCACTCTCCTCGGCGTCCACCAGCCCACCTGCCCAAGGGCTCTGTGAACACTGGCCACTCCTGCCCTCTCATTGCGTCCTGATTCTAATCCCCGGGGGCTGAGCCTTGGAGAGGAACTCACAGGCACCTGGTGTGCTGGGTCATGAGCGTGATTACCTTGTGCCGGGAGCTGCCTGGGACCAAGGGATGAGGAGGCCTGTGTGCTGACCCGGCCACCCACTGTGTCCACACAGTCCCAGGACCGGCTGGAGTGCTCTGCTCCTATGCATGTGTGCATGCTAAGACACTTCAGTCATATACAACTCTGTGACCTCATGGACTGTAGCCTACCAGGTCCCTCTGTCTGCAGGTTTCTCCAGGCAAGAATACTGAAGTGGGTTGCCATTCCCTCCTCCAGGGGATCTTCCTGACCCAAGATCAATCCTGAATCTCTTGCATCTTCTGCACTGGCAGGAGGATTCTTTACCTAACAAGTCATCTATAAGGCGTTTACTTAAATATGGGCGTTCATGTGGTTTTTTCGGGTTCTTTTCCCATTTAATTTATTACAGAGGGCTGCAGAAGATGCCTTGTGCTATACAGTGGGTCCTTTTTTATTGTATTTTTATAAATGGTAGTGTGTGTATGTTAATCAGAACCAGCTAATTTCTCCCTGCTCCCCCATCATTTTTCCTAAGTCTGTGAGCCTGTTCCTGTTTAGTAAAGTTCATTTACATCTATTTTTAGATTCCATCTAGTGCTGACATCATGATTCTTGCCTCTCCCTCTCTTACTTCACTTAGTATCATCTCTTTAAAACTTTTCTGTGGCTGGAAACGGCATACTTTCATTTTATTCATGGCTGAGTAATACTGTATTGTGTATATGTACCCCATTTTCTTTATCCACTCATCAGTCCTTCTACTCGTAGGTTGCTTCTGTATCTTAGCTAGTGTACATGGTGCTGCCATGATTGTTGGTGTGCAGGTGTCTTAAAATTTTGTTTTTCTCTGAATCTATGCCCAGGTGTGAGATTGCTGGGTCACATGGTACTTCGTGTTTAGTTTTTCAAAAAACCTTGGTATTGTTCTCCCTAGTGGATGTAAATTTCCATCAATAGTGTAGGATTCACTTCTCTTCACACCATTTCCAGCATTTATTGTTGTAGATTTTTTGAGATGGCCATTCTGACCGGTGTGAGATGACACTTCATTGTACTTTTTTTTCTCATTGTATTTTTGACTTACCTTCCTCTAAGAATTAGTGTTGCAGGGTATCTTTTCATGTTTTAAGGCCTCTTATGCCTTCTTCAGAGAAATCTTTTGACTCATTTTTTAAATTTGGTTAAAGAAAAAAAATATCGACCTGCACTAGCTGTTCGTGTGTTTTGGAGATGAATTCCCTGTGGGTATCTTTGTTTGCAAGTGTTTTTTCCCATTACGGTTGTCTTTGTCTTTCATTTACGATCTTTCTGTGCAAATGGTTTTAAGGTTAATTGGGTCCCAAGTTTATTACAATCAGAATCTGCTATTTTTGTCAAAGCATGTTCTGCTTGTTTTCAAGCTTCATGGTATCCATTTTTCCATTTAGATCTTTAATCTATTTGGAGTATATTTTTGTGTATGGTGTTATGAAGTATTCTAATTTCATTCTCGTTTTCCTCCTAGAAAGAACCTGCACACTATCTTCCACAGTGAGTTGAAAGTCACTCAGTCGTGTCCAACTCTTTGCGACCCTATGGATTAAACAGTCCATGGAATTCTCCAGGCAGAATACTAGAGTGGGTAGCCTTTCCCTTCTCCAGGGGATCGTCCCAAACCAGGGATCGAACCCAGGTCTCCCACAATCCAGGTAGATTCTTTACCAACTGAGTTATCAGGGAAGTCCTCCACAGTAGCTGTTCCCAATTTCCATTTCCAGCATCAGTGTGGGAGGGTTCCCTTTTCTTCTTCCCCTCTCCAACATTTATTATTTGTGGTTTTCCAGTGGCCATTCTGACCCATGTGAAGTGATACCTTGTTGCAATCGTGAGTTGCATTTCTCTAATATTTAACAACGTTGACATCTTTTCATGTGATGCTTTTAAAATGGTGTGTGCTAAATCTACCTCTTGACATTGACTCCTTGACCATCTGCCTTTGAATTCTTTTCCGCTGACCCTGTCTAGGATATTCCCTGCACAGGTGATTTTTACCACAGCCCGGGTGGCCCTGTATTAAGTGGGCCATCAGCACAGGCTTAAGTTGTTTTGGAAAGTGCCCACAAGGTGGCAGCATTTCTTCATGCCCCTTTTTTCTTCTTGTAATTTGTTATTTTATATTGCAGTAGAGTTGATTTCTGATGTTGTGTCAGTTTTAGGTGTACAGAAACTTGATTCAGTAATCTATAAACATCTATTTTTGTTCGGGTTTTTTTCCCCATATAGGTGATTACAGTGTGTTCAGTAGAGTTCCCAGGGCTATTCTTTAGGCTGTTTTTGATCATCTATTTGATATAACTTAGTGTGTATATATGTCAATTTCAAACTCTAAATTGATGCCTCCCCACTAACATTTTCTTATAATCATAAACTGGTTTCCTACATTTGAGCCTGTTTTGTAAGTTAGTTCATCTGTATGAATATACAGCTTCCACCTGTAAGTAATACAGTATTTGTCTTTCTCTTGACCGACTTCTTTCTGTTGCTGGCCAACACTTTGGCCTTCTCTGCCCACCGAAGCCGAATGAAAACTAGAAGGCAGAATTTGAAAGAAATAGAACAGTGGCTTTTATTCTCAGGTAGTGGAGAGGGGAACACAGTATGCTCCTGGCTCAAGAACTGTGTCCCTAAAGCAAGGTGCTCACAGTCAGAAGCAGTCAGGAGTCGGTGATAAGGAAACAAAGGTGATAGGATCTTGATTTCTTCCTCTTGCATCATTTCAAAGACAGTCATAAACTGACATCAGTAACCAAGTAACTGCATCTGGCAGTTTGGTGGCTCTGAGGCCTTCTTTCTGACATGTAACTACAAGGGGAAGGCTGTTGTAAAGGTAAACATGAGATACAGACAGAGGATGTATTTAGCATGGAGTCAAGTGAAGTGTAGCTCCTGCAGAGTTCGGGGGCAGAAGAGTAAACTTAGTTACAGACATTCGGAATCAGGAACAGTTAAAGTAAAATAAACTAGGAATGTTCAGGCCTCTTCACTGTTCTTCTTTATCTTCTTTGCTCTCAGAGAAGTGAAAAAGAAAAACCCATTCCTCTTTTTTCTTTTCACTGCAACAAATCCCCCGTCAGTTTATTCCCTCCTAACAATGGAGGAAGGGAAATACGTCATTCTTGTCTGGCTGAGGACAAACTTCAGTTTTGCTCCGTTTGAAAATCACCAGCTATTCAGCCCAGGGACCATCTATCTCCTACTTCAAATTTTCCTTGAGATGTGAACCCCAAGAAATCTTTATTGGGGTGATGAGGGACAGATGGTCAGTCTTCTGTAACTTCTTTAATGCTGACACGGGACTCATAGACCCTACCTAGTTGGAGTCATGGAGCTCTTGTCCTGTTCTATTAAGGGGTCCCAGGTGACCCCTTAATGTGGTTTTAGTGACTTTTGTGGTTATTCCTGCTGGATCTGTTTGGAGAAGTGACTGTAATCTCTTTGGGGGCATGGGTTTTCTTTGCACATCATCTGTATCTTGATGTGAATCTGTGTCATCTGGAGAGACAAAACAAAACAGGTATTTAGAAAAGGAAAAGAAAACAAAAAAAACCCAGGGGAAGTGTTACTGCAGCTAGGGATTAAAGCAGGAGTAAGAACCAAGTCTTGTTTGATGACAATTTTGATTGTGGTCCAGGCACAGTCAGTGCTTGGGTCATCATGTCCAAAGGAATGGAGCCATTTGGACTCAGAAGTAGTTGGGGAAATGACAACCTCAATGTTAACAGACAAAATAGAAAAAATTAAGCCTGAATCCTAATTTAGATTTAACACTTTAAGAAAACTTGTAGCCAGGTAGCCGGTTGTCTAGGTTTATTTAAGTAGGTCTTAACCTTTAAAGTGGCTATTGATCATTACACATGCATTTTTTTTCTGTGTAACATACGGTCCAGAACAATTTCTTGGTCTAAACATGTAAGAGTTAAGAGACCTTTAAAAAGTAAGGCTGTAGTTATCTGCTGCTTTTATTTTTCGAATAGCTGACAGTATCCTAAGTCTAAAACAGCTCAGAAAATTCAAGTTGTTAACAATACAAGGACTCATCTGAAATCACACCATAGTGTCACCTAGTCACTTTCATAGCTACTCTATGTTGACTTTACTTATAATTTTTCCTTAAATAGCCAAAGCTACTGTCACTGCCAATGATGTTAATGTTTCTCTAGGTACAAGAAGATGCAAAATTCAGGGCTTACAAAAATCTCCTCCTGAAAGTGTTTAACTATCTGAAGGCCTCTTCTGCCAATTTTTCCAGAGCACAGAGTGCCTCATTTCTAATTTCCACCCTGAATTCCTTTCAGGGGGTGTTGAAGGTCAGCAGCTTCAGTGGCCATGATTTAATTTCTGTAGAGATAGATGGCAAGTGCCAACTGGCTGAGCCCCTTCAGGGTCATGAAGCTGACCATGGTTTGAGGGCATTACATGACCATTTTGTCCCATGGTGATAGGAATATTCATTCCCAAGTCTTATGAAGATTTTGTTGATAGGCCACTAAATGTGCTGTCACTGGACTAGGCCATAAAACAGTATTCAAAATTCTCTGGACTACCTGTGCTTCTGAATCTCTTATGGTCCAGGAAAATATTCCCTTTTGTTCTTTTTTCCCATATCTAGAGTTACACTGTTGCAATTACTGACCTTATATGGGGCTGTATACTATCATTTTATCAGCAACTCAGTCACATACTTGGTAATGTAAGGGACAACATGTTATGAAACAGGCAATATACAAAACAATATTAAAGAAAATAGCTAGCAGTTAATAGTAAGGCCATAAATAAGAACTTAAGAACTTCCATTAGGTGTTGCCCAGTATATATCAAAGTCATCTGACTTAATTTGTTCTGTACCAATCCTTATTTCTTAGGGAAACTATATATATTGGCATTGTCCATAAGGCACCTAGCCTGTTTTCTAGTATTACCAGACTGATTATCCTTAGTATGATTTAATTTTTCCCAGTATAGAGGAGGCTTTAAAATGTATTACCATAGCCTGATGTTAACTATATAAATCCTTCCCATAACCGTGGGAGGTTTTATTCCTTGGTTGAAATTTTGTTTGTTGCTCTAACTGAACTTGAGTAATAGAGGAGATCTTATATTTATGGTCAAGTTCAGAGCAGGCATTATTCATTTATAAGGCGAGAGGATCTCATCTCATGATATCAACGGTGGCCAGAAAATGAGTATAATTTTTCTCTTTTAAGATGGGAATACCAGACCACCTGACCTGCCTCTTGAGAAACCTGAAGCAACAGTTAGAAGTGGACATGGAACAACAGATTGGTTCCAAATAGGAAAAGGAGTACGTCAAGGCTGTATATCATCACCCTGCTTATTTAACTTAAATGCAGAATACATCATGAGAAACGCTGGGCTGGAGGAAGCACAAGCTGGAATCAAGATTGCCTGGAGAAATATCAATAACCTCAGATATGCAGGTGACACCACCCTTATGGCAGAAAGTGAAGAACTAAACAGCCTCTTGATGAAAGTGAAAGAGGAGAGTGAAAAAGTTGGCTTAAAGCTCAACACTCAGAAAACTAAGATAATGGCATCTGGTCCCATCACCTCATGGGAAAAAGATGGGGAAACAGTGGAAACAATGGCTGACTTTATTTTTCTGGGCTCCAAAATCACTGCAGATGGTGACTGCAGCCATGAAATTAAAAGACGCTTACTCCTTGGAAGGAAAGCTATGACCAACCTAGACAGCATATTAAAAAGCAGAGACATTACTTTGTCAACAAAGGTCCGTCTAGCTGAGGCTATGGTTTTTTCAGTGGTCATGTATGAATATGAGAATTGGACTATAAAGAAAGCTGAGTGCTGAAGAATTGATGCTTTTGAACTGTGGTGTTGGAGAAGACTCTTCAGAGTCCCTTGGACTGCTAGGAGATCCAACCAGTCCATCCTAAAGGAGATCAGTCCTGGATGTTCATTGGAAGGACTGATGCTGAAGCTGAAACTCCAATACCTTGGCCACCTGATGCGAAGAGCTGATTCATTGGAAAAGCTGATTCATTCCCTGATGCTGGGAAAGAGTGAGGGCAGGAAGAGAAGGGGACGACAGAGGATGAGATGGTTAGATGGCATCACCAACTCGATGGACATGGGTTTGGGTGGAATCCAGAAGTTGGTGATGGACAGGGAGGCCTGGCGTGCTGTGGTTCATGGGGTTGCAAAGAGTCGGACTCAACTGAGCGACTGAACTGACTGACTGAATCTTCGACAAAGGAGGCAAGAATACACAATGAGGAAAAGACAAGTCTCCTTTAGTAAGTGGTGTTGAGAAACACTTCCTAGATGTCACTGGGCAGTGTGTCACCCTACCTGTTCTACCCCAAACACACCAAGATGCCCCCACATCTCCAAGGCTGCTCAAGCCCCTGACAGTCAGGACCCACCATCTCTGGCTCTGACCTGCCCAAACCACATTATCCCACTGCCACACATTTGGCCCCCACCCCCATACCAGGTACCCCCACTTTAGAGTGGCCCCTCTACCTGGAGGTTCTTCTGGTCTGAGCTCTAGATGGGCAAATCCACCTGCTCTTCCAAGAGGGTACCAAGTCCCCCCCACCCTGCCCCATGCTAGGTGCTCACACCTTCCAGCCTGGGCTCCTCTGGAGCCAGAGTCACACTCAGGGTCTGATCCCCCCCACACACACCCCCATCAGCCCCCCTCCACTCCTCTCCTGACTCCACCCAGCTCTAGACAGGTATCAGAATGATGGAACAGAGCAGGCACTTGGGAAATACCTGTTGGATGGACTGCTGGATAGATGTATGGTTGGGTGGATGGACAGGTGCTGGACTGATGGATGGATGGATGGAAGGGTGGATAGATGGTTGGATGGATGGTTGAATGGATGTATGGATGGTTGGATGGATGAGTGGATGGCTGGATGGATAAATGATTGGATGAGTAGATGGGTGGATTGATGGATGGAGATGGATGGATGGTTGGATGGACAGACAGCTGGATGGATGGATAAGTGGATGGACAGATGGATGAGTGGATAAGTAGGTGGATGGATGGATGAGTGGATGGATAGATGAATGGATGGATGGTTGAATGGAGCCCCTGGCAAAGGGGCTCAGCAGTAACTAAAGAGAAGGCACCCACCCCAGCACTAGCACTGCAGAGACCTCACAGATGAGAGGGCTGGGAGGGAATGCTAGGGGCTGCCATTTAAGTGTCTGGTACCCCTATCAGACAAGTCATCAGACAAGTCATCTCATAATGGATGAAAGGAGCAACACATGCAGAGTTAAGGCAGGGTTCCCAAAGCTGGGAGTGGGGAGAACATTGCCATATCCAGGAGCCCCCAGGGCAGCTCCCTCATTAAGTTGATGCAAGCGAGAGATGTCTCTGACTCTGGAAGTGGGGGGAGGGGAGGGACATATCACAGCCGTTGAAGCACCTTTCTTAAGCACTGACCAGGTTGTGATCAAGAAGAAAACCATTCCTCGAGGAAACTGAAAAGCTGAAACCTGTGAAAGCCCAAAGGCGACACACAATCAAGAGCTCTCAGTCTAGAGGGGCTCCTGTTCTGAACAGCTGCAGCGCAGGGACATTCCCCCAAGAGCAGACGGCACCGTCCACCCTGCCACACACCAGCTCCCTCCTGTCCGTCTCCTGAAGAGCAGGAAAAGGTCACGGGTAGAATCTCTGCTGCACACGGACACAGAAAAGGCACGTCCAGGTGGGGCTGAGGTCACGCCTGCCTCAGGGACTCACGATCGAGCCGTCAGGCCAGGTGGGCAGCACCAGGACTCGCTCTCTAGCTAGAGATCCAAGGTAGCTCCTGGAGTGTAGGCCTGGCAGGCAAGCTGGGATACACACACATAACACATGACTGACACTTAGCAGGCACTCTACTGTGATAGATGTTCACACACGTATTTCCGGTCTTGCTCCATCATCGCCATAGTGTTGCTGGCAAGGAGGAAGGAGCAGGCCTCAATCTGCCCCTCTCAGGAGGAGGCCCTTGCTGGCCGGCAGCTGCTGGAGGCTTCCTGGACTCCTAATCCCCACCCCATAGCTGTCACCAGCTCTGGGTGACACGCACAGATATCAGAACACATGGCCCAGCATCACAATGGAAGACCCAAGAACACAAACTGCATTTCATTGGAGCAACGTGCACCCTTGCTGCCCACTGGGGGTGGGGTGGGGTGGGTTGAGAAATCCATCACTGCTAAACACAGGCATTGGCTCAGTGAACAGGTCTCCTAGTTTCCAAACAATGGATCTTTCCAAGACTTTGACAGACCAACCTGGGAAAACTACACAACATTTCTTTTTCCAACTTTGAACTTTTCTTTTGTATCGAGGTATAGCCAATTAACAACGCTGTGATAGTTTCAGGTGAACAGCAGAGGACTCACACATATACATAAAAGTCTCTCACAGTAAATATTACAGGTCACTCAATTACAAACACCAAAAATGAGTAAATGATCAAATGTGGTATTTGTGGGTCGCAAGAAGAAAGGCCCATCACAGACAAAAAGCTCCACAAGCTGAATATTCTAGAATATGTTCAGTCTACAATCACTGTCCACGCCCAGCAACATTGATACACCACTGCTTTATTTTAAAAAAAAAAAAAGCTCTCTGGAGTGGAAAATTAGGTCTGGAATTAAATTTCTGTACCTGTGTTAGTTAAACCATATGCTAAGAGTGAACCATGTAAATTCACTTTGTTAGTATTTAATTATGCTTCCATAGTTCAAAACCTCGTTGATCAATACGTCTGTCAACCAAATCAGGCAATTTTTAAATCTTTCCTCCTTTTCTTGGTAGAAAAACCCACTGAGGTTTGAGTATAAACTGCTTGAAATACCATTTTTAGTCACTTTGTGTTAAGGCAAAAAACTCAAGCTGTCATAAAATGTACCAAAACCAGAAAATAGCTGGGCTAATGGCTTATTAGTCATGAGTCTGAGCAAGCTCCGGGAGCTGGTGATGGACAGGGAAGCCTGGCATGCTGCAGTCCATGGGGTCACAAAGAGTCGGACACGACTGAGCAACTGAACTGAATAGTTATATCAGAACAGAAGAAATATGCCAAAGAATGTAAAACAAAACAGCAGTATACCCTAGTTTCTATAATATTTTCATCATACTACAAAAGGTTCAGCTTTGCTCCAATTTGTATTTACATTACAACTGTGCAAGAACTAAGAAACATATGCTTCTATCATTTTATGACACAAGCCACCTTGTAAATTATAAATAAAAATTGCTTTTAAAAATCTAGTACTTTTTATTCCAACCACTGAAATTTAAAGAGTATTTCACTTGTTTCTCCTTTACAGTAACCTTTACAAACTGAAATAAAAAAGAAAAAATTAACTTAGAAATACTGAAGAAAAAAAAAAAGACTACCTGAGTACAGTTATCTTTCAAAGACAACCTCTACACAGAAACTCTTTTGTGGCCAAAATGAACCTAATGAGCCTCTTGAAAAGAACATCATTTAAGCCTTTGGACCACTTAAGTATTCAAAGTTATACTGCCGAACAGTCATAATGTCACCTGTTGGGAGTTAGTCCAACTAATCTGAAGAACCTTAAGTACAGAAGCTCACCCTAAACCTTAAATCAATGGGCTAGATAAGCTATCCAAGAATAGCTAACAAAAGTTGTAGTTGTGCTTTCTCAAAGTCCAACTAGTCAAAAGCTACACTGCAGAAACAAATTCAGTTAAAGAAAAATACTTATACCACATTATTTTAAAAGTTTATTAGTTTACACAAGGCAATAAGCTATTCTGCTGCAGATTATCAGCAACTAGCAAAGTGACAGATGAAAAACATCTTATGTTCTTCTTGTGGGCTAAGTCATTTCAGTTGTGTTCTACTCTTTGTGACCCTATGGATCACAGCCTGCCAGGCTCCTCTGTCCATGGAATTCTCAAGATAAGAATACTGGAGTGGGTTGTCACGCAGTTCTCCAGGGGGCCTTCCCAACCCAGGGATCAAACTACGTCTCTTATATCTCCTGCACTGGCAAGCAGGCTCTTTACCACTAGCACCACCTGGGAAGCTCCATGTTCTTAAAAGCAGCCAAACAAATTAAACTAAATTAACAGAGGAAGTCATTAATCACAAAAAAGTGATGACCATCTGGTTTTGGATTTGAAAAGTTTTTATCAGAGACAAACCAAGAGAACCACAATAGTTTAAGTTATTCCAATCGCCATTTAAAATTGTTCCCCAGTGTGTTTCTGCTGCCAGAGCAGAAATGGCTACCAGTTTAGTAGAGCCTGCCAAGAGCTGGCAACAACAGAAACAACTTTTAACAACATAAATGATCAATAGGACTTAAAATGCATTTATAAACTGTATTGATAGTATACCATAAGATATATGTACACACACATAAAGTTCTTGACCATCTCCATGAATCCAATTTCAGCCATTTTAGAACTTTAAAAACATACATCTATTATGTATTCTAAATAAGTAAAATGGTTAGCAACATTGACACTTTACAATTAAGACTATTTTTCACAGACAAAAACTATTCACCAAGAACACACATAGAAATTGTCTTTAACTAAATATTACACCATTTATTATACCGCTTATTTTTTTAAGAACTACAACTGTCAAATATAGTTGACACGTCTCAAATATCTGTGCTAAAAGTTAAGAGAAACAAAATACTAAGAATATTAAAGCATCATCCCATTTATCTCTGGCTAAATGTAAAATCAGTTTTTATTACCTGAACATAACATCAATACACAGAAAAGGAACCCTCCAGGATTCAAACTTTGCCAGACAATCCAACAAATAAAAGTTAAATGTACTAATTTTAAATGTTAGCTTTATCTTTAATGTAATTACTCAGTGCTTACTCAGCAAATTATCAGTAAAGTCAGTTCAGTCACTCAGTCGTGTCCAACTCTTTGTGACCCCATGGACTACAGCACACCAGGCTTTCCAGTGCATCACCAACTCCCAGAGCTTGCTCAAACTCATGTCCTTCGAGTCTGTAATGCCATCCAACCATCTCATCCTCTGTCGTCCCCTTCTCCTGCCTTCAATCTTTCCCAGTATCAGGGTCTTTTTCAATGAGTCAGTTCTTTGCATCAGGTGGCCAAAGTATTGGAGCTTCAGTATCAGTCCTTCCAATGAATAAATGAATATTCAGGACTGATTTCCTTTAGGACTGACTGGTTTGATCTCCTTGCAGTTCAAGGGAGTCTTCTGCAACACCACAGTTTGAAAGCATCAATTATTCAGCGCTCAGTTTTCTTTATAGTCCAACCCTTAACATCCATACATGACTACTAGAAAAAACTACAGTTTTGACTAGGCGGACCTTTATTGACAAAGTAATGTCTCTGCTTTTGAATGTGTTGTCCAGATTGGTCATAGCTTTTCTTCCAATGAGCAAGGGTCTTTTAATTTCATGGCTGCAGTCACTATCTGCAGTGATCTTGCAGCCCCCTAAAATAAAAGTCTGTCACTGTTTCCATTGTTTCCCCATCTATTTGTCATGAAGTGATGGGACTGGATGCCAGCATCCTAGTTTTTTGAATGCTGAGTTTAAGCCAACTTTTTCACTCCTCTTTCACTTTCATCAAGAGGCTCTTTAGTTCTTCACTTTCTGCCATAATGCTGGTGTCATCTGCGTATCTGAAGCTATTGATATTTCTCCCAGCAATCTTGATTCCATGCTTATATATGTTGTACCATTGTTTAACAAGAGAAACTTTCAAGTTTAAAAAAGAATCATGAAAAAAGCTTTCCCATCATTCATATCTTCACGATTACAGAAGCTCAATTCTTCTTCAGTGTTTTAATAAAATTGTTAGTTCCAAAAGAATATTCCTTTTTCCTTATGAGAAAGGAACTAACTTTGCGACCCCATGGATTGCAGCATGGCCAAGCCTCCCTGTTCTTCACTATCTCCTAGAGTTGGCTCAAATTCATGTCCACTGAAGTCTCTGATGCTATCTAACCATCTCATCCTCGGTGGCCCTCTTCTCTAATTCACTGCTGCAGCAGCACGTGGACACACCTTTACTCTATCTCCTCTCCCACTATCTTTCCGCCAGTTTAGAAGTGAAGCACTTCCTCCAGAAAGCCATCCGTAACTATCCCAAATCTGGGTCATTTTCCTTTGATGTCCTACAGTGAGGATTAATTTTTTGTGCCATGGATCCTTCACAGTCGGGTTGTCTTTCGGCATTTACCCAGAATTTTTCTACAAACATGTAAAACAGTACTACAAAAGAAACCAACTGTATTGAAAGAGTCATAAAAACATTTAGAATATCATGTGCTGTGGTATTCTATGAGCTCCTTAATTGCTACAACAAACATTTAGCTGCTGATCCACGAACTACCACAGTTCTGAAATGATGAACAGCATACATTACATCTGAATGTATCTCCCACAACTTTATGCTGGGATGTGAAAACAGACAGTTAATACTACTGTGGGAGAGTTGTTTTGCTTTTTTGTGGGGGAGAAAACCTAGTCATAACTGAACTACAAATTTTAGTTAGAAAATAGGAAAAAAAAAAACCTCTCCCGTCCAAGTTCAAGAGGTGTTGTGAATTATAAACACCCTACATCAAGAATCCTTGCTCTAAAACATCTGGCTTAAAAAAAGCAATCCACAGAAGTAGTCACATAGCTTCTCTGAGTAGGAGAAAGCAGGTATTAAGAGTCAGTTACGGAGGAAACTGACTCCGGCAACCTCTTAAATACTCCATAGTTAACAATACGCTTGGATTTGGTGTATATGATTAAAAGTAATTTTAACGCACATCAAAGTTTGAAAATCCCTACAATTTTTGAAGACATCTCGACATCCGTGGTAACTAACACGTACAGCCATAATAATGAAGGAGAATTTTAAAGTTGCTCGCCTTACAAAACTTTACTTTCACTTTAGTTTACTGTAAAGTCTCCACTTCAACGTAAATTAATAGATGCAGTAATTGTGAAAATTACAGAGCTGTGTTCCCCTGGAAATCAAGCTCTCTACAGTCAATCTCCACGTTGATCGGAGACAGTAAAAACTCAAATCACTGTTAATCAAATATTACCGCAATTAGCCAAACCACTGCCGTACTTAAAGGGCTGCCATCAAGGCGAGGGGACTTCTAAATGAAAATACATTAAGGCAGTTTTCAGCTACTGTTCTACAAGCCACCGCGCGCCCATAGCGCGCGCACGTTCCCATAGGACCTTGGCACTCGGCTTTTCGGACGGCAAAAGGATACCTTCGGGCGTCAGAAAGCCGACTCGGATGCTCGCGCTTTTTTCTCCTGTCCCCACCCACGTTCCCCCCGCCCCGGCCACTGCGACGAACCGGTTCCCGCTCCGAGGCAGGGGAAGGAGGAGGCGCTCCTCTGCCCTAAAGCCGCGCGTGCGGCCGCGAGCCGGGAACCCAGGCGCAGGCGCCTGTGAGGGGGCGGCCATCTTAAAACGCAGTTCTCCCACCCTGAGGCGCAAAGCTCATGCTCTCCGCGAGGTACCCCACCTCCCGGCCCCGGTCGCCCCGGAGCGCCAACCTTCGGGCGCCCACGCGGACGAGCGAGCCCCGCACGGCGCCCGAAGCAGCCGCCGCCGCCTCCTCTCCCGCGCGCCACATCACTTCCCCTAACGGCCGCCGAGGCGCGCCCGCCGCCTCCCTACAATAGGGTACCTTCTCCGCGCCCGCTTCCTCTCAAGGACAATCACGGTACCAAGGCTGTGCCACGTGGCAAGGGCTCCCTCTCCCACCCTAACGCCTGCCTAACGCTTCCGCCTCCCAAAATATTTTTATCCCCGCGACGCACAGCAATACCCCGCCGCGATGCGCTTCCCCCGCACCAAGCCCTGCCCACCAGGTCCCCAGGTCGCGACCCCCGCCATCCCCGGCCCTGTCTCTCTCCCCGGAGTCGTTAGATGCCTTTCCCCGGGGGTTCAGACTCACCCTCCTGGAATTTAGTCTCCAGGTCCTGCTTCGGAGTCATTTATAAGTGATTCACCGCCGCCTCTTCCTTCTCCCACCTGCCGCAACTACCGCCCTCTACTCTTTACCCCACCCAGCTTCGTGTCAGAGGCGCCATCAGGCACCGCCAGATTTGCCACCGCCCGCAGAGCCCATCTCCGCAACCAGGCAACAACTGGTCTAACCAACAGCTGCCCACCGCGCGCCCGCGCCGACCCGGGGCACGCCGGGATTGGTAGTTCCCACGCCCTCAAGGCGCCCCGGGGGGCGCGGGCAGGTCGGAGGCCTTTCCCCCTCCTCCGCCCTTAATGCCCAACCTCCACCCCCGCCGCCGAGGCGCCGGCGTTTTTCAGTTCAGTTCCGTTCAATCGCTCAATCCTGTCCAACTCTGTGACCCCCGTGGACTGCAGCACACCAGGCTTCCCAGTCCATCTCCAACTCCCAGAGCTTGCTCAGACTATGGAGTCAGTGATGCCATCCAACCATCTCATCCTCTGTAGTCCCCTTCTCCTCCTGCCTTCAATTTTTCCCAGCATCGGGGTCTTTTCCACTGAGTCAGTTCTTTGCATCAGGTGGCCAAAGTTTTGGAGTTTCAGTTTCAACATCAGTCCTTCCATTGAATATTCAGGACTGATTTCCTTTAGGATTGACTGGTTTGAGCTCCTTACTTCCCAGGGGACTCTCAAGAGTCTTCCCCAACACCACTTCAAGAGCATCAGCTCTTCATTGCTCAGCTTTATAGTCCAACTCTCACATCCATACATGACTACTGGACAAACCATAGCTTTGACTAGAAGGACCACTGTTGACAAAATAACGTCTCTGCTTTTTAATATGCTGTCTAGGTTGGTCATAACTTTTCTTCCAAGGAGCAAGCGTCTTTTAATTTCATCTGCAGTGATTTTGGAGCCCAAGAAAAGAAAGTCTGTCACTGTTTCCATTGTTTCCCCATCTATTTGCCATGAAGTGATGGGACTGGATGCCATGATCTTCCTTTTTTGAATGTTTAGCTTTAAGCCAGTTTTTCCACTCTCCTCATTCACTTTCATTAGAGGCTTGTTAGTTCCTCTTCACTTTCTGCCAAAAGGGTGATATCAGCTGTGTATCTGAGGTTATTGATATTTCTCCCAGCAATCTTGATTCCAGCTTGTGCTTCATCCAGCCTGGCATTTAACATGATGTACTCGGTATATAAGTCAAATAACCAGGGTGACAATATACAGCCTTGACATGCTCCTTTCCCAATTCGGAACCAGTCCATTTTTCCATGTCGAGTTCTAACTGTTGCTTCTTGACCTGCATACTGATCTGAGGAGGCAGGTAAGGTGGTCTGGTATTCCCATCTCTTGAAGAATTTTCCAGAATATGTTGTGATGTACACACTCAAGGGCTTTGGTGTAATCAGTAAAGCAGAAGTAGATGTTTTTCTGGAATTATTTTGCTTTTTCAATGATCCAAAGGATGTTGGCAATTTGTTCTCTGATTCCTCTGCCTTTCCTAAATCCAGCTTGGACATCTGGAAATTCATGGTTCATGTA
Organism: Muntiacus reevesi; assembly: GCF_963930625.1. Taxonomy (NCBI): domain Eukaryota; kingdom Metazoa; phylum Chordata; class Mammalia; order Artiodactyla; family Cervidae; genus Muntiacus; species Muntiacus reevesi. The sequence continues at coordinate 26,050,996 of NC_089263.1, read as the reverse complement.
CTGTTGAAGCCTAGCTTAGAGAATTTTGAGCATTACTTTGCTAGCTGTGAGATGAGTGTAATTGTGTGGTAGTTTGAACATTCTTTGGTGTTGCCCTTCTTTGGGATTGGAATGAAAACTGAGCTTTTCCAGTCCTGTGGCCACTGCTGAGTTTTCCAAATTTGCTGGCATATTGAGTGCAGCACTTTCACAGCATCATCTTTTAGGTTTTGAAATAGCTCAACTGGAATTCCATCACCTCCACTAACTTTGTTCGTAATGATGCTTCCTAAGGCCCACTTGACTTCGCATTCCTGGATGTCTGGCTCTAGGTGAGTCATCACACCACTGTGGTTATCTGTGTCATAAAGATCTTTTTTAATGTAGTTCTTCTGTGTATTCTTGCCACCTTTTCTTAATATCTTTTGCTTCTGTTAGGTGCATACCATTTCTGTCCTTTATTGTGCCCATCTTTGCATGAAACTTTCCCTTGGTATCTCTAATTACAGCCTAGACTTGATTTTACATTATTGTCAGGGCAAGGGAAAGCGAGGCTTTGCCTAACCCACACAAAAGTAGGGGAAAGACCCAGTTGCAGAGGTCTATAGGCAATATACGACTACAACACTGTAGACTTGAGAATGGCCAGAGAGAAATAGCAGCTTCTGAAGCCCCTTGTCAATAGCATTTTGAGCAGCTTCTGCACAGGGAAGCTTCAGGGTCAGCAATCTGGCCAGAAAGGGGGTAGGTCATGGAGTCTGCCTCTGGGTGTTTCATCATTCAGCAAGCTCACTGCCAGTTTATTTGGTGTGACTGACGGCCATCTGTGGGGTCCTGTGCCTTCCCTTCTCCACCAGGGTCCTGCGGAAATGGGACGAAGTGGGCGACACTGGGCAGGCTGAGGGGTCAGCCTTTGGCTTTTTGAGATGATGGAGCTCTGCCCACCGCCAAAAGAGGCAACTGTGAATAACACTACGTGATACTGACATCGGGGTTCTGTACCTGTCTTACTTGTGCAATTTTTTGTCACTTAATTGTTATTAGGGGACAGGTGCTGTTATTGAAGATACATAAGTCCACCTGCAATGCAGGACAAGCACGACCCACAGGTTCACTCCTTGGGTGGGGAATATCCCCTGAAGAAGGAAATGGCAGCCCACCGCAGTATTCTTGCCTGGAGAATTCCATGGATGGAGGAGCCTGATGGGCTGCAGACCATGGGGTCGCAGAGAGTCGCACATGACTGAGAGACTGAGCACTGTTGAATATACACAGAATTTAAAGGAAATTTTCTCCTGTCGTTCACCTGTTCACAAAGTCCTTAGTTTGCTCAGCTGCAGAATGGGGAGAATGACTACTTTCCCGTCAGTTTCCTGTGAGAATTGCACAGACAGGCTGAATGATGAACTGGTTCTCAACAAACGGTTAAGGAGGACACATCCCAAAGTCCTTACCTTGGCGTTTGAAGTCCAAACAGCCCCCAAGTCTCCCTCCAGGCTTTATTCTTGTCCTCACAGCTTTCTAAACCCTCCTGTGAATGGGCTGTGCACCCCGTGAATTCCAGACCCCTCTTCATTTATCTGACTCCAGTTTCTCCTTCAACTTTCCCTTAATACAACCACTTCTCTGGCCACAGAACCCCACAAAGAACCCTCACTCCCTTTTTCTGTACAGCATCTGCTCTGCACTGTTCCTGAGAATATCGAAGAAAGAGGCAGGGGCCTTCTTGCAACCCCACCACCATACCAAAACTCTGAGGTGCATGTCTTGTTTTTAACATTTTGAATACAAAATATTTTAAAGTCATTGAAAAAGTGAAAGTTGCTCAGTCATGTCAGGCTCTTTGCGAATCCACAGACAATACATTCCATGGACTTCTTCAGGCCAAAATACTGGAGTGGGGAGCTGTTCCCTTCTCCAGGGCATCTTCCCAACCCAGGGATTGAACCCAGTTCTCCCACATTTCAGGTGGATTCTTAAACATTAAACATCTCCCTATTCCCCCTCTGTCCCTAGTAACCACCATTCTGCTTTTTAAATATTTATTTAATATTTATTTGTTTGGCTGCACCCAGGGCTTTCCTGGTGGTTCAGCAGTAAAGAACCCACCTGCAATGCAGAAGACCTGGATTCAATCCCTGGGTTGGGAAGAGCCCCTGGAGAAGTAAATGGCAAGGCACTCCAGGTTTTTTGCCTGGAGAATTCCATGGATAGAGGAGTCTGGCAGGCTACAGTCCATAGGGTCACAAAGAGTCGGACATGACCGAGCAACTAAAACCATCACCGCCTATCTGGCTGTGCCAGGTCTTAGTCAAGGAACGCAAGATCTTCCATCTTTGTTTTGACATGTCAGATGTAGTTCCCTGACCAGGGGTTGAACCCAGGTCCCCTGCATTGTCAGCATGTAGTCTTAGCCACTGGACCACCAGAGAAGTCCCCCTGCTTCCATCTTTTGACTCCAGTGAATCATGCAGCTCTGAATTTGGTGTACAGATAACCAGTCGATTCCCTGCTTTAAGTTCCCTTGGGTGTCTATGCAGAAACGGAATTGCTGGATCACGTGGCAATTCTCTGTGTAATCTTTGGAGGAAGTTCCTTTGGAACTTTCCCCTCTATTGTAAGTCACCTCCTGCTGGGCTCTGTCTCTTCTTCTACAAAATATGAGATGGAGGGGAAAGATGAAATTAGAGGGGAGACTGAGATAAGGCATGACTTAAGGAGGTCCAAGAAGCTCAGGAATTCGTGAACACCTGGGAAAGTGAAGTGAAAGTGCTAGTCGTTCAGTCATATCCGACTCTTTGTGACTCCATGGATTGTAGCCCACCAGGCTCCTCTGTCCATGGGATTTCCCAGACAAGAATAGTGGAGTGGATTGCCATTTCCTCCTCCAGTGGATCTTACTGATTCAGAGATTGAATCCAGGTTTCCTATATTACAGGCAGATTCTTTACCGTCTGAGCCACCACAAACATACTGGTCACCCTTCCTTGAGTCTCACTGAGTGTAAGGAGGAAAGCTTTCCTTATTACAAAAAGGCACAACTTGATTTCCACTGGATATTGGGCCTGGGGACCCCTAGAGTTAGAGGGTGGAGGATGGGTGGCCAAGGTTGCACCAGCTGCCTGGCGGCATGACTGGGACCCCTCTGCTTCACTGCATCCCGGTCCAGCATTTCCTCCTCTCCTCCCTCCAATTCTCAGTTTGCCTGTCTGTATTCAGAAGAAGAGGGTGAAGCCAGGGTTGAGGCGTGTCTGCAATCCAAACACTCTTGAGATTGTAATAAGGAAATTGCCTTGAGAGGAACTAGCGTCTTCCAGTGTCACCATGGAGATGACTGAGATGAGCACTCTGAAGACCCTGGTACTCCTGTCTTCTTTTCTCCTCCCTCTGGGTGTACTAGTCGAAGCTAAACCCCACTCCTTAGTGGTCTGGGGAGATCTTTGTAGCCGGCACCATCTTTCTGCTATTTCCCTTAAAACTCTCCAAGGTTGTCCACTGCCTCAGGATCAAGCCCCAGGTGCAAACAGCTTAACAAGGACCTGTCTGGTCCTGGCCTGATCTTGCTTCAGTCTGCCTCTCTGGTCTTGATTACCCATCCCCTCATGCACTAGATGCTGCAGCCACATTGGGCTAGAAAGAGCAAAGCCCAGTGGACTTTCAAGCTTCCAGGATGCCACGTGCACTTTTTGCTTTTCTTCTTTTTTTCTTCGTCATGCTACTCAGCATGCAGGATCTTAGTTCCCCAACCAGGGATCAAACCCACAGCCCCTGAAGTGGGAGTGTAGAGTCTTAACCACTGGACTGCCAGGGAAGTTCCTCACAGTTAATGTTTAAAGACACTGTGAGAGATGGGAGGTCCAGAGATGATGGCCCAGCATTGTCCTGTCTTGGTTGGCTGAAAAGGAATTAAGTATCATTGGAAGGGCTTGGTGCTCCAGAGCCAGGCAGACATGTGAAGGAACCAGGGCTACCTGAGAGACTAGAGGTCTGACCTCAGGGGAGCCGCTGCCGGGTAGGCAGGCCCAGCACCACCAGCTCTTCCGGCTTTATGTAAAAAGGAACCAGAAATCTGGATTTTAAGCTGAAAGACCTGATTTACCAATGTTAACACCTCTTAAGGTGCCAAGATGTGTCGGCTGAACAAAACCCACTTGAGGGTCACTTGTAACCTTCAGACTGCCAGTCTTCACCTCCGGAGTGGACTGAGTCAGTCCCTGAAGCTTGCAGGATGGGATCAGTGGGTGGGGACAGGCCTCCATGCCCTCCTGCTGTCTGATTTGGTGGGAAGAGTCCTGCCACCAAGGGTGAGACCAGGTGCCCCATGCCTGTCACTAAGACACCCCTCCCTGGCAGCCAGCACTTCCCACCCTGAGTCCCCCAGTCTTCAAAGAATTAACATCTGATTTGGTGGGTCAGACCAAGATGCCAGGCTAGGACATAATGGGAGTGGTGGCTCAGGCAGTGATGGGATGGCAGCAGGTGGCAATAGTGAGTGCAGAGTTGCCGGGGTCCAGCCCCAGCAGGATCCAGGGGAACCCTCAGGATGAACGGCATCGGCGAGAGAGAGACACGTAGGACTGGCCTTGATAGGGCCAAGTCTGCTAGGGGGAGAGAGAGAGAGAGAGAGAGACCAGACCAGGAATGTGCAGCAGAGTCTGGCAGTTGCTTTATTTTTCACCATAGCCTTTATACCCTAAGTCGGTACATTTCTAAGGGGCAGATAAGCATACAGACTTAGTTTAACATTATATCAGCTTGTCCTTCACGAAACCAGGTGTGCTCTGTATATTTTTTGTTTATGAGAGTCTTTTCCCATAGATTTTTTGTACATTATCTTCTGGCCTTGAGGTTAGCAGAAAACAGAAAATTGGCAGTCTCATGGTACAGCAAGTCGCAACATAATAGAAATACAATCCTGTTAACATAAAGTCAGTCTTTCTGCAGAAATTCTCAGCTAAATTTATCTAAAAAGTTTAACACACAAAGACTCTGTGGCTCTGGTGAGGCAGCCCCTGTGTAGTACTCCTGGTTAAAATTAACAAATATCTTATTGTTTTTACACTAGGGCTAAACTCTTATTTTACTAGATCTCCAACTATATTAACAATAGTTTCCACTGCACAACCTCAGCACATTAACATCAATCAAACGTTGATCTAATAGCCACTTTTAAAACAATATTTTTTGTATTCTCTAATAGGGCTTCTTCACCCTCCAAAAGGCTCTGTGTCTATTAGGGTCTTTTTTTATGGTTAACTTCTATGTATAATATCTTTTGGCCTTCAGGACTGTTGACAATTTATGGCCTGCACCTGGTGCAACTTTTAGCAACTTCAGTAGCCGACTCTGTCTTTTTTGTCGTTAATCTATTTTCTTTCTACTAGGTGTCATCTCCATGGGAACTAGATAGGATTACATTTTTTACAGAACAGAAATGCTAAGGATTGGAAAAACAGCAGATATGGCACAAAACAGGCTCTTAGTCTAAAAGTTAATTACCTGCAAGAAGTCACCAGCTAATCTCTATCTAAACTATTTTCTATAGGCACAATTGTGACTATAATATTTGTGGAACTTTTCTCACCCCGCGAAGGGGCCAATGCTTAATAGTTTCCTTTGTTAGCATACTGTGCTTAGGATGTTTAGAACAATCATGAGCATTTTGTGCAATGAGAGCACACATTTATCAAACAAGCCAGAATGCCAGCTAAAGGGTTTGAACTGAAGCATTTACTTCATCCCTGGCCCCTTCATAGGGTACCAGCGTCCAGGAGATTTATTAATTAGGGTTTTAAGTTGCTCTTTATTCAGTGAAAGAGGAGCAGGAGAGCTCTCAGCAGACAACACAAGAATCTGCAGCAGGGCAAATAAGAACAACAGCAGAAAAGGGGGGAGGATACAGGGTAGGGTAGAGGCCGAGGCCAACCTGGAGGGTGCCTTATCCTAGACGGCCTTGCCTGTCAGGTTTTTTCCTCGTGACCTCGTCATGGATGGGGTCCCAGATGGCCTTGCCTGCCCGGTATTTTCTTCATGACCTCATCACCGGCGGGACCTCCCATAATGGCTGCCAACACAGAGTCAAGTCTAGAGTCCAGCCTCATGTGCCCGTGTCCCAGGGGGTTATTCTGAACCTCTCACCCTTTGTCTCTGTGGCCAGTATTTCTCATAATAGTGTCAATTTGATCTCTTGTGTCTGAAATTCATAGTGTATGTGTTATTGACACTTTTATCCTTTTCTTTTCTACAGTATGAAAGTGAAAGTGTTAGTCAGTTGTGTCCGACTCTTTGAGACTCCATGGGCTCACCAGGCTCCTCTGTCCATGGCATTCTCCGGGCAAGAACATTGAAGTGAATAGCCATTCCCTTTAGGGGATCTTCCTGACCCAGGAATCGAACCTGGGTCTTCTCATTGTAGGCAGATTCTTTACCATCTGAGCTACTAGGGAAGCATCTTTTACCATATAGAGCTTCTCATTAGTTTTCCAAGTGACCATTAAATCATCTTGTCTGACTGCAAGAAGAAAAAAAGTGCTTCTATTTCTTATGGGATCTTGTTAAATCTACAAATGAACTTAGGAAGAAACAATGAGTACAAAGTCTTCCACATTTAGGACATAGGGGTGAGGTTCTACTTGTGTGCCTTTTGGCAATAGTATCATTTCCCCATATATGTGTTTCACACATCTCAAGTTCACTTCTCAATACTTTTACTTTAATTAACATTATAAATGAAATATGCTCTTTCATTATGTCTTCTAACTTCCTTTTGTTTCTTGTCGTTGTTCAGTCATGAAGTCGTATCCTACTCTTTGTGACCCCATGGACTGCAGCATGCCCATATCCTTCATGTCCTTCACCATCTCCTAGAGTTTGCAAACTATGTCCGTTGAGTTGGTGATGCCATCCAACCATCTCATCCTCTGTCACCCCCTTCTCCTCCTTCCCTCAATCTTTCCCAGCATCAGGGTCTTTTCCAATGAGACCCTGCTCTTTGCATCAGGTGGCCAAAGTATTGGCCAATGAGTCCTTTAGCATCAGTCTTTCCAAAGAATATTCAGGGTTGATTTCCTTTAGGATTAACTGGTTTGATCTCCTTGCTAGTTCAAGGGACTCTCAAGAGGCTTCTCCAGCACCACAATTCAAAAGCATCCGACTTTCGTTTCTGCATGAAGGCTATTTTTCATGTATGTCAATTTTACATCCTTTTTGTTCATGCTGTTCTCAGACTATGCCTGGCCATCTGCCTCCCTCTTGTGGGGGCATGGGTGCATTGCCCATTCTGGCCCCTGTGATTGGATGCACCCTTTGCCTCAACTGCCTTTTACCAAAACTCCATTTGTTCTTGACCCACTGGAACTCATTTTCTAGTCATCTTCTCATGAAAGATCCATCCATTTGACTAGTATTTCCAGAACTCATACATGTTTTTAAATGATGTGTCAGTACCCTTTATCCATGAAGAAATAGCCTAGATGGGTATAAACATTTCTCAGCTCACACTTCTTTATTTCTTTCAGTATCTTGTAAAGGTGGCTCCCTGTGTCTTCAGGCATTGAATTTGGTTGCCAAGAAGTATGTTGCCAGCCTAACTTTCTTTGTAGCTAACATATTCAAATAATTCTCTTTATCTTTAAAACTTAATAATGTTATGAGGCTATATCGTGGTGTCGATTATGTTAGGACAGCTTCCTTATGTACAGTGTGCCCTTTCAATGTGTAGATCGAGTGTTTACATCAGAAATTCTCTCTTTGGAAAGGCTACATCTGTGGGTGCCAGTCTTAGATTTCTCTTTTAAACTGCTGTCTCCTCTGCTCTTGATTCTCCTCCACTCTTCCCTGATTGAATACCCAAGATCACTCTACGATGGCTAACCGTTGTTGTCTCTTCGTTTCCAACACAGACATCATATATTTTTATGTTATTCTTTTAATTATTTTAAAAAATTTTACTGTTGGAGTATACTTGCTTCATAATATTGTGTTAGCTTCTGCTGTACAACAGTGTATATCAGCTATCTTTACATATATCCCTCATTTTGTTTCTTCTTAATTAATGAAAGGATATTAAGGGGATTGTACATTTTAAATTCTTTTAGTATTTACATTTGTGTGCAAGCAGTTTTTTTCTGAAATGATGAGATAAAGCCGAATGTATGTGCATGGTGATTGTTGCTGTTGTTTAGTTGTTAAGTCACGTTCAACTCTTTGCAACCCCATGGACTGTAGCCCACCAGGCTTCTGTGTCCATGGGATTTCCCAGACAAGAATACTGGAGTGGGTTACCACGTCCTCCTTCAGGGGAGCTTCCTGACCCAGGGATTGAACCCCTATCTCTGTGTCTCTTGCCTCTCCTGCCCTCATAGGCAGACACCTAGGAAGCCCTTCTTTACCGCTAGTCTCGTCTGTGCCATTTGATTGTAGTCTTCAGTTTATTACTCTTCTATTTTGTTCACTTTACTAATTTTCCTTTTTTACCGTCCTTACTATACTGGCTGTCCCTGTTCTCTCTCTGCTCCCTTATAACTGAATTTCATCTCTGAAATTATTTTAACCTATTTTTTTGTTTGTTTTTCCCCTGAGTTTAGTCAACTCTTGTTTCACATCTCCCTGTGGGCTCATATGTCTCTGCTTCAAGGTTTTCCTTCATGGATGGGATGCTTTAGTGCTAAATTAAAGCATGATATACCCCTTTGAGAGACAAAGCAAAACACACTGTTTAACTTGGGGTCGAACCCCACTTGATGTTCCTTTAAAGACATTACAAAGTAAACTAAAATGAATTAGAAGTTTAAAACACGTCACTAGCAAACTGTGCTAGAGGGTAAAACCTGTACCTGCTGCCCCTGGATCACCTGCCATGCATGACAGTCACAAAGCCATGTGGAACCCACAGAAACTGCTACTAACAGATGACTGTTCTAGAACAACGTTTCCCAGATTGGCTTGATTTGAAGATCCATGGAGGATGCTTATTTAGAGTACTTGGCATGGAACTCTGCTCAAAATTATATGGCAGCTTGGATGGGAGGGGAGTTTGGAGGAGAATGGATACATGTATATGTAAGGCTAAGTCCCTTTGCTGTTCACCTGAAACTGTCATAACACTGTTAATCGGCTAGACCCCAATACAAAATAAAAAGTTCAAAAGAAACAAATAGAGTCCTTGGGTCCGTTTCCTAGACACTCTGGTTGGGTTGCCTGCTGCGTGGGGGCCTGCAGTGGGCGCCTTTACCAAGCGTTCAGGGAGCCATGCGCCCCATCTACAGAGCAAGCCTCTACCCCCTGCCCCCACCCATGGGTGGGATGCTGGGCCAACCCTCTCTGTTGTCGTGGTGACTCTTGGAACTTTGGGAGTAGCTCCTGGGTGTGGTCCAAGGGCGGCTGTTTGGGAGCCAGCCCGCAGTCTCCCTGGGCGTTGACTCGCCGCAGCTCAGCCCTGGGAGGGGCGGCCTGTGTGTCACGCCACACCAAGGCAGGACCTAGCCAGTCTGCGGCCGAGGCAGGGCAAGCCTCCCTTATCTCCCAAACCTGAGCACAGTGCCGCCCAACTCCATCCACCTGAAAAGGAAAATCCGGGGGCAAACCGGTTTTTCCCTTATGGGGGGAGGGGTGTGGGGGTGGGGATGAGTTGGATGGAGTTGGTGAAGAGGATTGTCTGTGTAACTTTGTCAATACTAGAGGGCAGCACTGAGCCAGTGTTTCCGATTTACAAGAAAATCCACTATTCATGGTATTCGATCTTGGATTTTTATGTATTAATTATTGATTTGCCTTTCTTTTTATGCTATGACACCCTTGCCATGAATCTTGGGGAAATGACACCAGACTCAAGGCCAACACCTGGGGATGGGGAAGGGGAGGAGGAGTAAGGAAGAGGTCGTCAGGTAAACCTCGGCAGGAGCCCTGTCCCCCGCTTCCTAGAGTGGTGCCCGGGGGCTCAGTGTCAGAGATGAGGTTCTTGGTGCCAAAGGAAGCAGCATGCAGGAAACCCCAGGTGCTCAGGCAGGATGGGAGAGAGGTGCTCCTGGGCAGGAACAGGTGAGGGTGAGCCCGAAACAGGGAGGTCCCCTCCCCTCACCAGCTGTCAGCTCCTCATCCACTTCCCCAGTGATGAAGGGACCCAGCCACACCTGCCACCTGAGCCAGTGGGACAGCAGAGGTGAGACCTCTTGGTGGAGGTCCTGGCAGGGTCTGTGTGAGGCTGCAACAAGACCCTGCACCCACATGTACCATCCCCAGCAGAACTTCACACCCAGTTCTCCACCAGTGGCTGAAACAGAGCCGGGAAGCCCGCCTCCAGCAAACCAAGCGGTGGCCTGGCCAGGCCCCAGGCTGTGCTGCTCTGCTGGGCCTGCCATGCAGGAGGTCTGCAGGGCATCTTAGTGCAGCCTCCCTCCCACCCCCCAGTGAGGCTGCTGCTCTGTTCGAGGGCAGAAATGGGGTGACTCCCACTCTCTCTCCCCATTCTCTCTGCCCCTGACAACAGGGGTCAGCACATCACTAGGGTGCTGATCTCACCAGGCCCAGAAGCGCCCAGACAAACCTGCAAACACGGGCCTCCGCCCCAGCCTTTCTGATGTGGGCCCAGGTTCCTCCCCCCAACCTAAATCAATCCATCAGGGCAGAGAGGGGCCCATCTTTCATCTTCAGAGCCTTGTCCACCTACACATTCTCTCATGGGAAGGCTTGCTGGCCGCCTGCTCTAGAAAGGCTTGCCAAAGCTCCCTAGGTCTGCAGTTCACCACCTGACAGCTGAGCAGTTGTCACCTGTCTATCCTGTCCTGGGTACAGAATGTGAGCTTCTCTGGCCAGGGTCCCCAGATCCCTGGGTCCCGCACCAACACACATTTGCTGAATGAATGAATGTAGGAGCAGGTGGGCCGCCAGCCCTCTCTCCCCTTCTCTGGGAGGAGATGGGCAGGCTTGACCCCAAGACCCCTCCTGGGTGACCATGTGTGGTGCCCCATCTGACCCAGGTCCTTCCTCAGAAACTGCAGCAGCAGTAAAAGCTTTTTTGGTCTGCTGCCCAAGGAGGGCACCTGCTTTTCACCCACGTCTCAGCCAGGTCATGTCTCCAACTGTTGTTTAGTGTCCACAGTAGAGAGGAAATACTTAAAGCGGTTAGTGGTGGTTTTGAAAGCTCCAGCCATAATGCCCCTACAGGTGCAGAGGTTCTGTGTACACCTCCATTTGGTTTCCTTCTTATTCTTTTTATTGGCTGTGCTGGTTCTTCCTTGTTGCACAGGTTTTTTCTCTAGTTGTGGTGAGCAGGGGCTACTCTCTACTTGTGGTGGAAGGGCCTGTCATTGTGGTGGCTTCTCTTGTTGCAGAATACTGGTTCTAGAGCACACACTCAAAAGCTGCAGTTTTGGGCTTAGTTGCTCTACTGCATGTGGGATTTTCCCAGATCAGGAATCGAACCTGTGTTTCCTGCATTGGCAGACAGATTCTTTACCACTGAGCCAACACAGAGGCCCTTTCTGGGTATTCTTATCTTCTGAGATTAAGCAATCATTCAATTGGAAACCTAGCATCACTTAATGAAATTTCCCTTTAAATTAGTGTATGTGTGTGTGTGTGTATGTGTGTGTGTGTGCGCGCGCGCATGCTCAGTCATCTCTGACTCTAGGAATCCCTGGACTGTGGTCCACCAGACTCCTCTGTCAATGGGATTTCCCAGGCAAGAATACTGGAGTGGGTTGCCGTTTCCTCCTCCAGGGGATCTTCCCCACCCAGGGATTGAAGCTGACTCCTGCCTTAGAGCTTCCTCCGGGAAGCCATCCATACAGTTTCTTTAATCACGGAGACATCTGGTCTCTGTGGCCCTTTCCTGTCCTCAGTGAGGGTTGCAGGGGCTCTGAGCCTCCGTCTCCTCCTGGGTCACCTGGCACAGGTCTCTCTCTTTTGCGTTCCAGCCGAGATTCCTCTGAGGGACTCTGCACTTTGCAGTGGACCCTGGGAAGGACTGGGGGTGGGATAACGCCCGCCAGGCGGGCCTAGTAAGATCCTACCCTTTGCCGCCTCCCCGAGCGCCGTACAGGGCGGCAGACTGTCACCCGTTTCCGGGGAGAGGCTGGGGGCGGTGCCTGGGGCTGGCCCGCCTGCGGGCGGGCGGGGTACACGCGGGAGAGCTGGGCTCCATCTCATTCGGTGTGCCTCTCTACAAACACCAATCCTGATCCTGTCGCTAGAAGCTAAGATGGTCTTTCTTCGCAGATGCATGAATGTGACGCGGTTATGGATCCCTCCCGAGACCGGGGAAAGCCTGGCGCGCGCAGGGACGGACCGGCGGGCGGGGCGCATCCTCCTCCACTCCGGGCCTCCCAGGCCTGCCCTCGGCCGCCGCCGCCCGAGCTCTGTCTGGAACGCGTGCCTGTGCGCGTGTGTGCCGGCGGGTCTGGACGTAGGCGCGTGCTCCGGCTAGGGGAGTTTTTGTCCCTTTAGTTTCTCCAGAAGGAGAGGCATAAACATGCCTACGCAGAAAACAAACCGTAGGCAAGTCATAACACAAAAGTCTCTCTGCCGAGATCGGAACACGATATGCTGCCACGAAGAGGAATTAATTATAACTCTGTGTGGGTCCTTGGAAAAAGCTGGGAACCGAGGGAGTAATTCTTGGGCACACCTCCTTCTCTTCTCCTCCCGGGAGAGGAGGGCAGTGAGAAAGGTGCCTCCCACCCCCCTGCACCGCCACCCCCGTTTCCTCAGGGAGAACCCATGTTCGATCTGCCTCCGGATGCTCTAAGTATCTGACTGATTCTGTGTGTGCGCGCGTGGGATCTCAATAGTAAAGTCCCATGAAAAGGGATTTACTTTAAAAGAAGAAGAAGAAGAAGAAGTAGCTTACAAATAATTGGTCTCCTATCCAATGTTTTAAAAAATATTTTATATTTGGCTGCACCGTGTTAAATATAAATGAGATGATGAGATGGTTGGATGGCATCACCAACTCTACGGACATGAGTGTGAGCAAGCTCCGGGAGTCTGTGATGGACAGGGAAGCCTGGCGGTGCTGCAGTCCACTGGGTCGCAAAGAGTCGGACACGACTGAGCGACTGCACTAACTGCACCGAATCTTAGTTGCAGCAGGCGAGATCTAGTTCCCTGTCCAGGGATCCAACCTGGGACCCCTGCACTGGGAGCTCGAAGTTTTAGCCACTGGACCACCAGGGAAGTCCCGTAACCAGTACTTTTTAAGTTTCAAGAGGAAAGCAAGTGAGGGGCACGGCTGGCACACAGCCAGTACCCAGGACAGGTTGGTACTTCCCCGGGGCGCTTTCCTCCTTCAGCATTTTCGTGTATCTCATCTTCACACTACAAAGGCAGGTCCCCGTGTTACTGATGGCACAAGTGTCAGTCGGTGGCAGTATGGCTCCAGAGTCCAGATCCTGGGCTATATTGTGACGTGGTCGTGGGTGTCCTTAGAGAAGACCACGCCGTCGCCCACTACAAGGTGGCAGGCTCCGCGGCGACAGCTGGAAGTACAGCGTGGACGTGAAGCTGAGCTCAACATCCTGCACGCCGCCGTGCAGGGCGAGCAAAGGTTCATCTTCGCGGGCCTGCTGCTCACCAGCCACCGGCACCAATTCCACGAGGAGGTGATCGGCTACTACCTGATCCGCGAGCAGGAGCACTTCAGGAGCAGCGGCGCCGCGAAGCCTCCCCCGCTGCCTCCAAGATCAAGCGGCCGCCGGGTAGGCCAGAGGCCGAGGGCTCGCGAGGCCCGCGGGGCCGGCTACCCACCGAGCCGGTGCTCAAGCTCAAGGAGCGCGCGAGCCTCGGACCGGCGGCGGGCATTTGGGCGGCGACGGCCAGGCTCCCATCGCAGCCTCCGGGCGCCGGGAGCCAGAGCGTCCCTCAGGTGCAGGCGGTGGGCGCGCTGCGGCCGTGCGCCACGTACCGGCAGCAGAACCGCTTTCCGCCAGGCACCCGGGCGGGGGCGGCGGGGAAGGAAGAACCCAAGTCACAGAGCTACACCGCCGGCTTTGGCCGGGCGCTGGCCGGCCTGTAGTTCGCCAATGCCAACGCGCGGGCCTCGCACTTGAACGGTGAGGGTGGCGGGGATGCGAGGCCGGATCAGCGGCGCTGCCAGGGCGAGAATTGCTCATTCTACTGGCGCCCGAGATCCAGCGCTGCTACTCGCACTGGTACCGCGGGGAGCGGCGGCGGCGGCACGAGGAGCCTGCGGCCTGGATGCTGGGCACGCGCCGCGGCCCCGCCTGCCCGGCTGTTCTCTCCACGCGGTCAGTGTCTCCTCTGCGGTCTGGTCCACCCGGAGGCCAGTGATCCTCCGTCCGTGCTGTGTATGCATTTGGTCACAGGTTCCTAGTGGTGCCGGAACCTGCACTGATGCCAGCCACCCAGGTAGTAAGTACACAGATAGGACGCAAGTCATGCTCCGGAAAGTGGTATGTTAGCTGGCGTCTGCCTCCTGCCTGTGGGAACTCAACAGCCATTGAATGGGTAGAGAAATAAAGACATTTACAGCCTTTTGCTTTTTGATGGGTATGTTTAACATGCTTCTGGGGAGGGGCTTTTTCCCCCTAACCTTGACAACTGACCTCTTCCATGGAGTGGTCACCTGCGTGCCATCAGGCCCACTCAGGGCCCACTTTTGAAGCGAACTTGCCTCCCTGGGATGCCGGTGGCGGCTCTACCCTGGCCTCCCACCTGTGCCCCCATCCCTCTCCCCCAGCCCCTTGAGGAGAGGGTGCTTGGATGCCCACTAGGGCCCTGGTGGTCCCGCTGGCCCCTTTAGGAGCACTGGGTTCCATCTCATAAGCAAAACCTCCTCCCACACTCTCAACTCAACAGCGACATTCAGACACCATCAGAACTGCCAGCGGCTGCAGAATGGGTACCTCCAGACAGCCTACTCTCAGGTTGAAGGCCTCTCAAACTGTAAGATGCACACAAGTCCCCTGGAATCTTTAAAGCAGATTCTGACTTAGGTGTGGGGCAGCCTGAGATCTCTGCATTTCTTTCTTTAAAAAAAGAAAAGCAGTTGGCCACCTGGGCTTGTGGAATCTTTGTTCCCTGACCAGGGATGGAGCCTGAGCCCCCTGCACTGGAAGTCTGGAGTCTTAACCACTGGACCACCAGGGAAGTCCCTGAATGAGGTATTTCTAATGTCCCATGTTCTAATAAACATGGGACACGATATGTCCATACGTTAAGAGAGCTGTCTACAGACATCTTCCTTTGTCACCACATCTCCTGGTCACAGATCTTTGAATCCTGTTCTTTTCAAGTTCCTGACCATCCAATAAACTGTTTGCCCCTGCCCATAATTCGGTGTGAATTGGGATTTCTTTTCTCTCTCTCTCTCTCTTTTTTAAAATCTTATATTTTTTTTAAACACCAAAAACATTTTGTATTGGGGTATAGCCAATTAACAATGTTGAGTTAGTTTTAGGTGAACAGTGAAGGGGCTCAACCATACATATATATGTTGGATTGAGATTTCTCTACAGTGGCGTTAATCACATTTGGGGTTAGACCATCCTTTTTTTTAGGGGAAAGTCTTGTGTGCATTACAAGAAGTGCAGTGACGTCCCTCACTGACCTCTACCCCGTAGAGGCCAGTAGCTCCTTCCACCTAAATATGTCCAACAAATGTGTTGCCAGACATTGCCAAAGGTCCCCAAAGTGGTAGGGGAAGAATCACTCGTGTAGGTGAACTCTTCTGGACATCTTTCAATCCAGAAAAGCAATAATCAGTCATTCTGCTCAAGTGCCATCCATGGGGATGGTTTCCCTTCCCCGCTGTCTTCCAGAGACACTTGACATTGGAGCTGTCATGCCCTCATAGCCCGTTCTCAGCAGAGTCAGTGCATCACGGAGAACAATCTGAAATCAGGCTGCCTTGACCATCTGGTCCCTGGGAACGTCCCAGGAGATGTCAATGGAGGGAAAGGAGTTCACAAGCAAGAGGACATGTTGCAGGGTCTGAGCCACCTGTTCACTCAACTGACATGTGCCTTCTGGGCTTTCTCAGGCTCCCACGCATCACCTCCGTGAGATGATAGAATGCATCCATGTAGACCCGACTTCATGGAAGGGTAGGCCAGCTCACACTCAGTCCATCATGCACTGATCTCAGGACTGCATTTTGCTGACATCCCAACCAGGCATACAGTCCCCACCAAGACCCAGTAGTAGTCAGGAGCTGTTTCTTGGAAAGAGGAATTGCCATGTGCAGAGAGGAGGGCTTGGCTTTATCCAGAACCCTGGCTCTCTGCTTTGTGGTCTGCCCCCTGGGCTCTCTGTAGCTTTGCTATTGGCCTCAAACACTGAGTGTCATTGGGTCTGTTAGGAGATGAGGTCAGGGGCCCCCACCCATACCTGGTGGCTTTACAGGTTCCTTGGTAAAGGCTTTGGGGGGGCACAGCCAAATGGCCCACATGCATGTGTATGTGCTAAATTGCTTCAGTTGTGTCCGATTCTTCGCAACCCCACGGACTGTAGCTTGCCAGGCTCCTCTGTCCATGGGATTCTCCAAGCAAGAATACTGGAGTGGGTTGCCTTGCCCTCCTTCAGGGGACATTCCCGACCCAAGAATCGAACCTGCTGCATTGGCAGGCAGATTCTTTACCACTAGCGCCACCTGGGGAGCCCAAATGGCTCACAGGTTGCCTTCAAAATCCAAAACATGGGGACTTCCCTGGTGGTCCAGTGGCTGAGACTTCACCTTCCAATACAGGAGGTGCAGGTTAGATCCCTGGTCAGGGAGTTAAGATCCCACATGCCTCAGGGCCAGAAAAACCAAAACAAAAAACAGAAGCAATATTGAAACAAATTCAACTTCAGTTGGGCACATTTTGACAAATGTCTACTCCCTGGACACTACCTGGATAAGCTCTTATACAGGCCTTTCTAGATTTACTCTGTCCTTCAGTTCAGTTCAGTTCAGTTCGGTCGCTCAGTCGTCTCCAACTATTTGCGACCCCAAGAATCACAGCACACCAGGTCTCCCTGTCCATCACCAACTCCCGGAGTTTACTCAAATTCATGCCCATAGAGTTGGTGAAGCCATCCAGCCATCTCATCCTCTGTCGTCCCCTTCTCCTCCTGCACCCAATCCCTCCCAGCATCAGGGTCTTTTCCAATAAGTCAACTCTTCGCATGAGGTGGCCAAAGTACTGGAGTTTCAGCTTCAGCATCAGTCCTTCCAATGAACACCCAGGACTGATCTCCTTTAGGATGGACTGGTTGGATCTCCTTGCAGTCCAAGGGACTCTCAAGAGTCTTCTCCAACACCATAGTTCAAAAGCGTCAATTTTTCAGCACTCAGCTTTCTCCACAGTCCAACTCTCACATCCATACATGACCACTGGAAAAACCATAGCCTTGACCAGACAGACCTTTGTTGGCAAAGGAATGTCTCTGCTTTTTAATATGCTATCTAGGTTGCTCATAACCTTCCTTCCAAGGAGTAAGCATCTTTTAATTTTATGGCTGCAGTCACCATCTGCAGTAATTTTAGCCCAAAAAAATAAAGTCTGACACTGTTTCCACTGTCTCCCCATCTATTTGCCATGAAGCGTTGGGACCGGATGACATGATCTTAGTTTTCTGAGTGTTGAGCTTTAAGCCAACTTTTTCACTCTCCTCTTTCACTTTCATCAAGAGGCTTTTTAGTTCCTCTTTACTCTCTGCCATAAGGGTGGTGTCATCTGCATATCTGAGGTTATTGATATTTCTCCCGGCAATCTTGATTCCAACTTGTGCTTCTTCCAGCCCAGCGTTTCTCATGATGTACTCTGCATATAAGTTAAATAAGCAGGGTGACAATATATAGCCTTGACGTACTCCTTTTCCTATTTAGAACCAGTCTATTGTTCCATGTCCAGTTCTAACTGTTGCTTCCTGACCTGCATACAGGTTTCTCAAGAGGCAGGTCAGGTGGTATGGTATTCCCATCTCCTTCAGAATTTCCCACAGTTTATTATGATCTACACAGTCGAAGGCTTTGGTGTAGTCAATAAAGCAAAAATAGATGCTTTTCTGGAATTCTCTTGCTTTTTTGATGATCCTGCAGATATTGGCAATTTGATCTCTGGTTCCTCTGCCTTTTCTAAAACCAGCTTGAACATCTGGAAGTTCATGGTTCACATATTGCTGAAACCTGGCTTGGAGAATTTTCAGCATTACTTTACTAGCGTGTGAGATGAGTGCAATTGTGCGGTAGTTTGAGCATTCTTTGGGATCGCCTTTCTTTGGGATTGGAATGAAAACGGACCTTTTCCAGTCCTGTGGCCACTGCTGAGTTTTCCAAATTTGCTGGCATATTGAGTGTAGCACTTTCACAGCATCATCTTTCAGGATTTGAAATAGCTCAACTGGAATTCCATCACCTCCACTAGCTTTGTTCGTAGTGATACTTTCTAAGGCCCACCTGACTTCACATTCCAGGATGTCTGGCTCTAGGTGAGTGATCACACCATTGTGATTATCTGGGTCATGAAGATCTTTTTTGTACAGTTCTTCTGTGTATTCTTGCCACCTCTTCTTAATATCTTCTGCTTCTGTTAGGTCCATACCACTTCTGTCCTTTATTGAGCCCATTTTTGCATGACAAGTTCCCTTGGTATCTCTAATTTTCTTGAAGAGATCTCTAGTCTTTCCCATTCTGTTGTTTTCCTCTATTTCATTGCATTGATCCTCTATTGCATTGATGGCTGAGGAAGGCTTCTTATCTCTCCTGGCTATTCTTTGGAACTCTGCATTCAAATGGGAATATCTTTCCTTTTTTCCTTTGCTTTTCACTTCTCTTCATTTCACAGCTATTTGTAAGGCCTTCTCAGACAACCATTTTGCCTTTTTGCATTTCTTTTCCATGGGGATGGTCTTGATCCCTGTCTCCTATACAACGCCACGAAACTCTGTCCATAGTTCATCAGGCTCTCTCACTTCTACTGTATAATCATAAGGGATTTGATTTAGGTCATACCTGAATGGTCTAGTGGTTTTCCCTACTTTCTTCAACTTAACTCTAAATTTGGCAATAAGGAGTTCATGAACTGAGCCACAGTCACCTCCCGGTCTTGTTTTTGCTGACTGTATAAAGCTTCTCCATCTTCGGCTGCAAAGAATATAATCAGATTTCGGTGTTGACCATCTGGTGTTATCCATGTGTAGAGTCTTCTCTTGTGTTGTTGGAAGAGGGTGTTTGCTATGACCAGTGCATTCTCTTGGCAAAACTCTATTAGCCTTTGCCCTGCTTCATTCCATACTCCATGGCCAAATTTGCCTGTTACTCCAGGTGTTTCTTGACTTCCTACTTTTGCATTCCAGTCCCCTATAATGAAAAGGACATCTTTTTTGGGTGTTAGTTCTAAAAGGTCCTGTAGGTCTTCATAGAACCATTCACCTTCAGCTTCTTCAGCATTACTGGTTGGAGCATAGGCTTGGATTACCGTGATATTGGATAGTTTGCCTTGGAAACGAACAGAGATCATTCTGTCATTTTTGAGATTGCATCCAAGTACTGTATTTCGGATTCTTTTGTTGACTATGATGGCTACTCCACTTCTTCTAAGGGATTCCTGCCCACAGTAGTAGATATAATGGTCATCTGAGTTAAATTCACCCATTCCAGTCTATTTTAGTTCACTGATTCCTAGAATGTCGATGTTCACTCTTGTCATTTTCTGTTTGACCACTTCCAATTTGCCTTGATTCATGGACCTAACATTCCAGGTTCCTATGTAATACTGCTCTTTACAGCATCAGACCTTGCTTCTATCACCAGTCTCATCCACAACTGGGTATTGTTTTTGCTTTGGCTCCATCTCTTCATTCTTTCTGGAGTTATTTCTCCACTGATCTCCAGCAGTATATTGGGCACCTACCAACCTGGGGAGTTCCTCTTTCAGTACCTATCATTTTGCCTTCTCATACTGTTCATGGGGTTCTCAAGGCAAGAATACTGAAGTGGTTTGCCATTCCCTTCTCCAGTGGATCACATTCTGTCAGATCTCTCCACCATGACCCGACCATCTTGGGTGGCCCCACAGGGCATGGCTTAGTTTCATTGAGTTAGAGAAGACTATGGTCCTGTGATCAGATTGGCTAGTTTTCTGTGTTTATGGTTTTAGTGTGTCTGCCCTCTGATGCCCTCTCGCAACACCTATCGTCTTACTTGGGTTTCTCTTACCTTGGACGTGGGGTATTTCTTCACAGCTGCTCCAGCAAAGCGCAGCCGCTGTTCCTTACCTTGGACGAGGGGTATCTTCACGGCCGCCCCTCCTGACCTTGAAATAGAGTAGCTCCTCTCGGCCCTCGTGCGCGCGCGCAGCAGCCGCTCCTTGGCCATGGGGTAGCTCCTTTCGGGCGGGGCCCCTGACCGCCGGGATGGGGTAGTTTCTCTCGGCCACCGCCCCTGACCTCGGGCGTGTGGTAGCTCTTCTCAGCCGCCGCCCCGACCTCAGGCGTGGGGAAGCTCCTCTAGGCCGCCGCTCCTGCGCTGTCGCCAGCTGGCGCTCTCGGTCGCTACCCCTGACCTTGGGCGAGGGGTAGCTCCTCATGGCCACGCTTCTGCGCGGTCCATCACAGCTGGCGCGCTTCTGCTTAAGGGAATCCAAATATGCCCTGTTTGGGGCCAGTTCTCATTTGTTGCACAGGTTTTGGGGATTCACCCAGATTGGTGTGGGCCTTGGTCATTTGTAGCTGTTTTTTTGCTGGACAATGTGACTGTACCACAATTTGTATATCCAGATTTCTGTTAGTGAACAGGTTGCTCCCAGTTTGGGATATTATTAATAAAGCCACCGTGAGCCTTTGTGAATATTTTGTGGACACTAGGTTTCATTTCTTCTGGATGAATACAAAAGAAGCAAAATTCCTGGCCCACAGAATAAGTATATTTTTCACTTTATTAGAAATTTCCAGGGACTTACCTGGTAATCCAGTGATTAAGACTCCATGCCTCCAATGCAGGGAGTGTGGGCTCAATCCCTTGTTGGAAATGGGCTCAATCCCATGTGGAAACTAAGATTCCACATGTTGCAAGGCCAAAAAAAGAAAAAAATTCCAAACCGTGTTTCTAAATGCGTTTATTGGATTTCCAGTCCCACCAGCAATGGTTTTGGTTACTTGAGACATGAGCATACCCTGTCCATCTTTACTGGCTCCCTGTGCAATAGCCCCCTCGACCTTCCAACCACCCCCCCATCCCTGGAGCAGCCCGAGTGGACATGAATTCCTGGTATATACAGACTTTTACACACCTGAGTGGGCATGTGTGTAGAAGCACAGGGCTGGGCAGGCCCCGTGGTGTGTTTGCACAGAGCTGTACCATCTCTTTTTCCTGCCTCTGCCCTCTCGCCATGGCTCCCTTTCCCCTGGAAGCTGAGCTCCGTCTGTTCTCTGCCCTGGCCACACTCACACAAGTTCATCTCCTTGCTTGTATGTTTGACTCTGGGACATCGGGACTTCTATCTGATTTCGCCTGATGCCCAGGGGGCACAACCCATGGGTGTGATGGCACCTTTCCCCTCCATGTGGAAGAGGAACTCTCCCCTGTGTGCCAGGTGAGCCCAGCAGGCAACTGCCAAGGGAATAGGGCTGAGGACCCGCTCTGCATTTCCCAGTACCCGGTTGGGCTCCAAGCAGGAATCTCTGGATAAGGAGTGGAGAGTTGCATCAAATGGAGAAGGGGTTAAGGGTGTTCTGGCAGATGGAGTGAGCATTCCTTACAGAAACACTGACCTGACCTGACCAGGAGACTGTGCTGGGCATGCCCACACTGGGGACCTACCTGGGAAGAAGACAGACCAGTTTCCTACCCCTGTGGTCAGGAAAGGGGCACTGACCGATTACTGTAGAAGCTCCTGGCAAGTGGATGGACAATGACAATTGCCTCATGGCAGTGGCCACTTCCACCCTGGGTCCCAGGACCGGGGGAGGCTTCAGGGAGCCCCTGCAGGAGGCTTAGGGATGTCCTGGCATGGCCTGGCCACTCTTACACCACCACAGAGGATCATAATGGCAGCTTGTGGATCAAGAAACCATGGCCCAGTGAGAGTAACAACATCCACCTTGGGCTCTACACAGCACCATCCACTGGCCCTGTGTTCCACATTTGACCCAGATGTGCCCGCAGGGAGAGGGGAAGTTGGGGGTCTCAAGAAGGCCATGTGTCCAGCAGCTGGTGGTGCTGGCCTGCACTGGAGGTGGGGGGCCAAGAGGAGCATCCTCTCTGGGCTGATGAATCTCCACCTGTCGATGACACACCTGCTTGGAGGCCCCAAAGGCAAGTCCTCGCCCCAGCCCAGGCTGCCCCCAGGAAGACAGCATGGCCCACCCTCTGCTGCATTTGGCTGTCTCTGCCCCTTGCCTGTCCGAGTGGAACACACATGACTATGCATAGCGCTGTCTGCATTCCCTACCAAGGGCTGGCACATGGTCCCATTCTGGCAGAAGAGGTGCCTTATAACAAGCCCCAGGGAAGTGGTCAAGGCACCCTGGCAAAGTGATGGGGATTGTCCTGCCTTCCTAGGTCCCCCTCCACTCTGGCAGAGCCCTGATATCCAGTAGGTCCAAATGTGTGGTCTGAACACTTGGACTTGCGATCTCACTAAAAGCAGCACAGCTGGTGGAATGACTGCTCAATGTGGAAACAGGGTTAGGAGTGTGTGGGACTCAGGAATGTATGGGGTTTGTGTGTGCCCTTTGCCTCTAGAAGCCTGGTCACCTGAGGAGGGGGGTTGGGAGGAGAGGACGGAGAGCCCAAAGAACAAACAAGTGACTCAGAGAAGGTGATGGGTCCTATGTGTGCTGTGCTAAATTGCTTCAGTTGTGTCAGACCCTTCACGACCCCATGGACTGTAGCCCACGAGGCTCCTCTGTCCATGGGATTCTCCAGGCAAGAATACTGAAGTGAGTTGCCATTTCCTCTCCTCCAGGGGATCCTTCCAACCCAGGGATTGAACCCTTATCCCTCACGTCTCCTGAATTGGCAGGCAGATTCTTTATCACCAGTGCCACCTGGAAAGAGTCCTGGGAAGTGTAAATGACACTGTCCCAACTGGGGGCTAAGGTGTCCTTTGGATTGGTGACTAATTCTAAATCTGTTGATTAATCATTTTAAACATCTACAGTAGTAAATGTATTCATTCTGCCCTTCACAGGTGACCCAGCTGGAGATTACATGTGAGTTTTGTATTTGCTTCTAGGAAAGAGGGAAGGTAAGCTGCCAGCCTCCATGGGGACAGACTAGGTGGCCACTCAGGCACCACAGCATGCCCAGCTCTGCCCCCTCGTGGCCAGGACCTGAGGCTCCTGGGAGGCTGTAAAGGAGGGTCCCTCAGGCAAAGTCCCCTTTCCTGAGACATCAGGCCTGCCAGAAGATCCACAGCAGGGTTTTCATCCTTTTGTTTCCTATACACAGAGGGGGACAAAAACCTCTGCAAGTTGTCTTTAGGAAACCAACCATGCACTTCTTTCAAACCTAATCTTTTGACTGGTTAATTCTGTAGGTCTAGATTTTGCTGCTGTTTGTGCTCCGTGATCTGAAATGTGTAACGGATTGTGGTACACCCAACAGTAATTAAATCAGAAGTTTGGACTCAGCACACAAATTTTTTAAAGATTTTTTTTTGATGTGTGTTGTTTTTAAAGTCTTTATCAAATTTGTTACAATTGTTGTTCAGTCTGTAAGTCATGCCCGACTCTGCGACCCCAGGGACTGTAGCACGCCAGGGTTCCCTGTCCTCCACTATCTCCTGGAGTTTGTTCAAATTCAGGTCCATTGAGTCAGTGATGCTATCTAGCTATCTCATCCTCTGCCATCCCCTTCTCCTCCTGCCTTCAGTCTTTCCCAGCATCAGGGTCTTTTCCAATGAGTTGTCTCTTTTTGCTTCTGTTTTATGTTTTGGTTTTTTAGTTGCAAAACATATGAGATCTTAGCTCCCTGACCAGGGATCAAACCCCTACTCTCTGCAATAGAAGGTGAAGTCTTAACCACTGGACCACCAGGGAAGTCCTCAATGTTTTGTTTATGACAAAACAAAGACCAATCTCTTTGCCACCAACAAGAGGGTTGGGGATATGCCCGATTCATTCATTTCCCTGCCGAGAAACAAAATGAATAATGACACTAAGCAATCCACTTCAAAAACAAATTTTTATTTAAAAATGATCAACACCATCAGTTAGATTTTTTGATACCATGTGTTAAAAAGTTCTTCTCTGGGTGCCTGAAAAAGAGATGCAATAGATATAATCACAAATCACTGGCTCTAAACGAAAAATGCTTTAAAAGTAGATTTAACCTTTGAATATTTTTTGAAGGCTCCTGTCCACCACTTCCACCCTCCAAAAAAACCCATAGGGCCCCTTTCCACTTGGTCAATGCTTGTGCTTATTTCCTGTTGCAGGTATTGTGATTCTGGCAGCCACATGGCAGGTGCTTTGTGAACATGGATGAAACCCATTGGGTTTCATCTCCTGTGGATGCCCTGGGCTCCCAGATGCCCAAGGGTGGATGGTGAAAATCATGCCTCAGGAGAGGGCAGCGGGTCCCTGGGCAGAACCTGACTGTGAAGAATGTTTGCTGGGGATCCCTGTCCCCTGAAAGTGGTTGGGTAATAGTTGCGATGCTCCTTTGTCTTTGCTTTCTGTTACAGATGGTGATGAACAGAATAATTTGGGTCCCCATCAAAATTCATATGTGGAAATTCTATGCCCCAATATGGTGGCATTTGGAGGTGGGACCTCTGGGGTGATTAGGTCATGGGGGTGGGGAGCTTGTGGTGGGATTAATGTCCTTATAAGAGGCCAGAGCTTCTTCTCTCTCTCTCCTTCCACCTCCCTCCACCTCCCTCCTCCCCCCATATGAGAACACCGCAAAGAGAAGGCCCTCTGCAAACCCTGTAGATGGCCTGGGCCCTCGAGTCCTGCTTCCCCCTACTGTTCCCGGTTCCACCTGGCCTGGAGGTGAGAAAGTGCTCGGTGAACCTCTGAGAGGCCCAGAGAGGATGGAGGAGCTGGAGGCAAGGCCAGGGGACAGCGAGGACAGAGGGACGGCTAGGGTGCACACCTTTCAGGAGCACTGGAGGCCAGTCCCCGGAGGCTCAGGGCGGGAGGGGGTGGGAAGGGCCAGCTGGGCAGAATGAACAGCAGGGCTGGGAGACTGACGAAGTGGGAGGGCCCACCAGGAGCGACCCCTGGCAGGGTAGAGGGCCTGCGGGAAGAGACCTGCACGCATCCCCCAGTCAGCTGCTTCTTGGAGGAGAAATGAGCTTCAAACAGAAGATCTGGGTAGGGTGGCCAGATTAGAAAGAAAAAATAAAATGTAGGATACCCAGTTGAATCTGAATTTCTGATCAATGATGAAGACAATATTTAGAACATACTTATGCTAACAACAACTTTCCGTTGACTTTCCACTCAAATTTAGCTGGTGTAG
Organism: Muntiacus reevesi; assembly: GCF_963930625.1. Taxonomy (NCBI): domain Eukaryota; kingdom Metazoa; phylum Chordata; class Mammalia; order Artiodactyla; family Cervidae; genus Muntiacus; species Muntiacus reevesi. The sequence continues at coordinate 26,025,606 of NC_089263.1, read as the reverse complement.
GAGTCTGTTGGGGCTGCTAGAACAGAATTTGAGAGCCTGAGCAGCTTATAAACAGCAGAGATTTGTTTCTCATTGTTTTGGAGACCGGTTAAGTCCCACGATCAACATGCTAGCAGTTTCATGTGTGGTGAGAGCCCACTTCCTAGTATTTTATTTATTTATTTATTCTTGGTCATGCCACACGACACCTGTCATGTTGGATCAAACCCACAGTCTCTGCACTGGGAGCCAGACTCTTACCCACTGGACCACCAAGGAAGTTCCTCTGGGCTGTCCTTAAAGGACACCAATCACATTCATGAAGACCCCACCCTCATGACCTCCCAAAGGCCCCCTCTTCATCCCATAACCTAGGAGATTAGGGCTTAAGGTAGGAATTGTGGGTGCAGGGTTGTCACATAGAAACTGAGTGCAGAGCATGCAGGCATCAGGATTTTCTTTGGCAAGCGCAGCTTAGTGACCTGAGGGACACGTGTCCCCTTCAACTACCCAGACACAGAGGTGGGAGAAGGACCATTTCCACTTATGTTGACATTAAGCCATCATGAAAACTCCATTCCTAGAATTCATCTCTTTTCCTGTCTGAGTCCTCTGAATCTTAGGACTTCTCTTGAGATGGAAATCAACCTGGTAGAAAGGAAAGAATTGAAGAGAACCTGCCACTGCTGATCACCTGTCACTGGACTGCTCGGCCAGCCACAGGCCTGTGGGCGGGGTGAGCTTGGTGGGGCTGGGGGCATGGGGGACCCAGGACACGCTGGCTGAGGGCCCTGTGGCTCCCTGCTCCGAGGGACCATCTACCTCCTGGCCTCTGCAGCCCTGGACCATGGAGGCTGCTCCCTCCTGGCTGTGGAACTACCTGCTGAAGTCTGAGAAATAGCTGAGCAGAGCAGGCGGGGCTCAAAATGGGCTCAGAGGCCACAGGCAAGGGGAGGGGCAGCAGCAGATAAGGGACCAACCCTCCCTGCAACCCTCTCCCTGCCCCCAGGGTGGATGTAGGGGTGAGGCTGGCATGTCTAATGGTCTTGCCTGCAAGCCTCCGAGAGACAAGACTCCCAGTGTCAGGCCTGGCAGGGCAGCCGCAAGCCTGGCTGTGATGTGGCCTTCACGGAAGGAAAAGGAAGTGAGTGTACAGGAGGCCTTGGCTGAGGGGAATGAGTGCCTCTGTGAGCATGTGCGTGAGTGCGCATGTGTGCGCGCGCACATGTGTGTGCGCATGTGCATGTCCATGCCTGGTAGCATGTCTGCCCAGGGAGGTGTCTCTGGTTTCTCTGGGGATCTCCTGTGTACACATTATGCCCATCTCAGGGGCACATTTTTCTTTTTTTTTTCTTTTTTAATTTATGAAAGTATGATAACATTTACAGGAAACTTGGAGAATACAGAACAAAGTCACATATAGTTCCATTACATATTACAATTATTTTTTAAGTAAATAAATTAAGATTTTTAACTGGAGTTTCAATAGCAGAGTCACAAAAAATTAATAGAATAGACAGAGAAGTAGAAGTATATAGTTAAATCTGAAAAGCACCATGAACTAAATCAATATAATAAAGATCTATACAATTTTCACACAACAGCAGGATACAAATTCTATTCAAGTTCCCATAGACTATAAATCAGGAGACACTGGAACATATCCAGGGGTAAAACAAGGTGCAAAAATTTCCTGGTCTAAAGGTGATGAGATCATACAGTCTGTTCTCTTATCACAGTGGAATTACATTAGAAATTAATACCAAAAGATATTTGAAAATAACCCACATATTTTCAAGTGCAATGTGACTGTTACCAAGAGAGACCTCCGACTTAGCTATTCAAAGGAGGGCACAGTCCTTCCTCCACAGCTACTCCCCAATTCTGCTGGAGGGAGGATAGAGGGGCGACAAGCCTGCTCCGTTCCAGGCTGAGATCTGGTTGTCTCCTCTCTCTTGCTGGAAGGTGTCCTGCGGGGGTTTCTCTCTGGTCCCAGGTGCTCGGAGCCTCCATCTGCTGCAACCCATGGTGGGCAGGGGCCGCTAGGTGGGAAGGTTTGAGGTGAGTCACTCTTAGCTCCCGGGCCCAGACGTCTCCTTGTGCCAAGTTGACTGCCGTGGGGGGAGGCGGGTCCGGAGTCCCGGTTTGTCTGGAAGCCCCGGTAAATAAACAGGAAATTCCCAAGCAGCTCATGAAAATGATTCTGCGTCCAGTGGGGGTGCAGATGGAGAGTCTCTTGGAAAAGCAGGACTCAATGTTCACACTTTCTTCCCCAGCTCACTTTTCCCCAAAGAGATGTTTTGATAAAGTTGTGAATAGATTTTACACATGCATAATAGAAGGACGTGGAAAGCAATCTGAAAAGGGGTGGAAACCAGATTTAGATAAAGGGAACAGTGAGGGGAATTGGGGTCTGGTCACCCACACTCCAAGGGAGCATCCTCCCGCCTGCGGAGTGTGTGTGTTGTTTGGGTGTCCTGGCTGGTGTGAGTCTGGATGAAGATGCCAGGTGAGAACTTCTGCGCCCATGTGAGTTGACTGTGTGCATATCAAATACAACATCAAAAGCAGAATTCTGGGAACCCCCTGGGGGCTCATTGGTTAAGACTGCCTTCTGGGCATCCCTGGTGGCTCAGTAGTAAAGAATTCGCCTGCCATTCAGGGAATATGGGTTTAATCCCTGGTACAGGAAGATCCCATATGCAGCAGAGCAACTAAACCTGTGTGCCACAACTAAGCCTGTGCTCTAGAGCCTGAGCTCTGCAACAAGAGAAGCCCATGCACCACAACTAGAGAGTAGTCCCTCCTTTCTGCAACTAGAGAAAAGCCTGAATAGCAATGAAGATCGAGCGCAGCCAAAAATAAAAAATAAATAAAATGTAAAAAGACTTCACCTTTCAATGCATGGGGTGCAGATTCGATCCATGGTCATGGAACTAAAGTCTCACATGCAGAAAATATTGCAACAAGTTCAACAAAAACTTCTAAAATGGTCTACATAAAAAAAAAATATCATTAAGAAAATGAAGCAGAATCCTGCTTTCCGGCAGCAGACATAGCCCACTGTGTGAGTGGACAGCCCTAGCCTGAAATTGTGCTTCTTGATGAGCGGTAGGTGTTTCTTTGGTCATAAGTCCTCCTTCATCACTTGCCTTCACTGTTTTGAGTCCCTTTGCAGGATCACATCCTCAGGAAAGAAGCACTGCATCAGGTGTGTGCAAACAGCTGTTGAGTGATGCTGCTGGTGCCACAGGACGTGGAGGTGGGCAGAGCCAAGAGTGGCTGGACACCAGCCACACAGCCGCTGACCTCAGCCACATGCTCCAGCGGGGACCAGAGGAGAAGTGCCAGTGTGCCCTGAGAAGTGACAAGTGTCCCCATACCTCTGGGGGCGGGGGGAGAGGCACTCGGCATCTGGATGAGGTCATGTTGGTGCCCACTGGGCTCTGCTCAGCTGGGACTAGGCTGAAAGGACTGGAAAGGAACTGGGTCTCATCTCCATGCTGACCCACCAGCCCCAGGAGGATGCAGCTGCTTAGGGTGGGAAAAGCAGCATGTCCCTGCACTTAGAAGCCAATCAGAGTCAATGTAGGGCCTGGTTCAAGTGTGATTCTTCAGCCTCTGTCTTTTTTCCCCTTGAGCTTTGCTTCATCCTTCCCAAAGTGGGCCCAAAACCAACCGTGTCTCATGTTCCATACCTATGCCTGGGCCAAGACACCCAGGACAGGGGTGGCCATGAGTGGGGGTCCTAGGCCATCAGGGTATGGGACCCACCTGCAGACCTAGAAGGTTGCGGAGGACTCCAGCCAGGACCAGAATGCCTTCTGCTGCCTCGGGGCCAATGGGTAGACTCCTCCCAACTACCAACCAGGGATCTTGGCCTTGTTAATCAATAGAAATTGATTAGAGGCCAGACAAGAAATTTAGGCAAGGCTTTATTGGGGTCTCTGCTACAGCGGCAGGGGGGTGGGGGGGGCAGTGAGAATAGACAACAGGTTCCCTTACTTGCTCCCTGAGGTGTGGGTGGTGGTGAACTGGTTTCTTATATGGGGTGAGGGTCAGGGTGGGTCCAGGGGTGGGGCTGGAGTGGTGCTGTGTGTGCAGGGGGCATGTGCAGTACCCTGCTTTGCTCCAGGCTCTTCAGAAGTGGCAGTTGGGCTTTTTGTTTTTTATATCTTATCTGTTGTCCATAATTTGCCCCAACTGCTCAGGCACACAGTATATGTGTATGTATGCATATGTCTTCAAGACCCAGATAATCACAATGGTGTGATCACTCACCTAGAGCCAGACATCCTGGAATGTGAAGTCAAGTGGGCCTTAGAAAGTATCACTACGAACAAAGCTAGTGGAGGTGATGGAATTCCAGTTGAGCTATTTCAAATCCTGAAAGATGATGCTGTGAAAGTGCTGCACTCAATATGCCAGCAAATTTGGAAAACTCAGCAGTGGCCACAGGACTGGAAAAGGTCCGTTTTCATTCCAATCCCAAAGAAAGGCGATCCCAAAGAATGCTCAAACTACCGCACAATTGCACTCATCTCACACGCTAGTAAAGTAATGCTGAAAATTCTCCAAGCCAGGTTTCAGCAATATGTGAACCATGAACTTCCAGATGTTCAAGCTGGTTTTAGAAAAGGCAGAGGAACCAGAGATCAAATTGCCAATATCTGCAGGATCATCAAAAAAGCAAGAGAATTCCAGAAAAACATCTATTTTTGCTTTATTGACTACACCAAAGCCTTCGACTGCGTAGATCATAATAAACTGTGGGAAATTCTGAAGGAGATGGGAATACCATACCACCTGACCTGCCTCTTGAGAAACCTGTATGCAGGTCAGGAAGCAACAGTTAGAACTGGACATGGAACAACAGACTGGTTCTAAATGGGAAAAGGAGTACGTCAAGGCTACATATTGCCACCCTGCTTATTTAAACATATGCAGAGTACATCATGAGAAACGCTGGGCTGGAAGAAGCACAAGTTGGAATCAAGATTGCCGGGAGAAATATCAATAACCTCAGATATGCAGATGACACCACCCTTATGGCAGAGAGTGAAGAGGAACTAAAAAGCCTCTTTTTTTTTTTTTTTTCAATTAGCAATAATCGCGCCTCGGATAAACCTCATTGGCTACGATACTGCCACTGCGCAAAGCTACTAAAAAGCCTCTTGATGAAAGTGAAAACTAATAAAACTAAGATCATTCAGAAAACTAAGATCATGGCATCTGGTCCCATCACCTCATGGGAAATAGATGGGGAGACGGTGGAAACAGTGACAGACTTTATTTTTTTGGGCTCCAAAATCACTGCAGATGGTGACTGCAGCCATAAAATTAAAAGATGCTTACTCCTTGGAAGGAAAGTTATGAGCAACCTAGATAACATATTAAAAAGCAGAGACATTCCTTTGCCAACAAAGGTCTGTCTGGTCAAGGCTATGGTTTTTCCAGTGGTCATGTATGGATGTGAGAGTTGGACTGTGAAGAAAGCTGAGTGCCGAAAAATTGATGCTTTTGAACTATGGTGTTGGAGAAGACTCTTGAGAGTCCCTTGGACTGCAAGGAGATCCAACCAGTCCATCCTAAAGGAGATCAGTCCTGGGTGTTCATTGGAAGGACTGATGCTGAAGCTGAAACTCCAGTACTTTGGCCACCTCATGCGAAGAGCTGACTTATTGGAAAAGACCCTGATGCTGGGAGGGATTGGGTGCAGGAGGAGAAGGGGATGACAGAGGATGAGATGGCTGGATCGCATCGCCGACTCTATGGGCATGAGTTTGAGTAAACTCCGGGAGCTGGTGATGGACAGGGAGGCCTGGTGTGCTGCGATTCACGGGGTTGCAAAGAGTCGGACATGACTGAGCGACTGAACTGAACTGATGCATATGTGTGTGTGTAATATATATGTATGGGGGCTTGAGATATATATATATATGCTTCTCTGATGGCCCAATGGGTAAAAAATCCACCTGCAAGGCAACAGACACAGCAGACACAGTTCGATCCCTGGGTTGTGAAGATCCCCTGGAGGAGGGCATGGCAACTCATTCCAGTATTCTTGCCTGGAGAATCCCATGGATAGAGGAGCCCGGCAGGCTACAGTCCAAAGGGTTGCAAAGAGCTGGACACTACTGAGTGACTAAGCACACACACACATGTATATATGGATATATATGTGAATATATTGTTTAGCTGTAATTAACATTTGAATCAGGACACTTTGAGTAAAGCAGATTATCCTCTGGAAAACAGGTGGGGCTCACCCAATCAGTTGAAGACCCTTTGGTTGTTGAGGTGTCACAGGATATACAAAAATTAACTCCAAATGAAACATAAATCCAAATGAAATACCTAAGACTATAAAACTCTTAGAAGGAAACAGAAATAAATCTTCATTACCTTGGGTTAGACTAGATACAGCACTAAAAGCAAAGGCCACAAAAGTAAGAAGACAACCCACAGAATGGGAGGGAAAAAACTGCAAATCGTGTATCTGATAAGGAACTTGCATTCAGAATATACAAAGAACCATGACATCTCAACAACAAAAACTCAAATAACCCAATTTAAAGTGGGCAAAGGATCTGAATAGATATTTCAACAAAGAAGTCATAAGATGTTCAACATCATTAACTGACAGGGAAGACAAATCAAATCCACAATTGGATACTAGTTCACACTCACTAAACTAGAGCCAGCTAGAATAAAAATCAAATTACAAGTATTGGCAAGGAGGTATGCCTGACTGCATGGAGTGCAGGTGCCAGGGGATCGGGTGCGGGACTATGAGGCCCACCAACACAACCCCTTCCCTTTCAATGCTTGCCAACCATCGACACATCAATTGTGATCACTGATGCATGGACACAGTTCAGTGGGAGACAGCTGGCAGAAAATGGTGTGGATCGCACATCAAGTGTATCACACACAGGTTGAGTTGATGTTTCCTAAATTTTGCATCAGTTTCACATTTATGTTTGTGTGTGTGCAACTATACAGAAAATGTGCATGTATCACAGACAGGGTGAGTGCGGGGCACATACAGCCAGTGTTTCTTACGAAAATTGTCTTCATTATAGATAGACATTTGTCTACACATGTACACACATTTATACACACATGCATATGTACATGTGTACAATCGTGTGTGTGTGTGTGTGTGTGTGTATGTGTGTGTATGGGGTTGCCACGTGAATTGTGTCATCTCCTGTGAGTCACAGCCAAGGATGTTGGAGAAACTCCTTTGTATTCTGTTTATCTAAAGAGAAAGGAACACTAGCAAGCCAAAGTTCCCTTGATCTCAGGAAACCATTAGCAGACACATTTAGCGGAGTGGGGCCAAGGGGTGGGAGAAGACTGGGTGCCCGGTGGCCCAGACACTGGAGGGAATGTTGACATGGCCCATGGATGTCCAGGAACAGCTTGGACTTAAGATGCAGGAAACAGTGGCTCCAAGATGCGGCCACAGCTTCCCTGGTTCTCACATTCTTTACCTGTCTTACCTGCATCTTGAGGCCGATTTGAGACTAAGCATGATGTCACCTGTGAAGGTCCTTACCTGTGGCCCTAAGGAGACCCTCCTTCCTTTTCATTCTCACAAGCAGAGGTTTTTCACTTGCAGAGAAAACCCAAGTCATCTCCGACATCCGCTTCAGTGACAAAGGCCTCTTAGGACCAACCCCACCCCTCTCGCGTGCAACTCGAAAAGGAACAAGACGGTAGACATAAACTTAAAAACAAGCAACAACAACACACCCTGAACCCGCCCGGTCCCCCAGCCAGTGTGCGTAAGACACACACAGGAAGGAAGTGGCCGAGTGATTCAAAGTGGCTGAGCTTCGATGTCTCAGGAAAGGAATATTTTCCGACCAACCCACCCCGTCTGTGGTTGGGAACAAGGTCTCAGATGTAGCCTTGGCCAGCGTTCCTTCCCCCACCCCCTCCAGCACTGTAGACAAAACAGTGAGGCCAGGTCCTGCAGGAAGGCACCCTGCAGCCCAGCAAACCTGCTCCCGCTGGTCCTTGGGTCACTGTGGTCCTGGCCGTCCAGCAAGCAGGCGTGGGCAGCCACCCGGTCTGCAAGGGCTGAGGGAAGACCTCCAAGAGGCTTGTTTCTCTGTGTGCTCCTAGCTACTGACTCACCCACAAACCTGTTTTTGATTTCTCTTCATATCCAGCTTCAGGCCCCGGCAGGTCTAGCCCTATGGAGGGAGTCACTGCCTAGTAGAATACCTTCCACACCCCTGTGACCTGGGGTGGGGGGGGACACCCAGATCTGAGCCTGTCCCACCGCTGCCACACACCCCAAGGCCAGGCTCAGTGGATGGCCAGCACCCTAATTTGTCTATGCCCTTTGTTCTCTGCCCTTCCTCTCCGTTTTCTGTCCACAAGCCCATCCCTGGAGCCTAGGTCAAGGCCACCTCCTCTGTGTACTCTCCCTGTCTCTTGCTGGGACTGATCTGGCATTTTACCGTGTCGGCTGGCGCCTGTCTGGCTGTGTGAGTCTGAGCAAGCAGACAAGCCCTCTGAGCCTCCTTCCGCATCTGCAGAATGGGGATGATCAAAATGCCAGCTGGGACAAGATCATGGCTGCAAGGCACTGAGCCGATGCATGGTACAGGCTCCAGTACCAGCCATCAGGAGGATGCTGGCCTTCCATCCTCTGACAGGCATAATCTCCTGCAGTAGGACTCACTGATCCTCATTCCATCTTCTCTTAGTGCCTATAGCACCTTCCCTGCATGCAGCAGCCGCTCAAAAGAGAAAGGAGAGGAGCTGTGTCTCCTGGCTGTCTGGGGCCTGGGCTTGCAGGGTGGAGGGCATCTGAGAGACAGATCATGGTGAATAGCACCCTCCACAGAATGGGCAGGAGCAGCTGGGGTGGCTGTGTCCTTGAGAGACTGGCTCAGGGCCAAAGATGGCAATCAGCGTCGGCCCTCGTTCAGCCAGGCCAGCCTGCGTCCAGACTGAGGGCTTGGGAAGACCTCGCAGACTGAGCGTCCAGTGTGGGTGTGTCTTAGTTGATGATCCCTGGGGCCCTTAAGGACTCTGGAATCCAAGCATTCCCCACCAGCAGGGAGAAACTGAGCATACTCACCTGCAGAGGCCAGTGCTGAATGGGGTACGGGGCTGTCACAGCCCAATGAACAGGGGGAGGCCACTATTGGCAGAGGAGCCTGGATGCTTGTCTTCGTCCTCTGGAGGCCAGCGAAGGAAGGAGGATGGAAGGCCGGCATTCTCGGGCCCTGCAGTATGCTCAAGCCGAGGGAGACCCCAAGAGGGAGGCAGTCTCGGCCTGGCGTGGGGTGACTGGGCCTGCCATGTGGTCTAAGGAGACCAATAGCCAGACACACCCATCCAGGGAGAATAGGGGCTGGGCCCTGTCCCATGTTGTGGAAGCACTAGGACAAAAAGCCAGGCCACCACCAACAGAGGCTGAATTTCCCTGTGGGCCAGTGTTCTGCCTCAGCACAGACAGCTCTGCATGTCCTGATTAAGTTCAGAGAAAGGTGAGGGCCAGTGGTCTGTGTGGTTCATTTGAATATCCTAATGGTGCTGGGGGGCTTCCCTAGTGGTAAAGAACCTACCTGCAATGCAGGAGACATAAGAGACCCGAGTTTGATCCCTGGGTAGGAAAGATTCCTCCAGAGAAGGGAATGGTTGCCCACTCCAGCATCCTTGCCTGGAGAATCCCAGGGACAGAGGAGCCTGGCAGGCTACAGTCCATGGGATCACAAAGAGTTGGACACAACTGAAGTGACTTAGCATGCACACATGCACTGGTGTCGAGGGTTTCGTTGCTGAAGTCACTCAGATTTTCCAGGCAGAGGCTCAAGTTAAAAACAAACAAGTTGTTCTTGAGAATTTCAGGACAGAGAATTGTTGAGGTTTCCTGGCTTTACCCAAACAAACGGACTGTTCTCAGGCTTGTGAACTAGAGAGGCCGGCAGGACCAAGGCCGAGAGGTTGGCCTTGGATGGATTGACCCAGCCCTGGGGCCTGAGAAGAGGGGTGCCTTTGAAAGAAGGGTTATGGAAGGAAATCTCAGTGGAGTCGACCGAGGGAATCATGTTTCCCTGGCAATCAAAAGTGAGGACCTGGTCACCCCACCTAGGCATGAACCACAGCCTGAATGTCAAAGCTGTGCTGGGGCTCACCCGGCCCTCTGGTTGAGGTGCTTCTGGGCCTCTGTGCTGCTGACATCACGCAGGGTCCCCTGGTCCTCTGGCTCTCCTCTCTCCCCTGCACTCTCTTCTCTCCTCAGGCCTTCTCCCTCCCCAGCTCCTGCCTGTGAAAAAAGGCAGCAGAGAGAAATTCTGAGACCCCTGCCTGCCCTGTGCTCAGAACCTTCTCTCCTGTCCCACTGGTGGTACAGCCCACCCCCCACAGATGCACCTAGGATGGAGTTGCAGGGGCCAGATTTACCCTTCCTCCCAAAACTACCAACACAACCAGACAAGCTCGTGAACAACAGGACATTGGTCAAGGAGGGACGGTGGTCCCTGGGAGATGGGAAATGGATGGGTGAGCCCCGTGGTGGCCCCACTCACTGCCTGAGAGGTTTATGGGCTGCGGAGCACACAAGGGGCTTCCTGGATAAATAGAGAGGGCTCCCCAAATTCAGAAGATGGAGCTGGACGTCCAAGGAGATAAAGGCAGCTAGAGTCTTTAGGACAGAGGACCCCAAGGAGACTGCTGCTGAGACAGAGTTGTGGGGGTGTGCAGAGGGCTCCCTGGGGGCACTTGCACATGCCTGTGAAGAGCACTGTAAGGAGAAGAGACCAGTGCTGGGTGTTCACATGGGGCTCCACCTCCACCAGCCAGACTGGAACCTCACATTCACTGAGTAGCGGGCGTGGGGGGTGCTCAGGGTTAAACCAGACTCTCCGGTCTAGACTGAGCTCAGCTCCAAACTCACCTGACAAATCACAAAAGCAAGATCACAAAAGATCAAAAAGCTTCTGAGTAACTTAATTGCATCTTAGAATAAAAACCTCAAGAATATTTCCCAAAATACAAAAATATCAAGCCTCCAATCTGGTAAAATCCACACTACCTAACATCCAATTAAGATGAACTTGCAGAAAAAATTTTTTCAATTTTAAAAACCAAGGGAAAAAAATTAAAAACAAACAAACAAACAAAAAATAGGATGACTTTGCCTGAGAAGAGGCAGGAAGACATATGTCTAAGGAGGACAGCTGGGCATGGTTGGCTGGCCAGCACAGAACGTCTTGTTTGGGTCAGAGGCTGTGTCTGCCTGGGTGGCAGCGATGTACGAGCAATGCTCAAGAGGGTCCCCTCTCCTGGGGGATGATGAAGGTGGGCTGGTGACGATGAACCAGGGAAAAACGTCCACATCTGCCTCCAATAGCATGGCAAGGAAGGGTTTCACACTTGCTCTCATCTCTCTCCTCCTATTTTCTCTCTTTATTGTGAATATAACATCCAGAAAAACGCTTAAAACTTAACTGCTCAAGGACTTCCCTGGTGATCCAGTGATTAAGACTAAAAGCTTCCACTGCAGGGGGCACATATTCAATCTCTGGTTGGCTAACTAAGATCCCACATGCCACATGGCCAAAAAATAACCCCAAAACAAAACAAACAAAAAACAATTAGCTTTCAACACCAGTCAGATGCATCCCAGCAGTCCCTCCTCCCTCCCTGGATTTCTGGCCCCCGTCCCCTGGATTTCTGCCCCTGGCATTCCCAGGAAGCACTTCTTGAAGTGGATTTATGGTTGACCAGGCATTCTTACATCCAGTGATGACAGCTTAGTCTCCAGCACACTTTGAATAAACATGGCAAAAGCAGTCTTGGTCCTGATCTGAGAAGGAAGGGTCCAGTCTTTCACCAAGTACAATGCTACCTGTGGGTGATTCACAGATGCCTTTATTGGGTGGAGGATGTTTCCTTCTGTTTCTTAGCCTTTTGAGTAATTTTTATCATGAAGGGGTGTTGGATTTTGGCAAATGATTTTTTAATAATTTTGTTTGTTTATTTTTTGGCTGTGCTAGGTCTTCGTTGCTGTGAGGGCTTTTCTCTAGTTGTGGCGAGCCAGGACTACTCTTTGTTGCCGTGCTGGGGCTTCTCATTATGGTGGTTTCTCTTGTTTCAGAGCTCAGCAGTTGTGGGCACCTTACTTGCCCTGAGGCATGTGGGATCTTCCCAGACCAGTGATTGGACCTGTGTATCCTGCATTGACAGGCAGATTCTTAACCACTGAGCCCTCAGGGAAGCCCCATCTATTTCTTTTTAAGTCAGTTTTGGTAATTGGTATCTTTCTCGGAGTTGGTTGATTTCATCTACGTTTTCTAACATGCTGACATACTGCTGTTCATAGTATTCCTTTATGATCCTTTTTATTTTCATAAAGTTGGTAGTAATGTCCTCTCTTTCCTTTCTGATTCTAGTAATTTGAATCTTCTCTTCTTCTTTTAGTCAATCTAGTTAAAGGTTTATCATTTTGTTGAACTTTTCAAAGAACCAGCTTTTGGTTTCACTGAATTTTCTATTGTTTTTAGATTCTGTTTCACTAATTTCTGTTGTAATTTTTATTATTTTTTTCCTTCTGCCTTGTTAAGATTTATTTTGCTCCTTTCTTCCCCCAGTGTTTTTAGCTGGAAGATTAGATGTTAGATTATTGATTTGGAGGGTTTTCCTCTTTCTTTTTTTTTGGCCTCATGGCATGTGGGATCTAATTCTCCAACCAGGGACAGAACCTGTGCCTCCTGCATTGGAAGCACAAAATCTTAACCACTGTACCACCAGGGAAATCCCTCTCTTTCTTAATGTAGGCATTTAAAGCTATAAATTTCTCCCTAAGCACTGCTTAAGCTGAATTCTGTTAGTTTCTGAACGTCTATTAGATATATTTTGGACATCCTGGACTGACACCACACAACTCTTAACTGTCTCTCATATTTTTCATCTTTTTGCCCTGGGAAGTTTCCTTGACTCTGTTTTCCAGTCCTTTTCCTGATTTTTTGTATGACAAACACATTTTTAATCTCTCTGAACTTTTTCTTGTTCCCTGACTTTTCCTTTTTCTGGCTACCTGTTCTTGTTTTGTGAATGCAGTACCTCCTCAAACACCTCTGAGATGTTAACTATGATTTCTAAGTTCTGCTCATCGCCTTTATTATCTGTTTTCCTGGGATGGCTCTTACTTGGTTAATCCGGGTCCTTCTCTCTTGTGGTGACTATTTCTCTCAGTTGCCAGTTTGCACATCTGAAACTGAGGCATTTGGACAACCAGCAAGGCTCCCTCTGTGGTCTGGGGCTGTTTCCTCAGCAGGCCTCGCACCTTCCCGAGAAGGCTGGCTCCAGTTCCGTCCAAAGAGTGACTCATTGGTAATAAGTTATCCATAGCCTTCAGTGGAAGGGGCGGGGCCTCTTCACCCCAGAGACCTGGCCAGTGATACCCCCAGGGTCACTTCCAAGTCCAAACCGAACAATGCCAGCCTTCTGGTGGAGCTTCTAAGCAAGCAGAGTGCTCACCCCAAGGCTCTGCGGACAGTTCCTCCACCATCACTCCCCTTCCCTGCAGGAAAGCTCCCAGCTGTTCATCAACTGCAGACTCTGAGCTCGAAGCCTCCCCAGGTGCTGGGGAGCCTAGTACCTCTACCCAGGCTGTCTCCTGCACACAGGCTGAGCTGCAGCCTCCGCTACCTTGGCTTACAAATCTATACAGTCATGCCTGTTTTTATTTTCTGGAAGTATGTCAGGCAGGAGCCCACTGTTACTCACCTGTGCCCCTCATCCATACCTCGGGTCTGCTTGGGATGGTGCTCAGTTGCCATTTCCAGGGGGGTTAGAGCAGGGAGGAGAGTAAAAGGGTGTTGCTTCTGCCCCTGGACACCTGAGCTGGTTTCCTTCTCTTGCACGTCTGTAAGTCCCAGAGTTGAACCGTAAAGAAGGCTGGGTGCCAAAGAATCGATGCTTTTGAACTGTGGTGCTGGAGAATACTCTTGAGAGTCCCTTGGACTGCAAGGAGATCAAATCAGTCAATCCTGAAGGAAATCAGTCTTGAATATTCATTGGAAAGACTGATGCTGAAGCTGAAGCTCCAATACTTTGACCACCTGATGCGAAGAGCCAACTCATTGGAAAAGACCCTGATGCTGACAAAGATTGAGGGCAGGAGGAGAAGCAGGTGACAGAGGACAAGAGGGTTGGATGGCATCATCGATTCCAAGGACAAGAGTTTGAACAAACTCTGGGAGATAGTGAAGGACAGGGAAGCCTGGGGTGCTGCAGTCCACGGGGTCACAAAGAGTCAGATACGACTGAGTGACTGAACAAGTCACAGACACACACCATTGTCACCACAGTCATGGTAACATGGCCACTTGTAGGAGGCCTCGTCCCTGACAAGAGCAGGGTCATCCCTAAGTAAATTGCCTGAGCTTAGCTACGGTGCTCCTGTGTGGTGAGACCTCTTGTAATCACTGGCTGACTTTTTTCACGAGAAATGTAATTCACTCTAAAACCTCTGAGAGTGGTATAGCAGCTAGGACTATCTTCAGCTGTGAGTGAAAGATATCCTAAAACAACAGTGACTTAAACAAGACACCAGTGTGTGAGGAGGAAGGTCTGTTAAGGAGGCTGCAGCATATTGAGGCTCTGGCTCCACCACTCCCATTCTCACTTATGTGCAGGTTCCAGTCCTAGGATTACCTCATGGCCCAAGGTGACTGCTTCAGCTCCAGCCATCATGTTGACATGCTAGCAGCAGAAGGATAAAAAGAGAGGAAGGACTTGCCCTATCCTTTTAAAACTATTTTCTGGAAAATAAAATTGAATTAAATTTAAAAGAAAAAACACCTAATTCCTGGAATAGAAGTTATTCTTGGTGATGCCACTCATACCCCACTGGTCAGAATTGGTTCAGATAGCCATGTGCCACTATCAAAATCAAGGGTTCCATTATTAAGGAAAGAGTAGATATAGTGGGGCCCACTGAGGGAACCCAGGCAGGTAACACATCACCACCCTGAGTTTACTCTCCCAGTGGCCTGCATGCCCCAGGCACTTGGGAAGACAGCCAGTTCACTGTCCGTAGCTCAGGTGGCCCAGTCACTCCCCACATCCTTTGCTATGGTCTGAGCATCGTGTCCCCCCCTCAAATTCACATGTTGGAATCTATACACTCAGTGTGATGGTTTATTGGTGGGTCGTGAAGACCTTATCAATGGGTTTAAAGATTATTCATTAGAAATTATAAGAGACGTGGAGCTCCTTAGTCTGTCCCTTCTGCCTTTGTGAGGACACATGAGAAGTCTGCCACCCAGAAGAGGGCCCTCATCCAACTCTATAGGCATCTCAATCTCAGACTTCCAGCCTCCAGGCAGTGAGAAGTATATTTCTATTGTTCACAAACAACCCAGTCTGTGCTGCTTTGTTATAGCAGTCGGAAAGCATGATGACACCCTTTCTGGGTCTGTCATTCTCTGTCTGGAGACAAGAATTCTGGGGCCAGGGTCTTCCCTGGTGGCTCAGTGGTAAAGAATCCACCTGCCAGTGCAGGAGACATGGGTGTGTTCAATCCTGGATCCAGGAAGATCACACACGATGAAGAGCAAGTAAGCCCGGGTGCCATAGCTGCTGAGCCTGTGCTCTAGAGCCCAGGAACCACAACTACTGAGGCCCGTGTGACTTAGAACCCATGCTCTGCAACAAGAGAAGCCACCACAATGAGAAACCCACGCACCACAACCAGAGAGTAGCCCTAGATCTCAGCAATTAGAAAAAAGCCTGCACAGCAATGAAGACCCAGCCCAATCAAAATAAATAAGTTAATTAAAAAATAATAATTATTATGGGGCCAGAGTTAATGAGTCATCACTTGCCAGGCACCAGGTTTCATAGCAGCATTTGAAGCTTTGAAGACGTTACCAAGCCTAGAGTGGAGGCTCTCCCCCAGGGTGTTTCCCAGCAGAAGAAGCCCTAAGAAAATCAGGGACTTCTGTGTCCCCAGACATCACGGGGGCTGGGGGAGGCCGTCCCCTGGAGCTGACGACAGTGCTATGCAGAGAAAGTAAACAGAAAACCGCACACAGCCACCCTTCCTCCAGTCCTTGGGTCCTGGGCCCTGTACCTTGGTTCTGGTGGAAGGAGCTGGGCTTGCAAGGGCCCCCAAGAAAGGAGGGATGGGTCACGGGGACGCTGGCCCAACCCCCCAGTCCAAGCTTTTTCCACAGCAACTTCCCCACATTTCCCGTCCCCTGTTTGGATGAGGCCCTGTCAATGCTGTGGGCTGGGCCAGAGCATTTCTTCCTTCCCTGGGAGGCCTGCCCTGCAGAGAATTCCAGATAACAAGCTGTCTGGTATCTGCTTCCCCAGCTCCACCCTGGGCTTCCTGCCTTGGGGGTATAGCTCCCATCCCAGGCTGGTTGTCTGGAACAAGTGCTTGCTGGCTGGGGGAGGGAAGCACTGGGTCCTGCTGGCTTTGTGCTCAGCTCCCTCCATCCCCCACTACCCCCCACTCCTCATTGAGCCTTTCCGCCTCCCCTGACTGAAGCTGCCTTTCCAGGGCCTTTGTTATCTGTGGCTACCTGGGGAACCTGGGCCCACATTGTCTGCCCAGCATCTCTGTCTGTTCCACTTCCCTGGTGGCTCAGACAGTAAAGAACCCGCCTGCAATGCAGGAGACCCAGGCTTGATCCCTGGGTTGGGAAGATCCCCTGGGGAAGGAAATGGCAGCCCACTCCAGTATTCTCGCCTAGAGAATCCCGTGGACAGGGGAGCCTGACGGGCTACAGTTCATGGGGTCACAAACAGTCGGACATGACTGAAACGACTTAGCACGCATGCACAGGACTGTCCCAGAGGCATGTGAGGCAGTCAACTCTTCAGAGGACTCAGTCCCAAGCCCAAGGTCCCCTCCCATGTGCCAAGCAAGATGATTAGCCAGAGACAACCCAGACCCTAATCCCATCACCATAAAACTTAAGACTGGGAGCCACCTGGCAGAGCAGTCCTCCTGGGTTCTCTTAACCTCCTTCTTTCTGCCCAGGAGCCTCTTCCCAATAAAGTCTCTTGCGTTGTCAGCATGTGTATCTCCTCAGACAATTCATTTCCGAGTGTTAGACAACAGCCTACTCTTGGGCCCTGGAAGGGGTCCCCCTTCCCACAACAAATTTAATTCCCTCCTGACATCATCTACCAGGAGAGAGCACCAGATGCCACAAGTTAGGGGTTCAGTCCTGCAAGACAGCCCCTACTTCAGACAGTCCCAAGCCCAGGTTGTCACCTGTGCTTCTGACCAACTAGCTATAAATTGGAGGGTCTTGAAACCTGTTCTTCAGGTTCAATTAATTTGCTACAGCTGCTCACAGAATTCAGAGGAACACTGACTTACAAGCACCAGTTTAATGTAAATGGTGTTTAAAGGACACAGGTGAGGAGGTACATTGGGAGAGGTCTGGAGGGGTCCAAGAGCCAGTGTTTCTGTCCCTGTGGAGCTGAGCTGTGTCACACCCTGACAGGTGGACATGCTCACTCACCCTGAAGCTCATCCCATCTCGTTAAAGAGTTTTTATAGAGCTTACTCTGTAGCCCAAACCCCCTTCCCAGGCTTTCCTGATAGCTCAGTTGGTAAATAATCCACCTGCAATGCAGGAGACCCTGATTTGATTCCTGGGTTAGGAAGATCCTCTGGAGAAGAAACAGGCTACCCACTCCAGTATCCTTGGACTTTCCTTGTGGCTCAGCTCATAAAGAACCTGCATTCAATGAGGGAGACCTGGGTTCGATCCCTGGTGGGAAGATCCCCTGGAGAAGGAAACGGCTACCCACCCCAGTATTCTGGCCTGGACAATTCCATGGACTGTATAGTCTATGGGGTCTCAAAGAGTCAGACACTACTGAGTGACTTTCACTAAACCCCTTCCCAGGGGTCAGCGGGTGGGGCTGCAAGTTCCAAGTAACCAAGAGGTTATTTTTGGTTTTGATGCTGACCCCATCTTCAATCACCCCATTAGCATAAATTCAGCTGGACTCCAAGGGCTTATGATGAAGAACGGAAGATACTCACCACTCAGGACATTCCAAAGGTTTAGGAGCTCTGCCGGGCCCTGGGCAAGATTACATACATGTCTTCTCCTTTTTTCATTATTCTTATGATTATTATCATTGGAGTAAAATTGCTTTACAATGTGGTGTTAGTTTCTGTACAGCAACATGAGTCAGCTATATGTATACATACATGCCCTCCCTCTTGAGCCTCCCTCCCACTCCCCTGGTGGCCCAGTGGTAAAGAATCCACCTGCCAATGCAGGAGACGTGGGTTCGATCTCTGAGTCAGGAAGATCCCCTGGAGAAGGAAATGGCAACCCACTCCAGTATTCTTACCTGGGAAATCCCATGGACAGAGGAGCCTGGCATGCTTTTGTCCACCGGGTCACAAAAGAGTTGGATACGACTTAGTAACTAAATAACAACAACACATATAGATGATAATGTTGTTTCCAACCTTCTTCCTACTCCCCATCCCCCATCATCCCATCCCTCTAGGTCATTGGAGAGCACTGAGCTGAGCTCTCTGTGTTATATAGCAGCTTCCCACTACTTATTTTACACATGGTGATGTATATATGTCAATGCTATTCCCCCAGTTTATCCGACAGTCACCTCCCTGCCCATGTTCACGTCTATTTTCTATGTCTGCATCTCTATTTCTGTTTTACAAATAGGTTCATCAGTACCATTTTTCCAGATTCCACATATATGGGTTAAATATACATTATTTGTTTTTCTCTTTCTGACTTAACTTCACTCCGTATGATAGTCTCTATCCACAGAGACTAAGTCACAAGTCTCTACAAATGACCCAGTTTTGATCCTTTTTTATGGTTAAGTAACAGTCCATTGTATGTATGCACCACATCTTCTTTATCCATTCCCTAACCCTAAGACCAGATACATTTCTTCTTAGCCCATGGGCCTCGTCACCCTCTGCCCTCCTCTCACCAGCCTCATCAACCTCTGCAGCTTGCCTTTGCCCTTCTCTATTTGGAAACTCTGCTCAGGTATCTGCTAGGCTCCTTAGCTCACCTGGTCCAGGTCCTTATTTAAACATCACCTGTTGATGGAGGCCTTTCTGATCAACCCCTTTATGGCTGCTGAGCCCCCTCCACTCAGGTTCCCTTCTCTTCATTATTGTTTTCTTTTCATCCTAATCACCACCTGACATGCGGGCTTAGAGGCTTACTGCCCCTTCCCCAATTAAAATACAAGCATGAAAGTGGAGGTGGAGGACTTTCCCAGTGGTCTAGTGGTTAAAAACTTTTTACCTTCCAAGGCAGGGGGTGGGGTTTCAATCCCTGGCGGGAGCAAAGATCCTACATGCCTTGTGACCAAAAACAAAACAAAACAAAAACCATAAAACAGAAGCAATACTGTAATGAATTCAATAAAACTTTTAAAAAGGTTCATATTTTTAAAAAAAATCTTAAGAAAAAAAGTAATGGGAACAATTTTTTAAAAAGTGAAGGTGGCCCTCACTCCAGCAATGCTGGAAGAGAATGACTGTGAAGACATCCCTCGCCCAGTGAGAAACCGCAGGCAGAGGGAGGGGAGGGTGGCCTGGGAGTAGGACCACCCTTGGTAGGTACTGAGAACCACTTGAGCGACCTGTGGGTCCAGGTCACACTGATGGATGCTCGGTGGTCTGAACCACCCTCTCCACAAGCAGCACAGTAGAACAAAGGGATCATGAAAGCTGTGAAGGTCATCCAGGAAAAGGCCCCTTGAGAGGACCAGGCAGGGAGGTACGGGGCTCAGAGCCAGGCTCTCAGCTCCTCCCTGCCTGGTGTGCTGTGACAGGCCAGGCCTGAGGCCCGACGATTGCCTGGGCCACAGGACCCTCCCCTTCCAGTGGCCGGTGCCCCTGGGCTGTGCAGCAGGCACACCCCGCACATACTCACAGGCGAGCCACTCTGACTCAGAGCTCACCCCTGTCTGGCACCCAGCCCGTGGACGGCAGTTAGTCTTCAGCACCTTGGGCCAGGTCTGGGTATAAAGGCAGCAGGTCTGGGCCTGGACCTGGAGCAGCAGGCGTCCAGGACCTCCTGGGGCCAGCCCGGCACCTGCGTGGGCCCACTTCTCTGATGGTTTGGCACATGGACTCCAGAAAATGCAGAGGAGCAGATACCCAGCCTGGTGCGCTTTCCTTCACTGGAGGGGCTGGGCTGAGGGACCCCTTCCATTTCCAAAGGGAGCCCTGCCCCGTTTGGGGGGATTGGGTAAGCCAGGCGAGGGGGGGGGTGCCACCTCCTCCAGGAAGGCTGCGCAGGGGAGCGAGCAGGGCTCTGCCCAGGACACACAGGATGCTCCGGGTAGGGCTGGGGGTGGGGGTGGGACTGTCTCCCTCGGCACCGTCTCCATGGAAACCTCTCTGCTGATGCAGGCCCGCCCAATGGGGCGGATCGGAGAGCCGAGAGAGGGAGCATTTTGTAGGTATCTGGGCTCGCCCGGTGCTTCCCAGGCTTGGCTACAGGACCCTTCTGCCCACGGGGGCATGTGTGGCTGCCCTGGGCAGGTGGGGAGTAGGGTGCCATGGTGAGTCCTCTACCTCCTGACTCGTGGCTTCTAAAACTTGGGCTTTCTGCTTGGTCTCTTCAGTGTCTGGAGACTGCGGGCAACGTACCTAACACTGTGAGCCCAGGGCAAAGGTGACTCAGAGGGTCCTGGGTGGGCCGTGGGGAAGTGAGCAGCCCCCAGAGGCACTGGCCACTTCCTCCAAGGCCATTCCTGCACCATTGTGGGAAGAGGGGAAACCACCCTGAGCACGTGCCCAGAACAAGCACTGGATGGGAGTCCGGGTGCCGGCTGAAGGGCTGGTCCCCACACCGGGCGCCTCCCCACTATCCATCCCACCTCCCCACCTGAGCAGACCAAAGCCAGCAGCTGGCTCCGCGTTAGGGGGGCGGTTTCTCCCCTCAGCTTGTCATAGGTCCTCGCAGCCGTGTGCCCTGAAGCTTATGCCCTGGCGGAAACGGCCCTGCACCTGGGGCTGGGCTCTCACACGGGTGGGGGCGGGAAGCCTGGAAAATAACATCATTACCGCCCCGCCCGAACCTGGCCTGGTTAGTGGCGGGACCTGTCCAGGCAAAGGCCTTGGTCGAGCGGTCTGGCAAATTACCGGGTAGCTGTCGGAGCGGAGCCCAAGCGCAGACGTGCGTGCAGCAGGCTCCTTATTAGGCTAATTACGGCTCTGCGGCCCCCTACAGCACGAAACGAAGACAATCTCGGTGCTAGCCAGGATGGCAGATCTAAGGTGGTGGTTGCCTTGGGAGGAGTCTTGCCAAAGGCAGGAGGGAGACAGACGGAAGAGGGGGTGGGGACCCCAGGAAGAGTCGAGGAGTCTGCAGACCCCACACTGATCCCCAAACTCTGCCCCGCCTTCCTCATCTGTCAAGTTCATCCCTCTGCGTGTATGAGTTGCCAAAAGAACCGAGTTAGGTCCCTAATAATGTTACTAAGAAAACTGGCTTCCAGCTGCACACAGATCAGTTCATTTAATCCTGGCAACGAACCCATAAAGATGAGGAGTCCGAGCCCTGGGGAGGTCGAGTGACTGCCTAGTTAGCTGTCAGAGCCGGGAACCCAGAAGCAGCGCCTGCCGGGAAGGGGAGCCAGGCGCAAGAACCTGCCAGAACCAGAACAGACAAGCGAGTGGGATGTGGGATGTGGCCTTGGGGCCGACCCAGTGCCCCTCCCTGGAGGGCCGGGCCGCCAGGCTTCCGGCCTGCTGGACTTCTCAGCCCCGAAGCCAACGCGGCGTCCCAGGGGGAGCGGAGGCGCCGCGCCCCAGGCCTTGCTCATCCAGTCCCCGTGGGCGCGGTCCAGCAGCTCGCTTGGCTCCTGTCTGGTAATTACGGTAATTGCGTAATTACGCCGGGCGTGACCTGGGCCCAGCGCCAGGTGACCTACCTGTCCGCCAAACACACCACTGCCCTAACCTGACCTCTAGGCCCTGGCCTCCCTCAACACCCTCCCCCACCCCAGGCAACTTCTCAATTTCGACTCCGTGGGAAATGACCCCGGGCTGTCTGGGCGGCAGGGTCAAAGGCAAGACATGGACAGGAGGAAGGAGGAGGCGCAGTGGGTTCACAAGGTGGGGGTGGGGGGTGGGGGGAGGGTGACACTGGCCAAGTGAGCTCAGGAGCCTGTTTTCTCACGTGTCAAACGATGCTTCCAACACCGTCCTTAACTCATACGTGCACTCGGTGAACTTGGGTGAATTTGTATTAGGCACTTATTCCCACAGTTTCAGCAAACTCTGGGAGATAGTGGAGAACAGAGAAGCCTGGCGTTCTGCAATCCATGGGGTTGCAAAGAGTCGAACTCGACTTAGCGACTGAGCAACAATAACAACTTACTCCTGTATCAGACGCTGCCCCAGACACCCAGAAGCCATCTGCAGACACTCGGCAGGAGGCTGGGCTGCGCTTAGTCACTCCTTTGTGTCTTTGAGACCCCATGAACTGTAGCACACCAAGCTCCTCTGTCCATGGGGTTTTTAAGTCAGGAATACTGGAGTGGGTTGCCATGCCCTCCTCCAGGGGATCTTCCCAACCCAGAGATCAAACCCAGGTCTCCTGGATTGTGGGAGGATTCTTTACTGACTGAGCCAGCGGGAAGCCCGGGAATACTGGAGTGGGTATCCTATCCCTTCCTGAATCTTCCCGACCCAGGAATTGAACCAGGGTCTCCTGCATTGCAGGCGGATTCTTTACCAGCTGAGCTACCAGGGAAGCCCAATGGTGGAGGCAGGGAACATCAAAGAGAGAAAAGAGAAGGGCAATGGCAGTGAGGAGAGAAGGAAAAGTAGATTCAGGGGGCACCTTCTGACTGAATGAAAATGATCTAACCTTGTAGTGATGGTTGCATGTGTCTGGGAATATACTAAAATCCAATGAATTGTGTACATCAAATAGGTGAATTGTATGATATATAGATTACATTTCAATAAAGTTGTTATAGGAAAAAAAGTACACCTAGAGAAATCTTGCTACCACTCGAATCCCCTCTGTCCACAGCCACATGACTTCTTTTTGCAAAAACTGATATACAAAACAATTTTTAATATCCCCTACTTTTTTACACAAGTGGTAGTATCTTGTAGGTACTATTTGACATTTTACCTTTAAAAAAAAAAAAAACACAAAACTTAGGACCCTCTAATGCTGGCTGTTCCCATCTGTGCCCTGCTTTTTCTTTTTTTTTTTTTAATTGTTTATTTTTTTGGCTGCACCGCAAGGCATATGGGATCTTAGTTCCCTGACCAGGGATTGAACCTTCGCCCCCCTGCATTGGAAGGCAGCGTCTTAACCACTGGACCACTGGGGAAGTCCCTGTGCCCTGCTTTTTGATGGGTGCACAGTACTCCCTGGTGGGGGTGAACACCCAGGCCTGCCTGTGGCTTGATTCCCCAGGGGAGGTGCTCTGATCTGAGTGTGCTGTCTCCACTGTGGCCACGGAACAGGCTTGCTCTCCTTTCAGCCTCGCAGATGGTGTTTGACTGTCCAAAGACAACTCTATCTTCTTGTCTGTAAACCGGCTATTGTGGGAATCAAGCTTGTCGGCACAGGTCAGGGGTGTAGAACAGTGTCTGGGACATAATGAACATGATTTGAGTGGGATTCCAGAGGGTAAAAGTAAAATGTTGGCTGCAAAGGAGCAAGAATCACAGAGGGACCAGACTTCCCATCAGAAGCACTGGGTGTAAGAAGATAGTAAGTATTTTGAACCCAGTTTTCCATATAGGCAGACCTCGGAAAGGCTGAGCATTCAGACCCAACCACCACAGTAATTACTGCAATTAAATGAGTCACATGAATTTGGGGATTTCCCGGTATATATAAAATTTATGTTTATACTTTAGGAAGTGTGCAGTAGCGTTGTCTAAAATTGTACACACATTAATTAAAAATTGTCTGTTGTTTAGTTGCTCAATTGTGTCCAACTCTGTGCAACCCTATGAACAGACTGTAGTCTGCCAGGATCCTCTGTCCATGGGATTTTCCCAATAAGAATACTGCAGTGGGCTGACATTTCTTCTTCCATAATTAAAAATACTTTATTGCTAAAAAAATGCTGTCATCTGACAAATGCAGCATTGCCACAGACCTTCAACTTGTGAAAATCAAAATGTCTTTGAGATGCAATAAAATGAAGTCTGCTTGTACTCGGCCAAATTACCAGTCACGTATGCGGCAGAATGTCAGTATTGTCACACCTTCGAGGATTCAAAAACAAGCCTCCCACACATCCTTTCTTAGACAGTTACTAGAGGATGTTTTTCAGCAAAGTGATAAAGAAAACAGAAACACATGGTATTTGGACTCCAAAATTACTGTTCTGGGGCAGGAAAGAAACCGAGGCTCAGGCCGAGGCACCTTATTAGTTTGCTAACAAGAAGGAAGAAAGGCATTAAACACTACAGAGAGGGACTTCCCTGGTGGTCCAGTGGTTAAGCACCTGCCTGTCAATGCAGGGGATACGGGTTTGATCCCTGGTTCAGGAAGATTCCACAAGCCACAGAGCAACAAAGCCTGTGCACCATGATTACTGAGCCCGAGCTCTAGAGCCTGAGCTCTTCCACAAACAGTAGCTCCCGCTTTCAGCAACAGAGAGTGAGACTGCATGAGCAACAAAGACCCAGCACAGCCAAAAATTAAGTAAATAAGTTAATTAAAAAAAAAAATTACAGAGAAAAACGGGTAAACTACAAAATTAAGCTCCAGATACAAGACAAACTAAAACGAGATATGATTTTTAACCACTGTTGGTGTGTAAAATGTGCTCACCCAATTTGCCCTGGATGCTAAAAATATCTTCCTGGAATGGGCCAAGATGAGGATGACCGTAGGTTCACAGAGAAGACTCTGCCTTCATATCAGGAAGCCTGTTAATCACAAAACCCGAGGACAGATAAGTGTTCCCCTGAGGCTTTAGGGAATAACCAACAAGATATTTAAAAACAGAAATGATATAAAAGGCTTATCCCTGGAGTGGTGGAACTTTCGGGGGGAGGGTCAGGGCTGAGTGGGGAAGAGAGAAACATTTTATCCCTGCTTTGGGAGGGTATTATTTGGTTGTTTAGGTGGCTCAGTGGTAAAGAATCCTCCTGCCAATGCAGGAGACACAAGAGATGTTAGATTTGATTGGTTGAGAAAATCCCCTAGAAAAGGGAATGGCAACCCACTCCAGTATTCTTGCCTGGGAAATCGCATGGACAGAGGAACCTGGAGGGCTAGAGTCCATGGGCTCACCAAGTGTCAGACATGACATTATGCATGCACACGCGCACACACACACACATGCACATTTGGATGTTTAATCTTGTTCATATGTATTACTTTTATTAAAATTCATAACTGTTAAACAGGAAAGTTATGATCACATGACTTCCAAAGTTCACCACGCCACGATCCACAGAGTAAATACAGTTTGCTGTTTTACTTTGTAAAGCATTTTCACTGGAACTTTTGCAATTAGTTTTACAGCCTGTGTGTAAGGAGCATGCATCCTGTATACCCTATTGTATACGAGAAGGGGAAAAAAGACCAGTTTCAAATATTTACCTAAGGGCACAGTGGGGCTGGGGGTGGGATGGGTGAAGAATAAGAATAATGATAGGTATAACAGCTCCCCCCATCCCCCAGGTGGATGCTTCAAGGTACCAGAGCAGGTAACAGGTCCCCTTCCTGCCCTTGGGCCGCATCCTCTATAGTTTCATATCAATGAATCTTTCTCTTGTTTCTGAGGATCCCAGTGCTTGCCTCCTCTCCTCACGGTTTTATTTTATTTTTGGTCACTGCATATGGCTTGTGTCCCAGTCAGTGACTGTGCTCCGGGTGCCAGACCCCCTGGCAGCACCCGTATTTCAGGAGCAGAGCTCCTCCTGGGACAGGCATAGCCTGCTGACCTGCTGGAGGAGCCCAAATGACACACACGGGCCCCATCTATGGACAATGCAAAATTGTCCAGCATTTCACACCTGAAGCAAATATGGAGAAGGAGACAACCCCAAAACTCTCACCACCCAGCTCGAATCCTAAATAAATGCTGTGTTGAAGGTATCTATGAAAGCCCCTTGGGTCCTTCTAAGCCACCTGAGCCTTCCCTCCCCATGTCCTCTGGACTCTAGGATATGGGTACCAATGTTGATGCTCAAGGAACAGGATCATGGCTTCAGGTGCTTTCTGATTTCACAAGCCGGCCGCTACAGCAGTCTTCCTGTTTGCAGCTTGCCTTCTTTGTGCAGCAGTGTTTTTGGATATCGTAAGGTTAATGTCCTCGATTCTGCATTGGTCACTGCACAGATGCACAGACAGCCACTGGACGTGTCCCTCCTTATGTGGATGCATGAGGGGGCCTTTGGGTGTGTCCAGGTTTTGCTTTCCTAGAAGGCACTGCTATGAAAGTTGGTGGACATCTCCTGGGGATGGGGTAGGTGCCCCCAAGTTAGCTTGGGCAAGTTTTTAGCCTCACAAAACTGCTATTGAAATATTTTTAATTATGATTTTAATTGGAGGATAATTGCCTTATAATATCCTGTTAGTTTCTGCCATACATCAACACGAGTCAGTCATCGGTATTTATATGTCTTTCATTCCAAACATTATACCTGAGTAGTTTTGAAATTTAGAGAATTAGCCAAAATAAGTAAGCAAAAGTAACCTATGCTTTCCACTACTTAAAGATAGCAAGTGCTTGAGCTTTGTCTTTTACCAGTGTTTTTTTTCTGTGCTTATAAATATGTAATCACAATTACATAGCCATAGAGAACATTTTTAAAAAATAAAATGTGGGGACTTCCCTGGTGGTCCAGGAGCTAAGATTATACTTTCACTCCTGGGGTCTAGGTTCAGTCCCTGGTTGGGGAACTAAGATCCCACAAGCTACATGGCATGGCCAAAAAGAAAAATGTGATTATACTTTGCATGTTGCTTTATAACCTGCCTTTTCACTTAATAATAATATAAGATATGGAACATACTGGATGTTACATGGTTCGTTTAACTAACCCCCATTCCTATTTATGCTATTTAAAACATTTTGGTGATTTTAACAAATAACTTAAGCTTTTTTATTATTTAACATTTGCTGCATTCATAAAAGTATGTGTAATAGAGGGGACTTTCCTGGCAGTCCAGTGGTTAAGAATCTGTGTGCCAATGCAAGGGATATTGGTTTGATCCCTAGTCCAGGAAGATCCCACACGTCTTGGAGCAACTAAGCCTGTGTGCCACAACTACTGAGCCTGTGCTCTAGAGCCCGTCCTCCACAACAAAAGAATCGAAGTCATGGCAATGAGAAGCCTGGGTACCACAGCTAGAGAGTAGCTCCTGTTCACCACAACTAGAGAAAGCCCATATAGCAATGAAGACTTATCACAGCCAAAAAAAAAAAAAAGGAATATATATATATTGGAAGCTTCGACCCCCAACCCAGCGAGATCACATCTCTGACACTTGCTGTGTGTTCCTCCCTACCCCATGTCCCCCACCACAGAGGATTTGGGGGTGTGTGCTTCCACTGCAGTCAAAGTGGAACACTAGCAGCTGTGTTCCCGAATGGAAAGTTCACAGAAGAAATCCCCCAGACTGTGGCTGGGAGAGAGCAGCGGAGTCCTGGATGAGCCACCCTCCCAGCTCTGGGTCCAGGCAGTTAACCCTCTGGAATGTGCTTACAGTTGCAAAGAGCAGGAGATGAATGGCCAGCTAAAAAATCTACAAATAATAAATGCTGGAGGCTGCGTAGAGGAAAGGGAACCCTCCTACACTGTTTGTGGGAATGTAAATTGGTATAGCCACTATGTAGAGAAGTATGGAGGTTCCTCAAAAACCTAGAAATAGAGCCCCTATGTCTCAGGAATCCCACTCGTGGGTATATAACTGGAGAAAACCATAATTCAAAAAGATACACATAACCCAATGTTTATTGCAGCACTGTTTATAATAGCCCAGGACATGGAAGCAACCTAAATGTCCATCAGCAGAGGAATGGATAAAGAAGATGTGGTACATATACAATGGAATATTACTCAGCCATAAAAAATAATTAAGTAATGCCATTTGCAGCATCATGGATGGACCTAGAGATTGTCATCAAGTGTTCAGTAAGTCAGACAGAGAAAGACAAATATATGCTATCATTTGTATGTGGAATCTTAAACAAGTAGATGTTTAAGTAGATCAAATGAACTTATTTATAAAATAGAAATAGAGTCACAGATGTAAAAAACAAACATGGTTATCAAAGGGGGGAGGGATAAATTAGGAGATTGGGATTGACATATATACAGTACTATACATAAGATGGGGCTTCCCAGGTGGTTCAGCAGGTAAAGAATATGCCTGCCAATGCAGAAGATGTAGGACACTTGGGTTCGATCCCTGGGTCGGGAAGATCCCCTGGAATAGGAAATGAGAACCCACTCTACTATTCTGACCTGGAGAATTCCATGGACAGAAGAGCCTGGAGGGCTACAGTCCATGGGGTTGCAAAGAGTCAGACACAACTGAGGACCCATGCATTATATATAAAACAGATAACCAACAAGGACATACTGCATAGCACAGGGAACTATACTCAATACTCTGTAATGACCTACATGGAAAAGAATCTAAAAAAGAGTGGATATACGTATATGTATAACTGAATCACTTTGCGGTACAGCAGAAACTAACAACATTGTAAAATAACTATACACCAATAAAAAGTTAGCATAAAGGAAAGAAAGGAAGAGCAGGAGACAGAGAGAGGGGAGTGGCTTACATTCATCAGGGCCAGCGTTTGGTACTCATTTTCCCAGAACAAACGGATCACCAAACAGCAGCCCTTGTGTGGCTGGTGTGTGTGCTGATGACTCTTCCTGGGAGGTCCAAGGAAACGTCTATTGACTGTGTAAACCATATTGATAATTATTGCTGGTACTCACACAGGACTCCTGTGGAATTCACAGATAGCTCGTTGCCCCATTGTATTAATAGATGTTGGGAATGGAAGACACCCTGATGGGGGCAGGGGTAGAGGACTCACCCCAGGGGCCACTCACTCCTATGGAGCTGCGTTCCTAAATGAGGGTGACCATGATGTGAAACTACAGTGGTCCCCATGCCAACACCTGCTGATCCGGGGGCCGCTACTGCAGGATCTCCAATCCTAGTTGTTACCAGGTCAATATGCTTTCCTCCTGGAAGGCCCTAGGAGTGGTGCTAATGGCAGAAAGTTCCCCAGAGGACAGAAGAGGCTTGACTTGGGGGGCTGCTTGAGCTACCCATGTGCCTGGAATAAGTTGCACAGTCTAGCCTGCACCTCAAGGCCCTCTGCCTTGAGCCCAACTCAGCAAAGGCCAGTCCACACCCGATCAGGATTGCCAAGGCCACGAGGAGATAATTTCGGATTTCCCCCGAAATACACTGTGTCCTCATTTTGTCTCCCGATCAGACTCCCCTGCAGAATGCAGATCCCTACCTGGCAGTCCTGGCAGGCTCTGCCTATGCTGGGAAACCCCCTCCCCCTGCCAGTGGGGTGCTACTGCAGGCCAGTGCCAGGAGATGGGAAATACTTGGCCAGCCTCTGTTCTCCCCGTCAACACTCCCTCCACCAGACACACCCCCACCTGCTCAAAGACAGCTCTCTGGTCAACCCCCTGCACCAGAGATCCGCTGCAGGCCAGGCTGGGTTCCCCCAGTATTTGGTTGGGTGAGATGGGTCTGTCCCAGTCCGGAGTGGCACATGCAGTAGGCTCAGCTGCGGTCACATTCTCGCTGACATCCTGTTGGCCTGCTGGTGCTAGAATTCTCACTCTGGTAACCAAGTCATTGCCCAGTGCACACCGATGTGCACACTTCTCCACACCCTCAGCACTGCACCTGACTGCCTTCAGTTTGATCTTTTCACCTGATAAAAATGCAGAGGGAGTGGGACCCAGTGCTGAGGTCCCATCTGTACAGCCCCTTCCCTGATGGTTGATGTGCTGTGTTTGTGGCCACAGGCTACTACTACATTTGCTTTTCAAGCAACTGGGAAAACCTATTGGTTTTTCTTTTTTTTTCCCCCTTCTTCACCACTGGAGATTTCTTGGGGGTCTGCGGGGATCCCAGGTTCCTGAGATGGGGGTTATCTGAATGCCAGGCCCTGTTTGGAAAGGACCGATGTCACAACCTATGGCTGCTTTTTTCCCATCGATATTTTTGAAGCTTTCAGGCTCTTAGCACACCATTATTTATGGAAGTGGCTCCATCTTGCTTGCTGTTGTCTGGGGAGC
The DNA here is from genome assembly GCF_963930625.1 of Muntiacus reevesi. Classification (NCBI taxonomy): domain Eukaryota; kingdom Metazoa; phylum Chordata; class Mammalia; order Artiodactyla; family Cervidae; genus Muntiacus; species Muntiacus reevesi. The sequence goes on along the minus strand of NC_089263.1, from coordinate 25,995,332 downwards.
TGTGAGCAACCAGGAACTGTCTCCGTAAGGCACAACCACAGCCGTACAGGGAACATGTTCCCTCCCACAGAGACTGGGCTCCAGAAAGACTTTTGTTTGAAAATGTGTACATGTTTTCCTAACAGTTCAGTGTATTGGCGGGGGGGGGGGGGGGGGGGGGTGCTTCCTTCCCCACCCGTCCTCCTCCTCTATGACACAGAAAACAAGCTGTCATCAGGAAACGCCTGGCGAATGTGGATGGAGCTTTAGGAAAAGGCATCTTTGGTCACCTGCAAGGCCTTCCTTTGTTATTGCTACTTTACGTTTGTTCATGGTTTGCATGTAGCCTATGGAGAACAAGAGGTGATCATGGAAGAGCCCCAGTTCTGGGTCTGCGCCTGGTGGGCTGTGACCGTGGGTTGGAAGCACCAACTGTGGTCCAGGACCCTACCCCGCTCCTGCCTGGCACGGACCAGCCCTGCTGCAGAGAGCAGCTGGGCAGTTCATGACTGCAGATTCAAGTGGGCTCTGGCATCAACTGGGCATCAGGGCTTCCCTGATAGCTCAGTTAGTGAAGAATTCACTTGCAATGCAGGGGACCCTGGTTCGATTCCTGGGTCAGGAAAATCCCCTGGAGAAGGGATAGGCTACCCCCTCCAGTATTCTGGCATGGAGAATTCCCTGGGGTCGCCAAGAATTGGACACGACTAAGCGACTTTCACTGGCATCAACAGACATCACCCTGCACCCCATATTCCAGGATCCCTGTCCCTGTCCCCATGGTCCTAGGCCAGCCCCCTCCATGTACTTCAGGGTCAGCTTCCACGCTGACCTAGAGGCCGAGCTGGCTGTATACAGAGCATTTTCTGGAACAAGCACTATACCCTGCAACAGGAACCTGCCTTCTCAGAGCTCCTGGGGACTGAATTGGTGAGGCTGAGCTTTCTGGGGTGTGAGGAAGGTGATGAGCCAAGGGCATAAGGGCAGTGGGCCACCAGAACAATCTGTGCTTGTTGTTCAGTCACTCAGTTGTGTCTGACTCTGTGACACCATGGATTGCAGCACACCAGCCTTCCCTGTCTTTGACCATCTCCCGGAGTTTGCTCAAATTAATGTCCATTGAGTTGGTGATGCCATCCAACCATCTCATCCTCTGTTGCTCCCTTCTCCTTAGTTTCAATCTTTCCCAGTGTTAAGAGTCTTTTCCCAATGAGTTGGCTCTTCGCATCAGGTAACCAAAGTACTCATCCCCTGCAAAGCCGTCTCCCCCTCCCCCATGTAAAGCCTGCCAGTTCTGAGCTGGTGTCTACCCCTTGGGCCAGTTATATCCAACTTCTTAAACTGGGCCATTTCGGTTCCCTCCCCTTCCAGGGCTTTGCCCATCAAAGAAGCAGTTCTGGCAAATAATGAATCATAAATTTTATTTCAAAATGTAAACGTCACTAAACATGCATACACGTTAAAACAATAAAATTTACAGTTTCGTTAATTTTTTTTTCTTTTTGCATAGGACATCATTACAATATAGAATCTATGCCTTACAAAATACATACAAAGTTTTATCCGAGCAAGCCAAGGCCAGATTGGGAACTGTACAACTGTAATACTTCACTGTAGTGATCCGGGAGACGAGACGTGGCCTTCGGAAGCATGGTGTGGTGCTGGTTAAAAAAACAAAACAAAACAAAACCAAAAGTTCCTACAGAAAAGAAAAGTGTGCTCGATGGAAATGGTCTTGGACCCTTGGAGTCTACTGTGGGGTTTGGCAAACAATCCCAGAGAAGCTCCATCAATGGCTTTGGGAAGAGGGGCCGTCTGTGAAGTCCAGGGTGGCTGAGACCCCTAGTGCACCCAGCACAGAGATTCCCGAGCGGATTCCTGGCCTGTGGGAGCCATAATGGCCCTGCCCCCAACAATGCACAGCTGCTCAGCTACCCTCCAGCCCTCAGGGTCCTTGGTGCTTGCCACAGGGACATTCCAAGGTGAGCCTCCTGCCCACATGCCCAGAGCCAGGCACCCTGACCCAGGAATGGACCCTGGGAGGTGGCCCTCTGCTCCAGGGATGGCAGGCTGGCCTGGGACAGGCGCTGCTGGGCTGAGTAGGGGAGACAACCTTCACCCAGACCTCTGGTTGCCTGGCAGGCATTTGGCTTGGTTTCCAAACAAACATGTGCAGCAGCCTGTCATATCACCAGGAAGACATCCTGGAGCCCTGGGAGAAGGCTGCTCATGCACCCCTCCCCCGCCCCCCATGTCATCTGTGTCCCCCACAGGGAATGCAAGGTGTTCAGGGCAGGGGAAGCAACTTGCTCTCATCCGTTCCTCATTAAATAAAAGTAAATTTAAAGCTGCACGAGAAGGGGAGAGGCTGGGCGGGGCCAGGGGGCACACTGCAAGTCCCAAATGGCAAGAAGGGTTCAGTAGAAACCAAGTACAGCCCTGGGCTACTGCCTCCCACCACATCCAACTCTTCTAACTGATGAGACAGAGTAGCGGGCGGGAGGAAGGGCTTCTCCCTGAACGGGTGTTCAGGCATTTATCAGTAGTAAGCTGGACGATGCATCTGAGTTCTGATACAAAATTCTCTGGAATGTGTCTGAGACAAACCTTTGAAGCTCAAGTCTTGGAGTCAGGAGAGTCAGTTACAGGACCTGGCTTTCCGCAGGGCAATCCTGAATTCAAGAAACGTCTCGGCCCACACCCTTGGTTTTAGCTTTGGAAGATAAACGGTCACCAGAATTGAATGTGGGATCTTTGGACAGCAAAGATGTGGGTGACCTGTAGAGCATTTCTTACTGGCTGCAGTGTGACCAACCCATCAGTCTTCAAACCCTTCAGCACTGAGGCTTTGAATGACTTTGTAAACGGGTTAAGAAAATTAAAAAAAAAAAAAAAAAGTGACAGCTGTTAGAAGAAAAAAAAAATCAGGTAGCCTTGTAAACACAGCTGAAACCAGGAGATGAGCATCAAGGGGACGCTATTGCTCAGGTCATGCTTTCCTGCTGGGTGGTCCTTTGCTCGCTGAGCTCAAGGAGCGAGTCCCTTGGGGCGCTCTGACCCTGCAGCCACCTTAGCCCTGCTTCTGGCAAGAAAAGCGGCCACATTTTCTGGGGACAGTGGGCTGGAGGGCAGGAGACTTGAATGGAGACCCCGCTCCTGCCGCACTTCACTTGGACCCCAGAAAGCCGCCAGCCCTGTCCTTATGTCCCAACAAATGGGCTGGGGGGCACTGGTGGCCTGCTGTCTGTCCCTGCCTCTAAGTTGCCTCCCACCCTGCCACCCTGGTCTAAGCTGTGACCAAGAGCAGGGGAAGGTCTGGGGAGCCCCGTGCAGCTGCTGAAGTGTGCACCTGGAGGCTGCACCCTGGCAAATCCTGCACCTGCCGGGATGCCTGGCCTCAGTAAAGTGGTCACCCTGCACCTTCAGTGCGGTGCATGGGCTGCAGCAGGGTGCAAGGTGGGCACCCGCAGGGTCACATCCCCATCAAGGGCATCACTGCCCATCCCCACACAGCACCCCATGGCCTGCTGTGGAAGGGGCTCATCTTTCCTCATAGCTATAGAACAGGGTAGGCGTTTGGGGTGCTGACAACCCTAACTATGGCTGATGCTGAGGGCTTCCTTGTTTGGGACAAGGGCCAAACACCAGCCCCCAGGTTGAGCCCAGGGTCGCCTGCAGGCCTTCTTGGAGGGGAACCTCTCCCTTCACTCAGGCAATCTTCATTTTGAGATCTCTGCCCCCTTGGCCTACAAGAACTAGTCAGCACACAATAAAGGTTGGAGTTTTCACTACTGTTTCTAGGAGTTGTCACACTGAAGCCAGCAAGCATGGCCATAAACCAGAAAAATGAAAGACCCTGAAACAGACCTGGGCCAGGAAGACATTCTACTTAGAAAAAAAATGCAGGGTGTTCAGCAGGGTCCTCCGCCCACCCCCACCACCATGCAACCACTTCCCATGGGGGTCTGAATGAGGGAGGGCCTGCACTCCCTCCTTCCATATGTCGTGATGATGAGATGCTAGCAAAAGCCCACTTGAACCTAGCCTGAGATGCATGGATTTCCCCCACCCTTCAAGTGAGATGAATTTTAGCCTCAGATGAGCCAGGATGGCCTGCTGGCTGGAGCTCCAGGCCGAGTGCTCCGGGTGCCAGCCAGTTCTCTCCAGATGCCCGAAGGCAGAGAAGCAGCAGCCTGTGTCCTGGGCCAGGCCCACTTCGGAAGGTCCGCACCCTGCCATTAGACCAAAACTGCTTTGGGAACGAGGACACACTCATCTGCCAAAAATAGCCCGCGCCTGCATATTTCTGTTTTAAGGCAATGTTACCCTTCCATCTAGCAGACGGAACAGCCCTGGGTCACTTAGAGGAAAAATTAAATTAAGTGCTCTCTTTGGGAACAGCAAACGCCCGCTTTCCCTCCCTCCCCCAACCCCCCCCAAAACAAACCAGCTCTTCTTTTATTCCAAGATGACTGGGTTTAGAGTCCTTTCCCCTCTTCCTATGTGCAGAGAGATGTGGGCTCTGAAACCCTCTTTCCTCGGCAATGCCACAGCCAGGTCGCGAGGAGACTCCAGGCTCCCGCGGGGCACGTGGCCCCCCTCCCTGACTTTGGGGACCGCGTGGGCAGTGAGCGCACCAAAGGACTTTGGAATAAAATTCCTGAACCTGGAATGTGAGTTCCTGAGACATGAAATGTATTCGGAGTGTGGCTTTCTCGGCCCCACATAGAAACGGCCTTGGGAGGGACCTCTGAGGGCCCTGCCGGCCTCACTTGGGGACTGGGCATGAAAAGCTCTCACCCCTGGTGCTCAGGGCACTGCTCTGTCCAGGTGTCCAGCACATTCTGTTCTCTGTCCTGGACCAAATGCGAGCAGGGCTGCCACCGAGCCCCAACAGAGGCCAGGGCGAGGCCTCACCCCTATGCCGCTTCTGCCCGGTTCCCATGCACAGCAAGAGCGACGCACCTGCCCACCTCGTACCTGCCATGCTCTCAGAAGCCACCATCACACCACTGGCTGACCCCAGCTGACACAGCAGAGTTAGAAATGGGCACCCGGAGCGCAGAGGATGGCAGTTGCTAAGGACATGGGGGCGCCCATGTGCTCTGGAGCCGCCCAGGGCCCATGAGCACCAGCTGGGGCTGGGTCTCCGGACCTCCTCCGTGCTGTACCCCTCATTGTGATCGGGTGGGGGCAGAAGCAAGACGGTCACAACCAAGGCACTCTGGGCTCAGGGCAGCCCCTCTACGGCCCTCTGAGGTCCCAAGGGTCATTCCTCCTCATCGAAATGAACAGAGGTCTCTGCAAGATACCCCAAGTCCTTCCCAAACCCATACCCCTGCCCCAACACACACACACATACACACACACACACACATACACACACTGTCCTGGGGACTTGTATTTACAGGCCCTGACTCCCTGGAAGAAGGCCAGGGAGGTGCCTGGGCGGGGGCTGCCCCAGCTCTCCACAGCGGAGCATGCTGGAGCCTGCCTGACCCACCTGCCCGGGTCGGGGCTCCCGGAGAGATGTCCCCAGCTCTCTGCTCGGGAAGGCTGGCAATGGGGACCCTACACCCCAGTGCCCCAAGGCTGGGGGTGGGCTGGGGCCTCCCAGGTGGGAGGGGGAGACCAGGGAGGGAGGAGTCCAGGGGACACAGCTCACGGAGAAGCTGAGCGTTCGCTGAGTCTCAGCTGGGGACACGGTGGGTCTGAAAAAAAGCACTTCCCACAACTTCTGTCCGGTGCTCCCTGGGGAGGAAACAGAATGTATGTTCTCCAACTGCATTTCCCATAGCGTCCGCCTTGCTACCCCCCAAAGTTCCAAGTCACAATGTTCCGGTCTCTTGCTACCGAACAGTCTCCATGGAGTGCTACGCACTGCCACTGCAGGCCACATGCACAGAGCCCGGCTTTACCCACCGTGTCAAACAAAGGCGTCTCACGAGCAGGGTCAGTCGGGGAAAATGTAGGAACTGGATGCACCGGTGACACCTTTGGACATCCTTGTAGGAGGCCAGTCAGAGGATGTGGTATAATAGTGGAAGGTCCTGGCGCCTTCTGCGGGGACACAGCATCGCACAGCCGTGTGGACATCAGACGGTGCATTGGTCTGCCCAACCCAGGATTGCATCTCTGCTTCCAGCGCTTGAGAGGGACCTGGGCAGGGTCCCCGAGGTGAGAACTGTTCCCCTTGCCCATCACGGCTTGAGGTGTCCCTCATAGCCCTCTGGATTCTTAGCCCACTGCCGCTGGGGCGAGCCTGAGGCTGGGCAGGGGGCAGGAAGAGGGAGCCATGGGCCCTGCTCAGGGGTCTGCCCTAAAAGCACAAGGCTGGTGACTACCGCTCCATCTGCCGCCCGCGGGGAGTTCCACCTGCACTGCTCCGACCCCAGTGTGTGCCCAAACCTTAAAGGAAACTTCAGAGTGGAAATCTATGTACAGAATAAGGCGGCAGGAAGGGGGTGTCCTCACTGACCTCATGGAACATGTCCATCCCTGAGAAAGGGGGGGGGGCTCAACACCACTGAATCTCACCTGCGTGGGTATGTCTCTTGTGCAATTGTGGATGGTGTTTTTTGGAATTTTTTTTCATTGTGGTTTTTTTTGTTTTTTACAAATTTGACACCTGAGGTGAAGAAAATTGGTTTTTTTGTTGTTGTTGTTGTCGTCGACTTCATAAAGTTCTCTTTCTTTTTTTCTTCTCTCTTCTTATTACAAAAGGAAAAGACACGGAATCACGAGAAGTGAGAGCATCTGCTCATGGCTGTGGTAAGGAGGTGGGGCCTCAGGGCGTGGCATGGCCTGGGTGGGGTGTGGCTTGCCACAGGCCCCGCCCCGCGCGCAGGCGCTCAGGGCGAGCTGGCTGGGCTGATGGTGGGGCTGCTGGCGTCCGAGCGGCTGTAGTCGCTAAGCGAGCCGGTTCGCGAACCCCCGCCGCGCCGCTGCAGCATCCCGGGGTGGAAGTTGGCGTGGCGGCGCGCGTGCTTGGTCAGGTGGTCGCTGCGCATGAAGCGCTTGTCGCAGATGGGGCAGCTGAACTTCTTTTCCCCCGTGTGTGTGCGGTAGTGCCGCGCCAACTCGTCAGAGCGCGCGAACTTCTTGTTGCAGTCCTGCCAGCTGCAGGCGAAGGGGCGCTCTCCTGCGGGCGAGAGGGCTTAGGGTCAGTCTCAGCACACACCCTAGGCTGCCCCGCCCTCCCTGCGCCCCTTCGTTGGCGCCCCATCTCCGCCAACCTCCGTGTGGGCGCCAGCACCCTCCTGTCACTCCCCATCTGCTTCCATCCGACCCCTCTCGGGAGGAAATGACAAGATCCCAGGTGCTGCGGCCCCCTCAGGTGCGTGCTACCCAGCAGCCTGTGCTGGGTCAGCTGTGCCTGAGCGGCGGGAAGCACAGGCTGGTCCCTGGGCTCTAAGAATGGGAGATGGGATCGGGGAAGGCGCCGGAAGAGCTCGCAAGCCAGCAAGTTTGGCCACATCACCCTGACCCCACAGATAACCCTAACCCCACGGAAGCCCTAACTCCAGAGCCTCAAATCCTGCAGGATCTGCAGACAGTTTGCCGACCCCAGCACCCAGCCATTCAGACCCTCTGCAGTCTCCTCATCTGTATTATGAACAGGTCAGGACAGACAATTTTCTGGGACTAAGAGTCTGTTTATGGGCTTCCCAGGTGCTGCAGTGGTAAAGAGTCTGCCTGCCAATGCAGGAGATGCAAGAGATGCAGGTTAGATCCCTGGGTCAGGAAGATCCCTTGAAGGAGGAAATGACAACCCACTCCAGTATTCTTGCCTGGAACATTCCATGGACAGAGGAGCCTGGTGGGCTACAGTCCATGAGGCTGCAAAGAGTCGGGCATGGCTGAGCATGCAGGCACTGACCAAGAGTCTGTTTGACTGCAGCTCCAACTAGCATCTACTGCTGTTCCTCTCTGAGAAGTTCCAACATGGCTAACAGCAGAGAAGACTGGGGGTGACACCCAAGAGAGGAAGGTGAGGACAGCTTAGAGCAAGAGGCAGGCCAGCCTTCACCCAGGCAAACTCTGAACCATACACACAAAAGACATTAGCTGCACGGGGAGAACCAGCAGGGAATTCCTGCACCCTAGAGGGCAGCCTCTGGCACTGGGGGTGGCCAGAGTTCCCCTTCCTGCCGCATTTCTCCCCCTCCCTCCCAGACTCTGGCCCTCAAGCTGAGAGCTGGTCTTTGAAGCATGTCCATCAGGGCCCAGCAGAGGAAATCGATGCTGCCCACCCCCAATGAGGCCATCAACCTTAAATACAAACAGACACCCAAAGATGGTCAGGCAGCCAAGGAAAACCAGTGGCACGAAAGGGCAAGGCCAAGAGCAACAAAACCACTGACTCCAGAGGAAAAAGAGTGAAGCCAGGAAACAGAAGAAAATATTAACCTAAAAATTCTGACTAGCATTCTCAAGAAATTTCAGACAAAATTTTATGTGTAAACAGGATACCATAAAAAGGAAGTTCAGAGTACAGAGAATAAGTGTTTAAAGATTGAGAGTATTGTTGCCCAAACAAAACTCCCATAGAAAAACTAAAAACATACTCAAGGAAATATCCCAGGAAAACAGAAAAACAGAAACAGCTCTAAAAAATATGTGAATGTTGTGCTGTTCTCTGTCTCCTAGCAATGCTGAAGTTAAGAGCTCTGTATGGCTCTCTGTATGCTCTCCTTACTGACTTTGTTTTGGGTAGAAGGGGGGTTTCACAATCAAGCAGGCAAGCAAACCACTTCCCACCTGATAGTTACAAACAGCAGAAGGTCACAGTTCAGAGTCACAGGGAATTGATCCTGTGGGTGCAACATCTAACAGAAGACACTACTGAGTAAAAGAACAGAAAAAAATGGAGGAGAGGAAATTACCAAAGAAATAACAGAATAGGATCTGTCAGCTGATGCGAAGAGCCAACTCACTGGAAAAGACCCTGATGCTGGGAAAGACTGAGGGCAGGAGGAAAACGGGGCAACAGAGGATGAGATGGTTGGATGGCATCATCAACTCAATACATGTGAGTTTGAGCAAACTCCGGGAGATGGTGAAGGACAGGGAAGCCTACTGTGCTGCAGTTCATGGGGTTGTAAAGTGTCGGGCACTAATGAGCGACTGAATAACCACAGCAATCTCTTACAGTAAAAAAAGGAGACAGGAAACTAACATGGAAAGGGTTAGCATAGAGGTGGGCGGAGTAGTGAATAAAGGCTCCTGCCAAGAGTATCTGCAATGTTAGAACACTAGAAGAGACTGCAGAACTTACTTGAGAGAAAGGGGAGAAGCAGGTCATCCAAGAGGGAAAGAGGCTGGAACTGACAGCAGCCGTCTTCTAAGCCACACTAGATGACAGAGCAACAGATCCTCCCAAGAGTACCTCTCACACACTAGCAAAAATAAGAAGAAAAGGAGAAGCCAGGGAAGTGAGTGAACAATGAAGGGTCATCTCTGGACAGGAGTGAAGGAAGAGACCTGATGGGGCACTGGAGCTGTGGACCAGGAATCACACAGGGAGGTTTATAAGAAAGGAAGTTCCACACACCAGAGTATAGTCAAGAAGCTGAATGAATTTCAGGATGCAGTGAAAGCACATAGTATTCTTTGGTTAAAAGAAAAAAGAGGCAATTAGAAACTCCAGGAAAAACAGAAGGCATGCAAGAAAATTGTCTAAATTAGAAGTAAACTAAAATACCAAACGAGGGGACTTCCCTGGTGGTCTAGTGGTTAAAACTCAGTGCTTCCACTGCAGGGAATGCAGCTTTGATCCCTGGTCAGGGAACTAAAATCCCATATGACACATGGCGAAAACGTTTTTAACTATTGAAAAAAAAAGGTTCAAATTTCATCCTAGCAGAATTACAGCACACAGTTGTTATAAAGTACTTGGAAAGGTCCAGAACAGGATGTGGTGGTGTCCTTTCACAGGACCAGTGCTGAGCCTCAAGGTGAGGCTCAGCCCCTCTTTCCACTGTGTACTGACTTAAGGCCTCAGACAAGTGCCTCACTGCCCGCCATGTGGTAAAGAGTGGCCCCACCAAAGATATATCCAAGTCCTTACCCCTGGAAGATGGCAATGTGACCTTATTTTGGAAAAATGTCTTTCCAGATACGATAAGGTACAGATCATGGGAAGAGATCACAAAGACTAGAAGAGAAGGAAAAGGGCTCCAGAGAATGATGGGCCCATAAGCCAAGGGAGTCAGTATCTGGGGTGGCCACCAGACACAGGGGGAGAGAACTGACACTGCCGACACCTTGATTTCAGACTGCTGCTCTCCACAGTGAGAAAGCACACTTCTGTTGTGGGTGTTCAAGCTACCCAGTTTGTGGTAACTGGTTACAACAGCCACAGGAAATGAACACAGTGCCCCATCTTCATAGTGAGGTGGTGATTCTACAGGACTGCACTCAAGCAGCCCTTGGCACTGGGTCTGGTTCATGCCCAGTGATGACTCCTGAGATGCTGTTGTCACTTCTATCTATTATTCTTATCAACTAGTCTTCTCAGATTTGGCCTGCTTGGAGGAGCCAGGGGTGGGGGGCACAGAACCAATCCAAAGTCACACTCAGCCTTGCTTCCTAATAAGCCCGTGTCATCACTGGGAGCTTGTCCTTTTCAGGGTCCTTCTGCTTGCAACTCTGGGAGGCTCCTTAGGTGGATATAATTAGAGAGGGTTGCATGATCCCAGGTCAGCAGGGAGGGGTAACATTCAACAGGACAGAGTGCTGGTGCCTGGCAGCTTGGTGGCAGCAGGTGGGAGGGTCCAGCATCACCACTCAGCCAGCCAGCAGCCCTCAGCCTGCCCAGGCATCAGCAGCATGACTCTTTTATGGGGTATAAACATAATGCTTGGCTCTGGGGACGTGGGTGTGATGCCGGCAGACAGAGCTCTCCCTGCTCCCTTCTCTATTCCTCCAGCAGCCTATTCCCAGTGGCCAATAAGCCGGTCCATAGACAGACGGATAAACCATTCAGAAGTTATGATTCATGCTGGCAACGAGCGGCACTGGGTCTGGCTCAGCTGGCCTCTGAGTGGTGACATTCAAGTGGCACCCAGGAGGTGAACCAGAAGCATGGGGCAAAGGCAAAGACAACCCTCCCCAACAGGGTTGTACTCCCCAACAGCGCTGCTCACCCTTTTAGGAAGGGTGGGAGGGAGCTTCCCTCCCAGGGAGGGAGCTTTTGTTCACCTGAGTTATGTCCATCAACATTTATCACAGAAATTAAAACAAAAAATTTCAACTCAAGCACACATTCCAGTAGCTGTCAGAGGGGTGATGTCACCATACATCACACAGCCTCTGGGATATTCCATTGTATTCTTTTGAGAGAATAAAGAACCAATAATGTTACTGTTAGGAAAATAGTTCTGACCTTACGACTCCCTGGAAGGGCCAGCCGTACCTGCAGGTGTCTCTGGGCCTCACTTTGAAAACCTCTAGAGGGTGGGGCTCCGGAGACTGGCCCCAGGTGGCATGGTGGCTGAGCTGAGAGAGAGAGAGAGAGAGAGATAGAGAGTGTGTGTGTGTGTGTGTGTGTGTGTGTGTGTGTGTGTGTGTGTGCGCGCGCGCGCGCGCGGGGTGTACCCAGAATCGGGCGGGAGGCCAGCAGGCCTAGGTCGGGCGGGAGGGGTCCACCCATGCACTAAGTAAAGCCGAGAGGAAACCAAGCTCAAGTTCTGCACCTGCCTCTTCCTAGGATGTAATCAAGACACAGGAGCGGTACCACGAGCTACCACCGGAGGGCGCTCGGCCCAGCGCAGAAAGGACTCAGACCCCAGACCCCTGAAGGAGTCCAGGTCTCCTACAGCCTCCCTGCCCACCGCCTCCCACTTCAGAAGCCAGGAGGGCGGCAGATGTGTGGGCCGAGGGGGGCCATAGGACAGGATGATGAGACCTTGTGAAGAGAGGCAGGATGACAGCAAAGGGACTGGATGCTCAGGGAGGAGGGAAGTAAACTGGAGGAGGGCCAGGGTCACAGTGACGGGCCTTGGAGACCCAAGGACTGGGGTAGGGGCCTGCCACGCTGGAGGAGTGGGTACCAGCCAGTGAACGCTAGGCCCCAAGGAGCCAGGACTGAGGGATGCGGTTAACGGTGGAGGCAGGTTGAGGACCTACGGGTGCTGATCCTTGGGGATGTAGTGTGGGGACAAGGGGCGGGGGGGGGGGGGGGGGGGCGGGCCTGGCGGTGTACAGTTGCGGGGAACACGGTCCCGCAGGGAGCGGGTCGTGGGGGTGGGGTAGGGGCACGCGGGGCGGGGGTTACATAAATGTTCCCTGGCGCCCTGAGAGGCAGCCGAGAGCGGTTGCCTCATCTTATCAGGGAACAGGGCGTCCCACACTCTTGCCCAAGCCGCAGGCCTGGGCGGGGACAGCGTGTTCTTTCTGAGAAGCCACAAGAGACCGGGCGGGAGCCCAGGGCTCTCCTCGCCCAACCCCCGCAACGGCGCCCCGCCCCGGGGCCCGCCTCGCGCAGGTGCAGCCGCGCTCACTAGTGCGCATGCTCCGCTCAGACCGGTCCAGAGACCGCCTCTCGTTTGCCCTCCGTCAAGGGCGTGTGCTCCGCGTGACCTGACTCGGCCCATCCAGCCTCGGCCAAACTTGCCAGCCTCCACGGCGTGAGGGAGGTATTGGCTCCAAGAGCAACTACGTCGTGGTTCTTTTCTGTGTGTGAGCCCCTGGTGGGCAGTTGAGGCAGTGGTGGTGCCGAGCCAGGACTGGCGCCGCGCCTGCAGACCTGCAATGAGTGCTGGGCTCTACCGGCCCCAGCTCCGGGAAGCCTGGGGAAGGGAGAAGGGAGAAGTCTGACCTGGGGCCCCGGAACAGAAAAGCAGGTGGTCCAGGGGTGCCCAGAACCACAAGAGCACACCTCGGTGAGCACACGGCATCCGTGCGGGTGTGTGGAGGATGATGGGGGAGGGGCAAGGCTGGTCCAGTCAGAGGGAGGCACAGGCAGAGGCCTTCATAGAGAAACAGCTGCTCCCAGGCTCCAGTTACTGGCTGCCAGCAAGCGGCCTGCCATTCATCAATAGATCGCTCCAATCTGTGGTCTCCGGCATGCGTCCGCTTCCAGTTCCTAACCTCAAAACGGCCACGTTCTTCACTCCCTGGAGGCCTGCTTTCCCTCCCACTCCGCGCATCTCGGCAGATGGCTGACCACTGACGCCGATCAATTGCCAGCCTCCGAAGAAAGCCAGACTGGCAGCCTCAGGGTCAACAGAAACACCTGTTTTCTAAGGGGGAAGCTGACTTTTCTATTTTCTTTAGGAGACCATTCGGCTCCTCTGCTGGTGACTTACAAACCCACATGGAGCTGACACTTGGATGCCTGTGTTCTGGGGAGTCCAGGCTGGAAGCTCTTACCCACCACTGTACAGGTGAGGGAGGTGAGGCCCTGGAGAGAGACCTGCCACCTGGTGGGATCCCCCTTGCCCTGGGACTCAGCGGGCAGAAGCAGTGATTTCTGCCTGGAAGCCGCCCCTGCAGAGGTCACAGCCTGCCCCTCTCCCGCACCTGCACTCCTGTTCATTTGTCTTGGCTGCATCTCACAGTAACTGTGAAGGTTTAGTGTGAGAACACACAGGTGTTCAGAGGAGATAGGCGGTTATCACGGGCGGAGCTCCTGGGAGCGTCCCTGGCTAGACACCAGCCAGTGCTCATTTCTGCTGAAACTGCCTGGCCCTGCCCGGGGTGCTCTCCTTCAGCGGTGCTGTGGGGCATGCATGTGGCTCATCACAAGCTCCTGTGCACTCTTGCACATGCCAGGGCTGGCAGGACATGAAGGGAGGAGGTACCTGGCTGGAGACTGCTACACACAGCCTGGGGGCTTGAGTTAAACAAGCAAATCTGCCTTCTGGAGACCTGTGTATCTCCATGTTTGTACAGTGGGTGCAGGTGTATTTTTTAAAAAATATGTATTTGGCTGTGTTGGGTCTTAGCTGCAGCTCGAAGGCTTGGCATGTGGGATCTTAGTTCCCTGACCAGGGATTGAACCTGTCCCCCCTGCATTGGACAGTGGATTCTTAACCACTAGACTCCCAAGGAACTCCCGATGCAGGTTATTTTTAAAGTAGGCGTTCTGGGTTGTTGCTTTGCCTTGCTTTGTTTTGGAATAGGGTAATTTGGTCCTAAAATTCATGTAGAAAAATAAATAGAAACAGCAAAAAAAAAAAAAAAAAACCCTCTGAAAAATAATATTGAAGTGGGGGACTGACCACCAGGTCTACCATGCCATTCATTGCACAGGCTGCTGACTGGCAGTAGAGCACAGCAGAAATGCCTGGACCAGATTCTAGGACCATGGAAATTATGAAGCAGAAAAGGACATCTAAGGCAGGGTTCAAGGGATAGGGTCCAAAAATGTCAGGACAACTAAGTAACAATTGCCTCTAGCTTCATACCGTAAACCAGGATAAACTCTGAAAGGGTCAAAGATTTAAATGGGAAAAGTAAAACCACAGATGTTTTAGGGGAAAACATGAGAGAACATTCCTTTTAAATGCTAGAAGTTCTTTCTATGAATCAAAGTCTAGATGCCATAAAAGACTGATAAATTTGACTACAAATGTATAAAATACATCCCCATAAACAAAGTCAAGGAAAGGCAAAAAATAAGTAACAAACTGAGGAAAATATATCCGTAGCTCTTGTTACAAAGGACTAATTTTCAATACCAGAAGAGATGACAGAAATTAAAAGGAAAACATAACACCCATTAGAAAAATGGGCGAGGGCTCTAACTGACAGTTCATAAATGGGAGGTACAGTGACTCTTGAACATCCAAAAAGATGCTCAATACTGCCCATCAGGAGACAGATAGACGCGAAACCCCACAGACACTCCCCTTCTTACCTATGAGGGAGCTGAGATGCTGGGAGCTGGCACGCCCACTCTTTACTGCCACCAGCTCTGCAGAGGACAGCCTGGCAATGACTACTCAAATGACAGACCTGTGAATCCTCTGAACTCACAATGCAACCTGGGGGAGCTATGCTGCAGACTATACCCGCACACCTACAAAATGGGATGTGAGTGGCAGTGTGGCGAACGCCTCAAAACAACTCATGCTCTTCTAGGCTTTGTTACATACACTTAGACCCTCACACCACAGACTCCTATGAAGGAGGAGCTGAACAGTTTCTTTCTGAACTGAGATGGAAAGATCTCTGGGGGATGGCACTGACAGAAAAGCGAGCTCCCAAGCAGGACGCTCAGTCTGGAGGCCAAGTTTCACGTGCGTGCAGATCTGCCTGGATCTGAGATGCTCCGGGTGGGCACCTGAGGACACAGGACCAGTAGTCGGTGGGGGCAGAGAGCTAGGCCCCTGGAGGATAAGGACTCGGAGAACTTTCCTTGGAAAGGGACTTAAATGCCCTGGATTTTGAAACATACAATGTGTTTACCTAAAAATTAAAAACACAAATCCAAAGCAAACTCGGAAATGGCAGCCACAAATTCTACCTTTCTACAAGTTCCCAGGGCAGGACTGGGACTCTACCCAGACTCCACAGCCCCACTCACACTGCAAACGGCTGGATGGAGGCCTCTCCCTGATAAACAGTGTGACAGACCTGGTATGACTTAAAAGACAGCAGAGACGCATTCCAACAGCAGCAGACCCGGGGCTGCAATCATGCCTGGAGGCCCCCCAGGTTCCTGCCATAAAAGTCGCTCTGTCCACTCTCCTACGATGGACCATTTAGCACCAGCCTGAGTGGATGCGGCAAGCACCGGCTGCCACCCATCCTCCTCTTGCAACCCAGGAGAGTTCATCCCACTGCAAGGATGAAAACCCCAAGTTCAAGGCAGGAGAATGGGAGTCCTCTGGCAGGGCCAGGAAAGAGGGAGGGACTGGGTGTCCTGTGCAGGCTCCTGGGAAAGGCTTTCCTCCTGGACCAAAAAAGACAGGATGAGGGCAAGGTGTATGCGGGATGGGGGAGCAGGAATGGCATGGAAAAGCCTCTGAGGTTAGGAGGTGGGGGAGACCTTGGGGTGACGATAGTCACCAGTAGCTGCAAAGAAGTCCTTGGAGACTCCCACGGGGGCCAGACTGCTCCTTGATACAGATGAGTCCTTGGCCAAGCTGGGGCCCCACACTACCCCCGTCCCAAAAAAGCCAGCTCTATGTGGTCAGCAGGGCTACCAGGGCCCCCGGGAGAGGGCCTGGCCCAGGGGGCGGGGCATGCCACCCCCTGCTCTCAGGCAGAGGCTATGCAAGCACTCTGGCCCCACTTCCTCTTCCTGTGTCCCCTCCCCCAGCCCTCAGGTTCCTCCCCCTGTCTCCCGGGTGGGCCTCGCAGGCAGGGAACCAGTCCCTATGGTGCATGGGCGTGGGTGCGCTATTCAGGACTGCACCCACCCCAAGAGGCAGGTGGGTGCAGTATGAACCATCTGTAAGTTGGGACCTGAGGTCAAATGTCAGAATGGCCTCACCCAGCTCACACGAGGGGATGGCCTGTCAGGAACTCCTCCCTCCCCACTATGGATCAGGCTCGACTATGGCCAGCCACCCAGGCTGACCTTGACCACTAACATCTGGGGTAACAGCAGGAGAGGAATCCTGGAAGCTACCGCCCATCATCCAGACAGCCTGGGGAGCCACACCTGCCCCAGTGCAGAGTCACAAGCCCACCCCCCCCCCCCGGCTCCTCAGGGTAGGGCTGGCAGACCCCCAACCCCCGGCAAGGGCGTCCCTGTCGGCAACCACCATGCGGAAGGAGCCAGGCCGCTCTCTTCCCTGCGAGGCTGGCCTGTCTGTCTTCAAGGCCTGAGCGCCCAGAGGCTGCACCCTCAAAACCTGAGCCCGGGCTCTGCCTCCAGGTCTGGTGCCTACAGCCGGCCTACTCCAGGGACAAGAAGTAGGCCATTTCCCTTAGAGAAAAAAAAGTCATGAGGCTCGAACAGAACAAAGCCAAATGGTGGACTTTTCAGAGCTTTTCATAAAACAAGTAAATCAGAATAAAAACAAGTAAGCCATTTATTTCACTATCGTCTGAAAATGCTTTTGGTTTTTGAGGGAGCAGATGCAAAAAAAAAAAAAAAAATCCTGTCACTGACCTACTTCTGCTACAACAGTTGGGAGACGCAGAGGACCTACCCAAGATGCTCAGGAAGGAGCCCAGGTCACCAGACTCGCCAGTGTCTGGTTGGCCTGGGCCACATGGGGTAGTTACACCCGATTCTGTTTATTGGAGCAGACTCTAGCATCGCCCTGCCGCAAGCCTGGGTGCTAGTCAGCACATCAGGCTGCACACACAGAGTCGGAGGCCACCCGCTGCCCGCCCCCCACTCCCCTGGCCTTCTCCCTCCCTGCAGATATTCATGCTGTCTGGGGAGAAGTGCCCTCCTGGGAGCCTTCCAGGTCCAGGGACAAAGGCTGGCCCTTCTCCACATACCCTGCCTGGCCCTCTGCCTTTCTCTGGCCCAGCCTGGAGCAGGTTTCCAAGGGACCTGGGCCAGGAAGGAGGGCAGAAGCCACTCTGCAGCCCCTACTCCCGGCACTGTCCCCAGAAGCCTTGGGCTGGGGTGCCCCCTTCCTCTATGGCTTGGCAGGGGACTGACGCTGAGGATGGCTAGTGAGAACTGCCTCAAGGTGGCACTCCTTGGAGTCACCCCCCAAGGTCACCACAAGCAGGATCCATGTGTTGGGTGGGGCAGGTAGGTGTGGAGCCAGCCTGGCTGTCTCTCGGATGCTCTCACAAACCACAGAGGTGATCCACTCACACACTTTTATCCCCACTGGCCAACCAGGAACACAGACCCCTGAGCAGTCAGCCCCACTGTCCCGTGTGTGGGGGAGACGAACGTGCCCCAGAGCTGCCATTGCAGGGAGGACCCACAGCTATCTGGGGTGACCTCATCCTGCCATCCCTACTGTTTTCAGCTGCATTGCTTTCTACAGTCAGAACGCAACACGATGGTGATGTACACACACATTTACACTTATCTACATGTGTGTGCGTGCTCAGCCGCTCACTCTTGTCTGACTCTTTGCCACTGTATGGACTGTAGCCAGCCAGGCTCCTCTGTCCATGAAATTCTCCAGGCTAGAATACTGGAGTGGGTTGCCATTTCCTCCTCCAGGGGATCTTCCTAACCCAGAGATCCAACCCAGGTCTTCTCCATTTCCAGTACTGCAGGCAGATTCTTAACCCGCTGAACCACAGGGGATCAACAAACTTAACAGATATCTCAGACTTGGGCCTGTCTCTGTGGAAGCCAGTACCCAGGCCTCTGCTGAGGGAGCAGTGCTCACCGACACGCATGGGTGCACATGCCTGTGGTGGTCAGAAGGACTACACACCAAGCATTTCAGAAAGGTCTTTTTCCTGCTTTTGCTAAGGGTTTCAAAACACATTTGAAAATTTCTGTACCCAAGGTCCCCTTTCTAAGAGCGAGAATAAAATACCAGTGGTTCCTGCCAGCAGGCGGTCAGCAGCCACTCCAAACAAGGGTTTGAGGCCATCTCTGTCACACACACACAGTCGACTCACATCCCCGTACTTTTCCTGAAGGGACAGGCGAGGTGAGGTGTGTCGCCTCTCCCACTCCCCCAAATGCTTCCAGACCCCAGACTGCTCCACACAGGGGATCTCCTCCAGGGGATGTACTGCCATGAACAACTCATGTGAGCTGAACCCCAAGAACAGATGGTTCCATCTCTTTGCTCTCTGTTCTGGTGGTCACATCACTAACTGCCTCCAAAGGGAACCCAACAGTGTCTTCCCTGAGCTGAGGGGAGCAGGCCCGCTAGGGCCCGGCCCTCTCCCGGCTGTCTCAGGAGAATCCTCCCGCCTCAGGAGCAGTGTGCCGTCAACAGCCTCTCTCGGAGTCTGTGATTGGTGGCACCCCAACCCAGACAGCCCGGGAATCACATTTCAGTCAGTTTCATTGGAGATCTTCTCAAACACTCCAGAAAGGTGGGGACACGAGTTTAGGATCCACAAGTAAAGACCCAGCTTTACTCATTTGATAAAAATATTCTTCATGTAAGACTAATCAAAAACAAAGTGGGACTGGGGCTTCCCTGGTGGTCCAGTGGTTAAGAGTCCGCTTGCCAATACAGGGGACACGTGCTCAATCCCGGGTCCAGGAAGATCCCACATGCTGTGGTGCACCTAAGCCCGTGACTCACAGTTACTGAGCCTGTGTGCCTAGAGCCTGTGCTCCATAACAAGAGAAGCCTCCGCTTGCCGCAACTAGAGAAAACCCACTCGCAGCAATGAAGACCCTAGTGCACCCCCGAAAGTAAATAAAAATTAAAAGTGAGTAAAGGGAACTCATATCCAAAATATACAAAGAATTTAAAAATCTCAACAATAAGCAAACACTTGATTGTATAATAATACCGATGAGAGACCCAAACACAACTATCAAAGATGCACAGATGGTAAATGCTATGTGAAAAGTGCTCAATATCATTTGTCATCAAGGAAACGAAAGTAAAACAAGAGGATGGCACCCTACACAAGTGTGTGTGTGTTTAGTCGTGTCCGACTCTTTGCAACCCCCACGGACCGTAGCCCTCCAGGCTCCTCTGTCCATGGCAATTCTCCAGGCAAGAATACTGGAGTGGGTTGCCATGCCCTTCTCCAGGGGATCTTCCTGCATCTCTTATGTCTTCTGCATTTGCAGGTGGGTTCTTGACCACTAGCCCCACCTGGGAAGCCCATACACACGTGAAAGCAGCTAAAATCCAAAAAAACTGACCCTGCTGGTGGAGCAGCTGAAATTCTTATTTGCTGCTGGTGACAATGCAACGTGGGATGGTCATTTTACAAGATGGCTGGGAAGTTTCTTAAGAAGTTAAACACAGACTCACTAGACAAGGCAGCAGTCCCACTCCTAGGCATTCATCAAGGGAATTCACCATCAGCCAACACTGGCAGTCAGCACTTTCTGTGGGTGAGGGGGTGAACATGAGCTACGTCCACACAGTGGAGCACAGTTCAGCCACAAAACAGAAGGAACTACTGGTTCCCGCACACCCAAGTGAATGCATCTGAAATGCATCTTGCTACGAAGAAGAAGCTAGATCCCTAAGTCTATACATTGTATGATTACTCATGTGACATTCCGTCAAAGGCAAAACTGTAAGGACAGAAAAATGCACCAGGGGTTGGAGGGCTGTGGCTGACCACAGAGCTTAATTTTTATGGTGATGGAACTCTTCTGCCTGGTACTGGGAGGGTGGTTACAGACTCTCTGCTTTGCCAAAACCTATAGACTGGACTTCACCAAGAATGTACTGGAATGTTTGCAAATGCTTAGCCTGGAGAGAAGGCTGCAGATCCCAGGATGGGGGCTGGCTGGGACAGTAGACACCAGCCATATTACAAACACATGACATGGTATCTGGGTGGGTGGGGAGACAGGGACAGGGAAGAAGCCTGCACCTCAACAGAGTTCCAGCTTCTTAGAGGAGAATCCAGGGCAGACCATCCCAAAGTCCTTCACATGTGCTCCAGGGCTGAACAAACAAGTGGATGCAAGGCAGGGGGAGGGAGCCTAGGTCTTGCTGTCAGAGAGGCAACAGCCTCTGGACCAGGGGAGGCAGTGAGTCCTTCCTGGGGGTGGGGGAGGGATGCCTCCAAATCTGAGATGGTGTGAACTCATGCTGAGTCCTGTGTTCACATAGAGAGTTAAGTGAGTGAAGACTGTGGGAGAGGACGCATCCTGGCTTTGTCCACCAGGAAGAGCAAGAAGCAGTGACACCCCCAGGAACAAGGAACACCTGCGGCACCTAGATCTTGGTCTCTAAATACCACTTTACAACAAACATAAATGGGAATCCTTGGAGACATGGCTCACTCTGGGACTGGAGTGGTACACATACAAGATGAGCCAGAAGCAGCTTGTAATGCCAGACAGTGAAGAAGTGCACAGAAGTCAGCGTGACAGGGGCAAGGGACCCAGAAACCAACCTGACCTGGCCCTGGCCAAGGCTGGAATGTTTGAGTAACAAAGTATATACCAGCTGTCGCTCTCCTACCGATTAAAGTGACTAGAAGAACCCTTCCAGGAAGCGGCAGCCCACTCCGGTATTCTTGCCTGGGAAATCCCATGGACAGTCTGAGCCTGGAGGGCTACAGTCCATGGAGTTGCAAAGAGTCAGACACGAGTGACTAAGCACAGAAGAGCACTTCTCCTCTATGGGGTTTTTCCCCCAAAGCCATAAACCCAGTCTCACTCCAAGAAAAACATCAGACAAATGCAAACTGAGGGACAGTCTACACATCCCTGGCCACCACCCCTCACAATGGTCAAGGTCAAGGGAAACAAGGAAAGTCTGGGAACCTGTCCCAGTCGAGAGAAGCCCAGGAGAGCTGACTACTATAGTAGTCAGACAGTGAATTACAGAAAACTCTGCAGTCACATTGTGGGATCATGACAGCACTGACCATGTGGCTTCTTTCTAACTTTTTATTCTGTATTAGACTATGGCTGATTAACAACGTTGTGATAGCTTCAGGTGGACAGCAAAGGGACTCAGCCATACATATACATGTATGCATTCTCACCCAAATTCCCCTCTCATCCAGGCTACCTGGCTTATTTCTGAGAAGTCAGTCAGTTCTTCTTAGATAGTGCAAAGGGCTAACACAGCCCCATTTGTTGGGGAAAAAAATAAATGCTGGTGAAAGTGAGAGATTTCCAAGGTTCCTCAGATGTGTTTGGAGGACTGGCTCACACAGTGGCTACCTCTGCCAGCCAGGTACTTCCCTGCTGAATGCTTGCCCACTCCAAGGATGAATGTGCAGTAACTGTCCAGTGGTGACTGCGGCAGAAACAGCCAAGTGCCCAATATCCCAGCACCTGCTACCTGGGTCTTTTTTTTTCTAGATGACATGACTTTAGCTTCTGTAGCAACAATGCACCAGGGGAAAATGCTTCCTGCCTGACTCCCTTGCAGCTACAATGGGCTTTGGGAACTGATTCTGCCCAATTTGCTGTAGTTGTTAAGTCACTTAAGTCATGTCCAACTCTTTGTGACCCCATGGACTGCAGCAGACCAGGCTTCCCTGTCCTTCACTACCTCCCTGAGTTTGGTCAAACTCATGTCCATTGAGTTAGTCATGCCATCCAACCATTTCATTTTCTGTCACCCCCTTCTCCTCCTGCCCTCAGTCTTTCCCAGCATCAGGGTCTTTTCCAGTGAGTTGGCTCTTCGCATCAGGTGGCCAAAGTATTGGCGCTTCAGCTTTGACATCAGTCCTTTCAATGAATATTCAGGGTTGATTTCTGGTGATTGAGTTCTAATTAAACCACTGGGTGCATTTTCATGATAGAGATGTCTATATGCACTCTGCCTTTCATACTTGGCTGGACCATGTCCTCCCTACATGGAATGAGTCCTCCCCACCCACAATGTGGGTTCCAACATTGCAGGACCACCAGAGTCACACCGTCACTGGCCTCAGGGGCAGCACTCTCCTCTCCCTGAATGGCTGCCTCCTTATGCACCCTGAGAAGACTTCTGGCTGGGGCTCTAGCTGTCCCTCCTGGATAACATCTCTGGACAAGAGTAGAAGGAGGGCCCTAGCTGACCAGCTGGACACTGCGGCCCAAGGCAGCAGTGGCGCCTGTGAGGGGAAGGGGTTGTCCTGCCCAGTGGTGTGGCAGGTACACCCCCAGGCAGCTCCCAGTCTCTGGGCAGAATCACCACTGGCCACCAGACACATGAGAAGAACCTCTGATGTGCGTGGGCAGGCAGGTCAGAGGAAAAAGGCAGCCTGGTGGATGCAGAGGTGAGGAGAAGCAACTCCCAGAGCTGTCACTGGTGCTCAGAGGTAAGATATGACATCTGTGAAGCAAAAACAAGATGTTCCTTAAAGAGAAGAGACCCAGAAACTGAGTCTGAAAGCAAAGACACACAATACGGGGATATAGCAGAGATTAAAATCCAATCTCAGAGTTGTCAGAGAACATGGAGACAGCACCACAGACAAAGAGCAAAAGATGAGAAAACGGATGACAAGAAGGCAAAGGTAAGAAAAGGAAAGATCCAGTTATGGAGCCCAGACAGCTGGAGGACAGAGGGGTGGGCTGTCACCTGGGGTGGGCAAGAATGAGGCCAAGTTCAGGAAGAGAGCCTATTGGGGGGGATGGGGGTGGGGAGGGTGCGCCAGGTGCACTCTCCCCCCCAGTAGAGACCCCTGACAAAAACCACACCCACAGTTCCAAGGACAGGGAAGCGTGTCAGGTACCAGGAGTCGAGCAGCCTCGACCTTGCCAGAAACCACAGCAAAGGCCCAAGACTGCAAAGCAAGGCCCCCCCCAAATCCCAAGCTGACTAGGAGACCCAGGACCAGACATCCAGCCCAGAGGACTCAGGTGCGAGGCCAGGAGCAAAACACTGCAGACACACAGGTCTACAGAAACAGCCTCCTGAGCCTGTCTAGGCTCCACTGAGGAGCAGAGGCTCCAAGAAACAGGGCCTAGATGGCGGCAGGTCCCAGGACAGCAGCACCACCAGTCCACAGCCTCAGGTAGCTGAAGAGGCCCCCAGAGGACAGGCTGCATGTCCCACCCTGTGGGGAGAGCCACGAGGGGACGAAAGGGCAAAGGGATGGGGCAGTAATAGCAGCGCTGAGAAAACCAGGCAGAAGGGCAACTTTATTATTTTTTGTTTTTTTACCTTCTTTCTCAGAAGGGCAACTTTAGTTCTCAGGAAAGAACTGTGAGCAATACCTGCAGCCTGCGTCTCTTAGTCCTGAACACCTCTGAAGGTGAGCGGGATAACACCCCAAACTGTGACCTGGAAGTGGGGCAAGGTGGTCACCACCAAAGAGGCCACATGGCTGCCTCTGGATGGGTCACAGCCAGAACATGGATGCAGGCCTCGAGTCCTGCCTGCCGCCCCCCACCTCCGAGTGACTCTGATAATACTGGAGGGACAGGTCCAGCATTCCTGGCAGCCCAGCCTTTCCTCGGAGAGTTGCTGTGCTGGCCTCATCACCCGTTTGCAAAAGCCATGGAGGACACCAGGTGGGTGGACGCGGTGCCTGCCCCGCCCCACCAGAAAATATCCCTGCCAGCCAGCATCACCCCACGAGCTCTCGGCTGTTTCAGTCATTGCTCCTGATTTCTGTAAAACTCTGTGTCCAGAGCAGCTCTGACAGTGTGCTTGTCTTGGGAGCTGCTTGCTCCCCCCATGCAGCTCTGTCAGTGGGTGCGGGGTGGGGGGCTCCCCATTCCCCAGCTCTGTGGTCACCGGAGGATGGGGGGCTTTGGCCTTCTGTGTCTTTATTCCATCTTACTGAGCACTACTCTAGCCCAAGACATGCCAGACTCTGGTATCCAAGTCAGGGCCCTGACATGTTAGGGGTGCCTGGAGACCCTGCAGAGAATCAAAGGCTGAAGGCTCTGCTCTCTCCTCCAGCACACCTGGCTCAGAGGCTAACCTGCTCACTGGACCCCGTCCTTCCTCCAGTGCCTGAGGCCTACTTGCCGCACCCTAGGCTTGGGCTTTGGTTAGCGGCTCCAGCTCCACCCTACGGAGGCCAGGGTGGCGGCCTACAGGCTGGGCAGAAGCCCTGGCGCTGGGGCGGGGGTTGAGCCTTCCCTGCCAAGCGCCACATGGGCCCCTGGATTGTGCGAGCCCCCTCGGTCCGGAAGTGGGGAGTGCTATGGAGTTGCTGTCTCCAGGGGTCCAAGAGCCAGGTCAGGCCATGGGGGAGGGGGACTTCCCAGAAAGAGCCTGGTTTCTGTTTAAAAGGAGAAACAGACTCAGAAGAGTCCTCCTCCTCTTCCTCACATCCAAGCCCTGTGGATGCAGGATCCCCACCAAAAGGACCTGGGGGTCCTACTGCAGGCCCCGGCCACCCCCGCTTGTGGCCAGATGGCTGTGGGAACTCTGGCCGCAGACACCGCCCCCCTTCCAGGCGCTATTCTTGGTGTGTGTCTCCCTTTGGGGGGGAGGATGAGGGTGGAAATGATCAGAAGCTAAAATTAGCAAACGGCAAACAATTGAGGCCAGGGAACTGAGGTCGGCTGAGGATAACGGTTTTGTTTTCTGTGGCCCTGAGGTGGTTTGAGCAATAAAGGGAATTGAAAATGAAAACAAATCTGGACGCCACCCAAGCTCTGCTGGGACCAGCCAGACAGGGGGCACCCGGGGGTGGGCGGCCAGATGACAGTGCCCAGCCTGGCCCCTCCTGGGGCTCCCCTCCTCCCGCCCACAGGGACTTCCTGCTGCTGCTGCCCTGCGAGCTGGCCTTTTCTCCCACGGCCGCAGGGATGGCCTCCCTGGCACTAGCCTGGCTGACTTCTGCTCCAGGGAGGGCTGGCATAAACCCCTGTGACTATGCCCTGAAACCAGGCCTACGAGCCCCTGCCCTGGTTCCATGGGGAATGCCGGTGACACACGAGGAAACCAGGCCCAAGGGTCTGTGACATGCTGGGTCACACGGTTGGGCAGGCAGAGGCCCTCAGCACACAGGCATGGCTGGGAGGAGGGCACTGTGACTCCTGATTGCCCTGAGAGGGGCCAGCTGCACAGTGGCTGCAGACAGACAAGGGAGGGGGCCCGGCCTTGTTGCCGCTTGGTGGACAGGGAGCTCTGCTCCCCTAGAAGTCATGCCCAGCGCTCCTAGGAAGGGGGAAGTAAAGCCCCCCTTCGCTCCTAACAGTGCTCGGCTTGGCCTGGAACACAGAGGCCATGGGGTGGCTGTGGCCCCAAGGATAGGACGCCCATTCCCAAGTCAGAGTGGCTGCTGGAAGCCCTTCCCCGGGGCCAGCCCAGGGCCATGAGCTTGAGGCACCACAGGTGACTCCACCACCACACGTGTGCACATTTCAGTCCTTGAAGCCGCCACAGGGTGAGTGCTGGCCCACACCTAGCCAGGCTGGCCTAGACCCACACTCGCCTAGCACTGACCTCAGCGCCATTTACATCTCCGGAAACTGACCAGGGCTCTGCTGGCCATTACCTGGGCCACCAGGTCTACATGTACAGAGCAGGGAGCCCGGGTAATTCGAGGGGTGGAACTGGAGTCCAGGTGGAGGGTCCAGTGCTGAGAAGAGATAGAGAGTTGTGGGTGTGGCCTGAGTCAATGATGAACACAGCTTCCATGGCCGCTTCCCAGGGCCAGGAGATCTCGGCGTCCGAGGTCAAACCACATGCCCTCCAGCACTGAGGGCCCAGAAGTGGGGTGTACAGCAGAGCAGTCTGAGGGGCCTGGGGCAGAGAGCAAGTCTGGGGCCTTCCCTACCAGCCAGCTCAGCTCACTGCAAAGTCCTTGGACATCTAAGAGCACCCTTCTTCCTGCCAGGGTGCTGGGCTGGGTGCTCTCATGCATCACTGGTAGGGTCACTCATTCTTCCTTTCTAGAAGGCAATCTGCCCCTAAGTGCGCATTTCTGTGCTTGCTCCCAGGATGATAACAAGGACAAGCCCACCATGGGTGACAGTCAGTTACAGGCTTTCCAGGAAAGCAAGTCACGAGGTATCACAGCCTGAGACCCAGGGCCTAGTAAGGACACAAGGGACAAAGAGACGAGGATGCGCAGGGCAACCATGAGAAGCCAGGTCCAGGGGCCTGCTGGCACTTCGGAGACGTGACCACCACAGAATGTCACAGTGGGAAAGGGCCAAACGTAAAATGACTGTATGGGACGATCCCACGTTTCATGTTAAAATAGATACAGGCAGATGTGTTAACACAGTGTCTCGTGGGAGGTGGGATTAAAGTTACTGCTTTTCCTCTTTTTCTCTTAATGCTTTTCCATTTCCCAAATCCTCTTTCATGGACACACTTGGCTTTTATAATCAGAAATAAAAACAAGTGCAATGCGCTGAAATCACAGTTTCCAGTAAAGCTACTTCTTACAAGAAACAGGAACACATCTGACCCAATCCCAGAGCACCAGCAGCAAGTCATAAATGGATGGAGCACACATTCTCCAACTGTCGATAGGACCCGACTCAGAAGCTGCCCTCGGGTTCACAAATGGTGGGCCTGGGTCATCTGAAAAGACTCGTCTTTCCGGGAGATGCTGTGGAGTTCCTCCGCTTGGCTGTCCACCATCCCCAGTCTTGGAAAAGAGACCTAAAGGTGAGGACAGAGCCAGACAACTGCTCTGAAGACGTAAAATTTGGTATCACATAATCTCTTTTTTGAGTTTTTCTAAATTTTCCAAAATTGTTTGCAGTTAATGTATCATTTTCAATAAAAACGTGTGTGTGCACACGCATGTGCACATGCCACGTGTGGCCCTCCTCTTCTCAGAGAGCACCAGGCTGGGCTGACATAGCCAGACCTTGGGCTCTGCTGTCACTTGAGCACAAAGCCAAGTCAGAGATGATAGAAGGGACTGCCAGCTGCTCCCATATATGTCCATCGTGTCCTTGTCTCTTTTCTCAATTGGACCCTTCCGTGGACAGCCTGACATCCCGCCACGTCCTATGCATTTTCCACTTTCCTCCATCAGCAGGAAACCTAGGGTTTGGGTCCTGTCTTCAGAAATAGACGAGGGGCACCCAGAAAGAGTAGGAAGAAGCTGCCAGAGCCTTCCCTCCTCCTGTGCATTCTTCCAAAGATACCCTTGGAAGGGAGGGGTATGCATACAGCCCTGGGGCCCAGCCCTGGGGGACATGAAGGGCATTGTGACACCCACTTCTCCTTTCTTCTTCCCTGGCCTCCAGAGTCACCCAGCCCTTCCCTCAGGACCCCCATCCACTCTGCTGATGAAGACCCCCACAAGACTCCCCCTTCCCACCACCCCTTCTTGGCTCCTGGATGCCCACACCCTGAGCCTGGCTCTCATCACCAAGGCAACGCCCCTCCGGCCCAGACTTGCCTCTGGACTACCCCCCAGAGACAGGGCAGTGCCTCTCTGCTCCCACAACCCCACAGTCCAAACTCAAGCCCCCTAACCCCGCCTTACAGGAGACTGGTTCACAGCTTTGGAAAGACCCGCCTTTCCCCTCTCCCCACCCACAAGCGCCAGGAAGTGCACTTCCCAAACGGCCATCAGCCCAGCAAGGTCTAGGCACAGGGGCCAGTGCCCATGACCCTGGCCTCCCAGGTGGACCCCAGAGTGGGCCGCAGGAGCCTTCTCCTCAGGAGCCTTGATGCTGCCAGCGGAGCTCCAGGGGGGTGCCTGTGATGCTGGGGGAGGGGGACACCAAACCCCAGCTCCACGCCTCCCTGGCCAGTTTCTCAGCCTCCAAATAATCATACCTACTGAGCACGGAGCCTGTCACAGATGCCCCAGGTCAGCAGTGTCCGTGATGGGAGGCGCCAACCCATCCCCACCCAGGGTCTCAGTATGGCCTCATGGCGGTGACACCCCCAGCCAGGCAGGTACTGCCCAGCAGGGACATCAGCCCCGCTCAGCTTCCCCACTTTCCAGACTCCATCCGCTCCTCATCCTCCCCCAGTGCCTCCTTTCACCCCCAAGGGTCCTGTCACCACGCACGTGCACAGGGCCCCACTGTTGGGGAGGGAGGATGTTGGGGGGGGTGCAGGCCTCCCTCACCAGCAGGAGCCAGGGCCTTCGCGGCACTCAAAAGACAGCAAAGACCCCCCTGCCCTGGCACCGTCCCGTGGGGCACACCCCGCACAGGTGGCTTTATACTTGGGTCTGTGTGTGCCACTGGCCAGGCCAGCCCCTAGCTTCAGCCCTGTTGCCTTGACCTTGGCTACAGTGTGGCTGGGACCCCACTGCCTGAGGACGTGGGACCTCACATGACTCCTGACTGGCCCACTCTGCCCCTCGGTGTGGTTGGGTTCTCAGCGCTGCCTCCTCCAGACCCATCACCCTAGCCAAGTCTGTGAAGGCCTGGGAGGACGCAGATCCCCAGCCCAGAAGCATCTTCCCAAGACCACAGGCCCCAACCCCCGGCCTGGCCCCAAGGATCGGTGCACCCCACTCATGGCCTCGGGGGTTGAAGCCTGTCATCTGGGTGTCCGCTGTGTGGAGGCAGGAGCCTGCCCAGCATTGGGGAGGCTAGCACTGTCCTCCAGGGGTGTGGAGCGCTCCGGGCCGCAGCCCCTCTCACCACCCCCAACCCCTGTCCTGCCAGCTGTCCTTTAGGCTCTTTTCTGTCCTGGAATCCACTGAGATATTGTTGACAGAAAGGTTCTACTGCTTTTAGGGAAAAAAAAAATCCTTAAACCTCTAAACCTTAAACCTAAAATGTGGATTTGTTCTCCACATTCTTAGGACAGATCCTGTGATGACCGGGTTTGGCCCCAGGGAGGGGTGGAAGGACAGATCAGGCCTCCCTGAGCTCTCCCTGTCGACCTCTGGAAACAGGCCCCCCAACCTAGGCTCCCGAGTGCGGGGTGACTCCCCACAAGCTAGGCCCATGTCGGTGGGGCAGGGGTAGGTCACCCCAACAGCCGAGCGCCCGGCTGTTCCCAGTTCCCAGCGCCCCAGCACCCCTGGCTGGACTCAGGGACACGTTTTGACCCTGGCCTGATAACAGGGGTGAGGGCGGTGATGAAGACGCTCAGGAGACCATTTTGCTGACCCCCCAGCCCTGCCGCACATATGAAAGGGGGGACCAGAGGTCAGCACAGACTGGTCCCGTATGCAGAGGAGGGAGGGGGTGAGGCCAGCCTCCAGACAGAAGTGATAGGCTCCAGGCACAGTGGATGGGGGCCCCTGAGGGATGGATGACTCCAGCCTCCAGGAAGATGGAGAAGCAGACACCTCTCCCCTCCCCAAGTGATTCAGGAACTGGGACCAGGAGACAGCAGACCCGGCCTGGGAGCCAAGGCGCCCTCTGGCCACCTGACCCAGGGTTTGCAAGACTCCATCCTCCATGGGGTTCACGGGGCCATCATTTGAGCCTGCAAACCAGAGTGTGTCCCAGGACCCGGCTGGCCAGTTCCCAGAAGCTCTGAACTGTGTGAGCAGTAAATGGTTCCCAGTCGTTTCCTGTGCTGAGAAATCGTACCCTAACACAAGAAACCCGGTTGGCATCATTGTGGCCCAGGGTGCTGCTGACACAAGGAGCTTCCTGCTGTGGGCCCGCAGAAGGTTGGACCCCACTTGGCCTCCTCACCACCTCCAAGCAGGCGAGCATCCCGAGGGTGGAGGAAGGGGTGGGGCGGGGTCATGCAGGTACAGGGCTGCTGGAGGCATCTGGCTCGGGGACCTCACACACCGACGGCCTGGTCACTCAGCATCCTCCTCTGTCCAGCAACCCCGTGGAACAGCCCCTGCCCCACCTGGACGCCCACAAATGTTCTCTGAAACAATTAGATGCAGGACAGAGAAAGGACAGCCACACAGGTGCCCAGGTGTCACTCGGCACAGAGGTGCTCCTTCCACGTGGCCCCTCAGACCGCACAGGAAGCACCTCAATGCCAAACACACTGATGCGAGGGCGAGAGCCTCGAGGAGAAGGACAGAACTGTGGTTCTGCAGCTGATGAGCTGGCCTCAACAAGTTTCCACACTTCCCTCTAGGACACAACTCTTGAATCTGCAAACTGAGAACTGCAGCCCCAAAAGAGAGAAGAAAGTGGAGAAAATCCCCAGATTGCCCGGAGTCCATGAGAACAGTCACTGCGGAAAACACCCCGGGTGCTGCTCAGACCAAGGGGTCAGGAAGTCCGTGGTCCTGAGGGGCTCCCCTGGCCGTGGGGACAGAGCCCTCCACCTGAAGGTGCCACGGCCACTGCCAACGAGACCTCTGTCCTTCCAACTGAAGAGGCTGCGGTTTACAAGGGGGCCTCCCCAAGGCGAGCTCCTCTCCCAACACAGCCAGCTTCTGGAAGTCCAGAGGGCCTGTCCATCCAGGTGGAGTGCCCTGGCAGGACTGGCACTGCTACTCATCACCTTGAGATGGTCAAGACCAGTGATACCCAGCAGCAGGGAGGCGGAGGATGCCATCCCTGCTCCCACCCCTAGCCTGGGCGTGTTCAGAGCTGCTCTGGGGATGGGGACCTGGGCTTCTACCTCAAGGCTCCAGTTCGGCGGCTCCTGTCCTACAGTGTGTGGTCAGGGCTGAGTGCCTGGTAACCAGTAACCAGTGAGGCTCACCTGCAGGGGTGCCACTCCCCAGCCTGAGCACAGACTCTGGGTAGCGCATCTCCATAGCAACAGGATCTCCACCACCTTTCTGTGGCCCGGAATGGATGGAGGGGCCCTTGACAGACCCAAGCTGAGGCTGGGACACAGCTCACCCACAAGATGAGCCCCGGGGTGGTTCTGGGAGGCTGTGATGCACGAGCTGGAACCTACTTCAAAAAGTCATTCTAAGTCATCCGTCTCTCCTCAAAAGAGAAGTTAGCAAAAATGTCTGTTAATTCAGGTACCCAAAAGCAATGCAGCAGTGAGGGGAATCCTGCTCTCATGGGGTAGACACACACGTACTTGTGGACACATACACACTCATAGACACACACACACTAGCAAACACTCGTAGACATACATGCACTCATACACACACTTGCAGATACACATGAGCTCACAGACACACACACTCACACACACACACACACCCCCCCTACACCACGTGCCTTGTGCACACTCTCAGGGGTCAGTGGTCAGCACGGCCCAACCTGCTGCCCAGTTGAGAACCTGGAGCCAAGCTCCATCTGTTCTCCCTCCCAGGCCAACACCGCACCGCACTTTGCGTCCGTTAAAACGACAGCACATAATCAGACAAAAAAACCTTTCCTCTGATGAAAACAAAGCATTGAGAGGCTCTTGACCAAGGTTACTAAGACACAGCGCATGTGCAGTGACGCTTCTGTGGGGCTGGAACCAGAGATATAGCAACAACGTGGCTCCAAGTCCACAGCCCAGATGGTCAGGACTTACAGATGGCAGGATCCCCAACACACTGTCCCTGCAACCCCAAGAGTCACCTCTGTAGGGAGCTGCTTCTCATGCAGGAAAGCTAGGGGTGGGGGGCCCACGAGGCAGCCCTGTCTTGTGCTGAGGGAAGGGAGCCAAGAGGCCTGCATACCAACTACAAAGACTGGCCCTGGACACAGGCCTGGCCCGACTCTGTAGATGGCCACATGGGTCTGCTCTATGTGTGATAAAACCAACAAGGTCAGGCTCCTTGCAGATTCACCTGGCACCTCCTCAGTGGGGGTGGATGGAGCAGGGCAGTGTCAGGTCAAGGGAGAGGCCTGTAGGAGAGCCTGTCACTGAGTGTCACCAGCGAGGTGCCCCCTCCTGGCCAGACTCTCTCGAGCCCAGGGATACCCAGCCCAGCCACCTCTGAGAGCAGCAAGGTTTAAGAGCAAACACCAAAGTACACCTTGTATCGAGGTGTACATGAGCTCTATCTTGGCCTCCCAGGAGAGCCTGGCATCTGGGGGGTGGGGGGGGAGGCACTATTTGGGCTTAGACAGACTTCTGTACGCATGTTATGGGGCTCTGAACACCCTGAGATGAGAGAAGTATCTCCCCGAATCTCTCCAGGGAGCTTCATCAACCCCAAAGTCAACACAGTCCTTGGGCAGTGCTGAAGTAAGCACTCGCGGGCCAGGACTTGGCCATCGCACATCCCCGCCCCTTCCCTGGCCATGACAGGGCCTCTCCACGGTTTAAAACAAAAAGCCTATGAATCATGGGAAGAAACATGCCTCCTATAAAAGGAATATAAATGTTTATTAAGAAATTCTAGGAACCAGGTCAGGCATCTTGGTATCTTAGTCACTCCAGCTAATTAAAGGGGAAAAAAAAAAAAATCAAAATAGAAGCCCATCCCAGAAACTTGAGACAATGAGAGCTTCTCTCACCACAAGCACTCTGAGCCCTGGCTCAGCCGGTTGCCAAGGCAACCCAGTGTTTACCTCTCCCTCCCCTGTGTAGGAGGATGCTGACCATTGACTGGGAACAGCTAGGCTGCCACCTCCAACACCTCACAGGAAAGGCCGCCTGGGTGTCCCCAGGGGCCCAGAAGACTGAGGAGGAAGCTACAGCCCCACCCCCCCTCTGCCACTCTCCCAGGCTGAGCCAGGCCACAGCACAAAGGAAGGGCTTCTTCAGCGTCCTGGGCCTGTTCCCCAGTGCACCCACCCGCCTCTGCCCAGGACTGGAATGCCTGGCAGTGTGCGTAGATCCCAGGTTGGGGGAAAGAAAGGGCTGGAGGAGGTGAAGGAAAGGGAGGAGAGAAAGCAGGAGGAAACATGAGGACCAAGCTGGACTTGCTGCTTAGCTCAGGTCAGCCACAGCCAGACCCCCATACCAGGTTGCTGGCCCAGATCAGGGCAGAACAGCCCAGAACAAGTGACCTACTGGTGCTCAGGGAGTCACACCCTCCAGCACAGCTCCAGGATCCCTGCTGCCCCTGCAGCCACTCTGGACACACTGTGCCTTCCCCAGGCTCCTGCAGGGTGACGCGGGGCGTGATGACACACCTGCTGCAGCCGGAGCCACCTGGCCAGAGGCCTCCTGACAGGCTTCCTTCCAAAGAAACAACTGCCCTGAGCTTTGACAGGAAGCTGACCACATTCACACACATAAGCATGCACAGCACGTGCACACGTGTGTCAGTGTCTATCTCCCAAGGCCCTGTGCAGAGCTGAACACATGATGGGAGGAGCTGAACATGGAAGAAGTTAAGACAACTAGGTCACAAGTTAGGGAGATGATCAGGGGAAGGGAGATCAAGACTGACATTTCTCAAAGGCTCAAGTGAGTGAACTGAAGGTTGATGTCACCTGTCCAAAGCAGGATGCGAGCAGGTAACACCCAGTCCAGTGTTCAGGAAGCAGGGCATATCAAGGAAATCAACCCCGGATACTCATTGGAAGGACTGATGCTGAAAGCTGAAGCTCTAATACTTCGGCCACCTGATGTGAAGAGTTGACCCTGATGCTGGAAAAGACTGAAGGCAGAAGGAGAAGGAGACGAGAGGATGAGATGGCTGGATGGAATCATTGATTCAATGAACATGAGTTTAAGCAAACTCTGGGAGATGGTGAAGGACAGGGAAGCCTGGCGTGCTGCAGTCCATGGGGTCGCAGAGAGTAAGACACAACTTAGCAACTGAACAACAACAAAGAAGACAAGGCTGAATTTCCTGCAAACCCCAGAGGCCTGATGGTAACTCAGGGCAACCACCTCGATCACCAACACAACAGCGATCACCAACACAACAGCATGACGCCTATGCAGCGAATGCTCAGGCCCCACACGGAAGAGGGCTCAGAGAAAACACTGAATGACATTTCATGATCATAAAAGGTGGCATCCTGCAAAGTCCCTCAGACTATCCCAAGGAATACCCTGGTGCATTAGGCCAAACAACAAAGCAACATTATTATTTCTTATTTTTTAGCTGCTCCATGAGGCTTATGGGATCTTAGTCCCCTGATCTGGGATTGAACCTGCAACCCCTGCAGTGGAAGTGCACAGCCATAACCACTGGGCTGCCAGGGAATTCCAAAGTTCACAGGATTTGCAGGCAAGCGGCCCAAAGGGGTTCTCTAGAAAAGACAAGGAAATGGGGGTAATGGCCCTGAGCATCCAGGGCTGCAGGAGCGAGAGTCCTAAGAGGTCCTCCTGACCCTCTACTCCCTGTCCTCGGGGACAAAAATGACAACTGATGAAAAAACATGGGGAAGTCCTTCCAGAATGGGAATTGGGTGAGACCTCAGTGATGGATGGAGACCTGCCTGAGCCCCACCTGCCTGCCCCACCGTGCTCATGCCCAGTGGGAGAGGATTACCCATGAACAGTGGACAAACCAGAGTGGCCCAAAGAGGGAAGGAGGACAAACAGCAGAAGTCAGGGAAGCAGGCAGGGCCCCTAAGTGGCCAGACTGCCTATCACTCACCATACAGTTCAGATTAGTATCAGTGGCAACTGTGTAATTAATCCACACTTATTATCTCTCCCCCTAGTGAAAACCTGTAAGGTTTGTTACTATGAGATGCTAACCCCCCAGCTCCCAGACCCTCCCCCCATCTCAGATGAACAGCTCAGCCAGCCAAAGGCCTAGGCAAAACACCACTGTCCGCCAAGGACATGCCTGGGCCTCCCAGGCCCCAGTTGGCCCCTCCTGGCGGCTGAGTACTGAGGTTTATGTGCGCCTTTTATGGTTCCTCTCTGTTTCCCAACACTTTCTTGCAAAAACCTCCACTCTTGATCTGCCATTAATTTTAGCTTCTTCCTCTAGCCCCCAAACACTTTATCCTTTTTTATTAAGTGAAAGTGTGTTAGTTGCTCAGTTGTGTCCAACTCTGCAACCCCGTGGACTGTAGCCCACCAGGCTCGTCTGTCCATGGTATTTCCCAGGCTAGAATAACTGGAATGGGCTTCCATTTCCTTCTCTATTTTTTAGTGAGTGTTAACAAATGAAGAGCTCAGAGAAGGAATGTACAGGGGAAGGAAGTTCCTGTCCTGCTCCCATCGGAGGAGGACGACCTCCAACTTAACCCAAGGGTGTAAGGAGCCCTGTCCTGGGCCCCAGATCCTCTGCCAAGCTG
This sequence comes from Muntiacus reevesi, assembly GCF_963930625.1. Taxonomy (NCBI): domain Eukaryota; kingdom Metazoa; phylum Chordata; class Mammalia; order Artiodactyla; family Cervidae; genus Muntiacus; species Muntiacus reevesi. Next base: position 25,959,937 of record NC_089263.1, on the reverse strand, counting down.
CCTAGCTGTCACCCTGCTGGGGCCCCAGGTGGGGGCCAGAAAGCCCCCCGAACTCCTAAGCCCCCTCCCTCTCCCACACCTGTGCTTCCTTCCAGCTGGCCGCGTCTGCAAGACACGGGCCTTGCCAGAAGCTGCTTTCAAGACAGGACCTGGCACAGGCCAAGCCTCCTACCCCCCAGTGAGTGACCGCCAATTTGGGCCCCAAACTATTTCTTGCAAAGCTCTTTCTCCGGCTCCAGGAGGCAGGCCTGTGCTCAGGAACCATGGGCCACCCACCTGTGCAGGACAGGCCATGGCACAGGGACTTTTTTTTTTTTAGGGACGTTTAATCCAAGGCCTCAAGTCTCAGCACTTTTCCAAACAGGTCACCTTGGGACAGACTGGCCGATGGCCACGGAGGGCGGCCAAGTTCCTGGTTAGCAAGTGTTTTTGCGTGATGAACTTGAGAAAAGGAGAACAATCAACAGATCACTCCCACCCCCACCCCCTCTGCATATAGTAAAAAACCTGGAGTATGGCTCCCCAATCCATGCTGCAGGGTTCAGAATGATGTCATGCAGATGCTGCACTGGGCCAGGTTGCCCTCCCTGCACACACAAGGCCCACAGTGAATGGGGTGGATGCCCTGCCCCACCTGACTCAGTGGGGACAGGGAGCAGATGGAGGACACGGGACAGCCAGGCCACTGGAGGACCAGTTTTCCCTCCAGGGCCCACTCGCCCACTGCAGAGCCTCCTTGCTGGAAAAGGGCTGGGGGCGGGTGTGGGCCCCAACATGTAAAACAGACGACCAGGACCAGAAGTCATGGGTTCCATAGAAACAGGTTCCATGGAAACATGCTGCAAGCTGGGATACTTAGGCCAGCTACAAGGGACAGAATACCTTGTAAATGGCAGAACTCGGGGTTGGGTGAGGGGTTCTCCTGTCCTAAGTGCCTCATGTTAGATCACTGCCCTCAGAGTAAAAACTCAGAGGTCCAGCCTCCATTGTCTTGGCCCAGGGCAGGGACCGAGGCCTCTGAGCCCAGTGCTTGGCTTCAGGGGACTCTGTCCTCTCCACCGGCTTCCAGTCACACAGGAGCAGGTGCTCCTAACTTAACTAACAAGTTTATTCCCATCTTGACAGGACATTGACTTCCAACTTGGGGCTGTGAAAGGAACGGAAAGCAGGTTTAGGAGTGTGGACTCAGATCCAGATTTGGTTTTTCTCTGGAAAGTATGTCGAGATCTACTAGGGCATTAAGGGTACCATGGGCTGCAGGACCCACCCACCCCGGTCTGGGAGACGGGTCACTGTGGGCACACAGCTGGGTGTGGGTGCACCGACCGTGAAGAATACATCCATGACCACCTCCTAAACCACGACGAAGACTATCCAGGAACATCTGATTCAACCTAACATTAAGGGATCTGGTCTGTTTGGGGAAGGGAGCTCCTAAGACTCTTGAGTTGTCCTCTGACTTTAAAAAAGACTTCCAACAACAAACCTGAAAAACCAGCACTGGTCCAGGCAAGGAGACTGGGGGATGCACAGAAGCCAGGCAGGTGGACTGGGCAGCAGGGGCTGAGTGCAGGTGAGCAGATGGCGCCCCAGCATGGCACCTGGCTCTACGCAGGACCAGCGGGACCCTCTGGCAAGCCACGGTCTCAGAGTGGTACTTATTGTTGAGAGCAGGACATTCCTGTAGAGTGGGGCAGCCTGGCAAACACCCCTTCATTCGCGATATAGCACTGCATGTCCCCCTCTGGGGCACCAGCACTACCTGTGCTATAGTTTTGACCAAAGATGGTTTACATGGGATCTGATCATGAGAAAAACGACGAGACAAGTGCAGATGGAGGGATTTTTCTGCAAGGCAACTGGCCTGGGTCCTAAAATGCCAATGAACTAAAGACCCAATGATGCGGGGAGGTGGGGTGCTTTCAGACTGAGGGATGCTGAAGAATGAAGACAACCAAATGCAATGTGTGATTAACCACATCCTGGCTCTTGTGTGGGCCACCGGGGGGGGGGGGGGGGGGGGCGGTTATCAGGGAAACTGAATATGGACTGTATGTTACATAGTAAATAGTATTTTGAGAGGCAAAGAAGGCAGAAAATATAATATTTAGAGAGAGGAGGCAGGAAGGAGGGAAGAAAGACTTTTTTTTTAAACTGGGAGAGAATATTAACTACCAACTAGGAGAATATATGCAAGTATACTGTACCACCTCTTAATGTTTCAGAAGTAATAAGGACTTGCGGGGGAAGCAGTGTGCAAGGGGCACATGGGGTTCTGACATCCTGAGGCCCTGCTCACCCGCCATCCCAGGGTTCATATGGGTGCAGCTGTCACACATGCAGACACACCCACACTCTGGAGCGGGGCTGCCTGGCATAGGTCCCAGCTCTACCCTCACCTGCTCTGCAACCTCCGGCATATTTCTTTTTTTAAATTTATTTGTATTTATTTGGCTGCATAGAGTCTTAGTTGTGACACGTGGGATCTAGTTCCCTGACCAGGGATTGAACCCAGCCCCCTGTATCAGAAGCACTGAGTCTTAGCCACTGGACCACCAGGGAATTCCCTCCGGCATATTTCTTAACCAGTCTGAGCCTGGCTGTCCTTTAAAAAGGAGTAGCAATGGCAGTGCCTGTTCCATAGGGTCCTATTGCAAATGGAAGGCCTGGCCCCTGGTGAGCAGTGTGGATACGCTGGACACAACCTCAGAGCTGAGTGTGTCATTCTACAGGTTTTTTATTTTAAAAACTCTTTTCGTTGCCTTCTTTCAGCCCAAATCAGACACACCTTAACTATGACCTGAAAGCTCCAGACCTCTGTTGGGAAGATCAGGTGTCACGGAGCGCAGGCCCGTGGTGGGGAGGATGGCATGGCTTCTGCAGACACCCCGGGTCTGTCTGCTCTAATGCTGTGGGGTTCGTGGGGTTTCTCAAGTTATGCATTTAAACACATTACTACTACATGTGAATAAGCCTTTGTTTCCTTTCTCCCAGGCTTTTAGCCACCAGCAGTGCATCTCACCCTTGCCCTTCTGATGCACTACATCCAGGAGTTAGACAACCACCGGCATTCGAAGTCATGTTGGGGCAGACAGGCCCTGAGAGCCAGGGGTCCCCATTAGCCCCCTTCAATGAGTGAACCTGGCAACAGCACCTGCTCTGAAGGGGGAACTCCCCCAATCCTGTTGGTTCCAAAGGCCACACACAGACAGGGCCTCTGATTAAGTGAAACCTGGTCCTACCAGCCGCTCACATGGAAGCGGGTGTGTGTGTGTTGGCAGGGGGGCGGGGGGTATGGTTCCAGTCTGCTTTCAGGCAGGGGAATGGGGAGCAAATAGTTCACATGACACTCCCCCACCAGTGCAGGCTGTGTGCTGGGCGGCCCACGGGGCATACCTCACTGCAGCAGGGGCTGAACACCAGTGGGTAAGCCATGGCAGGATGGCAGGATGGCTGGCTGTGAGGCATGGCTAACATGGCTTTGTTGAGGTTGCTTCAAAAAATGTTCTCGATGTGATGCTTTCACACGTACAAAAGGAGAACTGGAAGGAGTTTGTTTTTAGAAAAAAAGAAAGGGCAGTCAGCAATACAGCAAGACCCTTAGTCCTGGGGAGACCAATATCTTTTGGTCTGTTTCCTTTCAAGACACAACCTGTCCTTTAGGTCAACAGAGTAGCTCCACCACACATGCGCCACCTATGCCATCACTAATACCTAGGTCTCGATCCCCCACAAATGCCAGGTGGACACCAAGACACACACCGGAGTCCCCTGCTACAAGGTTTCCAACAGCAAACAAATGAGAAAAGCAGCACAGCTGAGCCTGCAGCAGGTAAGAGGCTGGGTGACTGACAGTAGCGCCACAGAGCTGCACCCTGGAGTATGAGGCAGCCAGGAAAAAGAATGAAGCTGCCTCCCTAAGTAAACATACAGGACAAAAGCCTTGACTGGATGTGTTCTGTGGATCCTACATGTGTGTTTTTAAATCACCTACTCCGTGGATAAACATGCATGTGTGTACACACAAAAATGCATTAAAAGAGTCTGGAAAGAGATGTATCTATAACATAGAGTAACAGTGGCTAGCTGGGGGAGGGGAGGGCTCGTGAATTCAGCCTGCACACTTCTGCATTGTTTGAAGAGTTTCACAACCAGGCCGACTGGCAGGCTAGGACTGTGGGGGAGCAGGGGCGGGAGACTCTGGCCTGGCTGTGGCCCAGACAAAGTGCTGGCCCTCTGCCAGCGCGGCTTGCTCTGGGTGAAGGAGATCCTGGCAGCCACCCTCCACACTGACGGCTGCCTTCCCAACACAGCTGCCTGGGGCGCACCTGCCAGGGGTCTAGGCGGGCAGTGTGCTTGGAACACCAGGTTCTAATGCCAGAGCTCAAGTCGGGGGAGAGTTAGGAATAAATCCTGGCCCCCATAACCACCTTGGGGATCAAATCCCTTGTTCAGGGGTCAAGATAAATTTTAAACAAACCCTGCCCCAAGTGATCACAGGAAATGGCTGAGACAATGCAACCTTCTCTACTTTCCACCCCACACAGGGCAGGTGCGCAGGAGCAATTAACTCCGGGACTGCAGGAGGCGGGGCTGGATCCACCTTTCCAGCCAGGCCCCCAGACCTGCTGAGACGGCCCAGCCCAGGGTGCAAGGAGAGGTTCTGGCTGCTGGAGCTGGAGGGCGAATAGGGTACAAAGGTAATCTGAAAACAATTGTTTGTGAGAATCCACAGGGAAGAATGGATCCGGGATGTGTCTGCCAAGAAAGCCTGGGCCCACTCTGCCAGAGCTCCACCAAGCCCAGCAGGCAGGAACCCTTATATGGGGGATTTTGCCAGGTAGGGGGGCTTGGGAGTGTCCTCAGAGGGATCCAGTGCTTCCCTTCTCCAAGTCCTTGAATTTTCAAATCAAAGCCCTTCAGCCTCCAAGAAAATCTGCTCCAGGTCTAGGGAGTCCCCAGAGCAAGGTTAAGCAAACTTCCCAAGTCTGAGCTGGGAAGTTATGATCAACCAAACAGTAAGGGGATTCAATTGCAAACATGATCGTGTGTTTTATTCTATCATACACGTGCTCTAACACCAGTTACCTAAAGGTGACAGAGGATCATCAGTCCGGTGGATGACCAGTGGTGGATATAACAGGGGACCACACTGCTACACAGCTAACCAGGACAGGTGGCTCTTTGCATGCAGTTAGTGGGAGTGGGGGGAGGGGTGGTGGTGGGAGATCGAAGTCAAAGCTGACCTCAGGACCTCCCAAAGGATTTTCACGTATGCACACCCATTTCCTGCAGACCTTCCAGGTTGACAAGGGAGGCATGGGAATCAGTCCCTGGTCACAGAGCTAGGCAAAGCAAGCTTCCAACTGCCTCCTTGGCAAAAATCATATTAGTATTCACGCCCCCCACCATACAATCACTATGCGGGGGGAAGGGGGGGGCGGGCGGGGGGGGGTGGTGTCCCTAACAGTTTGAAAGGCCTGGCATGACCTGAGTCACTGCCTGCAGAGACCCTCCCCACCAGAACACTCTGGGAGCCCACAAACAGGGTCTGCCTCCAGAGTCTTCGCAAATCGCCTCTGGGTCAGCCCTTGCAGCCAGTGCTTGCCTAGCCTCTCCCTTCTGCGGGCTGCCCCCATACCCTCTATGATCACCAGTTACTTATGCTCTGCACACCTGGGCTCAGGCTTCCTGGGCTCAGGAGGCCAGGGCCCTGGGCCACAGGTAGATCCTTAGTTCATAAGCAGATGCACCTGAAGGGACCCCTTAAACTGCAGTCAGCCTCTGGGACCTGGGAACCTACATTTCCAAGGGCCCCAAGGGACCCTGTGCACTCCAGACTTGGAGATCTGCTCTGAAGGCAGAGATTCGAGTTTCTACACACCTGGAAGGCGGGGCCGGCTCCCTGCTCTGAGAATGAACAGACTAGCACACTGCAGGCCAAAGAATGGATTCATCCTGTTCTGGCTTCCAGGCACCCCGGAGAGGCTGGCTTCCGCCCCACTGCGAAGGCGCGGGTTCCCAGCGCCCCTGCCCTAAACATCTAGCCATCTTGCCCCGTGCCGCTCAGGGCACAGGCAGCCTGGAGCAGGGGAGTTGAGGCAATCCGGAAGGCAGCCCCAGCAGGAGGCCCGGGCGAGCCCCGCCCCGGGGCTGGTCCCTCCGCAATTCGCGAATCTTTCGACCGGGTGCTGCGGGGTTAGGAAAGAAAGAAAGAGAAGTCGCTCAGTCGCATCCGATTGTTTGCGACCCCATGGACTGTAGCTGACCAGGCTCCTCCGTCCATGGGATTTCCCAGACAAGAATACTGGAGTGGGGTGCCATTTCCTTCTCCAGGGGATCTTCCCGATCCAGGGATCGAACCCGGGTCTCCCGCACTGCAGGTAGAATCTTTACCGGGTTGGGAGGCCACAGTAACACAGGATTCAGAAAGCTATTCCAATACAGTCCCCTGTTCGGTACTGGCCTGGCTCTCAACCGAGTGCTCAACTCCAGCCACAAACCAAACGCAGCCCCGCTACTGGGGGACCGGGTACGCCTTGCTCGGAATCCAGCGTGGCCCCTCCCCCACGACCACACCCACTCTTGCAGCAACGTCCCCACCCCCCTGAGTCCACACAGCCCGAATTCTGACTCAGCCTAGAAATGGCCCCGCCTTCACTCGCGACCCCACCACCTGCCAAGCGGTTTGAGCCGCCACAGCGCGGGACCAGAAATGCGGGGCCGCGCGTCGGGGATGCAGTTTGTGAGATCCGCGGTTCCTGACACCTGGAGACCGTGGGGCGTTTCATTTGCAAATTTTTCGGGATAAAAAGCTTTTCAGTTCTAGGTTCTTGAAAACTGCGGCTTTTAAATCAGTCATTTAATCAGCTTATGAACTCTTTGACAAATGAGACGCCTCAACTTTTGAAACAAAGTTAACTGTATGAGAGTTTTGAACCGGTCCCCAAAGTGGAAGACTTGGGTCCATAAGAGTTCGCGTGGGCTCGAAGGAAATACACAATTCTTTAACCAAACTGGGAGAGAAAGCATGCCATCCACTGAAAGACTGTTTCTACTTTTGTGTTTAAAGACAAAAAACAACCACAGAGAAATCTACGACAAAGTCCTGGGCCCGCGAGAGGAAAATGCTGCCCTGGGGTGGGGGGCGGGCGGCGGTTCGGGGCTCCCAGAATGTCGACTCCCGCCGCCCGCCCCCGTGAAGGTGCTGCCCGCCCGCATCCGGCCCCGGCAGGTGAGAGCGAGGCCGGGAGGAAGGCGGCGCAGATCCGCGGCCAGAAGGCAGGGCGCTCCTTTGGGGAGAAAGCGCCGAGGCCCCAAAGAGCCCCTCGGGTCCGGCGCGCCCCCGCCGACCGGATGGGCGGGGCTCCCACAAAGAGCCCCGGGCGAAGACCCGGGACCGCCCCCCCCACCCCCCCCCCGTCGGCAGCCGCTGGCTCCAGTTTCGACAAATTAAACCTTAGAGCGCTGGAAAAATTACAGGAAGAGGAGACCGAAGAATGTGCCGAGTGGCTGGAGAAAGCCCTGTCCCCGCGTGAACTTCGCCCGCCGCGCACCCGGGCCGGGCCCGCCCCTGCTGAGCGCGCGCCCGGCCGGCGGGGGAGGGGCCGGGCGAGGACACTCGTTCCCTACGGCTCCCGGGCGTCCCGGCCGCCAATCTCCCTGGGTGCCACCCGCGACCCCCACCCAGTTCGCCCGCACCTGCCCGCGCGCCCCCGGGGCTGGGCGGGGTCCCCGCCCCCGGGCCCGATGACGACACTCGCCCCCGCGGCCCCGCCCGAGCGCGCCGGATGAGGGGGCGTGCCCGGCGGGGGCGCGGTCGCGGGGCGGGCGCCGGCTACCAGCGCACGGACCCGCCTCGCGCGGCGCGCAGGGTCGCCCGCAGCCCGGAGCCGCGGGGAAAGGGGCGAGGCCCCGACCGTTCCCGGCCCGATCGCCCTCGCACCCAGCTGGCGGCTCCGGGGGCGTGGCCGGGAGACTAGCACTGGCCCCGGGTCGCTTGCCCGGGACTCCCGGGCCGCCCCACTGACCTGTGTGAGTTCTCAGGTGCGCCTTGAGGTGCGAGGATTTCCCGTAAACTTTCTCGCAGCCCGCGTAGTGGCACTTGTGCTTTCTCTGCGGGGACTCGAGGTCGGTGCGACTTCGGCCCCGCCGGCCCCTTTGTCTGAGGCCGGGCTCGCCGCTCCCCGCGGGCCCCGGCTCTCGCTCGGGCTCCAGCCCCGCCTCGGGTTCGGGCTCGGGCTCGGGCTCGCTCCACGCCGGGCTGAGGGGCGCGGCCGCCGCGCCACTGGCGCCGGGGGAGGTGGGCTCGGGGGCGGGTGGCGGCGCGGGCGGCAGGCGGCAGGGGGTCCTCGCCTTCCGGGCCGTGGCGCCTTCTCTGCGCTCCGCTGGGGCGGGCGCCGGCGCTTGCTGGTTAAGGTCCGCTAGGATCCGCGCCACTACGAAGAGCGAGGCACTGTCCTTGCCGTCGCGGCGTTCTTCGACGCGGGGCAGCGTGGCGGCGACAGCGGCCGCGCCCTCGGGTCCGGGCTCCGGCCCCTCCCGCGGCCCGTGCACGACCGCGCGGTTCGACATGGACACGAGGCACTCGGCGGCGAAGTGGTCCACATAGGCGGCGGCTGCCATGCTGCGGGATCCAGCCGGCGGACGGGCGGCACTGCTGGTCGCTGCGAGTCGTCAGCGGCGCATCCGCACCCACGGCCTCCGGAGAGCGGGCGGGGGGCGGGGGCGAGGCGCGCCCTCTCCGCGGGCTGGGCTGGGCGCGCAGCCGCCTCTGCCGTCACCCGCGCGGCTCCGCGTCTGCTAGGCGCCCGCCCGGCTGGGCTCCGAAGAGTGAACGCATGGGGGGCGCGGGCGAGTGGGATCCCCGCGCGACGTCAGGGGCGGCCTGTCCTAAGGATGCCGAGCGGCGACGTTAGGGACGACCGCGCCAAGTCGCGGCCGCAGCCTCGCCGCGCATTGTGGCAGGCGGGACAGCAGCCGTGCGCGCCGCGGCTCGGTGTGGGCGGCCCGGCCCCGGGGGTGGGCGGGGCCGGGGCCACATCTGGACCCGACGTCAGCCCCCAGCCACATCCTGGCGGCGCAGGTTACAGGCGGCGGCGGCGGCCGCTGGGAGCCGCGCACGCGGAGGGGGCGGGGATCCCAGAGCGCGCACCGGCGGGCTGGAGCGGTGGCGCGCCCGCCTCTGGGGAAGGGGCGTGGCCGAGGACAAAGGCAGGCGCCATTGGTTCGCGGGTACGGGGCCCGGCCAATCCTCACAGTGAGAGACTCCCACTCGGCCTGGGGCCTGCGCGTGCCAATGGGCGTGTCCCCTTGGCGGGCGGGAGGAGGGGCGGAAACTATAGCCGTGAGCCGGGCACGCTGACGCACCACGTCCGAGGGCGGCAGGCCGGGGCGTGGCCGCGCGGGTCGCTCCCCCACCCCTCCGCGGCTGGGACCCCGCGGGGTATTTTCCTGCTGGAGCTTTTGTACAGTGACAGCCTTGAACCCCGGCGCGGAGCGCTCAGGGGGTCGCCCCTTTGTCCCTCCCGCCCCGCCTCTGCCGTGCGCCGGGTGGGCGCGCCCTGCGGGGCTCGCCTCCGCTTCTCCCTTTCCCCTCCCGAGCGAAGTGCCCAGAGAGGAGGCGTGTCCGCTCCGGCCAGCTCGGAACAACCCCGCCGCACCCCGCCGAAGCTGGGTTCCTGGGCGGCCGCGCCCCGAGACTCAGGCCCCTCGCCCGCTGCAAACTCCTCTCCTGCCGAGCCCGGTGCTCGGCGCGGCCCAGCAGGGTCTCGGGTGGGGCAGGGGCTGCACTGACGGGAGGGACCCAGAGCTCCCGATCGTCCTGGGCAGCCGGGAACTGGGCCCGGCCGCACTGCCCTTGAGCCTGGGTCAACCGGAGGCGGACTGGCACCAGGCTGGTGGTTAGCCTGGCAGCGCGGGTGACGTGCCCACCGCGTCCCATGCTCGCAGGAGTGAACTACGTGCCGGGGCGCCGGCGCCGCTGCTCATGGAACGCGGGGCCCCTTCCTCCGCCTCCCCTCCCCAGGCCGGCTGCCAACTTCTCCAGGCTGCTCCTCTCCCACCCGCCGGGAAGGCTTCCGAAGCCACCGACAGCGCGGGCCCCGCCCACAGCGCCCCGCCCACCCACTGCCTGGCCTCGCTGAGGAAACGCTCCCTGCCCTGCCCCGCCCACTTGCCCTTGGTTCTCCCCGGCGAGCACACCCTCACTGTCTCCGAGGCCTCCCCACCGCCCTTCTCCAGGCCTAGGCCATCAGCGTAGAGGTTAGAGGCTGAAGCCGAGCGCAGCAAGCCCCTGGCCCGGAGAGACCGGCCGTGGTTTGCAGCCCTTAATGGCATTCAAACGTGTTAGCTGCCCGCGCGGGGAGAGTGGAAGGAAGGCAGCCCAGGCACTGGATCCCTCGGACCAGAGAAGAGGGGTGGGTGAGACAGAGTCGTTCTGCGCACAAAATTAAGAGCAGCCATTTCACACCAAATTATCTTGGGGCCTGGGTAGAAAAGACTTTACAGGTCACCAAGGACGAACGCGTTTTGGGTTGCATGTTGTGGTGACCTGTAAACCTGTGTGGACGTCTGGGCACCTTGGGAATCTGTGATTAAAACCCTAAAGTTCCAGCTCACTGGTGGAGTCGGGGCCCCCTGCGAAGACCACACAGTGTGCTCTGCAGGGGTGGGGCTCTGTACTGGGCCACTGGGTCAGACTCCTCCTCTAAGAGGGTCTCCTACTGGCAGGAAGTAATCTCTCTTCTCCCAGCCAAATTGTGTTGATGACATTTAAGAGATTTGTGTTGTGACCAAATAATGGTTCAGAATGTTCCTGCAATCTCACCACATGTCACACTCAGTCACTTCATTAAGGATGGAGCTGGCCCTGTGCTAACTTAGCAGCCATCCACCCCCCTCCCCACTCTGTCCAACAAGCAGGATTCTGCTAAATCTACAAGGTACCACTAGCTCCATGACCCCACTTGACACACCCCAGCCTGGGTACACCCTGGCAGACCTCTTAGGAGTAGGCACCCTTCTAGGCATTGGGCTACAACTGACCATCCTCTGCTCTGGGTGAGGGAGGTAGGCCTGGGTCAAGGGTCCTCGGCAGGCACACACACCCCACCCCTATCCACAGCCCAGACCAGTCCCCAGGTCTCTGCATGGATGCAGCCCCCCTGAGAGTTTTGGCTGCACTCTCAGGGCATCCTGGGCACAAAACTCACACCCTTGGCCTGCTTCTCAGGCCTTTAACGGTTGTTCATAGAAGGAGGTCCTGGGGCCCAGCATCCCTCATCCCAGCCCCACATGGGAGTGTTTTCCAGATACATACATTCTCTTCCTCAGAGGAAAATCTTACCATAACCACTGGCCTGTGTTATTCTTGCTTCATCAGATTTTGACAGATGTGGCTTCTGTATGTCTGAGGGTCGGTGGGGATCAAGTGTCAGATGGAAGGAATGGAATAAACAAAAACAGGAGCTGCAGGAGACCCAGGTTCAATCTTTGGGTTGGGAAGATCCCCTGGAGGAGGAAATGGCTACCCACTCCAGTATTCTTGCCTGGAAAATCTCATGGACAGAGGAGCCTGGTGGGGTATATGGTCCATGGGGTCGCAAAGAGTCAGACAGGACTGAGCACACACTTCAGGGTGGGAAAGATCAGCCCAGAGCAAGTGAATGGGGATGTGTCTGGAGAGTGTTGAGGCTGGGCTGGAAAGAGGGTTGAGATTTCCACTGGAGATGGCAGATGGATGGTGTGTGTTGACTCTGACTTGTGGAACCTCATTTTATAGCAGTGTTTGCCTGTTGTCAGAAAGAAATTGGCAAGAATAGGGCAATCAAGGGAACAAGTAACTGCAACACAGTTGTTGAAGCTGGAATACTATACAGACCTGAGACAATTAAGTCTTGAAATGGTATAGGTGTGGGATAGGGTGTGGGGAGCCAAGAAAAAAAACTCTGGAGTCCCCAAATAGGTCCACCAATGAATGGCAGTAGGCACCTCTGGATGAGGGTTTAAATGAGGGCTAAGATAATAATTGGCTGAAAGTCTGTGAGAGTTGGTGATGGACAGGGAGGCCTGGCTTGATGCAGTTCATGGGGTTGCAACAAGTCGGACACGACTGAGTGACTGAACTGAACTGAACTGCTTAAGAAGCATCCAGACTGTCTCAGCAGATCTGTGCTGCCTTCCCCATCCTGACCAAAGATGGGATGTCTGTCATCTAAAGAAGGTTAAAGGGGACTTCTCTGGTGGTACAGCAGTTAAAACTCTGTGCTTCCAATACTGGGGTCATGGGTTCAATCCCTGTTCAGGGAACTAAGATTCCACATGCTGCCTGGCATAATCAAATTAGAAATAATAATAATAATATAAATAAGGTAAATGGAAGCATCTTGGGCTGAGAGATACCATGCACAGTAAAGGGCAGAGGTACCATAATAGGAACAGAGGAGTTAAATGAACCTGTAGATATTAGATACTGAGACCGTGTTCCAGCTTCCCTTCTGGGTTTTCAGAATGCAGGCAGCCAAGAGACTAGAAGGGTCTTTCCTGGGGCATTAAAATAGGCCAAGGGGAACACCTTAGTTTCCTTACATCTGCAGCTGTCCAGCGGAACCACCCACCAGACCACACTCCACGGAAGGCTGCACTTCCCGAGCCCCCACAGATACAGAGTCTCTAATCCAGCTTTCACAGGTGGCCAAAGCTGATCCAGCATCTCAGGAAATCCTGTGTCATGAAATGTAAAACCCCAGTAGATTTTTTAACAGCATCTTGGAGGAAACAGAGACTGTGCAGAGAGAAGTACACGGCAATGTAATCATCAATCGAAGTCATGTCGTCAGAGTAACTAAAGAAAATACAGCAACCCATGAAGGGAGGCCATATATAAAGAAATTTTTGGTGAACAAACAAAAAGTGTCCATGGAAATTTGAAGTAGTGGAAATAAAGGGCTTCCCAGGTGGCTCAGTGATAAAGAATCTGCCTGTCAGTGCAGGAGACACAGGTTTCATCCCTGGATCAGGACGATTCCCTGGAGGAAAAAATGGCAACCCACTCCAGCATTCTTGCCTGGAGAAGCCTATGGACAGAGGAGTCTGGTGGGCTACAGTCTGTGAGGTCTCAGAAGAGTCAGACATGACTTAGCGACTGCACATGCAAAATTAAAAAAAAAAATACTGCCAGGAGGGATTGGAAGATAAAGTTGAGGAAATCTCTGTGAAAGCAAAACAAAAAGAAACCTCCAAAATGGGAAACAGGAGAGAAAAAACAAAGGCGGGCCATCCAGAAAGTTCATTAATGAAATAATAGGAATCCCAAAAGAGTGATCAGAGAAACACAGGGGCAGGGGTGGAAGGGAGGAAATCATCAATGAATTCATCTTTTAAAAAAATCTCCCAAACTCAAGAGCATGTGTTGAAAGGCCCACAAGAAGCTCAACAGGGAAAAAATAGTTCTTCCCAAAGGCTTATCACAGTTGAAGTGCAGGATAATGGTGACAAAAGTGTCCTGACATTAGAAGCAGGTCTCAGATAGATGGTCAGGAGTCAGAAGGTGAGGGGCAAAGCCTTGGGGATCTAAAGAAAAATTATTCTCCAGTCATCACCCAGCAAAAGTATAAATCAAGTACTTTGAGATGAATGAGTACTCAAATTTTTATTTCACCAAAATAAAGAAGCCAACCGAGAAAGAAGGAGGCGTGTGATACAGGAAAGAGGCATTCAACACAGGAGGAAAGGGAGGGGCATAGAGGCACCAAGCCAGGCTGGAGTGGGGCAGAAGCTCCATGGACACTTTCTTCAGGAGGTGAAGTAGACAAGATCCATATACCTGTCAGGAGAAACTGGGCCATGCTGCAGGAGAGACTGCCTATAAATCTCAAATGTTAATTTCTGGCAATGCTACACTTCCTTCGCGAGTTGCCTGGGGACACCCAAGTTGACGGATCAGCCTCTGTCTAGAACTTGCTGGTTGCCATGGCAGAGGGACCCAGAGTGTCCCTCATGCCTTCTTTACCATACACAAAATACACTATCCCCCTCCCCTGGTGGGAAACCTTATAAATCCTGACCCAGAGATCAGAGACAGGCAGGAAGACAGAGATTCAAGCATCTGCTGGAGATCCATTACCTCTGTAGGCTGCTGCACCCCACCCCCAGCCCCAATACACAACCCCAGTGTGCAGTGATGGAAAGGGACAGAATACACAACAAACAGACCAATTCAGAAAGGGGAGGAGGGGGCAACCCCAGCAGATGGTGTTCTCAGTGATTCTGAACACTGCTGGGCAAATTTTGCCCTTCATCCTGGAGTGAGTGTGTGAACAATCTAGCCCCACTCCCTGGGAGGCCAGGTCACCATGGGGTGCTCCTCCACTTCGAGCGGCTCCCCCTCCACCATCATCCTCCTTGGCTGCCCTGGGAGTAGGGGGTGGTGGTGGTGGGCAACAGGAATCTGCCTCCCTTAGGGGGCTGAGCACTTTCCCCATCCTGCTTCCAGCCTGTAGGAGGTTAGAGATGAAGGGTTATCTTACGTTCCAGACACAAACTCTATTAATGCTTGGACATGGTTTCTTTGGTCCTATTAGTTCCTCAAAAATCTGGTTAATAGACGTTGAATATGCTGATAACCTTGATCTTGGACTTGCAGCCTCCAGAACTATGAGAAATAAATATTTGTTGTTTATAAGACACCAGATATTGTGTTTCAGCAGCCCAACTGGCCTAAGATATCCACAAAATCCATCCCCCCTTTCTACTGCAGTGAGCATCCATACTTCCCACATACCTGTGCAGTGAGGTGTGACCAGGTGACTAAGTCCCTAGGGTGGGACTGTGAGCAGAGGGGCTGTGGGCGTTTAGAGAGTGATCTCTCCTCCTGTATCTTCTCTTCTTCCTCTGCCCAGTGGATACTTATGTCAACAAAACGCTAGGGGATGGGGGATGATGGAGTCACAAAATAGAGCAACCTGGAACCCAGAAATCTAGCCAAGGTTGCTCTCAGATGGTCTCTGTGTTTGAGCCATAATCATCCAGGGCCTACCTATTACTGTAACTTAGTCCACCTTCATGAATACAAAAGTGGGAGGAGGTGACCGAAGGGGAACAACAGAACATGGTTTATAGAGAGGAGCTTGGTGGCAGGCGGAGTGAGGTCTGTGTTTTGTTCTATAGCAGTCTCCTCTGGGGCTGGCTTCCTGGTGGCAGCCAGGCTGTGGGGTGACAACTCTGGGCATCATCATTCCTCTTTACCAGGGAGTCACTGATGGCTTGCCATGCTAGTAGGGGAACAAACCATTCTTTACTGTGTGACATGGGGGTGGAGCAGAAAACTGTCTTCACATCCAGTTTCCCAGTGGTGCCGGAAGGCAGAATAACCCAATGAGAGCTAGCCTCACATCTGGTACAGGTTTACACGGGGGAGAGATGAAAACCAGAAATGCTTCTGGGACTCCGCTATCCAAAGACTTAAGAGATATCTACAGGGTCAGCAACAATGTGTGAGAAAGGCACATTAAAATGATGGATGGTCTCTTCCAGGCTCCTGGAGCAGATGGCTTCCATGCCTGAGCACAAGGGACATGGGACCTGCCCTCCTACATGATGATCTGGGAGGGTCTCTGGTCTCAGTGGGGATTGTCTGTTTTTTCAGGGACTGTCCACCCCCACCCCCAACACACACACCCAAATGTCCATTCATAACTTGTAATCCCCTCCCCCAGGAGAAGGAAATGGCAACCCACTCCAGTATTCTTGCCTAGAGAATCCCGTGGACAGAGGAGCCTGGTGGGCTGCCGTCTATGGGGTTGCACAGAGTTGGACACGACTGAAGCGACTTAGCAGCAGCAGCAGCAGCAATCCCCTCCCTGGTGGATGCTCTGGGTCAAATGCTGCGTTTAATCCTTTTGAGTTGATTCTGAGGTTCTTGCTCAGCACCCGTCAAGGTCAGTAAGTCCCAGCCTCCGGGGAATGCTTCAGAGCTCCGCTGACATGTAGACTTATTGATTGGCTTGGAGATGGCACAAGAAAGGGGCCACGCCTTCCCACCCTACAGGTAAGAAAACCAAGCCTCAGTCAGGTTCAGAGACTTCCCTGAGGCCACATCTAGCAAAGGGCAGAGCCCAGGTTCTCTGGCCTGTCCTGGTGCCTGCATCCCCAGCCTCTGGGAAGCTAGCTAATTAATGTGAGAATTTATCAGATCAATTAAATAAGAGCCAGGTTAGCCCATTCTGGGCTCTCAGGGGAATCCTGCCTAATGAGTATTCCTGTTAACAGGGTTGGGCGGATTTGCCATGAACAATGTAGGATAAAGACGTCTTAATTCTTGGCTGTTTGCTTGTAGGTCTTAGGGAAGGACTGAAGGATGGTTGACGGGATACAGGGAAGCAGTATTTTTTTTGTTGTTAGTGCAGAAGGCAGTTAGAAAGTGGGGTGGGGCCATGCTCAGTCAGGTGGCCTCTTTAGTATGGGGACCAGGGTTGTGTGGTCACCTTTAATATCCATCCATCATTCACATCCTCACATGCATATCTAGTCTCCTGGACTGTGGGCTTCCTATGTAGGACAGTACATCTAGAGTAGTTGTTCAGTCTATCAGTCATGTCTGACTCTTTTGCAACCCCATGGAATGTAGTCCACCAGGCTCCTCTGCCTGTGGGGTTCTTCAGGCAAGAATATCCAAGTGGGTTGCCATTTGCTTCTCCGAGGGATCTTCCCATACCAGGGATCAAACCTGCATCTCCTGCATTGCCAGGCGGATTCTTGATCACTGAGCCATCAGGGAAGCCATACATTGAGAGAGTCAGTAGCAATCAGACCTGATTTTATAGTTAAACTGGTTGATTTAAAATATTCCAAATGTAGTATGGGCTGGTTGTTTATATTCGAGGGTCTTTGAACCAGAATTTTCTGGTTTGGGATTTGGATTTGGTCTTTAGTAAGAAACTTCTTTCGTGCGTAAAGCAGAGAACTGCACAACCAGGGATATTGATGTTTCAGGGTGACAAAAAAAGAAATATTTTCCCCCAAGGAAAAAGAAAGGAGATGTTGAAAATGAATTTTTTTTAAATGTATTGATTTTTATCTATTTGGCCATACTGGATCTTAGTTGCAGCATGCAGGATCTAGTTCCCCTACCAGAGATTGAACCTGGGCCCTCTGCATTGGGAGTGTAGAGTCTTAACCATTGGACCACCAGGGAAGTCCCATAAATTCGTTTTAATTACATTTCAGGTAAATCCAAGAGGTTGCCATCTCCAACCAGAAGTCGGTTCCTCAAAGAGCAGAAATAGTTCCCACTGGGAACTGCTGACAGAGGCCCTTTGAGTGGTCTGTGTTGACTCCGGCAGGTCACTGGGAGGCAGGCCCTCCAAAGACTCCTTTCCAAGGGGACACGGATGCCCACCTCTCTGGGCCAGCCACTGGACAGTGCTATGCCATATGCAGTGCCTCAGGGTGTGCAGCCCCTCCCAGACAAGTCCTCAGTGAATGGGGACGGGTTCTGCTGTGTCCTTGAAGTCTCACCTTAGAGACCTTTATCAGCCCACGCATCATTATGAAGCAGTAACTCCTGGGGTGGGAGGGCCCGACTCAGAGACTGCAGCCCAGACTCGTGGGTGGGTTGAAGGGGAGGGAGCCAGGCTCATCAACTGAACCATCCCAGTGATACACACAGTTCTACTTACAGTAGCTTTACCTGCGCTGCCTGTGGGAGCTCTCTTCAAGGGAGAAATTGTTGCAAGATAGCCAGGCGCTTTAAAATATTGTTGCAGTGTTGTCGCAGTTTTAAAAAAAGGCCATGAACATTTTGACACTGGTGACTGCTTCAGTCCACAAAGCCCGATGAAAGGGAGGTGGTGTGACTTCCCTGAGCTTCCATGTAAGATGTCCTACCACCCTGACCTGGCAGCCAGCGTGTGAGTGTAGAAGGGTCTTAGCAGCCATGAGGCCCAAGTATCAGTGGTGCAGAAACGAACCATCTCTTCCGAGCCCTTTTGAAATTCCTGATCCATGGAATCAAGTGTTGTTACTGTAAGCTATTACATTCAGGGTTATTTGTTATGGAGCAAAGTGTGTTAGTCGCTTTTAGCAAAGTTGTGTCAGACTCTTTTCAACCCCAGGGCCTGTCCATGAATTCTCCAGGCAAAAATACTAGAGTGGGTTGCCATTCCCTTCTCCAGAGGATCTTCCCAACCCAGGGATCAAACCCGATTCTCCTGCATTGCAGGCTGATTCTTTACCATCTGAGCCACCGGGGAAACTAAAATAAGTTAGCTGAAATAAACACGGCCCCTATAAACCACAAAATGTCTGACCTAGTGCTCATTCAAAGAAAAGGTTTTTGTTGTTCTTATTGTTGTAAATTTTATAAAAATTTGATCCTGTAAGCAACATAATATTCCATAATGAGAAAAATCAAATTCATTTAAGTATTTCTCTATGTGTGGTGATCTGGTTACTTTTTTATTCTCAAGGTGAATTGCATTCTTTTTTTAAACTGAGGTAGAGTTGATGTACAATATTATATAAGTTGTAAATGCACACCATAGTGATTGACAATTTTTGAAGATACTCCATTTATAGTATTATAAAATATTGGTTGTATTCCCTGTGTTGTACAGTAAAGAGAAAGGAAGGGAGGGAGGGAGGGAGGAAAGAAGGAAGGAAAAGGTTTTTTTTCCATCTTGGTGAGGGAAAAGCCAAGATAGTGGGCTTGGGTCTGAGGTCTGGATTCTATGTGTGAGCTGTGGGATTTTCAAGGGACTTGACCTCTCCTGTGTTTGACTTAGGGACTGACTTGAAACTCCCCTCATAGGTCAGGGAGAGACCCCAGTGGCGAGCTCCCAGCCTCCTCAGACCCTCCTCTGACAAGCCAGGTGGAGGTGATTGTGTGAACCCCCATCCATGCCACACCTCTGTCTGGCACCTGACCCATTTGGGGGTCTTTGCAGCCCAACCTCCTCCTCTGGAAGGTGACCAGAGCTATGACTGTCCCAAGCCTGGCTCCTCTGACACACACTCTAAAATTCCAGGCTTCAGTAGCATCCTTATTGTAACACTATTAGATTTGAAAAATATTCAAAAGCTTAAAAAGTAAACATTGCCAATAATCTCCATTCTCTCCATGAAAAGAATCACTTCTTCACTCCTTTCTGCCATCTTTTCCAATGACAGACCAGTTTTCTCTACATACTCATTGTGACAGTCATTGATAATTGTTTACTGTCTTAACGACTGCTGCATAACAAAATGCCTCACAACTCAGTTGTTCAAGATAGCAATAAACATTTATTGTTGGGACTTCCTTGGTGGTCCAATGGTTAAGACTCCACGCTCCCAAAGCAGGGGTGTGTGCATGCATGCATGCTAAGTCGCTTCAGTCGTGTCCAACTCTTTGGGATCCTGTGGACTGTAGCCTGCCCAGGCTCCTCTGTCCATGGGATTCTCCAGGCAAGAACACTGGAGTGTGTTGCCATGCCCTCCTCCAAGGGATCTTCCAGACCCAGGGATTGAACTTGCATCTTCTGTGGCTCCTGCATTGTAGGTAGATTCTTTACTGCTGAGCCACCAGGGAAGCCCCAATGCAGGGGACCTGAGTTCAATCCCGGGTCAGGGAAATTGTTCCCATATGCCACAACTAATACCTGGCAGAGCAACTCGCACTCAAAACAACAACAACAAACTTGGCACCCAGAAGTCACACAGCAGTGTTTCCACAGGACTCTCTGTACCAGGCCAGTCACAAGGCCTCCCTGCTTCAAGGGGAGGACAGCTCTTGGTGCGTGAATGGCAAGGTTCTCCAAGAGCATACGGGGTGAAAGGTATTGCTGTGGCATTCTTCCGGAAATGAAACCTGCCACTGGGAACAAGAGTAGAGGCGTTTCCATGCTGAAGTGGGATGGTGTCTCATTCTTCTGCAGCTCATAAGGACATGGCTGCTGCTAAGTTGCTGCAGTTGTGTCTGACTCTGTGCGACCCCATAGATGGCAGCCCATCAAGGCTCCTCTGTCCCTGGGATTCTCCAGGCAAGAACACTGGAGTGGGTTGCCATTTCCTTCTCCAATGCATGAAAGTGAAAAGTGAAAGTGAAGTCACTCCGTCGTATCCAACTCTTCACGACCCCATGGACTGCAGCCTACAAGGCTCCTCCGTCCATGGGATTCTCCAGGCAAGAGTACTGGAGTGGGTTGCCATTGCCTTCTCTGGGAAGGACATGGCAGAGGCCTGAAAAGCAGCCCAATTTCCCTTCCTTCCTTCCAGGAAAACAAAGTTTTTTTCAAGAAAAAGAGGTGTTATTTCCCTTTAAAGATAAACTCTCATTTTATCACTGTCAAGGAGAGGTAGGTCTCCACGACAACCTGTGGTCCCTGTGGAATCTGAGTTCAGCGGGAGAGGGAGAGAGATTCCAGCAGTTCGAGAGATGGTTCCAAGGCCACTTCCCAGAGGGTCGGTGCTGAGAGTGACTCTAGCAGAGACCCACTGTGCCCTGGATGGGTCTCTGCATTAGAGGGGAAAATGAAGTCTCTGGTCTTCCCGGCCTCCCTCGGACCTGGGCATGCCTCTGACTGCATCTGGACCAACGGGATCTAAGGGGACCACAGAGATAAGGTGTCCTGGAAACTCCAGGATGGGTAGATGTGGACACTTGTTGCCTTCCACTCCCAGTGTACCACTGCCTGGAATCTAGGGCTCTGGGAGCAGCCATGCCTGTCCTGCCCCAACCTCTGGGCTGCTTCCCTGGGGAGGAATCAGGCCAGGCTTGGCTTTCTCCTGTGTAGTCAGCCTGCCTCTCTGCTCCTGGCCTCTCTCCCGCAAAGCTTGGAGCGGGCATGGTCCCTCAGCCAGGAGAGGATGCCTAAGCAGAGCCTGCTGGGCCCTGGGTGCTCTCTGTAGTATTGGCCTGGAGGGACCAGGCCCAGAGAAGCACGGCAGCGGGATCTTTGGACAAGAGAGCTGCCATCTGTCCATCCTTTGGGTTCTTCCTTCTGAAGGCACTGTGGCCGCCTCTCTCCACTTGCTGTGCACATCAGCTGCTGCACCTTGGCTTCCTCTCTCAGCTGTCTCCAGGTGACTTGGCTTCAGCACCCTCTGCTGCCCCTCTGAGGCTCCAGAGACAGATCCAACAGGAGGAGGCCCGATGGACAGAGGGACAGCCCTGCTGGTGGGTGGTTCACACAGCAGCTGTCCCCAGGGCCCTGGCCTGCAGAGCAGCTGCCCTAGGTGAGTATCTGAGACCTGCCTGCTGCAGGGGGAGGATAGGGAGAAGCGTGCAGCTGGAGCCAGGGAGTCTTAGCCCCATCATGTTTTAGCGGGGACATGCAGCCAGCAGGGTGGAGTGGGGTCTATCTGGGTTGGAGTCCCAGCTGGAACACCTCTACCACCTGGCATCCTCATCCTAAAATCCTAAGGATCCTTCTCCATCACACTATAAACACCTCAGTATTAGGAAGGGCTCTGGGTGACGCTTGGCCTATGAGAGATGTCCCTGGTGGTAGCAGGAAGGGCAAAAGGGCAAGGTGTCCCAGGCTTCCTCTAATTCAGGGGGCACTGCAGAAGACCAAATGCCTTTTGCTTTCCTCACTAACACTTAACTTTGAAAGTTTTCTTCCTGAAAGAGAAGTGAAATGAGCATTTTTTATGCAAGCTCACCAGTGGTTGAGTTTTTGCCGTCCTTTCCTCTCTTTCTCTCTCTGTATATCTTTCTGTATCTATTTTTCCCTGAATCATTTGAAAGTACAGTGTTGACACTTTACTCTCAAATATTTCTTGGCTTTGAGAAGCCAAGAAGCCATAGTTGCACACAAAATGTTCATCATCCTTTAACGATGATTACATAATATACAAACCATATTTAAATTGTTTATAATGGATTTTAATCTCTTTTCTGGCCACATCTCTCTTCTTTATCTACCAAACTGAGAAAGCTGCACTCCCTCCCAAACACACCCTACTGCAGGTGTTTCTATGGAGCCTACCCATTGGGTGGGGGGCGCTATGAGGGAGTCACCAGAGACCAGGATATCTCATTGTCCCCCTGCCATCCTCATCCGGCCCTAAAGGGATGGAGTTGAGTCTGGATAAAGGTGTGGGGTTTTCTGCCTTTAATTGGCTTGGTCTCAAGCCCTGGGACTTTGCCCTCATCTATCTCAAGCTACAGGGCTGCCCTTAGTCCCTAGTCATCTGTACCCCTGTCCCCAGCTGGTCACCATCTCATTTTCTCTCATAAAGACATGAGCTCCCCAGATGGCACAGTGGTAAAGAATTTGTCTGCCAATGCAGTAGACACAAGAGATATGGGTTTGATTGTTGGGTCAGGAAGATCGCTTGGGGAAGGAAATGGCAACCCACTCTAGTATTCTTGTCTGGGAAATCCCATGAACTAAGGAGCCTGGCAGGCTACAGTCCATGGGGTCACAAAAGAGTCAGAGATGACGAAGAGACTAAACACACAGGCATGCAAATACAGAAGAGAACACGCATCCCCTTCAGAAGAAAGGGGATCATGCACGGAAGAGAGCAGTGATCACTAGCAAATGGTCCATGTTTGTCCACTCATAGATAACACCATGCACTTGTATCTGGTCCCTGAAATGGCTCCACTGTATGGCCTGAGTATTTCTGTCTCCTCCACATTCATCTGTTGGAGCTCCAACCTCAATGTATTAAGAGGTAGGAGGTAATTGGGTTTAGAGGAGATCATGGGTGGGGCTCCCAAGATGGGATTACTGCCCTTAAAAGAAGAGGGGGAGACATAAGAGATCTCTTTCTCCCCACCACATAAAGACACAGCAAACCAAAAAGAGAATTCCCACCAGATCTTGAATCTGTGCCACCTAGGAAATCCAGCCTCCAGAACTTTGAGAAATTCATATTTGCTGTCTGAATCACCTAACCTACAGTATTTTGTTATAGCAGCTGGAGTTGACTGAAACAGCCTGTTGTTGTTCAGTTGCTGAGTGGTGTCCAACTCTGCAACCCCATGGACTGCAGTATCCCAGGCTTTCCTGCCTGTTACCATCTCCCGGAGCTTGCTCAAACTCATTTCCATTGAGTTGATCATGCCATCCAACCATTTTATCCTCTATTGTCCCCTTCTCTTGTTTTCAATCTTTCCCTGTGTCATGGTCTTTTCCAATGAGTAGGCTCTTCACATAAGGTGGCCAAAGTATTGGAGCTTCAGCTTCAGCATCAGTTCTTCCAGTGAATATTCAGGTCTGATTTCCTTTAAGATTGACTGGTTTGATCTCATTACTGTCCAAAGGACTCTCAAGAGTCTTTTCTAGCACTACAATTTGAACGCATCAATTCCTTTTCTTCCAAGGAGCAACAGTCTTTTAATTTCATGGCTGCAGACACCTGGAGGCAGGGTAACTTTCTGCTGCACAGGGAAGCCCACCCAGAGAGGCACAGAGGCTCAGGAACACCCAGGGCCCTGTCTGGATTCCAAGCCCAACTGATCAGTTAGAGATACTTTGAGTTATAAGTAACAGAACCCAGGCAATTGTCACTTAAATAAACAGGGGTATCCCATGAAAAGATGACAGGGCTGGAGAAGTGGCTCAGGGTGCCCATGGGTACCCTGTGCCTTCTCCCCACCCCTTCGCCATCCTTAAATGCTGGCCTTCTGTTGTAGAGGCACTGGTCAAAGCTCTAGGTCTACAGTTGGAGCTAGAAGTTGGGCAAGGGGCTACAGAAGAAGGCAGAACCTCAGGGTCTGTAGGATTTCTGCTTCACCTTAGCCAGCCATGCAGTTCTAGGTAGACTGAGGAAGCAATTCTCTGGGGCACCTGTGTCGCTATCGCCGCCTTCCCAGCACCTTTTTAGACCTTGCTTTCTGATTTAGGGTGTTTACCAGGTGGTACAGTCCAGGAAGTCACTGAAATTCACAGTGCCTGTAAGGTTTAATTGGATCTCTAACAAATGAGCCTGCTTTGATGTGTGATGCTTGTTTTCCTAGTGGGAAGGGAACAGAGGATGAGGGTTTTTCATCCCACACCTCTGACCCGCCTCTAAATGTTCCAGGGTTTTCATGGTGAGAGCTGCTGGCCTGTTGGAGGGTTTTTCAAGCTCTCCATGGACTTGGCCAAGGTGGTTGGAACCCCTCAGGGCCTCCTCGTGGGTGGGATGGGGGACTGTCTGGTCTTTCTTCCTTCAGTTATGCCTCACAGTCTGCCTTCTCCTGCTAAGTTGAATGATGTTACACGGGATCACCCTGGTGAGAGTTCAGTTCTTGGCCCAGGGACTAGGCTGCTCAAAACACTGCCTTTCCACTGTGACACTGAGGTTTGGGGTGACCAGGTCCCTCCCACTGCTCCCCAGCCCACTAGCCCTCTCCCATGCCCAACCCACCTGCAGCCTCTGTGTGCAGCCTCCCCGCGCCCACCTCCTTTCTTGCCTCTGCTCCTCTCTGGCCCCCATTTCTCCTCCTGAGACCCGGGCTCAGCCCTGATTTCCCCAACCAATGGGTATTATATCCCTTGTGGCCATGTCTTTTTGTCATCCAGTTGGCTGTGCTGGGCTCAGGCCTCCACAGGGGGCCCTGTTCTGGGACTCCTCCAGTGGGTCCCCCACTCCCCCCCCCCCCCCGCCCCAGGATCCCAGGCCCCCTCCACCTTCCTTGGGCTTCTGGTCAGTTTGGGACTATGGGGATGATCCCCAGAAGGAAATGAGAGGGAGAGAAGAGGAGGGGCCCTCCCCTGGAGTCTATGCAGACTGGCCAGACCCCAACAGGGCTTTGAGGGAGGCCCTCTCCACCCAGCTGTTTCCTGGTTCCAGGCACTGCCCATGCCCCAGGAGGACCTTGCCTGCTCTTACTTCCCCAAGGGGATGCCCTGCCCCATGTCCTTGTCAAGGCCACATGCACTCTTCTGGGCTTGTGGGTGCGTTTGCCTCAGTGGTCAGCCTGCCCCTTGACCCTCCAGATTAGCTGGAGCCGCCCACAGAGTAGCTGCAATGTTCTCCTTTGGATACAGTTGCAAAGCGGATGTAGATCCACGAATGTTGGCCGAGGGTAGGCACTGAGGTGTGGCTTCCGGGCTCAGCACCAAGGGCGCCAAAGCACAGAGGCTCACAGCCTGGCCCGGAGGCCCTGAGTGGGAGAAGGCAGCCGAGCTCCGGGGAGCCAGAGGACCCCCAGGGAAGATTAGACGTGTCCAGGGGCCGGGTGGGTCCACCAAGGAAGAAAGGTTGGTGGGTGACGGCAGAGGCAGCTGAGGACCAGAGAGAGGAACTTGAGGGGCCAGGAAGTTCAGCCTGGCTGGAGAACAGCACTCCAGGAGGCAGGGGATGCCTGCTGATGGCGGCAGGGCACTAGAGAGCTTGGCAAGGGCAGAGAGGCATGAGCTAGGGGGTCCACACAGGCAGGGGTCGGGGCGGGAGGGGGCTCCGAGGGGAGTCCACAGGCTGGCCCAGGCAGCTGACTCCCTCGGGAGGGAGGGGTGAGCGAGGGAGAGAAAAGGTTGAGAGGTCAGGACAGGAAAGGAGGAGGTGGGGCACGGAGTCTTGGGGGCAGCTGATAGGACCATCCACTGAGGGACTGGGTCCCTGGCTCTGCTGTGTGACGCTAGGCTGGCTAGCAAACCTCTCTGAACCTGCTTCCCCATCTGAAAAGGCTGCTCTGAGTGGGGCTCCAGATACTTCTGTGCTCCAGCCTGGGTGTGGCAGGTGCATGTCTCAGAGCAGTGTTCCTCCCTCCTTTGAGTCTAAGGTTACTGTGAGTCACCATACGACCCGGACCTCACTTCATCAGGCAAGGTCAGCCCCTCCCCCGACCCTGGGCCTGGGGTCTGACCCTGGCTGTGTCCCTCGCACGGGCTGTGTTCGCCCCACGGAGAAGCTGGGAGGCCCCTGGGTGGTGGCGCGAGGAGCAGATGCTGGCAGCTGCCGCTTGCCCCACAATGTGGCTTTTGTCAGCCAGGGTGGCTGCGAGGCTCAGGACAACCTGGGCTAGGGAACAATCTCCCAGGCTCAGCCGTGGGCTTTCAACAAAGCCGCTGGGCACTTTGGGCCCCACTTTTGTGATGCAGATGTGGCGGTGGTGGGGGGAAGCACACAGTCCCTCTCCTCCCCCATCCTTGCCCCTTTGTAATGCAGATGAAACAAGGCCTCCCGTGCTAGGCAGGTTGTTCCTGCCCTTCCCACCCGCCCACCCCCGCTGGCCAGGCTTAGTGACCACTGTCCAGCGCAGCCCTGAGGCACCCGGGCCCTGACTCTCAGGGATTCTGGGTTCAGCCAGGAGGTGCCAGGACCAGAGAAAAGTAGAGGCAGGGGAACTGCACAACTGGCCAGAAATACTAGGCCAGGCTCCTCTGTGCAGGCAGGGCTCAGGCCACACTGGCCAGCCTTCGGACAGCATCTGGAGTGGGTGGCCTTGTGGGCAAAGGTACAGCATGTGACAAGCTCCTGATGTGGGATGGCCAGTCCTAGGAGGAGACAGCTGGTGGTAGGAGGGCCGGTTCCCTACCTCTGGGGCTGCATGCCCACAGGGAGGGGCCTGAACCCCAGGTCGACACAGTCAGGGGACCCTCTAGCCCCATCGCACAACCGCCTGGAAGGTGAGTTCACAAATTTCCAAATTTCTCTGAGCCTGTTGTATGAGGATGGGAATAGCTTCTATCACAGAATCCTGGTGAAATGAAATTGGACAATCCAGATAAAATATTGAGTTCATTGCCCAGCACGCAACAGGCACGCAGTGGCTGATAATGATGGACAGACATGTGGCAATATTTATCAAACTTAGAGGTGCAAACACCCATTTTCCTGTAATACTACTTCTAGGAATTTATCCTGCGATTGTCCTCATGTGTACAAAATGACCCACATTCAAGAGTGTTCTTTGCAGATTTGTCTGCAGCAGTCAGAGAATGGAAACTATGCAAGTGTCCACCTCCAGGGGTCGGTCACATGGATTATGATCTGTCCACTCATGTAACCGTCCTCTTTTGGTGGGGATGGGCCAGGGCATGGCTATCGGATCTTAGTTTCCCATCATGGATTGAACCTGGGCTTGGGCAGTGAAAGTGGCAAGTCCTAACCAGTGGGTCACCAGGGAAGTCCTGTAAGAGTCCCCTTCAGTTCCAGTATTCTTGGGCTTCCCTTGTAGCTCAGCTGGTAAAGAATCCACCTGCAATGTGGGAGACCTGGGTTCGATCCCTGGGTTGGGAAGACCCCCTGGAGAAGGAAAAGGCTATCCACTCCAGTATTCTGGCCTGAAGAGTTCCATGGACTATATTCCATGGGGTCGCAAAGAGTCGGACGCGACTTTCACTTTCACTTTATTTCAGTTGAAATAAGAACCAGGATGCGTTTGTGTGCTGGTAGGAGCACTCGCCCTGCACAGCAAAGTCAGTGCCCTAGGAAAGGAGGGGGCCCAGCATCACAGGGGTCCAGGGTCCACCGGCCCAGGGAGCTGGGCGGCTGAGCCGGGAAAGGGTGGCGTGTAGGGCTAGGACAGTGAACACACAGGCGCGCGTGCATGCACACACACACACACACACACACACACACACACCCAGAGGTTGAGAGTCTCTCCTGCAGAAACAGACTCTTTGGGGGGCAAGGTGGCGTACCCAGCTCTGCAGTGCTAGGCTGATGCAGCCAGTCACCATGGCAACAGTGGGCAATTGTAATTTTCAGAAGGCGGGCAGGCCCTGAGCCCAGGAAGAGGCTGCAGGCCCCAGCAGGGCTGCCTCTGGGTTACCCTGGATGTGCATGTGGCCACAGCGGTGTGACTCTCCATCTGTAAAATGAGGATCTGACCCGTGTGGCCTCTGCCACCTCAGGAAATGCTGGGAGTGGGCATGAGAGCAGATGCGGGCTCCATGGATGCAAGGGCTGTCAGCCTCCCACTGTAGGCCCAGAGGGAGGGCTCAGCCACGCTCTGTCCCCCATTGCCCTCGTGAAAGAGGACTGCGTGCAGCCCTGAGTTCCTGTCCCCAGAGCCTCTAACAGATAAATAAGGACTAGAGAGGAAGAAGGCAAACGGCTTTGGACAGGGGCTTCCTGGCCCTGCCGCCCACAGGGGCTGCTGCCTGAACCCAAGCCCCTTGCCTCCACCCCCACCCTAGTCCTTTCATTTTTTTACCTATTTGCAAAGTCATCCTACCACCTCACCCCCCTCCCTGCCCCCGGCTCCCCAGTAGGTGACCCTTCCCCCACCCCCACTCTTGTCTAGCTTGATGGCCTGAAGTTAACCTCCCCTGGTACGTCGAGAGCCATATGGGGGGTGGGGATGGGGGTCTGATTCTGGTTTTCAGCATCTCCCAGGCCTGACCCTGCTGGGAAGGGCTGCAGGGGATCTCTGACCCCTGGGCATGGTGACCCCAGTCCAGTGGGCAGCCTTTCCTTTGTCTCCAGGACACACAGGATTCTTTCCCCATGGAGAAGCCCCGTAGGTCAACACAGCAGGCAGGAGCAGGCAAGAATTTAGGGGATATCCTGTCTACTTCCCTCCTAATGCAGCTTTTCTGTCTCTGGGGGCGGGGGTGCCTTATCCCCTCCACCCCTGCCTGGTTGGAGCAGGCTGGCTGCAGACATCGCCTCCCAGTCCCTTTTCTTCACAGCTGTCTCACCCTACAGCCTATCAAGACTGTCTGCCTTCATCCCCCCACCACACCCTGTGTCCACCCTCCTCCCCACCGTGCTTCACTCACACAGACACCAGGGCTGGAATTAGGTGGGGGCTTAGATCTCCAGCTCTGTTTCAGGGTAGTGGGACGGTGGGTCACAGCTGGTGTGCAACAGCTCCTACAGTGATTATGAGAAATGGGGAAAATTCACACTATGTTCTAGGTCAAGTGTCACCTTGTGCGGGTGGCTTTGCAGGATGCCCTTGGCGACGGTGGATTTGAATAACAGTCTCCCTGCTGCCCCTTCCCACCCCTGCCTCCAAGGTGGGATATGATGCTTATCTGTCTTTCACAGACACCGGTACTAGTGCATGATCCCCAATCAGTGCAGGAAAAGTTTTATCTTCTCAAGGGGGTTTCTGGCCTGGAGAGTGGTTTGAATGACCAGGCTTTGGGGCAACCTGAGGTCCCCCAATCTGCACCCTCCCCCAGGTGGAGTCAGACCCCAAAGTCCCTCTCTCAGCCAGGTGGGCCCTGGTGAGGCACAGGGCTCTGGGCTGTTGGCATAACACACTCCTGGAGTGAGGGTGATTCCCATGAGCTTGACTTTGAGCCAGGGCTGCTCACAGTCACATTTCAGGTGTGGTCCCTTTTTACTGTTGTTCAGTCTGTCAATTGTGTTTGACTCTTTGTGACCCCCAAGGACTGCAGCATGCCAGGCTTCCTTGTCTCCTTCACCATCTCCTGGAGTTTGCTTAAACTCATGTCCGTTGAATCAGTGATGCCATCCAACTATCTCATCCTCTATCACCTCCTTCTCCTTCTGCCTTCAATCTTTCTCAGCATCAGAGTCTTTTCCAATGAGTTGGCTCTTTGCATGAGATGGCCAAAGCATTGGAGTTTCAGCCTCAGCATCAGTCCCTCCAGTGAATATTCAGGATTGATTTCCTTTACACTGTACAATCATAAAACATCCCTGTGGTCTTGAGCAAATGGAGACTATCTGCCGCAAGCGAATGACAGAGACACTGTGTATTGAAGCATCTGTCATTTAGAGATAAGATTCTATTTTAAGTTGAACCTGTTTAAAGATTATATTCCTTTCATTCTAAATGCC
The DNA here is from genome assembly GCF_963930625.1 of Muntiacus reevesi. Lineage (NCBI taxonomy): Eukaryota > Metazoa > Chordata > Mammalia > Artiodactyla > Cervidae > Muntiacus > Muntiacus reevesi. The sequence goes on along the minus strand of NC_089263.1, from coordinate 25,930,258 downwards.
ACCAGGCAGTGTGACCCTACACAGCTTTGGGAAGAGTGTTCCATTTCTCTGGGCCATACCAGTCCCTATCTGAGATTCCAGAGAGTGGGCTCAGACCCCAGCTCAGCTAGGCACTGGAGGTCCATCTTCTCCACCCACGGCTAGGGGAATCTCCATTTCCTCCTTCTCTTCTCCACTGCCCCCCACCTCCCACCCAGGTCCTGAGGGCATGACACCTCTCCCCTCCCTCCCAATGGAGACCCCAATGACTGCTTCCAGGGGTCTCCATGGCACAGAGGAGAACACTGGCTCAGGGAGGGGGTCCCTGGCTACTTTTGACCTGCTGGCTACACCCCATTCTCTTGCCCCCCAGGTTCTCCACACTCGTGGAGGAGCCAGTGAACCTCGCTCTGCAGAGGCTAGTCTCTGGGGATTGGAGCCTGACTGGGTCAGTGAGGGATGAGGGACCCTCCTCCAGGCCTGGAAGGATGGCACACCTGGGCATATTTTTTTGCTCTGGGGCCTTCTATGCCCACTCCTCTCGCCGCAACTTTCAAGCTGGGATGTCTTCTGTTCATTTGCTTCCCTGGTTTCCTCCCAGGCTGTGACTTCCTGGGGTCTGGGCTGGGCATGGAGTCCCAGTTCAGGGCTCATGGCAGCTCCCTCAGCCCCACAGTGCCCCCACCCCCTCACCAGGCACACAGAACAGTCTGGAATGGGTGGGGGTGCCTCAAAACCAGAGGCACCTCTCCACTTACCTCACCCTGACTAGGGGGATTGCTATGCTGTTCTGTGTGTGTGTGTGTTAGGGGGAGGGGCCCTCAGGGCTGGGGAAATCTGTCTCAGCAGCCAGCCCCCTCCTAAGCATCCACAGAACTGAAATGAGTTCTCAGGCCCAGGTGGGAAGGCCTTTTTTGCATTTTTTAAAAAGCTTGCTGCAAATCCAATCCAATAACATCTGAGGGTATTCCTTCTTAGATGAAGTTTGACGTATGAGTATGTCATTTGAGAGGTGTTACCAGAACAGACGTGCCCCTGCGTTTCTTTCCTGAATATTTCAGTGAATGAAAAGCCCTTTTTCTGCCAGGCCTTCTATTGAGAACCCTGCACTCTTGACTATCCCTCCTGAGGGCCTGCTCCAGTGGGACCCTCTCTGGCTCTGATAAGGTAGGTTTGATCCTATTAAGTCCCTGAAGATTCAGACCCAGCAGGCAGGGGGACAGCTGTTTTTCTCAGAGCCAGGCTGTTTCTCAGCCTCGAGGCATCTCCCTATTGCCCCCCCCTCCCCCCAACCCTGCTCCACTTAAAGAGGAAGCCAGGCAAGTCAGGGGAGGGGGAACAATGTGAGCAGCCCACCAGTACTGCCTTTGTCCTCTAAGGGGAGAACTGAGAAGGGGTCCCACTGGACAGGGTGTTCCTGAGAGCTGGGCTGGCTGGACCTCTGAGCCCTGGCTCTGACCGGCTCCCAGACTTGCCCCACACAGGATGGAGGCTGGTGAGGGCAGGGACGGGAGCAGAGCTGGCACCATCTCCCCTGGGCACACATTTTATCTACACCCAGCCCTGCTCAGAGATTCAGTCGTCACTGAGGAACCCCAACAGTCAACCCTCTCCCTGGTAAAGAGGGGAGAAAAGTCGGGGCCCCAGGAGACCCCCCTCCCCTGCCCTAGTACCAGTTCTGGAGACCCAGGTCTGGCCAGTGCTGTGGGGTCAGTATTTGGGGCCTCTGTGAACCAAATTATTTTTTTAAGGCATGAAAATAGTCACCAGTTTCTTCTTCCTCTTCTTCTTTTAGGCTGTGTTGCACAGCATGTGGGATCTTAGTTCCCTGACCAGGGTTCGAACATGCCTCGGCAGTGAAGTGCAGTCTTAACCACTGGACCGCTAGGGAAGTCCTTGCCAAATTCTTATGTTGTCAGTTAAAGTTATTGTGACAAAAACAGCCTCTACCTACCATGATGATTTTTTTAAAAAAGAATGTTCTTACATCTAACAACAACAAAAAAAATTTTTTTAATAGATACATTTAGCTTTATAAAAATTGACCAGGCTGCCCTGGTTTTCTCTTCCCCTAAGACCAGAAAGCTCTGTCGGGAGCCCGAAAGGCAGGCTGAGCTGGCCTAGTGGTGCCAGAGTGCCCTGCAGGTCCTGCCAGTAGTGGGACTGATGACCAGGCTTCTGTTGCGGTTGCCCACTCCCTGGATGCAACCTCAACCCCTGCCCCCCCACCCTGGGGTCCCAGGATCCCAAGGGTCTGGGGAAGCAGCGAGGCCAGCCCAGGTGTTTTCTGGGCGGCACCTGGCCTGGGACCCTGGAGGACTGAGCAGGAGACACCCTCCCTCCCCAGCCTGGCATTTCTGGCCTTCAGGCTGGCACCGCCTGCTGGCCAGGGCTGCCCTAGACACGCGGCCTGTGCACTGAGCCAGCTGCCACACAAAGCCGCATTGTGGGCCTCTGCCTGGTGGGCGAGCACGTGATGGTGGAGGGTGGGCGGCTGTGCCCCATGGCCTTCCTCCAGGTCTGGGCCCTGATTCCTTGCATCTGACCCCACGAGGCAGGAGCCCTGGCCGCGGGCCATGGGGACAGGAGAAAACCCAGGGTTGTGTCTGTGGGAGGGCCTCTGTCCAGAGCCTTTGAACGGGGGTTCTTCCTGCGGTGCCAGCACCCGGACCTGGACTTCATCTGGGCCTTGTCCTTTGACCTCTGACCCTGACGCCTTCTCCATGAGAGGGACTCTGAATCTAGCACCCTCAGAGCCTTGACCTGAGGCACAAAGCGGGGCTGGGGATCACCAAGGGTCCATTGTGGGCACAAGCCTGCCCATTCCCAGGGCACAGGGGTTTTGACCCGGGTCCTCTAGCCTACACCATGTTCAGCAGACAGGAAGGAAACAGAGCCCCTGAACTTGGGGCCCCCTCAGAGGTGACACCCCCCCAGGAATGAGATTTCCACACAACAGAAAAGAGTAAGACAGTTCTGCTTGTGTCTGCTGACCTCTGCAGGGAGCCCCCAGATCTGCTTGGGGTGGTCACCATCTGAAAAGCAAGCTGACCCCAAATACTCCAACCAAAAGGCAGAGGCTCCTCCAGAGCCCAGGGGGAATACACCCGCCATAGCAGCCCTTCCCTTTCCAGACTCTGGAATGACGAGGGGACAGTTGGTGTATTGAAACCCCTTCTCACCATGGAATACTGCACGGTTGAAAAAGCACTTACAAACAAATACAAGCCAATGTGAAAAGCATACACCCCCAGCTCTGTCTCTGAAGACCCCGTCTTGGTGAAGAGGCTACTGCCCTCCTTCTGGCCTGGAGCATCCTCCTCTGCCCCCCACCCTTCCTCCTCTTGTTCTTTGCTCTGTCACACACACTATGGAGGTCAGTGCCCCACACCCCCAGAACCCCAGGAGGACCCTGTTCCTGAGTTCTTCTCCAGCTGAGCCCCTCTCTGCGGTGGACACACCCACCCAGAGCCTGCACCCCTTGAAATCAGCACCAGGGACCTTCAAGTTCCCTGCCAGACATCCCCACCTGCTTCCCAGGCCATCAGAAGCAGGTGTGGTCAGGCCAGGCTGCTTCCCTGGGCTGAGCTGGGTGTCCAGGGTGCTCCCTTTGGGCCTGACCATCCAGGCAGTTTTATGTCAAGGTGAGTGGTTAGAAGGTGTTTCATCAACAGTGTGTCTGGGGACTTCCCTGGTGGTCCAGTGGTTAAAACTGAGCTTCCATGGCAGGGGGCACAGGCTCTATCCCTGGTCATGGAACTAAGATTCCAGCAGCCAACTAATTAAAAAATAACCCCTACCTCCACCAAAAAAAAAAGTGTATCCAGCTTGACTGGTCACGCTCCACGTTAGGATGCAGAGCAGGCAGGCTTAGCTAGGATCTCTGCCTGGCAAGCCCATCCCCTCCCTGGGCATTGCTGCCTGAGCTGTGGGCTGCACTCCCCAGCCCTCCTCCTCTGGTGCTGACACTGAGGCCAGACCAGGCTCCTTCTGCACTTGGAAGGAGAAGCTCCAGCCTGGAGTCCCAGGCCCTGGTGCTGGCCCCTGCACCTGCCACATGCCCTCCAGGCACATTAACCCCAGGCCTTTGCACACTGTCCTCAAGTTTTAGAAGTGACCTCCTTCTTGGTCCTCCCCAACCCTTGAGTGCACAGGGATTGCCTACCATCCAGTTGAGGCCAGTTTTGACCTGGGTCCCCTTCCTCTCCCTGGTGACCTGGGGGTCAACCCTGAGGTTCATGGCAGCTGTCCTACCCTCAGCCCCTTTCTGTCCTGCCAGCAAGATAGGAGTGCAGGTCTCCTGGGAGTCCCCAGGGAAGGCTTCTTCTCTGCTAAAATAGCCTCACAGAACTTGCCATGTCAGGATGTCACATCTCTTATCAGCTGAGGCTGAAGTCACACCCTGAGGAGGACCGGGCTTGGCATAAGTTGTTCATTGCTACCCCTTCCTCTCCCTGTGCTTCCTGCCATGAAATGGTCTGTCTCCGGCCGCTGTGTCCAGCTTGAGCCTGGGTCTTGTTCACTTGCAACCCAGGCACACTCAGCAGGTAGCTCTGCCCCCTCCCAGGATCAGCCCCAAGCCACTCCCCAATGCATCCCTTAGGGCGGAGGTCATCTCTTACCTATTCCATGCCCTGCTTTCCCCCACCCCTGCCCCCCAAGCGCAGGCTGCAGGCCAAACACCTCCGAGGTGTTCAGTAGAGTTTGCTGGAAGGATGCATTTCTTGTAAAACACCCATGAGCAAACCTGCCTGTTTTGTTAGGTAACATCCTTGAGATCCATGGGTAATTAGAATTCTGATCTAGGAAAACATTCCTCTCTCTCTCTAGAGATTAATTAACAGCTATCACAGGCCCATAGTCTCTCATGCACCGTTCCAAAGTCTAAATACTTCTGAAAAATCAAGACTTTCCTCATAAATTAGTGGCCACTCATTTGGTGGGAAAACCTGCCCTGGTCAGGTGTAAGGTCTGTTAATGTCTTAGAGTGAGAGTTTACCCATTTCACCACAGATATAGAAATGCACTTCATAATGGGTTGTTGTCTTAAATCTTGTAAGGGTATAACTTAACATAGAGCATATGCATGTTATTCCCGTTCTAAAATTCACATGTTCTGAATTCAGAAAAGTCTTCTGCCCCAAGCCTTCTGATAAGCAGCAGTGGAACTGTGATAAACAGCAGGAACTTTGTAATATGCTTTATTTTCCTTCTTGTTTGCCCTGGTTGCCAAAAAGGTCAGGTTTAAGTGATTATACTTATTCACAGCAGCTAGTCTTTGTGTAAAGCTTCCAAGTAGAATTATCCTGTCTTCTTACGTGCATATGCTCAATTGCTCAGTCAGTGTGTGATTCTTTTGTGACCTCATGGACTGTAGCCTGCCAGGCTCCCCTGTCCATGGGATTTCCCAGGCAAGGACACGAGTGAGTTGGTATTTCCTATGTCTTCTTACAACTTGCCTTTAAAAAATTATCTGTGCCCTACAGCTTTCTTAAATTTGTATCTTTGATTTGAATTTCACCTGCTTAACATCATTGTTATTTAGGCAAAATGAGTATAAACTTATCACAAATGAGTGAATCCAGAGGGTTCTAGAGACTGCTGGGACAGATGGTCCCTAAGTGTCCCCGTCTGCCCTCCTGCCTCCTGGCGGGTGGTGACGGGGTGGGGCTGACATGATTAAGGATTGTGTCTCTGTGCCTTGCTGCACGCCCAGGAGAGACACTCCCCTGCCATCCCGGTGACCTCAGTCCTAGTGGCTTTTCAGTCAATTCATCCACTCTTGACAAGCATCCAGCCACCACCCAGATGCAGGCACAGCCTGCTTCAAGTCAGTGTGATAACTTGCTGGCAAATTTGCATTGTTGATACCTTGCTGGCAAATTGGCATGGCTGACAAACTTCTCCCCAGTTCTTCCATCAGATCCATCTTGCTAGAAAACCTCAAAAATATCTGCACAATTCATAGAAAGGAAGTCAGCTTTAATATAAAACTATTTGTGTGGATGGGATTTCCCTGGCGGTCCAGTTAAGACTCTGCCTTCAAATGCAAGTGGGAGCGGGTTTGATCTCTGCTCAGGGACTAGATCCCACATGATGTACAGTGTGGCCAAAAAAAAAAACCAAAACACCAAACCTATTTGTATGGGTATATAGATGATAGAGTACACATGCTTGTTCGTTACAATAAGGTGACAGTTGCTAAATGATGAGGACTATGACTGATTCTTTTGTTATTTTTAAAATTGTATTTATTTTTGCCGGTGCGGGGTCTTTCTTGCTGCACATGGGCTTTTCTCTAGTTGCAGAGAGCAGGGACTACTCTCCAGTTTTGGGCGTCTCATTGTGGTGGCTTCTCTTGTTGGGGATCATGGGCTCTAGGGCACATGGCTTCAGCAGTGGGCTTCAGCCCTCGGCTCTAGAGTGTGGACTCAGCAGTTGTGGCACACAGGCTTTGTTGTTCCTAGGCATATGGAATCTTCCCAGACCAGGGATCGAACCCACGTCCCCTGCATTGGCAGGTAGATTCTTATCCCACCATCAGAGAAGTTCTGATTCTTTCATTTTTTTTATTACCATTAAGTTTTCTGAGATGAATAAGTATTACTTTTGTAATAACAATAAGGAATACAAGTTTTTTCTTCATTCCCTTTGCAAATATTATTACAGAGCAGTTGCTTAGGGCATGGCAAACTTTTTCTAACCAAAAGCTTCACTGGGTCTTCATAAGGCACTTCTATGTGGATAAGCCAGAAAGTTTTCTTATGTGGAACCCAACTGCACAAAAATTACTTCAGTTAAATTTCCGATACTGTCTCCTTCATTGAGTAACATTTAAGAGAGCTGTTGAGGGGGCTCCCCTGGTATCCCAGTATTTGAGAATCCACATTGCAATGCAAGAGACATGGGTTTGATCCCTGATCCAGGAATATCCCTCATGCCACGGGGCAAGTAAGCCCACATGTCACAACTACTGAGCCACTGTGCCTAGAGCCACTGCTCTTCAACAAGAGAAGTCACCACAATGAGAAGCCCATGCACCACAACTAAAGAGTAACCCTCAGTTCAGTTCAGTCACTCAGTCATGTCAAACTGTTTGCGACCCCATGGACTGCAGCACGCCAGGCTTCCCTGTCCCACTCCCAGAACTTGCTCAAACTCATGTTTATCGAGTTGGTAATGCCATTCAACCATCTCATCCTCTGTCATCTCCTTCTCCTCCTGCCTTCAATCTTGCCCAGCATCAGGGTCTTTTCTAATGAGTCAGCTCATTGCATCAGGTGGTCAAAGTATTGGAGTTTCAGCTTCAGAATCAGTTTTTCCAATAAATATTCAGGATTGATTTCCTTTTGGATTGATTGGTTTGCTCTCCTTGCAGTCCAAGGGACTCTCAAGAGTCTTCTCCAATACCACAGTTCAAAAGCATCAATTCTTCGGCACTCAGCTTTCCTTATAGTCCAACTCTCACATCCATACATGACTACTAGAAAAACCATAGCTTTGACTAGACGGACCTTTGTTGGCAAAATAATGTCTCTGCTTTTTAATAGACTGTCTAGGTTTGTCATAGCTTTCCTTCCAAGGAGCAAGTGTCTTTTAATTTCGTGGCTGCAGTCACCATCTGCAGTGATTTTGGAGCAGTGAAGTGATGGGACTGGATGCCATGATCTTAGTTTTTTGATTGTTGAGTTTTAAGCCACTTTTTACTCTCCTCTTCCACTTTCATCAAGACTCTTTCCTCTTCACTTTCTGCCATAAGGGTGGTATCATCTGCATATCTGAGGTTATTGATATTTCTCAGCAATCTTGATTCCTGTTTGTGCTTCATCCAGTCTGGCATTTCATGTGATGTACTCTCCATATAAGTTAAATAAGCAAGTTAAATATACAACCTTGTCGTACTCCTTTCCCAATTTAGAACCAGTCCGTTGGTTTTTCCATGACCGGTTCTAACTGTTACTTCTTGACCTGCATATAGATTTCTCAGGAGGCAGAAAAGGTGGTCTGGTACTCCCATCTCTTTAAGAATTCTCTACAGTTTGTTGTGATCCACACAGTCAAAGGTTTTGGTGTAGTTAGTGAAGAGTAGACCCAGATCTCTGCAGCTAGAGAAAGTCTATGCACAGCGATAAAGACCCAGCACAGCCACAAATAAATAAAATATTAAAAAAAAAAAACTGTTGAGAGCTTTGTCTACGTGGCATCAAAGCAGTGAGATAATTCCATCATTCCACTAGAAATAAATAGACTTTCACTTCTAGATATGACAGAGCATGTGGTAGCAGGCTAGCCCTCCTGCTATAAACAAGGTGAAAACTGGAGGAAAAAAACATATAAAACCAGTGTATGCAGACGTTGGACAACAAGCAGAGAGGAAATATGATCCCTCAGAGAAGCTAAACAAATAAAACGAGTCACATAATCTACCTGGCTTCTTGCCTATAGGCATTTACTGGACACTAGGGCAGAAAGGGGACCCCAGCAGAGAACAGCAGTCCCATTGAACTGAGGAGACAAAGGTTGGAGTTTGGGGAGGCTGGGGAAGCTGGAATTTGTGGGGTAGAGATCTGAGTAGGAGGGATCCAGGCAGAAAAGAAACTTGGAAACCTGCACATGGTTTCTGTTCATCTGTGGATGGGCGTTACCTGTATGAAGGAGGATGGGCAGGACCAGGACAACAGAAGGACGCTGAAGGGAAAATATAAACACACAAATCTAAAGAGTGCTATGAAAACTGAGAAGAGTCAGTGCAAAGAAAGTCACAGCAAAGGTCATTTTATTCAAATCACTAAAAACCTGTAATGAGAAAATCTTAAAATCAACAAGGAATAAAAGACACACTATGTATGGAGAACAAAGTTAACAATGCTCATCAGAATAAAGGCACAGAGGACAGTCAAATGAAGGTCTTTAAAGTGCTGGGGGCCAGGGAACATAGAAAACGTTTCTTCAGAAGAAGCTGACAATTTCAACAATAATATCAATGTATTATGGGATTTGTTACTGATGGAAATGTAATATATCTGATAACAAAGGGTGGAAGAGGGAGATGAAAGTCTGTGATTTTTAGTTTTCTCTCTCTCTCTTTCTTTTTACTTTTTGCTGAGCCTCATGGCACATGGGATTTTAGTTTCCTGACCAGAGATCAAACCTGCTTCTCCTGCATTGGAAGGATGGAGTCTTAACTACTGGACCACCAGGAAAGTCCTTAAGGTTTACATCTTATTTGAGCAAGTAGAATGTTACTTGAAAGTTAGCAATGGACACTGTAAATCTAGAGCAACTTGTAAAAGGATAAAGATAATAGACATAACTAATGAGCCAACAAGGGCTTCCTGGTGGCTCAGTGGTAAAGAATCTGCCTGCAACGCAGGAGACACAGGTTCAATCCCGGAGTTGGGGAGATCCCCTGAAGAAAATGGCAACCCACTCCAATATTGTTGCCTGGGAAATCCTGTGGACAGAGGAGCCTGGTGAGCTACAGTCCATGGGGTTGTAAAAGAGTCATACAACTAAACAACAATAAAACCACAACAACAATGAGCCAACACAGGAGATTAAATAGAATATTTAGAAATACAAATCTAAAAAAGGAGGGAAAAAACCCTGAACAGGTAGACAAAAGGAAAGCAAATAGCAAGATGAAAATTTTAAAGCCAGCCATATCAGTAATGAAAAAAAATAAATGAACAAAGTTAAAAGGCAGAGAACATTGTATCGAATTTTTAAAAACACCCAAATAATGTGTTATCTATAAGAGATAGACTTTTAATATAAATCCCAGAAAGGCAAAGAGTTAAAGCATGGGAAGATATATATTATGCAAACACTGATCATAGATAATTTGAATTGCTTCCTTAATATGAGATAAAGTGGAATACAAAAAAATAGTACTAGAAGTAAGGAAGAGCATTTCATGTTAATAAAAATATCCATTCACCAAAAAAGATGTAATCATCTACTATGGATAAATCGAAGCCTTAACCCCCCAGTGTGACTGTATCTGGAGATTGTCTTTAGGAGGCAATTAAATTTCAATGAGGTCAGGGGACTTCTCTGGCATCCAGTGGTTAAAACTTCTCCTTCCAATGCAGGGACTGAGGGTTCGATCCCTGGTTGGGGAGTTAAGATTTCATATGCCTTGTGGCCAAAAAATCAAAATATAAAGCAAAAGCAATAAAATAAATTTAATAAAGACCTTAAAAATTGTTGATATCAAAAAAATCCTTTAAAAAAAGTTTCAGTGAGGTCATAACCATGGGGCCCTGATCCCCTAGGACCTTGTAAGAAGGGGAGGAGATCAGGACTGTCTCTCTTTCTCTATCTTCATGTGCCCAGAGGGAAGACTAGCTAGGATAGAGTCTTTGGGCATCCCCAGTAGCTCAGCAGTAAAGAATCCTCCTGCAATGCAGGAGACTTGCAGGAGACATGGGTTCGATTCCTGGGTCAGGAAGATAGCCTAGCGAAGGGGAATGACAACTCACTCCAGATCCCTCCCTGGGAAATCCCATGGACAGAGGAGCCTGGTGAGCTACAGACCATGGGGTCACGAGGAGTTGGACACGACTGAGCAGAGAGAGTCTTTGCCAGAAACCAAACCCTGATGAAGTTTGATCTTGGCCTTTCCAGCCTCCAGATTTAATGTCTGTTGTTTAAGGCACCAAGTTTGTGCTTTTTGTGATGCAGCCCCAGCAGACTAAGGCAGACTTCAATGCATATGCACACACTGAGTGACTCAAACTATACTAGGCAAACACAAATAGAACTGAAAAGAGAGACAGACAAATCTCTTATTCGTGGGAGATTTCATCACCACCTGCACAGAAAAGCATTAAAGATACAGAACACCTGAACAATGCTTTTGACCTACTTGACCTAATTGACATTTAATCATTCAGCTGGAGAAGGCACATTATTTTCGTGTGTACATGGGACATTCACCATAAGAGATGGTGTTTTGGGTCATGAGCCAGATCTCAGTACATTTTAAAAAGCTGGAAATAGTAAGGTAGTACTACAGTACTCTGACCACAGTGGAATTTAACTAGAAATCAATGACTTGAAAGGGTCTGGATAGTTCCCAAATTTGAAAGTTTCACAGGACACTCCTAAAATTTCCACCTGAAAAAGAAGAAATAAGAGGATTAAAAAGTCATTTGGATAGCATGATAGTGAAAACACAACCTATCAAAAATCTTAGGAGACAGATAAATAGTGTTTTGAGGGAAACTGAGGACTTTAAAGACTTGTATTAGAGAGGAGACAGGTGGGGACTTCCCTGGTGGTCCAGTGGTTAAGACTCCATGCCTCCACTGCAGGGGGCAAGGGTTCAGTCTCTGGTTGGGTAACTAAGATCCCACTTGCCAAAGGGCACAGCCAAAAAAAATTAAATTAAAAAATTAAAAAAAAAAAGAAGGGAGATGGGTGGGTGACACCTGTATTCCTGAAACTTTGGGAGAGGGTAAGGATGACACAGGTTGGGCAGAGTGATGGGGTTCAACACGGAGGGTCCTGAGCAAATAGAGGAGCCAGAGAGGTGAGCCGGTGCCTGGTGGTGGGCAGGGGTGGGGGTGGGGCCTGAGCCCTTGGCATGAGGATGGAGTCATGCTTTCTGGAGTTCATTGCGTCCCAAGTGCCTAGAAAAGCCTGACCGGCGGTTTGACTGGAGTTGGCAGAAGAGGGTTAGAGAGGATAGGGTGGCCAGCTGAGGCCTGGGGGTGCAGGGGCTCAGGCCCTCAGTCTATCTGAAGCTCCACAGCCTCCCTCCTGGAACCAATCGCCTGTGCTTTCCCATCCCATCGCTCTGAGTAGGGGGCAGGACAGGGCTGCTGTTCTGACCTCGCGGTGAAATCTGAATAATTGATGCCTGGGTCTAATGTTTCACCCAATTGTCATAAAGCAAGAAACACAAGCCCAGTGTGCAGGGAACGGGCGCAGGACAAAGGCTGTTTTCATCACCCCCTTTCCCCCGCCTCAGGTCTGCGTGGCTCTCTCCCCAGCACATGATCTGTGACAATCATCCTGTGTTCTCCCACCTCCCGGGGGAGCCGCGGGAGGGATTATCAGGGAGGCGGCTCCCCCAGGACAGGACGGCAGCGGGGGAGGGCTTCCCGCCCCCACCCCCGCCTAGCATGTGTCATCTGGAGCTTGTGCCCAGCTGTTGCTGGCTACCCACTTGGCACCGCCTTCTCTGCTCAGAGCTGTTGCACCGCCTGACAAACACAGAACTCTCACCCAAACAAACATGGGGCCCTAGGGTCTCTGAGTACATGGGGAAGAGGGTCGGGCATCCTCAGGACCCCCTGAGCTCCCAATCCAACCCTGTTTGGACTTCTGGTACTGGGGGCTACATCTCATTTGTCACACCCCGAAGGAAAACCTACAGTCTGTGAACTCCAAACACACCATTCCAAGAACAAGGAGCCAGTGATAGACCTTTTGTGAGCTGGCACTTACAAAAGTCTGGGCTGGGGGGGGGTGGGTAGGGTTTGCACGTGGGTGTTGATGTACCTGTGTGCGTCATCAATGATCTGGTCACCGTTGAAGCTGCAGGAACAGGACTGGTGGGGTGGGATGTGACTGGTTTCCCTGCAAGTTTTCCCAGATCAGTCATCTGTACTATTAATATCAGAAAAGCGCAGAAATCCTTGGTGAGCCCAAGTTAAGCCCCACTCTGCCCAGGTGAAGAGCATGGGGTCCTGGAATCATTTTTGTAAGTTTGGGGCTCAGAGGATAAACATGCTCCGTACATTTTCTGCATGAAGAAGAGAACATCCTGGAAAGAAGCTGAGGTTCTCTGGCCAGTTGTAGGGGCTGTGCTGGCTGCCTCTGGTAGCTTGCAGACCGAGCCTGGGTGGTGAGGAAGGCTGTGTGGGCTTCCAGATCTGGGTGCAGAGCTCAGAGCAGGGGCCAGCGAGAAATCAAAGTGCAGGCCCTGAGAATGGACGTGTGGATATGGTGTGGGTAGGTGAGAGCGGGGTGAATCGGGAGATTAGGACAGATATGCCTGCACTACCATGTATGAAACAGATGGCTGGGGGAAGCTGCTGTGTAACGGGTAGCTCAGCTCGGTGCTCTGTGATGGCCTAGAGGGTGGGCTGGGCGGATGGGAGGGAGGGAGGGGAGATACGTATACGTATAACCGACTCACTTCCTTGTACAACAGAAACCAACATGACATTGTAAAGCAACTATACTCCAATTAAAAACAAAAATGTATCGACCTAATAAGTAATTGGTACCTAGGTGGAGATGTTAAAAAAAGAACAAAATACACAGAAAAATCACCACCACCACCACCAAGTGCAGGCCCTTTGTTCAAAAAGCAGTGGAAATGTGTTTTCCTTTCTTCCATGGTCTCTCTGTCAACCTGTCATGGTTAAGCATTTTCTCTTTATTTTTTTTTAAAGTTTTTTTAGTTCTACCACTTTATTGCTACCAATCCATTTCCCTCCACCCTCGTGCACACATGCTCAGTCATGTAATCCCATGGACTTCAGCCCGCCAGACTCCTCTGTCCATGGACTTTTCCAGGCAAGAATACTGGAGTGGGTTGCCATTTCCTTCTCCAGCATTTTCTCTTTAATATTGGTCTCCCTCGGACCTTGCCCCTGGCGGAGGAGTGCAGAACCTCATAGGCGCCCCGACTCTGTACATCTGTGTGTGGTGGGTGTGTGCCTCACCCTCCCCACACCCCGCCTGGGCCCCACAGGGCGTGAGCACCTGACATCCTCCACTGACTTCACTCACAAAACACAAATTCAAGAATAAAACTGTTAAGAATTTCAAGAAGATGACTGTAGAAACTTGCACCCCAAGTGTGGTCCCTTCTAAGCTCTGGGCCCATGCAGGGGTGGCACACACCCAACTGGCTATGTCTACTGGGGCCTTTCTAAGACTAAGAGTGCTGGGCGCCCTGCCTGGGGAACCATTGCAGAACTGGAGGGGTCTGGGTCAGGCGTTTACCCCAGGCAGCCCGAGGCAGCCACACCAGCAGGGAGAATCAAGTTCAAGGCAGAGGGAAAGCTGTGCTGACCTGGAAACAGACAGCAGAGAGTCCTGTTCAGATTCCTTCTGGAGAGCCCCCAACTCCACCCACCCCCTGTGAAAAAGACCACCCAAGACCATGTATGCCCCCCCACCCCACCAAAGACCTGCTGTCACATGGGTACAGAAGCTGGCACCCTTCTGTTCTAGGGTGGCTCCAGAGGCCCTGGGACGCCTATAGGGCCAGCCGAGGCCTCAGAGGCAGTGACATCCTGGGTCCCTCTCTCCTCTGCCCTGTTCTGCCCTCTTCCCTTCCTGACACTTTTGGGGTGCATCCCCTGCATGGAATCGCTTGCCACTGGCTGGCACAGAGGGTCTGAGCACAGGCAGTGGGTGGAATGTGACATAGCCAAGGGGGGGCTCAGCCTTTTCACCAAGGTTGAGCCCAGACACAGCAGATAGACAGGGATCTGGCGACTGCCTGGGGGAGGCGTCAGGCACCTAGGATCCGGGTCGGGGCTGACTGCTTTGAGATTGCTGGTTGTAGAAGAGAGACACGACAAACAAATTCAGCCCAAGACATGAAGGCCAGCAGGCCTCCCTGGAGCATCTCAGGAACCCTGATGTCTGGAGGGTGGTGAGGTTTGGAGGATAAAGGAGGGGTAAATGAGGCTGGGTTTTTTTTCCTAGGAGTGGTGGCTCTCTCGACCTTGGAGGGAGACTTCCATAAGGTCAGGGCCCTGAAAGGGTGAGACGCTGGTGAGGGGCATGGGGGAGGTCTGGGTAGATGCAGATGAGAACTTGGAACTTCAGATCCCATGAACTTGAAGGACTGCGTGGATGACTGCTCCCCTTACAGGCTCTAGTGGTCCCCCACCTGCATCCTGCTTGAGGCTCACACTGTGTGGCAGGTGTCTAACCAGACAGTGGCTCCCTGGGGACCCACCTCCACCCTCCCTCCCTCCCTCTGGCAGCCTGACTGGCGTTAAATCCCAGCACAGCCGGCTGGGGAGGTGTGGACCCACTGAGGGAGGGGAGAGCTTTTAAATTGTTGTTTTTTATTGTGGTAAAGCACACACAGCACAAAGTTACCATCTGAACAATCCCTAAACGTGTAATTCAGCCGTGTGATGTAGGTTCACACTGTTGTGAAACCGTCACCACCACCCTCTCCAGAACACTTTTCATCTTGCAAAACCAAAAACCCTGCCCCCATCAAACACCAGTTCCCCGCCCCCGCCCTCTGCCCCTGGAAACCACCCTACTCTCTGCTATAAATTCGACTGCTCTAGGGACCTCGCATAAAGTGGAAGCAGCCGTTGTTTGTCCTTTCGTGCCTCACTTATCTCTGCTAAGCATGAGGTCTTCCAGATTCACCTGTTTTGGAGCAGGTGTCAGAACAGGCGGAAGGGGCTTTCTGCCAAAGTTGGGCTCAGGTGGGACCTGGCAGGACTGGGCCCTGAGGATGTGGAAGTGAGGAGGGGGGAACTCGGATAAGGAGAGCCATCCACGCGGGCATACTGTCTGTGATTCACATTTCACGCCCTGGGGGGACCATCCAGAAGACCAGAGCTACATTGTGGCCTCGGTCTGTGTTTTAGAAGGTGGAGAGGGAGGGAAGACAACCGAGGGATCAAAGGCTCAGATAGAGGCTGGAAAACCCAGGAAGGGCTGACGGAGCCCTGCTTACCCACATGACACAGCTGGTAAGGGGCACAGTGCATTTCTGTGCATGTTCCCAGCAGGGCAGGGTTGGTGGTGGAGGCTGCTATGGGACCCTATAGTGATGGGAACAGCAGGTCTCTGTGTAACTGAGGACAGATGGTGGGGTCAGAGCAAGGGGAAGGCAGTGATCTCAGTGATTCCAAGATCAGAGTGGCAGCTAGGGGCCTGTCTGTCAAGTAGATTGCTCTTGGGACCTGGATCCACTGACGCCAGCAAGAAGGACAGTCAGCAAGGGTCCTGATTCATTTCTAGAGTAAATAACACTGGGGGTGGAAGATCAAGAGGCTGGGAGAAGCCACATCATGATAACTGAGCCAGCGGTCAGACTCAGAAACCAGTTCTGAGTAGGAGGCCCCGCCACCCCATGGTGGGTGTAGGTCTCCTGGAAGGAAGCTCAGCCTTTCACTGGGGCACTCCATACAGGGGAGGGGAACACGGAGACTTTTCGGGACTACTGGACACAGTCTCTGAATTGATACTAATACGTGGAATCCAGGGGTCACCATAGCCCCCTAATGGGGAGGAGCAGGTGGGATCAGGGCTCAGGTCCGGCTCTTGTGTCAGTGACCCGTGTCCCACTTTCCAACAGGGTCATTGGGATGGAGCCTCTTGGCCATCAACAGAACCTCCACAGGGACTGTTTAACCTCTCGGGAAAGAGCTACGGGAGAGGAGAGGGCCAAGGGGAAGCATCTGGCTCTTGCCCTTCCCTGGTCAGGATATGAGATAAAAAACAACACCCCATCCTGAGGGGACGGCAGAGATGAGTCATCCAGTAACCCAGGGGTGGGGGTCCCGTTATACCCCCATTAGCTCATAGATCTTGAGCCTAGGAAAACTAGATATGATGGCAGATTATTGCCATATTAAGGACTTAATTGTGTCCCCTCATCCAGCTTCATACATAGAAGCCCTAACCACCCATGTGACTCCTTGGAGAGGGCCCTTTAAGAAGGGTGTCGAGGGTGAACGAGGGCTGGTATTTTTATAGGAAACAACAGTGGTTTCTCTGTCTCTGCCTGTGCTCAGAGCAGGGCCTTGTGGGACTGAGTGAGAAGGTGCACATCTGTGTATGTTCTGTCGCTCATTCGTGTCTGACTCTTGTGACCCCATGGACTGTAGCCTTCCAGGCTCCTCTGTCCCTGGGATTCTCCAGGCAAGACTACCAGAGTGGGTTGCCATGCCCTCCTCCAGGGTATCTTCCCGATCCAGGGATGGAACCTGCATTGGTAGGCGGGTTCTTTATCACTTCACCACCTGGGAAGGCCCAGTAAGAAGGATTGTTGCTGTTGTTCAATGGCTCTATTGGGTCTGACTCTTTGCGACCCTATGGACTACAGTATGGCCACACTTCCCTGTCCTCCACTATCTATCGGACTTTGCTCAGACTCCTGCATTGAGTCAATGGTGCCATAAGCCCATTGAGCCTCGGGGGAAACCAACCCGGCAGCACCCTGATCTTGGACTTCCAGTCTCCGGAATGTGAGACCACACATTGCTCTTGTTTAAGCCAAGAGTCTATGCCATTCTGTTAGGGCAACTGGAGTAGTGTACCACACCAACTTCTTTACACAGTGGCAGGTCAGACGCCCCGTCTCATACAGAGCAGACTGACATGGTTCAAGTACCTGGAAGGTGGTCCTTTCCATCCCTGCATGAGGGGGCTTAGAAGCAGTTTGCATTCATGTCGGGTGGACAGTGTGTGTGTATGTGTGCTCAGTCACTTCAGATGTGTTTGACTCTTTGCGATCACATGGACTGTAGCGTGCCAGGCTTCTCTGTCCATGGGATTCTCCAGGCAAGAATACTAGAGTGGATCTCCATGCCCTCATCCAAGGGATCTTTCCAACCCAGGGATTGAACCCGAGTCTCTTACGACTCCTGCTTTGGCAGGTTTTTTACCATTAGCTCCACCACAGCATCACACATTTATTCAGAGAGGCCTGGACTGTCTGGTCATGAACAGACAATCCATAGACATTAAGTTATTCCTACAAACGACTTGTCCTCCAGGTTGGTAACAGACTTGGTCGTTCTTGGCTAATCTAAAAAACGGATAAGAATCTCTCATGCTCCGAGGTGAGTGGGAGCTGGCAGAAGGGGAAGGGATGCTGGGACTGCAGAAAGGGAGAGGGGGTCCAAGTGACCTGCTTGCTGGAGGCGGCGACCAGAAAGCAGCCCCAGGTTGGGAGAAAGGACATGGGATGGGGGGTGGGGTTGATGGCGGAACTGGAGAGGATCCCTGGGCATAGGTCTGAAGACAGGGCACTCATGGTGGGCAGGGCTAGGGAGCAGGCAGGCGCTGGTCCAGGCCTAGGCAGAGGTGGGATCACTTTGGACACCCGCTGGGCAGAGTCTGGGAGATCTTCAGACAGGTCTGAGTGGGGAAGCCTTGAACATGACACCTGGACGGAGCCCTGTGCCCAGAGCCTGATCTCAGAGCACAGACCCCATAGGCAGAGTCCCTATAGGATGCAACTAGTACAGTGGCTCCCAAGATCCATGCCAGGAGCCCCCCAACAAGGGCGTGGCCTAGAGCTCGCTGCTGACTCTGAGGTTTTCCTGAGGTTCTTGGGCCCTGTTCTGAGGGGCCTCTGACTACAGCCCAGCCTTGTCTCTGCTGTCTTGTCACTGCAGCCCCTCTGTTCTGCAAGTGCTCATGTGACCAGCCTCAGGTAGGGTGGGTGTAATAGACCTGCCCAGCACTTCTACCCCACCCCTGCCCAGGCTCCCAGCCTCCTAGCCCCACCTGTCTGTGTCCTGGGCCTTTGGGACAGGGTGGGGGGACAGCCTCTCCTTCACCCACCCTTTCCAACACAAGCACACTGCAGGTGGCTCAGAGCAGCCAGGAGGATGGCCCAGCCCCCACCTTGCAGCAGGGGCTCATCCAGCCTTTGCATCTTCCAGTGGGGAATTCCAGAGCCAGGTATTAGGATAATAAACGTGTTTCTACCTCTTTCTTTTGGGAACAGAGCAAGAGACAGTGAAGTGGCCGGCCCTTCGGGGAACCCATGGCCCTGTACCAGCCTCGAGGCCTCATGGTGGCTCTGAAAAGTGGGAGGGGAGAGGTAATGAGGCTCACGGCAGAGGAGTTCCTCCTCTACCTGCTCTGGAACCTCCTCGCCCCTTAAAGCCCCCCCCGCCCATAGGAGGTGCCAAGGGAGGAGGGGTCTCATGCAATCACATCATCTCTGACTGGCAGCTGCATGGACTTTGGTCCCCTCACCCCACCTGCGGATGTTCTCTGGACCCCCTCTCCAGTCTCCAGTGTGCCTTCCAAGCCCCCAGCTTCCTGCCAGGTCTCTGACTATCATATGGTGTCATGAGAGTGAGGTGTGGAAAGCATCTAGCCCTCTCAACCTTGGTCCCAGAGGGCACTGACCTCCTGTCTCAGTGCTCTACTGCAGTCTGCGGAACCTCTGGCCGCCAGGGACCAGGAGACACCAGGGAGTCAGGGGTCAACCCAGGGTGGTTCTGGAACCTTCAGTGACTCAGCAAGGGGAGAAGCAAGGGGAGGTTCCAGGCCCCAGGACCCCTGGAGCAGGCCCAACCCAGGATACCTTTCTGTTGTATGTTTTAGAAGGTGATCTTCTGAAATTAAGAGTAAACATTAAGAGAATGAACTGATGCATGTTCCCTTATTGTCAGCTGTTACTCTTTTAAAAAAAAAATTACTTTATTTAATTGTATTTTAGCTGCTTGGGAGATCTCAGTTCCTCAACCAGAAACTGAATCTGGACTGTGGCAGTGAAAGTGCTGAATCCTAACCAATAGGCCACCAGGGAACTTCCAGCTCTTACTCTTTTACACATCAGTGTCAAGTACATTTTGTCCAAAAGCTTCAGGAGGCTCTACTGAGCATTTTCTTCACAGTGTTCTGGCCACTTAAGGCTCAGAGTAGCCACATCCTGGAAAGAATATCCCAGGTCATGGGGTGAACAAGCCCACGTGGCCTGAGCAGCTGGAGGGATGGAGGGATGGAGGAAGAGCCCCGGGCAGGAGGGAGCCTCACACACCCCAGGTTTTTGGGGGAGGGCGCCCTGGCTGGAGTGGCCCTGGGGACAGAATTAGGGTCTCTGGGGGCATCACAGAGCCTTTGCACGTGCACTAAGGACAGATCCACAGCTCACAGATGTGCGAGGCAGGCAGGACCCACAGGAGGGGGACCCACCCAGAGGAGGGTGACCAGCATGGGTCCTGGGCCCAGTGGTCAGGGCGTTGGAGGAGGGTTCTCTACCTGCTCTGTGAGCACCTGCTTGGGGCTTTGGGTCTGCCTGCTCATTTCTCCTTAGGTGTCCTGGATTCCATCAGGCCTGGGAGACAGTTCTTATGCTGGAAGCTGAGGATGGGAGGGTCTGGGCAGAGAGGCTGGGCTCCAGATCCTCATATGTTGCCTAACTAGCTCCATGAGCTGGGGCAGTGGGGTAAGCTCTGCACACTGAAGCTTCTTGATTTAGGAAATGGGATAAAAACCCGTATGTACACCCCAGGGTTTTGTAAGGAGGAAAGTGAAGTGAAAGTCTCTCAGTTGGGTCCGACTCTTTGCGACCCCATGGACTGTAGCACACCAGTCTCCTCTGTCTATGGGATTTCCCAGATAAGAATAGCAGAGTGGATTGCCATTTCCTTCTCCAGGGGATCTCCCTGACCCAGGGATCAGATCCGGGTCTCCTGAGTTGCAGGCAGATTCTTTATTATCTGAGATACCAGAGAAGTCTTTGTAAGGAGGAGGCAGGATAACAAAACCAAGGCTCCCAGCCCAGGAGGAGAGCTCCGTCTGGATAGAGCACCGGCTTGGGAGCCCAGAGGCCTGCCCAGGAGGCCTCCCCAGCCAGTGCTTGGGCTCTAGGGACGATCTGACTGGGCAGTAGGAGGCAGGGCGGGGCCTGCAGGGCCTCCTGGAGCAGACGGAGCTCCAGGGTGGCTGCAGAGGCTCCCCCAGACTGGTTCTGAACCCCAGAAAGTGTCATTCCCTTGGAGGGGAGCAGCATTGAGGCCCCTCTGTGTGCCCACGGGTTCCTAGACAGAGCCACATGGGGCTCTGAGCTCCTCTACCAGGGCAGGCAGTGCTCCCTCGGGGGCCGTTGGGGCATCGCTGGAAATCTCTGAGCTAGAGTCCAGGGTCTGGGAGGGAGAGAGGAGGCCCTGGGGCGGGATGCACCAGACTCTTGTTGCCTGGACACACCTGGTGGGCGGCCCCACCGTCTGGATCCTGCCTGGACTTCTATCAAAAGCCACACCCTCTCCAGCACTGGGGTTTAATTTTTTCTTTCGATTGCTAGTCACAGTGCAGCCCTCTGTGGAATACTTCTGAAGACTGTATTTTATAGCTGCACGTACAAAGTCCTTGGCCTGGCAGCCAGGTCCCTTCTAGAACCTGGGCCTCCCTGGCTCTGCCAAACCAAATGGGCGGCAGCAACTGGCAGACAGAGCTCCCTTCTTCCTGCTCCCTTCCCAGCCTTGGAGCTGGCCTGTCTCTGCACTGGGAGGCCCTCCTGTTCCCACCCTCTGCTGAGAATAGGGGTCACTGATGCGGCCCAAACCCCTCAAGCCCTGGCCACTGCTGTGGAGTCCCCATCAAGGCCCATAAGCCATTTTGTCCTCCAAACTGGCCTTGGCATTGTTGGTAGCTCCATTTTGCCATTGGGGTTTCTAAAGCCGAAGCAAAAAACTAGGAACACCAGAGCTGGATTGAAACCTGGGCGGGTGGAGCAGGTGAGCAGCCCACTGTCCCCTTGTTCTTGGGCCAGCCCAGTCATGTCTGGACCTTCAGACTGGAGTCGGGTGTTCTGGAGAGGGTACCTTCACCCCCACCCCTGCCTTAGGGCAGATGCCTGGGCCAGGCAAGCGGCAGTGCTTTAATACCCATGAATGAGACCATCAACAGGAGGAATGCATCCAAGCCTCAACCCTGGACAGCTCCCATGGATGAAGCATCTGGTCCCATCTAGAACTGGCTTGCCTGCTTCTTTCCCAGGACGCTAAGGCCAGTGTCAGCACCAGCCCTGCCCAGTAGGACACCCTGGACAGCTGCCTGCTGCCTTTGATCTGGGGACAGCCTTGTGTGGTGCTGAACCGTCCACCTGAGCCATGCCTCAGCCTTGCCCAGATCACTTGTTCATTTTCTCAGCAGCCTACTCAACCAAGAATTAAGGATCTTAGAGTTCTTTGTTGTCGTTTAGTCACTCAGTCATGTCCAAATCTGCAAGCCCATGAACTGTAGCACGCCAGGCTTCCCTGTCCCTCACAATCTCCTGGAGTTTGCCCAAGTTCATGTTCTTTGAGTTGGTGATGCCATCCAACCATCTCATCCTCTGTCACCCTCTTCTGCCTTCAATCTTTCCCAGCACAAATGTCTTTTCCAATGAGTTGGCTGTTGGGATCAGGTGGCCAAAATATTGGAGCTTCAGCTTCAGTTTTAAGTTCTTAAATATGCTGTATTTCTGAAGATCAACTCCCAAGACTTAAACGGTTTTAGTGTCTTCTGGGAGGGCTAAACCAGCTTTCAGTCCACACCAAGTTCATGTCCCAACACAAGACTCTGTACGCCTCAGCTAAAGATCCCACATGGTGCACTGAATATTTAATATCCCGTGTGCTGCAACTAAGGCCCGGCAGAGCCAAATAAATAAATAAATATGTTTTTAAAAGAGAGAGAGAGAGGGAGTCTTGACTAAACCCCAGCTAGTTCCTAACAGCTCAAGACTGCAACCCTAAGATGAGGTCTCAAGTTCCAGCTTTCTCGCTCAGCATCCCTGGGAGAATCTGTCTCTCTGGGTCAAACCCTGGCAACAGGTAGAAAGGCCCTGAATTCTGTGAGACCAGTTACTTCAGAACATCTTCTGGCCTTTGAGATGTCCATCGCCCACCACCCAGGACCGTACCCTCCAGGACCTGCAAGCTGTCTCTTGGAAATGCAAGCATTCTGGGAGTCTCTCCTCGCCCAGCCAGGCCCCCCACCCCGGGAGGGTAAAGGTGGTGGGTGGTCACCTTGCTCTAACTGCCTCTTCCTCCTGAAGACACAAGAGATCCTTTCCTGCTCACAGAAGCACCAACTGACAAACCCAGTGGCCTGAGCCCTCCCCCCAGCACCCTCCGGCCTTTACACAGTCTCCTGCCTGTATCTCTTCAAAGTTGAGTTGAATTTCCACTGAGTCCTCTTGTCTTCTGCAACGGTTGTTCCTTTTTTTTTTTTTCGGCCTTGCAGTGTGGCAAGTGGGATCTTAGTTCTCCAATCAGAGGTTGAACCTACACTCCCCGCATTGGAAGTGCAAATCCTTAACCCCTGGACCACCAGGGAAGTTCTAGCAACAGTTACTCCTGAATACAGTCTATCCATGCCTAGACTTTGACTGGTCTCTGGCTTCGTTTATTTTTGCTGGATGCTGGGCCTGGGGTCTTGCTCACACTGTTTCTTGCACTTGTCCTAAGGGTGTTCCTTGGGCTCATCTTTAAGGAACCTCTGCACATGGGTTGGTGACACATAGAACTCTGCTTTGTCATAGGTGTGGATCACAGAACTGAAAGCTTCCCCGGCACAGCCCAAGGAAGTGCAGTGAAACTCAGACCATGGGACCCTTGTGCTCTTGCAAAATGCTTCTGAAATTAAAATACAACTTTTCCTTTGACATTTTTTTTTTTTTTTTGCCTAAGGAAACCTTATTTAGGACTGGACTGTAACCCTCTAGGCACAAAACGGTCATGGAGCAGACATTTGACCAGATTCTCCTGAACTGGTGTGGTTTTCCCAGGCCTGTCGCTCAAGGCATGGGTTTAGGCCAGGGCCACCTCCATACACACAAGGCAGCTGGACTTGGGGCCAGGATGTCCAAGACCTGAATAGACAGGTCCTCACTGGCCCCAACCCCACTTCCTGGGCTTCAGCCTGAAGATGCCCAGTGGAGATGGGACCTGGGGTGAGATCAGTGGGTCAATCCGATCAAACTTGGGTGGGAACCTGGTGGCCACCACTCTCAGGGACTGTGAGCTTAAGTGACTGTGGACATGAGATGCTCATTATGGAAGCAAGGATGCAGCCCCATCTCCTGTTGGGTGGGCACAGACAGCTCTGGGGAGGGAAAGTCCCGGTGTGTGGGTATATGGAGACAATGTGTGTGCATATTGGGTGTACGCATGTTGGCGTGTGTGTGCGCCTGTGTGTGCAGTTACACGGACATTCACGTAGGGGGCTGGGTAGCTTCTGCCTGGCAGGTGGCTGCTGGTCTCAGGGATCTGGGTGAGGCTGAGAGAGGAGAGGTACCCACGGACAGGGAGGTGGGAATGGGGACAGCTGCTCTGCATCTCTGAGAGGTTGGAGGGGGATGTTAGGAGCCCTGGGGGCAGGGGCCTTCTAGAGGTCTTGCTCCTCCCTGGGAGGCTGGGGCTGACCTCCTGGTTCTGGCAGAGGCAGGCCCGCAGCACACCTGCAGCACCCACCCCACCAGTGGCCCTGCTTCCTGAAACGTTGCCTCCTGCGGAGAACAAGAGTGGTTCCACACCTGGGGTGAAGGGTGGTAGTGGGCAGGGGGGTGGATCAGAAGGCCTCCTCCTAGAGGAAGGGGAACCGGACCTGAGCCTGTGATAGGTGGCCTGGCCCACTGACCCCAACAGTGGAAACCTATGGACCTCCAGGGTAAAAGGCAGGAAAGAGTCAGGAATGTTGGGGACCATTTCAGAAACTGGCATTCTGCAGGGTCCTACCCATGTCAGTGCTTGTCCACCATACTGTGTTTGCTGCCTTGGCCTGCTGTGTCAAGCAGCCCCAGAATGTGCCTCCACCACTATGCCTTGAGAAAGAGAACCGTATTTTATAAGAGGAACTAATCACTGATGGTAGATAGTGTTT
Source organism: Muntiacus reevesi (assembly GCF_963930625.1). Classification (NCBI taxonomy): domain Eukaryota; kingdom Metazoa; phylum Chordata; class Mammalia; order Artiodactyla; family Cervidae; genus Muntiacus; species Muntiacus reevesi. The sequence continues at coordinate 25,905,724 of NC_089263.1, read as the reverse complement.
CAGACAATGTGAGGAGCACTTGTCGTGGGGGCTCCCCACGACAAATAACAAACACAAAACAGGTACGTCTGCGGAAGTACCAGCAGCTCCTACTGAGACCCCTTGAATTCTGGAGCTCCCCCTGCAGTCACCTCACCCACCTCCCTACCAGTGGGGTCTCTCCTGTCTCTTGGGAGCTCTGGTCTACCCTCCAGAACAGCAGCCTCGGGTTCCCCGTGTACCCATAAGCCCTGTGGTGAAACAACAGCAGCCCGCCCTGGGGGCTGCTCTGCCCCCCACCCACGTCTGACTTCAGCGCAGGTGTCGGCCTAGCCACGGTCCCTAAACCACATTCCTCTCTGTCAGAGGGGTCTTTGGGGACTTGCAAGGCAGTCCCACTCTGGCAAACCTTCCCTCCTGGCCTGTAATGTAAACAAACCCGCTGTGCAGGCAGTAAGTGAGATGAAGGCTGAAGCCTCAGGCCCAGCTGCAGCTGAGCCCTGTTTTTCTCTTCTTGTGGTTTCTCCTCGGGGTTAAGCAATGTTTCATTTCTCAGCACAACAACTGACTGGGGCCTCTCTGCAGTATCAACACAGTCTGATGGGGAAGGGGGAGGGGCTCCGCACCAGCCCTTGGGTCTCTGGGCTTCTCTGAGCCTGTTCACGATGCCTGAACGAGAGACCCCAGTGTCCTTCGAAGCCTCTGAGCAGAGGGAGAGGTTTTGCCGAGGGCGTGTTCTAGAAAGATTAGGACACAGTGAATGCCAAACACAGTGCCAGCACTCCTGGGAGAGACCAGCACCTTGATGAAAGCAGGTCCCCCAGCTCAGAGCGGGCAGCCCCTCTCCTCCGGCCTGGCTGGGTTGCCTGGGGCCCCATCCTGGTTTGCTGGAAGTCAGGCCCGCCCCATTCCTCTTCCCATCCTTTACCCCGCCCCCTCCTTGAGGGTCTTCAGGGAGGCCCTCCAGGTGCCAAATGCTCCCCCAACCTGTGGACTCATTTCTGAGACTGAGGAGGTCACTGCAGGGCGACGGGAAGCTGTGAAGAGGGCCTGTTGCCCAGGACTGATGAGCGTCCTGGCATCGTCTGAGGATGGCCCTGGACTCCTGCAACCCGCTGGCCCTCGGGGCCCCCACACCAGGAGAGTGTGCCCCTTAGCCCGAGAGGCATCTCCTGACCTTGACCCAGCCTTCAAACAGGCTCCCTGAGGCTGCCCTAGTCCCCCCAGTCCCCCACTGCAGGTCCCTAGGGCTCTCTAGGTCCTCCAGCTCCACAACCAGACCCCTCCCTGCCTGGCTGTACCCCCAGCATCCTGACCCTTGGCCAGGCATTGTTTGGGGGTAACCAGGCTCAGAGTGGTTCCAGTTTCCCAGCCTCTGCAAAGCAGGCGGCCCTGGAACCCTAAGCCCAGACTCTGCAGTCTTTTGCTCTCCTGATAGAACCAGAGCCCTGCAGCTGACCAGCCCTGACCCCTCCATTACTCCTCAATTGGGGGACTGTTCTGGAGTCCTCACTGGTGGGCGAGGAAGGCCCGGGGATGCTCAGAAACTGGAAGCCTGGACCACCACCGTGGTGCCTGCCTCTGCCTCCTTTTACGAGGTAAACAGCTTCCCTCAGCCTCTGCCAGGTCATCTGTCCCTGCAGGTGATGCTGTGCTGACTACTCAGAGCCCGGGGAGCAGAATAGGGGGCCCGGGTCTCCTGACTCTGCTCCCCTGCTCCCAAGGCCTCAATCTTGAGGGTGTGAACAGCCCACCGGCTGTGATCTGAGCGGGGTCTTCTCTGAGACTGTGCGGGCCTCTGACAGCCCCTTTGCCACCCACACCCTGTCAACCCCTCTGGCCCAGAGTTTACAAAGTAAGGGAGAGAATAGGCAGGATCTGGGCTTCTGGTGGTCCACAGCAGTCAGCGGGGCTGGAGTTTTCAGGACTGGTTACTGGTAACCAGCCACAGCATGGGGTGGGCTTCCCTGGGAGCTCAGCTGGTAAAGAATCCACCTGCAATGCGGGAGACCTGGGTTTCGTCTCTGGGTAGGGAAGATGCCCTGGAGAAGGGCATGGCAATCCACTCTAGTATTTCTGCCTGGATCCCATGGACAGAGGAGCCTGGCGGGCTACAGAGCATGGGGTCGCAAAGAGTCGGACATGGCTGAGAGACTAGACACAGCACAGCACGGTGCAGGGTGCTTCCTGAACGGTTCCCCTCCCCCAGGGCCACGCGGGCTCACCCAGAGGCTTCTCCCCGCTGCATTGCATCTCTCAGGCTCCGTACAGGGCGGGGCACCCCTGCTGGAGGCTGGGGACACCGAAAGGGGCTTCCTGAAGTCAGGCTCCCTAGGTGGCCCCAAGCTCCTGACCTCACAGCCACGCCCACCTTCCTTTTCAAAGCCAAGTGTTCTGGGTCCTCCCTCTCTGGGTTCTTCCTGTGATCCTAAACCCACAACAGAATTTCAGCTTCAGGTCACATGCATGGTTCCTAAGGCAGCCATGGGAGTGAGCCAAGAGAGGGCTGCCCAGATGGACCCCTCTGGGAGGACTCTGCCTGGGCCACCATCAAGGGAGCCTGGGCACCCTCCGCCCCTACCCATGACAGGGAGTTGGAACCAGCAACCACAGTGGGGTTTCAGTTCAGCCAGCATTTAGGGAACCCCGGCTCCGTGCCAGGACAGCGCTCACCCTGGGGAGGTGCCAAGAGGAACGGAAGCCCGATGCTGCTGGGATGCGATGGTTCCCTGGATCCCCAGTGTGCCACCCACCAGCTGGGGGCTGAGGGCACAGGAAGGTTCTGGGGGCTGAGGCTTCCACGGCCTTGGGAGGGAATGGGGGAGAGTACAGAGGGTGGGGCAGGCAGGGCTGCAGCTCAGAGGGTGCAGGGCAGGAGTCAGAGCATTATGTACAAAGGGACCCTCTCAGAAACATGCACCCCTATGTTCACTACAGCAGTGTTTACAATAGCCAGCGCATGGAAGCAAGGAGCTGAAGGTGGGATTGCCTTTTAGGGGGATTCACATGGCCCTTCTGAGTGGTGGAGTCATTGTGGAGTTGCATGAAGACATCCAGGAAGGACAGTCAGCTTACAGAGAGGTAAGGATGCAGTCCCAGGCTTTCACGCTTGCTGGGTGAAAAATATAGCTGACACTCTAGAACGTGCTGCAGGGTAAACATTTCTGCAGCCATGGGGTCTTTGTGCTTAGGCCAGGTTTTCCAGAGAAAGAAATTCTGCAAAAAAGTCTGTGCTCGATTCAGGTCTTTTGCAAACCACCAATTCTATCTGGCTTTACACACAAAAAGGAGGAATTCAGAGCAGGAAAGCTGCACTGGAGTTTTTAAGAGCCCAAGGGCAGGGTGTGGTGGGCTCTGGACTGGGGTCTGGAGCATTATATGGTAGAGGGTCCCCTCACCCCTTCTGGGAGCTCTTTGCATCGTTGTGGTCTGCCCACATCCCTCCATGGAAAATGACCACCTTCATGTCTACATTTCTGCAAATTGTGCTGTGGTCCCCCGAGGTCAGCTCTGTCCTCCCAAGGAGGGGGCTTTGGTGGTCCTGGCTTGGGTCCGGCACCTGTCCCCAGGCCAATCAGTATGGCTGGTGTGGGGACAAAGGCACCCTGGAGACATTACTATATATTTATTTTTTGTTCTAACTTTTTATTTTGTATTGGGGTATAGCCGATTAACAATGCTGTGATAGTTTCAGGTGGACAGCAAAGGGACTCAGCCATACACATACATGTATCCATTCTCCTCCCAACTCCCTTCCCATCCAGGCTGCCACATAACATTGAGCAGACTTCCCTGTGCTTTATAGTAGGGCATGTTACTGTCTTCACAGCAGAACTATTTTCATCCCTGAAACAAAATCCTAACCTGAAACTCTAAATATGCCAGGGGCAGGCTTGGAAACAGCAGGTAGATGGCCTCTGGGAGTCCAGGGTCCTCCATGCTCACCTCCTTCCCTCCATGAATCCTGAATAAACCTTCAGAGCCCATTTGAAAATAAACAGGTCTTCCTGTTCTCATGAGAGCTTTTGCTCCCTCCTACCCCAGCTGCCACCACCTCTTCTCAACAACACATATCTCCTGGGTCCCAGGAGACACCCCAGCCTCCCTGGGGTCTGCAAGGATCTTAAGTACCAGGAGCAGGAGCTTGGAAATGGCAGCTCTGGGAGACACATGGAGGGGCTGGTGATGACTGGGGTCAAGGGCATGCCCACCATGATAGCTCACAGCACCTCCAGTCCTGCCCCTGCCAGAAGCCTCCTTCTGCCTGGACCCATGCAGGCTGGGGGCCCAGAGCTCTCCCCTCCCTGGAGCAGCTGCACAGACCACAGTCCTCCTGGTTTCGCACCACATCTGGCCCATGCAGGTCTTCTTACGTCCCAGCAGTTTGACCGAGGAAACAACTTACAGAGAAGCAAAAGGAAAAGAAAGCAAATGGGACCAGTGCTTCTGGTATGTGTCAGCTCACTTACATTAACCAAAGAATCTCTATAATTCAGCATCTTTATGAACTAAGAGGCCAGAGCCTGGAGCTGGTCAAGTCCCCAAGGTCACACAGCTGGTAGACTGCTAAGCAGGACATTTAAACCAGATGCCCAAGACTCTAACAGGTTTCCCTGGTGGCTCAGTGGTAAGGAATCCACTTGCCAATGCAGGAGATGTGGGCTTGATCTCTGGGTTGGGAAGATACCCTAGAGGAAGGCATGGCAACCCACTCTAGTACACTTGCCTGGGAAATCCCATGGACAGGGCTATACATAGTCCATGGGGTCTCAAATGAGCTGGACACAACTTAGCGACTTAACAAAAAAGACTCTAATGCCCTCAGTTTCTGCAGCACTGCATCCAGAGCGGCATGAATTGTGGGTGGCCAGTGGAAGATCCAAGCCCTGGGTCTCATCCATGGTTTCCAGGCTCTTACAGTTGAGCAAGTCCTCCAGTTTAGCCAATTCTAACCATGTCTCTCGATCCTGGGAATCCTACAAGGGCCCTTGTGCTGTGCAAAAACACCACACGCCTAGGCAGGGAGTCTGGGCCCCAGATGCCATGTCTGTGCTGCTTGTCAAGGGCCTACCTACTATCTTCACAGCTGAGTCAGTTCTGCGCGGGACACAGGCTTAAACTGAGCTCATTCCTCCCCACCACCCCAAGATGAACTCCCCTTAAGACCCTAGTGCCTGGTCTCTCCTCTTCCCAGAAGGCCCTTGCCCCTCTGCCACTCCAGTTGTGCCTACTTCCTCTGAGCTTGCCTGGTACCCAGGCCTATTACAGGCCAAACGAGTTGTGCTGGGCTGAACTATGTGCCCTCCGAATTCATCTGTTTAAGTTGAAGTCCCAACCCCCAGGACCTCAGGACATGATTGTGTTTGAGAACGGGGACTTTTAACAGGACTTGTGTGCTCACTAACTCAGATGTGTCTGACTCTGCAATCCTATGGTCTGTAGCCCAGTTCCTTCCACGGGATTTCCTAGGCAAGAATACTGGAGTCAACTGTCATTTCCTCCTCCAGGGGATCTTTCTGACCCAGGGGATTGAACTTGAGTCTCCTGCCTCTCCTGCATTGACAGACAGATTCTTTACCACTGAGCCATCAGCAGAAATTAAGGTTAAATGAGGTCACGCAGTGGGCCTTATCCACTCTGACTAGTGTCCTTATGAGGAGGAGAGATTAAGACACAGACACATACAGCGGGATGGCCATGTGAAGAGGCAGGGAGATGACGGGCCATCTCTGAGAAGCCAAGGAAACTAGCCCTGCTGACACTTTAACCTTAAATTCTGGCCTCCAAAATTGTGAGAAAATAAATTTCTGTTGGTGAATCCACCCAGCCTATGGCACTTTGTTATGGCAGCCCTGGTGGATTTGTACACAGAAAGGTATTTAGAAGGTCTGTGTGCAGGACCCTGGGGCACAAAAGGTGGGGAAGGGCTCTGGGCCAAGGCTGGGAGAAGAGGGTGGAGCATGTTCCAACACCAGGGGCTTCAGGGTCCTTGGGAAGACTAAGTCACCCCTCTTGGCCTCAACACTGCTTGTCTCACAGAGCTGGGTGACAGCCAACCAGACAATGGCAAGGAAAGCCCTAAAAAGTCTATAAAAGAAATGTTTGTCTTTCAGTCATGTCCGACTCTTTGCGGCCCCATGGACTGTAGTCCGCCAGGTTCCTCTGTCCATGAGATATCCCAGGCAAGAATACCAGAGTGGGTTGCCATGCCCTCCTCCAGGGGATCTTCCCAACCCAGGGATCAAACCCAGGTCTCCTGAATTGCAGGCAGATTCTCTACCGCTGAGCCGAGTCTGCAGATCACCTTTCAAATATTCATTCCACTCCCATGCCTGCCCTGTTAGAGCAGCCACTCGAGTTAACAAAATGCACAGAATATGACAATGAAACCTGAGAGATGGATGGTGCCCAGCTTTGTGAGTCTTGCAAAGATTTGTGTTATGGCTGCCACTTCTTGGGGTCACATTAGTGGGGGTCCACCAAACTCTTCAGAGCCTGCAGCTGAGCTGCTCTGCTGCAGCCTGGAGCCTGGGCACCTTCACTGGGCCAGCTGAGGGGCACATAGAGACCGCCGAGATCTGGTCCTACCCCAGGGGGACTCTGGCTAGGAAGGTGTCTGGGGTGACTGTCCATCTGGTCTGCTGGGACTGAGAGGGTTCCTGGGGGTCATGACTTCTGAAAGAAAGTGCCAGGCAAATGCAGAGAAAACTCTAGAAGCTGCTGGCCAGGAAGAATGGTGACAGCCTTCCAAAGACATAGTTTTGGCACCAGCAGGAGCACATGAGGAGACTCCCCCTCCAAGGTGGAGGACCAGAGTCCTCTTGAGTGGAAATGGAGACTGACAGTAACTACTGTGTTGGATTCCTCAGGCTCCTGAGACAATGGAAGGATGGGAACTTGCTGCTCTCTGGGGTCGTCCACTCCCATCACCAAGGGGAGGCTGGGAGCTCTACACACAGAGGTGGGCAGGGCTGGTCTGGGACAGGGGCACCTCTAAGGGCCTCCTGTCCAACCACAGGGCCAGGGAGAAAGTACAACAACAACCACAGCAGGAGATAAGCCTTCCTGGGTGAAGGGCCCCATCAGCTGCCATGTGGATCTGGGTGGCTTTGGAGCCCTGGGGGTGGTCCTAACTGGCCACAGATCTCAGGACTAGTTATAGAAATGAAAATCTACTCACATACTCTTTCTCATTAACATTTGCTGTGTTTAGGCTATTTCCCCCCTTGCCTTCCCTATTTCAAAAATGATCATAAACTTGTTACTGAATTATAACAGAAACACAAAAAGGACACAAACACAAAGTGTACAGCCAGAGGCACACAGGTGAAGACATCCGTGCATCCACACCCAGATCAAGATACAGAATATGGTAGAAAAGGATGTATTTGGAGCTCGGGACTAACAGATACACACTACTATATATAAAATGAACAAGGACCTATGGTATAGCATAGGGAACTACACTCAGTATTTCATAAAAACTTGTCAAAAGGGAAAAGAATCTGAGAAAATAGATCTATTTTGAATGTATTTGTATGTATGATTGAATTATTTTGCCATACACCTGAAACTAACAACACTGTAAATCAACTATACTTCAATAAAAATTAATTTTTTGAAAAGACACAGAACATGGCCAGCAACCCAAACACTTTGCTGAGGCCCACTCCCCCCAAAGTAACTACCGTTACTAAAGAACTTCGCTGATTTTGAATATGAGTATGGCCTCATGCAGGCTATACTTTAAGGTAGGAGCTGGCTTCACTCATCTCAATGGGCTGGAGGAGAAACTGAGGCTGGGGGAGAAGCTGGGGCTGGGGAGAATATTTGCTTCCAGTCATTGCAGGAAAAGAGGGAAGTGAAGGTCATCGACTGCTGCTCACTTCTTGGTGTCCTCTAAGCTCTGTCTCTGGAGAAGGAAATGGCAACCCACTCCAGTATTCTTGTGTGGAAAAATCCCATGGACAGAGGAGCCTGGTGGGCTACAGTCTGTGGGGTCGCAGAGTCAGACATGACTGAGCGACTAAGCACAATCTCTGTCTCACTGGATGCACACCAGACCCATGAGTCCCGCAGGTGCGGCGCTTGCTAGAATCAGAGGGAAAGAAGCACCGGACCAAATAAGGCCCAATGGGTCCAGCATCTGGGCCTCAGGACCCACACACTGGGCTCTGCTGATTTTTACCACCACGTCCCTTCAGTTGGTGGGCTGGCCACGCAAGACCCTCCAGCAGGGGGCAGTACAGCAAAGCCGAAAGGTGGACCAGTCTTTGGACCAAATCCTCCTAAGATCAATTTAGGGCCAGGAAACTGCCAACGGCTTGGGTTGCAGGGCTTGATGGTACTGCTAGAGAAGTGATCACAGTTGGGAAGGAGAGACAGGAGAGTGCCTGCCGGCCCCTGGAACTGGATCAAACACAGGAGCCCCGTTCCGAACTGGCAAAGCAGGCTTGGGGGGAGGGGGAGAGAAAGGGTGTGGGTGGTCCTGGGTTACTGACCACCAGAGCCCGCACATGGGAGGGCAGGGACCAGTGACCAGTTAGAAGCCCAGTAGCCGGGACTCTGCTTGAGGACTGCATGCCCTAATCTCCTTCCGTCTCAGCCGGTAGATCACAGGGTAGACGCTGTCCTTGCTTCTTTGTTGCATGGGGAGTTGGGCAGACCCCAACACGTATGGGGCAATTTGAGGGATCACCCCTGACCTGCCAAGAAATTGGGGGAAGATAGTTCTAGACAGCTTTGGTGGTTGTAACATTTATTTATCACCACATAATAAACCACTTCAAAACAGCTGCATAAAATTCAAAATACCAGTTACTCTGCTGATGAATCTGGGACTTCTGTTCTGGGGCTTCTGCCAGTGGCTGCCCAAGGGAACGCCAAATTTTCCAGTTTTTCTAGACAGCCTAGAAAGTCAATTTTCTTAAATATGGAAATGTCTGATTTTTAGCTAATTTACAGACTATGGGGGCTACACAAGAGCAGCCCAGGTGCAGCCAGCCTGTGCCTCTGCCTGGCCATGCAAGGTCAGTTTGGAATGGTCAAGGGCAGGTGAGGCATTCCAGAAGCTTCTCTACTCAGCACACTGTTTGGTGCTTTGCTTGGAGTGCTCAGGGGAGGAGGGGCTTCCCAGGTGGCACTAGTGGTAAAGAGGCTGCCTGCCAATGCAGGAGATACTAAAGATGAGAGTTCGATCCCTGAGTCGGTAAGAGCCCCTGGAGGAGGGCATGGCAACCTGCTCCAGTATTCTTGCCTGGAGAATCCCATGGACAGAGGAGCCTGGTGAGCTGCAGTCCACAGGGTCACACAGAGTTGGACACGACTAGAAGTGTCTGAGTATGCATGCTGGGATGCTTGGGGTAGGACCAGGCAAGGGTAAGGAGAGGTAGTGATGAAGGAGTGGGGAGAAAGGCCTCCCTTAGAAATCTGGCAGAGCAACTAAGCAGCAGATGAGGAGGGGACAGCTGGGGGTGCCCCCAGGGCAGAGCGGCCTCCTGCATTCCACTCTCCTCATTTCTCCTCTGAAGACCTCTCTTTGCCAACTTCCCCAGCAGAGCACACCCCCTGCTTCCCAGCTGCAGCCTTAGTGGGTGCCCCAGACACTCACTGAACAAGCACACCCCTGGCTCCCACAAAGCAGACATCAGGCAGCCTTCTGGGCACCAGTCTACCTTCTGCCAGCCTAGTGGTGCCAAGTTCAGTCACTTTATTAGGGAAAGGGTTGGAGGGGAAACCTGACCCGCAGGCAAGGTTATGCAGGAGCCCTTCCATGGGCTCTGCAGAGGAGGCTGTGTCGCATGTCGCTGACACCTGGCTGATTTCATCTGACACCAAAAGCAAAGGGGGTGCATCTGGACACCCCACATAGAAGCGTTCTTGAATCCCCAGCAGCAGGAGCTCCCAAGGGCGGTGTGTGTCTGCTTACATCTAACCCAATAGCAAGGTGTCCAGAGGGGCCAGTCTCAAGCTCAAAGAGGGTAAGGAGTCCCCTCCCACCAACTGTGGGGTGATTTCAGGTGCTGAGAAGACTTTAGTGTTGTCGGGGAAAATTGTATTCATGACTTAAAAGTGTCATTCAGCAGGCAAAACTGAGGATTTAAGCCTAGGGCACAGCATCTCAGACAGCTCTGAGGGGATTGCTTCAGAGATGTAAGGGTGGGGTGAGGGCGGAGCCAGGATATAGCAGAGTTTTTGCAACAAACATCAGGTAGTCAGGGACTTCCCTGGTAGCACAGTGGATAAGAATCTGCCTGCCAATGCAGGGGACACAGGTTTAATCTCTGGTCTGGGAAGATTCCACATTCCTGTGTGCTACAACTACTGAGCCTGTGTGCCTAAACTACTGAAGCCTGTGCTCCCTAGAAGAGAGCCTGTGCCCCACAACAAAAGAGAAGCCAGTGCAATGAAAAGCCCGCACACTGACACGAAGAGTAGCCCCCGCTCGCTTCAACTAGAGAGAGCTCTCACATAGCAATGAAGACCCAACGTAGCCGAAATTAAAACAACAAATAAAAAAATTTTTTTAAAGATCAGGTAGTCAGAACATCAAAAGATTCAGTCAGTTCAGTCCAGTTGCTCAGTCATGTCCAACTTTTTGCAACCCCATAGACTGCAGCATGCCAGGCTTCCATGTCCATTACCAGCTCCCAGAGCTTACTTGAACTCATGACCATAGAGTCGGTGATGCCATCTAACTATCTCATCCTCTGTCGTCCCCTTCTCCCACCTTCAATCTTTCCCAGCATCAGGGTCTTTTCAAATGAGTCAGTTCTTCACATCAGGTGGGAAAGTATTGGAGTTTCAGCTTCAACATCAGTCCTTCCAATGAATATTCAGGAATGATTTCCTTTAGGATTGACTGGTTGGATCTCCTTGCAGTCCAAGGGACTCTCAAGAGTCTTCTCCAACACCACAGTTCAAAAGCATCAATTTTTCAGAGCTCAGATTTTCATTTTCTTTATTAAAAGATTACTACTAATTAAAGAAAACCAGATAGTTTAAGTAAGGAATTTATCGATTTTCTATGTATGGGAAGATGCATACACCTAAACTTTGGTAAGGGACATCTGTCTTTACCTAACCATGACCCAAATCTCCTGCACTGGCAGGGAACCCCCATGGTGGGAGTTTGGTGGGAGATGGCTTTTGAAGCTAAAGTACCAAGACTGTCCTTCCTCAGCAGTCCACCCACCCAACATGGGCCTGTGACCTGACGGATGCTCCTGGGCTCCTATGAGAGGAGGCAGTGAGAAGGGACGGCTAGATTTCCCACCTGAGAAGGCAGTGGCTGCCCTGAACTGAGAGCAGCGGCAGCTCCCTGACTGGCAGGTGCTGGAGGTTCAGCCACACACGTGGACCTGCCCTGCACTCTCTTGGCTCCTGGGTGGTTTCCAAGCTTGGCTCTGCTGCCTGGTGTCCTTCAAGTCAAGGCCCTTTCTGCTGAGTCATCCTAGTTGCTCTGTGTTGCCCTCTGCCAGGCTCGCTATTTGTCTGATACCCAGGAGAGGAGACAGGGCTGGTCTCCAGGAGGCCGGCCTAATCTTAGAAGGCACTTGCGAGGTGCGTGTGGTCTTCAAGCAGTGGATGGGGGCTCTGTCTTCAATGAGAGGGGGTGAAACCTGAGGGAGCCCTAGAAAGGCTCAGGGCTCCTGGGTCTCAAAGCTCTCAAGTCCCAATCTCCCCATCCTAGACTGTCCTTCCTGATCTGGGCCTTGAGTTTTGCCGGCCTGCTCGGGAAGGAGAGAAATTTCACACCCAAGTTGCTGTTGGACCTGCCTAGTACAGACCTGGGGCTCCAGTCAAGGGGAACAGACGTTTAGGCAGGTAAGAGAGACCTGTTGATATGTGGGTATTCTGTCCTCACACAGAATGCAGCATCCTGGAACGTGTCCTAGGAGGATTCCTTCTTGGGTGGCTCTTGGAAGCTTGATAAAAAGCAGTGAATGGCCTAGTTTTTTAAGAGAATGGCAATGGGAAAGGAATGCCGGAACTTGCAAAGCAGACTGTGGAGGAAAGATCAGTGCCTCAGAGAAGCAGCCTATAGAACTCACAGACACAGAAAACAATCTTGCGGTCACCAGAGGCGGAGGGGGGTGGGGAGGGGGGTAGTTTTGGATTAACAGATATATGCTACTATATATAAAACAGATAAACAACAAGGATCTACTCTACAGCACAGGGAACTATATTCAATATCTTCTAATAACCTATAATGAAAAAGAATCTGAAAAAGAATATATATATATATTTGCATGTGTGTGTGACTGAATCACTTTGCTGTATGCCTGAAACTAATACAGCATTGTAAATCAATTATGCTTTAATAAAAAGAAAAAAGAATTTCTGCTCTACAAGACTGGAAAACCCAGCATCTGAGTGCTCCTCGGAAGGTCTGGAGGATACTTGCCAAGATGGTAAGGAATTCATGGCAAGAGAGGAGGCACTGGCCTAGTTAAGAAGCTGGGTGGTGGCTGTCATCAGAAGGACGGGCAGGGCTGGTGGTAGGAGGTGTGATTGGATGGACCAGGAGCAAGGAGATCTGGGGAAGAAGCATGGAGACCTAGAAGGGAACCTCCCCATGGACAAAGTGAATTGCTGTCTGACTTTTATCCCTTGGGCTCTTACCTGGTGGCTCAGATGGTGAAGAGTTTGCCTGCAGTGCAGGAGACCTGAATTCAATCCCTGGGTTGGGAAGATCCCCTGGAGCAGTGCATGGCAGCCCACTGCAGCATTCTTGCCTGGAGAATCCCATGGACAGAGGAGCTTGGCAGGTTACAGTCTATGGGGTGGCAAAGAGTCGGACACGACTGAGCTACTTTCATTACTCACTATACTTGTAACCCTTAAGTGTGTGTGTTGGGGGAGGGGGTCGGCCTCCCTGGACCCAGTAAGATTCCAGAAACTGAGGACTGACCCTAGGCCCCCGCAGGCCCTTGGGAGATGCACCAGCTCCCTCCTGCCAAGTCCTCCTGATATCCTAGTGTCTTGAGTGACTCTCTCTTGCTAGAGACTGGGTTTCGACCCAGTCTTAACTTCCGTCCACCCCATCCACCCAATCATCCACTGCCCCAGTGGCCACGCCTGGGGTGAAAGCCAGCCAATCAAAGTACATGGCTGCCGGCAGCATCTCCCTTCCCTGGGCCCGGGCCCTTGGGGAGCAGTGGGCCGGCGGCAGTGATGGGAAAACACACACTGTTTGGGGGCGTTGCGGATACAGTACGGATTATTTTTAGCAAATTGTTCTGACTTAGTGAAAACCCTGAAAGATAGTGTTGATGATCGCCCCTATTTTGGTGCTGCAGAAGGCACTGCTATAATTAGACGCTTGTTTCTGGGTGATTCTGTTCTTCCCATGAGAAGACACCTCGCCTGCCTCAGAAACCAGCCCTGAGGGTTGTCTTTATTGTTCAACTGGGGGCTCCATCCTTTACTCTTTACCCTTAAGGATTCACAGCATTTCTGAGAAAAAGTAAATTATTTGCCTGTCTCTCAAGCTAATATTAGCTGGAGCATAAATGAGAGGGGTTGGGCCCTCTTTTGTTCTGCGATCCTGCTGACAACTGGGAATTATCCCTCGCAGCCCGCCCTCCTCCTCAGAGGTACTTCCTGGGCCCCCAGCCAAGCCCGGCTCCTTACCTCCTTCCACCCTGAAGTCTCTCTTGTATCAGTGTTTGTCATTTGTGACCTCAAATTTATCTCTGAAGCACTTGGACTAACATCTGTCCCTCTGCTGGACCATAAGCTCCACTTAGAAGGGACTGTAGCTCTCTGTCCTGTCCCCGGAGCCTACGATGGTGACATCAGTGAAATGCCACCATCAGAGTCAGGCATGTGGGGAACCCACAGCCCCCAGCTCTGCTCACTGTCCCCCATCTACAGGCTCACTGCATGGACTTCTCTGTGAGTGCGTATGTGTGTGCTAAGCCACTTCAGTCGTGTCTGACTCTGCAACCCTATGGACTGTAACCCACCAGGCTCCTCTGTCCATGGGATTCTCCAGGCACAAATACTGGAGTGGGTTTCCATGATCTCCTCCAGGGGATCTTCCTGACCTAGGGATTGAACCTGCATCTCTTATGTCTCCTGCATTGGAAGTTGGGTTCTTTACCACTAGCACCACCTGGGAAGTCCTCTCTGTGAAGTGACAAGCAATTTACAAATCCAACCAACTTGTGGCACAAGCATCATGAGACTTTAGTGTGGGATGTGAATGAGGTAAGCTTGAAAAGGGAGAAGGTGATATGAGCTAATGATCCTGCTATTGAAACTAGGGTTGGGGCATAGGAGAGAGGGAATCAGAAACTAAGAGTGTCAGTTTCCTGGGAGCTGGTGTCCCCTTCAAGACCTGGTCATAACCACAGCCCGAAGCTCAGGGTCTCCTGTACAGTAGGTGCCCATGACTGCCCATGGGAGCAGCCTCTGAGATGGCCCTCAGGATCCTTTCCCTGGTGGCCATACCCTCCTGTGGGATCCACTTGCACTGTGCCAGGACCAACAGAACACAGCAGAAGTGAGGGTATGACATTTCCAAGAAAAGGTCATAAAAGGCACTGTGCTAAATATCCATTGACAGAGGAATGGATAAAAAAGATGTGGCACATATGGAATACAATGGAATATTACTCGATCAAGAAAAAGATGAAATTGTACCATTTGCAGAGATATGGATGAACCTTGAGTCTGTCACATAGAATAAAGTAAGTCAGAAAGAGAAAAACAAATATTGTGTATTAGTGCATATGTGTTGAATATAGAAAAGTGGTATCAATTCAGTTCAGTCACTCAGCCATGTCCAACTGTTTGCGCCCCAAAGACTGCAGCACACCAGGCCTCCCTGTCCAACACCAACTCCCGGAGTTTACTCAGACTCATGTCCACTGAGTCAGTGATGCCATCCAACCGTCTCATCCTCTGTCGTCCCCTTCTCCTCCCACCTTCAATCTTTCCCAGCATCAGGGTCTTTTCAAATGAATCAGCTCTTCACATCAGGTAGCCAAAGTATTGGAGTTTCAGCTTCAACATCAGTCCTTCCAATGAATATTCAGGACTGATTTCCTTTAGGACTGACTGGTTGGATCTCCTTGCAGTCCAAGGGACTCTCAAGAGTCTTCTCCAAAACCATAGTTCAAAAGCATCAATTCTTAAGCACTCAGTTTTCTTTATAGTCCAACTCTCACATCCATACATGACTACTTGAAAAACCATAGCCTTGACTAGACGGACCTTTGTTGGTATAGACATGAAAAGTGGTGTAGATATGAGCCTATTTTCAAAGCAGAAATAGAGACCCAGATGTAGAGAACAAATGTATGGATACCAAGGTGGGTAGAGAGGTAGGACTAATTGGAAGATAGGGTTTGACATATACACACTACTATGAATAAAACAGATAACTATTGAGAATCCAGTGTACAGCTCAGGGATCTCTACTCAATGCTCTGTGGTGACCTAAATAAGAAAGAAATCCAAAAGAAAGGGAAAATATGTATATGTATAGCTGATTCACTTTTCTGTACAGCAGAAACTAACATTGTAAAGCAACTGAACTCCAATAAAAAATTTTTTCAAGAGTCACCGCAGCTCTCTCCATGGTTGAGCTCTGTCCCTCTGTGTCTCTGTGTTTCTGTCTGTCTTTCTCTGAGATCACTCACTCTGGGAGAAGCCATGTTGTGAACAGCCCTCTGGAGATGCCCACGTGGTGACGAGCTGAGGTCTCCTGCCAACAGTCCCGTGACTGAGCAACCTGGAAAGTGGATCTTCCAGCCCCAGTCAAGCCTCCAGAGACCGATGCCCAGGGCAACAGCTCAACTGCAACCTCACAAAGGTCCTTGAACTGCAACACCCAGCAAGTTGCTCCCAGATTCCTCACTCCCAGAACTGGTGGGCCATGATGCATGTTTGCTGCTTTATGCTGTTCAGGTGTGTGGTCATTTGTGACACAGCAATGGTGATTCATACACCAGCAGACTGCACCTCTTACTCCTGACTCTGCTCTGTCAGCTGGGAGCTGTTTCCCCTCCCAGCGGGGTACTCCCACTTCCTTCTCCTCATCAGCCTCCACCTCCCTCCAGCCCCCTGGCCCTGGCTCAACAAGAGTCACCAATAAGGGCCAGCACTGACCATAACAGAAGGAAGGGTAAGGCTCAGGGAAACCAGGGAACCTCAAAGACCTGACCCCTGGCCTGAGAAGGAAACTTGATCTTCTCCCCTCTGCCCACATGGCTTACTTAACTCTTCCCAACACCGAAATCTCTTTCCCTCCATCCTGCTGATCCCACTGCAGAGGAGCCAAGCAGCCACTTCCTTTTGCAAACTGCCTGAGGACCATCACTTTCCTGGTTCAGTCCTGATCTCTTCCCTGTGTCCCAGCACCAGAGACCAGTATTCCTCGGGAAGCTATATTCCACCATCAACTGCCATCATTTGCTGAGAATCCCTGCAGAAAAGAGAAGGGAAGACCTCCCACTGGCTGCCCAGGCCAGGACGGCTGCCCCTGGGCACACAGCTTGGAGTGGAATTTTCAGAGCTCCTTGGTGGGCACTTGATGAGTCCTCTCCAGTTGGAGGCCTCCACTCTTCTGCCGGCAATTTTCTTGTCTTATTTCTTAGCAAATATCTCTCCTTTCTCTGTTTTCTCCTTTTGCAACGCCAAAGAGTAGGATACTGGATCGTCTGGACCAAACTTCTAGTTGTCTTTTCTGTCAATCTCTTTTTCTAGATATTCCCTCCACCCTACCTTCTATCTCATCTATTAGGAATCCAAGTGCTTGGATGACCTCTTCCTTGTCTCTTGGATCCAATATCCTCTCTCACATCCCTGATAATATTAATGACAGTTTCATTAAGAGCTTCTCTTCTGCTCCTTTCTCTCTAAGTCCTCTGATGCCTGTTTTCTGTTTGGTTCCACACTGGTACATTCATTCACATGGTCAGGGATTCTGGGTAATCTGTTCAGAGTCAAGAGAGTAGCACTAAAGGGCTCTCTGAAGATTTCTTGGGGGGAGGGGGCTTTACGCTGGTGGGAAGAGCAGATTTCTTGTGGGGTAACCTCATAGGTGAGCATTTCCAGGTCTCTTCTCTAGGGACGTGTGCTCTCCCTAAAGCATGAAGGTCCTGCTGCCATCTTCCTGAGTGCAGAGTTGGGAAGGCGCTTTGTGGGTTCTCTTAGTGTGAAGTCTGTCTTCTTCTACCCTCGCCCTTCTCAGTCCAAAATCCTAGCCCCGCCTCCTTCTGTCCCTGGAGTCCCTGAGACCAGAGCCACCCCTTCTCCACTTTCTCCAAAGAGCAAAACTTCAGGCTTGTCTGGAGACTGCAGAGGAGGAAACCTGGGGTCCCACCCACTTCCTGGACAGAGTCTGAATCAACCCCTCCCTTTTTTTCTTGCCTCGACCATCCTTACATCATCTGCCTTTTGTGATGCCAGCTGCTACCCACTTTCCAGGCTCCTGGGTTCCACAGTGAACAGACCTGATCCTTGGCAGCGGATTCCACCCCACCCCCACAGAGCCTTAGGTCCTGGCTTCCTCTTCTCCATCCTACCCTCTCACATCTTAGCCTACCTCCTCTCCATCCTACCCACTCACATTTCAGCCTACTCATGGGGAAAGCGGAGGTAGCTGTGGATCCCTCTCCCATGCTGTTGCAAGGCAGAAATGAGGTCACCATGGTGCCACTGTTAGGGGAAGCACACTGACTGAAATAGCCCACCCTAGCCAGGCACCATGGTAACCGTTTGCGTGAGTTATTTTACAACAGGAGGCCCTGGTAAAGAATGAGGAACTAACAGGCCACCACCAACTGGAAGAATTTGAGGAAGGTCAAAAGGAGATGCCACATGTCCTACCACCTCCCAGAATCCTCCTCGCTGGCATCCATCTTGACTGAGTGACGCACACAGCACCAGCAAGGACCGTGAGTCAGATGACTGGCCAGAGACAACCTGAAAACTCACCCCATCACCATACAACTGAGACTGTGGGCCACATGGCAGAGCAGCCCTCCTGGGTTCTCTTACCCTGCTGCTCTCCACCCTTTCCAATAAAGTCTCTTGCTTAGTCAGCACGTGTGTCTCCTTGGACAATTCATTTCTGAGTGAAAGTCAGGAGCCCCCTCTCAGACCCTGGAAGGGGTCCCCCTTCCTACAAACACCATGACCATGATGGCAGCCCCTCGGGTGATCTCTGTCCCTGGCACACACTCTGTTTCTCCCACATAGGCCCAGGAAGAAGAATCACATGTAGGGATCATGGGAAGCACAGAGCCAGGAAAACTGCCCCCTCCACGCGCCCCCACCCCCACCCATCCATGCAGGACCGGCCCCCAGCCAAGTGTGCCACCCAGGGACGCTGTGTTGGCTGTTTCACGGCCTTTCCAAAGCCTCCTTTCAGCCCCCTCCCTCCACACCCACAGACAGAAACGTGCACAAGTGCAAAGTCACCATGACAAGAACGCGAGCTGGCAGCTGAGACCTGCACGGCTAATGACGGTCTGAAAGAAGGATGAGCCGGCTCTGTGCCATCTGCCCACCTACTCCTCAAATTACCTTCTCCCACCTTCGAAATGGTGTCTGACTTTAGGAAGAGTGATTGCCAGAGTGGGAAAGATGTGTGTCCCTCCCCTGCAGGGCGAGGCAAGCTCGCAGAGCAATTCTAGTTCTGTTCTGTGGGGGTCTAACTTGTCTGCTGCAGCTGGTTCCTGGCAGGGCACAGGCACTAGGGGGTGGTGACACAGGGTGTTTCAGGTTGGGTCTGCTCCTGTGACCCAGGTTGGCCCGAATCCCATCCCTTACCAGGACTGTTGAGGCAGGAAGCCTTGCCTGGAGCCTTTGATATCCAGAGGCCTGGCCAGACACATGGACAAGCTTGTCTTGTTCCTCAGTATGTGGTCACAGTGCACATGTGTATTTCAGGGAAGTCATTAGGCTTTGAGGTCATTCATTTGATGACCTGGACATTGTCAGAGGCTAATTTAGGAAAAGACAAACTCAGCCTACATCAGCTGGTAGAAGAAAAGCATTTGTTAGTTGTGATGCCCTCCTCCTAAGGAAGGAGGTTCCCTGGTGGCTCAGTGGTAAAGAACCTGCCTGCCAATGCAGGAGACTTGGGTTTGATCCCTGGGTCAGGAAGATTCCCTAGAGGAAAGCATGGCAACCCACTCCAGTATTCTTGCCTGGAGAATCCCCACGGACAGAGGAGCCTGGAGGGCTCCAGTCCATGGGGTCAGAAAGAGTTGGACACTACTGAGTGACTAACACTTTCACTTTCACACTGGTGAGTTAGGATTTCAGTATATGAATGGGAGAGTGGGCAAAAACGATTAGACCAAGACATCAGAGAAACCCATGATGCCAGTGTCCATGTTTTATGTATCCTTCCAGGAATTAATTTCTATGCTTCTACACACACTCTCTCTAGCTTCCTCTTTTTCATGAGTATACTTTTATATGTTGAAGACTGGTCCATATCACAGACCTATATATTTGCTGTTATTTAGTCACTAAGTCATGTCTAACTTTGTGACCCCACAGACAGCAGCATGCTGTCTATATACACACCTTAAAAAAAAAAATCCTGATAATTCCATACTATGGATGTGCCATAATTTCATTAATTTACTAATGCTAGTATTTAGGTTATTTTCTAAATGAGGAGGATGAGACGGTTAGATAGCATCACCAACTCAATGGATAAGAGTTTGAACAAACTCCGGGAGATAGTGAAGGACAGGGAAGCCTGCCGTGCTGCAGTCCATGGGGATATAAAGAGTCGGACATGACTTAGCGGCTGAACCATAACAAGGTGTTTCCACCCTTTTACAATCATAAGCAATGCCTCCATGAGCCTGTGATCAACATCCTTGCAGAGGCACTTGAGAGCACACACAGAAAAAAGTCTGAGAGCGAACTTGCTGGGCCAGTGGTTCTGACATAAGGGCCCAAATCTTCCAGGTCCTGTCCCTCTGGCATTGCGGTTATCAAAGTTTCTGGAGCTTGGCCAATCTGATTTAGGTCTAGAGTAAGGTTTCCAGGTATTTCAGTCTGCATCTCTTTTACCGTGAGATTAAACCTCTTTTCAAAAGTTTAAAAGCTTTTTCCGTTTCTGTGAGGGATTTCTATCCATTTTTCAATTCAGTACCTGGGGTTTTTTTGGTATTGATTTATAGCAGTCCCACACTTGTGACATAAATTGCATATATTATTATGCAGACGATACTGCTTTCATATTACAGACATAAATATATTTTGTTCATTTAATGACTGCATGATAATTCCATTTTAGGGATGACCCATTATTTTATTCTTAGTTGAAAGTTGCCTTTCTACTTTATTTTTTTTATTTTTTATTTTTTTTTTTTATTTTTCAGTGGGTTTTGTCATACATTGATATGAATCAGCCATAGAGTTACACATATTCCCCATCCCGATCCCCCATCCCACCTCCCTCTCCACCTGATTCCTCTGGGTCTTCCCAGCCCACCAGGCCCGAGCACTTGACTCATGCATCCCATCTGGGCTGGTGGTCTGTTTCACCACAGATAATATACATGCTGTTCTTTCGAAACTTCCCACCCTCACCTTCTCCCACAGAGTTCAAAAGTCTGTTCTGTACTTCTGCGTCTCTTCTTCTGCCCTGCATATAGGGCCATCGTTACCATCTTTCTAAATTCCATATATATGTGTTAGTATGCTGTAATGTTCTTTATCTTTCTGGCTTACTTCACTCTGTATAATGGGCTCCAGTTTCATCCATCTCATTAGAACTGATTCAAATGAATTCTTTTTAACGGCTGAGTAATACTCCATGGTGTATATGTACCACAGCTTCCTTATCCATTCATCTGCTGATGGGCATCTAGGTTGCTTCCATGTCCTGGCTATTATAAACAGTGCTGTGATGAACATTGGGGTGCACGTGTCTCTTTCAGATCTGGATTCCTCAGTGTGTATGCCCAGAAGTGGTATTGCTGGGTCATATGGTAGTTCTATTTCCAGTTTTTTAAGAAATCTCCACACTGTTGCCTTTCTACTTTAATCACATGTTTTCTGCCAGGCAGAAATATCTGGCTCTTGTATCAGTGATGTGATTTATGGCCTAGGGTTTTGTAACATAAGCATTCCTAGCCCAGGAGCCCCTTTCAAGACATGGCGGTGGCCAATGTATCCCTGTGAAGTGGTGTCCCTAAGATGGGAAAGTTGCCACATAGAAGTGTCTGATCCACATGGAAGTATCCCCACCCCCTCCCATCATGGGTGTGGCTGTCTCAGAGCAGGGGCCCAGGCCAGCTTCAAGCACCCCTGTAGCTGAGGAAGAAAGGCCCAAGGCGGAGGGAGGAGTGGGAGGCCAGGTGGGTGGGTTCCACACGCTCTCCACCAAGGCTGGAAGTGTCGGCGGCCACCCCAGCTGCCTGTCCCTGGCCTTTCCTGCCCAGCATTCTCCATCCTTCCCCACGGGACACCGCCAAACACTGTAGAGAGCTGCTTCTTTGTGTCAGGGCCTGCCCTGAGGGCTGGGATGATTGCACTGTGGAGACTGGTGGTCCGCGGAGGGCAGGCTCCCGGCACCGGGTTAGGGCCCTGCTTAGCTGGGGGAAGCAGCGGCTTGCACTGAGTGCTGCCCGGAATCTGGGAGGGAAAGCCAACAGGAGGTAGGTGGCAGCAGATGAGGCCAGACCCAGGGACCAGAGCCCGGGCTGCTCCCCACCACGGACACACTGCAGAGACCCCGGAGGATCAACATCCCCCAGCCCAACCAAGCTGGAAGCACCCCACACCCCTGGGCGAGACCAGCAGGGATGCCCCACCACCCCAGAGGGCAGTGCCCATCCAGGACCACAGTGACCCCAAAGTCTTTGGGGACTGGTCAGGCTCTGCGGGCTGGCAGCTCAGCTTCTGGTTTTGACTTAGAGCTGATGCTCAGTTTTCTCATCTATAAAGAGCATGTAGTGCTATGGCAACCCCTGAGATGGGTGAGGAGTGACCCACATGAATCCTCGGATCTGTGAGCACTGCTCAGTGAGTGTAGATGGAGGGCGGAGCTGAGCCCACTCACCAGCCCAGTCGTGCACACCCCTCCCACACACACTCATCCAGGATCACATTTTCTCTGCAAACGGAGAAACTCTCCATCACAGATTTCAGCACAGCTAGCATCTATGCTGGGAAAGACTGAGGGCAAGAGGAGAAGGGGGCGACAGAGGATGGCATCACCAACTCAATGGGCATGAGTTTGAGCAAACTCTGGGAAATGGTGAAGGACAGAGGAGCCTGGCGTGCTGCAGTCCATGGGGTCGCAAAGAGTTGGACACGACTGAAACTGAACAACACTGAACCTCCACGATTTACCTGGGCCACCAGGAACCAAGCGCCCCCACTCCTGGAGGATGCTCTAGGACTAGGGGTAAAAGTCAAATTGCACCTGTTCACCACCAGAAAGGTGAGTCCCTTGCCCCTTTCCTAGAGGTGGTGACACGCACAAGTGTATCAGGTTCCTGACAAATGCTCGCTCCCTTGGTACTGAAACTGCTTGCCTGCAGGAGAGCTCAACTTAATGAGACACTCAGTGACCGCTGTGTTTGCTGAGAGACGGGATGGGAGGGGGTTAGTGCCGCCCCTCTGGTGTCTCACCCGCCCCTCCGTGGTCTCTGCAAAGAGTCTGTACTTAGGAGATCAGGAAGTGGTCCTTTTCACAGGGCTGCCTCGAATTATTTCAGCTGCACCGAGGTATTTCAAAGTCAGACCAAATAAACATTTGCATCTAAAAGAGGCAAAACAAGGTCATTTGAAATAGAGAAGAAAGCCTTTCCCGTATCCGGAGGGTGTGGCCAGACTCCCCCATGAAGCCTCACAGCGTTAGCTTTGGTTTTATGAGTTTGCCAAGGCACGGAGCTCTCTGGCTTCAGGAGGAAAGTGTTTCGTTTGAAATATAACATGAGCCGATCTAAGGTTCCTTCCCTGATCTGCTCTGTGGCCACCCCGGCACCCTGCAGCTGCCGGGACCACATCTTTAAAGGTTTGTTTTTCCTGAGGAGGCAGCCGGGACCCACTGGGTGTTAACAAGCAATCAGGCCCAGGGCGGGTGTGTGAGTGTGTATGTGTGTGTGTGTGAGTATGTGTGTGTGTGGGGGGGGCTGCTCCCAGCCTCCACTCAGCATCCCCCGCATGTGGTCAGATGGGTCTCTGGCCTGCCCCCAGCTTTCTAGTTCTTCCCTCTTCCTGTTGGGCCTGGCACCCAAGAGACACAGCCAGACCTTTCCTGAAAGACTCTGGACCGAAACCAGGGTGTTCCTGTTCAGTCGCTCAGTCATGTCCAACTCTTTGCCACCGTGTGGACTGTAGCACACCAGGCTTCCCTGTCCTTCGCCATCTCCTGGGGGAATCACCTTTTCTTTTCTTCCAGCGATTATTTCTGCCCTCCCCTGGCTTAAACACATCTTTTAAATTAAGCCCAAAGGGAGGGGCCGTCTGTATAGCATTCTGTGTGCTGACAACCCCGCCCCCACCCACCCCCACCCCCCACCCGACTCCCACAGGGACCTGTAGCATTTCCACCAATCGTTGAGCTCCTGGATGACAACAGGGTCAGGGCACACCCTGGCCTCACCTGAGGTACAGGTGTTCTTACACAGGTGGGACTTCCTATCCAAACCACATGCCCTCTGACCCTCATGGCATCCCTGCCTCAGAGGAGTGTCTGCACAGGCCCGGGTCCTCCCCAACCCTCCCACTCCTCCAGGAGCCCTTGCTCATTCATTCATTCATGCACTGGGCTCAAGATGACTCATTCAACACCCAACTCTCCCTCCTCAGACCTCTGAAATAGCAGGATAAATATAAAAACAAATCCTTTGTATAGACGATCTTATGTACAAGACAGAAATAGAGACACAGGGGTAGAGAACAAACATTGACACCAAGAGAGGGGTGGGATGAACTGGCAGATTAGGACTGATATATATACACTACTATGTGTAAAGTAGATAATTAAGGAGAACCTACAGCATAGCACAGGGAACTCTACTCACTGCTCTGTGGTGACCTGAATGTGAAGGAAATCCAAAAAAGAGATATATGTAGGCATATAGCTGATTCATTCTAGTGTGCAGCAGAAAGTGATAAAACATTGTAAAACAACTGCACTCCAATAAAAATAATAAGAAAAAAAAAACACCCAGATGCCCTGGAAAACTAGAAATATGCCACCAGTAGACCAGAACATGGGAGAATTCGCAGAAGAGAGAAAGCAGAAGAGGTCAGATTAGCGGTGAAACCCAACATCCCTGAGGACCCACAAGGCTGGACCACCTTCTGAAAGTGAGCAGGGGTGCAGGGTCATGAACATTTACAGGGAGAGTTACCTGAAGGGCCACCCAGGCAGCCGAGCTGGTTTCCTGTTTGCCCGTGGGATAAAGCCAGAAGACAGCTTTAGAGACTTCCCTGGAGGCATAAGATATGGCATAAGTGGATAAGAATCTGCCTATCAATGGGGGGTGAACAGAGGCTTAATCCCTGGTCTGGGAAGAGTCCACAAACTGCAAAGCAACTAAGCCTGTGAAAGTGAAAGTGAAGTCACTCAGTCGTATCTGACTCTTTGCAACCACATGGACTGTAGCCTACCAGGCTTCTCTATCCATGGGATTTTCCAGGCAAGAGTACCGGAGTGGGTTGCCATTTCCTTCTCCAGGGGATCTTCCCGACCCAGGGATCGAACCCGGGTCTCCCGCATTACAGGCAGACACTTCACCCTCTGAGCCACCAGGGAAGATGTGCCACAACTGTTGAGCTTGCATGCTGCAACTACTGAAGCCCGTGCCTAGAGCCCATGCTCAGCAACAAGCCCTTCTCAACAAGACCAAGCATCACAACGAACAGTAGCCCCAGCTTGCCACAACTAGAGAAAAGCCCAAGCAGCAATGAAGACCCAGCAGAGTCAAAAGTCAACAGTAATAAAAAAAGAAGACAGCTTTACAACAGGGCAGGGGGCTGCAAGGGGCACTTCAGAGAGGGAGCAGGGCCACTGTCCCATAACCGTAGCAAAATGAGAGGCAGAATGTCCCTGCATCAGAGGCCTTCTCAGCGTGGGAACAAAAGGTTGAGGTTTTGTCTCTTCAAAGTGGCCCCCTCCCAGCATTCTGACTCCCATGTGTTGGTCTGAGAGTGGGTTCTGTGGGAGATCCACAGCCTAGAGTCGCCCCACCAGGCTACCTCAAGGCATGGCCCTTAGGGGTGGGGGATGCAGCCAGAAAGGAAGGGTAGCTCCTCTCCTAGCCCTTCCCACCCCCATAAAGACTCTACAGGTCCACCCCCCACCAGAAAAAGAAAACACAGGATGCTGGCCCGAGGTAGCTAAGTTGGACATCAAAGGAATGATTTCAGTGAGCCCAGACTCTTGCATATCTTCCCATACACAGAAAAGCGCCAAATTCCTTAACTTGGGATATCTGGTTTTCTTTAATTAACAATCATCTTTTGATGTTCAGGGCTTCCCTGGTAGCTCAACTGGTAAAGAATCCACCTGCGATGCAGGAGACCCCGGTTCTTGATTTCTGGGTTGGGAAGAGCCGCTGGAGAAGGGAAAGGCTATCCACTCCAGTATTCTGACCTGGAGAATTCTACAGTCCATGTGGTCGAAAGACATGACTGAGCTACTTTCACTTTCACTTTTGATGTTCAGACCACCTGTCCTTTGTTGCAAAACTTCTATATAACCTGACTCCTCCCCAACTCACCTCCTCCAAGCAGTTCTCTCAGGGTCACTTGAAATGCTACCTGCCTGTCTTAAAGTTCTAAAAATTCCCACCGAATAAAACATAACTGTCAAAGTTTACGTTGTGAATATTTTTTAAGTCTACAGGATCAAATGAGTTACTGCATGCAAAATGCTCAGAGCAATGCTTGGCATTTGGGAACCAGTCACTGCCCAGTAAGTCTTATACTATCCTGATCTCATTTCTACAACAAGTACATTAAGACACATCAATGCAGATTGATCCAGCTGTACATCCTTGGCCATGAACAGTGGTTACCTGGAAGTGGGGGTGAGGAGGGAGGAAGGGGGTCAATATGGTGTCTATTGGTCTATGGTCTATGGATAAATCCTTTCAATTTCCTCTAAAAAGTACTAACTCCTGTAGGTAGGCAAGTAAGTATACAGGAGACAGATATTCAAATGGATGTAACAGGACAACGCAGGCAGAGCCCTGGGACCTGAGGCTTCTCCAGGTCCCTGAGAGGCACCCAGGAATGGGGGGCGGGGCGGGGAGCTGGGAGTGGACCCTGGAGAAGGGGCACTGCACAGAGCCAGGCCATGACATTCATCATCGCCACTCTCCTTTCTGCCCCGCTCTTTGATCCACCAGGTCCCAGGGCTCAAGTCCCACCAGTGGACACAGTCAGTGAGTGAACAGTGAACTCATCGGAAAACGCACAGCCTTCCTGAAGGTCCAGGGTCCTAGCTTAGTGGGAGGAGCAGTGTAGGCACTGTTCGGGACAGGTGCTGGCTGACCCCAGGCGAGGGATGGGGGTCAAGACACGAGGGGGGTGGTACAGCCTGTACCTTTCACCCCTTAGACCTGGAAGGCAGGTACACCGTTCATTCATTTCATACTTCCCTGCAGGGCTGGCCTAGGGCCCCGGGAAAAGGCAGGAGTGCGGCCTGCGGCCTCCATCATCCTCCCTCCCGCTCCTGCCCTTCCCAACCCTTCCTCCCTCTCCTTTGCCTTCAAGTTCCTTTCTTCTCCTCCCCCCTCCCCGCTCCTGTCCCCTTGCTGCTTCTCCCCTTTCTTGTCCCCCCCCCCACCCCCCCGCCAACCCTCCTCCCTCTCCTCTCCTCTCCCCACCCTCCTTCACCCTTATCTTTCATCCTCCCCTATCTCCTGTCTCCAGCCCTATTCCCCCCTACCCCTCCCCAAGGCAGAGGCGGGCGGGCTGGGCGGCCCCTGGCTTGGGCCGCGCCCTGCGCTCGCACCTGCTCCGCGGCCGCGTGTATTCCCTGCCCCGGGCTCCGCGGGCTGGAGGGAATGTGGGTCAACGCTGAGCCGCTAAGCCTGTGCTTGGGAGCAGACCGGGGACCCGGGGCCTCTGCCGGGGCGGGAGCGGGAGGCGGCGGCTTGCGTTGCTGAGGATGCGGGCCCGCTAGCCCCTCCTCGCGCCCCAGCCCGCGGAAGGCTGCCTCCCTCCACGATGCCCCGGCCGCTGAGCCCAGCGCGCCCGCATTTCAACTGGCGGGTCGGAGGGTCTCCCCTCCAGGACGCGGCTCCCGCTACCCCTCACTGCCCCCTAGTGTCAGCCCCCGGACTGCGCAGGCTGGAGCCCAGCCCTGGAGCACGCCCCTGTGAGCGTCTGTCTGACGCCCCCAGACCGCGGCCCTTCTGCCCAGGTGTGCAGGGCCCTGGGTCTGCTCTGTGGGGAAGCCCCCCAAGCGGCCCTCTCCGCCTCTACCCCGGGCGATGCTCCCACCTGTAGCCCGGCTGAGCGCTGTCCAGCCGCACCCTAGCCCAGTATCCCGAAGTCCCATTGCAGATCCAGGTCTCTGCCCTGCAGCAGGGACCAGCTATGGGGCCATGGAGGTGACCTGGCCTCCCAGGCATCAGTCCTGGGGTCTCTCCGCAGCAGTTTCCCACCTTGGGCCTCGCTGCCTCCTGTATTGCCCTGGGACTTCTAGGGTGGGCAGCACAGCTCTACCACCTCCTAGTACACTCATTCTGAGCTCTCTCCAGGCTAGGCCTTGGATTCCTTCTGGACTTAAGCCTGATCCTGGAAAGCCCTACCCCTTGTTCACCTGACCAGTGGGTCACCTTAGCCCAGAACCCCCAAACCCTCTCACCAGAATGCTGCTTCATGCCCTGGTTCCCGGGATCCACAGTTTGCATCTGTCAGTGACCAGGCTAAGCGCTGGCCTGTCAGGGAGGCTGGGGTCTGTGAACCTCAGCAAGATGAGCTTCTCATATAGGAAGCAGGAGGCCTGCCTGAGTCAGAGGCTGCCAGAGTCCATCCACCCCTCTCCACACCCCACCCCACCCCACTCCCCTGCCCTCACAGGGCTCCAGGTTTGAAAGACTGCCTGGTGTCCTCAGTCATGTCAAACTCTTTTTGACCCCAAGGACTATAGCCCGCCAGGCTCCTCTGTCCATGGGATTCTCCAGGCAAGAATCCTGGAGTGGGTTGCTCTTTCCTTCTCCAGGGCATCTTCCAGACCCAGGGATGGAACCTCTGTCTGCTGCATTGTCAGGCAGGTTCTTTACCACTGCACCACCTTCAGACAAATCATCAGACACAAATCATCAGAGCCCTGTGGATCGCTTGGTAAACAGCGCTCAGGAAAAGCCAGGCTGGGCCCTGCCCACTCAGTTAGGAAACAGATTTGGATTCAGTTTAGTTTTGTTTTTATTTGAAGCTTTGGTCATGGGCAGGTTATCACCGTTGAGGATCTTCCTTCCCATCAACTCCCGCTGAGTTCTGAGGCTCAGAAATTCTCAGGGGAACAGACACTGGTTAATAAAACTTGGAAGGGGCTTTTTTTTTTTTTTTTTTCATGAAGTAACCCTCCTTTCAAGTCTGTTTACTGCGGGGCTCCATCTCTGGCTCCACGTAGCAACGTCTGATTAAATGCCCAACATGTCCTGGGGCGAGAGACACATAATTGCAGTGCTTCATTTTCCCATGTGATGATTAACGAAAGCTTTGCTCATTTTGTACGTGTGGGAAAGAGACGATGTTAGTATTTGGATTTGAAAACTTGTTGGTGTTGCTGTCCTGAGAGAATGATACAGTGTGGGTTGCCCCTGCAATGGTTACTATACATCTTTGAAAACAGAACGGATTTTTGGTGCCAGACGGTACGATGGGGCATGGAGAGAGGTATTCCCAGCCTGCCTTATATGTAACGTTACACACAGCAGCAGGACATATTTCTTCCTCAAACACTAGATAAACAATATACACCATAAATGAGGATCCTTTGTCATTAAAGATCTCAGTGTGACTAGTGTTTTGAACCTGCCACAAGGCTTTTTTTCTCAAGTAAAAGGAGAAAATATGCCTACCTGTACTGCTTCTCCTATGAAACTTTCCTGCCTCTGACTCTGTGGGGAGAATGGAAAGAACCTGGCCAAGGAGTCAGGAGTCTGTTCAGTGATGAATTTGGCTGTGAGCTGGCTGTGTTATGTTGCAGAAATTG
This sequence comes from Muntiacus reevesi, assembly GCF_963930625.1. Lineage (NCBI taxonomy): Eukaryota > Metazoa > Chordata > Mammalia > Artiodactyla > Cervidae > Muntiacus > Muntiacus reevesi. The sequence goes on along the minus strand of NC_089263.1, from coordinate 25,876,572 downwards.
CTGTCCTTCTCTGGTCTCAATTGCATTGTATGTTAATAAACAAGAGAGTAATCTCCCTTCCTCCCTCTCTTTCTCCTTCCCTCCTTCACTTCCCTCCCCTTCCTTGTTTTCCTTTTTTTTTTGGGGGGGGGGAGGTTTGTTTGTTTGTTTCTGGATTTTCTTGGCTGCACTCCGTCCTTGTCATTGCTGCACAAACTTTCTCTAGTGAGTGGGGGCTACTCTCTTGTTATAGTGCTTGGGTTTCTCATTGCATTGGCTTCTCTTGTTGTGGATCCCGGGTTCTAGGGCATGCAGGCTCAGTAGTTGCAGCACATGGGCTTAGTTGTCCCTTGGCCTGTGGGATCTTCCCAGACCAAAAATTGAACCTGTATCCCTTTCACTGGAAGGAGGATTCCCAACCACTGGAGCATGGGGGAAGTCCTCCTGTGATTTTTTATTATGGAAACTTTCCATTTCAAAGATAACCAATTGTAGAGAGAACAGTAAAGAAATAATAAACCGTCATGTACCCCCTCACCAGCTTCAACAGTGATCATTACAGAACCCATCTTGTTTCATCTTTGCTTCCACTCAACCCTCACCCCCAGCTCATGCATGTGTGTTCAGTCACTCAGTCATGTCTGACTCTTTACCTCTCCATGGCTGGTAGCCTGCCAGGCTCTTCTGCCCATGGGATTCTCCAGACAAGAATACTGGAGTGGGTTGCCATTTCCTCTTCCAGGGGATCTTCCCGACCCAGGATTCGAGCCCACGTCTCCTGCATTGGTAGGCGGGTTCTTTACCTTTGAACCACTGGGGCTTCCGTACCCTCCAGCTTATTGGGAAGAAAATCCCTAAACATCAGTCATTTCATCTACACATGTTTCAGAATTATCTGATTTATCACTGCAATCTGGTTGCTTGAAACAGCACTACTCTATTAGATTAAGATGCTGTGGCTTGACAGTTTTGGCTGGGACCAATTGGACTGTTCTTCTGTTGATTCTGCCTGGTTCTTTCATATAAAAACAGTTAGCTGATATCTTGCTTGTGGCCACACAGTCTGTGATGGCTTTATGCATCTGACAGCTGGCCTAGGTGCCTCCATTGTCCACATGGCTCCTCCAGTTAGGCTAGCTTGGGCTTGCTGTCATGGTGGTGGCATTCCATGAGTTTCCAGTGGCAAGAGAAGGCAAACCTCAATGGGAAGTTACTTTCCAAGCCTGCTGCTTGTGTCATGTTTGCTAAAGTCCCATTTGCCAAAACAGGTCTTGTGTAGCCCTGCCCAGAATCAACATGGGAGGGGAAGAGAGATGTACAAAGAGGGAGAAACAGGGGAAGTAATTTATTGGGGGCTGTTACTGCAGCAATCTACCATAAGGATATATTCCTAAAACCTAAGCCCTCTGCCATTTTAATATAACCACAATTCTGTTATGAAAGCCTACCATATTGACTGCAATCTTTGATATGGATGATATCCAGAGTTCCCCCATTTTCACGTGAATGTGGAGAAATGGGAACTTTGGTAAATAATATGGTGCAGCCACAGTGGAAAACAGAATAAAATGGAGTATTGTTTGTGTGTAACTGCTGTCAAGTTTTTTATGACTGTGTGCACTCTTATAGCATAAAATAGATCTGTTATTAAAAATGTTTTACAAACCAAAAGGTTGCTCATTTTGTCAGTAGCAGAGGGGCTGGAGTTCTCAAGAAATGAGGAGCAGTTGTAACAGTTCTGAGGACTTTTGGCTTGGGTCTGAGCAGCTACACTATGGCTTTATTGTCATTTATTGTCACTTGAACAGCTACTTTCACATTTCACCAACTTTAAATCTCTCAGGTCCTGTCATTAGTGCAGTAATAAGACACTCAAGTTCTTGCAAGCAAGATCAGTTGAAATACACAATTTTCCCTGATGCAATATAGGTATTATTCTCTAAAATGTAACAGCACACTCTTAGGTCTTAAGAGCCATTTAGACAGGGTGGATCTGGAGTCTGTGAGGTCTGAAGATTATAGACTTGTGAGACTCCTGTAAGAATTAGATGTTGCAAAAATCAAGTTAGGTATAAAAGTGAATATTTAGAATGAGAAAATAAATCACAACAAATCAGAAACTTAAAAGTGCTGAAAAATCTGTAAATCCAGAAATATAACATAACATTAAAAAAATTAACTTCCTGACATAATTATATAGTACTTGTTTTTCTACATTTTTGACTAGACTTTCTTATATGGCAGTTCTTTTGTCATATATTTTTATATAAAGTGTTTAAAAGATGATTAGAACGTGAAAGTGAAGTCGCTCAGTTGTGTCCGACTCTTTTTGACCCCATGTCAGGCTCTTCCATCCATGGAATTCCCCAGGCAAGACTACTAGAGTGGGTTGCCATTTCCTTCTCCAGGGGATCTTCCCAGCCAGAAATCACACCCGGGTCTCCCACACTGCAGGCAGACTCTTTACCATCTGAGCCACCAGGGAAGCCCTAAAAGATAATTAATCTCTGTCATATAGCACAGAGGTCAGCTAACTTCTCCTGTAAAAGACCTATCAGTAAATACATCAGGCTTCATGGCCATAGGGTGTCTGTCATGACTACTCAACTCTGCCTCTGCAGCACGGAAGCTGTCTTAGATGATGTGCAAATAAAGAAACATGACTATGTTCCAATAAAATTTTATTTATGTAAACAGGTGCCAACCCAGGAAGTGACAGCAAGATGGTGTAATAGGAAGACACAAATACAGAGATTAACAACAATAAATAGTTCAAAAAAGTGTTTCAGAGATCTCCATAAGCCAGTTAGGAAGTCATAACATTCCAGGAAGCTGAAAGCTAAGAAGAGCTGTACTGAAACAAGAAAAATCCATTTCAACCCAAGAAGGCACAGCTTGCTATCAGGATAAAGTGCAACTTTCAGCTTCTCCTTTGAGAGGAAGAGAGCAGAACATACGTCCAATGTTTCAACTTTTCAGGGAGCTGCCCAAGAGACTAGTTTCTGTCTTTGCTGACTCAGAGCAGTGATGGAACCAGGAGAGCTCAGATGCGGGGGACCACAGAGAAAGCGCTGCAGCTTGACACTGCTCCAGAGAAGCAGAGAGCTTGCAGTACTACAAGCAGACACCAGAGGGAGCAAGACTAAAAGCTCCTGAGAGAAATTGGCAGACCTCATCAGCTGGAGAGGGAAAAGGCAACCCAATCCAGTATTCTTGCCTGGGAAATGCCATGGACAGAGGTGCCTGGTGGGCTACAGTCCATGGGGTCCCAAAGAGTTAGCGATGACTTAGCGACTAAAACAACACAGCAGCAACAACACCTTATCTCTTTAGACAAGAATATGTTGGTCCCTGTGAACTGGTGAACTCTTTCAAAGTTCAGTTCAGTTTAGTTGCTCAGTCGTGTCCAACTCTTTGTGACCCCATGGACTGCAGCACTCCAGGCTTCCCTGTCCATCACCAACTCCTGGAGCTTACTCATATTCGTGTCCATCAAGTCAGTGATGCCATCCAACCAACTCATCCTCTGTCGTCCCCTTCTCCTTCCACCTTTAATCTTTCCCAGCATCAGGGTCTTTTCCATTGAGTCAGTTCTTTCTATCAGATGGGCAAAGTATTGGAGCTTCAGCTTCAGCAGCAGTCCTTCCGATGAATATTCAGGACTGATTTCCTTTAGGATTAACTGGTTGGATCTCCTTGTAGTCCAAGGGACTCTCAAGAGTCTTCTCCAACACCACAGTCTAAAAGCATCAGTTCTTCAGTGCTCAGCTTTCTTTATAATCCAACTCTCACATCCATACATAACTACTGGAAAAACCATAGCTTTGACTAGACAAACTTTTGTTGGCAAAGTAATGTCTCTGCTTTTTAATATGCTGTCTAGTTTGGTCATAGCTTTTCTTCCAAGGAGCAAGCGTCTTTTAATTTCATGGCTGCAGTCACCATCTGCAGTGATTTTGCAGCCCACCAAGATAAAGTCTGTCACTGTTTCCATTGTTTCCCCATCTATTTGCCATGAAGTGATGGGACCAGATGCCATGATCTTAGTTTTCTGAATGTTGAGTTTTAAGCCAACTTCTTCATTTTCCTCTTTCACTTTCATCAAAAGTCTCTTTAGTTCTTTACTTTCTGCCATAAGGGTGGTGTCATCTGCATATCTGAGGTTATTGATATTTCTCCTGGCAATCTTGATTCCAGCTTGTGCTTCATCCAGCCCAGCATTTCACATGATGTACTCTTCATCTAAGTTAAATAAGCAGGGTGACAATATACAGCCTTGACGTACTCCTTTCCTGATTTGGAAACAGTCTATTGTTCCATGTCCAGTTCTAATTGTTGCTTCTTGACCTGCATACAGATTTCTCATGAGGCAGGTCAGGTGGTCTGGTAATCCCTTCTATTTAAGAATTTTCTACAGTTTGTTGTGATCCACACAGTCAAAGGTTTGGCATAGTCAATAAAGCAGATGTTTTTCTGGAACTTGCTTGCATTTTCAATGATCCAACGGATGTTGACAATTTGATCTCAGGCTCTTCTGACTTTTCTAAATCCAGCTTGAACACCTGGAAGTTCGTGGTTCACGTAGCCAGGTGTTGAAGCCTAGCTTGGAGAATTTTGAGCATTACTTTGCTAGTGTGTGAGATGAGTGCAACAGTGTGGTAGTTTAAACATTCTTTCAAAGAGCACAGTGAAAATGGCCACCAAAGTGTGAAAATTGCAAAAGTATCATTGCACATGTAATTAAAGAGAATTGCACAATTATGTTGATTGACAGGGTGAAGATGTCAGAACAATCTGGATAAGTGAAGAAACCTGGCTTCACCTGGGAGCTCATAATCCCGTCCAGGCAGTTCTACAAACAAGAAGCTTGCATAAGTGGCAAACATTCCCTGAAGGATTCACGCACAGACAGACATAGTGGGTGCCTCAGGGGAGGGGTCCTTTCCAATTTAAATCCTTCCTTGATGTTTGATCGTTTATCATGTTTATGAGTTGTTTTTACTTTTAAAAAACGCACACATTTAGAAGCATGTGTGCATGTGTGCTAAATCGCTTCAGTTGTGTCCAACTCTTTGCGACCCCATGGACTGTAGCCCACCAGGCTCCTCTGTCCAAGGGATTCTCCAGGCAAGAAAACTGAAGTGGGATGCCATGCCCTCTTCCGGGATATCTTCCCAACCTAGGGATCGAACCCTAGTCTCCTGCACTGCAAGCAGATTCTTTATCGCTGAGCCACCAGGGAAACCCATGTAGAAGCATACCAGGATACAAAAGAGAAAGTTCTACCAGTGACTCCACCTCCCAGAAATAAGTCCGACGATCATCTTGGAATTTGTCAGTTAAGGAATTCATACAGACCTTGAACTCTGGATGTCTCTCCAGGCTGCTCAGCCTTTTCCCATAACCTTAAACTCAGCCATAGCAGATTATTCTAGTTCCTGGATGATCTTTTGACACGTTGGGCCACTCCCTCCCCTGCCCCACCCCGCCCCCCTCTCCCAGCCTATAACTGAGGCCATCCAGGGGCCTCGTACTTTGGTTCTGCACCAATGGCCCCTTGGGCAGGATCCCCTTCCCAACAGAAAGATACGTCACAGTAAACCCATGTGCCCAACAGAGGATGAGGACCCCAATGCAGAGTTCTGTCTGCATCTTCACCTCTGCTGCTCCCAGGGGTCCCCCCAGACCCCTTGGCTGGTCCTTCCCTGTCTTGTTCTTAAATGTCAGCCCTGTCCACACTATACTGTCATTGGCTTTGGGGACACTTTTAAATTCACTTTGTTCCTCCCCTCTGCTTTCTACTCATAACCAGCAAATGTGCTCAAGCCTTTGCAGATTTCAGATGCTCAACAAATAGATATTGAAAACGGCAGAGTGAAGGAGGCTGTGTTTATGGGTGATTGTGGTCCCCACTTGTCACCCTAAAAACTGCATCACAGCAGCCAGAACTCAGGCCCTACATGGTGGAGCATTCTGCCATTTACAAGGGGCTGGGAACTGCTGGGGCTTTTCCTGCTGTGGGAAATAAACATTCCCAAGGCCCACAGCTGCCAGGTCTGTCGAGAAGCAGGCAGGCTTTGGCAGAGGGCAGGGCCACCTGTCTTTCTTGTGACACATGGGCAGAAGGGTGGCCAGATGGGCCACAGGAGGACAAAAGTCACCCCGCCGTCCTGGGCTGCACTCTTCAATACAGGTGATCATCCAGGCTTCCGTTGAGGGTCTCAGCTTTGCCTGGCCCTGCACTCTTGCCTTTAATCCTGATTTAGGACGCACCCCAATTCAGGATGCTTAAGCCTGGTGAATGGGGCAGGAGTAATAACATTTGGGCTTAGAGGGAAGTTAATTCTTTCCACTCATTGGGGTCTGGAGATCTCAAAAAGCACAGGTGTCTCCCGGCACATGTAAGGACACGGGCTCTCCCGGGCTCTGGGTTAACAGCATGTTTCCCGGCCATTCCCAGCCTGCTCCCACCTGGAAAGAGCTGTCTTGCCAAACTCGCAGCCTTGACCATCCTTTGGGCGCTGCCATGAGGAGACATTTTCCCTCATTGGCCTCAAGCCAGCGAAGAATTTCTGAGTCCTGACAAGCCAAGGAACACACTGCTGACTTTAAAAATATTCAAAACCTAAAAGTTGGGACTTATGTTTTATTCAGCAGGAAGTTTTAAGACTTCAAACCCGGAAGGCAGCATTTCAAGTAACCCTGAGAGAACTGCTCCGAGAATCTTACTCAGACCTTTGCATCCATGTGGACAAATGTGTCTTGAAGGTAGATGGCCAAGAAGCAGATTTTGAATATTCATAGAAGCAGCCATTGGCTTTCTGTACCAAACAAATTTTTTTGCCTATGTAAATGTTTTCCCCCTCCAAAAATCTTTGAAAAAGAAAATAAATAGCACCTGAAATCTCAAGAATCTGAGATAATGAGCATTATCATTTTTTACACATACACAGGTGCGTGTGCACACACAGACACATATGTTTACATTAGTGGTGTCTCTTCAGCATTCATTATTATAAAAAACTTAAGTATCCTTTAAATGCAGTTTTTTCCTTTTGACTTTCTTCTTTCCAATTCCCCACCTCCCTGATCTCTTTTAATCTAATATGGACCTCTGGTTAAACATGCTGAATTGAAAGTATGCATTAACCTCTGTTCCCTCCCCAAACTCAGCTAAAATGACAGTAAATGGATGACAAAGGCATTATCCCTAAATGACAAAGAGCTCAGCAGAATATTGGACAGCCCTTGAGAAATGCCCAGGACATTTGGGAAGCAGAAAAACAGCTGGGTTGACCGCTGACCTTGATTCAGCAGGGCTGGGGCAGCTGAAACCTAGCTGCCTTCAGTGGGAAGCACACAGGCTGATTTGCCCCCAGTGACCCCGGGAATGTCAGTATTGGCATCTGAGATCCTTTGGGAAAATATGAACTCAGCAGCAGTTGCAAGTCAGCCTAATAAGCAACTGAATCTCCAGGTTGTATCCTTCACCCCTCAAGTGACTTCCCATCCCTCTCCTGGTAGTAAAACAGGAGGGAAGGGGGACAGGGTACCTTTAAAAGAATGACATAGCCCAAGGACACAACATAAACAAACATCACCAACTCACTGGATATGAGTTTGAGCAAACACCAGGAGATAGTGAAGGACAGGGAAACTTGTGCTATAGTCCATGGTGTCGCAAAGAGTTGGACGTGTCCTTAGAGACTGAACAACAACAAGGTCAAAGATGGCAAATGGGTCAACTCTACTAGATCTTAAGCCTCAGTATATGCTCACTATGACACATCAGCTAAATGACACACGCACAGATGCTGTGACATTCCCAAGGCCAACCATTAAGGTAAAAAAATGGGCAGTGGACCCATTTCTGGAAATCCCCACCCTTTCCCCCAAATAGCTGGAATAGTCCTCCCACTCATTAGCCTGTGAAATTAACCGCTCCTATAAAAACTGACAACCAAGTACCCCATGGCTGGTCTCCCCTTCAGAGATGGCCCACACTCTTCTGTGGAGTGTGTTTCTCTCTAAATAAATGCACTTCTTACCTATCACTGTGTCTCTCACTGAATTCTGCAGAGACATCAAGGACCTGAGTTCCATTAAGTCTTGAGGCCAGGTGTGTGATCTCAGTTAAGAGACCAATTTGGGTTGCATGGTTTCAGCAGGAGGTGAAGTTGCTGTCTGGAGAGGTTGAATCCATGAGCCCCATGGATGTGGGAACCCCAGGCACAGCCCAGGGTACGAGATCCATTCTGGACCCAAGACACATGGGATGTGAAGTGCTCGGGACCTCTCCTCCCATGGCTCAGGGAACCTTAGGGGTCCAGCTCATCCATCCAAGTCAGAGGCTAGAGGGCTTCTCTCTGCAAGAATTACTTTATAGGAAAGATACACAGATGCTGGTGTTACCAGAATCATACCCCTGCCCCCCCTCGAATTGAAACTAATTACTCTTAGCTAAGAGTCAGAATGAAGCTGCAAAAAACCCCCAAAAAACAAAAATAAGAGCTGGTTGGAACCAACTAGGTCCAAGATGGCAACCTGCAGTAGAGCTTGAGGCTCATCATAGGCTCACTGTGACACATTCCCTAAAGGACACACCCACCAGCCCAAGGCAGTTGCCAGTTGCCATGACAACAACCAGAAAAGCCCATGCAAGGGTATTTCAATGATGGTATGCATATTGTACCATGATTTACTTATTTCTCCTTTGAATGACACTGATTTTGTTTCCAGTTTTTTGCTACTACCAAAAATACTGTAGGTAACATCTTTAAATATATATATACATTTATATACACATATATGTGAAATTTAATATGCATATAGATATATACATATGTATACATATGTGTACATAAACATATATAAGAAAGCATTATTTGCTCAGTTGTGTCTGACTCTTTGCGACCCCGTGAACTGTAGCCCTCCAGGCTACTCTATCCATGGAGTTCTCCAGGCAAGAATACTGGAGTGGGTTGCCAAGCCCTCCTCCAGGGGATCTACCTGACGCAGGGATTGAACCAGGGTCTCCTGCATTGCAGGCAGATTCTTCACTGTCTGAGCCACCAGGGAAGCCCATACATATACATATAGAAAAGATACACAGATGCTGGTGTTACCAGAATCATACCTCTCCTCTCCCTTGAGTGGAAACTGATTAAGAGTCAGAATGAAGCTGCAAATAAAAAAAGATATATATATATATATATACATTACATAGAGCTTCAATTTCTGTGAGATAAAGCCCATAGACGAGTTACTAGTCAACAAGTAAGTGTACTTTTAAAGTAATATATTAAATGTATTTTATTTATTTATTTGAGTAATATAGCTAGTTTGACTTCCCAAAAATACTGCAGCAATGAATGAGAATATACATTTTGTCAAGATCTCCTTTCATGTTCTTCAGTAAAATTCTATCGGTTCCTCACAGTGAACTTACAAACTTGTTGCTAGGTTTATTGATGGGTGTTTTGTTATTTCTTTAGCAATTTGATGGGGATTATTTTCTCACTGGGGCTTCCCACGTGGTGCTAGTGGCGAAGAACCCACCTGCCAATGCAGGAGACGTAAGGGATATGGGTTCGATTCCTGGGTTGGGAAGATCCCCTGGAGAAGTAAATGGCAACCTACTCCAGTATTCTTGCCTGGAGAATCCCGTGGACAGAGGAGTCTGGTGGGCTACAGTCCATAGGGTTGCAAAGAGTCGGACACATCTGAGCGACTTAGTACGCACACACGAGGCAGAACTTTTGGGCAGTATAGGGATGTGGCACCCAATGCTTCTGCAAGACCAGGGAGAATTAGGACTGAAAATGCTATTAGGGGGACTTCCCTGGCAGGTCCAGTGGTTAAGACTCTGTACTTCCAACGCAGGGCATCTGGATTTGACCCCTGGTCAGAGAACTAAGATCCCACATGATACAGCTGAAGAAAAAAAAAGGGCTAGGGCTTAGCAACACCAAGTCCTGGATTGTCTCTCCAAAACCATTTCACCCACAGCCTTCTCTGTGTCACCCAGGGCAACTCCATCCTTCCAGTAGCTGTGGTCCTGAGCCTGCTGGGCATTGACTTTTCTCTACTCTGTCCCCGTCCCGTCATCCCCACACCTGGTCCTTCACACAGCCCCTCAGTTCTGCTGTCACTCTATCTCCAGGGTCAGACCACCACTCACCCTGCTCCTGACTTCTCAATGACTTGGCTCCCCTCTGCCCTGGCCCCTCGCCCTCCAGGGGACCACAGGGGTCCTTTTCAACCGCAAATCAGGCCAATGGCTCAGCGAACCCTATAGCTTCTTAGGATGGCTTCCAGGGCCTCCATGATCCCCACTGCACGCTGACCCCACTTCCAGCCACCTCTGCTTCCTGGCTCTTCCTCTTTCCAGACATCCCCCACATACACCCCATTCCCCTCTCCCGCCCCCTCTTCCCGGCTGCTCCCTTGGCCTGGAGCCTTCTCCCACATTCCTGTATGGCTTAGACATCCCTCTCCCGGAAGTTTTGTCCACACTGTGGGAGTGGGGAATGTGTTGAGGAGATGCCAGAGTTGGGCCTCTCCAAGCTCCTAAGCCCCATAAGAGGAAGAGGTCCTATCTCCGAGGTCAAGCAACCTCCTGGGGCAAGAAGGAGTATGTGCCCCCAGGAATCTGACTCAGCACACCGGCCTGTTCCTCCTCGCTACCCATCCCCTTTTTTCCTGCAGCCCCCCTCCTGTCTCCCTTCTATCCTCTGCTATTTGGGGTGGTCCTGCTTCATGATTCCTTCTCAAGGGGAAGCCAGAGAGGGGTCAGGATGAGTGAGTCTCAGATTTCAGTAGTGATTGCAGCAGTTCACAAGTCACTAAAGGTTGACAAGGTTAGGGCTTCTCTGGTGGCTCAGATGGTAAAGAATCCCCCTGCAATGCAGGAGACACGGGTTTGATCCCTGGGTCAGGGAGATCCCCTGGAGAAGGGAATGGCTACCCATTTCAGTAGACTTGCCTGGAGAATCCAATGGACAGAGGAGCCTGGCAGGCTATATAGTCCATGGGGTTGCAAAGAGTGGGACACGACTGAGTGACTAACACACACTTGTTGAGGTTAATAGGAAAAGGAAATGCCAAGCAGAGAATCCAGCCTAGAGTGCTGTGCAGGCTCCAGCAGCCACCATTTACTTATTGAGCTAAAGCCTGTCTGTCCTTAAAAAATTCACCTATGACCTTGGGAATACGTCACTGTACTCTGAGGCTCAGTCTTTGGGTGCAAGAGGACAGACTATCCCCATCTGCAGGGAGTGATGACACCTGTGCCTACAGAGGGGAGAGCCGGGTGGGTGACAACGCTGACACAGAGCACCCCATGGGGAACACCCACCACGTGCCCACCTGGAGCCCTGGGCCAGAACCTACAACCGCACCTCCCTAAAGAAACTGAGCCCTTTTGTGGGGGGCCAGACCGGCACCCCTGAAATAGCCATGACAGACAGGCACTCACAGAACACTCTGAGCCCCAGCCCAGACTGGATGGACCATCAACAAGGATGTCTGTAACAGGCCATGACGGCAGGTTAATAGCGGAGAAAGCGCATGCCTGGGGCTGGGGGAAGGAGCTGTGACCCAAGGGGCTGGGTCTTGGTGCTGGTCTTACTTCCAGACTGGGGAATCTGGGTGCTGCCTTTGGTGGGGGTGGCCCACCCTGCAGCTGTGGGCTGTCTGCCCCCATTTGCGCTTTTCTGCTCTGCACACCCAAATCCCTCCCGTGTGACCACCCTTTGCAGCCACCACTTTCTCAAAGTGGATTTACTTTCAATCACCATTTGCTAAATCTGCCCCCTCTAAACCTTGGGGGGATGGAGGGATTAAGCCTGATTACAGATGTTATAGAAGTGCCCCAGAGCCCCGAGGCGGGAGTCTGGAAAGAGGGCAGCTGGAACCCACAGCTGCTCCTCCTGGGCTAACCAGGCTCTGGACACTTTTGACCAGCCCTTTGGGGGCCCCCACAGGGACTGTGCCTCTACCCATCCCGGGACACGAGAGGCAGGCTCATGGGCTCCGTGAGGAAGATGAGCAGCTCCTTCAAGAGGGGTTCACTCAAGAGCTCCACTTCGGGGTCACAGAAGGTGAGTGGGCGGGCAGAGGGCCTGCGGGGAGGGGATGCTGGTCTCCCGCTGCCCTCTTTCAGAGTGCCTAGGGAGTGGAGATGGGCGTCCGAGACTAGAGCTCCTGTGTCGGGTCCGCTCCTCGCCCTTCATACCACTGTATCTAACGCCCGCCCCTCCCAGCTGCCCCCACCATCCACATATCCCCCACAGCTCTCGAGGAGGCTACTAGGGGTGTGAACCGTGCAGACAGTGTGGGTCTCACATCCGATTCCTCCACTGTAATGTCACCCCCTTAACTCTCAGGGTCTTGCCTTAAAGTTCACCTTCGTTCCTCATCACATGTCTGCGGGATAACTGTGAGGACTTGGGGAACCCTCAGTGAAGATCAGAGATGCCTCAGAGGGCCCCGGGAGGGCCAGGGGGCTCCCGGGACTCAAACCAGACTGATGGAAAGAGGTTGCGATGCCCCTGCCCCTGGGCCCCGTACAGCGCCTTGCGAAGAGCTGTGTTAACTTGAACCCTACCTGTGATTTTCCCAGGTGACCGAACTGGGGGCCCTGAGCACCCAGGGCCTTAAATGATTCTCTGAACTCAGGGGACCTGGATAGGCCAGCCTGTCCTTAACCCTTACCATTCAGAGGGTGGTGAGATCCAACCAGGAACCCAGTCTGGGCCACTCTGGGGGCCTCTGGACATCTCACCCCAGAGGCTCAGGGAGGGGGACCTCTGTTTTCCTTGGGGGTGCCCGCTGAGGGAGGGGAGTGGGGGAGGCAGCAGAGGTGCCACAGTGCACAAACAGGGGCCTGCCCTGTGTGGGCGGCGAGGACACCCCACTCCCACGAGCCCTCACTAGTACCCACATGCAGGCGGGCCCCAGGGCCTGGAACTTGAACCAGGAAAGGCCTTTCCCCTGGGCTGGAAGCAGAGGGTTCATCTTGGGGCTCCCCAGGCTTCAGGCTCCCAGCTGCAAACTGGGTGGGCAGGTATGGACCAGTCTCTCACATCCCATGAGCCTGAAGATTCAGATGGAACAATGAAAGGCTTTCTCTTCTAAATAAAGAGTTAAAATTCACCTGTCTCAGAAATAGGAAAAATCCATCCTTTGGGGGCTCTGTAGGGCATCTCTCTGCTTTTATGTGTGTATGAGTTAGTGTTCTTTGCAGGGACAGTGCACACCCATGTCTTGTGCAAAATCAACATCCAAAAACCCACCACAGCATTTGGCAGGAATGTGCATGAGAACCATGTGCAGCCTGGGACCATGTGACCCCTTCTCCCCAAACCAAGCGTTCACTCTGTTCTCACTGATAAACTCTGAAAAGAACAGGCTTTTGTTGTTCTTGAACATGATGTCTCCTCATGACCTGTGCCTGATGCTGGAGAGGGAATGGGAGCAGGGGAAGTCCCAAATGGTGATCGATGGGGTCTGGACTCAGGGAATTTGGCAAGAGGGGAGGAGGGGAAGTGCTTATCTTTTGTTCAAGATTGAAAAGCACCTCACTAATATAGACACACTCACAACCTTCGCTGTAGGAGACATGCCATCGGTGACAAGTCCAAAAGCAAAGGTCTCAGCTCCACTCTCACTTCTGAGCAGATAGTGCCAAACTCCTAGAAAAGCTGCATAAGGTGAAAAGTCTTAATATCATCATTTGCCCTATTTACAACCCTAAGCCCTGGAACTGAGAAGTACACTTGCTGATAGAAGAATGAAAGACAGTACCTCTGGCTTTTAAGGAAGTCACTCTTTAAAGTGGTGCTAGGAAACACCCACAAAATCACACAGGCAGATAGTGGACTGTGTCCATTCTATTTTCTTACATACTTGGCCCTCCTTTGACATCACTAGCTCAGGGCCAGGTCCCTATTTCCTAACCCACACCCACATTCTTCTGCCTGGTGTTCACTGAAACACACCAGGTGTCCCAAAGGGAAAAAGACCAACACAAGATACAGCAGGCACAGCCTCCCTGGGGTCATCTCGTCTGGACCTTCTATTGTCAAAGGCAGATTTGGCTCTTGGTCCTTGTCTGGCCAGCTCTTCTCACCTCTAAGGCTCTTCCTATGGTCTTAGACAGACAGGGGTGGCCGGCACGCAGTCCTGGGCGATGAACCAAACTCAGTTCACTTTGGGGCCCCTGGAGCTCCATCCTCAGCTGCCTGGCAGAATGGTCTCTTTTCCAGAAAAAGCCTCGAGTGTTCACATGGGAGATAGAAAATGTGCTTGTGTGCGACTCCTTGTCTGTACTTTTGTCTTCATCTACATTTTATTTAGCTGAGAGATGCAGAGGATATTTGGAGTCCACGGCCAAGGTCTTAAACACAACTAAACAATAGTCTGGCCCAGTGATTATATCCTAGAGTCAACCTTGAAAAACTGTAGTCCGTGTACTCAAGGGAAGGTACACAATGCTCGTGTCAGCATTGCGTGCTGCAGAAAATCAGAAAGAACCAAACAGTCCATCTAGGAGGGTAAGTATCAGCTTCTGTTTATTCACACAATGAAATATGCTACAGCCCTTGAATAACCAAGCCAGTTGTCTCAGCATGGATGCACTGAATGAAAAAGCAAACCCTGAAAGCGCACTCCTTATTGAAATTCTAGAACACAGGGAAATTCCACATAAACACACATATTTCTTTAGTGCGAAGGTGGTTAGCTGTATCTATAGTGTGCTTTCTCGCCCCCTCCTTCCCTCTTTTTAAAGAGAATAAAAAAATACAAAGCACATATGGAAATTCGAAACACCTGTAACGGCCAGACTGTGGGTCTATGCTTATCTGTTGTATTAGCCGTGTCTCTGATGTTGAAATCAGAGCCATGTTTTCATGATTTTTTAAAAAATGTGCTAATACTCTGCTTTTTAATGTCACAACTGCTGCTGCTGCTGCTGCTGCTGCTGCTGAGTCATTTCAGTCGTGTCCGTCTCTGTGCGACCCCATAGACGGCCGCCCACCAGGCTCCCCTGTCCATGGGATTTTCCAGGCAAGAGTACTGGAGTGCGGTGCCATTGCCTTCTCCAAATATCACAACATAGGATTTTATTTCATTAATTCATTCAAATGTTCATGGAAGCTTAGTCCATGCCAGACACTGTGTGAGACCTTGTGAACAGACAAAGACGTAGGTTTTGTGAAGCTGATATTTCAGTGGAAGAGATGAAGTATAAACGGAATGTGGTAGGAAGTAAACAGGGCTAGGATAGAGAAAGATAGGGTTGGGTAGGTGGCCATCTAGTTTACAGATAGTGTCTAAAGAGGTGGCATTTATACTCATGCCTTCAGTTTCAGAAGGATTCAGCTATTCAAAGAGCTGAGAGAACATTCCAGGCAAAAGGGAACCAAAAAATGTGCTAGTATCTTTAAAGTAGGCCACAGGGGCAGTGAGGGTAAACCTGGGTGTCCTGACCTGGGGTTGCCCCAGCTGCGCACATGGAGGATGAATTGTGAGTAAGGACAGAGCACATTACAAAGCCAGGCTGAGAAGGGCCTCCTGTAAACCCGCCCCTGGGATTGTCTGAGCCTCCTTCTCGAGGTCAGCATGCAGGCGGGGGTCACGGTCACCGGTCTCACCTCCTGCAGGCCCGCCACCCCTCCCCTTGCAGCAGCGGTGGCAGACCTTTGGCACTACGACCAGACCCAGTGCCCCACGAGGTCCTGCCTCCCCTACTTCTCAGAGGGCATTGCTGGAACCCAGGGTGTCATGCATACACGCATAGCCTGTGTTTGGAATCCGCTCACAGAATTCCAAGGGCGTGTGTCTTCAGTTGCCCAGTTGTGTTCGACTCCGCGACCCCAGAACTGTAGCCTGCCAGGCTCCTCTGTCCATGGGATTCTTCAGGCAAGAATACTGGAGTGGGTTGCCATTTCCTCCTCCAGCAGAATTCCATATGCAAATCCAAACCATCCCCATCCCCAAGCAGGAGGGGCCCAGCTCCCCAGTCCTCTGTCATGAAGGCCACAGAGGTAACAGACTCCCACCACGACCCGTCTGTCCATGGTTGCCCCATCATCTGTGGGACAAAACCTGAAATCTGACTGTTGTGAACAGCCAATTGTTGTTACATCTTCAACCCATTATAGACTGATACTTTCATAGAATGCAATACAAATGAACTATTAAATGATGAAATTTTAAAAAGACGTACAAAATTCAAGCCTTAAGGTTTTAAAAAATTATTAACTGTAAAAGACATCCTTTGATTCCTTCAAACTGCTGCACTGGCGTGGCCCTCGTTGCAGCCCTTGTGGTCTACAGCCCCATGCTCAGGCACATTTTGAGTACAAGGATCCAGGAGACTACACGGCCCCTTTAATCCCTGGCACCACCCCAGGGAGCAGGGGCTCTGGTCCCCTTTGAGGCTGAGGAAGATTCTCAGAGCAGAGCTGAGCCAGGGAGGCTCAATCTGGGCCTTGTCTTTCCCCAGGCACTGTGGTACCTGATTCTCTAGCATCTGAACTGGGCAGGAGAGTTCCCTTTTGTGTGAATACGGAGCTCTGGGGATCCCCAGGCCCAGGAACAGGCCCCAGACCCCATGTTCAAACCTGAGCAGAGTTCCCCAGGCAGCTACCCATGGGAGGAGGGCCTGGGTGATGTGGCAGAGAGTCCCTGAGTTCAGGAGAAGGTGCCACAGGGGCCCCCAGCCTGTGGACAGTCCAGTCACCCTTCACCTATGTGACAACAGGTGTTCCCAGGGACGGTGGGTCCAGCCCCTCTCTGGGGCCTGTTGGGTCACCCACTTGCCTGCAGGTCCTAGTTTCTGGCTCACTTGGACTCCTCACTGTTTGGTAGCCCCCACGTTTAGCCCAGGGGCAGAAATGTCACAGGCCTGGTTCTTCCACTCTGAGGGGCCAGGATGGGGGAGTTGTTGTTCAGTCTCTAAGTAGTGTCTGACTTGGCGACACCATGGACTACAGCACGCCAGGCTTCCCAGAGTTTGCCCAAATTCATGTCTATTGAGTCGGTGAGGCCATCCAACCCAGGGGGCGGGAGAGAGCAGGGAATGGGCTCAGGGTCACTTGCTCAAAGGACATTGCCCCCCTTTCCCCCTGCCACTCCCCCTCCCCATAGTATCAGAGAAAGGGCTGGGGAAAGAAGCTACCAGGGAGACAGGAGCCAAATGGAGTGGTTTGGGCTACAGGGTCTGTGTTTGAGGAAGTTGGAGGTGGGGTATGGGAGAAGGGAGCAGGTCTGACATTGCCTGATAGCTTACAGGCCCCCAGGGCTGATGTTGGGTCCAGGCTGGGCTGAGGGGTACCCCTGGGCTGGACAGGGGCTGAGACCTGGCCAGAGCCCACCATGACTGCTGTGTTGTCCAACCAGCCTACTGCCCTTGCTTTGGGCAAGTACTCAGGGGGAGGTATGACTCTGGCAGGCCAACCCCCACCCCAGTGTAAAGGGGATGCCAAGCAAGAGACCCTTGGAAGGCAATCCAAGGAAGGTATCCCTGTGCATTCCAGGAGGAGTCTGGCCAGGCCGGTGGGGAAACACTTGGTTGCTTTGTTGAGTTTGCCTGAGAGCGAAGGAGAGACATCACAAGGTTGAGTCAAAATCTCTGACGGGTTGGGAGGGACTGTAGGCAACCAAGATGTCCTGTTGCTTCAGGACCCCCAAGAGGACCCTATGAAGCCTAACATCAAGAACAGCCTGGAGACAGCAGCCCCCAAGCCAGAGGGACCAAGGAGTCCCTTGTTAGAGATTTACAGCGCACACCGCCATATTAAAGGTTCTGATAAGTCTTGCATGAAAGAAACTTCCATTTAACTCAGAGCACCCCATGAAAACCCTTTTCATGTCACCATTTTTGGAGCACTTCAAGGGGAAGGCTGGGGACACAGTGACAGCCCTGTGACCTCTGACCTCCCCTTACCCTTTGGCCTGTGCTTCACTGCACACAGCAGATCAAGCCACAAACCAAGCCCTTCACCAGAATCCCCATCCCTAGAAGGCAGCTCAGATGACCCCCCACCTCCCTGGAACCACGGTCCCTCTCCCCTGGCCCCTTTCAAAATTCCCTCCCCAAGAGATTTCCAGCTGCTAAGAAAAGTCATTTTTTCCCCCACATCAGCCCCTCTGTGTCCTGGGACACATTTCCTCTTTTGAATGCAGGTAAGTGTCTGGAAAAGGTGCATGTGACCCTGAGCAGTAGGTATCACAAGGTATAACTGTGGGCCTGGCTGGCACGCTTGACCTTCAGCTCCAGAGCAGCCTAGAATGCTAGAAAAGAGCCTGGAGCTGGGGAGGCCTCAGTGCAAATCCTAGTTCTGCTGTGTGGCCACAGGGAAGCCACTTAACCCCTCTGAGCCTTGGTTTCCTCATCAGTAAGATGAGCTGGTTTTGCATGGGACTTTTCTAGAAAATTCCTTACTTTCTATACATTTTATAACATTAAAAACAACAACAACAACAACAACAACAATTTGTAACATGTTACAGGTTTAACTTTTAGAACACTGGTTGAAAGGCAAACAAAACCCCATTATGATCAGCTAGGAAGTTGTTGGTGCAAGTATGTCATGATTCTTTGTTCTCTGCAAAGCCACCGTGGTGTTTTAGTAAAGCCAGGTGCAAGCCATCCTTCACCAGCCAGCATATCTTAGCCCTGCTGCATGCTGCTGGGACCTCTTGGAACTCAGGAGCCAGTGATGGCAAATCAGAAAACACTGCCATCAGGGGCAGACATCCAGCAGGGTCACCCAGATAAGGTGCCAGCTAATGAAAGCAAGACAGCAGCAGGAGGGGCAGAGCCTCAGGGCAGGGGCTCCAATTCTGTGTTGGCCCCAGGAAAGGAGGCACTGAGCAAGGCCTGAAGGACTGGTGGCTCAGACGGTAAAGAATCTGCCTGCAATGCAGGAAATCTGAGTTCTATCCCTGGGTCGGGAAGATCCCCTAGAGTAGGAAACAGCAACCTACTCCAGCCTGAGAAATCCTATGGACAGAGGAACCTGGCGGGCTACAGCCCATGGGGTCGCAAAGAGTCGGAAATGACTGAGTGACTAAGCACATATACAGACACATAACTTTACTGCAGTCAGCTTTGACCTGTTATGAAGGTTTTTGATTCAGTAGTAAAAGAAAAATGTTCCAGAAGACTGAGATTTGGAATTTGGGCAGGGGGGAAGGGGAGGGGGATTGAGTTGTGTCTCATCGGATTAGACTGGATTTCACATTCTTCCATGGGCTTGGAAGAATCCCTGACTTGAACGATGCAGTGCTTTAGTGCCTTCTAATTTTACATGGTGCTGTGACATGTATTTCATACTGTCAAGTATGACAGTAGGTTCCCCTGGCAGGCTAGGCGAACACATAGGGATACAGAGCCAGTGTCGCAGTCACTGGGGCCGCCTGCTCCCCTGAACATCCTAGAGTCTGTGAGCACCCACATCCTCCCTTACCCACATCCAGAGGAAGCAGTGTAAGACCCCGCTCCCTCCCACCCTCTGGAAATAATTGGCAGGTGGTTGGTGCCCCACTGGCTTCTACACACTCAGACTGGAAAGTACACACACATGGAGGGGTTAGCAGATGAAATCATCTTTGTGTGTATGTGTCTGCTCAGTCGTGTCCAACTCTTTGCTACCCTTTGGACTGTAGCCCATCAGGTTCTTCTGTGCATGGGATTTTTCAGGCAAGAATACTGGAGTGGGTTGCCATTTCCTTCTCCAGGGAATCGTCCTGACCCAGGAATCAAACCTGGGTCTTCTACATTGCAGGCAGATTCTTTACCCTCTGAGCCACTGGGGAAGCCATCTTTACTCAAACAGAATTCCATAGTTCTCATCACTCACAGCTTTAGCGGCCCATGTACTCTTTCAGCAGCATCCCTGTAAACCAGCAGATCTAGAGCTAAGTCTCTCTTGCATTTCTGGGTATTTCATCCATATATATGTACCCATAATGGGGTCTTTCATTTTTCTCCCCTCCTCTTCCCTGTCTGCTCGCTATGTGTATATAACATGGCATCATGATCACTGTGCTCCAGTGAACAGACAGTAGAGTCTGTGGACACAGAACGAATATACGTATCTCGGGGTTTTGTCAGTGTTTGCTTCTAAAGATAGGATCAAAATGAACATGTTTCTTTGTGTTTGGGGACGTAGATGACTTAAAACTCTTGAAATCAGCCCAAATAATTTGAGGAAACCTAGGTCCAGAAAAGGTGACCTGCTGGACTTGGCTGGGCTTTCCTTGCCCACAAGACCCAGCCCCACCCCATCCCCCTCAGCTCTCCAGCCACACAGAATGCTCCTCTCCTCTGGACCACTGGTCCTGCCACCTGAGGGCTTTTCACTGGCTGTCTACTCCCTTGGGCTGCCCTTCTCAGAAGCCTCACTCATTCATTCCCTCAGACATTCCATCTGTGACAGCCACGCCCTTAATTTTCCCTCTTTACATGACTAATCTGCAGTTTTATTCACAGTCTGACTAGAGTGACTGCTCCAGAGAGCCGGGCTCCATCCACCTAGGTGTCCTAGCTCCACTTAACTGCAGCCTGAGAGGTGAGGGGGTCTCCCTGGGCCTGGAGGGCTCTGTGGTGGAAGACGAGCCCTCCATGGGATCTGATTTACACTGTACTCCTTGGTATTCTCTTCTTTCAGTGCCTTTTTTTCTTAAGTTTTCTTTTTTTTAAAAAATGTGGGCCATTTTAAAAAGTCTTTATTGAATTTGTTACAATATTGCTTCTGTTTTGTGCTTTGGTTTTTTGGCTGCACATCATGTGAGATCTTAGCTCCCTGAGGAGGGATTGAACCTGCACCCCCTGAACTGGAAGGTGAAGTCTTAACTTCTGATCCACCAGAGAAGTCCCCTCCTTGCCTCTTTTTTCAGCCAGATTCCTACCATCAGCCTTTCCAGTCCCTCTGTGGTTAAAGAGACTCTGGGACCAAAAAGGAACAAAATGTATCCGCACTTGAATCCCCTGGCCCACTGGGAGGAACCTGAGGAGCCAGAGATCTCTCTTGGAAAGCTATGCTACAACCAGTCACACCTCCTTCCCCAGGGTCTCCTATCCCCTCAGGCCCACGGAAGAATATGTGCTTTTTAATACTGCTGGTGGTGGTTAATAGCAAAGAGGGCAGAGGCTGTAGATCTGGGAGTGTGCATTTGCTGCCCAGTGGCCATCCTAATACTGTGTGAAGCCTCATTGGCCATGGGAGAAAGGGTGAGAGCGAAGGAGGTCAGGCAGCTGTGGGTGGTGGGGGTCATGGACCCACCTGGGGGGCTGCAGGGTCCCAGCAAACCCGAGATGGGGGCGAGGGTGCAGTTCAAGGGTAATCCAAGTAATGGCCTGGGAAGCAGGATGGCAGCTGGAGGGCTAATGCTCCTTAGTATCTGCTTTCGTGTGATTAATGGCTGTGGATAAACCCTTGAGCCCAGGAAAGCGGGTGCCACAGCTAAGCCTGGCCGAGAGCATCACTTTGGGTTATGCTGGGAGCAGGGAGTATTTCATCCATTTACATTTTAGCACAACTGTTTGAGGACAGCGGCCAAGCCATCATCTGAGAAATACTAAAAGCTGACTAATAACAGAGGTGAGGCTCTGAACTCAAGGAGACAGCAGAAAGAAGGCCAGGAGGGAGCCTGGTGCTGGGGCCCCAAGTACCCTCTCACTGCCTCTTGCCTGGGCTCACAGGTCTCCTGCCCCACCTGGACAGCTTCCGGCCGCACTAGTGGTAACACCAGGAGCATTCTGCCTCTGCATCATCTACATGTCTTTCTTTTGCATGTGATCCATTTGCATTTCACCAGGACCTTGTAAATAGTAGAATTGGTGCAGACAAATCAGATACCAGGCAGGGCATTAGGCAGATCCCCGCGGTCTCAGGTGTGCCCAGCATTAACCCTTCAGCTGCTGGGTCATAGAGAAGTGCCCAGGGTCCCAGGGGAGGCACTCGGGCACCTGGGCAGCTCTGGACAATGACTATTTCATAACCTGTACAGAGGCATCCTGATGTTTTCCCATCTGAAAGTGCATTCCTGCTGAAGCCCAGCCCTGCCTGTGACCACCTGCCTGTGTAGGAGGCAGGTGTTTGCGTTCTAAAACCACAGGTGAGAACACTCAAGCTCAGAGGGCTCTGGACATTGGCACCAGCCAGTGTTCCCACCAGACCAGGCACTGACTGCATTTGGCATGTGCTTTCCCTTCTGCCAAATTGGCCCGCTGCAACCCAGGCTCATTGCCCCAAGGCAGCTCTCACTCATCCTCCAATGTTGGTTAACCTCTGGGCCAGGAGAGGCGCTCCACCCAGATGTCAGCTGTTCCCGCCCTCCTGTCCTCACAGGAGGAGCCGCTGTTTCTCTCCCCAGAACAGTGAGTTGCCTGTCTTTGCCCAGGGGCGCCTGGCTGCTGCCCTCACTGAGCACACCCTCCCTCCTCCCCCTTCCTGGTCCTTGGGGGAGGAGGGTGGATGTTGTTCTCGCTGCACCCGTTCATTCCCCACAGGCAGTCAGTTTCTATGCCAACGTCTGAACTGCCCCCAGAGCGAACCGCAGAGAGCTGACAAACTCCCGGCCCCTCCGGAGCAAGTGTTGTACTTCACAATTGTCCTGGGTTTTTTTTTTTTTTCAGCGGGGGAAGATGTTCAAAAATTTGGGGGGAGTATAGTTGATTTACAATGTTGTGTTAGGTGTACAGCAAAGTGAATCAGTTATACATACACACATACCCACTTTTTTTAAAAAGGCTCTTTCCCCATATAGGTCATTACAGAGTATTGAGTGGAGTTCCCAGTGCTGTACCGCAGGTTCTTACTAGTTATCTATTTTATACATTGTAGTGCGCATGTCAGTTCCAATCTCTCAATTTATCCTTCCCCCATCCCCTGTAGGATTGTTCTTTATACCCATGTCCTTTACCCTACCCTTTTACGCATGTCCCTCCATTCCTTTTTATAAGACCCTGCTAGTCCATGGCATGAGGTTGGACCACTGAAGCTTTGCCATTTGTATGGGTCAAACCCAGCCAACTAGCGGCAATTTCCTGTTGCTTCAGGGACTTGGCAATTTAGAGCCACACGGATCTCCGACTGCGGTCAGATGGGCTGTAGAGGTGGCCAGGAGGGGGCAGCAGAGAGCTGAGCCGGCACAGCTCCGGCCTACATGCGCGGCTGGGGCTGCTGCACGAAGCCGCCTCCGGCCTCTTCTTAAGCCCTGATCCTGTCCCAAGTGGGGTTTCTGGAGGGGGCAGCCGCCTTCCACAACCATTTTGGCGGTGGCTCCAATGCTCTGGAAACAGGGAACCACAGGCTCCGGCAGCCAGCTTTTGGTTTTATTTATTTTCTCTGTTGATTCTCTGTTTTTCATTTCATTGTTTTCCGTTCAAATTTTTATTATTTCTTTACTTGCACTAGTATTAGGTTTAATTTGTTCTTTCTCTAGTTTCCTAAGGTGGAAACTTAGACTATTCTTTTTTTTTTTTTTTTTTTTTTTTTTTATTAGTTGGAGGCCAATTACTTCACAGACTATTCATTTTTTATATTCCTTCCTTTTAATTATCAAGGCTATATATTTCCACCTCGGCACTGCTTTAGCTGCATCCTGCAGATTTTGCCTTGTGTTGTCTCTGAGTCGTGTTTGAGTCTTTGTGACTGCGTGAACTGCAACACACCAGGCTTCTCTGTCCTTCACTATGTCCCAGAACTTGCTCAAACTCATGTGCATTGAGTCGGTGATGCCATCCAGCCATCTCATCCTCTGTCACCCACTTCTACTCCAGCAGTATACGTTTACCTCTAATCTAGGTTTCCTTGAATAACATGCCAGTTCAGCCCATCTTCTGGGCTCCCACAGAAGCACAAAAACCAGGGCTGTGGGATGACTGGAGACAATGCAAATCACAGGGACCCTACTGTGACCATGCAGAATGGGTCACGGCTGGCTCTGCCCTGTTTCACATTCCCAAGGGCAAACAGACCAGCGGACTGGACTCAGGCCATTACTGCAGAACTCACTCTAGACACAGTTCTCCCTATGTGTGTTCAAGTATTCTCCTTATCTTGTATTTGTAACTTTAAAAAAGATCTATTTATTTATTTTTATTTGGCTGCACTGGGTCTTAGTTTCAGCATGAAGGATCTTTAGTTGCTGTATGTGGGAACTTAGTTCCTGACCAGGGATTGAACCCAAAGCCCCTGCATTGGAAGGTAAAGTCTTAGCCACTGGACCGCTGGGGAATTCCCCCACTGAACGTTTCCTTTGACATCTCCAAAATCACTGAATCTTTTCTCCAGTGTCTAGTCTGCCAGTGAGCCAATCAAAGGCATTGTTCATTGCTATTATAGTGTGTTTGATTTGATTTTCTTTTGATTCCAAAGCCTCTGCTGAATCTGAGTCCAGTTCTGTTGTTTCTTTTGTCTCTTCAGACTGTTTTTCCTTGTCTTTCAGCACTCCGTGTAATTGTTGAAAGCAGGACATGTTACATTGGATAATGAGAACTGAGGTTCTTGTGACTTTAGTTGGAGGCTTTATATTTATTTGGCTAGCAGTTACACTGTGTTTGCTCTTTACTGTGGTTGTAGATGTCTGAGACTTTGCTATCATCCAGTGTATTTTTTAGTGTATTTTTTTTTTTTTTTTTTTTTTTTTTGGTCTTTGAGTTCCTTTGAGAGTCCTTAGCATCTGAGCCTTGTGGTCCTCCCAGCTGTAGCCCTTCTATTCCACAGGAGCTCTCTTGCGGTGGGTGGGAAGATATGAGGGCCAGTGGGTGTACAGAAGCATTCTGTTACCCTAAGATCAGGCTCAGCCAGATCCTGTGCCCTGGGCGCCAACCTTCACAAGTGCTTCTCAGCTTTCTTCTCTCACTTACACAAGACAAGAAGACTGGAGGAGGTTAAAATTATAAATTTTATGTTATCTATAGTTTAGGGCAGGTGGAGAAGCAACAATAGAGGATGAGATGGTTGGATGACATCACCACACTCAATGTACATGAGTCTGAGCAAACTCTGGGAAATAGTGAAGGACAGGGAAGCCTGCCATGCTGCAGTACATGGGGTTGCATAGTTGGCCATGACTTAGCGACTGAACAACAAATAAAAGTGATTTTATGTGTGTTCTTTAGAAACAGCAAAGACATTAATTGGATGCCATTGACTCTGCATCTGGGGACTGGTGTCCTCACTTGGTTTGGGTGTCTTAAGGCACCACAGATCAGGGGGAGAATGGGAAGCACCCCAGGCCTCCTGCAGCTCCCCGGAAGGGCAGAGATGGGGACCCAGAGGCAGGTGAGGGTAGTCCCCAGAGGAGCAGAGGCAATGGAACCAGGTAGGGGCCTCAGAGGAGCTTTGGCAGCAAGGCTTCCAGGTGTGGATAGAGACCCCAAGAACATACCCAGAGTAGGGCCCTGGGGAGGGCACTCCAGGAGGGGGTGCAGCAGTGCAGGTGCAGCAGAGAAATAGGAGCCCAGAGCACAGCCATGGTATAGAGCTGGTAGCCCCTGTGAGGGCCCGCAGGGCATTTAACACTCAGGAGAACTCCTATCAGGCCCACAGGGACTCCTGCGCTATGACAATGCCCCAGGCCGGGGGATCATGTCTGGCAGGGAGCACTGGCCTGTGCACAGTCGCTCCCATCCCAGGTGGGATGGAAGGTACTAGGGAGCCAAGAAGGACACAGAGTTCCCAGGCTGGACCACCCAGGAAGGAGTGTGTTCCGCTGGAGAAGTCGGCGCTTTGTGGAGCTCGGGACAGAAAGTGGGGCCTGTGCTCCACAAATGTGCTGGATATAATGTCAAGGAAAAGAGAAGGAGGGAAGGAGGGTGAGCTTTAGAGCCCTGCAGAGAGGGCAGCGTTGCCTGGTCTGATGGGGTGGGAGCAGGACCACAGAGGCAGGGTTGCCCAGAATGCTGAGCGTGACAGCTGGCCACGGGACAGTCACCAGACCACCCTCTGCCCCCAACTCTCCAGGTCCTGTCTGGCAGGGGATTCAGGGGGCAGACCCTGGAGTCTGAGAGGGCAGGGGTCTGCCTCCATTTCCAGCTGGTTTAGCTGGGACACTTTCATCAGGTACCATTCTTGTCACCCAACTGAAGGTGGGTGACAGTGGGAGTGATTCAGACAGAATCCATACTGGGAGATGATCCTATCTCATCAAAGCCAAGGAGGTTTCTACAGGGATCCTTAGCATCCCATCTCCAGACCTTCAGAGGGACCTGGGAAGGGGGCAGTTCACCTGAGAACAGTCATCAGCCCCCCAGATGGTTAAGCTCCTGGTACCTGGGGAGGGGGCTTCCCAAACCCTCCCTTGTGACTTTGGATCTGAGATACACTTGGAGTTACTTCAGAAGAAAAAGGGGGATAAAGGGCCAACAAGTTTGGAGAACACTGGGTTATGTAAAATTAAAGACGTTTATTAGTTGTAGGACTTCTCAGAGCCTTTCCACATCCTAACATGTGAATCTCTGAAAGGAAAATACAGTCTGCAAAATGGTCTCAGTTAGTTCATGTGGGACCATTTTTTGAGGATATCTAGTCTCAGGGGAGCCCAGTTTAGAAGTTTAGGGAATGTTGTTCCTGGGCAGACTTAATTCTCTAAGGAGCAGCATCACTGAATTAGGATCTCCTCAGAGCAGAGATATTCCTCTTCATCTCAGGGGCTTAAAAAAAGTTTAATTGGTACCTTGGGAGGAGGGAACTGAGTGTGATGGGGAGAGAAATCTCAGCTAGCAAAGTTTTCCAGCACTAGGGGAAATTTCGGACTCATTGCTAACAATCTCATAGCCAGCGTTGTTTGTTGTTTGCTTGCTTTCTGAATCAACTGGGAGAGAAATGGTGACCTGAAAAAAACAGAGAGATTCAGTTCTGAGAAGAAGGAAATCCCGTGATTTCCCCCCCCTCCCAACCCCACCCCTCTGCCCCCGGACCTGGAGGGCATCACCCTAAGTGAAATAATTGAAATAAGTCAGAGAAAGAAAGGCAATGTATGATTTCCTTTATGTGTGGAATTTTTAGACGTTAAGCTTTTTTAGGCTCTCAGAGAAACCAAGTGGTGATTACTATGGGCTGGGTGGTGGCAGGAATGGGGAGAAGCTATTGAAAGGTAGAATGTTTCAGTTTAAGATGAACACTTTTGAGTATCTCATGTACAGAGTGGTAATTAGAGCAATAATACTGAGTCACATGCCTGCGTATTGGGAAGAAAATAGACCTTAAGTGTTCTCACCACACACACACACACACAAATATATATATATATATATATATATATATATATATATATACACACATACATATAGAAAAGGAGAGGGTGGAGATGGTAGCTAATACTATTGTGGTAATCATTTTGCAATTTATAAATGTATCAGATCAACACTTACACCTTAAACTTACACGATGTTCTGTGTTAATTATTCCAATAAAGTTGGAAAAAATAAACATAATGTGAGACCTTGAAACAGAGAAAGGAATTAGATAAAAGAACGTAAGTTTAGTTTTTTAAGGAAATTCCATACTGTTCTGTATAGTGGCTGTATCAATTTACATTCACACCCACAGTGTAGGAGGGTTCCCTTTGCTCCACACCCTCTCCAGCATTCACTGTTTGTAGATTTTTTGATAATGGCCATTCTGACTGGTGTGAGGTGATACCTCATTGTAGTTTTGATTTGCATCTCTCTAATATTAAGTTATATTGAGCATCTTTTCATGTGCCTCTTGGCCATCTGTATGTCTTCTTTAGAGATATGTCTATCTAGGTCTTCTGCCCATTTTTTGATTGGGTTGTTTGGTTCTTTTGCACAGGGAACTCAGCTTGGTACTCTGTGATGACTAGAGGAGTGTGAAGAGGGGGTGGGGTGAGAGGGAGGATTACTAGGGACGGGATATATGTATACATATGGCGGATTCACACTGTTGTACAGCAGAAACTAATACAATATTGTAAAGAAATTATATTCCAATTAAAATTAAAAAACTAAGGAAATCTGAATAAAGCATAATCTTTAGTTAGTGATAATATGTTGATATTGGCTCATTAACTGTAACAATATACCACAATATATGGGGCTTTCCCAGGTGACGCAGTTTTAAAGAATCCACCTGCCAATGCAGGATACACAGCTTTGATCACTGGGTTGGGAAGAACCCCTGGAGAAGGAAATGGCAAACCATTCCAGTACTTTTGCATGGAAAATCTCATGGACAGAGGAATATGGCGGGCTGCAGTCCATGGGATCACAAAGAGTTGGACATAACTGAGTGATTGTCCACACACACACACACCATAGTATATGTTGTTGTTGTTTAGTCATTAAGTTGTATATATGCTACCAGAATAATGTATTGGAGAAGGAAATGGCAACCCACTCCAGTATGCTTGCCTGGGAAATCTCATGGACAGAGGAGCCTGGCGGGATACAGTCCAAGGGGTCCACAGAGCCAGACAGGACTTAGCAATTAAACAAACAAAAACAACAACAGTGTATACAACATATACACATTTATATTCTAGTATAAATGGACCATAATAATCTGTTAATATTATTAAAGAGTATAGGGGAGATGGAAACTATCTATACTGTCTTTTCTCTTTTTATTTTTATTTATTTTACGTTTTATTTTCTTAACACCAAAAATATTTTGTATTGGGGTATAGCCAATTAACAATGTTGTGATAGCTTCAGGTGAACCGTGAAGGGATTCAGCTATACATATACATGTATCCATTCTCCCCCAATACCCCTCCCATCCAGGGTATGCTGCTGCTGCTGCTAAGTCGCTTCAGTTGTGTCCAGGGTATACTGTCTTCTCAATTTTTCTATAAATCTAAAACTATTTTTAAAATTAAAGTCTACTTAAAATTTTTTTAAAAAGTAAAATGCGGGAATCTTTCTTGCTGTATCTAGAACCGAACCTTACAGACCATAAGCTCTATGCTCTCACGCTGGCCACCTTCCTCCAGAGCATCCTGCCTGGGCCTGTTTTTCACATACTTTTTGGGGGATTTTCATCAAACGATTAAAAATCAAAGAGTCACTGTTAATGGAAACATGATTCAAGAGACAATGAGTATTTGATTCCCAGAATGTTTTGTTTGAAGCCTTACTGAGATTTACAGGATGTTCCTAAATTTTTATTTTGGTGCATTTTTTTTCTTCATTGATTATTGCAACCAAATTGGGTGAAACCCAAATTTTAGTAGCTGTGAAGCATTGCTCAGAAGAGATGAGGCTGGTAAGAGATAGGCTGATGAAGACCATTATGAGCACTTTCTTTCCAACAAAGTATGAGGTAGAAACAACCAGGGTGCCAGGTGGCCAGGGGAAGCCCCGTGCATAGAATGTGTGTGTGTCCAAGGCATCTTTCAGGTCCCAGCAGTGAGAAGGCACAGCTGGCTTCCTGAGGCTGAAGTTCCTCCTTTTATCTCCCAGCGAGTCTGTGCTATTGCAGTCAGCTGCTATAAACAAAGTCAGACGGAGGCAAAACAACTTCTTGCATGGTTCCTGCCCAAACGTCTCTTCTGAAACACAGACATCTCAAAGGAAGACAAGGTCACATTGACTTCCACATAATTGGACCCACATTTCGGGAGATGTGCCACTGTTCCAGAGTGAAGGTTGAAAAAGCATTAACCACCAGTGCTCAGAATTTGTAAGAAGGGCCCTCCTCAGTCCCACCCGAGAGCAAAAGATGACATCGTGGAATTAGACGTGTGGTGATTCCACCACCGAGATGCGGTGGGTCTTCTTACATGTGGTTGATTGGTTTGTAGATTAACTAACCGTCAGGAATTTGATGAGAAGAAAAACCAGCTCAGAAAAATGTTCTCTCCTGAGGACGCCCAGAAGCTCCAGCCACGAGCAGACCAGCCCCCAGAAGCACAAGGCACATCTTCTCCTGTGCCCAGACTGGCCACCCCAGTTCCTGGATTTATGGATGGTGACTGCAGCCATGAAATTAGAAGGCACTTGCTCCTTGGAAGGAAAGCTATGACAAACCTAGACAGCATATTAAAAAGCAGAGACATCACTGCCAACAAAGGTCCATGTAGTTAAAGCTATGGTTTTTCCAGCAGTCACGTACAGATGTGAGAATTGGTCCATAAAGAAAGTTGAGTGCCAAAGAATTGACGCTTTCGAGAGTGTGCTGGAAAAGGGAACCCTCTTACACTGTTGGTGGGAATGCAAACTAGTACAGCCACAATGGAGAACAGTGTGGAGATTCCTTAAAAAACTGGAAATAGAACTGCTATATGACCCAGCAATCCCACTGCTGGGCATACACACTGAGGAAACCAGAATTGAAAGAGACATGTGTACCCCAATGTTCATCAAAGCGCTGTTTACAATAGCTAGGACATGGAAGCAACTTAGATGTCCATAGGCAGACGAATGGATAAGAAAACTGTGGTACATATACACAATGGAATATTACTCAGTTATTAAAAAGAAAGTATTTGAGTCAGTTCTAATGAGGTGGATGAAACTGGAGCCTCTTATACAGAGTGAAGTAAGTCAGAAAGAAAAACACCAATATAGTATATTAATGCATATATATGGAATTTAGAAAGATGGTAACGATGACCCTATATGCGAGATAGCGCAAGAGATACTTGTATAGAACAGACTTTTTGGACTCTGTAGGAGAAGGCAAGGGTGGGATGATTTGAGAGAATAGCATTGAAACATGTATGTTATCATGTGAAACAGATCGCCAGTCCAGGTTTGATGCATGAGACAGGGTGCTCAGGGCTGGTGCACTGGGATGACCCTGAGGGATGGGATGCGGAGGGAGGTGGGAGGGGGGTTCAGGATGGGGAACACATGTACACCCATGGCTGACTCATGTCAATGTATGGCAAAAACCACTACAATATTGTAAAGTAATTAGCCTCCAATTAAAATAAATAAATTTTAAAAAAAGAATTGATGCTATCAAATTGTGGTGCTGGAGAAGACTCTTGAGGGCCTGTTGAACTGCAAGGAGATCAAACTAGTCAATCCTAAAGGAAATCAACCCTGAATCTTCATTGGAAGGACTGATGCTGAAGTTGAAGCTCCAATACTTTGGCCACCTGATGCGAAGAGCTGACTCACTGGAAAATACTGAAGGCAAAAGGAGAAGGGGGTGGTTGAGGATGAGATGGATTGATAACATCACTAACTCAATGGACATGAATTTGAGCAAACTCCAGGAGATAGTGAAGGACAGGTAAGCCTGGCATGCTGCAGTCCAGGGGGTTGAAAAGAGTTGGACAGGACTTAGCAACTGAACAACAACAACAACAACTGCACCAATGTGAGGCTCCTACAAAGCTCTGAGGCAGTTGGTCATTTCCACCACAAAATCACCAGCTTTCTTTTTACTGCAGAGATTATTCTGGAAACTAAAATACAGTCAATGTTTGGTTGTTGTTGTTTTTTTTGCCCATGTGCTTGTGATTCCAGGACATATCATCTGCCAACATTGCAACATAACCCATTGAGAATCCAAAATAAATAAAGAGAAGAGAAAAAGGAAAAATGAAGAGAAAGCACACAGGATTAGATAGGAAGCTGCTGTCCATTTGGACTCTATTGGCCTGTGTCCTCCACTGAAGAATGACCAGAGCTCTGTCTTCACCAGTCTAGAGCCATATGGAGAGGAGGAGGAGATGCAAAAAGGCTGCTACCAATATTCAACTGTTGATCGGAGAAGCACCCTTTGGAGAATGACCTATGTATTTTGGTCTATGTGGCCCCTGAGATTCACCAGAAAGACCCTCTGCTTTTCAGATGGAGAGGGGTGAGCTTCCCAGGCCTGTGTCCCAGATGTTTAAGGATCTTCTTTCCCCAAAGTAGCAAAACTTTCCTTGTTCTTCTGACAGTTGGTGGAGGATTTCCAGAGCCATGGAGTCAGAGTCTATGGTGATCAAAGGTTTTGATGGATCTGTCAGTCTCTGCCTGATCAAGTTTTCCATTTATTTTTATGACTATCATTGATCGCAGTATCAAAGGCCTTCAAGTCCACTCTGACCTTCCTCATGTGTACAGGTATTGCTTGATGACATGTGAATTTTTACAAAGTAAATGTATTTGTTTGATAAATCTACCACTTCAGCTTTGTTTCAAAGATTCTGCCAATGGGGTCATAGGTCATAAGTCAACACTACCTGGTTTTAAAATGTATGTAAATAATTCAGAAATATGGAGAGTGGATGCTGACTCCTGCAGCCATTTCCAGGAGCAATATAGTCTGTTGAGCAGGTACGAGTCAAGCATCAAATGAGACTTTCAGAAGAAGGCCTTTGGAACAGGCCTCTAGGTCAGGATTCACAAATGGCCAGTGCTGGCCCGAGCACTTGACACTCCCCAGGGCTTTCTCATCCCTCCCTGGACACCTGTATTAATAATGAAAGACCTCAAGTCAATAATCTAATCTTCAGCCTTGGAACACTACAAAAAAAGCAAAACAAAACAGCAAACTAAACCTGAATCAAGCGGAAGGAAGGAAGTAAGACTAGAGTAGAAAGAAATATAATAGAGAATAGGAGAACAATAGAAGAAATCAATGAAACCAAAAGCTGTTTTCTTGGAAAGATAAACACCATTGATAAGTTAGTTAACTAACCAAGAAAAAAAAAAGACTCAAGTTAGTAAAATCAAGAGAGAAAGACAGGATACCACAACTGATCTTCTGGAAATAAAAAGGATAATTTTAAGGGAAAACCATAAACAACTACATGCCAACAAATAAAAACCCAGATGTAATGAACAAATTCCTGAAAAGATACAAATTATTGAGACTGCCTCAAGAAGAAACAGAAAAGTCGGAGTAGATTTATGAAAAGTAAAGAGCTTGAACTATTAACTTTAAAACTTCCCACAAAGAAAACCCCAGGCTCAGAGGATTTCACTTGTAAATTCCATCAAACTTGTAAAGAAGAATTAATACTAATCTTTCACCAACTCTTACAGAAAATAGAAGGTGAAACATTTCCCAGGTCATTCTGTGAAGCCAGGATTATCCTGATTAAAAAACAAGCAAACAAACAAAAATAAATAAATAAATAAATAAAAAACAAGCAAACAAACAATAAAACTGGACAAGAGCATTGCAAGAAATGAAAACTATTCTTATTAAGACACCATTTGTTAATAAGATGGACAAAAAATCCAAAAGTTTAATAGCACATTCTATAGACAAAGCTGTGGGGAAACAATTCTCATAAAATACTGGTGGAAATGCAAGATGGTGCAACCTCTATGGTGGAGAAGGCAATGGCAACCCACTCCATTGTTCTTGCCTGGAGAATCCCAGGGACGGCGGAGCCTGGTGGGCTGCCGTCTGTGGGGTTGCACAGAGTTGGACATGGCTGAAGCAACTTAGCAGCAGCAGTAGTAACCTCTATGGAGGGAAACTTTGCAATGTTAGCAAAATTATGTGTGCATTTACCCTTAATTCCAATAATCTCACTTCTAGGAAACTAGCCTAGAGATGACTGGCAAAATACAAAAGGACACACGGCAAGGCTTTTTGTTGCTCGGTGATTTGTAAAGGCCAAAACTCACCCAAGTGTCCATCTGGTTGAATCAATTTTCATGCATTCACTCATGGATTCAGGTTACACAGCTACAAAAAAGAAATGAGACATGGCTAAGTAATGCCTCCCAAAAGTGGAGAAGATAAGTACAAAAAGCAAGGTGAGAAAAAGTGTATAAAGTCCTCTATCAGTTCCATGAAAAAAATACATGTGTCTGTATAGACACAGAATTAATATTATATACTAGTACTCAAAATGAGAAAGATTAAAACAAAAATATTTTAAAGTTTTCTTTACACTTTAAAGTAAATAAACTTTAGGAAGAAATAGATATAGTAGTCAGACACTTCTGAAAAAACTTTCTTTGCAGTTTTGAGTTTGCAATAATGTAATCATTTTATATAATTATAAAACAAAATTAAATTGAGAAGTCAATGTCTAAAAACCCAGGGGAAAATTCCATAAGTGAATCCAACTATGTATCATTTTTGCAGAGTAGCCAAACAAGGCAGAATCATTTTAGGTGATGTGAAAACCCTGATG
Organism: Muntiacus reevesi; assembly: GCF_963930625.1. Taxonomy (NCBI): domain Eukaryota; kingdom Metazoa; phylum Chordata; class Mammalia; order Artiodactyla; family Cervidae; genus Muntiacus; species Muntiacus reevesi. Next base: position 25,842,513 of record NC_089263.1, on the reverse strand, counting down.
GGATATGTGTGTGTGAGTGCTAAGTCCCTTCAGTTGGGTCCAACTGTTTGCAACCCCATGGACTATAGCCGGCCAGGTTCCTCTGTCCATGAGATTCTCTAGACAAAATACTGGAGTGGGTTGCCAGGCCATCCTCCAGCGGATCTTCTTGACCCAGGGATAGATCTGGTGTCTCTTCTGTCTTCCACATTGGCAGGTGAGTTCTTTAGCATTGAACCACCTGGGAAGTCCTTGATGGGATATACCTCAGACCAAAAAGAAAAATAAAACAACATTTAAAACCGCTTTCAGTAATTTATGGGTCACAGTAATACTGTTGCTCTGAAACTTTACCTAAGGTAAAGCAAAAGAGAAACTGTGTCAATGACCTGAAGATAAGAGAGCATAAAGAAAAAGAGACATAAATATAAAATCAAGGACTTTAAAGAAAATCACTCTTTTTAAATCTGAATGGGAAATTATCAGTATGAACTCACGATGAATTTTCTTTTATGTATATTATATAAATTAATATATGTGATAAAAAGCACATATATTTTTATCAACATAACCTGTTAGCATATCATGCTCCTTTCTGGTCCGTTTTTCTCTTAAGTATATTTTTATAGCTGGAATCAAACTGTACATAAAATTTACTCATATTTTCCTCCTAAGATTAATCATATTGAAAGTTAAAATATTAAAATAGAATATATTAAAATATTAACAATATTTTAAAAATAATGTTTTATTCAACTGCAAACATCCAAAATATCACTTCAACATGCAATCAGTAAAAAATATGATCACCAGTCTTGGCCATTTCATGTGTTTTATGCTAGATTTCATCTCAGATTGAACAGGCCAAGTTTTATGTTCTCAGTTAGCAGGCAGGTGGGACTGGGGCCACCGTGTTGCATGTGGGGGCTGGGTACCGTGTTGCACTCCCAGGGGGCTGGGCTCAGCATGCTGGCCCCGGGGAGGATGGGCATTGGCTTGCAGAGGTCTGGGGATCCCATTCTCCATCTTATCTGACCCCGAGAAGGGCCTAAATGACCAGTGACAGTCGTGTCCACTGACTGGCGAGCCACTTACGGGCTGGCTGGGATGGGGCTGGTCCATGGTTCTGCAGCCATGGTGGGGCTGGCCATAGAGGCAGCCACAGGGAAGGCAGGAGGCCTCCCTGGTTGCTCCAGTCTGATTCCTGATGCCCCAGAAGTGCCCAGTATCCAAAATTCTGCCTCGAGCCACGCAGTCAGACCTACAGCCACCTGCAGCCCCCCCTCTGCCCAGAAAGATTCCTGCTAAAAGCTGTGAGCCCATCAGGGATGTGGTCTACAGGGTACCTAACCCTGCTGCCAGGCCAGAGCTGCTTCAGGGCAGGCACTGCTGACTCATTCCAGGCTGTGTGCATGGGCAAAGCTTGACAGGAGTCACACTTTACCCAACCCTGGCACTCACTCTGCTGGAACAAAGCCATCAATCTTTAGTGGGCAGAGACCCAAGATAAGCTGCTGAAAGCAAAGGATAGACCTCCCCTCCCCAGGCCCCCTGCACAATCCTGCATCCATCTCCAAACTTCAGAGGCTCCCCAAGCCCCTAGGCATCCCCCAGGTGTGGTTACAGCCTATGGCCAGGTGTGGTTACGTCCTGCTGCAGCTGGTGGTGGGGGCTGGTCCCAGGCTTGGCCTGCAGTCCCGGGAGCTCTACAGGGGGGACCTGACAGCCTGGGCCCATTAGAGTCCTGCCCGCCTCTCACTATGTCTGGGCAAACAGCCTCACATGATCCTCAGTCTCCTCATCTATAAAATGTGAACTCCCCTAACACCCCTTGGGTCCAGTCTGCCTGCATCTCTGTTGTCTCCTCTGTGATGACAGAGGGAACCCAGGCTGAGGAGACTTGCAGCCTCCTCTGTTGGGGAGGTGTTCCTTGTGTGGAAGGCCATGGCGGGGAGAATTCCAGGGCTCGGGTTTCCTCTTTCCTCAATTCATGTCCATTGAATCGGTGATGTTATTTAACCATCTCATCCTCTCCCGCCCCCTTCTCCTTTTGCCCTCAATCTTTCCCCACATCAGGGTCTTTTCCAATGAGTCAGTTCTTCCCATCAGGTGGCCAAAATATTGGAGCTTCAGCATCAGTCCTTCCAATGAATATTCAGGGTTGATTTCCTTTAAGACTGACCTGTTTGATCTCCTTGATCACTGGACTAATCATTACAGCAAACCTCAGAAACTCTCATCAGGATAGTTGTGGGGTGACTGTGGACATAGATCGCTCGGGCTGTGGTTGGAGTGGGGACCTGGGGTTCAGGGGCACCAAGACAAGGCTGACAGTCACATGGAACTCACATCCACCTCAACCTCTGGCCCAGCCTCAGATGATTTCAAAGGATTAGGGTAATTAGGGCACTGCCTTCAAGCCAGGAGCCTGCTGAAAGAGCCAGTTATGTCCAATTGTCTCAATTATGCAAACAGGGCTGACATTTTTAGCTGGGAAGGGCTGCTGGGGGAAGGGTCACTTCAAAGGGAAAGTTCTTGCTCCCCTCCTCCCGCCTCCCCAGACCCCAAGGCTGCTTTCATGGCATCGACATTGAACAGTCTGGTGGGGTGGGCTGGGCTGTGGCTTCCTTTTTGGGCCTTGAAGCCAGGTCACAAGCCTCATAGGGATCATGAGGGCTCAGTATGGGGGCTCACGTGCTCCTCATGTGGACACCCCCTCTTAAAGGGTGGGCCCTCCTCAGCCAGCCTCCTGCCTGACCAGAGGAGGAGGCGGAAAGAGGCCAGCTGTACCCTCTTGGTTCCGTGCTCGGGCAGGTAAATTCAGGTGTGGGGGAGTGCAGGTGCGCTGTGACAGGTAAGCTCAGGCATGGGGAAGTGTTGCAGGTGTAGGACTCAGATTCCTGGGGCCTCCAGCTCCTCTCCTGTGGAGCATGGCTGAACAAGGTCATGTTGGAAGGGCCAGTGAATCCATGTTCCCTGAAGGGACAAGCCTATGGAACCGGCCACCACCAGGCTCCAATGTCTAAATGCAGCTGCTGCAGTTCTGCTGAGAAGCCCCAGCTCCAGGGCTTGGCCTCCTGGCCTTCACTCCCTAGCATCTTACCTTTGTCCCCTGCTTCCTGCAGAATGTGCGTCTGTGTGTCTTCCTGTTGGCTGGGATATTCCTGTAAGCCTTTATCAGCTGACATTTTAGCCATTTTAGCCATTAGATTGATTGACTGTGAAGGAAGATGAAGGTTCCTTCTTACTGCTAGGGGGTGGGAGGTGGGAAATGGGAGCTGGCTTCCAGAAGGCAGTTCACCTGCCAGTGCAGGAGACCCAGGAGATGTGTGTTTGATCCCTGGAGGAAGGCATGACCCCTGGAAGAGGGCATGACAACCCACTCCAGTATTCTTGCCTGGGAAATCCTATGGACAGAGGAGCCTGGCGGGCTACAGTCCATGGGGTCACAAAGAGCTGGACACAACTTAGCAAGCACACACGCCCAAGTCCAACAGCTGCACAACTAAGGATCTGTCCTAAGGAAATAATCCTGACAGATTAATGTACATATAAGCCAACATTTATAGAGTGCTATTTACTGCAGTAAGACACAGGGGACAATCCAAACCCCGAAATAGAGGACTGGACACATAATCGTGGTCTATATACAAGGTAAAATGTAGTCTTTTTTTTTTATGTGGACCATTTTAAAGTCTACTTAATTTGTTACAATACTGCTTCTGTTGTATGTTTTAGGTTTTGGGCCTTGAGCCATCAAGGATTTTAGCTCCCTAACCAGAGATAAAACTGTCCTCTCTAGCCCTGGAAAGTGAAGTCTTAACCACTGGACCACCAGGGAAGTCTTTGTAATGTATTAGCTTTTTAAACAACAGAGAAGAGTGAATAATGACAAAGTAAGATAATCATATTTTCCATTACACACACATGTACACACTCACACACACACACACACATCTTATCTATTCTTGGAAAAAGCCAAGGGATATGTTGAAATGCTAGCCATTATTTTAAATGCAGTTTGTATGTGTGATGTTTATTTATTCCTTTGTACATTTCTTTTTCTTTTACTTTAACAATATTCGATAATGAATACATTTTCATTTTGTTACCAGAAAATTTTTAAACTATAGCAAATATTAACAAAAATAGTGGGAATGTGGGGAAGATTGAAAATATTCACAGGATTTGTTCTCAGCTGACCAGGGGTAGGAGACAGGAATAAAAGAAGGGAGAGAGGTTGGGAGAAAAAAGACAAGACAGATTTGCTGAGTCTGAGGTAAGTATTTATGGAGGAATTAAGAGGGATGATCGGTCTCTCTGGGAGAGGACCTTAGTAATACAGGTCTGATTTTGGGAAAGGGTTGTCTTTGGGAATGTTTACCAAATTACATTTTGCAAGGTATTGAGCAGCATTTAAAATATATATATATATACATATATATATATAATTTGATTTGTTTATTTATGGCTGTGATAGCTCTTCACTGCTGTGTGGGCATCAATCTAGTCGTGGCCAGTGGGGGCTACTCTCTAGTTGTGGTGCTCAGGCTTCTCTTGTTGCAGAGCACAGACTCTAGGGCACACAAACTTCAGTAATTGTGGCTCCTGGACTCTAGAGCACAGGTTTCATTGCTCCACAGCATGTGGGATCTTTCTGGATCAGGGATCGAATCCATGTCTCCTAGGTTGGCAGGAGGATTCTTTACCACTGAACCCCCAAGGAAGCCCCTCAAGCAGCAGTTTTGACTCATGGCATTTGCAGTGATATTTGTCCCATAAAGTGATCATTCCCTGCCATGTATTTTAGGCCCCAGAAAATGTAACTGTAAATGTCAACCAGTACCGAGGGTATTTGCTGTCATGGTTTATATTTTATTAGTTATTTTTCAGCAGAAGTCAGGGCTTGTGTTGGGTTTGGCTCCTTCGAAACTTCATTTATTTGCTTTGCAAAGTTGATAAGTACAAGGCACAGAAAGATGTGCGGACGTTTTAAGTGGTTGGTCTCCATTTTGAACTAAGTGAAAACAAAGCAGACTTTCTATTAACTTACAGTTCTCTTGACTTGGAGCACTAGATATTCTTAGAAAATTCTCTCTTGCTTTGTTTGAAAATGTTTTAAAATGTCCTATAATTTTGTGTGCATGCGTGCACGTTTGTGTGTGTGTGTGTGTGTGTGTGTGTGTGTTAAAGTTCTAGATCTGGGAAAATAGAAGCCCTCATCCAGAGGACTAATGAGACCCGGTCCCTGACCTAGAGATTAATGGTGTTCAGCATTTAAACACCTCCATTAAAAAGACAGTCACCAGGGATATATTAATATGCAGAGAGATCTGTCCCCAGACATCATTGTACATTGTAGAGTAACTGTATCCAAACAAAAACAAGCCATGTTAAAAAAAATTAGTGAAATATAAAAATGTATTTAACTCAATATATCCCCAATATGATCATTTCAAAATGTGGTCAACATAAAAAGCATATTAGTGAGATACTTTTTGTCTGTTTTTGAATGCATTTGTACCTAGTAGCTCAGTTGTGTCTGACTGTTGTGTAGAAACAACAGTCCAGTTGTGTCCACAGACACCATGGACTGTAGTCTGCAAGGCTCCTCTGTCCATGGGATTCTCTAGGCAAGAATACTGAAGTGGGTTGCCATTCCCTTCTCTAGGGAATTTTCTCAGGAATCAAACCCACTTCTCCTGCATCTCCTGCATTGGCAAGCAGATTCTTTACCACTGAGCCACCTGGGAAAATCCTCCCAAACACTTTTTCTTTTCTTTCTTTCTTTTCTGGGGTTGGAGGAGTGGGGTGACAGTACTGCAAAGCACATAGGATCTTAGCTCCCCAAACAGGGATCAGATCCACACCCCCTGCATTGGAAGGTGAAGTCTTAATCACCGAACCTTCAGGGAAATCCCCACTTTTCTTTCTAAGGTCCAGTGTTAGACATGGAAAATGATAACTTGCTGTTTTACATGTAAATTCACAGCATATCCCAACTCAGACCAGCCAGATTTAAGATGCTTCATAAGCTACCTGTGGCTGCCATCTTGAACTCAACATTTATACCTCAAGGTTGGTTCTTGCACAGCTAGATCGTGCCAGCAAAATCTTATTACAACTTTTTTTTTTTTAATTCAAAATAGAGATAGTTCTGTTCTCTATCCTCCTTAAAGGGAGGACCTCAAAAGCATCTGCCCATTTTGGAGAAAATTTTTTGAATCTGCCAGAGAAGACAGATGTGTGATGAGAGATAGAGCCATGCAGGGAAGTCAGGCCAACCACCTGGCCATGAGACTGGCCAAGCTTGTGGCTTCACCGTGTCACTGTGTCTTATATCTCAATGACCCCTAACTTCCCAGTTGTTGTTCAGTCACTCAGTCATGTCAAACTCTTTGCAACCCCATAAACTGCAGCATGCCAGGCTTCTCTGTCCACCACTATCTCTCAGTGTTTGCTCAAACTCATGTCCATTGAGTCAGTGATGCCATCCAACCATCACCTTCCAGAGTCCCTACCAAAGCCCTAACCCCTCCACTGCCTGTTTCCTCATCTGTGAAACCACAGTGAGGGAGCACATGGTCTCCGCATGGCCCCCACCCCAAATGCATCCAGATTTGAGCAGGCATCACTGTGCCCATCACAGCAGAGAAGGGAGGCCTGGCATTCTTCCCTGTCCTGCTGTCCCCTCTTCAAGAGCACTTTCCCCCTGTCTCCTGTGTGGGGGGACTCACCACCTATTACAGCTGTGTGGGAGGTCTGTCAGCCGGAGTCTCCACATCCTCAGGGCAGTGCAGGGCAGCCAGAGGTCAAGGTTTTCACACAGGGACCTCTCTTGCAGTTAATAACAGCAGCGAATTCTCCTCCTGATACAAGGGTCAAACCAAGTCCACGTGTGGGCCCCATGCAGCCCTGGATGAGAGCAAGCGCAAGGCGTCTGCTCCAAATAGACACATGAGACCAGTGGTTTCTTTCAGCTAAATTGGTCCACAAATCACCATTTCACTGTGGCCTTTGCTGTTAATTTTGGCCCAAGAAGCAGGGCCACTGAGTAAACAGAGACTCACCCAGCTGCAAACCAGCTCTTAGTTCCGAAGCCACTTCCTGAGGCCCAGACCAGGCTGCCCCATCGCCCCAGCCCCACCCTCCCCACCTTCCCTGGGCACCCCCACTTCAGCCCTGCCTTCTCCAGGCTGTGCCCTGCCCTGCTCCTCCCTCCCACACCTCCCCAGAGGCCCCTCCCCGTCCACAGGAACCCATTCCAGAAGGTCCTGATGCCACCCCTATTCTGAATGGGGGTGGAGGGAGTGAAGCTGGCTGTCTACAACTCCTCAGGACTTGGCTCTAAATCCACATAAAAGTCCAGCAAATGACCTGATCATGAGATCCAGTGGCCACTCCCCAGGTTGTACAAAAGTTACCTGGGGATTTTTATTGTTAATAGCAGATACTTTTTTTTTTTTTTCCTTTCTTTGAAAACAAAACAAAAAAACGAGCTGGCAGGGCCATCAGCCTACTTCCCTCTGACCTCCCTCCCGCAACTTGACTAGTCCATCAAGGACATATGATCCTCAGCAGGCCTCTGAGACACTGTGTCTGTCCTCTGCCTCCCAGACCTTGCATCCCCAGCCCTCTCCCCTGCTCCTGGGGGCTCAGTGCCAGCCACCTTCCTCTCTACTTCCTGCAGTCTCTCCATCAGCAGTCTCTCTGATTCCCATTATCTAGAGTTGTCTAGATATCGCTCTACCCTGAGTCTCACTTATGCAACCAGCTGACCCCTTTCCCTCCCTGCAGTTCCGGTGGGTGCCTGGAGCCTAAGGTGTCCACTGCAGGGGGTTGGGTTGTCTTCCTCAAGCCTGGGCCTGCTTGAGGTGGCCCCACCTCCATAAATTGCACCAGCCACCCAGGTCCACCAGCCAGAAACCTAGGTTCCTGATTAGGCCACTTCCCTCCCTCCATCCCCATCAACCTCAGATCCTTTCCCAGTCCCACCAGCACCACCAAATATTCCATCTGCCTGCTACTGAGCCTTCCCCAAGCAAGAGAAATTGACTAGAGGCCAGACTAGGCAAGGCTTTTTCTTTTATTATTAGGAATTGTTGTTCATTTGTGTTATTTTATTATTAGTTATTGTTATTAGTTATTATATTATTAGTTATTGTTAATCTCTTACTGTGCCTAATTTATAAATTAAACTTTATCATAGGTATGTATGGGAAAAGGCATAGTATATCCCAAATTTGGTCCTATCTGGGTTTCGGGCATCAACTGGGGGTCCTAGCATGTAACCCCTGTAGATAAGGGAGGAGGGCTATTGGAATGACCAGGATTTCCATTTAAATATGTGTGTATGCATGCTTAGTTGCTCAGTCATATGCGACTCTTTTGTGACCCCATGGACTGTAGCCCACCAGGCTCCTGTGTCCATGGAATTCTCCAGGCAAGAATACTGGAGTGGGTTGCCATTTCCTTCTCCAGGGGATCTTCCTGAACCAGGGATCGAAACTGCATCTCCTGTAGGACTTCCCAAATACTGCACAAATATCATCCCACTTGAAGCTCAGAACTATGCAAAGCAGTGTCCCTTTCAGAGATAGGAAAGTCGCAGCTCAAAGTGGTGGGCAGGGCTCCCCCATTCCCCTCACTCAGCTTCTTGCACTCTTTCAGATGGGAGCCTGATCCCATCCCCAGGACAAGGGTTCCCATTACCCTGCCCCAAGGCATTTCAAATAACCACTTCCTGAAAAAAATAAAATGTTTCTCAATTTCTCTTAAAAAAATAAAATAAAAGTTTATTTGTGATGGAAGAGACTACTTCAGAAGAGTGAGCGGGATCTAGCCTGGGGGCTGGGGGGACCTGGAGGGTTTATGAATGAACCCCAGGAGGCTCGGCTTCCTTTCACCCTCCCTTCCTTAATCCCTTGGCCTGACTCAGCCCTGGGGCATCCTCCGGAGGGCTGGGAGGGCTGTTTACCGAGGGGCCCTCCACCCGCGGCCTCTCACCTGAATTTGCCTCTGAGGCTGAGCTCGCCCCACGTGAGCTGAGGCTCTCCCGGTGACCTGGGTGACTTCCTGCTCTATGTGCCCAGCTGCCCTCAGGGGCCCGGGGATGGGCTACTGCCCGCATCCCTGGCAACACTCCACCTGGGCTTCTGAATCACCCCTTAGTCACCAGGGGACAGTGAGCACCGCCCTTCCGCCAGGCACTCCTACAGGAGACGGAGCAGGGCTGTGGCTTCTGAGATTCCTGTGGGAGGAAAAGGGTCAGATGAGAGAGGGAGGGTGTATAGGAACAGGTTGCCGGAGGGGCTGGGGGGCGGGGAGCCAGAGAGCCTCCCTGCTGGGCCTCTTGACAGAAACTGGACCCTGTGAAGCAGGACTGCAGGCACAGAGTGAGTGACTTCCGGGACTTCTTGTTCATCCTCAGAAGATTCAAGAACATTTCTGGAGACTAAGCAGTAACATAGCACCACGGACTCGACGGACATGAATCTCCCACAAAAATCACAGGAGCCACAGTCCTGCTCGGTCCCCTGCAGGAGTGCCTGCAGCAAACTCCAGGAGATAGTGAAGGACAGGGGGGCCTGGAATGCTGCAGTAGGCCATGGGGTCGTAAACAGTCGAATACAACTGACTGAACAACAACAACAAGCAGTAACTGGAATTTTGGAACTTCCTAACTAAACTAAAAAAAGATTAAGAAAAATTCAGTTACTACTAAAGCAAAGCCTTTCTTTCCTCAGGGAAGGTATGGTAATCACATGCTAGCTTTTTCATTAGAAAAATAATGGATTTTTGGTGAAGCAGAGGGAAGTGGGTTGAGCCTGGAGCTGTGTGGATGCCAGCTGCTGCCCTCGCCCATGGCTACAAGCAGAGTCAGTGCTGGGTGCCCTGAAAAGCCCCCTCCTGAGTTGGGGGAGCAGATGCCAGGCTGATGCCCCCAGAGGTCCACGGATGCCCTGCACCTGCAGGAAGGACGCCTGGGGGCGCGGGGTGGTGGGGGCGTTTGAATACTGCCTGTGGCAGAATAGATGTGAGTATGTCTGAGCCATGTTACTGCCGTCCCAGCTCCTTACCCACCTCAGCATGTGAGACCCTGCAGGGCAGATGGTTTGTCCCCCTTGTGATGACAGGGGCCTGGGCCTAGTTGTCCAAGGAGCTAGATCCTGGCTTTCTGACTTCCCACGTGCATGCATGCATGTGTGCCCTAAGTAACACCGGTCTCTTTGCTACCCTGTGGACTGTAGCCCACCAGTCTCCTCTGTCCATGGGATTTCCCAGGCAAGTACACTGGAGTGGGTTGCCATCCCCTGCCATCCAGGGGATCTTCCCAACCCAGGGATTGAACCTGAGTCTTGTGCATTAGCAGGTGGATTCTTTATCACTGTGCCACCTGGGAAGCTCCCCTGATTTCCCACACCTAGTTATGAACAGTTTTCTGTGAAGGGCCCACTTGTTGGTTTCTTATGCAGGGGTGGGGTGGGGGCACTGGGAGGAAGGGTCAGTGAGCCATTAGAGGGAGTGGGGCCTGGAGAGGGATCAGAGGGTGGGAGCCAGAAAGCGTGGGTGGGGCTGGGGAGCAGGGCCAAAGATGAGGCAAAAGACTGAAGGATGTCCCAAGGTCATGTCTCTACAGCTCCTGTGACCGTTCCCCAGCCTTTCCTTGTCTTTCATGGCCTTTGGAGTTTTGAAGGTCAGTGATTTCAATTATTTCCCAGATTGCTCCTCAATTTGGGTTGTCTAAAGTTTCCTCCCTATTAGATTCAGATTTTGCATTTTAGGCAATTTTTCTTCTCTGCATTTCATCTAGAGGCTCATGGTGAATATTGATTTCGTTGCTGGTGACAGCTCACTTTATTTTAGGTGGTATTCACCAGATTTCTCCAACCTGTCAGGTTACTCATTTCCCCTTTGTGATTAAGAAATATCTGTGGAAGATGAGATTATGTAAGTGTACTGTTACTCTTCAATCCTTTACCCATGGCATGTAGATTTCATCAAAGATTCTTGACGGTTGCCCCAAATGTTGGTTTTCTTTATTTTATTTATTTTTTAAAATATTTATTTATTTGGCTGTCCCGGGTCTTAGTTGTGGCATGTGGAATCTAGTTCCCTGACTAGGGGTGGAACCCAGGCCCCCTGCTTTGGGAGGGTGACTAAAAAATGCAAGAAAGAGCTTTCCCATCTTCCCTATATATTTATTTATGTATAAATTTATGCCATTGTGAGTTCATGAGTCCTTATTTCAGCCAAAGGGTTACAGTTCGTTATTGTGATCATTTAGTTTCAGGCTCACATCCCAGATAAAGCCAGCGAGAGCCCTTTCAAAGAGGGTTCTGTGTTCTCTGACAAGTTCCCAAGTGAAAAGTAAACACTTCCTTACTTTCTGGCACAAGATGTTCCAAGCTCTTCTTGTACTTTCTCTGCCCCAGATCTGGATTCAGTCATTTGTCCTAGGAGCCTTGGCTTTTCTTAGTGGAGAATGTTGTTTAGAAACAAATATTTGCACACTAAGTATATTCATTTCTGTCAGAGTGTTTTTAGGCCCTTTTGGTGGATGGAGCCAGGAAATAAATATACATACGTGAGCATGCGTGGTCAGCCGATGATCCCCAGTGATCCCCAGTCTCCTGAGCTCTGTGCTTTGTGTAACCATGTTGGTCTCAGCCTGTGGAGAGTGAAGCTCCCAGCGAGGCATGCCCAGGGCATTCACCCAGGCCTCCCTGCAGGGAGCCCCACAGACATCACCCCCTGGGACTAATGTGGCTGCCCTAGCTCTTGTGGTTCTTATTCTGATTGCAAAATACACTTCAGCCTAGACCAAGGGAACTTGGAGGAATGAGATTTATTAGTCACAGGTCCTGGAGGGTCAATAGCACACTTGAAGGATGGCCACACACCAAGGTCGTACATTAACATCATTCAGATTTTTAAACGGGAAAACTTACACCCACACAGAAAACCACACACAGATGTTTATGTCATCTTTATTTGGAATTGACACAATTTAGATGCAACCAGCTTCAGAGGGTGGATGGGTAAATAAACTGTGGTACATCCAGACCATGGAATATTATTCAGCACTAAAAAAAAAGAGGCATCTGTCAGAAAGGCATGGTAGAAGCTTAAAGGCAAACAACTAAGTGAAAGAAGGGGCTTCCAGGTGACACAGCTTTGTAAAGAAACTGCCTGCCAATGCAGGAGACGTAAGAGAAATGGGTTTGATCCCTGGGTCAGGAAGATCCCCTGTAGGAGGCATGGCAACCTACTCCAGTATTCTTGTCTGGAGAATCCCCATGGATACAGGAACCTGGAGGGCTATAGTCCATAGCATCATGCAGAGTCAGATACGACTGAAGCAACTTAGCATGCATGCAAGTGAAATAAGCCAACCTAAAAGGACTTTAGAGCGGATGATTCCAACTATACAACATCCTAGAAAAGGTGCAACTATGGAGATAGTAAAAATTCAGTGGTTTCCAGAGATTAGGAGGAGGGAGGGATGAATAGGCGGAGCACAGAAGATTTTGGGGGCAGAAAATACTGTGTATGATACTATAATGGTGGATAGAAGTCATTTTAAGTTGTCAAACCATAGACTGTACGATGCCAAGAGTGAAATAACACACACTATCAGCCTCAGGTGGTGAAGATTTGTCACTGTAGGTTCGACTTTGGTAAAAAAATACACTACCCTGATGGAGAACGTTGATAAAGATGGGCAGGGAGTTTATGGGAAATCTCTGTACCGCCCTTTCAATTTTGTTGTAAACCTAAAATGGCTCTAAAAAAATAAAGTCTTTATTTTTTTGTTTTTTTTAATTGAAATATAGTTGATTTACAATGTTGTGTCAGTTTCAGGACAGCAGAATGATTCAGTTATCTGTATCTATATCTATGTATCTTTGGCCACATTGTGCAATGTGTGGGATCTTAGTTCCCTGACCAGGAAATGAACCCAGGTCCCACAGTGACAGCACTGAGTCCTAACCACTGGATCACCAGGGAATTCCCATATATTCTTTTTCAGATTCTTTTCCTTTATAGATTATTACAAGATATTGAGTATAGTTCCGTGTGCTATACAGTAGGTCCTTATCATTTATCTGTGTTATATATAGTGGTGTGCATCTGCTAATCCCGAGCTCCTAATTTATCCCTTCCCCCACAACCTTTCCCCTTTGGTAAGCATAAATTTGTTTTCCGTGTCTGTGAGTCCCTTTCTGTCTTGTAAATAAGTCTGTTTGTATCACATTGTTAGATTCCACATAAAAGCAATATCATATATTTGTCTTTCTTTATGGCTTACTTCACTAAGCTTGACAAAAAATAAAATCTTTAAAAAACTGAGCAGGGCATCAGGCTCTGGGCGCCTCCTTTCCACCCAGGTCCCTGAGGCCTCTAGGTCTCCCCCTGGGGGAGCCACTGCCAGCTGCTCCTGGGGTATCATTTCCATACATGGTGTCTGTTTTCTAGAAATTATCCTGTGGCTTGCTTTTTCACTTACCATAGCTCAGTGATTTTCCCCTATCGATAGAACAAGAACATCCTATTCTCTTTCAAAAAATTTTTTTTGTTTTCTCAAAGAATTGTGTCGATGACTATCCTATGATTCGGGTAACAATCCCCTACTGATAAGCAGTAGGTGACTCCCAGCCTTTTGATATCACAGACAGTGATGCAGTAAATAGCCTTGGGCTTGTGTCAGCTTGTTCAGGCATATTTGTAGAATAAAATCCTAAAAAATGGCAAGTGAAAACATATAAGCTTTGTAACTGCAACAAAGGATTGCCAAATTACCCTTGATGGTAAATGTACCAATTTCCAGCCCCAGCATCAATGTTACATGAGGACCCAGTTCTTCACAATCTTCAATATTTTTAATTATAAAAATAACAGCTGGTGAATCTGAGCACCAGTTAGAAACATTACTTATAAAATGACTATAGTGCAATGGGGCCTGGAAGTCTAGAGAAGACCAGGTTCTTGACAGCAAATTGAAGACCTGATCAGAATGACTTCCCTGATGGTCCAGTGGTTAAGACTTTGCCTCCCAATGCAGCAGACATGGGTTCCATCTCTGGTCCGGGGGCTAAGATCCCACATGCCTTGTGGCCAAAAACCCAAAACGTGAATGCAAACAATAGTGTAGCAAATTCAATAAAGACTTTAAAAATGGTACACACACACACACACACACACACACACAGACAACATCTTAAGGAAAAACAAAACAAAGACCTAAGCAGAGACTGAACAATTTTGTCAGCTTTTCCAATAACTCAGGTCCATACCAGGCTCCACAGGGCACTGGCTGGCGCTAGGGGCACGATCCTTCCCCTTCTGTAGACTCTGATTTTCATGCAAAGCACAGGTTTCCTAGCCCTACGGAAACCACAAAAGCATATTTCTGAGCCATTTTTCTTAAAAGGAACCAGAGCTAAGACCCTGAAAGGCTTGCATTCACCGTTCTTAGAGGTGTTTATTCAGATGTTTTGGGCAGACTCCCTGTTACTATTCATTTTATAAAAGTAAAATAATGAATTCTGAGGTTGGTTTGGGAATATCTCGGTCTAATGTCCACTTTTTTCCTCTTTTAGGGACAGAAAGCTTGGATAGAAAAAACCTTTTGCAAACGAGAATGTATATTTGTCATTCCCAGCACTAAAGACCCTAACAGGTAAATTGGAAGCCATAATTAAGACGTTATTCAAAATAGCCCTTGTCCACCAGCTGCCAGCAACTATTCTGGTGTTTGAGGGAGAGGGAGGAGGAGTCAAGGATGCCCAGAACTTATTCTCCATGTGAGTCATTAAGCAGGGAGTCACCTGGGCTATAAACTCCTCTGTCAGGATGCAGACAGCCAAAATGACCTACAGATTCAATGTAATCCCTATCAGAGTTCTAGCTGACTTCTTTATAGAAATCGACAAGCTGATTGGCATGGAATTGCAAGGGATCCAGAACAGCCAAAACAATCTTATAAAAAAAAAACAAAGTAGAAGGGCTCATGTTACCTGATTTCAAAACTTCCTACAGTTCTACACTAATCAAGGTAGTGTAGTACTGGAATAAGGGTAGACATGAAGACCAATATAATAGAACTGAGAGTCCAGAAAGAAACCCACTTGTCTATGACTTGTCTATGATTTTTCGGCAAGGTTACCTAACCTGATGGGGAAAGATTAGTCTCTTCATCAAATGATCTGAAACAACTGGACATCAAGGTGCAAGGGAATGGCTTTAAGCCCCTACCTCACACCACATATAAAAATTAACTCCAAATCTATCACAAGTCAGATATAAGGGCTAAAACTATAAAGTTCTTAGACAAAAATATAGAAGTTAATCTTCATGACCTTGGATTTGGCAAATGGTTCTTTGAATTGACACCAAAAGTACGAGCAACAAAACAAATACACTTTCAGTGTTAACTTGTGTAGAAAAATGTTTTACTAAAGCAATGGAAGAATTCAGCAATATTGAAAAATCCTTGAGGGTCAACTCTATATGGGGAGTGGGTGGAGAGTGAGTGTCCTTTGTCACAGAATTTCAGTGACTGGTGACCATAATCATGTTGTCAAGACACCAAAAAGAATTAAAGGACTTCCCTGGTGGTTCAGTGGTTAAGAATCTGCCTGCCAACTGCAGGGGACACAGGTTCAGTCCCTGGTCTGGGAAGATTTCACATGCCGTGGGGCAATTAAATCCCTGTGCCACAACTACTGAGCCTGTGCTCCACAACAAGAGAAGTCACGGCAGTGAGAAGTCCTCAACATAACTATAGAGTACTCCCCGCTCTCTGCAACTAGAGAAAACCCGGATGCAACAACAAAGACCCAATATAGCCAAAAAGAAATAAATAAAAAATTTAAAATAAATACAACAATCCTTAAAAAAAATTAAGAATTAAGATGTGTGCAGTAAGGCAGGGCAGTCATCCAATGTGTTTAAAATAGTCTGGCATGGAAATAGATATTCACTGATTATCTGGAAAAGGACACCATAAGGGGTATTTCTGTCCCCAGTAAAGCTGGATGAGGAAGGTGTTAGTCTGCTTCTGTTGAGGTTAAGGCATCATAAGGAGGAGAATGTTCTAGAAAGACCAAGCTTTGTCTTTGTCTTTGTTTTCAGGTGTTGCTGTGGCCAGCTCACCAATCAACACATCCCCCCTCTGCCAAGTGTAACAGCCAGCAAAAATGGAGAGGAAAACAAGTTGGCAGAAGTTCAACCCGAAAAATGGTCTGTTGGCAAACATACCCAGAGCTACCCCACAGATTCCTATGGGATTCTTGAATTCCAGGGTGGCGGATACTCCAACAAAGCCATGGTAAGAGAGGCTTTGGGAAGGGGTGTTGTTAAGCCACAGCCTCCATCAGAGGCCCAGCCTCCCAGACTCTGAGACTGTAGACACCTGGGTCTTCTTTCAAGGGTGTGATGCAATCTTCCTAGAGTTTTTATTGTAAAGACAAGAAATACATCTGCACACTCCACTTTTTAGCCATGAGATTTGGAAACTGGGCACTGTGATAAAGAACACATGCTGTGCTGTGCTCAGTTGTATTTAACTCTTTGCAATCCCCTGGACTGTAGCCCTCCAGGCTCCTCTTTCCATGGAATTTGCCAGGCAAGAATACTGGAGTAGGTTGTCATTTCCTCCTCCAGGGACTGAACCCAGGTTTCCTACACTGCAGACACATTCTTTATTGTCTGAGCCACCAGGGAAGTCCCAAGAATACTGGAGTGGGTTGTCATTTCCTCCTCCAGGGCATCTTCCTGAATCAGGGATTGAACATGCATCTCCTGCATTGGCAGGCCAGTTCTTCATCACTGAGCCACCAGGGGAACACAGTATCCTTTACATCTATACCAAGAATCACAGTCCAGCCGGACTCTACAAAGATACTCTTCCATCTCCAGGGATAAGAGACGAATTATGTCATTTGGTTTTTAGGGTTGTTTGGGGCTTTGTTTTGTCTTTTCTATTAAATAACTGTGGGCATTGAGCCACCCTTACATGGGTGAGGAGCGCCTGGAAATATTTCTCTCTAAAGTCCAAGCTCAGCCTCCCTTGGCGGGCATTCAGCTGGTCCAAGAAGACAAGAAGACGGAGGCTTTTCACATCTGCATGTAAACAGGGAGTGCCCTCTGCCTTTCTGAGGAGCCCTGCCAGAGAGGGGAGGCGGCAGCACTGGGATCCCTTTCAGCCCATTCTGAATAATACTCCCACGGTCCCTGTCAGGCCATTTTTGCTATTTCATTCTATTTCACTGGCCCAACATCATTGTTCAGATAAAATTCAGAAGTGTTCCAAGCAAATACCATAGCATTGGGTCTTCCAGAAGGGCGCCCTGCCTATTGGCCAGGACACAAAGAAGCATTTCACAGGGGTCAGTGCATGGACTCATTAACCTCTTCTTCACTTTGAGGGAAAGGTCCAGCCCCAAGATCAGTTACGAGCCCCATTTCCAGCCCCATTCCCTCTAAGACATCCTGTCCAGCATCTGGAGCCACATTCTAGCTGAGCCAGCTTGGGACCTTTTTTAAAAAAATTTTTATCGGACTGTAATTGATTTTCAATGTTGTGTCAGTTTCTGGTGTACAGCAAAGTGAATCAGCTATACATATACATATATCCAATCTTTTATAGTCTTTTCCCATACAGACCATGAGCAAGTTCCCTGTGCTATACAGGAGGTCCTTATTAGTTCTCTATTATATGTATAGTACTGTGTGTAAATGTCAACCGCAATTTCCCAATTTATCCCTCCCTAACACCTGCGGTTCTATAGGCTTTCCTGGTGACTCAGTGGTAAAGGATCCGCCTGCAATGCAGGAGACTCGAGTTAGATCCCTGGGTTGGGAAGACCTCCTGGAGAGGGAAATGACAACCCAGTCCAGTAGTTTTGCTAGGAAATCCCATGGACAGAGGAGCCTGGTGGGCTGCAGTCCATGGGGTCGCAAAGAGTTGGACACGACTGAGTGACTGAGCACCCAAGCATGCACAGAACGTTACTGCAGTCAGCTTTGACCTGTTATAAAGGTTTTTGATTCAACAGTAAAAGAGAGATGGTCCAGGAAGACTGAGATTTGGGGGGGTGGGGGGAAGGGGAGGGGGTCTCAGTTGACTATCACCGGATTAGACTGGATTCCACTTTCTTCCATGGGCTTGGAAGAATCCCTGGCTTGAACAATGCAATTTAGCAACTGATCAGGAGCACATGGAATATAGCTCAACAATGACCAATTGTTAAGAAGCTTTACATAAAAGTAGATAAATTCCTAAATTGCTCTAAAATTTTTGTAAACCTAGCAGACATATTTCCTAGAAGTTTCCAATGAACAAAAAGTATCCAGAGATAAAATCAATCTGGAGTAATTTCTGTGCTCCTATGAATGCTAGACACAGGGAAGAAGTATTTCAATTGTTGTTTAGAACTATAAATGGTCTTTGCTTTGAAATTTTAGAATGTGTTTCCTTTGAACTCTGGTTTCATCTTCTACAAATTTGTTTCTACAAATTTTCTACAGATTTCTGACAAATTTGTTAATTTGCAGACATTTGTGCATGTGTGTGACAGTACTTAATTTTTGGGGGGTTATGTACTTTAAAAATATTTTTTATTAGAGTATAGTTGCTTTACAATATTGTGTTATTTTCTGCTATAAGTCAGAAACAGAACAACGAATGTCATATATTAATGCATATATGTGGAATGTAGAAAAATGGTACAGATGAACCTATTTGCAATGCACATAATTTTTAACAAACTAGTTAAATAATTTAAAATAAATCTTTGCTAATAGTATTATCTTTTGGTATCGGACAATTTCAGGATTCCTTTTACTCTCAGTATTAATTATTGTCATTATAGAAGTCCTGATACTAGGAAAATTAGCTGGGAACTTTGGCAAAATAAATCATCCTAAGGCAATGAAAAATGCAATCCACTCCAGTATTCTTGCCTGGAGAATGCCGTGGACAGAGGAGCCTGGGGGGCTACAGTCAGGGGGTCACAAAGAGTCTGACACGACTAACACTCACACAACACAAGGCAATGAAAAAATAAAAGATAAGGTTTGCCAGGTAAAATACAAGACTCCCAATAACATTTGAATTTCAGATAGATAACATGTAAGTTTTAAGGATGCCCCAAATATTGCAGGAGGCATACTTATACTAAAACATGTTCCATTGTTCATGTAAAATTCAAGTATAGCTGTGCATTCTGTATTTTTACTTGCCGAATCTGGCAACCCTCCAGTGTTCCTTCCCATTGTGTAGCCACGGACTTGCACAGAGGGCCCCAGATCCCTGCCAGAGAGAAAGGCAGGAGGCTGTCACTTGAACCGGAGCGACAGTGACCCGAGAGTCAGACCCAAGAAAGGGTGCTGAGGGCCACACCCTCTTTTGCAGTATATCCGGGTCTCCTACGACACCAAGCCAGACTCGCTGCTTCATCTCATGGTGAGAGACTGGCAGCTGGAGCTCCCCAAGCTCTTAATATCCGTGCATGGGGGCCTTCAGAACTTTGAGATGCAGCCCAAGCTGAAGCAGGTCTTCGGGAAAGGCCTGATCAAGGCTGCCATGACCACTGGGGCCTGGATCTTCACCGGGGGCGTCAGCACGGGTAAGTGTCGGCCCTCTCCCTGGCTGTGAATGTGCAGACCCCAAGATCACTGTGGTTCACTAGGAGCTTTGGGATAATTAACATCAAGAAACAAAACATGCTGCATCCTGAGATTGACACAGGCTGGGTCCTGAGACCCTTCGCTGCAGTGCTGGCACCTGGACACACCTCTCCTTGAGATACAAAATCAAAGGAACTAAAGAGAAAGTCTCATAAAGTTATTTTTATGGGACTAAAAAATATCTATGTGTATGCACAGTTGGGACAAATTCTGGACCCAAAATATACAAAGAGACTGAAAACAAAAACAAAAACAACTGCTGCTTCTGAAGAGCCTGGAGCAAAAGCAGGGGATCAGGAGCAAAAACGGTATTGTGCGTGCCCCCTGCATGTAGCACCACCTAATAGGTGGGTAAAACACCTAAGCCACCCCTCCAGCCTCACCCCTGGACACACTCCTGATCCTCACTCCATGTAAGGAACCAGCTCACCCCACTTTGGGGAGCAAGCAAAGGCATCTGTTGTTTGTTCTCACTCCCCCTCTGCTGCAGCAGGGACCCCAGTAAAGTCTTGCCAGAATCTTGTCTGGCCTCTAGTCAATTTCTGTTGATGGGGGAAGGCCAAGAACCATGGTTGGTAACAGTAATATTTATGGCAGAAGTGAAACTTTTATGTGATATCGTGCTATTTATTTTGGTATGATCATGATAATGGTCAACATCTCTGGTACCTACTATGTGCCATTTTTTGACATGAGCACTGGACAAAGCCTCATTTTCACTGAGGTTTCTGACAATCCTTTTCCCATCACTGAGGCCCAGAGAGGTTGAGAAACATACCTGGCTGTCTAACTCTCAGCTTTAGCTGAATGCAGACAAAGGGAGACCCTTGCTTCATCCATCCTTAGGTCTTGAAAACTTGTAAAGAAAATTCCTGTACAGTTGCTTTGGTTTTTATTTTCCCTTTCCTAGGAGCTAATGTAGGATGACTAGTTTTTATGCGCTCAGACTTTCAGTGATTCAACCCTATTCTTCAGGAAGTGGAGCAGCTCAGAGCAGGGATCCCTAAAGTTCCTGAGAAGTGATTTGATGAGAGGTAAGGGGCCTGCGATTATGACTTACGGCTGCTCACAGGTGTCATCAGCCACGTGGGGGATGCCTTGAAGGACCACTCCTCCAAGTCCAGAGGCCGGGTCTGTGCTATAGGAATTGCTCCCTGGGGCATCGTGGAGAACAAGGAAGACCTGGTTGGAAGGGATGTAAGTATTTTCTCCCCAGAGATGTGCAATTTTTAAAAATCAAAGTCTTTACTTTGATGTCATTGTAGATTTCACCTGCAGTTGTAGGAAATAATAAAGGGAGGTCTCATATAGCCTTTCCCCTTTCCCCAGCAGTAACATCTTGCGAAATGATGATATAAGACTTCAAGCAGGACACTGACCCCCCAGTGCCTCAGCAGTAAAGAACCCGCCTGCCAATGCAGGAAACGAAGGTTCTATCCCTGGGTCAGGAAGATCCCCTGAAGAAGGGCATGATCCAAAATGTTGGGATGTCAGGACTTCCTTGGTGCTTCAGTGGTTGACACTCCATGCTTCCATTGCAGGGGGTGTGGGTTCAATCCCTGGTCAGGGAACTAAGATCCCATATCCCATGAGGTGTGGTCAAAATATGGGAAAAAAAAATTTTAATCACAGAACTAAGATATTGGGTTGTCATGACTAAAATATTTTTTCTAACTTAATATGAAAATTGCAAAAAAACAACAAAAAAAACTTTCAATAGAGAGGCTAGGGAAGGCAGAGCAGGTTGAAGTGCACGATTAGATAAAGTCATAGCTTCACATCCGAGTGTTTTTGCTTCACCTGTTAGTCTTATTGTCGAAGTTCTGTAGCTCTGACCTGTGCTGTGCATTTCATCAGGTGACACGGGTGTACCAGACCATGTCCAACCCCCTGAGTAAGCTCTCTGTGCTCAACAACTCACACACGCACTTCATCCTGGCCGACAATGGCACCCTGGGCAAGTACGGGGCCGAGGTGATGCTGAGACGGCAGCTAGAGAAGCACATTTCTTTGCAGAAGATCAACACGAGTAAGTTGTTCCATGTGCTTGGGACTGTCCTGCAAACCAGGCTGGAGAAGAGACTGCCCGCAGGCATTTACAGCCTTCCCCTGACTCCTCTTCGACCACAGCAAGACCCTTTCCCTTGGCCACTGACCAAATCCCCCTCCTTGAGCTGCACTAGGGTGCTTTGCCCCAAGTTCACAAGGAGCCTGGACCCGAGAAACAGCTCCACAGCCGTTGTCATGGTGACGGCATTCCCCACCATGTTGTCAGTGGTTCCCATTCCTTGTAATGACTATAGTTACTTTAAAATAATTTTTATTGGAGTATATTTGATTTACAATGCTAAGTTGATTTCTTCTGTACAGTAAAGCGACTGTTCAAACTCCAGTGATTCTTAATGTCAAACAATGACCAAATGATCTTAAAGGGTATTTTGTTGTAACCATTACTGATAAGATTGCAAAAGACAGTCTAGACCTGGGAAATGGTCACTGTAAATCATAATTAAAGGATCTGTAGGGCTGCAGTGTGGCTGGAATGAGACAGCGTGCTATGAAAAGTTGTGGATTTCCAAGGAGCAGCGGCCTGGCTGATGGCTCTCACATTTGTGCTGTCCTGGCCACGTGCGTGTTCACGCCACCCAGCCTCCTCTGGCCATGTGACTTGTGGGCTTCCCTTTGTCATCCTTTGCCCAGGGTTTTGAGTGGGGCAGGGACAGCAAAGGGGTGCTCAGTCGTCACCTCCCACAGCACGGAGCTTCAGCAGTTCAGCCCGAACCATGAAGAGCCAGCTCTCCTCTGTTTCTAGAAAAGAAGGTGATTGGGTCCCTGGAGTCCTGAAGATCTCAAATGTCAAGCCTAAGTCCACAAAGTCTTGGTCCATTTCTTCAGCATCTCTTGGGTGGTCCATTTCCCAGCATCTCTTGGCTAGAGAGCCTGCCTGGTACATACAAGACCCTCAACACATAGCTTCTGAAATGAATATAACTGAGATTAACTCTGGTAGGAGATTGCAAAGCTGTTCACAATGGGACTTCCCTGGCAGTCCAGCACTTAGGACTCCATGCCTTCACTGCAGGAGACATGGGTTCTAGCCCTGGTCAGGGAACTAGGATCCTGCATGTTCTGAGGTGCAGGCAAAAAAAAAAAAAAAAAAAAAAAAGTTCAAAATATTTAAGAATTACTGACTGTAGAAATGCATTGTGGAAGCAAACCAGAAACTCTCAATTCCCCTGCTTGAAGTTCTTAGACCTTCTTTCAACTGTGCTGGCAGTTCCTATCCAAAGTCCTTCAGAACCATGAGACCAAGGACAGATCTTCTATTCACTACCTTATTCACCGAGATCAGATAACTCCCATCACAACAGACACTGGGGAAACATGCTCAGAACACAGCCTGTCCTGGCCAGTTTGAGGGTAAAATTGTGAAGTAGGAAACTGGGTCTTTGCTGTTCTTTCACTCCCACTATCTCCCCTCCCACCCAGAATCCTGAGTTCTTGAGGCACTCCTGTCACCACCTGCCTCCCAGAGCCCACCTTCTAGTTCTGCCACCAGAGTCGGCTTGTCCTACCATGTTCAGAAGAGTCCTGTCATCTCACAGAGGCAGAGGGAGGACTCTGGGGGAAGTTATTATTTTTAAATTAATTTTTATGAGAGTGAAGTTGCTTTACAAGGTTGTGTTAATTTCTTCTGTAACAGCACAGTGAATCAGCTATACGTATACATGTGTCCCCTCTTTTTTGTTTGTTTGTTTTTTTTTTTGTTTTTGTTTTTTTCATTTATTTTTATTAGTTGGAGGCTAATTACTTTACAATATTGTAGTGGTTTTTGCCATACATTGACATGAATCAGCCATGGATTTACATGTTTCAGATCACCATAGAGCACTGAGTAGAGTCCCCTGTGCTGTCCAGTAGGTTCTTGTTAGTTACCTATTTTATACCTAGTTGTATATATATGTCAATCTCAATCTCCCAATTCATCCTACTCCCCCGCCTCTTGGTTTTTCTCTACGTCTGTGTCTCTATTTCTGCTTTGCAAATAAGATCATCTGTACCAATTTTCTAGATTCCACATATATATATGATGTTTGTGGAAACAATTTTAATCAGTATATTTTTATTGAAATATAGCTGATTCACAATGTTGTGTTAATTTCTGCTGTACAACAAAGTGTGTGTGTGTGTGTGTGTGTGTGTGTGTGTGTGTGTGTATACACATATATATATGATTCTTTATGGGAACAAGTTATTAACTGGGGAGCTAATGATGGTCCATGGCTTTGCCCTCCTAGATAACTCACTGCCTATTCCAGGCACTAGAGGCTAATCAACAGCTACTATACCTACTATAACAACACTGCACATTCATAACACCACTTGAGGTTGACAGAACACCTTGATTTGACAGCCTCACAGTTTCTTATACTTTACATCCATTGCTCCTTCAGGAGGTAGAGGAGGCCCTGGGGTGATTCACCTCTTACTGACGGTCTGCTGCAGTTCAGGGTGGCCTGGTGACCGGCCCCAGGTCATAAGGCCAATTCACGTGAGGCTGGTATTATAGAACAGAGCTCTCCTAGCACTGGTCCAGACACCATCTGCAGTGTCATTCTTGAAGGGACAGCCACCCAGAGTGGGAACATCACCCAGGACAGGGCAGCAGGGAGGTATTCTTTTAGCAAGAAGAATCTTCCATGTTTCTCGCATCTCACCCTGAAGCACCTTGTAAGCCACATGAGTGATACATACAGTTGAACCACATACGTGTTGTCAAGTTCATCATTTTAAGGCTCTGTTTTTTCCAATAAGGTTATGATGTGGGCTTTAAATAAAAGAAGTCATCACATTCTGAGGGCCTTCAACTCTCCCAGTGAAAATTAACCCTCTGTAAGTGCCTGTCCAGGGCTAAGGGTTTCCCTCTTCCGCATGTTTAAGGGGTCAGAGCAAGGGGTCAGATGGGGCCTTGACAGTGGTCTGAACTTGGATGTGGTATGTGTTGCAGGGCTGGGGCAGGGCGTGCCCCTCGTAGGCCTTGTGGTGGAAGGGGGCCCGAACGTGGTTTCCATCGTCCTGGAATATCTCCGAGAAGAGCCCCCGGTCCCCGTGGTGGTCTGCGATGGCAGCGGCCGAGCCTCAGACGTCCTGTCCTTTGCCCACAAGTACTCGGAGGAAGGAGGGTAGGAGCTCTGACCTATTAGGAAGGGTGGGGTTTGAACTGCCGAGGTCCAGAAGGAATCGTGGTATGGCTAGCCAGCCCAAAAACACAAGAGAAGGAAGGTTTTCTAGCTCTCCTCTCCTACTTCCCAGGGTCAGTAAGTGAGGGTACTCTCAGAAGTAATGTTTTTATGGGTTCTTTCTGGGGCAGGAGGAGGGTATACATTCTCTCCCAATTTCATTTTCCCTTCTAAGGTTTTCAAACTAATAGCCTGAAATTTGGGACTTCCCAGCTAGCTGTCTCAGTGGTAAAGAATATGCCTGCCAATGCAGGAGACTCAGGTTCAATTCCTGGGTCAGGAAGATCCCCTGGAGTAGGAAAAAGCAACCACTCCAGTATTCTTGGTTGGGAAATCCCATGGACAGAGGAGCCTGGTGGGCTACAGTCCATGGGGTCACAAAGAGTCAGACACAGCTTAGTGACTGAGCACTCACACAGCCTGAAATTTAGGACAAGTGTAAATGCAGCTGTTGACTGTGGTCCCTTTTGGTCTCCTGTCCTGGTATCCTGTAATATCCTCCAATGGTTAATTTTCAAACCAAAGATACCAGACAGTATCATGTTCAGCAGTCCTCAACCTTTTTAGCACCTGAGACCAGTTTTGTGGAAGACAGTTTTTTTCCACGGACAGGGGGCAGAGGGATGGTTTTGGGATGATTTAAGCACAATCATGTTGATTGTGCCCTTTATTATTATTACATCAGCTCCACCTCAGATCATCAGGCATTATGAGATCTTGGAAGCTGGGCACCCCTGACTCATACAGATTTATTCATGTGGATTTCACCTGTGTTTTCTTCTTTTTCCCATCTCCTTCAAACAGGATAATCAATGACTCCCTCAGGGACCAGCTTATAGTCACCATTCAGAAAACGTTTAATTACAACAAGACACAGTCACATCAACTGTTTGCGATGATCATGGAGTGCATGAAGAAGAAAGAGCTGGTGAGTGTTTTGAGTGGATTCTCTAGGCAGCTCCACAGACAGAATTGTTTCCTTTCTGATGCTGCCTCTGTGTGCAGGATGAAGTTGTTCCTATTTCCATTCAGGCTTTTCCAAGAGGCAGTTTACAGATCCTGACCCAGCTGGCGGTTCTGTCCATGTGAAGGAAGCAGGCAAAGCACAGGCAGGTTCTCCTCAGAGTAGGGATACAGGTGCATTGGATCTTGTGTGTGTCAGGGCACCTCAGGCCACATCCCACCAGTTCTGAGGCTGATGTCATCGGTGAGATTTAAAGTGTTAGAGTCACAGGGACTTCCCTCGTGGTCCCTATGCTTAAGACTTCATGCTTTCACTGCAGGGGGCTTGGTTGGATTTGATCCCTGGTCAGGGAACTAAGATCCCACATGCTGTGTAGTGCAGCCAAAAAGTAAAAAAAAATAAGAAAAATTAAATAAATAAAACACTGAGGAGTGACATATACCATGCTTGCAGGTGTGCTTAGAAAATTCTACCAAACACCCTCATTATTTTCTACCCTTTGCCTCCTTCAAGGGGAAAGTGAAAGTGTTAGTCCCTCAGTTGTGTCTGACTCTGCGACCCCATGGACTGTAGCCCTCCAGGCTCCTGTGTCCGTGGGATTCTCCAGGCAAGAATATTGCAATGGGTTGCCATTCCCTTCTCCAGGGGATCTTCCCATCCCAGGGATGGAACCTGGGTCTCCCACATTGCAGGCAGATTCTTTAGTCTGAGCCACCTGGGAAGACTTTTACCTCCTTAATTATACTTACAAGGAAGACGCACTCTTGTTACACAGGCACTCTTCAAAATTTTAAATCTACAAATTTCCCACAAATCTGAGTAGAGATGCCTTTGTCACTTTCAGTAGCTATTTAGATAATAGCATGCAAGTCCTGCATGGGCTCAGCTCCAGGTGGGGTGAAGAATAAAATAAGATCCAGGTGAGGATTCAAAATGCTGTCCCTTCTGGAAATCAGAAGGCCCTGATGGAAAATCCCCTTGCTCTGGGGATGGTTGTTTTAGCATTGGCCTCTGAGGTCCTTTTTTAAAACAACATTCCAATTCTCCCTCTCAATTTCCACTTTGCTTTACTTAGTCTTTTCATGATTAATCTATTTTCAGGTCACTGTGTTTAGGATGGGTTCTGAGGGTCAGCAAGACATCGAGATGGCGATTTTAACTGCCTTGCTGAAAGGTGAGCTCTCGGAAACGGCCCCTCCTGTCCATTCTGTGCTGGCCTCCCCAGGCCCCACTCTTGGCCAGGAAACCCTCCCCCTGCAACCTCCTCCCACCAGGAAATGTGTCTGCTGGGGATGGAACCCTGAGCTGGCCAGGCTGCCTAGAGTTACTGTAGTCTAAAGCCGTGGTAATATGATGAGGCTCCAAGTGGGTTCTTTGGAGGGGGACTTTTCTGGGAGGAGGGAGCAATGGACCACTGGTTCTTGATGGCTAAGAACCAGTTTTCATTGGTAACTAGCTCACGACAGGTTTCAGCTCAGAGAGGGTAAGCATGAAATGATTTTTCATTTGTGATCCCTGCGTCTCACAGCACTTCATCAGTTTTCCCAGACTCTCCTAACGACAGGCTGCCACCTGGCTGCTTGAGGGGTCACCTCCCTCCTCCACTGTGAAGGGGAGGGTGCTGGAGGAGAGAGGGGCAGAGGTCCCCTCTGGGACCCCGGCCTCCTGGCGGTACTGAGCTGGTCTCCCTGCAATAGGGGCTGGTATGCTGGACTGTGCTCCCTTTTGACCTGGAGGAGCAGCGCCCCTTGACCTGGCCTGGCAGGTGTCTGGGTGGCCCCAGAGCTCCTACCCTCTTGCAGAATAGGAAACTGGGGTCACTGGCTTCCTCCTCTGTTCCCTCTGGGAACAGAAACCTCTTTCTTGGCATGGAAAGAGGTTGCCTCCATCCTTCTCCCAGCCAGCTCTTCAAAAAAACTGAGTCACTTGGGGGCCAGAAGAAAGGGTGAGATGCTGAACCAGCCTGTGGAAGACCATGCTCTCCGCCCAGCTCCTTCCCCCACAACCTGCCACAGTCCAGGAATGAGGTGATAACTGCCCCATCTCTTGCCTTCCAGGAACAAATGCATCAGCTCCGGATCAGCTTAGCTTGGCACTGGCTTGGAACCGTGTGGACATAGCTCGGAGTCAGATCTTTGTCTTTGGGCCCCGCTGGCCGGTGAAACTAAATGTTTTCAATCTATACTGTTTGTCATGACTTTGTACAGAGGGTGTATTAGTACAAGCTGCCTTGTACTGTGGATGTCAGAAAATCTTCTGGGGTTTCTGATGACCCAATGTCTGGTCACTTCCCTGGTGGCTCAGATGGTAAAGAATTTGCCTGCAATGCATAAGATGTGATTTGATCCCTGGATCAGGAAGATCCCCTGGAGAAGGGCACAAGAACCCACTCCAATATTCTTGCCTGGAGAATCCCATGAATAGAGGAGCCTGGCAGGCTACAGCCCATGGTGTTGCAGAGTCGGACACAACTGAGCGATTAACACCAATAATGTCTAGTCATTAGGATTATTAGGAGATGTTGCTGTGTCATTTCAAAGAACCAGCACGAAATAAGAGCTCCTGGCACTAACTTCAGATTCAAACCAGTGCTCTGGAATAAAGAGCACTAAATATTTTATCATTGCTGGTGAACCTGGGTTTTTACACTTTTAGGAAGAAGAAAGAAGATTGCTCATTAAAATGAAATACAATGATTACATTGAAAGCATTGATTTTTAAACTATGTCCCATGAAACCCAGAGGGCTAGGGGACTGTGTGTGTGACCTTTGTGTGTAGTGATGTGGTGTATTTGCATGTGGTTTGGTATATTGTATATGTGTGTCTATGTGCAGTATGTGTGTAGGGTGTGAAATGTATGTGTGGATGTGTGGTGTGTGGTTTACCGTGCAGTGTGGATGTGTTGTGTGTGGTTTACCGTGCATGCAGTGTATGTCTGTGGGATCTGTGTTTGTGTGTGTGTGGTTGTACATGGGTGTGGTGTGGAGGCGTGTGTGTGCAGATATGAGCAGGCATGATGAATAGCTCTCAGCAGCCTCCTGCTCCTTCAATCAAAGCAGCTTCTTTACAACTTGTGGTTACCATGTGGGACAGGAGTAGGGGAAGGATGGACTGGGAGTTTGGGATTAGCAGATGCAAAGTGTTATATCTAGGATCGATAAACAGCAAGGTTCAACTGTACATCTCAGGGAATTCTATTCAGTCTCCTGGGATAAATCATAATGGAAAAGAATTTTTAAAATGTAATATATGTGTATATTTATAACTGAATCACTTTCCTGTACAGCAGAATCCCAGGGACGGAGGAGCCTGGTGAGCTGCCGTCTAGGGGGTCGCAGAGTCGGACATGACTGAAGCGACTTAGCAGCAGCAGCAGCAGAAATTAGCAGAACGTTGTAAATCAACTATACTTCAATTTTTTTAAACTATTTTTTTTAACAAGCAGTTTCTTTGATAGGTTTTGTGTATCAGGGCTTGGGGAAAATTTTTGTTTGCAAAATTAGGGCTCTGCTGCTTCAAAAAGGGGTTTGGAATATCTAGAGGGTTCATGTCGAGTTTGACATGAATAAGGTAAAAACCTTATTTCTCAAAACAGGCCTGGCATGTACCTTCAAAGTACATTTCATTTTCACAGTTATCCTTTATCCAATTAGTGTGAAGAATTTAAGCAATCAGTGTGTGCGTGTGTGCTCAGTGGCTTCAGTCATGTCCAACTTTCTGCAACCCCATGGACTGTAGCCCATCAGGCTCCTCTGCCCATGGAATTTTTTAGGCCAGAATACTGGAGTGGGTTGCCATTTCTTCCTCCAGGGGTAAGGAATCAGAGAAGTGTATTAAAGGAATAAGATAGAAGTTTGGGGAGTGGTTTATGCATGTTGTTTATTGAACTACACAAGTTAAAAAACACTACCACACCTTACGTATTTTAATTTCATTTTGAATCTCCTGCTTTGTCTACTCTTGGTAAAGGATTTTAGAGCAAAGTGAACTGCTCCATGAGTGGTGATGAGGCAGAGACGCTAAGACCTCCGAGACAGGGCTGGCAGGAAGGGCAGTGTCATGAGCTCTGGAGACCGTCTACTCAGGAAGAGGAATCCCAGATCTTGGTTGGTTTTTCTCTTCAAGGGACAGCTTTCTGAAGACATAGCTCTGAGTCAGCCACACCAAGAGAGCCAGGCTTTCAGTATTACAGAAAGGGCCTGACCTGGGGAACACACCACACACACAGGGTGCCTGCCTGAAGCAATGGCCTGCACCCACTTTCCTGTTACAGAAGCAATAAGCGGTTTCTAGAAAGTGTGGAAAATATAGATAAGCAAAACGAAGGAAACAATCACTCATGACCACCTCCCCTTAGAAAAATTCAGCAATACTGTCAATATTTTATAACTTCATTTTTCACTCTTATGTTGGCATTAAATTCTCTCCAACTTCCATTTTCATGCTGCTTAGTGTTCTTTGATTTCTATTATTCAGTGAATGCATAAATATGGTTTGAAAAGCAAATAACAAATCAGAGCATGCCATGAAAAGCAGAGTCCTCACGCCCACCTCTGAAAGCCCCTCAAGTGTCCCTGTGTTCTGCTTTCCAAGGGAGCTGTAGCATTTTACATTCCCTTGAGCAATGTAAAAGGGTTTCTTGACATTGGCAGGTTTTTAAAAAATTTTATCTTCTTTAATGATAAGTAGTAGTATCTCATTATGGTATATATTTAATGATCAAATATATTTTATATTCTCACTGAAGGAGGAACAAGTGTCAAATTCCTAATGTAATTCTCATTTGAGACATACATATTTTTTTCTTTATTTTTTAAATTGAAGTATGATTGATTTATAATGTTGTGTTAGTTTCACATGTACAGCAAAGTGATTCAGTTGTATATTTGTATAGATCTGTATTTATTCTTTTTCAGATTCTTTCCCGTTAATACTTATTTGTTGCTGTTATAGTTTAGTCACTCAGTAGTGTCAGACTATTTGTGACCCTGTGGGCTGTAGCCCACCAGGCTCCTCTGTCCGTGAGATTTCCCAGGCAAGAATATTAGAGTGGGTTGCCATTTCCTTCTCCAGGGAATTGTCCTGCCCCAGCAATTGAACCCATATCTCCTGCATTGGCAGGCAGGTTCTTTACTGCTGAGCCACCAGGGAAGGTTTAATGCATGTTACAAGACATTGAATATGGTTCCCTGTGCTATATATTAGGCCCTTGTTTATATTTTGTTTTTAATTGAGATATAATTGACATATGACATATTAGTTTCAGGTATACAATATAATGATTCAATATTTGTATATATTATGAAATCACTACAATGTGTCTAATTACCATCCGTCACCACACACAGTTACAATTTTTTTTCTTGTGATGAGACCTCTTAAGATCTACTGCCTTAGCAACTTTCAAATACACAACACAGAATTATCAGCTGTAGTCACCATGTTGTACATGACATCCCATGGCATTTATTTTATAACTGGGAGTTTGTACCTTTCAACAATCTTTATTCATTTTGCCCTCCTCCATCCTCCATACTAGGTCTTTATGTTAACTCTAAAAATGGAAAAACCAGCAGATTTTACTGTGATTCTGTACAGATTGTTCACAGCTGAGCCTAACATTACAGCTGAACTCAAAGAGAAAGAAAAGTAACTCTGGGTGAGTCACCAGGGCCATACAAAGGAAAACACAACAAGCATGACGGTTCTTACAGTCCATCCATTGTTTAAATTATGCGACCTTTGAGCTTCCTTCATATTTGGACCATGCATTATATGAATAGATAGATGTTTGCTCTCCCTTGCATTTCTTTTTTAAAAAATAATTTTATTTATTTATGTATTGTTGACTGTCCTGGGCCTTCATTGCTGCACGTGGACTTTCTCTAGTTGCAGCATGTGGGGGCTACTCTCTAGTTGTGGTGCACAGGCTTCTCATTACAGTGGTTTCTCTTGTTGTGGAGGACAGGCTCTAGAGCACAGGCTCAGTAGTTGGGGCACATGGGATTTGTTGCTCCGTGGCATGTGGGATCTTCCCGGACGAGGGATCAAACCTGTATCTCCTACACTGGCAGGCAGATTCTTTACCACAGAGCCACCTAAAGCCCCTCCCTTGCATTTCCAATTGATTCTCTCTTTTCTTCTTAGCATATTCCTTACATCATCAGGACTATTCTTTTATTACTGTCCATTGAGTGGAATTCCCTTTCTTATAGTATCTTTCAAAGGCCCTTGTTTCTCTGGAAACATGTGCCTGTCAGTTACACCCAGAAGACTTCAGTCCAGGCTTCTCTCCACACAAGTATCTGTGGTTTCACCTGTCATCTCCAGCCTCTCACAGTTGTTTTCTCTCATTTCCATCAGTTTCTACAGACACTTCTCTTTGGCGCCTTTGAATTTACCTCTCAGCACCCTTTCTTTTGGACAAAAACACACATCAACTGAAACAGCCACTTAAAGTACATGAATGTACTTCAAGCATATAAGTAATAGAGGGTCGCGAGATCAGGGTCTTTGCCACAAGTCAACCTGGCCTGTGACAGCTAAGTGCGTGTGTGCTCACACGCATGTGTGCCTGTGTTGCCTGTGTGCATGTCTGAGTCTGTGTGCTCATGCTTGCACGAATGTGTGTGTGCATGTGATCTGTGTGTGCATGTTTGTGCTCCTGTGTACCTGGACGTGTGTGTGCGCGCACATGTGCATGCAGAGGGGAGGCGCTGGTCCTGGGACAAGGGGAAGCTTTAATCCCTTTCCCAACCCTGCCTGCTTCAACTGCAGCCCCTGGGAAGCCTGGCACCGCCGACGGATAGCAAGGCTACAGAGAAGGAGAAGAAGCCACCTACGGCGACCACCAAGGCGGCAAGAGGAAAAGGAAAAGGCAAGAAGAAAGGGAAGGTGAAGGAGGAGGTGGAGGAAGAAACTGACCCCCGGAAGCTTGAGCTGCTGAACTGGGTAGGTGGGACAGCTCTGATCCCTTTTCTACGCTCACAGGGACCTCGGAGCCAGTCACCCTCCTCGAGGGGAGGGTACAGTTCTCGCAGCCTCCTCAGCTGCCCTGTGAACTTGCCCCTACCCACCACCCCCCAGGTACTCACGCCCCTCTCCCGGGCTCACGCAGGTGAATGCTCTGGAGCAGGCCATGCTGGACGCACTGGTCTTAGACCGTGTGGACTTTGTGAAGCTCCTGATTGAAAATGGAGTCAACATGCAACATTTTCTCACCATCCCGAGGCTGGAAGAGCTTTATAACACAGTGAGTGATTGCGAAGGAGGGAGAGTGAAGGGGAGCTAGCCCCATCAGAACATGGCTTTAGTGGAAGAGAGAGGGAAATGGCAACCCACTCAGCTATTCTTGCCTGAAGAATCCCAAGGACAAAGGAGCCTGGTGGGCTACAGTCTTAGGGGTCGCAAAGAGTCAGACATGACTGAGTGTCTAAGCATGCAATATTTAAGGGCCAGTGTTCTCGCCTGACCAGTGGGCTCGGCGAGGGTCCCATTCTCACCCACCTCTGCCAGGCTACCCAGCCCCCCACCCCATCTGTACCATTAACTCAGGGATGGTGCATGAGGATAAGTTTCTACAAAGGAAGAGTCTAGCTCCTGGAGTCATTAGCAGAGTGCAAAGTTCCTGGAGTGAGCAGTCATTTGTTCCTGGGGACTACCACTTTTTATGAGGCTTTGATAAAAATGGAAAATTGAGTTTACACAACAAGGAGCTCCCGAAATGAGAATCACAGTGTTTGGATGAAATCCTCTTGGCTTGTATTATCACCATATGAATTTTGAGATGTACATTTCCTCCCTTGTTCTAAAATTTTAAGTCATAGAAGTGAGCCGTTGCTTGCTAAAACTTGGTGAGCTTTTAGGACGATATGGTGCCCTGAGAGATTCTTTTTAAAATAATTTGATAAAAGGTATTTAACATATTGTTGAACATGTGGGATACTTCTTACCCATGACCAGTCCTATGTTGTAAAAGACATAGGCTGATAGTGGATGACATCCCAGCTTTCACAAATTCATTAATTCTATAGAGTCAGATTTTGCTGTACGAGTTGAAGAGAAAAACATGTTTAATATGGCTGAATGCTTCTCTTTCAGAGACTGGGTCCACCCAATACACTTCATTTGCTGGTGAGGGATGTAAAAAAGGTCAGTCTTCTCTTTTTGTCTTTGCTTTTGTTCATATATATATATATATATATATATATATATATATATATATAATGAGCTATTTCAAGATTTATTTGTTTTATTTATTTAATTTTTGGTTACATACCATGCAGCATGTGGGGTCTAGTTCCCTGACAAGGGATTGAACCTGTGCCCCCTGCATTGGGAGTTTGGTGTCTTAACCCTAGGACCACCAGGCAAGTCCCAGTCCGCTGTTCTCTAGTTGTTTACCTGTTGACTTCTTTCAATAAGACATTTTCTAAAGCAATTTTTAAATTTCCAAATGTGGTGTCATTTTATTGGCGGCATAAGAAATCATGAATTCCTCTTTCCATAAAAAGAGTTTGCTTTTTTCAAATGTCATCTTCTTCAAGTATGGTGTTCATCCCACACACAATTGGCTTGCGCTAAATGACTGTTTGGTGGTAGGTTGGCCCTGGCCAGGGGTGGAGGCTGGGGGGGACAGCAAGTTCCTCTCTGCTGCCCAGGGCCCCCGTGCTCTACAGGTTTCAGATTTACTCTCACTCCTTCCCTGTGCCTCTTTCCAGAAATCCTAGCAGGACAGGCCTCATGTCAATCTGCGTGTCCCATGCAACAGTTTTTCTTGGCCCTGTTTCCTCATTAGACAGTGATAGACACCTCCACTTCATGGCCCCACCATCCTTTCCAGGACTACAACCCCTTACACTCTTGTAGGATCCCATCTACTCCCTGTTCTGTCGTGGAGTTTCTGGCGTCCTGCTGCCCGCCGCAGGCTGGAGGATCAGACCAGGTTAACACAGAATGATTCATGCTGCCAGAAGCAACCCCTGGCACACGGAGTGCAGGACGGGTGTTCGTGTTCTGAGCAGGAGGGAACAACTCAAACCGGAGGAAAGGGCCTTCAGTCAGAGTCCCAGACAGACTGGTCAGACTTCAAACATATCTGATTCTACTGATGTGAGAATGTGGCGTTTACTACAAATGTTACAAATCTGGCTTCTTGAGCTTCCTCAATCAATAGAGATGGACTAGAGGCCAGACAAGGAATTCAGGTGAGGCTTTATTGGGGTTCTTGCTGCAGCAGTGGGGAGTGAGAACAACCTACAGTTTCCCTTGCTTGCTCCCTGAGGAAGGGCAAGCTGGTTCCTTAGGCAGTGGAGTGAGAGTAGGTGTGTGTCCAGGGTCGGGCTGAAGGAGTGACTTAGGTGGGTTGCTCACTTCTTAGGTGGTGCTGTGTGAAGGGGACAGTACCCTGCTTTTGCTCCAGGCTTCTCAAAAGAGGCAGTTGCAATTTTTGGTCTCTTTGTATCTTTTGGGTCCAGAATTTGCCCCAACTGCACATGCATACAATTATTTTTAGTCCCACACAGTTTCTTTGTATATTGTTGTTCAAGGAGAGGTGTGTCCAGGTGCAAGCATTGCAGTGAAGGGTCCCTGGTCCCAGCCTATCTCACAAATGCTCGCTGGATCAGAGCAGAATCATTGGATCTGGGAACCAAGAGGGACTAGGGATTGCCCTGCCCTTGTTTCCCACTTTCCCAGATTTCTTAGTTTTGGAAGCGCTGAGAGTCAAAAGCCACTGCTACTCAAGTGTAGACCCAACCAACCAGGTCTCACTTAAGTGGCTTCAATCGTTTTTCTCCTGCCCTCCACAGACACAGGACACCCTCGCTTGAAAGCCTCCCACATCTCATGAAGTTAAGGCTCCTTCTAAGACACTTACATCCACTGGGCCCATCACATGCCCACCATACGGGGTCTGCCTCACACTCATGTGTTCTGTCCTGGGGCCGAGCATGATCATATCTCCAGTGCTCTCCACCCTCGGCTGCAGCAGCCCCTGCTCTGCCTCAGTGTTACCCTCCCCAGGAAGCCCTTTCTCACCTGCCCACCCAGGCAGAGTGGGGGTCTGAAGATGCTGCTGTGTCGAGATTTGGGTGGCTTGGCCCTTAACCCCTCCCCTCCACAAACAACAAGCTCACCGAGGCAGAGCTGTATCTTGTCCCCTCATGTGAAATCCCTGACTTGATCAAGGATCACGATGGGGGCTGAACAGACTTGCAAAGCCTGAGTGAAGGATGAGGTCCCTGTGCCCAAGGAGGACATTCGAAAAGTGTAGTCTCCATGAGTGGAGAAGGAAATGGCAACCACTCCAGTATTCTTGCCTGGAGAATCCTATGGACAGAGAAGCCTGGCGGGTTGCAGTCCATGGGGTCACAAAGAGTCAAACACGACTAGTGACTAAATAACAACAATAGAGTCTCAATGGGATGGACCCCAGGTTTCTGCCATCATTTCAGCTGCAGGAAGTTAACCAAGCTAGAGATGCCACATAGCATAGCATCCTTTGTTTGTTTGTTTTTGCATAGCATCTTTATAATGGATGGGTCAGCTCTGCCTCCTGGATCAGCCAGCTGCCCAGAGGCATGAGTGACTGGCTTACAGGTGTATGGATGCTCTCAATTCCTCTCCCTTCTGCCCACACCCTGCCTTCATCTTAACACAGCCTCATCCATTCTGCAGCAGAAGTCTGCCCCTTCACGAGCTCCCAGCCACCTCAGGTAGTTTGTGTTCTTACTGAAGCCTTTGGGGTCCCTCAGAAAATCCTGGGGTACCACATGGAGGTTTCTTCAAAGGGTCCCAGTCCCAGGAGTGTCCTGTCCTCCCCTACCTTTCACAGAGTCCTCCTGCCCATCATGCGCTCACTCCCTCCTTCTGTAGAAAATCTGGACGCCAGCCCCTGAAGACACCTTCACCCCTGCAAGCAGCTGTCAAAGCACCTTCTCAACAGGGCAAATCTACTCACATCAAGGAAGACTTGTACCAGCTACACCATCTGTCCTCAATGATTTTTTCCCTTAATCAATTTTTTATTGAAGTGTAGTTGATTTACAATGTTGTGTTATTTTCTGCTGTACAGCAAACTGGTGTAGTTATACATACATATACATTCTTTATATATATATTCTTTATTTTTATTTTTTGGCCTCACTCTGTTGCATGTGGGGCCTCAGTTTCCAGATCGGGGACTATAATGGTGCCCCCTGCAGTGGCAGGCAGAGTTTCAACCTCTGGACCACTGGGAAGGTCCCTCTTTCCTTTATGTTTAAATGCACATTACTGGTCATTCTGTCCAAGCGCACAGACAAGCCCAGGCCTCTCCCCTACAGCCCTGTGGGTTTCTAACTCATCTCATGGGGAAGTTTAACCTATTTTCTGGAACATGGTTCACTCTCTTATCTCCCTCCATCCTGTAGTAACAGATAGAAGATTGTTTAATGTCCCATTGTTTCCGTTAACACCCACATCGCCAGCAGGGGTGGCCACGACGCCAAGGTGTGTGATGCAGTCCAGGCCACAGGTACCTTCTCGCAGGGCCTGAGACATGGCTCCTTTCCTTACAGGGCAACCTTCCTCCTGACTACCACATCAGCCTCATAGACATCGGGCTTGTACTGGAGTACCTCATGGGTGGCGCCTACCGCTGCAACTACACGCGCAAGAGCTTCCGGACCCTCTACAACAACCTGTTTGGACCCAAGAGGGTAGAGCTCAGTGGACACGCAGTTATTCTGTGGCTCCCACGGTCACACATGGTTCCTTGCTCACCCCCACAATAACTCAGCCTGTTCAAGGCCAAACTCATTACCCCATCCCCCCCACACCTTCCAGTCCTCCTGCAGTGGCTTTCGGTGTGAAGCATCTTTCTTCCCTCCACCCATCAGGCCCATAGCCCAGCACTTGCACCTGCCCCATCCTTTGTTCACAGCTGTCTTCCTCCTGGGCTCCTTTGTCTCTGCTTTCTTCCATGCTTCCTACCTCTGGAGCCACCCTGATCCTCCAAAATGAGGATCCTGACGGGGCATTCCCTGCTCACAAACTCCCAAGGCTCCCCAGTGCCCGAGGAATCACCGTCAAGCTCCTGATCGAAGCGTCTAAGACTCTCCCTCATTATCCACACCCTGTTGTGGGTGACCATGTACCACTTTCAGAACAAACTCTACTAACATGTCAGCTGTGTCTCCCCACTTCAAAACCCCATGTGTATCCCAGGCCCAACTCATGTGTGAGACCTCCCATGAAGCCCTCCCTTCGCCCCACTCAGAGCCCCATAGCTCAGTGTCTGTGCTTCTGTGGGTGAACTTCTCTGGTTCTCCCTGGGGTGGGGGTCCTGTGTCTGCACGTCTGTCTCCTCACCTGACCTGGGATGACAGAAGCAGAGGAAAGGAAAATAGATTTTAATAGATGAAAGAGTACTTTATATCATGAACTGTGAAGGACAAATGCTTTCCTTAGATTTGTCCTTCATTGTTAATTATACAAAGTACTTTAAAAATTTTATTTATTTTTAATTGGAGGATAATTACTTCATAATATTGTGTTGTACAGTATTAATTGCTTTACAATATTACAATACAATATTTCTGCCATATATCAACACGAATTCACCATAGGTATATGTATATGTTCCCTCCCTCTTGAACCTCCCTACCCAAAGTACTTTTTAATCTATTATTAATCTACTAGCAATATCACTAATGTACAACTCACAGTATTGTAACTTCAGTTATCTGATTCCATTGAATTTTTTTCCCTCCCTTTTCATTATGCAGCCGAAAGCTCTCAAACTTCTGGGAATGGAAGTAAGTAGGACTTGTTTCCAGTGGTTTCATGGTATCATGCAGCCTCTTCATTTTGTATTTAACATAAAATTTTTTTTCCATGAATAAATCCACTTCACCACATACCAAGAGTTACTTGGATGATTTAGTCAGATTATATTCAAAGGTCATAGACATTTTTTTAAAAGGTAAAAGCCACCCAACTGACTTTTATTAAAATTAAGAACAACTCAAGCTCACCCACTATTGTTGGCATCATTATCCCCTCTGGTTTTTAAAAGTGTTCTGGAAATTTTACCACATGAAAACATAAATAAAGGAAGAATACATAAAAGAAGGAGTAAATTATTATTGGCAGAAAAATATTTTGTATCTAGAAAGTCCAGGAAAATCAACAAAGTTTCCTCATAATGGGACAAAAATATCCAGAAATAACCTTAACAAGGGAACTTAAGAACAAATCACTAGACATGAAAATACACAAACGAGTAGAGGAAGTACCATAATACAATATTAAGACTGAGTATTATAAAGATTCTTCTCAAATAAATTCAGGAGTTAAGTAGCATCCCAATTTCTGTATGGATTCAGGGTAGAAGGTTTTGATTCTTGTTCACAGTTGACACTGACCTTCAGCATAACTAGAAGGGTTATGAAAGTCGGAGTTGCATAATCCCTTAGTCTCTCGGATTGGTTGTATCACATAGGGTTTATCTACTGGATGAAGCCTTGGCGGAACTCTCCTATATAATAACCTGTCCAGTCTTGTTGTCAGAGGCCCATTTTTCACCACCTTAGTAATAACTTTTATAATAGGAGTTCATAGAGGCTTTCTATTTTCTGGAGTCAGCTTTGGTCAATTATATTTTCATAGAAAACAATTTACTTCATCTAGACTTTCAAGTTCACTGTTGTAATCTTTATTGCTGTTTAGTCTCTCAGTTGTGTCCTACTCTTTGTGACCCGATGGACTGTAGCCTGCCAGGCTCCTCTGTCCGTGAGATTTCCCAGACAAGAATACTGGAGTGGGCTGCCATTTTTTTCTTCAGGGGATCTTCCTGACCCAGGGATTGAAGCCATGTCTCCTGCATTGGCAGGGGGATTCTTTACCACTGAGCCACCTGGGAAGCCCCATAAACCTTTACAGAGTATTTTAATTCTTTCAGTCTACTCTGTATCTTTAGTTGTGTACCAAATCTTGTTCCAGTTTTTTGTTTTTTTTATATCTCCACCCTTTATTCTTAACCATACCTGTCTTTGGATTTCATTGGTATTTTTGCTTAATTCAGCAACTTTCTTTTTTTCTGTTTTCTATTTTATTAATATATTTTAATTTTTATTCATTCCCTCCATATACTTTGTATGGAGTTATTGTATTATTTTTATTGACTCAATTTGAAAGTGAAGTTTGCCCATTTTCAATATTCCTTATACAATAAATTCATGAAGAGTATACGTTTTTCTCTGAGCATTGTTTTTCATGGTACCCTACAGGTTTCGGTAAGTAGAGCTTTTATTGATATTCATTTCTAAACAGTTTATAATTTCCTCTTTAATCCAAGAGTTATTTATAAGCATATTTTAAGTTGCCTAGATACAGACTTTTGTTATTGTGGTTATCTTAGTCTCATTGATTTCTAGTATTACTCTTTGGATGTAGGCTATATGATTTCCAATATCTAGAACTTGTTGAGATTGAAAATCTCAAAAGAATTGGGGTATAATGCCAGGTGGAATTTTGTTAATGATCCATGTGTGTGGAAACAAATGTATATTCTCAGTTTGTTGGACACAATTATATACTTCTCTGCAGGAGACCTGGGCTCAATCCCTGGGTTGGGAAGATCCCCTGGAAAAGGGAAATACTCCACTATTTCCACTCCAGTATACTCCACTCCCTTCACTGAGAATCCCATGGATGGAGGAGCCTGGTAGGCTACAATCCACGGGGTTGCAAAGAGTCAGACACGACTGAGCGACTTCACTTCACTTCACTTCATACTCCACTCCAGTATTCTGACCTGGAGAATTCCCTGAACTGTATAGTCAGTCCATGGGGTCACAAAGAGTCGGACAGGACTGAATGACTTTCGCTTTCAGCATACTGTCAGATCAAACTTAGTAATTTTATTATTCAATTTGCTTCTATATGTACTAGTTTTTTCAAGTTAATTTCTGACTGAGGGGTGTTTAGAGGCTCTTACTATTATTTGTGATTGTGGATGGATTCATTTCGTCTTAACTTCCAGTTCATATCTTTTGTTATTCTATTGGGTTGCTTCTCTTTTACTTGTTGCTTTGTGTCTCTTCATGCACTTTAGGGAAATGAACACCTTGTCGGTTATTTTCTGCCTATAGCAATATTAAAATTATTTTATGAGAAGTTGCATACAATTAATATTTTAATAATATACTATGGAAAGGTAGGATTAAAGGGGTTTCTGTTTGGACTTCCCTGGCAGACTCCAGTGGTTAGGACTGCACTTCCACTGCAGGGGGCATAGTTTTGATCCCGAGTCAGGGAACTAAGGTCCTGAATGCCTTGTAGTGTGGTGAAAAAAACTCTGTTTTACAATTTTTCATTAGTCCTTAGTGGATTTTTATTTGACTTGATATAATCTTGAAAATAAAGCTACATTTCCTTTTTAATTTCAATATTCCCTAAATGACTGAAACTGCAGTTTTACTGGGACAAATTAGAACAAAAACATTTAAATTCAAGGCAAGATATGATAGTTTCAATAAAAACATCAGAATACCTCATAATGAGGTTATAAAACTTGGTTTAGTCATGAACTACTTGCCATAAGAATTGACGAGTCAGGCTCCACCCCTTTTCCTGCCCCATGCCCAGCCACTCCATTCATGTGAATGTGGGCAAATTATTCAGACGTTAAGCCACAACTTCCTTATCTGACTGACTGGAAGACATTAAGAACCTCTCAGGATCAGTGTGAGAATAAAAGAAGGTCACTGATGAGAAAGCTATTTGCAAAAGAGCAGAGATCCATTTCTGTTATCCTATTGGGTACTGGATCCTCAGCCTGGATCAGTTCAGTTCAGTCACTCAGTCGTGTCCGACTCTTTGTGACCCCATGAACCGCAGCACACCAGGCCTCCCTGTCCATCACCAACTCCCGGAGTCCACCCAAACCCATGTCTATTGAGTCGATGATGCCATCCAACCATCTCATCCTCTGTCATCCCCTTCTCCTCCTGCCCTCAATCTTTCCCAGCATCAGGGTCTTTTCAAATAAGTCAGCTCTTCTCATCAGGTGGCCAAAGTATTGGAGTTTCAGCTTCAACATCAGTCCTTCCAACAAATATTCGGACTGGTTTCCTTTAAGATTGACTGGTTGGACCTCCTTGCCGTCCAAGGGACTCCCAAGAGTCTTCTCCAACACCACAGTTCAAAAGTATCAATTCTTTGGTGCTCAGATTTCTTTGCAGTTCAACTCTCACATCCATACATGACTACTGGAAAAACCATAGCTTTGACTAGACGAACCTTTGTTGGCAAAGAAATGTCTCTGCTTTTTAATATGTTGTCTAGGTTGGTCATAGCTTTTCTTCCAAGGAGCAAGTGTCTTTTAATTTCATGGTTGCAATCACCATCAGCAGTGATTTTGGAACCCCAAAAAATAACATCTGTCACTGTTTCCATTGTTTCCCATCTATTTGCCATGAAGTGATGGGACCAGATGCCATGATCTTAGTTTTCTGAATGATTCCATGCAACATGCATGTTTCACCACCAGTTCTCCCAGTCATTAATGCCTTCCTTTAGGATCCTGCTTTATTATTAGAATCACCCCTCATAATCCCTTGGAAATGGAAAGCATTGGCCTTCTATTTATAACACGTCCATGAAAAGACAAATCTCATTCAAAATAGAACTCCTGCTTCCTTAAACTCTTGGTAGATGTGTGTGCATGCTCAGTCATGTCTGATTTTTTGAGATCACATGGACTGTAGGCCTTCAGGCTCCTCTGTCCATAGGATGCTCCAACCAAGAATACTAGAATGAGTTGCCATTTCCTCCTCCAGGGGATCTTCCCAATCCAGAGATCAAACCTGTGTCTCCTGCATCTCCTGCATTGGTAGGTGGATTCTTTACCACTGAGCCACCTGGGAAGCCCAAACCATTGGTAGAAAACCAAGATATTTTTCTCTACCTACTTCTACATTTTTTCTATTAATCTCTGGTTCAGAGTGTTGATATTTAAAGACATCCCTCAGGAAATGAGTTTTGTGCTTTATCTTTCCTATGGGGTGATTTTGATTGAAGTGTTTTCTTTGTTTTCAGTTTTGCAGTTTCTCTTCAATTTTTAGAGCCTTCTAGAAAAAAAACACAAAAACCTGCCAACCCAGGAGTATAAACTTCATACAGTATTACGCCTTTTCAGCTCATTTGATTTTCAATGGTTTACTTCTCATAATAAACATGTGCATCTTTTCAAAAGAATTCATATGATGGGTGGACACACAGATGTACTTAAGAAGTCTCTCTGTTCCCGCAGACAGCAAGGTTTCCCTTCTTCCAATTGGTTGTGAAACCCTTTACTGCATGTTTATGGCAGAACCACAGTTAAGGTGTTTCTCTCCCCTCAGGATGACGAGCCACCAGCCAAAGGGAAGAAAAAGAAGAAGAAGAAAAAGGAGGAGGAGTTGGACATTGATGTGGATGACCCGGCCGTGAGTCGATTCCAGTACCCCTTCCACGAGCTGATGGTGTGGGCTGTGCTGATGAAGCGCCAAAAGATGGCGGTCTTCCTCTGGCAGCGCGGGGAGG
Organism: Muntiacus reevesi; assembly: GCF_963930625.1. NCBI lineage: Eukaryota > Metazoa > Chordata > Mammalia > Artiodactyla > Cervidae > Muntiacus > Muntiacus reevesi. Next base: position 25,799,066 of record NC_089263.1, on the reverse strand, counting down.
AGAGCATGGCCAAGGCCCTGGTGGCATGCAAGCTCTACAAGTCCATGGCCCACGAGTCCTCCGAGAGCGAGCTGGTGGACGACATCTCCCAGGACTTGGACAACAATTCAAAGTGAGTGTCTGGAGGGGACGTAGAGCTCAGGGAGACCCAGGTGTCCTGAGAACCACCCCTTTTCCAGGAAGGGTGGCAAATGTGGTTCTCACTTAAGTATCATCACATTTAAAGCTTGTTCATCAAACGCTTTGTTCATTGTGTCAGTATTTTTCCTTCTGTCTTTCTGAGGCATTTCTGGACCATCATTGTTTTTGTCGACTGTCTTCTTGTGCAAACTATGGAAATGCAATTTTTTATTAATTAATTTTTATGGGAGTATAGTTGCTTCACAATGTCATGTTACTTTCTGCTGTATAGCAAAAAGAATCAGTTACACTTATATGTGTATCCCCTCTTTTTTGGATTTACTTCCCATTCAGGTCACCGTAGAGCACTGAGTAGAGTTCCCTGTGCTATACAGTAGGTTCTCATTAGTTATCTATTTTATACCTAGTTATGTATATATGTCAACCCCAATCTCCTGATTCATTTCACCCTCCCTTCCTCCTTGGCATCCATATTTTTTCCCTATGTCTGTGTCTCTATTTCTGCTTTGCAAATAAGATCAACTATACCATTTTTCTAGATTCCACATACATACATTAATACATGATATTTGTGGAAAAATAATTTTAGACAGTATATCTTTATTAAAATATAGCTATTTACAATGTTGTGTTAATTTCTGCTGTACAACAAAGTATATACATATATATGTGATTCTTTTTTATATTCTTTTCTATTATAGTTTATCATAGGATACTGAATTTAGTTCCCTGTGCTATACAGTAGGACCTTGCTATTTATGCATCCTATATAAAAAAGCTTCTGTCTCCTAACCTCAACTACCCACCCCCTCCCTTCCTCAGTTCCAGTTGGCAGTCATTGCTGTGTTCTCTATGTCCATGATTCTTTTTCTGGGAAACACAACTTAAATGCAAAGACAACAAAACTGATTTTCATAAGGAAACATGCATTCAGAGGAGTACAGCCTTAGTGAACCTATGCCCTTGGACTTGATCTTCCCAATGACCTCTTAGGGGTAGGACAGGATGGCTACAGGGGGCTGGAGCTAGGTATTTCCCTACCCTCAGCTCAGTCAGGCTCTGATAAAACACCAATAGGTTGAACTCTGGTTAGCTAGTTTTCCCCAGGGCAGGCTTTGTTAGGAAGAACAGAGTGCTCTAGGCATAGTTCAGAATGGTCGCCGCCCCCCCGTCCCCCCCCCCCCGCCCCCAGGCTGGCAGTATGAGGGGATTCTCCTCCCATCTTCCCTGTGAGAACTCGGTGGGGCACCTGGAGGTAAAACTCATGAAACTGTGGACACACTTCTCTAAGCCAGGGCTCCCCAGACTTATTAACCTGCTGACTTGTCCTCATGGGGCCTCCAGAAGTAAGCCTCCGACATGGCTGAGCACGGACCCTGGCCCCTGGCTGTCTGCTTGGGGACATCCAAGGAGCTCCCTGCTGGAAGAGGACAGGGAGTCAAGGACTCTGTGTCCTGTGTCTCCTTGATGTCCCCATGGACATGGCTCTCTAACAAAGTGTGTGGCTGTCACTGCCTCACCCGCTCCCGTCTGTGTCTCGGCAGAGACTTTGGCCAGCTGGCTGTGGAGCTCCTGGACCAGTCCTACAAGCACGATGAGCAGATCGCCATGAAACTACTGACGTACGAGCTGAAAAACTGGAGCAATTCGACCTGCCTCAAACTGGCTGTGGCAGCCAAACACCGGGACTTCATCGCCCACACCTGCAGCCAGATGCTGCTGACAGACATGTGGATGGGGAGGCTGCGGATGAGGAAGAACCCTGGACTGAAGGTACCTGTGACCTGGCTGTGTAGTGACAAGTGACACCTGTGGGCTCTGACTCTCTGCCTGGCTGAGCTAAACACTGTCTGTGGATTATTTCATCCACGACTCTGAACAACCCTGGGAGGGAGACCCTGTGGCAATCCTTGCCTTACAGATGGAGAACCTGAAGCTTTGAGATGAAGGGACTCACCTAGGATCCCAGCAGTAAGGTGAGGGGCAGCACCTGAACATGGGTGGTCTAACGCCAGAGCCCAACCTGCAGCAAGACTAGCTTGTGGGCATGGCATCCACTCTAACGAGTTGTGCACCCCTGACCATCCACCCACCACTAAGGCAGGCACCTGAGCTCTGTTCTTATAGATTACCTTATGACTCTGAAAGTACTTGCTATCATTTTATTGTTAATTTTTATTGAAATATAGTTGATTTACAATGTTGTGTTAGTTTCAGGTATACAGCGAAGTGAATCAGTTATATATATATATATTCCTTTTTTACAACTTCTTCCATTATAGGTTTTTGAGCATAGTTCCCTGTACTATACAGTAGGTCCTTGTTGATTATCTATTTTATACATAGTATTATGTAATATTACATAATGCTATTATGTAATATTACATAATGCTATTATGTAATAATAGTTTTACTATTATATTAAAAGTATTTTAAAAGTATTTTAATATAATAGTTTGTATCTGCTAATCCCAAACTCCTCGTTTATCCCTCCTTGCTTTGGCTTTATTAAACATAAGTTTGTTTTCTATGTCTGTGAGTCTATTTCTGTTCTGTAAATAAATTCATTTATATTCTTTTTCTAGATTCCACATGTGAATGACATTATATGATATCTGTCTGACTAACTTCACTAAGTGTGATAATCCCTGTCATTGTTGTTTAATGGCTCAGTTGTGTCTGACTCTTTGTGACCTCATGGGCTGTATCTCACCAGGTTCCTCTGTCCATAGGATTTCCCAGGCAAGAATACTGGAGTGGGTTGCCATTTCCTTCACCACTGGATTTTCACAACCCAGGGATAGAACCCATGTTTCCTGTGTTACAGGTGGATCCTTTACTGATGAGACACCAGAGCAGCCCATGTAATATCTAGGTTCATTCATGTTGCTATAATTGGCATTTATGGCTGAGTAGTATTCCATTGTATATATGTACTACATCTTCTTTATCCATTTTTTTGTTGATGGATATTTATGTTGCTTCCATGTCCTGACTATTGTTAACAGTGCTGCAATGAACAAACATTGGGGTGCATGTATCTTTTCGAATTATAGTTTTGTTCAGATATATGCCCAGGAGTGGGCCTGCCGAATCATTTGGCAACTCTATTTTTAGTTTATTGAAGAACCTCTATACTGAATATATCTACAAACCAGAATCAGACTCACAGACATAGAGAACAGACTTGTGGTTGCCAAGGGGGATGGGATGGTGGGTGAGGGAAGGACTGGATGTTTGGAATTAGCAGATGCAAACTAGCCTATATAGTATGTATAAGCAACAAGGTCCCACTGTACAGCTCAGGGAACTATATTCAATATTCTGTAGTAAATCATGATAGAAAAAAATATGAAAAAGAATATATGTATAACAGAGTCAATTTGCTGCACAGCAGAAATTAAGCCCAATATTGTAAATCAAATATGCTTCAATAAAATTAAAAAACAACAACAACAGCCAAGGTCTGGTCCAGCCTCAACATGCAGCTGCCAAGTGGCAGAAGATAAGAAGGGCTGAGGAGCATCCCCAAGTCCACTCTGTGATCAAGTCTACAGGTCCATATGTTCCAGCTCTTCAACCCATAAACAAACAGAGCTTGTTTATATATGTACCATAAACAAACATATGTACTAAAAGTTCACCAGGACTTCCCTGGTGGTCCAGTGGTTAAGACTTTAGGCTCCCAATGCAGGGGACTCTGGTTCAATCCCTGGTCGGGAATCTAAGATCCCACATGCTACCTGGCACAGCTAAAAAAGAAAAAAAGTAGTTGAACATATTACTAAAAAGCAATTTTTTAAACATGCCAGAATTTTAAAGAGTGAGATTAAACTGTATTGTCTTCAGCAGCACTGTCCAACAGAAATAAAGCACAAATGTGCTTTAAATTTAAACTTTAGATTTTCCCTTTACAAAAAGATTTTTAATAGCTATAGAAAGTTTTTCAAGTATGTTGTAGAAAGTAAAAAAGAAACAGTTAAAGTTAACTTTTAAAAATTATTTGTTTATTTGGCAGCACTGGGTCTTAGTTGCAGCATGCAGGATCTTCAGTCTTCCTTGAGGCACGTGGGACCTTTTAGTTGCAGCATGTGGAATCTAGTTCCCTGACCAGGGGGACAACCTGAGCCTCCTGCATTAGGAGCATGGAGTCTTAGCCACTGGACCACCTGGGAAGTCCTGAAGTTAATTTTAGTAATATATTGATTTATTGATTTAAACCAGTAGGTACAAAATGTTTTCGAAAGGAAAAATATCACTAATGAGATAGTCTATATTCTTTTTTTGTACTAAGTTTTTGAGATTTGGTGGGTGTTTTGCAATCTCTTCCTTTTCTTTTTTTAACCTAATGCTTTTTTTTAATATAATGTCTATCCATAGGTATAAATATTTGTAAGCATCAAATTTCCTTCAAAGCATTTTTAATTTGCAATATAAATATGTAATTATTGTAAAGCCAGGATTGTTTTTTTTAATTTAATTCTTTGACTAGTTCATATCATATGCACATATTAAAAAATTAAAACTGTTTATGGGACTTCCCTGGCAGTCCAGTGGTTAAAACTTCACCTTTCAAGTGTGGGTTCAATCCCTGGTTCCATCCCTGGTTAAGGAGCTAAGATTCCACATGCCTCTGGGCCCAAAAATCAAAACATAATACAGAAGCAATATTGTAACACATTCAATAAAGACTTTGAAAATGGTGCACATCAAAAAAATAAAAATAAAACTGTTTAAAGTGTGACAAATCTCCCTGCTAACCCCTGTCCCCCATGTGGCCTATTCCACCCAGTGGCAACCACTGATATTTGTTTCTTGTGTATATTTCCATATGTAAAACTAATATGAATACTCTCTTTTCTTTTCGTGGTGAATTAAATATACTTACTGTTTTTTCTTTTTCACAAAGGTTGACATAGTCATTGTTATGTACCGTTTTTTCCCACTTCCTCTGGGAACTCTTTCTGTATTACAACATAGAACATTCCTTCATTCTTACCTGCTTCCCCTGTTTTCCTTTACGGTGGACTATCACAGCTCAGGCCAGTCCCCAGTGCAAGTCACTCACCCCTGGGGGTGCTACACTCATGGCCACCATGGCTGCTCTTGAACACACATTGTGCCTCACATGTCTGCTAAGTGAACATCCAGAAGGGGAGCTGTTGGCCCCATGGGGATCTGGACTTGTGATTTTGATAACCTTTCCTTCTGTGGAAGTGTCCACCGCCCCCCACCATTGTGCAGAGAATTTTCCCACAATCCCACCAATATGGTGTGTGAGCACACATTGGAATTTTTACAATCTAATGGTAAAAAATGAGATCTTTGCATAGTTTCTTTGAATGTCTTTCATCCCGCCCCCACTTTTTTTTTTAAAAGATGCTATCAGTTTCTTTATTGTTATTTTATTTTTGGCCATGCTTCAGCTGGGATCTTAGTTCCCTGACCAGGGATCAAACCACTGAACCATCTGAAAAGTCCCTGAATATCTCTTATGAGTGAAAATGAGCCCATTTGCTGTAAACACAAATGTCCCTAAGTTCACTGCTTTTGCCCATTTTTTTGCTGGGCTGTTAGAAGTTTCCTTCTTGACGTCTAGGAGATCTTTCCTAATTAGAAAGATTGGCCCTTTTCCTGTGTCAAGAGCTGCAAGTATATTTTCCCATGAGTTGTTTTTTACTGTGGTTGTGATGTGTTTTTGCTGTGCAGAAGTTTGTGATTTAAGTACAAGATCTATTGATCTTTGCTTTGATTGTGTCTTGATTTGGGAGCATCATTAGAAAGGCTTTCTCCTCTATTTATGAAACAATTCTCATGTGATGATTCTTAGTTGTTTCATTGTCTCTGTATGCATCCCCCTACCCTATTTTCTTTCATGAAATTATTGAGCTAGACAGAGTTATTCTAGTGATTGTGTGAGATATGGATCCAACTTAATTATTTTATAAATGATCACACAGACTCTCAATAACATGCATTACATAGTCATCTTTACTCCTCTCATTGGATGTGGTATTTGTCTCACAAGTGTATTTGAATCTTTTCCTGGATCCTTCCATTCTGCTCCACTGTTTGGTCTCTTTATATACCTGTACTACACTGTTTTAATTATTAGTGTTTTATAACATAATTTTTAGTATATGGTAGAAATAGCCCCTTTGTGGTGTTCTTAATAATGGATGGCTGAGGGGAATTTTTTTTAAAAATTAGGACTTAACATTGGAAACAGCTTAGTATTGGAGACACACAGCACAGCAGTGATAAAAATGGCAAGAGTGGGGCTTCCCTGGTGGTCCAGCAGTCAAAACTCCACAGTTCCAGTACAGGGGCTGGGGGTTCGATCCCTGGCCAGAGAACTAAAATCCCACATGCTGTCCAGAGTGGCTAAAAAATTAAAAAATAAAAACAGAAACGTGGTTTTTAAAAAAATGACAGAGGTCTCCATTTATAGGTTAGGCCATCCTTTTGTTGTCTAGGCTGAGCCCATGTTAAGTTCTTCTTTCTTTCTTTCTATTTTCCCCAGAAGAACAGAACCAATTTATTTATTTATTTTATAGAATCGACGCACATGATTGAGTATGAGGACTGGTAAATCTGAATCTGTAATACAGAAATCAGGATTTCTATATTACATTCTTGAGGCAGAATTCCTAGTTCTTCAGAAAACCTTTGGGTTTTTTTTCCTTTTTTGTTTTTAAATGTTTTTTATTATTGTGATTAAAGTCACATAATATAAAACACACTATTTTAGCCTTATCTAACTATACAGTTCAATGGGACTAAGTACATTCACAAATCCTTCTTTCAGGAGCACGGTCGTCTTCCAACCCTTGGCCCATATATTCACATTTACATCTAAGTTATTTCTATTTAAAATATTTTGGTCTAATTAATTAATTTTTACTTGACCCACCTCCCAGAATATTGGAAATAAAAGCAAATATAAACAAATAGGACCTAATGAAACTTAAAAGCTTTTGCACAACAAAGGAAACTATAAGTAAGGTGAAAAGACAGCCCTCAGATTGGGAGAAAATAATAGCAAATGAAGCAACAGACAAAGGATTAATCTCAAAAATATACAAGCAACTCCTGCAGCTCAATTCCAAAAAAATAAATGACCCAATCAAAAAATGGACCAAAGATCTAAACAGACATTTCTCCAAAGAAGACATACAGATGGCTAACAAACACATGAAAAGATGCTCAACATCACTCATTATCAGAGAAATGCAAATCAAAACTACAATGAGGTACCATTACTTACTATATTTTACTTTAAAAAATTACCTGCTTTGAAACTCAATGTAAGATCTTTACTTTTTAAGCTAGGATTCCATATCATCCTGCTTGCTGTTCATCTTGAACAATGTGGTGGTTGTTCACATTTCTCAGTGTCTGCAATTCTATCCATGTACAAGACCAAATAAGCCACAGACCATCAGAGCAGAGACAGACCCACTCCAGAGCTGCTTGCTTACTGAGGAATGCTGAAGCTCATCATTTAAAATTTTACCTATATTGGGAAAATTTTCAGGAGTTCTCACAGCTTAAAAATCCACTTTTCTCATCATACCTAGGTTATCATGGGGATTCTTCTCCCCCCAACCATCTTGTTTTTGGACTTTCGCACCTATGATGACTTCTCCTATCAAACATCCAAGGAAAATGAGGATGGCAAAGAAAAAGAAGAGGAGAATATGGTCAGTGATGCCCCCAACCATCAAACCTCATCTTCAAAAGGGTTGCTATTTCTCTTGCCGTGAATTTAGACACTGCAGGAATACACAACATTTGAGGTTGAACATCATTAATGTATTTATTTGTTTTCCTTATACCTTCATTGGTGAAAGGTCTATTCAAATCTTTTACTTCTTTTTTTTAATTTATTTTTTATTGAAGGATAATTGCTTTACAGAATTTTGTTGTTTTCTGTCATTAGCCTTTGGAAAAATTCAATTATTAATAAATCACAATAATATATCGAAAGAAAAAGAATAGAGAGCATTTTTATAATCCTTGATTTTGGAAGGTGCCTGTCTGTTAGCTGTGGGGCTAGGGTCCCGGGAGTTTCCCATCTGGCAGTCTGCTTGCCATGTGCTCTGCTCTGTTTTCAGGATGCGAATGCAGATGCCAGCTCCAGAAAGGGGGACGAGGAGAACGAACACAAAAAGCAACGAAGTGTCCCCATTGGGACCAAGATCTGTGAATTCTACAATGCCCCCATCGTCAAGTTCTGGTTTTACACAGTAAGGCCTCCCTTAGCATGTTTTAGATGTATGAGAATCAAGAAGAATGATTCTTCTTCTTTAAGAAAGTGCTTTTTAAAAAAAATCAATGGATTAAGATGAGTTATGCAAATAGAAGTGAGACTAACTCAGATCCTCAATTAAATTATATAACATCCCTTATATGCAGAATCTAAAAAGAAATGATACAAATGAGCTTACTTCTAAAACAGAAAGAGACCCACAGACTTAAAAAACAGACTTATGGTTACCAGAAGGGAAGGATGGGGGGAAGGGATAGTTAGGGAGTTTGGGGTGGATGTAAACACACTGCTATATTTAAAATGGATAACCAACAAGGACCTACTGTATAGCACAGGGAATTCTGCTCAATTTTATGTGGCAGCCTGGATGGGAGGGCAGTTTGGAGGAGCAAGGATACATGTATATGTATGGCCAAGTCCCTTTGCTATCTACCTGAAACCATCACAACATTATTAATCAGCTACACTCCAATGTAAAATGAAAAGTTTAAAAAATCAGTGGATTAAAATGAATTATGCACATGAAGTGGGACTAACTCAGATCTTCAACTAAAATTGAACCTAGATAGGCAATATTTATATACAGGAATGTGATCATTCTAGACCAAATATACCATTTCATAAAGCCAAATAATCATATTCTATTTCCTTAAGAAGAAGGATTTTTCAAATGTCTTATAGTAATACACACTTAGGAAAATACAGTTCTAGTCCAACAATGAGCAAAGATGACTCATATTGAGAGAGCAAGCTGACAAATGCCATTGTTCAGAAGACTGATGGGATCACTCAAAGTGGAGTTGAATCCAGAGCATGAAGTCCTGGGTTTGAGGAACAAATCAAGGCCTCCAAACTGTGGCCACATACTCTCATCCAGCCCTATCTGTGGCCACTGTCTGGACGGCTATAGGAGGGCACTGTGGCTGGAGCAAGAATGGTCCAGTCTTACACATGCAGGAGGGTGAGAGAAGTGGGGCAAAGAGACTGGAGCAATTTGGAAGGTTCTGAAGGAAACTGAGCTGGTTGCGGGTGGTCCCAGCAGGGGTGGCAGGCACACTGTGCCTCCAGAAATCACTGCAGTCTTCGGGAGGGTCAAGACTACTCATTAAGTCCCAGGTACCAGGGCACAACCCATCTCAGGCAGAGCCTGGCAGTGCAGTTCCATTAGTGACTGGGCATGAGCAGGTGATGGAAAGTGAGGAGCCAGATCCAAGGCCATGGACAGGGCGATGGCTGTGGGTAGGCAGAAGGCGGAGGCGGAGCTCCGGGGCACAGCACCCTCGGGGCTACATGGGAACCCAGGTCAGTGAGAGTCTGGACACCCAACCTCTTGGCAGCCACACCTGAAGCCACAGCTGTCCATCTGTTCTGGTCAGAACCAGTTGAGGCCCAGGCAATTCCGAGCCCAGGCCCAGAACCTGAGGTCAAGTGGATGAAGAGGGTGGGGCCAGGAGGCTGACAAGCCTTGGGTGTCTCCCCAGGGCCTCTAAATGCAGCCTGCAGATGTAGGGGAGGGGGTCCCATGCTTTTACAGCTCAGGAGATGCAGGTTCAATCCCTGAGCCAGGAAGATCCCCTGGAAAATGAAATGGCAACCCACTCCAGTATTCTTTCCTGGAGAATCTCATGGGCAGAGGAGCCTGGAAGGCTAGAGTCCATGGGGTTGGAAAGAGTTGAACACAACTGATGTGACTGAGTACAAGGGGTTCCCAATGCAACCCAACTTTGAGAACTCTTGCTCTAATCCTCCTGCAAAGACTAGACATGGTATGCTGCCTGTATCCTGTTGAAAAACCAATCTGGAGGGGGCCATTAAAAAAAAAAGACTGGGAATCACAGATGATCAATTGCTAGCACACACCTTACCCAAACCACCAAAACTTCAGAAGGGGCCTGGACCAGAGGGGTAGGGGCTAAAGCTGAAGATTCTTCATCTTTGGAGTGAATCAACCTCACTCATCTTCAGATCACCTTCCTCAACCTCATACCTCACTCCTGTATCACCCAACTCTACATGCCTCAAAGATAGGGACCCTGTTGTGGGTGCAGCACACCACAGACATATGGGTGCTAATTAAGGGGCCTCAGGACCGCTGGGCATGCCGGGCAGATGCCCCATCGTCACCCTCCGCTCTTTTGAAACTCCCATGTCCATCAGCAGTGGGAAGATTCAAGAAGGAAATTAGCAATGCAGGGAGGAGTCAGTAACATTTTCCAATTTCCAGAAATGTAGAAGGCACACCAGTATACTACTTAAAGTTTCTCTATTTATCATAATTTTGTGCAACTTCATAATTTCCCCATGAAGCTGATGTGCGTGCGTGCATACGTGTCTGATTCTTTGCGACCCTTTGGACTGTAGCCCACCAGGCTCCTCTGTCCATGGGATTTCCCAGACAAGAATGCTGGAGTGGGTTGCCATTTCCTCTTCCAGCAGATCTTCCCGACCCAGGGATGAAACATGGGTCTCCTGCATCTCTTGCACTGGCAAGCAGATTCTTTACTGTTGAGCCATAAGGGAAGCCCCATGAAGCAGACAGTAGCAACAAATATACTTTCATTTAGAGAATGGAGTTTCAGCGTGCATATCATGCTAAAGTACAAAATGCCTCCCAACCTGCCTCAAGGTTCTCTGACTGCACCTGTGATGTGAGCGGAAGGTTTCCTCTAATAGAGTCAGTGCACCTAGAAATGAAAATTTGTTTTAGAGGATGTGTCCCCCTGTAAACAGGGTTTCAGAGCTTTTCCAGGCTCTGATCCTCCCCTCAGACACTACTGTCGGTCTCTGCCTTTCAGATATCCTACCTGGGGTACCTACTGCTGTTCAACTACGTCATCCTGGTGCGAATGGAGCGCTGGCCCTGCCTCCAGGAGTGGATCGTCATCTCCTACATCCTGAGCCTGGCCTTGGAGAAAATTCGGGAGGTGACGCTGTGAAGACCTGTCCCAGCCCCACCCACCAAAGACTTCAATTCAGATGTAGATTCTTTATTTATTTAAATTCTTTTTGGCCACAAGGCATGCAGGATCTTAGTTGTGCCCCCTACAATGGCAATACAGTGTCCTAACTGCTGGATCACCAGAGAAGTCCTCAGATATTGCTTCTTATTGCAAAAATGAGTCATGTAAATTCCAAGTGCCCTGGATGTTTTCTTTCCAGGTGTCACAATCCCAAGTTGATTCTATTCCCTCGCAGATTTATATGCCTTCTGTTTCAAACTGAAACTGAACTTGGAAATCAGAACACAAAGCAGAGTAGATGGTGTTTAGTAATAAAAACAAGTCTGAGGGCCTGTAAAACCAGCAGGAATTCTGCCAGGTACATGAGATGAACCCATGACTCCAACTTGGTACAAATTGGGGCTCCATTTTCAGGGATCTGAATGTAGACAGGGGGATGTAGGATATGACATTTTTCTTGTAACTTAGGACTTTGAACCACTCTGTCCTAGCTGGGTCTCCCTCCATCTGAGATGGGGATTCTTGTGCAAGTGGTTTATTAAAGGAGAGCTTCCAGGAGAGTGGGGAGAAGGAGCAGGGTGGTCAGGCCGGAGAGGCGACAGGGCTGAGGGAGGTGTGGCTTCAATGGAATCTGTCCCTGGCCTCATTGGCAGGGGACTCTGAGTGTATTCAATACTGTAGAGTCTGTTCCATCTTGACCAAAGAGACCTGAGTTTCATACCCACATCAGTCGGCCAGCGGGGCCTCTGGGTAAGGGCTCCCATTGCCCAAGGGGGCAGGTAGGAGGGAAGAGTGGCCCTTGCAGCAGGTGGGGGCTGGGCACCCCCACCCAGAGGAAGCCTCCAGCACCTCTGGGTAGGCTTCCAGCCTATCTGCTGCAAACACAGGAAACAGGGTTTTCAACTAAGTGTTGAGAAAGGACAGACACCAGTTCATACACAGCTTATATCACGGGGACGTGAAACTCACATATCTGAGAGGGCAGCCTATGCAAGTGGCAGAGAAAGTGTAGGCCAGACCCTTTCCTTTCTAATATCACCTACAGGTTTCAGCTCATTATATCAGTTTATAAAGGGAAAGCTTATATCCAAGGAAATGGCAACTCACTTCAGTATTCTTGCCTGGGAAATTCCATGGACAGAGGAGCCTGGCAGGCTACAGTCCATGGGGTTGCAAAGAGTTGGGCACAACTACACGACTAAATAGCAACAATATACCCAAGAAGAAGTGAAGTTGAGATAGCACACAGCAGAATTTTGTATTCTTTCTCCCACTGATAGAGAAGCAGTATTATTTATTTTGCAGTATATTTTTTGTACTGACCCTTTCACTGAACTGAAAAATTATTACTGGCAACTTCTTCCCAGGAGAGCTAATTTGATGCTGTCAGTCTGAGGACAGATGAAAAGTGCCAAGTCTAAACATTACAACCCATCTCCTACAACTTCTTTCTTTTCTAGCTGGGCTTCATTCAAACTCTGTGCATGCGACAACTGGGACTTTCAAGTGGCCTGCGTGCCACCTCTAGTGCCACTGTGAGCTCACTGAGCACCAGCCCTCTGCTAAGACACTGTTCTTTACTGCACAGAGCCCACCGTCCTTGCCCCCCACCCCCAGTTACAGGAAAGAGGGCAGCAGGCATAAGTCAGAGTGCATGAGTTTTTAAACTAGTGAATGCCTTCTGAGTTGGCTTATGAATAGTCACCACCCCATCCCACCCCTGGGGTCCCCAGGACCTACCAAGAAACTCCATAACTAAAGAGGCACCACCTTTAAAGACCCCACCCTGCTGCACACCATAGCTGCAGCTATGTTTGCTTTCTGTGTGCCCCTGCATGCTGCTTGTTAAATAATTTCAGTTTTACTCTGAGGAGAGACATCACTTTGCTGACAAAGGTGTGTGTGTGTTAGTCACTCAGTCATGTCCAGGTCTTTGTGACCCTGTGGACTGTAGCCTGCCAGGTTCCCCTGTCCATGGAATTCTCCAGGCAAGCGTACTCGAGTGGGTTGCTATTCTTTTCTCCAGGGGATCTTCCCAACCCAGGTCTCCCAACCTGGGTTGGGAGGATCTTCCCAACCTGGGTCTCCTGCATTGCAGGCATATTCTTTATCCTTTGGGCCACCAGGAAAGCCTCTGAGAAAGTGTCCTTTTAAACTGTGGTAACTTTGAAAGGGTAAGATCTCAAGCAGAAGAAAATGAAGCTCAAGCTTTCCCTGATTTCTCATCTCCGAGTTACAAAGGAATCTGGGCTGATTTACCCATCCTATTCCAGTCCCTCCATCTCCTCTGGGTGGATGCCCCTCTGTGGGACCACATAGGTTTATCTCTCCTCTAGGGTTTTCCTCCTGGACTAACTCTGGAATATGGGCTCACAGGCACGTGTCCAGAGAATTGGAAAAGGGGTCAAAAGGCAGCTACTTTCATAATGGCCAGAGGGACATAACTCAGAAGGCATTTCCTGAGAGTTTGTGAAACTAGGAATCCAAAGGAGTCTTGTGGAATTTCCCTTTCTAGATATGTTGTCTGACTAAGAAGATGAGTACTTAGAAATCTAGAGCAGGAAAGGGGACCAGATGCCCTGGAATGCTGCTGTGCTGTGCTTAGGTGCTCAGTTGGGCCCGACCCTTTGTGACCCTGTGGACTGTAGCTTACCAGGCTCTTCTGTCTGTGGGATTCTCCAGGCAAGAATACTGGAGCAGGTTGCCATGCCCTCCTCCAGGGGATCTTCCCAACCCAGGGATTGAACTCAGTTCGCCCACATTGCAGGCAGATTCTTTACTGTCTGAACCATTAGCAAAGTCCCTGGAATGCTGCTCCAGCCCTCAGTACCCAAGATTCTAAGGTGAAGCTTCCAACACCACTCTCCCTGATTTTTGTTGTTGTTTGGCATTTCTTTTCAGATCCTCATGTCAGAACCGGGTAAGCTAAGCCAGAAAATAAAAGTTTGGCTGCAGGAGTACTGGAACATCACAGACCTCGTGGCCATTTCCATGTTCATGATCGGAGCCATCCTTCGCCTCCAGAAGCAACCTTACATGGGCTATGGCCGTGTGATCTACTGCGTGGACATCATCTTCTGGTACATCCGTGTCCTGGACATCTTTGGTGTCAACAAATACCTGGGACCCTACGTGATGATGATCGGAAAGATGGTTAGTACTGATGGCCCATGAGGAACTGCAAGCACTGAGGCTGTTGGTTAGGACCTGGGGCCAGGTCTCAGGCGTGAGTCTGTGATGTTTCATTTGATCTTTCCCCAGCAATTGGTTTCTTACAGGAAATGTTCTTTGCTTTAAGCTCTTCTACATATTGATCACTTAATTAAATCCAGTTGACAAACAAGAGTTAAGGGCCCACTGTATGTATATGGATTTCTGGCAATAACCCAATGGTTAATCTCCTAACATGTTGTAGAAGCCAGAGACAAACAGGTGGGTGCAGTCACTCCCCCAACTCCAACTCCAGACAGTTTTCAGATCACACACTCTAGACTGGAGTAACCTATAACTTGGTCAGTGCTCAGTTGTGGTTGACTGCAATCCCATGGACTGTAGCCTGCCAGGCTCCTCTGTCTGTGCAATTTTCCAGGCAAGAATACTGGAGTGGGTGGCCATTTCCTTCTCCAGGGTATCTTCTCAACCCGGGGATTGAATCTTCATCTCCTGCAATCTACATCTCCTGCATTGCAGGCAGATTCTTCACTGAGTGGACACAGGCAATGCATGTGATGAGGTCAAGATAAATCCATGGCAACATTTATCCAGAAGAGGCTATAGAATATGAAACTAAGAATGAACCATTCTTACATCACTTAAAATAGTCTCAGTGCTAGGACTGGTCCCAAAAGACAGGACATCTTTCAAGCTTAGGAATAACTCTTTGTATGGCAAGTGGTTTTGAGGGAAGGGACATATAGTCTAGGTGATCCCAGTCAGGGCTCTCATCTTCAGGGATGTTCAAAATTAAGAATTACACAAGGCCAGTATTCATAGTAACCAGAGCATTACTCACTGTAACTACTCACCATTTGTATAATGAATGAATGTTAGTACACACTCTCAACTCACCAACTTGTTACCTCCTTAGACATCTCCTCTTCTTACTTTTGAGTTTCCCTTACAAATTCCTGTTTTCCCATAATGTTTCCCTTTCTCTACTTGCAGTTGTAGTTACTAGAGGAATTTGTTTATGGGTAACAAGAGAGGAGGGCCTTCGCTGGTGGCTCAGATGGTAGAGAAGCTGCCTGCAATGCTAGAGACCTGAGTTCGATCCCTGTGTGTTGGGAAGATCCCCTGGAGAAGGGAATGGCTACCCACTCAAGTATTCTTGCCTGGAGAATTCCATGGACAGAGAAGCCTGGTGGGGTACAGTCTATGGGGTTGCAAAGAGTCAGACATGACTGAGCAACTAACACACACACCAGAGAGAAGAAAGATTGAGAGCAGGAGATGGGAATGGCAATGTTCTAGAATAAGGTGCATGTGTTGCATGAAATTCAAGAACTAGTAGCCCATGGATGGAAGAGAGAGGGGGAAAGAAGCTTCCGCCATCCTAATTAAGCACTCATGAAGTCTCTGAGGGGAGCACACAGTAATGAACCAGGTGGACTTGGCCCATTTCCTCTCTCCTCAGATGATTGACATGCTGTATTTCGTGGTCATCATGCTAGTGGTGCTGATGAGTTTTGGAGTAGCCCGTCAAGCCATCTTGCATCCAGATGAGGAGCCTTCTTGGAAACTGGCCCGGAACATCTTCTACATGCCCTACTGGATGATCTACGGGGAGGTGTTTGCAGACCAGATAGACCGTAAGAATAGAATTCATAGTAAGATTCTCTTCCCTGCTTCCCGAGGCAGATGATCAGTTCCAAATTAATGGAAGAGCCTGTGTTAATTTGGGAGTAAAGTATTTTTTATTCTGTCATAGGCATCCAATTATTTTATGAAGAAATCAGTGCATATTATGAAATACAGATTTTTTTGAGATGCCAATCTTCTACTCTGAGAACCATTCCCTGGAATTTTGAGTCTCACATCCCTTGAGCACATTCTACATATGAATGTGGTCTCAATGCCAATATCCTAATTTTTATTCAACCTAAATCTCTTTCTGCCCTAAGATAGAGCTTGTGATGTTATTTCAGCCAAATGAGACAGTGAGCATGAGGGTGACTAGTGCCTTGTGTCATCCTCTTCTTCAGGCTTCATAACTCCTTTTCCATATAGCTGTCCATCTCCTCCTCACTCCTGGGGTGCTATTTTTGTACTATCAACAGTAATATGGATGTTAGCAGAGGAGATGAGCTGCAATCTTACATGGATTTCTGGGGAATGCAGGCCCCAGCTCTGCCCAAGCTGAGTTGGTAGGTCACAGTGTCTCTTGTATTGTAGGGAAGTGAAGTTCAAGTGAGCTTACATGATTTCACCTGGACAGTTACAGCATTACCAGTGAACAAGCATCTTCAGACCCATATTCATATTCACACCACATATTTTGATTTGTTTGTGTTCTGTCAAAAAGTGCCAGGTACAGTACCATGGCTACTACTTCCAGTAGAAGCAGAAGCTTCTTTAGAATAGAAGGTTTTGAACATCCTTGCGTTGTAGGAGATGGAGGGTTGTTCAGTGTATCTTCACTAGGTGAGACTGATAACCAGTTCACGCAAATGCCTTCCATCTACTGCATCTCATCGTGTGATTCAGACCACATTTTTATCATGATTATCTCAGAGTCAATTAGTGGATGTGTTTGTAGCTTGGTAAACCAGAACATAAAAATCTAATTTGGTTTCAAAAGGATATTAACTTCAGAAAACATACATAAATGTGGAAAAAGTCCCTGGATCTAGACATAAGTTGTAATATTTTTAAATTAAATTGGGTAATAACAGAAAATGAAGAGGCAAACTTGAGGCTATTTTCAGTAACAGTGGGAAATGTAGATTTTCAATTCTTGATCTGATTACTTCATAGTAATTTTGCATTTATTTGTGCTGATGAGGTATTTGAGTTGGCATACAGGGGATGCTTGATTGGTCAACCTACACATTAAAATGATCATCTGTCAGTAGCCTCATGTTTTTTTCAGTCTTTTTAACTAGTGAGCTTTAGCTATTGCTTATGACATCATAAAATAAATATTCCTGAAATATATATATACATATATTTCCTAGAACTAATAATGTGCACAATTCTCCTAAGTAGATCACTGTTTCCAAGTGTGAATGTGTAACTCCCTTCAATACTTTGCATTTCTTGACAGCAAAACAGTTCTTATATTACTCATCCTTTGTTTGACATTTTTCTCAACTATCTTCTTTTCTTTTCTTCCTTCCTATCAAAACTAAAAAAATAAAATGCTGCTATCCAATCACTCTATAGTCTACGCCATGGAAATTAATCGTAAGTTTACACATAATTGATGACTCTAGTCTATGGAATGTGTGTCTTAACTAGTCTCTTCCTCAGCTAATTACCCAGAATTGTATGCTGGTTTCAAATACTTGTTTTCTGGTATCAATGTTTTTTGTTTTTTTTTTTAAATAGGAAGTGAAAAATAAGTAGACTGTGAATTCATGGATATTACTTCATTAATGACTATTAGGATCATCTATCTTTTTCTTCAGAAAATAAGTCCCATAGGATCAAAGTGGCGTTTCTGATGAGCAGAGAGAAAAAAGATTCTTTTTCAAACAGAGCACAGAACAGTCAATTAATGAATTTGAACCTAGAGAGGATACTTACCTCCTACCTCACAATAAAATCACTTTCAAAGTTAATGATCAAGAAGACAACGTAAGCTAATATTACATAATTAGAAGACCCAATCACTTTCAAATGGTTAACAGTAAAAAAAAGGAGAAAATTCATAAAGACAGATGTGTCTGCTTAAAGATAAAGAACACATTTTTTCATTATATATTTTCACTGTAGATTGAAAAACACAACACAGAAATGAGAAAATATTTATAAATATGACCGGTTAAGAATGACTAACTCTGAGTGCAGAAATGAGTTTCTTATCTCCTTTGTATGAGTTGATATCTTTCACATGGAAAATTACTGCTTAGGAAATCAGAAAAAAAAAAATCACAGTAAAAAAGAAATAGGTCCTTTAATAGCATAGGTCAGTTAATAATCTTTTCATTCTATGTGAAAATCAAGCACAAAAAGACAAACTCTCATTTCAGCTCCTTGTGGTGACAACCAGTACGATGAGGAAGGCAAGCGGCTCCCCCCTTGCATCCCGGGTGCCTGGCTCACGCCTGCCATCATGGCCTGCTACCTGCTAGTGGCCAACATCCTGCTTGTGAACCTGCTCATCGCCGTTTTCAAGTGCGTGTCTCAGCTGATGACCATGTGCTTACTGTTTACTACTTTACAGATTTTCAGTTTAATCTCAGAAACCTCTGAGGCTGCCTGGGGTTTACATGGAATCCACTAGGGCTTTCAAATGCATACAAATTTTTTTTTTTTTTTGCAGCCTTTTTTGTTCAACCACAATCAGACTTCATGTGTTCCTAAATAAAGAGTTGACACCTAAATATATTTAAATTCAATCTTAGTTTGTATTTTAACACTTGGGCATGAATTTTAATCTAATGAAAGTATTTCCTCAGATGAAAGTCTCTTGAGATAGAAAGATTTATCAAGTTGAGTCTTGAATTCATGATCAGAGGCACAAAAGCAAAGCTAATTTTATAGGCTGTGGCAATCATTGGACACTAACCTAAGCAAATTCCAGAAGATAGTGGAGGACAGGGAAGCCTGGCATGCTGCAGTCCATGGGGTCACAAAGAGTCAGATATGACTTAGCCAATGAAAAACCATGACAATTACTGTACTATTTATTACATGAAATATTTTTCTTATCATTTACTGAATAGAAGATAAAGTGACCTAGGGAAGAAATGGCTTAAAATTCACAGTCCAGTTTTCTTGTAAAACTTGCCCCTCTTGCATTGAGGATGTGACCATGTTTAATAAATGTTGAAAAAAACTATCTTAGCTTCTAAGATGAAAAATATGAGAGAAAAATCCCTCACAGAAATAGACACTCAGAGCTGACCCATTCCAGTATTCTTGCCTGGAGAATCCCAGGGATGGAGGAGCCTGGTGGGCTGCCGTCTATGGGGTCACACAGAGTCGGACACGACTGAAGTGACTTAGCAGCAGCAGCAGCAGCAGAGTTGACAAAGG
Source organism: Muntiacus reevesi (assembly GCF_963930625.1). NCBI lineage: Eukaryota > Metazoa > Chordata > Mammalia > Artiodactyla > Cervidae > Muntiacus > Muntiacus reevesi. Next base: position 25,779,494 of record NC_089263.1, on the reverse strand, counting down.
CACTGGAGAGAATATGGTTATACTCCTGACTTGACAGATGAGAAAATGAAGGTTTGACAGAGGTTAATTGGCTGTTCTAAGGACCCTGTGTAGACCACATACTTGATCAGGATTCCAACAATTCTAGGCTTATTGCCTTCTGCTGGAAGCTAAGACAAAGATTGTACCAACCTAATATCCAAAATAATGTACCTTCAATCAAAATGTTCAATAATTAATGAACTCAGTTCCAAAAAACTGTAGTCAGCTAGTTTTATGACTGAATTGAAAGTTTAAATACTTCAAAATGCTTAGCTGAATGGCTCATATCTTTAACTATATGAAATAAAATGTCCTGAGCAGTCAGTAGACTATGGTGTGGTTTTTCAGGAAAGTAGGGGATAACAATCTTCATTCTTAATTATTTATACAAGTAAAAGGCCCTTCAATGTAGACAAGCCATACTGATAGACAAACCAAAAGACAAGTCATCTAGAAGTCAGCCCTAATTCCTAGAATGGAACCAAAAGGCCATTTTATTGCATATTTTCAATTCAGTGTGAGTAACTCTAATTGTTCTGGGAAATCACAATCAAAAGTAATACAACTGCTTTACAACTTCGTGTTATTTCCTGCTGTACAGCAGTGTGAATCAGCTACATGTATACACAACATTGTAAAGCAATTATACTCCAATTTAAAAAATTAAAAATTAAAATAATTATTCTAGTGCTAAAAAAAAGTAGTACAACTTTGCAAATAGGTTCCTCTGTACCATTTTTCTAGATTCTACATATATGCATAAGTACACAGTATTTGTTTTTCTTCCTGACTTATTTCATTCTGTATGACACAGTCTGGGTCCAATATGATTATATGTATGACTTTTGTTTATTATATGACTATATGGTTATATTATGTGACTGTTGTCATGATAAAATTTTTTTTTAAGTATTAGCTAACTAAACATGTATTCTTTTTAAAGCAATACCTTCTTTGAAGTGAAGTCAATATCCAACCAAGTGTGGAAATTCCAGCGTTATCAGCTAATTATGACATTTCATGACCGGCCTGTCCTGCCTCCACCAATGATCATTTTAAGCCACATCTATATTATCATCATGCGTCTCAGCCGTCGCTGCAGGAAGAAACGAGAAGGGGACCAAGACGAACAGGATCGTGGATTGAGTATGTGCAGCACTCTTCTGTTTCTATTCTGGGCAAGTTTCTAAAGAGAGTTATAATTGGATACCTGTTAGTTTATTACTAATTAATATCACTGAAAGTCCACTCCTGAGGGGATGAAAAGTTGAGAGAAGTTCTTGAAAGTAACTTTTCTCTATAAACCCATTGTTCCTTTCCAAATGTTTTACTGTGTTACACTTAAGGAGAATGGGAAAATATTCCTGCCACTTTGCCTCTATCCATAAAATATATGGAAAACATTTCCCAGAAAATCAAGCTTGGTTTCATGTTCCAAATAGCAGTAATCTGAGTTGTGTTATAAAGTGAGCTGTTCACTGTTTACAATAGCCAGGACATGGAAGCAACCTAGATGCCCATCAGCAGATGAATGGATAAGGAAGCTATGGTACATATACACAATGGAATATTACTCAGCCATTAAAAAGAATACATTGAATCAGTTCTAATGAGATGGATGAAACTGAAGCCCATTATACAGACTGAAGTAAGCCAGAAAGATAAACACCAATATAGTATACTAACATATATATGGAATTTAGAAAGATGGTAAAGATAACCCTATATGCAAGACAGAAAAAGAGACACAGATGTATAGAACAGACTTTTGGACTCTAAGGGAGAAGGCGGATGTGGGATGATCTGAGAGAATAGCATCGAAACATGTATATTATCAAGTGTGAAACAGTTCGCCAGTCCAGGTTGGATGCATGAGACAAGTGCTCAGGGCTGGTGCACTGGGATGACCCAGAGGGATGGGATGGGGAGGGAGGTGGGAGAGCCGTTCAGGATGGGGAACACATGTAAATCCATGGCTGATTCATATCAATGTATGGCAAAAACCACTACAATATTGTAAAGTAATTAGCCTCCAACTAATAAAAATAAATGAAAAAAAAAAAAAGTGAGCTGTCTAGGTGTCATGCAACCCAGCAGACTCAGTCAGACGCTCTGTGCTTGAAATTTGAAATTTCAGTGAAAGGAACCAGTTGGGAGATTGGGATTAGTAGATGCAAACTGGTATATATAGGATAGAAAAACAATAAGATCCCACTGTAGAGCACAGGAAACTATATTTAATACCCTGTGATAAACCATAATAGAAAAGAATATGGAAAAAAATGTGTGTATAACTGAGTCACTCTGCTGAAATGAACACAGTATATAAATCAACGATACCTCAATGCTCTGGAGGAGGGCATGGCAGCCCACTCCAGTATTCTCGCCAGGAGAATTTCGCAGACATAGGAGCCTGCCAAGTTACAGTCCATAGGATCGCAAAGAGTCGGACACGACTGAAAAGTCTTAGCATGCATACCTCAATAAAAATTTTTATTAAAAGTGAGCCGTTCATCTCCAATGGAAAGATGATCACTGATATTACAAAGAGTCTTTGTGTGATAACCAGTCCAGGAGGCAGGGTGCTGCCTGCAAGGGATGGGGAAACGAGCTAGATTAAAGGCGGCCTGTGAAATTCACAAGGACGCACCTACCTGGCTGATGTCTCACGTGGCAACCTCTTCTGCGTATACGCAGAGCTATTTCTTAGCGACGAGGAGCTGAAGAGGCTGCACGAGTTTGAGGAGCAGTGCGTCCGGGAGCACTTCCAGGAGAAGGAGGACGAGCAGCAGTCTTCCAGCGAGGAACGCATCCGTGTAACCTGCGAGAGGTGCGCCTGGGGCGTGGTCACCGGGGGAGCGGGGAGCGGGGCAGAAGGGCCGACGGGGACATCGAGTTCGTTTTAACATTCACTCGCGGTTCTCCTGTTGACCCAACTTTGGCTTTTTAACGCGTTTCCCTCCCTGAAATAGTGTGACTGTTCCAGATAATGCTTATATATTGTATAAATAAGTGAACGATGACATTTATTGCAAATATCTCAGGCCAAAACCAAACCAAAACAAACAAAGCCGTGACAGTTCTTCCCCAACCCCAAAGTGGGCGCCTTTACAATGCAATACATGGGGAGAACCATCAGCTGCAGGGCCATGTAACTGCTGGGGACATTTCTCCCTGCCCTTGACATACTGTTGCCTTAGCCAAGGGTGGTCTGTCCCCAGCTTGACCTCCTCATCCTGACTAGTGCCCTCCTTGCTCCTTTCCATCACCTTTCACCCTCAGGGAACAGAGGCACAGGAAGGGCAAAGGCATCTGTTCTGGCTACCCATCGAGATCAGCATCATCGTTTACAAGCTACATGAACTGATTGCCTCTGCTTGGGAGTCAGTCAATTAGCAGAGGAAGGCAGGTCTGGGAGGGACAGAGAGGGTGACTTGTTCCATGCTTTGTAGTATTGCTTTTCCTGCAGCTGCAGACCTCAGAGCAACCAGCAAAGGTGGACGAGAACAATCAACCCACACTTCGGACATTTTTTTTTTCTCGAATTTTATACTCTTTGAGAACCTTGATCACTTCATAAAAGCAACGGAAGCTTGTTAAAGTGCGTGTGAATTGATAAGACATTGTTCCAAAGACTCTAATGGACAATGTCCGTAGAAGGATGAGCATAGTGAGGGAGCCATGCCCAAGAGGATTCTGGAGCATCATTCTTTTTAAATTTTATTTATTTATTTTACTTTGGCTGTAACAGGTCTTAGTTGCGGCACTGGGGAGCTTCGATCTTCATTCCAGCATGCAGGATCTTTAGTTGCGGCATGAGAACTCTTAGTCGCGGCAGGTGGGATCTAGTTCCCTGACGAGGGATCAAACCTGGGTCCCTTTCATTGGGAGCTCAGAGTCTTAGCCACTGGACATTCTACCCTGGAGTCTTGAGCATTAAAGTTTTCTGAAACCATGTATTTCATGTCTGATATACATGTGTATACCGAGAAACTTAAAAACATGGTACAATGTCAAAAGACTATGTCAGCACATAGTTCCCAATCAGGGGCCCCAGCAATTATAAGAGAATACATGATACACAGTGAAGTCTTCCTAGTGTGTGTTTAGGCCACCGTCTCTGCCCCAGGCCACAGGAGGGACGCTGCCCCGGGCAGCTGCAGGGCTCTGTCCCCTCCCCACTCCTACACCTAGTCACCTTGTATTAATCATTCTGCCAGCCAAACTCAAGGGTTATCTACACCAACTTTTGGCCTTAATACTTTTCAATAAAACTTTGAGACACTTCTTTGCTATTTTACTAGTAATTACTAACCTTTCGAGATTATAAAAAATGATTTCTGTATGAGAAGGATAAGGTGCCTCATCTTATAAACCTACTCTCCACGTTTTAGTTACACGTTTACTTGACTGTAATCACAGGCAGTGATTTACCATGGAAACAGTGCTCTGTTTCACCCGGTCTGGCCCCCTCTCCCTTTCCCAGCATTGTTTGGATTTTTACCATTCTTGGATCAAGGCTCCAGGAATGTGATTATCAGGTCGCTGCCAAATTGCATTTTCCTCCTGGGGCTCCTCGCACACGTAAGAGGAATGAAAGTGTGCTGGGGCTGATGGCAGGGGGTGGGGAGGTAGTAAAAACACAATGCTTCCCATTTCCCTTGGCTGAGTTCTCAGGGTGACGGGAGCACATTCCTGCCCCTTCGTTTCCCTTTGTTGACGCTTTCTTGACTGACTCACAGGTAGATGCCAGACACAGAAAGAGGAGGGGGTCCAGGAGAAAGTGGCTTTCTTTCACCCTTAACCAGGACTGCTGGGGAGCAATGCGTGGGGGGTGGTGGTGATGGAGGATCTCTGTGAAAGTATCAGCAATTGATCTTTCGGTATCCTCTTCCCAAGTACCAGGAAGAGAAGATGCTGGTAAGAAAGACTCTAACAAGACATAACAAAAAGAAACAAGACAGTAACTGCAAAAAGACCTGAAAGAATGATCAGTCTTAGAAAGGAGGTGGTGATTCCTCTAATGGAGAGAAGGCTGTTCACATAGGTGTGGGGAAGGTGGGGGTAGAGCTTACCTGAAAGTCTTAATCTTATAAAGTCATAAGAGTCAAGGATGCTTAGATGATAGAAGAGGGTTGGGATGAAGTGGTGGAGTTTCAATGTGCCTGGTAAATGACAATCTCGCTCCTTATGTGACTTTGAAAGCCAAATCAGAGATCGTTGCCGTCATTGGACTGAGATTAAAAACATCAGCTTTATTAGTAATAAATTTTGTGCTAGAGGATGTGGATCAGGTCTTGCCAAATACACACCCCTGTCCCCACCCAGGCACAGGAAGCTCCAGGAGCCCACAGGCCCCGCTGCCTTCTCCCCTTCTAAGCTTACCCCATGACCGTGACAAAATGAGAACCCACACTCCCTGCAGGCAGCGGGCTCCCAAAGAAAGAGAGAGAGAGAGAGAAGCACGCTCATGTCCTGGTCCCCAGTCCAGAAAACCAATTTTTGTCAAGAGTAAATGAAAGGCTAGAGATCGGCCAAGAGTTTTATACGAATGGAAAATTGAGTTGTAAGAAGAAGCAGTAGGAATGGGGAAAAAGAATGACCCAGCAACATTACAGACTTGAAGCCAGAAGGAGGATCCGAGTTCACCTTGAGGGGAAACACGGTAGGAACGTCATTAACCAAGAGATTGCCTGGTGGCAATAATGACAACACAGTTGTGACTTTGTATTGGGTCAAGTCAATGTGGCTCCATGCCTCTCAACCTGAAGACAAGGATGCTTGAGGTACAGCAAAAGGGAGCTGATGGGGGCCTGGGCTGCTGAGAACTAGTCAATGAGGGTACCATGGTGATGTCAGGGTTCACAAATGGCAGCAAAACATATTACATCACCTCCAACCCTGTTTATCTCTGTCTAGCCCCAGAGTCCTGGTCATGATGGATGAAGACTTAGGGACTGTCACTGCTACGTTGGAAGTAAGGGAGAGACAACCTAGGATATCAATAAGAGCTTCATTGAGGGCCTGACCAGAGTCTGGCCAGAGCAGAGAACACAGTCAGGAAAGGTTAATGATTTAGATGACCTGAATTCTAGAATCCAAGGAGGTTTGAGGTGTGCCTGTGTATAAATGATGTGGCATGGAGGCAGAATCCCAGAGAACTTAATATTCTTCAGAGACTACTCAGTCTTTTGCTGACTGAAAAGAAAGAGTACAGAAGATTGAAGACTCAAGTATTGTCCTTTGTTTAGTCTTTCACATGTAAAAACTCCATAAGTAAGCACAACCAGGTGCCACCCTGGGTGTTCTCCCTAAATTACTAAACTTAAAAGGCAGCCTCATACGCAGAAGCAGATGGGAAGTAAAATAGCTGAATTTTGGTTGGATGAGACAACTTTATGATCTATAGAGCTGGAATAAAATGACAGGGTAGGAATAGTCTTAGAACTCAACATAGACAACCATGAGATCTTGAAACATGGGTCTTGTCAAGTAGGAACCGGACCTGGTTGCTCCACTAACATTATGTTTTTATGTTACCTTTTAACTCTATCATTAAGGAAATGTTCCCATATAATTTGTGAGATGCCTTGCAGGTAAAGGGTGATCGTTTCACATAAAAAAATGACTGTACAAAAAATGAGTTTTAATAACTGGCTTACTACAGAGCTCCCAATGTCTGTGTTCTGTCCTTTGCAAAGATACACAGGACTCTTACCAAGAGAATGTGAATTTGGACCTCATATTTTTTTTTGTTTATTTATTTATTTTTATTTTTAATTGGAGGATAATTGCTTTTCAATGTTGTGCTGGTTTCTGCTGTAGAGCAAAGTGAATCAGTTATAAGTATCTCCTCCCCCTTGAGCCTCCCTCCCACCTCCCATCCCACCCCAGTAGGCCATCACAGAGCACCAGGCTAAACTCCCTGTGCTATATAGCTGCTTCTCACTAGCCTGGACATTATATTTAATAGATAAGAGTCTATGAAAGTCAATAAAGTTATGCCCTACTTAGGCATATATTCTCTTGGTGCATGCTAAGTCACTTCAGTCAAGTCCGACTCTTCAACCCCATGGACTGTAGCCCTCCAGGCTCCTCTGTCCATGGGATTCTCCAGGCAAGAATACTGGAGTGGGTTGCCATTTCCTTCTCCAGGGGATCTTCTCGACCCAGGGATTGAACCTGCATCTCTATTTTTTTTTTTTTGAACCTGCATCTCTTATGTCTCTTGCATTGACAGGTGGATTCTTTACCACTAGCGCCACCTGGGAAGCCCAAGTTACTGCAAAGTTCCACTGATTTATAGATTGCTGTGCCTATTATGTGAATGGAATGGAAAACATTATTCACAGAGCCTTATCAAAAATGCATTTTAGTTAAACTACTTTCAGATTTAGTGGTATAAGATTCAAATTTAAATCCTCTAGGTATTAGATCTACTGAGATACAGATAAAAATATTTGAAGATCTGTAACCACCTCTACCCATATGGTCATGTCATTCTATACCTGTTTAGCACCTAGAGTTCAGGGAATCCTTTCAATGAAAGTTTTTGAAGCTAAACTGAAACTGAAAGCACAACCCACAGAAAACATCTATAAAGAAAAGAAAAAGTGAAAGACTGGGTTTCATCAAAAGAAAAAACTTTTGCTCTACAAAAGACACTGCTATGACAATGACAAACGAGGCACAGACTGGGAGGAAACACATGCAAATCACGTATCTGCTGTAGGACTGGTGTACAGGTATCTAAAGAACTCTCAAAACTCAATAATCAGGGGGCAATGATCTGATGAAAAATGGGTTGGCAACTTCCCTGGTAGTCCAGTGGTTAAGAAACCGCGATTCTAATGCAGGGGGTGCAGGGATCTCGCATGCCACAAACAAGACCTGGTGAAGTCAAATAAATAAATAAACATTAAAAAAAAAAAAAAGAACTGTACACCAAAAGGCAAAGTAGTCAACTAACTGTATGATAGCTTTAAAGAGAAAACATGGCCTTAGAAATATGACATTATTGGAAATATGTCTTTGAGAGGAAATCGACTTTGTTTCATGGGTAGGCCATGGACCCAGAACAGTTTTTTGTTCTGTGCTGAAAAGAAAACAGAATTAAGATGTCAAAAGTCAGGAAGGTCTGTATCTCACAGTGAGTTCTGTCATAAACAATGGATTTCTCTTATATGCCCTCCTGCCATTCAGTGTGTAGAGATGGGACCCTTGCCCAATGGTTTCCTCCATCCCTTCTCTTTCCCCTCCTGAAATGAAAACCCCTCCCTTGATTTCCATATATGGATGTCAAGATTTGTGAAACACAGGTAAGTCATCATGTTACAAAAGTTACAAATCAAGGCTGGAGGGGAGATAGTTCTCCAAGTGTCCTTCTGTTAAATCATTTCAGAGAGAAGTGAATGTCACCTGGTTCTTTCTTCCTTCTTTTACACATGCTCTAAAAACTCAATACAACTTCCCTTGATTTGGCATAAAATGTGCTGTCTCCATACTGTAGCTATTTAAAAACAAGCTTGAAATAACATTCTATTTAATTACTTTTTTATTGGAGTATAGTTGGTATCTAATGTTGCATTAGATTCTGCTGTGTACCAAAGTATATCAGCTATATGTATACACATATCACCTCTTTTCTGGATTTCCTTCCCATTTAGGTCACCGCAGAACCTGAGTAGAGTGCCCTGAGCTGTATAGTAGGTTCTTGTCAGTTATCTATTTTGAAATAATATTGTTAACTTAAACCACATCTTGAGGCTTCGTTTCCTCCACAGCTTCAGCTAAGGGAGTGGCTCCAGTAGGAATGGGGCACTTCTGAGACATCTAAAGAGGCGTCCTACACACAGCGGGGTTATCTCTTTATCACAGGGGAGGAGGGACGGTTAGGGAGATGTCAGGGAGGCAGAATCAGATGAGTCTGAGGTCTCCTTTTTCTGAGTGGCTGGTGATGCTGTCTCTGGATTAGGTCACACAAGGGGTAAGTTAGGCAGAGAATTAGAAAAGAGTTGAGAAGATACTTATCTCTATTTTACCAGCCTATTTATTTTTAAAAGTTTGCACAGCTGCTTTATCTCAAAACTCTTGTGTTTGTTCAAGGATCTCAAGTCTGTTCCAGAGGCAATGTGATTTCTAATACAAAAAGAATGAATCCTCGCGGCAATGGATTTGAAGGGCATGAGAAGACATGACATTTAACAGAGAAAATTAAGTTGGACTTGAAATCATGGAAAATTAGGAGTAAAAAGTTCTTCTGTTGGTCCCTGAAATGCAGGAGGAGAACCCTTAGAAACTGTAGCTGGGTTCCCTATGGTTGTTGTAGTTTAGTCACTAAGTTGTGCCCAACTCTTTGCCACCTCATGGATTGTAGCCCCCCAGGCTCCTCTGTCCATGGGATTTCCCAGGCAAGAATACTGGAATGAGTAGCCATTTTCTTCTCTAGGGGATCTTCCTGACCCAGGGATGGAACCCATGTCTGCTGCTTGGCAGGTGGGTTCTTTACCACTGGGTCACCAGGAAGCCCAATGGTAGTGAAGCTTGTTTTTTTTTTTTTTTAATATTTATTTCTTGATTTATTCATTTATTGAAGCATAGTTGATTCACAATGTTGTGTTAGTTTCAAGTGTACAGCAAAGCAATTCAGATATATATATATATATATATATATTCAGATCCTTTTCCTATAGAGATTATTACAAAATACTGAGTAGATTTCCTGGTGTTACATAGTAGGTCTATTTTGATCATCTACTTCATGTACACTAGTGTGTATGTTAATCCCCGTAGGGACGCTTCTAAAGGAGGAAGTCACATCTCCTCATACATGGTGAATTTGGTGAAATCGGTCCTCCTGGTGGCAAACTGCCAGGAAGCCGGATCCTTCCTGCTCAAAGGATGTGGTTTCCTAAGGGGCATAAAAATAGTCCTCTCCCCATGAAAAGAATTAAGAATAGAATCCAAGGACCCTCCCACACATCAGAGCACAGCTGTTCAATGTGGCCAACAGAAGTAGAACCTTAGCAGGTTTTAGTTCAGGCAACATTATGATTTCACAGGCTGTTGCCTGATTATCTAAGAATTAAAAGAAAATCCAAAAGCAGATATTTACAATCTGCTATGATCTTCCTTACAATCCCATAAAGGAATACCAATTATTAAATATAGTTAACAATTTAAAGTTAATTGGTATTCCTCAGATAGTTAAAATAACTTCTTGTCCCTGAAGTAAAATATCTGATAATCTGAACTTAACTATTTTTGCATTAAAAAAATTATTTCATTGAAGTATAATTGATTTATAATATTGTATTAATTTCTGTTTCAAAGTGTTTCAGTTATATACATATATATATTATTTTTCATATTCTTTTCCATTATGGCTTACCCAGGATATTGAATATAATTCTCTGTGCTATACAGTAGGACCTTAATTGATTATACATTCTACATATACTAGTTTGCATCTGTTAATCAGAAACTCCCAAAACTTCCCTCCCCACTCTCTCTCCCCCTTGGCAACCACAAGGTCTGCTCTCTAAGTTTATGAGTCTGTTTCCACTTCATAGATAAGTTCATTTGTGTCATATTTTAGATTCCACATAAAAGTGATATCATTTGGTATTTGTCTTTCTCCATATGACTTAGTTCACTTAGTCTGATATTCTCTAAGTCCATCCATGTTGCTGCGAATGCCATTATTTCATTCTCTTTTATGGCTAATACGCGACTTAGCAGCAGCAGAAATATTCTTTTGTCTATACACACCACATCTTCTTTATCCATTCATCTGTTGATGGACACTTAGGTTGTTTTCATGTCCTGGCTATTTTAGAGCTGTTATAAACACAGGAGTTCATGTATATTTTGAATTATGGTTTTCTCTGGATATATGCCCAGGAGTGGGATTGCTGGGTTATAGTGCAACTCTATTTTTAGTTTCTTAAGGAACCTCCATAATCTTCTTCATAGTGGCTGCACCAACTTACATTCCCATTGACAGTGTAGGAGGTTCCCTTTTCTCCACACCCCTCTCCAGCATTTGTTATTTGTATACTTTTTGATGAGGGCTCTTCTGTCTGGTGTAAGGTGACAGCTCATTGTAGTTTGGAAATGGCAACCCACTCCAGTGTTCTTGCCTGGAGAATCCCAGGAAGGGCGGAGCCTGGTGGGCTGCTGTCTACGGGGTCACACAGAGTCAGACATGACTGAAGCGACGTTAGCAGCAGCAGCAGCAGCAGCAGCAATAATTCGTGATGAACCTAAACTTAACTATTAACAATGTATTTTCTGAATCCCCTGAATTTCAAATAAGGATTTGAATGTATTTATTTTGTCATTGTAACCATTCCTTGCTGACAGCTATACTCAAATCTCAAAAACCCGAGTGTTAGTCTTTCCTTATCATCAGAGGCAGTGTGATGTGCCAGCTAAGACAGCAGAGCTGGAGCTCATGCCGGAGCCCCAGTGTTTGCCAGCTGTGCGTCCTTAGGCAGTTTACTTACCCTCTCCTTGACTCTTATTTCCTCGAAAAATGTTGTTGTTCTTCAGTCACTAACACTTCAGCGAACCGATGGACTGCAGCTGCTAGACTCCTCTGTCCATGGGATTTCCCAGATAAGAATACTGGTGTGGGTTGCCATTTCCTTCTCCAGGGAATCTTCCCAACCCAAGGATCGAATCTGCGTCTTTCTACATTGGCAGGCGGGTTCTTTACCACTGAGCCACCTGGGAAGCCCCATCAATAAAATGGGGGTGTTGAAAAGAGTGCCTGCCTCATAGGGCTGCTGTGAGATTAAACAAGCCTAGAGTAGGACCTTGGTGAGTATGTATTAATACATATATAAGGTACTTAGTGTGATGAATGGTAAAGAGCACCATATGTGTTAACTGTAATTCTGTTGTTTCCTGATGTTCCTTGGGGTAATTTTCAGTGGTTATATTAGGAGTGTGTGACGTTTAGAAATATGCCGGAGTCCCATGATTCCCCAAAGCCTGAAAAAATCATACAACAACAATAACATTAATTTTTGGTTTTAATCTTTAGTTCATCTGGGTGTAATACACCTGTCCCTTTGTATCCACCAGAGTTGAAAACATGTCCATGAGGTTGGAGGAAATCAACGAAAGAGAAAACTTTATGAAAACTTCCCTACAGACTGTGGACCTTCGCCTCTCCCAACTGGAAGAACTATCTAACAGAATGGTGAACGCGCTGGAAAACCTGGCGGGAATCGACAAGTCCGACCTGATACAGACGCGGTCCCGGGCCTCCTCGGAATGTGATGCCACGTTCCTTCTCAGGCGGAGCAGCATCAGCAGCGCTGATGGCTATAGCCTGTACAGGTACCATTTCAACGGGGACGAGCTGTTGTATGAGGATACCTCCTTCTGCATGCCACCGGGGGCAGCGTCCAGGAAAAAAGCTGGTTCCTTCCGTGGGAAGGAAGAAAAGGACCAAAGGACGTACCTGGCCCCAGAGCGCCAGGGCAGCCTTCGCCTGCCACCTAGTACCGGCGCGCCAGCATCCCCAGACCGAGGTCAACTTGCCTCCGACAACGGCAAGAGCACCTCGGAGCCAAAGTCAGGTCCAGATACTGGGATTTCCGCTGAAAGTGATGAAAGGCAGGTAGTCCCTAAAAAAGAAGAAATGACTTCCTCAGGTTTAAGTCAAGCAGATGCTATACATGGAGAAAACAAGTCGGATTTTCAAAATAAAACTCAGCTGACAGTGGAAACTACAAAGATAGAAGGCACCATTTCTTATCCCCTGGAAGAATCAAAGACAAGCCGCTATTACCCTGATGAGACGTTCAGCGCTTGTAAAACGCTAAAGTCCAGAAGCTTTGTGTATTCCCGGGGAAGAAAGGTTGTTGGTGGGGCTAACAGCTGGGGTGCAGCCGGGGACCCAACATGCCCCTCGACAGTTCAGCAGTGGACCACGGAATGGAAGTATGAAGTTCAAAAGATTATGCGTTCTCGGAGCACGGAAATACCTTCCGTTGCCTCTGAAGCTGCACTGCAGGCTGAGCATTGTGGACATTTCACAGACAAGGAAGATGAAAACTGTGTTTTTAAAACAGCCCCTCAGATCTCTCGCTTGTCTGTTACTGACAGAACTGACAAGGTAAACTTACTGTCTGTGAAAACACACCAAACTTTGGGATTCCCATCTTCAAGGTCAAAAAGTTTACACGGCCGTCCTAGGAGTGTGAAAGCCCTCCAGGGCAACTTACACAGACCTGGACATGCCAGCAGTGTAAATAACTTAGTTGCGTCTGGAATTACAATGGAAGACCCCAAGGTTCAGCAAGAGAAGACTTCCTCGGAAACAGAATGCTAGTGTGTTCTGTTTCTTTGGTTTTTACATCGGAACCGTGGATGTGTTCCATCTTGGTCACCTAAACATCATCAGTTTCTGAAAACATTTTCATTAGAGATCTTTGACCATTAGTTTAATTTACACTTTGATTAATTTAAAATGTAAAGGCACTAAACTTTAAGTAATAGTTTGGTAGCATATGTTAGTAAACTTAGTTTTTTTTTAGTTGGAATAGGATCAAGAAATGTGAAGACTCCAGTTGCGTAATCAATAGGCAAGAGCCTGTGATCTCTTTGGGGCTTCCCAGGTGGCTCAGAGGTTAAGAATCCACCGGCCACTGCAGGAGACCCAGGTTCAATAATGGGCTGGGTAGATCTCCTGGAGAAGGAAATGACAACCCACTCCTGTATTCCTGCCTGGGAAATCCCATGGACAGAGGAACCTGGGGGCTGCAGTCCTTGGGGGTCACAAAAGAGTCCAACATGACATAGCGACTAAACAACAATTACAACAATCTCTATTTCTGAGGGCAACCAAAAACAGCCAAAGACATGCTTTTGGGTGTCAGCAATAGTTTACTTAAGGGAGTAAGCAGCTATGTGAGAAAGGGAAATGAAAGAAAAAGCAAACAAGAAAGGAGGGGTGGAAGAGAAAACAAACTAAGAAGTGCAAGAAGGGAGGACTGGAAAGTGTACTTAAGTATCATATCTTCTTTATGGGTTTTTGTTTGTTTTATGTTTTCATGTTTTAAAATTACACAATAAGAAGAAAAGGCCACGATTATATATGGGTTTTTGTTTGTTTTATGTTTTCATGTTTTAAAATTACACAATAAGAAGAAAAGGCCACGATTATATCAAAGGTCACACTGTAATAGGGTAAGGTGACCAATAGTTTTGTTAATGTGTAAAGATAGTGTCCCATGTGAATCTTCTTGTTGTCACATAGTCCTGGATGCCAAATACAAATTAATTGTACTTCTGTATATTGCAATGGTCTGTGTAAAACTGCGGCTAAAATCTAAAGGATCCATGTTCGAGGTGGGAGTTCTCAAGAGTGTCAAAGATGAGTCACGGCTAAAAACAAAAGGTGAGGCTCAATTTGGAATTTCAGACATAACATTGCCGTAAAGTGGCAAAGAGTTGGGGAGAGAGGTAGAGAGAGAGAGATACAGTGCCGTTGTGCTAAAGGTACTGATCAGAGACTCTGGAGGCTAAAGAGATTCATGCCCAGATCAGAACCCCTGAACTGGGCTGGATTTATCAGAAAGCACTGCTACACCATTGCGTGGATGATGGGACTTTGACATTTAATAAATGATAACATTTATTTAATAAAGAAAACAATTGCTTATCTATTTCTACATTGAGACTGTTCAATCAATCCTGCTTCCTGTGTTATTTGACCCAAGGATAAACCCATTCTATTTGGCTTCGTTCCTAATTCTTTGCTTTGGATGCCCAGAAAACTTTCAGCCCTTTCAGTTCAGTCAGTTCAGTCTCCAGTGTTGGGGTTTCAGCTTCAGCATCAGTCCTTCAAATGAATATTCAGGACGCATTTCCTTTAGTATGGACTGGTTGGATCTCCTTGCAGTCCAAGGGACTCTTAAGAGTCGTCTCCAACACCATAGTTCAAAAGCATCAATTCTTCAACCCTTTGCCACACCCTTAAAAAAAAGTGTTTCTCAGCATAAGCTGGAGAACCTCTGACAGCCCTAGAGAACAGGTTTGAAGAAGGCAAAGTTTCTCTTCAGAATTCTCCACCTGTCCACTCACTACACAGCCCCCCATTCTAGGTCCCTCCCACCTTGCCTCAGGTGTGGGGCCTGAATCTATCCCCAGGAGTCTCACTGAGTCTCCTGTTGACATACTGGAATGAGTAGCTATTCCCTTCTCTAGGGATCTTCCTGACCCAGGGATTGAACCCAGGTCTCCTATATTACAGGTGGATTCTTTACCATCTGAGCCACCTGGGAAGCAATATTTCTAATTCTGGTTTACCTAATTTATTCATGTTTCCTGTCATTTTCTTTGTGTCTTTTAGCTCCATGAAATGCTGGGCGTTGTTTTGATCTGTATGGAGGGTGTGTCTTCCTCATGTGCTTTTACCGTCTGTAGGAATGCTATTCTGATCTTTTTTATTGTAATACTTGTCTATGGGATTTGACTTCCAGGCTTTCCCTTGATTATTGTCATGTGAAATAGCTTTTCTCAAACTTTTTGAAGACGGCAGTTCTCAGGATAGCTTTTCTAACTTCACAAGAAAACCTTCTTTATTTTTACAGTCTGGCATTAAAATTTTGTAAAAGCCAGGGGACTTCCCTCGGGGTCCAGTGGTTAAGATTCCGTTGCATAGGGCACAGGTTCAGTCCCTGGTCAGGGAACTAAGATTCCCACATGCCCTACAAACAACAAAAGAAATTGTACAGTCAGCTTATTTTCAGAGATTCCTGGTCCTTCATCTTTATTTGGACCTTCCCTTTCCTTTGTCTTGACTTGGCTCATTTTGTTTCCATGCCCAGCAGTCTGTCCTTGGTTGTGGCTCCTTTGCTTTAAAGGAAGTCCAGGTAGGTCAGTTTCAAGAGTTCCTCTAGCAGTTTCAAATTTTCCACCCCTCAGACCTCACCAGGAGCCCCTGCGCTCCCAAACACCATTCTCTACTTGCTCTTCTCCACTTGACTGACCGGGCCAGTAAATACCTTCTGGCTATTTGGGAATTCTCCAGATGCCTCATTGATTCTCTTTGCTGATATCACAAAAATCTTCTAAGTGCTGTGGTTTGCTCCTACTTACCTATATTTTGGAAATCTTGGGGAAACCAGTTCACTTAGATTTGTGGTGAATGTTGTCCATGGGGCTTCAATTTTGCACTATAGTTCCTTTGTCTATTTTCCTGGGGAAACTGAAAAATTATGCTGCTGTTGTCATCGTCTCAGAATTCCCCCTTAGGAAAAAGATGTTTTAAATGACTTAATAGTTATCTTCAAAGGCCATATACTCAGGTAATGACATAGTTTTGTAGACATTGTTGTTGTTTAGTTGCTTAGTCGTGTTCCGACTCTTTGCGACCCCATGGACTATAGCCCACCAGGCTCCTCTGCCCATGGATTTTCCCAGGCAAGAATACTGGGGTGTGCTACCATTTCCTTGTACACAACCACCATACACTACCTCTCCCCCACTGCTTCCACCATCACTTTCTGTTATCTGGACTCTTCTAACAGTTCCTAACTAGCATTGTTAATGAAAGTGGGGTCTGGCTGTTGGCTGCTCTAAAGTCAGTAAAGGAACAAGGTTGGTGGGAAGTTTGCTTTATTTCAGAAGCTGGCAACGTTGCAGGGGGTCGGGGGAGACGAGACTCCTGTTCAAAGGTTGACTCCCACCACTATCAGTGGGCAAGGGCTTTTCTAGGCAGAAGGAGGGGGCTTCATGCAGAAACAGCACAGGCAGCTCTGACAGTCATCTTGAAATTGGTCATCAGTGGTCTGACCAGTGTTATCTTGATCATTTTGAGTACAATTAATCTTCAGTCCTGGAGTTGGTTTGTTCCCATTTCTTTGAGGACAGTTCTAAGAATTGTGGTAGCTAAGGTCATGAACACAGTCTGGTTGTCACGTATTGATAGTTAACCTCTTCCGCCTGGTGGGGGTTTCAGTACCTGTAAGACAGTTCATGCGTTTGAGCAAGCTCCAGGAGTTAGTGATGGACAGGGAAGCCTGGCATGCTGCAGTCCATGGGGTGGCAAAGAGTCAGACACTACTGAGTGACTGAACTGACTGACTGAAGACAGTTCACAGGATATGGCTCAGAGTATTATCTATAGCCCCTGAGGAGGAACTAAAGGTCCTTGACTGTGCTTAATGACTAAACTTATTATTTTGTCCTGTTTGTCTGTTTTCCTTTGCTTCTACATTTTCTCACTTCTCTGATTAAATATATTCTTTGACTCAAGTTTTTCTACAGGCAAGAGGCAGGTTTAGGGCATGGGAGGTGGGGGCAGAAGGAATGCAGGGTCCTGTTCTATTCAGTCTCACAGCTTCTACCATTATGTACCTCTACAGTGGGGTGTGTGTGTGTGTGATTATTTTAAAATATCAGATCAAATCATTCTCAACTCAAAGCACTGCAAAAGCACCTAAACTTTCAGAACCTATGTGATCTGGCTGGTTGCTTTTCTCTGACCCCTTCTCCCACTGGATTAGGCTGCTCCAAACACACCGGCAGGATCTCAACCCAGGGCATTTGTATGACTCTCTCCTCTTCCTCCTAATTTCCACCTGGCTTGCTTCTTCACTCCCTTCAGTTTCTGTCTGCTCCAATGTCATCTGATCAGAAAGGCCTTCCCTGATCACACTGCATCTCCCATTGAAAAAAAAGCCCTCATCCTCTTCCCATATTTTTCAGTTCATGGCACTTGTTATACATTAATTTTGTATATCTTTCCACCTGTAATGAAAGTGCCAGGAAAGTAGAAACTGTCTTCTTAGTGACCCAAGTAGTTTTTAACACATAGTTAGCAATCAGTAGGGCTTCCCTGGTAGCTCAGATGGTAGAGAATCTGCCAGCCAATGCAGGAGACCCAGGTTTGATCCCTGGGTCGGGAAGATACTCTGGAGAAGGGAATGGCATCCCACTTGCCTGGGAAATCCCACAGACAGAGAAGTCTGGCAGGCTACAGTCCATGGGGTCAAAAAAAGTCAGACATGACTGACTAAAGCACACACACACGTAGCAATCAATACAAATTTGGTAACTGACTGAATGAATATATAAATTACCTAGCACATAATAGGTATTCACAAAGTGTTAGTGCGTTTTGTTCCCCTCTTCACAGGGAGAAGGAAATGGTCTGTAGGAATACCACTGTCCCCCACCATTTTTGTTCAGTCACTCAGTCATGTTCAACTCTTTGCGACCCCATAGGCTTTTCTGTCTTTCACTATCTTCTGGAATTTGTTCAAATTCAAGTCCACTGAGTCAAATGATGCCATCCAACCTTCTTATCCACTGTCACCCTCTTTTCCTGCCCTCTATCCTCCTATCCCGCACAACAGAAGAACCAATACAAGAAACAGAGTCAGAAAAACAGGAGGACAAAAGAGTGACATTACGGACAAAGAAGGAGATAGGCAGCTATTTCAAAGGTACAGAGTATCAAGGAGACTAAGACTAGTGCTTGGAATTGCACTGATTCTCCCCAAATTCAGACGCTAAAGCTGAAATTCAATGAGTGTATTTGGATAGGAGATACCTCTTTGCGAGGTAATTTATGTTAAATGAGTTCATAAAGACTGGGATCCTAATCCAACAGGATTAATGAATGCCCCTGTAAGATGAGGCACCAGGAACAAAATTAGGTCATTTGCAGATGTGGATGGACCTAGGGTCTGTTTTAGAGTGAAGTAAGTCAGAAAAACAAACATTGTATGTTAATGCATATATGTGGAATCTAGACAGATGGTACAGATGAACCCATTGTGGGGCAGGAATAGAGACGCAGACATAGAAAATGGACATGTGGACACAATGGAGGGGTGGGATGCATTGGGAGAGTAGCACTGACACATATATACTACAATGTGTAAAACAGATAGCTAGTGGGAAGCTGGTGTATAGCACAGGGAGCTCAGCTCAGTGCTCTGTGATGACTTAGGGGGTGGGATGGGGAAAGTGGGAGGGAAGCCCACCTCAACAGGGAGGGGATATATGTAAACACATGGCTGATTTGATTCATGTGCAGCAGAAACTAACACATTGTAAACCAACTGTACCCCCCAATAAAAATTAACTTGAAAAAGAAGAGGCACCAGAGTGAGTTCTGACACCCTGCACCCACCCACCATCCACCTCCCACCGCTCAACTCTCTCCACTGTCTGCAAGCCCAGAGTGCTCTCACCAGAATTCCATCTTTCCTACTTGATCTTGGGCCTCCCAGTCTCCAGAACTGTGAGAAATAAGCTGCCCAGTCGGGAATGTGACTGATGTTTCCTTAGGGCAACCCAAGCACACTACCACAATTAGATATCTGAAAAGGTCCTAACATTTAGGGTAGGTCAAGACAAATCTGGAAATCAATTTTTTGGTTTTTTAATTGTATGGTCACTTAATAGAATTGTAGATCCTAAAACCTGTATGGCAAAGCCCAAGTCACAGTAAGCCATTTCAGCATAAAGAAAGATCCATACATTCCTTGCAGAGCATGTGTGGGGAAAAAATCCATTTTGTCCAGTTTTATTAAAGTATAATTGACATATATCACTGCACAAGTTTAAGGTGTACAGTCTAATGATTTGACTCGCGTATACTGTAGAATGATTACTGCAGTGAATTTAATTGGCATTAATCATCTTATATAAATACAGTAAAGGGAGAGAGAAAAACTTTTTTTTCCCCTTGTGATGAGAACTCTTAGGATTTATTCTCTTAACTTTCCCATATAACATATATTATATGTTTTATATGTATTTATATGTATTATATTATTTCCCTAGTACTTACTTATCTTATAACTGGAAGTTTGTAGCTTTTAACCACCTCTCTCCTCTCCTCCCACCCCCTGCCTATGGGAACCACAAATATGATCTCTTTTTTCTGAGTTTAGTTTTTTTTAACTACTTAATGCAGATGAAACACAGATAATTCATAAAAAGGTATTAAATGTATGTGTACAGCAGTATCTGTAATACCTATAACTCGATGGACTTGATATTTTAAAGTACAGTTATAGTACCCGAGCAAAATGGAATCATATGTCACTGAAAAGAGTTAACCAGAAAGATCACTGGGGTTCTGGATCCAAGATAAATTTTTTTTAAAGGTAAATTTTGAAGTCTTCTTTAAATTTTGTTGTTTAGTCGATAAGTCTGTCCAGTTCTTTTCGACTCCATGGACTGTGGCCCACCAGGCTCCTCTCTCCATGGGATTTCCCAGGTAAGAATATTAGAGTAGGTAGCACGTTCTTCTCCAGGGGATCTTCCCGACCCAGGGATTGAACCCACATCTCCTGCATCACAGATGGGTTCTTTACTACTGACCCACCAGGTTGTTGTTCAGTTGCTAAGTCATGCCCAACTCTGCCATACCAGGCTTCCCTGTCCTGCACTATCTCCCTGAGTTTGCTCAAACTAATGTCCATGAAGTTGGTGATGCCATCCAGCCATCACATCCTGTCACCACCTTCTCTTGCCCTCTTCCCCATTGTGCAATCTTTTCCAGCATCAGGGTCTTTTCCAATGAGTTGTCTTTTCCCATCAGGTAGCCAAAGTATTAGAACTTCAGCTTCAGCATCAGTCCCTTCAGTGAATATTCTGGGTTGATTTCCTTTAGGATTGACTGATTTGCTGTTCAAGTGACTCTCCAGAGTCTTCTCCTGCACCAACACTTGAAAGCATCAATTCTTCACGCTCAGTCTTTTTTATAGTCCAACTCTCACATCCAGTACATGACTATTATTGTAAAAACCATAGCTTTTACTATACAGACATTTGAACCACAAGGGAAGCCCCTTAAATTTTTTCGTGTTTCCATTAGGAACACTTGTCAGAATGATTGTGACTCAGATGGTCGCACTGGAGCTTCCCTATGGCATTAATTATAAAATGCTAGATTAGGGATTTATTCTTCAAAACATAAGAAAAACCTAGTTTCAATTAATAATTTACCAAAATGTAACATCATCAGTCCCCTTCCACCCAAGTCGGCTCCAGTTCGGAAACATGCTAGAGTTCAGAAATGCTCTGGGCTTCATAAGCTAAAGGTAGCTGGTTCTTTGCAATTATTGGGTCCATAGCCTATTTGGTCCAAACAGTTAAGGTCTACCTCTCGCTGGGCTTTTTGATCTGCTCACTGGTATTTTCACACGTTAGGATAGCCAGAAAAAGAAAGGAAGGTAACTTGCTTAATATCTTTGTCCACACTGGAGTTTAATAAAGAGGGTAGAACTTAAAGTAAACGGAGGCGTTCACGTTGCCTGGCAACGTCCTCTGTCAACAGCCTCAGCATCCCACGCAATTCAGCAGGACACCCCAGTCTCAAGGATCCATGCACGGACAGACACACCGGGTGATGGGAGATGATCTTCCCCATTGTGCACCTTGAAGGCACCGCGCTGACCGTCTGATCCCGGTCACTGCCTGCTGCCCCGAGCCGCCTCCCCGGTGCCCGATCCTCACAGGCTGGCTGCAGACGGCGTGACCGGTCGATCTCGGGCTACAGGGTTCCCTTTCCCCGCTCTGGGCTCCTCCTCACTACGGAAAACACCGATCGCGAGAGCTGGGGAAATAGCGAGCGGCGTCCTCAGTGACCTGTCGTGACCCCCGCCGGCCTCCGTACGTCCCCGTGACCCCCACGGATGGCCTTCGTGACACACGCCGGCCGCCGTACGTCCCCGCGAGCCGCCGTGACCCTCGCGGGTCGCCCCCGTGACCCCAGCCGGCCGCCGTACGTCCCCCTGGCCGCCGTGGACCCTGCCGGCCGCCGTAGGAGCGCCCCCAGCCCCGCCCGGGCCGCGCTCTCAAGATGGCTCCCGGGCCTCACTCCCCCCCGGCGCACTCGCTGAGGGCAGGGCAGCGGCGCTCTGCACAGGCCTCGCGTTCCGGCGCCCGCACAGCCTAGAGGCCAGGAGCGGCCCGCCGCCGGCCCTGCGCGAGCCGTCTCGCGGGCGGGGCGGGGCGGGGCTCCGGGCCCCTTCCGGGGATGGGCCCGGGCTCCTCCCCGCTCGGGCGGGCGCTCGGCCGTGTCCCCGCCCGTCAGCCCGCCCGGCCCGGCTGGCTGCAGACCGAGCCCGGGCAGTCGCACCGGGAGCTCTCAGCCCGCGGGCGTCGGGAGGCGGGTCCCGGACCGCGACCGGGCCGTGCCGAGCGGGCGGCCGCATCATGTTCTCGCTCAAGCCGCCCAGACCCACCTTCAGGTCCTACCTTCTGCCGCCGCCCCAGGTAAACAGCCGTCTCCCCGCTACGCCCTCTCATCGCGCTTCCGGGGAGCCGCGCGCGGGCCGGCCCGGGAGGCTGTCCCGGACTCCGGACCCCGGCCCCGGATTCCGTTGAGGGGAAGCCACCTTCCAGCGAGCCCAGCCGGCTCGGTGGAAACTTGCAAAACTCCGCCGCAGCTGTTGTCGGCTTGGAGACGGAACTCCAGGGAGCGATTGGACCTGGATTTACTTAGCCCTTTGCCCGGCGGCTGTCCATGCTGTGACTGCGGGCGGGATTGCATCGCCTGCAGGCTTCTAGAGGGAGGGGTCACCTACCTGTTTTAAATGTGAACACCTGGAGGCGCCTCAGGCGGTTGTGCAATAGTGTTTTTATGGTCCGACTCCCAATACCTTCACGAACAGATCTTTACAGGGGTTTAGTAAAAATGTGAAAGAATTTTAAGTGGGGGGATACGTGCCTGTCGCGTGTGTCATCACTTAGAAAAAAAATTTGCCTTCCCTCACGAAGTGAGGGGGGGATTTTGATTTTGATTTGTTTTGCTGATGTGTTTCAGACTGACGATAAGAATAATTCGGAACCAAAGATTAAAAAACTGGAGCCCGTTCTTTTGCCAGGTAAGCTTGAGAGTTCTGGCAGATACTTTATTTGACAGATACTGGCCTAAGATTATTTTACCAACTAGTATCATGTGGTTAACTTTACTCATTTACTTTAAACTTTAGTGAGTTAAACATCTAACAACTGTGGAGAGGGGAAAAGTTGGTTAGAACTAAAGGACAGCAACAAAAAGTAATGATTAATTGATGTTTGTCCTTGAAAATTGAAGCATCATAGAAAACTGTCAAGAATGTCATTACCTCATTTTCTTTTTGTCTCCTGAAATGTTCTTTTTTTAAGCAGTCATGAATTGCTTAGGTAGTGAGAGGACACTGCTCTTCATGCCCATCGCAACTTCATGCGTTTGTGGTTAATAGATCATCATTTCAATAGTATGAAAAGCAACTTTTATTATGTCTCAGTCTCTGTACTAATAACAAAGCTTAGTGCACTTTGAATCACTTACTTGGCAGTTGTTTTTTTGAAGGTGTCAGCTGGCTGTGTTTGCAAATCTCCTTGTTTCACTTTAGAATGGAGTTTCCCAACAGAGACACTCCAGACATTTTGGGCCTGGTCATTGTTTTAGGGTTGTCTTGTGCATTGCGGGCTATTCAGCATCATTTCTGGCCTTTACCCCCATATGCTAGGAGCAACCCCTCCTCTACCTTTTGTGAGAACCAGAATGTCTTGCTAAACTGTTTTGTCAGCGGAGCTCTAAGCACAAAACTCTCTCCCTGTGGAGAAGCACTGGTTTAGAACAAAATTAACCTTAAATGACCTTAGAGGTATCAGTAAGAATTGATGGTAAATTGTTACACACTTTAGTTTTAACACATATAAGATATTTATTTGACTGGTAGTTTGAATTGTATAGTAATCATATGACAATTAGGAAAAATCAGTAGTTTAACTCGTTTATTGGGGACAGTAACCAGGAGAGCCCATTTTAAATCTGAAATGCTATCAAATACCAGTCTGTGTGGCTACTATCGACATTTTAAAATCTCAGTCATTACTTAATGCTAAATCTGGTAAAATGACTAAAGCTCTATAAGTAGTAACTGAACAAATATGGAAACTTTAAATTTTGTGCTGTAAAATTTTAAATGTTAAGTAGGAACAAACAAATTTAAAACATCAACCTTTGGTTCCATGTTACAGATGTTAACTTTTAAAATTGTTTCAAACTTAATTATGGAAGTTAGTTATAAATACTTTCTCTTTATTTTGTTAATGCTTTTTAGCCAAACTGCATGTACTAAGTAATCCTTTGCACTTGTCCCCAGAGTGAAGAATAGAATTAATAAATAACCTTTGCTCCTTGTGTGTGATCTGTTTTGGCCTTAGTCACTCTGGTCTTTTAAATGTCCCTGCGGCAAGCAGTGCTCATCCTGAATGAGAGCCTGTGAACTACTGAACTTTGGCTCCTTTTGCTCTGACTGAGCAGGCCCTGTTCTTTGATTCCCTGCTTCCAATACTTGATTTGATTTGACACTAATAAACCACATGGTCTTAGCTATAAATGATAGAGCTTGATTTTCATTAACTTCTGTGTTTACGATATGCTTGTGAAAGTGTTGATACATATCAGTAAGCTCTAAGCACTTTGTGCGCTTAGTCCCTCAGTCGTGTGCAACTCTTTGTGACCCCATGGACTGTAGCCTGCCAGGCTCCTGTCTCCATGGGCATTTTCCAGGCAAGAATATTGAAGTGGGTTGACATGCCCTCCTCCAGGAAATCTTCCCAACCCAGGCATCAAAGCCAGGTCTCCCACATTGCAGGCAGATTCCCTGAGCCACCAGGGAAGCCCAAGAATACTGGAGTGGGTAGGCTATCCCTTCTCTGGGGGAACTTCCCAACCCAGGAATCGAACTGGGGTCTCCTTCATTGCAGGAGGATTTTTTCCCAGCTGAGTTCAACTAAAAACTGGTTCAGTTGCTAAGTCTTGTCCAACTCTTTACGACCCTATGGACTACAGCACACTAGGCTTCCCTGTCCATCACCAACTCCTGGAGCTTGCTCAGACTCATGTCCATTGAGTTGGTGATGCCATCCAGCCATCTCATCCTCTGTTGTCCCCTTCTCCTCCTGCCCTAAATCTTTCCCAAAATCAGGGTCTTTTCCAGTGAGTTGGCTGTTCGCATCAGGTGGCCATAGTATTGGAGCTTCAGCCAGCATCAGTCCTTCCAGTGGATATTCAGGGTTGATTTCCTTTAGGATTGATTGGTTTAATCTCCTTATAGTCCAAGAGACTTACCTTTCTGTTAAAAAGTCAGAGTTTTCTGGGGAAGATGGAAACCTATTTCCTAACTGTCAGTGGTTTACTTGTCTTAGAGATTGCAGCTCAATCTGGATCCTCTTAGCCATGGTAGCATTTTTTTCTTTGGCTCTGTGTGTGCACACATGTTGGCTTGACACCCAGCATTCTGTCTGCACCTAACCTGCTCCTCACAGAACACTTAGTCCTAAATTAGCCTGTCTTTTGCCCTCCTTCCCCCTCCTGTTCATACCTTCTCCTGGCCTTCTCACACCTTTCCCATTCTTCCTCACTAGCCACCTCACCCTGCTTCACCGCTCAGGTTGCATCTCTGACTCCCGCTAGAACCTCTGCTGCTCTGTTTCTGGCCTGCAGCCACCTGCCCTCCACCTGTGAATCCTGGGAGACACATGGAGAGTAACTGCAGCATTGGTGATCTTAAGACCTGGGCTAGCTTAGGGCTTTTACTAAGAGAGCTTAATAATACAGTTCTAGCCTTCTTTATAGTTTAAAAGAGGATACTTGACCAAGTCACCTGTGGCTTTGCATAGGCACATGAAACAAGGAAGTAATTGTTCAGAGATGTAGTATTGGACATTACGCTTTGGCGTGGTGCCTTGGGTTCAAGGATATCCTACTTCAGCTGCCCAAAGTTTGAACTTTTAATTCAATAAGCAGATGAAAATTGGAACACACAATCAATTGTTTATTTGTATGTAGTTACTGTGTGTTCTGTTGAACTTAATGAGGCTATATTAAAATGATCTTCAGCTTTTATTAAGCATAGAAACAGAAGAAACTGACTAGAAATTTAATTTAGATGGTGGTTTATGTCAGTAATTCCCAGCTTGCCCAGTTTATGAAACTCGTTGAGGTGAAGGTTGTACCTAATTCAGCTTTGTGGCCCCGATGTCCAGATTCATCATTACCTAAGTCTCATCCTTAATGCGGAGAAGACAATGGCAACCCACTCCAGTGTTCTTGCCTGGAGAATCCCAGGGACGGGAGAGCCTGGTGGGCTGCCGTCTATGGGGTTGCACAGAGTCGGACATGACTAAAGTGGCTTAGCAACAGCAGCAGCATCCTTAATGACTGTGTTGTGTGTGTAAAATCACCCCAATCTTTTGAAAACAGGGAGAGTATGAATTTTAAACTGCATGTGTGCTTGTGTGTGTGTGTTCCAGCATATATAAGATTGTGTCTGTTTGGTTGCTGGGCTGGCGGATGCCCTCTCTGAGCTCCTCCTGGGAGCCAGGCACCCAGGCTGCAATGGGGGGAGGAGTGGGCTTGAATTGCAGCAGGGCCGGGGCAAGTTCACACAGCCTGTGGGCAAGGCCAAAGGTGACCTGGGCCAGTGGGGCCCAGATTCTCATCAGGGCCTGACTGGCATCACATCTAGATGGAGTTTTTATCCACCCTTGGTCAAACTGAGATAATGAGGGAGAATGGGGCTTTTTTCCATAAAGCTAAATTGATGTGATTAAAAGGATTGTCCTTTATTCTAAGATTATGTCTTTCCAGCTTCTTTGGTGTAGATATGTTCTTCTGTTAGCAGCTGTGACTTTAATTTTTTTGAGTTTTTAGCTTAGCTCTTGTGTCACTTCCCTAAATTATTTTTGTAGTGTACCTGTTTTGTGGAATCTGAACTGGAGATCGTTCTGTAAAATTATTGTTATGTTAAAGGTACAGTTTAATGAGCACTCACACAAAGAACATCTCTTACTTTGTCTGCCTGGAGTCTTTCCACTATCTTCTGAAAAACGTACCTCTTTTCTTTTGACAAATTCTCCTTCCACATCTCCACCCAGCCCGGCGTTCTTGTGTGGCCAGTGAGGGTGATACCCCAACCCTAGACTGACTGGCAGGCACACAGGTTTGCCTCTGGGTATCTTCAGATGGGCACTTAGGGAAGAGCTCCCTTTTGGTCGTGCTGCCTGTAGCTGAGGCTGCAGAGGACCTGCGCGAAAGAGTGATGTCAGATTGAGAACTGCAGAGGCAGAGCCCCAAGGAGGGGGAGGGGGGCAGTCTGGTGGTTCCCTTCTCCTTGAAGTCCAGCCGACACCAGAGACAGAATTCTTCTTCTTGCCAAGCCAGTTCCAGGCGTGTTTCTGACAGTTTTGATTAAGATCCTTAACTGATACATGATGTAGCCTGCAGGTAGCTCCTCAGAGCCACCCTGTGTGGCCGAGCTGAGCTGAGGCTGGTGAAGCACCGTTGATCTCATCGTGGGGGGTGATTGAAAGGAGTGGGGCCTTTCAAAGGAGGTGAGTTCTCCCTCCTCTGTGTCTGGGACGTGGTCTTTCCAAGGATCTGCAGACTGGGAATGAGGACAGCCTGAAGTGTGTGGCCCCCAGCAGGGAGTGGACTGTGGCGCTGGTGCTGCATGTGTGCTCCCTACTGCCTGGCAGAGGAGGACCAAGCAGAGAGGGGGTCCTGCCCTGAGCCTTGGTCCACTGAGGAGGGGCTTCAGTGGAGGGAGTGGAGGTGGTGGGGGCTCAGAGGAAGGGCACCTGAGCTGGACTGGGGAGGCCTGGGCTTGGGAGAGCACGTGCTCGGGGATCAGCTCCACTACCCCTTCTGTCTGCAGTGCCAGCAGCACTTCCACTAGAAGATTAACCAGTAGAGCGATAATGAATGCGTGGATTGTCAGAGTCCTTTATAATCAGATCAGAAAAGGGTACGACCTTGGGCCATCCGGAAATGAAAATAGCCATTGTTGGACAGCTATCTGGTTTACTTGCATTTTTTTTTTTAAACGTATTCACTGCTTGGACCGATCATGTATTGCTGTTCTTTGCCTCACCATAGGTCTTATTTCCTCTATTGAACTGTAAATCCCTTAAAGCAAAGTCTGTTTCAGGTGTCGTTTGTTTTGTTTTGTTGTATCTAGGATTTAGAGGTCACTGTAGACTGAATTTCATAGTATTTTAATTTTTAGATACCCTGCTTTTGAGAGACAAAGGCTTTTAATTGTTCCTTGGAACCGTGAGCAGTGTAATGAGCTACAGTGTCTCCAGCTAGGTCTGTTCCTCACTGGGACAGCCTCCTGAGGATTTGGAGCCAGCCACTCCTTGGCTCCTGCTGCAGGCCACCTTGGCGCTCCTGATCCTACGACTCTCACTCAGAAACTCTTCATGAACCTCCACTCCTGCTCAAGCAGGAGACCATCCCAGGTCTTTAATCTCTGTAATTTGCTGACCTCTGCTCTGCTTCCCAACGTTGATACCTGTCTTTCTCCAACCCAGATGACTTATTCCTTATCCAGGCCTTGGTTACTGTGATCACGTGTTCTCTCTATCTTGACTGTCATCTGCCGTCAAGATTTGCCTCTTCCTGAGGCCTGCCCTGCTGCCCTTCTCCAACCCCCATCATGGGCAGCATTTGCTGGGCCTGGTGCTTCATTCTGTGCTTGTTTGTGTCGTGTGTGACCCTGTGAGAACCAGGGGCAGCCTCAGATGGCTGGTGCAGAATTTCAGCTTTCCTTTGTAACTGGTAGGCCACTTTAATTCCAGGACCTGAATTTCTCTGCATCCCGGGACCCTCAGGTCCTGGCTTTAGTGTTGAAAGTCCCACACCTGGGAATCCTCAGCCCCAGGCCATCTGGAACAGTCACTCACCAGATGTAAGGCCACGACTGAGTTATGCTTTGGGCCTCTGCACATTCCATAGGTTAATTAGCTTCTGTGTATAGTGAGGCTTTGTCTTACGCTATTTTTCAAACTAAAATTTATGGGAAAGTTATTTTAATTCATCAAATATGTACTGACTTTCTAAACGTGTAAGATATTATGAAAGATAATGTGACAGGATTTTTTGGTTCTCAGGGAGTTAAAAACTTGCCTAGCTGTACCATTTAGAGACTTATTAATTTTAATTATATTTCCTTATCTTTACAGATGGAAAGGTCTTGAGAAAACAAACTTTGACGATTTCTTGATCCCTTACCAGGTTGCAGTAGAACGTCTTGGCCTGTCATCTTCTAGTTCGGATTTTTCTCTGGTGCTTTTCACATACCCTGCACCGAAGCTCATTTCCTACTTTTTCTTTCCTGCGGCCCCTGTAGCTTCCTGGCCGTGGTGTGCTGGCAAGTGCCTGAGGCTGAGGATCCTCCCACATGGCTGGCAGCACTTCGGCTTCCCTCCTCAGGGGAAGCCCAGGAGGACAGTCTCTGGGAAACCATCGAGGTTCTCAGGAGCTTTGAAGCTTTTGTGCTGAGTTTCCTCTTCAAGGTCACTAATTTAAAATGTAGCGAGAACAGTCTAGTGGCTCTTGTGTGTCTGTATCTGTCCCCTCTGGGAAGAGGACTTTGTGTCCCCTATTTCTCTCCCGTCTGTGAGCTGGTTTCCTGGCCTACAGCTGCAGGACGTGGCTGGCAGCCGCTGAGGATAGCTCCTACCCAGGGTCCCCGCTTGTTTATAAAGTGTGAGCAGAAGACTGTTTTGCGAGCAGAGAGCCGGCTGTGTGATCCTTGTACTATAAAGCCTGGGTCTATAGTGTCATCAGCTAAGCCTCCAGCCAGGTTAACTTGGCGCTTATTTAATGACGTGCTCACAAGAAGAAGCCCCTGCTCTGCATCTCCCCATGAAAGTGCCCTCTTGTTCTTCTACCTCCATCCCGCCCTCCTGCCTTTTCTGCCAGGGGCTCATTTCCACTCCATGCTTGAAAAGTTGTGCAACAGTTTTCCTTGAAAGACCACAGCCCAGCAGATCTCTATCTTACTTTGTTGTTTTATTTTTGGTTTGTATTGTTTGTTTCTTGTCCACTTTCTTTTCTTTGGTAATTTTATTTTAAAGTAAACGTTGTTGTAAAAGAGTACAGATAGTTAACACATAGTCTTCACCCAGCATCCCCTAATGTAACTATCTTATAACCTCAGTAAATTTAGCTGAACTAATAAATTAATTAGTCAGCCTGGCTGACAGTGGTAAAGAATCTGCCTACAATGTGAAAGACGAAGGTTTGATCCCTGGGTCAGGAAGATCCCTTGGAGAAGGAAATGGCAACCCACTCCAGTGTTCTGCCCTGGGAAATCCCATGGACAGAGGAGCCTTGCAGGTTGCAGTCCATGGGATTGCAAAGAGCTAGACATGACTTAGCAACTGAACAACAAGAAATTAACAGCACTATTAACTAAGCTACAAGTTTTATTCACATTTCCCTAGGTTTTCCTTTCTTTTTTTTTTTACTAATGGCTATTATCTGTTTTAGAGTTCCTGTCAGGACACCATAGTGCACTTAGCTATCTATCCTCTCTCCCTAGCTTCAGTCTGTGACCATTTCTCCATCTTTGCTGATGGATCATGAATTCTTTCATCTTGGCTCCTGTATCCTTTTGAAATATCCTTTCTCTCCTTCTTCCTCTCCCTCTCTCTCCCCCTCTTTCTCTCCCTCCCTCTGTTCCCTGCCCCTCCCCCCCCCCCCCAACTGTGGCAGACACATCCAAGGGAAGTCGTGGATCTTCAGCACTCTGAGTAGGCTTCCTGAGCCCCCTGAGGTCACTGCATCATTGCAGGTTGAAAGTGCCTGTTTTCTGATGGGACGTGCCCAGGTGCTTTTTCCAAGCCTCATTTCACTAATGTTAAGAGTTGTCACTTAAGTGACTATCTCTAGCACAGAGCTGGGCAAGCATCTTCTGTGAAGCCCCAGTCAGTGTTTGAGACTTTGCAAGCCATGAGATCTCTGGTGCAAGTACTTAGCTCTGCCTTTGTCCTGTGGAAGCAGTCCTGACAGTACACACATGAATGAACATGGCTTCATTTCAATAAAACTTTATTTACAAAAATCGGGGGCTGCCATCTGGGTTGGCCCACCTTGAACCCATTAAACGCCTTCTGCTCCTTTTCATGTTTGTCTCATTTTTGCTGCCTTGGTGGACTGCATCTATTATATTTTTGCCTGTGGAAGGAGAGTGCAACTGGTGGGGAAGGGCTGCCCAAGTGCAGATGTCATCAGCACGGTTGGCTAGCAGCACTACTGTGGTCGTATGTCCTGTCCCACAGGCCCACCATCCCTTCCTTTCCATCATTATCCCTGCTCCCCTTTCCAGGATCTTGAAATCCTGTGGCGAGGCTTTTTTTTTTTTAAGCAAAATTTATCTGAGTATAACATACCCCCAAAATGTGTATGAATTATGTGTTAACCAGGTGTGTTTTTGTAGCATTGTTTTGAGACTCCAGGTTAATTGGCTCCTTGAGGAAAGTGGCAGAGCATTGAAGTGTGGGCTCTGCTCAGTGAGCCAGGAGTTTGTGTAAAGAGCTCAGTGTTACAGGAGTGCCACCTCGAATTGTCTGAGCTGGAAATGACTCTTGTAGTTTTGGGGGTTTTTTTCCCCTCCAAGTTAACTGTTCTCTTACGATTGGTAGCTGTGATTTTCTAGTGGAGAGAAAAGGTTGAGTGTTCCGTTGCCAGATTCTGATATGGCATTTGGTAAACATTGTGTCCAGGGGGTTATGGAAGATTTAAATTTTATGTATTTGAGTTATTTGGTGAGAATCAACATATGTTGATGGCTAGCACTTTGAATCTGTAGTTCTGTTTGGTGCCTCCTGCTGCATCTCGATACAGAGCATTTAATTCTGTGTCAGACAGTAAAGAATCAGCTTGCAATGCAGGAGACCTGGGTTTGATCCCTGGGTTGGGGAGATCTTCCTAGAGAAGGGAACAGCTGCCCACTCCAGCATTCTTGCCTGGAGAATTCTGTGGACAGAGGAGCTTGGCAGGCTGTAGTCCATGAGGTTGCAAAGAGTCGGACATGAATGAGCGACTAATACTTTTCATAAAGAAACAAGTTGAAATCAGAACACTTGCTTGTAAGTTCCAAGTATACTGCTTGCTTAAGATCTTGGTCTCTCTCTCAGTCCAGGTCCCTCATCTGACTCTCTCAGCTGATGAGTTACTGAGAGAACCACATAGGAAAACATTGTGACCCTCCCATGGGAAAACATTGTGACCCTCCCACCAGAGGATTTTGCAGCTCTCTGTGGTGTGGCAGAGGAGCAGGATGGCCTGGGGCAGTTTTCCGAATTTGTGGTTACCACTAGCACTTATCTCCTGACCCTCTTGGCGCATGGCCCTATGACATCACTGGTTTCTGTCTGGCTGGAACCATGCCTGCCCCATTGGTGGTGCTGGTCTGGTGAACCCAGAGCAGTGAAGTGGTTCATTCACTTGTGTGCTAGCACTCATTGACTGGGCCCCAGCCCCATGCTCAGCCTTCACCTTACAACTACACTGTCAGCAGTGGAGAAAAATCAATCTGTGCTCTACCTCCAGGGACATGTGGTCCTGAGGGTGGGACAGGCACTGACTTTATGTAGAGTGTATGTCATTGTACAGTAGCTGTGATTAGGACTGAGAATTACAAGTAGATGATGCTGTGATTGAGGGAGTTAATCTCTATAGAGGTTTTTCTCAGGCATTCCTGAGAAAGCGATTAGACTGATGGAGAAGGAAAGAGTATTCCAGGGAATGGGCACAGGGTACGAAGACCCCATGGATGAAAGTAGTCCAGCCCCTGAAAGTGACTAGAAGCCCACTGAGGCTGGAGAGGAGGGAGGGTGTGAGGACTATGCGGGGGCACGAGGGACCTGGCAGGCCACATGGAAGAGGCTTGTCTGCTTAAAAGGGACAGTTACTCCACTGGTCCAAGCCAAGAATTGGACATGAGCACATTTAAATTTAATCCTCAAGTAAATGTTAGAGTTCTGTTCTTAAAATTAGTCTTGCGCATTTTAAGAATTTTGAAAGTTGTCTTTGCAATTCAAGTTTATTTAAGAGAGAAGATTGTTTTGAGACAAGTTGTGCTCTGTGAATTGGTGGGTGTTTGGGTCTTGTCAGCAAACAGTTCTGTCCATCACTATTAGAGGGTTTATCAGGCAAAGTGGATCAGCACCCTAACCCTTCCACCGAGGACTCTAGACAAGGATTATTTAAAAATATCCCTGGGTCTGATTGTATTTTAGAACTTGAAGGATTAGTGATGACCATGGTTTAAATCAGTTACAGAAAATCACTCTTTTCAAAGAACATTATAACTTTTGTTTTGGTTTCTTATATTTATTTCTTTTAACTCTTTTAACTCAAAAGCTATATTGTAGTTTTGTTGCCAACTAGTTATCATGTGAGTGCAGAAGGAAACTCGATTTGGCTTTGTGGGTTTATTTTAGGTTAAATGGGCTTCCCTGCTGGCTCAGGCAGTAGAGAATCTGCCTGCCATGCAGGAGACCCTTGTTTGATCCCTGGGTCCAGAAGATCCCCTGGGGAAGGAAATGGCAACCCACTCCAGTATTCTTGCCTGGAGAAACCTATGGACAGAGGAGCCTGGCAGGCTATAGCCCATGAGGTCACAGAGAGTTGGACACGACTGAGCGACTAACATTTTAGGATAAATAGATTGCATTCTTAATCTTGAGATTAACACTGAACTGTTTCTCATCCCTTATGAAAGGAATCGAAGACATGGTCTTTGGAGATCAAGTCACGTGTTAATAGAACACAACTATCACATCAAATAATACTCTGCAGGAGACAGGGCAGGTCATTTCTTCTCTGGGATGCCTTTCGATAAATAATGAGAGGCAGTGTAGCACAGTAGACAGTGCACACTCCCGCTCAGCCTTTCTGGTGGAACATCTCAGACCCAAGGTCTTTGTGCCTCAGGTTCTGTATCTCACAACTGGAACACAGTGCCCCACTGCGGCTGTTATTGTTGTGAAGTCCTGGCTCAGTGTTTCTTCTTACTGTCATCAGGAAATCTTCCTTCTAGATCACACAGCAACTGTTGACATTTTATGGTGTGTTTATAGTTCGCACAGTGATATGTTTCTTTTTGTAAAGGAGAAATTGTTGTAAATGAAGTCAATTTTGTGAGAAAATGCATCGCATCGGACACAAGCCAATACGATTTGTGGGGGAAACTGATATGCAGTAACTTCAAAATTTCCTTCATTACGGATGATCCAATGCCATTACAGGTGCGTTTGATTTGTATGCTGTTTAATTGTATGAAGGCTTTATACTCTTATACCTTATACCTGGAGAAGGAAATGGCAGCCCACTCCAGTATTCTTGCCTGGAAAATTCTGTGGACGGAGGAACCTGGTATGCTACAGTCCATGGAGTCACAAAGAGTCAGACACAACTGAGTGACTTCACTTTTATACTTTTATGCAATACATATTCTTACACAAAGCACAGATATGGAAAAATTACAATAAAATTATTAATAAGTGAGTAATGTAAGGTTGGATCTCCTTGCAGTCCAAGGGACTCTCAAGAGTCTTCTCCAATACCACAGCTCAAAAGGATCAATTCTTCGTCACTCAGCTTTCTTTAGAGTCCAACTTTCACATCCATAAAAAAAAGCTGAGCACCGAAGAATTGATGCTTTTGAACTGTGCTGTTGGAGAAAACTCTTGAGAGTCCCTTGGACTTCAAGGAGATCCAACCAGTCCATTCTAAAGAAAATCAGTCCTGAATATTCATTGGAAGGACTGATGCTGAAGCTGAAACTCCAATACTTTGGCCACCTGATGCGAAGAACCAACTCATTGGAAAAGACCCTGATTCTGGGAAAGATTGAAGGCAGGAGGAGAAGGGGATGACAGAGGATGAGATGGTTGGATGGTGTCACCAACTCACTCAGTGGACATGAGTTTGAGCAAGCTCCAGGGGTTGGTGATGGACAGGGAAGCCTGGTGTGCTGCAGTCCATGGAGTTGCAAAGAGTCGGACACAACTGAGCAGAGTCGGACACAACTGAGCAAATGAACTGAACTGAACTGAATGCAAGGTTAGGAATGTATTACATTAAAATTCGAAGTAAAGTTTAAGGAGAATGTTGAGACGGGTGCAGTTAGTGAGATGGTTTTAAGTCACAGTGCTATTTTTATCCTCTGTGATCTTTGCTTATGTAACCTTTTAAATAAGGGAGCTATTATTTCCTTCTAAATCTTTTAACCTACATATAAAAACAAAGAGATCCTTTTTGACTGGTCATAAAGAGAAAAAAGTATACAGCAAATAATCTCATAAATGCTGCATGTTTTATGTATTTCATAGTATCTAACTGGTATTTTTCCAAAAAAGTCAAATTCTTATTTTAAATTTCTAGTACAGTTAGAATGAAGAAAATATTGATTAATAACCTCTTGCTATTTTATTTTCTAACTGGATAAGAGTAGCTCCATATAATTTGAGTTCTCAAAAGTTCAGTCATTTAACAAACTTAATAATTCTGGACTTTTCCTCAATTCTCATTTTCTATTTTGATTTGTAAAGTGTTATATACTTTACCCCCTAGACTTTTATTTGTGATAGTTATATTTGGGTGTTAATTCTAAACTTTTGACTGAAGTGTGTAACTATGGATAAGTATATTTCAATCTATTGCAGTGTGTAGGTATATTTAAATTTAAGGCATTTAGAGATACTTGCTATGTAGAGACACTGGCTTATTAGACTGTAAACTTGGGTTTTTCCTTTTGTTTTTAGCTTTATTTCTATCTTTGGCCCCAGATTTCACTGTAAATGAGACCTGTATACCTGGAAGAGCTTAAATCCAGTACCACTAGTAGAAAAAAATAAGCCAGTGCCCCACCAACAGAAGGTTAATACCATCAGCTATGTCCTTAGTTTAAAAGTGTGTTTAAAAAGTGAGTTTAACAAACAAGCAGTAGTTTGACTAAAGATTTTTATTTCTGGTAGACTTTCTGCTCTAAAATCTCCATTGTGAAAATCAGGCCATGACTTTACCCATTAAAATCTGATGACTTTGAAGGCCCATTTCTTTACTATTTTAATGACAGTTTTACCTGAACTAGACATGCACATGTTTGCTGTGAAGTGATTGACAGGCTACTGTGACATACCCTGTAAGTTATAGTGACACTGTAGTGTGTAATCCGCCCTAATTTTATTGTTTAAAGTGTGGGAAAAAGGTGGAGAGAATGTGATCAAAGCAGGCATGTCATGTCTCTCTTCCTCCCCTGATTCCCACTGGAGTGTGTTCTGTGCGGCCACAGTGCCAGCACCGTCATAGCTGCTGCTGCTGCTGCTATGTCGCTTCAGTTGTGTCTGACTCTGTGCGACCCCATAGACGGCAGCCCACCAGGTTCCCCCATCCCTGAGATTCTCCAGGTAAGAATACTGGAGTGGGTTGCCATTTTCTTCTCCAGGGCATGAAAGTGAAAAGTGAAAGTGAAGTCACTCAGTCGTGTCTGACTCCTAGCGACCCCATGGACTGCAGCCTACCAGGCTCCACCGTCCATGGGATTTTCCAGGCAAGAGTACTGGAGTGGGGTGCTGTTGCCTTCTCCAACTGTCATAGCTACACACAGACAAGAGCTTTCTGTTCTTTTCAGAGAGCGTCCTTGCAGCTTCTCATCACACCTAACAGTAAGGCTTGTTATTACCATTGGGAAGTGATTGCTAACAGAATTAACATGAACATACTTTTTTATTTCAGAAATTCCATTACAGAAACCTTCTACTTGGCGAACATGATGTGCCTTTAACGTGTATTGAGCAAATAGTCACACGTATGTATTATACTTCACTCAGTTGCTAAATTCTCGCATGAAGATTTATATCCCTCAAGTGCTTTGGTTGAAATTTTATTTCTGTAGGTTTTTTTCCTTTTTTATTTTTTGAGTCCCAGGAAAATTAATGAGAAAGTAATCAGTAAGTTATTTTAAATAGAGATATAAAATATATGGCTTTTTATATTTTCTGGTATTTGTTCTCTTTTTAATTAAAACTTTAATCATTAAGTATAGATGGTCGTGATTTTGTGTAAAGAGATATCTTTGGTATCATCAGAAGCAGTGTTAAAACTGACCCCCCAAAGTTCTCAGAATCATATTTGAATAGGAAAGATTCCAGAGAAGCAGTACCCAAGTGGTGGGTGATCTTCCAGTTGTTCTCAGCAAGAGTTTGTTAAAGTATATTAAAGAGTAAGTATCAAGAAAGAAATTTTTTTCCTTTTCAGTAAATGACCATAAGAGGAAGCAGAAAGTCCTGGGTCCAAACCAGAAGCTGAAATTTAATCCAACAGAGTTAATTATTTACTGTAAAGATTTCAGAATTGTCAGATTTCGCTTTGATGAATCCGGTCCTGAAAGTGCTAAAAAGGTAATCCTGTTAAGTTCTGTCACAACTTTTGCACTGTGTTTATCAGTTGCAGTTCCTTATGGAAGTTCTCATTTCTCAGCTGCTCAGTTTTGTTGTTGTTTTTTTTGGGGGGGGGGGAAGTTATTAGATGTCTCCTTATGTAAAGTGGATGTCAGAAATGTTTCTCGAACTCTTTTCTTGGACTAGTTTATGGCTACTTTAAGCTATTCTACATAATTTTTTTTTTATCAACTTCTAAAATACAAAAAACTATCGTGTACCTTTTACATTAAGATCATTACCATCTGGTTTTTTTCTCATTAAAAAGATTGAAAAGATGATGCTATATTGTAATTGAGGTTTGGTAAGACTTAATTCAGAATCTCAGAGCTTTATCATCAACTAAAAGCTCAACTGAGGTTACGTAAGGTTAGGTAAATATGCAGTTATAGGAGGGGTCTAATAAATATTGGTATGATAAAGAAATTCTAATGAATTAATTTAAATGATATTCCACAGGGGCAACTAAAAGCTAAGGGCTTTTTAATTGCCTTGTTTTTCCCCTGCCTTCCAGGAAATGTTTACCGCACACTCATGGAGTGAGATTCAAGGGCAGAAATTCCTTCTTTGAGTCCATATTTTGGCTTTAGTAGAGGAGTGAAGCTGGTCCTAAGCAACCTCCCACCCCAGCTAGTCTATGGTGCAGCAAGTACAGAATCTACTAACAGAATCTCCAGGGGAGCCTTGCTCTCATGTATTGGGAATAGAGGAGCGATGAGGGAGTTTTGGGCCATGAGAAATGGGTGCATTTGTTCTCCATGGTCGGTAAACTTACTGTAGTTAATTTTCTGTTGATATCAGTGAGGCTATCAGAAAAATCTTATGGCAGCTGTCTTCATGTACTTTGGTGGGGAGGTGATAAGTTTATTTTTAGAACCAGAGTCAACAGTTTCTTTACAGGAGGGCAAACATGAAATGAATATCTGAAGATGCCTGGCCATTGCAGCTCGATTAGGTAGCAGAAGGGGTGGTGGGTCGGTGGCTGACCAGTTTTCAGAGAGTGTGTTAAGACCATCTTTCTGCATGCTGCAGGATGGGAAATTCAGCCAGATAACTTTTATGGCTGCTGTTAGCCATTCAGTTCTGCAGTTGTGATTTTGGCATTTTTCTAGTTTGAGGTACCTGTTCTTATGTAGAAAGACTTCAGAATTAATTAAGTGGTAGATTGCCTATAAAATAGTTGAACCAAGTTAATTTTTAAAATTCCTCTATAGTTGTTTAATCAAAGCACCAGGAATCTGCTTATGGAAACATCACCTTCAGGATGTATAGCATGTCAAGAATAGGGACACCATTGGAACTGAGGGAATGGAGTTACAACAGGATTTTTTTTTTTTTTAAGTAAGAAATTGATACAGTGGCCCAACAGTCTTCCAGGAAGTTTACGTTTCTCCCATCCTCTATTCTGTGTTTCAGATGACACTTGTGTCAGTCATTGAAAATCACAATTATCTAACTCCTTCTTGCACCATCTAGGATATTTGTTGCTAAGTATAATTGAGGCAATAAAGCGTGAACAAATGAAAAGTAAATTTAACAGTACAAAGTAGAAGCATGAAAGATGTTTCCACATAAATGATTAATTTCCAAATGAATGATACAGAAGTTCAGAATATCCCTTATCTGTTGTTGCTGCTTGCAAGTGCTTCAGGGGCCTCACTGAACCATCTACACAAAACTGGCCAGGCGGCTCCATTTTTTTATGCCCTTTCTGCAGACCACATTGCTGGCAAAAATCCTTTCCCCACTGTCTTAAAATATAAAAAGCAGTTACCTCACACCCAAAAGAAATACTGTTTTTGTACAATCATAAGGGGGGAAATACAGGAAAGAAACATAGGCATTAAGAATATAAATGGAGGGACTTCCCTAGCAGTCCAGTGGTTAAGACTCCATGCTTCCACTGCAGAGGACTCAGGTTCATCCCTGGTCAGGGACTCACATGCTATGTGGTATGGCCAGAAAAAAAGAATACAAGTGGAGAATTTTTTCCCTGATTTACATATCTTCAAACACAGAGGTTAAATCATGTATGGCTGCCAAAGTTTAATGTCTTCATGAATTTAAAACAAAAATTCTAGTATACTCTTTTATTTCATGTGAAAATTTTTGTTTGAAACTAGGTCACAGTCAGGAAGTTACAGCTTGATTCTACCTCCTGGAAACTTTGAATACTGTTTTCTCTGGAAGTGCTCTGATTTTTGTAAATTGTTTTAAAATGACCAGATGCATGTTCACAGTTCTCTGATGTATGAACTATTGATATTTTTGGAAATACAGCAGTTATATTCCTATTTGAATTATAAAATCTTGAAATGTTAAATTGGTTCACATATTGTTAAATATTGCTCCAAAGCCTTCTGGTAGTCTATTTTGTTATTGCCTAAATATCAATCAATAGTATTACAAAAAATTACAATTTCCTACAATAGCCAGGGCAAATGAACCATTTCAGAAGCAGTTTTCAAAGGTGTAGAGTTTTTCTGAAAATTTTTTAATGCTTAGGGAGTACATTACAAGATTGGAATAATTGTATATGAAAATGAGACCTACTTTTTTAAGTCTCTTATTACACTCTTAGTGATAGAACCTAGGAACGTGGACATAGGCTTTTTAGGTAGTGTGTGTGGAAAGGCTGAAGGAAGAGGACTCCTGGCTTTCCTGCTCCTCTCAGAGTGTCCTGCAGTGCCAGTGGGAGTGTGACACAGTTGTGTGCCTTTGTCTGGGTTCCCAGAGGTAGCCCGGACTGAGGTTACCTGAGCGGAGTCACGCGCACTTGTGGTTACACTGCTGACCAAGAGCTTAGGTCCGGCTGTGTCTCCTTCCCCCAGGATCAACTGTAGTGCAAGAGATTAAACTGAGTCAGTGTCAACAGTATTTCTGTAGTCTTCTTTAAATGC
This sequence comes from Muntiacus reevesi, assembly GCF_963930625.1. NCBI lineage: Eukaryota > Metazoa > Chordata > Mammalia > Artiodactyla > Cervidae > Muntiacus > Muntiacus reevesi. Next base: position 25,739,298 of record NC_089263.1, on the reverse strand, counting down.
AAATGCAAAGGCTTGTTTCCTAACCTTTGTAAATATGATGTTGTGCTATTTTTAAGGACTTTTTAGAAATGGGCTGCACTGGGTTTTGCGTAACAGATAGGCTTGGTAGCCATAAAAAACATATTCCATCGTCAGTGATCTGTGGATTTCTTTTGTGTAAACACGACCCCTGACTGCTTTCTAAAGGTCTCAGAGAAAGTGATAACTAGTATGATGGACTTGGAGTACTTCCTGACTACATTAGGAACTCATTCTGTAAACTGGTATTTTCAGTGCAGCTGTTCTGAAGTGCAGAGCGCCCCCAGAAAGTACTAAGGAGATGGCAGAAGTGTAGAGTCTCCTGGGCTTCTTCAGATGTGCGCGGAGGCGTTGCCTGGTCTTCTCTTCTAAAGGACTAACGTGCTTTTTCCTTCCCTCACTTTATCACCTTACATCCTCTTCCCTCCTCGTTTTACTTTCCCCTTTAGCACTCACACTTGTCTCTTTTACTATAGACTTTCCTGTTGATCTGGTTCAGTGTCTGTCTTCCCCACTAGAATGTAAGCTCAGGGTGAGCACAAGGTTTGTGTTTGTTTTGTTCATCCTGAGTCCCCAGGACTTAGGACAGGTGGCTGCTCCGTAAGTACCTGTTGAAGGGAGGAGACATGGTGTCTGACCTGGAGGAATTGAACTTCATAGTAGAAGTAAAACAGATCCCGGTATCCTCCTCCTTATCCATGCTCGTGACTAGTATGTGAAGCCCTGGAAAGGACTGCTCCACAAGCTCAGTTAACTACAGAGCATTGACCAGAGATGACAGCTTCAGAGAAAGAGTGGTTGGTTGATCACTGGGGAAGGGCTTCTTGAGCACAGTGTGGAGAAGGAGGTGGCTGGGACTGAGTCAGACGGACCATATTCAGACAGGTGCGTCCAGACCAGAGACTGCTCAGGGATGGAGTGGGGGGTGGGGGTAGGTGCAGAGACAGAGGGCTGGTAGAGCCTGCCTGATGGAGGAGATTTAATTCAGCATGCAGGTATCTGGTAACTACAGCAGATAATCCAGAGAACAGAGTTGTTGCTCAAAAGTTCATCTTTAGAAGAGAATCCTTAAGTGTTATTATTTAATTTTTTTTAGAGTATAGGAAAGCCCAGAGAGATGCCATAAGGCAGGTATGGCTTAAGATTGTGGCGCGGGTAGTGCTGAAAAATGGGACAAAAATGAAAAAAGAATCTTGAGCGCAGCAAAGCTTATAAACTTATAAGCATAGTGCCCAGAGGAGTAGGAAGTGACAAGGACTTTTTCAAGGTGTAGATTCTGTAGTTTGCTCCTGGAAGAAGTACTCTAAGGACTGGTGAGCAGGCAGGGGATGGAAATGCAGGTCACTGTCTCCTAATCTTCCCAAGTGGGATGGACTCTCAGAGAAAGCTCTCCCACAGGCATTAAGAATAGCAAGGTATTTCGTATGTTTCAAGGAGCCATTATTATTGTTGTTTTTTGTCAAAACTGAAACTAATGATAACCATTCTCCTAGTTTTGTGTTTTAATTTAGTAAGACAGGAAGCATTTATTCTATAGAAGGCTTCTAACATGTATTTCTAACAACTGACACATACTTACCAGTGAATAGAATCTGCATCAGCCCACCGCAGACATGGCTAATTTGACAAGGACTAACAATTAACTAAACTTCTTGCTTGTTCACTGTCAAAAGCATATCATTCTGGCTTAATGCTTTTTCTTCTAAAGGATAACTTTTTGAGTAAGGTGGTCTGTTCTCTCCTTGCATCTGTCTTCATTTTCCTCTGTCTGTTCATGTGAGATTGTTTTCTCATCTCCCGTCATCTAGTCCAGGGCTCTGTAAGCATGGAATACCATCCTTCAGTCTGTCCAGTAGCAGTTGAGGTTGACCGCAGCCATATCCCCCGTGTGCAGCTGCTTCCGAGGCTGGGCGTGTGCTCGCGTTACCCATCCTTAGTGCAGTCTCGATTTCATCTTCATGGTTCACATGCCCAGACTGAGGCTCCAGGCAATGAGTTGACTTCACAAAGGTTCCTGGCAGGTGCTTGGTGGGGCTGGGATTCAAACCCTGGTCATTGGAATACAAAGACCATGCTTTTCCCAGCACAGGCAGAATCTCAACCATTTTACTTAAACAGTTGTTTTTTTTTTTTTAATGTATCTCTTGTAACCACCCATGAACTTTTGGGTTTCTTACTAATTTTTATTTTTTTGTAAGAAAAAAATTGTAGCTTTTCTGTTTTTAGATTTTTCTAAAATCTAAAATGAGATATGAACATTAAAATAGCATCCCTTATACTGAGCCTTCCGAATTGTTGGTATTAAAATAATTATCTATCGTCCTTAAAAAATGAAAATTTCTCTTTTTTTTTTAGGAGTAGATATGTCACTGCCTTTTTTGAGAATGCTTCATTTACTTTCCCAGTTGTGTTTATCTGAGTAAAATTATTTCCCTGTTAAAATTCAGCTCAGCAAACACGTACTGAACACTTAGCGTGTAGTCACTGAAGATTGAACAGTGTCTGGGGGCACAGCAGTGAATGAGGTCCCTGGCCTGAGAGAGCTCATTCCAGCTCTGGGTCAGCAGGAAAACATGGAAACAAGTGTCCATAGACCCTGCCCCAGATGATGCTCCCCACACCCAAGGCCTCGTTGTACGTTTCATTTAACCACATGTGTTGAAATCAATTCTAAATGTAGAATTTTTCCTAGGTATGCCTTGCAATAGCTCATTATTCCCAGCCAACAGACCTCCAGCTACTCTTTGCATTTGAATATGTTGGGAAAAAATACCACAATTCAGGTAAATATGAAAATATTAACTACTGTGACTAACTTTACATTGTCTTAAGTTTTATTCTTATGTTTTATGAGAAGCCTCCAAGTACCTGAGCCTTAATGATTGTTGAATTATTACCTTCATAACTATTAGAGAATTAAGCAGTCTGTACTAAAAGAGATAATATTTGTCAGATTATTTCCTTTAAAAGTGAAGAACCTATAAGCAACTGTAACAAAAGGCTTATGGGAAGCGTGTTAAGTGTTTTACCTGCAGTCAGTGGCTTGTATTTTATGATGAAGGAAGATAACTCTCCCTCTCCACCACTAATTGGTAGCTTGAGTTAAAGTAATCTTACTTGTTAAGAAAACTGGAGGAAGTTAAAAGACATCTGAAATTCATAATATTTTTTGGAAAGGTGTGATTTCGTGCAAAAGCTGAAGTGGCTGAACTCTTTAATGAACTTCATTAAGTCAAAATGTTGACTTTATAATTATGAATAAGATTCATGAAAGGAAGATGAGCATTCATCTGAAGGACCAAAAAAAGTATATTTTAAACCGATTTTACAAAAGTGAATAGTCTGTTCACATAGATGTCAGTGATGACACCACCAAAGAAAATTGCAAGTGGTCATATAATTCTGAGTTCTTTTATATACAAATGTAATTTTGATCAACCGGTTTCCTTTTTTTAACCTCATGAAAGACTAGAGAAAAATCAGTGAGGTCATGTGTCACTTCACCCCCTCATAGGTTAGTGACCGTCTGTCTGTTGCTTGCTGAGTCTCATGCTTGCCCTGCCTTTAAGGGAGCAGGATGACTCAGTTGCATGTTCATAGTGAAAGGTCCCTTCACTCAACCAGCATGGTCCTGATGGGGAGCCTGTAAGTTACTAATTTTACTGGTCTTTCACATTTTGTTAGAACATGTATAGTAATCTAAGTAATGTGTGTAATAAAAGTGTATTCCAGTATCATCATGTTGTAAGTGCATTAAGATGCAGGAGTAGCACATAGCACTTGCAGATACATGTGGTGTCAGTGCACTTCACTGCTTTAGACGATTCTCCTGAACACTACAGAGATGACAGGTGGAAGTCATACCTTTTGTCTTATGGTACTATACTTGAAGAAATTGGATAACAAAATGTTTGTAACTTAATTTTTAGTATCAGAATATAACTGTTTGTAACTTAGGCTTGAACAATACAAATAATTTTTTCATTTCTTAACATAAGGAAAATCCACTTATTGTCTAAAGATGAGGTGCTGTAAGTCTGCACTAGGAGGTGGACAGATGGCCCTCTGGCACATCATCAGGCTGCACATGCGATCCTCAGGCTTATCCCCAATCACACTCTCACCTCTCCTAGGAGGGCCTTTGATTCCCACTGTTCATGATACAAACCAGCTGCCTTTTTTCTGGTAGGAACAAGTCCAGTGTAGAGACCTGCAAGTTCTGCACAGTGTGATGCCTGGAACTCACTCAGTACAGTGAACTGTCTGATGCATTTGGTGACCCGAGGCCTGATTCCCTGACTACTCATGGTTGTCTCCATCTACTCCTTGTGGGCATCTCTGGGATGTTAATATTTTAAATAGTTTATTCAGTCCATAACCCTTCTACCACTGGGTTTCCTTATTCCCATCCATCACTTCTGTATCTTCTCACTTGTAGCTTGTCGAGAAAGTAATGATTGACGATTAACATGTAAAATATCTAGGAGCACTTACTATTGCATCCTTCAGACTCCTCCTCCTTGGCAGGCACTTTGTACACATAGTACTCAGCCAGAGTTGTGGGAAGGTTCCTCGTAGGGTAACATCCTTTCATACCCTCCCTGCTGTTGCAGAAGGTACACTGCATCTGTAAGATCAGAGGAGGCCTGAAATTTCCACACACTGCAGTCAGAATCCATACTGTGAATGGAAAACCCAGTAACCCTTGACCTTCAGGACGACACCTTGATTCAGCAGCTGGATTAAAGAAGCTCTTACTACAGGCAGGCAGGTGACAAAGCTGTTCTCACAGTTGGGATGAGCAGCAGGAGGATGTGCCCAGCAGTTATCTAAGAGCCTTTTAGCTGACCTTAGTCGTCCTGAGATTTTCTCTTGTGTTCAGCATCACTTGAATACTTCTGGGAGGATCTTGATGCTTGGGAAGATGCCCGGCACCCGTGGGGTGGGACATCCCTTGGGACAGCCCCCACACTGACACCGCGGGAGGCGTAGGCACAAACAAGAACAATAGTTCTGTTTTTCCTCCTTTAACCTGAAAGCAACCACGAGGATGCTATTTTCACCAGTCAGTGTATTATTGGACAAATATCATCCAAAAGATACAGGTCCATCTCTGTTATGAAATTGACAGGAGGTCAGATTGTCCTTCTAGACTAAAGAGTGAAAACCTCGGGTTCCTGGCAGGCCCAGGGTCAGCAGCTCCACCCTGTGACAGATCCCTGCTTACAGATGGGGCAACAAGATCTCGGGGTGCAGTGTAAACGCCGCAGGAAAGTCATGTTTTCAGTGACGTCGTTTTGTCTTGCAATCTTATCCTCCTTTTGTAAGCAAGGGTCTGAGTATTGGATGTTCCTTTCGGTGCTTATTGGAAAACCACTTGCAGAGTATGAACTCCATTCAAAACTGTAGAAAGTTTTAGTTTTTTGTTTGTCAGTTCTTCTAACATTCTCATGTAGCTGTGAATGGTTGTGACTGGTGCTCGTGTCTCTGCAGTAGGAATGCATCAATCTATACATCAGAATCCCTGTTGGGAGAGCTTTTAAAAGACAGTAACACTGGCGCCACCCAGCCCATGAGGTCTGAATGTTACATCCGAACCACTTTGTTGACTCAGCTCTCTGGAACTTCTTCATGATCACAGTTCTGTTTTTCTCTTCCTCGCCCTCTGTGTGACTCTGATTTCTGCAGTGTCATTGAAGTGATGGGCTTTCTTTTCCTGTGTTGACCGTTTTATGGTCTTTACTGTTGCTTGAGGCCATTCTAAATATGGAGGGGCTGGTTACATGGAAACTCTGTAGGGCTGGAGTCTGGGATAAGACCTGTGAACTGTGTCACAGGAGCTAGTGAAGGTCAGGGTGCTCTTGACCTTGCTCCGTTTCCTGTCCCTGTCATCTGGCTGAGGACAGCTATCCTGAGACCTAAGTCAGCAACGTCAAGGTGGCCGACTCTTCTAGAAGACCAGCCCAGCCAGCCTTCCCTGGGCATTCATACACAGGCACGGGCTTCGGTCCTTGGGATCCTGGAAAGCATAAAAATTGCCGGACTCGCTAGTGACAGACTTAGTACCTGCTGCACATCCCATAATAAGCTCTCGCTGGAGAAGATGTCAAGTGTCCAAGAGCCCTGATCCTGGCGGCCAAGACAAGGACAGGTTCTGAACAAGCAGAACCTGTGGAATAGCACACAGTGCAAGACCCTGTAGGTGCCTTCGCTTCATGTTCAGAAAAAGCCATCTCTTCCTCCTCTGATCTTGAGATTTTATATATTTTTGCCAGAGGAGCAGTCTCATAAACAGTGTGTGTGTTCTCAGCCCAGCTTCCTAGTCTTCGACCTCAGGACACTGAGAAGCACGCAGTCCTATCTCCCCGCTAGGGCAGAGCTGCCAGAGTATTTACAAGCTCCTGACGAAAGTCCACGGTGTTCTTTCAGCTTCTCTGTGGTGGTGGTCTCGGTGCGTGGCGGAGACCTCTGTGCGGTGGTGGGAAAGGCAGCGTTTCTTTTCTCGGTTTCAATGTGGATGATGTTTGCTGTTTGTTTCTGATAAATAGGCTTTATCGAGTTAAGGAAATTCCCTTTTATTCCTAATTTGCTAAAATTTGCTATTTTTTAATATCATGAGTACGTGTCGAACTCAAATGTTTTTCTGTTCTTGGGAGGGTTTTTCCCCTTTAATTTAGTCATATGATGAAATACTTAGGTTTTCTAATATTGGATAGTTTGCTGTGGGTTTTGGTGTTTTGGAACACTGTGTAAAGTGGGAATTACCTGGGAGTCCCATGTGGGTTCTGAGTTCTAGAGCAATCATGGGTCCCAGGTTTCCCAGCATGTTCCTGTGGCTGTCACTCTAAGAGCAGGTGCTGAGACAGAGCAGCATGCCAGGATGTGGGCTTAGAAGGAGCATTTTAACTTTTATCAAGCTCTGTTAGAATCATAATCATCATAATTCTGATGCCACTTAAAGGATAAAATTCAAAATTCCTAGCCTGGCGCCTGAGACCCTTCCTGATCTAGAGTCATGAGTGCTGTCCAGTGGTGGCGTGTCCTATGCCCTGCATTGTCCAGTAGAGAAGCCGCTGGCTGTATGTGGCTGTTGAGCACTGGAATGTGCCTGATGCAGTTGAGGAACTGAATTTAAAATCTCAGTTAAACTTAAATTTCAGTTGGAATGTAAACAGCACATGTAGCTAGCTGGTGCTTGCTCTTTGGTACAGCACACCTGTGCAGACGCACAGGCTGGGCATTCCCCAGCCTCCCTGCTGCCACCTCTGGCACCCTTACTGCTCTTAAGGTAGTTAGCTCACTACTCAATGGTGTACAAATCAGCCACATTTCTTAAGTCCAGCTCTGCCCAGCACGCCCCTCTCCTTCTCATCAGCCACTGGGCAGCGCTTGCTTTGGCTGGTTCCTTAGGACTCTGCTCCGAGCATCTCGGGTCAGAAGCCTTCTTGCCCCACCCAGCCTGTGACCCCAGCAACAGCGCAGGGCTTCCTGCTCCTCATCGCTCACGTCCACCCAGTGCACTGTGACAAGCGCCTCGAAGTAGGGGTGAAATCTTACTCATTTGTCCATTTTCAGGCCTTAGCCTGTGGTCAGATCTCAGAAAATATATGTTTTACATCAGGTTTAGTAAGTAGTCCATAGAAACGGGCGTGGCATGTTCACCGGACACAGAAAGGTCTTCACAACTATGGATGGGAGTTGGAGAGCACTGGGCAACAAGGGTCAGGGCAGGCCTGCGAGGGCACTTCAAGAGAATGCAGTTGGAGACGTTGGGGCAAGAGCAGCATCCTGAAAGCCTATTTCTCAGGAAGCGTGTCTTATGGCAGCAGTGGCTGGGCTGAGTGCAGCTCAAGTAGTGAGAGCCCAGGCTGAGAGGGGTGCCCTCCGTCACCCAGATTGGACCCTTCTTTCCCTCTGGTCCCTCTGAGGCCGTGCACATGCTCCCAGCAGGTCGCAGCACTTCTCAAGTGGAAAGCTTCCTTGCTTGGGAAGGTCAGGTCCTGGCCTCTGTAACCCTCCATTGCATCGGCCCTCTAGTGGGGTGTGAGGAGCCCATGTGACTTTATCATCAGAGGAAAGCTAAGTAGAGACCAAGAGTGTCACAGTGAGTCACAGTAGGCAAGGGCTGAGAAGTCAGTTGTGGAGAGATGAAAGGTCCAGAAGGCTCAAGAGTGCAGGCGCTGGTGGATGCATTCATTTCTCTAGGCAAAACCAGCAGTGACCTGGGTTCATGCTTCAGCTTGGGCAGGGGGTCAAGAGTGACCACGAACAGTTGAAAGTTGAGGAGGAGATGACTGGAGAGGAAATGTGGGAGCAGCATCGTTCAAACCCTGAGAAGGTAGTCAGTGAATGTAACAGGCGGTATGTATGATGTAGAGTGAGGGTGGTCCAGGTGGCCACGTGAGCGCCTTCTCTAGTGCTGGAAGGCGCTGCAGGCAGAGCCAGTGGGTGGACAGGGCATGGAGGTGCTGCAGGAGTGAATGCAAGGGCTGTCCTGAGAGAGGAGGGGGCTGCCTCTTGTCCAGGACAGGGGAGGACAGGCCAGGACAGGTGAGGTGGCCTTGGAGAGACCAGAGACAAACAGAGATGCTACATCGCAGTGTGTTGGTGACAGGAGGCAGGAGAGAGGGAATTCAGAGCAGGCTTAATACTGTTGCTTTTTCTTGTAGCCAGCAAAGCTAATGGAGCACCCTTGGGAGCTGGGGGTGGCAGCAGCCAGAAGACGCCACTGTTCGAGACGTACTCAGACTGGGACAGGGAGGTGAAGAGGACTAGCGCCTCGGGCTGGAGGGTCTGCTCCATCAACGAGGGCTACATGATTTCCACGTGGTGAGTTTGCTCTTGTAGGGTGCTCACTGCTGGGGTGCTTCTAGGAGTAGTTGTCAGACTCTGCCGTCATTGGTAACTGGATGGGAAACAGACGAGGGAGAGAGAAGGAGTCGATGCTTCTCGGTAGACTTGAGGGTCAGGTTGGGTTGGTGTGACTGGTGTTTCCTACCCCATAGCCTGTTGAGAGGACCAGGGTGGATTTTGTGTTTTTTTTAGAAATTGCATACATGTTTGATTAATAGTCATTCTAGACAATATTTCAAATGTTTCCTTTGGATTCTTCCTCTGCTATAATACAGCTTTTGGGATAACTGACCACGTTGCATCTGTTTTCGACTGTGTTTAGGCTCCTCAGTGTACCCACAGTGCTCACCAGGTGGGGTGCACATTAGTTAAAGTGGGGTCTGCAGAGCACGCTTGTCCCACTGGAAGCCAAGCTCTCACATCATGATTTGTGTTTTCATCTGCAGCCTCCCAGAGTACTTCGTGGTGCCGAGCTCGCTAGCAGATCAAGACCTGAAGGTCTTCTCCCACTCTTTTGTTGGAAGACGGATGCCAGTAAGTGAGGCCTGCTGGGTCTCTCCAATACTGTGTTCCACTTTCCAGCCGGTTAAGTAAAGACCCTGCTTCTCTCCTAGTTCTGGTGCTGGAGCCACTCGAACGGCAGTGCCCTCGTGCGCACGGCCCTTGTAAGAGACGTGCTGCAGCAGAGGAAGATCGAGCAGAGGTGAGTGGGCCACCGCCCTCGGAGCTTGGGGTATCTTTGTCGTTCTAGCTAGAGAGTCAGAAAGCACCATGTACTTCATACAAGCATTGCCATTGTGGAGAGGATGTAAAACGTATTAAAATTAACTCTCAGGTTATACTAAACGTAGTTTAGTTCTTTGGCATACAAGGATCTTATGTTGCTGACATCTTGCTGTAGTGTTGCCTCTAAAGAACTTTCAGAGTGCAGTGATTCCCGGTCAAGACACTGCAGAATGAATCAGGTTTTTCTTACAGTTCAGTGCGTCCTAGGTTTATCAAGTCAAACCAACTAAGATGGTGGCATAGTTAGCTCATAGTAGGTGCTCAAAACATATATGTTGAATAAAAGAATGAATAGTGACTCAAGGTTTTGTCTTTATTAGGATTTATAATGCAATAACTAAAAGTCATCCACAGAGAAGTGATGTCTACAAGTCAGATTTGGACAAGACCTTACCCAACATCCAAGATATTCAGGTGGCTTTTGTAAAACTTAAACAACTGTGTGTTAATGGTAATTTTATCCTCATTATATATATACATATGTAAACAATGACTAGGTGATTCTATGAGGCATTGTACAAGGCATGTCAGGAAAAATGACATTACTTAAAAATTTAGGAATAGTTAATAAGTAGAGGCTCATTGAGATACCTGTACAAATTATCATTATCTGAGACTGTCAGAAGCTCTTAGAAAATGAAGTTTAAGCTGCGTTTAGTTTTGGAGGAAAAGTGTCTGCTAGTAGAACAGCGTGCGACCTCACAAGTAAACTAAGACCCTAATGTGCTGAATTATGTTTTGAGCCACATGAGAATGTGTGCAGCCTCAGAGTTCCCATATTTTTGCTGGAGCACATGCTCACGGGGTGCTTCGATGTGCCTGCCCCTGGATGGCTGACTCACAGGAAAGGGCCCTTGGTGTGAAGGGTGCGCAGAGAGCCCCTCATCACTGGGCGGTGGAGAGGCAGCATGACTGGAAGGCGAGCTGGAGTGGGGCGGGTGTATGTTTGGAAACACAGCAACTGTATCTTTCAGCCATCCAGTACTTGGGGTGACTGGGGATGGGGTTTGGGAGGCAAGGGGCACCTTGAGACGAGCCAGGACAGGCCCTGGCAGGAAGATGCTCCCTTACCTGCAGGGTTGCACCAAGGCCATGTCAGCCAGGCAGTGGCAGCAGGGAGGGGTGGGAGGCAGGGAGGGCCAGGCCTCTGGTGGGGAGGCTGGGGAGGGAAGGCCAGAGTCAGGGAAGGCCAGGGTCAGCAGCTCTAGAAGGCAGAGATGGTCGGAGCCTCCGAGATTTCCCCGGAAGAGCCAGAGAGGAGACGGAGGCCTGGGGAGTGCTTGGTTCCATTCCTTATAGAACTGTAGTGCGACTTCTTAAATGTTTTTATTATTAAATGCAAATGCATTACACTTCTTGAAGCCAACTTTTAAGTATTAGAAACTGTGATGTATCATCTAACTCTCAATTTGATCATGTTAAGAAGCCCAGAAGTGTTATATTGAATATATATACGAGTGTATAGAATTACATACGGAATTATATTAATTGCAGAACCGTTTGAAGAAACTGAAGAGAAATGGCTATCTTCACTGGAGAATACACGGTGGTTGGAGTATGTAAGGTTTGTACAACTGCTTTCTTTTTCTCCTAACTCTTTATTTTGAAATAATTATATATCTGCAGGAGGTGCAAAAATATTACAAAGCCGTGCACTCCCTACCTGCTTCCCAGTGGTAACAGCTCACACAGTGGGTGATGGCTGTGGAGCCGAGGAGCTGACAGCAGTGTGAGCTGGGCCCTGTTCAGCATTGATAGACAGGTGTTCCTGTGTGCTTCTGTGTGGGCTCATCACGTTTTTAGACCCACGTGACCACCAACAGAGTCAGGATGCAGACCCCCCCATCACTACATCTCCCTCTTGCCACCCCTGGAGGGCTGCGCCCCCCTCCCCTACAGGTCCACCCCTGCCCCCACTCATCTCTTCTCTATCTCTGTAGTTGGGTGATTTCAAGAAGGTCATGTAAATTAGCAAAAGTTAATGAATTTCCCTGATACAGAAACCAAACTGTATTCATATAAATACTGAAGAAACTCAGAAAGGTTACAGAGACTACAAATGGGTATGGTGAGAGATTAGATTTGCTTGACTTCAAGTACTTTAAACAATATATCTGTAGTGGAAGTTTGGTTTTTAACCTGGTGTTTCCCTTTCTGTTTCCAGGGCATTTCTTAAACATGCAGCAGAACTCGTGTACGTGCTAGAGAGTAAGCGTCTGTCTGTAGTGCTGCAAGGTAACTCCTGACCACCGTGGTCCCTGGGCCATAGTATCTTGGGTGCTGTAGCTTTAGGGTACACTTTGAAATTAAGACATGTAAGTCCTCCAACCTTATTACCAAAATTGTCTTGGTTATTCTAGGTCCTTTGTATTTCTGTGTAACTTTTAGGATCAGCAAAAAGCCTACTGGGTTTTGGATAGGACTATGTTGAACTGGAGACTGGGGAGAATACTGTCTTAACGTGGAATCTCCCGATCCACGAAATGAATGTCTCTCCGTTTATTTGGATTTTCTTTCATGTCATGTCAGCTTTATAGTTTTTAGTGTAGAACCCTTGCACTTATTTTGTTAAATCTATGTTTTATTTTTGATGCTGTTGTGAATAGTTGCTTTTTTAATTTCATTTTCAGATGTATTGTGTACTCATTGTGTATAAAATTCCTTCAACCTTAGTAAACTCATTCATTAGTTTTATTAGTTGTTTATGGATTCTTCAGGGGTTTTATTTTACATATGGACACACATTGTCTGCAAATACAGTTACTGCTTGTTCCTCTCCAGTTTGAAATGCCTTGGATTTCTCTCTTGCCTGACTTCCCTGTGTAGAGCTTCCCGGACAACATTCAGTAGAAGTAACAGAACAGACATCCTTGTCCTGTTGCCCATCTTAGGAGGAAAGTGTCCAGGATCTCACTGGCAAGAGTGATGTTAGTTGTAGGTTTTTGTGGATTCCACTTGTCAGGTTGAAATTCCCTTCTCTTCCTAGATTGCTGAGAGTTTTTATCCAGAATAAATGTTGAATTTTAATCAGACAGATGCTTTTTATGTATCTAATGATATGATCATGTAATTTTTGTCCTTCATTTTTTATTATGGTGTGTTACTTTGTTGGGTGTTAAACCAGCCTTGCTTTTCTAGGATAAATTCTTGCATTCCTGAGATAATTTGGTTTGTTTATACTTTGTTGATGACATTACATATAAGGGATACTATATGATAGTTTTCTTCTGATTTTTGTGGCTGGCTTTGATATCAGAGTATTTCTGGTCTTATTATTAAAGGATATCAGATATGAAAGATGGGAGGGAAGCATTTGCCACCTTGTCGGATGATGGTGGATAGTTCCATTTCTCTTGTTCACCTCTGAGTCACCCTGTTGAGCTATCAGTGGAAAGATTGTGGGATATTTAATGCTGTTGCCAAAACAGGAATAGAATGGACTCTTGGGAGATTTTTACCACAGATGATTGACATGTAAAAAGAGTGAGGGCTATACTTCTGATATCTAGAAAACATTCATATGTAAAAGTCCATCTCTCCATTAAACATGAGTGTAAATGATCTGTAGGTAATATTTAGAGTTGCTGGCCTGAATGAAATGTCCTAACACGAATGATCTCGAAGGCCACTGCACACAGAACACTGCAGTGTATGCTCTACCTCCCCTTCCGTCCTTCTCTGAGCATGCTGCTGTGTACTGAGTGTTGTCTTTCCGTTTCACTGACAGAGGAGGAGGGAAGAGACCTGAGCTGCATCATAGCTTCTCTGGTCCAAGTGATGCTGGACCCCTATTTCAGGACCATCACTGGGTTTCAGAGTCTAATACAGAAAGAGTGGGTCATGGCCGGATATCCGTTCCTGGACAGATGCAACCACCTGAAGAGATCGGAGAAGGAGGTAACAAAACCTTTGTGCTTATCATCGGCCCTTCAGTGTGCACAGGGTGCAGCTGCGTCATCATGGGGAGAGAGACTGTGCGGAAGGGGACAAGGAAGCTTCTAAAACATTGCCTTCACTACATCCCAGCTTCTTAGTCCAAGACTGACCCGTGGATTAGAGTTCAAGTTGATGTGTTTATGAAGACTATCATAACTGTGTGATAGGCGACACTCTAAAAAGTAATCTGTTGAGTTTCTCTTAGTTGAAAACTGTTTGAAGAAATGCCATTAATACGGCAGGTCTTCCGTAAGTAGACAGTAGGCACATTAGGTGTTTTGGAAAACCAGCTTTGGAGTATCATAGTTTCTTAAAATGGGGTACGAGGGAGGCTGGGGGGCACATGTAAGACCTGCGAGGTTGGCAGGGCCTCGGGTCCTTGTGGGGCTGTGAGAGCCCTGCGGTGTCCCATGTCAGGGAGGCTCCTAAGAGCACTGCTGACTCGCTGTCGCATGTAACAGTCCCTGCCATCTGAGGAAGCCCCAGCAGGGAATGCTTCCCGTGTTGACTCTGACTCATCAAGGCACACTGGGTGGGTGCAGGGGCTGCTGCCAGCTGCTGCATTGAGGGCGTGCCCTGGGACCCCAAGGCCACACCAGCCAGTTTCTGAAACCCAGTTATGTCTCTGGATGCTGACTAAAGGGTCAGCCAAAAGTTGTTACAGAAGCTGCTTTATGGTTTGGAGGTTTTTGTTTTAAATGTTCTGAAGAACTATTTCCAGGTTTGGCTTAAACATGTATTTCCCTGTTCCCCCTTCACAGGGTGATTCCCTGCCTGTCTTTCTGGTTCACCACTTAAGCGTGGTGGACTTGTTGGACAGAGAGGTGCTGAGACACGTCCCAGGTCAGGCTCGGTCTCAGGGTGGCCATGGCTGTCTAGTCTACTCATGTATGCTGAGCTCAGCTTCGGGGCCACGCACACAGGCCTCACTGTCTACTAATCTCTTCCTTCACGTCAGTGAGAAGTTTGGGGGTAGATGTGGGCCCTGCAGGCCAGCACTGAGTAATCTCATTTCCCCGTGTGTCTGCCAGGCTCCCGTGTTCCTGCTCTTCCTGGACACCACGTGGCAGCTGCTGGAGCAGTGCCCAGCGGCCTTCGAGTTCTCTGAGACTTACCTGGCGGTGCTGCACGACAGCACCCGTGTGGCCCTGTTCGGCACCTTCTTGTTCAACTCTCCACACCAGCGTGTGCAGCAGAGCACGGTGAGCACCCGCTGTGGCATCGTGCAGTAGCTGCCTCCTGTTAAACTGTCTCAGTTGTGAATACCGTTTTAAGCTGTAATTTCAGATGGATAACAGTCCAGGAACCTGAACCTGTTGCATTTGTGAGTGAGCATTCTAGGTGTTTCTCTCTGATATTTATTGAAAGATGCAGCTTATTTTAACCACCGTAAATGTTGTACTTTTGTATTTATATGTTCACGTTTGAGCTGTCTGAATGGGTAATTGGTAAGATCCTGTTTGAAAACATTTATTTCCTAGGACAGTAGAATAAAAGGGGTATAAAGCAAATGATTTTTC
Source organism: Muntiacus reevesi (assembly GCF_963930625.1). NCBI lineage: Eukaryota > Metazoa > Chordata > Mammalia > Artiodactyla > Cervidae > Muntiacus > Muntiacus reevesi. The sequence goes on along the minus strand of NC_089263.1, from coordinate 25,724,185 downwards.
TTTGAGAATTCTATGGGGAAGGAATTTGAGAGGAAATACAGGCATGATGCAAGACTGGAACTCTTGCTAGGCACTGCTTACTGAGTATCCTCAGACCCTGATGCTGTGGGGCAAGTCACTTTTACATAGGCCTGTCAGCTTCCTCTCCCAACTCTTAACCCAGAGGAAGAACCGTGACTAGGGAGGGTCTCAAGCCAGACTTGAAACCAGCTTCTGGTTGCCCTGGTGGAGCCTTCTGGAACCACGAGTTCTGTCTTATCCATGTCTGGAGCAGTGGGTGTAGCCACAGAAGCTGCAGTGCCCAGAAGGACGCTCTCATGGGCCTTCAGGAAGACTGTAAGAGGGGCTGCCTTCACAGTGAGCTGTGGCCCTAGCCAGGGCTGGGACTCTGCTGAGTCTGAGTTCCTGATCTGTGAAGCTGCTGCCTCAAACCAGCAGCTGAGCATCCTGAAGACGCATGCTGTTCAAGACTGTGGGTGTGAGCATTTAAGGAGAGGGTTTGTTCAGGCCACTGCGCCAGGGTGAGCTCCCTCCACGAGTTCACACTCATGAACATGCTCACTACCCAAGGCCCCCCTCCTCCTTATGCAAGGGCCATGCCCTCCTCGTGCCAGCTGCCAGCAACATCTGTTCTGGGGAGCAGAGTGTGCTGCTCCAGAGGGGTGGGAATCGCCCTCATTCAGAAAATTTCACTCGTATAATGATGAACAGCTCATCAAAAAGGAAGTTATCAATGAGAAAATCTTGAGTTTGGCATTTTTCACAAATGTTCAAATATTTTATTTTGCAGGAATTTGCTATAAGCAAAAACATCCAGCTGGGTGATGAGAAGGGTTTAAAATTCCCCTCCGTTTGGGACTGGTCTCTCCAGTTTACACCAAAGGATCGCACCCTTTTCCACAACCCCTTCTACATTGGAAAGAGCACGCCTTGTGTGCAGAATGGTTCTGTGAAGTCCTTTAAAAGGACAAAGGTAAACTACAAAAACGCACTAATGGTGGAAACCTGGTGTTTGCTCACACATAACCAAAAACATCTTTTTCAGAAGAGAGTATTGAAAGTCCAGGCACGTCCCACAACAGCATTGCTAATGCAGGTTTGAGGGGTCATTTGCTTTCTTTCTTTTATGGCTGTGCCGTACAGCTCAGGAGATCTTAGTTCCCCAACCAGGGATTGAACCTGTACCCTTAGCAATGAGTGGGAGGAGTCTTAGCCACACAAAGTTTTTTTCATTATTATATTTGTGATGGTGATCTGTGACCAGTGATCTCTGATGTGACTATTGCAGAAAGATTACAACTCGCTTAGGGCTCAGATGAGGGTTAGCATTTTTAGTAGTAAAAGTATTTAAGGTGTGCACATTGTCTTTTTAGACATAATGCTGTTGCACACTTAATAAATTACCATATACTGGAAACATAACTTACATGTGCCGGGAAACCAAAAACCTGGTGTGACTTGCTTTATCGCGAATCCACTGTCTCCCAGAGGTCTGCCTATGACAGATTGAATATATCAGCTCCACCCCCATACAGACCACAGCCTGGCAAAGTCAAGGCCCAAGTGTCCAACTTCAGTGGAGGAGGATTGGAGCAAGTATTACCAAGGGAGGGACAAAATGTCCTTTAAGGTTGAAATTCTACCTGAGTGTATGTTCACCATCACACTTTTACCATCTCTCTGAAAGGGGAAGCTCCAGGAGAATAATGCTAGAATCTCTCTGTACAGAAAAGCTACAGCTCCACACTGAGAGGAATGCCAGCCTCCTTAAAGAACGGCATCATCAGTGAGCAGGAGTTACGGCCAAGGAGAAACTCACTAATCCTACAGGTGAAGCCAGCGCCTCTGGAGCCGAGGGACAGCCAGGACTGGGGTGTGGAGCAGTTCTTCCAAGAACGGGCCTCCAGGCCAGCCGACCTGCATGGGACTATCCTGCCACGTCTCTCAGGGGCACACATCAAGCTGTGGAAACTCTGCTATTTCCGCTGGGTCCCCGAGGCCCAGATCCAGCACGGGGGCTTCATTACAGCCTTCCACAAGCTCTCACTGCTGGCCGACGAGGTGGACGTTTTGAGCAGGGCGCTGCGACAGCCCCGGGGTGGCCCCACGCCAGCCCCTGGCCCCGAGCAGGCCCCAAGCAGGCTGTACTTCCACGCTGGCGGCCCACACGACACCCCAGGCACGCCGGACTTCCTCTCGTCCTCCTTCCCCTTCTCCCCAGTGGGCAATCTGTGCAGGCGGAGCATTTCAGGGACACCACTGAGCAAGTTTCTCAGTGGGGCCAAGATATGGCTGTCCACTGAGACCCTCGCCAATGAAGACTGACCATCCTGAGGGACGAGCGGGACTGCCTACCCATGTGGGGCCGAGATACGGCTGTCCACCAAGACCCTCACGTGGAGACCAAGGGGGTCTTCCTGCACGTCCTGAGGGGTGAGCACAACTCCTGCCCTAGATGTCGGACATGCTCATCATTATCTGTAACAACTGAGATTTGCACTAATTCTTAAAAAAACGTTGAATTATGTTTCCTTCACAGTTTTTTAAAAGACAGGCCTAACTTTTGTTATTTATGTTCTCTTTCTCTCATGCGGGGTCTGGCTCATTTTTAGGTCATTTGCAGGCAGACATTCCCACGGTTTTATTACTGTGATCAGACTAATCAGGTTTTGTGTGTGGCATTTGTCTAACCACCTACTAAAGCTTCCCTGATCCTTGGTTGGATTAGCAGCCCGAGCAGCAACCATCAGGAGAGTCAAGAACTAGTGTCGTGTGTTTTCAAGAAGTATCCAGCAGACCCCAGTGGGTGTTCATGGGTATTTGTGCATTTTGCTGGTCACTTTCATTATCTCTAGTTGAACTCACCTTAGAGTTGTGTGTTCCCACACTGTAATTTATTTTAGATTGCTGTCTGGGACCGTAGATCACTGTGTTTTAAAATCATGAGTTTGCTTAGGGCTAACTTTAAAATGATGTGCACTGTGGACTTCAAAAGCATTTGCTATAGATAATATAATTAAACTTAGAAGTGCCTTTGATTAACTATTAAGATATGAATAACGCAGAGTAGAACAATTTGAGTTAGGATATCAGAGTCCCACCGCACATCAGAAGGAGGCTAGTCACGAAGCCTCCAGCTGAGAGTCAACTGGACACCCCAGGTTTGGGGGTGGGGGGGAGCGGAGCCAGCATTGGCAGTGTTACTGAGACCCAGCCACTCTGGGCACCTGCCCCTGGAAAGGGGTGGTGAGCTCAGGAGTCAGGTCACCTGCAGGGAAGGACAGAGTGCCGGCACTTGGGGAGGGAGGACAGGTGCGTAGAGGTGGACTTCTCTCAGGATATTGCCATTTTAACCAAGAGCACCTGCCCCGCCCCACCTGTGACAGCAGCGCTGAGGAGACAGACAAAGACAGGTGTGCTCTTGTCTGAGCTCCTGATGGCAGGTGTGTCACGGGAGCTGCACCAAAGCTGCAGGGCGAGAGCATGAGCTCATAGCGGCCATGCTGGTCAGAGTCTCCACACCCTTCACTTTTGGGAAAAGATGGATGTTTGAAATGTGGCTGTCATATCGTTGTCTTAAACTGCCATCTTATTTTTCTCAAAAAATGTTTAAAGTGTGCAGTTAGATTATGTCCTTTTCTAAAACAGGTTTTTTCAAAAACAGTGCTTTACCTTCATATGTAAGAAATAGATATTTCTGTTTGAATTACTTGCCTTTAAAAAATTGTTGGATAATGTCTCTGGATTTAAAAGGATGGAAGTTCCTATGCAGTGTCTAAGGAAATCCATCTTGTGGATAAACCCAATGTTTCTCCCAACCTGCCGAGAAAATAAGGGCTTTTTTAGTTTACGTAAGTAGCACTGTTGCCACTAAACATTTTATAGTCCTTGACTGGAACCAGCTCCAGCCCCCTGAAAACCCCAAAGCCCATCTTGCCACTGCAAAGTGTAACAGTTCTTCCCTATTTTTCACTAGGCTGCTTTTTAATTATTACAAATTGTCTTAATTTGTTACTGTTTTTTCAGGTTAAGCATTTATTTCTCTATAGCTTTCTTCCCTATCACATTTATTTCAATTGTTTTAGTAAATGTTTTTACCTTGCAAGTTTTAAAATGATTAGGTACTCTTAATGCTGTTTTAAAGTAGAAAATGTGCATATTTTTGTATGATAATCAAATGTAAAATAGTTTTTTGTTTTATTTTTGCTGAACAGTTGTTATATCATGATTATTGTGCCACACTTTATCGTGCATAATATGAACAACAACTATCCCGGCATTAAGTCCTAGCCCCTGCAGAGCCACTGGCCTCATTGCTGGCCCAGGATATGGGGACAGAGTCCGAGGGCAGCACCGGCCATGGATGCCCAGCTTCTGCTGACAGGGCCATGCGGGCAGACTCTCGGCTAGGACCTCAAGGTGTAAAGTGTCTTACTGTTGTTTGTGATGGAAACCAACTTTAAAACCAAAAGTGTCTAACTTTATTTAAGAAAGTATATTAATTTGTGCTAACAGAGGGTGAAAATTGTCCAACGCATACTTCAACAAACTATTCTTGCTATAGCAGTAACCTCGAGTAGCTGAAACTTGATTTTGAAAAAAAATGAAAACCTTTGTGCCTAAAATTGATTGTGACCTGCATTAAAGTAGGATGGGCAGGAAGGTGAGAGATTATGTTTTCCAGCAGTGATGAATGTGAAGGAAGTGCTGAGTGCTAATAAAATGTCCATAGAAATGGTTTCCTTTGTTATTGATGTGAGAGGCGGGATGTTTTCTTCTAGCTGCTGCTTGTGTCTCGTCCCTCCTCTAAACCTCAGTTCACAACTGGCTGTCGTCACAGCATGGGGGTTCATGGACCAGGCCCTAACTCGGCCTTGCACTGTATACATTAAAAAACTGGGGAGTGGTGTTTCCTTAAGAAGATCAGGGAGTAGGATCCTGGCCGAGCCGCCCAGGCCTCCCATCCTGATCAGTCCCTTCCTGTGTCCATTCCCCTCCCCACCCTGCCCAGGGCTCTGCACACCTTGGAGACACTGCAGGTTGGTTCCACACAACCACAGTAAAGTGAGTATCATCACAGTCTGCAAGTCATGTGAATTTCCTGGTTTCTGAGTACATATAAAAGTGATGCTTCTGGTATACTATAGTCTATTAAGTGTGCATTATATCTAAAAGAAGTGTACACTCCTTTTAAGTATTTTAAAATACTTTCCTGCTGAAATATACTAACCATCAGCTGAACCTTCTGCAAGTCAAACTATAACAAATATAATAACAGAGAAGTCTGAAATCTGTGAGAATCACTGGAATGTGACCGAGACCCAAAGTGAGCAATGCTGGAAGGATGGTGCTGACAGACCTGCTCGATCCAGGGCTGCCCCAGATCTTGGATCTACAAAAACAGTAGTGCTAAAGTGGGTTCTGCCAGCGTGGGAGACTGCCTCAGTCATCGGGGACATCCCCAAGGGTCAAGACGGAAAGGGACAACTAAATGCCTCTGGTAGCGAGTGTCCCTCCCCATGGTGATGCAGGCCCAACTGGAGCAAGCGTTGACAGAAATAACAAGGCACTTGATGACAATGTGTTTCTTAATTCCTAAAAAAATCAGAGAAATCAGAAAACATATAAATTCAAGAATCTGTTTCTAATATATTTTTTAGAAAGAAACATTGTGTGCTACTTTCATAAAAGACCAAAAGTTGTGAATCATCTCGTTTTGCAGTTTTCCAGTTTTCTGTAAATATAACTTAATAACATAATGCATTCAGCTCCTGAAACAGCCACCAAGGTTCTGACCTTTTTGGAAGTTCTTTACTGATACGTGGGATCAGTGAGTGCCCTGAAGCCAATACTGAGGTTGGTGATACAGACACTGTACGATGATGAGTTCTTAAGGTGCCAGGTTTATTATGACAATAACAAAACCAAAATTAAATAGGATGTAGTGACATTCTATGCCCTGATGGTCCTAGATGCTTCCGAGCCCTCAGCTCTCAGTCAGGACCCCTGCTCCTGGCCCCGACTGCAGCCACGTGGCAGACCTCCACGTCCGCCCCCAGCCGGCGCAGCTCGTCCAGCCAGATCATCTGCTTCTGCGACAGCCGGTCGTGGGGTCCCTTCACTTCCACCAGCTGGGAGGGTAGTTGTGGAGTGATCAGTGTTTTATTGAGACAGAAGGGCTATTCAGGTGGGCTGTGGCAGTTCCCACCAATGACCATTTATTTAGAAGGCTTGTCCAGCTGCACTGCTGTACTTACATGTCTATAATAACTAAACATGTACATATGAATTCAGTGAGAAAGTCCCCTATTCTGTAGAAACCAGACTGTCCTCCACAGAGAATTAGGAAATGGATTCATACGTAATACAGCAGCTGAAATAGTTTTCCAGCACATACAGCACTGTTACTCTCCTGCTCAACACCCCTCAGTCACTTTTTTGTTGTGTCTGCAATTAGACCCAAGCTCCTTGCCAGGACCCACAAAACTGTGTGGCCTGGTGTCTTCCCCACGCAAGCAGGGCCCTTGCCCGTGCTTGCCAGTCCCACCACCTAGTACACGTCTCCCTACTCTTCATGTGTCTGACACCTTCCCCCTCAATGCTCAGCTCAGATTTATTTCTAGGAAGGTCCTTCCCCTTCCTGTCTACTTGTTTATGATGTGTATCATAAGATAAAACTGCTCATCACACATCAGCTCCATGGAACCAGAATTGTGTCAGAGTTGTCTACCACAGAGCACCAAAATTCAAAACACAGCGATGGAGACTACCAACATGAACTACAAATGTTTTTGTTTTCTTTTTAAATTAATAAAGTATTTCCACAGCCTAACAGGAGTTAGAGAGATCTTAACAGAGATTCCAAAGGGTAGAACAGAGGGAAAAAAATATTTGAATAGATAATAGCTAAAACATTTTTCAAGGTTGATGGAAATTATAAACCCAAAGATCCAAGAAGCTCAGTGAACTCCAAGTACAGATCCCTAAAGAACACGACTCTAAGAAACATAAGTTGCATATAAGTTTGGAAAAAAAAAAAAAAAAAACGCAGGGCGGGGGGGATCTAATAAAGCAGCCAGAATTTTTAAAAGTCAGAAGAGAGAGACTACAGACTTCTCACTAGAAACAATACAAGCTAGATGACAGTGGACAAATATTTTAAGGCATTAAAAAAAAAATTCTTTGTCTAGGAAAAAATATCTTTCAAAAACGAAGACTTAAAGTCTTAAAATATATAAAACCTAAATAATTCATCATTAGCACACTTCCATTGCAAGAAATGTGAAAGGAAGTTCTGTCAGGAAGAGAATGATAGTACATGGAAATCTGAATCTATATAAAGGAGTAACCATTAGAATTTGTATCTATATGAGTAATTATAAAGGCTCATTAGTACACTGTAGAAAGCAAAATAATGTGTTACAGGGTTTATAACATGTTGAGGCATAATGTATGAATACAGCACAAAGGCTGAGAGAGGAGATATACTGTTGTAGGGTTCTTTATATTCTGTGTGGACTGGTAGATCACTTCAAAGTAGATAAGTGTAAGTACACACTGTAAACACCACTCCAACCACTTAAAACACATGAAGAGTCAGAGCTAACAAGCCAACAGAGGATAAAATGCAAGCTTAGACAAAATGAAGAACTGAGACAAAAAACAAATAGAAGGTTTAAAGCCAAACATGAATAATCACATTAAATGTAATATTCCCAATACTAACAAATTAAGAGCACAGGTTGTCAGATTAGATTAAAAGTAAGACCCATATATATGCTGCCTACAGAATATAAGAAACTCAAATATAAAAACAAAGATAAGTTTTAAAAAAGTATATTAACTGCTGGCAGCCAAGAGAAAGCTGGAGTGACTATATAATAAATTTATATCAGTTGATTTCAGAGCAAAGAACATTACCAAGAATAAAGGAAGGTCATTTTATAAAAGAGTTCAATTCATAATGGAGACATGACAATCCTAAGTTTATATGTTGAATAATAAAGCTTCACAATATATATAAAGCAGACATTGATAAAACTGAAAGGAAAAACACCCAAATCCACAACTGTAGTCAGAGGTGTCACATGACACCAGAAGCATGACCCAGAGAGAACAAATGAGCTGAACTCATCAAAATTAATACTTCAGCTGTTCAATACACTAGACAATGAAAAGTCAAGTCACACACTGAATGAAATGTATCTGATAAAGAACCTGTATCATAAGTTTTCTTTTCATCTCAAAATTCAGTAGTTTAAGAAAACCACTAGCCTGTGACAGGCAGGATGAGACCAGGTGAGGAAAGGGTGGTGGCCAGCCTATAGCATGTGAGCAGATGCTCACTCTCGGAGCTTAAAAAAATCACCCCCAGTCATCCCGGCCTCTTGGTGCTCATACCTGCTGAGTCCCTGCCCTTGACCTGCTTCCAGCAGTGGACACAGCACAAGCAATGGTTTGTTGCTGCCAAGCTCAGCTGATAAAAGAGACTGACTTTCGTCCTGCTTACAGCCTGGCCCTTCTCCCTCACCTGCTTGGATGAAATAGGCTGCCGCATGGGGAGAGGCCAGGTGTCAGCACTGTGGACACCTCTATCAGCAGCCACCAAACAATCCTAGCCCTCAGTCCAGCAACTCTTGAGGGATTCAATCTTGTCTATCACCAAGCAAGAAATGCCTGGATTATGGCCTTTAAGTTGATCATAAAATTACAAACATGACTTTCCATTCTAGCTCAACTGACCTTGACGTGATGACTCTGGGAGCTCCACACAACCAGGTCTGGGAGGCCCCCTCGGCAGTGCCTGAAGTCCACAGCCAGGCGCCGGCACACGCCACTGAGGATGGAGCCCCCTAGGCAGGACACAAGATCCTGGACAGGAGACACAGGGACGGTCAGCCCTCCCCTGGGATGGAGACCCTGGAGCCCCCAGTGATGGTGAGACGGGGGAGACCCCATGTGTCATTCAGCAGAGATGGGGTCCTAGGACACCAAGCGTCCTTCTGCCCCTGGTGCTGGCACCCCGGCCTCTGGGGACGCTTTCTCCTTGGTCAGTTACCAAGCTTTCACCTGGTCAGGAACATCCAGGGAGCAGCTAAGAAGAGAGGATTTGGGGTGAGCACTTAGGATGTGACAGTGGACCATGGAGGCCACTGGTCACAGGACGGGGAGAGTGTCCTCCCTCCAGGGGCCACAGGCCAGACCAAGGAGGCTGCCAACCAGATGGGCAGAAGGCATAACTGGGGCTTGTTCACACTTGGGACTGTCCCTTCAGGAACAGAGGCCTGTGGGCAGGGGTACGACAAGCACATGCATATACACATGTGTATGCATGTGCTTGCATATATACATGAACAGGTACACACATACACACAGGTACATGGGTGTGTGCATACATACAGGTACACATATATGTGAATGTGTGCATGTATGCTTTTTGTTACAATTGCCAAAAGGAAACCCACATTGGAGGCACTTCCTAAGCGAACCCCGCCTGCAGACTCTCACCTGGGCTTGCTGCAGAGAAGAGAAGCGATCCCAGCTGACCAGGGAGGACACCCTGCCTTCTTGGGCCTGCCACGCAGCTGCCACCCAGGCCCGCAGGCTCTCCTCAGGGGCGCTGTGGATCTGCTGCAGCCGGGCTTCCATGGCTGGTGCCCTGCTCTCGAAGAAACTGTCTGTGCAGAGGTCCAGCGGGGCCGCCTGTGTGCAGGGAGAACCAGCTCACACTAAGTCTGGGAGGCTGGGGTCGTCAGAGGAGCCAACACCCATCAAATCTGGAAACTGGCTACTCTGATGAAGTAGACTCAGGCTTTTTCTCAAAAGATATATAAAAATCACCCAAGTAATCTGATATAAAAGCAATTTATGACACTGGTTTTTTAGAGAACTAATTTGCAAAGACAAGCACAATTTGCCAAAAGAGTTCTTAGGTTAAACTAGTGGAGCTCTTGGACTTCCCAAGTGGGGCCGTAGTAAAGAATCCACCTGCCAATGCAGGAAACACGGGTTCGATCCCTGGGTCAGAAAGATCCCCTGAAGGAAAGTATGGCAACAGACGCCAGTATTCTTGCCTGGAAAATTCCATAGCAGGCTACGGTCCATGGGGTCACAGAGAGTGGGACAGGACTGAGCGACTGAACATGCACACAGAGTGGAACTCTTAGCAGACATGTGTGACAACACAGGAGTGTACCTGGGCCCCACCAGGGTGAAGCCAAAGACACTGACACTAAAGGTTTCAAGAGGAATGATTCCAGTAAAGTAGCTTACATTTTAAATTCTATGAATCAGATTTAAAAATTAAAAGCCATTCTTCAAGTGAAATTAGCACTAGGATCCAGAAGAGTATAACTGGGGTCAAGTTTCTGGGGCTGCAACCTCAGGGTCCCAGGGTGGGAGTGACTCACGTGTGAGTACAGAGTCTCTGCGGCCTGAACGCAGCCAGGGTTACCTGATAGGCGTTTCTGAAGGTGTCTGGCACCCCGTCCATGAAGATGATGTCCCACAGCAGGAGGCCAAACAGGGTGCTGAAGGTGGACCCCTCCCCATGGATCCCTAAGACAAGGCACATACGAGAAAAGTCCATCTCTTCTGTTCTCCAAAGACACCGCCATATCCTACTGCCAACTCAAGTTGAAGAAAGTAGCAAAAATATTTCAGATTCAAAGCACAGGCTGTTACTGTTTATAATAACCAGGACATGGAAGCAACCTAGATGTCCATCAGCAGACGAATGGATGAGGAAGCTGTGGTACATATACACCATGGAATATTACTCAGCCATTAAAAAGAATTCATTTGAATCAGTTCTAATGAGATGGATGAAACTGGAGCCCATTATACAGAGTGAAGTAAGCCAGAAAGATAAAGACCATTACAGTATACTTACACATATATATGAAATTTAGAAAGATGGTAATGATAACCCTATATGCAAAACAGAAAAAGAGACACAGATGTACAGAACAGACTTTTGGACTCTGTGGGAGAAGGCGAGGGTGGGATGTTTTGAGAGAACAGCATCGAAACATGTATATTATCTATGGTGAAACAGATCACCAGCCCAGGTTGGGTGCATGAGACAAGTGCTCGGGCCTGGTGCACTGGGAAGACCCAGAGGGATCAGGTAGAGAGGGAGGTGGGAGTAGGGATCGGGATGGGGAATACATGTAAATCCATGGCTGATTCATGTCAATGTATGACAAAAACCACTACAATATTGTAAAGTAATTAGCCTCCAACTAATAAAAATAAGTGAAAAAAAAAAAAAAAGAAAACAAAGCACAGGCTGTTTTCGTGCCATTCCCAGCTCATTTTCTTAACATTAGATTGCTTATATACAGAAGCCTTGCTTAAGGATGAAAGTCTTAGTAATTATGACAAAATTCAAATGCATGTTTCAGAGTGGAAAAACCTAAGGGACGTGTTTAAAAACAAACAGGAGGTCTGATGTGGGAGGGTGAATGCCCAGGAGCCTCTGCCTTCTGACCCCATTCGCCTCCTTCCACAGCACTCCTCTGCCTCAACCTGGACACCACATAGTGCCAGGGTTTTTAAGACTCGGGGTTTTACAGAAAACTTCCAGTCAGAGACCACCCAGTCCAGACCCCCTGTCCCCACCCCACATCCAGACCACAAGATGGGGTGGTAACCTCAGAGAGGCCCAGCCCAGTTCCAGGCCACGTGAGCAGTGAAGCAGGGTCCCCAGGGCTGGAGTCTCTCCGAGTGGGCCCCTCCTGGCCCCTTGGCACACCTGATGCCCCCACCCGAGACCCCGGTGCTCCTCCACACACTGCAGTACCTCTGAGCGGCTGGCTATGGCCAGCATCTTGTGGTCCTCCCCCAATCCTGTCCACCTGCCTGACCCAAGATCTCCAAGAACAATCTAGCCACCCTTGCTCCTCATGTCCCCACCAGAACATGCCACCCTCATGGTGGTAGGTGTGAACACTGGCCATGAAGAAGCACACGGCCCTGATGAACTGGGGTGATAAAATTCTCTCCTGAGCCCTCCAGGGCCTCCCACAGGGACAGGATAGAGTGACAACACCCCCAGTGTGGCCACATGGCCCAGAGTTACCCTGGTCAAAGCCACAGTGTCTATAATGGGCCAGCGCCAGCTCCTCCACAGAGCACAGGAGAGTGGCGGGGGTGGCCCCCCCAGCCTCCAGCACGAAGACAGACTTCCCTGATCCACGCTGCGGGCACAGCCGGCCTGTGACAGTCACCTGGGTGGTGGGGAGGAACAGCCGTTAGCCCCACTCCTGCTCCAGCCCTGAAGCCCCAGACAAACTCTCCCAAAGGCCCCCCAAAGGCCACCTGTCCTTAGTGCAGTGGTGGGCTGGTCTGTGAGGACGTGGGCAGGTCATCGCCTGGCCCCCAGGAGCGCTGCTCCGGGCTGCTCTCCAGGGTCCTGACTGTGCTGTGGGCAGGAGGCCTGGCAGGGGTGTGAGCTGCTGACTGGGGCAGAGTCATAGCCCCTGCTGACCAGGCCTCTTTGACACCTCGATGCCAGGCTGAGGTTGAAGCAAGGCTGGGTCACTGCCAACAGCAAACCAGAGGGCTTTCTATGAGAAATGTGTGCTGGAAACCGCTCTTAGGCTATGTTCAGGAAAAACCCCTGAAATGAACCCACAGTGCCCCCAGAATATTCACGCACGTGTCTGACGTCCTCCACGGTGACCTCTGGGAGCTGGCGGAGGAGGTGCATGTACTTCTGGCCGCTGGGAGAGGCCCGCAGGCGCGCAGCCCTTTGGTACAGTGCCAGGCGGTGGCCTGTCCGGACGTGAGGATCGGCCAGCCCTGCAGCGATGCACTGGACAGCCTGCGGAGAGCACGGCACTGTCAGTGTCAGTAAGGCCCAGGCAGCGGCACCCCCATTTCATGGGACGGGAAGCCCCACCATCAATTAATCATCCCTTTTGCTAATTAGCGGTGGGCAAAGCCGCCCTCCAGGGACAAGGACATTATTCCTGTAGATCTCACGCAGACACGTTCAACGCATAGATGGAGCACAGACCCTGAGGCAAAGGTGTGGGGCAGAAGCAGTCATGTTCCCAACACCATGTCCTGGTCACACGTGTGGACACACTGCCTCAGGAGACTGGGGAGAGGGACCTGGGGTAGGGGTACTCGGGGCCCCAAGGGATGCTCAGGCCAACTGCAAAATTATATGTGGATTTTTGACCATGTGGGGGTGGGGGGGTGGTCAGAACCCCTAACCTCTGAGTTAGTCAAAGGTCAGCTATATAATTAATGCCACTGAACTGTAAAATGGCAAGGTTTTTTTGTTGTTGTTATATATAATTACTACAATAAAAGAATAAAAAGTGACAACAACAACAAAAAACCCAGAAGTCAGTGAAGATCAGACCATCAGAGTGTAGCAGCCCAGAGGAATCCAGCAGAGAGAATGAGGCCCTGCTGGCTACTCTGCAGCCCTAACGGAGCCGGGCTGGCTGTAGGGAGGGGTAGCCTTGGGCTCGGCCTGGCCAAACTGGCTGCTGGGCGGACATGAGCCTCTGCTGGGCTGGCCATTGCCTGCTCTGGAAACTGACATACAGAGGGAAGGAATGGTGACAAAATCACAGGTTATGAGTGGCCAGCAAGACCTCTAGGAAAAGGCTAAAAAAAACCAGGATGCTCCATCAACGTCAAAAATAACCTCTGAGCATTAATGAATACTCCTCTCAGCAGACCCAAATGACGGGAAAGTCTATAAACTCCTCTGAAATTTTATTTCAGGGAGAGAGAGAGGCAGTGTGCACATGCCCTCTGTCCACACTGGGTGGGGGCCAGCAGGGGCCTCTCCTGACACTGGGCAGGGAGCACCATACCCACCTCCAGGAGAAGAACAGTTTTCCCTGGGTCGAAACACTTGAGGTGACAAGGCGTCTTTTAGTTTCAGGCAGTAAATGGAACATGTCCAGGCCCAGAGTCAACTTTTCCAACCCTCCATCACCGGATTCACGTGACCTGCCACTGGAAGAATAAAAGCTCCCAGGGCAGCAGTGCCCTCCGCTGGACGCAGACATGGGGTTGGCAGGGACAGGGGACCACAGGCGGCCACACAGAGGGCCACTGTCGCTGCCTCACAAGGCCCTACCCTGCTGGCCACAGTGGCTGGCAGCCAACAGTGTTCTCAGACTCAAAGTCCCTACCAGAGAGGGCAGCACCCAGATGGGATGGAACCAGACGCCACGTCTTCACCTATGTTTCTACCAGGAGGCCCTGGGCAGTGAGTGAATGAAACCACCATTTCCAAACCCGAGAGCACACCTGTGTGAAGGTGGGGGACACCTAACCCTCCAGCTCCTGACATGATCCACCCGCTGACCCCACAGTCACCCTGTGGTCACACCCCTGCTATTTCTGGGGTTGGCAGAACACAGACAAAGAGGGATATTTAAGAAATCAATGCTTTAAAAAAAAAAAGAAATCAATGCTTTAAATCAACTATAGTCCAATATAAAATATAAACTTAAAAAGACAGAAAGAAATCAACGCCCTAATGACATTTAGAGTCTTAAGGTATTAACAGTTTGCTTTAATGTTTAAATGTACGTGAAGCTGAAGAAAGGTTGGTGCCCCTAGCAGCTACGTACCGGCTCCAGGTGCTTCAGGTGCTGGTGTAAGTTAAGGGCCAGCCGGTCCCACCACCGGCCCCTACTGTCGGGACAGTACACGTCCTGGGACAAGAGGTTTTCAAGCTCTTCCACGGCTTCCTGCAGCAGCAACAAGAAGGGACATGCATTAGACTCCTGCACACTAAGGCCGCTGTTACACTGAGTTGTCAGGAAAACTGGCAAAGGGTATCAGCATCCTTTCCACTCTAAAATAAGGCCCAGATCCAGGACTGCCAGGAGGGGGCCCTGGGACATCCCCCAAGAGTGGCCTGAGCTCCAGAGGCACCCCCACTTCTCAGCAGGGCCCCTGCCAGCTCACGTGGATGCAGCTGTGACACCGCATGGCACTCTCTGTGCACCAGGTCAGCAGCACCGGCCACACGGGGCCAGGCTCTGAGCAGGAGCAGCAGCTGGGCTGCAGGTCCACATGCTTTTGGGAACCCAGCTGGCCACACGGCCAAGGGTGCGAGGAATCGGGGAGGGGGCTGGATAGGTATGAGGCGGGGTCTCCACCCAAAGGCCC
Organism: Muntiacus reevesi; assembly: GCF_963930625.1. NCBI lineage: Eukaryota > Metazoa > Chordata > Mammalia > Artiodactyla > Cervidae > Muntiacus > Muntiacus reevesi. The sequence goes on along the minus strand of NC_089263.1, from coordinate 25,709,035 downwards.
CACCTCAACAGGCGGACTTTGTGGTCCATGTTCATGGCTCACGTCTCATGCTTATCTTTTGTGGTTCCTGAATCTCTTTGAAAAATCTGATTCTCCTGAGAAAAATGCACAAACCCCAGAGATGCAACTGCAGATCCACAGACTGCTGAAGCCAGTCCCACGGAGCTGCCCAGGGTCCATGGACCCAGGTGAGGAAGCCCAGCTCTAGCAGAGCCTCTTTGTAAGATGCCGAGTTTCAATACAGAAGTATCTGCACAGCAAAAGCTGAGTCCAGCAACCTCACAGCTCTGAGTGTGAGCAGGGGCGTGACTGGAGCCCTCACTCCTGACTGTAGATTACTTCCAGACTGTCCATGAGTGCTGTCCCGGGAACTTGAGCTGAGGCAAGGCTTCCATCTCAGAGATGTGGGGAGACCCTCCCCATCACACGGGGGCTCTGAAAGCAGCTCAGCCTGGCTGCAGACCACGTTGGCAGGAGAAGTCAAGAGCCAGGGGCGGAGGGCTGGTGCACTCACCTTGTACAGGTGAAGTCTCTGCAGTATTTCAACGTTTCGGGACAAAATCCTCGTGTAAACCCACCCAACAGTAAAACACCGGAGGAAGAGAGGTAAATTCTTGTGGTACCTAAAACGAAGACGTACACCAGGAGTTTAGTGGTTTGGTGTGTATATTGTAAGACAATCCTAAGAGGTGATTTAGAAAAGGCAGAGGAACCAGAGATCAAATTGCCAACATCCACTGGACCATAGAAAAAGCAAGAGAATTCCAGAAAAACATCTACTTTTGCTTCATTGACTATGCTAAAGCCTCTGACTGTGTGGATCACAACAAACTGTGGAAAATTCTTAGAAATGGGAATACCAGACCACCTTACCTGCCTCTTAAGAAATTTGTATGCAGGTCAAGAGGCAATAGAAGTGGATGTGGAACAAAGGACTGGTTCCAAATTGTGAAAGGAGTACATCAAGCCTGTACATTGTGTACACTGTCACCCTGCTTATTTAACTTATATGTAGAGTACATCACGCGAAATGCCAGGCTGGATGAAGCACAAGTTGGAATCAAGATTGCCAGGAGAAATATCAATAACCTCAGACATACAGATGACATCACCCTTATGGCAGAAAGTGAAGAAGAACTAAAGAACCTCTTGATGAAACTGAAAGAGGAGACTGAAAAAGTTGGCTTAAAGCTCAACATTCAAAGAATAACGATCATGGCATCCGGTTCCATCACTTCATGGCAAATAGATGGGGAAACAATGGAAACAGTGAGAGACTTTATTTTCTTGGGTTCCAAAACCACTGCAGATGGTGACTGCAGCCATGAAATTAAAGGACACTTGCTCTTTGGAAGAAAAGCTATGACCAACCTAGACAGCATATTAAAAAGCAGAGACATTACTTTGCCAGCAAAGGTCTGTCTAGTCAAAGCTATGGTTTTTTCAGTAGTCATGTGTGGGTGTGAGAGTTGGATCATAAAGAAAGCTGAGCACCAAAGAATCAATGCTTTTGAGCTGTGGTGTTGGAGAAGACTCTTGAGAGTCCCTTGGACTGCAAGGAGATCCAACCAGTCAATCCTAAAGGAAATCAATCCTGCATATTCATTGGAAGGACTGATGCTGAAGCTGAAACTCCAATACTTTGGCCACCTGATAGGAAGAACTGAGTCAGTGGAAAAGACCCTGATGCTGGGCAATATTGAAGGCAGAAGAAGAAGGGGACAACAGAGAATGATATGGTTGGATGGCATCACCGACTCGATGGACATGGGTTTGAGCAAGCTCCTGGAGTTAGTGATGGACAGGGAAGTCTGGCATGCTACTGTCCATGGGGTTGCAAAGAGTCGGACACGGCTGAGCGACTGAACTGAACTGAAGAGGTGAAAAAGCAGACTGAATTTCTTTCTTCTAAGAAGATACATTCTGAACACTGCCTGTCATGTGCAGTTTTTTACACCACAAATCTATGTTCTCATGGCCACCTGCTTGAAGTCACCAGACGGCGATGTGAAGTGAGAGCCAGAGGTCAGCAGACGCCAGCCCCCAGGCCAGACTCAGGGCCTCCACCTGATTTTAATAAAAGTTCAGTGTGGTTTCCATGTTTATAAATGGCTAAAAGAAGTCAAAAGGAGAAAAAGTGTGTGGCATGTGAAAATTACAAGAAACATACATTTGGTGTCGGAGAACACACCTGCACTGGGACAGTCCCGCCCACTCACTGGCAGAGCCTGACCACTGCCCCACTGGGCCTCCACACAAGAGGCTACTGACTTCTGTCCTACAGGAACCCAGCTTCCCAGCCACGAGGTCTTATCTTATTTTTTAACCAAGAAAATCATCCATTAACTTGTTTTAACCATTTGTTTTGCTGTTTGGTCTGAGAAATGTTTACACATTTGCCCAATTATCTTAAGAAAATCCCCCAGGGTCCATGCACATCATGGGCTAACACTTGTTGTAAACACTGGTTATCTCCTTCCTACAAAGGCCTATAAGTAAATGCCTCACTCTGTCTGAATTACTCCCAAACTAAACACGGAGAAAATATTCAGTTGTTTTTTCTTAACAGTAAAGGCTATTTTCCTGGCTGTGGTTTTTAAGTTTGTATTATTTCTGTGTAGACTTTTGTCCTAAATGTTTTTCTGAAAGAGATATCCAATACTATTAATTTTTCTCATCACTTTGTACTAAGGAAGGAAAAAGTTTCTTAATCCTATGGAACACGTTGAACATTTTTTTTTTTCCCATGTTGAACATTTATTAAACCAAAAAGAAAGAAGGATCATGTGCTGTGTACTTGAACTCTTGAAGTAAATGTTCAATTTCATTTTCTTTTTTTTTTTTAAGGTATGATTCATTTTCTTGTTCAAAACAACAGCTCCTGGAATTTCCACCAGAAGAAGACAGCTTCTGTCCTGCAGCCAGGCTCCCCCCATGGTTGTAATTCAGCTGACCAAACCCCAGAGGGGCCAGTCCCCCTGCAGGTGGCAAGCCACTGTCTGCCACAGACGGACCAGGGTTATAAAAATCACTCCAAACTTTCAGACACTCCCTGCTACACACCCGGCACTTTTGACCCCATGCAAAGCGAGGAGGAAGTTCAACTACACACGCTGGCCTCACCACAGAACAAAAGGAGCACATTCCTCATGAAGAAGATGATCTTACGCAGTTAGAACAACTAGGTCAGTTGGTAACCCTCACAGGCACCAGAGAACCACCTCACCTCAGGGACGGGTGGTCTTTCAGTCCATCCCAGTTCTGCTTTGCACACCGAGCGAGCTCCCTAGCCTCCTCCCAGGCCCCGCTGGCCATCGCCGTGGAGATGTCATTCAGCATGTGCGCGGCCACCGCGTACCTGGCGGGGGGAGGTGGGGGACAGGTGGGAAACCACGACATTCAGGTTTCAGGGGGGGATGAGCACTGATGTACAGAACCTCATATCCCCACATCCCACCCAACACATTCAGATCTGCTTTTGAAAACACAAGGGTTATGTTTTATCTCAGTAATAATTTGACTGTTACTCCATGAATAGCCTAGAAGTGTTCATACAGGCCTCCCAGCCAGAAAGCTGAAGACACACACACCTTACCATCACATCACATGTCCCATTATATGATGCAACACTGACCAGGTCTTCCTCCCTGACCTCCAGTGCCCACTCACTCATTCATCCAGTCAACAATCTGGGAGCAACTATGACAACATGTAACCAATCTCAGGATTATACAGAAGTGTAGGTTTGGTCATTTAATCACTAAGTCAGAGATGGCCACAGGGATACTGCCCAAGCTAAGAGAATTATTTGGGATTTTCAAAAACAACTTCAGGGACAGTATCTGGGAGATGGCAATGCTGAAATGTTCTGAACCCATGTAACTGAAGAGAGACAGCTTCTCAGCATGTCTTTAGATACCAAAGCAAAGATACGGGCCCCATAGTTCTGTAACACTGAGTGCACAGTCACTGTGCTCTGGACTCACCCTTGAGAGAAAAGCACACACCAGCACTGTGTGCAGAAACTGTCAAATAAGCAAAAAACAGTCCCCCAAGTGTAAAAATTTGCTCATGCACGCTTCCAACTAGCTCTCTTTTCATACTCAACTGGACAGCTCTAAGGCAATGAAAAATGGAATTGGAGAAAGCATTCTAACTAGAAGATCTGACTGAAAAAGTTATTCCCACTGAATACAAATAAGATACTGACCATCCTAATAACTAAGGCAAAATGGGCTAAAATCAGTTTACACTGACTCTGTTTTGATCCAATCATTTCAATAGCTTATTTTTTAAAGCACATACTAGACAACACTTAAACATCTTTCCTAAAATCAAATATCAGAAACCATTTCAGCTAACTTTGAATCACAAACCTGCAACATCTATGCAATTCTTTTAAAATCAAAATCCACTTTTGCTAAACACTGGCTAAATCCATGCATCAAAGCAGATTCATGAAAACTTCTATTGTCTGCATGATTCTGGTATATGGTCCACAAGTTGGTTATTAGCTTTATTTTAAGCGTTATTACCAGGAAGACATTCAGCCTTGTTCATGCCAACAACATACTCACAAGGCAGGTTTGTTCAAATGTCTATATTTAAAAAATGCTCCTCCTGCCAAAGCTATTTGGGAATATAAACCAGGGGAAAACAGTGTAGTTCTAACTCAAAACTTGTGGGTTTTGGCAACCTTAATCAAACTGCATTTCTATATTCTCCTCACAGTCCTGGAAAAGTATACAAGTAAGCAAAAAACTAAACAGGGAGCAAAAACTTAAAAAATGGTTTTGAGCAGATGTTTCTCTTGTGGATGGCAAAAACCAATAATAGATCCTTCTGCATAAATTTAAAAACACACAGATGTTACAGTGAGCAACCACTCTTACCTAATGAGATCATCCCTGTCCTGGAAGATCGGGGTCTTCCGATTGATGGTGTATCTGGGGAACTCCAAGCGGCCCAGGTTGACCAGCAGCACAGTGGAGAGCTGACCCTGGCCCCCACAGGCGGCCTCCTCATCTTCCACCATGTCGCTCAAGGAGAAGAGCAGCAGGGCCCGGGAAAATACTGCCCGAGGGCCTCGAGAGACTCTCAGGGAACGTCCCGCCACGTCTTTAGCTCTGAAAAATACACAGTATGGAAGAGACTTGCTGGTCTGTAAGCATTTGGACATCAGATTTCATAGATTATTTCAAGCTAAACAGTATTCATTATTCTAAGCCTGAAGCAAACCTTTGGCCTCTGGCTGTGTGATGTTAAAGCATTTGTTAACCTCTCTGGGGTTCAGAGCCCCACCTTGGAACACGGTGAAGATTTGATGAAATTAAACCTGCAGATGATTTCACATAGTGTTTGCCTGAATAAAAGAGCAGAATAAGGTTTATGCTGGTCCCGAACATGTGAAATAACCAGAGAAACTCAAAGTGTTACCTGTTTGACATTAGCAACTCTCAATTCTTGACTCCAGTGACAATTTAGATTAAATAATAGATATTCATTTATTTAAGATAACTATATTTATGGCAGTGCTGGGTCTTTGTTGCTGTGTGCAGGCTTTTCTCTAGTTGCAGCAAGTGGGTGCTACTCTCGAGTTGTGGTGCACAGGCTTCTCATTACAGTGGCTTCTCTTGTTGAGGGGCACAGGCTCAAGGGAGAGTGGGCTCAGTAGTTGCAGCTCCTGGGCTCTAGGGCACAGGCTCAGTAGTTGTGGCACATGGGCTTAGTTGCTGGCAGCATGTGGGATCCTCCCACACCAGGGATCGAAACCGCATCTCCTACACTGGAACATGGATTCTTTACCACTGAGTCACCAGGGAAGCCCCACAGGTCTTTATTTAGAAAGTCATTATCCAAGGTTCTTGGTCAGGCAGCAGGTCACAACCAGGGCCTTCTGGCTCTACCAACCTGGACACCATGCATGACAGGGTTTCTCTATTGACATCTGGGCATTAGACAATGCTCAGCTGTGTCCCTAGCCTCCACTCACTAAATGTCAGTGGCACCCACTACCCACCTCAGTCACAACAAGAACGCCTCCAGATGATGCCAGGCATGCCTGGAGGTCAAGGTCCCCCAGTGAGAGCTGGAGTCCAGTGGAGGACCTCATCCTTCCTACCAGCCCAGAAGCTATGAAACCAAAGGCAGAGCTGACTCCCTAGGGTGTCCAGAGATCAATGCCCCCAGCACAGTCTCGAAGACACAAGGGTAGGGTTCCCACCTCACCATCATCTACATGAGGACCACGCAGCCACAGAGCCTGACAGCACCCCAGCCTTCCTCCCCATGCAGTCACGAGGGTGTCCAGTGGCCCAGGACTCCAAGTTGCAGAAGGAAACATTCAGCGTGACTAAACACACAGAAGGATTCAGAGAGTGCAAATAAGGAGGCTTTTTCTGCAGAGGAAGGTAACCAGGTATCACCTTCATGTGGAGACTCAGGTTCCACTCCTGGGCTCCACAGCTTAATGAAGAAATAAAGGACACTGTCAACAGACAAAATGATAAAGATGTGCTATATAATGGAGTATTAGCCATAAAAAAGAAATTCTTCCATTTGCAACAATGTGGAGGGATCTAGAGAGTATTACCCTTAGTGAAACAAGTCAAAGACAAATACTACATGTTATCACTTCTTTGTGGACTCTCAAAAACAAAACAAATGAATGTATATAACAAAAGAGAAATAAATTCACAGCTAGAAAAAATAAACTAGTGGTTACCAGCAAGGAGAAGCAAGCAGGGAGAGGTGAGACAGGTAGAAGAGTAAGAGAGATGAACTACCCTATAAGAAATAGATAAGCAACAAGGATGTACTGCACAGCACAGGGAAATACAGTCATCATTTTGTAATAAATTTAAATGGAGTATAATCTGTACAAATACTGACTCACTATGCTGCACACCTGAAACTAATATGTCAACTATACGTCAATCAAAAAAATTTTTAAAGGATAGTAATTCTAGTAAAAAACTAGAATACTCTTAACAGGCTTTCCTGGTGGCTCTGTGGTTAAGAATCTGCCTGCCAATGAAGGAGACACAGGTTGGATCCTGCTCCAGAAGATCCTGCATGCCACAAAGCAGCTAAGCCCATCCGCCATTAACTACTGAGCCTGTGCTCCACGGCAGGAGAAGCCACTGCAGTAAGGAGCCCTCACATCATAATCAGAGCAGCCCTGCTCACCGCACCGGAGAGAAGTCTGCACAGCAACAGAGACCCAGTCAGCCAAAAGTAAATAAATAAAGTTATACATGTAAAAAATGGTCTTAAGATTCTCATTTCTCTATAATTCTCATGTCAGTGATAAAAAATGTTCATCTTAATTCTATTTCTGTTCCTACATGCTCAGTGCTTACACTGAGAAACAGCTAATTTAGTGTTCACTTACTTTTAAAATATTACACACATGAATACCATGAAACACTTAAGAAATAAAATTAAAGACTTAGAAGACATTTAACCAAAGGGATGAGGATCTTATACCCCTAAATCAATTAAGTATAAAAACATAATCTAGTTAAATACTTTTGGAAAATCTACAGTATAAACTTTTTGAAATGTTGACAGTGACATTTTTCTTAATAATGTATGCCTTATTTATGTCTGTGTTTTACTAAGATTAATATTTGTAGTATCTTCCCAATAAGGATGGCTCTTGGCACGTTAACAGCTCAAAGTTATACACACACACACACACACACACACACACACACACACATACACATATATAAAATAACAATGATGTTGCTTTAAACTGTTTGCCAAAAGCATTATCTCATCTCATTTTCAACAACTCTGGAAAGTGGATTTCCAGACTAAGGTTGATATAGTTATACTTTAGACATAACATGGGCAGAAGAAATAAATTCTGAGATTTTTATGATCTTTCCTAACCTGAAACTGTTCAGGAGCTTTTATAAGGACAAAAGAAACCATCCACACAGCTTTTGGAAAATTTTAATGTTTTAACTCAAGAGAAATTGCATATTATTGCTGACAGATCATGTTTCAATAAAAAGTCTACTGAAATAAAAAATTTGTCTGGATAATTCATGTTTAAATCTTGTTTAGGAGAGTAGTTAAAACTGCATTTTTCTTGAGTAATAAAACACTAGAATATGCTAAGGGCCCAGTGCCTCTAACCTCTTGCTTCTTGGTTTTTTTTGTCCTAGAAATCAGTGTGGTATGACAAGAATTACGAAAGCTAACCCAAGAAAGAATCCAGACCTGATCATTAAGGTTCTCTGCCTTTTCAGTATGGCAGCAATTGCAAAAACAATCACAATCTGGAAACACGTATCATCCATTTTAAGACCTTAGTATGTGCTGTGTGTGTGTGTGTGAGTAGTTCAGTCATGTCCAGCTCTTTGTGATCCCCATGGACTATAGACTGCCAGACTCCTCTATCCATGGAATTCTCCAGGTATGAATACTGGAGTGATTTGCCATTTCCTTCTCCAGAAGATCTTCCTGACCCAGGGATAGGAACCCAGGTCTCTTGCATTGCAGGCAGATTCTTTACCACTGAGCCACCACGGAAGCCCAACCAACAACTCAAAAGTTCTTACTGTAACAAGTTCCTTCGCTGTTCACCTGAAACTACCACAACATTGTTAACTGACCACACCCCAACGCAAAATGTTTTTTGTGTTAATAAATAAATAAAATGATTTTAAAAAAAGAGCCACAAAACCTTTTCAGGATCACTGCGCCAATGCCAGGCTGGTTCCGGCCCCAAGTACAGACTGAAGGCTGCTTGGCCAATCTGAGGAACGCGTCCACCAGCTGCTGCTTCTGCCCATGGGCACTCGCCAGGTGGAAGGTCTTTGCCAGGGCTTTCAGTTCCGGAGCAGAAAGGAGCTCCAGCACCTCAGGGAGCTCCTGCAACTCAGATTCTGAAAATTTTTTTTAAAAAAAAGTACTTTAAATAAGTTTATTATTTTCCAGTTTTATTGATACTTTAAGAAGAAATCTTATTTGTTGTCCTAAGATTAAGAACTCAATTTAGGGATTTCCCTAGTGGTTCAGTGGTTAACTCTGAGCTTCCAGTGCAGGTGGCCTGGGTTTCATCCCTCTTCAGGGAACAAAGATCTTACATGCCACAACAAAGACCCAACACAGCCAAATAAATTAAAAAGAAAAAAAGAAAAAAACAATTTAAAAGACACACACAATCACTATGTCTCAGGCACCAATCAGTAGATGACATGAAACTAGCACCACCCTCATTTTGCAGAAACTCCCTTCACGGTGTTTCCACTTTGGTTCCCCTGGACGAACCATACCTGTCTGCAGGAAGCCTGCATGTGTCAGCTCTCCAACCACAGGGGTTAAGTCAGCAGAGATCTCTTCATAGGCCAGCTTGTTCTCCTTAATCCAGCCGAATTTACGTTGAAAAAGTCTTACGTATAACTTCTGACCATTGGCTGTGACAAAGTTAAAATAATCAGTGAAAATCATTCTATTTCTTCTCTAAAACCACCTCAGTCCTGCTACCACTTCCTTTTGTAAACCAGAGTAAAACATGCTGTTACAAATGCACATATGCTGACTCAACTGATCTTCCAAGAATATAATTTTCTTCCTTTGGAAGACAGAACTTATTTCAAATACAAAGTCCTGTGGGAATGTCTCCTTGGCCTGTGTGCAGGACAGGAGGAGCAAGAGGACACAAAGCCTTTGTGACAGTCTTTGGAACTAAGGCTCCCTCTTCTCTTCTGTCATGAAAAGTGGGAGTGGGGGCCAGTAACACCATCCTCCCAAAGCCGGTGAAAAGATTAAACAAGATAAGTATATAAACCATTCCAAAGTTGGTAATGATTATTAGCCACTTAAAAACCTAAAGGACTTCCTTGGTTGTCCAGTGGTTAAGAATCGCCCATCCACTGCAGGGTCTCTAGTCAGGGAACCAAGATCCCACATGCTTGTGTGGTGTGGCCAAAATTAAATAAATAAAATTAAACAGAGAAATAACACCATCTATTTAAATATATATATATATATCTTTAAAAAAATAATAAAAAATAAAAGGGTAAGATGAAAGTTCCCCACTATCTAACTAACATTTCTAGTCCCTCAAGAGAGGCGCACCCCGTCCCCTCACCGAGAGTTCCAGTTATTCTGTTCTCTGTTTTTGGTTTCATACACAATATTCTATTTTAGGCTGAAAATCATATGAAAAGGATTTTTTTTTTTAAAAGTCTGGCTTTGGTAGAGCAGCCATCTCTAACTCAGTGATCTCCATGAAGCTATTTAATTAACCTGGTCTCAAGTTTTCCTATTACCCAAATTATCTTTCAATTTCCAAATCTAGAGTGGTCTCGGGACTTCCCTGGCCATCCAGTGGTTAGGACTCTGCTCTCCCAATGCAGGAGGCACTGATTCCATCTTTAGTCAGGGAACTAAAATCCTGTAATGCTGCATGGTATGGCCAAAAATTTAGAAAAATAAAATGATACAACCTTATTTATTAAATTTTCTAGTTATTTCCCTTTTCTCTTGAAAGAGGCAAAATCGATTCACAGTAGCTATTTTCACAACAGAGACACTAAAGATGATCCTCTGTGGAGGGCAGCCCATAAGAATCTACAGAGTTTACACTAGGAAACTGTTCCTACTTCTCATCACCACGGCCCAGGGTTACTAACTACTTTCATAAATGTTCGTACGCCAACCAAAGATCTGTGACCACCCTGGATACAAGAGTCGATGGGGTGTCACCCACACAAGCAGAGCCACAGTTCCACTGTGTGAACGTAAAACTGAATTCCTTCTCTTACCCGTTATTGGTAACGTTCAGGATTTCTTTTTTGTAACTGGACTGGGAGTCAGACCTGCTACTATTACTAGTGGTCAGCATGGCCCCCAAGGAAGCTTTACCTGCTTGAGAGGGACTCATGTGCACATAGCCATCAAGGTCCTTTGAATAAGCAGCTGATGGCGTGTGGAAGTGGGGCAGGAAGGAGTGCATAGCTCTTGCTCTAAACCTTCGCTATTTGCTTTGAGCCACACAGCTGGCTGCCAAGGAATTTAGGTATGTTTTTAAATGTACCAATTTACAAAATTAAAAAAGAAAAAAAATTAACGTATCAATTTAGCTTGAAAACTTCCATTTCCTGCATACTTTTACTTTAAAAGGCAGAGCCCAGGCAACTCAAGTGTGATTGGAGGAAAAAAATATGCCTCAGTACCCCTTAGTTTGTTTATTTGCCTGTATTTTATTTTCATTTTTGAGGAAATGGCCCGCAAAAACAACAAATCCACCAAATACAACCGCAAGCTTGATTACATGCCTGAAATGCAAGGTACACTTTTCTAAGTTACACTATTTTTTCCCCCTAATCTGGGAAAGGCTGTTTTTACAACCATCAGATATACATAAAAAGGACAAACAACTGCTTCCATTACAAGCAAAGTACAGTGTATAAGGATGACAGTGCAGAAGCAGGCATCACCTGGCCCCAAATCTTGTCTCTTTTTAAAGGCACATCGTTGTTGAGCTGAACACCATCACTGGCTCTGACTCCCCTGAGTTTTCCCAGGGGGCTCCCCAAACCACTGACTCCTTGGGGTCATCAGCTTTCTGCCCATCACATCCCAGACCAACTCAGGGCAGCAAATGGCAAACAAAGCCTCAAAAGCAAACAGGCTCAAGATACCTGATAACTGATGAAACTTAGTTACAATGCCCTTCTCGTGTTCATCAAAGAGCATCCTGTCTTCTTCATTCTCAAACACGGCTTTCAGCACCACCAGGAAACTCCGAAGGTAGTAAGGATGGTCTGGCACTTCTGGACTTGTGACCCAGGACACATCACAGCTTGACCTCTTCTCCAAAGGCATCTGATGAGTGCTTTTATCCTCTAAGCTACTGTCAGATTCTGGAGGAAGCATTTGGCTGTTGGTCTGTATAGAAGCATCAACTGTGGAACTCGGAGGTTTTGCCTCCCAAAGTGAGCCCTGATTTGTCACTTCTGAAACAATAGTCATTTTCACCTCTTCACAATGAACTGTCTCACATTTTTCAGTAACTTCACCATCTACTCCTTTGACACTCTCCTGCTTTGCAAGATGGTCCTTAGAAGCAGACTTTCTATGCCCGAGAATTAAATCTGATGAAAACACAGGCACATCACCTGTGCAGGCAGGTGTTAGGGTTGATTGCTCACATTCCTGGGCAGCTGTCTGGCCTTCAGCTTCCTCCACCTTAGTGCTTTCCACTGTATGTGCTGGAGTGCTCAGTTCCTCCTGAGAATCACCAGTAAATATGTTCTCCTTTTGAGAGCTGTTCTCCAGAAGTGGATCCTGGCCCTCCACCTCCAAATGCTGATCAACCAGGCTCTTAAACTTTGTGCATGAGGACCTCTGCAGACTCTGATTAGTGAACCCCTCATTCTGATTCAGGGATCTTTTAGCCTTTATGTATCTTCTGGACAATTTAGAGGACAGGCTTCCCAGAGAAATGACTTTTACATTATGATGTCTCAGCTCTTCTTGATTTCTGCACACCGAGTCACCTTTACTTTTAAAGTAGGGGCTGGTCTGCTGTTTTTTGCCCATTTTTGATGAATCATTTTGGCCAGGGGTTAAATTTATCGTTGATGGTGACGACTTCTCTGGCGTTATATCTTCTAAGGCAATATTGGTCAAATCTATGGTGGGCACATTTGAACTTAGGCTGACATGCCCGGGACCACCTGGAGTCATGTTGTCGTGGTCAGCACACATTTCATCAAGGTGCCGGTTCAGGTCATATCTTGGCACCATCTTACTACAAATAGGGCAGGCAAGTTTAGCAGGGGGTGCATTGTTAAAAAACGAAATAATAGAGTTAGATTCATTTTGTTTAGTTTTGCTGCTTGATAAACTTGTACGAGGCCTTTTTTTTGAGGATTTGCCTACAGACATCATGAGTATTATTAGGAAAGCTGGGTAGGGACTTCCCTGGTGTCCAGTGGTTGGGATTCTGTAATTCCACTGCAAGGGGCCCAGGTTCGATCCCTGGTCTGGGAACTGGGATCCCCTGCATGCCCCAATGGGCAGCCGAGGGAAAAAAAGCAAAGTTGGGTGTTTGTTTCAAGTAGTAAAACACAAGGTAAGACCTGGGAAAGATATCAGTGGTTTACTTTTACTTCCCTGATTCGAAATCATAAAAAATGGGATCCTATTGAACTTCATGTTACTCATTTAGTTTCTTCTTCCTATGAAACAAAACATGTGAATTAAGAACATATTTATGAATTCAACACCAGAGGCGGGAAACGATCAACGATAGTATCTCACGGGATGGGGCCTTGAATAGACCCTGGCCTTGGAAAGAAAAGCCCAAGGCCCGGCTGTCCACGCGACCCCAGAGTGTCCGCGAGGATAAGTTCTAAGACTCCTCTGTAAGATCTAAATCAGCCACCCTAAAAAGGGACGTCTGACTACGCGAGGTCTTCGTTTAAAACCGCCGCACGAGTAACTTCTCCCAGGCATAGCACGCCTATCCCGCCCGCACAGGCCTGTAATGAGAAGCGCCGCCGGGAGTCGCGGGCATCAGTCCACCCCCCCGGCCCCGCCTCCCCGCGATCCTGCAGCTCCGGCCGCCGAACCTCCTGAGGCCAAAGCTCTGGCAGGCCAGCCCTCCCCTGGGATTGTGTGCGCACCTGGGATACGAACCTGGGAGGTGCACCTGGGACTCCGCCGCCAGCCCGGCCGCCCTCCTCCCTCCCTTCCTCCTGTTCCCCTAACTCGCTCTTCCGGCCCTGCAGCACCCAGCAGCCAGCTCTCCTCTCACAGCCCCCAACCCCGGCCAGACAGCCCCGCGCCTCCAACAGGCTACGCGCGCCAGGCATTCCCAGCCGATTCCCGAGAACTCGGCCGTCACAGGCTAGGCCACCGGAGGTTCGAGCAATCAATCGGCCTTCCCTCTCCCCTTAAAGGCAGCCGGCGGTTCGCGGAGGCTGAGCCAGAGTAGGTCGGCCCAGACTCCCCACCTCCTGCCTTTCACAACCTGGCGGAGGCGGGCGGGCGGGAAGGTGGGCAAGTTGCTGTGACCAAGGAAGCCGCCTCCTGGGAGGAGACACAGGCGAAGACTCCACTTGGCCAGCAAGCGTGTGCTGAGGTTCCTGGAAGAGATGCTGTTTGCTGCCGAATGCAAGAGATTCCAAAACCTCAGGAGCACAGGAGTCCAGGGCCATACCACCTTGAACTGAACGCACCCCATCTCATCAAGAGCAAAAGACTAGTAGATCAACAAGGACCTACTGTGTAGCACAGGGAACTATATTCAATATCTTGAGATACCCTACAATGGACAAGAATCTGAAAAAGTACACACACACACACACACACACACACACACACACACACATCTGTATCTATGAATTTGCTGTTCACCTGAAATATTGTAAATCAACTGCACTTCAATTAAAAAAGGTAAAAGAATAAATGTATTGTAGGTAATAGGGAATGGTGAGTTTGCACATTTTTTACATTAAAGTGTAGTTTGTAAATGTAGTTTTTCTTTGTGCTAATAGTTTAATGAGGCTACATAATTTAACATAATGGTTATGTGTAACAACAAAATTACTGAAAATTTATCAGCCAGACCTTGAGTGCAGTTATTCTTATGGCAGAAAGTGAAGAACTAAAGAGCATCTTGAGGAAAATGGAAGAGGAAAGTGAAAAATTTGGCTTAAAGCTCAACATTCAGAAAACTAATATCATGGCATCCAGTCCCATCACTTTATGGCAAATAGATGGGGAAACAGTGACCGACTTTATTTTTGGGGGCTCCAAAATCACTGCAGATGGTGATTGCAGCCATGAAATTAAAAGACGCTTACTCCCTGGAAGGAAAGTTATGACCAACCTAGACAGCATATTAAAAAGCGGTAGACATTACTTTGCCAACAAAGGTCCGTCTAGTCAAGGCTATGGTTTGTATGGATGTGAGAATTGAATTATAAAGAAAGCTGAGCATCAAAGAATTGATGCTTTTGAACTGTGGGGTTGGAGAAGACTCTTGAGAGTCCCTTGGACTGCAAGGAGATCCAACCAGTCCATCCTAAAGGAGATCAGTCCTGGATGTTCATTGGAAGGAATGATGTTGAAGCTAAAACTCCAATACTTTGGCCATCTGATGCAAAGAGCTGACTCATTTGAAAAGACCCTGATGCTGGGAAAGATTGAGGGCAGGAGGAGAAGGGGATGACAGAGGATGAGATGGTTGGATGGCATCACCGACTCAATGGACATGGGTTTGGGTAGACTCCGGCAGTTGGTGATGGAGAGAGGCCTGGTGTGCTGCGCGGTTCACGGGGTCGCAAAGAGTTGGGACACGACTGAGAGACTGAACTGAACTGAGTGCTGATGTCAGCTGGTTCCAACACCCCAAGGGACCCAAATGGAAACTTTCTAAGGACGGGGCGCCTGTCTGTGGTCCCTTACCACTGCCTACAGCAGCAGCCAGCACTGTGTGATTACTCCATAAATGTGTGCTGAATGATTGCATGAATAAATGAACAAACCAAAGAGAAAAGGGATGTGAACAGGGAATTCACTGACAAATATGTATTGAGTGCCAACCTCATGCCTGGTAAAGTCCTTCGTGCTGTGAACAGAACAAAGAATGCAGAAATGAGGGGGGAAATCTTTGTGGCGAATACATTCTGATGAAGGAAGATAGAGAAAAAACAAAAATATACGTAAATTGTAGAGAGTTTAAAAGGCAAGTACAGATTAAATGAAATTCCTGTTTTATGGCAAGGTGAGAAAAATTTAAACACGTCTTTCCCAGTTTGGGCTTCTGCATTAGTATTGTGTGTTCTGTTATCAGCATTAATCAGACCTCCTTTTTAATCTTATCAAGGGTCACAAGTCCTTAGGAGATAAGCTTCCTTCTCAATAGTGATGGTCCATGACCCACTTCCCTCTCATGCATAAATCTTGATGTGTAAACTGTCAATAATACAGCATTTAATGTACAGATCTGTGTCTCAAAACCATATGTAATTGTGCCTTGACCTCTAACAGGTGAAACAGTTGTCAGAGGGGAAGGAGGCTGCCAGGAATACCCTTTAGGCCAGCTTTTCCCACCAGGAAGGAGACCAAGAATAAACCTCCCATAAATTCCCTCTTTGGGGGCATTTTATGGCTATGAAGATGGAAAGACCCCTGGCACCTGAATTTGCAAACATTATCACAAACTTATCTCCCATTTGTTCTAGACATCTACCTGCTTTTCTTTTCCCTGACAAGTTAGGTGGATAAATCTCTAACCATTTACCCAGCTGCTTCTTTTGTAAAACTACAATACATGAATACTTTCTCCTGTTAATCTGTCTTCTATTGTCAGTTTATTTTTATTTTTTATTTTTTCTATTGTCAGTTTAATTCACAGCTCTCAGGGACTAAACCTAAGAGGGTAGAGGAAAAGTGTTTCCTCAACAGCAAAAAATCTAGATGGCTCTTTCAAGAGGTTTAGTCGTGAAGGAGAGCAGAGAGGTGAGGCAAAACTGAGCAGGTAGGTGGGGTTAAGAGTGTTGTTACTAAACAAATGCTGCAAAGGGTATGGAGAAAAAGGAGCCCTCCCACACTGCCCATTGCTTCTTCAGCGTCAGCTTTGTTCTCATCCTCTACTCCCAAAAGGGTAATGTGAGGCCCTAATAGATGAAAGACAGTCTTCCTTGGCTGGGAGGTCAAGACAGGGAGCACCATGGTGGTCATGGAAGGTTCCAAGGGCCACCAGTCTGCCCTCCCAACACACTCACTTCTCTCCTAGCCATGTCACCCGCCTCCTCCCACCTGAATGGGGATGGGGCTCCCCAGCCTTCACAAGCCTCTGCTCATGCAACGCGAGATCACTTCCCAAGGAGAAGGATGTAAGATACATGGATGGAAACCCCACTGTCCTGTGGAAGGATGGCAGGGCAGTGGGAGAAGAGAACCAAGGCCCCCTGAAGACACGTGAGGACCTCTGCTGTGGGCAGCTGGCTGTGACAGGGAAGGGGGGTGGGGTCCAAGCCTGCAGACTGGCCCCTTCCCTGGCCAGGCCTACTGTGGGGGGGCGCTCGGAAGAGAGGTCCCCATACACACCCAGAGGAAGGCTTGCTATTCTCAAACATCTGTAGTCTGTGTGAAGAAAAGTTCTCAAAAATTTTATTACAAAACTGAATCATGACAGAATATAAGCTTACACATGTAAATAGTATTTACATTATATGCAAAATATATTACAGCTTTAATTTATGAACCGATATATCCTGGTTTTTCTTCTTTTTCTTCTCAGTTTTCTTTGCATTGCTGATTTGCATTTTCACTTGATCTTGTAATTTAGAAAAGAATGCCTGAGATGATTTTAAGGCTTTGTCTTTACCTTCATCCTGCAATTAGAAATAACACAAGGTCATGCTGTAAGGTATTATGCTTAAAGATGAACAAAACCAAATGATTACAACAGGGCATCACGGTGTAAATGTGGAAAAGAACTAGACAGAAGAATTATGACAGCCTGTGTCAATTAGAGCAGGAGTATTATACACATTTTAAATGACTACAGTGGTCTCACAACGTCAGGTGACCATGAGCCCCTGCACTTGAAACCCAAGGTTTAGGCTGTAACACAGCCAGTGCCCACGGCCTCTCCCCTCCCCTCCCTTCCCTTTCCCTTTGTGGGTGGGCTTGGTCACTAGACGCCCAGGTCACCTAAAGTGTGCCATCGGCCCTGTATTCAAGCCCCGACAGCTCTCCTCCCCGTCCTCACCTTTAGCAGAGAGGCTTTGCCCGTCTTGGTCAGCTGTTTCAGCTTTTCAGAGGCTACTGCTTTGGTATATCTCCCTGCCTGGTCTGGGTTATTCTTTTCAAGAAGTCTTCTCCGCTTTTCTTTCTCCTTTATTTTCAAATGCTTTTGATATTTCTTTTTTCTCCTTTCTCGTTTCTTATCTGTAGCTGTTTTCTCAGCAGCTGTTTTTATATCTCCAGCTTTATTTTTTTCCTATTGAAAAACCACCAACAACACACTCATTAATCTAACCTAATGACTTCGGAAGCTGTAAGAGAAGCAACTGCATGGACTGTGGCCTAAGTGTGAGAAGCAGTCCGACCCCACCCGGGCTCTGAGGGGCTCTGGCCACTCAGCGATGTAAGACCTGGGAAGCGCTATAAGACCCAGGAGGCACTGTAAGACCCATGACGTGTGATCTGACGGTGACAGTTCGGTCTGCATACTCCTTCACGAAGGTGGCCTGGAAAGCATGGGTGTCAGGCTTCCCCTCTTGGAGAAGCAGGCAGACCCCATCCTGGGCTTCAGGGACCTGCCTAGGCTGCCCAGCTCTGAGCCACTGAGGGCAGGAAGGTCCTGGTGAAGGTCCACTTCCTCCCTTTTCTCCTCCACTCCAGCCCAGCCTAGGGTAGCAGGCAGAGGCTCTGAAGGGTGGGTGTGGGTGGAGCAAAGCAAGTGAGCACAAAAATGGAGGGCTCTGCTGCCAGGCTGCAGGGGGGATGAGGCCCTGGGAAAAATCAGTCCTCCTGGCAGAAACCACTATCCCTGTGCCAGGCAAGGGCTCCCAAGTACACAAGGCAGGGGTGTCCTGTGTGTGGTATGTCCAGCTCTTCCTAGACCCCCACACTCTGTTCTAGACCGTGATTCCAGGACTGATAAGCCTCACGTGGATACAGCAAAAGGGGGAAATGCTAATATCAAAGCACAGCTAAATACATGCAGTTTGTTTCAAGTCTAACATCTTAGGTAACATCTAACAACCTCAAACTTCTAATATTCAACCTGAATTATAACAAGATACTGATGCTAGATATTTGTAATCAGCATTTACAATATTTCTCAAACCTACATCTCATAATAACACCTGATTATAGAAAACTTGTATTTGAATATTCTATAATATTACTAATTTGATAATAGGTGGGAACTGCTGAGATATGCTAGAATAAACACTACAAGCTCAGAGAAAACGATGTTAAATGGAGATCTAACTATAAACTACCAATTTATAAACAGACACTTCGATACTGGCTTCTCACCTTGACCTCCTCTGGGGCCAGGAGGGCTGCGTCACTGACACTCACGGGGGCAACCTCCTCCATGGTGACAGCGGGCAGATTTGATACCACTTTGATCTCTGGAACAGGCTAGAAAAAAGACAACACATTTGATAGGAAGTCAGAAGTAGTCCTCATGTAAAACACTTAAATAGTGAACCTAAAGAAGTATAATATACTTCATGGAGATTATTTAAGATGAGAGGTGTGAGGTCTGTTGGCTGAGCTAGTGGACATGAAGGATCTAACCCAACAGGTAGCAGACACTGATAAATGCCAGGTATAGACACCGCCCACACCCCAAGTCCATCACACAATGAAAACACAACCAGAGACCAGACAGGGTGGGAAAGGGTGGGAAAGGAGGAGAGCCTGTGGCTAAGGCTGAGGGTCTGGCAGGGACCGCCAAGGAGATGGAAGTCAGGCTAGACCAGCTAGGGGGCCCAGATCCATCCTGGGTCCAGACACGAGCCTTCCACATGGGAGGCCCAACCTGTGGTTCATGGGAAACCCTGCAGGTGTGCATTCTGAACCCAACCAAACAGCGAGTCTCTCATCTGTCATCTACTCCCCGAGATGTCACACACTTACTGGCTTGGGGATGAAGTGGAAGTTTGAAAGCGCATCCAACTTTAAGAAGAGGGAGTCCATCATCTTCTGGATTTCTACATGCTCTGGATTTTCTTCCTCTGCTGTTTTTTGCTGAGGAAATCAGTTCAACATAATCAGACTAAAGTGGCGACACAGGACAGAACACTCAAGGACCATGAGAGCATCACCAGTTTCTCGTCATCAGGTTTCAGCTCCAAAGACACTTCCCAAGGTAAGGTCACTGTCACAACTGAACTGCTAACATTTAGAACTTACAATTTAGTGCCCTTAATAGTTAGGCATTGTTGGCGGGAATGTAAAATGGTGCAGTCACAGTAGGAACACGTCTGGCTCTGCCTCCAGAAGTTAAACAGAGCATCACCATAGGACCTGGCAGCTCCACTTTTACGTATATGCCCGAGAGAATTAAAGCAGGTACTCATACACTTATTTAAGTACATATACATGTATGTCCACGGATACACTATTCACAAAAGGCAGAAACAGCCCAAATACTCATCAACTGTTGAAACTGGATCTGTAAATTGTGGCACACATATAACAGAGTATTATTCAGCTGTAATAATTGCTGGAAAGCTAATAATTAGCTGTGAGAGTACCAGGGGACCAAGAGTGACTGCAAACTACCCCTAGCCAGTGATACTCCATGGGAGCACTACAGCCCCTCTGCTCCTATAGCCACGCTGCCTCATACTACACAGTGTGACCCCAGCTCTGGACTTCTGTCTCTCACACCTCTTGAGTAGTAGGTAGAATCCACAGAACTTGTTCTCTACATCTCCTCCCTGAATGGCAATGGCTTTGCCATAGTGGCCTCCTCACCTGGTTGAGTTTGATGTACTCCTGTTCGTAAATTTCAGCAAGGCTCAATTTACTCTTCTCGTGGTCCAGTGTTAAACGCTTTTTATACTCAAATGCATCCTCTTTAGGCTTTTCTTTGCGTACAACGTCATCCCAAGCCTGAAACAGGAAAGGCACATGGAACATAAATTGACAGACAAAATCTGTAACTTCTTTCTAGGGTCCCTTAGGCCTCTTCCTCTGGAATATCGATTATCATTACAGAGAAAGCAAACTGCAGCGAAAAGGGAGGCATTTTCTCAAAGCAGAGAGGGCATCACTCAAGTGTCCTTTTTTGTTTTAAATGCTGGTTACCAATTTGAATTCCACAGCTCCCCGTGGTGGTTTGTCCAACAGTCAAGACAAGAGTTTGCTTCATTTCAAATGAAAAGATCCTCTGTGTATCATACCCATCCCTCAAAACCCTTCCTATTTTAAGCATACACATCTTACAAAGTCATCTCTTGCTATACATGCCCCATACCCAACTTTTACTCTAAGTTTACAAAATAAGATCAGTTTTTAAACAAAAACTCTTTGGTAGGTTTTACACACTTGAAAACTAGACCCTTCATATGTTACACTAGACACAGTGCCTGGACCAAGGGTCCTGGGTGTGAGCATGTCAAGTCAGACCCCAGTCGCCCTCCAGAGCTTCATCCCACACCACATGAAAGGTTAGCAAGGCTGGGGGGTTGTGGGGGATGGCAAGGGCTCTGGTTACTTTGTTCTCCTCAGGAAGAACACCCTTCTTTCTGGGGTGCTAGCAAGGACAGTACCTCACACAACAAAGGTCAAGGATACCTTTGGGGTAGACTTAGGGCTTTTAAACAAAAACTTGATAGGAACAAATATTCTAGGAAAAGAGAGTGCTATTCCTACTCCCAAAATATTCTATTTCTAAATATGTCAGTGAACTTTGAATTAAGTTAAATTTCATTCTTACTGACCTGATCTCTTATCCTCTGCTTAATGATATCCTCTAGTTGGAGAGTGGTCTCCTCTGTGATCACAGGTGCTATAGGATACAGAACGTGTATTGTTAGGTAGATAGAAATGAACCCGTGATTTTGTGAATTCTTGGGCCACCCCACACCTCCCATATCAGAAATGGGGGAAAAGGGACACTAATGTGTGTGTTAGCTAACCTTTTTGGTGCTCCCTCCAATTTGAGAACCACAAAGCTACAAAGTACACACAGTGGTAAATGCTAACACTTTTAACCTGTGCACCTGGGGATGCACTCCTTTATACACTAAATACAATGAAAATTCATTCTGACATAATGGGTACAAGAAAGAATTCAATGAGATGGTCTGGGATTTTGGCTGGAGTCACAATTTAATCACTGGACAGTAACAGCAGGCACTGTAAACAGATTAGCAGCAGGACTCTAATTATGGGTGACACATTAGGCATGACCAGTACAGTAGTAATTCATTGTGGCTGTACAGGAGAATGTTCTAGTTCTCGGGACCAAAGTGTCATGATCCTGGGTACTTACTTTCAAATGACTCGGGGGGAAAAAAAGCACACACACACAGCCACACATAAACAAGGGGAGAAAGCAAACACGGCCAAAGGTTAACAATCGGCAAACCCAGGAGAACGGCATACATCTGTTCACTGTACTCGTCTGCAACTTTTCTGTATGTTTGCAAGTTTTTAAAATAAAAAGTTTGGGGGAAAGAAATATTACTCCAAATCTATGAAAACCACCGAAAAGGGTACGTGAACACCTGTGGAAGCCCAGAGGGCACACGCACCCATGCGCACGGCGTGGTCGAAGTGCAGGGTCTCTTCCAGGAGGCTGTTCTCGGGCCGCTTCTGCGCTGTCACTTCTCCTTGAAGCTGCCAAGGTTTCCTCTCCAACAACTCTTTTTCCAAAGATGCAATTTTTTCATTCATCTGAGAAAGAGACAGAAAGAGTTACCACACATTTGGAAACAGAATTAGACATACAGGTGAGTAAAAGCAACTAATATTTTTACTAGTGGGAAAGCAAGAAATGCATTGTTCCTGAATAAAATCCTGCTTTGTCTTTGCATTTTTTTTAAGGATGGCAGTAGTGACTTCTACTCCTATCTGGAGATAGGATAAGGAGTTATAAACGACCTCTTTCCCGCACTTGTTTGAAATGTTATGTTTACTATTTACTCACCTCTCCCAGAAGCATTTGGGTGTATTTCTGGGCTCTATTCTAGTGAAACTGACCTATTTTATTTATTCACAAACCACTATCAACTTAATTATTAGAGCATTCCAAGACTAAGTAATTTTTTATTAGAGCATCAGTATCTGATGGAGCCTGACTCTTCTGACTCCAGGCTTCCCAGGTGGCTCAGTGGTAAAGAATCCACCTGTCAGTCCCTGGGTTGAGAAGATCCCCTGGAGGAGGAAATGGTAACCCACTCCAGCATTCTTGTGTGGGAAATGCCATGAACAGAGGAACCTGGCGGGCTGCAGTCCATGGCGTGGCAGAAGAGTCACACACGACTGAGCACATACATACTACCCCCTTGATCCACACCCACAATCCAAGTTATCTCTAATGTCTAAAGAGGTGGCATCCATAATGACTTCATGGTGTATAAGATGACAGCATTTTCAGCAACCTTACCAAATTATTTTTTCTAACAGCTTTCCAGTTCCAGTTGGTTTTTCTAGTTTTCTCTCCAAATATGAAAGCTTTCATTTCAGTTTTCTCATCTCTTTCTAGTGTTTTCTTTCATAGTTGCCCTGGATGAGTAACACTTCTATAAGAAGCTTAAGTAACAGTGGAAATAGTAACAGTGGTAATGGAAATAAGTCTTATTCTTGATTTTAAAGGGATGTTTCTAGAATTCCACCATTAAGCAGGATGGCAGATTTGGGCTAGATACACTTATATTTTGCTAGAAGTGAAAAAAAAATTAGGAATGAATATTGAATTTTACTAAGTGTCTTTTTTTGACACATATGGAGGTGACTATATGATTTTTCTCCTTAACCTACCGTAACAAGTATTAAGTTAAATGCATAGATTTCCTAATCCTAAATCAAGAGGGCAAGGCCCACACAGCTATGGTAGCGTTACTTTTTTGCATTTCCACATCACTATTCACAAGTGAGACTGTGCGTGTTTCAATGTTACATGTCAGGTTTGGGTACTCGTGTAATCATAGCTTCACAAGAAGACAATTTGGAAGCTTTACTCTTCATACGCGGGAACTGATCAAACAGTACTAAATTATCCACTTCTTGAAGGCCTGATACAATTCCCCAGTAAACTAAACCCACTTTTTTTTTTGGGGGGGGGTGGCAGTGTAAGGAGGGAAGGTCACCAACTCAAGGACAAGTTTCTCATTTTCTTTTACTTTTTTTCCTTAAAGACTTTCTCTTCAGGGAACAATCTGATAATCATAGATTTAACTCAGATTCTCTTTTTAAAATAATGCTCTTGATATCCTTGGTATCTTTGGTTATTTACTTATTCTCATTTCAAGTTGTGTGATATAATTTTAAGACAGTTAAATGATAAAGCCCAATGTCGAGCCAGGCTATATCTATTATTTTCAAACAACATTTTGTCTGACAGCATGTCATAAGGGAATAATTTTTTATCAACTTTGGAAAATGTGTTTGAGATGGTATTAATTAGAATTCTGGCTGCATGGCACCTCACAGATACAAGCAATTGAAGTGGTTACCAGGAGAGGCTCATAGGACAGCCAGTTACGAAAAAACCTGTCTCAGGTGTAAAGACAGCAAGGACAGAGAAACAAGTTTTATACACGGGCTCCATACTGAAAGCCACAGGTTCGGAAATGCAGCACTGAATTTTGTAAATTAGCTGCTTCCCACATGGTTATCTCTATGCACTGCCACAGAGAGCAACAAGATTTTTTTTTAAAGGATAATTAGGTGTACCATCGGAAAAAACAAGCCCCCTGCCATACACACACACACAAAACCAGGGCAGATTAGTTAGTAGTCTGAGTTCGACAATCACTGTTAAACATAATTTAAAAATCCCTTAAATTTCCTAATTATTACCTTTTCTTGTCTTTTTTCAAAAGAGGACTTGACTTCATCAGAGTCTTTCTGTACATTTAAGATATTTTTATCTTCAGTGTCCTCATCATTGGGCAGAGCAATGGCCACTCTTTTCGAGGTTTCTTTATGTTGTTTACTGTCTCCACTTTCTTCAAGGTCATCATCTTCATCCCTATGAGACCAAAACACTTATGAAAGGAAACATACCAGTTTTCATTAGAAAATCAAAAAGAAACAAACTCAGCAGTTAAATTTCTTTTGTAGACAATGCAATTAAATATTCAGAACTTCCAGTATTTAGGTAAAATAGAATAATTGTCCAATATATAGAAAACAAATTATTCATCAATCTATAATACAGACTTATCTCACTTAAGTAACAACAGGGTATTTTTATTGGCACAGAAAACAAATCAGAGTTCCCGGTAAGGAAGGTCTGCCTGTTACTGCCAGTCAGGCTGATTTGCACTAGGCCGTCTCTGACATCCCTTCAAATTTGGTGACTTCTTCTGGCTATTCTGAGACTGTCTGACCTTAGAGAATCCCACTTCTTAGGACAATCACATCTGACGACTAGTAGTACACAGATGACTGGGCAGCTCCAGCTTACAGTGTAAAAGACTCAAAAGACTCACGTCTCAGAAATGCTTTCTTCTCCTTCAGCAATCTCTTCCTCTTCATTTGAAGCCAGTTCATTCCCATCATCGTGGACACTTGCTACGTCTTCATCACTTTCAACTGGATCAAAGAAATCTTTGTATTTCAGGTTTCTGGAACTTTTACCTGACTAAAACAAAAATGCTTTTAAAACCTTTAATCAAGGATAGAAAAATACATTAAATCACGCATAAATGTGTATGCATACTGTGTAGGGGAAGTCGGCAACTAATAATACTACTACAAAGCCCTAAGAACTATTAGAACACAGCAAACTGAATGGAAGCACACATTCATTTATAACTGAAAGACAGAGCACCACATTCTTCTCTCCAAATCTTCTAACTACAAGTATTTCCAAAACATCCCTGACTACATAAAGTATACAAACATCTTCTTTCATTCTTATTCTTAGTGCTTGGTGAAAATCCATGTTTGAGGGAAAATTCTGAATCTCCGTAACATGTGTGACTATGGTTCTGAAGCTAAAAAGGAGTGTTTCATGATAAGGAAATGACGGCTTTGGTTTAATTTCTCCAGTCCCCCCCCCCTTTTTTTTTAACCTGATCTAAATATTTCACTGATCCCCTGGTGAATTTTGAAGCATTTTAACCCTCTTCTGGAGAAATAGAACCCCATCTCATGTGATGAGGCAAAAAGAACACTCTGTCCTCTCCCCAGACTTTACCTTAAGATCTTGGCCTCCAAACAGTCCTTCACCTTCATCGGAATCCACATCTTCAAAAAAATCAACATCATCTTCCTCTTGGTCATCTCTGTGTTCCTCTTCCTTTTCCATGTTTTCTAAAAAGGTTTCCATTTCAGAGAGCTTGAAGAATTTATCATCTACTATAGACTTTTCTGTTGGTTTCCTAGGCACTCTGCTTTGCACCTTGCTCTGACGTTCCAGTTTGCTGATATCAAAATCAAGATCAGAGTTCTCATCACTGAAATCTGGGCTTTCCCTCAGAACCAATCTGCTTGAGTTTGTGGCTCTCTGATCTGCTTCAGGATCATCAGCACTCAGGTCTGACACTTCCTCCTCCTCCTCCTCCTCTAAATCTTGTTCCAGGTCCTCCTGGCCAGCAGCCTCCAGCTCCATCACATCCTCTTCACACTCCTGCTCTTCACTCTCTGGGAGAAGACTGATGTCTTCATCTTCAATGGTTTCACTAACTGCACTCTGGAAGTGCTGCAAAATTGGTTCATTTTGCAGTTCCAATTGTTGCCAAATCTGCTCATCATCGAAATTATTTATCATCAATTTTTCTAAAGGACTCCCATGTTTCCTGTCATTCTCTAGTACTTTATTAAAGTCATAAAGTACTTTTGTTAAAGAAGTAAACTTTGATGCCAGTTCATGTTGAATGCTGTTAAGAGGCAGGGAGAGGGAGTTAAGTGAGATTTATAATTAGAGTTAACAAGTTCACAGCACTCAGAAATGAAAGGAAAAAAAAAGGCCAACACAGGTGCAAAATCAAATTTTTTAAAAGTTGAAGTACTGCTTTACAATATTATATTAGTTTCAGTGATTCAGTATTCTTATTGATTATACTCCATTAAGTTATTAGAAGCTAAAGGCCAAGATCGTTCCATTGCCGTACAATAAATATATCCTTGTTGCTCATCTAGTTTACACATGGTAGTTGGTATCTCTTAATCCCACACTCCTATTTCATCCTACAGGTCCCACTCCCCCCCAGCCCCCAGCAACCACTTTTTGGTTCTGTATATTTGTGAGTCTGTTTCTGTTCTGCTATATACATTCATCTATATTTCTTTTAAAATTCCACATGTAAATGATAACATACAGCATTTGTCTTTCTATGACTGACTGCAACAGGCATAATATTCTCTAGGTCCTTCCAGGCTAAGGCACATGGCAGGATGAAATTTCCATTTTAAGAATAGATTCTGGCCCCCAAGAGTGTACTGTCTTGCCCAAGAATTGCATTAGTATATAAAAGGTGACAACCCAGTATCTCTGAATCTGCTAGATTTCAGGCAGGGAACCCATTACAGACCTCTCTGCCTAGAGATAAAGAGTGAATCTTCTGGATGAGGAAATGGCAACCCACTCCAGCATTCTTGCCTGGAGTCCCATGGACAGAGAAGCCTGGCGGGTTATAGTCCATAGAGTCACAAGAGTCAGACACAATTGAGCATGCATGGAGTGTATCTTAGCCTTAAATTCTCAACTCTGCTATATCACAGGCCACTCCATTCAGTCAGTCCACAGTCAACACCTGCTGTGGCAAGAGTGGTCACAGAATAGCTGTGACATCTGAGCTGATACCTATCTGTAAGATGACAGTCTGACAAAAATCTGGAGACACATATTTTAGGCAGAAGAAATAGCAAGAATAAATTTCCTAAGTCAGAAATGAGGCTGGTGAATCTGAGAAGCAGGAAGGCCAGCTTGGCTTGAGTGTGGTGAAGGAGGCAGAAAGGAAGGTTAGAGAAATGGGTGGGAGCCAGATCATGCAGGCCTCAGAGATAAGAGGCTGTTATTTTCATAAGTGAAGGTTTTGGGTACTTCCCTGGTGGTCCACCGGCTAAGACTCCACACTTCCAATGTACAGGGCCTGGGTTTGATCCCTGGTCAGGGAACTGATCCCTGACCTGCTGCAACTAAAAATTCACATGTAGCAACTAAAGATCCTGAGTGCTGCAACTAAGACGCGGCACAGCCAAATAAATCAGGAAATATTGAAAGTAAATAAATGGAACAGTACAAATATTTTAAAATCTTTTTTAAAAAATTAAAGATTTTAAAGCAGAGAAGCAAAATGACCTGACTTATGCTTGGAGAGATGGCCTGCCAAAGAGAAGGAATGAAATGAAGGTGATCAGGAGGCTGATGCAGGCAAAGAATGCACAACTGTGCTGGGATCAGAGCTGCGGAAATGGTGAGAAACAGTCAAATTCGGAATATGGTTTGGAGATGCAACTGACAGGATTTGCTAATGAACTGGATGTAGTGGAGAAAAAGGAAGACACTGAGGAAGTGGCTTGGTTTGCGTCTGAAAAACTGTAAAGATACAATGTGATAGGGAAGGCAGGTGGAGAGAATGGGGAAAGGATCTCAAGGAGGGCAGAGAAGCAAACAGAGCCAACAGTTCATTTTGGACAGACTGAATCTAAGATGCTGAGTGTACGGCTGTAGTTGGCTGTGAGCCTGGAGCTCAAGGGAAAGGTCGGGCTTGAAATACAAGATCTCTATATAGTCTTCGAACAAAAACACCAAGAGCTCGTGCTGGGAAGGGAGATTAAAGACAATCCTAATTTTCAAGAGGTTCAGTCGTGGGGTGGATAGATAAGCAATGAGTACTTTCAATAAAGTCTGATGATGAGTAAGTAAGCACTGGATGCTCTGGGAATAGATGGGAGAAAGAGCACGCCACCCGGTGCGTCTGTGTGAAGGATGAGGGCATGGAGACCTCGAAACTGTAAAAACCCAGGTTAGTTTGAGTTCAGCAGCACAGAACTGAGAGACCCACAGAACATAGCTCTTAACTATCTAAAGAACTGTGACAGGCCAGGGGAGCGCAAACTATCTGAAACGTAAGGAAAAGAGCTCTCCCCTTCCCCTAATCTGGAACTTGCCCGGAGCCCGCAGCCCGCGCCCACGCGAGTCCTACGCCGCCCCAGAGCCCGGGATCTGAGCACTTACGTGAGGAAGCACTCTGGCCTGTCGGTGGCTTTACCGACCTCCCTCAGGCACCGCTCCAGGGTCCGCCGGCGCCAGGCTGGCGGGGCCATGGCTTACTGCCGCTCGGGACACTGCGCCGCATGCAAAGGAAGTGAGCCACCGCCCGGAAACCGCGCCGCAAAGATTCGCCCCCGCGCGACTGAAGCCAGGAAACTAAGGTTCCGCGGCGCACAGGTTCCGGACCCATCTCCAGCCTCAGCCAATGACGGCCCGAGAACTTTAACCGGTTTTGCGCAGGGTGGGGTCGCGGGCCGGGAAACCGAAAGTTGCCTTTAGTCAGCTGGATGAAATTTCTCCAAACTTTTTGTTTTGTATTCCTGAGGGGCCCACAGGAGGTCTCGCGTCCTCCTTTTAAGTTTCTGCTTTAGATGCACTCGGTGACTTCAACGTTGTGCTGTAAAACAGAGGGCCTGCTCCCCCGCACACACAAAAACGCAGCACACTCGCCAGGCCCCGGAGATTTTGTTCGGCTCTTAGCCTCGTCTGTCCCGCCCCTCCGCGCTCTTGCCCCGCCCCTAGCCTCGTTTGCTCCGCCCTTTAGGCCTCTCGCACCGCCCCTAACACGGTTGTCCCGCCCCCTGCCGCACAGTCGCCCCTCCCACGGAACTGCAAGTCTGAAATTAGCAGATGCTTCCCAAGATGGCACGAGTGCTGAAGGTGGCGGCCGCGAGCGCCGCAGGTGAATACTCCGGGATCGGGGCTGTCCGAGGGGTGGGGCTCGCGGGAAGGGAGGCCGGGGCGCAAAGAGGCCGCGTGTGGTCAGCACACCTGGGTCTGCTGCGTTCTGCCCCCGAGTCGCGTTCCTTGGCTGCTGTCAGCGCCTGTAGCGTCCCAGGGACGCCTCGGGTTAGCCTGGGGATTTCCTTCTGTGTTTGCGTCTGAAGTTCAGCAGTTCTCTATGTGGCCCCAGAGGCGGGGTCGTCCAGCTAAGGGGCAGCCAGGCCGAGCCAGACGCAAATGTAGTGAATGGCAAAGGGACAGTGAGAGACGGGGGAGGAACCAGAAGAAGCGCTGAAAACGCAGGCTGAACTCCCGGCCCACTCTGGAAGGTCAGTTGTGTAAAGAATATGGAAGGTGTGTGTCTTCTTCCCACGTGTCCTAAGATATTCATGATCTTGTATAAAGCCAGGGAAGAAAGCAGCAGACGGATGTGGAAGGTTTCTTGAGTCCTCTATACCACCATTAAAAAAGAAACAAAACCCCTCAAGTTCTCTGACATCCCAGTTCATCTACTTTCTCCTCTTTTTTGTTTTTTTTTTTCCTCTTCGTTCTTGATCAGGGGGTAACTATTTGTCTTAATCTGAAATTCCCTGATAGGAACGAGTTACCAAGTGGTGATATCTCAGAGTTACTCCTGAACATTCGTGACAAATACTTAAGCTGAGCACCTTCAAAAAGTGTTCAAGGGCATGAACCCTAAATAATGTTAGGTTTCTCTCCTAGAAAATGCTGTCTTGAAACTTACAGTTAAAGTCCTTTAAAGTCCTGTCTCTAACTGAACAAGTACTTTATTGATCACTGTTTTTGGCTCCCAGGTGGCTCAGTAGTGAAGAGTCTGCCTGCCAAGCAGGAGACACAGGTTCAATCCCTGGGTTGGGAAGATCCCCTGGAGAAGGAAAGAGCAACCCACTCCAGTATTCTTGCCTGGAGAATTCCATGGACAGAGGACCCTGGCGGGCTCTGGACCCTGGAGGACCCTGGGGTTGCAAAGAGTCAGACATGACTTACTTAGTGTCTAAACAACAACAACATAGTCTTTCTTATAGTCACAAAATGTCTTATACATCTATCATTGCTAGTCACCAAATCTAAGTGATGAGCCCTATACAAAGTGCACCGTAACAGTTGTAACTGTCTTAGCCCCAGATCAGTTTAAAGAGGTGATATATACATGAAAAAATACTCACAAAACAGTCATCTCATCTCTTAGAAAGCTATTTCTTAGAAAATAGATATTATTCATAGGCTTTACCCTAAAGATATTAAAAACTGAGAATCAAAGAATGGTAAAGAAGGACTTGCCTGGTGGTCCAGTGGTTAAATCTTCATGTTCCCAATGCAGGGGGGCATGATTTTGATCCCTAGTTGGGGAACTAGCATCCCACATGCCACACAGCTCAGCTAAAAAAATGGTATATAATGTTAGTAGAATGGGAAAATTAAACATCGTGGTTGAACAACATCAACTTTGTTGTCAAACAGACCTGCACTTGAGACCCAGCTTTGCCACTCATTGTGACCTGGAAGAAAATCAGACCAGTTTTTTTTTTTTCCCTCTAAGTGGGAAGACTATTAAAGTACTCCCTTGAACTATGACTATTCACTCTAATTTATGGCCATCAAAACTAATAGGCAGAGCTGGACCACCTCACAGTGCCCTCCTGTTTCAGAATTGGTGATCACAGTTTGCTTAGGCAAGATTGTGTGGTAGTATTGTTGCGTAACTCTAATGTTAAGTCTTTGTTGGGAGAAAGGTCAAATCAACGAATTGTTACACCATGGGATCTGTCCTCCACAAGTGAAAGATCCCAGCTGTGTGGAGAAGGCGTAGAGACTGGGCCGTTTCTGCAGTCTGACTGATGATTTTCTTGGTTGTTAGCATTTTTAAAATTCACTGTGCCCTTCATATGGCTTCTTGGTCTCCACAGAACCCTGCTTGCCACTGAACCAGCAGTCACTGTGTGTCATTAACAATAAGAATGGCCAAATTTATTGATTGCCAGTTATATATGTCTTGCACTGTAGTAGTATATTTTTGACATCAAATACCTAATTTTTACAAGAAACTAGCAAGGCAGATATTTAGCGGGTAGGACCAGTATTTTTTTTTAACTGAAATAAAATAGAAGAGAAAAGATTAGAACACATCCCATCTAGTAAGGATTAGGTATTCTTTTTATGAAATTTGCTTTAAATGGTATCTTTATGTGTGTACTGACTTGGAGCACAGTTGAATTTCGTGGTGATACATCCAAAGAACTGGGGTCGCCAAGGAGAACATGAGCACCAGTTGGGACAGTGCGTGGAGAAGACACAGAGCAAGATGACGTCGGTAGTGGGTGTCTGTCCCCACGGCCAGCAGGTCTGTCTCCCTGTGGCTAGGGCAGGACACTTTGGCTGTACACGCTCCCCTTTGCCACAGTGCCGCAGTACAAGGAGCCTTGTCCCGCCCCTGCGGAGGACAGGTGTGACAGTCAGGCTTTAAGCAGAGACAAAGGAGCAGTCACTGATCCTGGGTGAGGGAGAGGCCCCACACGGTGGTAAGAGTGACTCAGGCTGTGAGCTCTGTGTCACCCGGTGAAGTATTCCAGGCCCCGCCCGCTGCAGCTGAGGAGCCTGCCTTCCCAGCAAGGAAAACCCTACAGTCCTCAAGCAAATCAAATGCTGCTGCTTTAATTTCCCTGTTAATCAAAAAACTTTAGTAAAGGGAAATTAATAATAATTTTAGCTTAGCCGAAGCTCTGTGATACTAGGTACTATTTAAAGTGTTTTTCATTAAAAACTAACAACCCTTTGTGTAAAATATGTGTTCTTGGGATTTCCCTGGTGGTCCAGTGGCTAAGACTCCAAGCTCCCAATGCAAAGGGCCCAGGTTTGAACCCTGGTCTGGGAACTAGATCCCACATGCTGCAACTATGAAACGTCCCACATGCCACAACTAACACCTGGCACAGCCTAGTAAATAAAAATAAAATACATGTTCTTCAACTTGCTATTTCATACTTGTTTATTAAGTGATGTAGTTTTGCAAGATTATATTTAGACCTCATTACTTATTTGTGATTTTCATTCTGGTGGGGAGTCTAGCTCTTAAAGTCCAGTGTTTTGGAGAGAACACCTTGCAGGCTGCTTCTGTTTCCAGATGCAAAGTTTCTTCACAGTTAGAGGCATTTCTGCTTCTAGTCTTTCAAAATTATTAAAAGAACAATTAAACTCACTCAGAGAAAGTTCTCATAGGTTTAAGTACCCTCTTGATCTTGGCCTGTTTTTCCCCCTAATGAGATATTTTCTTTAGTTGATAATCATCCACATAAAGTACACATTAAAAGGTGCTTATAGTTATGACTTTTACTAACTTACTACAGAATGTAAGACAAAAAAATTGGCTGTAGGTAGACAAGAAAATTCCTTGCTCTCATCATTAAATGCATGTCATTTCACTGTCACATTCAAGCTTATCCTTTATGAAATACAGAGAGTAACAAATGATTCTTTGTGATATGCAGCTTTCCTTTAAGTGTTATTAGTAAATATAAATTCTTATGAAAAATGTCACCCTTTGTCCTGAATCTAAAAAGCACAGAAGGGAATTCCCTAGTGGTCTAGTGGTTAGGACTCTGTGCTTTCACTGCCAAGAGTGTGGGTTCAGCCCGCGGTTAGGGAACTAAGATCCCAAAAGCTGCATGGTACAGCCAAAAACAAAGCAACAGCGAATAAAAAGTTCAGAATTACCCTTTAATTTCAGACAGTTATTTCAGAGCAGGATGAATAATTCTGATGTACGTTTTTCATTTATCTCCTCTGATTTAATTTCCCTAATTAAAAAGAACGAGTAAATAATTTTTACATGTATTTTTAAAAATTAATTTTAGATATCAGTTTTCAAAAGAGGGATGTCAATGGCAGTTCAATTTTTCAGGGCTTTTCCCCAGACTTTGGACTCCAGTTTCAACAGTGAGAACTTGCACGTCGCTGTCCTCACATCCAGGGGCTGGCCCTGTATGGAACCTGGGTCGACTCAACCATGTTGCAATCGCAGTGCCAGACTTGGAAAAGGCCAGAGCATTTTATAAAAATGTTCTGGGGGCCGAGGTGGGTGAGCCGGTCCCTCTTCCAGAGCATGGAGTGTCCGTCGTTTTTGTCAACCTGGGAAACACCAAGATGGAGCTATTGCACCCACTGGGAAGTGACAGCCCAATTGCAGGATTCTTAAAGAAAAACAAGGCTGGAGGGATGCACCATGTCTGCATTGAGGTATTTAGTTACTTTAATCCTTGGTGTTGTAAATTTCTCTTTTAAAATGTCTTTTATGTTTTTTAAATTTCTCCTTTTGATTTGGTTTGATTTCCTTGCAGTCCATGGGACTCTCAAGAGTCTTTTCTAGCATCCAAGTTCGAAAGCATCAGTTCTTCAGCACTCAGCCTTCTTTATGGTCCAACTCTCATATCTGTACATGACTACCAGAAAAATCATAGTAATATTGGTCCTCTTCAAAGATTGATCTATAGATATAGTCTCTTTCCCTCTAGAAAACTGCAAATCATAATGAAAATATGTCTCACTGAAGTTTGGATTTAACTGTCACTATCCACTGAAGTTGGCCAAAACAGAGTTGCATTTTTGCTGTGGTATTTACTGATCATGTGCACCTTCTGTGCAGTAGGAATACATTGTTTTCCTTGTCACAAGGCAATTAGAAGAAGCAAGTGACAAGACTTTATAAAGTAAGAATTTCCATATATATGCTAAGTATTATAATTATTTTCTATCTTTAAAATTTTAATAACTTGACCCTTATTACAAAGGCAATACATTTTCAGTTACCGACTGTGATTTCTCACATCTTCTCAGTTGCATCTGCTAACAGTTTCTGGGGAAAAAAATGTTAGACAAGAACAGTCTCTTTAGAGAGGCTTTATCCATAAATGTTCATGTTCTGAAAACTGCTTTTGGAATATCAGCAGTATTAATTATGCTTCGATTTACATTATTTTGGTAGGATAGGTCTCTTGATTTAAAAAATGACATAATTAATAGTTAGGCTTCATTCTCAGTCCAGGAAAGAGGGAGGTTGGATTCCAGCATGAACACAAGTATTTATTCAGTTCACATTGCAAACGTATTAGAGAACCTATTGCGTATCCTCCACCGAGCACTTGTGTTCAGAAAGAATGTACTCTGTTTGAAGAGATTATAGTTTATTTTTAGTAACATTTGGCATCCTCATCCGTTGTTCAACCAGTTTTAAAAGGCAGTATGTAATCCTTGACTCTTTGAAAATAAGGCTGTATAAATGTGAACATTTGTTAAGTCTATATTTGGATACATGGATGTTATTCTCTCTGGGTTTTTTTTTTTTTTTTTTTTTAATTGTTTGTGAAGCTATTAGATCATTAAACTCCAGGGTGATGTAGGACTGCCTCAGAATGCAGGGGTTCTTACTATCCCTTTCTATCTACTTATTGGGTTCCCAGTCTAGGAGGATGACTTTCTAAGACAGGTACGTGTTAAGTCACTCAATTGTGTCTGACTCTTTGTGACCCTATGGACTGTAGCCCGCCAGGTTCCTCTGTCCATGACATTCTCCAGGCAAGAATGTTGGAGTAGGTTGCCATGTCCTCCTCCAGGGGATCTTCCTGATGCAAGGATCAAATTGTGTCTCTTATGTCTCCTGCCTTGGCAGGTGGGTTCTTTATACTAACACCACCTGAGAAGCCCTCAGAAATGAGAAAAATCACTCTTCCATCAAGTATTTAGAAACACATTTGCTCCTTTCTAGACTACCAATAAATATGAAGAAAATAGAAATGGCTTAGAAGAGAGTTGCAAAATTATACATGTCTGGATTTTTCAAGAATGGTGAAAGATATATTGGTGACAGTTTAATAGTGATTTTCATGTATATGAAGTTCTGATCTCAAAAGTAATAACCAGTGATTTCCTTGGTAGTCCAATGGTTAAGAATCCACACTTTCAGTGCAAGGGACGCAAGTTTGATCCCTGGTCATGGGAGTAAGATCCCACATGTCATACTGCATGGCCAAAATAAAAGTAATAACGAGACAGTTTGGCAGATGGGAGGTTTGGAGATCAGGGAGGCACTCATATCTGTTGAGTACCTTCTATAAACTGTGCTCGAAGCTTCTCATCTGTTATCTCATTTTGAACTCTTAGCTATATGTATGGTGGGCCTCATCTCTCTCTTGTAAATGAAGAAGCCAAGACTCTTAGGAAAAATAACTTGTGAAGAATCATCAATAGTGCTGCAACAAGAACATGCTATGAAGTAAAGCAGACATCATTTAGGTCCTAAGGAGAAACATTTACTAACAGAGAAAATGCTTAAGCACTGTGGTTGCTCACCTAGGAAAATTTAGCAAACTCTTATTTTTGTGATGGTTAAAGAATGGTTCTGCCCAAAGGCAGAGGAGTTAGACACATGTTTGCAAAGTTTCTTCTACATCTTACGATACTGTAGTTTGGTATTTTTATGATCTCAAATGTGTTCTTGTTTATTTCCTTTTCTCAAGGTGGATAATATAAATGTGGCTGTGATGGATTTGAAAGAAAAAAAGATTCGTATTTTAAGTGAAGAGGCCAAAATAGGAGCACATGGAAAACCAGTAATCTTTCTCCATCCTAGTGACTGTGGTGGAGTCCTTGTGGAATTGGAGCAAGCCTGATGAATAATTCACAAGAAACTGATCACCCTGAAAAAGTCTTATCACAGGGTGCTTCAACATCAAGTCCTTCACTGCTTCTGTCACAGAACTAAATTACGGAAGAGATTTTTTAAATTATATGTGTGTATATATATATATATACACACACAAAATATTTGCTGATTATGTTGGATTCTTTTTTCTTGATTTGGAGAAAACTTTGACTACTGAATACTTATGGAATATTATTAAAGTCATATTCATAGAAATAAATTATTCTTGTTCTGAAATGGGGTTGAGTACAGTGAGTCTGCTGAGTGGAAAGGGGGGCAGGATGGAGGTATAGAGGACACCTGACAGCCACATGGCCACGTATCTGGGACAAGGGCTTCCTAAGGATGTTACAGAGAATGTTTTTAGAGCAAACTGTTTAAGGATAAAGAGTGTTGACCTCAGAATTTTTGTTCTTCTGTAGCAGTGCATGCTCACAAGCTCTTTATTTTGGGGGCTAGTGCTGGATTATAAACAGGAAGTTTTGTGGCAAACTTGGTGCCTAATCTAGTGGGTACATAGATAGGTGATTTTTTTTTAGTCAGTAGACATAGAAAATTGGAAATATTAAAGGAATTGTTCATCCAAAGATGGGCACAGTAAAGGACAGAAATGATAATGACCTAATAGAAGCAGAAGAGATCAAGAAGAGATAGAAAGAACACACTGAAGAACTGTACAAAAAAGATCTTAATGACCCCCAATAACCACAATGATGTAGTCTCTCACTCAGAGCCAGTCATCCTAGAGTGTGAAGTCAGAGCCAGTCATCCTGGATTATGAAGTCGAGTGGGCCTTAGGAAGCACTTCATTTTTAGCCAAGAAAGCTTAGTGGGGGGATGAAATTCCAGCAGAGTTATTTAAAATCCTAAAAGATGCTATTAAAATACTGCATTCAG
Source organism: Muntiacus reevesi (assembly GCF_963930625.1). Taxonomy (NCBI): domain Eukaryota; kingdom Metazoa; phylum Chordata; class Mammalia; order Artiodactyla; family Cervidae; genus Muntiacus; species Muntiacus reevesi. The sequence goes on along the minus strand of NC_089263.1, from coordinate 25,671,800 downwards.
AATGTCAGCAAGTTTGGAAAACCCAGCAGTGGTCACAGGACTGGAAAAGGTCAATCCTCATCCCAGTCCCCAAGAAGGTCAGTACTAAAGAATGTTCAAAAACCACCAGACAGTTGTATTCATCTCCCATGCTAGTAAGTTTATGCTCAAAACCCTCCAGACTAGGCTTTAGCATTATGTGAAGAACTTCCAGATATTCAAGCTGGATTTAGAAAAGGCAGAGGAACCAGAGATCAAATTGCCAACATTCACTGGATCATAGAGAAAGCAAGGGACTTCCAGAAAAATGTCTACTTATGTTTCATTGACTGTGCTAAAGCCTTTGACTGTGTGGATCACAACAAGCTGTGGAAAACTCTTATTTAAAGAGATGCGAATACAAGACCATCTTACCTGTCTCCACATACAGAGAAACCTGTATGCAGGTCGAGAGCCAACAGTTAGTACCTTGTATGAAACAACTGACTGGTTCAGGACTGAGAAAGGAGTATGACAAGGCTGTTTTTGTTGTCACCCCGTTTATTTAACTTATATGCAGAGCACATCATGAGAAATGCCAGGCTGGATGAGTTATAAGCTGAAATCAAGATTGCCAGGAGAAATTTCAATAACTTCAGATATGTGGATGATACCACTCTAGTGGCAGGAAGCGAAGAGGAGCTAAAGACCCTCCTGATGAGGGCAAAGGATGACAGTGAAAAAGTCGGCTTAAAACTCAACATTAAAAACACTAAGACCATGGTATCCACTCCCATCACTTCATGGCAAATAGAAGGGGAAAAGGTGGAAGCAGGGGCAGATTTCCTCTTGTTGGGCTCTGAAATCTCTGTGGATGGTGACTGCAGCCATGAAATTAGAAGACTATGGCTTCTTGGCAGGAAAACGATGACAAACCTAGATAGTGTGTTAAAAAATGAAGATATTACTTTGCCGACAAAGCTCTGTATAGTTAAGGCTATGGTCTTTCCAGTAGTCATGTACAGATGTGAGAAGTAGACAATAAAGAAGGCAGAGCACTGAAGAACTGATGTTTTTGAATTGTGGTTCTGGAGAAGACTTTTGAGAAGCAAGGAGATCAAACCTGAACATTCATTGGAAGGACTGTTGCTGAAGCTGAAGCTCCATTACTTTGGCCACCTGATGCGAAGAGCTGACTCGTAGGAAAAGACCCTGATGCTGGGAAATATGAAAGGCGAAAGGAGAAGGGGGCGACTGTTGAAGAGATGGTTAGATAGCATCACCGACTCAGTGGACGTGAGTCTGAGCAAAGTCAGTGTTACTGAAAGTTACATTATTTAATTTTCTTCTGGCAGAGTCATCTTCCATTGTGTACATGGGTCTCTTTTTCTTTATCCATTTATCTCCCCATTGACAATATGTTTATTTCCATTTTTTTTGGATATTGTAAAGTGTAGTCCAGTGCAAGCTTGGTTGCATGTGCGTTTCAGAATATTGTCTTCTTCTCAAATATCCCTTGGAGTGCTTCTGCAGGATCTTATAGTAGCTTTATTTTTCTTTTTTAAGGCAGTTCCATTTTCACCTCTATACTGTTTTTATCTTTTACCTGCTACAAGCACCATAAATGGGTTCCCTAGTCTCTGCATTTTCACTGTTTCTTCTCTGCAGAATGTTCATGATGGCCTTTCACACTGGTGCATAGTGATCCCTCATTATGCTCTTGACTCACACACATCTCTCATAGATCACGATGTTCAGCAATTTGGGTATTTTTTAAAATGGTGTGACAAGAATTTACAGTTGAAAGTATTTTCTTGTAAGTCTGCCAACTTTTAACTTGTTTTGATGGGATTCCCTTGAAAATTTTTTACGGTCATGTATCATTTAGATCCCAGCACTGCTTGTGAATATGAAGTAACTTAGAGCAGTATTTTTAGGTTTCTGTTTTGAAAAATGGACACAAGGCAGAGGAACACCTTCATGCCCAAGTTTTGTTACTATGGGATTCAAGGCCTGAGTTGTAGTCTTAGAGCCCAGTTGTAAATTAGAGTGGAATATGTGAGAAGAAGCCACCCAAAGCTTGTGTCTCTTTAAAACTTTTGTTTCCCCTAATAGTATGTATTTTTAATTGGAGTAAAAATGACTTACAAGGTTATGTTATAGGTGTACAGAATCTTGTTCAGTTATACTTATTTCTGTGTCTATTCATCTTTTGGGTTTTTTTTTTATCATGTAGTTTATTACAGTGTGTTTAGTCCAACACACTTTCTCAAGTAGACCTATGTTGATCACTTATTTTTTATGTATTTGTGAGTATGAGTTATTTCCTCCCTCCTAATTTATGCCTTTTTTCTCACCATCCCCCATGGGTGACCATAAATTTATTGCCTAAGACTGTTTATTTCACGTGTCAATAAGCTCATAGTACTGAAGATGCCTTAGCATGCACGCATGCAATGAGTACCTATTGCCCACCTGTACATGATATAAGAATTCTCTCTCTCCATCTGACTGACTTTACCTAGTGATATTACCTCTAGATTTATCTGTGTCCCTGCAGTTGATATTATCTCATTTTTTTAAGTCAGAACCATATTTCTTTGCATGCGTGTATTCCTTTTTCTTTATCCATTCGTCTGTTCATGTACATTTGCTTACTTCCATATCTGGGCTTTTTTGTGAACTGCTGCAGTGTGTGCTTATGTGCACAAGTTTTCCAAAATCTGATTTTCTCCACATACGCTCTCAGCAGTTAGACTGCCAGATTATAGGGTCCGTCTGTCTCAGCTGTTAAAAATGCACATCTACGTATGTCCTCCTAGCAACAATTACCAATAAACATTCACCAGCACTATCTAACGGTCATTTTTCTTCACCCAACTCTTGTGTTCTTTGTCTCTAGAATTTTTGAGAGTGATCTTTTGGACTTCTCTATGGCCATACATTGTTGTCATTTTGATTGTCCTATGTCTAATTCACCTGAGAACATTTTCCTGTGCTTTCTTAAGAAAAACTTGTGGACTATATTTACCTCTTAGTATTTTCTTCTGATAGTTTGACCTTTTTTTGCACTGTTTATTCTTTAGCTCTGGAGACTTCTTGATATCAAGTGTCATTTAGAGCCCAGCAATTTTTGTGAATATTAAGTATTCAGAAGCAAAACCTTTAAGGTTGCTGCTGTGGGGAATTGCCAGAAGACTGCAGGACATCCTTATGCCCAAAGGTGGTGACCCTGCCAGTGAAAATTTTAGAGTTTTAACTGGGGTCTGTACAATATTCTGGGCTTCTCTGGTGGTTCAGACGGTAAAGAATCTGCCTGGAATGCAGGAGACCTGGGCTTAATCTCTGAGTCTGGAAGATCCCCTGGAGAAGGGAATGGCTACCCACTCCAAGATTCCTGCTTGGAGAATCCCATGGACAGATGAGCCTGGAGGTCTACAGTCCATGGGGGTCACAAAGAGTCGGACACAACTAAGCGACCAACCCTTCAGACAATATTCTGGCACGTACTTGAACCAATACCCAAAGGTTTATTTTAACGATGTGGTTTGCCTACCAGTAGCGTAGGAGCATTCCATTTTCTCCAGTCCCTGTTACCCTGGTATGATATCTCAAAACTGAAAAACTCTTAATTGTTGATAGGAATATCAATTTCATTTTAGCTGAGTTTGAACAGAGAAGCAAAAATATCAGGGGTGAGATGTATGAAGAGAGTAACATGGAAACTTACTATACCATGTATAAAACATATAGCCAATGGGAATTTGCTACGTATGATTCAGGTAACGCAAACAGGGTCTTTGTAACAACCTAGAGGAGAGGGATGGGGAGGAGGGAGGAGGGAGGCTCAAGAGGGAGGGGACATATGAATACCTGTGGCTGATTCATGTTGATAGTTGACAGAAAACAACGAAATTCTGTAAAGTAATTATCCTTCAATTAAAAAATAAATAAATTTTAACAAAATCAGGAGGCCTATTTGTTCAGGTTTCTTCAGGGAGAAAAATGAAACTATTAGAAGGCAAAGTACATGCAGCTTATGGGCTCTTTGAATCAGTATTTTTGCAGAAAAATTCTTACATATTTTTTCAAATGTGACCTTTCATTCATATAACAACAAATAACAGAATTAGAAGGAACTAATTTGAAATGATGGCTTGTTTCTACCCAGAAAATCTGAATACAAAGGAACCAATGAGAACTGCAATGATTAGGGTGCCAAGCTTTTAAGAATATTTTAGGTTTGCAAATAATAACTAGTATGCTTGCAAATTTCAACAATATATTTTTATTCTGATAAAGAATATACTTTTCCAAAGGCTTCTAGTGTGGTCGCCTCCTGCTGGAAGCCTGGGATGCTGGAATCAGGTCACTTCCTGTCTGTCTTTACAGGACACTGGGCTGCACTCTAAGAAATTCCTGGATCTCCCCTGGATCCTGACCATCATGTGGCCAGAGAAATTGGTAAAATTGTTTTGCCAGTTGAGATGTTTAATAACAAGATTCTTTCAGTTTCTTGATGTGGGTGAAGTGTGGAGCCCAGTGATGATTTCTTCTTCAAGAAATGTACATCCTAGTTCCCACCCGAGGGTGAGCCGCCTGTACAATGCTGAGAGATCCTGCATGTGTGTGACCTGTGTCTCCTGGGAGACCAGCCCTAAACTAGTCTGAACCTGACCAAGTTCCGTCTACATGGTAGGTTTAGACCTCTCTAGGTCTACACTGATGCTGTTTAGACGAGACCACGTGCTTTCTGCAATGAGAACATTTAGACCTGACCTTGTACTCTGTGCACCAGGACATGGAGACCTGTAGTAGGGTAGAGACCTGGCCTGGCCTCTGTCCTGGAAAACTCCGTGCCTGCGTCTGAATGTCAGTTTTCAGATGTCTGGGGTCTGGGGCTGAGGTGGGCTTCTCTGGGTAACCGTGCTCTCCTCTGAGTGGGGTTCCATGGCCCTCCCGGGGTCAGTGCTGTGGTAGGGATCCTAGTCTGTCCCCTGCCAGGTTCATCTCCCTGGGGCTCCTGGAGACCCCTCAGGTGGGCTACCTGGTAATCATTCGAATTTTCCAGCACATTCAGGTTGAGTAGGGAGGCAGGTTCACCTGGTGAATTGGTTCCAGGGCACAGGGATCGGGCATAAAGTCAATGGGCAGCAGGTGAGGTTGCTGCTCTGGTCTCCTTCCCGTCGACTCTCTCCCCCGAAGAGAACAGAGCTGCCCCGCGTCTCTCAGCCCAGCTCTTCTGTGTTTCTCAGCACCTCGGCGGAACAAGAAAGACAGAGCCTGCCAGAATTGAGGTAGTGTGTTCACGTCTAGCATGAGCTTTCAAACCAGCAAAAAAATCACACAGAATGAAAGTGAAAACAGGAGGGGCCTGACTTCTCAGGGACAGTTGAGGGGAGAGGAGATGGTCCCTACACTTCTTTCTAGGGTCCCAGGAGGACCCAGAGACCTGGCTTGTTTACACATTAGGGGCCTGCTGACCACAGCCATGGTGTCCTAACCAAGGGGATGTGTGACCCCAGGTTGGGGGACTAGGCACTGTGTGACTCTCACTCCATCTGCATGGGTCAGGATTATATGTATGGAGAGACCACACACACACAACTAAGAAAAGGAAGAATACATGAGAGCTTCACTGGTGTTTAGGAATTCATGCTTCACAGTATTCACTTTATCCAGGTCCGTGCCTGTTTGCCTCTTTACCCCTGCAAGGTTCACCCTCCCTGGGGCTCCTGGAGACTCCTCAGGTGTCTACCTGGTAATTACACCAATTCACCAGGATGAGCGTGGTGGGGAGGTAGGTTTACCTGGTGAATTGATAGCAGGGCACACGGATCAAGCAAAAAGTCAATGGGCAGCAGGTGAGGTTGCTGCTGTGATCTCCTTCCAATCGGCCGTCCCTTCTCAGCAGAGACCAGACTTAGCCCTCGTCTCCCAGCCCTGCACCTCGTGTTTGTCTTCTCAACACCTCAGTAGAACAAGAAAGGACTGAGCCTGCCAGAAACAAGGTAGTGTGTTCAACATTATCATGACAACTGTTAATATCACATAAAACCAAAGGGAAAAGAGGAGGTCTTCCTTGGGACAAGTGTGGGGAGAGGAGACTGACTCTACACTACTTTATGCCATCCCAGGAGGTTACAGGAGCCCACTTGTTTTCACCTTAGGGGCCCAACCAGCAGAGACCTGGTGTCCTGGGACCAGGTGCAGGGTCTGGGGATTGTGTGGTCTCACCCCATCCACATGGGTCAGGAACCAGTACCTGGAGACCACATATCTGCTCTTTACCTGCAGTGTGTCTTGTCCCCTCTGAGATTCCCAACATCTGAATTGAGGGTGTTGCCCTGATTAACCTGTGGTCATTATTCTTCATCTTGTTGCGCTCATATGAGGTCAGGCACCTTAGCGGGTTGCTGCTATGTGTTCTGCTGAGTGAAAACTTTTGGAGATGTCATATTAATATAGCATATCACATGTGTAATTCATAGTGTCACTACTATCTGATTTCCCCTTCACCAAGCTCAGATAATTTACTTTGTAATTTAATTTTTATTTTATATTGCACTAGAGTTGATTTCCATTGTTTCATTGGTTTTAGGTGTATAGGAACTTGATTCGATTTTATATAGAAGCATATCTATTCTTTTTTCCATTTTTTTTCCCTCATATAGGCTATTACAGTCTTTTCAATAGAGTTCCCTTCTCTATTCAGTAGGTCTTATTATCAATTTGATAAATATTAGTCTTTATATATTAATCAAAACTCTTTATTTATCCCTCCCTTTTAACTTTCTTTTGATAATCAGAATTTGGTTTTCACAATCTGAGTCCATTTCTGTTTTGTACATTAGTTCATTGGTATGTATTTATAGATTCCACCTGTACATAATATCTTAGGATGTTTTTCTTTTTCTCTGACTTACTTCACTTGGTATGAAAATTTCTCAGTCCATCCATGCTGCTGCCAATATTATTATCTCATCCTGTTTAGTGACTGAGTAGTATTCAAGTGTACAGATATACCACATAGTCTTCATTTTTCTGTCAGTGGACATTTCGGTGGATTCTATGTCTTGGCTGTTGTAAATAGTGCTACCCTGAAAATTGGGGTGCACATGTTACTTTGACTGATGAATTTCTCCAGAACTAAACCTGGATTTCAGTGGGATTTCAGGATCATATGATACCTGTATGTTTAGTATTCAAGGAAACTCTTGCTGTTTTCAATAGTGTCTTCATTCACCATTTACATTCCCACCAAGATGGTGGGAGGATTCCCTTTTTTGTACTTTCTCTGCAGTATTTATTCTTTGCAGATCTTTTCCATGATGGCCATTGTGACCAGTGTGAGGTGATACTTCACTGTAGTTTTAATTGGCATTGATTTAATAATTACTGATGTGAAGTATGTTTCCATGTACTTTTGTTATTTTACACCTTGTGAGTACAATTTACCTCTTGAATCTGCTTTCCTGAAAGTTGGCCCTGTTTGGAATTCTTTTCCGATGATTTACCCCAAGACATTTCTTGAGGGTGGGTGTCGTTTACAGCCCTGTCAGACTTGTGACTATTAAGACCCTTCAGCACTTTTTTTTTATGTTATATATATTAGTCTGAACCAGCTAATTGCTCTCTGCCCCCTTCAACTTTCTTCTTTGGTAACCGTTAAGTTTCTTTTTTAAGTCTCTTTTTTAAGTTTCTTTTTTAAGAGAATCAGCCTTGCTGATTCTCTTGTAAAAAGTTCATTTGAATCCATTTTTAGGTTCCACCAGACATGAAATCCTATGACACCTGTCTTTCCCTGTCTCACGTAGTTCACTTAGTATGCTCATCTCTAGTTTCTTCCCTGTAACTGGAAATGGCATCATCTCATCCATCCCTCTTTATTTCTGAGTAATATTGCATTGTGTGTATCTGCGTCTTCTGTATCCATTCATCTGTCCTTGTACATTTAAGTTGCTTCCTGGTCTTTGCTATTGTACCCAGTGTTGCTGTAATCATTGCGATGCAGGTATCTTTAAAAATTTTGGTTTCCTCTGGTCTATGCCTAGGTATGAATTGCTGGGTTACTTAGTACTTTTGTGCTTGGGTTTTTTTTATGTTTAGTTTTATAGATAACTTCTATAGTGTTCTCCCTAGTGGATGTACCCATTTATATTTCCACCCACGGTGGGAGGGTTTTCTTTTCTCTGCAGAATTTATTGTTGTAGAGTTTTTGAAATGATCATTCTGATTCATTGGACAATTGATTTGCCTTTCTCTAAGAACTAGTGATGCTGAAAATCTTTTCTTGTGCTTTATAGCCATCTCTATGCCTTTTGTGGAGAAATGTGCATTTAGATCTTGGGCCAATTTTTTATTGGATTGTTTTTTTTTTTCATTGAGCTTTATGAGTTGTTTGTATGTGTAGAGATAATTTTCCTGTGGCTATCTTCTTTTGCATGAATTTTTTTCTATTCTGATTGTCTTTCTTTCACTGATGGTTTCCTTTTTGTTGTGCAAATGCTTTTAATATTTATTATGTCCCATTTGTTTATTTTTGTTTTATTTGTACTTATTCTTAGAGGTGGATCAAAAAAGATCTTGCTGCATCTTATGTCAAAATGTGTTCTGCTTTTTTTTACTCAAGAGTTCCATTGTATCTGTCCTTTTATTTAGACCTTTCATCTACTTGCTGTTTATTTTTGTGTTTGGTGTTAGGGAGTAGTCTAATTTCATTCTCATTTTCATGCTAAGGAACCTGCCCAGTGTTCTCCAAGTGGCTGCTCCCAATTTCCATTCCCAGCATCAGTGTAAGAGGGTTCCCTTTGTTGTGTACCCTCTCCAGCATTTATTGTTTGTAGCATTTCTGTCTATTGCCATGCTGACCGGTGTAAGGGGATACCTTGTTGAAGCTTTGATTTGCATTTCTCTCATATTTAGTGATGTTGACATCTTTGCATGTGATTTTTTAAAACAGTGTGAGTTAAAACTTACTTATTCAAATTGGCTTCTTGAATGAATTCCCTGTTTTAATATTTTTTCCGACGACCTCCCCTAGGACATTTCTTGAGGGCAGGCGTTTTTTTCACTTAAGCCCCTCAGGCCTTGTGAATGTTAAGTGCCCATGAGCAGTGGTTTCAAAGTTGTTGTTATGGGAAACGGCCACAAGGTGGCAGCATGTCTTTATGCCCAACTCTGGTTACTGAGGGAACGAGAGCCTTGGGGAAAGGCATGTTCCTGGATTGTCAATTAGAGTGGAATGTACCAGAAAAAACACTTAAGGCTTATGTCCCATTCCTTCTTTCTTCTTTACCCCTATCCCTTGGCCAAATCCCAATTCCTGAAACACCACTCTGTGGAGAGTGCTTTCGTCCATAGGTGGGGAGACCCTAAGGAAGGAGGCTGGAGGTGGGAACCCCACCACCAGGAGAAAGGAAGCCCATGGGGCTTTTCAAAGCTCTTCCCGCCCAGTTTCATTGCATCTGGAGGTGGTGGGCCCATGCAGAGGGGAGCAGGCTCACCAGGTCCATGGAGCAGGGCTCATTGGCTGGCACACCCTCCCCAGCTCTGTCAGCCCCATGACAGTCCATCCTTGGGAACCAAGCCTGCCCAGGCTTCAGGGATGTGGCATCAGCCCAGGTCACCAAGGCCTGAGGGGAATAGAGTCGACATTCTCTTTTTGTAATTTGTACTTTGTATTGGTGTTGTTGAATTGCAATATTGTAGGGTGTGTTTGTATGTTTTTTTGTTTTAGTTGGACAACAACATGATTCACTTATGCATATATGTGTACATGTTCTTCCTTGGGTTCTCTTCCCATATAGTATATTATGCAGTGTTGATTAGGGGTCCTCGTTGTTTACTTATAAACAGTAGTGTATATATGTTCATCAACACCTTCTCATTTCTCATCGCCCACCACCTTTCCCTTTTGGTGACCATAAGGTGCTTTGCTATGTTGTGAGGCCATTTCTGTTTGGTAAAGTTCATTTGTATCCATTTTTAGAATTTACCACTAAGTGATATCATATGATACTTGTCTTTCTTTGTCTCACCTCACTTAGTATGATCATCTCTACTTCCTTCCTTGTTGCTGGACATGGCATGATGTCACCCTTCTGTGGCTGAGTAACATGGCACTGTGTGCATGTACCCTATCTTGTTTACCCACTCATCTGTCCTCATCCACTTAGTTTGCTTCCTTGTCTTGGATATTGTATATAGTGCTGCCATGAACATTGGGAGCACCTGTCTTTTAAAATTACGATTTTCTCTGGATCTATGCCCAGGAATGAGATTGCTGGTCCTATGGTGCTTCTCTGTTCATTTGTTTTTTCCCGATGCTCACTCTTTTTTTTAAAATTAATTAAATTATTTTAATTGGAGGCTAATTACTTTACAATATTGTAGTGGTTTTTGCCATATACTGACATAAATCAACCATGGGTATATATGTGTTCCCCATCCTGAACCCCCCTCCCACCTCCCTCCCCTTCCCATCCCTCTGGGTCATCCCAGTGCAACAGCCCTGAGCACCCTGTCTCATGCATCAAACCTGGACTGGCGATCTATTTCACATATGATAATATACATGTTTCAATGCTATTCTCTCAAATCATCCCACCCTCGCCTTCTCCCACAGAGTCCAAAAGTCTGTTCTTTACATCTGTGTCTCTTTTGCTGTCTTGCATATAGGGTCATTGTTACCATCTTTCTAAATTCCATATATATGCGTTAATATACTGTATTGGTGTTTTTCTTTCTGACTTACTTCACTCTGTATAATAGGCTCCAGTTTCATCCACCTCATTAGAACTGATTCAAATGCATTCTTTTTAATAGCTAAGTAATATTCCATGGTGTATATGTACCACAGCTTTCTTATCCATTCATCTGCTGATGGGCATCTAGGTTGCTTCCATGTCCTGGCTATTGTAAACAGTGCTGCGATGAACACTGGGGTACACGTGTCTCTTTCAATTTTGGTTTCCTTGGTATGTATGCCCAGCAGTGGGATTACTGGGTCATATGGCAGTTCTATTTCTAGTTTTTTAAAGAACCACTGTTCTCCATAGTGGCTATACTAGTTTGCATTCCCACCAACAGTGTAAAAGGGTTAGGGTTTTTTTAAAATGAACCTTGGGCCTGATCTTCTTCGTGGATTTCTTACTTTCATTCCCATCAACAGGGAGGAAGTTTCTTTTTCCTCTGTATCCTCTCCAGGATTTATTGTTGTAGATTTTTTGATGCTGACCATTCTGACCTGGGTAAGGCAATACCACACTGTAAATCTTCTGATTTACAGTTCTCTGATACTCACAGGTGCTGAGCATCTTTTCATGTGCTTCCTGGCCACCACTATGTCTTCTTTGAGAAATGTCCATTTAAATCTTGTGCCCCTATTTGATTGATATTGAGGTGCATAAGCTGTTTGTATGTTTTGGAGATAAGTTCCTCTTGTGTGTCTTGGTTTGCAAATATTAGTTGCATTTTGAGGGTTGCCTTTTTGTTTTGTTTATGGTTTCCTCTACTGTTACAATGCTTTTAAGGGTAATTAGGTCCCATTTGTTTATTTTTGTTTTATTATTCATGATTCTAAGAGATGGATCACAAGTGTTGCATTTTATGTCAAAGTGTGTTCTGATTTTTTCTTCAGTTTCATAAAATCTGTCCTTTTATTTAGACCTTTAATCTATTTGCAGTTTATTTTTGTGTATGGTGTTAGGGAGCAGTCTAATTTCATTCTCATTTTCATGCTAAGGAACCTGCCCCGTGTCCTCCACAGTGGCTGCTCCCAATTTCCATTCCCAGCATCAGTGTAGGAGGGTTCCCTGTGCTCTACACTCGCTTCAGCATTTATTGTTTGTAGAATTTCTGCCTGTGGCCTTTATCATCAGTGTGAGGTGATACCTTATTGAAGTTTTGATTTGCCTTTCTCTCATATTTAGTGATGTTGACATCTTTTCATCTGTTTTTTTTAAAACAGTGTGAATTAAACTTACTTATCCACGTTGACTTCTTGAATAAATATTCAAAACATCTTCCCTGTTTTGAATATTTTTCTGATGACCTCCGCTAGGATATTTCTTGAGGGCAGGCATTTTTTACTTACAGCCCTGCAGGCCTTAGGAATATTAAGTGCCCACGAGCAATGGTTTCGAAGTTGTTGTTATGGGAAATGGCCACAAGGTGGCAGCATGTCTTTATGCCCAACTCGGGTTACTGAGGTAACCAGAGCCTTGGGGGAAAAGTCCTGTTCATGGGTTGACAATTTGAGTGGAAGGTGGCAGAAGAAGCACTTAAGGCTTGTCTCCCGTTCTTCCTTCCTTACCCCGTCCCCTGGACACATCCCAGTTTCTGCAACACCACTCTGGGGAGGGTGCTTTCATCCATAGGTGGGGCGACCATAAGGAAGGAGGCTGGAGGTGGGAACCCCACCACCAGGAGAAAGGAGCCCATGGGGCTTTTCAAAGCTCTTCCAGCCCAGAGGCTCCACAGCCTTTGGTGCAGTAGGCATAGTTTCACTGCAGGAGGGTCCTCCTGGATCTGGAGGTTGTGGGCCCGTGCAGAGGGGAGCAGACATGCCAGGTCCATAGGGCAGGGCTCATTGGACGGCACATCCTCCCCAGCTCAGTCAGATCCATGACAGTCCATCCTTGGGAAACAAGCCTGCCCAGGCTTCAGGGACATGACAGCAGCCCAGGTCACTAAGGTCTGAGGGGAATAGAGAGCATCTTTTGTTGTTTACTCTGTTTTTATCCTGTCATTTGAACCCTCTGCTTTCATTCAAACTTTGTCCCATTTTTTTCTCGTGGTGTATATATTTTTGATACTGAGTGGCAGGGGCTGTTTGTATATTTTGGAGATGAATTCCGTATGTTCGTGTTGCATTTTTTATTTCCCTTGGTATTCAAGTGCTTTTAAAGCTAATCAGTCCCTTTTTCTGGTTTGTAGTTTATTGTTCATTATCCTAAGATATGAATCCATAAAGAATTTGCTGTAATATATGTCAAATCATGTCCTGTTTATATTTTTCTCAAGAATTTCTTAGTATCCATCCTTACATTTAGATATACTTCAGTTCAGTTCGTTCACGTCGCTCAGTCATGTCCAAGTCTTTGAGACTCCATGAATCGCAGCACACCAGGCCTCCCTGTCCATCATCAACTCCCAGAGTTTACCCAAACTCATGTCCATAGAGTCAGTGATGCCATCCAACCATCTCATCCTCTGTCATCCCCTTCTCCTCCTGCCCTCAATCTTTCCCATCATCAGGGTCTTTTCCAATGAGTCAGCTCTTCGCATCAGGTGGCCAAAGTATTGGAGTTTCAGCTTCAACATCAGTCCTTCCAATGAACATCCAGGACTAAGCTCCTTTAGGATGGGCTGGTTGGGTCTCCTTGCAGGCCAAGGGACTCTCAAGAGTCTTCTCCAACACCACAGTTCAAAAGCATCAATTCTTCTGCGCTCAGCTTTCTTTATAGTCCAACTCTCACATCAGTACATGACTACTGGAAAAACCATAGCCTTGACTAGACGGACCTTTGTTGACAAAGTAATGTCTCTGCTTTTTAATATGCTGTCTAGGTTGGTCATAACTTTCCTTCCAGGGAGTAAGTGTCTTTTAATTTCATGACTGCAATCACCATCTGCAGTGATTTTGGAGCCCAAAAATTAAAGTCAGCCACTGTTTCCCCATCTATTTCCCATGAAGTGATGGGACTGGATGCCATGATCTTAGTTTTCTGAATGTTGAGCTTTAAGTCAACTTTTTCACTCTCCTCTTTCACTTTCATCAAGAGGCTCTTTAGTTCTTCTTCACTTTCTGCCATAAGGGTGGTGTCATCTAAATCTGAGGTTACTGATATTTCTCCCAGCAATCTTAATTCCACCTTGTGCTTCTTCCAGCCCAGCGTTTCTCATGATGTACTCTGCATATAAGTTAAATAAGCAGGGCGACAATATACAGCCTTGACGTACTCCTTTTCCTATTTGGAACCAGTCTATTGTTCCATGTCCAGTTCTAACTGTTGCTTTCTGACCTGCATACAGGTTTCTCAAGAGGCAGGTCAGGTGGTCTGGTATTCCCATCTCTTTCAGAATTTTCTACAGTTTATCGTGATCCACACAGGCAAAGGCTTTGGCATAGTCAATAAAGCAGAAATAGATGTTTTTCTGGAACTCTTCCTTTTTCGATGATCCAGCGGATGTTGGCAGTTTGATCTCTGGTTCCTCTGCCTTTTCTAAAACCAGCTTGAACATCTGGAAGTTCACAGTTCACATATCGCAGAGTCGGACACAACTGATGCAACGAGATGAAGGAACCGTCTTTCATGTTCCCTGAGAACAGACATGGGAAACAACCCCTTGAAGGGACAGCCTCCACAAGCCAGAAGAAAAAATTTCAAGACAGCTAAATCTAGGATTCTAATACTCTCACCTGGGCCTATAGTATGGAAAACTGTCATTCAAAAGGAAAAATGTACCCCAATGTTCACTGCAGTGGTACCTCCAATTGCCAAGACACAGACCTAAGGTAAGGTCCAATGACAGATGAAATCTTAAACAAATGTGGTACAAATATAAAATGGGCTATTTACTCAGACTTGAAAAATTGACACTGAAATTATGAAATTAGGCCAATGGTCCCCACAGTGATGGACCTTGGAGGAAAATATGCTAAGAGAAATCAGCAACGGAGGAAGAAAATAGCAGATGTACTGGAGGGAAAAATTGAAAAAAAAAAAAGAAAGTCGTTTACAACATACAGACTCTGAGATGCAAACACAAACCCAGAATTCCAAAGGGGGTGGGGGGAGGGAAAGAGCCAGGGATGGTTAGGAGGTCAGCACTAATGTACCCATGGAAATCTGTGTAATAGGTAATTCACAAGGATTATCTCCTCCTCCCTTCCTTCCCTCTGTCCTTCCTTCCTTTCACATAGGCGCTGAAATCTGTATATCCAACATATATCCAGAAATCTCTATCTGTATGAGCTAATCCACAAGGCTTATCTCCGGCCTTCCTTCCTTCCATGCGCATATACACAGAAGTATTTATCTCTAACATATACAGAGAAATCTGTCGCTGGAACAAACAATCTACAAGGACTGTTTCCTTCCTTGATTCCTTGCACATGTAATAAAAATCTGTATCTCTAATTGAAGGAGGAAATAGACAGAGCTGGACTCCATCTTAGGCCAGGCTGTGAACATTAGACTACATGCATGGTCACCATCCCAATGGACTCTGAACTTTGTGCCTGTGTTTATAGAAATGGCATACCCAATGGAAAACCAGACCCCCTGGATAAAAGAGCCTCAGGACTTGGACTCTCCGTTGCCTAAAAGAATATGCTAATTATCTCTATAAAAGAACAAAGTGGTAAACTCCATTATGTTTATCAGGATATGACCACAGGCCTATTGATAAATATCCACTGTTTATCTAGTCTTGTGACACATGAATCATGGGTTAACTTTGATTGTATTTCTCATTTACCTTGTCCAGACTAGTTTCAAGGAATTTGGGGAGGTGGATTTGAGCAAGTACACTTAGGGTATATATGGTTTTCACAAAATGGTCAGGGTCCTTGGATAAGAGAAGACTCTGCCTTGGGCCCGCCGGTGTAATAAACTGCACTCCACTATCTGCATTGTCCTTCTGAGTGAATTTGTTTCCCAGAACGCGTGGCTACAACATAAAAAATAGTCCACAGGGACCTGATGATCAGAATCGAGAACTTTACTGAACCTTGTTCAATAAACTCCATGGAAAAAAAAATCAAAACAACTACATATATGCTGAATGTATCTGTCCATAACCAAATCATTTCGTTGTACACTGAGGACAGGCACAAAACTTCAGATCAACTAAACTGAGCATAAGGGCTGAGACTAAGGAAAAGAAAAGGAAAAAAAAAGTAATTCCTACTTTATTCCCGCCAGCCTCCAAGACTGGGGCTCTTATCCCATCCTTGAACCATGAGGAAACTTCAGTCCCAGTGCTGGCCTATGGTGGGGTCGAGATGGCCCGGCAAGGTGCCCTTCAACCTCTTAAACCTGTACTGTCTGTCTTTTTCTGGCTGAGACCAGAATCCCTAGTGCACCCCAGCGATGGTGGCCTGGCCCTCTGGTCTCGAGGATACAGAGTAAAGTCACCTAGTGTCCAGGGTCTGGGCACTGGGGACACCAGTTGAAGCCTCCTCCCTGAGAGTGCAGCCTCCTAGGCACCTCAGCAGGGAGCAGTGCCCCAGGTAGGCATGAGTCTGGAGGGGAGGGGGAAAGCTTTGGGGGGAAGAAGTAGTGAGACGTAAACCCTTGGATGTTTGCTCAGTCACATTCCGCTCCAATTCATGGCCCAGGAAGCCTACTTCCCTAAGGTTCTGGCTGCAGGTGGAACAAACATGGGCGTGAAGAAGTGCTGCCGCCTTGTGGACATTCCTGTAACCACAACGTGACGACGGGTCTAACTGCACTTTGGTGCCCTTAGGGATGGCTGCCTCAGGAAAGGTCTTTCAGCAGGTTTTGCAGAAATAAATTCCCAAACCAGCCAACTTTCAACAAGCCAATGGCAACAGGTAAATTTTGCTCACACCCTTTAATGAAAAAAAAAAAAAAAAAAGAACCCAAATCCAATCAGCCAGAACCAAGATGCTCAGCAACCCTAATTATGACAGAAGGAATGGCAATCAAAACGACAACAAGAAATCAAATCCCATCTGACAGAACCACCATCCTGACTGTCGGCAATCGGTAAATGGTGGGGATGGCAGGGAGATGACAGAACCCCCCAACAAGTGCCATGGGAATGGATATTGACAACAGCCCCTAAAGTACAGCCTCCACAGGCCAGAACTAAAAATTTTAAGAGAGCTAAGCCTAGGAATTTAATATCCACACTTGGGCCTCTGTTACGAAAAACCATCACTGAGACTGATTCATGCATCCCAACGTTCATTTGCAGTGGGACCTCCAGATGCCAAGAGACAGACATGAGAAGAGGTCCATCCACAGATGAAATCTTAAAGAAATGCGGTACACATGTACAATGGGCTATTTCTCAGACTTGAAGAACTGCCACTGAAATTATGAAATCAGGTCAATTATCTCCACAGAATAGACTTTGGAACATCATACACTAAGTGAAGCCAGCAACGGACAAAGAAATAGTCAGATGATGTCCCTTCTAGGCAAAATAACAGAGGTACAGGGGAAGTAATGTACAACACAAAAAGAGTCTGACATTCTAACACAAAGGATTCCCCCCCAAACAATAAATAAAAGGAAACTGCCAGGGATGAGTTAGGAAGTTGCTACTAACCATACACAGAAATCTATACCTGTAATAGACAAACCACGAGGATTAGCTCCTTCCTTCCACATACGCACTGAAATCTGTATCTAACACGCTTGTTGTTCTTTGGTTGCTAAGTTGTATCCGACACTCTGCAACCCCATGGCCTCTAGCCCACCGGGCTCCTCTGCCCATGGGATTTCCCAGGAAAGAATACTGGAGTGGCTTGCCATTTTCTTCTCCAGTATCTCTAATATACTCACAGGAATATGTATCTCTATTAGCTAATCCACAAGGATTCTCCTCTGCCTGCCTGCCTGCTTCTTCTCCCTCATGCACGTATATAGAGAAATATTTATCTCAAACATAAAGAATTATATCAATAGCCATAATATGTAATCCACAAGGCCTACATCCTTCCTTCGTTCCTTGCACATGTACAAAAAAGCTCCACCTCTAATAATGTCCTAAAGGCGTCTGATGTTCAGCACAGAGAACTTACATGACCTTGCTCAATAACATCTATGGCATAAGAATCAACGGAAAGTAGTAAAGCCCGTATGTGTATGTCATAGCTGAGTCAGTCCATTGTACACTGTGCACAAGGACAAAACTGTAAATTGACTTCAACAGAGCATGGGCATGAAATGATTTCAAAAAGATAAGGGAAAGGAAATCATGCCTAGTATATTCCCTGCACCTGTTGGATTTGGAATGCTATCCAATTTCTAGAACGTAGTAGGCTTGAGTTCCAGGGCTGGACCAGGGTGGGGTAGAGAGAGCCAAGCAGGGTGCCCATCATAGACACCTCTTTTAATCCCCAGACCCCAGGTCTCCTGGTGCTGGGGTCCCCAGCTCAAGACTCCTTCCTGAGAGTGCAGCCTCCTAGACACCTCAGCAGGGAGCAGTGTCCCAGGCAGGCATGAGGCTAGAGGAGGGAGGGGTGAAGCTTCAGGAGGGAAGAAGTAGTGAGATATAAGCCCTTGGGCGTTTGCTCCCGCACATTCCATTCTAAATCACAACACAGCAACTGGACTTTTCCCTAAGGCTCTGGTTGCAGGTGGAACCAGAGTTGGGCATGAAGAAGTGCTGCCACCTTGTGGAAATTTCCTGCAACAGCAACTTGTCCAGCAGTGCTCACTGGCACCTCCAATTCAAAAGGCCTGTGGGGCAGTGAATGACAGCTGCCCTCAGGAAAGGTCCTGAGGCAGGTATTGCAGAAATGAATTCCAAACACAACTGACTTTCAAAAGCCAATTTCAAAGGTCAGTTTTCCTTACAACCTTTAAGGAAAGAAAAAAAAGAAAGAACCCAGATGACCACAGTACAAGATGCTCAGCATTGCTAATTATTACAGGAGTGATGCTGGTCAAAATGACAACAAGCAATCAAATCCCATCTGACAGCATGTGCATCCTAAGTGTCTGCAAACAGTACATGGCGGAGAGAGCCAGGAGATAATGAAACCCCCCTTCATGTTCCCTGGGACTAGACATGGGCAACAACCCCTTAAAAGGACAGCCTCCACAGGCCAGAAGAAAAAAATTCAGGACAGCTAAACCTAGGATCCTAATACCCACACCTGGGCCTATATTATGAAAAACCATCACTCAAAATGACACATGCACCCCAGTGTTCACTGCAGTGGTATCTCCAATTGCCAAGACACAAACCCAAGACAAGTACCAATGACAGATTAAATCTTCAACAAATGTTCTACATATTTACAAAGGGCTGTTACTTGGACTTTAAAAACTGCCACTGAAATTATGAAATTAGGTCAACGGTCCCCACAAGTATGGACCTTGGGGGATAACACACCAAGAGAAATCAGCAATAGGGGAAGAAAATAGATGATATCCCTGGAGGGCAAAACTGCAAAAAGGTGAGACAGAGGAAGTCATTTACAATGTAAAAAGTGACTCTGAGATGCAAACACAAACCCAGAATTCCAAAGGGGAGGAAATAAAAATAAAAGGGAAAGAGTCAGGGATGATTTAGGAGGTCAGTACTAACGTATACACGGAAATCTGTGTCTGTAATAGGTAATTCACAAGGATTATCTCCTCCTTCCTTCCTTCTTTCCTTCCTTCCTTTCACATAGGCACTGAAATCTGTATATCCAACCTATAACCAGAAATCTATATCTGTACGAGTTAATCCACAAGACTTATCTTCAGCCTTCCTCCCTTGCTTTCTTTCTTCCTTCCTTCCTTTCACATATACACGGAAGTATTTATCTCTAACACAGACATAGAAATCTGTCGCTGGAATATATAATCTACAAGGACTATTTCCTTCCTTGGTTCCTTGCACATGTACAAAAAAAAAAATCTATCTCTAATAAATAGTCCACAGGGACGTGATGATCAGAATAGAGAACTTTACTGGACCTTGTTCAATAAACTCCATAGAAAAAAATCAAAAACAACTACACATATGCTGAATGTATCTGTCATAACTGAATCACTTCGTTGTACATTGAGGATAAGTACGAAACTTCAGATCGACTAGACTTCAACATAGCATCGGAATGAGACTAAGAAAAAAGAAAGAAAAGTAATGCCTACTTTATTCCTTCTGACCTTCAAGACATGGGCTCTTATCCCATCCCTGGACCTGAGGAGGCCTGAGTCCCAGGGTTGGCCTGCGGTGGGGTGAGATGGCCAGGTGCCCTTCACAGAGACACCTTCATAGTGTTAGGGTCTCCTAAACCTGTACTGTCTGTTTTTTTTTTTTTTTCTGGTTGGGACCAGAATCCCTAGTGCACCCCAACGATGGTTACCTGACCCTCTGGTCCCAAGGATACAGGGTAGACTCACCAAGCTGAAGCCTCCTTCCTGAGAGTGCAGCCTCTATACTTTGTACTAACATAAATATGAAATGTGAATCTGCAATAGATAAACCCAAGGATTATCTCCCTCCCTCCCTCTGTCCCTCCCTTCCTTCCTTCCACATATATACAGAAATCTGTATCTCTAGCATACACAGAAATTTCTTCTCTAATAGTTAAGGTCCATATAGTCAAAGCTATGGTTTTTCCAGCAGTCATGTATGGATGTGAGAGTTGGACCATAAAGAAGGATGAGCACCAAAGAACTGATGCAACACCACAGTGGTGTTGGAGAAGACTCTTGAGAGTCCCTTGGACAGCAAGGAGATCAAACCAGTCAATCTTAAAGGAAATCAACCCTGAATAATCACTGGAAGGACTACTGCTGATGCTCCAATACTTTGGCCACTTGCTGCGAAGAGCCAACTCAGTGGAAAAGACCCTGATGCTGGGAAAGACTGAAGGCAGGAGGAAAAGGGGATGACAGAGGACAAGATGGTTGGATGGCATCACTGACTCAATGGACAGAAGTTTGAACAACCTCTAGGAGATGGTGAAGGACAGGGAAGTCGGGTGTGTTGCAGTCCGTGGGGTCGCAAAGAGTTGGAAATGACTGAGCGACTGAACAAAGCTAGTGGAGGTGACTGAAATCCAGCTGAGCTGTTTCAAATCCTCAAAGATAATTCTGTTAAAGTGCTACTCTCAATATGACAGCTAATTTGAAGAACTCTATGATCCAATGGATGTTGGCAATTTGATCTTTGGTTCCTCTGCCTTTTCTAAATCCAGCTTGTACATCTAGAATTTCTCAGCTCATGTACTGTTGAAGCCTAGCTTGAATGATTTTGAGCATTACTTTGCTGGCATGTGAAAACAGTACAATTGTGTGGTAGTTTGAACATGCTTTGGCATTGTCCTTCTTTGGGATTGGAATGTAAACTGACCTTTCCAGTCCTGCGGCCACTGCTGAGTTTTCCAAATTTGTTGTCCTATTGAGTGCAGCACTTTAACAGAATCATCTTTTAGGATCTGAAATAGCTTGGCTGGATTTCAGTCGCCTCCTCTAGCTTTGTTCATAGTAAGGCTTCCTTCCAGGCTTCCCACGTGGTTCAGCCATAAAGAATCCACCTGCAATGCAGGATACATGGGTTCAATCCCTGGGTAAGGAAGATCCCCTGGAGGAGGGCCCAGGGACCCACTCCAGTATTCTTGCCTGGAGAATCCCGTGGACAGAGGAGCCTGGTGGTCCATGGGGTCACAGAGAGGTGGACACAACTGAAGTGACTGAGCACACACTGCTTCCACAGGCAAACCTGACTTCACCCTCCAGGGTGTCTGGCTCCAGGTGAGTGACCACACCTCCATGGTTATCCAGGTCATTAAGACCTTTTTGTACCTAAGTTCTTCTGTGTATCCTTGCAGCCTCTTCTTAATATCTTCTGCTTCTGTTAGGTTCATACCATTTCTGTCTTTTACCGGAACCATCTGCACATGAAATGTTCCCTTACTATCTCTAATACTCTTGAGGAGATCTCTAGCCTTTCCCATTCTATTGTTTTACTCAATATCTTGCATTTCACAAGACCTGGAGAGCTGTTAATGACAGCTGCCCTGAGGAAAGGTCCTATAACATATATTGCAGTAATAAATTCCAAACACAACTGTCTTTTGAGAAACCAATCACAGCAAGTAAATTTTCCTCACATTCTTTAGGGAAAATAGAAAAAACAAAACAAAACAAATGGCCATAGGACAAGATGCTCAACATCCCTAATTATTATAGGAGGAATACCAACCTAAAAGACAACAAGAGTTTGTAACAGTTTTTAATAAACATAAATGTAACAAAAATAAATAATAAAAGACAACAAGAAAGCAAATCACACTTTTCAGAATGGCCATCCTCACAAATCTACTAAGAATAGATGTGGGAGAGAGCTGGGCAGAGAGGAAACCCCTACATGGGTCAGTGGACATTGGCAACAACCCCTAAAAAGGACAGCCTTCACAGGTCAGAAAATAAATTTTCAAAATAGCTCAGCCCATGATCTGGCATACCCACACCTGGGCCTATATCCCAAGAAATCCATCAACAAGAGTCACATGCACCCAACGTTCACTGCAGCACCACTTATAGTAGCCACAACACCAGGACCAGCAAGATGTCGTCTGACAGACTAAAAGTTAAAGAAGATGTGGTTTGTATATACAATGGAGTATTATTCAGCTATGAAAAACCACCACTGAAATTGTGAAATTATGCCACTAATTGTCACAAAGATGGAGGTTGGAGAATCATAGATAAGTGAAGTCAGTCAAACAGAAAGAAAATAGCATATGATGTCCCTCTGGGCAAAATGAAAAATGAGAAACAAAGGAACATATTTATTAATCAAAAAGAGACTCTGAGAATTCAAACACAAAGATTTCCAAGAAAAAGTGAAAGAGCAAGGATCAATTAGGAGGTCAGGTCTAACATATACACAGAAGTCTGTATCTGTAATAGAGAATCCACGAGGATTATCTCTTTTCTTCCTTCCTTCCTTTCAAATATACAAAGAAATTTGGATCTCAAACATATACAGAGAAATCTGTATCTGTAATAGATAATCCAAAATCATTATCTCCTATCTTCCTTCCACATACACACAAAAATCTGTTTCTCTAATGGATACTCAAGAAGGACGTGATGTTCAGCACAGGGAACTTGGTCTACCTTCTGCAATAACATCTAGGGCAACAGAATCCAAAAAAGAATAGATGCACTGTAGGTATATGTCATAAGTGAATCAGGTGGCTGTACCTTGAAGATAAACACAAAACTGCAACTATACTCCAACATAGCACAGACATGAGATTAAAGAAAAGGAACAGAAAAGTCAATGCTGAGCTTATTCCCTCCCTCCTCTCTGACCAGGGCTTCTCTCCTATCCCTGAGCAGGCTTGTGTGTTCACATCTGGACTTGGGTGGGGTCAAAGGAGCCGAATTTTAATAGAGACAGGCAACCCTGTGATTTTGGCCCCACTAGGTATAATAACCAAGACAGGAAAGCAAGCTAGTCATAGAAGCACATGAATGGAAACAGACCATGGGGTACATGTACAAAATGAAATGTTTCTCAACCATAAAGAAGTAGGAAATAACATCAAGTCCAGCCTCAAGAAAGAAAGTAGAGATGATCATTCCCAGTTAAGTTAGGGAGACAGGGACAGACAAGTATCATATGATATTGCTTCTAGGTGTAATCTAAAGATGGATACACATGAAATTATTGCCCCAAGACACAGCACCACAGACTAAGAAACTTCCGGTCACCAAGATATAGAGATGTGGAGCAGGGAGAAATGAGCTTCTTCAGACTAATATATGCACAATACTATTTATAAAGTCAGTCACCAGAACCCACTGTGTAACACAAGGAAACTTACATCATGCTCTGTATTAACCTATAAAGAAAAAAACCAACAAATCACATATACATCTGAGTAGATGTGAAACAAGGCAGGCGCCCAAGCAGCCAACTGAAGAAGTAAGTTTAACTCATGCCCTTTAAAAAATATCACATGAAAAGATGCCAACATCACTATTTATTAGAGGAATGAAGATCAAAACTACAGTGAGGCATTTCCGCACATGGTTTACAACAGTCACTGTCCAAAACTGGAGAAACAATAAATGCTGGAGAAATTGTGGGAAAAAGGGAACCCTCCTAGACTGTCAGTAAAAAGGTATATTAGTAACAGCCACTATGGAGAATGGTGTGCAGGTTTTTTAAGAAATGAGAATGAAATTAGAATACTCCCTAACAGCATACACAAAAATAAACTCCAAGTAAAGACCTAAATAAAAGGATGATAATATGAAACTCTTGAGGAAAAAAAAGCAAAACATGCTTTGACATAAAATGCAGCAAGTTCTCTTTTGACCTACCTGTTAGAATCATGAAAAAATAATAACTGGGACTGAATTTTCCTTAAAAGTGATGGCAGGGCAGAGAAAACCATAAAGACAACAAAAAGACAACCTTCAAAATGTAACTAATACTTGCAAAAAAGACATCCATGAGGAACTTATCTCCAAAACACACAAAGAGCTTATGTACCTCAATATTAAAGAAAAAAACTCCAATCAAATAGAGGCACAAGATTTAAATGGACATTTCTCCAAAGAAGACATGGAGGTGGTCAGGAAGCACATTAAAAGATGCTCAGCATCTAGAAGTATTAGAGAACTGTGGGTCAGAGGTACAATGTGGTATTGCCGCACATGGGTCAGAATGGTTAGCATCAAAAAATCTACAACAATAAATGCTGGAGAGGGTATGTAGAAAAAAGAAACCTCCTACCTGTTGATGGGAATAAAGTCAATATTCATGAAGGAGAACAGAACGGGTTTTAATGCTTCATTAAAAACTAAAGAAAGAAGTACTCTAGGACCCAGCAATCCCATTACTGGGCATAGATCCAGAGAAAACCATTATTTTAAAAGACAGGTGCACACTACGTTCATGGTAGCACTATGTACAACAGCCAAGATTTGGAAGCGATCTAAGTAGATAAGGACAGATGAATGGGTAAACAAGATGGAGTACATGCACACAGTGCAATATTCAGTTCAGTTCAGTTGTGTCCGACTCTGCAACCCCATGAATCGCGGCACGCCAGGCCTCCCTGTCCATCACCAACTCCCGGAGTTTACTCAGACTTATGCCCGTCGACTCAGTGATGCCATCCAGCCATCTCATCCTCTGTCGACCCCTTCTCCTCCTGCCCCCAATCCCTCCCAGCATCAGGGTTTTTTCCAATGAGTCAACTCTTCGCATGAGGTGACCAAAGTACTGGAGTTTCAGCTTCAGCATCATTCCTTCCAATGAACACCCAGGACTGATCTCCTTTAGGATGGACTGGTTGGATCTCCTTGTAGTCCAAGGGACTCTCAAGAGTCTTCTCCAACACCACAGTTCAAAAGCATCAATTCTTCGGCACTCAGCTTTCTTTACAGTCCAAATCTCACATCCATACATGACCACTGGAAAAACCATGGCCTTGACTAGATGGACCTTTGTTGGCAAAGTAATGTCTCTGCTTTTTAATATACTATCTAGGTTGGTCATAACTTTCCTTCCAAGGAGTAAGCGTCTTTTAATTTCTTGGCTGCAGTCACCATCTGCAGTGATTTTGGAGCCCCCAAAAATAAAGTCTGACACTGTTTCCACTGTCTCCCCATCTATTTCCCATGAAGTGATGGGACCAGATGCCATGATCTTAGTGATATTACTCAGCCATAAAAAGGGTGATAACATGCCCATGCCATGTCCAGCAACAAGGAAGGAAGTAGAGACAATTATAGTAAGTGAAGTGAGACAAAGGAAGACAAGTACCATATGATACCTCTTGGAGGTGGATTCAAAAAATGGATACCAATGAACTTCTTTACAAATAGAAATGGGCTTAAAATATAGCAAAGCACCTTATAGTTAACAAAAGGGAAAATGGGTGGGCATTGAGAAACGAGCTGGTGGAGATGAACTACTCTTTATGAAATAATCAACGAGGACTCCTATTAAGCACTGCATAATAAACTATATGGGAAGAGAACCCAAAAAAGGACATGTACATGTCTATGCATAAGTGAATCATGTTGCTGTCCACCTAAAACTAAAAAAAAAATAAACACCCCTACAACATTGTAAGTCACCTACACACCAAAACACAATACAAATTATAAAAAGAGAATGCCGACTATTCCCCTCAGGCCTTGGTGACCTGTCACATCCCTGAAGCCTGGGCAGGCTTGTTTCCTAAGGATGGACTGTCATGGGGCTGACGGAGCCCCATGATGATTTAGTATAGGTTTAACTCGAGACAGTATCCTTCAAATCAAATGACTGAAAAATGTATGGCTTGTTCAGGAATTTCAGACAAAGTATAAGGATTAGGCACTTAAATATCTTGAATTAGTCTCCATTTATTATTTGACATTTTTACACCCAAAATAGGAGTGTTGTATGGATTGTTATAGGGAATAAATAGTCGTTGTTCCTTTAAACTTTCAATGATGGGTTTTAACTCTACCTTAACCTCGCACTTTGTGGGGCCACCCAAGACAGACGGGTCATGGTGGAGAGGTCTGACAGAATGTGGTCCACTGGAGGAGGGAATGGCAAACCACTTCAATATTCTTGCCTTGAGAACCCCATGAACAGTACGAAAAGGCAAAAAGATAGGACACTGAAAGATGAACTCCCCAGGTCAGTAGGTACACAATATGCTACTGGAGATCAGTGAAGAAATAACTCCAGAAAGAATGAAAGGATGGAGCCAAAGCAAATATAACACTCACTTGTGGATAGGACTGGTGATAGACAGAAGCAAGGTTCGATGCTGTAAAGAGCAATATTGCATAGGAACCTGGAATGTTAGGTCCATGAATCAAGGCAAATTGGAAGTGGTCAAACAGGATATGGCAATAGTGAATATCGACATTCTAGGAATCAGCAAACTAAGATGGACTGGAATGGGTGAATTTAACTCAGATGACCATTATATCTACTACTGTGGGCAGGATCCCTTAGAAGAAATGGAGTAGCCATCATAGTCAACAAGAGGCTCCAAAATGCAGTACTTGGATGCAATCTCAAAAACAACAGAATGATGTCTGTTCGTTTCCAAGGCAAACCATTCAATATCATGGTAATCCAAGTCTATGCCCCGACCAGTAATGCTGAAGAAGCTGAAATTGAATGGTTCTATGAAGATCTACAAGACCTTCTAGAACTAACACGCAAAAAAGATGTCCTTTTCATTATAGGGGACTGGAATGCAAAAGAAGGAAGTCAAGAAACACTGGAGTAACAGGCAAATTTGGCCTTGGGGTACAGAATGAAGCAGGGCAAAGGCTAATAGAGTTCTGCCAAGAGAATGCACTGGTCATAGCAAACACCCTCTTCCAACAACACAAGAGAAGACTCTACACATGTACATCACCAGATGGTCAACACCGAAATCAGATTGATTATATTCTTTGCAGCCAAAGATGGAGAAGCTCTATACAGTCAGCAAAAACAAGACCAGGAGCTGACTGTGGCTTAGATCATGAACTACTTATTGCCAAATTCAGACTGAAAATTGAAGAAACTGGAGAAAACCACTAGACCATTTAGGTATGACCTAAATCAAATCCCTTATGACTACAGTGGAAGTAAGAAATAGATTTAAGGGACTAGATCTGATAGACAGTGTGCCTGATGGACGGAGGTTCGAGACATTATACAGGAGACAGGAATCAAGACCATCTCCAAGAAAAAGAAATGCAAAAAAGCAAAATACCTGTCTGAGGAGGCCTTACAAATAGCTGTGAAAAGAAGGGATGCGAAAAGCAAAGGAGAAAAGGAAAGATACACCCATTTGAATGCAGAGTTCCAAAGAATAGGAAGGAGAGATAAGAAAGCCTTCCTTAGCGATCAATGCAAAGAAATAGAGGAAAACAATAGAATGGGAAAGACTAGAGATCTCTTCAAGAAAATTAGAGATACCAAGGGAACATTTCATGCAAAGATGGGCTCAATAAAGAAAAGAAATGGTAGGGAACTAACAGAAGCAGAAAATATTAAGAAGATGTGGCAAGAATACACAGAAGAACTATACAAAAAAGATCTTCATGACCCAGATAATCACGATGGTATGATCATTCACCTAGAGCCAGACATCCTGGAGTGTGAAATCAAGTGGCCCTTAGGAAGCATCACTACAAACAAAGCTAGTGGAGGTTATGAATTCCAGTTGAGCTATTTCAAATCCTGAAAGATGATGCCATGAAAGTGGTGCCCTCAGTATGCCAGCAAATTTGGAAGACTCAGCAGTGGCCACAGGACTGGAAAAGGTCAGTTCTCATTCCAATCCCAAAGAAAGGCAATGCCAAAGAATGCTCAAACTACTGCACAAATGCACTCATCTCATACGTTAGTAAAATGATGCTTAAAATTCTCCAAGCCAGGCTTCAGTAATACATAAACTGTGAACTTCCAGATGTCCAAGCTGGCTTTAGAAAAGGCAGAGGAACCAGAGATCAAATTGCCAACATCCGCTGGATCATCGAAAAAGCAACAGAGTTCCAGAAAAACATCTATTTCTGCTTTATTGACTCTGCCAAAGCCTTTGACTGTGTGGATCACAATAAACTGTGGAAAATTCTGAAAGAGATGGGAATACCAGACCACTTGACCTGGCTCTTGAGAAACCTGTATGCAAGTCAGGAAGCAACAGTTAGAACTGGACAAGGGACAACAGACTGGTTCCAAATAGGAAAATGAGCTCGTCAAGGCTGTATATTGTCACCCTGCTTATTTAACTTATATGCAGAGTACATCATGAGAAACGCTGGGCTGGAAGAAGCACAAGCTGGAATCAAGATTGCCGGGAGAAATATCAGTAAACTCAGATATGCAGATTACACCACCCTTATGGCAGAAAGTGAAGAACAATTAAAGAGCCTCTTGAAAGTGAAAGAGGAGAGTGAAAACTTTGGCTTAAAGCTCAACATTCAGAAAACCAAGATCATGGCATTCGGTCCCATCACTTCATGGCAGATAGATGGGGAAACAGTAGAAGCAGTGGCTGACTTTATTTTTCTGGGCTCCAAAATCACTGCAGATGGCGATTGCAGCCATGAAATTAAAAGATGGTTACTCCTTGGAAGGAAAGTTATGACCAACCTAGACAACATATTAAAAAGCAGAGATATTACTTTGTCAACAAAGGTCCATCTAGTCAAGGCTATGGTTTTTCCAGTGATCATGTATGGATGCGAGAGTTGGACTATAAAGAAAGCTGAGTGCAGAAGAATTGATGCTTTTGAACTGTGGTGTTGGAGAAGACTCTTGAGAGTCCCTGGGACTGCAAGGACATCCAACCAGTCCATCCTAACGGAGACCAGTCCTGGGTGTTCATTGGAAGCACTGATGTTGGAGCTGAAACTCCAATACTTTGGCCACCTCATGCGAAGAGCTGACTCATTTGAAAAAGACCCTGATGATGGGAAAGATTGAGGGCAGGAGGAGAAGGGGATGACAGAGGATGAGATGGTTAGATGGCATCACCAACTCAATGGACATGAGTTTGGGTGGACTCCGGGAGTTGGTGATGGACTGGGAGGCCTGGGGTGCTGCGGTTCATGGGGTTGCAAAGAGTTGGACACTACTGAGCAACTGAATCAATTGATTGATTGATAACTTCAGGCTTTAGTGGATACTGCTTTTGATGTGGAAATAGGTGAGGGTCTTTGAGCTTGATAATGACAGGAACAGCATTTTGTGCTGGACCCAGTTTTTCCATAAGCCCAGACCCTAAGAGTTACATATTGTTCAATTAAAAATAGCAGATTCCATATTTGTGAAAACAGAGACCTGGACCTTGTTCAGTATACCGCTCCCCAGAATGGGTGAGGGAGACTCTGGCCTGATTAGAAACTTGTGAGAAAATAGCACAGAGTCTCAGTTGCACCTTAAAGGATAACTGAAATAATAGCATTTGGCTTGTCTAGCCACCCCCAGGCCAGGGGCTTCAGTAAGTACAGAGTAAATTGCCCCAGTGTCTGGAAGAAAAATTGGCCTCCCACAGTTATTAATACCTAGGGTTCCTCAGGTGTAATTAGGATTCGAGCTTGTGGGGGGGACCCTCAAGCACTGTTAGTCTTGATTGTCCTGAAAGTCCAACCCCTGGGCCTATGTCTCTGGAGGACCGTCTATCATCAGGTGTGGTCCTTTACAGACAAGACATAAACCCTGGGGCGGCTTTATGTCTGAGGGCAATCCTGCTTGAGATGTCCCTCCTTTCCGTAGTAATAACAAGCTCATCCCTTTTCACCTGGGTTCCTCTGGGCACTTTTCCTCAGGCTGTTTCAGAGCAGATCTAACAGCCACGCTGGGGCTTCAGTCTTTGCCCAGTTCTTTCTTTTTTGTCTCCTATTTTCCTCCTCCTATTCTCTACCATAACATACCATCTGAGCCAGCTGCGACAGTTTTTCTAAAGACTAATTTGGTTCAAATGCCTGTTTATGTAGCTAACACCGGATATCTGGAGCTGACTGAGTGAGAAATCTATCCTTTAAGATCATTCCTCCCTCTGCACTTTCAGGATCAATGTCAGTTTCCGTAGTCTATCCAGAAATTTACTAGGAGTTTCTTTCTCTCCCTGTTTTATGTCAGCCAACTTAGCATACTCTCAAGTCTTAGCATGTGCTCGCTTGTGTCCTTCAAGAAAACATCTGACAAAGTGGTTCTGATCCCACCCTCTTTTAGCCATGTTATAGTCCCAGCTTGGCTCTGTGATGGGAACAGCTTGGCTCCCAGTAGAAAGGAGGGCTATTTCATGTTCCCTCTTTCCCCTTGTCTCACGTTCAAGCCATTCATCTCCGAAAGTAGTAGCTTCCCTAAAACTCTAATTTTTGAGTCAGGGGTCAGCGTCTATTCCAAGACACACATTACATCTCTCTAAGGGAAGTCATAAAGTAAAGTTAGTCCCATAAGGGCATATATATATATAGTCTCAACCGCAATTGGGACTGTTTGAAATTCTACTAAGACCGAGGCAACCTCTCCTGGAAGGGTGCCCTGATTCTCAGCCTGTTTAGTTGGGAATCCCAGATACAGGGGCAAAGTAAGAGGACAGGAGGGAGCTGAAGGTTTCACACCTGAATCTGCACCCTTGGGACATAAGTCTGGCATGTCTCACAGAGAGATAAAGAGCAACACATATGGCACTTCTACCCATTTCTCTTGTTTTCTACAGAACTGATCTAATTGTAAAACAGTATTACAATTAAGAGACCCTTCAACCTGCCAGCATTCCCCAAAAGATACTGTGGCCATTCAGTATCACAGAAGAAGATCAGATGTGTCTTTTTTTTAATTTGGGGGATCAAACCTGTCCCAGTTTTTTAAAAAAATACATTGTAAAGTAGTGGTTCTAGAACTGTTAGCTTCCATCTGTAAGAGAGAAAAAAGCAGCATCCACAGCCACAGCTTCTTTCCATCGAGAGTGTGCCTCCCTGCTCTAGATGGGGGTGTAGGCAGACTTTCCACCAAAGCTTTCCTTCCCTGGTCAGACTTAGTCTGTCCCTTACCGACGCAGGCACCTTACTCGTCCCTCCTGGTTCTACCACCGAGGCGGGGTGAAGATGCACCAGGGGTAGACCTGATGGCATCCCAAACT
The DNA here is from genome assembly GCF_963930625.1 of Muntiacus reevesi. Taxonomy (NCBI): domain Eukaryota; kingdom Metazoa; phylum Chordata; class Mammalia; order Artiodactyla; family Cervidae; genus Muntiacus; species Muntiacus reevesi. The sequence goes on along the minus strand of NC_089263.1, from coordinate 25,640,518 downwards.
GATTTAGATCCATACCAACAAGACCTTTGATTTAATCTGTCCCTTTCCTCTGACGCCTCCCAGGGTGTAAGAGAGCAGCTTCCCGGAATGTTTCCCGAGCTAGGACTACGAGGGGAGGCATCCATTTCACATGTGCCTGCGCACCTCTCTGAGTACAGTTCTGACCACAGTGGTGGTGGTGAGTCATAAAAGGACTAACCACCACCAAGATGTGCCTTCTGAGCGTCACCACACCAGTATATGTGAGAGCAAAAGAGGGGGTGGAGGATCGGCCAGCGAGGAAAAAGTGATTTTTGTCCTCGAGCTGCTAGGGCCAGTCCTTCCAGTTCACTCCCACGGGCTCCACAAAAGGGATGTCTAAGGCGTTGAGACAAAAGCCGCCAGACAGCCTCCTCTGACCGCTCGCAGCGCCACCGAAGGAAGCCGCCCTCTGTGCATTCAGCCGCTCGGTCGTGTCCAACTCTTTGCGACCCCATGGTCTGCAGCACACCAGGCTTCCCTGTCCTTCACCCACTCCCAAAGCTTGCTCGAACTCATGTCCATCAAGTCGGTGATGCCATCCAACCATCTCATCCTCTGTCGTCCCCTTCTCCTCCTGCCCTCAAGCTTTCCCAGCATCAGGGTGTTTTCGAATGAGTCAGTTCTTCGCATCAGGTGGCCAAAATATTGGAGTTTCAGCTTCAACATCAGTACTTCCAATGAACACCCAGGACTGATCTCCTTTAGGATGGACTGGTTGGATCTCCTTGCAGGCCCAGGAACTCTCAAGAGTCTTCTCCAACACCACAGATCAAAAGCATCAATTCTTTGGCACCCAGATTTCTTTATAGTCCAACTCTTGCATCCATACATTACTACTGGAAAAACCATAGCCTTGACTAGACAGCTAATGTAATGTCTGTTTTTTAATATGCTATCTAGGTTGGTCATAACTTTCCTTCCAAGGAGTAAGCGTCTTTTAATTTCCTGGCTGCAGTCACCATCTGCAGTGATTTTGGAGCCCAAAAAAGTAAAGTCTGACACTGTTTCCACTGTTTCGCCATCTATTTGCCATGAAGTGATGGGACCAGATGCCATGACCTTAGTTTTCTGAATGTTGAGCTTTAAGGCAACTTTTTCACTCTCCTTTGAGCCATAAAGAGCAATGAAATAATGACATCTTCAGGCACAGGGAAGAAGGTAGAGATGATCATAGCAACTGAAGTGAGAGAGACAATGAGCAAAAAATATGATACCACTTCTGGGTGGAATTTAACAATGGATATGTATGAGCTCCCTGAGCAAAGATACACAGTTCACAGACTTAGAAAAAAGAAATTAGCAGAGAAGAAACATATTGGGCCCATAGAAATCAGCTATTTGAAATAACATATGCACACTATTATTTAGAAAATAAAGCACAAGGACCCATTGGGTAACAAAGGGAATGGCACTCCATTCTCTGTAATAATCTATATAAGAATAGAACCCCCCCCCAAAAAAAACAAACAAAAAAAACAAAAACAAACAAACAAACAAAAAGAATAGAACCCAAAACACAACATATACACATCTACATATGAGTGAATCACTAATAGTCCCTGGTAGCTCAGTCAGTAAAGAATCTGCCTGCATTGCAGGAGACCTGGGTTCAATCCTTGGGTTGGGAAGATTCCTCGGTGAAGGGAAAGGCTACCCACTCCAGTATTCTGGCCTGGAGAATTCCATGGACTGTACAGGCCATGGGGTCACAAAGAGTCAGACATGGCTGAGAGACTTTCACTTCACTTCTTACAGGAATAGAACCCAAAATATAACATATACACATCTATATATGTATGAATCACTAACAGTCCCTGGTAATTTAGTCAGTAAAGAATCCGCCTGCAATGTAGGAGACCAGGGTTTGGTTCTTGGGTCGGGAAGGTCCTATGGAGAAGGAAATGGCAATCTACTCCAGTATCCTTGCCTGGGAAATCCCAAGGACAGAGGAGCCTGGTGGGATACAGGTGAACTATTTCAAATGCTAAAAGATCATGGTGTTAAAGTGCTGCACTCAATATGACAGCAGACTTGAAAAACTCAAATTTGGAAAACTCAGGCTACGGGACTGGAGAAGGTCAGTTATCATTCCAATCCCAAAAGAGGGCAATGCCAAACAATGTTCAAACTATGCACAATTGCACTCATTTCACACACTAGCAAAAGTTAGCTCCCAAGACAGGCTTCAATGGTACGTGAATGAAGAAATTCCAGACATTCAGGTGGTATTTAGAAAAGGCAGAGGAACCAGAGTTCAAATTGCAATATGTGTTGGATCATAGGAAAAGCAAGAGAATTCAAGAGAAACATCTACTCCTGCTTCATAGACTACGCTAAAGCCTTTGACTGTGTGGATCACAACAAACTGGAAAATTCTTAGAGAGATAGGAATACCAGACCACATTACCTGCCTCCTGAGAAACCTGTATGCAGGTCAAGAAGCAACAGTTAGAACCAGACATGGAACAATGGATTGGTTCAAAATTGGGAAAGGATTTCAACAAGGCTGAATATTGTCACTCTGCTTATTTAACTTATGTGCAACAACAACGAGTGAATCAAGTTGCTATGAATTAAAAAAAAAACAACACCACCCAATGCATTGTAATTCACTCATATACTCAAGTTCAAATAACTGTATCAACACAAAAAATATAGAAACATACACTGACTATTCCCCTCATCCCATGGTTACCTTGGCTGGTATCGCATCTCTGGAGACTGGGCAGGCTTGGGTCCCAAGGTTGGCTTGTGGTGGGGCTCAGCGACCTGGGAGGATGTGGCAGGCAGTGCGCCCCCATGATGTTCCTGGAGTGCCTCTTGCCCTCTGCAGAAGCCCTTGGTCTCCAGGTACAGGCAAAGTAAATTAAGAAATTTGAATTAACACAGACACACTTATATGGATCAAATAGATGGTCGAAAATGAGTTACTGAATAGCAAATGGAAGTTTACTGAACACACTGTAATCACCTAGATGGGAATAAGAACTTAAAAGAGAATAGATAAACCTCTATACATTAATGAATCAAGTTCTTATATACCCGAAACACATATAAATTCAGAAATCATCTCCATTCAAAATAAAATAACATGGAAATTACAGAGGAAAAAATTGTGTGGGGCTGGATAAATTGCTGCCTCAAGGCCATTTTCTGTAACAACTTGAAAAGCTGTGCTGTTGGGCATTGAGTATTCTCAAGGTCAGAGGGTCTAGAAGTAAAAACCAGCTGATCTCCACAAATGTCCTAGTGGTGGTCATCAGAAAAAATTTAAAACAGGGCTGAGTTCAAGGGGGCCAATCTGGAGAGGTGAGTTGAACTCAACCTTGAAAAGAAATCACATAAACAGAAAAGAAATCACATGAAAAGAGGTCATCATCACTAAATATTAGAAATGCAAATCAAACCCCAGGAAGGTATCACCTCATAGAAGGCAGAATGGCCATTGTCAGAAACTCGACAAACAATAACTGCTGATGAAGGTGCAGGGAAAAGGCAATATGGAAAATTTCATATTTCATGCAGGAGAACCTGCACCCATGTTTTGCTGCAGGAAATAGGGTGTATCCACAAGGACCTGATGCTAAACACTCTGCTCAACTTGTTATTGCACAAAGTCCAAAAACACAATAGAGAAACACCACAGATACGAAATACCTGAATCAAGCAGCTGTGTGCTGACAGCAATCACAATACCATAATTCAACTATGCTGCAATGTAGTATGGCAAGATGTGAAAGGAAAGGAAAGGAAAGCAGGACCTCCCTCCTCTGTTATAAAGGACCTCCCTGACTTGGGATGGTATCCTATCCCTGGATGCTGAGCAAGCTTGGGTCCTACTGCTGGACTGGGGAGGGGTGGACACAGCCTGGCACAGTGCCCTTCGTTGAACCCTTTTTAAAGGTCTACTATATACTGCTCTCTGGCTGGGATCAGAGTTCTCCATGGCATCAAGATGTTGTACATATATCCAATAGACTATTTCTCGCTCCTAAAAAATCGCCACTGAAATTAGGGGAATTATGACACTGGAAACCACAAGGATAGACCTTGAAGGATCATGCATTAAGGGAAATCAGTCAGGCAGAGGAAGTTTATGGCATATGAGATACCTTCTTGGAAAAATAAAAATATACATACAAGGCAACACATTTACAACCCAAGAAAGACTCTGAGAATTCAAAATCAAATAAAGGGTTCCAGGAAAAAAAAAAGTGAAGGGCCTGGAATGAATTAGGAGGTAGGTACCTACATAGATAAGAAATCTGTATCTGTAATAGATAATCCACAAGGATTATCCTCTTCCTTCCTTCATTCCTTCCTTCCAGATACACACAGAAATTTGTATCTCTAAGAGATAATCCACAAAAATTATCTCCTAACTTCCTTCTTTGTATACAGGAAACTATATCTAAGATAGATAATTCACAAGGACCTGATGAGATAGATAATTCACAAGGACCTCTGATTGACCTTCCATGGCAAAAAAAAGTTACAAAAGACAAAAGAGATATCCCATAGATACATAATGCCCAAATCTGTCAGCTGTGCTCTGACAACAAACACAACATTTGAACTGACTGTACTTATGCATCAGCAAGATGTTAAAGGAAAGAAAAGAAAAGCAGTGACTAGTATCTCCGACCTTCCTGACTTGAGATGCTATCCCAAGCCTGGAAGATGAGCAGGCTTAGGTCCCACAGTAGAACTGGGGTGGGGTTGACACAGCCTGGCACATTGCCATCAGTTGAACCCTTTTTAAAATTCTACTGTCTGCTGCGAGGACCAGAGTGCTGAGTGGGATCAAGGCCTCTCAGAGTTGGGGGCAATAATCACGGAGCCTCCGCTTTTCCTGGTTCTGGGGGTCCCAGCTCAAACCTTCTTCCTGAGAGTGCAGCCTCCTAGGCACATAGGCACCCTCAGCAGTGTGCTGTGGACCCAGAAGGGATTAGTCTGGACGGGGTGTTTGTGAGCTGCTTTAGGGGAGAAAGAAGTGAGACTCAAGCCCTTGGGTGTTTGCTCAGACACATTCCACTCTAATTCACAGACCAGAAAGCCAACTTTCCCTAAGGATCTAGTTGCCCCAAGAACCAAAGGTGGGCAAGGAGAAGTGCTGCCATCTTGTGGACATTTTCTGTAACTACAACTTGGTCACCAGTGCACACAGGCACCTCAATTCACAAGGGCTGTGGCTCTGTTAATGACAGCTGCCCTCAGGAAATGCCCTGGGGCGGGTATTGGAGAAATATATTCCAAAACCAGCCAACTCCAGGAAGCCAACTTCCAAAGGTAAATTGTCCTCACACCCTTTAAAGAAAAAAACCAAAAAATAAAACTAAATCAAATCTTCACCACTGGACAAGATGCTCAGCGTCCCTAATGGCTGCAGGAATGCCAACCAAACCGACAACGGACATCAAATCTCACCACTCACAATGGCCATCATCAAAAGTCGACAAACAACAAATACAGGGCGTGGAAGGAAAAGAATACCCCTAAGCTGTTGGTGGTAATATACGTTGGCTACAGCCAGTATATGGATAAACTCTGAATGTACAAAAAATAGCTATCAAGAAGGGCTAAGGTGAAAAAAGTGATGCTACAAGAAGGGTGTGTGTGTGATGCTTTAAGAGGAAAAAGTAGTGAGACACAAGCCCTTGGGTTTTTGCTCATGCACAGGCTTTTGCTCATGCACATTCCATTCTATTTCACAGCTCGGAAGCCGACTTTCCTAAAACTGCTGCTTGCCCCAAGAACCAAAGGTGGGCATCAAAAAGCGCTGCTGCCTTATGGACATTTCCTATAACTACATCTGACCACTAGCATTTGTTGGCACCTGTAATTCACAAGGGCTGGGCGACTGCTCATGACAGCTGCCCTCAGGAAATGTTCTGTGGCAGGTATTGCAAGATAAATTCCAAACACAAACGACCCCAACTGTCACAGATTTATTTTCCTCACACCCTTAAAGGGAAAAAACCCCAATGAACCCCATACTTTCACCACAAGACAGGATGCTCAGCAGCCCTAATCATTATAGGAGGAATACCAATCAAAATGACAAGGAGAAATCAAATCCCACCTGTCAGAATGGCTATCCTCAAGTCTACAGTAAATGCAGGAGTGAGTTTGGAGTAAGGGGAAACCTCCTACACTGTTGGTGGGAACGTACATTGGCAACAGCCACAATAAAGGACAATGTTGGCATGCCCGAATAAAAGCTATCAAGACACTAAGCCTAGGATCTGACATGACCACAACTGAGCTTATGTTATTCTACATGAAATACAGAAAATTCTATTTTCATATATGAAATATTCAACAACTATGATACATAGAAAATTCTATTTCATATATGAAATTTGCACCTATCTTTTCATTTATGAAATACAGAAAACTCTCACATGAAATATGCACCTATATATTCACCTATGAGATATAGAAAATTCTCTATTCATATATGAAATATGCACCTATATTTTCATCTGTGAAATACAGAAGATTCTATTTTCATATATGAAATATACATCTATATTTTCATCTATGAAATACAGAAAATTTTATTTCTATGTATGACATATGCACCCATATTTTCATATGAGAAATATGGAAAATTCTATGTTCATATATGAAACAGGCAACCATAGTGTCATATATGAAGTATAAAAAATTCTATTTTCATATGAAATATGTACTGCTAGCTTCATATATGAAATATAAAATTTTTTCATATATGAAATATTAAGTTCCATTTTCATTCATAAAATATACACTCATGTTTTCATATATTACATGTAGAAAGTTCTATTTTCATCTTGAAATATGCACCCATGTTTATATATGCTGCTGCTGCTGCTACTGCTAAGTCGCGTCAGTCGTGTCTGACTCTGTGCGACCCCATAGATGGTAGCCCACCAGGCTCCTCTGTCCATGGGATTTTCCAGGCAAGAGTACTGGAGTGGGTTGCCATTGCCTTCTCTGTTTATATATGAGATATAGAAAATTCTATTTTCATCTTTGAAATAAGCAACCATCTTTTCATATATGTAATATGGAAAATTCCATTTTCACCCATGAAATATGCACCCATGTTTTCATATATGAAATGTAGAAAACTATATTTTATTCATAAAATATGCACCCATCTCTTCATATATGAAACAATGAAAATTCTATTTTTCATCAATGAAATATGCACCTTTTCTATATGTTAAAATTCACGCATACTTTTGTATAAGAAATATAGAAAATTCTATGTTCATGAAATTTGCACTTATCTTTTCATTCACAAAATAGGAAATATGCACATATGCTTTCATATATGAAATATAGAAAACTGTATTTTCATTCATTAAATCTGCACCCATGTGTTCATATAGGATATACAGAAAATTCTATTTTCATATATGAAATAATCACCTGACTTGGGCTTCCATCCCATTCCTGGAGCCTCAGCAGGCTGTTTTCATGGCTAGACTGTGATGGGGTTGAATCGACCAGGCTGGTTACCCTCTTAAATCTGTACTTTCTGGTTTGATCTGGCAGGGACCACAGTCCCTAGGGTACACAATCAATGGTGTCCTGACACTTTGGCTTAGAAGACCTTGGAAAAGTCTACTAGCTTCCATGTCTCCTGGTACTGGGTTCCCCAGCTCAAACCTCCTTCCTGAAAAATGCAGCCTCCTAGGCAATTCATCAGGGTGCTGTGGTCCAGGATGGGATTAGTCTGAAGGAAAGGGGTGAAGCTTTAGGGGGAAGAAGTATTGAGACTAAGCCCCTGGGTGTATGCTCAGTCACATTGCACTTTATTTTTTTTTTCCATTTATTTTTATTAGTCGGAGGCTAATTATTTTACAATATTGTAGTGGTTTTTGTCATACATTGACATGAATCAGCCATGGATTTACATGTAGTCTCCATCCCGATCCCCCCTCCCACCTCTCTCTCCACCCGATCCCTCTGGGTCTTCCCAGTGCACCAGGCCTGAGCACTTGTCTCATGCATCCAACCTGGGCTGGTAATCTGTTTCACCCTAGATAATATACATGTTTCGATGCTGTTCTCTTGAAACATCCCACCCTCGCCTTCTCCCACAGAGTCCAAAAGCCTGTTCTGTCCATCTGTGTCTCTTTTTCTGTTTTGCATATAGGGTTATCATTACCATCTTTCTAAATTCTATATATATGCGTTAGTATACTGTATTGGTCTTTATCTTTCTGGTTTACTTCACTCTGTATAATGGGCTCCAGTTTCATCCATCTCATTAGAACTGATTCAAACGAATTCTTTTTGCACTTTAATTCACAGCCTAGGACACCAACTCTTCTTAGACTCTGGGCCTGAGGAATCCGAGTAGGGTGTGAAAAGTGCTGCCCCCTTGTGGAAATTTTCTATAACTACAACTTGACCACCTGAGCTTACAAGTACCTCCAATTCAACAGACCTCAGGGACTGTTAATAACAGCTGCCTTCAGGAAAGGTCCTGGGGAGAATATTGCAGAAAAAAATGCAAACACAACTGACTTTCAAAAAATCAACTGGTAAATTTTCCTCACAACCATGAAGGAGGAAAAAAAAAAAAACTTGACCGTCACAGGACCAGATGCTGAGCATTCCTAATTACTACAGGAGGAATGCCAACCAAAATGACAATGAGAAATCAAATCTCACCAGATTGGCCATCCTCACAAGACTACAAACAATAAATGCAAACTAAGCCTACCATTTGACATTCCCACACCTGGGCCTATATCCCAAGAAAATCATCTTTCAAGAAGTCACATGCACCCCAATGTTCACTTCAGCACCAGTTAAAGCAGCCTGAACACAGACCCAGCAAAATGTTCACCTTCATGTTAAAGTCTAAAAGCAATGTGGCACATACAGAAAATGATCTAATACTCAGCCATAAAAGACTACCACTGAAATCATGAAATTATGCCACTGGGTAGTCACAGGGATAGATCTTGGAGGATCATACTCCAAGTGAAGTCAGTCAGAGGAAGACTATAACATGTGATGTCCCTTCTAGGCAAGAGAGAGACAAAGGAATTTAAACAAAAAATTTAAACATAAACATAAAGCATAAACAGAAAACAGAATTTAAACATAAAAAGACCCTGAGAATTCAAATACAAACAAAGAATTCAAAAAAATTAATAAAACCAAAGAAAAGCCAGGGATTAATTATCAAGTGAGGACTAACATATACACAGAAATGTGTATGTGTAATAGATAATCTACAAGGATTACCCCCTTCCTTTCTTCTTTCCTTCTACAGAAATGTATCTCTCTACCATAGCCACAGAAATCTGTACGTGTAACAGATAGTCCACAAGGACACGACATTCAGCACAGGGAACTTTGCACCACCTTCTGCAATAACTTCCACAGCAGATGAATCTGAAAAAGAGTACAGGTGCTTTACATACATGTCGTAACTTAACCAGGTGGCTGGATACTAACAACAGGCACAACATTGCGCGCCGGCGATACTGCAGCATACCACAGGCAGGAAATCAAAGAAAAGAATAAAAAGGAAAAGCCTTGCCTAGTTTATTTCTGCCGACTTCCTGACCCCGGCTGCTATCCATGGCTACAGCCCGAGCAGGCTTCGGTCCAAGGCTGGACTGGGGTGGGGTTGAAACCACCAGGCTGGGTGCCCTTAACTGAGCCCCCTCTTAAGCTTGTACCTTCTGGTTTGCTCTGACAGGGACCACAGCCCTTAGCGCATCCAAAGGATGTTGTGACGACTGTCTGGCCTCAAGAACCTTGGAAATGCCACCTAGCTTTCAGTTCTCGTGGTGCTGGGGTTCCCAGCTTAAACCTCCTTCTTGAGAGTTCAGCCTCCTAGCACCTCAGCAGGGTGCTGTGGCCCCGGTTGGGAGGAGTCTGGAGGAAAGGGGTGAAGCTTTAAGGGGAACAAGTAGTGAGACACAAGCCCTTGGGTGTTTGCTCAGGTACATTCCACTTCAGTTCACAGCCTAGGAAGCCAACTCCTTAAGTTCTGGGTGCCCCAAGAACCAGAGTTGGGAATGAAAACTGCTGCCACCATGTGGCAATTTTCTGTAACTACAACTTGACCACCTGTGCTTACCTGCCAGGGTAAGAATTTCCCAGGCAAGAATACTGGAGTGGGTTGCCATTCCCTTCTCCAGGGGATCTTCCTGACCCAGGGATTGAACCTGGGTTTCCTGCATTGCACGCATATTCTTTACCATCTGAGTCACCAAGGAAGCCTGACATGTGCTTACTGGCACTTCCAATTCACAAGATTTTGGGGGCTGTTAATGACAGTTGACCACCTGATGCAAACAGCTGACCCATTTGAAAAGACCTTGATGCTGGGAAGGATTGGGGGCAGGAGGAGAAGGGGATGACAGAGGGTGAGATGGTTGAATGACATCACCGACTCGATGGACATAGGTTTGTGTGGACTCTGGGAGTTTGTGATGGACAGGGAGGCCTGGCGTGCTATGGTTCATGGGGTCGCAAAGACTTGGACACGACTGAGTGGCTGAACTGAACTGAACTCAATGACAGTTGCCCTCAGGAAAAGCCCTAGAGAGAATATTGCAGAAATAAATTACAAACACAACCCACTATCAAAAAGTTAACTGCAACAGGTGTATTTTTCTCACAAGCATGAAGGAGAAAAGAAAAAGAAAAAACCATACCTTCACAGGACAAAATATTCAGCATCTTGAATTATTACAGGAGGAATGCCAATCAAAACAACAACAAGAAATCAAATTATACCAGTCAGAATGACCATCCTCACAAGTCTACAAACAGTAAATGGGGGAGAGGGTCAAGCGGAGAGGGGACCCCCCACACACAGTTGGTAGGAAGGGATACTGGCAATAGCTACTAGAAAAGACAGCTTTGACATGCCAAAAAAGCTTTCAAGGGAAATATGCCTAGGAACTGACATTCCCACACCAATGCCTGGTATTCTGATAAAGCTATCATTCAAAATGACACATGCACCCTAACGTTCACTGCAGCACTACTTACAATAGCCTGACACACAACCATCAAAATGTGCACTGACGGATTAAAGCTTAAAGGAGATGTGGTACATATAAGCACATGGAACTTTGCTCTACCTTCTGCAGTAAATTCTAGGGAAAAAGAATCCAAAGAAGAACAGACATACTGTATGTATATGTCAATACTGAACCAAGTGTTGTATACTGACAGTAAGCACAAAACTACAAATCAACTATACTCCAACATAGGATTGGCATGAGGAAAAGTAAAAGAAAAAAAGCGATGCCTAGTTTATTCCCTGCAAGTTTCCTCTCTTGGGATGCTATCCCATCCCTGGAGTCTGAGCAGACTGTGTCTCATGTCTGGACTGGGATGGCACTGAGAAAGCCAGGTGGAGACAACCAAAATTTTAAGAGATGAGTCACCCTGCGATTCTGGCCCCACTACGTACAACAGCCAAGAGAGAGAATCAAGTTAAGTGTAGAACAGATGAATGGATAGATATAGACAAAGGGGTACATGTACACAATACAATATTTCTCAACAATAAAGAACTAGGAAATAATGTCAAGTTTGGCCACAGAAAAGAAAACAGAGATGATCATTCCAAGTGAATTAAGGCAGACAGGGAGAGATAAGTATCATATCATATCACTCCTAGGTGGAATCGAAAGATGGATAAAAATGAACTTGTTGCCTGGAGACATTGCCTCATAGACTTAGAAATTTCCAGTCACAAAGACAAAAAGATGTGGAGCATGGAGAAATGAGTAACTTCAGACTAATATATGCACAATGATGCTTATAAAACAAATGACCAGGACCCACTATATAACACAATGAAACTTACTACACTCTGTAATAACCTATATGGAATAAAACCAAAATATATACACATTTATGTATTAACAGAAGTAAAACAAGTTGTGGCAGAAGGAAGAAAAAAAACACCCACAAGAAAGTAATTCACCTACATTCTCCAGTTCAAATGGTGGAAGAAACGAAAAAGAAATGCTGACTGTGATCAGAGACACCAATGTAAAGAACAGACTTTTGGGCTCAGTGGGAGAAGGTGAATGTGGGATGATTTGAGAGAGAGAATAGCATTGGAATATGTACATTACCATATGGGAAACAGATGACCAGCTCAAGTTCAATGCATGAAGCAGGGTACACAAAGCCAGTGGTCTGGGACAATTCAGAGGGACAGGGTGGGGAGGGAGATGGTGAGGGGTTTAGGATGTGGGGGACGCATGTATACCTGTGGTTGATCCATGTTGATGTATGGCAAAAACCATCACAATATTGTAAAGTACTTATTCTCCAACTAAAATAAATAAATTAATTTAAAAAAATAAAATTTTTTTAAAAAGCAAAAAACAAACAAACAAAAAAGACGGTTGTCACATCCCTGGACCCTGATTGACTTGGGTCCCAAGGCTGGAGTGCCCTGGGGCTGAGAGAGCTGGGAGCATGTAGCAGACTGTGTACCTCCACAATGGACCTGGAGGGCCCATTACCTTTCAGATGCAGGCAGGATAATTTAAGGGATTGGAATTAACATACACACATTAATATACATCAAATAGATGATCAACAAGTACCTACTGAATAGCACAGGGAAGTTTACTGCACACACTCTAGTCACCTACATGAAGAAAGAGCCCGAACGAGAGTGGATAACTGTCACGCATCAGTGCACCCGGCTCCCGCACACCTGAGACAAGCACACACCGAGCACTCGTGCAGCTCCATGTAAACAGCAACAGCAAAGAATCTCAGTAAAAATCGCCCAAAGGTCTAAACGCACATTTCTCCAGAGGGGTCATAGAGATGGCCGTAAAGAGCATAAAAATATGCTCAGCATCACGAGTTCTTAGAGAAAAACAAATCAAATATACAACGAGATGTCACCTCACACTGATCAGAATGGCCATATCAAAAAACCTACAGCAATAAAATCTGCGGAGGGTGTGAAGAGAAGGCAGCCCTTCTACACTGTTGGCAGGAATATAAAATGGTATACTCACTAGGGAATACATTATAGAGGGTCTTAAAAAACTAAACATAGAAATACCAAGTGATGCAGCAATTTCATACCAAGGCTTAGATCCAGAGAAAAACCAAAATTTAAAAACACACCTATACCACAACTGATCATGGCAGCACTAGGTACAATAGTCAAGACAAGGAAGCAACTCAAGTATACTAGGACAGATGGATGGATACAGGAAATGGGGTACATATACCCAGTGCAGTATTACTCAGACATATACAAGGATGAAACAATGCCATTTCAAGTTACAGGGAAGAAACCAGAGGTGATCATACTAAGTGAAGTGAGACAGGGAAAGAGAGATATAGAATACCCCTTCTGGTGGAATCTAAAAATGGATACAAATGAACTTCATTACAAAAGAGAAACATCACAGACTTGGGTAAGAAAGTTATGGGTGCCAAAATGGAAAGGGGGAGCAGGGAGTAATTAGATGGTTCAGATCAATATATACACATTAAAACAGGTGCTGTTGTTTAGTCACTCGGTTGTGTCTAACTCTGTGACCGTATGGACTGTAGTCCACCAGGCTCCTTTGTCCATGGGAGTCTCCAGGCAAGAATACTGGAGTGGGTTGCCATTTCCTTCTCCAGGGGATCTTCCCAAGTCAGGGATTGAACCCATGTCTCCTGCATTGCAGGTGGATTCTTTACCAATGAACCAGCAGGGAAACCATAAAACAGGTGCTAAAGAGCTCTTAATAGTCACAACTATGGCAGGGCTATAAATGACACCTGTCCTCAAAAAACGTCCTGGAGTAAGTCATGAGAAAAGAATTCCAAACAGGGCCAAGTTTCCAGAAGTCAGTTTCTAGAGGTAAATTGTGCTCATAAGGTATAAAATAATAAAAACACATGGAAAGATACTCGACACCAGTAATTATTAAATCAATGCCAATCAAACTACAATGATGTATTACCTCACACTGATCACAATGGCCATTGTGAAAAAGATCTACAAAGAATAATACTGCAGAGGATGTACAGATAAGGGAATCTTCCCACAATCGTGGTGGGAATGTAACTGGTAAAGCCATTAGGGAAAACAGCATGGAGGTTCTCTGAAAAACTAAACATAGATGTATCATATGATCCTGCAATCCTTTCCCAGGCTTAGATCTGGAGAAATTCATCATTTGAAATGACACATGCACCCCAATTTTCAAGGTAGCACTATTTACAATATTCAAGACTTAGAATCCACCAAAATATCCAGTGACAGAAAAACGAAGACTACATTGTCATAAAACAAAAAAATAATATTGGGAACAGCATAAATGTACTAAGAAATTATTATGTTTAGTAAGGTAACTCAGGGAGAAAAAGACAAACATCCTAAGATGCCATGTATAGGTGGGAACTATAAACCCATACCAATGAACTAATGTATAAAACAGAAACAGACTCATAAACTGAGGAAACCAAATTATGATTATCAAAACAAAGTTAGAAGGGAGGGATAAATAAAGAGTTTGGAATGAAAATAAACACACTAATATATATCAAGTTGATAATGAAAAAGGACCTATGGAATAAATAGAACAGGCAACTCTACTGAAAAAAATGTTAATATCCTATATGAGGCAAAAAACAGTAAAAGGATAGATATATGTCTATGTATAACTGAAGAAAGTTCATATATACCTAAAACAAAACATTGGAAATCAACTCTACTCAAATTTAAAATAAAAATAGAATTACAAATTAAATTACCTGAGCTCAGTCTAGGGGAAACCAGACAGTCATGACCCCTATGATTAGACCTGTGATATGCTATAAGATTAACATGACACCACCAAAGATTTTTACTCAGCAGATCACAGAGCAGAAACACACTCAAAGGTGCCTGACCTCATATGAATGCAACAAGATGAAGAGAAGGAAAAGGACCACAGGTTAATCAGGGCAACACCCTCAATTCAGATGCTGGGAATTTCTGAGGAGACAAGACAAACTGCAGGTAAAGAGCAGATATGTGGTCTCCGGGTAGAGGATCCTGACCCACGTGGATGGGGGTGAGACCCACATAATCTCCAGACCCTGTACCTGGCGATACATTTCCACAGTCTCCAAGGTGACACCACCTCCCCAGACCCTCCACTTGGGGTCCCATGACCATTGGTTAGGACACCATGTCTCTGCTGCTTGGGCCCCTAAAGTGAAAACAAGTGGGTTCCTGTAATCTCCTGGGATGGCAGAAAGACGTGTAGGGTCGGTCTCCTCTCCCCACACTTGTCCCAGAGAAGTCCTCCTCTTTTCCCTTTAGTTTTGTGTTATATTAACAGTTTTTACAGCTGTCATGATAATGTTGAACACACTACCTTGATTCTGGCAGGCTTGGTTCTTTCTTGTTCCACTGAGGTATTGAGAAAACACGCCAGACGCAGGGCTGGGAGACGAGGGGCAGGTCTGCTCTCTGCTAGTAGGGACAGTCAACCAGAAGGAAATCACAGCAGCAACCTCACCTGCTGCCCATTGACTTTTTGCCTGGTCCATGTGCCCTGCAATCAACTCACCAGGTAAACCTTCCTCCCTTCTCGCCATGCTCAACCTAGTGAATTGGAATGATTACGAGGTAGACGCCTGAGGAGTCTCCAGGAACCCCAGGGAGGGTGAACCTCCCAGGGGTAAAGAGGCAAACAGGCACGGGCCTGTATAAAGTGAATGCCATAAAGTATTAATTCCTAAACACAAGTGAAGCTCTCATGTATTCTTACCTTTTTCTAAGCTTTGTGTGTGGTCTCCCCGTACATATGATCCTGACGCATGCAGATGGGGTGAGACTCACACAGTCCCCAAACCACCCAACCTGGAGTCTACGTCCCCTTGGTCAGAACACCATGGTTGTGGTCGGAGGGCCACCAGTGTGTAAACAAGCCAGGTCCCTGGGACTTCCTGGGACCCTAGAAAGAAGTCTAGAGTCAGTCTCCTCTCCCCTCAATTGTCCATGAGAAGTCAGGCCCCTTCTGGTTTCACTTTGGTTCTGTGTGGTTTTTTGCTGGTTTGAAAGCTCATGCTACAGTTGAACACACTACCTTGCTTCTGGCAGGCTCTGTCTTTCTTGTCCCACTGAGGTGTTGAGAAAATAGCAGAGCTGTGCTGAAAGACAAGAGGCAGCTCTGTTCTCTTTGGAGGAGAGAGTGGATTGGAAGGAGATCATAGCAGCAACCTCACCTGCTGCCCATTGACTTTATGCCCAATCCCTGTATCCTGGGACCAATTCACCAGGTGAACCTGCCTCCCTACTCAACCTGAATGTGCTGGAAAATTGGAATGATTACCAGATAGCCTATCTGAGGAGTCTCCATGAGCCCCAGGAAGGTGAACCTGGCAGGGGACAGACTAGGAGCCCTACCGCAGCACTGACCCCGGGAGGGCCATGGAACCTCACTCAGAGGAGAGCACGGTTACCCAGAGAAGCCCACCTCAGCTCCAGACCCCAGACCTCTGAGCACTGACATTCAGATGCAGACATGGAGTTTTCTAGGACAGAGGCCAGGCCAGGTCTCTACCCAGGTCTCCATGTCCTAGTGCTCACAGAATAGTCAGGTCTAAATGTTCTCATTGTAGAAAGCACACGGTCTCATTAAACATAATCAGTGTAGACAGGACTTGAAAAGTGAAAATCAAAGTGTTATAACGTCTGACACTTGTGACTCCATGGACTGTAGCCTGTCAGGCTCCTCTATGCATGGAATTCTCCAGGCAAGAATATTGGTAGTGGGTAACCATTCACTTCTCCAGGTGATCCTCCCAACCCAGGGATCGAACCTGGGTCTCCTGCATTGCAGGCAGATTCTTTTCCATCTCAGCTACAAGGGAACCCCTAGACAAGATTTAGAGAGGCCTGAATCTACCATGTAGACAGAACTTGGTTGGGTTTAGACTAGCGTAAAGCTGCTCTCTAGGAGGCACAGGCCACACACATGCAGGGTCTCTCATCGTTGGACATGGGGCTCACCCTCATGTGGGAACTAGGATGTACATTTCTTAAAGAATTCATCACTGGGTTCCACATTTCAACCATGTCGGGAATTGAAAGAACCTTTGCCATTAAACATTTCAACAGGCAAAACAAAACTGTTACCAATTTCTGTGGCCCCCTGATGGTCCGGATCCTGGGGACAGCCAAGATATTCTTAGAGTGCAGCCTAGTGTCCTGTAAAGACAGACAAGAAGTGGCCTGATTCCAGCATCCCAGGCTTCCAGCAGGAGGTGGCCACTGGAAGCCTTCTGGAAAAGTTTATTATTTATTATATTCTTGAAAAAACAAGCATACTAGTTATTATTTGCAAACCTAAAATATTCTTAAAAGTTTGGCACCCTGATCTTTGTGGTTCACATTGCTTCCTTTGTGTTCAGATTTTCCGAGTAGAAGCAATTTATCATTTCAAATGAGTTTCTTCTAATTCTGTTATTTGTTATTATATGAATGAAAGACCACACTTGACAAAAAATTAGAAGAAAATTCCTGCAAACAATAAATGACTCAAAGAGCCTACAAGCTGCATGTATTTTGTCTTCTAAACAGATACATTTCTCTCCCTAAAGAAACTGGAAAAAACTGGCCCCCTAGTTTGTTTTTTTTTTTTTTTTTTTTGCTTCTCTGTTCATACTGAGCTAAAACTAAATTGATAATCATATAAACAAGCAAGAGTTTATGAGTTTTGAGATGTCATACCAGGGTAACAGGAGCTGAAGAAAATGGAACATTCCTATGGTGCTGGTAGGCAAACCACATCCTTAAAATAAAGCTTAGTTTCTAATTGTATTTAATTACCACAGTATGTGGTTACGTGAAGTATGAACCAAGAATCTAAATATAGCAGGCAATGTGTGAAGACAAATTTGATATCCTATATGTGAGAGTAAAAGCTATTGTTTTTCCAGCAGTCGTATACAGATGCGAGTGTTGGGCCAAAAAGAAGGTTGAGTCTGAAGAATTGAAGCTTTCAAATTGAGGTACTGGAGAAGACTCTTGAGAGTCCTTTGGACTCAAGGAGATCAAACCAGTCAATATTAAAGGAAATCAACCCTGTATATTCATTTGAAGGGCTGATGTTGAAAATAAAGCTCCAATATTTTAGCTACCTGATGTGAAGAGCCAAATCAATGGAGAAGACCCTGATGCTGGAAAAGATTGAGGGCAAGAGGAGATGGGGATGACAGGATTAGATGGTTCGATGGCATCACCAACTCAATGGACATGAGTTTGAGCAAACTCTGAGAGATAGTGAAGGATGGGGAAGCTTGATGTGCTGTAGTCCACAAGTTCCCAAAGAGTCAGATACAACTGAGTGACTGAAGAAATATTTGTCATAGCTTGTCTTCCAAGGAGCAAGTATCTTTTAATTTTATGGCTGCAGTCATCACCTGCAGTGATTTTGGAGCCCAAGAAAATAAAGTCTGTCCCTGTTTGCATATTTTTATCCATTTATTTGTAATGAAGTAATGGGATCAGATGCCATGATTTTAGTGTTTTGAATGTGGAGTTTTAAGCCAGCTTTTTCACTCTCCTCTTTTACTCTCATCAGGAGGCTCTTGAGTTCCTCTTCACTTTCTGCCATTAGAGTGGTTATTATCTGCATATCTGAGGTTGTTGATATTTCTCCTGGCAATCTTGATTCCAGCTTGTGCTTCATCCAGCCTGGCATTTCACATGATATACTCTGCATGGAAGTGAAATAAACAGGGTGACAATATACAGCCTTGATGCACTCCTTTCCCAATTTGAAACCAGCCCATTGTTCCAAGTCCAACTCTAACTGTTGCTTTTGACCTGCATACAGGTTTCTCAGGAGGCAGATAAGGTGGTCTGGTATTCCCATCTCTTTAAGAATTTTTCAGCTTGTTTTGATTCACACAGTCAAAGGCTTTAGTGTGTCAATGAAGCAGAAGGAGATGTCCTTCTGGAATCCCCTTGCTTCCTCTATGATCCAAAGAATGTTGGCAGTCTCTAGTTCCTCTGTCTTTTCAAAACCCAGCTGGTACATCTGGAAGTTCTCGGTTCATGTACTGTTGAAGCCTATTTTGATGGGTTTTGAGCATTACCTTGCTAGCATGTGAAGTGAGTGCAATTGTACAATAGTTTGAACATTCTTTGGCACTGCCCCTCTTTGGGACTGGAATGAAAACTGACCTTTTCCACTCCAGTGGCCACTGCTGAGTTTCCAATTTGCAGGTGTATTGAGCATAGCACTTTAACAGCATCATCTTTTAGGATTTGAAATAGCTCATCTGGAATTCTATCACCTCCACTAGCTTTGTTTGTATTAATGCTTCCTAAGGCCCACTTGACTTCACATTCCAGGATGTCTGCCATTAGATGAATGACCACATCTTTGTAGTTATCGAAGTCATTAAGACCTTTTTTGTACATTTCTGTGTATTCTTGCCACCTCTTCTTAATATCTTCTGCTTCTGTTAGGTCCTTGACATTTCTTTCCTTTATTGTGCCCATCTTTGCATGAAATGTTCCCTTGGTATCTCCAATTTTCTTAAAGAAATCTCTAGTCTTTCCCATTCTATAGTTTTCCCTCTATTTCTTTGCATTGTTCACTAATGAAGACTTTCTTATCTCTCCTTGCTATTCTCTGGAACTCTGCATTCAGTTAATTGTATCTTTCCCTTTCTCCTTTGCCTTTCACTTCTCTTCTTTTCTCAGCTATTTGTAAGGCCTCCTCAGACAACCATGTTGATTTGTTGCATTTCTTTTTCTTGGGGATGGTTTTGATCACTGCCTCCTGTACAATGTTAAGAACTTCCATGAATAGTTCTTCAGGCACTCTGTCTGTCAGGTCTAATCCCTTGAATCTATTTGTCACTTCTACTGTATAATCATAAGTGCTTTGATTTAGGTCATATCTGAATGACATAGTGGTTTTCCTTACTTTCTTCAATATAACTCTGAATTTTGCAAGAAGGAGCTCATGGTCTTGTTTTTGCTGACTGTATAGAGCATCTCCATTGTTGGCTCCAAAGAATATAATCAATTTGATTTTGGTATTGACCATCTGGTGATGTCCATGTGTAGAGCCATCTCTTGTGTTATTGGAAGAGGATGTTTGCTATGACCAGTGTGTTCTCCTAAAACACTCTGCTAGCCTTTGCCCTGCTTCATTTTGTACTCCAAGGCCAAACTTGCCTGTTACTGCAGGTATTTCTTGATTTCCTACTTTTTCATTCCAATCCCCTGTGATGAAAAAGACATCTTTTTTGTCGTGTCAGTTCTAGAAAGTCTTGTAGGTCTTTACACAGCTGTTCAACTTCAGCTTCCTTGGCATCAGTGGTTGGGACATAGACTTGGATTACTGTGATGTTGAATGGTTTGCCTTGAAAATGAAGTGACATCATTCTGTCATTTTTCACAGAATGTCAAATGTAATTTTTGACCCTTTAAAAAGAATCACATGAAAACATGTCAACATTGTTAAATATTAGAAATGCAAATCAAAACCACAGCAAGTTATCACCTCACACCATTCAGAGTGGCCATTCTCAGAAGCTCTACAAACAATAACCACTGGTGAAGGTGTGGAGAAAAGGGAATATTCCTCCCCTAATCCTGGGAATATAAATTGGTAACAGACACTGTGAAGGATGATGCGATGGTTATTGAGGCAAAGAAAATAAGGTTAGAATACTCCCAAACACCATACACAAAATAAACTCCAAATAAAACATCTAAATATCAGGATGGAGTCTATGAAAGTGTTGACAAGGATAGCCAGGACACACAATAACATAAATCACAGCAAGGTCTTTTTGGATACACCTTTTAGATGAATGAAAAATAAACCAAAAATAAGAAAACAGTACCCAATTAACCATAAAAGCATTTGCACAACAAAGGAAACCCAAAATGAAAGACAACTGCAACCTGGAATGGGAAGAAATATTTGCAAACGAAGATACCCACAAGGAATTCATCTCCAAAACATACAAAGAGCCCCATACAACTCAATATCAAAAACTCAACAACCCAAAACACAAACAGGCAAAACACAGAAATGAGTATTTCTTGGAGGAAGACATACAGATTGTGATTAGGCACATGAAAACATGCTCAGCCTCACTCATTCTGACACAAAGGCAAATCAAAAGTTCAATGAGATATCACCTCACACTGGTCCAGATGGCCATCTCAAAACACCTACGAAAAGATAAGTCTCCTTGATGGGCAGGCAGGGTCTTTACCACTAGTACTAGCTGGGAAGCCCTATTCCAATATAAAAAAACAATGAAAGTACAGGAAAAGGTTAAGAAAAAAGCAAGTGGGGCGAAAAGAAAGGCTGCTGCCTTGTGGCGGTATTGGCAACTACAAATATAAAAGCTGTGCTGACCAGCACTTAATTTTCACAAGGCCCTGGTCTAGTGGGGTGGGGGTATAAGCAAGCAACAAGTGCCCTCCAGGAGTCTCCTTGGTCACTGAAAAAATTCATAACTGGGTAGACCTTCACGAAGTCAATTTTAACAAGTACCCTTAATTCACACCCTAAAAAAAAAAAAAAAAAAACAAAAAACAACTCATGAAAAGATGTCAACATCACTAAATATTAGGAAAGCATAATTCAATCCTCCAAGGAGGTATCACCCCAAACCTGTCAGAATGGACACTGTCAAGCACTCTAGAAAGGTTGAATCCACCAAATGCTGTGGAGAAAAGGGAACCCTCCTCCAATGCTAAAAATGAAAATGGGTGAGAGCCAATATGGAGAACAGCCTGCTGGTTCCTTGAACAATAAAAATGAGAATGAAATTAGAACATTACTCAACCATACACAGAAATAAACTTCAAATAAGATAAAGATCTGAATGTAAGGATGGATACTATGAAATTATTGAGGAAATTATAGGCGGAACATGCTGTGACATCAATTCCATCAAGTGCTTTTGGGATCCACCTCTCAGAATAATAAAAAATAAACCAAAAGTTAGAAAATGGGGCCAAATTAATTTTAAAACACTTACACGGCAAAGGAAACCCTAAACAAAAGAGACAGACAACCCTCAGAACAGGAAAATATATTTGTAATTGAAGATATCCACAAGGAATTCGTGTCCAAAACATAGAAACAGCTCTTGCAACTTAATATGAAAAAGATGAACAACCCAAGAAATTACTGGGCCAAAGATCAAAATGGATATTTCTTCTAGGAAGACATACGGAAAAAGAAATGCAAGAAGGAAAAGTGGTTGTGTGAGGAGGCCTTGCAAATAGCTGAGATAAGAAAAGAAGAGGAAGGCAAAGGAGAAAGGGAAAGATACACTTAACTGAATGCAGAGTTCCAGAGAATAGCAAGGAAAGATAAGAAAGCCTTGCTATGTGAACAATGCCAAGAATAAGAGGAAACAATAGAATGGGAAAGACTAAAGATCTCTGTAAGAAAACTGGAGATACCAAGGGAACATTTCATCAAAGATGAGCACAATAAAGGACAACAAATGTCAAGGACTTAATAGAAGCAGAAGAGATTAAGAAGAGGTGGCAAGAATACACAGAAGAACTATACAAAAAAGTTCATTAATGACCCAGATTAACAGGATGGTGTGTGATCACTCACCTAGAGCTAGATATCCTGGAGTGTGAAGTCAAGTGGACCTTAGGAAGCATTACTGTGAACAAAGGTAGTGGAGGTGATGGAATTGCAACTGAGCTATTTCACATCCTAAAAGATGCTGGTTAAAGTGCTGCACTCAATTTGCCAGCAAATTTGAAAAATTCAGCAGTGGCCACAGGAGTGGAAAAGGTCAGCTTTCATTCCAATCCTAAAGAAAGGCAATGCCAAAGAATGTTCAAATTACCATGCAATTGCTCTCATTTCACATGAAGGATTTCAAAATCCTTCAAGCTAGTCTTCAGTAATGCATGAACCAACAACTTCCAGATGCACAACCTGAATTTAGAAAAGGCAGAGGAACCAGAGATGAAATTGCCAACATCCGCTGGATCATGGAAAAAGCAAGGGAATTCCAAAAAAAAATCTACTTTTGCTTCATTGATTATTCTAAAGCCTCTTACTATGTAGATCACAACAAAATGTGGAATAGTCTTGAAGAGATGGGAATACCAGAATATGTTACCTGCCTCCTGAGAAATCTCTATGCAGGACAAGAAGCAACGGTTAGAACCAGGTGTGGAACAGACTAGCTTCCAAACTGGAAAAGGAGTATGTCAAGCTTGTATATTCTCACCCTGTTTATTTAACTTATATGCAGAGTGCTAAGTCACTTCAGTCGTGTCCGACTCTGTGCAACCCCACAGACGGCAGCCTGCCAGGCTTCCCCCATTCCTGGGATTCTCCAGGCAAGAACACTGGAGTGGGTTGCCATTTCCTTCTCCGATGCATAAAAGTGAAAAATGAAAGTGAAGTCGCTCATTCGCGTCCGACTCTTAGCGACCCCATGGACTGCAGCCTACCAGGCTCCTCCATCCATGGGATTTTCCAGGCAAGAGTACTGGAGTGGGGTGCCATTGTCTTCTCCTATATGCAGAGTACATCATGTGAAATATTGGGCTGGATGACTCACAAGCAGGAATCAAGATTGGCAGAAGAAATATCAACAACCTCAGAAATGCAGATGATACTACTTTAATGGCAGAAAGTAAAGAGGAACTAAAGAGGTTCTTGATGAAGGTGAAACAGGAAAGTGAAAAAGTGGTCTTAAAACTCGACATTCAAAAAAAAGAAGATCCTGGCATCTGGTCCCATCACTTCATGGCAAAAAGATAGGGAAAAGGTGGAAACAGTGTCAGATTTCATTTCCTCAGGCTCTAAAATCAATGTGGACTGTTCTGGCAGCCACAAAATTAAAAGACATTTGTTCCTTGGAAGAAAAGCTATGACAAACCTAGACAGTTTATTAAAAAGCAGAGACATGACTTTGCCAACAAAGGTCCATATAGTCAAAGCTATGGTTTTGCCAGTAGTCATGTATAGGTGTGAGAGTTGGTCCATAATGAAGGCTGAGTGCCAAAAATTGATACTTTCAAATTGTGATGTTGTAGAAGGCTCTTGAGAGTCCCTTGAACTGTAAGAAGATCAAACCAGTCAATCCTAAAGCAAATCAGTGCTGAGTATTCACTGGAAGGACTCAAGGTGAAACTCCAATAGTTTGGTCACCTGATGAGAAGAACTGACTCATTGGAAAAGACCCTGATGCTGGAAAAGATTGAGGGCAAGAGGAGAAGGGGACAACAGAGGATGAGATGGTTGGATGGCATCACTGACTCAATGGACATGAGTTTGAGCAACCTCAGGGAGACAGTGAAAGACCGGAAAGCCTGGCGTCCTGCAGTCCATGGGGTCACAAAGAGTTGGACATGACTGAGTGACTGAACAACAACTACAAAGGTTAAATCCACTAGATGCTGTGGAGAAAACGGAACCTTCCTCCTCCATTGCTGGAAATGAAAATAGGTGAAAGCAACATGGAGGGCAGTGTGGTGGTTCCTTGAGTAATGAAAATGAGAATGAAATTAGAACATTCCTCAAGCCATACACAAAAATAAACTTCAAATAAGATAAAGATCTGAATGTAAGGATGGATACTATGAAATTATTGAGGAAACTATAGGTGGGACATACTGTGACATCAATTCCATCAAGTGCTTTTGGGATCCACCTCTCAGAATAATGAAAAATAAACCAAAAGTTAGAAAACAGGGCCAAATTAATCTTAAAAGCATTTGCTTTTAAGGAAACCTTAAACAAAAGAGAAAGACAACCCTCACAATGGAAAAATGTATTTGCAAATGAAGATACTCACAAGGAATTTGTGTCCAAAACATAGAAACAACCCTTGTAGCTTAATATCAAAAGGACAAACAGCCCAACAAATCAATGGGCCAAAGATCAAAATGGATATTTCTTCCAGAAAGGCATACAGATTGCCATTATGCACATGAAAAGATGCTCAGCATTGCTAATTATTAGAGACAGGCCAATCAGAAGTCCAATGAGTATCACCTTACACTGATGAGACTGGCCATCTCTAAATACCTCCAAAAAAAGTTTAGAGAGGGTGTGAAGGGAAGGGACTCTTCCTACACTCTTGTTAGGAATGTGAAATGGTACATGCACTAGGGAGAACACCATGGAGGTTCTTAAAAAATATAAACACAAAATTGTATGAGGACACAGCAATCCCACACCTGGGCATCCATCCAGAGAAAGTCAAAATTTTTAAAGACAGCTGTTCCCCTGTGATCATGGTGGCACGAGGTACCATAGCAAAGACATGGAGCAACCTAAGTGTGGAAGGACAGATGAATGGATAAGGAAGACCCTCTGCAGAGGGAGCACATAGATGCGAAGCAGCATCACTCAGCCGTAAAGAAGCAGAGCGTAATGCTATATCCAGCCTTAGAGAAGAAAGTAGAGATGATCATTCCAAGTGAAGTAAGGGACACTTGAGAGATATTAGCATATGATATTACTTCTAGTTGAAATCTAAAAATGGATACTAATGAACTTCTTTACTAAAGAGAAACAGTTTCACAGATTGAGAAAAGAAACTGTGGTCCCCAAAAAAGAAAGGTGTGGGTCAGGGAGAAAAGAGCTGTTTCAGTCTAACATAGGGAGGGTAATATTATAAAAAGAAGCCACCAGAAACCACTGTGTAACGCAGGAATCCTATTCAACACTCTGTAATATCCTGCACTGGAGAAGAACATGGAAAAGAACATACGTACATCTATGTGTAAGTGAATCTAGTTGCTGTAGATCCAAAATGGAAGAAAAAAAGAACCCACAACCTTGTCATTCAACTATATGTTCCAATTCAAATTAGGGAATGAAAACACACACAAAAAGAAAAGAAATAAAGAATGGTGACTCTCGCCCTCATGCCACAGTGACCTGGCCTAGTGTCACATCCCTGGAGATTGAGCAGGCTTCAGTCTCAAGACTGGAGGCTCTCAGGGCAGACAGAGCTGGGAGCAGGAAATGTGCTCCCTACAATGGACCTGGAGGGCCTCTTGCTATCTGCATGAGCACCCAATCTCCAGATCCAGGTCTGGATCTGGCGTGCAGAGAACCCATGCCTACTTCACCCCAAAAATGGTGGAGCCTCTGGGCTGGGAAAACTTTGCATGGTCCCCTGGGCACCATGTATCCCCTATTTCCCAACTCCAGCCTCCATCCTCAGGGCTGCCCCACTGACAGATGATAGCACCCTCTGCAGAGTGGTGTTCTAAAAATTGGTGTGTCCTGGAGATAAAGGATAAGGGGGAAGAGAAAAGAGATACAAGCCTGGGGGTGTTTCTTCTGGCACATTCCCCTTAGTTGATGATCCAGGAGCAGAGTTTTCCATAAGACTCACTGTCTGAGGACCAGAGTTGTGCAGGAATTAATGCTGTTTCCTTAGGACCACTTTCCAGAACAAGTTTAAAACAGATGCTGTCGGGCTTTGAATATTCACAAGCCTGGTGAGTGGAGAGCATGCTGTAAATGATACCTGCCCTCCAGTCATGTCTTGGGGTAAAACATCGGAAAGGAATTCAAACAGGGCCACCTTTCAGGAAGATAATTTTAAAAGGCAAACTATACTCACACTGTAGAAGTTCAAAAAGCACCAGGAAAGGTATTCCCGCTCACTAACTACTAAGCCCAGGCAAAACAAAACTACCATGAGAAATCCCCTCACACAGGTCAGGATGGCCACCATCTAAAACACCACCTACAGAGAATCCGTGCTGCAGAGCGTGGAGGCAAAGGGAATACTCCTGCACTCTTACGGGTGCAGCACCATAGAAAGCAGCGCTTCCACAAGGGTTTTGCCTTGCCAAGATTATTCCCTGGAAGTGTTTACAAGAGACAAAGACTGGTCCTTATTAACTTGCTGCTTATAAACTAAACATCCAGAAACCATATGGTCCGACTTCCCCACATCTGGACTTAGACCCAGAAAAACTAAGTCCAGACAATTCCACGTCTGGACTTAGACCCAGAGAAAATCAGAATTCACAATGACCTGTGCACCCTTGTTTTCAGGGCAGCACCACTGACAATGGCTAAGAACTAGAATTGTTGCTAGCCAAAATCTTGGCTTTCTCTGTTTGGTGAAGCCAAATAAAAACTATGGAGACTGAGTGTGGAAGAAATAGAAAGTGGCTTTAATTCTCAGCTGGTGAAGTGGGGAACACAGTACGCTTGTGCCACAATAACTGTGCCCCCCATGAGGAGTTTAGGGGCTCATGTAAGATGAGGGTTCACAGTCAATGATGAGGAACAAAGGGGATAGGATCTTGATTTCCTCCTCTTGCATTGTTTCAAAGACAGTCATAAACTGGTGTCAGTATCCAGTAATTGAGTCTGCCAATTCAGTGGCCTTCTTTCTGATGTGTAACTACGAGGGGAAGGGTGTTGCAAGAGTAAACACCAGATAGGGATGTATTTAGCATAGAGTCAAAGGTAAATAGGTGCAAAGTGTAGCTCCTGCAGAGTTAGGGGCCAGAAAAGCAAACTTAGTTACAGACATGCAGAGTTAGGAGCATTAAAGTAAAAAAAAAAACTAGGAATGTTCAGGCCTGCTGACTGTTCTCTTTTTCTTCTTTGTTCTTAGGAAAGTGAAAGCAAAAAATTCATTCCTTCTTTTTTCCTTTTCACTGCAACAAATTCAACCAAGATATCCATTGAGAGAAAAACGAGGACCAAGTGTTATACCTCTACACTGGAATACTACTCAGCCATGAATCAGAACAGAATAATGCATTTGACAGCAGTATAGATGGACAGGGTGATTACCATACTCAGTAAAGGAAGTCAGAGAGAGAAGGACAAATATCACAGGGTATCATCGACAGGTATATTTTTTAATGAGTGCTAATGTCAAATATTATGTAATAGAAACAGACTCACAAGCTTAGAAAACAAACTATGATTACCAAAAAAAAAAAATCTTAGGGTTGAGGAATAAATTAAGACTTTGCTAATAATATATGCTCATATATTAAACAGTTGATCAAAATAAATCCATTGAATCGTATAGGGTAGTCTACAGAACACATTTTAATCATCTATATGGGAAACAGAACTCCAAAAAGAACTGATAAACATCTATGTCTAAGTGAATCAAGCTCCCATACACCTGAAACAAACACAATATTAGAACTCGGTTCTACTTCAAAATAAAATAACAATGAATGTCCTGAAAAAGGAAAATTAAGTGGGACAGGAAGAAATGCTGCCTCCTTGTGGACATTTTTGTAACAGCAACTATAAAAGCTGTGCTGACTGGGACTTCATATTCCCAAGGTCCCCTAGGCTGGAAGTAACTGCCCTCCAGAAGTCCCCCTGGGTGGTCAACGAAAAAGAATTCAAAACTGGGAAAACGTTCAGGGAGCTGATTTCATTAGGTACATTTAACTCACATCCTTTAAGAAAAAAGTCACATGATGTCAACATTGCTAAAGATTAGAGAAATGCAAATGAAACCTACAAGTAGGTATCACTTCACACCAGTCAGAGCGGCCATTTTTGAACACTACACAAAGGTTAAATGCTGCAGACGCTGTGGAGGAAAAGGAACTCTCCTCCTCTGCTGCTGGAAACACAAATTGATGGCAGCCACTGTGGAGGACAGTGTGCTGGTTGTTTCCGACGTTCACAGTGCTAAGGGCAGCAGTTCAGTTCACTTCAGTTCAGTCGCTCAGTCGTGTCCAACTCTTTGCGACCCCATGAACTGCAGCATGTCAGGCCTCCCTGTCCATCACCAACTCCTGGAGTTTAGCTAAAAGTAGGGTCTTAGTCTCCCAGACCCGGATTCCTAACCACTGGACCACAGAAGCCAGCAGTTAGGGATAAAGTCCCTAGTCTTGCCTGCCTAGTTGAGAATGAATTCAGGTGAGGAGGCAGAAGGTAAAGAGTAAAAAGTTTATTGAAAAAAAGAAGTACATGTGGAAAGGTGCACAGGTGAGCGCAGAGAGTCATGCCTTTGGAAGTTTATATCCTTTATAAGGGGGCAGTTCTCCATATCTGTATATTCCCTCATGCCAATCATCTTGCTTTGTCCCCTCCCCTGGTTAATTTGTCTCAGGACTCTCCCCTGGGGTGCGCACGTACACCTTAGCCAAGATGGATCTTGAAGTGAAGGCTTCTGGGAGAAGCAAGACTCTTTATGGCCTGGAATTATCCTCTGACTTTTGACTCCAAAGAGCCTTTCTGTGCATGTGCAGTGTTCTCCCTAATTCTTTACTCAGACAGGGTTTTGCCTCTCTTAGTCCTTGCCGAGATTATTCCCTGGAGGTGTTTACAAGAGACAAAGACTGGCTACTTACTCCGTTTCTGTTGTTACTTCAATTTCCAAGAGCAAACAGGGGGCTGGTTGTAAATTCCTCAACTGGAACCCACCTATCTGTTGCCTCAGGAAATGTAGAGAGGAGGCTGGCTGTGAATTTTCAACCTGGAACCCATCTATCTCTCACCTCACTGGTTCCTTGAACAGTGAAAACAAGAATGAAATTAGAATATTCCTGAACACCATATACAAAAATAAACTCCAAATAAGATAAAGTTTCCACCTTAGTATGGCTCAGTGGTAAAGAACCCACCTGCCAATGCAACAGTCTCAGCTTTTGATCCCTGGGTTTGTTAGATTCCCTGGAGAAGGGAATGGCAATCAACTCCAGTATTCATGCCTGGGAAATCCCATGGACAGAGGATCATGGACTGTAGGTGGGCTACAGTCCACAGAATCGCAAAAAAGCGAACACAACTTAGCAACAGATTTTCAAGATAAAGATCTAAATGTAAAGTTGGTCTCTTGTGATCCCATGGACTGTAGCCCACTAGGATCCTCTGTCCATGGCATATCTCAGGCAAGAACACTAGAGTGGGTTGCCATTCCCTTCTCCAGGGGATCTTCCTGACCCCACATCTCCTGCCTTGCAGGTAAATTCATTTACTAACTGAGTCACAAGGGAAGCCCTGCTGCCTGAAGGCAGGTGTTTATAAAGACCTCAACCCAGGCATTGCTGGGAAGGGCTGGCCGGCTCGTCCAGGTCAGCCAATCCTCACCCATCAAGAGCTCATAGTTGCAGAAAATCGGGCTTGTTGTGCTAGCCAGGTGCAAGAAACAAAAGTGTGGTTGGATGGATATGTGGCTGCAGTTCTGGCTTGATATCTAATCATTTTTTCTGGGCCATGAGTGGGAGAGAATTTCAAGGAGACCTTTTCCTAAGGAGAGGAACCCAGGAGTCAGGGAGAGGAGGAGTGGTGGGTGGACACAGAGGCCCAGGACTGTGGGTGCAGTGAAAGCTTCTGGAAGACTGGTGGAGGGAGGCCACACAGAGTAAAGCCCAGGGTCACCAACCTGTCCAGGAGCAACTGTTAGTCCATATCCTGCTCTGAGGTGCTCAGAGCCAGCTCTGCCCAGGAAGAGGGCTTGGGGGTGCTGTGCAACAAGGGCTCTGTGCACGGTTCCTGTGTGCTGAGTCCTGCCCAGATGGGTCCGCTACCTGGGGAGGGGTCTGCCCATGTGAGCCCCGTGCCCTGGGAGGGATGTGTGAACTGGCTCCCTCTCTTTGCAGCTGGCACTGAGCTGCTTAGGATGCAGATTAAAATCAGCCGAGGACAAAGGTCAGGAGCAGGGTCAGGGGTCCCTCAGGTGTTCCATGCATGAGTTCCAGCTTGCTATGTTTGCCACATGACACAAGATGTTTCATAAGGGCACTAATCTCATTTTTGAGGGCTCCACCTATGTGACCTAATTACTTCCCAAAGGTCCACCTCCTAAGATCATCACATTGGATGTTAGGATTTGACACATGAATTATAGACAGACAGAAATATTCAGACACAAACATAGCCATGTTCAACAAATATTTGCCCAGTTTACTCTTGCCAGAGCTGAGAATACGTAGATGACCTAGCCCTTGAGAAACTCATAGTCTAAAGAAGGAGATGCCCATGTGAACAGATATTTTGAAGAAGAGTAACATGCACTATAATAGTTGTTTGTTGTTCAGCCACCAAGTCGTGTCTGACTCTTTGCAACCCCATTGATTGCACCACGCCAGGCTTCCCTGTCCTTTACTATCTCCTGGAGTTAAGTCAAATTCATGTCCATTGAGTTGGTGATGCTAGCTAACCATCTCATCCTCTGCTGCCCCCTTTGCCTTTTGCCTTCAATCTTTCCCAGCATCAGAATCTTTTCCAGTGAGTCGGCTCTAAGGGACATAGTAGCTCTGAGGACGGGGTCCCTAATGCTGTCTGGAGAAGCCAATCAGGCTTCCACATACGTCGGGATGTTGCTCTGGGAGGAGGAAGAAGAAAGTTCCAGGCAGAGAAATCAGGATGTGCAAAGGCAGAGAGAAGTTCCATGTGGAATGGAACATGAAAATCAAATGAATGCCTTCAAATTAGTTAATTAAAAGATTGGATATTCATGAGGCTGAAATTGCTGGTAAAGGTGACATCTTTGGAATAGTTAAAATTTTGATTTATTGAAACTACCTACATTGTTCTACCATCTCCTGAACACACACACATGCACCACACAAACACACACGTGTGTGTGTGTACATTGTGGAATATGCCAAACTTTCAGTAGTTAGCATTTCAAAAAAATTCATTTGTCCACTTAACAAATACTGCCTGAGCACCTAGGATATAATATGCCTGATCTCAAGGATTTGGAATTCCAGTAGGAGATATGGATAATAAACTGGTAAACAAACAAATGTACAGGATATTTCTCTGCGGAAAGTGCTATGAAGAAAAGGAAATAGGGTGGTGAGATGCCCAGTGATTGGGCATCACTAGTTTAGTGGAGAGAGTCAGGACTGGCCTTCTGAGGAGGTGATACACGAGTCCAGACCTAAAGAACGGGGTACAGCCATCCATGCCAAGAGATGAGGAAAGAGCATTTCTCGCAGAGGGAACAGTGAGCACAAGGACTCTAAAGTGAGCACAGGCTTTGCGTGGTTAAGGAAGAGAAAGAAGATTCATGTGGTGAGGGTGCAGTGGGGCAGAGGAAGAAGGGGTGTGAGATGAAGCTGGAGAGCTTCTGAGGACCAAATCATTCAAGGCTTTGAGGGTCAAGGTGAAGACTGGAGTTTTACTCCCAAACCATGAGAAGCCATTGAGGAGTTCTACGTGGGAAGAAATACGATCTACTTTTCCAGTTCATTTCTGTAAAAAATCATTCATCATAAAACCAAAAAAAAAAAAAAAATCAAACTGGACCTCATCAAAAAATTTTAAATCTGCTCATCAAAGACACTATTAAGAATATGAACAGATAAGCCTTAGACTGGGAAAAAGATTGGCAATACCTGTGTCTGATGAAGAACTTATATCCAGAATATATGAGGAACTATTACAGGTAAACCATGAACCCTCCCTCCCTGAGAAATACAATGGCAAAAGACTTGTAGCTCACAAAAAATACTGACAGATAATATCAGGAAAATGAAAATTGAAGGCACAACGAGATGCAGTATCACACCTACCAGAATAGTGAAAACAGACTTGATGAGGTAAAGTTTTTGGCATCTTTATTTATTTATTTATTTTTTAACATTTCCACCTTAATTTATTTGCTCAAAAATTATTTTAACATACAATGGGGGCAAACGAAAAATGTTGATGCCATGTTAATCTCTCCCTCCCCAGTTTTTGGCATCTTTAGAGAAACTCTCCATGCACTGTGGATAAATGGATAAAATAGGACAACAATGCTGGAAAACTATGCGGCAGTTTCTGATAAAGTTAAGCACACACATACCCTTGACCCAGCAATTCCATTCACGGGTATTTACCCAAGAAAAATGAAAGCATGTTCACAGACACAAAAAATTACACAGGAATGTACATCGCAGTCTTTACTTCATAATGGCCATCAATAGGAGAATGGATAATCAAACTATGGTATATTCATACAATGGAATAGTATTCAGCAATAAAAAAGAAGGACTTACTGATATACACAACAATATGGGTGAATCTCAAAAACATTATGTTAAGCAAAAGAAGCCAGACACAAAAGAGTACATATTGTATGAAGTCCAAGAACAGATACTACTGATGTATGTTAATGGAAATAAAGAAGTAGTTGCCTGGGAGGAGCGGGGAATTGATTCAAAAGAGACAAAAGGAAACTTTGTGAGTGATGAAATGTTATATACCTTCCTCTGGATCATGGTTACCTAAGTAAATACAATTGTGAAAATTCACAGAAATGCATGAGTGACATCAGAGCATTTGATCGTATCTGAGTTATACCTCAATTTTAAAAAAAAGGTCTATTTTTTTAAAAGAAAGGCATGTATGTCTTGCCTTGAACTGTCATGGGGCCTTTGTGAAATGTGACATAGTATTTTGAAAGAGTTAGATTCAGCATCAGACACACTGGGTTCCAGTGCAGCTGCAGGACCTTGAAAAAGTCACTTAGCTTTTTTCCATTTCCACCTCTGCAAGAAAAAATAATCTAAATCACAAGATGGCTATAAAGATTAAATGGAAAATTGATGTTAGTCTTTAAATCAGTACCTATCACCTGGAAAATTTTCAATAAACTTAGCTATTTCTAAAAAATGTTTGAAATAAACTGTAATCCTGGGGTGGGGGGGGCAGCTAAAAATACATTCTGTTCTGCTTTGTAAATAATATCATATGCAACTTAGGACAAATATTCCAAAATCAAAAGGAAGCACTGGAAAACAATTAAGTTAAAGGCATAGGTGTACTCGGTGGAGTACAGCTGTGGACACAGCTGGTAGCTATTACTTACTTGTGATTATTACAAGAAAATCTGGCACCTTCTGTGATCATACACAAATCGGTCTTCGTCATGTCCTACCTCATCTTTTTACCCAGTGTCAAAAGGAAAGGGAAAGGCTGCTTGGAACGAGGACTAAAAGGAAAACAAGCCAGGATTATTGAAAGTGCTTAGCTTCAACTTTTCTAAAGGAAACTCCCATTTTCACCTTTCCAGAGGGTTCCATGACAGATTAATTTATTCAGCTTCAAGACTCATCTGAATTTGAGAATAAGAACTAGTGGAGAAGTAAGAATGGAATTGAAATATATCTTGAACCTGTCTGCTTAATCCCTGCTCCCTGCTATATCAGCTTGCATCTCTCTCGGTCTGATCCATTTTTGAGAAAGAGAACCCACTAGGGCATCCTCTGGGAAGACCCTCCTCTTCTGTCCTCTTGTCTCTGCTTGGAGAGTCCTGAGGAGTTGGTCCACTGCACAGAGTATCTCCTTCTTCTCTGGGACTTTGCTGGCAGATCCAGCTGGTCTGCGACAACCCCTCTCCCAGGCTATGGTACAAGGGCTCCATCCTGGTTGCCCACCCTCCCCACCCCCACCAGGTATTACGACAAGCTAGTCAAGGGAAAATGAGATTTTAAAGGACCCCTTTGCACTGTCTGATGGCAGATTCTTTGTGTGCTACTCAGAGAACTTGATGGGGGACTAACCAGGAAGCAGCTCATGGTGGTCTTTGGCCGGGCCGGGTCATCTCCAGCCCATCATCCCTTCTCCTCCAGTGGCCATCTGTGACATTCCTTTTCTTTCTGCAGAGACTTTCTGGGAGCTTGGCAAGTGGACTCATTGTTCTGACACGTGTGGCCACTTGGAAGCCCGAATTCAGAGACCCCAGTGCCTGATGGCCAACGGGCAGGAAGTCAGTGAGGCCTTCTGTGACCAGCTCCAGAAGCCACGGGCTGCATTTCAGCCCTGTAGCAACCGGGACTGCCCCCCCAAGGTGTGTGCAATCACTCTTCTCTCCTTGCTACCAGGTTTCACTTGTTTTAAAATGCACAGTTATTTGGACTGAATAACTCAACCACTAACATTTGTTTTACGGGGACTGTATGAGGTGCTCAGCTAAGTAGTTTATGTGGAACACCTCACAGTCACCTATTAGGTCAAGATTATTCATTTTTAAAAATTAAAAAAAAAGTTTTTTGGTTGTACTAAACAGCATGCGCAACCTTAATTCCCTGACCAGGAAACCCGAGCCCCTTGCACTGGAAACTCAGAGTCTTAACCTCTGAACCTCCAGGGATGTCTCCAGTGTTGTTCATTCTCTATTATACAGTTGGAAAAGGTCCCTTAAGCCACACAGGTGTGAGGGCCAGAATTCAAGTTGGGTTGTTCTGATTTCAGAGCTTTGGCTCTTAATTGCCACCCTCACCTGCTCCCTGCACTCACAAT
Organism: Muntiacus reevesi; assembly: GCF_963930625.1. Lineage (NCBI taxonomy): Eukaryota > Metazoa > Chordata > Mammalia > Artiodactyla > Cervidae > Muntiacus > Muntiacus reevesi. The sequence goes on along the minus strand of NC_089263.1, from coordinate 25,605,284 downwards.
GGACCTTAAGAGCACAGGGAAACTGACTTCATGGGTTCACCTAGGAGATATGGCAGTGGGCCAGCATCACAATGTGCTTGTGAAAAGCACATTCCTTAGACTCTACCCACAGGGTCTTGTTTAGTTGCCCAATTGTGTCCGACTCTTTGTGACCCCATGGACTGCAGCACAACAGGCCTCCCTGTCCCTCACCATCTCCCAGAGTTGGCCCAAGTTCATGTTCATTGCATTGGTGATGCCATCCGGCCATCTCATCCTCTGATGCCCTCTTTTCCTTCTGCCCTCAATCTTTCCCAGCATCAGGGACTTTTCCAATGAACTGTCTGTTCACATCAGATGTCCAAAATATTGGAGCTTCAGGCTCAGCATTAGACCCTCCAGTGAATATTCAGGGTTGTTCTCCCTCAAGATTGACTGGTTTGATCTCCCTGCTGTCCAAGGGACTTTCGGGAGTCTTCTCCAGCACCACAGTTCGAAGGCACCAATTATTAGGTGTTCTGCCTTCTGTAGGCCCATCTCTCACAACCGTATGTGACCACTTCGAACACCAAACCTTGACAATACAGATTTTTGCTGGCAGAGTAATGTCTCTGCTTTACAACACACTGTCTAGGTTTGTCATTGCTTTCCTGCTACGAAGCAATGGTCTTCTGATTTCATGGCTACACTCACCATCTGCAGTGATTTTGGAGCCTAAGAAGAGGAAATCTGTCCCTACTTCCACCTTTTGCCCTTCTATTTGCCATGCAGTAATGAAGCCGGAAGTCATGATCTTAGGTTTTTATTACTATTTATATTTAGTCTTAACCCGGCTCTTTCACTCTCCTCCTTCACCCACATCAAGAGACTCTTTAGTTCTTCTCTGCTTTCTGCCATTAAAGTGGTATCATCCTCACCCCCAGCGGTAAAACCATTAATAACCTTTCAATGTCATGGGTGACACAAAACAATAATTTTAAAAGTATCCAAAATCAAACTCATAATCTCCACCAAATCTGATCTGCCCCTAATGTTCCAGATCACAGTGACTACATCCTAAGCTACCACCCCTCTTTCATCTCCCTTTCATCCATTCCTGTCAGTTTCCCACTGTTCCTACCTAAGTCCAAGCCATTGTCATTCTTCATGAGGGTCACGTCAGGGGCCTCCTGAGTTTTGTCTCCTCTCTAGAGTGCCTTGTCTACTCTACAAGCAGAACCATCTTTTACTTTACTTATTTTTTACTGGAGTTTAGTTGCTTTATGATATTGTGTTAGTTTCCACTGTACAACTAAATGAATCAGCCCATGTATACATACACCCCCTCTTTTTTTGGATTTCCTCCCCATTTAGGTCACCACAGAGAACTGAGTAGAGTTCCCTGTGCTATACAGTAGGGTCTCTTTAGTTATTTTATACATAGTAGTTAATATATGTCAATCCCAGTCTCCCAATTCATTTTCCCAAGTGGTCCTAGTGGTAAAGAATATGCCTGCCTCTCCTGCAAGAGCTTCGAGAGACTCAGGTTCGATCTGTGGGTTGAGAAGATCCCCTGGAGGAGGAAATAGCAACCCACTCCAGTATTCTTGCCTGGGAAATCCCATGGACAGAGGAGCCTGGAGGGCTACAGCCCATGGGTTGCAAAGAGTCAACATGGCTGAGCGACTAAACAACAACAAGGAGCATATAGTTGATTCCTTTTTCTTCCCTTTGGTTTCAATGAGTTGAAATCCACCTTTTTGAAATTTCCACCTAATTTTTCCCTAGCTCTGCTCTCTGAGGCCACACAGATGATGGCTTTTACATCCCTGAGGATGACTTAATCCCACCCCCATGCTATTGTTTCCACATGGCAATTCTGTTGCTCTGAGTGAAAGGAAATCTGAGAAGATGGCTGGGAGTTATATGTGCTACTGCCCATTCCCAGATACATGTGTGTCAGCCCTGAAACAGTCATAATGCTCGGATGATGGGCTTTCCTTCTGGAAGACAGTCCCCATAGGGTCTGACCTACTAAGCTCCTATAGTTTTTGTTCTTAGGTGGCTCACAGGCACATGGTCAGAGTACTCTGTGTCTTGTGGTGAAGGATTCCGCAGTGGGCAAGCACACAAGAGCCAACGGAATGGTGCAGGTGTTGCCTCCGAGAGCCCGCATCCCCAGAGACCGTACTCTGGGGAGAAGCCTGTTCCAGTCACTCCTGTGTTCAAGGGCTCACTGAATGAAGATACCAAGTAATGCTGACAAATCTAGTGTTTTGAAATCATCCAGGTCATTGGCAGGTCAGTATAAACCCTGACCCTTTCAGGCTCCGTTCAGTCATTATGAGGCACCATGGAACCACAAAGTCAGCCTGAACTCTTGCTTCACACTTGTTTGTGCATCTCTTCCATGTAGCATTCACACAGACAGGCACATTGTGTTAGTAAAGTAGGAAATGTGTTTTCTAGGAGAACCAAAGAACTAGAGCTCTGAATGTCCTTACCATGTCCTGAAGATCCTGGAAGAGCCCCGAAGATGAAAGGTTGTGGCTGTGAGCCAAGAACGACACTGGGATTCTTGGCCTGCAGATGAGAGTATTTCAATCTGGGGCCAGAGATGAGGCTTGATCACTTGGAGCTTTTGTGTAGCAAAGTTTTATTAAAGCACAAAAAGGATAGACAAAGCTTCTGACAATAGACAGCAGAAGGGGGCAGAAAAGATAGCTCCTTGCCAGTTTTTAGCAAGGTATCTTATGACTGTTAGCAAGCTGTTGATCATAGATAGAAGAAACACTTCAAGGTTGAGAGAGTTGCACCAGGTTTCTCTCCCACAACATACATATCTGCACAAGGGGAGTCCTCTACAGACTAGGTGTCTCTGGGTGAGATATATTGTATCCACAAAACAACAACAAAGTCTTGAAGGAAAACAGACCTCCAAACAAACACATAGTTACATTAACATAGCTTAAGAAAAACTTTTTCAAGAGTAAGATATATTGTTTCTTTGGGCAATTAGCAGCTCAAGGTTTGGGGAAAAGGTACTTTCAGGTAGAACCCATTGTCATCATAGCAGTACAGGATTAAAGGGAGCCTCCTACTCACATGACTAAAGCGGGAGCAGAGGAATGTAGGAAAAAAGGTCCACCACTTGCCATTCATTTCCTCCTGCCGCTTGGGGACCTCTGGCCTCCCGAGCATAACTTGCCAAACGGTGGGACCTTAATACGATAGGAAGCGTCCTTATAAGAGGAGGAAGGGACACCCAGAACTCTCTCTTCTTCTGTGTGAACACAGAGAAGAGGTCACATGAGGATGGAGACAGAGGACCCTGGAGGGCTACAGTCCAGTCCATGGGGTTGCAAAAGAGTTGGATACGACTTGCAACTAAATAGCAACAGTGTTGGAAGAGGGCTGTCTACAAGCCAGTAAAAGAAATCTGACTGAAACCAACCCTAACAACACCTTGATTTTGGACTTCTAGCCTCTAGAGTTGTGAAAAAATTAATTTCTGCTGTTTAAGGGATCCAGTGTGTGCTTTTCTTTTATGGTGCCCTGAAGACCACTGGGGCTTCCCAGGTGGTACTAGTGGTAAAGAATGTGCCTGCCAATGCAGGAGATGTAAAAGATGTAGGAGGCAAGGGTTCGATCCCCTGGGTTGGGAAGATCCCCTGGCAGAGGGCATGGCAACCAATTTCAGTATTCTTGCCTGGAGAATCCCATGGACAGAGGAGCCTGGCAGGCTACAGTCCATGGGATTGCAAAGAGTCAGACATGGTTGAATGACTAACACTACACAGACTACTACTAATACAGGGTCCTACATATTACTTTAAACATTTTTGAAGATTTTCTTTATTACAATGTAATTAGAGGTGGCATTTGGAATAGGGGTTCTGAGACTTTTGTGCATCTATTAATAGTGGTCCTTGGTTCCTTTTCCTAAAGCCTGCTCTTACTGTTACTGCCTCACATCTGTCTATCTTGTAGCTTCTCTTACTGAGTTGCAGTATTGAAAGGGACCTGACTCTGGCTTACCTTCATATTGGAGGACAAAGACACTACAATTTCCAAATGCTATCCTTGAGGTCAGACACATACATTTTCACAGACCAATCAGATTTTTTCTTCTCCAAAAAAGTATTAGAACAGATGATGACTTTTGTGTGTGCATGTTTATATTAGTCTCATTCAAATTGAAAACAAAAAGTGGAGCTACAAACCCAAGTTACAATTGTACTAGCTTTTCTTTTTTAAAGCTTCTAATTTTATACTGGAGTATAGCTGATTAACATTGTTGTTGTAATAGTTTCAAGTGGACAGCAAAAGAATTAGCCATACATATACGTGTATTCATTCTCTCACCAACTCCCCTCCCATCCAGGCTGCCACATAACATTGAGGAGAGTTCCCTGTGCTATATGTACTAGGACCTTGCTGATTATCCATTTTAATTATAGCAGTATAGCATTGCTGCTGCTGCTGCTGCTAAGTCGCTTCAGTCGTGCCTGACTCTGTGAGACCCCACAGACAGCAGCCCATCAGGCTCCTCTGTCCCTGAGATTCTCCAGGCAAGAATACTGGAGTGGGTTGCCATTTCCTTCTCTGAGAAGTGTAGCACTAGCTTTTCTAAACACCCATCTACCTATGGACCTCATGGCCATCTCTGCTAACAAGGATGCTTGCACTGAGATTTACAAAATCCTCCACACAATCAGAGGAAGGCCACTTTGCCAAAGTAAAGTTGGCACAGCATGTTGTGACAGGGTAGAGGTGGCCATTAAGGTCATAAATGAATGTCAACAGAGCGTTTCCAGTCTCCAGGAGCTCCTTCCCGAGGCCAACAGTATGAAAGTTCTGAACCATCCCGACACTGTGAAACTCCCGAAGGTCACTGACACAGAAGAGAAACTCTCCTCATCATGGAACACCTCCGTGGGGAAGACAGGCACACCTTCCTGGATGAGCAGGGCCGCATGACGAAGGCAGGGGTCTGAAGCCGCTTCCAGCGGCTGCTCTTGGCCCTTCAGCACTGCCACCAGCGGGGCACTGTGCGCTGGGACCTGACACTGAGCAGCGTGCTCCTCGATGAGAACCAGAAGGTGAAGATTTTGGACTTCAGTCTGAGCAATGAGTACAATCCAAGAGAGAAGCTAGATACTTTCTGCGGCACTGCCGCCTACACATCCCCTGAGCTCGTCCTGGGGCGGAGCTACGTGGGTCCACCTGTGGACGTGTGGAGCCTTGATGTGGTCCTACAGTCATGTTAACCGGGTCCTTCCCCTTCCAGGGACAAGATTTCTGGCAGCTCTGGCATAGAGTGCTCATAGGGCAATACATTGTGCCCCACACTACCTATCGTCTGAAATAAGAAGCTTACTTGCAAATATGCTGACTCTTGACTCTGTAGGGTTTGTCAACAGAGGTACTTTAACTGATATTTGGAAGCATCCATGGGTTAAGATGGGTCGGGAGCCACTCCTGCCACTCTGTGAAGAGGACTCAGGGGGGACAGTGGGGATGATTCTGGGCTCAAGGTGGGACCACAGCCTGCACTTGAAGGGACCCAAGGTGGGATTCCAGACCATTATTGTGAGGCCCTCCCTCCTCTTCCAAGAATCTCAGCAGCTGAGAACTCCAGCCTCCAAGCCTTGAGGCGTCCACCCTCCTACTGGCCTGGCTATTCCTGTGGGAGACCATTCCAGGCAGGGTCGACAACCCATGATTCACAGGAGAAGACCACCAAGCCTACCACGCCCCCCACCCCCCCCCACCCCAGCTTGGAAGTGAAGGCAAGTACTCCAAGCTCAACCCCCTTGTGGGACCTTTCGGCCTCCCACTCCATAAGCGGCATCTGTGACAGCTGCAACACCTGTGGCACCCACAACACCTGCAACACAAACAGTACCTGAGACCCCGTGACACCAGTGGCTCCCACAACACCCGTGACAGCAGTAGTACCCGTGACACCTGTGGCACGTTTGATACCCGCAACATTCGTGGCACCCAAGACACCAGCGGGACCCATGACATCCAAGATACCAGTGGCACTCAAGACAGCAGCAGCACCTGAGACACCAGAGACTCCAGCTGCACCAGGATACCAGCGGCACCCACTACGCCACTGACACCCCAGACACCAGTGGCACCCGAGTTACTAGTGACACCCATGACACCACTGATACCATGACACCAGCAGCACCCGTGACACCCGAGACAGCAACAGCGCCTGACACCCGCCACACCCAACGCACCCCAGGCACCCAGGGTACTAGTGACACCCATGGCACCTGTGACACCAGGGGTGCCTGAAAAACCTGCAGTAGAGCCCCAGAGGGAACCCACTGACCCCTGGGTGCGGCTGACACAGTCGGAAGCTCCTACCAAGTCAGGCAGCCAGAATCCTCAGCCACTCCCTCTGGCCTCAGTCAGAAAAAGAAGGGGCTGACTGGGAGAATAAAAAAGTTTTATTGTGAAACATTTCTGTTGCAGGCTTCCCGGCAAGAAGTGCAAAAATACAATAGTCCCAGAAACAACCCCTGCATGACTAACAGAGAAAAGTTGAGACCTGCTGAACTCCCTTAGACCCAGTCAAGTGGACTATGGGATTCAAATCTAGAACTCCATGGCCTCATAGGGCATTATCATGTGCCCTACTACTTATCATATGAAATAAGAACCCTATTCTTATGCATGCAGATCCTCACCCCTAAAAGCAGGGCTACTTTACCCTGTCTGTGGCAGCATCCGTGGGTCAAGACGGGCCAGGAAAAGCCACTCCTGCCACTGTGTGAAGCAGATCTGAAGGTGACAGTGTGGATGCCTCTGAGCTCGATGTGGGACCAGAGCCAGAAGTCAGAAAGCCTGAGCCTGAACAGTCCCAGGGTGGGGCCCCATGCCATCACTGTGAAGCCATCGCCCGCCATGAATTCCAGCACTCAAAAACTCCAGCCGCTAAGCCCTGAGGCGTGCGCCTCCATACCAGCCCTGCTATTTCTGTGGGAAACCATTTAGATGCAGGAGACAAACCACGATTCAAAGCTCACTGACTCTACCTCTCCCCCACCTACCGCATCTGCCTCGTGTTACTCTGGGGTCACTCCCTCCACCAGCGGTATCTACCCCAGCCGAGGCACCCGCCGCACCCCTGACACACACTGCACCCAATGCACACCCAACACCGGCCGCACCCTAGACACCCCCACACCCAGGGTACCAGCGACACCAGTGGCACGTGCAACGTCAGTGACATTCACTAACACCAGAGATACCAGCACCACCGGAGAGACCTGAGGTACCAGCAGCACCACAGACACCTGCGGCAGCCATGACACCAGGGGCACTTGAGACACCTGCAGCAAAGCCCAGGCGTGTACCCACTGCCCCCTGAGTGAGACCCACACTGTTGGGAGCTCCTCCCAAGCTAGGCAGCCAGAGTCCTGAGCCACTCTCTCGGCCCTCAGCCAGAAAAAGATAGGGGTGGCTGGGAGATGTGGAGTTTTATAATACAACATTTCTGTTGTGGATTGCCCAGAAATACCCTTAAAAGTAAACTAGGCTCAGAAACAATCCATGTATTACTGACCAAGACAAAAGGTGAGAACGGCCGAACTCCCTGGGACCTGGCCAAGTGGATATGGGATTCAAACCCAGCACCTCCACAGCCTCACAGGGCATTGCCATGTGCGCAACTACTTATATGAAATAAGTAACTTAATGGCAAGCGTGCTGACCTTCAACCCTACGAAGAGCCACTTAACCCTATCTGTGGCAGCATCCATTGGTCAAGATGGACCAGGGAGAGCCACTCCCACCACACTGAAGAGGAGTCAGAAGTGAAAGTTGGGGATGCCACTGGCCTTGAGGTGGAACAAGAGCCAGAGCTCAGAAAGCCTGCACTTGAATAGACCCAGGGTGGCGCCCTGTGCCTTCACTGTGAAGTCGTTGCCTGCCATGAAGAATTCCAGCACTCAGAAACTCCAGCCTTTATGCCCGGAGATGTACACTCTTATAGCAGCCTGGCTATTTCTGTGTGAAACCATTCAGATGCAGGATTCAACCCACGATTCAAAGATCACACACGCTACCACTCCCTCACCTACCACATCTGCCTTGAGTGACCCTGGGGCCATTCCCTCCACCAGTGGTGTCTTCCCCAGCCAAGGCACCTGCCACATCCCCAACACCCACTGCACGCCTAACACCCTCGGCACTGACAAAACCTATGGCGCATGTGATGCCCGCGACATTCCCAACACCAGACACACCAGCCACACCCCAGACACCCACAGCACCCATGACACCTGTGACACCAGGGGCACCCAAGACACCTGCAGCAAAGCCCAGGAGTGTACCCACTGCACGCCCCACCCCAGTGGGGCTGACACTGTTGGAAGCTCCTCCCAAGTCAGGCAGCCAGAGTCCCCAGCCGCTCCCTCTGTCCTCAGCCAGATAAAGAAGGGGCTGGCTGGGAAAATACAAAATTTTATTGTGAAACATTTCTGTTGCAGGCTTCCCGGCAAGAAGCACATAAATACAATAGTCCCAGAATCAACCCCTGTATGACTAACTGAGACAAAAGTTCAGACCTGCTGAGCTCCCTTAGACCTGGTCAAGTGGATTATGGGATTCAAATCCAACACCTCCACAATCTCATAGGACATTATCATGTGCCCGGCTACTTATCATACGAAATAAGAACGTGATGGCAAGCATGCTGATCCTTACCCCTAAAAGCAGGGCTACTTTACCCTGTCTTTGGCAGCATCCATGGATCAAAATGGGCCCGTGCTGGGAGCCATTATGGGAGGTCCTGCCCCTGACAAGGTCATGAAGAAAATACCGGGCAGGCAAGGCCATCTGGGACCCCATCCATGACGAGGTAATGAGGAAAAAACCTGACAGGCAAGGCCGTCTAGGATAAGGGACCCTCCAGGTTGGCCTTGGCCTCTACCCCATCCTGTATCCTCCCCCTTTTTCTGCTGTTGTTCTTGTTTGCCCTGCTGCGGATTCTTGTGTTGCCTGCTGAGAGCTCTCCTGCTCCTCTTTCATTGAATAAAGACCAACTTATAATCCTAATTAATAAATCTCCTGGACGCTGGTATGAAGGGGCCGGGGATGAAGGAAATGATTCAATTCAAACCCTTTTGCTGGCATTCTGGCTTGTTTGATAAATGTATGTTCTCATTGCAAAAAATGCTCATGATTGTTCTAAACATCCTAAGCACAGTACACTAACAAAAGAAACTATTAAACATAGGCCCCTCCATGGGGTGAGAAAAGTTCCACAAATATAATAGCCACAAATGTGCCTAATAGAAAATACTTTAGATAGAGATTAGCTGGCGACTTCTTGCAGGTAGTTAACTTTTAGACCAAGAGCATGTTTTGTGCAATATCTGCTGTTTTTGCAATCCTTTGCATTTCTCTTCTATAAAAATGTGATCCTATCTAGTTCCCATGGAGATGACACCTAATAGAAATAAAATAGATCAACCACAAAAAAGACAGGGTCGGCTACTGAAGTTGCTTAAAGTTGCACCAGGTGCAAGCCATAAATTGTCAACAGGCCTGATAGCCAAAAGATATTATACATAGAGATTAACCTTAAAAAAGGCCCTAATAGGCACAGAGCCCTTTGGGGGGGGGGGTGAGGAAGCCCTATTAAAGAATACAAAAAATATTGTTTTAAAAGTGGTTATTAGATCAATGTTTGATTGATGTTAATGTGCTGAGGTTGTGTAGTGGAAAACTATTGTCAATATAGTTGGAGATCTAGAAAAATAAGAGTTTAGCCCTAGTATAAAAACAATAAGATAATTGTTAATTTTAACCAGGAGTGCTAAACAGGGGCTGCCTCACCAGAGCTGCATAGTCTTTGTGTGCTAAACTTTTTAGATAAATTTAGCTGAGAAATTTCTGCAAAAAGACTGACTTTTATGTTAATAGGATTGTATTTCTATTATGTTGCAACCTGCTGTACCATGAGACTGCCACTTTTCTGTTTTCTGCTAACCTCAAGGCCAGAAGATAATGTACAAAATATCTATGGAAAAAGGCTCTCATAAACAAAAAATATACAGAGCACACCTGGTTTCATGAAGGACAAGCTGATATAATGTTAAACTAAGTCTGTATGCTTACCTCCCCCTTAGAAATGTGCCAACCTTGTTGTGGCCATGGGATCTCCAACTGCATGCGAGAGCAACGTGGAGAGACTTTGACAGCACAGGTCAGCATAATATCTGCAGCTGCCACTCGCCTTTCCTATAATCTCAGGGAAAAAAAAAAAAAAAAAAGAAATGTGCCAACTTAGGGTACAAAGGCTACGGTTAAAAATAAAGCAACAGCCAGACTCTGCTGCACATCCTGGTCTGGTCTCTCTCTCTCTCTCTCTCTCATTTTCCGACGCTGTTCATCCTGAGGGTTCCCCTGGATCCTGCTGGGGCTGGACCCCGGCAGGCCAGGAAAAGCCACTCCCGCCACTGTGTGAAGAGGATCTGAAGGTGAAAGTATGGATGCCTCTAAGCTCGATGTGAGATCAGAGCCAGAAGTCAGAAAGCCTGAGCTTGAATAGTCCCAGGGTGGGGCCCCCGTGCCATCAGTGTGAAGTCATCACCTGCCATGAAAAATTCCAGCACTCAAAAAACTCCAGCCTCTAAGCCCTGAGGTGTTCACACTCACACTGCCCTTGCTATTCCTGTGGGAGAAAATACGGATAGAGGAGACAACCCATGATTCAAAGATCCCCTGACCCTACCACTCCCCCACCCATCTGCCGTGTGTGACCCTGGGGCCACTCCCTTCACCAGCGGCATCTTCTGCACCCGAGGAATCCGCTGCACCCCTGACACCTGCTGCACACCATTCACGCCCGACAGCCGCCAAACCCAAGGCACCCCTGACACCTGGGACACTAACGACACCTGGGGCACACACAACAGCAGCCATTTTCTTGACACGCAAGACACCAGCAGCACCCGAGACACCCGTGATTCCAGGGGAACCGGGACACCTGCAGCAAAGCCTCAGAGGGTATGTGCTGTGGCTGCTACCCCTAACTGGGTCCGACACCATTGGAACCTTTTCCCAAGCCGGGCAGTCAGAGTCCCAAACCATTTCCTCTGCCCAGACCAGAAAAAGAAGCAGCTGGCTGGTAGAATAATGAAATTTTATTATGAATCATTACTACTTGGTGCTTGCTGGAAACAGGCACAGAATTACAATAGTCCCAGTAACAACCCCTGCATGACTAACTGCAACAAAAGGTCAGACCTGCCAAGCTGCCTGGGACCCCATAAAGTGGACTATGGAGTTCAAATCCAGAATGCCATGGCCTCGTAGGATATTATCATGTGCCCTCATAGGGAATTATCATGATAAATTTCACATTATCATGTGAAATAAGTACCAAATGGCAAGCATGCTGATCCTCAACCCTAAAACAAGAGTTAATTTACCACAACTGGCAGCATCCATGGGTCAAGATGGGCCAGGAGAGCCACTCCTGCCACTCTGTGAAGAGGATTCCTAAGTGACAGCAGATGCCCTTGGGCTCAAGATGGGACCAGAGCCAGAGCTCAGAAAGCCTGTGCTGGAATAGGCCCAGGATGGGGCCCTGTACCACTGAAGAGGAAAAATTAAAATTTTACCTCCTTTTGGCTCTGTAACTCACCTTACCCGTTGCAAAGTCTGGATCATGTAGGTCACGTAGTCTGAAAGTGGGGACTTGCAATACTGCTGCTGCTGCTGCTGCTGCTGCTAATCACTTCAGTCATGTCCGACTCTGTGTGACCCCATAGACAGCAGCCCACCAGGCTCCCCCGTCCCTGGGATTCTCCAGGCAAGAACACTGGAGTGGGTTGCCATTTCCTTCTCCAATGCATCAAAGTGAAAGTGAAGTCACTCAGTCATGTCTGATTCTTAGTGACCCCATGGACTGCAGCCTACCAGGCTCCTCCATCCATGGAATTTTCCAGGCAAGAGTACTGGAGTGGGGTGCCATTGCCTTCTCTGCTTGCAATACTAGGAACCGGAATTTATCTCACTCACCCTTATCCTGCTCTTTGCAGTCGCACAACCCCTGCAAACCTGCTTAATCATGCCTGTCCAGGTAGGCATCCCCCTCCCTATCTTGACCACTGTTCCCACACGTGCGAAACCCTTTAGTTTAAACCAACCTATAACAGCTAGTGTTGCCCACTATAGTCTGTCTATAAAAACTCTGCAATCCCTTTGTTTGGGGCTCAGAGCTTGAAGTGTTAACTCCTCTGGGCCCGCTGGTGTAATAAACCTGAGTTCTCCAACTCTCCGAGCGTGGTGCTTGGTTTCTCAAGTACTGGTTTCTGCAAAACCATCGCAGTGAAGCCCCTCCTGCCATGAGGAACTCCAGCACCAAAAAACTCCTGCCTGCAAGCTGTGAGGTGTCCACCTTCATTCTGGCCTGGCTTTTCCTGTGGGAGACCATTCGGATGCAGGACAGGACGCATGATGCAAAGATCCCTGACACACCCAAGGCACACCTGACACCCGATGCACGACTGATGACCAGCGCACACAGGGCACTAGTGACACCTGAGACACATCTGCCTCCTGTGACCCTGTGGCCCCTCCCTCCACCTGCGGCATCTTCGGCTCCCAAGGCACCCGCCGCACATCCAACACCCGCCGCACCCGAGGCACACCCAACAACCCTGGGGAGGGGGTCACTAGCAGCACCCGCCGCATGCGGGCCACCAGCAACATTCACGATACCCGAGACACTGGTGGCACCTGAGACACCCTAGGCACCACCAACAGCCGTGACACCAGGATCACCTGAGACACCTGCAGCAAAGCCCCAGAAGTTACCCACTGCCCCCTGAGTGCAGCCGACACAGTGGGAAGCTCCTACTAAGCCAGGCCTCCAGTGTCCCCAGCCACTCCCTCTGCCCTCTGCCCTCTGCCAGAAAATGACGGGGCCGGCTGGGAGAATGTGAAATTTTATTGTGAAACATTTCTGTTGCAGGTTTCCCAGTAAGAGGCATAAAAATACAACAGTCCAAAAAACAACCCCTGCATGATCAACTGAGACAAAAGGTCAGACCTGTCAAGGTCCCTGGGTCCCGGTCAAATGGACTATGGGATTCAAATCCATCACCTCCACAGTCTCATAGGGCATTACCATGTGCCCGACTACTTATCATACAAAACAAGAAGTTTAATGGCAAGCAAGCTGACCTTCAACCATACAAACAGCTAGTTTACTTCATCTTTGGGAGCATCCATGGGTCAAGATGGGTCAGGAGGAGCCACTTTTGCCACTTAGTGAAGAGAATTCGTATGTGACAATGCGATGCCTCTGAGCCCAGGGTGGGACCAGAGCCAGAGCTCAGAAAGCCTGAGCTTGAATAGACCCCAGGGTGGGGCCCCAACCACCACTGTGAAGCCCTTCCCTGCAGTGAAGAACTTCAGCCCCCCCAAAACTCCAGCCTCCAAGCCCTGAGGTGTCCATCCTCACATTGGCCTGGCTATTTCTGCAGGAGACCATTCAGATGCAGGAGACAACCCACAATTCAAAGATCCTGACTCTACCACTTCCCCACCCATTCCATCTGCCTTGTGTGACCTTGGGGCCACTCCCTCCACCAGAGGCATTTCTGCCACCCAAGGCGCCCACCACTCCCCCAACACCCGCCACACCTGAGGCATCCCAGCACCGGGACACCAGTGACACCTGTGACACCAGCAGCGCCAGGGACAGCTGCGGCACCAGGGACACCAGCTCAAAGCCCAGAGGGAATCCAGTGCTCCCTGAGTGTGGCCGACACCACCAGAAGCTCCTCCCCAGCTAGGCAGCCACACTCCCCAGCCACTCACTTTGACCTCAGCCAGAAAAAGATAGGGGTGGCTGGGAGATGTGGAGTTTTATAATACAACATTTCTGTTGTAGATTGCCCAGAAATACCCTCAAAAGTAAACTAGGCTCAGAAACAATCCATGTATTACTAAGACAAAAGGTGAGACCTGCCGAACTCCCTGGGACCTGGTCAAGTGGACTATGGGATTCAAATCTAGCACCTCCCTGGCCTGCTCAGAGGATGCTCTGGAATGGCCTGGGGGACCAGAATAGCGTCACCCTGACCCAGCTGCCCCTCCTTACCCCACTGGGTGAAACTTCATAGACTGGACTGTCCCCCGGGCATGTCCCCCTTCTCCCACTTTCCCTCCTTCCATGTTGGTGGTGGAGGGGATAGTTCTTGCCAACTCTGGTTCTTCATAGTTTTAATAAACTTTATATCTCCAGAAAGACGCATCTCCCTCTGTTTTGCATCCTCTCCAGTTAGAGAAGTGTATAGTCATGTAGGACTTGGAGTTAATGACCTAAGAATTAGCACAATCACTCTCAAGAGAGACAACTGCTGCACTGCAGGGCAGAAATGCAGAAAGAGTGTATTCTCCCACACTGACAATACTGAACATTTTCAGAAGGGCCGAGGGGAACTTTGACCCCTGCAGCCTGAGGTAATCAGGACCGGGTGGTCTAGGATTGAACAGTAAGTCCCCTGAACTAGCCCATGTGTGGTGTGGTCAGCTCCCTGTGCAGATGAGTTTCCTGAATGTCCTGTAGGAGTTGGGTGTTCTCCTCTCCCCTGTGGGGAGGGGCCCTGATGGGTGGAGTTTTGTTAAAACATTGCTTCTGTTTTATGTTTTGGGATTTTGACCTCCTAGCATGTGGGATCTTAGCCCCCTGACCAGGGATGGAACCCACATCCCTTGCATTGGAAGGCGAATTCCTAACACTGGACTGCCAGGGGAAGTCCCATTTTTGCTGCGTGGGTTTGACTACAGGGACTGGAAGATTTGAAAATACTACATTTGCTAGCACTACCTTGTTCCTTCGTTCAACCAGTCAGAGTCCTGACTCTGGGGATGCACATTCTTAGTGGCAATGCCTGCACCATTCCTGTGACTCTTGTGTGCTTACATGTCACTTGCCCACTGCAGAATCCTTCACCACAAGACACAGAGCACTCTCATCATGAGCCACCTAAGAACAAAAACTACAGAAGTTTAGTAGGTCAGACCCTATGGGGACCGTCTTCCAAAGGGAAAGCCCATCCTAGCACTATGACTGTTTCAGGGCCTACAAACACGTATCTGGGAATGGGCAGTAGCACATATAACTCCCAGCCATCTTCTCAGATTTCCTTTCACTCAGAGCAACAGAATTGCCATGTAGAGACAACAGCATGGGGGTGGGATAAAGTCATCCTCAGCGATGTAAAAGCCATCATCTGTGTGGCCTCAGAGCTAGGGCAAAATTAGGTGGAAATTTAAAAAAGGTGGATTTCAACTCATTGAAACCAAAGGGAAGAAAAAGGAACCACATAAATGCTCCTTGTTCAGTTGTGTCTGAGTCTTTGCAACCCCATGGGCTGTAGCCCATCAGGCTCTTCTGTCTATGGGATTTCCCAGGCAAGAATACTGGAGTGGGTTGGTATTTGCTCCTCCAAAGGATCTTCTCAACCCAGCAATTGAACCTGTGTCTCCTTCAGCTCCTGCATTGGCAGGCAGATCCTTTGCCACTAGCGCCATCGTGGAAGATGAACTGAAAGATTGCAATTGACATATGTACACTGATATGTATAAAATAGATAACTAATGAAACCCCAAAGCACAGCACAGGGAACGCTACTCAGTGCTCTGTGGTGACCTAAATGGGAAGGAAATCCAAAAGGGATGGGATGTATGTATATATGGGGCTGGTTCACTGTGCTGTGCAGCAGAAACTAACAAACATCGTAAAGCAACTATACTAAAAAAACAAACAAAAAAACGTAAAATAAAAATGTTTCTGCTTATAGAGTGAACAAGGCACTCTACGTGAAAGTCTCTCAGTCGTGTCTGATGCTTTGCAACCCCATAGACACACTCCATGGAATTCTCCAGGCCAGAATACTGGAGTGGGTAGCCTTTCTCTTCTCCAGGGAATCTTCCCAACCCAGGAATCAAACCCAGGTCTCCCACATTGGAGACAGATTCTTTACCAGTTGAGCCACAAGCAAAGCCCAAGAATACTGGAGTGGGTAACCTATCCCTTCTCCAGTGGATCTTCCTCATTGAGGAATCAAACTGGGTTCTCCAGCATTGCAGGCAGATTCTTTACCAACTGAGCTATCAGGGAATTCTGAAGGCACTCTAGGAAGGAGACAAAACTCAGGAGGCTCCTGATGAGGCATTAATGAGGAATGACAATGACAGTGAGACACTGACAGGAACAGAAGGAAGTGAGAGGAAAGGGGGTTGGGTAGCTTAGGATGTAGTCATTGTGATCTGGAACACTAGGGTTAGATCAGATTTGGTGGAGATTACGAGCTTCATTTTGAATACCTTTAAAATTATTGATTTGTGTCATCTATGACACTGAAAGGTTATTAATGGTTTTACTTTTGGGGGTGAGGATGATACCACTCTAATGGTAGAAAGTAAAGAGGAACTAGAGTCTTTTGATGAGGGTGATGGAGAGTGAAAGAGCTGGCTAAAGAATAAATAGTAAATAAATTTAAAAAAGAAAAAAAAGAATAAATAGTAAATAAAACTAAGATCATGTCATCCAGCCCCATTACTTCATGGCAAGTAGAAGAGGAACAGGTGGAAGGAGTGACAGATTTCTTCTTCTTAGTTTCCAAAATCACTGCAGATGGTGACTGTAGCCATGAAATCAGAAGATGATTGCTTCGTGGCAGGAAAGCGATGACAAACCTAGACAGTGTTGAAAAGCAGAGATATTATTCTGCTGACAATGTTCTGTATTGTCCTGTACTGTCAAGGCTACAGTCCTCCCAGTGGTCACCTATGGTTGTGAGAAATGGACCTACAGAACGCAGAACACCTAATAATTAATGCCTTCAAACTGTGGTGCTAGAGAACACTCCTGAAAGTCCCTTGGACTGCAAGGAGATCAAACCAGTCAATCTTGAGGGAGATGAACCCTTAAAATTCATTGGAGGGACTGATGCCTAGGCTGAAGCTCCAGTTTTGATCATCTGATATAACAGATAACCACTGAAAGACCTTGATGCTGGGAAAGATTGAGGGCAGAAGGAAAAGAGGGCATCAGAGGATGAGATATCAGGATGGCATCACCAATGCAATGAACATGAACTTGGGCCAACTCTGGGAGATGGTGAGGGACAGGAAGGCCTGGCGTGCTGCAGTCCATGGGGTCACAAAGAGTCAGACACAATTGGGCAACTAAACAACAAGACACTGGGGGTAGAGTCTAAGGAATGGTGATTTTCACCAGTAACTCTTGTGATGCTGGCCCACTGCCATATCTCCTAGGTGAGCCCTTGAAGTCAGTTTCCCTGTGCTCTTAAGGTCCATTGTGAGTGCAGGGAGCAGGTGAGGGTGGCAATTAAGAGCCAAAGCTCTGAAATCAGAATAACCCAACTTGAATTCTGGCCCTCATACCTGTGTGGCCTAGGGGACCTTTTCCAACTGTATAATAGAGAATGAACAACACTGAAGACATCCCTGGAGGTTCAGAGGTTAAGACTCTGAGCTTTCAGTGCAGGGGGGGCTTGGGTTCCCTGGTCAGGGAATTAAGATTGTGTATGCAGCTTAGTACAACACAAAAATCTTTTTCTTAATTTTTATAAAAGAAAATGAATAATCTCGACCTGATAGGTAACTGTGAGGTGATCCACATAAACTACTTAGCTGAGCACCTCATACAGTCCCTGTAAAACAAATGCTAGTGGTTGAGTTATTCAATCCAAACAACTGTGCATTTTAAAACAAGCAAAACCCTGGTAGCAAGAAGAGAAGAAGAGTGATTGCACACACCTTGGGGGGGGCAGTCCCGGTTGCTACAGGGCTGAAATGCAGCCCGTGGCTTCTGGAGCTGGTCACAGAAGGCCTCACTGACTTCCTGCCCATTGGCCATCAGGCACTGGGGTCTCAGAATTCGGGCTTCCAAGTGGCCACACGTGTCAGAACAATGAGTCCACTTGCCAAGCTCCCAGAAAGTCTCTGCAGAAAGAAAAGGAATGTCACAGATGGCCACTGGAGGAGAAGGGATGATGGGCTGGAGATGACCCGGCCAAAGACCACCACGAGCTGCTTCCTGGTTAGTCCCCCGTCAAGTTCTCTGAGTTGCACACAGAGAATCCCCCATTAGACGATGCAAAGGGGTCCTTTAAATCTCATTTTCCCTTGACTAGCTTGTCGTAATACCTGGTGGGGATGGGGAGGGTGGGCAACCAGGATGGAGCCCTTGTACCATAGCCTGGGAGAGGGGTTGTCGCAGACCAGCTGGATCTGCCAGCAAAGTCCCAGAGAAGGAGGAAATACTCGGTGCAGTGGACCGACTCCTCAGGACTCTCCAAGCAGAGACAAGAGGACAGAAGAGGAGAGTCTTCCCAGGGGATGCCCTAGTGGGTTCTCTTTCTCAAAAGTAGATCAGACTGAGAGAGATAAAAGATGATTTAGCAGGGAGCAGGGATTAAGCAGACAAGTTCAAGATATATTTCAATTCCATTCTTACTTCTCCACTAGTTCTTATTCTCAAATTCAGATGAGTCTTGAAGCTGAATAAATTAATCTGTCATGGAACCCTCTGGAAAGGTGAAAATGGGAATTTCCTTTAAAAAAGTTGAAGTTGACCACTTCCAATAATCCTGGCTTGTTTTCCTTTTAGTCCTCGTTCCAAGCAGCCTTTTCCTTTCCTTTTGACACTGGGTAAAAAGATGAGGTAGGACATGACGAAGACCGGTTTGTGTATGATCACAGAAAGTGCCAGATTTTCTTGTAATAATTATAAGTAAGTAATAGCTACCAGCTGTGTCCACAGCTGTACTCCACCGTGTACACCTATGCCTTTAACTTAATTGTTTTCCGGTGCTTCCTTTTGATTTTGGAATATTTGTCCTAAGTTGCATATGATATCATTTGCAAAGTAGAACAGAATGTATTTTTAGCTCCCCCCCACCCCAGTGAAAGTGAAAGTTGCTCAGTGGGTCTGACTCTTCGAAACCCCACGGACTATACAGTCCATGGAATTCTCCAGGCCAGAATACTGGAGTGGGTAGCCTTTCCCTTCTCCAGGGGATTTTCCCAACCCAGGGGTTGAACCGAGGTCTCCCTCATGGCAGTTGGATTCTTTACCAGCTGAGTCACAGGGAAGCCCCAAAACACAAAGAAAGATCAACAATTCACTTATATGAGAGCTTAAGCATGAGATGATAAAACCACAGAATAAAATGGAAAACTACAGAGCCGAGGAAACAAACTGTGAAACATAACATCATTAAAAACTAACTCAGAACCAAGAGAAAAAAAATATAGGAAACACGGCTGAAGGTCAAATTAATGACACAGAAACAAGACTTGGAAGTGAATGCAGTGTTTGAGAGAGAGAAAGAAAAGTTTTAAAGCAATCAGAGGGGTGAATGGAGGGCTGGGCTACAAAACAAGCTTCTGGGTGACGGAGATGTTCTGTATCATGAATGGGACCGGGTTTCTGTGGTCAGGTCCACCTGTTAAAATTCATCACTTTAGATTGACACAGCTTTTTTTTGTACACAATACCTCTCTAAAATCAATTTTTAATGTAGTATTTAGAGATAAAATGAGAGAGAATCCAATATTGAGGATAGCTGGATTATTCAAGTAGAGGTTTCAACACATGAACCAGAAAAAATGTTGATAAATAAAATATGTGGAAAATGTGCTTAAAATACAGCTTGGAAAGGTTACACTGTCTTCCAGGAAAAAGCAATAAAAAATGATTAATGTAAAAACCCCGAGCTTTCAGCAGAATCTCCTCCCTAAAGATGCCCACACCCTAACCCCTAGAATATATGAATATACTATTACATGGCATGAGGGATTCTGCAGATGTGATTAAGGTTATGGACCTCAAGATAGGGCGATTATCCCAGTGGGCCTAATCACACAAGCCCTTAAAAACAGAAAGAATTTTCTGGCTGGAGTTAGAGAGATGCAGCAGAACAAGAGGCAAGAGTGAGAGCATGAGAGGCACTCAGCCGCTGTGGCTGGCTCCAGGACGGAAGGGGCCAGGAGCCAAGGAATGCAGGAGGCCTCCAGAAGTGGGAACAGCTCCCGGCCAAGAGTCAGCAAGGAAATGGAGATTTCAGCTCTGCAGCTGCATGGATCTGCACTCTGTCAACTGCCTGAATGAGGCTGGAAGTGGATTCCACGCTGGGCCTCCAGAGAAGGGATCAGGCTGACAGATGCCGTGATTTTAGCCTAGTGGGACCTATAGAAATCATTGAGTCTACTGGGTTTCTGACCCACTGAACTGAGATAATACATTTGCGCTGTCTTAAAGCACTAAGTAAATGAATGTACTCAAAAATTAAGACTTTGAGGATGAAAAAAAAGAATTGTATAAGCATTTAGGTACAAAAATCAAGTCCTTTACAAGAATAAAAAGCCAGGTGGACTTCAGACACAGCAACATTCAAAACCAGAAAAAGAGGGAACAAAAGTTTTGAGAGAGAGAATTGGGGTCCCAAGAATATTATGCCCAGTCAAATTGTTATTCAAATACAAAGGCAATAATTTTCTGTAATATAGGAACAGTAATAGTACCAATCTCATGGGATTCAGTAAGGATTAAATGAGATGTCAGAGTGAAAAGTTCAATAATTACAACAAAAGATCATGGCATCTGGTCCCATCACTTCATGGGAAATAGAAGAGGAAACAGTGGAAACAGTGTCAGACTTTATTTTGGGGGGCTCCAAAATCACTGCAGATGGTGATTGCAGCCATGCAATTAAAAGATGCTTACTTCTTGGAAGGAAATTTATGACCAACCTAGATAGCATATTAAAAAGCAGAGACATTACTTTGCCAACAAAGGTCCATCTAGTTAAGGCTCTGGTTTTTCCAGTGGTCATGTATGGGTGTGAGAGTTGGACTGTGAAGAAAGCTGAATACCGAAGAATTGATGCTTTTGAACTGTGGTGTTGGAGAAGACTCTTGAGAGTCCCTTGGACTGCAAGGAGATCCAACCAGTCCATCCTAAAGGAGATTAGTCCTGGGTGTTCATTGGAAGGACTGATGCTGAAGCTGAAACTCCAATACTTTGGCCACCTCATGTGAAGAGTTGATTCATTGGAAAAGACCCTGATGCTGGGAGTGTCAGGGAATGTTTGACGGGAGGATTCCGACGTGCTGTCTCTCATGAGTCCTTTGTCCCTCTTCAAGCGGAACAGCACGCTGCTCCCAGGGACTGGGGTCATTGTGTGAGGCAGGCTTGGGTCTCCTTTAGTAAACATTCTTTTAGGACAAAACTCCTTAGTCTTGTTCCCCTTTCTTGAGATATGGATTGTCTCCTGACCTTGTGACCAACATTACCCCCTTGTTCCCTTGGTAACGGTTGCTGTACGTTTGGTTTTCTGATCTCTATCATTCCCGAAAGAAGTTTCTTGTACCACAGCCTATATATACTCATAGAAAAATCATTAAAGCACCTTAGATCCATCAGAGCTTAGGTCCCTGGGGTCTTTTTTTTTGTCTCTCTCTCTCTCTCTCTCTCTTTCTTTTACTTTCTTATTGTCGACTCCGTACCACCAGGTTCCAGTCCATTAAAGGACCCCAACAAATGGTGCCAAGAAGCAGGGACACTGGTATACGTGGCATATCGGGCGGAGTGACTCAGGGACCTATTGAGGTCGGTAAGTACTAAGGCATGGGTCAAACGGCTGGAAAACCCCATCATTTTTCTACTTTACTTCACGATTTGTTTAAAGTTCAGGGACTTCTGGTTTCACGCCAATGAATAGAGGCTTGCCTTCAAACAGTAGTTGAACATAATCCTTAGTTTCCTGATAAATGCAGTTTTGATTTAGAAATTTGGCTCCGGGTCAAAGAAAATGTCAAATGAGCAGCCAAACAAGGAAAAAATATTCCAATTGATCTCTAGCCCCTATGGGCTCTCACTAAAGCTGTAATTCTGCCATTTCAAGGTACATTCTAGCCACAGACAGAACACTTATTACATAAATACAAATTAAATGATAAAACTTTGAAACGGTCCAATTAAAACAATACAAAATATCTCAAAATTTTCTTACTAGCCCTGCCCCGGCTGCTCCAAATGCTCCTCCTCTGCCAACAGTCGCAACTCCAAGTCTCTCCTTTGTTAGAACCTAATGAAAATTATGCTAATTTTTAAGCTAGATTAGAAGCTGCTATTTCCCCATATTGTAATCGGAGAAGAAACCAAAAAACAGCTAGAGAAATTACTTGCTTATGAGAATGCAAATCAGAAATATCAAAGAGCTATAGCTGCAATTTGTGAGACTAGGACTATTATTATTTGATGGCTTGTCACAATCTAGGATCAAAAACTCAAAAGATGCAAATACTAGCTGAAACAATGGCTGCTACCTTTTAAAATGGGAAATGAAGGATGCTTTACATATGGAGATAAAAACTATTTAAAAAGGGACTACCCTAAGAAGGCTAATAAAAAACCTCCAAAAATTCGCCCTTGCTGCCATAGAGAAATGCATTGGGCCAAAGACAGTAAATTTAAATTTGATATTGAAGGAAAACCTATTCCAGGAAACTCCAAACAGGGGACCTCCCAGGTCCCTTACAACAAAAACCAGGGGCAAATTCTATCTTTTCACTCAAAACCTGAACGTCCAGCAGTGCTGCCATTAATATACCAGCCCTAAATGATTGTTTCCTTTACCCTTAAGCAGTCCCTTCTAGAATACCTACTGGACTTTTTGGACCCCTGCCCCCACAAAACTTCAATCTTTTACTTGGCTGATCTAATTTGGCTTCTAAAGGAATTACTGTTCACCCTGGAATAATTGATTCAAATTATAAAGGAGAGATTCAAATTATGATGTCAGCTCAGATTCTATGGCAATTCAAAAGGGGAGACAAAATTGCTCAATTACTTCTTTTGCCTTACATTTCTATTAACTCCTCTAATAACATACGGACAGGCAGATTTGGCAATACAGATCAAAAACAATCTTTATGGACATCATTGGTATTTAAATATGCCCAACCAAATATAAATATCAAAATTAATGGTAAAAGATTTTCTGGTCTCCTCGGCACTGGATCTAATATTATTATTATTTCCAAACACTTATGGCCCAAATCCTGACCTATACAAAAGGTCTCTTGCCAAATTGCAGGAATTTCTCAAACCAACGTACAAGAAATTTATCAAAATATTCAAATCTACCCATATGATAGACCAAAAGGCCAACCTACAACATTAAGACCTTATGTGATCGATGCACCCCTTAATCTAATAGGAAGGGACTTACTTATGCAATGGCAAACTCAGATATACATTCCACATTTTTCCTAGGGGCCACTGCTCATTGAACAAACAAAACAATTATTAAAATAACTGAGAAAAATTATGAGCCTATTTGGACAAAGCAATGGCCCCTTATGAAAGAAAAATTACAAGCTACTAAAGAACTTATAAACACACAATTAAAATGGAAACATATTGAGGAATCTTGCTCTTTTTGGAACTCTATTTTTGTTATAAAAAGAAAATCTAACAAATGGTGTCTCTTAACAGAGTTTAGAAAAGTTAATTCTTTTATGAAACCTATGGGTGCATTGCAACCAGAGATCCCATCACCTATTACTATTCCTCAAAATTGGCACATTATTATTATTCCTGATTCACAAGATTGCTTTTTTAATATACCTTTACACCCTTTAGACTGGGAGAGATTCACTTTCTCTCTCCCTTATCCTAATCATATCGAGCCTCATAAAAGATTTCAATAGACTATGTTACCTCAAGGTATGCTTAAAAGTCCTGCTACTGTTGCTGCTAAGTCACTTCAGTCATGGTCCTACTCTATGCGACCCATAGATGTCAGTCCACCAGGCTCCCCCATCCCTGGGATTCTCCAGACAAGAGTACTGAAACAAGGTGCCATTGCCTTCTCCATAACAGTCCTAATATTTGTCAAAATTTTGTAGCCAAGGCTTTACTTCCTATGTGACAGCAATTCCCTCATGCATATATCATTAATAATAGACTATAGCTACAAAAAGGAAAAATTATATTTTTGACACTGAATGGCCATGATATTCTTTAGACTCCAGAGAAAACTGATTAAAATAAAATCTTTTTTGAAATTGCAAAACCGTTTCTTCTTGCATGTGCAGTTAGGAAAAGGTTAACTTGTTAAAATATTTTTTTAGAGCTCCAGTTCTGCCTGGGAAACAAAAATAGACCTAAAAAAAAAAAAGCATTAACTCTTATCATGTCCTTGGGATACACAGCCCACTCCATCTAGGACTCCAGCCATTAACAAATTGGTGGAGCTCAAAATAAATAAATAAAACAAAAAGATATTTTAAATTTCAAACGGAAAACTATGCCTATCTACCTAAAATTATCTATGTCTCAATGTATGTCTTTGTTTTTGGATAATATAAAGTTAATAAGCTCTATTTAAATTCAACTTCACATGAACTGAAAAATATTCAATATTAAATGTTTATTTAAATATAAATATAACTTAAATATAATTATTTGTTAATCTAATTAAGACATGTCTTAAGTCATCAACATTATATAATACTTTTATTATGCCTTGGTTTAAGGTAAACTAAACTGGTCAACAAAAAAGTAACTCTTTATATATATACAAATATATAAATGAGATGAAAACTTTTAGATAAGCTCTGTTAAAAATAATTATATTTTTAATAGAATAATCTATTATTAGAATCTAAAACAATCCTTAGGATTGGAGTGACTTAGGTTTCTGGAGTTGTACTGAACTAAATAGTGGAAGTTTGTTGAACGGCTGGGTCATTTCCAAATGAAGTAGGATTTTGAAGCATTACTTGCTAAATATTGGCTTACTCTTACAAGGGATTTTTCTTGCAGAAGAGTTGAAGAGATTTTGAGCTGTTAATTAATATAAATATATATTTATATAGGAATGGATATATATATAATATAATATGATTTGATAAATATATTCAACAGTCTATAAAATACTAACATACAAGACACTTCATAGTTGCTGTAGAAAGGAAAAATATATGCTTTTAATAGAAAGATATAAGAAATGGCAAATAAAATGATGAATACAAAAATATTAAAAAGGCTTATGACAAATGAAAGAAAATTTTATGGTAAATAAATGTAACTCATTGTCCTGAACTTTCTTCCTCTTCCTTCTTAAATGTCTCGATCAATACAAATTCTTCTTTTCTAGCGGCAACACCTCTCTAAGGTAAAACTACACAACATGTTATAACCCACCTATCAACTTACTTCGCGATAATAAGAAAACCTAATTCTATAAAAACAGACAATGGCTCTGCCTATACTTCTAAGAAGTTCAAACAATTTTTACATTCATTCTCTACTAAACAGATTACAGACATTCCTTATAATCTACAACACAAGACATAATTAAACAAACACATTACACACTATAACTGCAAATAAAAAATTAAATAAGAGGAAATACACAAGAATACTTTCATCCTCCTTATCCAGAACAAACTTTACTAGATTCTAATGTAATATATTCTTTAAGCCTATAACTATTATTAATATGACTTTATTTCTGTTTCCAATCTGTAAGATTCCTAAAACAAAACATCAACTTCAATGCCTATTTCACAATACAAAACAAAAACAACATAAAAAAAGACACCATTTCCCGCATAAATTATTTATTCCTAAGAATATAAAAATATAAAATATTCATCTTCTTTTCAGGTCTGTCTTAAAAGTATAATCATCTTCTTTAACACACTGAACAGAGAGATTCAACAGTTGCTAAGCTGCATTTCTTTTCAAGGACAAGGTCAAATATATTTGGATGTGAGCAACATTTCATTTGTCAAGTTGTTCTGCATCACCTTTTCAATAATTTCACTTAAGAAAAAATATTTAAATGGTTACTGCTTATCCTTTGCCCCAAATAACACAAACCACTTACAACACAGTCAGATCCCATTTCTTTTTATATTAGGAAAAATGTATACACTGTATGAAGAGAAAATCAACCCATTAATTCAAAACCACAGCCAAATACCAGTCCCAAACAGATTTCTGAATGATTTTTTTCTTTTGGAATGAAATATTTCCTAAGAATGTTTTCAACATTTTCGCTTTCTTTTTATAACTATTGTTAATATAGCCTTATTTGTTTTAAACTTTTTAAACTTACCACAAAGAGATGTTTTGACAAAAGCAAAAAACAACAAAAAAATTTTTGAAACATTAAAGGACACCTCCTTTCCTTTGCCCATTTGATATCAAGACGGGTTAACTAATCAATGGAAATCTAAGAAACTAATCTTACAGGGCAAGGGGTATACTTCTGTTTCTCCAGATGGATCCAACGAGTTCACATGACTTCCTCTTCAGAAGATTCAACCTAAGGGGGTCCCCAGCATTCAGACTAGAGATGAAACAGCAAAAAACCCAGGAAGAAAGAATTCCAATGCAAGCCATGGCGACTTTAAAAATTTCCAAAAAACGCCGCAATCGACGTCATCAACCTTATGATCTCCCTACTTGGGGACAGATAAAAACCCTTACTAATCAAATGGAAAATCTGATTTCTCAACAGGGAATGCCTCAAAATCCTGAAAATATTTTTCTTCGCTATTCATGCTTTGCTTGCTTTTACTTCCCCCGCTCAGGCTGACTTGATTGATCACACTTACTATATACCTAATCCCCCTTTTTTATTGTAGGTTATAAAATGGACAGATATAGGACCAATCATATCCACTAATGAGTCAACACATATGCCCCCTCCTTAGAACTTGGAGGGGCCCTCTCATCCTGAAAAAAAAGAAAAACTAATTAATATCTTTCTAGGTTATGAAATCCTTCCTTTGTGTATGGGCACAACAGAATTATGCAAAAACGTTAGCTGACAAACTTAGGCCTTCCCCCTGCCTCCAAAAGAGGACTTTCTGATGCTTCTTGGATTACTTACTGCCCTTTCTTTGTCCATGAATCATGTTTATACTACTAAAACGTTAGGAATAGAATTAAAGAAAAAACAAAGAACACTATGCAAAGGGTTTACTAATAAGAACTTTAAATATATTCCTGTTCATTAAGACAAATGTCAGGCCAAATCAGGAAAATTAATGTTTATAGCTAATCATACAATTGTCAAATGGGGACCCCACAGTATGTGGTTATTGAACTGCTCAGATGATATTAACAATACTATGTATGATTATATTACTCAAGTAACATGGAAGGTTACTAATACTACAATGGAACATTACCATGACAGAGGACTTCTTGGATAGTTTGACGATGGAATGGCCCCCACCTTGTCCTCGAATCATCCTTGATAAACAGATTGGGCCTAAACAATGCGACATCTGAAAACTTGCTGCAAACACTGAAGAACTTGGGACTTGGACCAGACATTTCACAGGGACCAATTGTAGCTATAGCAATTATTTCTTTCACTATAATCAATCATATTTTATACAAGCCTATGTTCCACTTCCTTTTGTTGTAGCTATAGGAAATTTACAATTCAATAAGACTTTACGTTCTGTAACTTGCATAAATTGTAAATTATATACTTATCTTAACTCCTCTATTTCCTTAAAAAATGACTCCCTTTTGATTCTTCAATCTCAACAGAATCTATGGTTACCAATAAATCTCCAACGGCCCTGGGAAGAAGGTCCCAAGGCTAGACTTGCTTCCCAGTTATTTACTAAATTGCTCTAGTGATCTAAACGATTCATTGGATGACTGATTTTTGGCATAATAGGATTAGTAACTATTTGCACCATTGCTGCCATCACTATCGTTACTTTACAAACCTCAATTCAAACACATAATTTTATCCAAAATTGGACTAAAGATGCTCATACTATGTGGGCCACTCAGGCTCAAATAGATGAAGATATTCAAAAAGAAATACAGGAACTGAGAACAGCCATCAAATGGGTTGGAGATCAATGAACAGATGTACAAAAACAGATGATGCTAAAATGTGATTGAAATTCTACTCAATTTTATGTTACTACTGTTCATTTCTATAATAGTGCCTACAACTGGAAACAAATCAAGTTTCATTTACAAAACATATATGATAATGCCTTTCTGAATGTACAGTTATTACAAAAAAGAAATATGTGAAACCTTTCCTAATAATCTGCCCTCTTCCACTAGTATGGGAACTTCAGCTAAACAATTAGCTGATCAATTATCTGGGCTAGACCCACATGGATGGTTTCAAAGCCTTACTCATGGCATTGGGTCTAGAACTATAATTTTGGTGATTGTCTTAACAATTACATTTGTTGTCTACCATTGCCTTCATGCAAAGATTGTCAAAACTAAACAAACTCTGATGGTCAGAACTCTTCTTACAAATATTATAAATAAACAAGGGAGAATTGTCAGGGAATGTTTGACAGGAGGATTCCGACGTGCTGTCTCTCATGAGTCCTTTGTCCCTCTTCAAGCGGAACAGCACGCTGCTCCCAGGGACTGGGGTCATTGTGTGAGGCAGGCTTGGGTCTCCTTTAGTAAACATTCCCTTTAGGACAAAACTGCTTAGTCTCATTCCCATTTCTTGAGATACGGATTGTCTCTTGACCTTGTGACTAACATTACCCCTTGTTACCTTGGTAACGGTTGCTGTACGTTTGGTTTTCTGATCTCTATCATTCCCAAAAGAAGTTTCTTGTACCACAGCCTATATATACTCATAGAAAAATCATTAAAGCACCTTTGCTCCATCAGAGCTTAGATCCCCGGGGTCTTTCTCTCTCTCTCTCTCTCTCTCTTTTACTTTCTTATTGTCGACTCCATACCACCAGGTTCCGGTCCATTAAAGGACCCCCAACAGGGGGCGATTGGGGGCAAGAGGAGAAGGGGACGACAGAGGATGAGATGGCTGGATAGCATCACCGACTCGATGGACATTAGTTTGAGTAAACTCCAGGAGTTGGTGATGGACAGGGAGGCCTGGCATGCTGCAATTAATGGGGTCTATAAACTATAAAACTCCTAGAGGAGAACATAGACAAAACACTCTATGACATAAATCACAGCAAGATCCTCTATGACCCACCTCCCAGAATATTGGAAGTAAAAGCAAAAATAAACAAATAGGACCTAATGAAACTTAAAAGCTTTTGCACAACAAAGGAAACTATAAGCAAGGTGAAAAGACAGCCTTCAGAATGGGAGAAAATAATAGTAAATGAAGAAACAGACAAAGAATAAATCTCAAAAATATACAAGAAATTCCTACAGCTCAATTCCAGAAAAATAAACAACCCAATCAAAAAATGAGCCAAAGAACTAAACAGACATTTCTCCAAAGAAGACATATAGATGGCTAACAAACACATGAAAAGATGCTCAACATCACTCATTATCAGAGAAATGCAAATCAAAACCACAATGAGGTACTATTACATGCCAGTCAGAATGACTGCTATTCAAAAGTCTACAAGCAATAAATGCTGGAGAGGGTGTGGAGAAAAGGGAACCCTCTTACACTGTTGGTGGGAATGCAAACTAGTACAGCCACTATGGAGAACAGTGTGGAGATTCCTTAAAAAACTGGAAATAGAACTGCCATATGACCCAGCAATTCCACTCCTGGGCATACACACCGAGGAAACCAGAACTGAAAGAGACACATGTACCCCAATGTTCATTGCAGCACTGTTTATAATAGCCAGGACATGGAAGTAACCTAGATGCCCATCAGCAGACAAATGGATAAGAAAGCTGTGGTACATATACACAATGGAATATTACTCAGCCATTAAAAAGAATATGGATGAAACTGGAGTCCATTATACAGAGTGAAGTAAGCCAGAAAGAAAAACACCAATACAGTATACCAATGCATATATATGGAATTTACAAAGATGGTAACGATAACCCTATATGCAAGACAGAAAAAGAGACACAGATGTATAGAACAGACTTTTGGACTGTATGGGAGAAGGTGAGAGAGGGGGTGATCTGAGAGAATAGCATTGAAACATGTATATTATCAATTGTGAAACACATCGCCAGTCCAGGTTTGAAGCATGAGACAAGTGCTCAGGGCTGGTGCACTAGGATGATCCAGAGGGATGAGATGGGGAGGAAGGTGGGAGGGGGGTTCAGGATGGGGAACACATGTAAATCCATGGCTGATTCATATCAACGTATGGCAAAAACCACTACAATACTGTAAAGTAATTAGCCTCCAACTAATATAAATAAATGAAAAAAATTATATTTGAATATATAAAAATATTTGTATAAATAAAATATATAAAATATATAAAACATATATACATGTAAATATATATAATATATAGTATATAAAATATAAATATATAAAATAATATATTTATATTAAAAATTTATACATGTGTTCATTCCCTTATATATTATGAAGATGAATGTTATAAAACTAAACCCATAACATTAGAGTTACAGACCTCACATTGGTTGAGAATCATCAATTTAAGGTCCAAATAGCAGAATTCAACAATGATAAGATTTAGTTGTCCTTGAGGTATATGGAGGCAACAAATTGATCTAGTTCAAATTAAACTAGCAACAAATTAAACTAGTGTGGCACTCCTGAGTATTAATGTCTGTTCCAATTTTTAAACAATGAATTAGGATATATTTTATTTTGAGTTATACAATCATTCATTTAATCAAAACTATTTGAGTACAATAGGCACAGGGCTGAGTGCTGGTGATACAGAAATGAATGCAAATTAGTCTTAAGATACAAAGATACAGCTCCAAATTGATGTGCCAAGTTTAATGATAAGCTTAAATGGGACCTATAGAAACAAGTATCCAGGTATACAGTTCTCTTGACTGTTCACTGAGAACATCTTTCTGTATTATCACAATAGGCTGACCCAGGCTTAGTATTTTCTAACACTGTATAGTTCCATCTTTGTGATTCATCAAAGGTATAAATTAAAATTTATTAAACTCCCAGCCAGGCTACATTAAATGTTAAACATTCCAGAAGCACCAAACTGGGAGTCTGGCAGGGGAAATTTATGAGGGTGGAGAACTCTCTCTCTTGGTCAACAGGATACAGCTCCATTCTCCTGGGAAACAACAGCCTTGCCAGTGGACAAGGTCATCTATTTACATGATTTATTTCATTGTGCTTATTATGTGTGGATAAAGGAGGAAAATAAATTACAGAAAAAGGGAAAGGGTAATTTGAAGTACTCTGCTTTTTTTTGGAAAGGCCCCAACTGAGGAAAGCAACTAACAAATTAGGGAAGTGATGACCAAAATCTTCTTGTATCATGCTGACTTATAACCCTAAAAAGCTTCTGATTCTAATTTCAAAAGGCAGGCAAATTACAAAAACATGGATTAAGACTGTATTTGAGTTAACCTAAATATGGGAACACAAAAACTGTGGAAACTTAAAAAGAATGATATTTTTTTAAAAGTGTGTTAGAACTTCAGAAATAATTTTTCAGATGCATTTTTAGTAATTGTTTCATTTTAATGATTTAAGTGAAAAATAAAACTAATATTGAAAAACTTAACACTAAAAGGAAAGCATATATTTGCTGATGGGCAGCTATGGTTCTGTCTCATAACCACTGGTTGGGGTCTATACCCCAATGCCATCTGCTATATCCTAACTGTGAGGCACTAACTTGCATCTTGAGTGTTGGGCCTGAAAATCTAAACCTAAAATGTAAATATATCTCTACTAAAAGTCCCACTACAACTACAGCAAAGTGATATGAAAAATAAGAGCATTTTATTTCATGAATTCTCAAAATATAAAGTACCATTTTGGACACATTCCTTCTCCAGTGACTTTTTATGGTAAACCTATCATGTACTAGGATGTGGATATAAAGATACAGGAAGGTTATCTCTCAGTTCCCTTAATAAGTCAGTAGCAAGGGTTTTTTAACCCAAGCATCTGGTAGACATTTTTCACGTCCTACTTCACTTTGTCTAACCTAACACACATTGAACCCACTGACTAGCCTCTGTTGATGTGGCATGCTTTGCTTACAATTTAGCACAAACATGAATGGCCACTTTATGAAGCATGCATGAAATGAAACACAAGTTATTTTAAAGCTAAGGACACTGAAGTCCTAATTCTCCAAGCAGGAACCTGCCAGCTTATTGTGGATATAATTATTTTGGCTCAAAGCAGCTGAGCTACAGAAATATGACTTACAAGTTTTTAATTTCATTCTAATTATTATTTGCAAGAGCTAATGATTATCAGTAGTATATGAAAATTCAAGAACACCATTTCATAATTATATATTTTCTATTACAACATTCATAATACCCTGAAATTGAAGATTTTTGAAGCCATAAATTTTATAAATACATAAAAAACATGTTGATTCCACATGAGAATACATTAATAATTTTTCCCTAGAGTTTATAATTTATTACATTCACTTGCTGATATATTGACTCAAATACTAGTGTCTTAAAAACTGAGAAGCATATGTTTTGCAGAAAAGAAATATATTAATCTTTTAAAATAGTAGTTAACTTAAACCTGTCTTTCCCATGGCTGGTACTTGACTAGAATATCAAACTGCAAATTTCTGCAAGCAAAAGAGACATTCTGGCTGCTGTATGGTCCACGGTACAAAAGAACTGAGTGTGAATTTAAATGTAATCAAATTCTGAAATAACTTTATCCACAAAGAAATACATGAGCAAAATAGCCATGCTCAAGCTCTCTCCTAAATCATGGATTTAAAGGAGCATACCGACAAAAAGAGAAGGCACTGAAAAGGTTTCTAAAGCTTTGGAATAGCTTTGTCCTTGGTTTTTATGTAACCCCCTTCTGCATAGTTTTTCCAAGAAAAGTTGACCACAAAAGCTCAATATTTATGAAGATTTAATAGGACTTCCCTGGTGGCTCAGATGGTAAAGCGTCTGCCTACAACGTGGGAGACCTGGGTTCAATCCCTGGGTGAGGAAGATCCTCTGGAGAAGGAAATGGCAACCCACTCCAGTACTCTTGCCTGGAAAATCCCATGAATGGAGGAGCATGGTAGGCTACAGTCCATGGGGTTGCAAAGAGTCGGACACAACTAACCGACTTCACTTTCAATGAGTCTCTAAGGCTGTTCAATGTGGGAGACCCGGGTTCGATCCCTGGGTTGGGCCTGGAGAATTCCATGGACTATACAGTCCAAGGAGTCCTAAAGAATTGGACACAACTGAGCAACTTTCTGGAGAAAGAAATGGCAACCCACTCCAGTGTTCTTGCCTGGAGAATCCCAGGGACGGGGGAGCCTGGTGGGCTGTTGTCTATGGGGTCGCATAGAGTTGGACACGACTGAAGCGACTAAGCAGCAGCAGCAGAGCAACTTTCACTTTCAAGGCTGTTCAAGGATAAGGAGATCTGATAAGCTTTCCAGGGGAAGTAGATTTCCTTCCTAATAATCTCAGAGTACTTCCCAAGTTACAGTGAAACATCTCAATATAGGAGTGGGTACGTAAGGCCTGGGGCTACCTAAAAAATGGGGAGCAGGGATGAGAGAATTATTAATGATCTTGATGCCTTTCCTCTGAAATAATCTAATTTTTATGCAGAGAAAAAATGTTACTGACCCTGTTTCTTATCAGAATCATGGAAAGAGAGGGTGTGTACCACAGGCCTGACCTCGTATCAGGAGCTAAGCTGAGAACACAGATCGCCTCCACACACTTGTTTTCCTGTAAATATCTCAGAACACACTACACTCTCATTTAATTTTTTTTCTTATGTTTGGTATAGAATCTTCCCTATCTTCAAATATGTATTTGAATTAGATGAGCTCAGGGAGCAAGAAAAATTTGGAGATTCTTGGGCCCAAAAGTAAAATTTTTAAATATAGGTTCAGATATGGACAAAACAGACTAAATAATACTGCATAAATACTAAAGAAAAAAAAAGAAAGGGACTACTTCAGGAATGGTGACTCTAAATACAGTAGCAATATTTAGGACAGACCTGTTTTGGGGTCCCTACAATTACTTTACTGTGAAATATTTTAGATCCAAAAAAGGTCAGGAGGACAATGCAAACTCTCATACACACCAGTAAGCTACATCATTTCTTAAAAATTTTCTTCAGATTTAAGAAATGTGTCATTACAAACATGGTGGAAGCCCCCTGCCAAACCTCCTCAATCCTATTCCCCTGCCTCCCTCCCCTTGGTGAGAAGTAACAAAGTAAACAGTAATCATAGTTTGCCTAACCTTTCACAGCTTGATTTTTTGTTTCAGCATTATGTTTCTGATAAAATCCATGTTGAGAGATGCAATTCTAACCCATTCAATCTTATGACCAGAGTAATCCAATTTATAAATATAGCCTGATTCATCAATTCTTTTCATTTTTTTATTGATCAATTTTCTTAAAAGCCTATGAAGATTTACATTGGTTCTGCAATGAGCAATCTTATGCTGTCACCTATGGTACTACAATTCCAGGCTTCCTTAGTGGCTCAGTGTTAAAGAATCCATTTGTAATGCAGGAGACATGGGTTCAATCTCTGGGTCAGGAAGATCCCCAAAAGAAATGGCAACCCACTCCAGCATTCTAGACTGGGAAATCCATGGACAGAGGAGCCTGGTAGGCCACAGTTCATGGAGTTGCAAAGAGTCAGACTCAACTGACTGACTGAACAACTACAACAAAGGGTACATTTGCACTCATTTTCTGGGATATGTACTCTAGTGAGACTGCTCTGTTGTGGACATTGAGAGCTTCACTAGTACCAGATAATGACAAACCGTCGTTTTAAGGTGGAATACCAATTTTCATTCCCTTTAGTAGTGCAGAAAAGTTTTTGGTTTTACACATCAAGGCCAATATTTGGCATTTTTAAACTAAAAAATTTCCCACTCTGAAGAATATGAAATATCTTTGTATTTTTTGCATTTTTGTTAGGTTAATATTTTCATGTTTTAGACTATGCAGGTTCCCCTTCTGTGAGTTTCCTGTTCATATCCTTTCCCCAATCTTCTATTAGTTCACTTTGCTTTTATTGTATTTCAATATCTCATACACTAATTCCTTATTGGTTATATTTATTATTAAGATTTTCTCCCACTCTATGCTTTTTTTTCGT
Source organism: Muntiacus reevesi (assembly GCF_963930625.1). Classification (NCBI taxonomy): domain Eukaryota; kingdom Metazoa; phylum Chordata; class Mammalia; order Artiodactyla; family Cervidae; genus Muntiacus; species Muntiacus reevesi. Next base: position 25,570,193 of record NC_089263.1, on the reverse strand, counting down.
TTTTTGTTTTTTTTTTTTGCTGACACCACAGGGCATGCATGCAGGATCCTAGTTCCCCCACGAGGGATCAAACCCCGACCCCTGCAGTTGAAGCACAGTGTCTTAACCACTTGACCACCGGGGTAAGTCCCCATAGTATACATTTGTATTATACAAAGGTGTTTGCCTAACCTGCTTGAATTTATAAATGTTTTCCTTTGTAACTTCTGCCCTTTGTATCTTAGTTAAGGACACAAACATTACCCAGAGATCATACAGATATTCTATATATTCTTTTTCTAAATGCTTTACTTTTCATAAGTACATTTTAATCCATCTGGAATTTATTCTTTAATGGATTGACATTTTCTAACATTTTCCCTTTGGATATTAATAATCATATTTGAACCCCATGTTTTGAATGTTGATCCTTTCTCCACCAATTTTTAAATTGCGGTATGGTTGATACCGCAGTCAATACAGAACACTTCTATCACAAGGATCCCTCAAGGTGCCTTTTACAGTCGTATCTCCTTTTCATCCACCCCCACTTCTTCTTTAATATCAGGCAATTACTGATCTGTTCTACATTTCTATAATCTTTGCAATTCAAGAATAGCGCAGTGAGAAGCGGATGGCGGCCTTCAACCCGGCGCCCTCCAGGTCCTCTGACCTCCTGCCGGTGAATTAGGGGCCCTCGGGCCGGGACCTCCTGCGGGCGGGCGAACTGGGGGTCCCCTGGGCCGGGACCCCCGGTGGGAGGTGAATTGGGGGCGCACTCACTCGGACAGCTTGGGCTGTCTTGCTGGGTCTCAGAGCTCTCACCACCGCCACGCAGTGGAAACCGCAGCAAACCTCACCCTCACCTCTGCAGCCTAATGGCGGCGGCCGCTCAGCGCCCGGATCTCGCTGACCAACCACTGGGTTTCTTGGCCCAAGGCTGCAGGGCTTAGGCCAAGCGTCTGCGAGGCCCTCGCGGGTGGGTGTGGACGCCTTGGACCCGCGCGGATCCGGTACCTGAGGTGACCGCTCACGCGTGGAGACTGACGGAGACATTAACGGCTGGGAAGGTGAGCAGAGCCGCGATGGGTAGAAATTAACGGTTGGGCAGTTGGTGGTGGCTCTACCAAAACCTTGACGTTGAAAGATATTAATAGAAATGGTGGAATAACTTACCACATGCAGCCAATAGGAGCTGCCCATCGCCCTTTGGAAAGACTTACTGTACATTTATAGAAAGCCTATGTCTATAATATGAAAAAGCTGCTCTCAACTTTTCACTCAACCTTGCAAAAGGAAACTCATGCTGTATCTAGGCCTTCTAGATATGAAGAGGCTGCTGAAGTATGATAAAGTCAAGTTAGAAAATCATATATCTTGTAAATGCACATTTTTTTTTAAACCATAGAAAAGACATATCTTCTGGAAATAATTTTTCTAAATGGAGTTGTTTGACCACTGTAAAATAGTAAAAAAAAAGTTACAGATTTAAAGTCACACAGACTTGATGCAACAAAGATTGTCCTAGATACATCAACCAAGGTAGAAATCTTAAAGGAAAAGACTGACAGGTTTAACTACATTAAAATAGAAACACACATAGCATTTTCTATCTCACCTGTAGATAAAGGGATAAGTATGTGAATATCCAGGCTTCCCAGGTGGCACCAGTGGTAAAGAATCTGCCTGCCAATGCAGGAGACATGAGAGGCAGGTTCTATCCCTGGCTCAGGAACATGCCCTAGAGAAGGAAATAGCTACTCACTCCAATAGTCTTGCCTGGGAAATCCCATGGACAGAGCCTGGCAGGCTACAGTCCATGCGGTTGCAAAGAGTCAGACATGACTTAGTGACTAAACAACACCAACAAATGTGAATATTCACACGAAAATGCAGGTAGTAAAAGCACAAGCATATGGGCTGGAAGAAAACCCACCAAAGTGCCTCTAAGGATGTTGGGAACAGGACAAGGAGTGAAGGCTGTTAGGGAAACACACAAAAGGAATACCAACGGAACATTTTATTCTTTTCCCACCCCTCCTGTAAAAAAAAATCTGACACAAACATGACAAAACATTCAATTTGATGAAGTCATGTGGTGATGAAGTCAGAATGGATATTAGAAATGGATATTTCTAATTAGAAATGGATATTCAGAAATTCTCTGAATTTCTGTGGATTTTGAAATTCCTTTTTAAAAATTTGGGGATAAAAGGCAATAATTAGAGAAGAATGTAAGCCTTACCACATTTAATACAGGTAAGTGTGTACATGCCTAGGAAGGGAATCAGAGGTTAATTAAAATGTTAGCCGTTACCTCTAGGTGGAAGGATACTGAGCTACTTTACTTCTTTTGTATTTGTGTCTCTGCATTCTGTAAAGTTCTTTTGTAAAGCCAACACTTTAATATTTTAATAGAAAACAAGCAAGCAAACAAACAAAACCACATCCTGTTGACATACAGAAAAGCTCAAGTCAGACAGGACTTCATAGGTGAGTTAGAGGCCAGGAGAGTTTGTGCAGGAAACCCTGACATCTAATAAACTGAAGCAAGGGACTCCACTAGATATTACGCAGGTTTCCTTAAGCCTTTAGGCCAAGTCACCTCATCCAACAACAACAAGAAAACAAAACAAATTAAGAGCGGGATCTGTAGAAAGGATCTTCAAATGTGAAATGAAGAACTAATGACTCGTAGTAAGGAGGAGGTTTGCCAGTAATTTTTATCCATGTCTCATCCATCAGTGGGTTTCTGGCTTCTTACCAAGTCATCTATTTACAGCACAGTAAGCAGCCCTACCAGAGGCAATATTTCAGCAAGAGTCAAGTGAAAAGAAAGTATAAATATCTGGCAACTGATCAAGTCTGTCATCGGGAATAAGGGCTACTTAAACCCATATTATTTACTGTACTAATTAGACCACTGTTCAGTTCAATTTTCTATGCCAAATGTCACCAAACAGAACTGTGTCCTATCTATAACATAATATAAAATAAAGTTTTAATTCATAAAAAATACAATAAGCAGTTTAATACATTCATCTGGGCTTTTAGGTTGGTGAGTTCAAATCATTTTAGGTAAACGTTTAAAATATACACAGCTGAAATTGATTTTTCATTTTGTCATGATATACTGATATGTTGAATGTGAAAAGTTGAAAAACATCATATTTTTTTAAATGAAAGTTGAAAGTTCATTGCAATATTGTTTTAATTTGTTTTTATTCCCACTTTTCCATCTACTCAGTTTATAGTTAGAGTCAGGTTCCTTTCCATAATTTCTCCACCTTTACTTGCCAAAGAAAAGTATTTTGATTCTAAAATAACTAAAATAGGCAAGTTGTATAGGCAGGTCTTTGCTTTCTCTGATTGAATCAGTAAGATATTTTTTTTCCCCTAAGAAAACAGAGAGAAAATGACATCTCAAGAAGGGTCCTAAAGTTTTTCTCCTCTCCCTAGTCATGAAGATGGTTAGATTTTGCTTTGAAATGACACTGCTATTTCCTACCAGCCAATCTTCCTGCCATCTCATCAATCTTCTTTTTCCAAAGAGTAGCAATGATATTCCCAATTTCCACCTGCTTTTCATCTCTTCCATGTGATGCCAACAGCATGATGATAATAACACAAACATTTAGAAAAACAAAACCTCTCTTGGACCTGAACAAACTGTCACAGAGTCTTTTCTGAACATTTATATTTGTGTGTTTTCTTCCTCATAGTGACAGAGAACCTGCTTCCCTGAAACTTTTAGCCTTCTAGAGCAGTGGACGGTGAGTCTCCATCCTCTGCTACAGAACTCTTCTTGAGATTTCTCAAACTAGCTGGTACCTTCAAGAATGCAGACAAGGTCAAATGCTGAGAAGTGTTAAGCTGGCTAAAGCGTTGCAAGTCAATTATGCTTAGCACTGAGGAAGTCACTGGTATTTTTGTGAACAGTTTCATTGTCATGATGAAACAAACAAAAATGAGAGCAGGCAGTCTGGGGGCCAGGAGGCAACTAAAGGAGAAGGGAGTGTAGTACAGCCTTGACAGCTAGGTTTTCTTTTTGTTTTTGTAATCCAAGTGACTGATTTAAGCTTTGCTGCCAAGGCATGCACTTTGAAGATGGCTGTCTTCAATAAACACACTGCCAGCCATACAACTAGGTAAAAAAGCTGGGCTCTACCTCCCCCTGCTCCATCCCAGAATGAGCCACCTTACTGCAAGCAAGTAATTTCTTGTGTTAATTATCTTTGTTAAAAGATAATTTATGTGGTGAAATTATTGAAAAGTCCTGGACTTGGGGATGAATTCAAAAGTCAAAGTGAAAGAAACAAACCTAATATGGAGTTAGATTTTATTGTTGTTGTACAGTTGCTCAGTCATGTCTGACTCTGCGACCCCATGGACTGCAGCATGCCAGGCTTCCCTGTCCATCACCATCTCCCAGAGTTTACTCAAACTCATGTCCATTGAGTCACTGATGCCATCCAACCATCTCCTCCTCTGTCATCCCCTTCTCCTCCTGCCCTCAATCTTTCCCAGCATCAGGGTCTTTTCTAATGAGTCAGCTCTTCACATCAGGTGGCCATTATTGGCGCTTCAGCTTCAGCATCAGACCTTCCAATGAACACTCAGGATTGATTTTTGTGACGGTTTCGCACTGAATAATTCTCACGAACACACAGGATAATGAGAGACAGTGCAGAGGGAGTCACAGAAGAGCAACTCCCCGAGAAAACGCTGTATGTATGTGTGTTATTCACTCAGTCGTGTTGGACTCTTTGTGACCCCACAGACTGTAGCCCGCCAGGCTCTCTGTACATGGGCTTCTCCAGACAAGAATACTGGAGTGGGTTGCCACTCCATTCTCCAGGGGATCTTCTTGACCCAGGGATCAAACCTGAGTCTCCCTCATTGCAGGCAGATTCTTTACCATCTGAGCCAGCAGGGAAGCCCCAAATCCATAAAAGTGAAAGTTGCTCAGTCGTGTCTGACTCTTTGCAACCCCATGGACTGTACAGTTTATGGAATTCTCCAGGCCAGAAAACTGGAGTGAGTAGCCTTTCCTTTCTTCAGGAGATCTTCCCAACCCAGGGATCAAACCCAGGTCTCCCGCATTACAGGTGGATTCTTTACCCACTGAGCGCATATCTATTGGTAACTTATAATCTTTAACTAAGAGCAGTAAAGCAAGACAGAGATCAGAACTCTGGGATTAAGGGTCCTCCTGGAAGTCTGGAGGTAATCACATGAGAGTCGTAAAGAAAGGTCTTTGAGGATAAGAGAGTGTGTTCTGCATGCAGAACGGTATGTAGCTAATGCAGACATGTCAGCCAGAACTTCTAACATAAGGGCAGGGGAAAGAGCAAGCAAGGAAGAGAGAATGAGTAAGATTAAATTCCAGGAGACATTTCTGAGAAGGCAGCAAAACATGGTTCCCCTAGATTTCCCTTAAGATTGACTGGATGGATTTCCTTGCAGTCCAAGGGACTCTGAAGAGTCTTCTGCAACACCACAGTTCAAAAGCATCAATTCTTTGGCACTCAGCCTTCTTTATGGTCCAACTCTCACATCCATACATGACTATGGGAAAAACTTAGCTTTGACTATACTGACCTTTGTTGGCAAAGCAATGTCTCTGCTTTTTAATATGCTGTCTTGGTTTGTCATAGCTTTTTTTCCAAGGAGTTAGATTTATTCTTTCCTATTACATGAACATTTAGAAAACTAAGATCATGGCATCTGGTCCCATCACCTCATGGAAAATAGATGGGGAGACAGTGGAAACAGTGTCAGACTTTATTTTTTTGGGCTCCAAAATCACTGCAGATGGTGATTGCAGCCATGAAATTAAAAGACGCTTACTCCTTGGAAGGAAAGTTAAAAAGCAGAGACACTACTTTGCCAACAAAGGTCCATCTGGTCAATGCTGTGGTTTTTCCAATGGTCATGTATGGATGTGAGAGTTGGACTGTGAAGAAAGCTGAGCACCAAAAAATTGATGCTTTTGAACTGTGGTGTTGGAGAAGACTCTTGAGAGTCCCTTGGACTGCAAGGAGATCCAACCAGTCCATCCTGAAGGAGATCAGTGCTGAGTGTTCATTGGAAGGATGGATGCTGGGGCTGAAACTCCAATACTTTGGCCACCTCATGCGAAGAGTTGACTCATTGGAAAAGACCCTGATGCTGGGAGGGATTGGGGGCAGGAGGAGAAGGGGACGACAGAGGATGAGATGGCTGGATGGCATCACCGACTCGATGGGCATGAGTCTGAGTAAACTCCGGGAGTTTATGATGGACAGGGAGGCCTGGTGTGCTGCGATTCATGGGGTCGCAAAGAGTCAGACATGACTGAGCGACTGAACTGAACTGAACTGATTACATGAACATGGACAAGTTTCTTACCCTAAGTTACTTTCTTGATGTGTGTGTGTGCTAAGTCACTTCAGTCATGTCCGGCTCTGTGTGACTCTCTGGACTGTAGCCCACAAGTCCCCTCTGTCCATGAGATTCTTCAGGCAAGAAAACTGGAGTGGGTTGCTATTTCCTTCTCCAGGGGATCTTCCTGACCCAGATCAAACCTGGATCTCTTAGGTCTCTTGCATTGGCAGGCAGGTTCTCTACCACTAGCACCACTTGGGAAGCCCACTTTCCTGATAGTTGTTATTTTTTTGGCTGCACTTCATGGCATGTGGGATCTAGTTCCCTGACCAGGGATCAAACCTGCGCCCCCTACATTGAAAGCATGGAGTCTTAACCACTGAACCACTAGGGAAGTTCCCTCTAGATAGTTACTTTAAAATGGTGGTGGTGGGGGCGCGGGGAGAATGTATAGATAAAAATGAAGCAAATGTGACAAAATGTTAGCAATTGGTGGAGATCTAAGTTATAAGCATACAGTACTTACATGCTTTGTATTGCTCAATATTTCTGTAGGTTTGACTTTTTTCAAAACAGAAAAATAAAACTGGGGATAGTGGTAGTGGTAAAGAATGGTAAATAGTGGTGAAATAAAGCTAGTGGTAAAGGACCTGCCTGCCAATGCATGAGACTTAAGAGAGACAGTTTCAATTCCTGGGTCGGGAAGATCCCCTGGAGGTGGGCATGGCAACCCACTCCAGTATTCTTGCCTGGAGAATCCCATGGACAGAGGGGCCTTGTGGGCTACTGTCCATAGGGTTGCAGGCAACTGAAGTGACTTAGCACACACACGAGGGAGGGGCATGGTTGATTGTTGCAAATGTCTTGGTGTAGGGGTCCTTTGTTCCCACAGCTGTCCAGGTAGATCAGGTAACGGTATTCCTATAGATCTCCAACAGGACAAATGTTATTCTCTGCTCTGCAACTTTTTATCTCTATACAAAAGGAAAAGTATTATACCCTTAAAGGTCAGAGCCTTTGGTCTCTGAGAATGGGCTGTCCTGTGTTTTTCAGACTATGGAAACATTCTTAATGCATGCAACAGAACACAAAGGCTAAACTAAAAGATATCTAATATGGAGTGAGATTTATTCTTCCCTATTACATGGACATGGACAAGATTCTTACTGTCTCTGAGTTTCTTTCTTGACAGTTAAAAGTAAAAAAGAAGAAGAAGCTATGTCTTGCACCTTCCCTAATTATTTTGTGAACACCCGTCATGGTAACAGATATAAAGTGCTTTGTAAATAACAGAGCCCTTCCTGGGCACAAAGGGTCACCCATGTGATTATTTGGGCAGCACCAAGTGGTCCTAGATCACCTGGCCAAGCCTCTTGCCTTTGGCTGTCTCAACTCCAGCCAATCTCTGCCGCCACAGCCACCTTAACATGCATATGCATGAGTGGCTTCCTGGCTTCTCTGCCCAGAGCATCACTGCAGACACACAGACCTGCTCCTGAGAACTGGAGGGCAGAGCAACTCACACAGCAGACTCCTGCCTGCCTGCTTCTCAGCACCTTGTCTACCCATCCTGATTCCTGGCAGCCAGCCAGCTCCCATGAAACTACCAAAGGCATCCCAGCATTTTAGAAGCATCCAGAGAAACACCAACCAGCACAACTTCTTTCAAGAGTCCCTGCTGCTCAGGTGAACCATCCTGCCCATCCACCAGGCAGTGAAGGCAGATGTGTGAGCGGGGAAAGCCTGGGTCCCCCTTGCTTGCATCTCACCAGAGGACCAAGTCCCCATCCTTCTGGGTTCTCCTTCAGAATAAGCTCAGAAACTCCTTTTTCCAGGTCCTTGTCTATCAAGAGAGGCAACCTCAGCCATGTGCAAAGAGGGTGGTATCTCTGTTTGCTTCTGATCGGCATCCAAAATCTTACACCCCAGCCTGCCTTTATTACTGGCCAAACCCACAGATGTGCTTTATCTGTTTTCTCTTCTCTTTACTCCCATCAGCAATATCAAGAGAGAGCAGACGATACATCTGTCGTAAATATGAGGTTTCTGTTGGAATATAGACTGGTTAGAAGTGGGGGAATGTTACTCGAATTTGTTAAACATTTACAAAGGTATATTAAAATCTCCATAAATTTAGAGAAAATGGAGAAAATTCTCCTTGGAGTAAGTAAAACAATTTGAATTAGAAAAAACAAAGGAATTAGTTCCCCTTACCTTTAAGTGCTTCCTTGAATAAAATAGCCATAGCACAATACTCTTTATCCACTCCTGAAAAGTTGTATTTGGGTGTCCTTTTGAATTAAGCTTTGAATTAAGCACCGGAAGCTCAGCTCAGGTGCTCTGTGTTGACCTAGATGGGTGGATGGGAGGTGGGGAGGGAGGAAGGTCCAAGGGGGAGGGGATATATGTATACTTAGAACTAATTCACTTCATTGTACAGCAGAAACTGTTACAGAGTCCAGGCTGACTCAGTTCACCACAGGACAGGCCAATGAATCTGAGAGACGAAGCGTTGAGGCAAGGAACAGATTTTAGTTGGGGAGCCAGCTGACGGAGAAGATGTCAGGCTACTGCCTTAAAATAACTTTCTTGTCAAGGCCTGGTTGCCAGATTCTTTCATACACCAGAGATGGGGGGTGGGGGGAGGTGAGGAAACCAAGTAAAAAGACTATTCAATCCTTGCAAATGTCCCCTGGATTAGGAAGCCTCAGGCAGGAGGATGTGTTTCACCTGCTTGCAGTCCTGGACAGGCGGAGGGCAGCTCAGGTTATCTCCCTGAGGCAGGCCATTATGTATGTTTAATAACAAAAAAGGGTTAAAGTCACAGAAACAGATCCAACATAAATTCAAAATTAACCCTTCCTGGTTACAAAACTAACACAACATTGTAAAGCAATTATATTCCAATAGATATATAATATGTAACAGTACAGAAAAAAATTTGCATTAGTGTGTTCATTTTCACTGGGAATAAATATTGCTACATGTTGAAAAGTTGCTCTCCTTAGAGAATAACTAATATCCTGAAATATTTGCCCATGTAAATTTGCTTAGCTAATTTCTTGTTCATAGAAATGCATAGAAACGGCTGCCTGTTTCCAATCATTATCTCAGGTTTCAAATGATTGCGGGGGGCGGGGGGGGGTGTCTCTATATGAGATAGTTTGGTTTTTATTTATTTTACATCCAGAGTTAGGGGGCAGAAGGAGTCCTTTCTTTAAAATTAAGCTGATTATTTGAGTTAGCCTATAAAAGAAATTGTTGTTTTGCCACCAAAGATGCTGCTCTTCAGGAATCCTACATAAGTACTCTCTTGGTTGCTTTTATGATGGCTGCTGATAGCATCTTTTACCCTTCGAAGACTTTGTCTTTCACTGACCCATCAAAGCAATACCCAGTGAATGTGTTCCAGTGTCTGCTAACACTGCTGGACTCTCTCTCTCAGGCCTGGGATCCCTCCCCTCCCTTTCCACACACACCACCTTCATACAGATGACCCCTAGGCAGCAGGAGGGTGAGTTTACCCTGGGCAAGATCTTGGCCTGAAGCAATTCTACTAATCCGATTTCCTCCTTAATGCCCTGATCCATTTGCAACTTGGAGGACAGTTTTACTGTGGATGAAACGGGGGACAGCCGTAATCCGGAACAAATCTTCCAGAATGTGTGGCGAGCACAGAGAAAAAGAGAGAACCGGGCATTCAGGGAGAGAAAGATTTATTATAGGAAGAAAGAAAGTGACTGGCTTTAGAGAGAAACCAGTGTCCTCCTTTTACAGCCAACCCTTCTTATACCCTATCGTCGGGAAATTGTGCCCCGAAGGGAGGGGGCCTTAGTTTATCTTTAGCCCGAAGCTGGGGTCTTGTGTCACATAGTCAGAGGGAGCCTCACAGTCGGGTGGTCCCATAGTCTTGAGAAACTGGCAGCAGCAGGGAAAAACGGGACATGCCTTAAGGAAAAGCAGGATGCCACCAGGGCAGTGTGGCCTCTGTGACGTCATCCCTTGTTTGTCAGGTCACCACAATGGGCCGTTTTTAAATAATACGCTACGAGCCCCTTGTGGACCCTAACACAGAACATACATGTTCCAGAAAGATCTCATGGCAAACATTCGCTGCCGACCCTGGACCATAGGGCAGAAGTTGAGGGCACTGAGGTAATGGCCTCGACAGAGCCAATTGGTTATTGTAAGTGCATGTGAGCGCTAAGTGCTTCAGTACTGTCGGACTCTTTTCGACCCCATGGACTATAACTCACCAGGCTCCTCTGTCCGTGGAATTCTCCAGGCAAGAATACTGGAGTGGGTTGCCATGCCCTCCTCCAGAGAATCTTCCCGACCCAGGGATCGAACCCACATCTCTCATGTTTCCTGCATTGGCAGGTGTGTTCTTTACCACTTGTGCCACCTGGAAGCCCCATATAAGTGAGATCATATGGTATTTGTCTTTCTCTGTCTCACTGACTTCACTTAGTATGATCATCTCTAGGTCCATCCATGTTGCTGCAAGTGGCATTAAAGTAAAGTAAAAATGTCATTCAGTCGTGTCTGACTCTTTGCAACCCCATGAACTATACAGTTCGTGGAATTCTTCAGGCCAGAATACTGGCGTGGGTAGCCTTGCCCCTCTCCAGGGGATCTTCCCAACCGAGGGGTCGAACCCAGATCTCCCGCACTGCAGGCAGATTCTTTACCATCTGAGTCACAAGAGAAGCCAGTGGCATTAGTTCATTCTTTTTATGGCCGAGTAATGTTCTGTTGAATATATGTACCACATCTTCTTCACCCATTCCTCTGTTCATGGACATTTAGGTTGCATCCATGTTCTGGCTATTGTAACTAGTGCTGCATTGAACACTGGGGTGCATGTATCTCTTCGAGTTAGAGTTTTCTGTGACTTCTGAATGACACTAAGGAAAACAAAACAACCTAATTGGTCACCTTTGGAGAATGATTATTTTGAACTTTGGTAAATAACAGAAAAGACTGAACCAATCCAGCCTCCATTTCCCACCTCCAGTCTGCTGAAGCATGGAGGACAGGGAACAATGTTTTCCTCTGCTGTAGGGACAGTCCTCAAAATCTCAGTCAAGGGAAACTCTCTCCGACAAATGATTCCGTGTCTTCAGTGAGTAAACTGCAAGGGTAAACAGAGATGTAGAAGCCGATGAATTGAATGTGATGTACTCAGTGTTGACGGCTGGGAGCTCAGTGGAAAATGGTTAAGGAGAGGTGAGGCCGTGATGACCGCACAATCCAGATGGTCAGAGCGCACATGGCGGGGTCTTGGTCTCCGAAAAGCACTGAGGAGGCCTTAGGGGAGTCAGCTCAGTCTATCTTCTTACCTGACTGGGGTTGCCAGGCTGTTTAATATTCATGTATCAAGGCTTCCCAGGTGGTGCTAGTGTTAAAGAACCTGCCTGCTGGTGCAGGAGACATGAGTTCAGTTGCTGGGTTGGGAAGATCCTCTGGAGAAGGGCATGGCAACCCACTCCATCCCATGGACAGAGGAACCTGGAGGTCTATAGTTCACGGGGTCGCAGAACTGTCAGAAACGACTAAAGTGACATGGCATATTTGGCTAAATTATTTGCCTTATGCTGTTGTTGTTTTGCTTGAGGGTTATTTTGACAATTAAAAAAAAAATTAAAAGAAGTTCAGGAAGTCTTGAGGGTAAGCAGCCAGCCTCGTCCTAGAGGTATAAACGTCTCCCCTTCCTGTGACAGTAGTCACTCTCATGTTTTCTTAGAAGAACTTTTATTGTAAACTTACCTATAAATATACCTGTGTATTTGGTTCTGTGCTTTCTGAAGGGTATATTGGAGTTTTGGGGTGTGTGTGTCTTTGTTATTCTGTTTTCCTTCCTGTAAGGAACTGTGTTAGGTCAGGTCCTCTGAGAAGCAGACCCAAGGCAGGATTAAACATGTGTGGACCTTGTTGAGGGAGCAGCCTGCAAGGAAACCGGGGAGGGAGTTTGTCAGATGGGAGGAGGCATCAGGTGCAGCCCAAGGAAGGCAGAGGCTGAGATGGTTGGATGGCGTCGCCGACTCAATGGACACGAGTCTGAGCAAACTCTGGGAGATAGAGAAGGACAGGGAAGCCTGGCATGCCGCAGTCCATAGGGTTGCAAAGAGTTGGACACAACAGAGTGACTGAACAATAACAATAAGGAAGGCAGAGCTGCCTGGAGGTGCCCATGCAGGACCTGTGGGCATACAGCAATATGGATGGACCCAGAGATTATCGTACTAAGTGAAGTAAGTCAGACAGAATTCAACAAATACCATATGACATCACTTATATGTGAAATCTTTAATGTGATACAAATGAACCTACCTACAATACAACAATGGACTCACAGACACAGAGAACACAGTTGTTGCTGAGGAGGGTTTGCAAGTTTGGGGGTAGCAGATGTAAACTATGATATCTAGAATGGATAAACAACAAGGTCCTACAGAATAGCCCAGGGAACTATATTCAATATCCTGTGATAAACTGTAGTGGAAAAGAATATGAAAAAATATATGTAGACTTTAAATCACTTTACTGTGCAGCAGAAAGTAATACAATATTGTAAATCAAGTATATTTCAATTATAAATATAAGCAGAGACCTTGAACATGTTTGCCTACAGCCCCCACCATAGGGATGGTGAACAATCTCCTGGCCCCACACCTCCGGGCCTTTTCTGAGGACCTGGACATTGAATTGAAAAAAAAAAAAGTTTTACAGGGTCCTGGGTAAAGCCCTAGAGGGTGAAGAAAGGTCCAGAGCATATCCTTAGGGAAATATCAAGACACTATTTATTATACGAAAATAAGACACAGTTCATGTATTTAATAGGGGAAGAGTCAGATAACATTTATTGGGACAGGAAACATTATGTAGCCATTAAATAATACTTAATAGCGGGTTTCTACTGCATTCTCTTTCTTCATGTTTCACTTAAAATGCTTCCCAGGACTTCCCTGGCAGCCCAGTGGTTAAGACTCTGTGTTATCAATGCAGGGGGCACGAGTTCAATCTCTGGTTAGGGAAATAAGATCCCATATGCCACGTGGTGTGGCTGTTGGTGTGGCTGAAAGATTTTTAAAAAGTTTCTCCACTCCTTGTATATAGTAGGAAAAAAAAGCATTCATGGGAGTGAGGCCAGCGTGGGTTGCTCTCCTGTTCAACCCACTTCAAGCCCAGCAGTCAGGACCATCATTTCCAATTTCCCAGGATGTGAAGGCCATCCATTCATTAAATATCGTGCTCAGGCCCTGACAGTGAATGGAAGGCTGAATTGAAACAAGGACCTCCTGTCTTCATCTTTAATAGGAGACTCTATCTCTTACACCACAGTGTGCTATAGATTAATTCTGCAGACCTTCAGCAATGTGACTTCTGTCCTGGGTGACCAACCTGGATCCTTCCATTTGTATCCACAGACAAGAGAATGGTTTGCACCATCAAGCACTGGAAAACCCAACAACAACACAGTTTTTAATGGGGAAAACTTTTAATTTTGGCTGCACTAGGTCTTTGTTGCCGCATTTGGGCTTTCTCTAGATGTGGGGCACGGGCTTAGTTGCCCCTCAGCATGGGAGAGCTTATTAATAGTTCCCTGGCCAGGAATGATACCCTAGTCTCCTGCACTGGAAGGTCGGTTCTTCCTTTTTATATATAATTTCATTTCAGTTCAGTTGCTCAGTTGTGTCCAACTCTTTGCAATCCCATGAATCGCAGCACACCAGGCCTCCCTGTCCATCACCAACTCCCAGAGTTTACTCAAACTCATGTCTATCGAGTCAGTGATGCCATCCAGCCATCTCATCCTCTGTCGTCCCCTTCTCCTGCCCACAATCCCTCCCAGCATCAGGGTCTTTTCGAATGAGTCAGTTCTTCGCGTGAGGTGGCCAAAGTATTGGAGTTTCTGCTTCAGCATCAGTCCTTCCAATGAACACCCAGGACTCAGCTCCTTTAGGATGGACAGGTTGGATCTCCTTGCAGTCCAAGGGATTCTCACAAGATTTCTCCAACGCCACAGTTCAAAAGCATCAATTTTTTGGCACTCAGCTTTCTTCACAGTTCAACTCTCACATCCATACATGACCACTGGAAAAACCATAACCTTGACTAGACGGACCTTTGTTGGCAAAGTAATGTCTCTGCTTTTTAATATGCTGTCTAGGTTGGTCATAACTTTCCTTCCAAGGAGTAAGCGTCTTTTAATTTCCTGGCTGCAATCACCATTTGCAGTGATTTTGGAGCCCAAAAAAATAAAGTCTGACACTGCTTCCACTGTTTCCCCATCTATTTCCCATGAAGAGATGGGACCAGATGTCATGATCTTAGTTTTCTGAATGTTGAGCTTTAAGTCAACTTGTTCACTCTGCCATTTCACTTTCATCAAGAGGCTAAAATTTTTAGTTCCTCTTCATTTTCTGCCATAAGGGTGGTATCATCTGCATATCTGAGGTTATTGATATTTCTCCCGGCAATCTTGATTCCAGCTTGTGTTTCTTCCAGCCCAGCGTTTCTCATGATGTACTCTGCATATAAGTTAAATAAGCAGGGTGACAATATACAGCCTTGACGTACTCCTTTTCCTATTTGGAACCAGTCTGTTGTTCCATGTCCAGTTCTAACTGTTGCTTCCTGACCTGCATATAGGTTTCTCAAGAGGTGGGTCAGATGGTCCGGTATTCCCATCTCTTTCAGAATTTTCCACAGTTTATTGTGATCCACACAGTCAAAGGCTTTGGCATAGTCAATAAAGCAGAAATAGATGTTTTTCTGGAACTCTCTTGCTTTTTCTATGTTCCAGCAGATGTTGGCAATTTGATCTCTGGTTCCTCTGCCTTTTCTAAAACCAGCTTGAACATCTGGAACTTCACAGTTCACATACTGCTGAAGCCTGGCTTGGAGAATTTTGAGCATTACTCTACTAGCGTGTGAGATGAGTGCAATTGTGCAGTAGTTCGAGCATTCTTTGGCATTGCCTTTCTT
This sequence comes from Muntiacus reevesi, assembly GCF_963930625.1. Classification (NCBI taxonomy): domain Eukaryota; kingdom Metazoa; phylum Chordata; class Mammalia; order Artiodactyla; family Cervidae; genus Muntiacus; species Muntiacus reevesi. Next base: position 25,554,857 of record NC_089263.1, on the reverse strand, counting down.
TGGGATTGGAATGAAAACTGACCTTTTCCAGTCCTGTGGCCACTGCTGAATTTTCCAAATTTGCTGGCATATTGAGGGCAGCACTTTCACAGCATCATCTTTTAGGGTTTGAAATAGCTCAACTGGAATTCCATCACCTCCACTAGCTTTGTTCGTAGTGATGCTTCTAAGGCCCACGTGACTTCGCATTCCAGGATGTTTGGTTCTAGGTGAATGATCACACCATTGTGACTATCTGGATCGTGAAGATCTTTTTTGTATAGTTCTTCTGTGTATTCTTGCCACTTCTTCTTAATATCTCCTGCTTCTGTTAGGTCCATACCATTTCTGTCCTTTATTGTGCCTGTCTTTGCATGAAATGTTCCCTTGGTATCTCTAATTTTCTTGATGAGATCTCTAGACTTTCCCATTGTATTATTTTCCTCTATTTCTTTGCATTGTTCACTGAGGAAGGCTTTCTTATATCTCCTTCCTATTCTTTGGAACTCTGCATTCAAATGAGTTTATCTTTCCTTTCTCCTTTGCCTTTCGCTTCTTTTCTATTCACAGCTATTTGTAAGGCCTCCTCAGACAACCATTTTGCCTTTTTGCATTTCTTTTCCTTGGGAATGGTCTTGATCCTGCCTCCTGTACAACGTCATGAACCTCCATCCGCAGTACATCAGGCACTCTGTCTATCAGGTCTAATCCCTTGAATCTCTTTGTCACTTCCATTGTATAATCATAAGGGATTTGATTTAGGTCATATTTGAATGGTCTAGTGGTTTTCCCTGCTTTCTTCAATTTAAGTCTGAATTTGGCAATAAGGAGTTCCAGGTCTGTGCCACAGTCAACTCCCAGTCTTGTTTCTGCTGACTGTATAGAACTTCTCCATCTTTGACTTCAAAGAATATAATCAATCTGATTTTAGTATTGACCATGTGGTGTAGAGCCATCTCTTGTGTTTTTGGAAGAGGGTGTTTGCTATGACCAGTGGGTTCTCTTGGCAACACTCTATTAGCCTTTACCCTGCTTCATTCTGTACTCCAAGGCCAAATTTGCCTGTTACTCCAGGTATTTCTTGACATCCTACTTTTGTATTCCAGTCTCCTATAATAAAGAGGACAGCTGTTTTGGGTGTTAGTTCTAGAAGGCCTTGTTGGTCTTCATAGAACCAGTTCTTACGGCACCTCCAATTCAGAAGGCCTGTGGTATCGTTAGAGATGACTGCTCTCAGGAAAGGTCCCACAGCAAGTTTTGCAGAAGTAAATTCCAAAAAGAGCAAACCTTCAAGGAGCCCATGGCAACAGGTAAATTTACACCCTTTTTTGAAAGAAAGAAAGAACCCAAAGGCCACAGGACAAGATGCTCAGCATGGTGAATTATTACAGGAGTGATGACAATCAAAATGACAACAAGCAATCAAATCCCATCTGACAGAATGGGCATCCTAAGAGTCTGTAAACACTACATGGAGGAGAGAGCCAGGAGATGACAGAACCCCCTTTCACATGCCCTGGGAGTAGACACAGGCAGCAACCCCTTGAAGGGACAGTCTCCACAGGCCAGAAGAAAAAATTTCAAGACAGCTAAACCTAGGATTCTAATACCCACACTTTGGCCTATATTATGAAAAGCCATCATTCAAAATGACATAGGCACCTCAACGTTCACTGCAGTGGTACCTCCCACCGCCAAGACACAGACCCAACATAAGGGCCAACGACAGATTAAAGCTTCGACAATACAAATGTACAAAGGGCTGTTACTCGGACTTGAAAAACTGCCACTGAAATAATGGAATTAGACCAACTGTCCCCACAAGGATGGACTTTGGGGGACCACACACTAAGAGAAATCAGCAACAGAGGAAGAAAATAGCAGATGATATCTCTGGAGGGCAAAACTGCAAAAAAGAGAGACAGAGGAAGTAATTTATAGCATAAAAAGTGACTCTGAGATGCAAACACAAACCCAGAATTCCAAAGGAGGGGAAAAAAAAAAAAAAAAAAAAAGGGTGAGAGCCAGGGATGAATTAGGAGGTCAGTACTGATGTAGACACAGAAATCTGTGTTTGTAATAGGTAATCCACAAGGATTATCTCCTCCTTCCTTCCTTCCCTCCATCCTTCCTTCCTTTCACATTGGCCCTGAAATCTGTATATCTAACGTGCCTCCAGAAATCTGTATCTATATAAGTTAATCCACAAGGCTTATCTACAGCCTTCTCTCCTTGATTTCTTTCTTTCTTCCTTGCACATATACACAGAAGTATTTATCTCTAACAGAGACATAGAAATCTGTCACTGGAATAGATTATCTACAAGGACTATTTCCTTCCTTGGTTCCTTGCACATGTACAAAAAAATCTGTATCATTAATAAATAGTCCACAGGGACCTGATGATCAGAACAGAGAGCTTCAGTGGACCTTGTTCAATAAACTCCATGGAAAAAAAAATCAAAACACAAACAACTACATATAGGCTGACTGTATCTGTCATAACTGAATCAGTTCATTGTACACTGAGGACAAGCACAAAGCTGCAAATCAGTAGACTTCAACAGAGCACTGAAATGAGACTAAGGAAAAGAAAAGAAAAAGGAATGCCTACTTTATTCCATCTGACCTCCAAGACATGGGCCTTATCCTATCCCTGGACCTGAGGAGACATGAGTCCCATGATTGGCCTGTGGTAGGGTCGAGATGGCCCCACAGGGTGCCCTTCATAGAGATGCCTCTTAAACTTGTACTGTCTTTTTTTTTTTCTGACTGGGACCGTAATAACTAGTGTACCCCAATGATGGTGGTCTGACCCTCTGACTTTGAGGATACAGGGTAGACTCACCAAGCTGAAGCCTCCTTCCTGAGAGTGCAGCCTCTATACTTTGTACTAACATAAATATAGAAATGTGAGTCTGCAATAGATAAACCCAAGGATTATCTTCCTCCTCCCTTCTTCCCTCCCACACATACACAGAAATTTGTATCTCTAACATACACAGAAATGTATATCTCTAATACATAAGGTTCATATAGTCAAAGCTATGTTTTTTCCAGTAGTCATGTATGTGAGAGTTGGACCATAAAGAAGGCTGAGCACCAAAGAACTGATGCATTTGAACTGTGGTGTTGGAGAAGACTCTTGAGAGCCCCTTGGACAGCAAGGAGATCAAATCAGTCAGTCCTAAAGGAAATCAATCATGAATATTCATTGGAAGGACTACTGCTAAAGTTGAAGTTCCAATAATTGGCCACCTGCTGCGAAGAGCTGACTCATTAGAAAAGACCCTGATGCTGGGAAAGATTGAAGGCAGGAGGAGAAAGGGATGACAGAGGACGAAATGGTTGGATAGCATCACCGACTCAATGGACAGGAGTTTGAGCAACATCTGGGAGATGGTGATGGGCAGGGAAGCTGGGCGTGCTGCAGTTCATGGGGTTGCAAAGAGTTGGAAGCAACTGAGCGACTGAACAAAGCTAGTGGAGGTGACTGAAATCCAGCCAATCTATTTCAGATCCTAAAAGATGATTCTGTTAAAGTGCTAACACTGTTGAAGTGCTAAAATATCACATGAAAAGATGCCAAATCACTATTTGTTACAGAAATGCAGATCAAAACTACAACAAGGCATTTCCTCACATGGTTCACAATGGCCATTGACCAAAACTGGAGAAACAATAAATGCTGGAGAAATTGTGGGAAAAAGGGAACCCTCCTAGACTGTCAGTTAAAAGGTAAATTAATAACAGCCACTATAGAGAATGGTGTGCAGGTTTTTAAAGAACTGAGAATGAAATTAGAATACTCCCTAACAGCTCCAAATAAAGACCTAAATAAAAGGACGATAGCATAAAACTATTGAGGAAAGAAGCAGAACATGTTTTGACATGAAATGCAGCAAGTTCTCTTTTGACTCACCTGTTAGAATCATGAAAAGCAAAAGTAATTGGGATTGAATTCCCCTTAAAAGTGATGGCAGAGCAGAGGAAACAAAGACAACAAAAAGACAACCCTCAAAATGCAACTAATATTTGCAAAAAAGACACCCATGAGGAATTTATCTCCAAAACACACAAACAGCTTATGTACCTCAATATCAAAGAAAAAAACCCCAATCAAATAGGAGCACAAGACTTAAATAGATATTTCCCCAAAGAAGATATGGAGGTGGCCAGGAAGCACTAGAAAAGATGCTCAGCATCTATAAGTATTAGAGAACTGTGGGACTGTAGTATTGCCTCACACGGGTCAGAATGGTCAGCATCAAAAAATCTACAATAATAAATGCTGGAGAGGGTATGTAGAAAAAAGAAACCTACCTGTTGATGGGAATAAAGTCAATATTCATAAAGGAGGTAGAAAAATGGTTCATTAGAAAGCAAACAGAGAAGTACTATATGACCCAGCAATTCCATTACTGGGCATAGATCCAGAGAAAACCATTATTTTAAAAGACAGGTGCAAGCTACATTCATGTACAATAGCCAAGACTTGGAAGCAACCTAAGTGGATAAGGACAGATGAATGGATAAACAAGATGGGGTACATGCACACAGTGCAACATTACTCAGCCATAGAAAGGGTGACAACATGCCAAGTCCAACAACAAGGGACGATCATACTAAGTGAAGTGAGACAAAGGAAGACAAATATCACATGATATCTCTTGGAGGTGGATTCTAAAAATGGATACAAAGAACTTCTTTACAAACAGAAACAGACTTACAACATAGCAAAGCACCTTAATGTTACCAGAAGGGAAATGTGGTGGGCAGTGAGAAATGAGCTGGTGGAAATGAACATACACACACTACTCTTTATGAAATAATCAACAGGGAACACTACTAAACACTGCATAGTAAACTATATGGGAAGAGAATCCAAAAAAGGACATGTACACATCAATGCATGAGTGAATCATGTCGCTGTCCACCTAAAACTAAAAAACAAAAATAAACACACCCTACAACTTTTAAGTCACCTATACATCAATACAAAATACAAATTACAAAAAGAGAATGCCAACTCTATTCCCCTCAGGTCTTCGTGACCTGGGCTGATGTCACATCCCTGAAGCCTGGGCAGACTTGTTTCCCAAGGATGGACTGTCATGGGGCTGACAGAGCTGGGGAGAATGTGCCAGCCAATGAGCCCTGCCCCATGGACCTGGCGAGCTTGTTCCCCTCTACCAACCCACAACCTTCAGATCCAGGCAGATCCTCCTGCAGTGAAACTGCACCTACTGCACCCAAAAGATGTAGAGTCTCTGGGCTGGAAGAGCTTTGAAAACCCCGTGGGCTCCATGTTTCCTGGTGGTGGGGTTCCCACCTCCAGCCTCTTTCCTTAGGGTTGCTCCACCTATGGATGAAAGCACCCTCCCCAGAATGGTGTTGCAGAAACTGGGATGTGTCCAGGGGACAGGGGTAAGAAAAGAAGAAAGAATGGGACACAAGCCTGGAGTGTTTCCTCTGGCACATTCCACTCTGACAATCTAGAAGTAGGACTTTCTTCAAGGCTCTGGTTACCCCAGGAACTTTAAAACCAAAGCTCATGGGCATTTAACATTCACAAGGCCTGAGGGGCTGTAAGTAAAAAACCACCTGTCCTAAAGAAATGTTCTTGTGGCTCAACTGGTAAAGAATCTGCCTGCAATGTGGGAGATCTGGGCTCGATCCCTGAGTTGGGAAGATCCCCTGGAGAAGGGAAAGGTTACCACTCCAGTATTCTGGCCTAGAGAATTCCATGGACTTATAGTCCATGGGGTCACAAAGAGTCGGACATGACTGAGCAGCTTTCACTTTTCAAAGAAATGTTCTAAGTAAGGTCATCAGAAAAATATTCAAAATAGGGCAGGCACTCAAGAAGTCAATTTGAATAAGTAAGTTTAACTAACACTGTTTAAAAAATCAATGGAAAGATGTCAGCATCACTAAATATGAGAGGAAATACAAACCAAAACTTCAATGAGGTATCACCTCACACAGGTGAGAGTGGCCATAGGCAGAAACTCTACAAACAGTAAATGCTGGAGAGGGTGTAGAGAAAAAGGGAACCTTCCCACAGTGATGCTGGGGAGGGAAATTGGGAGCAGCCACTGTGGAGGACACGAGGCAGGTTTCTTAGCATGAAAAGGAGAGTGAAACTATAGGACTCCCTAACACCATACACAAAAATAAGCTGCAAATAGATTAAAGGTCTGAATAAAAGGACAGGTACAATGGAACTCCTGAGGAAAAAAAGCAGAACACATGTTGACATAAAATGCAGCAAGTTCTTTTTTGACCCACCACTTGGAATCAGGACAAATGAAACTAACCAAAGCTAAACTAACAGACCTTCAAAGCCTTTGCACAGCACAGAAAACCATCAATGAAAGAAAAAGACAACCAAGAATGGAAAAATTCTAGCAAATGAAGATACCCACAGGGAATTTATCTCCATACATACAAACAACTCATAAAGCTCAATATAAAAAACCAAGCAATCCAATAAAAATTTCCAAACACCTAAATGCACATTTCTCCAGAGAAGGCATAGAGATGGCCATAAAGTACAAGAAAAGATTGTCAGCATCATTAGTTCTTAGAGAAAGGCAAATCAGTGGTCTAATGAGGTAACACTTCATAACGATCAGAATGAGTATCTCAAAAAAATCTACAACAATAAATTCTGCAGAAGGTGTGGAGAGAAGAAAGCCCTCCGACCACGTGGGTGGGAACATAAATGGGTCCATCCACTAGGGAGAACACTATGGAGGTTCTCTAACTAAAAATAGAAGTACAAAGTTACCCAGCAATCCCAGACCTAGGCATAGATCCAGAAGAAAACAAAAATTTTGAAACATGCCTGCACCCCAATGATCATGGCAGCACTAGGTACAATAGCAAAGACAAGGAAGCAACTTAAATGTACAAGGACAGATGAATGGATACAGAAGATGGGTACATATACACAATGCAGTTAATACTCAGAAATAAAGACAGATGAAATAATACCATTTCCCATTACAGGGAAGAAATCTGAGATGATCGTACTAAGTGAAGTGAGACAGGGAAAGACAGGTATCATAGGACATCATTTCAGATGGAATCTAAAAATGGATGCAAATGAACTTTTTATAAAAGATAATCAGCCTCAGAGACTTAAAAAAAAATTATGGTACCAGAAAAGAAAGTTGAGGGGGCAGAGCGCAGAGAGCAATTAGGTGGTACAGATTAATAGATACACATAAAACAGGTGCTGATATGCTCTTAATAGTCAAAAGTCCAACGGGGCTGTAAATGAAGTGCCCTGGGGTAAATCATCAGAAAAGAAGTTCAAACAGAGCCCAGTTTCAGCAAGTCAGATTCAAAAGGTAAACTGTACTCACAAGGTGTAAAACAATACAAGCACATGGAAAGATACTCCACATCAAGAATTATTAAGTCAATGCAAATCAAAATTACAGTGAAGTATCACCTCACACTGGTCACAATGTCCATCATCAAAAAGCTCTACAAAGAATAAATACTGCACAGGATGTACAGAAAAGGGAATCCTCCTACAGTCTTGGTGGGAATGTAAATGTGAAGCCACTATGGAAAACAGCAAGAGTTTCCTTGAACACTAAACACACAGGTATCATATGATCCTGCAGTCTCACTCCCAGGCTTAGATCTGGAGAAATTCATCATTTGAAGTGATATGTGCTCTTTGATTTTCAGGGTAGCACTATTTACAATAGCCAAGCCATGGAACCCACCAAAATGTCCATTGACAGAAAAATGAAAAGTACGTGATGCATTTATACAGTGGAATACTTCTTAGCTGTAAAACAGAAAAAAATAATCATATTGGCAGCAGCACGGATGGATTGAGAAATTTTCATACTAAGTGAGGTAAGTCAGAGAGAAAAAGACAAATATTGTAAGATACCACAATTAGAATCTATAAGTTCATACCAGTGAACTCATTTACAAAACAGAAATGGACTCGCAGATTGAGAAAACCAAATTATGATTACCAAAAGAAAGTTAAAAGGGAGGGATAAATTAAGAGGTTCAGATTAAAATATACACACTAATAGCAATCAAACTGATAATCAAATAGAATCTACTGAAGAGAACAGTGAACCCTACTGAACAAACTGTAATAACCTATGTGAGAAACAAAATGAAAAAAAGAATAGATATATGTCTATGTAAAATCGATTCAAATTCCTGTACACCTAAAACCAATGAAACAATGTTAAATCAACTCTATCCCACTATAAAATAAAAATTAAACTACAAATTAAATTACCTGAGCTCGGTGAAGGGGAAACCAGACAGTGGTGACCTATGAATTAGCATGTGATATGCTATGATATTAATGCGACACCTCCAAAGGTATTCATTCTCCAGAACACAGAGGAGCAACCCACTCAAAGGTGCCTGACCTCATGTGAATGCGACAAGGTGAAGAGAAGAAAAAGGACCACAGGTTAATCAGGGCAACACCCTCAATTCAGACGTTGGGAATCTCAGAGGGGACAAGACACACTGCAGGTATAAAGCAGATATGGGGTTTCCAGGTAAAGATTCCTGACCCTTGTGGATGGGGTGAGACCCACACAATCCCCAAACCCAGCACTTGGGGTCCCACGACCCTTGCTTAGGACATGGTGTCTCTGCTGCTTGGGCCCCTAAAGTGAAAACAAGTGGGTTCCCGTAACCTCCTAGCATGGTGGAAAGAAGCGTAGGGTCAGTCTCCTCTCCCCACACTTGCCCCAGAGAAGTCCTCCTCTCTTCCCTTTGGTTCTGAGTTATGTGAGCTGTTTCTACAGCTGTCATGATAATGTTGAACACACTACCCTGGTTCTGGCAGGCTCGGTCCTTTCTTGTTCCACTGAGGTGTTGAGAAAACACACCAGACGCAGGGCTGGGAGACGAGGGGCAGGTCTGCTCTCTGCTGAGTAGGGATGGCCGCCTGGAAGGAGATAACCTGGAAGGAGAGCAGCAACCTCACCTGCTGCCCACTGGCTTTTCGCCTGATCCGTGTGCCCTGCAATCAACTCACCAGGTGAACCTGCCTCCCTTCTCTCCATGCTCCTGCTGGTGAATTGGAATAATTACCAGGTAGACACCTGAGGCGTCTCCAGGAGCCCCAGGAAGGGTGAACCTCCCAGGGGTAAAGAGGCACAGACCTATGTAAAGTGAGTACCGTAAAGCATAAATTCCTAAACACAAGAGAAGCGCTCATGTATTCTTCCCTTTTTGTTAGTTTTGTTTGTGGTCTCCCCATACAGGTGATACTGACTCATGCAGATGGGGTGAGACTCACACAGTCCCCAGACCCCCACCCCCCCGACCTGGGGTCACACGTCCCCTCAGTCAGGACACTATGGCTGTGGTCAGCGGGTCCCTAATGTGTAAACAAGCCTGGTCCCTGGGACCTCCAGGGACCCTAGAAAGAAGCAATTGTCCCTGAGAAGTCAGGCCCCTCCTGTTTTCACTTTCATTCTGTGTGATTTTTTTGTTGCTTTGGAAGCTCATGCTAGAGGTGAACACACTACCTTGGTTCTGGCAGGCTCTGTCTTTCTTGTCCCGCTGAGGTGCTGAGAAAACAGGAGAGCTGGGCTGAAAGACACGGGGCAGCTCTGTTCTCTTCAGAGGAGAGTCAACAGGAAGGAGACCAGCAACCTCACCTGCTGCCCATTGGCTTTTTGCCCGATCCCTGTGCCCTGGAACCAATTCACCAGGTGAACCTGCCTCCCTACTCAACCTGAATGTGCTGGAAAATTGGAACAATTACCAGGTAGCCCACCTGAGGGGTCTCCATGAGCCCCAGGGAGGTGAACCCGGCAGGGGACAGACTAGGAGCCCTACCGCAGCACTGACCCTGGGAGGGCCATGGAACCCCACTCAGAGAAAAGCATGGTTACCCAGAGAAGCCCACCTCAGCCCCAGAGCCCAGACATCTGAGCACTGACATTTAGATGCAGGCACGGAGTTTTCCAGGACAGAGGCCATGCTGGGTCTCTACCCCGGTCTCCATGTCCTAGTGCACAGAGTACAAGGTCAGGTCTAAGTGTTCTCAATGTAAAAAGCACATTGTCTCAACTAAACATCTTCAGTGCAGACAGGACTTGGAGAGGTCTAAATCTACCATGCAGACGGAACTTGGTCAGGTTCAGACTAGTTCAGGGCTGGTCTCCCAGGAGGCACAGGTCACACACATGCAGGGTCTCTCATTGTTGGACAGGGGGCTCACCCTCGTGTGGGAACTAGGATGCACATTTCTTGAAGAAGAAATCATCACTGGGCTCCACACTTCACCCACATCAGGAAACTGAAAGGATCTGTGTCATTATACATTTCAACAGGCAAACAACACTGTTACCAATTTCTCTGGTCACATGATGGTCAGGATCCAGGGGAGATCCAGGAACTTCTTAGAGTGCAGCCCAGTGTCCTATACAGACAGACAGGAAGTGGCCTGATTCCAGCATCCCAGGTTTCCAGCAGGAAACCTTTACATTCTGCCTTTTGGAAAGCTACATCTTTAACAGAATAAAAATATACTGTCGTAAATCCAAGTATACTAGTTACTTGCAAACCTAAAATATTCCTAAAAGCTTGGAACCCTGATTTTATGGTTTCCATTGGTTCCTTTGGTTTAGATTTTCTAAGTAGAAGCAAGCCATCATTTCAAATTATTTTCTCCTAATTCTGTTGTTATTATATGAATAAAAGGTCACACTTGAAAATAAAAGAAAATTACTGCAAAAGATTAATGCCTCAAAGAGCACATGAGCTGCAGGTACTTTTTCTTCTGTTTCATTATTCTCCATAAAGAAAACAGAAAACATAGGCCCACTGATTTTTTTTTGCTTCTCTATTCAAACTGAGCTAGAATGAAATTGATATTCATATTAACAGTTTTTGAGGTTTCAAATGTCACTTTAGGGAAACAGGACTTGGAGAAAAGGGAATGTTCCTACGCTGCTGGAGAGAAGCTACATCCTAAAAATAAGGCTGAAATTCAAATTGGATTTAATTATGACAGTATGTGGTTACATGGAGTATGAACCAAGAGACTAAATATGGCAGACAAAATGTGAGAACAAATTTGACATCTCAGACGTGACACTGAGGTTTCTTGTCAGATCTGCAGCTGGCATGCACACACTTCATGTGTCTTTTTGAATCATAGCCTTTTCTGGATGTTTGGCTAGAAGTGGGATTGCTGGATCATATGATAACTCTAATTTTAGTTTTTTTGTGGAAACTCCATACTGTTCTCTAGAGTGACTGCACCAATTTACATTTCCACCAACAGTGTAGGAGGGTTCCCTTTTCTCCACACCCTCTGCAACACTTGTTATTTGGAGATTTTTTTTTTTTTTTTTTTTCTGTCATTTAGTGTGTTTATCTTTGTTTAGCTTATTTTCTTTATTTAACTTATTTTCTTTTTTTTTTTTTCACTTTACAACATTTCAGTGGGTTTTGTCATACATTGACATGAATCAGCCATATAGTTACACGTATTCCCCATCCCGATCCCCCCTCCCACCTCCCTCCCCACCCGACTCCTCAGGGTCCTCCCAGTGCACCAGGCAAGAGCACCTGACTCATGCATCCCACCTGGGCTGGTGGTCCGTTTCACCATAGATAGTATACATGCTGTTCTTTCAAAACATCCCACCCTCATGTTCTCCCCCAGAGTTCAAAAGTCTGTTCTGTACTTCTGTGTCTCTTTTTCTGTTTTGCATATAGGGTTGTCGCCACCATCTATCTAAATTCCGTATATATGTGTTAGTATACTGTAATGTTCTTTATCTTTCTGGCTTACTTCACTCTGTATAATGGGCTCCAGTTTCATCCATCTCATTAGAACTGATTCAAATGAATTCTTTTTAACGGCTGAGTAATATTCCATGGTGTATATGTACCACAGCTTCCTTATCCATTCATCTGTTGATGGGCATCTGGGTTGCTTCCATGTCCTGGCTATTATAAACAGTGCTGCGATGAACATTGGGGTGCACGTGTCTCTTTCAGATCTGGATTCCTCAGTGTGTATGCCTAGAAGTGGTATTGCTGGGTCATATGGCAGTTCTATTTCCAGTTTTTTAAGAAATCTCCACACTGTTTTCCATAGTGGCTGTACTAGTTTGCATTCCCACCAACAGTGTAAGAGGGTTCCCTTTTCTCCACACCCTCTCCAGCATTTATTGCTTGTAGACTTTTGGATAGCAGCCATCCTGACTGGCGTGTAATGGTACCTCATTGTGGTTTTGATTTGCATTTCTCTGATGATGAGTGATGTTGAGCATCTTTTCATGTGTTTGTTAGCCATCTGTATGTCTTCTTTGGAGAAATGTCTGTTTAGTTCTTTGGCCCATTTTTTGATTGGGTCGTTTATTTTTCTGGAATTGAGCTTCAGGAGTTGCTTGTATATTTTTGAGATTAATCCTTTGTCTGTTTCCTCATTTGTTATTATTTTCTCCCAATCTGAGGGCTGTCTTTTCACCTTACTTATAGTTTCCTTTGTTGTGCAAAAGCTTTTAATTTTCATTAGGTCCCATTTGTTTATTTTTGCTTTTATTTCCAATATTCTGGGAGGTGGGTCATAGAAGATCTTGCTGTGATTTATGTCGGAGAGTGTTTTGCCTATGTTCTCCTCTAGGAGTTTTATAGTTTCTGGTCTTACATTTAGATCTTTAATCCATTTTGAGTTTATTTTTGTGTATGGTGTTAGAAAGTGTTCTAGTTTCATTCTTTTACAAGTGGTTGACCAGTTTTCCCAGCACCACTTGTTAAAGAGGTTGTCTTTTTTCCATTGTATATCCTTGCCTCCTTTGTCAAAGATGAGGTGTCCATAGGTTCGTGGATTTATCTCTGGGCTTTCTATTCTGTTCCATTGATCTATATTTCTGTCTTTGTGCCAGTACCATACTGTCTTGATGACTGTGGCTTTGTAGTAGAGTCTGAAGTCAGGCAGGTTGATTCCTCCAGTTCCTTTCTTCTTTCTCAAGATTACTTTGGCTATTCGAGGTTTTTTGTATTTCCATACAAATTGTGAAATTATTTGTTCTAGTTCTGTGAAAAATACCGTTGGTAGCTTGATAGGGATTGCATTGAATCTATAGATTGCTTTGGGTAGAATAGCCATTTTGACAATATTGATTCTTCCAATCCATGAACATGGAGATTTTTAAGTGATGGCCTTTCTGATCAGTTTGAGGTGGCACCTCATTGAAGTTTTATATGAATTTCTCAAATAATTAACAATGAGAATTATACGATGATTATTTAATTTTCAGATGTGTAAAATAAATTAGGTTTGACATGTCTATTTGACAATTTTTTCACAGATAAGAATTTATGAAGTATTTATTCTCTTTCTTAGTCTTAACTATAGGGACACGCGTTATCTTGTTACTCAAGGCGATGGGCTCAGTTTTGCATCTTTGAGCAGTTTTAAAGATGTGCACGGCTCCCTTCAAAGGGAAGGCTTATGGTGGGACCAAGTTCCATCATCCAATAAAAGCTGTTCCTTGAGCAAATACAGTCACGGCCAAGGGGGCACATGGTGAGACCACCATGTCAACTGACACTTCCCACATCTCAGGCCTCAGTGTGACCGTTCCATTTGAGGTTTAACAGTTTGCTCTGGTGATACAGCTTAACCTCTTTCTGTATGACTAGCTGAGTTGTTAATGACTTAAAAATTCTACTGGGGCTTCCCAGGTGGCACTAGTGGTAAAGAAATGCCTGCCAATGCAGAAGACATAAAGACACTGGTTCAATCCCTGGGTCAGGAAGATCCCTTGGAGGAGGGCATGGCAACCCACTCCAGTATTCTTGCCTGGAGAATCCCATGGACAGAATAGTCTGGTGGGCTCTGGTTCATAGGGTCACAAAGAGTTGGACATAACTGAAGCAACTTAGCACACAGACACACTCACCCTCAGGAAAGGTCCTGTAGCAGATACTGCAGAAATAAATTACAAGCACAACCAACTTTCAAGAAGCTAATGGCAAAAGGTAAATTCTCCTCACACCCTTAAGAAAAAAAAAAACCCAAACTGCTACAGGACAATATGCTCAGCATCCCTAATTATTACAGTAGAAATGCCAATCAAAATGACAACAAGAAATTAAATCAAACCTATCAGAATGGCCATCCTCACAAGCCTGCAACAATACATGCGGGAGAGAGCTGGGTAGTGATGGAACCTACTTGACACAGTCAGTGGGAATGGAGATCGCCAATAGCCCTAGAAAGTACAGTCTCCGCATGCTAGAAAAAGATCTTCAGAAAAACTAAGCCTAGAATCTGACATACCCTCATGTGGGCTTATATGGAAAATACCACCATTCAAAAAGACACATGCACCCCAACATTCACTGCAGCCCTACTTACAACAGCAAAACACAGACCCAGGAAAATGTCCACTGACAGATTGAAGCTAAAGAAGACGCAGCACATGCAGACAATGGACCATGAGAAACTGCCGCTGAAATTATGGAACTGTGCCTCCGGTTGCCACAGGGATGGACATCGAAGAATCTTACACTAACCAAGTTAGCCAATCAAGGAAAGACAATAGTATACTATCTCCCTTCTATGCAAAACGAAAAAAGAGATGCAAAGGAACTAATTTACAACACAATCGAAAAGATGATGGGAAATCAAATCCTATCACTCACAATGGCCAACATCACAAATCTGTGACAATAAATATGGCCTAGAGTCTGGGGGACAAAGAGTCGCCCGAAGCTCTCGGTGGGAATATACATTGGCAGCAGCCAGTATCACGGCCAATCTCTGAATGCCTGAAGAAAACAAATGATCAAGTCCTGCTAAGCTGAGGATCTGACATTCCCTCACTTTGGCCTGTATCCTGAGAAAGCCATTGATCAAAAGGCACAAGCATCCCCAACAAACCTCCAACACGACTTCCAGTAGCTGAAACACACAACCACCAAAATCTCCAACAAGAAGTTAAAGCTTAAACAAGAAGTGTAGATATATACAGCAGACTATTTCTCACTCATTGAAAATCACCACTGAAATTAGGGAATTAGGACACCGGGAGCCACAGGGATGGACCTTGAAGGATCATACACTAAGGGGAGTCAATCAGGCAGAGGAAGACCATGGTATATGAGGTACATCCCAGACAAAATAAAAATAGGCATCCAAGTCAACAAATTTACAACCCAAAGAGAGACTCTGAGGATTCAAAGTCAAACATAGGGTTCCAGGAAAAAAAAAAACTGAAGGGTTGTGAATGAAATGGGAGGTCTGTACTTACACAGACAGGAAAAGTATATTTGCAGTAGGTAATCCACAAGGATGATCCTCTTCCTTCCTTCTTCCTTTCACCTATACACAGAAATATGTATTTTGAACCTATATATAGAAATCTCTTTCTTGAAGAGATATAACACAAAAATTAACTATCTTCTTTCTTGTATCCACAGAAAAGTGTATCTGAGATAGATAATTTCAAAGGCCCCTATGCTCAGCACTCTGCTCATTATTCTATGGCAAAAACCCAAACAACCATAGACATACCCCATAGAAATGTGATACCTGAATCCCATGGTGTATACTGACAACGGTCACAACATTGCAAATCGACAATGCTGTGCTGTAGCATCGACGTTAAAGAAAGGTAAGTAAATCATTGTCTTTTCCATGATCTCCAACCTCCCTGCTATCCCATCCTTGGAGGCTGAGCAGGCTTGGGTCCCACTTCGAGACTAGGGGTCGTCGACACAGCCTGGCCTGGTGCTCTTTGTTGAACTTTATTGAAATGTCTACTGTCTCGTACTTCTGGTTGGGGTCAGGGTTGTGCATGGCATCAAGGCCTCAAGGAATTTGCAGACGAGGCTCAACAAGCCTAGTCCTCTCATGATGCTGGGGCTCCAGCTCAAGGCTCGTTCCTGATAGTGCAGCCTCCTATCACCCAAGAACCCTCAGCAGTGTGCTGTGGACCCTGAAGGGATGAGCCTGGACCAGGTATCTGTGTGATGCTTTAGAGGGAAAAAGACCTGATACTCAAGGTCTTTCGTGTTTGCTCAGGCACATTCCACTCTACTTCACTGCCCAGGAAACCAACTTTCCCTAAGGCTCTGGTTACCCCCAAGAACCAAAGGTGGGCATAAAAAAGTGCTGCTGCCTCATGGATATTTTCTCTAAATAAATTTGATCACAGGTTTTAAAGGAACCTCAATTCACTAGGCCTGGGATTCTGTTAGTGATAACTGCCCTGAGGAAATATCTAGGACAGATATTGGAGAAAAATTTGAAACACAGCTGACTTTCAGGAATCAATTGTCAAAGGTAAATTGTGATCATACCCTTTAAGGAAAAAAAAAGACAAAACAAATGGAAAACTCCACCACAGGACATGTTGCTATGATTCCCTAAATGCTGGAGGAATGTCAATCACAATGATAATGGAAAATCAAATTTCACCACTCACAATGGCCATCATCACAAGTCTACAAAAAATAAATGCAGGAGAGAGCCTGGAGGAAAAACAATTGCCCTAAGCTGTTAGTGGGAATATACAACGGCATCAGCCAACACAATGCAGTCTTCGAATGACTGAAAAAATACTATCCAGGTGGCTGAGCCTAGGATTTGACATTACAACACCTGGGCCTATATCTTGAGAAAATCATGTAGTTATGTTAAACACTGAACTTCAATTTGAAAACATATACTTAATGTATAGCTACAACCACAATAGAAAATCAAGAAGAGAAAACTAGCAACATGAAAATGGGATATTTCTTACACCAGGAGACACAACAGAGAAATTTCCTTGCATGAGATTATTTTAAAAAAAGAGACTAGTTTACCTCTTTACTCTATATTTCATAAAGAACTAATTAGCCAAATAAGGCCAATTAATCTACCAACAAGATAAATATGGCCTAGAAAGCAGGTGAAAGACATTTTACCATATTTTATCACATTGTGATAATTAGTACAATTAAAAAATACAGAAAAATTTTGATGATTTTCTTTAAAGAATGAATCAAAAGGAGTTCAGTTTGAAGATGTAATTTTCATATTTTATATGTGTCAATATTTTCCTGTAAGAAATATGGAAATTTTCATATTTCATGCAGGAGAATTTCATATTTCATGCAGAAAAATTTCATACTTTATGCAGGAAAATCTGTGTCTATAATTTCCTCCATGAAATATGGCAAATTTCATATTTCATGCAGGAAAACTTGTGCCCATAATTTCCTGTATGAAATATGGAAAATTTCAATTGAAATTATACTATTTTCAGGAAAATAAATCTATATATTCTCATACTAAGGCATGATTGTCAGAAAATGACCATAAGAAATCACATTTGTGTAGAATCTAAAATACAACACAAATGAACCTATCTATGAAACAGAAAGAGACTCACAAATCCAGAAACTAATGGATGTCTGTGGGGATTTGGTTGTAGATATTGCCAGACTGGGGTAGAGGTTAAGAGATAAAAATCACTATATGTAATGTAAGGAAAATAATAGGATATAGTATGCAACAGAAAGAAACATAGCCATGATTTTGTAATATCTTTAAGTGGAGAATATTCTATTAAAATACTGAATCACTATGTGTATGCCATATTTCAGTGGAAAAAGAAATAATGGATTCATAACTATAAACACACAAAAAAATAATCAAGAATGAAGGTTAGCAAAATAAAAATGGGAAAATTTTAGGAATAGAAATTCCCATCAAATTAATTTGGATGAGATTACTAAAATGTCCATTGGTTCATCCACTAGAATGAACAACATGGAGGATCTTGAAAAAATGAAACACAGAAGTGCCTCAGGAAACAGCAATCACATGCCTGGGCATAGAGTCAGGGAGAAGCAACATTTTCAAAGACAAGGGTACCCACGCCATCCCTGCCAGGCCGGTTTCCATAGCAAGGACACTGCTGCAACCTAAATGTTCAAGGACACAGAAATGAATAGAGAAAATGGGATATATACACACAATGGTATATTAATCAGCCAGAGGGAAGAATGAAACAATGCCATGTTCAGGCACAGGGAAGAAAGTAGAGATGATCATAGCAAGTGAAGTAAGAGAGTCAGGGAGTGACAAATACAAAACAGATGATCTCAACAAACATCCTAGTGGTGATCCTCGGAAAAGAATTCAAACCAGGGCCGAGTCACAAGAAGCCAATCTTGAGAAGTAAGTTGAACACACCCTTGAAAACAAATCACCTGAAAAGAAGTCAATGTTGCTAAATATTAGAAATACAAATTGAAACCCCAGGAAGGTATCATCTTGCAGAAGCCAGAATGGCATTGTCAGAAACTCAGCAAAAAATAAATGCTGATGAAGGTGTGGAGAAAAGGGAATGTTCCTCCCCTGATGCCAGAAATATAAACTGGAAACAGACAGTGTGAAGTGTAGAGTGAGGGTTATTAAAATAAAGAAAATGAGAATGAGGTTAGAATACTTCTCTAACACAACATGTGAAATTAACTTCAAATAATAGAGATCTAAAGTTCATTAAAGCTTAACATTCAGAAAACTAAGATCATGGCATCTGGTCCCATCACCTCGTGGGAAATAGATGGGGAGACAGTGGAAACAGTGTCAGACTTTATTTTGGGGGGCTCCAAAATCACTGCAGATGGTGCTTGCAGCCATGAAATTAAAAGACACTTACTCCTTGGAAGGAAAGTTATGACCAACCTAGACAGCATATTAACAAGCAGAGACATTACTTTGCCAACAAAGGTCCATCTGGTCAAGGCTATGGTTTTTCCAGTGGTCATGTATGGATGTGAGAGTTGGACTGTGAAGAAAGCTGAGTGCCGAAAAATTGATGCTTTTGAACTGTGGTGTTGGAGCAGACTCTTGAGAGCCCCTTGGACTGCAAGGAGATCCAACCAGTTCATCCTAAAGGAGATCAGTCCTGGGTGTTCAGGAAGGACTGATGCTAAAGCTGAAACTCCAATACTTTGGCCACCTCATGCGAAGAGTTGATTCATTGGAAAAGACCCTGATGCTGGGAGGGATTGGGGGCAGGAGGAGAAGGGGACGACAGAGGATGAGATGGCTGGATGGCATCACCGACTTAATGGGCATGAGTCTGAGTAAACTCTGGGAGTTGGTGATGGACAGGGAGGCCTGGCGTGCTGTGACTCATGGGGTCGCAAAGAGTCGGACACGACTGAGCGACTGAACTGAACTGAAAGTTCAGGAGAGATTCTATGAGAATCTTAAGGAAAACATAGGCAGGACATGTGATGATAAAAATTGCAAGGTCTTTTTTAATCCATCTCACAGAGCAACGAAAAAGACACTGAGTGCTCGCTTCGGCAGCACATATACTAAAATTGGAACAATACAGAGAAGATTAGCATGGCCCATGTGCAAGGATGACATGCAAATTCATGAAGCATTCCATATTTAAAAAAAAAAAGAAAAAGACACTGAAAATAGGAAAACATGACCGACTTCAATTTAAAAACAGGTGCCCAGAGAAATGCAAATTAAAACCACAATGAGGTACCATTACACGCCAGTCAGGATGGCTGCTATCCAAAAGTCTACAAGCAATAAATGCTGGAGAGGGTGTGGAGAAAAGGTGTTTATCTCTTGCACTGTTGGTGGGAATGCAAACTAGTATAGCCACTATGGAGAACAGTGGGGAGATTTCTTAAAAAACTGAAAATAGAACTGCCATATGACCCAGCAATACCACTTCTGGGCATACACACTGAGGAATCCAGATCTGAAAGAGACACATGCACCCCAATGTTCATCGCAGCACTGTTTATAATAGCCAGGACATGGAAGCAACCTAGGTGCCCATCAGCAGACAAATGGATAAGGAAGCTGTGGTACATATACACCATGGAATATTACTCAGCCGTTAAAAAGAATTTGTTTGAATCAGTTCTAATGAGATGGATGAAACTGGAGCCCATTATACAGAGTGAAGTAAGCCAGAAAGATAAAGACCATTACAGCATACTAACACATATATATGGAATTTAGAAAGATGGTAATGATAACCCTATATGCAAAACAGAAAAAGAGACACAGATGTACAGCACAGACTTTTGGACTCTGAGGGAGAAGGCGAGGGTGGGATGTTTCGAGAGAACAGCATGTATATTATCTATAGTGAAACAGATCACCAGCCCAGGTTGGATGCATGAGACAAGTGCTCGGGCCTGCTGCACTGGGAAGACCCAGAGGAATTGGGTGGGGGGGATCGGGATGGGGAATACATGTAAATCCATGGCTGATTCATGTCAATGTATGACAAAACCCACTGCAATGTTGTGAAGTAATTAGCCTCCAACTAATAAAAATACTTTTAAAAAAATCTGAACATAAAAAACAAACAAAAAACAGATGCCCAGCAAAGGAAACCTTAAGGAAAGACAAAAGCAATCCAGAATGGGAAGAAATATTTGCAAACCAAGATACCCAGAAGGAATTCATCTTTGAAACCAACAAACAGCTCATTAATTTTGTAATATATAAATAGCGTTTAGGACTTCCCAGGTGGTGTTAGTGGTAAAGAACCCACCTGTCAATGCAGGAGACATAAGAGATGTGGTTTTGATCCCTTGGTTGAGACGATCCCATGGAGGAGGGCATGACAATCCACTCTAGTATTCTTGCCTGGAGAATCCCAGGGACAGAAGAGCCTGGCAACAGTCCATAGCGTCACAAAAAGTCAGATGTGACTGAATGACTAAACGACACTATATGTATACACATGTTTCCAGGCACACACACATGCACAAATGGAGTTTATCCTCTAAAATATTGAATCATTATGTTGTATCCAAAAACAAATAGAGTTATGTTAATTGACTGTATTTCAATATAAAAAATACTTGATGGATAGCTACAGACACGAAAGAAAATCAAGAAGAAAAAAGTAGCAAAATGACAGTGGAAAATTCTTAACAGAAGATCCAATCAAGAAATTAATTTAAATGAGATTACTAAAAATCACAGAAGCTAGACTGACCATTTTAATTGTTGCTTCAGAAAGAACTAATTATTCAAAGCAATCCAATTAATTTACCAACAAGATAAAGATGGTCCAGAAGGCCAGGATAAACCCACATTTTACCAAGTCCACATTGTGATAATTAGTACCATTATAAGATATAAAATTTTTTTGACCATTTTCTTTAGAGAATGACTCAAAAGGAGTTCATTCTAAAAATGTATTTCCCATATTTTCATATGTGCCCAGATTTTCCTGTAGGAAATATGGAAAACTCCAAATTCCACGCAGGAATATCTCCACCCATGTTTTCCTGAATGAAACATGCAACTTGCATATTTCCTGCGGGAAAATCTGTGACCATATTTCCTGTATGGAATATGGAAAATTCCGATTGAAATAATGCTATTTTGAGGAACATGAAATTACATATTCTAAGCTATATACTAAGCCAAATTTCTCAGAAAGACATAGGCAACTACCATATGAAATAATATCTATATTGAATCTAAATTATGACACAGATGAACTTATCTATGAAACAGAAAGAGACTCACAAATATAGAAACTAATGGATGCCTGTGGGGATTTGTCTGCAGGAGTTGCCAGACTGGGGTAGAGATTAAGAAATAAAAACACAATAAACAATGTAAGTAAACTAATAGCGTATAGTATGTAGCAGAGGAAAATATAGCTATGATTTTTTAATATCTTTAAATGGAGTATATTTCATTAAAATATTGAATCACTATGCTGTAACCCAAAGCAAATATAGTAGTATTAATCAACTGTAGTTCAATTTGAAAAGAGATAATGGATGGATAGCTACAAACACAAAACATCAAGAAGAAACATTAACAAAATTCAAATGGGAAAGTTTTAAAAATAAAGCTCCTATCAAGAAATTAATCTGGAGATTATTAAAAATGACCATGGGTTCATCCTCTAGAAAAAAACAATATGGAGGTTCCTTAAAACTAAAAATAAAAGTGCATTCAGAAACAGCAGTCACATGCCTGGGCATACAGTCAGGGAGAAGCAACATTTTCAAAGACAAGGGTACCCATGCCATCCCTGCTGGACTGGTTTCCATAGCAAAGACACTGCTGCAACCTAAGTGTGGAAGGACACAGAAATGAATAAAGAAAATGGGATACACACACAATACTATATTACTCAGCCAATAAAGACCAATGAAACAATGGCATCTTCAGGCACAGGGAAGACGGTAGAGATGATCATAGCAGCTGAAGTGAGAGAGACAGTGAGCAACAAATGAAATATGATGTCACTTCTAGGTGGAATCTAACAATGGATACATATGAGCTCCTTGAGCAAAGATACAGTTCACAGAGTTAGAAAAAAGAACTTATTGTTAGCAGAGAAGAAAGGTATCGGGCCCATAGAAATCAGCTATTTGAATTAACACACGCACACTACTAGTTAGAAAATAAATCACAAGGACCCACTGGGTAACAAAAGGAACGATACTTCACTCTCTGTAATACCTATACAGGAACAGAGCCCAAAATACAACTATACGCATCTATGTATTAGTGAATCACTAACAGTCCCTGGTAGCTCAGTCAGTAAAGAATCTGCCTGCAATGCAGGAGACTGGGGTTTGGTTCCTGGGTTGGGAAGGTCCTATGGAGAAGGAAATGGCAATCCACTCCAGTATTCTTGCCTGGGAAATCCCAATGTAGGACAGAGGGGCCTGGTGGGATACAGCTGAGCTATTTCAAATCCTAAAAGATGATGGTGTTAAAGTGCTGCACTCAATGTGACAGCAAATTTGGAAAACTCAGCAGTGGCCACAGGACTGGAAAAGGTCAGTTATCATTCCAGTTCCAAAGAAGGGCAACACCAAAGAATGTTCAAACTGCCACACAACTGCACTTATTTCACACACTAGCAAAAGTTCCCAAGACACACTTCAACAGTATGTGAATGGAGAACTTCCAGACAGTCAAGCAGGATTTAGAAAAGGCAGATAAACCAGAGATCAAATTGCAACATCCGTTGGATCATAGGAAAAGCAAGAGAATTCCAGAGAAACATCTACTTCTGCTTCAATGACTATGCTAACCTTTGACTGTGTGGATCACAACTAACTGTGGAAATTTCTTAAAAGAGATGGGAATACCAAACCACCTTACCTGCATGCTGAGAAGCCTGTGTGCAGGTCAAGAAGCAACAGTTAGAACCAGACATGGAACAACAGACTGTTCAAAATTGAGAAAGGAGTACGTTAAGGCTGTATATTGTCACCCTGCTTATTTAACTTATATGCAGAGTACATCATGCAAAATGCAGGGCTGGAAGAAGCACGAGCTAGAATCAATTTGCCAGGAGAAATATCAATATCAAATATGCAGATGATACCACCCTAATGACAGAAAGCGAAGAGGAACTACAGAGACTCTTGATGAAGGTGAAAGAGGACAGTGATAAAGCTGGTTTAAAATTCAACATTCAAAAAACTAAGATCATGGCATCTGGTTCCATCATTTCATGGCAAATAGATGGGGAAACAATGGAAATAGTGACAGACTTTATTTTCTTGGGCCCCAAAATCACTGCATGATTTTGGATGGTGATGCAGCCATGAAATTAAGACTCTTGCTCTTTGGAAGAAACGCTATGAAAAACCTAGACAGCATACTAAAAAGCAGAGACATTACTTTACTGACAAAGGTCCATCTAGTCAAAGCTATGGTTTTTCCAGTGATCATGTATGGATGTGAGAGTTGGACCATAAAGAAAACTGAGTGCCAAAATATTGATGCTTTTGAATTGTGGTGTTGGAGAGGACTTTTGAGAGTCCCTTGGACTGCAAGGAGATCCAACCAGTCAATCCTAAAGGAAATTAATCCTGAATATTCATTGGAAGGACTGATGCTGGAGCTCCAAAACTTTGATGTGAAGAGTCAACTCATTAGAAAAGACCCTGTTGCTGGGAAAGACTGAAGGCAGGAGAAGGGGATGACAGAAGACGATATGGTTGGATGGCATCACCAACTCAATGGACATGAGTTTGAGCAAACTATGGGAGATGGTGAAGGGCAGGGAAGCCTGGTGTGCTGCAGTCCACAGGGTCACAAAGAGTTGGACATGACTGAACAACTGAACAACAACCGGGAGTGAATCAATTTGCTATGAATTAAAAAAAAAAAAAACAACCAATGCATTGTAATTCACCTGTATTCTTAAGTTCAAATAACTGGATAAACACTATAAAGATAGAAACATATGCTGACTCTGTTCCCCTCATCCCATGGTTACCTTGGCTGGTATCACATCTCTGGAGACTGGGCAGGCATGGGTCCCAAGATTGGATTGTGGTGGGGCTCAGGGACCTGGGAGGATGTGGCAGGCAGTCGTCCCCATGATGTTCCTGGAGTGCTTGCCTCTTGCCCTCTCTGCAGGAGCCCTCAATCTCTAGATACAGGCGAAGTAAATTAAGAGCTTTGAATTAACATAGTAGACACACTTATATGTACCAAATAGATGATTGAAAATGACCTACTGACTGAATAGCAGATGGATGTTTACTGAACACACTGTAATCACCTAGATGGAAACAAGAACTTGAAAAAGAAAAGATAAACACCTATGCATAAATGAATCAAGTTCCAGTTTACCTGAAACACATATAAATTCAGAAATCATCTTTATTAAAAATAAAATAACATGGAAATTACTGGGGGGGGGGGGGAATGTGTGGGGCTGAATAAAGCTGCCGCCTCGAGGCCATTTTCCGTAACAACTTGAAAAGCTGTGCTGTTGGGCATTGAGTATTCTCAAGGTCAGAGGGTCTGGAAGTAAAAACCAGCTGATCTCCACAAACGTCCCAGTGGTGGTCATCAGAAAAAATTTAAAACAGGACGAGTTCAAAGGAGCCAATCTGGAGAGGTGAGCTGAACTCACCCTTGGAAAGAAATCACATGAAAAGAGGTCAACATCGCTAAATATTAGAAATGCAAATCGAAACCCCAGGGAGGCATCATCTCACAAAAGGCTTAATAGCCATTGTCAGAAACTCGACAAACAATAACTGCTGATGAAGGTGTTGGGAAAAGGCAATATGGAGACTTCTGTATTCATGCAGGAGAACCTGCACCCATGTTTTTGCTGCAGGAAATAGGAAGTATTCACAAGGACCTGATGCTAAGCACTCCACTCAACTTGCTATTGCACAAAGTCCAAACACACAATAAAGATTCCCCATAGATACGAAATATCTGAATCAAGTGGCTGTACGCTGACAACAATCACGATATTGCAACTCGACTACGCTGCGATGTAGTATTGGCAAGATGGTAATAGAGAGGAAAGGAAAGCAGGGCCTCTTCTTTTATAAATAACCTCCCTGACTTGGGATGCTATCCCATCCCTGGAGGTTGAGCAAGCTTGGGTCCCACTCCTGGATTGGGGAGGGGTGGATACAGCCTGGCATGGTGCCCTTCGTTGAACACTTTTTAAAGGTCTATAATCTACAGCTCTCTGGCATCAAGGACCCGAGGAATTTGAAGGCAATGGATTCAGCTAGCCTTGACCTCTCCTGGTGCTGGGGTTCACAGCAAAAGCCTCCTTCCTGAGAGGGCAGCCTCCGAGGCACTGGGTGCTGTGGACCTGGAAGGGATTAGTCTGGATGGTGGGTTTGTGTGACGCCACAGGGGCAAAAAGTACTGAGATTCAAGCCCGTTTGTGTTTGCCCAGGCACAGTCCACTCTGTTTCACACCCATGAAAGCCAACTTTCCCTAAGGCTCCGGTTGCCCCAGGAACCAACTGTGGGCAGGCAAAAGTGCTGCCGCCTTTTGGACATTTTCTATAACTACCACTTGATCACCAGTTCTCACAGGCACCTCAATTCACAAGGCCTGGGGTTCTATAATGATAGCTGTCCTCAGGAAATGTCATGGTGTGGATACTGGAGAAGAAAATTCCAAACACAGTCAACTTTCAGGAAGCCAGCTACCAAACAAACCCAAACCTCCACCACAGGACAAGATGCTTAGCATCCATAATTGCTGCAGGAATACCAATCAAAATGACAATGGGAAATCAAATTCCACCAGTCACAATGGCCATCCTCACAAGTCTACAAACAATACATGTGGGAAGGAGCCTGGAAGTAAAAGAATCTCCCTAAGCTGTCAGTGGGAATACACATTGGCTACAGCCAGTATATGAACAGTCTCTGAATGCCTCAAAAACAAAACCAAAACAACCAACTATCAAGATGGGTAAACCTGGGATCTTACGTTCCCACTCTTCCCACTTATAGGGTAAACCCATATATGCTGAGCAAACTGTTGATCAAAATGCACATGAACCCTAACGAACACTGCAGGACTACTTCCAATAGCCAAGACACACAACCAGGAAAATCTCCACCAAGATTAAAGCTTAAGAAAGATGTTGTACCTATAGATGGTAGACTATTTCTCACTCCTAAAAAACTGCCACTGAAATTAGAGAATTATGACACTGGGAGCCACAGGGATGGACCTGGAAGAATCATACACTAAGGGAAGTCAGTCAGACAGAGGAAGATGATGGTATATGAGTTACTTTCCAGGAAAAATAAAAATAGACATACAAGGAAACAAATTTACAACCCAAAGAGGGACTTTGAGAATTCAAAGTCAAACAAAGGGTTCCAGAAACAAAAAAAAATTGAAGGGTCTGGAATGAGTTAGGAGGTAGAATCCTACATGGACAAGAAATCTGTATCTGTATCTGTAATAGATATCCCACAAGGATTATCCTCTTCCTTCCTTCCACATATACACAGAAATCTGTATCTCTAACCTATACAAAGAAGTCTGTATCTCTAAAAAATAATTCACAAAAATGATCATCTGAGATAGATATTCCACAAGGACCTGATACTCATCACTTCACTTGAACTTCTATGGCAAAGGTCCAAAAAAACACAATAGAGATACCCCGTAGATATGTAATACTGAGTCAGGCGGCTGTACGCTGACAACAATCACAACACTGCAAATCAACTATTCTGCAAAGTAGCATCAGCAAGAGATTAAAGAAAAGGAAAGGAGTGCCTGCTCTCTTATCTACCTCCCTGACTTGGGATGCAGGCCCATCCCTGGAGGCTGAGCAGGCTGTGGTCCCACTGCTTGACTGGGGTGGGGTTGATGCAGCCTGGCACAGTGCCCTTCGTTGAACCCTTTTTAAAGGACTACTATCTGCTATGTTCCGGGACCAGAGTCCCATGTGGCATGAAGACCTCCAGGAATTTGAAGGCAAGATTCAACTAGCCTCAAACTCCCCTGGTGCTGGGGTTCCCAGCAAAGCCTCTTTCCTGAGAGGGCAGCCTCCTAGACAGCTAAGTGCCCTAAGCAGTGTGCTCTGGACCTGGAAGGCATTAGTCTGGACAGGATGCTTGTGTGAGGCTTTAGGGGGAAAGCAGTGAGTCTCAAGCCCTTTCCTTCTTGCTCAAGCACACTCCCCTCTATTTCATAGCCCAGGAAGCCAACTGGCCCTAAGGATCTGGCTGCCCCAGGAACCAGTGTTGGGCAGGCAAACGTGCTGCCACCTTGTGGACATTTTCTGTAACTACAACTTGATCACCAGTGCACACACGCACCTCAGTCCACAAAGGCTTTGGTTCTGTTAATGACAGCTGCCCTCAGGAAATGCCGTGGGGCAGGTATTGGAGAAATATATTTCACAACTAGCCAACTCTCAGGAAGCCAACTGCCAAAGGTAAATTGACGGCACACCCTTTAAAGGAAAAAAACTAAAAAGCAAAACAAATGTCCTCCACAAGACAATATGCTCAGCATCCCTAACGGCTGCAGGAATGCCAATCAAAACAAAAACGGGAAATCAAATCCCACAGCACACAATGGCCACAGTCAAAATTCAACAATCTATAAATACGGGAGACAGTGTGGAAGGAAAATAATCCCCTAAGCTGTCTATGAAAATATACACTAGCTACAAACAATAATATATGGACAGTCTCCGAATGTTAAAAAAAAAAAAAAAAGCTATCAAGACGGTCTAAGGTGGAAAAAAGTGATGTATCAAGAAGGGTGTGTGTGTGATTCATTAAGAGAAAAGACCAGTGAGACACAAGCCCTTCAGTGGTTGCTCAGGAACATTCCACTCTATTTCACAGCCCGGAAGCCGACTTTCCCGAAGTCTCTGCTTGCCCCAAGAACCAGAGGTGGGCATCAAAAAGTGCTGCCACCTTGTGGACATGTCCTGTAACTACAACTGACCACCCCCGCTTACCCGCACCTCTAATTCACAAGGGCTGGGCGGCTGCTCATGACCTCTGCCCTCAGGAAATGTCCCGTGGCGGGAACTGCAAGATAAATTCCAAACACAAACAACTTTCAGGAAGCCAAGGGCCATAGGTCTATTTTCCTCACATCCTTAAAGGGTAAAACAAACAAACAAACCCCATACCTCCACCTAGGAGAGGAAGCTCAGCATGCCCAATCATTACAGGAGGTATGCCAATCAAAATGACAATGAGAAATCAAATCCCACCAGTCAGAATGGCCATACTCACGTCTACAAACAATAAATGCAGGAGTGAGTTTGGAGTAAAGGGAAACCTCCTACACTGTCAGTGGGAACGTACACTGGCAACAACCACAATAAACGACAATGTCTGCATGCCTGAATAAAAGCTATCAAGACACTAAGCCTAGGATGACATTACCACAGCTGGGCTTATGCTATCCTATACGAAATACAGAAAATTCTATTTTTATATATGAAATATGCAACTACATTTTCAACTGTGACATATAGAAAATTCTATTTTCATATAGGAAATTTGCACCTATCTTTTCATTTATGAAATACAGGAAATTCTCTTTTACATATGAAATATGCACCTATATTTTCATCTCTGAGGTATAGATAAATCCTCTATTCATATGAAATATACACCTATATTTACACCTGTGAAATATAGAAAATTCTCTTTTCATATATGAAATGTGTACATATACTTTTGCCTGTGAAATACACAAAATTCTCTTTTCATATGTGAAATATACAAATATATTTTGCAGTATAAAATGTGAAAAAATGTTTTCATATATGAAATATGCATCTATATATTAATCTATGAAATATAGAAAATTCTATTTCTATGTATGACATGCATTCATATTTTCATGAGATATATGTAAAACTTATGTTCATATATGAAATGTGCACCCATTATGTCATATATGAAATATAAAAAATTCTATTTTCATATAAAATGCACCCATAGCTTCACATATGAACTATCAAAAACTCTATTTTCATATATGAAACATGCACCCATGTTTTCATACATGTAATACAGAAAATTCTGTTCATCTATGAAATATACATCTGTTTTCATATATGAAATATTAAAAATCCATTTTCATCCATAAAATATACACTTATGTTTTCATATATGACATACAGAAAGTTCTATTTTCATCCTTGAAATATGCACCCATGATTTATATGTGAAATACAGAAAATATTATTTTCATATATGAAATATACACCCATGTTTTCATATATAAAATGTTGAAAATTCCATTTTGAGTCACAAAATATGCACCTATGTTTTCATATATGAATTATAGAAAACTATATTTTCATTCACAAAATATGCACCCATCTCTTCATATATGAAATATTGAAAATTCTATTTTCATCCATGAAATATGCATACATCTTTTAATATATGAAAATTCACACATACTTTCATGTAAGAAATATAGAAAATTCTATTTTTATACATGAAATATGCACACATTTTCATATATGAAATATAGAAAATTATATTTTCATTCATTAAATTTGCACTCATGTGTTCATACAGGATATATTGTTGTTCAGTCACTCAGTCATGTCTGACTCTTTGCGACCCCATGGACTGCAGCACTCTAGGTTTCCCTGTTCTTTACCATCTTACAGAGCTTGCGCAAACTCATGTCCCTTGAATCGGTAATGCCATCCAACCATCTCGTCTTCAGAAATGAAACATTCACCTGATGTGGGCTTCCATCCCATTTCTGGAGACTCAGCAGGCTGTTTTCATGGCTGGACTGTGGTGGGGTTGAATTGACTGGGCTGGTTGCTCTTCATTAAGGCCCCTCGTAAATCTGTACTTTCTGGTTTGATCTGGCAGGGACCACAGTCCCTAGGGCACACAACCGATGGTGTCCTGACACTCTGGCCTCAGTGATCTTGGAAAAGTCACCCAGCTTCCACATCTTCTGGTGCTAGGGTCCCCAGGTCAAGTCTTCTTCCTGAGAGTGCAGCCTCCTAGGCATCTCATCAGGGTGCTGTGGTCCAGGTTGGAATTAGTCTGCAGGAAAGGAGTGAAACTTTAGGGAGAAGTATTGAGATTAAGCCCGTGGGTGTTTGCTCAGGCAACTCCACTCTAATTCACAGCCTAGGAAGCCAGCTCTTGTTCAGGCTCTGGTTGCTTGAGGAATCAGAGTTGGGTGTGGGGGGAAAGTGCTGTCACCTTGTGGACATTTTCTGTAACTACAACTTGACCACTTGCCCTTACAGGTACCTCCAATTCAAGGGATCTTGGTGACTGTTAATGACAGCTACATTCAGGAAAGGTCCTAGGCAGAATATTGCATAAAACAATACAAACACAACTGACTTTCAAAAAATGAGCTACAACTGGCAAATTTTTCTCACAACCATGAAAAAAACAGTAAAAAACTTACTACCACAGGACAAGATGCTGAGCATCCCTAATTATTACAGGAAGAATGCCAACCAAAATGACAACGAGAAATCAGATCTCACCAGGTTGGCCATCCTCACAAGTCTACAAACAATAAATGCAAGCTAAGCCTACCATTGGACTGGAAGAAGCACAAGCTGGAATCAAGATTGCCGGGAGAAATATCAATAACCTCAGATATGCAGACAAAACCACCCTTATGGCAGAAAGTGAAGAGGAACCAAAAAGCCTCTTGATGAAAGTGAAAGAGGAGAGTGAAAAAGTTGGCTTAAAGCTCAACATTCAGAAAACTAAGATCATGGCATCTGGTCCCATCACTTCATGGCAAATAGATGGGGACACAGTGGAAACAGTGTCAGACTTTATTTTTTTGGACTCCAAAATCACTGCAGATGGTGATTTCAGCCATGAAATTAAAAGACGCTTACTCCTTGGGAGGAAAGTTATGACCAAACTAGACAGCATATTAAAAAGCAGAGACATTACTTTCCCAACAAAGGTCCATTTAGTCAAGGCTATGGTTTTTCCAATAGTCATGTATGGGTGTGAGAGTTGGACTGTGAAGAAAGCTGAGTACTGAAGAATTGATGCTTTTGAACTGTGGTGTTGGAGAAGACTCCTGAGAGTTCCTTGGGCAGCAAGGAGATCCAACCAGTCCATCCTAAAGGAGATCAGTCCTGGGTGTTCATTGGAAGGATGGATGTTGAGGCTGAAACTCCAATACTTTGGCCACCTCATGTGAAGAGTTGACTCACTGGAAAAGACCCTGATGCTGGGAAGGATTGAGGGCAGGAGGAGAAGGGGATGACAGAGGATGAGATGGCTGGATGGCATCACCGACTCGATGGGCATGAGTTTGGGTGAACTCTGGGACTTGGTGATGGACAGGGAAGCCTGGCGTGCTGCGATTCATGGGGTCGCAGAGTCGGACATGACTGAGCGACTGAACTGAACTGAAGCCTACCATCTGACATTCCCACATGTTGGCCTATATCCCAAGAAAATCATCTTTCAAGCAGCCACATGCAACCCAATGTTCACTTCAGCACTAAAGTAGCCTGAACACAGACCCTGCAAAGTGTCCATCTTCAGATTAAAGCTTAAAAGCAATGTGGTACATACAGAAAATGAAATATTACCCAGCCATGAAAAACTACTACTGAAATCATGAAATGATGCCACTGGAAGTCACAGGGATAGACCTTGGAGGATCATACACTAAGTGAAGTCAGCCAGACAGAGGAAGACTATAGCATGTGATATCCCTAACACTTCCTATTCAACTGCAATAACTTCTACAGCAGATGAATCCAAAAAAGAATACAGATGCTTTACGTACATGTCGTAACTTAATCAGGTGGCTGGATACTGACAACAGGCACATTGCACGCCGGCGATGCTGCAGCGTACATGAAATTAAATAAAAGAATAAAGAAGAAAAGCCTTGCCTAGTTTATTCCTGCTGACTTTCCTGACCCAGGCTGCTATCCCATCACTGCAGCCTGAACAGACTTTGGTCCAAAGGCTGGACTGGGGTGGAGTTGAAACCACCAGACAGCGTGTCCTTAATTGAGCCCCCTCTTAAACTTACACCTTCTGGTTCGCGCTGACAGGGCCCATAGTCCCTAGAGCACCCAAAGGATGTTATGACGACTGTCTGGCCTCAAGGACCTGGAAATGCCACCTAACTTTCAGTTCTCTTGGTGCTGGGATTCACAGCTTAAGCCTCCTTCTTGAGAGTTCAGCCTCCCAGCACCTCAGCAGGGTGCTGTGGCCCCAGTTGGGATGAGTCTGGAGGAAAGGGGTGAAGCTTTAGGGGGAACAGTAGTGAGACACAAGCCCTTGGGTGTTTGCTCAGGCACATTCCACTCCAGTTCACAGCCTAGGAAGCCAACTCCTTAGGTTCTGGTTGCCCCAAGAACCAGAGCTGGGAATGAAAACTGCTGCCTCCATGTGGCCATTTTCTGTAACTACAACTTGACCACCTGTGCTTACCTGCCAGACTCCTCGGTCCATGGGATTCTCTAGGCAAGGATTCTGGAGTGGGTTGCCATGCCCTTCTCCAGGGGATCTCCCCCACCCAGCATTCAAACCCAGGTCTCCTGCATTGAAGGTGGATTCTTTACCATCTTAGCCACCAGGGAAGCCTGATCTGTGCTTAATGGCACCTCCAATTAAAGACTTGGGGGCTGTTAATGACAATTGCTCTCAGAAAAGATCCTAGGGAGAATACTGCAGAAATAAATTAAAACACAACCCACTATCAAAAAGTTAACTGCAACAGGTATATTTCCCTCACAATCATGAAGGAGAAAAAAAAAAGAAACCCATACTTTCACAGGACAAGATGCTCAAGCATCCCAAATTATTACAGGAGGAATGCCAATCAAAACAACTACAAGAAATCAAATTCCACCAGTCAGAATGACCACCCTCACAAGTCCACAAACAATAAATGGGGGACAGGGCCAGGAGGAGAGCGAACCCTCCTGCGTGGTTTGTGGTAAGGGATTCTGGCAATACCCACTAGAAAAGACAGTCTTCACATGCCAAAAAAAAACAAAAACAAAAACCTCCCAAGGAAACTATACCTAGGATCTGACATTCTCACACCTGGGCCTGACATCCTGATATCCTGATAAAACTGTCATTCAAAATAACACATGCACCCCAATGTTCACAGCAATACTCCGTACTATAGCTGAGACACACAACCATCAAAATGTCCACTGATAGATTAAAGCTTAAAGAAGATGTGGTACATATAGGCATGTGGAACTTTGCTTGACCTTCTGCAGTAAGTTCTATGGAAAAAGAATCCAAAGAACAGTCATCCTGTGTATATATATGTCAATACTGAATCAAGTGGTGTACACTCACAGTAAGCACAAAACTATAAATTGACTATACTCCAACACAGGATCAGCATGAGAAAAAGAAAAAAATCAATGCCTAGTTAATTCCCTGCAACCTTCCTCTCTGGGGCTGCTATCCCATCCCTGGAGCCTGAGCAGGCTGTGTCTCATGTTTGGAATGGGATGGGGTTGAGAAAGCCAGGGGGAGACAACCAAAATTTTAAGAGAGATGAGTCTTTCAAAGAGATGGGCGTGTGATTTTGGCCCACTACGTACAATAACCAAGACAGGGAAAATCAAGTTAATTATAGAAGAAAAGATGAATGGATACAGAGAATGGGGTACATACATAAACAATATTTTTAAACAATAAAGAAATAGGAAATAATGCCATATTCAGTCACGGGAAAGAAACTAGAGATGATCATTCCAAGTGAATTAAGGCAGACAGGGAGAGACTATTATCCTATGATATTGTTTCTAGGTGGAATCTAAAGATGGATATAAGGGAACTTCTTGCCTAGAGACACTGCCTCATAGACTTAGAAATTTCCAGTCACTAAGATATAAAGATGTGGAGCATGGAGAAATGAGTAACTTCAGACTAATATATGGACTATGCTGCTTATAAAATAAATGACCAGGACCCACTATATAACACAAGGAACCTTACTCCACACTCTGTAATAACCTATATGGAAAAAAACCGAAATATATACACATTTATATATTAGTAGAAGTGAAACAAGTTGTGGTAGAAGAAAAAAAAAAAAACCCACAAGAAAGTAATTCACCTACATTCTCCAGTTCAAATGGTGGAAAAAATGAAAAAGAAATGCCGACTCTGATCAGACACCGATGTAAAGAACAGACTTTTGGACTCAGTGGGAGAAGGCAAGTGTGGGATGATTTGAGAGAGAGAATATTGTTGAATCATGTACATTACCATATGTAAAACAGACACCAGCACAAATTCGATGCATGAAGCAGGGCACCCAAAGCTGGTACTCTGGGAGAACTCAGAGGCATATGGTGGGGAGCGGGGTTCAGGATGGGGGGATGCATGTATACCTGTGGCCGATTCATGCTGATATATGGCAAAAATCATCCAATATTGTAAAGTACTTATTCTCCAACCAAAATAAGTTAATTTAAAAAATTAAAAAAAAAAAGAAAAGGCTTCTGTCACATCCCTGGAGCCTGATTGGCTTGGAGTGTCCTGAGAGAGCTGGGAGCATGTAGCAGGCCATGTGCCTCCACAATGGACCTGGAGTGCCTGTTGTCCATTGTGGGTAATAGGTGGGATAATTTAAGGGATTGGGATTAACATACACTCATTAATGTACATCAAATAGACGATCAACAAGTACCAACAGAATAACATAGGGAAATTTATTGAACACCCTCTAATCACCTATATGAAGAAAGAATCCAAATGAGAATAAATATTATGTATTAATACAACTGAACTGAGTTCCTGTGCGCCCGAAACAAACACATACAAATCACTAGTACAGCTCAATATAAGCAACAACAACAAAAAAACTTGCCCAAACCACAAAAAATTGTCCAAAGATCTAGATGCACATTTCTCCAGAGAGGTCATAGAGATGGCCATAAAGCACATAAAAAGATACTTAGCATCACGAGTTCTTAAAGAAAAAAATCAAATGTACAACGAGGTGTTACCTCCCATTGATCAGAATGGCCATATAAAAAAAGCTACAGCAATAAATTCTGCAGAGGGTGTGAAGAGAAGGAAACCCTCCTACACGGTTGGTAGGATTATAAAATGGTACACCCACTAGGAAAAACATTATGGGGGGTCTTTAAAAACTAAACATAGAGGTACCAAGTAATGCAGCAATTTCATACTCAGACTGAGAAAACCAAAATTTAAAAACATACCTGCACTCCAAAGATCATGGCAGCACTAGGTACAATAGCCAAGATAAAGAAGCAACTTAAGTATATGAGGACAGAAGAAAGGATACAGGAAATGGAGTACATATACCCAGTGCAGTCTTTTATCGAACCCATCTTTGCATGAAATGTTCCCTTGGTATCCCTAATTTTCTTGAATGGCTCTCTAGTCTTTCCCATTCTATTGTTTTCCTCTATTTCTTTGCATTGATTGCTGAGGAAGGCTTTCTTATCTCTCCTTTCTATTCTTTGAAATTCTGCATTCAAATGGGTATATCTTTCCTTTTCTCCTTTACTTTTCATTTCTCTTCTTTTTACAGCTATTGTAAGACCTCCTCAGACAGCCATTTTGCTTTTCTGCATTTCTTTTTGTTGGGGATGGTCTTGATCCCTGTCTCCTCTACAATGTCACGAACCTTCATCCATAGTTCATCAGGCACTCTATCAGATCTAGTCCCTTAAATCTATTTCTCACTTCCACTGTATAATCATAAAGGATTTATTTAGGTCATACCTGAATAGTCTATAGTGGTTTTCCCCACTTTCTTCAATTTAAGTCTGAATTTGGCAATAAGGAGTTCA
Source organism: Muntiacus reevesi (assembly GCF_963930625.1). Classification (NCBI taxonomy): domain Eukaryota; kingdom Metazoa; phylum Chordata; class Mammalia; order Artiodactyla; family Cervidae; genus Muntiacus; species Muntiacus reevesi. The sequence goes on along the minus strand of NC_089263.1, from coordinate 25,518,777 downwards.
TGATCTGAGCCACAGTCAGCTCCCAGTCTTGTTGTTGCTGACTATATAGAGCTTCTCCATCTTTGACTGCAAAGAATATCTAGTGATGTCCATCTAGTGATGTCCATGTGTAGAGCCTTCTCTTGTGTTGTTGGAAGAGGGTGTTTGCTATGACCAGTGTGTTCTCTTGTCCTAAAAAAAAGGCAATGCCAAAGAATGCTGAAACTACCGCACAATTGCATTCATATCACATGCTAGTAAAGTAATGCTCAAAATTCTCCAAGCCAGGCTTCAGCAATGTGTGAACATCCAGATGTTCAAGCTGGGTTTAGAAAAGGCAGAGGAACCAGAGATCAAATTGCCAACATCCACTGGATCATCGAAAAAGCAAGAGAGTTCCAGAAAAACATCTACTTCTGCTTTATTGACTATGCCAAAGCCTTTGACTGTGTGGATCACAATAAACTGTGGAAAATTCTTAAAGAGATGGGAATACCAGACCACCTGACCTGCCTCTTGAGAAACCTGTATGCAGGTCAGGAAGCAACAGTTACAACTGGACATGGAAAAACAGACTGATTCCAAATAGGAAAAGGAGTATGTCAAGGCTGTATATTGTCACCCTGCTTATTTAACTTATATGCAGAGTACATCATGAGAAATGCTGGGCTGGAAGAAGCACAAGCTGGAATCAAGATTGCCGGGAGAAATATCAATAACCTCAAATATGCAGATGATACAACCCTTATGGCAGAAAGTGAAGAAGAACTAAAGAGCCTCTTGATGAAAGTGAAAGAGAAGAGTGAAAAAGTTGGCTTAAAGCTCAACATTCAGAAAACTAAGATCATGGCATCTGGTTCTATCACTTCATGGGAAGTAGATGGGGAAACAACGGAAACTGTGACTGACTTTATTTTTCTGGGCTCCAAAATCACTGCGGATGGTGACTGCAGCCAGGAAATTAAAAGACGATTACTCCTTGGAAGGAAAGTTGTGACCAACCTAGAGAGCATATTAAAAAGCAGAGACATTACTTTGCCAACAGACGTCCATCTAGTCAAGGCTATGGTTTTTCCAGTAGTCATGTATGGATGTGAGAGTTGGACTGTGAAGAAAGCTGAGTGCTGAAGAATTGATGCTTTTGAACTGTGGTGTTGGAGAAGACTCTGGAGAGTCCCCTGGACTGCAAGGAGATCCAACCAGTCCATCCTAAAGGAGACCAGTCCTGGGTGTTCATTGGAAGGACTGATGTTGAAGCTGAAACTCCAATACTTTAGCCACCTGATGCAAAGACCTGACTCATTTGAAAAGACCCTGATGCTGGGAAAGATTGAGGGCAGGAGGAGAAGGGGATGACAGAGGACAAGATGGTTGAATGGAATCACCGACTCAATGGACATGAGTTTGGGTGGACTCCGGGAGTTGGTGATGGACAGGGAGGCCTGGCGTGCTGCGGGTAATGGGGTCACAAAGAGTTGGACACGACTGAGCAACTGAAATGAACCCAGTGCTGTATTACTCAGACATATATATAAGGATGAAACAATGCCATTTCCAGTTACAGGGAAGAAACCATAGATGATCATACTAAGTGAAGTAAGTGAGACAGGGAATACAGGTATCATAGAACATCCCTTCTGGTGGAATCTAAAGATGGATACAAATGAACTTCACTACAAAACAGAAACAGATACACAGACTTAGGAAAGAAAGTTATGGCTGCCAAAATGGAAAGGGGGAGCAGGGAGTAATTAGCTGGTTCAGATCAATATATACACCTACCTCCAAACAGGTGCTGTTGTAGTTTAGTTGCTCAGTTGTGTCCAATTCTTTGGGACCCCATGGTCTGCAGCCCATCAGGCCACTCTGACCATGGGATTTCCCAGGTAAGAATACTTGAATGAGTTGCCATTTCCTGCTCCAGGGGATCTTCCTGACCCAGGGATTGAACTCGTGTCTCCTGCAAGTCTCCTTCATTGCAGGTGCATTCTTTACTACCAGGCCACCTGGGAAGCCATAAAACAGGTGCTGAAGGGCTCTTAATAGTCATAAATCAGACAGGGCTATAAATGAAACCTCTCAAGAAATGTCCTGGGGTAAGTAGTGAGAAAAGAATTCCAAATACGGCCAAGTTTCAAGAGGTAAATTGTACTCATAAGACATAAAATAATAAAAGCACAAGGAAAGATACTCTATATCAGCAGTTATTAAATCAATGCCAATCAAACTACAATGAGTTATCACCTCACACTGGTCACAATGTCCATCATCAAAAAGATCTACAAAGAATAGTACTGCAGAGGATGTACAGATAAGGGAATCCTCCTACAATCTTGGTGGGAATGTAAATGGTGAAGCCACTACGGAAAACAGCAAGGAGGTTCTCTGAAAAACTAAACATAGATATATCACATGATCCTGCAACCTGTTTCCAGGCTTAGATCTGGAGAAATTCATCATTTGAGATGACACGTGCACTCCAATTTTCAGGGTAGCACTATTCACAATAGCCAAGACACAGCCACCAAAATATCGAGTGACAGAAAAATGAAGGCTGCATGGTACGTCTATATGCTGGAATACTACTCAGTCAAAAAACAGAAAAAGTAATGATATTGGCAGCAGCATAGGTGTACCAAGACATTATTATACTAAGTAAGGTAAGTCAGGCAGAAAGACAAATATCCTAAGACACCACGTATAGGTGGGATCTATAAATTTACACCAATAACTAATGTACAAAACAGAAACAGACTCAGACTAAGGAAACCAAATTATGATTATCAAAACAAAATTAGAAGGGAGGGATAAATTAAGAGTTTGGAATGAAAATATACACACTGATATATATCAAGTTGATAATGAAAAAGGACCTATGGGATAGAACAGGCACCTCGACTGAAAAAGATGGTAATATCCTATATGAGGCAAAAAACAGTAAAATGATAGATATATGTCTATGTATAACTGAATGAAGTTCATATGTTCCTAAAACAAAGAAAACACTGGAAATCAACTCTGCTCCAATACAAGATAACAAATTACTTGAGCTCGGTCCAGGGGATGCCAGACAGTGGTGACCCCTGTGACTAGATATGGGATGTGCTGATGTTAATGTGACACCACCAAAGGTTTTCACTCAGAACACAGAGCAGCAACCCGCCTGACCTCATGTAAACACGACAAGGTGAAGAGAAGGAAAAGGACCACAGGTTAATCAGCGCAACACCCTCAATTCAGATGCTGGGAATCTCCGAGGGGACAGGACGCACTGCAGGTAAAGAGCAGATGTGTGGTCTCTGTGTACACAGGATCCTGACCCACATGGATAGGGTGAGAGCCACACAATCCTCAGACCCTGCACCTGGGGTCCCCCGACCCTTGGTTAGGACACCATGTTTCTGCTGGGCCCCTAAGGTGGAAATGAGTGTTCCTATAACCCCCTGGGATGGTAGAAAGAAGTGCGGGTTTGGTCTCTCCTCACACTGTCCCAGAGAAGTCCTCCTCTCTTCCTCTTGGTTCTCTGTGCTGTCATGATAATGTTGAACACACTACCTTGGTTTTGGTTGGCTCGGTCCTTTCTTGTCCCACTGAGGTGTTGAGAAAACACGCTAGAGGCAGGGCTGGGAGACGAGGGGCAGGTCTGCTCTCAGCTGAGCAGGGATTGTCACCTGGAAGGAGATCACAGCAGCAACCTCACCTGCTGCCCATTGGCTTTTTGCCTGATCCGTGTGCCCTGCAATCAACTCACCAGGTGAACCTGCCTCCTTACTAAACCTGAAGGTACTGGAAAAATGGAATAGTTACCAGGTAGCCACCTAAGGGGTCCCCAGGAGCCCCAGGGAAGGTGAACCTCGCAGGGGTAAAGAGGCAAACAGGCACAGGCCTGTGTAAAGTGAATACCATAAAGCATTAATTCCTGCACACAAGTGAAGCTCTCATGTATTCTTCCCTTTTTATTAGCTTTGTGTGTGTGTGGTCTCCCTATACAGGTGATCCTGACACATGCAGATGGGGTGAGATTCACACGGTGCCCAGATCCCCAACCTGGGGTCACACATCCCCTCGGTCAGGACAAGGACACCATGGCTGTGGTCAGAGGGCCCCCAATGTGTAAACAAGCCAAGTCTCTGGGACCCCCTAGAAATAAGTGTAGTGACTGTCTCCTCCCCCCACAATTGTCCCTGAGAAGTCAGGACCCTCCTGTTTTCACTTTGGTTCTGTATGATTTTTTTGCTGGTTTGAAAGCTCATGCTAGAGGTGAACATACTACCTTGGTTCTGGCAGGCTGTCTTTCTTGTCCCACTGAGGTGCTGCAAAAACAGGAGAGCTAGGCTGAGAGACGCGGGGCAGTTCTGTTCTCTTCGGAGGAGACAGTCAACTGGAAGGAGACCAGAGCAGCAACCTCACCTGCTGCCCATTGACTTTTTGCCTGATCCCTGTGCCCTGGAACCAATTCACCAGGTGAACCTGCCTCCCTACTCAACCTGAATGTGCTGGAAAATTCGAATGATTACCAGGTAGCCCACCTGAGGGGTCTCCAGGAGCCCCAGGGAGGTGAACCTGGCAGGGGACAGACTAGGATCCCTACCGCAGCACTGACCCCGGGAGGGCCATGGAACCCCACTCAGAGAAGAGCACGGTTACCCAGAGAAGCCCACCTCAGCCCCAGACCCCAGACATCTGAGCACGGACGTTCAGATGCAGGCACAGAGTTTTCCAGCAGGTCAGGTCTCTACCCAGGTCTCCATGTCCTGGTGCACACAGAACATGGTCAGGTCTAAACGTTCTCATTGCAGAAAGCACACGGTCTTGTTAAACATAATCAGTGTAGACAGGACTTGAACAGTAAAATGAAAGTGTTATCATGTCTGACACTTGTGATCCCATGGACTGTAGCCTGTCAGGCTCCTCTAAGCATGGAATTCCCCAGGCAAGAATATTAGTAGTGGGTAGCTATTCACTTCTCCAGGTGATCCTCCCAACCCAGGGATCGAACCCAGGTCTTCTGCATTGCAGGCAGATTCTTTTCCATTTGAGCTACAAGGGAACCCCTAGACAGGACTTGGAGAGGTCTCAATCTACCACATAAATAGAACTTGGTCGGGTTTAGACTAGCGTAAAGCCGCTCTCTAGGAGGCACAGGCCACACACATGCAGGGTCTCTCATCATTGGACATGGGGCTCACCCTCGTGTGGGAACTAGGATGTACATTTCTTAAAGAAATCATCACTGGGCTCCACACTTCACCCACATCAGGAATTGAAAGAACCCTTGTCATTAAACATTTCAACAGGCAAAACAAAACTGGTACCAATTTCTGTGGCCCCCTGATGGTCCGGATCCTGGGGAGAGCCAAGATATTCTTAGAGTGCAGCCCAGTGTCCTGTAACGACACACTGGAAGTGGCCTGATTCCAGCATCCCAGGCTTCCAGCAGGAGGCACACTAGAAGCCTTCTGGAAAAGCTTATTATTTATCAGAGTAAAAATATACTCTTGAAAAAACAAGCATACTAGTTATTATTTGCAAACCTAAAATATTCTTAAAAGCTTGGCACCGTGATCTTTGTGGTTCACATAGTTCCTTTGTGTTCAGATTTTCTGAGTAGAAGCAATTCATCATTTCAGATTAGTTTCTTCAAATTCTGTTATTTGTTATTATATGAATGAAAGATCACACTTGAAAACAAATACAAGGAAATTCCTGCAAAAAATTAGTGACTCAAAGAGCCCACAAGCTGCATGTACTTTGTCTTCTAAGAGATTTCTTTCTCTCCCTAAAGAAACCTGAAACAACTGGCCCCCTCATTTTTTGTTGCTTCTCTGTTCAAACTGAGCTAAAATGAAATTGTTAATCATAACAACAAGTAAGAGTTTCTGAGTTTTGAGATGTCACACCAGGGTAACAGGGGCTGGAGAAAATGGAATATTCCTATGCTGCTGGTAGGCAAACCACATCCTTAAAATAAAGCTTTGTTTCTAATTGTATTTAATTACCACAGTACATGGTTACATGGAGTATGAACCAAGAGTCTAAATACAGCAGACAATTTGTGAAGACAAATTTGATATCCCATATGTGAGAGTAAAAGCTACCTGTTTTTCCAGCAGTCATATATGGTTGTGAGAGCTGGACCAAAAAGAAGGTTGAGCAGTGAAGAATTGATGCTTTTGAATTGTGGTGCTAGAGAAGACTCTTGAGTCCTTTGGGGTGCGTGGAGATCAAACCAGTCAATATTAAAGGAAATCAACCCTGTATATTCATTGGAAGGGCTGATACAGAACATAAAACTCCAATATTTTGGCCACCTGATGTGAAGAGCTGACTCAATGGAAAAGACCCTGATGCTGGGAAAGACTGAGGGCAAGAGGAGAAGGGGACAACAGAGGATTAGATGGTTGGATGGCATCACCGACTCAAAAGACATGAGTTTGAGCAAACTCTGGGAGATGGTGAAGGAAAGGGAAACCTGGTGTGCTGCAGTCCATGAGCTCTCAAAGAGTCAGACATGACTGAACGACTGAAGAAACATTTGTCATAGCTTGTCTTCCAAGGAGCAAGTGTCTGCTAATTTTATGGCTGCAGTCATCATCTGCAGTGATTATGGAGCCCAAGAAAATAAAGTCTGTCACTGTTTCCACTTTTTCCCCATCTATTTGCCATGAAGTTATGGGACGAGATGCCATGATTTTAGCTTTTTGGATGTTGAGTTTTAAGCCAGCTTTTTCACTCTCCTCTTTTACCCTCATCAGGAAGGTCTTTAGTTGCTCTTCACTTTCTGCCATTAGAGTGGTATCATCTGCACATCTGTAGTTGTTGATATTTCTTCTGGCAATCTTAATTCCAGCTTGTGATGGGTCCAGCCCAGCATTTTGCATAATGTACTCTGCATATAAGTTAAATAAGCAGGGTGACAATATACAGCCATGATGTACTCTTTTCCCAATTTGAAACCCGTCTGTCATTCCATGTCCAGTTCTAACTTGCTTTTGATCTGCATACAGGTGTCTCAGGAGGCAGGTAAGGATGTCTGGTATTCCCTACTATTTAAGAATTTTTAACAATTTGTTTTGATCCACACAGTCAAAGGGTTTAAAGCAGAAGTAGATGTTCTTCTGGAATTCCCTTGCTTTCTTTATGATCCAATGAATGTTGGCAATCAACTACTTCACCCCAAATATGGTGGCGCCCCTGGGCTGGAAAGCTTTGTATGGTCCCCTAGGGCACCACGTGTCCCCTAGGCTGGATTTCCCAACTCCAGCCTCTGTCCTTAGGGCTGCCCCACTGACAGATGATAACACCCTCTGCAGAGTAGTGTTCCAAAAACTGGAATGTGTTCTGGGGATAAAAGGCAAGGGGGAGGAGAAAGGAGACACAAGCCTTGGGTGTTTCTTCTGGCACATTCTCCATAGATGATGATCCAGGAGCAGGGTTTTCCATAAGACTCAATGCCTGAGGACCTGAGTTGTGCAGGAAGGAATGCTGTTTTTTCAGTACTGCTTTCCAGAACAACTTTAAAACAGGTGCTGTTGGGCTCTGAATATTCACAAGGCTTCAGTTCAGTTCAGTCGCTCAATAGTGTCTGACTCTTTGAGATCCCATGAATCACAGCATGCCAGGCCTCCCTGTCCATCAACAACTTCCGGAGTTTACTCAAACTCATGTCCATCAAGTCAATGATGCCATCCAGCCATCTCATCCTCTGTCATCCCCTTCTCCTCCTGCCCTCAATCTTTCCCAGCATCAGGGTCTTTTCCAATGAGTCAACTCTTCAAATGAGGTGGCCATAGTATTGAAGTTTCAGCTTCAGCATCAGTCCTTCCAATCAACACCCAGGACTGATCTCCTTTAGGATGGACTGGTTGGATCTCCTTGCAGTCCAAGGGACTCTCAAGAGTCTTCTCCAACACTACAGTTCAAAAGCACCAATTCTTCGGTGCTCAGCTTTCTTCAAAGTCCAACTCTCACATCCATACATGACCACTGGAAAAACCATAGCCTTGACTAGATGGACCTCTGTTGGCAAAGTAATGTCTCTGTTTTTAATATGCTGTCTAGTTTGGTCATAACTTTCCTTCCAAGGGGTAAGCGTCTTTTAATTTCACAGCTGCAATCACCATCCGCAGTGATTTTGGAGCCCAGAAAAATAAATTCTGACACTGTTTCCACTGTTTCCCCATCTATTTGCCATGAAGTGATGGGACCAGACACCATAATCTTAGTTTTCTGAATGTTAAGCTTTAAGCCAACTTTTTCACTCTCCTCTTTCACTTTCATCAAGAGGCTTTTTAGTTCTTCTTCACTTTCTGCCATAAGGGTGGTGTCATCTGCATATCTGAGGTTATTGATAATTCTCCTGGCAATCTTGATTCCAGCCTGTGCTTCTTCTAGCCCAGCGTTTCTCATGATGTACTCTGCATATAACTTAAAAAAGCAGGGTGACAATATACAGCCTTGACGTACTCCTTTTCCTATTTGGAACCAGTCTCTTGTTCCATGTCCAGTTGTAACTGTTGCTTCCTGACCTGCATACAGGTTTTTCAAGAGGTGGGTCAGGTGGTCTGGTATTTCCATCTCTTTCAGAATTTTCCACAGTTTATTGTGATCCACACAGTCAAAGGTTTTGGCATAGTCAATAAAGCAGAAATAGATGTTTTTCTGGAATATCTTGCTTTTTCAATGATCCAGTGGATGTTGGCAATTTGATCTCTGGTTCCTCTGCCTTTTCTAAAACTTGCCTTTCTTTGGGATTGGAATGAAAACTGCCCTTTTCCAGTCCTGTGGCCACTGCTGAGTTTTCCAAATTTGCTGGCATATTGAGTGCAGCACTTTCACAGCATCATCTTTCAGGATTTGAAATAGCTCAACTGGAATTCCATCATCTCTACTAGCTTTGTTCGTAGTGATGCTTTCTAAGGCCCACTTGACTTCACATTCTAGGATATCTGGCTCTAGGTGAGTGATCACAGCATCATGATTATCTGGGTCGTGAAAATCTTTTTTGTACAGTTCTTCTGTGTATTCTTGCCACCTCTTCTTAATATCTTTTGCTTCTCTTAGGTCCATATCATTTTGGTCCTTTATTGAGCCCATCTTTGCATGAAATGTTCCCTTGGTATCTCTAATTTTCTTGAAGAGATCTCTAGTCTCTCCTGTTCTATTGCTTTCCTTATTTCTTTGCACTGATCACTGAGGAAGGCTTTCTTATCTTTCCTTGCTCTTCTTTGGAACTCTGCATTCAAATGGGAATATCTTTCCTTTTCTCCTTTGCTTTTCATTTCTCTTCTTTTCACAGCTATTTGTAAGCCCTCTTCAGACAGCCATTTTGCTTTTCTACATTTCCTTTCCATGGGGATGGTCTTAATCCCTGTCTCCTGTACAATGTCATGAACCTCCATCCATATTTCCTCAGGCACTCTGTCTATCAGATCTAGTCCCTTAAATCTATTTCTCACTTCCACTGTATGATCATAAGGGATTTGATTTAGGTCATACCTGAATGGTCTAGTGGTTTTCCCTACTTTCTTCAATTTAAGTCTGAATTTGGCAATAAAGAGTTCATGATCTGAGCCACATTCAGCTCCCAGTCTTGTTTTTGCTGACTGTCTAGAGCTTCTCCATCTTTGGCTGCAAAGAATATTATCAATGTGATTTCGGTGTTGACCATCTGGTGATGTCCCTGTGTAGAGTCTTCTCCTGTGTTGTTGGAAGAGCGTGTTTGCTATGACCAGTGTGTTCTCTTGACAAAACTCCATTAGCCTTTGCCCTGCTTCATTCCGTTCTCCAAGGCCAAATTTGCCTGTTACTCCAGGTGTTTTTTGACTTCCTACTTTTGCATTCCAGTCCCCTATAATGTAAAGGACATCTTTTTGGGGTGTTAGTTCTAAAAGGTCTTGTAGGTCTTCATAGAACCATTCAGCTTCAGCTTCTTCAGTGTTACTGGTTGGGGTATAGCCTTGGATTACCATGATATTGAATGATTTGCCTTGGAAACAAAGAGAGATCATTCTGTCATTTTTGAGATTGCATCCAAGTACTGCATTTCAGACTCTTGTTGACCATGATGGCTACTCCATTTCTTCTAAGTGATTCCTGCCCACAGTAGTAGATATAATGGTCATCTGAGTTAAATTCACCCATTCCAGTCCATTTTAGTTTGCTGATTACTAGAATGTTGACATTCACTCTTGCCATCTCCTGTTTGACTACTTCCAATTTGCCTTGATTCATGGACCTAACATTCCAGGTTCCTATGCAATATTGCTCTTTACAGCATTGGACCTTGCTTCTATCACCAGTCACATCCACAACTGGGTATTATTTTTGCTCTGGGTCCATCCCTCATTCTTTCTGGAGTTATTTCTCCACTGATCTCCAGTAGCATATTGGGCACCTACCGACCCATGGAGTTCCCCTTTCAGTATCGTATCATTTTGCCTTTTCATACTGTTCATGGGGTTCTCAAGGCAAGAATAATAAGTGGTTTGCCATTCCCTTCTCCAGTGGACCACATTCTGTCAGACCTCTCCACCATGACCCATCCGTCTTGGGTGGCCCCACACGGCATGGCTTAGTTTCACTGAGTTAGACAAGACTGTGGTCCTGTGATCAGATTGGCTAGTTTTCTGTGATTATGGTTTCAGTGTGTCTGCCCTCTGATGCCCTCTCACATCACCTACGGTCTTACTTAGGTTCCTCTTACCTTGGACCTGGGGTTTCTCTTCAAGACTGCTCCAGCAAAGTGCAGTGGCTACTCCTAATCTTGGACGAGAGGTGTCTCTGCATGGCCGCCCCTCCTGACCTTGAAAGTGGAGTAGCTCCTCTCGGCCCTCACAAGGCTTGGGGGTCTATAAATGACACCTGCCCTTTAGTCACCTGCCCTTTATCAGAAGACATGGGAAAGGAATTCAAACAGGGCCATCTTTCAAGAAAACAATTTCAAGAGGCAAACTGAAATCACACTGTATAAGATCAAAAAGCACTGGGAAAGGTACTCCCGCTCACTAACTTCTAAGCCCAGACAAATCAAAACTATCATGAGAAAGCCCCTCACACAGGTCAGAATGGTCACCATCTAAAACATCTACAGAGAATCCAACTGGCAGAGCATGGAGGCAAAAGGGAACACTCCTACACTCTTGGTGTGGGTGTAAACAGGTGTAGAAACTATAAAAACCAGCAAGGAGGTTCCTTATAAACTTAACATCCAGAAACCGTAAGGTCTGACAATCTCACGTCTGGGCTTAGACCCAGAGAAGATCAGAATTCACAATGCCCTTGTTTTCAGGGCAGCATGGTTGACAATGGCCAAAAAGCTAGAATTGTTGCTGGCCAAAATTTTGACTTTCTTTGCCAGGTGAAGTCAAATAAAAAATATGAAGTCAAATAAAAAATAGAAAGGTAGCTTTAATTCTCAGCTGGTGAAGCGGGGAACACAGTACGTGCCTCAAGAACTGTGCCCCCCATGAGGAGTTTAGGGGCTTATATAAGATAGGGTTCGAAGTCAGTGATGAGGAACAAACGTGATAGGATCTTGATTTCTTCCTCTTACATTGTTTCAAAGACAGTCATAAAGTTACTGGCATCAGTAGCCTAGTTATTGAGTCTGGCAGTTCGGTGGCTCTGCAGCCTTCTTTCTGATGTGCAACTACAAGGGGAAGGGTGTTGTAAGAGTAAACACCAGAGAGGGGATGTATTTAGCATAGAATCAAAGGAAAATAGGTGCAAAGTGTAGCTCCTGTAGAGTTAGGGGGCAGAAAAGCAAACTTAGCTACAGACATGCAGAGTTAGGAGCATTAAAGTAAAAAAGCTAGGAACTTTCAGGCCTGCTCACTGTTTCTTCATCTTCTTTGTTCCTAAGAAAGAGAAATTAAAAAAAACTCATTCCTCCTTTTTTCGTTTTCACTGCAACAGATTCAACCAAAATATCCATTGACAGGAAAATGAGGACCAAGTGCTGCACCTCTGCACTGGAATACTGCTGCTGCTGCTGCTAAGTCGCTTCATTCGTGTCCAACTCTGTGAGACTCCATAGACGGCAGCCCACCAGGCTCCCCTGTCCCTGGGGTTCTTCTGGAAAGAACACTGGAGTGGGTTGCCATTTCCTTCTCCAATGCCTGAAAGTGAAAAGTGAAAGTGAAGTTGCTCAGTTGTGTCTGACTCTTCGCAACCCCATGGATTGCAGCCTACCAGGCTCCTCCCGTCCATGGGATTTTCCAGGCAAGAGTACTGGAGTGCGTTGCTATTTCCTTCTCCAATACTGGAATACTACTCAGCCATGAATCAGAACAGAATAATGCCATTGACAGCAATGTAGATGGACAGAGTGATTACCTTACTAAGTAAAGGAAGTCAGAGAGAGAAAGATAAATATCACAGGGTATCACTGACAGTTGTATTCTTGAAATGAATGCAAATGTCGGATATTACGTGATAGAAACAGACGCACAAACTTAGAAAACAAATGTATGATTACCAAAAAAAATCTTGGAATTGAGGGATAAATTAAGACTTTGCTAATAACATATGCTAATTAATATATATCAAACTATGTATCATTAATATAGTTGTTTGATACAATCAACTAAACCATTGAATAGTACAGAGAAGTCTATGGAACACATTTTAATCATTTATATGAGAAAGAGAACCCTCAAAAGAACTGATAAACATCTGTGTCTAAGCGAATCAAGCGCCCATACACCTGAAACAAATACAACATCAGAAATCAGTTCTACTCCAAAGTAAAATAACAGTGTCCAGAAACAGGAAAAATGAAAGTAGAACATGAAGAAATGCTGCCTCCTTGTGCTGTTTTTTGTAATAGCAACTATAAAAGCTGCACTGATTGGCACTTTGTATTCCCAAGGACCTGGGACTGGAAGTAAACAACTGTCCTCCAGGCGTCCCCCAGGGGTGGTCACTGAAAAAGAATTCAAAACTGGGCAGATGTTCAGGGAGCCAATTTCAGCAGGTACCTTTAACTCACATCCTTTAAGAACAATCATGTAACATGATGTCACCATCGCTAAATATTAGAGAAAATGCAAATCAATGCTACAAGAAGGAATCGCCTCACTGCAGTCAGAGCGGCCTCTGTTAAACCCTCCACAAGCATTAAATGCTGCCGATGCTGTGGAGGAAGGGGAACCCTCCTCCTCTGCTGCTGGAAATACAATTGGTGACAGCCACTCTGGAGGACAGTGTACTCGTCATTTCGATGTGCCCAGGTCTAAGCAGCAGTGAGCAGTAGCTGGAAGCAGGGTCTTAGTTTCCCAGACCGGGAGTCCTAACCACTGGACCACAGGAGCCAGCAGTCAGGGCTAAGGTCCCTTGTCTTGCCTGCCTAGTCAAGGATGAATTCAGGTGAGAAGGCAGAAAGTAAAGAGTAAAGTAAAAAGTTTATTGAAAAAAAAATACATGTGGAAAGGTGCACAGGTGAGCTCAGAGAGTCGTGCCTTTGGAAGTTTATATCCTTTATAAGAGGCCAGTTATCCGAGTCTTTGTCTTCCCTCAGGCCAGTCATCTTGCTTTGTAAACCCCCTCTCCACCCCCCCCCTAATTTGTCTCAGGACCCTCCCCTGGGGTGCACATACAAACCTTAGCCAAGATGTATCTTTAAGTGGGAGGCTTCTGGGAGGAGCATGACTCTTTATGGCCTGGAATTATCCTCTGACTTTTGACTCCAAGGAACCTTTCTGCACATATGTAGTGTTCTCCCTAATCCTTCATTTAGACAGGGTTTTGTCCTCTCTTTGTCCTCGCCAAGATTAATCCCTGGAGGTGTTTACAAGAGACAAAGACTGGCTACTTACTCTGTTTCTATTGTTAGTTCAATTTCTGAGAGCAAACAGGGGGCTGGTTGTGTAAATTCCTCAACTGGAACCCACCTATGTTGCCTCAGAAAATGCAGAGCGGAGGCTGGCTGACTGTGAATTTCCAACCTGGAGCCCATCTATCTCCTACCTCACTGGTTCCTTGAACAGTGAAAATGAAAATGAAATTAGAATATTCCCAAATGCCATACACAAGAAACTCCAAATAAGATAAAAATCCCATCTTAGTATGGCTTAGTGGTAAAGAACCCACCTGTCAATGCAACAGACTCAGGTTTGGATCCCTGGGTCAGGAAGATCCCCTGGAGAAGGGGATGGTAACCCACTCCAGTATTCTTGCCTGGGAAATCCCATGGACAGAGGAGCCTGGTGGGCTACAGTCCATGGGGTCACAAAAGAGTCAGAATGGCTTAGCAACAGATTTTGAAGATCAAGATCTAAGTGTAAGTTCGGTCTCTTGTGACCCCATGAACGGTTGCTCACCTGGCTCCTCTGTCCAAGGGATTTCTCAAGGAAGAATACTGGAGTGGGTTGCCATTCCCTTCTCCAGGGGATATTCCTGACCCAGGGATGGAACCTGCATCTCCTGCATTGCGGGTAGATTCATTTACCACTGAACCACCAGGGAAGTCACACCTCCTGGAGGGGAGTGTTTATAAAGACCTCAACCCAGGCATTGCTGGGAAGGGCTGGCTGACTCATGCAGGTCAGCCAATCCTCACATCCCAGGGGCTCATAGTTACAGAAAATCGGGCTGTTGTGCTGGCCAGGTGCAAGGAACAGAAGTGCAGTCTTGAGGGTCAAGATGAACATGGGGCTGAAGCTCTGGCCTGATTTCTAATCATTTTTTTTCTGGCCCATGAGTGGGAGAGAATTTCAAGGAGGCTTTCTCCTAAGGAGAGGAACCCAGGAGTCAGGGAAAAGAGGGGTGGTGAGTGGAAACAGGGGCCTAGGGTCCTGGTGCAGTGGAAGCCTCTGGAAGACCTGGTGGAGGGAGGCTGCATCGAATGAAGCCCAGGGTCACTGACCTGTCAGGAACAGCTGTTAGTTAGTCTGTATCCTGCTCTGAGGTGCTCGGGGCCAGCTCTGACCAGGAAGAGGGCTGGGGTGCTCTGCAACGAGGGCTCTGAGCACGGTTCCTGTGCGCTGGGTCCTGCCCAGACGGGCCCCCTGCCCTGGGAGGGGTCTGCCCATGTGAGCCCCGTGCCCTAGGAGGGGCTTGGGAACAAGCTCCCTCTCTTTGCAGCAGGCACAGAGTTGCTTAGGATTCAGATTAAAATCAGCTGCGGACAGAGGTCAGGCGCAGGGTCAACGGTCCAAGCTTACTATGCTTACCACTTGACATGAGGTGTGGAGGAAAAGAATAGAGCTGCATTCTGAGGGCCGGCTGACCAAGAAGACGGCCAATTAATGTCTCCAAATAACCATCTTGTCGGGGTCTGGATGCCAGGTTCTTTTATGAATTAGAGATAGAAGAAGTGAGAAGACAAACTAAAAAGGCTGTTAATCTTGCAAATATCTTGTAGAATGGCAAGTCGCAGGCAGGGGATGTGTTAATTTCCTCTTTCCTGCCATCCACAGGCGGACAGGGTTCTGAACAAAGGCACTTTAGTTTAACAGTCAGGCAGATGGGCAGGATTCTCTGAGGCAGGCCATTATGTGTGATTATTGTAACAAAAGTAACATAGAGCAAGTCAAAGAGCACATGCAAGAAGGGTGGGTCCTGAAGATGCATGTGAATCAGAGCAGGAGCTGTGCTCCAGGAGGCTGGACTGTACGTGGCCGGTCGCTGCCCCACTCCCAGGCACATCTGCCCTGTGAAGTCCTCTGCCCTTTGTCAGATTCAAACCTTCCATCTCACATTCCAAGCTCATCATTTCCCCCACTTCCAAGGTGGATAATCCATACACAGAAACCCAGGCAAAACCAAATATTCCTGCCCGGCTGTGTGTCACGTGGCACGTCTCTGGCTCAGATTCTCTACAGGAGGTTCCCATTGCTGTTGAAGAACTCTCATCCCCTCTGCACAATTCTGTTGCTGAAGATCTTGTCCCCTGGGTCCCCAGCCTTCAACTCTTCCAGCCTCTTGTCGCTGGGCAGTCTATCACTGTCAGTTCCTCTGGTGCCCCCACAGTCGCTGGTGGGGTGACCTAGAGCAGCAGCAAAAGGCATAAAGCACTTCCCCTCCTCCAGGTCCTGGACTCCTTTATTCCTTTCCTTCTGTCTCCTTGGTGTATCTGTACTGTGAGTGTTCAATTCAATCGCTTTCAAAGCTGTGCTGTGACCATGGCCTTTGGATGAGGCTTCATCCCCAGGCATCAGCAAAGAGCCTGATACAGACTGGCTTGCAGAAAGTGGTTTTGAGGAATCCCCAGGGCCTGGGAGCTCCTGGAGCGAGTAGGCAAGTCCAGTTTCTTAAGGACTTTTTGATCCTGCTTCAATTTCTCTTCCAGTGTGGTTACTGGAAGGCGAGCGCAGAGAAAAAGAGAATGAGCTGGGCTTTCAGGCAGAGAAAGATTTATTATAGGAAGAGAGGAAGTGACTGGCTTTAGAGAGAAACCAGTGATCTGCCTTGCAGCCAACCCTTCTTATACCCTATCGATGGGAAATTGTGCCCCGAAGGGAGGGGGCCTTAGTTTATCTTCAACCTGCAGCTGGGGTCTTGTGATCACATAGTCAGAGGGGTCTCACAGGCAGGTGGTCACGTAGTCTTGAGAAACTGGCACCAGCAGGGAAAAACGGGACATTGCCTTAAGGAAAAACAGGATGCCACCAGGGCGATGTGGCCACTGTGACGTCATCCCTTGTTTGTCAGGTCACTGCAATGGTCCATTTTTAAATAATATGCTCTGAGGCCCTTGTGGACCCTACCAGGTACAACTTACTTTCTAAAATCCTTCGGATCACATCGGTGCTGACATCAAAGCCTTCAGTCAGTCTGAGAACTGACCAAGACTGCAAATTCCCTTTGTAAATATCCATGAAAAAAAAGAAGCAGATTTTCCATCTGTGAAGACATCTCCTATCAGAACAGTTAATGAATAATGTAACACTAGTGATAAATACATGAAAAGAAGGCTTGGAAAAACTGCACATGCAGTCTCTATCTTGCACCACTAAGTGACTACAGCCTATTCTTCTGGGCTGACAGCAACACCCAACTACTCTTAGTCATTTCGTTTTGTTAGGTAGTTAGAATAGGAAACAGGAGTCCAGAATGGCAGTGGCTAAAAGATAAGGAAGGGGAAAGCCCACGAATATAGAAGAAAGGAAGTTCCGAGGACCGGAGTGAGGACCTCAGGTAGAACAAATAGCACTCCTGGCTAGCCCAATTTATATAGGGCAGGCCCAGGGGGAGGAAAAAAACATATAAAAAGAGGAGCCAAAGGGCCGGGGGTCTCTCTCTCTCCGGCTTGCTGGCGTGCTCTCCCACTCTCTTCTTTTCGCATCTTTGGGTTGGCATGCCCTCACGCCTCGAAGATGGATTTTCCTGCTCTTTTCTAAATAAAATAGAGCTGTAACACGGAGTTGTAACACTGATCTGTCTAAGAGCTATAACACGGTCTGTCCGAGATTATGACACACCAGGGGCTCTAAAGTCCGTCGCTTCAAATTTTTGTTGTGACCAGACAGAACTGAGGAGAATACACTCACCTGACAATTTCATATCAGCTGGATTCCTCCCCTGCACGACAGGTCCCACTTAGATCCTGATGATGCAAGAAGGTGGTCTTTCCCTTCAAAAAACATACACTCCAGACATCCCTGATAGTGCAGTAATGAGGACTGTGCCTCCAATGCAGGGAGTTGGAAGATCCAGTGCAGGTGGGGTTTGATCCCTGGCTAGGGAACTAAGATCCTACCTACCCCACTATGCACCACAAAACAAAACAAAACACAAAAAAGACTGCTGTGTGATTGAATGGTATAATGTGTAATAAACACCCAGCTCAGGGCCTGTTCCTAAGTGGACATTAAAAAAAAAAAAAAAAAAAAAAAGAAAATACAGTCTGGTGGTGGAGACAGATGTATTAACATCCAGCAACACTATGAGAAGGATCTCACCAAAGGATGCTGTGAGAGAACTGGGGAGTGAGAGGCAGGGACAGGCTAGTGCCACACCTTCGGGGGGGCCCAGGAATTGCTTCAGGAAGTTCACACTGGAGCTGGTCTGAAAACTTGAGCAGTTGTAACAAGCTGGTACAGGGGAGGAGAGAAAGAGGGGGACAAGTGAAGTGATGTAGAGCAGGCAACAGGTGAAATACAAGGAAGCACATCACCTTTGTTGGCAAGAGCGCAATCTGTGTGACAGTGGGAGCTGGAGCAACACCATGCCTCGCTTAGGCATTCTGGAGTTTATCTCAGAGCAACAGTGAGCAAAGGAAGAATTGTAAGCAGCAGAATGCCATGAGCAAATTTTCATTTTGAAGCCCAACCCAGCGATAGTGAAATAGGGGGCAATCATTAATTAGATTCCTTGAACTATAATCTGTATGTTAATTAATAATAACCTATAACTTGCTTTCACTGACCAAGTGTGTTTTAATTGTTCCTGCAAACTGCATACCCTCCTGGCTTCACAGCCTAGAAAATATATTTCACAACTCTTCTAACTGCCCCTTGTAGACAACACTTCTGACCAGGGGTCAGTGTAGTAACAGTTGCTTAAGTTGTTGTTCAGAACACAGGGCTAGTTTTGCCCAGTTCAAACTAGTTGAGACCACTGACCATTCAACTGGGCCTGCACAAGTGTCCAGTGGGTGCCCTTTCATTGTCAAGGGCCAAAATCTCCATCCTGAGATCATGATAACACTGCCCATCATTTTCTTAATGTGCATCCTGTGAAGAACCATGTAACTCAGATATCCCTGTGCACAGCTCCAATTACTTCACCTTTTTCTAACCTTCAATAACCTTTCCTGAAGCTTCAAACCACCCTGCTTCTCTTCTTGAATTTTATTTATTTGGCTGCACTGGGTCTTAGGTGTGGCACTTGGGATCTAGATCCCCAACCAGGAATTGCACCCAGGTTCTCTGCATTGGGAGCATGGAGTCTTAGCCACCGGACCACCAGGAAGTCCCCCACAATGCTTCTTTACCCCATAAATATCCTAAGCGTCTCCTTTAAGGAGGCCAATTTGAGATTTGTTCTCCTGTCTCCTTGCTTGGCTGCCTGTACCCCTGCCTGTACCCCTGCCTGTACCCATTTCTCTGCTGCAGACCTCAAGGTCTGAGCACTGGGTTGCTGTGCAAACAAATGTGATTCAGTTACCTGGATCAGTAACAGTGGTTTTTTGTTTTTTTTTGTTCAAGACCAGAGATGGAAAGAGCAGGCATCAGGCATGAAGTTGTCAGTAATTCAGGCAGTCTGAACTGAGGCAGGGGCACTGGGAGCAGAAGAGACTTGAGAAATATTTTAGGAAGACCAAATGGTTGTACTTGGGAAGAAACTAAATATTGGGTTAAGAAATAGGCTGAGAGTCAATATTTTTAGACTGGGTGATTGGTGGGACTTTCAGGGATACAGCAAAAACAGGAGCAGAGTGAAATGATCAGAGAACAATGATGAATTCTGTTTTGCACACATTGAGTTTGAGGAGCTGGTGTGACAGCCACACAGTGATGTCCAGTGCACGGCTGACTATGGATTCAGAACAGCATGGCCCGGACATGACGGATCTGGGAGTCATACGCCAACGGCAGGAATGGTTGAAGCCACCTGGCATCAGGCAGGGAAATACGCAGAGTGAGATAAAATGACCCAGGACACAACTCTAAAAAATTGCAATACTTAAGGTATAGGAGGAAGAAGGGAAGCCCAGGGAGGAAACAGAAAACCAGTCCTACAAATAGGTGAGTGGTTCCCTGAGTCAAGGAGAATTTCAAGAATTCAGACAAGGTCAAATGCTGAGAAGTATTAGGCAAGCTAAAGTGTTGACAGTCAGTTATGCCTAGCATTGAGGGATTCACTGGTATATTTGTGAGCAGTTTTGTCATGATGAGACAAACAAAAATGAGAGCAGGCAGTCAAGGAGCCAGGAGGCAACGAGAAGAAGGAGAAGAAGGAGAAGGGAGTGTAGTGTAGCTTTGACAGCTGAGTTTTGTTTTGTGTGCAAGTGTGTATAATCCAAATGATTGACTTAAGCTTTGCTTGCCAAGGCATGCATTTTGAAGATGGCTGTCTTCAATAAACACACTGCCAGTCACACAACAGGATAAAAAGCCTGGCTCCTCCCATCCCCACCCCCCACCTCCACACTGAGGCCCCTTTGTTTTAGAGATTGTGGTTGACTTCAATGATTAACCACTTGGGCCACTTGCTTTTTCTCTTCCTGTGTCTTAAATTCCTGTTAAATTCACCAATAATGAGTGAGCCCTCAAAATCCTAGGCTCCACCCCCCAAAAAACCCTAGACCCCAGTGCTCAACTCCAATAAAAGTAGAACTCCAGGCCCTTGCAGTTCTCTCTACCCAAGACCGTGCTGTGTGGCCTCAGGTTTGCCATGTAATTTCCAGGTCATGTAAGTGTTAAACTTGCCCCCAACCCCCTGCCAACGTTTCTTGATGGTTATTGAAAGGTATCTTGTAATCTTAAGACCCACAAGGGCTGATCCAGCCACAGCACTGGTTATTGATAGACTAGCCTGACCCACAACACCGACAACATTAAATTGACAGATCGAGGTCCCTGAGGAATTACGTAGGGATTTGACCTAGAGCACCCAGAGGACTGGTCATAGACAAGTGAAGGACTGCCACTTCCCCAGTGATGTGAACAGAGTACAAGATGGAGAGTGGAAGATAAGGAGGAAGCCAAGACACTTTAATAACTTTTTACCTAAAGTCCTGACTTTTCTCTGAATAAAAAGATATTTACTGGTCCCCAAGGGGAGGTGATAGATAAGAAGATGGAAATGTTGAAAAGGCTGGTATTCAATACACGAGAGGAAGCTGAAAAAGAGAGGTGTTATAGGCTTATAAAATCTTGATCATCTCTATAAAACCCTCCTTATTCTAAGTCTCAACTCCAGAGTTATACTGATGAGAATGAAAAATGGAATATGACCCATGGAGGACTATTTAGCAATGTTTATCAAGATGCAAATACATTTACCTTTGGGTTCAGCAGCCCTACTTCTGGCAGATATGTAGACTGATGTGTACACAATGTTATGCCCTGGAGCACTATATGTTAAAGTAAATGAGTGAAAACAATTCAAGTGTCCACTGTTAGGAAGGAAGTTAGAAATGAGCAACAAGGGGAGGCCTGGCTGAAAGGATGTAAATCCCCATGGACGGCAGCAAGCCAGGCTTCCCTGTCCTTCACTAGCTATCCGGGTTTGTTCAAACTCCTGTCCATTGAATCAGTGATGCCATCCCACCGTTTCATTCTCTGCCACCCCCTTCTCCTCCTGCCCTCAATCTTTTCCAGTAACAGTGTCTTTTCCAATGAGTCAGCCTTTATATCAGGTAGCCAAAGTATTGGAGTTTCAGCTTCAGCATCAATCCTTTCAATGAATATTCAGGGTTGATTTCCTTCAGGAAGCCTTACTAGAAGGATTTTGAACATTACCTTGCTAGCATGTGCAATGAGTGCAATTGTGTGGTAAACAGTTTTTGACGTTGCCCTTCTTTGGGATTGAAATGAAAACTGACCTTTTCCAGTCCTGTGGCCACTATGAGTTTTCCAAATTTGCTGGCATATTGACTGCAGCACTTTAACAGCATCATCTTTTAGGATTTGAAACAATTCAGTTGAAATTCCATCACCTCCACTAGCTTTGTTCTTAGTAATGCTTCCTTAGGCCAATTCGACTTCACACTCTAGGATATCTAACTTTAGGTGAGTGATCACACCATCATAGTTACCCAGGTCATGACTTAGTTTGGAGTAATAAAATTCATACTGAAAAAAATGATTTAAAATAAGTAACAGGATGATGAAAACCAGGAGAGATCTTTCTGAATCAGATAAGAAATTCAGAGTAGTAAACAAAAAACAATGGGCAGAACTCCCCTGGTGGTTCAGTGGCTAAGACTCTGCACTCCCAATGCAGGGGACTCAAGACTGATCCCTGGTCAGAGAAGTAGATCCCATATGCTGCAACTAACTAAAACCTCACAGCTAAATAGATAAATATTTTAAAAAGAGAAGCAATGGGTATATTTGTTCACATAAGTTTTTTTTTAATATGGAAATAGTTGTATGAAAATTCAAGCTTCTTAAAGAGTATATCATTATAACCTTTTAGACTGTAAAATATGTCTTGACCTTTCCTCTAATAAGAGGCTTTGTGTTAGTTGTTCAGTCGTGTCCAGCTTTTTGCAACCCCATGGACTGTAGCGCAGCAGGCTCTTCTGATCATGGAATTCTTCAGGCAAGAGTACTGGAGTGGGTAGCCATTCCCTTCTCCAAGGGATTTTCCCAACCCAGGAATGGAACCCAGATTTCCCACATTGTAGGCAAATTCTTTACTCTCTGAGCCACCAGGAAAGCCCAATAAGAGGCTATAGAACAATGCAAAAGGCTCCAGCTTCCCTTACTAGGAAATAGCTGGGGGTGTCATTAATTCACTGGATATCTGTTCTGTAGTGCTGGGCACTCTTTTAAGTGAGTGATGATCACTCGAAGGTCTTGCTCTCATGGAGCACATGTCCGAATTGGTTAACAATAAAAGATGACAATGATGAAGCAATGTGAAATCTTCTGGAAAATTCATGGATGCTCAAATCCCTTTCAAAAAATGGTGTAGTACTTGCATAAAACCTACACACACCTTCCTGTATACTTTAAATCATCTTTAAATTATTTATAATAACCTCAGACATGCAGATGACACACCATCCTTGACATCATCCATGACACCATCCTTCCATCTTTGCAGAAAGCAAAGAGGAACTAAAGAGCCTCTTTTTTAAAAAGTTATTTATTTTTTAATTGACAGGTAATTGCTTTACAGAATTTTGTTGTTTTCTGTCAAACCTCAACATGAATCAGTCATAGGTATACATATATCCCCTCCCTTTTGAACATCCCTCCCATCTCCCTCCCTACCCTACCTCTCTAGGTTGATACAGAGGCCCTGTTTGGGTTTCCTGAGCCATACAGCAAATTCCCCTTGGCTATCTATTTTACATATGGTAATGTAAGTTTCCATGTTACTCTTTCTATACATCTCACACTCCCATCCCCTCTCCCCATGTCCATAAGTCTATTCGCTATGTCTGTTTCTCCATTAAGTTCAGTTCAGTTCAGTCACTCAGCCATGTCCGACTCTTTGCGACCCCATGGACTGCAGCATGCCAGGCTTCCCTGTCCATCACCAACTCCCAGAGTTTACTCAAACTCATGTCCATCGAGTCGGTGATGCCATCCAACCATCTCATCCTCTGTCATCCCCTTCTCCTCCAGCCTTCAAACATTCCCAGCATCAGGGTCTTTTCAAATGAATCAGTTCTTCCTATCAGGTGGCCAAACTATTGGAGTTTCAGCTTCAGCATCAGTCCTTCCATTGAATATTCAGGACTCATTTCCTTTAGGATGGACTGGCTGGATCTCCTTGCAGTCCCGGGGACTGTCAAGAGCCTTCTCCAACAGCACAGTTCAGAAACATTGGTTCTGTGTAGGAGCTGGTCTGTTCTCCGCTCGTTATTTCTGAAGGAGAGTGTGACAGCAGGGATAAAAGTAGCTGCTATTTGATTTGATATAAAAACACACGTCTGGAGAGAAAACAGAAGGAGTGAAAGATTAAACAAAGACTTTAGGAAAAAAGTAGCCAGGAGGGCAACTCTTTCTCCTTTGAACCCATCCTACATGCACACACTCACACATATGCATTCACCTGGGGCCTGAATGATAATGAACTGCCAGGAGGCAAGTGATGAACAGAGGAGCCAGCAGAGGCTGGGGCAGGGCCACACTAAGTGGAGCAATAGGTCACTTTTACAGATTGTTTGACCTGGCTTTAAGTAGGGACCCTGACCACCATGTGAGCCCAGAGGCCACGTCTGTTACCTTTTTAACCAGTGTTCCTCTGACCGCAGGCAACACTTTGCCCATTAGTAATGGAGCAACAGGGTTTCCCTGGTGGCTCAGCATAAAGAATCTGCATACATGCAGGAGCCACAGGAGACTCAGGTTCCATCCCTGGGTCAGGAAGATCCCCCTGGAAGAGAGCATGGCAAGCCATTCCAGTATTCTTGCCTGGAGAATCCCATGGACAGAAGAACCTGGTAGGTTACAGTCCATGGGGTTGCAGAGAGTCAGACATGACTGAAGTGACTGAGCACACATGCAGAAGGATTGAGCAAGAAGTATTCCCTTTGCATCTTACCACTTAAAACCCCTAGTATCATCCCAGGACACTTATATGTCTACTGAAGCCCATGACCCTGGTCACCAAGTTTAGTGAGGCTAGGGATGATGTGCAAAGGACATATTCAGAGCTGGGTTACTCAAACTCAATCCAGGGCAAGAACTAGAGATGAATACTTCTTAAAGTCGCAGATGGCAACTCACAGCCTGCTATTCTGTTGTTGTTCAGGCACTAAGTCATGTCCTACTCTTTGACACCCAATTGACTGCATCCTGCAAGACTTCTCTGTCCTCCACTATCTCCTGGAGTTTGCTCAAATTCGTGTCCTTTGAGTCAGTGATGCCATCCAACCATCTCATCCTCTGTTGCCCCCTTCTCCTCCTGCCTTCAATCTTTTCCAGCGTCAGGGTCTTTTCTAATGAGTCGGCTGTTCGTATCAGGTGGTCAAAGTATTGGAGTTTCAGTTTCAGCAACGGTCCTTCCAATAAATATTTTGGGTTGATTTCCTTTGATTGTTTGTTTTGATCTCCTTGCTGTCCAAGGGACTCTCAAGAGTCTTCTCCAGCACCACAGTTCAAAAGCATCAAACCTTCTGCAAAAGGCAGCCGAGAGATGACCCTCTTCCCATCAGCACCAAGAATTTCGCTGAGGTTTTGGAGATACCCACCTTGTCTCTTCAGTGGCCCGTGGTTGCCGTCATTCCCAATCTAAGCTGTGAACTTGAGGCTTTCAGAGCTTTCAGAGTGGTTGGTGCTCCCTTGATCTGGTCCTGTGTGTGTCTATCATGTAGAAGTTCCCCAAAGTTTCTGGCATATTAAGGTCATTTTCCCTTTCTAAGTCCTGAGACTGGTTTTCTCTGCCTGTTTCCATATTTCTCTGATTGAAACTTGGAAGGCACAGGCTTTACCCAGGTGTACTAAATTCCTTCTCTTGAAATTCGACTGTGCATTAAGTTTCCCCTTAAGGGAAATTCAGCTGTGCATTGAGTTGTCACCTTAACTTCATCATGGTTTGTAAAATGTTTTTGAAGTTTCTGGAATTCAAGTGATGGTACAAACCCTTCCCCATCCATGGTCGTTTTAAGGTGAATGTGTGAGAAGCATACGTTTATGAATATGTGGCCTCAGATTGCCACGTCTCCATGTTTTCACCAGATTCAAGAGACTTCATTTACATTCCAGCTCTAAGTCGACAAAGTGGAGAGGATATCTGTTCTGGTATAATTTCTGCTGTCTTAGACATGACTTACAGATGCTCTCTGAAGAATTCTGACATTGACAGAAACTAATAAAACTTTTAAATGAAAAGAAAGAAAAGACATTCTCCTGTGCAATGCCAACATGTACAACTACCTGCTTCATTTTCTCCACTGCCGTGTGGACAGTAAACTAGAATTCATTCCCCTCTTTGTACCTCCTTTAATTCTTTCCTTTTTTTATTGGCACTTTGCATGAGAGAAAATGTGCAGAGTTAAGAAGGCATTTTAGGATCTTTCTCTATGCCAAATTAGCTTGCAAATTCTGCTTCTGCTGGAGAATAAAATGGAACACTCTTGACATTGCCAATATTCCTGACTATAAGATCACTTAAGGTATTACATTCCCTCTTAGCAATCCCTGAAAGTTGTCCTCCTCTGTGATTTGAGATAGACTTTTGCCAATTTGCTTTCTCTCTCTTTTTTTTCTCCCACTTTTAATATATTTCCTTGCCATATACAAATATCTGTGTGCAAATCATCCAGAAGTATTCATATCCTAAAATAAAGTTCGTTTTCTTTTCCTGTGGGATGATAAAGCTGAAAGTAAAGTTTAGGGAAAAGAACAAGAATACACCAAGCCCAGATGGATTGTTTTCATTTGTCTCTGCTCGCTTAGTATTACAGGGGATGATTTTTTTCAGTCAAACCTGACTACATGGTAAAACTCCTTGCAGGCTGACACGGAGCAGGACATGCAAAGGAAGGATATGGGGTTTTTGTTGTTTGCTTGTTTTCTTTTTTGACTTTTTGTTTTATATTGGAGTATAGCTGATGAACAATGTTGTAATAGTTTCAGGTGGACAGAAAATGAAATCAGCAATACATATACATATCCAAGTTCCCTTAAACTCTCCAATCCAGGCCGCCACATAACACTGAGCAGAGTTCCTTGTGCTATACAGCAGGTCCTTGCTGGTTGCGTGGGTGTGTGCTAAGTTGCTTCAGTCATGTCCGACTCTTTGTGACCCTATGGACCATAACCTGCCAGGCTCCTTTGTCCATTGGATTCTGTAGGCAAGAATACTGGAGTGGGTTGCCATGCCCTCCTCTAGGGGATCTTCCCAACCCAAGGATCCAACCTACGTCTCCTACATCTCCTGCACTGGCAGGCAGATTCTTTACCACTGAGCCGCCTGGGAAGCCCATCTGATAGTTTCCAAAATTAGTCATTTGGAACTTATTTTAGGGAATGATTACTGGAAAAGGTCAGTTTTCATTCTAATCCCAGAGAAAGGCAATGCCAAAGACAGTTCAAACTACTACACAATTGCACTCATCTCACACATTAGCAAAGTAAAGCTCAAAATTCTCCAAGCTAGGCTTCAAAGATACGTGAACCGAGAACTTCCAGATGTTCAAGCTGTATTTAAAAAGGCAGAGGAACCAGAGAGCAAACTGCCAACATCTGTTGGATCACTGAAAAAGCAAGAGAGTTCAAGAAAAACATCTACTTCTGCTTTATTTACTATGCCAAAGGCTTTGGCTCTATGGATCACAACAAACTGGGAAAATTCTTAAAGAGATGGGAATACCAGATCACCTTACATGCCTCCTGAGAAAACTGTATGCAGGTCAAAAGCAGCAGTTAGAACTGGACATGGAACAACAGATGGTTCCAAATTGGGAAAGGAGTGTGTCAAGACTGTATATTGTCACCCTGCTTATTTAACTTATATGCAGAGTACATCATAAGAAATGCCCGGCTAGATGAAGCACAAGCTAGAAACAAGATTGCCGGGAGAAATATCAATAATCTGATATGCAGGTGACACCACCCTTATGGCAGAAACTGAGGAGGAACTAAAGAACCTTTTGATGAAAGTGAAAGAGGAGAGTGGAAAAAGTTGGCTTAAAAATCAACATTCAAAAATCTAAGATCATGGCATCCAGTTTCATCACTTCATGGCAAATAGATGGGGAAACAATGGTAACAGCGACAGATTTTATTTTCTTGGGCTCCAAAATCACTGCAGATGGTGACTGCAGCCATGAAATTAAAAGATGCTTGCTTCTTGGAAGAAAAGCTATGACTAACCTAGACAACATATTAAAAAGTAGAGACATTACTTTGCAGACAAAGGTCCATCTAGTCAAAGCTTTGGTTTTTCCAGTAGTCATGTGTGGATGTGAGAGTTGGGCCATAAAGAAAGCTGAGCACTGAAGAACTGATGTTTTTGAACTGTGGTTTTGGAGAAGACGCTTAAGAGTCCCTTGGGCAGCAAGGAGATCCAACCAGTCAATCCTAAAGGAAATCAGTCCTGAATATCCATTGGCAAGACTGATGTTGAAACTGAAACTCCAATACTTTGGCCACCTGATGAGAAAAACCGACACATTGGAAAAGACCCTGATGCTGGGAAAGAATGAAGGTAGGAGGAGAAGAGGACAGCAGAGGATGAGATGGTTGGATGGCATCACTGACTCAATTGACATGAGTTTGGGTAAACTCTGGGAGTTGGTGATGGACAGGGAGGCCTGGGGTGCTACAGTCCATGGGGTCACAAAGAGTCGGACATGACTGAGTGACTGAACTGAACTGTTGTCAAGAGCTGACCTCAGCCAGGCACTGTGTTCATAGAAGTGACTTCACTTATCTCCACAACTCCCCTACCACAAATAGGAACCATGATTATCCACTTTTTACAAACCTGACAAGTAGGAGGTAGATTAGTGGTATGCTCATGGCCATACCAACAGTAAGTGATCACTCCCAGTGCGTGCTGTACCACTATGCTTTTGGTTTCTTAATGTTGAACTAATACATTTCTTTTAAAGTGCCTTAATTTGTTTCATCTCACTTTAACCTATTAAGCTTTCAGGATTTCATAATCCCTTTTATCTCTCATTTTTACAGTCCTTTAAAGTGTGTGTCTATTTGTCCATTAAATATTTTATATATTTTATTTATTTACCCTTTAATAATTTAACTGCAGCATCATTTTTACGTCCTTTGCTGTCTGAGTTTTCATTCCCAGCAATGAGCACTTTTCCTGGCACAGAGAAAATTTCAAATGAATATTTTTTGAATATTGAGTGAGTTTCTAGTGTTCATACTTTTAGTTTATTAATCTTCTTTATAAATTTTCTTTTAATTGTTTGTCTTCTTTAATTTTTATTATTCACCCTTTGGTAGTTTAACTTTGACACAATCAGTTCACTGTAAGTGCTGAACAAGTGGTTTATCTCTTGTGATTGTTTTAATTTATCCATAGACTGCTAATGTTTTAAACTTTTAATATTCAAGTTTAAGGTCCTGATATAGAATTATTTTGCCCCCACCCCAATTTCCTTATATTTAACTTTTAAATTCTTAAGTTTTGTTTTTCTTCCTTAAATTTTCAGTTTCTTTCTTTTCCCAAGTTACCATGCTGTCTCATCTTTTTATTTACTTATTTTTAATTAGTTATATGAAAACACTTTTCTTAATGACATTTGCCACAATATGTTTTTATTAATAATAACTCTAATGTCGACTAACGGTTTTTACTGTTTCAGAAACTGTAAACTGCCTTTCATAGTATCTCATTATTTACTAATTTTTTTGTTCTTGTTGTTTAGTCACTTCAATCATGTCTGACTCTTTGCAACCCCATGGACTGTAGCCCGCCAGGCTCCTCTAGCCATAGGATTTCCCAGGAAAGACTACCGGAGTGGGTTGCCATTTCCTTCTCCAGGGGATCTTCCAGACCCAGGGATCAAATCTGCATCTCCTGCATTGGCAGGTAGACTTTTTTTTTTTTTTTTACCACTGAGTCACATGGGAAGCCCCTTTCTAACTGATACCTGTTCAAAATTTTGCCTATTTTTCTATGAGTCATTTTCTTTTTCAAATTCATCAGTTAAAATTATTTATATATTCTAGATAGTATACATTGTTCCATCACTTTATCAATGAGCCTTTTGTTAAATACAAATTCTTGATTTAATGTAGTAAAGTGTATCAGCCTTGTTCTCTGGAGTGTGCGTTGTGTATCTTGGGTAAGAATTCCTCCCATATGCCACATTCACAACCATATTCTCTTGTACTTTCTTTTAAAAGTTTTATAGCTTTGTCTTCTACATATAAGACTTCATCTATTGAAGAACTAACTTTTGACTTTTTTCTTTCTATTATACACTTTGTTTCTACTTCATTAATCTCTCTTTCTGTGTGGTATAAACATTGATGATCCTAAAACTAAACATAAGATTAAAATGAGCCTATACACAAATAAAAAAATTTCAAGTTCTGAAGTACTTTTGTTTAGAGGATATAAACGGGCTTGCTTAATACACATAAAAGTATAGATAATGACACCTCACTTAATTCTTCAGATCATGGAGAATTACCAAGATCTACCAAACCTTTTAGTGACCAGAACTGCATCTTAAAAATATAACTCTGGGACTTCCCTGGTGGTCCATGGTTAAGACGCCATGATTCCAGTACTTCCACTGCAGTGGGCATGGGTTCGATCCCTGGTCAGGGAACTAAGATCCCACACACTGTGTGGCAAGGCCAAAAAAATTAAATAAATAAGTAATAAAAATACTACTCGGGCTGAAGTAAGTGAGATCATGGAATTCTGAATGATGTCACTGACAACAGGTAGTCAAGAAGAGGATTTAGCCAGGTCTTACTGGGTGTGAGGTATGCCAGATAATGGGCCAGTATTCAGTTTCAATGTTAGTAAAGCATACGCTTAATGACTATTAAATGGGGAAAGGAAGCTCAATAAACTGAAGCCTGTGCTTTTGTATTTTGAAAAATAATTGTTTTTCAGTAGATTCCTACTTTTTAAAAAAATTTGAGTATAATTACTGTACAATGGTGTGTTAGTTCCTGGTGTAAAACAAAGTAAACTGGCTGTTTGTATACATATATCCCCTTCCTCTTGAGCCTCCCACCCAACATGCCCCATCCCACTAGGTCATGACCTTCTTGGTCATCACAGAGCACCAAGCTGACTTCCCTGTGTTAACAACAGCTTCCCACTAGCTGTCTGTTTTACACATGGTAGTTTATGTATGTCAGGACCACTCTCTCAATTCATCCCACCCTTTCCTTCCGCTACTGTGTCCACAAGTCCCTTCTCTTTGTCTGCATCTCTATTCTTGCCCTGCAAATAGGTTTTCTGAAATTCTGAAAAGTTAAAGGAAAAAGAAGAAGGAAGAGGAGAAGGAAGAAGAGAGGCAGGAAGAGGAGGAGGGAGCTGTAATTCTGGCCCCATTAAAAGTTAAACCTTGTACATACATTATAGTCGGTATGTGTTTTGCTTTCTCACTGTGGGAAGTTCCCGTTAGTGCTTAATGAAAGCACTGTAATAGCTGCAAAGAGAATATAATCAGCCTCAGAAAAAGATGCAGGGAAGCTAAGACACAATAGAAGTCTGACCATTAGATTGTTGGTGAGCAGAAAGGGGAAGAGAGGGTTCCACGGAAACAAGGACAAAAAACACAGCCCTGTTGAACATCAGCCCACTCTCAGACCACATGAGCAACAGGGGGAGTAACTGATCAACTACTATATGGAGTTGAAGGAGAAATAGCAGCCCCAGAAGATACTGTCCTGTTCTCCAAGGTAAGCAGTGGTTTGGAAAGGAGGATGGAAATGAAGCAGCCCATGGAGCTGGAATAACGTCCTTCTGGTAAGAAAGACAGCATTTTCCAGCTCAAAGCCCCTGAATACACACCCTCACAGGGAACACCTGGGGGATCCTGGACTATCTCATTTGAGTTCGGTTTTGAATTTCCAAAAATGTTGTTCACTCTTTAAGAAATTAAATGTAGAAACCAAGGTGGGCTCAATATGAGTCAGGTCTTACTAAGATTGGATTCTGAGCGAGATGGTGTAGCTTAGACATGTTCATTGAGATCCAGGTCAGAATCACAAAATTGACAGACTTCTTCTAAAAGTGTATAGATAGATAGATAGATATAGATGATATAGATAGGGGCTTCCCCCGTGGCTCGGTGGTAAAGAATCTGCCTGCCAATCGGGAGATTCACGTTCCAACCCTGGGTCGGGAAGATCCCCTGGAGAAGAAAATGACAATCCACTCCAGTATTCTTGCCTGGGAAGTCCCAAGGACAGAGGTGCCCTGGGGTCACAAAAAGTCAGACAAGACTTAGAGACCAAACAGCAACAGTGTAGGTATATATATGTGTAGATACAGATATAGTTTTCTCATTCTGTAGGTTAGTGTTTATGCACACAGAATTTGGTGTCAGATAAATTTGAATTTAAATTCTAAATACTAACTGTTGGCAAGTTTTTTAATTGTATCAGAAAAGGGAGGGCATTATAGATGTATCTAATTTACAAGGTTGTTGAGATTAAATGCACAGAAAGAGGCAGAAAATAGTTAAGATCCCAATTAACATTATTTGTGATTAATTTCCCATTGTCTTTGAATACCAAATGTGCGAGGCATTTAACCTACATTTTATTTGGTCTTCGTAATAACCATCAAATTATGCCAAATCACTTTACCATTCAGTGAACCAGGCTCAATTTGTTAAATAAATCCTTGATTATTCAGTTAGGAATTTGGGGGAATCACAGTTTTAATATGGGTCTATTTGATTCAGAAACTGTTGGAAATTTTCACTACATGTGGCTGAATTATATTTCAAGTGATCCAGAGAATTTATTTCAAAATGAAGCAGTGCCTAGATATGGATTAATTTATTAGGTACTAAGTTCAATTTCTATCTGAATATTGTTCTTCCTGCTTTAATAAAGACGTGAGTTTTTAAAGGAAATGTGAAAAATCAGGAATGAAAGGAGTGAGCATCACAGATTAATAAACAAGTCAAGTGAATTGAACTTACTCTTTAAAATATAATTTTATTATAAAAGCTTTAAAATATTCAAATGATACAGAGAATGTGTGTGTGTGTGTCTGTGTGTGTGTATGTTAGTCAGTCAGTCATGTCTGACTCTTTGCAGCCCCATGGGCTGTAGCCCACCAGGCTCCTCTGAACAAGGAATTCTGCAGGCAAGAATACTGGAGTGAGATGCCATTCCCTCCTTCAAGGGATCTTCTTGACCCAGGGGTCAAATCCAGGTCTCCTGAACTGCAGGGAGATTCTTTAGCATCTGAGTCACCAGGGAAGCCCATGATACAGAGAACAGTAATGTGAAATCTCATGTATCTATAGCCAGATTTGACACATGTCAACAATTCTCCATATTTTTTAAGAAGCAAAGCACTGGTAGAGTTGAACCTTTAATCTCATTGTCCATTTTGCTTTTCTTCCCCAGTGGTAATGACCTCATCTTGAAGTTGGCATATATATTTTTCCAGCTTCTCTTAGCAGAAATAATCATTTCCTTGATTTTATTTATTTTTTTCTATTTTAAATTTCATATAAACAATCAGACTGTACATATTCTACAACTTGCTTTTGCTTGTTCAATAACTGTTATAGTTAATATATTTTTATATATATTGTAATGTATTCATTTTACTGTATTATAATATCCATACAAAATGCAGTACATTTATAGATTTTGCTACAAATTAATTTGTTCTACTATTGTTGGGCCTTGGAGCTGTTTCCAGTTATTTTCATTATAACAGTTATTACAGTGCATACTTTGGCAAGTGTCTCCTTGAACATGTGTCTCTAATTGTGGGGTGCTAGTGTCTTAGCACATTTCCTTCTTCAGGTAAATTGAGTATTTCCTGGATATTGTAACTCTGTTTCAAAATTTTACCCTTATAAAGAGAATCTGTGGTGTATAGTTTGCACACTTTTCCCATGACTTTCTTAATTTGTTTACTTGTTTTTCCCCTACCTTCTAACTCCTTCCGAACTATGTTGTTCAGCTGCCAAGTTGTGTTCAGCTCTTTGTGACTAAAAGCAATTCTTTTTAGGGAATTGCTCTGACATCACTGAATATTAAATAACCTATACTTTCCCACAGTAGGCAAAGTGAAGCCACCCCACTACTTTTTTATGACATTTAATAAATATGTAAATTTTGCAGTATCACATTATCTAACTCAATAAGAGAAGAGTACACAGCAGTGACCAGGTGGTCCAGTGTCCCGTTAAAAGATGCTCTTTGCTCCATCTTCCCACTGAAGCTGTCCTGTGCTCTGTTATTTCCTGGAAAGAACACTCAATCTTGTAAACTTGAGAAACATTGCCATGTTTCATTTCACTAAGATAGTGAGTCTTCAGGTAGTCGCATGAAATTTAATCTGAAGGTGAATAAAAATCTCCAATGCATTTTCTGTCTGGTGTGTAAGGAAGTCAGAATGTGCACACTTTTTCCTTAGTCTTCACCAAGGCTGTGTGTCTCAGAACATAATCTACGAGGAGAAATCGGGTCTAAGTTACACAGTTCTTCCTCAAAGGAAATTTTGCTGTTGCAGGTGGTCTGACGACTCTATTTCCAGCACTGTGAAATCTTATAGTTTTTCCCGAAGCCAGCCAACCAACCTGTTATCCTGTTAATGTGTACTTTCAACTTTATTAACAAGGATGACTTACCAAGCAAGGCTTTTTGAGAGCAGCAAAATCAATGGCTTTCCTTCACTCTGACTCTTGGAGGCTGAAAAAAGTGGAGCCTGATGTTCCTATCGTGTGTATTTTTTGGAAAGATAGGCAGGGATTTGTGAGCTTTAAAAATGGTTATTAAGAAAAGCTAGTGCACATTTTCATCTGCATACATAATTTATGCTAATAGCAAATATTTTCCGTGGGTGTGAACAAAAATCTAGCAGGCTGAATCATGTTAGTGGCTAGATTAAATCAGGACACCGTGTCTGGGGCATTTTCCTCTCCTGTGATTTCAAATTTGTAATCGAAAACCTAGAACAACTGAACAAAGATTATAAATGTGTGCTACATGGCAGAGATAACTGCTTTTGCACTTTGTCTGTTATTTGCTAGCATAATCTTCTCTCAGCGTGGATTTCTTCCCAAATGACTTCTAAATGAGTATTTAAAGTCACCATTTACAATCCACTATAAGCCCGCACTTACTGCAGTCAGGCAATATTCAGTTCAGTTCAGTTCAGTCACTCAGTCGTGTCTGACTATTTGCGACCCTATGAATCGCAGCACACCAGGCCTCCCTGTCCATCACAAACTCCTGGAGTTTACTCAAACTCAGGCCCATCAAGTCGGTGACGCCATCCAGCCATCTCATCCTCTGTCGCCCCCGTCTCCTCCTGCCCCCAATCCCTCCCAGCATCAGGGTCTTTTCCAATGAGTCAACTCTTTGTATGAGGTGGTCAAAGTACTGGAGTTTCAGCTTTAGCATCAGTCCTTGCAATGAACACCCAGGACTGATCTCCTTTAGGATGGACTGGTTGGATCTCCTTGTAGTCCAAGGGACTCTCAAGAGTTTCTCCAACACCACAGTTCAAAAGCATCAGTTCTTCGGTGCTCAGCTTTCTTCACAGTCCAACTCTCACATCCATACATGACCACTGGAAAAACCATAGCCTTGACCAGAAGGACCTTGTTGGCAAAGTAATGTCTCTGCTTTTTAATATGCTGTCTTGTTTGGTCATAACTTTCCTTCCAAGGAGTAAGCGTCTTTTAATTTCACGGCTGCAGTCACCATCTACAGTGATTTTGGAGCCCCAAAAAATAAAGTCTGACACTGTTTCCACTGTCTCCCCATCTATTTGCCACGAAGTGATGGGTCCAGATGCCATGATCTTAGTTTTCTGAATGTTAAGCTTTAAGCCAACTTTTTCACTCTCCTCGTTCACTTTCATCAAGAGGCTTTTTAGTTCCTCTTCACTCTCTGCCATAAGGGTGGTGTCATCTGCATATCTGAGGTTATTGATATTTCTCCTGGCAATCTTGATTCCAGCTTGTGCTTCTTCCAGCCCAGCGTTTCTCATGATGTACTCTGCATATAAGTTAAATAAGCAGGGCGACAATATACAGCCTTGATGTACTCCTTTCCTATTTGGAACCAGTGTGTTGTTCCATGTCCAGCTGTAACTGTTGCTTCCTGACCTGCATACAGGTTTCTCAAGAGGCAGGTCAAGTGGTGTGGTATTCCCATCTCTTTCAGAATTTTCCACAGCTTATTGTGATCCACACAGTCAAAGGCTTTGGCATAGTCAATAAAGCAGAAATAGATGTTTTTCTGGAACTCTCTTGCTTTTTCGATGATCCAGTGGATGTTGACAATTTGATCTCTGGTTCCTCTGCCTTTTCTAAAACCAGCTTGACCATCTGGAAGTTCTCGATTCACGAATTGCTGAAGCCTGGCTTGGAGAATTTTGAGCATTACTTTGCTAGCATGTCAGATGAGTGCAATTGTGTGGTAGTTTGAGTATTCTTTGGCATTGCCTTTCTTAGGGATTGGAATGAAAACTGACCTTTTCCAGTCCTGTGGCCACTGCTGAGTTTTCCAAATTTGCTGGCATATTGAGTGCAGCAGTTTCACAGCATCATCTTTCAGGATTTGAAATAGCTCAACTGGAATTCCATCACATCCACTAGCTTTGTTCGTAGTGATGCTTTCTAAGGTCCACTTGACTTCACATTCCAGGATGTCTGGCTCTAGGTCAGTGAAGAGAAGACTCTACACATGGACATCACTGGATAGTCAACACTGAAATCAGATTGATTATATTCTTTGCAGCCAAAGATGGAGAAGCTCTATACAGTCAGCAAAAACAACACTGGGAGCTGACTGTGGCTCAGATCATGAACTCTTTATTGCCAAATTCAGACTTAAACTGAAGAAAGTAGGGAAAACCACTAGACCATTCAGGTATGACCTAAATCAAATCCCTTATGACTATACAGTGGAAGTGAGAAATAGATTTAAGGGACTAGATCTGATAGAGAACCTGATGAACTATGGACAGAGGTTCATGACATTGTACAGGACGCAGGGATCAAGACCATCCCCAAGGAAAAGAAATGCAATAAGGCAAAATGGTTGTCTGAAGAGGCCTTACAAATAGCTGTGAAAAGAAGAGAAGCGAAAAGCAAAGGAGAGAAGGAAAGATATTCCCATTTGAATGCAGAGTTCCAAAGAATAGCCAGGAGAGATAAGAAAACCTTCCTCAGCGATCAATGCAAAGAAATAGAGGAAAATAACAGAATGGGAAAGACTAGAGATCTCTTCAAGAAAATTAGGGATATCAAGGGAACATTTCAGACAAAGATGAGTTCGATAAAGGACCGAAAAGGTATGGACCTAACAGAAGCAGAAGATATTAAGAAGAGGTGGCAAGAACGCACAGAAGAACTGTACAAAAAAGATCTTCACAACCCAGATAATCACAATGGTGTGATCACTGACCTAGAGCCAGGCATCCTGGAATGTGAAGTCAAGTGGGCTTTAGAAAGCATCAGGCAATATTAGAACACTTTATACACTGGCATTTCTCAAATTCTGTGTGGAAAGAAACAAAAGTCTTTTTCTGCCCAATGCATCATTAACTAATCATCTTGGAAAAGATAACAAAAGTGAATTGTTACATAGATGAAATTTAAAAGATACAAAGTAGGGACTTCCCTGGTTGATCCAGCAGTTGACACTTGGTTTCCAGTGCAGGGGATGTGGGTTCAATCCCTGGTCAGGGAGTTAAGATCTCACATGCCTCATGGCCAAAACACCAAAAACATAAAAAACAGAAGCAATATTGTAGCAAAAATCAATAAACACTTAAAAAATGGCCCACATCAAAAAAATTTTTTTCTAAAACAAAGGTACAAAATATAATCCTCAGAGATTTGTTTAAATATTTAGATTAAACAGATGTAAAATTCCTCACTCTGTCCAACTGATGTAAAAGTTCTAACACGTACTCCCAATTTCTATATTTATCTCACTGCAGGTCAGTGAAAAATATTTCAGGAGGGGCTCATATTCACAAGCCCTATTTTGAGAAGTACTGCCCTAAATAATGACTGATAAAGGAACATGTGTGACTTTCAAGGTCTACTCTGTTAGGCGATGCTTAGAAAGTTAATAGAAATGTCCCCATCTTTATCTAAACCATGTAAGCTTATTGGCGCTGTTAATTTTCTCTTGACTCTTTTTCTGATGAGCTAACTGAGATAAGAGAGCCCCTGGGTTCAGGATTTTTTCCCAAAATCATGTTTGGATAACATCTGAAGACGTGAATACATCTCTTTGAGATCTTGTTAAAGAAGCATAATTTAGGAAAAAAGCTTCCTGAGATTGGGTGCTCTCCAAGTACAAGAAGTTGTTGTTTAGTCGCTAGGTTGTATCCAACTTTTTGCGACCCCATGGGTTATAGCCTGCCAAGCTCCAACGTCCATGGGATTTCCCAAGCAAGAATACTGGAGTGGGTTGCTACTTCAGTCTTCCTGAAGATCCCCTGGAGAAGGAAATGGCAACCCACTCCAGTATTTTTCTCTGGGAATTCCCATAGACAGAGGAGCATGGTGGGCTACAGTCCATAGAATGGCAAAATAGTTGGATACAACTTAGAGGCCAAATAACAATGACAATGTATGGGATATTATATTAGCAGAGTGATGAGCCCATTTCCTATTTTTCTGGGGGTGGGGGGTGGGAAGCATTAGTGAAGGTGATACATGTCCAAAAAAGAGAGGATATATGTGTACCTATAGCTGATTTATTTTGTTGTATAGCAGAAACTAGCATAACATTGTACAGAAACTATAATAAAAATTAATTTTAAACACATACACAAACAAAATAAGAAGGGAGATTGAGAGAGTGACTGGAAATCATTTTAGAGAGAACAGTCAGGAGCGATCTCTCCAGTGAGGTGACGTATGAACTGAGACATGAGACGGAGCCAGGAGGCAAGCCAGAGATGGAACCTTCCAGGAAGGTCTCCCCTTGCAGGCTGGGGTCTGGCTGTGGTGAGTGTCTTGGTGTTACAGTATTCAACCACGAATGAAGGTTCAAAGGTAGTGATGTTGCCGGGTGGTGGAGGGGAATGTTGACTGTGCCCATTAGTCCCTAGCATGTGACTTCCTTACGGAAGGCTAGATGTGCAGTATAGCAGGGGTGGGGTGCAGGTGGGGGTGACTGGTTTTTTTGGGTAAAACCTGTGTTTGCAAGATCAGCTAATAACAGGGACTTCCCTGGTGATCCAGTGGCTAGATCTCCAAGCTCCCAATGTAGGGGGCCCAGGTTCAATCCTTGGTCAGGGAACTAAATCTTGCATGCCACAATTAAAAAAAAAAAAAATCCCACACGTCACAGTGAAAATTGAAGACCTCGTGTGTGGCAACTAAGGCCCGGTATGCTCAGTCAATTCGGTTGTGTCTGACTCTTTGTGACCCCTTGGACTGCAGCCTGCCAGGCTCCTCTGTCCCTGGGATTCTCCAGGCAAGAATATTGGAGGGGGCTGCCATGCCCTCAATACTGGAGTGGGTTGCCATGTCCTCCTCCAGGGGATCTTCCCAACCAGGGAATGAATCCATGTCTCCACGCTGCAGGCAGATTCTTTACCTTCTGAGCCACCAGGGAAGACCCAAGACCCAGCACAGCCAAATAAATAAATTAAAATATTTAAAATATCAGCTAATAACAGATGGAGGAACGTAAGATGGGAAGCAACTATTGCTCAGAACTAGTTCTCCTGCCAGCTCAGTCAGGCTTTTTCCTTCGTGGGTTTAGGAGACAAAGTGTGTGCAGGTCTCTGAGTGTAGGTTGATGCAATCAAATTCAACCTGTGAATTGTCCGCCAGACTTGTCGCCACCTTCAGTTTTCAATCTGGTCTTTTGCCATCATGTGATGAACTCCCTAGCAGAACTCATTATTCTCAAAGGAGAAAAAATCACAGAAAGTCTAAATTCATGTAGACCTTTTATGTTCCTGCTTTTCTAGCAGAAGTTTTTATACATCTGACACTTTGCAACAAGAATGTTCATAAGTCAGCTCTGCAGTGACAGATATCTAAGCAGTTTCCCAGGTGTGATTTAAAGAGAGTTGAGAGACTCTACCTCTAGAGGTTAGGGTTAGGGTTTTTTGTTTGTTTTTGTAACACATCAATCTTTATTGAAAATGGCAGTATTATTTGGTTTCCCTGGTAGCTCAATGGTAATGAATCCACCTGCCAAGGCAGGAGACATGCACTCAATCCCTGGGTCAGGAAGATACCCTGGAGGAGGAAATGGCAACCCTCTCCAGTATTCTTGCCTGGGAAATCCCATGGACAGGGGAGCCTAGAGAGCTACAGTCCACAGGGTCTCAAAGAGTCTACATGATTGAGTGACTGAGCATGCACGCACGAAATATTACCATATACATTTCTTGAGGCAATAAACATGCTTTTAAGAATTTCAAATCAGAGTTCATCTACTTGTCAGACTGCATAAAATATTAAAACGGTATGAATTTACACATAATGGAATTGGCTCAGAATGGACGTTCCATTGCTTTGTATTTACTGACACCTTGTTTATTTATTTATTTATTTTTTCATTTATTTTTATTAGTTGGAGGCTAATTACTTTACAATATTGTAGTGGTTTTTGCCATACATTGACATGAATCAGCCATGGATTTACATGTGTTCCCCATCCTGAACCCCCCTCCCACCTCCCTCCCCATCCCATCCCTCTGGGTCATCCTAGTGCACCAGCCCTGAGCACTTGTCTCATGCATCCAACCTGGACTGGTGATCTGTTTCACACTTGACAATAGACATGTTTTGATGCTGTTCTCTCAGATCATCCCACCCTCGCTTTCTCCCATACAGTCCAAAAGTCTGTTCTGTACATCTGTGTCTCTTTTTCTGTTTTGCGTATAGGGTTATCTTTACCATCTTTCTAAATTCCATATATATGCGTTAGTATACTGTATTGGTGTTTATCTTTCTGGCTTACTTCACTCTGTATAATGGGCTTCAGTTTTATCCCTCTCATTAGAACTGATTCAAATGTATTCTTTTTAATGCTGAGTAATATTCCATTGTGTATATGTACCACAGCTTTCTTATCCATTCATCTGCTGATGGGCATCTAGGTTGCTTCCATGTCCTGGCTATTATAAATAGTGCTGCAATTAACATTGGGGTACATCTGTCTCTTTCACTTCTGGTTTCCTCGGTGTGTATGCCCAGGAGTGGGATTGCTGGGTCATATGGCAGTTCTATTTCCAGTTTTTAAAGGAATCTCCACACTGTTCTCCATAGTGACTGTACTAGTTTGCATTCCCACCAACAGTGTAAGAGGGTGTCCTTTCCTCCACACCCTCTCCAGCATTTATTCCTGGTAGACTTTTGGATAGCAGCCATTCTGACTGGTGTGTAATGGTACCTCATTGTGGTTTTGATTTGTATTTCTCTGATAATGAGTGATGTTGAGCTTATTTTTCATGTGTTTGTTAGCCATCTGTATGTCTTCTTTGGATAAATGTCTGTTTAGCTTTTTGGCCCATTTTTTTGACTGGGTCATTTATTTTTCTGGAATTGAGCTGCAGGAGTTGCTTGTATATTTTTGAGATTAATCCTTTGTCTGTTTCTTCATTTGCTATTCTTTTCTCCCATTCTGAAGGCTGTCTTTTCACCTTGCTTATAGTTTCCTTTGTTGTGCAAAAGTTTTTGAGTTTAATTAGGTCCCATTTGTTTATTTTTGCTTTTATTTCCAATATTCTGGGAGGTGGGTCATAGAGGATCCTGCTGTGATTTATGTCAGAGAGTGTTTTGCCTATGTTCTCCTCTAGGAGTTTTATAGTTTCTGGTTTTACATTTAGATCTTTAATCCATTTTGAGTTTATTTTTGTGTATGGTGTTAGAAAGTGTTCTAGTTTCATTCTTTTACAAGTGGTTTACCAGTTTTCCCAGCACCACTTGTTAAAGAGGTTGTCTTTTTTCCAATCGTATATTCTTGCCTCCTTTGTCAAAGATGAGGTGTCCATAGGTACATGGATTTATCTCTGGGCTTTCTATTTTGTTACATTGATCTGTATTTCTGTCTTTGTGGCAGTACCATACTGTCTTGATGACTGTGGCTTTGTAGTAGAGTCTGAAGTCAGGCAAGTTGATTCCTCCAGTTCCATTCTTCTTTCTCAAGATTGCTTTGGCTATTCAAGTTTTTTTGTATTTTCATACAAATTGTGAAATTATTTGTTCTACTTCTGTGAAGAATACCATTGGTAGCTTGATAGAGATTGCATTGAATCTATAGATTGCTTTGGGTAGTATACTCATTTTCACAATATTGATCCTTGCAATCCATGAACATGGTATATTTCTCCATTTTTTGTGTTCTCTTTGATTTCTTTCATCAGTGTCTTATAGTTTTCTATGTATAGGCCTTTTGTTTCTTTAGGTAGATATACTCCTAAGTATTTTATTCCTTTTGTTGCAATGGTGAATGGTATTTTTTCCTTAATTTCACTTTCTGTTTTCTCATTGTTAGTGTATAGGAATGCAAGGGGTTTCTGTGTGTTAATTTTATATCCTGCAATTTTATTATATTCATTGATTAGCTCTAGTAATTTTCTGGTAGAGTCTTTAGGGTTTTCTATCTAGGGGATCATGTCATCTGCAAACAGTGAGAGTTTCACTTCTTCTTTTCCAATCTGGATTCCTTTTATTTCTTTTCCTGCTCTGATTGTTGTGGCGAAAACTTCCAAAACTATGTTGAATAGTAGTGGTGAGAGTGGGCACCCTTGTCTTGTTCCTTATTTTAGGGGAAATGCTTTCAATTTTTCACCATTGAGGATAATGTTTGCTGGGGGTTTGTCATATATAACTTTTATTATGTTGAGGTATGTTCCTTCTATTCCTGCTTTCTGGAGT
This sequence comes from Muntiacus reevesi, assembly GCF_963930625.1. Classification (NCBI taxonomy): domain Eukaryota; kingdom Metazoa; phylum Chordata; class Mammalia; order Artiodactyla; family Cervidae; genus Muntiacus; species Muntiacus reevesi. Next base: position 25,476,662 of record NC_089263.1, on the reverse strand, counting down.
GTTTTTTTTATCATAAATGGATGTTGAATTTTGTCAAAGGCTTTTTCTGCATCTATTGAGACAATCATATAGCTTTTATCTTTCAATTTGTTAATGTGGTGTATTACATTGATTGATTTGTGGATATTAAAGAATCCTTGCATTCCTGGGATAAAGACACCTTAAGTTTAATGCAGAGTTAAAGTAGGCCTTTAACACTGAAGACATTGCTGACATAAGTACTAAGATAATAGGCTTTTAAAAAAAAGTTACTCTAACCATGTAAGAAGACAAAGCCTGCATCTTTTTTGTTGTTGTTGTTGTTGCATCAGAGATTTCTGCCATCACAAATCTATAAGAACAACGGGCATAAGCAAAGAGCCTCTGTGCCTCCTTACATAGGAGGGTGTCACAGACAACACAAAAACTCTTTGGAAATGTAATTTTTGTTTTCTGGCTCTCTGGTGCCCTCTGGAGGTCTGATACTACATTCACGTCCAATCATTTATTTCAGTGAAACAAGTCCAGATGTGTGGCAAAGAGCAGAGGTCCTCAAAATTTCTGGCACCAGGAACCAGTTTTGTGGAAGATAATTGTTCCATGGACCCAGGTAGTGGGGGTATGGGATGATTCAAGCTAACTACATTTTTTGTGGACTTTTTATCTAATATTATTACATCATCTTCACCTCAGATTATCAGGAATTAGATCCTGGAGGCTAGGGACCCCTGACAAAGAGAAATGAGTATGTAATTCATAAATTAAGACTCTTTGTTGAATCCTTATAAGTGAAGTGAAGCACAGGACTGACGAGATTATTTACATACTTTTAGCCATGTCTTTCCAGACATCCTAGAATGCGAAGTCAAGTGGGCCTTAGGAAGATTCACAATGAACAAAGCTAGTGGAGGTGATGGAAATCCAATTGAGCTATTTAAAATCTTAAAAGATGATCAATATTCTTGCCTGGAGAATCCCATGGACAGAGAAGTATGGTGGGCTATAGTCCATGGGGTTTCAAGTGTTGGGCAAGACTTAGTGACTAAATCACCACCACCAAAACATGATGTTGTGAAAGTGCTGCACTCAATATGCCAGCAAATTGGAAAACTTAGTAGTGGCCCCAGGAATGAAAAAGGTCAGTTTTCATTCTAATCCCAAACAAAGGAAATGCCAAAAAATGCTCAAACTACCAAACAATTGCACTTGCCGGGGTCCAGCCTCAGCAGGATCCAGGGGTACCCTTAGGATGAATGGCATCAGCAAGGAGGGGGGGGAGAGGGAGAGGGGGAGAGAGAGAGGGAGGGGGAGAGAGAGAGAGAGAGAGACCAGACTGGGGATGTGCAGCAGGGTATGGAAATGCTTTATTTTTTTTACCATAGCTTTTATATTTTAAGTTAGTATATTTTTAAGGGGAAGATAGTTTAACATTACATCAGCTTGTCCTTCACGAAACCAGGGTGTTTTCTGCATACTTCTTTGTTCTTGAGAGTCTTGTACATTATCTTCTGGCCATGGGGCCTATTGACATTTTATGACCTAGGTGAATGCAAAACTGTTTTCTGTAATCTGTTCTTTAATGTTCCATTTTGCCTTTAACGGAAAACAGAGAAGTTGCAGTGTCATGGCACAGAAGGGTGCAATATAGTAGCAATTCAATCCTGTTAACACAAAGGTCAGTCCTTTTGCAGAAGTTGTCAGTTAAATTTATCTAAAAGGTTTACCAGACAAGGACTCTGCAGCTCTGGTGAGACAGCCCCTGTTTAGCACTCCTGGTTAAAGTTAACAGTTTTCTTATTGTTTCCACACTAGGGCTAAACTCTTATTTTTCTAAATCTTTAACTATATTAACAATAGTTTCCACTGCACAACCTCAGCACATTAAGAGCAAAAACACAGCAAGCAAATGTTGACCCAATAACCATTTTTAGAATAATATTTTTTGTGTTCTCTAATAGGGCTTCCTCACCCCCTGAAGGGTTCTGTGCCTATTAGGGCCTTTTGTGTGATCAGGTTTTTTATGCTGTTTAGGATTAAAGCGTTGTGAGCAGTCATGTACATTAGTACGCATTTGCCAAGCAGACTAGAATGCCAGCAAAGGGGTCTAAATTGAAACACTCCTTTCATCCTGGATGATCTTATAAGATACCACTGTCCGGGGGAAATATTGATGAAAGTTCTAAGTTAATTCTGTGTAGAGAGAGATCTGGGAAGGCTGTCTAGTTGTGTCACAGAAATTAGGAAGCAGTCTAATATAGCAAGCATCAGAAAGACAGATATCATCTTTAAAGTGAGCACCGGGGCAGCTTTTCGAAATCCCTGGAGTCCTGATCTGCCTTGCTTGTCAGGTCTTCTCCTCATGACCTTGTCATGGGTGGGATCTCTTGTGCTGGCTCCTGGCATGCACTCATCTCAAATGCTAGTAAAATAATGCTCATAATTCTCCAAGCCAGGCTTCAACAGCACATGAACTGTGAACTCCAGATGTTCAAGCTGGATTTAGAAAAGGCAGAGGAAGTAGAGATCAAATTGCCAACATCCATTGGATCGTTGAAAAAGGAAGAGAGATCCAGAAAAACATCTACTTCTGTTTTATTGACTATGCCAAAGCCTTTGACTGTGTGGATCACAACAAACTGTGGAAAATTCTTAAAGAGATGAGAATACCAGACCATCTTACCTCCCTCTTGAGAAATCTGTGTACAGGTCAGGAAGCAACAGTTGACATGAAATAACAGCGTGGTTCCAAATAGGGAAAGGAATCAGTCAAGGCTGTATATTGTCATCCTGCTTATTTAACGTATATGCAAAGTACATCATGAGAAACGCTGGGCTGGATGAAGCTCAACCTGGAAACAAGATTGCCGGGAGAAATATTAATAACCTCAGATATACAGATGACACCACCCCTATGGCAGAAAGCAAAGAAGAACTAAAGAGCCTCTTGATGAAAGTGAAAGAGGAGAGTGAAAATGTTGGCTTAAAAATCAACATGCAGAAAACTAAGATCATGGCATCTGGTCCCATCACTTCATAGCAAATAGATGGGGAAACAATGGAAACAGCGACAGACTTCATTTTTTGTGCTCCAAAATCACTGCAGATGGTGATTGAAGCCGTGAAATTAAAAGATGTTTGTTCCTTGGAAGAAAAGTTATGACTAACCTAGACAGCATATTAAAAAGCAGAGACATTACTTTGCCAACAAAGGCCCATCTACTCAAGGCTATGCTTTTTCCAGTGGTCATGTATGGATGTCAGAGTTGGACTATAAAAAACTGGGTGTTGAAGAATTGATGTTTTTGAACTGTGGTGTTGCAGAAGACTCTTGAGAGTCCCTTGGACTGCAAGGAGATCCAACCAGTCCATCCTAAAGGAGATCAGTGCTGGGTGCTCATTGGAAGGACTGATGTTGAAGCTGAAACTCCAATACTTTGGCCAATTGAATGGAAGAACTGACTCATTGGAAAAAGACCCTGATGCTGGGAAAGATTGAGGGCAGGAGGAGAAGGGGACAACAAAGGGTGACATGGTTGGATGGCATCACTGACTCAATGGACATGAGTTTCGAGTAAACTCTGGGAGTTGGTGATGGGCAGGGAGGACAGGTGTGCTGCAGTCCATGGGGTCGCAAAGAGTCAGACTCAGCTGATTGACTGAACTGAACTGAACTAAGTGTAAAATCAAATAGCACAGCTTATCATCTGTTCAAGGAGTGAGAAAGAAGGAGGTAAACAGAAGGACTACCTACCCTGAAAGGACTCACTAGACAATGATTTAGTGCTCAAGTAGACTCAGGCTGAAACTACACTAGCCCAAGTCCAAGTGTTAGAAGAACACCAGGAAAACAGAAAAAGCATTCTCATTTAACAGCGTGAGTTCTGAAGACAGTTTGCATCAGTTCAAATACCACAGCCAGCATTTACAAACTGTGGTAGTAAAAGAGCTATATAAATTATCTTTTTTGGACTTCTGTGGTGGTCCAGTGATTAAGAATCCACCTGCCAATGCAGGAGACACAGGTTCAATCCCTGGTCCAGGAACATTCCACATGCCATGGAGCGACTAAACCCTTATGCCACAACTACTGAAGCCCTCGTGCTCTAGAGCCCGTGCTTCGCAAGAAGAGAAGCCACAGCAATGAGAAGCCCGTGTACCACAACTACAGAGCAGCCCCCCACTCACTGCAACTAGAGAGAAAGTCCACAAGCAACAATGAAGACTTAGTGCAGCCAAAAATAAATAAAACAAGGAAATAAATTTTTGTAAAAACAGCAGTTATTTTTTTCTCTCCAAAATGAGCTATATAGTCTGTACCCTATAGGGTCTTTGTGAGAATTAAATGACATAAAGTGCGGAAGTGCTACCCATGGACCCTAGTGTTCAGCGCTCAACAAATACCAGGACATACTTGGGTGACATGAGACCCTTCTGAGCCCTCCATCCAATGGCCCTTGAATAATGAATCCTTTTAGTTCAGCTGGTGGGAGCAGGTTCTATGCCTGTGAAGACAGTGAGGTCTGGGGAGTGAGCACTTCCTGAAAGAATTGTGTTCAGCTGACCACACTGGTCACATGTGGAGGGGTAGCATCAAGGCATGAGGTCAAGTTGAATGTAGGTAGATGACTTTGCTTTTGAAAACAAACTGCTGGAGTTCCCTCTTGCTATTGGAAATGACGCCCATTGCAGTTCTAGTGAAGTCAACCCAGGGGACTTAATGTGATGGATGCTGGACAGGGAACAAGATCTGATCCTGCCCAAGGAGAAGTATCTTCATGCTTCACAATCCAGCTGGGGACATTGTACCAACAGGCAGGATTCAGGATTAGTATGGAGAACTCCATCACAGGTGCCCAAGAAAGAACATCTAGACATACACAGAAGGAAGCCGAAATCCCCAGATATGGATGAGATGGAAAGTATGGCCTCCAACGGACTGCTCATTGAAGAGGCAACAAGATAGGGTGTGAGTGAAAAACAAGCTGCACAGAACGTTTGCTTCCTTTTTCTTAAATTTACATTAACCTAACACACAAGTTAACTTCTGAAACAAGACAGCATTCTTATTATAGTAGTGACTGTACTGTCATGTTTGACTCTTTGCAACCTCATGGACTGTAGCCTGCCAGGCTCCTCTGTCCATGGAATTCTCCAGGCAAGAATACTGGAGTGGATTACCTTTCCTTTCTCCAGAGGATCTTCCTGACCCAGGGATCCAACCCTTGTCTCTTGCGTCTCCTGCATTGGCAGGCAGATTCTTTACCATTATCGCCACCTAAGAAGCCCACGTTAGTGATTATTAGTCTTATAATGGTCTTCCCCATTAGATGGTAAAGAATCTGCCTGCAACACAGGAGACCTGGGTTTGATGCTGGGAAAAATTGAAGGCAGGGAAAGATTGCTGGGAAAGATTGAAGGCAGGAGGAGAAGGGGAAGGCAGAGGATGAGATAGTTGGATGGCATCATCAACTCGATGGACATGAGTCTGAGCAAACTAGAGGAGACAATGAAGGACAGTGAAGCCTGGACAGCTAAGCATTAACAGTTATGTTTTGCCAAAGACAGTCAATCAAGTAGGAATCAATTTGAAAAAGAATTACCCCAAGACTTTACTGGTGGTCCAGTAGCTAACACTCTGAGCTCCCAATGCAGAAGGGCCTGGGTTTGATCCCTGGTCAGGGAACTAGATCCCACATGCCACAACTAAGAGCCGATGTAGTCAAATAAATAAATAAATATAAATATTTTAAAAATAAAAATATATTAAAAATTGCCCCAATAATAAAACAAGATACAAAATGAAGAAACATAATTGGCTAATGAATATTTAAGAGATTATATGTTTCATTTACCTATTACTAAACAAATACAAACTTAAACCACACCACAATTGCATTTTCACATAACAAATGGTCCAAGGTTAAAATAGTTGCCTGATATTTGGGAAATAAATGTTCACTCTTGTAACATCCTTACTGAGAAGTAAACTGCTGCAGACTTTCTAGATAACAATTTGTAATTCAATACCAAATCTCTCTAAAATGTGCATTCTGAAAAATATATATATTTAAATAAAAGCTAAAAATTTAAGTATTCTGTTGAATTAGCTACCCCACCTTTAGGAATTTATCTTTAGGAAATAATCATGAACATGTATAACATTTAACTTTAGCCATAAGAATGTACTCAGTAGAATGTTTATAACAGCAAAAAAAAAAAATTAAATGGTAGAAGTAATATATGGGTGAAATAACTTATGCTCTATCCACACCGTATATTATTTAACTCCTGTTTGCCAAATTCCAGAAAAGCATCCTTTACCTCGCTGTCCTTGCACAAGTCTGTTTTCTATTAGTCTTAATATCTTAGTTTTACTTCCATCTTCCAGGCCATCATCTAGTCACAATTTAATAAAATTTAAAACTTTTATCTCCTAAGAAAGGTAAAAACCAACTGGTTCAGCCCTATTCCCAGGCCCATTACATGTTAACACTTTCTTGAGGTTCTTTTTCTTGTCTTCTATCACCAGCTTCAATGATGTGCTTTCTTTCTAAAACTGTATATCACAGAGAATAGTGATTTATCTCTTCATGAGATCTACACTCCTCACAGCTGAAAGTAAACAGCGTTCTTCCTGAAACAGATGTTGGGACTCTGGCAGCTCCACTGGAGAGGTGTGAAGATTGGTTTCCTGCATTAACCGTGCACACTTCAGAGTTGAAACATGTACTTCTCCCTCTCATGGAATGTTTTCTGGTCTTGGGACTGCAACTCCTGTTTGGTTTTGCTTCAATTTGCCTTGTATACCTTTGCCTATCTTTTTTGCTAATTTTATAATGTACTTATTTTATTGTTTATTTTTGGTTGCATTGGATCTTCATTGCGGTGCAGAGGCTTTCTCCAATTTCGGCAACTGGGACTACTCTCTAGTTGCGGTTTACAGGTTTCTAGTTGCAGTGGTTTTTCTTTTTGGGACGCACAGGCTCAGTAGTTGTGTAACTTTTCCTGCAATTCTGATACCATCGTGATATTTTAGAGTCTTTAAAGAATTACAGAGCTGAGTTCACATCTCCCAGAGGTAGAGTGGTGATAGTGGTACAGTCACACAGCTGAGTGAGCTTGGGCCTTCACACATGGTGTCAGTCGCTCAGTCATGTCTGACTCTTTGCAACCCCATGGACTGTAGCCCACCAGTCTCCTCTGTCATGGAATTTCCCAGGCAAGAATACTGGAGTGGGTTGCCACTTCCTCTTCCAGGAGATCTCCCTGACTCAGGGATTGAACCCACATCTCCTGCATTGCAGACAGATTCTTTACTGCTGAGCCATTAGAGAAGTCTTGATTATGCTAGGTCCTACAGCAAAGAAGATGACAACATCATATTACATGAAACTCCATCTTATTAGACAGAAAGGAGGGGTCCCCCCCCAACATTGACCCAGAAGAAATAAGCAGCTCTGATGTGAACAGCTTTTGACAGGGCCACAAACCTGGGGACCAGAGGAGTGGAGGGCTTCTTTCCTACAACGGCAGGGAACTAAATTCTATCAACAACCACATGAGCTTTGAAGAGGACCCCAAATGCCAATGAGAACACAGCACCAACTGACACTTGATTCCAGTCTTGTGATGCACTGAACAAGAAACTCAGTTGAATTCAGAATGCCCAGACTTCTGACCTATGGAAATTATGAGATTACAAAAAGAAAGGTATTATTTTAATCCAGTAGATTTGTAGTAGTTTATTACATAGAACAGAAAACTAATGCAACTTTGATACACAGTTTAGCAGCTTAGATGCTGCCACCCCAACACAAGAACCACCCAGCCATCCTCCTGACCTTAGAGTTTCTCAAACCATTTGAATTCCCATCACTTTTAAAATTGTTATCCCACCTTGGCTACCACTATTGTAAGAGCGCCGAGGACCTGGTCAGAGCCCAGATCTAACCCACTTCCTTCTCTCCATCCTTCCTGCTGCTGTCTTAGTTGGACCACTGTTAGCTCTTCAGCTTCGCTTGCTCTCCGGATCCATTTCCTGAGACACCAGGTGTTCTTTCTAAATGCATACAATTTAAATGTCGACCCTCAGGACAAAACCTAAGCTCCTGGTAGGCATTTACATTGTGGTCAAAGATTTTGTTCCTTTTTAAAATTCTACCCAGGGATTTCCCTGATGGTCCAGTGGTTAAAATTCTGTGCTTCCGCCTCAGGGTTCCATCCCTGGTTAGGGAACTAAAATCCTGCATGCAGCAAGGTGTGGCATAAAATAAAATAAAAAGAAATAAAATAAAGTAAATGAAATGAAATAGAATAGAATAAATGAATAGAATAGAATAGAATAAATGAAATAAAATAAAGAAGTAAAAATAGATGAAATAAAGAAATAAAATAAATGAAATAAGAAAATAGAATAAAAAATGAAATAAATAAAATACATAAAATAAAATAAATGAAATAAACAAATTAAATTAAATCCTCCCCACTCTTACCACATGTGTGATGACCAACCACTCTCTCCTGCATCCCGATGCATTTTCCTGGTTAACTCCTACACCTCCCTGAGGGGTCAGCTCAGGTTTCTCCTGTTCTAGAATACCTGCTGGTGTCCCCAGGTACCCCAGAATCTTCCCAGCACACCCTACCTCCATAGTGTCGAATCCCCTAGACTTCCCTGTCTGTGCACCTGCCCCACTAGACTGTGATACCACTGGGCGCAGGGGCAGTGTATCCTCACTTCCCCGCACATAGTAGGCCCTCTTGTGAGTAAAAGAATGAACAGCTGTCTTTGCACAGTTCACTGTACAAGTTGGAATTCTGTCCTGAATGGCTGAACGAAGCTTCTCCTGTTGGATCGAAGCTGACACACCTTGTTTATGCTTCTCATGGAAGGCATTGAACACCTAGCTGCTCCTCTAAGTTTGCAAGATGTTCAGTACTGAGGGTGATTGCAGAGCTGAATTTAGCCACAAGATGGAGACTCTATCCTGGTCCTGGAATGCATCCCAGCACCTGGAATTTCTGTACTTACTATTTCAGAATGAAATACCTTAATTAATTTCTAGTCCAGTCTCTGGTCCCATCTATAAAATGGAGAGGTCATGGAGAAGTCACGAGTCAGTTTTCAGCAGACAGGAAGGAGAGATTTTCTCACTGATATCACCTGGCTCAAACTCTTAACCCACTTAATCACAGTTAGTCTTTCTTCCAGGACCAGCCCCCTTCCTAAGTCATCTCTTTAGCATGCCTGCATGTGTGCGTGCTCAGTTGTTCAGTTGTGTCTGACTCTTTGTGACCCCATGGACTGTAGCCCGCCAGGCTCCTCTGTCCGTGGAATTTCCCAGGCAAGAATACTGGAGTGGTTTGCCATTCCCTCCTCCTGGGAATCTTCCCAACCCAGGGATCGAACCCGTGTCTCCTGCTTTGGCAGGCGGACTTGGAGATGAGCGAGGTTATAATGGAAGGTTGGCTGTGGCCTGAAGAGGCAACAGATTATTCATTCACCAGGAAGTCAGAATTCTAATGCAAATTTATAGGTTTTTTCCCAAAGGAGCTTTGTTTGTGTTGACCTCTTATGTTCATTTGAAATGGCTTTCCCATGATCCCTGGTCTCCAGGAGCTAATGATATCTTTGGAACAAGGCAGTTCTGAGACTGATAGCCAACTTCTTTCTGTTCTGAGTAGCAGACCCTGAGGACTGCCTTGGCAAGACACTTGGCTAGACTTCCTCCTATTTATCTGCATCAGGGCTGGCGGACACTGTAATTGCGTTTGCTTCATTTCCTATACAATTTATAGGAAGATCATCAAGCAACAGGAAAGAACAGAGGTCAGAATATGTGAGAATGACACTGAAAGGTTTAGGCTGGCTGTTGAAATTAGGAAGAACCAGAAGGTCCGCTTCAAGGACTTACACAAAGGTATGAAACAGGGCTGCAGTTCTCTCAGTGATTGTCCTTCCTTGAGCCAATATTCTTCAAGAGATTTTTATTACAAAACAGATCATCCATCATATCAATAAAGACTACGTTGTGATTACATAGTAGATATTATACCTTAAGTCTCAGCTCTGTGAGAGTCATCATTAAGCAGGCTGTGTTCAACACAATCAAAACTAGTATCTGGAGGAATTCCCTTGTGGTCCAGTGGCTACTATTCCAAGCTCCCAATCCAGGGGGCCTAGGTTCAATCCCCAGTCAGGAAACTAGATCCCACATATCACAGCAAAGATCAAAGACCCTCCATGCCGCAACCAAGACCCAGCTTTTTTGTTGCTGCTCAGCAGCTCAGTTGTGTCCAACTCTGCGACCCCATGGACTGTAGCCTACCAGGCTCCTCCGTCCATGGAATTTTCCAGGCAAGAGTACTGGAGTGGGTTGCCATTTCCTTCTCCGAGGATCTTCCTGACCCAGGGATTGAACCCATGTCTCTTGCATTGGCAGGAGGATTCTTTATCTCTGAGTCACTTGGGAAGCCCACATGACCTGGACTAATCACAAAAGTTCTGGGAAATATAGTCTTTCTGTGTGTCCCTGAAGGACAGAAAAACAGATATGGGTGAGTCCTGGTTGACCCTTACTTATTGCCTCATAACTGTCCTTATTATCAGAGTTATATGAGAGATGCTATTATAGTTAATAGGTGTGTGTGTAAATGGTACACAGGAGGTACTTAGAGAAAGTTAACTTTATCATTATTTTTTTATTCCATGTCAGTGAACATGTGGTTTGCACATAAGAAATATAAAAATCAAAGGAAGAAATGACATTTGAAAAGGCTGCTTAAGAACTTCCCTGGTGGTCCAGTGGTTAAGAAACTGTGCTTCCGCTGCAGAGGACAATTGCTTTACAATACTGGTTTCATTTCTGCCATCCATCAACGTGAATCAGCCACAGGTATACACATGTGTCCTCTCTCTTCAACCTCCCTCCCACCTCTCACCCCATCCCACCCCTCTAGGTTGTCACAGAGCACTGGGTTTAAGCTTCCTGCATCATGCAGCAAATCCCGACAGGCTCATTCTATGAAGCATCAAGTTGCTTTAAAGAGAGGCTGGTGTCTTGTTTTCCATTTCATCCCTAAGGAAGTGTGGACGAAGCACAAAGCAGGCACAGAGCAGACATTCAGCAAATGCCTGATGAGCAAACACAGGAACCAAGGGGCTGGTTTACAGCTGACATCCTGGCTGGTCTGCTCTTCCTCCCTGCCCCAGCCAGGTCAGCTCATCCCAGAACAGGCCAAATTTGAGAATTCTACCTTGGCCTTGACATTAGGTTGGAGTGGAGGGGACAGAGTAGAAAAGCAGTGGACAGTTGCAGAGGAACAAAAAAAAAATTTTTTTTAATGATGATGCCAAAAATTTCTGCCCAAAGGGAAAAAGAATAGAAAAGGAACAACTGAGTTTTCAGCATAAACAAATCTGGATTAACAAGAAAAAACCTTCCCCCCACCCCCTCCTCCTGCATGTCTGTGGACTGCCTTCTCTATTTGATGGCCATTTGGAGATCATTTCAAGTCCAATCCATAATTGTTTTCTTGCTAAGCTTCCTTTATGCAGAAAAATGATAATATGGTTAGGATGCTTTCAAAAGTCCCCAGGGAAATTAATTTGTTTACAGGATCGTGTATCATATGGTTAAACCAACAAGGAGGAACAGAAGGCTCTCTTTCTCAGCTGTGCTAAAACCACTATCCTGTGAGGTCACAGGTAGGTGATGCTCTCAGGGCCCCAGTGGGCTCAATAGGTGCTCTCTGTTTTTGTTTGTTTTTATTTTTGTCTTCTTCACACTTTTAAAAATTAAATTTTATTGGAGCACAGTTGTTTTACAATGTTGTGCTAGCTTCTGCTGTACAGCAAATGAATCACCTAAACCGATACATGTGTGAAAGTGAGTATTTAGCGGCTCATTCGTGTCTGACTCTGCGGCCCCGTGGACATCAGGCTCCCTCATCCATGGGATTCTCCAGGCAAGAATACTGGAGTGGGTAGTCATCCCCTTCTCTAGGGGATCTTCCCGACAGAGGGATTGAACCTGGGTCTCCTGAATCGCAGGCCGACTCTTTACCATCTGAGCTCTTTACCAGGGGAGTCCATGAGGTACCTAGCATGGTGGTCAAATGCACTGAGACAGAAAGCAGAATGATGGCTGCCAGGGGCTGAGAGAAGGGCAGGTGGGGGGAGTGACTGCTTAATGGGTACAGAGTTTTCGTTTTGCGCCCTGAAGAGAATTCTGGAAATGGATGGGAATGATGGTTGCACAGCAGTGTGAATATTCTTAATACCACTGAACTGCACGCTTGAACTGGTTACAGTGACAAATACTATGAATACTCATAATTACATTATCGAGACAGAGGTGATCCAAGCAAGAGTGGCCATTCCGAATAGGAAGTCTCCAGCGTGGGTATTTTGCACAGATTAGAACTCTCTCCACAGTGATGAGATCTTCCTGCTGTGGAAAATTTCCTAACAGAGAAGGAAAGGAGACAGACAAAGCTACATAGGTTTCTGAGGAAGAGGACATGTGAACAAAGAACGGAAGGAGAGAACTACCCACGAGTGCAAGAAGGGAGGAGTTAACAAGAAGGGAGGAGTTAACAGAACAAATCCCCAGTTCTTCTTTCCAGGATATTGTCAACTAAAAAAATGCACAATGTGAGAGTTGCAAGTTAAGTTTTATTTGGGGGCAAAATGAGGACTGCAGCCTGGGAAACAGCACCTCAGAAATCTCTGAGAAATTGCTCCAAAGAGGCAGGAGGGAAAAGACAGTAGAGATGTGATTTCAGTGAAGTGGGAATATGTGCAAGCAAGCATATTTTTTTTGGTAGAAAGTTTCTGCTGGTCTTGTGAAGCTTCTGCTAATCATGAGAAAAAATCATCACCATGAAAGATTTTAGTGCTTTTCTAGCTATGAGGAGATGCAAGAATTGGGCTCTCAGTTCCTGAGAATATCTAACTATCTGAAGACCTGTTCAACCAGTTGTACCAGAGCACAGAGTGCCTGATTTCTGCTCTCCACCCTGAGATCCTTTCAGGGGGTGTTGAAGGTCAGCAGCTGCAGCAGAACCTGATTTAATTCTTGTGGAAGTAGACAGCAAGTGCCCATGGCAAGTGCCAATTTGTGGCTGACAATGCTCCTAGTTTCCCTCCCCTTCCATTGCCTCTTACAAATAGCTGTGAAAAGAAGAGATGTGAAAAGCAAAGGAGAAAAGGAAAGATATGCCCACTTGAATGCAGAGTTCCAAAGAAAAGCAAGGAGAGATAAGAAAACCTTCCTTACTGATCAGTGCAAAGAAATAGAGGAAAACAATAGAATGGGAAGGACTAGAGATCTCTTCAAGAAAATTAGAGATACCAAGGGAACATTTCATGCAAAGATGGGCTCAAAAAGGACAGAAATGGTATGGACCTAACAGAAGCAGAAGAGATTAAGAAGAGATGGCAAGAAGACACAGAAGAGCTAAACAGAAAAGATCTTCATGACCCAGAAAATCATGATGGTATGCTCACTCACCTAGAGCCAGATATCTTGGAGTGCAAAGTCAAGTGGACGTTAGGAAGCATCACTACGAACAAAGCTAGTGGAGGTGATGGAATTCCAGTTAAGCTATTTCAAAGCCTAAAAGATGATGCTGTGAAAGTGTTGAGCTCAATTTGCCAGCAAATTTGGAAAACTCAGCAGTGGCCACAGGACTGGAAAAGGTCAGTTTTCATTCCAATCCCAAAGAAAAGCAATGCCAAAGAATGCTCAAACTACCGCACAATTGCACTCATCTCACATGCTAGCAAAGTAATGCTCAAAATTCTCCAAGCTAGGTTTCAACAGTATGTGAACCATGAACTTCCAGATGTCCAAGCTGGTTTTAGAAAGGCAGAGGAACCAGAGATCAAATTGCCAACATCTGCTGGATCATCGAAAAAGCAAGAGAGTTCCAGAAAAACATCTAGTTCTGCTTTAGACTATGCTAAAACCTTTGACTATGTGGACACAACAAACTGTAAAATTCTTCAAGAGGTGGGAATACCAGACCACCTGACCTGCCTCTTGAGAAATCTGTATGCAGATCAGAAAGTGACTGTTAGAACTAGACATGAAATAACAGACTGGCTCCAAATAGGGAAAGGAGTACATCAAGGATGCATATTGTCACTCTGCTTATTTAACTTATATGCAGAGTACATCATGAGAAATGCTGGGCTGGAGGAAGTACAAGCTAGAAATAAGATTGCCGGGAGAAATATCAATAACCTCAGATATACAGATGACACCACTCTTATGGCAGAAAGTAAAGAAGAACTAAAGAGCCTCTTGATGAAAGTGAAAGAAGAGAGTGAAAAAGTTGGCTTCAAACTCAACATTCAGAAAACTAAGATTATGGCATCTGGTCCCATCACTTCATGGCAAATAGATGGGGAAACAGTGAGAGGTTTTTTTTTGGGGGGGGGGGCTCCAAAATCACTGCAGATGGTGATTTAAGCCATGAAATTAAAAGACGCTTACTCCTTGGAAGAAAAGTTACGACCAACCTAGACAGCATATTAAAAAGCAGAGATATTACTTTGTCAACAAAGGTCCATCTAGTCAAGGCAATGATTTTTCCACTAGTCATGTATGGATGTGAGAGTTGGACTATAAAGAAAGCTGAGTGCTAAAAAAAATTGATGCTTTTGAACTGTGGTGTTGGAAAAGACTCTTGAGAGTCCCTTGGGCTGCAAGGAGATACAACCAGTCCATCCTAAAAGAATTTAGTCCTGAATATCCATTGGAAGGACTGATGTTGAACCTGAAACTCCAACACTCTGGCCACCTGATGTGAAGAACTGAATCACTTGAAAAGACCCTGATGCTGGGAAAGAATGAAGGTGGGAGGAGAAGGAGACGACAGAGGATGAGATAGTTAGATGGCATCACCGACTCAATGACCATGAGTTTGAGTAAACTACGGGAGTTGGTGATGGACAGGGAGGCTTGGTGTGCTGCATTCCACGGGGTTACAAAGAGTTGGACACAACAGAATGACAGAACTGAACCGAACTGAACCACTGCCTCACCCCACAAAGTCATCACCCAGCAGTCTCCTCCAGTGACAAGCTAAGAGATTATATCTAACAGCATCCTTGAAGCAGTGAGGAAAATTAAAGAACATTATTGGGGAACAAATACCAAACAACAAGAACACTGGATATTCAAGGAGCAAGGACAGAGAAAGAATTAACTAAAAATCCCATAACGTTAAAAAAGGAAATGAACATGAAACATGCAAGAGGTAGAGAAAAAGCATATTTTAGGAGACTGACTGAAAACAAAATGTAATTCTTAGCCCATACTGACTTCTCTCAACGAAATAAAATCAAAGTGTTCTTGCCGAAACAATAGATGCAAAATTGAAGTAATAAGAAAAGATAGTTATAAAGAAAGGCCAGAAGGGTTAAAAAAAATGTTAGTGGAAATTGACTTGGCAAAAATAAAAACCAGACTTGCAGAACATCAAGAAATAGGATGAGGGTAATCCAAGCCCTTCGGTAGCCTTGAGTGAAAGGTTAAGGTCAAGGGTTGTCAAAATAAGAGAAAGCTTTAACCATGGTAGAAGCAAGTATCAGTTACATAACCCATATTTCAATGAGCTTTTTAAGGATGCATCATAAACTACAAACCCATAGTGGGTCATCAATAATCTAGTTACAATTCTCACTTGGCTTTTATTTCTTTAATTTAATTTTATTACTTTTAAAAAATATGTATTTATTTAGGCTGTGCTGGGTCTCTGTTTCAGGCTTCTCTAGTTGTGATGCACAAGCTTCTCTAGCTGTGACCTGCCGACTTATTTGCCCCATGGCACTTGTGATCTTAGTTTGCTGACCAGGGATCAGACCTGCATCCCTGCATTGGGAAGCAGATTCTTTACCACTGGGATCACCAGGGAAGTCCCCTTAGAGCAGTTTATGGGTTTAGATTGCAGAGCAGGACAGGAGATTTCTATTTTCGTATCCCAGTTGTAACCCCTCTAACAGTCACTGCCTTCTTCCACAGGATTCTGTTGGGGTGGTGATAATCTGTCTTCACTTACTGCAGGGGCAAGTGTAGCAGAGGACAACCCCACCCTCCTGCCCTGTGGTCAACCTCTCATAACTAAATGAGTAACAAAGTTTCGCAATCTCCCTCAGGGAAATCTCAGTGTCTGCTCAGTTTCAACTTCAATCTGTAGGAGATGACTTCAGGAGGAATTCAACAACAGTAATTTGCTCTCATGTCTCAACAAATTCCCTTGTTATTTAGAAAACTGG
Source organism: Muntiacus reevesi (assembly GCF_963930625.1). Classification (NCBI taxonomy): domain Eukaryota; kingdom Metazoa; phylum Chordata; class Mammalia; order Artiodactyla; family Cervidae; genus Muntiacus; species Muntiacus reevesi. The sequence goes on along the minus strand of NC_089263.1, from coordinate 25,460,398 downwards.
AAACAATTCTTGAACATCTCCCCTAAATAACATTTTTTGGACCCAAATTGTAATTCTAAACTTCAAACAAAAGCTTTTAGTGTCACTCAGACAATATAACAGGCACGTAAATATATCTCAGAAATGGAAACGTCTCTCTTGTAAAATCCAGAGCTAAACACTTGATAACTTAGAAAGGGGAGCTTGGCATCGCTGATGGGACTCAGATAGTACCTTAGGGGTATTAGTATTCACTTAGCAGCAAGTGGGGAATGCCTTTTGTAGATGATGAAGGGAATCAATGTTATTTTGCCTGTAAACTAAGCCACCTCATGATTTCTGTTAAAACCTCCTGGGATTTATAACAAATTTTTATTTCTTTTCCAACTGAAAAGGATTTGTATGTTATACAAATAGACATCCACGTGATTTTTCTCTCCTTTTCAATCTTGTTTATCTTCCTCCTTCTCACACCACCCAGAATTTGTAAGCAGTCGATTTAGAAAATAATGGTTTTAGTGCATCTCGACATTGGATCCTTTCTGATTTTTTAAAGTGTTTCCACTATTAGCATTGGAAGGATTTTTAGTCATTTATCTACATACACATGCTGGCTTAACTTAAAACCATCCAGCACATCTAAAACCGCTAATCAGATTGTCAGAGGAAGTCAGATGCAAGCCCAGTCATTTATCCCCCGCACTCAGAAATTAGCATCTCCTGCCTGCACTTCCTCCTTCTAACCAGCCCGGGGGAGCCCAGAAGAGCTGGGGGCCCAGAGAGGAGCTAGGCGGGACGGGAGCAGGGTGTGTGTGAATCTGAGTCCCTTGTGCTGGGGCTAACGAGCAGCAACGATCCCTTCACCTGGTGCTCATCGCCACAGTGACTGCCCGGTGGACTCAAAAAGAACTTTAAAAATCAGGAGAAGGAAACCATAAAAAGACCACACACACATCAGAGCACATTAAAGCTCATTCTACCAATATTCAAAAAACACAGCATAATTTGTTTTAATAAATCTCTGTAGAATCCTTTAAAATTTGCTATCAGAACCTTTTCCTATCTCTCTAAATGACAGAGGAAACTGGCGGGCTACAATCCATGGGGTCGCAGAGTTAGACACGATTCAGTGACTAACACTTTCAATTTCACCCCTCTAAAAACACAAATATATATATATATACACATATACATGTGTGTGTGTATATATATACATATATATAAATATACATAGTCGCTCAGTTGTGTTCGACTCTTTTCGACTCTTTGGACTGTAGCCGGCGAGGATCTTCTGTCCATGGGATTTCCCAGGCAAGAATAGTGGAATGGATTGCCATTTCCTAAAAAAATAACACGCACACAAACCAACCAATAGAAGCAGTTCTATTATATATGCCATTTTGTCCATTTGATAAACACAAATTTTATCTAATATTACTAGATGGATTATCAGGTCAAATGACTTCAGGCAGATTAACAGACAGGTGACCAGATGTCACAACGCCCCAAGTCCATCTTGAGTGAGGGCCAGCTCTGGTGTCCAGGCCTCTATTTCATTCCCATACCCTGAGCCCCAGGATCTAAACTCCTGTCTGCAGCAGCCCCTGAACCCCAAGATCCCAGGCTAGGGTTCTGGCTTTGCTTGTCAGACTCATGCATGACAGACAGGAAGAGGAATCTAACGACTTGCTAATAAATGAATAGAAGAACAAAAGAATGCATGAATGCAGTCCCCCTCCTAAGCCCCAGGCCTGGAGTTGCTAACAGATTTCCTTTCTGCCCGGTTGTCTAGTGCTTGGCCGGTTCCAAGACTCACCTCTTTGTGGTGTCTCTAGTGTACTGACAGTGCAGAGTGTTCAACAGAAAGAGCCTTTTCTAGTTCAGTTCAACCAACCTTACTGCAAGCAAATAATTTCTTGGGTCAATTTTTTTTTTAATGGAGGTTTATGTGGTGAAACTATTGGAAAGTCCTGGAGTTAAGGATGAATTCAAAAGTTAAAGTGAAAGAAACAAATCTAATAAGGAGTTAGATTTATTCTTCCCTATTACATGAACAGGGACAAGTTTCTTACCTTCTCTAAGCTACTTTCTTGATGTGCATTCGTGCTAAGTCATTTCAGTCATGTCCAACTCTATGCGACACTATGAACTGTAGCCCAGCAGGCTGCTCTGTCTGTGGGATTCTCCAGGCAAGAATACTGGAGTGGGTTGCTATTTCCTTCTTCAGGGGATCTTCCCGACCCAAGGATTGAACCTGCATTTCTTATGTCTTCTGCAGTGGTAGGCAGGTTCTCTACCACTAGCACCACCTGGGAAGCCCACTTTTTTTATAGTTAACTTTTTTTTCTTTTACTGCACTGCATAGCATGTGGGATCTGGTTTCCCGACCTGGGATCAAACCTGCATCCCCTGCATTGGAAGCATGGAGTCTTAACCACTGGGCCACCAGGAAAGTCCCCTCTAGTTACTTTTAAATGGTGTAGGGTGGAAATGTATAGATAAAAATTAAAGCAAATGGGGCAAAAATGTTAGCAATTGGTGGGTCTAGATTATGAGTAGACAGCACTTGTATGCTTTGTATTGTTCTATCAACATTTCCGTAGGCTTGACTTTTTTCAAAACAGAAAAATAAAGCTGAGAATATTGGCAGTGGTAAAGAGAGGTAATTAGTGGTAAAATAGAGCTAGTGGTAAAGAACCCACCTGTCAATGCAGGAGACATAAGAGATACTTCTCTTATGATAAGTGTTCTCTGGGGGTTCAATCTCTGGGGGGAAGATCCCTTGGAGGAGGGCATGGCAACCCACTCCAGTATTCTTTCCTGGAGAATCCCATAGGCAGAGAAGCCTGGCAGGCTACCATCCATGAGGTCACAAAGAATCACAGGCGACTGAAGCGACAGTGCACACAACAGGGGAGGAGGCATGGTTGATTGTTGCAAAGTCTTGGTGTAGGAGTCCTTTGTTCCCACCGCTGTCCAGACGGATCAAGTATTCCTATAGATCTCCAACAAGACAAACTGTTTTCTGTTCTGCAACTTTTCATCTCTATAGGAATGGAAAAGTGTTACACCCTTAAAGATCAGGGCCTTAAGAATGGGCCCTCCTGTGAATTTCAAGCTATAGGCGACCTTCTTAACACAATAGAATACAAAGGTTAAAATAAAAGAAACAGATTTAACATGGAGTCAGATTTATTCTTCCCTATTACATGGACACGGACAAGATTCTTACTGTCTCTAAAGTATTTCTTGATAATTAAAAAACCAAACAAACAAGCTATGCCTTGCATCTTCCCTAAATATTATCTGAACACCAGTCATGGTAACAGATATAAAGTGCTTTGCAAACAGCAGAGCCCTTCCTGGCACAAGGGGTCAGCCACGTGATTATTTGGGCAACACCAAGTGGTCCTAGATTACCTGGCCAAGCCTCTTGCCTTTGGCTGTCTTAACTCCAGCCAATCTCTGTTGCTAAAGCCACCTTAACATGCATATGCATGAGTGGCTTCCTGGCTTCTCTGCTCATAGCATCACTGCAGACGCACAGTCCTGCTCCTGAGAACTGGAGGGCAAAGCAACAGCATACTCCTGCCTGCCTGCTTCTCAGCGCCCTGCCTACCCCTCCTGATCCCTGGCAGCCAGCTGGCTCCCATGAAACCACCGAAGGCATCCCAGCATTTTAGAAGCATTCGGAGAAACGCCAACCAGCACTACTTCTATCAGGAGTCCCTGCTGCTCAGGTGAGCCATCCCGCCCATCCACCGGGCAGTTAAGGCAGGTGTGTGAGGAGGAAAAACCTGGGTCCCCCTTGCTTGCATCTTTCCAGAGAACCAAGTGCCCATCTTCCTGGGTTCTCCTTCAGAATAAGCTCAGAAACTCCTTTATCCAGGTCCTTATCCGTCAAGGAAGACAACCTCAGCCACGTGCACAGAGGGTAGTGTCTACCTGCTTCTGATCAGCATCAAAAAGCTTACACCCCAACCTGCCTTTATTGCTGGCCAAACCCACAGATGTGCTTTATCTGTTTTCTCTTCTCTTTACTCCACCAGCAATATCAAGAGAGAGCAGATGATACATCTGTCATAATAAATGAGGTTTCTGTTAGAATATAGACTAGTTAGAAGTGGAGGAGTGTTACTTGAATTTGTTAAACATTTACAAAAGTATATTAAAACCTCCATAAATTCGGAGAAGCTGGAGAAAATTCTCCTTGGAGTAAGTAAAAACAATCTGAATTAGAAAAAACAAAGGAATTATTTCCCCTTACCTTTAAGTGCTTCCTTGAAGAAATAGCCATAGCACAATACTCAGTCCCCTCCTGAAAAGTTGCTTTAGGGTACATATGTCCTTTTGAATTAACCTTTGAATTAAGCACAGGAAGCTCGGCTCAGGTGCTCTGTGATGATCTAGAAGGATGGACGGGCTGGGGGCGGGGGGGGGCGGGGAACGGTCCAAGGGGAGGGGATATATGTTATACTTTAAGCTGATTCACTTCGTTGTACAGCAGAAACTGTTAGGGAGTCCAAGCTGACTCTGCTTCCCAAAAGACAGGCCAATGAATCTGAGAGAGGAGGGGTTGAGGCCAGGAACAGATTTTAATTGGGGAGCCGGCTGTCAGAGAGGATGGCAGGCTAGCGCCTCAAAATAACCATCTTGTTAGGGCTGGGTTGCCAGGTCCTTTCCTCGATCAGAGGTGGGAGGAAGTGAGGAAGCAAAAGTAAAAAGACTTCAGTCCTTACAAATATCCCCTAGAATGACAAGCCTCAGGCAGGGGGATGTGTTAGTTTCACTTCCTTGCAATCCTTCACAGGTGGGCGGCTCAGGCAGGCCACTATGTATGTTTAATAGCAAAAAAGGGTTAAAGTCACAGAAGCAGTTCCAACATAAATTCAAAATTAACCTTTCCCAGTTACAAAACTAACACAACATTGTAAAGCAATTATATTCCAATAGATAAGAAATAATATGTAACATTACGGAAAAAAATTTGCATTAGAATTTGTGTATTCATTTTCACTGGGAATAAATGTTGCTACACACTGGAAAGCTGTTCTCCTTAGAGAGTAACTAATACCCTGAAATATTTGCCTGTGAAAATTTGTTTAGCTAATTTGTTCATAGAAACAGCTGCCTGTTTCCTATCCTTATCTCAGATTTCAAATGAATCCAAGCAGGAGTGCGGAGTAGGGGGCTCTCTAGATGAGATAGTTTGGTTTTTATTTATTTTACATCCAGAGTTAGGGGGCAGGAGGAGTTCTTTCTTTAAAATTAAGCTGATTATTTCAGTTAGCTGGTAAAAGAAATTGTTTTGCCACCAAAGATGCTGCTCTTCAGGAATCCTACCTAAGTACTCTCTTGGTTCCTTTTACGACAGTTTCTGATAGCATCTTTTATCCTTCGAAGCTTTTGTCTTTTACTGACCCATCAAAGTTATAGAACCCAGTGAATGTGTTCCAGTGGCTGCTAACACTACTGGATTCTCTCTCCAACGCCCCAGATCCCTCTCCTCTTCTTCCACACACACCAGCTTCATACAAATGACCCCCAGAGAGCAAGAGGCTGAACTTACCCAGGGCAAGATCTTGGCTGGAAGTAATTCTACTAATCTGATTTCCTCCTTAATGCTCTGATCCATTCAGCAACTTGGAGGACAGCTTTACTGCCGATGAAACGGGGGACAGCCATGATCCAGAACAAATCTTCCAGAACATACAGTTCCAGAAAGATCTTATGGCAAACATTCGCTGTCGACCCTGGACCATGGGGCAGAAGCTGAGGGCGCTGAGGTAAGGGCCCCGACAGCACCAATTGGTTATTGCAAGTGTAGGTGTGATAATCTGTTTCAGCCCTGTTTGATTTTTTGTGACCCCAAGGACTGGAGCCTGCCAGGCTCCTCTGTCCATGGGATTCTCCAGGCAAGAATACTGGAGAGGGTTACCAAGGCCTTCTCCAGAAATCAACTCTATTTCAAAAAAACACAAAAGTCATGTAGGAACTTCACTGGTGGTCCAGTGGTTGGGATTTTGCCTTACAATGCAGAGGCTGTGGGTTCCTTTCCTGGTCAAGGAGTGAAGATCCCACTGCCTCAGGGCCAAAAAAAAAAAAAAAAAAAAACACCCAAAACATAAAACAGAAGCAATATTGAAACATAACAATAAAGTCTTTAAAAATGGTCCACATCAAAAAAAAAATCTAAGTCATGTATTCTATCAGAATTTTGAAAAGCATATAGAAACTCTGATGATTAATAATTATCTGAACTGTAAGAGAGTGAGTTTTTTTAACCAGCAGGCAGAGCAAAGCAAATGATAACTTTTCAGTCAGGATTCAAGGAATGAACCAGGCCTTTCTCCATAAGTGTAGCCAGGGCTCTGAGACGCCGATACCAGGGAGGCCCAGGCCAGCCATCAAGCTCTCGGAGAATAGCTCGCCCTTGAAGACCTGCATTTGTCATCCCCCGTCACCTATCTCCTCCCAGTCACCTTGAGAAACTACTGGAGCAATGGTCCAATAATTGGACGTGTGGAGACTCACCAGGTCTGTGGAAGGCAGAGAGAGCAATGGACCCTGACTGCTCTGGGCTCAAGAGAGTGTTGCTGAGGCAGAGAAAGCAGGAACCTCCAGCCTTGGGTCTGGACCTACAGCCACCTGTCTGGGAGGACAGAGCATGTATCTGTTACCTGTAGAGAGGCTGATCTGTGGTGGGGCCTGGGTTAGGAACTGTCCCCACTGCTGTTACTGACCAGGGTCCTTGGCATCCTTCAGCTCAGTTCAGTTCAGTCGCTCAGTCATGTCCGACTGTTTGTGACTCCATGGACTGTAAAACGCCATGCCTCCCTGTCCAACTCCCAGAGTTTACTCAAATTCATGTCCATTGAGTCAGTGATGCCATCCAACCATCTCATCCTCTGTCATCCCCTTCTCCTCCTGCCTTCAATCTTTCCCAGCATTAGGGTCTTTTCCAATGAGTCAGCTGTCTGTATCAGGTGGCCAGAGTATTGGAATTTCAGCTTCAACATCAGTCCCTCCAGTGAACACTCAGGACTGATGTTTAGGATGGACTGGATGGATCGCCTTATAGTCCAAGGGACTCTCAAGAGTCTTTTCCAACACCACAGTTCAAAAGCATCAATTCTTTGGCACCCAGATTTCTTTATAATCCAACTCTCACATCTATACATTACTCTGGAAAAACCATAGCCTTGACTAGACAGCTAATGTAATGTCTGTTTTTTAATATGCTATCTAGGTTGATCATAACTTTCCTTCCAAGGAGCAAGCATCTTTTAATTTCATGGCTTCAGTCACCATCTGCAGTGACTTTGGAGACCCCCAAAATAAAGTCTGCCACCATTTCCACATCTATTTGCCATGAAATGATGAGACCAGATGCCATGATCTTAGTTTTCTAAATGTTGAAATTTAAGCCAACTTTTTCATTCTCCTCTTTCACTTTCATCAAGAGGCTCTTTGGTTCTTCTTCACTTTCTGCCATAAGGGTGGTGTCATTTGTATATCTGAGGTTATTGATATTTCTCCTGGCAATCTTGATTCCAACTTCTGCTTCATTCAACCAGCGTTTCTCATGATGTACTTTGCATGTAAGTTAATAAGCAGGGTGACAATATACATCCTTGACATACCCCTTTTCCTATTTGGAACCAGTCTGTTGTTCCACGTCCAGTTCTAACTGTTGCTTCCTGACCTGCATACAGATTTCTCAAGAGGCAGGTCAGGTGGTCTGGTATTCCCATCTCTTTCAGAATTTTCCACAGTTTATTGTTATCCACACAGTCAAAGACTTTGGCATAGTCAATAAAGCAGAAATAGATGTTTTTCTGGAACTATCTTGCTTTTTCAATGATCCAATGGATGTTAGCAATTGTATCTCTACTTCCTCTGCCTTTTCTGAATCCAGTTTGAACATCTGGAATTTCATGGTTCATGTACTGTTGAAGCCTGGCTTGGAGGATTTTGAGCATTACTTTGCTAGTGTGTGAGATGAGTGCAATTGTGCAGTAACTTAAACATTCTTTGGCACTGCCTTTCTTTGGGATTGGAATGAAAACTGACCTTTTCCAGTCCTGTGGCCACTGCTGAGTTTTCCAAATTTGCTGGCATATTGAGTGCAGCACTTTCACAGCATCATCTTTCAGGATTTGAAATAGCTCAACTGGAATTCCATCACCTCCACTAGCTTTGTTCATAGTGATGCTTCCTAAGGCCCACTTGACTTCATATTCCGGGATGTCTGGCTCTAGGTGAGTGATCACACCATTGTGATTATCTGGGTCATGAAGATCTTTTTTGTACAGTTCTTCTGTGTATTCTTGCCACCTCTTCTTAATATCTTTTGCTTTTGTTAGGTCCATACCATTTCTGTCCTTTACCAAGCCTGTCTTTCATCTTTGCGTGAAATGTTCCCTTGGTATCTCTAACTTTCTTGAAAAGATATCTAGTCTTTCCCGTTCTATTGTCTTCCTCTATTTCTTTGCACTGATCACTGAGGAAGGCTTTCTTATCTCTCATTGCTATTCTTTGGAACTCTGCATTCAGATGCTTTTGTCTTTCCTTTTCTCCTTTGCTTTTCACTTCTCTTCTTTTCACAGCTATTTGTAAGGCCTCCTCAGACAACCATTTTGCTTTTCTACATTTCTTTTTCTTGGGGATGGTCTTGATCCCTGTCTCCTGTACAATGTCACGAACCTCCATCCATAGTTCATCAGGTTCTCTGTCTATCAGATCTAGTCCCTTAAATCTATTTCTCACTTCCACTGTATAGTCATAAGGGATTTGATTTAGGTCATACCTGAATGGTCTAGTGGTTTTCCCTACTTTCTTCAGTTTAAGTCTGAATTTGGCAATAAGGAATTCATGATCTGAGCCACAGTCAGCTCCTGGTCTTGTTTTTGCTGACTGTATAGAGCTTGTCCATCTTTGACTGCAAAAAATATAATCAATGTGATTTTGGTGTTGGCCATCTGGTGATGTCCATGTGTAGAGTCTTCTCTTGTGTTGTTGGAAGAGGGTGTTTGCTATGACCAGTGTGTTCTCTTGGCAAAACTCTATTAACGTTTGCCCTGCTTCATTCTGTACTCCAAGGCCAAATTTGCCTGTTACTCCAGGTGTTTCTTGACTTCCTACTTTTGCATTCCAGTCCCCTATAATGAAAAAAACATCTTTTTTGGGTGTTAGTTCTAAAAGGTCTTGTAGGTCTTCATAGAACTGTTCAACTTCAGCTTCTTCAGCATTACTGTTCAGGGCATAGACTTGGATTAATGTGATATTGAATGGTTTGCCTTGGAAACAAACAGAGATCATTCTGTCAGTTTTGAGATTGCATCCAAGTACTGCATTTCGGACTCTTTTGTTGACTATGATGGCTACTCCATTTCTTCTAAGGGATTCTTGCCCACAGTAGTAGATATAATGGTCATCTGAGTTAAATTCACCCATTCTAGTCCATTTTAGTTTGCTGATTCCTAAAATGTTGACATTCACTCTTGGCATCTCCTGTTTGATCACTTCCAATTTGCCTTGATTCGTGGACCTGACATTCCAGGTTCCTATGTAATATTGCTCTTTACAGCATCGGACCTTGCTACTATCACTAGTCACATCCACAACTGGGTGTTGGCCTCCTTAATCAACAGAAATTAACCAGAGGCCAGACAAGAAATTTAGGTGAGGCTTTATTGGGGTCCCTGCTGCAGCAGGGGAGAATAAGAACAGACAACAGATTCCCTTGTTTGCCAACTTGTTGAAGTGGGGGAGGGTACAAGTTGCCTTTTTTGTGCAGTGAGGGTAGGGTGTGTTCAGGGGTCAGGCCGGAGGGGTGGCTTAGGTGTCTGCCCACCCGAGGTGGTGCTGTGTGCAGGGGGCATGCACAGTACCCTGTTTTTGTTCCTGACTCTTCAGAAGTGACAGTTGGGGTTTTGGTCTCTTGTATCTTATTGTCCATAATTTGCCCCAACTGTTCATACAAGCAGCTATTTTTAGCCCTTTATAGTTTCTTTGTATTTTGTTGCCTGGGAGGTGTGTCCAGGTGCACACACTATAGGAAAGGGTCCCAGGTCCCAGCCTGGCTCACTGCTGCCTCGGCCCCCTACTCAGTCCTTACACACCCACCCTCTCCCATGGTTGCTTGAGATCTCTGTCATCCTTATTAGCTAGTGGGTTATTCCAAGGGAACAACTGTATTTTATGCACCTCTGTGTTCCACTGTGCTTGACCCAAACAGGTGTGCAGAAAGTTGCTTGCATGGAAAAATGTAATGAATGAATTGGGAGAATAGCACTGACATATACACACTACCATGTGTCAAATAAACATCCAGTGGGAAGCTCCACTGCCGGAACGCAGAGCTCAACTGGGGGCTCTGTGATGACCTAGAGGGGTCAGATGGGGGTGGGGAGGGAGGGACAAGAGGGAAGGGATATATGTATACATACAGTTGATTCACATCATCGAATAGCAGAAATTAACACAACATCATAAAGCACCTATATCCCAATCAGAAAAGAAAATTTGACCTAAAATTTTATAATGAGTGAATGAAATGAAATGAATTATTATTTCACTGATACAGGCCCTTGTCTCTGTTGTTGTTATTCAGTCACCAAGTCGTGTTTGACGTGACTCATGGACTGCAGCATACCAGGCTCTTCTGTCCTCCGCTATCTCCTAGAGTTTGCTCAAATTTATGTCCATTGAATTGGTGATGCCATCTTATCCTCTGCTGCCCTCTTCTCCTTTTGCCTTCAGTCTTTCCCAGCAACAGGGTCTTTTCCAGTGAGTCAGCTCTTCTCACCAGGTGGTCAAAGTATTGGAGCTTCAGCCTCAGCCCTTCCAATGAATATTCAGGTTTATTTCTTTTAGCATTGACTGGTTTGATCTAGGATTGACTGGAAAGATTGAAGGCAGGAGGGAAAGGGGGTGGCAGAGGATGAGTTGGTTTGATGGCATCACCGACTCAATGGACCTGAGTTTGAGGGACTCTGGGAGATAGTGGAATCCAGGGGAGCCTGGCGTGCTGCAGTCCTTGGGGTCTTGAAGAGTCAAACACAACTTGGAGAATGAACAACAACTGGTTATCAAAAGTTAGGAAATGCAAGATTTGCATAAGCGCATCTCTTCTCCACAGTTTGGCTATCTATTCCTACTACTGCACATTCACATGTGTTGCTGAGATTACCAGGGTGATAAACTTGTGCTCACCACCATGTTTTATTTCCTCTCTCAGGCGAGCGAAGGACATTGTGCTGAAGTTTGAAGGGCGGTTGACCAGGACTCGAGGCTACCAAGCGGCCGGTGCAGAGGTAAAGAGCATACACACACAGATGCCCACCCTTCCTCTGGTCCCCTAGCCCAGGCAGTTGTACTTAACCTTGAATTTGCTGTACTACATGGGTTATAAACGTCCATCATTAATAGTTATTGAACAGTATGGTGAGCTCGAAGGTCCGAGTTTCCCAAAACTTGCAGTCCTGATGATGTCACTTAACAAATTGTGCACCCCCAAGGAAGCCCAACTCATCAGCAAAAGGAGATCTTCCCTTGGAAGAATGATCTGGCCTCTTTCCCAAGTGAAGCCCACTTATGTGTGTGGATTTTCTTCACTAATGAGAAAGTTGCAGGCATATTCCAACACTCATTTTATAATACAGTGCTATATTATTGCTTGTTATTTTTCCCATCCAGTTACTTACAGTTGAACTTTAGTATACATTGAAAGTATCTATTAATAAAGACATTCCAATAATTTTCATAAATGCTTCAAAAGCAACAACAACAAAAAATTTCTTCCACTATAATCCTCTACTATCCATAGTATCTTTTGGTGGGGGAGGAAGTAGAAAAGAATAACTTTTACTGCTTTGCTAGTATCTTTCTTTAAACTTCACATTTCAGTCATTGGATATATAGTTTTCACATCAGGCTAATTATGTTGTTGCTGTTTAGTCACTAACTCGTGTCCAACACTTTGCAACCCCATGGACTGTAGTCACCAGGCTCCTCTGTCCATGGAATTTCCCAGGCAAGAATATTGAAGTGGGTTGCCATTTCCTTCTCCAGGGGATCTTCCCAACTCCGGGGTTGAACCCACGGTTCCTGCATTGACAGGTGAATTCTTTACCATCTGAGCCACCAGGGAAGCCTCAGAGTAATTATAGTATACAAAGATTTTTGTCTTGCTTTTTTTCACTTAACACCATAACAAGGATTTTTCTCCATGTTTCTATGTTTATTTTTCACCATGTTTTTATACTTACTGTTTTCTATGACTCTGTAATATTCCATCAGGAAGATGGATGTTAATTTAATTAGTTACTTGCCTGCTGGTGATATTTAAATAGCTTCTAATTTTTCATTAGTGTTAACAGACCTTCAAAGATTGTCTTTGTGCAGATGGCTTTTCCAGTCTTTTAAAAGTCTTTTTCTAGGATACATGTCAAAACTATGACCTCTGTAGAAAAAAAGATGATCCATGTTTTTTGGTTCTTGATAAATATTAATCAATTGTTTCTCCAAAGCATTTACCATCCACTATGAAGACAGCAGATTTTTTCATTCTGACACTTTGGTTCTTCCCCTCCTCATTCATAACATCATTCTTCTACCCATTTTTCTTTTTCGGGGTTGACTATTTATTCTTATGTCTCGTATGATAGTGATCAATGATTGTGTTTTTTTTATTGGAATATAATTGCTTTACAATGTTGTGTTAATTTCTGCTGTACAAGAAAGTGAATCAATGATATATATTCATATATCCTCTCCCACCCACCCTCATCCCTCCTCTCTAGGTCATCAAAGAGCACCAGGTTGAACTCCCTGTGCTATACAACATCTTCTCACTAACTATCTATTTTATGCATGGTAGTATATACATATATCAATCCCAATCTCCCAGTTTGTCCCACCCATCTCCCCCCGCCATGTCCACATGTCCCTTCTCTATAAGTATGTCTATATTTCTGCCCAGGAAATAGGTTCATCTGTACCATTTTTCTAGATTCCATACATATGCATTAGTATATGATATTTGTTTTTCTCTTTCTGACTTCAGTTCAGTTGCTTAGTTGTGTCCGACTCTTTGCGACCCAGTGGACTGTAGCATGCCAGGCCTCCCTGTCCATCACCAACTCCCTGAGCTTGCTCAAACTCATGCCCATCAAGTCGGTGATGCCATCCAACTATCTCATCCTCTGTCGTTCCTTTCTCCTCCTGCCTTCAATCTTTTCCAGCATCAGGGTCTTTTCCAGTGAGTCAGTTCTTCACATCAGGTGGCCAAATTATTGGAGTTTCAGCTTCATCAGTCCTTCCAATGAATATTCAGGACTGATTTCCTTTGGGATTGACTGGTTGGATCTCCTTGCAGTCCAAGGGACTCTCAAGAATCTTCTCCAACACCACAGTTCAAAGGAATCAATTCTTTGGCACTCATCTTTCTTTATAGTCCAACTCTCACATCCATACATGACCACTGAAAAAACCATAGCTTTGAGTAGACAGACCTTTGTTGGCAAAGTAATGACTTTGCTTTTTAATATGTTGTCTAGGTTCGTCACAGCTTTTCTTCCAAGGAGCAAACATCTTTTAATTTCATGGATGCAGTCACCATCTGCAGCCATTTTGGAGCGAAAAAAATAAAGCCTCTCACCATTTCCACTGTTTCTCCATCTATTTGCCATGAAATGTTGGGACCGGATGCCATGATCTTAGTTTTCTGAATGTTGAGTTTTAAGCCAACTTTTTCACTCTCCTCTTTCACTTTCATCAAGAGGCTCTTTAGTTCTTTGCTTTCTGCCATAAGGGTGGTGTCATCTGCATAGAGGTTATTGATATTCCTCCTGGCAATCTTGATTCCAGCTTGTGCTTCATCCAACCCAGCATTTCGCATGATGTACTCTGCATATAAGTTAAATAAGCAGGGTGACAAAATACAACCTTGACGTACTTTCTCTCTGACTTACTTCACTTATGTGACAGACTTTAGGTCCATCCATATCTCTCCAAATGACCCAATTTTGTTCCTTTTTATGCCTGGGCAGTATTCCATCTTACTTACATTAATGTACATTGTGTACACATTACATTTAGAATTAAATCCAGACTCCTTCCTCTGACCCACCAGATCAGCCATTTGCTACCTTTTTGACCTCATCACATTCCTTTCTCCTTATTCTTTTCTGTAAAATGCCCAGCTCATGCTAACCCACAGGCTTCTCCTGGCTATTCTCCCTTTTTAGGTAGCTCCTCTAAGGACTTATTATTTTTTGAACTATTGATTAACTTTCATTCACATCTCAGCTCAAGTATGACCTCCCCAGATAGATCTTCCTTGACCCTTTGTTTCAAAGAGCTATCCCCCAGTTCTAATGAGTTGAATTCTTTGTTGTTTCCTCCCCTCTACCTGGATGCAAACTCCACACCAGCTGATACCTTACATGTCTTGCTCATGATTTGTATCCGAGGTACTGGAAACACAACATAGGTTCTCAGTACACACTCTGGATGGACAGATTGTTCATAAGCTATAATACATGTTGTTAGTACATATCTGCTCTCGATGATCTTAGAAGCCTTACCAAATCTCAATAACCCAGGCCTGAAATTAGGACCCATTTCTTCCTTGGTTTTGCTTTATTTTGTGTTCACTTTGCTCTTAAAAGGCTTCCCGGGTGGCTCAGATGGTACAGAGCCTGCCTGCAGGTAGGACACCTGGGTTTGATTCCTGGGCTGGGATGATCCCCCTGGAAAAGGGCATGGCAACCCACTCCAGTATTGTTGCCTGGAGAATCCCATGGACGGAGGATCCTGGTGGCTACAGTTCATGGGGTTGAAAAGTCGGACATGATTGAGCGACAGCATGCCTGCTGGGAGCCTCACCCGCACATAGGACCTGGGCTCCACACAGTCACTGCCACCCTCATGGATGTCAAGTCCTCTAATCCTGCTCCCACCTCTCTAGCTGTGGCGGAAGTTTGCTCGTCTGGCCTGTAACTTTGTGGTCATCTTCATTCCCTGGGAAATGAGGATAAAGAGAATCGAAAGTAAGTGCTGGCACTTGGAGGAGTGGGGTGGGAGGTGGTGCTGGTGGCCAGCCAGCAGTGAGGTCTGAGATGGGTCTGGGGCAAACTGGTTCCTACACTGGGCAGTCAGGGCCCTTGTACACACAGTGCTGGCTGAGGCTGCCCAGGGGTCTGTGGAGGTGGGAGACACAGTGCTTGTCTGTCCCTACCACCTCCCAGGATAAAAACAGCCCCGCATTCTGCTGGGGCTCTGTCAGTTATCTGTCAGTTCATGCCTTAGACACAATATAAACCCAGAAACATTAGGGAGGAAAAACTGTTAGATGAATAAAAGGATAACACTGGTGATTGCAAAACAAAATGCAAAGATTAGCATTTTGAGAGAGGTGACTGTACTCATTTTGAAAAATACACCCCCTCCTCAATTAAATCAATCACAGTAACATTTGAAAGCACACACACAGGAGGACTTCCCTGGTGGTTCAGTGGTTAAGAATTTAACACTCCCAACTCAGGGGTCATGGGTTTGATCCCTGCTCAGGGAACTAAGATCCCAAATGCTGCACAGCACAGATTAAATAAATAAATGTTTAAAAGAATAAAAATCCACACAGTACAAACACACAAATGCAACACACAGGAATAAATATAACCAGAAGTCTGAAATGAAAACTAAAATTTGATCATGAGATATTTAAAACGTTTTGTGAAGAGACATAGAATGATTTAATATTTGGGAGGTATTGATTTTCTCAATATCAATTCATAAGTTTTAATGCAATTTCAATAAAACTACAATACAGTGTGTTTTGTGTATTACTCATAAAGAAAAAAAAAACTAAATAAAAATCTTTTTAAAAGGAAAAACTCAAATGAACTTGTATAACCAAAATGTTAAATAAAATACGTTATAGAAACTACAGGAATTGAAACATGTAGCATAGAGACATAATTGATGCTGGAACAATTGATTCAACTGTTTTAAAGAATAACCTAGATCTTTCACTTTAAAGCTCCATTAGGTCAGTTCAGATGCTGAGTAGTGTTTGGCTCTTTGCCACCACATGGACTGCAGCACACCAGGCTTCCCTGTCCATTACCAACTCCCAGAGCTTGCTCAAACTCATGTCCATCAAGTCGGTGATACCATCCAACCATCTCATCCTCTGTCATCCCCTTCTACTTCTACCTTCAATCTTTCCCAGCATCAGGGTCTTTTCCAGTGAGTCAGTTCTTCACATCAGGTGGCCAAATTATTGGAGTTTCAGCTTCAACATCAGTCCTTCCAATGAACACTTAGGACTGATCTCCTTTAGGATGGACTGGTTGGATCTCCTTGCAGTCGAAGGGACTCTCAAGAATCTTCTCCAACATCACAGTTCAAAAGCATCAATTTTTTGGCACCCAGCTTTCTTTATAGTCCAACTCTGACATCCATACATGATCACTGGAAGAACCATAGTTTTGACTAGATGAACCTCTGTCGGTAAAGTAATGTGCTGCTTTTTAATATGCTGTCTAGATAGCTCATAGCTTTTCTTCCAAGGAGCAAGCATCTTTTAATTTCATGGCTGCAGTCACCATCTGCAGTGATTTTGGAGCCCAAGAAAATAAATTCTCTCAATGTTTGCATTGTTTCCCCATCTATTTGCCATCAAGTGATGGCACCAGATGCCAAGATCTTAGTTTTCTGAATGTTGAGTTTTAAGCCAACTTTTTCATTCTCTTTCACTTTCATCAAAAAGCTCTTTAGTTCTTCTTCTCTTTCTGCCATAAGGGTGGTGTCATCTGCATATCTAAGTTTATTGATATTTCTCCCGTAATCTTGATTGCAGCTTGTGCTTCATCCAGCCCGGGATTTCTCATGATGTACTCTGCCTACAAGTTAAATAAGCAGGGTGACAATATGCAGCCTTGACTTACTCCTTTCCCTATTTGGAACCAGTCTGTTTTTGCATGTCCAGTTCTAACTGTTGCTTCTTGACCTGCATACAGATTTCTCAGAAGTCAGGTCAGGTGATCTGGTATTCCCATCTCTTAAAGATTTTCCACAGTTTATTGTGATCCACACAATTAAAGGTTTTGGCATGGTCAATAAGGCAGAAGAAATAGATGTTTTTCTAGAACTCTCTTTCTTTTTTGATGATTCAATGGATGTTGGCAATTTGATTTCTCATTCCTGTCCCTTTTCTAAATCCAGCTTGAACATCTGGAAGTTCACGGTTCATGTACTGTTGAAGCCTGGGTTGGAGAATTTTGAGCATTACTTTGCTAGCGTGTGAGATGAGTGCATTTCTGCGGTAGTCTGAACATTCTTTGGCATTGCCTTTCCTTGGGATTGGAATGAAAACTGACCTTTTCCAGTCCTGTGGCCACTGCTGAGTTTTCCAAATTTGCTGGCATATTGAGTGCAGCACTTTCACGGTGTCATCCTTTAAGATTTGAAATAGCTCAACTGGAATTCCATCATCTTCACTAGCTTTGTTCGTGGTAACATTTCCTAAGGCCCACTTGACTTTGCATTCCAGGATGTCTGGCTCTAGGTGAGTGATCACACCATCATGCTTATCTGGGTCTTGAAGATATTTTTTTTGTACAGGTCTTCTGTGTATTCTTGCCACCCCTTCTTAATATCTTCTGCTTCTGTTAGGTCCATACAATTTTTGTCCTTTATTGTGCCTATCTTTGCATGAAATGTTCCCTTGGTATCTCTAATTTTTTTGAAGAGATCTCTAGTCTTTCCCATTCTATTGTTTTCCTCTATTTCTTTGCATTGATCACTGAGGAAGGCTTTTTTAATCTCTTCTTGCTATTCTTTGGAACTCTGCATTCAAATGGGTATATTTTTCCTTTTCTCCTTTGCCTTTCCCTTGTCTTCTTTTCACAGCTTTTTTTCAGGACTCATCAGACAACCATTTTGTCTTTTTGTATTTTTTTTTCTTGGGGATGATCTTGATCACTGTCTCCTGTGCAATGTTATGAACCTCCATCCGTAGTTGTTCAGGCACATTGCGTATCAGATCTAATCCCTTGGATCTATTTATCACTTCCACTGTATAACCATAAGGGGTTTGATTTAAATAGGAAACCATGAGGGAATAAAAGAAATACAAGTAATGTGATGTCAGAATGGAAGCCTGTCAAATTCTGAAAGTAAAGAAGGAATCATCCAAGAAAGTACTGTTATATTTAACTACACATAAAAGTAATTTTACATACATAAAAAATAGAGGTAAAAGTTAGATGACAGATTGAGGAGGGGAAAAGTATTTTTAACATTTAAGTGATATTAATCCCTTTCATACCAGTGGTAGAAATGTCAATTGGGATGCTATTTCTAGGGGAAAGTGGTAATTTGAACCAAACACCTTCAAAATGTTTATACTGTTTGATAGAACCCTTCCATTCCCTAACAACCAGAGGAAAGAGCAGCCACAACAAAATCAGTCACACTTGGTCCCCTGCCCAGATCCCTTTACTTGTCTGGTCCACCCTTTTTCAGCTGTTCTGAGTGCTGGCTGCTATGTCTTCTGGCCGCTCCCTTCTCTCGAGGATTAGTCTTGGCCCACATTGTTCCAGATGTTGGGCACACATCACTTGCTCCCCCAGCCCCACTGGAGAGCTTATAGGTGATGACTAAGGGGTATTTAAGTCTAGCTTCTTGTTCAGAGTGGAACCAACACTATGATGCAACTTGCCCTCCAGAGCTCCCCATGGGGTTAGGCTAAGCCAGGCTCAAGTTGAGACCACATTTTTGCTCAGCTCTTTCCCCTGACCTCCCCTGACCCCCTGACCCTCTTCCTCCTGAGATTGCTTCCTCAATATATCATGTTCAGTTCAGTTCAGTCAATCAGTCATGTCCGACTCTTTGCCACCCCATGGACTGCAGCACGCCAGGCTTCTTCTGTCCATCACCAACTCCCAGAGCTTGCTCAAACTCATATCCATCAAGTTGGTGATGCCATCCTACCATCTCATCCTCTGTCGTTCCCTTCTCCTCCTGCCGTCATTCTTTCCCAGCATCAGGGTCTTTTCCAATGAGTCAGTTCTTCACATCAGGTGGCCAAAGTATTAGAGTTTCAGCTTCAGCATCAGTCCTTCCAATGAATATTCAGGACTGATCTCCTTTAAGATGGACTGGTTGGATCTCCTTGCAGTCCAAGGGACTCTCAAGAACCTTCTCCAATACCACAGGTCAAAACATCAACTCTTCAGCGCTCAGTTTTCTTTATAGTTCAACTCTTACATCCATACATGACCACTGGAAAAACCATAGTTTTGACTAGATGGACATTTGTTGGCAAAGTAATGTGCTGCTTTTTAATATGCTGTCTAGGTTGGTCATAGCTTTTCTTCCAAGGAGCAAGCGTCTTTTAATTGCATGGCTGCAGTCACCATTTGCAGTGATTTTGGAGTTAAAAAAAAATTCTCTCACTGTTTCCCCATCTATTTGCCATGAAGTGATGGAACCAGATGCCGTGATCTTAGTTTTCTGAATGTTGAGTTTTAAGCCAACTTTTTTACTCTCCTCCTTCACTTTCATCAAGAGGCTCTTTAGTTCTTCTCTTTCTGCCATGAGGGTGGTGTCATCTGCATATCTGAAGTTATTGATATTTTTCCCGATTATCTTGACTCCAGCTTGTGCTTTATCCAGCCCAGCACTTCACATGATATACTCTGCATGTAAGTTAAATAAGCAGGGTGAAAATATACAGCCTTGACGTACTCCTTTCCTGATTAGGAGCCAGTCTGTTGTTCCATGTCCAGTTCTAACTGTTACTTCCTGACTTGCATACAGATTTCTCAGCAATCAGGTCAGGTGGTCTGGTATTTCCATCTCTTTAAGAATTTTCCACAGTTTGTTGTAATCCACACAGTCAAAGGCTTTGGTATAGTCAATAAAGCAGAAGTAGATGTTTTTCTGGAACTCTCTTGTTTTTTCGATGATCCAACAGATGTTGGCAATTTGATCTCTGGTTCCTCTGCCTTTTCTAAACCCAGCTTGAACATCTGGAAGTTCATGGTTTGTGTACTGTTGAAGCCTGGATTGGAGAATTTTGAGTAATACTTTGCTAGCATGTGAGATGAGTCAAATTGTGCAGTAATTTGTACATTCTCTGGCATTGCCTTTCTTTGGGATATATATATATATATCATGTTAGTTGAACCCTTTTCTCAGGCTCTGCTTCTAGGAAATCTGACCTTAGAAACTGATTTCTGCAAAATCATTTATGCTAGCAAATACTCTACCTAGTGAAAAGTTAGAAACTTCCAAAGAGTCAAGGAGTGGGGTTTAAGTTAAATAAATTGTGTAAAATTCGTTGGATGGAACAATAAAATTCATTTTATAGGGAAATATTTCGTATGAGAAAATGTTCATAATAGATTGTTAACCCTAGATGTGTAGAGATATGACAGCTTTATACAAAAAAATACACATATGGTTGACACATATGGATGACAATGGATGGTTCTACTAAAAACTACTAGAAAGTAATTCTAGTAGTGATTTTAATTTAGTAGCCTTGGAATAGGTGACTTTTTTTGGCTTTGTGATGTTTGTGTTTTCCTATTCGTTATGAAACATAAGTTAGATTTGAAATAAAATTTCAAGATGCTACTTTTCCAAAGTATGATACAAGTCTACCTGCTCCAGAAAGTCATCACAAGTGTCTCTTACATCCCCATCCAACTTTCTCTAAGCCCCCTTATTTTCTCAATAGAAATTTGTTTTTATTCATTTTTTGGCCACGTTGTGGGGCACGTGGGAACCTCAGTTCCAGGACCAGGGAGTGGTCCACCTACCACCTGCCACCTTCCACTGTGCCACTTGCAGTGGAAGTAGGGAATCTTAACCATTAGACCACCAGGGAAGTCCCAGAAATTTGTTTTTAAATGCTCTTTTTATTTTAGAATAAATTTAGATGTATGGAAAAGTGGCAAGGGGAATTCTTATAACCCCTTTGACCACTTTTCCCTAATGTTAACATCTAACACGCTGTTATTTCTTTTGAAATTAAGACAAAAGAATCCTTACCATACCCTTGGAATTTCCCAAACTATGCAAAATGAAAAAGAAATCTTTTAAATCCTCAAAAATAGGCTGATATTTCTGAACATAGGTGGAATGTAAATCTGATAAAAGCATTTTAGATCCATATGATATTAGGGAAAGTATGACATTAGGGATTAAGGATGTATGTGTGTAACTGGTAGATATTAAGGAATGTGTTAATCCTTCTGAATGATCATCATGGGTCAACACCCTGACAGGGACATTATGGCATTCTTAGTCTATGTCCTGGTGATATAAGGAAAAAAAATCAGTTTTGCTTTACAGCTAACTTCTTGCACTGGGGGGATTTTTTTTAAACTGTGCTCCTTACCTTGTCTTTCCTTAGGTCATTTTGGATCTGGTGTTGCCTCTTATTTCATATTCTTGAGATGGTTATTTGGAATCAATATTGTGCTCATGATTATGACAGGTGCTTTTATTGTTCTTCCAGAGGTAAGAACTATATCAGAAGAGTTTAAAGGTGCCATTTGTTATAATGAAGAGATGTTTAAAGCTGTAGTATAAGACAGGCACCCTCATTATCCTCGTGGGAAGGATAATCTGTGTGTCCAAACAGGGCTTGGTGAACTTTTTTCAGTAAAGGGCCAGATAGTAAACATTTCAGTCTTCGTGGGCTTCTTAAATCTGCCACATCATACAAAAGTAACTAATAAGCCCTAGGTCACTAGTAAGTATAGCTGCATTCTGATAAAATTTTATTTATGAGTACTGAGTCACTCAGTCGTGTCTGACTCTTTGCAACCCCATAGACTGTAGCCCCCGGACTCCTCTGTCCATGGGATTCTCCAGGCAAGAATACTGGAGTGGGTAGCCATTCCCTTCTCCAGGGGATCTTCCTGACCCAGGGATTGAACCCAGGTCTCCTGCATAGCATACAGATTCTTTACCATCTGAGCCACCTGGGAAGCAATTTTGGATTTTTTTTCCAACCATTTAAAAATGTGCAATGGTCTCCCCAGGTGGTTCAGTGGTAAAGAATCCAACTGTCAAACAGGAGATGTGGCATTGATTCCTGGGTTGGAAAGATCCTCCAGAGAAGAAAATGGCAACCTACTCCAGCATTCTTGCCTGGGAAATCCCAAGGGCAGAGGAGCCTGGGGGTCTATAGTCCTTGGGGTCGCAAAGAGCTGGATATGACTTAGCCACTAAACCACCACCACTCAAACCTTCCTTAGCTCTTGGGCCACACAAAAGGAAGTGTTAGGCTGGATTTGGCTTATGGGCCAGTGTGCAGACATTGTGTTAATGCAAAATCCATTTCTCAACTAAACTTTATCTTTGCAAAGCAAATGGGACCATTTCCTATGCCATTATAGAAAGCCAGTGGCTTCAATCATCCTCCCTTAGAAGCCATATCCAGCCTAGAGAGTACACTCAGACTGGCCCCAATCAGGCAAATGAAAGCCTGGCCACTCATGATGAATTCCTCATCAACAAGTATCAAGCAGAATCCACCTCCTAAGAGTCTTGTAGGTGCAGCATCTTCACAGGTGCATGGAGATCAGTGGCCCCTTTTCTTCCGGTCCTTTCCCACCCAGAGGACTGCATGATCGCCTTTCCTCTGTCACCAGCTCATTGCAGGCCAACCATTTGGAAGCACAGCCAGCAAGACCATCCCCAAGGAGCATATTGCATCTGCCCAAGATCTGGACACCGTTTGGTCTCTGGGGGTGAGGTTCATGCCCAGCCACGCTCTTGTCTCAAGGTGGGAGGGGGTTGTGAATGTTCTAGAACCTGGGAGTCAGAAATGACACCAAGTGCTCTCTCTGCAGGGTTACCTCCAGTACTCAGTCCTCTTCTATGGCTACTACGGCAGGGAGAGACGGATCGGGAGAGCTGGCTACCGGCTGCCCTTGGCCTATTTCCTGGTGGGGATGGCGGTGTTTGCTTACAGCTTTATCATCCTCTTAAAAAAGTATGTCCGTTCAGTTCCTCAAAATCCATGCCAAAATGCTGTGGATGATCTCATTTCATCTTTTCACTAACCCTGCAGTCAGGGCATATATCTGCCCATGTTACAGATTAGGCGTGGCCTCCTTGCTTATTCGTATCTGACTCTGCAACAACTGTATGACCTGTAGCCCACCAGGTTATTCTGTCCATGTAATTTTCCAGGCATGAATGGATTGGGTTGCCATTCCCACCTCCAGGGGATCTTTCCAATCCAAGGATTAAACCTGTGCCTCCTGCATTGGCATGCAGATTCTTTACCACTAGTGCCATCAGGGAAGCTCTGATTCTGTAAACACACCAGCTTGTCTTCATCACACTGCCCCTTGCGTCATCATAGCAAAGTTCAGGGAGAAGGGATTAGGATAAAAAAAGATAAAACAGTCATCATCATCATTATCATCAAGCAGATAAAACCTAGGGAGATGTGCAGTGACTTGAGTACCTTAAGAGTTCATACAAAAATGGGTACATGTATATGTATGACTGAGTCCCTTCGCTCTGCACCTGAAACTATTACAACATTGTTAATCTGCTATCAGTTCAGTTGATGTCCAACTCATTTCAACCCCATGGACTGTGCCACACCAGGCTTCCCCGTCCGTCACCAACTCCTGGAGCTTGCTCAAACTCATATCCATTGAGTCAGTGATGCCATCCAACCATCTCATCCTCTGTCGTCCTCTTCTCCTCCTGCCTTCAATCTCCCCAGCATCAGGGTCTTTTCCAATGAGTCAGTTCTTTGCATCAGGTGGCCAAAGTATTTGAGTTGCAGCTTTAGCATCAGTCCTTCCAATGAATATTCAGGACTGATTTCCTTTAGGATTGACTGGTTTGATCCTCTTGCAGTCCAAAACCCCAATAAGAAATAAAAAGTTAAAGAAAAACAGGAACATGATAAAAATCAGCAAATAAGAATATTATTGAAATATGTTTATTGATATGTAAGGTTATGTTTATAATTATGGTTATAATTAGATTATTATAAAACAGAAAAAACAGCAGGTGGTGCTAGTGGTAAAGAATCTGCCTGCCAGTGCAAAAGAAGTAAGAGATGTGTGTTCCATCTCTGGGTTGGGAAGATCTGCTGGAGAAGGAAATGGAAGCCCACTCTAGTATTCTTGCCTGGATAAATTCCATGGACAGAGGAACCTAGTGGGCTATACATAGTCCATGGGGCTGCAGAGAGTCAGACACAACTGAGTGACTGAGCATACACACTCACATACAGGGAGATGCAGAGTGACTTGAGGACTGAAAGATAACAGAAAGCTTTCCAGCTTAGCCTCTGGGGGGCCTCAAGACCCCACCTACAACACGAGCCCTTTGCTGGATGTTAGAGTTTAAGAGACAAACTGCTGTCAACTCTGGAGCAGGAAACATGGATAGACAGAGAGGGAAAAGCTTCTAAGAGGAGAGATGCTCTAGAGCAGCAGACTTTTTTGGCACTGGGGACCAGTTTCATGGAAGACCATTTTTCCATGGACAGGGTAGGGGATGGTTTTGGGATAATTCAAGCACGTTACATTTATTGTGCATTTTATTTCTATTATTATTACATTGTGGTATGAAATAATTATACACCTCACCATAATGCACACTCTGGGAGCCCTGAGCTTGTTTTCCTACAACTAGACAGTCCCATCTGGGGATGATGAAAGAGGGATGGGGTGCAGGTGAAGTAGAGATGAAGCTTCGTTAGCTGCCCAGTGCGGCCTGGTTCTTAACAGGCCATGGACTGGTACTGGTGCTTGGCCCAGGGGCTGGGGACCGCTGGCCTAAAGGACAAGAGGACTTTCTCCTGAGGACAGAATTGTGACTCCTGCCTTACATCTAATGCGAAGTCCGTATAAGAGGTATCTGACAGGCTCCCACTTGGTGGGGCGGTTGCTTCATCGGGCAGGGGCTCCAAGGAGAACTGATTCAGTTCAAAGTAAAAAGGTCTGTTTCACAACCACAGCTGCACAAGTGCAGTGAGTGCACACACTTACAGGGACCTCCTGACCACTAGTGATGGGAGGGCTTATGCAAAGGACTCACCCAAGAATTTGCTGTTTTCACACTGTTCAAAGTGGGTGGTTGAGTTCACAAGCCACAAGCGGGGCTGAACCCAGCCAGGGCTCTGCCCGTCCACACATAGATGGGGCTCCTTGCTCCACATGGACTCACAGCAGCCCCCAGTGACTAAGCCTGTTTCCAACACTGTTCTTGCATGACCCTCTCTGGTCTTTTTGTAAAAAATTTTAATTAGTGTTTAGTTGACTTTTCAATATTGTGTAAGTTTAAGGTGTACAGCAAAGTGGATCAGTTACACCTATATATGTGTGCTCATGTGCTCAGTCGCTCAGTCCTGTCCGACTCTCTGTGACCCTATAGACTGTAGCCCACCAGGCTCCTCTGTCCATGGAATTCTCCAAGTAAGAATACTGGAGTGGGTTGCCACTTCCTACTCCAGGGGCTCTTTCTGACCCAGAGACTGAACCCACATCTCTTGCATCTCCTGCATTGGCAGGTGGATTCTTTACCACTAGCGCCACCTGGAGGAAGCTTACATATACATATATTCACAGATTGTTTCCCAATATAGGCCATTACAGAGTATTGAGTAGCATTCCCTGTGGTATGCAGCAGATCCTTATTAATTATCTGTTTTATATATATCAATGTGTATGTGTCAATCCCAATGTTCCAGTTTATCCCCTCCCCCACTCTTATCCCCAGTAACCATAAGTTTATGTTATACATCTTAACTCTGCTTTGGTTTTGTAGGTAAGTTCATTTGTAGATTTTTTTGTTTTTTAAGATTCCACATACAAGTGATATCATATGATATTTGTCTCTGTCTGACCAACTTCACTTAGTATGAGGATCTCTAGCTGCATCCATGTTACTGCAAATGGCATTGTTATTCTTTTTATGGCTGAGTAATACTCCCTTGTTTATACACACCACATATTCATCTATTCCTCTGTTGGTGGATGTTTAGGTTGCTTCCATGTGCTGGCTGTTGTGAGTGGTGCTGCAGTGAACATTGGGTGCATGTGTCTCTTTTGAATTACGTTTTCTCTGGTCCTCTCGTGCAGGATGGCTAAGAACTCCCGCACGAGTCTCGCCAGCGCTTCCAGTGAAAACTACACGTTCTGCTGGCGGGTGTTCTGCGCTTGGGATTACCTCATCGGCAACCCGGAGGCGGCCGAGAGCAAAACCGCAGCCATCGTGAACAGCATCAGGGTGAGTTAGGGAGCCGTCCGGGTTGCCAGGAGTCGGGGCTCTGCAGACCACAGCCTTTACAGCGAGAGCCGCTGGCCCTCTGCCGGGGGTCAGCGTGGTCCCGTTCCCACGGCGCTCAGACCAAGGCAGCCACAGTCTCCAACATCACGTGACATGATGTGTCCTCCACATGCCCCAAACAATCCGATGGTGTACAGGAGGAAAACACTGGAACTTTTAAAAAAAATTTCATCCTTCTAAAATTTCCATATGTGTATCTGTGTTAATTTGCATAATGGATTACTACCATGTTGCATGCATATAACTTGTAAATGAATAAATACATCTATGTGGGAGATACAAGCTCTTAGCATTGACTTAGAAGATAACACAGTAAAAAGCATTCAGAGACAGAGCTCCTGAACAACAACATTATAGCTAAATGGTGCCGCTTCTGAGAAAAACATGATTTAGATCATTTTGATGATCTCAATAATTTACTTCTCCATTTCTTCTTTCCATTCTCCAGTTGCCTTTTTTAGTCTATTATTATACAAAGTGCTGATATAGAATGAAGTCTAGATGTTGAATTTATGATTTAAAATACTGGATAAGTCATTTCTCTCATAAACTATTTGTAAAAATTTATGACTAAGGAAAATACTAAGCTTTCAATACCGTATGTGTCTTTCTTTAAAGGAGGCTATACTGGAAGAACAGGAAAAGAAGAAAAGCAAAAACCTGTATGTATGACAAACTCCCCATACTAGAGTCATTGATAAGCTGTTTTAATTTGGTGCCAAAATCACCAGAGTCTATCTTAGTTTCATACAACGTCAGGCAGTTCTTCTTTTTTCTTAAAATCTATCCATCTCGTAATGTGGTATGTGGGAGCCCTATAATTTTTCCCTCTTTAAGAATATTTACTATTTATTTATTTGGCTGTGACCGGTCTTAGTTGTGGCATGTGGGATGTAGTGCCCTGTTGAGTATTTAGTTGCTCAGTCGTGTCTGACTCTTTGCGACCCAATGGTCTGTAGCACGCCAGGCTCCTCTGTCCTTCACTATCTTCTGGAATTTGCTCAAATTCATGTCCGTTAAGTTGGTGATCCTATCTAACCATCTTATCCTCTGTCATCCCCTTCTCCTTCTGCCCTTGATCTTTCCCAGCATCAGGGTCTCTTCAGTGATTTGGCTCTTTGAATCAGGTGTCGAAAGTATTGGAGCTTTAGCTTCAGCATCAGTCCTTCCAATGAATATTCAGGGTTGATCTCCGTTAGGATTGACTGGTATACAAAGCAGTGTTTATATGTTGATCCCAACCTCCCAATTCATCCTACCCCCTTGGTGTCTATGCATTTGTTCTCTATATCAGTCTCTCTTTCTGCTCTGCAAATAAGTCATCTCTACTATTTTTCTAAATTCCACATATAAGTGATAATTGTGCTGTGTTTGTTTCTCTCTGTCTGACTTACCTCACTTTGAATGGCAGTCTCTAGGTCCATCCTCACTGGTGGTTTAAGCTCATGGTTAGTTCCTGCGATGCAGAAAAAGCCTGTCCAGGGGATGCTGGAGACCTGGGGAGTTGAGGAAACACCAGCCCCTGAGAGGAAGCTGTTGTTATGGGAAGATGGACTCTCCATAGGGTGTTTGAAAATGGATTCTAGCCCTCTCTTTGTCATTATTTCTATGACCCCGAAATGCCCTTGACTCTTCAGGGCCGCTGCTTCCTTAGCTATGAAGTGAAAGGATGGGGCTCCATCTATGTTCCCAGGGGGCAGAGAGCACCACCCACATGAGGATTACCTGCAAGGTGCTGCAAATGCAGATCCCTCCAATGCCCACTTTGATTGACAGAATTAACATCTCTTAGAGTGAGACCCAAGACTCCACATTCTTAGCATGTCTCACAGAGCAAACCTCACAGGTGATTTTGATGTTCCCTCAAATGTGAAAGCTACAGCCATCCTGAACACATTCCCCTTCAAAAATGTCTCATTTGGTGATTCGTTATTACAAGCAAACAGATCAGCAGAAAGCCCAATTATCATTTCTCTCCCACACACAAATTCTTAATCCTGCTGATTCTGTCAAAATGTGAGGAAGACATGCATCTGGACGCCCTGTGTGGAGCCTGGCGTACTGTCCCCACACCTGCCTCTCCCTGCAGGGCAGTGACCATCTGCCTGAGGGTCGTGGCCAACATCCTGGTGCTTGTCTCACTCGCTGGGAGCATCTATCTCATCTACTTCGTGGTGGACCGGTCCCAGAAGCTGGCGCAGTCCAAGAAGGAGCTGACACTCTGGGAGAAGAATGAGGTACCCACACACAGTGGCAGACCCTCCTCTGTTTCCTGGGTGTTTCTTATTTTTTATTTTTAATGAATTAATTCATTTGCACCAAGTCTTAGTTGCAGCATGCAGGATCTTTAGTTGCAGCATGTGGGATCTAGTTCCCCAACCAGGGATGAAACCCATGCCCTCTGTACTGGGAGTATAGAGTCTTAGCCACTGAACCACCAGGGAAGTCCCCCCTGTGGTGTTTCTTAAGTGGCTTCACTGGAAGCATCTCCATGGAAAAACTGTAGTCCTCTTATTCTAGAGCATGGATCACAAGGGCTTGGAACCAGAGTGGCAACACTCGGGATTGGCTGAATGATATCCCCAGTCTTAATGAGGAAGGTTTTGATTCAAAACCACCCTCAAGATATGTACATTCTTTCCCTTGGAGTTGTACTGCTGACTGTGCTTTGCTTTCTTGGTTTTGTGTTTCTTTATATGCATGTTTCCAGAGACTGACTTCACCTGGATTTGAATTAGCAATTGCATTGTCTTCCATTGCATGTGTCGAAGTTGACCACATGGGGATTGTTGAACATTTAGGCGGTTTCCATATTTTTATATTTTGCCTGTGCTGGGTCTTCGCTGCAGTGTGCAGGCTTCTCTTGTGGCAGTATATGGGTTTAATTGCCCTGAGGCATGTGGGATCTTAGTTCCCTGACCAGGGATCGAACCTGCATCTCCTGCACTGGAAGGTGGATTCTTAACTATTGGACCACCAGAGAAGTCCCTCTGTATTTCTAAGTCACAATAATGCTTCCCAAAATAGCTTCACACCAATGGCTCATTTTTGTAAAGGTCCTTTCCCCTCTATTTATGTGACTATTCCCACGAATAGAAGATTACCAAGAGGAAGGTTATAGTTTTATAATTCATACTAATTATTATAAGACTCTGGTCCTGAAAGTTTGGTTTGATTTACCTGTAAATATTTGAATGGCAGAAGTAGCACAAATGCCATCTCTCAGACCACTTCTATGAAAATGATTAAAAACAAAGTGTGCAGGTAATATATTCATCCCCAACGTACAATAATTTTCCAGAATCTGAGACTGCATTACAGAGTCTCTTCTCATACCTCTGTATTTTATGTCAATTAAGTGGGTTATAGAAATATGTGCTTGTGTGTGGATAGGTAGATAAATTTTTGAAAGATAAATTCAGAAATTATTTCTTCTTTAGC
Source organism: Muntiacus reevesi (assembly GCF_963930625.1). NCBI lineage: Eukaryota > Metazoa > Chordata > Mammalia > Artiodactyla > Cervidae > Muntiacus > Muntiacus reevesi. The sequence goes on along the minus strand of NC_089263.1, from coordinate 25,430,626 downwards.
TCACACCTCTCATGTACCAGCTAAGCCTCCGCTTTCACTTGCCATAAATACAGAGAAACAAGAGTCATTCAAAAGTAATGCTCTAGATAATCTTGCATGTGCAGAAAGAATTTTATTACCTCTCAGACTTTCCTTTTCTGTTCTTAACAGCTACACTTATTTTCTTCTTCCAAACAAGGTAAGGAAAGTATACATAGAATAAGATGGTAATTTAAGAAGGTGGCCAAAACACCAGTGAATCCCAAATGGCATGTATGAGAGTCTTCAGTTTAAGGAAAGTTCCTAAAAAGGATAGGGCTTCCCTGGGGGCTCAGTTGGTAAAGAATCTGCCTGCAATGCAGGAGACATGGATTGGATCCCTGGCTTGGGAAGATCCCCTGGAGAAGGAAATGGCAACCCACTCCAGTATTTTTGCCTGAAAGAATCTCATGGACAGAGGAGCCTGGTGGATTGGAGTCAATGGGGTTGCAAAGAGTCGAACATGACTTAGCGACTAAACTACCACCACCACCACTGCAAAGAATAAACGCATGGCAAAGTGGCCTTGTCAAACAGCTATTAGCTAAGATCTGGGGGAGGTTTTCCATGTAAGAACTGCAGGATTCTCTGAATACCCCTCTCCCCTATCAAACATTAGGCTATGAGATCAACTGTCAGGTGATGAAGCCTGAGATTTGGGGGTGGGGGCCCTCGGAGGAGCTCGGTGGGGCATGCATTCTCTTGTAGGTGAGTGTGGTGGTCTCCCTCGTCACCATGCTGGCACCATCGGCCTTCGACCTTATCGCCGCCTTGGAGATGTACCACCCACGAACCACACTGCGCTTCCAGCTGGCAAGGTACGGCCACCATGCTGGGAGGTTTCCTTATGGGTCCACTGTCTGGCCACCCACTGTGGGAACTCGGTCTCTCAGGAGCCAGGGCTTGCTTTGCCCCACCCCACCAACCTTAGCACAGGACTAGCCCTACGGAGTGTCTTAGGCACCGGGGTTGAACGATGGGAAGGAGGGGGAAGAGGAGGCAGGCAGAGAGGAGGGGGCTGGAGAGGAAGGACCAGGAGGACTGGATGGAAGAGACGGATGAAAGGGTGGTGATGAGAAAAGAGGAAAAGAGGAGGAGGGAGGGAGGGATGGAGAGGATGAGAAGACGGGGAAATGGGCAGAAAAAGCAGATGCGAGAGAAAGGACCAGAAGATGAAGGAAAGGCTGCCCTGTTTTTCCCACACTTGGAGTCCCTCGGTTGGATTGACCACAAGAGGTGAGAGACTCTTGCTGTCTTTCCAGATGTGAGATGAACATAATGCTTTACTCATAATTCCCCAAAGCACAGACCCATAGAGGTTCTTGTGGGTAAGTCAGGGAGCATGGGGGCTGTGTCAGGATGGTCAGTGGGTGTTCAGCAGGTGGTAGATGCAGATGTGAGCCACAGCTGTCTGAGGACAGGGGAGATCAGAGGGGCTGGCCTCATGAAACCACATTTCATTGCTAGCATTGGCTTCAACACTGTCTTACTGAAAAATCTCCGTCTTCTCCCTGGAGCAGCCTCTTTGTCAGTAGACGTGCAACTTTAGGGGAGGTTCTGTTAGGGTGATGGTTGCAGAGGGCAGGGATATTAGAACATGGCTTACTTGTCTCCTAACCCTCTGGGGCCTCCAGTGCTTTGATTGTATTTCCTCTTGTAACACTGGATCATGTTCTACAGAACAAATTTCCCACAGATCACTTTGTGAAGAATGACTCTGTTTCAGGAGTCAGCAAATATTTTCTGTAAAGGACCAAGTACCTCTTCTTGATTGTGCTGGTCTATGAAATCTCTGAAGAGAGACTATGAAGGCCTATGAAGGCTTGATTCTGAGGTCATAGGAGGGAAGTGACCATGGACCATATAGTATCTACGGGGTGTGGCCGTGTTTCTTTGTTTCTTGCAGTTTTATTTCCAGAAATAGAACAGGGTAGGATTTGGCTAAAAGGCTGTTATTTGCCAGCCTTGAAGTCCAACGGAAGTCCAGTTGTCATTTCAAAGATAGAAAAACAACACTTGAAAGATCAGGGGATGGCATGTGGAAACTCCTCATCCAGGGTGGCTCTGGGGGGAGGGGTGGTCCCAGCCCCCGGGCTCAAACCCTTGCCTCTATGCTGCGCTCAGCACCTCCTCTGTCAACCCAGGAGAGAGAAGAGCATTCCTCAGCAGCTCCCTCACAGGTAGACACCAGGGAGAAGCAATACTATGATTGCATTCTTAGTATACAGATTGGCCTCATTGTTCTTGTTCAAAACTAGAGAAACAGAGGCATCGATAGACTTGCCCCTCATGAGTTCAGGCTACCATTTTTCTTTTTTTACACAATCTGATTCTGAAGGAAACCAAGGGTGACAACCAACCACTGTCTTAGCCTAAGCATGATAGTCACTCCAGAATCAAGGTAGAAGCATGGATCAGACAGAAGCATGGATTTTGTGTGGTGGTCTGCTCATTCAAGGTGGGTTTGTGGCTTTCAGGGTCCTTGTACTCTATCTGGGGAACCTCTACAGTCTGATCATCGCCCTCCTGGACAAAGTTAACAGCATGAGCATTGAGGTGAGTGCTCTGCCCTGGGAACTTGCCCAGCTGCCCACTGCCTCCCCCATACCACACACAGGCACATGTTCACATATACATATACACACACACAAATATTTACACACATATATGCACATGCACACACACGTATACACTTACTCATACACATATATGTGTGAACACAGGTGCATACATATATACACATATGTGTGCACACATATGCATGCACATAAACACATGCATATATATGCATGCACACACACACACACAAAGACACACACATTGGGCTTCCTAGGTGGCGCTAGTGGTAAAGAACCTGCCTGCCAATGCAACAGACGAAAGAGGTGCAGGTGAATCCCTGGGTCGTGAAGATCCCTTGGAGGAGGAAATGGCAACCTACTCCAGTATTCTTGCCTGGAGAATTCCATGGACAGAAGATCCTGGTGGGCTACAGTCCATGGGGTTGCAAAGAGTCATACATGACTGAAGTGACTTAGCATGCAGCACGTATGCCAATATACATACATATGAATACATACACACAAACAGATGTACACATATATACATAGTACACACAGAGACACACATATACACATGCACACATATACACATAAACAAATATATATATTTTTATATATATATATACATATACACATGCACATACACATATACACACACATACAGGGCAATCGTCAGTATTGTCAGCATTACTGCTTATACTTGCACTCCATTCTTCATGTTGGAAATTCAATTCAGTTGTGGTCTTCTCAACATAAGAATGGGAAAATTAGTCCCAAGATAGAGAAACTGAGGCCAGAATTGATGGCTAGTCACTGATAAGTGCTAGAATGAGAATCTGGGTTTCCTGACTCTCTTTTCCTGGAATTCCACCAGGAAAAGCCATCAACAGCTCTGGTAAATGATCCCGGAAGAACTGCAGGCCATGTGACCCACTCAGAAAATCAGGAAAACATAAACATCTTATGGAGAACAGTTCAGAGCAGCCCCCCTCCCAATACCCACCAGGGGATCCACTCCCAGCCTAGGATAGGTTTGGAGTTCATGTTAAACCTGATCCACCTGTGAGAATATCCCAAAGGGTAGAGGGAGGTGAGGCAGGGAAGAGGAGGTTTCTTAGGGTTGTTTATATAAGTCATACCTGACTAACATCAAATCTTGCAGCTTGTAAGACAGCGGAGGCCACAGGGAGTAATGGTTCTGCATCAGGGCTTTGGTGTTGCAAAGACCAGGTCCCCACCTGCCACCTACTAGCATCTTACTTCATTTAGCTGAGCTTCATCTCATCACATCTATAACATCCATTCCTAGTACGGAGCACTCACCTCATCTATCACATCTATCTTATCTATCACATCTCATCTATCACATGGAATAATCATTCTTACCTGACACTCTCGTGAGAATGAGAAATAGAACAGGCCATAACTTAGGACAGCCTCTGACACTTACTAATGACCAATAAACACTATTCATTACAATGTTCATTCCTGGACCCTTCCTAGTCAAGTGGTTATCAACCAAGCTAGAGAGAGTGGGAAAGTGAGAGAGATAGGGAGATGGAGACAGAAACAGAGATATAGAAAGAGATTATTTCAAAGCATTGCAATGATACCCTTGGTGTTCATGATAGATTATTATTTACAAATACAGTAAGTCCCCTACATATGAACCTTCAAGTTGTGTACTTTCGAAGATGTGAACGTGCTCCTGTGTGCTAGCTAAATTGTAACTGTACTACTGTACTTTTCAAGGTCCTGTACTGTTAGAATAAAAATGTTTTCTTTATTTTTGGGGTCTTTTTTTAATGCATTATTTGTGTGAAAAGTGTTATAAAACCTATGACCATACAATACTATACAGCAGATTGTGTTTGTTGGATACCTAGGCTGACTTTGTTGGACTTATGAACATGATCTCAGAACTGAACTTGTTCACATGTTGGGAACTAACTGTAACTGAGCAACCTCTTTTCTTCCTTCTCTCTGTCTGCAGGAAGCCACTTCCCAAAATAGCACAAGTCACTGGTTAGATTCTACCTTTGCCACCAGGGCAGCCCCCGGAGAAGAGAGATGGTCCACACTTGGGCCTGGAATAGGGCTCAGGAGAAACAGCACATGGGCCTTGGAAGAGGCCAACATTCCAACTTACATCTCACCTCTCTCAGGAGCCAACAAGACCACAGTGTCCACCCGGAGTCCACAAGACCAATGCTGGGAGACCTACGTTGGACAGGTAGGTTGCTGTCCTTTATTTATTTATTTATTTATTTTGGTTGCTGTCCTTCATAAAACCCTTTTGAGTCGATTATGCCTCTTTTATAGAAAAGGAAAATAAGTTAATTGGGGGTTTAAGATTGCCCAGGTCTCAAAACAAATAATAATAATCAGTGTAAAGACTCCTGCAGTATTAACCATGTGCTTGACCCTGTTGTCAGTGCTTAGTCTAGAATTTTATTGTTATCATCCTTAGAACCAGAGATGAGGAAATTGAAGCACAAGATGTTAAGTAACTTACCCACATGACAGATAGTTAAGAGGCTTCCTTGATGGCTTAGTGGTAAAGAATCCTCCTGCAATGCAGGAGACACAGGAGAACGTGGGTTTGATCCCTGGATCAGGAAGATCCCCTGTAGGAGGAAATGGTGACTCACTTCAGTATTCTTGCCTGGAAAATCCCATGGACAGAGGAACCTGGTGGGCTATAGTCCATGGGGTCACAGAGTCGAACATGACTGAGCATACACACATGCACACGGATAGTAAAAGCAGAGTGATGCCCCAAATGCAGGCATCTGCTCTAAAATGTGCTCTGAACCCATCTGCTTTTCACATTTGCTCTATTGTCTTATACAGAGAATCTCCCTCCCTAGGTATTATCCCATAATCATGCCTCAAGTGGTCTCCTACTAAATGGCTCCCAATCATAGGTTGTTTTTTTTTTTCCTGGTCTGGTGTAATGCTGGCCTCAAATATAAAAATTCAAACAAACAAATTTTTTTTTAAAGATTTTTTTGATGTGGACCATTTTTTAGTCTTCCCACTTTTGGGCTTCCCAGGTGGTCCAGTGGTAAAGAATCAGCCTGTCAAGGCAGGAAACACAGGTTCCATCCCTGGGTTGAGAAAATCCCCTGGAGAAGGAGATGGCAACCCACTCCAGTATTCCTGCCTAGAAAATTCCATGGATAGAAAAGCCTAGCAGGCTACAGTTCATGGAGTCAATAAAGAGTCGGACATGACTGAAAACGCACATGCACAATTTTTTAGTCTTTATTGAATTTATGTTTTACAATATTGGTTCTGATCTACATTTTGGTTTTTTGGCCCCAAGACATATGGGATCTTAGCTCCCCAACCAAGGATCAAACCTGGCTTCCCTACATTGGAAGGTGAAGTCTATACCACTGGACCACCAGGGAAGTCCCCAGATGAACAAATATTTATTGAGTGCCTGTGTGCCAAAAATGGAGTCACCACTGGAGGGGGCCCAGTGGCTCAAGTCATGGAAATGAACAGAGATGGGAGGATCCTGATGAGAAAGTGGCCATGGGGAGGTCTGGGCATGGTGGCACGCAAGGATGCCTTGTGTTTCAGGAGATGCTAAAGCTGTCCATCATCGACATGCTCTTCACCGTGGCCAGCATTCTGCTCATAGACTTCTTCCGAGGACTTTTCGTTCGGTACTTAAGTGACTACTGGTGCTGGGACCTGGAAAGCAAGTTTGTAAGTAAGATGTTGCTGGATCCACCCTTTCCTGATGGCCAGGCTAGGAAACTGACATGGCTGAGAGAAAACACGTGAGGGACGAGAGAAAGAATGTACAAAACTAAGTTTCCATTTCTTTTTTTTCCCCATTCACTATTTCTGGGATGGCCACACAGACAATGGGAGCAAAGAATTCTATGCATGTCATGATAATGAGCCAGTTTACGCAAAGAACTTTGGAATGTTTTTTAATGCAGAAGTTCATTTTCCCTTGTAGCCGGAATACGGGGAATTCAAAATTGCAGAGAACGTGTTACATTTAGTCTACAACCAAGGAATGATTTGGTATGTATCAGAGCTTCCTCTTCCTGCCTGGCTCATATCTAATCTGGGGTGAGATTTTTATTTACTTCAACTGGATGGAGTGTGACCATAGTAAACACAGCCATAAGAATTAGTAAAGGACATAAACAGTTTATGATTGAAGGATTTCATGTGAATAGTCATTTCAGTAATGGTTTTTGAAGCATTTTGTGGAAAGGAATGATGAAGGAAATAGTCCATTTTTAGACCACTATCAGTTCCTGCAAAACAAATAAGCAAACAAAACTGAACAAGAACCAAGAACCAGTAGAATAAACTGTTGGGGAAGGTGGGGCTGGTGGCGGGGGGAGGCTAGGAGGAGCGGCTGCTGACCCCTCAGGAAGATTTCCTTCAGTAGCTGTGTCCCAGCGGGGAGCCTGCCCTCAACTCCCCACTCTCCTTTCATATTTTTTTTGGAGAATATTTATTTATTTATTTATTTATTGGCTGTACTGGGTCTTGGTTGCTTTGTGCAGCCTTTCTCTAGCTGCAGTGAGTGGAGCTACTCTTTATTGCAGTACATGGGCTTCTCATTGTGGTGGCTTCTCTTGTTGAGGAGCATCGGTTTTAAGCACAGATTCGGTAGTTGCAGTGCATGGACTTAGTTACTCCAAGGCATGTGGGATCTTCCCGGATCGAACAGTGACACAGGACCTTGCCGGACTGAACCTGTGTCCCCTGCATTGACAGGTAGATTCTTACCCACTGTGCCACTAGGGAAGTCCTCTCATTTCATCTTTTCACTAAGCCCAGGTGCATGACCATCCATCTACCGGATAGACAGACCCATCCTAGGGGAAGGCTGTTCACCCAGGTTAACTCCCAGCCATGGCAATCATGTTCATAAAGATGCTAAAGGCTGGAAGGGATCATCTGATCCTTATGGACAGGTGTGTCCCTGGGGGCATGGTGGAGAGCTCCCTAATCATTCTTCCACTTCTGGCTTTCCCTCCTGGACCCCCTAAAGTGCTCTCTGTTAAAATACAAGCAAACAAAGGAAAGGAAGAAGTGCCCGAATGTTCCATACATTCACAAGACACAATCTCTTCATCATCATACAGTAAAATGCAGGAGAAGTGGAGAATCAAGTAATACTCCTTTATTCAAATTCTGTGTTCTTGGGACTTCCCTGATGGTCTGGGAGCTAAGACTCCAAGCTCCCAATGCAGGGGGCTCGGGCTCAATCTCTGGTCAAAGAACTAGATCCTGAGTGTCACAACTAAGACCCGGTGTAGCCAAACAAATTTTTTTTTTAAGTTCTTATTTCAAGAAAAAAAAATTAATTCTGTGTTCTTATAGTTCACTTATTTTGAAAAATATTTTCATAAATGTAGTATTAAAATAATATATAACATTTATTTAACATTTGCTAGATATCAGGCACTTTTTCTTTTTACCTGTAATATTGGTTAAATCCTTATAGAGACCCTACAAGGTAATTAGTATTTTCTTCTCCATTTTAAATATGAGGAAACTGAAGAAAAGAGAAGCTAAGTGTCTTGCCTAACATCACATGGACAGTGATCTTTTTGCCTGATGTGAGAAACCAAAAGCTTTTTTTAAAGAGTTTTACTTATCAAACCTATCCTTGTATCTATATTTATCTTCCTGCTGCTAAATCCAAATTTGACAAGTATTGTATTGAATGAGCATCTAGTACAAGCAGATTAGCCTTCAGTCAGAAGATCTGGGTTTCTTTCCCTATTTGGCACTTATTTGCGGGGTAATTGTATCTCTGTTTCCCTGGCATTTTATCCCAGGCCTGTCATTCCCAAAAGCACTCAATTTGGTTGATATAGGTCACCCTTTTATTATTAGTCTTTGAGCAAATCACCTAATTTTCCCAGACCCAACTTTGGATACTAACCCCTCCTTTTATTTTATTTTTATATTAATATGTTTATTTACTTTTATTTCTGACTGTGTTGGGTCTTCATTGCTGTGTGTGGTCTTCTCTCTAATTGCAGCATGAGGGATTAGTTGTCGCTTAGCATGTGGGATCTTAGTTTCCCAACTAGGGATTGAACTTGTGTCCCCTACAGTGGAAGGCAGATTCCTAACCACTGGATCACCAGAGAAGTCCCTACTCCTCCTCTATGATTGCAGAAGGTTAAATGGGCCAAAACGTGTGAGGATTCTCAGTCCAAGGTGCAACAAAAGTAGCTGTGCTGCACATACGTTAATGGAAACTGAAAGTCAACAACTGATTAATGTAGCCCTCACCATGGATGCTTAGATGCTTAGTCACTTCAGTTGTGTCCAACTCTTTGTGACTCCATGTAGCCCACCAGGCTCCTCTGTCCATGGGATTCTCCAGGCAAGAATACTGGAGTGGGTGGCCATGCCCTCCTCCAGGGGATCTTCCTGACCTAGGGATTGAAACTACATATCCTGCATCTCCTGCATTGCAGGCAGGAGACACCAAGGAAGCCCTAGCCCTCACCATAGACAGGCAAAATCTAGAGCCTACTCAGAACCATAGGGTTATCCACTGTTTGCATCTTGACCAGAAGAGGGTCTTCCCTTTGCTAACTGTGAAAAGACATTCAGCATTCCTGTGTCAAGAGAATTTCTTTTAGGCCATGCTGTACAGCATGTGGGATCTTAGTTCCCCAACCAGGGATGGAACCTCTACATTGGGAGCTTGCAGTCTTAACCACTGGACCCCCAGAGAAGTCCTTTCTGGTTTTTTCTTAAGAGGCTATTTTAAAATAGGCTCTCAGCTCATCCGCAGAAGTGACTAGTCTTGCTTCCAGAAAGTGGAGGTTTTGGATCTCAGATCTCCAGGGGCTTCCTCAGTTATTTAAGCACAGAGTACACATCTCAAACTCTCAGAACCAAGGCAGACCCGAGGAGAACAGTAGCTAACTGGGCTCCCCTTGTGGTTTCAGGATGGGAGCCTTCTTCTCCCCATGTCTCCCTGCCTTCAACGTCCTCAAGCTCATTGGGCTCATGTACCTGCGCAGCTGGGCTGTGCTGACCTGCAATGCGCCGCACCAGCAAGTCTTCCGGGCCTCCAGGTCAGTGAGTGGAGAGAATTCACATCAACCACACTCACCTTATCCAGGGGGGGTCTCCCCAGCTCTCTGCCTGTCAAAATCTTGTTCACCCTCCATTTGCATTTCCTCCCTGAAGCCATGACCAATGCCCACTGCTCCCCTGCACCCCGACCTTGGAAGGAATCATGACTCTTCTTTAAGCTCATGACACTTCCTTTACAACTTTTTCCTGAAGTATAATCATCATCTAGTGTCAGTCACTCACTCATGGCCGACTCCCCATGGACTGTAGCCCACCAGATGGCTCTGTCCATGGAATTCTCCAGGCAGGAATACTGGAGTGGGTTGCCATTCCCTTCTCCAGGGCATCTTCCCAACTCAGATTGAACCCAGGTCTTCTGCATTGAAGACAGATTCTTTACTGTCTGAGCTTTCTCAGCTCCTATATATATACATAAACATATTTATATGTATATATATATATTTTATATAAAATGTGTGGGCTTCCTGCATGGTGCTAGTGGTAAAGAACCTGCCAGCCAATGCAGGAGACATAAGAGACACAGATTTGATCCCTGGGTTGGGAAGATCCCCTGGAGTAGGGCACTGCAACCCACTCCAGTATTCTTGCCTGGGAAATCCCATAGACAGAGGAGCCTGGTGGGCTACAGTCCATAGGGTTGCACAGAGTCTCCCACGATTGAAGCAACTTAGCATGCATGCATAAAGAATGTGTATACATAAACTGAGAAAGGCTTCACAGATTAACACTCACCTACCTACTATGTTCTAAGTGGCCCGATATTTTCTTTACTCTTCTAATCAGTCAATTTCATTACAGAGAACATGCTGTTTGAGAATCTGTCGGTGAACAGATCATTCATTCTCTTTTCAGGACTGTTTACAGTCCTAAAAACACCAAACAGACCTGCACTGTCCTCAGGGGAAGCCTGAGTGGCCGAGCTTTCAGATACTCACTTAGGGCCCAGGGCCCAGGGCTTAATCAGGCAGAGACTATTTTTCACCCTGAGCAGCCAGGAGCAGAGCAGATGAAAGGCTGAGAGACACAACCAAGTGAGAGACTTAAGAACCACAATGAAGGAATCAAACCATAGGGGTTTGATTTGAATCAAACCAAATCAAATCAGACATAGGAGACAAGCTCAAGGCTGGCTACTGGAGAGGGAATCACTACTTAAGGACTCAGGTGGGTGGGATAAAGGTTCTAAGATTTTTCCCATGAATTAGGTTTACTATGTGATGGCCATGGGGTCACCCCTCTCTTGGTTTGAGGTGGACAGATGATCAGCAAGTGTTTAGTAGATGAGCAGGTTGGGCTGGGTGATCATTAATTTCCTTGGAGTATCCATTTCTAGTTTGCTAAGTTGCCTGTGACCCTGTGACAGACCCTTTCCTTAGCAGTAATGGGAGGAGGATATTTTTCTGTTTGCAAAGAATTAGGGCTACAGTTTCTGTGTTGGTGTTTTGGGGGGGCAGGAGAAATGGGGGATACATACTCATCAGTGGCAGCTGGCCAGGAAATGAACTCAACACCTGGCACTTGTTTTCTTTGCAGATCCAACAATTTCTACTTGGCAATGCTCCTGTTTATGCTCTTCCTATGCATGCTGCCAACCATTTTTGCTATTGTCCGGTACAAACCATCCCTAAATTGTGGACCATTCAGGTAAGTCAGGGCTTCCCAGATGGTGCTAGTGGTAAAGATCCTGCCTGCCAATGCAGGATACACAAGAGACTTGGGTCATATCCCTGGGTAGGGAAGATTCTCTGGCATAGGAAATGGCATCCTACTACAGTATTCTTGCCATTAATAGAGGAGCATCCCATGGACAGCTTTTTTAAAAAAAGATATTTTTGATGTGGACCATTTTTTTAAGTCTTTATTGAGTTTGTTACAACACTGCTTCTGTTTTTTATGCTTTGGTTTTTTTGACCATGAGGCATATGGGATCCTAGCTCCCTGACCAGGGATCGAACCCACACCGCCTGCATTGGAAGCATGGAGTCTTAACCACTGGGCGGCCAGGGAAGTCCCCGGTGTCACTTTTGATTCTACACTTATCTAGCTGCATCAAGACAGAAGTCTCTAGAGTTATCTCCACCTAGGATTTGCTTTCAATTAGGGTTTTAAAATTTTTTTTTAATTTTATCTTTTGGCTGTGCGGCCTATGGGATCTTAGTTCCCCAACCAGGGATCAAACCTGCGCCCCCTGCATTGGAAGCATGGAGTCAACCACTGGACCACTGGGGAAATCACATTAAGTCAGTTTTGATACATTTATGTAACATTTACAGTCTGTCTTTGTATACGTTATACACGCACACACATACCCCCATGTAATTATTGACTTCATCTTCAAGCCTACACGTTAATTAAATGAATACTTTAGATAGCATCATCTTAGGAACCCTACATATCATCCACGTTCATCGGATACTTACTTTAGCTTTGAAACTGACTTGAGGATTGGCCTCTGGTCAACTAGCCCCCCCTTTTTTGATGGCTCACAGGATCCTTCTGCCAAAAGCAATATAATCTGGAATTATGGTTTTCTTTCTCACAGTGGACAAGAGAAAATTTATGACATCGTATCAGAAACCATTGAGAAGGACTTTCCCGCGTGGTTTGGCTCTGTAATTGGGTACATCAGTAGTCCTGTGGTCATCCTGCCAGCCGTACTGCTACTTTTGTGAGTACTTTCCTGCCAGTTGTAGGGGGACTTCTATGTGTTTGGCCAACAAGAAAATCATTGCTTCCCAGTTAGAGTATAAATTCAGTGAGTTCATTCAAAAGTCACTTATGGAGTCTGATGATCTGAACAGGAACACTGAATCCCATGGGGACCAGGGAGGCAGAGCATGATGGATTCATCACCAGCATTTGGACCATCGTTGTGGCCATTATCATGGTGTTCAGTGTCATTATCATTATTTTACTTTCCAGAGGTTTAATCTCAACATGGAATTTTACAGTGCAGCTCGGTAGCATCTGTTTTGACTTAAAGGGAAAAGAACATCAAATAGTGGATCCAAGATTCCTGGCATGATGCACTGTAAATGCATCATCCATCTTCACTCCTTTCTTACTGTTGTCACCTGTAAAGAATTTCAGGTCCATGGAGGTGGCTTTGAAAATCAGGAGAGAGAAAAGGAATGCCACCCCTTCCTGGTGCTCACCAGCCTGAGAACTTGCTGATACCTTTTGTCCCCAGAGGGTGGGCTGGGATGGGAGTGGGGGTTGGCTGGTCGCCCACATCTGGCGGGGAACATGGCCAGAAAAGCTGAGAAAGGAGATGAAGTACACTTACCACCCTGTGCTCTTCCACCCTAGCATGCTCATCTATTACCTGCAGAGCATCGCAAGATCCTTAAAACTCAGCAACCACCAGCTCAGAATGCAGATCCAAAATGCAAGTATTGTGTAACCTTTGCTATTGTGAAAGTGTGTCAGCCATCTGACTGATGTCCCTGGCCAGGGAATACAAGTGAGGTCATGCTTGGACTCTTGGCCCTCCCTCCCCCTGTCAGGACCTCCCAGGGCTATATAGTTACAAGAATACCCAGGCCTTCTGGTGTCAGAATGAGCCTCCTATCCCAGAGACTTTGTTGATGCCCTCAGCATTTCAGCATCCTCTCCTGTGCCCACAGGGAGCTTACAATGGACTAAACTCTTCTCCTGGCTCTGCTGACTAGGAGGGGAGAAAGGATTCCTCCCCAGCCCCATGTCAAGTTGGAATCTGAGTCCAAAGACACTGTTTAGATTCAAAGACCCACCTTTTCCCTATCTTTTAATTTCTGGTTGTCATTACAGTAAGTCCCCTACATAACAAACAAGTTCTGTTCAGAGAGTGTATTTGTAAGTCCAACAAAGTTAGCATAGGTACCCAGCTAACATAATTGGCTATATATCACTGTTCTGTCATAGGTTTATCATGCTTTTCACATAAAAAGCACATAACAAACAGACATACAAAATAAAAAAGCATTTTTAATCCTACAGTACAGTACCCTGAAAAGTATATTAGCACAGTACAACAGCTGGCACACAGGGGCTCTCATCAAGTGAACAGACAAGAAGAGTCATTGACTAGAGGAGGGAGTGGAGGTGGGAGATAGTAGAGCTGAAGGATCATCAGCAATAGGGAACAGAGGGTAAGCTGAGGTGTCACTCAGGCCAGACGTTGATGGGATGTGTGTTCACATCCTTGAAAGTATGTAACTTGAAGTTTCATGTGTAGGGGACTTACTATACCTTCTCTCCTGTCTGGGGCTCAAACCACAGATCTCAGAACAATCAGAGAATGACCAGTACTCACCAATCTTTCCACAATTTCTCCTCCTCTGCACGCATCTCAGGTATTCCCCTAGGCCTGGGACTAGGAGGAGGCAAGCGAGGCACTAGGGTGCCCAATTTAGAGGCACAGACTCTGAGGGTCACACCGACCCTGGGCTCTCACAGCCCCAAGAGTGAGCTCCTCCTTTAATTTGGCCCCTGGAGATCTCACTTGCTTCAACCCAGCCCCAGAACCCCATGCGAAAAACTCCCACCTTTCTTTTTTTAAACTCTCATAAATATCAATTAATGTAAAGAAACACTAACTCATTTCATAACAAGTCAAATAAAAAAATGTATCTGGGGACTTCCCTGGCAGTCACATGGTTAAGACTGGGTTTCCACTGCAGGGGGCACAGGTTCAATCCCTGATGCAGGAACTGAGATCCTACAGGCGGCATGTTTGGCCACTAAAATAAAAAAGAAAAAGAGAGAGAGAAAGAAAGAAAGGAAAGAGAGAGAGAGAGAGATGCAGCCAGAGTTGCAAAGTGCATTTTTATGAAAACATACATCTCTCATATGGTGGATCCATATTTCTCTTTTGTGTCTCAGGCAAACTATTCTTAGCAGAATCTCAACAAAATCTATCAAAGAGCTGCCCCTAAAAGTGAAACTTGCCAGGTGTTCAGCTTTCATATGTCAGCATGTATTCATTCAAGTCACAGGCTTAGGGTCAGCAGATGCTGTCCTCAGGTGATGGTAGTAGCCTGGCCATGGCCCAACTATGAGCAATGATGGCCCAACTACCAGAACCTTTCCCAGTCCCCATAAGAATAGTATTTGTTACTCCTTCCTGCTAAATCCAAAACAAATGTATGATTATCATTTATATTTTAGGCAAGATCTGAAGATAGGAAAAAGGTTGCCCAAATGGTAGAAGGTAAGTACAAACAAGAGTTCCTGATGTCTCAGTTGGTGGGCATTTTTAAAAAAAAACAGCCGTTAAGGTTTAATACTAACAAAAACAACAACAACAAAAAGACTTCCTACTCTAGTTCAGTTTTCACAATTAATTAGACCCAATAAAAATCTTGGGATAGGCAAATACCTGGTGGTCCGGTGGTTAAGATTCTATGCTCCCAATGCAGGGGGTGTAGGTTCGATCCCTGGTTGGGGAACCAATCCCACATACTTCAAGGTGTGGTCAAAAATAAATAAAATAAAAATGAAACAAAAACTATAACCTAAAGCCTTCTTTAAAAAATAATCTTAGGATATAAATGTTGGTCTGTATCTATAATTTTTACATCAGACCTAGGCCTGTGAATAATCCCAAAACATGTCTGAAATCAGAAGGAAATATTGAAATAGGCAAGAAAAAGCAGCACAAAATTCTGGAGGAAGCCCATAAGAATGTCTTGGCCTTGTTCATATCTGTGTACTTCCTCTTAGTGGCTCATTTCTTCCTTGCAAGATGCCCGCCCCTGTCTCTGCCCCTTGGGTCATATCCCCCATGACCCTGTGGGGGCCTCTGTGTCCCCCACCTGCAGAACAATGTCAGGTGGGCAGGTCCAGCCATGAAAACAGATTTCCCAGTAAGGAATCCAAGCCCAGTGGGCTCACCTCTTCCTGTCTTGCCCAGCAGTTCCTGGACACACTTGTTCCCATCTAGGCTTATCCAGGGAGAAGGAAAGAACATCCCTGTAGAAAGAATGAAAATATAAAGAGGATCGTGGGCTGAAGGGAGGGGAAAGTGGACAGGTACAGCTCAAAGGAAACACATCTGCCACTTGGAGCCACTGACAGGTCATGGTATGAACCAGAAGGATCATCAGACAATGGCAAAATTGTGTGGCTCGTGTTCTTCTGCAGAAAATGAACGAGAAGATGACCCAAAAGGCTCTGTTGGCCGGTTCTTTTGTCTGCTTTTCCTTTTTTTTTTTTTAAACTCTATGGCTCTTTGATATTTATTTATTTCTTTGTTTGGCTGCCCCAGGTCTTAGTTTCGGCACATGGGATTTTTAGTCATGGCATTCAAGCGCTTAGTTCCCTGACCAGGGGTGGAACCTGGGCCCCCTGCACTGAGAGCTCAGAGTCTTAGCTGCTGGACCACCAGGGAAGTCCCATTTTGTCTGCTTTAATCCAGAACTAATTGGGAGGGATGTGTTTCCTTCCAGGAAAATGCCTGATTAAGAGTCTTGAGGCCTCAGGGTTCTGTTCGCTCCAACCGCTTTCTCAGAGAGCAAGCCTACACATAAAAACTGCTGTGGGAAGAGACTGTAGCTTATGTTACAAAATTCCACTGTTTCATTGTTGTTCAGTCACTAAGTCGTGTCCCACTCTACAACCCCTGGACTGCAGCCCACCAGGCTCCCCTGTTCTTGACCATTGTCCGGAGCTTGCTTAGATTCATATCCATTGAGTCGGTGATGCATGTAACCATCTAATCCTGCCACCTCCTTCTCCTCTTGCCCTCAGTGTTTCCCAACATCAGGGTCTTTTCTAATGAGTCGGCTCTTTGCATCAGGTGGCCAAATTCCACTGTCATTGTCAAGTATTATTTGCCAATGGAGCATAATTCAGCTTAGTTCCAGTTACCTTCAAAAATTAGGATTTCTATAAATTTTCTCAGGATAGCAGTATCATCCTCTAACGTCCATTTTCCAGCCCAAGACCACATTTATTTTTCAGTGTTCTCTGAATTGTTTCTAAAACACCATAATTATCATCCAAGCTCCATTGTATCCGTTACATAGATAAACAAACAGAGCCCCAGAGCTAATGGGGCCATTAGATGGTGCAGCTAAAAAGGCTTGGGGTTCATTTGATTCCTCCTACACTCCTTTCTAGCTTCCTAGGTGGCTCAGTGGTGAAGAATCTGCCTGCCAATGCAGGAGACATGGTTCAGTCCCTGGGTTGGTAAGATCCCCTGGAGGAGGAAATGGCAGCACACTCCTGTGTTCTTGCCTGGGAAATCCCATGAACAGAGGAGCCTGGCAGGCTACAGTCCATGGGGTCGCAGAGTCAGACATGACTGAGCGACTAAACAACAACACTTCCTTCCAACTCCAACTCTCAATGAAGAAATGATTTGAATGATAAAGTTTCACCCATCCAGCTAGGAGTATCTGCAAGTGCACACAACTCTAGATCCACCTGCAGGAAGTCAGGATACTGGCAGTGACACCAACCTGAGTGTGTCTTCCTCTTGCCCTCCCTCTTCCTGCAGCCCGCATCCAAACCCAGGACGAAACCACCAAGAGGTTTCCCAAGGACAGTGATCTCGGCAGCCAGTTGTCCTCGGCTCACTCGGCGACACCGCAGAACAACGGCACTGTGGTCAATTTTGACTCATCGAGCAGCAGGAGTAGTAGGGTGGAGACCATTGCCCAGCCCACGACCCCGAGCCCCCAGCCTGGGCCTGGCAGCCCCAGCTCCCCTCTTCCTGGCTTCTCCAGGTCTAGGCACTATTCTACCAGGTGAGTCATCTGCAACTCGGCAGAAAATCTGCCTCCTTGGTGATACCCTCCCGTGATGGCCCAGAGCCATAAAGAGCAGCATAAAAAGCCATTAAGGCTTCAAAGGCCCTAATAGTTTCCAAGGAAGTGAGAGCCATTACATTCCATTTCTGCTGAACATCACAAGGCCACTTCTTCCTGTGACAGCTGCGATTGAGGAAGAAATGAAAGGACAAAGTTTATCAAGCAGGACAAATTCTTCCTTCTCAGCCTTCTGCCACATAACCTATAAGCAAACCTTCCTGCCAGCCTAGGGTATTTATTTCTATAGCCTATGAAAAGAAAATGCCTTAAAAAATTTTTTTTCCATTGGGGACTTTAATGAAGGGCAGGATTAATTTTATTTTATCCTTTTAAATCAATATTTTTCTAAGATTTTTAAAAATATGGACCATATTTAAACTCTTTTATTGAATTTGTTACAATATTGCATCTGTTTCATGTTTTGGTTCTTTGGCCAGGAGGCGTGTGGGATCTTAGTTCCCCAACCAGGGATCGAACCTGCACCCCCTGCACTGGGAGGTGAAATCTTAACCACTGGACTACCGGAGAAATTCCAGAGGGATTAATTTTAATTGGTGTGTCAGTTGTTTGCTTATCAATGGCAGCAACACTCTAACTCATGAATTCCCAAAACAAATTTATTGTAAAGAATTCTTTAATGTCTAATTCAACAAGCTTTTATTGAGAATCAGCTCTATCCTAGTCTCTGTGGTTACCATAGCTGCAGAGATGATCAGACACATCTCTGCCTCAAGGAGTTGACAGAATAGTGAGAAAGTGATGTAGGTAATTTTTATATAATGTGATAAATGCTATGCTTCTGTGATAAACATGTACTTTCAGAGGACAGGGTAAGTCTACGTGGAGACTGCATAAATATTTCATAGGAGAAATAATATTGGACTTCAGCCTTAAAGGCTAAGTAAGAGCTCACTAATGGAGAAAAGCCAAGAATAGTATTGAGTAATAAATTGTTTTTTTTTAACTTTTATTTATTTATTTGGCTGCACCAGGTCTTAATTGCAGCATGTGGGATCTATTTCCCCTGTACAGGGATCAAACCCATGCTCCCTGCATCAGGAACACAGAGTCTTAACCACTGGACCACAAGGAAAATCCCGTAAACTAGTATTGATGAAAAGCCACTTTTTAAATTGACGTAAAAAGAACAATTCTTGTATTTCTGGGATAAAACACTCCTGGTGACAATGTACAATTCTTTTTATTTATTAAGAAACAAACTAGAATATGTTCCTGAGCATTCTTGGTTGGTTATAGACAGTATTGCCTAAGACCTATACCAGTTAAAAAAAAGTTTGCAGTTCGTAGTCAATTAAATCCCTCCATTAAAAAGAGACAATGGCATTGAAAAGAAAGAAATAATGCTATTTGTACCAACATGGATGGACCAAGAGATTGACATACTGAGTGAAGTAAGTTAGACAGAGAGGGAGAAATACCATATGACATACTTTATATGTGGAATCTAAAAAGAAATGATACAAATGGACTTACAAACCAGAAAGAGACTCATAGACTTAGAGAACAAACCTATGGTTGCCAGGGGGTGGAGGGGAAAGAATGAGGGGAAGGGATATTTAGGAACTTTGGGATGGACATGTACACACTGCTATATTTAAAATGGATAACCAACAAGAACCTACTACTGTATAGCACAGGGAAATCTGCTCAATGTTATATGGCAGCCTGGATGAGAGAGGAGTTTAGAGGAGAATGGATACATGTATATGTAAAAGCTAAGTCCCTTTGTTGTGCATCTGAAACTATCACAACCTTGTTAATCTGCTATACTCCAATACAAAATAAAAAGTTAAAAAAAAAAGGAGACACTGCAGTAGAGTAAAAAAAATGAAGACAATGGTATTTGTATAAAAAAAGTGGTTACTATGTGAGGTGATGAATGTGTTCATTAGCTTGAGTGTGGTAATTATTTCACAATATATACATTATTAAATCAAGTTGTGTACTTGGAACATGTATAATTTTTATATGTCAATTATACCTCAATAAAGATGAGGTATATATTACTATACTAGTAATTGAAAAGGTCCATTACTATTCCACTATACAGACACAGTTTATTTAACCAGTTTCCATTTATTATATTTTTGGTTTGGGGATATAGAGAGAATGTTATAAAGAAAAAACAAAAAAAATTAAAAATAAAAAACAAAAAAATTAAGGAATGTACCATAGCAGAGAATAAGCATGAACAAAGGTATGATGTTATAAGGAAGTGAAGCATCTTTGGAAAATGACCATAGTAAAGGGAGCCTGGAGGGGTTTCCCTGGTGGCTCAGGAGTAAAGAATCCACCAGCAATGCAGGAGACGTGGGTTCGATCCCTGGGTGGGGAAGATCCCCTGGAGATGGAAATGGCAACCCACTCCAGTATTCTTGCCTGGAGAATCCCATGGACAGAGTGCACCTGAGAGAGGGGTCTATGGGGTCACAGAGTCAGACACGACTAAGCAACTGAACACACACATACAAGGAGAACCTGGGAGGGGGGCAGGAGATGAGTCTGGAAAGAAGTGTGATGCTGAACCACTAAGGCCTTTGAGTCTCTTTGGGATTAGAACATTGTCTCTTTATTATTATTATTATAACTATAGTTGATTTACAAAGTCACATTAGTAAGTGATTCAGTTATATAAACATAGATATATACATATAACTTTCCTGGTGACTCAGAGGGTAGTGAATCTGCCTGCAATGCAGGAGACTCGGGTTGGGTCAGGAAGATCCCCTGGAGAAGAGAATGGCTAACCAGTCCAGTATTCTTGCCTAGAGAATTCCATGGACAGAGGAGTCTGGTGAGCTACAGTCCATGGGGTCACAAAGAGTCAGACAAGTGACTTTCATTTTCTTTTCACCTCATTCTTTTGCAGATTCTTTTTCATGATAGGTTATTACAAAATACTGACTATTGTTCCCTGTACTATACAGTAGGTCCTTGTTGTTTAAATTTTTTATCTTTTTTTGTTTGTTTTCACTCCAGACTGACTATATTATTGGCAAGATCTTTTATATTTTAGTTCTAGGTTGGCTAAGTTATTGGCAAGACCATTTCTGCATTATATGGGTCAATCATTTCAACTGTACCTACACATAAGAAAACAGAACCCTGCAGTCTTTTCATGGAGATGAGATATCAAAAAGGCACACTGCCCCTAACTTATATGGCAAATTATATTTGATCAGAATGTAACACAGTGAAAACAATATAGGTAAAATATAGGAGGGTTATTTGGCAGGGGGGATTGTCTTGTTTTAAAGACAGTAAGTTAACAGGAATTGTCTTTGTGTATATAATGGGTTCTGGCAAGAAGGAGGGATTCCAATAGTGCTGGAGAGGTGTCGATTGAAAAAGAAACAAACAAAAAAACGCACAACCTAAAGTTTGAGACTTATGTTTCAGTCAGTAGACTTACTGAGGACTGGGCTTCCCAAGTAACTCAAATGGTAAAGAATTCACTTGCAATGCAGGAGACCCAGGCTCAATCCCTGGGTCAGGAAAATCCCCTGGAGAAGGGAATGGCAACCCACTCCAGTATTCTTGCCTGGAGAACAACTCCATGGGCAGAGGAACCTGATGGACCACAGTCCATGGGGTCGCAGAATCAGACATAACTGAGTGACTAACACACACACACACACACACACACACACAGTGAGGACTATGGCCTAGGACATGGCATCTCAGGTAGTTCTGAGGGACTGTTCCAAAAAGGTAAGGGAGAAGTCAGAATACACAGGAAGTTTTGCTGGAAAAAAACCATGCAGTGGAACATCAAAGGATAACTGCTAGTTGCAAAATACAGATGTCTCAACTTAATGACTTTAGTGCTTTAAAAAAATTTTTTATTGGAGTATAATTGCTTTTCAATATTGTGTTTGTTTCTGCTGCACAACAACATGAGTCAGCCATATGTATACATATATCCCCTCCCTCTTGAGCCTCCTTCCATACACTCATCCCACTTTTCTAGGTCATCACAGAGCACCGAGCTGAGCTCCCTGTTCCTCTATGGAAAGATGCAAGAGTCTGGGCTCACTGAAATCATTCATTTGATTTGAATCTCAACTACCTAGGGCCAGTATCTTGTTTTTCTCTATTCTGAAACTCCTTCAGGGTGCACTGTTTTGGGTAGCTGCGTGCCTGATGGCTTTACATTCTTGGTTTAGAGAAATGGCAGGTGACATTCTTTTTTTTTTTTTTTTTTTTGTCTCTTGGTTATGTAGACTGGAAATCTGAGCCTAAGTTGTTGGCAGGGCCCTGTTCCCACTGAAGGCTCTAGAGAAGGATCTGTTCCAAGCCTGTCCTGGCTTCTGGTAGTTTCTTGACTTGTGGCAGCATAACTGAAGGTGACAATCTTTGTCCATACATTATGGGGAGGAACTGTCCAAGAATCTGGACAGCTACATGGCAGAGATGATCAGTGGCAATGTTCACAGAATGCACTCCACAATCCCTAGACACACTATGTTGTCCTTGTGACTTAGTCACTCGGTCATGTCTGACTCTTTGTGATCCCATGGACTGTAGTGCACCAGGCTCCTCTGTCCATGGGATTTCCCAGGCAAGAAAACTCTAGTGGGTTTCCATTTCCTCCTCCAGGGAAGCTTCTTAACCCAAGGATCCAACCTGCATCTCCTGCGTCTCCATTATTGCAGGTGAATTCTTTACCTCTGAGTCACTGGGGAAGCCCCTAGGCCTAAAGAATTCTGGAGATGTTGAATGGGGTGTGTGTTCTTCACATGAGAAGGACATGAATTTGGGGGGCCAAAAGCCAGAATGTTATGGACCAAACTGTATCCCCTCAAAATTTATATACTGAAGCCCTAACCACCTGTATTTGGAGACAGGGTCTATAAGGAGGTTAGAGGTTAAATGGAGCCAAACTCGTGGGGAGGAGTGGCTTAATCCAATAGGAAGCACCCTTATAAGAAGTGGGAGAGACACCCAGAACTCTGTCTCCTTCTGTGTGTACACAGAGAAGAGGTCATGTGAGAATGGAGACAGAGGAGCCTGGCAGGCTCAGTCCTGTCCATGGAGTTGCAAAAGAGTAGGATACGACTTAGCAATTAAACCAGAGCTACAGTGTTAGAAGAGGACTGTCAACAAGCCAGTAAAAGAAGTCTGACCAAAACCAACCCTAAGAACACCTTGATTTTGGACTTCTAGTTGCTAGAGCTGTGAAAAAATAAATTTCTGCTGTTTAAGGCATCCAGTGTATGCTTTTCTTTTATGGTGCCCTGCAGACTATTAGGGCTCCGCAGGTGGCGAAAGTGATAAAGACCTGCCTGCCAATGCAGGAGACATGAGAGATGCAAGAGACACAGGTTCGATCCCTGGGTTGGGAAGGTCCCTTGGCAGAGGGCATGGCAACCTACTCCATTTTCTAGCCCGGAGAATCCCGTGGACAGAGGAGCTTGGCAGGCTACAGTCCGTGGGATTGCAAGAGTCAGACACTGCTGAGTGACTAACACTACACAGGCTGTTACTAATATGGGGTCCTACACATTTCTTAAAAATTTTTCCTAGATGTTTTTTATTATAATGTTACTCAAGGTGGCATTTGGAATAGGGGTTCTGAGATTTTTGTGAACCTATTAATAGTGGTCCTTGGTTCCTTTTCTTGAAGCCTGCTCTTACTGCTATTGCCTCACATCAATCTACCTTGTAGCTTCTGTTACTGAGCTGCTGCATTCAAAGGGACCTGACCCTAGTTTACCTTCATATTGGAGGACAAAGACACTATGATTTCCAAATGCTATCCTTGAGGTTACGACTGGGAAGTTTAGGATAGGATAGTAAGTCCCCTGAACCAGCCGGTGTGCAGTGTGGTCAGCAACCTGCGCAGATGAGTTTCCTGAATGTCCTGCAGGAGTTGGGCGCTCTCCTCTCCCCTGTGGGGGCGCGGCCCTGATGAGTGGGGTTTGATTTGTTACAATATTGTTTCTGTTTTACCTTTTGGTGTTTTGGCCTCATGGCATGTGGGATCTTTGCTCCTCAGCCAGTGATGAAACCCGCACCCCCCTGCAGTGGAAACATGGAGTCTTAACCACTGAATCACCAGGGAGGTCCCCACTGGACTCACTGATACTTCAGAGCAGGTTTTGGTGAAAATGTAGAGGCAGCAGCCACCTGTCCTGCAACACTTGGATGGCTTGGGGGCTCTGAGAACACCAAAGCCACAGGTGTCTAACTACCTCTGTCTTTCAGGTATCCACGTGGCCCATGTATGAACACAAGTGACCTTCATAGGAGCAAATCCTGCACACCTGGGATGTTTACAAAGCACATTGAAGACGTTCACTCAGAACCTCTTTTCCGAAAAGATTTTCAGCCAATCAACCATGGGTCAGGGGTCTCAGCCTTGGTGCCACATAGTCCTCGGTCCCATGCCCCCAGATACTATCTCATTAATGAACGTGACTCTCAGCAAAAGAAACATTCAACTTTCTGGCCAGAAAGACATTTCAAGATAGACACCTCCGGGGACACTGCGGATATGTACCCCAGGAACATGAGACGGTGTGCACCCCTGGCCTCTCCACAGCTCAGTGAAGAAGAGGAGGAGGTTCCGAGGAGACAGGTGAGCAGACGGGCCTTCCACCCGCACTCCTTGACCGACCTCCATGGGATGCATCATTTTTATGTTGACGAAAGTTCAGGAAGTCAGGCCCTGACTCCTGAGCTCCAGAGACCAACACATTACACATCTTGGAATGATGGCTTTGGGGGTCAACTTGACAGGCCAATGTACATGCACAAAAAAGCACGCTCCCAGAATTTCCAATACCCACAGCACCCTCTGAAGCCCAGGGCTAAGGCCAAGTTTGAACCATCCATCACAGAATCTGACTTCATGTCAGCGGCATCCAGCAGGGACCAGCAGAACAGTGGCACCAACCAGTACTTCCAGGTCACCCACAGCCAGCCCAAGTGCCCAAGGTCTGCGGGCCAGTTTGCCCGGAGGAAGGCAATATCAAGGCAGGAGTTGACTGCAGGTCTGAATGACCTGATTTGTTCAAACGTCTAGGGCTTTCTTCTGGCATCCTGTTCCTAGAAATCACTCCTACTGGTGGAGTGTGGTGTGGTTGACAATGCATGGTCCCTCCCCTTCTGGGAAGACAGATAAACACACCCAGCGGATGTGATCAGTGGGGCATATCCAGGCACGTCGTCTGCTGGTTGTGGCACAGAGACCCACAGGGCCATGACTCCCTAATCTACAGCAACCGAACACAAGTGGGCTGTGTCCGGGGTCTCTGAGTCCAGACATTTTAGGAGATTGTTTCAAAAAACATCAACCTTTGACCTCCATTCAGTGTGACTCCAGATCATAAGCAAGCCAGGCAGCTCACTTAATTGCTAAACCCTTACGTGACATGTCTACCCTTGTCCTAAATCTTAGGAGTGACCTGTTTGTGTTATAATGTTCTCTTGCAGCACACATAACTCAGTCCTCCCTGATAAGCACCCCAAAATGAGTTGGCTGCCCTTAAAGATTTCACAGTGCTTAATTACTTCACATTAATAATCAGTTTGATAGTGACCAGAGTAATTAAAATTTATTAAGAATGTAAGATGTTGAAGCTGAAGCTCCAATATTTTGGCCACCTGATGCGAAGAGCTGACTCATTTGAAAAGACCCTGATGCTGGGAAAGATTGAAGTCGGGAGGAGAAGGGGACAACAGAGGATGAGATGGTTGGATGGTATCACCGACTCAATGGACATGAGTTTGAGTCAACTCCGGGAGTTGGTGATGGACAGGGAGGCCTGGCATGCTGCAGTCCATGGGGTCGCAAAGAGTTGGACACGACTGAGCGACTGAACTGAACTGAACTGAAGAATGTACCATACTGTTTACCCAACTATGTATCTGTATTAGGGCTTCCCCCATGGCTCAGTGGGTAAAGAATCGGCCTGCAATGCTGGAGACAGGAGACACAGGTTGGATCCCTGGGTCCAGCAAGATCTCCTGGAGGAGGAAATGGCAACCCTCTCCAGTGTTCTTGCCTGAAAAATCCCACGGACAGAGGAACCTGGTGGGCTACAGTCCATGGGGTTGCAAAGAGTCAGACATAACTAAGTGATGAAGCACACACATATATCTGTATTAGTTAGTCAGGACCCTTGGGTTGGAGGTAACAAAATCCCCAAGGTTTATTGGTTCCTTTGACTAGGAAGGATGAGAATCAAGCTAGCTTCAGGCTCAGCTGGACCTGGCTATCAAACATCTTCTGGATTTTGTCTTTTCACCTCTCAGCTCTACTTCTGTTTGTTGACCTTGTTTTCTCTTACTGCCAACAGGCTTTCTCCATGTAGTAGGTGAAGGAGGAATGCACAGACACAGAAAATTCCAGGTTGATGGCACCCAGCCAATGAGCCCTAAGGAAAGAACAGAGCTACACCCATTTGCACTCCTGTCCTATTTCCATGATAACTCTTTCACTTTAAATTTATCTTTTAAGTTTTCTGTCTCCTCCATCAGAATATTGAGTTCCTTTGAGAGAGGAATGGTGTTTATTCATTTCTGCAGAACTGGTAACTGATACATAACACATTTTGTACTTGTTTTCTCCCTCTCACTACATAACAAACTTAGTAATTTAAAACAACACTTATTTATCAACTTAGTTTCCATAGTTCACCTGGATGCTCAGCTAGGGTCTCAAGCAAGGTGTCATCCAAGAGCCTGCATCTCATCTGGGGCTAGGGGGTCACCTTCCATTGTTGTATGGCTGTTGGCAGCATTCACTTCCTTGGGGTTGTAGGACTGAGGTGTTCTGCTCCCAGGGGCAGCCTGCATTTCCCTACCACATGATCCTCTCCATAGTGTGGCTCTTTGTACCTTCAAGGCCAGCAAGAGAAGGCCTTCTCACATTTGAATCTCTCTCTTGGCAAGACGTGGATTATCTTTTAAAGGACTCACCTGATTAGGTCAGGCCCATTCAGGATAATGTCCTTTTGATTCATTCAAAGTTAATTAGTCAGAGACCTTAATTATATCTAAATAAATTCACCTTTACCATATAATAGAACCTCATCATGAGAGTGAAATCTTATCAGATTCACAAGTGCCAACACACTCAACAAATTTTCAAGAAATGTACAACAGGGGCAGGAATTCTGGGGAGCATCTCAGAAGGCTGCCTATCCTAGGTATTTCATGAAACATCTGTTGAGTGTAAATGGATGGATAAATAAATGACTGGACTGGAGTAATGAATAAATTGTAAATGACATGGTAACAAGATTATCTTCCAAGATCTACAGCTAATTCTAACCTCAGAGAAAAATCTAGTATAAATAATGCCACTTTGAAAATAGACAGAGGTCTTCCCTGGTGACTCAGTGGTAAAGGACCCACCTGCCAATGCAGGAACCACAGTAGGAAGAGAAGTCACTGCAGTGAAAAGCCTGAGTACTGCGAGTAGAGAGTGCCACAACTAGAGAAAAGCCTGTGCAGCAATGAAGACTGAGCACAGCCAAAAATAAATAAAACTTTTAAGAATAAAAAGTAGACCCAGGTTAACACTCCTCACAAAAACCATGAAAAAGTGTGCAGTATTTTCACATTTCTTGACAGTGCTTAATTACTTCACATCATGCCCTCCAATTCTTTGGCTACCTGATGCAAAAAGCCGAGTCGTTGGAAAGACCCTGATGGTGGAAAAGACTGAGGGCAGAAAGAGAAGGGGAGGACAGAGGATAAGATGGTTGGATGGCATCACCAACTCAATGAACATGAGTCTGAGCACTCCGGGAGATGGTGAAGGACATGGAAGCCTGATGTGCAGCAGTCCATGGGGTTGCAAAGAGGCAGACATGACTTAATGACTCAACAACAACAAAATGCCCTCCCAACCACGACAGACCCAGGAGGTTGTGGCATGTTCTAGATGAAAAGCTTACCCTGCCATGGGAACATCCCTTTGTGGTACAGGTGCCTGCAGGAATTCATCCATGTGGGTACTCTAGTTCACATGCTTGGTCTCGGGGCTGTAGCCTAGAGCTCCCTGGGACATTGAAAAAGCCTACTCTGCCCCAGGCAGCAGTACCTGTGTCTGTGTGTGGGTAGGGGAGCATTCCATCCGGCAGGCCTTGCAGCATTCCTAAGAAAACACGAGTTTAGCCAATATTTATCCAGGGTTGCAGATGTGTTCATCAACTTTCAGTGAGCAACACAGCTCACATACACTCCAGCACTTAGTATCAGGTATGACTTTAATTTAGAGCAATTTAAAAGATGCAGAATAGTACAGAGACTAGTGTGACAAGCACTCATACTTCTATTATGTCAACAACTGTTGACATTTTATTTCCATCTAGTCATTTTGTTATTAAAATATTACAGATCCCAAAATTTACTCTAATCCCCACACTTAGTTGCATTCCCCTCATGCTACTAAGAGTTCAGCATGTGTCCATTCACCATTTGTTTACAGTTACATATGTTGTATGCATATAACTATATATGTATAAACATCCATAAACAATATGTAAGTATGTCTTAAGTAAGTACTATAATACGGCATGTATTGTACATACTTACCTTTTTAATGTCCGTTGAAGAAATAAACAGATCAAGCTCACTTATTGTAACTGCTATGTACTGTTTCATCATGAATAAACTACACGATGTTTATCCATTTCTTACTGATGGACATTGAAGTCATTCCCACTTCTTTGCAGCTAAAAATACTGTTACACTATTCTATAAAGTGTCTACTGCACATGTGCCCATGATGAGTTTGAAGTGGATACTGGTCCTTTTTAAAAATTATTTTTAAAAAGATTTTTATTGAAATATAGTTGATTTACAATGTATTAGTTTCAGGTGTACAGCAAAGTGATTCAGTTACATACACAAATATATACATATATAAACAAATATATATTATATAATAATAATTACATATATAAACATATATTCTCTTTTAGATTCTTTTCTATTAGAGGTTACTACAAGACACTAAGTATAGTTTTTGTGCTATACTACAAGATACTGAGTAGAGTTCCTGTTCCAGTAAATCCTTTTTGATTATCTATTTTACATGTAATAGTGTATATATTTTGGAGCTTCCCGGCTGGCTCAGTGGGTAAAGAATTCACCTGCAATGCAGGAAATGCAAACAGATGGGAGTTCCATCCCTGGGTCAGGAAGATCCCCTGGAGGAGGGCATGGCAACCCACTGCAGTACTCTTGCCTGGGGAATCCCATGGACAGAGGAGCCCGGTGGGCTACAGTCCATGCGGTCACAAAGAGTCGGACATGACTGAGCGACTAAGCGCACACACATTACTATACATAAAATAGATAAACAACAGGACCTACTGTATAGCGCAGGAACTACAGTCAATATTTTGTAATAACCTACAATGGAAAAGACTCTGAATCACTTTGCTGTAAAAATGTTAGCGACGTAAGGATGATTCTCTTGGTCACTCCCCTGCCCCGCCTTTTTTTTTTTTTTTTTCCCCTGCTGCATTGTGAGGCATGTGGGATCTTAGTTCCCTAACCAGGGTTTGAACCCATGCCCCATGGCTTGGGAGCACAGAATCTTAACCACTGGGCCACCAAGGAAGTCCATCTTGGTCATGTTAGGTAGTTAGAATAGGGGAAAGGAGTCCAAAATGGCGGTGGCTAAAAGACAAAGAAGGGAGAAGCCCGCAAAAATAGAACAAAGGAAGGTCAAGGAAAGGTCTGAGGACCAGAGTGAAGCCCTCAAGCAGGACAAACAGCACTCCTGGCTAAGCCCAATTTGCATGGGGCAGGCCCAGGGGGAGGAAAAAACATAAAAGGAGGAGCCAAAGCGCTTTCTCTCTCTACCCCACGTGCATGCGTGCTTTCTCTCTCTCTCTCTCTCCCTCCCACGTTCGTGCGCGCTTTCTCTCTCTCACTCCCTCTCTCCCACGCGTGCATGCGCACTTTCTTTCTCTCTCTCTTCGCCGCCCCCCTCGTGTGCGTGCGCTCTCTCTCTCTCCCTCTCTCTCTCTCTCTCCCGCGCGCTGTGGCACTCTTCTCTTTGCGTCTTTGGGTTGACATGCCCTCACCCCTCGAAGATGGATTTTCCTGCTAATATCTAAATAAAATAGAGCTGCAACACTGATTTGTCTAAGAACTCCAACATGGTCCATTCGAGACCTGAGAGCTATAACACGGTCTGTCCAAGACCTGCGAGCTGTGACACGCCGAGGGCTTTAATGTCCGTCACTCCAAATCTTTGGTGTGATGACACAAGAACCGAGGAGCATACACTCACCTGACCATCACTTCTTACATTTCTGGATTCATGAATGCCATGAAATTCAAAGAAAAGTTTTCTACACACCTCTAGAAGACTAACTTCCCTCATCTGTGGTAGCATTCCTGTTTTCCTGATACTCTGTAGTTGCGTGTTTGTGTGTTTTTCCTCCTTTTTAGGGTTCATATGTTATTGTACGTATGTTTTAACCTTTGCCCATTTCATAGTAAACATTGCATATACTTACAGGACGTGGGAATCAGTAAAGCATATGAGTCAACATGTGACCTTCAGAAATATAAACAGGTGTGGTGTGTACCATAGTTCTGCCACTTATTAGCTATGTTGCCTTGGTCACACTTACCTGTGTGATACTCTGTTTTTAAAATTATTTTTACTTTTGGCTGTGTTGGGTCTTCATTGCTGCACAGGCCACTCTAGTTGCCATGCGTGGGCTTCTCATTTCAGTGGTTTCTCTTGGTGTGGAGCGTGGGCTCTAGGGCATGCGGGCTCAGTAGTTGTGGCTCTTGGACTCTAGAGCACAGGCTAAATAGTTGTGGTGCACAGGCTTAGTTGCTCAGCAGCATGTGGGATCTTCCCTGTTCAGGGATCAAACCCATGTTCTCTGCATTGGCAGGTGAATTCTTAACCACTGGATGATAGATAAGTGCCAATCCTCAGTTTCTTAACCCAGGTTGTTCAGTCACTCAGTCATGTCCGACTCTTTTCAACCCCATGGACTGCAGGCAATTGGAAATAGTTGTCTCTACCTGTGAGGGTTAAATGGCACAATGCAGGTAAGGTGGTTGGGACAGTGGCCTGCCAATGAATAAAGAAGTACCTGTATGCCGACAGAGTAGATCACCTAGCACCTGCCTGACTAAGTAAACATGCATACAGTTCTTCATCAATGTCTACGTAGAAAGCAAATACTCCATTCAGGAGCTTTGAGGATCAGAGCACTTGGACACTTGGCCCACCCCCTTGGTGGTCTGGTGGTGGTTTGAGTTAGGAATCTCTGGGCCTCCTGCCCCATAGGCACTTAGTTAAAATTCATCTTGGACTTCGGTGAGGTGTGCCCTGGACAACTGAGTGACTTGGAGGCCTGACAACCTCCCAGGTGGGGTCTGATCAATGGAATCTACAGATGTCAGTCATTCCTTCTGCCGTGGTGGCTCTGAATAGCCTCCAGCAGACTGCTGAACAGGCCAGCTGAGCAGCTCTGGTGGGCGGGTGGCGCTCAACCTCTGGATCTTGCCAGCTGCTCATCCTGCCCTGTCCCGGGCTCTGGAGATAAAACAGATGAGAGCCTGCCCTCGGCTGGCCCTACTTCGCCCGGCCCCTGCTGCCAGTGTGTGAAGACCTCGGGGATGAACAGTTTGCCTCTCTGAATATTTCACATATATCCAGGACTGGCATTTTCTGGCAGCAAAGATTAAAGTGTCTTACAGTACTAGAAAAATTTTAAACCCATGCTCCATTTTTAAGTATCAGTTCAGATCAATTCAGTTGCTCAGTCGTGTCCGACTCTTTGTGACCCCATGAATCGCAGCACGCCAGGCCTCCCTGTCCGTCACAAACTCCCGGAGTTTAGCCAAACTCATGTCCATCAAGTCGGTGATGCCATCCAGCCATCTCATCCTCTGTTATCCTCTTCTCCTCCTGCCCCCAATCCCTCCCAGCATCAGGGTCTTTTCCAATGAGTTTGTAAGTATAAAAGCCTCTTAAATGTTCGATGTCTAAAAGTCACTTTCTAGAGCAAAACTTACTTTCCCTCAGCTTTGTTTTCACAGTGTTTTATCCCCAAACAAAATTCTAATAAGCTCCAGGCTATGAGAGTTCAAAGCTGCGACTTCAAAAATTATTCTACATTGAATTTTTTAATGATGCTTTTTAAATTTAAGAAAACCTACATGTCAGTAGTTAATATAGTAAGCAGTAGATAATGCTATAAAGTGAAAAAATGTCTTTTGGCATTACCCCCTCCTGTTAACAGTTTATTCTATGCCTTTTTAGAAGTGAATATTCCAAACAAAAGTACATATATCAACATATATAACATATATGTAGACATAGAAATATAAGCATATACAAACACAACTTGAGTTATTTCTCTTTCTCACTCAAGATATATATACATGATCTATGATATATATATTATATACATTTACTTACTGTATGCCATGCACCATTCTCATTGCTTTTCATTTATTAAATCCTTTAACCCATATGTCAACCCATGAGTTAGTATTACTATTGTTTTTATTTTCCAAATGAGGATGAAAAATTCTGGAATGGTCAGTTATGTACCGAAGTCACAGCTAACAAATGGGGACACTTGGGATTTGAACCAGGGCACTCTGACCTGAGCCCTGACTCTTATCTGTAGTGCTGTTGTCCTTCAACTTAAATATATATATATATAATATATATATTTATATATTTTTAAAATATATATATATTAAAATATATTTTTATATATTTATATATATATATTCAACTTAAATATATATATATATATGACATTTTTCCTGTTACTACACATATAAACATTTGTCCTGTGTCAGGAAGATCTCCTGGAGGAAGAAATGACAACCCACTCCAGTATTCTTACCTGGGAAATTCTGTGGACAGAGGAGCCTGGCAGGCTACAGGTCCATGAGGTTGCAAGCAGTCAGACAAGACTGAGTGACTAAGCATGCACCCATGGGGTAGCTGGTGGGGATAAAAATTTAAATAATTTTAAGTTATTTTAGAGTTAAGGTTGAAATACCATTTTATTTCCTTCCTAGAGGGTGAACTGCTCTTGAATAAAATAGTCGACACATATTCACTCATACTTCTAGTTGCCTAGGCTCTTTTGAGCATTTCCTGTCTATTCCAGCCCCACCTTTGTTCATCTGGGCCACATTATATGAATGGCTACATAATAGTCCAATAAATGGATATCCTGTAACTTTGTTTAACCTACTGACAAATAATAGGCTGTTTCCAGTGGTAAAATCAACTTTATACACCTCTGTGCAGGAGTTGCTGGGTCAAAAAACAAGTAAATTAAAATTTTAATGTATTATTCTATTCCCAGAAGGTTATAAAAATTGACACTCTCACCCACAACTGTTTCTCCATATGCTTACCAACATAGGGAATTAACAAACCTCTTCAGAGTTGTCTCTTGGATAGGTGTAAAAAGTGCCCCTTGTTTTAATTTGTAACTCCCTAACAGTGAGGGTGGTTCTGCATCTTCTCATATCTTTGTTAGCCATGCTTATTTTTCCGTAGTGTCTGTTCATATCTGATGCATCCTTTTTGTCTGTTGGGTTATTTGAAAACGATTTAGTGATTTCCAAGAGCACTATGTACATTAAGAAAACTTCCTTTTAGTTAAAATAGGCTAATTTCCCCTCAGACTGTGGTCTGACTTTTTATAATATTTTCATGTGTTAATTTTTTAACCATGGTTAACTTACTGGTCTTAAAAAAAAATACATATATATATATATATATAAATACATATATATTTGATGCAGACCATTTTTAAAAGTCTTCATTGAATGTTACAATATTGTTTCTGCTTTATGTTTTGGGGTTTTTGACCCAAGGCGTGGGATTTTAATTCCCTGAACAGGGATCAAACTGGTACCCTCTGCATTGGAAGGCGAAGTCCTAATCACTGGACCTCCAAGGAAGTCTTTTTTAATGGCTTCAAGGAACATTCACATGCATTACTTCACCTGCCCATCACACTTGCATGGGACAACATCTACCATGGTCTTGCTTTACCTATAAGCAAACAGACTAAGTGACTTGCTCAAAAGCACACAGTGAATTGTGCATGAAGCCAAGTTTAGAACTCTAACTCCGCATCCAGCCTCTCAACACCTGGCAGCCCATCACATCTTCCATGAAATGGTTTCAAGTAGTCATTTTCTTTACACCATTTTTTTTTAAAACTTGAGATGAAACAATATGCACCCAAAACAGAAAATAAAAACTGATCTCAGTGTTGATCTTCTCAAATATTTAGTTGGTTATAGCTCTGAAAAGGGGGTCCCGGGTGGCTCAGTGGCTTCCCTCGTGGCTCAGTCAGTAAAGAGTCTGCCTGCAATGCAGGAGACCTGGGTTCCATTCCTGAGTCAGAAAGATCCCCTTGAGAAGGAAATGACAACCCACTCCAGTATTCTTGCCTGGAGAATCACATAGACAGAGGAACCTGGCAGGCAGTGTTCTTGCCTGGGAAATCCGATGGACAGAGGAGCCTGGCAGGCCACAGTCCAGAGGGTCGCAGAAGAGTTGGACACGACTTAGCGATTAAACGACAAGACCCCGCTGTGACGAAGGAAAGGAGCTAAGGGGATGTGATCCCACTCACTCTCCCAAGGTGGAGGCCACCAGAGGCACAGAACTCTGTCATCTCTTACCTGCGCCCAGCTCTGTCCCAGATGCCAGCGCATCCCAGTGTCTCCCAGACATCCCTTAAAGGTCTTTCAGGCACCTCCTACTGAATAAGACCAGAACTGAACGCACCATGTCCCCCCTCAAACCTGTCTCTGGCCTCCCTCGCAGTTAAGCTACCAGCGGTTCAAGCCAGGAGGTGGGAGTCATGAGCTTCCTACTCCTCCAGTCTCCACCATCTGTCACAGAGATCTCTATGTTCTAGCTTTCTAAACACTTTCCGAGGGTCCTCTTCTCTCCACCTGCACCACCACCCCCTGCTCCAGGCCACCCCCATCTCTCCCATGACCGCTGCAGCTTCCTAACTGCCCCCACCTCCACCCCCCGTCTCAGCGCACACTGCCTCTCCCACCCCTACAACAGCCGCCCTAGAAAGGAATATCTGATTGCAATTTCACCATCATCCACCCTGGCAGAAAGCCTCTGCGCACTCAGGACAAAAGTCCACTATGCTACACAAGCCTACGACGTCGTCCAACACCTGTTCCCGCCCTCTTGGCTCTCCACCACAGTCCCTCCCCCTAAGCCCCTCCCTGAGCTGGGACGTGCGAAAGGCGGATCCCGCTGGACCTTGCAGGGGGCGCCCTGGGCCAGCCCAGGCTGAGCGCGTAGTGCGCGCTGCGGGGCCGGTCTATCTCCGGCCCTGCTAATCTCAGAGTAGGGCGGGACCTATCAGACGGTCTAAACCAATCCTAGATCGGGGGCGGGGCTGGGGCGGGACTCTGGGCTCCAAGCCAGGCCCTGGTTTTCCGGCTTTCCAAACCCGGGGCCGCAACCGCACACCTCGCCTGCGACCCCTAGGCCTCGCGCATCTTTCAGCGCAATGGACCTGGCGACGGCCGCTCAGGTGAGCGAGGCGGTGGCGGAGAAGATGCTCCAGTACCGGCGAGACAACTCGGGCTGGAAGATTTGCCGGGAAGGCGTGAGTGAGGAACGGGGCAGAAAGGGGTCGTGGAGCCTTTGCTCACTGGGGCTAGGGTCTCAGAAGCCCCTAGGCGCCTCCTTTCCCAAGAGGTTTTCTGCATTCTATCCCCTGGAGCTAGATTGAAGAGGAGATTCCTCTGGGGGTTGTTTCCTTAAAAAAAAAAAAAAAAAAATAGGGCCAGTTGTGCACACAATGACCCGCTGGGTTGAGTGTGTGTCCATTTCACTAAATGACTTAGCCAAGGTCACCTACTGGCAAATGGTTAGGGTGGAGCGGGAAGCACCAAACAGACCTAAATTGTCCGAGAAAACAAGATGCATGGTGGTTTTTAAAGTGATTTGAAAATCTCCAGTGCTCTAAAGCTCTTCCAGTAGCCACAGGAGATCCCTTTGTCCACCGCATCCTCCTGAAGGCAGCTTTGTTCAGGACTAGTCCCCACTCCGTCACGAATCAGTTGGGTCTCACCTTGGAGACTTGCATCTATTGAGGCTCTTGACTTTTCTTCCATAAAACAGGGGATCGGGCTCTATCTCCCAAGAGTCCTTCTAGCTCTAAAATTGTGCGATTCTGTGCCTTTTGACAGAACGGAGTTTCAGTTTCCTGGAGGCCATCTGTGGAGTTTCCAGGGAACCTGTAAGTGCATGCCTTGCTCAGAGCTCCTTAGGGGGTCACACCTCTCCTGATGTTTCTGTGGGTTTGCTTCCTCTGAGACGGCAGTCCATCCTAGCACCTGGAATCAACTTGCCAGTCATCCTCCGGAAAAGCTTCTGCATCTAACTAAATCATTTCCTCAAACTGTATTCTTGTGAAAGCTTAGCATCCGTCTGTTTCTGCAGGCCCATGGGGAGGTGGGCCAGTAGATGTCAGCCCCTTCTCTGCAAGGCTGTCTTAAAGAAGAGTGGCACACATGGCTTCTAGTCCTTCCCAGGATAAACAAGTCTGGTTGATGCCTTAGGGTCACATTGCTCTTTGTGCTCCAGGTACAGAGGAAAAGGCATTGTGAACGGGACACCAGAGCAGGTGTGGGACTGCGTGAAGCCACTTGCTGGGACTTTACGAGCTCAGTGGGATGAGAATGTGAACAGTTTTGAAATTATTGAAAGCCTCACTGATGTAAGTCTTTCCAAGCACTGTTATCCAGAGACGGTAAGCTGACTCTGTCCCCTCTGTGAAGGGTCAGTGACACCTTTAGGCAAGGGGTTGTTGTTTTGTTGCTAAGTTGTGTCCGACTCTGCAACTGTAGCCAGCCAGGGTCCTCAGTGCATTGGATTTCCCAGGCAAGAATACTGGTGTGGGTTGCCATTTCCTTCTCAAGGAATTTTTCCCGACTCAGGGATCGAACCTGCCTCTCTTGCATCTCCTGCATTGGTAGGTGGATGCTTTACCACTGTGGCACCTGGAAAGCCCTTAGGCAAGGGGAGTGCCCAGCAAATAGGTGTGCACTGCTCAACACTTAAACCCAGCCTCAGCCCAGGTATAGGTATGTAACAGTGAGACCCAGAGAGGTAGAGCTGCCCTAGACAGAGCTGAGAGAACCCTGCAGTGACTAATGAAGCCAGGAGTGCAGAGTGAATGTGAGCTCTGAGAATGGTGAAGCAGCCTGGATTGGACGCATCAGCTCTAGTTTGAAATATTGCCCCTTGATGGGACCATGATAATGAGTCCTGGCCAAAGACTCAGGATCCTCTGCCAGCTGTGAGGCTGTGCCGGGGGAAAATTCTGGATGCCAGTTTCTCTGCTGATAAAACATGTGGTATCTAGCTTAGTGCTGCCCAGTAGAACTTTCTGCTGTGATGAAAATATTCTACAACAGCGCTGTTCAATACAGTAGCCACTGGCCCCAAATGGCCACAGACATTTGAAAGGTGTCTAGTTTGAAGAAATAGTTAATTTTATATAATTTTCATGATTCAGTGTAAATTTAAATTGCCATGTGGAACTTGTGGCTGCCATATTGGACAGCAGAGATCTAATTGGTCCTGCCCTGGGATCCTCTGTAGTGTTAAGCATGTGTGTGTGTGTGCTAAGTTGCTTTAGTTGTGTCCAACCCCATGAACTGTAGCCGCCAGGCTCCTCTGTCCATGAGATTTCCCAGGCAAGAATACTGGAGTGGGTTGCCATTTCCTCTTCCAGGGGATCTTCCCAACCCCGGAATTCAACCCAGGTCTCTTGCATTGGCAGGTGAATTCTTTACCACTGGGCCACTTGGGAAGCCCCGTAATATTAAGAATCCACCTCATTTTGATTATAGAAGTTAAGGAGGAAAAAAAAAGACAGCCAAAAGAAATGAAAAAGTTGCCTTGAGGAAATGTTGCAAAATTTTTTTTTTGAATGGTGCCTTGATTTTGACATCTGTGGACCTAGTACCCTCTTGGGTGCTTCTATAGCAGGTATTAGGAAACCTCAAGCCATAATTCTTTACTACTTGATCGGCAGGAGCCAAGTGTTCTTAACCTTCACCAGGAATTCACATTTCAATTCATCATCACAGGAGTTTATGTCAGTGTTTCGTGAAGGGCGGGGCACAAGGTGATAGGTCGTTAACATATGAAGCTGAAGTTCAATCACACCTAGTAAGGTCACTCCATTTCAAGCCTTCAATCTCTTTGATAACTTGAAGCAGAAAGTCTCAAGGGCTGATGTGCCTTTGACACCTTGCTAATCTCCATGATGACAGACAGCTGGCCTCAGGCCCAGAAACAGAACCCAAGAATTCCGTGTGTGTGTAGCAGTTGTCTTTTATTTATGCCGACTGATACCTTTTTTTCCATTTCCAGCAGTTAAATAGCTTCCTTTTAAAATAAGTTTAAGTTTTAAAAAGTGAGCACATTTAGATAAAAAATATTAAGTGAATGGGCTTCCCTGGTGGCTTAGATGGAAAAGAATCTGCCTGCAATACAGGAGACCTGGCTTCAATCCCTGGGTCGGGAAGATCCTCTGGAGAAGGGAATGGCTACCCACTCCAGTATTCTGGAGAATGCCATGGACAGAGGAACCTGGCAGGCTACAGTCCATGGGATCACAAAGAGTTAGACACAACTGAATAATTAACACACATTAAGTAAATAATGGGATAGGCTCTCCCTGGGAGTGTCCCATCTTGGGGCCTGATCTTATGACCCTGAAAGGACTGATGTCCTGCTGGACTAGGGGAACCATGGGATAAAGCATGGGCTTGGGGGGTCCTTGACTTGTAAAGTGGGGGAATGGACTTGGTGGAATATTCTGAGACTGGGTGAAGTTCTAGGGGTGTTCCCTCCCAGGGCTGGGACTGGGGGAAACCAGAAAGTTGTGCAGAACACATATTTAAGGAGGCATTGTTCTCAGGGTTGGGCAAGAACAGCAAAGGCAGCCTAAGAAAGGAGTGGCCTCTCTTGCCTCAGCCTAGACCCGGTCCAGTTCAAGTCTCTCCTCTCCACCCTGAGCTTTGTGGTCAATTCCTTCATCTCTGCAAGCCTCAGTTTTCTTCTTTGGTCAAATGGGTAAATGAAACCAGTTTCTCAGTTGTACAGGACCGCTGAGAGCATTGTCCATAGACTCAATGGACATGAGTTTGAACAAACTCCAGGAGATAGTGAAGGACAGGGAAGCCTGGTGTGTGTTAGTCCATGGAGTCGGTGCAGAGAGTCGGACAAGACTTAGTGACTGAACAACGGAGAGCTTTGTCCAGTCAGACTCTTATTACATGCTCTACCAGTGACAACTCTCATGATCCTTTTTATTTTTTAAAATATTCATTTGTTTTTACTTTTGCCTGAGTCAAGTCTTAGTTGCCACAGGCCAGCCCTTTGTTGCATCATTCGGCTGCCCTTGTTGCCCAGG
The DNA here is from genome assembly GCF_963930625.1 of Muntiacus reevesi. NCBI lineage: Eukaryota > Metazoa > Chordata > Mammalia > Artiodactyla > Cervidae > Muntiacus > Muntiacus reevesi. The sequence continues at coordinate 25,391,686 of NC_089263.1, read as the reverse complement.
TCACAACCCAAGATTTTGCTAACTGGGTATGTTCCCGTGACCCTTGGCACCTCCATCCAGGGAAGTTCACTCCAGACCCTCTAGGTCACAGCGCCACCTTGCTGTCAGTGCTGTTCCCATCTTCCAGAGCCGGGGTTATTGGGACCAGATGCAGGGGTGGGTGAGCTCCGAGGAGTCAGGGGAGGGAGCAGACGCCTGGCCATTGCACGCAGCTGGACCCCTCTTTCCTCTGACAGACCCTGCTCTTCAGCAGAACCACCACGCCCTCAGCCGTCATGAAGCTTATTTCCCCCAGAGACTTCGTGGACCTGGTGCTAGTCAGAACGTACGAGGACGGCACCATCAGTTCCAACGGTGAGTGACGGTGGCCCTGCTTCGAGGTGTTAGTGGGCTGCTGGTCTCTGTCTCCCCCACACCCGCCCAGTTCCTCAAATAAAGCCCACCAGCTAGAAATCTCTGGGGCATGCACAGCCTGGGCTCGTTTTTCTGTATTCCCCTTCCCTTGTCAGGTTTGGGGGGATTCTGTGCCAGGGAGATCTGAGATGAGAGCATCTATACACGTTATTTTAGTTTGAAGACACAGATTCTATCAGCACCCTGTTTTCATTCCTGCTGAGGTGCATAGTTCGTACCCCAGACACGTGGGCTATGGTTTGGCTCCAGGGAACCCCAGGGTGTGATGATCCCCTGCACCCATGGAGCACCTTCCCATGAAGACTGTGGTGCTATCAGCTCCCCCACTTCCAGCCAGGAGCAAAGTTCCTGCCTCTGCACTTTTTACCGTTCCTCCTGCAGAAAGTGCCAGCCTGGCTGCTCTCCTGAATATCCCATGTGGGGGCAGGTGGTGGCACGTTCACACCTCTGTTGGCTGGGATTTGAGAGGGGGACCTTCTTCCTTCTACCCTCAAGCCTGATATCTGAAATTTTCTTTCTTTTAAAAAGAAAAAGTTGTATTTATTTGGCTACGCTAGGTCTTAGTTATGGCATTTGGAATCTAGTTCCGTGCATGTGTGTATGCTCAGTAATGTCCAACTCTTTGTGACCCCCTGGACTGTAGCCCACCAGGCTCCTCTGTCCATGGGATTCTCCAGGCAAGAATACTGGAGAGGGTTGCCATGCCCTCCTCCATGGGATCTTTCCAACCCAGGGATGGAACCCAACTCTCCTGCATTGGCAGGTGGGTTCTTTACCACTGGGCCACCAGGGAAGACCCTGAAATATTCTTTCCTCTAATACACTGGCAGGTTGGAGAGGGTGTGTGTGCATGTGTGAGTGCAGAAATGTGTGGGCACACATACGTGTGAACACGTGTGTGCAAGGGACAGTGGGGCGGCAGTAGGGAGAGCTCAGGCTCCAGGTGACTGGTCTGCATACACTCTGGGTGCCTGGTAAGGCCCTTCAGCCACTGGGGTCCGATTGCCCAAAGCTGTAGCTCCCTGACCCTTTACTCTTTCTTCCAGCTACCAATGTGGAGCATCCATCTTGTCCCCCGAAACCGGGTTACGTGAGAGGATTTAACCATCCCTGTGGTTGTTTCTGTGAACCTCTGCCAGGGTAAGGACAGCCTCCAGAATGAATGACGTGCTGAGACCTCACTGTGGCTTCACTGAAGATGTCCTGTTGTTGTGTCGATCAGTCGTGTCCGACTCTTTGCAACCCCAGGGACTGCAGCATGCCAGGCTGCTCTGTGCCTCACCGTCTCCCAGAGTTTGTTCAAACTCACGTCCATTGAATCAGTGATACCATCCAGCTGTCTCATCCTCTGCCTCCCCCTTCTCCTTCAGTATTTTTCAGCATCAGGTCTTTTCTAGTAAGTCAGCTCTTTGCATCAGGCGGCCAAGTATTGGAGCCTCAGCTTCAGCATCAGTCCTTCCAGTGAATATTCAGGATTGATTTCCAATCCTGAATATTCAGGGTTGATTTCCAATCCTGAATATTCAGGGTTGATTTCCAATCCTGAATATTCAGGATTGACTGGTTTGATCTCCTTTCTGTCCGAGGCAGAGGATGTTCTACTCAATAGCAACATTAACGATGATTCCCAATAATTAAAATGCCTTACACCTCTGTAGGCCTTGCTGTTACAGAGTCTGTGCAGGGTCACAGACTGGCCATGTGGGGTCTGGGCACCCAGTTTTCTTGGGGTTCTGAGAGCACTCCACCAGCTGGAACCAGCCAGAAGCTTAGCTGTCACCACCCTCAGTCCCCCAACTGGTGCTCATCTTGTGTCCCCTCAGCGAGGAATGAGGTTGAGATGCTCTGGCCTGATGGGTGATTCTGAGAGCACAGCATGAGTCAGCCCCAGAACTGAGCTCAGAAATGATTCTGTCCCTGTGTTCTCACAGGTCATGGCCAGGTTTTGTTTTTTTTTTTTTTTTCTTGCCATGCCGAGCAGCATGCAGGATCTTAGTTCTCATATTTTTGGTCTGAGTTTCCATTGTTACTGTTTAGTCACTTGGTTGTGTCCAACTCTTTTGTGATCCCATGGACTGTAGCTCGCCATGCTTCTCTGCCCGTGGGATTTCCCAGGCAAGAATACTGGAATGGGCTGCCAGTTCCTTCTCCAGGACATCTTCCCGACCCAGCAATCAAACCCACATCTCCTGAATTGGCAGGTGGATTCTTTACCGCTGAGCTATCAGGGAAGCCCTCATTTACACTCTTCAGTATTATTCAGGGCATCAAAGTGTTTTGTTCATGTGGATTATATCCATCAATATTTACTATATTTGACATTAAACCTGGGACATTTTAAAATATTTACTATAAAATAATGATACATTCATTAGAAGTGACTCATTGGAAAAGACTCTGATGCTACAAAAGATGGAAGGCAAAAGGAGAAGGGGATGGTGGAGGATGAAATGGTTAGATAGCATCACCAACTCAATATGAATTTGAGCAAACTCCAGGAGACAGTGAACGACAGGGAAGCCTGTCATGCTGCAGTCCCAGGGGTTGCAAAAAGTCAGACATGATTTCTTGACTGAACAACAACAACAGCAATTACATGATAACATAAATATTGTTGTGAAAAATAACTATATTTTTCAAAAGAAAAAAATAGTGGAGAGTGGCCTTGTTTTACATTTGAGGAAATATTCATGTCAGGCTTAATAGAAGCTCACATCTGCTTCTACATTCAGTCTGTTGTGATGCACATATCAAAGAGTCTTTGGAAACCGCCCCCCCCCCACCGCCCCAGCAGCCAAGCTGTTAACAATTCCATTCAAATAAAATGCTCAGGGACCTCCCTGGTGGTCCAATGGCTAAGACTCCATACTTCCAATACAGGGGATGCAGGTTCAATCCCAGGCTGGGAAAGTAAGATCCCACATGCTGTGAGACATGGCCTCCAAAAATTAAAAATAAATAAATAAACAAATAAAAATGCTTGGTCTCCACGAAGCCCATGCCTTCGTTGTGCTGGCCATGGGAAAAATTTGTGAGACTAAAGTACAGGCTGAGACAATGGGAGTGGAAAGGCAAATCACATCTTAGTGCTGTGAGAAAAATAGCCTTGACCTTGAAAAGCCCTTGAAAGGGTGTTAGGAACCCCCAGGAGTTGCCAGACCTCTCGAAGAATCACTGCCCTCAATGGTCAGAGGGCAGCATCGTGTCTCTTTCTCCCAGGACCCAGCACTGGAGTAAATTCTCTGAAAGACTTTCCCAAGTGAATCAGGCACAGGGAAAGAATGGCCTTGCTGGGATGGAAATGGGGGCATGTCCTCACTGGCCATCCATGTGGGGCCAGGGAAGCATGCTTGAGAGGACCCGCTTCCATCCTGAAAAGAAGCAGGTCCAGAGGGGACCCCTGGGCAGTGAACCCAGCAAAATCCCTGGGTTTGGACCACTTCCCTGAGTGGGCCTCAGTTCTAGATACCTAACAGCCCTGTTTTTGTTTTCACAGGGAGCCAAACAAAACCAGCCTGGTCACGTTCTTCCAGACCGACCTCAGTGGTTACCTCCCACAGGGCGTGGTGGACTCCTTCTTCCCCCGCAGCATGGCTGGGTTCTATGCCAACCTTGAGAAAGCAGTGAAGAAATTCTTCGGCTGACAGCCTGGCTGGTTGGCCGAGAACTGCCATGGCTCGTGCAGAAGGGCAGTTGTTGAGACACCCCTGGAGAGCCTGGGAGCATATGGGCTCCTTTGGAAGACACCGATGGAAAGTTTGTCTCTGGGGACATCAGCCAGGGGCAACCCTGGGTCCCCTGCTCCTCCATCTACTTGGGTGGGACTGTTGTCATCCAAGTACACCTTCTCCGGCAGGTGCATCTGAGCCCCCGACCACCAGACGGGGACTCTGCCTGGGCACCCTGGGACACACTGAGGTCCAAAGCCTTCCTCTGCTGGTCACTCTCAGAGATCCCCCAAACCTGGCTCAGCCCCTTTGTTGCATCCGAGCTCTCAGCCCTGTACCACAGACCCCCGGATGTATGGTGCTGGGCCGGCCTTCCCCTTAAAGACGTCAACTTGATGTTTAAAAAATGAGATGAACCTTCAGGAAAAACATTTCCAATATTCCTTTTGTTGTCTCTTTTATTCAAATCATTTTTCTTTCTTTTCCCCCTACATGAGTTAAATTTCATGTGCCCCAGGGAAACCAGGCAGTTTGAATCTGGCCCTGGAAGCACTCTGGAATTGATTCTGGATGGAGCAAGCCTACAAGTGGGATTTGAGGAGAACCTCCCCTCCCTTGGGCATTTGCCTTTTCTTGTCCTTGGTTATGGAAGGTGGAGCAGGAGTCTTCTGGCCTCCAAGCCCTGGTATGGCCATACGGCTGTTACCAAGTCCATGGGATTTCCCAGGCAAGAATACTGGAGTGGGTTGCCATTTCCTTCTCCAGGGGAGCTTCCCAACCCAGAGATCAAACCCATGTTCTCTTGCACTGGCAGGCAGATTCTTTACTGCTGAGCCACCAGAGAAGCCCCAGTCAGGGGATACTAGGTGTTGCTAATCAATTTCCTTACCCAGAGCTCAGCAGTCAGGCGCTAAGTAATGACCACAGTGGTAGTTTTCCCACAGTGTTCTGTCTGCATTTAAAAGCATCCTGGCCTCTTGTGCACATGCTTGTTGCTCAGTTGTGTCCGACTCTTTGTGAACCCACAGACTGTGGCCCGCCAGGCTCCTCTGTCCATGGCATTCTCCAGGCAAGAATACTAGAATGGGTTGCCATGCCCTCCTGGCAGGGAATCGAACCCGAGTCTCTTGTGTCTCCTGTATTGCAGGCGGATTCTCTACCTGCTGAACCATCGGCGAAGCCCCATCTTGGCCTATTGATCTCAACCAAATCACAGAAGAAAGGACTCACTCTGTATCATTTACCAGCTGGACAAGTTTCTCACTGTCTTCGGGTCTCAGTGTTCTCATCTATATAACAGGATGATATCATGCTCTGTAGACACTGCTGTGATTACTGAAGACAATGTCCACTTAATACTAACACGGTGCTTGGCACATGGGAGGTAAATGGCAGCCATGTGTATTTCACCCTGTCAGACTCAGACTGGTCTATTCTGTTGGCACAGCTGAGCACACATGGAATTTCACTCGTCTGGTTACTTGCTCTGTCACTGGGTACCACCCCAGCCAGGAGCGCTTCTCCAACCCCAACCAAAAACAGTTTTGCAAATGCACTATGTGATAGACCATATTTTTCAAAAATAGCCCAAGCCGCCTTTCCCCTCCCCTTAAACCTGAGCAGGTCTGGGCCAGCTCTCACTGATGGAGCACAAGAGAAGTGATGCTCTTCAACTTTGGAGATAAGGTCACATCAAGGATACAGCTCCTACCTGGCTCTCACACTCTTGGGGGACACCCAGTCATGTATTGTGAGGAAGCCCTGGCCACAGGGAGAGGCCGCCTCCAAGTGTCCAGGCCAATGGCTCCAGCTGAGTTCCTAGCAGCAGCCAACCTCAGTGACCCGTGTGTGAGTGAATGACCCTTCCAGTGGTTCTAGCCTCCAGCCTGTGAGTTGGCGCCAGCTGATGTCAAGTGGAGCAGGATGAAGGGAACCCCCTCCAAGCAGGCCAGCATTGCAGACTCATGAGAAAAACAAAGGTTGGGGTGGATCATCACCCAGAGACAGGCCTTAGAAAATCTGCAGAGCAAGCCATGGATTTCATATCCAATCATATATCCATTTTATTTACAGCACCACAGTATTATCACTAAGCTTTCTAGATGCAGTCTGTCATTTGTATCAGCCACCCCGCTGTGACTGTGCCCTAACTTCTGGGACCACCCTCTCACTGGGTGGGCTCCCAGAAGGTCCAGACCTGGGCAAGCAGCCACCAGGAAGCACAGCTGTGCATTCCCCCATTGGGTGGGGTTAGCCGTGACCCTGAGAATGAGCAGTTCGGGGACCTGCATGTGGTAGGCTCTGGCATCTGCACTGGTGCTGGGCCTAGGGATCTCCAGCAGCTGGGGTCCCCTTGGACTGCAGGCTCTTCCTCCTGAGGACGATCGTCACAGGGCCATCAGGCAACGCCTTGATGATGTTCCAGGCCTCAAACCGCGTGAGGCCCTGCATGGCGGTGCCGGCCAGGTGTAAGATTTCATCTCCCGGCTGGACTGTGTCACTCTGTTCTGAGGCCACCCCTGGGATGAGAGAGGAGAGAGTGGGTGCCTTGAGTGACAAGGGAACAAGCAGTCACCACCTACCCTTGGCCTCTGAGGAGCCAGGACAGCTCAGAAGGGAACTGGAGCCCATCCCTCTGGAGCCCAGTGGTCGATCTAAAGCGAGGCATCCCAGGACTTCCCTGGTGGCCCAATGGTTAGGGCTTCACCTTCCAGTGCAGGGGGCACAGGGAGCCAAGATCCTGCATGTTGTGCAGTGTGGCCAATAAATGAACAAATAAAACATATCAAGCATCTAAACAGACATTTCTTAAAAAAAAAAAAAAAAAGCTAAAATATACTGGGCAATTATATATCACAGGCTTTGTGTTAACACTCAGCATTTATGGCAAGAGTCCTAGGACTCTAGTAGCTCTGTTGCTGTTCCCTTTTCATGTGGGAGGAAACCAAGGACTCAAGCAACTCACCTGAGCTTTGAAGCTGCTGCGTGATGGGGCCTAGGTTTGAACCAGACTTTGTGGCTCTAGAGCCCATGTCCCTTGGCCCCACATCACCCTGCAGCTGGCAGGCTCATCGCCGTGTAAGCAAACGGGACCAAGATGGTGAAATGACTCGCCTAAGGTCGTGCTGCCATTGGTGGCAGAACTAATACTAGAATCCAGGTCCAGTGACTTGGAGATGTATGCTCATCTCAAATCAACTGTCAAAAGTTAAAAATATTAGGAATTCTCTGGTGGTCCAGCGGTTAAGACTTGAAGCTTCCACTGCAAGGGGTGTGGGTTTGATCCCTAATTGGTAATTAAGATTCTGCAAGGAAATAGCAACCCACTCCAGTGTTCTTACCTGGGAAATCTCATGGACAGAGGACCCTGGCAGGCTACAGTCCACGGGGTTGCAAAGAGTTGGACATGACTGAGCACACATACACACATGCTATGCAGTGTGGTCAAAAATTAAAAAGTTAAAAATATCTTTCCCAGAATTGAGGACTTCCCGGGTGGTTCAGAGATTAAGAATTCACCTTCCAATGCAGGGATTGAGGTTGGGGAACTAAGATCCCACAGGCCTTGGGGCAACTAAGTCCATATGACAACTAAGCCCTGCATGACACAACTAGAGAGAAGCCCATGTGCCATAACTAAGACCTGATGCAGCCATAAATAAATAAGACGAAGTCTTGGTTAAGGATAAAAAAAAAAAAAAAACCAATTATATATATACATATATATTATATATATATAGCTTCTCCAGAGTTGGAGTAAACATAGCATCCTTTGGAAGCTCTCATGTGAGCCTCAGCAGTTGTAGCAGGCCTCCCAGAAACAAAACTAGTCTGCAATGGGGCCTCCCTGGGGCACAGGGAGCAGAGCTAGGAGGGCTTTTGCGTTGCAACACTAAGAGCCCAAAGACCCCTGTCCACAGCTCTTCTTATAGATCAGGAGCCTCAGGCCCAGAAGACAATAGTCACTTGGCAGTTAGAAGTAGAGTTGGAGGGCTTCCCTGGTGGCTCAGTGGTAAAGAATCTGCCTGTCAACGCAGGAGACATGGGTTCGATCCCTGATCGGGGGAGATCCTACATACTGTGGAGCAACTAAGCCCATACACCACAACTACTGAGCCTATGCTTTAGAGTTTGGGAACCTCACGTGCTGCTACTATTGAAGCGTTCGTGTTATGGAGCCTGTGCTCTGCAGCAAGATGCCACTGTAATAAGAAGCCTGTGCACTTGCAACTAGAGAAAAGCGTGCATACAGCAACGAAGACCCAGCATAGCCAAAAAAAGAAGCAGAACTGGACCAGATCCCAGACCACGTGACCCCTTGTCTACAACTCCTGGCTCTGGGACTCAGGGGGTCCAGCTTGAGAAGCAGTGAAGAATCAGGAGTGATTGTATGTGACAGCTGCAGGCCATTCATTATCTTCCCAGGAAAACCCAAGTAACCTCCAACTAGGGTTGGCTTGCTCCCCAATCCATGATGAACAAAATCTCAACATTTTGAATAACAGTAGGAGCTGACAAGTCCAGGATTAGAATGAGGTGAGTGAGGCTGGGTTCTGCTAGTAGAAAGTCGGACTCTGTGTTTTGTTCATTGTGGGCTTTTTGAATTAATTTTGATTTAAAAAAAATATTGCATTGAAACAGTCTGTATCTTGATTACTGAATATTTCGGCACCCCCTTCAATATTGCACCCAGGACTTCTGACCAGTAGACCAGTAGATAAGAATCTGCCTGCTAATGCAGGAGACATGGGTTTGATCTCTGGTCCAGGAAGATTCCATATGCCAAGGGGCAATTAAGCCTGTGCACCACAACTACTAAGCCTGAGTGCTCTAGAGCCCCAGCTCTGCAATGAGAGAAGCCACCGCAATGAGATGCCTGCACACCGCAACCAGAGAGTAGCCCCTGCTCTATGCAACTAGAGAAAGCCCGTGAGGAGCAATCTAACAATTTAAATTTGTTAAATAAATAACAAATAATTTTTAAAAATTAAAAACATGGCACTCAGGGCCTCACATACTTGACCTTGATCCCATCCCGCCAGGCTGAAGCCAGAGCAGGCTGGGTCACTTACAAGGACCCAGGAAAATAGAGGGATTACGGGGATGTCTGAGCCAAGGAGAACAGGGAGAAAAAGCAAAGTCAAGTTCGTAAGAGGTCTGCCTGCTTCCCAAAAGGGCCTAGGGTTGTAGGAAACCGATAAGCCCTGTAGGGCCCTCAGAAGCCTTTGGGCTGCCTGGTCCAACACCCACAACTAGAGCTGAAGCCGAAAGGGGGACCCACATCGCACCTTTGAAGATCCTATTAACCGTCAGAGGCTTGTCCCCATGCAGGGAGCCCTTCCCTCCTTCCAGGCTGAAGCCCAGTCCCGCAGAGGTCTTTTCCAGGGTCACCGTGCAGACTGTGCCCTCTGCTGCTGAGAAAACACAGAGGTTTGTTAGGGATGTTCTCCTTCTGGGTATCAGGTGAGCCTGGCTGATGCTGCCAGGGAACTTGTGCGCATGTGTGGATTCACCTGTGTGTGCATCGCCCAGCTGGCTAAGTGTTCTGAGGACCAGGAATAGCCCTGCCAGCACTGGCCTCACACATCCAAAAGTGATGTGGCCCACAAGGCTTCTACCAGGCAAGGAGAAATTACCAGATTCTATGGAGACGTCACTGGCCACAGAGGCTGAGCCTGAGGAATCAGTGGAGGAGTTGAGGTCGGTCATGGCCTCCAGAGTCGGCCTCCTGGTGACAATCACAGCTTGCCTGGGCTCCCGAGCTTGGCGGAGGATAGCCAGGGCATCATTGTGTGTGGCTCCTTTGAGAGACTTGCCGTTGATGGAGAGAACCTCGTTGCCCTTCTGAATGGTCCCTTCCTGGGAGGCCAGCCCGTTAGGGAACACCCTGTGAACCTGAGCAAACCAGAGGAGGTCAGGACCCAGGACTTACCATATTGGATCCGGATTCTTGCTGGAGGAGGATCACGACCGGTTAAACCCAGGTTCTTGTTCAGTTGCTAAGCAACCACCTCTTCTGTGACCCCATGAACTGTAGTCTGCCAGGCTCCTATGTCCATGGGATTTTCCAAGCAAGAATACCGGAAGGGGTGCCACTTCCTTCTCCTTGCATCTTCCCCACCCGGGAGTCGAACTTATATCTCCTGCATTGGCAGGCAAGTTCTTTACCACTGAGCCACCAGGAAGCCCTGAAGATTCTTTCAAAGAAAATAAAATGAAAGATGTCCTAGCTCAGGGCTGCCAGCCAGCTTCACCCCTTTCTCTACCCAGAGCAGAGATCATTAGCAAAAGTGGCCAGACTGGCCATCAAAATTCTTTCCAACACAACCTACTAGACTGTATTGCTACAATCCTAGTTAACATTTGGTCACACTCTTTTGCCCTTTGTGCTCTGCATCAGCATTCTCCCAGGGAAACTTTCTTCAAGCACTGATTTTGTGCCATATTAATAGATATTGTGTTAGAGAAGTTTCCAAGGTCTAAGAAAATTAAGAACATTGGATAAAATACAAGCTCTGAAAATGTCTACCGTGTAAAAAAAATTAAATTAGAGACTCTATAGTACAGGCTGGCATGATAATTCTCTAAGAACAAGCCAAATAATATAGTGATCCCCAAAAGGTTCAGCAAAGCATTCTTTTTTTCATAGAGAAATTCTCAAACCACATGTTTCACAGAATGCAGAATTATTATCCTAGGAAGTCTAAATATTTTTAAAGCTCCTCCCCTAGAAATTCTGATCCTTAATTCCAATTAAAAGAGACCATCACCCACCTAAGTTCCCTTTCTGAAAAGTGTGTAGGATTGAAAAAAAAAACTCATGTCTTTGCCACAGTTGTCTTCTTTTTTTTTTCTTCCTGTAATACATTTTTTTTTTAACATGTATGGGGCTTTTTATTTTTTGGCCCCACGGTATGTGGGATCTTAATTCCCTGACTCAGGATCAAACCCACCGCCTCTGCAATGGAGGCACAGAGTCTTAACCACTCGACTTCCAGGCAAGACCTGCCTCAGCCTTTTTAATGATGTAAACTCTAATGTGCTTAATTAGGAGGACTGAATGACAGCATGAGTGGGCAATCGCTAAACTGTGCTATGTGTTGTTTTGCTGTTATCCTTTGATCAAGGTTCTTTGTTTCTCTAAATAGTTTCAGTGTTGGAAAAATTCTGTTATGGGGTCAGATGTAGTCAAGATCCTCTGATTACGAGACCCGAGTAGGAGGCAGAATTTCTGTTCTGCATCTCCATCCATCCTCCACAAATGAAGCAAGCATGCCAACGATCCCCCATCCTGAGGCATGGGGAAGAAAGCTTGCACGTCAGTGGGAGCCCAGCTTGTTCTTGATAATGGACGGTACTCAGCGTTAGTTCTCTTTGAATGAATCTGGAAAGGAACAGAAGCGCTCAAACATGGAAGGAGAAAGGGGAAGTTCGGTGCATAGGATCAGCCGATGTGTACCGCTCCTGGCTTTTGAGGCAGTGTCAGGGGTGGCGGCCGAAATGGGTGCAGAAAACTCCCCCCCTCCAGGGCAGACCCACAGATCCAAAGTGTTGTTCCCACAGGTAAGCTCTCTTTTCTGCTCTTCAATTAGGAAGCAGACTGTACCGTCCAGAATGTCTTTATGGTGATCTGCCAGTGCTCAGTGTCAGAACTAGGTCCTCATGGGTTTTATGTGCTTTTTTGTGGTGGAGAGCTTGCTTGCAAAGAAGGAAGTTGCTGATCACACACGACTGATTCTGAAATGACTGAAAGCAGTGTGCCGAGTTACCCTGCATACCAGCTGGTCCTGCGAGAACAGGGGGCTGGACCTCGAGATCTGAAGCCTCGGGTACATCCTGAGCTGTGCTCTGTGAATAGCAACAGAAACAGCTTCCTGACCTTTCCAGGTGGGCCCCACCACCCGCCGCCAACCATCAGATCTGCTTCACCACCGTCTCTGTTAACACACCCCATCTCCCAGTGGGCAGACCCAGGAAAACAGCCTCCTGTACCACACCCGCCTGCCCAAGGCCTCTTTCTGTCCAGGTGAGACCTCTTTCCATCTAGATGTGCTGTGCTATGTGTCACAGCCAGGCCTTCAATCCTTCCTGTAAAGCCTTTGGCAAAGGCTTCTGTGGTCATAAATCATTCTTGTCTAAACGTTGGTGGCATATGTATGTCAAGCACAGGAGCTCAGGTCAGTGCTCTGTGATGGCCTAGATGGGTGGGATGGAGTGGGGAGTTGGGAGGGACATCCCAGAGGGATGTGTATATGTATACATGTATATATGTATATACATATATGTATATGCATATATATGTATATATGCATATATGTATACCTATAGCTGATTTGCTTTGTTGTACAGCAGAAACTAACACAAACATTGTAAAGCAATTATACTCCAATAATAAGATAAAATGTTGGTTGCTCAGTCATATCCGATTCTTTGTGACCCTATGGACTGTAGCTTCTCTGCCTATGGGATTCTCCAGGCAAGAATGCTGGAGTGGGCTGCCATTTCCTACTCCAGGGGATCTTCCTGACCCAGGGATCAAACCTGGGCAGGTCTTCTGCATTGCAGGCATATTCTTTACTGTCTGAGCCACCAGGGAAGCCCAGTGGCTTATAAAGTTAAAAAAAATTTTTTAATGTTGGTGGCTAATAGGTTACTGAACTCTATTTCCAAAAGAGACATGACACTGAAAAAAATTTGTTTTGAATTTTCTTCCTGTTTTCTTGTTGTTGAGATGAAATTCACGTAACATTCAATTAACCTGATAGCTCAGTTGGTAAAGAATCCGCCTGCAATGCAGGAGACCCTGGTTTGATTCCTGGGTCGGGAAGATCTGCTGGAGAAGGGATAGGCTATCCACTGTAGTATTCTTGGGCTTCCCTGGTGGCTCAGCTGGTAAAGAATCTGCCTGCAATGTGGGAGACATGGGTTTGATCCCTGGGTTGGGAAGATCCCCTGGAGAAGGGAAAGGCTACCCACTCCGGTATTCTGGCCTAGAGAATTCCGTGGACTGTATAGTCCATGGCGTTGCAAAGAGTTGGACATGACTGAGCAACTTTCATATCACTTCACTTCACTTCAATGCAGTGACATTTACTGTGTTGGAATTTTTTAAACGTCTCTCCAGGACCTTCAAAAATGGAGGCATTAAGGTTTTGACTTCAAGAAATTCTGATAAAACAGCTCTGGGGTGAGGCTGAGATGCCTGTAATATTTTTTAAAGTTCCATAAGTGATTCAGATTTCTTTGGGTAAATTAAAGTTGTTTTGTGTACACAGAGACCTTTTTAAAGTTAAGGATCATGGGACTTCCCTCGTGGTCCAGTGGTTAAGTATCTATGCTTCTCTAAGTATCTTAAACTCCTGTCCAGGGCCTGGGGTTATGCATTCCTCTGATCCCCCTCCTGATAAGTGTTTCCCTCTCCAAGGGTCATTGCCTCTGGCTCTGATGAACCCCATGACTGGGCCACTCACCGTGATCACCTTGTTTTCTAGATCTGCTCCTCCTGCCAAGCTGAACCCAAGGCCAGCCCCTTCCTCCTTGTGCAAGATGGTGACATGGATGCTGTCTAATTGCTGCAGAAGGAAAATATATATATTAAAAACATTGTATTGCAACACCATGAACAATTTAGCAAGTATTCTTCTTCCCCTCTGTTCAAGTTTAATAAAACTACAGAAGATGAAGATTTAACAAGTGTTCTAACATCAGGCTGTGTGTGTGCTTAATCATGTCTGACTCTTTGCAACCCCATGGACTGTAGCCCACCAGGCTCCTCTGTCCATGGGATTCTCCAGGCAAGAATACTGAAGTGGGTGGCCATTTCTTACTCCAGGAGATCTTCCTGACCCAGAGTTCGAACCCATGTCTCTTGCATCTCTGGCATTGGCAAGTCGATGCTTTACCACTAGCGCCACCTGAGAAGCGTAATATCAGGCTGATATGCTCTCAAATCGCAGCTTGTCCATGTTGCCAGTTGTGTCAAACCCATCTCATTATTTAGAAAAAGAAAACTTTCTGGGAAATCATGGGAAGCTCAAAAGAAAAAGAAAATGCATGTATGGCAACCTGTAGAGTTCTTTTCCTCTCCTGTGCACCCATCCACACCCACATCTGTATAGATGGGGCTGGGTGCTACTGAGTTAGCTGGAAATCGAAGTTGGGACAACACAGCTCTGCCCCCTGGTGTGGGATGGGGTCAGCCTGGAGAACTCTGGGTCAGCAAAGCTGGGGTGGTGCAGTTTTGCAGGAGTTGGTGGTTCTGTTTTACACCTGCTGCTCCATGGGGCACAGCAGCAGCATTAAGGAGACCAGCTGGCTTCTCACCCTAGAACACACATGTGTACACACACACACATGCATGCCTACCCAGGCACACATACAGACACACACACACAGAGTACTTCCCAGCCTGGACCTGGGCTCACCTGGAGCCAGAACATCCCTCTGCAGTGTCTAAAGTCAGAGACCCTCGTCTGGTCTCAATGGTGGTGGAGGGGGTTCTCAAACTCAAGTGCATCCAGGGCCCAGGCAGACCACTTTAAAGAGCAAAAGGGGCAGATGTGAGAGAGAGAGAGGGGAACTACAGAGAACTGAGAGCACATCGGCTCGAGAGGACCCTCTGCTCCTAGGAATGCAGACCAGTGCTCCAGGACCATTCATGCCCTTTATAAAAAGAGAGAAGCCAGGAGACTTCCCTAATGTCCAGTGGTTACGGATCTGCCTTGCAATACAGGAGTGTGGGTTCCATCCCTGCTTGGGGAACTAAGATCCCACAAGCCACAGGGCAACTAAGCCTGCAAGTTACAACTAAAGAGTCTGTAAGCCATGGCTAAGACCTGATGCAGCCAAATAAATAATATTTAAAAAGAGATAGACAGGGAAGCCAGAATCCAGGTTTTGATTCGGGTTTGATGATATTTAGAATATTAATATAATACTGAGCTTCCCTGGTGACTCAGACGATAAAGAATCTATCTGCAATGTAGGAGACTTGGGTTGGATCCCTGGGTCAGGAAGATCCCCTGGAGAAGGGAATTGCTGCCCGCTCCAGTATTCTTGCCTGGAGAATTCCATGGACAGAGGAGCCTGGCGGGCTACAGACCATGGGGTCGCAAAGAGTCAGACATGACTTAGCAACTACACACACACACACACACACACACTCACACACACACACACACACACACTCACACACACACACAATATAATACTTTTTAGACAATCACCAAGCAGACCAAATACAATACACCTGCAGGCTCTCAGGCCACCAGTTTGTGCCCTGGCACAAAGGAATAACCTTAAATCAAAAATTCACTTGCTGTGGCACCACCAGAGCCTCCGCTGTGCCGCTAGCTCCACGAGCCTTTGATCTGGAGTCCCCAAGCCCCAGGGGGGGGATGAAGGGATGAATGGACTTCATGGTCCCCACCTCTACTGCAGCACTGGCCCAAATCTCCCAACTTGTCCCCAGGCATCAGCTTACTTGCCTTGTAAGAGTCCTTTGTCAAGTTTAAAAGCAAATACTCTCCCAGGGAGGCCCCAAGAAGGACAGTTATGTATTTTACACAGTACTTTGTTGCTGTTGTTCAGTTGCCAAGTCATGTCGACTCTTTGTGACCCCATGGACTGAAGCTTGCCAGCCTTCCCTGCCCTTCACTATCTCCCGGAATTTGCTCAAACTAATGTTCACTGAATCCTTGATGCCATCCAACCATCTCATCCTCTGTCACCCCCTTCTCCTCCTGCCCTCAATCTTTCCCAGTATCAGGGTCTTTTCCAGTGAGTTGGCTCTTCACATCAGGTGGCCACAGTATCAGAGCTTAAGTTTCAGTCCTTTCAATAAATATTCAGGGTTGATCTCCTTTAGGATTGACTGGTTTGATCTTCTTGCAGTCCAAGGGACTCACAAGAGTCTTCTCCAGCACCACAGTTTGAAAGCATAAGTTTTTCAGTGCTCAGCCTTCTTTATGGTTCAACTCTCACATCTGTACATGACTACTGGAAAAACCATAGCTTAGTCTCTGTTATTTTGTTGAAATCAGGCTCTGGGTAAGATGGTGCCAGTGCACAGGTGATGAGCAAGAGCCCCAGAGGCCCAAGACATCTTTTCAGGCTCACCCATGCCCTTGATCTAGGGCAGCAGTCCCCAACCTTTTTGGCACCAGGGACCAGTTTCATAAAAGACAATTTCCCCACAGACTGGGGGAGGGTGATGGTTTCAGGGTGATCCAAGTGCACTACATTTACTGTGTACTTTATTTCTATTATCATCACATCAGCTCCACCTCCGATCATCAGGCATTAGATCCTGGAGGCTGGGGACCTCTGCTGTAGGGAACGCTGGCTGTGATGCCTCCTTACCCTCTCCTCCCAGTCTGGATAATTCCAGTGTAAACAGCCTTCGTGGACTGGGGTCTCCCAGACGGATGCAAGGCCCATGAGGCTGTGCTCGTCTGAACTCAATGAGCCTCAGTTCTGCCTGACCACTTCCTCTCCACAGACTTTTGGGTCATGCTCAGAAGGCATAGGGGAAGTGGGACTTTCAGAATGACTTGACTGAGTGTGGGAGCCTTTGCAAGTCCTGGGATCAGTCACCTCTCGGTGAGCAGGGCAAGTCTTCAGGCAAGAACTCAGAATTTATGATGGACAGCTTACTCGCAAGCAGTATCACCCTGGAGATGCAGGCCAGGCAGGCAGCCAGGGGAACAAGGAGATAGAAAACCTTAACTCTGTGACCTTGAACCTCACCTTTCTCCTTTATTAAATGATCGAAAAGATACAACTCTATGATTGAAATCACTTCATGAACGACAAAGCTCCCTATACTGGAAGGACTGATTTTGGTCCAGTGATACAGCACCCCTCTGCCCCTGGGCAGGGCACAATCTGGTATCTGCCCCTGGGAACCACTGTCTTGACTTCAAGGATCCCTGGGCCACATGGGTTGCTTCTCCTCCAACCTAACTGAGGTGACCACACTGCTCTGAGCAAGGCCTTCATCTCTGTAAGTGCTAAGTCACTCAGTCATGTCCAACTCTGAGACCCATGGACTGTAGCCCACCAGGCTCCTCTGTCCATGGGGTTCTGCAGGCAAGAGTACTGGAGTGGGTTCCCATTCCCTTTTCCAGGGGCTCTTCCTGACCCAGGGATCAAACCCATGTCTCTTAATGTCTCCTGCATTGGCAGGTGGGTTCTTTACCACTCATGCCACCTGGGAAGCCCTTCATCTTGGTAAATGCCCATAAAAAAGAAACCTACCTTTAATGTAGCTTCATCCAGAACCTTCACTTCCTCTATGAGCTTCTTTAGTTCCTCTGTGCTCAGCAGGGAGATAACCGATTGACCGGGCTGAGGGGTGCAGTGGTCACAGTCGTTGGCTTCCGTGGACTCATTGAGACCTTCCGTGTATTCTCTCAGCTCTGAAAGGCTTGGCAGGGAGGAGAAGCACACAGTATGAGTTGTGATGCTAACAAGAGCTAACAGCCTTTGCATACCTACTGTATTACTGGAGGGTGCTAATGTTCATTCTACAAGTACATGCAACAATTCTATGAATAGATACTAGCAATTCTTCACCATAGAGATAAAGACATTGGGGTTCAGGGAGGTGGGGAAACTTGTCTATGGTCATGTGGTTATGAAATGCCAAGATCTGGAATTTGAAATCACAGATTGTGGTGTGTCTGACTCTGAAGTCTGTGTTCAAAACTTCACCCTGAAGTATAACTGATGCTTTGGGCAAATCTGCATTTATATGACCACCAAGAGCGATGTCCTCTCTCTCTCTCACACACCCACATACTCACCCACACACTCACAAGACCCATACACTCTCACACCCACATACTCTCTCTCTCACACACACACATATGATCATAAGAACAGGTGGTGACTTCCTTGGTGGTCCAGTGGTTAAGAATCCACCTTGTATTGCAAGGCACATGGACTCATTCCTTGATCTGGGAAGATCCCACACGCCACAGAGCAACTAAGTCTGTTTGCCACGACTACTGAGCCTATGCTCTAGAGCCTTCGAGCCACAACTACTGAAGCTCATGTGCTTAGAGCCCATGCTTTGCAACAAGAGAAGTCACTGCAACGAGAAGCCCGCGCACCACAACTAGAAAAAACCTTTGAAAAGCAATGAAGACCCAGTGCAGTCAAAAAATAAATAAATAAATAAACACTTAAAAAAGAGAGAGACAGAACAGGTGGAACAATCCTTTAGCAAACCTGAGAAACTTTTTAAAGACTCAGAGGATTGTAAGAGGACGAAAGATGAGAGAGGTGAACACTGGTCGGAGACACTCACTTGAGAGAGAAGCCGGTGTCTGAGGCAGGAGCTTCGGCAGAACTATTTGCGGGGTCTTCACTGAATGCTGCGGGAGGCAACACCCCTTCTTTGGGGCTGCAGGGGGTCTGGCCGAAAGAGAGGGAAGACGGGAGGCACAGCAGGGACTTCATGACGGCCGAGGACACTTGGCTGCTGATGGAGTAGAGTTTACTGGTCTTCTCGTCCAGTGGCTTCATCTCGCAGGACTGGGTCCGGCTCAGGGGGAAGCTCCGAGCCCGCTGACTTGGCATCTTGACCACTGGGCCTCGGGGTCCCTCCATCTGTGTCGCCAGCAGCCTTGAGAGAGGGTCGGGGTCAGGGGAGAGGGTTTTCTGGCCGGGCTGCTGTTCCAGGGCAGGGTGCCCCGACACGCTGGGGTCGCTGGCCTCTGGGGTGGCCGGGGAGGCGGGGGGCAGCTGCTCTGGCTCTGGCCGCTGCTTTTCCATGGTGGGGGGAGCCCCTCGCCCCGAGGGACCAGAAGCCCGCCCTCCCTCTTGCTTCCCGGGAAGTTCTGCTGCTTCACCCGAGGAGCTGGAGGCCTGGAGGCTCAGTCTCTGGGCTCCTCTGTCAGGCGGGTGAGCGGAGCCGAAGGTTTCGAAGGAGCTGATCCTCTGCTTGATAGAGGACGAGGCCCGCGGGGGTGGCCCGGGGCGCTCCCTGGAGGCGGGGGTCGGCTGGCAGGAGGCGCCCATCTCTCGTCTGGAGTCCGGAGCACGACTGCTCAAACCTCTCAAGCTTTGGCGAAACCAGGCTGGCTTGGGGGCTACTGGAGGGCCCTTCTTCGCGGTGCTGCCGCCCGCTGGCTTATAAGTTTTGGGGCCACCACCTGTGGTGTCCAGCTTCGCGGCAGCCCCGTCTGGGTGGCCTCGCATCCCGTCTTCCTCACCCCGTGGGGCGTCGGGCTGCAGTGGCACGTGGTTGTGGTTCTCACTCATGATGGGGCTAAAGAGATTTTTGATGCAGTCAGAAATTCTAACCCAAGGGTCTTCAGCTGTGGTCTCAAGGCTATAGTCCATCCGAGCCTGTCTCCTAAGCAATGGGTGTTTTACTGGGGACGTTTGCGTCCCTAGGGGGCAGAAAGAAGGCCAGAGCTGTGTGTTACACCTTGTTGTGGGTTTTCCTCCTAAGTTTTACTTTCAAAGATGAACAGCAAGGATTCTAGGGGAGGAGATGAGCAGAGTGGGAGATCCCTAGCTGGATAAGCTGCTACCCCATGTGCTATCACCTGGCTGAAGCGCACACAGAACCAGGGGACCAGGGGCGTGAGTTAACGCCACAGCATCCTAGCATTTTACAGCTAGAAGGGTTCCCACAGAATACCCAGTCTGATCTCTGATGCTGTGTAATTGAGGAACCCAACATTCACAAGGATGAGGGGTCACCTGTTGGCAGTGCCAAGACCCCCGTCTCCTGACTCCCCACTTTTGTGTCCTTTTGTAAGTCCTCTCCATACAAACCTTCAAGTTGCAAACTTTCAGAGATGCAAATGTGTGTTCTCATGTCCAATCACGTGAGTTAGTTCATATGTCTGGTGTACATTGTCACATGTGTGCATCCTCTACAAGTACTTGTGCTTGCGTACACTTTACTGTATAGGACTGTACAGAGGACAGTAGTACAGTGTCTTTATTTCAAACCCAGAATGTCTGGAAGCAAGCGTAAAAGCAGTGGTGATATAGCTGGCACTACTGTACTTTTCAAGGTACTGTACTGCCAGATTTAAAATGCTTTATTTTTTGTGTTTATTTTTTATGCATTATTTTTGTGAAAAATATTATAAATCCATTACAGTACAGTACTGTGTAGCAGATTGTGTTAGCTAGGTATCTAGGCTAACTTCGTTGGACTTAAGAACAAACTGGACTCGAGAATGTGCGCTCAGAACGAACTCATTCGTATGTAGCGGACTTACTGTGCTAAGTAGCCTCTTGGATAACTCATTAAAACTTTAAAGGTCAAAACAATTCTCAATTCTCTTACCATTTAAACTTGTAAGCCATGAGTCACACACTGACAGCCTTAATTGGTTTGGACCACCCACGTCACTGAAAAGCAATGCAGGCCTGAAGGACTTCAGACAGGTTGCACCCCAGCTCAATGGGGTTACAGCCCTCTCTCTCACCCAGTCAGCATTTCACACATTAAAGTATCATCTGGTCCCTGAAGTCATGTCAGTTTGCTACTCTCCCTACTCGAAGACTTAACCAGCTTGCTCAGCAGAGGAGCGTTCCCAGCCCAAAGAGTCAACGAGAGGTGAGAAGGCTCCAGGGAGAAAGAAGCTCTCTACCAGTGATTTCCCAAACTGGGTTGCACACTGGAAACTGAAGGATCTAAAATATACTGGGTCTGATTTAATAAACCTGGGATGAGCCTGGGTGTTGGCATTGGGGCAGCCCCACAGGTCCTTCCAGCCTGCTCTAGCGGGCACGCCCAGTCAAGTTCAGGCCCTCACCCCTGGGGTCAGAAGAAGAGGAGCATATGTTGGTCTTTCTTGGAAGCCCATCTTGAGCAAGCCAGGACAGGGGAGGCTCTGCCACCCACCACTCTTTCCCAGGGGCAGAGGGAGGCTGGCCCCCAGGTCCTGCACAGCTGAGAAGCCAAGTGCATGTGTGGCCCTTCGGTCACCCCAGGTCTCATTGTTCTGGTGCCATGCTCTGGGTAGTGTCTGGTATCAGACTTCAGCCCAGTGTCAGGAAGACATTGATTCCTCCTGCATGTTGTTCCAATGCCAGCCCTCAAGCTACAAACCACGCGGGGCATTAAGCCTGGAAGACCCCAACGAGACATTCTGCACTATCTCAGAGGCCAGGGTGGTTAGTACTGACTCTGGGGCTTTACTAGGTGTGTTTGGCCCTCTCAGCCTGGTCCTGCATTTATGCATTGCTCTGCTGTAAGGCCTGTTGTAAGACTCAGCAGTCAGACACTCTATGTGAGAGCCTTATGCAAACTGGGTCGAGGAGCTCTTGCCAGTAGAGCGCTGAGATGTTCCCTGGTGTGTTCCTCAGTTGGGGTGACTAAAGGGTGGAGAGGAGCTTCTAGTAGTAGGGCCCCTGCTCCAGGTGAGATGTGCCAGGTATTTTCATTCACAGCATTCCTGGACCTCCAAGAGCCTTCTGTGAGCTTTGCATGTGGTTATTGCTGTTTAGTCGCTAAGCCACAATGAACTCTTGCAAACACCATGGACTGTAGCCCGCCAGGCTCCTATGTCCACGGGGTTCCTCAGTCAAGAATACTGGAGTGGGTGGCTATTTGCATGTAGTGCTACTCAAACAGGTTGAGCAATAAATATGTAAGTGTGTAGCCTATATATTTATAATTCCGCCACTACCACTATTGGGAGCTCCCTGATGGCAGGAACTGGTCTATCTTCTTTCAGTCATTCTCCTTCACATTCATTCTCATCTCTCTTTCTCTGTGCATCTCCCTCTTTGTGTGTCTCTCTCTCCCAGCGTCTGTCTCTTCCTCTGCCTTGCTCCTTCCTGAGAAGCCAGTACAGGGACCCATGAAGGCAGCATTCAATACACACTTACTGAATTGAATCACTTATTGGGGTTCTATGTGATTTCCCACTTGCTGATGAGAAAACTGAGGCTCACACACACAAAAGCTGAGTTGCCCCAAATCACACTGGTGAAGGACAGAGCCAGGTTTCCCACCCTGGTCTCCCTGACGCCAAATCCCATGCTCTATCCTCGAAGCTCTAAATATTCAGCTCACATCTCAGCACTTTCAGTGGCAGCATGGGGGCACACCCCGGTCATCCCCCGCATGGGGGTGATGACCACCAGCAACCTGCTAGTCACTCATGCCTCTCTGACCCGCATTCCCAGACTTGGAAATGCTGGAAGCAGCTTTCTAGAAGGCTGTCACCCTGCAGGCAGCGACTGCTTGCTGTGGTTGGATAGGCGTGTCTGGGACCTTTCCCAAGGGCTCCTGACTCTCTGGATTGGCCCGCATTGCCCCCACATTGCCCCCGTGCATCCCCCCCACCCCCCCCACCCCCGCTGCATTACATCATCACTACTCCAGCCAAGAGGTTCCCACCCTGGATGGCACTCCCGCTGTCCCACCGCCTCAGGGGGAGCCCTGACTGCTCACCAGCCCAGGTCCAGCTGTCCAGCCATGCAGGATGCTCTAACGCTCCAGATAGTCTTCCCCTAATGCTGGACCTTGACCCAGAAGGTCCCTCCTCCTGGCAGATGGCAATGAAGACCTACCTGGGCTGGCTGCCCTCCTCCCTGGCTGGCCCTCTGAGAGGGATGTCGTGTGTGGCCCGACTGCAGGTCCTGGGTGGCCAGCAGCGGAGTGAGGGGTTCTCCCTGCTGCGTCTTCCTGCGGAGGTGGCGGTGGCAGCAGTTCTCTGGCTTCCTGTGGTGTAAACAGGAAGTGAGACTGTGTCAAAACGGTAGCCTCCAGCTGTGAGAAAGTAAGGAGCCCTCTGACTGGGACTGGGGGGCCGACATTGAGCAGCTTTAATCAGAAGTCCAATAGCAACCCTGCTGATCAAGAGGGTTCTTTCCTTCATGGCACTGCCTGCATGGGTGACCAGGGAGCTGGCACCTCCTGGAGGCCCAGAGCATCCCTCTGCTTCCTGGACACACGAGCCAGCATCCAGTACAAGGGCTCATCCACTTAACACATGTGAAGATCCTGGGCCCCCTGTAACCAGGAGAAGAGGGATGGGGGTGGGGAATGGGGCTGGCACTGCTTCACGTACCACTCAGTTCAGTTCAATTCAGGTGCTCTGTCGTGTCTGACTCTTTGCGACCCCATGAATCACAGCACGCCAGGCCTCCCTGTCCATCACCAACACCCTGAGTTTATTCAAACCCATGTCCATCGAGTCGATGATGCCATCCGGCCACCTCATCCTCTGTCGTCCCCTTCTCCCCCTGCCCCCAATCCCTCCCAGCATCAGGGTCTTTTCCAATGAGTCAACTCTTCGCATCAGGTGGCCAAAGTATTGGAGTTTCAGGTTTAACATCAGTCCCTCCAATGAACACCCAGGACTGATCTCCTTTAGGATGAACTGGTTGGATCTCCTTGCAGTCCAAGGGACTCTCAAGAGTCTTCTCCAACACCACACTTCAAAAGCATCAATTCTTCTGTGCTCAGCTTTCTTTATAGTCCAACTCTCATATCTATGCATGACCACTGGAAAAACTGTAACTAGAGGGACCTTTGTTGTCAAAGTAATGTCTCTGCTTTTTAATATGCTATCTAGGTTGGTCATAATTTTCCTTTCAAGGAGTAAGCGTCTTTTAATTTCATGGTTGCAATCACCATCTGCAGTGATTTTGGAGCCCAAAAAATAATGTCTGACACTGTTTCCACTGTTGCCCCATCTATTTGTCATGAAGTGATGGGATCAGAAGCCATGATCTTAGTTTTCTGAATGTTGAGCCTTAAGTCAACTTTTTCACTCTCCTCTTTCACTTTCATCAAGAGGCTTTTTAGTTCCTCTTCACTTTCTGCCATAAGGGTGGTGTCATCTGCATATCTGAGGTTATTGATATTTCTCCCGGCAATCTTGATTCCAGCTTGTGCTTCTTTCAGCCCAGCGTTTCTCATGATATACTCTGCATATAAGTTAAATAAGCAGGGTGACAATATACAACCTTGACGTACTCCTTTTCCTATTTGGAACCAGTGTGTTGTTTCCTGTCCAGTTCTAACTGTTGCTTCCTGACCTGCATATAGGTTTCTCAAGAGGCAAGTCAGGTGGTCTGGTATTCCCATTTCTTTCAGAATTTTCCACAGTTTATTGTGATCCACACAGTCAAAGGCTTTGGCATAGTCAATAAAGCAGAAATAGATGTTTTTCTGGAACTCTCTTGCTTTTTCAATGATCCAGTGGATATTGGCAATTTGACCTCTGGTTCCTCTGCCTTTTCTAAAACCAGCTTGACCATCTGGAAGTTCACGATTCACAGATTACTGAAGCCTGACTTGGAGAATTTTGAGTATTACTTTACTAGCGTGTGAGATGAGTGCAATTGTGTGGTAGTTTGAACATTCTTTGGGATTGCCTTTCTTTGGGATTGGAATGAAAACTGACCTTTTCCATTCCTGTGGCCACTGCTGAGTTTTCCAAATTTGCTGGCATATTGAGTGCAGCACTTTCATAGCATCATCTTTCAGGATTTGAAATAACTGGAATTCCATGTACCACTACATCTGGCTAAACTCCTCCTCCCAGGGGGGAAGACAATGAGGCAAAGATCTGCCCCCTGAGTCTTCACTAAGTTAAGGTTAGAACCCTTGGAGGAAAACTTGTATCTGTTGCTTTCTATATTGTGATTCATTATTCGGTTATTTATGGTCTTCCTTGATGGTTCAGTGGTTGGGAAAAAAAAAAAAATCCACATTCCAATGCAGGAGACTTGGGTTTGATCCCTGGGTTGGGAATATCCTCTGGAGAAGGAAATGGCTACCCACTCTAGTATTCTTGCCTGGAGAATCCCATGAGCAGAGGAGCCTAGCAGGCTACAGTCCATGAGGTCACAGAGAACTGGACATGACTGAACGACCAGAAGACAACATGCAGCTATTTAGAAAGGATGTTGTGAAGGATGACAGAAACTCTGGAACTGCGCCATATCTCCCCTCTGCTGCCCCCAGGGTGACTTGATCGGTTCAGGGCAGGATGGTTTTCCCATTAAGCATGGATGTGGCCTCAGGCTGCTTCACAAACCAGTTCAGGGATGAGCTGGACCAAGCACCAAGTCACTCTCTAATGCTTGAGTAGAGTCTGGGTTTTCATACAGCATGAAAGACATGTTGCCAGGACCCAGAGGCAGGGACCAGCACCAGTTCTGTCCAGAGCGGGGCAGAAAGCTTCCCAGGAGAAGTGCTTCTTGTCTGGCTCTTGAGCAAAAGGTAAGAACTTTCCAGGCAGAGAAGCCAAGAAAAAGTGTTCCAGAGAGATAAACATCCATGGTAGAAGCAAAAAGCAGGGCAGCAACCCAGAAAGAAAAGAAGGCCAATATCAAAATGATGCTGTATTATAGGGCTTCTCTGGTGTCCAGTGGTTAAGAATCCACCTGCTAATGCAGGGGACATGAGTTCGATCCCTGGTCTGGGAAGATCCCCTATGCCTCAGGGCAACTAAGCCCAAGTGCCCCAACTACTGAAGCCAGAGTGCCCTAGAGCCCATGCTCTGCAACAAGAGAAGCCACTGCAATGAGAAGCCCACTCGCTGCACCTAGGCAGACCCAACACAGCCACAAAATAAAATAAATAATTTAAAGAAAGATGCTGCCAACATTTTTCTGCAGGGGAAATACTCTGCCACACTGAAGTTCATGGCATCTCTTTTCTGCTCTTTCCAGGGTCAGGTGGAATGATGGGTTGGCTATTAGACAAGGGAGGCTGTGAGCTCCCTTCCAAAAGGAAGGAAAGAAGGAGGAACAAATGCACCATGTGGGACTAAAAGAGAAACTGAAAACATTTGTGGCCTGAGATTTATATCTACTTTGTCAATAAACATTCTTTAGGAAGGATAAGTCTATACAAGTTAGAAATGTGTTCACCAAGCATTGTCCCAGCCCAGGGTTCCCTATTTAGAATTGAGTTCTACGGTAGCACTTTGGAAACATCGAGAGATCAACCAACCCAAAGGAATCACTGTGTCTCTTGAACTAGTCCTTCATAAAAGCAAGGCTTGGCTATGACATTAGAAGCTTAAAATATCAGACTGATGCCACTCATCAGCAGGAAAAAAAAAAAAATGACATGCGTCTGAAACTTAACTGCACCCAGGGAACTCAGCACCCAGTCTATATCCGTGAATGGTTGACACTTTCATAGGCTGATGCTCTGGGTACCAACCACAGTGGTGAAAGCAAGTTTACATGTTGGAACAGACTCGGATGTGTTTTGTCTTTTCATCAACACACCTGATACTGCACCCTCTTCATGGGAGGTTTTTTTTTAATTAGCTCCAGAAGTAAGATTGATTTCACTTGAATTTTGCTGTAAATAATTTTTCCTGGTACAGGGCTTGGTAGTGAATGATGGAGAGAGATGGGAAAGAAGACAGAGGAGATGACTTAGGGGAAAAAGTGATTTTTAACCAAAAGTGATCATTAAAGCTGATTTTCTAGAAGGGAGAGAACTGGGCCTCTGTTGAAAGAAATATCCTGAAGGTCATTTTGGTTGTGGAAGTCCCATTGAGTTACAGTAGGTGAAAAAGACTTTGGGGTTGTCATAAAAGCTTGAGAAAGGTCATGGGACCCTGGAGAGGAAAGACTGGAGGAGGTGGAGGGTAGAGGACAGAGAGAGATAAAGAAGGAGGAGGAGCTGGAGGGAGGAAGGGAGGAAAGAATGGAGAGAGATTACACACTGGGGCCAAAGAGAAAAACACCCAGTGAGAAATCCCCAGACACGGTAGAGGATATTTTAATAAGGATGACATGCAGCAAACAGCCCCTGTTTTTATGGTGCTGTTGTCCCTTCTCTGCACCCCCAACACCCAGGAAAATAATATGGTGCTGGCTGTGGCTTTGTAAAAGGCTGTGGAAGGGTCTGTGGGCCACATGGGACAAAGCAGGAGGACAGAGAACTGCAGCTGCAGAAGTGGGGAGGGTGCAGGCAGGAGCGATGGATGCTGAAGAGGCAGCCAGGGCAGCAAAGACGGGGGACTTCTACCTGCAGCGGAGTCCCTGTCTGCCTTCTTCTTCCCCAGCAGCCTTGCTTGGGGAGATTCCCTCCCCATATCTGGTCCAACCTGGCCAGAGGGCACAAGGGCATCAGCAGGGCAGCTTCTGTGACTTCTACAGACCCTCTCTGGGTCTCCAGGAACAAAGTAGATAGCCTGGTTTCCCAGCTTCTCTGTTCCTAATTTGCCCTCTGGGACTCACAGGTCTTAGGCTCAAAGGAAAATGAAATGTTTGCTTAAAATGGGAGCACACAAGGTGAGGGTGTCTGTTCTGAAACCTTAACTGGACAGAGACTGGGTATCTTCAAGATTCATAAGCTGTCTAGCTGTAAGTTCATTTTAGTAGCAGACCTCACAAGTATTTGAGGTCAAAACCCTACCATATGTTTAAAAAAAATTTTTATACCATGTTAATAAAATATTCATTTGCTTGGAAAGAATTTAAAAAAAAAAGGACCAGGTGAACAGAGCCTCCTGGGCAACTCCACCACGAATTGCTAACGAGCCCACATCCTGCCAGCTCTCTGCAAGATGGTACTTCCTCTTCAGTAACCTGGCTTCCTCTCCCTCCTCTGCTCTCTCACTCCTCCTCCTCAACACCTTCCTCTCTGGGGTTTCTTGCTCCTCCTGAAGCTTCCTAACCCTCATCGCAGACTGTTCGAGGGGATTACCAGAGGCCCCAGTTCTACCTACACTGTGAACTCTGCCAAAGAAGAAGTGAAAGACAGCAGAGCCTAAATAAAGTGATAAAGAAGGCAGTGATAAAGTGACCCACAGGTGATGTGAACTTGAGCAAGTCCACCAGCTTTCTCTTTGCATAAAAGGGACTCTTATCCCTAGATGGCTGTCAGGCTTAACTGAGACAGAGCACAGAATCTGGGTCTAAAAACGGCTCAAGATACAGCAACTGCCTGGCCATGAGCCTGCCCTCCTGTGAGGGAGGGGGATGGGGCTGCAGAGAAAGGAAACGGAGGTCTGCAGGGTTGTGAGGCACGCACTGTCACAGCAATGAACACCGATATGCCCGAGAGCCTGTAAAGCATCCGCTGGGTTGGTTCCATTGAATCCTCACCTTAGCCCATGGAGGGAGCTCTAGATTCAGCCGCAGGGACTTCCCTGGCAGTGCGATGGTTAGGACTTTGCCTTCCAATGCAGGGGGTATGGGTTCACTTCCTGCTCAGGGGGCTAAGATCCCACATGCCTTATGGCCAAAAAAGCAATATTGTAACAAATTCAATAAAGACTTTTTAAATGGTCCACATTTAAAGGCACAAAATGGTCCACATTAAGGGCACCAAAAAAAAGAAATCCTGGGGTTTCCCTGGTGGCTCAGTGGTAAAGAATCCGCCTGCCAATGCAGGAGATTTGGGTTCGATCCTCAATCCGGGAAGATTCCACATGCTGCAGAACAACTGAGCCCACGAACCACAACTCCTGACCCTGTGCTCTAGAGCCCAGGAGGCTCAGCTACTGAGCCCACATGCCCTAGAGCCCATGCTGCTACTGCAATGAGAAGCTCACGCACCACAACTAGAGAGTAGCCCCCGCTCACTCACAACTAGAAAAAAACCTGTGCAGCAATGAAGACCGAGTGCTGCCAAAAATAAATAAATAAATAACTTAAAAAAACCCCAATGCTTGTAAAAATGAAATAAAACTTAAAATAAATTTAAAAAACTTCGACCCAATTAACAGATGAGGAAACTGAGGCTTAGAGACCTGTGAGAGCAGCCTTGCATTCCAGTGTGTCATGGATGGCAACGCAGAAGTCATTCAGCAAGATGGGCTTCAGCTGAGGTCTGCCAAGCTGCAAAGCTCTCTCTCTGAAGTCAGCCTTAAGCATGAGGCCAGCCCCTTCTCTCTGATGGAGGAGAAACCCCTTCCTTGCCCTCAGCTAACACTCTACTAACACCCCAGTCAACCCTGCTTGGCGCAAGAGAATGCTCAACCCTCTCTTACCTGGCCACAGGTGGGCAAGGTGTGTCCAGAAGGGCACAAGGAATCCAGACTCTTCTGAGGGTCACTGTCACTTTTAAAGTATTTTCTGGGTGGAGGCTTGGGCTTGGAGGATGTAGGCTTTCTCACCAAAATCTCAAAGGATTTCTTGAGTCTCAGTGGCGGGTGGCTGCCCTGGCTTGCAGGGAGGGGCAGGTTCTCCTGGGGGTGCCTGGATGAGGCCCCAGGAGGCACCCCTGGTTCCCGCCCCAGGGGCAGGCTGGGGCTGTGCGCACTGACTTCCAGGTCGGAGGGTGGCTGCTCCCCGCTGCTGCTGGGACTGCCCCCGGGGGATCCTGACATGTAGCTGCTGTCACTGCTGGAACGGATCATGACCTTCTGCGCCCGGCGATGTGGGGGTGCAGAGTTCTTGTCCCGCTCCTTCTCCAAGGTGGGCCGCCCGTGCCAGCTGCTCTCCAGCCTTTTGACACCTGCATTGGAAGCACAAATAAACTCCATTCCTGGTCTGGCTCAGGACTGCTGCCAGGGGTATGCTGCTTGCCCAGGCTGTCTGCTTCTCCCCAGAGGTCACTTTGGAGTGAAGCTCAGAAGTCTCAGGTCTGGTGTCCAGCACCAGTGACATCAGGCTGGGAAAATCATTCAAACTTTCTGAGTCTCCAGGTATAGAGATGGAGATGCATCCCCAAGGTTGCCCTTCAAGGAAGGGCTTGATGTCCTGGCTGTCAGCCCCTTCAGGGACCACCTCACCCAAGAGGCAGCCCATCTCCAATGCCTGATGGAGATGGGGCTAGAAAGACCCAGCCAATTCTGCACACAGGACACCTCCAATGGGCCATGTGAGCTCCATAGCTTGGCAGAAGTGGTCTGGTAGGGGCAGTCTGGTATCATCTCTGCTCAACTGGCCCCTCTGCTCAGCCCTGCGACCCCCCTTGCTCCCATAGGTGTGGAGCCTCCAGATGCTTCTGAATCAACATTCTGACCATGCCCCATTTCAAAGCCTGCTGGCCTTTGGGGGAACCCAAACTTCCACCCTCCGTTTCCTATCTATAAAATGGAGATCCTCATTTCAGGGTCACTGGACATTTTGAGGTTCAAAATCAAAGAGAGAAAATGTCTGTGAAGGTGCTTTGAGCTTTGTACCAAGAGGTCAGGGCTTTCATGGTGGCTCAGTAGTAAAAAAAAAAAAAAAAAAAAAAAAAACCCACCTGCCAATGCAGGAGACTCAAGTTCAACCCTGGGTTGGGAAGATTCCCCTGGAGGAGGAAATGGCAATTCACTCCACTATTCCTGTCTGGGAAATACCATGGGCAGAGGAGATTTGTGGGCTGTAGTCCTTGGAGTTGCAGAGAGTTGGACATAGTGACTGAACAACAATAATCAAGAGGCTACCTTTCTTTCCAAAAATGAGGATGAAGCAAGGCCAGAAAACCACTGTGCCTTAAGCAGACTCTCCTCTTCCTTTTCTTCCTATGCAGCCCTTCCTCCTGGTTCTGAGCCCCGCTCTGAAACTTCCTCATATTCTGAGCACTAGGGCCAACCACACACCCTCCACTGACCCTTCTTTGTCTCTAGTAGTAGACGATGTCCCTTGCCTAGCATCACAGATCAGAGGAGCGGGAGCAGACTTAGGCCCAGGCTCTCGCTCAAATGTCAGCACATTCTGCAAGTCCAGGAGCAACAGGGGAGTCCCACAGGTGAGCATCTCAGACCTCAGTACAGAACCAAGGCCGACCAAGCTCATAATTCAAATCGTCTTTAGAGAAAAAGCTTCTCTTTTGCTTTTTCCTGATCATAAAATAAAAATGCATCTTTGTTTAAAGTCAGCTGCAGAAAGGAAGAAATGAAAGCAAAAATTCACCCTCAGCCTATCAGAGGTAACCGCTGTCAAACTTTTTTTCTCTGTCCTCCTCCCTTGAGCATAGAAGCATGTTGACTGGGTGGAAATGGGAGAACACCACTGAAATAACATTCTGGGTCCTGTCCTTTTGTCTGGATACTTTCCAGACTGTGCAACATCCTTGTGAATATCAGTGCTAAAGTCTGCACATTATCCCATAATATGGACATTCCACAAAGACCTGGCCAATGCCCACCTGCTGTACATTGGAGTTGGCCAGCCTGGTGCCCACCCCAGATCATCTGTGCACTCTGTGACTGATCTGGGGTAAGGGAGCCTCTCAGGGCCCCACATTTTTCTAAAAATATGCATAAAAGTCATATGGGAAGATTCAGGGAAATAGTGTATTAAATAGTATGCCTAACATGATTAGAACTCAATACATGTCAGAAACTCTATTAATAGATATTACTCTTTCTAAGGAACCTATTATCATGGGCTAGTGGTTGAAATCTCAAATGTCTATAGGGACAGAGGTGAGACAGGCAATCTGGTAAATTAAGATAACAGGGAATGGTGAGAACTGTAAAGAATTAGAGAAAGTTTGTGGATTTAAAACAATTCAAATTCAGACGATTTTAAACTCTTGTGCCTCCGAAACAAAGTAAAATGGGACCCCAATTTAGCTGGTGGACTGCTAGTTTCAATCCTTATCTATGAACCAGGCTCATCTGTGATGACTACTATGTGTTCCTGGGGTAGAGAGTAAGTTAGTGGCTAGACTCAAAGCTTTCTAAGGAGACAAAGATGCTGCAAATGCAAGTTCACTGTCTCCTTACCTTCTAGACTCCACTGGTGCCGCTCCTTTCCAAACTTAACGTTCTCCACAGCCTGGGCCACAGCTTCTTTGAGCTGCTGTTCAGAGACCTGGAAAATATACATCACCTCCTCAAGCAAATAGTGGGAACTTCTGCATCAGGTTCTGAGTCCTGTACCAGTTCCCTAGCCGGGCCCCTGGATTTTGCTATCTTTTATTCACACCCACTCCACAAAGAGTTGACATTCCCAGAAACACCCTGGGCATCAGTGGTTCCCTAATTTGGACAAAGTCCAAACTCAGTCAATAAAGGGATTCTCAAGGTGGCCACTCTGAACTTCCCAACCTTCTTTCCACTACTTGGTGCCAAACTAGGCAGAGTAACCATTTGTGAGTTTATCTCTGGGGAGTTCTTCCACACTTAACGCTGCCATGACAGCATCATTGCCTTCATTACCAACAAGGATGTCATAACTGTAACCATAGTCATCTTATTGTCACAAGTAATTAATCACCTTCGAGTAATAGTTAAAAGTATGAGTTCTGGAGCAAACAGACTCATATGCAAGTCCCAGTCCCCTCATTTTGTAACCACACACTCACACACGGAACTTAAGCGTCTAACCCTCAATATTTTCCCTGCAAAACAGTGACAATAATAGAACCTACTTAACAGTAAAATCAGAGGGTTTTTAAAAAGAACTTTTTGGGCACTGAAAGCACAAGAAACAAAAGAAAACAAAAGCAGATAAATTGGACAATCTCAATATGAAAATATTCTGCATATCAAAGAACTATGACACAAATTGGACAGAAAACATAGATACAATTGGATGACAAAAAAGAAAAAGATAGATAAAAAGAAAGAAAAAGAGACAAATCGGATAACATCAAAATGAAAATGTTCCATGTATCAATCAACAAAGGGCAAAATCAGCAGAGTGAAATGGGACTCACAGAATGGGAGAAGGCTTAGGCAAATCAGATTCCTACAACTCAACAGCAAGAACAATCAAACCATCCAAGTAAAAATGGGCAAAGGATTTGAATAGATATTTTCCAAAGAAGACAGACAAATGGCCAATAAGCATGTGGAAAGATGTTCAACATCAGTAATCATTAAGGAAACGCAGATCAAAATCAAAAGAGAACTTCCCTGGTGGTCCAGTGATTAGGAATTCCCCTTCCAAAGCAGGGGGTAGAGGTGCTAAGATCCCACATGTTTCAAGGCCAAAAACCAAAACAAAAAAACAGTATTGTAACAATAGGAAGCAGTATTGTAACAAATTCAGTAAAGATTTTAAAAATGGTCCATATAAAAAAAAATCTTAAAAAAAACTCAAAAACACAACAAGATATAACTTCACACCCATGAGGATGGCTAGGTGGTCCAGTGGTTAGGAATCAGCCTGCCAATTCAGGGAACACAGGTTCAACCCCTGGTCTAGGATGGTCTCAATCGCCTCAGGGCAACTAAGTCCATGGGCCACAACTGCTGAAGCCCGCACACCTAAGAGCCCATCCTCTGCAATAAGAGAACCCTGTGCACTACAACTAAAGAGTAGCCCTTGAACAGCAACAAAGACCCAGTGCAACTAAAACTAAAAATCAAGTCATTAAAATAAACAAATAAACAAAAAGTGACAAGTGTTGATAAGGATATGGAGAAACTGAAACACTTGTGTGTTGCTGGTGTGAATGTAAAATGAGACAGCCAAGATGGAAAACAGATGGCAGTTTCTCAAAAAATTAAAAATAGAATTACCATATGATCCAGCAATTCTACTTCTGTGTATTACCCACATAGAATGGAAAGCAGGGACTCGAATAGGTATTTGCACACCCAGGTTCATAGCAACAGGATTCACAATAGCCAAAAGGTGGGAGCCACCCAAGTGTCCATCAACAAATGAAGGGATGTGCAAAATATGGCCTCTATATACAATGGAATCTTATTCAGCCTTAAAAAGAAAGGAAACGCTGACACAGTCCATAGCACAGGTGAGCCTAATGGACACCATGCTAAGTGAAAGGGCCCAGTCACCTATGACACCACTTGGATGATGTATGCAGAGTTGTCAAAATCAGAGAGCAAACAGTGGGAGCTCTGGGACACGGTGGGAGACAGAAAGTAAGTAGAAGAGTCATCTCCAGAGGGGGGTATGAGGGTTGTTTAAGGGGTAGAGAGTGTCACTTTGGCAAAATGAAGAGTCCTGGGAATGGCTGATGGTTATGACTGCAAAACAAATGTGAATGTCCATCACACCACTGGACTCCATGCTTCAAAATGGCTAAGATTGGGGACTTCCCTGGTGGTCCAGTGGCTAAGACTCTGTGTTCCCACTACAGGGTTCCATCCCTCATCAGGGAACTAGATTCCACCCACAACTAAGAGTCTGCATGCCGAAACAAAGACAGAAGATCCCACGTGTTGCAATTAAGACTCAGTGCAGCCAAATAATACATAAATATTTCCTCCAGTGTGCTTACTGTCAGTGCTCACTAACTAAGCAGGGCTGCATTTGAAGCCTGCCACACAGGCCTGTGTGGATCTTACCCACCATCCCCTTCTCTGTCCTACTTCTGCTGGGAGTTCAGAAATCCACTAATTAATAACATAGGCTATCATGGGGTTAAATCCTAGCCTCTCCACTTCGTAGCTCCACTATTGGGCACGTGCCTTTTCCCTTCTAAGCCTCAGTTTTCTCATCTGTGAGATGGAGGGGAAAATCATACCAGCTTCAGAGTTGGACAACAACTAAATGCCATTGTGTATGTCAGGTCTTTGGCAAACCCACCTGGAACACATTGAGTGAAGTAAAGACTGATGGTGATTATCACCAGGATCCCCAAAGTCATCACACCCATGCCCATGGCTGCACTTCCCAAGTTGTGCTCCCACCTGCATCTCACTTGCCAGCCACTCAGTTCAGTTCAGTCGCTCAGTCATGTCTGACTCTGTGACCCCATGGACTGCAGGACACCAGTCTTCTATGTTCATCACCAACTCTCGGAGCTTGCTCAAACTCATGTCCATTGAGTTGGTCATGCCATCCAACTATCTCATCCACTGTCATCCCCTTCTCCTCCTGCCCTCAATCATTCCCAGCACCAGGGTCTTTTCCAATGAGTCAGTTCTTCGCATCAGATGGCCAAAGTATTGGAGCTTCAGCTTCAACATCAGTCCTTCTAATGAATATTCAGGACTGATTTCCTTTAGGATTGACTGATTTTATCTCCTTGCAGTCCAAGGGACTCTCAAGAGTCTTCTCCAGCACCACAGTTCAAAAGCATCAATTCTTTAGCACTCAGCTTTCTTTATAGTCCAACTCACACATCCATACATGACTACTGGAAAAGCCATAGCTTTGACTAGATGGACCTTTGTCAGCAAAGTAATGTCTCTGCTTTTTAACATGCTGTCTAGGTTGGTCATAGCTTTTCTTCCAAGGAGCAAGCATCTTTTGATTTCATGGCTACAGTCACCATCTGCAATGATTTTGGAGCCCAAGAAAATAAAATCTCTCACTGTTTTCATTGTTTCCCCATCTATGTGCCATGAAGAGATGAGACCGGATGCCATGATCTTCATTTTTTGAATGTTGAGTTTTAAGCCAACTTTTTCACTCTCTGCTTTCACTTTTATCAAGAGGCTCTTTTTTTTCCTCTTCTCTTTCTGCCATAAGGGTGGTGTCATCTGCATATCTAAGGTTATTGATATTTCTCCCAGCAATACTGATTGCAGCTTGTGCTTCATCCAACCTGGCATTTCTCATGATGTACTCTGCATAGAAGTTAAGTAAGCAGGGTGACAATATACAGCCTTGACGTACTCCTTTCCCAGTTTGGAACCAGTCTGTTGTTCCAAATCTGGTTCTAACTGTTTCTTCCTGACCTGCATACAGATTTCTCAGGAGGCAGGTAAGGTGGTCTGTAAGGTAAGGTGGCAGGTAAGGTGTATTTCCACCTCTTTAAGAATTTTCCACAGTGTGTTGTTATCCACATAGTTAAAGACTTTGTCGTAGTCAATAAAGCAGAAGTAGATGTTTTTCTGGAATTCTCTTGCTTTTTCGGTGATCCAATGGATGTTGGCAATTTGATCTCTGGTTCCTCTGCCTTTTCTAAAGCCAACCATTATCAGTCTTAAAGCTAACTGCCTGCTAGCCTGTCTAACTAAACACCCTACAGTGCCTCCATCTTACTGGTCCCCAATTGAGATCATTCTTGTTGAGTTCTGCCCCAAGGTCACAGGTGTTAGGCCTCCTCAGAAGTGGAGCCCAGAATCAAGGTCACCTCTGAAGCTGACTGAGCCCCTTTGGCTTTGCCAAAAGCCTCCTGATCATCACTAACAAGCTTCCTGACTCCCAATTAGGCAAAGATGCCCACTCCAGTAAACAACCTATGGCACCCCAACCAATCACCTAACACCAACCGTCCAGCAGAAATTTTTTTTGTCTTGAGGCTATAAAAATTGACTGTTAACCCACGGAAACTGTAGGCCCCTCCTGGTCTGCCAGATCTGCCTGGATGTTGGCCTGCTGTGCTCCCATTGCCCACATTATCTCTGCTCTTTGTTCTTAAAACACTCACTCCCTTCTGAACTGCTCTGTGTCTGGAAATTCTTTTCCAACTCGAGCTTGGACTGCCTCAACAATTCTCTTTCCTCCCACGTACACTCCCTTCTCCAGTTCTCTGTTCTGGCTGTGGTGTTGCCATCGCTCCATCTTCCAATCTAAAAACACACCAGTCCTCCTAGGCTCCCCTCTCTCTTATCCCAAACCTAATCAGCCAATAGATCTCTTTTTTTCCCCCCAACATCTGGGAATTGAAGATGGTTTTTAAAATCCTTGTTGCTGGTCTATTTCATTTATTTATTTGTTTATTTTTTGGCCATGCCACGAGGCATGTGGGATCTTAGTTTCCCGACCAGGGATCAAAACTGTAGCCCCTGCATTGAAAGTGCAGAGCCTTAACCACTGGGCTGCCAGGGAAGTCCCCAACCAGCAGATCTTGTTGATTCTTCCCATGTTGCCTCGTGCTGCCCCTTCTGCTCTATTCTCCTCCCACATCTGCTGTTTAATTTAGGCCCCATCATCTGTTTCCTTCCTCTGAAAAACTCCAACTCCACCTACTCCATCCTGTCCTCTGCAGAGCAATCAAAGGGTAAGAAGAAAAATCTGAACATGTCACAGCGAGAGCTTCAGACTCCCCTAGCTCATCACCACCCACAGAAGGCAAACACCTTAGCATACTGTGGAAAGACCTTGGCATGTGACCCCAATGCCTCACCAAACTTTCTCAACCCTCTGCTCCCGTCTCTGCACCTCAGTCCAGAGAACCTACCCCTCCCCCTCCACGGCAGGTGACTTCACAACTTTGCAACTTAACTCTGTGTCCCTGCTGCCTGGAATGACCTTCCACAAAGTCTTTGCCTGGAGAAAACTAACTTCTGTAAATCTTGCTTTTATCTAGCCTTCCCTTCCGTATACCTGTGTTCTTATAGTACTGACCATGCAATTTTGCAATATTGCAATGATTTCTCTGCCAGTCTTGTGGGAATGTAAGGATCTGGAGGGCAGGACTGTGTGCTATGAGCTCACTCACTCTCCCTGTGTGCCCAGCACTCAGCTCCAGAGAGTCACATAGTGGGGACCTGCTGGATGCATGGATGAGTGAATCTCTTCTACCTGTTAACAGAAACTCTGGGTCTATGTTTTCCAGCCCTCAGGCCTGTAAATCAGCTACAAGAACCTCCCTGAGCTAATGCCAAGTGCCTCGGTGTCCAGGAGCTTGCATAGGACTTATGCTGCAGAAACTTGTTAGTACAGATGTTTGGTTCAAACTCAGTTAACAATGTCTGCATGTTCATCCACTTCTTGTTCCCATGGGAATCCTGCGAGAGTGGGCCTGGGAGGGAGAGGGAGTCACCTGTGGGTCCGGATGGCGGCTAACCATGATGGGGATGGGACCCGGGTTACAGTGACTCAGGATGGCATAGACTTCGTTGAGTGTCATGCAGTGAACGGGGGAGTCGTTGATCTCCACCAGCTCATCGCCGCATCTGCAAAAGGTAGCAACAGGGAGCCGTCAGGCAGCTCATTCACAGGGCATGTGCACGACTGAGTCCCCAAGGTCCCACTCCTTCCTAGGGTACGTGATGAAGCCCCAAATTCACAGCACTGACCAAAGCAGCTCATCACACACCTACTTCATGCATGACCACAAAATGGGAGACGGTGCATCCCAGAGTGGGGCAACATTCACCACAGTTTGTAACTTTTTTCTGCCCTTGTCCATATAACTTAAATTCAAATGAGATGAAGGGTGTAGTTTAACCAGTGTAATGGATTAACCAATTAACCACAGGTGAACTGATCACGTCCTCTCTTGGGCCTTCTGTGTTCCCATATGCAGAATATGTAAGGGAATGAACGAATGGGATGTGCTAAAAGGTAGAGAAGAAATCACTGGTTGAGGTTCTTATAAAAAGAAATAAATTGGGAAGGCAATGGAGTTCATTCTTATAAGGCAGGAAATGGCGGGGGGGAGGGGAGATGAGGTAGAAAACAATAAGGCTGCTTCGATAAACAGGGAATTTGTACAAACCAATTCCCTTGCTTCACACATGAGGAAAATGAGGCAGAGAGGGTGAAATTATCTCCTCAAAAAGACCTCACTTAAGGACTAAAACCTTTTTCTGTTAAGTGCCACATAAATATTTTAGACTTTGCAGACCATACCATCTCTATTGCAACTCTGCAACTCTGATATCATAGCATAAAAATAACAGCCTTAGAGAATATGTAAATGAATGAGTATGGCTTTGTTCCAATAAAACTTTATTAAAAAAAAAAAACAGATGGTGGGCCCTCATTTGCCATCCTCTGCCCTAGATGGTTATCAGCAGAGCTGGGACTGAAATTTAGGTCTCCTGACACTGACTTCATGGTTCCTGCTGCTGTGATCAGCTGCTTCTTTCTTCTACATTGCTAATGCAGAGCTGGTCCCCCTTTCCCCTTCTTGCTAAGAAAGCACACATTTTCATTGCTGTAAAAGACCATCGCCAGATAGCACCTGATGCCAAGGAAAGTGAAAGTTTTCAAAACAATCCATACTCAGCTCAAGTCTAAGAAGGAAGACTGTCTCAAGAGATTTGGACTAAAACCATCACTCTGACTGAGCCACTCTGTCCCAGGTGACAGCACAGCAGCTCAGTCAATCAGACATCACCCTCCTGCCTAGGATAGCAGCAAACCCATCATTAATTCAAGCCTGTACATACTATAGTGATAGGAAAACCTTTAAAATATGGCCAAACTCTGCTGATTTAGCAAAACCCAAACTCAGTAGAGAAGGTATACATGAAGATATATTATCTGGGATACATATAAATATATAGCATATATTGCTATTGTTTAGTAGCTAAGTCATGTCCGACTCTTTGCGACCCCATGGACTGGAGCCCACCAGGTTCCTCTGTCCATGAGATTTCCCAGGGAAGAAAACTGGAGTGGGTTGCCATTTCCTTCCCCAGAGGATCTTCCTGACCCAGGAACTGAACTTGACCCAGGAATCTCCTGCGTGGCAGGCAGATTCTTTACTGCTGAGCTACCAGCAAATATCATATGCTCGATGAGAGAAGATAAACCATATATGAATGTGGAACTGAGTATTCTAACAAGTTAAACTGGAATAAAATGTTATTACTAGACTCAAATAACTTGTTGAAAATAAAATTTAGATTTTTACCTCTCTTAGAAGTTATTTGTAAAAAGACATATGTGAAATGCCGAAAAATCTTTTGTTTGTGCTACCAAGAAATGGAGTTAATACTACTGATTCACTCAGTAAGCTTTTTTTCCCACATAGACTACACAGGCAAACCTCCTTGAACCTCCTGTTTATGTCACTATATAATCAACATCAGTTACATCTGAATTGAAGTGTGTTCACTTCATGTTTTCTGTTTCTGGCCATTATTCTCTGAAAAAATATTTCTTACATGATGACGTGCATACAAATTCCCCAGGATCTCCTAAAAATGCTGGTTTCAATTCAGTGAGTCGGGGAGGGCCCTGGAATTCTGCATGTCCAAGGGATTCCCAAGAGATGTCAATGCCGCTGGTCCAGGAACCACACTTTGAGGATCAAGGCTCTGAGCTATCGCTGGACAATTCTGAAGATCTCATCTTCCGATCAATCTCTTGACACACTAAGGAATTCCTTCCCTAAGATCTTTTCCGAAACATAATCAGGACATACCGCAGTCGACCGTCCAGATGTGCCACGGATCCTGGAGACAGTGTGTGAACGAAGATGCCGGAAATGCACTGGAAATAAGGGATGCTGCATAGTCCGATGCCCAGCCCGACACCAGCCTCTGGAAGACAGAACAAGGTGGAGGCTGGGGCTTGTGACTGCACTAGACCAGGTCTGCGCTGGTCTGTCAGGGGCCCAAACTAGTCCTGGGTTAGCTGGTGTCTCCTATTGATCAATGCATTCACTACATGCATAGTCGCAGAGCATCACTGTGAACAGGCACTGCTTGGGGGTCAGAAACTAGTGACCAAGGCAGATGAGGATGCTGAGATCAAATAGGGAAAGAGAAGGAAGGAAGACATCGAGGGAGAAGGAAAAATGGGAAAAGGAAAGGAGGAAGGGACAGATGGAGGGAGGGGAGGAAGGAGGAAAGAGGGAAGATGGGAGGCAGGGAAGAAGGAAGGAGAGCAGGCCAGGTTGCAGAACCAACGAGGCGGCCAGCCAATACAGCTGGAACATAGCTTATCATGGAGAGAGTGCCCAGAAGTCCCTCAAGGATTTCCAATTGCAATTAGCAGAGAATCAATCAAGGAGACCAAACCAGTCAATTCTAAAGGAAATCAATCTTGAATATTCACTGAAGCACTGATGCTGAAGCTGAAGCTTCAAATATTTTGGCCACCTGATGCAAAGATCCAACTCACTGGAAAAGACCCTGATGCTGGGAAACATTGAGGGCAGGAGGAGAAGACAGTGACAGAGGATGAGATGGCTGGATGCCATCACCAACTCAATGGACATGAATTTGAACAAACTCTGGGAGATAGTGAAGGACAGGAAAACCTGGTGTGCTGCAGTCCATGGTGCCACAAAGAGTCAAACACAACTGAGCAACTGAACAACAACAACAAAACTACAAAGGCCTGCAGGTTCTTTCTCTCTGTCCCCACCAAGGGCTCCAAAACCACTTCTCACCCTGCCCACCTTGCTGCAGCCACACTGGCCTTCCCTCTCTCCCAACAATCTGGGCCGGCCGCCTCCTCTTCACCCTCCAGGTCTCAGCCTGGCTGCACTCTGGCGGGGAGGGGCTACTGAGCCCATCACTGTCAGCATCCACCCCGAGTGATGAAGGGACTGGATGTTGATCTTCAAATGTCTGAGTGTGAGAGCATCTCAATTCTCTGTTGCAAGTAAGAAAAAGATCCCAGAGAGGGCAAGTGACCTATCCAAGGTCCCAGCAGATTAGCCACAGAGTTGTAACTCCTGGTCTTGTGTGTGTGTATGCATGAGAGAGAGACCTGTGTTTGCTTCATTCTGTTTTATTTTAACCACTGCACCAGAACACACTGACTGAATTGACTGAATTTGGATGCTGTGTCCTGGGTTTCTGTTAACAAAGCCCTAGACCCTGGGGCTAAACAATAATCATAAAATATTGGAAAATCATAAACAGACCTTGAGGACAATCATACGGGTACCAAGGGGGGAAGGGAGGTGGGATAAACTGGGAGACTGGGATTGGCATATATACACTGTGTATAAAATAGCTAACTAATGAGAACCTACTGTAGAGCACAAAAACTCTACTCATTGCTCTCTGGTGATTTAAATGGGAAGGAAATCCAAAAAAGAGGGGGTATATGTACATGCACAGCTGATTCACTTTCCTGTACAGCAGAAACTAACGCGATATTGTAAATCAACCGTGTGCGTGCTCGGTCGCTTGGCTGTGTCCGACACTTGCAACCCCATGGACTGTAGATGGGATTTCCCAGGCAAGAACACTGAAGTGGGTTGATATTGCCTTCTCCAGGGGATCTTCCTGGCCCAGGGACCAAACCCACGTCTACTGCATTGGCAGGTGGATTCTTCACCATCTGAGCCACCTGAGAAGCCATAAGGCAACTATACGCCAACAACAAAAATCTGTTTAAGGACAACAACCCGGCCTGATTCCCCCTAGGAAAGTCTGGGAGACAGCTCAGAAGTGGGGGGTCCAGTCAGAGGGTGGAGGAGGACAGTGAGGCCCCGGGAGGCAGCGCCTGCCTACCTTTCTTCAGCGACACCTCCACCAGGATCCTGTCGTTGGGCTTGGTGCTGCTGGCGGGCGCCCCGGGGCTCTCCAGGACGAAGGGGCCGCAGTCCTTGGTGATGCAGGTGCTGGAGCTCAGCGAACGGCACAGTGGGGGCGACAGGTGGCTGCCCAGGGAGCGGGGGGCCGTCAGGCGGGTCCTGACCGTGAGGGTGAGCAGCCCCTTTTTGGCTTGCTGAAACAGAGAGGGTCACAGCTTCCAGCAGCAGCTCAGGGCAAGGCTGACATTTTCTTTATTGCTGTTTTTTTTTTTTTTTTTTTTTTTTGTGAATAACAGTAGCGGAAGAACATGTTTTTGAAGAACATGTAGCAGAGTGTGTGTGTGTGTGTGTGTGTGTGTGTGTGATATGGAAACCTGTATATACATATGCAGTTGTTTAGTTGTTCAGTCACGTCTGATTCCTGTTTAGTTGTTCAGTCATGTCTGACTCTTTGGGACCCCATGGACTGTAGCCTGTCAGGCTCCTCTATTCATGGGATTCTCCAGACAAGAATACTGGAGTGGGTTGCCATTCCCTTCTCTAGGGGGTCTTCCTGACTCAGGGATCAAACCTGTTTCTCTTACATTGACAGGGGGATTTTTTTTACACCATTGAACCACCAGGGAAGCCCAAGTATACATATACATGATATATATTTCTATGTCTGAATATGGATATGATATCTTATATAGCACATATATTCCCAGGTGAAAGTGAAAGTTGCTCAGTTGTGTCTCTTTGCGGTCCCATAGACTATACAGTCCATGGAATTCTTCAGGCCAGAATACTGGAGTGGGTAGCCGTTCCCTTCTCCAGTGGATCTTCCTGACCCAGGAATCAAACTGGGGTCTCCTGCATTGCAGGTGGATTCTTTACCAGATGAACTATATGGAAGCCCATTCCCAGGTGGCTCAGTAGTGAAGAATCCTCCTACCAATGCAGAAGATGCAAGAGACACGGGTTCAATCCCTGGGTCCGGACAATCCCCTGGAGAAGGAATTGGCAACCTACTCCAATATTCTTGCCTGGGAAATGCCATGGACAGAGGAGCCTGGCAGGCTGCAGTCCATGGGGTCACAAAGAACTGGACACAACTGAACATGTGTGTGCAAATACCACATATATACATATATATGCCAAAAAGATAGTCTTGAACTAACTAGTCAGAGACTCAGAAAATACCTTTCAGTGACTATCTTCAAAACTTAAAGCAGATTGTAACAGAAATACACAGAACGTTTTGCTGCTGCTGCTGCTGCTAAGTCACTTCAGTCGTATCCGACTC
Organism: Muntiacus reevesi; assembly: GCF_963930625.1. Classification (NCBI taxonomy): domain Eukaryota; kingdom Metazoa; phylum Chordata; class Mammalia; order Artiodactyla; family Cervidae; genus Muntiacus; species Muntiacus reevesi. The sequence goes on along the minus strand of NC_089263.1, from coordinate 25,348,386 downwards.
TGTGTGACTCCATCCCTGGGATTCTCCAGGCAAGAACACTGGAGTGGCTTGCCATTTCCTTCTCCAATGCATAAAAGTGAAAAGTGAAAGTGAAGTCACTCAGTCATGTCTGACTCTTCGTGACCCCATGGACTGCAGCCTACCAGGCTCCTCCATCCATGGGATTTTCCAGACAAGAGTACTGGAGTGGGGTGCCATTGCCTTCTCCGCAGAACGTTTTGAAACAGTGTTATAAACCTTAGATAGTTGATGTGGCCTCTGACAACAGTCCTGACCACACTGTGATTTCCTGAGTGAGGCCTCTTTTGGGCACTGTGCCAAGATTGGTGTCAGTGGGGTGCCCAACGCAAAGGAGTCCACTGTTCAAATGTGTAGGTTTGAAGTAAGTAGGGTGATGTTGGGAGCTCGATTCCTTTGTCTGGAGGCCCCAACATTTGGCCAGAGAGGGACAACAAACGGTCACCTTGAACTTCTGTAAAGCATCCTGATGTGTCAGTCCAGCCATTGATTCCCCATTGAGTTCCAGAATTTCATCACCTGTTGGGAGAGGGAGGAGGGAGGAATCATAGCTGAGAAGAGTGTGGCCCCCACAGGGGGCGTTACCCCCACCTTAAACTCTAGTGCCCTCCCCCACCCCCTGTCCAGCTCTCTGTGTGATGCACAAACCACCACAGAGCACATTACTCACCCAGGTCTCTCCCACTGAGAGGCAGGCAGGGCAGCAGGGCTGGACCTTCTCTGGCCCCTCTTACAGTCCAGGGTGGGATCCAGAGTACTTAGCCAAGGCCTGGCCCAGTCGGCTCCCTGTTTACCTCCTGGCTTCACCTCTTCCCCTCCAGCTTCAGCCCCTCATACCGCCCTCTCCCCTGGACCATTTGCTGAAACATCATACACCTGCCTTTCCACTGTCATCTGTGAAGCTCTGTGCTTGTTTCCATGGATCTTCTCAACTACAACATGTGTCTCCTATATTTTTCAGCTACCATCTTTTAATTTTTTGCTGCACTGGGTCTTTGTTGTGGTCCACAAGCTTTCTTTAGTTGCCATGAGTGGGCTTAGTTGCCCTGTGGCATGTGGGATCTTAGTTCCCCAGTCAGGGATCGAACCCGTGTCCCCTGCATTAGAAGGTAGATTCTTAACCACTGAACCACCAGGGAAGTCCCAGCTACTGCCTCTTAACCTCTCAGTCTCTTCCGATTTTGTGCTCTTGGGGTACCTGGCACCTCCCACTCTCAGAGCTCTCATCATCCCAGTGGTCACTGATAGCCCAAGAGTCCCTCCCTGAAGATGGGGCTTTGTAACAGCAGACGCTGTACCCCGAGGGCCAGTTCTGGGTGAGGCCTCCCTAGTACTCACTAAATGTGGGTTGGATGTGATGTTTCCAGAATGCCATGAAGATCCTGTCTTACAGAAGACGAAAGTGAGCTCAGAGAAGTCTGAAGTTCATATGGTAAAAAGAATTAGGACTGGGGGCTTTTTACGCCAAGTCCTGTCTCCACAACACTAACACACCTAAGAGAAGAATTTTTTCTGTATCCAGAAATCCATTTTTATGTGCACAGAAAATCACTTTCTCCCATTCATTCAATCTATTCAATACACCAACAGACAGCACTGTCTCTGTTTTGTTTTTTTGTTTTATTTTTGTTTGACCACACTGCAAGGCATGTGGGATTTTAGTTCCCCAACCAGGGATTGAACCTGTGCCCTCTACTGTCGAAGCACAGAGTCTTAACCACTGGACCCCGAGGGAAGTCCTCTGCTTTTGTATTTTTAACATGACTTTCTGGCCTGATTTGCTGTTGCTGAATCTGCAGTCACTTAATTATGGGTCCATTATATGTCTATTTCTGCTTTATTGACTATGCCAAAGACTTTGTGTGGATCACAATAAACTGTGGAAAATTCTGAAAGAGATGGGAATACCAGACCACTTGACCTGCCTCTTGAGAAACCTGTATGCAGGTCAGGAAGCAACAGTTACAACTGGACATGGAACAACACACTGGTTCCAAATAGGAAAAGGAATACGTCAAGGCTGTATATTGTCACCCTGCTTATTTAACTTATATGCAGAGTACATCATGAGAAATGCTGGGCTGGAAGAAGCACAAGCTGGAATCAAGATTGCCGGGAGAAATATCAATAACCTCAGATATGCAGATGACATCACCCTTATGGCAGAAAGTGAAGAGGAACTAAAAAGCCTCTTGATGAAAGTGAAAGAGGAGAGTGAAAAAGTTGGCTTAAAGCTCAACATTCAGAAAACTAAGATCATGGCATTTGGTCCCATCACTTCATGGCAAATAGATGGGGAAACAGTGGAAACAGTGTCAGACATTATTTTTTGGGCTCCAAAATCACTGCAGATGGTGACTGCAGCCATGAAATTAAAAGACACTTACTCCTTGGAAGGAAAGTTATGACCAACCTAGATAGCATATTAAAAAGCAGAGACATTACTTTGCCAACAAAGGTCCTTCTGGTCAAGGCTATCGTTTTTCCAGTGGTCATGTATGGATGTGAGAGTTGGACTGTGAAGAAAGCTGAGCACCGTAGAATTGATGCTTTTGAAGTGTGGTGTTGGAGAAGACTCTTGAGAGTCCCTTGGACTGCAAGGAGATCCAACCAGTCCATCCTAAAGGAGATCAGTCCTGGGTGTTGATTGGAAGGACTGATGCTGAAGCTGAAGCTCCAATACTTAGGCCACCTCGTGCGAAGAGTTGACTCATTGGAAAAGACCCTGATGCTGGGAGGGATTGGGGGCAGGAGGAGAAGGGGACGACAGAGGATGAGATGGTTGGATGGCATCACTGACTCAATGGACATGGGTTTGAGTAAACTCTGGGAGTTGGTGATGGACAGGGAAGCCTGGCATGCTGCAATTCATGGGGTTGCAAAGAGTTGGACACGAATGAGCGACTGAACTGAACTGAACTGATAGACAGTCCATCTTTTTTTCTCTGGTTGTTTTAAATACACTTTTTCCTTTGTCTTCAATAGGCTAAATTTTAACTAGGATGTATTGGGGTGCTTCCTCATATTGAAGTTCTGGGCTTTGAAATAATTCTAGAATATTCTTAACCATGCTCTCTTACTTATCACTCCCCTGCTTTCATGATGCTCTTTCTTTCTAGAATTCTCATTAGATTATTCTAGACCGTCTCAACCTCTTTTCCTTGTTTCTCTAGTACTCACCTTTTTTTCTCCATTGCTCTGTGTGGCCTCCTGGATAATTTCCAGCTCACATATTCTCCTGACAGTTGCATTTATCTGCTGTCTAACCCATTCACCAAAGTTTGTTTGTTTTTAAATTTCAATGGCTTTACTTTTTTTAATTTCTAAGTTATTTTTTCACATTTATCTTTTCACTGTGTTCTATTCTTTCCTTCTTGTTTTTCAGTTACTTCTTTTATTTTTTTTCAGCATATTATACACTGAGAAATAATCACCACAATATTGTTGTTGTTCAGTTGCTAAGTCATGTCTGATTCTTTTTGACCCAATGGACTGTAGCACCCCAGGCTTTCCTGTCCTTCACCATCTCCTGGAGTTTGCTTAACTCATAATCTAGTTAATATTAGTCACCACACCTGGTTACAAGTTTTTTTTTTTCATTGTGATGAGAAAACTTTCAAGATCTACTATCTAAAGAGGTATGTGGTTGTCAAAGCAGTGGAGGGCTGGAAGAGGGAAGGAGTGGGAGTTTGGGATTGGCAGATGCAAACTAGTATATAGAGGATGGATAAAGAGGAAGGTCCTACTGTACAGCACAGGGAACTATACTCAATATTCTGTGATAAGCCATAATGGAGAAGAATATGAAAAAGAATATAAATGTGTATCACTGAGTCGCTTTGCTATACAGCAGAAATTAGCACAACACTGTAAATCATCTATACTTCAATAAAAAAAACTTTTAAAAAGCTCTACTCTCTTAGCAGCTTTCAAACGCACAATATAAGATTATTAACTAAAGTCACCATGATTGATTCATTTTATAACTGGAAGCTCATGACTTTTGACCACCTTCAGCAACCACCCATTTAGTCTCTGAATCTGTGAGTTCAGGTTTTTTGTTTTGTTTTTAGTCCACATGTAAATAAGATCATGTACTGTCTTTCTCTGTCTGACTTATCTCACACAGCACAATGTCTTCAAGGTCCATCCATGTTGTCCTAAGTGACAGGATTTAATTCTTTTTATGGCTGAAAAGTTATAGTCTTTATTTTCAACCCATTTTCAAGGGGAGCTTGTTTACTAGTGGAACTCCCATAGCCCTCAGACTGCTTTTATTTTTTCCCTTTCTTTCCAGTAGGCATCCAGGGATCTCAGGGCTGGTTTAGGACTAGTTGTAACATAAGCTCGGTGGTGTGGAAGTCCTGAGACCCAGGTTCTGATGGGAAACCTGCAGACTCACCCAGATACAGGCTGATTCTTTGTTTTCTTGAGGGAGATGTCTTTCCTCCACCCAAGAGCTGAGGACAAAGTTATATTTCCTCCTTGCTTTCCTCACCTTGCTGGCTCATGAGCACAAAGGCTTTCTGCAGGTTCTCAGAGGTTCCCAGGGCCCATGGCCACCTCCCCTGTCCCTGTGTGGGCATCAAACCCCAGCCCCTGGGCCTTATGCCATAAGCAGCTTCCTGTGCTATTGACAGGGACAGAGTGAAGAGACAAAGTAGGTGATTAAATAGTTAATCCCACTAGGGGACTGTGAGTAGAAAAAATACTGGAGAGCCTGTCAGCTAATGATTACTTAGGAAAGCAGGTTTGCTTAACCACAGAACCAAGTGGGCCTGTTTAGCAACAAAACCATGCGACAGAAGCCGGAGACATGCCCCCAAACAGAAAAACAACAGTGGCGTGAGCCCCACATCCTGCCCAGTGAGCTCAGTAAGTTAATAATCCCTAGGACACGCTCTCTGCACACATGAGAAAGAGTAATGTGTGGACCTAGCTTGGCCTGTAGGGACAAGAAAACATGCCTGGCCAACCTGGAGGAGGAGCTGATGATGGACGCATGACGTCTACTCAAGAAAGAGAAAGAAGGTCTTCTTCTCCCCACGTTTCCGTATTATAAAACTGTAGCCCTGTAAATTCTCAGGGTGTGGTATTTCTCATCTGCCCACCTAGAGAACTCATCCTATTCTAATAAACCACTCCTTACCTACTACTTTGTCTTTTCACTGAATTCTTTCTGTGCTGAGACATAAAGAACAATGGTACCAGAGCTTTTTGGAGCCCTGGAAACGACACCAGTCAGTTTCACTATCACATCATCAACTCCTGGGAATGTCATACTTGAGATTAAGTGATTTCTTTGTGTCTGAAAAGCTGGGCGTTTCCATTTCTTTCTCTAGAGTTTGAAAGTGCTGTTTTATCCAATGTGTCTGTGACAATAAAAGAGGTGGGGAGAATACTCAAATCAGCTTGACATGTTCAGTTGCTAAAACTAGAGGAGAAAAACAAAAGGCTCAGTTCTCATCCTTAGAAGATGCCTAGTTGAGGAATGAAAACTCACAAATTAAAAAAATAATCACAATATAACTAAGTGCATGATGAAGGAAGGATTTATAAAGGACATACTTCATACTTCACTACTCATTCTTCATTACACAAAATCCTGAACTTGTCTTCAAATTATTAGAAGGTCCATCCCAAGGGAGCCACGGAGCCCAACTCTGGAACCCCCAGTCTTTATTCCTTATTTGGTCATTTCTGGTGGAAGGTGATTAGCCTCGGTTTTGCCATATAAATCTTACACAATCATTTTTTTGCAAGGAGAATACAGATAAAATATTATTAGCCTTGATCTGGACACAATAGTTTTGTTGCACCTGTCAACTACAAATTGGCACCTGCCAAGGGCATCTGCCATCTGCCTCTGTGGAGATTGAACCCTGTGCTGCTGCAGCTGTTGACTTTTGACACACCCTGAAGCGAGTCCAGCGTAGAGAGTGAGGCACTTTGAGCTCCAGGGAAACTGGTGGAACAGATCTTTATAGATAGCTAGATAATTTCAGGAACTGATTTTATGACCCCAATCCTCACATTTCCTCATATCCAGAAAAGCACTAAGATTAGCTCTTAGTGACATTAGCTCCTCGTGACTAGCAGAAAACCTCTTGTAAAGTAAGTGCTTGATTGCACTGAATGCCGCCTTCATCAAAATCTTATATACTGACCTTCCCCCACTACCTGTTTGGAGCAGTCTCTCAGAACTATGTAAGGTGCTGTCTCCTGGGCTGCAGTCCTCATTTTGCTCCAAATGAAACTTAACTCTAACTCTCACATTGTGCATCTTCTTTTTTTCAGTTGACACAATAGATATATTACCTGTGAATTCAAGGCCTTATTCTTTCTTCTTTAATTGATTAATTCATTTATTTTTGGCTGTGCTGGGTCTTCGTTTCTACATGGGCTTTTCTCTAGTTGCCGGGGGCCACGGTCTAGTTGTGGTGCGTGGGCTTCTCATCGTGGTGGTTTCTCTAGTTGCAGAGCATGAGCTCTGGAGTGAGAGGGCTTTCATAGCTGTGGCACATAGGATTAGTTGTTCCTCAATATGTGGGATCTTCCCTGACCAGGGATCGAACCTGTGTCTCCTGCTTTGGCAGACAGATTCTTTACTGCTGAGCCACCAGGGAAGCGCCTCAAAGCCCTATGCTTAAGCTTCACTTTTGAAAGAAGTTACAAAATGGGATTCAGTTAATTATCTGAGGCTATAATCAAGGACTGCAAACTAGCTGACTGTCTTTTTCACCGAGCTGTTACGATTGCTATGAACTAAGGGAGACAAAAACCTGGAAAGCAAATCCATGAAGCTGGTTTCTCCTGGCCAGTTTAGTTCTTCCTCCACCTTTTATTCAAACACAGAAAAGTTCAGCAGATATAAATCAGAGTCTCAAGATTCTGATCCACTTTCCTCTTTTTCTCTCAGGGACTCCTCTGCAGGCCTCTGGATTCAGTTATTCTTCTAAAGCTGTGCCTCAGCCCTCTTCACTCTCCTCTCTTCCCTGCCTCCCTTATCCACTGTATAACTTCAGCTATTTTCCACATGACCCTATAAACAATTCAACAAGCTTAATTCCCTTCTTGAACTGGGACCCAAATTTTCATTCGCCTGTTGGACTGCGCCACCTAGTGGTCACCTGGAGACCTGACTCCACTCTGCTGTTTAAAACTGAATATCTTCATTTGGTCCTCTTCCTTCACCTTCTTCTTCTTTTTTTTTTTTTTTTTTTTTTTAAGTTTAATAATGTTTTTATTTAAACAACTATAGAAAGATTATCATTTCAACATGTTCAGTTCAGTTCAGTCACTCAGTCATGTCTGACTCTTTGCAACCCCATGAACTGCAGCACAACAGGCCTCCCTGTCCATCACCAACTGCCAGAGTTTACCCAAATCTATGTCCATTGAGTCAGTGATGCCATCCAACCATCTCATCCTCTATCATCCCCTTCTCCTCCCGCCTTCAATCTTTCCCAGCATCAGGGTCTTTTCCAATGAGTCAGCTCTTCACATCAGGTGGCCAAACTTTGGAGTTTCAGCTTCAGCATCAGTCCTTCCAATGAACACGGAGGACTAATCTCCTTTAGGATGGACTGGTTGGATCTCCTTGCAGTCCAAGGGACTCTCAAGAATCTTCTCCAACACCACAGTTCAAAATCATCAATTCTTTGGCACTCAGCTTTATTTTTTGCAGTTTACTTTTTTTTTTCAATTTATTTTTTTTCTTTTTTTTCTTTCTTTCTTTCTTTATTTTTTATTAGTTGGAGGCTAATTACTTCATAACATTTCAGTGGGTTTTGTCATACATTGATATGAATCAGCCATAGAGTTACACGTATTCCCCATCCCGATCCCCCCTCCCACCTCCCTCTCCACCCAATTCCTCTGGGTCTTCCTAGTGCACCAGGCCCGAGCACTTGTCTCATGCATCCCACCTGGGCTGGTGATCTTGTGGTTGCTGTTCAGTCACTAAGTCGTGTTCAACTCTTTGCAACCCCATGGACTGCAGCACAGCAGGCTTCCCTGTCCTTCTCCCGGAGTTTGCTCAAACTCATGTCCATTGAGTCGGTGATGCCATCCAACCATCTCACCCTCTGTTGCCCCCAATCCTCCTGCCCTCAATCTTTCCCAGCACCAGGGTCTTTTCCAATAAGTATGCTCTTTGCATCAGGCAGCCAAAGTATTGGAGCTTCAGCTTCAGAATCAGTCTTTCCAATGAATATTCAGGGTTGATTTCCTTTAGGATTGATTGGTTTGATCTCCTTGCAGTCCAAGGGACTCTCAAGAGTCTTCTTCAGCACCACAGTTTGAAAGCATCAGTTCTTTGGGACTCACCTTTCTTTATGGTCCAACTCTCATATCCATACATGACTACTGGAAAAATCATAGCTTTGACTAGATGGCCCATTGTCAGTGAAGTGGTCTCCGATTTTTAATATGCTGTCTAGGTTTGTCATAACTTTTCTTTTAAGGAGCAAGCATCTTTTAATTTTGTGGCTGCAGTCACTGTTTGCAGTGATTCTGGAGCCCAAGAAAATAAAATTTGTCACTGTTTCCACTTTTCCCCCATCTATTTGCATGAAGTGATGGCACTGGATGCTACGATCTTCGTTTTTTGAATGTTGAGTTTTAAGCCAGTTTTTTCACTCTCCTCTTTCACCCTCATCAAGAAGCTCTTTAGTTCCTCTTCACTTTCTGGCATTAAAGTTGTATCATCTGCATATCTGTGGTTGTTGATATTTTTCTGGGCAATCTTGATTCCAGCTTGTGATTTATCCAGTCCTCCGTCTCTTTTCTATGTAATTCATCATCGTTCTTTAGCTCACTAAGATCAGACACCTTCAGGGGTTCTCTGGCCTCATCTGCCATCTCCACAGAAGTCACTGCTTCACCTTTCAGCATCTGTCTCCTCCCAAGTTTACAGCCTCAGGGAAGACCCTGAAGAGCTGGGAGCCTGGCTCTTAAAACAGCCTCTAAACTGGTTTTACTGTTTCTGGTGTCTGGCCAGTCCACTTCGTCTTACACTCAGCTTCCTGAATCATCTTAAAAAAAAACAAACAAAAAAAACCTGGTCCTGGCTGGTCCCTCCCAAATTAGAAAAAGCTTCCAACACTCCCCACTGTCCATATAATAAAATCCATATGCATAACCCTGTATAATGTTACAATTGGCAAACTTTTTCTATAAAGAGCCAGACAGAAAACGTTTTAAACTTCGCAAGCACAAGCTGTCTGTAGAAACTACTCAATGCTGCCCAAGAGCAGCTGTAGACCAGAGGTCAATGAATGATCATGGCTGTGTCCCAGTAAAGCTTTTCTATGGAGACTGAAATTTGAATATAATTTGTCACAAAAGCATCAAAACCTCTTTTGACATTTTTTCAGCCATTGAAGAAACAGGAAAACTGTCCTTTGTTCGTGAGCCTTATAAACATAGGCAGTGGCCCAGACGTGGCCTGCAAGGCTCTAGTTGGTAGACCCTACCCTGAACAAGTTAGATTATTAAAAGTGGTGAGGCTCCCAGCAGAGTATACAGAAACTGGCCTGGTAGGGAAGAGAAGGAAGGTTGTGAAGTCTCTTGTCTTTAAAGATCCATTTGTAGCCCAGTGCCAGGTCTGCAGGGTTTTCAGTCTGCTCCCTGACCATCTGCCCCCAAATTCTGCCTTCCAGTTAGAACACGGGGTCAAGCCTCTTGTCCAATAACCGGTGGGTGACTGTGGGATGGGACTGGGTAGGGAGAAAACCCTCCCCTCCAAGACAAGGAGACAGAGAGGGGCACTCGGGGAGCATCTCAGGCCCTTCAACAGCTTCCTCTCAGGGGCTTCCCTCCCCAGAAGAGATGAAAAAGCTGAAGGGAGGCAGTTGATAGCACAGGGTGGGCAGGGAAGGAGGGCAGCAGATGGGCCATTAGCTCCTCAGTAGAAGGACCCCGTCTGATAACCTTCCACATTCCTAGGGTCCAGAACGGGGCAGGCTCGCAGAGAACGTTCATCCAACTCATTAAAGCACTGGGTCTGGCTCTCCATGGTTGTGGGCTGGGGTGGGCAGACAACAGGAAAGAAAGGATGTCAATGGGGGCTGGGTGCCAGCAACTGAGAGGAGCCTTGAAAAGCAAAGGCACAACAGGAATGCAAGGGGCAGAGCAGATGCCTTGGTCCTCTGTCCCAGGCCAGTGACAGGACTGAGACTGAGTGTGCAAACACACCCAGCCAACGGGCCAGACATGACAGAGCCATCACGGCCATGTACCCCACTGCCTGCAGACTCTGCAGAATTCAGGCAAGCTGGATTCTGAAGTCTTGAGACACATGTTACGTTCCCAAGAGCTTCTACCGGGGCTTCCCTAGTGGTCCAGTGGCTAAGACTTTGCCTTCCAATGCAGGGGGTCTGGGTTCGATTCCTGGTTGGGGAATTAAGATCCCACATGCCTCACGGCCAAGAAACCAAAACATGAAACAGAAGCAATTTTGTAATAAATTCAATAAAGACTTTAAAGTGGTCCACACAAACAGTTTCTACTGCAAGCCTGGGGATTCTCTTTTGATTCCTCCAAAGTCACCTAGTAAAGCCCGGGAGATCTACCTTCTTGTAGTCTTCCATCAGCTGCTGCTGCTCCCCCTGCAAAGATGGTTTTAACGTAAATTCCAATGGGGCCGTAAATGCTGTCCTTGCCTCCAACAATGCTGAAGCCCAGGCCCTGGGAAAGAGGAGGAGAAGGTCAGACTGAGGTGTGTTCCATGCCATTCATAGGGGTTTCCCCGGTGACTCGGTGATAAAGGAACCCACCTGCCAATGCAGGAAACTCACATTCGATCCCTGGGTGGGGGAGATCCCCTAAGAAAGCAAATGGCAACCCACTGCAGTATACTTGCCTGGGAAATTCCATGAACAGAGATGCCTGGTGGGCTATAGTTCATGGGCTCACAAAGAGTCAGACATGATTAAACAACAACAACAACTTCCCAAGGAGATTTAGCTTGGGTCACAGGGAGCTCCTCTTGAGACTGGGAGCTCACGGGAGGCAGTGGGTGCAACTTATTTGTCAGGGTCTGGCCTCCAGAGGCAGATACTCAGGAAACATATGTTGTATAGTGAAGGCACGAATGCTGGCTGGAGGCTGGGCCTCTAGAATCAGCTCACAAGCATGCCAGGGCATGGTCAGCAGTGTGGCTCCCAGGAAGATCCCTCCAAGTGATGGCTGCCAGGTAACAGCATCACTGCTGCTGAGCAATTTCTCCTAGGCTCCTCGGAGAAGTTCATGCAACACCCAGCATCACAGAGGTGGCAGGCCTGAGAGCCATCTTCAGATCCTAAGAGAACCCAGTGAGCAGGGGTCAGACAGGAAAGCAGTGTGGACACAGTGCTGGAGTGAGCTTCTGGTGAAGGTGGTAGATGTTGCAGGACGGGGGAGACCAGTGGTGTCCAGGAGAAGCACAGTGGTAGGAAAATGAGAAAGGGGTGGATGGGCTCCTGTGTGGGCTCCCAGCTTCTTCCTGGCTCAAATAATTGCTCTAGACCCAAACTTTCACCTACCCTAGTGAGGCAGGATGGGTGCAGTGGGCAGGAACAAGATCCCGGGGTTAGAACATCTTCAGTAACTGTCATGTCAGCTGCTCACTAACCAAGTGATCGTGGCAAGTCCTGTGGGTCCCAGATTCTCAGCTCCTTGTCTACGTTGTTATTCAGGCAACAGTCGTGTTTGACTCTTTGCGACCCCATGGACTGTAGCCCGCCAGGCTTCTCTGTCCATGGGATTCTCCAGGCAAGGAGGCATGGATTGCCATTTCCTTCTCCAGGGGATTTTCCCAACCCAGGGATCAAACTCAGGTCTCCTGCATTGGCAGGTGGATTCTTGACTGCTGAACCACCAGGTAGGCCCTCTCATCTATTAGCAGAAAATAACAGGGTTTTGCGAGAATTGATGGAAGGGTCCCTGCAAATCCCCTGGTGCCATGCCTGGGTTTTGGCAGCTGGTTTTGTGGTTTGACTTTGACTCTACCTCAGGCGCTGGTGGATCCTTCCAGCTCTGCTTCTTCCTCCTCCTTGACTCAGTTCTGAAATCACTCCTACTCATGGCTGTTAATGATGAGGTCTTGGGTGTGGAGGTTGTATCAGGGAGAGAGTGGGAGGCCTGCCCTCTTTCTGAAGCCACCACTCCTGCTCTGCACTCCAGGCTGCCTATGCCAAATACCTTCCTGCTTCCCTTCAAGGCCGATTCAATCTGCCCAGTGATACAAATGCCTATGAAGTCTACTCACTGACTGTACAATCTATGCACACTGAGATAGTTGACACCATTTTTAATCATCTTTGCTAGAGAGCTGGTGTCCTTTTCCATTCTACTTTCTTTTTTATATGTACACAATTTTTATTTTTTAGGCTGTGCCATGCACACATAGGATCTTAGTTCCCCAACCAGGGATTGAACCCTCATCCCTTGCATTGGAAGCACACACTCTTAACTGCAGGACATCAGGGGAGTCCTTGCCTTCTTTTGAGCACTGCAAAAGACAATCTCAAAAACAATCTCAAAGTCAACTGTACTAAAATGCATCTGCCCAAATGCAAGCGATGATGAAGGACAGGAAAGTCTGGTGTGCTACAACCCATGGGGTCACAAAGAGTTGGACACGACTGAGCAACTGAACAACAAAAAATGCAAGAAGGTAAGAGCATTGCGATTTACGAATCAGGAAGAGGAGCTGTTTGGAGAAAATCGGGCACTGGAGAGAGTGACTCCCTTGTGACTAGAGGGACAGTCATCTCAGCTCTTCCCACTGGTGTCTCCTTGTTTGCCTCTGCTGAGCTCCCAAGAGATAGAAGTGATGGGGGGTGGAGAGGAGGACTTCAGACATGTGGAGCCTTCCTCTAGGAAGCCCATTGTGGTGAATAGCTCTTCCCTCATACTACACGCCAAAATCATGAGGTGGGTAGAAAGCTACCCCTCCATTAAGCATCTTGGTCACTTGGGCTGACCTGAAAACTCTGCAGCAGCAGCTGCGTCTGCCCCAGAAGTTCTTCGGTGCCCATGTTAGCTCCTTTCTCGGGGCAGCATGCTCTTCGGGGCATGCCCAGGAGCACTGGGGCTGTCCCACCACCTCCATGGCTTTTCTCCCTATCTTTCAGTATTTCTCAACTGTGAGGCAAAAATCAGTCTGCATATCTGAATTCGGGGAGACACAGGGACTGAATGTGTGTCCCCCCCCATCAAATCAGTACATTAGGGGGAAACTTTCAGAGGTGACTAGGCCATAAAGGTGGGGCCCTCATGAAGGGGGCAGGGGCAAGGCAGGGGGAGGAGATAAAGAAACACAGTCACTGGGTGTGAAATAAGTCGGCTACAAGGAGACATTGCACAGTCCAGGGAACAAAGTCACTATTTTACAATAACTGTGAACAGAATATAATCTTTAAAAGTTGTGAGTCACTATGTTGTATACCTGCAACATACAATATTGTACATCAACTATGTATGTGCTCAGTTGCTCAGTCATGTCCGACTCAGTGACCCAAGGACTGTAGCCTGTCAGGCTCCTCTGTCCATGGGATTCTCCAGGCAAGAACATGGGAGTGGGTTGCCATGCCCTCCTCTAGGGGATCTTCCCGACCCAGGGGTCAAACCTGGGTTTCTTGCATTGCAGGCAGATTCTTTACCATCTTAGCCACTGTAAAATCATGAAAGAAGTACTCAACATGCGTGTCAACTGCCAGCACCTTCTACTTGGACTCCCAGCCTCCAGAGCCATGAGAAATAAACATATGCTGTTTAAGCTACACAGTCTATGGTATTTTTGTTATAGCACCTGAACTATGACAACGATTTGAATTGAATCATTGGGTAAAACTGCTTTCAAAAACAGCAAACCAGGGACAAACTGGGGAACATTCATCTTCCTGTGACCTGCTTTGTGCAGAGCTAGCCTGCCTGCCCCTCCCTGAGCCCGCTCGCATGACAGCATCTGACACTCCTGTTCCAAGCCTGGATCCCCAGCACCGCTCCCCATCCCCACTGGGACATGACAGCTCCCTGGGAACACGTGTCCATCCAGAAGCCTCCCCTGGCCATGGTCTTTGCTCACCTTGGCCTGGCCCTTCATCAGCACGATGTTGGAGATGACAGATGCCTGCAGGCCCCCTGAGGGCTGCACGAGCTGAGCTGTGCTGAGCGACCGTGTTGGTCTCGACAAGCCCTGGAAAAAGGATGAGGTGGAGAGAGGATGAGTCCAAGGATGTCAGCTCACTCCCTCAGGAAGGGGAAAAGCCCACGGCGGAGAAGACCTTGATGCCTGCTCTTCTGAGTGTCCGCCGCATGGCGGCTGCAGTGTGGTGAGTGCAGGGCAGATGGTTGGGAGTCCAGTGCAAGGGTCTGTTTTGGTGGCCCCAAGAGACAGCTTTGCTGAGCCCAGACTCCCTTTTGACCAGCAGCCAGATGCTCACTAAGATTTGTTACAGGAGTGAGTCCTGAGTCACAGACCACACATCACAGACCACAGACAGTGAGTCCTATACTCAGAGTCCCCAGCAGAGGCTGGGGGGCCAATGGCCAAGAATGTCCTCAACAGAATCCAAGACACATTTACGGAGATCCTCATCTGGGCCAGGCACAGGGTGGTAGGCAGAGGGTCAGGAACCCCAAGATGTGGGACTTCCCTGGTAGGTTGGTGGTTAAGAATCTGCCTTCTGATGCCAGGGACATAGATTTGATCCCTGGTCAGGGAACTAAGATCCCACATGCTTGCAGTGCAGTCAAATAAGTATATAGAACTCTTTTAAAAAATTGTTTTTAAAAATGTGAACTCCCAAGCCTTCCTTAACTTGCCCCCACTTCCCTCGACAACCTCTTAGGGTCGGTATACAGATGAAATAAAGGGATCCACGTAAAGCCCCACTTCAGGGTCTGCACAGGTGGAGTGCTCCTTGCCCATGAGATCCTAATAACATGGAAGCAGCCATGGGCAATGGTCACAGGTGACCATTCTTCATGTGGTTCTTTGCTCCCAAGCCAGCTGCTCACTACTGTAACCCTGTGGACATCAAACCGCCAGGAAGCTTCTTCAGGAAGTCCTCCCCTCACTCCCTCTTCTTGGGGCTCCCCACCCTTCATTCTTACCACAAACTTTGCTGCGGAAAAGTCCAGTTGTTGAGAGAGAGACTTCCTGCCACTGCAGAGGGAATAAGGCTGCCTGTCTGTGGAAGCTGCTGACTTCTTGGTCGTCGGAAAATCCGTCTCTCCTGTGCAATAGGGATTCACACCTAATCCAGGAGAGGAAAGAAAGGGAGAAATCATTTGTACTCTCAGAGAGTGAAGCTCTCTGAGATAGAACATCATCCTTGCCCACAGCCAGCCCTCACGAGCTGGGGGCCAGAGTGAACTTGAAGGATAGTCACCAGGTACATGATAGGGGAGGGCAGAGGAAGAAGTAGCCAGTATTCTGGCTACCTTCGTCCATGCTGTGTGCACCACGGGATGAGGGTGGGACTGTTGCTTCCATTTCGACTCAGCTCAACTCAGTGAGGGTTGATGTGGCCTCTCCTACGTGTCAAGTAGGATGCTGGGTGCTCAGGAAACCACAATGATCTGTCAGCTCCAGTCCCTGCTGCCAGGGGTGAGGAGGGGGGCATTTCAAGAGAGAGGAGGAAAGCAGAAATGATGCCCCATACAGGCAGGGCCAGAGGAGAGATGGGGCAGAAGCCTGGATGATCTGCCTCTTACACACGCATTTGCACACAGGCACATAAACACCCTTAACACGAGTGTGTGCTCAGTCATGTCTGACTCTTTGCGACCCCATGGACTGTAGTTCACCAGGCTCCTCTGTCCAAGGGATTCTCCAGACAAGAATACTGCAGTGGGTTGCCATGCCTTCCCCAGGGATCAAACCTGGGTCTCCTGCATTGGCAGGTGGAATCTTTACCACTGCAGGACCAGGGAAGGCCACACATCCCTAACACAGGCAGGCAAAGAGTCAACCCGTGAGTCCTTGGGGATCTAAGAAAATGCATGGCAATCATCTTCTCTTCCTTTAGGGGGAAACTCAGATTTCCTTTTACCCAACCAGGAAATCTACTCTACTGCTTCCAGCTGGAAAAATCTTTAGAGATTATCTGCCATGGCTCCTCACTGTCTAAGACCAGTGCTTCCCAACTGAAATACAATGCAAGTCATATATGTAATCTGAAAATTTCTAGTAGCCACATTTTTAAAAGTAAAAGAAAAAGAAAGAGTTTAATGTTAATAATTTTTTTTTTTTTTTTTTTGGTCATGTTTCACAGCTTGAGGGATGCTAGTTCCCTGACCAGGGATCAAACCCGTGTCTCCTGCAGAGGAACTGCAGAGTCTTAACCACTGGACTTCCAAGGAAGTCCCTAATAATATATTTTATTTAGTTCAATATACCTAAACTCTGTCATTTCAACATATAAATAATCTGCAAAGTTATTAATGAGGTATTTTGCATCTTTTCTTTAGTTTTGTGCTTAGTCTTTTCAATGGACACATCATTTACCCTTCTCAGCATCTCCATTTGGATAAGCCACATTCCAAGTAAGCAGGATGTGAACACTGGCCACTGTGCTGGACGGCAGGCACCCAGAGAAGAGCGGGGCCTTCCCAGTGTCCCTCCACACAAGTGACTTTGGTGGGAAATTCCCCAAGAGAAAGAAGTGAGATTGGTGGTGGTTCAGAGGGAAGATGGTGGTGGTTCAGAGGGAAGAAGGCAGGTTGGCACAGAGCTTTGGTTTGCATTTATTCTTAGGGTAGGAAAGACTTAAATTGGTTTATAGGCTGGAGAAAGGAAGCCACTACCCAGAGTGGGCTGAGTAAATGGGACACAACGGGCTTTCCTGGGGATGTGAGATCCTTAAGGGAGGAGGAGGAAAGGGATGGAGGCCTGGGGGAGAAAGGAGGTGTTGTGGTTCACTGGCGATCCGAGTGGCTGGGGAAGCATTCCCCTGCCAGCACAGCTGCTCCCAGCATCTCTCCACACTAGGAGGTGATTCTCCGCAACGCACAGGGACCAACTGCCCCCAGAGGGGCCAGGAGAGAGAGGAAGCCGAGAGGTTCAGAAAACCACGCTCCAAAAAGAGTGGACAAAGAATCAAGGGGCAGAGTTGGGAAGTGGAGCTATAGATGGTCCTAAATCTGCCTGGGCATCATGTTTTTTAAAAATGTATAATTTTGTTTATTTATTTATTTTTGGCCGTGCTGGGTCTTTGTTGCTGCGAAGGCTTTTCTCTAGTTGCAGCAAGCAGTGGCTACTCTCTGGTTGCAGTGCCTGGGCTTCTCTTGTTGAGGAGCACAGACTGTGGGGCGCAAGGGCTCAGTAGTTGCGGCTCCCGGGTTCTAGAGCACAGGCTCAGCAGCTGTGGTGCATGGGCTTAGTTGCCCCCCCAGGCATGTGGGATCTTTCCAGACCAGGGATTGAACCTGCGTCTCCTACATTGGCAGGTGGATTGTTAACCAGTGAGCCACCAAGGAAGCCCAGGCAATGTGTTTATTGGGTGTTTTGTCATAAGTGGCTCAAATTTCAATGCCCCACCCAGACCTGCTGAATCCATGCCTGCACAGATGGGGTCTGGGGGAGTCTGTGTGTTTATCAGGCTCCCCTGGTGATGTGTCTAGCCCTTCAGTGGTCCTTTGGGGAAACTCAAAAGTCCAATCCTTACTTTATCATGAGGAAATGGATCCCAGTCTCCCATTCTCCTGCCCTCAGCAGGGCAAGGGGACTACCGTATCAAGAAGGGCAGCCGTGCATGGCTTGGGTTCAGGGAATATGGACAAGTAAACACGAGGCCAACTTGGATCAGCCCATAGGAGAGAAGTACCTAAAGCCACTTGCCGGCACCATGGGAGCAAGACAGGCCGCACCAGCTCCGCTTCTGTCTTCACTGAGCCAGGCAGAAAGAAAAAAAAACAACAACTCAGGCTTTCTGAGGTTCCTGCTCCCACTGTGAGTTCAGATCAGCAAGGACACAGGCCTAGAGTCAGGACAGAACAGTCTCTCCAAAGCACTAACTGGTGGTCTGAGCCCTCTTCTGTCCCTTCTGAAAATTACTGGATATGTTCCAACATCAAGGAAATACATCAAAATTATCACCTTGGCTGGGGTGGGAGGAGTTGAAACCAGTTAACATGTAGCCCTGAGTTCACTGAAAATGGGGTTATAAAATCCAAATGCAAAAGCCAAAACAATTTTTGACAGGGAAACTATGTGTTTTGATGGTTATATAATAACATGCTTTCAAATTGTGGTCCATTGGACAGAAGGAGATCAAACCAGTCAATCCTAAAGGGAATCAATCCTGAATATTCATTGGAAGGGCTGATGCTGAAGCTGAAGCTCCAAAACTTTGGCTACCTGATGCGAAGAAGTGAGTCATTGGAAAAGACCCTGATGCTGGGAAAGATTGAAGGCAGGAGGAGAAGAGGGTGACAGAGGATGAAATCATTGGATGGCATCACCGACTCAATGGACAAAAGTTTGAGCAAACTCCAGGAGATAGTGAAGGACAGGGAAGCCTGGTGTGCTGCAGTCCATGGGGTTGCAAAGAGTCAGACATGACTGAACAACTGAACAACAATAATAACAAGAGTTTTTATCTAAGTTTACATGGAATTATGAAATGGGGAAATAAATGGGAAAGGGTCTAGAGATAAAAAACTCCATCTCCTATAAGGCAGACGATTCGGAAATATACAGTCTCAAGTATTATTATTAATAATTGATTAAACCTGATTGATTAAACTTAATCAATGAAGAAGTGGTGATGAAAAACTAAATAAACCTTCCAATCACTGCAAAAACTAAACACAGAAAACAAATGAAAAATGACCATAAAAACAGAAAGACTCTTCGAAACCCCATGGACCATAGTCTGCCAGGCTCCTCTGTCCATGGGATTTCCCCGAAAGAACACTGGAGTGAGTTGCCATGCCCTCCTCCAGAGGATCTTCCCAACCCAAGGACTGAACTCTTATGTCTCTTGCATTGGCAGGCAGATTCTTTACCACTCGCATCACCTGGGAAACCCTAAAAAGAATATGAGTAAAAGCAAATATTAATTATAATACTAAAGTCAATGACTTAAGCCTCTCTCTTAGAAAGACTGCGAGATTTGCTTTCAAGATATAAGTGCTGATGGGCATCTAGGTTGCTTCCATGTCCTGGCTATTATAAACAGTGCTGCGATGAACATTGGGGTGCACGTGTCTCTTTCAGATCTGGATTCCTCAGTGTGTATGCCCAGAAGTGGTATTGCTGGGTCATATGGCAGTTCTATTTCCAGTTTTTTAAGAAATCTCCACACTGTTTTCCATAGTGGCTGTACTAGTTTGCATTCCCAATATCATTTACAAGAGATAAGCAAAGTAAACAAAAAGAATGAAATAAGAAGATGGGCAAAAACTACCAATGACTGATGCTGAAACCAGCCACTTAGGAAAAAGAAAAAATCTATCTAGATTCTTGTTTCGTATCAAACATCAAAAATAAAGTACAAAGAGAGTAGATTTAGAGGGAAGGCAAATCATTTAAAAACTAGAATAAAATACTATGTAGAAATAGTTTAATCAATATGGTTCTACACAAAATAATCTTCATATTATTTAACCTCTGTGGTTCTCTCCTAAATCTATAATCAAATATGATTCAAGAAACATGTGCAAGCATATATCTATAATTACCTTGTAAATCTTGATAAATTGGAGGCACTTTAAAAGTATCATAGTGTAATAATTAAATAAGTATACACGAGAAGAAGACTGGGAGAAAACATCACCAAGTATTTAATAGCTCTCTACATGTGGAAGAAACTTTTAGGATTAGACAGGAAAAATTTGATGGATTTGATTAGATCAGACGAGAACATCTTCATGTTAAAAAAGTAAAAGAGAAAGAATAAACTGAAAAAAGTATGTTCAGCAAATACGGCAGCCAAATATGAATTTAACCAAGACACTTTTTAGAAAGAACTGACTAAATGATGATCATCCAAATAGAAGAACAGGAGCACTCCAAAGAAGAGAAGTAAATAATGAAGGGGTGTTGAACTGCACCTGTGAAGAAAACTATTCTTTCCACTGAGGTTATAGGCACGTGGACCAGTGAGGGTTTGACAGAAGCAAAAAGCACATTGAGCTAGGACTTTGAGAAATTGAATGAAGGGGCCATTTACAAACGGTAGATGGGGTTTAAGAAAACAACAAAGCCCAGTGAGGTACTCTGGAGTTGGCATAAGCTGAAAGCTGTTACCAAGGCTTCCCTGTGGCTCGGTGGTAAAGAATCTGCCTGCCAAGCAGGAGATGCAGATGGTCTCTAATATTCAGATCTGGCATGGTTTTAACTTCTTCATGTTTTTCTGCATTCTTCACATTTTCCTGAATTTTGAGTTAGTGTTATCCTATTTGCAACAACCAAGAATCATGACATCTTTCAGTCCCAACTCCTATCCTGCAACAGGTGAGGTGACAGAAGCTCTGGGAGAGACCACGGACTTCCTAAGACCAAGGAGCCTGTCAGATGACAGAGCAGGAGTAAAGCCCTTGTCTTCTATCCTCAGTGTTGGCTCTTCCCAACTTGGAACTTGAGATCCACCTAGAAGAGGAGTTGACCAACACACAAATAGCTCTATCAACAAAAGCAGAGGTGCTCCAGCTGGCCAGGGCATGCACATGCAATGAAGGATGCTTCAGAAAAGCTGCGGATACCATCTTGGAGCAGTCTGGTTGGGTGAGCAGAGACCCACCCTCCCCCAAACCTCCCACATCACTGATATTCCCAATGCAATAAGCTGACTACATACAAATGAGTTCTGTTCAGACAGCACATTCATAAGCCCAATTTGTTCATAAGTCCAACAAAGTTGGTCTAGGTACCAAACTAATACAATTGGCTATATATTAATAGTAATGTACTATAATAGGTTTACAACACTTTTCACACAAATACGTACATTAAAAAAAGCCACCAAAAATAAACAAAACATTTAAAATCTTATAGTGCAGTGCCTTGAAAAGTACAGTAGGCCAGCTACATCACTACTGCTTTTACGCTTGCTTCCAGGCATGCTGGACTTGAAATTAAGATACTACTCTCCTCTATACAGTCCTATACACTAAAGGACACACAAGCACAACCATTTGTAGAGGATGCATGCACATGACAAAGTATGCCAGACACGTGAACTAACTTCCAGGACTGGACTTGGGAATACACATTTGCATCTTTGACAGTTCGCAACTTAAAGGTTAATATGTAGGAGACTTACTGCATTCAGCAATATCTAAGCCCTGCTCCTGAGGATGGTTCAATGACACTTACTGGTTGAGTTGCTGCGTGTTCTTTGATGACACGCTTTGGGAAACAGGAAGTTATTACTTTGTGAGTCCAGTTTTCCAGACTTTTCTCGAGAGGAAGTTGTAGAAGTTTCCTGCAAAACAATTTCCATTTTTTATTCAGAAAGTTAGAATAGGAAAAAAAAATGAGATCTCAACACTGACCATGGAAATACTTGTCAGATGGTCTGGTTCTTCCCCTGTATTACAGGCTCTATGAAGGCAGGAATTTAGAATTACTGCTATCCATTAACTCAATGATATAGTAATTTATTTTGTCATCCACTAACTCATAGATATAATAAGTCACTTAATAAAGAGTATGAAATGAGTACCTTTATATTATGAAGAATACAAATTACAATAATGAATAAAAATTGCATAAATTTTGAACTAACACAATAAATGTTGAATGATGGAAACTTCCCTGGTGGTCCAGTGGTTGAGAATCTACCTTTCAATTCAGGGCACGCAGGTTTGATCCCTAATCGGGGAACTAAGATCCCACATGCTACAAGGCAACTAAGCCCATGCACTGCAACTACTGAGTCTGGGGACTCTGGAGTCAGGCCTCACACCTGGAGAGAAGTCTGTGCCTCAGTGAAAGGTCCTCCAAGCTGAAACTAAGACCAGACACAGTTGGAAGTAAATAATTACATGTTGAGAGGTTACGTCAGCTATTACACGTAAGGTTCTCTGTTAGGCACTAGGAATATAGCTGTGACCAAGACAAAGGAGGACACTGATTTTGGAGAAAGGGCATTTTAGTGATGGAAGACCAACAGCAAACGAACAAAAAGTTGGAAAATAATAAGAGAGAATAACACGTGCTGTGAAGAAAAGAACTAGAGAGTGACACCAATGAGAGACCGGGAGCTACGATTTAGAGAAGATGACCAAGTAAGTTGCATTGTTCTGGCTCATCATAGGCACTTAGAAACAGTCACTGAATGAATGTATATAAAGAGATTTCTCGATATTGAACCATCCTTGCATTCTTGAGTGTATCACATTTTTCTTATACTGCTGATTTCTGCCTGTGAAGATTTCATTTAGGACTTGAAAAATCAATATTCTTAAGTTAAATTTAGTTATTATTCTGTTATTGTTTTTCTACTTTGCCATATTGATCAAATTTTACCTGCTTCTTTTTTATACTAATAATTCAGAAACTCTGTACTGAATCTAGAAGCAGTACGTACTAAACCACACACTTGAACTCATCTCTCTATCAGGCCAGTGATAAAAGAGAAAATAAATGACCCTTCCTCAGATAAGAGGAGAACTTGAAACAACTTTCACTCACTCCCCTCTCCTCACCCTGGTGTTTTAGAAACGGAGGACAGGGGGACAGAAGACTAGAGGCTGATAATGAGCATGATGGTATTAATTCTTTTACTTCTCTTTTCAGTGCTATTTTTATATTGTTTTCCTATTGCATAACTTTATTAGCCACAAAGACTGTGATTTAATTCTTGAGTTATGTTGGCTTTATTAGTCACGACCATAATCCTTAGGAGAGAAAGACAGAGAGTGTGTGTATGTTCTCTGAAAAACTATGCAGATGGAAAGCTCTCTGAATATTTGCATGTCTGAGAATGTCTTCCTGTGGTCATCACACTTGAGTGATTTGCTGAGTATAGGATTTTGGAATATTGGTTATTCTATCTAGAAACTTCAGCTGGCTCAAACCTGGGATTTAATGTCCTAGCGTAGAGTTTTGCTCAGGGTATCTGCCACCCTTTTCTGACAGGTCTATCTCATTCAAGGCCAGGCTTGGCAGTGCTGATTTTCCTGTGCCAAGTGCCTGCCGGCTTCCAGCACCTGGTGCACTTCCCAAGAGGAAGGAGGACCCACTGCTCTTCTCCCTATGCTCCACGTAGCCCATCGTCCCCTACAGCCCCTGGCACTGGAGGAGGCAGTTCAGCTGGCCTCTGTCACACTCAGTCCCCAGGCCAGTCCTTCCTCTGTGGGCAACAGCAGGCTAATGAGCCCTTCCCTCAATCCAATCTCACCTGCACCATGGCACACAGAAAGTTCTCATGGCTTCCAGAATATGGTTGGCCCCTTTCCATGGCTTCCCATTCTGACATGCATTTCTCCCTGTTGGTACTTTTTTTTTTTTTTTTTTTGGATAGAAATTTCTAAGAGGTGGGGGAGTTAATAAAGTGTACTTAGTAACCGTGTAACCATCTGGAGCCAGAAGTCTACTCACAACCTTTTTTTCTTATTAAAACTGTATCTAGTTCTGACACAAGGGGATCCTGCAAGAAATTCCACATATCAATTCCTTTTTACTTGTCCACATCAATGTCCAAAACCAGAGAACTCATCTTCCTAGACATTCATTTTCCCTTTTTCAGCAGTAGATGGCACTATATTAACTTGAACAAAATTATCTTCTCTAACAAGGGTAGCCCAGGAAATGTGTTAAAGGAGAGAGATTATATAAGAGGGGACTTATATATATTTAAAGAGATTATTGGTCTTCCTCAGTGGCTCAGATGGTAGACTCTGCACGCCCAGTGCTGGGGTCCTGGGTTCAATCCCTGGGCAGGGAACTAGATCCCACATGCCTCAACTAAGAGTTCTCATGCCACAACTAAACATCCAGCATGTGGCAACTAAGACCCAGGGCAGTCAAACAAATAAATAAGTTTAAAAAAAAATATATTTATTGTTAAATTTCTTTACTTTAATCCTCTTGACAAAGCCCCACATTCAAAACATGATTTAGAACCTGCTTGACATAAAAAGCCAATTGATAGCACAAAAATCATAGAAGTGGAGCATTTTTTTTTGGGGGGGGGGTCCGGATTACCTGATGTCACATCCAAAAATGGCTGATGTCACAACCAGAAGTATGTGCGAAGTTTCTTCAATTGTGTCCAACTCTTTGAGACCCCATGGACTGTAGCCCACCAGGCTCCTTTGTCTGTGGGATTCTCCAGGCAAAATACTGGAGTGGGTTGCCATGCCCTGCATCAGGGAATCTTCCTGACCCAGGGAATGAACCCACGTTTCGTGCGTCTCCTGCCTTGTCTGGGAGGTTCTTTACCACTGGTGCCACTGGGGCAGCCCAACCAGAAGAGGGAATCTTACAAGACTTTGGGCCCTTAAAGAAATAGAGCCAAGACAGATCAACTGTCTTGGCTTCAGGAGCAGTAATCTCACTGTGCACAGACCAGTCATGGAGTCTCTTCTGTGGGCCAAGGCTTTCTAGGCCAGTCCTTCTTCACAACTCCATGTCCTGTGGCCAAAGCTGTCTCAGACATGAGACATGTGGCCTCTGCCATGAAGCCATCATCTGAACACCTGGAGGCTTTGATAAGTTGCCTCTAATCAGGTGGCTGTCAACTCTTGGACAGTCATGAAGACTGAGGTACTTCACTTTGACACCCTCTGCTATGAACCTGCTCTCTGGATGACTGCTACAGGGAAGAACAGAAATGTACCACCGTAAACAGAAGATGAGATCCACATAGTAATTTTCTATCAGATGTGTATGTAAGAAGCTACATAGTGGGACTTCCCTGGTGGTCTAGTGGTTAAGACTTCACTTTCCAATGCAGGGGATGCAGACTTGATCCCTGGTGGGGGAGCTAAGATCCCACATGCCTCATGGCCAAAAAACAAAAAAGTAAAACACAAACAATGTTGTAACAAATTTAATGAACACTGTAAAAATGGTCCACACCAAACTTATAAAATGTGACACGAATGAACCCAACTATGAAACAGAAACAGAACCAGGGACATAAAGAATAGACTGGTGGTTACCAAGGGGGTGGGGCACAGGAGAGGGTTGGGTTGGGAGTTTGGGATTAGCAGATGCAAACTAGTATATATAGGATGGATAGACAAAGAGATCCTACGATATAGCACAGGGCACTGTATTCAATATCTTGTGATAAACTTTAATGGAAAAGATTATGAAAAAGAATGTGTATCTCTATCTATATAACTGAGTCATTTTGCTGAACAGCAATAATTAACACAACACTGTAATTCAATTATACAAAACAAATACAAGTAAAATTTAAAACAATGGTCCACATCAAAAAATTTTGTCTTGTTGTTCAATCTCTAAGGTCATGTCCAACTCTTTGTGACTGCATGTACTGCAGCACACCAGACTTCCCTGTCCTTCACTATCTCCTGGAGTTTGTTCCAGTTCATGTCCATTGAGTCAGTGATGCCATCCAACCATCTCATCCTCAGCCACCCTCTTTTCCTCCTGCCTTCAGTCTTTCTCAGCATCAGGGTCTTTTCCAATGAGTCAACTCTGCATCAGGTGGCCAGAGTATTGGAGCTTCAACTTCAGTATCAGTCTTTCCAACGAATATTCAGTGTTGAATCTTAACAAACAAAAGATCTATATGGCCCCTAAAAGCTCCAAAATAGAGGCAATGCACAAGTTCAATGGGAAGGAAAGCATGATAGCCCACTCCAGTATTCTTGCCTGGAGAATCCCATGGACAGAGGAGCCTGGCAGGCTAGAGTCCATGGAGTCACATAGAACTGGACATGACTAAAGCGACTTAGCACGCACGCAGGAGGGCACAAGTTCTAAGGACCTTATATTTCCCGGACATCAACAAGGATCCAGTGCTCACCCAGACTCTGGGATCATCTCAAGGTATATATTCACTCTTTTTAATTCATAAACCCCGAGCATAATGTTTCCCCCACCAGAAAAGCACAGTGGGCCTAGAGCAGAAAAAAGGTCATGAGATGAGCTGCATTAAGCCTCTCATGACCCTGGGCTGGTCAGTTTACTGTTTGATCTCAGTGTCCTCTTTTGTAGGCTGAAGGGGTGAACTTAACGCTTCTATAATCACTTTCAGCTCTATACTTTTTAATGTAACAGATGATTATGTTTAAAGAGTCAAATGACTATTGTCCTCTCTGAAGTGATCACATGGCAGAAGGTCACTCACGAGGAGAAAATATCTTCCCTTGGTTCTTGAGGGAAGCCTGGCTAGTCTCCAGCAAGGATGTCCTGGGTGGAGTGGTGTCTCATCAAAGGAATCTCTGTAGGAGCCCCTGTGAATGCTTGCATAGTACAGCTCCCCCGTCAGTCCACAGAACAGAACTCTTCTGTTCTTGCTCCCAAGGTGGGGCTGCTCTTGAGGTCGAGGTTTGTCACTGAGGTCATAGGTTGGCAAAGTCATTTCCAGACACATTGCTCCTTGTTCTCATCAGAGGCTGTTACCCAGAGCCACAGTTCTGTGGGTGGCATGCCCCATCATTACCTGGGTGGTAGTCTCTACAGGTATCTGTCCCCTTGGTGCCTGAGTGGGAAACAGGGTAGACTGACCAGGGAGCGCTCCTCAAGTAAGGACCAGTCATGTAACTGCTAGGACTGAACAGTCAACCTCAAGAAATGGGGAAAAAAAAACAAACACCAGAAAAACCACAATCCACATGTAGCCAAGGAATAAACCCAGAATGAAGATGCAGAATTCTGCAGCATTTTGTACTACAAGCAACATTATTCTGGAATCTAAACTCCTCCCCAAAAGTTAGAAGGCTCTATTACACTCTAAGAAGGGTTCATTTTGCATACAGACCCCCAACATTGCTGACACAGCTTGATGCTTCTGGAGTTTGGTGACTGTACTCCTCTTATATACAAGCCTTCCCATTTTCTCTTTGAACTGAGATGCTATAGCTGTCATAGTCTAAAGGAGCCACAAAATAGAATTCACTGCCCTGCTGGTCAAGACTTGTCTCCTGTGGTTGGGTTGATCACCCAGCAGTAGACTTGAACTTTAAGCCATAAAGATAAATAACTGTCCCCAGCAGATTGGTTCTGGGGTGGTCACGTCGTCATGTGGGATGCTGAGGCCACATGCATCCTGATATGGAGAGCAAGGGTGGAAACCAGAAACCTAGGAGTCCTCCAAAAGTCCTCCTTCTCCTGTGGCCCCTCCATGACCACAGCCACCAAGTCCTTATAATTCTATCTTCTCAAATTTCCCTATTCTTGCTGCTTATGTTCTAGTTCATAGTATTCCTTTTAGATTAGACTATTACAGTGGCCTGTGGGGTCTAGGAAAAGTATTCTTAAGAAAATTTTTAACAGATGGCCTGGTACAACTGGATAGCCACATGTAAATGAATGAAGTTGAGCCCCTTCCTCACACCATATTCAACAATTAACTCAAAATAAATCACAGACCTACAAGTAAGAGCTACAACTATAAAACTCTTAGAAAAAAATATAGGAGTACATATTGATGAGACTATTTCTCTAGAATCTTGGGCTAGAGAAAGACTTGATTGATATGATATCAAAAGCACAAGTGACAAAAGAAAATATAGGTAAATGGACTTTGAAATTAAAAACCATTGTGCCTTAAGAGATACCATCAAGAAAGTGAAAAGACAAACCACAGAATTGAAGAAAATTTTACAGTTGAAGAATTGAAGGACACTTTACAGTTGAAGAATATTTTACAATTCATATATATGATAAGAGGATTGCATCAAGAATATATAGAGTTTTACAATTCCATTATGGAAAGACAGATAATCCAATTTTTAAATGGACAAATAATCTGATTTTGTAGCTTCTCAAAGATATACAAGATGCCAAGAGACACAAGAAAACATAGTGAACACCATTAGCCATCAAGGAAATGTGAATCAAAACCACAATGAAATACCATTTTACACCAGCTAGGATGGTTACCATCACACTTGCTTAACATCCACTAATATATGAAGGATTTAGAAAAATTAGAACCCTCGTGCATTGCTGGTAGAAATGTACAATGATGCAGATGCTTTGGAAACAGCTTGGCAGTCCTTCAAAAAGTTAAATATAGAGCTACCAGGTGATACAACAATTCCAATCTTAGGTATATACTCAAGAGAAAGGAAAATACACATCCACACAAAAACTTGTGCACAAATGTTTAAAGTAGCTTTATACATTATAGCCTCAAAGTAGAAAAAACCCAAGCGCCCATAAACGAATGAAAAGGTGAATAAAATGTGATATATCTATACAGTGGAATATTATTTGGCGATAAAAAGGAATGAGGTACTAATATATTCTGCAAGCATAGATTCCTGAAAAAATTACTCTAAGTGCAAAAAGTCAGTGACAAAAGACCACATATTATATGATTCCATGTATAGTAAATGTCCAAAATAGGCAAATCTATAGAGACAGAAAATAGATTAGCAGAGGGTTATGGATGGAGCAGTAGTGTGGTGAGGAGGTGGGAATGAGGAATGACTGCTAATGGCTATTAGATGGTTTTAGGGGTGATGAAAACATTCTAAAATCAGATAGTGGTGGGACCTCCCTGGAAGTCCGGTGGTTAAGAATCTGCCTTGCAATGCAAGGGACATGGCTCAATCCCTGATCAGGGAACTAAGATCCCACATGCTGCAGAGCAATAAGCCTGCATACCTCAACTAGAGTCCTCTTGCTTTAACCAAAGATTCCACATGATGCAGTGAAAAGCTCTGGTGCCGCAACAAAGATCCCTTAGCGCTGCAACCAAGACCAGACACAATCTGATAAATAATGAAATCAGAGTGAAGGTTACACCACTCTGAAAATACACTAAAACCCACTGGACACCCCCACCACGTGCGTGCTCAGTCCTGTCTGACTCTTTGTGACCCCAGACTGTAACCCATCAGGCTTTTCTGTCCGTGGGATTTCCCAGTCAAGAATACTGAAGTGGGTTGCCATTTCCTTCTCCAGGGGCTCTTCCCACCCCAGGGATCGAACTTGAATCTCCCCCATCTCCTGCATTGGCAGGCAGATTCTTTCCCATTGCACTACCTGGGAAGCAAAAACCACTTAATAGTATACTTTAAGTAAGTGAACCATATAGTGTGTGAATTATATCTTATCAAAACCATTTAAAATGGGATATTCACCTATTCATTCATTGACTCACAAGTTCCCTGTCCCCAAGCTGCACTTTGATGCTTCCGCACTCAGCTGACATGATTTTACAAAAATGCAGATGGTACTCTCGCAACTTCCTAATTAAACCTATGATGATTCAAGATCAAATTCAAACTCCTTGGCATATCATTATAGGTCCTTCCTTCTCTAATGCTATCCAAACTTACTCAAGCCTCCATTTGCACCCAGTTATACTTCCTATCTGTGGGCCCTCATGTGTCCTGTCCTATCTATTTCATTACCCATCTTGACTCTTCTTTATTCTTCAAGAATCAATATAGATGTCACTATCCTTGTAGTGATGCTTCCATGCAAAATAGTTGCCCCTGAGACAATAATGGGCTTTCTTTCCCAATAAGAGTCAAGGAAGGCTTAAATGTAAAGAGGCATTGAGATGGTTGTCTACGTTTTGTTTGTTTTTTTTCAATTGGAATATAGTTGATTTATAATATTATTATGCTAATTTCTGCTTGCAGTAAAGACAATCAACCATCCATATACATATATCCCCTCTGTGTCACCACAGGGCACTGCATGCATGCTATACAGTATGTTCTCATCAGTTATCTATTTTATACCCAGTAGTGTATATATGTCAGTCTAAGTCTACAAAGTCATCCTGCTAAGACCATCCCTTCATTACTCTTCTTCTCAACTATTCTTACATATTTGTTTTTCCAAACACATCATCAAATTATATTGTGTGGTTTAAAAAATATTGTTCTTACTAATTTTGGGAGAACAACCCTAAATCTAAAAATAACTCCAGGGAATACCACTTTTCTAAAAAGTGACTATTTTTCTCCAAAAACAGAGTCTGTATTTCTAATTGTCTAATAGAAATGCCCCTCAATGGAACTTTTATCTTAATTATGTAACAATGGGATTTTTGGAAAGATGAAATAATATATGCAAAGTACCTGGTTCATTGACCAGCAAGAACCCTGAGAAACCAATTAGTTACAAGAGTGTCAATCTATCTCCCAAATATTTTTCAATTCTATTGTTTCCTTTTAATAGTCTAGAAATGTATTATAGTAAATAATATGGCAAAATACACAAAGGTGTGTGTACAAAGATCTTTATCACCATATTATTTGTGATAGAAAACATGAGGGGAAATGTTCCATGATGGGGAAGTGATTGAAGATGTTACAGCAGGTTCATCAGTGCCATTTTTCTAGATTCCATATATGAGTTAATATAAGATACCTATTTTTCTCTTTCAAATGAACATTTCAACTGAACATTTGTGCACTTACTTCATTCTGTATGACAAGCTATAGGTTCATCCACTTCCCTAGAACTGATTCAAATTCATTATTTTTTATGGCTGAGTAATATTCCATTGCCTGGAGAATCTCACGGACAGAAGAGCCTGGAGGGCTGCACTCCATGGGGTCACAAAGAGTCGGGCACACCTGGGTGACTAACACTTACTTACTTACTAATATTCCATTGCATATATATACCACATCTTCTTTATCCATTCATCTGTCAATGGACATCTAGGTTGCTTTCAAATGGAGACATGGATGTACAGAATGGATTTGTGGAAACAGTCAGGGAGGGAGAGAGGGGGATGAATGGAGAAAGTAGCATCAACATATATACACTATCATGTGTAAATGGCTAGATGGTGAGAAGTTGCCGTATAACACAGGGAACCCAGTCTGGCGCACTATGATGACTTAGAGGAATAGGATGGTTATGGGGGAGGGAAGGGAGGCTCAATAGGGAGGGAATATATGTATAATTATGGCTGATCCATGTTGTTGTATGACAGAAACCAACACAATATTGTAAAAATTTTTTTAAATAAAGGTAAATAAAAAGGTGTTAACAGGAGGTTTCTGTTTCTGGAAGTAGGATGGATTTGTTACTTTGATCCCTCGCTTACAACAAATAAAAGTGTTGGATGTAAATGTAAAGGTATCAATGAAATAGCAAATGAGTAAGAAATTCTTGAAGGTTAAAAAGTAAATAAATTCTGCACCAAAACTTTCCCAAGAAGTAAGCAGATCCCTGAAGCTGGCTGTTGCCCTGAATCATTTTATGAACTGACTGAATGTAAACTTCATCTTCTATAGCTTTATGGGTATTGGGAGCAGACAGGAAGTCCTAGCTCCTTCTTTCAAGATGAGAAGTTTAATAGGATTCTCCTCTTACATAGAGGGAGCCCCAAAGGATTTTAACCTCATTTTAAATGTGAACTGGAAGTAAATCCATCCCACCCTCAGGAACTGCATGAAAATTGTCAGTCTGGAAATGGCCCTAAATGGAAGGGGGGAAAGCCTTTCCGATTTGCTGGGGAATAATAATTACCAGATGGCCCTCACAAGAGTTGGCAACCCTAATTCATACCACATGGATGTCTTTAAAAACCTCTAGATGAGAATTTAGTTTAAAATGGTTCCAGGCTAGTAGTGTCCCAACCACCTGGTGGAAGCAAATTCTAATCTTCTCTGGGGAAACGAACCAGCTTTGACTTAAGTCACTGAGAGTCCAGCAGAAAAAGTGACAGGTCTTATGAGATTTCGGAGAAAAAAGTAAAAATAAAATTTTTTTTAACGTAAAATACATGTTGGAATGAGGCACCATGAGACAGGACCAGAAGTAGCAACACACATCAAAATCAGACCTGCAAAGACTTCAAATGGTGGGAATATCAGATGCAGAATTAAAAACAAATATATGTAATATTTTGAAGAAATAAAAGAAGTGACTGAAAATTTTGAGAAACTATGAAAATTTGAGCAGATCTGAAAAAGAACTAAGATAGTTAAAAATAAAATTAATAATATTAAGAAATAAGTAAACAATTTAAACAGTAGGTTGGATGACACTGATGGGAAGATCAAAGAAATGAAATATGGATCAGAAAAATCACTACCCAGATGGCATCAAAAAGAGGTGAAAAATATGAAAAAGAGATTAAGAAATATTAAGACAGAGTGAGAAAGCATAACATCTAATCCAAGTTCCAGAAAGAGGGAATAGAAATCACTGGAAGAGATACACTGCATGTGATAATGTCTGAAATTTCCAGTCCTGATGAAAGATATCAACCCACAGATCAATGAAACCCAATGAATCTCAAATAAGATGAAAAATGAGAAATGCATACTTAGTTCCTAGTGAAACTACTGAACATCAAAATATATTAAAGATTTCTCTGGAGAGAAAAGACAATCTTTGAGCAAGCAACAATTAAACTTAAAACTCACAGTTCAACTGCAATTATCTATGTCCAATGACAGTGAAATAATTAATTCACTGTGTCAAGAGAAAATAACCATCAACATAAAATTGTACACCAACTAAAATACCTTTAAAGAATCATTAAAGTAAAGGTCTTCTCATATAGAAAATCTGAGGAAATTTGCCACCAGCGTATTCTCACTAAAGAAAATCCCCCCAAAAAATGTTTTAGGGGGAGGCAAAGTGATCCCAGATTGAAAGCCTGTAGTACAAAGAATGGTGATAATAGGAAAGAGTAAATATTTGGGTAAATCTAAACAAAAATATGACTTTGAAATAATAATACCTGTGGCTTTATAAATTAAAATAGAGCAAATCACCTGAAAACAATATAAGCCAGGAAAGAGTGCTTTTGGAATGAAAATGTTCAATGACTTTTGTATTGTTCAGAAAGGAGGGCAATTAGCCAATAAGAGGAAATATAAAACATAAAGATCAGAAAAGAGGAAAAAACCATCCTCATTTGTAAATGGCATGATTGTCTATGCTGAAAATCCCTAGTCATCTACAAAAATAATTCCTAGAAATATGAGTTCAGCACTTCATAGGATACAAAATAAACATACAAAAATCAATAGCATTTCTATCTACTAGCAATGAATATGTGGACACCAAAATTAAAATGTGTATCCATTGCAATAATTCAAAAATAAATACTTTAGGTATAAATGCAACAAAATATGTATGGGACTTGTATGCGGCAAACCTCAAAATACTAATGAAATAAGTCAAAGTGAAAAAGTGAAAGTGTTAGTCACTCAGTCATGTTCAACTCTTTGCAACCCCATGGATTGGGGCCCACCAGGCTTCTCTATCCATAGGATTTCCCAGGCAAGAATACAGAAGTGGGTTGC
The DNA here is from genome assembly GCF_963930625.1 of Muntiacus reevesi. Taxonomy (NCBI): domain Eukaryota; kingdom Metazoa; phylum Chordata; class Mammalia; order Artiodactyla; family Cervidae; genus Muntiacus; species Muntiacus reevesi. Next base: position 25,314,993 of record NC_089263.1, on the reverse strand, counting down.
CATTTCCTTCTCCAGGGGATCTTCTCAACTCAGGGATCGAACCCATGACTCCTGCCTCATCTCCTGCATTGTAGGCAGATTCTCTATCAGTGAGCTACTCTACTCAAGGCACTGTGAGGGCCTAAATGGGAAGGAATCCAAAAGAGAATAAATATATGTATACACATAACTGATTCACTTTTCTGTACAGCAGGAAACTAACACAGCATTGTAAAGCAACTATACTCCAATAAAATATTTTTTTAAAAAGTAGAACTGAGATTTCCAGTTCTAAAACACAAAAGGGTCAACTCACTTTCCTCCTCCCTTAGAAATACAACTAAATGCCCTGAAAACTATGCAACAGACAATAAAAAGATTCTGAATGCCAGCAAGAAGAAGCTAACTGGCAAGAGACCCCGGGACTTACTGAATGATAATATCATGAATTCTTTGTGCCATCTTATTAAGTACTATATACCCAGTGGAGAAGATTATTCCAGTATTCTTGCCTGGAGAAACCTATGGACAGAGGAGCCTGGTGGGCTGCAGTCCCTGGAGTTGCAAAGAGGCAGACATGACTGAGTGACTGAACAACAATTATACGCCCAGACCAAGTGCTGGAGACCTGCAACCCAGAATGGCCAGTAGGCAGACAAGAAACAAGGAAACAAACAACAGTGTTGTCTCTGGTCTTTCAAAAGACCAGGAAAAGGGAAACACCAATACCAGCACCTAGCAAAATCCCCAGCCCCTGCCTGACAACCAGGGAACTAACAGGAGGTGTGACCTGCCTGCTGTGGCAGGCCCAGCCCCGGTCCTACAGCTCGGGCATCACTGGCAGGTGGTCTGATCTACCTGCACCAGTGGCAGCAGCCAAGCCCCAGGACAACCCAGCCCCGACTCTATTACTGGGCACAAACAGGAGTCGACCCATCTACTGGGGCAGGATCAGCTGCATGCTTCATTTTCCTGCCCTCCACCGGGTGGCCAAAGAGACCCAGGCCCAGCAGCTTCTGCACATCCCCACCCTGAGTGGCAGATGGTCACCAGTGACACCAGGCAGGCCAGAGAGGCCGAGCTGCAGGGAGTAAGGAAGAAGTCTAGCTGTGCCAGAAAAATGAAACAGACCAGAATAGCACTGCAAGGGCTCTGAAAACTACAATGTCATTACTACAAAAGTCCAGAAGAGCAGTACAGAACTATATGCTAAAACGGCAGATTTAAACCAGATCAAGAGACCCCCTTCCAACATAATCATGAAAATTTCCAAGATACAATCAAAAGTCATTTCTAACATCAAGAACCAGGAAAGACATGATTTGAATAGGAAAAGACAATCACCAATGCCAGTACCAAGATGAATCAAATGTCATAATTACCTGATGAGGATTATAAAGCAGTCATTGTAAAAATGCTTCAACCATCATTGACAAATTCTCTTGATACCAATGAAAAACTGAGAAACATCAACCAAGAACTAGAATTTTTTTTAAAGAAACAAATGGAGGTTAGAGAACTGAATACAAGAAACTCAGAAAATTAGCACCAAAATACCTCATAATTAAACTTCTGCAAACCTGAAGACAAAGAAAGAAGTTCTTAAAAAAGAGAGAGAGAGAAATGATACACTACTCCCTCCCCCCAAAAAGACCAAGTCAAAAGACAGGTTTCACATCTGAAAACATGGAAAGTAACAGGAAAGGAAACAATATTTTTCAAGAGCAGAAAAATTCATGCCAACTATAAATCCCATATTCATCGAGATGAAAGACCCTTCAGAAATGAAGTAGAAATAAAGATATTCTCAGAGGTAGGAAAAACTGAAAGAATGTGTAGCTAGATGTACCCTTAAAGAATGGTTCAGAGAAGCTATCCAAATAAGAAGAAAATAATAAAACAGATGAAAACTTCAGATAGGAAAGAATAGCAGAAGGGTAAAAGGGTTAGTCACTCAGGGTCCAGCTCTTTGTGACCCCATGAACTCATGGAGGAGCTCACCAGGCTCCTCTGTCCATGGAATTCTCCAAGCGAGAATACTGGAGTGGGTTGCCATTCCCTTCTCCAGGGGATCTTCCCAACCCTGGGATTGAACCTGGGTCTCCTGCATTGCAGGCAGATTCTTTACTGTTTGAGCCACCAAGGAAGCCAAGGAGTAAACATAATAGATTAGTTTTTCTCTTCATGAGTCTCTTTAACCATATTTTATGGTTGAAACAAAAGTTATAATGTCATCTGATGAGGTACTCAATGGATGTAGGGGAAATATTTAAGACAAGGGAGAGTGAAAGTGAAAGTGAAGTCGCTCAGTCGTGTCCGACTCTTTGCGACCCCATGAACTGTAGCCTACCAGGCTCCTCAGTCCATGAGGGAGAGTAAAGGAATATAAATGAAGTCAGTTTTCTACACTTCACTCAAAACAGGAAAATGTTTTTACCAATATGGTAATATCCAGTACATATGCAATATGATAATATTATAATATTGATAATATAGCAACCACAAAGAAAATTATAGCGATATACTGAAGAATTTTATAAATAAATCAAAATAGAACCCTGAAAAATGAGCAAGTAATCCACAGGAGGGCAAAAGAAAAGCAACGAAGGAACAAGAAATAGAGTGAACAAACAAAAAAAATACAGTAAGTCCTTTACATACAAATGAGTTCCATTCTGAGAGTGTGTTCATAGGTACAATTTGCTCATGAGTTCAACAAAGTTAGCCTAGGTACCCAACTAACACAGTCAGCTATATAGTACTGTACTGTAATAGGGTTATACTTTTCACCCAAATAATACATTCAAAAACAAAACAAAAAATAAACCATTTAAAATCTTACAGTACAGAACCTTGAGAAGTACAGGAGTACAGTACAACAGCGGGCACAGAGGGTCTGGCATCGAGTGAACAGGCAAGAAGAGTTACTGACCGGAGGAGAGAGAGGAGGTGGGAGATGGTGGAGCGGAAGGGTCGTCAGCAGCAGGAGAAAGAGGGCAAGCTGAGATGTCACTCACACCTGATGCTGATGACATAGGTTCTGGTAACTTGCTGGATTAAATTCTTTTATGCTCTTGCTTCCAGACATCCTGGGATTGAAATAAAGATCCTGCACTACTGTTCTCTACATAATCAGTCAGTTCGGTTGCTCACTAGTGTCCGACCCTTTGCGACCCCATGGACTGCAGCACACCAGGCTTCCCTGTCCATCACCAACTCCCAGAGTGTACTCAAACTCATGTCCATTGAGTTGGCGATGCCGTCCACATAGCACTGTACAGTAAAATTGCACACAAGCACTTGTAGAGGATGCATGCATGTGATAGTGTATGCCAGATACGCCAGAATGTATGCAATGGGACATGAGCATGTACGTTTGCATCTTCGAAAGTTCACAAGTTGAAGGTTTGTATGTGAAGGGGGACAGTAAGGCGACTTACTGTTATAAAGCGGCAGACTTAAGGCCTAACACATTTACCACGGAGCCACCTGGGAATCCCAGTAACCAGGAGGCTGGATACAAAGAATAAGGAGAAACTTCAGGTGGTTTGAAAGGTACATATGAAAAGCCATACTGAAAACAGAGTAGAAGGGCTTCCCTGGTGGTCCAGTGGTTAAGACTTTGCCTTCCAATGCAGGGCATGTGGGTTTGATCCCTGGTTGGGGAGAAGAAGGGGACGACAGAGGATGAGGTGGTTGGATGGCATCACTGACTCAATGGACATGAATTTGAGCAAGCTCCGGGAGTTGGTGATGGATAGGGAAGCCTGGCTTGCTGCAGTCCATGATTGAGCGACTGAATTGACTGGCAAACTATGATCCTACCTGGCCCATGGCCAAAAAACAAAACAAAACATAAAACAGAAGCAATGTTGTAACGAATTCATAAAGACTTTTAAAAAATGATCCACATTAAAAAAAAATCTTTTTAAAAGAAAAAAAAAGAACACAGAATAGAAAAGGTAGATGGTTTACTGCTACTTCACAATAGCCCTTCTCCTCTTGCTTTTCTTTTCACCAAACCCCTTTTCCCTAACCAAATGCTGTCCTGTCAGAACTAATGAAACTCAAAAGACCAGCTTCCAGGCAAATAGCTCCAGATGTCTTGACAACAGGAACAGCGACCAGAAATCACGTGAAGTTTTGGAGACAGCAAGCGCCCCAAACTGTACCTGTGGGCCGCCCCTCCCGCTTCCTGCACGTGGACCACCTAGGCTCCCTCCCCATCCTCCCCCCACACTGGGGATGCGGCTGGCTCCGTGGGAGTCCTGGAGCCCTGAGCATCCCTCCCAGGGGCTGCTCCCAGTCTCCACAAGCTGCTCTTCTGTGGCAGGAAGGGGCAGGCGGCCAGAGGATTGGGTTTCCCACTTGCCAAGGAAGCCTGGGCCTCAAAGCCACAGGCTGAGCGGGTTTGCAGGCAGCTAAATGAAGGGACCCGTCTGCTCCCGGAGGGACCTGACCGCCCTCTCTCCACCCGACAGCACATGCCAGAGACTGAGACGGCTGCTCCGACCTCAGTCCCTCCTGAGTCACTCTGCGTGAGTGGTGACTTGCCCTAACCAGTAATTTGAATTCATAAAGAGAAGCAGGGTCTTCCACAAAATGAAGGCTGTTCCCATGTGGATCAAAGCATCCTGAGTACTCTTAAGAAGGTGGCCCCAGAGGGAGGACCTGTCCCAGGTCTGATCTAATCTGCTGTCACCCTATTCCCAGAAGGAGTGTCCAGTGACTCCAGACCCCAACCAGTGGGAATGCCCAAAGCAATGTCCAATGTAAACCTATGGGTTGGCTCAAAAAAAAAAAAAAAACCAACGCAAGCTCAGGCTATGTCAATAGACACTCGACGTCAAGGGTGGCCTCATTATGTTCATTTATGCAACCATTCTTTCCACAAATATTTATAGAGTGACTACCATGTGCCAGTACCCAATCACAGCCAGTGTCATGAAGAGCACCAGCTCTGACGGATAAACACTGCTTCAGGCCTCTTTGGTGATCTGCTAATACTTAGCTAGAGAGAAACTGAGAAACAAATGAGGTGGGAGGGGTCAGACTGCATCCAGAGACCTTTGTGTCCCCAGCCCCATAATCTCTCGCCCCTGGATCTATCCAATCAAGAGCAAATATTACCACTCTGTGTACAGTCTGAGGCTGGAGAGGTGCCAGGGTGGTTACTTCCTAGATTAGAGAATTTCAGGTGTCCACGTGCTTGCAGGTAAGACCACTTGTGGTACTGGGCAGTGTAGGGGGTAGAAGGAGAAAGAGGAGCATGGCCAGGGGCCAAGAGCCAGGGCCCCTACATCCCAGTGCAGAACACTGAGAAATCCAGTAGCAGGGACTGCTTTGGTGGTCCAGTGGTTAAGACTCTGTGCTCTCAATGCAGGGGGCCTGGGTTTGATCCCTGGTCAGGGAAGTAGATCCCCACATGCCATAACTATAAGACCCTATGTGCCCCAACTAAGACCTGGAGCAGCCAAATAAAACAATATTTTTTAAAAAGGGAGAGAGAGAAAGAAATCCAAGAACTTATTTGACCTTGGTTGTCCAAGTACTTGTGTTTGTCAAGGGAGAAGGATAGAACATGTATCTTAAAAAATATTTTACCTTGATTTATAACTTTAATGTTCTTAATTTCAAAAAAGTTTTTACTGGAGTATAGCTGTTTTACAATGCTGTGTCATTTTCTGCTGCACAAAAAAGTGAATCAGCTGTACATTCACATTTTGTTGTTCAGTTGCTAATCACGTCCGAACATTTTCGACCCCATGGACTACAGCATGTCAGGCTCTGCCTCCTTCAATATCTCCAGGAGTTTGCTCAAATTCATGTCCATATGGATTTCCTTTTTGGGATTTCCTTTCCATTTAGGTCACCACAGAGCACTGAATAGTGCTTCCTGTGCCACACAGGAGGTTCTCATTAGTTAGTTATCTATTTTATACATAGTATCAGTAGTGTATATATGTCAATCCCAATCTCTCAATGCATTCCATATTCTACTTAAAGGGTATTAAAAAATACTCTTTCCATTTGGAAAAAGACAGTGGGTCTGGAGTAGCCGAGGAGTCTGTGCATTCCTTCCTTTGAAAAGTCTAGGTCTATGAAACGTTTGCACCTTGTTTTATGTCCCCTGATATGTCCTACTGTGTCCTAGTTTATAGTCCATGGGAATTTGAATAGAATTTGTATGCTACTGTTGTGTGAAAATTGTATAAATCTTAATTATGTTGAACTAGTTCCGGGTGATTTTTAGTTCTACCATATCCTTCTACTTTTCTGTATATTTGTCCTATTAATTTTTCAGAGTTAGATACTGAAACCCCAACTGCTGCTGCTGCTAAGTCGCTTCAGTCCTGTCCGACTCTGTGCGACGCCATAGACGGTAGCCCACCAGGCTCCCCTGTCCCTGGAATTCTTCAAGCAAGAACACTGGAGTGGGTTGCCATTTCCTTCCCCAGTTCATGAAAGTGAAAAGTGAAAGTGAAGTCGCTCAGTCGTGTCCGACCCTTAGTGACCACTTGGACTGCAGCCTACCAGGCTCCTCCTTCCATGGGGTTTTCCAAGCAAGAGTACTGGAGTGGGTTGCCATTTCCTTCTCCGGAAACCCCAGCTAAAAATCTTAATTTATCTACTTAAAAAATAATTGCAATATATAGTAGGACTATGTATAACTTTGTTCTGCATTTTCCAAGTCTCTTTTAAATGTGTTACCATACTTTCATAATTTAAAAAATAAAAAAGAAAGAGAAAAAAAAGACATGTTCTTAGTCCAAACAGACATGTTATGTAAGTAATATGCTTGGTTTCAAAAGATTTAGTACAAAAAAAGAGATGTAAAATACTTTGACCATTATTTGATATTATTTTATAATAATTTTATATTAATGAAATAATGTTTTGGATATACTGGATTAAATAAAATATGTATTAAAGTTTTTTTTTAAAGTAAAGTCCATAAAAAAATAATAACAAATAAAGTCCAGGCCTGATACATTGAGTTTCTATTTACTAGGTTGGGGAATCTGACTTTGAACATTCTTCCCCAGGGCTCTGGACGCTACCCTGAAAAAGAAGCCCCTTTGGACCCTCAACGCACAGCACAGATCCAAATGTCTGCCTCAGATTCTACACTTCCCTGCCCAGCTCTGGCACATCCCTCCACGGTGACTGACTTAGTCCCGGTCGTGCCAAACACAACACATCCAATAAGGCTTTTATTCCTTTTTTCAGTTGGCTGTTTATCTAACTTCCTCTTTTTTAATTTTCATATTAGGCGTTTCTAGAGACAGGCATGATGTCATAGGGCCTCTTTCCAGACGTTGTTTTGAAATCAGTGTAACCATGGCATTGCTGGAGGCTGAGGAGTCCCCCTGGGCCAAGGAAGTCACGCCTGGGTGCAGGGCAGGAGCCGGGACGGGGCGTGGTGAGTCCCTGGGAGGAGGGACAGGGCGGGGGTGCTCCTGAGGACACAGAGGCTCCTCCAGGAAAGGACACTGGGACCAGCTGTCAACTTGGACCTTCCTGCCCTGGCACTTTTGACGCAGGACGGTGGCTCAGATGTTAAAGAATCTGCCTGCAATGCAGGAGACGTGGGTTTGATCCCTGGGTGGGGAAGATTCCCTGGAGGAGGAAATGGCAACTCACTCCAGTATCCTTTCCTGGAGAATCCCATGGACAGAGGAGTCTACAGTTCATTCGGTTGCAAAAAAGTCTGATACAGTTTAGTGACTAAAAAACAACAATAACAACAATGTGCACCACATGGTGGATTTCTTGTGTAAATACTTATAACTGTGTCCTCATAAAACTCATCTGAGGTGTGTGTCATTACTAAAAGTCTCCATCTCAGAGATGAGCAAACGGACACACAAAAAGGTAAAGCAATCAATAAGGACCTACTGTGTAGCACAGGGAACTCTTTCTCAAATTATGTAACAACCTAGATGGGAAAAGAATTTGCAAATGAATAAATACATGTATAGGGGCTTCCCAGGTGGCACTCGTGGTAAAAGAATCCACCTGCCAATGCACGTAACATAAGAGCCACAGGTTTGATCCTTGAGTCACGAAGATCCCTCTCCTCTGTCCAAGGTGATTCTCCAGGCAAGAATACTTGAGTGGATTGCCATGCCCTCCTCCAGTTTATCAATTATAAAAAAATTTTTTTTAAAGGTAAAGTGAATTTTCCAGGAAAACACAGTTTACTAATTGGGAAAGTTGGACTCAAATCCAAGCAATCAGACTAATGAGCCCACACCTCCAACCCCTAGGCCGTACTTCATCCCACTGCCCCTGAAATACAAATGCTGCTGTGATCTCCTTCCCTGGAAAGGGTCAGTGAGATAGAACTGTGAAAACACTGTCTAAACCAAAGTATTTAGTGCACACGTGACTCACAGAGAGATGAGAAGGTGAGGCTTGCCCCAGACGCCTTGCCAGTCTCCTGCCCTATGCCTGTTCATCTGGCCTCCCCAGGTCTCCAGCATCCTGCCGCTAGACAGGTGCCCAGACATAGCTCCAGACACACCATTCTGTGCACGGAGCCCATACAGCAGCACTGGGGCCTCCTCATTGCTGCATCTCTGCTCATGCAGTTCCCTCCACCTGGGAGTCTCTCCCACCCACCCCTGCGTTGTCAAATCCTATGTCCTTCTGATGGCATCTCACCTTTTACTGGTCATTTTTGCAGTTCTGAGTATTTCCCATCTTAGAACACACCATCTTCCTTTCCTGGGGTTGGTCAGGACAGAACTTGCAGTTAAGCTTGCCACCTTTCATCCTCCCATGGACAAATCGTGCTGCCTTTGCCTTGAAAGTAAATACCTACCCTGGCCATCTACAGTACCACTGCCATGACCCTCTCAGTAAAACCACATCACTTCTGGCTTGGGTTATGGTCGTAGCTCTGCTCACTGGCCTCCCTAGGCTCCACTCCCTGCTTGGGAGCCAGAGCGCTTGTTAAAATTATTGAGGTGGCTCAGTTGGTAAAAAATCCTCCTGCAAGAGACCACTTGCAATGCAGGAGATGCAGGTTCGATCCTGGGATTGGGCATATCCCCTGGAGAAGGAAATGGCAACCCACTCCAGTATTCTTGCCTGGGAAATTCCATGGACAAAGGAGCCTGGTGGGCTACAGTCCCTGGGGCTGCAAAGAGTTGGATATGACTTAGCAATTAAACCACCAGCACTCCTGCTCCATCTTCCCATGTTTTCCCATCCTTCTGAGAGTAAAGCTCTGTGTCTGGTGGACACTGGCTCCCGCCCTGACTCCATCCTCCCCACTCCCCTCTTCCCTGGATACCCTGTGCACACTCTCCTCTTCCTGTCTTTGCACATGCTGTTCCCTCTGCCTGGATGCTCTTCCCCCAGGTGTTCACATGACTCACTTCTTTGCTCTCTTCATTCAGGTCCTGAATGTCCCTTCTTTAGAGAAGCCTTCACGATCACCTTTTCAGAAACGGCAGGGATCCCGCCTCATCTCCCTCTCTATCCCTTTATTCTGCTTAATATTCCTTCACTATTGAGTATTTTATCACATGCTAAGTTGTTAACATCTGTATTTCCCCCACTAGAATAAAAGTTGCCCACAGGCAGGAACTGAGTCTGCCTACTCTCTAGAACAGTGCCTAACCTGGGTTGATACTCTGTAAACATTGACTAAATGTACCCATGGGATTCGCTGGTGGCTCAGATGGTAAAGAAACCATCTGCCAATGCAGGAGACCCAGGTTTGATCCCTGGGTTGGGAAGATCCCCTGGAGGAGGGCATGGCAACCCACTCCAGTATTCTTGCCCGGAGAATCCCATGTGCAGAGGGGCCTGGAGGGCTACAGTCCATGGAGTCACAAAGAGTCGGACATGACTTACTGACTAAGCACAGCAAACCCTACTTAGTTTCCCCTCTCCTGCTTCCCTGTGGCTCTGCTGGCCATCCCGCATACACACCTGTGTGGGAACTGGCAGGGGGCACCTGGAGAATATTCAAGGTTGGCATTCCAGTGCGGACTCACTCAGCCTGAAGTCCTTGCCCTGCTCAATATACGGGCTCCTGCCGGGTCTGGGTCCTGTAAGTCAGCTTCTATTAATATCAGGCTCTCAACTGGTGTGAATCGAGCTGCCTGTCTGGAGACATGACCTCCCTGGTGTATAGCCCCTGGCATTTTCCAGCAGGGATCTAGGCTCCGTTTACCTGGGTGGGGGGCTTACACAGAACCTCCATGAGTCCCTCAGGCAGGAAGGTCAGCTGAGCCTGACTCATTGTTATCATTCCAGCGGGTACTGCCCCAACCTCTTCCCTGCTCTTGTTCAGAATGTGAACTCAGTGCCTCCCTGACTTTGGACTAGGACGATGTGTTGACTTTCATTCACGGCCCCAGGAGCCACCGGGGACTCCTCCCGCCCCACACACACCCTGGCGCACCTTCATGAAGAACATCCTCCTGCAGGCCTTGCCTCGATCGTTCCCAGCTGCCTGGAGTTGTGCGGCCTCGGAGGACAATGTGAGGTCAGGAATGCTGCGGGGCGCGGCCTCTGACGTGTCTGCCAGCTGCACGGATGAATGGAAAATTCCCTCCTTGCCCTGGCCCAAGGAAATCTCAAAGGGGTCAGGGTATCTCTCATCAGGGCTTGAGCTGTCATCACTGGTCTGGGCGTTACAGAGGATCAGGGAGCGGGAGATGGACCGCAACTTGGTGGATTTTCTGCTCTTTCTGGAACGGCTGTGAGGCTCCATCCTCAGGGAGGAGGTAAAGCTGCCCTTCTTCCTTTCCTGATCTCTGGCCCTCGGCTGACGAGTGGTGACTGGACTGGGTTTAGCCACCACTTCGTGGGTCCCTGGAGGAGAAAGGAAATGGGAAGAGGCAATGGGACTTGCTGCAGACAAGTGGAGCAAGACACAAGTCCTGGAACTGAGCCACGATGTCTGTGAAGCAGGACAGATGGAGAGAGATCATCATTCGATGTGACTGGCCCTTCCAGAGTGCCCGCCACATGGAGGGATCAACTGTTCACCACACCCTCCTGAAGCTCCAGTACTTTGGCCACCCGATGTGAAGAGCTGAGTCATTTGAAAAGACCCTGATCTGGGAGAGATTGGAGGCAGGAGGAGAAGGGGACAACAGAGGATGAGATGGTTGGATGGCATCACTGACTCAACCAACATGAGTTTGAGCAAACTCTGGGAGATGGCGAAGGACAGGGAAGCCTGGCGTGCTGCAGTCCATGAGGGTCGCAATGAGTCAGACACGACTTAGCAGCTGAACAACAACAATCACTCTCAGGCTCACAGAGCCCAGAGTTTCGCTTATCCAAACCCTCCTTCTACACACAGGGACACTGAGACAGAAAGAGGTTCAAATGCAAAGCCACAACATGCATTCGCAGGACAGTCAGTGATCAGATCCCGGGTAGGAGTTTAGAGCTCACAGAGACCTGTGAGACTTTTAAATGTAAAAGCCATTCTTCAGACAAGAGTACACGGGGTACTCCAGCCTATAGAGCAGGTCAGAGTGAAGAAAAGGACTGGGGTCAACCTGCCAGTCCTCTCTGCTACCCCTGGTCACTCCTGTAGCATCTCCAAGTAAACCTGGGGATTCAGAGCCCAGGCTGAAGATTGCTGATGTCTATGCCCTCAGTTTCCAGATGCTGCTGCTGTTTAGTTACTCAGGCATGTCTCACTCTTTGGACCCCATGAAATGTAGCCCACCAGGCTCCACTGTCCATGGAATTCTCCAGACAAGAATACTGGAGTGGGTTGCCATTTCCTCCTCCAGGGGCTATTCCCGACCCAGGGGTCAAACCTGTGTCTCCTGCTTGGCAGGTGGATTCTTTACCACTGAGCTACCTGGGAAGCTCAATTTCCAGATAAAGAGCCTACAAGGAGGTTGGGAGACTCACCTAATGTTGACCCACCAGGCTTGTTTTGAGTATAAAAGAAGGTGAATCTTAGATGGTTCATGCCAAAGGGCTTAGCACATAGCAGGTACTTGGCAAACCTGTGTGCCCTTCCCCAGGACTAAGGTCACACCTGGTCGGCATCTCAGCCAGGCTGACAGTCTCCTCTCTCATCTTTCCCCATGGGATCAAACCCTGGGATGAGTAAAAAACTGGCTTTACTCATCAGGTCAACAGCATCACTCTCAGCACAGCTCAGCTCCGCTTCACTGAGAAGTGCCTGTCATGGATTCAGGCATGAATCCTGTCCATGAGGCAGGTGGTTAAGGGGCTCTGACGCTGCAGAGTTCTGACTCAGGCCCAAGCCACAAAATAGAGCCTGTTGCCAGAACAACAGACTGTGGGATGCTCTTGGCCCACGGGTACTGCTGTTGGTGCACAGCTAGTACTGAATAAGAAAAAGCAGAGGTCTTCCAGCGTTTCATCATGCAGAAACCCGTTCACATTATATAATCTCCCCAAGAGAACATCTTCTTGAACGAAGACAGTGTTTTTCAATACCCAGATGCACTGTATTGTTTTCTCTGTTAGTATTTTAATTTTATCAATTTATCTACCAACTTCAATGGCTCAGTGATAAGAAATCTGCCTGCAGTGTAGGAAACACAGTAGTCACAGGTTCAGGAAGATCCCATGGAGGAGAAAATGGCAATGCGCTCCAGTATTCTTGCCTGGCAAATCCCATGGACAGAAGAGTCTGGGGGTGGGTTGGAGGTGACAGTCTATGGGGTCACAAAGAGTCAGACATGACAGAACACACAGATACATGTCTACAGCAACCAATAACAATGAATCAAAATGAATGAATGAATAACTATTTGAGAGTGTACCCTATATATCAGGTTCTCTTCTTGATGCTTTAGTATAAAGTAACTCAGTGGGTTTCCCTGGTGACTCAGACAGTTAACAAAGTGAAAGTGAAAGTCAGTCGCTCATTTGTGTCCAACTCTTTGTGACCCCACGGATTATACAGTCCATGGAATTCTCCTGGCCAAAATACTGGAGTGGGTAGCCTTTCCCTCCTCCAGGGGACCTTCCTAACTCAGGGATTGAATCCAGGTCTCTGGCATTGCAGGCAGATTCTTTACCAGTTGAGCCACAAGGCAAGTCCAGTAAAGAAACCGCCTGCAATGCGAAAGACTCCGGTTCAAACCCTGGATCTGGAAGATCCCCTGGAGAACAGAATGGCCACCCATTCTAGTATTCTTGCCTGGAGAATCCCATGGACAGAGGAACCTGACGGGCTACAGTCCACGGGGTTGAAAAGAGTCAGACATGACTGAGCAATTAACACAACTAAATATTGGTCCATTTTACCAAACACCCTCTTGCCAGTATCCCAAAGTCCTGTACTCTGTGTCTTTTCATCTAGAAAACAGTAAGTCCCCTGTATTTAAATCAGTTCTGTTCTGAGAGTGTGTTCATTAAGTCCAATTTGTTCGTAAGTCCAAGTTAGCTGAGGTACCCAGCTAACACGATCGGCTATAAAGCACTATACTGTGTTGAAAGTGTTAGTAGTTAGGTCGTGTCCGACTCTTTGTGACCTCATGGACCACATCCTGACACGCTCCTCTGTCCATGGGGTTCTCTAGGCAAGAATACTAGAGTGGGTTGCCATTCCCTTCTCCAGGGGATCCTCCCAACCCAGGGAATGAACTCCAGTCTCCTGCATTGCAGGCGGATTATTTATCATCTGAGCCACCCGAGAAGCCCCTACTGTACTGTAATAGGTTTATAATACTTTTCACACAAGTAATATATAAAGAAAAAAAAATAAAGAAAATTTTAATCTCACAGCACAATACCTTGAAAAGTACAGTAGGATCAGCTATATCACCACTGCTATTACACTTGCTTCTGGACATCCCGGGCTTGAAATAAAGATGCTGCACTACTGTCCTCTACACAGGACTGTACAGTAAAGTGCACACAGCACAACCACGTGCAGAGGATGCACACACGTGACCGTGTATACCAGAGTCCACAAGTCCATTTGCCATCCACTCCTGCCTGTCCATACCCGTCACAGTGAAACACGTGCCCTCCTATGGAGCACATCCAATCCACCCATCTGTTTTCTGGATCCCACTCCTCAGTTTCTTCAGACTTAAAAACAATAAAAATGATGGTATCTATGGTCATAGCTTCCCTCATAGCTCAGCTGGTAAGGAATCCACCTGCAATGCAGGAGACCCCGGGCCGATTCCCGGGTCAGGAAGATTCGCTAGAGTAGAGAAAGGCTATCCACTCCAGCATTCCTGGGCTTCCCTGGTGGCTCAGATGGGAAAGAATCCTCCTGCAGTGTGAGAGACCTGGGCTCGATCCCTGGATTGGGAAGATCCCCTGGAGGAGGGAAAGGCTACTCACTCCAGTATTCTGGGCTGGAGAATTCCATGGAATGTATAGTCCATGGGGTCACAAAGAGTTGGACACGACTGAGCTACTTTTACTCACTCACAGTCATAGCAAACACTTTCTTCCAACAACACAAGAGACTCTACACATGAATATCACCAGATAGTCAATATTGAAATCAGACTGATTATATTCTTTACAGCCGAAGATGGAGAAACTCTACACAGTCAGCAAAAACAAGATCAGGAGCTGACTGTGGCTCAAATCATGAACTCCTTACTGCAAAATTCAGACTTAAATTGAAGAAACTAGGGAAAAGCCATTCAGGTATGATCTAAATCAAATCCTTTATGATTATACAGTAGAAGTGACAAATAGATTCAAAGGATTAGATCTGATAGAGTGTCTGAAGAACTATGGACAGAGGTTCCTAACATTGTATAGGAGGCAGTGATCAAAATCATCCCCAAGAAAAAGAAATGCAAAAAGGCAAAATGGTTGTCTGAGGAGGCCTTACAAATAGCTGAGAAAAGAAGAGAAGCTAAAGGCAAGTGAGAAAAGATATACCCATCTGAATGCAGAGCTCCAAAGAATAACAAGGAGAGATAAGAAAGCCTTCCTAAGTGATCAGTGCAAAGAAAGAGAGGAAAACAATAGAATGGGAAAGATTAGAGATCTCTTCAAGAAAATTAGAGATATCAAGGGAACATTTCATGCTAAGATGGGCACAATAATGGACAGAAATGGTATGGACCTAACAGAAGCAGAATATATTAAGAAGAGGTGGAAAGAATACACAGAAGAACTATACAAAAAAGATCTTAATGACAGATAACCACAATGGTGTGATCACTCACTTAGAGCCAGACATCCTGGAATGTGAAGTCATGTGGGCCTTAGGAAGCATCACTATGAACACAGCTAGTGGAGGTGAAAGAATTCCAGCTGAACTATTTCAAATTCTAAAAGATGATGCTGTGAAAGTGTTGCACTCATTATGCCAGCAAATTTGGAAAACTCAGCAGTGGCCACAGGACTGGAAAAGGTCAACCAAAGAAAGGCAATGCTAAAGAATGTTCAAACTACCACACAACTACACCCATTTCACATGCTAGAAAAGTAATGCTCAAAATTCTCCAAGCTAGGCTTCAATAGTACGTGAACCGAGAACTTCCAGATGTTCAAGCTGGATTTAGAAAAGGCAGAGGAAACAAGAGATCAAATTGCCAACATCTGCTGGATCATCGAAAAAGCAACTGAATTCAAGAAAAACATCTTCTTCTGCTTCATTGACTATACTAAAGTCTTTGACTGTGTGGATCACCACAAACTGTGGAAAATTCTTAAAGAGATGGGAATACCAGACCACCTTACCTGCTTCCTGAGAAACTTGTATGCAGGCCAAGAAGCAACAGTTAGAATCAGACATGAAACAATAGGCTGGTTCCAAATTGGGAAAGAAGTACGTCAAGGCTGTATATTGTCACCCTGATTATTTAACTTATATGCAGAGTACATCATGTGACAGCATATTAATAAGCAGAGACATTACTTTGCCAACAAAGGTCCACATAGTTAAAGCTATGGTTTTTCCAGTAGTCATGTATGGATGTGAGAGGTGGATGATAAAGAAGGCTGAACGCCAAAGAATTGATGCTTTTGAACTGTAGTGTTGGAGAAGACTCTTGAGAGTCCCTTGGACTGCAAAGAGATCAAACCAGTCAATCCTAAAGGAAATCAACCCTGAATATTCATTGGAAGAACGGATGCTAAAGCTGAAACTCCAATACTTTGGCCACCTGATTTGAAGTGCTAACTCATTAGAAAAGACCCTGCTGCTGGGAAAGATTGAAGGCAGGAGGAGAAGGGGACGACAGAGGAAGAGATGGTTGGATGGCATCACCGACTCAGTGGACATGAGTTTGAGCAAGCTCCGGGATATGGTGAAGGACAGGAAAACCTGTTGTGCTGCAGTCCATGGAGTCAGACACGACTGACACGACTGAGTGACTGAACAACATCAACAACAACACTTATTTAGTGCTTATGATGTACTGTTCTAATTGCTTTACCATTTAGTTCTCATAAAATCTATTGTAGGCTCCATCAACATCCTAGTTTTGCACACATACACACACAAAAAAACCGGAATTCATGGGGACTTTCCTGGTGGTCTAGAGGCTAAGACTCTGTGCTCCCAATGAAGTGAGCCTAGGTTCAATTCCTGGTCAGGGAACTAAATCCCACAAGGCACAACTAAGAGTTTGCATGCCTCAACTGAAGATCCCAAATACTGAAATGAAGATCAAAGTTCCTCTGTGCCACAATTAAGACATAGTACAGCCAAAAAATAAAGAAGAGTTTTTTTAAAAAGATAACTGAGGCACAGAAAGGTTAGGTCAGTTTCCCAAGATTGTACAGCCAGAACTCAGTGAAAGCAGGAATTTAAGCAGGCAGTCTGACTCTGGGGTCTGCATCTTTGCCATGGTTCTGCACAGCCACTGATTAGTGTCTTTCTTTAACCTCAATCTCTCCCTCTCTTCTGGGTTTTATCCTCAGCATTTAAACATACTCAAATTGTCCATCTTTGAAAAAATTACATGTTGTATATACATCCTCTTCTTATTACCTGCCTCTCTTTATGCCTTTCATATCGTCCCCTCACCTTTTTAAAATTATAGTAAGAACATTTAACATGAGATCTGCCAGGCTTCCCTGGTAACTCAGTTGCTAAAGAATCCACCTGCAATGTAGGAGACCTCAGTTTGATTCCTGGGTCGGGAAGATCCCTTGGAGAAGGGATAGGCTACCCACTCCAGTCTTCTTGGGCTTCTCTGTTGGCTCAGATGGTAAAGACTTTGCCTGTAATGTGGGAGACCTGGGTTTGATCCCTGGGTTGGGAAGATCTCCCTGGAGAAGGGAATGGCTAACCACTCCAGTGGGAGAATTCTTTCCTGGAGAATTCCATGGACAGAGGACCCTGGTGCGTCCATAGGGTCACAAAAGAGTCAGACACAACTGAGCGACTCATTTTTCACTTTCACTGCTACCTTAACAGATTTTTAAAAATATTTACTTATTTATTTGGCTGCACCAGGTCTTAGTTGTGACATGCGGGATCTTTAGTTGCGGCATGTGAACTCTTAGTTGTAGCATGTGGGATCTAGTTCCCTGATCAGGGATCAAACTCAGCCTCCTGGTATTACGAGCACAGAGTCTTAGCCACTGGACCACCAGGGAAGTTCTTAACAGATTGTAAAGCATACAAACCAACACTGTTAACAACAAGCATGGTTTTGACAATGGACCATTCTTCCGTCCTTCCTCTTCCTGAACACTATGTTTTACACTTGGTACTTTCTGCCCTCAGGCTCATCTCCTCTTTGAGCTACAGCCCACAGAGTCAGCTTCCTCCCCTAAAACCACTGAAACTTTTTTTTTTAATCACTTCTGCATTTTACCAAAGTCATGAACCCAAGTCCAGAGGGCGTGGTCTGCTTGCTCATATTTCTAGAGGATTCATTAATCTGAATATCGATGCTCATATCTATTGGTTAAAGAATACACAGAAATCAAGCTTTTAGAGTAGCTCTTTTTTCCCCCCATCTTCTCATTACTAGCCTTTACTTCTGGGTGTCATCTTTCAAATCCAAATTGTAAATGCTCTCTTCCCTGCCACCATAACCCAACACAGGCATTCCTTTGCATTCTGTCAATTCAACATCCCAGAACTATAAGCTCTCAACACCAGCACCACTGTAAGGATTAATGTACCCAAACCTCATTGCATTTTGTTCAACTTCATGAGGATTCCCCGTAGTTCACCTGGGATTCATGGAGAAGGAAGTGTATGTGTGTGTGTGTCACAGCCAACACTGGTCCTTTAGGCATTTGAAATACTGAAAGACAAAGTTTAAAATCCTTTTGAACTTCCGTTGGTGCTGTACGGAGAACCTATAAATACGGAGTTGCCCGTACCACCTCATGGAAAGGGTTGCCTGAGAGTGAAGCCAACACAGAAGGTCCAGAACTCACAGAGGAAGATGAAGATAGAAAGGAAGACAGAAAGAAAAGGATGAGCCTAGATGATATAATACCAACACCTAGATACAGCCATGCCTGAAGTCATACTATACCTGAAGCCATGCTATCTAGTCACTTAGACAAATGAATAAATGTCCTCTTTGTTGCTTAAAAAAAAAAATCCTCCTGGCATAGTTGTTCTTTCTGATGCCACTGGCATAAGTTATGGAAAATAGTGACATTCAAAGGCCGAGTGGCTTTTTGAAACTGTCTTTTATCCCATCCAAGTCTACTAGAGGAGCCAGTCACCCCCAGTCAAGGCCCAAATTCTCCCCTTCAGTGCTTGGCTCTGGAATAAAGGCTTCTTGCCTTCTTTTTCACTAAGCATTACCACCATCTGTGTGTATTCTTAGACTGCAAACCCAGTTCCCTTCCCCCCTCTATTCTCCCACCCTCCGCAGCCCACAAGAGCTGTCCCAGCAAAGGTGAGCTCATTCAGTGAGCATTTTCCAGGACACAAACATGTGGAGACCTTTGGGACCCGGTAAAATGCATGTCCTGCCCTCAGTGGTGGAAATGTTGGCTGCATGTAGGGTTTAGGAGACCAGAAGGATCGAATTCCTCGGTGGAAACTGGGCTAATCCCAGAGGACCGTTGCAGGAGTGTCTGATGAGTACAGTCAGTTTTTAAAAATAAGCTTTTCCAGAGAGAACCACGACTTCTGCGGCTGTGGCTGTCACGTGGGATGTCCAGTGGAGCCCCGGAATGGGAGGCTGGTGATGTACTGGGGACCAGGGATTAACCCTTCAGTTTAGAGCAAAGAGAGTTTGCAAAATGAGCCTTGTTACTGTGGAAAATGTAAAAAAGAAAGGGAACAATTGCAAAAGGACTGTAGAGGAGAAGCCAGGATCGGACTTCTGTGGGAGCTTGTGTTCCCTCTAGGCCTGGCATAGTAAGAGAGGAGAGAGAGAATAATTGAAAACACAGCACGGTGGTCACACGGTTCAACTTAGCTTTGGTAATTGTGCTCAGGACATTGAAACCAGCTCCTGCTCCCTAATGGAACCAAATGTCAGCAGAGCTAGTGGGCAAGCCCGTGCCATTGCCCAATTCCAATCTTCAAAAGGTCAGAAGTAATGAGCTTTCTCTGATTTTACCCCAGGACTGTAGAAGCATTTGCCAAGCTCTTGTCAGCCTTGCTCTACCCTCATGGGTCCTCCACAAGGCTGTCTCTCAGGTTTCTTCCAAGGCTGCCCAAGGATGCACAGCTAAGGCTTCCAATGTGGCTGTGCTAAAAAGGACCAGCAGCTCCCCTTACCCAACAGAAAACTCTGAAGGATCCGCTTCACCCTGGGAATCAGCTCTCCTACTCCTTGGAGGCCTTTCCTCCCAAACCATGACCATATTCACTTTAGTTAGAGCTTCCATAGAATGTTTGGGCTGGAAGGGTCTCCATATGACCCACACGAAGAGATCCTGTGGCCAAAAGAGACACAAACTGACTTACCATCATAGTTTCAGTGTACTTTAGACCCACCTCGGCTAAGCTGTCATCTGTATAGAAAATGCAGAACTGGGACTTCCCGGGTGGTCCAGGGGTTAAGAAGCTGCTGCACATTGCATAGATCATGGATTTGATTCCTGGTCGGGGAACTACATGCCACGGAGCAACTAAGCCCGAGAGCCACAGCTACTGAGTCTGGGTGCTCCAGCTACAGAACCCATACACAGCAATGAAAGATCTCGTATGCCACAACTGAGACCCGGACAGTCAAAGAAATACATTTTTATTTAAAGAAAGAAAATGCAGTGTCAAAAGCATAAAGTTGAAGGGCAAAAAAACCCAGATGGTTCTTCCTTTAAAGGGACTTGAAGAATTTCCAGACTGGGGGCCAGGGAGCTGCATCAGTTAAGTCCTCCTTTCTCTCTTTCTTTCTGGTCTTCTTTCTCTTTCTTTCCTTCCTTCTCACTTGTTGACTTCGCAAGCACTTGCTGAGAAAAACTCTTATGCGCTTGCCTCTCTGCTGGGCATAGCTAACCCACTAGAGAAGAAACCATGGTATTTCCATCTGGTTAAAATACACTTAATTCACTGGAGAACTTTGCAAGGGTGCATAACCATATGGAGAGAGGGGAACTAGCTGATAAAATGTGTTTTAAATTTCTGAGTTCTCCGACAGTGTTCTGTATCAAAGGCAATTTTTAAAGTTTGGTCACTCCAGCCCGGGGGTAATTTTTTTGTTTTCAGCTGAGGAGTGACTCAGAGATAAGAAATGAAGGGAGGAAACTGATGGCTCCTTTTCTTTCTAAAAGAGTGTCTTTAATAGGATTCCAAGGACCTGCGGCTGGAGTCAGTGGGGTGTATGTCTGTATACATCGGTCACGGGACAAGACGAACGGCACAGCACTTCTCAGCCTCTTTCCCAACTGGTAAAGTGAGCGGGCTGTGTTGACGTGAGTTTTATACACTTGATCTTTCTTCCTCTGCACTGTTACTTCCCAGAGGGAAGAGACCATATCTCATCATTTTATGTCCCCAGAGCTCTGTCAAGGCTTGCCACACACAGAGTAGGGGCATCTGCATGTCCAGTGAATGAATGAACAGTAGATAAGCATCTCAAAGGTTCCTTTGCCCTCAATGGACCTTTCCCACAGCAAAATAAGGTGAAATGATCCCAGGTGTGATGGTTAATTTTATGTGTCAACTCCAGTCTAAGGGGTGCCCATATAGTTGCTGGGCTTCCCAGGCGGCTCAAGTGGTAAAGAATCCACCTGCCACTGCTGGAGATGTGGGCTCAATCCCTCCATCGCGAAGATCCCCTGGAGAAGGAAATGGCTACCCACTCCAGTATTCTTACCTGGTGAATTCCACAGACAGAGGAGCCTGGCAGGCTACAATCCATGAGGTCACAAAGAGTCGGACACGACTGAACAACTGAACATGCAAACACACACACACACAGTCACTGGAAAGACATTCTGAAGTCTGCTCTGAGAAAAATTCTAAAGGCAAGTGTGAGATTTCAAGAGGAGGCCCTCACAGGCGACGCTACACTTTCAAGCACCCTGGCAGGTGATCACATCTATCAATAGGCAGGCACAAGTGGGGTCACCAGGATGCCCTCCAAAAAGCGCAGGACTCTGAGACAAAAGATGAAGATGGACAGGACTATTACCTCATCAGTATGTATTCCCTCCAAGAGAGAAAAGGGTGAAAATATAATTAACCTCAAGAAGAATCTAGATAAATTCAAGAAAGGCATCTCCACCCACCACTGTTCTGAAGGGATTGGCTAAGATGGATTCCTCATTAAATCTCAGTGCTTGGGGACTTCCCTGGCAGTCCGGTGGTTAAGAATCCAACTTGCAATGATGGGGACATGGGTTCGATCCCTAGTTGAGGAACTAAGATCTCACATGATGCAGAGCAACTAAGCCCCCACTCTGCAACTAGAGAGAAGCCCACAGTCACAACTGCTGGACACACGGGCCACAACTAGAAAGTCTGTGAGCGGCAAATGAAGATCTGTGTGGTGCAACGAAGATCCCACATGCTGCAACTAAGATCCAATGCAGCCAAATAAATAATAAATATTTTTAGAGATCTCAGTGCTTGGAAGAAGGCTTCACAGGTAGGAGACACTCAATAAATACTGCTGCCATGAAAAAAGCAGTCAGCTGCTTAGCGCTAGCCACAAGGATGCTTGTAACTGGGAGGAAAGATGAGCAGGTGCAGAAATGTCCTAGACAACAGCTTAAACTCTGGAGGTGGCCTGAGTTTGCCTGCCAGGTTTGCCCCTTATCTGTGCAACCTCAAACCAAGTATTGAACTCCTTTATGACTTAGCTGATCACCCATAAAATGGAGATGACAATGCTAACCATGTGGGAACGAGACCAGAGAGTTCTGAGAAAGTTTTGGCCAAGTACCGGACACATACATGTACTAAAACAGAAAGAGAAAATAGTAGAATAGTGGGCATAACTTAAATGTACATCAAGGAGAGGTTTTTATTAAAACTATTATGGTACACTCACACACAGAACATTATGTGACCAATCTCGAGAATAAAATATATGGATATGGAAAGAAGTTTACGGTAAGTTGTAAAGCTAAGACACCATAAAATAGTCATAGTGGCTAGATTGGGTTATAAAAATGAACTTGCCTGAATAGACATCAAACTGTGAACAGTGTTTTTTGGCAGGTGAAGATACTGGGGGGTGAAATTTACAAGGAGTTTTTCCTTTTTACTTATTAATTTCTTATTTCTGATTTCTTATGACAGTTGCAAGAAAATTTAGTTTTAAATTAAATTTTAAGTTTCCATCACAATTATAACCAGAAAAATAAAAAGTTTTTATTTTGAAAAATAAAATAGAAATTTATGGCTAATTTCTGTTAGCTAGTATTTCTGACTAACTTGAATAATAATTTTCTCAGATTTGAAAATATCTGGTTGACATTTTTACTGAGATTTATAGATGAATCTGGGGAGAAAATCTTCCCATCCAGGAACATTTTTAAAACTTTTGCTTTGTTTTTATAGTTGCTCAGCCTTTTTTCTCAGACCTTCAGTCAAATTTTACGTTCTTCATCATATAGAGTTTAAATATCTCTAATAACATTTATCCCTCTGCACTTTCCTTTCTATTTGAAAAGACCATTATTAAAATATTTTTCTAGTGTTCATAACTTACCTATAAGTTATGACTTTTGCACATTTATTTCATAACCAGCAGTCTTACAGATCTCTCCTATCCAGAAGCTATTCAACAGTTCCCCTTGTGTTTTCAACTGTCTGATATCTGAATATTAACAAATTTGCTTTATCTTATAATATTTTTTACCACTTGTTTCATTTTATTTTCTAAGTCTACTGACTAAAGTTTCCAGGACTTTATACCATGTCTTTTTCTAGATGTTTATGGAAATTCTCTAGCCTTTCACAGTTGAATAGAATATTGATGGCTATATTGAGATAGTTATTTTTATTATATTAAAGAAATCATCCAAATTACTAATTGCAATTTGGGAAGTATTTTCTCCAAGAATGGTGTTGCCTGTTAAATGCTTTTTTAGCTCCTCAGCCATGTTGTGTATCATTCTTCTGAGTTCTCAGTGTGAAGAAACATATCACTGGTTTTTTAAGACTGAGTCTTTCATATTATGATCCTTCTGGACCCCAATTTTTCTCATAGAGAAATGAATTTAGTTTGCTAATATTTTGTTTAGGATCGTTATATCTGTGCTCACAAAAAGAAATGGTGGACTTCTCTAGTGGCACAGCGAATAAGAATTTGCCTGCCAATGCAGGGGACACAGGTTTGATTGCTGGTCTGGGAAGATCCCACGTGCCTCGGAGCAACTAAGCCCATGTTGCCACAACTACTGAGCCCTAGTGTTGCAACTACTGAGGCCTGAGTGCCTAGAATCCATGCTCTGAAACGAGAGGTCACAGCAATGAAGAGCAGTCCCTGCTCACTGCAACTTGAGAAAGCCTTCGAGCAGCAATGAAGACCCAGCACAAAAATTAATTAATTAAAAACTCTTTAAAAAAAAAAAAAGCAGACAAAGCAAAAAGAAATGACCCTTCATCTTACTTTCTGCTGTCTTAGGTTATTATTAAAAAAAAGATAAAATGGCAAGAATAAAAAAAAAAAAAAAAAAAAAAAAAGAATTGGGGGAATTCCCTGGAGGTCCAGTGGTTAGGATTCTGCGCTTTCCCTCCTGAAGGCCTGGGTCTGAAATAGTTTACTAATTTAAAATAGGGCTTCTCTTGTAGCTCAGAGGGTGAAGAAACCGTCTGCAAAGCAGGAGACCCAGGCTTGATCTCTGGGTCATGAAGATCCCCTGCAGAAGGAAATGGCAACCCACTCCAGTATTCTTGCTTGGAGAATCTCATGGACAGAGGAGCCCGGTGGGCTACAGATAGTAAATTGAAATACCAGCTGTAAATCCCTTAGCACAGTTGGTTGGCTAGTACAGTTACTATAGCCACCACTGTCAGCATAACCATTATTATAAAAAGCTAGAAATTTTCCTCTGAATGACCCTTTGGCCACAACCCATGGATTTTAAAACATGATGATCTAATTGTTGTTATTTTAGAAATGGCCTGTAACTGCAGCTTTGATTTCCAATTTAAATCCAGATTTTTAGAAGACTGTTGTTGTTATTGTTAGTTTCTTGTGGTTAAGTTTCCAAGATTTAACCTTGTTGTTCTTGTAATTTTTTTATTAGAAAATTCCAGTTTCATTGCATCGTGGCCACAGGATGTGTCCTGGACACTTTTTATTTGTTGGAATTTATTGAGGTTTATTTTATGAGCCAGAATTTGTTGTAGCTAAATGTTTTAAATGTTCAGTGCCCATTTGAAAAGAATGATTATTCTGTTTGGAGTTTCCGATATGGATATGCTCAAATGTGATGTTAAAATATGTATATATTCCATCTTATAAGTCATCAACTAATTATATTTTGGTCTAATCTGTAAAAGCTTAGAGTGGTGTTCATTGAAATCTGGTACCATATCTGTAAGACATTTCCAAAAATTTTGCTTTACGTATTTCAATGTCTATAGTAGAAGAAATTTTTACAAAATGATAGAAGAGTACATCATAAAGTTCTCAATTTTCATATCTCCATGGTGCACTCTTCTTTTATCATTCTGTGAAAATTTCTTGTAATTGTTGCCTCAGCTTTTCTCTCACAGAATTAACATTGTTCCCCACTTTCTTTTAATCTGCATTTGCATGGTTTTTACTCATGACTTTATTTTTAACCTCATATGATTTCATTTTAAATGTATCTCTTACAAGTGGGGTATAATTTGGAGTGAGAGAGAACTTCTTTCCTTTTTTTTTAAATGCAAGGTTTTAATATTTCTGTTTATTTTTGGCTGCACTGGGTCTTCATTGCCACACTTGGGCTTTTTCTAGTTGGAGCGATCGGGACTACTCTCTAGCTGCGGTGGCTTCTCTTGTGTGGAGTACAGGTTCTGGGACACATGGGGCGCATGGGCTCCGCAGGTGCAGGTCCCAGGCTCTAGAGCACAGGCTCAGTCGTTGCTCTGTGCAACAAAGACTAGGGATCGAACCCACGTCCCTTGCACTGCAAGTTGGATTCTTAATCACTGGACCACCAGGGAAGCCCTCTTTCAATACTTTAGTTTCCCTTTTTCAAGCTGTATCTGGGAGACTTCCTTTTTAAATATAAACCTTGTATTTGATACTATGTTTTATATATCTTATACACATTTAATGGACAACCTTGTATCTTATATCTTAACTGAGACATCTTCCTTCCCATCTGTTTTGGTTTGGTCTTTCTGTAGCTTCTTACTGTCTCCTTTTCTTGCTTTTCAGGCAACCCATTCATTCTTTCCTGTCCTTAATCAATCAGAGGCTTTATGTTCTATTTTTGTATTATTGACGGCTCTGTAAAGAATTTTTGAAAGTGATGTTTGAGCGTAGATGTTCCCTCTTCATCTATTCCAAGAAAGACACTATCTGATGCCTCTTCCTACACGTTCAGGGAAACCTCTCACTTCCTCCTGATACCAACCTCTCCGTTTAGAGGTTTGGGGAACATTATGTATTATCTCTTTCAAAATTATTTTTATCACTTGTATTGATATTATTTCAAAATCCTGTTGAGAACAGTCAATGATTGAGATTAACTTAAAGTTAGCCTCCTTTTGTGGCCCAAATATGTATGTGTACAGTGATTGGTTGGGGTTTGGGTTTTGCTAAAAGATTATGTATCATCTCTTTCATATTATTCTCTATTTCTCTCAACACACACCCATGCTTTTACTGTTTGCTTTTTTTCCAACTTTTATTTTATACTGGAGTATAGCTGATTAACAATGATGTGATACACTGCTATAATTAAATGGATAACTAACAAGGACCTACTGTTTAGCACAAGGAACTCTGCTCAAAGTTATGTGGCGGCCTGGATGGAAGGCGAGTTTGGGGGAGAATGGATACATGTATATGTATGACTGAGTCCCTCTGCTATGCACCTGGGCTTCCCAGGTGATGCTAGTGGTAAAGAACCTGTCTGCCAATGCAGGAGACATAAGAGACGCGAGTTCAATCCCTGGGTCGGGAAGATCCCCTGGAGGCGGACACGGCAATACGCTCTAGTATTCTTGCCTGGAGAATCCCATGGACAGGGGAGCCTGGTGGGCTACAGTTCATGGGTGTCACAAAGAGTCAGACGTGACTGAGTGACTGACACTTTCACAGACATTGAAATTCCTGCTCAGATTGCTCAGATCTTTCTCATGCAGATGGTAGCCTGAGGAAGGGGCTCAGGCTGACTCTCACTGGATGAGAGCTGCTAGGATCAGCAGGGAGAGAGCTTGTGCATCATCTGGAGAACATGTCTGGGGCAGGATGGTGGAGGCATCTTCCATCGACCAGGCAGGGCAGCCTTGTCCTCGCTGCTGCAGCTGTCTACCCAGAAGCATTTCTAGCCTAGATGTGCATGCCTAGTCTCAGCCAGAAGCAGGACTGGTGGGATCCCCCCGGGTGGTCCCCAGTGTCTGGGGCACTGCACAGAGCCACCAGCAGCATTACCAGTTGCTCCCACCCAATGCACACACTCTCCTCCAGCATCTCCAAGTGTGGCCAACACAGCAGCTCCCAATGGGCTCCGCCCTCCCACCCAGGCACCCTGCTCCCTCCCCCACAAGCCACCCCAACACCCTGTCTGTTCTACACTCTTTCATGCAGACCTCTCCATCTTTCTGCCACAACATGCTGAGCTTACAACACCAACATAGGTTTGTTCTTATTTAAACTGGGATCCAAAAGAAGAACTTGAAGTAAATTCCTCATTTCAGGCTGCCTTCCTACCCAAACTCCAAGCTCTTAGCTTATCTTGCCCCATGGGGTATTTTCCTCCCTGCATATACAAGCATGTTGTTATCCACACTGATTTGGGTCTCAGTATCAAAAACATCTTCTATATTAAAACGGGTTGCCCGCCCAAACGGACAGTGCACATAATAAGGTGCTATTGTCAGAGTTAAGGTTGTTGTCATGTTGATAATGTTCATTCAATTTTTATCTTTTAAGATTTTTTTACTGGGATATGGTTGCCTTACAATGCTGTGTTAGTTTCTGCGGTACAGCAGACTGAATCAGTCACATGTACACACACCTCCCTGTGCCATAGAGCAGCTTCCCGCTAGCTATCTATTTTACACATGGTAGTGTATACAAGTCAAACTCAATCTCCCAATTCATCCTACTCACAGGCCCCCCGCCCCTGTGTCCACACTTTCGTTTTCTACAGGGACAAAACTGGGTCGTTTGTAGAGATATGGATACTTCACTCGGCGAATGAAGTAAGTCAGAAAGAGAGAAACGTATCGTATATTAATGAGTATATGTGGAAGCTAGAAAAATGGGTGAACCTAGTTGCAGGGCAGGAATAAAGATGAAGGCGCCAAGAACAGATATGTGGATATTGTTCATTTATTTCTGCAACAACTATTTTCTGAGATTCATCATGTGCCAGGCAATGATGATGTAAAGGATGAAGACATGGTCCTTTCCAGCCAGCTGGAGAAGACAGATGTGTATCTGGGTAATATTCTTGGTGCAGGAAGTTTGATAATAAAGGTTTGAATCAAGTGCCACAGTCTGAAGTAACTTTACGTGTGGTATCACCAAGGAATCAGCCCATGAGCTGAGGCTTGAAAGCTGAATGAGGGTTTTCCATGTGTGGAAAGAAAGGAGATTTGGGAGTGAGCATCTCCAGCAGATGGAACGACACGCAAAGTCACAGAGCTGTAAAAGACCCTCCATATTCAGATCAGAGCAGATTTCTGGGCGAACCTGAGTCTGGGACTGTGAACAGTGGGGAAGGGCCAGATGGCCAGTTCAGGGAGGCATGCAGCCATGGTGTAGGAATGAAGATCTGATCCTGCTGGTGAGAGGACTTCATTTCAAAGTGCACCCTCTCCTCTTCACCTCCAAATCCTAGAGCCCCAAATGGGGCCCAGAAAGAGAAACGGGGAGTTCGGCAAGAAGGCAGTTCTCAAACTTCTGGCCTGCATTCAGTCTGAATGATTCTGCTTCTAATTACTTACAAATGAATTTTTATGGTGGTGATTTAGTCGCTAGGTCAAGTTCAACTCTTTGTGATCCCAGGGACTGTAGCTCACCAGGCTCCTCTGTCCATAGGATTCTCCAGGAAAGAATACTGGAGTAGGTTGCCATTTCCTTCTCCAGGGAATCTTCCCAACCCAGGGATCGAACCAATGTCTCCTGCATTGGCAGCCAGATTCTTTACCCGCTGAGCCACCTAGGAAGCCATTGGCAGTGCGTGAAGTTTCCCTAAGCTTCCTCAGCCTGGACTGTGATGCAGGCCCCAGAGACAGGGAGGGGACCTCGGTCAGACTCACTTGTTGGGGATGGTCACTATGTATTTGAAGAGCTGCCAGGGGATGCCCTGCAGGACAGCCTTCCTGAAGCTGGTGTGGTTCAGCACCTGCCTGGGCCTCCCGTCAATCACCACCACCTGGATGCCATTTTCCGAGCCGAGGTAATTCTTTCCGTCCACTGGAAACCATAATAAACACCAGTGGGGTGGATAAATGAATATCTCTGGCTTCGAGGAGGGGGCGGGCCCACCCTGAGAGCTCACGCCCTCATCATGTTTGGAATATAGGAGGTGCCCTCAACTGTGGTCATACAAGTTGACTGCCACTTAACTTGGGGACATAAAAGAGAACAGAAGGGACTTCCCTGGTGGTCAAATGGTTAAGAATCTGTCTGCCAATGCAGGGGACAAGGGTTCATTCCCTGGTCCCAGAAGATTGCACATGCCATGGGGCAACTACACCAGTGTGCCACAACTACTGAGCCTGAGCCCTAGAGCCTGTGCTCTGCAACAAGAGAAGTCATCGCAAGGAGAAGCCTGTGCATCACTACTAAAGAGTAGCCCCCACTTGCCTCAACTAGAGAAAGCCTGCACACAGCAACGAAGACCCAGTACAACCAGAAATAAGTAAATCACTTTTAAAAGGAGAGCAAACGGAAGAGAGGAAAGGAATGGAGCCAAGGAATGGAGCCATCCTGTCCTTCTCAGCAACCTGGACCAAGGGCTGCTTGGGGAAACGGGGAAAGCTTGGTGCTGGGCTCTTGGGACAAAGGTGCAGCCTTCAAAGGGCTCAGCCAGAAATGGGAGGATTGCACCTGGCATGAGAAGGAAGGGGATGTTTCCTTGTGTCCATAGGGAGCAAGAAATCTGCTGAGTCCTCTGACAACAGAGCAAGCACATTCATCAACCAACAAGCACCAACCCAACTTTGTGAGTGAAACCACACAGAATTAGTCCAAAGCAAGTGGACCCTCATCTAAGTGCAGTGATTGACAGCCTTCCCAAGGCCAGTGTCAGAGCTGTCCATGCACCGTGCCCACCTAGGGGAGAGGAAGCTTGGCAGGCAGCAGGGAAGTCTCCTTTGGGCTGCCTCCACCCCCTTCTCTCCACCCTTCCTCCTGCCTCTTTGCACATCTCCAGCCCCAAGATGAGGTCTTGGCTGTTAAGGTAGAAATCCCCAAACCAGTAGCTCCCAGGGCTGCAAAGTGAGGACAAACTACTGCCCGCAACACATCTGACCTCCCAGATGGCTTCCTTCTCCCCTCACTCTGCAAAGGTGGTCCACAAGTCCCACCCCAGTTACTGGCTTCTGTTCCTGCCCAATCCCAGCACAGCTGCCAAATAGGAAACCAAGATCCAGCAACCACGCCCCGCCCCCATGCAGGTCAGAGAAGCCAGCCTCCTGCCTCTGTGAACCGCCTCCTGGTCAGAACTGCTGCTCGAGGGACATTTTCTCTCCCGGGCCCACCTACCTCTCTGCTCACAGCCCCTGGGGCTGTGCCCTCCTTGGCTTCCCTCTCCAACTGCCCAGCTGGAACCACAGCATCATTTATCCCGGGAGAGCCAGGGCCCAGGCTGGGGTCAGAGGCGGCAAGAAATGAGAAATGGACGCTCCTTTCTTACCCAGAGGCTGCTCTCTGAATCAGATCCTAAGATCTGACACCGTTCTCAGCGCCTGCTCTGGACAGGTGACTCTGGGCGAATGTGGCCAACCTGTCATTGGCCAGCTCAGAGACTCCCGACCTGAGCCATCTGACTTCTCCATGGGAAGAGGCTTGGTCCAAAAGGGCCGGGCTGCCAGCGCTGGGAAGCTCGGACTCAGAACAAAGTCCACCATCTGCTGGACTGGCAGAGAATAGGCAGGAGGCCAGTGCCACCCAGAAGCCCAGAACCTGGCGAGGCGCCTCCTTGTGGTCCCAGGCGACCCCTGCCTTCCCTGGGTAACCCAGAAGTGACTGGGAGGGCAGGAAGGTTATGAACATGACCCAGTGTCTCAGAGAGCCCGGCGGTCACCTCACACCATCCTGCCATGGATTTTTTAATATCACTACATTCATTTTACAGATGAAAAGTCACTGCACAGAAATTCCTTGAGCACCTACTAAGTGCCAGACCTGGGCACCCAGGGTCATAGCCCATTACTGGTTCAGCAAAATCCAATGACTTCCCAGAGGCCATGTAGCTAGCAAGATGTCAAGCCAGGTGTCTAATCAAGATTCACCCAACCCCAAACCCCTGGCTCTCTTTATGGCATTGTATTGGGACTTCCCTGGTGGTCCAGAGGGTAAGACTCCATGATCCCACTGCAGGGGGCCTAGATTCAATCCCTGGTTGGAGAACTAGATCCCACATGCCACAACTAAGAGTTTGCATGGCACAATGAAGATGTTGTGCATGCATGCATGCTAAGTTGCTTAAGTTGTGTCCAACTGTTTGTGATTCCATGGACTGCCAGGTTCCTCTGTTCATGGAATTCTTCCTAACCCAGGGATCAAACCCATGTCTCTTGTGTCTCCTGCATTAGCAGGCAGGTTCTTTACCACTAGCACTGCCTGGGAAGCCCTAAGGCATGGTACAGTCAAATGCATATTTTAAAAAAAGAGAGAGAGAGAAAGAAACTGGCTTTTGGGAGCCTGTCTGGTCCCCAAGTCAGTTGTGGGCATCAATAGGGATGCCTCTGGGAAAACAATGAAAAAAATAAGTTATGTAACAAGTTTGAACCCATGGACGATTCTTCTAGAAATACCAATTCTTAAGCTGCACCTTGTCCTCCAGAATCAGAATCTCTGAGCATGGGGCCTGGCCTGGCACTCCATTTTTACAAGCCCTCCAGGATCATCTGGTGCCTGCTCAAGTTCAAGGGAATTTCCCAGATGGCTCAGTGGTAAAGAATCCATCTGCCAATGCAGGAGACACAAGCTGGATCCCTGCATTGGGAAGATCCCCTGGAGAAGGAAATGGCAAACCACTCCAGTATTCTTGCCTAGAGAATCCCACAGACAGAGGAGCCTGGCGGGCTGCAGTCCACAGGGTCACAAACAGTCGGACATGACTGAGCACACAGACATGAGTTCAGGAACCAGGGACTTCACTTACGTAGAGCCAGTTGAGAACCACAGCATCAGCGGACAAGGCACTTCTGTGTGTCCTACCGAGATTCTCATCACATGGGCAGAGTGCTTTTCCCCCGCATGTGCCCCTGGAGAGCCTGATCTAAGGGTGACATTTAACCCGTCTGCCCCTTAAAGACCATCCCACACTTTTGTCTTAGGCACGGCCTCTATGAGCTGTTTGTATGGACCAGGCTGGGACTTTTGTGTGACCCTCTCTTCTAACAAATGGAATGTTTTCTGACACTCACCACCAAATGTTTTAGGGCTGGCTGGGGGCTTTAATGAGGGTGTAGGTGCAATCCGTGGGAAGCCCCCGGAATGCCATGCAAGGCTTTGGAAATCTGGCCGTCGCTGGGATAGGGGCCCATGGTCACAAGGGAGGTGCCGTGAAGATAAAGCTGCCTTTGTCAACGGGTGTGGGGGGCAGTTCCACACAGCAAGGCTGAGTCTGGGATGCAGTAGAGTAACTTCTCAAGTGCAGGGAGGGCTTCCCTGGTGGCTCAGTGGTAAAGAATCCACCTGCAATGCAGGAGACACTGGTTTGATCCCTGGGTTGGGAAGATCTCCCATGCCACGGAGCAACTAAACGCTACAACTGCTGAGCCTGTGTTCTAGAGTCTGGGAGCAGCAACTACTGAAGCCCGTGCGCCCTAGAGCCTGTGCTCCACAACAAGAGAAGTCACCGCAATGAGAAGCCCAAGCACCACAACTAGAGAGGAGCCCCTGCGCATCCCAACTGGAGAAAGCCTGTGCAGCAATGAAGACCCAGCACAGCCAAAAATAAATAAAAATGTATAAAGTGCAGGGAACCTTGGTCTGTGTCGCCTGCTCTGCTCACGCCTGCAAAGCAGTCAGGGCTCAAGCCCGGGGGTAGACCACCAAGGCTGCTTCACTGGCAGAGAAAGACTGGGGGTGATCTGGCAGTCCAGGAGGCCAGCCTGACCCTTCCAGACCCCACAGTCTCTGCGGGCCCTACAGCCTCCCTCCCACACCTTGTCCTTATGTCTGAATCCAGGTCCTGATTCTCCTGCTCACTCTCAGCAGATGAATTCATTCCGGCCCAGACCTTCACTGACACAGTGCGGTTTCTCTCCTGGTGTAGACATCCGTGCCACCTGGGACTCTTCCAGAAAAAGGAGAATCTCCCCTCTGCTTCCGACACTCCCCAAAGGTGAGCTCGTGCCTGAAGAAAGCTGGGAGGATGCAGCTGGAGAGCCCCACGTGGGTGAGAGGTAGGGGCCCCTGAACCACATACCAAGCTTGGCCAGCTCGTATTGTGGGATGTTGGTCACGTCTCAGCCTTGGTTCACTCAACTGCGAAATGAAATTAAAAACTCCCACCGCAAGGGCCAACAAACACATGAAGAGATGCTCAACATCACTAATTATTAGGGAAATACAATTAAAACTGCAATGAGCTATCACCTCACTCCCATCAGAATGGCCATAATTAAAAAAAAAGAAATCTACAAACAATAAATGCTGGAGAGGGTGTGGTGAAAAGGAACTCTCCTACATTGTTGGTGAGAATGTAAGATGGTACAGCCACTATTGAGAAGAGTGCAGAAATTCCTTAAAAAACTAAAAATAGAGCTACCATATGACCTAGCAATCCCACTTGTGGGAATAAACCCAGAGAAAACCATGATTCAGAAAAGACACTTGCACCTCAATGTTCATTGCCGCACTGTTTACAATAGCCAGGACATGGGAGCAACCTAGATGTCCATCAACAGAGGAATGGATAAAAAAGATGTGGTATATCTCCTTCACTTTCTTCATAGAACTTGTCACCATCTGAAGGTGTCCTGTAGTCTATTTGGTCTGTGGTTTGTATCTCTATGTCCCGTTTAGAGTGCAAACACCCCAGACAGGAGGAATTCATCAGATTTGTTCACGGCGGGGTCTGCAGCCCAAGGGCATGGCTGGTCCAGAGGAGCTCAGTAAACACTTACTGAGTGAATCAACCCCAAACTGAATGAACAAATAAATGACGAATGCCATGTAATGAGCATCTACATTTGTTTGTATTTTAGAGTCTACAGGGAGTTCTGGAAGACATTTTCTTAATCTAATATAGGTGACTATGCTCAGGTTTAGATGGAACTTAACCTATTCGACCCTCTCTCCTAGTTTCTCAAGGCCACAGATGAGAAAAGAGTGAGCAAGTTCTCTCCGAGAGAAGAGAGCTTATTTCTGAGAGCATCAGTGGCCCTTTGGATTGGACAAGCAGTCACTTGGTTTAATTCACAGATACAGGATGAAGAACACTTGGAGGTACAGAAGCTTGACTCGTTAATAACAGTAACAACTGGGACTTCCCTAGCAGTCCAGTGGTTATGACTCTGAGCTTCCACTGCAGGAGGCATGAGTTTGATCCCTGTTCAGGGAACTAAGACCCTATATGCTGTGTGGTGCAGTCAAAAATAATAATAATAGCAACGACTGTCATTTGCAAAGCACTTGCTCTGAGCCACCCTACTAAGTACTGTTGACACAGTATCCATCTCCACAATTAACTTATAGGGTTGGTGCTATTCATTATTCCTATTTTCTGGATGAGGAAGGGAGAAAGAGGAGGCACCAGCTGGTAACAGGCTTTCCCAAGGCACAGAGCCAGCGTTTGAGCCCAAGGTTATCTGACGACAAAGTCCAGGCCATTCTGGCCCTTGGAATAAACATTGAATAAATAAACCAGGCGGAGTTGAGCAATCTGGAAATTCCTACCCAGCCCGGCAGCCCAGACACAGGGGTTGGAGGTTGAGAAAGGGTTAAGCACCAAAGAGAGAGGGAAAGGCTGGTGTTTGGGTGGTGCTTTTTCAAGGCCCTGATCAGGAAGGTTTGCACACGGTGTGCTTGCTTGCCCTCCACCCGGCCACAAGAAAAGCCAGGTTTTCATGAATGACTGACACTCCCAGGACAGGGTGGAGGTGGGGGATGTTTCCATTCCACAAGATTTAGGCAGGGACCATGTGTTCAGTCTGGGGTCTTGCCTCTTATAAGGGTGTAGAGATAGTCGAGCCCCTCATCTTTTCTGGCTCTTATAGGATGCTGGAGCTCTCCGAGCCAGGGGCCCGGCGGCTCTGTTCAGTATGTGTTCAGACAGGACAAGGGGAGAGCCGGGGTGGGAGGGAACAGCCAGGCCCCCTCCTGCAGTCCTCCTGCCCACACAGTTATCGCAGGAAAGCCACTTCCTGACTTGCTTCAGAAAGCAACGTTCTTAAAGATGAAGAAATCCCTGCTTTCTTTTCTTAATTTGTTATTGTCATGACATGACTGACTCAATAAGTAAAAATGTTCAATTCCTGCCCGAGGTCACCGGCTCATCTCCCCCAGGCTTGAAGCTCCTCTGGAGGCTTCATGCTTTCTCCCACTTCCGCACCTCAGCACACGCACATGCTGCCCTTTTCTAACTCACAGAGTCCCTGATTCCCAGCTGGCTCTCATGTTTGGCTCAGAGCCACCTCCTCCAGGAAGTCTTCCATAACACCTCCATCCCAATTCACTGATGGAATTAGGGACTGCTCTTCTGTCATCTCAAAGCTCTCTCATCAAGGTCTTATCCATTTACTATGAGATCCCTGATGCCAGGGACTGTGTCTTCTTCTCTCTCTCTTTCTCTCTCTCTCTCTCTCCCCACCCCCCCCTCTCTGTAGCCCTGCACAGTCCCTGGATGTTAAATAGCTGTTGGAGGAAGGAACGAGAAGAGCAAAAAAAAAAAAAAAAAAAAAGAAAGGGGGGGGAAAATAAAGCAGGAGGAAGGAGGGAGAGAGAGGTCTCTGTGATCAGATGCATAGACAGATATATGCATAGGTCAGATATAATAGAGACAGAGACAGATAGATATAACTAACTCCATGCCCAGGTATGTGTATGCACCCTCCAGTCACAGGAAGGGTATGGCAGGAAAAGTCCACCATGGTCCAGGAGTTCAGAGGCCTGAACTCTTATTCTCAGGTTGTTGCTAACTGGCTGTGCAACCTGGGATAAGCCATGCCCTCTTCTGAGCTTCAACTATCTCCTTTATAAATGTAATTATTATAAGCCTTTCAAGGGCTTCCCTGGTGGCTCGGTGGTAAAGAATCCACCTGCCGGCAGCAATGGAGACACAGACATAGAGAACAGACAGGAACACGAGGAGGGGCGGGGGCAGTGGAAGGAGGAGAGAATGGGATGTATGGAGAGTAAAATGGAAACATACACTCAGTTCAATTCAGTTCAGTCCCTCATGTCCAACTCTTTGCAACCCCATGGACTGCAGCATGCCAGGCCTCCCTGTCCATCACCAGCTCCTGGAGCCTACTCAAACTCGTGTCCATTGAGTCGGTGATGCCATCCAACCATCTCATCCTCCATCGTCCCCTTCTCCTCCCACCTTCAATCTTTCCCAGCATCAGGTCTTTTCAAATGAGTCAGTTCTTCGCATTAGGTGGCCAAAGTATTGGAGTTTCAGCTTCAGCATCAGTCCTTCCAATGAATACTCAGGATAGATCTCCTTTAGGATGGACTGGTTGAATCTCCTTGCTGTCCAAGGGACTCTCATGGAAACATATATTACCATAAGTAAAACAGAGAGCCAATGTGAATTTGTTGTATGACTCAGAGAA
Organism: Muntiacus reevesi; assembly: GCF_963930625.1. NCBI lineage: Eukaryota > Metazoa > Chordata > Mammalia > Artiodactyla > Cervidae > Muntiacus > Muntiacus reevesi. The sequence continues at coordinate 25,278,563 of NC_089263.1, read as the reverse complement.
CTCAAATGGGGGCTCAGTAATAACCTAGAGGGGTGGGGTGGGGAGGGAGGTGGGAGAGTGTTTCAAGAGGGACGGGACATACGTATACCTATGGCTGATTCATGTTGATGTTTGGCAGAAACCAACATAATACTGTAAAGCAATTATCCTTCCATTAAAAATAAATATTTCAAAAAAAAAACAACTAAAAAAAAGAAAAAAGAACCCACATCCAATGCAGGAGACAAGGGTTCAATCCTTGGTCCAAGAGGATCCCACATGCCATGGAGCAACTAAGCCCATGCATCACAACTACCGAGCCCAATCACTGCAACTATTGAAATTGTGTGTCTAGAGCCCATACTCCACAAGAGAAGCCACCACAATGAGAAGCCCTCGCACTGCGATGGCTAGAGGCCGCCACTCACTGCAACTACAGAAAAGTCTGCACAGCAGTGAATACCCAGCACAGCCATAGTAAATAAAAATCAATTTTCAAAAAAGATTTCAGTAAGAAGGTTCTCACTGCCTGATGTGTGGTGCTGTTCCAAGAAGCATTAGTGTTGCCTTCCTCCGGCGGCACTCCACCTATGGTACACTAGATGCCATCCTCGACCGGGACAGAAGGCAGGGTGCAGGAGTCAGAAGTCCGTTTTCATCTCATACCATCTCAGCCATTCACTTGTTGAAATGTATATGCTCTACACTGCGTGATACCCATTCTGGCTGCTTCCATGTTATCTTCCCAGGGACAGATGGTCGCATTGGCTCCAATTCCTAGACCAGCCTGGTCTGCAACAGGATACAGGGCATCTCCTGTGAAAAAAGCTTGGGGAGGGGACCCTCCGAGGGGACCCCAGGTGAGGCCCTGGGACACATGAGTATATACAGAGCCTTGACATGGTTCTCTTTGCCACCCAAGCATCTGGTTCCCATGAAGGGCATCTGCTCTGTCTCCTCCATCCTGGCCTATTCCTAACCTTGCTGTCAGACCCCGGAGCCCTACTCCAACCCTACACCAAGCCTGCAACATTATCTGTACCTGCTTCTCCTCTGCCCCCCAAAACCATCTGCTTGATGCTGCTCCCTTCTCCCCAAACCCCAGCCAAAATATGCACTTGAACTCACTATGAGGTCCACCCAGTGGAGCTGGACGCTTTTCCCACCAAGGGCTCAGCCCGTAAGGCCAGCAAAGGATGAAGCAGTGCTGTACTTTATTGCTGTTGTTCAGTCTCTCAGTGGTGTCTGCCTCTGCCACTCCAAGGACACCAGCGCACCAGGCTTCCCTGCCCTTCACTATCTCCTGGAGTTTGCTCAAACTCATGTCCACTGAATCGGTGATGCATCCAACCATCTCATCTTCTGTAGTCCTCTTCTCCTCCCACCCCTAATCTTTCCCAGCATCAGGGTCTTTTCTAATGAGTCAGCTCATCGCATCAGGTAGCCAAAGTATTAGAGCTTCAGCTTCAACATCAGTCCTTCCAAGGAATATTCAGGGTTGATTTCTTTTAGGATTGACTGGTCTGCTCTCTTTGAAGTCCAAGGGACTCTCGAGAGTCTTCTCAGCAACACAATTCTAAAGCATCAGTTCTTCGGTGCTCAGCCTTCTTTATGGTCCAACTCTCACTGTATTTTATTAAATTAGGTCTTTATATCTAGTGACACATAATATATTATTAATATTAGTAAAAACTGAAAGCAACTGAGGAAGGACATGGGAGAGACTTCTGGGGTGAGAGTAATGTTCCTAACAAGCTAAATTTGTCAGATGTATCTCTTTTTCAAAATTAATAGAATGGTACATACATTTCACTGTGTGCAAACTTTACCTGAAAGAAGAATAGTCACCAAATACTGAGCTTGTTTTCATTATATACATGCTGAAGTGTTTAGAAGTGAAGGGTAGAGGCACCTGAAACTTATTTGGAAATGTATTAAAAACAAAAGATGGGAACTTTCCTGGTGGTCCAGTAGTTAAGAATTCACCTTGCAAGGCAGGGGACACGAGTTCCATCCCTGGTCTGGAAGATCCCACGTACAGATGGGCAACTAAGCCCATTCACAACTACTGAGCCCATGTGCCCTAGAGTCCGTGCTCTGCAACAAGAGAAGTCACTGCAAGAAGAAGCCTGTGCACAACTAGAGAGCAGCCCCCACTCACCGCAACTAGAGAAGGCCTGTGCGCAGCAACAACGACCCAGTGCAGTCAAAATAAATGGATAGATTAAAAAACATTTTTAAATAAGATGGATGCATGGGTGGTGGATAGAGGGTTGGTGGGATGGATAGTCACGTATTGTTACGTGGCAAAAAAAATGTTGCTTGTAGAATCAAATAGTGGGTATATGCTTGTTGACTACAATTCTTTCCACTTTCCTATATATTTGAACATTTTTGATAATAATATTTTGGAAAGAACACAATTGAAAGCAAGCTAAGTTGATAACTGGGATAGGTATGAAACCAATTATGTCCCTGATGTGGTTTTCTGAGGCCATAATGGTGATGGTTCCGATAACTTCACAGGAACTGAGAAGCCTAACGCCAAGTAGAAACATCAGCATAGCAATTGGTCTGTTATGTGTCTAAGGATTGCTGTAGTTATTTTTCAACCACATGCTAAGAAGTCATGCTTTAGCATGAAACAGCTGCCTGGGTTCAAACCTCAGTCCTTCTGCTCACCGTTTGGATAAGCTCCCCAGGCCCAATTTCTGCTTACCTTACAATAAAGACAAGGCTTTCCCCAGTGGCTCAGACTGTAAAGAATCAGCCTGCAATATGGGAGACCTGGGTTCAATCCCTGGGTCGGGAAGATCCCCTGGAGAAGAGTATGGCAACGCACTCCAGTATTCTTGCCTGGAGAATTCCATGGATAGAGGAATCTGGTGGGCTACAGTCCATGGGGTCGCGGAAAGTCAGACACGACTGAGTGACTAAGGCACACATCACCTCATAGGGATGCAGGGGAAGATCCAGTGAGTCCATGCCCATCAGGGTCCTAAATCAGTGCCTAAGCTGAAAGCCCCCAGGTGGAGGGAGGTGCTGGTATTTACAGAGAGATTTCCAAGAGGCACCGTCCAGGGTTGGCCAGCAGATGTGGGGAAGAGAGATAACGGGCAGACACACAGAGAGAAGGGCTCTTGAGGCCTGGCCCCACCAGCAAAACCTCTGTTTTCCCTGCACTGACAAGTCACCAGGATGCTTTTTAAAATTTTTTTTAAATTTTATTTGACTGTCTCAGTCTTAGTTGAAGCATGCAGGATCTTTTGTTGTGGTTTGAGGGCTTAGTTGCCCCAAGGAATGTGAGATCTTCCCAGACCAGGCATTGAACCCATGTCCCCTGCATTGCAAGGCAGATACTCAGGCACTGGACCTACAGGTAAGTCCCACCAGGATGATTTTTTGAAAGATGCTGTGAGGAAAACAGACTCGATGGACAGATGTTTACAAAGCTCACAGAGGTAATGTTAAGCTCATAAGATCTGAGACAGTTCATTTCTCATTCCTTCTTTACCTTTGCACCCAACCTAACTCCCAAAGCTCCATACACAACTCAACTGGCGCCTTCTTAGGGAGGCCCACCCTGACCACCAGACTAGGCCAGTTCCCCAGCGAGAGCCTCTCATAGTGATGAATCCTCTTGTCATCCTATTGATGTGTGTGTGTGATATTTTATCTCCAGTTTCCCAGTAGGTCCTCAGAGCCCAGCACAGTGCCTGAAGCAGAGACTGTGCTAAATAATCTGTTGAGAATGAATTCCAAGTGTCTGAGAAAACAACTGCACTCTCTGTAGATTGACAAATAGAAAATTGATGGTGGGGTGAAGGGTTATTGGTTCAGTCGTGTCTGACTCTTTGCAACCCTGTGGACTGTAGCCCGCCAGGTTCCTCTGTCCATGGGATTCTCCAGACAAGAATACTGGAGTGGGTAGTCATGCCCTCCTCCAAGGGATCTTCCCAAACCAGGGAGATCAAACCTGTGTCTCCTGTACAGGCAAGCAGATTCTTTAGCACTGAGCCAACAGGGAAGCCCCGAGAGGTTAATTACCTTCCCCCAAACCAACTAGCCCATTCATCTCAGAGCTAAGGCTCCATCTCAGCAGCCAGGCCCTGCAGCCCTGGGGTCTTGGTCCCTATGCTGCACTGCCTTTCTTCTGAAGTCAGAGACGCTTTAATGGAACCTAACCAAATGGATCTCAGGGTTCCAGCCTCTCGGCCGTATCTTCCTCCTGGAGCTAGAAAAGTCAGAAATGTGCCTTTGACTTGCTTCTCTCTCTTTTTTAAAAGAAAACCACGTGTTTATTCTCTTCTGCCAAAGTTACAACAGAGCTGAAGTTTTGCCAGTGTTGACTTTAAAAGCTGGGCTGAGGGGTTAAAATCCTTTCCCCTGATGCCTGTTTGTTTATGTTTCCGGAGTGAAAGGAGGAGGTTGTTATAAGAAACCATCTGACCCATTGCAGAGGCTGTACCTGCAGCAAGGCAGGGAGTCTGGCCCGAGTACCTGGCGCCCCTCCCAGCACTTAGATCCGAGAAGGCTCGGAGGGGGTCCAGAGACCTGCTCTCCTGTCTCGCCCAGATGCCGAGCAGCGCCCCCTCCTGTTCTGCATCCTGTCAGAAGCGGAGCACAGCCGTGGGGACCCTGACAACTTTGGACATTTAGACATCGACGCCCTTGTCCCTGAAAGTTGGCAGAACCCCTCACAGAGGAAGGAAGGGCAGGTAGGAACAGGCTGCCCTAGCCAGGGCTTTCTCTCATCCCCTTTGGGGGGTTCTGCAATAAAGCCCACCCTTCACCCTTCTGACAAGCAGCCTAGTGAGCACTCAGCCAGCTTCTGCGAGGACAACGCAGACAGACAGGGAGGGACTGCATCACACACGCGCACGCACACAAACACAACACAGGATAACCAGAACGATGCTTTTCTGTGCTTCCTCCCCCCTGGGAGAGTGTCAGAAAGAAAAAGTCAAACCCTCCCTCTCCACCTCCCCGTGATTCAGCCCCACTCACCATTCTCCTTTCGTGGGAAGACCCTCTTCTGCAAACTCATGTCGGGGGGCTCTGAGGATGTGGGAGAGCCGTGACTGGTCCCTCTGGGTCCGGATCAAGAAGTCTTGGGGGATCAACAGCAGCTTCTAGGGCTGGGAGTATTTGAATGGGAGTTAAAATTACAAAGTAACTCCTCGTTAGAACTGTTTTTCACCCCCGCCGGCAGGGAGGGAGGAAAAAAAAATCCCTTTCCCTCTGCCAGCAAATCTTTAACGTCTCAAAACAGTCGCTTCCAACTCCTGCCCTCCTTGTGAAGCGAATGTGTAGAAAGCGATGTAATTTCACTGAATCAAGCCCTCAGATCACAAGCCTTTTCCTGTACCACAAACAGAAACGTAAAACCTCAAACTTTCCCTTGGACTGGGAGTCCGTTGCGAGCGGGCAGAACACGATGCTCTCTGAGGTCTAATGTATGGAAAACGTGCTGAACTTTTCAGATCATCCCAAGGGCTGGAGTCAGTTACCCCCCCCCACCCCCTTCCCACCCTCAATCTTTTTTTTTTTTCCTTTTTCTTTTTAATGAGTTCTGGTGTGTTCATGTCATTGCAAGGGACAAACACGACACCTCCAGTCCTCGCCCAAAGTCGAAGTGATTCATTTTCTCCTTCACACACGCCACACACACACACAGCGCCTGTTGAATCCCAGTGAAAACGGCTTTCATAAAATTTGCGCGGGGCTGGGGCGGAGTGAGGCGGGGTGAATGCAGTCTGTGTCCTGCGAAGGGCAGTTGGGCTCGGGGGAAGGTGGAGGCTGACTTGAATCAAGACAAACAGAAGGCGCCCTGACTCCCGCCCTTGTCAAGAGGAGGAGGGATGAAAGAAAAGTGGACACAAGCCCTGGGGAACTGGGCTCCGAAACGTTCGCAGTGTTCTCTGCCCAACTTCCCCTTGTTAGCCTTCCCATACCCTGAAGGATCTATTTTTAGACTTGGACACGGCATACTATTATTTTAAATGACCGATTTGATTGCTGGGTTAAAGAAATCCTTGGATTCCCCCCACCAGAAAGACCAAAAGAATATACAGCAAGAGGGCAAAGAGTTGGGGCCGAAAGCTGGGGAAGAATGTGATGGTTTTCAGGACATGGCAATGTGACAGCAGACGCGAGAAAAAGCCTGCTATGTTTGATAGAGAAAAAGCCGCCAGGGAAGCAGGAGTGACAGACCCTTAGTCAGCTCCTGGGTTACCTGTCACCTGCCAAGTGGCCCAGGTCTTCCAGGGATGGGCCCCTGCCATGGATGCCTCTGGCCTCCAGACCGATGTCACTCCCCCCATTCACAGCCTTTTAAAAAATATTTATTTATTTATTTGGCTGCACCAGGTCTTAATTGCATGAGGAATCTAGTTCCCTGACCAGGGATCAAACCTGGGCCCCCTGCCTTGGGAGTGCAGAGTCTTAGCCACTGGACCACCAGGGAAGTCCCCATTCATAGCCTTTTTTAAATAAAACTTTTTAAATTTTGTATTGGAGCACAGCCGATTAACAATGCTGTGATAGTCTCAGGTGGACAGCAAAGGGACTCAGTCATACATAGACACGTATCCATTCTCCCCCAAACCCCCCTCCTGTCCAGGCTGCCGCATAACCTTGAGCAGAGTTCCCCGTGCTATACAGTAGATCCTTGTTGGTTATCCATTTTAAATATAGCAGTTGGGTACTTGTCCATCCCAAACTCCCTAACTATCCCTTCCCCATATCCTTCCCTCTGGCAACCATAAGATCCTTCTCTAAGTCTGTGAGTCTGTTTTGTAAAGAAGTTCATTCTTATCACCCCTTTGTATAAGATTCTGCCCATAAGGGATGTCAAGCAATATTCCTCCTTCTCTAACTTCACTCAGCACCACTGTTCAGAGTCTTGAATCACCATCACTCAATTAAACCACCTCCAGGTCCCTGTGACCACTCCACCTTTCCCCCACCTCCCCACCTCCCACCTCCCTCAAATAATCATTTCTCTGGGCAGTGCTACAGGGTGCCAGGGGGAAAAAAATTTAAAAACCTTTGCTGTCAACACCTGGAGTCAGAACAGCTCCCTGAGGGTCATCCTTCTCCCAGGATGAGAGTTGGGATCCAGAGCTGGCACTTCCTGCTGCCTGCTCTACCTTGCACATAGCAACCAACTGACTGCCCAGGCCACGCTGCAGGTACTCTACGCACAAAGAGCCATGAGGGCCAGACCCTGGCCTTGCATTCTGGTGGTTCCCAGGTACATCAACAATGGGAAGCCAGCCAGACAGGGGAATACTCTGCAGAAATTAAAATGATGTAATAAAGATTTATTGTCATAGAAGAGCTTTCCTGGTGGCTCAGGGGTAATGAACCCACCTGCTGGTGGCAGGAGAGTTGGGTTTGATCCCTGGGTCAGTAAGATCCCCTGGAGAAAAAGATGGCATCCCACTCTAGTATTCTTGCCTGAAGAATTCCATGGACAGAGGAGCCTGGCGGGCTACAGTCCATGGGCTTGAAAAGAGTCAGACACAACTGAGTGACTAAACAACAATAACATTGTCAGAAATGTATTACATCACTAAGCTAATTAAATCAGGTAACAAACACAGAGTGTGTAGTGTGATCCATATGCACAAAGCAAAATTAAATTTGGAGAACTAAAATTGAGGGATTTGGGGTGGATGTCCCTGGTGGTTCAGTGCTTAAGACCCTCTACTCCCACTGCAGGGGCCACAGATTCCATCCTGATTGAAGAACTAAGATCACACATATCAAGGCATGGCCAAAAAAAAAAAAAGAGGGATTTTTATTTTTCTTCATGGGCTTCCCAGTATCCATTAAGTTTTCCAATACCCATTAGGTTACTCTCAAAGTCAGAGAATAGCAATAGCTTTCAATTCATAACACTTAAAGGATGATAGAAACATTTCTAAATTAAAAAAAAAAAAAATTAATTCAAATCACTGACTTTGGGACTCCAAAGTAAATTTTGTTAAATCAATAACAAAGACTATACTTCTGAAGGTCATAGGTTTTGATCATATGAATTAAGCCTTTGACAAAGGAATTATTATTTGATTAGTAGGTAGAAGAGTGACCCCTCCAAAGATGTCCCCATGCTATTTTCAGGGATCTGTGAACCTGTTATGTTACATGCAAGAGGGGATTAAGGTTGCTAATCAGCTGACTTTAAAATAGTGGGACAAACTGAGAGAGTAGCATTGACCTTTACACACGACCATGTGTAAAAAGATAGCTAGTAGGAAGCTGCTGTATAAGGCAGGGAGCTCAGCTCAGTGCTCTGTGATGACCTAGAGGGGTGGGATGGACAGTGTGGGAGGGAGGCTCCAGAGGGAGAAGATGTACATATGTACAAACACACACAGGTGATTCACTTTGTGGTACAGCAGAGACTAGCAGAACAATGTAAAGCAACTCTATTCCAATTAAAATAAAATAAAGGGATTATCCTGGATGGCCCAGGTGGGCCCAATAAAGCCAGAAGTGTCCTTAAAAGTGGGAGAGGGAGGCAGAAGAGGAGGTCAGAGCTAGAGAGAGTCTTAAAGAAGCGATACTGCTGTCTTTGATGATGCAGACGGGGGCCATAAGCCGAGGATGGAGACAGCCTCCAGGAGCCAGCAATAGCAGGGGAAAGGATTCTCCCCTCCAGTGCCCAGATAAGAATGCTAACTCTGCCAACACTTTTCATTCTTGCCCATGGAGACCCAATTTGGACTTTTGACTTCCAGCACTCTAAGATTGTTTTGGTATTTTTAAATAAATTTATTTATTTATGGCTGCGCTGGGTCTTCACTGCTGCACATGAGCTTTCTCTAGTTGCAATGAGCAAGGGCTACTCTCTAGTTGTGGTGCTCAGGCATCTCACTGCCGTGGCTTCTCTTATTGTAGAGCATGGGCTCTAGGGCGTGCAGGCTTCAGTAGTTACAACTCACAGTCTCTAGAGCATGTGTTCAGTAGCTGGGGTGCATGGGCTTAGTTACCCTGTGGCACATGGGATCTTCCCAGAGCAGGGATCGAACCCATGTCGCCTGCATTGGCAGGCAGTGTCTCAACCACTGGACCACCAGGGAAGTCCCACTATGTATTGTTTTAAGCTACTCATTTTGTAGCAATTTGTTACCGCAGCAATAGGACACTGACACATTTGAATTTGTGTGTATTTTGTTTGTTTCTTCAATGATGAAAAGCTTGGCTTGGATTACAAAGAGCAAGGCCTGGAGGATATAGAGCACAACATTTATACCATAAACCCACAGATTTGGGCAAAATTCTTGATGATATAAGAGAGGCTACTTTCTTATTTGAGAGAAGATGAAAGTCTGCCCAACTGAAGGGAGGATGAGTTTCAAAGAACATGTGGCTGCAGAGGAACGCCTCACTTCTGCCCCTTTGTGGTTGGCACCAAGACACACAGATAGTACATATTGGGGATAAGACATAACACAGAGACCTGGGTCCCACGTTCAGCCTGAAATGCTGGGAGGAAAGAGCCTCATTTGAGTGTCCTGAGCCAACTCGGATTGGAAATGACCACGTGCGATGGTTAGACCAAGATCCTGGAACAATCCCCTGAGTTCCCATGGGAGGGTGGAGGTAGGGTGGGAGAGAGGAGCTCAAAGTTTCCTGAAGAGGTGAACTTGGAAGAGATGACCAGAATAACCTGAAGGCCCCAGCTGACCCAGGAGCTCTGGATGGCTGGATGTGGACAAAGCAGGGTGACCTTTGTGGTGAGATAATCAGATCTCTGGGTGGCTAACATGGAGGGGATGGAACCTCTCGGACAAAGGAGAAGCTGGCAGCTCCCTCTACAGAGAATGCCTCAAAGAGGGGACCACAGGCTCTATACACCTTCCTCAGGGCCACCATCTCACATAACAACCAGGCAGGGAGACCCTCAACTGGCTGCAGGAACCCAGAGGAGACCTGACTAAGATCAGGAGTAAACTAGGAATGACTAAATTTACTTTGGATTAGTAAAATCCATTTTCCATCTTCAGGATTTGCCTGGTGGTCCCGTGTTGAAGACTCCAGCATCCCAGTGCCAGGGGCCTGGGTTCAATCCCTGGTTGGGGAACTAGATCCCACATGCCTCAGCTAAAATCCCAAGTGCTGCAACTAAGACCCAGTGCAGCCAGATAAATAAATATTTTTAAAAACCCACAGTCCAGAAAACAGGGGGTTTAAGAGTTAAGTTCAATACCAGAGAAATATGGAAAATTGCATTTTTTTTTCTGAAAACAGATTATTATTGATATTATATGCCACAACATAAACAGAGATTATCTCTGGCTAGTGAGAGAGATTATAAGTGCTTTTCATTTCTTTTTTTCTATACTTCCTACTTTTCCAAAAGGAACATGTTTATATATGTACAGATGTTAGAGCTGAACAATAAAGAAGGCAGAGTGCTGAAGAATTGATGCTTTTGAACTATGGTGCTGAAGAAGACTGTTGAGAGTCCCCTGGAAGGCAAGGAGATCAAAACAGTCAGTCCTAAAGGAAATCAACCCTGAATATTCATTGGAAGGATGGATGCTGAAGCTGAAGCTCCAATGCTTTGGCCACCTGATGTGAATAGCCTTTTCATTGGAAAAGACCCTGATGCTGAGAAAGATTGAGGGTAGAAGGAGAAGAGGGCATCAGAGGATGAGACAGCTGGATGGCATCACTGATGCAATGAACATGAACTTGGGCAAACTCTGAGAGATGGTGAGGGACAGGGAGGCCTGGTGTGCTGCAGTCCATGCTGCAGTCCATGGGGTCACAAAGAGTCAGACATGACTCAGCAACTGAACAACGACAGCTCCTTCCTTTCTGAAGACACCCCTAACCCAAGTGAATGGAGATGGGTCAAATGACACAATCTCGATTATAAACACAGAATCTAAGAGAATATGGGGTTTCCCAGGTGTCTCAGTGGTAAAGAACACTCCTGCCAATGCAGGAGGCACACTTAGTCCTTGGCTCAGCAAGATCTCCTGGAGGAGGAAATGGCAACCCATTCCAGCATTCCTGCCTGGGAATGCCCATGGACAGAGGAGCCTGGCGGGCTACAGTCCATGGGGTCACAAAGAGTCGGACACGACTTAGTAAGTAAACTACCACATAGCTGATTCACTTTGCAGTATAGCAGAAACTAATACAACACTGTGAAGCAACTACATTCCAATAAAATAAAATTAAAAAAAGCATGGTTACCTCCTCCAACCTAGACAAGAAGGTAGGAAAGGAGCTAACAAGTTGTCCACAGATTCTAGAGGCCACCCTCTGGCTGGCTTGCTGACCATGAGCTTCAGCCAGGCTGTGTGCTGCAGCGCAGGGAGCAAGAAGGACAGAGACAGCAGCACCAGCCCAGGCAGGGATGGAGGAAGCATCCAGGGACCCAGTGGGGCACAGAGATGACTTGGGAACCAGAACAAACACGAAAGTTTCATGCTAAGCCCTGGGGTGTCCTGTCTTTGCTCTCCCTAGAGGTGATGGATAGGTAACAAGCCCACTATTTGGAAGGTCATGTGAGTTCAGCCTTGCAGTGGAGAGATTACTCGGTGGTCCAGCTGGGGAGACCTGGGAGAGGCTCAGCAGGGATGCTGAAATGGATGCTGAGTGCTAAGCCAGGGAGACAAAGGACCACTGTCTGAATTCCACCTCTCCGGGGGGAACTGGATGTGCCTGGATGGATGCCAACTCAAAAGAGGCCCAGGGTCCACCCGAGGCCAGGCGTCCTCTCCGAGGCAGTCTGAAGCAGAGGGAGGCAGCACCAAAGGCCAGAGCTTATTCTCAAGGGAAGTCGAAGAGCCAAGTAGTGAAGCCTAGATTCAGTCCAGTGTCCAAAAGGCAGAGTGGGAGGACTGTGGGGAGCTGAGGACGCAGAGTGGGGGAGGACTGGACTGGCTTAAGGGTCTGGAGCGTGCTCAAGGAGGGACAGGAACTCCAGTGATGAGAACACACAGTGGTCCACAACCTTTTGGGCACTATGGATGGATTTTGTAGAAGATAGTTTTTCCACAGACTGAAAATGCCGGGGATGGTTAGGGTTGATTCAAGCACGTTACATATTTTTAATTTATTTTTTATTGGAGGATAACTGCTTTACAATATTGTGTTGGTTTCTGCCATCCATCAACATGAAGCAGCCATAGGTACATATAGGTCCCCTCCTTCTTGAACCTCCTTTCCATCTCCCTCCCCATCGCACCCCTCTAGGTTGTCACAGAGCACCGCTTTGCGCTCCCAGTGTCATATAGCAAATTCCCGCTGGCTGTCTGTATGGCAGTGTATATGTTTCTCTGCTACTCTCTCCATTTGTCCCTCCCTCTCCTTCCCCTCCTCAACCTGTGTCCACAAATCTGTTCTTTATGTCTGTGTCTTCACTGCTGTGAAGACAGCAGTCTTCAGTACCATCTTTCTGGATTCCATATATATGCGTTAATAAACAAGATTTGTATTTCTGGCTTACTTCATTCTGGATAATAGGCTCTAGGTTCATCCACCTTATTCGAACTGAGTCAAATGCATTCCTTTTATGGCTGAGTAATATTCCATTGTATGTAAGTACCACAGGTTCTTTATTCAGTCATCTGTCAATGGACATCTAGGTTGCTTCCACGTCCTGGCTGTTGTAAATAGTGCTACGTGAACATTGGGGTATATGGAGCACATTACATTTGTTGTGCACTTTATTTCTAATATAATACCACTGCTGATCTGACAGAAGGTACCCACCGGTCCATGACCTGGAGGTTGGAGACCCCTGCTGTAGACTGGACTTCATGGAGGAGATGGCATTACGTTTGATCCTGAAGGCAGTCTCACTCCCAGGCCACCTCACACCTCCTTCCCCTGACACTGGCCCCAGAGTCTGGAGAAACACCAGGAAGCCGTCAGCCTCCCTGCCGGCCTGGAGGTCTCTTGGTGGTTGTCTCTGAGTCTGTGCTGTCTGTGGGGGACACAGCAGCTCTTCCTCTAGGGCCATGGGTCCTCTTTCCTCTTCCTTCCACTGTTCTAGTCTCTGATCCTCCCTAACCCCTGTCCTCCACACCTAAATCTGCTGCTGTCCTTCTTCTCTGCAGGATTCCATTTGCAGCTAAGCAACTGGGGCTTCCCAGGTGGCACTAGTGGTAAGGAACCTACCTGCCGATGCAGGAGACACAAGAGACATGGGCTCAATCCCTGGGTCGGGAAGATCCCCTGGAAGAGGGCATGGCAACCCACTCCAGCATTCTTTCAGGGAAAATCCCCTGGACAGAGAAGCCTGGCGTGCTACAGTCCTTGAGACTACATAGAGTTGGACACGTCTGAGCACGCACAAAATACAATAAGGACAATGGGCTCAGGAGGGAGCCTCAGGAAATTCCAACATTTAAGGGATCAGCAGTGGAAGAGACATGCAACATCAAGGCAGAGAAGAAACTAAAGAGAGAAATAAAAATTAAGAAAGTTCCAACACAGAAGCCAAGGGGAAGGGAGGGTCCGTTTTGTATTTTGTTTAGTCGTTGTTGGCTTTGGGACAAAAGAAATAAACTTCAGGAACCTCTGGCAAATCAAGTTGGCCTCCTGTCTTTCTTGGAGAAGAGACTAGCTTTTAGCATCTCCTGGAACGAAACAGCTGTCATTTCTAAGGTGCTAAGGAGGGGGATTGGGGTGGGTGGGGGTTGGGGAGAGCAGATGGATATAACTAAACTGAGGATCTGGTCAGGGTTTCAACCAATTTCCCAAACCTAGCGCTAATTCGTGCAGCCCACAGTCCATTTCCCATAAATTGAAATCCCTGTGTATTTGAACGGAAATATAATCCACGTGTTCATGATTCATTTGCACTTTATGTAACCAAATGTTGGGCTGTCGCTGTTTGATGTCCAAGACACCATCTGAAGAATCTTTGCAGCCAGAAGTCATGAGTTGCCAGAGAATTGAAAAGGAGACAAGACTTGGCCAGCCGCATCCTTAATCGTAAAGCAGTCAGCAGGGAATGAAGAGGTACAGTGTGAAGGGGGGTGCATCTGATATGAACTTACAGACCAGATATATATTCCATGCCTCAAACTGCAAGCATCTGATGCTAAACAAGCCACATCAACAAACAGGCAGCGCCTGCAGAGATGTTGTCGTTGATGTAACTGTTTAGTTCCTGTTGAACATTTTAGATGATTTCCAACTCTGATATTATAAAGCTAAAACAAAAATCTTTTGTGTATCCGTTTTTGTCCACATCTCTTATTATTGCCTGATGATAAGTTTCCAGATATAGAATTACTGGGTCACAGGAAATACACACAGTGTTAAATTGTATTTCAGGAAAATTGCAGTTACCCTTTTATACCGGGCTTCCTAGGTGGCGCTAGTGGTAAAGAACCCACCTGCCAATGCAGGAGACATAAGAGACGCGGATTTGATCCCTGGGTCAGGAAGACCCACTGGAGGAGGGCATGGCAACCCATTCCAGTATTCTTAACCTGGAGAATCCCAGGGACAGGGAAGCCTGGAAGGCTATGGTCCATAGGGTCACAAAGAGTTGGACACCACTGTAGCTAACACACTTAGCACACATATATGCTAAGCAACACCCTGTTACACACAATGGATGAACTTGTCTTTCTCACCATGCTTTTTTAAGCTCTGTGCATTATTAAAGAAATAATCAATGATATATTAGAAAGTTATTAAAAATTGTGTTTCAAAGACTATTTTATATAGCATGCAAAGCTATTAATATATAAATACAAAATTGCATAACTGAATAATAATTATATACAAGTATAAACTCAATTTTATTTAAATTATTCCATAGTGTGATGTATAGCCTATCACACAGAACAGCAGTTTCAGTATATGAAAAGGTGCTCAACACCACTAATCATGAGAGAAATGCAAATCAAAACCACAATAGTATGTCACCTCACACCTGTTAAAATGGCTGGTACCAAAAAGATAAGAAGCAGCAGGTGTTGGTGAGGCTGTGGAGAGAAGGGAACCCTTGTGCACTATGTGTGGGAATGTAAGTTGGTGCAGCCAGTATGGAAAACAGTATGGAGGTTCCTCAAGAATTCAAAAATAGAACTACCACATGATCCAACAATTCCACTTCTGATATTTACCCAAAGAAAACAGAAACACTAGTTTGGAAAGATTTGTTCACTGCAGCATTTTTCACAATAGTCAAGACATGGCAACAAGCTAGATGTCCATCAATGGATGAATGGATAAAGACAAAAAAACTATATATATATATATATATATATATATATATACACACACACATACATATATAACACATATATATTTCATTTATTTAGGGGCTTCCCTGGTGGCTCAGATGGTAAAGAATCTGCCTGCAATGCAGGAGACCTCGGTTCGATCCCTGGGTCAGAAAGATCCCCTGGAGAAAGGAACTGCTACCCACCCCAGTATTCTTGCCTGGAAAATTCCATGGACAGAGGAACCTGGTGGGCTACAGTCCATGGTGTTGCAAAGAGTTGGACTCGAATGAGCAACTTTCACTCACTCACTTATTGCTATGTACACACACACACAGTAGAATATTATTTACCCATAAAAAGAATGAAATCTTGCTGTTTGTGACAACATGGATGGTCCTTGAGAGCAGGATGTTTAATGAAAGAAGTCAGACAGAGAAAAATAGAGTATGGTTTCTCTTATGTGTGGAACCTGAAAAAACAACACAAAAGAACCCCCAAGTGGAGAAGGAAACGGCAATCCACTCCAGTATTCTTGCCTGGAAAAGTCCATGGACAGAGGAGTCTGGCGGGCTGAAGTCCATGGGATTACATGACTGAGCAAGTGTGCACGAGGGTGGAGGGAAATGGGTTGGTAGCAAGAATGTGGTAGAACTAAAAAAAAAAAAAAAAAAAAAAAAAAGAACCCCCAAGCTCATAGATACAGACAACAGATTAGTGGTTGCTAGAGGTGGGCAGCCAGGGTGGGGTGGTGGAAGGAGAGTGGGCAAAATGAGTGAAGGGAGTTAAGAGATATAAACTTCCAGTTATAAATAAGTCATGTGTGTGAGTGTGTTTAGTTGTGTCCAATTCCTTGTGACTTCATGGACGGTAGCCTGCCAGGCTCCTCTGTCCATGGAATTTCCCAGGCAAAAGTACTGGAGTGGGTTGCCATTTCCTTCTCTGGGGGATTTTCCCAACCGAAGGATCAAACTTGTGTCTCCTGCATTGGCAGGAAGATTCTCTACCTCTGAGCCACCAGGGAAGCCCAAGGTTAATAATACTGCCTTGCATATTTGAAAGTTACTAAGAATAGATTTTAAAAGTTCTCAACACAAGAAAAACAATTCTGTAACTATGCCTGATGATGAATATTAACTAGACTTAGTGTGGTGATCATATCACAATATATCCAAATATTGAACCACTGTGTTGTACACCTGAAATTAATGTTGTATGTCAACTGTAATTCAATAGAAAAATTTTTTTCTTAAAGAAAATCAGCTTCAGCTGCAATAACAAAATCAATCCTCAACTCTCAACATTTTAATCCCAATGGAAGTTTATTTCTCATCAGCACAAAATCTGATGCAACCCAGGCCACTCTCCAAGGCAACCCTTTCCAGGTAGTGACTCAGGGACCCAGGCTGTCTCCTTCCTGTGTCTCCACCATCTCAACACTAGTTAAATTCAGAGTTCCAGAACAGAGGACAAGAGAGCATAGAGACTTATACGTGGGCTTTTCAAGGCCTCAGGCCAGACCTGACACATGTCATTTTCATTCATGATCAACTGTCTAGAACTTACCCTCTGACCATGCTCAACCGGCGGGCAGCTAGAAAGAGCACAAGGATGTTCAGTGCGCACTCAATGTCTCAGCTACAGTCTGGTCACCAAATATTCTTTTTCTCCGTTCTCCCACAAAGAAAACACTTCCAGCCCATGAGCAATGACCCATCACCCCATCAATTTATAGCCCCCGGCTCAAAAGCTCAGAATCTCCAGCAGACACATGGCTCCTTGTATAAAGCCAGAAGTGGCTGCCCTCAGTTCTGAGAAGCACCTTTCTAGAGCAGGAGTTGGCAAACTTCTTCTTCGGGGCCAGAAAGTAAATATGTGAGGCTTGCAGGCCATGAGGTCTCTGCTACAGCTATTCAACCCTGCCATTGTAATGCAAAAACAGTCACTGACACTCTGTAAATGAACAGGCAAGGCAGAGAATGAGATGGTTGGAATGGCATCACCGACGCAATGAACATGAGTCTGAGAAGCTGCGGGAGATAGAGAAGGACAGGAAAGGCTGGTGTGCTGCAGTCCATGGGGTCATGAAGAGATGGACATGACTGAGTGACTGAACAACAACTGCTCTCAGAGGGCCCTGCAATTATTTCCTGCTCGTCAAGGACACTTTTTGGAAAGTTCTCCGTTTTCCATTGCCTCCTTGGCCACCTGTGCAGTAGACGTTGGAAAGCCTATGTCCCTTGGGGGCTGATTTCCTCAGCCTGTTCGATGCCTGTGCATGATCGGAGTTTCAGGGTGCTTCGAGGGTTAAAAGTCTTGAATAATCACAGGCTTTCTAAGGCAAGGGTTCTTCTTTCTTTCTTTTTTTTTTTTGGCAGTCTGACTCTCAGACGACTCAGTAGTCACTTTCCGGTTCCATCTTCCAGGAACCACACCCACTGTTCTTTCAAGACTTGGTTCCTAGAGCTGCTGTGTTTGTTTATTTCACATCCCCAAGCCTCTTTCACGAAATACAATAGTGGCTGCTTTCAGGCCACCTACAGCCACAAGTGTGAAGTTCCTATCCTTCCTCTGTTTGCTCTGAGACATAAAAACCAGGGAGAAATTTTAATTATAGGTGTCAGACCCGCACCTTTCATTTGATTCTTGCCCTGCTTCCAACTGGACTCGGCACTGGGTACCACACCCTGAATCTGAATTTGCCTTTGGCCACTCTGAAGTCTTTCTCAATCCCACTTCTGACGCTATCATCTCAAGGCGGTTTATTTTTCCAACCTTCATTTCTGGCCTTTCTCCATTGCCTGTTATTACTCTTGGAAATGAGTTGATTCTTTTCTGTGTGCATCTTTTCCTTGTAACACCTTGTTAAACATAGCCAACAACAACCAATGTGATTACCACCATTCCGATTTTCCAACCACTTTCCCCAGAGCTACAAGTTCATTAGGAACCAAATGTGCCTTCCAGGTATCACAGAAGACTAATCATAAATATTTCACCACTGCATAAGAGGGACTGAGGTTTCCTCCAGTCCCATTTCCTTACTGCCATTTACCTAACCAATATATGGATACACACTGCAGGTTTTTGTTA
Organism: Muntiacus reevesi; assembly: GCF_963930625.1. NCBI lineage: Eukaryota > Metazoa > Chordata > Mammalia > Artiodactyla > Cervidae > Muntiacus > Muntiacus reevesi. Next base: position 25,260,279 of record NC_089263.1, on the reverse strand, counting down.
CTGCAGCATCTTACTTTTTTTTAACAACTTCTAAATTTGTCCAAATAAGCTAGAGTGTATTATGGGCACCCCCTAATTCAGTGGTTTAACACTTGCTTGCTCACATAAAGTCATAGATAAATCTGGCTGCATTCTGTGGCATATACAATATACATTAAGGTTTCCACCCAAGTGGGTGATGGAAGCCCTGGACCCTGCTATGGAGGGGTCCAGGGAGCCACAGCTGGATGCTAAGGCCACAGTCACCAGCCAGCTCAGAGATTTTCAGTGGAAGCTGGAGATGGCTGTGAGGTCAGACAGCTGCAGATTACTTAAATGTCCTTATGTTTCAAAGTGGCAGATCATACAGGTCAAGTAAAGAAAAAGTTTTTTTGAAATGACAATTCCACATTTTCCGAATTTCTATAGACTGTTCAAGGAAGTTGCTGTAATTATTGAAACTATGTGAAAACTGATTACTTGGTTGATGAATTGCTACCATCATTCTAAAATCATGGACTTCATGGGACTTCCCTGGTGGTCCAGTTAGGACTTCTCCTTTCAATGCAGGGGGTGTGGGTTTGACCCCTGGTCAGGGAGCTAGGACACCACATGCCTTGTGGCCAAAAAAGAAACAAAGCATAAAATAGAAGCAATATTTTAACAAATTCAATATAGACTTTAAAAATGGTCCATATCCAAAACAAACAAACAAACAAAAAAAAAACTACCACTTAATTAAAAAAAAAAAAAAAACATGGACTTCACTTTCTGCAACAAAACGGCCTAAGGATCAAATGATAAGTACTGAATGAAAATTACACCTTGGGTTTTCCACTTTTTAAATAAAAAAAAAAAAATCAAACAGGAAAAAATATAAAAATAAGATATATGTTAAGGAAACACTAAAAATTAGGGAAACATTTTCTTTTCCTCAGTCTTCCACATTGAGTATTTATTACTTTGTAATCAGAATATGGACTTTCCATGTGACTCAGTGCTAAAGAATCTTCCTGCCAATGCAGGAGACACAGGTTCAATCCCTGGGTTGGGAAGACCCTTGGAGAAGGAAGTGGCAACCTATTCCAGTATCCTTGCCTGGCAAATTCCATGGACAGAGGAGCCTGGCAAGCTACAGTCCATGGGGTCATAGAGAGTCAGACACAACGAGCAACTAAACAACGACAATCAGAAGAAGATTACAAATACTTAAATCAACAGGTTATTCAGCTACTTGGGAGATACGGTTCTTAGTAGTTCAGCTGACCTGATCCTTTGAAAACTGCATTCTCTGTATGGGTCTTTCAAGACCCTATCTCTTTTAAGATAATACACAATCCCTGAAATTATCACAACATTGTTAATCGGCTATATTCCTTCCAAAACAAAATAAAAAGTTAAAAAAAAAAAAAAAAGATTATAGAAAGAAACAACCCACCAGTTAAAAGAGCAAAATATATAGTTAAGTTTACCTTTACTCTTCATGGCACAAGGGATGAAGAACTGTGTCTTGGTGTTGGATGGTGGGCCTTTTATGCCTGTATATGTTTGTTCAGTGTAAAACACTCCATGAACCAAGTTCAAGGACATTAGCAGCAAAAGGGCTATTTGTGGCAGCATGTTCTCAGATGGATTCTGAAAAACAGGAAAAAATAACTTCATACAGCTTCGTCATTGACCTGTTTTATTTTTCTAATGTTGTATAGATGAATTCTTTAGTTATGTACTTTTGCTAGCCTTATCCTATATATTCTGAATATATTCCAAAAATTAATGAACATTATAATTTTGTTAATCATACAAATATATGTCTTATTTAGTTTTGAAAACCACATCCAGGTAACCAAGTAAAATTAAAGTGATTTAAGTAAAAGGAAAAAAAAATGATGCTCTGGTGTATAGGCCCTTCCTTCTCCTGGGATGGCCTTTCCTATGAGAAGTCTTTTTGTTTTTATTTTATTATTATTCTTTGTATTGGAGATAATTGCTTTACAATGTTGTATTAGCTCCTGCTATACAACAATGAATCAGCTATATGAATACTTATATCCCCTCCCTCCTAAGCCTCCGTCCCAACCCCCATCCCACCCCTCTAGGTCATCACAGAGCACCAAGCTGAGCTCCCTATATTATACGGCAGCTTCCCTGTATTATATTATACTAGCCATCTATTTTACACAGGGCCCTGCATATATGTCTGTGCTACTCTCTCAGTTTGTCCCACCCTCCCCTTTCCCTGGTTCATCTGTACCTATTTTTCTAGATTCCATATATATGGGTTAATATATAATACTTGTTTTATGAGAAGTCTTTCCAATCTCCAAAGCATCCTGGAGTCTGTTCTCCCAACAGTCCTATGTTTTAATGGTAGTAAATGGGATATGGTAGTAATACTTTAAATTTACCTGCATGCTAAGTCACTTCAGTCACGTCTGACTCTTTGCAACCCCATGGACTCTAGTCCACCAGGCTCCTCTGTCCTTGGGATTCTCCAGGCAAGGATACTGGAGTGGGTTTTGGGGCCCTCCCTCAGGGGCTCTTCCTGACCCTGGAATCAAATCCGCATCTCTTACATCTACCTGCATTGGCAGGCGGGTTCTTTACCACGAGCACTCCCTGGGAAGACCATCTGCTGTGCTGGGGGAGAGCAGAGGGACTACCTCTGCCTAGAAGGCCAAGGGAAGCTGTCGTGACCACTAAACATAGGTGGCTGCACTGGGACAGGCCTGTGTGCCTAGAATTTGCTGGGACTCTAAGAATCCATGACTGCTCCAGAAGCCAGTCACATCAGAGAAAGAACGTGGGCATCTTAGTCCTGTCCAGAAGGTGTCCTGGAAGAGTAAACAAACCTCAGCAGGATAGACTCAGAAACATGGGGGATTCCCAGGGACTGAGAGCATTTGTCTTCCATGGAAAACTCTAGAAAAGATCCCAGGAGTGGGAGATATGCCCGCAGAGAACATCCTCAAGATAGATGCTCACAGGAACTTCCCTAGCGGTCCAGGAACCCACCCTTTCACCGAAGGGGGCATGGGTTCCATCCCTGGAACTAAGATTCCAGGTGCTTCTCGGTTTGGTCAGGAAAAAAGAAGAAAGAAAGAAAAGAAAAACACTCATCATGGCCACTGGCCAAGATGGGAGAACAAAGAAGCTGGGTCTCTTAGCACTTACTATCAGGGAAGAAGTTTTCTCATGTCCTGATCTCTTTTTCTCCCCCCAAGCTCTTACCCCAAAAGGGTTAGAAAGTGCAGTGGGTAAGATGGGAGAGAAGACCTAGGGAGAGACCTCCTGCCAGCAAGGGGCCAAGCTGGGAGAGAAGGGCTGGCTCAATTTTCCATCAAGTCCAGAATTTGATTATTACCTGGGAAAAATGACTTTTTATTTGCTAACTGGAGTTCATGTTTAAGTGTTCAGCAACACAAAGTAGCTACAGGACACTTTAGAACTGAAGAGACTCATCCAGGGGAGTATTGAGTATTCATCCAGGGGACAGGGAGGAAATACTTAGTCCCCTAGAATAAGAGGAAGGGCCAGCCCTTGGGAGACAGGATGAAGTCCCTTTATGATCCCATCTCTTCTCCGTTCAGGATTGCTGCTGCTGCTGCTAAGTCACTTCAGTCGTGTCCGACTCTGTGCGACCCCATAGACGGCAGCCCACCAGGCTCCCCTGTCCCTAGGATTCTCCAGGCAAGAACACTGGAGTGGGTTGCCATTTCCTTCTCCAATGTGTGAAAGTGAAAAGTGAAAGTGAAGTCGATCAGTCATGTCCGACTCTTAGCGACCCCATGGACCGCAGCCTACCAGGCTCCTCCGTCCATGGGATTTTCCAGGCAAGAGTACTAGAGTGGGGTGCCATTGCCTCCAGGATTAGGGCTATGTAAATAAAACAATTGACTCGCTGGCAAAGACCCTGATGCTGGGAAAGATTGAAGGCAGAAGGAGAAGAGGGTGGCAGAGGTTGGATGGCATCATGAAGTCAGTGGATATGAACTTGGGCCGACTCTGAAAGATAGTGAGAGACAGGGGAGGCCTGCTGTGCCGCAGTCCATGGGGTTGCAAAGAAGCGGACACGACTTAGTGACTGAACAATAAACAACAAGTAAAACAGAGGATAGGCGGATACAAACGGAAAGGTGAGAGTCAGAGAGATGACACGAGAGGGAGAAGGGAGGGGATGACAAGAGAGAGAGGGGAGAAGCAGGGAGGGAGGAGATGGGCAGCTCACAGTGACAGCGGCAGAGAGAATGAGAAAGAAAAAGAGGTGGGGGACTCTTCCTTGGTGGTCCAGTGGTTAAGACTTGTCCTTCCAATGCAGGGAGTGTGGGTTCGAACCCTGGTTGGGGAACTGAGATCCCACATGCCTCACGACCAAAAAAACCGAAACATAAAACAGAAGCAATACTGTAACAAATTCTATAAAGACTTTTAAAATGGTCCACATTAAAAAAAAAAGAAAAAGAGAGGAGAGGGAGGAGGAACCACTGCTACGTCAATGCCCAGCTAGCCTCATCCTTGACCTTCATTGGCCCTAGTGGCAGGGGCCATCTGTGTCCTGCCCACCCCCTTGGTGGCTTCCCACTGCCAGCACTGAAGCCCCAGCACCTGCAGGCTTGCTCCCAGCCCACTCCCTGCTGCAGGCAGAAAAGCCAGGAAGCTGATGGCCTCGGGGCAGTCCTCAACAATGGCCGAGGGGAGGTGAAGAAGAAATCTCCCCCTGTGCTCACCTCCCACAGAGGAGATGAGGCTGTCTTTCTGGCTCCTCCATGGATGGTGTTTTAGGTGCCCCAAGGACACCTGCTTAATAAAGCACTCTCTACTGACTTCCTTCTCTTGTTTCCTATCATCTCAAACAGATTCCCATCAAATAAACTACCTGCACTCACATCTTTCTCTCAAGGTCTATTTCCTGAGACACTGAGAAGGCCATTCTCCTTCCCACACCCATCCCAGGAGTAGAAGCCTGTTCCTCTTGTCTTTGCCTCCCCAGGATGGCGGAGACAGTTTCTAACATATCTGCCCTCTCCTCCCCTCTCTTCCATTGACTGACCAGAGTACCGTCCCTTCTGGGAAAGAGGGGAAAAACGCAGACCCCAGAGTTCTCCCATCATCTGGCCAGCCCCCAGAGACCCCAGGGGTCCCACCAGCCCCAGGCAGGTCAGGCAGCATCCCAGAGCAGCTCACATGTTGCCCCTGGCACCTTGGTCTAGGGCAGCACCACTTCCTGCCTGTCTGTTGGGAGCACTCACAGGAGACGTGAGCAGATGTCTGGCAGATGTTCAGCCTTGTTCACACCAGCCAACAATAACAGAGCTGAGAGACGACGCTGGAGAGGGAGGAAGGGAGGCGGCTCTGGCCCCACAGCTGGGGACACGGCCGTGGAGACACTGTCTCCCCTCCCTCTGGGGGAGGAGATGGGGTGGGGGGGCTCTGTGTGTGACCTGGCTGCAGTGAGTTAAGACACTGGGTGGATCAGCCTATTGCACTCAGTGCCCCCGACAGAATCCCCAAACCAACGACAGGCAGTTTGGCTGCCCTGGGAGACCTGGAGAAGGTGCAGGAATTCCGGTCTATCAGACGGTAGGTTTGCCCAGCATGGCCCACAGTCCCCTTCTACACAGACTGGGACGTCTGTCGTGCTCTCTGCACTGAGAGTGGACACATCCCCCATCCTGCTCAACACAGGGCTCCAGAGAGACTTGACTCATCCCCAGAGCTGGTACCCAAGATGAAGCCCACATACCACGCCTCCAGGCTTGCGAGATGCAGCTGGGGGGCTGAACCCCCAGGTATGCCAAGGCAGACTGGGGTGCCCAGGAAACTGAGCACTGCTCTCTGCTGAGAAAAGTCCCTGTGTAGTCCCACTACGGCTCATGGCAGCTCCGAGTCTTTTCCACACCCCGCCACTTCTTCCCACTGCCAGGATTGAACAACTCTGGAGTGGCGAGCTCCACCTTACACTCACCCTCTCACTCATTCAATTGTGCCCTGCCATCTTGGTCCTCTCGGCCCCCTTCAGAGGACACCTTCAAAGCAGCTCTGAACGCAGAACTTGAAGGCACACCTAGGGCTGTTCCTCATAGTGAATTGTGTGTGTGCTCCGCCTCTCAGTCATGTACGACTCTGCAACCCCATGGACTGCAGCCCACCAGGCTCTTCTGTCCATGGGATTTCTCAGGCAAGAATTCTGGAGTGGGTTGTCATTTCCTTCTCCAGGGGATCTTCCCGACCCAGGGATCAAACCCTCTTCTGCATCAGAGGCCTGAGTGGCAGCACCAATTACTGATGCTGTGCTCTGGCCCCCGGTCCAGACTGCCTGGCTCTCCTCCTACTTGGCTGTACAACATCGGGGGAAGTTAACCATTCTTTGTCTGTCCTCCTATACATTCAGATACTGATGGTCCCCATCTCACAAGTTACATGTGAGGATTCAACTGATGAACATATGAAGAGGTGCTTAGAACAGTGGCTGGCACCTCATGCTCCATAAATGTTAGCAATGATGATGATGACGTTCTGACACTAGGAACACAACTCTGAATTGGTTTTCCTGCCCTTGGGGAGCTTGCAGTCAAGCACAAAGAGAAGTAAACACACGATGACGACTCAGAGAGACAAGTGCTCTGCAGCGGGAATGCCAACTTGTGTGCAATACTGGGCAGCTCTAGAGAAGGAAACGGCAACCCACTCCAGTATTCTTGCCTGGGAAATACCATGGACAGAGGAGTCTGATGGGCTATAGTCCATGGGGTGACAAAGAGTCAGACATAACCTAGTGACTGATGACTGAGCATGCACACTGGGCAACTCAGTTTACCTCTCCAAGTTTTCACCCACTTACCTGTAAATTGGGGAGAAGGGAGAGTGGAGGATCTTAGTAGCAGGAACACTGAGGATACAGAGATGAAAATTACGTATGCATACATGCAGCTTCTGTATTTGAAGAGTTCACAGTCACGTGGAGGAGACAGATATTTAAAAATGAGGATGCAGCAATCATAGGCAGCACACAAAGAGCCCAGAGATGCAGGAGAGGCACAAGTCATCTTGATAATTGGTACGATGACTGACATGGTACTGGATGGGACCCTGGATGCTCAGGATATACAATCACACAGCAACCCTATGAGATGGGGGACATTTTAGTCATTCTTTCACCTATGAGTGAATGGAGCCTCAAAGAAGTACAGAGACGTCCAAGGTCACACACCTATGAAGTGACCAATGCATGCACGCGTGCTCTGTCGTTTCTGACTCTTTGTGACCCCATGGACTGTAGCCCGCCAAGCTCCTCTGTCCATGGGATTCCCCAGGCAAGAACACTGGAGAGGATTGCCATTTCCTTTTCCAGAGGATCTTTCTTGCCCAGATGTTGACACTGCGTCTCCTGCACCAGCAGGCAGATTCTTTATCACTGAGCCGCCTGGGAAGCCTGAAGTGACCGATCTCCTCATTGAGTTGTCTGACCCCAGAGCGACTCTTATAACTTGTTATCCTCCTGCCATTCATAAGAGTATATTATGTTAATTCATTTAATCTTACAAACAAGTCTGAGAGGAAGTCAGTAGTCCAGCAGAGAACACTGAGGCTTGGCAAGGAGGAGGACCAGAGAGAAGCAGAAAGGGCTTTGAATGACTTCCTGGATATCACACTGCTGTCACTCAGGGAAGCTTCAGATCCCAGGATCCCAGGCCTGGGTGCTTAGCACAGTTTCCTGGGGAGAAGTCCAGACTTCAGACAGAATGTCTATACAGAGTCCCAGAGGGGCCATATTAAAACCTGAACGTCCCCAGGCACAACCCCTTGGAATACTGTTTTTTAAAAGAAGCCTTTACACTCATCTAGTATACCATTTCTTTTACAAGGGAAAAAAATGAACTGATACCCTAACTGCAGTGCTTTTATGGTTTTTCCCCTCTTAAAATGTACATTTTTGAAACTGGAAACTCCCTCGTATTTTGAAATTAAGCTCAACTGTTGAACCAGGGCATCCGACTTGTTAGCATTTTTAACACTGACATCTTGTGGCCGCTTTGGAAAACTGCAAGACTAAATATGCAGGCGAGAAACCGGTCCCTTTCTCTTTTTCTTTTCTTCCTTCCTTTCTCTTCCTTACTTTTAATTGAAATATAGTTGATGTGCAATATTATGTTAGTTTCAGGTGTACTATATCACGATTTAACATTTTCACGCATTATGTAATGATCACCACCTGTCCCCATACAAAGTCATTACAATATTCTTGACCTTTATGCTGTACATGATATCCTTGTGGCTTATTTCATAACAGGAGGTTTGTAACTTTTACTCCCCAACACCTATTTCACCCACTTCACCATTTCCCTTCCATTCTGGCAACCACCCATTTTTCTCTGTATCTATGAATCTGTTTTCATTTTGTTTTTCAGATTCTACATGTAAGTGGATCATACTGTATTTGTCTTTATCTGACTGATTTCACTTAGCATAATGCCTTCAAGATCATCCAGGAGATTTCAGCATATGTATGAATCTTACAATCCCATGGACGGAAGAGCCTGTATGAATCTTACCCGAGTTACTTCCATTCTCCAAAGGACTTAACTGATTGTGAGACTAATCAGCTTTGGTCCCTGTGGGCTTTGACACTCTGTGGTTCTGTCACTGCCTTTCTTTAGGAGAAGGAAAAAAAAAAGGCATCTCATTATCTTCATTGGAACTTGCTTTGAAATGTTTACTGAAGGCTTAAATTATTTCTCATGTAGTTTCCAGTTAACACCTTTTGCCTTATTTTTCTAATGGCATGATTGTGGTTTTCTCTTTCACTTATAAGAGTTCTTTACATATTTTAATTTTTTTTTGCCATGCGGTGGGTGGGATCTTAGTTCCCCCACCAGGGATTGAACCTACAACATCTGCACTGGAAGCACAGAGTCTTAACCACTGCATTCAAGCACATTATATTTACTGTGCACTTTATTTCTGTTGTTATTATGTGCTCGCTTCGGCAGCACATATATTTCTGTTGTTATTACATCAGCTCCACCTCAGATCCTCAGGCATTAGATCCTGGAAGTTGGGGAGCCCTGTCCCAATCCATCCCTTTCTCTCCACCTTCCCTGACACTGCCTCAGTTCAGAGCCTCATCTCTCCCCAAGGACCCCTTCACTCCCTGCTGCTTCCTTAATAATCTTTCTAAAGCAAAATCATGCCACTTTCCTCCTTAAACCCTTTGAACCCCATCACCATCCAAATAAAATTCAAATAACTTGATACATGCAGCCACGAAAGATTCAACAACCTGCACAGTTTTTTCTGCCTATCACTGGGCACCAACCAGACAAAACACACTCCAGCCACTCTGAGGTCGGGTCCTCCAGGCTCCCTGCTGGGCCAGACTCCACTCTGAATTTCTGGGCTAGGGCCAGGCTTCATTCATTACTAAAGCTCTACAGGTGAATCCAGTGCACAGCCAAGGGCAGTAACTCCTCCTATTGTACTGCAATAGACAGGGTAATGACTGCCTCCTGGAAAACAGTCAAGCCACGTTGGCTTGAAGCTGCATTTATTTAAAATGCATTTATATAACCTGTGACTTACTTTCCGCCTCTGGGCACACAGCTGTTACTTGGTATCCGCGAGGACAGTTCCAGTGCCCCCACCGACACCAAAATCCTAGGACGCTCAAGTTCCTTAAGCCAGCTTACCTATCTGCAGGTTCTGCATCCACAGATTCAACCACCCGCATATCATAAACATAGTATCAATGCTACACGTTGGGCGGTTGGTTGAATTTGCAGATTCGAAACTGCAGATAGGGAGGGCTGACGGGATTTTTATGCTAACCAGTCATAACCTTCATCTTAATCTCTTGGGTTGGGCATCTCTTCAACCCATTATAGCACCTTACACATCACAGGTACTCGGTACTCCACAAAGAATGAGTAGTAGATGGACAAACACATGGAAAGATATATATTCATTTTGTCTGATGACATGAATGCCACAACTAATATGCTGGTTTCAAAGATAAGGCAGAAATAAGGAGATTCTGCAATACGAAAATCACTACAAAATACAGAACTGGTCAAATAGAGATCTTGATTTCCCTAAGCCAAAAGAAGACACAGAAATACGAGAGGGAAAATATTTAATGTAAGGCCACAACAGTCCACAGCTACCCACTTTTTATTTCTTACTACACTGTGCAGGGTTGGGATAAAGAGAGTGGAGCCAGAAATTCAGTAAAGTTCTGATAACTTTATTGCAAAGACATAGCTTTAAAAAGTAACACAGCCCTCGTAGAAGCTGCTGCTACAGAGGATCTAAATATAGGAAGCTGAGTCTTCAGAATTTGCTCATCAACAAAGGAATGTCATCCAGTAACCTTCAAATGCAATTTCTGAGCTATTGCCCACGGCAATTTTTTTCCTGTGTCCTACACCTACACTGTTAATTCAATAGTCTGAATAGAGTCTTTGTTTTAATACAATGTTCGGAGAGTTCTATGCCTTTCTTAAGAATAGCCTGAGGCATGCAAGGTTGATTTCCCATAAAGCTACATTGGAAGTGCGCACTGAGGCATGCAGGCATGCACATCAGGTGTGTTTCTGGCCCCTGGGTCCGAAACCTGCTCTCTCACTTGCTCCAGGGCTCGGGTGTCCTCTGCCGGAGGCTTGGGCAGGTCCAACATGGTGGACAAGTCCTTCCTGGGAGCTCCAGTCACCAACATCCAGTGGTTCTTTGGCTTTTCAACTCTGTGTGAATCCAGATAGGTGTGAGCAGCGACCTCTGCTTCCTTTCCAAAATAGGTTCTGGGGCAGGAAAGAATTAACACAGGTTGGAAATGGAATTGCAACCCTCAACAAGCTGTTAAGTTCATCTCAAAACCCCTAGTTCAGCAGAGTGCTATATAAAGCCCTTGCAGGGAAGGAGTTTCTCTAAAATAGGATGTTTTTGCCAGCAAGACTCACCAGGTTTGGGCATGGACAAGGTGTATAGGACCCCATGATAGCTAAAAATCCTCTATGGGGAAGAACTTGCATACTAGAAAGGGTTCTAAGGGAAGTTTTCACACCATCAAAGTTCTGGGTGGTAATATTTTTTCGACATCAAAGGACTTTTGTGCGTGGCCATCCTCTTTAAATTGAACTTCTTTGCCTATATTCACAGCCTCCCCCCTCCGGCATGGCATTTTGCTGTACCCTGCTGTACAGTACCTTAGGAAAAGATGCCGGTGGGCCGCCAGCCCGCGATTCGTGTGGCAGTGAGTGAGAAGAATCTTTGTGTTTGCCTTTAAAGATAAAGAAAGTGTGTTATTTGAATTATGAATCAAGGCTTTCAGTTTCAAAAAGGCAAGACTTTGGAAATATTGTGTATAAATATATATATAATATTTATATATAGTATCTATATATAGCAGATATGAAAATCACTACCAAATAATGGAATAAATAACATGAAGATTACCAGTAGTTATTTATATATTATATACATATATAATACTGTATACTATATATAGTATATATGCTATATATATAGTAGTTACATGCCAGTGCACATACTCAGTCGCTTCAGTCATATCCGACTCTTTGTGACCCTATGAACTGTAGCCCTCTGTCCATGGGATTCTCCAGGCAAGAATACCGGAATGGGTTTCCCTCCTTTCCAGCCCAGGGATCAAACCTGCGTTTCCTGTGTGTCTTGCATTTAAGGCGGATACTTTACCACTGAGCCACCAGGGAAGCCCAGTAGTTTTATAGATATATATATCAACTGATAATCTTCATATTATTTTTGTACTTTTCTGACTTTTCATAAATGAACATATATTGTTTATAATATATAAACAAAATAGACATTATTTCAAAATCATATATATACACACGTGTGTGTGTGTGTGTGTGTGTGTGTGTATGTGTTAGTCACTTAGTCGTGTCTGACTCTTTGTGACCCCACGAACTGTAGCCCGCCAGGCTTCCCTGTCCATGGAATTCTCCAGGCAAGAATACTGGAGTGGATTGCCATGCCCTTCTCCAGATGATCTTCCCAACCCAGGGATTGAACCCTGGGTCAATCTGCATCGCAGGCAGATTCTTTACCACTTAAGCTAGGTAAGTAGAATAGGAAAAAGGAGTCCAGATGGAAGTGGTTAAAAGACAGAGGGAAAAGAACAAAATAGAACAAATGAAGAACAAATGAAAAATAGAACAAATGAAGGTCTGAGGACTGGAGTGAGGACCTCAGGTAAAACAAACAACCCTCCTGGCTAGCTCAATTTACATAGGGCAGTCACAGGGGAGGAGAAAAGAACATACAGAAAGAGGAGCCAAACGTGACCTTGGGAATTCTCTTCTCTTCAAGTCTTTTTGGGTCAACCCGCCCTCACACCTCAAGGATATATTTTCCTTTGCTTTCTAAGTAAAATTGAATTGTAACACGGAACTGTAACGCTGGCCTGTCTGTCGCTTCAAATTTTTGCTGCAGCGAGACAGACCAAGGCAATTACACACTCTCCCAGCATATATGGTGCCGTGACTAGGATTTAACCTGGCTCAAACAATTTCTGCTCGGCCCCCACGAGGCAGAAGCCAAGCACAGCAGAAGCTCCTGCGTTGGAAGCTGAATGTGAAGAAAACCCAGCACAGGGGAAGTGACAAGAGGCTCAGCGTGCTGGAAACCAGGACATCAAAAACAAACTCAGCAGAACGCTCATGCGGCTCAGCCTCAGATTCCAGGAGACCTCTGGATGGTGTAGGAAGTCCTCGCCCCTATCGCTCATGCGGCTCAGCCTCAGATTCCAGGAGACCTCTGGTTGGTGTAGGAAGTCCTCGCCCCTATCGCTGGAAGGACATTTGGCTAACAAAATCTTAATTCCTATACAATCTCTCATTTCTTGTTTCCTCAAACCCCTCCGTGAATGGGCGAGTGGCAGTGGGTGCCCCAGGGTGTCCCAAAGGCTCTACTATCTGCTGTACCTTAGTAGCTATTGCCCAAGTGGGTGGGGGTTCTTGTGTCCTTAATCTTCTTTGTGCCAAGGATCAGGCCAAAGAAAACTGTGGCACAGGTCAGGTATTTAGCAGATTTTCCAGCAGGTTATGAAGGGGATTCCTTGGCACATTTTTCTCACTGCTTTTTCCTCCCATCCTTCAGCTCCTCTCTCCATCTATGCCACTGCTTACAAAGTATTGGGCAGGTCATCATCTTTCCATTCCTGAAAGTTGTGTTTGAAACCATTTACCTAACACTGGGACTCAAACCCATGTGGCAGGGATTCTATGCTATGCTTAGTCACTCAGTCATATCTGACTGGGACTTGAGTACGGCCAAAACCCACGGTGCCTGGTTTTATGACCTAATGAAGCACAGGCTCTTGATGTCTCATTGCAAAAAATTCAGTGAGAGACACAGCAATAGGTGAGAGGTGGATTTGTTTGGATTTAGATGTGGGCCTTTGCAGAGGGCAAGTGCAGAGGCCATGGAATGTGGTGTGGTTAGTTTTCTCGAGCTGGGTGATTTCATATGCTAATGAGTGGGATGATCATTCCAACAGTTGTGGAACCACCCACTCCTCGGTCTTTTGACAGTGCCTTGGAACTGTCCTGGTACCTCTGGGTGTGTCATTTAGCTTACAGACTGAGGATCAAGGTTTAGTTGAATTTGACTTGTCATCTTTGATCCATTTTATTTTAATCACTTTATGTTATGCCCTTGGGCTATGTCATTTTTTCAAAAGTTGTACCCTACCTCCTTCCCTCCTGTTTCATGCTCTTTTCCTGAGCCCTGTCCAGGCCCACAATGTTGCCTCTGCAATCTCCTGGAGGGACAACCAGAAAACAGCTGGCCTTTGGGAGAGAAATGCTGTATGAGATCCAATCTCTCTAGATATTCAGGCCTTCATCTTCCTTGTTTCCTACAACATGCCCAACAACATGCAATTCAGGTTCTAAACTTTCTGGCAGAGAGGAGATATAATGTCTCCCATGCTAAGGCACAAGTAGTCAAGAAAAAGGTCACTTACCTGGGAGTTCAGATTACACACAGGTCCAGGAGAATGTCCTCTGACTGAATACAAGGAATCCTCCAGTTGCCCTCCCCCACGACTCGAAAACAACTGCAAGCTTTCCTGGGGTGAATTGGGTATAGAATCTGGATACCCAACTATGGTCTAATTGCCCAGCCCTTATATGAAATCTTGAAGGCACAGGATGATTCAATCCCACTGATGTGGGGAACTCCTTAAAAGAAAGCAGAGGCTACCCTAAAACAAGCTTTAACTCAAGCACTTGCCTTGAGGTTGCCAGACCCAGAAAAAGCATTCCAACTTTATGTCCAAAAAAGAAGGAATAGCCCTGGGAGTGTTAACTCAAAGGTTGGGACCTGAGCCCTAGCCTGTAGCTTACTCATCCAAGAGGCTCAACCCAACCACCTGAGGCTGGCCTCCTTGCCTTTGAAAGTTTGCAGCTATTGCAATCCTGATAGAAGATGCTTTAAAACTCCCTTATGGGGACATATTAACTATTTTTACCAGCCACCAAGTGAAACAACTCCTAAATGGGAGAGGCCATTTATGGATGCCTGATCAAAGAATCCTTAGATATCAAGTAATGCTGATGGAAAATCCAGGCCTGACTATATCCCCTTGTGAGGTTCTTAACCCTGCCACCCTCCTGCCTGCCCCCGAGGGCTCTCTCCCCTTTCAGTCTTGCCTAGAAACTTTGGACCACTGGACAAAACCCCAAGAGGGATTGTCAGAAGATCCACTGACCAATGCTGAAGAAATCTGGTACACTGATGGAAGCAGCTTTGTCTTGGATGGAAAAAGAGCTGGATATGCAGTAGTCTCCAAGTTTGAGACCACAGAGGCTAAATCTTTGCCACCAGGTACTTCAGCCCAATTAGCTGAGCTCATAGCCCTGACTTGAGCTTTAAAACTGGGAAAAGGAAAAAGAGTAGCCATTTACACTGACTCCAAGAATGCCTTTCTGGTGCTACATGCACATGCTGCTATTTGGAAAGAAAGAGGCCACTTGACCACCCGAGGGTCCCCAATCAAATATGGTGATGAAATCCTTAGACTCTTGGAGGCAGTCCATCTGCCCACTGAGGTTTCAGTCTCCCACTTTAAAGGACACCAAAAAGGGAGCACAGAAGTGGCACGAGGGAACCAAGCAGCCGATCAGGCACCTAAGAGAGCAGCATTACAGAACCATGACCTAATAGGGGTTGCCACCCTAGTTCCACAGACTAATTTGCCAGAAACACCTTCATATACTGAAGGCGAGACTCTTAAAGCCAAGAGTGAGGGCTTTCAAGATCATGTGGGGTGGTGGTTCCAAAAGGAGGGACTCCTTTTTCTCCCTGGGAACTGCCAATGGAAGTTGGTTAACTCCTTACATGCCACCACTCATTTAGGGGGGAAGATTCTCCAAAGATTACTAGAAAGGTCCTTCAGAGGAGCAGGCCTCCAAACGACCATAAGGCAAGTGATCTCCTCCTGTCCCACTTGCCAATTAAACAACTCCCAAGGAGCTCAAAGACCCCAGCTGGCCCAGTCTGTCCAATGACATGGGACCTACCTGGGAGGGGACTGGCTGATGGACTTCACCCAGTTGCCAGTTTCTCAAAGGTAAAAATACTTATTAGTCATGATAGATACATTCATAGGATGGATTGAAGGCTTTCCCATCTGGACGGAGAAGGCTGAGGAGGTAGTAAAAAAACTGCTCCATGAAATCATTCTGAGATTTAGTCTGCCCTGGTCATTACAAAGTGACAATGAGACATCATTTACTTATAAGGTCACCCAAGGGGTCTCTAAAGCATTGGGCATTACTTATTATCTCCATTGTACCTGGAGGCCTCAGTCTTCAGGAAAAGTAGAAAGAGCCAACCAATTCTTAAAATCAGCGATAAAAAAGATAACCCAGGATACCTTCCTGGGATGGAAGGAGGCTTTATCAATAGCTCTCCTCTGCACCCGTATAGCCCTTAAGGAACAGGCTGGTCTTACTCCTTATGAGATGCTATATGAGAGATCTTTGTTTATGTCAATGACCTCTTCCTCAATCCAGAGGCTCAGTCCCTCCAGTTTTATACCATGGCCATTGGGCAATTCCAACAGGATATACGCTTGTGGGGTGTCAACCAGGACCCAAAAGATTCTAAGGAGTCACCACTATATGCTCCAGGGACTCAAGTCTGAATTAAAGTCTGGAAAGATGGATCCCCAAAGGCTCAACTCCAGCCCACATGGAAGGGCCCCTACCCTGTAATATTTTCTACCCCCACAGCAGTAAAGGTACCATGACTCCTGGATTCAGTACTCATGAATCAAGCCATGGAAGGAAACAGGACACTCAATACATCTGTGGGCCCCTGATAGATCTCAGATACCTCTTCAGGACTGCAAACGAGTGACATTCTAATGAACACCCCCAAAATTAAGTTTCTGGGGATAAGATTTCTCAGGATAGCGCTAAAGAGCCAATACAGCTTGGCAGGGGTTGTATTCCAAAGCAGACAGGAGATAGAACTCCTGATCCCTAAACAAGGAGGGGCTTGAGCCATCTTGAATGAGATGTGTTGTTTCTGGGTAAATACCTCCAGCTAAGTTAAAAGAAAGTCTCACAGTCCTCAAGAAAAACATTCAGATCCTACAGGATCTCAAAGAATGAGCTAGAGAGTTAGGATGGCTACAATTTCTCTTTGGGGGATCCTTCTTGTGGTGATGGGGAATTTGGAGTTGGCTAATGCCCCTACTAATCCCTGTCATCACCATATTGATGCTATTTATGATTGCTCCATGTATTATCAATTGTCTAACCCATTTTGTCTCTGCCCAGGTCAACAAGCTATAACATGTAGTGCCAGTTCAACAAGGATACATAAAACTACAGCTGACCATGGAAAATATCACTCACCCTTAGATGGACACCGCTATAAGGACTCTGAGGCTTGAGACTAGCAAGAGAGGGAGGCCCAATGCCCCTTGCCATCCCAGTTCAGCAGGAAGTAGCCAGAGAGGCGTCAACACCCCTATTTCCAAAGAATTGGGCCTCCCATCTCTTGGGGGGCAATGTTAGGTAGTTAGAATAGGAAAAAAGAGACCAGAATGGCAGTGGCTGAAAGACAAACAAGGGAAAAGCCCACAAAAATAGAACAAAGGAAGGTCTGAGGACTGGAGTGAGAACCTCAGGTAAAACAAACAGCCCTCCTGGCTAGCTCAATTTACATAGGGCAAGCCTGGGGGAGGAGAAAGAAACATAAAAAGAGGAGTCAAACGTGATCAGTGATCGGGGGACTTCAC
This sequence comes from Muntiacus reevesi, assembly GCF_963930625.1. NCBI lineage: Eukaryota > Metazoa > Chordata > Mammalia > Artiodactyla > Cervidae > Muntiacus > Muntiacus reevesi. The sequence continues at coordinate 25,243,016 of NC_089263.1, read as the reverse complement.
TTCTCTTTGAGTCTTTTGGTCAACCCGCCCTCACGCCTCAAGGATGTATTTTGCTTTGATTTCTAAATAAAACTGAGCTGTAACACGGAGCTGTAACACTGGTCTGTCCATCGCTTCAAATTTTTGCTACAGCAAGACAGAACTGAGTAAATTACACGCTCCCCCAAGATAGATATAGATATAGATATAGATATAGATATAGAGAGAGTGAGCGAGCGAGAGAGATGGAATAACCTAGAAGTCAAACCTTTATAGATTAGTAAATACATTATTATAAAAACATATATGATGGAACATTATATGATCATTTAAAGTCAATTTGGAGGTGATCCTTGACAATTGGAAATAGGGTCAGTGGTGTTTTTAAGTGGAAAAAATAAGAATATTCCTGATGTCCTAATTTTTTAAAAACATTAAAATTAAATTTTTAGAAAACATAGACATGGAAAAAGAAAAGATAACAGTGGCTCTCTCTGGAAGGTGGAACTACTGGTAATTTTCTTATTATTTTTTGTCCTTTTCTGAGTTCCCATAAGTGAACATACATTGTTTATAATCAGAAAACAAAAGACATATTATTTCAAAATCCTGACTCATGTAAGCTAAAGGCAGTGTGAGATGAGAGAAAGCAGCTCTGACACCCAGGAGCTGGGCTGGCACCCCCAGCTATGCCTTAGTGTTCCCTTGTGGAATATAATCAATTTCACACAATGCCCACATCAGACAAGGCCATGCTGTGACCACAATGGGTCAAGGCAGAAAGAAGACCACTGTGTAACTGTGTCTGAACACAGCAAAACCTTGAGCATTGTCCAAACCACAAAATACCAAATGTCCTTCTCTGCCAGAGAACAGGAGTGACCGCAGCTTCCTTACTCAGGACAGCTTTGGCCGGGTGCTGGCCTGCCCTCTATAGATAAGATGTGCTGAGACACACCTGCTTCCTGACGGCACCCAACCAAACTTCCTGAGACCCTCCCTAAACTCTTCCACCACAGCCCCAGTTTTGTAGCTTGTCCTTCCTGACAGTCTTTTACTGAGACACCCCACCATTTCCTGTGATGTGTGTTCTCCATCACTGAGACAAGAAATAAAGCTGACTCATTCAACCCCAGGTGCTCCTGACTGAAGGGCACTGACATGTGGATGGCAGCTGGACAGGTATGAAGTGTTCCATTTTGCAGAGGTGTCTGAGTAAGGCTCGAAGACCTGCCTCGGGCGGTGGCTTGAGTTAGCAATGGAGAAACAAGCTCCTGGTGCCTGACAACCTGTCTAACCTAACAACAGCAACAGAACCACCACCACCATTAAATTAACAACAATGAACACTCGGGAGTGCCCTCTGAGCCAGGCACTTTTCTTTTTTTTAATTTTTATTGGAGTATAAACTCCAGGAGGTAGTGAAGGACAAGAAAGCCTGGCATGCTGCAATCCATGGGCTGGCAAAGAGTCAGACATGACTTAGAGACTGGACAACAACATAGTTGATTTACAAACAATATTGCACTAGTTTCAGGTGCAAGTAAAGCGAATCAGTTCAATATAATATATATATATCCACTCTTCTTTTCTTGCATCTTTAAAATAATTTGTCCATGCTACGCAACATGTGGGATCTTAGTTTGTCGACCAGGGAAGTCTCTTTCTTTGTACTTTTCTAATAAGCATGGTAAATGTACTAACCGTTTAATCCTCATAAAACCTGATAAGTTGAACATCATCATATGTCCTCATTTTATAGATACTGAAGCTGAGATACTGATAGTTTAAACTGTGGCGATGAGAGGCAATTTCAAGTAGAACGAAGCTTGGCAAAGGCCAGCAGAAATCTGTTAAGCATGCATCATTGTGGACCACGTCTACATTCTCCATGCTGGGAGAAAGACCCTTGCAGGGACTTGCCTGGTGGTCTACTGGCTAAGACTCTGCACTCTTAGTCCAGGGGGCTCCTGTTCGATCCCTGGTCAGGGAACTAGATCCCACATTTCACAGCTAAGATCTGATGCAGGGAAATAAATATTTAAAAAAAAGAAAGAAAAAAGACCCTTGCAAACCTGGGTCCAGCAATGGAGCTTCAGAGAGAAGCCCACTGCATTGGGTAGATCCAGAGTGGCTGGTAACTGGAAATCCCTGGATGGCCAGCTCTTTAAGTTCTTCCTGGCTATAAGTCTGTAGTCTCCCAATAACCTCTAATGACCCCTCGGTCTTCATCTGCCTGATGCTGCATGAGCAAATAGCACAGCCTCTGGTACTCAAAACAGCTCTGCACCTCTGCACCTGCCTCCCCATCCAGAACTATGCTGCCATCTGCAGGGCCCAGACTTCTAAGAAAACAATCAGCCTTGTGCTAACCTGTGCGGCTGCCCTGCCCTGTCCTTCACTCCTCTAGATTACCTAGGCTCTTTAGAAGTGAGGACTTAGTGAGCTCCTGGTGGCCTAGTGGTTAGGATTCCACGCTTTCACTGCCGTGACCCAAGTCCAATCCCTGTTCAGGGAACTAAGATCCTATAAGCCATGCAGCCAATCAAAAAAAAAAAAAAAGATTTTTCAGCTACAACACCAAATGCATAATCCATTAAGAATAAAATGGATAAATCTATCTGACTTAGTAAAAATGAGGACTTGACAGAGGCCTGAAACAAAGCAGCAGCAGCATCTTTACAGTGTCAGGGGAGTGGTTCTCAGCCTCATCTCAGGGGCAGGGCCTGGGCCTCCGCATTTTTACGAAGCTGTGTGGGTGACTCTATGTGCGGTCAGCATGGAGAAGCACTGAGGCAGGATGCTGCCACTGGGGAAAACATTACTCCCCAAACTTGAGTAGGAATGAAAGCAAGGGACTGCCCTGGTGGTCCAGTGGCTAAGACTCTGTGCTTCCCATTTGAGTCAGCTCTAATGAGGTGGATGAACCTAGAGCCTGTTATACAGAGTGAAGTAAGTCAGAAGGAGAAAGACAAATATCTGATATTAACACACATATATGGAATCTAGAAAGATGATACTGATGATCCTGCTTGTAGGGCAGCAAAGGACGCACAGACCAAGAGAACAGACTTGTGGACACAGTGGGGGAAGGAGAGGGTGGGCTGATGTGTGAGAGTAGTATTGAAACATATACATTACCATATGTAAAACAGATAGCCAATGGAAAGTGGCTGCATGACACAGGGAGCTCAAACCCCGTGCTCTATGACAACCTAGAGGGGTGGGATGGGGTGGGGGGTGGGAGGGAGGTTTAAGAGTGAGGGGACATATGTATACCTATGGCTGATTCATGCTGATGTATGGTGGAAACCACCACAATACTGTAAAGTAATTATCTTCTAATTTAAATAAAAAAAAAACAGACTGTGCTTCCACTGAAGGGGGCGCAGGTTCAATCTCTGGTCAGGGAACTATTAATAAGATCCCACTGCCACGCAGTGCAGCAAAAAATAGTTTTTTAATAAAAAAAATAAATCATATATTTTTTAAAGAAATGAAAGAGAGACAGAGTGAAAGTTCATGAGGCACAGGAGCCATCAGAGCCCCGACAAGCCTCCATCTTACACACAGGAATGCTTTGCAGCCACTTCACAGCACTGGCACACACAGCTGTGCTCACCGGGACGGGGGAGCCCTCGTACTCCAGGCGAAGCTGGGGATCGGGGAAGGCAGCCTGCCAGCAGTTCAGGTAGGAATCCTCATGCGTCAGGGACACCTCCTGGAGCCAGGACCTCTTGGATGACTTCAGAAGGGTCCTGTGGTCACTTGATAAATATAACTGAAAAGGACAGCAAGCAGATGTTTTCTATCACAACTATGCGAGCAGCAGTTCACTAGCTGGATGGCCAGTGTGTTCAAAAAATGAAAGTGTTAGTCACTCAGCCGTGTTCAACTCTGTGCTACTCCATGGGCTGTAGCCTGCCAGGCTCCTCTGCCCATGGGGTTCTCCAGGCAAAAATACTGGAGTGGGTTGCCATTCCCTTCTCCAGGGATCTTCCCAACCCAGGGATTGAACCTGGGTCTCTTAATCTGGCAGGCCGATTCGTTACCATCTGAGCCACCAGGGAAGGCCAGTGTGTTCAAAAGCAGTTTTCCAAAGCCCTGCTCTTACTGATCGTATGAGGGCACTCAACTTTATTTTGAAAAGGCCGTCTCAAGAGGCTGAGACCACTCACCCTTGCATCACCTCCAACTGCCTTCCCTTTCTTTGAATACCAAACCCAGCCTCCTTCTCCTTCTGTACTCCTCCTCTTGTTCAGGGCATTGGGTTTGGATCAGTATTTTATTCACTATGAATAATGTTGCATGAAATGTACTGCGTGAAGTGAATGCTCTTAAAACCAACACCAGCACAGATGATACTCATATGTAAGCCTCCAAGGGGGACTCAGCCCCTCTGGAATTGATGTCCACACTTGGGACTTCTGTCAGCTCTCTGGCTGACTTTTCAACTTTGCAGCACCCCATTTTGCTGAAAAGTCCATAAAGTTAGTTCCTGGTCAGCTGTTTACCAATACACCTTCCACCCTGCCCCTAGCAGTTGTTTCTGCATATTTTGATCACTGTTCATTAAACATCTCTTCTATGCAAAGCTGTGGCATGAAGCACTCTGGGGAAGGTGGAAATGAGTTACTGCCCTCTAGAAGTTTCCTGACTAACAAGAGAGAGGATTGAAATGGGAGCATCTGTAAGGTATGGTATCCAGCAGGGATGCCAAGAGCTACAGGAGCGGACAGGTGGGAACACTTGCTCTCCCAGGGGCTCAGGAAAGACTCCAAATAGGAGGTGATGTTTTGCCAGAGAGCCAGAGGGGATGAGCATGGGCCAGGACAGAGGGGATATATTGTTGTTCAGTCGCTCAGTTGTGTCTGACTCTTCTATGACCTCATAGGCTGCAGCAAGCCGGGCTCCTCTGTCCATGGGATTTCCCAGACAAGAATACTAGAGTGGGTGGCCATTTCCTTTGCCAGAGGATCTTCCCAACCCAGGGATGGAACCCTCGTCCCCTACATTGACAGGCAGATTCTTTACCATTGAGCCACCAGTGAAGCCCCAAGGACATATTACAGAGGGGCTTAAATGCCAGTCAACAGCAGCACTTAATGCAGAGGGCAGCTGGGAGGTGGGAAGAGAGAGCACTATGGACTTTTCATTGGAGATGGGAGGTGAGAAGAGCTGACCTTTTAAAGGATCAACCTGATAGCATCCTGTCAGTATGGAATAAAGTCAGGATAGACTGAAGGGGTCAAGGTATGGGGAAGTGGCATTGGCAATGCAAAGAAGGACCAGACTGCATTATGAAGGAAGAGCCACAGGACCTAACAACTGGCGCTGTATGTGGGTGGGAAAGAAAGATAGGTCCAAGATGTACTGTGGCTTCAGCCTGGCTGATGGGGAGGATGGCCATGCCATTCCGAGCTAATGGAAAATAATATACATCTCAAGCCACAAACATTGCTTTCTTCATATAAAGAAAAATATCAATACAATCAGGAACAAATCTAGATGGCCACCATCACCAGATTTTTCATAAATACCCTGAAAGGGCTTGCTAATTAAAAGATGAAAAATAGAAATAAGAGGTATGAGAACTTGGGATGAGATAAAATTGTTATAATTTGAACATGAGGTGACTGTATACCTAGAAGTCACAAGAGAAGCAACTAGAATTAATGAGTAAGTGATTTCATCAAAGATGAGTAGAAAAAAGTCAATGTTTTTCTTCTATTTTTTACTGCAACTGTCAAAAGGACCTGCCTTAACAGCTTCCAAAATAGAAGATATCAAATAATAACCTTGATGAGATCAGTGTCAGATCTATGGGAAGGAGAGCACAAAACTTTACTGAGATGTAGAAAGGAATAATTGGATAGGGACTTCCCTGGTGGTCCAGTGGTTAAGAGTCTTTGCTCACACTGCAGGGTGTACAGGTTTGATTCCAGTTTGGGTAAGATCCCACATGCCTCACAATGTGGCCAACAAAAAAAGACAAAGAAACAAAGAAAGAAAAGAATAATTGAAGAAACAGATATCTCAGAGGACAAATAAAGCTACTAAACAGGTGAATGCACTTGATTTTACAATGTCAGTCAAAACACCAAGTGATTCCCCCCACTACAGGGGCAGAGGGACTTTAAAAAATTGTTACTACATTTAACTGAAAGATTAATTCCTAACATAATTCAAAGAAGTATCATGAGAAGGAATTAGCCCTACAAGTCCTCAAGGTTGTATTATAAAACTACAGTTGGGAAATTAAAAAAATAGACAACTTCAGTTCAACAGTCCCAAATAGGAAGCTCAGAAACAGTCATATGTAATAATGTATGCAGCATGCTTCAGTGAAGAAAGGGATAATTACTCAAGAAATAACACAGATACAACCAACAAGTCATTTGGGGGAAATTTAGATGTTCACATTAAGCCCTTGATCAAAATAAATCCCAAGTGGATGAAAGAATAAACTTAAGCAATACTTTAAGTTCAGACATCTAAAAATTAATACAAGTTACTCTTTTTATCACATCTTTGGAACAGACTTCAAAGGCTCTGAGCCATGGAAGGAATTACAAAGAAAAGCACTGATAGGTTTGACTCAAACATAGATTAGAACAGCTACAATTTAAAAGCCAAGCAACAAAAGAGAGGAAATACTAGTAACACACGTGACACATTTTTATCATCTGTGAAAGAGCAGATATTAAAGCCCAAGGCAATGAACAGGCAAAAAGAGTAGATGATTTATAGGAAAGAGAAAGAGAGATGAGATGGAAGGGGGAGGTAGGAAAAGAAGTAGCAGGAAAAGAAAGAGAAAGGGAAAAGAAAAGAATAAAATAATATCTAAATGTTGTAGTGCTTGTGATCTTCCCTATATTTTAAGATTTTCCCTTTATAAAGTAAGTCAAAATGTTAGTAGGGTTCCTCTCTCAATAAAACAGTGATGATTTACTGTCCTTTCTCTGATGAGATATTTCCTCTAATTTTCACATTTAAAATCAGGCTGCACACAGGGAAGTTTATGAAAAAGGAAGCTTGAGAAAAGAATTTTATGCATGGTCAGGATTGACTAAGATTAGATTGAATTTAATTATATCAATGAATTTTATTATTAAAAGTAAACTAATACAAAAAAATTCAGCTGTGCATTATGGGTAGACTTAGATATTGTCATACTGAGTAAAGTCAGACAGAGAAGGAGAAATATCATATGATATCACTTATAGGCAGAATCTAAAAAGAAATGGTACAAATGAACTTATTTACAAAACAGACTCACAAACTTAGACAATGAACTTATGGTTGCTGGGGGAGGTGAGGTGGGGGAAAGGATGGGGGAAAGGGATAGTTAAGAGAGTTTGGGATGGACGTGCACACGCTGCCGTATTTAAAATGGATAACCAATAAGCCCCTACTGTATAGCTCAGGGAGCTCCACTCAATGTTATGTGGCAACCTGGATGGGAGGGGAGTTTAGGGGAGAGAGGATACATGTTTATATGTGTCTGAGTCCCTCTGACCATCACCTGACCATCACCTGATTGTTAATTAACTATACTCCAATATGAAGCAAAAAGTTAAAATAAAATCAGGCTGCAGCTTACCATCTATGGTGTTTCAGAGTGTAACTGCCAGCATTAATTTCTTAGTACAAAATAATTTAGTATAAAAACATTTCTTAGTACAAAAATAATGATGATGATGATGATGCCACATCAAACAATAAAGGAATCTTTGAATCAATGAAAAAATGTTACATTAACACCAGCTCTGCCATTTAGTAGCCATGTGACTTGGAACAAAAGCAATTAATTTGCTGTGCCTCAGTTTTCCCATTAGTAAAACTGTGGTAAAATAGTCCCTATTTTTAAAGACTTGTTGGGAGGAATAAATGAATTAATATATGTGAAGCACTACACATGTAGTAAGGTATAACTGGAAAAGACTTTGATGCTGGGAAAGATGATTGAAGGCAGGAGGAGAAGAGAGTGACAGAGGATGAGATGGTTGGATGGCATCACCAACTCAATGGAAATTAATTTGAGCAAACTCCCGGAGATAGTGAAAGACAGGGAAGCCTGGTGTGCTGCAGTTCATGAGGTCACAAAGAGTCGGACATGACTTAGTGACTAAACAACAACAACAACATGGTATAATAACCTCCATTTTTATAGACAAGATGCAAAAATGTTAAATAAGTTACCCAAATTCCCATCCCATAGGATTCTCAGCTGGAATTCATATTTGTCTGAATCTCCAAGGTGGAGGTTAAGATCAAAGACTTGTGCTCCCTGATTTATGCAAATATGTTAGCATGGGTGACATTAAACAGCTGTCAGGGCCTCTCACCTTCTGAGATGGCCTACATTCTGTCTATGGAGTATGTATCTCCCTGAAAAAACCTTTTTTCACTAAAAAAAAAAAAGCTGTCAGATTATTATTATATAACCTGATCATTTAACTTGTAAGTGGAGGTGGTATGAGTTTTTGCTTTTTACCAGATGCATTGCAAAAAAGGTTTTTTCCCCCTTACTCGTTAGCTTTTAAGGATGTATTTTTGTAATCCATGAGGTTGGAAGGAAAAAACTGGCCCAAAACTGCCTTGGAAAAGCTGCAGTCTGATAATATAATGAGACCAGAGATGGAGCCCATACCTGTAGAGTTCTCTGTCCACTTCAGTAAGTAGCCAGTAGTCCACCCGGAAACAAAAGTGACTGGTCCCAGTAGACCTGCAACATGATGACTCACCATTCTGTCGTCAAATCCTCCTGTTATCCCGAGGCGGAAGTTCTGTCCGTATCTGAGGACTTGACCGATGACCTCTCCAGCTGCACTGTCGGTGGAGAATGAATATAATATCAATTCTCTGTATTAGGATCATTCTACTGCTCTATTTTTTTGTGTATGCAGTTTTGTTTATAATTTTCTTACAGCCCCATGGACTCTCTATATACCATGTTGTCGTTCAGTCGCTAAGTCGTGCGATCCCATAGACAGCAGAGACCAGTGTGCTATCTATGGGATTTTCCAGGAATACAGAATACTGAGTGGGTTGTCATTTCCTTTTCCAGGGGATCTTCCCAACCCAGAGACCAAATCAGGTGGTGCTAATGGTAAAGAATCTGCCTGCCTGTGCAGGAGATGCAAGAGACTTGGGTTCAATCCCTAGGTAATGGAAGAGTCCCTGGAATAGGAAAATGGCAACCTGCTCCAGTATTCTTGCCTGTGAAATTCCATGGACCAAGAAGCCTGGCAGGCTACAGCCTATGGGGTCCCAAAGAGTTGAACAGGACTGAGATGATGCCTACTCGTGTACAGTAATGAAATAAGTCACTAACTAAAAGGTCTTTTCTTTTGACCTTCAAATCTTGCTGGCACCTTATTCACCACCTTCCAACACAGTCAGGACACAGAACGTTCCCACTCTGTGAGCCTAGGATGGACTGAGCACATCATACTGTCCTGCTGCTGCTGCTGCTGCTAAGTCACTTCAGTCGTGTCCGACTCTGTGTGACCCCATAGACGGCAGCCCACCAGGCTCCTCCATCCCTGGGATTCTCTAGGCAAGAACACTGGAGTGGGTTGCCATTTCCTTCTCCAGTGCAGGAAAGTGAAAAGTGAGAGTGAAGTCGCTCAGTCGTGTCCAACTCTTCACATACTGTCCTACACTAATGAATTGGCCCAAGTTCACTGACATCTTTTTTTAACTGAAGTACAATTGATATATAATGTTGCATTTAGTTTTAAGTATATACAACATAATTCAACATTTATATACATCATGAGATGATCACCATGATAAATCTAGTTACCACCTGATGCCATTTAAAATTATTATGATATTACTGATTATATTCCCTCATCTATACAAGACATTTCCAAACACTGACATCTTTAGAGAAAAGCAAGGTAACAAATTTGCAGACATTTGGTATACTCTTCCCTCTTAATCTTCCAAGAAACAGAAATTGTGATCAATTTTTAGTTGTTTTAACATAAATAGTCTGCATTCAAAAAAAAAAATCTAAAGACTTAAAGGACTGACTATATCCCTATCATATAAACTTGCTATCATTAGTAACAAACTGAAAGCAATAACTTTTGATTGTTATTATGTATTTATTCTCCAAGGACTTAAATGCTCATCTACAATAATTCAAGCACATTTTAAGTGGATAATTAATTTTAAAAGAGCAAATCTCTGTGTACTATCTTACATTTAACTATATATTTCTGATGCAGAAATAGCATAGCAACATTAAAAATAATGAAAGTACTTGGGTGAGCTCAAAAGCATTAGGAAATGATATTAGGAAAACCCCACTTGGCTTCTCAAGCAGAATCTGAATTTTATTCCCTGGAACAATACTCTCAAATGGAGCATCTGGAACTGAACTCAAATTACCCATTATCCTGATGTTTATGTGAAGGAATTGTAAAGATCCCTTGACAATCATTCTCAAGATAAGAAAATAGGATGAGAATCACAGAGAATGTTCATATAACCTCTGACTCCAATCAGCAGTGCTCTCATTCCAGAAGATCCTTAAGCTGCAAGTGAAAAGATATTTCTGATGCAAAGGAGCCTATTATACAATTCAAGTTTCTTTACCACAAAATAGTAAAAGTGTTTCTGCCAACTGGGATCTTGATTTGAGCTGCGCTTAGGCCACAGGGCACCTCTAATTCATTGCTCAGATGGGCTTTAATCTCATCTGGAGTCATACACAGGCTGAGGTCCCCACGCAGAAACAGATCAGCCTCTGTCTCAGGATGTTCGGGACTCACAAGCATCACTTTGTCACCGTAGTGAATGTATCCGTCTTCAGATATGGAAAGCTGCATCTGCGATTGAAATAGGAATTTTTCAAATAAACCATGCAATTCCTTCTGCCACCGCAGATGTACCCCATTTTATTTTATTAATTTTTGGCTGCACCCCAATTTTTGGTGGCATGTGGGATATAGTTCCCTGATCAGAGATGGAACCCATGCCCCCTGCATTGGAAAGCAGAGTCTTAACCACTGGACCACTGGGAAAGTCCCTACCCTATTTTAATAAGGAATGGACTTGAATTTCCTCAGATCCTTATTCTTTCTTTTCGTGCCACCAATCTGCTCCCAATTTGCCAAACTGAAGCCCCTGATAATCCCAAATGAAGTAAAATAAAGCTCATGAGAAATCACATGGATTGATTCCGTTACTATTCCATTACATTCCTTGAAAATATCTTGAGCACCAACAAAAGGGCATTTTACTTATGAATGCATCAACCTATTCACTTCTTAATTTGGAGAGGCTTCCCTGGTAGCACAGTTGGTAAAGAGTCTGCCTGCAATGCAGGAGACCCAGGTTCGATCCCTGGGTTGAAAAGACCCCCTGGAGAAGGAAATGACAACCCATTCCAGTATTCTTACCTGGAAAATCCTATGGACAGAGGAGCCTGGCAGGCCACAGTCCATGGGGTCACAAGAGTCCGACATGACTAATTTGGAAAATATAGATAAACGTAATTATAGTAAACTTCTCACGTTTCTAAAATCTTGCTTTTGTTGTTTAGTCGCTCAGTCATATGTGACTCTTTTGCCGCCACATGAACTGTAGCCCTCCAGGCTCCTCTGTTCATGGGATTTCTCAAGTAAGAATACTGAAGTGGGTTGCCATTTCCTTCTCCAGAACTTCCTGATCAAGGGATCAAACCCAGGCCTCCTGCATTGGCAGGCGAATTCTTTACCGCTAAGCCACCAAGGAAGCTCTTATAAAATCTTAGGGGATTTTAAATATTGTGATTATTTAAAGATAAAAATGGGAATTTTCCAAATGATCACTCACTTATGGAATATTTGCTTGCTTAACATATTCCCACACTTAATTTGATAAAGTTTTGAAAATTTTGTTTGAATTTACAGTTACCGGTCTCAAAAGATTCTCTTTTAGTCTTCTGTTTCTCTGTATGAGAAGTTGTCCCTTATCCCTCTTTGCTAAGAAGTCTTTCATGATCTCCTGGTTAAAGAGAAAAATGAATGAAATCCAAACAATCAACAAGAGTCCTGAATAATACACACATTTAGAGCTTTTAGGTCACAAGAACATTAAGTTGAAAAAGTAAAATTTTAGAATGAAAAAAGAAATGTGAGAATAACAGGAGTGGTAGACTTTTCAGCATTACACTTTAGTATTACTTTTTATTTCATTTGGAATGTTTAGAAAAACAAGAAAGACATGAAAAAGAATAATCACCTGTAATTACTTCAACCAGTGACAAACATGAGTAACATTTGAAGGTCATATGCTCCCCCTTCTGAGGTCTCTGCTAGTTCTATGATGATGAACACTAGATGTCCTCCCTGATGGCCCAGGGTCTAGTTAAGATCATGGAGAAATTCAGGGCAATGAGTATAAGATCAGTAAAAGGGATGCTACCGGGAGCCTTAGGAGGTGATGTGTGATGGGGATGGGAGCAGTAATTTTGCTCAGGGTCTGCCTTCTCACCTGGACTGAAGCTTCCAGTCTGTAGGTCTCTAAGGAACAGAGGGAAATTAGTGGGGCTTTGGACGAATGGAGAGACACAGACAGGGATGTTGAGAGTTTGGGAGATCTAGAGATGCAGTGAACCTAGAGTCTGTCATACACAGTGAAGTAAGTCAGAGAAAGAAAAACATCATATATTAACGTATACATATGGAATCTAGAAAAATGGTACTGGTACTGATAAACCTATTTGCAGGGCAGGAATAGAGATGTAGACATAAAAAGTGGACTTGTGAACACAGTGGGGGTGTGGAAGGGAAGGGTGGGATGAATCGAGAAAGTAGCTGACGTAGATACACTATCACGTGTGAAATAGAGAGCTAGTGGGAGGTGGTTGTACTGAACAGGGAGCTCAGCTCCTTGCTCTGTGATGACCTGGGTGGGGGAGCCGGGGAGGGAACGGGGAGATGGGAGGGAAGTCCAAGAGGGAGGGGACATATACGTATATATACATATAGCTGATTCACTTTGTAGTACAGGAGAAACTGTACGTGGACCTCATAGACTGTAGCAGGAGGCTGCAGAGGCTGACATCACAGTGACCGACCACCACCACCAACACAATGCTTTGCTGTGTTATGTTGGTTTCTGCTGTACAACAGTGTGATTCAGCTCTAAGCACCTGTATGTCCCCTCCCTCTTGGACCCCCCCCCCGCCCTCCCCACTCCCATCCCACCCCTCTAGGTCGTCATAGAGCACCCAGCTGAGCTCCCTGTGCTATATAGACGCTTCCCGCTAGCTTTCCGTTTTACACATGGAAGTTAGACTCCAATAAAAATAAATGTTAAAAGCTAAAGAGAGAGAGAGTAGAAAGGCGTGAACTTGTGGGACAGCCTGTGAGATTCTCAGGGAGTTCATAGGGAGATGGGGTTTTAGGGACATTGGATGTGAGCTGGGTGAGAAAGGAGGCTTAGGATGCTCAAAGAAGGGGCTGGAACTTGGGCCAGGTGTGGGAGTCCCCGGGCCATGGGTGGGCTGTGGCGGGCCACACCCTTCGTACCTCCTCCAGGTAGACGTCCTCATTCCAGTTGCCAATCCGGACTCGTGGACCGTACAGGTTCTGCGCCATCGTCCCCAGCTCTCCCACCAACAAGCTTCGGGCACAGCGCCCTTGTTAGCTTCCTCGTCGCTATGACGACCCAGCGCCCAGCGATTGGCCAAGGGCTGGGACCCTGCTAGCCAATAAGTGAGTCGCGCTGGGCTGAGCGCTGCCGCACCCCAGGGTCTGTCACCCACCCCCCACCCCCAAGCTCATTCCGCCTCACTTCCATCCTTAGGTTTATCTTGAGTTAAATGGTTAAACAGGAGAGAGAGAAGACTCGAGGTTACAGACCCCGTTTTGTCGTAAATGCTCTCAAACTTTTTTTTCTTTTGGAATCTAAAAGAAACTGATTTTAAGGAGGTATCCCTTGGTTTGGGGGGGGGGGGGCGCGCAGCAAAGAGGAGTTTTGAAATGGAAGCCGAGCTTGCTTGCAGTCTGTTTTTATAATCAGCAAGCAGCCATTTCACCATAAATCATAAAACAAAACAGACTTGATGTAGAGATTTGGAAACCAAAATAACATAGAAAAAAGGAGGAAGGGACAATTACTCACAATTTTCACATCTTCCAGAGTAAGAAATATATCATATTAGCCTATTCGTGGATTTGTTTCTGAGGTGGTTCTTATTTTCACAGGCTTTACAGCATTCCTTCTCCTTCCCCCAGGTACCAGGTGCAAGAAGAAGTCAATGATTTGCAATAACTGTTGATAAAACCGGAATATACTACAGCCAGTATTTTTACACAAAATATAATTTTTGTAAGTAGGAGGGGGAAGCAATTGCAGGACTCCCTGGGACCTGATGCTAATCGAATGCATTCAGTAATTCATCTTTATTTACTGTCTACTAAGACAGGACAAAAGACACAGGGATCTTTTTTCTCTTCAGCAACCCCAGACTAAAAAAGAAAAGAATATATGGGGGGATAAAATGACTTCTGAGGAATGAAATGAATGCAGTTAGAGATGTGCCAATGGTCAGAAAGAGAAAAACAAATATTGTATATTAATGCATATATGTGGAATCTAGAAAAATGATATAGATGAACCTATTTGCAGGGCAGGAATAGCGATGCAGACATAAAGAACAGACATGTGGACAAGGTGGGATGGGGGAAGGAGTGGGTGCGATGAACCGGGAGATTAGCACTGACATATATACACACTACCATATATAAAATAGATAATTAGTGGAAAGCTGCTGTATTGCTCAGTGCTCTGTGAAGGCCTAGAGGGGTGAGATGGGGATGGAAAGGAAGTCCAAGGGGGAGGGGATACATGTATACACAGAGCTGATTCACTTCGTTGTAGAGCGAAACTAACACAACATTGTGAAGCAATTATACTCCAATATGTTTTTTAAAGATATAACATGAAGGGCCGTAGTAGCCTAAAGAAAAGATTCTTTTCTGCCTTGGGAGATGGTGAGAATGAGAGTCAGGCTCTATGGGTGGTGACTGAAGGAAGGGGGACTTTGGAGATGAACTTGGATTTGAGCTGGCAGGTTGCAGCCTGGGATACAAACGGGAATCCATGAGCTTTGTGAATACAGCATCACATGCTAGGATCCTTTGAAAGGATAAGTGGGACAAAGAAGGTAAGTCAGACATCATACCACTAACTGCACTTGATAAATCAAGGAACTGAGACTCAAAAATGCTATGGCTTATCCAAGTTTAAACTGCTAACAGTGGCTCAAAGCAAGGACTTAACTCAGATTTTCTGAATCCAAAGTCCATGTTTTCTCTTTGTCTACAAATTTCTTGTAAAATTGGGAGTATGATAAGGCTACTTAATAAATTCATATGACTTATAAAGTGTCTAATGATTCAGTTATTTGCTTAACTCAAGACAGCTTCCACCTGTTTTCTTTGTGCTATTATGATCGAATACAGCATAATTTTCTATTTTACAGGCTCAGCAGTACAGTTACATACATGTTGCTTTATGCGATTGCTTCTTAGTCAGGATTTCAAATGTTCAATTATACTCTTTTGTAAATTACATACATAATTATCTTTGTGTGTCTGCTCACTCGTTCAGTCGTGTCTGACTCTTTGAGAGCCCATGGATTGTAGCCCACCAAGTTCTTCTGTCCATGGATTTTTCCAGGCAAGAATACTGGAGCAGGTTGCCATTTCCTCCTGCAGGGGATCTTCCTGACCCAGGGATTGAAACTGTGTCTCTTGCATCTCCTCCTGTATTGACAGGCAGATTCTTTACCACTGTGCCACCTGGGAAGCCCATGATTATCTTTACTGGTGCTCTTTATTTTTTCAAGTGTATACCAATTACAGCCTGGTATTATGTGATTTCAACCTGAAGAATCTCTGTTGGGATTTCTTATAAAGCAAAATTTCTTTTCTCTAAGGCTATATTCACTTCTCTTTCTTCTTTTTTCTCTCTGTTCTTCAAACTGCATAAAATTTCTATTGATTTATCTTCAACTTTATTCTTGCCTGGAGAAGTCCATGGACAGAGCCTGGCAGGCTACAGTCCATGGGGCCGCAAAGAGTGGACATCTCTGAGCAGCTAACACTTTCACTTTGGGCTTCCCTGGTGGCTCAGACAGTAAATCAAGGAGACCCAAATTTGATCCATGGGTTGGGAAGATCCCCTGGAGAAGGGAATGGCAACCCATGTCAGTAATCTTGCATGGAGAATTCCATGGACAGAGGAGCCTGGCAGGCTAGAGTCCAGCATAGAGAGTCAGACATAACTGAGTGACTAACACACACACACATGCTTATTTCTTCTTCTGCCAGCTCAAGTCTACTACTCCATCTATCTGGTGAGTGTTTCATTTTGGTTATGATACTTAGTTCCAGAATCTCCTTGGGCTTCCTTAGTGGCTCAGTTGGTAAAGAATCTGTCTGCAATGCAGGAGACCTGGGTTCGATCCTTGGGTCAGGAAGATCCCCTGGAGAAGGAAAATAGCAACCCACTCCAGTACTCTTGCCTGGAGAATTCCAAGGACAGATGAGCCAGGCAAGCTATAGTCCATGGGATCACAAAGAGTCGGACACGACTGTGTGACTTTCACTTTCACTTTCATGATACTTAGCTCCAGAATCTCCACTTGGCTCTCTCTCTCTCTTTTTTTTTTTCATTTATTTTTATTAGTTGGAGGCTAATTACTTTACAATATTGTAGTGGTTTTTGCCATACATTGACATGAATCAGCCATGGATTTACATGTGTTCCCCATCCTGAACCCCCCTCCCACCTGCCTCCCCATCCCATCCCTCTGGGTCATCCCAGTGCACCAGCCCCGAGCACTTGTCTCATGCATCCAACCTGGATTGGCAATCTGTTTGACATTTGATAATATACATGTTTCGATGCTGTTCTCTCAGATCATCCCACCCTCGCCTTCTCCCATAGAGTCCAAAAGTCTGTTCTATACATCTATGTCTCTTTTTCTGTCTTGCATATAGGGTTATTGTTACCATCTTTCTAAATTACTAGAACACTTTATAACACCATACACAAAAATAAACTCAAAATGGATTAAAGATCTAAATGTAAGGCCAGAAACTATAAAACTCCTAGAGGAGAACATAGGCAAAACACTCTGACATAAATCACAGCAAGATCCTCTATGACCCACCTCCCAGAATATTGGAAATAAAAGCAAAAATAAACAAATGGGACCTAATGAAACTTAAAAGCTTTTGCACAAGAAAGGAAACTATAAGCAAGGTGAAAAGACAGCCTTCAGAATGGGAGAAAAGAATAGCAAACGAAGAAACAGACAAAGGATTAATCTCAAAAATATACAAGCAACTCCTGAAGCTCAATTCCAGAAAAATAAATGACCCAATCAAAAAATGGGCCAAAGATCTAAACAGACATTTCTCCAAAGAAGACATACAGATGGCTAACAAACACATGAAAAGATGCTCAACATCACTCATTATTAGAGAAATGCAAATCCAAACCACAATGAGGTACCGTTACACGCCAGTCAGAATGGCTGTTATCCAAAAGTCTACAAGCAATAAATGCTGGAGAGGGTGTGGAGAAAAGGGAACCCTCTTACACTGTTGGTGGGAATGCAAACTAGTACACCTACTATGGAGAACAGTGTGAAGATTCCTTAAAAAACAGGAAATAGAACTGCCATATGACCCAGCAAATCACACTCCTGGGAATACACACCGAGGAAACCAGAACTGAAAGAGACACGTGTACCCCAATGTTCATCGCAGCACTGTTTATAATAGCCAGGACATGGAAGCAACCTAGATGCCCATCAGCAGATGAATGGATAAGGAAGCTGTGGTACATATACACAATGGAATATTACTCAGTCATTAAAGAGAATATATTTGAATCAGTTCTAATGAGATGGATGAAACTGGAGCCCATTATACAGAGTGAAGTAAGCCAGAAAGATAAACACCAATACAGTATACTAACGCACTTGGCTCTTTTTAAATCATTTCTTTTTGATATTCTATATCTGAGGAGGCATTGTCATCAGACTCTCCTTAAATTCTTTAACTTTGGTTTCTCTTAGTTCTTTGTGCATATTTATAATAACTGCTTTGAAGTCTTTGTTCATTTGGGCCCTCTCAAAACCTGTTATTTTCCTTGTACCTGGGTCACATGTTCCTGCTTATTTGCAGGTCTCATAATTTGTTGTGAAACCTGAACATTTTAGGTAGCATACTGTAGGAACTCTGTATTTTGGTTCCCCACCCCCAAAGCCTGAGGTTGCTGTTTGCTTATCCACTCGTGTATCTATTTAGTGACTCTGGCTGGACTAGTTAGTGAGGTCTACTCCCCAACGGTGTACAGCCCTCTGACGTCACTCTTTAGGGTACAGTCCTGAACACACGCAAGTTCCCTGGATCCCCTAAATAAATCTTAAAATGATAAGGTAACATAAAGAAGCATCTCATAACTGACAACACAGGTGTATTTAAGAGTCAGGTGATGGGACTTCCCTGATGCCCCAGTGGTAAAGAATCCACCTTACAATCCAGGGTGCGGGTTCAATCCCCAGTCGGGGAACTAAGATCCCACCTGACTCGGGTTAACTAAGCTCACACTCCACAACTAGAGAGTCTGTGTGCTGCATTAAAAGGATTCCACATGGAGGCTTCCCTGGTGGTCCAGTGATAAAGAATCCATCTTTCAATGCAGGGGACGCTAGTTTGATCCCTGTTCCAGGAAGACCCCACATGCCATGGAGTAACTAAGCCTGTGTGCCACAACTACTGAAGCCCGCACGCCTGGAGTCCATGCTCTGCAACAACAGAAGCCCCGGCAACCAGAAGCCCACGCACTGCAACAAACAGCAGCCCCCGTTCACTGTAACTCCGCAACTGGAGGAAGCGTGGGTGCAGCAGCGAAGACCCACCACAGCCAAAAAGTAAAATAAATAAATTAATTAAATTTTTTTTAAAAAAGAGCTCACATGACACATTACAGATCCCTTGTGCTGCAACTAAGACCCAATGTAGTCAAATAAATAAATAAAATTTTCAAAGAAATAAATAAAAGCCAGGTGATAGTAACAAAACTATAAACAAACATATAAGGAGTTTTTGGAAAGAGCTTTTGACTAATTTTTACTTTTAATTTGGAAAAGTTATAAAATCTTTAGTTTATGGCAATTACAGAGCACTTTAAATTTACATTCTTCAACACCCCTCAAAGCTACAATAACAGGAATGTGCACATACATTGCTAGTCTCTGAGTCATTTACTCAGTTCATTATGTAGCCATAAGTATTTGTTTAAATTAGGTCACCATTCCCTCCCTTTTGGAAGTATTATAATTTTGACATAAACCAGGTATATATTGGAAAACTCATTTGCTATTTTTTTTTCATGATTTGATGAGGCTCTTGGAAAAATTTAATTGGAGCCTTTTGTTACTTGCTTGTGAGACATCTAGCAGGATGAGAAAAGTCAAAGAAATCCTTGGACAGGATCATTTTTAGAAAGGAAAATTAGGATAAAGTTCAGATATTGAGAAAGAGAAATGAGAGTTATCGTCTTAGAAACAAGTAACTTCCAGGCTGCTGAAAATAAGTTTTCAAGTCCTCATTGGACAAGACACATTGTAAGTCATCATAGTGTCCTAAATTTAAAAATGGGGTCGACACTCCTTTCACTCAGTTTATGCAGCTATTTTCGTCTCTGGGCCTTAGCAACTTCATCAATAAAAATGAGTTAAGGATAATTTTACAGATAATTATTTAAGAGGCATTTCCAAAATATGCTATGTGTGTTAACAGATATGGAGGGGGAAAGAGGTCTCCTGTAGATCAGTTTGAGAAATGGTGGGTTAAACAGGCACCTTATTGCAGTCCTTGTCAGAGCCTTGAATGTAATGATGCTCATAATAAACCCTCAAAAAGATGATACGTATGGCATTTCTCAAGCTAAGTTCACCGTGGAATACATTTTTTAAAGAATCATTGTACTTCGCTAATGGTCCAGTGGTTAAAAATCCTCCTGTGACTGTAGGGGACACAGGTTTCATCCCTGATCCAGGAAGATCCCATATGCTTCAGAGCAACTAAGCCAGGGCACCAGAACTACAGAGCCTGAGTGCCCTAGAGCCCGTGCTCTGAAACAAAAGAAGCTACCACAATGAGAAACCCACGCACTGCAACTAGAGTGTAGCCCTCACTGGCCACAAGCAGAGAAAGGCCGTGTTTAGCAACAAAGACCCAGTGCAGCCAAAAACAAATAAACAATAGTTTTAAAAATAAATAATAAAATAAGAAGAATCATCTTGCAAGAATAATTTTTATGAGATTTTTGTGAGGCTCAAATGACATAATACTGTGTAAAATGGGCAGGACTTGGACCTCTAGATAAAAGAATCAAGATAAGCACTTGCCAGAGGAAGAAAACAGGATGCAGTAGGGCAAAGAAGCTGGAGTCTCTCAGGGGCCAGGAAGGAGCAACAAGGTAAGGAATGTGAGTAGGGAGAAGACAGAGGGGGAGGGGAGACCCAAGGTACCAGCGCAAGGGCTGTGAATTTCCTTCTTTAAGTCAAAGAGAGCTATGAAAGTTTCCAATGCAAGGATGTCGACAGAGAGCAGAGTGGAGCTTTGGAAGTTTGCTGGAGCTATAGGCTGTGAATCGCAGGCAACCAGGCCAAGTAGAGGGCAGGAAGCCCAGTTAGGAGACGCCCTGATGAGAGGGGATGGATATGTTTAAGTAGAGAGGGAGAGGAATGATAATAACACCTCAGGTCAGGAGCTCTTCGAAAAATGACTGTGCAGTGGGGGAATCCATCATTAACCCACGCAAGAGTCACCAAGTGCCAAGTACTATGGAAATTGTGGGCCCTGCCTTTGTGCAGGGTCAAAAGGTAGACACAATGCTGAACAAGTACATACACACGTGAAGCCTCATGCCAGAGGGTCAAGGTGGGAGTCTTCTCTGAAAGGATGTTGGCTAATAACCATCTTTTGACAAGTAGATAGGCTTCCGGGCTTCCCTGGTGGCTCAGATGGTAAAAAATCCATCTGCAATGCAGAAGACCTGGGAAGATCCCCTGGAGAAGGGAATGGCAACCTACTCCAGTATTCTTGCCTGGGAAATCCAGTGGATAGAGGAACCTGGAAGGCTACAGTTCATGGGGTCGCAAAGAGTGAGATATGACTGAGCGACTAACACTTTCACTTTGGCGAATAGGCAGGGTAATGAAAGTCCTGATCCATCTACATCATCATTTTGGGCTCCAAAATCACTGTGGGTGGTGACTGAAGCCACAAAATTAAAAGATGCTTTCCCCTTGGAAGGAAAGCTGTGACATACTTAGACAGTGCATTAAAAAGCAGAGATATAAATTTGCTGACAAAGATCCATATAGCTCTGGTTTTTTTAGTAGTCAAGTACAGATGTGACAGCTGGACCATAGAGAAGACTAAGCACCAAAGAATTGACGCTTTCGAATTGTGGTGCTGAAAAAGACTCTTGAGAGTCCCTTGAACAGCAAGGAGATCAAACTAGTCAATCCTAAAGGAAATCAACCCTGAATATTCATTGGAAGGATTTTTCTGAAGCTGAAGCTCCAACACTTTGGCCACCTGATGTGAAGAGCTGACTCACTGGAAAAGACCTTGATGCTGGGGAAGATTAAAGGTGAAAGGAGAAGGGGGAGGCAGAGGGTGAGATGGTCAGATGGCATCACTGACTCAATGGACATGAGTGTGAGCAAACTCCGGGAGATGGTGAAGGACAGGGCAGCCTGGCATGCTGCAGTCCATGGGGTCGCAAAGAGTCGGACACGACTGAGCAACTGAACAACAAGGACCTACTGTGTGGCACAGGGAACTCTGCTCAATGTTATGTGGCAGCTTGGATGAGAGGGGAGTTTGGGGAAGAATGGATACATGTGTATGTATGGCTGAGTCACTTTGCTCTTCACCTGAAACTATCACAACATTGTTAGTCTGCTAAACTCCAATATAAAATAAAAAATTATTTAACCAAAGAAAAGAAAGTGCTGGCCTTTATTACTCCAGAAAGATATAAATAGAAGCATTTTACACATTGAGGGCAAGATTTAGAATGCAACAAGGATAAATCCATTTGGGTCCTTCTATCCTATTCTTTTGCAATATGAAAGTTGGTAATTACAAACACACTCTGAAAGCAAAGCAACCGCACAAACGCTTACAGTGCACTAGAACATGATGGAGAAACGAACCAGTTCCAGGAACTCCTGGAGAATGTCAATGCAAAGACACATTTCCCCAAAACATCAGCATTTCCAGTTCCTTTAATCTGATGGGAAAAGAGAGAATGTCCCTTCAATTCACAAATGAGGAAACGGAAGCACAGAAAGTTTACGGGAAATACTCAAGTTAGCATAGGAGTCAGAACTGAAAGCCACCACGAGAATGTAGGAAGAGAGGAGGAAGAAAAAAAGGAGAGAAACCAGAGAAAAATAGGGCCTTGTATTATATTTTTATAGCATCCCCAGGTGTCACATCACTTTACACACATCTTTTCACTTGAAAATTACCCTTATAGGAGGTTGGAAAATAAATCTGTGCTCTGTAGCCAGCTCTGTGAATTAAAAGAAAAGCTCTGGAGCCGAACACTCCTAGTGCAGAGCCCCAGAACTAACCACTGGCAGCCTGTGGGACCCTTGAGCAAAGTCATGACCTCTTTGTGACTCAGTTTCTCCATCTGTAAAATGAGGAAATAATAATACCCACTTCCTATGGTTACTGAGAGGCATAAATGGGAGCCCACATGTAATACCCTTGGCACAGTGCACAGGACAGGATATTGCTGCTCATTGAATTACAAATATTAGCATCAGGCATGGCTTGACCAAGGAGTTCTCTGTTTGCAAGATTCACAAGTTTGAAGTTCAAGGGATATTTCATTTAATAAAAGGGAAAACAAAGACCCAGCCAGGGGAAGAGAAGTGGCTATGGTCAGAGAGCTAGTGATCCCAGGATTTCTACTAATTCCTTCTCTTTGACTCTAAGGTTCTGAGTATGAGGCTGGGAGATGAAGCATGTTTTCTGTACATAATCCCAACGTAGACAGTAATGGTGGTAATGTTTAATATTAGAGCTCTGTGTGGTAGAAAAATTTCATCTAGGGAGTTAATTACCTCTGAAGGTATCATTCGGCCTTCTCTTAGGGCAAACTCTGTGGGCCAGTAGGTGGCCTGAACTGCCCAAAAGCACAGAGCTAATGCCCATGCATGACCTGGGTAGAGCCCTGGACCCACTGACTCAAAATTTAGCACTCCCTGAATCATACAGCTCTCACACCCTCCAGAAATGGGGAGAGAAATTACACGCACCACAGTCCTTGAGTGGTTGAATTCTCCTTCAGTATCTTTAAGGAACTTCTGTGAGCTCCACTAAACTGTGGCTTCAACTAGAGTAGGGATATTGTTTACCCAAATCTGATAAATACCCTGAGAATATCCGAGAAGGTATTTGGGAAATGTTCATAGTATAGTAAATTAAAATGAGACTATAAAAGAGTTTATAATGCAAGATGTCCATTTTATGATTAAAATGTATATATTTTTTAAACATACATTTTTACTTTTTTTTTTTTGCCATGCTGAAAGGCATGCAGGATCTTAGTTCTCCAATCAGGGATTGAACTTGTGTCCCTTACCTTGGAAGCATGGAGTCCTAACCATTAGACCACCAGGGAATTCCCTAAAATGTGTATTTTTAAATGGACATTTTAAAATGTGTATTCATAGGAAAAATGCTATAATTTAGAAACATGTGTGATGATCTATTCATATATGTATATGTAACATATGCATATATGCTAAATATAATACAATATATAGTACTGTATATAATCATGCATACATGTGTGCTAAGTCAACTTCAGTCGTGTCGGACTCTTTGCGATCCTATGGACCATAACCTACCAATCTCCTCTGTCCATGGGATTCTCCAGGCAAGAATACAGGAGTGGAATGCCATGCCCCTTTCTATGGGATCTTTCCAACCCACATCTCTTGTATCTCCTGCATTTGCAGGTGGGTTCTTTACCACTAGCACCACCTGGGAGCCCATCATATATAGTCATACACATGTCTAGCCTTACATAATCTATACATATATCAACTATACACAACTAAATATTAACCCGCATATACACAACTGATGCGGAGGGGGTATCAGGCTTTCCATAGGAAAATGCTTTTTTTTTCTCTATAATGAGCATGCAATTTTTTATAATGGCAAAAAAAAGAAAATCTCCTGAAGGCATTCTGGCCCAGTGGTATTCCATACCTAAACTAAAACTCCGAATTGTGTCCCATCAGCAGGACTAGTGATAAAATATCTCAGTGGTTCAAGAAGTTGGGATCAAGAAGGGGAGTCAACTCTCTGCTCGCACTGCCCCAAGCACCTCACTCAGCAGATGTCTGCAGCTTTTATATAATCACTTTGAACCGTTTCTCATGCTCATTGATCATCTGTCAACCAGAAAAGTTTGTGAGAACAAGGTCTTTCCTGACCTTTCTCTAGAGGCGAGTTCAATTCCATAACTAGGCAACTGCGCCCTCGTGTGGCACCTCCCAGGTACAGTTCTTTGTCCGTAAGGAGGAAATCACAGAGGGACAAGATGGTCTGTGGACTAAGACAGGAGACCCCAATTTACAAGTGAGTCTCTGTTCCCAAAGGAATTTGGTGAGCTGGGTTTCTAGGCATTACAATGTATCTTCCTAGAAGTGATAAACATGGAAGTTAAGAACCAGAAAATGTCAAAAGCCTATTAAATCATTGTCTACTTTTAATACTATCACCTCCTATAAATGACACTGTTTTACATAATGTTCTAAGAATATCAAAATAGTTGAGGTTTCCCAGAAAGATGCTTGTATTGCCCTTGATGTTTCCTCTATTTGAATCTCCTTACTCCAGACACTTACTTCCCCAAGTCATCTACTCATTCATCAAGACCATTCCCAAAGTCATCTCCCTCAACAACATCCCGAGACTGGACAGAGGAAGCCATTTGCCCCTCCCCTGGCTCTCAACTCACTTTGTATTTTCTCTGCAAATTGCTATGATTAGAAGTTTTTATTGGACCTGAGCAATTTGAATCAGCGTAAGCTCCTTGAGGTCAAGGACTTTGTGTTTCATTAGTACATCCTTAGTGCTTAGCACACAGCCTCATATATAGGTGCTCAAAAGAACATGTTGACTGTGTCTTCCCTGGTGGTCCAAAGGTTAAGACTTTGCCTTCCAATGCGAGGTTAGGGTTCGATCCCTGTTTGGAGAACTAATATCTCACATGCCAGGTAGCCAAAAAATAAGAGAGATTGTAAAATAAATATATTTTTTAAAAAAGGTGAGAGAGAGAGAGCAAGATAAAAATGTAAAAAAGAAAGAGAGAGACAGAGATGGCAAAATAATAAAAGCACATGTCCTTTGGATTACCAACCCGATTTATGGTACTTCTCTAAGGAAAAATAATGACACACGTATAAAATCTATGTACAAGGGTGTATATCAAACTGATGCTGAGAACAGCCAAAATGAAAAATAAAATAACCTAGATATCAATCCTTAGGAGATGGGTTTAGGTAAAGAGCGATACATATCTCTGGTGAAATATTATGCTGTCCTCAAAAATAATAATGAGTATCTGTTATTGTTGTTCAGTCACTAAGTCATGTGTGATTCTTTGCGATCTCATGGATTGCAGCATGCCAGGCTCCTCTGTCCTCCAATATCTTCCTGAGTTTGCTCAAACTCATGCCCATTGAGTTGGTGATGCCATCTGACCATCTCATCCTCTGCTGTTCCCTTCTACTTTTGCCTTCAATCTTTCCTAGCATCAAGGTCTGAATATCTATATTTATTTGCTTACATGAAGAGATGCCCATGTGTACCAGGTTGAATGACATCTCCCTACAATTCGGGTTTACCTGGTACCTATGAGCATGACATTATTTAGACATATGGTCTACACAGATGTAATCAAGTTTAAAAGAGGTCACACTAGATTATGGAGGGTCCTAATCTAATGATTCTGTTTTTTTGTTTGTGGGGTTTTTTTGAGGTCAAAAAGTGAGTTTATTGGGGTCCAGATGCAGGGGGCACCAGTTCAACCTCTGGTCAAGGAACTAAGATCCCACATGCCATGCTGCATGGCAACAAAAAAATTTATTTAGTAAATAAATAAATAATAATTTTTTAAAAATCGACTTGTCACTATCCCATGATGCAGGGGTCAGGGTGGGGAGTATTTTTATGAAAGAGAATTCTTTTAATTTTTTCAATTCCAATCTGGAAAAATATAAGACTTTGATATAGGGAATTTGGACAGAATCCTTTTATATGATTCCTCAGTATGTGAACTCTAAAAATAATAATTCTAGAACAGTCCGTAGATGGTCAGAAGTATGCTTTGCACTCATGGGAGCTGTATTCCTGTGGTCCAGAGTAAGGCCCACCTGTGGGGGGAAACCCCTTCTCTGGAGCTCCCAGTCCCGCTGTGTGTGTCTCCTTCCAACCCTGGAGACTTTCCACGGCTCAGGCTGGGGCTATCTCAACCCATTTCCTCACCCTACTCCCAGGGCCCAGAGGGAACCAGTTCCCATTGTCCTCAGCTCCTATCTGACCTCACACCCCAGCTGGCACACAAGCAGAGCTGGCAACAGGGCTGAACCCAACTCCACAGCCTGTTGGCAACAACAGTGCACCCAGCTGTCCCAGAGAAGTAAGCTCAGCTGCACCCACCAAGCCTGAATACAACCTGCCCACTGTTCCTCTCACTCTCACAACTTGTCCAGAAATTCTAGATTCACCAACATGCCCCTTCCCTGTAAGTTCGTCTCAGGGAACACGGACCAGTGACCTCCTACAGAATGAGTTGGTAATGATCTACGGTCCAGCTCTGCCTGGCAAGTGTCTCCAATTCTTTTGTTCTTGGGTCATTGCCCATGACTTTGCCAATCCTGGTGGGAAAGGCTTGGTTTTCCAGGGCGGCTGCCTTGTGGGAAGAATCTGGAGCAGCTGGGCAGAGCTGGATCTACTGGGCTAGGATTCCAGCTGGCCAGAGCCCATGATCCGAAACTCTTTCCTAAAAGGCACAACTCATCAACACCAAGGCGAGACTTTCAATCTGCCATCCCATGTCCATTGCTGCCACACTGGTAACAAAATATGGTTCTACCTCATGTGGGTGACCTTGAACTTCATTTCAATCCTAGTTCCTCCACTAAAGGGGTTCCAAATGCCCTGTCTTGAAAGTCGCTGCTGGACTTCCCTGGTGGTCCAGTGGTTAAGAATCCATCTGCCAATGCAGGGGGCATGGGTTAGATCCCTGGTCTGGGAAGATCCCACATGCCTTGAGGCAACTAAGCTCATGTGCCACAGCTACTGAGCCCAGGCTCTAGAGCCTGTGTTCCACAACAGAAGTGGCCACCACAATGAGAAGCCCACACACCACAACTAAAGAATAGCCCCCGCTCATCACAACTCGACAAAGCCTGAGTGCAGCAACAAAGACCCAGTGCAGCCAAAAATTTTTTAAAAGTAAAAATAAAAAGAAAAGAAAAAAAGTAGCTGCCAGCACTCCAGCCTGCCTCTAGTAAGTTGTCAACAAGACTGGATTAAAGTCTTTGAAGCCATGTCCACCGCCCCGTGCCCCCGTCACAGCTTTCTGGCCACTCAGATGCATTGTGTTCTTGAGAGAACGAAAAACTGAGAGAGGAAGTTGGCTAAAACTCCTGTTTCTGGATGTCCCCTGGCAGTATTTGGTTGAGCCAACCCCTGGTTTTTTCATGCTGATTTCTACTCCTATTTTCTCTGCTGTACAGAAAAATTCATGATTTTTAGTACTTGACTAGGAGTCAGCTTGCCCATTCTTCACCAGGAGAAAAATAACTTGACAACCAACTTCATCACGTATTCAATCGGTGACTTTGAGCTTTTGCCCCTCTATGTGCCTCTATAGTCTCACCTGTAAAATGGGGATAGTACACCACCGACTGGGCTTCCCAGGCAGCGCTAGTGGTAAAGAATCCACTTGCCAATGCAGGGAACATAAGAGACATGGGTTTGATCCCTGGGTCAGGAAGATTCCCTGGAGGAGGGCATGGCAACCCAGTCCAGTATTCTTGCCTGGAGAATTCCATGGACAGAGGAGCCTGGTAGGCTATGGTTCATAGGGTCACAAAGAGTCGGATGCGACTTTGCAACTAAACAACAACAACACAATTAATACCCAATTTAAGAACCCCAAACCAATGGCATCCCTCTCTCCATCACCTCTCCTAGCCCATCAGCCCTGGGTGTTGGGGTGTCCGGCGTCCCTTTGTGTTCACCTGTCAAAGATAGCAGTCCTCACTCTCCAGAAGCAATCCAAATGTCTACAGAATTTCTGGCAGCCAATTCCATATTAGGTTTATGTAATGGCAACCCACTCCAGTGTTCTTGCTGGGGAAATCCATTGACAGAGGAGCCTGGCAGGCTGCAGTCCATGGGGTGGCAAAGAGTCAGACATGACTGAGCAAGTGAGGATAATATTCTTCAGAGACCATCTCCTCCCATGTTTCCCGCATGAGGTCTTGTGCAGCATCTAACCTAGATAACTTGGCCATGGCCCAAGTACCCCCACCTTCTCAGACCCAGCCTTCACCCCAGAGCTCAGGTGCGAAGACCTCAGCCACGGTTTTCTGCTCCTCTCTCTGGATGAGGATGTATTTTTGCCAAATAAATCTGTAAATCCTGGCACCATTCTCCTAACAGTTTGGCTGCAAAGATAGAGTCCACCTCTGGTTCAGCTCTAGGGGAGGGCAAGATTCAGGAATGATTAAATGCCTGTCTCTGTTCAAAATCCAGATGGTAGGACTTCCCTAGTGGTCCAAGTGGTTAAGAATCCACCTACCAATTCAGGGGACATGGGTTCCATCCCTGGTCCAGGAAAATTCCACATGTCACGGAGCAACTAAGTATCAGAGCTGCAACTACTGAAGTCCACATGCCATAGAGTCTGTGCTCCACAAAAAGAGAAACCACCGAAATGAGAAGCCCATGCATTGCAACTGGAGAGTAGTCCCCGCTCGCCACAACCAGAGAAAGCCTGAGTGCAGCAACAAAGACCCAGTGCAGAAAAAAAAAAAAAGACTCAAAAAAATCCAGATGGTACTTGCCATCCCCCAGATAGCCTCTACTACAGAAGAGAGCAGGAGTACAGCTTGCAATGTGAGGTGGTCAGTTCAGGCACATGCTTAGATTCCTGGAGAATGTCCAGTCATTGTCTGTCCTTACTCTGATCTTTGGAGGATGTAACTGGTATTCAAGCAGAGTTGCAAAACATCTCTGCCAGAAGGATTCCAAGCAAGCAGCAGATGGAGAACCTAGAGGGACAGGCCAAAGGAGTTATCCTTGACACTCAGGGTTGCGCATGCACTGGTATCACTATTCCAGTTTTAACACTGACTGGTTTCCATTCTGTTTGGCATATAGCTGTTAACGCCAAACTGCTTACCTGTCCCTCTGCTGCAGTAGCTTTCCGAGACCGAGGCCCCAGACCACCCACCAATATTCAACAATTAAGGATAAATATTTGACACAAGAGGAAGTCCTTACACCTCTGTCCCTGTACTATCTGTTTCTTTCTGATTGGTCAGGGCAGGCTGTGAAATATATTGCCTAGGACTTCCCTGGTGGTTCAGTGGTTAAGAATTTGCCTGACAATGCAGGTGACAAGGGTTCAATCTCTGGTCCGGGAAGATTCCAGATGTTGCGGGGCATCTAAGCCCATGCAACACAACTACTGAACCCTTGCTCTGGAGCCTATGGGCTGCAACAAGAGAAGCCACTGCAATGAGAAGCCCTCGCACCACAACTAGAGAGTAGCCCCTACTCACTGTAACTAGAGAAAGACGGGTGCAGCTATGAAGACCCGCACAGCCAAAAATAAATAAGTACAAAATAGAAGTAGCTGTCTCCAACCTTTGGGGAGGGGGAAAAAAAAATATATATATATATATATATATACACACACACACACACACATATATATATATGCATAGGCTACCAGCCCAGGCTGGACCCATTCACAAAAGGAAGATTGCACTGATTAGAAATTTGATATGGAAACTTTGCTCCAGTAAAGTAGCATTATGAAAACTGAAATGTACAGATCTAAGGATTTCCTAAACTCTGACCTTGAGCCAACCAAGCTGGTGACCAAATCCTGAATTGTAACATAGACATGATCAGCCAGTCCTCCACCACTCTTCCAAAACAAAAAACAAAAGAGTCATCCCCATTCAGGACAGATCAACTGGGGGCCTGTTGGGAGGTGGCGGGGGGGGGGGGGGGGGGGAGGGTGTCACAAAAGCATATTTGGGGAGAAAATACCTGGCTAACTTAAACCTCTTTTTGGCAAGAATGAGAACTCCTAAGACAGAAAAAGACCTTTTTTTTTTTTTTTTTGTAATCCAAGGATAAAAGAAGATGCCTGTAATGATCTAGGCATATAAAACTTTTTGGCAAAGAAATAAAAATGGAGCTGGTCCCAAACTCCTTGCCGATTGGATCAAAAAAACTCTGAGTGGAAGAAAGTGTGGAAAGCAAGATTTCAAAACCCAGCAAGTTGTTGTTCGTGATTTAAAGCGACAGAAAGACATTCCAAGGTATGTGTCAGTTCAAAATACGCCTGCTAGGTACCTTTCCTGAAAAATATTATGCAATTGGGCTATAAATCAAGTTAAACAACTCAATAATAAGGAGGCTGTTTTATAAAAGGACTGTTTTATAAAAGTGTTTATATAAACACTGAGAAGTGTGTGTTAATATAAGCATAAAATAATTTAAGCATAGAACTAAGGTGAAATAATTACAGTGAATAGAGTGACAAAATAATACACTGTTACATCATTTTCAAAGAAAAAGTGCTTAATGAACATTCAATTTGAAATTTTTTTCATAGTCAAAAATCCCAGACTGTACCAAAAACCTAAGAGGCAGGCAGAAGTAGAAGAAAATAAAAATTGAAATTTTCTCCCTACAATAACTTCTATGGCATGTTCAGAAACCGTTTTTAACACTTTATATGTGTGTATTGTCTTATTTCGGAGAAGGCAGTGGCACCCCGCTCCAGTACGCTTGCCTGGAAACTCCCATGGATGGAGGAGCCTCGTAGGCTGCAGTCCATGGGGTCGCTAAGAGTCAGACACGACTTTCACTTTCACTTTTCACTTTCATGCATAGGAGAAGGAAATGGCAACCCACTCCAGTGTTCTTGCCTGGAGAATCTCAGGGATGGCAGAGCCTGGTGGGCTGCCATCTATGGGGTCGCACAGAGTTGGACACGACTGAAGCGACTTAGCAGCAGCAGCAGCACTGTCTTATTTGGGACTTGCCAGCTGGCAAAGTGATAAAGAATCCACCTGCCAATGCAGAAGACCTTGGTTTGATCCCTGGGTCAGGAAAATCCCCTGGAACAGGAAATGGCAACCCACTCCTGTATTCTTGCCTGGGAAATCCCATGACAGAGGAGCCTAGAGGGCTACAGTCCATGGGATTGAAAAGAGTCAGACATGACTGAGCACGCACATCATTGTCTTATTTAGTTTAATCTCACAGATCTATGAGATAAAGGTCACTCCCATTTCATAGATGACAACATGGCTGTAGAGAAGTAATTCCTTGTACAAATAAAAGGAAAAAATATTAGAAGACCTTCATGTTTACTAAAATAGTTTTAAAAATAAGGATTTGGAAGGACTTCCCTGGTGACCCAGTGACTAAGACTTCGTGCTCCCAATTCAGGGGGTCAGGGTTCAATCCTTGGTTAGGGAACTAGATCCCACATGCTGCAACTAAAGATCCTAGATGCCATAACTAAGGGTTTGCATGCCACAACTAAGCTCAGGAGCAGTCAAATATATTTTAAAAAGTAAGGATTTCTGAAATGGTATCATTAATAAATTTGATTTAACGTACATTTTGCCCCTCTGCCTTTCAGTTTCCTTCTCTGTCACAAAGGGGATGGGACTTCCTTCCCATTGATGTGTTCTAAGTGTGCAGAGTGGACACTTCATCTCAGCAACCAGGCAGGTGAGGCTATTTGTGGAGCTTTCAGAATCACCAGGGCTTCCCTGGTGGCTCAGATGGTAAAGAATCCACCTGCAATGTGGGAAACATGGGTTTGATCCCTGGGTCGGGAAGATCCCCTTGAGGAGGAAATGGCAAAACACTCCAATATTTTTGCCTGGAGAATCCAATGGACAGAGGAGCCTGGGGGTCTATATAGTCCATGGGGTCACAAAGAGTCGACATGACTGAGTGACTAACACTTTCAGAATCTCTGGCCCATGATTTCTAAGGCCTGAGATGATCATCCCAGAGTTCTGGACTCATTGGGAAGAAAGGACCAGCGTTCCCCTTTGTTCTCAACTTCAGAAGCAGCTCCAGTTCCAGAAGCTCCTCCAATTCCAATGTCATCAAGGGTCCTGAGAGGGGCTGCCGAGATCCTGCTGAGGGTCCTGGAAGGGTTCCACTTGAACACACCAATGAAAGTGGAGGTCTCCGTGTCACTGGTCCTCAGCGACCACCCTCGCCCTGCCTCCTCTGGCTAACTCATTCCCTCTGGGATAAACAGTTGGGCAGGGCTCCTCTCTGGTCATCTGCTTCTGGTGATAAGTCCTTGATGACTCTCTGCAGCCTCCCGTTGGGGAGATAAATATCCTATTTGGGAGGAAATCACACCCCCTCTTCCCCACCCAAGTGGCCGCATCTCCTCCGCCTTCAGCAATGGTGGGAAGTGACTACACCCACTCTTCCCAACCCTGGGGGATTCCAGCATTTGAAATTGCAGAGCTGGAAAGATAAACATCACTGCTGATCCCTCACTCCCTCTTTGTTCCTCTTCAGCAGCAGAAAAGGAACTGAGAACCACGAGGCACGGAAACTCTCCCCATCTGCCGGCGTTGTTAAGGGAACCAGTGCTTTAATTTACACTCGTAGGCTCCTCCCTTTCTTCCTCATCAACACCCCCAATCATCCCTTAAAGAAAAAAAAAACAACTTCGATTCTTCTGTCCAAGGTAAGCCTCATGAGCCTGGCCCTTCAAACCCCTCTTGCTGTAATTCCAGAAATGAAACTTTAAAAAAAAAAAAAAAAGGATATATTGATATATTGGAG
Source organism: Muntiacus reevesi (assembly GCF_963930625.1). Taxonomy (NCBI): domain Eukaryota; kingdom Metazoa; phylum Chordata; class Mammalia; order Artiodactyla; family Cervidae; genus Muntiacus; species Muntiacus reevesi. The sequence goes on along the minus strand of NC_089263.1, from coordinate 25,209,825 downwards.
CCAAATTTTGTTTATCAATTGCAAAGCGAAAGTGAAAATTGCTCAGTTGTGTCTGACTCTTTGTGATTCAATGGACTATACAGTCCATGGAATTCTCCAGGTCAGAATACTGGAGTGGGTAGCCATTCCCTTCTCCAGGGAATCTTCCCAACCTAGGGATCGAACAACCATTGCAGGAGGATTCTTTACCAGCTGAGCCACCAAGGAAGCCCAAGAATACTGGAGGGGTAGCCTATCCCTTCTCCAGTGAATATTCCTGACCCAGGAATTGAACCAGGGTCTCCTGCATTGTAGGCAGATTCTTTACCAGTTGAGCTACCAGGGAAGCCATCAATTGCAAAGTACATGCTAAGTCACTTCAGTTGTGCCTGACTCTTTGCCATCCTTTGAACTATAGCCTGCCAGGCTCCTCTGTCCACAGGATTCTCCAGGCAAGAATACTGGAGTGGGTTGCCATGCCCTTCTCCAGGGGATCTTTCTAACCAGGTATCAAACCTGGGTCTCTTCAGTCTCCTGCTTTGGCAGGAGTATCACCTAAAGTTTAGTTGCTCAGTTGTATCCTACTCTTTGCAACCCCATGGCCTGTAGCCTACGAGGATCTTCCACCCATGGGCTTTTCCAGGCAAGAGTACTGAAGTGGGTTGCCGTTTCCTTCTCCAGAGGATCTTCCCAACCCAGGGATTGAACCAGGGTCTCCCACATTGTAGAAAGACACTTTACTGTCTGAGCCACCTAGGGCCACCTGGGAAACCCCATATTGAAAAATACACATCCCCGTAAAGGAAGATGATCCTTCCCTCCCACTGCCTCCTTTGTGGGTCTTACCTACCAACTGAACTAGATTCCTCATGTTTTTGCCAAATATTGGGGGAGAGAACAGTCTATTTTTTGCGATACCAGTCTTTATTCAAACTGTTCCTTCGATCAGAAATGTCCTTCCTTCTCCATCTCTTTCTTTGACATCCTTTTCATCATTCCAGCTCAGTTGCTATGTTCTGCCTCCGGAAGCCTTCCCCCATCTTGCTTTTTCCAGAGTTATGTGGCATGCTCTCTCTTTCAGAACTCCTCCAACCTTTGCTTTGTCCCTTGATGTCAGTGCTGACCCTGTGCTGCCTTGAATGTACTTCTTTGTCCATCTGCTTATCTTCCCAACAGACCAACTGTAAGCAATCCACAGGCAGAGCCATGTCATCACTGCACTCCCAGGGCCTGGCATGGAGCCTGGACGGGGGCCATGGCAGTGGTGGTGCTGAGAAAGGGGCAGGGGTGAGAAGGGGGTAACTGGGACATATATATGTATGCATGCATGGTGTTTATCCAGGGGACATTTACTCCTCACTCTTTCCTGAAAAACTCCAAGAAACTTTAGAAACCGAACACAACTCCAAGAAAAAGCCAGAGTAAAAGAGAACAATGTGCTTCAAAGCACCTGGGAAGAGTTGTTTACTACAGTAGATGGCTGGATTTATCTCTCAGTTTCCTGGATGAAAGGGGGAAACGCGCTGGCTTGTGTATTTTGCATTGTACAAAAAAAACCTTTGGAATCAGATTGGAAAGAGAAATTTTTCCTGGCACCGAGTTCAAGGAGAAATTTATCAAGCGAGTGCTTATATAACAGACATGAGGTAACCCAAGGAGCAGCATCTCCAACTGGCTTTCTACAAAAGGACACAGATGTCCTCAGAAGAGCAATTCTCCTGCTCAATGCAGCTCGGAGACAGAAGGGATTTCTGCGAGAAAACGAGACAGCGTGGCCCGCATCCAAGGCCTTCCCTTTGTCTGTAGAAGTTCTGAGAATCTAGAAGAAAGAAAAGTCGGTATAAGTCCATTTAATATAAGATCTCAAAGACCCCATCTAAACTGATCTTAAAGATATTGGTGGCTTGGGCTTCCCTGGTGGTCCAGTGGTTGGGAATCTGCCTGCCAATGCAGGAGACATGGGTTTGATCCCTGATCCGGGAAGACTCCATGTGCCGAAGGCAACTAAGCCCATGCGCCGCAACTACTGAAAGTCGAACACCCTAGAGCGAGTGCTCCACAGCAAAAGAAGCCATGGCAATGAGAAGTCCAAGCGAAGCAACTAGAGAGTAGCCCCCACTCGCTGTAACTAATGCAGCCATGAAGGCCTAGTGCAGCTAAAAAAAAAAACAAAAAAAAAACTTGGTGGCCAGATTGCACAAAGTGGTGCAATCTAGCTCAAAGTGGGCAGAAGCAGAGAGTGAGCCAGAAGTTTAGGTAAGAAACTGCCCCCTCTTAAGGGGCAAACTCCAGAGGGGCTGGTGTACACTGAGTGGGCAGGACTCTGTGCTCAAGGACACAGCGTGTGTCCCTCCACAGATGAAGTCAAGCATCCCATTATTTACCAGGAGGGCATGTCTCAAAGGGGATTTGAGAGAAATATGAGAGCCACACAGATGTCCTGAAAGGCAACAAGACACTTGGGCAAAGATGCCGTTCAGGACAGTAACACCAGGCCCAGGCAAGACCACCAACATGGCAGACAAGGATCCTATATCCTGTGTCACGTGGGGTCAGGAGCATTGGGGCGCCCATCTTTGAGTGTCACAGGCTGGAAAGAGAGGTGACAGTTGGTCACTTTAACCAACCTCGTTACGTATGGGAGGAACTGTTGTTCAGTAGTTAAGTTGTGTCCAACTCTCTGCAACCCCATGACTGTAGCACATCAGTCTCCTCTGTCCTTCACCATCTTCAGGAGTTTGCTCAACTCACGTCCACTGAGTCAGCGATGCCATCCAACCATCTCATCCTCTGTCACCCCCTTCTCTTCCTGCCTTCAGTCTTTCCCAGCATCAGGGTCTTTTCCAATGAGTCGGCTGTTCACATCAGGTGGCCACAGTATTGGAGCTTTAGCTTCAGCATCCATCCTTCAAATGAATATTCAGGGTTGGTTTCTTTTAGGATTGACTGGTTTGGTCTCCTTCCTGCCCAAGGGACCCTCAAGAGTCTTCTCCTCAATTTGAAAGCATCAATTCTTCAGCTCTCAGCCTTTTCTAGGGTCCAATTCTCACATCTGTACATGACTACTGGAAAAATCATAGCTTTGACAGAGAAACGAAAACCTAAGTGCTCCCATCTCTGGCCACCACAGAGAAAACTCTGACCATCTTCAATCCTAAGCTGGCTGTTTTGTCTTCACATAAAGATGGGAGTGTTTGCTTTCTGGGGCCTCCCATGCACCTGAGGAACACTGGCTTCTCATCACAAGCCCACGGCCGAGATGTCTCTGGCGTTTTCAGCTTGAGATTTGTGTGTCTGGAAGGAACTCCTTATACAGTTAGAGCACCTCCTGAAAGGCCTATTCCCTCTTACTCATGTGACTCCAGAAGTCTGAACCCTTCTCTCTGAAGGCATTTCTGGATGAGAGGAAGGGCTGGTCTCTCAGAATATCTGACTCCAATGAAACCTCAGAATCAAGACCCCATCATCACCTCAGGCCACCACTGACATCATGGGAAAGATAGGCCTCCTATTGTCCTTATTAGTAGGTGCCATGGAAGAGGAGAGTTCAGAGTTGGAACCTCAAAAGGCCCAAGGAGGGGACCACCAGGATACCCAGAAGGAAAAGTACTCCTGTATTCCCTTTCCCGGTAGGTGCTTTGGCTTTTTCCTGGGCAGCCCCAATGTGGACATTTTGCAGCTACACCAGGGCAGTTCTTCCTCTGCATTTACTCAACAGTGTCCAGTTGATAAGGGCTTCCCAGGTGGCACTAGTGGTAAAGAACCTGCCTGCCAATGCAGATGACAAAAGAGACTTGGGTTCGATCCCTGGGTCAGGAAGATCCCCTGGAGGAGAGCATGGCAATCCACTCCAGTGTTCTTGCCTGAAAAATCCTATGGTCAGAGGAGCCTGGGGGGCTAAAGTCAATGGGGTCACACAGAATCGGTCACGACTGAAACAACTTAGCATGCATGCACGTCCAGTTCCAGTTGACAAGACTGAAGATGGATTTCCACTTAAGCCTGAAGTGAGGGCATTAAAACCAGTGTGCCGGTGAGGGTCACCAGGTGGCTGACACAGTGAAGATGCAAGTCCTGTCCTGCTCCATGGGAAGTTGACACTAGAACTTGGTGCAGACTTCAACCTCTCATTCTTTTCACTGCCATTGTCATTACCACTGCTAATGGCAGCAATGGTAAAAGTGGTGTTATAGGTCAGAACAGCTAGGCAGTCAAGTACAAAACTGCAACATGGGCTTCCTTGATAATCCAGTGGTTAAGACTCTGTGCTTCCTCTGCAGGGGATATGGGTTCAATCCCTGGTCGGGGAATTTCTACCTTCGTTGTGATATGGCCAAAAAAACCCTGAAATGTCAGCCTTACCTGGTGGTTCAGTGGCTAAGACTCTGCACTCCCCATGTAGGGGGCCCAGATTCAATCCCTGGCGGGGGAATGAGATTCCACATGGCGACTAAAAGTTCACATGTTGCCACTAAAAGATCCCACATGATGCAACTAAGATCCGGTACAGCCAAGTAAATAAATAAATAAATAAAATCTTTTTAAAGATGGCAACACATGTTTTCCCAAAAGAAATTAGATTATGCTTTCATTCAGCTGAAAAGCTCAGAGCATCGAACTAATGAACCGATTAAATGTTTTCTTTTTAAAAAAATCCTTAATAACTCATCCTATTAAATGACTATCACCTTAAGCATACTCTCTGTGTCCATCACTCTCTTAGGCACTTTCCATGGAGACCCCGTTTGATCTCCATGACAACTCTGCAGGCAGATCTACCCACTCTCATTGTAGAGGAAATGGCACTGAGAGCTTGGGTACCATGGGGCCAAGGGAAGTTGGGCAGCTCTTAAGAAGCTACTTAGGGGCTTCCCCAGTGGCTCAGTAGTAAAGAATCTGCTCTCGATGCAGGAGATTTGCAGGAGATGCAGATTCAATCTCTGGGTGGGGAAGATCCCCTGGAGAAGGAAATGGCAACCCATTCCAGTATTCTTGCCTGGGAAGTCCTATGAACAGAGGAGCCTGGTGGGCTGCACTCCATGGGGGTCACAAGAGTTGGACACAATGGAGTGACTGAACAACAACAAAGAAACTACTTATCAGGACTGCTCTGGTGGTCCAGTGGTTAAGACTCCATGCAGGGGGCACTGGTTCGATCCTTGGTCTGGGAATTAAGATCCCACATGACACTTGGCCAAAAAACTAAAATTCAAAAAGAGAAGTAGCTACTTGTTACCACTCATGGTCAGAGTACCCTCAGAACTGCTCTCCACATGCAAACATAGAAGGGGACTGGGAAAATATGGAATAAAGAAATAACCCTCAGAGTAACTTCCAATGTAGTAAGATCTCCTGAGGCTGAATCCAAGACCAGCCAGATCAGAAAATCACCCACAAATGTTTCCAACTAGACCTGGGTTCAGTCAGTCTACCCGAGCACCTCCTGGGTGCCCTTGTATACTTCACTTCATTCCCTATCTCCGAATAACCTTTGAGTTGAATTTCTCTGCATTGCTTGTAATGAAACAGAGGTCTAGCCAATTAGGAAAGTTGCTCAAGATCCTGGTTCATCTGCAACAAAGCTGGGATTCAAGTCCAGTCTGCTCACAGATAGAGGCCAGCTACTGAAATCCCTGATCAGGAAAGATCATAACTGCATTTTTTTGAGATTTTTTTTTAGTGTTTTCTTTATCTTTGGGGAAGCCCATGGGTACACACTGCACAGCAGCAAAGACAAGTATGGTTTTTGTCTTTGTTTATTTGTTCTCTTTTTTTGTTGTTCCTTCTTTTTTTGTTCCTTCTTTTTGTTGTTCTTGTTTCCTCTTTTTTTGTTCTCGTTCTACCTACTCCTCACCTTGTCTAAAAGGGACAGGGTTGGGACTTTCCTGGTAGTCCAGTGGTTATGATTCCCCACTTTCAGTGCAGGGGGCATGGGTTCAATCCCTAGTGGGGGAACTTAGAACACGTATGCCTTGAGTGTGCAGCTAAAAAAAAAAAAAGAAAAGGTTAAATAAGAAATTAAAAACAACAAGGAGAGGGTCTCTGTCTCTTTGCAGGGCTAGAGCTCCCTTGCTGCTTGCTGTCTCCCGGGCACAAGGTCATCTGGCACCCACGTGACAGCTGCTATAATTATGAGCGCATTTGTGTGGCTCAGGGTGGAGAGAGAAGCGTGAGCTCACCGAGGGGCTGGGAAAGGAATGGCCTTGATCTGAGCTGCAGCCTGGTTCTAATTTTAGCAACGATGGAGCCCGGGACTTCCTGGACAGATCACATTGCCCCGTGCTCTCTGCTCCCTGAGCTGGGCTGACACCAGACATGTGGAAAAGATTCGGATCACAAGAACCACCAAATCGGGTCACACCCATGGCTCATCCGGCCCAGCCGCTGTCTCAGAAAGTGGGGACGGGACGTCTCAGATGGTCAGAGCTTAGCCACCTCCTTGTAAAATCCCCTTACTTTATCAACAAGGGCAGAGGTAAACAGCTATCCACAATGAACAGCCAGCAGAGCCGGATCTCTAATCCCCAGTCTCCAGCATCCGGGCTTGTATGTTACCTGTCTTGTCACCCTCTCAAGGTTGGGGTTGCAGTCTGAGGTTTGTCTTTCCGTTTTGAAGTATGAGCCATGAGGCATATTTTTCAATAATTTTCCCTCCTAATGCTACATATTTTTAATAAGGTAAAGTTTACATGCAGTGAAATTCCCATCTCTTGTGTATATGATGGAATGAATTTGAAAAACATGTATGTCTCCCTGGAGATAAAGAACACAACCAGGGGACTTCCCTGGTGGTCCAGTGGCTAGGACTCTGTGCTCCCAATGAGGGGGGCCCAGGTTTGATCCCTGGTCAGAGAACTAGACCCCACAGGACGCAACTAAGACCCAGCACAGCCAAATAAATAAAAACAAACAAGTTTAAAAAGAAATAGTCTATCAGTCGCCAAAAATTCCATCATGCCTCCTTTCCAATCAATTTGTAAGTCCAGGGACTTCCCTGATGTCCCAGTGGTTAAGACTTCACCTTCCAATGCTGGGGGTGCAGGTTCAATCCGTGGTCGGAGAGGTAAGAGCCTACATGCCTCATGGTCAGAAAAACAAAAACATAAAACAGAAACAATATTGTGGCAAATTCAATAAAAATTTCAGAAATTGTCCATATAGGAAAAAAAAAAATCTTAAAAAAAATATTCCCTGAGTCCTCAACAAAGGCAGGCTTCCCTGGTGGCTCAGAAGGTAAAGAATCTGCCTGCAATGCAGGAGACGCGGGTTCGATCCCTGGCTTGGGAAGATCCCCTGGAGAAGGAAATGGCAATCCACTCCAGTTTTCTTGCCTGGAAAATTCCATGGACAGAAGAGCCTGGCAGGCTACAGTCCATGGGGTCGCAAAGAGTGGGACGTGACTGAGGAACTAACATTTTCACTTTCAACAAAGGCAATTGCAGTTCTGATTTCCACTATCATAATTAGTTTTCTAGTTCTTCACTTTAAACAGAGGGCATCTTTATGTCTGGGAGACAGGGAAGATTCTAACCAACCCTCAGCTTCTTGCAGGTCCTTCACGGGGTGGTTTCCATTGCAAGACTTTTAGCCAAGCCTCTTATTCTGGGGCTCAGCGGAAAAGACCCTTAACTCTTGAGTCTCCACCCCCTGAGCCCCAAGTGAGGAAAAGGAATTCAAACAAGGCCCTGTGATCCCTGTTATATAGTCAAGTGAGAAGTCATTCGTCTAGTTTCCAGCCACAAGAGAGGCTGGTCCCCCCTCTTTGCTCCCTCCTTCCAGACCTCCTGAAACAAAGTCTGCAAACCTTCTCGTTACTTAAGAATGAGTGTTCATCCCACAATTAACCTGAATGTTTTTCTCATTAGAACACAAGCCCATTTCTTCATGCTCTCTCTTCCCAGCAAAGCTGTTGAATGTTTGGTCAATAGAGCAAGTAACTCAATGTGAAAGCTCCTTATATTTAATTTCATGATCTCACTGGGCAGAGATTTTCTACATCCACTCTGAAAATAATTCAGCATTGAAATGTTTTGTGTCATAACTGCTCCATCCTCATTTGGGTTTGAACTTTAATTCTACTAGTGACTGGTCCTGTTCTTGAGTGGTCATGTGTGTGTCCCCAGCAAGTCTGTTTTTGCCAGGGGAAAGCATGTGTGCATCAGCAAGTGCTACCTCCCTGGGTACATTACTCACTTGGGTTCACCTACACTGTCTCTCCTCTCAGTAACAATGAGTCTTGCCTTGTCTTCTTGCATGTATATGACCTCAAAGAACTCTCAAAGTGTTCTCAAGAGCTTCTGAAAGGACACTTCATTTCTATATTCCCAGCGTTCAGAATAAGGAAGGCCTGGCTCAATAAAAGCTAATCAATCAATCAATGAATTACATTGTGAGAGCTGGACCATAAAGAAGGCTGATCACTGAAGAGTTGATGCTTTTGAATTGTGATGCTGGAGAAGACTCTTGAGAGTCAGACTGCAAGGAGATCAAACCTATCAATCCTAAAGGAAATCAACACTGAACATTCATTTGAAAGACGGATGCTGAAGCTGAAGCTCCAATACTGTGGCCACCTGATGTGAAGAGCTGACTCACTGGAAAAGGTCCTGATGCTGGGAAAGATTGTGGGCAGGAGAAGAAAGGGGCAACAGAAGACGAGATGGTTGGATGGCATCACCAACTTGATGGACATGAATTTGAGAAAGCTCTGGGAGATAGTGGAGGACAGAGGAGCCTGGTGTGCTGCAGTCCATGGGGTCACAAAGAGTAGGACATGACTGACTGACTGAACAACAAATAAACTACATTGACTCCATCTGGGGAAGAAGGAGAGGTAGGTTCTCCTAAGCAATGTCTCCCTGCTCCCCATGAGCTAGAGTACTGAGGTTGTCCAATGTCACTGAACTGTTGGCCATCCCAGACTCCCCCTCAACTCTCCCCATCACCTGGGTGCCCATCTTTCAGGAAATCACAAATGTGCCCCTCTCACCACCTTTTCCTTTGACTCTGTCAGAGGCTTACCTTGGGTACCCAGTTTAATGGACTGCACTGATCACAAAATAAGGCGTAACCAGTTCCTTAAAGAAAGTCTTCCAGGGGCTTCCCTGGTGGTCCAGTAGTTGAGCATCTGCCTTGCAATGCAGGGGATACAGGTTTGATCCCTAATCAGAGAAATAAGATCTCACATGCCTCAGAACAAGTGAGCCCCTGAGCCACAACTACTGAGCGATCGCACTACAACTAGAATCCATGCACCGCAATGAAAGATCCTGCATGATGCAACTAAGATTGGACACAGCCAAATTAATCAACCTTTCTAAAAGACTTGTTTTCTTAATGTCGTTTCCAGAACCATAATCCCATCAGCAAAGGGTACCATTTAATCAATGGTGAGTTCCACTGAGCCACCATCTTTCCCAGTATCCCTAACAGTTTCCCTTTAGGCTCCTTGAGTTCGTGCTTATGGTTCTGTCCAATGCTCCTATAAGAGAAAGAGGAGTTTCCTTTCCTTGTCTCACCAGCCCTACCTCCATCCTGAAGTCTGGCCCTACATCACAAGAGTCCTGAGTTGTTCCATGAAGCATGTGATCTTTAGCCAGAAGCAGAACTCTAGCTCTGTTGGGTCTGCTCTGCACTGAAGAGACAAAATGAAAACTAACTCCTTGTGCAGAAAATGGCTAACCTGGAGCCATGCACTTCATGAGACAGGAACGCACATTCCCCCTGCTCTGCCCTGAACTGCTGTCCCAGTAGCATCTGAAACCTTCCCCAGGGTCATCTGTCATCACATGGCGAAGTGTGTCAGCCAACCCCTGACGGGGGAGCTAAGAGCCCACATGCCTTGGGGCCAAAAATCCAAAACATAAAACAAAAGCAATGTTGTAACAGATTCAAAAAAGACTTTTAAAAATGGTTCACATTAAAAAAAAAAAAACTTAAAAAAAAAAAAAGAATGTGTGTGTGTGTGTGTGCGTGTGTGCACATGGACATTGGCATGTGTTCCTGTGGGCATAGGTTGGGGAGATCAGACCATGCAGAGGAAAGAAAAACGTCAAATGGGAAGAGCCCAGACAGCAGCACCAAGGCATCTGGATGCCCCTCCTTTGGAAACAAACATAAAAGCAGCAATGGCTGCACTGAAGAAAACAAAAAGAGAAGACAAACCCCCCGCAGTCCTACATTGCTGTAACAACCACTCCCCTTTTGCTTCCAATCACCATCCGAACAGACATTTTCACACACTGCTGTCGGTGTGCAAGTCATTTTGTAATGTCTGTTTATTCAGTATGATACAATCAGTCCTCTGTATCCACGGGTTCTGAATCTACAGATTCAACCAACTCAGGATCAAAAACATTTGAAATGAGGGACTTCCCTGGTGGCTCAGTGGTAAAGAATCCACCTGCCAATTCAGGAGACACGGGTTCAATCCCTGGTCCAGGAAGAACCCACATGCTACTGTTAGGTAGTTAGAATAGGAAAAAGGAGTCCAGAATGGCGGTGGCTAAAAGATAAGGAAGAGAAAAGCCCGTTAAAATAGAACAAAGGAAGGTCTGAGGACGGGAGTGAGGACCTCAGGTACAACAAACAACACTCTTGGCTAACCCAATTTACATAGGGCAGGCCCAGGCGGGGCAGGGGGTGGGTGGGGGTGGAGCATACAAAAAGAGGAGCCAGAGGGCTGGGGGTCTCTCTGTCTCTCTCTCTCTCTCCTGCATGCTGAGGTACTCTTCTCTTCGCATCTTTGGGTCGACATGCCCTCATGCCTCAGGATGGATTTTCCTGCTATTATCTAAATAAAATAGAGCTGTAATACAGAGCTGTAACACTGATTTGTCTAAGAGCTATAGCACGGTCCGTTCGAGACCTGAGAACTATAACATGGTCTGTCCAAGACCCAAGAGCTGTGACACGCCAAGGGCTTTAATGTCCATCACTCTAAATCTTTGTTGTGACGAGACAGAACCGAGGACCACACACTCGCCTGACACTACGGAGGAACTAGACCCATACACCACAACTACTGAGCCTGTGCCCAAGAGCCTGTGCTCTGCAACAAGAGAAGCCACTACACTCAGAAGCGCATGCACAGCAATGAAGACTAACCCCCACTCACTGCAACCAGAGAAAGTCTGCATGCAGCCCACCATAGCCAAAAAATAAAATAAATAAATAAAAATATATTTGAAAAGAAAAACACCACCACAAAGTTCCCAAAAGCAAAACTTGATTTCTGCCCCTGCACTGGCAACTATTCACATAGCATTTGCATTGCTATTTACTATTATCTACCTAGCATTTATATTGTATTAACTATTATAAGGAATGTAGAGTTTATTTAATGTGTATGGGAGAATGTGCTCTAGGACATCTTATATAAGGGGTTTGGGCATTGCTGGATTTTGGTATCCATTGCGGTCTTGGAGCCAATCCCTTGAGGATATATTATGGGACAACTGTATACATATTTTTTCCAAGTTGATGTCCCAGCTGGGAAGAGAAGATGTATATGGAGGCACCATTATTTTCTAAATAATTCCCTGGGGGTTGGATATTTAAGATGCCTTACAGATTTTACATAGTAAAATTGAAAAGGTGAAGAACCCTATGGTCCTTGTGCTTCATGTCCTCTGCCTGCCTTTTGTCTGTTGTTAAACTTTAGCCAAAGAATAAGTTTAATCAGAGAAGTGAGAACATGCGGAAACAAAGGAAAACACTCAGAGGAGACCGAATAATAATAATATAGTCATTAAGCAAAATAAAAGACCTTTATTTATTAGTTCCTTCTCAAGGGCTATAGATAATATCCTGAGCTATAACCTGTGAGACGTCTTATAGATACTAAAACTGTCACCATGTAGAAGTTAACTACATGATGTTAACTACATAACCAGACTGTAGCCATGACATAAGCTGCCAGAATTCCGAGAACTAGCCTTAAGGAAATGGGAGAAAATCAACCCCAGAACGGATGATTAACTGTACTTAAAACAGTCAAGATGATACTGGTCAGACCATCGATGACCAGTTTCAAGATGACTGTTGTGTCTGATTGTGCTGTTTCTGCATGGAGCCCCCTCACTCAGCCTATAAGAGCTATTGCCCCCTGGTTGTCAGTGGGGGGAGTCAGCCTTTGGATGCAGTCTATTCCACTTCCCCCCACCAAAATAAAATATTTTGCTTTCCATCAACCTGGCATCTTTAATGGCTTTTGAGTAGCAAGCGGCCAGATCCCACTTTTGGTTACAAAATAGATAATGACAATGAAGGTGGAGCTTTTTCTCCTTTCAAATTATTTGTTTGGGATAATTCCCAGGAGTGTAGGTCAAAAATGATGCAGTGTTTTGAGTCAAACCCAAAAGAGTTCCAAACAAGAATACTTTTACCTGTAGCAAGAAGGAGACTCCATTTCACCAGAACAGTCCTCAGAGATGGAAGATGACTATTTTAGCAAGACTGTAAAACCCTCATGTGCAAGGACCAAGTCTGCCAGCTGCAGTGATGTATAACACCGAACACAGAGTGGATGACCAAGGCTGATCCAGGCTCGTGACACCGGAAGCTTAAACAAATTAAGGAACCATATTTAAGAGGAAGAATATGAAATCACCTAAACAAAACTAGGTATGAGAATGACCTTTTCAAAAATGGTGGGAGTGGGGTGGGTAGGTGTGTGCTAAGTCACATCCAACTCTTTGCAACCCCTTGGACTCTTTGCAACCCGCCAGGCTCCTCTGTGCATGGGATCTCAGGCAAGAATTCTAGAGTGGCTTGCCATTTCCTTCTCCAGTGGATCTTCCCGACCCAAGAAATGAGGAACCTGTGTCTCTTGTGTCTCTTGCATTGGCAGGCAGATTTTTTATCACTTCACCACCTAGGAAGTGTTGGGAGCAGGGAATCAAAACAAATTACCATTGTTTAAAGAGCTAAAAATGCAACAAATTCACAAAATTGAAAAAAACACACAAATTCATAAAATTGAAAAAAAAACACAATTTTCACAAAAAAACTGCTTGCCTGACACCCCACTGTAATACTTCCCCTTCCCCCCCCATATCTTTAGCTGCATGCTCTTTGGTATCTTTTCCATATGATGACAATTTTCAGTATCCTTTTCTGTAGCAAGAATAGAAAACAAATTCAGTCTTCTCTCTGGCATGGCTGATCAAAATTATTTATTACTATCATTGTTGTTCAGTTGCTAAGTTGTGTCCAACTCTTTGTGACCCCATGGACTGCAGCACACCAAGCTTCCCTGTCCTTCACCATCTCCTGGAGTTTGCTCAAACTCATGTCCATTGAGTCAATGATACCATTCAACCATCTCATCCTCTGTTGCCCCCTTCTCCTCCTGCCCTCAATCTTCCCAGAATCAGGGTCTTTTCCATTGAGCCAGCTTTTTATATCAGGTGGCCAAAGTATTGGAGCTTCAGCTTCAGCATCAGTCCTTCCAATGAATATTCAGGCCTGATTTCCTTTAGGATTGACATGGGTTATAAAAGTCTTTTTCAGCATCACAACTCATTATTAGCAATATCATGTACAGTTTTAGAATGGTAAAATTGAGGAAAACCTGTTGGTCAAGTTTTTTTGGTATATGAGAGAATTTTATCTCCATTCACTGATCATAAGTTTAAACCAGAATTTGTTTTCCTGATTTGGGCAGATCTCTTGGAATTGACTTTATGTTACAGTTGCCTGTGGAAAACAAGCTTGGCCGAGTCTGAGTCTATTTCAAACTTTGCTTCTCTCCCAGTATTCATGTGCATCCCGTGCTGCTGGCTGCGGGGCATGTTCATACGGGGCACAACGCCTGCCCCTGCGCTCGATGACAACACGGTTCTGATGAATCAGACGAGTGTCCCTGAAAACCATTTCTACTTGGAGGATGGGGAGCAAGGCTGTCACTCTACTTGCAAAGGACTGTGAATCACAAAAATGTATCTCACCAAACCCAAGCTAGATTCATCACCAAATCCATTCCAGATCCAAAATAGACCTGAGTCACTCCAATGCCAAGTGACACAAAGGGAAATGAATAGAGAGGAAGTCAGAGTGGAAAGAGATAGCGATCCTAACCAGAGGTGGCTAAAAATATCATGTCTGCTCAGATTGTGCAAACACACATAGCCATGTACACACATTCCCAGGGCTCCTCCTAGGGCCCTAGAAGGGGTTTGTGTGAGGAAGAGCATCTGAGGCTGAAAATGATTTTACTTCACCTGTGCATTACTCTGAATTAATTCATCCACGTGTTTGATATACCAGGAATGTTTCATTACCTTCATTGTATTAGGGTGTTCTGTGGAATTTGGGGGGGGGATTTTTTTTTTAACTGCAGTTGAGAAATTCTGCTGAGGGAAAACACACTTTGCATTTCAGGTGGTGTTAGTGGTACAGAACCTGCTTGCCAGTGCAGGAGACATAAGAGATGCAGGTTGGGAAGATCAATCACTGGGTTGGGAAGATCCCCTGGAGGAGGGCATGGCAACCCACTTCACTATTCTTGCCTGGAGAATCCCACGGACAGAGGAGCCTGGTGGGCTACAGTCCGTAGGGTCGCAAAAAGTTAGACATGACTGAGGGACTGAGCACAGCACAGACCCTCCCCCCTGCAGAGATGACTAAGAGGAAGCTGAGTTCCATCCTCCTCCTCCTCCCACTTTGTCTATTTAGCACACAGTCATGGGGACTGGGAAGGAAACTGGAAAACCGGTTGGAATCAGAAGCCTCTGAACTATTTAGAAACTTTGGGGAGGAGGGAGGGTTTACAGCCCCAGAGCCAAATGATGGGTGGTCCAAGCCATTGTTCTTGTTGTTGTTTAGTTGCTAAGTCGTGTCTGACTCTTTGGAACCCCATGATTGTAGGCTGCCAGGCTCCTCTGTCCATGGAATTCTCCAGGCCAGAATACTGGAGTGGGTTGCCATTTCCTCTGGGGGATCTTCCTGACCAGAGCACCATGCATAGTGCTTGGGGGGGCTTGACATAAGAGGAAATCAACATCTTCCTCCAGTTGAAGTGTTGCTTAGTCACAGTTGGGTTGAAGTGCTTCCATGCCTTCCATTGGAATGGGAGGGAAAGAGAACTGGAGAGGAATGGCAGGTGGAAGGAGGGGTGGCAAGTGGCCATTTGAATTCCCACAATTTGGAGAATCAAGAATACATGAATTTCCTGGACCACCATACAGAGTGAAGGGAGTCAAAGAGAAAACAAATATCAAATATTCATGCGTATATGTGGAATCTAGAAAAATGGTATAAATGACCTTATGCAAAACAGACACAGGCATAGAGAACAAATGTATGGATACCAAGGAGGGAAGGGTAATGGGAAGAGCTGGGAGACTGGAATTGACATATATACACACTACTGATACTACGTAAAAACTAGGTAAGTAATGAAAGCCTCCTCTACAGCACAGGGAGCTCTGCTCAGTGCTCTGTAGTCGCCTAAATGGGAAGGAAATCCATAAAAGAGGAGATACATGTATACATATAGCTCAACTGGTAAAGAATCCGCCTGCAATGCAGGAGACCCCAGTTCAATTCCTGGGTTGAGAAGATCCCCTGGAGAAGGGACAGACTACCCACTCTAGTATTCTTGGGCTTCCCTGGTAGCTCAGCTGGTAAAGAATCTGCCTGAAATGAGGGAGACCTGCGTTCAAGACCTGGTTCAATCCCTGTGTTGGGACAATCCCCTGGAGAAGGGAATAGCTACCCACTTCAGTATTCTGGCCTGGAGAATTCCATGGACTGTATAGTCCATCAGGTCACAAAGAGTGGGACACAACTGAGCAACTTTCACTTTCACTTTTATAGCTGGTTCACTTTGCTGTACAGCATAAACTAACACAACGTTGTAAAGCCACTATATGCCAATAAAAATTAATTAACAAAAAATACATTTTTTAAAAAAGGATACATGGATTTGTCTTAGAATGGCAGGCATAACAGAAACAGCCAAGACTGTCTTCTTGCTGGTATGTCATTCAAAAAGGATGGTCAGCAGATTGAAAAAATCTCACTAGTGGGAATCTCTAGATAGGTCATCAAGGTGGGAGTTTAGGGGAATCAAAAGAGGTCAGGCCTGGTCAGAATGAATCTCCTATATCAGGGAACTGTGAAGGTCAGTTGTTGTTCAGTCACTCAGTCATGTCTGACTCCTTGTGACCCCATGGACTGCAGCACATTAGGCTTCCCTGTCCTTTATTATCTCCTGGAGTTTGCTCAAACTCATGTCCATGGAGTTGGTGATGATATTTAACCATTTCATCCTCTGTCACTGCCTTCTCATCCTCTGTCACTGCCTTCTCCTCCTGCCCTCAATCTTTCCTAGCATCAGGGTCTTTTCCAATGAATTGGCTCTTTGCATCAGGTGGCCAAAGTAATGCAGCTTCAGCTTCAGAAACAGTCCTTCCAATGAATATTCAGGGTTGATTTCCTTTAGGATTGACTGATTTGATCTCCTTGTAGTCCAAGGGGCTCTCAACAGTCTTCTCCAGCATCACACTTTGAAAGCATCAGTTCCTCAGCACTCAGCCTTCTTTATGGTCCAACTCTCACATCCATACATGACTACTAGAAAAACCATAGCTTTGACTTCTAAAAGGAACTTCTACTAGATTCACACATGGGGCCCTCAAAAACTGTTATCTGAGCACCTGCTACCCAGACAGCCATGACAGGAAAGCAGCAACACCCACAGAGACAGGTCCCTAGAAGCATCAATCCCTAGTGCACTGCAGGAAAAGGTGACTCCACAGAGGGAGAGGAGGATTGTATACAAGAGAAGCCCAATTCCATCCACTCCAGGCCCCTCATGCTGAAGCCAGGCTGGGCAAGGAGAGAAGCAGGAATTCAATTCAATGTGCTCGTGACATTTTATACCAAAGCTTCAGATCCACCTGATCCACCACTAAGGAAAAGGAATGAGCAATCTGTCATAGAACAATTAAAGACAAAGAGCTAGGTTTTTTTTTTAAAGAATTGTCTCTGCCACAAGTTCAGACTGTTCAATGAATTATTCATAAGCGTGAAGAATTAGGGAAAATGGATTAGGAAATCTGCTGTGGGACAAGAACCATCTTTCAAACAGGTTTCTCTGTTCTCTTCCACATCCCACAGACGTGCTGGCACAAAGCTGTCACTGTCAGCTTTGGTCTCATGAGCACCCCAGTTTAGCAGAAGAAACATTCTCTAACACATCTCTGGTTTCTTCATCAGAGTGGTAAGGCATGAAAAAATAATGGTTAAGAAAAATGGGTGCTTTTATTCATATGTTTTATCATACATAAGTCTTCCACACATAGTGGGAAGTTCAGATATGCAATGACCTTTTTCTCCTTTGGGAGTTTTCGTGACCATCCAAGCAGTGTGAGGCCACAGGGATGAAAGGGATGGTCCCTGATACACCTGGGTTCCAGGTCCTACTCTGTCGGCTGTCAAGGGGAAATGTTTGCCTCTCTGACAGAGACTTTCTCCTGTCTCAAAGGAGGTGTGCAACTTCTCTGGGGTTTCCAGATTGCCAAGGAAATCTACATCTCAGAACCAGGTCTCCTGACTCCAGAGAATCTGCGTGTACCTCTATTTTAGTGGTCATTCCTATATGGCCTGTGTCCATTCCATATGCTCTGAAGGATGGTGATGACATCTTTTCATAATTGTATCCAGCAGCTGTCAATGTCCCTGATGTTGAGTGGGAGCTCACAAAATGTTAAAACAATGACTGTAAAAGCCATGCAACCGTGTGCAAACAAACCGCGCATCAGCACTTAAGTAACTCCCATGATAAACAACAATAAGCCCACCCTTAACCTTCAAAATAAAAAAAAATGGAACTAGTAAAAAGCAGAAAGTGAAGGATGATGTCTTTCATGATGTAGTGGACCAGGGATTTCAACAGTATCATTGATAAAATATACCCACCACCCAGCAACATGCCACTTGTATCAGCGAAGGGAAAATTTGCCTTCAAAGCTGGTTGCAGGGGCTTCCCTGGTGATCTAGTGGTTAAGACTTGGTGCTCCCAATGGCAGGGGCCTGGGTTTGATCCCTGGTCAGGGAACCAGAGCCCGCATGCTACAACTAAGACCCAGTACAGCCAAATAAATAAATAAAGCAAATATTTTAAATAAATTTGGTGGAACGTAACTGTGTGAATATTTCCATATAAGTGCCCTTTAAGTACCGCAATACAGATCTCATTCCACCTGCAAACTTTAAGTATTCTTTCTTGCTGTGTGAAACATCTGCTCTTCTTCTTAAAAAAAAAAAAAAAAAAAAATCCATTAGAGGAAGCCAGATGGAGTCCATGATATTTTTATTCGTGACAGTTTGATGACTAGCCAAAAGATCTGGAGAACAAGAATCGCCCAGCTTGTCCGTATCTGTTCCCTGAGCACTTGATCTTAAGAGTCTCTGGAGGGACTTCTCTGGCGGTGCAGTGGTTAAGACTCTGTGCTTCCACTGCAGGGGGTGCAGGTTTGATCCCTAGTTGGGGAACTAGATTCCAGGTGCCAACCAGAAAAAGAAAGAGTCTCTAGAGGCTCCTCCATGCTCATTTCTGTCGATACAAACAGTGGTGCCCACAGGAAGGCTAGACATGGTTGGGGTGCAAGGAAAATGACTTGACTGCCCCATGCATGGGAAGCTCCCAAAAAAGGACCCTGCTGGGACTTCCTTGGTGGTCGAGTGGCTAAAACTGAATGCTTCCAATGCAGGGGGCCTATGTTTGATCCCTGGTCAGGGAATTAGATCTCACACACCACAACTAAAGATCCTGTGTGCTGCAACTAAGACATGGTGCAATCAAGTAAATAAACAAAAGTAATTTTAAAAAAAGTTTTTTTAATGGGACCCTGTTGCCATCTTGTTCCGGCTTCTCTGATCTTCTAACCAGTTATTCTCTACACCTCTCTCAGGCTAACTAAGGGTATGGGAAGAGGTGCTGAAATGCACTGTTGGTTGGATGCACAGCGGATCTGAACGGTGGCCAGTGCCTGACTGGGTGCTCCCACAGGACTGCTGGGCCATCGTGTCATCTGAGCGCATCCACCATGGGGTTTCACTTGGCAGTGTCCCAAATTTCTCTGGCTTCCAGTTCAGAATTCCTCACTCTCTGGGCTGGTCTCCCCAACCTTCCCACCTGCCTCAAAGAAGAGTCCCCCTTCTCCAGCATCCAACCTTCAATTGCTCCCTTTTCACAACTTTGTCTCTTTTCTCTCAGGTTAAATCCAAACTGCTCTCTCCCTCCTCTTCAGCTCTGCCCACTGTTCACCACCTCTCACACCAAGACCTCAGGGCCCAGGGAGCTTCCACGTGGCATCACTTCCTTCCCAAGCCTGCCGGAGCTCTCTCCTCAGCCACAAAGCCAGCTTGCACATCAGAAATTTCTGAGCTCAATTCAGTACCAGTCCAAGCGTCAGCCACCTCTGCTCCTTCACCCAGCAAGAACCCAGCCAGAGGCAAACAGGAGAACTGCACAAATCTGCATCTTTACTTTCTATTCCTTGCAACTTCTAGGCCATGACTCTGAGCAAACTTCCTAATCACAAACAAATTTCACTCCTCTCATTTTTTATCCACCCTAGTGAATGTCCTTTTTGAGAAACATGTTGGTTCCTTTCTCCTGAGAGGACACGTCCCTGAGATCTGGCTGAATCACTTATCAGGCATGAAAATAACACCTATTATTCACTAACAGCCACTGAGACTGAGACTATTAGCGAGAGAAATGAACCATAACTAGGGGTGGGTGTGGATCTATATTTCATGCCAAGAGTCCCCTTGAAATAGATCATTGGGCAATCCGTGTCCACTTGACTTTATTGATGCCTTACTCCCTTCTAAAATGTTCAGTTCTCTTGGAGAACAAAAGCCTTCACAGTAGTTTGGTAAATAGTCACTTTGGAACCTACTGCATGATTCCATTTCCTTTTGCACTTCAATAAAGTTAGACTATGGCCCGAAAAACAGTGGTTAGATCTTCTATTGTTCATGCTGTTCTCATGACAGGACTGAGCGACTGCACTGAACGGAATTGAGGCCTTCTACATCATTAGTAGGAATATAAACTGGTGCAGTCACTATGGAAAACAATATGGAGGGTCCTCAAAAAACTAAAAGCAGAGTTGCCATGTGCTTAGTTGCTCAGTCATGTCTGACTCTTCGAAACCCTATGGACTACAGCCCACCAGGCTCCTCTGTCCATAGGGATTCTCCAGGCAAGAATACTGGAGTGGGTTGCTATGCCCTCCTCCAGGGGATCTTCCCAATCCAGGGATCGAACCCAGGTCTCCCATATTGCAGGCAGATTCTTTACCACCTCAGCCACCAGGGAAGCCCAGGAATACTGGAGTGGGTAGCCTTTCCTTTCTCCAAGGGATCTTCCCCACCCAGGAATTGAAGCGGGGTCTCCTGCATTGCAGGTGGATTCTTTACCAGCTGAGCTACCAGGGAAACCTTGCCATAAGACCCAGAAATTCAACTCCTGGACATACATCTCAACAAAACTATAATTAAAAAAGATACATGCACCCCAATGTACATAATAACACTATTTATAATAGCCAAGACATGGAAGCAACCTAAATGTCTATTGACAGATAAATAGATAAAGAAGATGTGGGGTGTGTGTGTGTGTGTGTGTGTGTGTGTGTATGCCATAGAAAAGAATGAAATAATGCCATTTGCAGCTATAAGGATGGACCTAGAGATTATCATACTAAGTGAAATAAGTCAGAAAGAGAAAGACAAATACATAATATCATTTATCTGTGGAATCTAAAATACAATACAAATGAACATATCTATGAAAACAGAAACAGATAAACAAACATAGAGAACAGACTTGTGGCTGCCAAGGGGGATGAGGGGTGGGGGAGAGATGGATTGGGAGTTTGGGATTAGCAGATATAAACTATTATATGTAGGATGAATAAACAACACAGTCCTACTCTATAACATAGGAAAATACATTCCATATCTACAATAAACCACGATGTTGTTCAGTCACTAAGTTGTGTCTGAGTCTTTGTGACCCCATGGACTGTAGCTTTCTGGGGCTCTTCTGTCCATGGGATTTCCCAGCCAAGAATACTGGAGTGGGTTGCTATTTCCTTCTCCAGGGGATCTTCCCAATCCAGAGATTGAAACTGCATCTCCTACATTAGTAGGTGGGTTCTTTACCAGTGAGCTGGGCAGTCCTGTAATAAACCATAAAGTAAAATAAAAAAAAGTAGTTAGAGCCTGAGAATGGACAGACAAGAAGACAGACAAAATATTACAAAAGTAACAGATAATCAAGACAAAACTCAGAGCAGGATGATTTGGGTCAAGCCCTAATGCTCCTACTCAAATTTCATAATAACTTTAGGCAGATCATTTAACTTTTCTGAGCTTAGCTTTTATAACTATAAAATGAATGTAAGCCAAAGGTTTCCAGTTCCAATCTTTTCCAACTTTTCTGGATCCCTCATTCCTCTGATGTTCAAGTTGAATGGCTTGAGCTCCTAGACCCTAAATTATGAGAAGTCAAACAGGATTCTCCCCCAAGAGTTCCTCACATTCCCCTTGCTTTCCATTGAGTTGGCAAACATTTATTGAGCATCTACTATGTGCCAAGTTCATTCAAGCAGAGAACAAGATGAAGGAACCCTGCAGGCATATGTAAGTCCCCCTGGTCTTCTCTCATTCTGGGGATACCTTGGGAAACCTCAATTCTCCCACATGATCAGGCAGGGCAAATTAGTGCTTCCTTCAACTCCTCTCTGGCCCCTAGGCTGTGCTCAGGGAGTTTTGTCTTTCTCATCCTCATCGAGATGTTTCTTCAAAAGAAATCATCATTTTGTATGAAACATACCACTCACTCACCAAGAAGTCAAAAGTGAATGCAGACTATGTTTGTCATAAACAGAAACCAGTATTTTCTAATCTACTTGGGATTTGAGCAGCTCAAGAAGAGCACTGGTGAGCTTGACAAAAATATACACTAACTGATGTGTATACAGAGGCTTTTGTTTCACTTTCTCAATGTCTAAGGTTATCATTTCCCTATGTTCTAATGCTTTGTTCTTCCACTTTCTTAACCTGTGAGGGAACAATGGAGTTTGACCAGACAGAATACATTGAACCTTATGGGAACACTTCTTTAAGAAGAAGAAATCTTGTAGGAGTGGTGATTTGGAGAAACGTGACTCCTGGCTCCAGATGGATGATGAGTTAGGCT
The DNA here is from genome assembly GCF_963930625.1 of Muntiacus reevesi. Taxonomy (NCBI): domain Eukaryota; kingdom Metazoa; phylum Chordata; class Mammalia; order Artiodactyla; family Cervidae; genus Muntiacus; species Muntiacus reevesi. Next base: position 25,187,621 of record NC_089263.1, on the reverse strand, counting down.
AATTATGGCTTCCAAACAAGAAACCAACTCTTGCAAATACTTCAGGGGCTGAAGTTCACATATGACAAGACCCAGGGGAGACCCTGATTCCTACGTGACAGAAGCTAATCAACATCCTAAAGAAACACAGTGGCTCCCTTCTGTTCTCTGTTTCTCTTTACACAGAATAACAGTTTTGAGCATAATTTGAAAAGGCAGAGACCAAAGGGGATTCCAGGGATCGCCCTGGCTTTGAACTTCATTAAACAGCTCTAATTTCTTTCCCCTTTGTTTAAGTAGATAACAATATTGCCAATAAATACAGTCCAGTGAATCCTCTGCCAAAAACTGAATCAGACAGTATTTTAATAAAGTAAAAAATGATCAGGAATAGAAAATTTTGCATTCCACAGACAATGAGAGTCCAGAGAGTATGGGGAAACTGGCCTCTGGCCATAAGAGATGTGAAGACAAGGATAACAGAGTTATTGAGCACAGGTAATTCAACACTCAAAAAACTAAGATCATAGCATCTGGTCCCATCACTTCAAGGCAAATAGAAGGGGAAATGTGGAAGCAGTGACAGATTTTATTTTCTTGGGCTCCCAAATCACTGCAGATGGTGACTGTAACCATGAAATCAAAAGACGCTTGCTCCTTGAAAGGAAAGCTATGACAAACCTAGACAGTATATTAAAAAGCAGAGGCATCCCTTTGCTGACAAAGATTCAAATAGTCAAAGCCATGGTTTTTCCAGTAGTCATGTACAGATGTGAGAGCTGTACCATAAAGAAGGCTGAGTGCTAGAGAACTGATGCTTTCAAATTGCGCTGGAGAAAATTCTTGAGAGTCCCTTGGACTGCAAGGAGATCAAACCAGGCAATCCTAAAGGAAATCAACCCTGAATATTCATTGGAAGGACTGATGCTGAAGCTCCAATACTTTGGCTACCTGATGGGAAGAGCCGACTCACTGGAAAAGACCCTGATGCTAGGAAAGACTGAAGACAAAAGGAGACGAGGGAGACAGAGGATAACATAGTTGAATAGCATCACTGACTCAATGAATATGAGTTTGAGCAAACCCTGGGAGATAGTGAAAGACAGAGGAGGCTGGCTTTCTATGGTCCATGGCATCAAAAAGAGTCAGACATGACTTAGCAAGTGAACAACAACAAAGTTCCTAGCAGAAGAAAATGGTCATGCCATGAACAAGCATAACCAGAAGGATGAAGGAATGGTAGAGTTTGTAAACATTCCAGATGGAAAGACAGGCATTGCTGTGGACAGGAACAGCTTTGAAACTGGCATGTAGAATCCTTAGAAGGGTCTGAAGAAAAGAAGAAAAGTCTAATACATTGACCTCCTTCTTTAACATAAATAATTCAATTCATTTCAATCTTACTTAACCATTCCAATCAATACAAAGATTTAATTGTGGTTGCCAAGGGAAGGCAGGTGGGAGAAGGACAGATTGGGAGTTTGGGGTTAGCTGATGCAAACTATTATATATAGGATGGATAAACAACAAGGTCCTACTGTAGAGCACAAGGAACTACATTCAATATCCTGTGATAAGTCATAATGGAAAAGGATATGAAAAAGAATATATATACACATATTTATATATACATATATACACACATACATTATTATATGTATAACATACATAACATGAATAACAAAATATGTATAGCATACATACAAAATCTATACAGCAAAAATAACACTGTAAATCTACTATGTATGTGTGCTAAGTCCCTTCAGTAATGTCCATCTCTTTTCAACCCTATGGACTGTAGCCCACCAGGCTTATCTGTTCATGGATTCTCCAGGCAAGGATGCTGGAATGGGTTGCTGTGCCCTTCTCCAGGGGATCTTCCTGACCCAGGAAACAAACCTGCATTTCTTATACCTTGGCAGATAGGTTCTTTACCACTAGTGCCACCTGGGAAATAAACTATACTTCAATAAAAAGAAAGACCAAGATTTGAATTTATGTATTTAATCTTCCTATTCCCCCAAATTTCAGTGAAATGACCAAAAAATTTTGCTTTAACCTGGGAAACACCATATGGGCAGTAGCACCTTGGGAAAGGGGTGCTCTTAGCAGCAGTCCATCCAGTGAATCAAGCCTCTGCATGCTGGAGAGCTGTAGGGCTCAGCCTGACCTCTTCCCCACCAATACTCACTCTCCAGTAGAAGCTGTGAAGTGTGGGGCTCTGTGTGTGATGCATTTGCTGTCCCAGGCGTGTCTTGTGTCTTCCTGGACTGTCATTCTTGCCTCCATTCTGGTCCTCCTCCTTCCCACTCTTCACATAGCTGCTAGAGTGCTCCTTCTAAAATCCAAGTTAGGGGACTTCCCTAGCAGTCCAGTGGTTAACACTCCAAGCTTCCACTGCAAGAGGATCTCTGGTTGGGAAACTATTCATAAGATCCCACATGCCTCCCAGCTGGCGCTAGTGGTAAAGAACCCACCTCCCAATGCAGGAGACATAAGAGATGTGGGTTCAATCCCTGGGTTGGGAAGATCCCCTGGAGGAGGAAAGAGCAACCCACACCAGTATTCTTGCCTGGAGAATCCCATGGACAGAGAAGGCTGGCGGGCTACAGTCAAGGGTCACAAAGAGTCGGTTATAACTGAAGTGACTTAGCACGCATGCATGCACATGCTGTGAGGCACGGCCAAAAAAAATAAGCAAAAAATAAAATAAAAGTTTAAAAGGACGATTTTTAAAAAATAACAGAAACAAAACCCAAGTCAGATCATCCCAGTGTCTCCTCAAACTCAACCATGGCTCACATCCTGCTCAAGGGAAAAGACAAAACTTACAAGAATCTGCAGGGCCCCACCTGATCTGATCCTGGCTACCTCTGTGACCTAATCCCCCACTGTCTTCCTCCCTCGCTCCCCACTCCACTCCAGCCACACTGATCTCTCTCTAGTTCCTTGAACATGCCAAGCTCTTAGGACCTTTGCCCCTGCTGTGTCGTCTGCCTAGAACATGCTTGTTCCAGAGGCTCATATTTATTCTGCCTCCTTTTCCTTCTGGTCTCTGCTCAAATGTCATTTTGTCAGAAAAGCCTTTCAAGGTCCCTGTTTAAAATTATATTCCTGGGACTTCCCTGGTGGTCCAGTGGCTAAGACTCCATGCTCCAAATGCAGGGGGGCATGGGTTCGATCCCTGGCCAGGGAACTAGATCTCATGTGCTGCAAGTAAGAGTTTGCATGCCACAACTAAGACCTGGCACAACCAATAAATAAATACAAAATATTAAGAAATAAAGTAAGAGTCCCTTACTTCCCTCATTATCTCTTTAACCTAATTCTATTTTTTTCCCACTTAACGTAGCATTATCTACCTCTACCACTATATATTTGTGTGTTATTTTATTGTCTACCTTCCCTTTTGTTGTTGTTTAGTTGCTAAGTCATGTCCAACTCTTCCGACCCCATGGACTGTAGCCCACAAGGTTCCTTTGTCCATGGAATTCTCCAGGTGAGAATACTGAAATGGGTTGCCATTTCCTTCTCCAGGGCATTTTCCCAGCCCAGGGGTTGAACCCACCTGCATTTGTAAGCAGGCTCTTTACCACTAGCGCCACCTGGGAAGCATAAGTTTTGAATACTGTATTTCCAAGTCTTGGAACCATGCCTGGGCACACTGTAGGGCACACATGAACAAATGAAATAAATCAATTAATTGACATGCTATATATCTTCTTTTTTTGGTTTGTTTTGCCAGCATGGAAGAGGGTTGAATCTGCAGCAGACTTACAAATGCCTAAAACCTGGCCAGGAAGAAAAGAGGGTCATAGTGTCATAGTTTCCTTTAGAAATGCTGGATTCTCCAGACAGTGAAAAAAAAGACAACTAGCAAGTAAAGTAAAAATAACAAGATAAGCAGTGAACACTGAGATGGGCAGCCCAGATTCCTCTTCAGGACAGATGGCCAGTGTCCCCCAAAGGCTGGATTTACTGCCAGTGGTCAGCCCTCTTCTGAGAGAGGCTGGACTGATGAGAGCTGTCCTATCCAAGGCCATATTCCCTTCTTTGGGCTTCTCAAACTCCATGACTGTTAGATGCACAGGTATGTTACTGATCCCAACTCACAGCTCCAGTGGATCCTCCTAGTGTCAGAGGCTTCTTTTTTTCTTTTTTTCAGAGGCTTCTTAAGACTGACTCAACCAGTCCTTCCTTCTGCCCATCCTGCCCAGGATGGCAGGAGAAGTAGACAAGGAAACAACCTAAGTGTCCATCAGCAGATGAATAAGGAATCTGTGCTCTCCGTCTAAGACAGAACGCCACTCAGCCCTGAGAAGGGAGGAAATTTTGCCATTTGCAACAAAATGAATGACCCCTGAGGGCATTATGCTAAGCAAGATGAGTCAGAAAGAGAAAGACAAATACTGTAGGATATCATTTATGTGTGGAAACTAAAAAAGCTGAACTCTCTAGTGTAGAATAGTGGTTACAAGGGTCTGGGAAGTGGTGCGGAGGTGGGGGTAGGGGTGGGAGCGGGGGGGGGGGGTTGGGGGCTGGGGAGGGGGAAACTGGGGAGATGGTGCTTATGCTATAGCCCTGCGTTCCGGGAAACAAACTCACTCAGAAGGACAATGCAGATAGTGGAGTGCAGATTATCACACTGGCGGGCCCAAGGCAGCATCTCCTCTTAGCCAAGGATCCCGACCAGTTTTTGTGAAAACCTTATATACCCTAAGTATACATGCCCAAACCCACCTCCCCAAATTCCCTGAAACTAGTGTGAACCAAAGAAAAGAAAGATACAATCAAAGTTCACCTGTGATTCATATGCCTTAAGCCTAGGTAGTTAACAGTGGCCAATTCTCAATAGGCCGTGGTCATACCCCAATAAGCATAATAGAATGTACGATTCTATTTGGTTACACAGGTAATTAGGGTATTCTTTTAGGTGATGGAGAGCCCTGGAGCTCTTCCTTCCAGGGGCCTGGTTTTACAGTTGGTATGTCGTTTCCATAGATACTGGGCATATAGCTCAAAGTCCACAGTCAGGCCCAAGATGGAGTCCTGCTTTCAAGACAGAGCCTGTTCTGTCTGTTTCCTCCTTCATTTAGGAGGAAAACTTTCAACTAATAGATAAACAAGTCCCAGAGATCTAATGCACAGCATAAAATTTACAGCCAGCAAGACTGTATTATAAATTTCAAAGTTGCTAAGAGACTATATCTTAATTGTTCTTACCACAAAAATGAAATGATAATTATATGAAGCAATGAAGGGGATGAAGAGAAACAGACTAGCTTCTCATGGCCCTCGCTAGTCACAGCATCCTGACACTACCAGTACTACCTACATGTTGAGATTCTCTCTACAAGGGAACTCTGAATGAATCCTTTCTTTATCTGCTCCTTTGTTCTCTCAAGCATCCACCTTAATTAATTTTTAAAAATTCAGTTCAGTTCAGTCGCTCAGTCCTGTTTGAATCTTTGTGACCCCATGAATCGCAGTCTGCCAGGTCTCCCTGTCCATCACCACTCCTGGAGTTTACTCAAACCCATGTCCATCGAGTCAGTGATGCCATCAAGCCATCTCATCCTCTGTCATCCCCTTCTCCTCCTGCCCCCAATCCCTCCCAGCATCAGGGTCTTTTCCAATGAGTCAGCTCTTCGCACGAGGTGGCCTAAGTATTGGAGCTTCAGTTTCAGCATCAGTCCTTCCAATCAACACCCAGGACTGATCTCCTTTAGGATGGACTGGTTGGATCTCCTTGCAGTCGAAGGGACTCTCAAGAATCTTCTCCAACACCACAGTTCAAAAGCATCCATTTTTCGGCACTCAGCTTTCTTCACAGTTCAAATCTCACATCCATACATGACCACTGGAAAAACCATAGACTTGACCAGATGGACCTCTGTTGGCAAAATAATGTCTCTGCTTTTTAATATGCTATCTAGGTTGGTCATAACTTTCCTTCCAAGGAGCAAGCATCTTTTAATTTCATGGCTGCAGTCACCATCTGCAGTGATTTTGGAATCCCCAAAAATAAAGTCTGACACTGTTTCCACTGTCTCCCCATCTATTTGCCATGAAGTGATGGGACGGGATGCCATGATCTTAGTTTTCTGAATGTTGAGCTTTAAGCCAACGTTTTCACTCTCCTCTTTCACTTTCATCAAGAGGCTTTTTAGTTCCTCTTCACTTTCTGCCATAAGGGTAGTGTCATCTGCATATCTGAGGTTACAGATATTTCTCCCAGCAATCTTGATTCCAGCTTGTGTTTCTTCCAGCCCAGAGTTTCTCATGATGTACTCTGCATATATTTAAATAAACAGGGTGAAAATATACAGCCTTGACATACTCCTTTTCCTATTTGGAACCAGTCTGTTGTTCCATGTCCAGTTTTAACTGTTGCTTCCTGACCTGCATACAGGTTTCTCAAGAGGCAGGTCAGGTGGTCTGGTATTCCCATCTCTTTCAGAATTTTCCACAGTTTATTGTGATTCACACAGTCAAAGACTTTGGCGTGGTCAAAAAAACAGAAATAGATGTTTTTCTGGAACTCTCTTGCTTTTTCAGTGATCCAGTGGATGTTGGCAATTTGATCTCTGGTTCCTCTGCCTTTTCTAAAACCAGCTTGAACATCTGGAAGTTTATGGTTCATGTATTGCTGAAGCCTGGCTTGGAGAATTTTCAGCATTACTCTACCAGTGTGTGAGATGAGGGCAATTGTACAGTAGTTTGAGCATTCTTTGGGATTGACTTTCTTTGGGATTGGAACGAAAACTGACCTTTTCCAGTCCTGTGGCCACTGCTGAGTTTTCCAAATTTGCTGGCATATTGAGTGCAGCACTTTCACAGCATCATCTTTTAGGATTTGAAATAGCTCAACTGGAATTCCATCACCTCCACTAGCTTTGTTCGTAGTGATGCTTTCTAAGGCCCACTTGACTTCACATTCCAGGATGTCTGGCTCTAGGTGAGTGATCACACCATTGTGATTATCTGGGTCATGAAGATCTTTTTCGTACAGTTTTTCTGTGTATTCTTGCCACCTCCTCTTAATATCCTCTGCTTCTGTTAGGTCCATGCTGTTTCTGTCCTTTATTGTGCCCATCTTTGCATGAAATGTTCCCTTGGTATCTCTAATTTTCTTGAAGAGATCTCTAGTCTTTCCCATTCTGTTGTTTTCCTCTATTTCTTTGCATTGATCACTGAGGAAGGCTTTCTTATGTCTCTTTGCTATTCTTTGGAACTCTGCATTCAAATGGGAATATCTTTCCTTTTCTCCTTTGCTTTTCACTTCTCTTCATTTCACAGCTGTTTGTAAGGCCTCCTTAGACAGCCATTTTGCTTTTTTGCATTTATTTTCCATGGGGATGGTCTTGATCCCTGTCTCCTGTACAACGTCACAAACCTCCGTCCATAGTTCAACAGACACTCTATCAGATCTACTCCCTTAAATCTATTTGTCACTTCCACTGTATAATCATAAGGGATTTGATTTAGGTCATACCTGAATGGTTTAGTGGTTTTCCCTACTTTCTTCAATTTCAGTCTGAATTTGGCAATAAGGAGTTCATGATCTGAGCCACAGTCAGCTCCCGGTCTTGTTTTTGCTGACTGTCTAGAGCTTCTCCATCTTTGGCTGCAAAAAATATAATCAATGTGATTTTGGTGTTGGCCATCTGTTGATGTGCATGTGTAGAGTCTTCTCTTGTGTTGTTGGAAGAGGGTGTTTGCTATGACCAGTGCATTCTCTTGGCAAAACTCTATTAGCCTCTGCCCTGCTCCAAGGCCAAATTTGCCTGTTACTCCAGGTGTTTCTTGATTTCCTACTTATGCATTCCAGTCCCCTAGAATGAAAAGGAAATTCTTTTTGGGTGTTAGTTCTAAAAGGTCTTGTAGGTCTTCATAGAACTGTTCAACTTCAGCTTCTTCAGCATTACTGGTTGGGGCATAGGCTTGGATTACCATGATATTGAATGGTTTGCCTTGGAAATGAACAGAGATCATTCTGTCGTTTTTGAGACTGCAACCAAGTACTGCATTTCCAACTCTTTTGTTGACCATGATAGCTACTCCATTTCTTCTAAGGGATTCCTGCCCACAGTAGTAGATATAATGGTCATTTGAGTTAAAAGACACCAAAAATATAAACCATGCTCACTAAAGCAAGAAGAGTCACACTGAAATTCTAACTCAGAGAAGCTGCTCTAAAATCTTCCATGACCAAGCAATGACTTAAATCCTTGAGGAATCAGAGGTGCAGAGCCAAAGCAAAATCTGTGATTACATGCAACGTCTCATAGCTGTCCCTGAGGAGTAGTACTCCATTAGTCAGGACTCTTCAGGCTCTCCAAACCTGATTCAAATGAGCTTAGCAAAGTTGGAACCTATCAAGCCAATTGTCAAATCATGGGAAAAGCTGGGTGGAACCAGCTACAGAAATTAGTGGAACCCTGAGCTCTTTTTTTTTCCCCCTCTCATGGCTCCTTCTGTTGGTCTCATTCCCTTCTGATTCACTTTTCACATTGACCACAGGGCTCTGACGTTAAGAAAATCGAGCTTCTCTCTTCCAGATCCCATTTGAAAAATCCCATAAGAGGACTTTGCTTTCCCTGGCTTGGATCATACATCCATCATTTTGGCCAGGAGGTCAAGCTCTGTTACCATATGACGAAGAAAAGGGCTGAGCAGACAAAAGCAGGAGATGTCCACTCCAATTTACCGCAGTCGCAGCCCATGTTTATACAGACACTGGTCCCTGAAAATCTGGTCTCAGAACTGTACTTTCTGGCTATCGTGGCCACAGAAACATAAGATCTGGATCCAGTCTTTATAAATATCCAAGATTCCTTCATCTCTGCTCCATCCTCAGAGCCTCATGAGTCCTTTCTTAAGCAGGCAGGACTCTATACCATTAAATTATTTCTTACAAAAGACTTTGTCTAGAATGCTGAGTTTCTCTAAGCAGATTTTTTTCAGGTTGGTTATAGCAGCATAAAAGTCATTGCTACAGATTTCAAGTCGACTTTCCTTCACTGATTCCAGACCAATGTAAGAAGCATCTCTACCATGAAATGCATGTATGATCATTTGTTGCTTTTTACACTGACTTCCACAAATTTGGGTTTCCTTAACTGTGGAAACCACAAACTTCCAGAAATGCTGACAAAGGGGGAAAAATGGAAGACGCTAGAGCAGTGAAGCATAAATCCCAGCTTCTCTCCTCTGCTTTCCACACTGATCGGAAAGAGGGAAAGCTGGGTGGGCTGGGGAGAAGCTTGGGAACTGTCGCTAATATCCTCCAACTTGGAGTGACGTTGACCTAAGCCAGCGATCGCATAGCTGGGGAAAATGTGCAAAACCCTTGCCAGTAGGAGGCCTGACTTGCCACCTGGGCAGCCAGTGGAGCTGGAAAGACATCCAAGGACTGCCAAAACAGTCTTCAGGCACAGAGCTGAGTTGGGAAAATGACATGAAGGTCAAAGATGGGTCTCCCACTGCCAGGAAACAGATGCACACCCTCCTGCTTGTGGAGTGAGCCTTGGAAGGGTCCAGCAAACATTTCAGATCAAAGTCGAGTGTAGGCCTTGGGGCTAGGCTGCCCACAAACTGACATTTCCCCACCCTCAGGCCACAGGAAGGCGGACACAGTGAGCTATTCTCAGACTGTAGCTATGACGGGAAGGCAAGCAGGCTTCAACCATCTGGGAAGGGGAAAAACTTCTGGGAAAAAAATAAAAGAGGCCTAATGATAAGTACCAAGGCCCAATATCTGCATAGGTATATTCTTTCTTTCACCCTTCCAAAAAATGCAGCATTCCATTCTTGAGCCCAGAATACTTGAAAAGGACTGGACAGAAAAGAAAATAAAGGGGTCACACATTCAAATGACTTCACAGACCAAATAAGAGACACAAATGTGTGACTCTGACCAACTGAAAATATGGGCTGCACACTTGTGAGTGCTGGGTCCTGGGGGGATTGGAGAGCCTGTCCAGTTTAAAGGTGGGCCACCTGAAGAAAAGAGTTGACTCATTGGAAAAGACCCTGGTGCTAGGAAAGACTGAGGGCAGGAAGAGAAGAGGGCGGCAGAGGATGAGATGGTTAGATAGCATCACGGACTCAATGCACATGAATTTGAGTGAACTCTGGGAGATAGTGGAGGACAGAGGAGTCTGGTGTGCTGCAGTCCATGGGGTCACAAAGAGTCAGATATGACTGAGGGACCGAAGAACAACAATGACAACCTGTCCAATCCTCAGATGGTCTTTTCCGTACAGAGACTCAGGTTCACTTAATCCACCTAGTTTTTCAAGAAGAGCTGGATCTTCAATCCTCCAATTTTTAAAATATCAATAGGACACACAAGTGGTGGGCTGCCGTCTATGAGATCGCACAGAGTTGGACACGACTGACATGACTTAGCAGCAGCAGTAGCAGAACAAACAAATATCAATAGGACAAACAAAATTTATCAACTGCCTGGATATGAATCATGAACCATCAGTTTTCTGATACTTACCCATTGACAAGTTGTACTTACAAATACTGACCTAAAATACTATTTTTAAAGCAAATATGTTTTAGCAATACATTAGAAGAATAATTTTAAATGACCAATTTAACCCATCCTTGGAATATATCTAGTCAATATTAGGAAATCTATTAATATAAGACATTATGTTAACAGAAAGGGAGAGACAGCATAAGAATATCCCAGTAAGCACTTGACAAGCTCTAATATGCATTTTTTATTTTTTAAAACATTCTTGATTTTTTTCTGCTACTGGAACAGAAACACTTATATTTCCTAGATTGCTCCAGACTTTTTTTTTTTTTTTAATTTTCCTGTGCTATACAGTAAATCCTTGTTGCTTATCTATTTTATATTTTTATTTATTTTTAAAATTTTTGACCATGCCACATGGCATGTGGGATCCTAGTTGCCCAACCAGGGATCAAACCGGCACCCTCTGCAGTGGAGGCTCAAGAGTCTTAACTACTGGACCACCAGGGAATTCCCTGCTTGGGACTTTTGATTGCAAGAGATAAAACCCAGCTCATGTCATCTGCAAACAGTGAGAGTTTTACTTCTTTTCCAATCTGGATTCCTTTTATTTCTTGTTCTTCTCTGATTGCTGTGGCTAAAACTTCCAAAACTATGTTGAATAGTAGTGGTGAGAGTGAGTACCCTTGTCTTGTTCCTAAAATAAAAGGAATCCAGATTGGAAAAGAAGAAGTAAAACTCTCACTGTTTGCAAATGACATGATCTTCTACATAGAAAACCCTAGAGAAAAAAAAAAAGAAAACCCTAGAGATTCCACCAGAAAATTACTAGAGCTAATCAATGAATATAGTAAAGTTGCAGGATATAAAATTAACACACAGAAATCCCTTGCATTCCTATACACTAACAATGAGAAAACAGAAAGAGAAATTAAAAATTAAGGAAACAATTCAATTCACCATTACAATGAAAAGAATAAAATACTTAGGAATAAATCTACCTAAGGAAACAAAAGACCTATATACAGAAAACTATAAAACACTGATGAAAGAAATCAAAGATAACACAAATAGATGGAGAAATGTACCATGTTCATGGATCAGAAGAATCAATATAGTGAAAATGAGTATACGATTCAAAGCAATCTATAGATTCAATGCAATCCCTATCAAGCTACCAACGGTATTTTTCACAGAACTAGAACAAATAATTTCACAGTTTGTATGGAAATACAAAAAACCTCGAATAGCCAAAGCAATCTTGAGAAAGATGGAACTGGAGGAATCAACCTGCCTGACTTCAGACCATACTACAAAGTTATAGTCATCAAGACAGTATGGTACTGGCACAAAGATGGAAATATAGATCAATGGAACAAAATAGAAAGCACAGAGATAAATCCACGCACCTATGGACACCTTATCTTTGACAAAGGAGGCAAGAATATACAATGGAGAAAATACAATCTCTTTAACAAGTGGTGCTGGGAAAACTGATCAACCACTTGTAAAAGAATGACACTAGAACACTTTCTAACACCATACACAAAAATAAACTCAAAATGGATTAAATGTCTAAATGTAAGGCCAGAAACTATAAAACTCCTAGAGGAAAACATAGGCAAAACACTCTCTGACATAAACCACAGGAGGATCCTCTATGACCCACCTTCCAGAGTAATGGAAATAAAAGCAAAAATAAACAAATGGGACCTAATGAAACTTAAAAGCTTTTGCACAACAAAGGAAACTATAAGTAAGGTGAAAAGACAGCCTTCAGAATGGGAGAAAATAATAACAAACAAAGTAACTGACAAAGAATTAATCTCAAAAATATACAAATAGCTCCTGCAGCTCAATTCCAGAAAAATAAACAACCCAATCAAAAAATGGGTCAAAGATCTAAACAGACATTTCTCCAAAGAAGACATACAGATGGCTAACAAACACATGAAAAGATGTTCAACATCACTCATTATCAGAGAAATGCAAATCAAAACCTCAATGAGGTACCATCTCACACCAGTCAGAATGGCTGCTATCAAAAAGCCTACAAATAGTGAATGCTGAAGAGGGTGTGGAGAAAAGGAACCCTCTTACACTGTTGGTGGGAATGCAAACTAGTACAGCCACTATGGAGAACAGTGTGGAGATTCCTTAAAAAACTGGAAATAGAACTGCCATACGACCCAGCAATCCCACTCCTGGGTATACACATTGAGGAAACCAGAATTGAAAGAAGACACGTGTACCCCAATGTTCATCACAGCACTGTTTACAATAGCCAGGACATGGAAGCAACCTAGATGTCCATCGGCAGATGAATGGATAAGAAAGCTGTGGTACAGATGCACAATGGAATATTACTCAGCTATTAAAAAGAATGTATTTGAATCAGTTCTAACGAGGTGGATGAAACTGGAACCTATTATACAGAGTCAGAAAAAAAAAGCAATACAGTATATTACCGCATATATACAGAATTTAGAAAGAGGATAACGATGGCCCTATATATGTGAGACAGCAAAAGAGACACAGATGTAATGAACAGACTTTTGGACTCTGTGGGAGAAGGCAAGGGTGGGATGACTTGAGAGAATAACATTGAAACATGTATATTATCATACGTGAAATAGATCACCAGTCCAGGTTTGATGCATGAGACAGAGTGCTCAGGGCTGGTGCACTGGGATGACCCTGAGGGATAGGATGAAGGGGGAGGTGGGAGGGGGGTTCAGGATGGGGAATACAGGTATACCCATGGTTGATTCATGTCAATGTATGGCAAAAATCACTACAATATTGTAAAGTAATTAGTCTCCAATTAAAATAAATAAATTAATTAAAAATAATTATAAGAGAAAAAAAAAAACCAGCTCAGTATCTTAAGGAGAAACATAGAAGAAATTTTTTAAATTGACTCAAATAGGTGAAAAGTCCAGGGGTATCTTTGCTTTAGGCCTGGCTAAAGTGAGTGAAAGTCGTTCAGTCGTGTCCAACTTTGTGCAACCCCATGGACTAAACAGTCCATGGAATTCTCCAGGCCAGAATACTGGAGTGTGTAGCCTTTCCCTTCTCCAGGGGATCTTCCCAATCCAAGGATCGAATCCAGGTCTTCCGCACTGTGGGTGGATTCTTTATCAGCTGAACCACAAAGAAAGCCCAAGAATACTGGAGTGGGTAGTCTATCCCTTCTCCAGAGGATCTTCCTGACCCAGGAAATGAACCAGGGTCTCCTGCATTGCAGGCAGATTCTTTACCAACTGAGCTATGAGGGAAGCCCTAGGCCTGGTTGGAAACCAGGGCTTAAACAGGTCAGAACTGACTAGTTGGCCATGACTTACCTCTACTCTCTTCATGTTGGCCTCATTCTCTTCAACTGTCAGTGGGTTTCTCCTTGCAGCTAGAAAAAGATCACTGCAAGAAACTCTCATTTAATTCCTATTTAAAGTTGGTGAGAGGGAATTTCTTGGAGGGCCAGTGGTTGGGACTCCATGCTTTCACTGTCAAGGGCCCAGATTCTATCCCTGGTCAGAGAACTAAGATCTTATAAGCCAAGGCATGGCAAAATTAATTAATAAACTAATTTAATTGATGAGTAGTGAGGGGGAAAAAAAAGAATGTCTTTCCCCACAGTTTCAGTAGGAAAGGTCAATTCTAATTGGCTTAGCTTGGGACACAAATACATACTGTAAATTAACTATCTAGTTAGGGGCTCGTATCTAGAACATATAAAGAACTCCTAAACTCAATAATAATATGGTAAATAACCCAATTAAAAGCTGGCAAAGGATATGAGTAGACACTTCTACAAACAGCAAAAAAGTACATGAAAAGATGGTCAACATTATTAATCATTAGAGAAATGAGAATCAAAATCCACAGTGAGATGCCATTTCACATCGACTGTAGTCAAAAAGACAGATAACACAAAGTTTTGGCAAGGGACTTCCCTGGTGGTCCAGTGGCTAAGACTGCACTCCCAGTGCAGGGGGACTGGGTTTGATGACCGGTCAGGGAACTAGAACCTGCCTGCCGTAACTAAGACCCAGTGCAGCCAAATAAATATATAATTTTTTTTAAAGTGTTGGCAAAAATATGAAGAAATCGATACCTTCATACACTGCTGGTGGGAATGTAAAATGGTGCAGCCACTTTGGAAATCAGCTTGGCAGTTTTTCAGAAAGCCAAACTCAGAGTTAGTATGAGACCCAACAATTTCATTCCTAGGTGTGCACTCAAGACAAATGAAAACATATGTTCACACAAAAACCTGGACACAAATCTTCATAGCAGCAACATTCCTAATAGCAAAAAACTGAGAGAACAATCCGAGTTTCCTTCAACAGATGAGTGTATAAGCAAATAGTGCAACAGACTATTATCCAGTCATAAAAAAGGAATGAAGTACTGATTTATGTCACAACATGGGTGAACCTCAAAAACATTATGCTCAGTGAAAAAAGTCAGACACAGAAGGTTACATGTTTGCATGATTCCATTATGTCCAGAGTAGACATACAGACAGAAAGTAGATTAGTGTTGCCAGGGGTTGGAGTACGCAGTGACAGCTACTAAAATGTCCTGGAATTAGACAGTGGTGACTGTTGCACAACTTTGTGAATATGAAAGTTACTGAATTAATTTCATAACTTAAAACTGAATTTTGTAGTATGCAAACCATATCTTAATATGCAAATTAATTTTTTAAAAATTTGTTACAGTGACTAGTTACACAATTGATATATAAAAATGAATAGGTTTTCTGTAGAAATAATAATCAAGAATAAACCACACTGGGAGAAAATCTCCCAGGGACAATACCAACTAAAAAGATAAAATACCTAGTAATAAACTAGGCAAGAACTGTGCAAAACCTATACAAAGAAATCTTTTTAAAATACAAGTAAACGAGAATATAAGCAAAACACTCTCCAGCATAAATCACATCAAGATCCTCTATGACCCACCTCCCAGAATATTGGAAATAAAAGCAAAAATAAACAAATGGGACCTAATGAAACTTAAAAGCTTTTGCACAACAAAGAAAACTATAAGCAAGGTGAAAAGATAGCCTTCAGAGTGGGAGAAAATAATAGCAAATGAAGAAACAGACAAAGGATTAATCTCAAAAATATACAAGCAACTCCTGCAGCTCAAGTCCAGAAAAACAAATGACCCAATCAAAAAATGGGCCAAAGATCTAAACAGACATTGCTCCAAAGAAGACATACAGATGGCTAACAAACACATAAAAAGATGCTCAACATCACTCATTATTAGAGAAATGCAAATCAAAACCTCAATGAGGTACCACTACACGCCAGTCAGAATGGCTGTTATCCAAAAGTCTACAAGCAATAAATGCTGGAGAGGGTGTGGAGAAAAGGGAACCCTCTTACACTGTTGGTGGGAATGCAAACTAGTACAGCCACTATGGAGAACAGTGTGGAGATTCCTTAAAAAACTGGAAATAGAACTGCCATATGACCCAGCAATCACACTCCTGGGCATACACACCGAGGAAACCAGAACTGAAAGAGACACGTGTACCCCAATGTTCATCGCAGCTCTGTTTATAATAGCCAGGACATGGAAGCAACCTAAATGCCCATGAATGGCATAAGAAAGATGAATGGATAAGAAAGCTCTGGTACATATACACAATGGAATATTGCTCAGCCATCAAAGAGAATACATTTGAATCAGTTCTAATGAGATGGATGAAACTGGAGCCCATTATACAGAGTGAAGTAAGCCAGAAAGATAAATACCAATACAGTATATTAATGCATATATATGGAATTTAGAAAGATGGTAACGATAACCCTATATGCAAAACAGAAAAAGAGACACAGATGTATAGAACAGACTTTTGGACTCTGTGGGAGAAGGCGAGGGTGGGATGATCTGAGAGAACAGCATCGAAACATGTATATTATCAAGTGTGAAACAGATTGCCAGTCCAGGTTGGATGCATGAGACAAGTGCTCGGGGCTGGTACACTGGGATGACCCAGAGGGATGGGATGGGGAAGGAGGTGGGAGGGGGGTTCAGGATGGAGAACACATGTAAATCAATGACTGATTCATGTCAATGTATGGCAAAAACCACTACAATATTGTAAAGTAATTAGCCTCCAACTAATAAACATAATTGGGGGAAAAAATAAATAAAATACAAGTAAATGGAAAGACACATCTTGCTCTTTGATTGAAAACTTCTATTTTTCTTAGAGTTATAGCTGAGCTTCCAAACACAATATCAAAAAGATTATTTTGAAACTCAGTAAGAAGTTAAATATATCTGGAAAAATACTCCTGCAAGATAAAGTTGGTGAGAGGGAATTACCCAAGTAATTTCTGAAAAAGAAAAGTAACAGACTGGTGGAGAGATTGGAAAGAACTATCTCTAAGATATATTGATTTATAAGTATAATAAATATATGTGTGTGTGTATATATATATACACACACACTATATATATATACATAGTTTGTTTGTTTTACTAAAGACCAGAACAGAATAAAGGGCCCATGTGTGTGCTCAGTTGCTCAGTCATGTCCAATTCTTTATGACCCCATGGACTGTGTAGCCCACTCAGCTCCTCTGTCCATGGGACTTTACAGGCAAGAACACTGGAGCGGGTTGCCATTTCCTTTTCCAGGGGATCTTCCAGACCCAGGGATTGAACCCCCCCCCCCCCCCCCCCGTCCAACGTTTCCTGCATTGGCAGGTGGACTCTTTACCACTCTGTCACCTGGGAAGTCCAAAGTGAAAGTGAAAGTGAAAGTCGTTCAGTCATGTCTGACTCTTTGCGACCCCACGGACTAAACAGTCCATGGAATTCTCTAGGCCAGAATACTGGAGAGGGTAGCCTTTCCCTTCTCCAGGGATCTTCCCAACCCAGGGATCGAACCCAGGTCCCCACATTGCCATCAGATTCTTTACCACCTGAACCACCAGGGAATCCCAAGAATACTGGAGTGGGTAGTCTATCCCTTCTACAGCAGATCTTCCCAACCCATGAGTCAAACCAGGGTCTCCGGCATTACAAGCGGATTCTTTACCAACTGAGCTATCAGAGAAGCCCAAAGGATTCATAAATACACTTAATTACATATATAATTTAATTTACAATAAAATTGGCATTTCAAATTAATGGGGAAATTAGAAATTATTCAAAAATGATGTAGAGATAACTAAGTCTTTAGAGAAAATTAAGTTGAATCCCTGCTTTACTCTTTCTACCAAAATAAATAATAGATAGATCAAAGCTTTAACCAAAAAGTAAACCATAAGACTTAAAATAAAGTATTGGAAAATCCATGGACAGAGAATCCTGGTGGGCTATATAGTCCATGGGGTTGAAAAGAGTCGGACACAACTGAGTGACTGAGCATACAATGTATTCTTATGTTCTCAAAATGATGAACATCCATGAAGTCCAGAGTCATAAAAGAAAAAAAAATTGGTTTGTATCATTATGTAAAAATGTGTGACTTCTGTATACAAAAAATTTACCCAATAAAATGAAATATGTGACAAATTGGGTGAAATATTTGGAGCATATGTGAAATAGAGATAATTGTTTTCATTTATGAAGCATGAATGCAAACTAATTTTTTGAAAGCTCATCAATCTGATTGAAAAGGCAAAAGGTGTGAAGAAATACATCATAGAAAAATAGACACAAATAATGAAATTAGCACAAACAAGTGTTCAACCTCATTTATGATTTTTTAAAAAAGGAAAATTTTTTTAAAGAGATGCTATTTCTCATCCTTCAGATTGGTTAAAAAAGCAGTACAGAACAGACTTTTGAACTCTGTGGGAGAAGGTGAGGGTGGGATGTTTCAAAAGAACAGCATGTATATTATCTACGGTGAAACAGATCACCAGCCCAGATGGGATGCATGAGTCAAGTGCTCGGGCCTGGTGCACTGGGAAGACCCAGAGGAATCGGGTGGAGAAGGAGGTGGGAGGGGGGATCGGGATGGGGAATACGTGTAACTCTATGGCTGATTCATATCAATGTATGACAAAATCCACTGGAAAAAAAAAAAAAAACAAAAAAACCCCAAATGCTAGCAGGGGTGTGAGCACCTTGGCATTCTTATCATGAGTGCATGAACGGATGTAACATTTTGGGATGGCACTTTTGCAATAGCTACCACATTTTACTTCTTTGTGAAATACATGCATGTCCCACGGCCAGGTATTTGCTCTACAATTACACAGACCAAAGATTACCAAGTTCTGTGTGTACAATGCTCATTGCAGTGCTGCCAATCATAACAGAAAATAAGGCTAAAGCAGGACAAAAATCAATGGAAACAATGAAGGATTCCACCTGCAAGGAACAGATTAAATAATTTGCACTGTGTCTTCCTGAGTCAGACCAGTCTCACCTCTGGCTGAGATTTTTCAGGAACCTCTATATGATTCTTCTTTTTAGGGGTGGCTGGGGGAGCATGCCATATGGGGATCTTAGTTCCCAGACCAGGACTTGAACCAGTGCACCACCTCACCCCACAGTGGAAGCACAGAGTCCTAACCCCTGGACTGCCAGGGGAGTCCCTCTAAATGGTTCTTCCTGTGTCTTCTCCTTCCTGCCACCCTCCAATCTCAAATCCATTCCCCATTCTGCAGTCAGAGACATCTTTTCGAAATGCAAATTGTGAAAGTTCTGATTATTTTACACCCACACACATCCCACTTGGCAGAGCTTCAAAGGCTTCCCATTGTTTCAAGATAAAACTCTGGCTTCTCACCACGGTGTATAAAGTGCTGCCATGGTCTGGTCTGCCTGCTCCCCCAGCCTTATCTTGAGTCACACTCCAGCCTCAGTCTCACTCCTTCAAACTTACAATGCTACCTCCACCCCTGGGCCTTTGAACCCACTCTTCCATCTGCTCCGTGGTTTCTATTTTTTATTCTTTGCGAGTTTGTATGTAGGGGTGTATGTCTATATTATACTTTTTACTTTATGTGCTGTGCTAAGTTGCTTCAGTCATGCCTAACTCTTTGTGACACCATGGACTGTAACCTGCCAGGCTCCTCTGTCCATGGGATTCCCCCAGGCAAGAATACTGGGATGGGTTGCCATTTCCTCCTCCAGGGGATCTTCCCAACCCAGGGATGGAACCCATGTCTCCTGTGGCTTCTGCATTGCCGGTGGATTCTTTACCTCTGAGCCACTGGGGAAGCCCTTTTACTTTATACCTTACTGTAATTAAAACAAAACAAAAAACTAAGGACTTCCCTGGTGATCCAGTGGTTGAGAATCCACCTGCCAATGCAGGGACATGGGTTCAATCCCTGGTCCAGGAAGATCCCACATGTCTTGGGGCAACTAAGCCCATGCACCACAACTACTGAGCCTGCATGCTCTGGAGCCCGTGCTCTGCAAAAAGAAGTGCCTGAGAACCACGACTAGAGAAAGCCTGCGAGCAGAAATGAAGACACAGCGCAGCCAAAAATAAATAAATTAATTAATTAAAAAAAAAAACTAAAGATGTTATAGACAATCTTAAAGCAACAACATCATTCCTGTTATTTGCTTGCGTGCATGTGTGCTAAGTTGCTTCAGTCATGTCCAACTCTTTCTGCCAGGCTCCTCTGTCTATGGGATTCTCCAGACAAGAATATTGGAGGGGGTTGCCATTTCCTTCTCCAGGGGATCTTCCCAACCCAGGGATCGAATCCAGGTCTCCTGTATTGTAGGTACATTCTTGCATTGCAGGTGGATTCTTCACTGACTGAGCTATGAGGGAAGCCCCTAATTTAAAAAATCCAGTTGAATAATTTGGCCCTTTTAAAAACCATCTATTTAAAGAAAAGTCATAACCAGTCATCAAATTCCAATACCTGTTGAAATGGAAAATAAGGCATCTGGGAATCCATGAGTCAGGGGCTGGATTCATAGGGAAATACAGAGGATTTCCCTGGCAGTCCAGTGGTTAAGACTCAGTGCTGCCAATACAGGGGGCACAGGTTCAATCCCTGGTCAGGGAACTAATGTCTCACAAGCCACATGGCTCAGACAAAATATGAAAAAAGACAAGTCATAACTAATACATTTCAAAAGCAAACTTTAAAATTCTACTGAAACAAAAATGCTAAGAAGAAAAAAAACAACATGCAAGAGAGCATAACATGATTCTACACATTTAAAATTTTTTAATCATCTATAAAGTTCCAGAAGAAGAAATAAGAACCTAGTCCTGTTCAACTCTTTGTGATCCCATAGACTGTAGCCCACCAGTCTCCTCTGTCCATGGAATTCTTCAGGCAAGAATACAGGAGTGGATTGCCATGCCCTCTGCCAGGGGATCTTCCTGACCCAGGGATCAAACCCACATCTCTTGCATTGGCAGGTAGATTCTTTACCACTGAGCCATCCTGGAAGCCCCAAGAACCTAGGACAGTTTTAAACTTAAAGAAATGAGAACAGTGAGCTTGGGGTAGGAGGATGGGGCAGCAAGAGTATTTTATTTTTTGTTTTTTCCCATTCTGTATTTTTAATGTTGAAATTTTATTATAAGCATGTATGAATTTTAAAACTTATACAATTAGCTCAATCTTCTCTTTTAAACTTTCTCTAATGACATGGTCTTTCTCTTGGACTTTCCATGCTGCAGAACTTGGCTCTGGCATATCTGGAGTATCACAGGCCTGGGGCTGCCTCCCACCTGAGACAGCCCCACCCAGGAAAGGACAGCAGTGGGCGGCTTGGGCCAGCTGTGCCAAACTTTATTTTTTTGTATATATATATCTTTTAGTTCTACCAGTTTATTGCTACCAACCCATCTCCCTCCACCCTCATGCACCCATGCTCAGTCATGTAACCCCATTGACTACAGCCAGCCAGGCTCCTCTGTCCGTGGACTTTTCCAGGCAAGAATACTGGAGTGGGTTGACATGTGCCAGACTTTAGGAAGAAATGAAACATGCTCTTCCCCTTAAGGAGACTCTCCTCCTTGTCCCGCCTCACCTCTTCTCACCATTGAACGTCAAGGGCCAAGACGAGGGTGTGGACCTTGGGGAAGGGGCCAAGGAGACTACTTAGCCTTTAATTCTGGCTTCGACCAGAGGAGCAGGGAGAGTTCTGTGGCTCACATGTGGGCCTGGGTAGCTCACCAGGGCCACTGGGCCCACAGAGGAATTTGGGTCTAAGGACCTCACTGCAAATAAGGGAAACACGTCTGGCCTGATCCATTTTGCACAAATTTCCATACAAAATGTGTAGGCATGGTTGATGTCATAGCTAATAGCCAGTGTCAGCTACAGAGTGTCCAGTCCAAATGACTCTGCCAGATGCCTCTTGCCAGCCCTTCTGATCTCCGCCCCTCACCACCACCACCCTGACAACGCTTCCCCACCTAGGAAGCTGACAGTATGCACTGCATCAATATGCAACTCCCCCCTCCAACACACACACAGCCCTCTGGTTTCCTGTTTGGTTTGGCCAATGGGAGACCCCAGAAAAAGTGAAGAAGAAGAGTGAGCTTAGGGTTTTTGTACTCCAGGTTTGGATTTTCCAGGCAAGAATACTGGAGTGGGTTGCCATGCCCTCCTCCAGGGGATCTTCCCAACCCAGGGATTGAACCCAGGTCTCCTGCACCACAGGTGGATTCTTTACCATCTGAGCCACCAGTGAAGCCTTTCTCCCTTTGAACTTGCCTGAAATTAACTCTCTCTCTCTTTTTTTAGGATTAAAGATTTTACTTTTCTTTTTTTTTGGTCCTACTATGCGGCATGTGGGATCTTAGTTCCCTGACCTGGGATCAAACCTGTGCCCCCTGCAGTGGAAGCACAGAGTCCTAACCACTGGACCACCAGGGAAGTTCCTTGATTGTGTCTCTCTCAAAGCACCTTCTGTAAGAGACTCTCTCCCTTTAGATTCCTGTGACTGGTCCCTTCTCTTGTCTCTTTGAGCTTACAAACCCCAGATAGCTGCACCACTGCCCTAATCTCCACTCCTGTATAATCATCCTGTTTATCAAATCCTCCTCAAATTACTCAAGTTTGAGTGTGCCATTCATTTTCTCTTGGAACCCTGCTGGATAAAGTATTTATCTATAAAATTACCCAGGAGGGAGTTTACCTCTGGAAGTCATGTAAAGGCAAATGCATAGGTTGAAAATGGTGACGCCCACTGCACGGGGCACAGGTTCAATTCCTGTTTGGGAAACTAAGATCTTGCATGCCATGTGGTGAAAGAAAAAAGGGAGGGAGGGAGAGAGGGAAGAAGTGAGGGAGTGAGGGAGGGGGGCAGGGGTGAGGAGGGAGGGAGGAAGAAAGAAGGAACAAAGAAAGGAAGAAAAGAGGGAGGGAGGAAAGAAAGAAAGAAGGAAAGAAAGAAAGTGGGAAAGCCCACTCTATGAATTGAAAACTATAGAAAATGTATGTACATGCCCATATCCAACCATCCACAAGCTCCTTCCCCCTAGGGGACTGGAGAGAACCCATAATCAGTGTGAGAAGACTGGTTCTGGTCCAGTCCATATGATCGCCTATGTGTCCTACACTGTCCCTGTCTGTCCAGGTGTAGGACATCCCCCTTTAGCTTCAGGGAACTTCTCATAGCCTTGGCTTTTGCACTGTCCAATGTGCATCTTGAAGTCACTTGATTTCTGCAGGTTCTGCATCCTTGCCACCTGTGCTGAGTATTTCCAATGCTGGTTTTACCACAAAGAAATGGACTGCTTGATGCTTCTGCTCTGTCTTTCCAACTTGAGCCACCATCACTGTGGTGTGGCCACTGCTCTCAGAAGAGGAAGGAAGCTTTTGTGCGTTCTGACAGGCTCACCTTCTACAGGTAGGCTCTCCTACAGATAACCACCCTCCTCATTAGCACTTCCTGTTGTTGTTGCTCGGTTGCTCAGTCCTGTCTGATTCTTCGTGACCCCATGGACTGTAGCATGCTAGGCTCCTCTGTATTTCTTTGTCTCCCTGGGAACATTAAATATTTCCAGCTAAGGATGGTGAAAAGAAGCCCAGGGCCATACCACTGTCCTTTGCTTCCTGTCTACAATGATGTAGGGAGAAAGAAGTTTGTCCAAATTCTCTAGAAGCTGGGAGTTCCTGCTGCCTTTTTCTTTTAGAAACACACAGAGTTTCTTTTAGAAACACACCTACCTGGTAGGTGAGACCTGGAGTCCACATAAGAAGGTCTGTAAGACAGTATAAGAAGAAAGGGATTCAAATATTCATCTCTGGGGATGCCATGGTCCCGTATATGAAGAAGCCTGAAATCTAACCTGATTCAGTCACTGATTTGCTCTGTAAATTTTGAGAAGTTACTTTCCTTTTCAGGCCTCCATGTTCCCTTTTGCAAAATGGGAGCAATTGAACAAGAATGTCTAAACTCTTTCAGCGTTACTATTAAAAGATTTAATGTGGGGTTTTCCCTGGTGATCCAGCAGTTAAGACTCTGCACTTCCACTGCAGGGTGTGTGGGTTCAATCCCTTTTTGGGGAACTAAGATCCCACATGCTGCATGGTGCAGCCAAAAAAGTAAATAAATAAATAAAATCCTACTATATAGCACAAAGGCTTCCCCAGTGGCTCAATGGTAAAGAATCCACCTGCAATGCAGGAGCCGGAGACGCAGGTTCAATCCTTGGGTCGGGAAGATCCCCTGGAGGAGGGCATGGCCCCTCCCCACTCCAGTATTCTTACGTGGAGAATCCCAAAGACAGAGGAGCCTGGAAGGCTACAGTCCATAGGGTTGCAGAGTTGGACACACTGAAGCAACTTAGCATTCACCCATGTATAGCACAGTGAACTCTACTCAATACTCTGCAAAGACCTACCTTGGAAAAGAATCTAAAAAAAAAAGAGTGGATGCATGTATATGTATAACTGATTCACTTCTCTGTTCAGCAGAAAGTAACACAGATTGGTACATCAGCTATACCCTAGTAACAATTTAAAGAGAAAGAAAATTGGAAGGCAATATTAAAATATATATATACATCTATCTATCTATCTAATGTGATCATTAATGAGGACTAGAGTATTCCTTTATAGGCGTCTTAGACTACACAATATCACCTGTCCCAGGTGCTCTGTCCCCTGTCCTGAGAGAGGGGAACAAACAAAGCTCATTTCTATTCAACATGGTCACTTTTCCCTACAGACTGAAGAAGTAATAAGGGAGCTACCAAGAAGCAGTTCCATTGACTTTTCATGGTCCCTGACATCTGTGAACTCCTGGTTGCCAAATTGGGTCTTGACTTTTAGAGAAAGCTATGACTTTCTTGACACGAGGAGTTTTTACTCCCAAAGCTGCCTGTGTATTCAGACAGCAGTATAAATTAGTCACAGTGACTCTGTTCTGCATGAATGTTGGAAAACCGTCCCAAGTGAGTCTGCTACACAGGATGCTGGACCTAGTGGGCCATCCTCCCAGCACAGAAGGCATTGCATCACCGCAGGGTTGGCAAGTGAGGCTCTACAGGACAGGGGTGGGCGAACTTGCCTCCTCTCACAGGAAATGGGTGAAGCCCGGCTCAAAATTATTACTCAGACGTTTTGTGCTGTGAAGGAAATGTCTTCTGATAGCACAAAGCAATTGGTTTCCTGTTGTGAACTGTGACTTTCTGGCCAGCCCAAGAATGGACAGGAAGGGAAAGGGTGGTTGTCCCTGGGAAGCCCTTATTTAATGAAAACGCCAGCTCCAGGCTTCCGAGGACACTCCAAAAGGCCAGAAGGAAGGCTGGAGGTTGGGGATAGGTCACATTAGTAAGAGAGGCAGTGTGAAGGAGAAGAGTGTGAACAGGTTAGCTGTGGGACAGTTCAGTTCCACTGACGTTTGTTGAACAATTGTGTGCCTTACATTGTGCTGCATGTGTTGGGTATACCAGATGGCTCAGCCAGACCTCTCCCTCCACATGACAGTCTTAGTGGTGGAAACTGATACAAAAATAACTTTTGAATAATATGATAAACATGAATACAGAGCTATCCAAGGAACTTCCCTGGTGGTCCAGTGGCTAAGATTCCATGGTCCCAATGCAGAGGGCCCAAGTTCCACATCCCTGGTAAGGAAACTAGATCCCAAATGCAGCAACTAAGACCAAGTACAGACAAATAAAATAAAAACTAAAATCTTAAAAAAAATAATAAAATACAGAACTATCCCACAGTACCATGGCAATATATTTTCGTACATTTACACCTTTTTCTTTACACCATTTTCATTCAGTTTCCCCTTGTCTGTAATGAGGGTAGGGGTAGGAAAACAACTTTCTAGGATATTTCTAAGATAGCAGTTTTAACTATAAAGCACAAAATATATTCTAAGTGTTTCTTGTGCACTTTCTCATTGAATCCTCAATAAGCCTATACTGAGGTCGGGTGAGGTTTAGAAAGGATGAAAATGTACTGCAGGTCACAATTAATAAGTGGCACAGCTGAATTCCAGTATCCTCATTTCCATCTCTACTCTACATTCTAGAGACTTCCTTCTTCAGTATATTTTGGGATGATAGGATTTGCTGTAAGTCCCAAGTCTGGTCCTGAGTCATCGTTTTGACAGGGTGCACCATTCTGCTGCTGTTGGCCATCACTATCTTCATGGTTGGTCCAGCCCCACAAGTTTAGGAATATCCATGCTCAAGCAGTGTTACTAGGGAATCCTTGGTGACTCAATGGTAAAAAATGCACCTGTCAATGCAAAAGATGTGGGGTCAATCCCTGGGTTGGGCAATTTCACTGGAGGAGGAAATGGCAATCCACTCTGGTATTCTTGCCTGGAAAATCCCATGGACAGATGAGCCTGGCAGGCTACAATCCATGAGGTCACAAAGAATTGGACATGACTTAAAGATTAATCAAATTGCTGCAGTGTTACTACTACTGTGCTGGTTTCTGAAGGGTGATGTGGGAACCCCAACCTTCACTTAGAGATTCCTCCAGAAGTCCCTAAAACAACCCCTCACAGGACTGTATACATGAGGTTTATTTTACTGAAGAGCCTGGATAACTAAAGGGAATTAAAATGTAGGGAAAGAAATTTCCAATGAAATGTTCTACCATCTTAAAAAAAAAAACCTCTCACCCAGAAAGTAAAAAACCATCAGGAGGTGATGCCAGTTCCTAGGCTTGCTTCCTGTCTCTGAGCTTACCCTTCTCTTTTCTCCTCCCTGCTTCTAAGTTTCACTGGATACTCCCAAAGTGTTACTGGCTTTGCCCTAGAACCTGTCATCCATTCTGCTCCCACTAGTAACACACTAGTAACCTGCAGAGAAGGGCAGAGAATGGTCCTGAGCTTTTGCGCCCTGACTGCTGCTGGTACTCACCCTTACAGAACAAATCCTTGCTTCTTTGTACTTCTATACCTGTGTGTTGCATTAGATGGCTGGAGAGGAAACAACCTTCTTTGTCTGATCCAAAAAAAAAAAAAAAAAAAAAATGACAACTCTTATTCATGACAATCTGTTCATGCTGAGTGAACAGAAACAGACTCACAGACTTAGAGAATGAACTTATGGTTGCCTGTACACACTGCTATACTTAAAATGGATAACCAACTGGTGGCTCAGTGGTAAAGAATCTGCCTGCCAATGCAGGAGAAATGGGTTCAGTTCCTGGGATGGGAAGATCCCCTGGAGAAGGAAATGGAAACCTACTTCAATATTCTTGGCTGGGAAATTCTATGGACAGAGGAGTCTGGCAGGCTACCGTCCATGGAGTTCCAAAAGATTCAGAGATGACTTGGTGACTAAAAAACAACAAATCAACACAGACCTCCTGCATAGGACACAGAACTCTGTTCAGTGTTATGTGGCAGCCTGGATGGGAGGAGAGTTTGGGAGAGAATGGATACATGTATATGTATGGCTGAGTTTGGGGGAGAAGCAGTTCAGGTCAGTTCAGACACTCAGTCATGTCTGACTCTTTGCAACCCCATGGACTACAGCATGCAAGGTGTCCCTGTCCATCAACAACTCCCAGAGTTTACTCAAACTCATGTCCTTTGAGTTGGTGATGCCATCCAGCCATCTCATCCTCTGTCATCCCCTTCTCCTGATGTCAATCTTTCCCAGCATCAGGGTCTTTTCAAATGAGTCATTTCTTCACATCAGGTGGCCAAAGTATTGGAGTTTCAGCTTCAGCATCAGTCCTTCCAATGAATAGTCAGGACTGATTTCCTTTAGGATGGACCAGTTGAATCTCCTTGCAGTTCCAGGGACTCTCAAGAGTCTTCTCCAACATCACATTTCAAAAGCATCAATTCTTTGGCACTCAGCTTTCTTTATAGTCCAACTCTCACATCCATACATAACTACTGGAAAAACCACAGTTTTGACTAGACGGACCTTTGTTGGCAAAATAATGTCTCTGCTTTTTAATATGCTGTCTAGGTTGGTCATAACTTTCCTTCCAAGGAGCAAGTGTCTTTTAATTTCATGGCTGCAGTCATCATCTGCAGTGATTTTGGAACCCCCCAAAATAAAGTCTCTCACTGTTTCCACTGTCTCCCCATCTATTTGCCATGAAGTGATGGGACCAGATGCCATGATCTTAGTTTTCTAATGTCGAGCCTCAAGCTAACATTTTCACTCTCCTCTTTCACTTTCATCAAGAGGCTCTTTAGTTCTTCTTCGCTTTCTGCCACAAGGGTGGTGTCATCTGCATATCTGAGGTTATTGATATTTCTCCGGCAATCTGTATTCCAGATTGTGCTTCATCCAGCCCAGAGTTCTTCATGATGTACTCTGCATATAACTTAAATAAGCAGGGTGACAATGTACAGCCTTGACATACTCTTTTCCCGATTTGGAACCAGTCTGTTGTTCCATGTCCAGTTCTAACTGTTGCTTCCTGACCTGCATACAGATTTCTTAAGAGGCAGGTCAGGTGGTCTGGTATTCCCATCTCTTTAAGAATTTTCCAGACTTTGTTGTGGTCCACACAGCCAAAGGCTTTGGCATAGTCAATAAAGTAGAAGCAGATGTTCTTCTGGAACTCTCTTGTTTTTTCGATGATCCAACGGATGTTAGCAATTTGATCTCTGGTTCCTCTCCTTTTTCTAAATCCACCTTGAACATCTGGAAGTTCACGGCTCCCGTACTGTTGAAACCTGGCTTGGAGAATTTTGAGCATTACTTTCCTAGCGTGTGAGATGAGTCAATTGTGTGGTAGTTTAAGCATTCTTTGGCATTGCCTTTCTTAGGGATTGGAATGAAAACTGACCTTTTCCAGTCCTGTGGCCACTGCTGAGTTTTCCAGATTTGCTGGCATGTTGAGTGCAGCACTTTCACAGCATCATCTTTTAGGATTTGAAATAGCTCAACTGGAATTCCATCACCTCCACTAGCTTTGTTTGTAGTGATGCTTCATAAGACCCACTTGACTTTGCATTCCAGGATGTCTGGCTCTGGGTTGGTGATCACACCATTGTGATTATCTAGGTCATGAAGTTCTTTTACCATCAGTTACATAGAGGTGAAGGAAGTCAAGCTGGTCTTCACAAAGTTAAATGCCAAGCACACCGTGGAGTGGTGCTTACATAATTCTGAGGAGGAATCAAAGTTCAGATCTAAGGGAAAGACGTAGTTTGAAAGAACTAAGAGAGTAGTTTGAAAGAACTAAATGTGAGCAATGAAATCATTTAAACATGTAGTTGTCTTCCAAGATATCCTCGATTTACTTTTTTTTTCATATATTTTTTATTTGACTGCCGCAAGTCTTATTTGCAGCATGTGGAATCCAGTTCCCTGACCAAGGACTGAACCTGGGTCCTCTGTATTAGGAGCACAGTCTTAGCCACTGGACCATCAGGGAAGTCCTCGATTTACTTTTAAAACATTTTGCCAGGGTAAAGAGATAGCTCTTAAATGAGATGCATGTTGTAAAGATAATCATTATTTACATACATACATAAATGTTGGACTACTTTTTCTATTGCTCTTCTAACTCCTGGGCCAGTGTAGGCTCCCTTGGGCTGGTGGTCTTTGCATTCCCTTTCCAGGAATGAACTTCTCTTTGCTCCAGGAGCAGGTCCGAGGTCACCCTGACTGAGAAGCTTGTGCCTTTGTTGTTGTTCAGTTGCTAAGTCATGTCTGACTCTTTGCAACCCCATGAACTGCAGTGTGCCAGGCATCCCTGTCCTTCACCATCTCCTGGAGTTTGCCTCAGATTCATTCAAGACTCAAGTAAGCCCTCCTTTCTGCTTTGTCTGGCAACTTTGCTGGTTTAACCAGCAGACACGCTGGCCCTCTGGAACTGAATCTTCTGTTAACGTCACCCCCACATCCTCTTAGTTGCTCTGACTCTTTCTAATCTTCCATCACCCCTGACCCTCCAAATGGAATGAGCTTCCCTTCAACAAATTGGGAGAAGCGACTTATCCCATCCTGGGATTTCAGATCACAAAGAAGCATTCCCCCATACTGCATTTTATAAAGTTCAAGTATCCCATGAGATATTAATAGGTGACCTAAAAAAAGCTTCACTGCTAAACCGGAGAAGACAGAGTTAAACTGAGTTTTTATCATTGCAAATCATTTCAGGGTTTTTCTTAGGTTAATATTTATTGTAAATATTATACTCCAAACTAATTTGAGGGTCTGTCTTTGTGGAAATCCTAGTTTCACGACTCCAAATTCTAGACATTTATAGGAGAGTTTGGGGAGAAATACTGCTCCAGGGTGAGGTGTCCCCAAGGAGTCATAGATTTCTTTCTCTGTTTCCCTTCCTTTCCCTGCTGTATTCCCAAAGCCCGGCTGGTGAAGGAAAGATGGCTGCGTTCCAGGATTAAGAGTCAAGCTCCTCCTGTGAAAAAAGGAGAAGGAAGCCACCCAGTCCTTTGAACGGTTGGCAGTGAGACTGTGAACCCTCAGGGGGGAAGCAGAGGAGGTGGAAAAGGGTGTGGTCTCCCTTTTGTTTTACTGTGATAGAAAACCCTCTGCTTAGAGATGCCTCTGGTCTCCCAGATTGCTAATGTCTCAAAGTCAAAAACAAAGTAGGTGGGAAGTCGAGAAAACTGGAAATGGGGCAGGAGAGGAGCACAGGGATAAATATAGTGATCTCATTCTAGATGCTCTTCTATTTCAGTCTCTCTTCCCTTCCTCTCTCCCTCCCTTGCTCTTTCTGCCCCAGTCTCTCTCCCACTCTCTCTCTCTGCCAATTACCCTAATACTATTTGATTCTATTTCCTCAGTTGAAGCTGTCTTCTTAAGCCCAATAAAACTGCACTTATCTAGGGAGGGTGGGATGAATTGGGAGAGTAGCATTGACATATATATACTGCATACATGCTAAGTCACTTCAGTCGTGTCTGACTCTTTGCGACCCCATGGACTACAGTCCACCAAGTTCCTCTGTCCAAGGGGTTCTCCAGGCAAGAATACTGGAGTGGATAGCCTTTCCCTTCTCTGGGGGATTTTCTTGAGCCAGGGATATATATACTCCCATGTGTAAAATAGATAGCTAGTGGGAAGCCGCTGAATATCACAGGGAGTGCATCTCAGTGCTCTGTGATGACTTAGAGGGATGGTATGGAGTGGGCAGGAGGGAGGTCCAAGAGGAGGGGTCATATGTATACAGATGGCTGATTAACTTCCTTGTGCAGCAGAAACAGAACATTATAAAGCAATTACACTCCAATTAAAAAAAAACAAAAACAAAGACACTTCACTTATCTCATATTTAGTATTCACTTTCAACACTTTAGCAAAAAGCAAACAAAAAAAGGAAAAGTGATCATGGAGATAGAAGTTGGGTGAGAAGGTTTCATTGTATTTTTGTATTTTTAAAAGGTTCCAGGATAAACAAAACCAAAGCTACCTTTGCCTCACTATGGAAATAGGCCTACCTAGTACTCAGAGCTCTTATAAGAGGTTACAAAAGAACCCAAAATTTATAAAACAAGAAACCCGGAGAAACAAAAAGCCCAAATATATTTGAGACTTTGGCATTAATTATACAATTTTAAAGTCAAAGTCCTGGTGGTCACTGACAAGCAACTCATAGCAACTAGTCCTGCAGCTGCCTCCAGACACAGGCTGCAACATAACTCCAGGACCAAAGATGAGAAACTGCCTTCTGACACAGTGTTCCCAAAGTTTTAGTGTACTGTTAAGCTTTTGTCACATCAGAAGTGTAAACTCTTTGCAATCTGGACTATAGCCCACCAGGCTCCTCTGTCCATGGGATTCACCAGGAAAGAAAACTGGAGTCGGCAGCCATTCCCTTCTCCAGGGGATCTTCCCAACGCAGGGATGGAACCCCGGTCTCCTGCATTGCAGGTAGATTCTTAACGTCTGAGCCCAGAGGGAAGTCCTTAAACCTTTTTAATTTTGTGAATTTGAAGCAACACATTTAAACTTTTTTGTTTCAGTCAGTGCTTACCATCTGCAGGAGGGACCAATCTTTTTTTGTACTCCTAATTTCTAACTTTAAAATTATTGTTCAAAATTCACAAATTCCTTATGAGTAAACGAAACTTAAAACATTATATCTTTAAAAGACCTCTTCGACCTGTTGAATTTATATTTCTGAAGTTATGAAAGCTTAAAACTACACTGAGGCTTCTGGAACAGTTACCATATATCCTACATATGCATGTGTGCTAACTCTCTCAGTCATGTCCCGACTCTTTGCGACCCCTTAGATCTAGACTTCTAGGCACCTCTGTCCATGGGATTCTCCAGGCAAGGATACTGGAGTGGGTTGCCATGCCCTCCTCCATGGGATCTTCCTGATCCAGGAATGGAACCCAGATCTTTTATGTCTCCTGCATTGGCAGGTGAATTCTTTAACACTAGCACCACCTGGGAAGCCCATCTTACCTGTGACAGGATGTTAATATGTCACTAGCTTTGGGGAACTGGGGCCAGGTCTTAAAGGGCCTGAGATTTTCCCAGGTCATAGCCTGGGAAGATGCAATCAGCTCTGGGATCCTCTCAAACCTGTGTCTGTGTCTACCCCTCCCTCTCTACCACCCCATTCAAGGATTACATCCTGGTTGTATTATTGAAGGGGGAGGCAGGTGGGGGCATGGGGAGGATGCTTGCATTTCACCTTTTCACCCATTTTTCTCTCCTCTGAGCACCAAAGGGCTTTTAGATTCCATTTCTGTGTGTGCTTAGGCACTCAGTGACATCCGACTCCTTGCAACCTCATGGATTGTAGTATAGCCCATCAGGCTCTTCTGACCATGGGATTTCCCTGGAAAGAATACTGGATTGAGGTAGCCATTTCCTTTCAAAATGGTCAACATCGGGGGGCGGGGGGGAAACTTAAATAAAGAAAACAGGCTGACAATGGCTTATTGCCCTGCTCTGCAATACTGGACAACATGGCCTTCTCGTTAAGGAAGCAGGGGAGGAGAACATCTGAGGGTCTCATGCCAGCAGGTAAATGCAGCAGCAGGGTCTGGGGCACTCAATCACTTCCACTCACAAACCAGTGGCCAGAACTTGCCACATGTCTCCATGGAACCACCTAGGAACTGGGAGGTGGGGAACTGAGTTCCAAGGAGAAGAGAGCAGTTACCAGTGAGTGCAAGAGGTGCATACCGGCGCAGACTGAGTCACAATCACACGATTAGAATATCACTGTTGGGGCTCTCCAAGTCCTCAAGCAGTTGGGTCACTTGAGATCCCCTGACCCCAGGATCACACTTACATCTTACTCTCCTTTCCTATAAACTGTCAGATCCCCTGACCCCAGGACCATACCTATGTCTTGCTGACTCTCCTTTCCTACAGGCTGTGTTCTATGTCCAGTTACCCCCAGCTTTTCTCTTTTCACCTCAACCTCCTTGGGGAGAAACTCCAGTTGTTTTGACTTCATTCCTGAACATCCTTTTGGGCAACCTGAATGAAATTTGATTTGAGCAAGATGGCCCTGTTGAGGACGATTTAAAAGACAAGAAGGTAGGGTCCAGAAAAAAGGCTGAAGCAGATGGCCAAGAAGCAGAGGCTTGAAGGATGGTTGAGACAGAAAGCAGACTAAGGAAAGAGAAGTGTCATGCTGGGGCCTTGTCAAGATGTTCCAAGAGTGGTCCTCACATCAGCTTTGCCTGCATCACCGGAATCTCAGCCCCACCCCATTCCACTGCTGAGTCAGAATCTGCATTTTCAACAAGATCTTCCAGGAGCTTCATGTGCACAGAACCGTTTGAGAAGCCCTGCATCAGAATCAGAACACTTCAGAACAGGTGCTGGGAGGGAAGATCTGGGGAAAATCTTTTTCTTTTTTCTTTCTGGCCCTGCCATCAACTTGCAAGAACTGAATTCCCCAACCAGGGATTGAACCCGTGCCCTCCACAGTGAAAGCATAAAGTCCTAACTGCTGGACCATCAGGGTATTCCCTGCAAAAGATCTTTGTTTTGTGGTGCTTTTTTTAAAAAATGCTTTATTTGTTTCTGGCTATCTTGGGTCTTTGTTGTTGTGCAGGCTTTGGTCCAGTTGCAAAGCCCGGGGCTTCTCATTGCAGAGGCTGCTCGTGTTGAAGAGCACAGGCTCTAAAGCACAGGCTTAACAGTTATGGTGCATGGTCTTAGTTGCTCAGTGACATGTGGGGATCCTCCCAGATCAAGGGTAGAACCTGTGTATCCTGCATTGGGAGGTGGACTCCTCACCACTGAGCCATCAGGGAAGTCCCTGAAAAAGATCTTTGAAACTCAGTGTGAACTGGCAGACAGAATTCAGCCACCCCATATCTCAAAAACAAAGAAGCATTAAACAGTCAGAGGGTATGGAGACTGCCAGTGGTGGTGGCATCATATACATATTTTCAGCAGCAAAACACAATGAAATTACCAGCATCCTGTTAAATCCAAGGAGGAAATAAATTCTGAAAAGTTTTTACAAAGTTAGTCACTCAGTTATATTGGACTCTTGATGACCCCATGGACTGCAGCATGTCAGGCTCCTCTGTTCATGGGATTTTCCAGGAAAGAACACTGGAGTGGGATGCCATTTCCTTCTCCAGGATGCCACTCTCTTCTCCACTTTTACCAAGTACGTAAAGATGAACTGTAATTATGTATGTAACACTTACCATCGCTGATTATGACATGCATCTCATGTTACTGACATCCTCCTAATTTAGCACTGTGTTGGAGTAAAAGTGCAGAAGATGAGATGATTGGATGACATCACCAACTGAATGGACATGAATTTGAGCAGACTCCAAGAGATGGTGAAGCACAGAGAAGCCTGGTATGCTGCAGTCCATGGGATCACAAAGAGTTGGACACGACTGAGCGACTGAACAAGCATAAGAGTGCAAGTGTTGTCATGACTTCCCAAGGTCCACTTGCATCTTTAGCCCTTATGTTGTCCTCTTTTTCCTTAAGTATAAGTTCCCACTGGGGGTGCCAGGGTCAAATTATTCCTCCTGCCCCCGCTGATTGAAGAAGAGGTTACAAAGACCAAAGCCATTCTCTGAGGCCTCGCTTCTCCCTTCTCTCTGGATAGGCCCCTAGCCTGTATAACATGCGATGTCATTGGAGCATTTTTATTTTTTTTACTTATTTGGCTGGGCCAGGGCTTAGCTGCAGCACGGGGGATCTTTGATCTTTGTTGTGGCATGAAGGATCTTCAGTTGTGGCATGTGGGATCTAGCTCCTTGACCAGGGATTGAACATGGGCCCCCTGCATTGGGAGGGTGGAGTCTTTGCCACTGGACCATGAGGGAAGTCCCTGGGAGATTTTAAACACAGTGGAAATAGAAGCATGACAACTTGCATTCATATTCTGATGCTAGTCTTGGATTAACCCATATGTAGATTAAGGAAAGGAAAGCTTTGTCCCTCCACCAATCTTACAGACCAAGACAAGCTAGCTGGTGGGAGTTGGGGGTATGGGGGCTGGAACATGTGAGCAGCTCTGCCTGTCTGTCACCATCTGCAGAACAACTCAGATACATGCCTTGCTAAAGTCAGGCAGGAGGGCATCTCTGGGTCACACTCCAAAACATTTCCACTGGAAGCCTTGTGATGTGGGAGAGGGAAGCATGCCTTTGCTTCTGGGGCTGGGTGAGTCTGGGAAGTGGAGAGAATGTTTCTGGAGGATCTCCATGTGCCAGCCTTTGTGCATTGTCTCAACTGGCAATCTGGTGGCTTGCTTATGCTGTGGTGTTGAGGGTGGAATCACTATGTTCCTTCTTTACCTTCAGGAGGAAATGAAAACTCAGTGACACGGTCAAGGTCACCTAGCAGTAAATGGCAGAGGTAGGATTTGAACCCAGATCTGTTAGACTCCCGGGCTTCCCAGGTGGGGCTAGTGGTAAAGAAACCCCCTGCCAATGCAGGAAACTTAAGAGATACAGATATGGATTCCATCCCTGGGTTGGGAAGACTCCCTGGAGGAGGGCACGGCAACCCACTTCAGGGTTCTTGTCTGGAGAATCCCAAGGATAGAGGAGCCTGGCAGGCTATGGTCCCTGGAGTCACAAGGAATAGGACACGACTGAAGCAACTGAGCATGCACATGCACATGCATGCAGTTAGACTCCAGGGCCCCTTCTCTTCCCATACAGCCGCGCTTCTCAAACTGTACCATGCATGCAGAGCACCCGGGGACCTTCTGATCCAGCAGATGGAAGCATTAGGACTGGGACTGAGTCCACATTTCTTTTCTTAAAAAGGTATTTTATTATTTGTTTTAATTGGAGGATGAGTCCACATTTCTGACAAGCTCTCTGGGGATATCGATGCTGTCCATCTCCAGACCCAATTTGGATGACAAAACTTTAGAGGATAACCTGGCCCTGAGAACTGCAGGTCCCCTGGCATTAGGAACAATTCTAGGGACAGACTTTGACTTTTGTGGATCATGGAATCTGTTGGTAGAGGTTGGAGCTGATTTTGCAGAGCTCTTGTGGTGTAGGGAGGCCTCCAGCTAACATCTGGGCTACATAAGTATTTAGTTGTACAGAACACAACTCTTTTTTTTTTTTTAATTTCCTAAGATGCAAAGGAGTTTGAAAATCCCTTTCTTTTTTTTTTTTTTTTTTTTGGCTACAAGCCAGAGTTTCCCTGGAGAGAGAAGACATCTCCTGCCTGACCCTGTGGTGTCTTCTGGAGCTTGTTTGGACTCCCCAGCTCTCCGTGGTCTGTGGGCACCCAGCTAGCAGCTAGCTGTAGCAGAAACTGTCTGATCTCATCACATCCCTCCCCCACAGCACGATTTTTGAAATGTTAAAAATTACAGCAGTTATGCAAATGGAAAGATGGAACTGTGAGGGACAGATTAGTACAATGAAGCACATGTCATAAACCCAGGGAATAGTCCAACTTTTCAGAAAAAAAAAAATTTTTTTTTAATTGGGGGGAGCCACATATTTCAGAAGGGGGCTGGGGGGGTAGGCAAAGAAATTTGACCTGGGGATACCCCTAGCTTAGAGTCTAGGAACCTAAAAAGACTGTTGGCAGCTCTTTGCTGTGATGGGTGTGGTCCCTCTCCTGACAGCTCCAATACGCTGCTCAAGGACAAAAGTGGCTTTGAGTTGCATCTCAAAAAATACCATGTTTCTATGGCTTTCTTTCATGACATGAAATGTAAACTCATCTCTCATCTACAGTTTTAACCCCGTCTCCCAACTTGATTCATAGCTGCCACTTAAAATTCAACCTGTCAGAACCCAAGCACATGTTTGGCAGCATCTGTGTAAACTGAATGCGTACACGCCCCATGACCCAGCAAGTCCACAGTCATGTGTTTGTGTGTACGAAAAGACACAAACGAGGCTGCTCCTAGAAGCCCTAGTCCTGGTGGCTCCGAATGAGGAGTGACTCAAATGTCTACACGGCAACAGCAGATGAACAAAATGGATTATGCTAAAATTTTTTTTCACAGCAGGTTATGAACATCTATGTCCATTTATTTCTACATCTTCAATTTCTTTTAGTTGGAGGATAATTGTTTTTACAATGTTGTGTTAGTTTCTGCTGTACTACTTTATGAATCAACTATATGTGTATATATATAAATATATATCCCCTCCCTTCTGGACCTCCCTCCACCACTCCCCCCATCCTACCCCTCTAGGTCATCACAGAGCACCCAGCTGAGTTCCCAGTGCTATACAGAACCTTCCCACTGGCTGCTAAATTTATAGAGTGGAATTTTGGGACTGAGTGAACTATAATTATATGCAACCCTATAAATGGAGTTCACAACCATGGAGTGATAGGCAAATGTAATTGAAGGTCTGGGAAGTCAGAATGGTGGTCTCCTTAGCAGACAAAGAGAGGGAAAGGCAGGGGGCATAGATGGAAGGGTGCTGGGGTGCTGGCCATGGTCAGTGACCTGTTCTGGATGCTGGTTACACAAGTGTGTTCGCTGTGTTGATTCATCCAGGTGTAGACTCTGGAGGTGTGTACTTTTCAGGCAGAGATGTTATATTTGCATTGAAAAGTTTACTTCAGAAAAGAAAACGCTGCACACACCCCTCTAAATCAAAACCTCCTTTCCTTGAAAGATCACAAAGCAGCCCCTAGAAGGTATCTGAGTCCAGCTTCCCCTACCCGGCCTACAGTCCAGCTCTGCAGACTCTTCCATGGGACTGGCTTCTGTCTCCTCCTCTTCCTGCCTCCCAGCCACTTCCCCAGTGGGGTCTCAGCTCCTAGGACTTGTTATGAATGAAATCGCTGCCTCACTAGCCTCCCCGCTTCCTGTCTCTCTCTCCTGCAACTTCTGAAGTGATTGTTCTACATCCCTGCTTTCATCACGACCCTTCCTTTGCAAATCTGCAATGCCCACACCCCCACCATCATGGCCATTAAGTCCAGGATAAAGCCCAGTCCCTCTGTAAGGCCCTCAAGTCCCCCTCTTTATAAAATCAGGGCACAAGATCCCTTCCAACTGCACCCATCCTGTGCTCCCTAATGAGCCAGTTCACCAGCCAAATGATTTCCTGATTGTCACTGTGCCTGCTGTGTTTGCTGCCTACATTCCAAGCAAGCGAGAGAGCCTGGGTCCCCTCAATCTTGTCCATTCTTCCCAGAAGCACCAAGTCAGCTCTCTTGAACCTTTCTGGTGTGAACTTGACCTTAGCCTCATCCTGTCCCTCTCTCCCCTGAGCATCAATCATCTGTATTTACTCGCCCAAATCATTCAGAGGGGAACTCCTGGAAAGGGGCTGGGGAGAAAAAAAAATTCTGACCTTTTTTTCACCCAGACACCCAATCTGATCCTGAAACTACAAAATACACAAAGAGTAAACTCAGCAGGGAGAAAACTGCCCACTGACGGCTGAAGATGACACAGCACGAGCGTTTCCTCCAGCTACACAATGGAGAAGCTGAGTAATATTCAGAATTCACTAAATGACAAGGACTAAGATCACAGGGCTTTAAGGTCAGCTGAAGATTGGTTGCCATATTTTTCCTTCCTCTTGGGTAAAGCCTCTCTGAGAAAACCCCCTCGCTTTTTCAGAGAACCGAAGCTGGAGTCACTGCCCTGGGAAGTTCCTGGCCTGCCAGGCAGGGCTGAGCACTTCTCACCCCTTCTTCTGGGGTCAGGAGGCAGCAGTGCTTGAGACAGAATGAGGCAATGCTGGCAGAGTAGCAGCCAAGGAAGCCAAAGGAAAACCGGAAAACCATCCCGCTTGCAGTCACAGCCCTGAGCTTGAAAGGAAGCTAGTTAAGCACTAATTTGCATGCAAACAATCGGAGGCAGAACGGAATTTCTGATCCTGCCTGGATGCTCCTCCACAGAATGTAATTAACACCCACAAGCCAGAAAAAGGCCTTTTTTTCTGGACCAGAAAGGGGTTCATAAGTAGGTAAACACTGGATAATTCTGACTCTCCTTTTCATTTGCTGTGTGATCTTGGACAAGTTGCCTCAAGTTTCTGATTGCTCTTTTGAAAGATGGTGTTGACAATGTGCCCATTTCATAGAGGTGTTGTATAAAATGAGAATGTATGTAAAGAGCCTTGCATAAGGCAGGAACTTGTATAGTAAAAAACCTCTCTCATACTTTTGCTTCCTTTATCCTGCATCCTTGCAAACCATGAAGCCTTTGAGAAAATTTGGGAGGTGAAAGTGAAGAGTGTAGCACAAGCAAGACCCTTTCAGCAGAGTTGGCCCAAAGGGGCAGACTCCTAGATGGAAATGACCATGAGAGTGTTAGTCACCCAGCCGCCTTCGACTCTTTTCAACCCCATGGGATTTCCCAGGCAAGAATACTGGAGTGGGTTGCCATTTCCTCCTTCAGGGGATCTTCCTGACCCAGGTATGGTACCTGGGTCTCCTGCGTTGCAGGAAGGAAAGCCCTAAGATGGATTATTCTATTCCTAAACATCTCTCCCTTTACATTGTCACATTATCTGAAAATCTACCCATTTGTTGGGTATCCTTTTTAATTTTTTAATTATTTACTTGGCTGCTCTGTGGCTTAGTTTTGGCACTCGGTGCTCTGTGACAACCTAGAGGGGTGGGATGGGGGTGAGAGATGCGAGGGAGGTTCAGGAGGGAGGGGACATGTGTATACCCTACAGATGATTCATGTTGATGTATGGCAGAAATCAATACAACACTGTAAAACAATTATCCTCCAATTAAAAATCAATTTAACAACAACAACAACAAAAAGAATGGTGGGCTGCCCAGGGATCCTGAGCAGTAGTTTGTGTACATTTTCCACAGGCAAAATGCACTTGAAACTGCAGACTTTTTCCAAGGATTTTGTGGTCAAGGCCTTATGTGGCTCATCCTGGAGTATCCCAATGAAAACATAAAACTGCAGGAGGGGAGAGATACACACCTGTGACAGAAAAAAAGAAACATGTAGTGGAGGGACTTCCCTGGTGGTCCGGAGGAAGCAGGGGGTGCAGGTTCCATTCCTGGTTAGGAGCTAAGATCCCACATGCCATGATGCCAAAAAAACAGAATACAAACAACAGAAATACTTAACAAATTCAAGAAAGACTTTAAAAATGGTAAAAAAAAAAAAAAAAAAGTTTAAAAAATGGGAATTAAGAGAAGGTTGTGGGGGCGGGGGGTGGGGGGGAGCAGGGGCGGGGAGTAGTTACTTTATAAACACAACACCTAAGGTTAAACCTTTGGAAACAAAAGATCATTCTGTCATTTTTGAGATTGCATCCAAGTACTGCATTTCTAACTCTTTTGTTGATTATGATGGTTACTCCATTTCTTCAAAGGGATTCTTGCCCACAGTGATAGATATAATGGTCATCTGAGTTAAATTCACCTATTCCAGTCCATTTTAGTTCACTGGTTCCTAAAATGTCAATGTTCACTCTTGCCATCTCCTGTTTGACCACTTCCAATTTACCTTGATTCATGGACCTAACATTCCAGGTTCTTATGCAATATTGTTCTTTACAGCATTGGACTTTACTTCCATCACCAGTCACATCCACAACTGGGTGTTGTTTTTGCTTTGGCTCCGTCTCTTCATTCTTTCTGGAGTTATTTCTCCACTGATCTCCAGTAGCATATTGGGCACCTACCGACCTGGGGAGTTTCTCTTTCA
Organism: Muntiacus reevesi; assembly: GCF_963930625.1. Classification (NCBI taxonomy): domain Eukaryota; kingdom Metazoa; phylum Chordata; class Mammalia; order Artiodactyla; family Cervidae; genus Muntiacus; species Muntiacus reevesi. The sequence goes on along the minus strand of NC_089263.1, from coordinate 25,146,677 downwards.
GTGAGTGTCCTATCTTTTTCATTCCAATCCCAAAGAAAGGCAATGCCATAGAATGTTCAAACTACCGGACAATTGTGCTCATCTCACACGCTAGTAAAGTAATGCTCAAAATTCTCCAAGCCAGGGTTCAACAGTACGTGAACCATGAACTTCTAGATGTTCAAGATGGATTTAGAAAAGGCAGAGGAACCAGAGATCAAACCGCCAACATCCGCTGGATCATCAAAAAAGCATAAGAGTTCCAGAAAAACACCTACTTCTGCTTTATTGACTATGCTGAAGCCTTTGACTGTGTAGATCACAACAAACTGGAAAATTCTTAAAGAGATGGGAATACCAGACCACCTGACCTGCCTCTTGAGAAATCTGTATGCAGGTCAGGAAGCAACAGTTAGAACTGGACATGGAACAACAGACTGGTTCCAAATCGGGAAAAGAGTATGTCAAGGCTGTACATTGCCACCCTGTTTATTTAACTTATATGCAGAGTACATCATGAAAAACTCTGAGCTGGATGAAGCACAAGCTGGAATCAAGATTGCCGGGAGAAATATCAATAACCTCAGATATGCAGATGACACCACCCTTATGGCAGAAAGCAAAGAAGAACTAAAGAGCCTCTTGATGAAGGTGAAAGAGGAGAGTGAAAATGTTAGCTTGAGGCTCAACATTCAGAAAACTAAGATGATGGCATCTGGTCCCATCACTTCATGACAAATAGATGGGGAGACAGTGGAAACAGTGAGAGACTTTATTTTGGGGGGTTCCAAAATCACTTCAGATGATGACTGCAGCCATGAGATTAAAAGACACTTGCTCCTTGGAAGGAAAGTTATGACCAACCTAGACAGCATATTAAAAAGAGAGACATTACTTTGTCAACAAAGGTCCATCTAGTCAAGGCTATGGTTTTTCCAATGGTCATGTACGGATGTGAGAGTTGGACTATAAAGAAAGCTGAGTGCCAAAGAATTGATGCTTTTGAACTGTGAGTCTCTCGAGAGTCCCTGGGACTGCAAGGAGATCCAACTAGTCCATCCTAAAGGAAATCAGTCCTGAATATTCATTGGAAGGACTGATGCTGAAGCTGAAATTCCAACACTTTGGCCACCTGATGCGAAGAACTGACTCATTTGAAAAGACCCTGATGCTGGGAAAGATTGACATCAGGAGAAGGGGATGACAGAGGATGAGATGGCTGGATGGCATCATCAACTCAAAGGACATGAGTCTGAGTAAACTCCGGAAGGTGGTGATGGACAGGGAAGCCTGGCATGCTGCAGTCCATGGGGTTGCAAGAGTCAGACATGACTGAGTGACTGAACTGAACTGAAGGTTAAAGTTCTTATCCTCATAATTATCCTTCTAAAGAAATCTCATAAAATCCCCTTATTAGAACTTGACCTAAGCCTTCAGACTCAAAAACCCAAAATTAGCTTATTTTGCTTTTCTTTGCATTTGACCATGACCTCACTTTTCCTGGGGCAACACCCTAAAGCAGTTCATGTCTCCTCTTTGAGCTTCAAGTTCCTTATCTGTGAAATAGGGACAAAAACACTGACCTCCCAGAGCTTTAAAAGGTTTAAATGAAATGATGTAGATAATGAGTTTGGAGACTCCTCACACACAGCTGGTGGGAGCTATATTGTTACCATTAATAGCCATTTCCAATGTCAACCAAATGACTCCTCATTAAAAAGCTCCTCCTTTTAAAAGCTCTTCATTTCTCAATCCCTCTTTGCAAGAAGCCTGGACTCCGGAATTCCCAGGTGGTTCAGTGGTTAGAACACTGTACTTCCATTGCAAGGGGGTAATGGGTTCAACCCCTGCTTGGGGAACTAAGGCCCTGAAAAAGCTCAGCAGTGCAGCAAAAAAAAAAAAAAAAAAAGAAGAAGAAGAAGAAAAAGAGGAAAAAGCCTGGACCCTGCTCCTTCATCAGTAATTTGTTTTGTACAAAGGTATCATCCTAGAATCCAAGGTCAGAAATGGACCCTGGCCATCACAATGCCTTCCAGCATGTCCCATAGAAACTGTCCCAGATTGCTAGACATAATTAGACACCTAAAAAAGGAAAGTATACACTCATGCTCACCCACACCCTTCAACTATTTAAGGGGCATAGAACAGCACCATTAGAAGGAACCTAATCCAATGACCTCATTTAAAGATGAGAAAACTGAAGCCTAGAAAAGAACTCACCCAAGGTCATGTCATCTTGTGAGGGCAAGCCCTGATTAGAACCTTTGTCTTTGACTTCTAGGGAGTACTGAATTCATCTTTTAAGTGTTGGTGGGTCCTAAGAAGGAAGGTTTTTGAGAAACCACTTACAGAGATAACTGGAGTAATCTTTCTCCTGAAATTAGAACTGGTTGTATCTCTACCTAGACTCAGCTACTTGAAGGCGAGAGCCAAGTTCAATTATTTCTCCACCAATGCCTTGTACTGACTAAATAGGTGTTTCGAAGTGTAGAGACAGTTTCTGTACAACAACAGATAGTTAAAATAAAGCTGTTCACTTATTTCTAGAAATCCATCCAATGACCAGAATGATGAAGGAAAGTCACTTGTAAAGATGTCCATGCAAGGACTACATTATTGACAAGAAATAACCGAGAGGGGAATTCCCTGGTGGTCCAGTGGTTACGGCTCTGCACTCCCACTGCAGGAGACACAGTTCCCTCTCTGGTTGAGGAGCTAAAATCCTGCATGCTTAGTGGCACGGCCAAAAAATAAAATTAAATTAAAAGAATTTTTTAAAGATAACCAAAATATCTAAGTAGGAGGGAATGACCAATTATATGTTAGTATACATATGCTACAGAAAGTGTATTAAAATAATTTTATTTAACTTAATTTTAACAAAATGAGAAAATGTTAAGAGAACAGGTTACAAAATAATGTTTTTAAAACAAGTAACCATGTTAAAGAATGTGTGTAGAAAAAAATTATTGGAAAGATACATACCAGAAACAAAAACCCATTATCCCTAGGTATTGGGCTATAGGGATTTCTTTTCCTTAGACTTCTTGGTGTCTTCTACATTGTCTACGGTGGGACTTCCCTGGTGGTTCAGTGGTTCAGAATCCGCCTGCCAATGCAAGCAACACGTGGTTCAATCCCTGGTCCTAGAGAATTCCACATGCCTCGGGGCAACTAAGCCGGTGTCCACCGCTGTTGAGCCCGTGCTCGAGAGCCCATGCGCCTACGAACTGCAAGGAAGAATAGCCCTACCTCTCCACAACCAGAGGAAGCCCAAGCAGTGACAAAGACCCAGCATGGCGATACATAAATAAAAATAGTCTACAGTAAGCATTTTATGACAGAAAAAAGTCACTGTAAAAGGAACAACGGAGAAGCCACTTTTTAGAACATGTGGACCAGATCTCACTGCACCAGGGAACAATAGAAACTTACGGCTCCCCAAATGGCACATGCTCCTCTGTATTCCTAGGTTTCTCACAGTTAGGGCACATGACTACTTCTGCTCAGCCACTTTGAGTCACTTCTGGCTGAATCACTGAAGAACTAGCTCCCTACTTCTTTCTCTGCTGCAGGAACAGAGAACATTAGTTCCTAATGGTGGAGACTACACCAGCCTGGGTGCTTGAGGGACTGTGTGGACCGCAACGCTTCCCTCTTCTCCACATCCTATTTGAATGCATGTGTGCTCAGTCATGTCCAACTCTTTGTGACACCATGGACTGTAGCCCACCAGGTTTCTCTGTCCATGGGATTCTCCAGACACTGGAGTAGATTGGCGTGTCCTTCTCCAGGGGATATTCTGGACCCAGGGATCAAACCTGCATCTAGGATGAGGAATTAACTTTTTTAAGATTCACATCTAATTTATTATTTTCATTTTTTTGATATGGACCATTTTTAAAGTTTTGACTGCATTTGTTACAGCATTGCTTTAGTTTTGGCCGAGAGGCCTGTGGGATCTTAGCTCCCTGGCTGGGGATTGAACACGCATCCCCTGCACCGGAAGGGGAAGTCCTAACCACTGGACTGCCAGGGAAGTCCTGAGAAATAAACTTAAGTGCTTAAGACATAATGATTTTCAGTTTTAAATCTGTGACCTAGTCCAGTATTTCTCAACACTGCCCCATCACTTGGCCCTTCTTATGAATGCCAGTACCTGAGGTATCTCAAACAATCCAATCAGAATCTCTACTGGTAGAACCCAGGCATCAACGTATAGATATTTTTAATTCCTCAAGTGAATGTAATGTGCAGCCAAGGTTGAGAATGGGGGCCTGCTCCAGAGGTTCTCAAAAGTGTGGGCCCCAGCACAGCACCAGCATCACTGGGGAACTCGTGTGCGAGCCTGCCAAGTCGCTCAGTCGTGTCTGACTCTGCGACCCCATGAACTAGTCTGCCAGGCTGCTCTCTGTCCACGAGATTTTTCAGGCAAGAATACTGGAGTGGGTTCCCATGCTGTCCTCCAGAAGATTTTCCTGACCCAGGGATCAAATCCACATTTCATTATGTTTCCTGCATTGGCAGGTGGGTTCTTTACCACCGAACCACCAGGAAAACCCCAACAATAAATTTATTAATAAAATTAAGCAGTGGTTTTGTTATAACAAGGTATGTCATGGCTCTTTAGAAGTGCTCCTTTGCTTGGATTTATTTTTGAAAGAATTTTTACATATACTTTCCCAAAAATGATTGTACTAACTCAAACACATTGCTAAAGAAAAACCCTAGAACTCAAAATATTGCATGAGTGGTCAAGGTCAGTGGTTCTGACTTTAGCATCAGAACCAAAGGTTTTGATGTAACCTTTAGCATCAAATTACTACAATTCTCATGTTCTTCTACTTCTTGACATGGCCCAATTTTATCTAGGCCACAAGGCTTAGTTATTTCATCTATAGCATAATTCACATATTTCCCCAATCTACAATAGTGAAAGTCAGAGTGTGTTTATAAGAATGTCCGTAAGGAAGGCCTATTTATAAAGACAGAAGTTATTATGTTCAATCTGACTCCCTACCCTGACTCTGGGAAGAAGCCACCACGACTTTCAAGGGACAGAGTATATGTCTAATAGAAGACAAGTCACCAAGTACAATCTTAATACATTTTGTTTTTAACACTTTCAGTTATGAGTTGGTGGATCGTCAGGGAACTGAGTATGACATCTTCCCTTTTGGTGGGGGTATCGGGGGATAAGGCCTGAAACTGATGCTAATAGATGAGTTTGTAAGTATAAAGGGAGACAGACAGATGCTTGTTGAGTAATTCAAGGGCTGCTGAGTCCATATTTCTTTCTTTTATTCTCTTCTGGCCAAGCCATGCAGCATATGGCATCTTAGTTCCCTGATCAGAGATCGAACACTTGCCCCTGCAATGAAGTGTGGAGTGCGAACCACTGGACCATCAGGGAAGTCTTTTGAGTCCAGATTTCTGTTCAAATATGTTTTGCCCCCAAACACCGCCTCAGGTTTATCCCTCAGCCTTCCAGGATTTGAGGGTTTCAGGGATCACTACCCAAGTGCAAGTTACGTTCTACAAGCATCAATCTTCTTTGAGCCGAGGGAGTGGGTCTTTTGTATCATTGATGCCTGACCCCAGGGTAGGGTTCTGGGAGGGAGCTGCTGGCTGAAATGGCTCAAGCAGATCCAGGACGGCAGTGGAGAGGAGCCTGGTACACTAGCAGGACCCACTGGATAGGAAGAGAGGTAGTCATGGGTCAGGTGGTCAGGCAGTGAGCAGAGAAGAACTTCCCTCTGAGAAATCAAGGAAGTTGTTCTGAGAAGGTCAGCAAGCCTGCCTCTGCTGCTAGGCGCTAATCTCTAAGTATCAGGATGCAGGCATCCTGGGATAGGAAAGAGCTGGAGTGTCTGGGGAGAGGGCAGGGCAGCGCAAAGACAGAATGCACAGCCTTCCACCAGTACAGTACGGTGAACCAGAATTCAGTCTCTTTCTTTTTTATTCATTTTCAGAATCCAATCTTCACAAAGCTGTCCTGTTGTCTGTGTTTGGGATATGACGTGATGTTTGTGTGTGTGAGTGTGTGTGTGCTCAGTCATGTCCAACTGTTTTGGGACCCCATGGACTGTAGCCCACCAGGTCCCTCTGTCCATGGAATTCTCCAGGCAAGCATACTGGAGTGGGTTGCCAGACCCTGGGATCAAACCCAGGTCTCCTGCATTTGGCAGGAGAATTCTTTACCACTGACCCACCGGGGAAGTCCTCATGTATGTGCTATAACTCTAGCAAATGAACTAACCACACGCACACAAAAATAAAAAAAGAAAGCATAGACTTCAACTGCTCACAATCACCCTTTCAGACTGTAAATGGTGATTCCTACTTTGCCTGGGGAACCAGACCCTACACCATGTCTGAGCCCTGTGGTAAGTTTTTGTGCGTGCTTAAAGCGAGACCCCTAACACCACTATTCTCTTCACTTAGTTTTCTCTGCATTGTTTTCAAAGTTGACCCCAAAGTCTGAGAAAAGCCAGGTCACTTGGAGACCCTCACACCAAGGCCCGATACCACAGCTGCTCACTTTGTGACAAAAGGCTTCTGGCCACACCCCAGTGTTCAGTCACACCCAGTGCTCTTATGATCCATGTCACGTCACCAGAAAGGGGACACGATCAACTCAGTTCAGTGTTTGTCGAAATTGTCATGGCAATTCACTGTGGTCATGGTAACCCTATCTGCTTATTACTCCACTGAAACTGGAATGTCCTTGCTGGAAGGGAAAAGTTAAGTAAATAGATAGAATGCCTTTGTTTCAAACCATTCCTTTAATTTTGATAAGACAGCCATCATTTTATATTTTTAGACAATGTCAACAATCAAATGCAAAAAGAAACAAAATTAATGAAGCTACTGCCTGCCAATGCAGTAGGTAGGTTCAATCCCTGGGTCAGGAAGATCCCCAGGAGGAGGAAATGGCAACTCATTCCAGTATTCTTGCCTGGGAAATCCCATGACAGAGGAGCCTAGCATGTTACAGTCCATGGGGGTCACAGAGTCGGACATGATTTCATGACTGAGCAACTCAAAGGGTTAGGGATCAAAAGGCAATTCAACCCTGAGGACCACGTGTTTGCTGCTGACATTGTGGCCCCTGAGGTTTTTGGTGGCCCCTATTCCCAGGGGCGCTTTGGGGCAGCACCCTGTTTTTCTTCCCTAAGGCTTTAGCTTTTTGCCTCCACTCATAAGAGCCTGGGCAGGAAAGACGTAGGCAGAGGATGCTGGTGAGCATCCACCCACCCCAGAGCTCTGCTTAAGTACACTATTATAGCCCAAACTTGATTATGGCAGGCCGTGAGTAATTTCTGTATCATAACAATTATGGGATTGAAAGCCAGAACTCACTCCCTCGGTCAATTCTCACGCTGGTTTCAAGGGCTCCCCGGGGAATACAGTTCTAAGTCCGTTTGTGGGAAGAGAAAAAAAAGAAACACCTCATTTCGTCAAGTGGTGCCTCATTTCCACATCCCCACTGGGCCAAATACCACCCTGCAGAGTGAATCCTCACCAGGTCGGCACCCACTCCTGCAGCTCACAAACCAAAGGCCAAACTTAGACTCTGAGGTTAAGACAGAGAAGAGACTGTGGTCCACCCAGTGCCGCTCAAGTGTCCCCTTAGAATCCACCCAAATTCCTGGAGGGTCTTCAGAGGTCCAGAGTGCCTGGGCCACCCCTATATAGCAGCCAAGAGTCCTGATCCTAGGACCCTGGAAGCACTATGCACTCAAGGGGTTAGTAACGATTCAGAAGGATGGGAGAGACAGTTCATGTAGAGGTCAACAAAAGCAGAAGCACAGAGTTGGGGATAAGAGGGCATAGGATTGTCTGAGAGTTGTTACACTAGAACAGTGGCTTGAGTTGGAGGTGGTAGGCGATGGTGGCCACAGCCTGAGTGGAGCCCGGACCTATTCATGGTGGATCAGTCCAGTGGCATATTAACGGTACTCAAGAAATGTGCTGAGCTACCAGTAAAGAACCTGCCTGCCAATGCAAGAGACATAAGGGACGTGGGTTCAGTCCCTGAGTCAGGAAGATCCCCTGGTGGAGGAAACGGCAACTCATTCCAGTATTCTTGCCTGGAAAATTCCATGGACAGAGGAGCCTGGTGGGCGATAGTCCATGGGGTCAGAAAGAGTGGAACATGACTGAGCACGTGCACACACATGTATTGGCTACTTGAAGTTGCACTTTAGGGTTCCAATTGGCTGCAGAAAGGCATGAGTGATGGGCAGGGAAATGAGGAAAGCAGGCCAATCTTGGCCAAGAGGTCCATGCTGCAGCCGATCTCCAGGGAGATACATTCTGCAGCATCGTCTGTATGCAGGCCAGTGAGGCCCTGGACTAGGGTCCTGGCACTGCGGCTGAGGGAAGAAACAGATCCTGAGGGTTCTAGGAAGGAAAATTTGGATGAACTTGGTAACTGACGAAAAGGGACCTAGACAAAGAGAAAAGCTAATGAGATCTTTTACTTCTGGGCTCTTCTCTAAAAGCTTGATGTGACTCACCAACACATCTGTTCATGCAGAAATGTTTATTGGGGCCTACTATGTGTTGGGCTTCCCAGATGGCTCAGTGGTAAAGAATCTGCCTGCCCATGCAGGAGACGCAGGTTTGATCCCCGAGTCGGGAAGATCCCCTGCAGTAGGAAATGGCAAACTTGTTCCAGCATTCTTGCCTGGAAAATCTCATGGACAGAGAAGCCTGGTGTGCTGCAGTCCATGGGGCCGTAGAATCGGCTGAGCACGCACGCACTTTGTGTTAGGCAACTCCATTAGTCACTGGAGACAAAAAGATGACTCTACCATCCGATGACAGACTGGGAACAAGTATAAGTAAACAGAGGATTACAAGAACTTGGTAAACCAATAGAAGGGAAGTCAAGGGTACCACAAGGACTCATTGGAGGGGTGCCACCCAGACTAGAAGAGTCAGAGGCTGGGGGAGAAAGGACAGGGTAAACTGTCCAAGGAGACACAGCTGTGCAAGAGCTCAGGTAAAAACAGAATGACACGAGAGGGACTCTGCAGGTGCTATCATGGGTGGAAAGGAGTCTGCGGGGAGCAAGGGACCAGATCATCTAGAACTCTCTCAATTAGGAGTCTGGCTTTTATCCTAAAGTCAATGGGGAAACCAAGGAGTGTTGCAAGTGGGCAATAACTAAGATATTTGTATTTGAGAAATCCAAGTGGAGGTTACAAGGAAAAGCAGAGGTTGATCTCTGAGCATCCTCCAGGACACCAGGATTGAGCAGCTGGTAGAAAGGCTGAGACTTTATGAGGGAGCCATGGGCAAGCAGGGCCCTCTGCAAAAGGGCTCAGACCAAAGGCCCAAGAGGAAACCTACAAAAATGGTCATTGGCACAGTTTAACGGTTTGGTGCTTTTTTAATTTTTGGTTGCCCCATGCAGGATCTTAGGTCCCTGGCCAGGGATGGGACCCATGCCCACTGCATTGGTAGTCTTAACCACTGGACCACCAGGCAAGTCCTGGTACAGTGTTTTCTTTTTTTAATGGAGTTGGTGAGCATTTCAACCTCAATAGGCAGAGGGACTCCATCCTAGAAATTCATTCCTTTTCTGTAGCCAAGTGGCTGAGAATTCTAGGCTCCACCAGACAGACCTTGTGTTACCCTTATTCCACTCCTTTCTAGTCTGTGTCCCTGGGTAAGCGGTTTCACTTCAGCATCCTCATCTGTAAAAGGAGAACAACTCTTCACACTTCAAAGTGTTGCTTTAAGGACTGAGAGATGCAACGTAAAGTTCTTCACATACACAGGGGCTCAAAAGATGTTGGCTCTTGCTTCTTTCATTGAACAAACATTTATGGAGTATGCTGGCTACCTGCTAAGGATGACAGAGATGAAAAAGTCCCAGTTCTTGCCTGGAAGGCTCCCAGTCTGTCAGCCAGCTCCACTCCCAGCCACATGCATCTTCAAGTACCCCAGCCTAGCTCTAAAGTGAAAGTGAAGGTGTTAGTCGCTTCAGTCGTGTCTGACTCTTCACAACCCCATGGACTGTAGCCTACAAGGCTCCTCTGTTTATGAAAATTTCCAGGCAAGAACACTAGAGTGGGTGTTCTTCTCCAGGGGATCTTCCTGACCCAAGGATCAAACTCAGGTCTCCTGCATTGGCAGACGAGTCCTTTACTGTCTAAGGCACCAGGTAAGCTCAGAGCTAGGAGATCTCCAAAGGTGGTAGGCAGCTGGGCCCAGGACTCCTCTGCAAGCTGATCCCAGCAGCCCCACCCAGGGCTCCTGGTCCAAGGCCAGGCCAGCAGCTTGAATGAAAGGGGGAAAAGCTGTTCTACTTTCAGTAGAGCAAAGCTGGTCCAGAACAGCCTTAAACCCTACATCAACACTACTCAGAATTAACGAGCAGAAAAGAAAATGACCCTTAAGCCTTGGAATAAAGCCCACTCTTGAAGGCACCTGCAGTCTCTAACTGAAAACTACTCTCCAGCAGCACCAAAAATAAATTTCATGAAGTCCCCACTTAAATTATATGCAGTCACCTGGCACCGAGAGTAGGAAAGACCAGTTCTGACGCCAACCTCCTTCCCTGGTCACGAATTTGATCAACTCCAGGAACAATAAAGAGTTGGACCATAAGCATGGTTAAGCACAGAACAATCGATGCTTTCAAACTGTGGTGCTGGAAAAGACACTTGAGAGTCCCCTGGACAGCAAGGAGATCAAACCAGTCAATCCTAAAGGAGATCAACTCTGAATACTTATTGGAAGAACTAATGCTGAAGCTCCAATACTTTGGCTACCTGAGTTGACTCATTGGAAAAGACTCTGATGCTGGGAAAGACTGAGGGCAGGAGAAGGTGGTGACAGAATGTGATGGTTGGATGGCATCAACTCAATGGGCATGAGTTTAAGCAAACGCTAGGAGATAGTGATGGACAGAGAAGCCTGGCATGCTGCAGTCCATGGGGTCACAAAGAGCTGGACACAACTTACTGAACAATAACAAAAAACTACAAAGATCACAAATAGTCAAAGACCTAGACTAGAGGATTCTTATCAACAGTACTTATGGTGCTTATCTTGATCTCTTGAAATCCGTACTCCCTTTGTATCACTTGTTCTGTATGTTAAGCTTATCTCCATATTCCCAGCTCCCAGGACAGAATCAGTCTTAAGAAATGGCCACAGAGATGGTGAAATGGAGATGGGTGAAGAGTCCTAGTATCTCGACATCCCCTGAGGCATCAATTAATGTTCTATCTTCTCTAAGCAGTATGGGAGCCGTTCTCTTTTCAGATGGAAAAAAAATGGGCCAGAACAGTGGAGGAGGAACAATTTAGGTTAGGCAATTAGGAAATGCTTCAAAAAATCTAAATGAATTTCCACTGGACCCTGCAGAACTCACTTCTCAAAGTGTTAAGAAGGTAGAAACACATCTAGTTTCTCAGCCCTGAGACTTAACAATTCATGGACGTTCACATCACATGGAATTTCATGAACATGTTTACATAGGAAAAGATTTTAAAAATTGTCAAGGCTCTATTTTGTAATCCACCTTCTGATTATTACCTGTCTATCTACACATCCACCTAAATGTGTTATGCTGTGCTAAGTCACAGGAGTCATGCCCAACTCTTTGTGACTCTGGATCATAGTCCACCAGGCTCCTCTGTCCAGGGGATTCTATAAGCAAGAACACTGGAGTGGGTTGCCATGCCCTCCTCCGGGGTCTTCCTGACCCAGGGACCGAACCCGAGTCCCTTACGTCTCCTGCATTGGCAGGGAGGTTCTTTATTACTAGCACCACCTGGAAAGCCCCATCTACCTAAATACCTGCTTGCTTATCTTGCTGATACGGATGATGGGTTTTAATGAGAGGACTTTAGCTTGTATGGAGAATATTTAAATTAAATGAAGTACTCTGGAGGTCAAAGATTTACAAATAGTCATCTCTTGCATCTGTGGGGGACTGGTTCCAGAACCTCCAGAAAAGGGCTTTCATTTTTCATATAGTTAAAACTTTCCCCTGGAGCATTTAAAGTGAATAATCCTCAGATGCCCAGGAAGGAATCAACCCCCATGATACTGAAACCATCTACTGTGTCTAAGAGGAAAGATGCTCTGGTGCATCAGGGCAACACCTACATCCTACTCTTCATTCAATGAGTCCTTTGGAAGCCACACTTTCTCAGGTCTGTTTTCTGTAGCCATATAGATGTAACACAAAAGGTAGGTATACCTGGAAAACATCTCTGCTGGAAAACAAACCACATCACAAATTGATTTTTTGAGGATAACAAAGGACGGGGCTTCTGGGTCTGTTGGGAATGCTGTGTGGTTTTGAGTCATTCCTCTTATATAAGGTGGGTTCCCTGGTGGCTCACGGGTAAAGATCTGCTTGTAGTGCGGGAGACACGGGTTCGATCCCTTGGTTGGGAAAATCTCCTCTAGAAGGAAACAGCAACCCACTCCAGTATTCTTACCTGAACAGAGGAGCCTGGCAGGCTACAACTCATGGGGTCACACAAGAGTTGGACACGACTTAGTAACTAAACAACAATATGAACATGACTCCATCAAGACAGGTGAAATATCAGATGATCTATTTTTGTCAGTTCTGTGGACAACTTCTCATAGCATTATTAAAATGCCTACATACCTTAAAATGAAGTTCCAAGTGATAAAACTAGAATCATGTGTATGTTTTTAGAAATATTTTTATCATGGACTTACCGAAGAAGGAACATTTAAGTAAAACCTAGCCTTCAAGCAAACTTTTAGAAAAAACTTTTACCAAAATTCTATCTCAAGGAAGGTACTGGAATGACTTACCCATTCATTTTAGAACAGGAAGCAGACGGCCAAAGTTGAAATGGAAAGGGCCTCAGTAAGCACTAAACTGACCTATGTTTCCTATAATATCTCTCTAACTTCTAGGGGTCTGACATGAAGGCAGGTCTCCTATACCTAAGGCAACCAATGTGTGATTTTCCACTGGATCAGTATCTCTGCCATCTAAAACAGGCAAATTTGGAATTCCCTGGCAGTCCAGTGCTTGGGGCTCCACGCTTGAACTGCAGGGGCACAGGTGGTTAAAAAAAAAACAAAAAAAAACTTGGGCAAATTAGAAGGAAATCAGAAACCACATTAGGTGATATACTGCAATTTTGGCAGAAAAATTTTCAGGGCAATATGCTCATTAACCTTGAATGCATAAAGGCTTCCCTGGTGGTTCAGTGATAAAGAATCTACCTGCAGTGCAAGAGACCCAGGTTCCACCCCTGGGTTGGGAAGATCACCGAGAGAAGGGAATGGCTACCCACTCCAATTTTTTTCCTCGAAAATTCTATGGATAGAGGAGCCTGGTGGGCTACAGTCCATGGGGTTGCAACGAGTCAGATACAACTAAGTGACTAACATTTTTTCCCCCCAAAACAGAGGATTTTTTTAAAAAGTTCTCTATGTCCTACTTCAGCAAAAAAAAAAAAGTTATTAGTGAATACTTAGAATAAAGCTTGAAATCAGTACATTGTAAATAATTAATCGCTATTAATGAAACTGTACTAACAAACCTAAATAGCACTTAAACACTTCCTGGAAGTTTGACATTTTGAAGAACTTTAGACATCCAACATTTCCAAGAATCTGGATAGGTTTGCCCCAGAGAAGAACAGAAGACTTAGAAGACAGGGCTATGCTCTTTATTTGCGCCCTCCTCAAGGACATCACAATGTATTTGCTGTGTCAAGTTACCGGAAGGGTAAAAAAGAAGATCCTTAGGGGAAACCGACTTTAACATAAAGCGTTAATATTTTCGATCATCTTGTAAGTGGATAGGACTACTCTGGAGGTCTTGCACTTCATGGGAATTCATCATAAATATTTTTCACAACAGGAAAACAGAAGTACAAATGTTTAGATGACACGCACAGTGAGTAATACCTGCCTACTTCACAAGACTGCTGGAAGGAGCCAGTTACATCATATACATGAACATACATGATAAACAGAAAAGACTGAAATAAACATAGTAAATGCCTAGGTTCCCACGGTCAAAAGTAGAGCAAGGATTTGGCCATGGTGGCTACATATTATCTCCTCAAGCAGTGCTCCTCAAAGTGAGTGTGCCCAGAAATCCATGGAGATCTTGACAAAGCAGATAGTACTGAGTAGGTCAAGGGTGGGGCCAAGATTCTGCTATCTGCTGGTGCTTGAAGCCAGCTCCTGGAACGACCCTTGTGAATATGAAGGATTTAAAAGATCTTCCTAATTCCTGGTGCATGATTGGCCTTCAAGATGTATTTCCTGAGTATATTGCAAACTTTGGCTTTTCCCCAAAATGAGCTTTGGAATAAGTCTGTGTGCTTCATTTGGTTCTGAATAAAGTACTTTACAAACTCAAGAGCAAAGTGTTCTTTCTTGGGCAGCCAAAGAGCTGAAGGGTTGATTTTTAATTAGGTTGTCTGCTAGTTCCAGTTTTCTAGGTAGGACAAGAGTCAACAGCATGCAAAAACACAGAAAGCCAAGTTGCCAGTTTACTATTATACGACTTCAGTTTATCTCCAAAGGGAGTTAAGAGAACAAGGACTCTGTACCTACACACACATACACACACACACAAACCCCCAAAAGAAAAAATTGGCAGGAGAGCCTAAATTATCCTAAGTGAAGAAAAGGGCTCAAAATATCCAAGAGAAAAAAAAACAACACCTGAGCAAACAAGAAACTTGTAGAAATGCTGCTACCTCCTGATACAGAAGCACTGAGAGCTTACAGGGTCCACAGGAAATTAAAAGGAACCAGCAGGCCTTGCAGACTGGGCCTTGGTCAGAACCACCTGGGAGAGCTGGAGGAGACTCAGATTGCTCCACACCCCATGCTGCTGACAGAAATAGGCCAGAGGTAGGGCCCAGGATTACGCTGGGGATGTTACTGCCAGTCCATTGACCAAGTCTGGAGCAGCACCTGACTTTCTACAAAAGGAGGAACCAGGGCCCCCTCAGAGCTGGACCCCAGCGCCTGTGACAGTGGCTGGCACACACTGCTGGTCCCCTGCTTTACAGTCGTTGAACAAAGGCCCATTGTAACTTTCATTTCCAGAAAAAAAAGTGGGCTTCCCTGGTGGCCTGAAGGTAAAGAGTCTGCCTGCAATGCAGGTAGGCCAGAGTATGATCGCTTGGTCAGGAAGATCCCCTGGAGGAGGAAATGGCAACCTACTCCAGTATCCTTGCCTGGGAAATCCCATGGACAGAGGAGACTGGCGGGCCCCAGTCCACAGGGGTTGCAAAGAGTCAGACACAACTGAGTGACTAACACTTTCACACTTGGCTATACTTGAGGCAGGTATCTTCACACATTCACTTAAAAAAACAAAACAAAACTGCACATGTGCCAAGTGTGACAATCCCTGATCTGAAGGGGCTTTACAGTTCAATCAAATCAACCCCAATCATAGATACAAGTAACACTTTTTCCCCCTGCAGCATCAGATCAATCCAATCTTTGAACCTCTGCCACTGAGTAGAACCAGACAACTCACCTATCCAAATGATCCCAAATAAAAACCCTGCTTTCAAAAAAACCTCTGCTTTCAATAAAAGAAGCCAATTCATTTCACACATACTCATGCAAAAAAAGAAAAAAAAAATTTTTTTTCAATCAAGACAAGAATTTGCCTGTAGAGAACACAGGTACCTGTGTCCACCCTGGAACCAGAGGTGGGTTCCTTCATGGCTCTTCCAGGAGTTAGAATTCTAAGCACCCCATGGGCTAGGGGATGGCCTGACGGTGAAAGTTACCACTAGGGCTTCACAGATTTCTTCTCTTAACTCCTCTCTGTTTACTGAGCAAAGCTCAGAAGAGGCTTTGGCAGGCATTTTTCAAATCCTCTGCCTGATCTGCATGTTACCATAGTCACATTCATTCTGGGAAAAAAAAAAAAAAGAAAAGAAAAAAACAGGTGCTTCTGTTAAAATTAGCTGCTTCAAACTGTCAAATATTTTAGAACCCTATGCCAGCTTAAAAAAAAAAGTATTTGCAAAATAATCAATCAGGTTTAAATGATGCTTCCAGAATTATGAACTCTATAGATATTTTTTTAGAAACGTGACTTAAAAAAACCGAAAAAACTGGGGTGGAGATGAGGTTGGAGTTTGAAACACATAAACACGTAATTTTTGCATTTCCTAACATCAACCCAGAAAGAGTAACAGAAAAAGGCCAAGCTTAAACAACCAAGGAAAGACAGAGCTATGCTTTTTTTCTAGTGAAGTCTTGTGTTTGAAAGCCTTTTGTCCCATTTACTTCGGTTGACTGTCATAAGTAACGGCTTCTGTTCCGAGAACAGTGCCATAATCATTTCCTTCTCTCAGGACCATTCAAAGGAAGGTTTACAACATTCTCAGTCAGGATGGTGTCCATCAAGCCCATGTTTAAGAAAACTTGCCCTCGGAAGTCAGAAGAACCCAAGGATGGCTGTCTAAATTAACTCTAGGGTGGTTTAACCTGGAAAAAGAAAAAAAAATCAGGCCACTGTGATTTTATTCCTGGAACCAGTATCTCTGCTGCCCTTATTAAACCCAATGAAATAGGTCTGAGATACTTTCACAAAATCAGGGCTATTTAAAAAACAAGTTTAGCTGCTTGGTACATTGGGAGAAGTGGGATGGGGAATACATGTAACTCCATGGCTGATTCATGTCAATGTATAACAAAACCCACTTCAGTATTGTAAAGTAATTAGCCTCCAACTAATAAAAATAAATGAAAAAACAAACAAACAAACAAACAAGTTTAGCTGCTTGGTACAATGGGAGAAGTGGGCTTCCCAGGTGGCTCAGTGGTAAAGAATCTGCTTGCCAAGCAGGAGACACAGGTTTGATCCCTGGGTCGGGACGATCTCCTAGAGAAGGAAATGGCAACCCACTCCAGTTTCCTTGCCTGGGAAATCCCATGGGCAGAGAAGCCCAGCAGGCTTACAGTCCACCAGGTTGCAAGAGAGTTGGACACAACTTAACGACTAAAGAACAGCAGCAATGTATCCAGAGAAAGTTAAAATACCAAAGACTTGTGCCCAGCTAAGCAAGTGATACAGACACACAGAAACAGTGCATTCCTCACTCTATACTTTCCTGAAGCCTGTTGGAAAAAATACAAGCAGAATTCACTTCAAGCCACCTGCTGGATGAAAAATCCTAAACTTTATCTTAGAGATAGAGGGAGAAAAAAAGAGGTCAACACACAACGGAATCTTTGATCAATTTCAGACGACAGAGATTTCAACTACAAGTCCAAAAATCTTTAATACATAGAAACGTTAAAAGCAGTGGCCACTTGGCTAAGAGGAAAAGAAGTTTCAAAATTAATTTGGTGACTAGCTAGTTAACTGCATCCAAGAAGATAGGGAAAGTGGTTTTTTTTTTTTTTTTTTTTTGGCTTGCACTGTCCTGAAAATTGCTTCTGCAAGGAATGAGTCCAAGGAACAATTGGCAATTCTTTTTTTCCTAATCAGATACCAAATTTGCAGATTTCTGGCTCTGGTTTTATTTTACTATGTTCCATTCAGTTGACTCTTTGTGATCTGCACAGGCTAAAGGAAACATGCAATTATTACTTTAGGAAATCCAATGAATAAAAGTAAGTAAAAATTCCTATATGCAAGCAGGACTATCACTGGCACAGAGGTTTGGTAGGTTTTCTCCCCTTAAATGTTTCCTGAACCTGACCAATCCAGACTTAAAGAAGGGCAGGGGGAGAGGAATAAACATTCAAGGTTATTTTCATCTTTTGTAGACTTCAGAAATTTAAAACTACCAGAATCCAAGAGAGAAAAAGAACAGCTCCCTTGACCGTTTTTAAAAATGTATACACTTGACCACTTTAAGACTTTTTCAAACTTCAGAGAAGCTCAAGGAGTGAAGTAACCCAACATAGATTTAAAGAGGTTCTACATGCTGAATACAATGTTCTTGTAATAAATACAGTCACTCAAGTAAAAGCAATCACTACAACTTTCCTCTAACATATCACAGTGGAAAAATCATTTTCTTTTCAGCTCTGTGACAACTGCAAAGGTTTAGGCACAACAAATCCCAAGAAAAATAAATAAATAAACTAAGCCAATTTAAAGCATGTACTAGTTTTATCCATGTAGCTCTCTGATAGGCACGACAAATACATTTGTTGTTTTTTCAGTGGGAAAATGTTCAAAACTCAGCAAAACCATACACCTCTCCCCCAATATTTTTTTTCTTAAAACTGTCTGCAGAAAGGACCTGCTACCTTAAAGTAATTTCAGATTTCACTGAACAAAGCATCCAACATACAAGCAACCGGGGCATATCTTAGACCAAGGTCACAAAGATAAGTCCTTTGCCTGCCATCATGCCCTGGGTCTAGAGAGTTATTATCACACTTTTCAGAATACTTCCTCCTCCACTGAACAGTCTACATTTGTTTGGTTTTCTAAAATCAAGAGCAGTTGGTTTTTGTCTGAACAGACCTGTCTACATACTCTCATTTAATACACAGTACTTTTGCAGGTCCATACACAGATTCCCGTACGTGCATTCCACGTGGGACTAGCAAGAGCCTTAATCTGAAAAAGACAGGCGGACTACAAATCAGACTGCAGTCAGCCTGAACCCTGTTCATTAGGGCAGAAAGATGAGAAGGGGACAATGGATGCAAAATTACTTTCCAGGAGAAACTAGAAGCAAGACAGAAAAAAACAAAGAAAACCTAAACAGCCACTCTAGCGCTATAGGTAATCTAACCACTGTATGTGTCCCCTGCCTTTACAAGGGGACAGTTTTCTCTTCTTGAACAGTTCTCTCTTCTTGAATTCTAGGCTGTTCAAATAAGTTAACTCTTCAGGAAAAAGCATAAAGGGACCCACCTCACTACTACTGAAGCGAAACCTTTCTAGGGTGCCTTTCCAGGAATGACAAGCAGCCTCCAACATTACAATTATTGAAAAATCAACAATCATTGCAGAAAATCATCTGAGAAACATAACATTTTAATAGATGAAATAAATACTCCAGTACATGCAAGGTAAAAACTTGACATTGGGGGAGGGGGATCACTCTATAGTGTAAATTAAAAAATAAAACACACACTCACAGTAGCTTTCTCCCCCCATTTGCAAATCACATGGCAAAGTCATACTCTTTCCACACCAAGTATACGCCTAATCCATCACGACTGCTTAAAAAAATAACAACATACAAACAAAAGGTAGCTACATCCATGTCTAAGGAGTGAAAACTGAGGTAACCTTTCTTTTAATTAGGGAAGAAAATAAAAGACCAAAAAAGAAATGAACCCATGACCTCCTTCCTGCCCAATTAATAATAAAAATTTAGTTGAGGAGTCCCGGAAAGGGAGCTGGGTTAGGCGGCGGGGGTTAACACCGCAACCAGCAGAAGTCACATCTTCCACCTGCTGGTCCCTACTGTGCTTGGGCTGGTGGGGCACGGGAGCCCTCAGAGTGCGTGCATAAATGGCATGTATGCATGGCCCTGCCTTCTGGAAGATTCCTCACGCGCATTTAAAAGGGAGGGGGATGGGGGGAAGCTTCACCGTTGATTTCTTTGGTATAAATGGAAAAGGAAAGAGAATATGTTATCTTCCTTTAGCCTGGGAGTGGGGGGTAGGGGGGTGGAACAGGGAATGAGGGTGAAGATTGGGGGGGTGCTAATTCACAGAATTGGAATTCACTGGCGGTAAAGTCCTGGGCGAAGACCTCTCCCTTAAAGCCTGAGATAGCAGGGTGCAGCCTTCAGACACGGCGCAGGCCGAGTTCCTCAGCCTCTCCCTGTGGTCCGACATCTTGGCGCCCCCGTCGGGGTGCTGCGCCAGATCCCTGAGGCACTGGGTCAGGAGCACGCAGGCCGACACCACGCTCATGGCGCCTCCCAGGATGGCGGTCTGCACCGCCTTGCCCTCGGCGCTCACAGCCGCCGCGCGACCCAGGAACTGCGGCTCGGTGGCGAAGCCCACCAGGGCGCCGACCGCCTGCACCAGCGGCCCGCTGAAGAGCGCGCAGCGGCTCCGCGCCAGTTCGCTGGGCGCCGCCTTCACCTCGCGCACGCAGGCCAGCAGCGCCGAGGCGCTGGTACTCATGCACTTGACGCCCAGCTTGAACTGCTCACGCGAGAAGCGGTCCCGGGACTTGTCGCTAGCCAGGGCGCACGCGTCCGTCAGGAACTTGAGGTTGCGCGACAGGCCCTGCGACACCTCGAGCAGCAGCTGCGGGGTCATGTCGGCCAGCGGGGTGGCGCGCAGCACGGCGCAGCCCTGCTCCACCTCGTGGCGGCAGCGCGTCACGCGGTAGCGGTCCACCAGGCCCGGCTGCGCGGGCTGCGCGCCCGGCGTGGCCACGGCCGCCAGATAGGCCGCATGGGCGGAGCACTCGGTCAGGGAAACCACCAGGTCTCCCAGCTCCACCAGGCTGTCCCCTGCCTCCCCGAAGCGGCCCATGTTGAGCTGACTCTGCACGTCGTGGGTGAGGATGGAGAGCCCCTTGGTGCGCGCGATGATGGTGTCCCGGCACTGCTCGAAGGACTCGGCGCCGGCGCAGGCGGAGGCTGGGCCCTCGAAGAGCACGGGCCGCGCCTCACTCGACAGCAGCAGCAGGTCGGCCACCAGCTGCATCTTGCCTTTGCAGTGGTCACAGACAGACACCAGCCTCTTCCGCGGCTGCGACGAGGCCCCGCCGACGGCGCTCGCTGGAGCCGGAGAAGCCGCCTCGACACTGGGCTTCCCAGCGCTGCCGCTAGCCATCGCGCCCGGGGGGCACTGGCATGCCGCTGGGGAGCCTGCTACCACCGCCGCTGCCGCCGCCCCCGCGGCCGTCGCGACTCAGCTGGCCAAGGCCGCGGTGCCTTCCCCGCACCATCATGCCATCCACCGCCGCGGGCAGAGGGCACTGGGCTGCGGCGGCCGGAGCCCCGGCGGCGCGGAGCGGGCCCGGGGGCCACAAAACGCAGGCGGCTCGTCGGGGCGCGCTGAGGGGCTGCAGCTTTCGGCCTCTTGGAGGGCTTGCAGGAACCATGAACCGGGGCAGAGCAAACTCACAGACTGCGCTTCTCGTCGCCGGAGTGCCAGGAAAGTCCCTTCCTCTGGGCTGCCGCCGCCGCCGCCGCCTTCCTGGGCATGGCCCGGTCCGACTGCCAGGGCAGGGGGGGCGGGAGAGGGAAGCTGGGAGTTGTCCTTCCTTCCTTTCTTTCTTTGAAATCAAAATCCTTTCCTCGGGGAGGAGCGCGGGCGGCGGCTCCGGCAGGCTCTGCTGTCAGCCACCTCGGGCTCGGCGGCGCACGTGGGCTTCAGGCGTCCAGACCCCGCCGGGCGGCACTTCCCCGCGACGGCGGCCGGGGCTGGCCCTCGGGGACGCACGGCCGCCCCGTGGGCATCTCCTGCCTCCCGCTCTCGGGAAGCGGCGGCAGCAGGGCCGAGGGTGTGGCCGGTGCTGGCGCGGCCGAGTCAGAGTCGGGCGGGAGCCTGCACTGATTGCGCACAGCGGCCGCCCCGCTCGCGCTCTCGCCCGCCCGCCACGCCCGGGCGTGCCGGGCGCCGCGGCGGCCCCTTCCCGCCTCGCCGGTTCACAGAGCGCGGCCCGGAGCCGAGGCGGCACGCCCTCCCGGACCGCGCGCCCCACGGCCCGCCGCCGGCTGTCGGCGCGAGTTCATCCCCGTCGCCTCCTCCTCGCCTCGGGCCCGCAGCGGCTGAGCTCTCCCGGGACCGCGGGCCCTGAGCATCGGACGCCGCCGCGCGCGTCTCCCGGGCGGCCCGGTCAACTCAGAAGGTCCCCGCGGCGCTGCAGAGACCCGCCCGGGCCCCGGCTCCTGCCATTTTTGTCAACCTCCAACTTCCGAGCGAGCCGGGAGAAACTGAAAGGAAGGGCGGGGGCCGAAAGGCAGAAGGGAAAACACCCGCTTCCTCTCCCCGCGCGGCTTCACCTCGGAGCACGGCCGTGGGTGCGCCGCCACCCGCTCGCCCGCCGGGGCTGCTGGAGGCTTTTCCTCTTCCCGTCCGCGCCTCGCCCCCGGGCTCGCCGCCGCCGCCTCAGCGGTAACCTCCCTGGAGCCTATAGAAATCTTTTGTGTGGCGTCACCGCCTTTCGTTTAAATCCCGCTTCCTCCTCTCGCCCTTCCTCCCGCCCCCTCCGCCGCTCCCGGATGCTTGCGCGATGCGCTGCTCCTCCCCCGGGAAGCTGGGTGGCTGCGGGAGGACGCCCCCGCCCAGCGCGGACGCCGCGGGGTCCGGGCCGGTGGGCCCCGGCAGAGACGCTGGGTAGCGGACTGGAGGGAGGCCCCTCTGGGCCTGGGGCTCAGCGCCCACACTTGGGAGACCCGGGCGCAGCCGCCGGTTGGCCTTACGTAAGCTCTCAGCCCGACCCCGGGCGCTCCGCGCTTCCTCCCCGCCCAGGGAGCAAGTCTCAAAAGGTGGCCTGTTTTCTGGACCGAAGAGAGGACGCCTGGCACCGTCGCCGAGTGGTGTGCTGGGGTCCAGTCATCGCGTTGTGTGCGATGTCGACCGCTCGGCCAGGCTCTCCTCCGCCCTTTGTTGTGTTTGCTCCTCTTCCAGGGTGCGATCCTGGAGGGACTGTGCGGGTGAGCAAAGAGCCCTGGAGACGGGAGTCCGAGAAGAGCAGAGCTGGCTGCTGGCCGCTTCCTCCCTAAAGTTCAATAGCCCTTATATAGTTAGAGCGTGAGCTTTGAACCAGCTTTTTTTCCCCCTGGGGTCAGTCTTCCCCAGCCATGTATGAGTTGTGTGACCTTATACAAGTTCTCTCTCCAAGTCTCCGTTTTCTCCTTTGGAAGTCAGATACTGTGCACTGACTGCCTGAGTACTTGGCTCATAAATGTAGCTCTGAGAATTATGAGCCTGTACTGGCACAGTCTGCCCTCCCATAATTTATGTGTCGTCAGCTGCATAATGGAAGAATAGTGGCCAACAGTTAAATAAGAGAAGCAGCCTTCGGAGGTAAACACCCCCATTTTACAGATGAGGAAAGTGATGGTCAGATGCCTTATGTACCTTCCCAAGGTCAAGAAGATAGCAAATGCATGGGCAAGGAGCCAACCGCCAACCTCTTTCTTACTTGACCCAGCCCTTGCTCTTCAGGAAGTGCTAGAAGCATCCAGGCTTCCCTCATCCCCTAAACCCGCCAGGGTTCCAGGGGTCCCCCCACTTCTTAGCCCTGGAACAGGCCATCTTAGGTGCCCAGCCCAGCACAAGCTGGGTGTTTTCAGCCAATGGAAATGTTTGTTCTTCTGCTCCTTTCTAGAGCCTGCTACTGCTACTGCTAAGTCACTTCAGTCGTGTCCGACTCTGTGTGACCCCATCCCTGGGATTCTCCAGGCAAGAACACTGGAGTGGGTTGCCATTTCCTTCTCCAATGCATAAAAGTGAAAAGTGAAAGTGAAGTCGCTCAGTCATGTCTGACTCTTCGACCCCATGGACTGCAGCCTACCAGGCTCCTCCGTCCATGGGATTTTCTAAGCTAGTGTCACCTTTTTCCAGCCAGTTGTCACTTATAACTGGGATGGATGACCTTGCAATTTATTGTCCAAACAGAAACAGTTTTGAGAGTAACTGTGAGACGTGTTACTAATAAATTAACCAGGAACAACAGAGACAAACTTGAATGGTCACCCTGCTTATAACTTAAAGGGTCCTTGTATATCTTCTACATTCTATATGAACCTACTTATTTTGCAAACTGAGGCCTATAAAACTGCTCATTTTCTAAACTAGCAGTGATTCTGTAGGGTTGATCCTTTTTATTTCTCTACCAGAGAAAAACAGTTGGATAAATCAAGGTCTTTCCAGGTAACCTAGGACTAGCACCCTGGTTTTAGTTAACTCTGAAAACTTCTGAGAAAGTCAGAACCTTCCCTTCACATCCAGTTCTTTTCATTCATAAAACTGCTCTGGGGTCAGAGGATTTTTTTCCAAAGCCACTTGGTGCTGCCTGGGGTCCTACTTTGCTTCTACATGTGCACTCTCTTTGGTTGTCGTTGTTGGAATTTCTGAACCCCAACAATGATCTGTGACACTTAAAATGTCCCACTCTATTCAGTGACATTTGGTTTAGCTCTTAAAATCGGGTGGAATTGGTTTCTTGGCCCTCCTGGCTTCATTTGTCAGATATGGCACCTCTTCCTAAACAAATCCTTCCCAGTACTGACTCTACCTTCCTCTGGGTCACCTTTACTTTCTGCCGTCTATCCACTGTACAAACAAAGGGCACCTACCACATGCCAGGCCCCGTGGCAGGCACAGTCACAAAATAATGTGAGGGCTTGACCTCTTCTGAAGAGTAGAGTCCAGAAAGGGCAACAAGGAAAACAGGTCATCACGACTATACTATTCATCTAGTGAAAGCAGAGTCAAGAAACTGGAGGGACTTACCTGGTAGTCCAGGGGTTAAGATGCCCCACTGCCAATGCAGGGGTCATGGGTTCCATTCCTGGTTGGGGAACTAAGATCCTGTATGCCACATGGTGTGGTTAAAATAAACAAATAGGGAGATTTAGAAAGAAACTATAGAATATTGTTTACCACACAGTCTAGTTGCATTCGACTGGACCATGTGATCAGTCCTGAGCCTTGAGATGTCAATGGTAGGGATGTGGGTTGTCTCAGATGGAGGCTGGGGAAGGCCAGTCTAATTCTCCACTCTCTTCCCCTGCTGTCTCTGCTCAGAAAACTGTGTCCTTGGAGGTGCAACTACCATAAGCCTCAGTGACCGAGGAGCAGACCCCCTCTACTAACTGTGTTGAACAGGTCACATGAGCAAAAAGTAAACTCATTGTGGAGCCACTGAGATCCAAGGGTTGTTTGTTGCTGTAGCATATTTTCACCTAATGTGATTAACAGAGGAAGGCTGTGACTGCCCCTGGATTCTCTGCAGTAAGGGCATTTTCTTTAGAAAACTCCACCCATTATTTCTAATCCTCATTTAAAATTTTTGTTGTTGTTTAGTGCTAAGTCCTGTCACACTCTTTGCGACCCCATGGACTATAGTCTGCCAGGTTCCTCTGTCCATGGGATTTCCCAGGCAAGAATACTGGAGCAAGTTGCCATTTCATTCTCCAGGTGATCTTCCCGACCCAGGGATTGAACCCACATCTCCTGCATTGGCAGGTGGATGGATTCCTTAGCAGTAGGCCACCAGGGAAGGCCTTCTTTTAAAATTAAAATATACCAAAACAATTTGAAAAAAATTTTTTAACAAGGGACTTCCCTGGTGGTCCAGTGGTTAAGACTCTGTGCTTCCAATGTAGGGGGTGTGGGTTCAATCCCTGGCTGGAGAACTAAGATTTCACATACTGCATGGTGTAGCCAAAATTTAAAAAAAATTTTTTTTTTTAATTAAAATATGATGTGAACCAAGGTATTTTCCATTAAAATGAAAACTGAGAGAAGAAAGCTGAAAAGATTTGGGCTGAAGGACTGGCTAGGGGAAAGCGACTGGAATAGACAAGGGGAACTGGAGCTGTGCAGAAAATGGCTTGGCCCCTGCAGAATGTCTTCTCAGTGCCTGGCTCAAGGCCAACACTTAGTAGGCATTTAATAAATAAGTGAGTGAACAAGATGCAAATAGAAAGCTGATTCAGGATTTAGGGAGGAAGCCAAGGTCAGGAGGGGCAAGATTGTTGGAAACATGCTTTTCTTCCTTCTTTACCTGTTCTAGTATCCTCCTGGACTTTCAGCAGGTATAAGACAACTGGAGAAGGAAATAGCAACCCCACTCCAGTATTCTTGCCTGGAAAATTCCACGGGCAGAGGAGCCTGGCAGGCTATAGTCTGTGAGGTCACAAAGAGTCACACATAACTGAGCAACTGAGCACACAAAGACAACAGCGTGAGCCTCTGATTTTTTTTTTTAATTGTGGTAAGATATTTATAACATAAAATTTACAATCTCGGTCATTTTTGTGAACCTAGCCACAGTTCTGCGGTGTTAAGTATATTCCTTTGCTCTGTAACCATCATCACCATCCATCTTCTGAAAAACCTGACATCTCCTCAAACTGAATTCTGTACCACTCCACAATGACTTCTCATTCCCCTGGAAGTCACTATTCTACTTTGTATCTCTATAAATGTGAATATTCCAAGTATTTTATTTAAGTGGAATCCTGTAATATTTGTCCTTTTCTGTATGGCTTATTTCACTTAGAATAATGTCTTCATGGTTCACTGATACTGTCACATGTGTCAGAATTTTCTCCCCCTTTTTAATATTATTTTAAAAGATATTTATTTATTTGCATCAGGTCTTAGTTGCAGCATGAGAGATCTACTTCCCTGACCAGGGATTGAACCTGGCCCCCCTGCATTGGGAGCTTGGAGTCTTAGCCACTGGACCACCAGGGAAGTCCCTTTTCTTCCCTTACAAGACTGAATAATGTTCTATTGTATGTATCTAGCCCTACCAGGTTTGATAGCGAACACTGCAGATTTCCCTGGTGGCTCAGACGGTAAAGCATCTGCTTACAATGTGGGAGACCTGGGTTTGATCCCTGGGTTGGGAAGATCCTCTAGAGAAGGAAATGGCAACCCACTCCAGTACTCTTGCCTGGAAAATCCCATGGATGGAGGAGCCTGGTAGGCTACAGTCCATGACAGAGACTTGGACCAACTGAGCGACTTCACTTTCACTTTCATATCACACTGCAGACTTTATAGACTTAACAACCAAGCTGTGTTTGGTCTACGGTGCCACCTGGTGGTCAGTAAGGGGCATTCCCTGCCCTAATGTATCTTAACCTTTGAAGCACTGTTCCTGTTCTGTCTTTGTGGTCATAATTTTAGTCCTTGTGCGTGCATGCATGCTCAGTTGTGTCAGAGTCTTTGCGACTCCATGGACTGTAGCCCACCAGGCTCCTCTGTCATGAGATTTCCCAGGCAAGAATACTGTAGTGGGTTGCCATTTCCTTCCCCAGGGGATCTTCATGACTCAGGGATTGAACCCACGTTTCGTGTTTCCTACATTGGCAAGCAGATTCTTTACCACTGAGCCACCAGCAAAGGCCCTTGTGGGGGTCTGTAGTCATAGGTGGGCCAATTCATTCTCAGGCATTCTTTCTAACACATAGCTAAACATCTTCCTTAATATCTTCATTTCAATGTCTCTTCTAAAGGAGAGAGATTTGTATCTGGAAAATTTACCCCTACTGTCTTTTCCCCAGATTTAGTCATTCTCCACAGGTGATGCATGAGAGTGACATCTGTTGGCCCGTGGTTCATTACGGAGCAGGGTCACTGGGTGACAGGTCCCTCTCCTTACCCACCATGTCCTCTTTCTCTCTCGTATACTTTGTGCTCATACAGTAAAACCACCCGGGCAAGATCTCGCCTATCCACTCTCATACCCGCCCCCCATCCCTACGCCCTCCCTCCCTCTGCACTGTCTCTCTTCACTGAAGCCAGTGTGTTTTGAAGGAGGCCTGTGTGCAGGGCCTGTCGTAGCATGACAGTTACACCTGTGTCTTCAGTTTCCAAGATCTGGAATTTTCTGTAGTCTGATTTACCAGGAAGCCCTACAGGGAAGTGAAGGTTGCTTTCACAGATAAATTCTCTACCCCATTTCCCTGCTAGTTAATGACTTGGGTGTACTCTCCAGAATTCTGTAGGGGAGAAAAAATAAGTACTGAAATCTCAGCTCCCCAGACACCTAACACCAATCACACCTAACCATTTTCTGATTTATGTTTTATTATTATTTTTTATTATTTCATTTTATTGTTAAATAATTTTAATTTTATTACTTTTTATTTTATTATATATACTTTTATTTTTATTCTTTTATTATTTATTTATGTTGACTAATTTATGTACCTAGCACATAAATTAGTCAATAGCTACAGATATTAGATAATTAGGATTCGTATAATATTAATACTTGGCTATAGGGCTTCCCTGGTGGTTCAGCAATAAAAGAATCTGCCTGCCAGGGCAGGAGACGCTGGAGACTCAGGTTTAATCTGTGGGTGGGTAAGATCCCCTGGGGGAGGGCATGGCAACCCACTCCAGTAGTCTTGCCTGGAGAATTCCATGGAGCCTGGCAGAGTACAGTCCATGGGGTTGCAGAGTCGGACAGACTGAGCATGCATGCACAGAATGACTAGCTTTATTGCTCCTCTACATGAAACCTCCATGACCCCCAGACAGACTCAAGCATTTCTGCCCCCTTGTACCTACTGTGCTCTGTGCCTGGCCATTAGCATAGTGTATTTGTAACTCTCCGCTTAACTCTCCCTATCACCCTGTCATCCCTTTAAAGACAGGACTTGATCTGTGCATCTCTGTGACACTGGACTGCCAGGGAAGTCCTATAATCAATTGCATTTTTAAAGTGGTAGGGGATGCACAGAAATGCACTGATGCGTTCAAAATACTGATGATACTGTTTTCGCCAGCCACCAGTGCATTGCGTAGTTATCAATAAATAATTTAATGAATTCCTTTGCAGTTCCCTGCAAGAAGGTCCTCCTTTCCATGAACCAACATCCTGTTACCCACAGCTCTTACTGAGTAATGGACAAAGTTATGGACCTTCAGGAACCCACAGAGGGGCTCGGCCTGTGTGTGATCATGATCTACAGCTCATAGCTCTTGGATTGAATACTAGGCCTTTGCTTAGCAGGTGTGTTCAGCCCACTTCCCTTACAACTTGTCTTGGAGAGTCCAGGAAACGAGTTCTTTGGAAAGAGAGATTGTAAGTTCTCTAAACATAATTGCCTCTAACTGTGCTGCAAAGTATAGGAGATGTTTCAGATAACACAGATAAAATTCTTAACTTTTCCTCCTAGGAGATGAATTCAAATCACTTCCCTAAATTTTCAAGGCAATTGCAGTATTATAGATAATTTTAATTAAGTGTATTATTCCGAGAATTTTTGCTTTAATTAGACTTTTCAGTATTTGGGAAGCATCAGTGCATTTATGCGCACCCCTGACCCCTTTTGGGCTTCCCTAGTGGCTCAGCTAGTAAAAAGTCTACCTGCAATGTGAGAGAAGATCCCCTGGAGAAGGGAATGGCAACCCACTCCAGAATTCTTGTCTGGAGAATCCCACAGACAGAGGATCCTGGCGGGTTCCAGTCCATAGCGTTGCAAAGAGTTGGATGTGACTGAGTGACTGACACTTTCACTTTCCCACCCCTTTTAAAACACAACTAATTACAGAACCTCCCTGGTGGCCCAGTAGCTACGAGTCCAAGCTCCCACTGCAGAGAGCCCGAGTTCAATCCCTGGTCAGGGAACTAGATTCCATACGCCACAACAATAAACATACCACATGCTACAACTAAAGATCCTGCATGCCACAAGTACAAGATTCTGCATGCCCCAACTAAGACCTGGTACAGCCAAATAAATAAGTGAATAAATATCTAATAAAAAAATACAACTGACTTAAAATCCCATATTTAGAAATAGCCACGATATATTTATTTGCAGCTATTTCCCCATATATACATATACATATCATTTTAATACCATGTTATAACATTTTGTCATTTAATAATATAAACACCTTTAATGTCAACAAATATACATCTACGACATCCTATTTAATGACTGCATTGTTTTGCATTGTAAATGTGGATTTTTCAGCCTACTGTAGTTGAACATTTAGGTTTGCTCCTGTTTTCTCATCTTACAGAGAGTGTTTTGTAGGACTGATAAAAGTGGATAAGTGAAGAAATACATGTACAGCGTTCAGAAGAGTGCCTGCCACATAGTAAGTGCTGTGGATTATGACCATTTCTATTATTTTCATTGTCTGTTTCCTCAGAGTCATTCTTGGAAGTGGAATTAGGCAGTTAAGAGTTTTGATACATTTCACCAAATTTTCATGCAGAAAGTCTCCATCCCCTTGAGAGAATGAGAATGCTTTTTTCCTGAGTTTTGCCAACAACGTACACTATCCTAATTTTTATTCTGGCCCCACCAGTAGGCGAAAAAATTACATCTTATTTGAATTTGCATTTCTTTGATATCTACTGAGATAATCACTGCTGTACTTTTTCATATGCAAATAGGTTTATTTATTTTGGAGAAATAAAAATATGATTCCTCTCCCTTCCCATGTTTCAATCAGAAAGTTCATCTTTTTCTTACTGATCTGTATGATATTTTTCTGTCTGCCATGTTGGAGTTTTCTTCCCAGTTTACTGTCTGCCTTTTAGCATACAAACTAAGAGTTTGTATGCCACAACTAAAGATCCTATATGCTGCAAGGAAGATGGAAGATCCTGAGTGCTACAACTAAGACCCAGCACAACCAAATAAATAAATTAAATTTTTTAAAAAGGAATAGTCATGGTCTCCCCTGTCTCCACTTCAGACCCAATCTCAGGCCCTTCTTCCCATGACTCCTCATGATTCAGTCTTTAAAGGGTAAATGTTTGGCACCACAGAGCCTCTTGAACTGAGCTGTACCCTTCAGGTCACAGGACTGAGTTCTGATGAGCTGGTAACTGTGCCATTCCAGTTTTTCAGTATTTTGAATATCACTCCTGCTTGATTACAGATATCGCTAGAGGACTTGCCTGTGGGCCAGTGGTTAAGAATCTGCCTGCCAATGCAGGGGACATGGGTTACAACCCTGGTCCTGGAAGATCCCACATGCCGCAGAACAACTAAGCTCATGCTCTGTGAGTACTAAGTCTGTGTGCCTGGAGTCCATGTTCTGCCACAAGAGACGCCACCTCAGTGAGAAACCTGCCCACCACAACGAAGAGCAGTGCCTACACGCTGCAACTAGAGAAAGCTTGCACACAGCAGTGAAGACCCCGCACAGCCAAAAGAAAAAAAAAACAACAACGTACATATATATATATACACATATATATATATATTTTTTTTTGCTAGAAACTCTTGCTGCACCCTCCAGTTGAGGCATCCCTCACATGTTGTGGTGTGACACTACCCAGAAGGAGCCCAGCTGAGGCCACCTTAAGATGGGAAAGTTGGTGGGAGATTTGATTTTACCATTTGCAGCCACTGAACCTCTTAGAGGCACGGTTAGTGTTAAACCCCAGGGCAGTGGTGGCCTCATTTAAAGCCATGAAGTGAAGTCTCTTTCACTTCTGTCCCCTCCTCTCCTGCCTTACTACATGCCCTCAGACCAGGTTCACACTTTTTTTCTTTATAGAATATATTACAATGTTGCTTCTGTGTTATGTTTTGGGTGTGTAGGATCTTAGTTCCCTGACTAGGGATTGAATCCGCATCCCCTGCATTGAAGGTGAAGTCTCAACCACTGGATGTGGGGGTGTCCCCCCCCACGTTCACATTCTTATCCCATCTTGGTATTCCTGCCTCCAGACTCCTTTTCGATGGGTCTTTCATCTGGCCTCTAGTTTAACTATCCTGAGTGCCTCAATGATTAACCCAAATGGTGCTACGCTGGGAGAAAGATATACCTCTTCATCCATAGACCAGGGTTCAGATTCTTCTCTTCACTTCACTAGCTGTGGGACCTCAGACAAATGCAATTCCAAAATCAGAGTTCCCCCGTATTATTATCATCATATGATAACAAGGACCTCCTGAAATCTGCATTATACTTACTGTGGATTGTTCATCTCCTCTGCTAGTTTGCAGGCTCTTTAGTGCAGGAACCTTGTCATATTCATCTTTCCATCAGTGCCCATCTGGTTCTTGACTGACAGTAGACCCTAGACGTCCCTGCTGGTCCAGTGGTTAAGACTCTGCACTTCCACTGCAGAGGACACTGGTTCAAACCCTGGTCCCGGAAGTTCCACATACCCTGTGGTGGGGCCAAAGAAAGAAAAAAAAAAAAAAGACAGCAGACCCTTAATTCTGGAGAAAGGAATCGCTACCCACTCCAGTATTCTTGCCTGGAAAATCCCATGGACAGAGGAGCCTGGTGGGCTGTAGTCCATGGGGTGGCAAAGAGTTGGACACAGTTGAGCAACACACACACACCCACACACACACACACCCTTAGTTAAAATACATTCTCACAGGGTTGAACTGAATCAAGTTCCAAACATCAGATGGGTGAAAATGCAATCAATCCAGATGTTTCATACCTCTGGATAATAAACCGAATTCATTTCCTCCTTAGATGAAACTAGTCCTGGGATTTTTTATTTTTTAACACAATTCCAACAACTTCTGTAAAACATTAAATAATTTTTTTTTTTCTGTATCATTAGATACAATGGACCAGGAATCCCAGCACTTTTACACCTTAACGTAGCAGCTGGCAAAATGAGTGACCATGGTGACCCCTCCCAGCAGAGCACATGACCGACCACAGCTGTGCATGTTTTTTAGCATGACTGCACCAGGACAGGCGCTGAGCCACTGGGTGGAGCAGTGCACTCTGGGGAGAAAGCTTATGACATTTCCCCTATGATTTCAGAAAAGAAAAAACCTTTTTTTCTTATGAGTTGTTTCTGCTCAATGACAATAGGAAACGGCATAGCGTGTACATAGAAGGGAGTGACAGAGGATGAGATGGCTGGATGGCATCACTGACTTAAAAGACATGAGTTTGGGAAACTCCGGGAGATGGTGAAGGATAGGAAGCCTGGCGTGCTGCAGCCCATGGGGTCCCAAAGAGTCCAACACAACTGAGCAGCTAAACAACAACACATATAGATACAGGGTATCAGCCATCCCATAGTGGAAGAGCTTTAAACATCAACAGTCCTAAGTGTGAAAGTGAGGCAGACATTAACTAGTTACCTGTTCAACTTTCACTTCCTCTTTTCCCTTAATGACAAAATCCTAGTTTTATTTGGGATGACAATGTAGATAGCCTCCCTTAGAAGGCTAGGTTCCAGCCCATGTGATGTAAATAGAAGTGCTCTGTGGAACATCCAAATAGGCTGCTTAAAGGAAGATGACTCCGTTAAAAAGTGTGCTTCTTTTGGCTTTTTTTCCTCCCTCCTTCCTCAGGATAAAAGTCATCTTGACCTTGAACTTGTGACCTTGAAGTTGGAAGCCACAGACCAGTATGAGGGAGCAGGATGAGAAAAGAGACAGGGTGCCAGATGCTCAAAGAGCAAAAATACAAGCCCTAGATGCTCAGTTTCCAGCTGCTTCTGTGAGAGAGGAATCAAACAATAACCACAAAGGCCTCTGTCTTATTGAAACCTTTTTTTTTTTTTTTTTACAAATTCAATTTTGTTTTATATGTGGCCTATAATCTATCCGAGCAAGATATGTTAGTTTGCTAGGGCATAAGACTCTTGAGAGTCCCTTGGACAGCAAGGAGATCAAACCAGTCAATCCTAAAGGAAATCATTTGTCTGGTATCTTTAGAGCCTTACTCTGTTGAAGTGATTCTCAGCTAAATATTATGTCTGTTTTAACTCTGATAAGTATTTCCACTTCTGTTATTTATTAGTGGTATCTTTTTTTTTAAATTAGTGGTATATATTTTTTGAAGTGTCAGATGTTGTGACTATTTAAAATAAAATGTCATTATAATTAAAAAAAAAATCCTAAAGGAAATCAACCCTGAGTATTCATTGGAAAGACTGATGGTGAAGTTTCAATACTTTGGCCACCTGATACAAAGAGCTGACTCACTGGAAAATCCCTGATGCTGAGAAAGATTGAGAGCAATAGGAGAAGGGGGCGACAGAGGATGAGATGGTTGGACGGCATCACTGACACAATAAACATGAGTTTGAGTGAACTCCAGGAGACAGTGAAGGACAGGGAAGCCTGGCGTGCCACAGTCCATGGGGTCACGGAGTCAGAAATGACTTAGCAACTGAACAACAACACAGGTGGCTTAAACCAGGGGTTCCAAACTTCTGGGATCTAACGCCTGATGATCTGAGATGGAGCTGATGCAATGTTAATAGGAATAAAGTGCATAATAAATACAATGCACTTGAGTCATCCCAAAACCACTGCCCCTGCCCCTGGTCCATGGAAAAACTTGTCTTCGCAATATTTGTCCCTATTGCCGAAAAGGTTGGGGACCACTGGAATAAACAACATAAATTTATTTTCTCACTGTTCTGGAGGCTGCAAGTCCCAGATCAAGGATGGGTTGGTTTCTTCTGATGCCTCCCTCCTTGGCTTGTAAATGGCCATGTTCTCCCTGTATCTTTACATGATCCCTCTATATATCACTGTGTCCAAATCTCTTCTTTTGTATGGATACCAGTCATATTGGATTAGGGACCACCCCCAACAACTCATTTTAATTCCCTCTTTAGAGATCCAAACACAGTCACATTCTGAGGTACCAGAGTTAGGGCTTCCACATACAGAATTTGGGAGGATACCGTGCAGCCCATAACACCAGACAGAAGTAAAGAGGTTTATTATAGCTCTTTTTTGTTTTGGTAATAGCATAAAAATTGGGGTGGTGCTAGTGGTAAAGACCTGCCTGACAATGCAGGAGACAGAAGTGGGTTCGATCCCTGGGTTGGGAAGATCCCCTGAAGGAAATGGCAAGTCCCTCCAGTATTCTTGCCTGGAGAATTCCATGGACAGAGGAACCTGGCAGTTCATGGGGTTGCAGAGAGTTGGACACAACTGAGAGACTAACACAACTGACATGACTGAAGTGACTTAACATGCACCCATCAACAGACTAATAAGGAAATAAAGTACAGGTATATTAATACTATATTTTATTAATACTGTACTATACTTCCCTAGCAGTCCAGTGGTTGAGACTTTGCCTTCAAATGCAAAGGATGAGGGTTCGAACCCTGGTCAGGCAGCTAAGATCCCACATGCCTTGCAGCTGAAAAACCAAAGCATAAAACAAGCAATGTTGTAACAGACTCAACAAAGACTTTAAAAATGGTCCATATAAAAAATTATTTTAAAAAAATCAATGCATACTATACTGCAGTATAGTCATACTTCATGTCATATTGGTAAGTCAAAAACCCTTAAAATGCTAATATGCATACCAACTTGTAATGTGGTCACATGTTAGTCATTCAGTCATGTCCGACTCTGGGACCCCATGGGCTGTAGCCTACCCGGCTCTGATGTTCATGGATTTTCCAAGCAAAAATACTGGAGTGGATTGCATTCCCTTCCCCAAGGGGATCTTCCTGAC
The DNA here is from genome assembly GCF_963930625.1 of Muntiacus reevesi. Taxonomy (NCBI): domain Eukaryota; kingdom Metazoa; phylum Chordata; class Mammalia; order Artiodactyla; family Cervidae; genus Muntiacus; species Muntiacus reevesi. The sequence continues at coordinate 25,111,622 of NC_089263.1, read as the reverse complement.
CCAGGGATCAAACCCAAGTCTCCTTCACTGCAGGCAGATTCTTTACCCTCTCTGAACCACCAGGGAAATCCATGCTGCCATAAACACACATATAAATGCAACAAAACCGTTTCTAGAGACACTTTGGTGTTTGTAAATGTACAGAAGAATGTATACAATATTCTAGAGAGTGATAACTGGTTTGTGTGGGACAGAATTGTGGCTGGTGTGGAAGAGAACACAATGTTTGTACAATGGTCGAATATTTTACAGCCACAGTAAGGGATTCGTGTCTTTTTCATCCAATTAAAAATTTAAAAGTCAGCAGATCAACCATTTAAAATCCGTGGAATTTTAAAGTATTTCTGGCCTGAATCTTTTAAAGCAAGAAACAACAACAAAAAACAGAATGATTCAACCTTCAAAAGGAATAGACAGAGCCGACAACATGAGGTTAAAATCAGAAGAGATACTGAAGTTGTTTTACAGGTGAAAAATAATGATTTAAAAAAAGAAAAAAACTTTTTCAGTTTCAAGAGATGATAGTAACATTCAAAGACGGATTGAATTCTTTCTACTGAGCAGCAAACGACTGGGCCCAATCTATTTGTGATCTTCTGAGAAAGCTGCTTAACCTGCCACTGGCGTTTTTAAAGGAAATTGTAGGAGACTCAGGAAGCGTGTGACTTCGTGAAACGGGCTTTCTTGGAGCAAATGAGCTCCCAGAACTTCCAGCGCCACTTCATTTCACAGGCGAAAACTTGAGGCCTCGTGAGGCGCTGTTGGAGGATTCCTAGAGGCTCTGAGGGAACTTCTGGATCTGACTTACTCGTTAAGAGAGAAAAAGGTCGACCGCTGGCAGAAAAAGAAGTAGAGCACCACACTGGGCAGAGCGCCTATGCTGGACCAACGGGAGGAGGCTGATGGGCGGAGCCAAGATGGCGGAGGAGGCGGGGCTTCCGGAGGTGGGGGCCGGAGGAAATAGGACGGGGCGGAGCCTGGTAGGTTACCGAGGTCTGGGAGGCGGGGCCAAGGGGGGTGGCCTTGAGCCCAGGGAGGCTAGGCTGAAGGCGTGTCCCGCTCAGGCGCCGGCAAGGGGCGGGTCCAGGAAAGAGGCGGCCTGGGGTGGGGCCAGGGCTCGCGCAAGTCTGGTCCACGCGGCGGCGCGACTCTGCGCGGCAAAGATGGCGGCCTCCGGCTGGGCGCGCACCGCTGTGGTTTTTCTCTGTGCCTGTGATCTGATGCTGCTTCTGCTGCTGCCGCCAAGGGCCTTCGCCACCGAGGGCCCGGCCGAGACACCCGGCGAGGCCACCCCACCTCCCCGGAAGAAGAAGAAGGATATTCGCGACTACAATGACGCCGACATGGCTCGTCTTCTGGAACAGTGGGAGGTCTGCGGCGCGCGCACACCCTCCCGGCTTTTCTGTCCCGGGTCCCTTCCTACTGACCTCTTACCTCCTCCGTCTTGAGACCCTTTACACCTCTGTGTTGGTGTCTTTCGACCCCCTAACCTCCTCTGTCCTCATGCCAATGGCCCTTACCCCAGCGACCGCTGACCCTCAGTGCCTCTGAACACTCCTTCATCAGTCTGCCGACCCCCGCCCCAAGCCGTTCATCCCGATGTCCTCTTTCCACCGTTCCTCGGGCCACTGCAGTCACGAGTCAGCCTCTCACTCTTCAGCCCTATTTGTCATCAACGCCTCCGCGTTGTTCCCGGTGGTCAGCGAGCCCTTCTAGTGAAGGGCGAGGGGAGACCTTTTCCATCCCATTCCTGAGAACGGAGTGCGTGGGTGGGTGAGGGGTATGGAGAGGATTATCTTCCAAGAGCGCCGTTTCAGCTTTCGTCGTTCTCCCGCGTTCTCAATAAGGATTCACAGTTCCCATTTTGGTATATGTCCCTGCTGAAAGTTTTTGTAAGTTTTGTGCGTGCCTTTAATTTTTTGGACGGGATAGGAGGCGTTATTAAAGGCTAGTGGTTTTTTTGTCTTGTACTCACATTTTTCGCTCAAGGGAGCAATGACTTGCTTTTGTGCGAGTCAGTTTTCTGGTTACTTGAATGGGCTGGAATGTGTAATGGCAGAGAGAGGGTATTAACCTCTTTAGGTGAAGTTCACTAACCAAAACCATTGTTGCTGCCTCTTGCCCATCCATAGGTGGTTGTGTTTTCCTGGTTTATTTGCACTGCTGGTGAAGTAATGTCAGAAACTTGGGTTCCACTCCATGTGTGATCTTGAGTGAGTCATGTTTCCACCCTAGACCTCAGGCTCCTTATGTGCAGGATGAGATTTTACTGGATGATTTCTTCCAGTGCTGATGTTTTATTATATTGTGGTTTCCCATGTGTGTATGTGGGCTTCCCAGGTGGCTCAGTGGTAAAGAATCCGCCCCCCAGTGCAGGGGATGAAGGTTCTATCCCTGGTCCGGTAAGATCACCTGGAAGAGGAATTGGCAACCCACTCCAGTATACTTGCCTGGGAAACCCTCTGGACAGAGGATCCTGGCAAGCTACAGTCCATGGGATTGTTAAAGGGTTGGACACAACTTGGTGATTGAGCATGCATGCACGTGGTGTTTTAAATAGAGGCTTTCAGACGTGAGTTTTAGTACCATCTGATGCATTGACCTTGGTAGCTTTGTGATCCTCATTTTCCTTATCTTTAAAGTTAGATAGCATCCCACTTTGCAGGGTTCCTTTTAGGTGAATTGAGCTCCCCTTTGCAGACACTGCAAGTGTGAAAGCCCTGCCCCAGCAATTGCAGTCTCTCTGTGGGAGAGCAGATCCATCTCTGGGTGCTTTTTTATTTTTAATCTCTCATTTTTAAAAACAATTATTTTATTTTCGGCTGTGCTGGGTCTTCGTCACTGCGCACAGGCTTTTCTCTAGTTGTGAGCAGGGGCTACTCTCTAGGTGCAGTATGCGGGCTTCTCATTGAAGTGGCTGCTCTTGCTGCAGATCACAAGGGCACTAGGCGCATGGGCTTACTTGCTCTTCCTGGACCAGGGATCGAACTCGTGTCCCCTGGTTTGGCAGGCAGATTCTTACCCACCGTGCCACTGGAAAATCTAAGGGCGCTTTTTTGAAGGAAGCGGGACCTCCTCCCCTGGTGGAGGTCCCTAAGGTCTTCCCCCATCCTCTGCCAGTGTGAAAGTCATCGCTGCAGGGAGAGGCCTGCCTCAGGTGTGTGTAGAGGGTGGGGGTGGGGGCAGGGGCAGGAACGGTGGAACTCCTTCCACTGTGTTAATGAGTCCCAGTTGGTGTAGAAAAACCAAAGGTGATTCTTAGGTTACTGTAACCAGGTGCCGGGGAAGGGATAGGTGGGGAGATAGGAGCAGAGCCAGACAAGCGAGTTTGTACTTAAGTGTCACCCTGTCAAGCCGGTGACCTGGAGTCAATTATTTACCTTCTCCGGGCCTCATCCACAGCTCAGTTCAGTGTGCATACTACAGGGTTGTCCTGAGGTAAGTGAAAGTCGCTGTCGTGTCCAACTCTTTGCTACCCCATGGGCTATACAGTCCATGGAATTCTCCAGGCCAGAAATACTGGAGTGGGTAGCCATTCCCTTCTCCAGAGGATCTTCCCAACCCAAGGATTGAACCCAGGTCTCTCGCGTTGCAGACAGATTCTTTACTCTGAGCCACCAGGGAAGCCCAAGAATACTGGAGTGGGAAGCCTATCCCTTCTCCAGCAGATCTTCCCACCCCAGGAATTGAACCAGGGCCTCCTGCATGGTAGGCGGATTCTTTACTAGCTCAGCTATCAGGGAAGCCCTATCCTGAGGTGGGATATACTAAATGAACAATGCCTGTGACATAGTAGCTGCTCAGGAGATGGTAGCTGGTCTTACCAAGGACTTGGGAGGAAGAAAAGTATTTACAGGATAAGGGAGTTCAGCTCTGTAGCTATGAATATTGACAGACAGCATTGGAGAAGTGGCGAAGCCAGTCAAGAATGAAAGGCTGGCCTGGAGGAAGGGCTGCATAGAGTGTGGGAATGGCCACTTGGTCACATTCTCCACCCCCAGCCCTGCCTGGGGGTGAAGGTGTAACTGCTTTCAATTTAAAGGAAGTGATAGAACAGGTAAGATTACTCAGGGAAGCAGTGCATCTAAGAGTAGACCTGGACAATTGCACCTACATCTAAGGTGTTGGTTTTTCTGTCGGGCCCGACTCTTTGTGACTCTGTGGACTATAGCCCGCCAGACTCTACTTTCCTTCACTATCTCCTGGAGTTTGCTCAGATTCATGTCCATTGAGTCGATGATGCCATCCAGCCCGTCTAATCCTGTCTGTAGCCCACCAGGCTCCTTTGTCCATGGAATTCTCCTGGCAAGAATACTAGAATGGGTAGCCATTCCCTTCTCTAGGGGATCTTCCCGACCCAGGGATTGAACTTGGGTCTCCTGCATTGCAGGCAGATTCTTTACCATCTGAGACCCCAGGGAAGTCCGTACTATCTCCTGGAGTTTGTTCACACTCATGTCCATTCAGTCCGTGATGCTGTCTCAACCATCTCGTCCTCTGCTACCACCTTTTTTCTTAACGTCTGTGGTACTGTGTTTTTTCTTTTCTTTTTGTAACTGAAACTCACAGGCAGACATATAAAATAGATATCAAAGGTTCTTGAAAAGATCCTTAATCTTGCTGTATGTGCTAGACTTCTGATTAATTATATTTTCATGAAAAAGAAATGGTCCTTGTAACCTATGGAGTTAATGCCATGACTGTTAGTAGAATCAGCTTGAAAAATAAAAATATTCTAGGTTATTGACCCAGCTAGAAGTCTTGAAGTATTCTAAGGAGACCATAAACAGGTATTATGGAGAAATAGAATAGAATACAGTCAGAAACAGCCTGTGAGTTTGGCCACCAGGAGTTCCTATGTACTTTAAGAGGGTGATTTCAATAGTTGTTTGAAAGCTGGATTACAGCGGGCCATGAGTCTCAGCAAACTCCAGGAGATAATGAAGGACAGGGAAGCCTGACATGCTGCAGTCCATGAGGTCACAGAGAGTCTGACATGATATAGCGACCGAACAAGTGGTAACAGCACCATGTATTAAGTATGTATTGCTTGCCTTTATGTCATTAAATTCCTGGGCAAGCTTAGAGGGGAGATGCTGTGATCACTCCCCTCCCCATTAGAGGTGAGGGAAAATGATTTTCCACTAGGGCCACACGGCGAAAGGACTGGTGCCTGGAGCCACACGCAGGCCCACGGGACAGTGCAGCTCATGTGCTTGCCTGCAGGTCGCCAGCAACTCTTTCAGAGCCAAATGAGGAAGAAATGGGTCAGTTGAGAGTGTGGCAGAGTTGAGGAAAAGGTTGGCCCCACACTGCTAGGGCCGTGGGGATCACCCAATTCTTCTTTTCCTTTTATAGACAAAGAGACAGGCCTAGAGGACTATGGAGTCTGGTCCAAGGCCATTCAGGTGAGTTAGGGAGCTGAAGCCAGATCAAATATGGATCCCCTTCAGACATGGCTTTAGAATTATCTTGTTCTCTTATTAAAAATATGTTTAATACAGGACATTATTGTTGGTGTCTTAAGCCTCGGCCCTTCAGTGATTTGTCAAGAGGCCCATGAAGTGATATATAGGGCTTTTTGTTTCATTTTAGGTTGTTTTTTTGTTGTTTTAAGTAACAGCTTTATTGTGATAGAGTTTACAGGCCCTATAGTTCCCTCATTTAAAGTGTACATTTCAGTGGTTTCTGGACTGTTCAGAGAATTGTGCAACCAGCACCACAGTCAATTTGAGAACATTTGCTTCACCCCCAGAAAGAAACTGTGGTCTCAGTCACCCCTCCCCACGTTCTTCTCAGCCCTCCAGCCAGCCCCAGGCAACTTCTCATCTGCTTCCTGTCTATAGGTTTGTCTACTTTGGATGTTTGGTATAGATAGACTCCTGCAGTGTATATGTGGTCTTCTCCTTCACTTACCGTGATGTTGTCAAGGATCATGCATATGATAACATCAAGCATATGTTTTTTCCTTGCTGAAATTAGCCTTTTCTCCAAGGAATAACTGGTCTTTTGTGTATTTTTAACTCATTTATCTTATATTTATTTAGTCGGCATTCTGTTGTTAATAATTAATTGTCTTGTTTATTTCTGTGGGCCTGGATCCAGTGGTTCTTACTTTGTTTGGGGAGTTCTAAACAATTCTGTCATTATTTTGATTTTCAGATTATTCCCTATTAGGCCCACAAGCTCTGCTTCATGCTGGCTTCTGTGTCATCGTGACACTTCCCATAATCCCATGAGCACTTTCTTACTTTCTGATACAAGAAGATGTTCCAGACTAATCTGTTTCCTTTGCCAGAATTAGCTTTCCCCTGTGGAACACTAGTTCTTTTAAATATTTTTATCTTGTCTATCAAAAAGATCATAAGTTCCTTCTGCTGCCTCCAATTCCAGCCCACTACCACGGGTGCAGTCTTCTACTTTTGTATTTATAACTCCCCGCCCAAAGGGGAGGACCCAGCTCTGATTATCCTCAGTGCATCAGTAGGTATTCCCTTCTCAAGCCTAGAGTTCACAGGTCGTGATTCAGTTGCTCAGTGGCATGTGGGATCTTCCTGGACTAAGTATCAAACCCATGTCCGCTCCATTGGCAGGCGGATTCTTAACCACTGGGCCACCAGAGAAGCCCTTCTGCCATGATTTAGGTCATAAACCAGCACTGACATCACATGCGGACATTCTTGCCTTCGCCAATTGCAGTGCACACTGTGTGATGCTTCCCTCCCCCACCTCCCCGTCTTTACAGAAAGATGACGACATAGAAGAAGGAGACCTCCCAGAGCACAAAAGACCCTCTGCACCAATAGACTTCTCCCAGATAGACCCGGGCAAGCCCGAGAGCATACTGAAGATGACGAAGAAGGGCAAGACGCTCATGATGTTTGTCACCGTGTCAGGAAACCCCACCGAGAAGGAGACGGAGGAGATCACCAGCCTGTGGCAGGGCAGCCTTTTCAACGCCAACTATGACGTCCAGAGGTAAAACCACAGCCTTGCTGAGAAAAATGGGCTGTGCTGGGCTTTATCTCTGTTGGTGTAATAGGTGTCATTCCTGGCAGTACTTGGCAGGGCCCTGGACCTTTCCTGTCTAGTCTGTCGCTTTTACATTTATTTACCTAGTTTATTTATTTTTCTTTGAAGAAGACCACTCAGGTTTGGTCAAAGCCAGTAAATTTATTTATTTGTTTTCATATCTCATTTGATCCAAAGCCATTTATCTATGTATCTTGAACTTCCCTTTTATCTGAGTAAGAAGCTATATAGCTTTGCCTCTGTGGGGGGTGGAAAATTAGTTGACGTCTGAGTGTGCCTCTTCCCTTAGAAGTCCCTGCCCACGGGAGAAGCTTTTCTGTGTAGCTGTGTTCACACAGAAGCTTGGACCAGACTCTGTTACTTTAAAGTGAAGAAGTCTGGTCATCATGGGTCAGTATGATCCTGAGATGCAGTTTTGAGGAATTTCCTTTTTCTTCATCAATAACGGTTTCTGAAATGTAGCGTCTTCCAATATTTTAGTTCAGGAAGTACAAAAAGAATCGAAAGGAGTATTCAGAGCATCTAGGGTGGCAGAGTGCTTTTGTGAGCATAAGTAGACCCTGGGGAACGTGAGAGTGCTGTGGTGGTGATGGGCCTGAGCTCTCACTGATAAGAGTTGGGGGGGGCGGGGGGCAGTGCTTTACACATGCCCGGACTCAGTTCTGTTCCTCTCTGCTCCTTGGGACCTGCAGAGTGTGGACGTGCTTGGCTGCTAGTGGTTAACCTCCGGGGTTGAGTCCTGTCCAGTCATCGAGCATCCTCCTGAGCCTTTTGTGAGCCTCTTGTGACCCAATCCAAACTCCTGTTTGTCAGTCTGTGTCAGCAGAGGCCTTTTGTCATATGAAACCTTAACTGGGCACTTAAGACTGTAAAACAGACCCAAACATCAGCCTCCCCTCGATTCCATGGAAAAGGTCCTGAACCCAGCCCATCTACTGCCTCCCAAGGCCCCCTTCTGACACCTCCCTTCACATGAGCAGCCCCTGCACCACACACACAACCCAGGTCCTCTTTCTCTTTTGATCTGAGCCGAGCTGTTAAATAGTTGAGCCAGCTAGTACTTTCCAACAGTGAATGTCAACAGCTTCTAGGCCTGGGGAAATAGGACACTTTGTTCTGTGTTCATGTAGAATTTGAAGGGGATTCTCTTTTCTTAGTTAAGTGCCACAGGCCTGTTCTGAACCGTTAGCCCTGCACCAACTGTGTGCTGACCATGGTCCCCTCTGTCTGTCCAGGTTCATCGTGGGGTCAGACCGTGCCATCTTCATGCTGCGTGATGGGGGCTATGCATGGGAGATCAAGGACTTCCTGGTCAGTCAGGACAGGTGTGCCGATGTGACCCTGGAGGGCCAGGTGTACCCTGGCAAAGGGGGAGGGAGCAAAGAGAAGAATCAAACCAAGCAAGAGAAGGGCAAGAAAAAGAAGGAGAGAGACCCGAAACCCCGGGCTTCGAAGGAAGACAATCGGGCTGGGAGTAAGAGGGAAGAGCTGTGACGGGGCAGCCTTGCTGTGCAGAGGAGGAGGGCATGGGCGACCACACACTCGCAGGCTTCTCGTCTCTGCTGAGAAAGGTCTGCCGTGTGGCCAGTTTCTGGTCAGCGAAAGAATTACTGTTTAAAAGGCTTCAAGTAAGAGGACAGAGGTTTTGTAATTAACATGGAACACTGACAGATTCACATTTACCATAAAATCACTTTCAGTGGAAACCTGCAGGTGTGACTTTTTCCCACTGAAATGTGGAGGCGTCTTTGACTGGACCATGGCACCACACCCCTGGCCCTACCTGCTTTGACCTGCAGCCTTCTGTATTGTTTCTCTTAAACAAAAGGATACCAGGTTCTCATCAGACGAACTTAAGACCCTCAAATGCATTGAATCAGTCTCTTGCAGACACCACGTCCATTACTGTGAAATTAAAAACAGGCCACAGGTGCACAACTCAGTGCTCCGAAATCTACGTACACAGTCAGGACGCCAGGACACATGGATCCCAAATCTCTGCAGAAGACACAGAACAGAAAATCACGCAGCTTGAAAATCCCGAGTAATCACTTGAAATTTATTGGATTTAAACCCCTCTCATCAGTTACGGAGAACTCTTGATACCAGTCAGATTTTGTGTGGTCTGTGAATCCAGGGGTCCTGTCCAAACAGGACCTTACTTAGGGAAGTCGTGCTGGTGTCACGAGTCATGTGCTCCATCTAACACGATGATTTCCCAGGGTGTGACTCGGGCATTGGCCAAGCTTCTAAACCTGTTCCTTTGATAAAGTGCCTAAACTTGTGGTGATTTTGTATGGTACTAATATGCTGTGCTACCTGTTACTGTCTGACGTTGCTGTTCCTGTGTCACAGCCTGCTCTGAGTGAGAGTTACAGAATTTATACCCAGCCGTCATTTCTAAGAACTAAAATTATTTGTTAAAAAGAAAAGCTTCCATCATGATTTTAGCAAATTCAGAAAAGTCTAGAAAACATCATCATTAATGGTACAGAGTGAAACGTCTCCCCTTGCCCCCCCACTGCCACTGCCTTGTGGAAGCTACTGTTAATTTGTTTTTATAAAAAAAAAAACAAACAAACTGTAATAGTAATCTGTGGGATGATACATGTTTGTTTTGGCCTCATGGCACCTATTCTGTTATTCTGGTAACTTATTTTCTGATTTCCGTGTAATGATCCATGCACTCTCCATTTTCTGTTCTGTGCTGGGTTGGTGGGGTGGGGGGTGGATGTTTACCCTGTTGGCCCCCGACTCCAAGGTGGAATTAATCCTAGGGTGAGTTTGCAATGAGCTACCTCAGGAATCCCTGGTAACTCAGACGTTAAAAGAATGTGCCTGCGATGCAGGAGACCTGGGATCAGTCCTTGGGTCAGGAAGATCCCCTGGAGAAGGCAGTGGCAACCTGTTCCAGTATTCTTGCCTGGAGAATCCCATGGACAGGGGAGCCTGGCGGGCCACAGTCTGTGGAATCTCAAAGGGTGGGGACACGATTGAGTGACTTAACACACACACCCCCCAGGAAGAGGTGTTTTCTGTTTCTTGCACAACCTGAACCCAGGAGAGTGAGGCTGGAGCTGCTATTGCCACCTTGCCCCCTCCAGGGGAGAACTGTCTGAGGCTGGAGGATGAAGCAAGCAATGGGGAGAAGCAGGGGAAGAGCGGAGTCCTGGTGGGGTCAGCTGAACGCCTGCGTTGAGCCCTGCCAGAAGCCAGCACCGTCCAGAGGTGTTTTCAGTTTTCACTTGGGCCGTTTGGTAGGTTTCTGCCATCTGTGCCCGTGGTGGCCTGGGCCTCTGTTCTGATCCAATGTGTGTCTTTTTTAAACAAAAGGATGTTCCCTTCATCCAACCCAACTTGTGTTCCCTTTGAACTGTCACAGCGTGCATGCCCGTCTCTTTGCTTCCCGTGGGACGTGCAGCCACATCAGCCTGTACTAAACAAGCATCTGTTACGTGCTGGGCTCCACTGAGGGCCAGGGACTGTGTACACGCAGCCCCTGCTTTTGTGAAGCAGTGATTCGGTGGGAAAGACAAATGGTAATCCTGTACAAGGTGACGTGGCAGCTGTTAGGAAAAAACAACAGTGCCAAGACGTGGAGGGATCTTGGGATAGTCAGAGAGGACGTCTCAGGCAGGAGGAGGGAGTAACCAGGCAGAGGAAACAGTCCATGCAAAGGCCCTGTGGTTAGAAGTGACAGGAAGGACAGCAGGAAGGCTGATGGAGAGTCTGGGGGCACCCACCCCAGGCTGGACGGGTGAGTGACAAAGGTTTGTGGGGGCTTTGAGCTTAGGCAAGTTTGTGGGATCTCTCAGGAACAGTACACCTTTATGAATAAGAATTATGACAGCAAAGATTTATTTAGAAGATTCCTTTGTAGGAGGAGTCCATTCACTTAGAGAATCTGCCTCTGGGGACTTCCCTAGGGGTCCAGTGGCTAAGATACATGCGCTCCCAATGCATGTCTGGATTCCATCCCTGATCAGGGAATCAGATCTCACATGCCGCAACTAAGACGTGGAGCAACTAAATAAATACTTTTGAAAAAAAAATCTACCTCTACAAGGTGGTTGGTAAGGTATGGAGCTACTTTACCAGGCAATAAAGCTTGTCACCCTGGCTAGCCTGCCCCCCACCCCGTCCCGGGGAAGCCCCAGACCTTGCATACCCCAGTGATGAGGGTGGGGGGTGTGCAGGGTCTGCTGGAGATCGGAGAGGCCTGAAGAATTTTAGCTGTGGTGGGATAGATTCAAGGGGTCATCCGATTTGCACTGGTGGACTGATTGGAAGCCAACAGGAGCAGGGGTGAGGGGCAGGTTGGGAGGCTATTTCAGTGGTTTAGGCCTAGGTCAAAGGTGGTGCAGCGAGCTGGGTGGTGGTGAGGTGTGACCCACAATTTACATGCACAGCCCCTGCTTATGGACGCTGAATTTTCAGGGTCTTGCTAGTTTGTACAAAATGCTGCCCTTGACATTTTAATAAATGTTACCACATACTTTGGTAAACTTGTGCTTATATCTGAGGGGCAGATTCCTAACAGTGGAATTGCTGGAACAACCTAATTTTCACCTTCTGGTATGTTATTGTGACGTGGCCCTCCAGAGTGGTTGTATTAACTTTGCTAGCAGTAGACCTCAAAACCCAGCCAGCACTGACCATTATACTTGCCATTAAGAGGTGAAAACCAGGGTTTTCCTGGTGGCTCAGTGGTTAAAAAAGAAAATCCGCTTGCCAGTGCAGTGGATGTGGCTTGGACCCCTGGACCAGGAAGATCCCACATGTCTCAGGCACTAAGCCCTAAGCCCAGGTACCAAAACTGTTGAGCCCATGTGGTGCAACTATTGAAGCCCATGCGCCTACAGCCTGTGCTCGCCAACAGGAGAAGCCACTGCAGTGAGAGGCCCGTGCACTGCAACTCCAGAGGAGCCCGCATTTGTGGCAACTAGAGAAAAGCCCGGGCAGCAACAAGGATCCAGCTCATATAACCAAAAATATAAAGTTTTCTTTTTTTTTTTTTAAGAAACTGAAAACTACATCTTCATTGGCTCCCCTGAAGCCACCAGACTGGAGAGGCCATGTGCAAAGGCCACACAGAGATAAAGATGCCCAGAGAGCCCCACCTGGTCCAGCCCCATCTGGGACCTTCACAGCCCAGGTGCACACAAGTAAGCAAATGAGTCTTCAGATAGCCCCAGCCCTCAGGACATCACAGGGATGCAGGAAGCAGAGGACCTACCCAGAAAAGCCATGCAGATTCATGAATAAGAGAAATGCCATATTTAAGGTGGAGAGTGGGATTATATATAATACATATACACGTGCACGTGTATAAATTCATTTTTACTTCTACATGTTTGTTTTCACCCTGAATATTCATTGGAAGGACTGATGCTGAAGCTGAAGTTCCAATACTTTGGCCACCTGATGTTAAGAGCCAACTCATTGGAAAGACCCTGATGCTGGGAAAGATTGAGGGCAGGAGGAGAAGAGGGTGAGAGGATGAGATAGTTGGATGGCATCACCAACTCAATGGACATGAGTCTGAGCAAACTCCTGGAGATAATGAAGGACAGGGAAGCCTGGTATGCTGCAGTCCACGGGGCCACAAAGAGTCGGATACGACTATGTGACAGAACAACATGTTTATTGTCATATCTCTTGCTTTAATACAGTCACATGGCATCTTTGACTATCAACTATGAAACATGAAAACTTAATAGTCCTCCTACCTCCCTGGTTTCTGATGATCAGGCTGTAGTTTTTAATACTTCTGGTGGTTTCCTTTACATTGTTAAACCTCTTCCCTGGTGGCTAAGATGGTAAAGAATCTGCCTGCAGTGCAGGAGACCTGGGTTTGATCCCTTGGTCAGGAAGATCCTCTGGAGAAGAAAATGGCAACCCACTCCAATATTCCTGCCTGGAGAATCCCGTGGAGAGAGGAACCTGGCAGGCTACAGTCCATAGGGTTGCAAGGAGTTGGACACGACTGAGCGACTAACACTTTCACACTTTCAGTATGTGTTAACTCCTCATCAAGGTGGGGGAATTCTCAAACTTCCTTCTGTCTCTGGATTCTTCTTTAAAAGAGTTATCTGCATGCTGACAAGGTGTATAACATATCCATGGCTCCATTGGAGTGTTCTGAGGCCAGTATTATCTTTTCTCTTGAAAGGGACTATTCTTTCTATTAAATACTGGAGATCCTGCCTCAATCCTATTGATAATATTCAGTAATTTTGCTAAGAAGTCCTAGAGTTAATTTTTCTTTTTTAAAAAAAATTATTAAAAAAAATTATTTATTTATTGCTTCAGATGTTAGTTGCAGCACATGAGATCTTTTTTCCTTTTTAGTTTTGGCATCTGAACTCTTAGTTGTGGCATGTGGGATCCAGTTCCCTAACTACAGATCAAATCCCGGCCCTCTGCATTGGGAACATGGAGTCTTAACCATTGGGCTGCCAGGGAAGTCCTTGATTTTTCAAAATTTTTTTTAGTCTCCTAGAATATGGTGTGTCATTTCCAATTGCATATTTAGATGTTTTTTCCCCTCCCATCATTTGAAAAAAATTAATCTTCTATGGTTAACTTATCTTCAATTTGTATTGGTGTTTTGGGCACCAATTTTTTTCTTAGCTCTGATGTAAATTTTTAAAAATCTCATTCTATTTTCAATTTCATTGAGCTGTTTTTTTAGAATTCAAGTGTTTATTAAATTCTGTGAATTCAAGGGACTCCCTTGGTCCAGTAGCTAAGACTTGTGCTGCCAATGCAGGGGGCCCCATTCCATACCTAGTCAGGGAATTAAGATCCATATGCCACAACTAAGACCCAGTACAGCCAAATAAATAAATATTTTAAGAAGCAATTCAAAAGAAAAAAACTTTAAAAAATATTCTGTGAATTCAAGAAGTCCAAATGGAGGCTCTGCAACTCATGTTTTTTTTTAATACAAGTAATTTCCAACTGTATTTTGCATCTCATTTTCTTCATACGTTTGCTTTTTATTTACTATCTTAAATTTTATAGAAGTATAGTTGATTTACACCTTGTGTTATGTTTGTTTCCCCAGAATAGAATATTTTGCTGTGCTTGTCTGTATATTCCTTTGTGGAGGTTGTTTTCTAATTGCAGCTTGTTTGGAGACAGTCCACATCTCTGTTTTTTCCTCTCCTGTTCGTGCTTCATAGACATGGCCTTTCCCAGACCTTGGTCCTGAGCATCTATCTTAGGTGAATTCTCCTGACTCCCTTACCTCCTTATCAGAGCATTGTCTGCCTTCCTGGGGCTGCAGTTCAAGGTCTGAGCCCTGCTTTTTCTCAGCTTTTCTATAACCGCACAGGAAACGGAGGGACTCAGGCTGTGGGTGGCCTTGCTTGGCGAGTAGGCTGTGCCCTTCTGTGATTCTTACCCAAAGTCCTAGATCTTGGAGGGGATCAGAGAGGCGATCACTCTTCCTGTCCAGTCTTCAGAGTTCCTCAGGTCAGCAGCAGACTTGGGAGCCCTGGCTGCCCTCTGTGGGGAGGGGTCAGGCTGGAGTGGTCCTTGCCTCACTCCCTTCTTTCTGATAACCGTGTTTCACCTGCCCCTGAAGAAGGAGGAAGGATGTGCCAAAAGCTGCTTTTGACATGGGCAGTGGGGCACTTGATACAGGCATATGATGTAAGGGGCATTCCAAAACTCAGTAAAAAGCAATATTTCAGTACTGTATTTTAAAAATCAAATTAATGTTAAGAAAACAAAACCTGATGATGAAAATGTTAAAGACAGGACCAGTCAAAGTGAGGATGAGGGTGAGACAGTGAGGCTGTGCAAATGTAGGGTCCAACCTGGGCTTTTAAACCAGCAGTCCTTAGTATTTTTTTTTCTTCTTTTTCCCTATTTTTCGGCCGTGCAAAGTGACATGCAGGATCTTAGTTCCCCAGCAAGAGATTGAACCTTCACCCTCTTCCAGGGGAAGCCTGATGTCTTACCCCTAGACCACCAGGGAAGCCTCAGTATTTCTTCATATTTTAAGAGTCTATATTTCCTAACTTCCCAGGTTCATGCTCTCAGAGTAAAACTTGAAATCCTTATTGTAGAGATGCCACAAGGTCTCTATGAAAGAAAGAAATTCACTTAATAATGGACAATCACTTAATAATGGAAAGCCAGCAAGGACCTACTGCACAGTGCAGGTAGCTCTACTCCCTGTTACGTGGCAGCCTGGATGGGAGGGGAGTTTGGATACATGTGCATGTATGATGGAGGCACTCCAGTGTGCACCTGAAACTATCACAGCGTTGTTTAATGGCTATACTTCAGTATAAAATAAAAACTTTAAAAAAAGAAAGACAGAAGTTGAAACGCCAGCACAGCATCCCAGCTCTTCAAGCTTTGTTCATCTGACCAAGCTTCCTTTCAAGGTTATTAACTCTGAACTGTATAATCACATAGCTGTCATCATAGCAGAAACAGACTTTTGTTTTTGGCTTTTTCCACTTAGCCTTATATCATAATGAAGTTTTCCTGTGTCTATGTGGTCTTCACGTTTCACATTTCAGTGGCTGGGTAACAGTCGCATCCTTTTCCTGCAGAGAAAGGGCCAGATCTCAGTGTTAGGTGTGAGTCTACTTCTTATAATGGGCTTCCCAGGTGGTGCAGTGGTAAAGAATCGACCTACTATTGGAAGAGATTCAAGAGGCTTGGGTTTGATCCCTGGGTCAGGAAGATCCTCTGGAGAAGGAAATGGCAACCCACTCCAGTATTCCTGCCTGGAGAATCCAGTGGACAGAGGCGCCTGGTGGGCTACAGTCCATAGAGTCACAAAGAGTTGGGATGACTGAGGAACTACATACATAGGCTTGTACTTCTTATACGGGCATGTGTCCTATCTCTGTCTAATGATCCACGTCCCCTTCTAGGAGCATCTGCTTCAACCCAAGGCTGCCCCATAGGAGGGACCCTGCTCCCCTATTCTGCCTCCCTTGCATGGTTGTGGCCATTTGAACTAGAGGTGGGCATCTCACCCAGGGCACCACCCACCTGATTGCCAAATCAGATCCTCTCTGGCTTGGCCAGAGACTGAATGACTTGGTAGCTGAGTCATTAGTAGTGGATGGACAGCTAGACTGAAGGTGTCAGAACTTCTATTGGTGAAGTTTCTGGACTTGGCTTGAGGCTCTGACCTCCCGGGCCTTGATTATTCTGCTTGTTCCTGGATTCTGAGAGCTCTAGATCCCTGTAAGTAGAGCCACTTTGAAGAGGGTTCTGTAATTGCTCATCTTTCACTCAAACTTTTTTTTATTCTCCATTTATCTGTCTAAAGAGGACTAACACACAGCACCACGTGTAAAACAGACAGCTAGTGGGAAGCTGCTGCGTAGGGCAGGGCGCTCAGCTCTGCTCTGTGATGACCCGGAGGGCGGATGGGGCGGTGGGGCGGGAAGGAGGTCCAAGAGTGAGGGGGCGTGTATGTGTGCATATAGCTGATTCATGTTGTCGTGTAGCAGAAACTAACACAACTCCAATTTTAAAAAAAAGCTAGGAGATGAAGTAGAGACATCAGGACCTATGTCCCTACAGCACTCTGCTGTACCGTCACTCTTACATCTTCCTATACTGTTTACATATTTCTATACTGTTGAATATTCGGGTTCTTTTTAGTTACCTACAACCATCAATTTCATTGAAATTAGTTTTTCTTCTTTCTTAAGATGACTCCTCTAGTATTTCTTTTAAGATTATTGGAACAAAGGACATGTTTTTATTGTATGTTGTTATTTTACTTTCAAAAGGATTGTATCAATTTGCACTATCACCAGCCATATATGAGCAGACACCCATTTTGCCAAAAACGTACTAGAACTGGGCATTATTTTTTTGTTGTTGGACTATACAGTTGCTGTACTATGTTTTGTTAATTTCTGCTCTACAACACAGTGAACCAGCTACATATATACGTGCACACACCCCTCTTGTTTGGGTTTCCTTCCGCCACAGGGCACTGAGCCGAGTCCCTGTGCTGTTCAGCAGGTTTTCATGGGCATCATTTTTAATTCATTCTTGTATCCATTCAAAAGTATTTATTGATCACCTACATCCCAGGCATAGTTCAATAGATATAAGATATTAATTTATTTGCCAACATCTGCTGGATCATCGAAAAAGCAAGAGAGTTCCAGAAAAACATCTATTTCTGCTTTATTGACTACACCAAAGCCTTTGACTGTGTGGATCACAATAAACTGTGGAAAATTCTGAAAGAGATGGGAATACCAGACCACCTGACCTGCCTCTTGAGAAACCTGTATGCAGATCAGAAAGCAGCAGTTAGAACTGGACATGGAACAACAGACTGGTTCCAAATAGGAAAAGGAGTATGTCAAGGCTGTATATTGTCACCCTGCTTATTTAAACATATGCAGAGTACATCATGAGAAATGCTGGGCTGGAAGAAGCACAAGCTGGAATACAGATTGCTGGGAGAAATATCAATAACCTCAGATATGCGGATGACACCACCCTTATGGCAGAAAGTGAAGAAGAACTAAAGAGCCTCTTGATGAAAGTGAAAGAGGAGAGTGAAAATGTTGGCTTAAGGCTCAACATTCAGAAAACTAAGATCTTGGCATCTGGTCCCATCACTTCATGGGAAATAGATGGGGAAACAGTGGAAACAGTGAGAGACTTTATTTTTTGGGCTCCTAAATCACTGCAGATGGTGATTGCAGCCATGAAATTAAAAGACACTTACTCCTTGGAAGGAAAGCTATGACCAACCTAGACAGCATATTAAAAAGCAGAGACATTACTTTGTCAACAAAGGTCCATCTAGTCAAGGCTATGGTTTTTCCAGTGGTCATGTATGGATGTGAGAGTTCAACTATAAAGAAAGCTGAGCACAGAAGAATTGATGTTTTTGAACTGTGGTGTTGGAGAAGACTCTTGAGAGTCCCCTTGGACGGCAAGGAGATCCAACCAGTCCATCCTAAAGGAGATCAGTCCTGGGTGTTCATTGGAAGGACTGATACTTTGGCCACCTGATGCGAAGAACTGATTCACTTGAAAAGACCCTGATGTGAGAAAGATTGAGGGCAGGAGGAGAAGGGGATAACAGAGGATGAGATAGTTGGATGGCATCACCGACTCAATGGACATGGGTTTGGGTGGACTCCGGGAGTTGGTGGTGGACAGGGAGGCCTGGCGTCCTGCAGTTTATGGGGCTGCAAAGAGTTGGGCACAACTGAGCGACTGAACTGAACTGAACTGATTAATTTGCATGCCTCTTAATCTATTGGTGGACTCACAGAAAAATTTTGTACTTGACACTTGTTAAAAATGGCAAGGGAGATTTTATTTAAGACTGTTGTGATAAGGGTATGGGATTGAACTCAAGTCTGAGTACAGCAATACGGTGGGCTTCCCTGGTGGTCCAGTGGTACAGGCCTGATCCCTGGTCAGGGAACTAGGATCCTGCATGTCTTGCATGCCACAGCCAAAAAGTAAGGAAATAGAGTAATGACAACTGGGAATTTTTAGTCAAAGAACAGAGTGAGAGGGTGAGTGGATGGAAAGTTAGATTAGCTAGCAAGGGTAAGGTGATTCTTGCTTAACTGTCTTCACAGGAGTCTTACCAAGACATAGTTTTCAAGGGTGGGGAATTAACCTGACTTGGGAAGATTCTTTGCTAAAACTAAGCTCAACAGGCCAAAGTTGAGGGCTAGTTGAGGTGAGGGTTCAGAGTTGCCTGAATAAACTTTGGTTAAGGATGGGATCTTTGTCAACTCCAATTTTTTTTCATGAATATTGTTTTTTTTTAAACTTTATTTTAAAAAGTATTTATGCTGCTTCCGGATCTCTGTTACAATAGCAAGTTATAATCTAATTTTTTAAAATAACAAAGTCATTCCTTTTTAACCCTTATTTAGTTATTAATGGCTGTTTCTAGCTGTGCAGGCTTTTCTCTGGTTGAGATGATCATCTCAACCAGCTACTCTCTAGTTGCTGTGTGGGCTTCTTATTGCGGTGGCTTCTCTTGTGGAGCACAGGCTCTAGGGCCCGAGGGCTCCGTAGCTGCAGCTCCCAGGCTCTAGAGCACAGGCTCGGGAGTGGCTGCTCCTGGGCTCTAGCGCACAGGCTCCATAGTTGTGGGGCACGGGCTTAGTTGCCCCACAGCATGTGGGATCTTCCCAGAACAGGGATGGAACACGGGTCCCGTGCATTGCAGAGCAGATTCTTAACTGCTGGACCACCAGGGAAGCCCCTAGAATTTAATTCTTACAACTAAGTCCCAAAATTAGCCTTCTAGGATTCTAAAAGCACTTATATTCTCTTCCAACTCCAATTCTTTTCAACTCCAATTTTGGTAATGCACACACTTCTTATTGAATGTAGAAATTAGTCCTTCAACTGAAAGCTAAAGGAAAAAAAAAATGCTTTCTTGTGATGATGCTGCGAGATAGCTTGCTGACCAGCCTGGGGGAGGCCAGGGCTTGGAGCTGAGGGGCCTTTGGGCTCTTCGCTTGGGGGTTCCTTGAGGGTGGCCATCCGGGAGGAAAAGTCTGAAAAGCAGGTGTGGCTGAATTCAGCTGAGAAACAGAGGAGGATGTGGTTGTAATGACTACAGCAGACATGTCTTGGACTTGAGAGCTTCCATGGGCCTCCTGTTATCACCACGGGTGAGCCTCTCTCCTGCCCTGCTGCGGAGGCGTGGGCGGCACCTGTTCCCAGTGAGACCGGAGAGAGGGGAGGGTGTTTGCCTGGGATCTCAGAACCAGCCAGTGCTCTGCCTCTTTCTCAAAACTCCTTTTAAGTGAAGAAGAAATGTGTATTTCCTCCACCTCAGTGTCCAGAGAACCAAGCCACAGCTGGAGTTTGGCCAGAATCCTGGAGAGCAGGGGTCCCTCTGAAGTGACCGTAGCATTACTGTAGTGTCTTCCTGTGAAAGAAAACAGTAAAACAAATTAAGGGATATGGCCACTAGAGGGCAGCAGAGACTGGTGTGCTGCTTGACCGCCACCTCAACAAAGCTCTGACACGCCACGGATCCATCAGATAGAATTTTTCAGCTATTATTTTATTTATTTCTCTTTTTTCCATTTTAAAGTCTTTATAGAAATTGTTACAATATTGCTGCTGTTTTATGTTTTGTTTTGTTTTGTTTTTTTGCTTAGAAGTGTGTGGGATCTTAGCTCCCCAAACAGGGCTCAAAGCTGCATCCCCAGCATTGGAAGGTGAGGTCTTAAGCACTGGACCGCCAGGGAAGTCCATTCCAGCTATTATTTTAATGAGCAGGTCACTCTACCTGTGCTTGCCATATATTTGTGAAAATATGCCTACACTGCTATGAATTTCTCTTTGAAACCTAAAGGATTATCCCATCCATGTGCACTGTTCGACATAATTTACATCATCCTTCTAGCAACCCTGTGTAGTAGATACTGTAGTAGCATCCCCATCTTACACAGAAGGAAATGGAAGCACAGAGATGTTAAGTATTTCTCCCATGGTCACACTGCTTGGAAGTGACAGAGCCAGGATTTGAACTCAGATCATGGGGCTCTGCCTGGGGCAGAGGGCCCTCCTGTCCATCTGGCCTCATCACTCCCCTGCTCACCAAGTATGTGCTGAACACCTACAAATTTCAGGAACTGTGCAGGAGATGGGTATGAAGGTAAACGAGGCAGCAAAGGCCCCTGTCCTCCTGGTGTTTACAAATGGCACAAAAAGATGTTCAAGGTCACTTTACATTTATTGAGCACCCACTGTGTGCAGGCTCTGTACATACTTCATTTCATTTACTCTCCATAACCCTTCGAGGTTGCAGTTAGTTAGCAGTTAGTTCGAGGTCCCTAGAGCACAGCCCTGGAGCTGGGCGGCCTTGTCCTGTGCTTTATGAGCTGTATCATTTGGGTCCATTGTCTAAGCTTACGGGAACTAATAAAAGCTCCTTCCTCACAGAAGTGCTATGAGGATGAAATGAGCGAATCCATGTGAAGCACTTAATATAGCATTCTATACATGTTAACTTTGGAGCCAAAGTCTGCACACATTTTCAAATCACTTTTACACAGTTCGAAATTGCTTTATAGAAAACTTGCACCAAGTTACTTTGCTATCGTCATCTAAGAGTGCCCATTTCTTTCTTGCCTTGTAGGGTTCTTTACAATATTTTCAGTTTGACAAGTGATTGATAGGATCTCTTGTTTCAGTTTACATCTTATAATTACCAATGAGGCTGAACTTTTAAACATGCATTTATTTCCCAAATATATACATTTTAAGTTATTTATTTATTTAGCTGCACTGGGTCTTATTTGTGGCATGTGGGATCTAGTACCCTGACCAGGGATCAAATGAAGGCCCTCTACATTGGAAGCATGGAGTCTTAGCAACTGGACCACTAGGGATGTCCCCCATTTATATATTTTTTTATGTGAATTGACTGTTTCCTGTTTGGTGGCTCAGATGGTAGAGAATTTGCCTGCAATGCAGGAGACCCAGGTTCAATCCCTGGGGCAGGAAGATCCCCTGGAGGAGGAAATGGCAACCCACTCCAGCGTTCTTGCCTGGAGATTCCCATGGACAGAGGAGCCTGGCAGGCTACAGTCCATGGGGTCTCAAAGAGTCAGACACGACTGAGCAGCTAGGCGGTGGCAGCAGCTCTGGGCCCTGGCACACTCAGAGCAATTTCTTTTCCCTTCCGAGAAGTCTGCCTAAGTTTCCAAAGTGAGGTTTCTGAGCCCACGAATCTGGGGCCTGGAGTGGGGCAGCAAGGGGGGCTGCCCTTCTGGAATGTCAGGAATCCTGGGGACATCTGGCCTGCTTTGCATCTGCCGGCCTGCCGGCCAGCTAGCAGCATTCTTCCTTGTGGGGAGCAAGGCTTCATTGATGGGCCTGGAAACACTGAGGCCTCTTTGATCCAGTCTCCTGCTGAAGTCCACGGTGGATGACTTTGAGGGCTGATTTGATGTCCCTGGGCCTCACCTCTTCTGTAAACAGAGGTGACAAGTTCTGCCAGGCCTGGAATTCACACACTGACATCTGGAAGAAGCAGGACTAGAGGAATTCATTCCGGTGCCAGGGAGGTCCCTGAACCCCTAGGATAGAAGCTTCCTTACAAATTCCCTGAGACCTTTGCTCCTCTTTTAGAGTCTCACGGACAAGGATGATGTTTTCTGCCTTTGGGCTCCTACTTCTGATTTTATTTTATTTTTTGATGAATTAATTAATAGTTTGGCTGTGCCAGTTTTTGCTGCAGCACATGGAATCTTTTAGTTGAATCCTGTTTGGATCTCAGGGATTGAACATGGACCCTCTGCATTGGGAGCACACTTAGCCAGAGGACCATCAGGGAAGCCCCTCCTACTTCTAGTTTTAAATCAGTGCATGCCCAGGCTAGAATAGATCACCTTTCTGTACCTTAGTTGGACCAGACAGCACTCGCCAAAGGAGTTTAACCAAGGGAACCAGCCGCTGAGGAGGACTTTGCTATTGCAAGCTAGTTCCTTGGAATTTGGGGAGGGAGAAGCGGGAGGAGAAAGTGCAAAGGCTGCAGGGCAGTGGGGCCATCAAGAAAGAACGGGGGCGCGGGCTTAGTGGATGTGGCCAGGCTGAAGGGGTGGTGTGAACATCTCTATTGTGCAGAGTGCCAGGCCAACAGAGCTCCAGGGCTTTTAGCCTGTAATATCCTGTGACTTCCAGAACCCACAAGGATTTTGTGATAGAATTTGCAAGTGAGCACTTTGTTATTACAAACTCCTTGTAAATATTATTTCAATGAGGTGTAACAGTTCATCAAACGAGACCTTAATTTATTTAGTCATTACTGTGAAGTCAAACATGTAGGTTCTTTGAACATGTCAAATGATTATAAACAATGCCGAAAGGAACATCTTTATACCTCAGCTTTTGTTTCCTTAGGTTACATTCCCAAATAAGTAATTAGTAGGTCAATGAAAAGGAGTGATTTTAAGACTCTTGATCTGTAATGCTAAGTAGTTATTTTTTCTGAATAGTTATTTCCGATTTTCAGAAGTTTTTTTTTTATTACAATTTTATTTATTTATTCACTTTTGGCTGTGCTGGGTCTTTGTTGCTGCATGAACTTTCCCTAGTTGTGGAAAGTGGGGGCTACTCTCTAGTTACGGTGCTCAGACTTCTTATTTCTGTGATTTCTCTTACTGTAGAGAACGGACTGTAGGGCGTGTGTGCTTCATTAGTTTCGGTTCCCAGGCTCTAGGGTGCAGGCTCAGTAGTTGTGAAGCAAGGACTTAGTCACTCTGCAGCATGTGGGATCTTCCCAGATCAGGGATTGAACCTGTGTCTCCTCCATTGGCAGGCAGATTCTTTACCACGGAGCCAGGGAAGCCCCAGAAGTTTTTTATCTTGGAAATATTTTAAGTGTATACACACACACACGCACACACACACACACAAAATTAGAGTGAGTGGTATAAAATTCCATTCCTTATCACTCAGTATTCATATTTACCAACATTTCAATAGTCATTTTTAATCTTTATTTTGGGAAATGGACTATATCTCAATGTAGCCAGTCTGATTGCTGACTGTTTAGATTTTTACAGAGTTTTCATTATCCTATAAAATGCGGCAGTAAATATCCTTGTCACAAATCCCGTGCACTACTGTAAGCTCTTTCTCAAGGATGAATTCTTGGACAGACTTTTGGTGCCTAAGTCTACCCACATTTTCAAATCATTTTTACATAATACAAAATTGCTTTAGAAAAAGCTTGCACCAACCTACTTTTCTATCATCATCTAGGAATGTCTTAGCCATGAAATTAAAAGATGCTCCTTGGAAGAAAAGCGATGCCCAACCTAAACAGCATATTAAAAAGCAGAAGCATTACTTTGCTGACAAGGTTCGTCTAGTAAAAGCTATGGTTTTTCCAGTAGTCATGTATGGATGTGAGAGTTGGACTATAAAGAAGGTCAAGCACTGAAGAATTGATGCTATTGAGCTGTGGTGTTGGAGAAGACTCTTGAGAGTTCCTTGAACTGCAAGGAGATCCAACCAGTCCATCCTAAAGGAAATCAGTCCTAAATATTCATTGGAAGGACTGTTGCTGAAGCTGAAACTCCAATACTTTGGCCACCTGACATGAAGAACTGACTCATTGAAAAGACCCTGTTGCTGGGAAAGATTGAAGGCAGGAGGAGAAGGGGACGACAGAGAATGAGATGGTTGGATGGCATCACCGACTTGATGGATGTGAGTTTGAGCAAGCTCCGGGAGTTGGTGATGGGCAGGGAAGCCTGGCGTGCTGCAGTCCATGGGGTCACAGAGTTGGACACAACTGAGCGATTGAACTGAACTGAACTGAAGAATGTCTAAGGGCTTCCCTTCCCTGGTGGCTCGGCTGGTAAAGAATCCGCCTGCAATGCAGGAGACCTGGGTTCTATCCCTGGGTTGGGAAGATCCCCTGGAGAAGGGAACGACTTCCCACTCCAGTATTCTGGCCTGGGGAATTCGACGGCTGTATAGTCCATGGGGTTGCAAAGAGTCGGATGTGACTGAGCAACTTTCACTCTCAAGAATGTCTGCTTCTTCTTGCCTTGTATCATTCTTAAAATGTTTTCAGTTTGGCAAGTGATTAATATTATCTCATTGTTGTTTTGATTTGCATCTTGTAATTACCAATGAGGTTGAAAAATTTTAAAATTTAATACATATATTTATTTCCTATTTATCTTTTTGTGAGCTGACCCCTTCCTATTTTTATTTTGGTGTTCCCTGACTTCCTTTTATTGCTTTCTAAGAGTCTCTCATATATAGGACTTCCCTGCTGGTCCAGTGGCTAAGACTCCATGCTCCCAATGCACGGGGCCTGGGTTCAAACCCTGGTAGGGAACAGGATCCCACGTGCTGCAACTAAGAGTTCACATGCCACAACTAAATATCCCGCATGCCGCAATGAAGATCAAAGATCCTGCATGCCGCAACTAAGACCTGGTGCAGCCAAATAAATAAAAACAAATATTAAAAAAGAGTACCTTATGTAGGAAGTATCAGCAGATGGCATAATACCAATTTGTTTAATGAAGGGACATTTGTAAATTAGGTGATTAGAGTTTAGGGACCCTGAAAAGGAGCAGGGCCATAATCTTGTGCTTGTGAACCCAGGGAGCAGTTACCACCCCTGGCATAGAGACACTGGGAGCCAGAGCAGTCTGTCTGGGACCCAGGCAGACAGTGGCTTATAGAGGCACACTGACTGAAGCCCTGTCTTCCTTAGAAGGGAACAGCTGACCGTGAGACATCGGCCAGGAGGGGACCCTGCAATGAACTCCCAGACACAGCACTTCCCTCCCTCCCAAAGGAGCCTCTAAACCTACAGGAAGGCAAAGGGCCACAGAACTGCTAATGGTCCCTGTCAGCCTCCTTG
This sequence comes from Muntiacus reevesi, assembly GCF_963930625.1. Classification (NCBI taxonomy): domain Eukaryota; kingdom Metazoa; phylum Chordata; class Mammalia; order Artiodactyla; family Cervidae; genus Muntiacus; species Muntiacus reevesi. The sequence goes on along the minus strand of NC_089263.1, from coordinate 25,086,202 downwards.
GGTACCAAGCAGGGCATGGAAATGAACTTGGGTGTAAACCAAGGATACCCAGCACATTCAAAGCGCTTCTTACCTGGGGTATACATTTTAAGCTCATTTCCTGAATTTATTTTCAAGATGATTTAGAATTTTACGTTTTAATAATTTTATGTCATCCTATGAACCAAACTTGATGATTTTGCCTTTGGCATTTTTCTTAGGAGACCGTTCTTCATCCCCAACTTCATAGCATCTACCAGATGCAGTGTTTCCCCTTTGGAGTGGGAAGAGGGGAAAGATGTTTAAAAGACACAAACAAGCAAAATTCTCTTTTAGCAGCTTCTGTCTTTTAAGGGAGCTGACAAGATGCTTCCAGGGGAGTGTGATCCTTATATTCTTCCCTTCCTAATCTGTGTAATAGTTTTGTTGAAGGAGCTGATCTCGAAGGATACAGTCTAGCAGAGCTATCTTTTTTCTCAGCAGTTTCAATTCCCCTCTGTTGACTCAGCCTTCAGCCTGCAAGGAAGCCAGCTAGTACCAGCTTGCAGAACCAGTGGTTAATAGACAGGAATCTTTGGATCTGGCCATGTAGCTGGAAACTGGCTGTGATGAGTGTATTTACATGATGGACACTAGCAAAAGCTACAAACCAGCGCTTTCTCTTCGTGCAGCTTACAGCGAGTTTACTCGCACACACTGCTCTCCCCTACTGTGTTACGGACTGGAGTTGTTGGCCTCCTTAATCAATAATTGACTAGAGACCAGGAGATTCAGGTGAGGCTTTATTGGGGTCCCTGCTGCATCAAAGTGAGTGAGAACACACAGAAGTTTTCCTAGCTCCCTGAGGTGGGGCGAGCTTTTCCTTATGTGGTGGTGAGGGTAGGGTGTGTCCGGGGTCAGGCTGGAGGGGTGACTTCTATGGTTTGCCTACCCCTTAGGTGGTGCTGTGTGTGCAGGGGGCATGCGCAGTACCTTGTGTTTGCTCTAGGCACTTCAAAAGTGGCAGTTGGGTTTTTTGGTCTCTTTGTATCTTTGGGGTTCAGAATTTGCTCCAACTGCTCATGTACAGTTTCTTTGTATTTAGTTGTTGGAGGGGAGGTGTGTCCAAGTGCAAACACTGCAGCGAAGGGTCCAAGGTCTCAGACCATCTCATTTGGGCTCTGTCTTGGAGCCCATGCAGGGGAGATGGGGATGGAGACATGGGGCTCTTCTTTTTCTCTTTTCTGCCTTTCTTCCCCCTCCACTTCTCCTAAGGCTCCCCATGCCCACCAGCATGGTTTGGGGCACAGAGAGGGGAGGATTTGAGGAAGAGGGGTAAAAAGTCTTCAATAATTTGCGCTATTGCAAACTGGCCTTAAGTGTCCTCTGTTGTGGCAGGTGTTATGGCTCTTTGGCCCGGGATGGTCTTCTGGATTCCTGACCGATGCTCACTTACCCACTTTGATCTGAGCAATACATCTCCCAGCTGAACACAGGTGGCACCTCTTCTTCCTCTTTCTGCTCTTGCCTTTGAGGATGCCCATAGCATTTGCCAGGTATCCCTTCTTCTGGGCAGACACCTGTGTGGGGCAGGCTTCCTTCAAGCTCACTTACTTGTGCTTTACAGTTTTTAATAATTAATATTTTTGGCTATGCAGCTTATGGATCTTAGTTCCCTGACCAGGGATTGAACTGGCACGCCCTGCATTGGGAGCTTGGAGTCTTAACCGCTGGACTACCAGGGAGGTCCCTCCACAATGTGCTCCTGATGCATGGAAACCTCAGGCATCCTCACCAGCCAATGAGTGGAGGGGCATTTCTCCAGAGACTGCTGGCTGTTCTCTTGGGAGCATAGGGCAGCTCCAGCATGTATCCACCTTATATCACCCAGGGCGAGAGCAGATACACCTCTGACCTCTCCTCTCCTAAATGATGGGGAAGTGGGACACCAGGAAACTCCCTCCCCAGCTCCGGGAGCAGTCGGTGCCCCATGAGCCTAAGGTCTCAGTAAGCACCAGCTGAGGAGTAAAATGTCCATCTTTTCTTCCTCCAGATACTTCCAGTCCCCCCATGAGGGGTTCTCTCGCCCCCCTCCACTTGGCTTAGGGGTGAGCCCTTAGGAGAGGGAAGCTCCCAGAGCACACTCTACTGTTTTGAATTTCCTATCCTCTGTTCTTTTCTTGTTTTCAAAATTATAGTTGATCCCAGGTGGCGCTAGTGGTAAAGAACCTGCCTGCCAGTGCAGGAGCTATGAGATGCGGGTTCGATCCCTGCGTCGGGAAGATCCTGGAGCCGGACATGGCAACTCACTCTAGTATTCTTGCCTGGAGAATCCCACGGACAGAGGAGCCTGGTGGGCTACAGTCCATGGGGTCAAAAAGAGTTGGACACAACTGACTGACTCTGTTTCAAGTGTACAGCAAAGTAATGTGTTTATACATATATATGTATATATCTATATTCAAAAAATTATTTTCCATTATAGTTTGTTACAGGATATTGAATATAGTTCCCTGTGCTATACAGTAAATCCTTGTTGTTTATTTTATATACAGTAGTGTCCATATGTTAATCCCAAACTCCTAATTTATCCCTCCCCTGATTCCCCCTTGGTAACCATAGATTTATTTGTTTTGTAAATAAGTTCATTCATACTGTTTTTTTAGATTCCACATATGAGTGACATCACATAATATTTGTCTTTTTTTCTGACTTATTTCACTTAGTACTACAATCTCTAAATCTACCCATGTTGCTTCAAATGACATTTTTTCACTCTTTTTCACGGCTGAGTAGTAGTCCAGTGTGCATATGTACTGTACACGCAGGCATGCTCTGCAGCCCAGCAGGCTCCTCTGTCCGCAGGATTCTTCAGGCACAAATACTGGAGTGGGTTGCCACGCTCTCCTGCCCAGGGATCAACACCACGCGTCCTTATTTGTGGGCAGATTCTTTACCCTTCAGCACGCAGTGAAGCCTTGTGTGTGTACTACACCTTCTTTAGGCTTCCCTCTGCCTGTGGACGCTTAGATCGCTTCCTTGTTTTTATGGCTTTCTCCATGCAGACGGGCCAGGTGTGCTTACCTTGTCACCTCACACCTGGCAACGACTCCCCTCTGGGCGTCTGGTGACTGTTGAAGGGCCAAGTGTGAAGGGGCCCCATGTCTGCCCTGTCTCCACTCTAGGGTATCTCCTGCTCCTTGCATTCTGCACTGAGCTGGCTGCAGTCTCCTATTGCTTCCTTCGAGCCTGGTCTCTCAGTCCTCCCAAGTGCCTTTTCTACTTCACTAACTGTGCACTTACTGAAGGAGCCAAACTGCTGGCTGAGGAGTCACCCCCCTCCCATCATCAGATCCCGTGGTCTCTACAAGCTGCCTGTGTCTTGCTGGCCCACCTTCCCTCTCGTGGTTGCGTTCTGGTTTACACGCAGCCATCTTCAAGCCCACACCTCTGGGTACTTTCTCAGCACCCAGGCTGTGCCTCTTATGAAAGGGCCCCATTCCTCATCTGACCTTGATCCCCAGACTGCCTCCAGTCCCACCTGTGCTCATGGACCCCTGACCACTCCAGCTGAGAACCTCTCCTCCCTCAGAGCTCTCTGCCTCACCACTCACTGGGCATGGGGACTGCAGGGTCTCCGCTAGAGTCTTTTTTTTTTTTCCATTTAGTGTTATTTCTTCCTTTTTGTTTATGTTTTAAAATTAATTAATTGATTATTTCTGGCTGTGCTGGGTCTTCATTGCTGCCTGGGTTTTCTCTCGTTGCAGTGCTCGGGCTTCTCACTGTGGTGCTGACGTCTCATGTTGCAGAGCACAGACTCTAGAGTGTGGGCTCAGAAGGTGTGGTGCACAAGCTTAGTCGCCCCGAGGCATGTGGAATCTTCCTGGACTGGGGATCGAACCCTTGTCCTCTGCACTGGCAGGTGGATTTTTAACCACTGGACAACCAGGGAAGTCCTCCATGGAGGTCTTCGATGTTTCTCTTTGGGCCGTGCCTGGCACCGAGCAGATGCTCAGAACTAGTTGTCAAGTGAGTGGACAGATGCGATCTCCCCACTTCCCCAGGTGAAGTTTCTTGAGGGCAAGTGCCATGGACCTTCCACTCACATTGACCTAGGGTGCCCAGGCTGCTTTGCCAGATGGACAGCTGGCCCTCCATATATGCAGGTTTCTGCATTCAATGATTCAACCAACCACAGATGGAAAACACTACATGATCACAGGTTGGTTGAATTCTGGGATGCAGAACCCACAGAAATAGAGAGCAGACTGTGAGGGATTTGAGCATCCTCCGATTTGGGTGTCCAAGGGGATCCTAGAACCAGTCCCCTTTGGATACCAAGGAATGACTTTATTTGTTTATTGACAGCTTGATAGCACCAGTCTGGTGCTAGTCCCTTTAAGTGGACTGCACACACAGACACACACACACAGACACACACACACAGACACACACACACACACACACACACACACACACACGGAGCATAGATTTTTAAAAGTCCAGTGTACGAGCCCCTAAAACTTTCTGGAACTCATTAAGAAAAGAACCTTCTTTGTTGATGGAAATGTTTTATATATTCCTTGACCAGTATGGTAACCACTAGACATATGTACTGGGCCTCCTAGGTGGTGCTACTGGTGAAGAACCTGCCTGCCAATGCAGGAGACATCAAGAGACATGGGTTCAATCCCTGGGTTAGGAGGACCCCCTGGAGAAGGGAATGGCAATCCACTCCAGCATTCTTGCCTGGAGGATCCCATGGACAGAGGAGCCTGATGGACAATAGTTCATGGGGCTGCAAAGAGTTGGACATGACTGAAGTGACTTAGCATGTATACATGCAGACATATGGACTATGGAGTGCTTCAAATGGGCCAGTGTGACCGAGGAACTGAATTTTCAATTGTATTTCATTGTAATTAATCTCAATGTAGGTGGCTTTATGTGGCCTGTGGCTGCCTTACTGCACAGCACAGTTGTAGGACCCTCCCATTCACCCCATTCTAAGCTTCTCACTTTCTCCTCTCCAGACCCCCAAGCCTCTTTCTCCTCTGCCTAGGGGTCCCCTCTAACCTGCTTCACCACCCCCCTTGTCTGGCAGCTTGATTTGGTCCTATCTCTCCACCTCAGTCTCCACATTCTCCCCAGACATCATGCTTGGCTTCTGACCAAACTGTACCCATGAGGAAGAAACAGTCTTGCTTCAAGTCCAGACTCCACTAACCTCTGGCTCTCCCCCAGGGAGGGTGCTGCCTTGACAGCCTTCTGATGCTTGGGAGTAAGGAGGACACAGTCCAGCATGGATGTGCTGGCCACATGAATGACCGCTTTCCTCTTCTAGGACCTTCTCCACCTGCTGTCCTAAGTGCCCCCTTGTGGACAGGATGAGGTATGACACATGACTGGCTCTTGGAAATGAGCGGCCAGCGGCAAAGGGTAATTTCCTGTCTTATTTTCCGAAGCTCTCTGGCTTAAGGTGAGACCCACTTTAATGGAAAATAAACAAGCAGTCAGGTGGATGACATCTTTTTTACGTTTACTACAGTACAGCAAGATTTTCCAAACCAGAGCCAGTGTCTGCTGCAAGCAGAAGGCCCTGGGTACACCCCTTACAAGCGGTCCAAAGGACATACCCAAATAAGACATTTAAGACGATTCTTCATTTCTCTGACAACAACTTCTCGAAGTGCATAATAGAATAAATAAATAGAAAATATATCTTTGTTCATAGTGACACCTACGAGAAACGTTTACATACAAAACACACTATACATCTAATTCCCGAAAAAGGACCAGCTAATTCGGCAACAGGAAAAAGACAAGCATTTCAGAGGAGTGTTTTGTTTTTTTAAAAAAGGCCTAAGTCATCTTGAGGCTTCCAAACAGAAAGAACAACAGGAACAGTTTTCTAAGCAGTAAGAAAATTTGTGCTACCAAGAACATGCCCAGACACGGGCTCTTGGTGAATGGTTTTGGAAGGAACATTATATGCACAGATCCTGTGCTGTTTGACAAATGTACAACTCTGAGGATTTTCAAATAGATATTTTCTTTCCATGAACTGAACCAAAGACGGTTAACATTCCTGGCCATCGGAAGTGATCGCACCCTAAGTGGTTCACAGTGTGAGACCCTTACATTAAGAGTTTAGGAAAACTCAACAGGACTGTAGACGAGAAGAACATGAGGTCATCTGAACTCTCCTCCCCACGGCCTCTGATCTTCCTGGAAGAGGTCCCTCCAGGGACTCAGGCCTCTGAAGCTGCCGTGTCCTTAAAGGCAGAGTCCCACCGTCACCCCCTAGCAGCTGAAAGACTTGTTTAGTGGGAAAAACCTCTTTGGTGACTGGCTCACCCTGGGAGGGGGGGTGGACTTGAGGCTGAGCCTCACTGGGTGCAGCTGAACAGACGGGGACAAGAAGGGACGTAGTTTGTGGTTGGGGCAGGAGAGGGGACAGACGTGGTCATCATGAGACCCAGAGCGACCCTGGGGTCTCACGAGAGAGTATAAACCACAGACAGAGTTTTCCTTTTCCAGAGCTCTCCTGGCTCTCCAAGGTGGGCAGTTCTCCTAGAGGGCCTGGGGTGGACAGACCCCGGAGAGCCACCTAGTCAGCTCCCCAAAGATGTGTCGGGGTGGCCTGACACTGTCTGCTGGGCGTGCCTGCGGACCTGCAGACGCAGGTAGCACCGGGGCAGTTATTGCGGCAGCGGGGCGCCCCTCGGGAGGGCAGTAAGTTTGAGCCAGGTGGAGGCTGCAGGGCCTCCAGAGCCCACAGGGGGGCGCCCTTGTGTGCACGGTGAGGGGGCCGGGGCAGAAACGGTCCGTTCTGGTCTCATCTTTTCTCCCTTCAAGGGGGCTTGTCCTTCGGGAGCGCCTGGCCCCTCCGGCCGGCAGTTGAGGCAGCGTGGTGTGGCAGTGAGTGTGGGGAGTGGGGGCTCCCATCCTGGCCCCGCTCTGGTCATGTGGTTCTTCCCCTTCTTGGGGTCTCATCGTCCCGTCTATACAACCAAGGCTTTGGACTAGGTGTCTCCTAAGGCCCTTTCTGGCTCCGAAAGCCCAGGCGCCCTGAGGTGTGAGCGCTTCTCGGGGGAGCAGATGGGCCCCCCGATGGAGGAGCCCACCTTTCTCGACTTGACTCCAGCCTCTGTTGGAGTTGTGGGTGGGGCTGGCTGGCCCACACTCTGGGTGTCAGGGGCCCACCAGCCCTCCCTCTGATGCATGCTTCTCTGCTATGGGTGGGCCAGCGTGTCCAGGGCAATGGGCCACCTTGAAGTCATCCAGCTTCGGCAGGAAGGGCTCAGCCTCTGAACACTCCAGAGGCTGCCCCATCCCTGCCACCCATAAGCCCCTGCCCTTCATCCCTACGATCCCAGGGCCTCTCCTGCAAGAAGCTTCCAGCCCCACCCAAGCACATAAACCCTTTCTTTCCCTCCTGGGAACTGGCACGGCCCCCATTTGAGCCCTCTCAGCTTTCTCCCCCTAGCATCAGAAGGCACTTACGCTGACTGCCTGTTGGGCCAGACAGCCGAGCCCCTCACCCTGGGCCTTGCTTCTCACGCCTCCATCCTGTCCGCCCGGAGCACCCAGCATCATGGATGTCGGCTGAGAAGAATGTTCTTGCCTGCCACTGGACTCCGGGCACAAGGTGAGAAGCCACAGATTTCTGGGCTCTCAGAACTGAAAGGGCCTTTAAAAGTCACCTAGTCCAACTCCCAGCCTGGGCGCCAAGTCTCCTGAGAGGCTGACCTCCTCCGGAGGCAGGCTCATCCTCCCCGAGGACAGCTGGCTCCATCTCGGTGAGCTCTGTCTACACCCGAGCTCTGAACCCGGTGGAGGTCGGGTCCCGCTTGCAGGAATGAGGATTCTTCCTGCACCTCCCACCCTAACATCGTGCTGGAGAGCATGGAGATCTGTGAGCGACCCTACCCTCCCACTCCCAGGCTGCCTCCCAGCTGGAGCAGAACTCCTGCCAAAGGGACCTTTTTTTCCAGTAGAGTCCAGGGCTCCGTGTGGTCCCCACAGCCCCCACCACAGAGGCACAGGTAGGGAGACCCCCGGGACGCTGCAGGGAGGAGGTTTGCAGCATCAGGCCACAGGGCCCTAGGGCTGCAGGTGGACAGTTGAGTGGGGCAGGCGGCAGCACCAGGGGGCTCGGAAGCCTCCCCCAGCTCGTCGGGGCTGACACGTGGCCTTCCCGGGCAGCTGCCAGGCCGGGGCTGTGGGAAGCAGCCTCCCTGCCCCGGGCTGCCGCCCAGATTCCAGTGTCAGAGTCCACTGTGGGGGCGCACGGGGTGGCGGCGGGCCTCACAGCTTCTTCTTCCTCACCACCGGGATGGGCACCACTTGGAAGATTTTGGCGTGGTGGTCCTCAGTGTCCAGGGTCACCCAGGTGGGCCGGAAGCTGCCCTTGAAGCCGACGAATACCATTTTCTCTGCAAAGCAGTAAAGTCACATAAGCAGAAACTTCACAAGAGAATGGCCATGTACCCTCTGCCTTCTGGGGTTTCCCACTGCCATTCCCTGGCCCCCACCAGGCACCCCCTCGTCCAGCCGCAATGGACTGTGTCTCCCCGGGAAGAGCTTTGTGCCATGTTACCAATGGTGCCTGGCATTGGTCTGGATGGGGCACACAGGGTCTCACCTGAGCCTCCAGCCACCTGTGTGGAGTTCTGGCTCTGCTCTATGCAGGGGACCCCCCAAAGAAACCAGTCGCCATCAAGCTGACCCTACAATTAGCAGCAAGAGCCTGCTCCTCTCTGAAGCCCTGTGTCCCCATCTGTCAAGGAATGGCATTCAACTACAAGATCTCTGCCCCAGCTCCAATACTCTGTGGCTTTAGAAGGAAGTTCTGGGCAGCAGAGAAATTTGCCCAGGGGCCCTGAGCAGATGGTGTGGCTTGGCCAGAGCTCTGGAATCCCAAGCCCCACGCGGGGCCCTCTTTCCCACAGCTCAGAGCTCGGCCCTGTTTGGGGATGTGGGTATCCACGTTGACACTGGGGAATGGCCTCATCTGGTAGGCCGTACACATGCATCACCCCTGGGAAAGTGTCCTTTGACTGAGCAACATCACCTTTATGTTCATCGATTTTTGACAACAGGGTCTTAAGTAATTGATTTTTTCTTTTTTTTTTTTGGTCCAGTCATCTAGCTTGTGGGATCTTTGTTCCCTGACCAGGGATTGTACCTGTGCCCCCGGTATTGGAAGGCAGATTCTTAACCACTAGACCACTGGGGAAGTCCCAGGGTCCTAATTTAAGGCACACAGGCCCCCTAGATGCTTGCAGTACTGGGCTGGGGAAGACGCTTCTCTTCTCCTTCTGTTCTCTTTTAGCTCATCGGAAGGACTTTCATTGTTACTGAATTTTCTCTGCAAGAGGCCTGGGATAAGCTTCCCATATGACAGGCTGCTAGTTTTGATGTGTTTTGCAGTCAGGATGGCCTGGCTGCTAAGGATGGCTGGCTTTGAGTTAGAAGATCAGGATCCAAATTCTAATCTTAAATGACTAATCCTCAAGTGGCTCTACCTTAACTGGAAATCACAGTACCTGTCATGCAGGTTATTAATGAATAACAGATCTTGATAGGATGTTCAGAAAAGCACAAGGCTGGGCATTTACATGATAACTATTGGGTTGGCCAAAAAGTTCTGTTTTAAAGTTTCTGTTTTAAAAAAACAAAAGCAGAAACAAATACAATGTTCTATAACATCATATGGAAAACCCAAATGAACATTTTGGCTAACCCAATATTGTGGACATTATTATCAGGAAGGTTGCTTGACCTCCTTTCTCAACCCTCCCCAAGGACTCTCTCATCACACACAGTCTGTGATGATGGTGATGAAATGCTGACATTTTTGTCCTGGTTGGCTTCCTCCCCGAGGGGTCTGTGCCAGGCTTCATGGCAGAAGAGCTGTGTGACGTTGGACAAGCCACATATATTCTCAAATGAGAGCTTTGCCAGCTACAAAGGACTGTACAAATGCTGGCCATTGGCAGGAAAGCTGGGGCAGAGGCAGTGGCTCTGGCTGATCCAGGTAGCAGGAACTGAGACAGGAGGATCAAGCTGAGGCCCTTTTCTGTGGATTGTTGTTTTTCATTCGCTAAGTTGTGTCCAACTCTCTGCGACCCCATGGACCATATCTCACCAGGCTCCTCTGTCCATGGAATTTTCCAGGCAAGAATACTGGAGTGGGTTGCCATTTCCTCCTCCAGGGGATCTTCCTGACCCAGGGATGGAACTCATGTCTCCTGCATTGGCAGGCGGGTTCTTTATACTGAGCCACTGGGGAAGCCCTTTAGGCTGATACTTTTGTGGATAAAAAGGGCCACTTGCTGAGTCACTGAGTAAGTGACTCTGTCGATTTCCTTCGGGTGTCTGATCACATGCTAGAATGGCATTGCTGCAGGGCAGGGACAGTGACTAGGTAGCCTCTTGCCCTGCACAACTGTGGACTGCTGGTTGTGTTGAAGATCTGAGGTCACACCAGGACTCGGTCTGGCCTCAGCAGGTGGCCCAGGCATCCAGACTCAGGGTCAGTGCAAGAACCCTTACCTTTCAGTTTGAGCCCCTTGTCTGCCCCGAGTTTTTCCAGCACTCTGGTCCACGGGCCTCTGGAGATGTATCTTCCCTTTGATGCCATGAGAACTATGGAACTGAACCAGAAAGGACAGATGAGAGGACTGGACCGCAAAGTGGGGTAAGGGGTTCCCGGGCAGGGATACTGCATGGTGGCTGGTGGGACTTGAGTCAGCAGTGCCCAGAGCCCTGCCAGGGACCGGGGAGAGCAGGACTGTGTGCCGAGCTGACCGGCTCTTTCCATGTGATGACCGACATCCTGAACACCCTCCCACACGTCTGGCTGCAGTTGGTGCCGGTGATCTCTCTGAGCCTGCTCTCAGCTTACTGCTGCTCCATGGCTGTCCCCGAAGAGGACAGAGCTGGCACACACTGCCCACCATCGGGGACCAGCACCCATGCCAGAGCCCGGCACACAAGCGACCTCAGTGTGCATCTCTTAACCTGAAGGTACAAGGATTGTGTAGGACCCGATGGAAATGTGGTGATGGAGGAAGCAGAGTGTTGAGTCACCCTGAGCTCAGGAGAGGGTTAACCCCTCAAGTTCATGCCCCCCCATCTCCAGTCAGGCAGGACAGTGTGACTGTTCCATGCTATAAATGGGGAGATGGAGGCACGTGGTTACTAAGCACTGGGTTGAACAAAAAGAATGGAAAAACCTGAATGAATTCTCTGGCCAAGCCAATAGCTAGGACGACCTGCCGAAGGGGAGCCATGCCTGGGGGGAGGAGGAGCAGGCCTGGGGCTGCCCAGACTGGAGATCTCGACTTGCAAGAGTCCTGCTGAGGAGCTGAGATCTCTAGTCCCCTGGCCTGGGTGTGAGCGGGCCAAAGTGCTGGAGAACGGCCATCGTGGGGGTCCATGCAGCCTGCTAGGCCGGACGGCAGGAAATGCACACCTCCCCCAGGAACAGAAACAGGGGCAGAGGCCCACTGGGGCTTCTAGTTTTCCTCTCAGAGGAATCCTGTAACCACAGACCGCAGTCCAGACATGGAAAAACCGTATAGGACTCTGGAAGCCGTTGTTACCCCCATACGTGTCCCATAGGGAGCAGAAAGAGAGCTATCAAAATATAAAGAGCTCATGTGTGGGAAGAGCAGAGAGGAGGGGAGCTGGGCCACCCTGGCTCCTCTGGATCACAGAGGGGCTGGGGAGGAGGGGGGCAGTGAGTTGCCAACACCCTTGACTCTGGATTCTGGATTCGGGCTCTGTTCCCAGGAGACTGTCCCGTCACTCCCATTCAGAGACGAAGCTAACACCCCTTTGGCTCAGTTAAGCCTGCTTGCTGGGCTGAACTCAAATGAAGAGCATGCCCTCTGGGAGTGGGGAGGGAGACAGATGGAGCTACTCATGTGCCCCGGCCTCCTGGCAGCACCGGAAGCAGCCTGCAATCCAGGGGCCCCTCTCTGCCTGGCCTGAGCTTCTCATGCCCACTGAGCCCCCACACCTGTCAACACGAGGTTCCCAAGGGGTGCTGACAGAGGCAGCCCCCCGAAGCCATCCTGGAAGGTTCTGGTGGGAGCAGTTGTCTCCTTTCCCTGGGGCCCTGGGGCTGGGGCAGCCCCGTGGGTGGGGTGGGAAGGTGGGGCCACCTGGCTGGGACCTGTGGGGACAGTGGGGAAGGACCTGCCTTGCGTTACTCCTTCAAGCCCTGCCTCTCTCCCTGAGGTCTGGGGGATACCCAGTTCTTGCCTGGGTACCCAGTGCCAACCCAGGGCATGCTTCATAGCAGGTACTTGGTGAGGGCTGTCCCCAGCAAGGGGCACTGGGGCTGCGGTGGCTGAGAGGAGCCCTGGATGGGGAGGCCCCACGCCTCTCACCCCTGATTTTCAACAGAGCAGCTCTGCATTTCGGCTTCTTACTTTTGTTTTTTTAATTAGCTTGGGCTCAGTAGTTGCAACGCACTGGAGCTTATTTGCTCGGCAGCACCTCAGTTCCTGATCAGGGATCAAAGCCTCATCTTCTGCATTGCAAGGCAGATTCTTAACCATTCAGACCACCAGGGAAGTTCCTGCATTTCCATTTCTTATTCTGCACTTCTGCATCTTATTTCATTTCCAGGAAAAGTCCTCTGGCCCCAAAAAGCACAAAAACTAAAAATCTCTATCTAGAGATCCTCTTTCCCCCCAAATCAGCTAATCTCCTGCTTCAGTATGAATCTGCACGTGAAAACATGGTGCTGAAGAAGCTCATGACCAAAGGTGGTCAAGCACCACCCCTGTCTTTGGAATCTCACACAGGGTCCAATTCAAGTCAGGCCCTCATATGGCATCTGGGAAGCACATTTGTTTTCATTAGTAAATATTTTCCAAGCACCTCCTGGGTGACAGGTACATGAAGCACTTAGACTGCCTGCTAGTCCAGGCTGTGGCTTTGGAGTGAATTCTCCATCATATCAGAAATGAAAGCACGAGTTGGATATGATCCCCGTACTGCTGTATTTAAAATGGTAACCAGCCAAGACCTACTGTACAGCACATGGAACTCTGCTCAAAGTTATGTGGCAGCCCAGATGGGAGGGGAGTTTGGGGGAGAGTGGATACATGTATCTGTGTGGCTCAGTCCCTTAGCTGTCCATCTGAAACTATCACAACACTTAATTGACTATTCGTTAATATAAAATAAAAGGCTTTAAAAATTAAAAATCCAGACCCTAGATGAGGAAGCAGATACATCCACTGGTCCTCTGTGGGGGCAGGGATGGGTAGAAGCTTTGGATTGGATCAGAAGAGACCTCACTAAACAGGTGATGTGTGAGCTAGATTTGGAAGGTGGCAGGGAAATTACTCCTAGGAAAGGGGACAGAGGACACCTGTGTTTGAGAAGCTCAACACCACCTCCCCTCAGTATGGTGGATGGATTCAAGTGGGGGAGGCTGGGCAAGGGAGTCTGTTGGGTCACAGCTGACAGTGTGGGTGGCAGACTGTTTGGAGGCGATGGAGAGGATGTCATGGGATAATGAACAGGGGAGCCACGATGCAGGCGGAGTCGACAGGTGTGGTTACTGAGTGTGGTGACGTCAAAACGAAAGAAAGACCGGAACCAAATATGATGCCTGGACTCTGGTGTAGCTAGTTGCTTGGAAGGGAGATGACAATTTCACCAAAAAGCGGCAAAGAGGGGTGTCTTATTTAGGGGATTAAAAAAATGATGAGAATTCAGTCCCATAGGGGACATTTGGGTGGCAGAGTCCAAGTGACTGTTGGATAAAAATATCTGGCATTTAGGAGGGAGACGGGGGCTGGAGACGCTTGGCAGCCACCAACATTTGGATTGCAGCAAGAGTGCGGGCGGGGATGAGCTCACGCTGGGAGAGTGTGCTGGGTGGGGGCGGAGGGCCGGGGCAGGATTCCCATGTGTAGCTGGTAGACTCGGCCTGACCTACATTCACAGTGGCCCCGGGCTCCCATTTCAGAGGCACCAGGTAGGGAGGCTTCCTGGCCAGCTCCCATCATGGAAGGGCAGACCGCTGTTATTGTTTAGTAGCTCAGTTTTGTCTGACTGTTTGCAACCCCATGGACTGTAGCCTGCCAGGCTCATCTGTCCATGGGATTCTCCAGGCAAGGATACTGGACTGGATTGCCATTTTCTTCTCCAGGGGATCTTCCTGACCCAGGAAGTGAACCCAAGTCTCCTGCATTGCCAGGCAGATTCTTCACCAATGAGCCACCCAAGAAACCGTGGGCAGTGCCTGGAGGCTCCCTAAGCTTCCTCAGCCTGGACTCACTTGTCGGGGATGGTCGCCACATAATTGAAGAGCTGCCAGGGGATGCCCTGCAGGATGGCGTTCCTGAAGCCAGTGTGGTTCAGCACCTGCCCGTGCCTCCCGTCAATCACCACCACCTGGATGCCGTCTTCCAAGCTGGGGTACTTCTTCCCGTCCACCTGCAGACGACAGGCAATACAGAGTGTGACGTGGAGGCGGGGGGTGGGGGTGGGGGTTTGGAAGGCATCAGAGCCCTTAGGCTCTCCTGCCCACATGGGTCCCATGTAGGCTCTGAAGGCAGAGAGTGCCAGTGCAGCTGTTCAAAGCATAAAGCCCACCTCAGTCAGTTCCTGCAGCCCTGTGTAGTGGCTAGAGGATGTGTGTGTGTGTTTGTGTGCATGCTCAGTCATTCAGTCATGTCTGGCTCTTCACGACTACATGGACTGTAGCCCACCAGGCTCCTCTGCCATGGGATTTCTCAGACAAGAGTGGGAATACTGGAGTGGGTTGTCATTTCCTCCTCCAGGGGATCTTTCCAACCCAGGGATCGAACCTGTGTCTCCTGCATTGGGAGGCAGGTTCTTTACCACTGAGCCACCTGGAATGGCCTCCCCCCAAAAGACACGTTTACTGCAACCTTTGGGAGTGAGTATTTGGAGCAAAGGCCTTTGCAGATGGAATTAAGTTAACGACCTCAAGATGAGGTCATCCTGGATTTTTGATGGGCCGTAAATCCAAAGGCGGATATCCTTATAAGGACAAGGAAGAGGGCGATCTGAAACTCAGTTACATGGGGCAGAAGATCACATGAGGACAGGGGCGGAGGTTGGGGGACACAGCTGTGAGCTGGGAGGGGGGCGTCCAGGGCTGCTGGTGGCCAGAGAAGCTGGAGAAGGCCAGGGAAGGACTCGCCCTCAGCACCTGCAGGAGGAGACCACCCTGCCAGCCCCGTGGTGCTGGGCATCCAGCTTGTGAACTGCGTGGGGATACGCTTCAGTTGTCTGCAGCCACTTGCTTGGCAGTCACCAGCGACCACAGCCCTAGGCCCTGACAGCAGGTCTCAGTGAGCAGAGATGCCCCGGGCAGGGGGACGGTGGCTTACCTGGATGTACGCCAGGTCGTTCAGCAGGTGGAAGAAGCGCTGCTTGGCACTCTCCATCTTCACCTCCAGGAAGTGGTCCTTTGTCTTCTGGAGAAAAAACAAAAACCCAGGGCGGGTGTCAGGTTTCGGAGGTCCAGCGTCCAGCTCGAGGGCTGGTTGGCCCCCTCACTTCCCTGTAACCCCTCAGCCATGGGAAAGGGTTTGAAGAGGGGAGCAGAGGTCTGGAGAGGACCCTGAGGGGCTTGGGGCTCGGCTGGCTGTCGGCCACTCACCAGCAGAGAACCAAAGAGCTTCTTAGGCATGGGCACGTCCACGATGGCCTTCTCCGTGAACTTGGGGTAGGCCGTGGCTGCGCAGTCGCTGATGCCTGCGTTCTTTGGGATCAGAGCTTTAATCTTTATCCTCTCGCAACCCTTCACGGAACAGAAGGCAAACTTCTCTCTCTCGTTCTGAGCTTTCAGCTTCAGGAAAAGCAACCTGCACACAGGAGCAGAGCGGGCGGTTCCCTTTGGTATCCACATCTTCCTCCTCCCCCCACCCGCTTTCTTTCTCCCTCTGGCTCTGCACTCTGTGCTGGCCACAGTACTAGACCCAGTGGGCCCCACAGAATGGAGGAGGACCCCCCACCCCTGCCATGTCCACAAGGTTGTACGTGGTTGGAGAAATGAAAAAAAAAATGCATTGAGGAAAAAGCTAATACTGACAATTTTCATTTTCCGAGCACCTACTCTATGCTATGCTAGGCACATGCCATCGACGGACATATTATCTCATTTAACCCTCAGACAATCTAGTCCAGCAAGCACTGTTATCATCCCCATTTCTCACATCTCAATGGCTCAGAGAAGTGAAGTGACTTGCCAGGACCACACAGCACCAAAGGGGCAGAGCTGGCATTTTATTCCCACCCTGTGCCTGGTGAGGAGAAAGCTCTCTGGCTTCCTAACCTGACACTTCTCCAGTTATAACAAGCTGGTTATCGGGTGTCCTAGGCCATAGCAGAATAGAAGGTAGCCATCGACGGCAGGTGCTCAAAATGTAAGAAAGTGTAACACATTTGTCAGGCAGAAAGATCATGGAAAACAGCCTAAGAATTCAAAAAGCCTAAGAGTTTGACTTTCTACACAGGAAACAAGCATCCTACAACCCAGTTCATCCCTGAGGCGGTCACTGAGTTAAAGCCCAGTGTGATAATCAGTAGGTATAGTGATGAGCTAAGCAACCCATTAAAAGGGTAAATTAAGCAGCAGAATCTGCTCTAAGGGGAAAATCATAAATTAAAAAAATTTTTGATCAAAAAAGGTTCAACTTACTTAGTGGCAGTTTCTATTTGAAAAATTCACACCTCTGGAACAAAGCAATTCTCATGATTCTAAAAGAAGATGTTATGCATAGATGGTGCGATAAAGACTTCACCTTGTTTACATTTTTAAAATCATAATAGTTTCTGCTGTTGTATGAGGGATAATTCCTTCTCTAGTTTTCATATCGGAGAAGGCAATGGCACCCCACTCCAGTACTCTTGCCTGGAAAATCCCATGGATGGAGGAGCCTGGTAGGCTGTGGTCCATGGGGTTGCTAAGATTAGGACACGACTGAGCGACATCACTTTCACTTTCACTTTCATACTTTGGAGAAGGAAATGGCAACCCACTCCAGTGTTCTTTCCTAGAGAATCCCAGGGACGGGGGAGCCTGATGGGCTGCCGTCTATGTGGTCACACAGAGTCAGACACGACTGAAGTGACTTAGCAGCAGTTTTCATATAGAGGGATTTCTCTAAACACTCCTGGGCCCATTCTGTCCCCTCACTGATGTCTTCCCGGGGAGAGTAGAGTGACTCATTTGACTGCTGGGTGTGGGTATATAGGTCAGCCAATGGGGTGGGATGGGGGAGGCTCTGGTCTGCTACCCGTGTACACTGTTGTTGTTTAGTCGATAAGTTGTGTCTAATTCTTTGTGGCTCCAAGGACTGTAGCCCACCAGTCTCCTCTGTCCATGGGATTTCTGAGGCAAGAATACTGGAGTGGGTTGCCATTTCCTTCTCCAGGTGATCTTCCTGACCCAGGGATTGAACCCAAGTCTCTTGCATTGGTAGGCAGATTCTTAACCACTCAGCCATCAGGGAAGTTGTTCCTTACTATTTACATGTCACTTGGAAGTTATTTCCTATGGTGTTCATTATCTTCATATATTACTGCAGGCATGAACATTACCCAGGTCCTAAAGACCATGCTATAATCTCCACGGGTATCAAAAAGGAATGAGTTTTATTCAAAAATACCACAGTCATATGAACATGGGATGCTTTCCTTTAATATTTTGGCATAGGCATCAGAATATCAAAGAGTCTACTGTCATTGCCAGGTTTCCCTAGGCAAGCTTTTCTCCTCCACTGGACTACGAGCTTCATAGCTGAGATATTCGAACTCTTGATTCATTTTTTATCTTGGTGTGCTATTTTGTTTTTCAAACATCGTATGGTCAAATGAAGAGTTTTCAGGTAAGAATTAACAAAAAAATATTAGGTGCCCTTTCAAAGCTTATAGAAAAACGGCTCCAGCATTGCATGACGGCTCATTCAGGGCTACTTATGAATCACAACACTGGTTTCAGTGTCATTGTATGGCTACCCTCATGAAATAAGTAGCCTAAGGCTGGCTAGAGGCACCCAGTACTGGGAGCTCTGCTCACCAATAGCTCTGTCATCAGTGAGACAGGTCCCTCTTCACCTGTTGTCCTGTCTGCCCACCACTGGTTTAGAACTGACGTGGGGAAGGGGTGCTCTATGCTGCTTCTCCAGACCCCAACATTTTTACTTACACTTCTGATTTTCAAATATGAATTTCCCTTTAATCAAATTGATAACACCCTATCTTTATAGATATTTCTAAGCATCCTCTGTTTCCTTACCATTGATTTCAATTCAAGAGTGGAAAAAACAGTGGAGCAATTTCCCTGATGGTCCAGTGACTAAGACTCTTGGCTCCCAGTGCAGGGGGCCTGGGTTCGATCCCTTCTGGTCAGAGAACTAGATCCCACATGCTGCAACTAAGAGTTCACATGTCTCAACTAAAGATGCCATGAGCCGCAACTAAGACCCAGAGCGGCCAAATAAATAAATAAAAATATATTTTTTTAATTTTTTAAAAAGAATGGAAAAAATGGCCATGAAACAATCCTCTACCCTTAGTCCCTGGAGAGTTGGCTAACAACAGTCTCATCGCTCTGTAAACATGTCAGGATTCTTAAGATGTCAGAGTAAAACTCTCTCTCTCTAGGGAAGGTGACCTCCTAGCTCCGTCTCCAGGAACAGAGACTCTGTCCCCATGATGTCCCTACTGAACAGGACCTAGTGCAGTTCAGCAAAAAGGGGAGGACGTGGGGGTACAAAGAGGCATGTGCTCAAAACCAGCCATGCTGCGTTCATGCTAGGTTCTCTGAACAAGTCGCTACCATTCACCCTATGCCTTCTCTGCTTATTTCTGACTCAAGGATGATATCATCGGCTCCGATTGGCATGTAAGGAGTTGAGGTCATGTGCCACACTTTCTCAGTTCTAAGATTCACTGCTTTCACATTGTTTCTCCTAAAATAGGTGGATTCCCTACAACCCATGTGTATATTAAGAGTGTGCTTATTTTCCTCCCAAAGCTTTAGAAACAATGTCTGCGGTGGATGGTACAATCTGCCTGAGCTCAGAAGTGCCTGCCAAAGGGTATTAGGTCACCCAGTGCACGGTGGGCCTGGGATTGCTGAGAAGGCCGGGGGACAACTGAGAGGGTTCCTCACCCCGAGTCCTCGTCCCAGTAGTAGTGACTGCGGCCAGGATGGCTCTGCTCCACTTTGTCCATCTGCGAGGTCTTCACGAAGATGCCCGTCTTGGACGTCTGCTTCAGCAGGCGATTGTGGACGTCCGAGAGGATGGAGAAGGTGGTGCCCCGGGGGTAGCAGAGCCCCACTCGGATCCAGTCGCCCCTAGAACGGGAAGCACAGTCATCAGGTGACAAGTAAGGATGTCCCAGTCATGGGGCCTCTTCGGTGTGCACTGGACAAAGACCCATACATTCTCCATTGAACGGCATGCCCACTTTTCAGTGCGGAGTTTTGAAAGAACTGTTGGTCATGATTGGGTCACACAGTGTTCAAGGACAGAGGGAGAAATGATGACTGGAATGGATGATGGCAATGGGTCGGTGAGGTGTCCCCAGGGTCTGCACTGCGTGTTCTGTGTGAAACATTGGCTAGGAAAAATAAAAAGACCTTCTTTCAACAGGGCTAGGAGCTTACCTAGTGGCTCAGATGGTAAAGAATCTTCCTGCAATGCAGGAGGCCTGGGTTCAATCACTGGGTCAAGAAGATTCCCTGGAGAGGGGAATGGCCACCCACTCCAGTATTCTTGCCTGGAGAATTCCATGGACAGAGGAGCCTGCTGGGCCACAGTCCAGCGGGTTGCAAAGGGTCGGACAAGACTCATCGACTAACACTTTCACTTTTTCACTTCAGTAGGGCTGGAGTGAAAAAACCAGGGTCTGAAAGATCTGGATTCAGCCCCTTCCTGGTTCAGCCTGATTGTGGGGCCCATCTCATCTCTCTGGGTCTTCTTTTCTGCATCTGATAAATGTCTGTCTCACGGGAATACTGTGCCAAGTTAATGATGTTCATGCACAGAAGATACATGATATAAACAAATACATGAAGCCCTCTCCAGATGCCCTCAGCTTCACCCCTTCACCATGCAGAGTCTCATCTCTCTCTGTAAAATGGGAATGCCAGAGATTTTTGCCATATATCGAGCACTTTGTAAGGCCAGGTTCTTGGTGAAACGCCTGCTGTACACTCTCACACTCCATCCTCACTACAACTCTGCAAAGTAACACTATGTAGGCTCGTCTCCTAGATGAAAAAAGAACTGAGTCTCTGAGGGTCAGACACCCTGTGCAAGGTCATCCACGCCCAGAACAGGACCTCAGCCCGGGTCTTCTGCCTTTTAACCACTAGGTGACGTCAAGTCCTCTAGGTGCATCCTCTAGGTGCAGGGGTGATGTGGGCTAGCCTGGGATTCTGTGAGCAGTAAGCCCAGGACTTTGAAACGAGTCCCTGTTATCACCACAGCTTTGAGTGGGGCCAGGGCAGCTGTTCCCAGGTCACCTTGCTCCTATGAGGCCCCCACTCACTTGTTGAAGTTGATGAGCCAGATGGTGAGCTCAGAGGGAGCGGTCTGGTCCCAGTGGATGGTGTAGCCCTTCTGCAGGGTGATGACTGGCTGGTATTGCTGGTAATGTGTGCTTCTGGTCAGGGCCCCCTCCAGGTAGAGAGGGTGGTTGGGGAAGTCATTCTTGATGATCTTCATCCGCAGATTACTGGTCTTGTAGGCCTGAATGTACATCTTTTAGAGCCCAAAAAGGAAACACACAATGGGGCAATTACAAAGGGTCATCCCGGGAGCGTCTGGTTAACATCTGAGCACAGAGTACACTTTCACAAGCACTTGCTCTTCACAGAGCCCTTTTTAGAAAGCTTGAATGAGAGGAGGCCAAATAAGGGGGCATCTCTTTCTGCTGGTGAATGCGGCCCCAGCCAGTCAACCCTCTCCGTTCATCTTCAAAAAAGTGCTCTGTTGAGGGGAAACCAGTGGGAACTTGGGGAGTGTCTGCTTAATTGTCAGAGAGCAAATTGGGAGGAAAGTCAGGGGGGTCAGGAGGAGGAGAAGGGGAGAGAGGATTTTCACACTTCTGCTGCAGAAGCAACTCCCCTGTAACCAGCTACTGTCCTGGCTGCATTTGAGAAAGAGCCTGGCCTGTGGCCAACCTCTCCCTCTCATCCTTGGTGTCTGGCTCAAGTGGCCAGTCCCTGTGGCTATCGGTACACATCGGTTGACCAATGGTGTCTCATTTCCGAGGCAAACATGCAAGCAAGACTGTTAGCTGCTGAGTCCAAGGGACAGAAAAGCCTGACTACTTGGTTTAAAGGAGGCACCCTTGGTTTAAAACACCATGTCCTGATAGAGAACAGATTTGTGGCTGCCAAAAGGGGGAGGGAGGAGGGAGAAGGATGAATTGGAAGTCTAGGGTTGATAGATGCAAAACTATGATATTTAGAATGGATAAACAAGAGGGTCCCCATGTATAGCCCAGGAAACTAGATTCAATAGCCTGTGATAAACCATAATGGAAAAGAGAACCTAAAAAGAAAGTATATGTGAGTATGACTGAGTCACTTTACAGCAGAGATTGGCTCAACCTTGTAAACCAACTGTGCTATTGTTTAGTCATTAAGTTGTGTCGAACTCTTTTGTGACCCCATGGACTATAGCCCACCAGGCTCCTCTGTCCATGGGATTTCCCAGGCAAGAATACTGGAGTACGTTGCTATTTCCTTCTCCAGGGGATCTTCCCTATCCAGGGATTGAACCCGAGTCTCCTGCACTGACAGGAATATATATATATATTTTTAATCACTGAGACACCTGGTGGTAGTGGTTTAGTCATTAAGTTGTATCTGACTGTCACGACCTTATGGACTGTAGCTTACCAGGCTCCTCTGTCCATGGGATACCCCAGGCAAGAATACTGGAGTGAGTTGCCATTCCTTCTCCCTGAGCCACCTGAGAAGCCCCCAAATCAACTATATACTTCAATTTTAAAAACCTATTAAGAAACAAACAACACCACATCCAGAACTCCCCTGGTGGCCCAGTGGCTAAGAATCTACCTTCCAATGCAGGTGATACAGGTCTGATCCCCTATTGGGGAAATAAAATCCCACATGGCAGAAAACAACTAAGCCAATGCCCTACAGCTACCCAACCTTCATGCTCTAGAGCCCGTGCTCTGCAACTAGAGAAGCCCCTGTGTACAACCAGAGAAAGACTGCATGCTGCGACAAAGATCCAGTACAGCCAAGAAATAAAATAAAACACCGTGTCCTGTTTTAGGATCTGTACCCTGTTCATCAGGTGACATCCCTGTGGCTGTGGCCAAGAGGAAACATCACGTCAAGATTCAGTAACATTGTGCCTTTGGAAAGAAGGAGTTCTCTTCCTTTCTGCTTGTATCACATGTAAAATGGAACTTCAACCCTGCCCTAACAGAGTGGCCATGAGTCTAAGCGTTTAAAGGTATTGCATCTTAAAGCCTGTGGTAAGCTGTAAAGTGGAGGAAGGATATTATCATTTTTATTTTTTAGTGTTTACATGTTCTTTTCCCATCCTTTTATGTTTTTAATTTATTTTTAATTGGAGGATAATTGCTTTATGATATTGTGATGGTTTCTGTCATACATCAGTATGGATCAGCCATAGGTATACGTATGTCCTCTCTCTTAAAACTCCCTCCCGCGTCCCAGCCCACCCCTCCCCTCTAGGTTGTCACAGAGTACTGGGTTGAGCTCCCTGCACGAAACTGCAAATTCCCACTGGCTATCTCTTTTACATATGGTAGCGTATGTTTCAACGCTACTCTCTCAGTGCATCCCACCCTCTCTGGAAAGGAGAATATTAATAGTAATTAACCAGTAGCGAATTCTGATAACCTCCAAGCTCGGTCAGCCCTTTTCCACAGAAAATGAGCAACGTATCGGGATGAAAGGGTGGGAAGGAAGCTCAAGATCAAGGCTCCCTCCACACGGGATGTCTCGGCCCTGAATCAGGGATACTCTCACTTTCAGAGTGCGGCTGCAAGGCCTAAGGGTCTGGTCACCCTTTAATTATGTGGATCATGACTCCCGTCCATCAGCTCCCTTCCGACCACACTTCCCTTCTGAGCTTCCCTGGACCATGAAGTCACCTGCTCACTCCCTGAGCGTCAGACCCCTTGTCCTGCCCACACACGCAGCAACCGCTCGGCCTGGACCATTCCACGGGTCCGCCTCCCCTGCAGGGCGCTAGGGTGGGCCTCAGGAAGTCTCGCAGTGGGGAGCGGGGTACCCCTCCAGGCTCCATTAGCCGTCTCCACTGGGTTTGTAGCACGGCCTGACACTCCTTCCACATGCCTCTGTCAGCATTTCCCAGTCTCTGCGGCACCTCTTTCCAGCTTGATCGCTCTCTGCAGACCCCCGGCTCAGGCCCACTCTCTACCCCTTCAGTGCATCACCTCCCCTTCTACTGTGGAGAGAAACGCCCTGGACCTCCCTGATCCTGGCCCCTTCTTCCTCTGTGCCCTTCTCCTGCTGACGCCAGCCCCTCCTGCCTCTGCGGGCATCTGTTCCCAGCACAGCCCTGCCCCCGGGGTCTCTCGCCCCACCATGGCCCTTTCCCTAGCTCCCTGCCCTGTCTCTCCCCGGATGTCAAGCCACCTTACCACCTTTAGCACTTCTCGTTTCTTTCTTTTTTGATTTTAGTTCCCCGACCAGGGAATGAACCCGGGCCCTTGGCAGTGAGAGTGCAGAGTGTTCACCACCGGACCTCTAGGAAGTACCCCCTTGGCTCTCTTCTAACGCCCACCCTGGGTGCTGACGTCCACAGTGGTGATAACTGCCTGCCTGTGGGGTGGTGGTGAAGACTTCCTCATTCCTACCCTCACTGGGGCCCCCAGGCTTACCACCCTCCTCATCTTACAGCTCTTTGTTTCCTTGGGGACTCGTTCCTTCTGCTCATCCAGTCCTGGTTATTCCTCTGCATAACATCAATGTAGTCACCGATATTTTCACACTGCTGGCACTTTCCTTGTCTGCTGCCCATGTGGCCACCGGGCGCTGGAAATGTGGGCAGTGTGGCTGAGGCCCCAGATTTTAAATTTCACTTTAATTAATTAAAACTTCAAAAGTGGTATAAGAGAGTTTTCCCTGAAACACAGCTTTATTGTTTTGGTAGGACTAGCTTTGACTTTAACTGCAGAAAATTTGAATGCAAACTGAATGGGCTACAAGCATAAAATATGCAGAGAATTTTGAAGACTTGGGACAGGAAAAAAAATGAATGTAAAATGCCTCATTAATTATTTTTTATGCTGATTACATGTTGAGATGACAGCATTTTGAATATATTGAGTTAAATAGAGTCTATTATTAGAATAGGTTTTACTCATTTATTTTTCCTTTTTAACATAACTCCTGGAACATTTGAGCTCATGTGCCTGTATTATATTTCTGGTGGAGAGGACGGGTGAGGCACTTATATGCTCACTAAGAGAGTTCAACTATTATCCTGATTTTACATATAAGAAAACAGAGGCTTCAGGAGTTTAGATAACTTGCCCAAGGTCACATAGTAAGTGCAGGAGCCTGACCTCTGCTTACAAAGTGTTTTCACTTGGGCTTTTTGAAAATCCTATTGGGTGGGGAGAAAAAATAAAAATAACCTCAGGGATCTCTGGGACAATGTGAAATGCCCCAATATTCGAATCATAGGAGTCCCAGAAGAAGAAGACAAAAAGAAAGGCCATGAGAAAATACTCAAGGAGATAATAGCTGAAAACTTCCCTAAAATGGGGAAGGAAATAGCCACCCAAGTCCAAGAAACCCAGAGAGTCCCAAACAGGATAAACCCAAGGCGAAACACCCCAAGACACATATTAATCAAATTAAAAAAGATCAAACACAAAGAACAAATATTAAAAGCAGCAAGGGAGAAACAACAAATAACACACAAAGGGATTCCCATAAGGATAACAGCTGATCTATCAATAGAAACCCTCCAGGCCAGAAGGGAATGGCAGGACATACTTAAGGTAATGAAAGAGAATAACCTACAACCTAGATTACTGTACCCAGCAAGGATCTCGTTCAGATATGAAGGAGAATTCAAAAGCTTTACAGACAAGCAAAAGCTGAGAGAATTCAGCACCACCAAACCAGCTCTTCAACAAATGCTAAAGGATCTTCTCTAGACAGGAAACACAGAAAGGTTGTATAAACATGAACCCAAAACAGCAAAGTAAATGGCAACGGGACCACACCTATCAATAATTACCTTAAATGTAAATGGGTTGAATGCCCCAGCCAAAAGACAAAGATTGGCTGAATGGATACAAAAACAAGACCCCTATATATGCTGTCTACAAGAGACCCACCTCAAAACCAGAGACACATACAGACTAAAAGTGAAGGGCTGGAAAAAAATATTTCACACAAACGGAGACCAAAAGAAAGCAGGAGTCGCAATACTCATATCAGATAAAATAGACTTTCAAATAAAGGATGTGAAAAGAGACAAAGAAGGACACTACATAATGATCAAAGGATCAATCCAAGAAGAAGATATAACAATTATAAATATATATGCACCCAACATAGGAGCACCGCAATATGTACGGCAAACGCTAAATTAATAGTAACACAATAATAGTGGGAGACTTTAATACCCCACTCACACCTATGGATAGATCAACTAAACAGAAAATCAATAAGGAAACACAAACCTTAAATGATACAATGGACCAGCTAGACCTAATTGATATCTATAGGACATTTCACCCCAAAGCAATCAACTTCACCTTTTTCTCAAGTGCACACGGAACCTTCTCCAGAATAGATCATATCCTGGGCCATAAATCTGGTCTTGGAAAATTCAAAAAAATTGAAATCATTCCAGTCATCTTTTCTGACCACAGTGCAGTAAGATTAGATCTCAATTATAGGAAAAAAATTGTTAAAAATTCCAACATATGGAGGCTAAATAACACGCTTCTGAATAACCAACAAATCATAGAAGAAATCAAAAAAGAAATCAAAATATGTATAGAAACGAATGAAAATGAAAATACAACAACCCAAAACCTATGGGACACTGTAAAAGCAGTGCTAAGGGGAAGGTTCATAGCATTACAGGCTTACATCAAGAAACAAGAAAAAAACCAAATAAATAACCTAACTCTACACCTAAAGCAATTAGAGAAGGAAGAAATGAAGAACCCCAGGGTTAGCAGAAGGAAAGAAATCTTAAAAATTAGGGCAGAAATAAATGCAAAAAAACTAAAGACACCATAGCAAAAATCAACAAAGCTAAAAGCTGGTTTTATGAAAAAAATAAACAAAATTGACAAACCATTAGCAAGGCTTATTAAGAAACAAAGAGAGAAGAACCAAATTAACAAAATAAGAAATGAAAAGGGTGAGATCACAACAGACAACACTGAAATCCAAAGGATCATAAGAGACTACTATCAGCAGCTCTATGCCAATAAAATGGACAACTTGGATGAAATGGACAAATTCTTAGAAAAGTATAACTTTCCAAAACTGAACCAGGAAGAAATAGAAGCTCTTAACAGAAACATCACAAGCAAGGAAATCGAAACTGTAATAAAAAATCTTCCAGCAAACAAAAGCCCAGGACCAGATGGCTTCACAGCTGAATTCTACCAAAAATTTAGAGAAGAGCTAACACCTATCTTACTCAAACTCTTCCAGAAAATTGCAGAAGAAGGTAAACTTCCAAACTCATTCTATGAGGCCACCATCACCCTAATTCCAAAACCAGACAAAGATGCCACAAAAAAAGAAAACTACAGGCCAATATCACTGATGAACATAGATGCAAAAATCCTTAACAAAATTCTAGCAAACAGAATCCAACAACATATTAAAAAAAATCATACACCATGACCAAGTGGGCTTTATCCCAGGAATGCAAGGATTCGTTAATATCCGTAAATCAATCAACGTAATACACCACATTAACAAATTGGAAGATAAAAACCATATGATTATCTCAATAGATGCAGAGAAAGCCTTTGACAAAATTCAACACTCATTTATGATTAAAACTCTCCAGAAAGCAGGAATAGAAGGAACATACCTCAACATAATAAAAGCTATATATGACAAACCCACAGCAAGCATCACCCTCAATGGTGAAAAATTGAAAGCATTTCCTCTGAAATCAGGAACAAGACAAGGATGCCCACTCTCACCACTACTATTCAACATAGTGTTGGAAGTTTTGGCCACAGCAATCAGAGCAGAAAAAGACGTAAAAGGAATCCAGATAGGAAAAGAAGAAGTGAAACTCTCGCTGTTTGCAGATGACATGATCCTCTACATAGAAAACCCTAAAGACTCTTCCAGAAAATTACTAGAGCTAATCAATGAATATAGTAAAGTTGCAGGATATAAAATTAACACACAGAAATTCCTTGCATTCCTGTATACTAACAATGAAAAAACAGAAAGAGAAATTAAGGAAACAATACCATTCACCATTGCAACAAAAAGAATAAAATACTTAGGAGTATATCTACCTAAAGAAACAAAAGACCTATACATAGAAAACTATAAAACATTGATGAAAGAAATCAAAGAGGACACAAACAGATGGAGAAACATACCGTGTTCATGGATTGGAAGAATCAATATTGTCAAAATGGCTATTCTACCCAAAGCAATCTATAGATTCAATGCAATCCCTATTAAGTTACCAACGGTATTTTTCACAGAACTAGAACAAATAATTTCACAATTTGTATGGAAATACAAAAAACCTCGAATAGCCAAAGTAATCTTGAGAAAGAAGAATGGAACTGGAGGAATCAACCTGCCTGACTTCAGACTCTACTACAAAGCCACAGTCATCAAGACAGTATGGTACTGGCACAAAGACAGAAATATAGATCAATGGAACAGAATAGAAAACCCAGAGATAAATCCACGAACCTGTGGACACCTTATCTTTGACAAAGGAGGCAAGGATATACAATGGAAAAAAGACAATCTCTTTAACAAGTGGTGCTGGGAAAACTGGTCAACCCTTGTAAAAGAATGAAACTCGAGCACTTCCTAACACCATACACAAAAATAAACTCAAAATGGATTAAAGATCTAAATGTAAGACCAGAAACTATAAAACTCCTGGAGGAGAACATAGGCAAAACATTCTCCGACATAAATCACAGCAAGATCTTCTATGACCCATCTCCCAGAATATTGGAAATAAAAGCAAAAATAAGCAAATGGGACCTAATGAAAATTAAAAGCTTTTGCACAACAAAGGAAACTATAAGTAAGGTGAAAAGACAGCCCTCAGATTGGGAGAAAATAATAGCAAATGAGGAAACAGACAAAGGATTAATCTCAAAAATATACAAGCAACTCCTGAAGCTCAATTCCAGAAAAATAAATGACCCAATCAAAAAATGGGCCAAAGAACTAAACAGACATTGTTCCAAAGAAGACATACAGATGGCTAACAAACACATGAAAAGATGCTCAACATCACTCATTATCAGAGAAATGCAAATCAAAACCACAATGAGGTACCATTACACGCCAGTCAGGATGGCTGCTATCCAAAAGTCTACAAGCAGTAAATGCTGGAGAGGGTGTGGAGAGAAGGGAACCCTCTTACACTGTTGGTGGGAATGCAAACTAGTACAGCCACTATGGAGAACAGTGTGGAGATTTCTTAAAAAACTGGAAATAGAACTACCATATGACCCAGCAATACCACTTCTGGGCATACACACTGAGGAATCCAGATCTGAAAGAGACACGTGCACCCCAATGTTCATCACAGCACTGTTTATAATAGCCAGGACATGGAAGCAACCTAGATGCCCATCAGCAGATGAATGGATAAGGAAGCTGTGGTACATATACACCATGGAATATTACTCAGCTGTTAAAAAGAATTCATTTGAATCAGTTCTAATGAGATGGATGAAACTGGAGCCCATTATACAGAGTGAAGTAAGCCAGAAAGATAAAGAACATTACAGTATACTAACACATATATATGGAATTTAGAAAGATGGTAACGATGGCCCTATATGCAGGGCAGAAGAAGAGACGCAGAAGTACAGAACAGAATTTGGAACTCTGGGGGAGAAGGTGAGGGTGGGATGTTTCGAAAGAACAGCATGTATATTATCTGTAGTGAAACAGACCACCAGCCCAGGCGGGATGCATGAGTCAAGTGCTCGGGCCTGGTGGGCTGGGAAGACCCAGAGGAATCGGGTGGAGAGGGAGGTGGGATGGGGGACCGGGATGGGGAATACATGTAACTCTATGGCTGATTCATATCAATGTATGACAAAACCCACTGAAAAAT
This sequence comes from Muntiacus reevesi, assembly GCF_963930625.1. Taxonomy (NCBI): domain Eukaryota; kingdom Metazoa; phylum Chordata; class Mammalia; order Artiodactyla; family Cervidae; genus Muntiacus; species Muntiacus reevesi. The sequence continues at coordinate 25,056,869 of NC_089263.1, read as the reverse complement.
TTAAAAATAAATAAATAAAAATAAAAATAAAAAAGAATAAAGAATGGCACACTTTCATTCCTCTTTATGACTGAGTATCCTTTAATTGTGTATATGTACCACGTCTTCTTTATCCATTCCCCTGTTGGTGGACACTTAGATTGCTTCCATGTCCTGACTACTGTAAATAGTGCTGCAATGAGCACTGGGGTGCATGTATCTTTTTGAATTATGGTTTTCTCCACTTATATGCCCAGGAGTGGGACTTCTGGGTCATACAGTAGTTCTATTTTTAGTTTTTTGAGGAACCACCATACTATTCTCTGTAGTGACTGTACCAATTTACATTCCCACCAACAGAGCAAGAGGGTTTCCTTTTCTCCATACCCTCTTCAGCATTTATTGTTTGTAGATTTTTTGGTGATGAATTGGGAGAGTGGGATTGACATATATACACTATGTATAAAATAGAAAACTATTGAGACTATGGATAAAATAGATAACTAATGAGAACCTACTGTAAGCACAGGGGGCTCTATTTGATGCTCTGTAGTGACTAAAATGGGAAGAAAATCTAAAAAAGAGGGGATATGTGTATACGTACAGTGACTCACTCTGCTGTACGTCAGAAGCTAAGATGACACTGTAAAATGACTATACTCTGATAAAAATTTTAAACAAGATACAGAAGAAGCCTATGGGGCTTTCCTGATGGCTCAGTGGTAAAGAATCTCCCTGCCAACGCAGGGCACACGGGTTTGATCCCTGGTCCGGGAATATCCCGGAAGAACTAAGCCTGTGCGCCACAACCACTGAAGCCTGCACTCTGGAGCCCGTGCTCCACAACACGAGAAGCCACCACAGTGAGAAGCCTGGGCACCCCAGCTAGAGAGCAGCCCCTGCTTGCCGCAACAAGAGAAAAGCTGTGTACAGCAACAGAGACCCAGCACAGCCAAAAACAAATAAATAAATAAAATGATTTTTTCAAAAAGAAGCCCATGTCTCTTTCTGGCCTGGCTCAATACTCATCCCACAAGTAGATGACAGTGACCCGGAGGAGGCGCACCCCACATCCCCACCCACCTGTGCATAGCGCCCGCTGCAGATGGCGCCTCTCCAGTCTGGAACGTTGATGCAGTCTGGGTGCCGGACCAGCCAGTTGTCATTCTTGGTGAGGTAGGAGCCGGGGTACTCGGACACGGAGCCGTCCACATCATGGAACACTGATGTCTTATCCCCGTCCATGTCCAGCTGGTTGAACCAGGGCCCGGGCTCCCCGAAGAAAACTCTGGAAGTAATCTAAACAGAAACCAGGAAAGTGAGGCTGGACCAGAAGGTGGAGGGTGGGGGGTAGTGGCCATCGGCGGACCAGGGTGAAGTTCCTGATTTCTGCTGATGCTACCAACAAGCCAAAGCAGAGAGGCTCCGGGGCAGTGCAGGAAACCACATAGCTGACCCTTCAGACGGAGCCAGAAAGACAACCAGACGTCTGCTGTGCTTCGACCCCCAGGCCCAGCGTGTGGTTTTGGCCTCTACTCACTGGAGGGCTGGCTGCTGTGTGCAACCCCAGGGAATACTATGACACGTGGCTCAAAAGACTGCAGGGGGCAGGGAGGTGGGCAGAGTGTGTGTGTGACGGAGACAGAGAGGAAATGAGATTGAGGTGGTGGTGAGTGTTTGCATGAGAAAGTGTTACATACATATAACAAACACACACACACGTCAGGTGGATATGTGTGACGCGAGGATGTGCATGTGAGTGTGTGTGGGTGAGTGTGTGTGTGTGTGTACACTGTTGTAGGAAGGCAGTCTTTCAACGTGAGCCCTTGGAGAGTTCCATGACTGACCTCTTCCAGGCCTCCAGTGGCCTGAGTAAAGAAATTAAGTAACTTGAGTTTCACATCTTTTCCCTCAGCTGCCAGGAACTGGGCAGACTGGCAAAGGGCAGGAGCAGGAGGAGGGGGGAGGTCTGGGAATGCTGTAACCCAGAGAAAATGTACCCAGAGCCCTGGACCTGCCCGTCTCAGGGGTAGTCCTCCATCCTGACCACCTCACCCCTGGCTCCTAATTTGCTGCCGTCCAGGGCCAGGAGGGCCTTGTTTATGTTTCAGTCTCCGGGAGAGATTAAACAGAGCTTCTTCTGCAAAGATTCCTTCGGAAACTGCTGTTTTTTTGTGTTTTTTGTTTTTCAGATTAACTGTGCCAACTGAAGTGGCCCAGTCACCAGACTCTAGAGGTTGAACCCAAGAACCTTGGAGGAACAGAGCTTCAGAACTCTGAGGGCAGCGGAAAGTTCCTGCCAAGGCTGGGTGGGTTTTGAGCAGGCTGAGGGCAGGCAGGCATTCACCCAGACTTGACCTGTGGGGCAACCTCCGCTTGTACTTTTCCAGTTTGGCTGCAGACAGACCTGAGACATGGCCTGACCTGCTTGGAGGAGGATGTTCAACCCCTGTGGTGGTGGCAATGGCTCAGATTCCAGGCCCCCAGGGACTCGTGAATCACTGGCCGAGTCTGGGTTTGCTGGGAGCCCGCCCCGGGTCAGGGGGGAGACCCACTCACCGGGACATCCTCAAAGGCTATATTGGTAACGTTGTTGTGGGGGCAGCTCTGCCAGGCATTGTTCAGACGGAAGGCCAGGGCGCTGGTGTGCCGGCCCTCCAGGGCTGCGAACTTGCGGAAAGTGCAGTTCTGGATGTTGATGGGGCCGTCATAGAACTGAATGCCTCGGATGGGAAAATTCCTGTGGAGTGAAGGGAGTCAGCTGTCAGGGTGATGGCCATGTGGTGCCGCCATGTTTTTTGCACCCTCCAAGGTGGATGGTAATGATGGGTAAATCATTCCTCATTCCTACTCCACCTCCCAAAACTGCCCCTATAACATAACGTGATTGATTCATTAATTCATTCACTAAGAAAACATTTACGGGTACAGTATGCATGCATCTGCGCTCAGTTGTATTCAACTCTTTATGACCCCATGGACTATATAGGCTGCCAGGCTCCTCTGTCCATGGGATTCTCCAGGCAAGAATACTGGAGTAAGGAGCCATTCTCTTCTCCATGCAATCTTCCTGACCGAGGCATGGAACCCACATCTCCTGCATTGCCAGGCAGATTCTTTACTGTTGAGCCACGAGTACACAAGAATAAATGATTGCTGGATGAATTATTAGATGGATGGATGGATGTCTAATTGTTGGCTTGAGGTTTGGGGGATGTTCTGTACAGACATTTCCCCAAATCTTTCCATCCTATCAACAGTCATCAGATAAATATGGTGAATATTCTTGGAGAGTGCCAATATTAATATCATGTCCCTCAGGAGAGTACAGCCATTAGTCATTATCCCCTTAGTCTTAGTTGCTATAACAATTTAATTAGCTTAAGACCCAGATGAGTTTCCTCTCTGTGAGTAAGCCTTTTGACAGACAGCATGCTGGGTTTGGGAAACAAGGGAGAGGGAGGGCACAGAATGGAAGGTGATAGTGAAATGGAAGAGTAACTTCAATGTGATGTTTCCAGCACCCTTAGAAGAGAGGGCAGGACCCACGGGGAGGGCAAGCCTGTGAATTGGCAGAGGACCTCAAAAAAGCCCTGGTGCCCAGGAGGTAGTGGAAGATGGAGTAAGAGGCAAAAGGCTTGGAGCTGGAGGTAGGAGAGGCTGTGGGAGAACTAGTGACTCAGAAATTCTGCCTCAGGTCCAGCAGGGGGACACAAGATGCCACTCTCCTTTGCCACAGACTCCTGAACAGGGTGTGGAAGACACAGGCTTATGATGACTGAGCTGGTCCATCTTGGGTCTGGCCCTGAATCTAGACTTGCTCATTCTTCAAGCCTGATTTTTATGTTTTTACTGGTATTTCTACTTCAGGGGGTCTTCCCTGGTGGCTCAATGGTAAAAAATCCACATGTCAATGCAGGAGACATGGGTTCGAGCCCTCGGAGGGAAAGATCCCCTGGAGAAGGGAATGGCAACACACTCCAGTATTCTTGTCGGAGAAATCCCATGGACAGAGGAGGCTGGCGGGCTACAGTCCATGGGGCTGCAAAGACTTGGACATGACTGAGCAACTAAACAACAGTAATAACTACTTTGGGCCAGGACCCTCTCTTTCCATGGTAAACATAAAGAAGGAAGGGCAGAAGAAGGAAAACAAAGCAGAAAAGGGGGTCTGTCCATGGGGATAGGCCACATTTCAGCTGTCCCCATCTCCAGAGCTGGGCTCCCCTCACCCAGACATGTTCCCCCAAGGAAGGGCCTGGTCACGCCAGTCTTGGCAACACGCCTTCAGGACACTGTCTGCCAAGGACTTCTGGAATTTCTGTATCTTTCTATTTGTAATTGATTAATGTCATCGCCTTGAATTGTGTTCTCATGGAGCAGCTCTGTGCATTTTTCCATTTAAGGTATTTTAGAGGTAGCCCATTCTGACTAGCTCTATATTTAAACTGTGAGCTTACTCTACGCTGGGACCCCAACCCAGGCCTATACAGGAGGGATCCCCCACAATTCGGTCCGCACAGTCCTGGGCTCCTGCTCTCAAATGTAGTTGGAGGAACCTGCCCAAGTCTGACCAAGCTGTCAGGCCTCCATAAACAAACTCACCTCTGGAAGTCATCAGGACATTCTGGCCCTGGGAGGCTGGGAACCCTCAGTGTGTAAACTCAAATACACAGACCCAGAGTTGCTCATAAAAATGATCTGAAGGGATTGCTACACCTCTTAGGCTAGACAGAAACAAGGGCTTCTAGATCGCTTGTGCCCAAGGAGACTGTGGGTCTGTCCTCACAATCTTTACAAAGATGCCCATCCCTCTAGGGCTGGGGGCTTAGGCCTGGGTCCCACCTGTAGGAGCAGGAAGGATAAAGTCCTGAGAAAGAGGAGAAGGCTTGGGGGTGGGGCAGGAAGGGTTGATCTTAGCCCTCTGCTGCTTGTGGCTCAGCGGCTTCCTCTCTGGCTTGATTTCATGTCTGAGCAGAAACACCATCCTCACTGCTGACTCAGCCTGCAGCTTTCCGAGGAATTAAGCGAGTCCCTCTGCTCTGCTAGCTCATCACCTCTCCAAGTCACCACCGCCCCCCGCCGCCCCACCACCTGGTTATCATCCAGCGATAGAGAGCCTCTGACCCCCTCCCCAGGACAGCTGTGTTACTCTGCTGTTTAACAGACCTGATGGCTAGAAAATTCTTTCCCGCACAAAACCAATTCTGACCCTTAGGCACACATAGGGTGAGTTTCATCTTCTAAGTGCATGACAGGTTGTGTGACAGCATCGCCCGTGCTGTTCCCCTAAGTCTGGTCCCATCTTCTGCTTGAAGATCCCCATCTCTATGTGACGTGACTCTGGGCTGTATGGCTCTCTGGGTTACTCCCCTTCAAGTGCTTAGGGCTGACTATCCTCACACCTCTGTCAGGGGTGGGTGAGATGCTCCAGGTGAGTGGGCTGTCCAAGGAGAAAAGAAGCCAGGGTCACCCATCCTGGACACTAAATTCCCATGACGTAGCTCAGAACCACATTATATGTTTTGACAGCTGTGCCCTGCTGTTGACTCCCTTTCAACAGTTTTTTGACTTCTCTCTCTCTCATTCTAGATTTCACCCCTCTGCTGGTTAATTGCAATTGTTTCCATGATTTCTCTGACCAGTAGAGGACAGAGGAATTCACAGTCAACAGGTAGAGATCACATACTAGCATCTTTCCTTCCACTACTGTCATTTAGGTTAAGCCACAAGTCCCTTGGACAGCAGGGAGATCAAATCAGTCAATCTTAAAGGAAATCAACCCTGAATATTCATTGGAAGAACTGATGCTGAAGCTCGAATACTTTGGCCACCTGACATGACGAACTGATTCACTGGAAAAAGACCCTGATGTTGGGAAAGATTGAAGGCAGAAGGAGAAGGGGGCAACAGAGAATGAGGTGGTTGGATGGCATCACCAACTCAATGGATGTGAGTTTGAGCAAACTCCAGGAGATAGGGAAGGATAAGAGAGCCTGGTGTGCTGTAGTACATGAGGTTGCAAAGAATCGGACACAACTTCATGACTGAACAACAACAGGCAGAACAAGGAAGCTGCCGCGCTTGCAAACCTACTGGCCTATGGGGAGGGTCCTTCCACTGTGGTCCAAGCCACCGGGACCCCAGATCCTGTTGTCCATCATCTCTGTGCCAACGTTGCCACTCTCGCCGACAAACAAGCTGTTCTTGATCTCCTGCTTAGAGCCATCATCATAGGGGAAGGTTCCACCACTGCAGAGAGAAGGTGTCTGAGATGAGATGTCTGGAGACAGCATCCCACAGGGGTCAGGGGCAATGACCACTGCTCTTACCTGGCCAAGGTCAGGCCAATGCCATTGTCAGCAAACCTGGGGACAAGAGCAGACAATCAGACAAGAGCATCTCAGACTTAACACACATAAAAGAGAGGAGCTATCATGCATCTAAGCCTGTTCAATGTCCCACATGTGCATTTTCAGTGAAGTCCTCACTGTAATTCCTTCTCCTCTGGATGTGTGTGTGTGTGTGTTCATATGCTCAGTTATATCCGACTCTTTGTGACTCCATGGACTGCGGCCTGCTGGCCTCCTATGTCCATGGGATTCTGCAGGCAAGAATACTTGAGTGGGTAGCCATGCCCGCCTTCAGGGAACCTTTCTGACCTAGGGATCAAATGTGCATCTCTCAAGTCTCCTGCTTTGGCAGGTGGGTTCATTACCACTAGCGCCACCAGGGAAGCCCATGTCTCCTTTAAATCAATCACAATAAAATGGGTAAATACACTTATTTCCCACGTATAGTTTCTGGTGTCCCTTTAATTTTGCCAAGCGGCATGTGGGATCTTAGTTCCCTGACCAGGGATCAAAGCCATGTCCCATGCATTGCAAGGCAGAGTCTTAACCCCTGGAACACCAGGGAAGTCCATGATCTCCCACTTTTAACACCAAAGGCAGACCAGGAGGATATTTTCCACTTCTCCTTTAGAAGAAACCCCAACTCAGCTGCTTGTCCCTCTGGTTCTTGTCCAGTGTGGCCATAGCTGTCCACGGGGACCGTCTATCAGAGCTCGGGGTCCCTGTCTTCTTTCTCTGAGCTTGGAGTCTGATGTGCTGCTATTTCAAGTTCCAGTTCAACTGCTCACCTTGCAGGAAATACACTCAACAGAGAGTCAGTGTACCATGTCTAAGATGGACATGAGGGTTTATATCTCTGAGAAACACGGTCAGAAATAAATGCGACTAGGGATCCAGCACACAGGAGGTGCCTGGAATGTGCTGGTTTCCTTCTTCCTTCCTTCCTCCTGCTGACTGGTGATATGACTGACTTTGTGACCAGAGTCAAGCCCAGTGACTATTTGGAGGCAATCATGACCCACAGCCACTGAAGTGGTGGACAAAAGCCACATGCTGCCTCTAGCAGGCTTTCTGGGTCACTGCCTGCTGCCCTTCCATGTCCCTGCCTGGCTGGGCAACCAGAAGGTCAAACATTGGTCTCTCTGGACTCTTCTGTCTTGCTTGTGTCTGTCTCCCACCCGGGGGAGGTGGGGAGGAACGTGGTCTCCATACTGTGCCCATGCCTCACTCACCTGCAGCTATCCAACCACACGTCCCCGCCACGCAGCCAGGCCCCGTGATCTTGGTTCTTGTAGGCAGTAAAGTATTTGATGATGGCTGGCTCCCGGGGCTTCAGTGGATCGGCGTCCTGGTGGGGGCTGTATCTGGAACACACCGTGGGGAGGCACGGGTGACTGAGTTGTTGAGGAAGGGGTCCTCTTGAACTGACTGCCCTTCTGGGTGGTGGTGAGCTTCTCTCTGCTTACAGTGCCCAGAAGACTTGGGCTGAAGAGCAATCAATCCACCCAGGCTGTGCACTGCAATGAGCTTTCTGAGCCTGATGCCAAAGTCAGAGGTCTTCTCTTCAGGCACCAGCCCCGTTCAGCCTACAGACATGTCGCTTCTCTTGCTCATCATCGCCTTGAGGACTGCTCCCCCCAACCCTGGTCCTAAGGTGGGGTCAAAGCCCTGGAGAAAGTTCAGACTGCCAGTCTTAACCCTGGCACTTGATGCAGACCAGGAAGGGGAGTCTGAGATGCCCTGCTGTCTACTCCCCAGGGAGTAACCTTGACCTTGTGCCTTTTCTGGGCTGCAACATCTTAGCCACCAAATGGAGCACTGAGCCTGGATGTTCCTGACATCCAGTCCAGCAAAAGTCTTCCACTGGGAGGATCATGTCACTGGAGTTGCCTACTCTTGACAGAGACCAAGCACCTTGGTCTCTTTAAAGGGTACTGATTTTCCTAACTACCTGGAGGTTTGGACGGCATATTTTAAAAGCAGCTCCTGGCCTTGGGCTGAGCTCCAGATGTATGTATAGGTACAACCTCAGTGTTTCTGCCTATTAAATTGATGGCAAAATTCCTCCCTTCTTTTCTCTTCTCTTCACTTTTTATATCCCAGCCCTGTCAACTTATTGAAAAGCAGATATTGGATTTTGCTGATTTTTCTAGAAACCTCTTGAAATTTCTTTTTCCTTACAACTGCTGAAGCCTTGACCCTGACTCAGATTTGGCCCCACTCAGGTTTTCCCATAAAGTAACCCCAGCAGCGAGCTCCATGCACAGGACACAGAACATGCCAAAAGACACTTGAAGGATGAATGAATGAGTGGATGAAGGGAATAGGGCTGAGTCTAGAGGTCCCCATGGAGTGCATGGACTCCCCAAGGTTGATTACCTGGCAGAGATGATGGAGAGGAAGGGCCTCTTGTCTTTGGCAGAGGCCTGGGTGGTTTTGACCCCGTTGTCTATGATCATGCCAGCCTGGGGAGAGGGGACATTTAGGGACACATTATTATGGACTACAGGCAGCAGGCATCTTCTCACACCCAGCCTCATGGTATAATCTTGAATGCTCTAGTAAAACCAGCTTTGCTCTCAGAATGTATTAATAGAGATAGGGGGGTCTGCAGTGAGGGAGGTGAAGAACATGGATGGTTCTGCATGGCTCAAGTAAAATCTGGAATAAGGTGTTGTCTCTGAGGTATAGATGAGGATGCTGAGGTTTAGATGGGGTTAAGTATCTTGTCCAAGGACATACAGCTAAGTCTATTATCAGAACTCACACTGCTTTGGGCAGTTATAAGTCCAGGTTCCAAATTAAAGACAATAGACATGCTATCTTGGGAAATGTGTCTGCAATGATACAAAGAAAATGCTGAGCTTAAGCTTTGTCTTTACCTTGGAGCAGGGGTCTTTCATCCTCCCCCAGTTTTGTCTCAGTTTTTGCCTGACTCAAGGGAAAAAAATCTCACTTTCTTATTTGGCCCCCAAGGTGTCCACTTTGTCAGCCACAGGTGAGTGTGAGTCTAGGCAACCAAACAAGGCTGTCCAGGGTAGCTCTGTTCAGTCCACCCTCAGGGTTGGATTCCCTCGGCCTGTTAGGAAGGTTTGACTAACATCATCTCCTCTTTATATAACTGACGACGCTGGCTACTGTGATCTTCAGCTGGCGTATAATTAAGCGGTGGGGAGGTGAGTGAGTCAGGAGAAGCAGGGCTCCATCCTCAGCACGTTCTTCATAAGTGTGACCTTGGGTAAATCCCATCACCTCTGGGGCTTCAGTTGGCTGATGACACTAGGGTCCTACTGTGAGGACCAAATAAGACAGGCCAGGTGAAGAGCCCAGGGGCAGAGCCCTCACATGGGGACATGGGGTCAGTGCTCACGTTGGCACGGGTGCCCACGCCATGTGCAGGGCTCCTCCTGGCTCAGGCCTCAGAATCCATCCAGCTCGAGGATCTTCTTTGTCCCCTTCCCTCCCTGCCAACTTCCTCAGGGCCTGTCCCTCCCTCTGTGCCCAGGAGTCCTGGCTACCATCCTCCCTCGAGTATTCCTCTCCTTTCCAACCTCCCCAAACACCAGGGTCCTGTGTGGCCCAGCCCCTGTTCACGCGGAGGCTTCTCTAGGAAGGGGTCATGACAAAGGGCCAACAGTTGTCTCTCCACAGCCCCTCTTCCCCCACAGAGATGTGGCCCCTAAGCCTGCTCTGCAGAGAGATGGCTCTCCCAGGCCCGCAGCAGCCTCAGAAAAACCCACCTGGAGCTTGTGCTAATTCCCTCACCTCTGTCCAGGTGGCCCTGTTACCCTCCCTGCCTCCACCCTTGGTCCAGGGAAGCTCGTCTTTCTTGGCTTCTAGGACGTGACACTGCCCAGGGTCCTCCCTCTGTCCACACGGTCTAGCCCTCCTCTCAGGACCACTTTCCCCACCCCACTTCCCAGATGGAAGCACAGGGCTGTTCTGAGATTATTTCTTTACACTTCTCTCTAGTTGAATCTCTTTTTTTGACCCTGAATGCATCCAATCCCCACTAAGGGTCTCAGTTTCCTGCATCGGCACCTCTAGGAAGAGGACCAGAAGACCAGCCTTGACATTCCAGACTCTTTCTTCCACAGACGCTGTCCCTGCATCCCCAAGGCCACCTCCATCCCCATCACAGCATCTCTGGTCCCAGCCCCACTTCTAGACTCCATTCCTGCATGACCATGACTCTGGTCTTGATGTTGTCCTTATTGGGGGTCCTGGGCACCCTTGAGATCCTAGTCCCTTCCCCAGCACCTCGCTTGGGGCTGGACTCACAGAACTGTTGTTGTTTATTTGCTAAGTAAATAAACTCTTTGCGGCTCCACAGACTGCGGCCTGCCAGGCTCCTCTGTCCATGGGATTTCCCAGGCAAGAATACTGGAGTGGGTTGCCATTTCCTTACGCAAAGAACTACTGATGAGTAAATGAAGGTGACAGAAAAATTCTGTTTTCACTTGCCTCTTTAGTGCTGTATACCAAGGGAAACAAAGGGAACAGAGGGAAGGATGCTGACGCTACCTCTATCTTTTCTCCAGGACCAGGTACTTAACTTCTCCAGCTCATAGGACCTGGCTTTTCATACTCATCCCCACCACATGTGCTGCAAAGTCAATCTCAGGTGCCCCAAGCAGGGGCCGCCGGGAGGAGTAGCCTGAGTGATGGCGCTTCCTGCCTCTCCTTTTGGCTCCGACCAGTTGCCAGGTGGAGGTGAAGGCAGGAACAGCCACAGAAGAGCCTTGCTGAGGACAGCCGGGACCTGGGAGGCCACGGAAGGCTGCTTTGTGTCCCACAAGGCCAAGGCTAGGAATGCACTTGCTCCCGGCTGTCAGCAGTAGCAGTGCTAGCTCTAACCCTGTGCAGGCCTAGGAAGACTGTGCAGGCCTAGGAAGACTGACCAATGGGCTGGCAGGGAGGCGCAGTCTGGAAGCACTTACCCGGTAGTTGGAGTGCGCTCGGTTGTTAAGGAATTTCCCCAGTGGAATGTGCTCTGAATAACCCGGGGAGTACATGCCGGCCGAGGGGCCCGTCGGGACATGGTGAAAAATGAACCAGAATCCAGTTTCCTGATGGAGGAGAACACGGGGGAAAGGCACAGAATTCAGCACCAGGGAGCTTCTTGTGGGGTAACTGTATGGCCCAGACTTGGGGTGAGCCTAGTGCTATTACCCAAACGGCCCCACCCCCCACCCCCAGACACACCTGCAGAGAACAGTGAAAAGTATGAGGCAAGTATATTTTGTGGGTGGGTGGGGCTCCATCCTGACTGTTAAAACCCTTCATGGGGTCCTACTGTATCAGCCATGGGAAACAAATGGCTGGATTTCAGAGCTACCTTGGGTCCATCGCCACCCCCTCTCCCAACACAGAACACGAGGGTCGCCTGAACTTTTTTCTTAGCTTTTCCCTTTTATTCCACAGACATGGAAGCTGAGAACCAGAGACAGCAGCTGACCTGCTTAGGACCCCCGGGAAGGTGAGCAGCACAGAGGGCTGGGTGAGAGGCAAGCGGGGTAGACAGAATGCTGTGTTTGGACCCTCTGCATGTCCCTGCCTGACCTTCCTCCCCATCAGCTGGTAGGTCATAGCACAAATCTCATAGGGTTGATACAAGGTTGATAAATTACTGGAGTTTATGGGATTTCCCTGGTGGTTCAGAGGTAAAGACTCCACACTCCCAATGCAGGGAGCACAGGTCCAATCCTTGGATGGGTAACTAAGATCCCACATGCTACATGATGTGGCCAAAAATAAATAAAAATAAATAAACGTGCACACACAGCAACACAAAATAATTTTTAAAATTATTATTAAAGTGTGATAACAATTTTAAGTTATTGGAGCTTAGAACACTGATATGCCAGGCATCTAATAATGAGTTATTACCATGTTAGCTATGATTATCAGTGTGACAAAGGGCCAGAGGCATCACTTAAAACCGAGTCCACCTGGACTTGCCTGGTGGTCTAGTGGTTAAGAATCCACCTGCCAATGCAGGAGACACAGATTTGATTCCTGGTCTGGGAGCTAAGATCCCACATGCTTCAGGGCAACTAAACCTCTGTGTCACAACTATCTAGAGCCTGTGCTCTGCCATAAGAGAAGTCACCATAATGAGAAGCCCTCATACCACAACTAGAGAAAGCCCGTGCACAGCAATGAAGACCCAGTACAGCCAAAAACAGAAAAAGAAAACCAAGTCCATCTGCCTCCCAAGCTGGCCCTTCCCTCCTCACCCTGCTCCTGTCTGTGTAGCTCATATGCCTTGGGGCTCAAGGCATATGTATTCCATATGCTGGACCTGGCCGTCTCCACTCCCCCCAGCCCCACCCAAGGCAGGGATGTTTCTGCTCACCTCAGATCCCGCAGCAGCACAGTTTATGAGGTTGTTGTTGGGATTGGCCATCCAGAAGGTGGACACAGCACTGTTGGCAGGAGCAGAGATGGAGCGGCATCAGACAGAGGGCCACGGGCACCCGTTCTGCCGTCCGGGGTGGAGGGATGCCCCAGGTCAAGGGCTCTAGTGAAGCTTCAAGGAACCTCTTAGTAGTGATTTGAGAAGCCCTTGATTTGTTGATCTGAAACCTAATTTTCTCATTAAAGTGGTGTGCATTTACACCCCTAATATGCTCAAAATTTGAATGGGGTCTGGCTCTTGATGGTAGAAGCAAGTTTGTGGGTTAAATCTGAGATGAATCCTAGAATAAATGAAAATAAGGGGAACCCAGGAAAGTGGCTGTTTCTAAGGGAGAGACCCTGGACTCAGAAGGGTGACTGCATAGGAAGCTCTGTTTCTCTGTCTCTCTCTGACTCTGTCTGTCCTTGACTCTGTCTCTGACTCTGTCTCTCTCTCTCTGACTCTCTCTCTCTCTGGCTCTGTCCTGACTCTCTCATGTCGGGAAGCACACTGGGCAGCTGGTACCCAGGCGTACAGGCTGTGGGCACTGAGGTGGCAGCCTGCTTCCTCTCCTCAAAGGAGCCCTGTGTGTCACCCAGAAAAACCCAAGAATGAGAACAGTGGTCTCTCTGGACAAGACCAGTGCCCGTGAGGCCCAGTGAGAAGGGAGAACAGAAAACACACTGTGCCTGAGCAGCTGAGAGCCTCAGGTGGTCAAGGCTGCAAGGTCCAGGCCACACAGGAGCCCAGGACCAAGGAGTCAGAGGCTGGTTGCGAAGTTGCGTGAGGGAGATGCTTACTTGCAGTCCTGCCGGGGCTTGGGGATGTACCCCGGGTAGGAGTCCTCCGTGATCGTCTTGCACATCTTGCTGTCTCGGTCAGAAGGGAGGAGGGTTCCAGACTTGACGAGGAGGCCGAGACAGTGGTCAAAGGTGTTGCGCTCTTCTGGCCCATCTTCCGTGAAGAAGCAGTGGCCCAAAGAGTTATAGCCTACAACATCCTTGACCTGCCAGGGTCAAGACAGGGGACAGGTCACCCAGCATCATCACTTATTTGCTCATTCATCCATGCCACACACAAGCACAGCCTCAGGCACCACCAGGCTCTGAGAGGGGCACTGGGCATTTGAAAATGGACCTGACATGGGTGTTGGGCCTGGGGAGGGTGGGACAGGGCGATAGAGCCAGACTTTAAAGTCCCTTCCTGCTGGAGATGTTGTGACCGAGGCTTCCCGGGGTGGGGAAAAGGACGAGATGTTAGAATGGGCCCAAGAGGAGACCATGGACGAGGTCCTGTGAGCCTAACCTGGTGAGGACACAGCAAGTACACTGCTTACAAGGACTGAGAGGATTTCACCAAGAGGTCCCCCAAGAAAGGGTGGTGGGGAGAGTGCCACCTGGGGAAAAAGCACCTGAGCCAGGCCAGCTGGGCTTACTGTAGTAAGACTGGCTCCTCACTCTGCCCTCACCCATAGACCCAAGCCAGCTTTGAAGCCCACAATCCATATCAAGTCTCATTTGCAGAAAGCCAGAAAGGGTTGCAAACTCCAGCTCTTCAATATCCTTCTTGGAATCACAGAGTCAGGGGGCTAAGCCTAGAAACCACTTGAAAACATGAAGAGGCCTGGGGTACAGTCTCTCAGACAAGTCTTTCAAGCTCTCTCCAGCACACTCTCCCCACCTCACAATGAAGGAGTCCAGCTCCAGGATCTCCAAGGTCCCTTCTGGGTCTGAATCTCAATGAACTCATCGATCTGAGAGCTCGAGGGTTCTCAGAGGGCCTCTGGGTGGAGCTTTACCTCCTTGTCTCTGGCAGGACTCTGCTCATCAGCATCCCTGCTCATCAAATGGGCATCCTGGTTCAGTTGAATGGCCCAATCGAGATGCTGACTACCTCCCAAGGTCCCCTGTCCACAGTGGGGTGTGAGGATAGCAAGAAATACCTCACTACCTTGACTGAGATCTTCTGTCCCCATCCCTGCCCCTGGGTCCTTACTGCCCAATGACATCACCCAATCAGGGAAACTCTTGCTCCCCTATGACATCATTCAACCTGATGCTGCAACAGGCCCTGGAAAAAAATTCATATATCACCCCCAAACTAACATCTAACTCCCCCTCCAGCACTGCTACCATTCAAGGGGTTATCCTGTATGTTATGGGATGTTCAGCAACATCACTGGCCCCTACACACTAGATGCCAGCCGAATCTTCTCAGCTGTGACAAAAATGTCTCCAGACATTCATTTCCAAGTATCCTATTGGGATAGGCTTCCCCGGTGATTCAGGTGGTACAGAATCCGCCTGCAATGCAGAAGACATGGGTTTGATCCCTGCATTGGGAAGATCCCCTGGAGAAGAAAATGGCAACCTTCTCCAGTATTCTTACCTGGAGAATCCCATGGACAGAGGAGCCAGACGGGCTACAGTCCATGGGGTTGAAAAGAGTCGAACACAACTTAGCGACTAAACAATTCCATCGGGAAAGGGAAGTGACAAAATTGCCCCTGTCTGAGAAGCACTAATCCAGGGTAAACTCCCCCTTCCCTCTGAAGTCTCTTCTACGACAAATCTTACCTACTCCCCCAACTCCCACGCAGCCCTGCGCTAGAAGTATCCGGAACTAGGACCCTTCGTGTCCCAGCACTGGCCTGGGCGCTTATACCTTTTAATCTTGCTGAAATCTTACATAAACCAATAATGATATTTTTTCTTTTAGAGATGAGGAAAATGAGACTCAGAAAGGTTGAGTGATTTGCCCAAGGTCATGCAACCCACATGTGCGAAACCAGGGCTGAAACCCCAGTTTTCTAACTGTGTCCATTCACCCGTAAGGGTGGGTCACAGGCACAGCTGCCCTGTGCCAGGCAAGCTTTCTGTTCTCTCAAACAAGTATCACCCCCTTGATCTTTGATAATAGGCAAGGGCGTGGTTTTGAATGCTATTCAGTCCCTCAATGAGCATTTTAGTTAATACCAACCAAGGTCATGCAATGGGACTGCTTCCTTTCCTCCTAGTGAGCAATGAAAGTTTCTTATAAATAGCCTGGGCAGACAAACCTGGGAGGAAGAGGTGAGAAAGCATGGACTGCTTGTCCTGGCAGGGACATCTGAGAGCAAGTTCAATGCCTTCACTTTACAGAGGAGGACACTAGGGCCCAGAGGAGGGAGGTGGAGCCGTGTTCAGACCCGGGCCTCCTGCCTGCCGCCCACAGTTCCTCTTAAATCCCATGTACCCAGTTGCCAGTTGTCTGGATCATACTTTGGTTCTCATTCTTTGGATTCAAGTGAATAATGAATACATTCTTATTTTAACAAATGCCTGAAAAAAAAATTCCCTCCTCTTGAGTTGTGCTCTGGAGAGAAAAATCTTTATTGAAAGGAATACAAATAACTCTTATTTGCTGGGTGTGAAATGCTTTACATATATTATCTCATCCAATCCTCATCCAACTACTATTCCCTTTCGACCGATGACACCGAGACTTAGAAAGTTACCCAAGTCCCTTCTCTTGCAAGGACGGATGGAGACTCGCCTCTCCATCTGTCTGATCTTGAAGGAGGAAACTAACAGAGCTGGACTCCATCTTAGGCCAGGCTGCTAACATTAGGCTACACGCATGGTCACCCTCCCAGTGGACTCTGTACTTTGTGCCCGGTGTCTATAGAAGTGGCATACCAATGGAAAATCAGACAACCCCCCCAATAAAAGAGTCTCAGGACTTATACTTGGATTCTCCATCGCCTAAAAGAATATGCTAATTATCTCTGTAACAGAACAAAGTGGTAAATTCCATTATGCTTATCAGGATATGACCACAGGCCTATTGATAAATATCCACTGTTTATCTAGTCTTGTGACACATGAATCATGGGTTAACTTTGATCATATCTCTCTTTTATCTTGTCCAGACTAGTTTCAAGGAATTTGGGGAGGTGGGTTTGAGCAAGTACACTTAGGGTATATAAGGTTTTCACAAAGACTGGTCGGGGACCTTGGCTAAGAGAAGACTCTGCCTTGGGCCCGCCGGTGTAATAAACTGCACTCCACTATCTGCATTGTCCTTCTGAGTGAGTTTGTTTCCCTGAACATGTGGCCACAACAATCTAAACTTTGTGTACGAACCAGTTCTCAACAGCACCAGAGAAAAAATGCTCCTGTCTTGTGTTGCATTTCTTTCTTCTCTTTAGAAGTGGGGTGAAGTAACATATGGAGTCAAGAGAGCAGTGTGATAAGGTAGAAGAAAGACCTGGGCTGGGAGTGGAAGACACAAGTTCAAGTTTGGCTTCACCACAGACTTGCTGTGTGATTTGTCTGAGTGTCCTTAGGGAGACTTTTGAAATCCCTTCCAGCCCTAACACTGGATGACTGTTCTTCCTTAGAACACTTCCTAGAATTAAGACACTTGAACTGTGATCTGGCTTGAGGTGGGTACATACAGATAGATGACAGATAGATATGTGGGTAGATAGATAGATGTTGTTGTTCAGTCTCTCATGTCTGACTCTGTGACCCCATGGGCTGCAGCATGCCAGGTTTCTCTGTCCTTCACTATCTCCCAGAGTTTGCTCAAACTCATGTTCATTGAGTTGGTGATGCCATCCAACCATCTCATCTTCTGTCACCCCCTTCTCCTCCTGCCCTCAATTTTCCCTTCGTCAGGGTCTTGTTCAGTGAGTTGGCTCTTTGCTTCAGGTGGTCAAAGAACTGGAGCTTCAGCTTCAGCATCAGCCCTCCCAAGGAGTATCCAGGACTGATTTCCTTTAGGATTGACTGGTTTGATCTCCTTGCAGTCCAAGGGACTCTCAGGCAGACAGCAAGGAGCTGGATAAACAGACACACACAAAGGGACGTGTGGTGTACCCACTGAATCCTCATGAATGTTATCCGGAAGCAATGCGTACACTCCTGGCCATTCTCTTGCCCAAACTGCATTTTTCCTTTGTTCTTCTGGATATCTTCCCTCATGATTGAGATCATGAAAGTGATTCCTGACAGCTGTTTTAAGTCTTCAACTGTTGTGAAGTGGAGTCTAGGCATGAGATTTTGAGGGGTAAAATTCCTCAGTTCTTAGGAACTGCTTCAGTTAGAGTGACCATGTAGTTTATTGTCTCAACCAGGACATTTTTAAGAGTGAAAGTGGGAACTATTAATACCAATTAACTATCAACTATTAACTATAATTAATAATTATTATGTTAATAATTATATTAACATAACTACTAATTAACTATTATTTATTAGTAATTAATTTAGGGACAACGGGTGTAAACTGGAACTGTTTGATGCAAATCAGGGCATAGGGTCACCCCAACTATGAGGACTTCCTCCTGCAACCTGCACACAGTATGAAAAGGAAATGACTGAAACAAATACAAATAGGGGGAGTGGATGAGATGCATTGGGAGACTGGGATTGACAAATAAATATTACTCTGTATAAAACAAATTCATGGTGATATATGGCAAAAGCCATCACAATGTTGTACAGAAATTATCCTGCAATTAAAATAAACTAATTAATTTAAAAAAACAGATAACTAATAAGAACCTACTACACAGCTCAGGGAACTCTACTCAGTGCTCTGTGGTGATCTAAATGAGAAGGAAATTCAAAACAGAGGGGATACATGTGTATGTACAGCTGATTCATTTTGCTGTATAGCGGAAACTAACACAACATTGCAAAGCAACTCTACTCCAATAAAAATTAATTTAAAATATATAAACAAATACAAACAGAAGTGAACTGTATACTTGATTCTGCCTTCTAGGGTGAGTATGATATAATTCGTCTTAGTGAGAAACTTGGCCACAAGTGTGACCTCATTAAAAGGAAGACTGTAACTTCTGAGCTTCGCCATTTCTGCCTCATCTTTTTTTTTTTTTGAGCTGCTAAGGAAAAGAGCTTTGGAGTAGGCCGCGATTTGTTTTGCATCCTGTGTTAATGAGCTTTTGAAAATGCAAATACAAGTTGGAAAAGGAAGCGGAGAACTCAATCATTCTGCCTAAAGAGGAAAAGAGTGAGTTTCTAAGGTGGCCCGGGACAGGTGGGGGAGGGCACGGCACAACCCCCACAACCAGGTAGAGGGAGGGAGGGCTTGAGAAGAAAAACCAGTCTCTCCATTTCCCGTTGATGTCTGTGCTAATCTGTGATGCACACTCCGCAACTCCGTCCCACCCCACCCTGGCCCATCTCCTTCCCACTCTGCCAGGGGAAGCCCTAGCCTCTGAACCTTTGGGGGAAAACAAGGCCAGGGGTCTGTTTTCCTCATTTGGGCTCAGGAGGGAAGGAGAGATGAGAGCAGCTCATGAATCAAGAAATGAGTAAGGGACTTCTCTGGTGGTCCAGTGGTTAAGAACCTGCCTGCCAGTGCAGGAGCCACGAGTTTAATTCCTAATTCAGGAAGATCCCATTTCCCCTGGCTTCTCCACAGTTTTTGTCTCCATGGAGATGCTCCCTTGCAGCACTGCCCTGATAGAAGCCCCTGAGCGCGGCCCTCCAGCCCCACCCACAGCACTTTCTGTGCTCTGACCCCCTCCTCCACATGAGCCTGTTCCCCATACGAGGCTTAGAGAGGGTGAGCAATTTGCCCAAGGTCCATAGATCAACACCTGTACCAAGCCCTTCTAGACTATGCCCCCAAACCCATGCTCTCCCCTTATACTGATGAGTGGCTCTGCTAGGAGAATTTACTATAATTTACTAGGAAGTGGTGGGCATGGTGTAAACCAGAGTAAAGCCCACCTTGGGGCGGGAGTGCTATGACTTTGCCCCAGTCCATTGTGGCCAGGCAGGAATGTGGGTCTAGTGTTGCCAATTCAGCCTACTTCTCAAAGGAAGCCAAGAATCCAAGATTTTATGTGAAATCTCTCCATTTTCAAGTGATGAAAACTCGTTCAAATGTTTCTTTAAACGCTTAAGCCAAACAAAACATATCTGGCCACTGGGTTCAGTTTGCTGGGCGCCATTTTGTGACATCCGGTTTAAAAGTTCACAGAGGATGTGAGTTTGGTCCATTGAAAGAAAGTTCCATTTCATGTAAAATTATCAAATGTTTCTCTAAACATGATACAAGCCAAGCAAAACACAAACTGGATTCAGCATGCAGGGTGCCATTTTGTAACGTCCAACTTTAAAATTATGGAGGATGTAAGCTGAGTTCACTTAAAGAAGGATCAACTGAGTGTAAAAATTAATCTGTGCAAATCAAGACAAACCACACACACACACACCAACTTACTAATGAAGGCATTTTCCCCAGTGCTTATTGCTCTGAAGACACTTGGTTCAACAGAACAAAAGGGAAAAGGGCCCACTCCTGCCACCGATACAAGCCCATCAGGCAGGCTTGGCATGACCCCTGCCTCATTTGCAGTTAAACAGATTCGTCATGACGCACATTCATGGAATGATCCTTGAGCAAACCAAGAAGCAGAAGAGCTAGACTCCCCATGACCACTGAGTGCCCACCCATCTCTGTACCTTGGTGCCCTTTAGCAAGGACACACCCTTATTTTCTCCTTCTTCTTTGGTGGGTTACCTCTTCTCAATTGATATTGTTCTCAAATCTGAGCCAAGGCCAGCCAAGGCCATCCCCAATGGCCCTGGACCAAGTGACTAGATCTAAAACATCCCACCATTGCTAACGGTCCCTGGGCCCAGCAGTGAGCAGATTGGCATCAGGGAGGGAAATGAAGGAAATGAAGGGGCTCTGAATGCCTTGCTGCCCTGGGAAGGAAGTGCTTACCAACAAGCCATTGGAGCCGTGGACGGTGACACAGCGGGAGAATGTGTGGTGGATGGAGAGATCCTTGACATATGTGGGTGGGTCATAGCCTCCCTTTTCATCCACATCGCCTGCCAGGTGGAAGTGAATTGGGTACTGACCAATCAACTGCTGGCCCATGTGCTTCAGCTCCACGCCCTCCAGGTGTGCGGCCTTGAATCCCAGTGCAAACTGGCAAAGCAGAGCCCAGAGTCAGAAGGGGTCCATGGGGTTGCTCCCTGATCCCCCTCACTGGTGCCCACATTCCAGAAATGCACATACACGTGTAGTCCTCAGAATGTTTCACTGAGCCCCACCTCAGGGACTCAGTACATCAAAGACATTCGCTGCAAATAGGCTGAGATGCCTGACTCTTCCTACCTCACTGGAGACAGGGTGCTGCTGACAATATAGTGATGTGCAGGGCAATGGATTGTGTGGGATCAAGAGGCTCAGTAAGAATGTGCAGTGGCTGGGGTTAGCCTCAACCTTCTTTTCCTGCCTCCTAAGCTACTGAACATTATGAGAAAGGGTTAACCCTGAGATAACCTGAGGGATGCTGGCAAGAAGCGCACCCTAGGAGGGTTAAGGAGTCCAAGAGAGGATGGACCCTGGGGCAGTAAGAGCCCAGGTTGTGGTCCACCATCTGAGGCCCTCTCCTGGCTGGGGAAAGGGGAAGCTGCGCTTGGGGTCTTCATCAGCCTGTGACTCTAGTAGTGTGTGTGTGAGCTGTAGGGTGTTCCACACGCTTATGTCATAGTATACTCAGAGCCATTCCTACACATTTCAAGGGACCCACTTGATCCCAACGAATGTCTATACTCCAGCAACTCACCATAAAAGCACAGTTCAAAAACAACTCCTGCCCCAGGTTGAGCTCTGCTAACTTCTACTAGGGAAGGATGACTTCAGGACATGCTAACCATTCCTTCCAAAAACAGGTGGCCATTGAAATGCCGACTCTAGCAGTGGCTGCCCTGGAGAGCTGTGTTAAGAATGATTCTGGGGACTAGTTTGGGCAAAGTGGGAAGGAGTGCTCTGGTCACTCAGGGATTTACTCCCAAGATGGGAAACAGGATTGCAGCAGCCTGAATGACATAAACCTGCTATTTTTGCTTTCATCTCTCTAATGATTTTATACTACCACCCCTGCCCCCTCTCCTCCCCAGACACTGATTGGAAATATGTAGAAGTGATATTGAAGGTTGCAGTGACTGGGATGTACTGCTTGAATTTAATGAGCAGGGGCCGGAGATGCTAGAAATCTTATAATATAGACCGCTGTGACCAAAAAAAAAAAAAAAATTGTCTTACCTATGCCAGCAGGGACCCCATGATGAACTGTTTCATTCAATTATTCCTTTCTGTCAGATTACTTAAAAAGTCTTATCCTTAGAGGATGATTTTAGCTTCAAAAGAATTATCTTTACAAAACTTCAAGGTACTACTGTTATTCCACCAGTTTTAACATCAAATCACTGGGAGCAATAGCTTCATGAAGAAGGCTGGCGTGTCTTAGGATAGTCAATATGCCAGGTACAGGCACTTTATAGAGAGATGCTAAAGAAATTCCCCTATGAGGTGAATGCTAGGAAAACAAGAGCTCCAGTGAATTGATACCATTTTTCTTTGTTGCACAATGAGAACCCCTGCAGCTCATCATCTCTGCCCTGGTCTTGAGTCTCTACTGGGAAACTCACAGGTAAATGTGAAGCTAGAACTCTAGTTCTCTTGCTTATCACCCTCTCTGTATTTTAACAGTGTACGTGTGTGCTAAGTTGCTTCAGTTGTGTCCAACTCTTTGTGGCTCCTCTGTCCATGGGATTACCCAGGCAAGAATACTGGTTGCCATGTCCTCCTCTAGGGGGATCTTCCCAACCCAGGGCTCGAACCTGAGTCTCTTATATCTCTTGGATTGGCAGGCAGGTTCTTTACCACTAACACCACCTGGGAAGGATCTATTATAAATGTGACTTTGTGTGAGTTAAATGCTTCTTCTTTTAGAAAGTCCTCAGAGTTAACTAATAAAGCAAGGGAACAGAAGCAATGATTGAAAATTGAGAACCATGAAGGCAGGAAGCACAGTGCGACCTGCCTGGGGAGTAGGAGATGTTCCTTGTCATCTTTCTCATCCCCAAGTACTGACAGGTGGAATTGCACACCAGTGGATAACACACAAGACTCCTCCAGCTTCCAGAGAGTACCCCTCTCTTGATCCTACCCCTTGCCTCCCAATCCTTTCCCTACCAAGCACCCCTGCCCCCAGGATGGCACCGTGTGAATCCTCCTGGTTGGGGTGATGGACTCCACCAGGTAGATTTGTCGTACCTTGATGTGGCCCCCAAAGGTGTCGAAGTCAAAGAAGTTGCAGAGGTGGTTGCTGTAGGGGTAGCACTCGTCCTCCATCTCCCCCATCACCACGATGTTCCGGCTCAGGAGTCCCACCTCGGCACGCATGTCCACACCATCGATCTCCTCCCCAATGTGCAGGTACATCGGCTTGCCTAGGGCAGAAGAAGGGAAGCAGGGAGCATCAGAGGTGCTGCCTGTATCCACGGTGCCTCGGACCTACCAGGTGCTTCCGCTGCTTCCATGGTACATGGGGTTGTCCATGACCCTGAGCCCCATTTTATAGAAGAGTGAAGCCCAGGGAGGTGAAATTACTTGCCTGGATGAAGAGCCAGCCATGAATGCTCACGACTGAAGCTCATGGCAGAAATGGCTATTTGTCCCCTAATTCCTACCCCCTTTCTACTTGTCAGTACGAGAAACTTCTATTTTAGCTGACACAAGTCTCGCCTGGAAAACCATACTCCCTAGTCTCCCCGCAGAGGCAATGCGTGCACCCTGCAGGTGGCTCCCGCTCCCCCCTGGGGGTGGGATGTGGGCACTGGTGGTGGGCCAGCCTTGCCTGTTTGAGAATATACCCTGGAGATGGCACAGCAACCAGAGGGAAGACACCTGGGCTCTGGATGATCCCACAGAGCTCACGCCCTAGACTGCCTACCAGTTGGGTTTCTTTCGGACACAAGATAAACCCCCTCTTCAGAGTCACTGCGAGAAAGGGAAGCCTGGTAAGCTGCAGTCCATGGGGTCACAAAGAGTCGGACTAGACCGAGAGACTGAACAACAAGAAAAACAACAGGCTGCCTTTAAATTTAGCTCGTCCCTGAGACTGCTGACTTGGCTCCTAGGTGCTGTCTCTTTCTTCTGAGGATATGATTATAGACAGCGACAACCTCTTGTGCAGATTTGCAGCCTGAACCATACCACGGACACTGCTTGGCTTTCACTGTGACCTTGACTAGAGCAGCAGGGCACGAGAGCTCAGCCCCTTGATACCACTGGTGCCCACACGCAAAGGCTGTGGTTGTACTGAGCCCCAAGTAGCACCCACTGACAGTGACCTCACCCTGCCCTCTCATCCATGGGCAGGGCTGGCTCCTCTGTCCAGTTCTTCACCTAGGTTACATCCCGTGGGAGGGTCTGCACTTTGTCGGAGGATGTTTATTGCCTTGGATTTCTGCAGACTCAGGGAGGTGGTGGTTTCTTTGAAGCATCTCAGTTCAAGATGCGAGACCAGTGCCTGGCAAAGCTGAGAAAATATTCCCTTTGGAATTGGTATTTGCCTCCTCTGGCTACAGTAACAACTGACCACAAATTTAGTGGTTTAAGACAACAGAAATTTCTTATTCTTTTTTGGTCATGCCATGTGGCATGTGGGATCTTAGTCCCCCAACCAGGGATGAAACTCATGCCCCCTGCAGTGGAAGTACGGAGTCTTAACCACTGGGCTGTCACGGAAGTCCAAAGACAACAGAAATGTCTGACAGTCCTGGAGTTCAGAAGTTCAAAATCTATTCCACTGGGTCAGCAGTCAGAAGTCGACAGTGCCGGTTCTGTTGGGAGGCTCCAGGAAGAGTTTGCTCCTGGCCTTTTGCAGATCCAGATAGTGGTCAATGTTCCTGGGCTGCTGGCCCATTCCTCCAATCTGCTCCATCGTCACATCACTTTCTCCTCTGACTCTGTCGTTGTGGTTCAGTCGCTCAATCCTGTCTGATTCTTTGTGACCCCCTGGACTACAACATGCCAGGATTCCCTGTCCTTCACTATCTCCTGGAGTTTGCTCAAGCTCATGTCCATTGAGTTGGTGATGTCATTCAAACATCTCATCCTCTGTTGTCCACTTCTCCTGCCTTCAGTCTTTCCCTCTGACTCTGACCTTCCTGTATCTCTCTTTTAAGGACCATTTTGGGTTTCCCTGGTGGCTCAGTGGTAAAGAATCCACCTCCAATGCAAGAGATGTGGGTTCAAGCTCTGGCCTGGGGAAGATACCACATGCTGCGGACCAATTAAGCCCGTGTTTCACACCTACTGAGCCTGTGCTCTAGAGGCCGGGGAACTGCAACTGCTGAGCCCAAGTGCTGTAACTACTGAAGCCTGCACACCCGAGAACCCATGCTCTGCAACAAAAGAAGCCACCACAATAAGAAGCTTATGCATTGCAACTGCAACTAGAGAGTTACCCTGCTCGCCACAACTAGAGAAAAGCTCATGCAGCAACGAAGACCCAGCACAGCCAAAATAAATAAATAAATATTTTAAGGACCCTTTTGATTTCACCGAGCCCACCCAAATAATCCAGGCTCACCTCCCATCTCATGAGCCTTAACTTAAGGACATCAACCATGTCCCTTTTGCCACCAAGGTGATATTCGCACACAACCCCAAGAAGCACAGCACCCTGCCCAGCCGCCTGAAGGATGAACAGAGTAAAACCCAGACTCTTGTGGGCTTATCTGCCATCACTCCCTCAAGGACTTTCCTGCTCCAACCAGACCCCACCACCCATACTACCCCCAGCGAGCCTCTGCTTTTTTACTTCATAGAGATTTTACCTAAGCTGCTCTCTCTGGCCAGGACAGCCTCCTCCCTTTGTCCATGGAGCAAGTCACTTTGTTCCTCAAGATTTAGCTCCTTTTCAGTGAAGTCTTCCCTGACCATGCTCAACATGAGCCTTCACATCTTGGGGTCCCCACAGCGCTCGGCAGAGCCAAGAAACCAGGCCATGCATCCCCAGATTTCCAACCAGCCCTCAGAGTGTATGCATTTCAGAGTTCAGGGGGCTCCTCTCGATTTGCCAGCCTCCACGTTAAAATATGGTGTGTCCAGGGACTTCCCTGGTGGTCCAGTGGTTAAGATTCTGTGCCTCTAATGCAGGGAGAGCGGGTTAGAGTCAGGGAGCTAAGATCCCACATCTTGAGTGGTGTGACCAAAAAAAAATAATGTGCAGACAGAATGGGAACCAGAGGTTTCTGTTCCTGGGGGCGGCCAGAAGGCCCTCCTCAGGAATTCAGTCTCAACACAATTGGAGGGGAGAGGCAGTGGATGGGGAAGACTGTGGCTCTGGAGCCAGGCTGTCCGGGTCAGAATCTGACTCAGATCATGGCTGCGGATCCCTGAACACGTCATTTAAGCTCCCTGAACCTCAGACTCTTTATCTATACAATGGAGACATTCATAGCATGCATCTCAAAAGGTAGAGATAGTTGTGAAATGAATTAATCCAGGGAATGTGCCCGGAACAGCCTTGGGCACATGGCAGGGGGCTAGTGTGACACAAGTGACACATGCGGCTATCCCCAAGCAAAGGCGTGACTCGAGGGCTCCCACCATTGGCTTCACGCTTATGATGGGAGTTCATAGAAAGTAGGTTTGACAGCTTTCTTGGTTCCATGGGCTGGGGTGGAGGGGTGGAGGAGGGAAAGAAGCCAGGGGTAGGGGGACTTCCAGGTGGATGGAGGCGCTGTGTTGATTAGAGTCCTGGGAGGAGAGGTGGGAAGACAGACTGAGAGCTGGGAGAATTCTCCAGTCCCACCGCCTCCTCCCCCGCCTGCCGTGGGGCTCCGTATCAGGGCTCTGACAGACCTCTCGGCTGCTTTATCTGCCCTGCCGCTGTGTTCACAGGCCACTCCCGGCCGCAATGCCCGGGAAGCTATGCGCTCTGCTTTCTCAGCATCCTGTCCTGTCTGCAGAATTCTCCCAGCAGGCCTTCACCCACCCTCCCTTCCTTCTCTAAGCCCTGATACAGGAAGGCCAAAGGAAGCGGGTATTGAGAGCGGGGGTGGAGGGGTTGAGAGGGGGGTGTGGGGTAAAATAGGCAGGCATGGCCAAGAGGGATTTGTCCCAAATAATCCAGAAGGGCTGTGAGCACAGACGATGGGTGGGAAAGGCGTGGGATGCAGAGGGACCCACACCCTACAGCTGGCCAGGTTCTACAATGTGCCCTCTCTGCAGTGCAATCACGGCATGGGATACTCTGGGCTCACGAGAAAAATGGACATCGAGGATCTTCCACCCCGTGCAGTGGTTCCTGACTTAGCATGATCCAGGGATTCTGGGGGAGGGGGCAATGGGGCCTGCCCTTCTCAGACCATGGGGACAAGCCCAGAGGGACTTGGGCTGGAGGGTCCCAGGGAGGCAGATTTAAGCTATAGAGTGCTCTAGAGTCCTCCTACTGTCTAGTCATCTTTGAGTGAAGATGCTGAGAATACGTAGCCTTCAAACCTGAGAGCTCTGAGTCTGAATCTTGGCTCATATCCTCCAAGCAGACTTGCTTAACAGCAGCAATCCCCAGAAAGTTCTGAGATGAAGGGCATGCTCTACTCCGTGTCATCCACTGGCCCCAGGTGGTCACTGAACTCTTAAAATCTGGCTAGTATGACTGAGGAATGGAATTTCCTTTTTTTAATTAATTTTAATTACATTTATAGAGCCATAAGTGGTTGGTGGCTACCATAGTGGAAACCATTAGTCTAGACATTTAATTTCCATGAAGAAAAGAAGAAAATGTTTCTTCATCTGGGTCATGGAGAAAACAGTAGCCCCCACTTTCTTATGTAATCATGGAGAGTGAGAAAGATGGTTCATGTAAAGTGTTTAGTACATCATAGGAAACTCAAAAAATGTTAATACTAATTAACAATAGTATTACTTAAAAGTGTGTGTGTTTTATATTGGGTGGTTACAAGCAAAGTGGGAAGTGGAGAATGAAAACAGGGTAGAAAATTGAAGACATTTCCCACTGCCATGTCAGGAGGTGTTGAGAATCCCACTGTGGTTGGCAAAACTTGGAAATATATTTTTTTTAGATGATTCACACGTTTTCATGACTTTGTTATCCCCATCTGTTTCCCATCAGAAAAGCCTTAAAATGCAAAAAGGCCTGTTTACTGGAATTTAGGGGCAGTGAGGAAAGAGGAGCCAGGAAGGCCGCGTCCCGCTCTGCAGCCAGGCTGGGGCGGAGAACACCAATTGGTAACTGGGTGGCGGTGCCATTTTGGAAAAGAACAAGGCAGCTGGAGTCCCCGCTCCATGTCACTGGGGGATGGACAGCCAGAGAATGGGCTTGGAGCCGAAGAGGAGAAATGAGGGCCTCCCCAGGACAGACAGACAGACACATACACACACCGTACAGATACCCTTCCCTGGGACTTTTCTCATTGTGGGGGGGGGGGGGCACTGTTTTCACAAAAGCCCTAAAGCTTCTGAACAAGATGGTCCCACCCTTGCTTGAGGGGGCTTGGGGGAGTCTGGGTTGTGGGACCTGGAGAGACAGACATGGGCAGTCATGAACCAAAGGAGCTTGGAGGGTCCTGACGGGGGCGTACACTCCTCTTTACTCACTCTCTCCTCCTTGGTCCTCCCAGGACCCAGAGCAGCCCCATCTCACTCTGTCCAGCCTGAACAATCTTCAAGAAGCCGCTAGAACCACTGGTCAAACACTGCCATCTCGAGTCACGCTCGATCATTCACCCCTGAACCATGCTGTGCGGTGAAGCAGAGGTGCCCTCATATCACACGGTTCCCTGTTTCTCAAGGACACTCATGGCACTACCTGCTGTCCTGTTAGGTCCCGTTCATGTTGAAATCTCCCTCCAGGCCTACACGAGCCCAACACTTAGGTGCAGATGGGGGCTGGTGTGAACAGACCAGGGCCTCTTCCAGGCGTGCTCCTTCTTCTCCCTCCCTGAAGGCTGGGCCTCAAAGGCAAGCTTTCACCCCCCTAGAAGCCACAAGGGCAGCGCCAGAATCAGGGTCACCTCACAGAGGGCAGTGACAAAGCTCTAACGTCTGAATGCCACTCCTGCCAAGCGTCCCAGAGGACACCTGGCATCCCAGAAGGCCTGTCTGCCTCTACTGTCCTCGAGAGACACAGAAGTCACCCAGGGAAGACCCAAGGGTCTGGCACTCACTAGGAATTGCTTCCCTTGGTGCCATCCTGTAAGTGGGGAGCTAGGAAGTCTAAGAAGCCATTGTACTTAGAAGAAAGCCCCCATTCTTTCTCAAGCACACTTCCACTAGCCAAAAATACTGTGTCGGATTTAACTTTTTGTAGTTTTGTTTCTAAGATAATAGATATTTTCAATATGTTGGGTATACTTTCTCAATCCATAGTATTCTTCTACCCCCAGATTCTAATACTTCTCTAGGTACAATGGTCCTGTGGCCACTGATATATTTAAGAAAAAATTGTTGGGTTATAGTTGATTTACAGTGGTGTGTTAATTTCTGCTGTACAGTGAAGTAAATCAGTTATATATATATATTTACAGATATATGTATATATATATATATACATACATCCTCTCTTTTTAAAATTCCTTTCCATATAGGCCATTACAGAGGACTGAAGAGAGATCCCTGTGTTGTACAGTAGGTGTTTATCAGCCATCTATTTTATACACAGTAGTGTGTATGTGTCAAGCCCAATCTCTCAATTAATTCCTCCTGCTCTTTAGCCCCTGGTAACCATAAGCTTGTTCTCTACATCAGTGACTCTATTTCTGTTTTGTAGATAAGTTCATTTGTACCTGTTTTTTAGATTCCACATATAGCAGCTGATATTTTTAATGCCTAGTATTGATTTTCCTTTCTCTACTAATACATCTCAATTTTCCTCTGGGAAGTGACTGTATCCATGCAATGCAGTCTTCGAAGGACAGTTAATGATGGGTCCTAGCCAGGGGGTGAGCACATGAGCCATCAACCCAATCAATGCTGTCTCCCTGGAAGGTAACTTTTGAGCACCATGTCCTAGGACATGCAAATAGTGATGCCTTAAGGAGGCTGCCCATGCATTCCTGCACCCCAGACCCCTGAAGCTGCCCTATTTCTGGTCCTTGTTTGCAGCATGACTCCCCAACTTCTATTTAGCTCTCTAAGTTGAATAGTTTCCCAATTAATTCCTATTTTTAAAGTAGTCAAATTAGATTCTGTCGCTTACAACCAAGAACTCTAATCAATACATGATTCCCCTCCCCAAAGAATAATCGACCTGGACTATAAACAAGGTCTCTTTTTACATCTTTGTTGTTGTTTAGTCACTAAGTTGTGTCCAGCTCTTTGTGATCCCATGAAATGTAGCCCACCAGGCTCCTCTGTCCATGGGATTTCCCAGGCAAGAATACTAGATGGGTTGCCATTTTCTCCTCCAGGAGATCTTCCTGACCCAGGAATCAAACCTTCATTTCCAGCATTGGAGGGCAGATTCTTTACCACTGAGCCATTTGGGTAGCGCCTTTTTTAGCTCTCAGTTCAGTTCAGTTCAGTTCAGTCACTCAGTCATGTCCGACTCTTTGTGACCCCATGAATCGCAGCACCCCAGGCCTCCCTGTCCATCACCAACTCCCGGAGTTTACTCAAACTTATGTCCATCGAGTCAGTGATACCATCCAGCCATCTCATCCTCTGTCGTCCCCTTCTCCTCCTGCCCCCAATCCCTCCCAGCATCAGGGTCTTTTCCAATGAGTCAACTCTTCGCATGAGGTAGCCAAAGTATTGGAGTTTCAGCTTCAGCATCAGTCCGTCCAATGAATACCCAGGACTGATCTCCTTTAGGATGGACTGGTTGGATTTCCTTGCAGTCCAATCATCTATAATTCCAGTAACCTCACATAACATAAATAACCAGGGCATTTAAGTCAAGATTTAGGAGAAGAAAAAGGAAATGTAAAAGGTAGAGAAAGAAGACATTTAAATTTTTGTGGTAAGTTAAATTATTGCTAACAAATATTCACTCCCTCCCCTCTGTCTTAATGGGAGAAATAGAGTTCCCCATTCATGTTGAGCTGGATCATATGATCTACTGGAAGGTAGGTGTGAGAGGATTCAAGTTAGGAGCTCAGACCTTAGGAGTCCTCCTATGATTCTGTTCACTTCTCCATCATGAATAATAATATATCCTCGGGAAGAATGAGAGTCACATGGAACTGATCCGAACCCAACCCTTGGAGCCAAGTTTAGTCTAGAAAAGCTGGACTCTACACAGCCTGTAGATGTATTAGTAAGAAATAAAAGTTTGCCATGGAATTTTAAGAAATTTTTGTTGTTGTTGTTGTCATGCAGCATTATCATGGCTATAGCTGATTGACACAAATTTGTTTTGATTTCAGTCAACTTTAAGCCTAGCAATTTTCAGTTTCATCTAGCCTAGGAAGGGGTGAGCAAATGTCCTACCTGCTACTTTGACCTGGTTGGGGGCACAGGTTCTGCAGGGGAGCACCTGGAACTCTTCCGCCTGGTACATGGAGTAATCGGTACTGGCAACGACCAGGGTGTCCCCAGGCTTCCACGACTGTACATTGTCTGCCAGATGCAGGATGGTGCTGTTCACATTGGTGTCGATGGTGACGGTGAGTTTGGGCCTCACTATAACCCAAAATAGGAGAGACTGAGAGATAAACCTTCGTTCCTGGCAAACTTCCACCTCTTCCCTTACCCTCTCTAAATCAGAAAATGCCAGGTTTGCCCAACCAAAACCCAAATCACCAGGCTCGCCCCGAACCAGTCTTGGTATGGGTTTTTTTTTTTTTTTTTTTAAGTCATCAAAAACCCTACCAGAAAAGAGCCATTCATTAGCTCTGGGCAGGGGAATTTTCCACTAACTCCTTAGCTGGAGTTAAATGGGGCTGTCTCTCCACACCCACTTTGCAAAAGATGTAAAACAAATATAGTTTCTCTCAACTATTATTTACAGTAGCTGTCAGCCTCCCCTTCCAAAGAACTCCCATCCTTAATGACTGCCTTCTGGAGATGGCCAAGTGCCCTCGAGAAGAAACCGACCATTTCCAACTCCTGCTAACAAGCACCCCGGGAACTGGGTTTAAAATAATAGCATCCAGAGAGGCCATGGGCTGCGTATCTCTGTGGGGGCGGGCTGCAGGAAGGTCAGCTCTGTCCACGGCACCCTAGTTGCCTTGAATAGGCCCTTCCCCTTCCTGAAAGGCGTATGGGCAGGGTGGGGCTCCACTGGCTCCTGCCAACTCTGAGGACCCTCCCACGGTCCCTGTGTCATAGAAGGGCTCTCCATCAAGAACTTGGCAGGAGCGCCATGTCACTGAGATGCCCGGAGGCGGCTGACCCCGCCGCCCAAACTTGCAGTGCATAGCTGCCAGCAGGAGGAACTGAGCCACGGAGGCAAGTGCGTCCCCAGTAAGGGGCTGCTTACCAGGCTTCCCGCACAGGAACCGCACACGGTAGCTCTGGCAGACTTGGCCCCGGTCGTAGCACACAAACCTATAATCCTGGCCCTTTTTGTAGACAACCTCAGTGGTGAGGTTGACTCCATCCAATGTAGTGGCCTGGGAATGGCACAGAAATTACAAAGTCATTTCTCTTTGTAAAGAAGGAAGGTGATGATTAATGTTACAAACATATACTCACAAGTCTAAAATTGTTGCTGCTGCGAAACTTATTTACAATGGCTTAGACTATTATTCTAACGTTTCCCCTTCTCTATTCTGTTATAAGAAGAGCAGCATGAAGTCACAGGGTGGATAAACATCTTGCCTGGGGTCCCACCATATTTGGTATCCAAACCAGTGAGTGACTACACTGGGGAATGGTTTATGGAGTGTTTATCACCAGCACATGCTCTTTTAAGAGCTGGGCGGGTTGCTTTCTACAACTTGTACCCTCTCATCCACCAGCACATCCACAGTGGCCAACATTTACTGAAGACTCACCGGATCAACCTGCTGGTGCCCCAATGTGACTCCATATCCTGTGGGGAGTCTTTAAAAATACTCTTGCTGGGACTTGTCTGGTGGTCCAGTGGTTAAGAATCCGCCTGCCCATGCAGGGGACATGGGTTTGATCCCTGCTCTGGGAAGATCCTACATGCCTCGGAGCAACAAAGCCTGTGCAGCACAACTACTGAGTCTGTGCTCTAGAGGCGGTGAGACGCAACTACTGAGCCCAAGTGCTGCAACTATTGAAACCTGAGCGCCTAGAGCCTGTGCTCGGCAGCAAGAGAAGCCACCGCAATGAGAAGACTGCACGCCACAACTAGAGTAGCTCCCACTCACTGCAACTAGAGAAAGCTGCCACAGCAGCAAAGACCCAATGCAGCCACCAAAAAAAAAAAAAAGCTCATGCCCAGACCCCGTCCTCAGAGCCTCAGGTTTGATTGTGTTCAGGGTGCAACCTGGACTTGAGAACTTTGAAAGGCTGCCCCAGGGGATTCCAATGGGAAGTTAAGTTTGAGAACCCCTTTTGTAGTTATGGAGCTCCATACATTTTTTTTCAATTTGTTTTTTTATTTTTTGGCCTCACTGTGTATCACATGAAATCTTAGTTCCCTGACGAGGGAATGAACCCTCACCCCCTGCCTTGGAAGCACAGAATCTTAACCACTAGGGGCCACCAGGGAAGTCCCTGAGTTCCATACATTATTAACACACATTATTGCATTCTCTCTTCCTGGCTCTGAGGTCTGTGAGGTTGATGCTGGTTTTACAGATCTGGAAACATACTCAGAGAGGTTGGCCAGTGTCACACAGCTGGTAAGAGGCAGGGCCAGAATCTGAATCTGGACTCATCCAGTGACAGAGCAGTGCCTCGCAGCCCCTTGCGCTGCTGTTCCACCTGTCCTGCGTTCAGTGTCTGTCTCCTACCAGGGCGGTGGGGGGCTCTGGAAGGGCCAGGTATTGCTTCTTCCCTGATCCCAGCATTCAATCCAGAACCAGGCACACAGCAGAGCCTCAGCTGATGGCAGCTCCAAGGCCAGGTAGAGAATATCAGGAGTGGGTTCAGAGGAGGGCACGGTCCCTGCCAGCTAGGGCTCACCCCGGGGCCGGGGTGTGTCTGCACCACCATGGTGGCTGCCATCAGAGACATACAATTTAGAGCAAGGGCCGCAGCTGTTGTCCTTTTTGGCACAAAGACCAAAGGGACCAGGGCTGGCCAAATAGGAAAGCGAAGTATAGTCCATCTAAAAAAAGGGGTGGCACTTTTAGGAAACATTGTTTTGAACCCAGCAGATATCCGTTGTCTGTGGTTTGGGAGGAGAGCTGTGGAAATGTGAGTTTAGCCAGAATGAAAATTCAGCCCTTTCCTGCAGGCAACATGCTCACAGTCCTTATCTGGGGTGGTTCCTGCAGCAGAGAGGCAGGCACTGCCCACTCACCCTTAGAGGAAATCACAAAGGCTCACAGGGATTTAGGTGCAAGTTCAAGGTCACCTGACTTTCAAGCCCACTCCTCTTGACTCCCAGATCTTTTCCCCTGAGGCCAGCATGTTTTTCAGTAGGACATCCCTGAATATTGAGAACTGAGCCTAAAAACATCATCCAGGGGAGTTGGACATTTTTTAAGGTACAACATCCAATAAAAATTTCAAGAAAACCTCTATTCAATTTTATTGTTTTTCTTTTTCTCCCTTTTAAATCATAAGAATGAACTCAGTTTTGGATAAGAAGAGTAAAAAGGGCTTTCCCACTGTTCAGTGAACTTGATCTTGACTTTAAGTAGACACAATGTGATTGTTATTCTAGATAATAATTATAACTAGCAATGTCATAGGCTTCCCTGGTGGCTCAGTGGTAAAGAATCCGCCTGCCAATGCAGGCGATGCAGGTTTGATCCCTGGTCCGGGAAGATCCCCTAGAGAAGGAAAAGGTAACCCACTCTAGTATTCTTGCCTGGGAAATTCCATGGAAAGGGGAGTCTGGCAGGCTGCAGTCCTTGGGGTCACAGAAGAGTCAGATACAAGTTAACGACTAAACAAGCAATATCATGATAAATAATAACATAAGCAAATAATTTTAAAATAATAAAAGAAAATTATGGGCACTCGCTGTAGATCAGAAGCTTCACGTATTGCTGCATTAAATCCACAAAATAATCCCATGAAGGAACAATTATTACCTCCATTTTTGCTTAGGAGGAAACTGAGATACTAAATTAAATAGCTTGACTGATAGATATGGCCAAGTTTGCTAGTGAGGAACCCAGGGTGCAACATTTAAGGCAGAACTCACTCTCCAGGATCACGTGAGTGCAGAGTTGGCACTTGGGAGGCAGTGCCACCTTAAATTTGGTGTTTTGGGCACCTCACAGGTCCCAAAGGATATGTGAGTTCGTTAAGTTGAACAGGCCTTGAAAGGCGGGTGAATTTTAAGAGAGAAGGCGGGAAGCAAGGAGATTTCAGCCCAGGAGAACCATCAGAAGGGTGAAGACATGGGAACAAGGGACTATGGTTTTTGGGTTTGATTTTGCAGAATCACAAATGATCAGATGTTGAAAAACTTTCCTTGAGTTGAGGTCAACTGTGCTAGTCTTAACTATTTCCTTTTTCCTTCCAACTCACCATCCTACCCAGGTGACAAATGTCCTAACACCTGCTCCCCTCCAAAGGATTTGACGGCAGGTATCTCAGGGACCCCTTGTGTGGGGCCCTCAGGGTGATCAGAGGTGGCAAGTGACCCCAGTAACCTGTGATTTCCCATGGTGGCAAAAATAGGCACCTGGGCATTTCAGTTTTGTCTCAGTCTCTCTGGTGGGTTAATTAACGGGCATTTAGCTCCTGGCAGATGTGTCTCACACTCTATTGATAAAGAGAATGAAATCTTGCTTCTCTCACCTGTGGTAAACATAGCATAATCCTGGTTTTGCTTTTTTGACTTCAGAAAAACCCAGAGTAGCTTCTATCTCATTGCCTCTGATGACTATAAAGAAATGCTCTGGCTAAGGCTGGGGTCACTACTGACAAATGGTTGATGGCAAGAAAGGGGGTGAGCCTGACATTTTCAGGATAGAGCACTTCCTGTTTCTTTTCTTTTTTAATTTGTATTGGAGTATAGTTACTTTACTATGTTGCATCAGTTTCTGTTGTTCAGCAAAGTAAATGGGCCCTGCAGTGTGGTGGCAGACTGGTGGTTACAGAGTATGGGGCTGGCTCCCCATGGAAGGTCTGGGATTGTTGAGTTGGTGAGCAGTCATGTTGTCCTTGTTGTTTAGTCACTAAGTCATGTTCGACTCTTTTCAACCCCATGGACTATGGCCCACCAGGCTCCTCTGTCCATGGGATTTTCCAGGCAAGAATACTGGAGTGGGTTGCCATTTCCTTCTCCAGGAGATCTTCCTAATCCAGGGATAGAATCTGAGTCTTCTGCAGTGTAGGCAGATTCTTTACCACTGAGCCTGGGACGTGAGCAGTCATATGCTATTATATGTATGACATATGGGAAAATACATATATTTTCACTGGTTTAGTCTGTTCTCTCCAAGCCTTCAGTAAAGTTTTACAGACTGTTTAAGCCTGGGATTAGTGGTACTTTGACACTCTCTGGGAAGAGTCCATATCAGCTGGGAGCAAAGTTCCTGAGAGTAAGAAATGCCTAAGGAAAGCTATTTTCCTGGCATGGAGAAGTGGTCTTCTCAACAACAGTGGGCTGGAGCCAGACAGCTGGCAGAGCAAACACTGGAGGGATTTGCAGAGCATGGACACATTCCTCGAGGATTTCCAGAAATGCTTGGGGAGGGAGCAGCCCTGGTGTAGGACTGGACTTCCTGTAGCCAAGTGATTTGGAGGAATCCAATTTGGGCTCTCTCAGAATTAGAGCTGGAACATGCAGGGTTGCAAGAAAAAATTAAAGTTAAATCTGAGAAGTATGTGCTTTGGGGGAGTCAGCGCTTTTTTATTCTCTTGGACCCAAGAAGAGTCTATAACATGTAATGGAATCTGGGTAAATCCTTCTCAACCACACTGGAGCCATGTGAATGAACAGCCTTGGCCCAACAATGAGAAAGGTTTCCCTGGCCTTTGCTGACCGCAGAACCGACTGTCCTCTCTTGGAAAAGTGGTCCCTAGTCCTGCGGTCCCTCTATATTGCAAGACAGAGGGCAGAAGTCATGCCTTGGGGGTGGAGGGATATGGAGGAGTGAAAACAGTCAGATGATCTGGAACCTGAAGTTAGATAATCTGAGAAAAGGTGGTGTACAAATGTTGCTATTTTTATTGCCTGAAAGAACATAAAATGGGCAGAGACGGTCTTCCTGGAATGACTCCAAATTCTCGTGTGTGTGTGTGTGTGTGTGTGTGTGTGTGTGTGTGCTCAGTCACGTTGGACACTTTGCAACCCTGTGGATTGTGGCCTGTCAGTCTCCTCTGTCCATGGGATTCTCCAGGCAAGAATACTGGAGTGGGTCACCATGCCTTCCTCCAAGGGTTCTTCCCAGCCCAGGGATCTAACCCTTATCTCTTGCGTTTCCTGCGTTGGCAGGAGGATTCTTTACCACTGAGCCATCTGGGAAGCCAAATTCTCTATCAGACATTTAAGTGGCCCCAAATCTTGTTTTGGAAGAAGACCAGGCATAAGGAAATAAACTCCATCTCTTTGCCTATGTCTCTGTCTTTCCTATTCTCCTTTGAGCTCTCAAGCTCACCAGCTGAGCCACTGAGTTGTGAGAGCTGCCCATCTGTGCCACACTTTCATGATGGAGCCAGCTGAGAAAGCCTAGGACCTCTTTGCTCGGTCACTCAGTTGTGTCTGACTCTTTGTGACCTGCTGAACTGTAGCCTGCCAGAGTCCTCTGTTCATGAGATTCTTCAGGCAAGAATACTGCAGTGGGTTGCCATTTCCTAATCCAGGCAATCTTTCTGACTCAGGAATTGAAGCCATATCTTTTGTATCTCCTGCCTTGGCAGGTGGGTTCTTTACTACTAAGTACCATCTGGGAAGCCCAGGTCCCCTTTGAACAGAGTTAACTCCAAGTGAAGATCCCAAGCAAATACTGTCCATTCTGTGAAGGCTGACTTTCACTAAGTGGAGAGCAAGGCTGTGGGTGAACTCCACCTGGGCTGGTCTCAGCCTAAACCTGAATTCCAGTTACACCCTGTGAACTTGAAGCCCCCAAAGAAATGAATGGGTGCATGAAGCCAAGAAGGTCAAACACTCCCCGCACTGGGCACCCTCACCCATGGCTGAAGATGCAGATTGAGGAGACAGAAAAGGAACTCTTCAGCAAGACCCAGAAGAGAATCTGAATCCTGGCTTTGAAAGTCACAGGTGGGGAGGCCTGCAGCATACAATCAACTTTCAGGTCAGTTTTTAAAACGAAAACACTACTCTCTGGCATTACTGACATCACAGGAGGGCCATGAGACTCACACCACTCAGATAGTAAGAGAGTTTGTGATCTACAGCATCTTTTTCAAGACAAAGCTTTGATAACTTCTTGGTTACCTGTATATCAATGGGGCGATTGCAGATTTTCCCTGGGTGAGTGACCCCGAGGTCTGAAATTTTCTCTCCACCTTTTGTGTAAGGCACTTGGTCATGTTCGAACCACTCTGTCCACTCCACATCTGGGCAGAAAGCAAAGATCAGGGTTAGGCAAGCAGGGCGCTGAGACTGGCCATGCTGGACGCAGCCTCTGAG
This sequence comes from Muntiacus reevesi, assembly GCF_963930625.1. Classification (NCBI taxonomy): domain Eukaryota; kingdom Metazoa; phylum Chordata; class Mammalia; order Artiodactyla; family Cervidae; genus Muntiacus; species Muntiacus reevesi. Next base: position 25,018,648 of record NC_089263.1, on the reverse strand, counting down.
TACCCTCGGCCCAGTGGGAATCAAATATCATATGCTCAGGCTCTCACCAGGCTGGCTTCCAGAGGCTTGTAATCCATCTGCCAACCTCCCCAACTCCCCCAAATTTTCATTACAAGTGACTCTTACTGACTATCTTATTTTATAAAAGCAACAGATATTCTTCATTATTGCCAAAAGGAAAAAGATGAGATACAGCCACAAACCCATTATCCAAGGGTGCTCGTGAAGATTGTTGCTCTCCACGCCACCCTCCATGTCCCTGTGTGTGAGCTCCTTGAAGGCCAAGTCCTACTACTGTCTGCATTCCCTGTCAGTGCCATTGCCTGGCCCAGAAGAGGCATTCCCTGAGAAGGCACATCCCTCTGGGTTATTCGCCACTGAGCCCGGATTAAAGACAGCTCTCAGCTGCCAACTGAGTTGACATTGGAGCCATCAAGTGGCCTTACTGGTGGAAAGAAAAATTCTCCTTCTGCAAAGTCCCGACTTTTTAACCCACTCTGGAATTTTACCAAGGGGTCCCAAGCTTCTCACCTTGAACCCACTCGCTGGATGAGGAGACGTTGAAAAGCTCACCATGCTCTGTCCGGAAGAGTTTGAACACCCGGGCAGCAGCAGAGCCATAGTGTCCTATCAAAGAGGAGATCAGAGGCATCAGCGACCACACAGACCCCCAAATTAAGAAAGATGTGATGTTAAGGTAGAGAAAACCCCCTGCACACGTGAATCTTGAACTACTTCATCATCTTACCTTTTTTTTTTTTTTTTTTGGCCACAAGGGATGTGGGATCTTAGTTTCCTAACCAGGGATGGAACCTATGTCCCCTGCAGTGAAAGCACAGAGCACTAACCACTAGACTGCCGGGGGAAGTCCTCAAAGCATCTTTTTAGATCAAAATATTACTCTTGCTGCTTCTGACCCAGTTCTCATCTTTCCTGTGTCACTTGTTTGGGATTAAACCAATGACAATCTCTTTGCAAATGTAAACATTATGTTAGTGATCGACCTTAAACCAGTATGAACTTTTGCCACTCACGTAACCTGGCCATTAAGCAGCTAGTCACTCAACAGTGTGTTGGGAGATGGATCAGCCATGTTCTGGGGAAGGAGAAGGGTATGTGTTTGGTCAAGTCCAACTCTTTGCGATCCCATGGACTATATGTCGCCAGCCTCCTCTGTCTATGGTATTCTCCAGGTAAGAATTCTGGAGTAGGTTGGCATACCTTCCTCCAGGGGATCTTCCCAGCCCAGGGATCAAACCTGAGTCTCTTATGACTCCTGCATTGGCAGGCGGATTCTCTACCACTGCACCATCTGGGAGGAGAGTGGTTCAAAAAGCCCCTGAGCCTATTGGTCAGAAAAACCCAGAGGGGGAATGGCCTTTCGCCATTTATTACCATGATACTCGATGTGGTCTTCGACGGAAGAAGAGGGATTTCCTTTCACAGTTAGGAAACTCCAAGGGTGTCTGAAAAAAAGACAACAATAAAAAGCAAAGTTTTCACTTGTATGAGCCTGTACCAGAGGCAGAGTTAACACAGAGTATCACAGTGAGGCTGTTTGGGGAAATGAGTTCCTGGGCTGGGCTTCCCTTCTCCAAAAGAACAAGAGCCTTTCTCAGCAAGCCCTGGCTTTCCTAACCATCGGAAAGGCCATCTGACCAGCCTGATGTTTGTGGATCCTAAGCCTCTGCAGCTCCATTCTGGCAGTAGATGGGGCATGAATGATAAACAAACAAGCCCATAGACCCACATACCACTTGCCAGGCTCAGTGAGGTCCTGAAGCAAGTGTTCTGAGTCCTTCAGGAAAACAAGGAGACATACTCCAAGGGAGAAAGGTTATTTCTCTCCCAAGTTAAACTCGAGGAAAACTGGGCAGATGTGTCTGAGTCCCCAGAAATCGGCACTGGACCTTGGGAAGGAAAGAGATGCCTTTTTTCCATGAGGACTGAAGGAGGAAAAAGAAGGGGTCTGATTTTGGAAAGTCATACTCTTCTTCTCTCCATTGAAATATGCACTGCTCTAAGGCAGGGAGGTTTTCTTATTCATCTTTATCCAACCTCTAATACCTAAGCCACCCTCTCTCTTAATATGAGCTATCAATAGCTCATATTTGTTTGATCATTTTTGTTTTGATCTCATCTTCAGATCAAAGGTTGGGGTTCATTGAGGTTGGAGATTAGACTGTGTCACACTTGCTTAAAAATCTTTCAATGCCTGCTGACTTGGATGAAGGGCAAGCTTCTCTGCACTGAGCAAAAGGCTATCCTGTGCCCACCTTGCCAACTTCATCTCTCTTCCTTCCCCTTCTTGTTCTTTCACATGCCATCATCAATTCTTTTATGTCTACCTTTCCTTGAGAGCTCAAGACTTCCCGCAAGACCTCACGACTTCCTGCAAGAACTCAATATGACTAGCCCCTTCCTGGTGCTTTATTTCAATTTCTGCTCAATAATCACTTCCTGGATAAATGAACTCATGATGGGCCCAAGTCTCAGAACTTCTGCCGATTTTAAGTGCTCTGAGTTTGTCATTCAAAGTGGGTCTATATACAAATCAAGGGTAACAATGTAACTCCTGCCTATGTATCTCCTTCACTCACAGAACATATTAAGAGCACCCATCTTGAGCACTGAAGAATTAATGCTTTCAAACTATGGTGTTGGAGAAGACTCTTGAGAGTCCCTTGGACAGCAAGGAGATCAAACCAGTCAATCCTAAAGGAAATTAACCATGAAAATTCACTGGGAGGACTGATGCTGAAACTCCAATACTTCGGCCTCCTAATGTGAAGAGCTGACTCATTGGAAAAGACCCTGATGCTGGGAAAGATTGAGGGCAGGAGGAGAAGGGGGCAACAGAGGATGAGATGGTTGGATGGGATCACCAACTCAATGGGCATGAGTTTGAGCAAACTCCAGGAGATAGTGGAAGACAGGGAAGCAAGATAAGCAACAGAAAAGGGAAAATATCAGCTTTAGATCACATGGACGTCTAGAGAGGACCCACATGCCTCTCCTCTACTTTTCCTATTATTCCTACACCACCAATTCAAATCAACAGATAGATTAAGAACTGGAGGCACATTTAGCATCTCCAAAGCATGTTTCCCAGTCTCTGACACTGATCTCTTTTTTAAAAAGTAATAATACCCAAATATGTTTATTGAACAAACCACATTCTCTCTCACTGAATTGATACTGCCTATATTATACATTGGGGCTTCCCTGGTGACTCAGCAGGCAAAGAACCTTCCTGCAAGGAAGGAGATATTGGAGATGCAGGTTCAATCACTAGATAAGGAAGATCCCCTGGAGGAGGAAATGGCAACCCACTCCAGTATTCTTGCCTAAACAATCCCATGGATAGAGGAGCCTGGCATGCTGCAGTCCATAGGGTCACAAAGAGTCGGATACAACTGAGTGACTGAACAACAATAATGCTTTCCATGGCTCTTGAGAAGAGTTGCTAATGCTCATTGAGTTTTATTCTGTGATACCCACAGGGGCAAACACTTTGCTCATATCATCAGCTTTACCCTCCCCAGAGTCCTCTGAGCTGACTCCTGGAATATCCCATTTTACACATCACGGGGACAGTTCAAAGAGATGGTGTGTCACTTGGATGCCATCACCTAGGAGGAGGTCCAGCCCAGACTCAAGATTCAGGACAAATTGGATGCCAGATCTTGGACCTTCTGCTGAGGCCATATGTAGCCAGTCTCTTTGTGGTTCTACCTCTTGGTGTAGATTAACAAACTGGCCTTTTGGCTTATGTGACAATGAAACAGCAATGCCCTCAGTTTTTATCAACAAAGGAGCCTTATAATACTACAGTGTCATTGTCATCTTTGGCTGCTCAAGTTTCCTGCCCAAATCCTTCCAGAGGGAGTTGCCCATGAGCAGGTGGAAAATGAACCCTGGAACCTGAAGCCCTGCTCCTGCCCAGGGGGACTCTACCCAGTCAGTAAAATTGCTTTGCTCAGAGCCCAGAAGAGCCTCTGGCCTGCCCCCATCTTGCCCATCATCTGCAGAGTCGAAGGGCGGGGCGTTTCTATCTCCAACAGCCACGGGAAAGATGATCTCAACTTTCCGCTAAACCGAGATCTGATTCAACATGATTCAAAGGTGTGGCTACTGTTGGATAAACCATAACACATTTATCTTGATGCCAAAGCGTGCATGCACACCGCCAGAGTCAGGCATGACGCTGCAAACCCAGGCAAACAAAGCTCGCCCTGGGGCACATCAAAGTGCCCCTTCTGCTGGGAGGGTCTTGGCAGGGCAGAGGCACTTCATGTGGTCTCTAAACAGATGTCTGCCAACCCCCCAAGGCACATTATGATCCCTTCACCAAAGGAAAGGAAAATGACCATTCATTGTACATCTGAGGCACAGTTCTTATCCACGGTAGATACTCAATTAATATTTAGTAAGTGACTGATTGAATGAATGAGTTTATACAGACAGAGAGCTTTGAAGTTTGAAGAGTGGAATATGCTTGTAGGAAAAACTAGGTTCCCTTTAAAAACAAGTCGTAATACATCCGATGCAGATGGATGAGTGTGCCTGCATCCTCCAGGGTCACCCTTGAGGGTCACGTGGCCCTGGGGAAACCAGGAAGCAAGTTAGGTAAAGTCTGTCTGGGCTAGCATTGCTTTAGTGTTCTGGAGCCTGGGGAAGTGATGGAAGTGATGACCCATACCTGAATCCAAGGTGTAGAAAGTGTTTGCTGCCCAGTTTGGTCATCGCCTTCCTGGCCACATCATCCAAATTTCGAGAGCCTTCATCATTCACAGCAACAGAAAGGATCCTGCCATTGGGCACAGCATTTAAATATTGGGCCAGACGCTCACTCTCTTTCTTGGATCTGTAGGTGTCAAATCTGAAAGGGGCAGGGAGAGGGAATATTAATAGTCCTAACAGCAGCGCAAAAAAAGAGCTCTAAGCACCTACCTGTGGTAAGACAGCTAACATGCCATCCAAAATCTCAAGAGTCACGATTTTTCAAGAAAAGAGCTTTTATTACAGAAATAAAAAATCATCTGAGACTTGTCAAAGATAATCCATCCTCATACATATAAAGCAGCTATGAAATGGAGATCTCAAAAAACCCACTTCACAGGTGACAATAATTTACAAAGGAAAGATAAAATTTTGTGATGATCCCAACTCTAAATATAAATCAAACTTATTAAGTATAAAGATTTTGTACAATGACAATGGAAATTCCAAAAGAATTTGTCTTGGAACTTAACAAGCGAAATAGTTCTACAAGGAATCTACAAAAATAAACCACCATGAATAGCCAAGATTTGAGAAAAGGAAAACAAAGGCGGTTAGGGGATGTGGGTGGTGGGAATGTGTGGATGCTCAGGGGTCCTCAAACTTACTTTTAATTGTTTCTGTAACCTGGTCTGACCTCACCTAGGCCCCTTCCTTCTCCACTGACCTTTCCCCTGAAATGCCCACTATAATCCTAGCATATCTCAGGGTCTCATGATCATACCACAAGCTCACTCCTGCCTTCACTCTATCATTCTAACCTTCTCTCCAGCCAATCAAATGCTTACTACCTCCCCAGAGCTGATCTAGGTTCTTATTTCTCTGAGTAACCTTATGCAAGTAACCTCCAAGTGACCAGGTCTCAAGTTACCATAGCCTGCATTTCTGCGTGTGTTTAGTGTTTATTAATATTTTTATTCAGACACCTTCAGCTGTCAGGTTCTTGAGCCCACTGACTCATACTTTACCCAAAGGAGACAAGGAAGGAGCAGGCATCCTGACTTTGGAATCTCCACACCAGCTATCAGTATAACATCTCATTATCCACTTCAATGATGAATTCAATTTGATTGGCTGCCGCAAGTAATCCATATTGTACTACTTAAGAAGCAGAGCTATATCCAGAGAAAACCAGAGTTCAAAAGAATGCATGCACCCTAATGTTCTTTGCAGCACTGCTTACAATAGTCAAGACATGGAAGCAGCCTAAATGTCTATCTACAAAGGAATGGATAAAGAAGATGTGGTATATATACACAATGGAATATTACTCAGCCATAAAAAGGAACAAAACAACACCAGCTGCAGAGACATGGATGGACCTCAAGACTGTCATTCAGAGTGAAGTAAGTCAGAGAGAGAAACAAATATCATATTAGATCACTGAAATGTGGAATCTAGGAAAATGGTACAGATAAGCCTATTTGCAAAACGGAAATAGAGACACAGATATAGAGAACTAATATATGGACACCAAGGGGGGAAAAGGAGTGGGATGAACTGGGAGATTGGGATTGACATATATACACTACAATGTACAGACTAGATACCTAATGAGAACAGGGGACTCTACTCGGTGCTCTGCGGTGACCTAAACGGAAAGGAAATCCAAAAATGAGGGATACATGTATACGTGTAGCTGATTCACTTTTTTTCACAGCAGAAACTAATACAAGACTGTAAAGTGACTGTAAAAGTTAATAATAAAAATTAAAATAAGAATAAATTGAATATAATATAATAAAATTTTAAAGAAAGGAGCAGCATTCAGGAGTCAGAGCACAACTGAGTAGACCATTCTCTCTCCTCTGAAGGGAGGAGCTCTCTGATAGCCTTTGTGTCAATCAAGTGCATCCTGGTTGCATTACCCCTGGGTTGAGGATTGCTCCACCCCAGGCCAAGCAGGTGGCTATCACTAGGGGACCCATGAGGGCAATTTAGTGACTCAGGGTCTGGGCAGATTTGGGTTGAATCCCAGCTCCAACACTCCTAAGCCTTGTGATGCTGAGCTCCTCTATCCAAGGGATTCTCCAGGCAAAAATACTGGAGTAGGTAGCCATTTCCTCCTCCAGAGGATCTTCCCAACCTAAGGGTCAAACCCACATTTCCTGCATTGCAGGCAGATTGTTTTTTTATTTTTTACTATCTGAGCCACCAGGGAAGTCTCTGAGCAAATTTAGCCTCACTCAACCTCAGTGCTCTCATCTGTATAACAACAGAATCACCTCCCAGGGCATTTATGAGGATTCAATTATATATAGTGGAGAAAGTGGTTAACACAGGATTTTGCACAAAGTCCAGTGATTGTATTATTGTTACTGATATTCACTGGAGGGCAAGGTGAATGGGCCAGCCTACACCATATCACAGCCAGTTCTTGATGCCTTCCTGTGGATGCTCATGGCTCCTGCCCTGTTTTTGAGGAATTCAATATCCCCATCCTCTAGCAGCACCCGGACAGCTGTGTCTGCTTGCCACTCCAGCTGTGCCCTTCCTCATGTCTCTTTCTCTGCAAATGGCCTGGACTGGCCTCTGCAGGGTCCGGGCAAGAAGCCCTGGGAGCTTCCTGGTCAGGTCCAGCCTCTGAAGAGTCTACCAGCTCACACCCAAGCCTGGAGAGAGGACAGGGAGAAGAGACTTGCTGTGTCTGCCTTCTGAATATCTCTCCAGTCCATCCCCTTCTATCGCCGCTGCTTCTACCTGAATCCTCGCCAGCGACCTCTTCTGCCCAGAACATGTGGAAGCCTCTGAACCGCCTCTGCTATCTTTACTTTTTTAAAAAAATAATTTCATGTATTTATTTTTGGCTGTGCTGGGTCTATGTTACTGAGTGGGCTTTTAGCTAGTTGCAGGGAGCAGAGGACTACTCTTCATTGCAGTGCACGGCTTCTTATTGCAGGGGCTTCTCTTGTTGATCACAGGCTCTAGGGAACTCGGGCTTCAGTAGTTGCAGCACATGGGCTCAGCTGTTGCAGCTCCCAGGCTCTATAACAAGTCTCAATAGTTGTGGTGTGCGGGCTTAGTTGCTCTGTGGCATGTGGAATCTTCCCAGACTAGGGATCAAACACATGTCACATGCATTGGCAGGCAGATTCTTTACCACTGAGCCACCAGGGAAATCCTGAGCTTTACTTTAGCTCTCTACAAACAATCCACTCTCTACAGAGCAGCCAATTCTTTCAAATTAGATGGTATTCTTCTTGACTTTTTTACTTCTTTTTTATTTATTTAATTTTATGAATTTTCAATTGGTAGATAATTGCTTTACAAAGTTGTGTTCATTTCTGCTATACAAAAATGCAAATCAGCCATCAGTATATGTTAATGTATATATAAGGAATCTAGAAGAATGGTACTGATGAGCTTATTTGCAGGGCAGGAATAGAGATGAAGATGTAGAGAATGGTCTTGTGGACACAGCAGGGGAAGGAGAGGGTGGGACGAATTGAGAGAGTAGACCTGACATACACATACTCCCATATGTAAGCCAGAGAGATAGTGGAAGCTGCTGTAGACACAGGGGGTCAGTGTGGTGATCTGTGATGACTGAGACAGGTGGGATGGGGGAGGGGGAGGGAGGCTCAAGAGAGAGGGGATAATGTAAATGTGGTGGTTTAGTCGCTAAGTTGTGTCCAACTCTTACAATCCCATGGACTGTAGCCTGCCAGGCTCCTCTGTCCATGGGATTCTTTAGGCAAGAATACTGGAGTGAGTTGCCATTTCCTTCTCCATAGTTATGGCTAAATCAGATCATTTTTTTCTTAAAGCACTTTGGTGGCTTTGCATTCTGCTAAGAATAAAATCCACCTCCTCACTGGGCCTCCCAGGCCGCACACCTGCCTCTGCCTGAAACTCCATCATTGCATGTCATTTCCATCACTCTCTGCCCTCCCACCTCTCTGCTGGTCCTTCTGTCCTATGAACATCACGCACTTTCTCAGCCCTGGTCCTTGCACTTGGTGCTCTCAGTCTTGAACAATCATTCCCTGACTCAGCCTCACCCCAAAGTCCTCGGCTCCAATGTCTCTTATTTACGCTAGGCTCCCTGACCACGTGATGTAAGATGACCTTCCTGAGTTACTCTGCACCACCTATGTCTTCCCCCTAATTACCGATGATCCCAGCCTGAAACTATGCTGTGTGAACATGTGCATGTGTGTGTGTGAATGTGCCTGTGCCTGTTCAATTCAGCTTCATGAGGCAGATGCCTCGGGAAGGAGAGACCTAACTCCTTGAGATTAAGGATTTCTGTTTTGCTCACGGCTCAGCACCCTGAGTGGCCTCTGGCTAGGACACACATCCAGTGTATGTTGAATGAATGAATGAATGAATGAATGTGTTGCTGTGAAGGTAAACCTTACCTGTCAGAATGGATGACTGTTCCTGATTTGGGGTCAATGACATGGACAATGACTCCACGGTGACCCCAGCTCCTTTCAAAAAAATAGCCTCCCTCTTCCAGGCCACCCGGGTGAAGAGTCTTGTTCAGAAACGTCCAGGAGAGCTTCTTCTGTCCATGCAACTCAAGGGTACCTCCTCTGTCGACACCAATGTACTTGAGGCCAAAGTAGGGATCTAGCTGAATGCCATCATCAGCCCTATGAGAGAAAACGGCTCTCTGTGGTCGTCCAACATCTCTGTTTAGTGGCTGCTGAGGCCAGAGGGGATGGCACTGCTGCTGACTCCCACTGTGGCCACTGTAGAACCAATCACACCTGGTGACTGCCCAAGATCAGTAGACATAGCATGAGCAACCAAGATAGCCCCAAGCCAGAACAAAATGAGTCCAACAGGCCAAGCAGAAATACTCATCAATATCAACATGTTGGCACTTCTTTCCAGGTCTAAGTGCATTATATTTCGGTCCATATCAGATGTGGAATCACCTGGACAACTATTGCATACCCTGTGTATTCTTGGCTACTGCTTCTGAGAACTCTCAACTGCTTAGTCATGGAGCATAGCCAGAGGCAAATACTGCCTGGAATTTTTCTTTATCTTGTCCATCAGAGCCTATTAATAAACATTCAAAGAGACTCCCTGAGCCATGACATGATTAGAAAGCAACTGAAAGGGGGGCAGGGGTTTCTGTAACTTAAGTCCAGACCTGAGCCACAGTAAATAAAATACCTCGTGTACTTCTCCAACTCACCCAAATTGCCAGTGTCTGTCTTGCTCCTGATTGTGATCTGGCAGGATGTAGTGATAATTCCTTTCTTGCACTAAAGGCTTGCTGTCTCACCTTCCTCTTTTCTATGGACATTCTCCCCCACATCAGATCCAAGGGTGGCATGGTACCCACGGTAGCGTGGGGACTGTCTACCCACCTTCCATACAAAACGATGCTGAAATTGCCCTGGAAAGGGCAGAGGGCGCTTCCAGCATGCAGCTCTCCTCCGCTGTCAATGAGGATGTGCCGGGTACGCAAAACAATGGCCTCATCTTGGTCTTTAATGACTAGCTTTCCTGAAGAGGTAGGAATGGAGTGAGGTTGAAGAACACAAGTGTTAGTGATGAGATTCTAGCAGAGAGAAGGGCAGACCTCCTGAGCCCCCCATCTCCTCCAGGCAGGCAAGAAGGCCTCCTTCATGTACTTCTGTTTGCTGTGCTTATGATGTTTACTTTTCTGTCTGTCTTGCGATGGGTAAATATTGCCTGCTTGGTTTGTTGCCTTCACTGTGTGCTCTGCCTTCAATGAGTAAGCATCTGAAAGTCAGATAAGCAGAACTGCTCAGAGCACCAATAAGGAGTTTCCTCTATAAATGCTTCTTTCATTAAGATTGGACTCTGACAAGGCATTCCTTAAGTGCTCAGAGTTGATGGTTATCTCCAACAACCAGATGCTCTGACTTGAGCTCTAAGCATGTGACATTTGTTTTGTCCATCTAAAGTTATGGCAACCTGTATCTATCTGATGGACTCTGAGGCAGCAGACCAGAGAGATGGGAGACGGAGTATGAGGGAAGGAGATTGGCTTACCTCCCTCTGAGATGCGGATGGAGTAGACCGTGGCAGAAGAGGTGAGCAACAGTGCTCTGCCCTGGCCTATATACACATAGTGGGCTGGGTCATGACCAGGATTCCAGGGTTGCAACTCAGGCCACTGATCAGGGCACTCAGCTGACCCTGCCAAGTACAGAGAGGTGTCACTGCCACCATCCACCAACCTCCCCAGCAAGGATGGCACAGATCATGGGGTGGGAGGAGCTATCAAGCACTTTCATGGCTCTGGCCTCCTCCCTACCAGAGCTAAAATCAGGACCTTAGAGAGAAAAGAGAACCCCTGACATAGGAGCCCTGGGATTTATCCCATGCCCTTCATTAGTTCATCATGCATTTTCTGTGAACTTCCTTCTTCTGGGCTCCGTTTTTCCCTTTATCATATGAAGGGTAGACCAGATGACTCCTCAAAATATTCCAGGATCTAAAGTTAGACAGTGATATACCTAGATTACTTGTATTTCAAGGCATCCTTTCCCCTGGAAAGAATGTTTGAAAAGTTGGCAAAGCCCTTTCCCCTTCTGCATGAGAATTTGACTTTTAGTTAATTTGCTCTCCCTGTTTCCCTGGAAACCTGAGAAAGATGGTATTCTATAAACTGTGTTACCAAGCAACATTAATTATAACAAAAGTGACCCCTGATTAGTCAGTGGCATCTAAACCAGGAACTATGAGGTACAGTGGTAAAGAATCTGCTGGCCAATGCAGGAGATACAAGAAATGCATGTTCAGTCTCTGGGTTGGGAAGATCCCCTGGAGAAGGAAATGACAACCCACTTCAGTCTTCTTGCCTGGAAAATCCTGTGGACAGAAGACCCTGCAGGCTACAGTCGAGGGGGCTATGAAGAGTAGGACATGACTGAGTGACTGTGCACATACACAGTCATTATATTTATAACGATCCTGCTGGAGGTGTCTTACTATGGGCTTCCCTGAGTGCAGGGACTCTGATAACTGGGCACATCCCACACGGCAACCCTGAAAGTTATATCTATGGAGTTGCTATAAGAGATACTGGCTCTGATGGGGCAATTCCATACCTGTCCAATGATGGCCTTGTTTCCTCTCACCTAAGGAGCTGTTACCTGGGAAACCAAAGAAGATAACTTCTGGGAGGCTTGTGGGATGTTACTAAGACCACTCCAATGAAAGAGGAGTGCCTGATGAAACACCAATGGCAGGTGGTGTTTCTGTCCTAAACCCTTCAAAGTTAGCCTCGCATGACCTGCAGGATTCCCTGGTGCCTCAGCAGTAAAGAATCTGCCTGCAATGCAGGAGACATGCATTTGACCCCTGGGTTCAGAAGATCCCCTGGAGGAAGGACATGGCAACTCAGTCCAGTATTCTTGCTTGGAGAATCCCATGGACAGAGGAACCTGTCAGGCTACAGTCCATAAAGTCACAAAGAGTCAGAGTCAACTAAAGCAAGTGAGCGCACATGCATAAGCACGGCCTGTGGTAGCCTCGTGAATCTGAATATTTAGCTGAACTCAAAATGCCCATGGTGGGTATTACACTGCAAATAGAAGCACTGGGAGGAGTCCTTCCTTCTACTGCTCAGAAGGATCTATACCCCAGTGGGGTACCATGTATGGTGAACAGAGAAGACTGTCTCAGAAACAGGGAGATTCTCCCTGGACAGCAGGGGAAAGCCCAAAGGGAAAGTGATCAGAAGAGGCCACGGACAAAACAAGATGAGAATGCTTGCTCAATGTCCTCTTTTTTTTCTCTCATTAGGAATTAAGCTGTGAGCCTGAAACAGTAGATTTTTAAATAACTGTGGAGGGGATGGAGGAGCAGGAAGGTGTGTGTGCACGCTAAGTCACTTCAGTCTTGTCAGAGTCTGCCACCCCATGGAATGTAGCCCACCAGGCTTCTCTGTCCATGGGATTCTCCAGGCAAGAATGCTGGAATGGGTTGCCATTCCCTTCTCCAGGGGATCTTACCGACTCAGGGACCGAATCTGGGCCTCCTGCATCCCAGGCAGATTCTTTACTGTCTGAGCTACCAGGGAAGCCCATGATCTTATGTGCTGTATCTTAATGCACCAGATCTTATGGCAAATCAGGAAAGGAACATGAAGGTCAGGTGGCTCCCAGACAACAGGCTGGCTGGCAGCTGTGTGTTTTTTGTCTGTTGCACCCCACCCTGAGTGTTTGATAAAACTTTAATTGGTTGCCATCCTTTAACAAGTAGAGAGTTTTTATATAAAAGTCTGTATTCCTGGCTTCTCTTAAAAATTCAATAGACCCTGCAGTAGGTGCCCCCCTCTTCCCATGTGGGGGCCATTGGCCAGGACTGAGAAGTGTGAGTTCCTTAAGAGGGGCCTGCATTCTATAGGTGACCACATCTCTACCTGGCCAGCTTCACTGCTTTGCATCACATACCTAGCACCTGTGGACACTGAATTTGTAACCCCCAAGGCTGCCTGATGAAACCAAAGCACAGGATAAGACCTGCCCAGAGTCACTGAGTTAGCAGGGTCAGGCCAGAACCCCGTGGCCCTGACCCCGCCCCAAGACTCCTGCTCCTGGCCCCCAGACCCTTGCTTCCAGAAGTGGCTACACCTTCTTTGTGGACAGGCAGAGGCCCAGATATTGTGCAGTGGCTTACCCGTGGATGCGGTACCAGGAAAGTGGGCCAGGATGAACCAACCGATGGTCAGCATCACCCTAAAGGAGATGTCCAGCCTGTGAGCAGCTCCCATCCTGGCAGAGTGCTCCCTGAAACAGAAGCACACGGAGTCAGATCTGCAAGCTTGCCAGGCTGGAGTCAGTGTATGGGGCAGACACACACAGAGACACACAGGGCACGTGCACACACAGAGGCCAAGTCAGCATGGGCACACTCCAGCCAACCAGTGCCGAGTCCTCAGCTGCCATGACTCAGGATTGGGCAGATCGGGGCATGCCAGTCCCATCATCCACCTCCAGCCTGTGTCTTGCAGCTCAGAGACCCAGTGACGGATGGAATTTCATCCTTGGTGCTTGAGCTCACTACCCTCCAGAATAAAGCTTTATTTTTCCTTCTTCGTAGGTTAAAAAAGAGAGAAAACCAAAAACCACTCCCACTGAACATGTGCTGGAAAATAGATGCCATTAACTTCCTGTGTGATTGCAGTTGATTTGATTAACCTCTCTGGGCTTCAGTTTCCTAATCTGAAAAACGAGACTGTGGACTAGTTGATTTCTAATGTTGAGAGTCCCTTGGACTGCAAGGAGATCCAACCAGTTCATCCTAAAGGTAATCAGTTCTAAATATTCATTGGAAGGACTGATGCTGAAGCTGAAATTCCAATATTTTGGCCACCTGATGGGAAGAACTGACTCATTGGAAAAGACCCTGATACTGGGAAAGATTGAAGGCAGGAGGAGAAGGGGACAACAGAGGATGAGATGGTTGAATGGCATCACTGACTCTATGGACATTAGTTTGAGTAATCTCTGGGAGTTGGTGATGGGCAGGGAGGCCTGGCATGCTGCAGTCCATGGGGTCGCAAAGAGTTGGACACAACTGAGTGACTGAACTGAATTGACTGAATATTAGTCTGTGCTTCTAAAACAAGTCTTGATGATAATATTGTGATCTTAAATAGGATGCCTGTGTATTATAAACCCTTTTAATACTACCCATCCAAGAGGAAGGCAGGGCAGAGATAGTTAATTGTCCCCTAATATCCATTTTCCCTGGAAAAGAATCCCTGTGTTTTGTCTGGGCACATAGCCACCTAGAATAAAGGCTACCTTCTTCAGTCTCTGGAATTGTTTTAGCTAATATGGCAAAAGTACAGTGTGTGAATTCCAGGATATGTCCTCACAGAAGGTGGGAAGCCTTTCTCCATGCCACCCCGCCTCCTGCTGGCTGGAATATGGATATGATGACTGGATCTTTAGCAGCTATCTTTGGCCACATAGGTAGTTAGAGCCATGTGCTGAAGATGGTAAAGCAGAGAGTAAGAAACTAGGCTCCGATCCCATGGAGAATTGAAACAGTCTTAGACTCTGGATTTATTTTTCTGTGTGACAAATTAAATTAATTTTATTTCATTTCTATTTTATGAAAGCCACTTTTTTTTCCCCCTTTTACTCAGACAGAAGCTGACTATGGGAATTTGTTTAGGTAATCCTCAAGACAGGAACTTAAAAAAAAAAAAAAGATGCCTGATGCCCCTTTCAGAATATAACACTCTTGGAGAAAGATCTCCATCCTCGAGTACTCTGTTGCACACTAGAGTATGTAAACGAGGCTGGGAGAGCAGCCTCCTCCCGCTCCCCTGGCCCTGTCCTTAGATCCTCCCCGGAGCCTGAAAACAAACAGATATTCTCCCACACAGAGGAACAGGCCAGATGTCTCTCATGCCACGCAGGCTTCTGCCTCTGAACCAGCTCAGGGATAAACCTGATCATCCCTGACCTCCCAGCTCCAGGTGAAGTGCTTTGTGTGAGTTCAGTGAGTCGGAGTAAGCAGGAGGGTCTGAGACAGAGCGCCCTGGCCTTGAGCCTGGTCCCTCCTGCACAGGTGCGCTGGGGAGGCTGGGGGAGGGAGGCACAGTGCTCTCAGCATCAATGTCCACGGTGTCCTCCTGGCAGGCACTCTGCCTGGCACTGGCCTGACCTGGAGAGAACAACAGGACCCATTCTAGTCGCCTCAACAGAGCCGCTGAAGTGGGGCATCGAACGGTGCCCTTCTCCCAGTGGCCCCCAGAAAAGGAGTGTCTGTTTGCACGCTTTTGCAAGAGAAAGAAGGGGATGCTGGGGACAGGAGTGTCTTGTGGTCCTCAGGGAAAGCCAGGGCCCAGCTCTTGAGCCTACACCTGTTCAGCAAAACCAAAACTGACTTGTTCTTTGCTGCTAAGAAGCCCCAGGCCATCCTGGGGCGTCACAAACCTGAACTTCGGGCCATGAGCTAGGAGAGGAATGTGGCCAGCACTGAGCAGGGTGGTGCCTGGGGGATGGGAGGGCAATCTGGGTGTGGGCACTCCACCAACCTTAACTGCTGGGTGACCCTCACCCAGGCATGTGCTTCTCTGGGCCTTGACTACCCATGGGATACAGGGACTTGTGGCCCTGACACCTTCTGATTACAGCCTAGGTCATTTCAGAGACAAAAATTGTCAGTTTCAGGATGGATGTAAAAACAATTCCACCTGGCAGGGTAATGCTCAAAATCTTTCTCCTAACGTGAAACAGATCTGCTGTGTCTGAGGCCCTGGAGGCAGAGGGAACCGCACCCCCCCTCCCCCCCACCCCCGTCTCAAAGAACTTGTGACCCCACATTGCCCCGGGGAAGGGTGGGGCGGTCCTCCAGGCTTTTGTGCCCCCTGAGTGGCTTCCAGGGCCCTGAGCACAGAAACATGGAGAAAGGTCCCGTTGATATGCATCCCAAAGGTTCTCAAATTTCACTTGGGACTTCTTCCCAAGGGGAGGAGGCCAGCTTTTCCACTTGGCCGCTGAAAGTTCTCTGGCAGCGGGAGCTGGACTCGGCTTCTCCAGCTGGCAAGATACGGTCTGGAAATGGTGCCCAGCCACGGAAGGCCTGGGAAGCACACAAGTTGGCTAACAATGCTAGAAGCTTCCTCAGGGAGCTGCTGGCTGGAGCCTGGCTGGGTCCTGCTGGTCGTGAGCTGGCCCCTTCCTTGCAGGGCACGGTGAGCGCCTTGGGTAGAGTCGTGTGCAAGAGGAACGACTGGAACTCCAGGACACTCTGCTTCACAAGGCTTCACAATAACAAGCTAAAGTTTTCCAGAAGCTCGGCACCCCCACTCTATCCAGCTGTAGCTCCGAGTGTCTGCCAGGCCTCCCAGGAATGCAGAGGGGCAGGGCGTCGCCTGCCCCTGGCTGTCTCTGCCTCTCCTCGCTGCCATCACTCGGCTCTGTTCTTCCTCCAGCTGCCCTGGGGTAGTAGAACCCATCACCTGAAGAAGAAGAGGAACACAGGGTTATTTGAGCTTCCACAGAGACCTCTGAACCCCCAGAGGAGCAGCATTAGCAGGTCCACGCCCCACAGCATCCCCACCCCTGAAGGGAGGCAGGCCCTTGCTGCCTGCAGAACCTGCAGCCTGCAGAAGCCAAACTCTCTTGGGGGATTACCATGAAGAGAGTGAGGAGAAGGAGATGGGGTAGGCTCAGTGTAAGCGCTGAGGGGTCTGGCCCGGGGTGGGGGGTGAGGAGCAGGAGAGAGTGTGTGAGGAGGTACAGTAGGGCTGCAGGGGGACCTGGAAGCTGGTTTGGACGATGGGACAGCACAGGGACAGCCGTCACTCTCTGTCACATCTCACCAAGGCGAGTCCCATTTTCCGCAAACCTAGGCTCGGCTCAGACCAGCAAGACACTGTGGGGACCTGGAGCACAGGCCCCAGAGGTCTCCAGGCCAGCCATGCAGCTCAAGATCAGGAAAACCATTTGACCACTCAGGCCTTGCTTTTTTTAACCCGTAAAACTGAAATAATGCCTCTTAAACTCCAAGGTCATTTTGATCCTCGCCTGAGGATCAAACGAGAGGCTCTATAAAAGATAGTAAAGCTCTGGGCCTGACCTGTGGTCAGTACAAAAGTGGTGGGAGCTGCTGGTATGAAGGATACTTGCTACCAAGGGAGAAAGAGTCTGGAGATGAACTCTAAGAACCTGCTCTGAGTTCCAGCTCTCAACAGCCATGTGACCTTGGATAAGTCGACTGTTCAACCTCTCTGGGCCTTAGCTGTCTCATTTTTAAAATGGGAACAATAATACTACCAAAAACCAGGAGGGTTTCCCTGGTGGTTCAGATGGTAAACAATCTGCCTGCAATGCAGGAGACTGGGTTTGATCCCTGGGGTGGGAAGATCCCCTAGAGAAGGAAATGGCAACCCACTCCAGCATTCTTGCCTGGAGAATGCCATGGACAGAGGAGCCTGGTGGGCTACAGTCCATGGTGTCACAGAGTCAGACATGACTTAGCGTCTAAACTACCACCACCACCAAGCAACTTGCCAGTTAGCATAAAGCTCACAGAATGTAGGAGCTGATGGGATCAGAGACCCTTTCCAGTCAGCCCTTGGCTGTGCACCTGAACCATGTGAAGAATTTGTTAAAATGCAGATTCTCATTCCGTGGGTCTGGGGTGGGATCTGATTCTGCATTTCCGACCAGCTCCCAAGCGAGGCTGCCTCTGCTGTTGGGCTGTGGGCCATGCTTTGAGTAGCAAGAATCTCATGCAGTCTCACCCTCCCATTTTACAGATGAGTAAACTGAGACCCACAGTGCAGAAGATTGTTGCTTATAATCAGGAGCAGTAAATGGATCAGAGAATTGCCATCTGACTCGAAATAATGCGGCACACGCCACCTTCCTGGACACCCTGCTTGTTTGGGTGGAAAGGGAGAGGTAAGACTGGGTCCATTTCTGTTTTAGCCCCTGTTTCAACTGGGGCATTGCTTTTAGTCACAGTTTGGATAGTAAACACTTGCCTCAGGAACCCTTTATACTTCCATAAAGTCTTAAAATTATCTTCCCCAAACAAAATACCTCCTCTGAGAGGGGAAATTCCCAGTGGGGAGCCACCTGCAGAGCCAAAGAGGAGAGTTTCTTGTGATGAGAGAACTTCACCATCACAGACCACTCCCATCCCCAAGAATATCTGAACAAATCCTGTCAGGTCCTGCAGTGGCATCACACCCAGATCTCTCATCTCATCACCAAATTGACTGGTAGCATCAAAGCCTTCCACCATCTCAGCAGGTAGGAAGGCAGGTCTGTAACCAGTCTCCCCTCCTGTTCACATAACACACATGGTCTATGCATCCCACAAGTGGGCACTGCACTGGTCCTGGTGGAAAAGGAAGTGAGATCCCTGCCGCACAGGGATCCCGAAGTCCCATCAGCCTCTGCATCAGGCATCGCAGTCTAAATGATGAGCCTGACTCTTCTGCAAACCAGATGTTCCCTAATGAAGAGTTCCTCAATGACTTATTGGAGATTAAACACTGGAGTAAACAACTGAGCCACACTGACATATTTAACTTGCCCTTTGGTTTAGAACTAGGCTGTCCAATACACTAGCAGCAAGTCATGTGTGGCTATGGACATTTAAATTAAAATCAGACAGTTAAGACTCAATTCCTTGGTCATGCTAGGCATTTTTGAGTTTGATCACCACTGGTAGCTAGTGGCTACCGAGAGGTAAAGAATCTGCCAGCTACTGCAGGAGAGGCAAGATATAGAGGCTTGATCCCTGGGTCAGGAAGATCCCCTGGAGGAGCAAATGGCAACCCACTCCAGTATGCTTGCCTGAAGAAACCCATAGACAGAAGAGCCTGGCAGGCTACAGTCCATGAGGTCGCACAGAAAGTCAGACACAACTTAGCTACTACTAAACAACAGCAACCATGTTGGGTGCATGGATCTACAACATTTCCATCATTGTAGAAACTTCCAGTTTAGAGCCTCGATACTCAGAGTGGTTTAGAAGATCAAACTACAGCAAGCTTTAAGAAGGTTCAGAGCAACAGTTTTTATGCTGGCATCCTTGACTCCACCTTTTAGAAGCTCAGATTCTTAGCCTCACTGCAGACCTACTGACCGACTGATTAAAACTCCAGGGGTGGGCCAGCCATCTGTTTTAACAAGCCCTCCAGGGATTCTGATGTTGCTCAAGAACCACCAGTTCAGAGAACAACTCAGTCCAGAGACACTTGTCAACCACCAGTTAAGTGTCAACCTCAGGAATGCTTAGCAGTGCCTTGGCTGAGCATGCAGGCTGTGTGACAAGATCCAAATTTAAGCCTCAGATCTCCCATTTAGGAGCCATGGGTGAACGTTGCCATTCATTTAACCATAAAGCCTCTATTACCTCAGCTGTAAAATGGGGGAATCCTTGCAGCTTCCTTTCAAGGTTACTAGATGGATAGAGAGATACAGGGACGGTGAGTGGTCTGCTGGACTGTAAGCTGCCACACGTCAGTTTATCACCATCATTCCTGTCTGATTTCCATTCAATGCCTGATGCAGCCAATCATTGGCTTGACTTACTAAATGGGATTTTTACCTCTTTGACTGACAGATGGGTAGTGCTATGCCATTCCCTGAGAGGTACTGCTACACAAAAATGCTTTCTCAAAAGTTCAACACAGAGGACTTTACATAGGAAACTCCAGCCCAGTGGAGTGACGTGTTTATGGAGCTGGAGAAAAACACAAATATGACCTAGTGGACGCCCCACCCTGGGCTCTGAGCAAAAGTTCTACCTGGACAATGTGAAGTGTGGCAAACCGGCAGGCCAGAGTCTTTGGTCCTGAAATAGTTTTCTTATTTGAAAAAGTATGAGGGACTTGCCTGTCAGTCCAGTGGTTAAGAATCCGCCTTCCAATGCAGGTGGCGCGGGTTTAGTCCTTGGTTGGGGAATTAAGATCCCACACATGCAACTAAGAGTTCTCATGTCACAACTTAAGACCCTGAGTGCCAACTAAGACCCAGCTCAGCCAAATAAGTAATTATTATTATTTTTTTAGAGATTTTTGGTGAGGTAGGGGAGATGGCTGTCCCCTCTGAGACCCAGGAGGAGGAAGTCTTTTGGGTTGGTTGTTTGATTCATGTTTTATTTCACAAGGGCTTGGTTTATGGCTCAGATTCAAGCAAAACAGAGCTCCCAAAAGGGAAGAGGAGGGAGAAAAAAATAAATAAATAAAAGATGACTTATTGACACTGCCCAGTATTAAATTACCACTCTTCTGAAAGATTCCATGGATGAAGACACAACACCTGTGGGGTGAGGGGGTCTATTGGGAAGATGGCAAAGGGGGAGAAGGAAATAGTACTCAAAGCAGATCTGTGTGGGACTCCCCTGGCAGTCCAGTGGCTAAGTTTCCCCACTCCCAATGCAGGGGGCCTGGGTTGGATCCCTGGTTCAGGAACTAGATCCCACATGCCACAACTCAGAGTTCACATGCTGCAACTAAAGATTCTGCATGCTGCAACTAAGACCTGGCGCAGCCAAATAAATATTAAAAGAAAAAAAAAGAAGAAGAAAGCAGACTTGTTCTTGGTCCCAGACTGTTACACCAACTTCCTGCTGACCCCTGATGGACTCCAGCATGGTCTGTTAATTCCTTGACTAAAATGTTTTTTCTCTACCACCATGCTTCCAACTGCCACACTTGACCTTTGGAGATTGGCAGTTTGTTTTAAGATTCCCTTTCTACCTCCCCTGAGGAATTCGCCCCTGGCCCTAAAGTCTACCACAATTGCTTCTTCCTCTTCATCCACAGCTTACTGATCAACCTTTCTTTAAATTCTCTCATTCTGTCTTTGGAGCACCTCAATGTCTTCCACACTGGGCTACAGGCTCCTGAAAGGTGGCCACTACATAAACCCATTTTTCTTTCCTACAACCCAGCACACAGTGGCTGCCCAATGGATGTGGACAGTGAGCAAATGGCTTTGCACAGAGATTGCTGGAGGAACAACCCACTTGGCAGTTTGCCTGCTCTGCTACTTTGGGCTCTGTGTCCAATGCTCTCTGAAAAAACAGGTGGGAGTGCTGAAGCAGAAACTGGAGGCACCGAACAAGTCAACATGTTTTTAAATTATAACTCTTTTTCAAAACATCTTTTTAAGGCTTGCCCTCAATTGAGGAAAACAAGAGTAACTTCCCTCTTAAAACTGGTTTTCTCTTTTTTAAACCTTCTTATTTTGTATTGGAGTATAACTGATTAAGGTCTTCCCAGGTGGTGCTAGTGGTGAAAGAACTCGCCTGCCAATGCAAGAGACTTGAGAGACACAGTTTCAATCTCTGGTTTAAGAAGATGCCCTGGAGGAGGGCATGGCAGCCCACTTCATTATTCTTGACTGAAGAATCCCATGGACAGAGGACCCTGGTGGGCAACAGTCTATGTGGCTGCAAAGATTCAGACAGGACTGAAGTGACAAGCACAGCTGATTAACAACGTTGTGATAGTTTTAGGTGGACAGCGAAGGGACCCAGCCATACATATACATGTATCCATTCTCCCCCAAACTCCCCTCTCACCGGGGCTGCCATATGACATTGAGCAGAGTTCCCTGTGCTCTACAATAGGTCCTTGTTGGTTAAAACTGGCTTTCTCCCCTATGATCATGGAGGAAGTTACATTACTGATATGGGTGCTTCTCCCAAGACTCACCAAGTCCAAGGCCAGCCTGCCTCTGCCACTGCCTGAGGTGCCCAGAGGCTGCAGCCAAGGATCCTGGCTTCTTCCAGCAAACCCAGAGCTCTCTGGAGAGGGCAATGCCTACTCTAAACGTAACCCAGGACTTCCTTGGTGGTCTAGCGGTTAAGACTCCAGGCTGCCAATGCAGGGGGCATGGGTTCCATCCCTGGTCGGAGAACTAAGATCCCACACACCATGTGGCATGGCCAAAAGATTAAAAAATAATAATAATAATAACCCAAGTGTCCTGGTGTCCCAGTTCTTTCCATGCATACAGGTGTGGGGAGAGAGCAGCCTGCTAGGCCAGCTGGCCTAGGCTACCTTGTCCCTTTGGCCCCAACATTGAGTCTGCAGGGCACATGATGCTTTCTGCCATTACAAGATTGGTCTCCCAGGAGCCTCCCAAGATTGCCCTTCCCTGCCACTGGGCATCTATCTGGTCTTACCAGTTCATCAGATGGGGCCACAGATAAGCAATCCCCACCTGGAAAGACAGGGTACATTCCACCAGCCCACCCCAGCCTCCTCAGCCTCTTTCGTCTCCTTATACATCAGTAGATACATCAATAGATGTAAGTAGGTTTGAGGGGACAGGTCGTTGTGACTTAGTCGCTAAGTCGTGTCTGACTCTTTTGCGACCCCATGGACTGTTGCCTGTCAGTCCATGGGATTTCGCAGGCAAGAATACTGGAATATGTTGCCATTTCCTTCTCCAGGGGATCTTCCTGACCCACAGATTGAACCCTTGTCTCCTGCATTGGCAGGTGGATTCTTTACCACTAGAGTCACCTGGGAAGCCAGGAACTGCCACATCAAGGACAAGTTGAGCTGGGTCCCAACTCTGGCTTTGCAGGTCACAAACCACAGAAGGCACAGTAGCCCCGCCAGCTGACTCTCCTCTCCTTGCCGAAGGAGAGCTCATCAGGGAGGGATGCTGCCTGGCTATGGGGCTTTGGTCCTTTACACCCTGTCCCGGGCAAACACCCCGAGGTACAGCCGTCAGAGCCCTGTGTAACCCCGAGGCTGGCAGCTGGAAAGTCAGGTGGTGCTCAGAGCAGCCTGATCACAGAGTCCAGCGACCCTCAAAGGGGATCCTCTCCCAGAACAGAGTCAGAACATGGAGCTGCCTGTGTCAGACTGTGGACTCCATACCTTCCTGGTGGGTGGTGGCCACTGTCCTAGCTGGATAAGTGATTTTAGCCACAAACACTTTGTCTGCTGTGTTGTTTAACCTAAAATACTAGCATTAGCAGTTGGTGTGGCACTTCTCCTGGCCTGCAATTGCCCCCTAGATGTGCCCACTTGAGTCTGAGACTCCAGAAACATTGCTGTGAAAATGCCCCAGCCCCACCACCACCACCACCACCTCCTGGGATATCTGCTGGCCCCCCTCCTATCCATCCTCCACAGGAAGATGTGTTGGCTTGATCCCACAAATACCTTTGTTTCAAAGAGCAAAAAATCCATGCTAAATAAGGGGGAGGTTGCAGCCCGCGCCGAGGCAGAGACAGCAGAGCGCGAGACCTGAAGCACCTTCAGAGTGACTTTCAGGAGTCTGGACTTTATCCTGAAAGCTGGGGTGGGGGGTGGGGGACACTGGCAGAGCAGAGGAGCCAGGGGAACACATGTAATTTATAGGGATGCTGCTGGCTGAGACAGAGGGGAGGGACGGGGGAGAACCAGATTGCCGCCCAGAGGACTCTATTGAAGTTGGGTGAATCCAACACATATTTATTGAGGGCCTGCTGTATGCTGGTTCTAGACGCTGGACTACAGAGGAAACCACTCAGGAAAAGACCCTGCCATGGGTTGGGTTAGAGCTTAGTCTACTGTGGGTGGGTGGGAGCAGAGAAAGAATAAAGAACAAATAAGAGCATCCTGTATGTGGTTTGATGGTGTCAAGAGCCATAGAGAAAAGTCAAGCAGATGAGGTGAGGAGAAGCTGCTAATTTATGTGGATGGTTAGGGAAGTTCTCACTGAGAAGGTGACACCTGAAGGTGGGTTCTGGGAGGAATCCAGGCAGAGGGACCCACCAGGGGGACGGTGCTGGGTGGAGCACGAGGTCAGGAGCTGGAGCTCAATAGGGAAGATAGAGGATGGCAGGAGACCACACACCTAGGAAAGAGACAATGCCTCTAGTCACAGCAGGGCCCATCTGGCTCAGCGCTTCATCAATTATCCAATCAGGTGGGGTTGGCTTAAAAAGGACCTGCTGTATAGGGACCCCTTTATGAATCACAACTTTGTTGTGGCAAAGGGGCTTGTAAAACTCAGGGAAGCTAGGAGCCATGCTGTGCAGAGCTACCCAAGATGGACGGATCATAGTGAAGAGTTCTGACAAGACGAGATCCATGAGAGGAGGAAATGGCAATCCACTCCAGCAGTCTTGCCTGGAGAACCCATGGACAGTATGATAAGGCAAAAAGATACGACATCAAAAGATGAGTTCCCCTCAAGTCAGAAGGCGTCCAATATACTACTGGGGAGGAGTGAAGGCAATTACTAATAGCTTCAGAAAGAATGAAGCAGCTGGGCCAAAGCAGAAACAATGCTCAGGTGTGGATGTATCTGGTGGTGAGAGTGAAGTCTGATGCTATAAAGAAACAATATTGCATAGGAACCTGGAATGTTAGGTCCATGAATGAAGGCAAAGATTGAGGGCAGGAGGAGAAGGGGGTGGCAGAGGATGAGATGGGTAAATAGCACCACTGACTCAGTGGACATGAATTTGAGAAGACTCCAGAAGACAATGGAGGACAGAGGAGCCTTGTGGGCTATCATCCATGGGGCCACAAAGAGTTGGAGATGACTGAGTGATGGAACAACCACCACCACCACCCTACAGGGAACTACATCTTCCCTCACTCTCAGTCCCTGTGGTTCAAGTGGGGCTCATTCAGTCACCTTGGATCCCTAGGTAGACAAGTGACCCAACCTGGCAAATGAACATGCTCAGCTCTCTGGCTGTTGTGATTGGTTCAGGGGTGGTCACATGACCCGAGACAAAGAACTAATGGGAAAGCTGGTTCTCATCCTACCGTGGCTGACAAGCTTGGAACTGCTGGAGCCATCCTGGCTTCAGTGCAGGGAGAGCCTGCCTGACAATGAAGCTTGTACAGAGCAGGCAGAACCTAGCCCTGGAGAGAGACAGCACTTGAGCACCCGGATCCAACTCTGCCTGAAGCTAGTGCTGTCCCCGGACTTCTCAGCTACCTGAGCCAATGAAGTTCCTTTTTGGTTAAGCCAACTTGAGCTGTGTCTCTGACATTTGCTAGGGAAAAACAATCCTAAGGAGCCCAAAGGGGAGGGCAAGATGAAGGTTGATTCTTACAAGTCTCTTTGCTCTCATAAAATGTCCATTTTCATTGACGAGGCCTCAAATGAGTTTTCTGGGAAAAGAGATTTCCTTTCTCCAATTCTGCATGCCCTCCCCCAAAACCTGTGTGTCCCTAGGAAGGGTGACTCACATTAGGAAAAAAGAGAGTCACTGCCACGACCATGGTCCAGGACTTTTCTGTCGGATTCCACAAGAACCACCTAGCAGCCTGCCTCCCACCCCCACACCAGTCCATCACCCACAGACCAGCCAGTGTGCCAAAGCATGACGCGTTTAGGTGTAAAACCCTCTAATGGCTCCGATCGAATGTAGGATGAAGTCCAAACTCCTCATCCAGCCCCGCACAGCCTAGCCTCCTCATCAACATGCTCTCACACCAGGCTCCATTCCCGCCCCCATGGCCACTTCTTCATTTCCTCTGAAGATGCCAAGCTCCCTTCCTGCCCCAGGACATTTTTGCATACAGTCCTTGGAATGCTATCCTCCATTCCACTAATCCTCGGGTCTCAGTTAAAGCCCAGATGGAGTCAGCCAGGAGGGCAGACCACAAAGACCCTGAGTTAGTCTCCTCTCATGGGCACACCAGAATCACAACTATTTGCAGAAAAACAACTGATGGAAACCCCTGCCCTTTTCTTAAAATTAATTTTCATTGGAGTACAGTTGCTTTACAGTGTTGTGTTAGTTTCTGCGGTACAGCAAGTGAACCAGCTATGTGTATACACAATCCCCTTCTCTTTGGATTTCCTTCCCATTTAAATCACCACAGAGCACTGAGAAGAGCTCCCCGTGCTGTACAGTAGGTTCTCATTGTTATTGTTTAGTTGCTAGGTGTGTCCAACCCATTGTAATCCTACGGACTATAGCCCGCCAGGCTTCTCTGTCTATGTGATTTTCCAGGCAAGAATCCTGGAGTGGGTTGCCATGCCCTCCTCTAGGGGATCTTCCCAACCCAGGGATGGAACCCACATCTCTTGCTTTGCAGGCAGATTCTTCACCACTATGCCACCTGGGAAGCCCAATATTTAGTGGTCCATCAGGGCCACCAGACTTAGGACAAGGGAGGTGGGCTGTGAAAGTTTCCACAAAGGGCCAGGGGCCCCAGAGGGCTGATGTGAGAACCCTGAGACTAGCGTGCGGCCCACGGGGGAGCCCCCTGGGTTCGGACACAGCAAGAGCCCAGTGTGCTGGCACCTGCTGTGTCTGGAAGCCAGGCTGGAATATCCTGAGGCAGGCCTGGCCGCAGTTCAGAGAGCGCAGCCTTCCTCCCGGCTCCCGTTCTCAGGCTCACACAAACCCAGGAAGGGCAGAGACGGGGAATGTTTGCACAGCCGATAGGCCTTGTCCACTCCTCTCTCTGCCCGCCAGATTGGAGTCGAGAGAGCATGCTTGGTTTTGGTTCAAGTTTGGGCCAGAGTCCTCCTTTGATCTGAGGGGCTTGTCTCTCCCTGGGTTATTTATTTGTAGAAACTGCTCTGGTTTCCTATGACTTCAAATACACATAAGGGAGCTGACGCCAGGCGGAGTCCCAGCTCAGGTTTGTTTTACTGCCTCATGTGTCACTGACTCCTCACGCCTGGGATCGGTTACCTGTATTCCTGCACACAGATGTGATTCAATGCTCCGGTCTAGGAAACAAAAGCCTGTGATCTTGGGGGGCAAATGGGCTCCTATAAACCTGATGTGGAGAAATGACTAGAAATCAGCAGTCCTGGGAGAACTTGGGCAAGGCTCCTCTGGGCCTCTGGTTTTGTTTTTTGTTTTTGTTTTTCTGTAAAGGAAGAGCCAGGGAGATGTGTATTTTTGTGCTTATTCAGAACTGGGTCCCACATGAGAGCTGTGACGCGGTGAATAAGGATGGAAAAATGGTGGATGGTGCCTGCTGGGAGGAGCTCTAGGACAAGCTCTGAGCTCTGGGGACCCCCTCTGCTTCACCACTAGGGGACCCCAGGGCTCCACATCATTGCATGCCCCCAACACTACTATGAAAAATTTCAAACACAGCCACATTGAAAGAATTTCACAGCAAATAGTAACATACCCGTGACCTAAATGCTACTAACAAGATGCTACTCTATTTGCCTTATTGCATAGCTATCTATTCATCCATCTCTCTATTCATCCAGAAATCAGCCTTATTTTTTAATTAATTATTTTTTTTAATTGAAGGATAATTGCTTTCCAGAATTTTGTGTTTTCTGTCAAACTTCAACATGAATTAGCCATAGGTATACATATATCCCCTCTCTTTTGAACCTCCCTCCCATCTACCTCCCCATCCCATCCATCTAGATTGATACAGGGCCCTTGCTTAATTTTTCTGAGCCATATAGCAAATTCCCGTTGGCTATCTATTTTACATGTGGTAATGTAAGTTTCCATGTTACTCTTTCTGTACATCTCATCCTCTCCTCCCCTCTCCCCATGTCCTTAAGTCTATTCTCTATGTCTGTTTCTCTATTGCTGCCCTGTAAATAAATTCTTCAGTACAATTTTTCTAGATTTTGTATATATGTGCTAGAATATGATATTTATCTTTCTCTTTCTGACTTACTTCACTCTGTATAATGGGTTCTAGGCTCATCCACTTCCTTACAACTGACTCAAATGCATTCCTTTTTATGGCTAAGTAATATTCCAAGAAATCAACCTTATTTTTATAGTTGCATTTCAAAGCAAATTGTAAGCACTGGTACACTACCCCTCAACTGCTTCAGCATGCAGTTAGTTAATAATAAAGCTCAATATTTACCTAATTTTTTTAACCTTTTGAGGTAAAGTTTATATGTAACAAAGCACACCAATCTTAAGTGCAGGTTTGCTGAGTTTTGACAGATGCATACACCCGCATCACCCAAGAACCAACTAAGGCACAGAACATTACCATTCTTCTAGAAAGTTCTCTCGTGCTTTGTCTGAGTTAATTCCCTTTCACAAGAGGCAGCCACTGCTCTAGCAGAGAAATACCAGAACCCAACCACAGATTTGTTTTGCCTGTTCTAGAAGATCATATAAAAGGAATTATCCAAGATGCAGTCTTTTGGGTGAACCTTTTTTTCCTTCTAACACTTCTGGGATTCATTCACACTGTTACATAAATCTATAGTTCAGTTCTTAGGACTGCCGAAAGTGGTAGTTGCTCAGTTGTGTCTGACTCTCTGTGACCCCATGGACTGTTCCCTGCCAGGCTCCTCTGTTCATGAGATTTCCCTGGCAAGAACACTGGAATGGGTTGCCATTCCCTACTCCAGGGGATCTTCTCAATCCAGCCATTGTACCCGGGTCTCCTGAATTGCAGGCAGATTCTTTACTGTCTGAGCCACGAGGGAAGACCTACCATCCACTAAGGGGCTCTGAAATTCTGGGATAGTTCTGTGGTTTCTTCTTAAGCTTGGAGTGGCTTAAGAAAATTTTATGATAGTACTTTGTGGATTATTCTTTCCTCTTTCTGTATTCCCCTTTCCCATTCAAATGCTCTCTGCTCAGTGCTCTAGGTTAAGATTCCTTTCCAGCACACAAGGCTGTCATCCTCTTCCATCTGAAGGAGGTTTTGAGAGAATTAAGAGAGAGAATGTACACAAAGAGCTTAGACGAGCCTCTGCTCTTCAGTTAGCATGCTGTAAAATCTACCCTCCATTCCTAGCTGTGCTCTCAGAAAGGGCAGAACAGTGACTGATTCATATCTGCTGAAAACAGCGGACACTCTTTCAGACGGAATGCTTCTGAGAGTCTTGCCCTGAGAAGTCAGGACCCCGGGCATGCGTGCGGGTCAGTCCCGGGTCTCTTTCTTGCCAGATGGATGCTACTGAAGATGGAGTTCCAGGGGAGGGACTGCACAGAGCCTGAAATGTCCCCTGGGCCCTCAATGCCACCCACACCTGGTTCCCAGCCAGGAAGAGCGCTCACCTCAGGCTCTGGTTTCCTCTGCTGAGCTGAGCTGCAGCCCAGGATGCTGGCCTGGGTTCAGCCCAGTTTGGCTGTGCTGCCTAAGATCTTCCAGAAGCTTCAGTTGGAAAAAGTTACCCCTTGCTTTTTCACCATTAAATGGGAGGGAGTTGGCTCAGAGAGGAGGTGGTGCTATCAACTCAGGGCAGGTCTACCTGACTCACCCAGGACCTGCACAAGCAGGGGTCGTGCCCAGCTGGCATCTGACCCAGAACTCTCTGATGGCTAAGCTTCTTCTTGCCTCCAACTGTTGCCCCTAGGATTCAACCTGGAAGTTGTATTTCCAGCACCTTGGAGTCAGGAAGGACCTTCAAACCCATGGAACCCACGATTTGCCCCAAGTTTCATCATGAAGATTCAAAGCCAGGTCCCAGTGCAATTCAACATACACATGTCTCTGTTCAGTTGAACAATATGAAATTGGTGCTATTCAACCATATTGAACCTCAGAAATAGTAATTTCATATGAGTCAACCTGTCCATGCATCCAGTCCCTATTATATGCCACAACTACTGAGCCCTCTTGCTGCAACTACTGAAAAGCCATGGCCATGAGAAGCCTGTGCGCTGCAACTAGAGAGTGGCCCCCACTCTCTGCAACTAGAGAAAAGCCCAAGCAGCAGAAGATCCAACTGACAGTGAAAGTGTTAGTCGCTCAGTCGTGTCTGACTCTCTGCGACTCTATGGACTGTAGCCCACCAGGCTTTTCTGTCCATGAAATTGTCCAGGCAAGAATACTGGAGTGTGTTGCCATTCCCTTCTCCAAGGGATCTTCCCGACCCAGGGGTCAAACCAGCGTCTCCTGCATTGCAGGTGAATTCTTTACCATCCAAGCCACCAGGGAAACCCCATAAAGATCTGGCACATCCTAAATATATAAACAAAATTATTTATATATATATATAAAAAGAAGTCCCAGATCCTAGACCAGACTGATTGGACTGGTGGGGAGGGGGCGGGGGGACAAAAACTGACCAAAGCTAAGCTGATTCATTTTCTTTTCGTCCAGTCCCTCCTTTCTTGAGGTTTGGCTTTATATCTGCTTTAGATTCTAGCAGACACCCTCTGTGTCCTTACAAGAAATCCAACACTTCTGATTTTTTTTTTTCATTTTTGCTAAATTTAGCTCAAATTTAATTTCTGTTACTTGCAACAAAAGAGTCTTAGTTTGTCAGCCCATAAAAGAGCGATCTGGCGTTGCCCTCCTAGGGTCTTAAATGGGCCTTGAATCTTGCACAGCACTGTTTTCTGCATGGATTTCTACCCTATTCCCACTGACTCTCTTGTGCGGCTACAACCCCACTTCTGGTGGCCAAGACTTTGCATTGATAGGGGATGCAATGCCCCCTGTCTGTCTCTGTATCCCAGGACTGGACAGGAGTGAGCCTAGCAAGATTCATGGAGATGGCAGACATGCGTGAGGGCCAGTGGGGGCATTTCACTGCTCAGCTATGTCAGCACCTACTAGGAGCTGCTCCCGCTTGTTTACAGTTCAATTCATGTTGGAACAAAGACAAGCCAAAAATCAAATAAACAGATTCCAGACACTTAGCACAGCACACACTTTGTCTTCTCTCTCTTTGAGGACTGCAAATGAGATAAGCACCACTTTACCTGGCTCTTCTCCAGGGCCCTGGCACAGAAAGGTAAAAGGAAGGGAATGAGAATATTCCTCAGAGTATGCTATGACATGAAAGCAGAGGAGTCAGGCCCTTCTTTGAATGAGACAAAAGATTTTTTTTTTTTTTTAAACATGTTTCAGTACAAAGGAAGATGGTGCCAGAGGAAATGACCGTAGGCCAGTCAGAACATTTCTGGTGCCATAAAAATAAACTGCCTTCCTCAAGACTTGACTAATTCCATTACTGCTATTAGTTATTGTGTGTACCTCTCCAATTTCCAAAAATCAATATAGAAAACAGTCACTGAATCCCAAAGATTCTGACTCTGCTTCAAACGATACACCGAGTGTCTCCTATGCGCCAGACGTTGGGCTATTTCTTTACTTACTAACTAGCCCACCCCTCCCCATATTCCAGAGGTTGAGTGATTTGTCCAGACTCACATAATGGGTAAGTGATATGTCTCTTCTACGGTCCAAATTGTCTGGTTTTCAAGCCACTGTCTTGTTCTGGCTGCGTGTGTGCAGGCTAAGTCGCTTCAGCCATGTCCGACTCTGAGACCCCATGGGCTGTAGCTTGCCAGGCTCCTCTGTCCATGGGATTCTCCAGGCAAGAATACTGGAGTGGGTTGCCACTTCCTTCTTCAGGGGATCTTCCTGACCTAGGGATTGAACCTGGGTCTCTTATGTCTCCTGAATTGGCAGGCGGATTCTTTACCACCAGCACCACCAGGGAAGCCTTTGTTTTGCCCGCTCCACGGTCATAAGGAACAGATGCTTTCTCGGGAGGACCGCAGGGAACTCCCAGACCAGCACCTTTTCCTGCCCAGCAAACTCTGCCTCCTCCCAGTCTTGCTTGAGGGCCCAGCCCACCCACAGTACATTCTGCAGTGACCTCTTACATCAGTATCATCTCTTCAGTCATGGGCATGAACCACTGTGTTGCCTTTCTGAGCATTCACAGTGGCCTCCTGACCAACCTGCTGTCCCCAACCTCTTCCTCCTTCTGATCCATCCACTGCACTGCTTCCAGAATAGTCTTATGGCATCTTGTACTTTACACCCTTGTAAAGCCTTTGATGTCTGAGGCCCCTCATGAAGTGGTCCCCAGCTGCCCCTCACAGCCTCACCTCTTGATACTTTCTATGCCTTTCCCACTTATTCTTTATATATGTATAATTTCATTTTTAATTGGGGCATAATTGCTTTATAATAGTGTGTTGGTTTCTGTCATGCATCATCATGAATCAGCTACAGTTACAGATATGTCTCCTCCCTCTTGAACCTCCCTCCCACCTCCCACCCTATCCCATCCCTCTAGGTTGTCATAGAGCACCCCAATGTTCACTGAAGCACTATTCACAATAGCTAGGACATGGAAGCAACCTAGAGGTCCATCAACAGAGGAATAGATAAAGTTGTGGTACATACACAAATGGAATATTACTTAGCCATAAAAAGGAGTGCATTTGAGTCAGTTCTAATGAGGTGGATGACCCTAGAGCCTGTTCTAGAGAGTGAAGTAAGTCAGAAAGAGAAAAACAAATATCATATATTAATGCACATATACTGAATCTAGAAAGATGGTACTGATGAAGCTATTTGCAGGGCAGCAGTATAGACACAGACATAGAGAGCAGACTTCTGGACACAGTTGGGGAGGAGAGGGTGGGACGAACTGAGAGACTAGCATTGAAACATATACTTTATCATATGTAAAATAGATAGACAGTGGGTAATTGCTATATGACATAGGAAGCTCAAATCTGATTTTTTTTTTTCCTTGTCCTTTTTTATTTTTCGGCCCAGCAGCAAGGCATACAGAATCTTATTTCCCTTAGTTCAGGCCCATGCCCCCTGCAGTGGCAGCATGGAATCTTAACCCCTGGACTTTCAGGGAAGTACCCCCACCCATTCATATTATCTTGTTTGCTGCTGCTGCTGCTGCTAAGTCGTTTCAGTCGTGTCTGACTCTGTGCGACCCCATAGATGGCAGCCCACCAGGCTCTGCCACCCCTGGGATTTTCCAGGCAAGAGCACTGGAGTGGGTTGCCATTTCCTTCTCCAATGCATGAAAGTGAAAAGTGAAAGTGAAGTCACTCAGTCATGTCCGCTCTTCGAGACCCCATGGACTGCAGCCCACCAGGCTCCTCCGTCCATGGGATTCTCCAGGCAAGAGTACTGGAGTGGGTTGCCATTGCCTTCTCTGATTATCTTGCTTATTTCTGGCTATTTCCATTCTGCCTCACTTTGAGGACTTCCCAATGACCCTAATTGACGCCTCGCTTCCTGATAAACTCTTTCTCGGTGTTGCTCACTCCTCTTAACCAAACCCAACTTTCCAATTAAGAGACACCCTCCACAACCTTTGTGACCTTCCTCCGCCACAATTATCTGGCTCCTGCCTGCACGGAAGCCGGGCACCAGCAGAGTGGGTAACATCCTGTTGTGTGCAGGGCGGGGGGGTGAGCCAGAGGGAGGAGACTGGGATGACTCAGGGGTTCGTGGCCTGGGTGGGATCCCCGGCAAGAGAAGGGTGCGCAGATTTCTTAGCTGCCTGGAAGAGCGTGCAGGACTGGAGCTGGCATCACGGCCAAGTGTAATGTGCAACGGGAGCTGTGTGTGTGTATGAAGGAGGGGAAATCCAGGGGCCAGAAGAGCAGTGTGGGCTGTAGATACAGTTTAAAAAGGTCCCCAAAGCCATGGGGGAGGGTGTGTGAGCTCATCGGGGGCCACACAAACTGTGAGAGCCCTGGGAGCAGGCTTCAGCGGGGGTGACCCTGCAGAGTTCCCTCTGAGGTGGGTACACCCCACACTGCAGAGTGGGCCCCACTTTCAGAGGCTGGGAAACCAGTTTCTGCACGGCAGCTTCCTCCACCCCATCCTCCTGCCCAGGCTCCCCGCCCCCTCCCATGCCTTCCCGTCCATGGGCAGCCTGTGCCCTTTGGGCCAGCAAAGCTGTCAGAGCATTTGAAGTCCCCACCTGGTGCCTGTGTGTGGGGCCTGAGATCCACCCGCCAGTACCTGGCCGCCAGCCAAGCCCACCACCTGCTCGCTCAGGTGCCTGCCTCTCCTCCACCTGCAGCTGCCAGCTCCCACAGGCCCCAGGCTGATGGAACTCTCTAAGGAGTCTCTGATCCTCTCCAGGAATATCAAGGGGGTGGTTTCCTTTCTGACATATACTCATTGAAAGAGTAACCCCAGAGGAGATTCTCCCCCACACAGGGGATGTGAACAGAACTTCATCTCCCTCCCTGGAAATGCCAGCTGCTGCGTGAGTCCCAGCCAAGGAGAAACGGGCCCCGGGGGCTTAGGTCTTGGCAAGGCTGGGGCCTCTGCCTCCCCACCAGCTGTTCCTGAGCCAACGGGCCTGTAAATGTGTTACAAGGTGTCTCTCAGGTTGTGTGAGGCCAACCCAGAGTGTCAGAGCTGAGAGCATGGGGGGCAGGAACAGTTGAGGGGTGGTTGCCTGGAAACCAAATCTCTCTCATCTGCCCCTTCTCCAGGATTCTCGGGAGTTAAAATGCTGGTGGAGGCCAGGTGATAAGGCCGGAGGAGGAGAAAGCCATGTAGCTCCCGGAGGCCAGAATCAGAGATCTCCCCGTCAGCTCTCCCAGACCATGCAGGGATCTCTCACAGGATTTTTCCAAACTTTCTGCTAAATAATCCATTTTCTCTTTTATCAGGGTCATCTTCCTCTTAATGGTCTGAAGATCATCCTGTTCATTGTTTAGAGAGTTCTGCAGCTCCCCTCTTGGGGTTAAAGTCCCCTTTGTCCCTGCAGGAGGTTGAGATACAGGCTGGAGAGCTCTGCGTGGGTGACATCGCCATCTCAGGAAAATCACAGAGAGCCTCCCAGGAGGAGCGGTAACCTCTCTGCATCTCATTATCCCAACTTGCTGCTTCTGGTCCCTCCGGTCTGCGCAGACTGGCTGATTAGCATCTGCCACGTGGTCGGCTGGCACTCACATCCTGCCTTAGCATCCTGTCACTCTGTAACACTCTGAACAAGCCTGCGGTTTTGCCATGCTGGGAGATGAGCTCTGAATGGGTCTTTGTGAGCACATGGAGTAGGACCTGTCTTCTTAGTGGCACTGCCAGCTGCTGCTCCTGGCAACCAGCATTACCACACAGCCACCAACTGCAGAGGATGGTCAAAGGCATCTTGCTGGAGCAGAAAGGGAGGAACTAGCTGACACTGCCAAACTTGATTGCTACCTCAAGTAGCTTCTCAGCTCTCTTACTGTTGCTGTTCAGTTGCTCTGTCATGTCTGACTCTTTGCGACTCCATGGACTGCAGCAGTTCTCTGTCCTTCACTATCTCCTATAGTTTACTCAAACCCATGTCTGTTGAGCCGGTGATGCCACCCAACCATCTCATCCTCTGTAGCCCCCTTCTCCTCCTGCCCTGTCTTTCCCAGCATCAGGGTCTTTTCCAATGAGTCAGCTTTTTGCATCAGGTGGCCAAAGTACTGGAGCTTCAGCTTCAGCATCAGTCCTTCCAGTGACTATTCAGGGTTGATATCCTTTAGGATGGACTGGTTTGACCTCCTTGCTGTCCAAGGAACTCTCAAGAGTCTTCTCCAGCACCACAGTTTAAAAGCATCAGTTCCTCGGTGTTCAGCTTACTGGATCCTCCCAAAGTGATCCTCAGTTGCTGCTGGGGATGCTGGAATGCCCAGGCTCTGCCTCACCCTGGGAAACCTTCTGTTGGCTCAGGTTTGCTTTATGACAGTAGTTTTAATCACACAGCCCGAAGTTCACTAGTCACTAATTCACAAAAGCTATATAATTACCATCTGGGGCATTTAAAAATATGCAAACTCTTGGATTTTCCTGATGGTCAGGTGGCTAAGATTCCACATTCCCAATGCAGGGGGCCCAGGTTCTATCCCTGGTCAGGGAACTAAATCCCACATGCTACAACTGAAAGTTCAGTTGCCACAACTAAAAGATTCCTCGTGCACCAAGGAAGATGGAAGATTCTGTGTGCAGTCACTAAAACCCAGTGCAGCAGAACAGGCAAGTCCATAGAGAGAGAGGAGGTTCTGCTTCTGGTTGCTGTAGACTGGGGAGGCACAATGGACAGGAACTGCTAATGGGGAGGGTCTCTGCTAACTGAGATGACCAAATGTTCAAAAAATAGATAGTGGTGGTGATGATGGGTACATAGTTCTATCAATATAGTAAATACTACTGAATTTTATTGGGTTCGTCAAAAAGTTCATTCGGGTTTTTTTTCATAAGATGTTACAAAAAACCTGAATGAACTTTTTGACCATCTCAATCCACTTCAAAAGAATGAATTTTATGGTTTCTCAGTCTTGTCTGACTCTTTTGCAACCTTGTGGACCCATGGACTATGGCCTGCTAAGCTCCTCTGTCCATGGGATTAGCCAGGCAAGAAGAATACTGGAGTGGATTACCATTTCCTCCTCCAGGAAATCTTCCCAACCCAGGAATCGAACTGGATTCTCTTATGTCTCCTGCATTGGCAGGTGGATGCTTTACCACTAGCACCACCTGGGAAGCCCCAGGTGAATTTTATGGTATGTAAATTAAAATCTCAATAAAGCTGTTAGAAAAAACTCTAGGCACTGTCATTGCTCTCCATATGCCTTTGGACAAGTCAGCCTCAGTATTCTAATCTATAAAATGGAGATGGGCATGCTCTAGAGAGTGCTTGTGAATCATAGGACACTTATGAGGATTCATTAAGCATTAGAGCTGTCAATCATTATTATCATAAGAATCATAATATGAAATTGGACTTGGCTTACGTGATTTGCAAGCATTACTATAATGCTTTCAACAGCACAGCTCGGTGAACAATTTTGCTTCTGTTCATACGCACAGATGGAGATGAGGCTCAGAGAGACACTCACAGGCCCTCACCTAGGAAATAGATGAATGAAGATTCAAATCTCGACTTGTCTCACTCCAAGTCTATCATTAATTTATCTGTTCTCTCATTCACTCAATAGTCCAGCTCTGATCCAGGCACTGGGGAACCAACATTCAACAAAACAGCCTTGATCCTCATCCTCTTGAAGTTCAGACTCTTGGTGTGACCAACATGTATCAAATAGTCACAAAATCAAGTGCATAACAACAAACAACACAGTTACCGCATGGGATGCTACGAAGGAGGACAACAGGAGAAGTACTAAAAAATGCAGGCTGGCAAGGGGGTGGGCAGGGAGAGCCTCAGGATACCCAGACCTGCAAGACGCAGGTGACCTGCCCAGGATGAGGGGAAGGGTGCTCCTGGCAGGCTGAGTGACTATGTGAGCAGGTGACTGTGGGTCCCCCACCCACTGTGTGCGTGAGTGGGTGGGAGGGGAGGCACCCACTGATACTGCAAAGGGGTTAGGCAAAAACTACTCCATCAACTGTCCTTCCTCATTCCACATGTTCTGGCCAGAAGCAGGAGGATCATGTGGTGATGCAGGCTGAGCAGGCAGGGAGAGGAGGCACCTGTCTGTCACCCTCCAGGAGTAGTTTCGGGGTGGGGTTGGTGTAGCGGAGGGCGTGCCCACCGAGGACGGGGTCAGACTGAGCTGTTGATGGGATGGGTGGGATGAGGTGTTTTGGAAGAGCTCACTCAGATCTGAATGGCAGAAGTGGGAGGGGCCAGCCCTGGAACGTCTCTTGGCTTCCCCTGTCATTGCGTGCAGCTGCATGAGCCTCCACGACCTCGGCCTTCTCCCACATTCCTGGCTCTAATCCTGCCCTGCCTATCACACCCAGTGACTCGACCTGCCTCACGGACAGGACTTTCTATCTCATTATGGCTCACCTGCCCCATTGCAGGCGACAGCTCAAGTCACCATAGAACTCTTGAAGGCTGGAATAAGTGCTGGTCTGGTCCCACTGAACCAAAATCAAATTCATAGCAACATTACTCAAACACCTGTCTTTCCTGGATGGAGACCAAAAGACCAGATAACCAGAGAGAAGAGAAGATGGCAACCAGCATTTCCAGCGTTTACTCATTGATTTATCCCTGAGGTTTTTTTCTTTATGAAATAATTATATACCAGCTTGTGGTTACCAGGTGGTGCTAGTGGTAAAGAACCTGCCTGCCAATGCAAGAGACATGTGAGACGTGGGCTTGATCCCTGGGTTGGGAAGATCTGCTCAAAGAGGGCACAGAACCCCCACCAGTATTTTTGCCTGGAGAATTCCATGGACAGAAGAGCATGGCGGGCTACAGTCTGTGGGGTCACAAAGAGTTGGACACGATCGAGGCGACTTAGCACAGCACATAAACCAGCTGGAACACAATATTTGCTTAATATATATCTTAAATGTATTCCTCCTCAAACAATACCTTCATCCTCTAATAAATCAGTGTCAAGTCACTCGTTACTACAAAAATGTTTTAAAGTCTGTTCATGTTTGAAATCATTTCATAAATCGCTCATCTTTGGGGCATTGTGGACTAGCTGACGTGGACATTTTTTCTCAAGCACGAACAGGCACAGGACGTGGTATGTGATGGTTCTGGGGCCCTGGGACCTGCCTACCAGAGCAGCTGGGTCTGGTGTCTCCCCAGCTCTCCCACCAGGGCTGGTCCTGCCCGGCCTTGACTGGTTCCTCACCCCAGCCTCACCAGGCTCCCAGATCAGCCTCCATCACCCCCAAACTCTCTGCCATCACCAGGTAAGCTCACTGGTGCTGGCAGGCCCTGAAGGGGAGGTAGGGACCCAGGAAGTGAGGGGCAGCCCCATCTGGCCCCAGCCAACCATGGAGCAGCTGCTCAGGTTCAATAACCTTTTTTAAAAAAAGAAAAAAGTCTTCATTGAAATGAGCAGACATTCCTCTCCAGGCCGCCCCAGCCCGTGAGTCATTCGGGGGGTGGGTCTCAGGACTCCACCCCCACTGTGGAGGCAAGGGCCACCCAAAAAGCCCACAGAGGAAGGAGCGGGCAGAGGGGTGGCCTAGCTAAATCTGGAAGAGGGGCCCACAGCTGTTGCCACCCCCGCCTGCCCCTACATCCTGGCATTTGGCTTATTTACGGGCCTCTGCTTTTGGAGGGAGCCCTGCCAGCTCTTCTGCCTGAGACACCCTGAGCCTTTAGGGAAGGGGTGCAGGCCGCCTGGCGGGCTCGGGTAGCTGCGGCTCAGCCCCAGGAAGGGAGGCGGCACACGAGCAGCCGGGGTCACTTGAGCAGGAAGTCCACACCCACTGACCAGCTGCTCCTGAGCAGGCTGTGGGTACCAGGGAGGTCAGCTTGGGTTGCTCCAACCTGCCCGAGCAGTTGCTGGTGGCAGCCTTGGGGTGCCCTGCCTTCCTCGGAGGGGAGCATGTGAGGTTGGTTCTCCCCTGGGTAGGCCCCTGTGGAGAGTCAGTGACCTGAACTAGGGGAAGGTAGGCAAACACAGGGCTGCGTTCTCACTGGCTCTGTCCCTGGTTCACTGGGAGGCCATGGGCCATGTCTGATTCCTCCCCGTGTCCGGGCAGAACAAGGGGAGGTCTCTTACCTTCCCAGGGCCATGCCACCAGCAGTGTAACTTTCCTTCCTGGTGAGCAGCAGGCCTCTCTCCTGAGCCCCCGAGGGGATGCTAGGAGACAGGTAAAGGGGACCCAGGATAAGAGTCTCTGCAGGATGGGCTGTCTCCACCATGCAGGCACACCCACTGTACCTCTAGCCTGGAAGAAGCATTGTCTACACACCCAGCCTAGCCAACTCCCAGCACAGAGGGCACGTGCAGGACCCACAGAAGGGCAGATACCCTTGACTGATACACCCAGAGCACCAAAATGTACCAGCCTCATAGGAAAGTGAAAGTGTTAGTCACTCAGTCATGCCCAACTCTTTGCAACCCCATGAACTGTAGCTGGCCAGGCTCCTCTGTCCATGGGATCCTCCAGGCAAGAATACTGGAGCGGGTTGCTCTTTCCTTCTCTGGGGGTAACTTCCTGACCCAGGGATTGAATCCAGGTCTCCTGCATTGCAGGCAGATTCTCTATCATCTGAGCCACCAAGAAGTCTCATAGAAGGTGCTCAGTAAATGGCAGTTGAACAAATCCATGAACAATTGAGTGGGAAGATGGGTTCTCGAGTCAGATTCACATTGCTGGCTCACTGTGTGACCCTGGATCAGCTGATTACCTTACATTTCTTTTTTTCTTTTAAAAATATTTATTATAAGCTGTTCTTAAGAAAATAGATCTCTATGAGGAAGAATTGCTTTACAGCTTGGTAATTTAACTTGAGGGACCAAAACATAAACCACAATATACCTGATAGGGGACTATAAGGAATTTTAGATTTTTAAAAAAACATATATATTTTTGAGGAGAAAGTGAATACCATCACTGACTTTATACTAGCCATACACATTTTTTAAGCTAATTTTTATTGGATATAGTTTCTTCTCAGATGGTGTGGTGGTAAAGAATCCATCTGCCAATGCAGTAGACTCAAGAGATACAGGTTCAATCCCTAGGCCGAGAAGATTCCCTGAAGAAGGAAATGGCAACCCACTCCAGCATTCTTGCCTGGGAAATCCCATGGACAGAGAAGCCTACAGTGGAGTGGGCTACAGTCCATGGGGTCGCAAAAAGTGACACAACTGAGTGACCGAGCGCACACATAGTTGCCTTTCAAGGTTATGTGAGTTTCTGGTCCACAGCAGAGTGAATCAGCTGTGGGTATATATATCCCCTCTTTTTCAGATCTCCTCCCCTCAGGTCACCCCAGAGCACTGAGCAGGGTTCCTTGTGCTACAGAGTAGGCTCTCAATAGCCATCTATTTTATACATAGTAGTGTACACGTGTCAATCCCAATTATCTAACATTTTCTGAATCTCACTATATATTCACCAGAAAAGTGAACCTGGCTCTCCTGGGACCATGCTGAGGATGAAGTAAGAGAGACCACTTAAGTCGTTTTGCTTTCTGGCACAAAACAGGTTCACTATTGTCACTAACAGGATCGCTCTACCTAACACCAACATTTCAAAGGCCACCCTCCACCATCTAACTTAACACTTCTCAGGGCAACGCTTTTCCTCTGCTGCTCTCAAGCCCCGCTGGTGGTATCCACCCAAGTGTCTAAACAGAAACCAGGGTTCCTCCTGGCTCTTCTCATTGCTCATCCCTGGCACCGCAGTACCCAATGTGTCCACCTCATCCTCCCTCTGCAGGTCTCTGGCCTCCATCTCCTCTCCGTCCCTGCCTCCACAGCCCCAGTCTTCTCTCAAGCCTCACTCCAGGGACTGCCAGACATCCTGCCCCAGGCTCCTCCAGCACCATGAACTTCCCTCTCCCCCACCCTGGCTGTGATCATCCATCTGCCCACCTGCCACCCTCACTGGCTATGGGCCCCTGGAGAGCAGGGAGCAAGTCGTGTACTCAATAAATATTTGCTGGACTGATGAGTCAGTGAACATAGGAGACCAGAGGAAAGGTCCTGGTGGGTGGAGAGAGGCCAAGCAGGAAGAGAAGAAAAGTGGAAAGGTATTTTATGCATAATTTATTACCTTTCAGTTCACCATGGTTTCATTTAAAAGAGAGGAAGGTAAGAGATAATGGAAATACATTTATAAAACATGAGCAGATGGTATCCAACTTATTTGTTCCAAAAGTGTGTTTATAAGTTGGTTGCTTAGAACATGGCATTGTATCTTCTGTTAAAAATTCAAATCAAGATCTATGACAGACTTCTCTGGAGTTATAGTGGTTAAGAATCCGCCTTTCAATGCAGGGAACACTGATTCGATCCCTGGTCTTGGAAGATCCCACATGCCACGGGCAACTAAACCCATAGGACACAACTACTGAACCCACGCACCCTAGAGCCCATGCTCCGCAACAAAAGAAGCCACCGCAATGAGAAGCCTACTCACTGCCACTATAGTTGCCCCTGCTCACCACAACTAGAGAAAGCCTACATGCCCCAATGAAGATTTAGAGCAGCCATAAATAAACAAATTTAAAAAAAAAAGAGAGAAGATAAATGACAAATATAGATTTGTTATTAACATAAGTGCCATGTACTGTGCCAGGCATCTTCCATAGTCTTTGTATTTAACCCCCTCCAGGGAGGAATTCCTATTCCCATTTTACAGATGAAGGAAGAGAGTTGCAGGAAGATTTGGTAACTATCTCAAGATCATGTAGCTCCTTAGAGGAAGAGTTGTGAGTTGACTCCAGGTCTGTCTGTTTCTAAATCTTGTGCTTTCTTCCCCTAAGCTGAACTGTCTTTAATTCCCACCAACATTGCCAGCTGCTCTGATTGGTTGGCCACCAGCCTTGCAGCTTCCTCATTGGCCAGTCCTCCTAGTGGGGAGGGCTCTGGTGGCCACAAGGACCTATAGGATGTAAGCTGTGGACAGAAGGGAGCAGAGGGACAAAGAGCCTCCTTCTTGGCAGACCTTATCAGCTTAACCCACAGAAGGTCAGGCCAAGTGCACTGGAAATGCCTGAAAGAGAAACAAGGTTAGAGTTCTGGAAATCGTTCCCCCTCTCCTCCTGCCCCTATAACTGCACCAAGATGGCAGATGCAGAATTAGAGCAGTTTCAGCCCTTTTGGGGGCTTCCCAGGTAGCGCTCGTGGTAAAGAATCAGCTTGCCAATGCAGGAGACATAAGAGACTCAGTTTTGATCCCTGGGTCCGGAAGATTCCCTGGTGAAGGAAATGGCAACCCACTCCACTATTCTTGTCTAGAAAATCCCATGGACAGAGGAGCCTGGTGGGCTATAGTCCGTGGGGTCGTAGAGTCAGACATAACTGAAATGACTTAGCATGCACGCACTACCCTTGTGGGGGAGTGAAGACAGGATGGTGCATTCCTTGCCTGTGGATTTTGAGGCCCCTCTTCAAACCTTCTCTCCATCCCACCTTCATCCCATCACCTGCATGGGGACCCTTGGCTTAGGTGGTCCTTGGATTCTCAAGGCCAAGAGCAGAGGACACTGGCAGCTGAGGGACCAAGTCTGGCCTGCAGATGTGTAGTTCAGCCTGCATAGCATCATTAAGAATTTCAGAAATTGAGAAA
Source organism: Muntiacus reevesi (assembly GCF_963930625.1). Lineage (NCBI taxonomy): Eukaryota > Metazoa > Chordata > Mammalia > Artiodactyla > Cervidae > Muntiacus > Muntiacus reevesi. The sequence goes on along the minus strand of NC_089263.1, from coordinate 24,975,792 downwards.
TTTCACACAAGTGTCTCGATGCTCAGCTTTACTGGAAAATCTGGCAATTTGGGGCCAAATTCCCACATGGCAGCAATCAGCTGGCACTGAGCTACAGCTGCTCCTTCACGGCGGGCATGGTCTTTCCCTGTCTCATAAGAGAAGGGAGTGGCTTTGCAGCCACGCTGGGCTGGGGTCTGGGCTAGCAGCTTGAATGTTTCCACAAGCTGTGTCCTCCTCCATTTGTGGCCAGTGGGGACAAGGGCAGCTTTGTCAGCTAATGGAGTGGAAGCGAGGCAGCCAATCCATGGGGAGCCAGCCTGCCTCCGAGCCTGCCTGCTTCTTGACCACAGGACTCTGTCCACTCAAGGAAACCTGCTGGCATTTCTAATGTAACCAAAACCACCTCTGGCTTCCTTGCCTGGACCCCCTAGCGTTCCCTCATTCCCCCTAGCAGCCCAGGCTGCTGCGTCCAGGGCACGTGGGCAAACATTCAGGGGCTTCATGGTCCAGGGCCCCAGGCTGGACCCCCAACAGTCCCAGCAGTATGGCCTGTGCCCCTGCCAGGGCCACTAGGGGGTCCTGCCAGAACCAGGCTTGCCGATGGAGTAGCCTGTTTCAGAATCACCAGATATTTCATTCCCACTTCAAAGAGGTTCCAGAAAAAAATCCAAACAAATATTTAGAGCTGACTATCTTTCCACAGTCCTAGAGGAAGCCCCAAGGCAGAGGGTAGAGACAACAGGCCTGGCGGCGGGGTCCGGGCCCTGGAGGAGGGTTGGGAAAGGTCCAACTGCTCCCAGAGTGTCTGCCTGCTTCTAGCTCACCAGTTCCAGAGCCCCTGCATCACCCTGTGGAACCTGAGAATCTAGGTCACCTCTGCTTCTTCTCTGCCTGACCTCCTCTCCCTTCTACCACATTTCCAAATCAAGCTTCCCTTCCTGGGCCCTGGGGAGCACCAGCCCTCTGGGACCCAGCCTCCAATCCCCTCTGAGGTCTCTCTGGACTTTGAACCCACCCCCCTTTCCACTTTCCACCTCCTACCAGAATTGGGCGGTTATGATTTTCTCTTCCATTGCTGGCCTCAGCAACCCTTGAGAGGAGGAAATTCAAAAAAAAGACTCAGTTTCAAATCCAGACCCCATCTTTACCAGCCATGTGACCTGGGACCCAACCCCACCCCTCTTCTGACAGTTCTGTTTCCTCAACTGTCAAGTGGGATTCATAGTACCCACTTGGCAGGCCTGCTATAAGGACAAGGGATGAAAATACATGTGATATTTGCTCTTCAGCAGAAATTTACTCAATGTTGTAATAATTTACTCAATTATACTCCAATAATTAAATAAAACAGCAAGAAAGAATGAAACAACCAACAAGGATATACTGTGCTATTTTACACAAGAAATTATACTCATTATCTTGTAATGACCTATAATGAAGGACAATCAGCAAAAATGTTGAATAACTATACTGTACAGTGGAAACTAATACAATGCTGTAAATCAACTATACTTCAATTTTTAAACAATGAAAATACATGTGAAGTCTCTAGCATGATGCCTGGACAAATAAAAAGCCTGGATGGGGCTTCCATGGTGGCTCAGTGGTAAAGAATCCGCCTGCCAATGCAGGAGACAAGGGTTCGATCCTTGATCCGGGAAGATCCCAAGTGCCACCGAGCAACTAAGCCTGTACACCACAACTACTGAGCCTGTGCTCTAGAGCCCTGGAGCCGCAGCTGCTGGAGCCCGGCTGCCATAGAGCCCGTTCTCCACAATAAGAGAGACCATCGCGCTGAGAAGCCTGTGCACCGCAACTAGAGAATACTCCAGCTTGCCACAAGTAGAGAAAAACCCATGCAGCAATGCAAAACCAGCAGAGTCAAAAATAAATATATAAATACAATCATTTTTTAAAAAGTTCCAATGAACCACAGCTGAATGAGTGCATTCCACATGCATCTGGCTCTGTGCTGTGGCTGCACACAGCCCACAGGGGTGGTGGTGTATAAGGGAAATAGCTTTTCTCCTGTGTGCTCCCTTGCCTTCAGAGTCCTGCTTGGAGAGTTGCCGGTACAGCAAGGCCTCTCATCCTCATCCCCTTTGCTCAGTTCTGGGTGGGTGACCCAGAGCAATGGGAGCACTTCACAAGTCAACTAAGATCTCCCCAGCCCACATAGATGCTGCAGAAGCCACAAACGCCTCTCTCCCAGCTGCCCTCCCCACTCTGCAGTCTGCTGTGGCCTGGCGCCCTGCACACTCTCTGCTGCCCGGGAAGGCCAGGGGCTGTCTGCCTGCTCTGCAGCCCAAGGAGGTGTGGGGACCCCTGCAGGCTCAGTTTGGGGCAGGGATGAGGGATGAAAAGCAGGGCAGAAAGCCACCAGCGACGTTGCACTTGACTTCTTCAGAAGCTCGTTTCCTCAGGTTCCAAACTCAGCTCACCCTCAGTTACAGACAAGCTTCCCTTTCCTTTTTTGTGTCCTTAACTCATTCTTTTTTTTTCCCCTTTGACTTGATTTTATTTTCCTTGAAAGTGCTTGTTGCTCAGATGTGTCCAATTCTTTGCAACCCCATGGACTGAAGCCTGCCAGGCTCCTCTGTCCATGGGATTCTCCAGGCAAGAATACTGGAGTGGGTTGCCATGCCCTTCTCAAGGGGATCTTCCCAACACAGGGATCGAAACTGGGTCTCCTGCATTGCAGGTAGATTCTTTATTTTCCTTAACTCACTAAGTCTGGCCTGCCGAGAAAACACACACACACACACACGCACACGAGCCTTGACTTCTGACTGTGCCCCCTCTGAACAGCGCTGCTGTGTTATGGAATGCGGTTCCTGCTGACCCAAGAGAAATGGCATTCGGGTCCCTAGGCAGAGCACCTTTTACCTGAGTGGGTGTGAGTGAGCGTCCCTGCCCCCTCCACCTGTCAGCTGCTTCTGCCCCCTCCTCCCACCACCCCCACAGCCCCAGTTGCAGCCTCCACTCCTTCCCCACTCCAAGGGCTCAGCTGCAAGTCAAGATACCTCAGTTCCTGTGTGCCAGACACCCTTGAGCAGAGCCCCAAAACCTGGGCACCAAAGCTGCACAGGCCACTCTGGGTGCCCCAAGAGAGCAGGGCAGGAGTGGGGAGCATGCATCTTGCAGCCAGGCAGGCTGCACCCAACACTCATTCTGACCATTACTTGCTGAGTCTGTGAAAGCAAATTGCCCAATTTATCTTAACCTCAGTGTATTCCATTGCAAAATGGGAATTCCTGCCTCATGTCCAAAGAGATGATGTGGTTCCAACACACATTTACACGCATGTGTTCAGTCGTGTCCAACTCTGCACGACCCCATGGACTGTAGCCCACCAGGCTCCTGTGTCCATGGGTTCTCCAGGCAAGAACGCTGGAGTGGGTTGCCATTTCCTTTTCCAGGGGATCTTCCTGATCCAGGGATCGAACTCGACTCTTCCTGCACCTCCGGCATTGGCAGGCGGATTCTTTAGCACTGAGCCACCTGGGAAGCTCAGCATTCTTTCAGGTTTTGCTGTTTTGAATGCCGCTTTACCAAGAGCCTGGGAATCCCTCTGACCTGATTCCAGACAATATCACTGGTCATCTATACACCTCCCGTCTCTCTCTGTCCATTCCATCTACACATCTATCTATCTGTCTGGCGAGCCTGGAATCCTGTGCAGCAACATTCTCTCTCTGCTGGCAGTGTCCTAAAGTATCTGATTTAGTTCTGTTGTTTCTATAAAGCGAATCCTTTGGGGCAGTCAGATTCCCTAAGGACCCAGGCTATCAGGAGAGTCTGGTGCTGCTCTGAGGTTATCACCACCTGCACCAGCTTGGACTAGACACCGTCCCTTAGCCCACGTTCAGCTGAGGATTGCAGATAGGAAGGGACTTTTGGGCTGGGTCTGTCATGAGAGAAACGGAGGGTGATTCCCGGGCCAGCTCTGCAGGCTGGGAACTGGGGTGGGAGAAACTGGAAGCAACCTTTCTAGAATATGGAGGAGGGCATGGCAATCCACTCCAGTATTCTTGCCTGGAGAGTCCCATGGACAGAGGAGCCTGGTGGGCTAGGGCTCGGGGCTTCCTTGGTGGCTTAGCGGTAAAGAATCCACCTGCAATGCAGGAGATGCGGATTCCATCCCTGGGTCGAGAAGATCCCCTGGAGGAGGGCATGGCAACCCACTCCAGTATTCTTGCCTGGGGAATCCCATGGACAGAGGAGCCTGGTGGACTACAGGGCATGGGGTCACAAAAGAGTCAGACACGATTTGGTGACAAAACAGCAACAAGAATAGGGCTCAGTGCAGCCAGCGTCTCTGAAATCCTTCTAGCACTTCTCTGCTTGGTCCTTCCAGTACTACCTTATTGGTCTGGCTTATTATAAAAAGATTACCTAAAGCTTCCTAGTGCTATGATTCTGGTAACAGCCTTTTGCTAAAACCCTATTGGTTGGAAAATGAAAATCTGGGCTTGGAATCTGATAGCAGACCAAAATTTTCTGCCTGATACAGGATGGGGCACCTTTGGATTTGATGGGGGAGGAGAAGAGGGAGTGGCTGGCAGAATATCCAGGAGGAAAGAAAGAAGAGAAAGGACTTGAACGCTTGCACAATGAGAAAGCAGGAATGATGGAAGCACTGAGTCAGGGCTTCCCCAGTAGCTCAGTGGTAAAGAATCCACCTGCGAACACAGGTAACGTGGATTCGATCCCTGGGTTGGGAAGATCCCCTGGAGAAGGAAATGATAACTCACTCCAGTATTCTTGCCTGGGAAATCCCATGGACAGAGGAGCCTGGTAGGCTACAGTTCATGGGGCCATGAAGAGTTGGATGCAACTGAGCGACTGAACAATAATTGGCAGAGAACAGCTACATGTCAGAAAATCACTCTTTTCACCACAACCTTCATTTCTCACAGAGAAAGTCCTTCTTCTGCTCTTCCAAACCTTGCCTTTCCCTGCCCATGACTAACACCTGCCCCCAAAAGATGCTGTTTCCATTTGAAAGAGAGAAGCAGAACTTAAGGTCAAAGCTGAGTGTCTTTAACTCTTCAGCTCAGGAAATGAAAGACCAAACCAGCATTGTGAAGCCAGGAAAATACACCAGTGGTGGAGAGGGTGGAGACATTTTCCAAGCCCTTTTTGGTTTGAAAAGAAAAATAGAGAAAAACTTAATGTGAAAAATCACTTCTCCCTAAATATATCAAGTAGGAGCCACTTTTTATGAGCAAACCAAGTTATACATGGATCTACTTTGATGTTTCCCAACAAAGGGACTTAACATCTTTAAAAAGACACTTAAAAATAAACATGGAGATATTTCCATTTTCACCTAGATTTTTATTATGTTCTTTTGAAAACAAAAACCAAAAATGCCATGTCCCAGTCGGGACAAGACTCTGATCTGTCTAGACTGGTTGCGGTCAAGGGTGAGACAGAGAGAAAGGGACTGGAGGAGAAGGGAGACACTGAAGGACATAGTGTCATGTTCAAGGTCCCTTGGACTGAGGCAACCCTAGAGAAATCCATGGTGTCCACAAACTCTAGAGACACAAGAGAACGTGCACAATGTCTTCATGGATATCTCCCATCTATAGAAAATCAAACAGGATTTGTTTCCAGAATTTGTGGATACACTGTAGGTTCAGACAAAGATAGCCTGGAAGATTCCACATGCTTGAGACAAACTGGGCCCTTCTATGGGCGAGACCAGCATAGGCTGGCCACCCCCAGAGGGTGAGGGCGGCCACGCAGGGCCCTGGCCTTCATGTAGACCCAGGACACTATAAATGTCACAGCTGAGTCAAAACACATATGTCGATTCTAATCTTCTAATTCATCCCACCTTCCCTTCCTCCCCTATTGTCCTCATGTCTGTTCTCTATGTCCTCATCTCTATTCCTACCCTGCAAACAGGTTCATCGGGACCACTTTCAGGAAACAGAATCTTTGAACACAAATAGATCACTGTTTTGGAAAACAACAACACTTCATTACTCAAGAAGCACCCCTTCACTGCCCCCCCGCACAAGCTTTACTTTAAACCAATACTTTAGAAATCTGAAGTAGTGTCTGATATGGTAAATTTTAGGCAACTTAGATCAAAGAGGGAATTACTCAAGACCATGACTGCCATCAGTTCACACCCATTGAAATATTTCTAAATGCAGAAAGGGCATAATCTTTGAACTTGATTTTGCAAAACAAACAGGCCAACTTGGAAGAGGGCCTTCTGCTTGGCGTATGCTAGGGATCCAGAGCTGCTTTTGCAAACATACTCTTGTCCCTTTGGGCCAGAGCAAGTGATGCTCAATAGGACTCATCTGAATGACAGTCGATGGGAATGCTTGCAACAGGCTCTATCTCTGTCTCACCCTCATGGTCAGTCTGCTTCTAAATCCACCTTTCCTCAGGAGCTCTGTATACACAGCGGCATGGGTGGGGAAGGCTACAGGAAGGAGGGGTGTGGCTCTGCAGCCCTCAGAAGAGCCCTGTGGCCAGAAGCTGTGCCCAGAGGCCCTCCAGGAGGAGGGATAGCAAGCTGGAGCTGGCGGTCAACCCAGGGATACCTGACGCTCACCACCAAGCTTTCCCAGCATACAACCCTTTTGACATCCAGAAGTGCAGGTCTCTGTGAAGCAATCAAGAACTAGAGAGCTCAGGGACTTCCCTGCTGGTCCAGCGGTTAAGAATCTTCCTTGCAATGCAGGGGATATTGGTTCAGTCCTCCTTGGTCAGGGAACCATGTGGTACAGTCAAAAAATAAATAAATACAAATGGGGGGGGCCATGCTCAGTCATGTCTGACTCTTGTGATCCCATGGACAGTAGCCCACCAGGCTCTTCTATACATGGGATTGCCCAGGCAAGAATACTGGCATTGGTTGCCATTTCCTTCTCCAGGGGCTCTTCCCAACCCAGGGATTGAATCCACCTCTCCTGCTTGGCAGGCAGACTCTTTACCACTGAGCCCTGGGGGAAGCCCCAAATACAAAGACATCAGTTTCTAAAAAAAAATTAAGATGATTGTGTTCCCAGTTAACACAGCCTTCCAAAGAGTTCACAGATGGCAGAAATAAACTGCAAGGAATCTCCTAAAAGAAACTAAAGACATTCATCCATAAGGCAACTCCACAGGTCCCCTTCCCTGCCCACACTGCCCTCTAGGCAGGAGGGAGGGGATAGTGATTAATCCTGGTAGGTTCTGGGCCCCCTAGACTGGCCTCAGCCATGGACACATGGGGAGGTCAGAGGATCACAGCTCTAGAACCAGAACGACACTTCAGGGAGGTCCCTGAGCAAGAGGAGTCTCTTCCTCCCTACAGCATTGCTCTAACACTGTAACACGAACAAGACACAAAAAGCTGTGGGTACAGGCTATTAAGGGCGTCACGATCAGAGTTAGTTATGGGCTGCTGCGTCACGCTGATTACAGTAATTACTGCAGGAAACTGAATCGTGATTTGCTGCCAACAGATGAAAGCACTAAATTACAAAATCTGGAGCAAATGACAAATAGAAATATTGAACAAAGAAAGTATACGGGCGGATGTGAAAGTGGCCAGCCATCAGCCCAAACCAGGAAACCTGGCCCACATGGGATTGTAAGACAAACAGGCTTCTGTGCTGCACTGTCCTAAATCCCCTAAGAACACGAAACCAGGTCAGAAGTGGCCAAAACTCTGGAGCCCGGCTACCCATGGGAAGAACGTACACACACCCACAGGCACACACACACGGAGACACAAACACACAGCCCTTCTGCTATGCTCTGTCAGATACATTAACTCCCAAGAGGCTCTCAAGACACTCTAACAGTTGGAGATTTGCAAGAGGAGACTCAAGAACAGTAGAATTTGGGGAAATTCCATCAAGGAAATGCTGGTCTGCTGGCCTTCCCAAACTCCATACAAAAACCCAACACAAACTGAGGTGTTTGGTCAACCTGCAGAAACCCCTGCACCTGCAGTGCAGTACCCCAGGGTGGGCCTTTCAGGGGGGTCTACCTGGGGAAAAGAAACAGGAGCATTTCAAGTGGACAGAAGTGTGGTTTTCAAACTTTATCTGTGAGCATGAGCAGCATGGCCCATCTCATAATCTCTTCACAAGATCCCAGTAATTACAGGTAAGAACAGAGGTACACTGGTTGAAGTGCGATCTCGGGGCAGCTGGCTACTGCCTCCCCTCCAAACACCTGAGACATCTATGTCGATCCTAGGGTTCCACAGAACAGCATTTGAGAACTGCTGGTCTAAAGTGTGCCCAAGGTGGCAGGGCAGTCCAGAAGAACAAAAAACATTGGGTGCTTTTGAAACAATCTCTGTAGGGCAGTGAAGGCAGAAATGGGCCAGCAGGAGGTCACGAGGGACGAGGTGATGGGGAGTTGAGAGTGGCAGAGGTAGGCTGCTCATTCCCTGATATATCAGTGGAAAGAAGGCAGCAGCTGGAGAAGGATGAGGAATTCCACAAGGGTGTCCAGATATCAGGAATCCAGGAGATGGGGGAGGGGGAGGGAGGGGCCCAGGTGGGAAAGACAAGTCCCTCTGAGACCTAAGGGAAGGTCAGGGATGTGGGATCATGCCAGGGATTCCAAAGTGGAAGGTTGAGGGCTTCCAGGCAGATGGCTCAGGCATCCATCGGGGCAGGCAGGGTGCTGGCAGAGCAGAGAAGGAGCTGTGCTTGAGAATGCCTCCCTTAACTCGAAGTGTAGGCTCTACTGTGGGGCCGCAGCATGGACTTCTAGTGGCCATTCTCCACTTTAATTTTACAAACCACTTCCTGTGGAGGAAGAAAGGGCAGGCTGGCTCATGGCCCTCTGTTTAAATAAGAAACAAGAACCAGACTAAAAGTGCAGTCGCTAGTGCATGCATGAGTGCATGCTCAGTCACTCAGCTGTGTCCAACTCTATGCAATTCCAGGAACAGTAGCCCACCAGGCTTTTCTGTCCATGGTATTTCCCAGATGAGAATACTGGAGTGGGCTGCCCTTTCCTTCTCCAGGGGATCTTCCCGACCGATCTAACCCATGTCTCCTGCCCTGGCAGGTGGATTTTTTACCACTGAGCCACCTGGTAGATGTTGACCCAATTCCAAGCTCATATAGATTCAACTGGCACAAAAACATGGGTGCCATTTTTTAGTCTACCAAGACCACTCCCATAGAGACCCATTTGTTGGTGTCACCTATCTTGAAAATGTATTTGTAATTATAGAATCTGCAACACAGCCTGGGAAAAATAAAAGCAGAAAACCATCACTTGTCATCTCAAAGCTTCTGCTACTTTTCCTAGCAGATCCAATTCTGCTATGCCCTGTTTTGAGGAAACCTTATATGTGAAATTCATCACTAAGCTAGAGAGAATATATGTACATTTTCAGAAAAATGTTTGCCTATACAAAAAGGGGAGTCATATTATCAGGGATTAGCTATAGGGTTGCTTGAAAGAGTAAAGTCCAGTGTTCAAGATATGTCTTTCAAATCAAGCTCGGTGATGGAATTATTCACACTGTTCATAGCCTTATTTATTTTGGACAATTCGAGACTTGGGCCAGAGCTTTAACTTCCAGGTTCTGGTTCAGGTTCTGAAGAAGTCTAGAGGAAGTCAACGTGATTTTTTTTTTTCTGCAAAATACTTTTTAAAAAAGCCCTTCAATAATGCCTTTCTCCTTTATGCCTTTCATTCAAATATCTCAACTGATCCTATCTATTCGGGATTCTCACAGAGATGGTGTAGACCTTTGTTCAAACCTTTCAGAGACAGGAAAGAAAAGATAGGGACCATTTAGATTTATTGTAGAAATGCCAAGAAGTCAACTGATAGTGAATGAATCTTGTCAGCATAGAGATTTAGCCATGTAGAGGGGATGGAGAGGAACTCCACTATATCTTGTTAAAACCTCTCTAAGTCTCAGGTATAAGAATGCATGCTCCCCAATTCTCAGGGGCAAATGACATTTCCTGTTATAATTTGTTTGGTTGTTTCAGTGGGATTTTTCTAGTGAGAGTTTCTTTAAACTTTTTATTTTATATTGGAGAATATTTGATCAATAATGTGTTAGTTTCAACTGTACAACAGACTGATTCACTTATACACATAAACATGCATCTGCAGTATTCTTTTTCAAATTATTTCCCCATTTAGTTACATAATATTGAGCAGAGTTTCCTGTGCTGTACAGTAGGTTCTTGTTGGTTATCCATTTTAAAAATAGCAATGTGTATATGTCCATCCCAAACTTTGAGAGTTTTTTTAAGTTCTCAGATCACTGTCTTCCGGTTAACAAGTGTCAGGCTATACAGCGGTCTCTGTTTATATGCAGTTTCCTTTCATTTATTGCCAACTCCCCAGTTATGGCCTTAGGAGGGCAGAGCTGTATTCTCCCCAAGTTCAAGGAGATGACAAACACACCCAACTGGTAACGATGGCAAATGAGATTTATAAATAATGCAGAATTTGAGGCATCTGGGAAAAGTGTGCTATTATGTGAAATAAAGTTAGAATTCTCTTTTTGAAGGTGGGATCATATGTATTTTTAATTTTCCTACCATGCATAGGCAGGCTTCCCAGGTGTCTCAGTGGTAAAGAATCTGCTTGCCAATGCAAGAGACTTGGGGCCTATCCCTGGGGGAGGAAGAGCCCTAGGATAAGGGAATGGCAACCCACTCCAGTATTCCTGCCTGGGAAATACCATGGATAGAGGAGCCTGGCAGGCTACAGTCCACGGGGTCACAAAGAGTCAGACACAACTGAGTACATGATCATGCACCACACACAGGCTGCCCAAACTCACTCACAAAAGGTGCTTGGTTCACTGTAGAAGAACGAAAGTGATGGAAAGGTATGTCTGAGGGAAAAGAAAGACGTGCAAACTGTGGAGTTCACAAGTGATGACTTACACACCTGGGGGCAGGAACGTCTAAGAGGTGAGTCTCTGCCTCACCTCAGCAGCAGGGAGAAAGGCCAGGTCTCTGCCTTTATCATAGATGTCTGAGTGGCCGGGACAACAGGCATGGAAGCACCCTCAGGCGGTCCACAGGGTCAGGGTGGTGAGAATGCGTCTGGGCCTTGTGGGAGGACAGTCTGCAGGCTCTGAAGTGGAGGAAGAGCCTTTAAGCCTAAGGGCCCGCCATGAGTCCTGCCTTGAGTGACACCTGTGGCTTGGCTCCAGCGTGCAATGGCTGATGGAGACGTGGGTTCTCTTACTTCTGTTCTCTTCCCAGATGTTAATGAGAAGGCGCGATGGCCTTGCTTACTCGTTTGAACCCTGGCCATTTTTGCAGTGGCTTGGCCGACTCTCAGCACTTGGAGTGGTTTAAACGGAGGGTCAGACAGAGGCCTTCCCAGCCCGGCCCTCTCCTGGAAATTCTTATGAACATTTCCAAAAATAAGAAGAAAATCATGCCTGCTTTACTGAGGGTGAGAGAAAGAGCTTAGGCCTTGTAGTTAGGAATTTGGCATTTTCATCCTGGCTCAGGAATGTTCCCTGGGCAGGTGTCCTTAGGCATATCACTTAACTCTCAGAGCCTCAGTTGTCTCATTTGTCAACGGAAGGGAATGCCACCATGAGTTAGTTGTGAGAGCCATTTAATGAGCTCACACACACACACACACATACACACACACACACAGCATGGCAATACCATCAATGCCCACATGGTACAGAGCAGACATTCAGTGACCAGCCTTCATCTGCAACTAGGAACACCAAGGCATCTCAAAGCCACATCGCACGTTCATCAAGTCAGCCCATAAAATAAACCATGAGAATAGTTTGGGGTACTGATGGGTCCTCTCTTCTCCTCTAAGCTAATGGTGACAAACCCAGATGGAGAAAGAAGTGTCCACTTCACTCAGACTCCCTGGTACCAGCTCCTTGGAAAATCTTTCAGAACACTACTTGTCCCAACCTAAGTGATGAAAGCTGGGCCCACAGGTAGGACCAACCTGCTTCTCCCAGAGGTTCAGGGGGGTCACTTTCTGAACTGGGGGCAGGTGGGCTGATTCACTCTGCCCCATGTGGTCTACTCACCACACAGGAACTGAGATGGTTAAGTGCCCCCTCACCTCCTGCAAGCTCAAAGAGGTCAGAAGAATCAAAGATGAAAGACAGTGAGAACTCACTTGGTAGTCAAATGGTGCCAACACAGGGGACCTGGGCTGGATCCATGGTCAGGAAGATCCCACATGCCTCGGAGCAACCTAGCCTGTGCACCACAACTACTAAGCCTGTGCTCTAGAGCCCAGGAGCCCCAGCGACTGAGCCCATGTGCCGCAACTACTGAAGTCCACACACCCTAGGGCCTGCGCTCTGCAGCAATGAAGCCATCACAATGGGAAGCCCAAACACCAGAACTAGAGAATAGCCTCCACATGCCACAAATAAAAAAGGCCCCATGCAGCAACCAAGACCTAGAATGGCCCAAAGCAAAAAAATAAAAATTAAAAAAAAAAAAAAAAAAGACAGTGAGTCCTTCCTATGTAGTAATGGTCTTTCACATTATTAATGAAGTTATAAATCAGTGAAATGAGACCGGGTAAGAGCCGCCCTGTGGAGGGAAGCTGGCCAGGCTGCTGATGTCAGAACAGGATGGAGGCAGAGGCTGGTGCGGACACCTCTCCAGCCCCCAACACAAACAGAGGGCAGCCATTCCAGATGTATGGCTGGGGACACAGTTGGCTCCAAGTGCCAGCGGGGAGAGGAGGAGAGGACCGGAGTGACCCACAGGATTCTTGACGGCAGACAGCAGGGAGGCCAGCCAGGATGGACAGAGGTGTCTTGCCCGCCAGCAGTTTCCACCAGAAACTTCAAAGATGAGAGCCTGAGGCCCAAACAAGAAAAGACCTCATGCCTCCAGAGGCCAAGAGTAGGTGAAAGGGAGCAAGAGGAGGAAGAAGCACCAACAGGAGGGGTTGGCCGAGCCCGAGTCATGAATTCCTGCCCGGGACACTTGACTGGAATCTGCTGGAGGTAAAGCAAATAATCACTCACTTCCCTTCTCCAGTGCCAGGCAGACATCACTAATCAAACACCACACCCTTTCCCAGGGACCACGAAGGTGTCAGTCACAATCCTCCCTTGAGTTGATATTGAAGGACGACATCTGATTGCTACCCCAGGCCTAGAGGAAAGACCAACAGGAGGGAGTGTGCCACACCCTGGGTGTGCCGAGTCAATGCTCACACCGGCCTCAGCTGCTTCACGTCTACACTAGAATCTTGTTTGCACACTGGGGGTTGAATTTCAACCCTACCACTCATCAGCTGGGCCCTTCCTTCTCTGTGAGGTCAGGACACGTCCCAGGTGTGCGTGAGAATTCCCACACCTGGCCTGCTGGTCGTGCATGTACGAGATGTTCAAAGGGGGTCAGATCTTTTTTTTCTTGTATCCATCATTTCCCTTCTGAAGTCTCACCCATCTCAACTCAGACCAAACACACAACTCACCGAACATCCTTATCATCTCCCTCTCTCTCTTGCTCTCTCTCTCTCTATTTTTTTTTTTTTTGGTAGATTTCTTAGTTTTATTTATTTTTAATTGGAGGATAGTTGCTTTACAATATTGTGTTGAATTCTGCCATACATCAACATGAATCAGCCATGATCAACCAACTCATTGGAAAAGACTCTGATGTTGGGAAAAACTAAAAGCAAAAGGAGATGAGGGTGGCAGAGGATGAGATGGTTGGATGGTATCACCAACTCAATGGACATGAACTTGGGAAAATTTTGGGAGATAGTGAGGGACAGGGAGGCTTGGCAGGCTGTAGTCCATGGGGTTACAAAGCGTCAGACACAATCTAGCGAATGAACAACAATAGCAATATATATGTACCCTCCCTCTTGAACCTCCTTCCCACCTCCCACCCTACCCCTCCCCTCTAGGTTGTCACAGAGCACTGGGTTTGAGCTCCCTACATCATTCAGCAAATTTCCCCTGGCTATCTATTTTGTGCTCAGTCAGTCAGCCATATCCGACTCTTTGAGACCCCACAGACTGTAGCCCACCAGACTCCTCTGTCCATGGAATTTTCCAGGCAAGAATACTGGAATAGGTTGCCACTTATGTATATGTTTCAGTGCTACTCTCTCAATTGTTCCATCCTTCTCTTAATAAAAATTATTGTTATTGCATTTTTTGGCTGTGCTATGTCTTCATTGAGCCAAGTAAGCTTTCTCTAGTTGCAACACTTGGCCTTACTTGCTCCATAGTATATGGGATCTTAGTTCCCTGACCGGGGATTGAACCCAAGTCCCTGCATTGGAAGATGAATTCTTAACCACTGGACTGCTAGGGAAGTCTTCTCTTAATAATAATCAAGCCTGCTATGATTAACCCACATATGGCTTAGTGGAGGGCAGCTCAATGGCTCGGATGGAAAAACTGCAAGTCCTCACGTCTAGTCTCAGAATAGGAGACCCCAGGTGATGGGTGTGCATGTGTGTGTGTGTGTGTGTGTGTGTGTGTGGATTATAGAAGAGGGCAGGGCAAGAAGGGGGCTTCTTGGAGAGTCAGTTTGGGACTGAGAAATCAAGCAGGGTCCCCATCAGGAGGCCTCTGTGATTGCCAGTGGGATCCTGAGATCCCTTCCCTTACCTGAGTAACTCTGGCCCTGGGATGGCAGGTTGGCCCTGGGATGGCAGGTTGGAGTCCCCTGGCTGAGGGCATCATCTCCAAAGGCCTTCATACAGGTAAATGCTTTGCTACTGGTCAATCCTCTGGGGAGTCCAAGCATGTCTGAAGTTGGCTGCCATCAATGGAACGGCTTGTACTTAACTCAGCGGGAATTAGCACATACAAACGTCTGGAAAACCACACAGGCTGGCACTCCCCAGGGGCGTAAACACAGGCACACTCTCGCTTCAACAAGGAACTCAAACAAACTGCTTTCCCCAGTTTCCTTCCCAGAATCCTGCTCTCTTCCATTCCAACATGTGCAAGAAGGGTGCTCGCGGGTTGTTCTTGTTGTTGTTGTTCTCATGCGCAAGATCACTGAGGCCCAGGGAGGGTACACAATTTTCCTGCAATCACACCATCAGGTGGTAGCCCAGCCAAGACTGGATTCCGGACCCCCCACTCCCAACTCTCAGCGCCATGTTCTCTCCGGGTTTGATGATTTCCCAAACTTGGCTCTGCTTCCTGACCATCTGTTTGAAAAGCTGAGGTGTGAGGTGCCCTGTGTGGTGGCAGATGGAAGTGGATACAGGCACAGAAACCAGATGGCACCAGGCGGCGTGGAGGGATGCTCTCAAGCTGGAAATGTCCTCACTGTACGCCACAAACAACAAGGTAGGAGGAAATAAACTAGACCGTTAGCCAAGCAGCTGTGCTCGCTTCTACAAACACTGCGCTCCCTTGCAGTGGCCTTCACTGCTGGGCAGGTGACTGTTTTAAACGCGGTGTTGACTCCGCTAATGTCAGTCAGAGCTTTCTGCTCTGTGTGTGTCCACCGTCTCTTTCGTTCTTCCGGTGGAAAACTGAGGATGGAGACATGGGGCTCACCACAAGAGCCAGTCAGAGGGAGCTTAAAAGGAGGCTCACGAGACCCACGTCAAAGGGAACTTTGCCTCTGTTTCAGAGACCTGAGGCCTGGCTCAGAATGGGTTTGGTTTGGAAAGGGGCAGAGCTGTGCCTGCACATACGACAAGACCATCAAAACAACATGAGGTCATTACAAACATCAATCACCCTCACTTCCTGCGAGGGCTCAGAGGTGGTGGCCCCAGGAGCAGGCAGCAAGGAAGTACATGTACTCAGCCAGGAACCACTCGGGGAGCCAGGCCTTGGGCTCGGCTCTGGGACTGAAGGGAAATGCTCTGATCAAGGGCCTCTCAGAGCAGGGCAGCTGTGTACAAGGAGTGTCAAGTTTCAGCCACGTCTAGAAGCATCTGCCAAAACCAACCAGACACTTCTGAAGGGGCTCTCAGACCCACTCCATATCAGAGACAGGCAAGATATTGATAAGTTAGTATACCTTCATTGGTTTTCCACTTGAGGATGAAATATGATCCAATCACCGGACCAGAGTCTCAAGGTACAGTATCCAGGAGGAAAAGGAAACTGGCTAAGTCACTCACCTTGGGCCCAATAACAAATGGTCTTCCAACATGGTGGTCTCTAGCAAGCTCAAAAGTTATCAAGAGCTCCTGACTTGTAGCTTTCCCAATCCCCAGAAACACCCACCTGGGGATTCCCCTCAGAGGCCCCCTCAGGGGACCCCAGAGCTCCACCTCAGGTTAGTTCTCTCCTCTCAGCCTAAATTCTGTCCCATGACCCATGGTCATGTCAAAGGGAGCCCATGAGAGGATGTTCCATAGAAAGAAAGGAGACCCATGGGGATATAAGTGCCCCTCTTCTTCCCACAAGACTTCATCTTCACTCTTCTCACTTCCCTGCCTCACACCTTGATTAAGACCTGTCATCCTGTCTTCTTGGATAAAATCTGTTAACTTTATCTCTTCTAGAGCCCTCAAATCTGTCTATTTTGATTCCCCGTTATTTTTACCTGGTTGACGGGAAAAAAAACCTTCCAATTTGGGGTCCCTACCATTATTGACCCTCTCCCATCCAACCCAGGTGGCTGCCATAGTTGTCTTTCTAAAAAGCAGATGTGATAGAACCTCCCTGACAGTCCAGTGGTTAAGACGCCATGCTTCCAATACAGGGGACATGGGTTCAATCCTTGGTCGGGGAACTAAGATCCCTCAGGCTGCACGGCCAAATATAAAAAAACAAAAAAGAAGCAAATGTGCCCATGCCCTTCTTTTGCTTCAACTCTTTTCATGGCTCTCAGTTTCTTATGGGTCATAACTTGTTAGCATGACCCTTTATAATCTGGCCTCTGCTCACCTTTCTGGTCGCTAGCAACACAACACTAGTGTATGAAACCACTAGGAATAAAATAGAAACCAAGCTTCCTGAATACAACAAGCCAGGGAAGAACGAATATGGTCTTCCATGCTCTAGCCACCTCCATTCTCTGTCACGGTCAAGGGCTGTTTCCCTGTGAGAGGATGTGCTCCGAGGGGCCAGCTGATGGGTGAGGTTCATCACTAAGATCTGAGCAATGAGCACAGAACTCAGGGCACAGTAGGCATCCAACTGGCTGAACAGAACTCCGGAAATTGAACAGCTTCTTTCCAACTTTCTTGAAGGTTTCACATCTTTATGTTGAAAACCTAATTCAACTCTTCCTTTCGGCTGAGCCCCGTGGCTTGTGGGATCTTAGTTCCCCCACCAGGGATTAAACCTGGGCTGTGGCAATGAAAGTGCCAAGTCTTAACCACTGGACCACCAGGGAAGTCCCTAATTTAACTATTTTGAAGGAACTCTTGTATTCCATACTCTGTGTGTGCATGCATGCCAAGGCGTTGCATTCATGTCTGACTTTTTGCAATCCCATGGACTGTAGCCTGCCAGGCTCCTCTGCCCGTGGAATTCTCCAGGCAAGAATACTGGAGGGGGTTGTCATTTCCTCCTCCAGCATATCTTCCTGACCTAGGGATTGAACCTGCGTCTCTTAGGTCTCCTTCACTAGCAGGCAGATTCTTTACCACTAACACCCCCCAAACTCTGTATCAGATACTTTTACATCATTAGCTTATTTAAATCTCACTACAACCTTGTAAAATGGGTAATAATAACAGTAAAATTGTAATATCCAACATTCATTGAGCACTGTCGACACCAACAACTGTCCTAAGTGTTTGCATGTTTTAATTCATTTACTGTGTGCAACGAACTAATGGGTTAAATACTACTGCAATCTCCACTCTATGAATGGGGAAACTGAGTTCGCAAAAGGGTGAGAGACTCTCCCAAAGTTACCTAGTTCTCAAGTCCCTGGAAATCAAAGCCAGACCTACCAGTTTCCATAGCCTATGCCTTCGGTAACAATTATCACCCCATTTTACAGATGAGGAAACTGAGGCTCAGAAAGTTTAGGGAGTTGTTTAGGATCACACAGCTGGTAAGTGGCCTAGCCAGGCCTCCCAACTCCACGTCCCTTGCTGAGGTCCACCACTACCCTCTGAGTCAAGTGATCAGAACTGAGGTTTGGGTGGACCTAGGAAAGAACACTGACCCATGGAAAATCAGGTTCCCAAGATAAGAAGACCCCGGGAGAATGTGAGAATCTGTGAACACAAAGGCTGCACTGTTCTGCCAGCCCTTGAGAAATTTATGCAGGCCAGAGGAAGGAGGACTTCGGTTCTGCATGAATTTTTTTGGCAGCTGGGGAGACATGTGACTCACCGTATTTATAAGGAACAGGCTGCCCACTTTCCTCCGACCCAGTCTGGGGAACAGCGCTACCACGGAATACCACTGTCCAAGAGAATTCCAGATTAAATAAAGGAAAATCAATCAGGGACAAGGAACACACACATACCACACACACACAGAAAAAATAAGTGGCATGTTTTTGTACAGCTCCAAAGATTTCTGGGAACGTCCAGAGTAGGAGCTGTGACTTTAGAAAAGGAAGGATGAATAGCAGTAAGAGACAGGCTTGATGAAGCTTCCCTCTTCCTGTACCACCATGCTCTGCAGTTTGGGATGTCCTCAATCCGGTTCTTAGGCTCCCAGCCCAGGGTCCTAGACTTGCCTCTGAATCCTGACCCTGCTCTAACATGACCAAGTCATTCAACTTGATGAACCTCAGTTTCCTCATCTGCCAAACAGGATAACTGAGACCCACAGCTCAGAGCTTGTTATGAGGCTCAATGAATAATGTACCAGAAGTGCCTTGCACAGATCTATAAATAGTACATAGTAAGCACTCAATAAATATTCCTCTCTTCCCCTCCCCACCCTCTCTGTAAGATCCTTTTCTCTCCCCCGTAAAATAATAAAATAGGCTGACAAAAAAATCTAGATGGTCATTCTCAATGACTCATGCCCCAGTTTCTTGTCATAAATGCTATAGAGCAGCAGTCCCCAACCTTTCTGGCACCAGAGACCAGTTTCGTGGAAGACAATTTTTCCACAGACCGGGGGCGAGGAGATGGTTTGGGGATGATTCAAGTGCATTACATTTACTGTGCCCTTTATTTCTATTATTATTACATCAGCTCCGCCTCAGATCATCAGGCATTAGATCCCTGAAGTGGGGGACCCCTGTAGAATGAAGGAGGGAATGTACACAAAGTGTTTCAATGGCTCCAATGAATATAAATTTGAAGATTCTCACCTCGGCCCCCACTCCAGGTCATATCCTGCCATGAGCAATACATAAATGGGTAGGGCAAAGGACCCAGATGAAAAGTGATTTCTGAATTGCAGCCACTGGCCTCCTGAACAAAGCAAACATAAGGCGAGTTGAACCCAGCTTGACAATATGGGGCCATCACTAAGAGCGACCATCACTCCAATTAGGACCCAATTCTGCCAGGAGTGGGAGCAACTTCTTGGCTCACAAGCCTGCAGATTTCAAATCCTGTGCTGCTACATGGCTTCCTGAGGTCCTAACCACACAGTGACAGCCATGGCATCTTTGCAGGAAGGGAAATGGGTGAGGCCGGTTTAAGGATTATATAATCCTCCATTTTTGAAAAATACGAGTGGGTATTTTTGGAAAAGAACTGGCTGGGTGAGTTGTTGAGTAGCCTTTCTGGAGAGCCTGTGGAAACTCAGAAAATGGCTTTCTCTCTGGGTCTCTAGAAAGACGTTCACCCAGTGTCACCAAAGAGGAATGAAGATGCCCACACGAGGCTGAACTATTGGAGAAAAGCACTTTACTTTGGGACTAGGCACTGTAGAATTGATGCTATTAAATTGTGGTGCTGGAGAAGACTCTTGAGTCCCTTGGACTGTAAGATCAAACCAGTCAATCCTAAATGAAATCAACCCCGAATATTCACTGGAAGGAATGATACTGAAGCTGAAGCTCCAATACTTGGGCTACTTGACACGAAAAGCCATCTCACTGGAAAAGACCCTGTTGTTGAGAAAGATTGAGGGCAAGAGGAGAAGGGGGTGACAGAGGATGAGATGGTTGGATGGCATCACCAACTCAATGGACATGAGTTTGAGCAAACTCTAGGAGTCAGCGAAGGACAGAGGAGTCTGGCGTGCTGCAGTCCATGGGGTCACAAAGAGTCAGGCACGACTTAGTGACTGAACAACAGCAACAAGGGGGACATAGGGTGATCCTTTATAAGCTCTGGACTGGCTTTGGAATTCTCACAAGGGAGTGGAATTTGGAAGCCATCCTTTGGCTGAAATCTCTGCATGCAATGTCTACACCAGCCACTGTGAAACCTTGTGTGTGCATGAGTGTTAAGTCACTAAAGTTGTGTCCAATTCTTTGTGACTCTATGGACTATAACCCACTAGGCTCCTCTATCCATGGAATTCTCCAGGCAAGAATACTGGAGTGGGTAGC
This sequence comes from Muntiacus reevesi, assembly GCF_963930625.1. Taxonomy (NCBI): domain Eukaryota; kingdom Metazoa; phylum Chordata; class Mammalia; order Artiodactyla; family Cervidae; genus Muntiacus; species Muntiacus reevesi. Next base: position 24,955,429 of record NC_089263.1, on the reverse strand, counting down.
CATTTCCTCTTCCAGGGGCTCTTCCTGACCCAGGGATCAAACTTGCATCTCCTGCATTGCAGGTGGATTTTTTTTACCACTAGCATCAGTTGGGAAGGCCCATGAAGCCCTCAGAGGGGTACAACTGATCCAGAATGACAAAGGCCTGGTAACTGCTCCCATGCCCTACTTTCTGTTCCCATCTTAGACATTACTAACTCAATCCCAGCTCTCCTTCTGTCTGAGCCCCTGACCCAATCTTTTGACACAACTCTTCCAGAACCCACCAGTGCTCACTAGGAGTTGGCATGAGGTGACACTTCTCCACTCTCTCTGCAACAGCTCATGAGCTACATTGTAGCTTCTGTCTGGATTCTTGCTGTAGGTATGGACCCCTGTGGGCATAGCTGAGAAATTCTGACATTGGATGGATGCTCCCTGAAGCTTACAGGGTTTCTGTTGTGATACAAACACAGGAGGCCGAAGCATAGATTTGTTGGGGGGCAAGTATGCAGACTTTGCCAAAAATCAAAACCAGTGCAGGAGAACCAGGTTCAATCCCTGGGTTGGGAAGATCCCTGGAAAAGGGAATGACAATCCACTCCAGTATTCTTGCCTGGGAAATCCCAAGGACAGAGGAGCTGGTGGGCTACAGTCCACAGGGTCGCAGAGTTGGACATGACTGAACTACTAACACTTTCACTTTTTCACAGAGTAAGACAGATAACCAACAAGGACCTACTGTATAGCAAGGAGAACTCCACTCCATGTCCTGTGATACAGTGGGGAAAAGAGGGTGGGACGACTTGAGAGAGTAGCACTGGCGTAGATGTACCACCGTGTGTGAAATAGATGGCTGGCGGGAAGTTGCTTTATAGCACAGAGAGCTCAGCTTGGGGCTCAGTGATGACCTAGAGGGTGGGCCTGGGGAAGTGGGAGGGAGGCTCAGGAGGGACGACATATACATATACGTATATGTATATATATGTTCACTTCGTTGCTCAGCAGAAACCAACACAACACTGTAAAGCAATTACCCTCCAATTAAAAACTTCAAAAAATATTCTGCGATAACTTACACAAGAAAAAAAATCTGAAAAAGAATGAACATATGTATAACCAATTCACTCTGCTGTATACCTGAAGCTAACACAACATTGTAAACCAACTGTACTCCAAAAAAAATCAAAAAACAAACGAAAAACAAACCCACCCACAGACACGTTTGCCTCTCCTTTGGGTCCAGGGTAAGTTTGGGCTTTCCTGCCTGCTGTGAATTTAGGCACAGTCATGTGACTTCAATTGGCCAATCATAGATGAGCAGACGATGCATATCATACATGGGAATGGGACCAGCTTGTGGTTCCCATTTCCCTTTCCTTCCACCTGGTGATTGTAGAAGTCTATGTTGAGACAGAGCTTCTACTCAGCTGGGTGACTACCATAGGTAGCCCCTTCTTGCTGAAACTTACATACTCTACTCAGAACATTTTTCCAGGGGGTGGGGCATGGAAACAAGTCATAGATCTCACTGAAAAATTAAACGTTATCTGAACATTGACCCTGGAACACCAAAATCAACTCCAAAATGACCCAACACAACCGTTTAAGAATAAAGTCAGTGGACCTCCCTGGCAGTTAAGACTGTGCTCCCACTTCAGGGGCCTAAGGTTCTATTCCTGGTCAGGGAACTAAGATCCCCACGTGCCACACATTCAGCCAAAAAGTTTTAGTTTAATTTTAAAAAAGAATAAAGTCAGAATCTACCACCACAACCTCCTAAATTAAAAACCTCACTCATCTTTGCAACTGTCACCCAAATCCTCCTCTCCAGCCACACCCGACCCCTGAATGTTCCCATAATCTCTTTGCCTTTGCACACATATTATTTATGGAAATCCTATTTTCCAATTCCTTAAACCACTCTCCCGCCACTTCTTCTCAAATGGTAGATACTACACACTCCTGGGCAGCCTGCCCCCTGGCCTTCCACATCCCCAGTTCTGAGCTATATATAATCCTAATAATTATATCAGCTAATGCGCCGTAATTTTAGCTCCTTCCTCCTCCTTTTGCCTGGCTTTCAATTTATATTTCTACATAAATAGCCTTATTGTAAGCCCTTTACTGTCAGTTAGCTCCATTCTTTTCTGGAAGTAGGCAGAGTATATATTACCAACATAAAAATATAGCCATTGATTTCTCCTTCCTCTCTTCAAGCATATAAATAAGATCTGCAGTCATGGGGAGGGGAAGCCATCTCTTGCACTTGGTTTGTAGTTCCTCTCCTGGAGTCAGGGTATCTGGTAGGTTCCTAAACACCAGTATGAATTGGTCCCTTTTCTGTCCTCTAGGTCAGGAAGATCCCCTGGAGGAGGGCATGGCAACCCATTCCAGTATTCTTGCCTGGGGAATCCCATGGACAGAGGAGCCTGGTGGACTACAGTCCGTAGGGTCACAGAGTCAGACACAGCTGAGTGGCTAAGCAGCAGTAGCAGCTATGCCCTGTGCTGTGTTTGGGACTGAAGATACCGGATACAGCATTCTCCCCACCTCAACTCACCCCTGTCTCTTCTCCCAGCGCTCTATACCAAGACCCATGCCCTCCCCTCCTCACACAAACAAGAGGAGAAGAGTTTAAATCTAGCAAAATGGGACTTCCCTGGTGGTTCAGTGACTAAGACTCTGTGCTCCTGATGCAAGGGGCCAGGGTTCAATCCTGGGTCAGGGAACTAGAGCCCACACGCTGCCACTAAAGATCCCATGTGCCACAAATAAGACCCAGCACAGCCAAATAAATAAATATTTTTTAAAAATTAAAAAAAAGTAAATGCAGTAGATGGGCCATGTGAGAACACTGGAGGAAGTCACAGAGTTGGCAGCAGTGGAGGCTGGGAACGAGTCAGGAAAGGACGTTTCGAGATCCAGAGTGGCTGGGCAAGGGATCCCAGAGGAGCTACAGCTTGAACTGGGCTGGGAAACCTGGCTTCTCTGAGGGGCAGTGGGAGGGTGGCCCAGGTGAGGCAGAAGCAAGATTAGGAGGTGGGAGACAGGAAGACCATGATGATGGGCACAAACCTCAGCCTGAAGGAGGCTCTAGAGAATGAAGCTGAAATGGGTTTGAGGAAATATCCAAACAGCTCTTCTGCCCTCTCAAGACTTCTGTGGCTTCAGAGACTTCCCTGGTGGTCCAGTGGCTAAGACTTCATGCTCCCAATGCAGGGGGCCTGGGTTCGATCCCTGGTCAGGAAGGTAGATCCCACATACCACGACTAAGAGTTTGCATGCCACAACTAAAGATCTCACTTGCTGCATCTAAGACCGAGTGCAGCCAAATAAATAAACGAAAATAATAGCACTGACTTTGCATGGAAAAACTGCACTGCAGAACACTTGCTTTAGCAAGTCACAGCCACTCTTAACTCACTTGGATTTTATGCATAAATTTCAATCTGGAAGAATACTGGAAAGAAGGCACTGTTGATGGATTCATCCCAGGAAAAGTATTTATTCTTGCCTTTCCTTGGCCAAGGAAAGCTTCTCTGCTGGAAAAAGCACCTCACCCTCCACTGAGCTGCATGGCAAAGATTATAAATAGAAATAAAGAAGTCATTCTGACATGTTTATCATTTTTCCTTTAACTCCTGGAGCTCCTGGAGCAGAAAAGATCTGGATTCCCCCCCCCCCTTTTGGAAAAAAAAAATCTTATTTCTTGATGTTTCTAAGTTATAGCCCAATAATAAAACATGGTCTTTTACTTTTAAAACAAGACAGATTCAGTTTCTTTACTTAAATAATTTTTAACTCCTCATTTTTATAGCTGGGAAACAAAGGGGAGGGAAAGAAGGGAGGTGGGGGAGGAAGGAAGGAAAGAGAGAAGGAGGAAAAGAGCCCTTGTTGAGTCTCAGCTCCACTTCAGGCACCACGCTGGGCACTTTCCCACCAGGTGCCTCGTTCCATCCTCATCACCAAACTATCTGGCAAGTATTTGTGGCCTTATTTTCATGATCAAAGAATCCAAGGTACCGTGTTTCCCCATGTTTCTTTCCCAGAACAAGGAGAAGTAACCTCCCTGCCAGTCTAAAGTCTGGCATATGCATGAGTTCTTCAAGGCCAGGCTCAGTCAGCAGCCTTCTCAGTTCTGAAGCCACAGAAGTCTTAAGAGAGGCAGAAGAATTACCTGCATATATCTTTGAACCTCTTTCTACCCTGTTTTCCCAAACAAGTGAATAGCTACTATAATTTCATTGGAAAGACTCTCAGGGTTCAGAAAGAGGATCAGGGGAACTGTCCACTTGCACTGAGCACCTGTCAATCATCAAGAAGTACACGCATGCTCAGCCATGTCCAACTCTGTGACCCCATGGACTGCAGCCTGCCAGGCTCTTCTGTCCAGTCATCAAAGGAAGAGTATAAAGCAGACCTCACCATTGTGCAAGAGCTATGTCTCTTGGTTCAGACCCATGAATATGAACACTGGGAGAAGAAACAGGAAATCAACGTCATTGACCTTGCCTATCCCCAACCCATATTCCAGAATTCTGCCACCAGAGTTGCTTTGTTTTCCTGTCGATGTCAAATGATCCTGTCATTCTCTTAAAATCCTTTTTATAATGTCTGAGCAAGATAATGCTGTTAGGAAAATCACCAGATACCTACCCTGTAAGATTCTCGGGGGAAATGACCACTGGCTAAGAAGACAGGTGCAGATAATGAGGACAGGAGGCCAGGAACAGGCTGGATGGATCAAGCAGCTTCTTCTGCCCAGGATGCTACAGGCTGGGCCAGGATAAATGAAGCCTCAGAAGAAACACTAGAAATTCTCCCTCCTGAGAGAGTATCACGGGGTAGGCAGAGGGGACCATTCCAGGCAAGCTTCACCAATGTGCTCCAACAGGTAGAAGTGGAGGGGGCCGAGATGCTACCGAGGGACAAGTCCAGGTTCCCCACTTGCCCCTTAGGGTCCCCAGGACTGAGGGACCCTGGATGCTGAAGGCACGCAACAAGTAGAACACACACACACGCTATCAGCATCTGAAAGGAAGGTGCTGACAGTCAGAGACTGTATCTGCTAAGGAGGCTGCACCAAACCAAATGTAGGAAACAGAAATCTGGTCCCAGGCTTCCCTGGTGGTCCAATGGTTAAGAATCCACCTGCCAATGCAGGGTATACTGGTTCTAGTCCTGGTTTGGGAGGATCCCACATGCAGCAGAGCAACTAAGTCCATGAGCCACAAGTACTGAGGCCCATATGCCTAGAGCCCATGCTCCACAACAAGCGAAGCCACTGCAGTGAGAAGACCAAGCCCTGCAACTGAAGAGTAGCCCCTGCTTGCCACAGCTAGAGAAAGTCCAAATGTAGCAGCGAAGACCCAGCATAGCCAAAAATGGATAAATATTTTAAAAAGGAAATCTAGTCCCTTAGGGGAGGAGCCCCCTGCAGAAAGAAGTATCCCTGGTGGAGTCTGGCCCCTCCCCACCTCCCCCACTCACTTCCCCACCTCCCATCGCCTACAGCCTGTGAGTCACTGGACATGCCCCACACCCAATGAGAGGTGCAGGCAGAATACAGCTCGCTGCTTTTCAAGTCTAGATAAACTTCTCATTATTAAAAATGAGAGAAAAACAAGACACCTTAGAAAGGATCCTATGAAACTCTGTCAGCATAAGAAACGAATACTCCACATGAGGCCAGAGGCAAGGATAAGTGTGACAATGTATCTAATTCACAATTTCAACATATTCGAAGAACATGTGGATCCCACAAAACAAAACAGAACAAAATCCAAGATAAGGTAAAATACTGGCAAAATCAAGGCTGCTACTGAAAATAGAGGTAAAAGGGGGACCCTGGAAGGTTACAAGGAAACTGAAGATGCAACAGTAAAATTTAAATCTGCATTGGAAAGATCATAGAATTAACACTGGAGAAAAAAATCACCATTTGGAGGAAGTACTGGATGGTTCTCTCAGAACCATCTCTAGGTCTGTGCCTTTTTTTTTTTTTTTTTTTTTGGTCATGTGGCATGAAAGGTCTTCCCTGACCAGGGATTGAACTCTTGTCCTCTGCAGTGGAAGGGCAGAGTCTTAACCACTGGACCACCAGGGAAGTGCCTCCAGGTTTGTGCCTTTGCCATGCTGTTCCTTCTGGCTTGGGTACCCTTCCCATATTCACTGATCCAAAGACAATTGGTCCTTTAAGGTCCAACCAAAGAGCCTCAGTGGATGAGGACATCCTAAGTACCCGCATGTTCTGCATTGTGGTAAAAAGCAGTGACATTGAGTTTGGTCTTAAAGGACGAACAACAGATTGTCAGGGACATATGGAACTTGAAGAGGACCTTTAAAGGCAAAGGAGCTGGGGGCCAGCATGCCACCCTGGCTGGCGCACAGAGGGAACTGCGGGAAGCCGACAGGGCTGGAGACGTAGCCAAGCTCTGAGTTACCCTGAGTGTGTGCCAGAGACGGTACTATGGATGGGAGGCAGAGGCTCAACTTTAATCAGTAAGTTTCTCCTACTGCCAGTTAAAAAGCCAGGTCCTAGAGATACTCCAGCAAACCAATCCTGCCCTCCCATCCTTGAGAAGCAAGGAGACTAGTGGGTTTTAAATGAGAGGGAAGGGGCTCCCCTGGTGGTCCAGTGGTTGAGATTCCACCTGCTAATGTCAGGGGTATGGGTCTGATCCCCCGTCAGGGAACTAAAGTCCCACATGTTGCAGGATGTGGCCAAAAAAATTTTTTAAGTTAAAATAAATGAGAGAGAGCATGATCAAATTTGTCTTTCAGAAAGATATTTGTAATTTGTACTTATCAAATGGCAAGATTATTCTGAAATGCACACTTCAGAGTGCTAGCTCTGAGATCACTTATGAAAGTCTTAGTCACTCAGTCGTGTCAAGCCATGGACTGTAGCCCACCAGGCTCCTCTGTCCATGGGATTCCCCAGGTAAGAATACTGGAGTTGGGTAGCCATTCCCTTCTCCAGGTGATCTTCCTGACCCAGGGAGGGAACCCAGGTCTCCTACCTTGCAGGCAAATTCTTTACCGTCTAGGTCACCAGAGAAGATTACCTGCTCAAGTTTTAATCAGGTGGGGCCCCTTGCTGTCTGACCATGGGCAAGTTACCTCACCTTTCTGGTGCCTCTGGGGCCTACTCTTAAAACAGTATCACTGCTCCTATCACAGATGGTGATGGTCATGGGAATTCCCTGGTGGCCCAGGTGGCCCAGGGGTTAAGACCCCAGGCTTCCAGGGAGCTCAGTTCGGTGCTCTGTGATAACCTAGAGGGGTGGGATGAAGTGGGTGGGAGGGAGGCTCAAGAGGGAGGGGACATATGTATATACGTATCTGATTCCCACTGTTGTATAGCAGAAACTAACGTAACATTTGTAAAGCAACTATATTCCGATTTTAAAAAAAGTGCTTCCAATACAGGAGGCATGAGTCTGATCCCTGTTCAGGGAATTAAGATCCCTCAGGTCAAAAATAAATAAATAAATAAACACAACAAATGATGCTGGTGATGATAGCAGCTAACGCTTACAGAACACTCAAGATGTGCCAACCACTGTCTTAAGAACATCTGTGTTAACCCATTCAGTCCTGACAACAACTTTCTGAAGGAAGTGTTAAAATGTTCCCATTTTACTAACCCCTCTGGAACTAGAAGTGACCTGCTTCTGGTTCCGAAAGGGTAATTAACTTCTTCAAGGTCAAGTGGGGATAGGTATTATTAGCTCTCATTTTCATTTTTCATATTCCACCTTTATTTCCAAGAGACAAAAGCATTCGTAAAATGACAATTCATCCTGTGTTGTAAAAGGAAAAACATACAGTGATGTAAAAGGATGAATTTCTTTTGAAGCCTGTCCTCTAGTATTTCAGCATGACTGCTGTAAGCGTCTCTGTGCTCAACTGTCTTTTTAAAATCCTAACATTAAGAGGTACTTTATTATGCAAGCAAATGTTAATCGAAATGATGCACAAGACCAGCAAGTGCCAAAAATAACGGCTATAGGACAATTCGAATGTGTAGGCACTGAGGTAATTTTCTTTCTTGATCTTTCAGTCATCCTTCTTCCCAGGTTCTAACCAGGTAAAAGTGAAAGTGTTAGTCACTCAATTGTTTCTGACTCATTGTGACCCAATGTCGTAGCCCACCAGGCTCCTCTGTCCATGGAATTTTCCAGACAAAAGTACTGGCGTGGGTAGCCATTCCCTTCTCAAGGGATCTTCCTGACCCACGGATCAAACCTAGGTCTCACGCATCGCAGGCAGATTCTTTACCGTCTGAGCCACCGGGAGTGGGAGGTGGGAGGTAGGTTCAAGAGGGAGGGCAGATATGCATACCTATGCCTGATTCATGTTGATGTATGGCAGAAACCAACACAACATTGTAAAGAAATAATCCTCCTATTAAAAATAAATAATTTTTTTAAAAAGTGAATCCAAATGTTAGGTTTATTCATGGAGGCTCAATAACTTCCAAAGTATAGCGCTTCCTGGTCAAGCTCCGTCTTGAATGAGCTATAACTGGCCTCAGCCCTGTCCCTTTCCACGATGGGGTGTGTTAACTTTTTAAGATAAAGTGCTCGCGATGATCCCCTGGCCTAAGCCAAGTGTTTCCTAACTGCACGATTCATTTCAGTGTTTTCTTAGCCTAATAAATTAGACCCATCACTTTGCTATTCTACTGCATTAAGCAAGACTTGACCAAACGTTTTTTATGAGCGTGGTTAACCATAAAGCAGATTAGTTTGATCAGACAGCCAAGTTTGCCTGTGGAAAAATAGGAGCATGCTCACACTACAACTTGAAAAGATCAAATGCCCCTGGAAAGAACCACAATAGTTGAGGACAAAAGCAAGTCCCCTTCTCTGAGTATTTTCCTGTTCCCTGGGCTTCTCACTTCATCTGCCTTAGCCCAAGTAATCCTCAGAACAAGTCCTCAAACAGATGTCACTAGCTTCATTACACAGGTGAGAAAATAGGTAACTCACACAGGGCCATATGCTTGGTTAGTGGCAGAGCTAGGATCTGAATCAGTCTTCAAAATCAATATTGTTTTAAAAATAATAATAATAAACTTTAATTTTTTAGAGCCATTTTAGGGTCTCAGAAAACCTGAGCAGAGGTACAGAGATTTCTCATATATTCCCTGCCCCACATATGCACAGACTCCTCCATTAAAAATATCCCCCACCAGAGGGACACACCTTTTATATCAGTTTGGCATACTAGTGCAGGGGTAGTAAGAGGAAAAATAATCTTGAAATCTTGATCAAAATTAGCCTCCATGGAACTTCCCTCATGGTCCAGTGGTTAAGAATCCTCCTGCCAATGAAGGGGACATGGATTCAATCACTGGTCCAGCAAGATTCCACATGCCACACGAACCTGAGTGTCACAACAAGAGAAGCCACAGCCAGGACAAACACAAGCATTGCAACTAGAGAAAGCCCACTCACGGTGATGAAGACCCAGCACAGCCAAAAGTAAATAAGTGAATTTTTTAAAATTAGCCTCCACAAAGATTTTTTTTTTCTTTGTCAGTGAGGGAATAATGGTTTAAAAGGAGCAGTGAGGAGCTAGAAAAATGACAACAGAAACTTTGAGATCTGGAGTGGCTGTTTAATTGGGTGAGTGACCTTCCTAGCACAGGACTTAAGAGGGAGATATGTCAGTACCTTGTTAACATGCCTATTTCCCAAATACCTGGCACCTTCCTAATTAAAAAAAAAAAAAAGGTAGCATAGTACTTTATTTTTATCAAATGCCAATTTGCTGAAAACACCATCAAAACAATCTAGTGCCAAGACAAAGTTGAATTTATAATATAAGAGAGAGACAGACTACAATTTACTTATTTTTTAAAAGGTGTCTGATTCTATTAGATTTAACACATGCATTCATAAATTTACACAACCACCACTACAGTCAGAATACATAACAGCTCCATCACCCCCCAAATTTCCTTATGCTATTTCTTTGTAGGCAAAATTTCTCCTTCTAATCCCTGACAATGACTAATGCCTCCTACTTGGTCCCTATCATCCCACTATATGGATATATGCATATTTGGGGATGCAATATAATAGAATCATGCATTGTATCAATGTACCCATTCAAAAACTTTTGGGGCATTTGCAGGTTTGGGCAATTATGAATAATGTTGCTATGTACGGTGTTTAGTTGCTCAGTCGTGTCTGACTCTTGGTGACCCCATGGACTGTAGCCCACCGGGCACCTCTGTCAATGGGACTCTCCAGGCAAGAATACTGGAGTGGATTGCCATGACCTCCTCCAGGGGAATCTTTCCAACCCAGGGATCAAACCCAGGTCTCCAGCATTGCAGGCAGATTCTTTATCATCTGAGCTACTAGGGAAGCCCAATGTTGCTATAGCCTTTCATATATGGGATTTTGTGTTAAATAAGTTTTCAGTTTTTTGTGTGAAATAAGTGTGAATAAGTTTTCAGTTCTCTTGAGTAAATGCCTAGGAACAAGACTGCTGGATCATATAAGTGTATATTTAACTTTATAAGAAACTGCAAAACAGTTTTCCAGAGTAGCTATATGATATTGTATTCCCACCAATGAGTGATACTTTCTTGCTTCATATCCTTTCAGCACTAATTGTCAATTGTTTGTTTATCCATTGCATTAGGTATGTAATGATATCTTATTGTGATTTTTATTTGCATTTCCCTAATAGCTAATGATATTGACCATCTATTCTTGTGCTTACTTGTCATCTTTATATTTTCTCTGATAAAGTGTCCTTTCAAGTCATTTGCCTATTTTTTAAATGGGGTTTTTTCTTACTGTTAAATTTTGAGAGTTCTTTATAAATTCTGCATATAAGTCCTTTGTCAGGAGATTTTAAAATATTGTCTAAGCGGTCTCTACAATTTGCAGCTTTATTCTCTTAACAGTGTCTTTTGCAGAAAAAAATATTTTGAAGTTTTGATGAAGTTCCATTTATAATTTTTTTCTTTTATGGATTGTACTTTTGGTATCATAATTAAAAATAATTTGCCTAACTCAAAGTCACAGAAATTTCCTTCTAGGTTTTCTTCTAAATGTTTTATAGTTTGTGGGGGGAGTTGAGGTTAAGGTAAAGGGTTTTTTTTTTTACATTTGCATATACAATTGTTTTCCCCTACTATTTGTTAAAAAGAGTATCCTTTATCCATTAAACTGACTCTGTACCTTTGTTTAAAAAAAAAAAAAAAGCTTCCAATGGACATGAAGAGAAAAGCACTGAAGTGGTTCCTGGAGCTGGCCACCGAGGTGACCATACTCTGAACAACATACTATCATGAGGGGTTTGCCAAAGTTGGTCACAGACAACCTGCATTGAATCAGAAGACGTGGAGTCAAAATGAAAGCCAGGCCGACAGTGAGCCCTCAGGCACAGTGACAAGAATTCTCTGGCACTCAAAGCAGCTGGACAAATTACGCCAGAGAAGTCAAAGTGTCTGCGGGCCATGTTTAAGTGAGGCTCACAGAAAATGTGATGGAAAACGACAGTCATCACTGTCAGTTGATCAAGGCTGCCTCTGGCATGTCTCAAGTGTTCATGACAGTTACCCTTGACCATTTCCAGGATAGACTAGAACTGATGCCATTGACCTAGCCCTCCAGGGCTGTGTGCTGGGATTCCTGCAGCATATCTGTTTGCACCGGGTGAAACAACGAACTCAGAAGGAATTAGAGTGGTTGCATTCTCCAAGCCCTGGGGGAGCAGCAACAGGCTTTCACTGGGGTGAGATGTCTCATCCTCCAAAGGCCAATTCAAAAGTCTCCTCTTTGCCTGAATTTCCCCAGACCTGATTAGTTCCCACCTGCTTTGGGCTTATAAGCCAGTTTACATAGTCTCTTATTAAAAGACTTTTCAGTTGAATTGTAATGATCTGTTTACTTTTCTGTCCCCCTTCTCTGGTAGGGTATAAGCAGATTAAAGTAAATGTTTTGATCATAGCATCCTGGTGCCCACTGCAGGACCTAGCATGTAATTAGTGTTCAAACAGTTCTAACAAATCAATAACAAAGATGATGTCTGGGTGATGGGTAGGCTGATGGATAGATAGGTAAATGAGTGGCTGGAAGGTTGAGTAGGCAGATGGATGGAGGAAGTAGAATTGAATGTATTGTTGGACAGGTGACCAGATAGATAGAACGCTAGATGGATGGGTATGTGTATGGGTGGATGGTTGGACAGATGGAAGGACAGATGGATGAATGAATGGATGGATGGATGGGTGAATGGACAGATGAATGGAAGGATGGATGGATGGACAGACAGACTGGTAGGTAATTTGTTAGATGAAGAGACTAGTCGATGTGTAGATGAATGGGCAAGGAAGGTAAGTGGATCAACAAGGAACAGACAAGTTCCCAGTAAGCCAAGTCACTGAACCATTTTAAGAACAAGTTCAAAGAGCACGATTCAAAAAAGTGGTAAACCATTTTGCAGGAGAATTCAAAACGAATCTTACCCAAATCAAAAGGTAAAATAGCTTCAAGCTATATTTGTAAGACTTATTTTGCATTATAAGACACTTAGGGTGGTCCCAACCATATTATCATGTTGTACATTCATATTACTATTAAGAAAGAACTCAGTGTATCAATTGTGGTTGGCAGGGTTTCAGGATTCCCTCACTAAGATTCCTGGCACCTGCTCAGTCATTTGGTCAAACACTAGCATAGGTGCTACTGGGAAAGGATTTTGCAGATGTGATTTAGGTCCCAAAACAGTTGCTCACTTCTTTAAATATGCCCTGAGCAAGTCCATCCCACAATGCAAACCTCACAAAAACTCACGGTAATTTGTGTTTCTGATGCTCACTTAGCATCGACCATCAAATCATTTCCACAGGCTATTTCCTGTGTTGTAAACTGAGGCTCTTGTATTTTAAACAAATGCACCCGAACTTAGACATCCAGATGGTTCTTATCTTATCCCATACACCCTCTGACCAGACCGGGAACTTACTCTAACATCTCTCTGCAGGGAGTGGTCTTCAAAAGGCTGCAGCAATTCTCGACATTACTTAAAGGTGGTAAATTTTTACCATTCTTAGGATTCAATTCCTGGAGATAGTCAGACATCATTTGAAAAAAGAACTGGAAAGTAAAAATGATCACACAGTACACTAGGGATTTCCCTTGTGGTTCAGTAGCTAAGACTCCATGCTCCCAATACAGTCTGGGTTTGAACCCTGGTCAGGGAACTAGATCTCACATGCTGCAACTAAGACCCAGTGCAGTCAAATAAATCAATTAAAAAAGATTAAAAAACCCAGTATACTGTTGTGCAAAGTGAGTGCCAAACTCTAAATCTCAGATATTAATTCTCTTCCAGGGCTGACAGTCTAGTCTAGAGAGCCGTTCCAAAGAGCTTTTCAAACTCTCCAAAGCCACTGTCTAAGGGAGACGTTATACTTAACTCTAATACTGTTCTCTTTCCATCCCTTATGCCAGGTATACGAAAAAGATGAAGTTCCAGGGACTTCCTGGCAATCCAGTAGTTAAGACTTCACCTTCCAATGCAGAAAACACGGGTTCAATCCCTGGTTAGAGAGCTAAGATCCCACATGCCTCGTGGCCAATAAACCAAAACATAAAACAGAAGCAATATCATAACCAATTCAACAAAGACTTTAAAAAAGTGGTTCCATAAACTGAACTGAACTGAACTGAACATCATGAATAGATGATCACTGTAAATGCAGTGTCATGTGCTCTCTCCTGGTTTCTGGCAGAAAACTGTTCTCTTGGGCCATCTCCCACCATTGGGGAGATCTCTCTACCTTCCATGAGCACTCTGGGCTTGTCTCCAGAAGAGTGTTTTTCAAAACCAGGGTTCAGAGATCCCTATGGACATAGTCTCAGGGGCTCTACAATGTAAGTATATACTCAGTATCATCCAGGTGAGTACCTTCTAATGAAGTGCTATGCACAGTTTCAGCGCCCACATTTGCATCATCTGGGATCCAGTCCTGACTGAACGATACCTAAATGCCCTCAAAAAAGTTTTCACTGTAATTAGAATAAATGGTAGAAGTGAGTCACCAGACTGCATGTTGGTACGGGCATACCAATCTCCCCAAATGGTAGGAGATTCTGAAGGTTGCTAGCAGATGCACTAGACAAATCTTGACTTCACCTGCACTAACATTCAACTGTTCATTAGCAATCAGTAAACATGCCATGAAGAACAACCTATGAACCAGCATTTGACTTCTTTTTTTTTTTTTTTTTGCTGTTAGACATTGATTTCCTTTTAGAGATTGACTTAATAAAATAATGGCTTTGTGGCTCCAGATGAATTCAGTGTTATCACGTGGAGCAGGGGGATGATACAGGATAACTCAAACAATGGTCCTTTATGCACAAAATCAAATCAATCAAGACCCTAACAAGTGAAATATGAGATGTCAGCAATAAAGTTTTCTTTCTTGAAGCCCAACATCAGAGATTGGCAAGGGAGTATACTGAGCTAATGTGGATGATCTGAATTTCATTCATGTTACAGTTCTGTTGGTATATCATTTGTAAAATTTATAATTGTAAAGAACTGTAAGCTGGAACTCCCTTGGCAGTACAGTGGATAAGAAACTGTCTGCCAATCCTCCCTCGTCTGGGAGGATTTCACATGCTGCAGTACAACTGAGCTTGTGTACAACAACTATTGAGCTTGCTCTCTAGAGCCCACTTGCTGCAACTACTGAAACCCAAGTGTCTAGAGCTGGTGCTCTGAGACAAGAGAAACCACCACAATGAGAAGCCCGAACACCACAACTAGAAAGTAGCCCCCACTCACCACAACTAGAGAAAGGCCTGCTGGCAGCAATGAAGACCCAAAGCAACCAAAATAAAATAAATACAAATGAAAGAAAGTGAAATTGCCATTTCCTGCTCCAGGGGATCTTCCCAACCCAGGGTTGGAACCTGCGTCTCTTATATCTCCTGAATTGGCAGGCGGACTCTTTGCCACTAGCGCCACCTGGGAAGCCCAACTATAAATAAAATAAATAATTTTTAAAAAACAAAAACTCTAAGCTGAAGGAATGTATACCTGGTGTGATATTTGTATTTTTAAATAACATAATAATAAGGGTAATTTAAGTCAACACTGGGACATCCTTGAGAATGTTCTTCCTTTAAAGGGGTTTGTGTCTTATTCAAGTAGGAGCAACACCGCCCTGGACTTACTAACCACACCGTAACCATCACAGCGCAGGCGGGCTCAACAGGCTGGCAAAGGCGCTCTTTCAACACCTACCTCAGGGGTTGCCAGACAAGGACTCCAGCATGGGGAGAGCCTGGCTCATGGGGCCATTTAAACCTGAAAAGAAGGTCTTCTTGTTTGCGTGTCTGCTTTGTAAATATTGTCCTGGGCTGGGCAGGAAGAAGCAGATTTTTAAAAACACCCATAATCATCATCTTCTGTGTGTTCCTTTTGCCTTGGACTGGACTCACAGAACACAAACTGCCTCCAGCAGCTTTGTCAGGCTGTAGCCGACCGGTTTCTCCCCAGGTTGATGGGATCTCTCAGCTGATTTTACCAGCGCGCCAAGCTTGTTCTTTGAGCTGTTGAGGTGTCAGTCTGCCTCTCTCTCTTGCTTTCATGTAGCTGTGGGAGCTGGGATGGGGGTGGGTATTAACACAGAAACTGGGGTTTTTGTGCTAGCTGAAGGCACACAGGGGCAAACGTACACTTGCAGGGCAGCAATGATGGTTCAGCCACGTGACCTGCTCCCAGCGCTGGTTCCCTGAGAAACTCAGGCCTGGTCTATCTCCTACATTACAGAGGAACTAAACTGACTCAAGAGACAAGAGTCTGAGCAAACTCCGGGAGATGGTGAAGGACAGAGGAGCCTGGCGTGCTGTACTCCATGGGGTTGCAAAGAGTCTGACACTATTTAGCAACTGAACAACTATAAAGAGATTAAATGAGTCAATCCTAAAGGAAATCAACCCTGAATATTCATTGGAAAGGCTGTTGCTGAAGCTAAAGCTCCAACACTTTGGCCACCTAATGCCAAGAGCCGACTCATTGGAAAAGACTGCGATGCTGGGAAAGATTGAAGGCAAAAGGAAAAGAAGGCACCAAAGGAAGAAATGGTTAGATAGCATCACTGACTCAACGGACATGAGTTTGAGCAAATTCTGGGAGATAATGAAGGACAGGGAAGTCTGGCGTGCTGCAGTCCATGGGGTCACAAAGTCAGACACAACTTAGCAACTGAACAATAACAACAACAACGACAAAAGCAACAGCAAAATTCTCTCTCTTTGCTCGCCACGTGGTTTAGGTACTGTGATAAGAAGTCTGTAAAGGCTTGTCCTAACCAGAGGGAAGAGATTTTATTACAAAAAGAAGATCTATTTACTCTCATGTCAGAGTCCTTTCCAGAAGTTTTGAAATGTTTCACCTGATGTGAAGAAATCCCAGTCATCCATTAGGAAAAACACAGATGCTTCGAGAATGCCTGATCCCGGGACTTCTCTGGTGGTCCTGTGATTAAGACTCTGAGCTCCCAAGGAAGGGGGCCAGGGTTCCATCTCTGGACAGGGAACTAAGATCCTGCATGCTGCATGGTGCAGCCAAAAAAAGTCTGATTCTGCCTAAAAATCTGCCCTCGCATGTCTGGAGCAGCAGGGGAAAGGAGATGGCATTCTCCTCCAAGGCTTAAAGGGTCCTAGGTACAACTGTACCCAAGCTTCTTGTCTCCAGGCAGGGACACAGGCTCAGAAGGGTCTACCTGTCTCAGACCACACAGCCACTTGGTGTGGAAGCTGAAAATAAAAATCAGGGTTCCTGGACTTTCCTGGTGGTCCAGTGGTTAGGACTCTGTACTTTCACTGCAGAAGGGTGAGGGTTCAATCCCTGGTCAGGGAACTAGGATCCCACATGCTGAGCAGTGCTGCCAGAAAAAAAAGAAAGAAACCTAGGGTGGCTGTTCCTTCTCCCAGAACTCTTACCATCTAATGACAACTCTCAACTTGGCCTCATATACTCTCTGGGGGTACAGTAACATCACTTACAAACAGGGCAAGCAGAAGGCACCATTTTCTTCAGCAAGATATTAAGGCATAGAGATCAGGGTCATTCAGAGCTGGAAAGGGATCCTGGAGTCCAGCAGATTCATTTTCCAGATAGGATCTTGGAGGCTCCCCATAACAGAAGACGAGAGAGAGAAGCCAAGAAGAGAGACCTGAGCTCAAACAGCAGACTTCCCCACCCACTCCACCACCACACACATACAGATTTATTGTGTGTCTTTGGGCCAGTTGCTTAACTTCTCTGGGCCTCTTTTCATCTCATCTAGGTTGTCTGGATAGCACAGACCCAAGCTTGTGGAGCAGCAGGGAGAGCTCAAAGAGGCAAGAGATGCAAATACTGATCATAATGCCTGAAGGATAGTAGGTATTCAAAAAACTATAACCATCATTATCACCACCTTCATGCCTTAACTCCAGCCCAAGGAATTTTCCATAACTATCTTTGTTTGCTGCAAGATTCTTTTCGGTTTTGCTTTGATGTGGATGGACCTACAGTCTGTCATACATACAGAGTGAAGTAAGTCAGAAAGAGAAAAACAAGTATTGTATATTAACACATATATGTGGAATCTAGAAAAATGGTACAGATGAACCTATTTGCAGGGCAAGAATAGAGATGCAGACATAGAGAATGGACATGCGGACATGGGGAAGGGTGAGATGAATTGGGAGATTAGATTTGACATAAATACACTGCTGTGTGTAAAACAGAGAGCTAGTGGGAAGCCTCTGCATAGCACAGGGAGCTCAGCTCAGTGCTCTTTGAGGACCTAGAGGATCAGATGGGGGCAGGGGGAGGCTCAAGAGGAAGGGGATATACGTATATGTACAGCATACAGCAGGAACTAACACAACATTGTAAAGCAATTATACTCTAGTAAAAACTAGAATCTGAAAACTAAACCTTCTTGGTTGGACATTTTTTCATTCAAGTTGACCTAAAAATATGGATCAAAACTGAACTGAACAGTGTTCATACATCTGTTGGGAGGATGGCATGCCTGCCTGGTCACCTGATAGCCGTGTGAAGTCATCCGCAGTCTTTGGAAGACTGCACATTCATTCCAGGGAGAAACGCTGCCCACTGTATGGGTGGACAGAGTCCAGCCATCCCATGGCCCTCAGGGAGGGGCAGTCCACACCGAGTACTATTCACCCATGGAGGAACAAAGTCTGGTTTTTATCCATCGTCTCCTGGGATCACCCCACTTCTGTGCTGAGCGAGAAAGATGAGGCAGTAACTGCTGGTCTTCTTATATGAGGACATACAGAATGGGCTCTGAAGGCAGGGCGATTCAGGATGGAGTCAGGAATTCCCCCACCTCCTCCGGGCTCTGGGAAACATCAGTGGAGAACAGTGGCGTGGAGAAGCCGTCCTGCCCCAGAAGGTCTATACCCAGTGCAAGCCCTGGGTACTTTTTCTCCTTCCGGCCAAGACCACGTGGGACTCAGAGGCAACTGGAATGCTGGCTCTCATGGGTGGAAGCATGAGAAACTCTGTTGAATTTTGTCATTGTGAAGATATGTCTCCTTACCCACAAGGGATCCTTCCAGATAAAATCAAGGTGGGAAGGAAGGAAATACCCAACTCTTACCTCCATGATTCTAATCTGTGAGCCTGGAAAGACCCTTTCTTCCTATTGATAAATTTAGGATATAAAGGTTATTTATATATAAATATATAGTAACCAACTGAGGGACTTCCCTGGTAGTCCAGTGGTTGAAACTTCACCTTCCAATGCAGGGCATGTGGGTTCTATCCCTGGTCAGGGAGCTAAGATCCCACATGCATTGTGGCCAAAAAAACAAAACATGAAACAGAAGTAATATTGAACAAATTCAATAAAAACTTTAAAAATGGTCTGCATCACACTACTTACAACAGCTAGGACATGGAAGCAACCCAGGTGTCCATCAACAGAGGAATGGATAAAGAAGGTGTGGTACATATATATGATGGAATACTACTCAGCCATAAAAAAGGAATGCACTCGAGTCAGTTCTAATGAGGTGGATGAATCCAGAGTGAAGTAAGTCAGAAAGAGAAAAACAGATATCATATATTAACACATATATATGGAATGAAGAAAGATAGTACTGATAAACCTATCTGCAGGGCAGCAATGGAGATGCAGACACAGAGAACAGACATATGGACATGGGTGGTGGGGAGGAAGGAGAGGGTGAGATGAATGAAGAGAGTGGTATGGAAGCATATACACTATCATATATAAAATAGATAGCCAATGGAAATTTACTGTATGACTCAGGGAAATCAAGCCCGGGCTCTGTAACAACCTGTAGAGGTGGGAAAGAGTGAGGGAGGTTCAAGAGGGAAGAGACATATGTACATATGTCCATTGAGTTGGTAATGCCATCCAACCATCTCATCCTCTGTCGCCCCCTTCTCCTGCCCTCAATCTTTCCCAGCATCAGTGTCTTTCCCAATGAATGAGTCAGCTCTTCGCATCAAGTGGCCAAAGTACTGGAGCTTCAGCTTCAGCATCAGTTCTTCGAATATATATTCAGGGTTGATTTCCTTGAGGATTGATTGGTTTGATTAACCTCAGTATTACTTCACAAAATCAGGGATGGATCCACCATGGTACAAATAAGAAAACTCAGGCCTAGAAAAGTGAAACCTGTGGTTCAAGTTCAGACGACAAGCCAATGACAGAATCTTGAAACCTAGACCTCTGACCTCAAAGCCATCACTCTCCTGGCCACATTACAAGACAGGCATGTCGGCAGGCTCGAAACCTTCCAGGACACATAACCAACCCATAGATTTATTTCAGTCATTCAGAGATGCATAGAAAAGCAGCAGGAACTGACCCAGAATTGCAGGAAAGTGATGTCACCGCTCCCGCCAGCCCACACCCCACGGTCATTATCTTAAAAGCGATGAGACCATCCATGAAGGCTGGTGCTGGAGCCGTGCCCCTGTCAACATCCGGGTGTGTGGGCAGGACCTGGGGCCGGTCCTCTGGGAGCTGCATTGCTGACACGGTGGGTCAGGGCAGGAACCTCAGCTGGCAAGACCTGCTCACCCACACCCAGCTAAAGGCAAGGGCAGCAGGAAGGGTGAACAGGGCTTCCTTGGGGCTCTAGGACCTGCCCAGCAGCAGCTGACAGCCTCAGCCAGCCTTCAGGGCATGCAGCCAAGATCCTGTGGGGCATGGCCTCTTTCCATCCCACAGTCCCCTCCCTCCTGGACACGACCACTCTCAGGTGCCAGCTTGTCCTTGTGACTGTACTTAGAGGATGGCTAGCCAACACACCTCCAAGAGCAGAACTGATGACCCAGGTGCCTACTGAGATGAATGCAAACGCCAGGACACGTATGCACAATTGAGACTCAGAGAAATCATGCAAGGTGTCACCACGTAAGTACATCTAAGTGCAAGATTACTAAGGAGGAGGGAATTCTATCAAATGTAGGTGTGGTGGATTGATCGCAAACATGGCCCCAATCCCCCACCTTTTGTGGGCTTCCCAGGTAGCGCTAGTGGTAAAGAATCTGCCTGACATAGGAGACACAAGAGACTTGGGTTCAATCCCTGGGTTGGGAAGACCCCCTGGAGGAGGGCATAGCAACCTGCTCCAGTGTTCTTGCCTGGAGAATCCCATGGACAGTGGAGCTGGTGGGCTACAGTTCATGGAGTCACAGAGTCAGACAAGACTGAGCACACACACACTCCCACCCTTTTCTTTTCTCCCTGGATCCATGTCCTTTGTAATATGGCATTGCAGCTTCTCCCATCACCAGGCAGATTCAGAATCTCCTCCCCTTGAACACGAACCAGCCTTGCTTCAGCCAAGAGAAGGAAGCAGAAGTGGGCCTTCCCTAGTGGTCCAGTGACTAAGACTCCTAGCGCCCAGTGCAGGAGACTGGTGTTTGATCCCTGGTCAGAGAACTAAATGCCACAAGCCACAACTCAGACCTGGTACAGGGCTCCCCTGGTGGCTCCGTGGTAAAGAATCCATCTGCTAATGCAGGGGACACAGGTTCGATCCCTGGTCCAGGGAGATCCCACATGCCACAGGGCAACTTAGCCCATGTGCCACAACTACTGAGCCTGTGCTCTAGAGCCCAGGAGCTACAACTACTGAAGCCCTCACACCCTAGAGCCCATGCTCCTCAACAAGAGAAGCCACTGCAATGAGAAGCCCACACACTGCAACTAAAGAGCAGCCCTGCTTGCTCCAAGAGAAAAACCAGCATAGCAACAAAGACCCAGCACAGCCAAAAGTAAATAAGAGAGAGTTTGGAGCCAAACAAAGAGAAACTTTATTAAAAAAAAAAAATGACCCAGTGCAGCCAAATAAATTAATAAAATATTTTTAAAAAGAAATACACAAACTAAGACATTTTTAAAAAGGGAGTAGAAGTGATGGTATGCCACTGAGCTTTGAGATCAGTGCATGCTTTTCCTCTGTCTCACAGAACCAGACCAGCCACCTTAGAACACACCCAGGCTAGTCTTCTAGATGATGAGAGATACATGGTCCAGTAGCAGAATGCTGGACATGGTATACATGGTCCCCTCAGCCCCATGGAAGACAGCATGCCAAAACCAAGCACGTGGGTCAGAACATCCTAGACCAGCCAGCCTCCAGCTGTTCTGCCAGCTGAATTGAGCTGCAGATGAGCCAGCTGGCTGGCAGGTGCAGTCCAGCCACAAAAGGTCCAGTGCACCAGGCTGAGCTGTGTGCCCCACAGACCCCCACACCTTCAGGTCAGTAGCTCCACTTTCTAACAGGTTTCTGAGAAGTTAAAAGAATAGGTAAACTCAGCATTTTTGCCCCAACATATCTTCCAAATAGCATCTGAAACAGTAGGAACCTCCATTACCTTGCAAGTCTTTCTAGAACGTGAGTTTCTTCTCTAACTCTGATATAAACGAAGGTTTTTGAAAACATGTTTTGTAAAGACTCCTGGAGAGTGTGACTATCACATGTATTCGATGAAAAAGAAAAGCCTGGAATGAGGAAGAAGTCCTGAAGTAACATGACATTAAAGTCAAGGTTCTACCAGGATCTTATTAAGGAGAAGGACCAGCAGTTTAAAATGAGTTGCCACCCCCAATGTTAAGTAGTACAGCTGTGGGAAGACATGGAAAAAACAGTCACAGTCAACCATTAGTTATTCATCCATTCATTCCATAGAGGCAGCAGGCAGTGACTCCATCACATTCTACAATAAACTCTGAGTTTCTATAAATAAATAGGATATGAGCCCCTAGACAGGGGAGAAGACTGGACATCTAGCCTTATAAATCATGGCATCTGAGAACCCAGAGGATGGGAAGGTTATTTCCACTCTTCAACATAGGTTGTTGACCTCTTCAACATAGGTCAGGAACAAATTTCCTTACACTGTATATATATAGTATACACAGTGCATATTCCTATTTCGTGGAAGAGACTGCATTCAGAATGCTGGCATCCCTCTGGACCAGAGCTCCCATAGTCTGGGCATGCCTGGGAATTCCCATAGGTGGTATCTCTCAGACCTTGACTCACTGGGACACACAGATGGTCACCCTCCCCAGGGAAAAATGATCGAGCTCCTTCCCCCAGGCAGTGCTTCCCAGGGAGGCTAGCAGCCCAGTGCACTACCGGACTGACCCTCATTTGGCTAAATTTTCAGAGTAGAACAGCTAGTAGTTCTGCCCACGTCTCTGCAGAGCTTTCCAGACATAGCCAGGTCTAGTCTGCTGAGATGGAATCTCTGAAGCCCGCCCAGATGGTCAGATCAAATGTCTGGCTGAATTCCTGCCACACTAGCCTTATCACATCCCTGCCATCTTCTCCACTGGTAACCAGATCCGCTAAGCTTTCACTGGCAGCAGGAGCCAATGGATAAAGCAGAGCTTGTTCAAGAAAACTGTGCTTGGATAATAGGTTGGTTGATTCAGGGGAAAATGAAGTGAGAATCTCTCTTTGCACCATGAACTGAAATAACTTCTACACAAGTCTAGGAGTTTAAAAATCAATCTGTGGGACTACAAGTGGTGATCTAAGACTTTAGAATTATATACTGACAGAAGAAAATTGAGGGCAGGTGAAGGGGGCGACAGAGGATGAGATGGTTGGATGGAATCACTGACTCAATGGATATGAGTTTGAACAAACTCCAGGAGATAGTGAAGGACAGGGAAACCTGGCATGCTGCAGTCCATGGGGTCGCAAAGAGTCAGACACAACTGAGCGACTAAAGAACAACAAGAAGAAGAAATCTGAAGGAAATGGTCAACAGATTGGACTACAAGAAAACATATCATGTATTTTACAAAATAACCAAAAAGAAAGACAGGGAGAAAGATCCATCTCCTGCCATCTCTCACTCCAAAGCTTCATCTCTCACCCCACTTGGCTTTGTCCATATACTATCACCTGGTTAAAATGCTGGTAGCTCCTTTCATGAACCACATGGTCTGACCTCCTAGTATCCAAAGGTCCTATCTATGATTGACAGATTCTCACTATGTTGTCATGTTCAAATCAAGCAATAATCCTCCAGGAATAAAGGAATCCTCTCACTTTTCTGCTCACTCTGTTCCTTGAATGGATGTAGAATGTTTTACTATTCTCTTTTATTCACATGACCCCTCACAACTTGAATTGCAAGGTAGGAGCATGAGTTATTGGGTTTATTACACTCCGTGTCTGGTGTAGAGTGTTGGATTAATAAGTGTTTGCTGAATAAACTGGCTAAGCAAATGTAGTATGTCCTGGTTTTATTGATTCACCTGGCACTGACTCAAAGCTTCAAGTCCCTGGTATCTTTTTCGATAAAAGTCAGACTAATAAATGCATTGCTGACTTATCACCCATGTAAGTGGGACATAGGGCATGCACCAGAAGTCCTGTGATAAGAGCATTTCATCCAGAGTACCTTTAGCCTGCTCATTCATTTCCCAGCAGTCTCCTGTTGCGTACATCTTGGGTTTCAAGTTCTCAAGCAGAACATCCATGATGAAAAATGGACCCACTGAGGGTACACATTACTGACTCTGAATTTTGCTGCAGTCCTATCCATTTACAAAACACTATGTGGCCTGAGTGTAATCAGCAAAGAGAAGCTAACCCAGATCTCTGTTTTAAATCCTTGCTAAGGTCTGTTTAAAGGCGTTTCAAAAGTGTTGTGGGGGGGGTGGGGGTGGGGGAAGCATTTCTTTAAGGAAATGCTTTCTGGTACAACTGATGCTGAAGCTGAAGTTCCAAAACAGCCTGGCCACCTGATGGGAAGAGCTGACTCACTGGAAAAGACCCCAATGCTGGGAAAGATTGAGGGCAAGAGGAGAAGGGGGTGACAGAGGATGAGATGGTTGGATGGCATCATCGACTCAATGGGCATAAGTTTGAGCAACTGGAAGATAGTGAAGGACAGGAAAGCCTGGCTTGCTGCAGCCCATGGAGCTGCAAAGAGTCAAACAAGACTTAGTGACTGAACAACATCAAGAGGGTTGAGTTTCTTTAGTTCCTTTAGGACTGACTGGTTTGATCTCCTTGCTGTCCCAGGGACTCTCAGATATTCAGGGTACCCTGGATGAGCTCAATTCACTGAAATCACCAAATGTCTAATTGCAACTCCCGGGCAGAGAAGAGCTAAGGGCTGGAAGGTCACCTTGGCACCTCTGCAGAGAGCGCTCAGGGTCCCCATCTCACCCAGTTGAGCTGGACTATTTGAACTGAACTTGCACCCTTCACAGTGATGACTCTGTCCTCCCTAAAGGTGAGCAGTACATGAAAACTCTGTCCCTTTCAACCACATTCCTTCTACCACCTCTGCTGCAGGTCAGTCAAACAAAGTAGTCAGGAATCTGCCCAAGAATTTGTAAAGAATTAGGAAGGTGCTTATAAAAATTCAGCACAGGACTTTGCTGGTGGTCCAGTGGTTGGGGGTCTGCCTGCCAGTTCAAGGGATAAGGGTTCTATCCCTGATCCAGGAGGATCCCACGTGCCGCTGGGCAACTAAGTTCATGCACCACAACTACTGAAGTTCTTCTGCCCTAAAGCCCGTGCTCCACAAGAGAAGCCACTGCAATGAGAAGCCTGTGCACCACAACTAGAGAGTAGCCTCCCCACTCACCACAACTCGAGAAGAGCCCAAGCAGCAACCAAGACCCAGCACAGCCATAAATAAATAAATACACTTAAAACATTTTTAAGTATAAAAATAATCAGCACAAAAGTCACAGGATGAAGACTCGAACACTCTGCTCCCACCCTGAGAATGGATACAGAAAGCATTGGCCTGGAAGGATAATTCCAAAGACACACGAGTCTCAGAACATTCTCCTCAAAGGCTCAGAGCTCAAGCTGCAGAGGGACTGGGCCTCACAGGAGGCCATGAGGTCCCCGAAACACTTCCAGCTTAATGTTCTCCCTCTGGCCCCAGCACCAGTATTTCATTATGGGCAATGCAGTTCTTAATGCCTTCACTGAACCCTAACAAGTACATTCTCAGGTGAGAACTGGTATTCTCGAATGGACTTCCTGCCAGGAACACTACCCTTAGAAGTGAGGGACACCCAAGCCACCTGCCAGCAGGAGCAATGGTCTAGTGTCCAGCTACTGACTACACCCCTCCCCTCATCAAAGTCACATAGAAAAATGCCCTGACTCAGCTTGTAAGGACCACCGTCACCTGTCCTCACTTGTATGGTCTCATTTCCAGGGAACTCCTAGACCTTCCCCCAAATATCTGATTTCTGGATTCTCTAAACTAAATTCAGGCTAGTCCTTCCCTCCTAACCTTCTCTCCTCCAGCCAGCAAAACCAGATCCTCCTTCAAGGTCCAATCAAACAATATGATCAAAAATCTATAAACAATAAATGCTGGACAGCGTGTGGAGAAAAGGGAACCCTCCTATATTGTTGATGGGAACGTAAATTGGTACAGCCACTGTGGAGAACAGCATGGAGATTCCTTAAAAAACTAAAACCAGAACTACTGTATGACCTAGCAATCCCATTGCTGGGCATATAGCCTGAGAAAATCATAATTACAAAAGATACATGCACAAAAATGTTCATAACAGCACTGTTTACAACAGCCAGGACAGGAAAACAACCTAAACGTCCAACAACAGGGGAAAGGACAAAGAAGATGTGGTATGTATATAAAGGAATATTACCCAGCCATAAAAAGGGATGAAATTGTGCCATTTGCAGAGATGTGGATGGACCTAGAAACTGTTATACAGAGTAAAGTCAGAAAGAGAAAAACACATATCATATATATTAATGCATCAATGTGGAATCTAGAAAAATGGTACAGACTAACCATTTTTGCAAAGGAGAAATAGAGACACAGACAGAGAATAAGCGTACAGACACCAAGAGGGGAAGTCGGGTGGGATGAATTGGGAGACTGGGATTGACATATACACATTACTGTATATAAAATAGATGCGTAATAAGAACCTAATGTAGAGCACAGGGAACTCTTCTCAATGTTCTGTAATGACTTAAATGCAAAGGAAATCCAAAAAAGAGGGGCTATATGTATATGCATAGCTGAGTCACTATACATTAGTGTATTAGCAGAAACTAACACAACATTGTATACTCAAAAAAAAAAAACAACACTCCCTCCATGACACCTTGTCTCTTTCCCCCGTAATGTTATTTCTCACCAATCTGCAGTGCTTCCATACTGTCCACCCGTCTTACAGCACAGACTATAGGCACCTGAAGGCCTACCCATCTTCTCAACTGAGAGCTTCTCCATGGCACGGAAATGTCATGAAGTCATTTCTGACTCCTAGGTGTCCCGAAAGAGCTGGTAAATCAACAACTGTGTTTGGGTTACCTCTTATTCTCAAAACTTTTATTATTCTCAAAATGCTTTACTATGAATTACAGTATTCCCCTAAACATGCTTCCTCAAAATTTAAGAATCAAGCAACATCAGTCATTATTTGGAGCATGGGCTTTCGGATTCACACGGACCTGGGTCCCTCTGCCAACTCCATCACACCCAGGCGAGTGACCTCAGGTGGATCAGTGGTCAGGATTCAACCTCTCACTTCTGAGGGCCCGGGGTTCGACCCCTGGTCGGGGAACTAAGATCCCACCTGCCGTGTGCCCTGGCCAAAAAAGGAGAGGAAGGGGTAAGGTGGCGGAATGTAACCCCTAGCTGGGAGGCTCATCCAAAAAATAAAAATAAAACCAAAATGTGACTCTACACCTCTCTGATCCCCCGACTTTGGAAAGATAATGTCCTCAAACAACCCCAGCAGAGCAGAAGCTCAAGCTCACACTTAATAAGCAAGATTCAATAGAAACATCATTTCTTCTCCAAGTTAAAAATAGTTTCTTATTTAAAATAACTGTATGTGGGGCATATTTAAAGTAAAAATGAACTTCACTGGCACTGGTTCTTCTCAGAAAATCCCGGGGCATGTTTATCTATTACCATTTGTAACAATGTTGCCCAATGATTTTAAAATTAAAAACAGATTTCAGCTCTGCCACCAAGTAAGTTCGAGTATATACACAGCCCACAGTTAGGTCATCAAAGGAAACTCTGAGGTTCCTCAATGCTGGGAACCAAGTTGGTGCCTCCGAGATGGCTGTACTTTTTATTTTCACAAAATCACTTCACTGAGAAGAAATCCCTGCCTATGAAAGCTCCGAAGCCCAGATCCTATAACTGCTTTCTCTTTTGTTCCCAGGAACTGAATTGAGAAATCTAGTGAACTCAGGGCCTTCTTAAGAACTCACAGACACAGTGACACATCAGTCCAGCATAATTGGCAAAATATTTACCATGGAACACCACAATTCCTCTATCCCCAGAATGGAAGACAAACAACGGAGAAGGGAAAATATCAGCTTCAGATCACATGGATGTCTAGAGAGGACCCACACACCTCTCCGCCACTTTCCCTAAGACTCCTACACCCCCAATTAAAATCAACAGGTAGGTTAAGAGCTGGAGGCACATTTAGCATCCTCAAAGCTTGGTCCCCTGTCTCTGACACTGATCTCTTTTTGTGAAAAATAATAATACCCAGATATGTTCACTGAACAAACCACATTCTCCCTCACTGAATTGATACTGCCTATGTCTTACACTGGAGCTTCCCCGGTGGCTCAGCAATGAGAATTGCTCAGAGAATCGCTCAGAGTGGCTCAGAGAATCTGCTTGCAATGCAGGAGATGCAAGTTCAAACCCTAGATCAGGAAGATCCCCTGGAGGAGGAAATAGCAATCCACTCCAGTATTCTTGCCTGGAGAATCCCATGGACAGAGAGGCCTAGAGGGCTACAGTCCACAGGGTTGCAGAGAGTTGGACACGACTGAAGTGACTTAGCACAGCACATATCATACATAAAATTTTCATACATTCTGCAAAATATCTGTAGGATATTTAGCCTCCTATATCTATCTTTTTTCATTCTTACAAGACAACCATATGATATATTTATATATATGTTTTATTAAAGTATAATTGCTTTAAAATGTTGTGTTAATTTCTGCTGTAGAACAAAGTGAATCAGCTATATGTATACATATATCCCCCCATCCTGAGCTTCGCACCCACTCCCACTCCCACCACTCTAGGTCATCACAGAGAGCTCTGCATCAGAAAATATCAGAACAGAACCAGCACTTATGAAAAAGACTTTGCCTTCCCAACAGGAAAGATCCCTGAAGGAGGTTGGTCAGAAGAAAGTAGAGGCGAAGATGCAAAATTTAAGATAGGACCAAAAATTCAGTCAATCAATATAACTAATATTGTATCACAACATTTAACATATCTAAATAAATGCCAGAAATCTATAGTGAATCAAACATCAAAATTTTCAAGAAAGACAGAAATAGTATCACTGATTTTTCTTTTTGCCTCCAGGACCTACAGTTTCTCGTGTCTCATAAAATGGGCTTCCCAGGTGGCGCTAGTAGTTAAAAAAAAAAAACCAAAAAACCTCCTGCCAATGCAGGAGATGTAAGAGACATGAGTTTGATCCCTGCATCAGGAAGATCCCCTGGAGAAGAGCATGGGAATCCATTCCAGTATCCTTGCCTGGAGAATCCCATGGTCAGAAGAGTCTGGCAGGTTACAGTCCATGAGAGTCACAGAGTGGGACATGACTGAAGTGACTCCGCACTTAGTACTCATAAAAGGCTATAGAATTGACCAGCAACAAGCCTGGGGCTCAGCTGTGAGCACCCGTGGGGTGAAGCTTGGGGATGGTTGTGGGAAGAGAAGAGAAAGGAACTGAGTGGACTCATAGCTTAGCGATGCTGGGCAAAAAAACAACCTTTTGCTGAGTAACATGGAAATATATCTGAAACATATGGATTAAATTCCTCCCAAAATAAACACAATTTTTAAAGGAAAGGAAAAGTACTTAGCCACTATGTTTGAGGTTTTCCTGAACCCAATCCTTTGGAAAATTGACACACGAGTGAATTACTCAGTGGTTATAACACAGCCGACTTTGAAACAGGCTCATCATAAACCACCAGTTTGTTTTTCAAACAAAAAATGTTAACGGTTTGCCTAAATCTGCTCCCTGCCTCAGTCCTTTTGCGGTTCATTCTGGTTGTTCTTTACGGGATGGGGAACTGCTCTGCATGGCCACTATCTGCCTGGGAAGCTCTGAGTCCTAAGCCCCAAGAATCAGGGGAGTTCAAGGAGACCAAGCTGGGAATAATGGCCCCTACTACACAGCAAGGACAAGAGCCCTGGAAAGAAGGCAGGTTACTGATGCACTGGACTAAGAGCTAGACAGACATCCAAGATGTCCTCCTGGGACTTCCCTCATGGTCCAGGGGTTGACTCTGCAAGTCTCCACTGCAAGAGGCGCAAATTCAATCCCTGGTCTGGGAAGTTCCACGTACCATGCAGCAAAAAAAAAAAAAAACAACATTCTGTACCAGCTCTGAACACTTGGGCATCAGTGTCCTCATCACTCACATGCAGACACCATTACCCGCTCCAGGGAGCGGAGGGAAGGAGGGCACACAGCGGGGTGAGAGCCAGGCAGTAGCCGCTGCAACCAACTAGACAGCTCAGGCTCATCACTGGCCATCCATCAGACAGTCCTGTGGGATCTAGGAAGCCTGTGTCATTGGTCACCTGTCCCGACAGATCAGGGCAACCTAAGAGCCCTAGGAGAGCCCCAGTGTAAGCCCAGCCCTAGGAGACAAGAGGAAGCTGAATCCTCACAGTTGGTTTGGGAGTCAAGCCCGTAGTTCCCAGTGGACAAGTTTCCAAAGCAATGGAGGCTGATGTCAAGACTCCTGGACACAAGGCCCTCTGGATAGAGAGGCTGCTGATCACCAGCTCTTTCTTGACACTGCCTAGTTCAGTGGGTTGTTGGTCTGGCAGCAGACTCAGCCCCAGGCAACAGCACGTGTACATCCTGAAGGGAACCCTCACTGTCTCTTCCCTCCATCAGGGTTTCTCAAGTAGTCAGTAGTGCTCTCTAGACTGAGTATGCCTTACATTTGTCACCTTAAATCAGTCACATGATGATGCTTTTAGAGTTTGCTCTGTGTCCAGGTGGTGCTACTAATATAGAACCCACCTGCCAACAAAGGAGACATGAGACAGGGGTTCGATCCCCAAGTCAGGAAGAGCCCCTGGAGAAGGAAATGGCAACCCACTCCAGTATTCTTGCTTGGAGAATCCCATGGACAGAGGAGCCTGGTGGGCTACAGCCCACAGGGTCACAAAGAGTCGGACACGACTGAAGTGGCTTAGCACTCATGCCCACACAGTGCATACAGGGAGTTCTTAAGATCCCTTTCTAAGAACGAGGATCATCCATCAGTGAGGGGTGGGGCTCCCTTCAGGCGTTGTTCCATTTAGAGCATCAATTTTCTCTTTTGAGAGAGCTTTGTAAGACGCACACAGGAGCTCCAGCTTGAACTGGAACCTTCCGCCTCACCCTGGGCCAGTGAAACTTTTCCATTCTTAAGCTTCTGGCTTAACAGTCCCTTTTCAAAACTCACCCTCAAAAACATCCTGCCTTTAAATTTCACATTTGGCTAGTTTACACCAATGAAAAGAGATGCAAGATCCTGGGTAGAATTTGTTGAGTCTTATACCCAGAAATATGCTTTTATTTTTTTCCCTTGCCAACTTTTTTAGAATCTGAAAAGTCTTGGACAGTTAGACAAGGTTGCAAGTAGAAAGCCCATTTCTGCAAGAAGCTCATTGCTCTCTTCATTTCCCCCGGTAGACAGCTACTGCTGGAGACTTCTGAGCCAGCACCTGCCACACACCCTTTCTCACGGGGAGTCCGTGTGCCCCACATTTGTCAGAGTGTCACACAGGACAATGCTGGTTTCCTTCCACTGACAACTATTGACAGAACAACCAGCAAGGCATCCAGAATGTCAAGAAGACACAGCAAGACCAATCACAATAAAACTAAGATAACATTCTTCATGGGGCTGCCAAAAGCAATAAAAAATTCTCCAGGACAGAGATTTACAAACCATGCTCCACGGAACCCCTACAGTTCTGTGGAATTCTTAGAGGCCACAAGACAAAATCCAAACCCTCACAGCCACACCCACGCTTTCTCTGGTTTGTAAATTGGATTTAGTAAGATTTTGTAGAAAAAAAATTTACGGTTAAAGTAATTTTAAACCACTGGCCTGAGAGACAAAGGCTCCAGAAACCTACAGATGCCAAGAAGGATGTTCTCTCTATTCAGCTTTAGAGAGTTCACGCACCTGAGGCAGCTACAGAGCTTCATGGAACTGAAGGGTTTCAAGAAATGAAATGCTTAGGCCTGTCTGTGCTTCTGGATTTTTCTGCATGGCCTCCTCTCTGTGTAGAATGCCTTCTGAACTCCACTCTCCACACTTGCCTCACCAGAAAATTCCTCTGTGTGTGCTCAGTTGCTCAGCTGTGTCCAGCTCTTTTGTGGTCCTGTGGACCGTAGCCCGCCAGGCTCCTCTATTTGTGGGATTTGCCAGGCAAGAAGACTGGAGCAGGTTGCCATTTCCTTCTCCAGGGGATCTTCCCAACTTAGAGATCGAACCTGCATCTCCTGCATTGGCAGGTGGATTCTTTACCACTGAGCCACCCGAGAAGCCGCAGAAAAGCCCTATAAACTCCTGCTAATCCTTCTAGATGCATCTCTTCTCATGCCACTTCTCAGGGGAGCTTCCTGGGATGTCCCCTGGCTTTACCTGCCCCCAAACAGGCCCTCTGCCCACCACACCTCCTGACCCATCTGTCCTAGCCCCAGTTACACTGCATGGCAATCACTGATTTGGATGTTTGCTTCCCTGTGGGGGGGCTTCCCTGGTGGCTCATTGGTTAAAAATCTGCCTGCCAATGCAGAAGACACGAGTTTGATCCCTGGTCCAGGAAGATCCCCTAGAGAAGGAAATGGCAACCCACTCCAGTATTCTTGCCTGGAGAATCCCATGGACAGAGGAGCCTGGCAGGTTACAGTCCATGGGGACACAAAGAGCTGGACACAACTGAGCGACTAAACAACAACCCCTTCATGGGACTCTTAGCTCTGGAGGACAGAGATCACTTATTCAACTATGCCTCCTTCATGGCTAACACAGGGTCTCCCCCTAGAAGATGCTCAAACCAGTAGTCAATTTCTTCCCTGCTCCCAGATGCAGCAGTGGATGTAGTTGCATACCTGCATCTTGGGCTGCAGGGGGCATCTCTGATGGCCAGTTCATCCCCACAGGAATGCCATAGGGAGGGCAGTTGAGGAAGATCATTGAGCCTAAATTTCACTTTCAGGTTAAAAAAAAAAAAAAAGTTGTGACCTTCAGAGTCAAATAAAGCTGTTGAAATGTAAACACGCATTCTCAGTGTCTGGAAGAGGACTGAGATGAAATTCCCCAA
The DNA here is from genome assembly GCF_963930625.1 of Muntiacus reevesi. NCBI lineage: Eukaryota > Metazoa > Chordata > Mammalia > Artiodactyla > Cervidae > Muntiacus > Muntiacus reevesi. The sequence goes on along the minus strand of NC_089263.1, from coordinate 24,922,522 downwards.
GTGATCTCTTAATACCACCAAAATTACACTCAAATGCCTCTGCCAGGCAAAGATAAATTGCCATTTTCACAATGGTCTTGCATTTAAAAGTAACTTGGCCCAGGGAGCTTTGGAAAATTTATTATGACCGGGAAAAGGGGAAACTCAAAGGGGTTCAAGATATTTAGTCTACTGATAAGACAGCTTAGGAGTGACAACAATTATCTCCAAGAATTTGAAAGGTCGTTAGCAGGTCATTAGAAGGACACCGGCCAGCTGGGCCCCATCTACTTGGACATCAGAAATGGACTCTAACTACACCAAAACGAGTTGAGTTAGGGCTTCCCTGGTGGCTCAGTGGTAATGAATCTGCCTGTCATTGTAGGAGATGCACGTTCAATCCCTGATCCAGGAAGATCCCACAAGCCTGGAGCAACTAAGCCCATGTACCGTAACTACTGATCCTCTGCTCTAGAGCCCATGAGCTGCAACAAGAGAAACCACTGCAATGAGACGGCCATGCACCACAGCTACAGAAAAGCCTGAGCAGCAACAAAGACCCAACACAGCCAATGAATAAATAAATAAATAATTTTTTAAGTATGAAGACCTTAAAAAAATAAAAGTTGCATTAGCGTCACAAAATGTCAGCAATGATGTAGGCCCTGACGACCCAAAGGAACATCTGTGGACCAGCAGCATCACCTGGGAGCTTGTCAGAAATGCAGATGCTGGCCCCACTCTCCCAGATCTGTCTGATCAGAACTTGCATTTTTACAAGCGCCCCAGTGACTTGCTTGCATGTTCGAGTCTAAAAAACTCTGCCACTGTACCTTCGTTGGTCCCACGTGCTGAGCTAAGTTGCTTTAGTTGTGTCCAACTCTTTGCGATCCTATGGACTGTAGCCCACCAGGCTTCTCTGTCCATGAGGATTCTCTAGGCAAGAATACTGGAGTGGGTTGCCATTTCCTCCTCCAGGGGATCTTCCCAGCATAGGCATTGAACCCAGGTCTATTAAGTCTCCTGCAGTGGCAGGCAGGTTCTTTACCACTACCTGGGGCTACCTGGGAAGCCCCATGGGCTGGGTCTGTCCTCATAGCCTCAAAGCCTCAGGCCACCAGCATGAACTCCTGATCCCAGAAGGGCCACATAGTATAGCAGGCTCCTGGAGAAGTCTGTGGCCTCCTGCCCCACCACGCCCACCCCGCCCCCCATGATGAATAGAGACAAGAGAGGCAATAGTCTAGCACAAATACTTTGCATGCCAGAAGGACCTTTTTCTAGATGGGCCTTCCCTCTGACAGAAAATGCCTAATGGCTAAGCTCTTCTATGGACAGCTGAAGGAAAGAAATGCTTAGGGTTTGCAAAAGCTGGTGTCTGCTTAGAGCACTTTAAACCCAAGTTATATCTATCATGTGGCTGTCCTTGTGAAAGATTCAGATAATGCCTCAGCAATTTCCCCACACGAGGAGCCAGACTGTCCGGAGCTAGAGAGCGGAAACCTGTTCTGAGTGAGTGTCGGTGGGGGAGGTAGCTGCCTGGGCTCCACCACACACAAACCAGCACTCCCTCACCTGCAGGGGGTCGGAAGGGAGAGGTGGACTCAGATGCTTGGAGCCAAACTGAGCCTAGAGAGGGGCCCTGGAAGGTAACATAGGAGGGGAGAGTCACAGCTCCTCTCCCTTGGGGTGGAGAAGTGAGTTTCCTGGCACTGCGGGTACAAAGCAGAAAGCAAATGTATATTTGATGACATTTCTCTGCAGGCAGCCTCTCTTCCAAAGATCCAAGTCTGAATGAAGCCTGGTACCAAAGCAGAGAGAGGAAAGAGGATAGGGAACCTCCCAGAGAGGCTAGGAGAGCCCCTGGGAGTGCAGATGTTAATAAGACTCATTGTGATATGTACCATGTGTGTGCGTGAGCACTCAGTGGTATCTGACCTTGCGACCCCACGCACTAGGCCAACAGGCTCCTCTGTCCATGTAATTTCTCAGGCAAAAATACTTGAGTGGGAAGTGGAAAAGAGGTTCAAGAGGGAATGGACATATGCATACCTACAGCTGATCCATGTTGATGTATGGCAAAAAACAACAACAACAACACAATATTGCAAATCAATTATTCTCCAATTAAAAATAAACAAATTAAGAATAATAAAGAAGACGAGTGTGTTGCTATCTCCTTCTCCAGGTGATCTTTCCCAGCCAGGGACTGAACCCCAGTCTTTTGGGTCTCCTGCATTGGCAGGCGGGTTCTTACCAGCTGAGCCACCAGAGCAGCCCAATAGGCACCACAGTTCTGTCCAATTTACCAAAATGTCCATCTGCCAGGCTCTTGGGAAAGGAGGCTCTGGGCCCAGCTGATCAGCCAGCAAAACAGTAAAAAGGAACTCAGTCTCTGCCCAGGTCCATTACCATCCTAACCTCTTACTAACCTAACCAGACCCAAGAGAGTAAGAATGTAATCACTTCCTGTTCCCTGTTGAAAAGAAACTGAGTTGCCTCCATATAATGATTAAAAATGCAGCAAAAGGAAACAACTGATGCAATACCTGGAGGAGGTGAACCATTTTGGTATTTGCCATCATGTGGAAAGAGAGATGCAGGGATTTCTCTGGTGGTCCAGTGGCTAAGACTCCAAGCTTCCAAAGCAGGGGGCCCAGGTTCGATCCCTAGTCAGGGAACTAAATCCCATACACTGAAACTAAGAGTTCAAATGCTACAACTAAAGATCCTGCATGCTGCAACTAGGACCCAGGCTTGTTGTTGTTCAGTGGCTCAGTCGTGTCCAATTCTTTGTCACTCCAAGGACTATAGCACACAGGCTTTCCTATCCTTTACTATCTCCCGGAGTTTGCTCAAACTCACTCCCATTCAATAGGACCCAGTGTAGTCAAATTATTTAATTTAAAAATTTTAAAAAGAGAGAGATGTTGCCTAGACTGATCATGGATATGGGATCTTGTGGATTTGACTCATAAACATAACTTTATTCCTTTTAGGAACCAACATGCTTATATTTATCTTTTGAGTTATAGCTACAAATGCAAAATGCATTTATCCTGTCAAACTGTGTTGCTCCATCAATACCACATGAGGTACTAAAAGGGGGTCACGTAAGCGGCAGGCCTCAAAAGATGCTGAGAGTCACCCCTGTTAGCCCTCCAGCCATCCCCACTGAATGCCACCCTTACTATTTGATCTGTCTGTCCCAGCCACTCAGAAGCTGCTGCAGCAGACAGAGTGCTACAGGACCCATGAAGAGCCTCTTTCTGCCTCTCACACCAGTTCCTCCCCCTCTTTGGCCCTCTACTCCAAAAGGATTCTGTAGTTAGATAGTTTTCCTACCAGTAAGTCTTGTGTGCTGGAAACTGGAACAGTACAGGAGTCCAGAGAAGAGAATCATGACTTCAAGTTCAGCTAGGGCCCACGTCGTCATTCACATCATCAGGTAGACGAAAGATTCCCAGAATCCGTGAACTGCATCCATCAGTTCCACTCCTTCCAGATGGAGGGAGCTAAGATGGCTTTGATCTACTAAGGAAAAATATATATATGGAAAATCTAAGAGCATCAGAATGTGAAACTGGAAGAAACACACACAGACACCCACATGTACACCCAGACTTTTTGTGGGGGAAAAAAAATCTGTGAGATTGGACTCAGTACAACCCTATTATCCAAACTTCTGCATGAAGTCACATATTCAACCTGACTCAGTGGTAAAGAATCCATCTGACAGTGCAGGAGATGAGGGTTTGTTCTCTGGGTCAGGAAGATCCCCTGGAGGAGGACATGGCAACCCACTCCAGTATTCTTGCCTGAAGAATCCTATGGACAGAGCAGCCTGGAGGGCTATAGTCCACAGGGTTGCAAAGAGTTAGACATGATTGAGCATGCACACACCAGACAGAACCTCAAAGACAAAGCTGGAGGAAATCTTCAGATCTATCTGTGACCACCTAAGTGGCAATGCTCCAGGACAGAGTATGAGAGTGTTTTGGTCCAGGTCTCACAGCCAAGCAAGGTTCAAAGACAAGGGCATATGCCTCCTGATTGGGAGCAACTATTCAGGGGTTTCCTAGACCATGTGCTGCCCTAGTACATCGACCCCACACTTCATCCTCCAGGAATCAAGAAATGGGGCTGCAGAGGGCACTTCCCATCAATACCCAAGGGAACCTCACTTCCAAGAGGACAAGGAGGTCCCTCAGAAGATCCTGAATTCCTCTGAGAGAAGGATCAGGAAGAACAGATCATCTCAACCAGAGGGCTGTGACAACATTTTGAAAATGACTTACTTTCTCCAAGTGGCACAGGTGGGGAAAACTGTCAACTGATTTGTTTCATGCAAACATTCTTCCACTGATCTTTGGTGAACACGTTGGGGGTTTTTTTGTTGTTGTTGTTGCTTTTGTCTTTTCCAACATTGTAATCAACTTCAGCACTTTCATCATTTCTATCAACAAGTTCTTGAACATGAATATAAAGTGGAGCTGGAGTCCCTATCAAACAATAACTAGATTAGGAGAGACAGCAGAGGGCTGGTGAATGTAATCCAAAAGCAGTGTACAACCAACTTTAAAGTATACCTCTGGGAACTTCCCTGGTGATCCAGGGGTTGAGATTTTGAGCACCCAATGCAGGGGGCATGGGTTTGATCCCTGGTTGGGGAACTAGGATCCTGAATGGTGAGTGGCATGGCAAAAAAAAAAGGTAAAATATACTTATAATCACTACCATTTTAGGAGCTTTCTTTGTGTTTAGCATGGATACAAGTGCTTTACATTTTACTACTTAATTCTCATTGGCAACTCTGCAAGGTTTGTTGTGTTGTCCCCAGTTTTCATATGGGGAAATAGAGTTTAAGTGACTTTTGAAAAGTCACAAAAGCTGTCTTCAAAAATAAATAAATAAAGATGCTTGAGTGTTTTTACTCTCTATAGGCCTTCTACCAGACACAAACAGAAGCAGATCTTCTGAATTTCTGGTAATGTTAAGATGAAGGAAGCTACATCTTCTACATAGCTGAAAAATGACAAAAAGAAGAGCCTCAGCCAATGTCATTTCTTTTCAGAGAACGGAGATGTTTAATTTGCCCAGATTAACTCCTACAGGTTCTCCGCAGCCTGTTTCCAGGCAACCAACTTGCAGAATGCTCTATTGGGTTGAAGAGGAACCACAATGGAAGCTTCTTTAAGAGTGTTATGCGCCTGGGAGGAACTGATTGGGCTCGGAAACAGCACAGGTGCTTTTGCAAACGCATCCAAACTCATTCTCTGTAAACGTGATCTATCTGCTTTTTCTGTCCCTGTAACCGTGAAACTAGTATTGCCTTCCGGTACCGTATTTACTAAAGAATTTAATAAAGTGGAACATGATCCTATGTCATGAGCCTAAAACAGTTTGGGGTGGGGGGGGTTGGGGTCTCTAATTAGGCCTGGCATTATCTCACTGTCTCAGCGTGCGTTGCACAATTACAACACCTCGAAGGGCCCCGTGGTGCTGCAGAGAAGCCCCTACGACACCACACTGAAAGTCGGGTAAGAGCTAAGTTTCAGGGGGATCTCGGAACGGGTCACAAACCACCCAGGCTTCCTTTATCCTCCTGAGTGGCTCACGTCGCCTCGAGACGGGATCCCGAAGGCTCCCACAGACCATCGGTCCCTCTCCGCCTGCCCTGTACCCCTACTCTCCGAGTCTGGAAGGAAAGCCGCGCCACTTCCCCGGGAGACCCAGGGCCACCGACCGGGAGTGGAGGAAGTGGCTGGGAGCTGTCCATGGTGGCGCAGCGCCTGGGCACGCAGAGCCGCCGGCTCCCGCCCCCGGGCGCGCCCGGGATCACGCTCCAGACCGCCGGAATGGAGAGACAGACTCGCTCCCAGCCTGCAGCCAGGCACTGGCTCACACATCAAAAGTTCAGTTTTAAAAGGGTTTTCTCACCTGTGGGCAGCCTTGGCTGCACGAAGCAGGACTCAGGACCTCAAACCCGGCTCCTGGCGGCGCGCCTGGGACGGCCGTAGTGTTGGACCCTTGGGGAACCGCGGCGGTCTTCAGAGCGCGGACAGCGAGTCTGCGGCGGAGGACCTCGGCGCACTGAGCTCCTTTCTTAAGAGCACATGCGTCCCTCCGGCTCCACTCCAGAGTGTCTCTGGCCCTGGTTCCCAGAGCGGCGAGCTGGAGACCTGGCCGCAGCCCTGGCCTGGGCTCCGCCAGGTCCCTGTCTTTCTTCCCAACCTTATTTGACCTTTCTTGGAGTTGACATTCCTCGCCAGGGACTGCCGAACCCTCTTGTAGCGATGCCAGGTTGGGCGTCGCAGTCTAGACATCAGTAGGGGTTCTCCTGTCATCTAACATTCAATTAACCCGCGCGTCGCGTGCCAGAGCGATGCTGGGTGCCTCACGCCGTCGGGGAGAGCGCGCGCGGGGAGGCGGCAGGAGGCGGAGGGGAAAGGTGCTCAAAGCCGAGCAGCAGGGCGCAGACCTGTTGCCAGGTGCGCTCACCAGTGCACGGTGTGAGCCGGCTCCCTGTGAGCTGGACTCCACGATCTGACCCTCGGAGCAGTCACTCCTCGAAGAGACACTTCGGGGCGCAAGCATCTCCCCGGAGACATTCAGAATAGGGGAACTCTACGGAAAACGGGATGCGCTCCCCGCCGGATGCGCTCCGAGGACACTGGCGCCCCACCCGGCACCTGCTCCTTGCAAAGTCTCACACGACCTCAGAGAAATCCCACAGCGGACGTGTGCCCATCAACAGACACGTGGACAGACAGACGGACGAACAGACAGCACAGCACAGAGTGGACAGACAAACAAGCCCACGACGCGGTGCGTTTTCCCTATCACCGGTGGAGGCGCCGAACCCCTCATCTCCCCTCCCCTCTGAGGCTGGGCAGTTCGCGCCGAGCCGGCCCGCTTACCTCTGGGTCGGTAGCCGAGACACTCTCACGCCTCGCGGGCCAGAAGCGCCGCGGTCGGAGCGGTCGGGTGGCTCACTGACCGGCCCGGTTATGTCCCGGGACTCGGGCAAGCCGAGTGGTAGTCCGTCCGGGAAAGCGGGGTTCAGCCCCTGACCGCGCTCAGCTCCGCCGACTCCGCGCGCCGTTGGCCCTCGCCAGGCTCAGCCGGCGTGCACCGCGCTGCGCTCGCCCGCGTTCCCCGGCCGCCCGCCAGAGCGGCGGCTTTTATAGAGAGCTGCCTGCTCTTCAGCCGGCCGCGCCGGGCTGGCTCCTCCCCGGGGCCCCTGACGCCCGCGCGCCACCGACCCGCCCCCCGCTGAAGCTCGCCTCCCCCTTGCCCCTGTCGGGCGGGGGCCCCGGGCCCCGGCCGGACCCGGGCGGGCTCTGGCGGCCGCTCTGGGAGACGCAGACCCGAGCCCGCGGAGCCCGGGGGAGCCCGGGCGCGCGGAGTCCGCCGGCGGCGGCGGCAGCAGCCAGGTGAGGGCGCTGGAGCCCAGGACACGGCAGGAGCAGCCGCGGCTGGCCGCGGAGAGCCTCTTCGCGCGCAGAGGGCTTAGGGTCGCGGTGCGTAGGCCTGAATCACGGCTCCAAACCAGCAAGGGGAGAGGCTCTCTCGGAGAAAGCCCAGCGCCTAGCACAGAATCGCGGAGAGATGAGGTTCACGGTTATTAAGTCTCAGAATCTTTTTTTTCCCCCCTAATCTTATCAGGGCGTAATAGGGAAGAACAAATCTGAGTCCGTATTAGATGTGTTTCTTCTGCTTTAATCTTTGTGCTTTAACAGTGTTGCCTGTAGCCTGAAATATAAAGGATAGCCCATTCTCAAGGCTCTGACCTTTGAGGATAACACTTGTTCCTGCATAGAGAGAGAATAAGTTGCAGAACAGAGAGTAACATTTGTCTTGTTGGAGGTTTATAGGAACACTGTGACCCGATTTCAGTGGACAAAGATTACTGCACCAAGACATTTGCAACCACCAACCTTGCCCTGTCCCTCACCTTGCCTTTAAAAATGCTTTGCTGAAACTCTTTCCAGAGTTCCAGGTTTGAGGTCCTGCAATAGACTTTTTTTGCTCCAAATTTCAACATTTCGGTTTGCTTGGCCTCACCGTGTGTTGGGCACACAAGCTCGCCTTTGGTAAGGAGAGGCTGGCTTTAGAAAGAGATCCTAGTATAAGATTAAGCAGTTGCTCGGAGTGGAAGACCAGTGGGCTTTTCCGTCAAAGAGATCTTGGTTTGAAACCAGAGTCAGACACGCTAGGTATGTGACTACGGATGGGGATCTTATCATTCCCTGGTGGCTCAGACAGTAAAGAATCTGCCCGCAATGCGGGAGACCTGGGTCAGGAAGATCCCTTGGTGAAGGGAACGGCAACCCACTCTAGTTCTCTTGCCAGAAGAATCCCATGGAAAGAGGAGCCTGGTGGGCTACAGCCCACGGGGTTGCAAAGAATCAGACACAACCGAGAGAATAACACTTTCACTTTCACAGGGATCTTAACTTCCCTGGGCCTCAGTTTCCTCATCAGGAAAACGCATCGCTTCCTTACCAACTAGTAGGGTGTGAGGACACAATAGTGCCGGTACCTAGTTCACAAGCAGGTCTTTGGTAAGTTAGACTCCTCCCTGTATGTGGGGGAGAGCTCTCTACCTTTGACTGGACAAACTGAGGCCCTCCAGGGTCAGGTCAAAAAGGCACAACTGGTCTAGATATTTCCCTGCTAGAAGAAACAGTCCTAGTGGAAAGAGTCCATAACAGGGCCCTAGGGCGCCTGGCATCTTCTCCCAACTCAGCCACTCACTTGCTTTGTGGTTTGGAGTCATCCATTCTCCTTCCCTGTTTGTGCACCTCTTCCACTTTCCTGGAGCTTACAGCTCAGCCACTCACCTGGTGGACTGAAGTCCTCCTAGAATAGCCAGTCCTTTCTCCCTTCCCTTCCAGCGCAATGTGAAAACTGACTCTGCAGGTAGGGTCCTCATTGCAGGCAGCACACATCACACTGTGAATTCACGTCTGGGCTTTGAAGTCAGACAGAAGCTGCTGGATCTGTGTCTGTGTTTTCCGCACTGGGACAGAAGCCTTAATTACCTGACTAAACTAGGGAAGCAAGGCCGTGCCTCTCCAGACCTTTCTCAGAAAACTGATCCTGACCATCACCAGGCCCCCCACCAGGATTCTCAGCCTTTCTTGACAGGTAACAGGCTGGGTACTGTGGCAGGTTCTCCCTCTCCCCACCTCTCCCCCACCCAGCCTTTCCTTTCCAGCAAACTTAGATAGAATGTGTCCAAGGGCCCCCACATCCCTTCCTTAATTCCTGATTTCTTTTCTTTCTTAATAAGATCCCCCAGACATCAGGCATTTGGAGAATGCTGAGCATTTAGTCCAAATGGAGACCTTGGGCCAGCCTTGAATCAGCCTTGCTTAAAGCAGTGAGAGTGATAAGCAGGCTTCCCCCACCTCCTCCCATCAGGAGAGAGTAGATTTGAGACCTGCATGACATGAGATCTCTGGCCAGAAGCCTGTACCACAGGCCTCTGAGAGATGAAGCCAGTAAGAGGATTCCTGTCTGCTGATGGGCTCTGAGAAGTGCTTAGTCATGTTTTCTCAAAGCCCAGAAATGCCCGGCACATTCCTCGGTGTCCAGCTTTCTTTATCACAGACTGATGCCCCTGGGGAAAGAGCGAGGCTGATGAATTACAAACAGGCTCTGCATGTCCTAAACCAGATTCTCCAGCCAGAGCTCCATTTAGCACTTCCACTCAGCACTCAGTGATGGACGGGGTATGTGGGCAGTTCTTTTTTTGGATGAATGTTGGCAGCATGACTCTGACATAATTACTACCCATACTTTCCTCAATCCAAGGTCTTGTTCTTATAAATGCAGACCCAGGAGCTGGTCAAGAAAGGCCATGCTGGGTTTTCTGGTTCGTGTCAGAATCCCCCAGCAAAATCTCCAGAAAGGGAAGAAAATAACCTTTTTTATTTATTAAAAAGAAAAAAAAATTTTTTTTGGCTTCGATGCATGTGGGATCTTAATTTCCTGACCAGGAATTGAACCCATACCCCCTGCATTGGAAGCATGTAGTCTTAACCACTGGACCACCAGGGAAATCCCAGGAAGTAATCTTAAATGGTATGACTCCATCCAGAAAGCCTGCTGTTCCTCCACGTGCCTCCAGCCTACCTTTCTCAGGGGAGGTGAAGCCCCACCACCACCACATCCTTATAGTAGAATGGTCTGCCTTCTCACTGCTCCCATAAGCTACCCAAGTCTGGTATTTTCAGTCAACTGGCAGGATCTAACTCTCTGTCACTTAGAGCAGGAGTCACCACACTCTACTCTCTGGCCAGCAAAGCTAGTCCTCGCTGAAAAAGCAGCCTGCCTGTGTGACATTTAAAAGCCGGCCACAGCTGTAGCTTCATCCTTCAAGCGCCACTACTGGTTTTCCCAGGCAAAGAGTGGGCAAATCTGGGGCAACAGTGGGGCATGGAGAGTTGGGAAGAAGCTAGGGTAAGGAGTGAGTGCTGTCAGTTCAAGGCTTCCAGCAACCCCCACAAGAAAATCCCACTCAGGGATACCAGTCCTAATTGTTGCTGTTCAGCCGCTCAGTCTTGTCCAACTCTTTGCAACCCCACAGACTGCAGTGTGCCGGGCTCCCCTGTCCTCCACTAGCTCCTGGAGTTTGCTCAGACTTATGTCCATTGAGTCAGTGATGCCATCCAACCATCTTGTCCTCTGCTGCCCTCTTCTCCTATTGCCTTCAATCTTTCCCAGCATCAGGGTCTTTTCCAGTGAGTTGGCTCTTCACATCAGGTGGCCAAAGTATTGGAGCTTCAGCTTCAGCATCAGTCCTTCCAAGGGATATTCCGGATTGAGTTCCTAACTTTAGAATTTCCTCTAACAGCTATCACAAATAATGGGCACTTTTAAATTCCACCAACAGGGGTCGCCCTTGGACACTGAGTCTGAAGCTGGCATGGAAAAGGGGAAATTCCCAGCCCTGGGCGCTGGGGCCAGATTTCCAGGACTCTTAACTGCTCAGTTCCTGTTTTGTTGGATGCAGATGAGGCTGCCCAGCTGAGAAGAGACAAGTACTCACTTTTTCTGGTGAGTGGAGGTCCACACTGGAATTTGAGATGGGAAGTTCTAGAATACTAGCCAACCACTTAGGAGCTCTGAAAATTTCTACATCTTCCTCTTCACTGTCATCATTATCATACAGAAAGAACACGCTTTCCTGTGTTTTTCTGTGTCTAAAAAATACATGTAAACTTGTTTGTGTGTACATGATGTTTTCATATCACTTAGTTCTTTTTTCTAAATGCAAAAATCATATATATTCTTTGCAAAATAGCAAACAAAAAGACTTTGAAAATTCAGAAACTGAACAAAGGAGAAATCACCTAACTGCAAATATTATCTGTGTAATCGAGACATTACAAAAATCTTAGAAAATACAGAAAAGCCCAAAGAAAAAATATCACTTCTATCCAAAGATGTTCTCTATTAACTTACAGTATATAACCAAGTATTTTTCCATGGATAAGTTACATATACAGATGCACAAATATGTACATGTGTGTATTGTGTTGGCCATAAAGCTTGTTTGGGAACCCATTCTGGCCAACCCAATAAATATTCCATAAGTAGTTCAACGTTAAACTCAAAATCTTTCTCTTCTTCCAGGCCACATATCCTTGGAGAGAAGGAGCAGAATCTCCCAAGTTCACCCTTCTACTTACAGTGTGTGTGTGCATTTAATTGCTCAACCATGTCCTACTTTTTCAGCCCCATGGACTATAGTCCACAAGGCTTCTCTGTCCATGGAATTTTCCAAGGCAAGAATACTGGAGTGGGTTGCCATTTCCTACTCCAGGGGATCTTTCTGACCCAGGGACTGAACCCATATCTCCGTGTCTCCTGCATTGGCAGGCGGGTTCTTTAGCAGTGCTGCCGCCTGGGAAGCCCTTTACTTGCTCCTACAATGTCCAACAGAGAGTTGGTATGTAAGAAGTGTTTACACTGTAAATGAATGTTCCACAGATGGAACTCTTTTATTTTTATTGTTTTGTTGGCTGTGCCATGCAGCTTGCAGGATCTTAGTACCCCATCCAGGGATTGAACCCTGAAGTCAAAGCCCCGAGTTCTAACCACTGGACCACCAGGGAGTTCCCCAGATGAACATTTTTGATTAAAATGATATACATGCAGTTAGAAAAAGAGACCCAAATAGTTCGTAAACATTTGCAAAGAGACTCAACTTTGCCCATAAACAAAGAAATGCAAAGTAATGCTATGTTGAAATCTCTATCAGATTGGCAAAAATTCAAGTGTTTGATGATACCACGTTTGGTGGGGTTGGGGTGAGGTTGGGGAACAGAGCCTTGCCTCATACCTGGCTGATGAAAGCTCCGTTTAGTACAACCTCTGAGGGCAGTTGGCCAAGATTTTTGAGAATGTACATATTTGACCCAGCAGTTCCACTTACAGGAATTTATCCTATAGCTAGAGTTGCACCATGTGTGAAATGACATGTACAGAGTTATACTTTGCAGCCCTATTTGTAATCACAAAAAATTAGAAACAGCCTCATTGCCTAGTGGTAGGGCTACCTAACATGTTACATTCATATAAGAGAAAGCTGTATAGTCTCTGAGTTGTGTCCAACTCTGTACAACCCCATGGACTGCAACCTACCAAGCTCTGCTGTCTACGGGATTTCCCAGGCAGGAATACTGGAGTGGGTTGCCATTTCCTACTCCAGGGGATTTTCCCAGCCCAGGGATCAAACCTGTGTCTCCTGCATTAACAGGCGGATTCTTTACCACTGAGCCACCAGGGAAGTCCATATAATAGAATACTATGCAGCTATTTTTTTTATAAAAAAGAATAAGGATCAGTTTTATGTATTAAAATGAAAAATCAAAGTGTAAATCAATGTATATAACAAGCTACTATTTGTCCAAAAGGGAAAGGAAAAAGGATTATTTGCATTTACTTATAGATGCATAAGAAATCATCGAGGATGCTATATAAGACACCAATAACATGATTTCCTGTCTTACTGGTGATGGTTTTGGTGGGGCGACAGGATGATGGAAGATAGGAATAAAAAATAAACATTTTTGTTGTGTATGGTTTTATGGTTTTTCATTTTTGAACCAAGTAAATTAACTACCTGAGGGAAAAGTGAATAATTTTTAAATGGCAAAATATTGTGTTCATATGTAATAATAAGCCTTTGTTATTTAATAGTATATTGTATAAACATTTCCCCAAGTCGTCTTTTTTTTTTTTTTTATGCTAGGCTTCATTGCTGTGAGTGGGCTTTCTCTAGTTGCAGCCTTAGTTTCGATGCATGGTGTCTTGCTGTGAGGACTTATCTTGTTGCGGAGCACAAGCTGTAGGTGCATGGGCTTCGGTGGTTGCAGCACATAGGCTTAGCAGCTGTGGCTCATGGGCTTAGTTTCTCTGCGGCCTGGGGAATCCTCCCAGATCGAGGTTCAAACCTACTCGGTGCCCTGCTTTGGGAGGTAGACTCCTATCCACTATACCACAAGGGAAGTCCCTTCCTAAATCTTAAGTCTCCGTCAACAGTATCTTTGAATGGTATGCTGTTCCCTAGTAAGGATATAATTTACACTATCAATCCCCTAATATTGGTTTCAGTATTCTAAATAAGACTATGATTTCAAACACCTTTGCACCTCTCTTTCATTATTTCCTTGGGATCAATGTAAGTTTGCATCAACTTAAAGCTAGCTTACCCTCTAGAAAAGTTGGATCAGTCTCCACAGTCTATGCCAGTGGGCCTCTTTCCCTGAATTCACTTTAATACCTGGTATTCTTACTTTTTAACGCATTGCCAACATAGTATAAAAATATATTTCATTGTAGTTTTAGTTTTCATTGTTTCCAGTGGAGCACTTTGACATCTGAGCATTTGTAGTTCTTCCTTTGGAAGCTGCCTGATCCGGAAGAGAATATGTCACGGACCAATCACACCAAACCTTTTTGAGCTTAGTAGATGCTATGGAAGAATTGCTGCCATGAGGGCTCTAAACCACTTTGACATTAGACAGTGTCTTGGCAGGTCACAGAAGCACTGCTCATTTCTCCCAAGGTGTACAGATAGCCAACAAGCACATGCAAAGATACCCAACATCACTAATCATTAGGGAAATCGAAACCTCAATGAAATACCCCTTCACACCCATTATGTTAGCCACTACAAACAAAAACAAAATATAGACGATCACAAGTGTTGGCAAGGATGTGGAGAGATTGTACACTATTGGCGAGAAAATGAGGCAGGCACTATGGAAAATAATATGTCATTTTTAAAAAAACTAAAAATAGGCCTACCAGGGACTTCCCTGGTGGTCCAGTGGCCGGGACTCTGCACTTCCACTGCAGCGGGGCAGGAGTTCAACTTCTGGTGGAGGAACTAAGATGCAGCCAAAAAAGGGATATAGTCGTTTTATCATCTGCTGGATTCCCGATGACCAGAGCAGTTCCTCCATAAACTAAGAGGCACTCCACAAGTATTTGTTTTCTTCCTGTGCTCAGTGACCCAGTCATGTCCGGCTCTTTGTGAGCCCATGGACTGCAGCTTGCAAGGCTCTTCTGTCCATGGGATTCTCCAGGTAAGAATACTGGAGTGGTTGCCATTTCCTTCTCCATCACTGCCGGAATACATATTAATTACTTCACTATAGCATCAGTTGGGCTTCCCAGGTGGCACTTGCAGTAAAGAATCCACCTGCCAATGCAGGAGACCCAGGTTCAATCAATCCCTTGTCAGGAAGATCCCCTGAAGAAGGAAATGGCACCCCACTCTTGTATTCTTGCCGGGAGAATCCCATGGACAGAGGAGCCTGGCAAGCTACAGTCCATGGGTCACAAAGAGTAGGACACAACTGACTGAGCACAAAGCATAGATAGAGCAAACGTGATTGATTTGTCTTGGATCTTGAGATGTTTGGGACCTCTTTCCAACGATCAGTGAATTCATTTTTAGTTCTCATAATGCCACTGGGAGCAGAGTGTGTTTAGCTGACAGCTCCATGTTTACGTTTCAGGATCATCAGGGCACTGCTCAGAGACCGCTTCATCTCTTTTCTGCAGGGCAGACCTGAAGCCCCTCCTCATGACTCAGATGTTGCTGCCATTGGAAACCCTGTCGGCTCCCCCTGATCCTGGGTTCTCCTGGAAGCTTGTAGAGAATTCTGTTGCGGAATCACAGCACCATGTGTGTTTGTTCCCCTCTCTTCCTCTTCCTTCCTTCCTAAGCTGTGAGCTCTGAGGACCAGACATGCATGTTACTCTTCCCTCTGTCCCCAGACTAACACAGTGACAGACCGAGAATCTATTGCTCAGCAGATGCAGTAATAAACAAACAGCATTTCTCCAGTGAGATTCATAGAATACTCCCAAAGAGAAACTCCTGGCCTGGGAAACAAATATATAGAGATAAAATGGTATTTGAATACTCCGTGAAATTCCTAGACAGCCAAGACAAAGGATTTGGTTTTGCTTTTACTGCTAATGCCCTTAGCTACAACATGTATATCTCATGGTTTCAACAGCAACATAATAAACACATTTGGTATGTTTTTGTATGATGCCATGAAATCTTTTGCCTTCTTCCCAAAAGTATAGAAAGTACAGCAAAGCCTCACTCTACTGAAAATGGGCACTGTTGTTCATGGTGCCCATAAACTGTTAATGTGGCTATATTGAGAATACAGGTTCTGCTTCTATTACTGTAATTTTATTGCAGTGGTGACAATGAAACCTGTTAACATATCACAAGCCTCTTCAATATTAGAAAAGATGAAGGAATAAATAGCAATGTACTTGCTATATTTAACTTCTAGGGTCCTAAAGTAAATTGCTTGAGAAAACTTGATCCCAAAGATTACAAATTTGAATTTGGAATTTTGAAGTGTGTCTGCATTCCATTGGCGATCAAAGAAGCTGAACCAAAAGAATTGTGAACTGGCCAACATGACAGCTGTGGACAGGGCAAAACTTCTTTTTAAAGGGCTATCTTAACTTGATGATTATGACTTTGGTGGAACTAAGGTGCCTGACAGTGAAAAGAATTGGGACATGAAATTCCTTGAAAAATTATTGACAATCTTGTTTATGTTTCACACCTTTACACTTTGTGCAGGAAAAAAAAGAAAGGACAGTGGGATGGGAATGGACTACGTGTAAACTGCCACTAAATCAGTTGTTCTTGGGCAATTCTCTTCACCTAGATCACCTCTTAGATAAAAATGCAGTGTGTGTGTGTACTCATTTGCTCAGTTGTATCTGATCTTTTGCAACCCCATGGACTGTATCTCACCAGACTCCTCTATCTGTGGAATTCTCCAGGGAAGAATACTGGAGCAGGTTGCCATGTCCTCCTCCAGGGCCTCTTCCCAACCCAGGGACTGAACCCACATCTCTTGCATCTCCTGCATTGGCATGCGGGTTCTTGACCACTGAGCCACCTGGGAAGCCCAATAAAAATGCAGGAAGGTAGGCTAATCTGGATGTTACAGACTGACACCCTGCAGGCCCCAGGGCTGTGGGGGTGCCTCATTTGGCCCTGCAGGGGTGTATCTGTCATAATAACGACTGCCTCTTCACATCCCCACTTCCCTATCCAGTACTGCCTCACACCTGTCCCACTGTATGCATTCACGATGCTCTCTGCCCCTGTAAGTGTCAGCAACTGTCATCTCTGGACTAAACACAATGTTTTGCATGTGATGCTGAAGAAAGAGGTGTCTATGCTATATCTGAAGCAAAAAGCTGGATTTGTTGTTTGTGAGGGCAGGAGGACAGAGAATTAGATAGTTGGATGGTATCACTAACTCAATGGACATGAGTTTAAACCTCTGGGAGATGATGAAGGACAGGGAAGCCTGGTCTGCTGCAGTCCATGTGGTCGTAAAGAGTCAGACACAACTGAGCAACTGAACAATGACAAAACACAGTAAACTATGGATTTCTTAGTGAGCGATTGGGAAGTGTACAGCTGGGGATTAGTGGACTCTTAACAGTGGTAGTATTCAGGCACTAAGTGACCTTTAGCAAAGGAAGCCAGGTCACTGGAACAAGGCTGTCGCTGATTGACTGGCCCTCAGAAGCATGTGTACTGACCGGAGGAGGCTGTCAGTGATGAATTGGGACAGCTTTAAAACCTGTTCCCCTGGTATGTGTTCCAGGGACCAAAGAACAATGAGTCTTTTCCTGAACTCCTCTCAGTAGGACCCCTTTTGGATTTAAACATCAAATAATCCAGCTCAGAGATTTGCAAAATTTGCGTGTGTGTGCTTAGTCGCTCAGTTGCGTCTGACTCTTTGCAACCCCATGGACTGTAGCTTGCCAGGCTCGTCTGTCCATGGAATTCTGCAGGCAAGAATACTGGAGTGGGTTGCCATTTCCTCCTCCAGGGGATCCTCCTGACCCATGGACGGAACCCGCGTTTCCTACATTGGCAGGCAGTCTCTTTACCACTGAGCCACCTGGGAAGCCTTTCAAACTTAAAATGAAGCAAATCCCCTGGAGGACTTGTTAAACAGGCTGTTGGGTCCCTCCCCTGCAGAGTTTTTGATTCTGCAGGTATGGGATGGTGTCAAGAATCCACACTTCTGATGAGTTTGCAGGTGATGGTGACACTGCTGGTCCAGGGACCACACTTTGAGAACTACTGGTCCAGCAGTGTAGGATTTGAAGGTAATTGAAGAAAATATTTAGATGGTTTCCTTGGCGGCTCAGTGGTAAATAATACACCTGCCAATGCAGGAGCCTCAGGTTCGATCCCTGGTCAGGAAGATGCCCTGGAGAAGGAAATAGCAACCCACTCTAGTATTCTTGCCTGGAAAATCCCATGGACAGAGGAACCTGGAGGGCTATATTCCATGGGGTCTCAAAGAGTCAGACATGACTTAGCGACTAAACAACAACAAACAGAATATTTAGGGACTACCCTGGTAGTCCAGTGGTTAGGACTCCATGCTTCCATTGCTGGGGGCCAGGGTTCAATCTCTGGTTAAGAAACTAAGATCCCACAAGCCACATGACATGGCCAAAAAATTTTTTTTAACTGAAAAAAAAATTATATATATAAAGGTCGCAAAGAGTTGGACATGACTTAGCAACTAAGCACCAACAACAGTAACAATAAATACACTTAACACAATATGATACTAGTGAGTCTAAGAATTCTGTTAATGATTTTGTAAAATGGTTTTTAATCACAGCTATATCTATATACCTTTGAAAACTAATGGCAAATATATAGGAGAAAGATAATACTTACTCCTTCTAAAGTTAATGACTAGAAAATATGAATTCCAGGACATATTGTAGAAACTCTGTCTCATCCTTCCTCTCCTCTCCCTTCCCTCTCCTCCCCACTCTGAAGGTGTGGTCCATCCTCTCCTGGGGGATCCTAGACCTGATAACTTCCCAAGGAAGCTCCCAGGCAGCAGAGTGTAGTTTAACACATGAACTTCTGGTTGAGGTATGCGTCACATTAGTGCTGCTAAGCTGCTACAGTCACTCCGACTCTTTGTGACCCTATGGATCATAGCCCACCAGGCTCTGTTTCCTATAGAATGTTGTCCAAGGGATTCTTCAGGCAAGAATACTGGGGTGGGTTACCATGCCATATTAGTAAACTGATGTACATCAAAAATACAGGAGGCAAGGAAGCTTGCAAGACAATGGGGAGAGGCTGGCTGACTTTAGAAACTCTTTCATGTACTCAAGGAGGAGGGCCCCTGTTTGTTTCATTGTAAGTGCCGGGTGATAGCAGGTTGTTCTGTGTCTTTGAAGATAAACCATGCTGCTGGCAGGACACACACTGTCCTCAGAAGGAAAGCCTGGCTCTCTCCTGAGTTTACACTCTTACCTTCTGGTGGGGGTTGGGTGGGGGTGGAGGCGTTGTTCAATGTAAGTCTATGAGAGAGAATTCAAAACACTTTGTATTTCTGGAGAGGAAAATTTTTACCAAGAAAATTCTTATTAAGGAAAAATAGCCCCCAGGGATTCTATTCTACACAAAAGCCAGTGCCCTGTGTGATATGGAGAGTGAACAGAGACTCGGCACATATTGAATAATGCTGCCATGTACCCACATCTTCCCGGGAGGATTTTACTAATGTGTTCACGTGCAAAATTCTTTCAGGAGAGACCACAGTGTTCTATTTCTACAGCTGATAAGAGCTGGCATTTTTATTGAGAGCTCAGTACGTTCTTTACACAGTCCTCACCTCAGTGTTATGATATGAATCCTGAGTCACTCTCATTTTACAAGCAAGGAAACTGAGGCACAGAGAGTGCACACGGTGACACAGGAAGAAGCTGGTGGAGCCGAGACTCAGGCTCAGGCAGAGGGACTCCACAGATGCCCGTTGAACCCCAAGGTCATCAGCATCAAAGGCCTAAAGACTCCATCCCTTTAATTACCTTCTCGGTTGTCTCCTGTTTCCTTTAGAACACGTGTCTGTTTTTCATGTGCTCACATACTATTGTCTGTTTCCCCTCCTAGCAGAGAAGCTGCAAGAGGACAAGGGCTTTGTCTGTTCACTGCTGCATCCTTAGAACCAAAAACATTTGTGAAAGGAAGGAAAGGAGGGAAGGAGGAAGGGAGGGAGGGAGAAGGGCAGGGAGGGACAGGAGAAGGGACAGAACGAATTCTGTGTATCAGTCTGCTTGGTAAATGAGACTTGACAAAAGAATGCCTGTTATGTTCTGATTTTTTCTATTGACTGCTACTTGTGCACTGAGTGATCTTGTTTTTACTTTTTTATTTTTATTAAAGATTTTTTTTGATGTGGACCATTTCTAAAGTCTTTATTGAACTTGTTACAATATTGCCTCTGTTTTATGTTTCTGGCTTTTTAAACACGAGGCATATGGGATCTTAGCTCCCCAACCAGGGATCGAACGTTCAACACATTGGGAGGTGAGGTCTCAACCACTGAACTGTCCGGGAAGTTCCGGTCTTGGTTTTAAAGAAAAAAACCCATCAGTTTCTTGTACTGAAAAGAACAGAGTTCACCTTTGAGGTGACAGCAGGCAGCCCAGAGGGCGAAGCACCACCCAGCCACATCCACCTGCCCTTTGGGTGCATCTTCGCTTAGGTCACCCTGAGACCCTGGAGTTGCTTGTGTGGCTGTGTGTGTGTCGGGGGAGTGTCCCAGGCTTCTTTCCAGTATGTCAGGTGGGTCATCTCTGATGAGTGGGATTAGTAAAGCAGGAGAGAGACACAAGAGCCTCTCATCTTTCTACTTTAAATACTCCTGTATTGCTCGAATCCCACCCCCGCCCACGAGTATGTGTTATTTCTAGACTGAAACACAAGCAATAAACAATATCAAAGGAAGAATTTGTAAGGCAGGAATTGGCAAACTACAGCCCATGAGCCAAATCTGGCCCACCACTGCTTTGTGAATCAGGTTTTCTTGGAACACAGGCCCACCCCTTCATTTACATACTGGCTAGGGTTGCTTCAGTGCAATTATGGTAGGGTTCAAGGGTGGAGACCAAATGGCCCTCGAAACCAAAAAGATTTACTCTCCAACATTCTATAGGAAACATTTTCTGACACTCGATCTAAAACAGTTTCTTTTAAATTCCTTATAGTGCCCCCTCCCCCCCACCGCCCAGCCCCATAGAAACGAGACACAGAGAAACGAGTTAACAGAACTGGATTCTTTCTGCCTATTAGGAAGGTAGTGTGTGTTAGTTGCTCAGTCGTGGCCGACTCGGCAACTCTCAGCCGAAAAAACCCTTTCTTAGCATTTCTAGGAATACAAACATCTGTCTGTATATCTGAAAAGGCTTAAATGAGCTGAGGGTCAGGCACAAGTAAGCTGATTGACCACTGTACTTGACTTTTCCTCCAAGCACCCAGTAATACTTAGCCTATAATCCATTTATCTGATTATTGCCTATTTTCCCACTGTTACCAGAATGTAAATTCTACTACATTAGGGATATAGGAAGCATGATTTATTTATAAGGAGCTTGATATTTAGGCCACCTAAATATTTGGGGCTATTGGCACTGACGATATTTATCGATTTCTTCTTGTGGTTTTGAAAAAAAATTTTTTTAATGTATTTTGAGTTTACTTATTAAAGTAATAATGAAGCAAAAGCCCATTACGGTTTCTCCAAGTAAAAGTGAGAATATCTGTTTGGCAAAATATGTCATGAAGACAATAAAGAAGCATGTCTGCATGCTCAGTCATGTCCGACTCTTTGTGACCCCATGGACTGTAGCCCGCCAGCCTCCTCTGTCCATGAGGTTCTCTAGGCAGGAATACTGGAGTGGGTTGCCGTTTCTTCCTCCAGGGGATCTTTCCAACCCAGGAGTTGAACCTATGTCTCTTGTGTATCCACACTGAGACGGTGGATTCTTTACCAACTGCGCCACCTAGAAAGCCCAGACAATAAAAAGGTGAGGAACAAACTGGGAGGATATATTTGCAGCATGTGAAAGTAAAGGATTAGTGCAGGAATATATAATCACCTAGAAAAGAGAGAACTCTGTCAGAAAAGTGGACCAGAGTCATGCCCAGACGTTTTACATGAAAGAACTTACAAAACACCCATGTGTTTTTAAAAGGTTGCTTATTTTCATGCATAATCAGGGAAGCAATATTTCATATCCACTGTTTAAAGCAAAAACTCACAAAGTCAGAGGATGTCAAGTGTGAATGACTTGGAACTTCCCTGGCAGACCAGCGATTAAGACTTTGGTCTTGCAGTGCAGGGAGTGTGGATTTGATCCCTGGTAGGGGAAATAAGATCCCACAGGCCCAGTGGCACAACCAAAAAAACTGTGTGAATGACTGGAACTTCTGTCCAGTTGATGGGAGGGAAATCGGTGCTCTTCCTCTGGAAATGACTTGACGTTACTTAGTGAAGCTGAACAGAGAGATCCCGTACAACTCCGCACTACTCAAAATGGAGTCCTGGGATCAGCATCGTCTGGAAGCCTCCTAGAAACGCAGAATCCAGGTCCCCATCATGGACCTATGGAGTCAAGATCTGCCTTGAGATGTCCACTGGAGGCCCCTGGGGAGCTTTCAAAAGCCCAGATGCCTAGGTGGCACCCAGACCGGCTAAACTGTAATCTCAGGGTGGGACCTGGGCATTAGCATTTTAAAAAGTTTCTCATTTCAACATATAACTAGGGTTAAGAAGCAGCAACCAGATGTCTCTCATATTATGAGAAACACAAAAGTATCTTTAATAGCTAAAATCTGGAAGATAACCAAAATGTCTACCAATAGCAGATATTACACATGCACGCATGTGTGTGCATGCATGCACGTGCACGTGCACACACACACACATTCTTACTATAAAGAAAAGCAGGTGAGTGACTAATAGGAAATTCAGGATAGTGGTTACTCTGTAGGGTGTGGAAGGAAAAGGCATGTGATTGGAGGAGAATGGGGGAGAAAGTGAATTTTTAAGGTCCTGGTAATATTCCTTTTTTTTCCTCCAGCCATGCCATGCAGCATGTGGGATCTTAATTCCCTGACCAGGGATTGAACCCACACCCCCTGCATTGAAAGCATGGAGTCTTAGCCACTGAACCACTAGGCAAGTCTCCCTGCTAATAGCCTATTTTTTTCTATTTCTTATGTCCATTAGTGGGGAATACTGGTGTTCCTTTCTTCCTCTTAAACTATAAAAATAGGGTTTATGCACTCTTTTGGATAAAATTTTAAAAAGTCTAAAAAATGTTTTAAGAGGGTATCTTTTATTATCACTTCTTCTGAGTTGCCTTCTTCAAAGCACCTCACCCTTCCCTAGACCTCCCCTGCTGCTCTGCTCTGAGCTGGTTCTCTCCACCTTTGCTGAGACGTCAGGGCCAAGCAAATGGACCCACTGCTCTGCCCACCTGGATCTTTTTCATCCCAGAGATCCTGACTCACTCCAGGTCCCAACTTAGAAACTTCTGGATGGGCTCAGGACTTACACATGCCTCGAAGGCCCATCTAAGGGGCATCTGGGAGTCCCGGGAAGGGAACTCTAAAGGGCATTAAAACAGGAGGCAGTATTCGTGTGTGTCTGGAAGGCCCAGGCCCTTCCCACCTTCACACAGACAGAGCCAGACAGGGCCAGGTGTAAACAAGCCGGGACCGGCCAAATGGTAAATCATTTAGCAGCAGAATAATGATTAAGCTACAACAGGGCAGACTGTCTTAAACTAGAGCTTTCAAAATGCTTTCTGGTTTGTTCTAAACCCAGACTCAGCCATCTAGTTAATGAGTGGGTCCAAGACACCATTACCTCTTACAAAGCATTTCTACCTACAGAATCTCATCTGATCCCCCCATGACTGCAGTGGGGATTACTACTGTTCTAGAGATGAAGAGCAGGTTCAGGGCAGTTAAGAGAATTGCCCAAGGACTTCCTGGTGGCATGGGCTTCCATTGTGGCTCAGCTGGTAAAGAATCCACCTGCAATGCAGGACACCTGGGCTCAATCCCTGGGTTGGAAAGATCTCCTAGAGAAGGGAAAGGTTACCTACTCCAGTATTCTAGCCTAGAGAACTCCATGAACTGAATAGTCCATGGGGTCGCAAAGAGTTGGACACTACTGAGTGACTTTCACTTTCCTGGTGGCACAGTTAAGAACCAACCTGCCAATGCAGGGGACAGGAATTCAATTCCTGGTCTGGGAAGATCCCACATGTGTCAAAGCAACTAAACTCCTGCGCCACAACTACTGAGACCATGAACTGGAGTTAGTCTGTGCTCCACAATGAGAGAAGCCACGAGAAGACCACGCACCACAGCTAGAGAGTAGCCCCTGTTCTCTGCTGCTAGAGAAACTCAGCACAGTCAAAATAAATAAAATAAACAGATTTTAAAATGTTTAAAATAAAATTCTTAAGAAAAGAGAGAGAGACTTGCTCAAGCTCACACGATTACCATGGCACAAAAACTCACAGTCAGGCCTGCTGTCTCCAAGATTCTTCCAATGGTCTCAGCCCCTTCTGGGTGTATAAATGCTCCTGCACTCGACTCTTTCACACCCAGAGATGCCCTCCTTGTGCAGAGGGCCCTGGCCAGCCCATGCCTTTCCTTGCCTGGACTTGCCTGCTGAATAGCTTCAAGCTCCTTAGTAACCTCTCCAAAACCTGTATTCACAGTTCCTGGGATTAAAAAATATTGGCTTTAAAAGAATTTGTAGACATGAGTCTCTAGTTCACTGATGTTAGTCCTTCAAGAATCACTGATACCTTTGAGAATCTGCTGAAACTGTGGACCTTCTCCCCAGAAAAATGCCCACAGACATCTCCAAGGGGCCATGAACTCCAAAACTCTTGTTGAGAATTGCAAGCCAATACTCTGTGATGACCTCGAGGGGTGGGATGGGGGTGGGTGGGAAGGATGCTCAAGAGGGAAGGGATATAAGTATACACGTAGCTGATTCGCATTGATATACAGCAGAAACATGACATTGCAAAGCAATTATATTCCAATTAAAAAAAAAGACTGTAAATAAAGAATTACAATTTTGGTGTTTTCTACAAAAAATTAAAACAGAATTACCATACAATCCAGAAATTCCACCTTTGGATATACCCAGAAGAATTGAAAGCAGAGTCTCCAATATACATATATGAGTATGATATATATGAATATGGGTATATATTCATACCAGCACTATTCATAATAGTCAAAAGGTAGAAACAACCCAAATACCCATCAATGGATGGATGGATAAACGAAATGTGGTATACACATACAATAGAACATTGTTCAGGCTTAAAAGGAAGGGAATGGAATGTTACGACATGAATGAACCTAGACAAATTTCTATTAAGTGAAATAAGCCAGTCACAAAGGGACAAATACTGTGGAACTCCACTTCTAGGAGGTTTTTAGAGTAGCCAAATTCATAGAGACAGAAAGCAGAAAGGGATTTGCAGGGGTTGGGGGAGGGGAAATGAGGAGTTAGAGTTTCATGGAGACAGAGTTTCCGTTTAGAAAGGTGAAAAGACTTCTGGGGTAGATGGTAGTGAGGCTGCACAACAGTGAGAATGCACTTAACACTACTGAATGTGTACACCCTAAATTGGTTAAAATGGTGAACTTTATGTTATATATATTTTCCTCTGGCTGGGAGGGAATAGGGTGAGGCCTCCTTAGGTGGCATAGTGATAAAGAACCCACCTGCCAATACAGATTAAGAGACTCCAGTTCGATCCCTGGGTTGGGAAGATCGCCTGGAGGAGGGCATGGCAACCCACCCTAGTATTCTTGTCTGGGAAATCTCAGGACAGAGGAGCCTAAAGGGCTACAGTCCATGGGGTTACAAAGAGTTGAACATAACTGAGCGACTTTCACATATACACATACCCTTACTTTAGAACATTTGAACCAATTTTGTGCATAAAATTAGCAGTAAAAAAAATTGTTTTTTAGTTCTACCAGTTTATTGCTACCAACCCATCTCCCTCTTCCCTTCTTATTGTGTGTGGCACAGTCATGTAACCCCATGGACTGCAGCCCACCAGGCTCCTCTGTCCATGGACTTTTCCAGACAAGAATACTGGATTGGGCTGCCATATACTTTCCGAAGCAGTAAAAATTTAAAGTGTCTTATTTATCCAAACCTTTGCTATGAATGCGTATTATAAATCAAATATTTATAGCACCTTATAATTTTCAATAGCATTTAATTATTTACATGTATTTTTTAATATATCCATTAGATTATTTGATTAAATCTATAAGTGATTATTTGGGGCAATAATCTCTTCAAATAAAGATTGAGCAACCTGTTCAAATAAATATTGGTACCTGCTTTATAACATAAAATGGCATTCCATTATTTAAATGTATATACATTTGATATATATGACCAAACTGATCATATGGACCACAGCCTTGTCTAGCTCAATGAAACTATCAGCCATGCCATGTGGGGCCACCCAAGATAGATAGGTCATGGTGAAGAGTTCTGACAAAACGTGGTCCAGTGGAGAAGGGAATGGCAAACCACTTCGGTATTCTTGTTTTGAGAACTGCATGAACAGTATGAAAAGGCAAAAACATAGGACACTGAAAGATGAATTCCCCAGCTCGGTAGGAGCCCTATATGCTACTGGAGATCAGTGGAGAAATAACTCCAGAAAGAATGAAGGGATGGAGCCAAAGCAAAAACAACACCCAGTTGGGGATGTGATGGGTGATGGAAAGAAAGTCTGATGCTGTAAAGAGCAATACTGCATAGGAACCTGGAATGTTAGGCCCATGAATCAAGGCAAATTGGAAGTGGTCAAACAGGAGATGGCAAGAGTGAACATCGGCATTTTAGGAATCAGCTAACTAAAATGGACTGGAATGGGTGAATTTAACTCAAATGCCCATTATATCTACCACTGTGGGCAAGAATCCCTTAGAAGAAATGGAGTAGCCATCATAGTCAACAAAAAGAGTCCAAAATTCAGTACTTGGATGCAATCTCAAAAATGACAGAATGATCTCTGTTTGTTCCCAAGGCAAACCATTCAATATCACAGTAATCCAAGTCTATGCCCTGACCGGTAATGCTGAAGAAGCTGAAATTCAACAGTTCTATGAAGACCTTCTAGGACTAATACCCAAAAAGAGATGTCCTTTTCATTATAGGGAACTGGAATGCAAAAGTAGGAAGTCAAGAGATACCTGGAGTAACAGGTAAATTTGGCCTAGGAGTACAAAATGAAGCAGGGCAAAGGCTAATAAGAGTTTTGCCAAGAGAACACACTGGTCATAGCAAACACCCTCTTCCAACAACAAAGAGAAGACTACACATGGACATCACCAGATGGTCTTTGCAGCCACAGATGGTGAAGCTCTATAGAGTCAGCAAAAATAAGACAGAGAGCTGACTGTGGCTCATATCATGAACTCCTTATTGCCAAATTCATACTGAAATTAAAGAAAGTAGGGAAAACCACTAGACCATTCAGGTATGACCTAAATCAAATCCCTTACGATTATACAGTGGAAGTGACAAATAGATTCAAGGGATTAGATCTGGTAGACAGACTACCTGAAGAACTATGGACAGAGGTTCATGACATTGTACAGGAGGCAGTGATCAAGACCATCCCCAAGAAAAAGAAATGCAAAAAGGCAAAATGGTTGTCTGAGGGGGCCTTACAAATAGCTGTGAAAAGAAGAGAAGTGAAAGGCAAAGGAGAAAAGGAAAGATATTCCCATTTGAATGCAGAGCTCCAAAGAATAGCAAGCAGAGATGAGAAAGCCTTCCTCAGTGATCAATGCAAAAAAACAGAGGAAGACAATAGAATGGGAAAGACTAGAGATCTCTTTGAGAAAATTAGATACCAAGGGAACATTTCACGCAAAGATGGGCACAATAAAGGACAGAAATGGTATGGACCTAACAGAAGCAGAAGATATTAAGAAGAGGTGGCAAGAACACACAGAATTACAAAAAAGATCTTCATGACCCAGATAACCACAATGGTGTGATCACTAACCTAGAGTCAGACATCCTGGGCCTTAGGAAACATCACTACAAACAAAGCTAGTAGAGGTAATGGAATTCCAGTTGAGCTATTTCAAATCCTGAAAGATCATGCTGTGAAAGTGCTACACGCAATATGCCAGCAAATTTGGAAAATCCAGCAGTGGCCACAGGACTGGAAAAAGTCAGTTTTCATTCCAATCCCAAGGAAAGGCAATGCCAAAGAATGTTCAAACTACCGCACAATTGCACTCATCTCACACACTAGCAAAGTAATGCTCAAAATTCTCCAAGCCAGGCTTCAATAGTCTGTGAACCGTGAACTTCCAGATGTTCAAGCTGGATTTAGAAAAGGCAGAGGAACCAGAGATCAAATTGCCAACATCCGTTGGATCATCAAAAAGGAAGAGAGTTCCAGAAAAACATCTACTTTTGCCTTATTGATTACACCAAAGCCTTTGACTGTGTGGATTACAACGAACTATGGAAAATTCTTAAAGAGATGGGAATACCAGATCACCTGACCTACCTCCTGAGAAATCTGTATGCAGGGCAGGAAGCAACAGTTGGAACTGGACATGGAACAACAGACTGGCTCCAAACTGGGAAAGCAATCCTTCAAGGCTGCATACTGTCACCCTTCTTATTTAACTTATATGCAGAGTACATCATGCAAAATGCCGGGCTGGATGAAGCACAAGCTGGAATCAAGATTGCTGAGAGAAAAATCAATAACCTCAGATATACAGATGTTACCACCCTTATGGCAGAAAGAGAAGAAGAACTAAAGAGCTTCTTGATGAAAGTGAAAGAGAAAAGTGAAAAACTTGACTTAAAACTCAATATTCATAAAACTAAGATCATGGCATCCAGTCCAATCACTTCATGACAAATAGATGAGGAGACAATTGAAACCCTGAGACTTTATTTTTAGGGGCTCCAAAATGACTGCAGATGGTGACTGCAGCCATGAAATTAAGACGCTTGCTCCTTGGGAGAAAAGCTATGACCAACCTAGACAGCATATTAAAAAGCAGAGACATTACTTTGCTGACAAAGTCCGTCTAGTCAAAGCTGTGGTTTTCCAGTAGTCAAGTATGGATGTGAGAGTTGGACCATAAAGATAGCTGAGCACTGAAGAACTGAACTGTGGTGTTGGAGAAGACTCTTGAAGAGTCCCTTAGACTGCAAGCAGATCCAACGAGTCTATCCTAAAGGAAATCAGTCCTGAATATTCATTGGAAGGACTGATGCTGAAGCTTAAACTCCAATACTTTGGCCACCTGATGTGAAGAACTGACTCAGTGGAAAAGACCCTAATGTTGGGAAAGATTGAAAGCAGGAGAAGGGGACGACAGAGGAGGAGATGTTTGTATGGCATCACTGAGTCGATGGACATGAGTTTGAGCAAGCTCTGGAAGTTGGTGATGGACAGGGAAGCCTGGTGTGCTGCAGTCCATGTGGTCACAAAGAGTCGGACACAACTGAGCGACTGAACTGAAGAATGATAAGTACCATGGCTAATTCCCAATCTAAATTGGAATAATGTGGAACTTCCCTGGCAGTCCAGTGGTTAAGACTCCATGCTTCCACTGCAGGGGAGCCATAAAATGTTTTAAAATTTAGAAAATTTAAAAAATAATTTAAAATAAAATATTTAAAAATACATAAAATGGAATCATTCTCCCATTGTTTTACCACTCAGTATAATGCTGGGTTTTTTAGATTGTTTTTAAGATAATCTCTATCCATAAAGTTGCTTTCTAGCCCTAGTTTGATAAGTTTTGTTTGGTTTTTAATTATGAATGGGACATTGCATTCCATCCAATGCTTTGTCTGTGTCTATGGAGAAGATCATATGATTTTCCCTTAAAAAGGGCAGTTTCCAAATAGTCTTCCCACTGTGAAGGGCACTACATGGTTTGTTGACAGTTCCTTGAGCTCCACCAGACTGGAAAAGCAATGCTCAGGTTAACCTAAGTTCAGCAAATTCCTTCTAAGACAAAACTAGCTTCATCTTTACTTGGTCTTTGGCCTACATAATCTTAATTTTATTACCAGTTCCTGCATCTAAGACTTTTCCATTGTATTTAGTAGTGCTAGATTGTTTTTGCTTTTTTCCACTAGGAGAGTTGGTCTTCACTCCAAGTCCATCTCAGAGCAGAAAACAGATCTTTTAGGTTGAGCACTAAGTGTGTTTCAAATCTGTAACTGTCATGCATGGGGTCTCTCCTGGGATTCCCACTGTCATCACACATGCCATCCTCAGAGAAAGGCTGTCCCCATGACAAACTTCAGGAAAGAGTAGACAAAACCCTCTTCCTTGGTTTTTGGGAAAAAGTCAGGAGTCAGAAGACATGAGCCACTTCAAATGGATATAAACCACAAACCACCTACATCAAGTTACTAAAACAATGAACTTCAGGGGCTTTACCTCCTTAGCTTCTGTAACTGTGGAATTTTACTATAGTTTCCCACTGAAAGTGAAACTGTTAGTCACTCATGTCCTACTCTTTGCAACCCTATGGACTGTAGCCCACCAGGTTGCTCCATTCATGGAATTCTCCAGGCAAAATATTGGAGTGGGTTGCTATTTCCTCCTCCATGGGATCTTCCTGACCCAGGGATCAAACTCAGGTCTGCCACATTGCAGGCAGGTTCTTCACCATCTGAGCCACCAGATGTATCCCATTAACCAGATAGCTTCCTATTAATATTGCCGAAAGCTGACAGACAGAATTAAGTTTACCAGTGTCAGTTATGCAAGACAAGTAAGTTCTAGAGCTCTACTGTACAACATTTTGCTTAAAGGTAACAATACTGTATTGTGCAAATTATAAAAATGTCTTCCTCATAAAAGAAGGCTTTATCTCCTTAGAGCTATTTGAGCTTTTATTTTAATTACTGGAACTGCTTCTTTAATCTAAGAATATACTAGATAAAAGCTGATTTTACATTTTTTTTTCTTAAAAAAAAAAAAGTTTACTAAATAGTTCAGGAGGGGAAGGGCAGGGCACAGTTACAGAAGATGCAAGCAACAGACAAACGGACTCAGAAATCTGGTCTCTGCAAACCTAGATCCCCTGGAGGAAGGCATAGCAACCCACTCCAGTATTCTTGCCTGGAGAATGCCATGGACAGAGTAGCCCAGTGGGCTATATATAGTCCAGGGGATTGCAAAGTCAGACACAATTGAGCGACTAAGCACGCACACACAGCACACAAACCTAGGTTAGGTGCTGTCACACCCCAAAGGCATGCTGTTGGATGTGTTTCCATTCAAGGTCACCTAGACCTCTGGGACAATACCACCTCTGGAACTTCGCTGATGCATCATAAAGTGAGCGGGGCCCCTCCCTTCCAAGGCCCCCCATTTTAGGTACTGATCTAAGGCCAAGGAGTAGTTTGCAAGGTGCTGGGACACATATGCACGGGAGCACGGCCCTGTGCCCTCTTCCATCATTTCTCTCCCCAGGAAGTGTAATCCTCTGACACTTGCACACAAACATCCCTCAGTTGTTTTTTTTTCTGGTCAGTGATCAAAGGACCAAAAAGACTCAGCTCAGGTGTTCCCAAGAAACAGGCTGCTCTCAGTCCAAGCCAGGTCCCAGTGAGATTGCCTTCATCCCTCATTTCATAGCCAAAACCCACTGCATTCTCTATCTGGACTCAGTGGTAACTGCATGTTACCACTATGTGCTTCTTATCTTGGTTTCTCCGAAATTAATCTACAGTCTTTCACAGAACAAAAGCATACACCTTGAGAAAGGTAGAGCCGTGTGTAAGTTGCAAGGGTTTCTTCTTAAATCCAGACGAAATGCTTCCTTTGAAGGAGGGAGGAAGGAATAAATGGCATGAGCCCACGCATTCAGATCCATGCATCCTTTATTCCATGACCAACCACTGTGTTGCATCCAGGCAACACTACACAAACTGGCAGTCACCCGCAACCCAGCTGTACAACAATCGGAGGCTTACAGTACATTTAAGGCTTTTAAATTTGGAAAAAAAAAAAAAAAGAAATGCTTTTTTAATAAAACCAAAGAACTCTCAAACCCAAACCCCAATCAACAGAAGTAGTGTAACAGTTTTAAGCATCTTACATTTCTGATGCTGTTGGTGCAACCCCAGTGTCAAAATCCAAATAACTCCTAAACTAAAAAGATTAGTTTCGTGAAATTTTAATTACATAAATTTTTCAAAGCATAAACTTGTCTCTTTTTTTTGTCTTGGAAATGTTATAAAATTTTTTTAATAGCAAAACATAGGAATAAAAACATATTAACAAAATGTATTCAATCATTTACATTACAAACAAGGAATCTGCAGTTCATTGTTGTGGCCTGACAGAAGAAAATTACTCAATAGGAATCTATGCACAATGTGATTGCAAATATGTACAGTACTTTAAAAAAGCCTACAAGGAGGAAAGTTGGCTAGGTTCTTTGTTAGACCAACCAGACGATCAAAATATTAAAACTCTGTGGGTTAGTAGTAATAAATTTACACTTAAAAAAAAAAGGTTCATTTTGTTTAAGAATATTCCAGTTATATTTATGTGGTTCCAGTTGATGAAGCCATTTACCATAGTTCCAGTAAATTACCATTTAATTGATTTGTTTGGGGGAAAAGATCAGCATGTTAATAAAAATGAACGAAGGAATTTTCATCACAATGGTTTCCAGTTAAACTATCACAGCTTCACAAATGGACTGAACCCATGAATCCAGTGGCTGAAAGAGAGCTGCAGGTCAAATACTGAGAACACGGGTAGAGAGAGGTTGAGTCCTGCATCAGTGATCCTACATGACGGGTAAGGTGGAGAAAGGGGCGTGAGCAACCTTTTTTACAGAACAAGAAAGTGGTTCCCCCACTCAGCTCTCATTTCCGCCCTGCAAGGCGATGAAGCTGGAAGTCACAACTGTTCGGTTTGACATGATGTGTGAGTTGGTAGAACCTGTGGATACGAAAGACTGAGAAGTCCTCGGCTCTCTGATGAGGATGCCCGAAAAGCTGCGTGCTTCCTTGTGGTGATCACGCCATGACCGCTGTCCAGGGAAAGCATGTGTAAAACGGAGGACTCGTGTTCACAGTCAATGAGGTAAGATCAAGTCGTCGTCTTCAGGAATTGGGAAGTTCGTGAGAAATGAACTGTTTTAGTCTCTCTAGGTATTGTGCGTAAAGCTCTATGTCATTATGCCCGGCCCCTTCGACCCAGAGCGGCTCCACGGCCCGGGGACAGCGCTCGTACATGGCCAGGCCGTGGGAGAAGTCGATGACCTCGTCCTCTGTGCCATGAATGACCAACACAGGAGAGGTGACTTTGGAGATCTTGTCAATGCTTCAAGACAGGAAAGGGGGAGAAAAAAGAAGGATCACAGACTTCACACTCAATGTAACTGAGTCAGCATCCTAGGCAAACAAGGCACGTGCCCTGGAGGAATTTCCCCTCACTTTTCTAGTAGTTCATTTTTAAAAAAAAGTAACTTTGCATTTCACAATAATTCTTGATTTACAGGAAAGGTACAAAGATAACACAGTGCTCCTATCTACTCTTAACCCCCTTCCCATAAGGCCAACAACACACATGATCGTAGTTCGTTTGTCCAAACCAAAAAACCAGCATTGGTATGTTACTAAACTCCAGACTTTATTTGAATTTTATGAACTTTCCCACTGAAGTCCTATTTCTGTTCCAGGATCCAACTGAGAATACCACAATGCCGTTAGCCATTGTGTTTTTGTAAGAGTATTTTATTAAAAACAGAACTCCTAAATGTCATCTGACTACCCATCCAGTAAATAATATTTCTGATACATTCATATTTCAGAGAGAGGATTTTTTTCTAAAAAATAAACAAGCTAGAACTCAACATACTGGAATGAATGTCTCTTGAAGGCTGGGCACTGAACACACAGCCACTCAAGTTTTCAGGACTCTCTCTGTGTGTAAGCCATCTTCAGTACTGATTAGCAAGGTCGTCAGAAGCCTCGTTTCATATAAACGAAAACCTCATCCTTAAATAAAAACTGTACTATTTAGCTTGGAAATTTAATGTATGCCTAGATTGGATCCTGAATGAATTCTGTTTACAAAAATCAAATCTACCCACCAGAGAAGTCCCAAAATTCAGTGAGCCCATGAACTGTAGCCCGCCAGGGTCCTCTAGTCCATAGAATCTTCCAGGCAAGAATACTGGAATGGGTTGCCATTTTCTATTCCAGGGGATCTTCCTGACCCAGGTATTGAACCCACGCCTCTTGCATCTCCTGAATTGGCAGGGATATTCTTTACCACTGCACCACCTGGGAAGCCCAATCTACCCATAGAGGATGAACATTTGAGGATCTCCAAAAGAATAAACTATAGGCTCTGAAAGCATTTCCCAAAAAGGAACTGAGAAGTTAGTAAGGCTTGTTAGGCTGGGTGCGTTGGTGACTTCTCTGCTGGAGGTCACTATCATTTCCACTACAAACACATAGAGAGGTGACCCTCTGTCCAGTTTGACCTCCTACCAGAGACCCCTTACTGCTGACTTTCTGCATCTGATCCTAGCCAGTTACAGAAGGATCGATTTGGTTCTACCCATAGGGGTCATTTTGTTATGTCATGACTAGCATTTATTCAGGGCTTACCTGGTGGCTCAGTGGTAAAGAATCCACCTGCCAATGCAGGAGACTTGGGTTCGATCCCTGGGTTGGGAAGATTCCCTGGAGAAGGGCATGGCAACCCACTCCAGTATTCTTACTTGGGAAATCCCATGGACAGAGGAAACTGGTGGGCTACAATCCATGGGATCACAAAGAGTCAGACACGCCTGAGCAACTAAACATCAACAAACATTTATTCAACATGGACCGCAACTAGGTGCTCTGCACTTGGCATATGAAATGTTCATCTTCAGGGAGACACAGTTAAAGAGGAGGGATTGTCTCTGTTAAACCACGGAGGGCCTGAAACTTGGAGATTATTAAAGAACAGGCATGAGGCTGTGGAGCTAGGACAGAGCTCTGACATCCACCACACATTCCAAAGAGCTACAAACAGCTGTCACGGAGCCTTGGTAACAGCTCATGAAGCTGCCAACCACCTCAAAATGTCCAGGAAGAACACAAGACCTCATTGGCCATGTCATTTGCCAAGATCAGGGCTACTGTGGCAGGAGTCAATCTGGCAGATTAGGAATCTTGTTTGGAAATCTATTATCCTCTTATATTTAATTTTTAAAGTGACTTCTTCTCAGAATGCAAAAGTCCAATTATATTCCATTAAAAATCTATTTGCTGACAGTTCCACGCTGCATGATTTAGGGGGCTCTCTACAGCCTGGAGGGTGTATTTGAAGTTAAATGCCACCATCTTGATTCTAAATATAAAGGAGGTAAGAGAGAATAAGGGCTTCCCTGGTGGTTCAGACAGTAAAGAATCTGCCTGTAATGCAGGAGACTCAAACTCAGGTTTGATCCATGGATCAGGAAGATCCCCTGGAGAAGGGACTGGCGACCCACTCCAGTATTCTTGTATGGAAAACCCCAAGGACAGAGGAGCCTGGTGGGCTACAGTCCATGGAGTTGCAAAGAGTCAGACACAACTGAGCGACTAACACTTTCACTTTTTTGCAAGAGAGAATAAACCACCAACCAAGCAATGATTAGGATTACTTATCTCTCTCTATATATATACTATATAAGTTATAAGTTCTAAATATATGCACATTTGGCCAAGTTGTATGGCATGTGTGATCCTATAACAGTTCCCCGACCAGTGATTAAAGCTTGGAGTCTCTAACCACTGGACCACCAGGGAAGTCCCTTATCTCTGTTCTTTGGTATTAAAAAAGAAATGGGAAAGTGCCTTCCTTTAAAGAGAGGGACACAGAAACAAGTGTGCATTTGGTAGCAATAGACACCCTAAAAAAACATTCCTCAAGTTCAATTAGTGATGACAGTTCATGTGATGGTTTGAAGTCTCTCATTTTAATACTTTATGGTACTGAACAGGAAGAATGGCCTTTTCTGCCTATTTCCACTCACCCACCTTAATGAAGCTGCTTAAACCACTTAACTTTCTCAGCCTCAGTTTCCTCACTGTAAAACAAGTCTTTCAAGACAAGGAGCATGAAATGATTAGCCCATGCCTGGCAGATCACTCAAACCCAGTAAGAGTAGCATGCTGGTTTCCTATTAATTAATAACCTGCAATTAGTTGTTGTGGTTGTATTTTAAGGTATCTGCTAATTTAAGAGTCAGGGGGAAACCTATTTGTTTTGTTGCCAGGGTAACCCCTTGCGTGGCTTTCCACAAACACGCTAAATATCTCCCTTTCAATAAATGGGCTTCTCATTACCCATTCAGCACAAATAAGGCCACATTTGAGATGCACAGGGTCCCTGCTTAGCATTCTCAGCCATGCCACTGGAAATCTGCAGCTTGCTTAACTTTCCCATGAAGCTGAACCTCATACAGGCTGCACAGAGTCCACCCAAGGTGTAGAGAAAGTTTCTTCTTGGGAAACAAGCCCATCTGTGGAACAGATGTTTATGCAACCAAATGATCCTCCCCCCACTCTCATTCCCAAAAATAACAGAATGACAGCAATGAAGGTGTTGATCAAAATCCAAAAACTGTACATACTTCTGTTGAGGTTTTCTACAACATGGCCATGGGTGTCTTGCTGTCAGAATTTCGGATGTACCCTGGGCAAATAATCTTTATTAAATACTTTCCTTAGCTTGTGCTTAGTTGCTCAGTCATGTCTGACTCTTTGCGACCCCATGAACTGTAGCCCGCCAGGCTCCTCTGTCCATGCGGATTCTCTAGGGAAGAATCATGGAGTGGGAAGCCATGCCCTCCTCCAGGGAATCTTCCCAACCCAGGGATCGAACCCAGGTCTCCCACATTGCAGGTGGATTCTTTACCATCTGAGTCACCAGTGAAGCCCTTCCTCAGCTTAGATTTTTTCTTTAAAAAAAGCACTGGTTTCCAAAGAGAGGTGTTCAAGAAGGCAATGTGCCCACTGCTTTCGCTTGTATAATACAGCCACCCGTTTTCCTCCTTCTGTTTGGGGACTGAAAAACAGCAGGGGCCAGGCTGGCAGGAGCTCTGCTGCCCCTGGGGTGCTGGCAGGAGGGGGCCTGGCCGTGGGCTCTCATGCAGGGGAGGGAGGCTTCAGGCACAGGTGGGCAGCAGGAGGCGTCTAAGGCTGTATGGAGGACTCACACTGTCCCTGATGCCCATCATCGGTATAGCTTACCCCACTTTTTCTCTTACCTAGTGGTCTGACCAAAAACATAAGAAATTCCAAACTTGGGGATGCTTACAGTTTTTATATGAGTATTTGTTGTTATTTGGTCGCTAAGTCGTGTCTGACTCTTTTGCAACCCCACGGACTGTAGCCCCACCAGGCTCCTCTGTCCATGGAACTTCCCAGGCAAGGATACTGGAAAGGATTGCTATTTCCTTCTCCAGGGAATCTTCTCAACCCAGGGATGGAAGCCTGAGCTATCAGGGAAGACCTATGTGAGTATCTAGACCTCTGATTTATTTCTTGTGACTCAACAATACATGTCCATCTGAGTGAACAAAAGAACACTGTACCAGAAGTTCCTTTAAGACATGTGTGCACTTGTTTTTGTTTTTGTTTTTTTTAATCCTGTACATCCAGCTGAACCAATTAATCCTGGATGTCGGGACAAGCAAGGTCCTTAGACGTCACCTGGCAGGGTTTTTTTTTTTTTTTTTAAACAAATGAGTCTGGCCCAGAGGATTAGGTCCTTGGTGCATGTGCCACGTCCACCTCCCGTCCCAGGGAGCCCAGCACAGGGGCTGATGGCTGGCTGCATTCAGGAGAGGTTTACCCACAATTAAGTGCGGCTTCTGATCTGAAGTTGGGTCACTGGATGTCTTAGTACTTACTTACTGTACACCAGTGAGCTTACCTGGGGAAGGCGTCAAAGCAGTATGTTTTCCTGGTGTCGGGAAAAGCCACACGCAATCCAGACATCAGCGGCGAATGAAGAATCACAGCAGCACACTCATACCTGGAGGCCAGGTCTACCGTGGGGACCGTCCCAATGCTCTGACCATACAGGATGATGTTCTCGGGACTTACGCCATACCTGGAGAAGCCAGAGGGTACGGGCCATTAGCTGACACATGGCAGAGAGAGCAAGGAAGCCAAACACCAGTGTCATAAACTCACAAAACTCCTACAACTAGGACTTTCCTGGTGGTCCAGTGGCTAAGACTTCACACTCCCACTGTAGGGGGCCTGGGTTCAAACTAGATCCCACATGCTGCAACTAAGACCAGGTGCAGCAAAAATAAAAAAACCAGTTTCTGTCTGGCCCCAGGCCTTCGAACTTGACACCATCTAATACAACTGTGCTTGTAGAAAAGGGTCCCAGGATGCAAGACTTGTCTGGCGTTCCTGCCTGGGATTCATTTCAGTTGGAAGAACAAGTGATTTAAAAAAGGGTCAGCGGGACTTCCCTAGTCGTCCAGTGGTTAAGAACCTGCCTTCTAATGCAGGGGACGCATGTTCGATTCCTAGTCGGGGAGCTAAGATCCCACATGCCAAAGAGGGACTAAGCCCCGTGCTGCAAAGACTAAGCCTGGGCGCTGTGAGGAAGAACCCACATGCCGCATCCAAGACCTGATGCAGCCAAATAAACACGTCTTTTTATAAGAAGAGTCAGCAAAAAGAGTTTTGATGGATGGTTTTGAGGAAGGAACTCATGGCTCCAAGATTTCTTGCCTTAAATCCACAAATTTAAAAAACGAATCCCTTCAATGAGGATGAAATCTTGACAGGTGTCAGGAAGGGACTCTGTTATCATTCATCAGCAGATCATCCCCCAGGGAGATGTTATGGACTGAAGGGAAGTGATTCTCGGTAGGACGTGCCTCCACTGGAGCCATCGCTGAGTTCCTTCTCTGATGGATAGGGAGGTCCATTTCTGTAGGATTTAACGGTCAAAGTCCCTTGGAGGGGGAAGTATACTTAAGATTAGGGGTCGTCTTCTCCCTCTACAATCTTCATTAAGGTAGGCTCTGACACCCCAAAGCATGAGCCAGTGGACGCTGCACGGGGTGGACTGCAGGGTGTCAGAAGGCACCTGGAGAGAAGAATACCTGCAACCCCCACATTTGAAGTGTAGACTCTTTCCACAATGGCCAGCTCTGTGGCAGGATATTTTGCTATCAATTAAAAAACAACTAAATAATAAACAACAATAAGAGGAAGAAGAAAATAAAAACTGAAGGTAGTTATTGAAGGGGAGAGGAGTAAGAGATGGTTAATATTAAAAGTAAAAGAGGAATTCCCTGGCAGTCCAGACTCTGAGCTTTCACTGCAGAGGGCATGGGTTCGATCCCTGGTCAGAGAACTAGATCCCATATGCCATGTGGTGTGGCCAAAAGTAAAAAAATAAAGTAAAAGACTTCCAGATTAAAATGGCATCAGACTAACCCTTACCTTCTCTGATCAGATCTGCGGAATGATGAGAACCATACAGGATAACCTATCAATAGTAGTGAGTGTTACTATTAGAGTCAAAACTTGTTTTCTCAGTAACCTGACACTGTTTCACACCCTGTTTCATGGGCCTTGGGGGCTACACTGAATGAATGAAGGAGCACTGGGCACAGACTCAAAGGGCAGAGGTGGGTGTGCAGTTACCCGAACAGCCTTTTCTTGC
The DNA here is from genome assembly GCF_963930625.1 of Muntiacus reevesi. Classification (NCBI taxonomy): domain Eukaryota; kingdom Metazoa; phylum Chordata; class Mammalia; order Artiodactyla; family Cervidae; genus Muntiacus; species Muntiacus reevesi. The sequence continues at coordinate 24,883,372 of NC_089263.1, read as the reverse complement.
GTGTCCTGACTCTGTCCATTCCCCAAGATCATGACCTCCTTGAAATGTCTTTATAGAGCAGCCCGAACTTTTCACTGAAGGATGCTCAGCTTTCAGAATTTCTACTCATGGGCATCAGGACACACCTGGCACCAATCTCAACAAATCCTGCTTCTGACACACAGACACCCACAGCCTTAACAACAAACACTTTACAACTCAGCGTTTTCACTGGGAAACCTCACTATGCAAAACACTAGCCATTAACAGTGGGAAATACAACTGGCATTACATTATATTAGATAAAGGACTCTGGGATTTCTCTGGTGGTCTGTGGCCAAGACTTCGTGCTCCCTCTGCAGGGGGCCTGGGTTTAATCCCTGGTCAGGGAACTGGATCACACATGCTGAAACTAAGAGTTCATATGCCCCAACTTAAGATCCCCTGTGCCGCAACTACGACCCTGTGCAGCCAAAGAAAGAGAGAGAGAACTTCTGGTCCTCAGAAGGCATCATTAAGAAAGTAAAAAGGCAAGTGGGAAAAATTATTTGCCACACATAGAAACAGCAAAGAGCTCACAACTAAAACAAAGAACACATCAATGGGGAGAAAAATGATCAAGGACAGAAAAACAGCACTCTACAAAATGATTATTTCATAACAGAAGACATCTAAATGGCAGAGAGGGGAGGAAGGAAGGCAGGAAGGGTAATTCAACTTCATTAGTAAAAACGAAATGAGATTTCACAAACGAAAACCACAGTGTGATACTAACAAAAATTTAAATGCTGACAATACCAAGTGTTGACAAAAATGTGACCACAGGCACTTTCATTCTTTCCTGATAGGGATATAAGAGGATAGATAGAAGCACTTTGCAAAAAAGTAAAAGTAAAGATATAGTAATGACATATTCCCAGGGACCTAGCAATTCCTCCCCCAGATATATTCACCATGGATTAGAAATATCTTCCGGACTATTTGTGGGTGGTTGGAGACAGCCCCAAGGAGTGTCACAGAGCATCACAGGACAACGCTGATGAATGGTAAAGACATCCTGTTCAGAATGGATGAGATACAATCAGAATGAGCAGATACACAGAACACACCATGTGCAAAAAACTTAAACCCACCCAAATTAAACTTCACTGCTTGGACTTTTGTTGACTATGAGGGCTACTCCATTTCTTCTAAGGGATTTTTGCCCAAAGTAGGAGATATAATGGTCATCTGAATTAAATTCTCCCATCCCTATCCATTTTAATTCACTGATTCCTAAACTGTCGATATTCACTCTTGCCATCTCCTGTTTGACTATGTCCAATTTCCTTGATTCATGGACCTAACAATCCAGGTTCCTATGCAATACTGTTCTTGACAACACTGGCCTTTACTTTCACCACCAGATACATCCACAACTGAGGCATCAGTTCCACTTTGGCCCAGCCGCTTCATTCTTTCTGGAGCTATTAGTAGTCATCCTCTGTTTTCCCCAGTAGCACGTTGGACACCTCGGACCCGAGAGGCTCGTATTCCAGTGTTGTATCTTTTTGCCTTTTCATACTGTCACGGTGTTCTCGTGGCAAGAATACCGGAGTGGGCTGCCATTTCCTCCTTGAGAGAACCACATTTTGTCGGAACCCTCCACTGTGACTGGTCCATCCTGGGTGGCCCTGTGTGGCCTGGCTCACAGCTTCATTGAGTTACAAAAGCCCCTTTGCCACAGCAAGGCTGTGATCCATATGAAGCGGTGCTTGAGTGAAAGTTGCTCGGTCATGTCCGACTCTTTGCTGCCCCATGGACTGTCGCCCACTAGGCTCCTCTATCCATGGGATTCTCCAGGCAAGAGTACTGGAGTGGGCTGCCATTTCCTCCTCTAGGGCATCTTCCTGACCTGCACTGCAGGCAGATTCTTGACCATCTGAGCCATCAGGTAAGCCCCAAAGGGGTTCTTAGGGATACTTAATTGAAAGAAAAGCAAAGAAGTGAAGCCCCCAAAAACCAGGGTAGTGGTTAAGGACAGGAGGAGGGGGGAAATAGATTATGGCTGGGAAGAAGCACATTGTTTAGGGGAGGCTTATGGATCGCTGGATATAGTCTGTATCTTTTTTTTTTTTTTTTTGGCTGAGCTGCATATCATGTGGGATCCTAGTTTCTCAACCAAGGATCTAACCAGGGCCCCCTGCATTGGGAGCATAAAGTCTTAACCACTGGACTGCCAAAGAAGTCCCTATTAGTCTATGTCTTGTCACAACTGTTCCTTTTACAGTTCATTAAGCAGAACATTTACAATCTTATGAACATTACTGGCTACCATTCTATTATATTTCACAACAGTAAATATTTTTTAAAAGTTCACCAGATATTTCAGTTATGGAGACAGCCCTCCTGGAAACTGTTATGAATCATGATAGATTTTGTGCTAGACACAAACCTTCTATGGAAACATGAGGCCATTAGAAATTACATCTCATCAAGAGCTAATGTGGGGAAAACTCATGTTCAAATGTTCCACAAAAAGCAGCCAACAAAAAACACGGTCACAATTACATTCCTTCAAACAAAATCTATATGGAAAAGGGACTTGAAAGTAATCTATTAAAATGATAATAATGGTTATTTTCAGGAAGTGAGAACCAGGTAATGTTTCTTCTTTCAAATATTCATTTCTAATTTCCTATAATTATTAGGTAGTGATTTGTTAAAATGGATAAATTAAGGAAGCACAATTGCTATACCGTTTTGCAAGGAGTCAGCAAGCGTTCTTTACAGTGTCTGTATTTGAAAAGGCTTTGAAAACTAAAGTGCTAGTGAAATGTTCAGATTTGTTAGTATTACATTACGGATTTTTCCCTGTTTATTATACTGTCTGACAACACATGAGAAGCCTGGGAGGTACGGACGGTGTTCGGGGGCGGCTAATTCTTTGAAGGTATGGAAGGTTTTCAGGAAAACTAAGAGGTTTCTGGTCAAACATCCGCCTCTTACAGATGAGGAGACTGAAGTGGGTCATTTTTATGGTACCACTAAGATGTTGTTTTGATGAAAAAAAAAAAAAAAAGGTAGACGATTGATGACCTCTATACCAGTGGTTCCAAAATAAGAAGTATCTGAATGTCTTGGGAATCTTAAAGAAGGTAAATTCCTTTAGAAATTTTCCATACTTAAAAACTCCAGTGGGTTTGCTGATTCCTCAAACTAACCATTATTTGGCACTGAGTAAAAAGTGTCAAACCAGATTCTAAAGTGCTTTTAGCTCTCAAATTCAATTAAAAGATGAAGGATAAAAAGAGAGATGGTAAATGGAATCTGTTACTAAGTCTGGGTGAAATTCAGGGCATTTGAAGATCATAGCTCTTAGGATCAAGTTTAAAATATATATATATATATATATATATATATATATATATATATATATACTCCCCCCCCCAAAAAGCATCAACAATCCCCAAGCCCAAAACCTTTTTCCTAAAGTAAAACAGATGTTAAGCTCATCCAGACTGGATAGGACAGTTTTGTGGCATGACGCAGACAGGCAGGATTTTTGCTTTTTCACTTAGAATTTGCTATTTGGGGCATCATGACAGCAAAACATCAAAAGTGATTTCTTCCAACAGTCCACAAACAATGTTTTTTTCTTCCATGTGTCCAACCCCCAAAGACAGGCTCTTTACAAGTAAACTTCCGCATTTCTCAACTATAAACACACCAGACCCAGAGACATGGAGGCCGTTCCTCTCTCCTACGCCCAATAGCTCTCTTCTTCTGCTGTTTCCCCCTTGCCCCCTCATGTGTCTGGAAGAGGTGCTACTTTTCCATCCCAGGGCTAACTTTCCACCCAAGTACTGGAATCCTTACCCTCCCCTAAATTTGAAAATTTCATCCCCACCCATGCAGAACCAATCTTAATCCCAGGACCACACACATCTCCAAGTCTCTGGATCTAAGAAAGGGCCCATCTTCATGGGTGCCTCTCTAAATGACAGCCCCATCTCTCATCTCTCCTTCCCCATCACATCCTCATCCCCAACAAAGCCCCTGAAATCCACCCCCTGCCACCACAATGCCCAGCGAGCTGCTCTCACAAGTTCCTGATGCAACTCCTTCTCCCTAATTCCTCATCCAATTTCTCCTCCTTCTTTTCCTTCTCCTCCTCCTTCCTTTTTTCTTTTTGCCACAACCTGCAGCATGCGGGATCTTCCCTGACCAGGGATTGAACCTGTGCCCTCTGCAATGGAAGCACAGAATCTTAACTGCTGGACCACCATGCTTTCTTCTTCGACTGCATTCAACTCTTGGTTCCTCCCCCAGCCCCACCACCCACAGGTTTGGCCCCTTCCTGGCTCCCCTCCTCCTGTCGTAGCCTTCCTACTACTCTTACATCTTCTCTCCAAAGGATTTTACTGAATCCATGCCTCAACTGTTAACTCTCTGCTGGCAATGCTTCCAACATAGCAGTCAAAGTCAGGATGAAGACAAAGATAAATTACGGAAAGGAGTGGACTGTCACATGAGAAATCCAGCTAAAGATCTAAGCTTATTCTGGCAGTGACCAATTAGCTTAGTGATTATGCAAACAGGGGACTAGTTTCTACACCTGGAAGATGTCATTTAGTGTTTTAAAAATAACGCACTAAAAATAATAATTGCTGAACGCCTCTTTAAGGACTAAGCACAGAACCTCTGGGGGTACAGAAAGATGAACATAAAACACTGGGTAGGTGCAAGGAGCTTATAGTCGAGCTGGGGAAGCAATGAATGTATATAAATGCTTGGGGTGGGGGACAAGCTAAAGCCAGATCTAAATCTAGGATGAGTGATTAGGACACAGGATGTCACAGCAGATGAGGCAAGAAATTCAAGGTCAGGCAGGGTCAAAGCCATGTGAACAAAGCACTTCATTTGCTTGTAGCCAACTACAGCTCCATTTGCATGTCAGACAGACACACGTTCTTATCAGACTCTCCCTGGACCTCCCCACGAAATCTTCAGTCCTGACTTAAATATGCAAGCAGGTACTGTCTGCACAAGGATCTCTAGGGAAAAGCCACTCTTAGTCAGTGAGAGTCCATGCATTCATTTTACATCAGAGTCTCCAGTCAGAATGTCATCATCTCCTGCAAGGGTGCATCCAGGCCTGCCACAGCTGGCCCTGTGGACCCACAGCAGGCTCTGACACTCAGATCTGACCCTTGGCATGTGGAGAGGCTCAACAGCTGAGATCTGTATTTACACTGTAGCTATAACTGAGCCTGGAAGTCCTGATGCTGATGATCAGAGCCCCAGGCCTGCCAGAGGACCATTCAGAGGCCCTAGTTTCATAGCATCCTCAGCCTGAGCATCACATAAACACCAGCCTCTGCATCTGAGTCTCCTCTTGGTTACAGTCTCTGCTGCCCTTTAACCCTTCTTTGACTGGATCCCTCAAATTTTACCCAGGCCAAAATTCTGATTCCATTAAGTCCCAAGCTCGAGCACAGTCCATCAGATCTTCAATCCCCAGCGTTATAACGCCCAGAATCCTAGACATTCTGACCATCCTGTTTTAAAAAATTTTTATTGGAATATAGCTGGGATACTCTGCTCGGTTAGTTTCTGTTGTACAGCAAAGTGAAACAGCTACACATATACAGACGTCCCTTCTTCCTTGGATTTCCCTCTCATTTAGGTCACCACAGAGAACTGAGTTTAGAAAGGAGGAAGAAATTGCCCACAGAGGTAGAGTCAGAGACGAACTCCAGTAGCCGCTCGCCTGGAAATTCGTAGAAATACTTGCATGACAGAGTGAACGGGGCCAAAGTCAGGATGGGTTCTGAGAAAAACATACTAGAAAACTCAAAATGCAGTGCAGGGACTTCCCTGGAGATACAGCGATGAAGACTCTGTGCGTAACAATGCAGGAGCCACAGGTTCGATCCCTGGTCAGGGAATTAAGATTTACTTAAAATACAACACAAGGAAAAAGGTCTCCCAACGTTTGCTAGGGGAAAGTCATGACCCTGAATGATTACTTTCCACAGCAGGGAATGCCCTGTGTATGGTAACCCCTTGGAAACCTACAAATTTTGCTCCCTGCTTCTTTCAAAGGTCTAGCATCTTCTTGCAGTCACCAGCTATGCTGAGCTCAGATCAACAACACAAATGTTAAGTTCTGGTTCCCACTCAGCATACAGGACACGTTCCCAGGAGCACACCTCCTCCTAACCCCTGCCCTGACCCCCATACCTGAGGGCATGGCAGCAGGAGCAGGAGTTGAGGGAGGAGGTGCTCATGGAGGAGGCTGAGAGTACCAAGAGGACTGCGTCCAGTGGGGATGTTCCCTTCACTGATAAGGGAAAATCTGTTTGTTTTTGTTTTAACATAAAGTTTGCCTTTCTGTCTACAAACATGGCCAAGCTGAGCCTCCCTAAGACACACTGCATCCTGTTTAAGTTAACGGGCCTTGGTTTTGCCCTGAGTGAAGAGCATTTCCATTTATCTTCAGATGAAGCATGCTTGGCACAGTTCCACCAACTTTGAAGTCAACATTTTAAATATTTCAGAGCTAGGACTCCTAGTGGAAATACCTTTAGACATAGGACAAAGATAAATACAAAAGGTAATGTGAAAGTTAATTGAAGGATGAGGTCTGAGGATACCGTAAAGCCCCAATAAACTTCAGAGCAAAGCCTCAGAGTAAAAGGTCTGGATGGGAGGGAAGTAGGTGGGTAAACACGGCCCTGGAGAAAACACAGATGACCTGGGAACACTCACCTTCAGCCACAGAAATGGGAAATCCACCTTTTACTTTCTGTAGCCAGAGCTTAACAAATGTGTGACTTCTGCTATATTTTTAATTGATAACCAACAAGGACCTACTGTATAGCACAGCAAACTCTGCTCAGTGTTAAGCGGCAGCCTGGATGGGAGGGGAGCCTGGGGGGGAGAGTGGATACATGTACGTGTATGGCCGAGTCCCTCTGCAGTCCACCTGAAACCATCACAACATCGTTAGTCAACTATATACTCCAATACAAACTAAAAAGTTAAAAAAAACACAAATGTGTGATTTACACTTGAATTATGAGGAAGATAAAAAGGCATCCATCCCCTGAAACATGCTTATTTTTCCTTTTTCAAAATGCACCTTGTAGGTTTAGGCTTTCTAAATGTTATACTGATGCTTCACAAACAGATTTCTACTGGTCGTTTAACTCCAGCGGCGAAAGCAAAGGAAACATGGTTTAAAGTAAGTACCTGCTGCATGGGTGCTGTTTGAGACAACTAAAAATTTTAATGGTAAGCGATGTCAGTGGATTGTTTCCTTTTTCCTGACCAAGGAAGTGTGGCTAAAAGGGATATTGAAAAGCAAGATGATGATAACTGTGAAAGTTTCAAAACCTCGAGCCATCGCTCATGGTATCCTTCTCAACACTGATTACAAAATAAAGTGTGCCAAATGCAACATTTAAACTAGTCTCCTTCACCGGAAGCATCAGTGAAGGTGATGAGGATAAATATGAGCTCCTGGGTTATTAGTATCTGGGGAACTGAATAAGGAAATGAGGTTCAAACCAAGAAATAACACTAAAACCAAGCTAAGTTTAGGCAACATGACTATCACGGTCAGTAAGTTCATCAGAGCACAGCGAGTGGAATGTTCAGTTGGGGCCAGGAAATCAGGAAGCACAGAAGTAGACACTTGAAGCCAGTCACTCAGGAGGGGAAATCTGAAAACACAAGGGAAGAAAGGCAACAGCTGAAGGGGAAGAGGAACATCCTAAGAACACCGAGGGCAGCCTGTCTGGGTGGGGTGAGGGTTTCACCTCTGAAACCACCGGGCCGTCCAAAGGAGCTGCCACCCACTCTGAAAGCATCTGGGGAATGTGCACACGGTCCCCAGAGGATGGAGACATGACAAATTGTGCCACTGGAAGGAAAAGAATGGCTGGGTGAGATGTGTCTTGAGTGGCTCACATCACGTGTCTGTGCAGCAAGCAGTGGTAGGGAAGGGGCAGACACGAAGATAAATCTGTAGTTAAGGGACAGAAAATGGGCACATACAGAGATGTTGAAAAGGAGATCATGGGTGGTTGGAATTTTGGTTTTTAGAAAATACGTTCAGGACTTCCCGGGTAGGCCAGTGGCCAAGACTCCCAATGCAGGGGACCAGGTTGGATACCTGGTTGGGGAACTAGATCCCTGCAACTAAAAGATCCTGCATACGTCAACTAAGACCTGGTACAGCCAAATAAATAAGTAAATAATTTTTAAAAATACTATGTTCAGCTTGGGAAGACAGTGGGTTCCAGGTAACTGGAGCATCCCAGGAAGGCACATGTGAGTCACACTGTCAGGGCTCCTTCTAAGGAAAATCTTTATGAATCAGACTGAGGTCAATGTCAGAGAGGTGAGCCTCTAGGTGGTCCTCACACTGCCTCCTGCCGGGGTGCGGGAAGCCCAGCAGCTGGAAGGACGAGGGCTGGGGTGTCCGTCCAGGCCAGCAGCTGCAGGAGCAGAGACAGCCACACGCAGAGGCTCTGGGAGAGACAACATGGCCCAGGTCCCATGGAGACAGATGGACCAGACGCATCACAGCTTGCATCTGTAAATGAAAAGGTAATGTGTCCTCTTCTTCAATGGACTGTGATGACAATGACACAACACACAGAATGAGGGCATTCCAGCAAATCCTACCTCACCAGGAGGCATTGGTGTGGCGATGCACGCCTGGTCAACGGAGCCATTCTTACAGGTACTCAGGTATTTCAAAACATAACAAGGGGGCTTCCCTGGTGGCTTAGTGGTAAAGAATCTGCCTGTCAATGCAGAAGACATGGGTTCAATCCCTGGTCTGGGAAGACACCACATGTGGTGGGGCAACTAAGCCTGTGTGCCACAACTACTGAGTCTATGCTCTAGAACTCAGGAGCCACAACTACTGAGCCCAGGTACCCTAGAGCCCGTGCTCTGCAACAAGAGACCACTGCAATGGGAAGCCCACTCACCGCAACTAGAGAAAAGCCTGAGTGACAACAAAGACCCAGCAAAGCCAAAAAAAAAGGCAAGCATTATCTACTTTTTGTAAAGTAGCATCTACCCTCGGGGATGGGATTTCATTCTATCCTAGGTGTTAGAAATTTCCTTCCAAATGATAGCACAGGGATTGGCTATCTGTGCCAGGTCTAAAACCACCTTCCAAACAATTCTTTTTCTATCTTTTGGCCAAGCCAAAAGATAAATTTTGGAAGTGCAGAGTCTTAACCACTGGACCACCATGGAAGTCCCAAAACAACATGATTCTTTGTGACATTAGAGACCGTTCTCTCCCCTACAATACTGTTTCTCTGTGTCAAAGCAAAAATAAATAAGACTTGGCATGACTTTATTTTTTTTTACAAAAATTACTTTTCAGAGGAAAAGTTAACAGTCCTAAAGAATATGAAAATCACCTCTCTTTAGCTCTGTTACAATTAAAATAGAATAATTTGCTTGAACTTGTTTGAGTATAATTGTGCATGAAATTGTTCTAATGATAATTGGGGCTCTTTTGGCATTCTGTAATTATCTAACACGTTGGAAAAGCCAGAAGAAATGCTGTCCTCCCTCCCCCCACCAACAGCTGCATAAATACCTGTGAAATGCCACCTACTCTACAGTTTTTGAGAGGATTACATGAGCTGGCTTATGTAAGTCACAACCGTTTGATAAAAAAGGCATTTAATATATGTCACTCCCATTCACACCAAATACAGACTGAAAACAGACACATGACCAAAGTAAAGCCTTAAGGCAGAGGTCCCCAAACTCTGGGATCTATTGCCCGATGATCTGAGGTGGAGCTGATGTAATAATAATAGAAATAAATGTAAATGTAAAGCCCTTGAATCATCCTGAAACCATCCCCCATCCCTGGTCCATGGAAAAAATGTCTTCCAAAAAACCAATTCCTGGTGCCAAAAAGGTTGGGGACCTCTGGCTTAAAGGATTTCCCTATTTCATACCCAAGAAACACAGCTGAAATTAAAAGACAGAGCTCATGAAATCTCTGGGACAGGGAAACACATTTTTAAAAAAATCTTAATTATCCCTTTGAGGGCCGAAGTCACTTCTTAGAACTAGGAACCCAAGAATCAATTTCTAATTATTTTATCTCACTGTAAGGTGAGTTCTCCCAACAGCCACAGCACACAAGGCATGGTCAGTGTCTGCCCTGCCTCACAGGGACTCGCAACTGCCGAGATGTCCAGTAGACATTCATGGATGGTCACCCACAGCCTACAGAGGGCTTTTCTGATCTGCTGGATCTTCAGAGCATCTCTCTCCTGACCCTGGAGCTGCAGGTATGAACACAAGCCCAAGGTGGACCTCCTTGGCCAGAGTGGCTGCTTCTGGGAGAAGCAGAGTTGGAACCAAGACCAGTCAATAGGAGTTCTTCCAGGACGCCTGTGCCCTCTTCCGCCGAGCATCACCTTTGTCACTGCTCAGAAAGAATCTCCTCAAAATCACTATAGGACTTCCCTGGAGGTCTAGTGGTTAAGACTCTGCAAGGGGTGAAGGTTCGATTCCTGGTCGGGAAACTAAGATTCCATATGCCCTGCAGTAGAGCCAAAAAGAAAATTGCTACAACAAGAAAGCAAAGTTGAGAGAAGGAGCAAGTGAGCTGAGTCCTGAAGCTACCTTTCGAGGCCCCAAACCTGGGGTCAAGCACCCAATCATAGGGCTCCTGGAGTTTTGACCTGGGTGGAGCTTCCACTATTCTCTCATGAATCTGGGCTAACATTAGCCTTTTGTGAGCAGCTCAGAGTATGTAGTCATGATTGTGATGGTTTGGGGCATGGACGGAGGGTGGAGATTTGCACAGTGGGTTAGAGGAAAGAGTAGGCTTTGAATTAGACAACTCAAGGACTGGAGCCCTGCTCTGCCACGATCAGTGATCTGATCTTTTTTTAATTAAAAATATTTGTATTTATTTTTGGAGGGGTTACAGGGCAGCATGAAGGATTTTAGTTCCCTGACCAGGAATCAAACCCTCTGCCCTGCAGTGGAAGCGGAGTCCTGCCACTGGACACCAGGGAAGTCCCAGCGACCAGCAGTCCTGTTTCTTGGGCTCTAAAGTGGTGTAACCTTGCCTTGGATCTACAGGGAGAATTAAATGAGGTGATAAGTGAAACCCCATGGACTCCCTTTTTGTCCCCCCTCTAGGCTGGTTTCATGTGTCCACAGCCAGATGTGGCACGGGTGGAGATTGAATGTGACCCCAGGACACAAGATGACACATAATCTGAAACCAGAATGCTGGTTCTCTCCCTCCCATCAGCTTGGGCTTGGTACTGTTTGCTCCCTTAATGTTTTGTGTACAGTCACAATGGAAGTCTGCTAAATAAACATCCTCCTTGGGACAAACCCGGTGAAGTCCCAAGTCCCTCCTTGATGACATCTCAATTCCCTTCTCTTCGGTCTCATTCCTTCTTTGTGCCATTTTTCCATTGTATTCTCTACTCTTCATTTGACTTCCAGAACCTTCCATTCCCCCCCCCCACCACTTTCCTCCTTCTTAAAAGCATAGTAAATTCACAACATCAACTATGGAAATAACTAGAACTACAGGACAGGTGGATGGAAAAACCCTTTCCTCAGAGATCACACAGATGGGTCACTCTAAGACAAGGAAACAAAAGCTTTAAGAAAGGTTAAAACTTCACTCTGAATTGTTAGTACCAAGATAACTGCTGTAAGTATATTATAGCTCCAGAATATGGGCAAACTGGGGAAGAATTGTCAGTCACACAAATTACAGCCAAACCAGCACAAGCATATTGGAGGGGGTGCAGCATAGGTTCAGCATCAGGCAGAATTATCAGTCATGCTCTAGGCTTTAGTTGTCTGGCGCATTCAATGGGCTCCTACCTATCCAGGCTAGGGTGGTGTGTAACGGCTCGGTCATGTCTTTTATCATCAGCTTGCAACACAAATGTAAAACGATTTGGAATCAGTATGTCCAGACACCCAACCTAAGCATTTCTGAAATAAATCATGCTTTAAAATGTGAACATTCTGCTTTAGGGGCACAGAGCTTTCATCTGGGAAAATGGAAAGTTCTGGACACAGATGGTGGTGATGGTTTCCGAACAATGTGAACAGACTCGATGCCCCAGAACTGTCCACTTAAAACTGGTCCAAAGACTCCATTTCATGTTACGTATATCTGGTCACAAAAAGAAGGGGGACAAGTGAACAATCCTCTTAAATCTGACTTCTACTAATTATTTCCTTATTAGAGCATACCAGGGAGAAAGGCTAGCTCTCCTGAAGTTCAAATGAGATTTCAGGGAATTCTCTGATGGCCCGGTGGCTAGGACTAGGCTCTTTTACTGCCAGGGCCCCGCTTCCATCCCTGATGGGGACCTAAGGTCCCGAAAGCCACGAGGTACGGCCAAAAAAAAGGCGGGGGGAGAGATTTTACTACAAAAATAAAATAGTAAACATAGTTCACTTTTTTTAAAAAGAAGAAGATTCTAAGGATATGCATGTCACTTAATACTGTGTTCTTTTACAAATCTGGTAGAACATTCTACTCATGAGCCATCTCCAAGGGCAGCTTCAGGGAGGCTCAGTGGCACTTACGAAGGTGGGATGGGGGTGACAGTTCTGTTTTACTTAATCACAAAGACCTTCTTATCCTTTCCATTATCTCTCCACCTTGCCTGAATTTTTTTTCTTCTCTTTTTTAAAGCAAAACAAAGGAAAACCACTCCTTAGCACAGCCCACCAGTTCTGCCATCCTTTTTCTTGGGGACATGAAAGGACTCACTCAGGGACATCACAAGATGAGGCCAGTGCAGGACGTGGTGATGGAGACAGACGCCTCTCTTCTCAGTGGCACCTTTCGTCTGAGTAACAGCGGCACAGAATTCCAATTCTGTATCTAAATACCCAAGGGCAGCTGTTAGAGAGGTTGGCTGCATTCTGAAATATCACCCCCGAGGCTGTCAAGGACAGCGGACTTGGGATTCTGGGTGGCGGAGCCAGCCTTGCAGCCTCCAAACACCAGACAGCATCTATGTGACTCATAGGTCTTACCCACACGGGAGCCTTCATTTCCTTTTCCAGTCTGTCTAAAATACAGCCTTGAGGTAACTTCAACATTACATTTTAATTAAAATACTACACAGCCTATAAACACAGAGGCAAATGCCATGGCCTTACTTATCATTAAACAGGAAGCCTTTATTTGGCCCACTAAGAACATCATGTACCATAACATTAATAACTCAAAAATACCCAGCTCACCACATTCTGTTCCATACACTCCAACCTGTTCTGATATCCTCATAAACCAGTCTTTGGCATCTAATGTAATGAATGAATGAATGTGAAAGTCGCTCAGTCGTGTCCAACTCATTGTGACCCCATGGTCTGTAGCCCGCCTGGCTCCTCTGTCCATGGGATTCTTCAGGCAAGAATACTGGAGTGGGTTGCCATTTCCTTCTCCAGGGGAATCATCCTGACTCAGAGATCCAACCCAGGTCTCCCACATTGCAGGCAAATTCTTTACCGTCTGAGCCACCAGACAAGTCCAATGTAAGGCAGTGCAGTAAGCAGCCCGTGAGGGTGACCCCCATCCCCACCCATCCAATAGGAACTCAGGGAGGGCAGAGAAGGCCAGATCACCTGAAGAAGCCGATTCCATGTGCTCCGTGGAACATGGGACTTTAGGACCCACTGGTAGACACTGGGATTAAGATGCTAAAACATTAAGAGTTTGAGCCATCTTGTGTGCCGCCACAAAGATCTGACACAGCCAAATAGATAAATATTTTTTAAAATATGCTGAAACAAAAGATGGGCTTCCCTGATGGCTCAGCAGCAAAGAATCTGCCTGCAATGCCGGAGATGCTGGTTCAATCCCTGGGTAAGGAAGATCTCCTGGGGAAGGAAATGGCAACCCACTCCGCTATTCTAGTCTGGGAAATCCCATGGATAGAGCAGCCTGTCAGGCTGCAGTCCATGGGATCCCAGAGTCGGACACAACTGAGTGCGCCCACGTGCACACACATACTCACCCACACATACACCCCAAAGGATGGGAAATGAAACAAGAGTGGACTGTCAGACACAGTCAGGAGTCTTCTAATTCAGGCAATGTTCTGGGAATCTGCTGCTGGATCCATCTCCTCTTCCTTTGTTCTGAGCATCATAAATGTACTCCACCCTCTGAACAAGGCTGATCAGCAACCTCCAGATGTCTGATTCTCAGCGCTCACCCCTCACTCTAGCAGCCCCCTGTTCCAAACTGGCTTCCCTAGCTGGGTCCTGTCCTTTCTCTAAGCCCATTGGACCTCAAACAGTCCCAATCTCTCCAAAATTCCATCCAAGACGCCAACGGGTACTTCAACATATTAAACTTTCAAATCTCTCTCCTCAGTCCTGGAATGTTCCTACGTTATTATTTCTAATACATCTGACTCCCTGTTGACAATCTCCCATGGTTTGTGAGTTCACATTAAGTCGAGGCAATTTGGATAAAGGAGACTATTTACTCCAGAATTGCAAAGTTCATCAAAAGAACATTTTTTTTCATTCAAAACTGGAAAGAAATCAAAATATACAAATCTTTTATGAAGTATTAACAAACGCTTTCAATACTATAGCTCTGTTTGTATGCATTTTTACCTTCAAAAAGAAGCTTATTTTCACCATCTTTCACAACATATCACAATTCCTCATATTAAAAAAACAAAAGTGAAACAGGGACTTCCCTAGCAGTCTAGTAGTTAGCATTCTGCGCTTTGAATGTAGGGGGTGCAGGTTCAAGCCCTGGTTGGGGAATTGAGAGCTTACATGCCACATGGCCCAGTCAAAAAAAAAAAAAAAAAAACGTGAAACAGTATAGCCAAAATGTTCATGAAAATATTAAGTTTTTATTATAATTTCAGACTCGCTACTTCTCTGGCACAAAGCAAAATTTATGGGCAAGGTTATAAGTTTTCATAAACTGAATATTTGAATCGAGTATTGTATAAGAAATATGTCAGTTGAGCTAGCCCCCACCTCTCCCACTCCCCACTGGTTATATACATACATGTTGACTGGGTTCTATCCCAGGACAGAGATAAGGCAGGGGATAATTTATTTCTCAAATAATCACTGTGGGACTTCTATGTATCTATGGTGATACAGGATAAGGGTAAAAGAACAAAGAAAGATCTGCGCTATGCCCTCCTAGGGCTTATAGTCTAATGGTCTGATTATGTACACTCTCTTTATTCCAAATTGAGAGTGCCTGCAAGACTTCCCTGGTGGTCCAGTGGCTAAGACCCTCACGCTCTCAATGCAGGGGGCCAGGGTTCAACCCCTGGTCAGTGAGCTAGATCCCGCATGCCACAGCTAAAGATCCCATGTACCTCAATGCTGAGTAAAGATCCTGAGAGTTGCAACTAAGACCCGTCGCAGACAATTACATAAATAAAAATAAATAAACATCAAAATAAGAGTTCCTGATTTGAAAGATTTGGGGAGGCAGATCCAGGCCTGATTCATTCCCCTCAGTTGACAGATCAGAAATCCAAAGTAAATCACCACATTGTTCACGGCCCCATGTGTTCAACGCCTCTAGGCATTTTCCTGGGGCATTTCAGGTCCTTTGACGTCATTTTCCAAGGGGATTAGGCCCCTATTAGCCTCCTCTGCCCCCATCCCTAGCCCCCAGTCACCGCCACTCTGCCCTATAGGCTCAGGTCACAAACCACACTTGATCAGGTCAGCCTAGAGGTGCTTAACCCAGGGGAGGTGGGTGTCCCTTCGACCTGTGAACAATATCCAGGAACCACTGGGGGGCTCACTGCTGTTTATCATGTGAAGGTACTTGGCACACAGACGGGTGACCCGGGATGAACCATGACAAGGAGAGCGATGAGGAGGAGGAGGTTGAGGATGATTTTTATTACTGTTGTTCAGTCACTAAATCGTGTCCGGCTCTTTTGAGACCCCATAGACTGCAGCACACCAGGCTTCCCTGTCCTTCACTATCTCCCGGAGTTTGCTCAAATTCATGTCCATTGAGTTGGTGATGCCATCCAATCATCTCATCCTCTGTCGCCCTCTTCTCCTTTTTGCCTTCAATCTTTCCCAGCATCAGGGTCTTTTCCAAAGAGTCTTTGCATCAGGTGGTCAAAGTATTAGAGTTTCAGCTTCAGAAGCAATGATGATCTATGGAATACCTTATCTCTAATTCTAACAACAACCTGCAAGGTGCCATTATTTTAACATGCAGTTCTGGGAGTCTGGTGGTTTTCAGCAAAGGCCATAAAGCTGATGGGCTTCCCAGATGATTCAGTGGTAAAGAATCTGCCTGCCAACGCAGGAGTTTGATCCCTGGGTCGGGAAGATACCCTGGAAGAGGAAATGGCAACCCTCTGCAGTATCCTTGCCTGGGAAATCCCATGGACAGAGGAGCCTGATGGGCTACAGTCCATGAGGTCACAAAGAGTCAGAAACAACGGAGAGACTGAGCACACACGCATGAAGCCACTCATGAAATGCCCGAAGCTGACAGGTGGCAGAGCCTGGCTCTGACCTCACATCAGATGTCTGCCTCCAGAGCTCAGCCCCTCTGCCCCCTGAGAGCCGGATGAAGTCAGGAGTGCAAGAGGCCTAATGACCCCTTCACCGAAGTATTTAAGCATGTCACCTGGCCCTTCCCCTAACTCCACACTCATATCTTTAAATCATGAAGCTCCAAGATCTTACTGGAGGCCAGGGAATTCCTGGTGCAGCAGAAATTAGCAGAGCCAGACCAGTCACTGGTTCCACGCCCGCAGGAAGGCTCAGACCACACACAGCGCACACCTGAGAATCAGATGCTGCGGACCACCATTCTTACCTGTGCGCTTCCATTTCCTCCCTCCTTTCTCACCCAGTATCTTCCCAGTTTAGTCATGAAAGCTATCTCTACATATGGAGACTGATTCTATTCTAATTTTTAGAAGAATGCTCCATTAGGACTAGGACTGTTAAAGGATTGGGAGTAACTCAGAAGAATGCAAACTATTCAACCCTTCCAGGCAGAGGCTGACTGAACACAGAAGACATTCTTCAGCAAAGGTACAAGGAAAATGAGAAGAGTCAGCTGTCAAACAACCAGATAGAATTTCTCAAAGAACCAGATACTACAACACACCCTCCACTGGCCAACTGCCTGTTTAAGTGCAAGGACCACCAAGCCACGTTAAGCAATTCTAATCTCTTGCCTCAAGGGAGAAGAAAGTTGAGCTCCTCAAGGACTGGAAGACGCCAAGGCAAGTCTTCTTAAGAATTCATCATATCCACTAGAACATTTTCAAATGAGTCAACAATATTTTGATTTTACACTTTAACAACAGAAATAGAAACTTAAAAATCAGTCACAACCTAGAAGTTAAGACTTGGGTTTTATTTGGTGGGAAATCCTTAGGACTTCAAGCCTGGGAGGGAGCATCTCAAGTAGCCCTGAAAGAATTGCTGGCATGGGGTGGGGGTGGGATAGCCAGGTTATATAAAAAGTTTTATAACAAAGGGCAGGTAATCTGAACATCAAAGATTATTGCTATTCAAGGAAAACCAGATATCTCAAGGAGAGGAATTTAGTGCTTGTTATCTCGGCTTACAGAAATCATTCCTTTTATATGTATCTCAGCTATCTGGGGCAAGCTTCTGGTGTTTTCAGATCCCCTCTTCCATAGGGAGTGGCTGCAGCCTTGTGGTTGTTAGATAGAAGATATACTCCTTCTTCCTGAATTCCCTTAGGACTGATCGGCTCAACAATCCCTTGTTAACTGATATGGCAGGAAATAGTCCATTTCACAAAGCAATTAACCAAGAGAGGAGGAATAGTCCATGATATTCATTTTATATACATAAAATTCATTCTCATATATAAAGTTTTCTACACAAGAATTGAATCAAAGGAGAAATCAAAACCACAATGACAGACAAGGTTATTGAAAGGCAAAATAACAATAAAATCTTCATCAATGCATTGCTCACCAAAATAACCAAAACCTATAATAATGCTAAACTAGAATACAGAATTCAAAGCTTTAAGAACGTGCAGGTATCCATAATCGCTGACAGCAGGGAGCAGGAACTAGTAACCTTCCCATGTCTGCAAGAGCCCATCATTCCCAGAATGTCTAAGAAGAGACTGTAGATAGGGACTTCCGTGGCAGGCAGTCCAGTGGTTAAGACTCCCAGCTCCCAGTGCAAAGGGCATGGGTTTGATTCCTGCTTGGGGAACTAGATCCTGCATCCTGCATGGTATGGCTTAAAAGACAAATTTAAAAAAAATTTTAAGGGAAGAGACTGTAGATGATCTCTATTCCAACAGTTTGTTAATTTGTAGAAACTGCAGAGAACATTCTCTGTATATACTACCTGTACCTCTTCATGAAACTCACCCACAGACTAAGGTGCTCGCGAGACACTTCCCTTTCCACCTCTTTGCCTCTTCCTTGCAGGTCTTTGACTGTTTGACTCTGATTATTCTCCAAGAATAACTCAATGGACATGAGTCTGAGCAAACTCCAGGATAGTGAAGAGCAGGGGAGCCAGGCGGTTTGCAGCCCACGGGGTTGAAAAGAGTGGGACACAACTTAGCGACTGAACAACAACAAATTCTCCAAGAAACTAGAGTATAAAAACATAATAACAGTGGTTATGTAACTAAGCTAACAAGGAAACACTATTTGGTACAAGATTTAAAGGACTAATAATGAGAACTGTCATAAAAATTGGCAAAGTAAAAGTGTGTTTCTCTATTCTCTCCCCTTGACTCTGTGTGTGGGTGGGGTGGGGGTTGGCAGATGCATGGTCAGTTTCATTTGACTCTTGCTACACCATAGACTGTAGGCCGCCAGGCTCCTCTGCCCATGGGATTTCCCAGGCAAGAATAGTGGAGTGGGTTGCCATTCCCTCCTCCAGGGGATCTTCTTGACCCAGGAATTGAACCCATGTCTCCTGTACTGGTAGGCTAAAGCCAGGATTCAACCTGAGTTTGAGCCAGAGACCAAGCTCTTAACCACTAAACTAAACTACCAAAATACAAGGAACGCTAGCAGCACAAAAGACCCAACTGTTGGGACTTCTCTGGTGGTCCAATGGTTAGGGCTCCATGCTTCCACTGCAAGGGTTTGATTCTGGGTCAGGAAACTAAGACCCCACATGTCACATAGCACAGCAAAAAGAAGACACCCAAATGTGTCCTCAGAGGAACAGGCAAGTAAGGGACCAGTATTTAAGGCTTCAAAACATACTAAAAGAAAAAAAAAAAAAAGAGATACAAATCAGAGAAAATAGATTCATAAAACAAAAACAGTATGCTATGAAAAAGGGAAAGTCAAAGAGAAAACAAAGTGATAGCTAAACTAGAAAGTTTAACTCATAGGTTAGAAAATAAAATTGAAGAGACCTCCCAGGACACCAAACTAGACAAAGAGGGAGAGCATGAGCAACAAAAGAAAAAATAAAATCCAAGAGACGGGCATAACAGAAGCATATTCAGAGAGAACTATGACAATGGACAACCTTGAGGCTGTAAGAACTGACAGGACTTCCTGTCGAACTGACAGCAAGTGGGAACTGAGGGGAGAGGAAGGTGAATGGAGTTCAGACACTGACTAGAGTGGATGGAGCTGGACATAAACTTTAAATTTATGAATTTAAAATCATGAACATGGCCCATGAAGAAACAAAAGTAACTATCAGACACTAAAAATAGCAAGAAGTCATTAGGGGCTTCTCCGTGGGCTCACTGGTAAAGAATTTGCCTGTCAATGCAGGAGACAGCAGTTTGATCCCTAATCTGGGAAGATGCCACATGCCATGAGCTACAACGATCAAGCCTGTGCTCTAGAACCTGGGAGCTGCAACCATTGAAGCTCGCATGCCTAGGGCCCATGCTTCACAACAGAAGAAGTCACTGTAATGAGAAGCCTATGTACTGCAACTAGAGTAGCTTCCACTTGCCACAACTAGACAAAAGCCTGAGCAGCAACTAAGACCCAGCACAACCAAAAATAAACAAATAACAAATAAAAATTTTAAAATAAAAAGTCATCAGGACTGGATAATTAAAAAAAAAAAAATCTCCCATATTTATCCACAGAAAGTCAATAAATACTATCTAGAATTACTCCAGGGTGCTGGGGGTAAGGAAGAAGAGGGGTTACTATCACTTTCTGTTATAATCTCCTGATTTATTATTGTATGCATTTTATTTGAATAAAAATATTAAATTCTGTCATTAAAATGTCATCCGCCACTAGGGTCATGCATTACTAAGTTTTCTCCCCAGCATGTTGGCATAGTTGGATGCCTGATGAGATATCCTATGTTATTTACTGTGGTATCCTCTCCACGAGCACCCCACTGGCATTTTCTTTAAAATAAATGAGGAGTGTGGTTTGAGGAGATGAAACACAGACATTATTCATACTGGCTCTCAAAGGTATTCCATCCCTCCTGTACCTCACTGTGCCCTTTCCAGATCAGCCACGTTTCTGGTTGAAGCACAGTGACGACGCTGCACTGGACCTGTGCCGCCATCCTCCGAGCCGCTGATGCTACTTTGCAGCCATCACATTTAAGAACTGGGTCTAAAAATCAAGACTGAATATTAACAAGGTCAATGGCAAGGAGATACTGAGGGGTAAAGCATGGGGCTTACACTTACAGGAAGAAAAGGAATATAAGTATTTTTAAATCTTCAAAGGTGGTTTAAGGAAAAGAAGTTACAAACTAGACATCTGATCTCGTTTTCATGTGAGTTGGAAAAAAAAAATTGAGGGGAGGGTCTTAAATTTGATCAAAAGATTAAAATGAAGCAAAAATTTTGAGAGGTCTGTGGAGACAACTTATTTTTTAAAATTCTGGCCATACCACAAAGCATTGGAGGAGGAAATGGCAAACCAGTATTCTTGCCTGGAGAACCCCAGGGACAGAGGAGCCTGGTGGGCTACAGTCCACAGGGTTGCAAAGAGTCAGAGAGGACTGAGCAACTAACACACACACACACACACGCACTGTGCACCCGGGATCTTAGTTCCCCAACCAGGGGTTGAACCTGTGCCCCCTGCATTGGAAAGTGGAGCCTTAACCAGTAGGGCCAGGGAAGTCCCTGTGAAGAATGCTTCTAAAGGCTCTCAGGAACACTGTCACTTTCCTATGTAAGCCACCTTCCTGCCAGATCACCCACGTAGACATCTGTATCCTAGAGGGTGATGCTACCAGATGGTGGTCCATTAAGGACAGCAGCAACTGTACTCAGCACCATTGTTGAAATCAGCTGGATATTTCATTGCAACCATTTAGGGACTCTATTCAAGGGCATCTTAAGCTCTTGAGGAACCCAGACAAGGGGAGAAGGTGGGGCCTCCTACTTGGATTCAACTTAATTGCTCTGAGGGAAAAGGGGTCAGCTACCAAATAAGGATTTTCAAACCTCTGCTTAAGTGTGTTTTGCTTATATTTCATCAAATGAGTGGAAAATGGAAAAAATGAGAAGAGCTAACATTAATTAGCATGAAATATCAAAAACTTAATATGGTTGAGGCAATGATGAAAAGTATCTGATGGATAAAAGCTTGGATTTTTTTTTTTTTTTTTTTTGGTATCCATCAAATGCCCACTGGCCTCTGACTGAGAGTGTATGTTCAACTGTAAAGGAAAAAAGGACGCTTAAAGAGCATACATGAAAAGCTAGAAATAAATGTCATTTTAAAGACTATCTGGAAATTGAAATATAATTGGGGAATATAATTATTAAAAATGAACTTTCAAAGAATGAAAACTTCCATGTAACATAGACCATCACTGAACTTAGGCCAATATTTTCAGAGGAGCACATGTATGAACAGTGGGCTGCCTGTGCATAGTTAAGATTGTGTCACCCAATGAGTCTGGTCCTGGGAGGGACAGTACCAGTGTACTTCCCTCCCGTCAAACCAAGTCTAGTGGACTGTTCTTGTAACTCGAGGCCTGTCTCAAAAGTCACTAAACAGGAATGCATTCAGAAAGGATGACCCAGATGGTGAGGAATCCGGAACCAGCTCACAGAGAGCATGCTCCAAGGAACTGGGGATACTTAGCCTGCTAAAGAGCAGAGCAAGTACAAGAAGAGTTAACTCAGCTGACACTGACAGAGGCTCTACCTGTGTTAGGTGCTGCAGGCGATTCAGAGCTGAAGGAGATGCCATCATCGCCCTCCTGGAGCTTCCCTGATAGTGGTGCCCAAGTATCTGACAGATGATGGGTGGAAAGACAAGCAAGAACTGGGACCAAAGGACTTCTCTGGTAGTCCAGTAGTTAAGACTCCACGTTTCCAATGCAGGGGACACAGGTTCAAGCCCTGGTCAGGGAACTAGGATCCTGCACGCCACGCAGCCAAAAAAGATTAAAATATAAAGAAAAAGAAGGAAAGAAGGAGTGAGGGAGGGAAGATGGAGGAGTCATGGATGGTCCTAGAGTCTGTCATACGGAGTGAAGTAGGTCAGAAAGAGAAAAGCAAATATTGCATATTAATGCTTTTATGTGGAATTTAGAAAAATGGTAGAGATGAACCTATTTGTGAAGAAGAAATAGAGACACAGACATAGAGAACAAATGTATGGACAATGAGGGGAGGCAAGGAGTGGGTAGGATGAATGGAGAGATTGGGATTGACATGTGTACACTACTGATGTATAAAACAGATAACTAATGAGAATATACTGTATAGCACAGGGCCGGGGGAGAAGGGATAATCTGTTTGTAGTACATATATTAAGGAATCTTAAAAATGCATTCCAGTATACAGTAGGTGAAAACAAATACTGTTTGATTCCACTTATATGAGGTACCAAGAATGGTCAAATTCATAGTCAGAAAGTACATTGGTGGAATGCCAGGGGTTGGGGATGGGAGTGAGATGGGAGGGAAGATGGGGAATTAGTGTTCAATAGGGTCAGAGTTTCAGTTTAGAAAAGTGAAAAACTTGGGAGATGGATGATGGTGAAAGTTACACAACAATGTGATTGTATTTAGTGCCACTGTATAGGTAAATACAGTTACAACAGTATGTTTTATATTATGTGACTTTTACCACAATAAAAATGCATTAAAGAAAGAAAGAAAGAATGAATGAATGAATGAATTGGGACCAAGGGGAGAAAAGTAAAAAAGAGCAGAGCTTAATAGAAGAAAAGTTTTTCTTCTTGGAAGGATTCCACTATTGATACGCAAATATTGATTCAGGTATTCATTCAAACATAAAAATAGGGATTACTGGCAAAGATAAATTTGGGATTTAGATTGTTGGCTACCTGGGAATTGGAGGTTGCTGGAGGCAGGGGTGAGGGGAGGGGGCACAGGGATGGGCAGCGAGACAGGGACCAGATGGTTAGAGGTAAATTACTGTCATTTCTCTCGCTTTTACCCTTTAAGGTAAAGCTTTGGGATATTTATTACTAAAACAAACATTAAACAGATGAATTAATTGATAGCAGATCATAAAAGTGTACTAAGAACTTTATGATGAATCAAATTTTGCACTTGACGTTAGAAATTAAAATAACTTCCTAAAGGAAGTATGAGTTAGACAATTGAGTAGCTCTTGGATTTCTAGATTTTAGACATGAGCCCAACTGCCCCTTCCTTCCCTATGCCAATAAAATAGGGAAATGGTTTAGGCTGCCAAATAAAATACAGTAAGTCCCCTACATACAAACCTTCAAGTTGCAAACTTTCAAAGATGCGAATGTATTATAAATCCATTACAGTACAATACTACCTAGCTAATTGTGTTACTTGGGTACCTAAGCTAACTTTGTTGGACTTACAAGCATATTGGACTTAGAAATGCACTCTTGAAACAGAACTCATTCATATATGCAGGGGGCTTAACTGTAATTTTAAAGATTTTAACAACAAAAGCAAGAGTGGCAAAAATCTCAGAATATTGGTCCTTTAAATACATCCAGTTTCTGGAAACCTGCATTGCCTTTTCCTTATTTTGCTTTGAACAAGTCAAAGTGTCTTCTTATACCATGAACTGGCATTAGGGATACACCAGATCACTCCAGTTCTCTTGTCCCTTCCAAGGATCATCTATCTGACTGTATGCCCTAAAGGTCTACCTGGTGGCTCAGATTATGAAGAATCTGCCTGCAATGTAGGAGACCCGAGTTTGATCCCTGGGTCAGGAAGATTCCCTTCCCTGAGAAGGCAGTGGCAACTCACTCCAGTATTCTTGCCTGGAGAATCCCATGGACAGAGGAGCTTGGCGGGCTACAGTCCATGGGGTCACAGAAAGTTGGACCCAACTGAGCAACACACACACACACACACACACACAATGAACTTATAGAACACAGCACAGTTAACCAGAGAAATGATCATGCTGTTTAATATCTATGGCCATAATTTAAGAAGACTAAATTTTAGTGGCATGGGAGGAGAAGGAAAGGATTTAAAATTATTTTCATTATGAATGCTGTCTTACACCAGGTATCCATTCTGCCAAGAAATCTATTATGCTGTGGATGTAACTCTTCTACTGCAAGAGCCTCTCCTAGGGTCAGAGACCCTCTCATTTCCAAGAAATTATAAGGGACCTAGAGCCTGATAAGAACTCTTAAAGCAGAGAGATTTCCAACAGGGTCAGAGGACTTATCTTACTAATACTTGTTGTCCCGTGATTGTTGAGACAGAAGCTTGTCCAGATCCAGTCTGGGCTTAAGTCAGTAAACCGTTATTAAAAACTGCCAAGTAGTAGGCTCTTGAGTAGCTGGTTGTGATAAACACCCTATATCCTTGGGGGAGAGCAGGGGACGTGACTCCAGGAAACCATCTGCAATGATATTCAAGCTCCTGAAGGTAAGAATCCCACTCTGTAGTTATCCCTCCAGGTCAGGTCCATAAATCTCAGATGGGTTTTTAAGGATTTTCACTTTCCATCTAAAAAGAGAATTTCTGCCATTCCATTGGAAAAACTGGTTCAACTTTAAATCGATAGGGAATAAAACACTATTCTATTATTTAAAATAGGTCATAATGGTTCCTTAAAACCAATTTTGGGAATGAAATTAAAGAGAAGAATGAGAAAGAAAGCTCAACAGTGCTTTAAAAAGGGAAGGAGGCGGGGGTAGAACTTCCCAGGCAGTCCAGTGGTTAAGACTTCTCTTTCTAATGCAAGGGGTGCAGTTTGATACCTGGTCAGGGATCAAAGATCCCACATACACTGCAGACAGAAAAACGAAACATAAAATCAGAAGCACTATTGTAACAAATTCAATAATGACTTAAAAAAAAATGGTCACATTAAAAAATATATATCTTTAGGGGAGGGAGGCGGGGCGGGGGGAGATCGGGATGGGGAACACATATAAATCCATGGCTGATTCATGTCAATGTATGGCAAAAACCACTACAATATTGTAAAGTAATTAGCCTCCAACTAATAAAAATAAATGGAAAAATAAATAAAATAAATAAAAAACAAGGCAAAAATATATATATAATATACCTTTAAAAGGTGGGTGGCATCAAACTTGAGAAGACTATGTTGCTGGAATATTTGCACACAGCTGACAAAATCATTAGAAAACAACTGTGGAAGCAATTCCTAATGGCAACAAATTGAAGAGGGAACCCTTGGAACATTTTTAAAGTCAAAGAAATATACTGAAACCGAACACTTGCTACTTAACAGCCACACCTGGTGATGTAAGTCTTTTTCTCCTCCTCCACTTCCTTCTATCTTTGTATCAAGTAGTGATTAACAGTGTCTCTCCTGCCTTTCTCATAGAGCCGTTCTCAGGAACAAAGACAGTGTCTGTGACAGTAGTTTGGAGATTACAAAACCTTGTAGAAATACAGTAAGCTATTTTTCAAATCTTTAAAATAAAAGATATCTACTATTGATATAAACTTTTTCCTTTTCTTTCCCTCTATCTTTTCAGAGTTTTAAAAATCCATATGAACAAATGTACATACAAGCACTTTACATTTACTGATTTACTACTCATGACAAACACAACTGCATATACAACTATCACCCCTTCATTTTACAGAAGAGGAGACCAAGTCACAGAAGGAATGCACAGGCAGGTTTCAAACCCAGGCTGTCGGGCTGCACTGTCCCTGCTCTGCACCATGGAGCTCCTGGAGAGTTACCAAGGGTTCTGTTTCCTCACCCTCAGCCCCCTTCACTTTGGCAACAAAAGTAAATTAGTGAGGACCATCCAATCCAAGTGCTGAAAAGAACCTGAGTGGACATCTCAACAGGAAAGAATCATTTCTATTCTTTCTTTCATTTGATTTCCAAAGGTTCAGGAGGCTTTTTATTTTTTGTCTTCAGAATTCTGTTAGACAAAAGCACTGAAGTCTATGTTGGGAGAGGGGGAGGGAGGGAGGAGCAGGTCACTTCTCTGGGGGAATTCAGTCACTTTTTAAATGCCAACTGAAGATTTTCTGGTACTGCAGAAGCAGATCTGGTAACAATGCAAGACTGTACCAAGTGTCTAGCCAAACACCTGACACACATCAGACACTCAGTTTGCCCAAGGACTGTCATTTCTAAAAATGTTAATTTCTCATTATGCTCAGATCCTACAATTCTGAGGAAAGAAATCCAAAAATATTAAGTAACCATATTAATCTAGAGCACGGTTGTCCACACTTTTCATCATGCATCCTTTTTCATAAAAATGAGAACATGTACTCCTGGTATATGTGTGTAGATGGATAAAAACTTATATATACATGTTTTAAAACACTATAAAATCTTATGAACATTTAAAACAAAAACATACATGGAAAAATAGCAGGAATCTAACAAAATGGTATAGATGATCTTACTTGCAAAGCAGAAACACAGATACAGACATAGAGAACAATCGTATGGACACCAAGAGGGAAAAGGAGAGGTGGGATGAATTGGGAGATTGGGATTAACATAGGGATTAACATTGGGATTAACATAGGGAAGCCCAACATATATATACTACTGTGTATAATAGAGATAACTGATGAGAACCTGCTCTAGAGCACAGGGAACTCTACTCGGTACCCTGTGGTGACCTAAAATCCAAAAAAGAGACACATGCACACACACGGCTGATTCACTTTGCTATAGGGTAGGAACTAACACAACACTGTGAAGCAACTAGGCTCCAATAAAAATTAGTAGTAGATAAATAACAAGCAGGAATATAAGTTCTGGTGTTTTCTTTGCACATCCCAACATACAGTCTCGAGCATCTTGGATGATGCTTACCCCACCCCATCCCCTTGGTAGAGGAGTAACAGAGAATACTGTGATTTCTGAACCAGAGGCCCAGGGTCAAGAGGACAGGGCCCACAATCGTGGCTCATCTCTGTGTGACCCTGGGACAAGTCATTCCTCCCTTCTGGTCCTCAGTTTTCAAATCTTGGTGTGTGTTGGCTGCTCAGTCATGTCCGACTCTTTGCCACCCCATGGACTGTCGACTACGAGGCTCCTCTGTCCACGGGATTCTCTAGGCAAGAATACCAGAGCGGGTTGCCATTTTCTTCTCCAAGGGATCTTAGTGACCCAGGGATTGAATCTGGATCTCCTGCAAGTGGAGATAGCAGTTTCCACCTTATAGATATGTTGATGATTAAAATAATGTACCGAGTGAAATGTGCTAAGGACAACACAGACAGACCAGGAATGATGGTTAAACCAGAACTGACATTTAATGCAAACCACCGTCTTACAAATGGAGAAAAAGTGGGGCCCAAAGACATTACCTGACTTTCCAGGCCACAGAACTGGATATCTCAATGGTGGCCTAGAAGCCACCATCTCTCAGCTCCAGATCAGTGATCTTTTAACTGTACCTTAGGGGGTTCTCTGGTGGCCTAGTGGTTAGGATTCCTGGCTTTCACTGCCATGGCCTGGGTTCAGTCCCTTGTTTGGAAACTGAGATCCTACAAGATACATGGTATGGCCAAAAAAGGAAAAAGATATATATATATTAACTGTAACCTACTATTTCTAGATAAATGGAACACACTCTGGGGTCCCCAACTTTTCTATCTTTACAATGCTGGTGTTGAAATCAAGGGTCAAGACTCCAAAACCTTTCCTTTGATAAATATTTGGTATTGTCTATTTAACATCTTTCTTAAATTTATTCTCACATGGCAATCCATGCTCCAAAGACAGTACAATACCAGAGCATACCAGGAAAAGCTCGTGTCTGCAGCTAGTTCATCACAGGCTGATGCAGACAGCAAGAAGATGTTACTGGGAGGCAGACAGCTAAGATTTGTGCATTTCAAAGATGCAGATCTTTCCTTTAAAAAAAAAAGAGAGACCTATTATAAAATAATAACAAAAGAGTAAGGATGGAGCGTGGGTTGAAGTATACAGATGCTATAAGAATGGCAGAATGTTGATAGCGGTTGAAGGTGGGTGAGAAAGACATGGCATTTAATATTTTATTTGCCCTGTATATCATAATAGAGAAGACTCCTGAGAGTCCCTTGGACTGCAAGGAGATCAAATTGATTTAGTCAATCCTAAAGGAAATCAACCCTGACTATTCATTGGAAGGACTGATGCGGAAGCTCCAATACTTTGGCCACTTGATACCAAGAGCCCACTCACTGGAAAAGACTCTGATGCTGAGAAAGACTGCAGGCAATAGAAGAAGAGGGCAGAAGAGGATGAGATGGTTGGATGGCATCACTGACTCAATGGACATGAATCTGAGCAAATTCCATGAGACAGTGAAGGACAGGGAAGCCTGGAATGGTGCAGTCCATGGGGTGGCAAAGAGACACACACGACTTGGTGACTGAACAACAACAACCATAATGAAGTTTAGGAAAAAAAATGGCAAGGGGGAAAAAAATTAGCTGGAGTAGAAGTCTCAAGGACCTAGGAAAATGAAGACAACAGGAAGGCAGTCAGTGGAACTGGACGGACATTTTTCTCCCATTCCGCTTTCTCTTAATTGTCGGCTGAGATGAAAAAGATAAACATTCCTCAACAATAGCAGCCACAACCACCTTCTCCAAGTCTTTTAAAAACATGAGCTCATCATCAGTACCTGTATGGAGGACTGGGGGCATGCATGCACTTTGACAGCAGGTAGACTTGCATCCACTCCTGGCCCATCAACAACAAGAAAGACAAACGTCCCCCTATCACCTCAAAGTACTCCTGTCACCCTTCTTGGGGTGGCCTCTGCAGGCAGCTTTGTCTTCCAGAAGGAGGGCCAGTCATGTGAAGGAGGGGACGGTGCGCTGTGGGGAGGACCTCAGTCCCCAGGGTCCGAATTGCCCCTCTCTCTCCCCTGGGCTGGGGTGAACACTCACATCCCATTCAGGAGAGAGACCTCAACAGGAAGCTGTATGTGTTAGTCGCTCAGTCGTGTCTGACTCTCTGCGACCGCAAGGACTGTAGCCCAGCAGGCTCCTCTGTCCGTGGAATTCTCCACATAAGAATACTGGAGTGGGTTGCCATGCCCTCCTCCAGGGAAAGCTGGGACGGTCACAGATAACTGGTGGGGCAAGCAAGGAGATGAAGACTCTGAATCTTAAACCTGCAAAGGAAGAGGCCTCAGTAAAAACGCCACCCACCCGTCACCCCCTCCTGCACCCAGTCATTCTCCTCACTGCTTTGATGACACTCAATGGTCTTTGGCACAATACAAGGGGTGTTGTACTGGGGTCTCTGTATAAGCAAAGGGTCAGCCTGGCCGTGCCCTCAAGAAGATTGCATTCTTTTCTTTCTTCCTTTCTCCCTCCCTCCCTTCCGTCCCTTCTTTTTTTTTTTTTTCCACATCTTACAGGATCTTATTTCCCAGACCAGGGATGGAACCCACGCTCCCTGCATTGTTACTGTGGAGTCCTAGCCACTGGACTGCCAGGGAAGTCCCAAGGAGATTACATTCTTGCGGGAGTCAGACAGAACAAACCAAAGACCAGGTGATGAGAGCTAGAACAGACATATAATCAGAGTTCTGGGAGCAGAGAGAGGGCTGGCTGCCTGGTTGGCAAGGTGTGCAGAGGAGACCAGTCAGTGGGAGTGGGGTGGGGTGGATTCTGAACAGTCTGTGCTGGCCCGACAAGGGCATACCAGATAAAGACACGGAAAAGTCAAGACATGTTTTTCTCCCATAAACATACAGCCTTTTATTCCAAGCAGCACTTTTCAGAAAAGAGGTGCTCATGGAAGAGACAGGTCCTCAAAGATTTAGATTCCAGCTGTCTGGGGTGTGAATTAATTAGCTTTGCAATCCTTTAGTCAAAGGGAGGATGGGAGAATGACTCAAAAACAATACAAGGATGGAATTTAGAAGTTAAAAATGTCTATAAATGTCCTCAAGAAACTTTTGTCTCGAGGACTTCCCTGGTGGACCAGTGATTGAGAATCTGCCTCCCAATGCAGGGGACACAGGTTTGATCCCTGGTTAGGGAACTAAGGTCCCACATGCCATGTGGCAACTAAGCCTGAGTACTGCAACTACTGAACCCACACGCCCTGAAACCTGAGCTCCACAACTAAGAACCAACACAATCAAATAAACAAATAAATATTT
Source organism: Muntiacus reevesi (assembly GCF_963930625.1). NCBI lineage: Eukaryota > Metazoa > Chordata > Mammalia > Artiodactyla > Cervidae > Muntiacus > Muntiacus reevesi. Next base: position 24,852,827 of record NC_089263.1, on the reverse strand, counting down.
ATTTTAAAAAAGAAAAGAATGGAGAACAGTGTGGAGATTTCTTAAAAAACTGGAAATAGAACTGCCATATGACCCAGCAATCCCACTTCTGGGCATACACACCGAGGAAACCAGATCTGAAAGAGACACATGCACCCCAGTGTTCATCGCAGCACTGTTTATAATAGCCAGGACATGGAAGCAACCTAGATGCCCATCAGCAGATGAATGGATAAGGAAGCTGTGGTACATATACACCATGGAATATTACTCAGCCATTAGAAAGAATTCATTTGAATCAGTTCTAATGAGATGGATGAAACTGCAGCCCATCATACAGAGTGAATTAAGTCAGAAAGATAAAGACCAATACAGTATACTAACACATATATATGGAATTTAGAAAGATGGTAACGATAACCCTATATGCAAAACAGAAAAAGAGACACAGATGTACAGAACAGACTTTTGGACTCTGTGGGAGAAGGCGAGGGTGGGATGTTTCGAGAGAACAGCATTGAAACATGTATATTATCTAGGGTGAAACAGATCATCAGCCCAGGCTGGATGCATGAGACAAGTGGTCGGCCTGGTGCACTGGGAAGACCCAGAGGAATCGGGTGGAGAGGGAGGTGGGAGGGGGGATCGGGATGAGAAATACATGTAAATCCATGGCTGATTCATGTCAATGTATGACAAAAACCACTACAATATTGTAAAGTAATTAGCCTCCAACTAATAAACAAATAAATGGGAAAAAAAAAAAAGAAAAGAAACTCTTCTTCCATTTTCAGTTCAGAGAGAAAATAAATGGAAATAGATCTGCGGTGGGATTATGCAAATTAAAACTGTCATCTTCACCATACTTAATCCTGCTAAAGTGACTGTGATACTCTCACATTTTACACTAGATGTGTAAACTCGGTTGGGTCCATCTGAGTCAGCATCAGAGTTTTCAGAAGATGGTCCAGCAGAAGCCAGGAAGCAGACGGTAATGATGGGCTCCCTAGGAGGACCACAGAACACTAGAGCAGGCAGAGTCTTCTGCAGGCTGCTAGGGGTGCTCAGCAAGCTCGGAGCCATCAAGCTGCTCTCCCAGTTCCTCAGAAGTGGCAGGCAAGATCAGTGATCACTCCCCAGGGACAGAAGGTGACCAAAAAGCCACAACTCAAGCAAGCAGAACACATACAGCTTGATGCCACGGTGATGTCTCCTGGGGAGACTGTTAGCCGTTCAGTAATGTCTGACTCTTCTGCGAGCCCATGACCGTGGGATCAAACCCACGGCCCCTGCACTGTGGGAAGATTCTTTACCATCTGAGCCACCAGGGAAGCCCATGTCTCCCGGGGAGACTAGACATCCACCGGAACATCTGACCCTCCCATGCTGGGTTTGCTCAGGGGCCTGGCATAATCAGATGAAAGGACTAAACAGGCTGTTACGGGGTGACCTTGGCAAGGAGGTGGGCAGAGGCAGGGCTACCCCAGGGACAGTGCCAATTCTCCCAAGTTTGTTTTTGGTTTAACTGCTTTTCCTCTTTGAAGGGACGATTCCCAAATTTATCTGTAGTCCAGGCTTCGTTCCTGAACTGGACTTACACCCTACTGTCTGCTCTTCATCTCCACTGAGAAGTCTGATGTGCGGGGCTTCCCCAGTGGCTCAGTGGTGAAGAATCTTTCTGCCAATGCAGGAGACACGTGCTACATCCCAGATCAGGGAAGATCCCACATGCCACGAGGAACTAAGCCTGTGTGCCACAACTACTGAGCGCACGCATCCTAGAGCCTCTGCTCCATAACAAGAGAAGTCGGTGCACAGCAGCTAGAGAGCAGCCCCTGCTCACCACAACTAGAGAAAAGCCCCCGCAGCAACAAAGACCCAGCACAGCCAAAAGCAAAAATAAATGTATAAATAAAATTATTTTTTTAAAAAGAAGTCTGATAGGCACCTCAGACTCACTGGATCCAATGCTAGACTCCTGACCTCCACTTCCTCCCAATCCTGAACCACTTACTTACACCCCCACCCAACCTTAATCAACTGCACCTCTAAGTTTCCTATTGTCCTAGTGGCACCAGCCACGCACCCCCTTGCTCACTAGGCACCAGCATATACTGCTGCTTCTACCTTTAAAGAAACATCCACATCTGAGCTCGTCCCTCCACCTCTGCTGTTACCACTCTGGTCCAAGCCCCCATCATCACATATCTAAGGTACTGCAGGGGCAAGACAGCAAGAGAAGAAAGAATAGATAGTTGTGGGTGATGAACAGATGAGGAGGAAGGAACCAGTGGGGACTCTGCAACTGGGAGCTAGGTAAACAAAGTATACTGAGAAGTCAGAGCCCTGAAGAGCTGTCATTACAATATGATGAGTCGGAGGTTCCCCCAGGACTGCCTGGCGGGTGCAGACCTGAAGAAGCCAGAACCCCAGGACTTTAGGGAAGGAGACAGAGATGGAACCCTCTGCAGTTAGATGACAGCTCAAACTATCTTACTTCTCTTTTGCAATTATATTCTAGCTTCATATGTTCTTAACATAACTCTCTAGAATTTTCTTGATGTTTTTAGTATGAAAAAACTAACATATCCCAATTAAATATGACTCCAGTTTCATTTAAAAATTATTTTTTGTGGCATTGTTATAGAAAATGTTTAGACATGATTAACACATGAATGTTAATGGTATACGTAAATGGTATGAATGTTAAGACAACAGTAATCATTAAACAACATAGCAACCAAAAATTCAACCAAATTCTGAATTCCAGAATTCAGAGATCCTGAAATACCCTTGCATTATATATGACAACAGTGTTAAATCAAATTGTTCTAGTTAAACCAACGTATAAGAATCTTATTCTGGTATCACAGACCTTCACAGTCAATATAATTATACTGCATATGGTCTGGTTCTGTCCATGACAATCACTAAGAACAGTTTTGGGTAAGTTAGAATTCTCATGTGATTACCAACCATAATAATGGAGGTGTTAGCCAGCAGTTATAATTACCGTCTGCAAACTCCCACTTTGTGAATATACTCTGAATAAAGGCTTGCTCTGCAATTTTCCTCCAATGTAACTGCCCATTTAAAAATGTATACTGAGGATTTGTCTGGTGGTCCAGTGGTTAAGACTCTGCACTTCGAATGCAAGAGGCTGTGGCTGGATCCCAAGTCAGGAAACTAAGATCCTAGATGCCAAGCAGCATGGCCAAAAAAGAAAAAAAAAAAAATTTTTTTTTTAGATATAAAAACATAAACTAAAGGAACAAACTAATAATCAGCATTGGAGGTTCTTTGTGTTCCTTTTCCATCTGAGGACGTAAGCAGTGCTCGGTTAACAAGTATAGGGCTCTTCTCAGTGACCCAGCAAATCAATGACACGCAACAGTTAACTGTTAGTCTGAGCACTGAACGTGAATGACCTAGGCTTTCTGGAAACAGGTTTCCAGTTTCACCATGGTGCCATAGTTTTAACACTCTGAAGTAAATCAATATTGTGGAAGTTATCAATGAGCTCCATTTCACAGAGCCTTTAAAACTCAATATGAAATCTCTGGTACAAGGCATCATGGAAGCATTCATATTTCAGAAGGAAATGTGTGCATTCAGTTCCCTAGACCAACTTTTGGAAATAAAGATAACTCTATATATCAATACGTAGACAACATATTAAAAAGCAGAAACATCACTTTGCCAACAAAGGTCTGTATAGTTAAAGCTATGGTTTTTCCAGTAGTCATGTATGGATGTGAGACTTGGACCACAAAGAAGACTGAGTGCCAAAAAATTGATGCTTTTGAATTATGGGGTTGGAGAAGACTCTTGAGAGTCCCTTGGACAGCAAGGAGATCCAACCAGTCAATCCTAGGAAATCAACCCTGAATATTCATTGGAAGGACTGATACTGAAGCCGAAGTTCCAATACTTTGGTCACCTGATGTGAAGAGCTGACCCACTGGAAAAGACCGTGATGCTGGAAAAGATTAAGAGGAGGAGGAGAAGGGGATGCAGAGGACAAGATGATTGGATGGCATCATTGACTCAATGGACATGAGTTTGAGCAAACTCCGGGAGATGGTGAAAGACAGGGAAGCCAGGCATGCTACAGTTCATGGGGTCACAGAGTAGGACACGACTTAGTGACTGAACAACAACAAATTAGTGACTGAACAACAACAGGGAAGGTCGTCCCAGTAATAAAGAGCAACCAGAATGTCCTGAGTGCTGGAGAGAGAGGAAATATCTTGTTTCACCCAGAACACAAGTTCTGATACTGAGAGCTAAGCCTGGAACCAGCAGGGTGAGGGAAGAGAGCAGAGGAAGGGCTGGCAAAGTAATTGCAAGGTATTGGATTACAGGTAAGGTTTCCTCTCTTTAAGATCTCCTTTAGGGATATAAACACCTCAGTAGATGAAGTGCTATCTGATTTAAAATACTACCGCACACCACTCTCCAAAGCCAGAGCACGATACGTAGGGCCCTTGAGCCCAGAGGAAGAAATTCAGAGAGGCTCTTTCTCCTTTGTCACAAATAAAATCAACTCCTTTACAATTCTTTTATAGCTACACCCACCAAGCTCCCTTGACCGGGGTATTATTTAACATCTCTGGAGATGGTGGAAGGAGCAATTTCCTTAACAGCTGATCTAAGTGTCCGGTCTGGGCTCTCCTGGTGTCTCAGTGGTAAAGAATACGTCTGCAATGCAGGAGACACAGAGATGCAAGTTCGATCCCTGGGTGGGGAAGATCCCTGGAGAAGGAAATGGCGATTCACGTACTCCACTCCATGGGGCCCCAGAGAGTCGGGCACGACTCAGCGAAGCATGTGGTCTACAGTACAATCTGAGCACCTGGTGAGGAATGCTCTCCATGATCCTGTTGCTGTTCAATGGCTCAGTCATGTCCGACTCTTTGCAACCCCAAGGACTGTAGCAAACCAGGCCTCCCTGTCCTTCGCTATCTTCAGGAATTTGCTCAAACTCATGCTCATTGAGTCTTAAACAACAAAACCATCCTGTCTGCTCTGCTCTGACCGTGTGGAAAACACTGCCAGGGCATGTGACCTAAGGGCATTGTTATTATTATTACTGTTATCACTGGAGGCACAGGAAAGGTTTCTCTTCTTCCTTTCTAGGCTCTTTAGCTGGTCTAGTAATTAACTGATAAAAGATTAACAGGAGAAAAGCAAACAAGTTTAATGACACGTGTATCTGGGGAAGACCCAGAAAAACTGAGTAACTCTGAAACGGTGGAAGCCCTCACCTTAAATGCCTTCTTCAGCTAAAGTAAAAGAAGAGGGTAGTAGGATACTCTCTGGGAGGTCACGAGGAAAAGCAGAGAAAACAAAGGTGAGGTTGTAATGCAGATTTAAGTTATCACCTTCTGCACCGCTGAGAGCTCTGCATTCATGATGAAGGTCATCTCCCTCCCACTTCCAGGAGCAGCCTGGAAAACACCCTTACAAATGGAGATTTCCCTTACACATGGAAATGTCTCTGATGCTGGGAAAGGTTGAGGAAAGAAGGGGGAGACAGAGGATGAGATGGTTGGATGACATCACCGACTCAGTGCACAGTTTGAGCAAACTCTGGGAGATGGTGAAGAGCAGGGAAGCCTGGCATGCTGCAGTCCATGGGGTCGCAAAGTCAGGCAGGACTGAGCAACTGAACAACAAAAACATCTAGTTGGGTTTTCCAATGCTTCTCCTGAGTCTGCAGTTTCTTAAAATAATCAGCCTCAAATAATCCTGATGCTGAAGAGACAGGAAGTGAAGTGGTCAATTCTGCACCCTGGTAAAATTTAACTGAGGTTCAAAAAGGTTAGGAAACTTGCCCTAAGTCAAGCAGTTAATAAGTGCTCCATGCAGATCCTGAACTTACACCTGTTTGACTCCAAAATCCTTGCGCAGAACTATTAAGGACGTCAGACAAAGCGAAGGTGTGCAATCACATCCCTCTCTTCAGCTTCCCCTTGAGACAACCTTGCCTGAGCTACTCTGACAGAAGAGCCAGAAATCAGCTCTGGCTATAAATTGTCTAAATGAAGGACTAAGTCATTCCATCATTCCAAGCTGGGCATCTCTTCTGATCCTGAGACACAGGAGTCTGTGGGACCCTGCAGAGTTTGGGAGCGCCCCCTCTTCTCCCTTCTCCTTCACCCACCGCCTCTGGGTACTACATGGGCAGTGCAGAATTCTGTCCCCACACCACAGACCAACTTGCCACAGCAGTCCCAGTTGCAGGGCAGACAGAAGAGAGGGGACTAGAGAGGAGAGTCCTATCGGTCCACAATTTTCCATTTCCAGGCTCAGAGAGGGAGCCACAGGCTGGTCACGAGGCAACCACGTCACTGCTCCACTGACCTGGTTTAAGGTCTATTAATTATGATCTGTTCTTCAAGGCCCGTGCTCTGGCCGGATGCACAATGGGGCACACAGGGGCTGAGTGGAGAGTGAGGACTGCCCCGCACAACACTCTCCACCTGCAGCAGGACTCACTGAGGCCCAGAAGTGCCAGCTAGTGGTCCCGGCCATGGCCCCACCTCATCCCCAGGGGAGGAGCCCTGTCCACTTACGCAGCCTCAGCCCCAGCTTTACCATCCTGGGGTACAACAGGGCCCCAGTCAGGCATGGGAACGAGGGGTCTAGAAGCCAGAGGGAGACCAGCTCCTGGGCAGATGAGTGTGGAGAGGGAAGGTAATAAGTACAGCTAGGTTGGGGGGGGGGGGGTGAGGTGATGAGCAGAGATAAGAAGCAAGAAGAGGTTTGTTGTAGAAAGAGGGAGCAGGCATGCAGAGAGGAGATGGGAGACACCAGCTCAGAAAGAAGAAGCTGAGAGGGTGAGAATCCAGGGTCTTGATGGCTTCTGAGCCCCCAGCTTCAGTCCCCAGGAGGCTCAGGAATACTGCAAATATGAGCATGGCTGTGTGCCCTCATATGGTCCACATGAGTGGGTTCCTGGCCACCAAAGACCTTTGACTAAAACCAACTATATAAGAGTATTAAAACAATCTTCCCTAGCATTCACTTTTCTTCAAGTCTTAACCAATTGGAGGGCTTCCCTGGTGGCTGGGACAGCAAAGAATCTGCCTGCAATGCAGGAGAACCAGGATCGATCCCTAGGTCGTAAGATCTCAAGAAGGGAATTGCAATCCCTCCAGTATTCTTGCTTGGGAAATCTCATGGACAGAAGATCCTGGTGGACTATAGTCCATGGGTCGAAAAGAGTCCAATCCTTAACTATAGTCTCTAGGCAAGTGCAACTCAACCGAGGCTGCATGCAAGCATACACATATGCACACACATGTGAACTCATGTTCACTTATACATGGACACACACAGACACACATACATGCATATGTCTAGATACACACACAAGAAAAATATCTACCCAGGGCTGCCAGGATGCAGCCAGGCTTGAGATTCCTGCAGAGACAAGTTTCTCAGTATAGCCAAGAGAAGCAAATTAAGAAACATTAGATACTCTCCCTTAAAAATCACAAAACACAGCCTTACTTAAAGAAGGCACGTCAGAAGACAAGTACAGTACGTCCCCTACATATGAACAAGTTCTATTCCTGGAAAGCATTCATAAGTCCAACAAAGTTAGCCTAGGTACCCAATCAACACAATTGGGTATACAGTGCTGTACTGTCATAGGTTTATGATACTCTTCACACAAATGACACACCCCAAAACAAAAAATAAAACATTTAAATGTTACAGTGCAATACCTTGAGAAGTACAGGAGCAGAGGACAACAGCTGCACACAAGGGCTGGCATTGAGTGAGAGAGAGGAGGTGGGAAATGGCAGAGCTGAACGGTCATCAGCAATAGGAGACGGAGGACAAGCTGCAAGGTCATTCATGCCTGAGGTTGATGGAACGCATGTTCACATCTCTGAAAGTTCCCAGCTTGAAGGTTCATATGTAGGGAACTTACTGTATTTGCATCCCTTGTTTTGAAGAGGAACTGTTGGAATTAGAACTAATTTCCCTAGTTCAAAAGGTTTTGTGTTCATCTCACTTTTGCAAATTAAAGCTTTTAGGAATCAGCAAGCCTATTATTTAAAGTGATCCTGGTGGGGGGGGGGTGGAAAAAAATCATTCTAATACACAAATAATGATCTCCTAGGTACAGCTGTGTTGAGACTTCAGATTCTTGTACCCAAGGCTTCTTAAAGTGGAGCAGACTTATGGCCTCAACACTGGCTTAAGCAAAATCCAATAGAGAAAGTAAGTCTGCCACCACAATGAACAGTACAATCCCTGAAGGCAGATTCTGGAGTCTTACATGGGGTTATTAATATGGGTAGTTGTTGCTGTTTAGTTGCTAAGTCGTGTCTGACTCCTTTGAGACCCCATGGAGTGTAGCCTGCCAGGCTCCTCTATCCATAGGATTTCCCAGGCAAGAATACTGGAGTGGGTTGACATTTCCTTCTCCAGGGGATCTTCCTGGCCCAGGGATTGAACCTGGGTCTCCTGCACTGCAGGCAGATTCTTTACCACTGAGTTACCTGGGAAGCCCTCATATGAGTAGAGTAGTTATTAATTTGGAGAGATGGATAGAAAGGCAGGCAGTAGCAGAAGGTTGGGAGTGATGTTAAGGATTTGCTCTAAGTGACCTCAGGATAGTATCACTCAAATGACTTCAAGGGAAAAAAGCGGGGGTGCGGGGAAGGCCTTCCATCAATATTCCATTGTACCAGTAGTTTTCAGACTGAATTTTAGATAAGATTGAGCCTCCAATATTGCCCTAAATAAATACAAGTATGCTCAGAAGAGGAAGCCTATTAAGGAGTAATTGACCATTAACACAGAAACTGAAAACGCTTGTCAGACACTTTGGTACTTAGTTTATTAGAGGAAAGTAAGACCCCTCGAAAAATAGAACCATTGGAGGGACTTCCCTGGTGGCCAGTGGCTAAGACTCTGAGTTCCCAATACCGGAGGCCTGGGTTCGATCCCTAGTCAGGGAACTAAGATCCCACAGGTTGCAACAGAGATCCTCCATGCCACAGTCAAAACTCAGCACAGTCAAAGAAATAAATATTTTAGAAAATTTAGAAAAAAGAAAAAAGAACCATGGGAAAGTGAAGTTTAGTGGGTTAAGGGTGACAGCTTAGAATCTGGTTGTGCTAGAGAGAAACCCAGCAATGACAGATCGGGGAGGGTGGAATGAAGAAACCAGGTACAGTCAAAGAGCACTGGAGGAGGGGAGTGGAGCCATAGCAAACCGCCGAAACACACTGCACCTGTCAGTTTCAACAGGTCTGTTCTTAAGAGTTACATTCTTCTTAATGGGATATTTGCACAGTGACGACCTTGAATGTCAAGCTGCTATTCTATTTCCATTCTAGGAACATCATTGTGCATTCACGTATCACACCATTCACAGAACATTCTGTTTACTTTGTCCCTAATCAGTGAAACTAGATTAGGTAGAAACACAAGCATTCTTCCTTTCATCGTACCATAGAATTCCCTCTGCGAAAACTGAGAACAAAGACGTTAGGTCATTAACTTTAACCAGCTTGGGAAACTAGTCACTGTTTGGCTCTTCCCAGGAGAAATCCATCCTGACTCATAAATGTAAACATCATCCACAGCCAACAGAAGGTGCTTTTCAAGATCCCACTACCTGAGGGTATCCATTACAGTCTTCCTAAGACAGAGGTTTTCCAATTATGGATCCTTTAAGTCACAAAGGCAAAAGTTATAAAAGAGCAACACAGGGCTACACATTTAGTGTCTCTAAAATCTAATCCATCTCACACACAAAAAAGAAAGCTTCAATATTAACACGCAAGGGAAACTATCTTAGTGACCAGTACAAGCACAGTATCAATATATGTGTGTTTGATGGTTAATGGCTCATTAGTTGAAAGAAGGAATGAGTGAAGGGAAATAGTCTTGTAACTTGTCACAGCTTAGACCATAAAGAATCCACCTGCAACACAGGAGCCCCAAGTTGGATCCCTGGGTCAGGAACGTCCCCTGGAGAAGGGAATGGCAGCCCACTCCAGTATTCTGGCCTGGAGAATTCCATGGACAGTGGAGCCTGGTGGGCTACAGTACCATTGCAAAGAGTAGGACACAACTGAGCAACTAACGCTTTTGTACCTAGACACTGTAAGTTCTTTTTTTCTCCCAGCATCTCTGCTTGTGACATCTTAGCTCCCTGACCAGGGGTGAAATCTGGGCCCCTGCAATGAAAGCACAGAGTCCTAACCACTGGACCACCAGGCAATTCCCTGAAAATTCTTATCTATCTTTCTCTCTCAGCATTTGCTTTCTCTGACAATATTACCAAATGTCTCTCTCCTCCACAGTTTTTGCATAAAACAACTTCTGTAGATGGTGATGATAAACACTAACAACAAATTGACTCACAAAGGCCCCTACTTTCCTGTTTCTCTAGATGAAAATATTTCAGCTAAAATTCTCCCCGCCTTACTTACACCTCATCCTCTGAGTTATTTGCTTGTTTGGGTTTACACCTTCAAATCAGCTTGATTTTGATTCACTCCCTCTTGAATCACAAACCCCAATTCTGCAGCCTAAAGCTGCTCACATCCAAAAAGGATGTGTGTTGAGGATGTGTGTTAATCTGCCTACCTAATCCCACCTTAACCAACAGGCAGCTTTTCCTGCATAGATTAATCACTCCCCTTCCCCCCAGCCCAAATTACAACACTGCCCTCCAATAAGGTTACACTGATTTTCATAGTGTCCTTTCTACAGATATTTCTAAGTGACTCCAATTCACTCCCTCAATTGCCTGGCTACACAGCACGCTTGTAAAGGGCATCAGTAACTCAAATGTAAAACATGTCCCAACCTTCAAGGCCTCCACCATGCTTAGATTCTCCACAGTCTCTCTCACTGTTCCAATACCAACTGCCTGTAGACTGAATAGTGTCTATGTGTGTGTGAGTGTAAGCACGTGTCCCACTCCCAAAACTTATCTGTTGAAACCTAACCCACAGGGTGATGTTTTGGGACGTGGGGCTTTCAAAAGGTGACTAGGTCTTGAGGGTGAAACCCATATGAATGGGATCAGTGCCCTTAAGAAAAGTAAAAGCGTTAGTCGCTCAGTCGTGTCTGACTCTTTGTGACCCCATGGACTGTAGCCTGCCAGGCTCCTCTGTCCATGGAATTCTCCAAGCAAGAATACTAGAGTTTGTTGCCATTCCCTTATCTAGCCAGGGATTGAACCCGGGTCTCCTGCATTGCAGGCAGATTCTTCACCACTGAGCCCCCAGGAAGTCCTTACAAACCAGCCCAAGAAAACTCCCTTGCCTCTTCCACCTTGTGAGGATACAATGAGAAGCTGGCAACCAGGAAAAGGGTTCTTGCCAGAGCCTGACCGTGGTGACACCCTGATTTCAGACTTTCAGCCTCCAGCACTATGTGTTGCTTTTAAGCCACTCACTCCATGGTACTTTGCTATAGCAGTCGAACCTTACAAGACATCAGCTTCTTTCTTCTAAGCTCAGTCTATACCCTCCTTTCAAATTCAACCTCTCTTCTACACACTTTTCAGTCATTTTTCAAATGCTTAAAATGATCACCTCTTGGCCAACTAGCAATGACCCACCTTTCTTGCCTTCAAGTTTACTTCCTCCCCAAACCCTTACTTTAGATGACTTGCCTACTTACTTAGGCCTTACTTAGGTAAGGTAATGTGCTACCTTTACCTATGTAAACACTAGGCAGTGATTGTGTCTGAAGTCCTCCATCAAGGACTGGAACCATCACTAGAGCATGCAGAGAGGGTGGCCAAAAAATTTGTTCAGATTTTTCCAAAACATCTTGAAAAACCCAAGATAACATTTTGGCCAATCAGCATGGAGAAACGATGCAGAGAAATACAAAAGGGTTACTGTTACTCTGCTGTTCAACAGAGATGATTCAAGGTTGCAAGCATGAGAGATAGTGGATACAAAGTGGATCAGACCTTGAGCTAATACATTGTAACTCCTTTCTTTGCCTACAGTTACGCCCATGGATACCAGATCCTAGAGGTAAAACAGACGTAACTCATTTTAAGAAAATTGGGAAAATTTGAAAAGAAAAAAAAAATTGGGAAAATTTGAATCTATTTTATTTATTTATGGGGTGCCCATATGTGCAAACCACTAAACAAATATTTAATGAGTTCCTATTATCTTAAGGCACTTTGCCTGTGGTTGGGAATACAGAAGACAGGAAGTCCTTGCCCTCAGGGAACTTTCAACTTAGTGAAATGCAGTTAAACAAGAACAGCAACACAGTGCGATTAGTGCAGGTGAAGGAGCAGAGCACCACCTGCACAGGAGCACCAAGGGCTCACAAACCCAATCAGGATCCAGTCGGGATGGAGAACTAGAGGCATAGGAGAAAGGCCCACACAAGAGGCCAGGTGAGCACCAGAAGGGAGGGCAAATACTAGACAGGGTCTCAGGGCGGGGGGTGCTACATAGCACTGACACGATCACCTTACAGTCCTCCTGGGAGAACAACCTAAGTCAGAGATGGAAATGATTTAGGATGGAGCTGGCTTTCCAATCGGAGTTCTGAGCAGCCTGGTTCATCAGGAGATCAGAAAAGAGAAAGTTCCCCCATGGAAGGCATGAAGACTGCGGGTAGAAAAGGGGACCTGAGGGGCTTCCCTGCTGGCTCTTTGACAAAGAATCTGCCTGCCAGTGCAGGAGACACTGGTTCAATCTCTGATCCAGGAAGATCCCACAGGACGTGGAGCAACTAAGCCCATGTGCCACAACTACTGAGCCTGGGAGCTGCAACAAGAAAAGCCATCGCAATGAGAAGCAACTAGAGAAAAGTCCACATAGCAACGAAGACCCAGCCAGCCAAAAATGAAATAATAAATAACATTTTAAGAAAGAAAAGGGGATCTGAGCTAATCAGCCACAGAACAATGGGTACATGTGGTGGGAGGAACTGCTGCCAGGGCCATGACCTGAACAGATTATAAATGGGTGGAGAAGAGGGCATCTTCCAGGCAAAGTAGAACAGAAATCTACAGACAGCAGACCAAGGGGAAAGGCTGTTCAGGGATTATTTAGCTTCAGAGTCAAGTAACTCCTAGCCTATTAAAATAACTGAGACGTGTATACGCACCTCTAGAGAAATTTGAAAAATCAGACTGCATGGTAATGTGGAAACAGTCCTTAACTAGCAATCAGGAGACCTTTCTGGTCTTCCTTGAGCCTCTGTCAAATGAGGGTGCATAAGGACAGTGTCCCAAAATGAGAAGGTAAATTAACTTAGTCCTTCCCTGCATTCTTTTTCTTCTTCTTAAAAACAGAAAAAGAAAACAGAATATAGTCTACATGTGTAGTGCTCACAGGCAAAACTACTGCTTTGCGAGACATTTGCTTCAGATATATAGACACCGATGTGTATGTGTGCTTGGTTTAGATGTAAAATATAAAATATGTTCCTTCTTGTGGGGTCACAATCAAAACAGTTTGAAAAGCACAAGGTGTGTAAGGTTTCTTTAAATCCTAAGATTGTCATTTAGCCTATAAGTTCTAACCTATTTAACAGGTGAGTAAATCAACCTTGATGTGAGTTCTGGCATAAAACTAAATCAATTCCAGGCAAAGGTGAGCTATGTGCTCAGCTATGTGCTGTGTGTCTGTGTGTGATAAATTACTTCACTTGTGTTCGATTCTTTGGGACTCTATGAACCGTAGCCCACCAGGCTCCTCTGTCCATGGGATTCTCCAGGCAAGAATACTGGAGTAGGTTACCATGCCCTCCTCCAGAGGATGTTCCCGACACAGGGATTGAACCTACATCTCTTATGTCTCCTGCACAGGCAGGCAGGTTCTTTACCACTAGCACCACCCCATCACACAATTCAAAATTTAACCTTACCCAAAGCCATGCCCATAATTAAATTACATATGACACACGTCTCTGGGAAATAATTATGCCTCATGTATGTTGTAACACAGACACACCTGCATATTCAGGGCAAAGGATTTGCCTCACATCTGAAAAAGATTTCATTGTAATCTAGACACTTACATATAGGAACAGTGTTCTACAGAAATTTCACCAAACAACCTACTCAAAGTGGGATTATGTTTCACTTTAAGATCTAATGCCAACCCTTAATTTTAATACCTTGACCAACAGCAACTACTAGCAATCGATCATGTGTGACAAATATGTATTTGAAACTCTTTATTGAAACAGGTGACTTTTTAACTACTTGTAGATTCTGACTCAGGGGCTTCCCTGGTGGCTCAGCAGTAAAGAATCCACCTGTCAATGCAGGAGACAAAGACTTAATCCCTGGATCAGGAAGATCCCCTGGAGAAGAAAATGGCTACCCACTCCAGTATTCTTGCCTGGAGACTCCCATGGAGAGAGGTGCCTGGTGGGCTACAGTCCATGGAGGTCTCAAGAATTGTACAACCTCAGCCTAAACCACTTTCAAAAAGCTTCATCCAAACGAAGTCCTTCAAGACCTCAGGAGAAGAATGAGAATAAGTATTTCCCTGATGGATAGGCCATTTCCCCAGAAAGGCAGAGAATAATTTATGAACATATGCATGAACAGGAATGAGGACAAAAATCACTAATGCTGGCAGTCTGCAAGTGCCAGGCAAACACATTTTAGATAAAGACTACACCTGTCAGTATCGTAACAGTGCCAATCATACCTATTCTGGGGGCTCTTTCATCTGAAGCAATCTGATGTCAGAGAAGACATGACCTCAGGTGTTTTCACCATCCTGCTACCAGGTGGCTGGGGTGAAGCCACAGACACCCAGACTGGAGCACAAACAGGTGGACGTGACTTGCCCACTTACCAGACTTCTGGGTGACTAGAGACTAAAACTCGTTTGGTTTGCTTGTCTTACCATGTCTAGCCCCAAAACCAAGCCCCCAGTTTGTGCCTTGCACATAAAAGACTCCCTATGGAGGGACACTTCCTACTACTGAGGACACTTCCTAGTCCTTCTGTGAATGCTAATTCAAGGTCAAGAGATTCCGCAAGCCCTTTAAGCACAAGATTCGAACTCCTCCTGGGTTTTTGTGGGGGTTTTTGGGTTTTTTTTTAACTAAGTTTCTGATAAAGATGCCAGGCCCACCACCACCAGCTAAACTTCCTGACCACCGTGCCAGCTACTCAGCCCCAGAAGTCCAACTTCACACCACCCGATCTTCCAGCTCCCTCCAAGGCAGCCCAGACGTGGCCCCGCTGAGCACTTTACAACCGGAACGTATTTTGGAAGCCGTCCCGCCGCGCCCCCTGACTTTACAAGGAAGGAAACAAGAGGTTTGAGCTCATGCGCCTTGCCCAAGGTCACTTCACCCTGAGGCCCTCCAGCCTCTGGCCGCCGGTTCACACAAACTCAACGCGAACCAAGTTGTCTCTGCCCCGTATTTAAGCATGCCCACACTGCCACTTGTGGTGCCCAAAACCACAAAAGACCCAGCTGGGGAGATCGGGGGCACCCAGGAGTGCCAAAGCAGGCAAAACCCTGCGAATCTGAACTCTCCAGGAACCAGAGGGCTGGCGGGGTTCTTGAAGGGGGTGAAAGAAAGCCAGGGATGGAAAAGAAAAGAGAAGCCACGACGGCCGCGGAGCGGGGTGTGTGTATGCGTGGGGGGAGGAAATTTCTGCTCGCCCACAACCCCGAAGGAGGGTCCCTCTCCCCTCAGGCCGCCCCCAGAGGCCCCCAGGGGATGCCAGCCCGGCCCCCTCGCAGCGGCCGGCCAGGCCTGGCGACCCTCGCAGGGCTCACCGGGTGCGCAGCGCCTGCCACGCGGCGTCGATGTCGGCGTAGAGGTTCTTCTCGGAGGGCTTGCCGGAGCTGACGCCGTAGCCGGAGTAGTCGTAGGAGAAGATGTTGCAGTTGATGCGCGAGCCCAGGCCGATGTAGAAGCTGCACATCTGGCCCAGGTCCACCGCGTTGCCGTGCGAGAAGAGCAGCGTGTAGCGGCTGGAGGGCGCGCAGCGCACGAACATGCAGCCTAGCCGGTTGTCCCGGGCGGTGCGCGAGAAGAAGACCTCGACGGCGTCCAGCTCGCGCTGCGAGTACTGCCAGTCGGCGCGCTCGCTCAGGTGCAGGCTGCACGCGCCGGGCCCGGCGCCCCCCTCCTCGGGCTGCTGCTGCGGCGCCGGCTGGGCCGCGGCGGAGGCGGAGGAGGTGGAAGCGGCCGAGGCCGGAGCGGGCGCGCCGGGGCCGCGCTGCTCCGGCGCCAGCACCGTGTAGGTGGGCTCGGGCGGCAGGAAGGCCAGCTTGGCGGCGATGCGGCTCGGGCAGGGCGGGCAGCAGAAGAGCCAGCACAGCTCGCCCAGCGAGAAGCCGTTCATCCTGGGGCCTGGTTCGGGCATCGGGGCGGCTGGAGCGCGCCGCCGCCGCCGCCGGCACGGCAGGCAGGCAGGCAGGCAGGCAGGCCGGCTGGGGAGCGAGGGCGGGCGGGCGCGCGGCGAGGAGCGGGCGAGCGGAGGGCGGCTGCGGCCCGCCCGCCCGGCGGCTGGAGGAGGGGGCGGGGAAGCGCAGGGGGGGGAGGCGGGGCCGGCCCGGCGGGCGCGGCGCTGGGAGCCCTGGCGGGTCAGCGGCGGCCCCGCGGGCCGGGAGAGGCGCGGGCGTCCGGGGCCCGCGCGCGGCACACAAAGCCGGCGGCGGCGGCCATGCCGGCTGGAGCGCGCCGCCCCCACCCCTGCCCCCGCCCCCCGGCTCCCGCACGCCCGCCGCCGCCGCCGCCTCTTCCGGGTTACAGCGGGCCCGCGCCCCTGCCGGGACCCGGGCCGGGCGGGCGTCTGGGCGGGGCTGCCCCGCCGCCTACCCCGACTCCGCGCGCGGGGGCGCGGGCACCTGCTTTGGCCTGGGAAGCGCGTCCTCCTCCCCGGGACGCCCCGGCGCCCGGAGCAGGGTCTGTATGCAGGGGCAAGTGGGCAGATCCCCAGAGGGGTTCCGGGAGGGGACGCGAGCACCTTTGCCCCCCTGGGAAGCAAGACCGGAGGCCGACAGGGCCTCTCCGGGAGCGCAGAGGCCCGGAACAGCGGAGCGCTCCTGGTTAGGCATGGGGGCACGTGGGCCGATCGGGAGACGGTGGCGGGTGGGGACAACGGACTCTTCCTCTCTTTCCCCTCTCCCTGGAATTCCCTTCCCCAAATCCAAGTTTTCTCATGCGTGGAGATTTGGGGGAATTTATTGAACAATTAACGAATGAAAGAGACTTGAAATGAACCTGAAATTCTTGGCTCTTTGTGTCCATTGGTGCTTTCTGAACTGGCTCTTCCCAAAGTCTCAGGACCATCAGGGGAACTGGTGGTGTGGGATAGAGCGCCGATGGATCGCTGCATCTCCCTGTTACAGGAGGTTGTTTCTGCCTGTGTAGCTACAGTACTGAGCTTCCCTGGTGGCTCAGTGGTAAAAAATCCGCCTGCCAATGCAGGAGAACCAGGTTCGATCCCTGGGTGGGGAAGATACACTGGAGTAGGAAATGGTACCCCACTCCTGTATTCTTGCCTGGAGAATCTCATGGACAGAGGACCCTGGTGGGCCCCAGCCCATAGGGTCACAAAGAGTCAGACACATCTTACCAACTAAACACTTTCCTAGGAGCATGACTGGGCCTTCAGTAAACCCCGGTGTCCATAATAGTCAGCTATTATAACAGGGCCACTCTATATATTTAGTAATATACTACGTTGCCACTGTCCTTTCTCATCCCAAGGGCAGTAGATTTTCTGGTGGTAACTAGGTGTCCTTTACAGCCCTAGTTCCTCTAGACTTGTTTCTGGAATCCAGGATTTTTAATGGTCTTAATCAGGAGAGATTTTACGATGATTTAAATCCATTGTAATCTTGGCACTCACCTTTAAGTGATATTTTTTTTTCCCAAATATTACTCTCAGTGTCTTGAAACTGAGTAGCCTCTGGTGCCAATTTCACAGAGCCTTCCACAACTTCCTTTTTCCTCCTGATTTGGCAGCTGAATTCCCTTTCAGGAATTGACAGGAGATACCCTTCCTGATTGCCAGCAGGGCAGCTAGAGACAAGGAAATTGGCAGCATAACCACTCTGGGTCTCTTGTGTTAACTCACAGATGTCCAGGAGAATTTAAACTTTCCTCTTGGCTTTTGTGGAAGGTGTTATTTTTGAGCACCCTCATCTAAATGAATTTGCCCATCTTGATTGCAGTAACCTTTCGGACCAGGTTTGAAAAGATTATTTGTTCTCTAAAATAAGTTTTAAATGTTGTTGAAACTGTCTGAAAAATTGGCTAAAGAAAACTTGGTTAGCAAAGCTTGTTCTGATTAAATATTTGAAGTCTATTTTAAAGTTATTCACACTTGGTGATCTTTCACCCAAAACCTTTTTTTTTTTTTCTTTGTTTCTTTCTTCTAATTTATTTGGCTAGCTGAAGAATGTGGTATTTACTGCCCCAACCAGGGATGGGACCCGCGCCCCCTGCATTGTAATCATGGAATCTTAACCACTGGACCACCAGTTGTTGTTGCTCAGTCTTGTTCGGACTCTGTGACCCCAGGGAAGGCCCCAAGACCAAATTTTTATCTTCTGGAGGTTAGTTTCCCTTTTTAAAAAGCTGTATAACTTGCTACTGAATACAAAAATACTGTTGGCATTCAGCATCTATTGATGTAATGTTTCCTATGCTCACAGTACCTAAGATGTTAGAACTTTTGTGTTGAAGCTATAAAGAGAAGACAGTCCCTGCTTTCAGACACCTTACAATTTAACTAGAGTATTGGCAGAAGATTCAGAACATTTTTCCCTGTGAATTAAAAAAAAAAAAAAAAAAGAACAAAACCCCAAAAGCTAAGGAAATGGTTTTGAATCCTGATTCAGTGGTGATATTTCTGTGGGAAGGTAAGATGATTGGCCAAGTGTGTCACTCTCTAATCTTTTCAAGATGAGAATAGAATTTGGAGGACTTTCCTGGTGGTCCAGTGGTTAAGAATCTGTGCTTCCAATGCAGGGGTGCAGGTTCAATCCCTGGCTGGGGAACTAAGATCCTACTAACTGCCCAGCCAAAAAGAAAAATATTTGTTTATATTCCTAAAGGATTTGTGGAGCGAGCATCATGCAGTGTAATACCAATAAATACATAAGTAAATAAAAGCCTGGTTTTTATTTTCATTCTCTTAGAAGATTACACAGAGGTGGATTCAAAGAGTATTTATTTCCCTGGACAGTATGTTGGTTCAGGTTTGTGTGAATATTAAATTGAGACCCTCTTTTATTTATTTATTTATTTTTTTTTTCAGTGGGTTTTGTCATACATTGATATGAATCAGCCATAGAGTTACACGAATTCCCCATCCCGGTCTCCCATCCCACCTCCCTCTCCACCCGATTCCTCTGGATCTTCCCAGCCCAACAGGCCCGAGCACTTGACTCATGCCTCCCACCTGGGCTGGTGGTCTGTTTCACCACAGATAATATACATGCTGTTCTTTCGAAACATCCCACCCTCCCCTTCTCCCACAGAGTTCAAAAGTCCGTTCTGTACTTCTGCGTCTCTTCTTCTGCCCTGCATATAGGGCCATCGTTACCATCTTTCTAAATTCCGTATATATGTGTTAGTATACTGTAATGTTCTTTATCTTTCTGGCTCACCTCACTCTGTATAATGGGCTCCAGTTTCATCCATCTCATTAGAACTGATTCAAATGAATTCTTTTTAACGGCTGAGTAATATTCCATGGTGTATATGTACCACAGCTTCCTTATCCATTCATCTGCTGATGGGCATCTAGGTTGCTTCCATGTCCTGGCTATTATAAACAGTGCTGCGATGAACATTGGGGTGCACGTGTCTCTTTCAGATCTGGATTCCTCAGTGTGTATGCCCAGAAGTGGTATTGCTGGTGAAACCCTCTTTTAAATGAGTTTGCCCATACTGATTCCAGTAACCTTTTGGACCTGGCTTCAAAAGACTGTCTTCATGAAAGTGATTTTTCGATGTTTTTGAGCTATCCAAAAAGTTAGCCAAAGAAAATCTGGTTGATGAAGACTGTTCAGACTATGTATTTGAAGTCTATTTTTAAGTTATTCACACTTGAAGTTTTATCCCAAACCAAAGTTTTTGTGTATGCTGTAGAATAGAGCTCCCCAAACTCTCTCACCTCATGCCTCTTCTAGTCATAGTCAAATTTATGTAGCCCCTCAACACAATGCCCTTCCCCAGGAGGGAGAGTTTAATATCTCTGCCACACTTCTCACACCCACGACAAAGGTGGCAGCCTGCCTTGGCATACTGGTTGCAAAACTTCAGTGTGCAGCCCAGGAAGAATAAATTTGCCCTATATATTTGCAAATCTATTTTCAAAGGTCAGGGATTACTAACTGATCACTTTGATCTTAAAGAATGTCTGTTTGAAAAAAAAAAAAGAATGTTTGGCTCTTCCTGCGTTTTAGTAGAGAAAGGTAAAACTTTGAGTCTGGGTCAGCAGGCATATTTACTAAGTACTTACCATGAGTTGGTCACTGAGTCAATCTGTGGAAGGCAGAGGTGGCTAAGACAGCTTCTTCTGCCCTCAACAAGCTCATTGAACGATTTACTGCACAGACTAACTATGCATCCTGCTAAGCCATTCTGGGTCAGTAAACTGAACAGGGTTCCAAGTAGTTAAATGCACTGGTCTCTACTATTTAATATTGGCTTTTTGCACATTGAATTTTTCTTCCCGATCAGTCTGCCTGATTCTGAGTTGCTCAAGATCACCCCACTTGTGTCAGCGTTTTTCACTGACCATCAGAGGATATTTATGCTTCAAAACGATATGGTTGTTTCAGTGGAAGGTAAAGAGAGATCAAAAATACATTGACCCCTGGGAATTCCCTGGTGGTCCAGTAGTTAGGACTTGACACTTTCACTGCAGGGTCCAGGTTCAATCCCTGGTCAGGGAACTAAGATCCCACAAGCTGAGCATCATGACCAAATTAGAGGGGGGGAAAAAAAAATATATATATATATAGAGAGAGAGAGAGAGAGAGCCCTGTTTGTTTGTTTTTTTCTTTAAATTTAGGACTGAATGCTCTGTGAAGGCTAGGATGATGTCTGTTTTGGTCACTGTTTCCTCTATGCCTCGTTTAAAGAAGATGCTCAGGAAATATTAATTAAATTGATCAATTAAATAATGAGTGAGTGATTTAGTGAATGCACCAAAAGACCAAGGTTATTCCTCCTCTTTCAGATAGTATTGTCAGAGTACAGGCTTTGAGAAAGACAAAAAGAAGCCCAAGTCCATGCCAGCATCCCCCTAGGAACAGACTACACATGTCTGCTGGCTAAGGAATTGTGGCATTCTCCCCATCTTTCTTACTATTGATAACAGAGATCAGGTTTGTTCTGGGCAACAATGCTCCGAGTTAAGACACATAGTCACCTGGCCTCCCCTGCTGTGAAGATGGCCACAGGACACAGTTCTGGCCAATAGTCTCTAAGTGAAGTGTTTTTCGGAGTTTCTAGAAAGACTTAACAGAACCAAACTTATCTGGCATGTTTCTCTTTTCCTGTCCCTTACTTCCCACTTGGGTAGCAAGCATTATTATTACTAGAGCTGTGAGAGCCGCCTTGCCACAATGAGAGTGAATGTCATAGTTGAAGATGGTGGAGAAGAAAAAGAAAAGTCTAGGCCCCTCATGACATTGCTGAACAACTGCCCAGCTTTGCCTTCACCAGGGCTTTTTACTTTGTTTTTAAGTATTGAATTTGTTACAATATTGCTTCTCTTTTGTATTTTGGGTTTTTGGCCACAAGGCGTGTGGGATCTTAGTTCCCCAACCAGGGGCTAAACCTAGGCCCCCTGCTTGGGAAGGCTGAGTCTTAACCACTGGACCACCAGGGAAGCCCCTGAGCTGCTTGTTATATGAGAACACTAAGTCCCTTTATGTAACTGTATTAATAGTTGAGTATTTTGTTATCTGTAGCCTAATGCAATAATTAGGAATCTGATTAGGAAACAGAAAGGAAAGATCCAAACATTGTTCTTAACTGCTTTCTCAATAAAGTCAACGAATATTTTGTTGATAACAGTGGAATAGCTATGGCTGCTTTTTCCTCCATTTAAAAAAATTATAAAAGTGTGACTAAAGATGGGGTAGACTTTTGAGGAGATATCTATTAAACAAATCCTTTGGAAAAGTGAAGAAAATCAAGCCGATAATTTTGAAGATAGTATAGATAACATTTAGGCCATTCTGGGAAATCTGAGCCAGTGCTCATTAGGGTAAGGGCCTGCCATTCAACTGAAAGCTTTTGGAGGTGAAGTATCTTTTTCCCAGAACCTCTCAGCCTAAGGGCTCTTATCAAGAGTGTTGTAAATGAGGTCACTGGAGCCCCAGCTGGGGAGAGAGCTCAGAGACCCATGAAATGCTGAGAAAGCACCAGAGAAATAAGGATTGAGAGAAATCAAACACCAACCACCCACAGATAGGTGCTTTCACATGGATGATTGTGTCCTCAGACCTGCATTTCTTACTAGTCTTCTCCTATTCACGGATTCTTAATGGGAGGGCCAGAGTCCCCAGAATCTATCTCAGAATTTGGACTTGATGAGCTGCTTGAAGATAAGAATTTGTTTCCCCTGCACAATCAGCATAAAACCTTATGTCTTAGCACATAATAGGAACTCTGAACAGACTTAACTGGTTGCTGGAATTCAATTTCTAATAATCTCTAAATGTTTGTTTCATGTGCAAGCATGTAATAGGTTATAGAAGTGACTTTTTTAGAAATGGGAAGTGAGAAGGCACAGCCTTTTATATGCTGAGCTTGCAAATTTAGTTTTATAGTGATAATGCACAATATGGCTTCAATTTTAAGGTGTTTTGTTTTTTTTTAAATTTCAGATAGCTGCACATGAAAACTGTCCATGAGTGATTGATCTGTAGTGTTATTCCAGGGAATTTACAGTAATGAATGTTAAGGACATACTCAAAAAAACAGTAATACCGGCATAAGACCAGACAGATCTAGCTGTCTGTGGATATTTCATGTGTAATAAATTTGATGTTTTAAATTGGTAGGATTATACTAACTTATTTAGCAATTAGCTAAATATTTTTTAAAAAGATAAAGTTCAATTCTGATAGATTAAAAAAAAAAAAAGGAAACCAAAAGACAGCTGGAAAATATAGATGAAGATTTATATATCTTTGAGCAAAATACCAAAGGCAGAAACCACATAGGAAAAAGTTAGTGATCTGACCACGTAATTTTCAATCTTCTTTATATTAAAATTAATTTATATATGAAATGAGATGATGTTGACTTGCTGCCAAAAAATAAAAAAGAAACAAAATTGATTAATAAGGACTTGATAATTGTTGAATCTGGGGCTTGAGTTGATGAGTACATGGGGGTTTCATATGCAATTGTCTCTACTTTTGTATATATTAGAACTTTTCCATAATAAATAATGTATATTTTTTTTAATTTTAGGATTTTGAAAAACAATCTAGACCAAATTATTTGCCATCAATTCATTTAAAAAGAAAAAGACAAAACACCCCAATGGGGAAAATGGATAAAATATTTGAACAAGCATTTTATAAAAAGGAGTACAAATAACCAATAGGTATGTGAGAAAAAGTTTAGACTCAGTTTTAAAAGCAAATTTCAAAAATTTATTTTGAACTTTCTTGCACTGACCCAAATTTTTTGAAAAAAATGGAATAAAAGCTACTAGGGCTCTGTTGGACATGATTTAGAAAAGTAAACACTCTCAGATACAACTTTCTGGTGGAAATATTAATTGGGACAACCTTCTGGAGAGAAACTTCACAATATATGTCAGAAGACTTAAAATATGTCAAACTTGTAATCAAGTAATTCAAGTTGAAATTTAGCCTAAGGAAATAATCCATTTTGCACATAGATTTTAAATACTAGAATGTTTGTAACAGTATAGTTTGTAATGGCAAACAAAGCAAAACAAAAAATTGAAAACATCAGAGTCTAAGAAAGAAAATGATAGCACATCCAGACAATAGACCAATATGTGCCATTAAAACTGAGATGAAAGAGCCATATTTGTTATCATAGGAAAATATCCAGAATATGTCTAGTGAAAACAGCACAAAATATGTACAACATGTATCAACAACATGTATCAATAAATATACTTTAAAAGTTTAAACCCAGAAAAAAAAAATCACTGATGAATGAGATTTTGGGGGTTTGGGTTTGGTTGGTTGTTTCTGTGTATATTCTTTAAGTTCTAGGTGTGTATTATTTTATAATTTAAAATGAGTAAGTTATTATCAACCAAACCAAAAAAAAAAAAAAGGAATGAAAATATTTTAGAGTAATGAAGATGTTCTTCTGGATACTTGGAGATTCTTCAAAAATTAACTTCCCAAAGATAATTTCTCATTCACACGAGGACGAAGTAATTTTACTATAATTGAGTTGAGCAAAGCTCTACCAAGACTTACTATGTGCCAGAAACGTGGTGGTTTCTGCAGGAAATGCAAAGATTAACAAAACAGCCCACACCCCACCCTCAAGGACCATCCTTCTCTCTTGGAGTCTATGGTATCTGGCTGCCTGGGCTTTCACAATGCTGGTACCTGCTTAGTGCAGAAATGTGCTTTACTGCTCAGAGTGTTTTGTTTTTTGTTTTTTCCAGTGTGCTTACTTTCTCCTTCTCCTCCCTTCTCTACCTTCCTTTCCCTAAAAATGAGGCAGTCATTTCTCTCAGTGAGGCCCCACCAGGTGAAGAGCCTGACTTTACAATTCTGTTGCCTCACACCTCCTGATGTTCTCATTTCTTCTCCACTGAACTATACGCAAACGTTGTCACTACCTGGACCTTGTTATATGGCACTGTGTCATTCCCTGGAAGTTACAATTCCTTTTTCTTATTACAATTTCCTATTCCATCACCTCTCTCCTTTCTTCTCATTGAACCTCTTGCAAATTCTCTTGTTACCCACTCCTTCTTTGATTGGGCAGCCTAGAATGCTTGTCCTGACCTTGGTCCTTTCTTTCTTTTTCTTCCTTTTGGCTGCACTACGCAGCATGAGGGATCTTAGTTCCCCAACCAGGGATTGAACCTAGGCCCCTGGCAGTGGAAGTGCAGAGTCCTAACCACTGAGAACTCCCCTGACCTTGGCCTTATGGACAGTGAGTCATGTCAATAATATTCTCATTGAAACGCTAATACGCAACCCTCATCATGTGTATTGTCTCTCTGCTGTGCTCACTTGCTAACCCCCTTTCCTGGTTAGACAGTAAAGAATCTTCCTCAAATGCAGAAGATCCAGGTTCGATCCCTGGGTCGGTAAGATCCCCTAGAGAAGGGAATGGCTACCCACTCCAGTGACCTTGCCTAGAGAATTCCATGGACAGAGGAGCCTGGCAGGCTACAGTCCATGGGTTTGCAAAGAGTCAGACACTAATTACTGAATGACTAACACTTTCACTTTCATGGTTGGAGCAAATGCTTAGCAAAATATCAAGCCTCTACTCTGTGCCATGTAGATCAGTAAAGAGCTGGGATATCAAGATGTAATCACTTTAAAAACTGCTTTTGTTACTGAGCGCAAGCTCATGCAGCTTGCCACATGAAAGGTTACTAAATCAAGAGATGAGTTGTAGGGGCAAAAAATAGCAACTTTATTTTGAAAACCAACAGACCAAGAGGGTGGTGGACTAGTGTCCCAAAGAACCATCTTACCTGTACTCCTTCCACACTTTGGCTTCTAACAAAACTGGAACTTGGTAGTCTTTAGATAAATGGATTCAGAGAGACATAATAAACAAAGTGGAGACAGGACCTGGAAACCATAAATGATACACATTCTCTAATCTGGGATGGGCTCCAAGTGGGTGGCCCTGGTTTCTGACAACAGGGGAATGTCCTGCTGGACAGGCAGAACTCGCTTAGTCACTCAGCATCCATTCAGTTCCTGTTCTGTGCCAGCCCAGTCAGGCAAGTGCTAATAGAGGCAAATAGAGAATGCTGTGAAGCAACAGGGAAGCAATCAAACTCCACCCCCATGAAGCAGGCAATCAGGAAAGACTTCAGGGAGGAGGTGGCTTTTTTTTTTTTTTTTTTTTTTTTGGTCTTAGCACACTGCTTGTGGGATCTTAGTTTCCCAACCAAGAATTGAACCCAGGCCCTCAGCAGTGAAAACACAGAGTCTTAGTCACCAGGCTGCTAGGGAAGTCCCCAGGAAGGTGACTTTTGAGCAAGAGAAAATATCCTGAATGTATAGGGACAGGCAGTTGAAGTTGCAACCCAGGAAGTCAATCAGTGTCTGGAGGGAGAGAATTCACATTCATAAAGCCCTACCTCCATGCTAGCCAGTAACTAAGGACTTGTCTCAGGTTTTATTGCCTGGGAAGCTGATTGTGAGTTGAGGTTCACATGTGGGAAGTTTGTCAGGGAGAGCGCTTGGAATCAAAAGCTGTGAAGGACATCAAATTGGACAGAAAGAGAAGTTAGTCTGTGATGCGGTCTTTGTTGTTCAGTTGCTCAGTTGTGTCCCAACTCTTTGTGACCCCATGAACTGCAGCACCCTAGGCTTCCCTGTCCTCCACTATTTCCCAGAGCTTGCTCAAACTCATGTCCATTGGGTCAGTGATGCCATCCAACCATCTCATCCACTGCTGTCCCCTTCTTCTCCTACCTTCAATCTTCCCAGCAGCAGGGTCTTTTCTAATGAGTCAGCTCTTCACATCAGGTGGCCAAAGTTTTGGAGCTTCAGCTTCAACAACAGTCCTTCCAATGAATATTCAGCACTGATTTCCTTTAGGATTGGCTGGTTTTATTTCCTTGCAGTCCAAAGAACTCTTAAGAGTCTTCTTCAACACCATAGTTGTAAAGCATCAATTCTTCATCGCTCAGCCTTCTTAATGGTCCAACTCTCACATCTGTACATGACTACTGGAAGAGGAGGTTGAGTGCAGAAGAGAATCAAGAACACAAAGAGAGGACCAGGCTTGACCAAGGATATTTCACCTACAAGATCAGTTGTAAATGAGAGAGGAGATGTATTTACATGGAGAGTGTGAGGTCATGAGTAGGTGGGTTGAAGGAATTCTTCAGCTGGTCAATAAGTTTTGCTGGTGGTTATCACCCTCCAAAGGATTCAGTGGTTTAATAAGGAAAGCTGGGGGTGGGATGGAGACTCAAGAGGGAGGGGATATATGTATACTTATAGATGGTTCACACTGTTGTACAACAGAAACCAGCACAACATTGTAAAGTGATTATCCTCCAAATAAAAATAAAGAAAATAAAGAATGCGAGGTTTGGAACATGGCCTTGGAATGTGTGACAGCGTGTGACTCCAGGTCGAGTGAGGACCTGGTTAAAGTTCTGGGAAAGCCATTCACTGAAAAAAAAACTCTTGACTGAGTAATGGTATTTACAAAATGAGCCTGCAGTGCCTGATCAAACACTGAGCTTTAGGAAGGAATCTCAGACAGGTTATTCGTCTTTAAAATTACTCATCTAGTGAGAGAAAGCAAAACCTAAGCATAATGTTAATTAAGTCGGGGGGGGAGGGGAATCACACAATCTAACATTCATTTGGTTTCATATTCAGTGCAAAAAAATCTTCCTAACAAATTCATCCCTGTAATCAAATGATTTCTATATCTATAAACTTAGATATGAGATTTGTGATTTACAGTGAAAGAGAGAAATGTTGGCGAGTTGAGAGGAGTTGTTGTCTTCTTTGTGAATCTGATGTGGAATGACAGAGGGAAGTCATTTCTAGATAGATCTGGAGGAAACTGGCCAAAGACAATGATAGATCTACATGCAAAAGTATGCATATCAAACTCCATGTGACAACTGTGTGCTGTGAGTAGCGTTAATGTTTTCTATGGGGCTGCTGCATGCAGATCAGAGTGGTAATATTATCCATTCATAAACAGATATGACTTTGTCAGAATCTCTGCAGTTAGAATCCAGGCTCAAGCTGTGGGAGGAATCAGCAGGCAGAAGAAGCTGGGGCCCTATATTTGGTATCTCTGTTTCAGACAACCCTCTCTGCCCTGCCCAAGCTCCACTGTCCAACCAAGAGAGACTAGAGAACCATTAGACCCAAAGAAGTTGGAGTTAACTCAGTTTAGCAGTAGCAGACGGAGAAGGCAATGGCACCCCACTCCAGTACTCTTGCCTGGAAAATCCCATGGACAGAGGAACCTGGTGTGTTGCAGTCCATGGGGTCGCTAAGAGTCGGACACGACTAAGTGACTTCACTTTCACTTTTCACTTTCATGCATTGGAGAAGGAAATGGCAACCCACTCCAGTGTTCTTGCCTGGACAATCCCAGGGACGGCGGAGCCTGGTGGGCTGCCGTCTATGGGGTCGCACAGAGTCGGACACGACTGAAGCAGCAGCAGCAGTAGCAGAAACCCTACAACTCTTGCCTTGATAGAACAGTGGTTACTAGGACACTCAGCTTCAGAGATTGCATTGCTCTAAACAAGTCCAGTCCTCAGACCTTTGCACTAAAGACTGTGTCTTTGGGCTTCCCTGGTGGTCCAGTGGTTAAGAATCTGCCTTGGAATGCAAGGGACACCAGTTAGATCCCTGGTCTGGGAAAATCCTACATGCCACGGAGCAAGGAAGCCCGTGTGCCACAAGTACTGAGCCTGTATTCTGGAGCCTCTGAACCACATACCGAACCCATGTACTACAACTACTGAAGCCTACACACCTAGAACCCATCTCTGCTACAAGAAATGCCACAGCAATGAGAAGTCTGTGCACTGAAACTAGAGCATAGCCCCTGCTTGCCCCAACTAGAGAAAGCCAGTCTGCAGCAACAAAGACCCACCAGGATCAAATAAATATATAGAAGTCAATATTTTAAAAATAAATCTTATCATCCCACTGACCTACCCAACCTTATCCTTTGATAAGCAGCAGGCCTTTGAATTTTAGAATAAATGCATAACCACCACTGGCCTGTCCAGCAGACCTGAGACTGTAGCTCTCTGGTTCTATCCCTGGATACTGGTCCTTGCCTAGTTTCTCCATCTGGAAGATCCAGAGAACAGGAACAGCCAGTATCCCAAGTATGCTGAAAGATTTAGATTAAGGCAACCCACATGCAATATGATTAAAGAGCACTGTGGAAATGTCAAATGCTATAAATATGGATAATATAATGATAACTGAGAAGCAGCTTGGTTAATTGAAGCCAGTCCCCAGAGCTCCCCTGTAATTATGGTATGATTGTGTCTGGTATGCCCTGAAGCGTGGCAAGGACATCTTATGCAAACAGGCAAGTCAAATAATTTGCATGCCACTAATTTCTGAGATACAGCTTAAACCCAGGAGACCATGAGATGCATTCTTCAGAGTCTTGATACATTAAGAGAATTTCTTCACCCTAGCGCTGTGTCTTATCTTTACAGCATGTGAACTTATCACCAACTGGCAGTTCTAAGAGACTGTAGGAAATTCCCTGATGGTCCAGTGGTTAGGACACTGCATCCAAAAAAAAAGAGAGAGAGAGAGAGAAAGAGTCTAGATCCTCTACAGTTCCTCAGGTCTCTGAATATCTATGTGAGTGAAAATTCTAGGAAAAGATTTTCCCCAACCTGAATAGAAGAGAAAGAAAAATGAAGAGCCAGGGATATACACTTTTAAGGTCCATCATTTCTCCATCAATAACTGGGACACCAATGTTTATAATAATAATATCAACTTTTGTTGAAATACTAATAGACATCCCCATTCTCAATTTAGCTCTTGATGTTTGCCATGTCCCCCAAGAAAGCAATTATGTTCTTAATTTAGCAGACTAAAACCTCCAGAGCACTGAACCCTATAGATTTATTTATTTAAAAAAAAAAAAAGATTGGGATTTCCCTGGTGGTCCAGTGGTTAACAATCTGTGCTTCTACTGCAAAGGCACCGGTTTGATCCCTGGGAGTGTTCTCACATGTTGGCATGGTACAAAAATAAATCAATTAATTAATAAAAATTTTAAAAATTAAAGCAAAAAATGTGAATGAGTATGAATAGAATTACTATTAAAATAGATACCTACTTGAGACTTCCCTGGTAGTCCAGTGGTTAAGCATCTGCCCTCCAATGCAAGGGTCTCAGGTTTAGTCCCTGGTCAGGAAACTAAGATCCCACATGGTGGGGGGTGAGGAACCGAACTCGAGTGCTCTGAAGCCTGTGTGCCACAGTTAGAGAGGTGCATTGCAACTAAAGTCCCCTCATGCTGCAACTAAGACTCAACACGGCCAAAATAGAATTTTTTTTAAAAAGGCACCTACTGTGCAGTCTGCTTCCAATTCTCTTTCACAGACATAAGGCAAATGCATACTCTCATTTTGAGAACTTTCTCTCTGAATAATCTTGAACACTAGTCCACTGCTCACCTCACATCTTTAAACTGCTCTTCCCCTTGCCTTCGAAACATCTCCATCTGATTGATCCATAGAGCCTTTACAGTCAACATGTCCACAAATGAGCTCAGTTTTTTCCCCAGCCCCCATTCCACTGAGCCAGCACTCCTCTTATATTCTCAACACCGTGAATGGCACTGGCAAGAAGCCAGAGTGAGAAATTTTGATAGTTTCTTTGATTCCTTCTTCTATTTCACTTTCTATTTGTAAGTGACCTGGGTATTGCTGGTTCTGATTTCCCACTAGCCTTGAGTCTATCCCCACCCTAACCCAGGCTATAATCCTTTCTTACCTAGACTGCCATCTCAGCTTCTAGCCTCTGCCTCATTTCTTGTCCCACATAAAATTTGATCATGTCATATCCCTGCTTTGAATCTTTTGATGATATCCCCTTGACACGAGCTCAGTTCAGTTCAGTCGTTCAGTTGTGTCCGACTCTTTGTGATCCCAAGAACTACAGCATGCCAGGTTTCTCTGTCCATCACCAACTCCTGGAGCCTACTCAAACTCATGTCCATTGTATCAGTAATGTCATCCAACAATCTCATCCTCTGTTGTCCCCTTCTCCTCCCGCCTTCAATCTTTCCCAGCATCAGGGTCTTTTCCACTGAGTCAGTTCTTCACATCAGGCGGCCAAAGTATTGGAGTTTCAGCTTCAGCATGAGTCCTTCCAATGAATATTCAGGACTGATTTCCTTTAGGATTGACTGGGTGGATCTCCTTGCTGCCTGAGGTACTCTCAAGAGTCTTCTTCAACACCACAGTTCAAAAGCATCAATTCTTCAGTACTCAGCTTTCTTTATAGTCCAACTCTCACATCCATACATGACTACTGGAAAAACCATAGCTTTGACTACACAGACCTTTGTGGTTAATGTTTCTGCTTTTTATCATGCTGTCTAGGTTGATCATAGCTTTTCTTCCAAGGAGCAAGCATCTTTTAATTTCATGGCTGCAGTCACCATCTGCAGTCATTTTCAAGCCCAAAAAAGGAAAGTCTCTCACTGTTTCCATATCTATTTGCCATGAAGTGATAGGACTGGATGCTGTGATGTTAATTTTCTGAATGTTGAGTTTTAAGTCAACTTTTTCACTCTCCTCTTTCACTTTCATCAAGAGGCTCTTTAGCTGTTCTTTGCTTTCTATCATAAGGGTGGTGACATCTGCATCTCTGAGGTTATTGATATTTCTCCTGGCAATCTTTATTCCAGCTTGTGCTTCATCCAGCCTGGCATCTCACATGATGTACTCTGCATATAAGTTAAATAAGAAGGGTGACAACATACAGGCTTGATGTCCTCCTTTCGCTATTTGGAACCAGTCTGTTGGTCCATGTCCAGTTCTAACTGTTGCTTCTTGGCCTGCATACAGATTTTTCAGGAAGCAGGTCAGGTGGTCTGGTATTCCCATCTCTAGAAGAATTTTCCAGTTTGTTGTGATCCATACAGTCAAAGGCTTTGGCATAGTCAATAAAGCAGAAATAGATGTTTTTCTGGAACTCTCTTGCTTTTTTGATGACCCAACAGATGTTGGCAATTTGACCTCTGGTTCCTCTGCCTTTTCTAAATCCAGCTTGAACATCTGGAAGTTCATGGTTCATGTACTATTGAAGCCTGGCTTGGAGAATTTGGGGCATTACTTTGCTAGCGTGTGAGATGAGTACAATTGTGCAGTAGTTTGAACATTTTTTGGCGTTGCCTTTCCTTGGGATTGGAATGAAAACTGACCTTTTCTAGTCCTGTGGCCACTGCTGAGTTTTCCAAATTTGCTGGCATATTGCGTGTAGCACTTTCACAGCATCATCTTTTAAGATTTGAAATAGCTCAACTGGAATTCCATCACCTCCACTAGCTTTGTTCGTAGTGATGTTTCCTAAGACCCACTTGACTTCACATCCCAGGATGTCTGGCTCTAGGTGAATGATCATACCATTGTGGTTATCTGGGTCATGAAGATCTTTTTTTGTATAGTTCTGTGTATTCTTGCCACCTCTTCTTAATATCTTCTGGTTCTGTTAGGTCCATAACATTTCTGTCCTTTATTGTGCCCATCTTTGCGTGAAACATTCCCTTGGTATCCCTAATTTTCTTGAAGAGATCTCTAGTCTTTCCCATTCTATTGTTTTCCTCTATTTCTTTGCATTGATCACTGAGGAAGGCTTTCTTATTTCTCCTTGCTATTCTTTGCAACTCTGCATTCAAATTGGTGTATCTTTCCTTTTCTCCTTTGCCTTTAGCTTCTCTTCACAGCTTTTTGTAAGGCCTCCTCAGACAACCATTTTGCCTTTTTGCATTTCTTTTTCTTGGGGATGGTCTTGATCACTGCCTCCTGTACAATGTCATGAACCTCTGTCCATAGTTCTTCAGGTAGTCTGTCTACCAGATCTAATCCCTTGAATCTATTTGTCACTTCCACTGTATAATCGTAAGGGATATGATTTAGATCATACCTGAATGGTCTAGTGGTTTTCCCTACTTTCTTCAATTTAAGTCTGAATTTGGCAATAAGGAGTTCATGATCTGAGCCACAGTCATCTTCCAGTCTTGTTTTTGCTGACTGTTTTAGAGCGTCTCCATCTTTGGCTGCAAAGAATAGAATCAGTCTGATTTCAGTATTGACCATCTGGTGATGTCCATGTGTAGAGTCTTCTTTTGTGTTGTTGGAAGAGGGTGTTTGCTATGACCAGTGCATTCTCTTGGCAAAACTTTGTTAGCCTTTGACCTGCTTCATTTTGTACTCCAGAGCCAAATTTGCCTGTTACTCCAGGTAGCTCTTGACTTCCTACTTTTGTATTCCAGTCCCCTATAATGAAAAGGACATCTTTTTGGGGTGTTAGTTCTAGAAGGTCTTGTAGGTCTTTGTAAAACAATTCAACTTTAGCTTCTTCAACATTACTGGTTGACGCATAGACTTGGATTACTGTGATAATGAATGGTTTGCCTTGGAAGTGAACAGAGATCATTCTGTCGTTTTTGACATTGCATCCAAGTACTGCATTTTGGACTCTTTTGTTGATTATGATGGCTACTCCATTTCTTCTAAGGGATTCTTGCCCACAGTGGTAGATATAATGGTCATCTGAGTTAAATTCACCCATTCCAGCCCATTTTAGTTCACTGATTCCTAAAATGTCGATGTTCACTCTTGCCATCTCCTGTTTGACCACTTCCAATTTGCCTTGATTCATGGACCTATCATTCCAGGTTCCTATGCAATATTGCTCTTTACAGCATCGGACTTTCTTTCGATCAGCTGCCACATCCACAACTGGTGTTTTTTTTGCTTTGGCTCTGTCTCTTCATTCTTTCTGGAGTTATTTCTTCACTGATCTCCAGTAGCATATTGGGCACGTACTGACCTGAGGAGTTCATCTTTCAGTGTCACACCTTTTTGCCTTTTCATACTGTTCATGGGGTTCTCAAGGCAAGAATACTGAAATGGTTTGCCATTCCCTTCTCCACTGGACCACATTTTGTCAGAACTCTCCACCATGACCTGCCTGTCTTGGGTGGCCCCACATGGCATGGCTGATAGTTTCATTGAGCTAGACAAGGCTGTAGTCCATGTGATCAGTTTGGATAGTTTTCTGTGATTGTGGTTTTCATTCTGTCTGCCCTCCTATGGATAAGGATAAGAGGCTTATGAAAGCTTCCTGATGGGAGAGACTGACTGAAGGGGAAACTGGGTCTTGTTCTGATGGGCAGGGCCATGCTCAGTAAATCTTTAATCCAATTTTCTGTTGATGGGCACAGCTGTGTTCCATCCCTGTTGCTTGACCTGAAGTCAAACTATGGTGGAGGTAATGAAGATAATGGCAACCTCCTTCAAAATGTCCCAGGCACAACTGCAACACCCAGTGCCTCTGACCCTGAAGCAGGCCATTGCCGACCCATGCCTCCACTGGAGACTTCTGGACACTCATGGGTATGTCTGGGACAGTTTCTTGAGGGGTCACTGCTCCTTTCTCCTGGGTCCTGGTGCACACAAGTTTAGTTTATGCCCTCCAAGAGTCTGTTTCCTCAGCCCTGTGTAAGTTCTGGTGGTTCTATCCTGGGGTTAATGGTGACCTCCTCGAAGAGGGCTTATGCCATACCCAGGTCTGCTGTACCCAGAGCCCCTGAGGCAGGCCACTGCTGACCTGTACTTCCACAGGAGACACTCAGATACAGTTCTGGTTCAGTCTCTGTGGGTTGGGCGTGTGTTTTTTGCCCTTCCCAGGTCTGAGCAGTTCAGGCAACCAAGCCCTTGGCGAGTGCGTTGTCCCAGGTGGGCCGTGCATCTTAATCACTTCCCTAGTCCCAGCCACTTGGTTTCCAGGGTGCAATAAGACAGCACCATCTCAGGTGTGCTGTATGTCTCCTCTGGAGAGCTGATCTCAAGCTGCGACCCTTCTGGTGGATGTCAACCATCCAGGATTTCAAGCTGGGAACCTGCTCACAGTTTAACGGAAGATGCCATCTCTGGGGCTGAGATTGTAGCAGCTCCTTGCCTTCCAGCTTGAGAGTAAGGTCTAAACTCCTTCATATGGCCTCTGAGTTCTTTATCTTCTCTAAAGTTGTCTCTAATCATGCCCTACCTCATGAGAATCTTCTCTCAATTCCTTAACTACGCTACCCTCTCTACCTTCAGCCCCACTAGCCTGGAGCCTCCAAGAGGGTGGGAACCATGTTTGTCTCAAATATCATCATATCTTCAGGGCCCGGTGCAGTTCCTGGCCCTCAGTCTATGGTCATGCTCTGTGAGTCTGTAGCACTAGTTCAATTTCCCATATAAATGGTCATTTAAAAAGTGTATATGCTTTTGAATCTTCATATTCCTATCTTGAGTTCCTATCACACCAAATCACCCTATTCTTGCAAGGTTGCATTTATTACACTCTACTGTGATCCATATCAAGTCTTCCCAGGTGACTCAGTGGTAAAGAATCTGCCTATTACTGCCTTAGACATTAGAGATTCAGGTTCAATCCCTGAGCTAGGAAGATCCCCTGGGGAAGGAAATATTAACCCACTCCAGTGTTTTTGCCTGGGAAATCCATGGACAGAGGAATCTGGCAGGTAACAGTCCATGGATTGCAAAATTGGACATAACTTAGCGATTGTTGTTCCGTTGCTAACTCATTTCCAACTCTTTGCAACCCCATGAACTACAGCACGCCAGGTTTCCCTTTCCTTCACCATCTCCTGGAGTTTTCTCAATTTCATGTCCATCAAGTCAGTGATTCCATCCAATCATCTCACCCTCTCTTGCCCCCTTCTCCTCCTGCCCTCAATCTTGCCCAGCATCAGGGTCTTTTCCAATGAGTCAGCCCTTTGCATCAGGTGGCCAAAGTATTGGAGCGTTAGCTTCAACAACAGTCCTCCCAATGAATATTCAGAATTGATTTCCTTTAGGATTGACTGGTTTGCTTTTCTTTCTGTCCAAGGGACTCTCAAGAGTCTTCTCTAATACCACATAAAATCTTTCAAATAATAGTCTCATGTAAATCATGTGACTCTTTCTGTATACATTGAACCTGTCTTCCACTGTAACTGCTTTCACAGGTTTTCTGTTTTTGTCTTCCTCTTCCTCTTTTTTAAAATTATTATTGATTTATTTTTTGGCCACACCACAGAGCTTGTAGGATCTTAGTTCCTTGAGCCCTCTGCAGTGAAAGCATGGATTCCTAACCACTGGACCACCAGAAACTCCATCTCCTTCTTCTTCTAAATTCACTCAAAAGCCCTCTGATCTGGTCATACTGTCCCCGTGACATATGTAGTGGTCTCACCCTCTTGAGGGGCATTATTTCCTAGTCAGGTGCAGTTTGCTTTTTCAAAGAAGGTCAGTGTTCGGCTTTGTTGTGACGTTGCATAAACACTCTGATAGTCAGACATTTTTCCTTTATGATGAACAAATTACTCCTGCTTTAATTTTCACCATTCTTTTTCTTTGAAATGGTCAGTCTAATAATGGAGGGTTTTACATATGCACCCCAGTCCCCACCCCCTATATTCTTCCAACCGAGAGTAGAGATCTAGAAGGCCCATTCCTATCCTTCATGGCACCCAACCTGGGAGCCTGATTCTCACACACTTACAGAAGAACCCTAGTCATAGATGACTTAGAAACTCCACTTCAGTTCTGAAAGTCTGAGGAGACAAAGTTTATTATGTCCTCTTATGCAGTCTCTGTTAAAGGGATGATGAGTGTATCCAATTTTAAGTGACATATAATAAGGAAAATAATGTGGAAGGTGTCTTATCATTTGCTGTGCCAAATAAGGAGGAGAAATAGATTTTTAAAATACACAAATTTGTCCTGAAAGGTAGAGAGGGAAGCCTGAACAAATTCACTTTTTTTTTAGCCATGCCGTGTGGCATGTGGAATCTTAGCTCCCCAACCAGGGACTAAGTCTGTGCCCCTCAGAGACCTAATCACTGGACCACCAGGGAGTCCTCTGCTGTCCAAGGGCTCTGTCCTTGCCAGTCTCCAGCCCTGGAGAAACACAAACACCTGTCTCATTCTTGGTCATGGGCTGCGGAACACTGCTATGACTGACTATAGCACGTTAACGCAATCTCAACTGTGCCCTCAATACCACTGGCGATTCTTCTTGCTCATTCCTTGTCGATGTCCTGTTCCCAGTCCGACCACACCTGGGTGCTACGTGCCATTTTGAAGTCACATATCCAGATTGCTCCAGACAGGCTGAAGCACGCTCACAGCCTCACACCCTGCCTTCTGAAGAGTTCTTGAAAGAACGCTCAATATTGAGTCTGAAGAACAAATCACGAGGGTCGACTTGGAAAGTCTGCTTGTACTTCTGGAAGTTCCAAGAGCTAGAATTTGGAATCTGCGGGCAAGGATGGCAGAGAGCAGGATTCAGGGGTCAGTTGAAGGGAGAATCACATCAGAGCTCTGGAAAAGCTGGATGGGTTGTGTTAGGACGGAGTGTCCTCTCACAGGATCTGATTATATCAAACTTAATCTTCAATAATTGACAGAATGGGAGTTTGGGGATTGCTCAGGGGTGGCGGGACAGAGAGGGACCTCTTGATCTCTCTCAGGGACAAGAAGGAACCTGAGCAGTCAGGCCGGCTCCCCGCAGGGGATCCCTTGTAATAAAGAGACCCTAGAAGGAAATGGCAACCCACTCCAGTACTCTTGCCTGGAAAATTCCATGTACTGAGGAGCCTGGTA
Organism: Muntiacus reevesi; assembly: GCF_963930625.1. Lineage (NCBI taxonomy): Eukaryota > Metazoa > Chordata > Mammalia > Artiodactyla > Cervidae > Muntiacus > Muntiacus reevesi. The sequence continues at coordinate 24,815,272 of NC_089263.1, read as the reverse complement.
GGCTACAGTCCATGGGGTCGCAAAGAGTCGGACACGACTGAGCGACTTCAGTTTCACTTTCACTTTCACTTTGTGTCATAGCTTTCAAATTTATCGAGACATTTAATCATTATTTTAGGTACAGGGGAAACACTCATTGTGATTGAAACTGGGTTTCTGCGTGGGGGTCAGAGGATGCAAATGTGAAAAGGTAATCACTGAGCCGTGTTATAAGTGTTGAACTCCAAGGGTGTGTAAGATGACACCCAGAAGAATGAGCGCTGCTGGGGAAGGAAGGGAATACTTTAGGAAAGGAGGTTGGTTTTAAGTTCAAAATTGTAGAATTCGGCCAATATGTTCATATAGAAGAAGTAGCATAGGCAGAAGTATAGAAGAATAAATATCTGATGTATAGACCCAAGTGGGTACAAATGGAAAGAAGCTTTAAAAGATTTTTTTAACTGGGGACTTCCCTGGTGTTCCAGTGGTTAAGACTCTGAGATTCCACTGCAGGGTGCCTGCTTTCAAGCCCTAGTTGGGTAACTAAGATCCTGCAAGCTGTGTGGCTCAGCCCTCCCCCAGAAAACTGATTTAAGACCAGATTTTGAGGGACTTTCCTGGCAGTCCAGTGGTTAAGACTTCACCTTGCAATGCAGGAAGTGTCCATCTCTGATGCAGAGAACTTGTGACCAAAGAAACAAAAACATAAAAGAGAAGCAGTATTGTAACAAATTTAATGAAGACTTTTTTTTAAAAAACATATGTAAAACAACAGATTTTGAATGGCCCTCATGCCTTAAGGTTGTCCTGCACCTAGAGCCCGTGCTCTACAGCGAGACGCCACCACAGTGAGAAAGCCAGAACTCCACACCAAAGAGGAGACCCTGTTTTCTGCCTGCATTCAGTTACGACAACCCAGCACAGCCAAAAATAGATAAATAAATAAAAATAGAAATTAAAAAATCCATGAATTCCATGAGCCAAAAATCTCCTTTTTTGCCTTAATGAGGAAATGGGTTGAGTTTCTGCCCCTGACAACCAAGTTTCCTAATTAAGACACCCTAATCAGCATCACACCAAAGAATTGATGCTTTTGAGCTGTGGTGTTGGAGAAGACTCTTGAGAGCCCCTGGGACTGCAAGGAGATCCAACCAGTCCATCCTAAAGGAGGTCAGTCCTGGGTGTTCATTGGAAGGACTGATGCTGAAGCTGAAACTCCAATACTTTGGCCACCTCATGCGAAGAGTTGACTCATTGGAAAAGACCCTGATGCTGGGAGGGATTGGGGGCAGGAGGAGAAGGGGACGACAGAGGATGAGATGGCTGGATGGTATCACTGACTTGATGGACATGAGTTTGAGTAAACTCCAGGGGTTGGTGATGGACAGGGAGGCCTGGCGTGCTGCAGTTCATGGGGTTGCAAAGAGTCAGACACAACTGAGTGACTGAACTGAACTGAACTGAACTGAATCAGCATCACCCAAGTGTGTCTGTGTCCTCTCCTATAAAAACAGCTTCCCTCCACCTCTGGTTGTCTAAATCCTTCAGCACAAAGGCCACCTCTTAATGACAGCCTCCCTAAGCCCAGGAGCAGGAAGTGACCACTCCCATCTCTGAATCACAGGACACTTTGTCTAAGCATTCTCATTCCATGACCCACATTCTCCTTTGTTCTGTGGCTGCTTGGATGGATGTATTAGCTTTCTGCTATAAACTGTAAGCCCCCTGAAAACAGGAACTGTCAGTAGTTTTTTATTCCCCATCTCACCCTCCCACATCATTCTCAGTGTAAACCCTCAGGAAGTCTGCTGATTGAATGTGAAAAACAAAGTTTCATTTTGTTAAACAAAGGCTCATGTGTGTGTGCTAAATTGCTTCAGTCGTGTCTGACTCTGTGGCCCCAAGGACTGTAGCCTGCCAGGCTCCTCTGTTCATGGGATTCTCCAGGCAAGAATATTGGAGTAAGGTTTGACAGAAAACAACAAAATTTTGTAAAGCAATTATCCTTCAATTAAAAACTAAAATATTTTTTTACAAAAGAATACTGGAGTGAGTTGCCATGCCCTCCTCCGGGGGTTTTCCCAACCCAGGGATCGAACCAGCCACGCTTATGTCTCTTGCATTGGCAGGCAGATTCTTTACCACTAGCACCACCTCGGAAGCCCAAACGAAAGGCTTAAGTACCATTTAAAGCTTGAGAGAAAGGAATGGAAAGAGATTTAGGACTGTTTCTCTGGAATCTTTTCAATCAAGTGTATAAATAGAGAGTTCATAACCATTCAGAAATACAGTCACAATAAAATTGAGAAAATAGCATTACAGATATATAATAGTAATTTAATGAAAACATAAATGCTACCAACTTGAAGTTACAATTCCTACCATTACCAACAGCTCTCCGTAATAAAAATGGATTGCTTTCTTTTATCTAAAAGCAGAATAGCATGTTTTATATAACTGCTTCTCAAACTTTAGTGTGAGACCCTATTATAAAGTGGATTCTGTTTCAAATTCCCAGGTGGCTCTGTGGCAAAGAATCAGTCTGCAATGCAGGAGACCCGGGTTCAATCCCTGGGTTGGGAAGATCCCCTGGAGGAGGAAATGGCTACACACTCCAGTATTCTTGCCTGGAGAATCCCATGGACAAAGAAGTCTGGTGGGTTACAGTCCACAGGGTCTCAAAGAGTCAAACACAACTTGGCACATACACTGTTTCAGCAGGTCTGGCCATGATCTGAAAGGCTGCCTTCCTTCCTTTTTCTTCCTTTGTTCCTTTCTTTCTTACTATCTTCTTTTATTCCTTTCTTTCTATTGAAGTATAGTTGAATTACAGTATTGTATTATTTCGGGTGTACAACATAATGATTCAATACACTTCACAACCCCGTGGACTATAGCTCGCCAGGTTCCTCTGTACATGTAATTCTCCAGGCAAGAATACTGGAGTGAGTAGCCATTCCCTTCTCCAGTCATTCCTTTCTTCCCGACCCAGGGATTGAACCCGGGTTTCCTGCATTGCAGGTAGATTCTTTACTGTCTGAGCCACCAGAGAAGCTCTTTTATTGATTATATTCCATTTAAATTTATTGTAAGATATTGGCTATAATCTCTGTGCTGTACTGAGATGATACATTTCTTTAAGATTTAAAAAAAATTATTGTATTTTATTATTGTTATTTTTAGACCACACCACATGGCATGGGGGATCTTAGTTCCCTGACCAGGAATTGAACCTGTGCCACCTGCAGTGGAAGCACAGAGTACTAACCACTGAAGCACCAGGGAAGTCCTGAGATGATGCATCAAGGCATTACCTCACACCCACAGTGTCCTGAAGAAGGTTCTCTACTCCTAGCTGAGGGAGGAAGGAAAAACCGATGTTTGGGTCATGCATGAATCAATCAGCTCCGCATGTTGGTTCTAGCCCAAAACAGACTGCTGTCCCTACAGGGACACGCACGGGTGGTCCTGAAAACTCTTCTAAGGGAAGACACAGCCTCTCAGTGGACATCTGGTCCTCAGATGGACATGGAGGGAGAAGTAGCCTGACTTAATAAAATTGTCATCTTGAGGAAGAGAAAAGCAGACTTACTTTAAAAAAAAAAATAAAAGGACTTGCCATGGGGTGTTGCCTGCCTGTTCCAGCTTGCGGTTATGACTTTTAAAGTGAACTAGTCAGGCTTCCCTGGTGGTCCAAAGGATAAGAATCTGCCTGCCAATTCTTGGGGGCACAAGTGTGAGCCCTGGTCCAGGAAAATCCCACATGCTGCAGGGTAACTAAGCTCGTGCACCATTACTACTGAAGCCCCCACCCATGCTCAGCAACAAAAGAAGCCACCACAATGAAAATCCTGGACATGGCAACTAGAGTAGCCCCCGATCGCCTCAACTAGAGAAAGCCCGAGCACAGCAACAAAGACATAGTGCAACCAAGTAAATAAATAAGCAAAGTGGAGCAGACATCTAGATTGTGAACTTTCCTCCAATGACATTCAGGGCATCAGGAGCTAGGACAAGGAAAGTCACGAGGTGGAATCAACCAGGATGGGAGTTTTGCCAGGGAATGATGACAGAGAAAGAAAGAATAAGGGAAGTGAAGATATTTTAAAGACTAGATTGTGATAATGACCCACAAAGATACGAGGGAAGTAAAGGGATTTTGGAATTTTAATGGGGAAAAGGGGGAGGGGAGTTGAGGGATTCAGGTCAAGAAGCTTAGATACTGAAGTCACCAAGGACTAAGGCAGGAGTGAGGGTGGAGAGGAAGGCAGAGAGCCAAGGAGACTTCATGAATGTGGGACGAGTGACCAGGAAGACAGTGGGCAGGTCAGATTCCCAGATGGAATGAGATGGAAGTAGCTGGTGTTGGGAGGGAAGGAGTGAGGGAGGAAGGAGAAATGCCTCATTAAGAGACAATGGGGACCAAATCAGAAATCTTTTTAGAAAATGTTTTTATTGAAGTATGGCTGATTTGTAATGTTCTGTTAGTTTCAGGTGTACAGCAAAGTGAATCAGTTACACACGTACATGTAACCAGTTTTCTTGGCCACACTGCGTGGTATGTGGAACTTCTCTGATCAGGGATTGACCCCATGTCCACTGCAGTGAGAGTAAGGCGTCTCAACCATAAACAGGCAATCAACATTGAAATCATGATTGAAATATTTCACATTCTCTTTTTTCTACTTAGTCTTTGAAAGCTGGTGTATATTTGACCTTTGTGGAAGTGAAAAAGTGAAAGTCACTCAGCTGTGTCCAACTCTTTGGGATCCCATGGACTGTAGCCCACCAGGCTCCTCTGTCAATGGGATTTCCCAGGCAAGAATACCGCAGTGGGTTGCCATTCCCTTCTCCAGGGAATATTCCCCACCTAGGGCTCAAACTCAGGTCTCCTGAATTGTGGGCAGATTCTGTACTACAGGTGGTTTCTCTTGTTACAGAGCACAGGCTCGGTGCACGGACTTCAGTAGTGTGGTACTCGAGTGTTAGGGCTCTTGGACTCCAATAGTTGTGGTGCACAGGTGGCATCTTCCTGGACCAGGGATTGAGGACCCATGTCCCTTTCATTGGCCGGCGTATTTTTATCCACTGTGCCAGCAGGAATGTTCTAACCTCATGCTTAAAGGATGCAGAGGAATGGTCCAGGCAGGTAACGAAAATAAAGGTGTTCTTTGCAAAACCAGCAGTACGTGTGAAGACCTGGGAGGAGCACAGCATCTCTGGAAGCTGGGAACTTAATTCAATATTTCCAAAGCAGAAGGCATGTGAGTGGAAAGTGACAAAGTGCATGCTGGGGCCTGTCAGTAAAGATCTGAGTGATCAATGAACACGGACAGATGCTCTGGTAAGATTAACCTAATGGCAGAGAAGATTCATGTCATTAAAATGAAAAGGCTGAGATACCACAGAAACTGACCAATACCGGAAGCCTTGTATTTCTTAAGCAGTCATCATTCCTCACTTGCCTGAACAGCTCATCTTTCAAAAAAAAAAGGAAAGGAAATGGGATTTATTGAGCATTGAACAATCGGATTTTCCATTTTATCCTAAAGCGAAATGTACTTCTCTCCCGGAAAACCACAACCCACTGAAGAGGAGAATAAACGAGACATAAATATAAACACACTCCCCTGAAGGGCAGTCAGCAGACAAAAGTCTTGAGAAGATGCGCCAGTTGAGGTCATAGTGGAGTCAGATGCAATTACTCATTCCCATTCTGTCCCCTGGAGGATGAAGGGGAAAACCTGAGAAGGTCGTGAAAAACGTGTGGATTGCAAATTATTCCAGGCAGTGCCGCCACGCCAGGCACTTTTGCTTATGTTGTTTTGCTATTTAGTCGTGTCCAACTCTTTGTAACCCCATGCACTGTAGCCTGCCAGGCTCTTCCATCCAGGGGATTTTCCAGGCATGAATACTGGATTGGGTTTTTATTGTGCCTCTATAATAAATAAGCAATATAAAATTAAAAATTTGAAGTCAACCCTAAATTTGCTATAATTAGTTAAATCTAGAGAGATTATTCTCGCCCGGAGAATCCCCAAGGACAGAGGAGCCTGGCGGGCTACAGTCCATAGGGTGCCAAAGAATTGGACACGACTAAAGTGACTTAGCATGCATGCAGAGAGATGACAAATTCAGTTTTTATAACTGGATACCCTATGTACACAAGCTTGTCAACCAAGGTGCTGTACCCAGGCAGGAAGCTGAAGGCTGCCCGCCAGCCCAGGGCAGACACTGTGTGGGGACTGACAGGTTGTGTTTGCAGGAGCCTCCATCTGAACTGACCCTCAGGTTTGGTCCAGTTGCAGTGGGATGAGAGGGTTGGTTGCCCAGCACCCGGCCTGGAGGCATCACCTGCCCCAGTATACACACCCAGACAGACACAGTGCACACTCTCCTCTCGGTCAAACTCTGCCTAGAACACAATGTCAGTCCCTCCTCGCCTGACCTTTGCTTGCTGGGGTCTGCGGCACCTTGGCTGATAAGCTTGAGGGAGAGGCAAGGCAGGGTACCTGTATGTGGGCACAGGCGCTCGCTCGTTAATGGCACCTGTGTGATCACCAGCCGATGGTGTCACCTCCACTCAGGGTGACAGAGGCTCTCAGGGGCCTCCCAAGAAGCAAAATTCTCTTTCCCACTCCAGAAGCCACAGACGTTGTGAGGATGATGTCAGTGTACAAAGAGTCAGCACGTGACAGAATTTGAAAATTAAGAAAAGCTGATCTCTAGTGTTCATGGATCAACCTCCCATCAACATCCAGCTCCTCATAGAGAGAGGCAATTCCAGGTTCTGAGGCCAGCTGGCTCAGCCCCACACAACCTGTGTCATTTGGGCAAATTTCTTTTCCTTTAAGTCTTTACTGAATGTGTTGCAGTATCATTCTGTTGTATGCTTTGGTTCTTTGGCCATGAGACGTGTGGGATCTTAGTCCCCAGACCAGGGATCGAACTGCACCCCCTGTGTTGGAAGGTGGAGTCTTAACCAGTGGACCACCAGGGAAATCCCTGAGTAACTTACTTAAGTGCTCGGAGGCCCTGTTTCTCTACATATAAAGCAGAGGGTGTTGGGTGACGAACTATCAACTGAAAAAAAAAAAAGCACAACCTAAATGTTGAACGTTATGTTTTATTTTGGTGGAAATTTTAAGGACTTAAAGCGAAGGAGACTGGGGACTCTCAGAACAATCTGAGGTTCTGCACCAGAGAGGCAAGGGAGGAGCCACGATATATAGGCGTTTTTGCAACAAAGACCAGGTAGTCGGAATATCAAAAGATTTCCAGACAAGCAAAAATTAAGAGAATTCCACCAAACCAGCTTCACAACAAATGCTGAAGGAACTTCTCTAGGCAGAAACAAGAGAAGGAAAAGCCCTACCCACAGAAAATAAATCCCCAAATTAAGAAAACGGTAATAGGATCATACGTATTGATAATTACCTTAAATATAAATTGGAGAAGGAAATGACAACCCACTCTAGTACTCTTGCCTGGAAAATTCCATGGATGGAGGAGCCTGGTGGGTTCACGGGGTCGAAAAGAGTCAGACACAACTAAGCAACTTCACTTTCACTTTCACTTTAAATGTGAATAGGTTAAATGCTCCAACCAAAAGACATAGACTGGCTGAGCAGATGAAAACATGTGCATGCATGCACTTCCACTTACCCCATCACTCTGCTTGACCCGCCATATTGTATGTGATTATTTTATATTGTTAGGTTAATCATGTTCCCATTATGGGTTAAAAAAAGAGAGAGAGAAAGAGAGATTACCGCTAATTAAAGAAACCAGACATCTCAGGTTAAGGAATTTAGCACTTTCCTACATATGGGATGGAGAAAGAAATGGCAACTCACTCCAGTAATCTCACCTGGAGAATCCTATGGACAGAGGAATGTGGAGCGCTACGCTCCTCTACGTGGAGGAGAGCCTGGAGGGCTACGTCCATAGGGTGGCAAAGAGTTGGGCATCACTGAAGCAACTTAGTAGCAGTATGTATGGGAAGTTGAGAGTGGGCTCACTGAAAATCATTCCTTGATGGAATTCCAGTTAAGCTATTTCAAATCCTGAAAGATGATGCTGTGAAAGTGCTACACGCAATATGCCAGCAAATTTGGAAAGCTCGGCAGTGGCCACAATACCGGAAAAGGTCAGTTTTCATTCCGATCCCAAGAAAACGCAATGCCAAAGAATACTCAAACTACTGCACAATTGCACCCATCTCATACACTAGCAAAGTAATGCTCAAAATTCTTCAAGCCAGGCTTCAGCAATATGTGAACTGTGAACTTCCATAAGTCCAAGCTGGTTTTAGAAAAGGCAGAGGAACCAGAGATCAAATTGCCAACATCCGTTGGATCATCAAAAAAGCAAGAGAGTTCCAGAAAAACATCTATTTATGCTTTATTGACTATGCCAAAACCTTTGACTGTGTGGATCACAATAAACTGTGGAAAATTCTGAAAGAGATGGGAATACCAGACCACCTGACCTGCCTCTTGGGAAATCTGTATACAGGTCAGGAAGCAACAGTTAGAACTGGACACAGACCAACAGACTGGTTCCAAATGGGGAAAGGAGTACGTCAAGGCTGTATATTGTCACCCTGCTTATTTAACTTATATGCAGAGTACATCATGAGAAACGCTGGGCTGGAAGAAGCACAGGCTGGAATCAAGATTGCCGGAAGAAATATCAATAACCTCAGATATGCAGATGGCACTACCCTTATGGCAGAAAGTGAAGAGGAACTAAAAAGCCTCTTGATGAAAGTGAAAGAGGAGAGTGAAAAGTTTGGCTTAAAGCTTAACATTCAGAAAACTAAGATCATGGCATCCGGTCCCATTACTTCATGGCAAATAGATGGGGAAACAGAGGAAACAGTGTCAGACTTTATTTTTGGGGGTTCCAAAATCACTGCAGATGGTGACTGCAGTCATGAAATTAAAAGACACTTACTCCTTGGAAGGAAAGTTATGACCAACGTAGATAGCATATTAAAAAGCAGAGACATAAAAAAAAAAAAAAAGCAGAGACATTGCTTTGCCAACAAAGGTCCATCTAGTCAAGGCTATGGTTCTTCCAGTGGTCATGTATGGTTGTGAGAGTTGGACTGTGACGAAAGCTGAGCACTGAAAAATTGATGCTTTTGAACTATGGTGTTGGAAAAGACTCTTTAGAGTCCTTTGGACTGCAAGGAGATCCAACCAGTCCCTCGTAAAGGAGATCAGTCCTGGGTGTTCATTGGAAGGACTGATGTTGAAGCTGAAACTCCAATACTTTGGTCACCTCATGCGAAGAGTTGACTCATTGAAAAAGACCCTGATGCTTGGAGGGATTGGGGGCAGGAGGAGAAGGGGACGACAAAGGATGAGATGGCTGGATGGCATCACTGACTCAATGGACTTGAGTTTGAGTAAACTCCGGGAGTTGGTGATGGGCAAGGAGGCCCGGCGTGCTGCAGTTCATGGGGTTGCAAAGAGTCAGACACAACTGAGCGACTGAACTGAACTGAACTGATATGTATCCTAACTGTCTGGGGCCAGCATCCTGTGTTTTCTCCTCCTGAGTCCCCTCAGGGCCCACTGTTGTGGCCATTATGTGATGAATGGATGGCTACACCGTATTTCTTTACTGATTTGGCAGCAACATTTTTCATTCACAGAAGTGAGATAATTTTTTAAAAAACTTTGTTTTGTATTGGAGTATCGCCAATTTAACAATGTTGTGATAGTTTCAGGTGGACAGTGAAGAGACTCACCCATACATACACATGTATCCATTTTCCTCCAAACTCCCCTTCCATCCAGGCTGCCGCATGACACTGAGCGAGTTCCTTGATGTCCCTGTTGGCTACCCATTTTAAATATAGCAGTGTGTACAGGCAAAGATCCCCTGGAGAGAATGAATTGGCAAACCAACTCCAGTATTCTTGCCTGGAGAATTCCATGGATAGAGGAGCCTGGCGTGCTGTAGTCCATGAGGCTGCAAAGACTTGGACATGACTAAGTGACTAACACACACAAGCAACGGTAAGTTCTTTCTCTAAGTCTATGGGTCTCTTGTTGTTTTACATTTGTATCATTTCTTTTAAGATTCTACAAATAAGGGATGTCATACCACATTTCTCCTCCTCTGTATGAAGAAGTGAGATAATTTAACCTTCTTGCAGTTGACAAGGAGATACAATTTGCCAATAAGAGAATTGATACATATTTCACCTCCCAAGTTATCAAGGAAATGAGAAAAATATAACATGAAAAATATATTCAGTGTTGAATAAGTGAGTAAAACTTTTGAATCACATTAATGATCATGCTCGCTTCAGGAAACTGTACAACTCATCTGTTGTTGGAGGCATTGACGAAAGCATCCAGTGACGGGTAGTGTAGCTATTAAACCGGTGAAGTTTGTGTAGCAACATGGAAGCACGCTCATACTTGAGGCTGAGTGGGAACAGCTGAGTTCAGAGTCAGGCCCTGCTGTGTTTAGTGCAACAAAACATTTTTGCATAAATGTCACTAGGGCCTGGAAAAGGACTTGGAAAAATAGAAACATCTGATGTGTTAAGGGGAAAAGATTGCGGTTGTTTTATTTTTTCCCCCCTGATTTCTGTTGTTGCTGTTTTGTTTGTGCAACAAATGCAAAGGAAGACCAACACCCCACAGTGACCCACTTTCCCTTCCTTCCTGGACTGCCACTCAGGACAGACTCTGCCAGCTCCTGACTGGCTGGGTGTCTCCACGCGGAGCAAAGTTCCTTCCTCCAAACCCCTCCAGTTCTTGGTTCCTCCCCTCCATTGGCCCTCATCTGGCTGCATTGCTGACTGTCTCTTAATCTGGGGCCTTGAAGGAGAGAACAAGATCCCACCCACTTTGTACTCACTCCACAAGTCTGACAGTCAAATACTACTAAAGTTTTATTTGTTGAAGCTAACAATTATTTTAAAATGTATTTATTTATTTTTGGCTGCTTCGGGTGACTTAGTTGTAGCAAACAGGATCTTTGCTCCAGAGCGTTCAGGCTCAGTTGCCCCACAGCATATGGGATCTTAGTTCTCCGACTAGGGATTGAACCGATGTCTCCTTTATTGCAAGTTGGATTCTCAACCATTGGACCACCAGGAAAGACTGGATCCAACATTTTGCTTTCCTGTTTCTAGTTTCTCTGTCTGCAAGATGCAAACAGGACAGTAGAAGCCTGGGTGAAGTTGAAAAGGCCTGAAGTGTGTCAAAGCTATTGCAAGAGAGACGGTGGGGTTGGAGATTTTTTAGGGAACTTGGAATTCCTCATAAGGGAGGTAGGGAAGTGGAGGGGGAAGCACCAGTATATCCCCTGAATCCACAGACCCACAGCAATGGGTGTTGAGACGATAAGGAGGATGGGAAGACCGGAGCTGCATGTTGCGTCAGCCAGCACCTAGATTCACCTTTGGTACAGACGGAGAAGCTGAGGTCAGAAAGTGGAGTGCAGTATGCCCGATGGTTAGCCTCTCAGTTCTTTCTCAGTTCCATGTCTCTTCCACCCTCCAGGGGCCAGCTCCATCAACAGCAGCAGCTGTCTCTCTGACCTGCCAAGGTACCAGAAATCTCTGTCATGCATGAGTCAGTCATTCTCTTCCGGAGTGACATTTCGTCTGAGGAAATCATGCTAAATATTAGTTCAGTTTCCTGACAGTGGTAAAGCATGAACCCACTGTGGGCCAGACTGGATCACTTTGTCTAAAGCCTAGCCTTATTTAAAAAACCAAAAATAAGGCTACCATGTGATCTAGTAATCCCACTCCTGGGCATATATCCAGAGAAAACTATAATTTGAAAAGAAACTCGCACCCCTGTGTTCATAGCAGCACTATTTACAACAGCCAAGACATGGAAGCAACCTAAATGTCCATTGACAGATGCATGTATAAAGGAGATGTGGGACGGATATACAATGGAATACTACTCAGCCATAAAAATGAATGAAATAATGCCATTCTCAATAATATATATGCAACTAGAGATCAAGATACCTAGTGAAGTAAGTCTGACAGACAAATATTCATATTTGTAGAATCTAAACCTTAGATACAAATGAACTTATTTGTAAAACAGAAATAGACTCACAGACATAGAAAATAAACTTATGGTTTCTGAAGGGGAAACTGGGTTGGGGGATAAATCAGAATTTGGGATTAAAAATATACACACTACTATTTATAAAATAGATAACCAACAAGGGCCTACAATCACAGGGTTAATATCTCATAATAACCTATAATAGTGAAAAATCTAAAAAAGAATATATATATTATATATATATATAATTGTTATATATGTATGTATAATATACATAATCGCTCTTTGCAATTCCATGGACTGCAGTATACCAGGCTTTCTTGTCCTTCACTATCTCCCAGAGTTTGCTCAAGCTCATGTCCATTGAGTCAGTGATGCCATCCAACCATCTCATCCTCTGTTGCCCCCTTCTCCTCCTGCCCCCAATCCCTCCCAGCATCAGGGTCTTTTCCAATGAGTCAACTCTTTGCATTAGGTGGCCAAAGTATTGGAGCAATATATATTTATATATATATGAATCACTTTGCCTTATACCTGAAACCAACATAACATTTTAAATCAACTATCTATATTTCAACAAAAATCTTTTTAAAAAGTCTAGCCTTAAGCTAGGCCCTGGTGGAGAAAAAAGGTAAACTTTCATGGAAAAGGAAGGACAGAGGAGAGAAGCCCAGGCTGGTTGGCCAGGATGGTGGGGGGAGGGATGGGGGCGTGAGGTCAGCCCATGGAGGTGGGTATAAGAAAACAAGGTGGCATTGGGTGGCTGGGGACTGCTTCCTCTGTGCCTCTTCCTTGTATTAAACCACAACCTTGGGCAAGTTTTCCTGAGAGTCAGCTTCTCCTTTCATCACATGGGGTAACAACACCTGCCCCCACTACCCGTCATTGTGAGGATCAATTGCAACAAGGTCATAGCACTTTATAACCAGTGGAAACCGTCTGTACCTGCTGGGCCAAGGGGAAGAATGGGTCAGAGAAGCCCGGTGTCCAGCCAGATGTCACATGACCCATCAGGGGCCAAACCATGTCTGCAGTGGTCTCCACACTCCAGGCCAACTCTCTGATGATGAAGAATTCTCGGATCGCTGTTGAAGGGCTCAAGCTTCCCCTGGACCAAGGTCATCATCCCAAGCAGCCCAGTTGACAAGGTTTGCTGATGGCCTAGATATATCAATATGTCTGTGCTCTGAACAAGAGTGCTCAAAATTCCTCATCTCAGGCACCCTCCTCTACTCCCGGATTCCAAACTTCCACCTACTCACTTTACTGAGCAGCATTTCCCACTATTGGAGTGTGAGGGTCCAGGCGTTTTGACTTAGCACACAGACCCCGAGGACAGAGAAGCAGAGTGCTGGGAGGGGGACATAAGGCCAAAGTGAGAGAAGGGCTGGAAACTGGTGTAGAAACAATGGGGCAAAGCACCTCATGGACCAGAGGAAGGACTGTCACTTACTCACATGCAAGCTCATTCCATCCGCCTTACCTTTAATTCCCACAAGAACTCTGTGCATCCCCACTTAAATTTTTTATTTATTTATTTTTGGCTGCCCTGGGTCTTTGTTGCTGCAAGGGCTTTCTCTAGTTGCAGCAAGTGGGGGCTACTCTCTAGTTGCAGTGTATAGGCTTCTCATTGCAGTGGCCTCTCTTGTTGCTGAGATGGGCTCTAGGGCAGGGGCAGTAGCTGTGGCTCCCAGGCTCTGGAACACATGCTCAATAGTTGTGGCTCACAGGTTTAATTGCTCCACAGTATGTGGAATCTTCCGAGATTGGGGATCAAACCCATGTCCCCCTGCATTGGCAGGCAGATTCTCAAGCACTGGACCACCAGGGAAGTCCCAATCCCCATTTTACAGATGAGGAAACTGAGGCACAGAGAGAGGAAGTCACTTGTCAAAATTCTCACAGCTGGCATCTAGTTGAGCTAGGATTTGAACCTGGACATGCTGAGGCCCTACACTTTCCAACTGCACTAGGGAAAGTTCCAGTGTAATGTTTACTGCCCATATAGTGTCATCTGGAAAAAATAAACCTGGGGAAGGTGGCAAGGACTTGGGCCTGCTCCCAGCTCAGCTATAAATATTCTGTTCACTCCCAACGAGATATCTGGAGGCTCTCTGGGTCTCAGCATCCCCGCCATAAAATGGGGTGGGGGCAGGGTGGGGTGGGTTGCAGTGGCTGAAGTTGAAGAGCACTTCCAATTTCAATGTGAAAAATATCCCTATTAAAACAAGCATTTTTTCCAACAACATTATGTGGTTGTCTGCTTAGGTCAGTAGAGACAAAATCTAGAGGAAGTTGGAGGCTTCCAAGTCGGAGAAAAGTCGTTTCGCAAAATATTTTCAAAGATGAGGAGAACTTGTCAAAAACAATGGAGGCATTTTCTCTTATTTCCAAAGGAAGTGATTCAACCTAACCAAAGGTCACTAACGAAAGGCATGAATTTAATTGCGTTATAAACATTAGAGATGCTGCAACTCTGCTGGACCAGCTGGAGCTCCTGCTGTGTGTATGTGTGTGTGTGTGTGTGTGTGTGTGTGTGTGTGTGTATCTCTGTGTGTGTGTGTGTGTGTGTGTGTGAGTCCATGCTCCTTCTAGAGGATTCTGCTCAAGACCACCTTTCTTTTTAAAACTAAGGTTTTCATATGTCTCAGGGAACTCAAACCAGGGCTCTGCGACAATCTAGAGGGCTGGGATGGAATGAGTGGTGGGAGGGAGGCTCTAGAGGGAGGGGACATACGTATACCTATGGCTGATCCATGATGATGTATGGCAGGAACCAACACAATACTGTAATTATCCTTCAATTAAAAAATTTAAAAACCAAAAAAAAAAAAAAAAAAAAAAAAAAAAAAAAAAAAAAAAAAAAAAATTTAAAAACCAAGATTTTCTGACCTGGTGACATTAGAATCACCAGGAAAACTTTAAAAAAACAAACAAAAATAATCAATGACTGGACCTCACTTCAAGCGACTGAGTGGGGATCACCTTCTGAGGCCTAAGCTTCAGTACTGTTTTCAAACTAAGTCTCCCCTGCCAGTTCTACTGAACAGTAAGGTTTTATTTATTTATTTTTTTTAATTTTATTTTATTAGTTGGAGGCCAATTACTTCACAACATTTCAGTGGGTTTTGTCATACATTGACATGAATCAGCCATAGAGTTACCTGTATTCCCCATCCCGATCCCCCCTCCCACCTCCCTCTCCACCCGACTCCTCTGGGTCCTCCCAGTGCGCCAGGCCCGAGCACTTGTCTCATGCATCTCACTTGGGCTGGTGATCTGTTTCACCATAGATAATATACATGCTGTTCTTCTGAAACATCCCACCCTCACCTTCTCCCACAGAGTTCAAAAGTCTGTTCTGTACATCTGTGTCTCTTTTTCTGTTTTGCATATAGGGTTATCGTTACCATCTTTCTAAATTCCATATATATGTGTTAGTATGCTGTAATGTTCTTTATCTTTCTGGCTTACTTCACTCTGTATAATGGGCTCCAGTTTCATCCATCTCATTAGAACTGATTCAAATGAATTCTTTTTAACGGCTGAGTAATATTCCATGGTGTATATGTACCACAGCTTCCTTATCCATTCGTCTGCTGATGGGCATCTAGGTTGCTTCCATGTCTTAAGGTGTTCAGGGCTCGCCTTGGATACAATATTTCTTTTGAAAATGAGTTTTCTTTTTATTTTGTGATCTTTTAAATGTTGCACCGACTATGCTTCATGCATTGTTATATCTTCATTTGGTTAATGTAATGTCTAGTTCATTTCCAATAAATACATTGCTGCCTGGCGTGGGTGCGTGCGAGTGCCTGTCCGTGTGCCTGGCTGTCGCTCGTCTGCTCTCTCAGGAAGGTCCTGTGCTGGGCCCGCGGCGTGGGGGCAGCGCGGGCCTCGGTAGGGCGAAAGGGCGGGGCTGACGCGCTCCGGTGGGTTTGCGCACCAGGCAGGATGGGCGCCTGGGGCCCCGGCTGGGCTGCCCCTAAGCCCGCAGGAGGCTCCGGGGACCGCGGCCCCGGGCCGAAGCCTGAACAGTAAGGTTTTAAGACCATTGTTTTCCACCAACAGGGGAAGGACATCCAAAAAGAATGGGATGTATGGATGCATATAGCTGATTCACATTGCTGTACAGAAGACATAGCATACATTGTAAAACAACTACACTCCAATAAAAAAGAACTGCTCTGTGCTTGATTAAAAAAAAGAAAGAAACAGCAGTTCTCCCATTTTTTCACTCCAAGAATCATCCGGAGAGCATGTTAAAAAATACTTGAGTCACTAATTCCTAAGCCTGAGGTTAGACTCAGTAGTTGATACTTCTAACAAGTTCCCAGGAAGGACAAGTGTTTCTCAAACTCATCTGATTCTGAAACCATTAGGTGTCCTTTGGGGGATTCCAAAGAGCTCTGGTACCCTAGTCCTTTATGTCTCAGCACAGAAAAGAATTCAGCAAGAGAAAGGTGATGGATAAGAAGTAATTTATTAGAATAGGACGCTTGTCAGGTTTACAGGCAGTTGGGTGAGAAATGCCACGCCCTGAGAATTTATTGGGCTACAGTTTTATAATCAGAGGAAAAATGGAGAGGGGGTAAAGAACTTCTTTGTCTTTCTTGAGTAGACATCATGTTTTCGTCATCAGCTCCTCCTCCAGGTTGGGCAGGAGAGTTTTCTTGTCCCTACGTGGTGAAGCTGAGTTCACAAATTATTGTTTTTTATGTGTGCAGAGAGCATGTCCTAGGGATCATTAACTTACTGAGCTCATTGGACAGAATGTGGGGCTCATATTGCTGTTGTTGTTTAATCGCTCAGTCGTGTCCGACTCTTTTTGACCCCATAGACTGCAGCCCACCAGGCTCCTCTGTCCATGGAATTCTCCACTAAGAATACTAGAGTGGGTTGCCATTTCCTTCTTCAGGGGGTCTTCCTGACCCAGAGATGGAACCCTCACTGGAAGGAGGATTCTTTACCGCTAAGCCACCAGAGAAACCCATACACGAGGTGTATATTTATGTTATTAAACTTCTTTTCCCTTGTTAATCTTGTACTGCATACAGGATCTCAGCCACAGAACTCAGAAGAGTAAAGAGAACATTCTTTTCCCTCCCCTTTAGCATCAGAGTCTCCATGGAAACAAAGACAGGCAGCAGGTGGTAAGTCCAGACAGACCCTGAGTGATGGGAGGGATCCCGATAGTTGGACCAAGCTGAGTGGAGCTGGATGGGGCTCTTCAGGAGGCTTCCACCCTACTGTTGGCCCTACATGTTGAGTTTGCTGAGGTGCTCAATGCCATTTTTTTTATGTTTGAAAACATTTGGAACCACCTCCTTGCAAAGATGAGTCCACTAGACAGCTCAGTCCCCTCGGCTATACTGTGATCCACCTGACTCCTTACTCCTTTAAAAAAAGCTTGGTGGTGGGAATTTCCCTGCTGGGAAGGTTAGGACTCTCCGCTTTTAATGCAGGGGGCACAGGTTCGATCCCTAGTTGGGAAACTAAGATCCAGGGTGCTGCGAGGCACTGCCAAAACATAAAATAAAAATAATAAAAAGGCATGGTGGAATAAATGGAGATAGATGGTTTGTTCTTCAGATGGGGAGCAGGGAAGATGACCTTACCCAGGTGAGGTCAGGATGGCTACGGAGACATTCCAGACACCTCGATCCAGCTATGTGCTCCAAACTTCTCTGCCAAAAGCCTGTCCCATGAGAGCTATCTGTTTTCCTAAAGACCAAATGTTCACACACACACACACAAATCAATTGGGATCCGGTGGAATTCATCAAAAATTAAATTAGAAAAGAATCAATTCAATCAGAAGGAACCCAATTTTGATGAACTTAATTAAATCAAACCAATTTAATTTAAAAAATTGAAATAGCACTTTAATTTTAGAGGTATAGAGAAGAGTGCAAAGATTAAGACAGGGTGTGTTTACAGCACTGTTTTGCAATCCTGACTGTACGTGGTAATCTCCTGAAGTGTTACTGAGGCCTGAGTACTACTAAGTACTTTAAAAAAAAATTTACTGTTTTTATTTTTGGCTGCACTGGGTCTTCATTGCTGCACTAGGGCTTTTTCTAGTTGTGGTGAACCAGGCTACTTTGTGGCTGCAGAGCAAGGGCTCTAGGCAAGTGGGCTCCAGTAGTTGCAGCTTGTGGGCTCTAGAGCTCAGGCTCAGTAGCTGTGGGGCTTAGCTGGACCATGGCTTATGAGATCTAGTTCCAAGACCAGGGGTCGAAACTGTGTCACCTGTACTGGCCACCAGGGAAGTCCCCCAATAAATTATTATCATGATTTAATTGGTTTGGGGTGAGACTTGGGCAAGAGGACTTTGAAAATTTTCCCTTTAAAGAAATTTCTTTTACATACATACACATACATGCATGTATTAACTCAATGGGATCATAGTGAACTTTTGTTTTTTTGATGTGGACCATTTTTAAAGTCTTTATTTAATTTTTTACAGTGTTGTTTCTATTGTTTGTATTCTGGTTCTTTGGCCATGAGGCATGTGGGATCATAGCTCCCTGACCAGGGATCAAACCCAAAACCCCTGCATTGGAAAGTGAAGTCTTAACAACTGGACTGCCAGGAAAATCCTTATACTACTTGCTATTAACTTTGCTTTTTCTATTTTATTAAGTAATGTTATTACTTAATAAACACTTTAGCAAACACTTTTATATGTCAATAGATTCTTGTTTACAGGATTATGTTAACTTAGACATTTTAAAGGTACTATTCTATATAGTAGACTTAGCCTACAAAGTACATTTTGTATATTATAAATGTATGATTTAGACCTTTAAATATCTAAATAATATTTCATATTGTCAAGTTACAATAATTACCTAGCATCATTCTATTAGGTATATAGTCTTAACTTTTTCACTGTTGTAAATAACATGTCAGTAAAGAAGCCACTACATAATTTATTTTGTGTCTAACAATAATTATTTCCTGAGAATCAATGTTTATCATCTACATTAAACTGTCTACACAAGTAGAAGATGGCATTTCACTACTGATTCTTTGTTCTTTTTTTTTTTTTTAAATTACTGGTGGAGTTGAACATTTGTGTATGTGCATGGTTGTATTATGTTTTATTTTACCAGCTTGTAGCTTTTTCTCCTTGAATTGTCTCCGAATGCTTCATCCTCCATATCCAGGGAGGAACCTGGCTTTCTGGACTTATTCTTGTCCCCTATGATGGTATTTGCCCCGGTCTTCTTTCAGAAGCTGCTGAACACATTTTGGATGCCATTCTAGGCCTTCTTAAAGAAATACGTTTGTATTCACTCCAGACCTGGCATTCCACAGGTGTCTGGTCTTGGGGGTTGCCCAGAGATGCTGCTCTGGAGCAATTTGGCCAAGAACAGGGGGAAACAGGGGGGAAGTCCCTCTTCCCCTTCCCTCTCTTCAGTTTCTTTCTAATGCTTCTTTTTTGGCAAATTGTTAAAGGACTCCCTCTGGCAACTGGATCCAAGAAATGGAGTTGGCAGAGTCTCTGCTCCAGCTCTGTTAAGCAGCAAATAAAAGGATGGATCAACAAGTAGCACACAGGGACTTACCTGATGGTCCAAAAGTTAAAACTCCAAGCTTCCAAAGCAGGGGACAGGGGTTCAATCCCTGGTTGGGAAGCTAAGATCCCACATGTTGCGTGGCAAAAAAAAAAAAAAAAAAAGTAGCATACAGAAGGGTAAGACCCAAGGGCACAGTGTCCTTGAGACACAGCTCACCTGGATTTTAATCACCCATCTATCTCTACATGCTTATGGCCCTCTGGTAGTTCCCACCATGAGAACAGTTCATTCCTAGTGCTGACAGGTGCCTCCACGTGTGGTCGGCTTCATGGTCACTGAGATGTTCTTCCTTTCACGGGCTGATCACCAGGTGCCCTCTGATAGACTATTGGTCTCTTGGTTTTTGAAGACAAATCCATCAAGGTTGACTCCATTAAGTCGATGTCAGCTCCAGATGGCAAAATGACACATACCAAACAGGAAATGAAATATTTCCCTTGCTATCTTTGCAAAACACAATGAGACTGTCAACTTGACCTCTAGAGAATTCTCATACAACTTACTGACTTCCTGCCATGAGAACATCAAGTTGCAGGCGATGATGGTTTTCCTCCTCCTGCTGAGCCTCTGCATCCTGGTCACTCTGGCCACAGAACACCATAGCCAAGAACAGTAGAAATGTGCCTATCAGCATTTGGTCCCTCTAGGAGACACCATGGTTTTTCCTCCAGGCTGCTGCTGTTTAGTTGCTAAATCATGTCTGAGAGTTTGCAATACCATAGACTGTAGCCCGCCAGGCTCCCCTGTCCATGGGATTTCCCAGGCAAGAATGTTGGAGTGGGTAGCCATTTCCTTCTCCAGGGGATCTTCCCAAGCCAGGGATCGAACCTGCATCTCTTGTGTCTTCTGCATTGGCAGGTGGATTCTTTACCAGTGTGCCATCTGGGAAGTCCTTTGGTGAAGGGAGACTACATGCAATCAAGCACATATATTTACAGAAGGTTTCTGCTAATCCTGAGGAGCAGTCATCACCATGAAGGATTTTAGTGCTTTTCTAGATCTGAGGCGATACATAAATTGGGCTTGAGGTAGGAGTTAGATGGGTTCCAGTTTAGACATTTACAACTGCCCTCCTGTTTGCATTTCATGGGACATGAAGAAGTGGGCTTCAGGTTGGACACTTACAACTAGTTTCCGGTTTGCATTTCCTGAAACAAGAGATAGGTGGGCTCCAGTTGAGGAATTTGCAATCAGCCTCCTCTTTGCCCTCCAAAATGGAAATAACAACAAAAACAGGGTAAACAGCCAGTGTTTGTCTCTTGTAAACACCTAACCTGGAGCCCTTCTAACTCCTACCTAAGGCTTGTAAATATCAGCTTCTGAAAATATTTAACTATTCAAAGGTCTGTTCTGCCCATTTTTCCCAGAGCACAGAGTTCCTCCTCCTGCTCTCCACCCAGAACTCTTTCCAGTGGGTATTAAAAGTCAGAAGCCACAGCATCACATGATTTAACTCTTGTAGAAGTAGATGGCATGTGCCCATGACAAGTACCAATTTGTATCTGTCACCTCTTACTGTATGTATTACTTATTCTCTTTGTTTATCCTTCATGTCAGATTCCTTTTTCTGTCTTTTGCTTTCTCCTTGAGACTCAACCTCACATCTCCCCTTGTTTCCATGCCCACCCCACCCATGGTGGCTAACTAAGACTCATTCAGCTGCACCAGAATCTCCTCTCTGGAACCGCCACATCTATTCACTGGGGCCACTGTGATCTGCTCCTTGGAAGAAAAGCTATGACAAACCCAGACAGTGTATTAAAAAGCAGAGACATCACTTTGCCAACAAAGGTCTGTATAGTCAAAGCTATGGTTTTTCCAGTAGTCACGGACAGATGTGAGAGTTGGACCATAAAGAAAACTGAGCACCAAAGAACCGATTATTTCAAATTGTGCTGGAGAAGATTCTTGAAAGTCCCTTCAACTGCAAGGAGATAAATCCTAAAGGAAATCAAGCCTGAATATTCACTGGAAGGACTGATGCTGAAGATAAAGCTTTAATCCTTTGGCCACCTGATGTGAAGAGTTGGCGGAAAAGACCCTGATGCTGGGAAAGAGTGAAGGCAGGAGGAGAAGGGGATGACAGGACGAGATGGTTGGATGACATCACTGACTCGATGGACGTTAAGTTTGAGCAAACTCCAGGAGACAGTGAAGGACAGGGAAGCCTGGCATGCTGCAGTCCATGGGGTCACAAAGGGTCAGACACAACTGAGCAACTGAACAACAGCAACACTCTGGCCTGAAGGACAGCCTTGTCCTCAGGTGCTTTCGTTCCTCCCCTCAGACTATCCCTGCTCAACTCACACACAGGCTCCCCTGATTCTGTGTAAGGCTCTTGCCAGTGGAGCTGGAAGGGTGATTTTTAAAAAGGGGGATTGTCTTAGGTGAGGGTGAGGGCCATTTCCCACCATCATCAGCCTCCCCTCCCCTAGCAGGCTTCGATGGGAAGCAGGAGACAACTCAGCAGGACAGTGACCCTCCCCGGTGGATGCACCCTCTGCTCATCCCAACCCAAGGGTGGTCTGCTAGGTGGTTGTGATCAGCAAAAGCTGAGGTTGGAGGGCACCAGGGGCCCTCGTCTCATCACAGACACCCACCCCCCCAGAATACACGCTCTTCCCCCAAATTCCCAAGTGCCTGCGGGAGCCGGTACTCTGGACACAGAGGACTCTTGTTGGTCCCTGGGCTTCTCTCTGATGCCCACACTGGAAGTGGTCAAATGGACTTTGCTGGACCAGTTTGTCTTAGAAAGCTCCACTCAACAGATTCTATTTAGAATTCAGTGCCAGAGAAAGGCCTGCTCCCTCAAGGAGAAGGTGTGCTTCTGCCTCTTTAATAGGAAGACTGATGTGAAAGCTCTCTTTGCTCTCTTGGGGGTAAACTTGTAACCAAGCAGGACCCTCTGGGACCTTCCCAGGACAGGCCTTTCCCCATATCTTCTTCTTTAGCTCCTCTCTGAATAGTATTTGACGCATATAGTGTTTAGTCCCTCAGTCACTCAGTCATATTTGACTCTTTGCGACCCCAAGGACTGTAGCCCACTAGGTTCCTCTGTCCATGGGTATTCTCCAGGCAAGAATACTGGAGTAGGTTGCCTTGTCCTTCTCCAGGGATACAAATAGTATTTGATGCAAATTTCCTGAGCTGTTCTACAGATGTGAAACCCCCCACCAAATGGAAGATATTAACTACTTGAAGACCCTGAGCACACAACCCCAGGCCTCTTGGAGCCTAAGTTCACTCCTGGGACCCCCATGTTAGCTCACCATCAATCAGAGAATTGTGCATAAACTGATCAGAGACCCTTCAACCCCCTGCCTCAGTGGATTTTAAAAGTGCTTTGTTGAAACCCTTCGGAGAGCTTGGGGCTTTTTAGGGTGTGAAGGACTGAGCATGCAAGCACCCATCTCCTTGCATGGCCCTACAATAAACCTTTCCCTGCTCCAAACTCTGACGTTTTGGTGTGTTTGGCATCACTGTGTGTTGGGCACACATACTTGCGCTAACACACTGAACCACGAGCAGTGGCAAAACAGGAGGAATCACAGCGCCAGCTTTGTAGGCCATTTACTGAGCTTGTGAAGTGCCTGGCTGGGTGTCCTCACCCACTCTTCTGTTGCTCTTGGCTCCAGTTTCTCTGCAGGACAAATGGTTGCATGGAATCCTCAAAGCCCACACAGAAACTTGGAGTCAGTAGGGTGTAAAAGAGGGAAGGAGGGACGCTTCCATCACTCACTGTTGGCTGGATTTTTGTTGGATTAACAAATAACTAAATGAACGTGCTTGTGAATGCATGAGTGAATAAGAGAATGGACAAACCTGTTTTTGTGAGACAAGTTCACTCTGAGCTGATATTCTGCCTGGGGTGCAGTTGAGATACAGTCAGTCCCCTACATACAAACAAGTCTCATTCTGAGAGAGTGATCGTAAGTCCAATTTGTTTGTTAAGTCCAACAAACTTAGCCTCGGTACCCAACTAACACAGTCAGCTATGTATTAATAGTACTGTACTGTCATAGGCTTATAATACTTTTCACACAAATAATACATGAAAAACAAACACAAAAACTAAAGAAAACTTTTTTTTAAATTAATTTTTTTATTTGGCCACACCGTGCGGCATTCGGGATCTTAGTTCCCTGACCAGGGATTGAACCCGTGACCCCTGCATTGGGAATGAAGCATCCTAACCATTGAATTGCCAGGGAAGTCCCAAGAAAACATTTTTAATCTTACAGTACAGTACCTTGAAAAGTACAGTAGGACTGGTAACATCAGTGCTGATTTTATGTTTGCTTCCAGACATTCTGGACTTGAAATAAAGATGCTGTACTATTGTGCACTCTACACGGCTGTACAGTGAAGTACACACAAACACAGCTGATCTTAGCAAGGCAGTAGTGAGCAGTGGCATGAAGTGAGATGTTAATTCTCTGCCTAGGAGTTGAACCTGGATAGCCTGAAGAGCCAGGAATCCTAACTACCAGGCCTGCAAGGGTTAGAGGCTAGAAGCTATTTTCCCCTGGGTCTTTGCCTCCAGTGAAAAATACACTTATCACAGAGGCAGAAACTGTAAATGCAGGTACAAAGTTTGTTATTACAGACATAGCACAAGAACCAGTAGGAGAACACAGAGAAATGGTTTGTTTAGTTAAGACAGAAGCAAGGCAGAGATGCACACCTGGAGAGAAGGGTATGGGCGTCCCCCCTAGTGAAGAGAAACACAGTAAAGAGATGGTTAAGTCATTTAATATGTCCGTTCTTCTGGGTCTTTGGCTTCCTGCAGACCAACTGTCTGGTTCCTTTTCTTTACCTGACCTACCCTGGGACCCTCCCCTGGGTACATACACACCCCTCAGCCAAGCCGGATCTTGAAGTGAAGGTTTCTGGGAGGAAAAAGACTCATTACAGCCTGGCATTATCCCCTGACTTTTGATCCACAAGGAGTCATTTTCTGCACATGTATAGTGTCTTCCTTGTCCCAAAAATAGAGGAACGGAGATCCCTTAATCCTTTCCTCAAACAGTATTTTGCCTCTCTTTGTCCTTACCATGACTATTATCTTGACTATTACCTTGACTATTACCATGACTATTACCTTAAGGTGTTTACAAGAGACAAACATAGGCTATTTACCTTGTTTCTGTTACTTTCATTTCAGAGGGTAAACAGGAGACTGATTGTAAATGCCTTAACTAGAGTCCACCTATCTCTCAAGAAATGCTAACAGTTCTGTGTCCAGCCTGAAGCCTACTTCTTCGTGCCCCATGAAATGCAAGCAGGAGGCCAGTTGTAAATGTCTAACTTGGAGTCCACCTATCTCCTACATCACAACAACTTGTAGAGGATTCAAGCACATGGCAATGTACGCCAGACACGTGAACTAGCTTACATGATTGGACATGTGAACTCACATTCGAATCTTTGAGAGTTTGCAGCTTGAAGGTTCATGTATAAGGAACTTACTGTACTTTCCTGTTTAGGTACCTCAGGTCATAAAAGTCTCCCTCATTCACTCTGTGGTCCTTTTGGCCCTCAGCCCCCTTTCCATTCCTCCGTGCACTGCCTTGTGTGAAGGGAGGCTGGGCCCTGCACACTGCATTTAGATGCTCCTGCACATCGGTTAGATTCTGGCTAGGGTGGGCACTAGGGGAAGTTTGGAAGAGGAAGACTAGAAGGCTTTCCTAGCTGTTGTTCCTGCAGCAGCAGTGGGGAGGCTGGACTCCTGGGTTCCAGTTCAGTTTGCCGTGATGTGGCAGAAATGTAGGCGTTGACTTCCTGGAACATCAAAGTGATGGCAATGGTAGGGGTGCAAGCTGCCACTCAGGACTGTCTAGATCCCAGACTCCAGCACCTGCTGCCTGTCAGCTCTCTCCTGTAGGGCTCACTCCATTTCTTTTTCTGCTTCTCTGGCTTTCTCAGTGCTTTTGTAACCAACTCCCTGTATCCAGATCATGCAAGCTTGTACAAGCTGGCTGCAGCCCACAACTGGGACGGGTGTGTCTGCATGTTGCATGCTCAGTCGTGTCCGACTCTTTGCGACCCCATGGACTGTAGCCCACCAGGTTCTTCTGTCCATGGGATTCTGCAGACAAGAATACTGGAGTGGGTTGCCATTTTCTCCTCCAGGATCGAACCCTTGTCTGCTGCATCTCTTGTGTTACAGGCAGCCTGGGAAGCCCCCTTTGAAGCTTCCAGTTGAGCCCAAAGTGCAGATAAATTTGAATCCCACTGCTTTAGAACAACAGCTCTCAAGTTTTAACATACTTTGGGATCACGTGGGGGGTTTGATGAAACACAGACTACTGTGATAGGGACAGAATAAAGGGACAAAGTAGGTGATTAAATAGTTAACCCCACCAGGGGTTTATGGAGACTTCCCCTGTGACTCAGGGGTAAAGAAACTGCCTGCAATGCAGGTAGACCTGGGTTGGATCCCTGGGTCAGAAAGATCCTCTAGAGAAGGGAATGGCAATGTACTTCACTATTCTTGCCTGGAGAAACCCATGGACAGAGGAGCCTGGTGGGCTACAGTCCATCGAGTCACAGAGTCAGACATGACTGAAGTGACTTAGCACAGGGGATTGTAAGTAGAATAAATATGGGATGCCTGTAAGTTAATGATTACTCAAGAAAGCAGGTTTGCCTAACCATGGAACCAAGCAGACTTGCTTAGCAACAAAACCATGCAGCAGAAGCAGGAGACATGCCCCCAAACAGTAAAATGATGGTGGCATGAGTCCCATATCCTGCCTAGTGAGCTCAGCAAGTTAATTATCCCTAGGACACGCTTCTGCACACATGAAAAACAGTAATTTGTGGACCTAACTTGACCTGTAAGGACAAGAAAACTTGTCCTGCCCAACCTGAAGGAGGAGTGATGATGGAAGCATGGCGTCTACTCAAGAAAGACAAAGGAGTTCTCCTTGTCTGCCCCACTTTTCCTTTCATTATAAAACTGGCCCAGTCCAGTGTGTTCTCAGGGTGTGGCATTTCTCATCTGTCTGCCTATAAACCTCACAAGTGTCCTATTCTAATAAACCACTTTTTATCTATCATTTTGTCTCTTACTGAATTCTTTTCTGTGCTGAGACACAAGCGATGATGGTACCAGAGCTCCCTGGAGGCTCCCTGAAACAACACCAAATGATTTCACTGTGCCCGCCCCACCCTCAGCCTCTGACTTAGTAGGTCTACCTTGAGAGGAGGGTGTTGGAGGGGAAAGAACTTGCACCTCTTATAAGTTCCTGGAAGACATTAATGTTGCCGGTCAGAGAACCACACTTTGATTAAAAATACACCAGCCTCAGGTACTGGCTAACTTCCTTTCTCAGAATGGGCTGGGTTTGGAAGAAGTCAGTCTGTCTTAACTTCTTACAGGTAGCAGTTCCCACCCAGAAGACAGCAAGCACAGTGAATGTCTGATGCCTCGGTACAGTGCTTCAACCTTGAAGATGCCCTGGGAGTTCTGCAGCCCCAGGAGCAGACGGTGAATCCTTACAGCCCCTCCCCCATCACCACTCACCCTCCTGCTCCCAGGGCCAAGGGTAAGTGGGTAGGGGGCGGGGAGCAAGCAGCAAAGCTATCACTCAGAAAGCCATTACCAGCTCCCTGGGGGCAGTTTCAAGTGCCTACCCCGTCACCATGGAGACTGGCCATCGGTGGGGAGGGGCTGGACTCCAAAGGAATGAAGACTGAGCCTAGACAAAGGTAGACGGCTCCCTTAGCCCTTCTTGTCCAAAGACTAGGGAAAGTCAGAGGCATTTTACCATTGGCCCATGAAGAGATGAAAGAAAAGCTTATCAAGGTTTCTGCTACATTAGATAAAAAAAGAATGAGGAGGTTTCATCAGGTGAGAGATAAGAAAGAGACTTCCTTGGAGGTCCAGTGTTTAAAGACTGTACTTCCAATGCAGAGGCGTGAGTTTGATCTCTGATCAGGGAACTAGGATCCCATATGCTGTGCAACCAAAAAAAAAAAAAAAGAAGAAGAAAAGAAATAGGCAAAATGAAGCTGCATTTATTCTCTAAGGGACTAAACAAGCAGTGACCTTCCTAAAGACAGGGATCTTGTATTCAACATTACCCATCTGCCTGCAACAGCCATACACAGGACCTGCTGTGAGCAAAGCAGGATTTCAACAGATGTTTGCCCTCAAGATGAAGGATGTACACCACAGAATCTCAAAATCAGATGGAGCCTTATCTCTGGGTTTCCCACATTTCACAATGTGATCTGAGAAGGCAGGAGTTGGTGACAGATTTCTTTGTACCCTCAGACAGCGACTTAAACTTCCTCCGTTTTCTCATCTGTAAAGCAAAGACCACGTCTATCATGTGGGACTGATGAAGACATAAGTGACCAGATTCACCATAAAGTACTGAGCTCAGTGACAGTGAGTAACAAACATTCACTGTTGTGTGACTCAGTGACCTGGGAAGCAAAAATGAACGAAAGCTGGCACCCGCTACCCTATCCTCATTGCTTCTGAGGCATCTGTGGAGCATCTTGTTGTTCAGTTGCTCAGTCATGTTCCACTCTTTGGGACCCCACGGACTGCAGCACACTAGGCTTCCCTGTCCTCCACTATCTCCCAGAGTTTGCTCAAACTCATGTCCATTGAATCGGTGATGCTATCCAACCATCTCATCCTCTGCCACCACCTTCTCCTTTTGTCTTCAATCTATCAGCATCAGGGTCTTTTCCAGTGAGTTGGCTCTTTGCATCAGGTGGCCAAAGAACTGGAGCTTCAGCTTCAACATCAGTCCTTTCAATGAATATTCAGGGTTGGTTTCCTTTAGGATTGACTGATTTGATCTCCTTGCCATCCAAGGGGACTTTCAAGAGTCTTCTCTAGCACCACAATTCAAAAGCATCAATTCTTTGGTGCTCAGCCTTCTTTATGGTTCACCTCTCATACCCGTATGTGACTTGCTGGCAAAACCAGTAGTCTGGGGAGACCAGTGGAGCATCTAGGGAGCTGTGTAGGAGAAACAGAGAACCCCAGCCTCCCAAGGACCCCTGTGATGGGCACTACACTCTTTACACCTTATGGTATGAGCTAGGATTCCACATAATGCACAGGGTGTGACCAAAAAAAAATAAATAAACGTGTTTAATAAAATAAGTGGGGAAAAGGCCATAAAGACGTTGTAAAAATACATACCAACATACTAACGATGATTATGGATAGTTTTTTCCATAATGGCTTTTTTGAGGTACCATTCACATACTACAAAAGTCATCCATTTACAATACACAATTCAATGGTTTTAGTATATTCACAAAGTTGTGCAGTCATCACAACAATCAATATTGCAACTTTTTTATCCCCCAAAAAGAAATGGTAGCAATTAGCAGGCACTGCTCCTCAGTCTTAGCCAACCACAAATCACCTTTGTCTCTCTTGACTTATCTATTTAATGTATTTTATGCAGCTGAAATAAAACATATGTGGTCCTTTTTATTTAGAATACAATAAAGTTAAAATAATGTTTTTTTAGTTTTATGCATGCTGTAACTTGAATCAGTTCAGTTCAGTTTAGTTGCTCAGTTGTGTCTGACTCTTTGCAACCCCATGGACTGCAGGACACTAGCGTTCCCTGTCCATCACCATCTCCTGGAGATTGCTCAAACTCACGTCCATTGAGTCGGTGAAGTCATCCAACCATCTCATCCTCTGTGGTCCCCTTCTCCTCCTGCCTTCAATCTTTCCCAGCATCAGGGTCTTTTCCAATGAATCAGTTCTTCGAATCAGGTGGCCAAAGTATTGGAGTTTCAGCTTCAGTCCTTCCAATGAATATTCAAGACTGATTTCCTTTAGGATTGACCAGTTTGATCTCCTTGCAGTCCTTCCCCTTTAATTTTGATTGACTATCAGGGCTTCCCTGATAGCTTAGTTGGTAAAGAATCTGCCTGCAATGTAGGAGACCTGGGTGTGATTCCTGGGTCGGGAAGATCCGCTGGAGAAGGGATAGGCTACCCACTCCAGTATTCTTGGGCTTCCCTTGTGGCTCAGCTGGTCAAGAATCTGCTTGCAATGTTGGAGACCTGGGTTTGATCCCTGGGTTGGGAAGATCCCCTGGAGAAGGGAAAGGCTACCCATTCTGTATTCTGGCCTGGAGAATTCCATGAACTCTATAGTCCATGGGGTCACAAAGAGTCAGACATGACTGAGTGACTTTCACTTTCAATATTCTATCATATAGATATACCACATTATTTTCTTTATTCATTCATCGGTTGATTGATATTTGAGCTGTTTCCACTTTTGGCTATAATGCTGCTGTGAATATTAGGCTTCCCTGGTAGCTCAGCTGGTAAAGAATCTGCCTGCAATGCAGGAGACCCTGGTTCAATTCCTGGGTTGGGAAGATCCCCTGGAGAAGGGATAGGCTACCCATTCTAGTATCCTTGCCTCAAGAATCCCTGTGGACCGAGGAACCTGGCAGGCTACAGTCCACGGGGTCGCAAAGAGACAGACACGACTGAGTAACTAAGAGTAGCATTGCTATTTTTGTACAAGTTTCTGTGTGAATATTTCTTTGTGTTTCTCTTGAGTATATTCATAACAGTGGAATTGCTGTGTGTCTTTTGAGGAGCTGCTCAGCGGTTTTCCTAAGTGTTTGCACCATTTTATAATCTCACCAGCAGTGTCTGGGGTTTTATTTTAGCTCTTACATTTAATCTTTTGATCCATGTTAAGTTAAATTTTGCACTTTAAGTTGGATCCCCTAACTCATACCCCATATGTGGTAGGGCGTCCAACGTCTTTCTTTTGCACGTGGATATACAGTTGTCCAAAACCATTTTTTTGAAAAGACTATTCATTCTCTATTGAATAATCTTGGCATTCTTGTGGAAAATCAATTGGCTTTAAATGTGAGGTTTATTTCTGGACTTTCAGTGCAATCCTATTGATCTATATGTCTAACCTTATACTGCTATCACATTGGCTTCTCTATAATTGCAGCTATATATATATATATATATATATATATATATAAGTTTAAAAAACTATATGTTTATATCTACTTATTTGACTGCATCTGGGTCTTAGTTGTGGTATGCAGGATCTAGTTCCTAAATCAGGCATGGAACCCATGCCCCCTGCATTGATAGTGCAGTCTTAGCCACTGGACCCTCAGGGAAGTCTCCGTAATTACATTTTTGAAGTAAGTTTGAAATTAGGAAGTGTGAGTCCTCCAATTTTATGTTTTTTTTAAAGAAATTTTAACTAATTTGAGTCCCCTGAATATATATATATATATATATATATATATATATGTATATATATAGCCATGCAGGAAGTCTTGCAAAATCTCAGTTCCCTGACCAGGGATTGAACCTGGGCTCTAGCAGTGAAACCCCAGAATCCTAACCACTAGACCATCAGGGAATTGCTTTCCATAGATATATATTTTTTTTTCCATATATATTTTAGAATCAGTTTGTCAATGGCTGCAAAGAAATTAGGTGGAATTTTGAGAGGGATTGTATTGAATCTGTAGCTCTATCTGTAGTGCCATCTTAACAGAACTGGGAGAAGGAAATGGCAACCCACTCCAGTATTCTTGCCTGGAGAATCCCAGGGACAGATGAGCCTGCTGGGCTGCCATCTATGGGGTTGCACAGAATTGGGCACGACTGACACGACTTAGCAGCAGCGGGTTAACAGAACTGAGTCCTACAATCTGAGAACATGGGATGTCTTTCCATTTTTTAGGTCTTCTAGAGTTTCTTTCAACAATGTTTTATAGGTTTTGGAATGTATGTTTTGCATTTTTAAAAAATAGTTTTATTTATTTTTGACTATGCTGGGTCTTCACTGCTGTGTGGGCTTTTCTCTACTTGCAGTGAGTGGGAGCTACTCTCTATTTCGGTGCGTGGGCTTCTCATTGCAGTGGCTTCTCGTTGTGGAGCGTGGACTCTAGGGCATGCTGGCTTCAGTAGTTGTGGCTACTGGGCTCCAGAGCACAGACTCAGTAGTTCTGGCGCATGGGCATTGTTGTTCCTCGACATGTGGGATCTTCTCAGACAAGGGATTGAACCTGTGTCTCTTGCATTGGCAGGCAGATTCTTTACCACTGAGCCACCAGGGAAGCCCTATATTTCTTTTGTGAATGGGCAATTTTTTCATTGTAGTAAAATAGACATAAATTTTACCATTTTATTCATTTTTAAGTGGCATTAAGTACATTCACTTTACTGTCATCAGCATCCATATTCAGAACTTCATCTTCCCAAAGTGAATCTCTGTCTGCAGTAAACACTGACTGCCGGTCCCCTCTTCCTCCAGCCCCTAGTCACCTCTACCCTACTTTCTATCTTTATTAATTTGATCACACTTGATACCTCACATAAGTGAAATCATATGTTCTCAGAACCCATCAACATGTCCCATAATCTGAACTAATAGATATTTACAATGCCTTCAACATATGGTTCACATAATCACTTTGCTGACAACTTGGAAATGTCTCATTTCCTTCCTTGGGCTAGTGGATCAGAACTCAACTGGCAAAAGGACAGTAAGTTCCCTAAATACAAACAAGTTCCCTTCTGGGTGCGTGTTTGTAAGTCCAATTTGTTTCTAAGTCCAACAAAGTCAGCCTAGTTATCCAAATAACACAATCTGCTGTATAGTACCGTACTGTAATAAGTTTATAATACTTTTCACACAAATAATACATAAAAACCAAACACAACAAGTAAAGGAAATATTTTTAATCTTACAGTACAGAACCTTGAGAAGTACAGGAGTACAGTACAATAGCAGGCACACAGGGGCTGGCATCAAGTGAACAGGCAAGAAGAGTTACTGACTGGAGGAGGGAGGGGTGGTGGGAGATGGTACAGCGGAAGGGGCGTCAGCAACAGGAGATGGAGGGCAAGCTGAGATGTCACTCATGTCTGTCACTGATGGCACAGGTTCTGATTCCTTGGTGGACTCAATTTTATCTACCCTCCTGAAAAAGTGATCCAGTGATGCACATTAGCATCTTTGAAAATTTGCAGCTTGAAGGTTTGTATGTGGGAGACTTACGTACCTTGGGCTTCTCCTGTGAGCAGTAGGACCTGACTCTTCTGTCTACTCCGTACCTCTCACCCACCTTCACGACAGGGCCTGGGGAGTTTATACCCGTTCCTGGGGCAAGGAGCAATGAAGGGTGAAGGTGAGTCCTTTGACCTGTTGGTTAGTGATAGCCTCTGTCTTCTGACCCTGCTATTTCCATTCTAACCATATGGTCTTCCTTTCCCCAGGCAGCACAGAAAACAGGACAGAAGAGAACTGAACGGAGTGGTTTTGGCGAACTAGTCAACACACAAACGGGAATAAGAGCCCTGGGACTTTCCTAAGACAAACAAAGGATTTAAAAGAAATAACAATATTTAACAGAACTCAAAACCCCAAGTCCAGATTAAGAAAACAACTTGCTACAAACAACAGAAGATATTAGAATTAGCTGTATTTTTTTTTTTACTAGAAACTCTCTCATCACAGCACCCAAAAAAAGGTACATCAAGTTTAAGAAATGTTTTATGATGGGAAAATAGAAACTTTCAGCTCCAGGAAGAATAACTACAGAGTCCTCTGCTGACTGGGGTTTCCCAAGTGTTGCTAGTGGTAAAGAACCTGCCTGCCAATGAAGGAGACATAATGAGACCCGGGTTCAATCTCTGCGTTGAAAAGATCCCCTGGAGGAGGGCATGGCAACCCACTCCAGTATTCTTGCCTAGAGAATCCCATGAACAGAGGCCCCTGTAGGGCAACACTTCATGGGGTCACAAAGAGTTGGACATGAATGAAGCAACTCAGCTGATCCACTCAGTGGCCTGCCTCAAATCTTTGTTCATTCCTGCTTCCCCAAGTGCCTCATTTCCTGTCAAACTGCTATTGTCCCGAAGCCTTCATGTTTCCTCTTGATCATATTTCTTCCCCTAGGCCCTTTTTCAGTAACGAGTCAAAGCTCCAGGCAGTTGTCAATTATTCCTCTTGTGCAGGCCAAGCCTTCCAAGGAGTGACACCACAAAGTGAAGACGCAAACGGATGTGACGAGGCACCTGATGTTGGACTTGGCACAGCCCTGGGCAAAGAAATGGAGCTGCAGGGGAGGATCCACGCGGAGCCAGGATCCACATTATTTCCAGAAGAGTCATCAGGATACAACTGCACGTGGCTCAAGTTCAGAGTCCTGGGTCAAAACCCTTGGGAGATCCTATGGCCCAGAGTTTCTCACCCCAGCTGACACTTGGCATCAGTAAACATTCTAGACCAAGGGTCAGAAAACTATGGGCCCTGGGCCAAATAGGACCCCTGCCTATTTTTGTATGACTGGTAAGCTTTGAGTGATTTTTAAGTATTTGAAAAAAAATTAAGTAATATTGCTGACATTAAAATGGTTTACAATTAAAGTTTCAGTGTCTAAGATTAAAGCTTTGCCGCAGACCACCACATCCACTGACCTGTGCCTATGTCTATGGTTGCTTTCTTACTGTCTTAGAAGAGTAGTTGTATCAGAGACTGTATGGCCCACAGGAGCCTAAAATATTTACTCTCTGGCCCTCTGCAGAGAAAGTCTGCTACCCTTGTATCCGGTTGTTTTTTAAAATGATTTTATTTATTTATATATTAAGACTGTGCTTCGTCTTTGTTGCTGAAAGGGGTTTCTCTGTTGTTGTTCAGTCCCTCAGTCATGTCCAACTCTTTGTGATGCTATGGACTGCAGCACGCCAGGCTTCCCTGTCCTTCAACATCTCCTGGAGTTTGCTCAGACTCATGTCCATTGAGTCGTTGATGCCATTCATCATCGGCTTTGGGAGATTTCTCTAGTTGCGGCAATTGGGGCCTACTGTTCATTGTGGTGTTCAGGGTACTCTTCTCATTTCCATGGCTTCTCTTGTTGAGGGTGGGCAGGCTTCAGTAGCTATGACTTGTGGGCTCAGTAGTTGGGGTTCCTGGGCTCTAGGGCATAGGCTCAGTCGTTGTGGTACACAGGCTTAGTTGCCCCACAGCATATGGGATCTTCCTGAATCAAGGATTGAAATGGTGTTTCCTGCATTGGCAGGTGGATTCTTTACCACTGAACCACCAGGGAAGTCCCAGTATTCAACTCTTTTTCAGAGACTGCAGTAGCAAAAGAAGAAAAAGGAACAGAGGAGAGCCAAGTCACAACCATCCCCTCTAAGATGGGGAGTCCAGCTGGTCAGACAGGATTAGAGCATGGGAATCACTTCTTACATCTGGCCGCTGTGTTTCCACGAGAGGCCCTTGGATGCAGTAAGGGATGGGCCAGGCCTAGTGACTGCCCCTGCTGCTGTGTCTTCTCACCCCTCTCACCTTCCTTGTCACTCGGTGTGCCTCTGGACCACTCTTACGGGAGCAGCCATTGCCATCTTCATCCCCAGGCAGAAGTCTAAGTTCAGCTCCATTTGGCAGATGGAAAATTTGGGAAGACCTTACATGTCGCCCCAGCAATTCTGAGTGCCAATGACCTCCTCAAGATCAGTCCCCTCTCTCAATTCAACTTCTGTGCTGGCCCCTTGGCCAGTCCCTGGGCTCCATCCTGTGTCCTGATAGAACCTAGGAAAGGGATTAATGTCTCCAGATATCCCAAGGGCCTTCCTGCAAAAGATGATTCTGTGAGGTCCCAGAGGTCAAACTAGTGTGAATGGGTGGAGCGATAATAGCTTTGAACTTGCACGGGGTTGGCGGGGGGCCGGGGGGAGGCTCACCTCACAATGTTTGCTGAGCAGACCACCTTGGGAGGCAACAGCTCGCTGCTTTAGCAGAAATGCTGTGGGTGATAAGAGAGAGTGGTGGGTCCGATGACCTTTGGCTGCTAGGATTGTCTGAATCAGAACTCATGGATTTGGGGCAGAGTTTGAGGACTCAGACACTGAATGTTTCCCAGGTGACACAGAGGTAAAGAATCTGCCTGCCAATGCATGAGATGTGGATTCAATCCCTGGGTCAGGAAGATCCCCTGGAGTAGGAAATGGCAACCCATTCCAGCCTTCTAGTCTGGAGAATTCCAAGGAGAGAGGAGCTATAGTGGGCTATAGTCCATGGAGTCGAAAAGAGTCAGACTCAACTTAGTGACTGAGCACGCGGGCACACACACGCGCACACACACACACACACACACTGAATGCAGTAGCTCAGAGCATGGGCTTTGGAGTCAGAACTGTCCTAAGGTCAAACCTCAGGCTCAGTCGCTTACTGACTGAGTCATTTGTAAAGTTAGTTAACTCATTGTTGACTGGAGGATTTTTGCAGAAATTATCGCCTATGACGGTTTTTATTTTGGCTGGCCCCCAAATTAATTCTGTTATTTCACTAACACTTTGCAGGTTATTACATTCAATAGTTATACCTGACACACCTGTTAAGCCTAGTTTTCATGAAATGTTGTCTTCAACCCAAAGCAAAGGATTGATGCAAAGGAGCCTTCTCTAGTACGGTGAGTTTCATGTTCACCTTCTGTATCAGAATCAATCACTAAGGTTTTTTGTCTTTTTGTTGGTCTAATATTCACATCATCTGAATCAGAACTATGTTCTGAAGAACTATCATCTGAGACGCTAGCATATATGTCACTCAGACAATCAGAGAAAGTATAAAGTTCACCAAAATCTTCTTCACTCAAAATTTCAGGATGTATTATTTTTGAAATTTTACATTGATGATATACACAAGGTTGGAACAGAAACCTAACGTAGCAAAGTGTGAGTGATAATGACAATCATAAGTTGCATAATGAACACTTGGTCAATTTGAAGCTCTAACAACTTCCCGTGGTTCTCTCTAACAGCAGATTGGTAAGTCTCTGGTCAGAAATGTTCGAATAACAAAACACATAGAAATACGTCTCAGGTCAATAATTAAGATGAGAGACTTTTCTGGTGGTCCAGTGGTTAAGAATTTGCCTGCCTAAGCAGGGGGCACAAGTGGGAAGATCCCACAAACCATGGGGCAGCTAAGCCTGTGCTCAACAATTGCTGAGCCCGCACACCCTAGAACCTGTGCTCCGCAACAAGAGAAATCACTGCAATGAGAAGCCCCGTATCACAACTAGAGAAAAGTCTCTGAATAGCAACAGAGACCCAGCACAGCCAGAAATAAATAAATAAATAATCAAGATGAGTCTCACTCAGCTTCCACATCTGTAAAATGTGAGGTTGGTCATTATGAAACCGAGATCCTATTAGGGAAAAATGACAGCACATTTAGTGTCAACAAGAGGTAACTGTTGTTGAACAATTATTACAAGAAATCTTCGTCGGTTGCTGATTGCCTTCTATATCCGCTGAGTCCAAATCTTGGTTGGAAAAAAATTTTTTTCCCCAAAGCCATTTGAGGGCAGGGAATGGAGGAAATGAAGAAATAAATAAAATAGCTCTCTCGGCTCACACGTCAGCCTTCAAGCAGGAGATGGTGACTGTTCTGTGTCACCATCTTCCTGGGGTCAGTGACATCAATGTGACGCTCATCGACATGGTTGCTTCAAATGGGGTTGTTGAATCTCTCCCTGCTACTCCAAAGGGTTGAGCAGAGAGGAGAGATGCTCACCAGATGCCTGAGGGTAATATACTGCTGATGATGGTAGACAGGAATATGGGAATCAGAGAACATCACGTTAATCGTTTTCTTCTATTTTTCCCAAATGTTTTACAAAAGCATTAATCAAGAATCACATTTGGTGGAAAAACAAACGTTGGTGGTGAGTAATGAATGCCAGCTTCCGTCACATTTGTCCTTTTCTGGGAGTTTCTAAAGTGCTGGACTTGCTGGTTTAATGGTTTACTGCCACCAAGGGAGATTTTTATAAACTGCAGCATCTACGGGCAGCTTTACCGACACTGAGGAGCTGAGGCACTTTGAAGAGGGCACAAAACAGGGTAGCTCAACATCTTCTGCTGGGATGAACGTTTGTTGAATTCATTTTATTTGTTTGCTTATTTATAAATTATTTAATTAGTTTATTTTAAAGTTTTTTTCTTCTGATGTGGACCATTTTTAGTCTTTATTGAATTTGTTACAATACTGCTTCGACTCTATGCTTTGATTTTTTGGACACAAGGGGTATGGAATCTTTGCTCCCTGACAGGGGATTGAATCCAAACCCTCTTTTTTGGAAGGGGAAGTCTTAACCACTGGACCACCAGTGTGTGCATGCTCAGTTGCTCAGTTGTGTCTGACTCTTTGTGACCCCACGGACTGTAGCCCACCAGGCTCCTCTGTCCATGGGATTTCCCAGGCAAGAATTTTGGAGTGGGTTGCCATGCCCTCCTCCAGGGGACTTTTCCTGACCCAGGGATCAAAACTCAGTCTCCTGTGTCTCCTGCATTACAGGTGGATTTTTTATCCATTGAGCCACCTGGGAAGCCACAAACCATCAGGGAAGTCCCTTATTTATTTAGCTGTCCCAGGTGTTAGTTGCAGTACTCAGAATCTTCCATCTTCCTTGTGGCATGCATGAAGGATTTTTAACTGTGGCGTGCGAGATCTTTTTAGCTTCAGTTAGTTGTGACATGTGGGGTCTAGTTTCTTGGCCAGGGGTTGATCCCGGGCCTCCTGCATTGGGAGTCTTAACCGTGGGACCACCACCGAAATCCCGATTGAATTCATTCTAACCCTCTTCTCCTACTGGGTGCCGGGCACTGTATGAGGCTTTGGAGATATGGAAGTGAGCAGGACAGCCGCTGTCCTTAAGAGGACCATCTGTTGAGAAATACCCACAGCTGTTTCATGCAAAGTGGCCCCAGCCACAGATATGAGCTTTGGGGTAGGAAAGCCTCATCAGTCCAGGGGCCCAGAGAAGGCTTCCTGGAGGGGTCAGGCCTGAGCTAAATTTGGAAGGAACATTAGTTAAGGACTTGGGCATCAAAAACAAAGTTGCTGCAAAGTCAAAGGCAAGGAGGCCAGAGACATCCTGCAGGAGCAGCCAAGTGGAGGCCAGTGGGTGAGGGAAGCAACAGCGGGCAATGAAGCTGGAGTGACGGGTGGGCTGGGCCTTAAGGTAGTGCTTGAAGGCCATGTGCCAAAGCATGGTCTCTGCCAGGGGGGAACCATAAAGGGTTTTAAGAAGAGAAGCGTCAATCAGATTTGCATGTTTATCTTTTCTAAATTAATTGATTTTTATTATTTGTTTGGCTGTGCTGCTTCTTCGTTGCTGAGCATGGGCTTTCTCAAATTATGATGACCGGTGGCTTTTCTTGTTGTGAAGCATGGGCTCTAGGGCGTGCGGGCTTCAATAGTTGCAGCTTGAGGGCTCTAGAGCACAGGCTCAGTAGTTGTGGCACATGGGCTTTGTTGCTCTGTGTCATGTGGGATCTTCCCAGACCAGGCACTGAACCTGCGTCCCCTGTGTTGGCAGGAGGATTCTTAACCACTGCACTACCAGGGAAGCCCCGGATTTGCACTTTTAAACAGATATTTTGTGAGCCACAGTGTGGAAGACCAGCTAGAGGGCAGAAGCCTGGGAGGAGAGGTGCTGAGAGGCTGCAGAGGCGCCAGGACAGTGGTGACCACTTCTCCTTTCCTTCTGGGTCCCCACCGTCTATCTGCCCGGGTCATGTCCTCCTGGAGGGGAGCAGGGGCACTCAATGTTTGCTGACTCAGCAGGAAGTTGTATCAGCAGACCGTAGTGTCCTAGGTGGTGAATGTGCATGAGTGTGTGTGTGCGTATCTGTTTAGAGTTTCCACCGACCTTGACAGTGACAGGGAAACCAGACATACTTGAATTATGCTGCACATCCATCAAGTGTGAGTCATTTGCATTTTGAATGGCAGAGGCCCTCACTGAAGTCTGCCAGCAGAGGAAAAATGGCTCCTGTCACGGAGCCGACTTCATCACGGTCAAATTCAGCACTTGTAGGCGTCACAGGTATGAGAGAGCAGGACGTGTTAAGTAGGGAGGGGCACATGAAGGGCAGGAGGCAGATTTCCCAGGTGCACGGAGAGCGTTGCCCGCGTGTGTCATCTCCACGCATCTGCACAGCAGCCTTGGGTGGTGGTTGTTGTTGAGTCAATAACCTTGTGTCCAACCCTTTGTGACCCCATGAACTGTAGCCCACCAGGTGCCTCTGTCCATAGAATTCTCCAGGCAAGAATACTGGAGTGGGTTGCCATTTCCTCCTCCAGGGGATCTTCTTAATTCCAGGATGGAACCTGTGTCTCTTGCGTCTCCTGCATTGGCAGACAGGTTCTTTACCGTGGAACCATTAGGGAAGTCCCATGTTATTGCCTTTTTATTAATACCCGAAAACACCAGAGGATGAGAATGTGGAATAGTGAACACCCTAAAGGCTCAAATGTAGTGTTCCTGACTGTCCAGGGCTCTGTCCCTCCTTGGTGTGTTGCGAGGCAACTCTGAGAACAGACCATATTGTAACATGACTGCTTTTTTTTAAAGTTTTTTTTGGTGCGGACCATTTTTATAGTCTTTATTGAATTCACTATATATTGTTTCTGTTTTTTGGCCAGGAGGCATGTGGCATCTTAGCTCCCTGACTAGGGATCAAATCTGCACCTCCTTCACTGGAAGAACTCCTAACCACTGGACCACCAGGGCAGTCTCAACACGGCTGCTTTTTGAGAACCACGGCACTTCCGGCACTTCCAATTGAATGAGGCTCTAGTTCCCTTGGGAGGTGTGGTAGGCTGAACAATGCCTCCCAAAGAGGTCCACATCCTTATGCCTGCATCCTGGAACTATGTCACTTTATACGGTAAAAGAGACCTTACAGATGTGATGAAATTAAGGATTTTGAGATGGGAAATGACCCTGGATTATCTGGGTGGACCAAGGGAATCACAAACCCTATAAAAGGGAGGCAGGAGGATTGAAATTGGTAGTTGAAGACGCTTGACTGTGAAAAGAAAAGGTTGGAGTTATCGGAGGGAGGGGTCTTGAGCGAAGGAGTGCAGGCAGCCCGAGGAAGCTGGAAAAGGAAAGGAGAGGAATTTCTCCCGGAACCGTCTGAAGACAGCCAGTTGCAGACACCTTAGTTTTACAGCACAGTGAGACTGGGTTTGGATTTTTGACCTCCAGGACTCTCAGAGAGTAATAAACCAAACAACTATGGCC
Source organism: Muntiacus reevesi (assembly GCF_963930625.1). Classification (NCBI taxonomy): domain Eukaryota; kingdom Metazoa; phylum Chordata; class Mammalia; order Artiodactyla; family Cervidae; genus Muntiacus; species Muntiacus reevesi. Next base: position 24,774,553 of record NC_089263.1, on the reverse strand, counting down.
ACACTGTGTAGCAGCTACAATACGTACCTGGGACTTCAGAGAAAATCCAGAGTCTTTCAGAGGTTGATCTAGTGATGAATATGAGTGAGGGGCTGGGTGAGAGGATCGCAGGTCAGCCCGGAGGGGTGACCATTCTGATGGTATGATTTATCTAGTCAACATGGGCTGAGTGGCAAGTCTAGTGTTGCTGAATACGGTGACAAGAACGCTCCTCTTTTCTCTTTCCAGCAATGGAGCCATAGGGGTCAGCAAGCTCCCGCTCATAGCTGGGTTGACTTTAGAAGGGAGGTAGTCTAGAAAAAGGGGTGGGGGGGTGGAAGGCAGTGGTTCTCTGCTTCACCCTGCTCCAGCCCCCTGCCGCATGCACACACACACACACATCCTTGGATGAGGATACACCTTTCTATCAACCACCTGGCTGAGGATGCTGTGCTGTTTGGACTTGGCCCCCTTCTTGGACTACCCTCCTCCCTGCGCCTGTGCTGTCCATCTGGTTGTGAGGCACAGAGGTAGAAGCAGGTGTCTAAGTCCAGCCTTGCTTCCCCTACTTCCCAGATGGGACCTCACACACCCTGGACAGGTCTGCGGGGACTCCTGGGGGACACTTGCGTCGCTCTGGCTTGGTGGTCAAACACCGAGACAGATTTCCTCAAAGGCTGTACATCTGAGGGGGTATCTAGCAGTCTGTTCAGTAATGGGGCTGCTTGAAAGAGAAAGACACTCCCACAGTCGGTTTAGGACATCCTGCCTCTTTTCCTTGGGCTCCCCTGGTGGCTCAGTAAAGAATCTGCCTGCAATGCGAGAGACCCAGGTTCGATCCCTGGGTCAGGAAGATCCCCTGGAGAAGGGAATGGCAACCCACTCCAGTATTCTTGCTTGGAGAATCCCACGGACAGAAGAGCCTGTTGGGCTATAGTCCACGGGGTTGCAAATAGTGGGACATGACTAAGCAACTAACACAGCACATCTCTTTTCCCTAAAGACACACTTTGAGCTTAGCATCTCCCTTCTAGAAAATCCCAGGAAACTGGTATTCCTTTTTCTTTTTCTAATTTCATTTATTTTTGGCTGTGCTGGATCTTCGTTGCTGTGTGGGCTTTTCTCTAGTTGCAGTGCTTGAGTTTCTCTTTGCAGTGGCTTCTCTTGCTGTGGAGCATGGGCTCTAGGCTCTGGGTTTAAGTAGTTGCGGCACATGGACTTGGTAGTTGCAGCTTCTGGGCTTCAGCGCACAGGCTCAGTAGTTGTGGCACACGAACCTAGTTGCTCTGATGCATGTGGGATCTTCCTGGACCAGGGCTTGAACTCAGATCTCCTGCATTAGCAGGTGGATTCTTTACCACCAAATTCCTTAATTCCCCATCCACACTTCCCTTGTACTTGATGGCTGGATGCACACAAAGCCACACAGCCCTGCATCCGAAACAGACAAATTTTAAGTTCTTCGCTTCTGTCAAGGCTACACCCACATTCAGTCAGGCTGCTCCAGCCTTTTCACAGAGATGATTTCTGTGGCTGCCTAACAGTCCCTCGTGTTCAAGTTTCCCCTGCTGTCATGGAGGCACGGCAACAAGGTAGAGCCACACCTCTCTGGTGTGTCAATACAACTTTATTTTTCTGTGACTGGACTCAGGTTAGTTCTGTAGATGGTAGGAAACTTGTTCTTTCACTCAACTCTGCTTTAAAAGTTAGTACCTTTGGAATCAAATCTGAGACTCTCCTTTCGCTTTTGCTCCACTTTTCAGCTCCCTGAATGTGGTCTCATTTCTAGGGGATTAAGAGAAGTCTTGATCCCTAGACATTAGCAGGGGCTGCTTCTCTTGTTGGTGACATCCTCTGACCTTGCCACCTTCTGTTGTGTTGGCAAACCCGGGATTGGACATTGGAGGTTAGTATTGACCCGGGATCAGAATCTGTGTGTTGTATTGATTCAGGATCAGACACTGGGTGCTGATATTGACCAGGATGGACTTCTCTGGTGGCTCAATGGTAAAGAATCCACCTGCAATGCAGGAGTCTTAGGAGATGTAGATTCAATCCCTGTCTGGAAGATCCCCTGGAGGAGGAAGAGGCAACCCACTCCAGTATTGTTGCCTGGGAAATCCCATAGACAGAGGAGCCTGGTGGGCTACAGTCCATGGGGTTGCAAAGAGTTGGACACAACAGAAGTGACTAGCACTTTCACGTTCATGTTTTAGATGGAGCAAGTGGCTCCCAAACTTGTAGTAAAAGGACAGATTAAAATAAGACAAACAAGTTGGATTAAGGCTATATAAACAGGAATCCCTCTAAATATGAAACTCAAAGAAGTGACCAGAACAGGTTTATCCCTCTCAGATAAAAAATACATGTATACCTATGGCTGATTCATGTTGATGTATTGAAGAAACCATTACAACATTGTAAAGTAATTATTCTCCAATTAAAAATAAAATGAAGTTTTAACAAAGAACCAATACATTTGTGAAGAATTAACAGAAAGATAACTGGGGCTCAGTATAGTAAGATGATAAAAAAGTAGCAAGACATTTTTCTACAGCCTTTTCAGCCCTTAACTCCCTGTCTCTGGTGATAAGGTTGCCTTCTACCCTCCTGGTTGTTGTTGTTTAGTGGCTAGGTCATGTCCGACTCTTTCGAGACCTCATAGACTGTAGCCCGCCAGGCTCCTCTGTCCAGGGGATTTCCCAGACAGGAATGGGAGGGCAATTTCATGGGAGATTTATCTTCTGCTTTCGAGGGGACAAAAGAGGGTCAGATTGTGCATCCTGCATTGGCTGTTTCTCAAATATCTTTAATTAAAAATAATCACTACGCCAAAATGCCATATTTGGGGGTGACATATTCTGAACACTTGCAGGCAAAACGATCATCATTAGGTCATCATGAGTCTTGACACAGACTCAAAGGGAAGTAAAAGATCCCCCCAACTCTCCAATCTTGGCTTTGTGTTTTTGTGTCTAGATCCTAGGATGCCTAGAAAATGCTTTCAAACTTTTGGTACAGGCCGAATCTTGCAAAGTCTCTTCAGCATTTTCTCTGCGTCTATATATAATCTCTCTTTTTAAAGGTGCTTTCTGGGAGTTTCCTGTTGTTCCAATGGCTAAGAATCCTCCTTGCAAAGCAGGAGATCCCTGGTTGCAGATCGAAGACCCCATGTGCCACAGAGCATCTAAGCCCACCCGCTGAAACTACTGGGCCCACACACTGCAACTGGAAGACTCCACATGACGCAGCTAGGACACAACATGGCCAAATAAATAAATACTTTTTAAAAAGGTGCTTTCTATTCCCAAAATGGGGGCTCTTCCTGCTCCCTGAGTGGAGGCTGGGAAGGGCAGGAGAGGACAAAGGGAATGAAATATTCATAGTTTAATATTAAATCATTACTTATTACACAAATATAACTGAAATGAAGAATTCTGTGGGTTTAACTTTTCCTTCTGTTGAGTAAATTTGATGTAATAAACTCCCAGGTTCTGAGAGAATGGATCAGAAGATTTGCACATGGCTCTGTGTGGCCAAGGGTCTGTAACTGAATGACAGAAACTCACGACTGTGTTTTCTAGCCTCATGAGACCAACGCTGTATTCCCGAGATCAATAATGACCACTTAGTGGAGGAAGGAAAGCACACATAGGTCCCATCTTTTAATCCTAAGACTGTCGTCTAATGACGGCACGTCCAGCCGGCACGAGCGCAGCCTGGGTGAGTACTTCAATTACAATCCTTAGATGACCTTGAACATGTGCTTGTACAACAAAAAGTGTCCATCAGGGCCTCCCATCTCCCTGCCCCCTGGCTCTCTGTGTGCTCCTGGGACCTCTGAACCTCACAACCTCACCTGCCTGCTCTGCCCAAAATCATCTGGTCAACTAGCTGCTTGTTTCACTCACTGAGTTTTTCTGAAAGCTGTGTGTCACCTTGTGGCTGAGGTCTGGGGACCTTTTTTTTCCTAGAATCTGTGCCCTTGGGGCTAGTCTTCACAGAAAGGGCACCTGGATCCTGCCTTGGCTTCACCACTGGCCTTGCTCCAGCCGGGTCCCCAGTGACTCCTAAGCTCCAAGGTCAATGGACACTTCCCAGGCCGGATATTACTTGACAGCTGTGTCATTTGACACTGCTGATGGTACTTTCTTAATACATGTCTGTTAAAAAAAAAAATTATGGTTCCCTTTTGGCTTTCTTGAAGGTTGGACACTAGTTCATATCAGCATAACTGGAAAAATATTTTGTAATTTAGAAATATACTGTACTTAAAGCCTCATTAAAAATTTTTATTTTGAAATAATGATAAGCTTCATAGGAGACTGTGGAGAAATGTACAGGGAGGTTGCAAGCACCCTTTTCCTGCCTTCTCTGCCCCCTTGTTTTCCTCTTTCATAGCTTGCATGTGCATTTCAGTCACTTCAGTCATATTCGACTCTCTGTGACCTCATGGACTGTAGTCCACCAGCCTCCTCTGACCATGGAATTCTCCAGGCAAGAACACTGAAGTGGGTTCCCATGCCCTCCTCCAGTGGATCTTCCTGGCCCAGGGATTGAACCCAGGTTTCCTGTGTCTCCTGCATTGGCAGGTGGATTCTTTACTGTTGAGCCACTAGGGAAGCCCCTTTCATAGCTTAGATGACTTCAAACCCATGAAATTGACATTGGTGTTATACACAGAGATTATTCGGATGTTACCAGTTCTATATTCACTTGTATGTGTGTGCACATGTGTGTAGCTTTATGCAAGACATGTGTGTGTGTATAGCCTTGCAGAACCACCACCACAGTGCAGATATTGTAACATCTCCATAAGACCCTCTCATGTTACCTTCTCTATCCACACCCATCTGTCCCTCCTTAACCCCTGGCAACCACTAATCCCCTCTCTGTCTCTGTAATGATGTTATTTCACAATGACTTTCACAGTAATGGAATCAAGTAGCACGTATCCTTTTGAGAATGGTTTTTCTCAAGGCTCACCCAAGCTATTACATGAATCAATAGTCTTTTATTTTTTTTAAATATCTTTTTATTGTGGTAAAAGTCACATAATGTAAAACATACTATTTTAACCATATATAACTGCACAGCTCAGTAGTACTAAGTACATTCCACTCTTGTGCAACTCTTAACATCATCCATCTCCTGAGTTTTCCACCTTCCTGAACTGAAACTGTCCCCATTAAACCCTAACTCCCCTTCCCCCCACCTTCCCCTGGTCCCTGGCATCTACCAATGTATTTTCTGACTCTGAATTTGACTATTCTAGGTACCTCATATAAGTGGAATCAAGTAGTATTTGTCTGTATCTACTGAACTGTGGTGTTGGAGAAGACTCTTTCTTGAGAGTCCCTTGGACTGCAAGGAGATCCAACCAGTCCATCCTAAAGGAGATCAGTCCTGGGTGTTCCTTGGAAGGACTGATGCTGAAGCTGAAACTCCAATACTTTGGCCACCTCATGCGAAGAGTTGACTCATTGGAAAAGATCCTGATGTTGGGAGGGATTGGGGGCAGGAGGAGAAGGGGACAATAGAGGATGAGATGGCTGGATGGCATCACCGACTTGATGGACATGAGTTTGAGTAAACTCCGGGAGTTGGTGATAGACAGGGAGGCTTGGCGTGTTGTGATTCTTGGGGTCGCAAAGAGTTGGACACGACTGAGGGACTGAACTGAACTGCATATAGGGTCACAAAAGTCAGACATGACTAAAGCAATTTAGCATGTACTGCATATTGAAATGTATTTTAAAGGTTAACTTTAAGTAAACTTTAGCTTCTTTTCTCCCCTATGCTACAAGCTGTTTTGAGCATTCATTGACAATTTTTAAAAATATTTACAATTTCTTGAGTGAAGAATAAGTCTCCCTTTTCCTAAGATAAATCCCCAAGAGGGCCATTACCGATTTGTATGGTAAATCCACTTCTTTAGTTTTGAAAGGAGTTGCCAAACTACTTTTCAGAGTGGCTGTACTGTTTTGCATCCTCACCAGCAATGTCTGAGCCATATATCTTCTCCACATTCTCACCAGTGTCTGGTGTTGTCACTATTTTTCATTTCAGCCATTCTGATGGATGGGAGGGATGTCTCACTGTAGTTTTACTTTAGCTAATTCCCCAATATGTAAAGGCCTCATATTGTTGATAGGAAAGGCTTCCCTTATAACTCTAAAATAATCTGAATCAAATAAATCTTCTGTTGCAACAACCACAATGCCTAAAGTAGTGTGGGAAGCATTTTTGATATACATTCTAATGTCTTTTCTTTCTTAGTAATTTGGATAGGTTCTTCCTTCCTTTTAAATTTTGGCCACACTGGGTCCTTGCTGTGGCACGTGGGCTTCTCTTGTTGCAGAGCACAGGTTCTACAGGGTAAGGGCTTAGTAGCCTCGTGGCATGTGAGATCTTAGTTCCCTGGCCAGGGATTGAACTCATATCTTCTGCATTGGAAGGTGGGTTCTTAACCACTGGACCACCAGGGAAGTCCCTGGATATGTTCCTTCTGTAGGCCTCTCTGTCATTACAAACTCGAGGAACAGGAGTGTGGCTTACACCTAGGACAATGCAGTCCATTGTGTAGGAAGAAGAATGTGAAGTAGAGGAAGTTCTCACCAAGTAGGACAAGGAAGCTGAGGTGCTTCTGGCAGATGGGAGAGGGAAATTTAGAAATAATTAATTTATTTATCAAACATCATGTATCCACCGTGTGACAGGTAGTGTTCCCAGCTATAGGAGAGATCAGTGAACTAACAGAGATCCCCAATCTCACGGAGCTGAGAATGTTGCCCTCCTTCAAAATTAGAAAAATGAAACAAAAAACAAAGGTGAAATAACCCCCTTGAAGCAATAGATATGAAGAGAAAGTACCCAAGAATAAGATAAAACTTAAAATGATAAAATATCAGGGCTTCCCAGGTGGCTCAGTGGTAAAGAATTCAACTGCCAACGCAAGAGACATGTGTTCCATCCCTGATCTGGGAAGATCCCACATGCTGTGGACCAACCACTACTGAGCCTGTGCTCTAGAGCCCAGGAACCACAACTACTGAGCCCACACGCAACAAGAGAAACTACTGCAGTGAGAAGCCCACGCAGAATATAGAGAGTAGCCCCCACTCAGTTGGAAATAAATAAATTTTAAAAATTAAAAATAAAATCTTGGTTTAAAATATCTTTTAAAAATGAGAAAATATCTAGTAGAAAAACATAGAGGTAACCATGGGGATCCTGAGTTAGAGATTTCTTAGCTAAGAACACCAAAAGCACGTCCACAAAAACAAAGGTTAATAATTGGGACTTGGGTAAAATAAAAAAGTTTGCTTTTTGAAAGGCTGTTAAGAGAATGAAGTGGCATGTTAATACAAAGGAATGTTATTTGGCAATAAAAGGGATTAAAGTACTGATACACGCTACAACATGGATGAACTTTGAAACCCTTATGGCTAAATGACAGAAGCCAGACACGAAAGGCCGCGTTCAGTAGGATTCCATTTATATGAAATGTACAGAACAAGCAAATCCATCCAGACAGAAAGGAGATTAGTGGCTGCAGGGGTTGAAGGCAGGAGGGGAAGAGGAGGGGTATGGGGTTTCCTTATGGGGTGATGAAATGTTCTGGAATTAGTCACGGCGGTTGCACAACCTTGTTTATAGGCTGAAACCACCGAATTGTACAATGGAACATGCTATGTGAATTTTATCTTCACTTGAAAAATGCAACACGTGTCATTGGAAGAATTTCAATAAATGTAACCACCATCCTCTTTCCAGAATAATCCTCCTCCTAAAACACACTCCCTCCTGTATTTTTTAATTTATGAACAGAAAAAGAGGGAAGATCGCATCGGCTGGTGTACCCATTCCAAAAAGGCCGTATTCTCTAGCTCCATGCTTCTTGCCCAGTTGCTTTTGCCTTTGACCCACGCCTGGAATGGGTATGGGTCTTGCTACCTTGGGTCCTCTTGCTGTCTTAGGTCAGCATGGACACCTCCTATGTTGCTCCGGAATACCTCCATCTTCATCTTGTTTGAGTTGGAAATACCATTTTCCACCCTTTGTTCACCCCATGAGAGAAGCACCTTTGCAGAAATGCAAACACAGCAGCTGGAGATTGTGTGTATTGGAACTGGAGCTGAACCCCGTCCACACGTACATCACACTCTACCCCACCACGCTGATCTCATCTCCACAGATGCTCTGAGCCTCAGACTCAGCATGGTAGCTGTGACCTAGCTTTCCCCAAACACCCTCTACTATTGATAAAGGACCATTGACACCAAGGACTGTAGCTTACCAGGCTACTCTGTCCATGGGATTCTCTAGGCAGGAATACTGGAGTGGGTAGCCATTCCTTTCTCCAGGGGATACTCCCCGCCCAGGGATCAAAACCAGGCCTCCTGCAGTGCAGCGGATTCTTTACTGTCTGAGCCACCAGGAAAGCCCAGATAAAGGACAAAGGACGTTATCTCTGAAATCTGAGTGGATTCCCCTCTTTCTAAGCTCAATCAGACTCACCATCTGACTGTTATTCCCCAAACTGTGCTCCTCTCTTCTTTCAGTCTTTAGATCCCAACACAAATCAGAAAGGCCCATATGGAAGCAAAAAATATACATAATGTAAATAAATAGGAGCAACAGTCTGTGATTTACAGATCCACACACAGATTGAGTCTCTGAACAACACTTCCAGGTCCAGCCCCTGCCTATCCCAGGCGTTCCTGTGTGGGGTCCCTCCTGGAAGATCCCAGGAGTGAGCATCTCATCAGACTCAGAGAGGCTGGGTCAGGCAGCAGGCAGTAAAGGTACTGGAGATGAGACACTGTCCAGTAGATAAACATGCCGACATCCAGCCCCTCCTTTGAACTTCTTCCTACTCAACATTAGCCATTGATCCATAACCATCTAGGAGTCTCCAGGGTCCACTGGAAATTTCTCTGGGATTTGTTCCACCCTTTTGCGTGAATGATAACCCGTCCTAAAAGTCAAAGTTGTAATTGGAAGTTTAGGTTAACCCCCTGTAGTCTTTGTGTTTTTGTGAGTGCATCACTATTATTTCCAGGCCAAGGAGGTGAATACAGATGGAGGGTATGGTACCTCAGTGGGCAAATTTATCATGGCCCTTGGATGCATTTTCTGATATTCAATCCATCTAAAAACATGCTTAATCACTTTTTCAGACATTGTGTTGGAAGGTAGAGATACAGAGATGAATATTCCTGTACTGCATCCTAGGTATCTATCCATTCTAGGGTATTTCTGGAGCATAATCTTGGCCTCCTAAGAAAAAAGGTTTCAGAAAGATAAGAATGCAATGTTTCTAATGCAAAACAAAACAAAGAAAAAAAGAACAAAAATCCCTAACCTTTGTCAGTGAACCAATTTGTTGGTCTCAAACCACGTAGATTCGGGGACTTCTCTGGTGATCCGATGTTAAGACTCGGTGCCCCCAGTGCAGGGGGCACAGGTTCGATTCCTGGTTGGGGGACTAAGATCCTGAATACTCCATAGAGTGGCCAAAACAAATAAACAAAGAGATGCTATTTTTAAAGAAAATCAAAACATGTAGATTCACATTTTTGAGAATAGCTGGTCTTTCTCTCTGTGTTACATGATTTTTTTCTGCCACACTGCCTTCTTTGATGCAGATTGCTGGGCAAGAAGAGACAGTTCTGGTTTTAGGAATTTGTGCCATTTGCTCCTATCACCTGCCCTGTTTCTTTAACCTCGCCATAATTTCTGCCTTCCTTTTGTCCCAACAAATTACAGAGCTGGGGGACTTCCCTGGTGGTCCAGTGGTTGAGAATCCGCCTGCCAGTGCAGGGGATGCAGGTTCCAACTCTGGTCAGGGAGGTAAGATCCCACGTACCATGAGGCAACTAAGTCTGTGCTCTGCAACAATAGAAGTCTGCGTGCCACAACTAAAGACTGGACACGGTAACAAAGATCCCGGGCAACCAGAAGAAAAATAATAAATAAGTAGTAAATTTTTAAAAATAATAAATAACAAATTATTTTATAAACTACAAAAAAAAATTAGAGCTAGGAGTTGCCTCTCCAGAAATGGTCTCCCCTTCCGTCTTTCATTTCTCAATGAGTCCACTCTGTTCCTAGAGAGAGTGCAGTTGGTTCTCAGCATCCTGAGATGCTGGAGAAGTGGTTCTTGCCTTCCCTCCCTCCTCCTGGGGCGAGGAGTCTGTGCCCTGGGGCTTGGGGTCAGCTGTCCCAGGCTTCTATAAGCACCACATCTTCTTTGTTGTTGTTGTTCAATTGCTTAGTCATACCCGACTCTTTTCCGACTTCATGGACTACAGCACGCCAGGCTTCCCTGTCCTTCACCATCTCCTAGAGTTTACTCAAATTCATACCCATTGAGTCGGTGATGCCATCCAACCATCTCGTCCTCGATCACCCACTTCTCCTTCTGCCTTCAGTGTTTCCCAGCATCAGGGTCTTTTACAATGACTTGGCTCTTCTGATCAGGTGGCCAAAGTATTGGAGCTTCAGCTTCAGCATATGTCTTCTAGATCTGTGCAACTGTGGTGTGGTGGTGGTGGCAGATGGACATGCTTGAAAGGAGGGTCTCAGGGAAGAGGCAGAACCCTCCTGCTTGGTCAGGGCTCTCTGGCAGTGGGAGTCCGTGATGACCACCATCTGGCACTGAGGATGCCCAGCTACTTGACATCACTCCCACGCCTGCTGTTTCTGCATCCGATCCACCCGTCGTTCCAGCTCAGGCAGCTGTTGTCTCTGCCTGTCCAAGTGCTTCTTCAGGACCTGACATGCTTTCCTTGGCTGCTGTGTGGGTAGAAGGGACATTCCGTGTTGCTTCAGGCACTTCTGGATATTCTGTTTGAGCCATAACACGTCTGAGACAGAGAGTCTGCATTCCTGCGTGTTCTGGTGGAAGACCAGGCAAGTGGAACTCTCCCCCGCCCCTTGCCTTGTGTCATGGGTTGATCGTCCTGCCTACCTGATCTGTTTCTTAGTCGTGTCCAACTCTTTGCAACCCTATAGACTATAGCCCGCCAGGCTCCTCTGTCCACAGGATTCCCCAGGCAAGAATACTGGAGTGGGTTGCCATTGCCTTCTCCAGGGGATCTTCTCAACCCAGGGATGGAACCCAGGCCTCCTACATTGCAGGCAGATTCTTTACCATCTGAGGCACCAGGGAAGCCCCTTCTCAGAAATTCAACCTCAAAAACTCAGGGTTAGGTGCAATGATTTGGGAGATTGGGACTGACATATATACATTGTTGATACTGTGTATATATACACTATTGTAAAATAGATAACTGATGTTATCTATCTAAAGAAAGTTATAAAATTAAAAAAAAAAAAAACTAAAAAACTCAGGGTTTTTTTCTGTGAGCCAAACTGCCAAGCTAGATTTGTGTTCAGTTGCTATTCCCTTTATGAGGTGGACTCAGGTAGAATGTGCACATATGACCTGGTCAGCCTTTTTCAGGTCAAAGTGGAAGGATCATTCTCTATACACCTGCTGCATTGAAAGTGATGGACAGAAGAAGAATGTTTCGCTTCAGTTGTGTCCGACTCTTCATGACCCCATGGACTGTAGCCTGCCAGACTACAGTCTGTCAGGGGATTCTCTGTCCATGGGATTCTACAGGCAAGAATACTGGAGTGGGATGCCGTGCCCTCCTCCAGGGGATCTTCCCCACCCAGGGATCGAACCCCCATCTTTTGTGTCTCATGCATTGGCAGGCGGGTTCTTTACCACTGTGCCACCTAGTCCCCAGCTTCTCATGGGATCTTTGTGGGTATGATTCTTGGCTTCACTCATCTAGAATAATCAGGCTGAGATAAGTTTCCTCTGTTGCCCAAGCTTCTGGGAAACAGAATAAACAGACTAAACTTTGGAACCCCCTTTTCCTCATCTATTACCAAAATTCCCTCTAGCATTAAACTTCTGTGGTTCCATAAAACCCCATCATCATCTTCCTTTTCAGGGGTTTTATCTTTGTCAGGAAATGTTGAGGTCCCGGGTAGGTGACCAGATGTCTTGGTCTTCTTCATTTCTGGGACATAGGACTTTCACTGCTAAAATAGGAAAAGTATCAGGTCAACCAGGATAAGTAGATTTCCCTAGTCCTGGAAAAAATAGATTTTTTTTTGCCCCCCCCCCCGCTTTTTTTTAAGATGACCACTTTCTTTCCCATTCTTGTTTTTTAATTAATTAATCAATCTATTTTTGACTGCACTGGGTCGGGTCTTTGTTGCTGTGTGCTGTGAGCAGGGGCTCCTCTCTGGTTGTGGTGTGCCGGCTCCTCATTGCAGTGGATTCTTGTTGCAGACACAGGCTCCAGGGTGTGTGGGCTTCAGTAGTTGTGGCACCTGGGCCACGGCATGTGGATCTTAGTTCCCAGACCAGGGATCAAACCAGTGTCCCCTGCACTGGCAGGCAGATTCTTAACCACTGGACCAAAAGGGAAGTTCTGAAAAACAGGTTTCTTGGTGGACAAGGTCCTTTCCACATCTACACTATCAAATATTTCTAAAATTTAAGATTTATTTTTATTGAAAAGGAAAGGTGAAATTCTTTGCAGGCATAATTTAAAAAATATTTTTGAATTTCTTGTTTTCTGATAGAAAAATGAAGTGTGACTGTTCCTATTCTTTGCTGCAGTGTAGTATTTGTTATTGGACGGTCACTGATCATTGGTAAAGGGCTGGTCTTGGCGGATGTAAAAATCTGAGGCACTTGGGCTCTGTATGCTTCTGCAAAGTAGAATCCAGCAGGCTGAAGACAGCCTTTCGATAAGGAGACCCAGACTCTGGTGCCTGAAAGTGAAAGCAGAGAGCTGGGATGTGTGAACATGGATGGAGGTCCGTGGGCAGCCACTTTTTTCTCCCCAGCAGAATAACAGAGTCCCAGGGACCTCTGTGTTCTGCTCAGAAGGTCTAAAGTCATGCTGGAGTTCAGTTCCTTTGGATGTTGGGCCGTCTCCAGGATTGGCAGACCCTGGGCACTCAGAACCAACATTCCCATCTTGGCCATTGCCACACAGCTTGACTTTCTGCCTCTCTCCCATTTCTTCCACTTTTTTTTTTTGATGGGGGCCCTTTTCAAAGTCTTTATTGAACATATTACAATATTGCTTCTGTTATTTTAAATGTTTTGGTTTTTCAGCCACAAGGCATGTGGGATCTTAGGTCCCAGACAAGGGATCAAAGCTATACCCCCTGCGTTGGTGGGTGGATTCTTAACCACTGGACCACCAGGGAAGTCCCTCTGTCATTTCTTCTCTACCTTCAGGCTATCTGTTTGGAATATGCCATTTCTCTATTACCTGGCTCCAGCATCATGAAGCTGTCTTCTCAGGCAACAAGAAGTGCCTTCACCCTTGGGTTCTCAAGTGTTTCCTATATGTTGTTTTTTAGAAATCCTTCTTGATCCTGGTTCAGATTAGGCTAAGTGTCACCCCTTACTTACTATTCTTCACACCTCCTCACACTTTCTCCTCGACCACACACCCACAAAATTGTAGGAGAACCACTCAAAGTCAAGGGCAAAGCTCAAAGATTCCAGAGTTGAGGCTCTTTCTTCCCCAATCCTCCTGACCTTGGTCCTCTTCCCCTTTGCCCCCACTCCCAGCCCATCCCTCTCACTTGAGCTCAGCCAGTTTTCATCATGACCCAATGCTAACTGCATCGCATCTCAGCTCTCCACTGCCCTCCATACGTTCCATCTCCCTGAGGCAGACAGGAATGACAATACAAATGTGCACACCCGTCCCTGGCTCAGACGCAGGGTTTGAGACCTATCCAGAAAACTCTCAAGCTGCCAGCAGTCGTGATGAACTCACTGTGGAGCTGGACAATTGAGGAACCTGCCTCTGCCTCCTCTGTCCAATGTTTGTGACTTAGAGCAAAATGAATTTCTTATAGTTTTTCCAAAAAATTTTAATTTTTATTTTATATTGGAGTTGAGTTGATTTACAATGTTGTGTTAGTTTCAGCTGTCCAGCAAAAGAATTCCTTAACATTTAAAGATCATTCGCTGAGTTCCATGTACTGTCCCAAGTATTGCACAGAGACTGATGAACAGAAAGCCTGAAGAAGCCCCCACTGAAAGCCTCCTCAGGACCACACCCTGGATCATTTCTCTCTTCTGTCCCACCTTCCCAGGGGGTGGCCCCTGGAAGAGGCCACACAGGAAGTGTGTGAGCACCCATGCTTCAGATAAAAGTCTCCTCCCCACCCCCCTTACATGGTGACTTGGAAGCGCATTAACACTGCATTCTGCCAGTGGGAAATGAACCTAAGAAAACATAACTCCAAGGTTTCTAGCATCTTATGAGCATTCGGGATCCTGGCTGCTCACTGAGTTGATGTGACAAGGTGACTTTCTGTGGCTTCCAAAGGCAGATCTCAGAAGACTAGTCGGGAGTCTGAGGGATCACCAAGGTTTCCAATAATCCATGTGTGATGCCATCATGATGGAGCTCAGTTCTGTGGGTTCAGCTTACGCCCCAATGTGGCCATGATGAAAACATGGTAGCCCTCTAGGGATGTGGAGACTCCATGAGAAACATGAGCCAGCATGGCTTTTACTGTCAAGGACCCTGGTGGAAGAGCAGGGCTCACACACTGGTAAACTGCTGTGATGAAATGTTTTTTCTCTTCCCCGTCAGCGCCAGGTCACGTTTCTTTGTTTTTGGCATTTTTATTTCAGTCTTAAGTGAAATGTGTGGGAAGAATTAGGAGCTGGGCTGTAGAACCAGAGGCCGGCTGCATTCCAGGCATTTTAATCCGGTGTCCTGCTGAGGGGCGGCGTACCTATTTCATGATTTATAAGGGTCTTGGGCTTGGAGACAGGAACCCATTAAGCGCTTTCTGCAAAAGCTGAGCCAACAAGCCGGGTGCCCAGTGGGGAGGCTCTGCTTCTGATGGGCCCCATCTGTTGGGACCTGTTGACGAAGTCATGCGAATCACAGCCTTCTGAGTTCTTCCCCCAACCCACCTCCCTTTGTCCATCTGCAGGGTGGGTGCTCTCCGCCTAAACCCTTAGCACATTCTGGAATGTCATATTCTTTCCTTCCTTTTTGTTTTATATTGGAGTATAACCGATTGACAATGCTGTGACAGTTTCAGATGCACAGCAAAGGGACTCAGCCGTACACATATACGTATCTGTTTTCGCCCAAACTCCTTTCCCATCCAGGCTCCCACATAACACTGAGCAGAGTTCCCTGGGCTGTACAGTAGGACCTTGTCGGTTATCCATTTTACTTTTTTCTTCATAAAGATTTCTTTTTATTAACATAACCACAATAAAATTTTTTACTTCATATTAGCAATCAAAATGGGCATTTTATTTTTAAATTCTTTTCCATTGGTTTTTATTAGTTGGAGGCTAATTACTTTACAATATTGTAGTGGTTTTTGCCATACATTGACATGAATCAGTCATGGATTTACATGTGTTCCCCATCCCGATCCCCCCTCCCACCTCCCTCCCCATCCCATCCCTCTGGGTCATCCCAGTGCACCAGCCCTGAGCACTTGTCTCATGCATCCAACCTGGGCTGGTGATCTGCTTCACACTTGATAGTGCACTTGTTTCAACGCTGTTCTCTCAGATCATCCCACCCTCGCCTTCTCCCACAGAGTCTAAAAGTCTGTTCTGTACATCTGTGTCTCTTTTTCTGTTTTGCATATAGAGTTATTGTTACCATCTTTTTAAATTCCATATATATGTGTTAGTATACTGTATTGGTCTTTATCTTTCTGGCTTACTTCACTCTGTATAATGGGTTCCAGTTTCATCCATCTCATTAGAACTCATTCAAATGAATCTTTTTTAATGGCTGAGTAATATTCCATAGTGTATATGTACCACAGCTTCCTTATCCATTCGTCTGCTGATGGGCATCTAGGTTGCTTTCATGTCCTGGCTATTATAAACAGAGGTGCGATGAACATTGGGGTACACGTGTCTCTTTCAGATCTGGTTTCCTCGGTGTGTATGCCCAGGAGTGGGATTCCTGGGTCATATGGCAGTTCTATTTCCAGTTTTTTAAGGAATCTCCACACTGTTCTCCATAGTGGTTGTACTAGTTTGCATTCCCACCAACAGTGTAAGAGGGTTTTAAAATGACATTTGTCATTCATTAATGACATTCAATAATGCTACTCATTCAATCATAACTAAATAATATCACTTATTAATTCAAACACATTAAGTGCCTTATTGCTGTTGTTGTTTAGTCGCTAAGTGGCATCTGACTCTTTGCGACCCCATGGACTGTAGCACACCAGGCTGCTCTGTCCATGGGATTTTCCAGGCAAGAATACTGGAGTGGGTAGCCATTTCCTTCACCAAGGGATTGTCACAACCCAGGGATCGAACCCATGTCTCCTGCATTTGCAGGCGGATTCTTTGCCACTGAGCCATCTGGGAAGCCCTATCAAGTGCCTACTGCATGCTTTAATATTGGATGAGATAAAGATAAAGTTAGAGCAATAATTAAACAACATCCCATCACAAATATGACAATAATTTCAGATATTTCATATCAAGGTTTTAAATAAATTTTTAATGCATTTTAAAAAAACTTTTAATTTTGTCCGAGGGTATAGTTGATTATCAAAGTTGTGATAGTTTCAGGTGGGCAGCAAAGGGACTCAGCCATACATATACATGTATCCACTCTCCCCTAAACCCCTTCCCATCCAGGCTGCCACATAACACTGAGCAGAGTTCCCTGTGTGAACAGTAGGTCCTTGTTGGTTATTCATTTTAAATACAGCAGTGTGCATATGTCCATCCCAAACTCCCTAACTATCCCTTCCCCCATCCTTCCCCCGGGAACCATAAGTTAGGAACCTCATATTCTAGGGCTGGGGTTGGGTCTTCACTGTGTAGCTCCAGCCCTGTGTGTGACAAGTGGGAGGTGCCACACAAGTGTTTATGGAAAGAACACACTTGAGAGGGTTTGCAGGAGAATTAACTTCATGACTGTTGGGCTTCAACATGGTTAACAGGGAGGTGACCTTATTTTCCTCCCAGATGACGATAAGGAGCTGTTGGGAGGGGAGGCTGGGAAGTGGGTCTCGGGAGTGGAGAGAGCACCATGAAAATCTGGCCAATGCTCTTCCTGGTTTATTCCCCCTCCCAACCTGAGCAGCCTCATGCTTCCACACTCCTGTGCGTCATCCCCATCGCCCTTCTCTGTTCACTGGGGCCCTCATCAATAGCGTGAATCAGAATACAATCGTTTATTCTTCATGCTTTTCTATATGCTACAATCTTAAAAATAATGAGTGTACATCATTAGTAACATCAGGGAAAGAATTACTATTGCTCTATCTATGATGAGAGTGTGCTTTTATCTAGCTGACTATTGCTGGGGGAAGATTTAAAGGGAGGATGCAGGTGAAGCCATGTCCTGGCAACTGTTTGGGCTTTTTTCACTATTTCTTCTCCTCTGAACTTACCTGGCAATTCCTGCACTGCCTGATCTGGCATAACTGTGTCCAGCTATGACTCTTTCTTTTTTTCCTTTTTAAGTTCAAAGTTTCAAGGTTCAAACAAATTATTTACTTGGCCTCGCTATATGGCATGGAGGATCTTAGTTCCTCGACCAGGGATCCAACGATTTCAAGGTAGTGTGGCTAAGTGATTTATTTTCTTATTCTGACAGGTGATTTGCTTTTCATTATTTTTCAAGACTTTATAAGTAACATACATTCTTCGTAAAACAAATAACATTAAAAATTACAAGGATAGGGACTTCCCTGGTGGTCCAGTGGCTTAGACTCTGAGCTCCCAATGCAAGGAGCCCAGGCTCAATTCCCTTTACAGGGAACTAGATGCTGCAACTAAGATTGGGTGCACTCAAGTAAGCAAATAAATATATATATTTTTAAATTACATAAAAGGTAAATTCATTTGAGATTCTATCATGTGAAGATAGGTTACTAGAGTTTCATCTTTCACGAATATAAATGCACACAGAATTTTATATCAATGCAATGGAACACTCCTGGATCAGGAAGATCTGTGGAGAAGGAAATGGCAACCTACTCCAGTATTCTTGCCTGGGAAATCCAATGAACAGAGGAGCCTGGTAGGCTACAGTCTATGGGGATGCATAGAGTTGGACATGACTGAGTGACTAACACTTTTTCTACTATACAGCAAATTTGAGAAAAGTATACCATATGCTCATCACCAAGATGAAATAGCTGTTTAACATTTTGCCATAACTGCTTCAGATACTTTTTCTCCAGATGAATGGATAAAGAAGATGTGGCACATATACACAATGGAGTATCACTTAGCCATTAAAAGGAACAAAACTGGATCATTTGTAGAGACATGGATGGACTTAGAGATGGTCACACAGAGTGAAGTAAGAGAACACAGAAAGAGAAAAACATTTACTATATCTTTCTCTTTATTTTCAATCAACACCTCTTTCTTTCCTCTGCCTTAATCTGCTTTAAGGAATTCAACCACACAAGTCACTCTGTCCACTCCTCCTCTCTGTTCACAGTTGTACCTACCCATCCAGGAGGTGCTTTTTAAAAAATGTTTGCTGCATGTCTATTTATGCAGAAACACAATATGTAATCGCCTTGAGTTATAAAATATGTACAATCTTTTAAATGTAATAGTATGTTTTTAGAAGGTGCGCACACTTCTACAAAATCATTTTAAGTGCGGCACACAAATTTTGTGGGCCTACATCAATCAGTTTATTCATTTCATTACTAAAGGATGCTTAGACAGGTTCCCAGTTTTTCACTACAACAAGCAGTGCAGTAGGTCTCCTTTCACCTGCCTTGTAGTACACATGTGGGAGGTTTCCTAGGAAAGACACTTGGAGTTGGATTCACTGAGTCATAGGGTTTGTACATCTTTGACATGTTGGGATATTGTGTAACCCTTCCCAGAGTGTCTGTCCTGTTTCCCCATATGGTCATAACAATTGAGTTATCAGACCTCGTATGTCTGAGTGATAGACCTTATCTTGCTTAAACTTTGCATTTCCCTTCATTACTAGTGAGGTTCAGTCTTTTCTCACACATCTAATGCCACTGAGTTTCTATGAACTGGCAATTCAAACTCTGATTATTTATCTATGAAAAACAATTGTTTTTTTGATGCAGACTATTTTTAAAGTCTTTATTGAATTTGTTACAATCTTGTTTCTGTTTTATGTTTTGGTTTTTAGGGAAGTGAGCTCCCGGACCAAGGATTGAAACTGCATCCCCTGAATTGGAAGGCAACGTCTTAACAACTAGACCACCAGGGAAGCCTCTGGTCACTTATCTATTGAGCTATATTTTTCTTATTCATTTTTATGAATCCTTATATTCAGAATAGTCTCTCTGAATGATGCGAATACCACTTTGTAAGGTACATACATTGCAAATATTTCTACCAGTTTTTTGGTTGTCTTGTCCATTTCTTTAAGCTCATTATTTTTGAGTGACCTCAAACAAAACTTTTAAAAAATTTCTGTATGGTTTGTGGTCTTTGTGTCTGGTTTAAAATCTCCTTCCCTAACTGATTTCGTCAATATATTTTCCCAGATTTTTTTCTAAAGATTTTACATATATTGCTTTTCAACACTCAGATGTTTTCATCTGTGGGGAATTTATCTTTTGTACATTGTGTAAGATAAGGGTACAGTTACTTCTTTTCCCATGTGCTTTTCCCTGGCATCATTTATTGGAAGTCTGTCTGGTCCCGTGATTTGTAATGCTGACTCTTGTAAATAACAGCTTTGGCTTGCTTCAGTGGCGCACATACCAAATATTCTCCTTTCTGAACATGTGCATACTTTCAGATTCTTTATGGTGTTCTACTGATCTAGTTTTCTTTATGCCAATCCCACATCTTCTTTTAAAAGAAAAATGTAGGCCATTTTAAAACATTTTTATTGAATTTGTTATAATACTTGCTAATTTATGTTTTGATTTTTTGGCCACAAGACATGTGGGACCTTAGTTCCCCAACCAGGGATGGAACCTGCACCCCTAGGATTGTAAAGAGAAGTCTTAAACATGGGACCACCACTGGACTTCCAGGGAAGTCCCTGGGAGAATTTAAGAAAGAGAGTGTTTGAAGAGTACAACAGATACAAGGTTTTGTAATGAGACCTAAGATCAACCTTTGTGTTCTTAGGTAAGTCACTTAACTTCTCTGAGTCCCAGTTTCTGAATCTATAAACCAGGAGTAATATCCACATCACAGAGGTTAATAATAGTCACAAAAATAGCATTTGCAAACAGCCTTCCAGAGAGCCTTGCCTAACACACAAAGCTGAGAATTATTAGCTTCTTTAAAATTTTTATGTAGCCTGATCCCCTGACAGAGTCACTCTTAAGCATATATGCTTTCTACACCCTTTCCTGGGGACAACAATACACAGCCCTTCGGAAGAGTAACATGAGAGCATCTACCCAACTTCAAGAGCAGATTCTATGAATTGTTCAGTGACAAAGCTGGGCTATTCAGTGTTCAGAGCAAAGTCATTTTTATTGTAATGAAATTTTAAAAGGCAGTTCCATTAGTTACACATATACACAACTGACTTAATAACTGTTAGTCATAGAGAACATTCGAGCAATACAAATGATGATTTATCCACAGCACGGTTCACATTCATAAGAAGAAAGGTTAAAAGAGAAACGATTAAGTGCTGAAACTGTCCTCTGACGCTCATCTGGGAACTCTCTTGTTTTTGGAGGAAAATGAGATTGTTAACCGGAAGCAGACTGCCTTGTTCCCATAAAACCTGCCTTTTTCCACTTTCATGGTCACCGCTCCATGGTCTCTGGCCCCAAGACCCAGGCACACCTACCTATGCATGAAGAGGTGCGGGTGTTCCAGCATAATGCCTCTCAAGCTGCTCTGCCCCTAGGCAGTGAGGAAAAGGAGGACAGTCAGATCCCTTTGTACCCAAGATGAGGATCTGGCCAGGAGAGAGGGCTGGATGGACAAGTTGGGTTGTCCCTGGCAAGTCAGGACACAGCGACTTAATGATCAAACCCGTACTTCCCAGTAAAAGAAGGAGCATTTCCACCCTGACTCATGACTGGCTACAGCTGTGAAGTGACCAGCATGGTCCTGCTTATGTCATAAATGTTAGGGAGCAGGTGCGTCAGGGGCAGGGTAGAGATTCAGGGCTCATCTGCTAGTCCAGGTGCTCACGTAGAGGGGAGGGAACACGGTCATTTCCCTGGGGCCTGACTCATCTCTAGACTGAGCCTGGTCACGGCACTGACAGTGTCAAGGGTGGCTAGTCTGGGGGACAGAGTCTCTTATGGACTCAGGAGAGTCATGCTCTTCAACGTCAGTCCCACCAACTAACAGTATTCTCACTGCAACAGGTATTCACGAAACAACAAAAGGGCGAATTTGACCAACTGGGGGATGCAGAGAAGAATGTGGGTGTCTGTGATGGCTCTGTTGCTCCCTAAAACCAAAACTAAAGATGAAGCCAGTGGGAAGGATACAGAGGCAGAATGTTCTAGAACCCCTGTAGCCACCATCACAGTCACTAACCCAGCCTTGGCCAAGCCTCAGCGTGGCTGTGTCTGTGTGCTCACCAATGGTTCAGGCAGCCACCACAAGGGTCTATTTGGGGGAGAGCCTTCTGCTTGCTCAGCCGAAGGAAGCCACTGGAAGGCCTGGGAGATGCAAGATGAGGTGTGAGTGAGGAAGAGTCCCAGAGTCAAAGTCCTAGTGTTGTTCTCCTTCCCAATCCAGCTTTTCGTCCACCTCCAGTAGGAAAGGAAGTTGAACTGAAGGCCACGCTGACGCAGGGTCCATGGGCATTCTGGCCTCCTGGCTGGGCAGGACCAGAGGGAGGGGCTTCTGCAAACTGACATTACTAGGCTCTCTAGGACTTTAATGCTCATTTGTCTCAAAATTCCTTGTGTGGGTGTATGTGTGGTGGTGGGGGAAGAATCCCTCAGACTTGTGGTCCTCTGGGTGCTCCTGTTTTCTGAGAGGCCACATGATGGCTTCTAACACTCACAATCAAATTGTGGAATGGGGAATAAAGAAAACAGGAAACTCAAACTGCCAGCCACACTGCAGTCAGATGCCCCTCCAGGGCTCCTGGGACAAAGCTGGAAGGGGAGGTGGGCTTATTTATTTAGTTTTTTTGGCCACACTGTGCTGTGTGTAGGATCTTAGTTCCCCGACCAGGGATCGAACCCAGGCCCCAGAAGTGGAAGCTCAGAGTCTTAACCACTGAACCACCAGGGAAGTCAGGTTGGGGCTGTTTAGTTATGATGCTCTCCCATTATGTCTGGCTCTCATTTGCCCACAAATTCTTGCCTACTAGGACTAAGAACTGAGAGGTTCTCATCCTAGACGTTGTGTAAGTAGATAAAAGGTCCCGGGGGCAAGATTGTTCTCCTCTGTCCTTCTGCATCCCCTCAGCACCCAGTACAGTCCAGGTGGGTGGCAGGCTCCCAGTCAGCATGCTGATCAGTGTGTGTACGTCAGAAAACCCCCAAATTCCCTCCAAAACCAGAAGAGACAAACATACCTCCCCCCTCAAACTTTCAGACTTATAGACTCAAAGTCACAAGAAGTCTGTTTTCATTTCATTGAGAACCCATTCTTTGATCCAAAAGCTATTTTGGTGCCTCTTTTGGGGAAATAATTAAGTCTACTGTCTGGGACAAGTTCAAGGCTGCAGGGGGGGCAGAGGTGACCCCAGGGGTGGGGCACACCCAGGGGAGGCCCCTTCTGGGTCTTGTTTCTGTCAGGGTCAGGGGATGTTCAAGCCACCTGCCATTTCCCCAGGAGCCAAAAGGCTTTTAAAGGTTAAAAACGATAACCTGTGCATCTAACCCCAAATCCAATCGCCACTATATACACGAGGATTAAAAGCCACTCTAGAAACTGTCAGGTCAGTTTTAATTTAGAGCCTATGACCTGGGATCACACAAAGCTGGCTACCAGCCGAGGGTAAGCTCGTGAACAATGCTGGACTTCAAGCTGGAGCTTCCCAGGCCAGAATGGACACCCATCCGCTCTGGATGCTGGCCAGTGCTGGGGTTGAGATGCAGAGGGTGAGAGCAAACACTCTCTGAGTGGCTCCTTCCTGCGGGTGGGGCTCACTCCCGGTTCAGGCAGCCTAGAAGCAACTCCACTCTGCCAGGCCCCTCAGAACCCTGGGAGCAGGGGTACAAGGATTGTTCTGAGACAGGCGCCTGCAGGGGGCATGGGCTCCTCTGCCTGCCGAGAGGTGGCCACAGGTAGGTAGTGTGTCTCCCTATGGGTGTCGGTGAGCTGATGGGATGGGGAGGCAGGACAGGAGGGGGACCATGGGGAGAAGGACACAGGAGTTTCTTTCCTTACTGTAAAGGGCACGGGATGGAGTGGTGGTAAGTAAAAATGGGGAATCATCTCAGATCGGAGAGAAACAGCAAGCCAGGGGCCAGGGGCTCAGAAGGTAGCCAGGCAAGCTTCTAGAAGTCAGCTCTCACTCTGTCTTGAGACAACCTGAGGGATTCAAGGCCCTGGGGTGGGGGGGGTGTGTGGCAAAACCAGAACTGGAGCCCAAGTCCTCTCCCTCAAAGACCCACCTTCTGCCCCTCTCAAGATGCCACTGTCCCCGCCTGGACCGAAGAACTGACCTAGCAGAGCGAGCAGCTCTGGGCCGGGACTCCCGGGGCTGCCGTCAAGCACCCGCCTGCTCAGTTCAGCCTGTTGGCCTGGCACCCAGGCCCCAGGCCTGGCTCCCTCTGGTCACGTGTCCTCCTCAGCTTGGCCGGGGCCCCACCTCCGCCACACACCCTGGGGTCTAGACACTTGCTCTTGCCACACACGACAGACACGGGCACAACACACCCATCAGGACAGGGGTTCACAGCACGCGGCACAAAGGACACGTCTCATGGCAACACAGACGGACGCGGCTGGGCCGGGAGACAGGGGAGCCGGCGTCCCCCTGCGGGTCCCCGGCTGCTCACCCCCAGCTCTGAGAACACAGGCTGTGTCCTCTCTCCCCACTCCGCCCTGAGCCCCACGCGGACGGAAGTTAAAAGCCAGGAGGAACCAGGTCCCAGCTTCCAGGGCAGGCCTGGGCATGCCGCTTGGGCTCTCTGGGCTGTAAGTGAACTTTTCATAGACATGAATTGTCCGACAGGAGATTATTCACAACCAGATTTTAGGAACCCAATGGGTCGGCCTCCCAAGCACACACAAGTAAAATACAATAAATAAACCCACCCCTGACGTCTACCAGGCTCCTGTTTGGTGGCAGAGCAGCCACTGCTGAGGGCTAGAAGCTGAGCAATGAGACGGTGGCAGGGGGAACACGGCGGGGGCGGGGGGAAACGAGGTGTCTTCTACCGGGGGGGGGGGGGTCCTGCCACAGGACAAGCAGGCCAAGGGGGTCCCGTTCACGACGGCGTCAACGTCACAGCAGGGGGGACACTGCTCTGTGAAGCCTGGCTTTGCCCGCAGCTACTCCGAAAACGGCGGGAACATGCCCAGGTCGGCAAAATCTTCGATGTTATAGTTGCCGGTCCCCTGGGTTGGATCTCCGGGCATGGGCAGCATGTCCTGTGGGAGAGAGGAAAAGAGCGCAGGGGAGTCGGCTCACCCCTCATTCTCCCCGGCAGTGGCATGTCCCAGGAGCCCAGCCTGCCCGCCACCCTCATGGCATCTCTCCAACAGGGCAGCCTGGGAACAAATACCCTCCCTACTGCCCCCACCATCTGACAGATGCTGGCTTCCTCCAATGTCTGAGACCCTGGGTACCTTTGCTGTCCTGGGAGATGTCATTGCAGCAGGAAGCTCTGTCTATTTAAAGCCTAGCCAGGACACAGGGTGGACAAGAGGCCCACTGGTACCAGTTTGGTGCCAAGCAAGTGATACACACAACCAACAATCAAGATACAAGAAAACTGCAATGCAGGGAAGGGCAGGAGGGCTACGTGTAAGGAGAACTGAGTGGTCTGTCTTCACCGTGTACATCGAGGACAAGGCCAAATCCCTGTGGGGTTAGACTTCACCTTTCACAAGTCCTTCAAGTTCTCTGGGACTCAGACTACCCATCCAGAAAATGGGCAGAGCTATATTTCAATCCTTTATGGCAATTTCCCCAAAGCGTGCTGTGTCCAATTCTCAGCCCATGAGACACTCCGGGAGAAAAGAATGCTGCGGACAAATGAGTTTGGGAAACGAGGTGTACTTTGCTCACCTGAAAACCCTCAGTCATCAATAGTATATAAAGGCTCTGTTAAGTCTTGTAGTCACACAGACGAACCTATCTGCAGGGCAGGAATAGAGATGCAGATGTAGAGAAGAGACGTGTGGACAGAGCAGGGGAAGGAGAAGGTGGGACAATCTGAGACAGTGGCATTGACCGATATATACCACCATGTGTAAAACAGAGAGCTAGTGGGAAGCTGCCAGATAGCGCAGGAAGCTCAGCTCAGTGCTCTGTGATGACCCAGAGGGGTGGGATGGCAGGGTGGGAGGGAGGCTCAAGAGGAAGGAGATACATGTAAACATATGGCGATTCACTTCGTTGCACAGCAGAAATTAACACAACATTGTAAAGCAATTATAATTTTTTAAAAAAGAAACTGAATAACTGTTTAATCATGTCTCACAAATGTATTTGACCAAACATTCCTTTTAGCATCGTGACCATGAGAGCCAGGTTAGGGAAATCTGCCTCACATGGTGACTCTGAGGCAGAAGGCTGGGCCAGGGCTCAGCACGACGGGTGGAGGAAGGGGGATAGTCATCACGGGTCAGGGGTGGTCAGCTGAGGGCCTGGGTGAGGCACCTCTCTGCAAGTATAAAAGGATTCTGTCTCTTTGGGGACCTGGGTTCTAGATCGTTGCCTGTGAAGGTGCTGCTTGAACTGGGGGGAAAGGAGCCTGAGGCGTTGCTGCTGTTTAGTCGCTAAGTCATGGCCGACTCTTTGTGACCCCCATGGACTGTGGCCCGCCAGGCCCCTCTGTCCACAGCATTTCCCAGGAAAGAACACTGGAGTGGGTTGCCATTTCCTCCTCCAAGAGATTTTCCCGACCCAGGGATCAAACTCGCGTCTCTTGCATTGGCAGGCGAGTTCTTTCCCACTGAGCCACTAGGGAAGACCCAATGTGGGTGATGGTGGGGTAAATGAGAGCTCTCCCATGAGGGCTTTATAGTCCTGTGGGTCCCGGGTGTCCCTGCTCCAGCTGTGCCTTGCGGGGCAAGCTCTGGAATGTGACAGAAGGCACCTGGGGCTCTAGTTATCGGGTGTTTCTCCCACATGAAGACCTGGTGGGGTGGATGGGACACCAGGAGGCTCACACCCCCATTTGGAGCCTCTTCCCAGTGAGAACTTTCCTGGCTGAAAGTGGGGCTCTGATACCTAAGGGGGTCGAGTCCTGCAGTGTGGTATGCCAGCAATATCTGTTGCACACTTAGGGTATGGCTCAAACCAGGGGTCCCCAATCTCTGGGATGTAAAGCCTGATGATCTGAGGTGGAGCTGATGTACTAACAATAGAAATAAAAGGCACAATAAATGTAATGCACTTAAATCATCCCGAAACCATCCCCTCTCACTATCTGTGGAAAAACCATCTTCCACAAAACTGGTTCCTGGTGCCAAAAGGGTTGAGGACAGCTGGATCAGACAACGGAGGAGTTGCAAGGCGCCCAGGCAGCTTCAATCAGCAATACATGCGTGGGGCTGAGAAGGGAGCCTCGCCTCTTTCTCCTCCTGGAGCCCCTGGAGTCGGGGCTACGACCTTCCTGGGAGGGGCCAGAACTCACAATCTATCAGCAGTCGGTGCTACAGCAGGGAGGCAGAGACCGAGGGGGAAAGGAAGCAGAGAGAAGGCGCGGGTACCTACGAGAAGGCGGTGCTCGCTGATTTACCTGGAACACTTCAGTCTGACCGGGCTGCTGGTGGGAGTGCGGCTCACTGCTCTGCTGTCCGTGGTGCTGGCTTTGCCACTGCGACCAAACTTCCGAGGGCCGCCCTTGGAACTGCCCGCTACTCTGTCCGCTCTCAGCTGAAAGATCCGACGTAGAGGACACTTCCTTTAAAAGCCAGCCCATGACTTCGGGAGACCCAAGAACCACTGCAGCCCAGAGGACCCCGGCACTCCATCCAGGGCAGGCTGACAGTGCTCACTGTCCCCCTCTGCCTCATGCTGGCTGACAGATAAGAAGCTGGTTTGGCACCTGAGAGCTGGGTGGGTGAAACAGAAATAGGAGCTCTCTGCCAGATGGTGGGGTATCGGGCAGTGAGGGTGGTTCTCCCCAAGCGCACCTGCCAGGGTGCTTAAAGTCTTACAAACCTCAGTCCTTCATGATCACTGCTGCAGGCAGGTCTGTGGCTGAGAGAAGCCATCTCCTAGATGTGCAGGAGAACGAATACGCAGTCTCTGCCACTGCAAATGTCCCAGCTCACAGACTGCTCTTTAAAGGAACCCTGTCCTGCCGGCAGAAAAGCCTCACCCAGCAACACTTGACCTCCACCAGCCTCACTGCCTTCTGGGTAACTCAGCTGAAGCCACACATGGCATTCCATGAGGGTCCTTCCACGGGGGCCAAGAGCCATGGCTCTTTCTGTCCGTCTCTTTAGCAGTGTTTCTCAGCACCACTAGTTTGAGAGGAAAGGCCTTTGGGTACAGCTTAGACAAGGGGATAGGTCTCTTTGTGGAAACTGCCAAAATAATTTGTGAACAAGAGCAACCTTGCTTCTGTCCATAATTTACAAACAATACCTGGTGGAAAAACAAAACTTAGAAAAAAGAGCAGAATTTTGCCTAAAACACTAAAGTGTTTTAAAGGATTAACCCGAGGGGGCGAGAAATGGAATATTTCCTGCCATAACAGTAAACAAGGATGTCACAGTCATCAGCAATTGCAGCTACCACAATTGTGAGCTGGTGAGCCCTGAGGGAACTGAGGAAGAAAAGAATTCTTGCCATCTAGCAGCCATCAGTCTGTAGCCACTCCCTACTGGGAACCTTGAGGAAACTCAGGATGCGAAAACATAGGATACTAGCCCCAGATAGGTGAGGTGCACATCAAAGGAATGATTTCAGTAAGCCCAGACTCTTGTATCTTCCCATATATGGAAAAGTGCTAAATTCCTTAACCTGGTTATCTGGTCTTCTTTAACAATAATCTTTTGATGTTCAGACTACCTGCCCTTTGTTGCAAAACTTCTATATGACCTGGCTTCTCCCCTCGCCTCCTCTGAGCAGTTCTCTAACGGTTACTTGAGATGCTACCTCACAGGCTTGAAGTCCTAAATCCTGTGCATGCTCAGTCATGTCTGACTTTTGCGACCCCATGGACTGTAGCCAGCGAGGCTCCTCTGTCCATGGAATTTTCCAGGCAAGAATACTGGAGTGCGTTGCCATTTCCTACTCTAGGGGATCTTCTCAACCCAGGGATCCAACCCGGGTCTCCTGCATTGCCAGGATTCTTTATCATTGAACCACCAGGGAAGCCCATTCCCATCAAATAAAATATAATCCCCAACTTTCAGGCTGTGAGTATTTTTTAAGTCTACCAGGGTTGGTTTATCCTAAGGCATATTAAAAACTGCAGGCACTTTTCCTTGTTCCAAACCATTCAACGACATTTTGGAGGCGATGGGCTCACTGTGCAGTTCTGGATAGCAGAACAGATCCCACCTTGGCCCCACTTGTTCTTCAAGTCGTACTGACCATGGGCGACCCCACTCCCCACCTGATGAGTGGGCACTGGGTTCATCTCAGGTGGAGTGTTAGATGGTGTTCAGAGGGAAGAGTCAATCCCTTTCTCTCTCACATCTCACCTACTGCCTGAGACATGAGGGGCTTTAATAGAACATATTCTCCCTTGAATGGTTCACCATGGCACCTTTCAAGGTCTGCGTGAATACAGTTGGTAAAGGGGTTCAGAAACTCAGGTAAGGATACAGTTCCCTATTGTACACAAGAAGGAGTTAAATCTACTGTGCACATAGGATTCTGTTGTTTAAACAAATGCATCTGGCTTTGCTGAAATGCCTTTCCCGAACACTCTCTCATGATATTCCATGGGCCAGGGACAACTTTTCCATAGAATCATATCCCCTGGCCCGATTTGGGAATAGTGATGGTTTAGTTGCTAAGTTGTATCCGACTCTGGCGACCGCCATGAATTGTAGCCTACCAGGCTCCTCTGTCCATGGGATTTCCCAGGTAAGAACAGTGGAGTGGGTTGCCATGATTTGTGAATAGAACAATCTAGAACAGTCCTGGTTCAACACTGTGGCAAGATTAAATGCGTAGGACTTTCCTGGGTGTCCAGTGGTTAAGAATCTGCCTGCCAGTGCAGGGGAACTGGGTTTGATCCCTGGTCTGGGAAGATCCCATATGCTACAGGGCCACAACCACTGAAGCCCGTGCACATTAGAGACTGCTCCAAAACAAGAGAAGCCACTGCAATGAGAAGCCTGTGCACTGCAACTAAAGAGTAGCCCTTGCTAGCTCCAACTAGAGAAAGCCCACATGCAGCAACAAAGACAGCATAGCAAAAAGTAAATAAATAAGTAAAATGTTTAAAAAAAGAAGATGAAAAGTGCAGCAGCCCCAGCTGGAGCAGTGACGGGAGCCCCACTGGTCAGATACCCACCCCATCCTGGAGGCCGAAAGGTTGAGCACGAGCTGGGCCATCTGCTGCGGGGACAGAGGCTGGATGGACACAGGCACCTCTGCTGAAGGTGAGGCTGGGGCAGACCATGGGGGCTGGCCTCATGTATTCAGGGATGACTGGCTTGGTGCCACTGTAGCTGTGTTCTCTCTGGCATGTGTGTCCTCCCCCTGCTCTGTGCCTGCAGGATTCTACTCGTACTCCGAGACCTGATCGAATATGACCTTGAACGACTGACTCCATGCTCTCTCCTCAGCTGGCCTGTGGCACTTGCATTGTCTCTCAGGATGGTGCCCATCATGCTAAGATGACTCATCCCCAGATGTGAGTAACTCAAGGGTAGGGACCTTATCTATTAAAACGTCTGTTCCAGGCCTCACTGAGTACAGTGCCTGGAATAAAGCAGGTCTCTGTAAGTATCTGCTGGGACTTCCCTGGTGGTCCAGTAGCTAAGAGTCTGCATTCCCAATGCAGGGGGTCCAGGTTCAATCCCTGGTCAGGGAACTAGATCCCACCTGCCAAAACTAAGATCCCGCACAGCCAAATAAATAAAAAAAAAGTATCTGCTCAAGGCAAGCATGAAGGAAAGGAAAGAGGAGCAAAGGAGGAAGAAACAAGAATGCTCTATACACTTTCACTTCTATTCCTGTTGAAGGCTTCCTGGATATCACCAACTTATAATGAAGCTAATACCCATCCTCTCATCAGTCTTCTTTGGTGATAGCCAGAGTCAGGGGAGGGGGTGGAGGGGGAGGATTAGAGGAAGACTAGCTTCCCCAACTTGTGTCCGGGGGTGGCTGTATTCATGAACAAGACAAGATTTCAGAACAAAAATTCTTAAACTTCTGGGAAGGGAAGTGCTCTTCCTAACTGCATGCAAAAGAAAAAAAAAATCAATGAACTGGATTGCTTTATTCATTTATTTATTTTTATAGGGATGTAAAGTGCAACATGACGACTAAATAGTTAACATTGCTATAGGGTGTGCCTACTTATTTATGGCCCTGCTGCGTGGCATGGGGGATCTTAGCCCCTCAATCAGGGATCAAGCCCATGCTCCCTGCACTGGACATGTGGAGTCGTAACCACTGGGCCACCAGGGAAGGACTGGTTTGCTTTAGAAACAGCATAAGCCAGCTAAGGAAGCAAGAAAGGGCTTGGCATTTTTGGAGTAGTGACCAGGTGCTAGGCATCCTTTGGGATACTTTTGAGACATTCTTTAATTTCTTCTTCACTCTGACTCCCTGAGATGAGTCCATCATCCACGTTTTTCAGATGAAGAGACAGGGGCTCAAAGATGTCAGGAATAAATACCAGAGCCAGGGTTTGAACCGAGATCCTTCTGATGCTGAAGCCCATATACATTCATTTGATAAATAGTTTTCATAGTGAATGCTACATACCCAACACTGAGCAATGGCTGGGGATACAATGGGTTGCAAAGGCCCGATTCATTGAGAAAGACAGATGAGTAACCAGGCAATTGGAATTGTTGTTTGTTTAGTCGCTCGGTCATGTCCGACTCTTTGCAACCCCATGGACTGTAGCCCGCCCGTCTCCTCTGTCCATGGGATTTCCCAGGCAAGAATACTGGAGTGGGCTGCCATTTCCTTCTTCCGGAGATCTTCCCAACTCAGGGACTGAATCCAGGTCTCCTGCACGGCAGGTGGATTCTGTATTACTGAACCAGCAGTGAAGCCCAATTGAAACTGTTAAGACTGCTTATAAGGAAAGCACAGACAATTGGAAGGACAGGGCTGTGAGACTTAACTCAATCTGCATCTTCTTGGAGGAAGTTATATCCATCGATGATCCAGAAGATGACCGCACCCGTCATGTGGTGGGACAGTTAAAGGGGAAAGCCCTCCATGCAGTCTCTGCTCCTGACGTTTTTTTCTGAGCTGCATCAGTGACCTCTCTGATTAAAGTATGAGTAGTAACTACAACATAACTGCCCCAGGATGATAGAGCCCTGTGGGGTCTTAGACTAAACCCTGGCCCCGACGGACCAGTACCACAGACCATAAACAGGGCATGTTCGTGGACTGCCCCCAGGATATGTACCTACAAGCCTCTTTCTGGAAAAAGCCCCAGTGGTAATCAACATCCTCTTGTTGCTTCATCTATCTGAAAGCCACGTGTGTGACTGCAAACCTTAAGCATGGGTTCCAGCCATGCCGTGGTTCTTGTGTTCTGTGGGCGGCCTGCGTAAGACCTAGGCTGCTACATCCCCTGGCTGGATGCCTGGGCCACCTGCCAGCCCAGGGATTCCAAACAGAATATACGAGTAGGTTGCTACCATCTGGGCCGACCGGGTGGGCTTTCACAAGAGTCAGAACCTTGGGGAGCTTGTCAGTTTCTAGACTGTAGACAAAGGGGATGACAACTTCCTTAAAAAAATTATTGGCATTCAATGTTCTTTCAACTTTTGCTAACTAAAAATTTTGGTGAGATTCATTTGATTTGGAAACTGCACTAAGTCTCAAGGTTTACCCGAAGTCCCATTCAGAGGTCCTAAGTGGCTGGGTTTAGCTCAGTGGTTCTCAGGCATGGGTGATTTTGCCCTTACCCCCCATCCTGGAGGGACATTTGGCAATGTCTAGAGACATTTCTTTCTTTTCTGATAGGTAAGAAGTAGACTTATTTAGAGAGACACACTTCACAGACAGGGTGCAGGCCATCTCAGAAGGCATATGTATATGTGTGCAAGCTCAGTCGCTAAGTCGTGTCTCACTCTTTGTGATCCTACGGACTGTAGCCTGCCAGGCTCCTCTGTCCATGGGACTTCCCAGGCAAGAAAACTGGAGCGGGTTGCCATTTCCTACTCCAGGGGATCTTCCCAACTCAGGGATCGAACTTGTTTCTCTTATGTCTCCTGCATTGGCAGGTGGGTGGGTTCTTTACCACTAGCACCACCTGGGAAACCCTCCATGAGCTTTAAATAAATTCAAGTGTGCAAAGCGTTGAGCACAAAGTAAGCATGTGGTATGAGTGAGCTGCTCTCATGATTATTACAGTATTATCATCATCTGAAGTAAGCTAGCAGCCTGGCAGCTCTAACAGTGGCTGCTCAGCCTGCAGCCCCGTTTGTGCAGTCCTGCTCGTGGTCAGCGGGTTGTATGGCAGCCTCAGCCCCCGGCTCTGTCCTTCCTGTGTTCCACCTCCATTTGCACTTCAGAGCCCAGCATTTGGTAGGTGGAGACCAGACAGAGGCACAGAGCTAAAAGCTCTAGTCGCTGGGGCAGGGGATGGCTTCCTCTCATTTCTCATTAGGGCCGCCCTGAGATGCTTCTAGGCCACATCAGGGGAAATGCTGACTCTCCTGGGAGCCTCTTCTGACTCCCCCACTTGCTTCCAACAGACTTGGCTGCTGCACCTCCAGCACGGGCCTGCCCACCTCCCTGTACCTGTCTGTCTCCCCTGCCTCGGGGTCTGCACTGTGACCTTCTACCCGGTCAGAACCGAGTCTCCTCCCAGGGCTCAGCACAGGGCCTGGCATCAGGAGGGCCAGCAAGTAGGTCAGTGACCGGTGGGCCCTGTGCTCCCAGGAAGGACTAGGTGCCTGCGTGCCAAGTGTGCTGAGACTGGCGGTGGGGGTGGTGTCTCTCCACATGCAGCAAGCAGGGGACCCTCCTGGGAACCAGAGACTTCCAACCTCAGGGTGGGTCTAAGGTGAGCTCCTGGCTGGCTTGAAAGCAGCTGCCTTTCAGGAAGGGCCTCTCCTTCCTGAAACAGGGGGCTGTGCTTCTAAACTCACCGAATCATCTGGCAAGGATATTTAAAGGCTGAGTATGAGAACCTGCTACAAGTCTATGGGATTCACTCAGAGAGACACCTGAATCTGAGGGGGAGGGACAGTTAAAGGGTTGGGAAATGCTTCCCCAACCACCAGACCTGGGTTTGCGGGGTCTGCTATTAGTGGTGGGGTTGGACAGGGCGTGGGGGCAGCTGACAACTCAGGTGAGGGCCAGGGGCAAGGCACCACATGCTTCCTAAAGTTGACATAGCCCTAAAGGGACACTTGCAGCTTAAGTGGAAACTCAGGTGTTTCGACTCTGCTTCATGCTTGCCTGAGAATGATCCATTCTGCAGAGGAAATGCCCCCTGAGCATGACTGTCTCCACAGACAGCCCTGCAGGAAGGGAACACCAGCTCAGGCTTCTTGCTGGCATCAGGAGCATTTCTGAGTTCCTGCTCTGTGACATGGGACTTGGACCCTGGTAGACACGCAGAGTGAGTCATTTAAACACACTCAGGGTGAGCAGTGGTGGGGCTCCTGGGAAGTCCACCAGAGGGAAGCAGACAGTTAACCCTTTAGGGCCTGAAGTTGTGCAAACAAAGCTAAGCAAGGTGTTCTTCTGTGGGATAGGATCCCTCTTGTAATATTAAAAAGAGAGAGAACTTTACAATGTTTATCATGTACACAATTTATTGATGCAATGCATCATCCCTATGACCCATACTTCCCTAGTTTTTTGAAACAAGATCACAGTAAGTTCCCTATATAAAAACTTGCATGAGTCAAGTGCTCGGGCCTGGTGGGCTGGGAAGACCCAGAGGAATCGGGTGGAGAGGGAGGTGGGATGGGGGACCGGGATGGGGAATACGTGTAACTCTATGGCTGATTCATATCAATGTATGACAAAACCCACTGAAAAATTAAAAATTAAAAAAAAATAAAATAAAATAAAAAAAAAAAAGGAAGGAAAAAAACTTCAAAAAAAAAAAAAACTTGCAAAGATGCAAATATGCCCAGTTATTGTACTGCACTATTGTACTTTCCAAGGTATGGAACTGTAAGATTAAAAATGCTTGCTTTTTTTTTTTATGTATTATTTGTGTGAAAAGTATTATAAAGCTATGGCAGTACAGTACTATATAGCCAGTTGTGTTAGTTGGATATCTAGGCTAACTAGCTTGGACTCACTAATGCACTCTTGGAACAGAACTCATTCATAAGTAGGGGACTTACTGTATAGGGTTTTTGACTTGGGTGATCTAAAAGTCCTTGCCAAGGGCCATAAATGGTTAAAATAGCACTCAGATGATGTCAGTACACAGGAGACTGAGAGCCTTGACAATGATAAAGTCGATCTACAAAGCCCAGGTCTAGGCAGCAAGTCTCTTAGGGACACCACTGGCCTCCTGATGGCCAGAGAGAAGAGAATTTGGAAATCTCCAGACCTGGTACCAGGGTTCTGAGAGCCTAGGGCTTAGACCCCCAAACCCAGAATGTTCAGAAATTATCTTAACTGGCTCTTCCAGAAATTCTTCCCCTCCGTCCCCACCTACCGAAGCCTGGAGTCCTGTTGGCCAGGCTGGAGTAGGCGTTCCCGCTGGGCGAGGAGGTAGCCGGACTGGAGAGAGGGCTGTAGGACGAGGGGTCTGCGGGATATGTGTGGCTCGTTCCGATCCCAAAGGGAGAAGACTGAGTCTTGCTGGACTGCGGGGGGATTTGCTACAATCAGGACAAGGCGGAGAGAAGGCCAGCATCACCAGCAGCCCCCCACCCCCGCCCCACGGCCCCAGTTGGTCACTGTCCTGCGCAGGTCCAGCCTGCACTGGCAGCCCTGCTCTGGGCTGACAGTGACTCTAGTGGCCTCCTGGCCTGCTGGGCGCCATGCCCAGGATCAGGCCAACATGTGCTGGCCCAAGAAACAGGACTCAGGCCCTGGATCTTCAGGGTCTGGTTGAAATTGCCCTCCAGGGACTCAGTGATCTAAGTCCTCTGCCTTCTGCTTAGGGGACCTTGGCAAGGACTCTACCAGTCCAGGATACAGATGTCCCCACAGTGATGACAGGGAGCCAGGCGCGTCCCCAGGTTGATGTCCGCATGCACTCCTGGGCCAAGGGAACTGAGGTCCTGAGTGGTGAGGGGTTTGCTCCTGATGGAGGGTCTCTGAGTGCCTGTCCCCTCCCCTGGGTTCCCCAGAGCTGCCTCCAGACTGCTGGGAGAAAAGGCTGTGAAACGTTGGTACCATTGATGTGTACCTGGTTCTCAAAGTACCCTTCGCCCCTGTGCTCCTAGGAGCCCGGCCATGGTTGAGGCAGTCAGCTCCAGCTCCATGCACTGACCTGGTCTCAGAGTTGGGATCCCCAGAGAGCACAGCTCAGGTGCTCTGCGCCCTCTGGGGACCTGGGGCAACGCCCTTGCTGACACCCATACCTGTCCTGGAAAGGGCGGCCGGCTTCCTGTCCAGGCCACCTGACTCTGGTTGAGCTGCCTGGAGATCTGGGACATGTTCTGACTTGTTGAGGACGAGGACTGGATGTCGTTCACTCCAGGCACATGCACCACGGCAGAGCTGTGAGGGAAGAAAGAGCACCATGGGACTTTCCTGGTGATCCAGCGGTTAAGGCTCACAACTAGAGATGCCAGAGTGCCGCAATGAAGTGCAGCCAAAAAAAAAAAAAAAAAATTCCTGCACTAACTGTGATTAAGAGGAACTTCACTCCCAAGATCCCTTCCTCACTTAACACAGGGCTCATTTCCCATCTCCTCTTGATGTGTGTATGTGACCTCGGGGCCTTTTCTGATCACTGTTCTCTATTGGGGTGGCAGGGGTCTCCTCCACCCCTTGGCCCTGGCTGCCCTGACAGCACTGACTGGAGAGCTGGCAGGAGTGCTGTGGACCCCAGGAAAGGGCCCGTGGGACCATAGCAGGACTTGGGTGGGGGACAAACTTAGGGACATGTAGCCATAGCTATGTCATCCTGCCAAGGGCTCAGTGCCACTCACCCCATGTCCCTTCCCACTCAATCCAGCTCAGGCCCTGCAGATGTACAGGAAACTGTCCATCCTACAAGCTTACAGCTTCATGGCATTCTTTTAACTAATTAACACATTTGTTCTATAGACCAGTGATCTAGTGAGAGCCTCCCCAATGCCAGGCTCCACAAGGGGACTGGCCCCCCTCTTCTGTTTCAGTGACAACATCTGGTGCAGACTCAGCATCTCTACCTGGACCATCTGTTCTAAGCACCTGCCTGCAGCCTTACTCCTCCACTCCACCCCTTACACCCCTGTCATCACAAACGTTCTCCAGGACCTTGTTTCCTCAAGCCCCTTTTCTACCATGAGCCGTCCCAGTGATGAAGACTAAACTCCCAAGCCGAGCAGAGCAGTCAAGACTCATGTATTCATCTTATTCTTTTCCTCCCAGACTCCAGGAGTCCCCATGTCTCCTGTCCCCTGGGCTCTGCTCAGCACAATCCTGATGCCTGTGCACTTACCCTTGCAGCAGGTGCCCATCTGATTTTTTGCTTCCGGGCCTCCCCCTACCTCTGCCCCCACCATGCTGTGCCTGGCTAGCCTCCTCACCTCTGGCCTCTGCTTCATCCTGGCTGCCCTCTGTCCAGATGGCAGGGGGCGGGGAGGGAGAGGGGGAAGCAGCAAGTGTTACAAGGACTCAATGAACACAGGCCTAGGTGGGCCTGGCATGGAACTACAGCAGGTTACCATGTGCTGAGTGGGTGAGTAACCAGCAGCAGGGGAAGAGCCTGGAGCCTTAGCCAGTGCTTCGCAGAGCCAGGTGACCTGCAGGGATTATGTCTCAGGGGCAGCTCACAGGGGGCCACCATCTTGTCCTCCCATCCCCAGACTAGAGAGTAGCTGCACCAGGACAGAGCTCCCCAGAGACTCAGAACAAGTCACCATCTACTACAGCCCAGCTGCGGGGTTGGCAGAGCCACTCTGTGACCTCAGGGGTTAATGTCTCATGGAGCAGCTGCTGACCACTTGTTGCTTCCCCGAGGTCGGTCCACTGACCCCTGGTGAGGGCCATCCCAGCTGGGACCTCTCCCTGGGGTGGGTGGTCCACCTGCCCAGTCTTGGTCCCTGCCTGATTCTCAACTGGATATTCAGCTCTGGCTGAGTCAGTCAGAGGCTGGGCTGCCTGGGGAGCCCCATCCCACCAGGCACGGATCTGAGATGCTTCTTCTAGTGGGTCTGGGGGTACCCGATGGCTCACACAAGTCCCCACCACCCTCCCTGAAGGTGTCTGTCTGAGCTCCCCAGCCCCTGCTCCTGCTGCCCTGGGAGCCCCTGGAGCCAGGCCCCATCCCTGGTGGTGCTGTTGGCTTCCTCAGTGACTTACAAGAGACCCCTGATGCTAAGAACCAACCCCCGGAAGCACAACATCCTACTTATACCTCCCATAGGCAGCCCTTTAGGCTGAGACCCCAGGCATGATGGGCTGAGTGGTCCTCTCCCCCTTGGAGGTCGCTCTGGCCTCTAGAAACCCAGGGACAGGGTACTTCCTGCTGCCTTGTCAGGTGTCCTTAGGTCTGTCCTGGCTAGAGCCACCCCACTCCCTTCTCCATGGCAGGCATCTCTGCACAACACAGTGGCTGGCACCGTTCACATCCAAGAAAGAGTAACCGACACCTTATATTTACGGTGGCTCATCAAGGGCTTGCAGGTCAGAACTGGAGCTCCCGGACCCCTCAGCCTGGCCCTGGCATACAAGTGTGTGTGTGTGTGTGTGTGTGTGTGTGTGTGTGTGTGTGTGCTCAGTGTGTGTGTGTGTGTGTGTGTGTGCTCAGTGTGTGTGTGTGTGCTCAGTGTGTGTGTGTGTGCTCAGTGTGTGTGTGTGTGTGTGTGTGTGTGTGCTCAGTCATCTCTGACTCTTTGTGACCCCATGGACTGTAGCCCGCCAGGCTCCTCTGTCCATGGGATTCTCCAGGCAAGAATACTGGAGTGGGTTGCCACTTCCTTCTCCAGGGGATCTACCTGACCCAGGGATTGAACCCACATCTCCTGCACTGGCAGGCGGGTTCTTTACCACTGAGCCATCTGGGAAGCCCGGGCATTCGAATGGGTAAGCACTAAGTGAGGTTGGCAGTATTTGCTGCACATAGAGTCAGACTCTGAGACCCAGGGCTTCACTGGGGAGGGCCCTATTCCTGCCCTCTTGCCCGCCCCTGTCCCGTGCCCCACACTCCTGACTGGTACCTGAAGGCCTTTCCCGAGTGTCCAGCAGGGAATGGGCTTCCTTGGGAGTAGATTTGCTGTGTTCCTGCTGCAGAAGCTGAGCTCATCATCTTCTTCTCCGCTGGGAAAAGTAGAGCAAGGGTCACCCTGGAAGAGTTCCAGCCCTACAGACCCCAGGGCAGGAAGCCCCGAGCACCCACAGAGAAAGGCTAAAGAAATGGGCTAAATCGCAGCTGGGCCTTTAGATCTGACACGAGCAAGAGGGTGGTAGTTTGAGAAACAGCAGTGGGGATGGGAGCTCTCTCACTCCCTCTTCTAATCAAGGGGCCCAGGGCTCCCTCAAAGCACCCTCCCATTTCCCCAGAAGCTCAAAGACCCCGCTTGCATCTTATTCCTATAATCTCTAACATCTACTTGCAGCAAGATACCAGAATAAAGGAGATGCAGATAAGTTACATGGCAGCTATTCTGTGCCTAGACAGACCCCACATCTGCACCTGTCTCTGGGCCTGCTGGTGTAGGAATAGGCAGAGCGGGCCGATTCTTCCCTGGGTGGCCATTAGCAGTGATGAACGCTCAGGATCCCGGACTTGGGGCCCCGGGATTGGGCTAAAGGGGCCACGGCTAAATCTCCCACACCTGTCAACAAACCTCCATGACGTTTTTAAAAACACAGAGGCGCTGAGCAGTTTCACTGCTCCATCGTCTTCTGCTGCAATGATGGTGTTGCATAGTGGGAAATCCCTACAGGACGGAAAGGGATCAGACTCTTGGGCGTACATTTCTAACCTAATCACAAGGCCTTGCATCTTGGAGAGAAAGAGACGAGGCTAAAAGTTGCAGGAGGGGGACTTCCCTGGAGGTCCAGTGGTTAAGATTCCATGCTCCCACTGTTAGGGGCATAGGCTTGATCCCCGGTCAGGGAACTAAGATCCTGCAAGCCACATGAGGTTGCCAAAAAATTAAATAAAATTAAAAGTTGCAGGAGTAAGAAAGACTTCTGAATTTCTCTTGACTATAAACAGGCCATTTTTCTCTCATGTATTTAAGATTTTTGGTTGCTGGTTAAATAAGAAACATTTATTTTCCTCAATGCTCCAGGATGTTTGTGTGGTACAAAATTACATATGTCTATAAAATCACATGGGCTTCTCAGGTGGCTCAGTAGTAAAAAAAAAATCTGCCTGCCAATGAAGGAGACATGGGTTCGATCCCTGGGTTGGGAAGATTCCCTGGAGGAGGAAACAGCAACCCACTCCAGTATTCTTGTCTGGGAAATCCCATGGACAGAGGAGTCTAGCGGGCTATCATCCATGGGGTTGCAAAGAGTCAGACACGACTGAGCACGCATACACTTAAAATTATATATATATATAATTTTTAATTTTCTATATCTTTGTTATTACTTTGAGCTACATGAGTTGTTAGAGATGGAGAAAGGCATATTGAAATCTTCCACTGCAATTTGGCTTTATCAGGATCTCTTGTGTTTCAGACTATTTTTGGATTTCACATTTCAATGTTCATGATGTATCTTCATTTTTAGGTTCCACCTTTTATCTATATAAAATAAGCTTCTTTGCCCACTGAACGCTCTAACTTTTCTTTGTGTGGCAAGGTCAACACCTCTGCTTTCCTCCTTGGTTTTGGAGCATCATCACCATCAACTCTTCCAGGTTAAATAGTTTCATTTTGTTATGGTAATATCATTTTTGGGGGACATACCATTCCAGAACTATCCAATTATTCCAGAACTATCAGTCAGGAGCCCTTGGGCACCAACTTATTGCACTACTCATGCTATTCATAGTTTCTTGCTATTTCACTTTATTTTTCTTCTGAGTATTTTGCAAGTTGCTAAAAATGTCCTCGTCTTTTCTTGGAAATGGTTTGGAAGTGAGACCTCTTTCCTTTCCTTTTTTTTTTTTCTTTTTACCATTCATTAGTAGTTATGTTTAAATACTTGAAGTTATATATCTTTGTAAATGTCAGAGATAAAATAGTATAGACTGATGAAAAATTTTGGTTCTTAGTCCCCTCACCCAAAGTATGTATTTTTGCTGAACTGATTTGACTTGGGTTTTTATTTTTAAATATCTTTTGTATCTTCTAAAAATTTTTATATTAATTCTACATGTCACTAGTTTCACTTTTTCATTGCTGCTGCTTTTCCAACTTATCATTTCCAATCTTGTGTTCTGTATTTTGATTCATTTCACAATGACTTCTCCTTCAAGTCATTTTTTCCAGGAAGTATAAGTAGATGGCACATATCTGAGAAGGTCCTTCTGTTCCTTTTTTTGGCTGCACTGGGTCTTCCTTGTGATGTGCGGGTTTTTTCTCTAGTTGAGGCACTAGGGCTTCTCTTATTGTGGAGCACAAACTCCGGAGTGTGAGGGCTCAGTATTTCTAGCACGTGGGCTTAGTTGCTCCGTTATGTGTGGGATCTTAGTTCCCCGACCAGGGATCGAACCCACGTCCCCTGCATGGAAAGGTGGATTCTTAACCACTGAGCCAACTCTCTATTGCTTTTTCATATAGGAAAGCAGCTTGGTTGGTGGAAAATTTTTGAGATTATGTATTTTCCTTCCCCTTAGTTTTCCTTTTCTGTTAACTTTTTTTCTATTTTGTCATCTCTATGGGAATATGTCTATGTCTGTATAATATTAAAATTTCAGAAGGATTTCCCAGAAATGCTGTGGGTGTGGCCAAATATTTCAGGCTTATCTGAGAGGAAGAGGAACCAGTGAGATGTGGGATTGTTTCCTCTTGCTGGATGAAACCACATCTCTCTATGAAAGTGGAGGAAACACTGCTGTGGGCAGCTGGCACATGTGGATGACCCGGGATGGGGAGGAGGAGGAGCACCAGCAGGGAGCCCTCGCATCATGCTAACAGGTCTGTCCTCTGCTCGGGGCTGGACGCTGTGCTGTGCTGGCACCTGCTGCCCTCAGCTCAGGCTGTGCTGTGCGTAGTCAGTCAGTCGTGTCCAACTCTTTGTGACCCCACAGACTATAGACCACCAGGCTTCTCTGTCCATGGGGTTCTCCAGGCAAGAATACTGGAGTGGGTTGCCATGCCCTCCTCCAGGGGATCTTCTCAACGCAGGGATCAAACCCAGGTCTCCCGCACTGCAGATGGAATCTTTACCGTCTGAGCCACCCATTCAGGCAGCTTCCTGCTTTCTTAGCATCTGGTCCCCAGCCACGTGGGAATAAGGGCTGGGGTCTTCCACCCCACGAGCTGACAGAAGGACTGGGACCTGCCAAGGGCCTCTCTGTCCTCCCCCGGGCCACGCCATCCCCGCTCCTTGGTCCTGGGAGGCACTGGGGTCCTGTCCCTTTTCTGCATTTCCCATGATTCTGTGGCATGAGTCAGCTGTTATCTCCCTAAACTGATCCCAACTGTGCTGTATCTCACTGATCCCATGAAAATGGAATCTTTTTTCCTGAATTTTGGAACCAACAACAACATTTCCAAGTTTTATATGTTGCTGATCTCAGTGGCAGTCTGAGTGGGCGAGTGAGGCGGCTACACAAGTGGGTTCCATGTGACACCTGAACTTTGGACAGCACCATTTTGTTTCTTTATAAAATTTCTTATATCGTTTTATTATTTATTTTTTTGGCTGCGCTGTGCAGCAAGTAGGGATCTTAGTTCCCTGACCAGGGATTGAACCTGCAACCCTTGTTGTGGAAGCACAAGGTCCTAACCACTGGACATCAGGGAAGTCCCATGAATGGTAGCACTTTCTCTAATAGTGACACTAACACAGGTGGACACCTTGGTGACCACCACAAACGATGACTTATGAACACTCATACACTGGAACGCTATGCAGGCAGTAACAATGCAGATTATTTAATAACCTAGAAAGATGTTCATAATAGACATGTGAAAAACTAAACTACCAAACAGTATGAGCTCAATTCTGTGTATAAAAAGAATTCATAGGTGGAGAAAACGGTCTTGCTCTGATGAGCAGGGCCATGCTCAGTAAATCTTTAACCCAGTTGTCTCCTGCTGGAGGGGGCGCTGTGCTCCCTCTATGTTAGTTGTTTGGTCTTGAACATCAAGATCAAGCCCGTCAATCCTAAAGGAAATCAACCCTGAATATCCATTGAAAGGACTGATGCTGAAGCTGAAGCTCCAATACTCTGGCCATCTGATACGAAGAGCTGACACACTGGAAAAGTCCCTGATGCCGGGAAAGGTTGAGGCCAGGAAGAGAAGCAGGAGACGGAGGAAGAGATGGTTGCATGGCATCACTGACTCAATGGACATGAATTTGTGCAAGCTCTGGGAGACAGTGAAGGACAGGGAAACCTGGTGTGCTGCAGCCCAGGAGATTGCAGTGTCAGACACAACTTAGCAACCGAACAACAATGTGTAGAAAGACAAAAAGGACAAGCTTTAAAAAGCTAAAAAAGATTAAATCTATGTGGTAGGATACTGGATAATTTTTGTTTTCCTTTTTATGCATATTTTTATTTTAAAATATGGTCCTCTCTACATTACAGATTAAGATTTTTTAAAAATAGGGACATGTCTTTGGCTTGATAATACTAAACTGTACCATGATGAATAGAGTTCATTTACTCCAATTCCTCAAATTTTGAAGATTAGATGTCAGAGGCCCAGGTGTTTGTCAGAGGCCCATGAGATGTCAGGTGGTTGCCCCAGGTAACAGGTAAATGAGAGGTGAGTTTGAGAATAGACAGGATTCATTAGGACCCCTGAATTTTGTGTTCCTTTTACACCTTGCAGCAGTCACCGTAAATTCACCCTCAAGGGTGGCTGCCTCCAGCTGGTTTGTGGCGACTATAAACCCCACCATCCCACCACGTCAGCACTCTTTGGGAACTTACACGCACTGATTCCTGCAAACATTTCGGCAAACCGTGGATCTCTTTCCTGGGAAAAGATTGCATCTGCCTTTTCCACAGACTTCCCTGCATCATGAACCCCGGCTGGTAGGTTGGGGACAGGCACCTGTTTGCAAATGAAAACACAACAGCATCCCTGGGTGTGAGGGGTGGAATAGACACACCAGTTTCCCCTCCCTTGGAATCGCTGGCGTCTCAGGCTGGGGTGCTGGGTAGGGCA
Source organism: Muntiacus reevesi (assembly GCF_963930625.1). Lineage (NCBI taxonomy): Eukaryota > Metazoa > Chordata > Mammalia > Artiodactyla > Cervidae > Muntiacus > Muntiacus reevesi. Next base: position 24,730,896 of record NC_089263.1, on the reverse strand, counting down.
GGGAGTTTTGTATATGGGAAAGCCTAGAACACACAGGTGTGAGTGTAAACACGGGGTCACAGAAGGCTCACTGGAGTTCCACCGATCACTTGGAGAGAGAGAAATAAAAATGATCAACTTAGTCTAAATATCAGGGAAAGTGAACATAAAGTTTAATTGGAGAGGGACACTAAGTACTAACACAAGCTTCAGTTTCTCTAAGGCCAGAAGCAGTGAGAAGAGGTGGAAGGAGAAGGGAAGGAGGGGGGTCTGAGGAGATGGCCAGGAAGAGGTTCCCTGAGAACACTGGGGTGCAGATTAAAGGTGGGAGGGGCAGCGTAAAGGCTGCAGGGCTGACAAGGTTCAAAGCTGGGTGGTCTCCGAGTTCCCACACAGCCTCTGGATCTCAGTACCAGTAAGTCCCTTACATACAAACCAGTTCTGCTCCAAGAGCATGTTCATAAGACCAATTTGCTTGTAAGTCTGACAAAGTTAGTCTAGGTGCCCAACTAACACACTCGGCTATATAGTACTTTACTCTCATAGGTTTATAATACTTTTCACACATATCTGCACAAAAAAAATTAAGAGAACATTTTTAATCTTACAGTACAGTACCTTAAAAAGTACAGGAACACCAGCTACATCATCACTGCTTTTATGCTTGCTTCCCGACACCCTGGGCTTGAAATAGACACTGCACTGCTGTCCTCTATATAAAATACACACAGGCACAACCACTTGTACAGGCTGTACACACATGATAGTGTACGCCAGACACGAGAACTAACTCATGTGATTGGAAATGCAAACCCACATTTGCATCTTTGAAAGCTCATAGCTTGAACTCCGTATGGAGGGAACTTACTGTACTGGCTGACCGCAGCTCCCAATACTTGCGTTCTACACTCTGCATGGCTCAGCTCTGCATGGAAGAGTCACGGTAGACCTCCACTGCACACACACACTCTCTGGGGACCAAAATGCTTTCTGCAGTGTGGGTGGAGGGAGCAACAGCACCTGCTGGGCTGAGGGGATTTAGTCTGCAGTCTTTTGGTTGGAGCAGTTCTAATTGGGAAAAAGTTTTCCAGAAATTCACCTGCGACAAGTCGTACGATGACAGCCCGTCTCGCTGATGCACTTCCAGCTCTGCCTGCTGCTGCTGGAGCTGCCTGTGAAACAAGGGGTCAGCAGAGAGTCAGGAAAAATAGATGTGGGGGTGACAGGGTGGAGCCTGAATGTCCCTTGCTCCCCAAGGGCACAGCAGGTGACACCTGTTGGATCTCTAAATTGTTTTCAGTGTTGACTGATTTTATTTCTTCATGTTCCAAATCAAGGCTCCAAGTCTTATATTGTAAGTTGGAAAGTGAAAGTGCTAGTCGGTCAGTGGTGTCTGACTCTTTTTGACCCCATGGACTGTAGCCCGCCAGGTTCCTCTGTCCACGGGATTCTCCAGGCAAGAATACTGCAGTGGGTTTCCATTTCCTCCTCTGGGAGGGGGAGGTCTTCCTGACCCAGGGATCAAACCTGGCTTAGGTTGCCAATATTTAGGAAATAAGTGGGTTTTTTTTAACAAGTCAATTTTATTGAGTATAATTGCTTTTGTTTCCCTGGTGGCTCAGTTGGTAAAGAACCTGCCTGCTAACACAGGACACACAAGAGACACAGGTTTGATTCCTGGGTCAGGAAGATCTCCTAGAGAAGGAAATGGGATTTCTTGCTGGGAAAGCCCATGGACAGAGGAGCCTAGAGGGCTACAGTCCATGTGGTGGCAAAAGAGTCGGACATGGCTTCACGACTAAACAACAATAATACATAAATAAATATGTATGTATATATATATTATATACATATAATGAGCAAGCAGGGAAATATTTTCACCATTAAAATAAGCAAAATAAGCGCAAATTAAAATAATCTCAAAGTACAATTTTTCACCTACTGAGTTGGTAAAAACGCGCAGTGTGCTGGCATGGTACTGAAACTATCCCGCTCACACCCTGCAAGAGAAGCCTGCGTGGATGCAGTCTTCTCGGAAAACAGGACGGAGGCCACATCAGAAAGGGCGGCTGCGGTCACAGCCTTGCAGGTGGTCGCCCTGCAGCAGGGGCTTTGCTAAGGAAATGATTCAGGGGCAGGAAACAAGAGCTGTCCCCGCACAGCTGGCTGTGACAGGGGAGCGGCTTTGTAAACCACATCTATTCATTTGCTGAGTAAACACGGTCAGCAGTGGTGGCCACAGGGAAGACTGGAAACACCACAAGGTGTGACAAGAGTGTGTGGAAAAGTTGAGCACCAAATGTTAACGGATGCTGTGATTACAGCTACAAACGTTACATCCTGTGTGACTGAGCGAGATTTGGAACATGGAAAAAAAAATCTTAAGCGCTTGCATTAACTGTAAAGATTTTCCGTGTTCATTTTCACTATGAAAGTATGAATGATGCTAGGGTGTCCCTTTGCCAACCCTGGTCACACCCTGGACAGGAAGGTGGCAGGCAGGACTGCCGCAAGAACAGCTCACAGATCCCCTGCCCCCTTCACTTGCGGCCTGAGGTGTACGGAGGAGAGCCCGTGAGACCCTCCCTGGAGCGGACGGGAGAGGCAGGGCAGCTGTGGACCAGCTCAGTCAGGGAGCAGGTCCCTGCAGAGGGGCCGCTGCTGAACAGTCGCAACCTGAATCAGCATCTGAGGACCTGGAGGGCTCCCCAGGGGGAGCGGTGTGATTGGGTCAGGGGGAGACCAAAGATGCTGGTCAGAGGGCTTTCTGCTCAGAGTCTGCACTCATATGGACCATGTTAGCCTCACAATGTAAGTTCACAAAGTCCTTGGGATAGAGCTATTTAAAACTCTCTTTATATTTAAAACTCCCAGGTGGCTTAGATGGTGAAGAATCCGCCTGCCAATGCAGGAGACCTGGGTTCAATCGCTAGGTTGGGAAAATCCCCTGGAGGAGGGAATGGCTACCCACTCCAGTACTTTTGCCTGGGAAATCTCATGGACAGAGGAGCCTGGCAGGCTACAATCCATGGGTTCGAAAGAGTTGGAGACAACCGAAGCGACTTAGCACACACGCACCTCCCTACGACTCCCAGTTTGAGTTCCAATTCTGCTTTGGACAAACACAAAATAACTTAAATTGTGGTCCTCAACTCTGTTCCTCAGCATTCAGAGGTGTACAATCTAAACACTGTTTATGCCTCCAGCCACGCCTTTTAATTGGGGCCCCTAGCGTGTGTGCCCCCCACAAGCGAAGACATCTTAAAAGAGGACCCCACCTAGTTGGAAGACCCAATGAATAGTTTATTTAAAACTAAGCTTGGCAGGATTTCCCTGGTGGCTTAGTGGTTAAGACACCAAGTTTTCAATGCAGGGGGCATGGGTTTGGTCCCTGGTTAGGGAAGTAAGATCCCATATGCCTCCAAGTGCAGCCAGAAAAAAAAAAAGAACTAAGCCCAGGTGAGCCATGTCTTCAGTGAAGTGTGCAGAGCTATCTATGCCAAGTGTCTGCCAGGCACTGGAGAGAAAAGATAACTCAGAACTTATGTGGTCTCTGGCCTTCGGGAGCTGACAGCCTCCAGGGGCAGACAGGTAAGCTGGCAAAAATAATGGCAGTATGCTGAGTTAGAGATCACAACACAGGAAGAAGGGAGGTTCTATCTGAAAGTGAAAAGTGTGAAAGTGTTAGTTGCTCAGTCGTGTCTGACTTTTTGTGACCCCGTGGACTGTAGCCTGCCAGTCTCCTCTGTCCATGGAATTCTCCAGGCAAGAATACTGGAGTGGGTTGCCATTTCCTTCTCCAGGGAATCTTCCTGACCCAGGAATCGAACCTGCGTCTCCTGCTGGCTGGCCGATTCTTTACCACTGAGCCACCTGGGAAGCCCGCAGTATGTCTCCCAACCTTGGCGTCAGAGCCTGGAGAAAAGCTTAACAATAAAACCAACACCATGTGACTGCCCACCAGGCAGCCTAAGCCCAGTAATACCAGGAAACAGGAGCACTAAAAATAATTTTCAAAAAAATGGACATTTCAAAAACATTTTAAAGAATTGATATAATCGTCTAATGAAAAATGACAACTTTCTGTATTTTCTGATTCTGACTTGACAGCTTTGTGTTTTACTTTGATTTACATCTTGCAGGCACCCTCATCTCTCATTGGCACGCCCTCTAAAATCCAAGTGTGGTACTCAGAGCCAGAACCTCATCAGTGTTTTCACATCTTTGCAAAACGTCCCACTTTACAGATAAAGAAACTGAGGCTCATAGAGTTCAATGACGTGCCCAGGGTGACACTGGTCAGTATGGCAAACCCAGGATTCAAAACCAAGTGTGTCTTGCATCAGCCCCTGCACTCCATCCCAAAGATGTAACAGGAACCACCTTTCCATGTGTCCCATCCCAGAGCTGTGAGCCCAAGACACCATCCTGAGCCACCAGGTAGGAGAAAACAAAAATCTGTGCTTTGGGATTTTTGTGGGATTTTTGTAGCAGTGAGCTCCCCTCCAGGGCAGGAATCCATGAACCACCCCCCTCTTCCTTTCATAAGCTTTCAGGTGCTCAACCTTGAACACAGAAGAGGTTTTCCAGGATATAAGGACCACTCCTACCTCGTGGTTCAGCCCTGGTGTCCAGCCCAAGCACAGAATCTTGATGAGTGGGCAGCTGTGCTGCTGTGCCGGGGGGCCTGGTACGTGGGATGAATGAGGCAGAAACCCAGCCCTTTCCACTTGCCCAGCTGTCGCCCTGGTGTGTGTCTGTGATGTATGGAGGAGGGCGGGGGCTTTAGTTAGCACAGAAGCATGATCAGACGTGATCAGAGCCAGAGGTATTACAACGGGCGTCTGCTCTCTGCTCTGTTGAGCTCTGGGGGCTCTAAGACCACAGACAGTGATTTTTGCTAGGATATAGAAAGAAAACAAAGTCTCAGACCCGGCTGGCAAAGACCCAGGATGCCAACCTCACTGTCCCTGTGGTCTGGACATGAGATGCTCGGTCTGGGCCTTTGGTTTCCGCTTCCGCAGCTGAGCGCGTGGGGAAGAAGTGCTGACCCGAGGGCCGCCCCATCCTGAGAAGCAGTCTGAAGAGCTTTCTTGGACATTTCATGGCAATGGAATGAAAATAAACCGTGGTGTGCTTGCAAATTCCAGAGAGGGAGAAACAGGGTGGCTGGGCTGAAAGCTGACCGACAGCACACGGAAGGGAACCGGATCCGGTTCCACAGACTGCTGCCCCCGCCCACCACCCATTAGCTGGGGGCTCAGAGCTAATGATCCGCAGACACACCAAGCACCGGCTTCCTGTCAGAGTGGCCTGGCTGCATCAGGAGGTACAGCATGCTGGCAGATGCTGTCAATTATCTCTGATGCTCCCAGGGCAGAGGTTTTTACTCAGCCATAGTAAATGAGCAACCAGCCATTAGGGGGCTGTTGGGGGCCGTCTGCCATCATACCCCTGGGAGTAATGGGAATCCAGCTCAGAGCCATCAGGGTGGCAGGGGCGGGACAGCTCAGCTGACCAGAGCAAGGATAATAATATCCTGTCCCCTCACCCCCACGGATTGAGCACCATCTGCATGCCCCCTGTGAAGGGCTCTGGGTGCCTGTGAAAGGTTTCGGAACTGGTATGATCCGGGACAGGGAGCAGCCTGAGTGTGGTTTTAGAGAGATGCTTCCAGGGCCAGACAGAAGACAGGGAGAACTGGCCAGTGGGGATGATGGATGGTCACCTGGGAGATGGTGAAGCCTTGATGTAGGCAGAAGTAGAGGAGCAGGAGGTGGGCCGGAGAGGACCCCAGACAGAATCCGTGGGCTCTCTGCCAGCTGTCTGCTGCAGGTGGACGAGAGGGCAGGACCCAAGATAAGATGGGGCTTGGTGATTCGACAGGGTATTTCGGCTCCTTCCTCATTAAACTGCACAGACCAGGAGCAACACCTTTCCTGTAGGTTTTCTTTGCTTCCTTTTACTCTCTGCTCTCACATCCTGTCAACTACCGGCCAGGTAGGCTGGACCCACCAGGAAGCCCTCCTGGAAGACACGGGGACCGTGGAGTTTCAAGGACACACACACACACCAGCAAAACAGGCAGTTGTGGTCATGTAGACCCGCAGGGACTCTGTAAGGGGTGGTCGCACAGGAGGGCACGTGCTCAGCCCCAGCAGATGGAAGGAATGCCTTCCATCCCCTGTTAAGAAGTGGGACACAGGAAGGCACAGCGCCTGGGTCGTGCCAATGACCCCTGCTCAGCGGCAGCCCACGGCGTGTCTTCCTGATGGTGTCCATTCCCAGACGCGGGCACTTTTCAAAGCTGGGCCTCCAGCACGTAAAACGGGAGCCTGTGTTTTCTGAACTTTCCCTTTTTCTGCCTCAATATAATAGGAAAACAAGCAAGTGGGGGACAAAGAGGCCTCCCTTTCAGCAGCTTCAAATGTTAACCATTCACACTCTGTTTCCCTAGGATATTTCTTTTGGATGCTCCGGACTGAATGCAACTGGGTTTGCAATTTCCCCTGTACCCCCCACAGGCAGAGAGCATGAAAGAATCTTTCCACAATAAGTCTGCCTATCGCTGGCGAGGGCAGTCAGGTACAAACTGGAAGCCGGACTGCTCACACGATGGCTGTCACTGCCCTCTACTGTCCACAGGCAACATTTGCTACATCCTCACGCAGAGGGCCTTAAAGGCCAGCAGACACTAGTTCAGCCTCTGCTGTGGAGTCTGTGTGCGGAGGGAGCTCCTCACCCAGTCCAACCTCAGTGAGCTGCGGGCAGCAATCGTTCTGAGAAGAGATGTAAGGACACCCCCAGGACAGAGTGCTCTGTTTTGTCCATGATGCCTGACTTCCAGGAAAATAGGTCAGAGCCTCTGCCTGTGGCTGCTTTCCTTTCCTTCCAGGCCCCCCTGTGACACTACCTGCTGGGGATGCGTTCTCAGAGGCCCTGGGTGGAAGTTGTTGATTCTTTGCCTCCCCCATGCCCTCCTTGTGGCATTTTACTCCCTCCTGCGTTCCCTCCCTCCTGCCACTCACTTCTCACACTCTCCATGTGATGGGAGACACCTGGGGTGGCAGGGACCAGAGCAGAGGCATCCTGAGAGTACTGGACGCCTGGCACACGTGCTCAGTGACCATCCATTGTGCTGCGTTACAAGACATGCAACTGTGAGTGCTGAAGTGTGTACTCATGTTGGAGGTGAATGAAGCATGGTGCACACTTCCCTGGTGGTCCAGTGGTTAAGAATCCACCTGCCAATGCAGCGGACATGGTTTCGATCGCAGGACAGGGGTCTGGGAAGATCTCACATGCCTTGGAGCACCTAAGCCTGTGGGCCACAACTACTGAAGCTTGAGCTCTGGAGCTCATGCTCTGCAACAAGAGAAGTCACTGCAATGAAAAGCCTGCACACCACAACTAAAGAAAGCCCGTGCATAGAAATGAAGATGCAGTGAAACAAACAAACAAAAAAAGAATAGTTATAAATGTAAAACAACCAAAACCCCCAAAAGGAGAGCTTCAGTCTATTCTTCTGCCCCAAATCCAGAGGACTCTGCCGATCCCCAGCTTGGCAATCTGCTCTCTACTGCTGAGCGCGGCCCGCATGTGAGTGGCTTCAGTGGCAGGCGGGCTGTTTACATCACGCCCTCCGAGGTTCCCTGCATCAGGCCATGGACACCAGGCATCACGCATGCAGAGGGAGGACCAGGAGAGAGCCCAGGTGTGGGGAGGAAGGCAGACGAGGTAAAGAGAAGAGAAGAGGGGCAGGATCATAAGTGGAGGTAGCTATCACTAAGAGCTGGTCAATATGTTGGTATCAAAACAGTGGACATTCTCGGATGCTGCCCGTGGCCTGGCATGGTGGCAGGCTGGCCCATCTCCACAGCTCCAGGCACAGGTAGCTGGTGGGGCTGGGACAGGCAAGGTAAGTCTGCAGATGAGCTGCGGTTTGAACAGATGCTGAGCAGACCTGCTTTCTTGTTCATTTCAGCCTCATCCCGTGGGGCTCCCGCTGCCCAACCCCGGCTCCAGGTCAACGAGCCCACCTATTACTTCATCCTAGAAGCCTCTGCAGGTGCGGCCTGTGTCTCACCTCTACACCCCATGCTGCTGAACAAAGAAGGAGCTACAAGATTCTGCACTCTGCATGTCTCACTCTTCCTCCTGTTTCTCGAGCTTTGTCATTTTCTCCAAGGCCAGGGCAGAACAGAAGCCCAGCACTAACAGGCACCACACACTGTTCCCTCTCCTGCCCAAGTCGGGGAGAGTGGGAAAAGCAAAAACTCCTTCATTGGACTGAGTTTATCAAGCAGTGACAAGACAAAGTCAGATATTAAAAAACAATAAAGATATGGGACTTCCCTGGTGGTCCAGTGGTTAAGACTTTATGCTTCCACTGTGGTCAAGGGGGTGCGGGTTCAATCCCTGGTCAGGGAACTAAGATCCCACATGGCACAGGCCCAGCAAAAAAAAAAGTTACCTTTTTGCATTAGTGGATCTACAACTCAACTAGATTCACTCCTGCTATTCTTACCACCAAGAAAGTCTTGACTAGGAGAAGGAGGTGTAAGAAAAGTCAGAGCATCAGGTGAGTCAAGGAGTAAGATGTAAAGAGAGAGGAGATGGCCTGACAGTTGGGGAAAAGTGACCAGTGAGAACGGGTTATTGATGGGGGTCCCTGGTGGCTTCTGGGAGAGCAAGTTAGCAGAGTTGGTACCACACCAGGTTCTCGGTCAAGGAGAGATGAACAGCGAGGGCATCCAATACAAACATGTGGCAGGGCAGGGAGGGAAGCAAGCAGGGTGGCAACAGAGGGGTTTTCTAAGATCAGGAGGCATGTGCCCAGGTGAGGGCCTCTGGAGGAAACCTGCAGCGCGACTGGATGAGCACTGGGCCATGGGAGACAGGATGTATCAGGAGCTAGAATGAAAGTGGAGGCTTGGCCTTGGAGAGGGTGGCCTCACCCTGGCTGGCAGCCAGCAGAGCAGGAGAGGAGGCGACTAGACAGACCCACATGAACAAGGAGGGGTTCATGCAGATGGCCCTGGCTCCCTGTTCGCTGGAAGACAATACGATGTGCCCGGAGTTAGAAGCAAGCGCGTGCTTAGCCAGTCTGGTGGACCTGGCAGAGAACAAGCCACGAAACTGTCGTGCAGCTGCGCCACGTGGCAGGGGAGATGGAGCTGCCTCTATCCAATCAGTAATGACCACTGGAGATCCCCCCATCCCACCACCCAGGGCTGCTGCTCCACCAGAGAGATGCAAAAGCACCATCTACACTGAGGATCCAAGGGTGGATGGGTGGGTGGGGTCTGTCATTCTCCCCATCTTACAGATGAGCAACTGAGGCTTCGAAAGAGCAGGTGACTTGCCCAGGTGGGAGCTGGGACTGAAGCGCAGGTCACCGGTCCTCTGAGGGGTCTTGTGTGGACCCATCTGTCCAGCTCTGTGCCTTGTGGTCTAGCAGCAGGGCCAAAGCCGAGACACTCAGGGTGGTGCTAGAAAGGAGGCTGCTTCTGGGGACCCAGACGGGAACCGCCAAACTCAGGGAGCCGGAGATGGCAATGGAGAGCTCTGGGCAAGCCAGGAGGTCACTCACAGTGATGGCCTGGAGGTGTTTGTGACCAGGGAGGAGGGCTGTCATAGATGAGGATGAGGAGGTGGCCAGGCTGGGTACAGACTCCATAGTTTAATGTGGAACCTGGGAAAGTGGAGGGCAGCAGTGCCGCTGACCAGAGACACAGGGGCGCATGGGCATGGTTCCCACCATGTAAGCTCGTCTCACGCCCTGCCCCCCTGCCATCCCCAAAACTGGGCACAGCTTCCATGTGCTCCCGTGCATGTGGACATCATTTTGCCTTTGTCCATGTTGGTTCTTTGTACTTCTGATATTTCCTTGAGAATACGTCCAGAGAGGAGGCGTGACCTGCCTGTATCTAGAAGCCCGACCTCATCAAACCCTCAGGGGAACCTGAGAGAGAGTTGTTATCACCCCTTCCACCAATGGGGAAACAAGGCTGAGAGATGAAGGGACACAGTCAAGGTCACACAGCAGGGAATCGGGGGCCAGGACCGGAGCTCAGGTCTTTGTGTTACACACGTAGGGTACAGCAGCAAAGCCAGCAAGGATCTCAGAGGACTGCGTCGGTGACCGGACAGCCAAGAAGCCCTGTAACCCTGAGGTGCTCATCCCCATGCCGCCTGTCCCCTCACATCCCAGAACTACCAAGAGGCTCAGCCTCACTTCTCTACCTCCTGGCTTCAGCTGGCACAGCAGGGAGCCCCAAGGAAGCCCCCAGCTCCATTCTGCTGGGCCCTGCATTCGGGGAGGAGGAGATTATGGAAACCAGAGCAGCTTGAACTGACCGACAGTGTGATGGAGAGGGAGTACCACCAGGGTCATCAGTCAGCACTGAGGGTTCCCAATCAGGACGGCCTTGAGAAGGGGGACCCGGGAGGAGATAGTGAAGAGGGGCCAATCTCCCCTCGTCCTGCTCCTTAGCCCCCTGCAGGGATCTGCAGCTGCCGGCAGAGCCAGAGCCTGCAGGGAGGAGAGCGGCCCGGAACACCAGCGCCGGCTGGGACCTGGGGAGGGGCGTGCGGGTACGTACTTGACGTTGGTGTTGGTGCAGATGATGTACTCGATCTCGTCGGAATACGGGTTCTGGAAGGTGAAGCTGCTGGTACGGATCAACACCCACTCGCGGTTCTTGGTGCGGAACCGATACATGACCGACAGCACTTGGCCTTTCAGCTTCACCACCTGAGCAAACATTTGGAGAAGGAAGTCAGCGGGAGGAAGGAAGGTGCCAGACAGAGCGTGGAGGCAGCAGGCAGTGCTGGCTTGGCGGGGGCCAGCGGGAGCCCAGAGCAGGAGCATCACGGCCACGACGGGCACGGAGGGAGGGCGGTCACCCTCAGGGAAAGCTCAGTCCCCTCCCCCTTGAGATGGGACACTGCACGTGGGTAGTTCTGTCACCACGCTGTGAAAGTCAATGCCCTTTAAAAAATACTGGCGTATAATTGCTTTACAATGGTGTGTTCGTTTCCGCTGTACAACAACGTGGACCAGCTCTACATAAACACATATCCCATCCCCTCTTGAGTCTCCCTCCCTCTCACCCCCTGTCCCACCCCTCTAGGTCATCACAGAGCACCAAGCTGAGCTCCCTGTGCTATATGGCGCCTTCCCATTAACTGGCTATTTTACACATGATAGTGTACATATGTCGATGCTACTCTCCCCAATTTGTTCCACCCACTCCTTCCAAAGCCCATTTTATATCAGCCCATTTTATATTTTAGCTTTTAGAACTCAGACCATGAAAACTCTATAAGCTGGAGGGTTTCCCTTTTTGCCTTGGCTACCAGGGCACTCTGAGCTTGGTGCCCATGCCCCCATGAGGTTAACTCAGGTATGAAGTGACGTTGTACTCGTGGGTCTGTTTCTTCACGCTTCACATTAAGAAATTCTTAAACTCCATTTAACATTGCAGATTGGATTAAATATACTCTCTGGGAGGAGATACAATAAAATAGCAAATTTCTATGCATTATCTATTGTTACTTTTTTGTGGCGCCCCCCGCCCCCCCGCCCCAACAAGGCATATGAGATCTTAGTCCCCTGAGCAGGGATGGAAACTTTGCCCCTTGCAGTGGGAATCTTAACTATTGGACTGCCAGGGAAGCTCCTCTATTATGACTTTTATGTTGCAGTACAGTTTCCAAGATACTTCTCAATGTAATCCCTCACAGGAACTTGGAGAGGTGGGCTTTTACTATTTACAAAGACAATGCTGAGCATCACAGAAATAAAATAAGCTGCCTGAGATCAGACAACTTGGGTAGAAAAGCTGGGACAGGAACTGAAATCTTATTTCCAAACCACAAGGGTGTTTCAGAGGACACAGAGCTGGCTTTCCAGCTTTATACACACACACAATCTATCACACGCAGAAACCCCAAGATGCAGAGACTAGATGGCAGGGTGTGGGTGCAGAAGGCAACACCAGGGGCAGCTCTCAGCTGCATCAGGAAAGAAGGAGAAAGGATACAGACGGCTGATGGGTCCAGGGCTGGGTGTGATGACGCCTCCAGCACAAAGCAAGAGGGACAGGAGCGCCCCTTCCTGGTCTGTGCGCCCCAGATCCTGGCGCTGCAAGGCAACCAGCCTCCTGACGGCAGATCACAGTGCGACCAGAGATAACAAATGGGACCCGGGTCCCTGCCCCCAACCCTTGGCACTTGTACTTTATTCTTGCTGAATGTCAGCAGCAGCCAGGGGCAAAGACCCCATGGTCGCTGAGTGCCTGCACCCTCAGCCCAGGACCCGGCAGAGAGCAGGCGCCTCAAGCACATTTTCTGAGCTGACTCAACACATCTATGTGGTGGGGTGAGGCCAGGCCAGGATGCCAAGGGGTGCCTGCTAGCAAAACTGCAGCCTCAACAAGAAGCGGGCCAGAAGTCAAGGCCACGTGCCCTTCAGGGCTGTTTTCCACGGGGGTTCTGAGTCTGCACAAACCATCTGGGGTGCAGGCAGCGCCCCCGTGGTGAGACCATGTCTACTATGCTCTGAAGCTTGAGGATGGTACCTTTTCCTGCTTCCTCTAACCAGGATGCCTGTGATGGTGTGGAATTTTTTAACTTCATGGAACACACACTCTCAGGCACCGCCTGAATGCGAGCTCAGCCCCTGCTGTTAGTCACTCAGTCGTGTCCGACTCTTTGTGACCCCATGGACTGTAGCCTGCCAGGTTCCTCCATCCATGGCATTCTCCAGGCAAGAATACTGGAGTGGGTTGCCATTCTCTTCTCTAGGGGATCTTCCTGACTCAGGGATTTAACCCGCGTCTTCTGCATTGCAGGCAGATTCTTTATACTGTCTGAGCCACCAAGGAAGCCCCTTGGCCCCTGGAGCCATGGGTAAAGAGCGAGGGCAGGAGGGAGCCCAGCCCTGAACCTGACGGGGGCTGACCTACAAATATCTTGTGCATGTCTCTTCAGTGCCTGGTGTATCTGGAAGCTGAGCCACAAAGGAGGGAACTCCCCTGCCAAAGCCTTGTGACAGAGGTTAATCTCAAAATTAAAGGCCTGCTGTCTTCAACTCAGAAATGAAAAGAGCCCCATTCACCCCATTCTCATGGGATAGAAATCTGATTCTGCCCATGCGGCACCATGAAAGGAAAGGTTAGTTTTTTTTTATTTATTTATTTATTTAACTATGCTGGGTCTTAGTTGTGGCATGTGGGATCTAGTTCCCTGACCAGGGATGAAACCCAGGTCCCACTCATTGGAAGCTCAGAGTCTTAACCACTGGACCACCAGGAAAGTCCCAAGAAGCAATTAGCTTCCACTGCATCTGGTCAAGGATCTCTGAAGTATCAGAGAACTAAAAAAGATATAACATAGGGCACTTGAATGGCATCGTCAACTCAATGGACATCAGTTTGAGCAAACTAAGGGAGATAGTGAAGGATGGGGAAGCCTGGTGTGCTGTATGTAGTTCATGGAGTTGCAGAGAGTTGGACACGACTGAGCGACTGAACCACAACAATGAAAACAGGGAACTCTCCTGCCAAAGCCTCATGATTGAGGAGGAGCAAGGGCAGGATGGGACTCCACGCCTACCTGACCTCTACCTGACCTCTGTCTTTCCCCGACTCGCTAGAGCTGAGACAGAACAGTCATGTCATCCCCAGAGAGCCTCTCACCCAGCACAGGAAGGGCAGGAGCATGGGTAACTGTAACTCGGAGAGCAAACACAACGACAGAAACACAAGATTAGATGCCATGGATTACCAGGAAGCCAAGGAGACAGCCTTTCTCAGAATCCAGAAAGGGTTCCTGGAGGGAGGTGGGTTTGGATGACATGCTGGCTGGTAAAGCTCTGGCTGAAACTGTAACTCCAGTACTGGCCACCTGATGCGAAGAACTGACTTATTGAGAAAGACTCTTGATGCTGGGAAAGATTGAGGGCAGAAGTGGGTGACAGAGGATGAGATAGTTGGATGGCATCACTGACTCCATGGACATGAGTTTGAGCAAACTCTGGGAGATGGTAAAGGACAGGGAAGCCTGGCATGCTGCAGTCCATGGGGTCGCAAAGAGTCGGACACGACTGAGTGACTGAACAATAACAAAGCTTTGGGGAAGGGTCCCCTGGGGCAGAGAGCGCAGATGAGCACATGTCTGGAGGCAGGGAGACCTAAGGTGCCATGTGGGTGGGACCACGCATGTAAGGCAGTGGGGGTGTCACAGTCCAGGCCTGGAGACCAGGCTGGTGCATTCACCTGTGCTTTATTCAGGTATGATGCTAGTACCTGAGACCACCAAGGCCAGGTATAAAGCCAGCCCAGCTGTTCCTGCAAACACCTTTACTCATCACCACCACCACCACCACCACCATCATCACTTTGGAAGACATTTGAGCAGAGAAAAGGAGGAGCCTGCCTTAATCTCCCTGGGTCCCACTCTTCCATCTGACATCCAGGTCACCTGGGATCCAGAGAGGGGATCCAACAGCAGAGTCCAGAGCAGACTCGGGATTCCCAACCCACCGGGGCCCCGTCTGGCATGCTGTAATCCCACCAACCACAAATTCCTCATGAACTCGCGATCCCACTCTAAAGGGTCACATCTGGTTCATTCAAAACTTCTGTTTAAATCCAGAGTTAAAGCGCTTGCTCTGAACTCACACAGTCTCCTCTGTGCTTTTTGCAAAAATAAGTCACTTCCTTTTATCAACATTTGTCCTCCACCCTGACCGCTGGTGGCTGAAACCCAAAGAACACAGGCGAGGAGCCCTGGCCTGGCTCTCCAGCATGTCCAGGCGGCTGCTGGCTGCTGCCTGCTGAGCCAGGTGACCCACCCTGGTCACCGGCTATCGGGTGGGGCTGCTTTGGTTTCACCTCCTGCCCCTGGAATGAGGTGGCTGCTCTCAGAGCAAGGGTTACTTAAGCAGAATCCTAGGGTGGGATCGATGTTTTACTCCTCTTTCTCTTCCAAACTAACCAGGTTCTGACAGTGTCAGCAGTTTAAAATCTCCGAGGTGCTGTCAGATGCAGAGGCCTGTGTGGGGAGTTTGGGGATGCAAGTGGACACTTTGGAAGGAGGCAGACTCTGATTCCAGTCCTGTTATCACCTTGCTGTGTGACTTGGGGCAAGTGACTGAACCTCTTTGAGTCCTGGTTTTCACTGCAAAAAGTAGGAATGATAAGATATTGTGAAGGGTTGAGGATTATACAGGATAATATGTGACAAAGGGTCCATTGTTGTTCAGTTGCTAAGTCATGTCTGAGTGAGATCCCATGGACTACAGCCTGTCAGGCTCCTCTGTCCATGGGATTTCCCAGGCAAGACAACTGGAGTGCATTTCCATTTCCTTCTCCAGGGGATCTTTCCAACCCAGGGATCAAACCCGTGTCTCCTGCATTGGCAGGCAGATTCGTTGCCACTGAACCACCTGGGAAGCTCAAGGAAGCTGTTGTAAAACTCAAAATACATGGACGGGTAGCCTGGGCAAGGTCAGTGAGAACAAGAGAGGGAGAAGAGGGCAGGTTACAGGTGTCTTTTGAGGTGGGCTGGAGACAGGAGGACCAATCGGGCAGGATGTGGGAGATCAAGGGAAGAGTGAAGACTCTTGGTTTTTGATTTTGCAGCCAGAAGACCAGTGGCACAAAGGAGACTGGGGGCTGTGAGGAGAGGGGAGCATTGTGTGGGAAGGTTCATGGGCGCTCAAGTGCAGGTGTGGGCTCGCTATCTGCACATCTGCAGGTGATGACCTGGACTGAACTCATCCAGGAGGTAAAATCACCTGGATACCAGAGAGGAGAAAAGGCGCCAGGAACAAAGCCCTAGGGTATCACGGCTTGGAGATGCAGGCAGAGAGGAAGGATGGACAACAAAGCAGTCTAGCAGTTGGAAAAGTAACCAGGAGCTGGTGATATCTGGGAAGAACAGAGCAGCAGGGCACAAGTGATGTGCATGTACAGGTGCAGTGTAACTGGAGCCCTAGGTCTGCGCATGCAGACAGTTCCATGTCTTTCACAGGAGAGCTCAGTGTCGGAGGCGCTCATTCTGAACCACTTGCAAAGCAGAATGTCAAGGACTTATTCTCTCAAATGAATGACAAACCATGATTCCCTCTTAAAGAGCAATTCAAAGGCCCTTCTTCTGTAACATCACCCATTCTTTTCCCTGCAGGGACTGAAGCGAGTCCTTGGAGCCCTTTGAGGAACTGGCTCTCTCTCTGGACCCGGGCTCAAGAGGGGGCAGGTCCGCAGTGACAGTCCTGCTTTGCTCACTCCCTACCCATGTGACCTTATGGAATTCCTTCACGAAGTTTCACTTGACTCTCCTGTAGCATGGGGATAATAACACCCACTCCTGTGACTGTTGTGAAGTTTCAGGAAAGCAGTGTGTGCAAAAAGGCTTTCCACACTGCCTGGCACATAGTAGGTGCTCAGTAAACAGCATCCAATTCTAACAATGCTCTGAATACAGCGAGCATACTGGCCTTTCTCTCAGACCCCCATGGTCACCCTTGGTCCTTCTCGCTCCTCCACTGTCTCTATCCACACTGTCAGCATCGCTACCCCAGCAACCACCTCCTCTGCTGCTCCTGCCCCAGTTCTGGTCTCATCACCAGGGCAACAGAAGTAGCCTTCTGATTTGTCATTTGTTCCATTTATTTTGCATCCTTGTCTCTTCCACATACCTGGGCTGCCAAAATGGTTTTTCAAAAACACCGCTCCACTTCAAATCCTCAAGGGAATCCTCACTTAAACGACTCAGGAGAGAATTTAAGTTCCTTGTGATGGCATATGAGGCCCTTCAGAATCTGGCCTCATCGGCCTCATTTTTGACCACTGCCCACCTCCTCCCTACAAGCTGGCCAGTGTCGCTCTAGCCACGAGGAACTACTTAAAACTCTCCCAACAGGCTGTGCTCTTCCTTGCATCTCTGGTGCTGGCCTCTTGTCTAGAATGTTCTATCATTTCTTCTCTGCTCATCTGTTAAGACTCATCCTGATTGTTGTCTCCCCTCGGTCTGAGAGGCCCTCTGATGCCTTGGAGAGGGGGTCCCTGCTGCCTGCCTGGCACATGGAAGGACCATATCCATGTGTACCCGGCTTCTACATCAGCTGGAAATGAACATTCATGGTACCTGCTGGAAACTTTCCCGAAGATGGCTCTGATCCTCAGAGTGGCAGAACTCCAAAATGTCCTTTCCTAGAAGATCCTAAAGAGAGAGAGACAAGCTTTAATACTCCCCAACCCCAAGTTTCATTGTTTATATATCACTGTTAGACAAGAAGGTTCACATACATCCCCTTCAACTCATCTCCTCTAGCTCACCCATCATAAGGGGGAAAAAGTGGATAGAAATGTTCTCCTTGAGCGATTAAGGAGCTGGCATCTGATGCCCCATCCTCAGTGCCTCTGGCATGTTCAGTACTGACTTCTAATTTTGCTAAGGCACTAAAGCAGCAGCTTCAGAATGCAATTTTATTTCTGTTTGCCTTGGAAAGGCAGACTGTACAGGCAAGCTCTAATAAACATTTTAATAAACATAAAAAGAACACAAGTGGTAGCATGAAGATGGATGTGTAGCCTATGAAACCTGGAATCATTTAAATGCGGGGAACTGCAGCTCTCTTGTGCCTGGAGAAAAGCAGTTATCATAAAATAACTAAACTTGTTAAGTCTGTTGACAACCTACCTTTGTTCATCTATGTTTTATTCAAAGGACCCAGCATTAACCCCAAACAAAAGTGTTTTGCAATGAAACCAACTGGAATGAGAGAAACCGTCCAAAAGCAAATGGGTTATAGGAAACTGGTCCAGTTGGAAGTATCTTCAGCGGCAAAGAGTTTCAACAAAGTCATCGATCAGAACCCAAATCAGCAAAAGGCCTCAGTGGGTGCTGACACGGATAGGGGAAAGGAGTCTTATCTGTGCCAAGAAACACCTACATCCAGATGCCCATGGAAGGTGGCTGGTGGATAAATGAATCTGGCTGGAAACAGAGGCCATCAGAGGTCACAGTGTATGTGGAAAGAGATTAATTTTCCCTTTCATTCCATCCCAGTATTCTGAGGTTTACATCAGTCTGGAGATGAAGAATTCAATGAATGGTTCCCATATTTCAATTTAGTCTGTTTCTAGTTCTAAAATAGACATGTAATTTAAAAAAAACCCATCAATGTCAACCAAACTTTGTTCCTCAAAACAAAGATTCTTTTTCTTCTTTTTTTTTTGTTCAAATGCTTTTTATATTGGAAGAAATTTAAATCTACAGAAAAGCTGAAAGGGCAGTGTAATTCACACCTGTGGGTCATTTTAACTGGATTCATCAACTGTCAGTATTTTGTCACATTTGCATTTTTATCTTTCTTTCATATATATGCAAATATAAATATATAAGTGAAACATAAAAAGTAAATGCAAATGAAATATCATACCTATGCACAAATATATCTAAAATATATTTACATATATCTTATTTTAAAATACATTTAAAATATATTTATATATTTAAGTTTTTGTTGACTCATTTGAAAACAATTAGCAGGAATCACGACACTCCTCACGTATGAAATATGTGTCTCTTTGCGACCCCATGGTTTGTCCATGGAATTTTCCAGGCAAGAACAGTGGAATAGATTGCTATTCCCTTCTCCAGGGGATCTTCCTGACCCAAGGATTGAACCAGGGTCTCCTGCATTGCAGGTCGATTTTTTAGCATCTGTGCTAGCAGGGAAGCCCCATATAAATGACATTTCCTTACAAATCCATAATGTACCATATTATACCTTAAAAAAATCAATAATTATTTGACAAAATCACCGAACATATTAACATTTCCTTACTTGTCTCCCAGTTGTCCTTTATAGTTACACGTCTTCAGGATGAGGACCCAATGAAGGCTCTTACATTGCATCCTGTTATTTTATCTCTACCGTTTATCTTAATTTGGAGCAATCTCTCCTGTCTTTTGGTATCTCTTGTTACTTTTGTGTTTTTCACTTTTTTCAAAAAAAAGACCTTGAAAATGTGCCTCTTGTAAAAAGAGGATCCATATACATTTGAGAAACAAATGGTGAGACAAAATTCAGGGAACATCTTTAAGACATTTCAGGGTCTTTCACATGAATATACTTTTAACGTTTCTAAGGAGATTTCCTGTTTGGTATTCATCAAAATTAATTGATATGAGAGTCTCTTTTTCATAGAACAATTAGCAGGAATCACATCTTAATTCTAGTTTGAGAAAAATCTAGAGCTAGATTAAACAAAATGGTTAGTGCAAAAAATAGAGAGTTAATTTTAAGCAGTGCAGTTGCATACAATAATCTTTTTTGCTTTGGAAGGCCATTACCCAGGCAAGGAGATGGATTTTTATGCTGTGTTTCCCTGTATCATCACTGTATTATATCTTGAACAAATGAGGCAGGTGCATTTTGAAAGTGAAAGTGTTAATCGATCAGTCGTGTCTGACTATTTGTGACCCCATGGTGTGTAGCCTGCCAGGCTCCTCTACATGGGATTCTCCAGGCAAGAATACTGGATTGGGTTGCCATGCCCTTCTCCAGGGGATCTTCTTAACCCAGGGATTGAACCCAGGTGTCCTGCATTGCAGGCAGATTCTTTACCATCTGAGCCACTAGGGAAGCCCAGGTGCATTTTAAAGAAAACTAAATCTCCAGCCGACTCCATGAGCTCAAAACCACCTACCTGAGGCTGGTAGCCAATCACACTGATGCATCTTGGGTCCACAAACGTGATGATCCCATCAGAGTTATGCCGAGATAAGAATTCTGTGGGCACCGACATCCCACTCATGTCCATGCACACAGGAGAGCTGGTCACCTGGAATGGAGAAATCCACAGGGAAGCAGTTTTAACAGAGACAGAGACAGTGATAGAGACTGAGTTAGAGAACAATCCACGTGGATTTACTATCACAGATCCTTCTAGGTCATGAGTACGAGTTCAAAATGTTTGACAATAAATGCAGGAGAGGGTGTGGAGAAAAGGGAACCCTCCTACATTGTTGGTGGGAATGTAAATTGGTGCAAACACTATGGAGAACAGTAGGGAGGTTCCTTAAAAAAAACTAAAAATAGAACTACCATATGACCCAAGAATCCCACTCCTGGGCATATACCCTGAGAAAACCATAATTCAAAAGATACAAGCAGTGGAGAGCAAATAGGGAATTGATTACTGGCTAGATTGCTCTCTCTCCTTTTGATTCCCCCTCTTCTCCTACTGGTCACCTCTATCTCTCTCCTCCCTCTTCACTTCTCCACATAACTCTGTGAACCTCTGTGGGTGTCTCTCACCGTGGAGAATCTTTTCACCATTGACCTAGATGTTTTATCATCGGTGCTCTATGGATGGAGAAGTCTTGAGGCTACTGTAAGAATAAGACTGAAAGCCACAGGCAGGAGGCTTAAATCCAAAACTTGAGAACACCAGAAAACTCCTGACTCCAGGGAACATTAATCGACAAGAGCTCATTCAAAAGCCTCCATACCTATACTGAAACCAAGCTCCACCCAAGAGCCAACAAGTTTCAGAGCAAGACATACCAAGCTAACTCTCCAACAACACAGGAACCTAACCCTGAGCACAAAAATACAGCCAGCCAAAAGTCACACCAAACCCACAGGCACCTCAAAACTCACTACTGGACACTTCATTGCACTCCAGAGAGAAGAGATCCAGCTCCACCCACCAGAACACCAAGGCAAGCTTCCCTAACCAGGAAACCTTGACAGGCCACTCATGCAACCCCACCCACAGGGAGGAGCCTCCATAATACAGAGGAACCACAAACTTCCAGCATACAGAAAGGCCACCCCAAACACAGCAACCTAAACAAGATGAAAAGGCAGAGAAATATTCAGTAGGTAAAGGAACATGATAAAGCCCACCAAACCAAACAAAACAGGAGGAGATAGGGAGTCTACCTGAAAAAGAATTCAGAATAATGATAGTAAAAATGATCCAAAATCTTGAAAACAAAATGGAGTTACAGATAAATAGACTGGAGACAAGGATTGAGAAGATGCAAGAAAAGTTTAACAAGGACCTAGAAGAAATAAAAAAGAGTCAATCAATAATGAATAACGCAATAACTGAGATCAAAAGCACTCTGGAGGGAACCAACAGTAGAAAAACTGAGGTAGAAGACAGGATAAGTGAGGTGGAAGATAGAATGGTGGAAATAAATGAAGCAGAGAGGAAAAAAGAATTATAAGAAATGAGGACAACCACAGAGACCTCTGGGACAATGTTAAACGCCCCAACATTTGAATCATACGAGTCCCAGAAGAAGACAAAAATAAAGTCCATGAGAAAATACTTGAGGCGGTAATAGCTGAAAACTTTCCTAAAATGGGGAAGGAAATAGCCACCCAAGTCCAAGAAACCCAGAGAGTCCCAAACAGGATAAACCCAAAGTGAAACACCCCAAGACACATATTAATCAAATTAATGAAGATCAAACACAAAGAACAAATATTAAAAGCAGCAAGGGCAAAACAACAAATAACTCACAAGGGGATCCCCATAAGGATAACAGCTGATCTTTTAATAGACACCCTTCAAGCCAGAAGGGAACGACAGGACATACTTACAGTGATGAAAGGGAAAACCTGCAACCCAGATTACTGCACCCAGCAAGGATCTCATTTAAATAAGAAGGAGAAATAAAAAGCTTTACAGACAAGCAAAAGCTCAGAGAATTCAGCACCACCAAACCAGCTCATCAACAAATGCTAAAGGATCTTCTCTAGACAGGAAACCCAGGAAAGGTTTATAAACTCGAACCCAAAACAACAAAGCAAATGGCAACGGGATCATATCTATCAATAATTACCTTAAATGTAAATGGTGTATCATATTGATACACCATTGATTTGCGAATATTGAAGAATTCTTGCATCCCTGGGATAAAGCCCACTTGGTCATGATGTATGATCTTTTTAATATGTTGTTGGATTCTGTTTGCTAGAATTTTGTTACACACTTTTGCATCTATGTTCATCAGTGATATTGGCCTGTAGTTTTCTTTTTTTGTGATCATGATGCTGTGATCACTCACATACAGATGGCTAACAAACACATGAAAACATGCTCAACACCACTCATTATCAGAGAAATGCAAATCAAAACCACAATGAGGTACCATCTCATGCTGGTCAGAATGGCTGCTATCCAAAAGTCTACAAACAATAAATGCTAGAGAGGGTGTGGAGAAAAGGAAAATCTCTTACACTGTTGGTGGGAATGCAAACTAATACAGTCACTATGGAGAACAGTGTGGAGATTCCTTAAAAAACTGAAAATAGAACTGCCATATGACCCAGCAATCCCACTGCTGGGCATATACACTGAGGAAACCAGAATTGAAAGAGACATGTATACCCCAATGTTCATTGGAGCACTGTTTACAATAGCCAGGACATGGAAGCAACCTAGACATCCATCGGCAGATGAATGAATAAGAATGCTGTGGTACATATACAAAGTGGAATATTACTTAGCTATTAAAAAGAATGCATTTTAATCAGTTCTAATGAGGTGGATGAAACTGGCCTATTATACAGAGTGAAGTAAGCCAGAAAGATAAAGACCAATACAGTATATTAATGAATATATATGGAATTTAGAAAGATGGTGTAATGATGACCCTATATGCAAGACAGCAAAAGAGACACAGATGTAAAGAACAGTCTTTTGGACTCTGTGGGAGAAAGCGAGGGTGGGGTGATCTGAGAGAATAGCAATGAAACATGTATATTATCATATGTGGAATAGATCACCAGTCCAGGTTTGATGCATGAGACAGGGTGCTCAGGGTTGGTGCCCGGATGACTCTGAGGGATGGGATGGGGAGGGAGGGTCTGGATGGGGAACACATGTACACCCATGGCTGATTCATGTCAATGTATGGCAAAAACCACCACAATATTGTAAAGTAACTGACCTCCAATTAAAATAAATTTTGAAAAAAGATACATGCATCCCAATGTTCACTGCAGCACTATTTATGATAGCTGGGACATGGAAGCTAAATGTCCATTAATGGAGGAATAAATAAAGAAGATATGGTACATGTACACAACAAAATATTACTCAGCCATAAAAAGGAGTGAAATTGTTCCATTTAGGGAGGTGGATGGACCTAGAGACTGTTATACAGAATGAAGTAAGTCAGAAAGAGAACAAATACTACATAATATCGCTTATCTGTGGAATCTAAAAAAATGGTACAGATGTGCTTGCTGGCAAAACAGAAATAGAGACACAGATGTAGAGAACAAACATATGGACGCCAAGGTGGGGAAGGAAGAGTGGGATGGATTGGGAGATTGGGACTGACACTTATACACTATTCATACTATGTATAAAATAGACAACTAATGAGAACCCACTGTATAGCACAGGAAATGATACTGCTCTGTGATGACCTAAATGGTAAGGAAATCTAAAAAGGAGGAGATATATGTATATGTGCAGCTGATTCACTTTGCTGTACAGCAAAACTAACACAGCATTACCTGAAAGCAACTATATTCCAATAAAATTAATCTAAAAAACAAATAAAATGTTTGAAACTGCCCTGGTCATACCTTGGACTAACTGGAAGAGTAGACCACTTTCTCTACACTTCTGAGCTTCTTTTGTGACCCCATGGACTGGAGTCCACCAAGCTCCTCTGTCCATGGGATTTCCAAGGCAAGAATACTGGAGCGGGTAGCCATTTCCTTCTCCATGGGATCTTCCGGGACCAGGGATTGAACCTGCTTCTCCTGCATTGGCATGCGGATTCTTTACCACTGAGCCACCAAGGAAGCCCAAACGAGTCTAAGGCACTGATTACACCGTTTGGAAATTCTACATTTGTGAACTGAATTCACTCAAGTATTCTTTCTTCCCCTGTTTGCAAGGAATAAACAATGCTTATCATGTGTTAATGAAACAGCTTATTCATCTATCTGAAAACGGTGAGATCCAGGAAGCCACAGACATGAAGTACCAGTGTTCTCTGAACTATATCTACTACAGCCTCATCATAAGTACCTGGAAGGCCCTCAATGCCACAGGAAGAAAGACTTAGTGGCTACTGGGTGCGCCAGACATCAGGTCAGTGGGATTTATACATTAATACATTATTCAGAATATCTAATTCTCAAAAGATGAAAAAGACACATTTCCTGCCCTTGAGGAGTCTGCAAGGAAGGACCTTGCCCTCAACTAACTATATGAAAACAGACAGTGAAGAATCTTAACTGACATATAAACTTGATGTTGGATGAGTAGGGAGGCGTGTGATTCATTTTGACTAAGCAGATAAGGGAGTTGTTTCACTGAATCTTGAAGGATGAGGAAACAGAAGTAAACAAGAAGGGAAGGAGTTCTCCTGTTTAAGGAGCCTCCTTTAACAACAGGCAGAAGTAACAGCCTGTGGATGTCCACAATGGTGGGGATGTGCATGGCAGGCTTGTGGAAAGGTGATGATGTAGTTTGGGAATAGGGCATGAGAGAGGGGAGGGAGGAGATGGGATTGTAAGATGAGTGGGTGCTTTATCCTGCAGACCACAGGGAAACACTCACAGTGACTAGACATGGGTGTGAAACAAGGACTGACAGTGTATATAGTACAGGGAACTATATTCAGTATCTTGTAATAACCTATGATGGAAAAGAATTAGGAAAAAATATATACAATATCACCTATATGTGGATGCTTTTGAATTGTGGTCCTGGAGAAGATTCTTGAGAATCTCTAGGACAGCAAGGAGATCCAATCAGTCAATCCTAAAGGAAATCAATCCTGAATATCCATTGGAAGGATTGATGCTGAAGCTGAAACTCCAATACTTTGGCCACCTGATGCAAAGAGTCACCTCATTGGAAAGACCTTGATGCTGGGAAAGGTTGAGGGCAGGAGGAGAAGGGGGCAGTAGAGGATAAGATGGTTGGATAGCATCACCAACTCAATGGATATGAACTTGAACAAACTTTGAGAGATACTGAAGGACAGAGGAGCCTGGTGCACTGCAGTCCATGGAGTCACAAAGAGTTGGACATACTTAGTGACTGAACAAAAACAAATATGTAGAATCCAGAAAAGTGGTACAGATGAACTTATTTGCAAAACAGAAACAGAGACAGAAGTAGACAACAAATTTATGGACACCAAGTGGGGTGGAATGCATTGGGAAATTGGGACGTGTATATATTATTGATGTGCTAAATCACTTCAGTAGTGTCTGACTCTTTACGACTCTGTGGACTATAGCCCACCAGGCTCCTCTGATCATGGGATTTTCCAGGCAAGAATACTGGAGTGGGTTGCCATGCCCTCCTCCAGGAGATCTTCTCCACCCAGGGATTAAACCCACATCTCTTGTGTCTCCTTCATTGGCGGTGGGTTCTTGACCACTAGCACCACCTGGGAAGCCCAATACTATGTATAAAATAGATAACAAATGAGAACCTACTGTCCAGCAAAAGAAAGTCTACTCAATGCTCTGTGGTGACGGGGAGGAAACCTAAAGAAGAGGGGATATTTCTATACATAGAGCTGATTCACTTTGCTGTACAGCAGAAACAAACATGAAATTGTTAATTGACTATACTTCAATTAAAAAAGAAAAAGGGTGTGATGTGAGCAGAGCTCAACTTTGCAATAACTGGTGCATATCAGGATGGGCTGGTGCAGACTCTCATTGAAGTGAGAACTCTGCCACTCGCAGATCACAGCCCCCCCTTTCTTCTCCCAGATTCAGCCTCATCTTCTCCCATAAGATGAGACGCAGAACCCGTGCTGAGGACACGGGAGATGGAAAAAGTCATCCAGACCACAGACTCTTGCTCGCTGCAATAGCAAGCCCTCCTTGGAGATTAAAAAGGCAGTGAGCTCCTTCTTACCTGGAGTCTTCCAATTGCCACCAGGCAATATTTACTGCCTTGTCCCACATCAGCATCTTCTTCAGGTATAGTCATTCCTGAAATGAAAGTTGCCAGAGTCAGCAACATGTCCAGGGCGACTTGAAAAGAGGTACAGGTGTCCATGATTTTACTTACATGATTAAAAATGTAGATCTACTGTGGACCCTGCAGGGTCTAGGGAGTCAGTCAATGAATAACCAGTCCTTTGCTCATTTCCTGCTCAGTTCTCTGCCTGATATCTTTTGATAATTTGTTTCTTTAAGACTTTTTTTGGGTGTGGACCATTTTAAAGTCTTTATTGTATCTGTTGCACTATTGCTTCTATTTTATGTTTTGGCCCTGAGGCAAGCAGGATCTTTCACATGGGATCTTTTTTAGTTGAGGCATTCAAACTGCTTGTTGCGGCCTGTGGGATCCTAGCTCCATGACCAGGGATCGAACCTGTACCTCCTGGACTGGAAGGTGAAGTCTTAACCACTAAACCACCAGAGAAGTCCCTCTTTTGATAATTTCATGGCACATTATCATCTGCATCTATGGAAGATGCTGAGGAACCAAAGGAAGATGAAACAAATTATTCATGTATACATTTACAAAACTTGGCTAAAACACTTGGTTATACAGGAAAGTTGGGTAAGAAGTATATACAGACACTTCAAATTATGGAGTGGGTTGCCATTTTTTTCTTCAGGGGATCTTCCTGATCCAGCAATTGAACCTGTGTCTCTTGGATCTCCTGCGCTGGCAGGCAGATTCTTCACCACTGAGCCAAGCTCCATCTCAGTCTGCATTAAAACTGAGGTCCAAAATGGTATGATATAATCCATCGCATGCTGTGAGGCTTGAATGAGAGGATGGTGTGGAACCCCCCTCAGTCCAAGACCCAAATGTCAGCTTCTTTTTCACTCCCCTGATTTCACTCCCCAATTGCTGGTAGCAGGTATATTTGTGGGCTTCCCCAGCGGCTCAGTGGTAAAGAATCCACCTGCCAATTCAGGAGATGTAGGAGACACAGGTTCGATCCCCTGGGTTGGGAAGATGCCCTGGAGGAGAGCACAGCACCCCACTCCAGTATTCTTGCTTGGGAAATCCCATGGACAGAGGAGCCTGGTGGGCCACAGTCCATGGGGTTGCAAAGATTTGGACATGACTTAGGTGACTGAACATGCATGCACGGTGTATTTGTGGACAAAGAGAACAGTGGGTTCAGATACACCTCTGCCACACTAAGGATGAGGGTGCTATGCTATAGTCCAGAACAGGAAGCAGAGGAGACAGTGAGTGGTGGGAAGAACCCTTGAATCCAGTCAGGATGAAAAAAATCATGTTTTTCTGTTCTACCCTGTGGAAGGAGGGATTCTGCAGGGCGAGGTTGTCACTGGCTGACCCCTGAGACCATCTGCCTAGAGACACCACAGTTCACTTGTTGATTGATTCTTCACCCCACCAGTGTTGAGAGCTTTCGTAGATTTTTAAAAGTAGT
Source organism: Muntiacus reevesi (assembly GCF_963930625.1). Taxonomy (NCBI): domain Eukaryota; kingdom Metazoa; phylum Chordata; class Mammalia; order Artiodactyla; family Cervidae; genus Muntiacus; species Muntiacus reevesi. The sequence continues at coordinate 24,703,473 of NC_089263.1, read as the reverse complement.
CACAAATGCTTTTTATGTACCTTCTATCAAGACTTGAAGTTAGATTTCCTTGAGACTACTTTGATCAATGAAATAAATGGAAGTGATGCTCTTTGGCTTCTAGACAATGAGCCCCAGACACTGTGGATCAGAGACAGGTCATCCATATTGCACCCTGTCTCCACCCCTAGCCCACAGAATCTGAGTATAATAAAATGGTGGTGGTTTTATCAACAAAATGCATGAGTGTGTGCTAAGTCACTTCAGTCGTGTCCTACTCTTTGCGACCCCATGAACTATAGGCCACCAGACTCCTCTGTCTATGGGATTCTCCAGGCAAGAATACTGGAGTGGGTTGCCATGCCCTCCTTCAGAGCATCTTCCCAATCCAGAGATCGAACCTGCATCTCTTACATCTCCTGCATTAGCAGGCAGGTTCTTTACCACGAGTGCCACCTGAGAAGCCCTGATTTATCATCAAAATAAAATGTCTCAGTTAGAAGCTGCATCAGGAATTCTCCAGTGGTCCAGTTAAGACTATTGCAGGGAGCATGCATTCAGTCTCTGGCCAAGGAACCAAGATCCCACATGCTACATGGTACAGTTGATAAATAAATAAATGTAATTATTTTAGATATTAAAAAAAAGAAGGTGCATCAGCCTAGAACTGCAGAGGAGACGACTTAATGGGAACCAAAGATACAAGTCCTTTAAGTGTTTAAAAAGTACATCATATATACATATATACATATGTATAATATATATTATATTATAATGTATAAAAGAGTACATTATGCTAAATGCTGGGCTGGACAAGCTGAAATCAAGATTGCTGGGAGAAATATCAATAACCTCAGATATGCAGATGACACCACCCTTATGGCAGAAAGCAAAGAGGAACTAAATAGCCTCTTGAGGAAAGTGAAAGAGGAGAGTGAAAAAGCTGACTTAAAACTTAACATTCAAAAATCAAAGATCATGGCATCTGGTCTCATCTCTTCATGGCAAATAGATGGGGAAACAATGAAAACAGTGACAGACTTTATTTTCTTGGGCTACAAAATCACTGAAGTTGGTGACCACAGCCATGAAATTAGAAGACGCTTGCTCCTTGGAAGAAAAACTATGACCAACCTAGATAGCATCTAGACCAACCTAGAAAGTAGAGACATTACTTTGCTGACAAAGGTCTGTCTAGTCAAAGCTATGGTTTTTCCAGTAGTCATGTATGGATGTGAGAGTTGGATTATAAAGAAGGCTGAGTGCTGAAGAATTGATGCTTTTGAATTGTGATGTTGGAGAAGACTTAATCCCTTGGACTGCAAGGAAATCAAACCAGTCAATCCTAAAGAAAATCAGTCCTGAATATTCATTGGAAGGACTGATTCTGAAGCTGAAGCTCCAATACTTGGGCCACCTGATGGGAAGAACTGACTCACTGGAAAAGACTCTGATGCTGGGAAAGATTGAAGGCAGGAGGAGAAGGGGATGACAGAGGATGAGATGGCTGGATGGCATCACCGATTCGATGGACATGAGTTTGAGCAAGCTCCGGGAGTTGGTGATGGACAGGGAAGCCTGGCGTGCTACAGCCCTTGGGGTCACAAAGAGTTAGACATGACTGAGTGACTGGACTGAACTGAAGTGTATAAATAGGCTCCTTTGTAAGGATGCATTTTAATACACCAGCTAAAATTATGTTACCATAATTTGGCTTTGTAGAAATGAAGAGGAAAGTTGTAACTTATTAAATAAATAGTTTTGGTCTTAATGTGGGCAGATAATCTTTAGTTGTGAATGAGAGCCAAGTGTTTGTGAAATATCCAGAAAATTCTTCAGTAAACCCAAACTTCCTTAAAGAAGTTGATTTATGTGCCTGTCTCAAGGTTCTCCTCAGGATGCTGGGCTCAATCTTCCCATGGAAGGGCTGGCACCTAAAATACTGGGGCTGAATATTTGCATAGGTGGCTCTGCAGCTGTAGGGACCCCAGTGCCAAGGAAGCTGTGATCATCACCGCTCAGACTACCAGGGTCTGGAGGAGGCTGTGGGTGACCACAGGAAGGCAGGGGTGGGCTCTGGCACCAGCTGGCGGAAAGGATTGAGGATCAAGCTCTCACATGCTTTTCTGACCAAAAGCCTCTGACAGGGCAGTGATGTGTAATCTCCAGATTATCATCCAGATATCTGGATGTTCTCTATTTTCCAAACATTTGGGTAATATTCCCAAGTAACAGATGATCTTTTAAAATGGTTTTGACGGTTAGTACTCAACAATAAAAAGACAAATATAGCCCCAGTTAACAAAAGGGCAAAGGATGTGAACATTATTCCAAAGGAAGTATACAAATGCTTAGTAAGCATATGGAAAGATACTCAACATCGTTAGTCATCAGGGAAGTGCAAGTCACTACCATAATGAGAGTACTTCATATCCATTAGGATTGGCTACAATTTTTAAAAAATGCAATAAGAAGTGCTGGTGAAGATATGGAGAAACGAACCGTCATATACTGCTGGTGGGAATGTAAAATGGTACAGTCGGTTTGGAAAACAATCTGGCAGTTCCTCAAAGGGCTAAACATTGAGCTACCATATGACCCAGCAATTCCACTCCTAGGTGTGCACCCAAGAGAAATGGAAACATATGTCCACTAACATGGGTACATAGATGTTCACAGCAACAACAGTCCCAAAGTGGAAACAACCATGATATCTATTAAGGGATGAATGTATAAACAAAATGTGGCAGATCCAGATACTAGCATATTATTGGGCAATAAAAAAAGAAAATACTGACACCTGTTGCAACATGGAAAAGCTTGACAATATCATGCTAAGTGAAAGAAGTCCATCACAAAAAGTCACACATTACATGAGTGTATTTATGTGAAATGTCCAGAACAGGCGATTCCATAGAAACAAACAAGTAGATTAGTGGTCATCTAAGATTTGGGGGGAAACAGTAACTGCTAACTGCTAATAGGTGTGCAATTTCTTTCTGGGATAATGAACATATTTAAAAACTAACTGTAATGATATAGTTGTAAAACTACGTGAATACACTCCAAACCACTGAATGGTATACTTTAATTTGTACACTTCATGATACATGAATTATATTTCAATGCAGCTGGTATATAAACAATATTTTGAAAAAAAGGGGGGTAGAAATAAGGGGAGTAAAAAGCCACCTACCAAAAGAATATAAAAAAATGATGTCTTGGTATATTTCTGGCCAGTCTTTTTGAAGCAAATTTAGAAGACTATATGATATCATTTTTTATTTTGGCCACACCATGTAGCATCTTAGTTCCCTGACAAGGGATAGAATACAAGCCTCCAGCAGTGGACACACAGAGTCTAAACCACTGGATCTCAGGAAAGACCCTAGAAAACTATAGATAAATAAAAGATAAACATTGAAATTAACCTTGATTACAGTAAAATCCTTATGTCCTTTACTGTGTGTATATGTGTGTAATAAAATATCTTTTTTTACTTATATTGTTTTATAACCTGCTTTGGAAACTTTTCAGCTTATTGAGAAAGATGAAAACACATAAATGTTTCTCAATAAGCTGAAAAGTTTCCAAAGCAGGTTATAAACAATATAAGTAAAAAAAGATATTAAAAAAAAAAAGATATTTTATTACACACATATATGTGGGTCTCATTTAAGTTATTTTTTATGTTTTTCTTTCCTTAGTGTTTACTTCATTTATTTCTACAGAGTATTATTAAAGTATAGATAATCAAAACTGTCAGTTTTTACTCTGTTTTTTGCCTTTGGGGGTCATTCTTTGAAAAGTACAACCTCCACCCCAAGATCACGTAAAATATTCACTCATATTTTCATATAGCACTTTATAGTTTCACATGTACCTTTAATAAAACTGAAATTTTTTATATGCTGTATCTCATGGTTTTGTAAATGATCAGTTGTCCTCAAACTGTGCACTACTTTTTCCTTTTGAAAACGCTTCCCTCATCACACACCACATTTCTGAAGATACTTGGATCTGTTTTAGGTCTTATGTTTGTTCAATAATTGGATTTAGAAAGTTCATTGATCACATCTTAATTAATTAGGCTTTAAAAGATAATTTTCACATATGGTAAGGCAATTACTCCCTAGTACTGTTAATGAAAATTTTATTAGCTAATTTTATATTTAGTGGACTATACAAATTTCAGAATTAACTTTCATTTGAAAGAAATTCCACTGGGACAGTTATTAAAATTGTATTAAATATATAGATTGGTTTAGAAAAAACTGAAATCTTTGTAATACTAAGCCTTTATATCAAAGCATACACGACTCTCCACTTAGCTAAATTCATACATAATTCACATATTAGTTACATTCATATCCCTCAATATTATTTTATAGTTTAAGAAACATTTTGCATTTCATGTTAATGCTACTAACATGCATTTTAAAGTGTTGCTATTTTTTTAATTAATTAATTTATTTTAATTGGAGGCTAATTACTTTACAATATTGAAGTGGTTTTGCCATACATTGACATGAATGAGTTATGGGCGTACATATGTCCCCCATCCTGAACCCCCCTCCCACCTCCCTCCCCATCCCATCCCTCAGGGTCGTCCCAGTGCACAGCCCTGAGAGCCCTGTCTCATGCATCGAACCTGGACTGGCGATCTAGTTCATGTATGGTAATATACATGTTTCAATGCTGTTCTCTCAAATCATCCCACCCTTGCCTTCTCCCATAGAGTCCAAAAGTCTATTCTTTACCTCTGTGTCTCTTTTGCTGTCTCACATATAGGGTCATCATTACCATTTTTCTAAATTCCATCTATATGTGTTAATATACTGTATTGGTGTTTTTCTTCCTGATTTACTTCACTCTGTATAATAGGCCAGTTTCATCCACCTCATTAGAACTGATTCAAATGCATTCTTTTTAATAGCTGAGTAATATTCCATTGTGTATATGTATCACAGCTTTCTTATCCATTTGTCTGCTGATGGACATCTAGGTTGCTTCCATGTCCTGGCTATTGTAAACAGTGCTGCAATGAACATTGGGGTACACATGTCTCTTTCAATTCTGGTTTCCTAAGTGTGTATGCCCAGCAGTGGGATTGCTGGGTCGTATGGCAGTTCTATTTCCAGTTTTTTAAGGAATCTCCACACTGTTCTCCATAGTGGCTATACTAGTTTGCATTCCCACAAACAGTGTAAGAGGGTTCCCTTTTCTCCACACCCTCTCCAGCATTTATTGTTTGTAGACTTTTCAATAGCAGCCATTCTGACTGGTGTGAGATGGTACCTCATTGTGGTTTTGATTTGCATTTCTCTGATAATGAGTGGTGTTGAGCATCTTTTAATGTGTTTGTTAGCCATCTATATGTCTTCTTTGGAGAAATGTCTGTTTAGTTCTTTGGCCCATTTTTTGATTGGGTCATTTATTTTTCTGAAATTGAGCTGAATGAGCTGCTTGTATATTTTTGAGATTAATTCTGTCAGTTGCTTCATTTGCCATCATTTTCTCCCATTCTGAAGGCTGTCTTTTCACCTTGCTTATAGTTTCTTTCATTGTGCAAAAGCTTTTAAGTTTAATTAGGTCCCATTTGTTTATTTTTGCTTTTATTTCCATTACTCTGGGAGGTGGGTCATAGAGGATCCTGCTGTGATTTATGTCAGAGAGTGTTTTGCCTATGTTTTCCTCTAGGAGTTTTATAGTTTCTGGTCTTACATTTAGATCTTTAATCCATTTTGAGTTTATCTTTTGTGTATGGTGTTAGAAAGTGTTCTACTTTCATTCATTTACCAGTGGTTGACCAGTTTTCCCAGCACCACTTGTTAAGTTCAGTTCAGTTCAGTCTCTCAGTTGTGTTCGACACTTTGTGACCCCATGAACCGCAGCACGCCAGGCCTCCCTGTCCATCATCAACTCCCGGAGTTTACCCAAACTCATATCCATCGAGTTGGTGATGCCATCCAACCATCTCATCCTCTGTCATCCCCTTCTCCTCCTGCCCTCAATCTTTCCCAGCATCTGGGTCTTTTCAAATGAGTCAGCTCTTCACATCAGGTGGCCAAAGTATTGGAGTTTCAACTTCAAAATCAGTCCTTCCAATGAACACCCAGGACTGATCTCCTTTAGGATGGACTGGTTGGACCTCCTTCAGTCCAAGAGATTCTCAAGAGTTTTCTCCAATACCACAGTTCAAAAGCATCAATTTTTTGGCGCTCACCTTTCTTTATAGTCCAACTCTCACATTCATACATGACTACTGGAAAAACCATAGCCTTGACTAGATGGACCTTTGTTGACAAAAGTAATGTCTCTGCTTTTCAATATGCTGTCTAGGTTGGTCATAACTTTCCTTCCAAGGAGCAAGTATCTTTTAATTTCATGGCTGTAATCACCATCTGCAGTGATTTTGGAGCCCCCAAAAATAAAATCAGACACTGTTTCCACTGTTTCCCCATCTATTTGCCATGAAGTCATGGGACCAGATGCTATGATCTTAGTTTTCTGAATGTTGAGCTTTAAGCCAACTTTTTCACTCTCCTCTTTCACTTTCATCAAGGGGCTCTTTAGTTCTTCCTCACTTTCTGCCATAAGGGTGGTGTCATCTTGTTAAAGAGATTCTCTTTTCTCATTGTATATTCTTGCCTCCTTTGTCAAAGATAAGGTGTCCATAGGTGTCCATAGGTGTGTCCATAGGTGTGCGAATTTATATCTGGGCTTTCTACTTTGTTCCATTGATCTATATTTCTGTCTTTGTACCAGTACCATACTGTCTTGATGACTGTAGCTTTGTAGTATAGTCTGAAGTCAGGCAGGTTGATTCCTCCAGTTCCATTCTTCTTTCTCAAGATTGCTTTGGCTATTCGAGGTGTTTTGCATTTCCATACAAATTGTAAAATCATTTGTTCTAGTTCTGTGAAAAATACCATTGGTAGTATGATAGGGATTGCATTAAATCTATAGATTGCTTTTGGTAGTATACTCATTTTCACTATACTGATTATTCCGACCCATGAACATGGTATATTTCTCCATCTATTTGTGTCATCTTTGATTTCTTTCATCAGTGTTTTATAGTTTTCTATATATAAAGTGTTGCTATTTTTATAGATGGGTATTCTTTTCACATTTTATTTTCCAATGTGTTACTGATTTTTTTTAGTATTTTATAAATGGCTTTCCACCCAATTTTCTAAAATATTTTCAGTAGATTTGATTTGATATTTTAGGTAATCATATTATCTGCAAGTAATGTTAATTCTATAACTTTCATTCTTTTCTCCCTTTTAAGTAATTATACTTTACTTTCTTTTCTTATTTTAGTGCCTGGAGTATAAATTCCAACACAAACACTGATTAGTAGAGGCAGTAGTGAACATTCTTCTTATAGTCTTCATTTTAATAAAAACCCTTCTAATATTTCACCAGTCTGTAAGATACTGATTGTTGGTTTCAGATATTTGTATTGTCTGCACTAAGAAAACATATTTCTATTATTGATTTATAAACACTTATTTAAAAACATTAATAGATAAAATTAATTCACTTTCTTCCATTAATTAATTAAATTAACAGGTCTCTTAATATTAAACCATTCAAGTAGTCTTGTAATAAATAAATATATAATTTGATTTGCTAATGTTGTATTCAGCACCGGTATGTTCATAAATGAAACTGGGTTCATTGTTTTCCTTTTTGAAGTGCCCATGTCAGGTTTTGTATTAAAGTTTTGGGAACTTTAAGAAACAAAGCCAAACACTTGCTGTCTTCCTATGCTTTGTAAATGTTGAAATAATTTGCTCATAAAACTTTGAGGCCTGGCACCATTGGGAGAGCTGTTCTTTGTGAGCTTTTTCAAGTTACTGCCTAGTTTTGATCTCCTCTCATTAAAAAAAACAACAAAAAACTTTCTTTGATTCAATTTTCCCAGAAATTAACTTTCTTCCCCAAAATTTTAACATATATAAATTTAAATCATGCACACTATGTTTACAAGGTTTTAAACTTTCTTTGATAAATCTCTTCACCCTTAACAAGCATTTATTTTCTTTTTTAAAAAATAAGGATTAGACTTATTAGAAGTTTTCTCTTTTACCAGTCTTTATTTATTTACTCATCTCACACACTAGGAAAGTAATGCTCAAAATTCTCCAAGTCAGGCTTCAACAGTATGTGAACAGTGAACTTCCAGAGGTTTAAGCTGGACTTAGAAAAGGCAGAGGAACCAGAGATCAAATTGCCAACATCGGTTGGATCATCGAAAAAGCAAAGAGTTCAAGAAAAACATCTACTTCTGCTTTATTGACTATGCCAAAACCTTTGACTGTGTGGATCACAACAAACTATGGAAAATTCTTAAAGAAATGGTAATACAAGACCACCTGACCTGCCTCCTGGGAAATCTGTATACAGGTCAAGATGCAACAGTTAAGAGCTGGACATGGAACAACAGAAAGGTTCCAAATAGGGAAAGGAGTACATCAAGGCTGCATACTGCCACCCTGCTTATTTAACTTATATGCAGAGTACATCATGAGAAATGCTGAACTGGATGAAGCACAAGCTAGAATCAAGATTGCTAGGAGAAATATCAATAACCTCAGATATGCAGATGACACCACCCTTACGGCAGAAAGCAAAGAGGAACTAAAGAGCCTCTTGATGAAAGTGAAAGAGGAGAGTGAAAAAGATGGCTTAAAATTCAACATTCAGAAAACTAAGATCATGGCATCTGGTCCCATCACTTCATGGCAAATAGATGGGGAAACAATGGAAACAGTGAAAGACTTTACTTTTTTGGGCTCCAAAATCACCACAGATGGTGACTGCAGTCATGAAATTAAAAGATGCTTGTTCCTTGGAAGAAAAGTTTGGATCAACCTAGATAGCATATTAAAAAGCAGAGACATTACTTTGCCAACAAAGGTCCATCTAGTCAAAGCTAGATGGTTTTTCCAGCAGTTGTATGGATGTGAGAGTTGGACTATAAAGAAAGGTGAGCGCCAAAGAATTGATGCTTTTGAACTGTGGTGTTGGAGAAGACTCTTGAGAGTCCCTTGGACTGCAAGGAGGTCCAACCAGTCCATCCTAAAGGGGATCAGTCCTGGGTGTTCATTGGAAGGACTGATGCTGAAGCTGCAACTCCCAATACTTTGGCCACCTGATGCAAAGAGCTGACTCATTGGAAAAGACCCGGCTGCTGGGAAAGATTGAGGGCAGGAGGAAAAGGGGATGACAGAGGATGAGATGATTGAATGGCATCACCAACTCAATGCACATGAGTCTGAGTAAACTTCGGGAGTTGGTGACGGACAGGGAGGCCTGGTGAGCTTCAGTCCATGGGGTCACAAAGAGTCAGAGACGAGTGAGCAACTGAACTGAACTGAACTGATTTATTTACTATTGAAGTATAATTACTTTACAATGTTGTGTTTGTTTCTGCTGTACAACAGCATGAATCAACCATATACGTATACATATATCCCCTCCCTCCTAAGCCTGCTTCCCATCTTCTCCATCCCATCCCACCCCTATAGGTTTTCTTTTACCAGTCTGGATGAATAACTATTATCAACAGGATAATAATTTTGTTTTCTAATTTAATCTTTCTCATTTATATTTGTTCATTAATTCTATCGTTTTAGTTTGCTCATGTTATTTTGTTATTCTTTTTCTATGTTTGTAAGTTAAATAAATTCTATTTTCATAAGTTAAATTCTTAATTCATAAGGCGAATCCTACTTTACCCACACTTAATAAGAAAGGCATTTCAAACCACAGCTTCCCTACTGTTTTGGTCACATCATGAAGTCTTGATATGGAATGGGGCCATAGTTGTTAATTATGAAATAGTCTGTAATGAGAGTTTAATTGTGATTTCTACCCTTCAAAGATAGGTTTCTCTGCACAAAGGTTGTAGCTGGTTTACCCTTTCATAAGGACACAAGTTGTACTGGATTAGGGGCCCACACAACACCAGTATGATCTCATCTTAACTTAGCAGGGCTCTACTGCCAAATAAGGTCACAATCTAAAATACTGGGCTTCAACCCATGAATTCTGTAGGGAATTCATTCCAACCCATAACACCTCTGTAAATGCTCTATATGTTCATTTTTGAACATATAGGTTAGCCGTGACACAGATCTAACATGTGAACTGAGACACCCCCTTTCTGTACCCAAGACAAGCATCACTAATCACTAATAAATAATGGCATATTTCCCCCCCAGTTATTTTATCCATTCATTCATTCATTCATTCATTTATTTGGCTGCATCAGGTCTTAGTCACATGTGGGATCTTTTGATGTGATGCACAGCCTCTCTAGTTGCGGCAAGTGGGCTCCAGAGCATGTAGCTCAGTACTTGCTGTGTGGGGGCTTAGTTGCTCTGAGGCATGTGGGATCTTAGTTCCCTGACCAGGGATCAAACCCTTGTCCCCTGACTTGCAAGGTGGACTTTCTACCACTGGACCACCAGGGACGTCCCTCCTACCAGTTACTGAAAAGCAGGCACAAAACAGTTCATCAAAGCGGGCCGTAAAATAAATCCTGCTTGCTGCTTCTGTTATCTTAGCTTAGTGTTTTACTATAAACTTGCACAAATTCTTTCCATAGCAATGACTAAATAACAGTGTTAAATAGTGGTATTAGTAAACCTGGGTTCCTTCTAGGTAGGTTCTGCAGGGTGTATGAGCAGGAGACGGAAGAGAAACTCAGTCACCAAACACTTACCGGGGTCCCTCTATGTTCTAAACCCTGTGCTCAGTAGCTCAAATAATACAGCAATGCATATGATCTGGTCCTGTCATAAGCAGGGGAGACAAACAGATGCAAAAAATCTATAACAAGAAGTACTCTGTGACACACCTCTTGAATGGGAAGTTGTTGGCAGAACACTCCTGAAGTCTTTATAGATAAGGGTTCATCAGAGTTGGGTGTGTCTCTGTGTCTGGTGGGACCAGCGCTGGCCAGAGGAAAATGTCTCTGGGGATGTGTCAGGGGAAGGAGGTGTCTTAACAAGTCCAGTACAGTTCCTTTACAGTGTCACAGTTCTGAGTCCCATGCAGTCAAGGGCGAGGCACTGAATAAGTATTTCTCATGTAAGAAAAAAGCCTACAAAAGCCAACTTCTCCATGAACAAATTTATGTTTATCAGTCTCAGAAAACCAGAACAAGGTCTCTACCAGCCCGAACAGAGATCTCAAAGGTCATTCACTACAGTCTGGGCACTTCACTCTCAGGAAAGGCTGTCAGCCCCACTCACAGTCTATTTCATTCCTTCTACCCATGGTACCAACAAGTTGTCTAGAGCAGTAGTCCTCAACCTTTTTGTCAATGGGAATCAGTTTTGTGGAAGACAATTTTTTCATGAGAGGCAGTGGGGATGGTTTCAGGATGATTGAAGCCCATTGCATTTATTGTGCACTTTAAGTCTATTAGTATTACATCAGCTACACCCCAGATCATCAAGCATTAGATCCCAGAGGTTGGGGACCCCTCGTCTATACCATGAAGGATGGCGTGGCATGCGTGTTCAGTTGTGTCCAACTGTTTGTGATCCCATAGACTGTAGCCCGCCAGGCTCCTCTGTCCATGGGATTTCCCAGGCAAAAATACTGGAGTGGGTTGTCATTTCTTCCTCCAAGGATCTTCCCAACCCAGGGATTGAACCTGTGTCTCCTGTGTTGGCAGGCAGATTCTTCACCACTATGCTACCTGGGACATCAATCAGCTCCACTTCAGATGATCAGGCTTTAGATCCCAGAAGTTGGAGACCCCTGGTTTAGACCATGAAGAATGAGAACCAGAAATCTGTGATTGGATAGCACAGTATAAAAAAAGACACCTGGAAAGAGTGAAGTTATTTACCAGCAGGTGAATTTGAAGACAGGGAATCCTTACAGAGCATAAAAAGGAACAAACAACCCACACACACAAAAAAAACAATAGCCACAGGGGAGACAGCAGTGAGCTGAAAAACCTTGAGGACACCTTTGAATTATCATTTCAATTCCCATCAAGCTCTAGACTTTTGTCAAGCCAACTCTGAATTATTAGAGGAAAAGACAAGAGCATGTTCTGGGCCCCTTATGTAAGCAGATGAGAAATTCTGTGCAATGAAATATAATACAAACAGAATGAGAAGAGAAACAGCCTGGAAGAAAAGATTTGCAACATACAATAGACAAAGCTGTAATATTTATAATATTATAAAGACCTCCTACAAGTAATGGCAACCCACTCTAGTATTCTTGCCTGCAGAATTCCAAGGACAGGGGAGTCTGGAGGACTACAGTCCATGGGGTCACAAAGAGTCAGATATGACTGAGCAACTAACATCTGGACAAGTAAATAAGGAAAGCACAAATCACTCCACAAAAAATGTGCATATATACTATGGACAAGCAACTCACAGTAAAGACAGATAGTTGATATATCCAGAAAAGATGCTCAATTTCACTAATGAAGACAATCCAATTTAAAATACATCATCTCCCCTCACCCCTCCAAAATACTTATCAGATTGGCAAAACTTACAAAAGAATGGAAACATTCAGAGTTGGGAGGAGAGGGGAAGAATGGACCCATCTGCAATCTGCCTTGTAAGGTAATTTGATAACATCTATTAAAATGTACTTGCATCATCCCATTCCACTTCTGAGACCATCCTGCAGAAACAGAAGTGCTCATGGGAAAAGAATCATGTGCAGTGACATCCACTATGGTACCCTTTGCAAGAGCCCCAAACTGAAAACAATCTTAAAAAAATTTTTTTTTCATTTATTTTTAATTTTTGGCCACACCTTGCAGTTTGTAGGACCTTAGTTCCCTGACCAGGGATTCAAACTGTGTGCCCTGCATTGGAAGGTGGTCTTAAAAACTGGACTGCCAGAGAAGTCCCTGAAAACTATCTTAACATTCCAATTTGGGGAGCAGGTGATGGAATACTATGCAGTCATTTAAAAGAATTAAGTAGTGTTTTAAGTACTAACTTGGAAACATTTATGATACCCATTAAAAGTTAAAAATGTCTAGAATAGAACCACGGTGAAAAGGGAGACTTCTTTTTTACTTCATAATACATTAAAAAAGTTTTTTAAATGGGTTTTCAGTGGACTTCCCTGGCAGTCCAGTGGTTAAGACTTTGATTTCCAACTCATAGGGTGTGGTTTCGATTCCCTAGTTGGAAAACTAAGATCCCACATGCCTCATGGTCAAAAAACTAAAACATGAAAACAGAAGCAATATTGCAACAAATTCCTTAAAGACTTTAAAAAAGGTCCGCATCAAAAAAATCTGTTAAAAAATGGGTTTTAAGTGAATTTTATTTTTTAAGATTTTATAGATCTTCTAAATTTAGTAAGATGGGCTGTTTTATAGTAATAATAATAATAAATGATTAAGAAAAAAGGCTGGCCTGTGATGTTTGTATTTTAAAAAGTGGGCTTCATACAACTGGGGAATTTTCCCAGTTCACACCTCATTCTCCAACCATGTCAGAAACATGAGCATGTTGTACTTAAATTCAGCCTTTAGAATCCTGCTCCTGATTACCAAATTGAGGAAAAATGCACATGATGATGCTAGACATTTAATTGTCAAACGTTTGGCAGAGATGCAACATTTCCTTCCAAATTAACTGCCATTGAATCATGAGAATAAACACACCATCTTCTTGTGCCTAAAGGGAAGGCTGTAAATGAGTATTTCTTGCATAAACTTGTTGACTCAGAAGATAGAGCTTCATTTCCAGTAAGGTGTCATCTATAAACAAAGGGCTAAGGGCCTATAACAATAAAGTCATACGGGGGTCCAGCAGGGATGTCAGAAAAAAGGAATTAGGGGGCACAAGAACTGCCCTTACCAGGCCTGAGTCTCACCAGGGGTATAGAGAGGAGTGGGCCACGAGGTGCCCCTAGTTTTCCTGCCCACCTCAAGACTCTTGAGTCCATGCTATCTCCCCTTGACAGAAGAGGGATGTCATTGGAAAGCAGTGGACTGTTTTCCAAAGGAAGTTCAGAAGACTGACCCTCTCATTCTCTCTGTGGTTTAGCTGTGGCTCTTCCATACTATCTTTAGCTTTCAGTAATAGAAAGTTCAGGCTCAGACGGTAAAGAATCCGCCTCGCGATGCAGGAGACTCAGGTTCAAACCCTGGGTCAGGAAGATCCCCTGGAGAAGGGCATGGCAACCCTCTGCAGTATTCTTGCCTGGAGAATCCCCACAGAGTTGCCTGGTGGGCTATAGTCCATGGGGTCACACAGAGTCAGACATGACTGAAGGGACTTAGCATGCAGGCACATACAAAGTTCAGAAATAAATGACATGCTTCATTGACTGACTTCTCCCCCATTTCTCGTTCCTAGAAGCTATAAATCCTCACTGGTACAGAACAGGCATCTAAAAAGTAGGGCTGTGTCTAACAGCCCACCTGTCACCCATCCCTGCTCTGGGGCTACACTGTCTCTCCAGCTTCTGGTCACAATACTTCTGTCTTGGGTAGGCTGGGCACTGGCTGACACCAAGATGCCAGCTTGTGGCACCACGAATGTGGCTTGTGCTCGTGCTTGTGGCTGCCACGATGCCAATTCATCACTCATCATAGCCAGTCCCCCGGTAGCGCTCACATCCCGATTCTGCTGTCACTTTTTACCACCATCAGTGTCTTGCTGCTTTCTGCTCCACATTCTTCTCCAATGACGACCAGCCTCCACCTGGCCTTGCTCAAAATAACTTGTCTCAAAGTAACTAGCTCACAAATAACCTCCTTCTACGTGGTCCTTGGGAACTTCATCCTTTGTAGTCAAAGACCGGCATCCTCAGCTGTCCACGTCTCACAGACTCTGTGATCTGGCTGCTTCCACCTCCCTGACTGTGACTCCCTTCCCAGGAGAGGATGCTCGTTTCTCCAGCAGCCCCCAGTCACGGACCCTGGACCCCTCCAGACACTGCCTTCATACAACCCTCCTGTTACGTGCACGCTCAGTTGCTTCAGTCGTGTCCGACTCTTTGCAACCCTATGGACTGTAGCCTGCCAGGCTGCTATGTCCATGGCATTCTTTAGGCAAGAGTACTGGAGTGAGTTGCCATGCCTGCCTTCAGGGGATCTTTCCAACCCAAGGATCGAACCAGCATCTCCTGCACTCCTGCACAGGCAAATTCTTCCTGAGCCACCAGGTAAGCCTGACCTTCCTGTTACAGGTGCTCAAAAGTCTCTTCTTCTAGCACTTACTCCAACCATCTTCCCTCCTTGGCCCCACCTGTCCCTATGCTTTTGCTCTATTGCTACTTTTCATTTTGCCAAAGCACAGCCTTGACCATATTTCAAGCTCCTTTTCCAAAAAACCTCAAAGGCTGGTCACCAATTTCAGGGCCTGTGGGGTCGCAGAGTCAGACATGACTTAGCAACTGAACAGTAACAATAACAACTGGCAGCTGAGGCTCCGTATGTCCAGCTCTAGTTTTTGCTATGATGCTGGTGACAGCTACCCCAGCACTCGTCAACAGACACAGAATCATCCCATTCCTGAGCTGGCCTCTTGGCATCTGAACTCTGCCTGGCTGCAGGTGTCCCATGCAGGGTCTGGGCTGTGGTCAAGGGGAGGGGAGAAGTGCTGGGGTCAGCTGAGATGTTGAGTCTTACAGGATTTTAGATTTCCCCTCTATGGAGAGGAGGGGCTGGCTTGGGGTAATGCTGAAGGTTCTCTTTGACTCTGACTTTCTTGGTCTGACACCAGCTCAGAGTTTGGCCATGGGATCATTTTGACATACCTGTTGAGCACCTGTTGAGTGCCTGACAGTATGCTACAGAGTAGAGATTCAGCGTGCATGCCACCAGCTCCTGCTCTCAAGGAGTTGCCAGCAGGTGGGGGAAGCAGAGAACCAGAGCATCACAATGCCAGGTGGTAAGTGTTACAACAGAGAAAAGAACAGACTGCTTTGAGGAAGGGCGGGTGGCCAAGGCTGGATGCCAGGGCTGGCAGGAATGGTGTCAGAAGGGAATGCTTCCTGGCAGGAACCTCAGCATTTCTCAAAGTGGTTTTTAATAGGAACGGAATAACTCCAGCTATTTAAACAGATCTCAGTGATTTCCTAATTGGTTTCACAAGCCCGTTTTGCCCCACATTCAATTACCTTTTCTTTGGAAATACGCTCCACTAACGCCAGGTCTAAATAAACCCCGAGTCATATAAACAACTCACAAGTGAAGCGTAACTGGAGACTGCTGTTTCAGATGAAGTTTAGAGTTGTTGGCCAGAAAGGCTTCTTCATGTTTAACTAAAGGGTTGCATTAACCCTGTGCAAACACTCATGGAAAGTTGGGTTGTTTTTCAGTAATGCTGGGTGGAGTCTATCCTGGGACTCACATCTTCACATGAGAATTAAGACATATTTTTTTTCTTTTTTTGCATTCCACCAAACACAGGGGAAAAAAACAGCCACTTGTTCACAGCATGTTTCCAAAGTATTCTCTGGGGGACAGTTAAAAGTTTTAGGGGGAAAAAAACGATTCTCTGGCCAAATACATTTGGGAAACATAGTTTAAACAAAGACAAAGAAGTTTCATCACTGTAGGCATGCTCAGGAAACATGGAACTTTGGAGTACAAGTCTCTAAGAGAGAGAAGTGAAGTGAAGTGAAGTGAAAGTCACCCAGTTGTGTCCGACTCTTTACGATCCTGTGGACTATACAGTTCCTGGAATTCTCCAGGCCAGAATACTGGAGTGGGTAGCCTTTCCCTTCTCCAGGGGATCTTCCCAACCCAGGGATCAAACCCAGGTCTCCCGCATTGCAGGCAGATTCTTTACTAGCTGAGCCACAAGGGAATCCCTAAGAGAGAGAAAGGTACCCTAATTATTGACCAGGGACTCCTTTCTTTATGAAGTATCTCTGAGACTGAGATCTCAGGATATACTTTAGGAAATGCTGACTTGTAGGTGTTTTGCATTTTAGGGTTCCTGCTGGTGACCTTAAAGACCTGGATCTCCCACTTACAAAGCAAAGCTTAGAAGTACAACAGGTGCTTTGGGGTCAAAAGAGCAACCTGAGACCACGTGAGTAACTACCTGTCCCTCCCAAGTTACTGTGGAAACTCCCAGAATCTGAGATGAGAGACAAACACCTCAATATCAGAAACCAGGGAGGATTGTTTGGGCAAGATGGGGTGAAGGGGAGTGCTAAGGAAGCACATGAAAGAAAAGAGAGGCTGTGGAAGGGTCCCCAGCAAGACCAAACTACAAGCTCAGAACTGCTTTGGCTTGACAGTGGCAAGAACGGGGGCAAGTCTTGAGGGAGTGCACCTTCCAGGTGCTCAGTGGTAAAGAATTTGTCTGCCAATGCAGGAGACGGGGGTTTGATCCCTGGGTCAGGAAAATCCCCTGGAGGAGGAAATGGCAATCTACTCAAGTATTCCTGCCTGGAGAATCCCATGGACAGCGGAGCCTGGCAGGCTATAGTCCAAAGGCTTGCAAAGAATCAGATGCACTCAGTAACTGAGCATGGACAAAGGAAGGGCTTAAGTCTGCAAACTGAAAGGGCCCACCTGGCACTGAGACGTGATATCAGATATGGAGGAAACATAGTCCAGAAGCCAGCAGAGGTGAGCAAGTAAACCAGGAAGATGGAAGAATTGTCAGTAACAGAGTCCTGGACTTGACTGCAAATGGCAAACCTGTTTCTTGAAAGACAGATGAATAACATAAATTAATGACCACATGCTCCAGTCCATGGGGTCGCAAAGAGTCAGACATGACTGAGCAACTGAACAACAACAACGTATCTAAAATCTAAATCGCAAATCCAAAGTCCCATATTATTTGCACATTTATTGACAGGTGTGGGGTAGGCAATCTCTCATAGTTTCTAAAACACATGGATTCTGGGGTATGGCCTCCATGGGGTTGAATTCCAGCATCCTCATCCACCAGCTATGTATCCAGCATGGCCCAGCCCTTACCTGTTTTCTCCCATCAGCTCACATCTCCCTGCTGTCTGTATACTCGACACGCACCCCTCCATCTGCATGGCCACTGCCTTCGTTCAGGCCTCACAATTTCTCCTGGGTCAGTCCTCTCTGGGCTCCCCCACCATCAGGCCTACCTTTGTCCCTCCTCTCACTTCAATCCAGCTTCTAGAATGATCTTTAAGAACTTTCAGTGGCTTTTAGTAACACTCCATAGAGAGCAGAGGAGGGTCCAAACCCCCAGGCTTAGCATACAAGGCCTCGCCTCCAGGATCTGAGTCTACCCACCTGTCCGGCCACACTCCCTCCAGCCACAGTCAATCACATGATTCCCAAGGCAGCACCTCTCTTCTCCCCGACATCAGAGCATCAGTAAGGCCTAGATTCATTCCCAGACTTGGCTGCTTACTAACTGTGTGAACTAGGCTGATTAAGTTGCTATGCTGACCCTTCAGCATGTGACCTGCAGGATGGAGGTTATCACAATGCCTGGACCTCATGAGAGTTGTTGTGAACACTGAAGTGGGCTTCCCTGGTGGCTCAGATGGTAAAGAATCTGCCTGCAATGTAGGAGACCTGGGTTCAATTCCCAGTTCAGCAAGATGCCCTGGAGAAGGGCAAGGCAACCCAGTTCAGTATTCTTCCCTGGAAAATCCCACAGACAGAGGAGCCTACAGAAGCAGGTTATAGTCCATGGGGTCGCAAAGAGTCAGACACAACTGAGTGACCACTTTCACAAACACTGAAGCACAATGCACAGAGTCCTTAGCATAGTGATTCGCACGTTGTGAACACTCTGAAATGAAGACCATGGTCATTACATAAGACATCTCTGCATGCCTAGAAAGCAATTTTTTCCACCTAGAAAACTCCTTTATGTTCACATTTCAGCTCAAACATTACTCTCCACCTATTAGACTTTCAGCGAGGCTTGGCCACAGAGCATAGGAGACAGCAGACAACCTTGACACTCCCAGTAGACGGGATCTCTTGTCCATGTGCTTCTCTCATGAGTCCTCTGTGTGACCCTTGATCTAGGGCTTTGCAATGACCCACACGCCTGTCTCCTCCACTGTCCTGTGACTTCTTTTAGTTTAATTAAATATTAACTTGTTTACTTATTTTGGCTGTGCTGGGTCTTCATTGCTGTGTGCAGGCTTTCTACAGTAGCAATGAGGTGGGGTCACACTCTTGTGGAGCATAGGCTTCTCATTGCAGTGGCTTCTCTTGTAGAGCACAGGCTTCGGTAGTTGTGGTGCACAGGCTTAGTTACCCCAAGACATGTGGGATCTTCCCAGACCAGGGATGGAACCAGTGTCCCCTGCATTGGCAGGCAGATTCTTAAGCAATGAACTACAAGGGAAGTCCACACTGTGAGCTTCTAAAGGGCAGGTGCTATATCAGACTCTCCCTAGGTTCCCCAGGAACTAGGAAAGTAACTGGCCCATGGCTTGTGCTCAGAAAGTATCCACTGAAAGAAATGGAAGAGTGGCTTTGCCCTGCTTGATAATGAGGAGGATGGAAGAGGTGGCCAATGCTCCATCTCACAAGTTAAGATCATGGCTCTGATGTCCAACCAGAATATCAAACATCAATATGTCCATCTTGGACAGGACAGAATGACTGAGGGTTGGTGAGAGGAGGGAATCCAGCCTTGTGGGTGCATAGCTTCCAACAGAAGAGCAGTCTTTGGAGACTTTCAAATGAAGGGGAAAAAAAAAAAAACACAACAAACACAGTGTTCAACCGGAAAACTGTGAGAAGCGCGGGGCTGTTGTGGATGAGCTCATGGTGGGGCTGAGCTGTCTGCTGAAATGGCAACACTGGCCTGACCACTGCAGATTATAGCCAAAACCCTGAAATAACCTCAGGCCTCTGGCATGCTGTGGCCAAGGCTTACTGAAAGTCCAGCAGCATCATGAAGGAAAGCATCAGCCTTGCCGATGAGAAAGCACCAGAGGCCGCCAAGAACCAAGCCTCTTCCTGATCAGGATGGTCCCAGAGGGAGGTAACCCGATCTCAGTCAAGCACACCCCCCTCCACCGGGGCAGATCCTGGCTCTCCTGTGCAGACACACAGCCAGTTAATCAGACATTTTCCACGGATTATTCTGTGGTGATGAACCAAGCACATCAGATGATGATGACTAGAGGAGAGGTCCCTGTGATAGACATGGAGTCTGGCTCAAAGCAGGATGCCAGTCTGAAAAATGCAAGGCGCTGGGGCAGTGACCATGGGGTGGAGGCAATTCCCATCTTCAGAATTCCAAAGCTACCCCTGGACTCTAAGCATACCTCACAAACTGGAAAATGCAACCTGCCGTTGGTGACCTCTTCTGCACCGAGGGTGATGTCTCCTTTGCTACGTTGAATACAGAGTATTGACTTCTTTAGAAGGAAGGATTAGACAGAGCAACTGTAGAACTCTGTTTTTTCTTTAGTCACACACCAGATTTTTTTTTAAATTTTTTAGCTGCACCCATGTAGCATGCCAGAATCTTAGTTCCCCAACCAGGGATGGAACCTGTGCCGCCTGCAGTGGAAGCACAGATTCTTAACCACTGGACCACCAGGGAAGTCCCTAGCTCAAATATTTCAAATGAAGCTTATACGGTATACTGGTGGTTCAGATGGTAAAGAATCTGTCTGCAATGAGGGACACCTGGGTTCAATCCCTGGGTCGGAAGATCCCCTGGAGAGGGCAATGGCAACCCACTCCAGTATTCTTGCCTGGAGAATCCCATGGACAGAGGAGCCTGGTGGGCTACAGTCCATGGGGTTGAAAAAAGTCTGATATGACTAAGCGACTAACATTTCACTTGCATAGAGTATACAATGCTGTGAGGCTAACTGGGAAAGTCACTGTGTAATAGAAAGGGTTTATGGAATATAGCAGAATTTTGGGGGATGTTAATATTTACGATGGAGTCAACAGGTACCAGGTAAAGTTTGCCTGCATAACTTGTTGGTTCAGAAATAAGCACAAGTGTTGCCAGGGGGCTGTCAAAGAATTATTCACAAGGTCCTTGCTGCTTCACAAAATCTACTGCTCCTACTCACCTTTAGAGACTTCTAAGGTCGCCTGTAGGTATTCTGAGCAACTTTGGTGCTTAGGCACCTTCATATCTCCTAACCAAGTCACTGTTTATAATTAAGGAGTTTGAGCCCATGAGCAAGTAGGGACAGCATTCCTCGTGGACATTTACAAGGCGTCATTCAAGCATCAAGTGAGTGGCCGTTCCAGTGCTCCGGTACCATGACCTTATTATAGAGTAAGCATGCCAATGACCTCATTCCAGCCACCTCATCTATGTCAGATGACTGTCTGTGCCATCTCAGAAGATTTCTGGGAAAGTGGATTCTATAAACATCTTTGGAAATTCTGGCAAAGAATTCTTTCAAAACCCATTCCCCTTAGGTTAACAACTATTTTTTTTTTTTAATCTAGGGAAGACCCTTTTCTTCTTTCCTTTCACACATCCATCCACCCATCTGGTCTGTTGTTGTTCAGTTACACAGTCATGTCCGATTCTTTGTGACCCCATGGACTGCAGCACACCAGACTTCCCTGTCCACCACAATCTCCTGGAGAGTGTGTGAAATAGTAATACATTTTATGTGCCAGGTCTGAGCTCACCACTGGGTTGAGAAAATGAAGCATGCATTTGGCCTTGAGGGCTCTAAATGTAAGTGAAAAATAGTGTATGATATGTGTAATGAATGGAGTTATCAATCACGTAAATACAGTCCACGCTATATCTAAAATGGATAACCAACAAGGACCTAGAGTAGAATAGCAGAGAGAACTCTGTTCAATGTTATGTGGCAGCCTGGATGGGAGAGGAGTTTGGGGAGAATGGGTACAAGTATAAAAATGGCTGAGTTACTCTGCTGTGCCCCTGAAACTATCACAACATTGCTAATTGGCTATACTCCAATATATTAAAAAAAAAGTTTAAATAGAAAAAAGCATGGAGTTATTAATCAAGAAACAGCATTAACAGCCACAGAACAAGACATATAGCAATTCATGATGCTGGAGGCATGATTGAATCGTCATGTGTGGATACAAGCTTAATTTCCAAAACTTCTATCTTTATAGAAACACAGCAACTAAATACAACCACCAAACCAAAAAAACAAAAATAAAAACAAAAACCAAAAACCACACACACAACAAACAAAATGGCACAATTTCTGAATTCATAGCAAACCGCTCAATCCAGTGGTATGAAATGTTGTTTAGAAAATTCTACTTGGTTGCCTAAAAATCCCATTTTCTCTGATGATGAAAGTCATGTAAAAACTTGGAAAATGCAAGACCAAAGAGAGAAGAAAAAAGTAACCAATAATCTACTACACAGAAATATGATTACTATTCTATGTACAATTTTTCAACACATAGATACACCATTCATTTATAATCTAAAAATAAAAGCGGGATCATGATTGCATAACCTGTCATTCTTTTTAATACTTCTTAGCACTTTGCTTCATTCTTTTTTTATTTTTAAAGATTTATCTGTTTATTTGGCTATGGCACGTGGGATCTTTGATCTTTATCATTTTGGCACACAGAATCTTTTAACTGCAGCATGTGAATTCTTAGTTGTAGCATGTGGGATCTAGTTCCCTGACCAGAGACTGAACCCAGGCCCCCGCATTGGGAGTGGAATCTCAGCCACTAGACTACTAGGAAAGGCTCATGCTCCATTCTCAAATACCTTCTGAAAGCACGCCTGTTTATGGTTGTCCAGTATCCTGTCATGGCTTCCCTGGTGACTCAGACAGTAAAGAATCCACCTGCAATGCAGAAGACCTGGGTTCCACCCCTGGGTTGGGAAGATCCGATGGAAGAAGGCATGGCAACCCACTCCAGTATTCTTGCCTGGAGAATCCCCAAGGACAGAGGAGCGTGGTGGGCTATGGTTCATGCAGTCACAAAGAGTTAGTCACGACTGAAGCAACTAAGCATAGCACACAGCACAGTATCCTATCATATAGACATTTCATGCTAGTTTTAGCCAATTCTTTATTGTTGAAATTTAGATATACTTTGAAATTTGAAACAATTCAAGGTTTTCACAACAATGTTTAACCATACAATACACACATCTCTGATTAATTCCTGCATATTGACTGCACATTTTAAGGCATTTAATATATATTCTCAAGTTATTCTACAGAAGGTTTGTACTGATTTAAATTCCCATCAGCAGAATATTCACCTTCCCAGGTGAATACAGAACCCGCCTGCCATGCAGGAGACTTAATGAGACATAGGTTCGATCTCTGGGTCAGGAAGATCCTCTGGGGAGGGTATGGCAACCCACGCCAGTATTCTCGCCTGGGAAATTCCACGGACAGAGAAGCCCGGCAGGCTTCAGTCCATAGGGCTGCAAAGAGTCGGACATGACTGAATCGACTGAGCACACATGCACAGCAGGACACAAAAGTGTCCATTTTTCTGAACCTTCCCAATAGTGTGTATTTTGTCTTATAAATTTTTTGCTACTTGATAGGTAAAAGAAGATGGTAAAAAATTATTTTAACTTGCAGTTCTAATGAACAGGAGGCTGAATTCTTTCCAGATGCTTAGCATGTGTGTGTATTCATATTTGTAAATGTATGTAACACCCTGTTCAGAGCTTTTGCTCATTTCTTCCTATTCAGTGAAAAATCCGCCTTTTGGTCCAAATTGTGCCCTCTGGAACTATCCTAAGTAAGTTTAATTCCTCCTTCATATGACACCCCCTCAAATACTTGAAGACAAAAGTCATGCCTTGCTTTCTCCAAGATAAACACTCCCAGCTCCTTCAACTGTTTCTCATGCGGCAAAGTTTCAAGGGCAGTTGTTGGAGATTTAATGCCTCACAAGCCTTTCCGCCCTGTTAGCCTGTACCCTTCAGCTCTCTTGGGTATAGAACTCCACAGGACTCAAGAAAAGCGGGCCCTGAATCACTTTTTTAGAATTTTTCTTTTTGGCCACATGACAAGTGGAATCTTAGCTCCCCAACCAGGGATCAAACCCATGTCCCCTGCATTGGAAGAGTGGAATCTTAACCACTGGACCACCAGGGAAGTCTTGCCCTGAATCCTCCTGGCAGACTCTCTGCATGCAGTCACCTGCCTGTACCTTTGCCCTCAGCCTCCTTTCTTGTGATAGGCAGGCATGGCACTCAAATAAAATGGTAGAAAAGAGCACTTTGAGGTCAGAAACAGGAAGAGAAGTTTGCCTGGTATAACAAGGATGATGAATTCAAATGAGGAGAGCATCAAGAAGGAGATGGTCCGCTGGTCCCAAGAGGCTGAATTTGGCAGGACCGGGGGAACTTTCTAGAGTCTCATCTGGGGAGCCTCTCCCGACGCTGGGGCAGGTAAAGGACCCCGCCTCCATCCACAGGGCTGACTGCCTGGTCACACCCTCCTGGAGTCATCTGTGTACCTGCTTGTCCCTCACCAACACATCTTTGCATTCCCCAAGGGCTGGGCCTCAGTCTAGTGCCCAAGAGCCTTGCTTAGCAGATGGCTTGGTTGAGGCCATCACATGTCCCAGAGAGCCATGGCTAGAAATCTTTCACCAGGCTGCCCACAGCCCTTTGCTCTTCTTTGCTTCTCATCAAACAACCTTCCAGCATAAATCTGTTGTCTCAAGTACTTTCAAACCTCATAGATTTCCCGGACAATAGCCATGGGCATCCACGCCAGTGACAAGGAAGCCCCAGGGCATCACAGAGTTGTACCTGATTAACATGTCAGCTTTGGAGGACTCTCTTTAAGAATCCTGGGTCTGATGAGTTCTGCAGCATGGTCAAGACTATGGAACTACAAAGCTAGGGTCCAGGCTCTGGACACTGTAAACGAATCACTGCCTTCTGAGTTCCGGTCTTTGAGCTCAACCTTAAGGCAAGCAACACCTTGATGATTTTATGCATTATGATCTAAGTATGGGCTTCCTAGGTGGTGTAGTAGTAAAGAATCTGCCTGCCAATACAGGATATGCAAGAGATGCAGATTCCATCCCTGGGCTGGGAAGATCTCCTGGAGGAGGGAATGGCAACCCATTTTAATATTCTTGCCTGGAAAATTCCATGGACAGAGGAGCCTGGTGGGCTACCATCCATAGTGTCGCAAAGAGTAGGACAGGACTGAGCAACTGAGCACAGGCACGAGCATGGTCTAAGTAGAAAAACATATACAAATAAGATATACTATAAATAAATCCGATATATCAATATCTATGTATATCTCAAACATTAAACATTGCCAACTTATCGCAAGATTAATATAAAACCTCACAGTAAAGACCTATTTACCTCAGTTCTTATTACCTGATACATTGCACCTGGATTTCAACAAAGATTTACAAGATATGCTAAAAGGCAGGAACAAACATAGCTCAAAGAGACAACTAAATATCAGAACCAGACTCAGATATGACATGGATTTTGAAATGACTAGGCTGGGAATTTAAAATAACTATGATTAATATGTTCAAAGCGCTAGTGGAAGAAGTAGATAAAATTAAGAACATATGGGTAATGTAAACAGAGAGATTGAAACTCTAAAAAAGAATAAAAAGGAAATGCTAGAAAAACAAAAAAACACTAACAGAAAACAATGCCTTTGACAGTCTCATCGACTGGATATACTCAAGAAGAGAATTAGTGAGCTTGCAGATATATCAATTGACATTTCCAAAACTTAAATGCAAAGACAAAAAACAATAAAAAACCCAGAACAGAATACCCCCAAACATTAGTCCAGTTTCAAAAGATATACGTGTAATTGGAATACCAAAAGGAGAATAGAATGAAACAAAAGAAATATTTGAAGAAATAATGTCCAAGAATTTTCCAAAGTTAATGACAGACCCCAAACCACAGATGCAAGAAGCTCAGAAAAAATACCAACCAGTACAAATAATCAACGGGGCTTCCCTAGTGGCTCAATGGTAAAAATCCACCTGCCAAGTAGGAGATGCAGGTTCAATCCCCAGGCTGGAGAGATCCCCTGGAAAAGGAAATGGCAACCCACTCTAGGAGTCTTGCCTAGAGAATCCCAAAGACAGGGGAGCCTTGTGGGCTACAGTCCATGGGGTCACAAAGAGTTGGACACAACTCAGGGACTAAACAACAACAACAACGATAACCAAAAAATCCCACAAAAACTAAACAAACTATACTATCATATTCAAACTGCAAAAATCCAAAAACAAAGAAAAATCTTGAAAGAAGCCAGAAAAAAAGTCCCACACTACATATAGAAAAATGAGGATAAGAATCACATAGACTTCTCATCAGAAACCATGCAAACAATAAAGTGAAGTGAATATTTAAAGTGTGGAAAGAAAATAACCACCAACCTAAAATTCTATATCCAGTGAAATTATCCTTCAAGCGTGAAGGAGAAATAATGACCTTCTATGAAAAACAAAAATGGTGAGAATTTATCACCAGCAGAGTTGTCCTGTAAGGAATGTTAAAAAGAAGGTCTTCATGAAGAAGGAAATTATACAGATCAGAAACTCAGATCTCCACAAAGGAAGGAAGAGCATCAGCGAAGGAATATAATTAAGGTAAAATAAAATATTCACACACTATAAAATTTGCCATCTTAAAGAATACAATTCAGTGGTTTTTAGTAGATTCGCACAGTTATGCAGCTATTACTACTATCTAAATATAGAACATTTTTGTCACCTCAGAAAGAAACACAACTCTGAATATTCATTTGAAGAACTGATGCTGAAGCTGAAGCTCCAACTCTTTGGCCACCTGACTAGAAGAGCCTACTCATTGGAAAAGACCCTGTGCTGGGAAAGATTGAAGGCAAAGAGAGAAGGGGATGGTAGAGGATGAGATGACTGGATGACATCACTGACTCAATGGACATGAATTTGCGCAAACTCTGGGAGATGGTGGAGGACAGAGGGGCCCGGCGTACTGCAATTCATGGGGTTACAGAGTAGGACATGACTTAGCAACTGAACAATAATAACCCATTAGCAGTCACTCTCAATTTTTCTCTCGCCCCAGAACCTGGAAACCACAAATCTACTTTTTGTTTCAATGGATTTGCCTATTCTGGACGTTTCACATAAATGAAATTGTAATGTGGCCTTTTGTGTCTAACTTTCTTTTACTTAGCATGATGTTTTCAAGGTTCACCCATATTACAGCATGAATCAGTACTTCATTGCTTTTTCCCCTCTCTCTCCAGCCCTGGTATCTGCCAGTCAATTTTAATTGTGGGATAATTCTTTACAGTGTTGTTTAAGTTTCTTCTGTAAGCAGTGTGAATCAGCTATAAGTATACATATAACCCCTCCCTCTTTTTTTTTTCTTTTTTTTTCCCAACTGTCTTATCCTCTGTCATCCCCTTTTCCTCCTACCTTCAATCTTTCCCAGCATCAGGGTCTTTTCCAAGGAGTCGGTTCTTCACATCAGGTGGCCAAAGTATTGGAGTTTCAGCTTCAGCATCAGTCCTTCTAATGAATATTCAGGACTGATTTCTTTTAGGATTGACTGGTTTGATCTCCTTACAGTCCAAAGGACTCTCAAAGCTAAACAGTGTTTAACTTTATTCTTTCAGAAGATTTAGGGCTGATTGTATCTATCCTGAAGAAATCTTTATAACTATTAACTGTTAATTTGTATGAAGAAATATACAAAATAATTGAAAGGCATTTTTAAGTTTTAGACCTGGAAGGTCGCTATAAATTTCTTCTAGAGGATTAATGCTCTTCTCATTAGCTTTATTTTTTTTTTTCCTTATTTGTAAAAAAATTGTGATTTAATTATTTTTATTTTTTTCATTTATTTTTATTAGTTGGAGGCTAATTACTTTACAATATTGTAGTGGTTTTTGTCATACATTGACATGAATCAGCCATGGATTTACATGTATTCCCCATCCTGATCCCCCCCTCCCACCTCCCTCTCTACCCAATCCCTCTGGGTCTTCCCAATGCACCAGGCCCGAGCACTTGTGTCGTGCATCCAACCTGGGCTGGTGATCTGTTTCACCATAGATAATATACATAGCCTCCCTCCCACCTCTGCCATCACACTCTTCTAGATCATCACAGAATACTGAACTGAGCTCCCTGTGATATATAGAAGCTTTCCACTAGCTATTTTGCACATGGTATTGTATTAATGTATATATCAATGCTACTCTCTATTTGTCCCACCCTTTCCTTCTCCTTCACTGCTTTTTATTGCTGAATTATTATTAGCTTAGCTTAGTGCATTGAAGCTATCATAAGGGAATACCACTTTTTATTTATCCATAAATGTATACGTGTAATTTGATTCCATATTTTGGCCACCATGAATAATGCTGCTATGAACATTCAGGTACAATTTTCTTTGTGAATATAAGCTTTCAGTTCTCTTGAGTATATATCTTGGAGTGAAACTGCTGAGTCATATGGCAACTCTAGGCTCAACATTTTGAGGAACTTCCAGACTGTTTTCCAAAGCAGCTGCTTCATTTTACACCCCCACCAGCAAAGGATGAGGGTTCTGGTTGCTCCAAACCCTTACCAACATGCATTATTGTCTATTTTAACCATACTAGTGAGTGTGAGAGGTATTTCATCACTGTGGTTTTGATTTGCATTTCTCTGGCGACTTGAATACAATTATCATTTCAAATGTCCCTCTGACTTTCCAGAGAGCTCTCAGTGACAGATCACAGAAAGGATTTGTGAGGCGCCAATCACCTTTGCAGGATCACTCTTTTACAAACCTTTGTTTCAAGTAGCAAGATTTTTTTTTCCATTACAAAGACCATTACATTCTAACTACAATGGAAAATAAGAGTATTTTCCAGTCTCTTTATATAAGAATGCATTTCTAACAGGATATCATGGTGACATGAACCAGCATTCAATCCCCTGGGAATGAAGATGCAGGTTCTCCTTACCTGCTGGTGGCCAAGCCTTGATGTAGCCTGTGCAGTGGACCACAGCATACTGGGCTTCTCCTTCCTTCACAGGGCCAAGGCCATTCCTAGAGAAAGAACATCATGAGCAGGCTTTCAGCACCTGGGGGTGAGGCAAGGATGCCCATGACTCCTTTAGTACCTAAGCTTCTGGGTTCACCTGTTGACCTTGTGTTTCTGAATCTTCACTTCCCAGCATCCTCCTTTCCCTCCTCCCTCATAGTATGCATGTCCACAATAAATCCACCCAACACCTTTCTCAGCTGAGCCACAGTAACTCTGAAGTGTGAGTCTCTTGGTGCTTTCCATGGCTAACTTGTCTTCAAGTTCAGCTATTCCTTAGCTTAATGCATTGAAGCTATCTACTGGCATAGCCCCGAAACATCCATCATGCCTACTGGGACTTTCCTGGTGGTCCAGGGACTAGTACTCTGTGCTCTCAAAGCAGGGGGCCTAGATTCGATCCTTGGTCAGGAAACTAGATCCCACATGCTGCAACTAAAGATCCCATGTGCCACACCTAAGACCCAGCACAGCCGAATAAATATTTTTAAAAATAAAGATAAAAACTGAAAGGCCTACTGACCTGAACCTCTTCCTCATGGTGGTTAGTCTGTTTAGAGGAAGATGGTCCAAAGGAGCATTTCCACACCTAAGATGTGAGAAACACATTAGAACGGGTGAAGAGCCAGCCAACCTTATAAAGCCCACAGTGCTGCAGGCAAGTATATTGTTGTTCAGTCACTCAGTCATGTCTGACTCTTTGTGACCCTCTTTGGACTGAGGCACACCAGGCCTCCCTGTCCTTCACTATCTCCTGGAGTTTGATCAAACTCATGTCCATTGAGTCAGTGATGTCATCCAACCACCTCATCCTCTGCCACCCCCTTCTCCTCCTGCCCTCAGTCTTTCCCAGCATCAGGGTCTTTCCCAAAGAGTTGTCTCCCCGTATCAGGTGGCCAAAGTACTAAATCTTCAGCTTTAGCATCAGTCCTTCCAATGAATATTCAGGGTTGATTTCCTTTAGGACTGACTGGTTTGACCTTAAGGCAAGTATATGGACCTTATCTAATGTGACCACACTTACTCAGGTGAGCCATATAGCTAATTTCTTCCCAAAGTGCAGAAGCCGGGCTGCATGTCTATGATCATCACCGAAGGCAAGGGAGGGGACCCATTCTTCAGTGCACAGGTAGACGATCTCTGGCCCAGCCCAGGAGCCAGAGACCTATGGACAGACACATACTCCACCCTGCAGATCATTTCAGTGTAACTTGGGGGCTTTCAGGGAACAAGGGAAGGGTGGTGATGACAGCTACAGCATCTCTTCAGGCCCAAGCAGAGGCATCAACTCAAAACAGATGTTGCCAGTTGACAAACAGAATCATCTTCTCAGGCTTCAGACTAACAGTGTAGAAAGTCTCTCCTCCCCTGCAATGTTCTGGCACTAGTAATGAGCAAACCACTGTGAGCCTGTGAATGGCAACAGACAAACTGGGGACAGGAGGGGGATGAGTCTGGAATCAGATCTTTCTATGGGTCCTTCTCTGGGAGGCAGGGGGTGCGAGGTGTCCCATTGCCCTTTCAAGCAGCATCGTTTCTGCCTCCCTTCTCCATAACTGTCTCCACATCCCAGGCTCCAAGTATCCACAGCCTGCACTGTGGTCAACCTCTGACCTGTGTTCTCATTTCGCACTTCCATTTCCCAACTTCACAGTAGATGATGTCCTCAATGTCTCGGTATTCAGTGCAGCAAAGACAAGAGTCCATTTATATTCTGAGGCCTGGGGCAGCTGCCAGAATGGGCATGTTTTCAAAGCAGGATCCATCCAAGAGGTAGCTGCCTAGGGATGCTGGCACAGCCCTCTGCCCTCTGGCAGGTTGTGCCCAGTGTCTTCCTGAAACTAAGCTGCTTTATTTGGAGGGGAAGGCCATGCTCTCAGCAGATGGCAGTGCTCCTTGCCTCACAGGTAAATCCAGGTAGTGTGGGCGTGGCACTGGAAAAAGCAACCCAAAGGTACCAGGGCAGGGAGGGGACCACCTGGTTCTGGTCGATAGGTCAGTGATACTGGTATTGGAGAGCTTCCCAGGTGGCACAGTGGTAAAGAATCTGCCTGCCAATGCAAGAGACCTGGGTTTGATCCCTGGGTCAGGAAGATCTCTTGGAGGAATAAATTGCAATCCATTCCAGTATTCCTGCCTGGAAAATTCCATGGATAAAGGAGCCTCGCAGGCTTTAGTCCATGGGGTTGTAAAGAGCTGGAAACGACTAAGGAACTAGGCACAGCACAGTAATGATATTAGAGAGACTTCCCTTGTGGTCCAGTGGCTAAGACTCTGTGCTCCCAATGCAGGGGGCCTGGGGTCAATCCCTAGTCAGGGAACTAAATCCCACATGCTTCAATTAATACTTTGCATGCTGCAACTAAAGATTCTGCATGCTACAATGAAGATCAAATATCCTGCGTGCTATAAATAAGACCCAGCACAGACAAATAAATTAATTAAATAAGGGCACTGGAGGCTACTTAGGAATGAAATACTTCATACTTCCAATAAATTTATGCACAAGGCAACTTCTTAGAAGGTGCAATGAAGAATTCACCCTGTTGTGCTACAGTGAATGTCCCTCTAGCTAGGACGGGCATTTACTCTATTGGCCAAAGTACTGAGGAAAGCCCTTGCTGTGCTGGACTACATTAACTGATGCATTCTGTCCCTGGTGGACACTAATGCATGTGAGTCTGAGCCATTCAGCTTGCCCCTGCCGGCTGAACAGACGGAGTTGTGCAGTTGTTAGGTTGCTCAGTCATGTCCGATTCTCTGTGATCGCCAGGCTTCCCTGTCCTTCACCATCTCTCCGGAGTTTGCTCAAAGTCACATCCAAGGAGTCGGTGATGCCATCCAACTATCTCACCCTTTGTTGCCCCCTTCTCCTCCTGCCTTCAGTCTTTCCCAACATGAGGGTCTTTTCCAATCTCACAGATGTCAACCCTCAACTCTGTATTTTCAGCCTCAAGCTCTCCCATGAATTCCAGAATCGTACGTCCAACTGCCAACTCCTCATCTCCATTTACAGATGAGACAGACCAAGAAGGAGGTGACATGGGGCTGTAGTCAGGAGGTGACGTCACCAGGGTAAAGGTGTGATCTGAGACCCCCTCAGGATGCTCAGCAGCAGGGGGGGAAGGGAGTAGCCCCACCAGAGCCCCAGCCCACTGCTCCCCCAAACAGACCTCATCCTGCAGATGAAGGACCTCCGGGAACCCATGCACATCCTCATGGATGACTGCTGCCCTTCTTTCTTGACTGTCCCGGTCTTCAGGTCCAAGATCCGGCCTGAGACAGAGACAGAGAGAGAGAAAAGATATTTGCATGAACCTCTGTCTTTGATTGTGGGGTACAGGTGAGGGGAGAGCTCTCCAAGTGAAAACACATGGGGCCATGCAAATTGTTTCTTGGAATTCCCAACATTCTTTAAGCAATGAAATCCACACAATCCTAATGCTTTGTTTTCTTCAAAGAATTGTCCACACCCGCTGTCTCTGCTCTGTCCAATTCCATCACAAGTCCCCCCAGTTTGGCTTTGTCTTCCACGGCTTCATGGAAACGGCATTGCTAAATCCAAAACATGCTTTCCCTTTGACTTATCTGACTGTTTTTGCTGAGGCACAAAGATTCTTGAAAATCTTCCCTCCCCTTGGTTTCTGACAAGCACTCTCCACTCACATCCCCCAGAGGCTCCTCCCTCTCCCAGAGGCTCCAACCTCAGCCATCTTCTCTCCTTGTTCTATGTATCCCTTATGACAGGAGTCCCCAACCTCCGGGCCATGGACTGGTCCCTCCAGTCAGATCAGCAGCAGCATCAGATTAGAAATAAAGTACACAAGAAATGTAATGCATCTAAATCATCCCGAAACCATCACCTCTACCCTAACGAACCTACATTTACACCTCCAACACCAAGATCTAAACCACCAGTGGATGACTGCACACCTCAAAGGCAGCATCAACCACACCCAGACACCAGCTAAAGCATCTCCAGCCAACAACAATTGAAGTCAGAATTCTAAATGTCATTTCACCTTCCTCTCCCTCACCTCCCAAACACTCAGTCTTGCCATCTTGTCTGGCTCATCATTTATTCCTCAAGGGAGACTCACTTCCAGCCCTCAGCATCCTTTCTCCTTGATCCACCTTTCACATGACTGATGGCTTTCTAAACAAAACATATCTGACTGTGCACCTCTTGGTTTAAAACTGCATTGCTAGATATAAGTCCCTGTTGATTATTTATTTTATATGGTGTGTGTGTATTAGTCACTCTGTCATGTCCAACTCTCTGAGACCCCATGGACTGTAGCCCACCAGGCTCTTCTGTCCATGGTATTCTCCAGGTGAGAATACTGGAGTGAGTTGTCACTCCCTTCTCCAGGGAATCTTCCCAAACCTGGGATTAAACCCAGGTCTCTTGCATTGCAGGCAATTCTTTGCCATCTGAGCCATCAGAGAAGCTCCATATAGTGGTGTGTATATCCCGACCTCTTCATGTATCCCTACTGTAAAGCACAGAGAGCTCTACTCAATACTCTGTAATAACCTATATGAGAAAAAAATCTGAAAAAGAATAGATACACGTATTTGTTGTTCGGCTGCTCACTCATAACCAACTCTTTGCAACTCCATGGACTGTAGCCCGCCAGGATCTTCTGTCCATGGAATTTTCCAGGCAAGAATACTGGAGTGGGTTGCCATTTCCTACTCTAGAGGGTCTTCCTGACCCAGGGATAGAACCTGTATCTGCTATGTCTCCTACATTAACTGGCGACTCTTTACTGTTGCACCATCAGACAAGCCCAGATACATGTGTAACTAAATCACATTGCTGTACATCTGAAACTAATACAACATTGTAAACAATTGTACTCCAGTAGAAAATAAAAAACTTTTAAAACTGCACTGCGTACAGGAGCTCCTTAGAGAGTCTTTGGTCCCTGTCTGCCACTCAACCTCATTTCCCCTACACTTCCAAGTGTCCTGTCCAAGAGAAACATACTAAGAGCCACCTATGTGATTGTAAATGTTCTAACAGAAGCGGTTTTTAAAAAGTTAAAAGAAACGGGTAAAATTACTTCTAAAAATATACCCCAAACATTATCCTTTCAACATGCAATTCATGCAAAAATTATTAATGGGCTATGTCGCTTTTTCTCATACTATATCTTTGAAACTGGGGTGTATCTTACAGGAGCAGCACATTTCAGTTCCAACTGGCCCCGTTTTGGGTGCTCAGTACCCAGATGTGGTTAGAGAGTTCCACACAGTGCAGGGAGCAGCTCTGTGGACTGTGCCTCATCAGAGCCCTCAGCAGGCAGGTGTTTCTCTGTGACTGTGGCCTCATCAGAGCCCTCGGCAGGCAGATGTTTCTGCAAGCGCCCTGTGCCCTCCCACATTTGCAGATGTGGTCCTTCCTGCCAGAAATTCTCTCCCTGTCCACACAAGCTGTCGTCCTAGTGAATTCACCCTTCAGGACCACCTCATATGGCACAGCCTCTGGGAAATCTTTTCTAGGTTCTTCATGCAGAGCTTCATGTCTGTTTCTTCGTTCTTTCCTTTTTCCCTTCTTTCCTCCCTCCCTTCCTTCCTTCCTTCCAAGACGTCAGACATGACTGAAGTGACCCAGTACACACGCACGTACATTTACACTGTTATTACATATAGCCGTTACAAGTAATCAAGAAATTAATTAAAGTGTACAGGAGAGGGACTTCTCTGGCAGTCCAGTGGGTAAGACTCTAAGCTTCCACTGCAGGGCACAAAGGTTTGATCCTTGGTTGGGGAGCTAAGACCCTACATGATGTGAGATACAGCCAAGGATATGTACAAATGCTATACGATTTTATGTAAGAGATACTACCCCATTTCATAGAAGAGATTTGAGCCTCTGTGGATTTTGCTTTCTGTGTCAGGTCCTGCATGGGCACTGAGGCAGGACTATATATGCTAGTTGGACTGAGTCATTTTTACCTATCCACGAAAGGACTGTTTAACACAATTGGCATTAAGTAACATGCTAGTATGGGGGCTTCCCAGACGGTTCAGTGGTAAAGAATCCACCTGCCAATGCAGGAGCTGCAGGAGACAAGGGTTCGACCCCTGGGCCGGGAAGATCCCCTGGAGGAGGAAATGACTATCCACTCCAGTATTCTTGCCAAGAGAATCCCATGGACAGAGGAGCCTGGTGGGCTACAGTCCATGGGGTCGCAAAGAGTCCCACACAACCAAGCAACTAACACTTTTTTCTTTCATTGAATCTATCATGATAACCCTTCTGCTCCAAGCTTTTTGGTCCTTTGGCCATGAGACATGTGGAATCCCAGCTCCCCAACCAGGGATCGAACTCATACCACCCCACACCACCCCCTACTGCAGTGGAAGTCAAAGTCCCAGCCACTGGACCGCCAGGGAAGTCCCTGAATGGGTTTCTATCACTTGAAATAAAAAAGCCCTTGAAGAAGGCACCCCCCCCCCACCAGCCAAAATGACTCACACTCCCAAGCAGAGAAGAGGCAGAAGGGGCTTTGAATGGCGGGATCAGCTATCTTTCCCCATTACCTTCTGCTGCAGCAGCTGGGACCCTGCAGCCTTCATACCCCATGTGGACCAGGACTCTGTAGGGTGTGAGGTGCTCAGCTCCCTAAACACCAGCAATTACATCATGCCCACTACGGAGCCACACATCTTTAAGCAGGACATGTATCCCAGAATTCAAGCCTATCAGGGGCCCAGCTCTCAGTCTGCTGATCGGGGGTGGGGGAGACTCTGGCACTTCCCACGCAGAGGAGACCCTAGGTGTCTGTCAGCGATTCAGTGCTGTCTGCATCCCAGGTTTGACACCTGTCTATCAGATGTCTTCTTTTCACGGCTGTTTTAGTGGGAATTGTCACTGGCTTTGACATTCGCCAAACGGCAAACGGCTTCAGCTGAGAAAAGGGCCAGCCTGAGAGTCTGTCAAATTCCAAAGTGTGCTCTGAAAATAAATCACAGCTGTGAAGCATATGAGCCCT
The DNA here is from genome assembly GCF_963930625.1 of Muntiacus reevesi. NCBI lineage: Eukaryota > Metazoa > Chordata > Mammalia > Artiodactyla > Cervidae > Muntiacus > Muntiacus reevesi. The sequence goes on along the minus strand of NC_089263.1, from coordinate 24,667,507 downwards.
GGAACATGAGGAAATGAGAAAACACACTTCCACAGTCTGCTGTCGTGACCCCGAGGGATGACTCCTTCAGAGTTTATTTCTCTGTGTGCTTCTCCAATTTCCTCTGGCACAATGAACCCCCTTTCCAGGCTCCTTGGGAATGGAAAGCATGCCTACTTTCTGCAATAGGTGTGTTCCTGAGGGCTAATGGAAACTGGATTTTCAACAGATTTAATAGCAGAGAAGATGTATGGAGGTATGAGACTATCCCCTGGCCCTGGGCAGTGAGTCCCAGCATGATGGACTGAGAATCACTCCCTATGCCATGGACAGCTGGGAAGTGGGTTTACTGGGAAGTGGGTTTACTTATGATAGGGTTCCCCAGAATATGGAGACATACCCACTATTAATACTGCTCTTCCCATGTGGCACAAGTGGTAAAGTACCCGGCTGCCAAGGCAGGAGACACAAGAGACACAGGTTTGATCTTTGATCCCTGGGTTGGAAAGATCCCCTGGAGTAGGAAGTGGCAACCCACTCCAGTATTCTTGCTTGGAGAATCCCATGGAGAGAAGCCTGGTGGACTACTGTCTATGAGATCACAAAGAGTCAGATATGACTGAGCGTGTGCGTACACACACACACACACACACTGCTTTTACTTCTTTCTTGACACACAGAAACCTCAGGTCTGCTTAGAACCATGGGTCTGGATTTCTAGGGCAGGTCCCCAGTGGGTCCCTAAGATGCACCATCAACCAGACCAATGCTGACCCCTTCCAGAGCCTCCTCCCACCCCCAACCACATCCATTGGGTCAGGAGGACTCCCTCCTTGTCAATCCCATCACTGGCTGGTCCCACCATGAATCCCATCTTGCTTTCCTGCAGCCAGTGCCTAAATTCCCGGCCACTCCGTCACTTCTCCTCTCTGTCCTCTTTACCGCCATCCCAGCCCCCTGCCCCTCTCCTCCCTAATCTCCTCCAGGGTGCCCTCTGGAACGTCCACTCTGAAATAAACAACCGTTTACATCCTCAACTCCTTTCAGAAAGCCTGACCTTCTTTCTTGGTGGCATCACTTCTCAGAAGAAACCTGTTGTCTCATATCCTATGTGTTACGGGCTCAGAGGCAAGTCTGCCATCTTCCTGGGCATCCAGAGCCCTTCCAAGTCAGCACTCCTCTCACATTACCCTGGCTCCTCCCAGACACACCAGGTCAGCCTCATCCACCCACATGCCCTTGTGGTCTCTGGAGTCTTCCCACCTTAGGGTCACTCTCCTCTTTCATTTTAGACATCAGCACGTCACTCATACTCTTTCTCTTTGCCCTCAAGACGTGCTACCATCCATCATGGATGGGCTCGGCATCCATGTGAAGGATCCACCCAACCTCCCTACCTCTGTCCTTGCCTTCCTCAACTCTGAGCATGCTCCCCCCACTCCCTGGCAGACAGTACACCCACCACCATTTTGCGAAACTCACAGGCATCAACAACTGCTCCCTCTGAGGCTTTACATTCAGATATCCCCTTCTGGACCACAACATCCACATCCACTAGTCCCTTCACTCTGGCTCTCTGGCTTCATCGTTCTTTGAACGTAGTCAGTCCAGTGCCCAAAGCCTCCCACCCAATCAGCTTCCTTCTTTTAGGACAAAAGCCACAAGCTTTTTTCTGAGCTGGTCACCAGGGCAGAGGGCTCACATTACACAATGGCCCCTTTGCCAAAGAAGCCCCAGAAATGTTCCACACAACAGGCAGCTGCAGAAGCAGATATTTTGTCTGAATTCAATGTATGAAGGAGAACCGTTGACGACATAGCCCAAATCTTGGAGAGATTTGATGACATAGCCCAAATCTGAAGTTGTTGTTCTTCAGACAACTCAGTCTGTGTCCAATTCTTTGCGACTCCATGGACTGCAGCACACCAGGCTTCCCTATCCCTCACCATCTCCTGGAGGTTGCTCAAACTCATGTCAATTGAGTCGGTGATACCATCCAACCATCTCGTCCTCTGTTGCCCTCTTCTCTTTCTGCCTTCAATCTTTCCCAGGATCAGGATCTTTTCCTATGAGTCAACTCTTCACATCAGGTGGCCAAAATACTGGAGTTTCAGCTTTAGCATCAGTCCATCCAGTGAGTATTCAGGGTTGATTTCACTTAAGATAGACTGGTTTGATCTCCTTGCTGTCCAAGGGACTCTCAAGAGTCTTCTCCAGCACCACAGTTCAAAAGCATCAATTCTTTGGCACTCAGCCTTCTTTACAGCCCAGTTATCACAACCGTGCATGACTACTGGAATGACTATAGACTTGACTATATGAACCTTTGTCAGCAAAGTGATGTCTTTGCTTTCTAACACACTGTCTAGGTTTGCCACTTCAAAGTGAACAGGGCAGCAACAATAGGAGTCACAGCTCCTGTGTGTGCAAGTGTGGGAGAGGAGCAGGTCACCTTCTTTCTCTGTGTTTGGTCTCCTTCACTTGAAACAGGATCAGACCTGCCTGCTTTGACAGTTCTGTGGGGATTCAAAGACTTAAACAGAGGAGCTCAATAACCTCCTTTGAGAATTAGAATATAAGTGACTGGCAGGCTCCAGGCAGCCACTTTGTGAGCTTTAAGATAACTGTGTTGAAATACAGAGCAAAGGTCTGAGAAGCTCTCTTAGAGTTGGCCCAGCCCCTGCCTCTTGGCTGCTCTAAGAATAATGCACACAACACTGCCTCAGGCTAAAAGGTTGAAGAACTCCTTACTTTTTTCCTTAAAATAAAAAATTTTAAATTATAAAACTAAAGTGTTAGTCACTCAGTTGTGTCCAACTCTTTATGACCCCATTAACTGTAGCCCACCAGGCTCCTCTGTCCATGGAATTCTTCAGGCAAGAATACTGGAGTGGGTTGCCTTTCCCTTCTCCAGGGCATCTTCTCAACTCAGGGATTGAACCTCAGTCTCCTGCATTGCAGGCGTATTCTTTACCATCTGAGCCACCATGGAAGCCTCTAAAACTAAAGTGATCTTAAAAAAAAAAAAAAAAAAAAAAATCAAGCAACCATACATACAGTAAAAGCCCAGATAATCTTCCTCTCTAAACTATTGAGTTACCAAAAAGTTCGTTCAGATTTTTCCGTCACATTGTACAGGAAAACCCGAAGCACATTTTTGACCAATCCAATATCAACACTTAGGCATATTTTCTATCAATCTTTTTTCTATGCGTGTCTGCTCATTTCTTTTAACTAAATGAGGTTTCATGGTGTATATTTTTCCACTTTTTATTACAACATAAACTCATAAGGATTTAATCATCAATATTATTTGAAAGGCTCTGTGGTATTATTTTGAGTAGAGAATTTATTATTGGATATTAACTCACTCCTAGGTTTCCCACAGCAAATAATGCAGTGGTAAACAACTATAAAGGAAAAAATAGCCGTATCATCTTAGGACAGATTCCTGAAAATGGAATTACTACATCAAATGAAAAAAATTTTAAGGCTTTTAATACCAGCTCCTAGTGAACCCTGTGACCAACACATTGACCAATATTCAGTGTTTCCACTCCATGGAATGGAAAAAATTATGACGAATCTCAGATTTTAACTACAATTTTTCAAAGACAGTTAAAAAGAAAAGATGCTTTAGAATAAGAGTTGGCAAACTCTGACCTATGACCCACAGCTGGCTCAGTCTCTGGTTTTTAAATATTTATTGGAACACAGCCCTGGCCATTCACTTATTTACTGCCTATGGTTGCTTCCAGGCTATGAAGGCAGAATTGAGTAATTAATTGTGAAAGAGAATAAATACATGGCTCACAAAGCCAAAAATATTTCCTATCTGACCCTTTACAAAAAAACATTTGCTGACTCCTACATTAGAAGAGCAATGATTATAATGATTCCAACAACAGAGTAGTCTTTTATATGGGCAGAGGGCCCTTCTATAACTGTTTTCAGTAAGCTGATTTTTTAAGTACTATTTTTGTCGGTAGTAGCTTTTTGAAACAAAGAAGGATCCTAAGTTTGTCTTGGATAAGATCACAAAAGAAGGCTTTGTGCTCATAAAACAGCTCCCCAGGCTACCACAGAAATACAAATATAAATTAGAATTATTTCATCAAAAGAATCCTTAACAAAACTGGAAACATCTTGGTTTAAAAGGGAGGAAAACAAGAGAAAATGATTAGCAACAAAAGCACAGTGATGGCTCCATGATGGACAATATTTGATGTTGTTCCAAAAATGTGTGGCCCCTGAAAGGGGAGCCCAGGGGCTGGAAGAGACTTTGGTTGCTGTTCCAGTGACAATGTGTCCTTCCTCATTCTCAAGAGGTTGAGCCCAGCCATGAGAGCAGCTGTGCACACAGGAATAAACACCACCCCCCACCCCACCTCCACAACACAGGAATCTAAGCAGTGTGCCCGAGGCCTGCTCCAGAACAAATGCTCCAGACTATAAACTGCATCTCTGGAGCCTGGGAGAGAGCCGCCCTTCTGCCACTGAGGTGGATACATCTTCTTCATAGTTCACTATCTCTGCCAGGTGTCGACACAGCTAAAGGGTACAAATATACCAATTCTCAAGTTGTTGCTATTGTTGTTTAGTTATTCAGTCATGTCATGTCCGACTCTTTGCGGCCCCTTGGACTGCAGCACACCCAGCTTCGCTGTCCTTCACCATCTCCTGGAGTTTGCTCAAACTTGTGTCCATTGAGTCGGTGATGCCATCCAACTATCTTATCCTCTGTCGCCCCCTTCTCCACCTGCCTTCAATCTTTCCCAGCATCAGGATATTTTCCAATGAGTCAGTTCTTCATATTAGGTGGGCCAAAGTATTGGTACTTCAGCTTCAGGTCCTTCCAATGAATAATCAAGGTTGATTTCCTTTAGGATTGACTGGTTTGATCTCCTTGTTTTCCAAGGAACCCTCAAGAGTCTTCTCTAGTACTCAAGTTGTAGCCAAATTATTTTCCTCTCAAACTAGAGGAGGGGTTTCTGGGGAGTAGTTATACTAAGAACATCTGTTTCTCTGCCCACCCAGAACTTTCTCCACCACAATGCTTTTGTAGTATTCTCTTTAAAAAGAGTTTTACTTTATTGTAGCTGATTTACAATGTGGTGTAAGTTTCAGGTACACAGCAAAGTGACTCAGCTAGACATACTCAGTCTCTTCAGCTGTATCCAACTCTTTGTGACCCCACAGGCTATATATAGCCCACCAGGCTCCTCTGCCCATGGGATTTTCCAGACAGGAATACTGGGAGGGTTGCCATGTCCTTCTCCAGGGGATCTTCCTGTCTCAGGGATGGAACCCGTGTCTTTTATATCTCCTGCACTAGCAGGTATGTTCTTTATCACTACCACCACCTGGGAAGTCCATCAGTTATACATACACATGAACATACATTCATTCTTTTTAACACTCTTGCCTCATATAGGTTATCACAGAATATTGGGTGCAGTTCCCTGTGCTATACAGTAGGTCCTTGTTGGTTACCTTGTGCTATTCCATTATTGGCTTCCCTGGTGGCTCAGATGGTTAAGAATCTGCCTGCAGTGTGAGAGACCTGGGTTCAATCCCTGGGTTGGGAAGATCTCCTGGAGAAGGGAATGGCGACCCACTCCAGTATTCTTGCCTGGAGAAATCCATGGACAGAGGAGCCTGGCAGGCTACTGTCTATGGGACTGCAAAGAGTAGGACATGATTGAGCAAATAACATGTATCATATTCCATTATTATGAAAGTCAAACAAGAAGTGGTCATCTTATAAGATCCCATCTCGCAGGCTACAGTGATTGGGTTGAGTGTTGGGTACCTAATACAAGTTGGACCAATCATAGTACCTCATCCACCCTGTATCCATGGTGACTGACAGAGGACTGAGTAAATGACACAAGCTTGGAAGGAAAGTTATGACCAACCTAGACAGCATATTAAAAAGCAGAGACATTACTTTGCCAACAAAGATCCGTCTGGTCAAGGTTATGGTTTTTCCAGTGGTCATGTATGATGTGAGAGTTGGACTGTGAAAAAAGCTGAGCGCCAAAAAATTGATGCTTTTAAACTATGGTGTTGGAGAAGACTCTTGAGAGTCCCTTGGACTGCAAGGAGATCCAACCAGTCCATCCTAAAGGAGATCAGTCTTGGGTGTTCATTGGAAGGACTGATGCTGAAGCTGAAACTCCAATACTTTGGCCACCTCATGTGAAGAGCTGACTCATTGGAAAAGACCCTGATGATGGGAAGGATTGGGGGCAGGAGAAGAAGGGGATGACAGAGGATGAGACAGCTGGATGGCATCACCGACTCGATGGGCATGAGTTTGAGTAAACTCCAGGAGTTGGTGATGGACAGGGAGGCCCGGCGTGCTGCAATTCATGGGGTCGCAAAGAGTCGGACGCGACTGAGCGACTGAACTGAAATGAACTGAGGCCAATCCTAGCACCTCATCCACCTTATGCCCAAAGTGATTGGGTGAGGGCGGGGGAACCTGACACAAGTTGGACCAATTACCATACCTTACTCCTCCGTCCTTAGTGATTGGCCGGAAGACTAGGACATGATCCAGCCACATCAGTCAGAATCCTCCAAAGGCAAAATGTGACCACTTCTACCACTCCTCTCTTTTTCTTTAGGAATCTGAACATAATTTTTTTTTTTGAACATAATTTTTTCAGCGGTAATGAGTCCAACTTCATGGAGAATTGGATCTAAGACAATGAAGCTGATTCTAAGAAAGCAATGAAAACATAAACCAGTGAAAGAGTACCCTCTCAGTGTTCAAATCACTGGTGCCAGAAAGTTCCCTCTTTTAATGCTTAAACTAGCTCAATTTTAATTTCTGTCACTTGCCTGGAGAATCCCAAGGACAGAGTAGCCTGGAGGGCTACAGTCATAGAGTTGCAAAAAGTCGGACACACTTAAAGCATGCAACCAAATAGTCCAGATCAATACAACAATCTCTGACTTTGGACAGAAAAGGAAGGACAAAGGATCAACTTTTAGAGGATTTTACTAAGGGCCAGTTGTTATCATAAAATATTATTAAGCATTTTCTGTGCATTATTTGTTTGATCTACATCACAACCTGAGGATTTGGTCACAGTGGTGTACCAAGTTAGACTGGGGAGAAGGGTGTTGGGACTCACCAGTCTCAGAGGGGAGAAATATTTTATCACTGATATTGCCAAGAACTGCTGGTACAGGGTGATCATAAACAGCCATTAACTCTTACTAGGCTTTATTTTTTTTTTCCTGGAATAAAATTTCTTTACAATGTTGCTATAGTTTCTGCTATAAAACAACATGGATCAGCTATATGCATACATGTATCCCCTTCCTCTTGAGCCATGCCATCCCATTCCTCCAGGTCATCACAGAGCACCGACCTGAGCTCCCTGAGTTACAGTGCAGCTTCCCACTAGCTAGCTATTTTATACATGGTAGTGTATATATGGAGAAGGTGATGGCACCCCACTCCAGTACTCTAGCCTGGAAAATCCCATGGATGGAGAAGCCTGGTAGGCTGCAGTTCATGGGGTCACTAAGAGTCAGACACAACTGAGCGACTTCCCTTTCACTTTTCACTTTCATGCATTGGAGAAGGAAATGGCAACCCACTCCAGTGTTCTTGCCTGGAGAATCCCAGCGATGGCGGAGCCTGGTGGGCTGCCATCTATGGGGTCGCACAGAGTCGGACACGACTGAAGCGACTTAGCAGCAGCAGCAGCAGCACTGTATATATGTCAATGCTACTCTCTCAATTCATCCCACCCTCTCCTTCCTGCCTTGAGTCCACAAGTTCATTCTCTACATGTGTTTTGTGATTCTATATAAACAATGCAGCCCTTTATTCCTGGTACCCTGGGCAGAGACCCACAACATCCTCTTCTTGCTAGCCCCTGGGTGGATTGCCCCGTTCCCATGGGGAAACTAAAGCCCAAAGATACTGAAAAATCCAGCCAAGATGGGCCTCATCACAGAGGAGTGGGGAGTCAGGATCTGATCTAAAGTCTGTGCTCTTCACAGCATACTTCCCTCAGCAGAAAACAAGATAGCACCCACCAAGCAGAAGCAGATGGGCAGTGAGGGGACAGTAGGTCAGCCATCTGCAGGGGATTGTAGCCAGACAGTAGCTGTTTCAGGATCAGAAATGTAGACTGGGAAAATGCCAGTTTTTTCCCCCCTTGTTATTCTTATCATGTGTTTACTGCTTTTCAGTTTTTCCTTCTGATTTTAGAGACCTGTAGATCATGCTAGCCTGTCTCAGTCATCCCAAGGACATCACTGGAAGGGATTTACATCCGTATTTGAATGGAGTTCTGGAAGGGGCAGCACCCCTCAGGGCAGGTGTGGTTAGATGACCACACCTGCACATACTAACTAGCTTTTGCCTAATGACCCAGCATGGTTATTAGTGGGGTCTCTTTTCACTCTCAAAGTGTCCATGTTTGGATGGCAGACTCTATACATATGGTCTCTCTTTACAGGTGACCTCAGAGGAAATCAGGGTGAGAGATGGATCCTACCCTAGGAAGACGGAGAAACTCGGCTACATTTGAGGCTACCTAGCCCCCCGGTCCCTCACTCTGGCTCCTCTGCTCCTGGACAGGTTTCCCTTTTTTTTAAATTGGTAGAAAACTGTGTTACCATTTTGTGTTGGTTTCTGCCTGACAGCAACACAAATCAGTCATATTATATATATATATATATATATATATATATATATATATATATATATATATATATATATATATATAATTTGTATATATTTTTATATATATATATATATATAAAATCTCCATATATCCCTTCCCTCCCTCCCCTCCCTCCCCTCCCCTCACCACACCCCTCTAGGTCATTACAGAGCACTGGGCTGGGCTCCCTCTGTTATTTAGAAACTTCCCACCAGCTATCTGTTTTACACATGATAGTGTATATATGTCAATGCTACTCCCTCAATTTGTCCCCCCCTCACCTTCCCCACTGTATCCACAAGTCTGTTCTCTACTAGGTTTATCAGTACCATTTTTCTAGATTCTATATACATGTCTTAATATATGATATTTTTCTCTTTTTGACTGACTTTGCCTCTTACAAGGCTCTAGGTTCATCTACCTCACTACAATGGACTCAAATTTGTTTCTTTTCATTGCTGAGTGATAATCCACCGTATATATGCACTACAACTTCTTTACCCATTCATCTGCCGATGGACACCTAGTTGCTTCCATGTCCTGGCTATTATAAATAGTGCTGCAGTGAACATTGGGGTACATGTGTATTTTTGAATTGTGGTTTTCTCACGGTATATGCCCAACAGTGGGATTGCTGCGTCATATGGTAGAGACGGCCAATAAACACATGAAAAGATGCTCAACTCGCCCATTACTAGAGAAATGCAAATCATAACTAAAATGAAGTATCACCTCACACCAGCTAGAATAGCCATCGCCAAAAAGTCTACAAACAATAAATGCTGGAGAGGATGTGGAGAAAAGGGAACCCTCCTGCACTGTTGGTGAGAATGTAAACTGATATGGCCACTATGGAGAACAGTATGGAGATTCCTTAAAAAACTAGGTTTCCATTTGTCTTTAGGGACAGAGGGCCGTTCTCTAAGAGCCTCTCAGAGAATAGGGTGGGCTAGCAATGCAGTCCATGGTTCAGTGGGACAGGTTCACAAAGAGCAAAAGCTCATTCAGGTTTGGGAAAGGAGAGTGAGAAAACTCCTCTCTAGAGAAGCCTCTGGGGGACCGGGAGGAGTGGCTGAGTGGATTCCTGCTGCTCTGCTCCGAGCTGTGCCAAGCTAACGCCACCCAGAAGCACTGCCCGAGTCACATTCAGGGGTCTGAAGTTGCAGATACTGGAGATGAACATGAAGCTGAAGCTACGAGATGAAATGTATCAGAAAGTGTTTCCTTTTCCCTCGCCTCTAAAATTCTTGCTCTGGAAAGAAGACTTTTCTTTTCCACACTTTTTTTCTCATCAAGAATACATTCATAATTATCTCGTCTGCAACACTGCTCTACTCTTTCAAATCCACATGCAATCATTTACTAGTGATGACAGCATTCAGGCTTCTCAGGACAGGGACTTTTTTTTTTTAATATGGACCATTTTTAAAGTCTTTATTGAATTTGCTCCAATATAGCTTCTGTTTTATGTTTTGGTTTTTTGACTGCAAGGCATGTGGGGAATCTTAGCTTCCGTGAGTGTGTATGTGTGCTCAGTCATGTCCGACTCAGCTCCCAGAATAGGGGTCAAACCTGCACCCGCTTTGGAAGGCGAAGTCTTAACCACTGAACCACCAGGGAAGTCACAAGGGACACTGTCTTATTCCTCTAGGAATCCCCTTCAGCTCAGGGAATGCTTTATTCTCTGATAGGATGGTACCTGTATTCTTTCCTAGTGTGTGTGTGGGTGCTCAGTCATATCTGACTGTTTGCAACCCCATGGACTGTAGCCCACCAGGCTCCTCTGTCCATAGCATTCTCCAGGCAAGAATACTGGAGTGGGTTGCCATTTCCTTCTCCAGGGTATTTTCCCAACCCAGGGTTAGTACCCTATCTCTTGCATCTCCTGCATTGCGGGTAGATTCTTTACCTTTTGAACCACCAGGGAAGCCCAGATTTCCCAGGCAAGAATACTGGAATAGGTTGCCATTTCCTTCTACAGGGAATATTCCTGACCCAGGGATCAAAGCTGCATCTCCTTCAAACCCACTTCTCCAGTAAATGGCAGGCTATGAGTGTCACACTAGCCCATTCAGAGCTATTTATCTGCTGGGAACACTGGCACTTTCTCTGGAAGGTGTTTTATGAGAAAGGACACGTGGTTTAATGGCAGCAACCAAGGGAGGCCATTCTACCCAGCTAGAGTTACACGCTGCCCACTGAGACCATGTGCTGGGCAGGCTCTCCCACATCACATCCAGTGTTCACAACTCACAGAAGGAGGGAAAAGGAGGGCAGTAGCCATGTGATGAGTTTGGGACAGGAATAGACTACAAAAGGCAGCCCAATTACCCCAAAACGGAAATAAACCACACAGTAGTTTTTCGTCAAAATAATATTGTCAACAGAAGGTGCGTGGAAGCTCATGAACATCTAGAAGCTCACAGGGAGCAGGAATCTATGAATCGGCTCCACATGATGGAAACTTCCAAGTGCAGGTTTCAGCAGGTTCACAGTTACAAGGAGACAAGACACCATTCTCACCCAGCTTCTCAACCAACTCAACTGAGGAGGAGCAGTCCAGACAAGGCAAGGGCAGCACAGAGCAGAGAGTGCTTCATGTTAGAGGGCACCAAGGGGTATCAAGGGAAGCTTCCTGGAAGAGGCGGTGTGAAGAGGAGCCCTGGACGTCCAGAGAGGTGGAGCTGGAGAGGCAGGATGCCCCAAGCCCAGGCATAATGGAGTGAGGGGTCTGCAAAAGGGGTGCAGTCCTGTCTAGATGGACCTCAGTTTGAGAGGCTGAGGCCCAGCCATAGGGGCCAGGAAGGCATGAACAGGAGCGAACAGAGGAGCCCAGTCTTTGGGGCTGTTCCGCCATCTCTCACACAGAGGCAGAAGAGCCAGAGTTGCCAGATTTTAGGAAATGTGCTTCGCACAGACCCACCCATCCCCTGATGTCGCTGGCAACAGATACTGAACGTGCTTTGCAAAGGCCACATCATATTGAAAAAGTGAACCTTCTAACTACCCCAGAACTGCCTGGGGAAATTCACATGATTTGTACTTTAAGTGCAAGAATAACAATCATTTCGATTTCAGAAGCAAGAAACTTGTAAGGCGAGCATGACTCTAATGTTGCCCACCTCTGCCACTCAGGGAAAGAGAGATGCCAGACTTGGGGATTCACGGCCCCAGCTCTCCACAGACAGCATTCAGTCTGCAGTGAAAAAGCTGGCTGGTGTGGACAGAAAATTGTTGCCTTTCAGGTAAACAATAAATGTTGCCTGCCATCAAGCCATCAGCATCTGCAGCAGTCTGATGGTGTGCCCTGAGGGGATTCGGGATGGAGAAAAACAGGATACTGGCCCCAGATAGCAGAGATGTGATCAGAGGAATGATTTCATTAAGCCCAGATTCTTGCATCTTCCCATACAAAGAAAGGACTAACATGTGAGATGTCTGTTTTTTGTGATTAACGATAATGTTTGCGTGTTCAACTATCTGGCGCATTTGTTTTTGTTTTTAGCAAAAACTCCTATATATCTGGGGCTTCCCTGGTGGCTCAGTGGTAAAGAATCCATCTACCAATGCAGGAAATGCAAGTTCTATCCCTGGGTTGCAAAGATCCCCTGGAGAAGAAATGGCTACCCACTCCAGTATTCTTGCCTGGAGAATCCCACAGACAGAGAAGCCTGGCGGGTTATAGTCCACGGGGTTACAAAGAGTCAGACACAAGTTAGCGAATGAGCACAGGAGCACCTGTACATCCTGACTCTCCCCTGACGTCTTTGCAGGAGCTCCTCAGAGCAATCTGAATGCTGATTCCCAGGCCATAGTTCTCAGTAAGGTCCTCGGATAGAACATAACTCTCACCTTTAAGTTGTGATTTTTTTTTCTAAATCAACATTGAAAGAAGTAACTGGCAACAGGAACAATGTTCACTGAGCAGAACCATGATCCTGGGCAACCCCGGAGTGGACTGTTTTCAGGAGCAGAGATAGTTTTGAAGGGTAACATCGATCCTCTGAGCCATTTAGCTTTTCTGGACCAAGGGAACTAGTGACTGGGTTTGGGTTATAACTCTAGCCTGTAGCTGTGAAACAGGGAAATAAAAAACGAGCTCATGGGAACCCTTGACTAGAGCTGGCAAAAAGGACTGAGTGCAATAACTAAGAGCCTCCGAGCAGACACTGAGAAGGAACCTCCCTGCCAGGCAGTCTGGTTTTCATGTCAGTCTTTCTGTTTCCCCCCCATCATCTGGGGAAGGCACTAATGAGCCACTAACTAGGTGGCAGTAGGTGACATCTCTGCAAAAGGAGGGCATCAGAGGGATAATAACTGTATGCAATGAGGAAAGTGAAAAAGCTGGCTTAAAATTCAACATTCAAAAAGTTAAGATCATGGCATCTGGTCCCATCACTTCATGGCAAATAGATGGGTAAACAATGGAAACAGTGACAGACTTTATTTTCTTGGGCTCCAAAATCTCTGCAGATGGTAACTGCAGCCACGAAATTAAGATTCCTTGGAAGAAAAGCTATGAAAAACCTAGACAGCATATTAAAAAGCAGAGACATCATTTTTCCAACAAAGGTCCATATAGTCAAACTATGGTTTTTCCAGTAGTCATGTGCAGATGTGAGAGTTGGATCATAAAGAAGGCTGAGTGCTAAAGATGACTCTTGAGAATCCCTTGGACATCAAGGAGATCAAACTAGTCAATCCTAAAGGAAATCAACCTTGAATATTCGTTGGAAGGACTGATGCTGAAGCTGAAGCTCCAATATTTTGGCTACCTGATGTGAACAGCTGACTCAATGGAAAAGACCCTGATGCTGGGAAAGATTGAAGGCAGGAAGAAAAGGAAGCAATAGCAGATAAGATGGTTGGATGGCATCAATGACTCAATGGACAAGAGTTTGAGCAAGCTCCAGGAGACAGTGAAGGACAGGGAAGCCTGGCATGCTGCAGTCCATGGGGTCTCAAAGAGTCGGACACAACTTAGCTACTGAACCACAACAATGACAAGCCCAAGACCAGAACATTTGGGGTAAATCCAAAGCACAGAGCTCCACCACTGGTGACTGGCCACATCAACCTCAATCACCTGAACAACAGTTCTCAGAAGTCCCTGAAAAGACTGACAGCCTGACCACTTTCTCCAGTGCTTGCATTCCAAACATGAATCACATGAGTGCTTCGTGCTCAGACCAGGCTCTGCTATTCATTATAAAATCGTCACCCCCCCCCCCCCCCCAGCCCGCCTGCGGCCAGCACCTCTTCTGCTATTTAATCTGTAGACAAAGTACAAATTCCTCATCCTGTTTGGAATATGCTGGAGTGTGATTTAAAGAAATACATTCCTCTCGGGGTATCATGCTACAAAAATGCCAGAAATGCAAGTCCAAGGGGGGATGATTAACCCTACTCTCCATCCTTGGCTAGAGAAGGGCTGCCTGGGGTGTGAACAGAGCCCAGACCGACACGCAGTTCAAGAAGGCAAACGCAGGTCATGCATCGCCTGCCCTGAAAATTGCTCATGAAATGATCAGAGAAATACAAAAAGAGCATGGACGGACCCAGAGGCTGTCATACAGAGTGAAGTAAGTCAGAAAAAAACAACTATCACTTTTATGTGGAATCTAGAAAATTGGTACAGATGATCTTATTTGCAAAGCAGAAATAGAGACACAGATGCAGGGAACAAATGTATGGACACCAAGGGGGAAGCGGGTGGTGGTGGGAGGAACTGGGAGATTGGGATTGACATATATGCACCACTCTATATAAAACAGTAACTGAAGAGAACTTACTGTACAGCACAGGCAAGGCTACTCAGTGCTCTGTGGTGACCTAAACAAGAAGGAAATCTACAAGAGAGGGCATATGTGTGTATGTATGGGCTTCAGTAATAAAGAATCTGCCTGCAATACAGCAGATGCAGGGTTCGATTCCTGGGTCCAGAAGATCCCCTGGAGGAGGAAATGGCAAGCCACTCCAGTATTCTTGCCTGGAGAATCCCTAAAACAAAGAAGCGTGGTGGACTACCGTCTATGGGGTCTCAAAAAGTCAGACACAACTGAGGCAACTGAGCATGCATGCATGAATGTATATGTACACATATAACCGATTCACTTTGCTACACGGCAGAAACCAAAATAACACTGTAAGGTAATTATATGTCAATAAAAATTTTTAAAAAAACTAAAAAAAAAAAAGTATCAGGGAAAAATTGCACCTATGTAGAAAAACACTGGAAGGGGCCTTGAAACACGGAGGGATCAGAAACATGGAGGGATTTCTGCAAGAAACCATACAGCTAAGGATGTAATGGGAATGGATATGAGTAGTCTTGTAGCCCAACAATTGCAAAGGAATAGGTTGCCTGAGAAGGATGTGAAAGTTCCCTAACAGAAGCCTCTATGGAAAAGATCCTGATGCTTGGAAAGATTGAGGGCAGAAGGAGAAGGGGGTGACACAGGATGGGATGGTTGGATGACATCACCGATTCAATGGACATGAGTCTGAGCATACTGTGGGAGATGGTGAAGGACAGAGAAGCCTGGCATGCTGCAGTCCATGGGGTTGCCAAGTGTCAGACATGACTTAGGGACTGACCAACAACAAATTCTGCAAGCGGGAAAGAGACAGGGGGTCAGAAAGCAGAGGAGAGGTCACCCAGGGTCTGGACCCAGAAAGGCCAAGGACAGAGCTCTCACATGACCTTGACATACAGCAGCCACCTGCCCCATAAAGAGGAGAGGCTGCTTCTGTGAGGCGAACAGAAGTAACGCCATGGCAGGCAGCTTAGATTAGGAGTAGGCCTTCCTACTTCTGGGTGGTAAGATTATCAGGTCACCTGGATACAACCAATCAGCTTAACACTGACCGCTGTTTGCCAATTAGGAATGGGGCGGAAACCCCCGGGAAAGTCCCGCGCGCGCGAAAGTTTTGAGTGTGTTTGACCAATGAAATTGCTTTGCAAACTTGTAACCAATCCGCTTAAACCAACTACCAGCGGCTTGTGCTCACCCTATAAATTTGTGGAACAGCTTGGGCTCGGGGCTCTCTGACCCCGCACCACTGTGTTGGATGCGGCAGGAGACCTGACTCAAGTCAGCAGTAAACTTCCATTTTTGCGAGTTGCATTGTCTTGGAGGCCTTCTCTCTTCCCGCTCGGGGATTCGGACATCGGGCATAACACTTCCAAAGGGCAGCATTTTAGTTAGAGCAGTGGGTGACGCTCTTGCTGGCTTGAGGCTGCCCAGTGCACATGGCTGCTGCTGCCTGCAAAACCTCAGCCCTTCCCAAACAACCAGGCCCTCAACCTAAACAAATTAAGTTTCAAAGAAATATACAGAGACTTGAGTAATTTCAAATCTTAATAGATGTTAGGAACCCAGGATTAAAAAGGTGAGGGAGTGGGCAAGGTTAGCTTAATAGATGAAAATCAATAAAAGATGAAAAAATTCTACTCCAAAAGGAAGGAAGTTGATCTGAAAAGTTAGAAGAATACCATGCCACTCTATGAAACACATTCCGAGAAAGAAAACAATATTTCGGAATACCAAATTTCAGTGATGTCTTCTATAAATAAAAAAGGGAACAACCTGAGACCAGAAGAGATTAGTTTTAGATGAAAACCATGATTTCAGCGTTGAAAACTCAAGTGGAGGCAGTACAAAGTGATCTTGCTGAAAACTCAATTGATGAATTAGAAGGACCCTCTGAGAATCGTCCCAGAAGTCACAGGAAAAAAAAAAGAAAAAGGAGGTGAGTGTGACAAGCAAACATCTAACATTCTGTGGGAATCATCAGGAGATCATCACAGGAACTGCAAAACAAAGTTGACAGAGGAGACCAACACAGAATAGAAACAATAATGGCCCACATAAAAAAGAAAAACTATATGAAAATTCAGTAGAAAAGGGACAGTCTTTTAAACAAAGGTGCTAGAATAAATGGATTGTTGTTGTTCAGTCACTCTGTCAAGTCCAATTCTGCGACTCCATAGACTACATAGCACACCAGGCTTCCCTGTCCTTCTCTGTCTTCTGGAGTTTGCTTAAACTCGTATCCATTGAGCTGGTGATGCCATCCAACCATCTCATCCTCTGTTATCCCCTTCTTCTCATAGCCTTAATCCTTCCCAGCATCAGGGTCTTTTCCAATGAGTCAGCTCTTCACATCAGGTGACCAAAGTACAACTGGATATCCATATGCAAAAAAAAAGAAATCAAAACTCCAAAAACCACATCTTGTCATGAGGATTAAATGAGAAATATTTGCAAAGTTACTTCACAGAGCATCTCTCTATATATTAGTTCCCTTCATTCTTGGATTCCAAATGAAACCATTTCCTTCCCTGGAGCAAAAAAGGCATAAAAATGAAGAACAGATTATGTGAATGTGCTTTCAGGGACCATTTCTTGCACATGGTTTGAATTCTAGTGCATAACTGTCCTCCAGGGCTACCATGGCCTGGTCTTTCCCCTCATCACACTGCATGACCTTATTCACCTCCCCCAACATTATAGCAACTTCCATGCCACAGGGCCTTTGCACGTATCAGTCCCATGGCTAGGGAAATGCTTGCCACTCCAGGCCCTAGGGCTTCCCAGATGACTCATTGGCAAAGAACCCGCCTGTCAATGCAGTAGACCCAGGTTCAATCCCTGGGTTGGGAAAATCCCCTGCAGAAGGAAATGGCTACTCACTCTAGTATTCCTGCCTGGAGAATCCCACGAACAGAGGAGCCTGGCAGGCTACAGTCCATGGGGTCGCAGAGTCGGACATGACGTAGCAACTAAACCACCACCACAGGGGTGACCAAACTGGCTGAGCATAAGGATATTATTCCAAAGCAGATGGGATTGACTGCCGAGGCCGTCAGCTCTGCCCCTGTGGACATTCCACAGAGTCAGGCGTGTTCTGGAAGGCGCAGCGTGACCCAGAGAAATGTTGGCCCTGTGACTTCTTGGGTCCACACAGCACACTGCTCTAGTGACTCTAGGTCCCCAGCATACGAGCCTTCAACTCAAGGTTAAAGAATGACACTATCAGCTACTTACTGGAGAGTAATTCATGTCATCACCAGAGAATGGAGAACTGAAACCCGGATGGCTGCCTGAGAAAACTGGAGGATAAGAAAACAATCTACAAAAATAACGGGAAAAACGTATGCAGATGTTTTCCTCAATTAACGTCTCCTGAGCAAGCAATAAACAGGAAAGATCAGTGCTAAAAGTGCATTTTCTTTAACCGTTAGGTGTGAGTCACAACCTTTCAGAGGGGAATGTGTCTCTTTTCTTCAGTGAAGTGAAAGGAAACTATTTTAATTTTTTTGATCACACTGGAGTTTTTGCAATTGAGTTATTTTTAACCAAAGCATTACAAAATATGACCGTCATGTGAGAATATTACTGAAACTGAAATCATACCAGCAGGAAGCAATGAGTCCAGATAATTTCATTTGTCTAAAAACAATGCTACTCTAGGTTATTTTTGTTATATTTATCTCTTATATTGATACATGGAGGGGGAAAAGTGTCCTTGTCTGTATTACTTGAGCATCAAAGTTAGGACAAAAGGGACTCCCCAGATGGTCCAGTGGTTAGGACTCCATTCTCCCAGTGCTGGGGGACTGGTTTCAATCTCTGGTCAGGGAACTAGATCCCACATGTGGCAACTAAGAGTTCACATGCCGAAGCTAGAGATCCTGCATGCCACAACTAACACCTCCTGCAGCCAAATAAATACATTTAAGAGAAAAAGACACAAGGTTAGGACAAAAGACACTTCATTAAGAAATCAAGACTCAGACTTCCCTGGTGATCCAGTGGATATGAATCCACCTGTCAATGCAGGGGACATGGGTTCATCCCTGGTCTGGGAAGATTCCACATGCCTTGGAGCAACTAAGTCCACGTACCACAACTACTGAGCCTGTGTGCTGCAACTACTGAAGCCTGCTCACCTAGACCTTGTGCTCTGCAAGAAAAGAAGCCACCGCATTGAGAAGCCCACATACCACAAATACAGAGTAGCCCCTGCTTGCCGCAAGTAGATAAAGCCCAAGCTCAGCAATGAAGACCTAGCCAAAAAAAAATAAATAAATAAAAATAAAAAAATCATTAAAAAATAGAAGGAAATCAAGACTTGAAAAGAGGTTCAAAAATGCTGAAGTTGCTCATTTTTCAATGGTGTTGCTAACTGATTACATTTTTAATATTTTGTTTCTTTGTGGTTTTGATCTTGCTGAACTCTCTCTCCTGGTGTAAAGCAGATGAGGCTGTATTATTTGACTGGATGGGGGTTTATCCCGCAGGAGGTGCCCCAGGGTGCAGCATCTAGTTCATACTGGAATCACCAGGGTTGCTTTTACAAACACAGATGCTGGGCTTGACACAGTTGAATCCAGAGAAATGGGGTGAAGACCTGATATCACAATTGTTAAAACATCCAGTGAGATTCTGATGTGCATGGAGATTTGAGAACCACCATTTCAGGAGCTGGGAATTTTAAAAACTTATTTACAAAGTGGTTGTGTTTCAAGAACTTCTTGCATGTTCCTCAGTTCAAGAAAAGCCAGGATACAAAAATGGTCCTGTAGAAAACAGATCTTTAGGAGGTGATCTTAGCATTTCAAAGAAATGCACCAGTGGTTCTTTTATGTGGTAAAATCTCAGAGTGAATTTGAAGCAAGATTCAGAGTTCTCAAGTCTAATTCACATGCTTTTATAATGGGATGGAAAACATATTGCTGTGTTGTTGTTGTTTAGTTGCTCAGTCATGTCCGACTCTTTGTGACCCCATGGACTGTCTAGCCCACCAGGCTCCTCTGCCATGGAATTCTCCAGGCAAGAATACTGGAGTAGGTTGCCACTTCCTTCTCTAGGGGATCTTCTGGACTCAGGGATTGAACCCTGGTCTCCTGCATCATTGGCAGATTCTTTACTGTCTGAGTCATTAGGGAAGCTCAATCAAGCTATAACCAAGTTAAAATGCTCTTATCATGGAGGCTCCTAATTCAACACAATCAGCATCCTTATAGGAAGAAGAAATGTGGACATGGAGACATACAAGCATGTGATGATGGAGGCAGAGACAGGAATATGTGTCTGTAAGTCAAGGAATGTCAGGATTGCTGGCCACCACCATAAGCCAGGAGAGAGGCCTGGTACAGCCTCCTCATAGCTTACAGAAGGACTCAGCCCTGCTGATATCGTGATTCTGGACTCCTGACCTCCAGAACTGGGAGACAGTAAATTTCTGTTGTTTTAAGCTGCTCAGTTTGCGGTGATTTGTGACTGCAGCTCAAGGACACTATCCTAATCCCTGCTTCCATCACCTCCCCTGGACATTTCCAACACCCTTGTTACCTTGACTCCGCCCACCCCCCAGGCTGGTTTCCCTACATGTTCTCCACTCTGTAGCTGCAATGAGCTTCTTAGAAGTAACATGGAAGCTAGGACTCTCCTGGCTAAAGACCTGCAGTGACCTGGGTACGTACTGCTCTGGGACTAAGCACCAACATTCCTCACCCTCCACCACCCTCTCCATGGGTAGCCTTCAGCTTCTATGCCAGGTCTCACAAAGCCTCACGCACTCACAGGAGCCCACTCCAGCCTGCCCAGACGAGCCAGATCCTATGTTATTCATTCTCCCTGCCATCTGGACTCTGCCTTCTTAACACCTGTCACAGTGTATTACAAGTCATCATTTCTTTGCTGTTTTTCTTCCTCACTGAACTGTAACCTCCACGAGAGCATCAGCCTGGTATAGACTGCATCAGTTTCGTGGGGCTTCCCAGGTGGTGTCATTGAAGGAGATGTAAGAGATATGAGTTTGATCCCTGGGTCAGGAAGATTCCCTGGAGGAAGGCATGGCAATCCACTCCAGTATTTTTGCCCGGAGAATCCCATGGGCAAAGGAGCCTGGTGGGCTACAATCCATGGGGTCGCAAAGAGTGGGACACGACTAAAGCGATAGAGCACACATGTATTCCCAACACTCAGTACAGCATCTTGCACAAAGTGAGTAGGTACTCAATAAATACATACCAGATGAACAAATGAATCGACAGAACCAAGAGAGAAAGAGAGCACACACATCTTCACACCCCCTCCTCCTGAATGCGTGATAGATGACCTCGAGCACAGGGTGGGAGGAGGAAGCCACCCTTTCACAATTGGACAAAACTCAGAAAGGTCACAGGCTACCTGCCTTCCCTTGTCAACAGTGCCAAAATCCTCAGTGACGCTTTATTGGGGCAAGAAGAGGAATAAAGCAAGCAAGACGGATTGTCTCGAAAACCACTGATTCAGAAAGGTGTTTTAGTCTAATTTTCAATTATTTAAAAGTGAATGAGGACTTCCCTGGTGGTCCAGTGGTTAAGAACCCACCTGCCAATGCAGGGGACGTGGGTTCAAACCCCGGCCCGGGAAGATTCCACATGGCTCAGGGCAATTAAACTCCTGTGCCACAACTACTGAGCCTGTGCTCTAGAGCTGCTGCTCTGCAGCAAGAGAAGCCACTGTAATGAGAAGCCCGAGTACCACAACTAGAGAGTAGCCCCTGCGTGCCACAACCAGAGAAAGCCCACTTGCAGCAACAAAGACCCAGCACAGACAAAAATAAAGAAATAAATTTTTAAAAGTGAACGAAATCTCCCCAGTTCTCAAACGCAATCATTAATACTATCCCACGTGTCATGTCAGGCTTCCCAGGTGGTTCCAGTAGTAAAGAACCGACCTGTTCATGCAGGAGATATAAGAGATGTGAGTTTGATCCCTAGGTTAGGAAGATTCCTTGGAGAGGGGAATGACAACCCAACCCAATATTCTTGTCTGGAGAATCCCAGGGACAGAGGAGCCTGGCGGGCTACAGTCCATAGCATCACGAAGAGTCAGACATGACTGAAGTGACTTAGCACGCACGCATGTGTCATGTCGCACAAACTTCACCACAGTCCTATAGGTGTGTATCTACAGGTGAGGAACTGAGTCCAGGAGGGTTAAGTCATTCACCCAAAAGAAAAGGTCATGAACCATAACTGTTACCAGGTGCATCCGACTCCACATGCAGGGATCCTTCCATGACCCCCAGGGGCCTCGCCTCGCCCCCATGCCCACCCCTGTCATCTTCCAGCCACCCTGGTGAGCACACACGCGGCCTGGGGGTGCTCTCTCTGCTCTCCCTGCCGGCAGAGAAGTTGACTCTCCAGCCACAATCTGTGGATGTGTGTGCAAACACTGCCCGAGCCCTTTATCTGCTGTGACAACACAGTGATAATGAACCCAGCAGCCCCAGTTGGAAATCTGTCCAGACTCATGAAATAACTTTCACCATAAACAGGAGAGAAAAACACCAATGTTTGAGCAGCATCAGCAAGCTATGGACACAGGAAAGCAAAACAAGGCAGGTTGTATAAATATTTAACAATGAGAAAGAACTGAACAGGCGCCAGAGAGACATCTGGGGTAACACATCTAAGCAGGCTGTGGTTTCCAGTGGGAAAGGCACTAGGAAGACCTGAAAATAGCCAGCCCGCGAGGTTCAGATTTCACTCTCACGTGCATTCACCAAGTACCTCTGGCGACCCAACTCTAAACGGCTTTTTTCAGTGGCCGAAGTGTTTATTACACAATTGAGCAATTTCTAAGGAGCTGGAATCAAATAAACATGATTTCCTGCCACTAACACACTTTATTTTTATTTCAAACAACAGAAATGCTCTAACAGTGCTCACAGTTGACTTGGATAAAGTGGGGATTTTTTTTTGGTGGGAGGCACATGTATTGGTGTTACCTAATATGGCAACAAACGGATGGACTGCTAAAGGTGTTTAGGATTTCAGGGTCTGGCATCAGTCCAAAGATGGAGTTTGGCTATTCCAAGGAAAATAAGCTATAGATTTTCAAATCTGGTTTTCATGAAGTTACCTTTATGACTGACATTCGGGAAATAGACCATCTTTCTCCAGAACTGATACCATTAGGGTGGACTTCCTAGTTCAGGGACCCCTGTGGGACCAATTATCAGCCTGACATTTTTCCCTGAAGGACCCAACTGTGTGGCTGAGTCTAACACAATTCTGTCCTTGCTCTCCTGTGCAAAGTGTCATGAAGGAGGCCCAGCTGCCTCGGTGGGTGAGGCTCAATGCTGACAACCATTGGCTCTTTTCCCAGGCGTGCCTGCTGTCCTCTGTGGCGTCATTCATAACTGGGCTTGCTTCTGCTCTAGCTCGGGTTCTCATGGGCCATCCTCAGCTCCTTGCTCTCCTCCTCTTCCCCAGCGAAGGATGCTAACCACCAACCCTGCAAACCTCCTCCCCACACTGATGGAGAGTCTGTCATGTGTGGATTACTGAGAGAGGTCCCAGGGCTGCAAACCTCCGAAGGCTGCTCCTCCAACTGCTCTCCCTGAAGGCCTGGCCTTGGACCCGAGGGCAAATCCAAGCTGGTCAGCAGAAATTGCTGGGGCCAGGACTTCCCTGGTGGTTCAGTGGTTAAGACTCTGCATTCTAATGCAGGGAGTATGAGTTCAATTCCTGGTCGGGGAGCTAAGATTCCACATGACTCACGACCAAAAAACCAAAACAGAAAACAGAAATAATGCTGTAACAAATTCAATAAAGACTTTAAAAATGGTCCACATCAAAAGTCTTAAAAAAAAATAGTTGCTGGGGCCAATTCCACCACTTCCTGCCAGCACCCAGCCATGCCTAGCAGTAGGAGGATGCCCCCAACCACAACTTGCTGAATTCTTTAGTTCAGGGCTTCTCGGTCTAGACTGTGCACATAAATCCCTTGGACATTTCATTAAAATGCATTAGGTTGGCCAAAAGGTGTGTTTGTGTTTTCCCATAACATCATACAGAAAAACCCAGATGAACTTTTTGACCAACCCAAGAGACTCTGAGTTGGCAGGCTCAGGATGGGACCTAGGACTACATTGCTAAGAAGCTCCCAGGAGACGAAGGTGCTGCTGGTTCACAGAGCACACTTACTACATCTTACCAGGGTCTACCTTCCAAGGCCAACTACACATGTGCCTTCAGCTTCATTGTTCATAAAACACTTTATAAAACCATGTATCCTCCTTTTTCTGAGGAGGAATGCTAAACTCAAGACATCAAAGAGCTTGACAAGGTCAAAATAGAGGTGGACTCAATCCAGGTGATTTGAGCTCAAGTTCCAGGATGGTTTCTGGAAACCAGTGATGCTCAGATTTCAGTGTGCATCAGAATGATGTGGAGGGTGGGAAAAAATACCGATTACTGGGCCCCTGGAGCTTCTGATTCAGCAGGTCTGGGATTCAGCCCACAATCAACGTCTCTAACAAGTTTACAAGTGATGCTCACACAACTGGACCAGGGACCACACTTTGAG
Source organism: Muntiacus reevesi (assembly GCF_963930625.1). NCBI lineage: Eukaryota > Metazoa > Chordata > Mammalia > Artiodactyla > Cervidae > Muntiacus > Muntiacus reevesi. Next base: position 24,643,464 of record NC_089263.1, on the reverse strand, counting down.
AACCACTGTGCTAGACCAGGGGACCCTGGAGACCCCTTGGGAATCTGACTGTAGTCTCAAAGCTCTGACACCATCTACAAGTCATGTGACCCTGAACTGGGCTGCTGCCCTGTCTTCCCTCTGAGCTGGGCCCCCAGAGTTCACAGATGGACTGCTCTGCATGTGCTGCATCAGGCCAGGCCAAGGTTTTCCAGGCTTCTTTGTATCTCGATGCCTCAGAAGAAACAGATGCTTTGTCTGCATTGAGGACACACTCCATCTGTAGGAGCTGCTGGGCCTCAGCTGTGTGGTCCTGGGAAGCTCCCAGTGACGTCAAGCACCATGCTCCTCACCTGTGAAATAAGTTCAACACCACCACCCCCACCCCCGCTCTCACTCCATGAACAGAACTGCACTCAGGCCCAGAGAAGTGAGGGTTCTGAAGCCCATCTATGCAGCAGAGTCACCAGAAAGCCTTTATAAAATAGCAGCACCAACACCTTCCCCCAGTCCTGGGCAGGTTTATTGGTCACCTCTCCTCACATGACTGGGTCTAATCTGCAGCAACGTTCCTACTAACAGGGTAGAAATGTGCTATGAGAATATAAGATGGGGCTTCCCCAGTGGTCCAGTGGTTAAGAATCCGCCTGCCAATGCAGGGACACCAGTTCGATTTCTGGTCTGGGACGATTCCACACGCCTCGAAGCAACTAAGCCTGTGTGCCACAACATTCTAGAGACTGCACGCTCTAGAGCCCATGCTCCACAGTGAGAAGCCACCACAACTAGGGAGGAGCCCCCAATCGTCTCAACTGGGAAAAAACCCGTGCTTAGCAACAAAGACCCAGCACAACCAAAAATAACACGCTAATTAGCTAATTAATTAATTTCAAAAGGTAAAAGAGTTTGCTATAGCTATGAATAGCTCACTGTTGGGGTTGGGTGAGAAAAGAAAAGTGAAACGAGCACTGAGTCCCACAGGCGTCGTCCCCTCTCGCAGACAGCAGGGAGACTGCAGAGCCTATGTAACATCCTAACCCCTCCCGGGAGCGGTGTGATGACAGGTCCTCAAGCCGAGCTGGCTGAGCAGGCTTCCCGGGGAGCTGCTCCCTGTGGCCCAACCGTGGCCCGGCCAAACCCACTGATCCAAGACTGAAAGCATCTCTGGACTTCGGCAAAGCTCTCGGGGAGATAGGGAAGCTTAATCACAGCTGATTGGGACATGTGAATCATGCACAGGAGCTTTCCTGCCAAAGTCTTTGGGGAGCAACCCTGCTGGGGCTCGCCCCAGATTATCACAAATCATTTGGAACAGTTAGGAAATGGGGGTCCATTCATCCAACAGCAGCTGGAAACGCCTGTCGGTGATGAGGAGAGGCTGTGTCCCAGATGAGCTTTCTACTGCTGTGCAGAACAAGTATTTGCTGAATGAATGAATGAATGAATGAATGAATACATGATTTAAATTTTAAAACCTTTACTGAATTTGTTACAATACTGTTTCTGTTTTATGTTTTGATTTTTTGACTACAAGGCATGTGGGATCTTGGCTCCCTGACCAGGGATCGAACCTGCACCCCCTGCATTGGAAGGCGAAGTCTTAACCACTGGACTATCAGGGAAGTCCCACATACATGACTTTGAAAAAGTAATGACTGGATAAAGAAAGAGAGGGAGAGAGGAAAGAAGGAAGGAAGACAAGGGAAGGAAAGAAGGAAGGGAGGGAGGGAGGGAGGAAGAGAGGGAGAAAGGGAAGAAAGAGGGAGGGAGAGGAGGAAGCAAAGAAGGGAAGACAGAAAGAAAAAGAAAGAAAGAAGGAAGGAGGGAAGAAGAAAGATAATCCAGCCTTGCTTATACTCTGTGCCTTTGGATACTTCTAACAACTGCAAAGTTTTTCCTTATATTAAACCAAAAGGCTGACCCAATTCTCTGAACGAAGGAAGAGCTGAGCAGAAACAGAGCCACAGAAAAGGAAAGTGGGGAAAGGAACTGATACACTCAGTCTGACAAGTCTACGGATCCAAGCACTTCCTACACAGCACAGTGCTTGAGACCAGTGAACAGGAGTCTCCTGTGTCTGCCAGCCAGGACCAGGGCTGTCCAGATTTCAGTACCCACAGGCATAGGGTCGGCAGACAGGCTTGGGGGATGGGAGGGGTCTTGGGCTACATCATGTAAGACACAGAGAAGGGCTTGCCCCCTCTGTGCTCTCCTGGGCAGCTGGCTGCACTGCTGGTCCTCTGAACCCTACCCTTCAGGCACATCCTGTTACAGTCACAGACTCTGGTACCACTGGGACCTCTTCTTGGTTCCTCTCCCTCCACAGTGAGCTGGGGCTCGGGTCACTCTGAGATCCATAATAATTATTTCTGTGGCCCCTCCCTCCATCAGACTTCTATCTGACCACTGCCTTCCTTCATACCTGACACTGGCTCCATCTTCAGCTCAGAATCCTGTCACCCCAGTGTCCTCAGCATTCCCGGTAAGAGGAGGTGCTCCCCATTCTCTGGGAGAACACCCATCCCTCCCCAGGAGCATCACCCTGAGCCTGGCTCTCCCAGCCAGCACCAATTTGCAGTCTGCCTGCTCAGCATCCCCCTCTTCATTTGAGTGACTGCATAACTTCCTCCAGGAAATCACATCTCCCCTGCTCTTGGGTCCAAGTGTCTTGGGTGGAGACGCTGGCCTCACAGGCCAGCTCAGCCTCCTTGGCCCCTGGAATCGGGAAAGGCAGGTGGTCCAAGCTGATCCAGGATAGCCAGTCCCAGGATTTTTGCTAGAAGTATTGAAAGGCAACCTATTTCTGCTGGTGTTATAAAGCTTTGTTGTTCAGTTACTAAGTTGTGTCTGACTGACTCTTTGCGACCCTGTGGACTGTAGCCCTTTAGGCTCCTCTGTCCATCGGATTTTTCAGGCAAGAATACTGGAGTGGGTAGCCATTCTCTTCTTCAGTTTTGGAGGTGAAGGGTATGTTTAATACCTTGAAGCTGGTAATGGTATCAAAGGTGTGGGCCTAAGTCCAAACTCATCAAATTGTATACATATTAAAATGTGCAATCTTTGGTATATCAATTGCACCTCAATAAAGGTTTAAAAAGAAACAAAGCTAGGAGAAAAGACACACAGCTGATTCTCACCATTCGCAGTAGTTCTGTTCTGTGAAGTCACTGCAAACAGTGAATGAGCAAACACTGAACCATTGCTCCTAAGGGAGACTGAGGGTTACATTCCCGCCAGCCTCTGGTCACAACACTCTTATTAATCAATGGACGGACGTAGAGTCTTATTTTCTGTGTTTCTATTTAAAGACACCTTCTTTAACACATCTTGATTCATAACACTGAACTCACAGTCAACAGCACTTATGACTCATGCCTGCACAAGGTTTATCCAACACACGTCTTCTCTCTGGGGGGCATACTACAGCCCTGTGCTTAAGGACGTTAGAGCAACTTCAGCACTGCTCTAGGGGGTCACGTTAAACAGCAAAGTCACCGGCAGAAAGCACAGAGACCAAACATCACAGCACAGAACACGAGAAGAGCACGTGTTTCTAGTTATGAGGGCTGAGACCAGAAGGCAGGGTGTCATCCCGTGTGACCCTGGCCTCTGTGCCAGTCCTCAAATGACCTCTAACACTTGGTGGGTACTGATGCTGGGGTTACAAGTAAATTTTGCTACTATCAAATTCATCAACACCGAATGTGCGAATAACAGACTGACTGTGCTTTCGTTCAGTTCAGTTCAGTACAGTCGCTCAGTCGTGTCTGACTCTTTGCGACCCCATGAATCACAGCACGCCAGGCCTCCCTGTCCATCACCAACTCCCAGAGTTTACTCAAACTCACGTCCATTGAGTCGGTGATGCCATCCAACCATCTCATCCTCTGTCATCCCCTTCTCCTCCTGCCCCCAATCCCTCCCAGCATCAGGGTCTTTTCCAATGAGTCAACTCTTTGCATGAGGTGGCCAAAGTATTGGAGGTTCAGCTTCAAAATCAGTCCTTCCAATGAACACCCAGGACTGATCTCCTTTAGGATGGACTGGTTGGATCTCCTTGCAGTCCAAGGGACTCTCAAGAGTCTTCTCCAACACCACAGTTCAAAAGCATCAATTCTTCAGTGCTCAGCCTTCTTTATAGTCCAATTCTCACATCCATATATGACCACTGGAAAAACCATAGCCTGCTTTCGTTAGCAGGGTTCAAATCACCTGGATCCTTCTGAGCATGAAGCCAATGCACCCCTTTCAGTTCCCCGAGCCAATGAATTTCCTTCTTCACTCAATCCCTAGGAGTTGATCTTCTGTCACTTGAACCAGGCCGGTTCCATGGCTGCTCTTTCCAGTTGGCATGGAGGTCTCTGGGAGGAAGGCACTGGTTCCCTCTCATTAGCCTTAGAACCCTCAACATTCCCATGACCCCTGCAAAGGGAAAGTTCAACACTGCCCGCCCTACCCAGGAATTGTTTGTGGAGAGATTTTCCAGGTTTACATCCAGAGTCACTCAGCATGAGACGACAGATCCCTTTGACCCTCCTACAAAGACAAGTTCTCACAAGGAGCTAGGTTCTTCTTGTGAGTAAGCATTCCTCAGCAGGATCTCCCTCAAGCTACAGCCAATACAAGTCCTGGAGAATGAATATGCTTTCTCTATGGCTCTTCTTTTTCCCTTTGGGAACTTTGTTGATTCGAACCTAAGAAGCTGGATGTGCAAAAATCTCCTGGTCACTGGCTATTCAATTTCAATCTATTGGATAGTGGCCATTGAGAATTCCTTTATAGTTTCAGTCAGGCTTCCCAGGTGGCGCTAGTGGTAAAGAACCCACCTGCCAATGAAGGAGACATAAGTGACACAAGTTCAATTCTTGACTCAGGAAGATCCCCTGGAGGAAGTCATGTTAACCCTCTCCTGGAGAATCCCATGGAAAGAGGAACCTGGCAGGCTGCAGTCCATAAGGTCACAAAGAGTCAGACACGACTGAGAGACTTGGCATGCACAAAGTTTCAGTCATTTCTTGACCTCTTTTTCCTTCTACTCAAAATCCACTTATATAACTGTTCAGAGAGAGAAAACTCCACCCTTATTACATGATGCATGTCTCTGTGTTGCATTTTTAAAACAATATTTAAAAATAATACTTAAAATATCATTTTAATTTTCATGGAAAGCTAAGATTCAATTAACTTTTTCTTAGAGATCTGAAAAGATTTCCCCACTTACTTTTGGTGTCCTGTGTCCTGCACAGCTCTTGGGTCTCCAGGGCCAATGTTGCTACCCCGCCCACCAGGCTGTGACCACCCACAGAGTTCATGGGAACGGGGCCCAGAGGGGCCCGCGGGCGTGGCCCTGAGCCAGGAAGCTGGTGGCAGCTTTTAGCTCCTCTTCTCCAACCTCCTACCATTTCTCCAATCAGTAGATTAGGTTCTATACCGGGGCCTTGGGCAAGAGGGTAGAACAGAGCTGGAAGGGGCCTAGCAATGCCCTAGGCTGAGATAAGGAGAACAAGAGGCAGGGAAGAGAGGGACCAGCCAAGATCGCAGAGCACAAACCAGCAAGCGGCTCCCAAGGCCCTCCCAGCACTTTCTCTATAAGCAGTGCTGCTCCTGCTAGGTGAGGGTTCCCCCAGCCCCTCCTCACGTTGACAAACCCCAGCTTTTATTCACAGACAAGTCACATCATTGCACTGGTCCACACCACTCCATGAGATGGTTGGATGGCACCACCAATTCAATGGACAAGGAATCTGAGCAAACTCCAGAAGATACTGGAGGACAGGGAAGGCTGGTGTGCTGCAGTCCACGGGGTCGCAAAGAGCCCGACACCACTCAGCAACTGAACAATTCCATGATGCCTGGTTTCCATTCTAAGGAGACTTTGTGAATCTTCTGACCCACTCTTTGTCATCACTCCTCCAGCCAGGGGAAAATTTTAATTCCACAAAGAAGAACTCCCTCATCACCACCCCCCCCCCCCGCCCCAGTGACTGCAATTCTGTGCAAGCATTGTTTTTCTGGGATCCTCAAGTCAGCATGGGCGTCTGCAGGCCCCACTGTCATTAGGCGTCTTGTCCCCCAGCCACCATGCACACGCAAGGCCCCACATGCTCAGTCCAGGCCGCCCTGCAAAACCTATGTATGGAACAGGGACTCTCTACTGACTGGGAGGCTCAGAGAAGGGGAACTTCATTGGGTCAAGTGTGCCAGGCTGTCCTGGGTGAACCAGCCCCACCTCAGCAGTCCTTGCCTGGCTCCTTTCCCCCACACCCTGCCTCCCACCCTGACACTCCATCCAACGGGCCATGTCACCTCTCTCCGGGCCTGAAACCCACCATGCCTAAGGACAGGAGGGTTGAGAAACCCTAATCCAATCACTGAAGGCATCATATCGTCCCTGTGGTTTTTTATTACTAGTTTTCATTACATCTGCACTTTGGCTGGCTACAAAGCCCAGCTCCTGTCCAGCCCTTGGTCCAGCAAAACCCTGAGGCCAGTGGCAGCCTGGCTGCAGTGAGCTATTCCAAGTTCCCTACACTGGATCAATATGCTTTTACATTGTGTGTCCTGGGAGATTCGCATTGCACGCTCTCTGGTTCCAGAAGAGACCCAGTCCTCTTCACCACCCTCTCCACCCCACCTCATGGAGCCCAGCCACTCAGGATTCACTGGCTCTTCTCTGGCATCTTGGAGGACTCACTCCACTACACCAGCTCTGGCTGCCAAGGCCACCATCCAACGTCCACTCCAGGGACCCTTCTTTCCAAATGTGGTTCATGCTGCCACTTTCAACACTGCCACACACATTAAGACTTCCCACAGACAGAAGTGTCCACCCAACTCTGGCGAGCCGGTTTGTTAAACCCTTGGTCTGAAGACTGACCTGCCTTTGACCATCACTTCCCCCACCCACTGACTGCTCCAGCTGGGTCTCCTGACTGCTTTCATAAGCCACATCCTGTGTTCACATACTGGAGTCGGGGGGCGGGGGGGGGGAAGACAGCTCTTTTCAGGGAAGGTGATTTCAGCTGTCAAACCAGCACTTCCTGGCTGATGTATTCTCCCTTTCACATCCCTTCCAAGATCGTTAACTTCCCAAGGCGTGTCCCCAATGATTTCTGTAGGGAGTTCTCTCATTCAGCCCCAGCTGTGCGATGGCGGACCATGTCTTTCTCTGAGTCTGTTTCAGCACCGTTGTTTTACACATACAGAGAGCTCATCCCCACACATCATAGAATCTGTCCACACACCTTAATCCTTCATTATCTTCCTTCTTTGTGTGTGTCATTGATAACCAACACTGAGAAAATTACTATTATTGTTCAGAAACAGCAGTACTCCTGTCACTTTTAAAAAACATTTTAAAAATTAATTTTATTGAGGTATAGTTTGGTTTATTGGAGTACAGTGTAGTCCCAGCTCATTCTGAGTGGTGAGAAGATTGGACATGGGACTCCTATCCAGAGATTTGGGCCCTTTGGAGAGAGGGGCTTCCCTGGTGGCTCTGATGGTAAAAAACCCACCAATGCAGGAGACCCAAGTTTGATCCTTGGGTCGGGAAGATCCCTTGGAGACCTTTCTCCAGTATTGGAGAAGGCAACCCACTCCAGTATTCTCGCTGGACAATCTCATAGACAGAGGAGCCTGACGGGTTCTAGGCCATGGGGCTGCAGAGAGTCAGACGCAACTGAGAAACTAACCCTAACACAGAGCGGAAAGGTGGCTGTCTGCAGCCCAGGAGAGAGCTCTTACCAGAAACCAAACCTGTCAACACCTTGATCTTGGACTTCCAGCCTCCAAAACTGTGAGAAAATAAATGGCAGTGGTTTAAGCCACCCAGTCTGTGGTGTTTTGTTACGTCAACCCTAGCAGACTACTACAGTATAAAAGCACTGCCTCACTGCTCACCAGGCTTCTGCTGAACACCTACTGTGTGCCGAGCACTCAGTGAGGTACTTTAGGCAGACACAGAAGAAAATGAGGCTCCAGTGGCTCTCGGTGTGGTAGAAAGAACACGATGCACAAACAGATCTGTCATAAAGCGGAACGTAGGGATCATGGTATGAAGTGTTAGTTGCTCAATCACATCCAACTCTTTGCAACCTCATGGACTAGAGCCCCCCAGGCTCCACTGTCCATGGAATTCTCCAGGCAAGAATACTGGAGTGGGTGGCCATTCTCTTCTCCAGAGTATCTTCCAGACCCAGGGATCAAACCCGGGTCTCCTGGATTGCAGGCAGGTTCTTTACTGTCTGAGCGATCAGGGAAGCCCTATCATGGTATACTCAGCTCTAATGCTTTTTTTGAAAAAGCAAATCTTGGGACTTCCCAGGTGGTCCAGCAGTGAAGAGTCCACCTTGCAATGCAGGGGGACACGGGTTCATTCCCTAGTCAGGGAATTGAAACCCCACAGGCCAAAGAGCAACTAAGCCCATGTGCTGCAAATATTGAGACTTCAAGCCATAACTAGAGAGTTTGTGCACTGCAATGGAAGATTCCACATGACACAATGAAGAACCTGCATGCCGAAACTAAGACACAACACAGCCCAATAAATAAACAAAATAATTAAAAATGCAATTCTGCTCCAGTGACACTTATATATTGGGCGACAGTTTGATCAGAATGTGAATTTTGTGTTTGCTTATGCTTGATTTTATCTGTAAGAAGTACTACATGAACACAGAAATGCACCCAGCTGAATACAGTCACACAGGAATTCACAAAATGTACACAGTCTGGCACACAGAAGCTGCCTTGATTTACCACGTCTATTATAAGCCACAACTATCCACATATTATGTTACAGTTCTTGATTTCTGCCTGATTTCACATGATGGTCTTGGACCATTTTCATACCAACACCCAAGTTCTGAGGCTCACTTACACAAGTTAACTTCAAGTTTGGTTTCAAGGTCAAGTGCCATAAATTTCTTAACCACTTAATGTGTCAAGCCATGCTCCCATTTTTATTAGGTTCCTAGTTTTGTTCTTATCTGTCCCTGACAAATTTTTAGTGTCATGTCTAGCCCACTTTCCCCTCCCAAGTCCTGTGGTTTTTATTTCATGATTTTGTTTCTTGCAGTGATTTTTATAACACATTATTTCGTGGTATAGCAGAGCTAACTGTATTTAAATGTCTCAATAAGAAATTTCACTTCCCATAAGTAAGGCCTGGAAAATCAACACCTATGATTAGGTTCACAAATAATCACACACTTGTGTGGGTTGTGGCTAATGTGTCAACAATGCCTCCTAGTGGCAACATCCCATAATTGGAGGTAAAATATAGGAAAAAATCATGCATTAAAAATGAATTTTTAACATGCTACAAATAAATGAAAAAAATTAAAAAAAAACATGTTACAGGATAAATGAAGCTATTAAACAAGCTAAGTCAAACATGTCCTTCATCTGTAGGCAACTTTTTCTGACCTCAAACTTCCTGGTATTTTTAAAACTTATTTAACTGGAGGATAATTACTTTATAATATTGTGATAGTTTCTGCCATACATCAGGGTGAATCAGCTGTAAACATACCTGTGTCCCCTCTATTCTCTACCCCTCCACTTCCCTCCCCACCCCATTCCTCCAGGTTGTCACAGAGCACCAGCTTTGGGTGCCCTTCGTCATACATCAAACTCCCACAGGCTACCTATTTTACATATGGTAATACATTTGTTCCAGTGTTATCCCTCGGTATGTTTAAGGAAAGATTTTCTAGGGAGAAAGCTTCACGGAGAGAGCGACACTGACCTGTCATTGAGTTTTCTGAAGTGCACAGCTGCTCTCTCAGCTTCTCCACGTCGTCAGGATGTACCTGCTCATAGAGGGTGCTCCCAAACCACTCTGACTGGGGTTGATTCAGCACAGGGGTGACAGAGTCGGACACGTAAATCACTCTGCCCGTCTCAGCTGCCACTACAAACAGAAACCCATCAGCTGCTTCGAGGATGAGATGCTTCAGTTCCTGGGAAGAGAAGATCACCATGAGGACCCGACACGGACAAACCCAGGTCAAGTAAACAGTCTCATCAGCAACCTTCAACTTTCATTCACAAGCTCATTATGATACACAAATGCTTTTGGGAACTTTTTTTTTCCCTGGAAAATGAGCTTTAAAAGTGTACAAAGCGGACTTCCCTGGTGGTACGGAGGATAAGACTCTGCCTCCCAGTGCAGGGGACATGGGTTCAATCCCTGGTCCAGGAAGGTTTCACATTCCAAGGAGCTCTAAACTTGTGCGCCATAACTCTGAAGTCCATGCGCCTAGAGCCTCTGCTCCGTAACAAGAGAAGCCACTGCAATGAGAAGCCCTCACACCACAAGCAAGAGTACTCCCTGCTGTTCACAACTAGAGAAAGTCTACTCAGCAATGAAGACCCAGTATAGCCAAAAATAAATAAGTTATTTTTTTTAAAGAAGTTTGGAAAGCTCATACTAAGTGCTAAGAAACAGCTGTTCCAAACACTGTTAACTGTATTTAACTAGTCCTCTTTTTTATGATTTTTTTAAAATGTGGACCATTTTTAAAGTCTTCACTGAATTTGTTACAATACGCTTTTATTTGGCCATGAGGCATGTGGCATCTTAGCTCCCTGCCCAGGGATCAAACTCACACCCCCTGCATTAGAAGGTGAAGTCTTTATCACTGGACCACCAAGGAAGTCCCTTAACTTGCTCTCTCTTAAGGAAAGAGGGAATTCCCAGCCCAAGGGAATCAGAAGGTATTGGGTCACAGAGGTGTGAATGGCCTCTCCTAAATATTCAAACTGCAGTCATGTCACTGGAGCACAGGATGGTCCGGGAAGGGAGGGGAGGACCGCAGGACAGTGGGAGGAGAGAAGGAGAGGCCCCAGGAGTCCCCCCAGCCACTGCCTGCCATGCTTCCAGGGCTCTCATTCCTCTTCTCTTCCTTGCTGAGCTGAAGGCTGGCAGCGGATATAAGGGCATCACTTTACATTGTCTTGTCTGTCAAACTCCCAGAACTCTGTGACAGCCGACATCTCAACAGAGTCCCAGGGGAATCCCAGGAGGTGGCAGGGATACCTACACTGTCTATGTCCCTTGGCAGTGAGAAGAGAGTTTAGCTGTGCCAGCCCTGGAGTCACACTGACTCACAGAGCTCACGACTGTTGGTGCCGGCAGGAAAGATGAATGGGCTCAGGAAGCCCTCAACATCCCAAGAGGGATGCAGAGCTGGCAAGATCAACTTTGTTCAAATGAGATGCCTTTTCTTTGCAGGGTCTGCAGGCCACCCAGGTGCAGCTGTCTCCCCTGCCAGTCTCATGTCAGGCTCAGGGGTCCTTTCCTGCTGAATGCAAGGGGCTCCGTTCTTGCAGGACTTGGGGACCAACTCTTCCACATGCGCCGGAGTCCACAGCCAGCCCTCCACGCACCTCACACACTGCTCAGGCCCCAAAGCAAAAAGGGATTCTTCTGATCAGCAGTTGGCAAACAGTTCTTACTGGGAATTCTTTGCTGTTTTGTTGTTTAATTGCTAAATTGTGTCCGACTCTTGTGACCCCATGGATTGTAGCCCGCCAGCTTCCTCTGTCCATGGACTGTCCACAGACTGAACCCACAATCCTTACATCTCCTGCATGGGCAGGCGGATTCTCCACCGCTGAGCACCTGGGAAGCCCCAGATTCCTTGCTTCCGTGTAATTGCAGGTGGGCGTCCCTGGTGGCACAAGTGGTAAAGAATCCATCTGCCAAAGCAGGAGACTCGAGTTCGATCCCTGGGTTGGGAAGATCCCCTGGAGTAGGAAATGGGAACCCACTCTAGTATTCTTGCTTGGAGAATCCCCAAGGACAGAGGAGACTGGCAGACACAGAGGAGTCCATGGGGTCACAAAGAGTTGGAAATGACTGAATGACTAAACAACCAACAAAAACTGTAGGTGGAAGCCCTGCTGTAACAGAGTAAGGGCCACCTGTGTGGAGCTTGGCGCATCCGGCCCCACCCCATGCCCGACCTGAGGGCGCCCAAAAGCTCAAAGACTAGGAAACATGAGTCAGCTGGTGAGCAGAACCCTCTGCTCACCAGGGAGGTCTCCGAGCCCTCGGCTGAGTCAGAACTCTAACATCCTTTGCCTGGGAACTGGGTGCGGAAGCAGGCTATACAATCATTTTTTAAAGAAACGTTTATTTTCCCCCTTTGTCTTGCTTCACTTCCGCTGTGCCATCCGTCTTGATGATGACTTAGTTCAGAAGACTGGGTCAGCAGTTTTATTTTCAGTGTTGAGATGGTCTTCCCAACAGGAAGGACTGTAACACATAAAACAGGTTGTCTGGGAAAGTAGAGAATTCTGTGTCTCCGAAGGAGAGGAAGTGGACAAGTTGACTCCATTTATGTTTTCACAGTTTCAGCCCTTTTTAGGGACTGTCGGAAGGGCTTATGGGCCAGAGCTCACCCTCCTCACGGGCCCCTCTTTCTATACCCTGCCCTTTGGTTTTCATCTTCTGGGAATACCCCACTCATGACCAAGGTCCTGTGCCCTGAATCCAGAAGCAGCCTTGCCCCTATCCTCCAGGTAAGCCAACACAAAGGTCTAAAACCACAGATGGTGGAGTCAAAGGAGACCACCAACTCCAGCTCTTCCACTCTACTGTGCAAGTCTGGGCTCCCGATGTAATATCTTTGGCTTCTGGTTTTTTTCATGCTTTTTTCTTGGGGCAGGGGGGAAAATTTTGTGAGGTTAAATGAGATCTTGAATGTGAAGGACTTAGTAAGGGCTTGGCGAACAGTAGGTACTTAACACATGTGGCTGTTGTCATTATCAACAGCCTACCAAGGAACTGAGAGATGAATGGGGGGACAGGATGCATATGACCTGCATAACTGCCTTCTCTCTTCTCTCCATTTTCTTTCTTTTTTAAAAAGCATTTAGAAAATATATATTTATTAATTTGGCTACACCAGGTCTTAGTTATGGCATGTGGGATCTTCAGTTGTAACATGCAAACTCTTAGTTAGGGCATGTGGGATCTAGTTCCCTGACCAGGGATCAAACCTGGACCTCCTGCATTGGCAGCACAGAGTCTTTAGCCACTGGACCACCAGGCAAGTCCCTCCACGTTTTTAATCCCCAGTCACTTAAAGAGATTAATGTCAAATATGAACCCCAACAGGGTTTTTATAAAGATTAAAAAATGTAGAGGAAAAGCCTTTTACCAACCCCAGCAGTCAGGACGTGCATAATGCATTTCTGTTTGCTGACCTGCCAGCTAGGCTTCCCTGGTGGTTCAGATGGTAAAGAACCTGCCTGCCAATGCAGGAGACCCTGGGTTCAATCCCTGGGTTGGGAAGATCCCCTGGAGGAGAGCATGGCAACCCACTCCAGCATTCTCTCCCGGAGAATTCCATGGACAGAGGAGTCTGCCAGGCTACAGTCCATGGGGTCACAGAGTGTCCGACATGACTAAGCAATCAACACTACTTTCACACTATCCACCAACTAGTCATCCTTCATTCCACTCCAGCCCCGTGTTAAACACTCTACTCTGCTTCCTCCCTTACCTGTCTCCACAACCCTGCCAGGTGAGAGCCATCGCTGTGTTAACTCTAACCCTTTTACAGAGATGGAAATGGGTTGGGCATTCTGCCCAGGACTATTGTGTTCCACAGCTCCCAGCGAGGGTCACCCCACTGCCACACCTCTTCACACCTTGGGGTGAAGAGCACATGGGCACTGGGATGACAAAAAAACCCTTGCTAAAAAGTCTGCCGCACAGGAATTCACGTGAGCTCCTCTTTCCTTGCTCTTTTTCTAAACCTAATGCTTAGATTCCTCACTCCAGCAAAACACACGATTCTGTCTCTGGACACACCTCACCCCTTCCTCCAACGCTCTGTTCTCACTGGTTTCCCAAATCTCCCCATGTAATCCCTTCCTCTGCTCTCTTTCTACGCAAATGTGGGGCTCCCTCCCAGCAGGCCAGTGCTGACTCTGTCCCGGGCAGCCCCTGACGAGCCTGAACACTTCTTCCTGCCTGTGTCCCTGACAACACATCACTTCCCTGTCCCCCTGCCAGCACCAAGTCCATTGTCCCCTTTATCCTGCAGAAGCCCTCAGGGTCAGGAAGGCAGAAAGCTCATGTTTGTCCACAGATGAGCGAATACAAGCTGACAACGTCTGACCAGCACGGGGAAGAACAAGGACCCAGAACACAGGCCTTCCAGGGCGTGGAATGGTCAAGTTACAATATATCAATACTTCCCACAGACCACCTTATGGGTTCACTGTTCCAAAGTCTGCAAAGGCCAGGATAGCTGTTAAAATACATGGTTCTGGGGTCTGACCAGCCTGTGTCAACTCCTGGTCTGCACTGAGCAGTAGACACTTTTGAAGCCTCCACTTCTTCATCTCTAAAGCAGGGATGAATAACAGCGGCTTCCTCCTTAAGCAGAATAAGGATTCAGTGAAATCCTGCACAGAAAGGACATGACTTCAACTGGGCTCAGGGCAGAGGCCGGCTACGTGCTGACTGGTAAATTCTGTCACTATGATTGCTGCGACATCTACCAAAACTTTCATCATGATGACACCGTCACTGCTAGTCTAGCACAGAACTGGGTTTGCTGGCTTTTTCCTGGGTTAGCATGTGCTAAGCACAATATCTCTTTTTGCTTTGTTTTGAGTGATGTCCTATTAAGGTGGTTGTTGTTCAGTCACTCCATCGTGTCTGACTCTTTCGCGATCCCATGGACTGTAGCCAGCCAGGCTCCACTGACCACGGGATTCTCCAGGTAAGAATACTGGAGTGGGTAGCCATTTCCTCCTCCAGGGGATCTTCCCAACCAAGGGATCAAACCTGCATCTCCTGCACTGGTAGGCAGGTTCTTTACCACTGAGCCACCAGGGAAACCTGTCTTATTAAGGTACATGGTGGGGAAAAAAAGCAGAGGATGCAAAATCAGAAACAGAGTCCCCAGAAGAGAGTTTCCCGGTGAAGCGTAGGAATAAAATTTCCTGCCTTCGTCCCCACCTCAGCCTTTCGGTGACGCCGTCCTTCTCACCGTTCTCTGCCCTCCCAGGAATGTGGTTCCCAGGGGAGTAAGGAGCACAGACGAGGGTTGAACAGGTACCTGCTCTGTCAGGAACGAAGGCTTGTAGGCACCGTCCGTGGACTTGTTCCCGGTGCCCCGCATGGACTTCATGTGAGAGACGGCCATGCGCAGGATGGTGAGCTTGTCGGGCTTCCGGGCCAGGGCGCTGCACGTGGGGACCATGTCCGAGAGCTCGGTGATGTACTGAGTCATCTTGTTCCGCCGCCGCCTCTCGATCTCACTGTGGTTCTCTCTTCCCGAAAGCACGAGACCAGGGTGGGGGAAGAGAGACGGATCAGACCAGGGCTTACTGTCTAATGGGGTAAAACGGCACACCCCTAACACCAAGTCACCAGAAGAACTCGTGATGGCTCATTCAATGCCTTGTGTGTGTGTCGGTGGGGTATATGGTTGCTTTACAAGCTGTGTTAGTTTCTGCTGTACAGCCACGTGAATCAGCCACATGTATACACATGTCCCCTCCTTCTTGGACCTCCCTCCCAACCCATCCCCCATCCCACCCCTCTAGGTCATCACAGAGCACCAAGTTGAGTTCCCTGTGGAATCCAGCAGCTTCCCACTAGCTATCTGTTTTACACATGTAGTGTATATATATCAATCCTATTCTCTCAATTCGTCCCACCTCCCCACATGTCCATTCTCTATGTTTGCATCTCTATTCCTGCCCTGTAAATAGGCTCATCTGTACCATTTTTCTAGATCCCACATAAATGTGTTAATATACATTCCATACATATATGATATGCTTTTCTGACTTCACTCTGTATGCAGGCTAGATCCATCCACATCTCTATAAATGACCCAATTCCGTTCCTTTTTACAACTAAGTAATATTCCACTGTATATATGTACCAATCTTCTTTATCCATTTCTCTGTGAATGAACATCTAGCTTGCTTCCATCTCCTGGCTATTGTAAATAGTGCTGCAAAGAACACTGGGGAGTGTATGTCTTTTTGAATTATGGTTTTCTCTGGGTTGATGCCCAGTAGTGGGATTACTGGGTCATATGGCAGTTCTGTTTTTACTTTTTTTTAAGGAACCTCCATGCTTTGAAAACATCTTAGAGCAGCTTCTGGACACCTTAGCAAGATTCTGTCTCAGGGCATGGGGTGGGAGCAGATTTCCACAGACACCTCAGTCTCATCTCTAAATATGTCCTCAAAGCTTCCACTGTTCCCATGTACCTAGGTATTAATATTTTTAAATAAGCATAAAGAATGAAGACATGACCCTTCAGGCGTCCAAACTGAACCAAACACGCTTTCCAAGTGCACCCATGAACGCTACACTTGCACGAATATCCACACACACATTGAACGTAATAGTTACCACCAACGTGAACAAATGGTTTACTTTGACCCACAATGAGAAACATGTCTAGCCTCCTCGCCATTCCTGGTATCCCTAAGCAGACAGCCATGCCGCAGACCCACATCCCATCACACTGTGAACAAGCCCCGGCTCTACCGGCAGCACATTTCCTACAGCCTAGTAACAGAATATGTGTACCTGCTCTCTAACAACGGAGCCAACTAAGAAAAACCCAGCGCTGCCAGGAGTTCTGAAAGCGACACTCGGTGATGTGTTTAAGATGAAAAATGAAGAGAAGGGACAGGAAAGTGTTTCTGTCTCGAAATGAGCACCTCTAGGCTTGACAGAGAGTAACAGCCAGCCCAGTTCCACGACACTGAGACGAAGCTGTCATGTGGGGTAAAAGAACTGTCTAAAAAGACATCACACGTTTGCTGTGGGATTTAGGGTTTCACGGGTGCTCATAGGATGAGGGTGACAGTGACAGCAAGAAAGGAAGCGCCCCGGGCAAGGCTGCCTCACACACTGCTTGTATTCACGGGACTCTGTACACCCTGCCCTCCAGGCCAGGAGCAGATGCCAAGGGGGCCTGACTGTGGGCAGGTCTCACCTGAACATACAAAGAAAACAGGGGGAGTGACACTGCGGTGAGGGAATTTCCCTGGTGGTCCAGTGACTAAGACTCGGCACTCCCAATGTTGGGGGCCCGGGTTCCATCCCTGGTCAGGGAACTAGAGCCCACATGCCTCAACTAAAAATCCTGGGTGACACAACCGAGACTCCGTGCAGCCAAATAAATAAATATAAGTAAATAAATATTAAAAAAATTAAAAGACTGCAGTGAGTGGATCTGGGTGGCCTGGTGAGCACCTCTGTATTGAAAGCACTGAGCCAGGTGCCCAAAGAGGACGGGCCAAAGGAACCAAGGCATGTCCTGCTCCTGTCCTTAAGGAGCATAGCGTTTGGTCAGGACAGTAAAACATCACCCTGAAGAGTGGAAATGAAGGCAGAAGTGATCAAACACTCTGAGAGGCACATGGAAAGTAAAGCCCACAGGAGAGAGTAAGAGAGGAGAGGAGGAGATGGTCCTGGGGGTGACAGGGGCTGAGGGTGGGGGAGGAGCTGAGAGGCAGTTGGCTCTGACCTGGCAGCAGGTAAAGGGGGTGCACTATGAGAAGAGCATCAGTGGGATCAAAGAAAGGGCTGGAATTGGGGTGAAACCTTTGGGCAGGAGCAGACAGGCCCTCAGTTCAGTCTGTGTGCTGCGATCCTGCAGATATTCCTAAAAACGCAGACCTAGACCTTCCTCTCCATTCCTTCAAGCATTGGACTCTACCCAAATACACAGGGTAGAGTCCAAGCCCCCTCCCTCCCCGCTTCCTGCTAGTTACCACGGTGACCACCCTAAGGCAGGACCAGGGCATGCCTACTTCTGATCCCATTTCCAAAAGATCCATAGACCAATTTGTTTTGTAAAACATCTGAGAAGAGTCTTTGTGAAGTTCTTAAAATGGATCTAAAGCAATTTCATCACCATGCTGATTCAATCCAACTCATGAGAACAGGTGCTTGAAGGAGACATGAGGACAACTATTTAAAACAGTATCGATTGGCTAGTGCAGAAAATGCTCTGCTTCATGAAACGAGACTGAAAGAGCTACCAACAGAAGGTCAAAATGAGGAAGAGCTGCAAATTACCTAGCAACAAGATCCGATAAACAAGTGAGTGTAGCTACTGAATCTATTAAAATATATATAAAATATGTATATATGTGATTTCATTTTGAATGAAATACATATATATATATGGTTTCATTTTGAAGAATCACAGAGGCAAGAAACAGGAACAATGCCATCTTGTGAAAACAAAAGGAAGTGTCTCCAGGACCAAAGCCACCTCCTCCACCGGGTGCAGAGTGATGGGAATCTGCTTGGAGGAGTTGCAGGGCTGGCCTGTGAACTTAGCATCTGAGTTCCATGGGCCCCACCTGCAGCATCGATAAAGCAAGGAGCCCCTCTGCACGTGGGCACCAGGGTGGGGGCCTTGCAACAGTGACCGCTAGGGACACAGCACAGCATCAGCCGTGACCCCTCCGCTAGGACCAGAGGGCCCACTGCCTGGCCCAGGAACATGGCTACGGAAGCCAAGGGCAAGGAGGAGGAGCTGCGGCTGCACACTGCCTCGCGCTTCTCTGCCAACTCAGCGCCCGGGGGGTCTGCGAAGGGAAACCAGAGAGTGGGATTCAGGTCCATCCCACACTGTCTTCAGGAATGTCCTTTGTGGAGGAGGACCCTGGGGCTCAGAGAGGGACTGATTTACCAGGACTTGAACTCAGCTCCCCAGCAGAGCGTTGTCTGGTCCCAGAGTCAGAGCTGGAACTCCAGGGAGGCAGACAGGCAGAGACACCTAAGGCTCGACGGGGAAGAGAAGCTTGGTAGCTTCTACAGACACAGCTTGGGGCTACTTATGCCTCCAGAAATGATCCCCTCTTCCCCACAAAGCCTGGGGCTATCCAGGACCATTGGCTTCCCCAGTGGCTCAGCGGGTAAAGAATCCGCCTGCAGCGCAGGATACGAGGGCCACTTCACATCAAGGTTAATCTCTGCAGGAGAACAGAAGGAGCTGGGGTCGCTGAACAAGGAGAGAAGGACATCAGAATTGAAGCCGATGACATGAGAGCCAAACAGCTATGAAGAGGTCACTGATCCAGACAGGCCTGATGTCAGAGGACTGTCTCCACGCGACACAGCATTAATCCCACAGCTTACAGCCCTAATCTCAGCCCCAACCCACCAAAACGACAAGACTGTCTCAAGCTATCTCCCCTGGTAATTTGGTTTGTCACAGGCTGCACTGTGTAGGTTCTACCCAAGTTCTCTGCCAGACTTCTCTGGTTCATAAGAACTAAGGCTGACAAAGCCACTATGGAGAACAGTATGGAGGTTCCTTAAAAAACTAACAACAGAGGTACTATATGACCCAGTAGTACCACTCCTGGACATATACTTGGAGAGAACCATAATTCTAAAGGACATATGCACCCTGATGTTCATTGCAACACTATTTACAATAGCCAGGAAATGGAAGCAACCTAAATGTCCATCAACAGAGGAACGGATAAAGAAGATGTGGTACCTACATACAATGGAATGCTGCTGCTGCTGCCGCTGCTGCTGCTAAGTCACTTCAGTCGTGTCCGACTCTGTGCGACCCCATAGACGGCAGCCTAGCAGGCTCTCCCGTCCCTGGCATTCTCCAGGCAACAACACTGGAGTTAGACGGCAGCCCAGCAGGCTCTCCCATTCCTGGGATTCTCCGGGCAAGAACACCGGAATGGGCCTACTCAGCCATGAAAAGGAACAGAACTGTACTATCTGCAGACAGGGACGGACCTAGAGGCTGTCATACAGAGCGAAGAGGGTCAGAAAGAGAAACACAAACACTGTATGTACTTGCAAAGTCGCTCAGTCATGTTTGATTCTCTGTGACCCTACGGACTGCAGCCATCCAGGCTCCTCTGTCCATGGGCATTCTCCAGGCAAGAATGCTGGAGTGGGCTGCTGTGCCCTCCTCCACGGGATTGTCCCAACTCGGAAATCAAACCCACATCTCCTACATCTCCTGCATTGACAGGCTGGTTCTCTAATACTGCTTACAAGTGAAATCTAGAAAGATGGTAGAGATGAACTTACTTGCAAGGCAGAATTCAAGTCACAGATGCAGAGAACAAACTTACCAAGTTTGTTAATTACCAAGGGAGGAGGGGAGTGGGATGAACTGGGAAATTGGGATTGATACACATACACTACTGATACTGTGTATAAAACAGATAACTAAGGAGAACCTACTGCATAGCTCAGGGAACTCTACTCAGGGCTCTGTGGTGACTGAAGTGGGAAGGAAATCCAAAAAGGAGGCATAGATGTACAGTGATTCGCTGTGCTGTCCAGCAGGAACTAATGCGACACTGCACAGCAACTATATCCAATTAAAAAAGGAAAGAAAAAATCACAGTAAAAAATAAAAGGAACGAAGGCTGTCGAGGCAGGGAGAGCGTCTGGAAAGGCTGAGAGTGCTCACAAGGGTGTTTATTTGGCAGTGTCAGAAGGCTCAGCTGAAATTCTCCTTACTCTAAACACAGTCCACACGGCCAAATCAGGGTGTCCCCCACAAGGTGACTGATAAGATGAGGGTAATCCTTGTTCCCTCCTGGCCGTCCTCTCTGCATCAGAAGTACTCTGAACATCCTCCACTGTGAAACAAAACGCCTGACTCTCTAAGCTAAGATGCACACTGAGAATTCTGTGAAATGACAATCTTGTTCTTTTCTCTGCTGGGAAGGAAATAAAGGACACACCCACATCGCATGTTTCCCCCTTATCAATGGGGTTATGATGATCAGAGCTCTAAATAAAAGAGGGTGGTAAATTCAGGGGAAAAGATGAAAATACCATTACAACCCAGAGAGACGGAAAAAAAAATGCCCACAAGCATAAATACTGCACAAAACCAAGAGGAAAATGTCAAAATGGGTGTGATGAAAAAGGAAAAAACGGGATTGGGATGGGGAATACATGTAAAACCATGGCTGATTCATGTCAATGTATGACAAAACCCACTACAATATTGTAAAGTAATTAGCCTCCAACTAATAAAAATAAATGAAAAAAAAAAAAAGAAAAAGGAAAAAAATTCTGTGAAAATCTTCCTATCGTGGATAGCTTTTCTTTTAGATAATGTTGGCAGTTCACCTGCGAAACCCTGCAAAATATCACAACTCCTTAGGGACTAATGCAACTGGGTTCGACCATGTCCGAGGGAACAGTTGAAAGTCATACAGATTAAAGGTGGAACACAGGGAAGCTCAGAGATGGTCCTCAAAAGGTGAAGGGTGAAGGAAGGGGTGGAAGAGAGGCTAATAAAACCCATCCAGGTCTTTTGATTCCAGGTTTGTAAATGGCCCCATGCACTATAAATAAATTCAGAGCAACAGGTATGAGAACTCCTTCCAAGACCTTCTGAGTCTTCTGAGAAAGGATGCAGAATGAGTAAGAACGCAGCAAAAAATCAGGGTGATAGAACATAGCAATAAAAATGAAAGGTTTGGGAGTGAGCACTTGGGTGTTCCTAAGATATAAACTCCACATTTAGAGACTTCCCTGGTGGTCCAGTGGTTGAGAATCCGCCTTCCAATGCAGGGGACTAGGGTTTGAGCCTTGGTCAGGGAACTAAGATCCCACATGCCGTGGGGCAACTAAAGCCCATGTGACACAACTAGAGAAGCCTGGGCACCACAAGGAAGACCCAGCACAGCCAAAAATTAAAAAAAAACAAAACCACCAACATTTAAGAACATCTCTATTTCATGTGTCCACTCTTCTGTTTTAATGACCACTACACAATACAGGTGGCCCAGCAGTAAAGAATCTGCCTGCCGATACAAGAGCCACAGGAAACCCGGGTTTGATCCCTGGGTTGGGAAGATCTCCTGGAGGAGGAAATGCCAACCCACTCCAGTATACTTGCCTGGGAAATCCTGTGGACAGAGGAGCCTGGTGGGTTATAGTGCATGGGGTCACAAAGAGTCGGAAACCACTGAGTGACTGAACAACAAACTGCTCAATAAACTGTCCCCTCTGGTCTTCGGTTCCTCATCCCCAGTCTACTCCTTGGCCCCTGCAAACCAGCTTCTGTCCCCAGGTTGCCCGTGACTTTGTGTGTGGGGAAGGGAGCACCTTGGTCAGCAGAGCCCCGTCCTGCATGTCCCAGCCCCCAGAGCAGCATCAACAGCATGTGGGAGGGAAGCCTGAGACCTGGGGACGGTGAAGCGAGTCTCGGGCATTTCTGGCGCTGGCACCAGGTGTGCGCACCCTTGCATGTGCACAGGTGTGGACATGTGCACAGCAGCTGAGAACACCTACACATTTCCTCCAGAACTGGCAAAATAGAAAGTAAAACATCTGTTGACAAATCAGCAAAAATCAGCCGTAAGACAACAACTGCAGAAAGGAGAAGCAAATATAGTCACCAAGCAATAGAGAGAAAACATGCAAAATATTAAGTTTGGAAGCAGCCAGCTCTAGGCGAAGAGTAATACATTTAAGACTTGGAACATTTTTCAGAAAGTTACTATGGGGTTGCCCTGGTGGTACAATGGTTAAGAACCCGCCTGCCAACACAGGGGACACCGGTTCAATCCCTGGCCTGAGGAGATCCCACATGCCTCAGAGCAACTAAACCCATGCACCACAACTACTGAAGCCTGC
Source organism: Muntiacus reevesi (assembly GCF_963930625.1). Taxonomy (NCBI): domain Eukaryota; kingdom Metazoa; phylum Chordata; class Mammalia; order Artiodactyla; family Cervidae; genus Muntiacus; species Muntiacus reevesi. The sequence continues at coordinate 24,620,837 of NC_089263.1, read as the reverse complement.
ATGCCTAGAGCCCACAAGCCCTTCTCTTGTGGTGGTGGCAACAAGAGAAACCACCACAATGAGAAGCCCACGCATCACAACTATAGAGTAGTCCCCGCTGGCTGCAACTAGAAAAGCCTGCCAACAACAGTGAAGACCCAACACAGCCAAATAAAATAAATAAATCTTTAAAAAACTTTTTGCAATCCCTTTTTAAGCCACCATCAGTATTTTTTGGATCAAGCCCAAGGCAGGGGATATATATACATTTATATATTTATAAGGGCTTCCCAGGTGGCACTAGTGGTAAAGAACCTACCTGCCAACGCAAGAGACAAGAGACAAGGATTCAATTCCTGGGTTGCAAAGATCCCCTGGGGGAGGAAATGGCAACTCACTCTAGTATTCTTGCCCGGAGAATCCAATGGACAGAGGAGCCTTAAGGGCTATAGCCATGGGGTCGCAGAGTCAGACATGACTGAGGAGACTTAGCACACACACACATATATAAATAAATCCTCTTTTATCTATTAAAAAGTGCATGTGTGCACATCTGTGTGATCAGGCAGCCAGCCGTAAGCAGCTTAACATTTGAGACCTGCTGTGAGAACATAGGAAGCAAACCTAACTGGCCACAATGTACCTCCTATGTGACTGTGACCCTATTCCCCAAATCCGAAATTGAGACACAATGCCTGATGTCAGGTGGGACATTTGAATTTGGGACCACGGTCAAGAGAAGCTGGGAAAGCTGGCTGCACACATCAGGGTGATGTAAAGAAGTGAAGTGTCAGTTGCGCAGTCGTGTCTGAATCTTTGTGACCCCATGGACTATAGCCCACCAGACCCCTCTGTCCATGGGATTCTCCAGGCAAGAATACTGCAGTGGGTTGCTATGCCCTTCTGTGGGGGATCTTCTGGACCCAGGAATCAAACCCGTGTCTCCTGTGACTCGTGCACTGCAGGGGGGATCTTTACCATCTGAGCCACCAGGGTAACTCAGGGTGACAGAAACCATGGTCTAGTGCACTGGCTGGGTTCTGAGACAGCAAATTGCTGGCGAGACGCCTGCCTCTCAGTCCCTCTCTCTTCCAACACCTGGCCTGAGGGCTCCCTTGACTGACTGTGAACAAGGAGCAGGAAACAGAAGCCGCCCCAAGGCATGCCATGCCTGCCACCAAGGGAGACAGCCTGCAGCAGTCTCTCTGGCCTGCCTCTGGATGGTGGCCAGTGCAGCTGGCAAAGCGAAGGGAGGGGTGGACTCAGTGGTCTCCCCAGCTGGGAGCAGCTCAGATGTCCCCAGCAGCCGACGGGTCCATCAACCCTTCTGCCGACAGACTGAAGCGGCCCCAGGCTCCCGCCAGAACCAGCCTATGTTGTTAGCTGACCCCATCTTTCCCTCTTATTTTTAATGTGCGGGGAGGGGGGAGGATGTGGCTCACAGAAGCCCTGGTTTGAACCCTGACTTATGTACAATCTGACTCAAGGGCAGGCTTACAGCACAGAGTCTAGGATTTCTGTTTCTTCCTGGAGGGACCTCAGACAATGAGTTCTCTGTGTCCCTGCACTGTTATTTCATCACTGACACTGATCTTCCATGTCAAACAAATGTCACTCCTCATCTCTCTCTTCCTCCTTCTGTTCTGAGACCCAGGAACCGTCACTTCCTAAGGTCAACATGCTATGGAACGTTATCTCCAGGGGAATTCTGATCCAGAGGAATCACAAGGCTTTGTTTCCTCACAAAGGGAAGCTGTGTAAGGCTAGCACAAACCAACCTGGGGTGACATGTGCCCTTATTTCCCAGGCCAGCTTCCTTTCAGGAACACAGTGCTCCCTGCTATTCATTTGTATCCTAAGAAAGAGGTGGACGTCCCCTGGGTTCTGTCTGCACCCAGGGGAAAATAATGCATGCTCTTGTTGTTGAAACCTGTGTCTTGATTTGATTAGAAGGGTTATCAGAGATCAAAGAGGGTTCCACCTCCTTGCTCCTGTCTCACGGGAACTGAGGGGAGGATGGAACTCAGAGTTCTCGGGGAGGAAAGTGAATCAAGGTTGAGACTTTCAATGGACCTGGAGAGTCCCGGCCCAGGAATAGGAACTAGATGCCTGTTCCTTTTGGGAGTGGGGAAAGGATTCACACCTATAATACGGGTAAAAGGAACCTGACCAAAAGTAACTTCCGTGGGAATGAGCAAACTGGGGGAGGTCATGGGTACAGAGTTCAATACAGACATCACTCTTCTAAACATTTAAAGTTTTTTTTTTTTTTAATGTGGGTCATTTTTAAAGCTTTTATTGAATCTGTTACAATACTGCTTCTGTTTTATGTTTTGGTTTTTTGACCATGAGGCATGTGGGATCTTAGCTCCCTGAACAGTGATCGAACCGACACCCCCTGCATTGGAAGGTGAAGTTTTAGCCACTGGACCGCCGGGAAAGTCCTCAAAAGCTTTTATAAGATAACCGAGGCTATCAGTCCAAACTGTGGGCTGTGCATACCAGAGAAAGGTACCCATCACCCAGGGTAGGTTTTCAAATTCATCAGCAACCAAGAATTAGGAATTCTTGGGCAGTGGGGGGTAGAGGGGGGAGGAATGTCAAGGCAGGTCCTTCCAGATGGGAAGTTTGCTAAAATTGACGGAATGATCTTTGCTCTTTTTCTCAACATTGCCAAACTTCCTCCCGTAACTTAAAACAAGATAATAATAATAATAATAAACAGCCATGGGACTGGGCACGCCTCACCCTTCATGTAAGTGACACACCTACCATCACAGCACCCACAGGCTAGCATCCTTCTGGAAGGCAGTCTGCACTCCAGACAGCCCTGCAGAGCCTAGTTAGAGATGCTGTCAGGTGGCCAGCGAGTGATGTAGCTCTTAGGAACTTAAGGTCCAGTATTCTGCATCCAGAACAGGGCCACCCAGGTTTCTTATATTTCTCCTTATTTCCCATGGTAGAAAAAGAGGCTTTATCTTGATTGTTTTTCTAAACTTGAACTTTAGGCCTGTATTTTAAAAAGGGATCCATTAAAACTGGCAGTCTGTTTAATTTAAAAAGCCAACAGAGTTAATCACTTGTTAATACTTAACTTTTGAAAATCTAGGCTGGGATGTAGCAAGTTTTGCTAAGAGTAACCTGTTCCTGAGCCAAATATGAGCACAGAATGAAGGACAAGGCCGTCAAGCTACAGGCAATGGCTTTTTTCTTCTTCTTTTTTAAAAGGTTTTAAAACTATGTTGTATTGGATTACAGCCATTTAACAACCTTGTGAGTTTTAGGTGCACAGTGAAGGGACTCAGCCATACATATATACGTATCCATTCTCCCCCAAACTCCCCTCCCATGCCATGTAACAGGCAATGGTTTTCTTCAGTGACGAAAGACATTCAAACTCCTGTACATTCCAACAAGGTGATAACTGACTGTTTGGGCTTCTTTAAATCTAGGGAACATAAAGGAAACTCACCTTGAAAACTTGCTGGGACCTTCGCCATCTTCATCATCAAAGTCCATTCTGGAAAAGTCAAGTTCACAAGTGAACATTCGTTAGAAGTAGAACATTTAACTGGACACATGAGCTGTTGGCTCAGAGCGGGGTTGATTTGGTCAGACTGCTCTCCAACAATCCTAGCCCTTGACAGTGCAATAAACAGTGTCTCCACACAGTCCTCAAACAGGTTTGGGACAAGAAAAGACAAAATGAAAGGTCTACGGTACCAGCGTTATTAATCACATGGTTGAGGGCTTCTGCAAAGTGCTGAAATGCTGACTCGACCCTTCAAGAACACTTTACAGGCTGCCGTGCTGGAAAAGTCAACACCCCTTATCTCCCACTGTCTTTGGGGACACCTGCACCCCTCTATGTCATGTGTCAACACTGGACTTCCTCCTTTGACTATCTAGTGGTATATTAACAGATGGAGAAAGCTCCAGGGAGCTTGGGAAACAAGAAGCTTTAGAGGCAAAGAAGACATACTGCTGGTTGTGCCATGTGACGACTTGGCTGGCCTCAATGAGTCTAAGTGAAAAAGGCATTTAAGGCCATTACCCTATAAACTCTGGGTCCAAGTCAATGGACGTGGGAGGAGATATAGTTGTTTGGTGCCTGAGCTAGTCAGAGTGGCCGTCTGCTTATTGAAACTCACCCAAGACATACTCGGATTCCCACTTTACTGGGTCTCTCCAAACAAACACAGAACAAAAAGTTTTGACTGATATTTGTTTAGCTGATATCCCAAACTCTCCTTCTCAATAAAAGAAAAACAACAAGCAGACCTCTCTAATGTCAATTAATTTTACTCCTTGAAGATGTTAGGGCAGAACAGTTAATTAGTACGAGGTGTACCCAGAGTCTTCAGGAACAAAATAAAAACAGTACAGATGTTTTGACTCTCCTGGACATTCACTGGGAGTGGGCTTCCTTGGGGAAGAACGCCTCAGGCAATCTGCACTCCCCATCTTGTTCTCAGGGGACCTGATGGATGGAGTAGGACTCCAGGCAGAAGGGAGTCCAGCCTGCTTGGTGGCCAGGAGCTTGCCACAAGAACGGCGGGTGTGCTCCAGGACCACACTACAGGTGCCATAGCGGCTGGCCTCATGGGGGACATGACCCCATCCCCAGCTCTCAGGCTGGGGCGCAGGGGGTAGTGGTAATGTGGGGAGGGCTCAGGGCTCCCAGGTCAACTTTCAAGAGAAGAGCTATCACTCCACAAGCACATGGGAGAGCCCCCTAAAGAGATAAACTCTCGAGGCCTTGGGGTTACTTGGGAAACCAAAGGACTGGGATAACACAGGGCAAAGGAACACTGTCTTTTTTACAATCATTTGTTTATTTTTATCTTGTTTCATGAGCAGTGTGACCAGGGTTCTGATCTGAGATGATCCGATGGGATTTATGCCCATTTACAACCCCCAGTTTCCAGACATGAGGGCTCGCATTCAGAATAAAGGAACCAAAGGGGTTATATAACTGGAGAGACGACGGTAACGACAGCAAAAATACTCATGCACAAAGAGAAGGGGAGGCAGGGAAGAAAATTATAAGAAAGGAAAAACAGAATTAAAACATCCCTGGGAGAGAGAGAGAGGGACCCCCCACAATGCAGACTGGGTAACGGGGTACCAGACAGCAGCAGCAGAGTTGTCTACGTTGTGGGGAAATTAAGGCTGAATGCACAATTTTCTAAACGAAGGAAAGTCATCAATATGCTTCTTAGCTACTAAGGCCTCGCCTCACCTTTCCTGAAAATTACATCTGGGAGAAGAAAGCACCAAAAAGCCTGTCTCTGGGTTTCTGCAGCACTGCAGAACCACACTGCCACCTAGTGTTAATCATGCATAAGAGCGACTTTGCTGCAGACAGAAAGGTTACTTAACACCCTTGGGCTGTCAAAAACAGCTCAGTTGTTGAGAAAAAGAAATCGCATTTTCAGAATTCCAATGGATTTATGCAAGCATTTAGAAAAACCTCAAGTGGCTGTGAGATGATCAGTTATCTTTAAAATGCCTTTCAGCTCCAGTTGATAGGAGTGTGATCATCTGACTCCTGCAAGATGCAATTTTTTAGATAGCTGTCCCTCCTCAGCCTGCAGGATATTTGGAGTATTGAGGGTGACCGATCGTCCTGATTTTCCCAGAAGGAGGGGATCCCTGGGGGTACAGGACTTCAGTGCTGAAACCGGGGAAGCCCAGGCCAACCAGGACTATTCGTCACCCTCGTTTTCATAAGGACAGCTCAATTCTTCACCCTATCCTCAAGCGGCAGATGGGTAGAGAGGAGAGCTTTACGGTAAACGGTCCCAGTCTGGACCACGTCAACTCAATCAAGCAGAGTGTAAGAGACAGAGTGCCAGGCTCTGGAGGCAGTTTTCTGAAGTCTGCTGAAAACTGAAGAAGCAGGACTTCTCTATGAAAATTCAGGGACCACCAATCTGTACCTTTCTACCCCTGCAGGTGTGTGATCACATACGAGCTGCGATCACATGTAGGAATTGTGAAATGTATCATGTGGGGGTGAACTCAGGAGAGAAAACAGGACACAAAGGACTGTTTAGATCCTCAGGGTAACTCACTTGACCCCAAAACGACTCACTGCTCATCAGTCACACAGAAAAATTGCAACTTATGAGGACAGAAGGATCTTTTGGAAGACTCCTTGCCAAGACCCTGTCTTTGGGTCTTCTGTCACCAATTCAAATACTCCACTTTAAATATGACTCCAATAGTTCTGTTTATTTCTCCTGCTATAAAACCTCCAAGTAAATCATCCTTTGTTGTATGTCTTTTATGTATCTCTATTATACTGCAGCATCTGGATAATAAAGGATAGAAATCAAAATATGACTTTTCAGTCCTACTGTGTTCACTTTGAAGAATTCCGTACCATCAGTGGATGATGTAAGAGTCCTCCAAAGGTGAGCTGAAAATGCCTTTTGCCTCACTTTCCTGTTGCATGATTTCTACCCTCAATAAAAAGTCATGAAGGGCACTTTTGAGCTTGCATCTGGTTCAGAGTGAGCAATGTGAATCTGCCTCACAGTGATTGTGTAATAATAATAATAATGCATCATCCACTATGAGTCATCAAAGAATCCACTTTTGTTCTTATGAGAAAAGATGAGAGGCTGTGCCCGCTGGGCTGGTTGTAGAGCTCAGCAAAGGAGCAACCCTGGGCCAGCTCAAAGCTGCTATTGACAAAAGGTGAAGAAGAGACATGGGTGCCAGCAAATGCCAGATGACAACATCACTACTGCATAAATCCGAACCAAGCAAAACATGTACTTATGTAACATGCCTTTTATTTCACCACATTCCAGTAGCCATGGGCTTACACTGTAGGGAGACGCCGGTGTACTGACTGCACACGATTTGGAAATCGTTCCCCTCAATGATGATGCTTTAGAAGCCCGCATCTGACTCCAAGGCAGTGGGAAGGGGCTAGGACTCCTGGTCCCACCACCCTTACCTCCCCTTCCCAACAGGGGCTGACTCTGGAGTGGGCACAACCTAATGACAGCCCAGTCCCCTGTCTTTGGAAAGAGCCTGGTGTGCCCCTTGGGTGCCCCCAGCCCCGTCCCTCCCCCTCACCGGGATCAGGGAGCGCTCTACAAAAATGCAGCCCAGGTGACTGGCTTCTGCTTCCTTCTCCCACACATGTGGAATCACTTTGCAAAGAATCTGAAACTTCTGAACCTTCACCTTGTGTCCCCACTGCCCGCAGAGCACGCAGCTTGCTAAGACGTGTACTGGGGAGGCTGTCAGGGAGTGGAAGGAACATTCGGGCCAGAGGATCCCCGGCACTGGGCCAGGCATGTGGCCAGGGGAGCCAAACCCGCTAGGGGTCAGTTCTACTTGGCTCTGAAACCCCAGGGCTGGGTAGTTATCCTGGGAATCGGGACAAGTTCCTCCACCAGAATAACCAAGTCAGAGTGGGAAGACCTGGGCAGGGAAGAGGAGCAGGAGGAAGGAACTTTCTACCCACCACAGCCCACCTCTTGGACAGCAAGGAGATCAAACCAGTCAATCCTAAAGAAAATCAACCCTAAATATTCATTGGAAGGACTGACGCTGAAGGTGAAGCTCCAAGACTTTGGCCACCTGATGTGAAGAGACAACTCACTGGAAAAGACCTTGATGCTGGGAAAGATTGAAGGCAGAAGGAGAAGGGGGTGAAAGAGGATGAGACAGTTGGATGACATCACCAACTCAATGGATATGTGTGCTAATATGCTAAGTGACGTCAGTCATGTCCAACTCTCTGCAACCCCATGGACTGTAGCCCGCCTAGATCCTCTGTCCATGGGACTTTTCAGGCAAGAATACTGGACATGTTTGGGCAAACTCCAGGAGACAGTGAAGGACAGAGAAGCCTGGCGTGCCACAGTCCCTGGGATCACAAGGAGTTGGACACGATTGAGCGACTGAACAACAACACAGTCGACCTCTCTTCTCTCCTTCTCCCACCCCCCCACCCTGCCCCGTGTCTCCAACTGTGCCGAACACTCTAGGAGAGAAGGAGGAGGAGGGGCAAGGTGGTAGGGATGTGGAAGCGTGTGTAAATGTGCCACGGGCAGGGACCCTGAGTGGGGTGACCTGCTATTTGAGGAACATGACTTCCATCGGGGGCTCCTTTGTACAAGCATGGGGACTGAGAGCAGAAGAGCCTGTCACTGCTGTGGCTACTCTACAACATTGATGGCCTCCATCACAGAATTTCAGCAAAACGTGTAAAGATATCAGATGTAAGAATTACTCTGGAAACCACACTGTGAAAAGGGAGGTTTCTTTGCTGAGACACAGAGCTCCCCCCGTGAGGCCCAGGGCCTTAGCAGAAGGAAGCACAGTTTTCTGGCTGCTCCCTCTGAAGCGGGAAATGGAGGCAGGTGCAGGGCTCTAAGAATGAAGAAAATGAAGGACAGGCCTCCGGGAGGCGGCTGGTTCCCTGATCTGCCTCTGGGGGTATGTGCCCTCCTTCTCCTGGTTGGGAGGGTGTGTCAGCAAATCGCTGCTCATCCCCTTGAACCTCTGGTTCCTTTGTTTGGCGTTGGGCTTCCTTGGTTCTAAGTGGAGCAGAACTCTAGGCCAGCACTCCCCAATCTTTTTGGCACTGGGGACCGGTTTCATGGAAGATAGTTTTTCCTCCGATGGGGTGGGGGGGGAAGGTTTCGGGATGATTCTCACAAGGAGCGAGGCAACCCAGATCCCTTGCATGTGCAGTTCACTGTGGAGTTTGAGCTCCTATGAGAATCTAATGCCGCCACCGACCCAACAGGAGGCAGAGTTCAGGTGGTGACGCAAGTGATGCAGAGCGGCTGCAAGTATTGCTCGCTGCAGCTCACCTCCTGCTATGCAGCCCAGGTCCTAACAGGTCATGGAGCAGTACCGTGGGGGACCCAGCCGGCTGGGGACCCCTGCTCTACGCTGTGTCCCAGTCTCCCCCCACCACGGTCCCCCTCCACCTCCAGAGTCACACTGAGTATACGTGATCTGGGAGGGAAAGGGGCAGCTGGGAGGACTCCTTCACAAAGACGCCGGAGTCCGCGGTCCAACCATCAGTCAGGGAGCCAGCGGAAGTCAGGGTCCAGACGTCAGGCAGGGGCCAGGAAGGGGCCAGGAATTCGGGGGCGGAGGAGAGGAGGAGGCTCCGCTCGCTGAAGCCTAGCACACAGCCTGTGGGGGCAGGGGGTGGGAGGTGGCACAGACTCCTGGCAGTCTCTCAGAGACCACTTCCCTCTCTGCCTGTCCCTGGTGCTGGCCCAGCCCTACCTTCCGGCATCAGAGAGTCCTGTGCCGGCTTCTTCTTAAAAAGGACTGGGCCCGCACTGAGGCTCTGTCCCCAGGGAATGGACGTGAGAGAGCATAGGCATTTAAAATAATTTTTAAAAGACCTGGATTCTTTAAAAAAAAAAAAAAAAAACATGCAGAAAGTTGATATGTTGACAGGAAGTGCATTCTTTTAACAACCCAGATTCCACTGAGCTTAGCATCTAGTTAGAAAGAAGAGCTGGTTAGAGGAGGATATCTGGGTTTGCAGTAAGCCCCGGAGGCAAGCTGATCTGAGGAGTGTGGCCCCTAGCACGCCACTGCTCGCAACAGCTCCATGGGTCCCACTGTCAAGATGGAACTCTGGCTGCATCAGCACCCTGGGGGCATTTAGGGGTGGGAGGGAGCTGAACCAAGGGAAGGTGGGGAACCAGGCTCCATAACCCCCTCCGTAATCACCAAAATCTTAGCCCCTCTTTTGAAGACCAGCACACAGGCAGCAGTCTTCTCACCATCTGAAATGATAACGCTGAAGACACTTTTTCATCCTACCCTATTCCATTGTAGATCCTCAAAACGTACCTGCCCCCCACCTCCACGCCTGCTGGGGCCAGCCCAGGCACCTTTAAGAATCGCATTGGTTAAGAGGAGACTCTCGGGTTTAAAATGCTGGACCATTTTACAAATGAGGAGCCTTGTCTTCCCGGGGAGAACCTGTGTTATGGGAAAATGCATTCACAGGACAAACTGACTCTACGTGAGAAACTTTGTGTATCAAATATTTCATTGAAAATGAAGTTGATTCAATGAAGAAAAGGAGTTGGTTGATAAACAAGAGTCTGACAATGTCGACTGTGCTCTTCCTTCAGGGATCTGTGATGGCTGATTTGTTTCTGAGGCCTGCGCTCAGTCACAGGTGTGGGACATCATGAGTAGATGCTGTTTTGGGTTCCATTGGCTCAAGAGTAATGGTCTTTCTGGTCCCACCAGAACTCATCACTCTTACCAACATTACGGGCAGAGTAGGTTACAATGGAAGCTGCCCAGCCTTTAGCTGCTGGACTAGAGCCAGTTTTTTGTTTTCTTTTGGGAGGAATTCCTGCACAGCACCTGGCAAAGACTGGTAGCCAGAGCAAAGAACAGAAAGCACCAGCGGGATCCTTGCTGCCCACAGGAGCTGAAGCTCGACCCTCAGGGCTGCCTCTGGCTGGGGGGCTCAGGCGGAGGGATGGGTGAGCCCCCTCCCTGAGAGAAGTGGCCCAGCAGGAGCGAGGCCCAGCAGGACCACAGAGCCGTTCGCACAGCAAGGACAAGCAAACAGAAGTCCCCAGCTGGGTGCCGAGGCCCGAAAACACTTAGAGGCGATCACATGCCTGGTTAGGAATCCCGCAGAATCTAATAAACAGGATGCAAACTGCTGAGCTCTTACTCTCTGGGACAGGGAGAGACAATATTTTCCTAACAGGTCAAGAATGTTGTGCAACACGTATCCAACGCAGTTCCCAGAAACGCCAAGGGGGCTTACCCGGATCGCCGCTTTCCTCCTCGGGCGGGCATGGCCCCTGCCATCCTCACCTGTCCAGTGGCCGCCATGGGGGCGACGGGCAACGTCACTGAGCCAGGGATGTCTGAAGCCATTTCTGTAATTCGGCAAAGAGGAGAGGTTTTGTTAATGACAGGGATGTCTGAAGCCATTTCTGTAATTCGGCAAAGAGGAGAGGTTTTGTTAATGACAGGGAAGTCCAGGGATGAGCAGAAAAATTGTCCGGCTGACCAAAACACCACCTGGGATGAGAACTGGGGGACCTGGGTCCTGGCCCTTCCTTGGTCATGTGATCCTACTGAGCCCTTCCCTAGTCTGGGCTCTGCCTTTCTCCTCTGGAAAACAACATCCCAGGCAGCACGCCTGTATTTAGTTTCGGTGGTTAAAAAAAAAAAATTCTCATAGCTAACAGCATTCATAAAGAACTCTTGTTTCCTGTCCCCTGGAGGCAGGTAAGATGTTCAGGAGTTCAGGCACATGGCAAAAGCTACAGGGAAAGAAGCACTATTGGTCCCAATACTGGTAGCCCACTGGGGCAAACCTAGAGAGCCAGTCTCCTGCAGCAGCATCACAAATGCTCCGACCTCACCCTGGGCATCTGTGTTCAAGCAGAAAGTCTGCTCCCCACTTAAATTTGGACTCAGAATCCCTGACTATAGAGCCCTTCCTGGCCCTCCATTCACGATGAGGGCTGTGAGGTCCCAGGGCCTTAAAAACACCCCCTCAGGCCACAAGAAAGGAAAACTATGACAAACCTAGACAGTGTATTAACAAGCAGAGACATCTCTTTGCTGACAAAGGTCCATATCATCAAAGCTATGGTTTTTCCAGTAGGGATGTATGGATAGGAGAACTGGACCATAAAGAAGGTTGAGCACCGAAGAACTGATGCTTTTGAGTTGTGGTGCCAGAGAAGACTCTTGAGAGTTCCTTGGACTGCAAGGAGATCCAACCAATTAGTCCTAAAGGAACTCAACCCTGAATATTCATTGGGAGGACTGATGCTGAAACTGAGGCTCCAATACTTTGGCCACCTGATGTAAACTTATTAGAAAGACCCTGATGCTGAGAAAGATTGGGGGCAGGAGGAGAAGTGGGCAACAGAGGATGAGATGGTTGGATGGCATCATCGACTCAATGGACATGAGTCTGAGCAAGCTCCGGGAGATAGTGAAGGACAGGGATGCCTGGCGTGCTGCAGTCCCTGGGGTCGCAAAGAGTCAGACACAACTCAGAGACTGAACAACGACAACAGGCTGCATGGTAAGCCAGTGATGGCGGCTCTCCACAGCCAGGCCTTCCAAGGCAGATTAATTTAAAGCATAAGTAGTCCTGTCATTAGATGAGAGTGCCTTCCCTGTTCTTCATTACCATAATATATTATTTCTTACGAGCTGGAAACTTTTGGAAGCTTGTTAAGGCAATGATGAGCATTCTACATTTCAAAGAAACCACAGTTAAAGAATTTCTCCTTCCCACTTTGCTGCGAGTTCGTGAACTCAGACGCCCTGTCCTCAGACCATTAAATGGCAAGAGCAATCCTCCAGTGGCCTCTCTGATTCTGTTTATTGCTCTTGGGAATGACTTGCACAGGGCTCGATTTTCTCAGCCCGACTCTTATCCAGGGCAGAAGGGAAGCAAGAGTCTACAAAAATGTATTTCAGAAAGACAGTCTGGGATAAATATGAAAATCTGGACCCTTGTTAGTGAAGGAATGCTGGTGGTGCTCAGAAGTTACAGCTCTCTGCCTCCTCCCAGAAACCACAGAGGCATCTGATCCTCAGTTATGTCCAAAGACATTGTGTTTAATAAACATATTCTAGTTTGTTGAACATATTCTTGAACATGACTAGTTCAAGGTCAACTTCTTCGAAACTTCTGAAGAAGAATCTCACAGTACTAACAGACATAATCTTAATTTAGCTACTTCGCTATATTCACAAAAATTTGAGAGCTATCAGGTTTTTCTTTCAACTAATGTAATCCTCTCCACTGTAGACAGTGACTGTACTGTATTTGTGACAGCTAGGCAGTACGGACAGCAATGACCTCATAATCTGACATCTGTCTGCTTCTGATAAGAAATTTGTATTTTTTCCTGAAATGGAGGCTAAACCATGTTAAGTCTTAAGGCCTCAAAGTGAAGGCTGAATCAGTGCCCGTGCAAACACAGGCAAAAACAAAAGTCTCCACTTCCCAAAGTAAGTCCCGCAGAACATCAGGCCCTTAAGATTTTCCAAGAAAAGGGTTCTGTGGTCAAACAGGCGGGGGAAAAGCCACACACTTATTCCCTTCTCCAAGATTTCAACGTCCACCCAAAAGAGACTGAGAAGTCCTAATAGGAGGACATTTATTTAACTGTGACTATCCCAGGATACCATAAAGGTCTCTAATTAACGTTAATTAATTAATTAGGGGGACTGCACTGGGTCTTCATTGCTGCCCACAGGCTTTCTCGAGTTGTAGCGAGCAGGGCTACTCTTTGTTGTGGTGTGCGGCTTCTCACCGCAGAGCACAGGCTCCAAGGCGGGCGGGCTCAGTAGTGGTGGCACATGGGCTTAGCTGCATGTGGGATCTTCCTAGATCAGGGATCGAACCCACGCAGGATCCCCTGCATTGGCAGGCAGATTCTCAACCACTGAACTACTAGGGAAGTCCATGTGGAGACTCCTAAAATGTGTTTTCTGAACAAATAATGTTTCACGTGACTCTAGTTTTTTAAAGTCAACTACCTCGTTCCTGCATTTGAACTAAGGACATGTCAAGCTGTGAGAGATCTTCACCTGTGTCTGCAGACTTGGAAAGGCCCATCTGCACTCACCTTCTGGCTCAGAGGTTGACGGGGAGGAGGAAGGAGTGGAAAACGGAAGACAATGTGCAGTTAGGAAAGAAGATGATATCTGTCCCATTTTATGTGGGGAAAACAAAGTTGTGCACTGTAATGCTCCACAAAAACCCTGCCTATGGGGCAAGGGTTGAGGAGTTTGGAAAATCCAGTCCTTTCTTCAGAAAGATGAGGGATGCAAGGAAAGGGAGATCCAGTGACTTGCCCAGGTGTGCCCCTGGACCAGGGGCCAGGCCAGGGGGAGGGCCCAGACTTGCTGTCATCTTATTCTTCGTGACCATTTCCCATGATTAAGTTTCATCGGCCCAGAAGAAGGGCCAGTGAGGACAGGTCCACAACCAGCCTGTCTCCATTAACGCCCACTGGGTATATTCTTGTGCCCTCCCGGCTTGGTACAAGATGCCAAGTGTAAGTTGGCAGGTAGACACAATTAGTTTCTACCATGGAGAAAGTGTATGTTTCATGAAGGTCACGTGATGGGTACACTGAGCCAGCTGCAATCTTTACATGTGACATGCATGTGTTATAAAGCCAGAGCACCATGGCTTTAAGGGGAGAGAAGCAAGGGAGCAAACACATCAACAGAATTTGAAGACTGAGAGGCACAAGTGCATCCGCAGCAAAGAGGGCTATCCAAACATACAGATGGATGTCGGCTCACCAGCCACAATGGCCAAAACTACCCCCTCCCCAACTTGAAAAGCATTTCTTTTTTAATTAGTTTTTATTGGAACGTAGTTGCTTTACAACATTGTTAAGTGTCTGCTGCAGAGCAAACTGAATCACTTACATGTATACACATATCCCCTCTCTTTTAGATTTCTTTCCCATTTTCAAGAAGCATTTCTAAGAAAACGTGGCTCATTCTAGTTCTGCTTTTCTCTTGTAAATTGCATTTGTAGATCTCTTTTTCTTTTCTTTTTTTTTTAGATGGAAGGATAACTGCTTCACAATGTTGCTTTAGTTCCTGCTGTACTGTGAAGTGAATCAGGCACAGGTATACATATATCCCCTCCCTCTTGGACCTCCCCCTGCATTCGTATATCTTATATCCATTTCTCTTCTAAGTTTCAGATGTTCTTTCTCATCAAGTTGTAAGATGTTTTTTATGACAAAGATACTGAAGCTTTGCCAAATTTTCTGAAAATACTTGACAATCTTTCTCCTATTTGCTGCTAGCTTTTTTATGTTGAAAGATTTTTTAATACTAGACAAAGCCTTAAGAGGTAGAGTTAACTAAGACGTCTTGGTCAGCTCCGGTTGCCATAACAAAATACCATACACTGAGTGGCCTGAACAAAAGAAATGTATTTTCTCACAGTCTGGGGAATGGGAAGTCCAAGGTGAAGGTGCCAGCCAAATTGGCTGCCAGTAAGAACCCTCTTGCTGGATTACAGACTGCCACCTTCCCTCCATGTCATCACATTTTCTCTTCTTACAAGAGCACCAATCCTAGGGCACTAGACTCATGACTTCATGACCTTAACTACCTGCCATAAGCTCTATCTTCAAAACAGTCAACTGGGGCACTAAGGCTTCAACAAGCGAATTTTGGGAAGATACAATTCAGTCCACAGCAGAAGAAAAGATCAATTGCCCTAACCTCATTTATTCTAGTCCTTCCTTTTCCCCATAAGTTTTTTTTTTTTTTTTTAATAATGACTAACTTTTCTTTAACACTTTCATTCTATTTACTTATTGATTTGGCTGCTTCAGGTCTTAATTGCAGCATATGGGATCTAGAGTTGCAGCATGAAAATGCTTACTTGTGGCATGTGGGGTCTAGCTCCCTGACCAGGAATCAAACCTGGGCCCCCTGCATTGGGAGCTCAAAGTCTTAGCGACTGGACCACCAGGAAAGTCCCAGCATTCGGTTTATTTCTACTTTATGATGCTACTATGATGTGATACTGTGTTGTGTATTATGATCATTGCTGCTAGTATGAATGAGATCACCTTTCCCAGATACTTTCTGATTGGTTAGTATATATGAAGACAATTGTGCTGCAGTAACTCTTCACAAGTGATGTCAACTGATTTGACCAGCAGCTAAGATAGGTGCTGCCCTCCCCTCCCTTGCTGTTCTGTGTATGTATTATGCTTTCAAAATCTGAATTCCTGGATAAAGAGTTTCTAGGGCCATTGCCATGTGGCCTGCCATTTCACCAAATTTTCAAATTTGTTCTAATAATTTGTCATTAACTCTCATGAATTTTCTAATTTTACCAAACCTGTGGGCTACAAATAATGATACTATTTTCTCACTTCAAAGAGTTAAATGTTTCATTTCTTTTCAAGTCTTTATTTCATTGGCCAGAGTTTCCAAGATATTTGATAATAATGACCAGTAACTGGGAAAAGAAAGGCCATGCATGGGGTTCTGCAGTGAAACATATCTGATTTCAAATTACAACCCAAAAACTTCTTAATAATAATCTACTTTAAAGGATCACTTGAAAAATTAAGGATAATGTTTATAAAGAGCCTCAAACAGTGTCTGGGAGGGGAAAAAAACTCTAAAGCAGCAATGATTAAAATGATCATGATTATGGTGATGGTAAGTAAACTTGCTTGGTCCTTGAATATAATTGTGGGTTTAAGACAAATACACTTTATGACGTCAAGGAAATCTGTTGCTGTTCCTATTTCTTAACTGATTCACGGAATAGATGTCTCATTCTACCAAATACCATCATGGTAACTACCATAGTGTTTTAGATACCAAACAAACCAAGTGAAACATGCAATCAATGGGATCAAAATTCACTTGAAAGGTTAAACTTTTCTTTAACATCTTTTAAAAACCACTCTTAGTACATTCAAATAAAAATATAAAATATACATCTCTCTCATCTATAACCTATATCCATATCTACCAACTGATCCACTGTCAGCCTTCTTTGGATAAGCGACTACCTGCTCCCTAAACCTGGCAACTTCTCCATATGATTTGACTATAAGTTAGCAAAGCTCCTAGGACATCCACCCAGGAAAAGTAGGCAGAAAAAGTTCACTCACCTGGTGTCAGAGGTGAGGGTCTCCAAGGGAGAGCATGTTTTTAAGTGGAATAGAAAATGCTATTCAATTAGAGAGACTTCCCTGGTGGCTCAGCAGTAAAGAACCCACCTGCAATGCAGGAACCACAGGAGTATAAGGATTCCATCTCTAGGTCTGGAAGAGGGCATGGCAACTCACTTCTGTATGCTTGCCTGGAGAATCCCACGGACAGAGGAGCCTGGCGGGCTACAGTCCCATGGGGTTTCAAAGAGTCAGAGATGACTGAAGCAACTGAGCATGTACACACAAGAGGATGCCGGGGCTCTGTGTGTGTGTGTGTACTTGCTATATGTGCAGAAAAAGACTGGAAGGCAGATACAAGTACACCAATGTGTTAAACTTGGCTATCTTTTGTTGTGGAAATTACAGGTGGGTTTTATTTTCTCCTAAAAGCTCTTTTTACCTTTAAATATACTAGGATTTTTTCCCAAATAACTTGTGCTAAGTTAATATTAATCAAAAGATGTGTTAATTTAATGATCACAAATAGAGAAATAAATATTTTTAAAGGGTTTCACTGTAAGACACATTCAAAAGCATATATAGCTGGAGAGCTAGAAGCAGTGAATGAATGAGTCAGAGGAAGAGGATGACTTTTTAATAAAAAGAGTGTCCAACAATGGAATGGGTTGGCTTAATGATGATGATAAACATCAACATATATACACTTACTAGGGGCTTCCCTGGTGGCTCAGACCGTAAACCATGCCTGTAATGCAGGAGAGCCAGGCTCAACCCCTGGGTCGGGAAGATCCCCTGGAGGAGGAAATGGCAATGCACTCCAGTACTCTTGCCTGGAAAATCCCATGGACGGAGGACCCTGGTGGGCTACAGTCCATGGGGTCGCAAAGAGTCGGACACGACTGAGCGACCTCACTTTTACCTTCACCGTGTATAAAATCAATAACTAATGAGAACTTCTGTACAGAGCAGGAAACTCTCCTCAGTGCTCCATGGTGACCAAAACGGGGAGGAAATCCGAAAAGGAGGGGCTAAGTGTACACCTACAGCTGACAGGCAGAGATTCTGCTGTGATTCTCACTCTGTTCTAATCTCTTCACATGAGCTTTACATCCAGCCTACAAGAGAGGTATAAATCAGCCCATTTTACAGACGAGGGAGCTGGGGCAGGGAGAGGTCAGTGCCATGCCCCGGCAACTGGGCTGAGAAGGGGGGTATCGGGCTCTCATGGGTCAGTCCCACCCCTGCAGGGCCCTCGCCACCTCAAGGGGCCCAGGCAGAGGCTGGGCAGCCAGCAGACCCTTTCCCAGGTAGGGGAGGAGGGGCAACAGGAGCCATCATAACGTCCAGACTCTAAACCACAGACCCAGGTGGACATTGTGTGATGTGCACAAAGTGTCCATGCTTTGCGTCACTCTGTGGCCACAGGCAAGTTATGGATCACCCCTTAAGCTACAGACTCCTCATCTATAAATAATGAAAATGCCCACATTATTGACAGTTATTGTGGGGCTTAAGGAAGATCCCTTATGTCAGATACCTGGCAGAAGGTATGGTCCCTCTTCTCCTTTTACTTCCTCCCAAGACGAGAATGTTTTTTAAAGCAGATATTGTGTGTGCATGTCTGTACTTTTCCACAACCCTTGAGCAAAACTTAGCTTCTCTATGCCCCAGTCTTCTGTCTATAAAATAGCCATAATATTATTATATTATAATAATAATATAAATTCCTCATGACATTGCCATGAGGATTTAAAAAGCTAACATAGGTAAAGCACTTGGCATGATGTCTGGCACACAGAAACAACGTCTAAGCATTTGCTAAGTAACATACATGTGCGCATGCTCAGTCGTGTCTGACTCTTTGTGACTTCATGGACTGTAGCCTACCAGGCTCCTGTGTCTATGGGATTTCCCAGGCAAGAATACTGGAGTGGGTTGCCGTTCCTTCTCCAGGGGATCTTCCCAGACCAGGGCTTGAACCCACATCTCCTGTGCTGGCAGGAGAATTCCGTATCACTAGTGCCACTTGGGAAACCAGGTAACATATACATAGACACTAACAAAACTTAGTATAATTACTTTCTGTAAGAAATTAGATCACTTCTGTGATTTGGTTTTTACGGCTATGTCTCACAGGAGTACAGGAAAGGGGACAGTGGGCCACAGAAGGGGGTTGGCCATACAACTGACTCCTCTGCAGCCCCCACGCAAAATGTCCCCAGGGTGATACCCGTGCAAAGGGAGGCCAAAAAGGGCTGCCACAGCCCCATGAGCCTAAGCTGGGATTCTCGTCCTTCACTGACCTCACACCAGCTCCCTACCCAGAGTTCTGCCTTTAACCTGGCTGGCCCACCCCATGCGCCAGGGAAGGGTCAGCAGATAGGCCCTGAGAGTGCGTCCACTGGCTGCCCCCAACCTCCACTCTCCCAAGGCTCCTGCAGGACCTCACCCACACACACCCTCCTCCCTGAACCAATGTGGACACGACTCCCTCCTGGTGACGCCATGCTCTCATCCATGAGAGCCTCACCTAAACAGGTGCACGTGCCCCCATCACAGCCCTGGGGCCCCATGGCCCTACACAGCTCTACTCGGCATTCAGAGGGTTCACACAGCCCAGCAGGAGAGCCCAGAAATCTTGCGTGAACCAACCACAGCCTCTCCACTCTGGTTTTCCTTGGGTGTCCCAAGCGGACACCAGCAAAGGAATTTCACTGAGAGATGTGTGGAGGTCATGGTCAGCACCTTGAAAAAAAAACAACAGAGGCTTGAGACTGCCCTGCTGAATGTCCAGGGAAGTAGCTAAGATTCCAGACTCCCATTGCAGGGGCCCAGGTTTCACCCCTTGTCTGGGAACTAGACCCCAAGTGCTGCAACTAAGAGTTCACATGTCACAACTAAAGATCCAAGTGCCACAAGTAAAACCTGGTACAGTCAAATAAACAATATTAAAAAAATAAAATAAACAGATAATGTAACCAGGGTAGGAGTAGTGAAAACTTTTTTCCTCCTCATGGACACAGAAAACTAAAGATCTTGCATGCTGCAACAAAGACCCGGTGCAGCCAAATATATAAATAAATAAATAGAAGAAGAAGCTTGAGTGCCACAGAAACATGAATGCATCCTACTGACCAAAACACCACATATCAAAATGCAAATTGATCCTGAAAGGAGATGAAGAACTCGTCAGAGTAAGAGTTGTCACATGGGGCAGAGTCACTGCTCCCCGTCGTATCCCTCTCAGGATCTCCTCACCCCGCAGTCTCCTTTCAATCCCCCTCCATCAGGCCTGTGTCTCTGTCGCCCTGCTAGGGAGCTGCCATCATCATGGGGGGCTCACCTCCACCCCTGTCCTTCTCTGTGGGGTGTGGCTGCCCACTCCATCACCAGGCTCTCCTGGTTGCCAGGGGCCACACCCTCTCCCTCCAACCTCGCAGAGCCCTCCTCCTCCTCTCCTCAGTCAGCTCCCCCTCCTCTAGATCTCCAGGCACTCACACAGCCCCCTCTGCTCTGCTCTCTCTGCAGGTGAACTCACACAGGCACCGGCATCAATACCATTTCTTCAGTGACAATTCCCAAACACAGTCATCAAGTCCTGCCGTCACGTCCTCACGGTCCCTCCGTCCCCTGGGTTCTGCTGCGGCCCTGTCCCAGGGCCTCCTCCTGTGGCCTCTCTGCTTCTCTTCCCCCCCTCATCATTCACAGGGGAGTTGGAGCTGACCGGTCCAGGCTTTGCATCTTTCTATCCCCTAGCAGTTTCTCTCTGCTCTCAGCACAAATGTGGAGCTCCCAGCCAGTCCCTGGGTGGTTAGACTGCCATCCATCTCTCCTGCCCACCTCAGGGCTCTGGCCACACTGCCCCACCGGTTTTATGAACACACCACATTCCCTCCCACCTCAGGGCCTTTGCATGCGCTGTGTCCTGTGGTCAGAAAGTTTTCTCTTCTTTCTTCACCAAGCTAACGCCGAACGCTCATTTAGATTCAGCTCAAACATCACTTTTCCAAGAAGTTTGTCCTTGGCCAGTCCCTGCCCCTCCCATTCTAGGTCTGGTCCCTGGTGATTCATTCTTCTTGTACCTGCACTTCTCCTGTGAATGAATGAAGGTCACGATGGTCCAGGTGAAAGATGACAGAGGCTGAATGATGGAGCTGCCAAGAGGGCGTTCAGGAGGAAGGAGATGATGTCAATGCCTCAGAATACATGATGTGTCATCGTCAGAGCCCAGAAAGGAAAATTCTAAAAAGCCTTGGTCACCTGATCCTCCTACACTGAGACTGCACGGGGCAAAAAAATTTCTGGAGGAGGGAGAAAAATGTGGTTGATTTGGTCGCATATTTACATCAACCACTCCATGCACTTGATACATGGGGACTGGAGAAAAGCGGAGACATGAGTGTTTACACCTTCCTCCACACTAAAGAGGCATCTGCTTCTAGTTCTGGCTTCCTTGCAATGAGACTCAGTTTCCCCATCTATTCAACTAAGAAATGGGGTTAATCAGGACATCCCTTCTTTATGCAGAAGCTGCTATAAGAAAACAGGGCCTGTATCCACTACAAACAGCATTTGCAAAGCTCTGATTTTGAGCCAGGAACTGTGCTTCAAGTGGGAGAGCTGGAGACGAAAAGACCCCATCCTGCCGCTAACAAGTTCAGTCCTGAGTGTGATGACACATAGTCGGGTAATTTCACACTGAGAGCTCTGAGTTGTGCAAAAGACTGGACCCTGAGTGGTGAGAATGGCTGGGGAGATCCAAGAAGGCTTCCTGGAGGAGGTTGCACCCGCGCTATCCTGGCCAAGGACTGTAAATATTTTGGGAAGGAATGAAGCATGGTGTGAAAGATGCCCTTTTCCCAAATGGATTCCCCTGATTGCCCCATAATTTCTGAGCAGACTCACGTCCCTCCTTTGAGGGGCATGCCCTCTTGTTCATGTCCAGTCACTGGAGCTTTCAGGTATTTTCTCCCAAATGCAACTCCCAACAGGATCTAGAATGAAACCCCCACCTCAAATGCAACCCTCCGGCATAACTCCTTGCTCAGGATCTCTGGTCGTAACCAATGACAAATGCACAAACAGACAGGCATAGCTCTATCCAGAGCAATCTCACCCCAAATGCCAATATCCATCCCCCCACCCCAGGAAACTCTGTTTCCTGTTACACACAGGGATGGAATGACTCTCTGCCTGCCCTTACCCACAGTTGCAGGTTTTCAGCTCATTTCAACATCAGCACAAGCTGAGGCTTTTGAAAGCTTCACCATAACACAGAATACAGAGCTGGCTTACGATGCAGCATCTAGCTAAGGACTATTTCACATTTCAAATGCAGAGGCGGTGTATAGAATTTCTAAAACACAGTACAGGCAGCGAAAACCTGGGGGGAAATGTGAAACTTGAGAGCATTACAGATGAAAAAACCGTGAGGAAATGGAAAAACATTCTGTTTCATCTCCCCCCCACTACTATTTCATATGAATCTTAATAAGGAAAAATATCCCTTGATTGTCACATTGCAAAAAAAAAAAAAATTAATGACATGCAAACTTTCACAATATGACAATGTAATATTTTAATAACCATTCAAATAAGCAAAAACCCAAAAGGTTTCCCCTATGATTGGGAGGGAGTGAGGGGCAGCTAACCAAAGAAAAACTCTCTCCCCACTAGTCATCTCTCTTAGAACAATTTTTTTCCAAGGAAAACACATCAAATATCACGGCCATACCTTTACAGAGGGATTAAACAAAGATCTTTCTTCCTTGTGACCAACACCTTCTTGGGAGAATCTGTTATCCGTGTAGAAGAAATGTCAGAAAGCTCTGGGAGGAAATGAGCTACATTTGTATTCTGCTCAGAAAATGTCATCACAGATCTGTTTACCTTAACTGTGGACCATGATTCAGCCGTGACAACTGTCTTGCATACTGATCAATTTATTTGCAGCAAAATTTCTAATGTTAACTGCTTAGGTTCTGAAAAATTGGTGACTTGGATTTCTTGTGCAACCACAATCCATACTGAAATCTCTAGATTGTTATCAAACTATTTCAGTGAGAGATCAAAAAGGAGTCCTCCTAGCAAGCAAGGGAGAAAGGGTCCCTTCCACTTTTGGAAGGAAGGCAAGGCACAGGACTCCCCAAGATCCTCTGGAGGGTGGGGTTTTTATAGCACAATGTATAGAAAAGGGGTGCTTACCTGGTATCTCAGCTGGTAAAGAATTCACCTGCAATGCAGGAGATCCTGGTTCAATTCCTGGCTTGGGAAGATCCCCTAGAGAAGGGATAGGGTACCCACCCCAGTATTCTTGGGCTTCCCTGGTGGCTCAGATGCTAAAGAACTTCCTTGCAATGTGGCAGACCTGCGTTTGATCCCTGAGTTGGGGAGCTCCCCTGGAGGAGGGAGTGGCAACCCACTCCAGTATTCTTGCCTGGAGAATCCCCACGGACAGAGGAGCTTGGCAGGCTACAGTCCATGGGATCACAAAGAATCAGACACGACTGAGTGACTAAGCACAGCGCAACATAGAAAAGGGACTTACTTCCCTAGCAGTCCAGTGGTTAAGACACTGCACCTCCAATGCAGGGGGCATGGGTTCAATCCCTGGTCCAGGATGATTCTGCAGGCCTCAAGGTGTGGCCAAACAAAACAAAACAAAACAAAAATAATGTACAGAAAAGCCATTAGACTGAGAGGCAAGGGACTCTGACTCCAGGTCCTTGCTAGACTTTAACCAGCTGTGCATCCTCTGTAAGGCAGCCTTCATCCACAAGCAGGCAGTGGTGGTGGTGGAGGGTGCTCTCTGCAGCAGGGCAGGAGGTGCTGGACAGGGTAAGACATGGCCAACGGACCCAGGAGAAGAAGAGGCCAGGTCCTGCCTCCATCAGCTGATTCCTCCCACCTGGACACAGCCCTGTCTGCAGACTTGAGTCACTTCTGGCTGGCAGGCAGGTTTGGCATTAGGGAACTGGAACCAGTCCCAAGGCAGCCTTGGGAGATAGCCTTCCACCTCAGCTAACAATGCTGGCTTATGCAGAGCCCTGCTCCTTGGCCCACCTGGGCCACGCTGTACCCTTTGGATTGCAGACACTGCACCAGAGTCTACTAGAGTGTCAGCACTTGTATTCCTGCCACTGTCCAAGCCCACCTTGAGCTTTATAAAAAGCGCAAAACCCACAGACCTAGGGAGAAGACGAGTAACCAATAACAGCCAAAGAAGAAAGGTCGGGAGGTCACTGGTGAGTTAATGACTCTAGAGGAAGACAATAAGCGTGAACTTGGCACTCAAATCTGCCCCCTCTGGGAGATGTCAAACAAAGGCCCATGTCTTTAACCACAGTGGGGCCTCCACCATGGATCATCTCATGCTTGAGTCAAATCAACAGCCGGAGACCATCAGAGGAAAGTGGGTCTCATGCGTCGGGCAGAAGACAGGGCAGGTCACCTGGGTTGAAGACTCGGGGTCGATCAATGGACAGGTTGCCCTGAGAGCATCTTAGAGGGAGCCTTGCTTAAAACCCAGGTTGAAGAAGAGTCCTTGAGGCAGAAGGAGAGATGAAACTTTCTTCAAATATGCAAGACACCTTCCTGTATAAAGCAGAAGAGGCCACTTCTTGATTATTGCTGAGAACTTAGCATGGTGGCCAAGGATATGAAGGATAAGGGAAAAATGAATGACTCAGATGGATACTGACTGTCCAAATACAATTTGAAGTTGAACAGAAACCAAATGAACTAAAACATCTGACATAAAGTTAAAAGCTAATAAATTATGGAACACCCATGCAGATAAAAATCACTCAGCCATTAAATATCACGATTTCAAAGAATAATGTCACAGGAAAATGCTCAGAGTACATTAGTAGGGCAGGATACAAAAGCTTAGAGGCAGACATAGATGTCAGGGATCCAGTGAAATTCAGCTTTACAATATTTGCCCTAGCATCTGGCCCTGGCTTCTGAATGAATGACTCAACCTTTGAATGGACAAGCAGTGGAATACCTATTTCAGGATCATTTCTGGCATCCTTGAACTTGTGGGTGATCAATGACCCTATGATCACATGGGTGATCATCATCTACATTGATAGTATATTAACAGCAATCCCAAGACAAAGTATGCCACATGAACTTACTGTTCTCCAAATATTCAGTTTCAAACATAAACAGGCATTCTAGATGAGCTAAGATTGAAAACCTCCCTATATATAAGATATATGGGGCTTCCTTGGTGGTCCAGTGGTTAAGAATCCACCTGCCAATGCAGGGAATACCTGTTTGATCCCTGCTCTGGGAAGATCCTACATACCAAATGGTAACTAAGCCTGTGCACCACAATTATTGAGCCTGTGCTCCAAAACAGGAGAAGCCACCGCAATGAGAAGCCAATGCACCACAACTAGAGAGTAGCTCCCGCTCGCCGCAACTAGAGAAAGCCCGCGCACAACAGTGAAGACCCAAGCTACTTAGATACAAACTGCAATCCCTCAGAAGACAGATTCAGGAATAAGGAGGAACTGTAGTAGACTTGAAGAGCAGCAGAGAATGCTGCATGAGATAGGATGGGACTGTCTAAATGCCTTGTAAATGATTAAGTCACCAAGAGAGTACCAAGCAGGGCTTGGGGGCTATGAGGCCACACCTTCATCCTAGAGATCCCTGCCATGACTACAGGATTAAAATAAAGGACTTGTATCTTCCTAAGATGTATGACTATGTGATCTTCAACTACTTGGCAATGTATAGAGGTGGCTCAGTGGTAAAGAGTCCTTGGTGGTCCAGTGGTTATGAATCCACCTGCCAATGCAGGGAATACCTGTTTGATCCCTGCTCTGGGAAGATCCTACATGCCAAGTGGTAACTAAGCCTGTGCACCACAACTATTGAGCCTGTGCTCTTGAGTCTGTGCTCCAAAACAAGAGAAGCAATGCAATGCAGGAGATTTGGGTTCAATCCCTGGGTCGGGAAAATCCCCTGGAGGAGGAAATGGCAACCCACTCCAGTATTCTTGCCTAGAGAATCCTATGGACAGAGGAGCCTGGCAGGTTACAGTCCATGGGATCTCAAAGAGTTGGATACGACTTAGCTACTAAACTACCACCACCACAGCAGTGTCACAGTTAACCTCAACCTCCATATTTTAAGGGTTTCCCCAGTGGCTCAGATGATAAAGACTATGCCTGCAATGCAGGAAACCCAGATTCAATCCCTGGGTCAGGAAGGTCCCCTGGAGAAGGGAATGGCAACCCAATCCAGTATTCTTGCCTGGAGAATTCCATGGACAGAGAAGCCTGACGGGCTATAGTCCACGGGATCAGAAAGAGTAGGACACGACTGAGCAACTTTCAATTCACACTTTCATAGTCTAAAATGGAACTCCGTTTTTCCTGCCCAAACCATCTGGTAAGCTGATTTCCAGTCTTTCCATCAGCAGAACCCCACTTGTTTTCAGTCTTGAGGCTCAAAACTCCCTGCTTTCCTTCCGCTAAGGTATTCTGAGCACCTGTCTTCTATCAGGTACCACCAGTCACTGACACAAACGCAGAATGGAGAGGGACAGTTCAATGAAGGATGAATTTGAGCAGTGAACCAAGAAGTCACTCTTACATGTCTCAGAAGAGAGGCGGACAGGTACATAAAGCACACATGCTCAGGTCTCAGCAGAACAAACACAGCCACAGAGCCCCACCTTGCAAGTCAGGTCTCCTCTTCTCACTCCTGCCACCGGAGTCTAGGATCTTAACACCCAAACACGGATCACTACAATAAGCATTCCCAATGGCTCAGTAGGTAAAGAATCCACCTGCCAATGCAGGAGACACAGGAGATGTGGGTTGGATCTCTGGGTCAGGAAGATCCCCTGGAGGAGAAAATAGCAACCCACTCCAGTATTCTTGCCTGGAACATTCCATGGACAGAGAAGCCTTGTGGGCTACAGTCCAGGGCATTGCAAAGAGTAGGACTCGATGAAGCTCACGTGCATATCCTAAAAATAATTTTGTGCCAATGCTAGGGATTGAAAGGTATCCCCTTGGAAGTCATGTTGAAACTCTAAAACCTAATGGGACGGTACTTGGAGGTGGGGTCTTTGGGAGGTCATAAGGTCGTAAGAATGGAGCCCTCGTGATGGAATTAATTTCTTTTTAAGTAGAGATAGGAGAGAGCTGGCTTCCTCTCCCTGTCTCTCTGCTCCCAACCCTGTGAGGACTCAGAAAGAAGGTGGCCATCTACAAGCCAGGAAGTGAGCTCTTGTCAGGAACCAAATAGGCCAGCATCTTGACCTTGGGCTTCCCAGCCTCCAAATGGTGAGAAAATGAATTTCTGCTGTTGAAGCCACCCAGTCTGCAGTATTTTTTTTATGACAGCCAAAGCGAAGATAGCTGTTCAACAGCACTGTGTCAAAAAGAATGCCTTTCATTTGTGAAATGCATTCTAAACAAGATAATTTAGGGATTTCCCTGGTGTTCCAGGAGCTGACACTCCCAATGCAAGGGGTCCAGGTTCGATCCCTGGTCAGGGAACTAGATCCCACATGCCACAACTAAAGATCTCACAAACCACAACTAAGACCCAGTGCAGCCAAATAAATAAATATTCTTTTAAAAAATAAACAAGATAATTTAACCAGCTTAGGAGAAGTGAAAACTTTGTTCCTCTTCGTAAAGATGGAGAGAAAATCACCCAATGACTGATGACCACACCATTGTGTTCACCAAATCCTTTCTTTCCTTGGCCTGCCCCTCCTATGTAGTAGCCTTGGGAGAAAGGCGCCATTAAGAAGTTGGGTTTTGCTCTGATTGAAAGAAGATCAAGAGGAACAGAATTCTGGTGGCAGCCTGGAGCTCCTGTGATCGCTGTTTTACGTCTCCTCTAAGATGATATTCTAAAACCCAACTCTACTTGTCCAGCTATGCTCAAAGTAGAAAATATGGGGACAAGGGGACTTCCCTGGCAGTCCAGTGGTTAAGACTTCACCTTGCAATGCAGGAGGTACAGGTTTGACCCCTGATCTGGGAGCTAAGATCCCACATGCCTCAAAGCCAAAAAACCCAAAAATATAAAACAGAAACAATATTGTAACAAGTTCAATAAAAACATTTTTTTTTAAATGTGCTCTGTCACTCAGTTGCTCAGTCGGGTTCTACTCTGTAACCGCATGGACTGTAGCCTGCCAGGCTCCTCTGTCCATGGGATTTTCCCAGCAAGAATACTGGAGTGAGTTGCCATTTACTTCTCCAGGGGATCTTCAGGACCCAAGGATTGAACCCGAGTCTCCTGTATTGCCTGCATTGCAGGCATATTCTTTACCAATGAGCCACTTGGGAATCTTTTTTTTAAAATGGTCCACATGAAAAAAAAAATTTTTTTTAAGTAAATACAGAGACCAGCATGACCCAGGAGCTGTTAGGAGCTACCAGTAAAAAATCAACATTTATCTTGCAAAGAAACATAGACCTCAAGAATCTACCTTCCTGGCCACAGAAGGAGCAAGGCAATCAATCACATTTCCATCTTTTCTCTTTTATACATACACCAATAAAATGATAAACCTCCAGTTCTAAAGTACTTAATTCAATTGAGCCTCATGGATGGACTGGGGAACCTAAAATAGAGATCATGGGCTTACCTGGTGGCTCAGACGGTAAAGAACAACGCAGGAGACCTGGGTTCAATCCCTGGATCAGGAAGAATTCCTGGAGAAGAGAATGGCAACCCACTCCAGTATTCTTGGCTGGAGAATTCCAAGGACAGAGGGGCCTGGCAGGCTACAGTCCACAGGGTCACAAAGAGTCAGACATGACTGAGCAACTAAACAACAAGGATCAGGATGCTCAGGGGTCATCCTGTAGAGATGCTACTGATATAGCCATCTTCATGGAAGAGAGTAGAAAAGAAATATGCCCATTAGGACTTCAGATTTTTAAAAAGCCATTCAGAGAGCCACACTTGCAGAAGCACAAAGTCTATCCATTTAAAAAGTCAATGACTACACAGCATTTCAGGCTCCCAGGAAGGACATTCTTCTTTTTCTTGAGCTATTTAAAGGCTCAAGTCCCTGTTCTGAGTACCTGTTCATCTTCATCTTGATTATCTCATTTGTGTTCATCTTGACAGAAGCAAGGCTACTCTAAGCAGACCTTCAGTGGACACCCCTGGTGGCTCAGGCCGTAAAGAATCTGCCTGCAATGCAGGAGACCCAGGTTCAATCCCTGGGTCCCCTAGAGAATATACTATTAAGCAAAAAAACCCAATGTGCCAAATTTGGTTAAGAGCAACTAGATATGGATTAATAATCCCAGGTACTTTGTGAAAATATCTTTGTGATACGCTTTTACTTTAACAACTCATTTGCTATATGTCTTATGTGATTCTCCAACTTGAGCTCTTTGTGCTGCAAAACAAGATTTGTTTTCCACAAGGAATTTGACAAAGTTCATGTCAGATTCCTGGAAGCAACCATAGACAGAGACAGCTCCACATTCACATCTCTGAGGCAAAGATTTTGGGCTTCAGTTGTGTCTGGAAGCCTGAGTTTGTGAGCTTTTACAAATCCATTCTTTGTTGGCCTGTTTGTTTTTTTAGGAATGTTTGGGAGGAAAAAAGTAAAAATTGCTTTGTCAATAGACCAAAGGAAAATTATGACTCAGACAACTGAAAAGGAAAGGTTCTAGGTGACAGTGAAGCAGTAAGGGTCCAGGCATTTTGTCTTCTGCCTGCAGGTAGATTTCACCTGACTGTTACAGACGAGAGGATGCTATAGTAAAGCCACAAGGGACACAGATGGTGGCTTGCCTGAGAAGATACTCTGGAAGAGGAGGCATGGGCCATCCTGACTGGAGATGCAGCCCCACTGAGGGAGAGGAGTCCTCATTCAGGACCAACTGTCCCACTCTATTGTCTTGCTGAAGTGGGAACGCTTCTGAGCATCTCCTCCATAAATACAGGGAGGAAGATGATATCAAATAAAACTCCATGGGAGCTTCCCTGCTGGTCCAGAGGTTAAGAATCTGTCTGCCAATGCAGGGGACATGGGTTCGATCCCTGGTCTGGGAAGATCCCACATGCCTCAGGGCAATTACTGAATCCCAATCACCCTAGAGTCCGCGCTTCGCAACAAGAGAAGCCACCACAATGAGAAGCCCGCACACAGCAAAGAAGTGTAGCCCCTGCATACCGCAACTAGAGAAAGCCTGCACACAGCAAGAAGGCCCAGCATAGCCAAAAACAAATAATAAAAATTTTAGACAATATTTTTAAAAAACTTCATGGGAGTTTTGTGCAACCCAAATGAAGTAACCGAAACCTGGGACACACAAAAGTACCTGATCAATTAGGGATAATCCAGAAGGTCTTGTACTGCCTGTCCCGACGTCCCCTTCTTCACTTCAGTGACAGTGCTGGGAACCACATCTCAGGTATGTCCCCCCTTCCACTCATAGTCTGTGTGGCTCAAGTGGGACCCAAATGCATACACCTCAACTAGAGAGATCAAGTGCCACAACTAGAGAAGCCCACGCGCTGCATTACAGATGCAGCACAGCTAAAAAGTGAAAATAAAAAAGACTCGTAAACACAGAGCCAGACATGTTAAAGTCAAGACAAGGTGAGGCCAGAGAGAACATCTAAAGCTGTGATGGAGACTCGCTTTGGAGAGAGAGTCTTTCTTTCTCTTTCCCAAAGGTGGGCACATGCCCAGGTCTGTTCAGAGCACTGCATGCCCTGGCAAGAGACCCTGACTCAGCAATGTCATCTGACTTCTGCTGGAGTTTCGCTGATGAGAGGTAACATCACCAACACTAGGGGGGTTCTGCCTGAGATTAAAACCAGTACAAGGGGGGAGGGCGAGAGGACCTACGGAAGATAAAAAGGGTGAAAGGTACAATGTTAGCACCTCTGGATCTTTACCTAAAGCCAAATGCCCACCTGGCTATCTTAACTTTAGGAACAATTACTGTCTGGTTTGAATTGGGCTGTCTTTTTTTTTTAGACTTTTTTTTTTAATGTGGATTATTTTTAATGTCTTTACTGAATCTGTTACAATATTGCTTCTGTTTTATAGTTTTGGTTCTTTGGTTGCCAGGCATGTGGGATCTTAGGTCCCTGACCAGAGATCGAACCCATAGCCCCTGAACTAAAAGGTGAAGTCTTAACCACTGGACCACCAGGGAAGTCTCTGGGATGTCTTTTGAGAGTGGAACAATCCTGACAAATATATTGTGACTTCCTTTTCTCTGTGTCTCCTCTCCTTCCTCTTCTTCCTACTCTCCTCTTTCCCCTGCCCCCCTCCTCCCCTGCTTCATCTTCCCCGTCTTTCCTTTTTTCCCCTCCTCCTTCTTCTCTCCTTTCCCCTCCCCTTCTTTCTCCTTCTTCTCTCACAGACACAATGAATATTTGTAATCTGTATATATGAATTATTCGACAAGCACACTTCACCAACTACACTATAAATTCTGTATTTGCAAAAACATCTCCCTCGTTAATACGGATGGAAAATTCCTAAATAAAATCTTAGTAAATCAAATCCAGCATTATCTTACAATAATAATATTAAGAGAACTGTGCAGGGTTACCATGTTCCTCTTATTCCAGGAAGATGCAGATAATTCACCATTAGGAGATCTATTAATAGCTTAAATAAGCTTTAAAAAAAACACCTGAGTTTATCTCAATAGACGCTGAAAAGGACATGTGACATAACTGATCATGGGACTCGTTGCTTTGACAGGTTTGTGTTCCTAGTGTTAGGAGTTGCTGTGTGCTTCCACGCTTACTGCTCAAGGCTGCCATTGCTCAGCTCCATTACAAATTATTTCTCAGATCCCTGTGGAAATGGTCCTCAGAGCCAAAATGACTCCAATGATAGGAAGAGCTAACACATACTGAGCACAGACACCATCCAGCACACTGCTAAACACCGCTAAACACCTTACATGCATCGTCTCATTTCAACAGCTCACCTCATCTGCTCCTGAGGGTAGGTATTTGTTATTATTCCATTTTATAGATGAGGAAACCAAAGCAACCCCAAATGGAAGGTCTCAGGCACAGGGAGGACTCTGCTTTACTGAGCAAAGAGAGTGATGACCACATAATAAATATAAATATGCATTGACTATAAGTAAATAATACTAGTATGTGCTTCATGGCATGATCTGAGGTATTGCTAGACCATTCGGTATTACTAAAGTCTGCTGAGTGTGCGTAATCATGCTTCCAAAGTGGTAATTAACATGCATACTTTATATGACCTCCAAACTAGCAGAGCAAGAAAGAATAGAATGGTAAATATAACCCTCATCTCCAATAAAACAAAGGAGGGGGAAAGAAAAAGAACAAGTGGGACAAAAAGGAAAAAGAGTGGTAGAAATAAGTCTGTACATATAAATGGCCCCAATAAAGGGACTCAGTTTTCTGGATTAGGAAACAAAGACTGTCAAACTATGCATTAACTAAAAATAAATAATTCATCCACCAATTTCCTAATTTTGCTTATTTTTCAGCACTGTAACTTCCTGATGGCCCACTTGAACTAAACAACAGACTGCCTGTTTCCAATTCTCCTGAGTGCTGTAAGGTCCAAAGTGTCACAAATGACCAAGGGAGGGGCGGGGGTGGTATTCCCCAGGAAACATGAAATTGGATGTTCCAACAGCCAGCTGGAAGGGATAAGGCAGGTTTAATTTGATGGCTAAAAGTAAAGCAATAAGATGGGCTTTCACTGCATGTGATAAGAAATTCATATCAATTATAAAATGTTGTTTGGTGCATTAAGATCAAAACCAACAAATCACAGGGTAATAATTTCTTCTTACCATTAGATGTTTTGACAATAATTTCATTTTTACTGATTTTAACATTGTGACCACAGCTTTCTTTTTGTCTGCACTGGCCTGAAACACCAAGGCTGGTCCTTCTATTTTCAAACCTTTAAATCGCTTTTTCCAAGCTGTAAATAGTAGTACATAGTGGTATAGTTTGGCTTCTGTTGTTTACCCAATTAGAAAATCTTTTAAAAGAAAAAGTGAATATAGATGCTTCTTCTTTTTTTTTTTTTTTAGATGCTTCTTTTAAAAGCCATTATTTTCTGGGACTTTCCTAGAGGTCCAGTGGTTAAGACTCCACGCTTCCAATGCAGCAGGTTCAATCCCTGGCTGGGGAACTAAGATCCCACATGCTGTGCAGCACAGTCCAAAAGAGAAAAAGAAAAAAAAAAGCCACATTTTCCAGTTAAAGGCAGCACAATGACATATGTCTCATTCTCTCTACCTTCCCAACAGCACCCCACTAGTGATAATAACAAACTTCTAACCCCTAATGCCAACGGGCTGACATTTCTCCCAAGGAATGAGACTGAAGGTTTGCTTTCTAAAGAAATATACACCTACACAGAAAGCAATCAAGGAGCTGGGGAATGAGAGAAGAGATAGAGAATCAATCCAGGAGGTCTGCATCTAATTAACAGATGTCTTAACCACTGGAACAGGGAGGCCAGGATCCATCCCTGGTCAGGGAACTAGATCTCACACACTGCAACTAAAAGCTTGCACACTGCAACTAAAGATCCTGAGTGCCGCAACTAAGACTTGGCAGAGCCAAACAAATAAATAAACATTTTTAAACAATTTTTTTTAAAGAAAGAAATACAAATGTCAGGCCAACCTCCTTCCGACTTGACCACCACCTACGGGCAGAGCCTCTAGAACTGGGCTAGAGGCTAGTTCTAGCCAGCACTGGGTATTAACAAGCAGGTCTAATACCAGTGACTGAGATACCTGTGTGACTCCGCCACCTAGTGGTCAATAGGCACAACAGCGCCTACGCTCTGGGGAAGGACCAGAATACTTAGCCTGAATGACCAAGGAAAGGAAGGGCTGCTAGCAGACTACGGATGCAGACTGTGGATGCTCAACAGTACAGACTGTGCTGTGCTTTCTAACCAGGAAAATCCCAGCAATTAAGCACCATGGTTAATAAAAGGCAGACAGTTAATGAATACTGGTTGAATGCACGAAGATGAATGAAAAAACTTAAAAAGATACACATGTTCTAATGCCTATTCTGTCCACAAAGTGTTTGAGGAAATTGAAATGTCTTAGGATGCAGCTTGAGGCCCAGTGAAGCCAGGTTTAAGAGGTGGAAGGAGACACGGTAGGGGAGAGTGCCAAGCCACTGCCTGCAGAGGCAACTTCCAGGCATCCCGGTATAATGCTTGCAATTGCAGCAGCCCTGGGCATTCAACGGGGGACCCTCCTGGGTGGGGAGCCCATCACAGTCTGTCTAGAGGATGGAGGGGCCAGGAGGGAGACTAGTCCTAGGGTGATGGGACCCTCCCCCCACCCTACTATGCCAATGAGGGAGGAGAAAGGGGAGTGACAGGGCATTATGTACTGGTCTGCACTTAGGGGCAGGACCAAGGCAGAAAGTCTAGCAAACAGGGAGGAATGGCAAGAAGGACAATCACAGCACAACAGGAGGGGAAAGCTGGAGTCCAGCAGGGAGGGGAGGGGACTGCTGCCACAGCTGATGGACCTCCCAGGGCTTTCTCAACCCTGAGCCTGGGAGGAGGAATACTGGCGCACGGACAGCTAATGACCCCCACATGCACAGAAGAGCCCCAGCAACCCCAGACTGCCTACTGCACAAGAACCCCATCTCTTTCATAAGCACATGTGGTTATTTGCTCCCCAAGTTTTCCCTGCCCAGCTGGAAAGCCACCCATCACTCCTGAACCCTGTGCTGTGTTCCATGCTCCTGTGACAATCACAAGGAGCAAAGGGCCCTCTGACCCAGTGTTTACCACGTGCCAAGCCTCATCCCCAGAGTTCTTAAGGAGAACCATCTAATTCTCATCAAAACCAAGTAAGGAGCCCCACTATACAGGTAAGGAAGCAGTGGAAACGAGGGGGTAGCTAGCCAGCCCACAAGTCACGGACGCCAGGTCCGCCGTGGCCTATCTAGTGTCCTCCTCACCTCTGAATTCTGAGCACACAGCACTGTCAGTGCTTGATAGAGAATTCAGCATATTTTACAGATGGGAACACTGAGGCCCTCACCTGTACCATCTCCCAGGGGACGGTGTTTACATCGTCACACTCACACAGTCAGAGTCTGGGCTTTTAAATACCTGCAGCAGGATGACCCAGCATGAACTACTGGGGTGACCTGAACATTTCCACCCTGTCTGGTTCCTTTGGGTCTTTGATGAAAGAGAAGTGGGAGCGGGAGGGAGAGAAGGACAAGGGAGGGAGGACAAATGGAAGAAAGGAAGAGGTGGAGGAGAAAGAGACAGAGGGAGGAAGAAAGGACAGAGGAAACAGGAGAGGGAAGGGAGCAGAGAGGAGAGAGCGGGACGGGGGCCATTCTCGGACCTTGGGAAAAACTCAGCAAGTTTCTGCAGGCAAATCACGCACCCCCCAAATCTGATTTTTAAGTCACTAGGTCTTTCTTTAGGAAGTTACAGTAAAATGCAAATGTGTTTTTAAATGAACCGTAGAAGCAGCAGCAAGAGACTTCCCTCGTGGTCCAGTGGTTAAGACTCCATACTTCCAATGCAGGATGTGCAGGATTCCATACACAGCACAGCCAAAAAAAAAAAAAAAAAAAAAGCAGCAAATTCACTTCCTAAAATAAACACAAATATATATCTAACCCTAGATACGCATCAGCCGCAAAGAATAGGTCAAATCACACACTAATTACTGTTTGAATGGAGATCTGACTGTTAATTGCAATGCGTTTCAGGAATTCCACATGAGCAACTTACCTGAAAAGCTTTCCAATTTGTATGTCAGGAAAGTTGGTAATTAAACCCTTCAACTCCCTATTGACTTTATTAGAGATATGATAATCTTTACATAGTTAGATTATAATTATTCGTCAAATGAAGTCGATACTTATTTAGGAAAATGTTACCCTTACAGTCTTTAAAAAATAGAAAAAAACCTGGGACTTGCACTTGACAACGAACACCTGAAGCCGCCTATGTATGGTGCATGGAACCCACCGAGATTTGCCGAGCACACGGGAAAAGGTTTCCCCAGTGGCTCAGACGGTAAAGAAACTGCCTGCAATGCAGGAGACACAGATTTGATCCCTGGGTCAGGAATATTCCCTGGAGAAGGGAATGGCTACCCACTCCAGTATTCTTGCCTGGAGAATTCCACGGACAGAGGAGCCTGGCGGGCTACAGTTCATGGGGTCTCAAAGAGTCAGACACGACTGAGCAACTAACACACTCTCTGCGTTTACACAGGAAAGGGCATCTGAAACCACTAATCACCTTTGCATAGCCTTGTCTGCACAAGACCTTGACTTATCAACCCAGAG
The DNA here is from genome assembly GCF_963930625.1 of Muntiacus reevesi. NCBI lineage: Eukaryota > Metazoa > Chordata > Mammalia > Artiodactyla > Cervidae > Muntiacus > Muntiacus reevesi. The sequence continues at coordinate 24,584,850 of NC_089263.1, read as the reverse complement.
ACTTGCTTTTTAAGTAATGCCTGCTAAAAACAGCCTTATGATATAACACCACTTTTGTTGTGTCCTTGATAACAAACAAGTTTAAAAGCATAATCCCAAGGTCATCATGCAGCAACATCGAACAAAACCAGATTGCGGGATATTTTACAAAGTGACTGGCCTGTACTCATTAAAAATATTATGGGGGTGGGGGGGGGGAACAGACCAGTTATTCCATAAATAAAGGAGACCAAAGAGACATCATAAGTTGACATCCTAGATTAAACCTAAAGCCAAAAAAAATGGTTTTGGCTATGAAGAACAACTGGTAAAATATGAATAAGGTCTGCAGCTTAGAATATACTGTTATATGAATGCCAACTTCCCGATCTTGCTCATAAATCACAGTTCTGTAGAAGGATGTGCTTATTTTCAGTTTACACACATTCAAGTGTTTAGAATTAAAACGGGGCCCAGATTCGATCCCTGGGTTGGGAAGATTCCTCTGGAGAAGGAAATGGCAACCCACTTTAGTATTCTTGCCTGGAGAATTCCATGGACAGAAAACCCTGGTGGGCTACAATCCACGGGGTCACAAAAGAGTCGGATACAACTGAGCGATTAACACTTTCATTTTCATTTTTGTCCATCAGGTATTATCAAACGGTTCAGAAAAAACTGTTCAGAAAATAGAGAAAAAAAAAAAACCTGAAGAAACTGACGAAGCAAACGTGAATGTTAACACTTAAAGAATCTAGATGATGGGAATACAGGAGTTCTGTAGTCTTCTCAAAACTTTTCTGTAAGCCTGTAATTACTACAACAAAGTTACTAAAAACAAAAAAATGAACCTTGTCATGGTCACGCTGCTTTTCATTGGTTTGAAATGTGGGAGACTGGGTGACCAAACCATCCATCCATCCATTCATTCAATAATATTAGAGATGTTGTTGTAATTTAATTGCTAAGTTGTTTCCGACTCTTGTGCAACCCCATGGACTATAGCCCATCAAGCTACTCTGTCCATGGGATTTCCCAGGCAAGAATACTGGAGTGGGTTGTCATTTCCTTCTCCAAGGGATCGTCCCGACCCAGAGATGGAACCCATGTTTCCTGCTTTAGCAGGCAGATTCCTTACCATTGAGCCACCTGGGAAGTCCCTAATATCGAGGCTCCTACAGTGGGAAAGGAAATCTCAGCTCTAAGCGAAATGAAGCAACTTGGGGTTTCTGGCAAAGCCCCACCTGCATGCCTTGAACTCTTGATGCCTTAGACTCAACAGGTTCAGGACTGAATCCATCACTTCCCTGCCCCTTTCACCAAAATACCCACAAACACTGGGACTTCATCAACAACCTCTGTCTTGGGAAATGGTACCCTGCCTTTCCAGGGACTGAATCAGGAACCTGGCCACTACCGTGCTCATCAGTTCCATCTGATCCATCATCTGGTTCTGATCTGGTTCTGTTGGCTTCATCTCAGGGGTTCACCTGCTTCTCTCCATGTCCACTGCCACCTAGAGAGGGCCTCTGCAGTCCCCTCCCTGGACCATGGGAATGGATGCCCTCAGCCTGTAGGCCTGATTCAACAGCCAGGGAGGTTTTATCAAAATCCACCTCCTGCTCACAACACTTAAATGGCTTCCTATTGCATCTGGAAATAAAGACACCTTTTCCCCCTAATACTTACTTTAATAATACCCTCCTGCTCATGACTCTTTAATAAACAACCAGTTTTCCCCACAGGGATCTCCATGGGCGTGGGGACCACGACTGGCTTTGCACACTGCTGTGCACACACAGTTGGCATTCAATTAATATTTGCTTAATTAGGTGGATAAGCAATTAAAATAATGTCAGACTTGGACCAGTAAATGGAGAGAGATGCCATTCACTGCTGCGGGGGACCTGGCTTTGCAAAATGAGGGGGACACGTGGACGGAGATGCTGGGCAGCAGCAGGAAACAGAGACCTGTGATTTGTGAGGCTGACGTTAGGAAAAGGCATACACTCTGGTGCTAAAACGCGCTGTGCACACCCTAGCCAGCGGTCCCCAAACTTTTTGACACCAGGGACTGGATTCATGGAAGACAATTTTTCTACAGACAGGGAGAGGGGTGGAGGGGATGGTTTGGGGATGATTCAAGTGCCTTTCATTTGATGGCTCAGATGGTAAATAATTTGTCTGCAATGCTGGAGACTTGGGTTCAGTCCCTGGGTCCGGAAGATGCCCTGGAGAAGGGAATGGCAACCCACTCCAGCATTCTTGCCTGGGAAATCCCATAGACAGAGGAGCCTGGTGGGCTACAGTCCATGGGGTCGCAAAGAGTTGGACACGATGAGTGGCTTTCATTTCACTCACTTATTTCTATTATTATGACATCAGCTCCACTTCAGATCATTGGGAGCCCCTGTCCTAAGCCATTCCTGTAACTCTTTCTCTCTCTGCCCTTCAGGAGGAGCTGGTGGGGGTCCACATTCTCTCCTGTCCATTAGAGTCCCCCGGTCATTGGCATAAGACTCCCAATACTGCCTGTTGAGGAGACCAGCTGCACACACAGTGCGCCCAATCTATTTCACTCAGAATCTCTCCACCCGCCCAGAATCGGGTACGGGGGGCAGAGGGGTGCCCAGGGAAGGCTGGCTGAACCGAATTAGAAGTTTTCTGGTCTGAAATGCTTTCAAAGAGAAAGAACACAGCTGTGATCCTTGATCACATTCATTCATTTCATTCTTTGGGGGGCTTGGAATCCATCAAGCATATCAAATTATAGCAAATGAACCCAGACGAGGCCTCATTTGGAACTTGCTGATGTGATAGAAAAAGCAATGCTGTTCTAAAAATAATAATAAAAAAATTCATGCAGTTCTGTTATTTCACATTTAAATTAACTTCCACTGCGGATATCATAATTTTCTGAAAAGTAGCATCTTGTTTCTAAAGCCACCATGGTTTCTTATTCTGGAGTGGTGGTCTCGGGGGCCGGCCCCTTTGTGTCTGCAGCCACATTCCCCATGGAACTCTCAGGCTCCTTTCCCAGTGGCCACTGCCCAGAGACCCACGAGAAGTCCTGTCCCGGTAAACCGGGGTTTGTCAGCCTCCCACTGGTGACCCTTAGGGCTGGATCATTCTTTGTGGTGGGAGCTGCCCTGTGCTCTGGAGGATGTTTGCCAGTATCCCTGGCCACCAGCCCCCTACCTTCCCACCCACCCTGGTATTGTGACAACCAGGAATGTGCCCCCACAGTTCATAAGCACTTTACAGACACATCTCTAGGCCCCCATGTCTGGGTTCTTAGATGCTCTGCCACTTGGCTCAGTCAGAGTCTCTTCAAGTAAGAAAGAGAATAGCATCTGGTGATAACTAGGAATAAAATGCTTCCTGGGTGGCTCAGCAGTAAAGAATCCAACTGCCAACGCAGGAGACATGGGTTCTGTCCCTGGGTCGGGAAGATCCCCTGCAGAAGGAAATGGCAAACTGTATATTTTATTCCAATATAGAATTAATTTACAATATATGATATGTACTATACACTAAAATTTTATTTTGTGTTAATTTCTAATGTTTTTTAAAGTCTGTAACAACATATGCAAAAATATTAATGGTGGTTAGGAGAACTATCTTAGCACTTTTGTGTATTTTCCAAATTTCTTATAATCCACACATCTTTCTTGCTGTATTCAGGGAAAAAGTGATTATGGGAAGAAAGAATCCAATTTCTCAGAAGGGTGCTGGGAGAAGACCCCCCTTCCAGGCTCTGCTCAGCTGCCCTCGAAACATAACCGGAGCAGTAAGATGTCCCACACGAGGTGTAAAATCAAGAACTTCTAACCGGTGAACATTTTTGCTTTTCTATGAATTTGCCTGGAAAATGGCCCAACTGTCACAGTCTGGAAAACCATGCAGGCTCTGCTTATCCGCAAAGGGCCTTGCTTTCAACTGCAGAGCCAGTGGTCCTCAATGCCGCCTTCCTGAGACCCATGTCGACCCCTGGGTTGGCGGGGTGGGGGAGGCAGGTGAATTACAGCCCAGGGGGCCTTATCTGTGACTGCTGGTGGTCACACAAGACACAGCAGCAGTTCCACACCTAGAGCAGAAGGCTGGGAAGGGGAGCACCTTGTGGGATTTCCACAGGGAACCTGGTGGGGATATGGGTCTTCAGAGACCACCAGTTGGTCCCCAGGCTGCTATCTGTCTGACCTGTCCTCCTTCTGCTGTGGTGGTGGTGGTGGTGGTTGTTTAGTCACTAAGTCATGTTTGACTCTTTGTGACCCCATGGACTGGAGCCCGCCAGGCTCCTCTGTTCAAGGGATTTTCTAGGTGAGAATACTGGAGTGGGATTTCTTTCCATTTCCTTCTCCCGGGAATGTTCCCAACCCAGGGATCTAACCTGGGTCTCCCTCATTGGCAGGCGGATTCTTTATCACTGAGCCATTGATAAAGAGATCAGGAGAACCTCTTCCAATGGAGTAAGAATTCAAGCTGAGACCAGAAGGAAACAAAAAGAGTATCATGGGGGAAAATGGTTAGGTGTGGGGAGTGGGTAGGAGACAGCAGGAAGGACAGGTCAGCAGTTCTTCATCCTCAGAAGAGAACACAGCAGCACAGGCTAAAGCCCTCAAGAGGGAAAGGGCTTGACCAGAAGTGGGAGACCCCGTTTCTCTTCACTGAACAAGTTCTGTGTGTTCAGCTAGCCCACCAGCCTGACCTGCATGACAGCAGCTCCACCCGCTTCTGTGTGAGGACCTCCTCGGCTCCCCACGCAGTGGATCCCACCGCTGGGCAAGTCTACTACACACTCCCTTCCTAAGGACAGCCCAGCACTGAGCTGACACTCGCAGTGGAGTCGTGGTTCTGGAAAAGATACAAAAATGACTTCCCTGTGCATCTCAGCACATGCCAAGGATGAGGCAGTTATGGAGGTGACACTGGGGAACTCAGGGGATGTGGTCCAGGTATTCCACTCTCGGGGAGCTCACGTCCCCAAAGGAAAGGGCTTAGAGAAGCTGCTGAGAGCCTGGCAAAAACCACTCTTCACTTACTTCTCCAGCCCTGGTTGCTCAAATCCACGTGGCCCAGGGCCTCCCCAGCAGCTCCTCTCTGGTGTCTCCCAGGCACCTCCACCCCAGTGTCGAGTGCAGGAGCCTCACGCACACCACACGGCCACATGCACCTCACTATCTCCCCATCACCTCCTACCACCCAGGTGTCAGGACTCAACCTCAACTGTTCTTTCTCCAAACCCCATACCATATAGCTATGGTGCTAACCCAAAAAAAGGGCTGCTGCAGGCAATGTGGCCAAGGATATACCTGGTGCCTCTGGAGCTGCCCAGCACAGCAATCTGGCCTCCAAATAGATCTAAAATCCACCCCCTTCCCTCCATGTCAGCAAGATCTAACAGGATGCTGGCTTCTCCTCTTGCCTCTGTCCAGTCCACTCTCCATACAGCAATCACTGCAGGTGGTACCACGTACCTCAACTACTCAAGACCCTTCAAGCTCTCTATTGCTCTTAGCATCAAATCTCAACCCCTTATCCCTATCCATGCCTCCCATGTGTGGCTTCTACCCCCTTCTCCAACCTCCCACATCACTATCACCCCTGCTCACCCACTGTCCTCTGGCCACCCTGGCCTTCTCTGGGTCCTCAAACCAGCCCAGCTCTTCCCAACTTCAAGCTAACATAGTACCTAGCAACTGACATGTACTAGTTGCTCAATAAATCGTGACTGAGAAATACATATATCTCTTTTTCAGATATCACTCCTGTTTTTTGAAGAAGCTAAAAGGCTATTGGTTCATCACTGGACTCCCTGGCAGATGCCGAAAGGGTACACTTTATATAGCTTTTTATTGGAAAAGAAAAAAACGTATGTTTTACCCACAAGTGGTCAGGAAGCAAAATTGACTTTTTCTTAAGGCATGGTATTTCACTGGTTCTAAATGCAATTGTCTAAAATGTCACTGAAATGGAGGTGCATTTAACAATTGATAGTATGTCAGAGCTGAATTAGTTAATTTTTTTTCTTGGAAGCTCATAAAACAATGATGTATCTTGCCATCATCTCAAAGAAAGGCAATCCCAAAGAATGCTCAAACTACCGCACAATTGCACTCATCTCACACGCTAGCAAGCTAGTGAATAGCTAGGGAAGTAGCTCAGTTGTATCCGACTCTTTGCAACCCTGTGGACTGGAGCCTACCAGGCTCCTCCCTCCATGGGATTCTCCAAGCAAGAATACTTGAGTGGGTTGCCACTGGGCAAGCCCCATAGCCTACATATATAAATGTACATTGCCTCTGATTTTATTCCTATTTCCAATGTAAACCTATATTGGACTAAAATATCCTCATTTAATGTCCCTTGCTTTTTCTAATATAACATTTAAATCCATTAACTTAACATTGATCTTTAAGTAGCTGAACAGGTTGAACTTGCAGGCTTCAGTTACAAGCAAACTGGCAAGGCTGCTTTCAAACTCAGCATTCTGGACAGGAGACTCATCTGTTCTTCCAAGATTCCCTGTTTCTGCAAATGGAACCTCCATCCTTGGAGCTACTCAGGCTCCTCACCTCTGTGTCTGTGTCTCCTTTAGGCTTGCCCCCAGTCTAAGTGGTGCAAGTCTGAGCTCCTCCACCTGCCCAACAGTACTGTCCTTCTTCTCTGTGTTCAAAGCCAGGGCCACTAAGTCTCACCTCCCCAGCACCCGCCTCATCTCAACCCGGACTCTCTGCTTCCAGTCTTGCTCCCTCATTCGTATGTTACCTCAACTGAGCTGACAAATTGATCTTCCAGAAGCACTGTGATCATGTGACTTCCCTGTGCAATACCATAGAGAATTCTCTTAATGAGGAACGCGGGAGTCCATATCCTCAGTCCATCCACTCTAAAGCCTTGTTGTTGTTGTTCAATCCTGTCCAGCGCTTTGCGACCCCATGGACTCCACCAGGCCCGGCTTCCCTGTCCTTCACTATCTCCTGGAGTGTGCTCAAACTCATGTCCATTGAGTCGGTAATGTCATCCAACCATCTCATCTTCTGTTGTTCCCTTCTCCTCCTACTCTAAAGTCTGGCCACTGCCAAAACGCTCCTGTGAAATCTCCGGCTCTCTCTTCCCCTCCTGGAGCCTCACTCACTCACTGCATCTGCGCATGCTCAGAGTAAGTCCGCCGTGACTTACACCATCCCTTCCACCTGCAAGTGGTTTCAGCACCTGGGTCTGTGTGTTCACACTTCCAACTCTTCAAAGTCCAGTTCTAAAGTGCCCAGTCTTTAAAGGCTTTGGCTTACCACTTCAGATGGAAGGGATCCTTCCTTTCTAACTTTTGAGGACACTTTTCTTTCTTTGCTAGATACTGCGCGTGTTTGTCCCCCACCCTGCACGCTACGCACTCCGGTTACCAGCTACCGGGAATTCCCCGAGGGCTGACCTCCGTCTGACTTCCCCGCACCCGAACACCACGCCATGGCCATCGCAGTCACTGCACAGCAACCAAAACTTTGTAGCAGTCAGCCGAGCTGTCCACCTTTCCATTCTCAGACACCTTTCCGGCTGTCCTATTCACAAGATAGGGCATTTCTCCAAACACATAGAATTTCTCTGCTACTATTTCAAACCATGTCGCTATTCCCACTGAATCAGGACCTCTTCTCATTTTTTTGAAATCTGTCCAGTAAGCAGAGTTGTCATAGACCGCACCCTGGGAGCTGGTCAGCCTTATAAAGCAGAGGACGTTGAATTGGCCTGGGCTTCTCCACGTTGTTTCTACAGGCTGTGTGCGTGTGTGTCCATTAAAGATGGGGACACACAGTAGCTAGTCGCCAAGGGATCAAAGGACCAGAGCTTGAGGCGCGGGGCGGGCAGGGGACCATCCCGGAGTTCCACCCTGTTGAATCCTGGCTCCGAACTTTTCCCTCCGTCAGCGCGGTACCCTCCTACCCGTCCCGACCGGCTGACGCCTGATGCCACAGGGGCAGGGGCCGGAAGAGAAAAAGGCGCTGGATGGGGAAGGCGAAGGTGGATATTTTTGGAATTTCCGGGGATCCCGGACAGGCGTTTCTGGTTCCCAGGGATGCAAGGTCGGCGTGCGCCGCTCCCGGATCGGAGGGGACGCAGTCCAGAGACCGGGATGGGCAGAGACCGGGATGGAGATCCTGGAGCTGGTGCTGAGGCTGCCGCGCAGAATGACAGCGCCCCCCCCCCCCCACCCGGGAACGGGGGTGTCGAGCTCCCCGGCTCCGCGTCCCCGGGGTCGCTCGGCGCGCCCAGCCCCTCCGGCCCGCTCCGGCCCCCGGCAGGGCCCGCGGGCTGCGGCGGGGCCCGCGGCCGCTACTCACCCGGAGGGTTGACGGCCGCCGGGGTTGCCATCTTGCTCGGGAGGCTGGGCGCGCGCCGGGCGGAGGCGCGGAGCGGGGGCGGCGCGGAGCCGGGCGCCCCCCGGGGCAGGCGCGGCCGGCGTAGGCCTAGGCGCCACCGCCGCCGCCCCTCCGCCGCCCCTCCGCCGCCACACAAAGGACGGCGCGGGCGGGCGCTGCTCCGCGATCTCCCGCCGCCCGGCCGCCCGCGCCCCCGCCTCTGTCGCCTCCGCCCCCTCCCCGGCCTGCTTCTCCGGCCTCAGCCTTTGTCACGCGGCGGGGGTCGCCCGGCCGCCGCTCCCCGGGCCGGGCCGCAGCACCGCGAGACTTGGGGCGGCGGGCTGCCGGACCCCCGAGTCGGGGGCCGCCCCCTCGGGGCCGCCCAGGTGCCCAGGCTCGGGCTGGAGGCGCGCCCCCTCACCGCTCTCCGGGTCCGAGTCTCCCCCCGCCCACCCCCACCTCGGGGGTCCCGGAGGTGGCGCTGTCCCTGGGCCCGGGGGCCGGGCCCGAGAGGGTGGGGGGCCGCCCATTAAGATTCAGAGGGAAGATGGAGAGAAACAAAGGCGCCCCAGTGCTGCCCACTTAGCATGCCGGCGCCGCGCCGCTCGGCTCCCAGGGCCTAGACTCCTAAGGGCCCCGGCACCTCCAAGGCCACGGGCACAGAAGGACAGCTGCCGAGGGCACCCAACGAACACCAGACTCGGGAAATTGTGCAGGATTCGGCCCTTAGAAAGGCTGTCAGCTCGACTTTCCTTTCTGCACAGTAACTGTCTTTGGTTATCACCCAAAGTTGTTGCAGGAGCTTTTACACAACCACCTGAGAATTTAAGAGTCTCTGAGAGCTTTTGTTTGCATATCCTGCTGAAGTTAGCCATAGGGAGCTGGGAGGGACTGTTTCTTCTCCAGACAACACAGGAAGGAGATGGCACCCACAGAGACGGCTCCAGTGAAGCATGAACCCCTCCCAGGTGAGACCCACAAAGGGCAAGACGGCCTCTTAATGTGGACACGTTTGCAAAAGCATCAGACTGTCTTAAATCCTTACCAAGAAGCACTTGGAGGAGAGGGAGGGGGCGAGTAGGGAAAAAAAAAAATGCTTGGGATGTTATTTTCAAATCAGCATTGTCTTCCAGGGGAGTATTTGTCACTATTGATTTGACTAATAGGCGCTTAATGATATTCATTTGTTTATCGATTCCATGAAATTGAATGTCTGCTGTGTGCCTGGACAAGGCGATGTACTGGGTGGACTGTGGAAACAGAGCCACAGGGGCTCTGCCCTCCCTGGACTTCTGGTCTGCGTAGCCATGAGGGCAGCAGAATAAGGTGTTTGTACTTCAGAAGCACACAGCTGCTTGGGGCTCAGTGTGGCCACTGGTGAGTGAATGAATGGGGGCAGAGAGAGGCCAGAGTGATCAAGAACACACAAACTATTCTGAAAAAAATGAGCAGAATATGGAGAGGTGGAAAGAAAGACACTTCAAGGGAAAACTAGGGCACGAATGCAACCAGCACCAAGGTGGGCCAGGCCGGTGGGACTTCCCTGGTGGTCCAGTAGCTAAGACTCTGACCTCCCAATGCAGGGGACCCCTGGGTTCCATCCCTGGTCATGAGGCAGGAGATAGATGGGCCCCACACTGAACAGTTTCTCCTCTATAGACAGAAACTCCATAACAGCAGAAATCCCGGGGCTTACCTGGTGGCTCAGTGGTAAAGAATCACCTGCCAATGTAGGGGACCCAGGGTTCCACCCCTGATCCAGGAAGATCCCACAGGCCATGGAGCAACTAAGCCCTAGCGCCACAACTATTGAGTTTGTGCTCCAGAGCCGAAAAGCCACAACTACTGAACCTACGTGCCCTAGCCTCCGAAATTTGCATGCCCTAGATCCCATGCTCCCCAACAGAGAAGCCACCACAATAAGAAGCCGGAGCACTGCAGCTAGAGAGTAGCCCCTGCTCACTGCAACTAGAGAAAGCCTATGTGCTGCAAGGAAGACCCAGCCCAGCCAAAAATAAATAAATAAAAATTATTTTTTTTTAAATAGCAGAAATTCCACAAAAACAGGAGGCTGTGCTTGCTAAGTCGCTTCAGTCATGTCTAACTCTTTGTGACCCCATGGACTGTAGCCCTCCAGGCTCCTCTGGGATTCTCCGGGCAAGAATACTGGAGTGGGTTGCCATGCCCTTCTCTAGAGAATCTTCCCGACCCAGGGATCAAACCTGAGTCTCACATCTCCTGCAATGGCAGGCGGGTTCTTTACCACTAGCGCCACCTGGGAAGCCCAAGGAGGACCCTGAGCCCTGCCCAAATAAGACATAAAAGACCACATATTCCTCATTCTCAAAGTTAAGGAGACCTTCCCAGCTATATATGCACAGAAAGGCTCCATGGTGGTCAAAAAGGGAGGGGGCGCCACCCTAGTAAGTGGTATCAACCTACCCATAGGCCTCTTCACTAGAGTCTGTCTTGGCTAAGAGTTACCCACACACACACTGAAGGGATCCTGAGATAAACCAAATACAGAGTCAGTAGCAGGCAAATAAAAATGATTGGCCAAAGGAAACCGGGAAGAAATACCCCCTAAAAGTGATTCAAACTACCACCACGGTGCATGACTCTCTCTCTCAGCCCGCCTGTGTGTCTATCCACACCAACAGTCCTCTAGTAAATACTGGTTTCACGACTTTCTATCTCTGTGGGAACTTTTCTGCAAAGCCGAAGGGCCTTGTCACTGATCACTGACCTAGTGGCTAGGATTCGGTCCTTTTATCTTCAAGACCCCATCTCAATCTCTGGTGGCCAACTGAAGCCCCGCTTCAAACCACTGCAGGCCAAGGTTACCCGAGATCAGTCAGGGAACTACATCCCACGTACCACAACTATAAGACTAGGTGGGGCCAAATAAATTAATGAATATTAAAAAATAGTTTTAAAAAGGTGGACTAGGCCCAGACAGATATTGCAGTATAGAGAGAGAACAGCCTAGGTATCAGCTGGGACCACCCCATCCTTGTATCAAGTCGCTGCCCATGATTTTCCCAACGTCAGTTAAATGAGAGCTCAGCTCTCTTCCACATCCTCCCAAATGGCAGTACACTCAAATACCCCCATGCACTTAACAAATACACAGGGCCTCCTTGATGGCTCAGTGGTAAAGAATCCACCTGCCAATGCAGGAGACATAGGTTTGATCCCTGGGTTGGGGAGATCCCCTGAAGGAGGACTTAACAACTCACTCCAGCATTCTTGCCTGGAAAATCCCATAGAAAAAGGAGCCTGGGGAGCTACAGTCCACAGGGTCACAAAGTCAGACATGGCTAGCGACTAATCAAGAACAACAAGGATATTTGACTGAAGATTTGTCACTCCATCTCAAGCAAGGTAAAAATCCATCTTTAATGCTTCTGCTACCCAGATGATTCTTTTTTAGGCTTTGCTCTGTAAGAGCATCTTCACGTAGCCCCCAGCATCACTGTACCCTCGCTGCCACCAAACTCTTTCCCTTCTCCAACTTTCCACACCCCTTTTAAGTAAGCTAGTTCCTCTCCTTGGCATTCACATGTCAACCACTCCATGTGGCTCATTTTGGTATTATCTCCAAACATATTTTTAATAGTCTCCCTAAAAAACTAAAATTATAGTGAACATGACCGTTGTACTGGCAAGCACACACATATTCAACTGTGCTGTTGAAAAGTGAAAGTGTTAGTCACTCAGTCATGTCTGACTCTTTGCGACCTCATGGACTGTATCCCAATAGTCTCCTCTATCCATGGAATTCTCCAGGCAAGAATTCAGAAATGGGTAGCTATTCCCTTCTCCAGGGGATCTTCCCGACCCAGGGATTGAACACCTACATTGCAGGTGGATTCTTTACTGTCTCAGCCACTGGGGAAGCCTTAACTGTGCTGTTGCCTTCTCTCCATTTTTCTAAAATGTTAGTCTACAAATATCTTTAGTCCTTCTTGCATTTGTCCATGGCAATAAAAGTTAGAATATGGGCGGCTACAAGACACTGGGACACTTTGTGTCTCATAGTCTGCTTGGAGTCTGTGGTGCCGTGGTTTTTAGTAAGTAATAAACATATTTGAGTTTTAACAGAGAAGGAGATGTTTCATCTTCTCCCCCAATCCCCACACCTTCCAGCTGGAAGGGACTTTGGCATCACCCAATTCAGCCCCCAGAGTTTGCAGATGAGGGAACTGAGGCTCAGGGCAGGAAACTGACTTTCCCAAGGTCACACAGCTCAATAGCTAGACAAGATTTGGCGTGTTTTGTTTTTTTTTTTCTATTGAGCTGCATGAACTGTTTGTATATTTTGGAGATTAATCCCTTATCAATTGCTTAATTTGCACATATTATATCCCATAATTTGTTGTTGTTGTTCAGTTGCAAAGTTGTATCCGGCTCTCTGAGACCTCATGTACTGCATGTAGCATGCCAGGCTTCCCTGTCCTTCACTACCCCCCGGAACTTGCTCAAATTCATGTCATTCAGTCAGTGATGCCATCCAACCATCCCATCCTCTGTCGTCCCCTTCTCCTCCTGCCCTCAATCTTTTCCAGCATCAGGGTCTTTTCCAGTGAGACAGTTCTTCACATCAGGTGGCCAACGCATTGCAGCTTCAGCTTCAGGAACAATCCTTCCAAAGAATATTCAGAGTTGATTTCCTTTAGGACTGACTGGTTTGATCTCCTTGCTGTCCAAGGAACCCTGGAGAATCTTCTCCAACACCACAGTTCAAAACCATCAGTTCTTCAGCACTCAGTCTTCTACATGGTCCATCTCTCACATTCGTACGTGACTTCTGGAAAAACCATGGCTTTGACTAGACGGACCTTTGTCGGCAAAGTGATGCCTCTGCTTTTTAATATGCCATCTAGATTTGTCATAACTTTTCTTCCAAGGAGCAAGCATCTTTTAATTTCATGGTTGCAGTCACCATCCACATTATAGGGGTTGTCTTTTTGTTTTCTATATGGTTTTCTTTGCTCTGTAAAAGGTTTTAAATTTAATTAGGCCCCATTTGTTTGTTTATGTTTTTATTTTCATCACTCTAAGCAGTGGATCAAAAAGATCTTGCTATAGTTTTTGTCAGAGTGTTCTGCCTATGTTTTCTTCTAAGAGTTTTATAGTATCTGGCCTTACATTTAGGTCTTTAATCTATTTTGAGTTTAATTTTGTGTATGATGTTACAAGGGAGTGTTCTAATTCCATTCTTTTACATGTAGCAGTCCACTTTTCCCAGTACTACTTATTGAAGACACTGTCTTTTCTCCATTGTATGCACTTGCCTCCTTTGTCATAGATTGTGCTGTGTGTGTGCTATGGTAAGTTGCTTCAGTCATGTCCAGCTGTTTTCGACCTTATGGACCATAGCCCACCACGCTCCTCTGTCCATAGGATTCTCCAGGTAAGAATACTAGAGTGAGTTTCCACACCCTCCTTCAGAGGATCTTCCTGGCCCAAGGATTAAACCCAGGTCTCCTGCATTATAGATTTCTTTACTGAGCCACCAAGCAAAGAAGCCCTTTGTCATAGATTGGGTGACCATAGGTGCATGGGTTTACCCCTAGACTTTCTATCCTGTTCCATTGATCTGTATTTCTAGTCAGATAAGACTTGGAGCCAAGTTACCCACAATGCTGGGATTTGGGACGAGGGTGTGGCGGTGGAAATGAGGAGGGTGTTGAGAAGTAGTAGAGGAATGAGTGATTTGGGTGCTCATCCTCTCTCCTCTCTCAGTGTTAAATAAGTAACTACCCAGAAACATCGATTGTGGATGAAAACCTCACTCTTAAGTAAACAGTCTGAAACAGAGCGGTTAGTCATTGTTGAATACTGAGTGGTATTTGCACAATACAGTGTCTCTTGCTAATTATGAGAGCTAGTAGACTGTGACCAGTTAACAGGCTCAGGAATTCCACTCAAATGTTAAACAACCTAGAACTCTTTTAAATTCCAAATGAGGCTCTTGCTTTGGAAACTGAGATTTGCATTAAAAAAAACACACACACACACAGACCCTTGGGGCCCATAGCATGTGATTCTGGATATGGTATTCCCAGAAGTGACTTGAGTTGCCAGACAAAACGCTAATAAGACTGGGTGGGGGAAAGCAAGCACCTTGACTCTGCTTGTATCCCTTTGGTATGAGAGACAGGACTTCCTTTGTATGATGCATAACATCCCAGGAATTGTTGTCTTCTTTTAACTTTAAGATGGCAAGAGGCTAGGAATGTAAACACATGGCATGAAAATATATACAACAGATGCTACTAGAAATTCAAGAAGAAACTGGAGGGGTGGGATGGGAAGGAGACTCAAGAGGGAAGGGATATATGTACAAGTATAGCTGATTCACATTGTAATACAGCAGGAACTAACACAACATTGTAAGGGAACTGTACTCCAATTAAAAATATATATGAAATGGAATTCAAGAAGAAACTGACAAAAATCACAGTGGCAGTACAGATTTTAGCTAAGATTTTTTTGGTTGTTGACAGAACAACAACAAAAGCAACTATAAGATATGCTGATTTGAAGTTTTTTGTTTACTCTTGGCTGTAGCTTGGGACCCTAAGACTCTGCTCCTGAGTCTGACTGAAGCTCTTCCTTTTAGCATGGGCCAGAGTCACTTGGCCCCCAGGGTGGCTGTGATTGAGTGGGTTTGCAGACAGTGACTGGACCGTATAGGACAGGCATTATCTTCCTCCCTGGAGACGTTTGTCTCTTGGGAGATGCTCTCAAACTCTCTGATACTCTCTGTGGCCTCCATGAACAGAGAGAGGCTGGGGCTCGCCCTGGGTTGGATGCCTGCCTCTATGCCAGCTGTGCCCATTTGGCGGGTGACCTTGACTGTCCCTTCTTGGGATAGGAGGCCTGATCATGTAAGAAGAACGAGGCTCCTGATGAAGCCCTGTGGCTGGAGCCATGAAGAAGCAGCACTCAAGAACACGGGGCTGCCATTCCAAGAGAAGGATGGAATGGCTAGGAAGATGTTTGCACAGATGGCCTCTGCAAAGTGAGAGAAAATTAAAGAAGGAGAGAAAATTAACAAAGAGAAATGCAGAAAGTGACATCAGCTCAGTTCAGTGCAGTCGCTCAGTCGTGTCTGACTCTTTGCAACCCCGTGAATCGCACCACACCAGGCCTCCCGTCCATTACCAACTCCCGGAGGTTACTCAAACTCATGTCCATCGAGTCGGTGATGCCATCCAGCCACTTCATCCTCTGTCGTCCCCTTTTCCTCCCGCCCCCAATGCTTCCCAGCATCAGGGTCTTTTCCAATAAGTCAACTCTTCGCATGAGGTGGCCGAAGGTTTGGAGTTTCAGCTTCAGCATCAGTCCTTCCAATGAACACCCAGGACTGAGCTCCTTTAGGATGGACTGGTTGGATCTCCTTGCAGTCCAAGGGACTCTCAAGAGTCTTCTCCAACACCACAGTTCAAAAGCATCAATTTTTCGGCGCTCAGCTTTTTTCACAGTCCAACTCTCACATCCGTACATGACCACTGGAAAAACCATGGCCTTGACTAGGCAGACCTTTGTTGGCAAAGTAATGTCTCTACTTTTTAATATGCTATCTAGGTTGGTCATAACTTTCCTTCCAAGGAATAAGTGTCTTTTAATTTCATGGCTGCAGTCACCATCTGCAGTGATTTTGGAGCCCTCAAAAATAAAGTCTGACACTGCTTCCACTGCTTCCCCATCTATTTGCCTTGAAGTGATGGGACCAGATGCCAAGATCTTAGTTTTCTGAATGTTGAGCTTTAAGCCAACTTTTTCAGTCTCCTCTTTCACTTTCATCAAGAGGCTTTTTAGTTCCTCTTCACTTTCTACCATAAGGGTGGTGTCATCTGCATATCTGAGGTTATTGATATTTCTCCTGGCAATCTTGATTCCAGCTTGTGCTTCTTCCAGCCCAGTGTTTCTCATGATGTACTCTGCATATAAGTTAAAAAGGCAGGGTGATGATATACAGCCTTGATGTACTCCTTTTCCTATTTGGAACCAGTCTGTTGTTCCATGTCCAGTTCTAACTGTTGCTTCCTGACCTGCATACAGGTTTCTCAAGAGGTGGGTCAGGTGGTCTGGTATTCCCATCTCTTTCAGAATTTGCCACAGTTCATTGTGATCCACACAGTCAAAGGCTTTAGCATAGTCAATAAAGCAGAAATAGATGTTTTTCTGGAACTCTCTTGCTTTTTTGATGATCCAGCAGATGCTGGCAATTTGACCTCTGGTTCCTCTGCCTTTTCTAAAACCAGCTTGAACATCTGGAAGTTCACGGTTAGCAGGCAACAAAGAAGCACTTACCAGTTAGTCCAAGGGCTGAGCCTTTGGAAAGGACCTTTACCTCTGACACTCAATCTCCGTTCCCCATCAACAATTATGTTCCAGTAAAATTTCAGGACCTGTTATTTCCTACACACACCAGGAGGCTTCCTTTGCCCCCCCACCCCGCCCCCATTCCTAATGGCTCAGTGATAAAGAATCTGCCTGCCAAGGCAGGAGACATGGGTTCAATTGGGAAGATCCCCTGGAGAAGTAAATGGCAACCTACTCCAGTATTCTTGCCTGGAAAACCCCATGGGCAGAGGCGTCTGGCAGGCTATACAGTCCATGGGGTCATCAAGAGTGAGATTCGACTTAGTGACTAAACAACAACAGCAACCCATGAGCTTCTTACCATTATTGCCTCCTCACTTAAAAGCAGTGACTTCATGATTTCTCCCACGGAGGGGCTCCATTTCCCTCCGTTTCCTTTGTTTCAGCACATATCTAACTATACTGGGATTGATTTTTTATGTTTTTGTTTCATTAAGCTGTGAGCTACTGCCTTTATGCTTTTTTTCCTTTGATACCGAGTTCATATCCTGACCCCTATGAAGCATTCTGGTGGTGCAAGTGGTAAAGAACCTGCCTGCAATGCAGGAGACCCGGGTTCAATCCCTGGGTAGGGAAGATACCCTGGAGAAGGGAGTGGCTACCCACTCCAGGTTTCTTGCCTGGGGAACTGCACAGACAGAGAGCCTGGTGGACTACAATCCGTGGGGTCGACAAGAGTCAGACATAACTGAGTGACTATTTTTCTTTTTCTTTCTTCATGAAGTATTCTAATAGTCATGGAAAGAGTGGTTAGGTATCTTATCAGACATGAGTGAGCATGTGATCCACCATGCCTCTCTACTCTTCCCTCCTTGACAGGATACACAGAATGAAATGTTGCTTCTCTCTATAACATCTCACACATTTCCAGTGATAAGGAACCCTAGCATCTATATTTTTTAACTTCTCTAGGCTTGATTTTTATTTTTAATTTCCTGCTATAATTTTGATCCATATGAAAAGCTACATCAGTTACTCTTGGAGAACAAGAGGGAAATGAGTATGAAAAAAGGCCTTCCACCCAAAGCTCAATGCTCTATGCCATGTGGTGAAGTGAAAGTGAAAGTCGCTCAGTGATGTCGGACTCTTTAAGACCCCATGGACTATACAGTACATGGAATTCTCTAGGCCAGAATACTGGAGTGGGTAGCCTTTCTCTTCACCAGGGGATCTCCCCAACCCAGGGATCCAACCCAGGTCTCCCACATTTTGGACGAATTCTTTACCAGCTGAGCCACCAGGAAAGCCCATGTAAGTCTTCCTTTTTTCCCAGTGCATGAGAAGGATTTTAATAATTCCATTTCCAGTGGGAATTATAACAACTCCTCTTCTATGTACAGCACTTTCTGACTCTCACATCACTCTGACACTACTATTTAACAAGCTACGGCATTTTTTATTTGGTCTTATAAATGAAGAAATTCAGCATGTGAAAGTGATATTTTGTTAGTAATCACTTTCCTGTTTGTGTGAATCCACTTTTGCAACCACCTCACAAATGACAACAGTTTTCTTTCTCAGCGTAACCAGGTTCTCAGGGTGTTTTTATCAGATAATACTGTGTGCATTGGGTCTTCTCACATGTTACATATTTACAGAGGTAATTTTTGCTTAAAAATGCCCAGTGAATTAACAGAGTTAATGATCAATCTCTCTTTCCAGGTGATATTCGAAATTCTGTTGGCATCCACAGTGGTCTCTCTGATACGACACGTCTAGACCAAACTCATTATCCAGCCAACTGGTCTGTGACTGTTCAATCATTAGAATGCAAATGACCACAAATAAAGGGCAGGTGACAATGATTTCCTTTCCTGTAGGACACAGTGTTCAAGGGAAATCTGTTTCTGTTCAAGAACATTTTATTTTGGGAATGCTTAGTCTCCCTCGTTGAGGGGTTAGCTTTTGGTCTTTTGACTATCTACCTGTTTTAATCATGGTCACAGACTTCTAGAGGGGAACTTGAAAACCCATCTAGTATCTGATTTAGAGGTGAACCTTTGAAATTTTCCAGTTCTCTCTGCTTGTTGTATCTGTTGTTGTTGTTTAATCGCTAAGCCGTGTCTGACTCATTTCCAACCCCATGGACTATTGTCCCGACAGGCTCCTCTGTCCATGGAATTCTCCAGGCAAAATTACTGGAGTGGGTTTCCATTTCTGTCTCCAAGGGATCTTCCTGACCCAGGGATCAAATCCATGTCTTCTGCACTGGCAGGTGGATAATCTTTACCACTGAGACACCTGCCATTCACCCCAAACGTTAACATTTCACAGTACTTGCTTTCTCACCTCCTCTCTCTCTGTACATGTTCACATTATTTTTCTGAACCATTTGAGAATAACTGGAGACATGACAGCCCTTTCTGCTGAATACCTGCTAAGTCTCTTCAGTCGTGTCCGATTCTTTGTGACCCCATGTACTGTGGCCCACCAGGCTCCTCAGTCCATGGGATTCTCCAGGCAAGAACACTGGAGTGGGTTTCCATTTCCTCCTCCAGGGGATCTTCCCAATCCAAGGATCGAACCCACGTCTCTTAAGTCTTCTGCATTGGCAGGTGGGTTCTTTACCACTAGCGCCACCTGGGAAGCCCTGCTGAATACGTCAGTGTGTATTTCCTAAAAACAAGGACTCTGTTTTACATAAGCACATTATAATTATTCAAATCTAGAAGTTATCTCTGATTAAATAATTATCTAAGCCACACACCCTACTAATTTTTCCCCAATTACCCGAAAAATATTCCTTATAGAAAAAAAAAATTCTGACTTAGAGTCCAGTGCAGGATCACATGTTGCCATGTCTCTGTCATTTCCTCTAATCTAGAAATGTTTCCATTTCTTTCTTTAGTAGACTGTATATTTTTTGGAACAGTTTTAAGAGTCACAGCAAAATTGAGCAGAAAGTACGAGTTCCTATATACCCCCTGCCCACACAAGTGCAACCTCCCCACTATCAGCATCATGCTCCAAAGTGGTACTTTTGTCACAACTGATGAGTCTAGCGACTGCCCTTGTGGTCCAGTGACTAAGACCCTGCACTTCCAATGCAAGGAGCTGGGGTTCAATCCTTAGTCAGAGAACTGGGTCCCTCTTGCTGCAACTAAGAATTCGTTGCCTCAACTAAGACCCAGGAGAGCCAAATAAATAGAAATAAATAAATATTTAAAGCAAAAACAATTGATGAGCCTACATTGATATATCATAATCACTCCAAGTCCATAGTTTATATCATGGTTCACTCTTGGTGGTATGTATTCTATGGGTTTTAACAAATATATGGAAACATTCATCTCTTATTACAGTATCACAGAGGGTAGTTTTTGAAATGTTGATAGAAACATCTCACGGCCACACACCTATGAAAATGGTGAAAACCCAAGTGTTTCTTGTGTGTGTGTGTGTGTGATTTTTGCAGTGGTACATAAATCAATTATAAATAAATATATAAATAAATAAATATATTTTACAATTGATGGTGTCAATGAAATACAGTGTTGTTCCCATTGTTCAGATAAGGAAACAGAGGCTCAGGGTGATTAAGTAACTCACCAACCAAGTAAGAGACAGATCCAAGGTCTGACTGCACATATCAGCTCTTAGGCAGTCTGCACCACACTGTTCACAGCTCTGGTTTCGACGTTATGTTCTCCACCTGACTTGCCCTACAGGTCTCCTAATACAGAATACTAACACACAGACGTTTGGCTCTGTCTTGAGGCAGTACAGGTTAACCAGTGTCAACTATAAATTGGCACTTACCATCCACCTCTACAAGGATTAAATCAGGTGCTACTGCAGCTGCTGACCTTCAGCACCCCAGGAAAGGAGTTCAGGGTGGAGAGCAGAAATGAGGCACTCTGTGCTCTGGGAAAACTGGCAGGACAAGTCTTTAGATATATATTTTCAGGAGCTGATTTCAAATTCTTGTATCTCCTCACATGTAGACAAGCACTAAAATCCTTCATGGTGACCACTGCTCCTTGTGACTAACAGTAACCTTCTGCAAAAAATGCATGCTAGATTGCATGTCCTCCCCCTTCATCAAAATCACATCTATACTGACCTTCCCCCACTGCCTCATCATCTGAGTTTCTCAGAGCTCTCTAAGGTGCTGTTCTTCTGAGCTATCAACCTCATTTTGTCCCAAATAAAGCTTAATTCACAACTCTCGCATTGTGCATTTTTTTAAGTCGACACCAGAAATCCCCAAGCCCATTGAGATGATCTTGGGAGCAGGGACCTGGCATTCCTAAGTTCTTTCTACTCTTGGGACTATTTGCAAATGAAAACAATGGATTCTTTCAGTCTTTAAAAAAATATTCCTTGTCTCAGACTAAGACCTGGGCCTCAGGTCTTTTTCTGAGATTTCAAGATAAGAATCAGAAGTAATATTAACATGCAAGATAACAAAAATGTCTGTGTAAGCTGAGTCAGGAAAAAATAGAACATGATATAAATTCAAGTAAAAGATGGCTTTGAGGGGGCACATAAGCAGAATATTCTTGGCTTGTGTCCCCCCTAAAACACTGTGACCCACATAGCAGCATGCTCACTGTTATTGCAGCTCAAACGGTGAAGGCAAAGAACAATACACAGCTCAAATGCTCTTTTTTTATTTGTCTCTTGCACCTCATAAATATGTTCAATTATTTAAATTAAATTGTACCTAAGCCAGCTCAACCCAAAAGATAACATTTCCTGCTCTCACAAGGCATTTGTTTTATTTATATCCCAGAACACTGTCAAAGAAAACGTGCTTCAGAACTACTTTCTTATTTTGCTGACGGTAACTTGTACAATGAAGGACATCAAACTCAATTAGCACGTTAACATAATCACATCAGGCAAGGACTTGACAGTAGGAAATTGGGTAAATCAAAATGAGTGATTTTAGCCCCTTGCTTTACAATTAGGCAAAAAGAAAAAAGAATAGCTTAAATGCTATCAGATGCATTTACTCTAGTTGTATGTAATTGATGAGGTTGGAATTGTTGACACTCAAAGAGTGCTTAAATTTCTCTTCATATTTAAATAAATCAGAAGTTAAACACGTTTATTGGATGGCTTTAGTGGTAAAGAACTCACCTTCCAATGGAGGAGACATAAGATATGTGGTTCGATCCTTGGGTTAGGAAGATCCCTTGGAGGAGGGCATGCCAACCGACTCCAGTGTTCTTGCCTGGAGAATCTCATGGACAGAGGAGCCTGGGGGGCTATAGCCCACAGGGTCGCAAAGAGTCGGACATTACTTAAGTGACTTAGTACACACACATTGTCCTACTTAGAGGCTTCCTTCTGACCATCTGTGCTAAATGTAGATACTCTCTTGCTTTTAACGGCATCCCGCACTGGACCTATCACACCATTGTGAGAAGTTCTGCAATGAAAACACGTGGTCATGCAGCCTGGCCATAGCAGTAGTCCCCAACCTTTTTGGAACCTGGGACCAGTTGTGTGGAGAACAATTCTTCCATGGTCAGAGGTGTGGAGGACGGTTTTGAGATGATTCAAGTGCCTTACATTTATTTTGTACTTTATTTCTATCATTATTGCGACAGCTCCACCTCAGATCAGCAGGCATCAGATCCCGGAGGTTGGGGACCCCTGGGCTGTAGGTTGGGGACCCCTAGGCTGTAGGTTGGGGATCCCTGGGCCATAGTGTTATAAACTTGAAGTTTGTCTAAAGAGTAAATCTTAAATATTCATACCACAAAAAAAAAAAAAAAAAAAAGAAATTACACTAAATGATGGAGGTGTTAACTAACTCTGTTGTGATAAATATTTCATAATATGTAAATGTAACAAATCACCATATTTTACACGTTGATGGTGGTTTTGTCACTAAGCTGTGTACAACTCTTGCAACCCCATGGACTATAACCCGTCAGTCTCCTCTGTCCGTAGGATTTCCCAGCCAAGAATACTGGAGTGGGTTGCCATTACCTTCTCCAGGGGGATCTTCCTGAGCGAGGGATAGAACCCAGGTCTCCTGTATTACAGGTGTATTCTTTACCAACTGAGCCATCAGGGAAGCCCATTTTACATCATAAATTTGTACAGTGTTGTATGTCAGTTATATCTCATTTAAGCTAGAGGTAATAAAAAGTGTGATCACTCACCTAGAGCCAGATATCCTGGAATGTGGAGTCAAGTGGGCCTTAGGAAGCATCACTACAAACATAGCTAGTGGAGGTGATGAAATTCCAGTAGAGCTATTTCAAATCCTAAAAGATGATGCTGTGAAAGTGCTGCACTCAATATATCAGCAAATTTGGAAGACTCAGCAGTGGCCACAGGACTGGAAAATGTCAGTTTTCATTCCTATCCCAAAGAAAGGCAATCCCAAAGAATGCTCAAGCTACTGCACAATTGCACTCATCTCACACACTAGTAAAGTAATGCTCAAAATTCTCCAAGCCAGGCTTCAGCAATTTGTGAACAATGAACTTCCAGATGTTCAAGCTGGTTTTAGAAAAGGCAGAGGAACCAGAGGTCAAATTGCCAACATCCGCTGGATCATCGAAAAAGCAAGAGTTCCAGAAAAACATCTATTTCTGCTTTATTGACTATGCCAAAGCCTTTGACTGTGTGGATCACAATAAACTGTGGAAAATTCTGAAAGAAATGGGAATACCAGACCACCTGACCTGCCTCTTGAGAAACCTGTATGCAGATCAGGAAGCAGCAGTTAGAATTGGACATGGAACAACAGACTGGTTCCAAATAGGAAAAGAAGTACATCAAGGCTGTATATCGTCACCCTGCCTTTTTAACTTATATGCAGAGTACATCATGGGAAACGCTGGGCTGGAAGAAGCACAAGCTGGAATCAAGATTGCCAAGAGAAATATCGATAACCTCAGATATGCAGATGAAACCACCCTTAAGGTAGAAAGTGAAGAAGAACTAAAGAGCCTCTTGATGAAAGTGAAAGAGGAGACTGAAAAGTTGGCTTAAAGCTCAACATTCAGAAAACTAACATCATGGCATCTGTGATGGTCCCATCACTTCAAGGCAAATAGATGGGGAAACAGTGGAAACAGTGGTTGACTTTATTTTGGGGGGCTCCAAAATCACTGCAGATGGTGACTGCAGCCATGAAGTTAAAAGATACTTACTCCTTGAAAGGAAAGTTATGACCAAGCTATACAGCATAGTATAAAGCAGAGACATTACTTTGCCAGCAAACATCTGCCTAGTCAAGGCCATGGTTTTTCCAGTAGTCATGTATGGATGTGAGAATTGGGCTATAAAGAAAGCTGAGTGCTGACAAATTGTAGCTTTTGAACTGTGGTGTTGGAGAAGACTCTTGAGAGTCCCTTGGACTGCAAGGAGATCCAACCAGTCCATCCTAAAGGAGATCAGTCCTGGGTGTTCATTGGAAGGACTGATGTTGAAGCTGAAACTCCAAAGAGCTGATGCAAAGAGCTGACTCTTTTGAAAAGACCCTGATGCTGGTAAAGATTGAGGGCAGGAGGAGAAGGGGATGACAGAGGATGAGATGGTTGGATGGCATCACCGACTCAATGGACTTGAGTTTGTGTAAACTCCAGAGTTGGTGATGGACAGGGAGGCCTGGCGTGCTGCGGTTCATGGGGTTGCAAAGAGTCGGACATGACTGAGCAACTGAACTGAACTGAACTCCATATGAATTAATTAATGTAGCCCAGCTCTTACACTCCAGACTGTTGTGGAATCCAGAGTCACAAAACACACCTTGGAGGACACCCAAGACAGTGGAGAACAGTTTATTATGACAGTAGGTCCGAGGATAAGCAGTTCCCAGCAAGGACCCTGATGTTTCAGAGAGGCCCAGTTTTATACCCACTGCTACATGACTGGTTGGTTGCTTGTTAGTGAGAGAGTCACTTCCTAGGCAGGTTGATAAGAAGTCTGGGGTCCTCGAGGTGGGGGAGAAAGGGGTCTGGGGTTCTCGAGGAAGAGATCAGTTCAGTTCAGTTACTCAGTTGTGTCCGACTCTTTGCAACCCCATGAATCACAGCACGCCAGGCCTCCCTGTCCACCACCGACTGCCGGAGTTTACGCAAACTCATGTCCATCGAGTCAGTGATGCCATCCAGCCTTCTCATCCTCTGTCCCCCAATCCCTCCCAACATCAGGGTCTTTTCCAATAAGTCAACTCTTCGCATGAGGTGACCAAAGTATTGGAGTTTCAGCTTCAACATCAGTCCTTCCAATGAACACCCAGGACTGAGCTCCTTTAGGATGGACTGGTTGGATCTCCTTACAGTCCAAGGGACTCTCAAGAGTCTTCTCCAACACCACAGTTCAAAAGCATCAATTCTTCAGCGCTCAGTTTCCTTCACAGTCCAACTCTCACATCCATACATGACCACTGGAAAAACCATGGCCTTGACTAGATGGATCTTTGTTGGTAAAGTAATGTCTCTGCTTTTTAATATGCTGTCTAGCTTGGTCATAACTTTCCTTCCAAGGAGTAAGCATCTTTTAATTTCATGGCTGCAGTCACCATCTGCAGTGATTTTTGGAGCCCCCAAAAATAAAGTCAACCACTGTTTCCCCATCTATTTGCCTTGAAGTGATGGGACCAGATGCCATGATGTTAGTTTTCTGAATGTTGAGCTTTAAGCCAACTTTTCAGTCTCCTCTTTCACTTTCATCAAGAGGCTCTTTAGTTCTTCTTCACTTTCTACCTTAAGGGTGGTTTCATCTGCATATCTGAGGTTATCGATATTTCTCTTGGCAATCTTGATTCCAGCTTGTGCTTCTTCCAGCCCAGCGTTTCCCATGATGTACTCTGCATATAAGTTAAAAAGGCAGGGTGACGATATACAGCCTTGATGTACTTCTTTTCCTATTTGGAACCAGTCTGTTGTTCCATGTCCAATTCTAACTGCTGCTTCCTGATCTGCATACAGGTTTCTCAAGAGGCAGGTCAGGTGGCCTGTATTCCCATCTCTTTCAGAATTTTCCACAGTTTATTGTGATCCACACAGTCAAAGGCTTTGGCATAGTCAATAAAGCAAAAAAAGATGTTTTTCTGAAACTCTTTTGCTTTTTCGATGATCCAGCGGATGTTGGCAATTTGACCTCTGGTTCCTCTGCCTTTTCTAAAACCAGCTTGAACATCTGGAAGTTCATGGTTCACAAATTGCTGAAGCCTGGGTTGGAGAATTTTGAGCATTACTTTACTAGTGTGTGAGATGAGTGCAATTGTGCAGTAGCTTGAGCATTCTTTGGGATTGCCTTTCTTTGGGATAGGAATGAAAACTGACATTTTCCAGTCCTGTGGCCACTGCTGAGTTTTCCAAATTTGCTGATACATTGAGTGCAGCACTTTCACAGCATCATCTTTTAGGATTTGAAATAGGTCAACTGGAATTCCCTCACCTCCACTAGCTATGTTTGTAGTCATGCTTCCTAAGGCCCACTTGACTTCACATTCAGAATGTCTGGCTCTAGGTGAGTGATCACACCATTGTGATTATCTGGGTCGTGAAGATCTTTTTTGTACAATTCTTCTGTGTATTCTTGCCACCTCTTCTTAATATCTTCTGCTTCTGTTACCCCACACCCAAAGTCAGGGGTGGCAGCGGAGAGGAGCTACCACACGCCCGAGGTCAGGGGTGGCGGCCAAAAGGAGCAACCCCCTGTCCAATGAGCAGCAGCTGGGCGGCTGCAGGAGGGCCGAGAGGAGAAACTCCACGTTCAAGGTCAGGAGGGGTGGCCGTGAGGAGATACCCCTCGTCCAAGGTAAGGAGCAGCAGCTGCTCTTTGCTGGAGCAGCCGTGAAGAGATACCCCATGTCCAAGGTAAGAGAAACCCAAGTAAGAGGGTAGGTGTTGCGAGAGGGCATCAGAGGGCAGGCAGACTGAAACCATAATCACAGAAAACTAGCCAATCTACCGCACGGACCATGACCTTGTCTAATTCAATGAAACAGCCACGCCATGTGGGGCCACCCAAGATGGATGGGTCATGGTGGAGAGCTCTGACAGAATGTGGTCCACTGGAGAAGAGAATGGTAAACCACTTCAGTATCCTTGCCTTGAGAACCCCATGAACAGTATGAAAAGGCAAAATGATAGGACACTGAAAGATGAACTCCCCAGGTCGGTAGGTGCCCAATATGCTACTGGAGATCAGTGGAGAAAAACTCTAGAAAGAATGACGGGATGGAGCCAAAGCAAAATTGATACCCAGTTGTGGATGTGACTGGTGATAGAAGCATGGTTCGAAGCTGTAAAGAGCAATATTGCATAGGAACCTGGAATGTTAGGTCCATGAATCAAGGCAAATTGGAAGTGGTCAAACAGGAGATGGCAAGAGTGAACATCGACATTCTAAGAATCAGTGAACTAAGATGGACTGGAATGGGTGAATTTAACTCAGATGACCATTATATCTACTACTGTGGGCAGGAATCCCTTAGAAGAAATGGAGTAGCCATCATGGTCAACAAAAGAGTTCGAAATGCAGTAGGGATGCAATCTCAAAAATGACAGAATGAGCTCTGTTCGTTTCCAAGGCAAACCATTCAATATCACAGTAATCCAAGCCCAACCAGTAATGCTGAAGAAGATGAAGTTGAACGGTTCTATGAAGACCTACAGGACCTTTTAGAACTAACACCCAAAAAGGATGTCGTTTTCAGTATAGGGGACTGGAATGCAAAAGTAGGAAGTCAAGAAACACCTGGAGTAACAGGCAAATTTGGCCTTGGAGTACGGAATGAAGCAGGGCAAAGGCTAATAGAGTTTTGCCAAGAGAATGCACAGGTCATAGCAAACACCCTCTTCCAGAAACACAAGAGAAGACTTTACACATGGACATCACCAGATGGTCGACACCGAAATCAGATTGATTATATTCTTTGCAGCCAAAGATGGAGAAGCTCTATACAGTCAGCAAAAACAAGACCGGGAGCTGACTGTGGCTCAGATCATGAACTCCTTATTGCCAAATTCAGATTTAAATTGAAGAAAGCAGGGAAAACCACTAGACCATTCAGGTATCACCCAAATCAAATCCCTTATGATTATACAGTGGAAGCGAGAAATAGATTTAAGGGACTAGATCTGATAGACAGAGAGCCTGATGAACTATGGACGGAGGTTCGTGACATTGTACGGGAGACAGGGATCAAGA
Organism: Muntiacus reevesi; assembly: GCF_963930625.1. Lineage (NCBI taxonomy): Eukaryota > Metazoa > Chordata > Mammalia > Artiodactyla > Cervidae > Muntiacus > Muntiacus reevesi. Next base: position 24,556,987 of record NC_089263.1, on the reverse strand, counting down.
CCATCCTCACGGAAAAGAAATGCAAAAAGGCAAAATGGCTGTCTGAGGAGGCCTTACAAATAGCTGTGAAAAGAATAGAAGCAAAAAGCAAAGGAGAAAAGGAAAGATATTCCCAATTGAATGCAGAGTTCCAAAGAATAGCAAGGAGAGATAAGAAAGCCTTCCTCAGAGATCAATGCAAAGAAATAGAGGAAAACAACAGAAAGGGAAAGACTAGAGATCTCTTCAAGAAAATTAGAGATATCAAGGAAACATTTCATACAAAGATGGGTTCGATGAAGAACAGAAACGGTATGGACCTAACAGAAGCAGAGGAGGAGATAGGGGTCTAGAATTCTCAAGGAGGAGGAAAGGACAAACATCTTTGTTTCTCTACATTCCTTAGTCTTAGTCACATGAAACATTTTTTTCTTTAAGCCCAGAACTGATGATTACACAACAAACAATTCAGTTTAAACTCCGTACTAAGGATTATATAACAGCAATGTATTTTGCTTGAGGACAGTTTCTTCTTCCTGAAAACCTGTTATCTTAAAATGTAAATTATGGGAGTGAGTCTAGTAAGATCTTTATAACCTCAAGATGTTCTTCTGATTTATTGTAATAACTAATTAAAAATATGTATAACTCCCTTGCTAACACTAGCAAGAGGGGCACTCTCCATCTTCCTTCTGATGTCTATGTCAGAAGCTTTCTCTATGCCTTTTCTTACTTTAATAAAACTCAGCTACACAAAAGCTCTTGAGTGAACAAGCCTGGTCCCTGGTCCCGGAGCTAAATCTTCTTCAGAGATCACGAATCTGACATCATTCACCATAAGCTATCATCTGCAACCTCTGTTGTATCTGACTGAGTTTTATAACAAATAGGTGCTAGGAGAACAAATAATTAAGGTTAAAGGCAGGGGTAAGGGGGAGGATGATGATTATACATTAAGGGGGGATGTCTCCATGGTTAATCTAACAGGGGCAGCCTGACCTCAACTACAATCTCCCTTTGTCATCTGTAGGGAGGGAAGTCTCCAGGAGACCTGGTTTTCACTAGCAATGGTTTCCTCACTCTTGGGCAGGGTTTAGGCCCAGTTCACATCCTGTCTTTAAGATGGGTGACGGGCTTCAAGATGGAGTCTCTCCTGCTTTCCTCACACTGGCCCCAACACAGACCACTTCCTGGTCTGGCCCCCTGTCCTGTCCCCCATCCCAGGCATCCTTCAGGTCTTAGCCCTCAGCATGGATAAGTTGGGCAATCTTGATCTCTGTCTGCTGCAGGTCCGTTCTGATTCCTGCACCTTCTGAGGGCTTCCCCGCTTCCCTCTGCTCAAGCCTTGCTCTGCTCACCTCACCCCCAGCATCCCTCCAACTTTCAGGCAGGTGCTATTCCCCCCCCCCCACACACATTTTATTCATGAATTATATTTCACAGGTCCTCTCCCTCCTTTGCAAATTCAAAGGAAGATATTGATTCACAGAAGAGGTCTAGTTTGCACAAAGAGGGGAAGCAGAGCCAACTGTGGGTCAGGAAGCTGACAGTTTCTCCTTCCTTAACTCCTGAGATGTTATATGAAAAACGTGCCTAATACCCAGAGCTGAGTGGCAAGCAGGAGAGGACAGAGTTTTTGCTTTGGTGTCCTATGGAAAAGCTGCCAAAATGTGATTAAGCTTTTTTAGTTAGGAAACTTTTTAAAAGTGCTTTTGCTATTGGTTTCCATGGCTGTCCAATGAATAGAATGAATACATTTATAGGAGACACAAAGGGCGGTTTTAGACCTGGGCAGGATGGAAGTATTCCTTCTACTATTTGCTCCTGTGATTTTAGTGTCACAGACTCTCTCAGGAGCCTGGAAGATGCTGGTGGGAGATTTCTTTACAAATTTCTTTACAAATCTTGATTTCTTTACAAATCCTGAGCAGGTTGAAACTTCTTTGTAGATAAGGAAAAGACCTGGATGTTGAAAAAGATTCAACATCTTACTAATGAGCTTCTTACTTTTTCCAAGAGCTTTTTACTTTCCCCAAGATAGCCGTCCTTGAAGAAGACAGAAGGTAAAGAGGCTCTCTGGTCTCCTATTCTAAGGTGGTCTTGGGCCACAGGAAAGATGCCACAGCTACCTGTGCTTCTTCTCTTGGCCACCAGGACTGTGGTGGAGGAAAATGTGACAGAAGTAGTAAAAATCACTGGGGTGGTGAGGTGGCAACTAGGAGTAATTAAAAAGGCTGTTAAAGAAGCTGTGGTACATATATGTGTAATGGAATACTATTCAGCCTCAAAAGGAACAAAACTGGCTTATTTGTAGATACATGGATGAACCTAGAGATTGTCATACAGAGTGAAAGTAAGTCAGGAAGAGAAAAACAAATATCATATATTGACTCATGTATGTGGAATCTAGAAAAATGGTAGAGATGATCTTATTTGCAAAACAGAAATAGAGACACAGGCATTGAGAACAAAAATATGGACACCAAGAGGGGAAGGAGTTGGGTGAATTGGGAGATGGGTATTGACATATATAAACTAATGATACTATGTGTAAAATATTAGTAGATAACTAATGAGAACCTACCGTACAGCACAGGGAACTCTACTCAATGCTCTGCGGTGACCTAAATGAAAGGAAATCCAAAAAAGAGGGGATACATGTATACTTATGGCGGAGTCATTTTGCTATTCAGCAGAAACAGAACATTGTAAAGCAATTTCCCTTCAATAAAAATTAATTTTTTAAAAAAGTATTTCTCAGTAAAAGAAAGAAAAAGGCTTTTAGGTGAGAAGTCTGAATTCAAGTCCACTTGTAGGTCACTTCCCCAGGGGCTGGATTCCAAACAGTCACATCTCTGGTCCAACCAAGGTCTCCAGTGACTCAGCAGGAACCACCTGTCTCTCCTTCCACCTGCTTAGTTTCTGAATCTTATGCCCCTGCCCTGGGGATTACTGACACCAAGAGGTCCAATTCATTTAACATCTCTGTGCCTCAGTTTTCTCATCTGTAAAGTGGGTACATTAGAAGTAAGTCCTGCAGTTGATCACATTTGAAAAATATATGAACGCTAGTTTCTCCTCTCCAACTGTCGACAGAACAATTTCACTTATGTCAAAGATGTCCTAAGTTTATCATGACCTTCAGAGAACACTGAGGGGGTGGAAGCTATTGCTGCAATAGTTCCTAGGATGAACTTTCTCCAGCTTAAGACAAAAGAGCTTGTGAGAGTGGAAAAATCCTGAAATAAGGGTTCTATAACTGCAGAGAAAGCTGCTGCAACTCTGTCACCCCTTAGGAACAGCATGTCACTGTCACTGAAACAGAAGACTGAACATTAGCCCATGCTATCTATACATTGAGTGGGAAAAAAAATAAACCAGGCACATCTTGTTTCAATATCTAACAATATTTTTAAGGCCCTCGCAAGAGATTTTAAAAGAGTCAGGGCGCTAAAGGGAAACTAGAATCATGTTTTCAGCGACATTTTGACCTGGAAATGAAACCAAACCCCCACCGTAATGACATGACTGGCTCCTGTCCTGACAGCTCTCCTCTTTGCACAACTGAGTTTGTTTCCTGTTCATAGGTACCTTCTGCCTTACTCCAGACTCTGGACTGAATCCTCTGCCAGGTTGACAGCAGAAACTCCTATCAGTCCAGCATCTCCTAGGAAGAAGCCTGTAATAGAAACAGCAGTGTTCTGCATAGAGGCACTTCACACATGATTCTGGGAGACTCACATGCTTGTTGCCCTGACTCTTGCTTGGAGTCACGGTGGTCATGGTGGCTGAATTCCCTCTGTCTCTTCCAGTCCAAGTCTAAGCCAGTGGTTCTCAACCAGAGGCTGTTTTGTTCATCCCCCCCCCCATCCTGGATGACATCCAGGAGTATCTTGACCACAGTTTTGTTGTGGCATCTGAGAAGGTATTACTGGCATCTGGTTCGTAGAAGACAGGGATGCTGCAAACCTTCTACAAAGCACAGAACAGCTGCTCACGACAAAGGTACCTGGCTCCAAACATCAATAATAATGCAGAAGTTAAGACACTTTGATCTGGGCTTCCCTGGTGGGTTAGTGGTTAAGAACCCACCTGCCGATGCAGGGGACTTGGGTTCAATACCTAGTCCTGGAAGATCCCACATACAACAGAGCAACTAAGCCCAAGAGCCACAACTATTGAGCCCATGCACTGCAACTACTGAAGCCTGAACACCCTAGAGCCTGTGCTCTGCAACAAGAGAAGCTACTGCAATGAGAAGCCTGTGCACCACCAACTTAGAGAGTAGCCCCCACTCTCTACAACTAGAGAAAGCCTGCAGAAAGCAATGGAGACCCAGTGCAGCCAAAGATAAACAAAAAAATAAATAAATCTTAAAGAAGGAGAAGATCAGGCCTAACGGGTTCCATTTCCCAATGCTTGGTTTAGAGACAAGAATATGACAATCTCAGTTTATTAGATTTAAAGCAGTCTGTTGTATAGTTTCTGAGAAATGTTCTCTCATTTCTAAGAAGAAGAATCCAAAAAGACTATGTCTTTTCTTTGGACTGTTGTTGTGTTTGGATGTGATGTCTGGAACTGCTGCAGCCACCTTGAGATAATGAAGGGAACTATTTTGAAACAGATTCAGCAATATCCAGTAGCGTTAGAAATGTGTATGACTTATACCCTAACAATTTCACTTATAAATATATACCCTGGAGAAATGTTTACATGAATGCACCAGGAGATGGTATATAAGCATTTCAAGTAATATCATAACACCTAAAACTCAGAAATATCTCATAGAAAATGGATAGTTAAATCGATACAGGAAAATGGATAGTTAAATTGTGATATACTGTAACTAAGAAAAACATATACTTCACTGACTATGCTAAAAGTTTTGACTGTGTGGATCACAACAAACTGGAACTGGAATACCAGACCACCTTACCTGCCTCCTGAGAAATCTGTATGCAGGTCAAGAAGCAACAGTTAGAACCAGACATGGAACAATGGACTGATTCCAAAATGGGAAAGGAGTACGTCAAGGTTGTATATTGTCACCCTGCTTATCTAACTTACATGCAGAGTTCAGTTCAGTTCAGTTCAACTCAGCTGCTCAGTTGTGTCTCACTCTTTGTGACTCTTTGTGCAGACCCATGGACTGCAGCACACAAGGCTTCCCTGTCCATCACCATCTCCAAGAGCTTTCTCAAATTCATGTCCATCAAGTCAGTGATGCCACCCAACCATCTCATCCTCTGTCATCCTCTTCTCCTCCTGCCTTCAATCTTTCCCAGCATCAGGGTCTTTTCCAATGAGTCAGTTCTTCTCATCAGATGGCCAAAGTGTTGGAGTTTCAGCTTCAGCAGTAGTCCTTCCAATGAATATTCAGGACTGATTTCCTTTAGGATTGACTAGTTTGATTGCCTTGTTGTTCAAGGGACTCTCAAGAGTCTTATCCAACACCACATCATATATATGATCCAACACCACATCACTGTATATGCAGAGTACATGATTTGAAATGCCAGGCTGGATGAAGCACAAGCTGGAATCAAAATTGCCAGGAGAAATAGCAATAACCTCAGATATGCAGATGACACCACATTTATGGCCGAAAGTAAAGAGGAACTAAAGAGCTTCTTGATGAAAGTGAAAGAGGAGAGTGAAAAACTGGCTTAAAACTCAACATTCAGAAAACTAAGATCAAGGCATTCGGTCCCATCACTTCATGACAAATAGATGCAGAAACAATGGAAACAGTGATGGACTTTACTTTCTTGGGCTCCAAAATAACTGCAGATGGTGACTGCAGCCATAAAATTAAAAGATGCTAGTTCCTTAGAAGAAAAGCTATGACAAACCTAGACAGCATATTAAAAAGCAGAGATATTACTTTGCCAACAAAGGTCCGTCTAGTCAAAGCTATGGTTTTTCCAATAGTCATGTATGGATATGAGAGTTGGATCATAAAGAAAGTTTAGCATTGAAGAATTGATGCTTTTGAACTGTGGTGTTGGAGAAGACTCTTGAGAGTCCCTTGGACAGCAAGGAGATCAAACCAGTCCATCCTAAAGGAAATTAGTCCTGAATATTCACTGGAAGGACTGATGCTAAATCTGAAACTCCAATACTTTGGTCACCTGATGTGAAGAGCGAACTCATTGGAAAAGACCCTGATGCTGGGGAAGATTGAAGGCAGGAGGGACAACAGAGGATGAGATGGTTGGATGGCATCACAGACTCAATTGACATGAGTTTGAGCAAGCTCTGGGAGTTGGTGATGGACAGGGAAGCCTGGCATTTTGCAGTCCATGGGGTCACAAAGTCAGACATGACTGAGCAACTGAACTGAACTGAACTGTAACTAAGATACATGAATATTCATGTATTCATGCAGCGAAAGTGAAGAAGTCATGCATGAGAATGCGTATCACAGATATTAAGTCATAAGTATGAATTAGTTTTTCCTCCCCTCACACCCTCTACATCATAACCACTCCCTCTTGTGGAAGCCCCTGGTGGTTGAGATCCAGTTTGATATTTTATGTGAGGCCACACATTCGGTTGGGACAGAGTTTGCTTATTGTTGCGCTCAGTCGTGTCTGACTCTTTGAGATTCCATGGACTGTAGCACACCAGGTTTCTCTGTCTATGGGATTCCCCAGGCAGAATACTGGAGTGGGTTTCCTCCTCCAGGGAAACTTCCTGACCCAGGGATCGAACCAGTATCTCCTGCATTGGCAGGTGGATTCTTTATCATGCTGAGCCAGCAGGGAAGCCTGAAAAACTGCATACTCCTAGTTCACTTCTTCTATGTATAGTCCAAAAATGTCCTAGAATACACCATGGTGGGTTTTCTAGTAGGGCATTTGGGGCAGGAAGTTGGGACTGGTGCCTATCAGAGTAAAGAAACTTGGGGTGGTCCACATGTTTTTTGGGTTTTGCTTTGTTTGAGGGGAGTGAATTTGGCCATGCCATACAGGATGTGAGATATTAATTCCTGACCAGGTATCAAACCCATGGCCCTTGCATTGGAAGCACAGAGTCTTAATCATTGGATCACCAGGGAAGTTGCCTACACGTTATTTTGAATCATTTGTGGTGTCCAGCCTTCTTCCTCACCAGTAGGCATGGACACTCAGTAGATATTGAGTAATGACGCTTTGATCCTCAGTATACTCTGGCGACTTCTCTAGTGGTCTCATGGTTGAGACTTCGCCTTCCAATGTAGGGGGTGCAGGTTCAAGGCCTGGTCAGGGAGCTAGGATCTTGCATGCCTCTTGGCCAAAAACCCAAAACATAAAACAGAAGCAATATTGTAATAAATTCAGTAAAGACTTAAAAAAAAAAAAAAAAGAAAACAGCCAAATACTCTGATCATTTTTAGGTATAAAGACCAGAAGAGGTCATTGTCTCTAAATACCAAGATAGAATTCTGCTTGATTTGACTTTTGTATGGTTTTTGTGTACTTTCATCATTTGATTGAAATCTTTGCATTCAACCACAAGATTTCTTTTTAAATATTTAAATAGATTCAATTAATACATGTAAAACCATGGCTGATTCATGTCAATGTATGATAAAACCCACTACAATATTGTAAAGTAATTAGCCTCCAACTAATAAAAATAAATGAAAAAAATAAAAATAAAAGTTTTTTTTAAGACAAAATAAGTTTATTTATATCTTTAAGATGTTAACTGATGGAAACAACCTAGATGCCCATCAGCAGACAAATGGATAAGGAAGCTGTGGTACATATACACCATGGAATATTACTCAGCCATTAAAAAGAATTCACTTGAATCAGTTCTAATGAGATGAATGAAACTGGAGCCCATTATACAGAGTGAAGTAAGCAGAAAGATAAAGACCAATACAGTATACTAACACATATATATATGGAATTTAGAAAGATGATAACGATAACCCCATATGCAAAACAGAAAAAGAGACACAGATGTACAGAACAGACTTTTGGACTCTGTGGGAGAAGGCGAGGGTGGGATGTTTCGAGAGAACAGCATCGAAACATGCATATTATCTAGGGTGAAACAGATCATCAGCCCAGGTTGGATGCATGAGACAAGTGCTCGGGCCTGGTGTACTGGGAAGACCCAGAGGGATGGGGTGGAGAGGGAGGTGGGAGGGGGGAACGGGATGGGGAACACATGTAAATCCATGGCTGATTCATGTCAATGTATGACAAAAACCACTACAATATTGTAAAGTAATTAGCCTCCAACTAATAAAACTAAATGAAAAAAAAATAAGATGTTAACTGAATGTCACTCTTTTTTTAAAATGATATGTTCGAAGCTTATATCTGTTGAACTTTAAAAGTATATTGTTTTTCAGCTTATAAAGTCTTATGTTTCTATGGCAAGTTTAACAATACAGGTTTTTAAAAAAGAAGTAGTTATTGTGGCAACCACCTCCTCATATGTAAATCATCCTTCCTGTCTTAAGGTGTCCAATTTTCAAAAATATTTGCATATCTCTGCTTTCATTTTCCTTGCTTGGGTATATCTGTATACAGTCACAGGCACACATGTAGATCCTTTTCTTTAGTTTAGTATTTTCTTTCTATGGGTTTCCCTGATGGCTCAGTGGAAATTGGGCTCATACTCTAATGAATTGGGTTCATTGCCCTGCCTATCAGAATGAGGTCTGACACACAGTTGTTGTTCAGTCACTCAATTGTGTCCAACTCTATCTGACCCCGTGAACTACACCCACTCTCCTGAAGCTTGCTCAAACTCGTGTCCATTGAGTCAGTGATGCCATCCAACCATCTCGTCCTCTGTCGTCCCCTTCTCCTCCTGCCTTGTATCTTTCCCAACATCAGGGTCTTTTCCAGTAAGTCAGCTCTTCACATTAGGTGGCCAAAGTATTGGAGTTGCAGCTTTAGCATCAGTCCTTCCAGTGAATATTCAGGACTGATTTCCTTCAGGATTGACTGGTTGGATCTCCTTGCTGTCCAAGGTTGGAACAAAATGGGCATGTGGATATGATGTGTGGTGTTTCTAGAAGCATCACTGTGTGGCTTTCACTCCCAGCTTGAGCACCAGCATTCTGGCAGGGCTGAGAGCCCCAGGAGGGGTTTTGTTCCCCAAGGTGCAGCCTTCTCCCTCCAAGGTGCTGCGCTCTACTCCAAGGCACCGGCCAGGAGCAGGGCTGGCCCCTCCCAATGTCATGACTCTCCCCAGCCCCTGCCCGACTTGCCCCTCCGCCTCTCCAGTTCCCTGGGCATGGTCACTGCTCAGAGAGCCGAGGCTCTGACAGCAGACTTGAGGGCCGTGCCCTTTGGGCAGCGCCTGGCTCACAGAGCTCAACTTCTCCTTGCAATGAGGTAGATCAGGAGGAAAATATAGGAAGACTTTACATGCAGTTTAATGTTTCCCTAAATCATCTTTCTGTGCGTGTTCAATGGCCCTGAAGAAAAATCCCTTCAGGCCTCATACAAGTTGCAAGAAGATGAAAACAGAATTTTTAATTGTGTCAGGATCTGCAGGAAGAATGCTAAGTGAAGTGTTAACTCCAGGGGAAATTTCTGAAATAGCCCCATCCATCTCTCCTAGCACCTTCAGCAGCACATCCCCAATCCTGGAAGGCATTCAACTATTAGTCCTTCATGCCCCCCCAAAGCATCTTCTTGATCCCTCCCTGCTTTGTATCCTCTGTCAGTTTCATTACCAGGAGGAAGGGAGGGAGGGAAGATTAGTAGGGAGGGAGGGAGGGAGGAGGGAGAACTCAAGAGATCTGGAGGGGCTGCAAGTTTAACCAGTAAAATTAAACTGAAACCTCTTTTTCATGTATCTGAGTTCACAGAGTCCTTTTTGGAACAGTTTACTTTGCTCTTTACTTTGCTCTTACTTTACTTAGTTCACAGTGAAGAGAGGACACCTTTAAAATAAGAGAACCCCTTCTGCTATTATGTTCTATGTGTGTTGTGTTGACTTTCCTCCACATCAATGAGGTTTGTGAGGAGGGGAACTTGAATGCTACATCCCATCATTTGGTTACATTCTATCTACCATTTCCATGTAGTTGTAATAGGAGGGACACCTTCTCCATGGAAGCTCAGGCTGACATGTGGCCAAATCCTGCTTTCTAAATTCTCTATAAAGAAGATATATTTGTTTTAAAGTCAGTAAGAAGTTATTTACCACAGGTGACACCAATGGTAAATACTTCGCTTGCCAATGCAGAAGACACAGGAGACGTGGGTTCGATCCCTGGGTCAGGAAGATCCCCTGGAGAAGGCAATGGCAACCTACTCCAGTATTCTTGCCTGGAGAATTCCATAGACAGAGGAGCCTGGTGGGCTACAATCCTCAGAGTCACAAGGAGTCAGACCCAACTGAGCAGTTAATACTTTAACTTTCAACCCATAACTTTTCAACCGACTCAGAGAATGGCCTGCAAAATAATTCATGATCTTATTGGACTTGGTAGGCTGTAATATCCTTCTTGTCATTTGAGCCTTACAGGAGCTATTTATTTTAGAGTAAAGATATTAAATTCATGCCCAAGAGGATTAAGGAAGGAAGACAAATAGCCTCAAATGAAGTAAACTACTTCTAAAGGAAAATGCCTCTTGAATTGCCTTAGCATCTAAACTTCAAGTCATTTCAGGTTTGAAGAAGAAGCCTTATTTTGTTCTTGTTTTTGTTTGAACAGAGTGTCTCATTGCTTTCCACATTCCCCTTTTTCCCTTTTGTCTGGGCCTTAAGGAGCTAGACACTGTCTACTTTGGGTCAGTCACTTCTCATGCCCAGGCCTGATCCTGCATCTGTGAAATGAAAAGGATGAAGTGACAGTTTAATCCCTAACATTTAGGGCTCCTGTGATTTTCCACTTAGCCTCTAAGTCTTACATTTGTGTACGTTTTATTGCTCACGTTTTATTGCTAGAAATTAAAGTATAAACTTTAGGAGGTATGCATTTTTACAGATATAGCTGGAGTGAACCATGCAGCTTTATTTAAAGAAGGGGATGCATTTGCTCAAAAGAATGCATCCAAGTTCTTCCTCCGACTTGGGTGAAAGATAAATGTTATGGCCTGAGTTCTTTTAAATTAGCTTTATTAAGCTTCAGGCCACGCTCCGAGTGCACATCAATGTGCAGCCGAGCTTTCAGCTTTATTTAACATCACTGGGAATAAATGTGATGAAATCACACGTTATATTTCCTTTGATGGCACAGGAACCAAGATGAAGCAAGCTTGCTGGGGATTAAAAACTAAATGGCAGTCCATGAATCACTTGTGCTTAGGCACAAGTCATTTCTTTTCCATTTTCCCTTTTCTATTGCAATCACTTTTCAAGGCTTCCTCTCTGAGTTTGAAATCATTGATCTACAAGACTGGATGGTATATGTGTGACTGAGTCCCCCCTTTGCTGTCCACCCGAAGCTATCACAACATTGTGAATAGGCTATACCCCAGTGAAAACTAAACAAAAAGTTTTTAAAAATAAAATTAAAATTAAAAAGATAATTTGAAAGAATAACCAACAAGGACCTGCTGTATAGACAGAACTCGGCTCAATGCTGTGTGGCAGCCTGGATGGGAGGGGAGTCTGGGGGAGAGTAGATACATGTATATGTATAGTGAATCCCTTGGCTGAACATTCACCTGAAACTATCACATTGTTAACTGGCTATATTCCAATGCAAAAAAAGTTAAAAACAAATAAAACAGTGGATGACTATAAAGCCCAAATCATCTCACTACTATGACCCATCACCACCTGTATGCTGTCAGGTCTGTCTTTGTTGGTCATGGAAACAGTCTCTTAAAAATGGCATGGAGCAGACCACGTTCTGGGGATATAGCAGATGTGTCCCCGTTGGAAGCCCCTAGGCGCCTCTCTGGAATGGGCTGGATCCCACTGCCCTGGTGAATATATGAGGTTCACGGTGTGACACAGCCACAGCTTCTGTGTCTGGCCTGCCTATGCACGCCCCTCCTACACGGACTCGTTGGCAATACCAGGGCCCTGCCCTCTGCTGGGCTCTGCGCTGTCTACCTTCCCCTCAGACAGCCAAAGCTACACACCTGCCTTCACTCGTAACTCCTCAATAGCCAGGCTGCTGCTGCTGCTGCTACGTCGCTTCAGTCGTGTCCGACTCTGTGCGGCCCCATAGACGTCAGCCCACCAGGCTCCCCTGTCCCCGGGATTCTCCAGGCAAGAACACTGGAATGGGTTGCCATTTCCTTCTCCAATGCATGAAAGTGAAAAGTGAAAGTGAAGTTGTTCCTAGTGTATCTGACTCCTAGTGACCCCATGGACCGCAACCTACCAGGCTCCTCCATCCATGGGATTTTCCAGGCAAGAGTACTGGAGTGGTTCACCATTCCCTTCTCCAGTGGATCTTCCCAACCCAGAGATTGAACTTGTGTCTCCTGCATTGCATTCTCCTGCATCCATTCCTTACTGTCTGAGCCAGGATCAAACCCACACGCCCAGCACTGGAAGTGCAGAGTCTTAACCACTGGACCACCAGGGAAGTCCCAGTGAAGAATTTAGATTGAAAGAATTTACGATGCTTTCCCAAGGTTCCTCCCCAACAGTGCTGTGGACATATAAGAGCCTGAACAAATGTTTGTTTTGTTATTTATGAAATAGACAGCCCGATTAGTGAATACCACGGTCACTATATTGATAACAAGGGCATTGTATGGAGTCAGATCATACAGTCTGTGCTTAGAAAAAGGAGTCCCTGAGCTGTTTGACTTACAAAGGCATAGTACTTGACTTATAAAGATAGAAAAATTCTTCATTCAAGCAGCAACAGCAAACACATATTATATCCAGTGTTTACAGGGGCCAGGTCCAGTGACATGAAGCAGAGTAATGAAGGATATATGGGAAGTTGAGAGGAAACCAGTTGACAACTGGTACCCTGGGCAGGTCGGGTGAGAAGGCTTTTGAATTGAGAGGTTTAATCAACAATAAAAAGCATAATAGCCATGCAGCTATACACAAAATGAGAAGGTAAAAATAAACAAAGCAAATTTATTTGATACACAAAGAGGAACTGAAATCTTGCATATTACCTAAAATAGAGTGGCTGCTCAATACATATTTCTTGAATGATTTTTAAAGATCTAAGTTGGCTGAAGCATGTGTTATCTTAGTTCAAACTCACACACCCTGGAGTAGAAGCACACTGACAACTGGACCACCAGGAAAGTCCTTTGAATGGTTTTTAAATGATTTGCCAGGATCACAATTACAATCGGAGTCAAATTATCCCTTTAGAACGACTTTGGGTTCTGATTAGAAGAAGGGCCTGGGGGACTTACCTTGAAGCTAAATGTGCCCCACAAAGCAGGGTTGGGTTGTTTTATTTTTTACTGTATGTTTATTTGGAATGATTTTAGAAGTTGTTGGCTGATAGCGAACATGCACAAATGAAAGCCTTGACAAAGTCCTTTGGCATTGCCCTTGGTATTGGAAGATTTAACACAGCACTATGAATGCATTATAGATAAAACAGACCAAACGTGAAACTTGAGACGTTGAATACTTATTGAATCAATAGCACTATGCATGTGTATATATATGTGTGTATGTGTGTATATGTACAGAGATACATAATCATACCTTAAACATCATATTTTCAAGTTACGATTAATCATTTATAAAAATGACTATATAAATCATTAAATTTTATTATAAAAACACAAGATCTATTTGGATCATATAAATTATAATCATAATTATATAATATTACCTATCATAATATATAAAATTTATGATCCAAAAAGTAGGAATTGCAGGAGCCACATTTAACACTCATGAACCAATTAAAGCTATAAAACATAAAACCAAAAATCCAATTGGATATTAAGAACCACTCTCCCAAATTCTACTGAATAAAGAAGGGAAAATTGATACCATGTTAACATAATTATCATCAGTCATTACAGATTGCATTTCAAATGTTTTTGACATTTGTCATAATGTTCACGATACAACCATGAGTGAAATAATCATAAATGTTCTTTACAGATAGCGTGATCTCAAATCCCCCAGGTATGAGCAATATGGGGCTTCCTTGGGGGTTCATTGGTAAAGAATCCACTTGTCATGCAGGAGATGTAGGTTTGATGCCTGGGTTAGGAACATCCCCTGAAGGAGGGTATGGCAACCCACTCCAATATTCTTGCCTTGAGATTCCCATGGATAGACGAGGCTGGTGGGCTACAGTCCATAGGGTGGCAAAGAGTCAGACATGTCTTAGCTACTAAACAACAACAAAGATAAACAATATGGGCATGGACAGGGATAAGTAAAGATAAAACAGACCCTTAGTTTGGTCAAGGAGTAAGTTCTGATATCTTCAACACCTTCGATCTTTGCTGATAATGTTGAATAACTGCATAAAAATACAAGAAAACATTGCAGCTTTTCTTCATTTACATCATCAACATAGCAGTTGGCTTGGGACACAGTGTATGGAGAAAGGTGGGGTGGTGAACATCCCAAGGAAAGATGCATTTGGTATTTCAGAGCAATTAACAGTATAGACAGAATGAGTCAAAAGTGATGTTGCCAATAAGTTACAGATGCTGAACCGGTGCCAGACTCTTTTACCAGAAAAAGCATTTGCTTCTGCACAAAACACTCACAGTACATGTACTAGTTAAGCTTCTTCAGGTTGCAAGTGACAGAAATGTCACTAAAACTGAATTAAGAGGGAAAAGTGAGAAATAGGCTATATTGACTCTTTTAATGGAAAAGTCCAGGGATTCCAGCTTCAGGAATGGTTGTATCCAGGTGCACAAACAAGGTGGTCTGTCCCTGACCATCTCTTGTACTGCTTCCCTCCCCATTGCTGTATTTGTGTGTGTGGTTAGCAACAGTCACCAGCAGATAGAGGGTTTTATTCTACAGGCCAACCCCGATGGAAACTGCATCTCTTTTCAGGTAGTTGTACAGGTCCAGAGCTGACTGCAATTGTGCTAACTTGGGTCACGTGCTCACTGCTGATTGGAGGATGGAATCTGTCATTGGCCAGGCCTGGATGATTGTGCATCTCTAAGCCCACTTGGACTTAGCTCTTACCAGAGTTATAGGGGCTAAGGTGGTGGTGAGCTATTGGACATTTTTCTTTTTTTTTTTTTAACTTTTTTTTTGTATTTCAAATGTGCTCTGAAGGTAAAACAAACAAACAAACAAACAAAAAAAACCTTATTATTCCTCCTTCCCTCAAAGCCAGAAACTGATGGGAATACAAGGATTTAAGGAAAATGATTGAATTTTTGGTTATGGAGTAGCAAGAGTCAACTGAGGGGTGGTAAATAAAGGGAGAGGAAAGATTATTATGATTTTTTTTGACATTAGGGCTTGTAGATACTATGTTTTCAATATTAAACACTCTTTGTTGTTGTTGTTCAGGCGCTCAGTCATGCACTGCTGCATGCCAGGCTTCTCCGTCCTTCACTATTTCCTGGAGTTTGCTCAAACTCATGTCCATTGAATGGACATTTTTTTTTAAGTTGCTTCCTCTAGCACATGTGATTGGATACATACCTGAAAGAAGACATGGATAACCCATCCATGTCATGAGCTCAGATGGATGCGACCTAGATGTCCATCAATGGAAGAATGGGTAAAGAAGATATATACAATGGAATAAATTTCTCAACCATAAAAAGGGATGAAATTGAGTCAGTTGTAGTGAAGTGGATGAACCCAGAGTCTGTCACACAGAGCAAAGTAAATCAGAAAGAGAAAAACAAATATTGTATATTAATGCATATATATGGAATCCTGAAAAATGGAACTAATGAACCTGTTTGTAGGGCAGGCATAGAGATACAGATGTAAAGAATGGATTTGTGGACACAGTGGAGGAAGGAGAGGGTAGGACAAATTGGGAGAGTAGCATTGACATATATACACTCCCAAGTGTAAAGCATATGGCTGCTGGGAAGCTGCTGCATGGCGCGGGGAGCTCAGCTCCACGCTGTGTGATGACCCAGAGGGTGGGACGGGATGAGGGGTGGGAGGCTGCTGCATGGCGCAGGCAGCTCAGCTCCACGCTGTGTGATGACCCAGAGGGTGGGACGGGATGAGGGGTGGGAGGCTGCTGCATGGCGCAGGCAGCTCAGCTCCACGCTGTGTGATGACCCAGAGGGTGGGACGGGATGAGGGGTGGGAGGCTGCTGCATGGCGCAGGCAGCTCAGCTCCACGCTGTGTGATGACCCAGAGGGCAGGACAGGGTGAGGGGTGGGACAGAGGCTCAAGAGGGACGGGGGTATATGCACACATATAGCTGATTCATGTTGTATAGCAGAAACCAACACAACATTGTAAAGCAGTTATCTTCCAATTAAAAATAAACTAAGAAATTTTTAAAAAGGTCAAACCATGAGGGTCTAAAAAAAAGAATCTGCCTGGGTTCGATCCCTGCGTTGAGCAGATACCCTGGAGGAGGGCATGGCAACCCACTCCAGTATTCTCACCTGGAGAATCCCCATGGACAGAGGAGCCTGGAGAGCTACAGTCCATAGGGTTGCAAAGCGTCAGACACAGCTAAGCATCCAAGCACAGCACATGAGGGTCTCGTGTGCAGAAAATATGCAGCAGTGTCCAATAGAAATATAATAAGCCACACACATAATTTAACATTTTCTAGTTGCCAAATTAAAAAAGTAAAAAGAAGCAACTCAAATTAATTGAATAATATAATTTAATCCAATATTCCAAAATTAGCATGATTTTAACAATGTAATAAGTATAAATAATTATTAATGAAATATTTACATTTTTTTCCCATGCTAAGTCTTCAAACTCCAGTGTATTTTACTCTCACGTCACATCTCAATTTGGACCAGCATACTTTCCAGGGTTTAATAACGACATGTGGTTGGGAGTTACTCTCTCAGACAGCACAGATACATATTATAAAGAAATATTAACATTATATAATGATACAGTGTTGTTTCTGGAGAGGAGGTTTCATTTTCTACTTTATATTTTCCTGTATCTTGTAAACTTTCTATGAAGAGCATATATTTCTTTCTAAATAATGGTAAAGTACTAAAAAGTATGTCAAAATTGTTCCTGCAATGTGCTCATTCATGAGATAATGTCAGTTGAAGGGAACTATCTCCTCATCGTCCCTAAGGGTCTAGCCTTGGCATCACTCCCCCATTTTTTAGTGATCAGAATAAGGACAGATGATTCTGACTATTCAATTTGCCATTGATAGGATGCTGGAAGCCTTAAAGGCTTCTGCAGGTGCCAGAAGCAAAAAGCAAAATAATCTCCACAAGCTGGAATAATGGCATAAATCTAATAAAGTTTCCACATGACACAAGGCATCGTTGGTTGGGTTCCAAAACCTAAGTGCACATGTACAGAAATACGGATGATAGGGCTAAGGGGGGATGTCATTATCCAAAGGAATTAAGAGGTTAGTGAACTCTAAACTCAACATTAGCCAGCAGTTGAGGAAGCTGTTAATAATGGGTGCTGGGGTTATATTCACAGAAGCAGTATCCAGAACAAGGGAGCAGATGGTCTTGGTCTCTACTGAGCAATCAACCACTGAAAGTGTCTCATTGTTCTGGGTTTGAAGGAGACTTTCCCAGAAGAAAACAGGAGAGGGAACAAGAGAAAGAACTGAAAAGTGAATGCCCCAAATTTAAAAAGCTGGAGGAAATAGAAGATGCATTTAAAGATAGGAAAAAATGTCCACCATAACCCGTGATAAGAGAAATATAAAATAAGGGTACACCAAGGTGTTTTTATCCAATGTTCAGCTTGGCAGACATCCTACAACATAATGACAGTATTCACTGATGACATTACTGGGCTCCTCCTCATGTTTGCTGGAGGAGAAGTAGATACCAGGCAGATTTTGACACCCTGAGAAGATCGTATGTTAATATAACGCCTCTTCTGTTATATATCTTAATTATTTTCAGTAAAAATGAAGTCAAAGGAAACGTTATTATTATGTCCAGAAGAGAAGTGCAGTTATTTTGTTTCCTTTCTTGAACTTCACACCCTTAATGAATCATATCAGTAAAAAAGATTAGGAGGCACAGAAATGAACCTACAGTACACAAATATCACAGCTCAGCGCTTTCTCATTTCATTAACAAATATTTTTATATGTTTACCTATACCTATTCATCTGTCTTGCTAATAAGGAATAACACTGCAGTTTCTGTTTCCAAGACTAATTTTTATAAAGTTTTAAATGCAAGTAGAAGCTTTAAGTGATCACACAGAATGACAGAACTGAAGTAACTTGAGTTTTGTTTTTTCATCTTTATAGTCATTGCATGATCCTAGTTTTGTGTTTGTTTGTAATTTTAATCTTTTGGCCACACTCCAGGGCACATGACATTTTAGTTCCATGTGATTGAAACCACACCCTCTGCATTGGAAGAGCAAGGTCTTTTTAAATTTTATTTTGGAGTATAACTGATTGACAGTGTTGTGATAATTTCAGGCGAACAGCAAAGGGACTCAGCCATACATATACATGTATTAGCTCTCCCTCAACCCCCCTCCTATCCAGGCTGCCACATAACACTGAGCAGAGTTCCCTGTGCCACAGTCAGTCGGTCCTTGGTGGCTATCTGTTTCAAGTATAGCAGTGTGTACATGTCCATTCAAACTCCCTAACTATCCCTTCCTCCACCATTCCCGCCCCGGCAACCATAAGTTTGTTCTCTAAGTTTGAGAGTCTGTTTTGTAAATAAGTTCATTTTTTTCATTTCTTTTTAGATTCCACATATAAGAAATGCCAAACAATATTTCTTCTCTGGGCAGCACAGAGTCTTAACCACTGGACCACCAGGGAAGTACTGTTTAAGCCCAGGATATGGAGGACCATGTGGGCTCAAGATAGGACTGCATCAGAAGTAGGCCCCCAGTTCAGAAACATACCCTGACTCGGTAACCATTTGCTTCTCATTCTGCACCAATAGCTGACTCTGAAGGGGGTTAACAACCTAACTATGAGTCCTCCAGGTTAATTTCCACGTAGACAGAACCCAATGATTACATGTAGATTATTAAAATCCAACAGTGACTGCAGAAATTATTTAGAATTTTTAAAAATTTTTTCTTATTTTTTCCCAATTATTTTTATTAGTTGGAGGCTAGTTACTTTACAATATTGTATATTTAGAATTTAGATCAATCAAAGATCTTGGGGAGAGAAGAAGTCTTTCATCAGGAACTGTCAAGTTTCCAGGTTTTTCTCATAGTTCAGTCAGTAAAGAATCTGCCTGCCATGCAGGGGACCTGGGTTCGATCCCTAGGTTGGGAAGATCCCCTGGAGAAGGGAATGGCAACCCACTCCAGTGTCCTTGCCTGGAGAATCCTATGGACAGAGGAGCCTGACAGGCAACAGTCTATGGGGTCAGTTCACGGGGTCAGAAAGAAAATACTCCAAATTTCAGTATTTTAGTATCTCTTTTTAAGTTTTCTACAGATAATGCATCCCTGGTTGCCTCCACCAGGGGGCGACATTCCCCACTTCCTTGCACTCCGTGTGCGACTGGGAAGCAGCAGAAATTGGTACCACATCGCCCCCGAAGGAGAATGTAACATTCTTCATGCAAGTTATAAGCACTTTTGCTCTTTCATTCAGTAATTCCACCTCTGAAAATTATACCAGATACTCTAGCACTGGCACGGAATAACTTAGTTTCTATTCACTGTAGTTTTAAGTTTAAAACAGTGGAAATGACCAAAATGCTTAGAAGAAGAAAACTGTGTTTTATAAAAGATTGAAAACAGTGTAGTGATTCCACAGGATGGAATAGTCTGTCACGGGATGGGGCAGGGGGAGCAGGAATAAATCTCTCTTCTGCTGAATCAGAGAGCCAAAAACAACAAAGTGCAGAACGGTAGGAATAACATGCTGTCTTTTGTATACAAAAGGGAGAATATGAACTTGAGTTTACCTTTGTGGGGTTCCTTGGCAGTCCGGTGGTTAAGACTTCACCTTCCAGTGCAGGGGGTGAGGGTTTGATCCCTGGTCTGGTCCGGGAGCTAACATCCTACCGACCTTGAGGCCAAAAAACCAAACCAAAACAAAAAGCCCGGAAGCAATGTTGTAACTAATTCAAGAAAGTCTTTAAAATTTTACATTTGTATCTACACTCTGGAGAGCTATGCCACAAATTAATGACAGTGGAGATGTGTGTGAGGAGATAAAGAAATGGATGGAAGCATGGATGGATGGAAAGTTTCAAAAATAAAGCAGTCTCAGTGCAGACATATACACATCTTCATATCTGTGCTTGGTTAGCCACTTCGGGCTTGTTGTTTGTATCTGCAAAGTGCAAAAGTAGGACCCTTAAGCTGAGGTTACAACCAGTGCCCTGTTTAGCTCAATATCTAAAACAGACTAGCATAGCAAGGAGGGTGGGAGAGAGAGAGAGATTGAGAATAATTTCAACTCAGCATTTGGTCTATTCATTTTGCTTGCTTTGTTTTTCTTTAACATTTTTATTTATGTATCTTGATGTGGACCATTTTTTAAGTTTTTATTGAATTTTCTGTATTATTGCTCCTGTTGTTTATGTTCTGTGTTTTTTTTTGGCTGTGGAGTGTGTGGGATCTTAGCTCCCTGACCAGGAATCGAACCCAAACCTCCTACATTGGAAGACAAAGTCTTAACCACTGGACCACCAGGGAAGTCCCAGATCTATTGTATGGATGCTGTAAGGATTTAACTCTAACTTGGAGCTTTTTAGAGATGGTTCACTAGTCTTTCCCTTGAGACATCAGCACACAGATCTTCCTGACATAAGTTGGTCACTTAGGCGACCAACAGACCAAGCATCCTCTTTGCAAAACATTACAAATTCTACCAAATCAAAACGGTGCCTGTCTGGGAGTGATTTAACACCTTTCAGCGCAGGTTACTTTGCCGCACTGACTGTATAGCGCAGACAAATGTACTGAGCGTTTTTATCTGTTGAGTGTATATATTTTACGGAGAACCCACTCAGTTTGTCTTTCTGACGAATGAATGTAACCTTTTTTTCATCAACTTGGAAATGTCTCTGGTGACTTCCCATAAATCAGTTCTAATGAGTTCAGTGAGAAAGTTGAACATACAGGAGAAAGTTTAGGAAAACTCACATTCACTCTCCACCTCATTTGACACCAGAAATTGCTTCTCCTGATACAGTAGAATCAGCATCCTCTGCAGAGGAGTGTGACATGTAATCATCTATTATAGGGAATTCATTGCAAGATATAAATAATGTTTCATTGTTGTCCCTCAGATACCCCAAATGGCTGAGGTTTATTGCATCTTTTTCTTTTAGTCTTTATGGAATTTGTTACAATATTGCTTCTGTTCTACTTAAGTGGGATTTTAGTTCCCTGACAAGGGATCAAATCTGCACTCCCTGCAGTGGAAGGCAAAGTCTTAACCACTGGACCACCAGGGAAGTTCCAAGGCTCATTGCATCTATCTGCACATCTTTATTAACAGGATGGGCGTTGACACAGACTTTAGATGTTGCCAGGGCTTCGTTGGTGGCTCTGATGGTAAAGAATCTGCTTGCAAGGCAGGAGACCTGGGTTCAATCCTTGGGTCAGAAAGATCCCCTGGAGAAGGAAATGTAAGCCCACTCCAGCATTCTTGCCTGGGGAATTCCGTGGACAGAGGAGCCTGGTGGGCTACAGTCTATGGGATCGCAGTAAGAATTGGACATGACTGAGCGACTGACACTTTCACTTTTCAGATGTTGCCAAAAAGAGAAGTAACACAAATGAGGGTAGAAAACAGTGGAGAGGCTCAGATCATGAAAACTCAGGTGCTTGACTATTTCATATGTGATTGAGAGTAAATACAACAATCGAACATTGGTCGCAGTTGCATCAGCTTCTGAAGGACAGAGACAGTCCTTTGGAGAGGAAGATTCTGAAATTGAAAATGCATTATTAAACTCTTGCAAAGTATCCGCCATGAGGCTATGCAGTGAAAGTAGAGGAAATTGGTCTCTTGGATGAAAATGAGCGATGATTTCAGAGAGGACCCATGATGCATTATGTGGTAACAGCCCATTTATCAGGGAAATAAACATTTCATTGGAATGAAAAGCACTATAGCTCTTCCTTCTGCATTGCCTTCAAATAGTATTAATGTGTGAATTTAGGGACACAAACATTCAGATCACAGCATAAGGCAACCATAGTCCTGATTGGCCAGTAAATAAATGTGAAATTTGTTTCTGTCTCTGTAAAATTTTAACACTTTAGCTTCTTTCAAAACTGTAGTTTGCATATTGTTCTGTTTATTTGAGTTTGTTGAAATAGAAGTATGTTTGACTACAACATAATGATTTTTTAAAGAAACATAGTAGAAGAATAATAGAAGGATTTCATAACAGATGAAGTAGACTAGGAAACAGAAGTCAGAAAGGCATTACATGGACAAATCAACAACATTCTTATTTACTTTAGCATATACATATTTTATCCACCTGGAATTATTTCTGATATATATGGCAGAGTTTCTAGCTTTATTTTTTTAATCTCCTCATTTACTTACCTTTCCAAAGGTATCTCTCATTAATACTTCCAAGTTTAATTTATGTTCATGGTTTTTTGCAATTAAGGGGGAAAACTCTGGCTCCATGCATAAGTCCTAAGACTGACGATGGAAACAAGCCAATTTAAATCAGTATTTCATTGGGACTTCCCAGTGGCTAGACTCCACCCTCCCAGTGCTGGGGGCCTGGGTGCAATCCATGGTCAGGGAACTAGATCCCACATGCCACAACTAAGAGTCTTCTGCTGCAACTAAAGATCTTGCATGTTGCAACTAGGAGTCAGTGTAGCCAAACAAATACATATGTAATCAGTCAATTGGTATTTCACTGAGTAGCATATAAGGCCTAAATCCATTTTCATTCATTCCTTTCTTTAGGATATACTTACTGAGAACCTACTTTGTGTTGAGTACTTTAAAAATTTTTTTAATTAAAACTTTTTTTTACTGGAGTTGATTTACAACACTGTGTTAGTTTCAGGTGTTCAGCACAGTGATTCAGTTCTGTGTGTGTGTGTGTGTGTGTATCTTTTTTCAGATTTTTTTCCCTTACAGGTTATTACAAAATATTGAGTAGAGTTTCCTATTTGTTATCTATTTTTTTCCAGGTTTATTTTTGGAGCATAGTTGCTTTACAATGTTAGTTTCTTGTTGTATAGCAAAATGAATGTGCTGGGTACTTCTTGTGCACCTGTTTTGTACAAAAGAATTATTAGAAGCTAGGACATACCTTTAAGGGGCTGAAGGCCAGGGCTCAGCAGAGCCCAAGCCTGCCCAGTGACCACAATCAGGAGAGTGCCCACTGGCAGTCATTCTGGGGTCCCCTGCCAAGGTCCTTGAGACCCCAGACTTGCTTCCGTGGCATGTAATGTCCCTTTGGTGGTCTCCCCAGGTTCAGAGTGTTGGCTGCAGCTCTTTTTTAAATTATCTTTTATTTTTCCTTTTTACGTTTAACCCACTTCACTCATTTCTCCCTGCCCCCCAAACCCCTGCCTCTGGCAACCATCAGTCTGTTCTTTGGTTCTCTGAGTTTGGCTTTTTATTTCTGTTTTACTTTTAAAATTTTTCATAAAAGAGAGATCATACAGTATTTGTCTTTCTCTGTTTGATTTATTTCACTTAATGTGATGCCCTCAAGCTTCATCCATGTGGTCAAAATGGCAAGATTTCATTCTTTTATGGATGAATTCTATGCCATTTTATGTGTATATATACACACCACATCTTCTTTATCAATTCATTCATTGATGGACACTTACGTTGCTCCCATGATTTGCTATTGTAAATAATGCTGCAATGAACATGGGTTACTGTTTTCATTTTCTTTGGAAAAATACCCTGAAGTGGAATTGCTGGATCATATGGTATTTCTATTTTTAATCTTTTGAGGAACCTCCATACTGTTTTCCATAGTGGCTGCACCAATTTACATTACTAGAAACAGTGGAACTTTTCCAGTTTTTAAAAACTAATATTATTAGACCACTGCTATGAAATGGCATCTTTATCATATACTAATTTCCTTAAAGTTCAGTTCAGTCGCTCAGTCGTGTCCAACTCTTTGCAACTCGATGAATCGCAGCACGCCAGGCCTCGCGTCCATCACCAACTCCCAGAGTTTACTCAAACTCATGTCCATCGAGGCGGTGATGCCGTCCAGCCATCTCATCCTCTGTTGTCCCCTTCTCCTCCTGCCTCAAATCCCTCCCAGCATCAGGGTCTTTTCCAGTGAGTCAACTCTTTGCATGAGGTGGTCAAAGTATTGGAGTTTCAGCTTCAAAATCAATCCTTCCAATGAACACCCAGGACTGATCTCCTTTAGGATGGACTGGTTGGATCTCCTTGCAGTCCAAGGGACTCTCAAGAGTCTTTTCCAACAATACAGTTCAAAAGCATCAATTTTTCGGTGCTCAGCTTTTTTCACAGTCCAACCCTCGCATCCATACATGACCACTGGAAAAACCATAGCCTTGACTAGATGAACCTTTGTTGACAAAGTAATGTCTCTGCTTTTTAATATGCTCTCTAGGTTGGTCATAACTTTCCTTCCAAGGAGTAAGCATCTTTTAATTTCATGGCTGCAATCACCATCTGCAGTCATTTTGGAGCCCCCAAACATAAAGTCTGACACTGCTTCCACTGTTTCCCCATCTCTTTGCCTTGAAGTGATGGGACCAGATGCCATGATGTTAGTTTTCTGAATGTTGAGCTTTAAGCCAACTTTTCAGTCTCCTCTTTCACTTTCATCATGAGGCTTTTTAGTTCCTCTTCACTTTCTGCCATAAGGGTGGTGTCATCTGCATATCTGAGGTTATTGATATTTCTCCCGGCAATCCTGATTCCAGCTGGTGCTTCTTCCAACCCAGTGTTTCTCATGCTGTACTCTGCAAATAAGTTAAATAAGCAGGGTGACAATATACAACCTTGATGTACTCCTTTCCCTATTTGGAACCAGTTTGTTGTTCCATGTCCAGTTCTAACTGTTGCTTCCTGACCTGCATACAAGTTTCTCAAGAAGCAGGTCAGGTAGTTTGGTATTCCCGTCTCTTTCAGAATTTGCCACAGTTTATTGTGATCCACACAGTCAAAGGCTTTGGCATAGTCAATAAAGCAGAAATCTATATTTTTCTGGAACTCTCTTGCTTTTTTGATGATCCAGTGGATGTTGGCAATTTGATCTCTGGTTCCTCTACCTTTTCTAAAACCAGCTTGAACATCTGGAAGTTCACGGTTCACAAATTGCTGAAGCCTGGCTTGGAGAATTTTGAGCATTACTTTTCTAGCGTGTGAGATGAGTGCAATTGTGTGGTAGTTTGAGCATTCTTTGGCATTGACTTTCTTTGGGATTGAAATGAAAGCTGACCTTTTCCAGTCCTGTGGCCACTGCTGAGTTTTCCAAATTTGCTGGCATATTGAGTGCAGCACTTTCATAGCATCATCTTTCAGGATTTGAAATAGCTCAACTGGAATTCCATCACCTCCACTAGCTTTGTTCGTAGTGATGCTTTCTAAGGCCCACCTGACTTCACATTCCAGGATGTATGACTCTAGGTGAGTGATCACACCATTATGATTATCTGGGTCATGAAGATCTTTTTTGTACAGTTCTTCTGTGTATTTGCCACCTCTTCTTAATATCTCCTGCTTCTGTTAGGTCCATACTGTTTCTGTCTTTTATTGAGTCCACCTTTGCATGAAAACATCCCTTGGTATCGCTAATTTTCTTGAAGATATCTCTAGTCTCTCCCTTTCTGTTGTTTTCCTCTATTTCTTTGCGTCGATTGCTAAGGAAGGCTTTCTTATCTCTCTTTGCTCTTCTTTGGAACTCTGCATTCAAATGGGAATATCTTTCCTTTTCTTCTTTGCATTTCGCTTCTCTTCTTTTCACAGTTATTTGTAAGGCCTCCTCAGACAACCATTTTGCCTTTTGCATTTCTTTTTCTTGGGGATGGTCTTGATCCCTATCTCCTGTACAATGTCACGAACCTCTGTCCGTAGTTCATCAGGCACTCTATCAGTCCCTTAAATCTATTTCTCACTTCCACTGTATAGTCATAAAGGATTTGATTTAGGTCATACCTAATGATCTAGTGGTTTTCCCTACTTTCTTCAACTTAAGTCTGATTTTGGCAATAAGGAGTTCATGACCTGAGCCACAGTCAGCTCCTGGTCTTGTTTTTGCTGACTGTATAGAGCTTCTCCATCTTTGGCTGCAAAGAATATAATCAATCTGATTTCGGTGTTGACCATCTGGTGATGTCCATGTGTAGAGTCTTCTCTTGTGTTGTTGGAAGAGGGTGTTTGCCATGACCAGTGTGTTCTCTTGGCAAAACTCTATTAGCCTTTGCCCTGCTTCATTCCGTACTCCAAGGCCAAATTTGCCTGTTACTCCAGGTGTTTCTTGACTTCCTACTTTTGCATTCCAGTCCCCTATAATGAAAAGGACGTCTTTTTTGGGTGTTAGCTCTAAAAGGTTTTGTAGGTCTTCATAGAACCGTTCAACTTCAGCTTCTTCGGCGTTACTGGTTGGGCTTGGATTACCGTGATATTGAATGGTTTGCCTTGAAAACGAACAGAAATCATTCTGTCATTTTTGAGATTGCATCCCTACTGCATTTCGGACTCTTTTGCTGACCATGATGAATACTCCACTTCTTCTAAGGGATTCCTGCCCACAGTAGTAGATATAATGTATTTAGTTTAGACTAAATTTCGCTTCTTTCTGTTTACCCGCCTATTTCTTAACTAGAACCGGACTGGTTTAGTTATCATAGCTTTCAGCCAATGTTCATAGCACAAGTACTGGCATTTTTATTTCCTCAAGAATTTCTTGGCTCTTTGTGAGCACTTATTCCTTTAGATGAACTTAGGTCTACTTGACAAGTTAAAAAATGATCTTGTATTTTTGTTAGAATCAACATTAGATTTATAAATTGGTTTTGAGAGAATTAATATCTTGGAATAACTGTTTCACTGCCTAGACATTTTGCTTCAATTATTCAAGTTGATTTTTATGTCCCTCAGTGAAAAATACAACATTGCTAAAAATGAAGACCCAGCCAATTTCATCTTAAGTTTCCTCTTCAGCATTTTATAAATTATGTTGCTATTCACTCATGGAGTCCATGATATTTCCTATCTAATTATTACCAGGACAATTATGGATTTTTGAATGTTTATTTTGTAGTCAGCCACTTTAATTTTTCCAGTTTTTTTTAATTTCTTCTCTCAGTTTTCTAAGTAGGCAATTGTATTGCCTATAAATAAGTCATGGTAATTTTTCCTTCTCCTTCCTTATGATCAAGCTTCTTTCACTTCTGTGGACTTCCCTGGTGGTCCAGTGGCTAAGACTCCTCCCTCCAAATGCAAGGAGACTGGGTTCGATTCCTGGTCAGGAAACTAGATCCCACATGCCACAACTAAGATCAAAGATTCTGTGTGCTGCAACCAAAACCCAGGGCACCAAATAAATAAGTAAATAAATTTTTACAAAGTTTCTTTTGCTTTTTTGGTTGAGTGTCAGAGAACTTTCAACAGTGGGGTTATACTGAGAGCAGTGTGTAGCATCATTTTTAGTTTTCTTGGTTTTCAGGAGAAAGCCAATCACACACTGGCCTAGTCCCAGGAGCTACTCCCCATCATGACAGAATTATGTTCGCGCAGGTGAGTCTGCCCTTGGCCCAGCTGGCAGAGCTTTCCCATGGGGCAGCTCTGAAGGCAACGTGCCAAGGCTGGTCTCCACCCAGTGTGTCTCCTATATCTCCTCGCAGGCATCTGTGGTCACGGGGCCTGGCTGGTCTTGGAGGGATGTGACTGGCCAGTACTGCTCCTCACTGGAGGTCTCCTCCCTGGGACCAGCAGAGGAGCAAGGACGTCTCTTCCCTGGTGGGGCCCGAGGGGTGAGAGGAGGAGCAGAAAAGAGGGAGGACTTTTGAAGTCCAAACTCAGAACTGATATTGTTTGCATTTCAGCCACTGTACCACTGGCCACGACAAGACACGTGGCCAAAGACAAGGTCAAGGGAAGCAGAATGACACCCCACCCCAGGTGAGCCACAGCCCAGGCGTGGACAGGGCAGGCTCCATGCTGCGGTGCATGATCGCTCCACTCCCCCCACGTCCCCGAAAGGGTCAGAATGAAGCCCACAGGCACGGAGGAGACAAACTGTAAAAGACTTGATGTATGAAACCTATAAAATGTGTAGTTAAGTTTAAAACCACCCATTAACACGAATATTAACTTAATGCAGACATTATATACATCCTCAAAAAAGTTTTAGGGAAAAAGAGACTGTTAATAATTTGGGGCTGAAAGAGTAGACAGATTATTCCAGCAAAATATCATGTCAAATGTTGGGGGAGATAATGAGACATTTAAAGGCGTATCAAATTTCTTGTTTTAGTTAGAGTTATTTTTCACAGGAGTAAAGACAAGTTCAAATGTGTTTTTTCCTTAAACATAGTAACTAGTGTCGTAAATAAGATACATAGCTTCTAATCTGCATAAAGAAAAAAGCAGCAAGAAAAAATATTAGCACTTAACATTTGTTAAGTTGGAAAAGAGAGGAAAGCATAAAAGAGGAAGTATAAAATAAGAGAGTCATGATACAAATGAACTTATTTACAAAACAGAAACAGAATCACAGACTTAAGAGAGCAGAACTTATGGTTACCAAGCGGGGGAGGATGGGGGAAGGGACAGTTAGGGAGCTTGGCGTGGACGTACACACTGCTATATTTTAAATGGACAACAAATAAAGTCTTACTGTACAGCACAGGGAACTCTGCTCAATGTTATGTGGTAGCCTGGATGGGAGGGGAGTTTGAGGGGAAATGGACACATGTGTATGGATGGCTGAGCCCCTTTGCTGTGCACCTAAGCAATCACAATATTGTTAATTGCTTGTACTTTAATAGAAAATAAAAAGTTGAGAAAAAAAAGATCGTCACTTTTACCAAATCCCGCTTCTCTCACTTTCCAAGAAGTGAGACTGCCTGGTCCCTGTTTTGATGTCAATGACAGGTGTGCAGGGACCAGGGGCTCCCACCCAGACCAGACCTCCTGCATGTGGAGACTCAAAAACTTCCTTGACCTTTAAACAACTCCAGGGAGGCTGCGATCATGGGGAAGTGAAACAGCGTGGCGGGCCAAAGACAAGTGCTATCATTTGGTTGAAACTTAAAACAACAGGGCCCATATGGGTAGGAAATTATTTTTAAATGACTGAAATGTCTAATTTGCATAACTTGTATTTCTCGCTCATATTTGCACCCAGTGGGTGTTATATGAATATTTGAATACTTGATGACTGATTAATATAATTTGGGAGGACCACTCATTGTTGAGAAGGGTTCAAACCAATTGCTTTTATATTTTTTAAATGCTGCCAGTATCTGGAAAAAAGTGAGAAAGTATCAGAATGGATTTAGGAAAGTTAGTCTACCTTAAATGTTTACCTTTAATGAAAACAACATTTTAAAACATGTGCACAAAAGCACAATGTATCTGTGTACAAATCTCATTTGGCAAGAATGTGTCAAGTCATATTTGAGAAACTTGGTGACCCTGATCCAGTGTGTAGCCCCCACTCATGCTCCACCCCCACATCCACTCCAAGTTAGGTCCTGAAATTGACATCACACACAATTCAGTTGATGGGGTCACACTTCCACTGCTAAAAATCCTCCAGATGAACTATTACCTCTCAGGGTTCTTTGCCTCCTTAATCAATAGAAATTGACTAGACGCCAGACAAGAATTCAGGTGAGGCTTTACTGGGGTCCCTGCTGCAGCTGGAGGTAGGGACAACAGGGTCCTTTGCTTGCTTACTCCCCAAGAGGAGGGGTGGCGAGCTTGTTTCTTATATAGGGTGAGGGGAGAGGTGTATTCAAGGACCAGGCTGGAGGGGTGACTTAGGTGGTCTGCCCACCTCTTAGGCAGTACTGTGTGTACAGAGGGAATGCGCAGTACCCTGCTTTTGCTCCTGGCTCTTCAGAAGTGACAATTGGGTTTTTTGGTCTCTTTGTATCTTTAGGTCCAGAGTCTGCCCCAACTGCTCATGCACACGTTTATTTTTAGCCCCCTACAATTTCTATTTTATTGCTGGAGGAGAGGTGTGTCCAGGTGCAGACACTGCAGTGAAGGATCCCAGGTCCTAGGTTTGTCTCAAAATAACTTCCTGGATTGATCAGAAGACCAAGAATCACCCCCAGCCACACTTGTCACTCCCTCCAAGTCACTCTGGGCAGCACCTTCCCAGGACCTGGAAGAATAACAGAGTAGCCTCTGGGGCCCTTCAGAGCCCTGGCAACGTGACTAAGTTCACTTCGGACTCCTGATGGGGTTTTTTTTTCCCCAAGAATTTTGGCTTGTGGAACTCCATAGATCTGGTCCTATTGCATCAAACTAAACATTCAGGCTGATGGTTTATGCCTCTCACCCACATAGATGGCCTCATTGTACCTGGTTCTCTCACTGCGTCTATGGTGAGTCCACTGTGGGTCACAACAGCTCTCTATAGATACTGATCTATGGTGGAGAAGGGGATGCACTTCCTGAACCACAAGAGGGGTGTGCAGGCCTTCTGGACCATAGGCTGATGGGGAGGCCAGATGTGGTGCCTTCCTAATCACGATTAAGAAGTACTAGGTCCTGGACCTCCCTGGTGGTCCAGTGGTTAAACATTTGCCCTGCAATGCAAGGGGCACAGGTTTGATCCTTGTCCAGGAAGATCCCATGTGTCTCAGAGCAACTAAGTCTGTGAGCCACAACTACTGATGCCCAAGCACTCTAGAGCCCGTGCTCTGCAAGAAGAGAAGCCACTGCAGAGAGCAGCCTGAGCACCACAACTAGAGAGGAGCCTCCGTTTCCCGCACCTGAAGGTGGCCTGTGCAGCAATGAAGACCCAGCACAATCCAAAATAAGTAAATAAATAAATCTTAACAAAAACAAAAAGAAGTGCCAAGTCCTTCAGGATGTATCCTGATGGGCCCCAGATGCTAGACTTAGGGGCTTTGAAGACAGAAATCACAAAGATGCTCAATTCCAGAACACAGTGGCCACTGGCCTGCTTTGACTGCTTTTCTTTTTGTCTGCATGTTCTCATTTCTCTGATTAAGCTTATTCTTTGGCTAAAGTTTTTCCACAGGCAAAAGGCAGGCGCAAGACATAGGTGGAACAAGGACCATAGGGTGCCACTCTATTTCAAGGCCACATGGGGTTCAACTGCCCTGAAGACTCATCTGGAAGATGAGCCCTCTCCAGCCCATGGGGGACATTCAGAGAGGATATCCTGGAAGAGATAGGGTGGCTCAGGGCATCTGTGGGATAGCTGACCCCTCACCCCACCTCTACCCACCACCCCACTACTGCCAGGCTTCAGGAAGGGCAGGGCCAGGGCAGTCTCAGAAACCTGAGACCCAGAAATCTGAGATTCATTTCAAGGCCACAGACAGACCCCGCCTATATCTCTTTGTGTCTGCGTCCCAGACAGACACTAAGATGCCCCGGCTGGGGTCAGTAGTACTGCAGACCAATCAGCTCGTGGTCAGGAGCCAGGGCCCATGGGCCCACACACTGCTGGGATCCTTTCAGGGAGGAAGGGCCGTGACCCAGGCCACCACCCAGATGGTGTTGACAATACAGGCAGCTGGGGAATAATCCATCTTCAAGAGGACCATGAGCACAGAGAGCGGTGAGTCATTTCTCAGTGCCTGGGACGCCTCTTCAGCTGGGCACATGGCAGATGGTGCTAAGGTCAGGACCAGGAAGTGCTCCAGTTCACTAAGCATAGAGGTCATGTCTTTCATCCTGATAAACATCCCCACCTCCTCCCAGTCCAAACCCACTCCACACATCCTGGCCAAGAACATCCTGCCAGGACACAATCCTACCCCAGCCACCCACATAGTCAGAATGTTCCAGGTCTCCCCACAGAGCTCCCCATACTGCTCACTCTTCTATGACTTGGTTCAACACCGTCCCAGGCACTCTTTTTATATATATAACTTTTTGTGCATGCATGTGTCTTGGTTGCTCAGTCTTGTCTGACTCTGTGATCCCATGGACTGTAGCCCACTGGGCTCCTCTGTTCATGGGATTCTCCAGGCAAGAATACTGAAGAGGGTTGCCATTCCCCTTTCCAGGGGATCTTCCCAACCCAGGGATCGAACTCAGGTCTCCTGCATTACAGGCAGATTTTTTTACCACTGTCCCTAGGAGATAAAATTTACATACCACAAAATTCATCCTTTTTTTTAATTTATAAAATATTTCTTTACTTGGCTGCACCAGGTCTTAATTGCAGCATGTGAACTCTCAGTTGTGGTATGTGGATCTAATTCCCTGATCAGGGATAGAACCTTGGCCCCCTACATTGAGACTATGGGGTGTTAGCCACTGGACCACCAGGGAAGTCCCTCACCCTTTTAAAAGTATACAATTCAGTGGGTTTTAGTATGTTCAAAGCTGTGCCACCATCACCACTATTTACTTTAAGTATATTTTCATTATTCCCCCAAGAAACACCATAACCATTAACAGTCACTCCTGATTTTCTCCTAAGCAATCCCCCAGCTCCTGGAAACTACTAATCTAGTTGTCTCTACAGATTTGCCTGTTCTGGACATTTCAGATAAATGGAATCATACAACATGAGGCCATCTGCCACTGGCTTCTGTAACACAGCATAATGTTTTCAATGTTCTCCCATGTGCTTCTTGACCATCTTGAACTGAGAGATGGTGATGAAGACTGACAGATAGATAGACAGATAAATATTCTATCTTGCACATATCTTTGCTGAAAAGTCTATTCAGATTCTTTGCCCATTTTTAATTGACTTGATTGTCCTTTTATCGTTGAGTTGCAGAAGTTTTTTTAATGTGTTCTGGATACAAGTTCCACGCCAGGCATAGGATTTGCATCAAATTGTGTTATTGAACTTAAACAAGTAATGGCAAGATAAGTGTAAACCTCCTCAGAAAAGGTATATTTCACATATTACGGCAAACAGAACATGCAATGTTTAAAAATTTCTTTGTGTAGAAACCATACTGGCTTTCAATCCTAGGACAAAACCCTTCCCACCGAACCCCCTGGTATGAAGTCAGGGAGGTTGACCTCAGATTATCTCATCTCAGATAATCAACGATTTCAGCCTCAGGGGAAGTGATGAAGGAACTAAAACACCTCCTAGCTTGGGGACAGTTTTCCAGTTATAGGCAAGGCCTTCCAGGAGGGACCATTCTTCCTCAAAAAATATGTGTCCAGAAATTCCCAGATTATAAACAAAAATCCCTTCACCATCAGACTGAAATCAGGGAGAATAACATCTGAATGGTGTTTGATCTTGCTTCTAGTGGAGGGTGAAGAGGTGGCAGGGAAAAAAAAGAAGCCTTTCTCTAGTCTCAAGTCTTCCAGTCTGGAAATCCTCTCCTATTTCTATGCTGTAAATAAATTGAAAGTTCCTCTGGGACCAAGGCAGATCTCAATGTGGATTTCAGTAAGGTCCTAAAATACCTCTATAATAATAGATTCTGCTTTACTCCAATTGCAATTGGAGCCATTTAAAGGACTTAAGCATTTAAAGGACTTAAGCCATTTAAAGGACATCCTGCTCACTTTCAAGGCTCAATGACCACCTCTGAACTGACAGCTCCCAACAACCAAGCTACCCTCTCTCTCCCGACCTTGATTTGAGTTATGAAAGATCATTTCAACCACATGATGAAGAATGGGAAGGGCCAGCCTGTAAATAAAAGTTAGGAGGTTGCTGCAATAATCTGGAAAAGAGAGGATGACGGGCAGACAACAGAGATGGAGGGAAATGGACAAATACCCCGGCTTGATTGTTGAGAGTGAGGAGTAGAGTTGAGCTCACGAATGACTTCTACATCTTGGATTTGAGAAGTTGGGTGGGTATGGTACCACCAACAAAGACAAAACACTTGGGAAGAGGAGAGGAGCTGGGGTAGGGAGGAAAATTATCAGTTGAGTCTAAGACATGAGGAGATAGACTGGCCTTATGCACAGCCAGTGGTGTTTGGAGGTGTGGGTTTGAAGGTCAGGAGAGGGTAGCTTGGTTGTTGGGAGCTGTCAGCATGGAGATGGTCATTGGAGCCTTGGGAGTGAGCAGGAGGTCTAGCTGATGGTGCATGGATGAGGCAAAAACAGGGCCCAGGACTGAGCCCTGCGTAGGGAGCTTCATTCCCTAAGAAGGACAGGCCAACTGGGCAGCCTAAGACAGTTACCAGAGAGGAGGAAAGCCACAGGAGATGGACACCGTGGAGTCAATGGAAGAAGGAAGGTGCTATGAACCGGACATTTGTGTCCCCTCAAATTCATATGCTGAAGCCCTAACCTGCAGTTTGACTAAGGGCTGGCAGACACCACCTTCTTCCTGTGTCTTTCCTTGGGAGAGGAAAGTGAGCTCTGGGGTCTCTTCCTCTAGTTATAAGGGCGCTAATCCCATCCTGGGGGCTGTACTCTCATGGCCTCATAAACCTAATTCCCGGGCTCCCGTGTAGAATACCAACTTGATAATAGCTTGAAGTGAGGCCTTTGGGAGGTAATTAGGTTTGTTTTTTATTTTTAAGTGCTTTATCTATTAATTTTTATTTCTGGCTGTGCTGGGCCTTCATTGCTGCGCTCCGGCTGTGTCTAGCTGTGGTGTGAGGGCTTCTCCTCGTGGCGGTTTCTCCTGCTGTGGAGCATGGGCTCTAGAGCACAGGCTCTGTAGTTGTCACACACGGGCTGGGCTGCCCCAAGACACGTGGGATCTTCCGGGACCAGGGGTTGAAACTGTGACCCCGTATTGGCAGGTGGATACTTAACCCCTGGACCACCTGAGGAGTCTGGGAATTAGGTTTAGATGAGGCCATGAGAGTAGAACTCCCAGGATGGGATTAGAGCCCTTATAAGAAGAGGAAGAGACCCCAGAGCTCACTCTCCACCAAGGAAAGACACAGGAAGAAGGTGGCGTCTGCCTGCCCAGGAAGAAGACCCCCGCCAGAAAGAGAACCTGCCAGCACCTTCATCTTGGAGTTTCCAGTCCCCAGAACCACGAGAAAGAAATGCATGTTGTTCAAGCCCCCCAGTCTATGGCATTTTGTTATAGCAGTCCAAGCTGTGTAAGACAGAGGACATGGGAACTGAGCTAAATGTTGGCAGAAGAAAGAAAAGGAAGGAAGAAGGGAAGGGAAAGAAAAAACAATAGGGCTGTTGGATTTAGTTATTTAAGGTCACGAACACCATAGGTAAGATAAGCTTTTTGGAGAGTTATGGGTAGGAAGTTGGACTGCAATAAATTGAGGGAGAGCTATAGAGAGAAAGTGCAGAGAACACACTTGAGAAGGGAAGCAGTGATGGAGAGGTGCCTGGAAGACCCAGTAGAGGACTGGTGATGTAATCTTATACTCCGTCTTCTTGGTCATCCAGAATTTAATACCCTGCAGTTGAACTTCACTTGATAATGTGTCTGCCTCCCCAGTTGGTTGGTAAACAGTTTAATTCCAGGGACAGTCTTATTTCTGTCTATTGCCCCAGTGGTGCCTAATACAGAAGAGCTGATCAATAAAACAGGGAGGATTTTAGTTTCTATTTGTCTATATGACAGGTAGTGTCTGGGGGAGAGGACCCCCTGCCCACTCCCCAGGGCAGAGTGCACGCTATGTGACCTGTTTCCATAGCACCTGGAAGGAGGTGACTGTTCCTCCACTTAACAGAAAAGCATACTGCGCTGGCTCAGTCACACGGGGAATTCATTGTTCTTCCCACCATATGGCCCGGTGCTGACAACAACCGGGGGAGACTCTGCTGGCTCCCACGAGCCCCAGGATGTGTGAGAGTGATGTAGAGCAAGGGTAATAACACAGCAAGATCGAGAAGCAGCCTAACATTCTTGCTAAGTCCAGACCCCAAAGATCCACTCTTTGCTGCCATGGCAACAACTGTCACAGACCCTGGGGCCGTCTGTACAACATTCTCTCAAGGACGCATTTGCCGGGACTTCCTTGGTGGTCCAGCAGTTAAGACTCTGCCTACTTTACTTGTTTATTTTTTTAAAGAGTCAGACAGGACTGAACAACTGACAAACAACAGTTAACTGTATTCCCCACGCTGTATGTAATGTCGCGTGACTTCTTATTTTACAGCTGGAAATTCGAACCTCTCAGTCCCCTTCACCTATTTTGCCCACCGCTCACTGTCCTCCCCTCCTCTGGTAATCGTCAGTTTGTATCTCCGAGTCTCAGTCTGTTTTGTTCATTCATCTGTTTTGTTTCTTAAACTCCACCTATATGTGAAATCATACAGCGTTTGTCTTTGTCTAACTTATTTCACGGAGCATAATACCTTCAAGGTTCATAAAACTCTTAGAAGAAAACACAGGCAGTTAGTTCTTTGACATCAGTCTTAGCAATTTTTTTTTTTTTTTTTTTTTTTGGATTATGTCTCCTTGGGCAAGGGCGACAAAAGCAAAAATAAACAAATAGAATAGCATCCAACTGAAAAGCTTTTGCACAGCGATGAAATAAAATTTATACTTTAAGGCAGGACAAAGAAAAATTAAACGTAAAATTCTCTGTGTGTGTGCCTGTGGGCCTTTGCCCTCCCTCCCTAATATGCAGTGTGCATCTATGTTACACATTAACCAGACCTCCTCGGAGATGCGAGTGCCTGCTCAAGCTTGAAGATCAATTTTCTTCCTTCCTTCTGATGCCAGCAGTGAACTTCTGAAAATAAAGACATTCTTTCCCGGCTCTGTAGGGGGTCATGGTGACTTGCTGCTCGCTTGGTACCCATGCTTCCCTGGACTATGAGTCTCTGGTGAACTTTATGTAAATATCAGTAGGTCATCTTGATGAATGATCCTTTATCTAGAAAACGAACATTTTGTGCTTTTGACTTTTAACAGGCACAATAGTTCTAAGAGCCTCTGAGAGTCTGTCTCCTGGCTTATCAACCTCAGTCAGGCCTGAATAAATTTTCCTATTTTTATTCTAAACTTGATTGCTAATTGAGTTTTTGAGGACAACAGCAAAGGAAACCATCAACAAAATGAAAAGGTAACCTGCTGAATGGGAGCAGACACTTGCAACCAAAATCTGATGAATTGATGACCCAAACTAGACAGGGACTTCCCTGGGAGTCCAGTGGTTAAGACTGGAAGACTTTGGACATTGGAAGACTTTGCCTGTCAATGCAGGGTATGGGTTCAATCCCTGGTTGGGGAGCTAAGATCCCACATGCCTCATGGCCAGAACCCCAAAATATAAAACAGAAGCAATATGGTAACAAATTCAATACAGACTTTAAAAATGGTCCACATCAAAACAACTTTAAAAAATTAAAACAATATTAAAAATATATAAAGAACTCATACAACTCAATATAAAAAAACCAACCTATTTTTAAAATGGGCAGAGGATCTGAAGAGACATTTTTCCAAAGAAGACATACAGATAGCTAGCAGGCACATGAAAAGATGCTGAACATCACTCCTTATCAGGGAAATATAAATTGAAACCACAGTGAGGTACCACTTCACCTCTGCCAGCCTGGCTATCATACAAAAGACAAAAAATAACAAGTGCTGGTGAGGATGTGGAGAAAAGGGAACACTTACATTCCTAGGAATGTAAACTGTGCAGCCACTATGGAAAACAGTATAGAGGTTTTCAATAAACTAAAAATAGACCTACTATACGATCTACTACGAGCAACGTTACTTCTGGGCACTTTTCTGGAGAAAATGAAAGCAGTTATTCAAAAAGATATACGCACCTCAACATTGATTACAGCACTATTTACAAAAAGCCAAAATATGGAAACCACTTAAGTACCCATTGATAAATGAACGGATAAAGAAGATGTGGTACATATACACAATGGAATATTGTTGTTGTTTAGTTGCTAAGTCATGTCTGAATCCTTTGCAACTGCATAGACTGTAGCCCGCCAGGCTCCTCTGTCCATGGGATTCTCCAGGCAAGAGTGCTGGAGTGGGTTTTCATTTCCTCCTCCAGGAGATCTTCCTGACTCAGGCATTGAACCCTCGTCTCCTACATTGGCAGGCAGATTTTTTACTGCTGAGCCACCTGGAAGCCTGAATGGAATATTACCCAGTCATAAAAAAATTAAATTTTGCCATTTGTGATAACAGGAGTCCTTTCATTATCACTAAACCTTGCTGATGAAAAAGCTAAAACTCACTAGTTTCATACTTTCTTTATTCTTTAAAACCTTTGCCCTCTCCTCTGTCTCCCCCATTCTCTGAGTATCAGCTGGCCTCATTTTTCACAGAGAGGACAGAAGCCATCAGACAGGAACCTCCTTGGCATCCACAGACTTGCCTTCATTTGCTCTCAGGCTTTGTCTTCCCACCTGATCCCATAGAGGAGCCCCCTCAATCCCCGCCTCCCAGTAGCAGTAAGCTCCTCCCCCTGCACCCCACTCCCAGCTTTCTCAGGGTTCTAGAATCCCCCATTAGCTTCACCAGCCTCTCCCTCTTTGTTGGATTCATCCTATCAGCCTCCCACTCCTTAAGTCATTCCTAGATGAAAAAAAAAAAAAAAAACACACAAAACAAAAATCCAGCAAGTGAAATAAACAAGAAGCCCTTTTCCTGAAGTTCTCATGCTCCCCCACCTCCACCACTCCTGGAGAGCTGTCAAGACCTTAGTTCCTCCACCTCACGCCCTCCTGCTCACTCCTCTGCCAGCTCCAACCTTTGTTCCCTCTACTACCCCCACCACACCTGTTCCAGTGAAGTTCAAGACTGTTCCCAACTCTGACATGCTGAGCCCCAGGCTTGCTTCTCCGTCTGCGTTGACTTGCTTTTCCCGGCCCTCGATGGCATCCAGCACATCCTCCTTGAAAGAGCTTCTCTTGGTGTAGTTGGCACCTTCCCCAAGATTGCCCTCTGCCACTCCATGCCCCTCTTCTTAGCCAGTTCATCTTCCCCCCTCAGGATGTAAACCCTGGAGCCCCGCTCTTGCAGTCTCTGCTGTCTCCCAGGCAGGCAGTCTGCTGCAGGACTTCAGTTACCCACACATCCCTACAATTTTGCCTTTCTTCTGAGCTCCTGTTCTGTGGATCTCATCCCACTTGAGTACCCCACAGACACCTAACACTTGACATATCAAGTCTGAACCAAAGATAGATTGTCCCCAGATTCACTCCTGACCTCAGGGAAGGACTTCTCGGCCCCAACCCCGCCTGATGGCTCAAGCTAAAACCCTGAGCGCTGTCCCTGGCAGGCCGCTCTCTCAAAACACCCAAAACTAGTTCCCACCGAGTCCCATTAGCTCTGATCTCAAACATGTCTGGATGTCCCCCTTCTCTGTCTTCCATCCTCACCGCCACCCTGGTCCCTCTGAATGGACACCTGCGTCCACCTTGCTCTCTTGTAATTCTCCCCAGGCGGCTTTAAGATGCAAATCTGGAGACTTCCCTGGTGGTCCAATGGTTAGGATTTCCTGCTTTCACTGCAAGGGTTCAGGCTCGATCCCTGCTCAGGGAACTAAGATCCCAAATTCAGTGTAGTGTGGCCAAAATAATAGTAATAATAATAAAAACTTTTCTTAAAAAGATGCAAATCTGACCAAGTGTCCCTCTTCCTAGAACCATTCTCAGGCTACCCACTGTTCTTAGAATGAGGGCAAAATCCTTGTGGGGCCTCCAAGGTTATTCATGTCTGACCTCTGCTCCCTGCTCTGGCTTTATTTCCTGCCGTGCCCACTCCTACCCTAGCCCTCCTTCAGCTGCTCCTCTGCTACATGGAGCTCATCGATACCTCAGGACCTTCACGCATGCTGCTACCTCCCTCTCCCTAATCCTTGCCTTCTATTAATAACTCCTTCTCACTGTAAGTATCCGCACAAATGCCACTGCCTCCAGGAAGCCTCCCCAAGTGCCCAAATCCTGTTACATTCTCTTAAGACACCCTGTGATGCTCCATGATGACATAGTACAATTGCAACCTGGTCTGCTTGCCTCACAACAGACCAATAACCAAGAGGTGAGGTGCTGAGACAAAGAACAGTGACTTTATTTGAAAAGTCAGGCATCTGAGAAGATGGTGGACTAGTGTCCTAGAGTACCATCTTACCAGGATCTGAATGCTGATTTTTTAGAGAACAGAGAAGGGGAGGAGGTGAGGTGGTAAAGTAAAATGGTCATGAGTCTTATAAAACATCTCCTGGCTTGGCCAGCACTGGGGACAGGATGTGTTAAATGGGGATGTGTTAATTCCTTCTTTCCTGTAACCACTCACATGTGGGCAGGGTCAGGGTGTCTCCCTGGGGGCTGAACAAAGGCACTTTAGTTTAACATCAGGCAGAGAGCAGGGTTCCCCGAGGCAGGCCATTATACGTGCTTATAGCTATAGACAGCATCCTTTCAGAGATGAGTGCCAGTAGCAACAGGAAGCAAAGGTTAAAGTAGAAGAAACAGATCCAATGTGGACTTAGGTTTTGTTCTTCTCTGTGGCATGTACACATTTCTTTAACGCAACTCTATCCACTGGATTATACATTTTGTGAAAACACAGACTCTGTCTTCTTTACTCACTGAATCTACAATGGCAACCTGGTAGAAACTTGTTAAATGAGTGTGTGTATGTATGTGTGTGTGAGAGAGAGAGACAGAGACAGAGGCAGAGGCAGAGAGAAGAGGGAAGAAGCATATATGTGTGTGTGGATAGGGAGGGAGAGAGAGAATGAGAGAAATATTTGTCATCCTTTGGCAGGCTTGTGGGGAATATGAAATTACCAGGCACAGGATAAGAGAAGAGCAGACAAAAACAACTGGGGTCCCCCTCCTTCTTCTGTAGCTAGAGACGGTATGTCATTGCCCTGCATTCTGAATGTTCAGGCTCTCTGGAGGCAGGTCATCGAAGGGACATCGGCAGTGATCATGGCAATAGAAATTATAGTAAAGGGTACCCAGAACTCTCGTCCCACTACTGTCTGGCTGACCCTTTTCAATGACAAATTCATCAGCCTTAGGGGAGAAGATAAGAATTGATGACAGACAGAGATTTGAGTGGTCTGAGATTTCATTTCAGCCTCTCTCCTACCTCAAGCTCAAAGCTTTTAAAAAGTCTTATCTCTCAGCTCTTCCTGTCTTCCGCTGGCTCATACCTTCATGGGGGCACAGCTTCCTTGAATTAGAATTGCGCCCCATCTGGCAGAAAATGCTGAGGTTTGGAGCCTGGAGTCAGAGGATCTGGGGAGATGCCAGTGGTGCCTGGCGCTGAGCCTTCATACCCAGCCCCGAGGGGAGCAGGATGCCTGGGGATTATGAGGCAAGTGATCCATTCGGGAGCGGGGATCCTTAGGGCTCTGCAGGGGACTGTGGGCTTTTGAGGGCCTCCTGGGAAGCCTCCGTCCAGACCCACCTGCAGGAGAGTCAGGAACCAGAGACCTAGGATCTGACTATAATGAGAACTCTGTGAGTCCCGGAAACTCTGCACTCCACCCACCCCTAGCCATTTGTCATTGCCTTCTGCTTGCCCAGAGCATCCCAGGAGCCCCTTAAAGCAACAGTGCGTGCCTGTCTCTGTGGGTAAAGCAGAAGGGAAGCTGGGGCTCAGTTCCACTTCAAGAGGAAGCCTGAAAGACAAGGTGAGATGGGGAGGCCACGTTCTCAGAGGAGGAGTAGCTCCAGGCTTCAGCAAGGATGGGAAAGAGGGTTCACAGTAGACGGGACGCTGCAGCATTAACTTCATCCTAATCTTCTTGCGGGCAGGAAGACACCTCAGCACCAGCTCTCAACACACATACATACACACATATACACACAGAGACACACATAGACACATATAGTTACATATACACACACATATGCACACATGGGCTTCTCTGGGAGCTCAGCGGTAAACAGTCTGCCTGCCAATGCAGGAGACTCAGATTTGGACATTGTACTGACTGGGTTATCCTGTGCAAAATGTAACTAACAAATCTCAGTGGTTGAATGCTACGAAATCTTTTTCTTGCTGAAGTTGTCCATGACCAGTAGGGGTCAGCAGGGAGCTCTGCTCCACATAGACCTTCAAGGAGCCTGACAGAAGTTCTACCACATTGCGGCTGTACCATTTGGAGTCCAGGCTTTTCTTTTTTTCTAATTACCTTTTATCAGAGAATAGTTGCTTTACAATGTTGTTAGTTTCTGCTAGTACAGCAAGGTGACTCAGCTATGAATGAAAGTGAAAGTGAAGTCGCTCAGTCATGTCCAATTCTTTGCAACCCCATAGACTGTAGCCTACCAGGCTCCTCCTTCCATGGGATTTTCCAGGCAACAGTATTGGAGTGGATTGCCATTTCCTTCTCCAGGAGATCTTCCCGACCCAGGGATTGAACCCGGGTCTCCTGAACTGTAGGCAGATTTACCATCTGAGCCACCAGGGAAGTCCAGCTATATGTGTACATATATCCCCTCGTTTTTAGATTTCCTTCCCGTTTAGGTCACCACAGAGCACTGAGTAGAGTTCCCTGTGCTGTACAGTTCAGTTCAGTTCAGTTCAGTCACTCAGTCGTGTCCGACTCTTTGTAACCTATGGACTGCAGCACGCCAGTCCTCCCTGTCCATCACCAACTCCAGGAGTCTACACAAACTCATGTCCATTGGGTCGGTGATGCCATCCAACCATCTCATTCTCTGTCATCCCCTTCTTCTCTTGCCCTCCATCTTTCCCAGCATCAGGGTCTTCTCAAATGAGTCAGCTCTTCACATCAGGTGGCCAAAGTATTGGAGTTT
The DNA here is from genome assembly GCF_963930625.1 of Muntiacus reevesi. NCBI lineage: Eukaryota > Metazoa > Chordata > Mammalia > Artiodactyla > Cervidae > Muntiacus > Muntiacus reevesi. The sequence continues at coordinate 24,514,208 of NC_089263.1, read as the reverse complement.
CAGCTTCAACATCAGTCCTTCCAATGAACACTCAGGACTGATCTCCTTTAGGATGGACTGGTTGGATCTCCTTGCAGTCCAAGGGACTCTCAAGACTCTTCTCCAACACCACAGTTCAAAAGCATCAATTCTTCAACGCTCAGCTTTCTTTATAGTCCAACTCTCACATCCATACATGACCACTGGAAAAACCGTAACCTTGACTAGATGGACCTTGTTAACAAAGTAATGTCTCTGCTTTTTAATATGCTGTCTAGGTTGGTCATAGCTTTCCTTCCAAGGAGTAAGCATCTTCTAATTTCATAGCTGCAGTCATTATCTGCAGTGATTTTGGAGCCCCCCAAAATTAAATCTGACACTGTTTCCCCATCTATTTGCCATGAAGTGATGGAACCAGATGCCATGATCTTAGTTTTCTGAATGCTGAACTTTAAGCCAACTTTTTCACTCTGTTCTTTCACTTTCATCAAGAGGCTCTTTAGTTCTTCTTCACTTTCTGCCATAAGGGTGGTGTCATCTGCATATCTGAGGTTATTGATATTTCTCCCGGCAATCTTGATTCCAGCTTATGCTTCATCCAGCCCAGCGTTTCTCATGATGTACTCTGCATATAAGTTAAATAAACAGAGTGACAATAACACTACTATACAGTAGTTATCTATTTTATACATAGTAGTGTATATATGTCAATCCCAATCTCCCAATTCCTCCCACCACCCTTTCCCCTTTGGGTAGCCATATGTTTGTTCTCTACTATGTGCCTATTTCTTTTTTAAGATTTATTTTTTCTCTGCCTCAGCAAGAAGATAACCACAGAAAAAAGTTGGGGCTCCCTAAAATTCCAAGTTGGCTACAAAAGTCTTCTTATCCTTTAGAGCCTTGCTAAACTCCAGAGGAAGAGAAGCTTGCAGCATCTCCTTGATTTCTCCCTACCTTTCAAGGGGAAAGCATGCAGCAGTTGTTCATCCTTAAGGGTCTCATTGGGGTTTCCCTGGTGGGTTGGACAGTAAAGAATCTACCTGTAATTCAGGAGACCTGGGTTCAATCCCTGGGTCAGAAAGATCCCCTGAAGGAGGAAATAGAAACCCACTGTAGTATTCTTGCCCGGGAAATCCCATGGACAGAGGAGCCTGGTGGGCTACAGTCCATGAGGTCCCAAAGAGTCGGACATTACACAGCAACTAAACTTCTTCTACTAAGGATCTCATTGTTCAGCCAAGACACACGTCTATTACAATGTCAACTTCTTTCTGTGACTTTCCTCCAATCCAAAGCAAAGAAGAATGAAGAGGTCAGACTATAGAAGAGCAGCATGTCCCTCTTTGGGGGACTGTGGGAACAAGGAACAGTGCCATGGGCTGGCCTGACACCTCCCTCCTGCACTTCCTCCGAACTTTGCTCCCTTCTCTGCGTTTCAGGCCCCGAGTGATGCTGAGCATCAACACCCTTGAGTCTTCCCCTTCAAGCTAAACACCCTGAGTTCTTGACTCGGCAGAACCTAGGGAGGTGGTAGACCAGGAGGTCTGGTGCCACATGGCCACACATTTGCAATGTAAACTTCAAGAGGAGGAACGTGACACTGGTAGGTCAGGTGGTTGAATGTGGCAGAAATTGCCTCAGATGAAGACTCAAAAGAGACAGCCTAGTTCTGGGAGTTGAGACTGAAGTCTCAGTACTTTGGACCAAGTACTTAACCTCTCTATACTCTTCCTTTCCTCATCTGCCAACTAGCTCTCACTTCCTGTCTCCTCTGCCCTGCCTGCACGGATTTTGTAGGAGAAAGGGCCCCGCATGCCCTGAGCTGGTCCAGCTGACAGGACCACCATCTCCTTTTCTGGAGAGAGCCCAGAACACAGACGGAAACACTACCAGGATTCAAGCAACAGCCAGCAGCTGTGGACTTTCCAAATCTTTCCCTCAAAAGCCGCTTCCTCCACCCATCCAGGAACGGAACGCCAGAGCTGAAGCTAAGGGTGTTCTAGTCCAGTGGAGAAAGGGCAACCAGAGAGAGCAAAGGGCTGGTTCCAGGTCATGTGCAGAATCCTGCCCCGGAGCCCTTTCCAAGCTTCTCCTGAAGTGACCCCTCTGGTCTTTCCTGGGGGTCTTTAGGTCTCCTCTTCTCAGGTCTATGAGGCAAGCAGCCTTCCTCTGGGCCACAACATGGCCAGACCCGGAGAAGCTCACAGCTGAGCTTTCACAGGCAGACCCCCTCTGCCAATGCCTAACACCCAGCATGGGAGGCAGGGGCTCTCTCATCCTCACCAAGGCAACAGGCTCACCTCCACACCAGGTACCCCACCTGAGCATCCAGGTCCTCAACTCAGGCCCATCGATAAAGACACAGAACCTAAGAAAACAGTGTCCTGCCCGTGTGAACATGCATGCAACTGAAGAGACAGACCACAAACAAATATACAAGTAAGTACAGCAGGGCTTCCCCGGTGGTGCTAGCAGTAAAGAATCTGCCTGCCAATGCAGGAAACATGGGTTCAATCCCTGAGTAGGGAAGATCCCCTGGAACAGGCATTGGTAACCCACTCCAGTATTCTTACCTGGGGAATCTCACAGACAGAGGAACCTGGGGGGCTATAGTCCATGGGGTGGGAAAGAGTCAGACGTGGCTGAGCATGCACATCAAGGATAAATGCTACAAATAAACAAAGCAAGGTAGGGGAGACAGTGGAAAGCTCAGAGTGCCTATTTTGCATACAATGGTCACAGGAGTTATCTTTGATCTTTGAGCAAAGGAAAGAGAGAAGGAGTTATTCTCATTGATCTCTGATGAAAGAAAGGTCCTGGTAAGAGGGAGCAGGAAGTGCAGAGGCCCCTGGGGCAGGAAGGATCTGAGGATGCAGAAGAGTTTATTGACTCTCACACTGGGGAGAAGCTGGAGCAAGGGTGGAAGGGGCTGGAGGGTAGGGTAGAGAAGGACCAGAGGGATCTCCTACATCAAAAGGCTTTGACTAGTATGCTGAGTGAAATGGAAAATCCATGAAGATTTTTGCAAAGCAGTGGAAGGTTTTTCATCTATTCATTTTTTTGTTTTGTTTTGGCAGCACTGGGTCTTAGTTGCAGCCTGTGGGATCTAGTTCCCTGATCAGGGATTGAATCCAGGCCCCCTGCATTGGGAACACAGTCTTAACCACTGGACCACCAGCGAAGTCCCTGTTTATTTGTTACAAAGAGACCTTTTGTTTTATTTATCTTTAAAAAAAAATTTTTTTTTTTTTGCTGCATTGAGTCTTAGTTGGGGCATGAGGGATCACCTTAGTTCCCCCACCAGGGATTGAACCCGTGTCCCCAGTATTGAAAGTTGGACTCTGAACCACAGGACCACCAGGGAAGTTCCAGCAGTGCTAGGTTTTTATGGAGGGTAGCTCAGACCGCTGCTTGAAGGGGTGGTCAAATTCTGAATGTATTCTGTAGATAGAACCAGAACTAGTAAGTGGAGAGTAAGAAAATACATGGAAAATGACTTGAGGATTGGAGGCAGAGAGGAGTCTGTCTTCTGAACCTCCTCACCAACAGCAGAGCTGGTTTCTCGGTCTATGCTCCCTCTGTGGGACTCAGGAGAAGACTTCAGTTGACTGACACCCGCAAGCAGCCAGCCACAGATGGCAGGCTGCCTTGCCCTGGCCTGGAGCATTAAGGAACCTTGGGTAGAGAAGGAACCTTGGAGACCAACCAGTACAACATTCCCCAGCCCCAAGCCCTTGTTCTAGGAAGCCCTCCAGGCAGTGGCCATCCTCCGATGGATGTTGTTGATTTGCTCAGTCAGACTCTTTTTCGATCCCAAGGACTGTAGCCCACCAGGCTCCTCTGCCCATGGAATTCTCCAGGCGAGAATCCTGGAGTGGGTTTCCATTTTCTCCCCCGGGAGATCGTGCCAACCCAGGGATCAAACATGCATCTTCTGCATTGGCAGGCAGATTGTTTACCACTGAGCCACCAGGGAAGACTGCTAACAATGTTACAGGTGATTTCAAGCCACCAATGGCTTACACACTGCCTTGAAATTTTCCAAAAATTTAAAATTGGCTCTTGCAAGCTAGTGTAGGCTTGTACTAGCCCCTAGGATACCACTTCCCTCCACTGTCTTGTTGAGCATCTCCTCAGATGGAAAACCTACTGCTTTCAGCCATAATCCATCCCGCGCTGGGTTAGAGTCAGAGACTTTGGAAATATTTTCCAACTGTCTGCTTGCAAATCCCACCACTGAAGTAAAAGGATCCCTGGGCCACTGGCAGGAACTGGGAGCCAGGACGCTACATGCCTGCTTCCTGATGAGGTCATAGTGCTTGTCACCTGCTGCAGACAATGCAGTGATACCTGTGAATTACTAGGCACCCAGGGAACAGACTGGGTTTTCAATGGCATCTCAGGGGGGTGGGGGGAGGGACAAATTGATGCCAGTGATGACATCTCCAAGCAGGCAAGAGCAGAGTCTGCCAGAGAAGGTTGGTGCCACCCTACTTGTGAAAGTTTTAGTTGATCAGTCATGTCTGACTCTTTGTGACCCCGTGGACAATAGCCCATCAAGTTCCTCTGTCCATGGGGATTCTCCAGGCAAGAATGCTGGAGTGGGTTGCCATTTTCTTCTCCAGGGGATCTTCCACACCCAGGGATCAAACCTGGGTCTCCCGAATTGTAGGCAGATGCTTTCCCATTTGAGCCACCAGGAGGTGATCCTACTTGTAGTCTCTCCAAAGAAGGCAGGCTTCCATGCAAGCCGACTCTAGCACTCAAAGAGCCACCAAGTGATGTCCCTGTTGTCATTCTCTTGATTACTAAAGGTAATACAAAACTGGGGCTGCAGGGAAAATACAAACTGTTAGGACTTAGATTGACAATGGTCAGTCAGCCTGACAGCAGATCCATTCTCAGGCTTTTGGAGACTATGATTACACTTCAGATTAGCAGTTCCTGAGTCAGAAAGTGAAAAACAGAGGCTACTAGAGGTCAGAATAACACCAGCACTGGAAGCGGTTGTCAGGAGGCATCACTTATCCATTGTAGAAAACATGGAACTTCAGGCAAAATTGTCAATAAAAATGACCTGTGAGAGATAAGTGCTTTGGTTTCTTACAGTATTTTTTCCTATGAATTATCTGCATAAGCATATATTGTATATTTTAATAAAACTAAAATTAAGATTGTAAGATATACAGCTTATATGATGCATTTTATCATTTAATATTAAACTAGAAGCATTTTTCCATATTATTCAATATTGGTTTATAATGACTAGATTATCTAGCTTGCTCTATATTCTTTTGCTTAGTAATTTTTGAAGTTTAGAATGACACACAGCTTGGTGAACCTGATTCAGCTTGGTGAATCAGGTGCAAGTGAGTGACACTTAACTAATTTTGTTGATGGCAACCTCTGAGTTAAAAACTCAACAGAAACTGGACATCCTTTTACAAGGAATGCCACTGATTTGCTCCCAGTAGATGGTGAGTAGGGGCAGTTGAGCAAATATCATTTTTGAAAGGTCAACAAGAGGACTGAGCCCATTCAGTGACACCCTGCTAAGTGGTTTACATTTTTATAATTTATTATTTTTAATGGTATTATTATTATTATTTTAGTTTGGCCATGCCATGTGGCATGTGGGATCTTGTTCCCCAACCAGGAATCAAACCTGTGGCTCCTAAAGCATGGAGTCTTAATCACTGGACCACCAGGGAATTCTCTGTCATTTACTTTTTAACTCATTTTATGGTGCATTTTTTAACAAAGACATTTGTATTTTTTAATAAATCACACCTATCAGTCTTTTATGTTTTCATGATATATTTAGAAAGAACTTCACAATCCCAGGTTTACGACAAATATTCACCTATATAGTCATCTAATTATTTTTTGGCTTCACTTTTTCACACTTAGTATTTGATGGATTTGGAATTTATTTAGGGCTAGGGAACTAGGTAGAAAATCAGCTTCCACTAATCTGATATCATTTTTGGGAAAATGTCTCTATCTAGCAACTTGAAGCACCACCTTTTAACACCACAGTTTCCTATGTACTAAATTTAGGCTCTTCGACCTGCTCTACTGAACAGTCATCTCTAGGGCAGTAACATGCTGTTTTAATTACCGTTGCTTTGTGATAAAGGCAGTGTAGTGTGACGGAGGCTTAAACACAGATGCATAGGTTATGGAAGCAGGGTGTCTGCCTCACATCTATAATCCCGCACTTCTAGCTGTGTGATTCTGTTTATCCTACAGAGCCTGCATTTTCTTATCTTGAAGTAGAAGCAATATTAGTAACTGCATCACAGGTATGTTGTGAGCATCAAATTGCATTAATACATGTAAAGCACTTCCTTAAGTGGTAAGGCTTCAGTCAATGCAGCATTTTATTTATTTACTTATGCATTCTTTCATTTTAACATCCAACAGGCCTAGTTTCTCTTACATTCTTCTTTATCAACATTTTGTTGAGTGTTCTGTCTTTACACTTCTACAGGAGACCTAGAATCATTAAGTCAAGTGAAAAAGATTCTACTTGGAATTTGATGATGACTGTATTGAATTTAAAGTAAAGAGAATTTGACAAGGTTACAGTGTTTGCCTCTTTTCATCCCAGAGTAAGCACTGCTCTTAAGAGATTCCAGTCTTCTGTGGTACCCCAGTAGACAGCAGTAGTTTTTAACAAAGTAAAAGATGTGGATGTGTGTGTGTGCGTGCGCACACGCAAGTACGCGCGCTCAGTTGCTCAGTTGTGTCTTTTTTCGACCCCACGCACTGTAGCCCGCCAAGCTCTCTGTTCATGGATTTTTCAGGCAAGAATATTGGAGTGAATTGCCATGTCCTCCTCCAGGGGATCTCCTCTACCCAAGGATCTAACGCGTTTTTCCTGCATTAGCAGGCCGATTCTTTACCTGGGAAACCCAAGCAAAAGACATTCTTGTACATTTATCAATACGAACCAGTTAGAAATGTCAGTGGGAAAAAAATCACATCCTTACTACTAGCAAAACCATAAAAAGTTAAGAACATAAATTTACCAAGTAGAAGATATTGCCTGGTAAATTTATACTCCTAGCTTTTTACAATTTTGTTAGTAGTAAAAATGGGAATTCCCGCCCCCCCCCCCCCACTGGCATTTCTAACTGTTTAGTAAATGCAGGAGAAGACTTAATTTGGTATCTTTACTTTGTAATCGGCCAGTTCCTTGGAAAAGGCTTCTATTTCATTCAATCTTCAGATTTTTCAGTTAGACAATCACTTCTGCTGCATATAGTCACTGTTTTTCTCCTACCTCCCAATATTTGAAAAGCTCCCCCTCCCATTTCTGGCTTCTTTACAAATGCACAACTTCAGAGTTTTAACACTCATTTCCTTTTCTTGTCTAATTGCATTCACCAGACTTTCCAGCTGGCCTCCTGGTCTTGCTCCTAACTTTGATGCAAACGTTGGTCTCACTAAAAAGCATAATGCAGGAAGGAGGATGCCCTGAGAGAGGTATTCGCTTTCCCATAAAGGAAAAATCTGAAGGGAGAGCTTGGGAAGAGCGTATCAGACAAGCCCAGGATGGTGTGTGCGCCGGCAAGGGGCTCCCGGGCCCCCTCCGCGCGACCCACGCTCTGCTCTGCCCCGGGGGCTGAAGTTTCTCCCTGCGTTTCCGCTTGAACAGCATCCAGCTGCCTCGCCTTTAAAATGCCAGGACGGCTGCCGCTCCGCTCAGAGCCCCCTCTCGGCGGCTGGCCGGGGCTCGCCCGCGCCGCCGGGGCGCTGACTCAGCCGCAGCCCTCCCAGCCCGGCCTGGGCAGCGCCCCCCGCGCCCCGTGCCCCGCGCCCCGCGGCACCGGCCAGCACGCGCCGCAGCGAGCGCACTGGACTGCCTCGCCAGGTAAGCACTGCGGGCGCACCCCGGCTCCCTGCGGGGCCCGGGCGCAGCGCGGTCGGGGGACCGGGGCGTCGCGCGGGGCGCTGGGGGAAGAGGGGTGGTCTCCGGCCGCGGAGCCAGCCGGCCGGCCGCGCGCAGAGTATCTGCTGGAGGAGACCCGCCGCTTCGAGGAGACCCGCACGGCCACTCGGGGCCGGGACCACCCCCCCCGCCCCCCCATGGTGGCACGGCGCCCTGGGTGCGCCTGGATGGACAGGGAGGCCGGCCCAGCGCCGGCAGGTAGCAGCAGCTTGGGGCGGCCGGGGTGGGAGCCTCGCCGGCTCTACGATGCAGCAGTCCGTGTTCGGCTGCGGGGCTCGGGTCTCTAAAGCCTGGAAGAGCGCTGGGCTGTGTTCCAAGCACCGTCACTCCCTCGAGCTGTACCGTCTCCCTTTGGGGTCCTCGGCGCCTCTCTAGGAGGGGTTTATAGGGAGTCTGAGTTGAAACTGAATCAAAGTTGGAAATTTGTTCTCCTCAAGTTCATTGCCTAAAACTCAGTCCCTTCTTGTGGCTGACAGTAACCTGGAACAGATCCTTCTCAGTGTAGCTGATGAAGGTCACATTTGATGTAACTTTCTGGGGAAAGTTCTGTTGGCGGCAGCCTGTCTAAAATGTCAAGGCTCCCTCTGATTTTGTCCTCATCTACAGCCTCATACAGCCTTTCAGGTATTTTTTCCCCCACATCAGTGTAGAAGTGGAGAATGTATCTGGGTGATTTGAGGGGGTGGGGGGCAGAACGCATTAGGGAGCTGAATTTTATAATCGTCTCTTGGCCCATAAGGAAAGTTCTGGAAAGGAAAACCTGTCAGGAAAGACCAAGGTGATCCACCTTCTCACTAGATGCTCAATAAGGTCACCGTGTGGCTTTGGATCCAGAAATGAAGTCCCAGGCAGGGTCTCCGGTCTGTTTTCATGTTAGTCCACTTCTGCATCAACTTGCAGCTCTTCTTAATCACCATGGGGGTTTACCTGAGCTTCACCAGATTCCAGTCAGAAAATCAGTGTTTAGGATGCGATCTTACTCCTTTGCATAAAGCATGGATTCAGGCAATTAGGGGTTCGGTGCCTTGAGTCTCCTGTCCTTTCCCTCCGTCTCCTTAATCCACCACTTGAGATGGATTGTAATGTAATGTAATGTAATGTAACTGTAATGACCTGATCTGTGGTCTCTGCAAACCTGCCCAGTGGATTTAGGACATCAGAAAGTCCAACATCCCAGGCCTTTGATGTGATTTACAAACTGGATTTGAATTACAACTACATTTTCAGGGATGGGTCAACCTAAGACATGTAGCAGCTTTGAGGACACACGAGAAGGAAAATTGTCAAGTGCAAACTTACCCTGGAAATCTATTCTGGAAGCTATGACTTCACATTTGTCCAAAAGAGATATTGTGAGTAAGCTGTCAGTTGATACTGCATAATCTTTAATATGTTCTTATTCCAAGTGATTAATTTCCCAGTCACTTTTTTTTCAGTTGTGTTTAATATTTCTGAACGCCGTTCAAGTAACGAATGCCTGAAGTATAATGTATCTCTGCACCCAAATATGTTTGGAAATTTACTGCAAATTTCCAGCCATTATATCGTTAAGATGTACATTTTAGATAGACAAGGTTATGGTAAAATAAAGGGTTTTAAAAGCAATATGAATCTGAATTAGCCTGAAAAGAAATATTCTATTAACTGCTTGAACGTTGTGATTTAGAGGACTAGCTATCACTCCGGTGTATTTCCTTACAGGGTTAATGAAAAAGGCAGCCATTCCGAATATAATGCCCTGCTAGTTAATCTTTCTTCAACAAATATTTACACTACCAGGCCACACCATCACAGCCCAGACTCAAAAGCTGCAGTCCAAGGTGGTTTGTGTAGTGTCATTTAGATTCGACAGTATTTCTACGATGTAAGTGGGAAATGAAATGGTATCAAGGAAAATGGCCCTAAATTATCCTGTCCAGCCACAATAGAAAGAACAGTGTTTATAAAACTGGCAAGATTCCAAGACTCTGAGGCTAATGCTATAATAACTCCTGATGTGGAGAAAGACCGGAAAGGTTCTGAATTTTGGCATCAGAGGCTCTGGAATTGGTCCATGTCAGTGAATTTTTTAGATAACTGAAGTTCACATTAAAACATCAAATGTGGCAATATTTTCAACTATTTCACTTGTTTGGGAAGGAAATATTCCTCAAGTGCATTCTGTGCTTCTTACGGTCAGAAAGCTTGATTGTTCTTGATGACTGGGGAGCAGTCCTGTGAAAATCAATTATCTTGTGTCCACACGGGAGAAGGAGCCCCGAGGCCTGCATCTGATAGATCAGCATTTAGTCCCTGCTCTGCCTCTGGTCAGATGACCTTAATTTCATTGAGATGCCTTTTTGAGCTTCCGTTCTCACATTCATAAAACCCCAGGAGAAGCCATACCTGAAAGTCAGTTCCATTTATTGGGCACTTACTGTATGCTAAGCATTTTCTATGTGCTGTCATTTAATTCCCAGGGTGACAATTATCATCCCCATTATCCTGATGAGGAAACTTACGGTCAGAGAAGCAACTTGAATTACTCAAGGTTAATTCAGGGTAGGAGAGCTGGTCTTCCAAACTGAGATCATTTGATTTTGAAATCTATGTTCTTCTCACCTATCATATGAAGTTGCCAAAAGGAAATCACTCCTGATGTAGAGTCAGCACTCAAAAAAAAAAAAAAAATATATATAGCTGCACTTAACTCTGATCTCTGATGATCAGTTCCACATTGTGAGGATGCAGTTAAATGAGGTCATTCACATTTGAGCCTGGGAAGTGGTCCCTCTGTAACCAGTCTCTGCTACAGTCAATTATTATTACTCCAGGGAATCATCTAACTCCTTCAGAGACTCTTTCCCTGTTTCAAACTTAGGAAGCTATCGCCTTCTTTGCTGGGTTGTTTTGGAAATCATATTTGGTGATATATCTGAAAGAGCCTAATACATGGTGCATGCTCAGTCACTCATTCGTGTCCAACTCTTGGCCCTTGGCGAGCCCATGGACTGCAACCCACCAGGCTCCTCTGTCCATGGGATTTCCAAGGCAGGAATACTGGAGTGGGTTGCCATTTTCTCCTGCAGGGGATCTTCTCAAACCAGGGATCAAACCTGTGTCTCTGACATCTCCTGCATTGGCAGGCAGATGCTTTACTACTGCACCAGCTGGGAAGCTATGCGTCTGCTGCATTGCAGGTGGCTTCTTTTACCACTGAGCCATCAGGGAAGCTTCTCTAACACACAGTAGGTGTTTACAAACGAAGTTACAAAGGAGGTCCTTGTGGACCTCCCCTTCCAAAGTCTGCTTCTAGCTTCACCATGGACTTCAGTGCTCTGTGGATTTCCTCTGTGTGTTCTCTTTTAAAAGTTTTTTTTCCCCTTATTTTTTGGCCTGAGTGTACAGCATGTAGGATCTAAGTTCCCCAACCAGGAATGGAACCCACACCCCCTTCAGTGGAAGCACAGAGTCCTAATCACTTGACCACCAGGGAAGTCTCTCCTATGTGTGTTCTTGAACACATGCCCCTGTGCTGGCCATTCCTGAAGGTGGTCCCTCCAGGGACGATGATGCTTCAAGCCCTCCAGATGGAGCCCCCTTGGAAAACTTATTTCTAGGGGAACATAGAGGGACAGCATCCTAGCTGGGAAGAGGTTAGGGTGGGACCCCTGATCCCAGCATCCCCAGCCTGCTCCAGCCATCTAAGAGGCCCCTCCTGTGGCACTGAAGGGGCGCCCAGCCAAACAAGCATCCTTCGCTGTGCCTGCCGCCTGCCCTCTTTAGTCATGTCATGCCTGCCTGCTGGCCCAGTGACAGAAGAGGGAATGTGCCCCTAAGTCTCAGTAAACAACTAGGCTCAAGGCACACATTTCATGTTCAGTATGTATTCTTGCCTGGGACATCCCCTGGACAGAGGAGCCTGGTGGGCTACAGTCCCTGGGGTTGCAAAGAGTCAGACATGACTGAGCAACTAAACCGCTGCCACCATGTAGTTTATACTCCGTTCTGGGAATTTTTAAATATTTTTAAATTCTTTTGATTTTTTTTATGCCTAAAGTATTTTTATTAAAACTTTCTTTAAAATATTGATTTATTTTTGGGTGTGTCAGGTCTTAGTCGGCTCAGTAGTGTGGGCTTCTCTAGTTGTTGCAGGCTTCACTGGCCCCCTGGCATGTGAGATCATGGTTCACTGACCAGGGATTGAACCCACGTCCCCTACATTGAAAGGTGGAATCATAACCACTGGACCACCAAGGAAGTACCTAGTTTAAAGTGTTTTTCAGTATTTTATCCTACTTATGTTACCACTCTGGGAGGAGGTAACCCTCTGTTCTGGGCCACACTCTTGCACCCTCTGTGGTGTGCCTGCCCCAGGGAGGGAAGCCAGGCTCCGGAAGGGTTTGGACCCTTCCTCTAAAAGATCTAACTCCTAATGCCTCGACTTATAGAACCCCACAGACTCGAGAATGGCATTTCGTCCTCCACCTTGGGACAGCGTGACACAAAGAAACCCTGAGGTTCCCCTGCAGACTGAGCAAGATCCAAGAAGCAGTCACTCCTGCAGTCCACGTCCATGGCAGACACAGGAGTTGAAATATGATGCTGTTTCCATGAACATGAACATGGACATGAATTTTCATGCTCAGGTGGCCATAACAGGTTGGCCAGAGGTGACATCTATTTATCATCTAATGGTTGGCATTGACAGCCAACAGGTGTCCTGGAAGTGCATGGTCTTCATCATCACAGCCAGCTCTCTTTGGCTACACTGACTTCTCCATGACTCAGGTTGAGCTCCTTATGTTCTAGAAGCTGCAGATAGATTGGACACGTCTGTCATGCCTCCTCTGCTTGCCCGGAGCAGACATGCTGATCAATCATCACATCCTTTCCCACGCAGCCAGAAGGAGGTCTCAGAATCCTCAACGACTGCCTGGAGTTGGCTCATAAAATGGTATTGCACTGGGCACTGTAGACAGGTAAAAGACCCTGAGGAGTTTTAAGACACAGCAGTAAGATGACAGGGCCTCCCAGGTGGCGCAGTGGTAAAGAATCTGCCTGCCAGTGCAGGAGATGTAAGAGACACAGGGTTCGATCACTGGGTCGGGAAGATCCCCTGGAGGAGGGATGGCTACCCAGTCCAGTATTCTTGCCTGGAGAATCCTGTGAACAGAGGAGCCAGCGGGCTACAGTCCATAGGGTCTCGAGAGTCGGATGTGACTGAGCACACATACACAAAATAAGATGACAGCCCCCTCACCGTTCCTTAGGCCCCTCCTATAAGCCCTGGGGACAGTGGCAGAAATCTATCCCTTCGCAGCTCAACGTGTCCCCAGACTTGCTAAGACGGAAGTGCCAGCTCTAGGTGGTAGCCTATCAATCCTACCAATGCAGTGTTGCTGGTGTGCCTTGGGGAGGTCACCTGTGCCCACCTTGGGCTGCCTGCATTGAGTCAGTTGTTTCTTGTGCAACCAGGACATCTGTGTTAATTTCCTAGGGTGTCATGATAAAGTACCACAGGTTGGGGGTGGGGCTTAAATAACAAGAACTTATTTTTTCTCAAGGCTGGACGTGAGAAGTCTGGGATCCAGGTGTCAGCAGGACTGGTTTCTTCTGAGGCTTCTCTCCTTTGTTTGAAGACAGCTGCCTTCTCCCTGGGTCTTCATTTCGTCTTCCCTCTGCGTCTGTGTCCTAATCTCCTCTTCTAATAAGGACCCCTTGTGTGTGTGTGTGTGCACGCGCGCGATTAGTTATGTCTGACTCTTTGCAGCCCCATAGACTGTAGACCGCCAGGCGCCTCTCTCCGTGGAATTTCCCAGGCAAGAATACTGGAGTGGGTTGCCATTTCCCACTCCAAGGGATCTTCCTGACTCAGGGATCAAACCCTCGTCTCCTACACTGAGGCAGATTCCTAAGCACTGAGCCACCTGGGAAGCCCTGTAAAGACGCCAGTCATATTGAATTAGGGTCCACCCATATGGCTTCCTTTTACCTTTGTTACCTCTTGAAAGGCCCACATCTCCAAATACAGTCGCATTCTGAAATCCTGGGAGTTAAGGTCTTGAACCTATGAATTGAGGGGAGCAGGGGACACAGTTAAGTTCATAACAACATCTGAGAGAATGATATTTGAACTTGGCCCGTTGGAGAGGGTGTGGTCCAGGCTGGTACAGCAGTGAGGCCCATACAGAGGAACAGCCTCTGTACCAAGCCCCAGCAGGGCATGGGTGAACCTGAATCCAGACCTCCATCAATACAACAGTTGCTCAGCTTTCAAGACAGCCCTCCTGGGAATTCCCTGGTGAGCCAGTGGTTAAGAATTCACACTTCCAGTGCAGGGGGTATGGGTTTGACCCCTGGTTGGGGAATTAAGATCCTGCATGCCTCACAGAATGGCCAAAAAAATAAAAATATTCTTTCCAAGATGGCCCTTCTGTTGGGAATAGTCTGCTCCTTGTATTGTTTTTAAAGATAACTCTGATATATTTTTTTTAAGATTTATTTATTTATTTTTGGCTGTTCTGGGTCTTTGTTGCTGCGCGGGGGCTTTCTCCAGTTGCAGAGAGTGGGGGTTACTCTTCGTTTCAGTGTGCAGGCTTTTTATTGCAGTGGCTTCTCTGGTTGTGGAGCACAGGCTCTAGGCAGGCGGGCTTAGTTGCTCTAAGGCCTGTGGGATCTGCCTGGACCAGGAATTGAACGTGTGTCTCCTGCATTGGGAGGCTGATTGTTAACCACTTGACCACCAGGGAAGCCCTCTCCTCTCTCATTAACTGATGCTCGGGAGGGATGCTCCTGTCCGGTGGACCAGTGGACTGGCCAAATAGACGTTCTGGACTCAACTCCCTGGAGGAGACCTGGACTCCATCCATATCAGCCACAAGGCAGAATTGTTTGCTGATGATCAAAGCATATGTCTCCCGTCCCTGGACCCCAGTTAAAACATTAAAATATCCATCTCAGTGTCTATAAAAGAATGGAGAAATGTGGGCACCTTTAGCAAGCCCAGCTTCGAAAATTCTGCCTCTCCCCAGTGGCCACATCTCCAAGCGATCAAGGACATTATCATTAATCGATCTACATGCTCAGTGGATTCTGATTCTTCTAAAACCTGTCTTCTTGTTCAGCAATTTCTTTGATTTCTGAGAATGCTCCTTAGAATGTGTTGTGGGTTGCCATTTCCTCCTCCAGGGGAACGTCCAGACCCAGATTTTGAACCCATGTCTCCTGTGACTCCTTCGCTGCAGGCAGATTTTTTACCACCTGAGCCATGATTTAAACCATGGACCCCACCAAGCCCCAGCTCATTCTGTCTGGACAGAAGCACAAACATCCTCTCTCTCCTTCTAGACCCAGAGAGACACATTCACTCCCTCAATGGACAGCACTCAAGGCATCTTATAATTTCCTGCTTTCCACTAAAGTCATGACACAGCCAGTTGTCAGCACTGCCTGTATACAAAGCTTTGTTGTCCAGGCTGACATGGCCTCAGTCTCCTCTATCCCAGCCCTGGAAAAATCACAAAAGGACAAACAGTGGAGGCCGTGGCTGAAAAAAAAGCCCGTGCTTTTAGGTCTTAGATGACTGTGTCTTTGACCTTTACTTCTTTATCACCAAAGTCCTATTTCAATCTACTGCTCCCATATCAATCTATGTGTGTGTGCATGCGCACTCAGTCATGTCTGACTTTTTGCAACCCCATGGACTGTAGCCCACCAGGCTCCTCTGTCCATGGGATTCTCCAGGCAAGAATACTAGAGTGGGTTGCCATGCTGTCCTCCAGGGGTTCCTCCCTACCCAGGGGTTGAACCTGCGTCTCTTGTGTCTCCTGCACTGACAGGTGGGTTCTTTACCACTAGCGCCACCTGGGAAGCCCTCATGATCCTTATTTTTCCTGAAATAGAGATCCCTTAAGATCCTGCATATCCTCCTGGGAGAGGTAGGTCTGGCTCTATGCCCCCGTCTTACCTGGGGAGCAGACAGCTACAAGCCCAACCTCTCGTAGTCAACCATCCCGTTTGTCAGGCCCCTCCCTGTCGTTCAGTTTATTGGGACTAAAAAGAGGAGGTACTTTCCAGGTGGGTCAGTGGTTGGGACTGCATGCTCCCATTGCAGGGGGCTGCAGATTCGGGCTTCTCTGGTGGCTCAGTTGGTGAAGAATCCACCTGTAATGCAGGAGACCTGAGTTCGATCCCTGGGTTGGGAAGATCCCCTGGAGTAGAAAATAGGAACCCATTCAGTATTCTTGCCTGGAGAATCCCCATGGACAGAGGAGCCTGGCGGGTTATAGTCCTTGGGGTCACAAAGAGTTGGACAAGACTGGGAGACTTAGCACAGCAGGTTCAATCCCTGTTCAGGGAACTCAGATCCCACATGCTGCGAGGCCAAAAAATAAAAATAAATAAAATAAGAATAATTAAATATTTTTAAAGAAATACTTAAAAAAAGAATAATAAAAGGATGGCTGTAGGGTCTATTGATTTTGACACATTATTCACCAGTGCGTCTCCCACCGTCCTGAGCTTGGGTCTTTTCACATAAGTTCTCATGCCTCATCTCTTCACTCGACTCTGGCTTGCTGGTCTCAGAGAAGAGAAGGCATTATTAGTAGGGTATGAGAAGATTGCTTTGTGTTCTGCAGAGAACAAGCCATTTTAAAGGACTCTAAACAGAGAAAGGTAATTAATAATTAATGGTCTGGACTGATCTTCTCATTTCCCACACCCTTGGTGACTGGGATGTGAAATTCAGCCAGGTGCTGAGTGGCAGTCCCTGCATGGACGTGGGGACCCAGAAGATGGACAGTGTGCGGCAATGTGCTCCCTCAAAGCCGGGCTCCTCCCGCTACCCAGATGGTCTGGAGTATCAGACTCCTGCAGCACCTGTGGCTCTCCACAGGGAGGGAGCTGGTAACTCACGCTTGTGCAGAGATGCTCCCCTATGTTCCTGCTCTGTGTAAGCTGGCAGCTCTGAAGGATGGGGGTCACCCACCCCATTCTTGTGAGGAAGCTCAGAGACCCACCCAAGCCTCCTCACTGGTCACTACTCAGCAGAGCCCAGTTTGAGACAACCACATCTACATCCCATCTCATCTCATGGGCTCGCAGTTGGGAGGCATTCTTTACCCCAGGGGTGCAGGAGAGAGATGGTTTTGCATCTGGAATTTTGCAGGAAAGGAAGGAAAGCAAGTAATGACACTAAAGAGTCTAGATTCTCTTTTTTATTAATTTTTAAAATGTATTTATTTGGCTGCACTGGGTCTTAGCTGCAGCATGAGGGATCTTTGATCTTTGTTGTGGCATGCAGGATCTTTCTGTTGTTGCAGCACCTGGGATCTAGTTCCCTGACTAGGAATCGAACCTGGGTCCCCTGCATTGGGAGTGCAGAGTCTTAGCCACTGGACCACCAGGGAAGTACTGAGTCTAGATTCTCTTAAGATGTCACTGCCTGCCTGGCCCTAGAGAATATCCCTGGCCTCTTGTCCAAAGTATTTACTGCAGCTCTTGGGCACTGACCCGTGAAAACTTTGCCATTGCAAGGTCCCACCCAGCCCATTCCTCTTCACTCACCCATCCAATGGCCACCCATGCCATCTCTTCTAGGGCTTCAGAGACATGGCCCAGAGAACAAGCCAAGGTGACAGTGAACCAAGGGAATTCCGTGGGTGGTAAAGTATCTGCTACCCATCGGGTTGCTGGGACAAATATCAACAGCCTCAGATATGCAGATGATACCACTTTAATGGCAGAAAGCAAAGAGGAACTAAAGAGTCTCTTGATGAGGGTGAAAGAGAAGAGTGGAAAAGCCAGCTTAAAGCTCAGTATTAAAAAAAACTAAGATCATGAATTCTCATCCGATCCCATCACTTCATTGAAAATAGAAGGGGGAAAGGTGGAAGCAGTGACAGATTTTTCTCTTCTTAGGCTCTAAAATCACTGTGAATGGTGACTGCAGCCATGAAATTGGAAGATGATTTCTTCTTGGTAGGAAAGCTATGACAAACCTAGAGAGCGTATTAAAAAGCAAAGACATCACTTTGCTGACAAAGGTCCGTATAGCCAAGAATATGGTCTTTCCAGTAGTCATGTACGTGTGAGAGCTGGACCATAAAGAAGGCTGAGCGCCGAAGAATTGATGTTTTTGAACTGTGGTACAGGAGAAGCCTCTTGAGAGTCCCTTGGACAGCAAAGAGATCAAATCAGTCAATCCTAAAGGAAATCATCCTTGAATATTCATTGGAAGGACTGAAGCTGAAGCACCAATACTTGAGCCACCTTATGTGAACAACTGACTCATTGGAAAAGACCCTGATGCTAGGAAAGACTGAAGGCAAAAGGAAAAGTGGGCAACAGAGGATAGGATGGTTGGATGGCATCACCAATTCAATGCACATGAACTTGGGCAAATTCCGGGACATGATGAGAGACAGGGAACCCTGGTGTGCTACAGGTCATGGGGTCACAAAGAGTCAGACATGACTTGGCAATTGAACAAAACCCACTGGATGGCTACTGCCACATATGTAAATTCTCCAGCGTATGTTGGAGAGATCTAACTTTGCATTTACCAAGCTGGGAGCACTTACTGCAGCCCTTGATAACCAGGCCACACAGGAGACCCTGGAGCCTCCTGAAGCCGGGCCTTGCTGACTATGCTGACCCACATCTGTCCAGGGAAATGGGCAAGTGAACTTTACACAGCCTCCTTCTGGAGTGAAGAGGAGGTGGTTGAAAGGATTGGTGGATGGAAGCTGCAGCTCATGTGGTCACAGATGAAATCTTTGCCAAGCCTAAGGCTCTTGACCTCACTGTGTAGCAAAGATTGCATGTTCTGCAGGCTTGTGGACACAGTGGGGGAAGGACAGGGAGGGATGTATGGAGATAGTAGCATGGAAACATGTGTCTTACCATAAGTAAAATAGATAGCCAGTGGGCGTTTGCTATATGAGGGACACAGGGAGCTTAACCTGGTGCTCTGTGATGACCTAGAGGGTTGGGATGGGGTCGGATGGGGTTGGGGGTTGGAGGGAGGTTCAAAAGGAAGGGGACATGCGTATACTATGGCTGATCCATGTTGATGTATGGCAGAAGCCAACACAATATTGTAAAGCAATTAAAAATAAATGTTTTAAAAAGTCTGTACGTTCTAACTCACAGTCTGCTTCTTTAAGCAACACGTGCCTCGCAAGAGCAAAATCAAATACCTCCAGAGGTTGGGCAGGAGACGTGATGACTGAGGGAGGCTGGGTCCAAGATGATAGGGAGTGGTGAGGACTGTGGGAAAATGAGACTCAGGAACAGTCTGAAGGAGACACTGACGGGGGACTTCCCTGGTGGTCCAGTGGTTAGAATCTTCCTTGCAATACAGGGGACGTGGGTTCAATCCCTGATCACAGAACTAAGATCCCTTATTCCACGGAGCAACTAAGCATGAGCATGGCAACAACCGAGCCTGTGAGGAAAGATCTCTCATGACACAGTGAAGATTCCGCGTGCCACAATTAAGACTCAAGGCAGCCAAATAAATAAATATATTTTTTTAAAAGGTGGGGGACACTGGCAACTTAGTTCTGACTGCACGTTTGCAAGTTAAGAATCTTCCTGCCAATGCAGTAGCCTCAGGAGACCTGGGTTGGATCCCTGGGTCGAGAAGATCCCCTGAAGGCAGGCATGGCTACCCACTCCAGTATTCTTGCCTGGAGAATCCCCACGGACAGCGGAGTGTGGTGGGCTATAGTCCACGGGGTTGCAAAGAGTCAGACATGATTGAACAGCTGAGCATGCATGCACACATTGCAAGGCAGAAATAGAGGCTCAGGGCAGCAGATCTGACAGTCTTCCAAAAACAGAGATTCTAGATCTTATGTAAAATCTCCTAGTGGCCATTTCTTTAAAATTAAAATGAAAGTAAACTCACAGCCATGCTGCAGCCCGAGCATAGCATCCGTGTGTGCTGTCTCCTGCATTGGCAGGCAGATTCTTTACCAATGAGTCACTTGGGAAGTCCTTGAGTGTAACGTGTTTTTGCCCAAGTCTACCAGAGGATGCTATTGTGACCTTGGACATAGACACTATCTGGCGCTGTCTCATGAAGTGGAATATGAGGCCTGATTTAGAAAACAGACCATTCAGAGCTGTTCTGGAGAGGAGCAGCCAGACGGACCATAGCTTGGCAGCCCTACGCTGCCCCAGGGTATCAGCCCTGAGACCATTATTGACTGATTCTTGCCTAGGCTCACAGGAGCCCCTGGTGGCCCAAGGGAGCCTCTGCAGTTTCAAACTTGCCACCAAATCCCTGAAAACACCCATGTCTACTCGCTCAGTTGTGTCTGATTCTTTGCGACCCCAAGGACTGTAGCCTGCCAGGCTCTTCTGTCCATGGGATTTCTCAGGCAAGAATACTGGAGTTGCCATGCCCTCCTCCAGGGGATCTACCCGACACAGGGATCGAACCTGCATCTCCTGGATCGGCAGGCGGATTCTTTACTGTCTGAACCATCAGGGAAGCCCCCTGAAAACACGGTGAAGGGCATCTGGGGAGAAGGAGCTCCTTTCAGGACCCATCCCTCTCCTGCCTCTCAACAGAGCCAGTCACTTGGAGTGAGCGTGATGCAGTCATAATGAAACCCCTGTCCCTCTTTAGGGTGTCCCCAAGTCTTCTCAACCTATGTCACACGTCATAGGCTCACAGAGGGATCTGCTTGGGTTGGAGGCTTCTCTGAGCCTTGCTTTCCCCATCTGTAAAATGGGCACACTAGCTGAATATGTATAGATGTATATAAAGCAGACTAGAAGAATATTCAGCAAAATGAGGGAAGTTGTTACTTCTGAGGATTGAGATTATTAATTTTTCTATAGTGTTCAAATTTTCTACAACCATAGAAGTTATCAGAAAACCTTGTAGTGGATATTTTTCTATGGTATGTACATATTTCAATAGCGCAATGTAAAATTGCTATAAAATATCTTGCTATATGGTTTTTACCCTAATTTTTAAAGTGCATTTTCCTACTGTGGGTACTGGGCTTATGTCTAACTTTGTTTTGTAAGCACTGCTACAATAAACTTCTGAACGAAGTGAAAGTATAAGTTGTTTAGTCATGTCCAACTCTTTGCAACCCCATGAATTATACAGTCTGTGGAATTCTCCAGGCCAGAATACTGGAGTGGGTAGCCTTTCCCTTCTCCAAGGACTCTTCCCAACCCAGGGATTGAACCCAGGTCTCCCGCATTGCAGGCGGATTCTTTATCAGCTGAGCCACGAGGGCAGCCCAAGAATATTGGAGTGGGTAGCCTATCCCTTCTCCAGCAGATCTTCCCAACCCAGGAATCAAACCAGGGACTGCTGCATTGCAGGCAGATTCTTTACCAGCTGAGCTGCCAGGGACAAACATAAATAAATAATAAATACAATATGAATATGAGTCCCCACTCTGCCCACCTCCCAAGGGCATTCTAGGAATGAAAATGGGATGTGGATGTGAAAGTGTTAGATGTGGATGAAGGCAAAAGACAGGCCAATATTGTATTTTGCGGATCTGGTTCTTTTTTAGAAAATATTTATTTATTTGGCTGCACTGGGCCTTAGTTGTGACATGTGGAATCTAGTTCGCTGACTAGGGATGGAACCCAGGCCCCCTGCACTGCAAGCATGGTGTCTTAGCTATTGGACCACCAAAGAAGTCCCTAGTTGGAGAAGAAATTTTAACATACCTTGTAAAACAATTCTGAAGTTGAAGGAGATAATTAAATATTATTATGATGAACTAATATGAATGGCTCAGCTGGTAAAGAATCTGCCTGCAATTTGGGAGACCTGGGTTCGATCCCTGGGTTGGGAAGATCCCCTGAAGAAAGTAAAGGCTACCCACTCCAGTATTCTGGCCTGGAGAATTCCATGGGCTGTATAGTCCATGGAGTCATAAAGAGTTGGACATGACTGAGTGACTTTCACTTCACTGTCTTATAGGGCTTCCCAGGTGGCGCTAGTGGTAAAGAACATTCCTGCCAATGCAGGAGACATAAGAGACTCAGGTTCCGATCTCTGGGTCGGGAAGATGCCCTGGAGAAAGAAATAGCAACACACTCCAGTATACTTGCCTGGAAAATTACATAGACAGAGGAGCCTGGTGGGCTACAGTCCATAAGATCGCAAAGAGTCAGACTGTCTTATAGGTGAATTTCTTAAAAGTCACTAAAGGTAATAACAGAGTTGTAGTTTATCTATGTTCATACCTGTGTGATACCCAAGGAACCAGTTTCTTTCTTTCTAAAGCAGAGGTACCATGATTTTCCCTCACTTCCAAGACCTCGACCAGGGAACAGTCCATGAGCACTAAGTCTTTCTGACACAGCAGCTGGTGCTGGCCGAATTCCAGCACTTTCCCCTGTAGGGCTGGTCTCCCAGGGGCCTGTTAGGAGGCAGGACCAAAAGGAGCCGAAAGCCAGGTTTCTCTTGCGGACTTGTCTACATCCCAGGATGTCTGATTGACTTCAGAATCACGATGCTGGCTGCTAGAAAGAAAATAACATCCGTCATTAAGGGCTCCTTGAGCGTTTACACGCTTGTTTTATTTTCCCTTAAATGTGACATTTACCACTGATTTTTATATCTTGTACAAAGTGCCGCCAATAAACAAATGTATTTTTAAAGAGCTCCCATCAGTGAATCACTGAGACAAATTAGCTTCTAAAATCCTTCTCCCCTTAACAGATGTCTGGAAAGTCCTCAGGACTTCCAGAAGGGATCCTTCATGGAGAGACGTCTCACTTTACCAGGTGATCAGGAACTGATTCTGCTGCAAAGAGTGTGGCGTGATGTGTTCAGAGCTTCATAGCCGGTTTCGCAGGTGTCAGTATTTCATGCCAGTTCAGTAAGAAATCAACAGGAGCCCCATAGATGGCTTGGCCAGGCCATTTCAGGTTGGAAAAGCTCCCACACAAGACAGTGGTGTGGAGTCCACTTTGGGGAAGTGGGGTGTCCAGGCTGCTCAGGGGCCACGAGACAGGAAAGCACATGGGAAGAGATGGAGAGTGGAAAACCGTGTCCGGCGCTGACCGGGCTTTGGAAACAGACTAACCAGTGTTTGCTTAAGGAAGCAGGGACTTCCTTGGTGGTCCAATGGTTAAGACTCCACCTTCCAATGCAGAGAGTGTGGGTTCAATCCCTGCTCAGGGAACTAAGGTTGCACATGGAGTAGTTCGTTTCCATCGCTCAGTCCTATCCAACTCATTGTGACCCTATCCATGGACTACAGCACACCGGGCTTCTCTGTCCATCACCAGCTACAGGAGCTTGCTCAAACTCGTGTTCAGTGAGTTGGTGAAGCCATCCAACTTTCTCATCCTCTGTTGTCCCCTTCTCCTCCTGCCTTCAATCTTTCCCAGAATCAGTGTCTTTTCCAATGAGACAGTACTTCACATCAGTTGGCCAAAGTATTGAAGTTTCAGCTTCAGCATCAGTCCTTCCAATGACTATTCAGGACTGATTTCTTTTAGGATGGACGGGTTGGATATCCTTGCAGTCCAAGGGTCTCTCAAGAGTCTTCTCCAACACCACAGTTCAAAAGCATCAATTCTTCGGTGCTCAGGGTTTTGTTTTGTATTTTTCCCCAGCTTTTTTTATAGTCCAGCTCTCACATCCATACATAACTACTGGAAAAACTATGCTTTGACTAGATGGATCTTTGCTGGCAAAGTAATGTCTCTGCTTTTTACTATGCTGTCTAGGTTGGTCATAATTTTTCTCCCAAGGAGCAAGCATCTTTTAGTTTCATGGCTGCAGTCACATTCTGCAGTGATTTTGGAGCCCCAAAAAACAAAGCCATTTCCCCATCTATTTGCCATGAAGTGATGGGATCAGATGCCATGATCTTAGTTTTCTGAATGTTGAGCTTTAAGCCAACTTTTTCACTCTCCTCTTTCACTTTTCATCAAGAAGCTCTTTAGTTCTTCTTCACTTTCTGCCACAGTGTGGTGTCATCTGCATATCTGAGATTATTGATATTTCTCCCAGCAACCTTGATTCCAGCTTGTTCTTCATCCAACCCAGTTTGTCTTATGATGTACTCTGCATATAAGTTAAATAAGCAGGGTGATGATATACAGCCTTGATATTCTCCTTTCCCGATTTGGAACCAGTCTGCTGTTTCATGTCCGGTTCTACTGTTGCTTCTTGACCTGCATACAGGTTTCTCAGGAGGCAAGTAAGGTCATCTGGTATTCCCATCTCTTTCAGGATTTTCCACAATTTGTTGTGATCTACACAGTCAAAGGCTTTGGCATAGTCAATAAAACAGAAGTAGGTGTTTTTCTGGTATTCTCTTGCTTTTCGATGATCCAACAGATGTTGGCAGTTTGATCTCTGATTCCTCTGCCTTTTCTAAATCCAGCTTGAACATCTGGAAGTTCACAGTTCATGTACTGTTGAAGCCTGGCTTGGAGAATTTTGAGCATTACCTTATTAGCGTGTGAGATGAGTGCAATTGTATGGTAGTTTGAACATTCTTTGGGATTGCCTTTCTTTGGGATTGGAATGAAAACTGACCTTTTCGAGTCCTGTGGCTGCTGCTGAGTTTTCCAGAGCTACTGACATTGAGTGCAGCACTTTCACAGCATCATCTTTTAGGATTTGAAATAGCTCAACTGGAATCCCATCACCTCCACTAGCTTTGTTTGTAGTGATGCTTCCTAAGGGCCACTTGACTTCTCATTCCAGGATGTCTGGCTCTAGATGAGTGAACACACCATTGTGGTTATCTGAGTCATGAAGACCTTTTTGTATAGTTCTTCTGTGTATTCTTGCCACCTCTTCTTAATATCTCCTGCTTCTGTTAGGTCCATACCATTTCTGTCCTTATTGAACCCATCTTTGCATGAAATATTGCCTTGGTGTGTCTAATTTTCTTGAAGAGATCTCTAGTCTTTCCCATTTTATTGTCCTCTATTTCTTTGCATTGATTGCTGAGGAAGGCTTTCTTATCTCTCCTTGCTATTCTTTGAAACTCTGCATTCAAATGAGTATGTCTTTCCTTTTCTCCTTTGCCTTTAGCTTCTCTTCTTTTCTCAGCTATTTGTAAGGCCTCCTCAGACAACCATTTTGCCTTTTTGTATTTCTTTTTCTTGGGGATGACCTTGATCACTGCCTCCCGTACAATGTCACAAACCTCTGCTCATAGTTCTTCAGATACTCCATCAGATCAGATATCAGCACATGGTGCAGGGTGTGGTCAAAAATTTAAAAAAAAAAAAAAAGATTCAAAAGCCTGTCATGACCACCATACAAGCCAATACAGTAGAGTCTAAAGATCAAGTCAGACAAGCTATGGTTTGAATCTTGCCACTTTATAGCCAGGAAAACCTTGCTACGCATGGCATCTTTATACACAAATCTTTGTGGACCATGGAAATCCACTCCAATTGAAACTGAATGTGTTTCCAACTGAACTTCTTCTTGACCTGATCCCCCAAATGCTGCTGATTCTCAAAGGCCTTAGACTGGAGGGTACATGAGCCCAGGGGTAAGGAGTTGGAGTAGAAAGAGGCAGTGTTCTTTTTTAAAAAACAAAAAACAAGTTCATGTATTTATCTATTTATTTATTTATTTGGGTCTGCATGTGTGTGTGCTCAGTCACACAATCATGTTTTTTCACCCACCGAGGAAGGCCCAAAAGGGTTATGCTCCAGTGAGGCTCAAACTCACAACCTTGGCATTGCTCGGCATGTACTACTGTATAAGTACCATGTGCTAACCTGTTGTGCCACTGGAGCTCCTAGTTGTGACCAGAATGGTCACGAGCATTGTCCCCTCATGAATGAAATTAGCATCCTTATCAGAGAGACCCCAGAGAGTTCCCTGGCCCCTTCCACCCTGTGAGGACGCTGTGGGAAGTCTGCAACCTGACAAAAGGCCCTTATTTGTCCTTGTGGGTACCTTGGTCTCGGTGTTCCAGCCTCCAGAAGTGTGAGAAATACATTTCTGTTGTTTACACGCCACCCAGTCTGCAGGATTTTGTCATAGCAGCCAGAACAGACTGAGGCCTCAGCAAAAGATAAGTCCATATAGACAGCTGGTTGGGGAATATTATATAGTATTTGCTATGAACCAGACATGTTTCTTTCTTTTTTAAAAGTTAATTAATTAATTTTGTTGCTCCAGGTCTTGCTTGTGTCACAGGGGAAATTTAATTGTGGCATGTGGCATCTAGTTCGCACACTAGAGTTTGAATCTGGGCCCCCTGCATTGGGAGCACAGAGTCTTAGCCACTGGACCACCAGTGACATCCCCAGATGCTTTTCTAAGTGCTTTGTATATATATTAATTCTTCTTAGTTCTCATTAGCACCCCTTGGGGTAGTTACTTCTGCTGTTCCCATTTTGCAGATGAGCAAACTGGGGCTCAGAAGGGTTCAACAGCTTGCTCCAGGCCATCATGAGGGGACAGAGATAGGTTCAAGCCTGTGAGAAGGGAAGGTGTTGGCAGAGTGGTGCTGCGATGTCGGGGGGTTGGGGGTGGGTGGAGGGCTATCTAACTACTGAACTATACCAGGGCACCTCTGTGTGGCCAGGAGCAACAACTAGGACATCCCAGGGAGGACGTCCAACTGGCTAGATGGGCCCTCAGGACAGAGGTCCGGCTGGAACTAGAAACAGGGACTTGGTTTCCCCTGCAGCCTTCCAGAGTGACGTGATGCCACGCACCCCCGCTTCTCCCCGCCAGACAAGCTTACAACTAGGTTATGCAGATGAACACGAGTTGGGGAAAGCTCATTCTGAGATGCTGAGCTGAAGAGGTCAGTCAGGCTGGCCAGTTCCTCTCCCTGGGAAACACATATGCACACAACATGGCCAAAAGATCGAGGTGCGGGGAGTGGCCTCTGTCCTGAATCTCTTCTCTAACTTGGACTGAAATGCCCTTCAGGTACCAGAGAGAGTCATTCTCTAGGTTTCTGCTGCTCAGGTGTCTTACCGAGTCCCTGGAGGCACTGGGGTAACCCAACAGGATACCCTAAATGGAGGAACACAGGAGCCTGTACACTGGTTCTCCTGCTTGACTAGATGAAGGTTCTCCTGCCTCATCATCTCCCCGTGACTCCACAGGGAAGAACAAACAGCTGAGGGGCAGGGGGAGGGGACGGACTCTGGTTGCAGAGCATAGACAGGCCATACAACCTGACCAAGGTCACACAGCCATCAACAGGCAGAGCCATTACTCAAACTCCGCGGGGGTTACCCCTCAGCCTGCTGCTCTTTGCAGCTCACTGTCCCTGCCTCACTGAAGAAGGCTACAGCCAAGCAGAAGCCTTGTGTTCAGAGCTGACCTGGGGTATCCGGAACACTGGAGTATTGGGGAGTGAACCAGGGAAGCTGCAGTTGTGAAGAGAGGGGCATTAAAAAAAATTTATTTATTTATTTTTGGCTGTGCTGGGTCTTTGTTGTTGCACCAGCTTTTCTCTAGTGTTGGAGAGCCGTGGCTGTTTGCTAGTTGTGGTGCACGGGCTTCTCATCGTGATGGCTACTGTCGTTGCAGAACATGGGCTCTAGAGCGTGGGCTCAGTAGTTGTGGCACCACGGGCTTGCTTACTCCAAGGCATGTGGGATCTTCCTGGATCAAGGATCAAATCTGAGCCCCCTGCCTTGGCAGGTGGATTCTTTACCACTGAGCCATCAGGGGAGTCTGAGAGGGACATTTTGACAGAGGCAATGTGACACACCCAAAGCGTAGAGTCCCAGTTTTGACTTCTAGATGTTGTGCATGATAACAAGCAGCCCATCTTACTCTGTCCTTGACCCAGCTTCTGCCCAGACTCGCACCCACCCCTGATCCCCTCATTTAGCACATTGCCTGTTGTTTCTTTTTTAAATATATATATATGTGTGTGTGTGTATATGTATATATATTTAGTGATTTTTTTTCCAAGTTTCATCCAAGTGCCCCCAGTCAGAGGTTCAGCCTCCAAAAGGTCAAGTTGCCATATTCAACCCTTGTCACCACCCCACCCTACCCCACCAAGAAGTCTGCAAATGCATTGAAAGAAGAAGGCTGGTGGTCCTTGGTTTCTGGCTTCCACATGGTGCCCTGCACACAAGGACAGAATCCCCCACAACAACCTCTGTTTTCCTGGTGAGGATGCTGGGGCTCAGTGACTTGCTCAAGGTCATTTGGACTTTCCATAGCAGTTTGCTCCCACTCTGAAGGATGCCTGCAGGGGCATCATCTGTGCTCACAAACATCTTCACATGTGCAGAGGAGTCTTGCAGCTCCGATGCACACAGCCACTGTGGCTGCCTGCCTTGAAGGGGCCGTCAGTTTCAGGGAGATTAATTACTCCCGGGGACAGCCAAGTCAGTGTCCTGCAGCGTGCCTCTGCTGGTCTGAGTCATTTTGGAGACACTGGCTTGTGCGGCTCCCCTGAACCCCTCGTATCAGCAGGTGCAGCCAGCGGAGTGCGGCCCCCAGCCCTCTGATTCCAGCCTAGGTCACTCAGTCATTGTGGGGTGTCCCCTTGTCAGAGGACACCAGGTGATCTGCCATGTGGTTGTCTGTGTCCTGGGGAACCCAGCGCTGAGAGCAGGTGTGCAGGCTGAAGGATGGGATCCAGTTTACTCCTGCAGTCAGCGGGGGCACTGACACCTATGGAGTGTATGCGTGCTCGGTCACTTCAGTCCTGTCTGATTCTTTGTGTCCCCATGGACTGTAACCCACCAGGCTCCTCTGTGCTTGGGATTCTCCAGGTAAGAATACCGGAGTCGATTGCCATTCCGTCCTCCAGGGCATCTTCCCGACTCAGGGATTGAACAAGTGTCTCTTTACATTTTCTGCATTGGCAGGTGGGTTCTTTACCACTAGGCACCACCTGGGAAGCCCTGAGATTTGTGGGCTATCATTATCCCCCTTTTAAACATAAGAAGATTGATGCCTGAAGAAGTTACATCACTTGTCCAGGGTCATCTAGCCGGTAAGCCAGGTGGCCAGAATCTGAGTCTGGACATCTTGTTCTAAGACCTGAACTTATAACCACTTCTCTCCCCTCCTAAGAAAAGAACTTCCTACAAGTGTCTGCTGTTTTCCCATGAGAAAGGGCTTTGAGATTTTAGCTATGGTGGTGAGAATTAACCGGAGAAGGCAATGGCACCCCACTCCAGTACTCTTGCCTGGAACTCTTGCCATGGACAGAGGAGCCTGGTAGGCTGCAGTCCATGGGGTCGCTAAGAATCAGACATGACTGAACGACTTCACTTTCACTTTTCACTTTCATGCATTAGAGAAGGAAATGGCAACCCCCTCCAGTGCTCTAGCCTGGAGAATCCCGGGGACAAGGGAGCCTGGTGGGCTGCCGTCTATGAGGTCGCATAGAGTCGGACATGACTGAAGCGACTTAGCAGCAGCAGCAGGTGAGAATTAACAGCAGAAATGGCTCAATATGCCTGAGACAGCCTGATTATTTATGAAAAGACACCCCCTGCTGAGGCTTTTGGTGGGGGGAAGTGGGGAGGGGGAGAGGAAGACTGAGCAGAGCTGGTTGTATCACTTCCCTGCCAGGGACTCACTGTTCTGCTCATCCATGTCCTGCAACCCAATTTCATTATGAGGAGATGAGAGGCTGATTCTCTCCCTTTATTATTTTTTTAACAGATTTATTTATATTTATTTTTGACTATGCTGGGTCTTTATTGCTGCACAGGCTTTCTTTAGTTGTGGGGGCTACTCTCTAGTTGCAAAGTGAGGGCTTCTCACTGCAATCATTTCTCTTGTTGCAGAGCACAGGCTCAGTAGTTGCAGCTTAGCTGCTCCTTGGCGTATGGAATCTTCCCAGATCAGGGATCATATCTGTGTGTCCTGCTTTGGAGGCTGATTCTTTACCACTGAGCCACCAGGGAAGCTCCGATTCTCTTCCTTTAAAAGAAAAATCTGTTAAAGGCTCTTTGCCAGTGTTGAAAAGGTAAATAATTACAAAGGAAGCAAATGAAATGGCACTCAGATTAGAAATGTAGGTTCGATTTCCTAAACATCTCTTTGGCTACTGGTCTGATTTAAGACATTTAAACCGCTCCAAATGAGTGAGATTTGTAAATGAGTTCTCTGTGCTTTAGAAAAAGAAGGGAGGGACAGAAAAGCCAAGGGTTTTCCCTTTTTCACTGACCTCTTTGTCCACACTTTGCTGGTCCTCACTGCCACTGCCCTGGTTCACAACCCTCACTATCGCTCTGCTTGTTGACGGCATGTCTTCAGGTGTTCAGTGTTCAGGCAGATCGCACCCCATTCCTCTAGCCTGGCTGTCCCCATGCCCACCTTTCAAACATATGAAAGTAGGAACTCCTCAGAGTCACTGTGGATCCCCACTTCCAATCCCACTCTGGTCCCAGAAGCATCACACCATTTACGTGCCCAAGGCTGAGACATAATTTCATGAACCTGCTTAGCTCAGTAACCAAAGCAATCCATTGTTATTGCTTTAACAACACCATGAGTGGAAACCCTATTCCAAAATAAAACCTCTGTACAGGTATTGACCATGGCTGCTCTCAATGTGCACAGACCCTTCCCTGGTTGCAAGAAGGGAGGTATTTTTACCAAGTTAATGGGATTTTCTCTTTCACCTTCACCTGATTCATCCTGGACAACAATCTGCTGGGGAAGAGATTAGAATGCTACCAGCGGCATGCAGAAAGGAAGGCCACACTCATATTCAGTTCCTGACACAATCAAAAATATGATTATGCAGCAGAATAATAGCCTTGCAAGCCAGGCTATTTTCCTGAGAAGAAATTTTCCAAACTCCCTTATTTTCTTCTTTATTTAGCGTCTCACAAACCAATTTAGAGGACTTGGCTCATAAATTTCTCCTGTGGTTTAGAGCCTTGTCCATATTCTTAATGAGATATTAGCTGCATTCAAGAAGGAGAATTAGACCCAGGGGAAGTAAAACTTAAAAAAAAAAGAAGACAAGACAAAAAAATGGCAGACAAAATGGAGAAAGAGAGGTTGAAGGTGATGAGATGTGTCCCCCAACTTTTCTTCTCTCTTGGACCTGGAGGGGCAAGGCGCATTAGATAAGTTGAGGGATCGCTGAGGACGGGGGGTCCCTGCCCCTTTAGGACAGTGGGATGGACACAGAGAAGTAGTGGTCAGACTTCAAAGCAGCATTAAACTCGATATCAATAACAAGAAGGCAACCAGAAAGTCTCTAAACGCTTGGAAATTAAGCAACACACTTTTAAATACCTATAGGTCCAAGAAGGATTTACAATGAAGATTTTAAAATATTTTGAGGACTTCCCTGGTAGCACGGTAAATAGGAATCCATCTGCCAATGCAGGGGACACAGGTTTGATTCCTGGTCTAGGAACATCCCACATGTCTCAAAGCAGCTAAGCTGGTGCATCACAGCTACTGAGCTTATGTTCTGGAATCCAGGAGCTGCAACTACTGAAGTCCATGCGCCCTAGAGCCTGTGCTCCTCAACAAGAGAAGCCACCTTGGTAAGAAGTCCACATACCACAACAAAGAGCAGCTCAGGCTGTCCACAACTCAAGAAAGCCTGCGTGTAGCAGCAAAGATCCAGCACTGCAAAAAGAAAAATAAATTTCTAAGTAAATACAAACTTAAAAAAACTTTGAGCTTGTGGGTTATAACTAAAGCACTACTTATGGGAAAATGCGTAGCTCTAAATGCACAGGTTGGAAAAAGAAGAAAGGTCCAACATCCGTGATATATGCTTCCAAGGGAAGGAGGTGGAAAATGAATGGCAATATCAAAGGAAGGATATAGGAAAGTCAAGGTAGATCTCAATTAGATAGATAGCAAACATGCATCCAAACCATCAAACCCAAACATGCATTTTGAAGAGATTCATAGAATTGATAAACTGATAAAGAAACAGAAAGAAAATGCTAATTACTGATAACAGGAATGAATGTGGAATCTAGAAAAATAGTATAGATGATCTTAGTTGCAAAGCAGAAATAGAGACACAGATGTTGAAAACATATGGATACTAAGGGTGGTGGGGAGTGGGTGGGATGAACTGGGAGATTGGGAGTGATATTACTGACTGATACTACTGACCCATCATATCAATGCTACTGACCCATCATATTACTACTGACCCGTAGTATCAATACACACTATGTATATAATAGATATGTATACATACACATATATACATATGTACATATATATGTATACATGTATTCCCAACCCAGGGATCAAACCCAGATCTCCCACATTGAAAGCAGACGCTTCACCAGCTGAGCCACAAGGGAAGCCCTGTATTTTTATACTCGGTATAGAATAGATGACTAACGAGGACCCGCTCTGCCGCACAGGGCATCTACTCAGTGCTCTGTGGTGACCTAAATGGGAAGGAGCTCCAGAAAAGAGGGAGTGTATGCATTTGTGTGATTGATTCACTCTGCTGAGTAGCAGAAACTAACACAGCATTGTAAAGTGACTATTCTCCAATCCACATAAGTTAAAAAAAAAAAAGGGGAGGGGGTGGGATTAAAGGGCTGCATTACAATAGCTCCTACAGATATTACAGAATAGTAAGAGAGGGGTATAAACAATTTGCGGTCAATTTGACAATTTGGATGAAGTGGACTTGTTTAAAAACACAGCTTACCAAACGTAATGGTCTCAGTGAGGTGGCTGTGGAGTTTGGCCTTTTCCAGCTCCAGGGTTTCTGTGTGTCCTTGGAGCCAGTGCTGAGGCTCACCATCCTCTTCCGGAGCTGCACAGATGTCAGGCGGATGGAGAAGAGAGGAGGGTTCAAAGACTCTTCAACCTGGGCGAGCTGGTGAGAAGCCATGTCAACCAAAGAACTGAAACACCAGCCTCAAGTTACCAAAGCCAACAGCTTGAACAGAGAAGAGCTGGGGGAGTCACAGAAACCAGGATGACCAGGAGACACAGAATCCACCCCCTCTACCTCCCTGGAACCCAGGTACCACCTTCTGTGTGTGCTCATTAGCTCAGTCCTGTCCAACTCTTTTGCGACCCCATGGACTATAATCTGCCAGACTCCTCTGTCTGTGGGATTCTCCAGGCAAGAATACTGGAGTGGGTTACCATTTCCTCCTCCAGGGGATCTTCCTGACCCAGGGATTGAACCTGCATCTCCTATATCGGCAGGTGGATCCTTTACCACTGAGCCACCTGGGAATCCCAGTATATAAAGTGAGCAATGATTTATTCAATTCATTAATGAAGGGACTATCAGGCTGGTAAGGCTGACTCCAAGAGAATTGGAAAAAATAAATTGTTCCAAGTCCATGAAAGCAAGACTGCTTGAATACAACTGCTGATTTACAGGCAAAATTTCTAACATGCTACAGAGCAATAAACTGTAACCTTTGGGGTGATTTTTCTTCCAGGCAAAATTCTTTGCCTTGCTACTGGGCAAGAATCATCTGCATTGCTATCAGTTTTCCACAAGTTACATCCACTCTTCAGATCTGTAAAATGGTCTAATCAATAAATAGTAAGGAGTGGACCCAACAGAGGCCCACCGGCTGAGGTGGTGCTCCTGGCTCCCCACTGCCTGTGCACAATGGTCAGGGCACCCAGACATCACTAAACATCCTGGGTGTCACGTGTGAGACGGGCAAGAACCCAGGGGTGGGAGAAAGTGAGACCATGGAGGACGACCTGGAAACAGGCAAAGCTCGTCGTTCCAAAGGTCCAGAAGGGACCAGGAACACTCCAGCAGTCGCCCTTCCAGGACCAGAAGCCAGCAAGGATCCAGAGGCGGATGCTCGGATCTGAAGATCCTTCTTTTTCACCACTAGGCCGTCTTAACACCTCATACAGCCAGAATCAGCTGGAGGAAGAGGAGGGAGGAGAGAGAACTCAGAGAGCCTGCTCGTTTACATAAAGATACGGGCCATTGAGCATCACCAACTCAATGGTAATGAATTTGAGCAAACGCCAGGAGATAGTGAAGGGCAGGAGAGCCTGGCATGCTGCAGTCCATGGGGTCGCAAAGAGTTGGACATGACTGAGTGACTGAACAACAGCACCAGCAACAATGGACCATTGAAGTCAGCCTCCGTGTGAAGTGGGCAGTTGAATGACAGATAAAGAATGAATAAAGGAAACTGAAAAGCTGAAGTAGAAGACTGATATTTACAGTGGAAGACTGTGATATTGTTGATGAGTCAGTGTCCCCGACTGCTCACCAAGGTGGGTGCCTGTGAAGGACATTCAATCTACTGTAGGAAACACAGGGACATTTTCTTTGCATGTCAGGTTTACTGTGTTTGATTTGTTTTTCTTTGTAACATTAAGGAAGGAGCTGGAATTCAACATCCGGAGGAAGCACAAAGGAGATTATGTATTTCACAGAACAGAGGTAAAATTTAAATAGAATGTGCTGTGCTCACTCAATAAAACTCAGTAAACCATGATCCCCAGAAATAAGATACGAAGACTAGACTGGTTAATAGACAAAAGAGCAAAGATATGGGTGAAAGTGAAAGTGTTAGTCACTCAGTTGTGTCTGACTCTGCGACCCCATGGGCTGTAGCCCGCCAGACTGCTCTGTCCATGGAATTTTTCAGGCAAGAATACTGGAGTGGGTAGCCATTCCCTTCTCTAGGGGATCTTCCCAACCAGGAATTGAACCTGGGTCTTCCATATTGCAGGCAGATTCTTTACTACCTGAGCCATCAGGGAAGCTCTCAAAAAAGATATGGGTGGGAGGGGGACAAATCTTGCTCATTTCAAAATGAAGAATTGATTATGTTTTTCCTTCTCTTAGTTCTTTACATCCACTAAAATTACCAAAGCAATAAAATATAGACTAAATGGGTTCTTCTCTTGTAGTCCACTGGTTAAGAATCTGCCTTGCAATGCAGGGGACCTGGGTTTGATCCCTGGTCAGGGAACTAAGATCCCACATGCTGTGCATGTGATGCAACCAAATAAACAAAAATTTTTTTTTAAAAGCTGACAAAATGTAGACGCAGACATCTGTAGCAGTGCTGGAAAAGGAGTTAGGGTGTCCTCAGTGGAGCAGAAGGGTATAAAAATTTCTGGAAGCTGTGAAGCAGACAGAATCAGGTTGACACCAATGACTGAATGCTCAGCTCTTATGTCAGGGGCTGACTCCCACAAGACAGGAGTGGGTGTGTGTCCAGCAGCAGCAGAAGGCTCAGGGCCAGAGCAGCAGGCATGAGCAGCAGGAGTGCTGGAGCACTCAGCCCCAGGGAGCAGGAGAAACTGAAAAACTCCAATCTGAGAACCATGCCAGGGCCTCCTGCAGGAGAACCTTGCCAATTGCCCCCAGCGCCTTGTGCATGGACTGCTTCCTAAACGAGGTGGAGAATATGCTCTTGGAGACTTGCTAAGCCAAGCAGGAGAGCCAGGGAGAAGAGCAGGGGGAAGGGACATTTGGCGCCCCCCACCCAGCAAATACTGAGGGGGAGGAGAACTCTTAGGAAAGACCTCACAGCAGAGACTTCCCTGGTGGTCTGCTGGTTAAGACTTCACCTTCCAGTCCCCAGGTTTGGGTTCAATTCCTGGTTGGTAAACTGAGATCCCACATGCCTTGGGGCCAAAAACCAAAACATAAAATTGAAGTAATGTTGTAACAAATTTCCATAAAAACTTTAAAAATGATCCATATCAAAAAAATCTTAAGAGAGAGAGAAAAAAAAAAAAGACCTCAGTGCAGGAGTTGGAGGAGAAACCAGGTTAGGCGGATGGATATTAGAGAAACATGGGTCTTATAAAGCTCTGCCCTCAACCCATCACAGAGGAGCCAAACCAGGAAGATGCCCTGTTCTTTCTTCTTTTTAACTTTTTATTTTACATTGGGGTCTACCCGATTAACAATGCTGTGATAGTTTCAGGCGGACAGTGAAGGGACTCAGCCGTACATACACGTGTATCCATTCTCCCCCAAACCCCCCTCCCATCCAGGCTGCCACATGACATTGAGCAGAGTTCCCTGTGCTGCACAGTAGGTCCTTGTTGGTTATTTGCCCTATTCTTTCTTTATTGGCTGTGATTGGGGATTTGCTTCTCAGAGTGGCTTTTGAGCTGCCCACCTTCCCCAGGGAGGTGGGAAGGACTAAACTCTTCCCTCTGTGTCTGGTCCAAATTCTCCGAAATAAAACTCACCCACATAGCTCCTGGTTTCAGTCACTGTGCCCAGGGTGGAACCCCGCAGCTCTTAGAGCAGATGCCTGGGGGTGTCAAACCCAAGTAATTGCTGAAGGAGCCACAGTGGCTTCCAATATCATTTCTATAGCTCCTTTCATAGAAGTGAGCAGACAGAAATATGAGGATATCCAACATCCCAACAAGCTGAGCACGACTTAGGAAAAAGCTAGCATAAGAAAATGTGGTTTTGCTAAAAAGGAAGACAACAGAACCAGGATAAAGAAGTCCAGAAATAGACGGTTCTGGTCATCTATTACTGTGTAATCAACTACCCAAATCTTGACTTATTAGTAACTGTTTAACCTAGGGGAGTGGGTGGGGGTGAGTGGGAGGGCGGCCCCAGAGGGAGGGGCTATATGTAGGCGCAGAGCTGATTCACTTTGCTGTACAGCAGAAACCAGCGCTACGTTGTAAAGCAATTATCTGCCAATTAAAAATAATTTTTAAAAATAGTAATCATTTATTTTGATCACATATCTGGGAGCTGAAGTAGGCTCCACTAGGCGGTTCTGGATCTCTTAGGCCATGGCAGGCAGATGCTGGTTGGGGCTGGGGTCTCCAAGTCTTCTCACATGGCTGGCATGTGGGTTGGGAAGACGCACACAACTGAAAAGGAACAGCCTCGGCAACGGGTGGTCTCAGGCAGTCTCTCCAGGTGGCGGCCCCAGGCAGCTCCTGGCATGATGGCGAAAGGCTCCTAGAGCCAGTGTCCAAAAGAGACCACAAAGGTTATATGACCCTTTCTAACTCAGCCCTGCAAGTGATACGACATCACTTATACCTCATTTTATTCCTGAGGCAGCCACAGAGGCCCATCCACATTCAGGGGGCGGGACCATGGACTGCCCCTTTTGGAAGGATTTGGGGACATATTTTTAAATCATTACATCAACCTGCTTATATGAATCACTTGACCTGTAATACAGTAAGAGAAAACATGGTGTTATCAGTAAATGGTGCAAGAGAGATTGATGTCTGGGGAAAAAATGTGAACCTTACTTAACACCAAACATGAACATTCATTTGCTCCTAGAAATTATATATTTTATAATTCTGGGATATAATATATAATTTTAGGGAGCAAACATAGGAGATCTTCATGATTTTGGGGTAGGAAAAAAATTCTTACATAGGATGTGGAAAGCACTAACCATAAAAGGAAAAATTAATGATCTGTATTTTATTAAAATGTAGACCTTCTGTTCACTAAAGACATCAGTAAGGGAAGGGAAAGGAAACACAAAGGCTGAGAGAAGATATTTGCAATACATGGATCTGACAAAAGATTCTTATCTAGAATATATGTCATGCCTACAAATCAAAAATAAAAAGACACATAGCCCAATAAGTAAATGCTCAAAAGACATGAATAGGCATTTCATAGAGGAGGCTAGACAAATAGCTAAAAAAAAAAAAAAAACCCTTTTCATTTCACATTAAGGAAATGACCCACAATATACCCATCCGAATGGCTAAAATGTAAAAGTCTAAAAATACCAGATGCTGATGAGGACACAGAGGGACTGGAATTGCTGAAAGGCATGCCATTGTGCATCTAACTTGGAAAACTCTTTGGCAATATCTGCAGAAGTTGAGCATACAACTACAATACAGTCCAGCCTCCTGACCTCAAGGAATACAACCAATAGTAATGAGTACATATATTCACCAAAAGATAAGCAAAGAAGTACAACAATTTCTTAGCAGCACAGTTCATAAGAGGCCCAAGCTGGAAATAACCCAAATGGCCAACAGCTGTGGAGTGAATAAATAAATTGTGCTGTGGTCACACAATGGAATACTTCACAGCAATAAAAATGATCTATCGATAGATGCGGAAATGTGGTTAAAAAGTCATAGACCATAATTTTGAGCAAAAGAAGTCAGACACAAAAAAATACACACTTGGTTTCATTTATATGAAGTTTATAAACAGATAAAACTAATGCATGGTGATATCAGAATAGTGATTTTCTTTGAGGAACAGGATACATGCATGTGTGTGTGTGTGTGTGTTGTGTTTATGTGTAACAAATAGGCTTAAAAATTTACATTACATAGTCATAACTGCAATTCCTCTATCATAACCAACATAAATTAACTCTAACTCTAATTAACCCTAACATCATACAATATTCAATCTGTGTTCAATTTTCCCCAATTATGTCAAAGAAAATCATAACATATATATTAAGTACTCAGAAATAAGCAGAAAATAAGCATTTTCACATAGAGAGAATGATGAAAGATGATCAATGAACCTGTATGAGAGCCTGAATAACTTTGTCACGAGTGGAAAGACTCCATGCTATCAAGATGGCAGTTCATTGCTATTATGAATTCAGTGCTATGCCAGTCACCATCCCAGCAAAATGATTCTAACATATATGAGGAGCCAAGGGGCTCTTGAATAAAATTACAAGATGGAGGACTTGGACTAGTATATATCAAGATGAACTATAAAGTTTTTATGATGGAATTGAAGACAGCATGTACTGGCACAAGAAGAGACAGTAAACAAATTTAAAAAGGATAGAGAGTCCAGAAGTGTGTAGATGGAAGCTTAAGGTTGTGTTACAAATCACTGGGGAAAAGATAGACTAGTCAGTACATGGGATAAGATGATAGTTTATCCATAGGGGGAGACATAGCTCTAAACTCCGTATCAGATAACATGAAAATCAGTTTCAGATGGATCGAAAATCTAAGTAAGAAAAACAGAATTTCAAACTTCTAGAAAATATATATAGGAGAATATATCCAAGACATCAGGATAGGAAAGGATTTAAGAAGTCACAAATGGGACTTACCTGGTGATCCGGTGGTTAAGACTCCACACTTCCAATGCAGGGGACAAGAGTTCGATCCCTCGTTGGGGAACTAAGATCTCACATGCCGTGTCAGTTCAGTTCAGATGCTCAGTCATGTCCGACTCATTGCAACCCCGTGGACTGCAGCACGCCAGGCTTCCCTGTCCATCACCAACTCCAGGAGCTTGCTCAAACTCATGTCCATTGAGTCCTTTTCTAGTGAGTCAGTTCTTTGCATCAGGTGGCTGAAGTATTTGAGTTTTAGCTTCAGCATCTGTCCTTCCAATGAATATTCAGGGCTGATTTCCTTTAGGATTGACTGGATTGATCTCCTGTAGTCCAAGGGAATCTCAAGCATCTTCTCCAACACCACAATTCAAAAGCATCAATTATTTGGTGCTCAGCTTTCTTTATAGTCCAACTCATATTCATATCCATTATATCCATCACATCACATCCATCATATCCATCACATCACCTCTCACAACCACATACTGTATAGCATGGCCTAAAAAAAATGTTACAGAAATATAAATTATAAAGGAAAAGGTGAATGAGGCTGACTACATTAAAATTTAAAACAATTTGAGCAAGTGTAAATAAGATTCTCTGAACAAAGTTAAAGGACAAGCCACAGGTGAAGGGTGGGGGAGATTTTGCAAAGCACAGGACCAAAAAAGGAATGATATCTAAAATGAAGAAACAAACAAGAAAAAGAAAAGTAACCCAACAATTCAAAAAGAGAAAAATGAAATGCCCAGTAAATGTAAAAAATATACTCAACATCATTAGAAATAAGGGTAATGCAAGTTAAATCCACAATGACATACATTCACACCACCAGAACAATACCAAGTCTGACAATACCAAGTCCTACCAAGGGTATGATTGGTAGCAGCTTCTAAAGAATGCTGGAGAAAGTGTGGATTAGAGCAACCACTTTGGAGGAAAAGTTGGCAATATACAAGGGGCTTCCCTGGTGACTCAGATGGTAAAGAATATGCCTGCAGTGTGGGAAACCTGGGTTTGATCCCTGGGTTGGAAAGATCCCCTGGAGAAGGGCATGCCAACCCACTCCAGCATTCTTGCCTGGAGAATCCCATGGATAGAGGTGGGGTCACAAGGAGTCAGACACTACTGAACGACTAAGCACAGCACAAGGGGCTTTCCCAGTTGCTCAGCAGGTAAAGAATCTGCCTGCAATGCAGGAGGCACAGAAGATGTGGGTTTGATCCCTGGGTTGGGAAGATCCCCTGGATTTGGAAATGGCAACTCACTCCAGTATTCTGGCCTGAAAAATCCCTTAGACAGAGAAGCTTGGCAGACTACAGTCCAAAGGGTCGCAGAGAGTCAGACACCACTGAGCTACTGAGCACAAGAAAGTTAGAGATAGTCTAATTATAGGACTAAAGAATTGCAGTCCAGTTAACACACCATAGCAAAAAAAAACCTGGCCCAATGGTATATGCATAAGAAAGTTCATTGAAACATTATTTTCATCATTAAAAATTTGAAATAATACAAGTGTTCATCATTTGGAGGGGAAATTAACAAATCATGGTCCAACCACAGAATTCTATGCAACAGAGAAAACATATGAACTAGCATGTATCAATATGGGAACTGAAAAGTGTGAGTGGCTCAGTCATGTCTGACTCCTTGCGACCCCAGGGACTGTAGCTCTCCAGGCTCCCTGGTCCATGGGATTTTCCAGGCAAGAATACTGGAGTGGGTTGCTATTTTCTTCTCCAGGGTGTCCTCCCAACCCAGGGATAGAACCCAGGTCTCCTGTATTGCAGGCAGATTCCTTACGGCTGAGCCACCAGGGAAGCCCCAGTAAGAGAAGATCATTACAATTTTATTTCACTGAATATTTACGTAATATGGACAATTTCTTCCTGCAGAAAATTGTTTCCCTAATTGCTATAAGAAGAAGTAGAAAGTCTAAATATGCCAACATCCAAGGGTCTGGTACAGCATCATTAACTAAATATGCCAACATCCATTAAAAAATTGAAAAAGA
Organism: Muntiacus reevesi; assembly: GCF_963930625.1. NCBI lineage: Eukaryota > Metazoa > Chordata > Mammalia > Artiodactyla > Cervidae > Muntiacus > Muntiacus reevesi. The sequence continues at coordinate 24,473,295 of NC_089263.1, read as the reverse complement.
GGCTTCCCCGGTGGTCTCATGGTTAAGAATCCCCATGTCAATGCAGAGGACACGGGTTTGATTCCTGGTTTGGCAATATTCCCATAAGCCCCTGCACCACAGCTACTGAAGCCTTTGTGCCCTAGATCCTGTGCTCCACAAGAAGAGAAGTCACTGCAATCTGCAACTAGAGAGTAACCTCTGCTCGCTTCAATTAGAGAAAGCCTGCATGCAGCAACGAAGATGCAGCACAGCCAAAATAAATAAACATTTTTTTAAATTGAAAAGTATTCTTCATCACGCATTTCCAAAAAGATCACACAAGTTGAGTTCAAAAAACTTCTAAGGAACAGATATGAACTACTGGAGACAGAATTATACAGAAATCTTCCTTTTGTGCTTAGAAATTAGCATAACCTTGATACAAAAATCTAACAGAATAGCACACAAAAGAATCAATAGATCCATTTTACTTAGTCATAGTTGTAATATCCCCTAGATAAAATATTAATATTTGAATCCAGCAGTGTTTTAAAAATAGTATACCAAGTAGAATTTATTCCAGGATGTAAATTTGGTTCAACATTAAGGTATTTATTCATAGACAGTGAAAAGTCCACAAGTTCATCTCAAAAGATCCTGAAAATTGTTAGAATACTAGAATTAATAGGAACAGCTAGCATTTATTCAGCATTTACTTGGTGTCAGTTTCTGTGTTGAGAATTTCCCATGTTTTATTTAATCCTCACAATAATCCTATCATCCCCTTTATTTCTACATAAGGGAATGAAAACTTAGAGAAATAAAGCTTGCTTAACTTGGTGGAAATTATTTACCAGGAACCAATAGCCACCACCATAGTCTTTTTTTTTTTTTTTTTTTAACTTTTTATTTTGTATGGCAGGGTAGCTGATTAACTATGCTGTGATAATTTCAGGCTCACAGCAAAGGGACTCAGCCATAGGTATACAAGTATCCGTTCTCCCCCCAGAAATTCCCTTCCCATCCAGATTGCCACATAACACTGAGCAGAGTTCTCTGTGCTGTACAGTAGGTCCTTGCTGGTTATCCATTTTAAATATAGTAGTAAGCAAATACCATAATCATTGAAATAGGACTCTGACCCCTTGCCTGCTTGAATCTCCACCAGCCCTCATCCTTGGCAGTTTTGTCTCAGTTTCCTACATTTTTCTTTTTAGAGCTGTGTTGCTATGCAATCCATAGTAGGACAGAGGCCCAGCTTATCACTGGCACAGACAAAAAATACAAGATGAATTTTACACCTCTGGTCCTGGCACTAGCACCTACCTTCTGCCATTGGAAGGAATTCAGGAAAACCAGAGATGTTTGTTGGAGTGATCGTGGAAAGTGTCACGTCACTGTCCTCTGCAGCAACCAGCATTCCCATCGAGGTCTGGCGGTTAAGACTCTACACTTCCACTACAAGGGGCTTGAGTTTGATCCTTGGTTGGGGAACTAAGATCCCACATGCTGCATGGTATGGCCAAAAAAAAAGGAGTGTTGGTCCTATAAAGGGATTATTAGTCCCATCCTTTGCCCTCTCTAAGCCTCAGTCTCCCTAACTCTAAAATAATGGCACTGGGTTGGATGATGTCCAAGTTCATTGCTTCTGACTTTACACTGAAAGACTGATTATCCAAAACAAGGCTCAAATTACTTTTGAGAATTGCAGCATAGAAAATGTCAGCTTGTTGGCCCCCCTGCTGCTAGATAACACTTGTAAAATTTGTAAGAAGGAAGTGCGAACATCTCAACTCATGGCTGGAAATGAATTACGTTCTTTAGAAAACTTGCCAGTTTGCAAAACTTTGGGCTCTTGTTAGTTTACCCTTCAAATGCAGGAAGGCAATTTGTGGAGCTCTGCAGAGGGGATTTGCGTGAATTTGGGGGAATTACTGTCAACAGAAAGTGTTCTCTTGCCATATGTGTGACACAAGTAGAGGCAGAAAACATATGCGCCGTGCAGCTGACGGAGCCCCAGCCCTCTCAGACAGGAAGACGGTCTTCAAAGTTCTCTATCGCTAGAGGAGATAAAGACAGACATTTTTTAAATGCCATGTTGGTTCTGTGTGGCAGAATATTTGAAGAGGTGGAAATCTGACATTTCTTTCTGGGAAATAAACTGCTGATGCGCAGACCTAGAGAGGTGCTGGGAGAGGCGGGCATATTTGCATGAGTCGTCTGAGAGCCTCATGAATGGATACTGATTGAGACTCTAACCCTTTGCCCCTGAGATTCACGTTCTGGAAATCTGCCTCAGTAGCTCACGCCTTGCCTAAACAATATCCGGAGGGAGGAAAGAGCAACACAGCCTCTGAAATAAAGTCATCGTGAGGATAAAAGCATTAGACTTTGGGGCAGGTCCCTGCCTGGAATTGGTGGTCTCTTAAGAAAGGAACAGGTTGGTGTTTGTATTTTTTTTTTTAATTGGATGATAATTGTTGTGTTGGTTTCTGTTGTACAAGAGGTATGCTTTTTTTTTTTGCTTATTCTTTTCTTTTTTAATTTGGATGGTAATTGTTCTGTTGGTTTCTGCAGTACCAACAAAGTGAATCAGCCATAGGTATACATATATCCCCTCCCTCTTGAAGGGGAAGGAGAGGGTGGGATGAATTGAGAGAGTAGCATTTTAGTGTTTATTTGGCTGCATCAGATCTTAGTTGAGGCACATGGGATCTTCGTTGCGGTGCTTGGGTCCTCTAGTTGTGGCACATGAGCTTATCTGCCCCAAGTCATGTAGGATCTTAGTTCCCCAACCAGGGATTGAACCTGCATCCCCTCGCATTGCAAGGTAGATTCTTAACCACTGGACCAGAAGGGAAGTTCCAGGAGAGGAATGGTTTGAACCTCTGAGGCTGTGGATCCTGGGATGGGTGGCAATCAGCCATACTGGAGGCTAACTAAAGGCCCAGGAATATGGTTGGTGTATGGCAACAAAGCTAAGAAGCTGTGACGTGGGGTCTCTTGACAGAGCTCTTGGGAAGGCTGGAAGAGCCCACACCTGGAAGAACCAGCTATGCTGTAAGGTAAAAACTTCCTAGCTGTTAATATCAACCATCTTCCCCAGGTGATGTGGCATCCTTTGGGTACTAGAAGGACACTCCATCTGGAAGGCATGAGCCAACTGGCCCTCTAGTCATAAATAAGCACCTTGGGGACTGCTTAGTCCCAGGAAATGTATTCAAACTTGGTGACGTTGGAGCTTGAGCTGTTCAGTAGAAATATTGGCAATGAATGTGTTCTTGTTTTGTAATCTCAGAGTGGCAAAGGGGAGCACAGATGTACGAGAGGTGAGGAACCCTAGTGTGGCTCCCAGGCTATCCCCAGTTCTCAGAACAAGGAGGGGTGCCCTTCAGTCCAGGGGGACTCCAGGTAGACCACGATGCACTGGAGGACTTCATGCAGCTTCATGGGCTTGACCTTGGTCTGGCTGCTGTACCCCAGTCCAACTTGGATTACTTAGACCCTCTTGACAAACACCTCTTGGAGAATGCTTAATTTTATGTTCCAGTACATTTTAAGTCCATTTTGACCATTTACACTCTAGAAAACATCTATATCATTGAATTTTTCAAATGTACTGATGGGTTTTACACAGCACCACCGCTTGTGCTTTTAATCTCCTTAGCACGCATGGTTATATCCTCTTTCTCACTCCTGTTGTTCAGTCGCTCAGTCGTGTCCGACTCTTGGCGACCCGGTGAACTGCAGCACGCCAGGCTTCTCTGCCCTTCACCATCTCCCAGAGCTTGCTCAAGCTCACGCTGATTGAGTCGGTGATGCCATCCAACCATCTTATCCGCCCCCTTCATCTCCTGCCCTCGATCTTTCCCAGCATCTGGTTCTTTTCCTGCCAGTTGGCTTTTCTCATTCTTAAAGGTGTATACTTGTCTTTTCTCTCTTTTTCTAGATTAATTTTGCCAGAGGTTTATCCAGGTTCAAACTATTATAAAGACCTTTCTCTGTGGTTTATTTTTAATTCTACTGGTGCTCTGTTTTGTGAATTGTTAAATTCTGCTTTTAATTTGACTTATTTCATCTTCCGGATTTCCTTGATGCTGTTTTTATAATGGTCTCAGTTTATTTCTCCTTTCCCTGCATTTAATTCTTCTTGTTCAATCATGAAAGCTATGGTTTTGGCCCTGAGTATAATAAACAGCTGTCATTCACCTCACTCCATAACTTCTAATATGTAGTAGTCTCATTAGAGTGATTTTCTAAATATTCTGTAATTATACTTAATTTTCTCATCAGCTCAATCTTTATTTTTTAATGTTATTAAAATCAAATAGCTTGTTGGTTTGTTAGTTTGTTTAATCTTTTGTGGTCAGAAAGTATAGCCTGTAAAATTTCTACTTTTTAAAATATATAGATGTTTTCTTTGTAAATAAACACCAAATCAATTTTTGTAAATATTCTGTAAACATTTGAAATCAGTATACATTCCCTATAGGCAATAAAAATGTCTATTCAGCTAACTAATTTAATAGTCAATTATTTTATATCATTCTCCTGATGTTATCTTTAAATGTTCAAACACATATCTTAAACTACACTGTTCTATCAGTATTAAAATAAAATTTGCATTAAATTATTGAATTAATTAAAATTATTAAAATATTTATACTACCCAAATTATATAAAAATGTTATTACATCTTGATTTAGTTCCACCTTCCCTCTACTAGTTTTTATTGAAATAATGCAGAATTTTAGATACAAGTTATCTTTATGAAGTTTCTGTTATGTAACTTTTATTTTTTAAATTATTAACATTTACATTGCTTTATAGCTATATTTGGGCTTCCCAGGTGGCTCAGTGGTAAAGAATCCACCTACCAATGCAGGAGACCCAGGTTTAATCCCTGAGTGGGGAAGATCCCCTGGAGAAGGAAATGGCAGCTCACTCCGGTATTCTTGCCTGGGAAATCCTATGGACAGAGGAGCCTGGTGAGCTATAGTCCATAAGGTTGCAAAAGACTGGGATACAATTTAGGACTCAGGTCAGTTCAGTTCAGTTGCTCAGTCATGTCCAACTCTTTGTGACCCCATGGACTGCAGCACTCCAGGCCTCTCTGTCCATCACCAACTCCGGCAGTTTACTCAAACTCATGTCCACTGAGTCGGTGATGCCATCCAACCATCTCATCCTCTGTCATCCCCTTCTCCTCCTGCCTGCAATCTTTCCCAGCATCAGGGTCTTTTCCAATGAGTCAGCTCTTCGCATCAGGTGGCCAAAGTATTGGAGTTTCAGCTTCAACATCAGTCCTTCCAATGAACACCCAGGACTGATCTCCTTTAGGATGGACTGCTTTGATCTCCTTGCAGTCCAAGGGACTCTCAAGAGTCTTCTCCAACACCACAGTTCAAAAGCATCAATTCTTCAGCGCTCAGTTTTCTTTATAGTCCAACTCTCATATCCCATACATGACTACTGGAAAAAACCATAGCCTTGACTAGATGGACCTTTGTTGGCACAGTAATGTCTCTGGTTTTTAATATGCTGTCTAGGTTGGTCATAACTTTTCTGCCAAGGAGTAAGCATCTTTTTATTTCATAAAAAATTTAGGACTAACAAACAACATATACACTTTAACAATGTAGCATTATCTTTTTTTTAAAAAAAAACCTGCTCCTCATAACCAGTAGAAAGTTAGTGCCCTTCTTGGCACTATTCAATTTACTGCCTATCAGAAATGAAGATTTCTTTTTGACAATCATCTAGAGTCACTAGACAGTAGTGTTTTCTATTGGAGAGTGATTCTATAAGGAATAGAAGTTCACTAAGGTTACCACAAATAATGGGTCTGTTAGTGTAAGGACACGAAGAACCTTGATCCTGTTCTCTCATTGTTCCTCATGGTCTCTTAGTGATGCCCTTCCTCTGACTGTCCTTGTTGTTTTTGCCACCACCAAGGCTATGACTGCCACACCTGATGGATCAGCAGACTGGGAAGGGCACCAGACTTTCTTCTTTTATTTTTTCTGCCATACCACACCACATGCAGAACTTCCCCAGTCAGGGATCGAACCTGTGCCCCCTGCATCAGAAGAACAGAGGCTTAACCACTGGACCACCAGGGAAGTCCCATGCCTCAAATCTTGATGTTACAGTGTCAGCAAGACTGCTGATGAAACCCTCCATATCTTTGTGCGGTTTCTTTCCTCTCCCTATATGGCTACTTTTATCCATGGAATTCTCCAGGCAAGGATACTGGAGTGGGTACCCATTACCTTTTCCAGGGGATCTTCCCGACCCCAGGATCGACCCCAGGTCTCCTGCATTGCAGGCAGATTCTTTACCATCTGAGCCACAAGGGAAGCCCTGTCTGACTGCAAAAGTGCCCAAAGATGGTATACTCTTGTTCCACCTTCATTTTAGTTTTCCTTTCCCTTCTAAGATGCATTTTTCCAACAGCCTCCCAGTGGGTCGCTCCTTCTCTAGTAGCTGGACAGTGTGTTCTTGTGCACCTTTGATTGATTTGTTTGCATTTTTCCGTACCTGGGGAAATAGAGCAAAAATAGCCCATGTTTTTTATAGATCAAACATAAGAATCAAAATATTTAAATATTAGAAAATAACAAATTCTCTCCACAATATTGCATGAATTCCATCCCCTCCATGCATCTTTCCATCCTTGCTAGTAGTTATGGTCTGTACTTATGGATATACCATTTTATTAATATTTAAATTTCACCAAGAGTTAAAGTATATGCTAGCTTTATGTTCAGATTTTTGAAATGAAGATTAAAATGAACAAACAGCTTAAGGGTGCAGTGTGTTTAACACTGCACAGTATATTGATTTGGCATTCCCAGGTGGCTCAGTGTTAAAGAATCCGCCTGCCAATGTAGAAGACACAGGAGACATGGGTTCGATCCCTGGGTCAGAAAGATCCCCTGGAGGAGGAAATGGCAACTCACTCCAGTATTCTTACCTGGAGAATCCCATGAACAGAGAAGCCTGGCGGGCTATAGTCCATGGGGTCCCAAAAAAATCAGGCACGACTGAGCACACATTCCCAGTAATATTAAGCAAATAGACGATGTAGGGGGTGGTTAACTGTCCCCTTAGGAACACAAGTATAGGGACAAGGCCTGCCAGTGGAGGTAATACCCACCATTCAGGTCTGAACAGAAGTCCTTGGTTGCTGACAGAATCTCCCCTCGACCTCAAATTTGAGACAAAGCATGGAACATACAGAACTTGATTGAGATGTACCACGCAGTATACCAAAATTGACTTCAGAACAGTAACAGGATAGACTGGGCAGAGCTAGTTTGGGTTGTGGGGGCCAGTCTGTAGCGAGCAGGGTTGCCCGGAGGCTGGAAATGTGGCAGCTGAAGCCTAGAATAGGGAGATGAGAGCAGCCGTCTTCTAAAAATCGCTGATTTCCAAACAAATTCCTAAGTTGTTTCTGGTCTTAATTATCTCTTAGCACAGACTCATCATCTCCCTCTGGCAAGCCTGTTAATTGCTCTGAGGAAGGAGTGGGGCCCTCCAGTGCAGTCCCGCAGGACAACACAATCAGTGTCGGGTTATGACACTGGGCTTCTTCTGTGTCCTGAGCAAATGCCTTCCACTTAACCCATCTGTCATCTGGGGAAGTGATTCTGACGGGTCACCTTTCATAATGGCTCCGCCACTATTTATAGAACCAGCAGATTACTGCGCGTGGTCAGCTCTGGTCTTTGTTACCTGATTGAATTCACGCTGTCGATACAGCTGATTGTTTATCCCCAAAGTAATAAGTGACGTGCTTTTTCAGTCTCCTTGCCTTCCTACTATTGGTGTCCGGAGGGCAGAAGCTAAGCAAGTTTGCATCTTCTCTGACATTTCCTGTGAACCCACAAGGCGGGGGCCTGTCCTGGGTCCAGGTTGGTAATGGCCCTTGGTCAGACTTGGACCCTGCCCTTGAGAAACTGACATGCTGCTCTGACTGCATTGTGTACCCCCAAAATCATATGCTGAATTCCTGACACTCAACGGGATTGTAGTTGGAGATAAGGCATTTAGGAGAGTATGTACTCAGTCTCATGTCCAACTCTTTGCAACCCCATGGACTGCAGCCCACCAGGCTCCCTTGTCCATGGGTTCTCCAGGCAAGAATACTGGAGTGGGTTGCCATGCCCTCCTCCAGGGGATCATCCTGACCCAGGAATCGAACCCATGTCTCCTGTGTTTCCTGCATTAGATTCATGACCACTGGCACCACTCGGGAAGCCCCCATTTGGATCTGCTGCCCCCAAACCCCAAAACCACTCGCTTTCACAATTGTGCCAGGTCAGCCCAGCAGCCGTTCCCTTCAGGGTCGCTCACTGGCCCAGATCAGAAACGCTGACTCTGGAGCAAGTTCCCCTCCAGCCACCCCAAGAAGGTGGCAGATGGAGTGTCTGGCCTGTGCAGGCTCTATGCTGAAGGACGGTTACATTCTGCTGGGGACCACTGAGCTGACTCCTAGGAAGGTCGGCCCCTCAGATCCCAGGGAACGGCAGCTGAGTTCAGCTGCATCACTGCTGGGGGTCAGGTCCTCAATGGGAAGCGGGGCTGGAAGGGATGTGTGTCCGCCCTGTAATTAACGTTAATCAACGCACACCATCTGGAGGGTGGAAGAATCTGTTCTTTGCATCCACGCTCTTGGCTTTCATCCCAGCTGAAGGATCCAGAAAATGTCGATAACCTTCCTCTGGGGCACGTTGCCAGGTTATAGGGCCCAGTTCTGGCCCCAGACTAGACAGGGGAGAGCCACCAGACAATTTCTCCAAGGTCTGACTTTTACAATCGGTGCGGGGTCTCTGATATTAACTTAGGGCAGACGCTGAGCCGAGGATTTCAGTCTGTGTTTGAGAGGCCAGACTTGAGTCCACCTGTGAAACGCAGCCCTAAAGCCACTGTCCTGTGCACCTCACCATGGTCACTTTGGTAAATTTTATATTATGTATACTTTACAACAATTTTTTACAGTTGTATTTTTATTTTATCTTTAACTAATTTTTATTGGAATATAGTTTTACAACATTGTGTTAGTTTCTGCTATATAGCTGAGAGAATGGGACTCATATCCATACACCCCTCTGTTTTGCATTTCCTCCCCATTCAGGTCACCACAGAGCGGTGAGCAGAGTTTCCTGTCTGTACGGCAGGTTCTCTGTAGTTATCTATTTTACACATAGTATCAACAGTGTGTATATGTCAATCCCAATCTTCCAATTCATCCCAATTGTTTCATGGGCACAGTTTCAGTTTTGCAAGTTGAAGAGAGCTCTGGAGACTCTGGTGATGGCTGCCCGATGATTTGAATGTCCTAAAGTCACTGAACTGTACACTTAACCATGGTCACCATGGTAAATTTTATGTTATGTCTATTTTATCACAATTTTTAATGTTATATTTTTTAAAAGAGAGAAGGAAAGAAAAAAAGCATCGGTGTAAAGTGTGGCTGCTCCCACCACAATGCCCAGGCAGGAACTCTCCAGGCCAGACTTTTCTGCCAGTCCAGCTCAAGTCTGGGCATCGTGGGAAGTGACCAGCCTTTTTCTGTCCTATTCTGTTTCAGCTGCTGCCAGTTTGGGTCCCTGCTCTCTAAAGGAAAGGTCACTGCTCTCTCTGGCTTCCAGCTGTGATGTCTGGTCACCCCCGCCTCCCTCCTGAAGCAGTCCCACCCAGGGTGTGTGCCCACCCAGTGGCCCTTATGAAGTGGTAATCACTCTGACCAGCAGGTGAGTGCCCTCTGGGAAGAGACCTCAGTGGGCACAAGGTCTCAGCTCTCATGTGCAGGAGGAAAGGGGAAGGAGCCAACTTCCACTCCAGGGGTGCACATAAGAACCCAGGGTTGTGCTCTGCCCCCCCACCCCTACCCCCACTGCAGGTACGTGGGCATAACCCTCTGATCTGCACTGCCCTGGCTTTCTGCAGGGGTGGAAGATGGTACCAGTCAACCCTGCGCCGGAGGAGGAGCCCGAAGCCGCCACTGAGAGATGGAGGAACCCACGCCTGAGCCCGTCTATGTGGACGTGGACAAAGGACTGACCTTGGCCTGCTTCGTCTTCCTCTGCCTGTTCCTCATCGTGATGATCATCCGCTGTGCCAAGGTCATCATGGACCCTTACAGCGCCATCCCCACGTCCACCTGGGAGGAGCAGCACCTGGACGACTGAGGCGCGGGCAGGCAGGGGCAGTGGGGAGGGACCGAGACCCTGGCGCTGTCTGGATGAGGTTGCCCCGGGACACCTCCGTTCCCTGGCCACCAGCCTGCCAGCGCCTGGAGGCAGGCGGGAGCAGATTCGGCCGCCGGGGATGGAGAAGGTTCACCTTAGCCTTGTCCACGCTCACACGAGCAGCAGGCCGAGATGTGTGGTGTGCTGGGGGCAGTGCCATGGCCGGCCAGTCTGGGGATGAGAGGACCGTGAGTCCGTAGCCCGGGTCCAGGCTGGGGACCCTGTGAGACTGTGGGTAATGCCAAGCCCCATTTGGCATTGGATACAGGACAGATCATTTAGCAGTGGTCGGGTTTTAAGGACACCCTTGCCCTGATCATGCCAAGTAGCACACGCACTCGCCCCAGGGGTGCAGAGCTCAGACATCCACCTGAAATCCCCCCCTTCCCACGGGCTGGCAGTGGAAGCGGATGAATTCAAATTCACAAAAGGCACAGGGGCTGCTTCCCAGCAATATTTTTTTAAACTAAAATATAGAAGGGTATATTTTTTCTTGTTATAAATGAAATGTGTATTTTAGAAGTTTGGAAAAATACAGATAAATAATAGAAGGAGAGGGGGGAAATAATACTTATAATCCCACTTCCCCAAAGCCACCATCTTGATATATTTTCTCTCAGTATTTTTACATATATTTTTCAATAGTCAAACTGTGTGCATGGTGTTGCATCACTTCACATTAGAGCATGAACACGTTCTCATGTTATCAAACCCTCTTCAGAGCCATCATTATTCCATTGGTGGACAGGTCATGGTGTAATAATTATCTCTGTTGGTCATATGTTTCTTTTTTCCTCCACTATTCTTCATGCAAAATTATTTCACCCAGTGACCTCTTGAGAGCACACAGTATATGAGATGAATATCAGACAGGAAGACCTGGGTTCTACTCTTGTCTGTCACTCTAAGGCTGTGTGACCTTGAGCAAGTCACTTTACCTCTCTGTGCCTCCGTCCCCTCGTATAAAGGGGGAGGAAAAACCTTGCCCTTTTTGTTTTGTGTAAGCCTCATGTGAATGAAAGGGCAGGAGGGGGAGTGCTTTGAATGTAAATGTGCCATGGGGGGAGACAAGGAATAAGTTGTTGATTATAATGACTCCTTTCCCTCTATTCCCACCCTTCTCACCCACCTCACACTCTATCACCTAAATCTAAGGACTTGCAGCAAGAATACTGGATCAGAGTCCACAAACCTGGTCCCAAGTCCTAACTCCTCTACTATCTTGACCTATAATCCCAAATAACTCAGCCTCTTTGATCCCCAATTTCCTCATCTGTAAAATGAGGGAATAACATCTACCTCTCAAGGTTGTTGTGAGGGTGAAATGAGAGAACATGGGCAAACATTCGTGTCTTTTCTTGATTTTTACCACCCCCAGGAGAAGCTAGGGGTCTGAACTGGGAGAAGGAGGGGTCTGGATTCCCCTCTCTCAGAGGAATCTGGAACCCTGGATTTTCTTCAGTTCCCAGGGCCCTTCTGAAAGGCCAGACCTCCCAGCCAGGACCTGGTCAGAGGAATGCTCACGGCAATCTCTCCCACCCAGCACCTCAAGGAATATGGTGTCTATTAATTTAAGTAATCATCATTGTCACCAGTAATCCTGCAAACACAATATGAAGTTAAGTGAGACCGCCTGAACACCCCCTGACTCTGAAGGTATTTATTCCATCCCTCTAAGGCATGCCTGCCATTTCCCTCAGAAGTGACCTGCAGCTGGGAAGAAGCTCAAGGCTCCCCTTCCCATCACCCGCATCCCCGCCATCAGTACCGCCCCATCCCGGGTCACCTGGGAAACAGCTTTCCAAAGCACCGTCACCACTAGGTGACCTGAAAGTGAACAGGGGCACCGCTGTGCAGGCGGCATTCCAGGGCATTTCCAGCTGTTCCCCACGCCACCCCCCACTGTGTGGGATGCAGAAAGGGACAGCTGGCGAAGGCAGTGGACAAATGCATTGGAGGCTCCGTCTGAGGGGACGATTTAGAGCAAGGACCCTGTACATTGCCTCAGGCCCACAGCAGCCTTCACTCTGCAGCCTGCCTCAGAGATAGCAAGCACTTCTGTGAAAAGCTCATCAGCCTGGATTTACAGTGCCAATCAGAACCAACTCCCAATCGGCAAATAACAGATCCCGAGGAACAAGAGGTCTTGAAGACCTCACTTGGAGATATTTTAGAGCTCTAAGGAGTAAACAACAGGTGCCCGAGGGCTGTACTACTCAAACCATGATGAAGGACAAATAGCTCCTGCAACATTGAGGAACTTGCTAGAAATCCAAAATCATGGACCCCCTACTCCAGACCTCCAAAACTCTAATCTCTGCGGGTGGGGCCCAGGAATCTCTTAGCAAGATCCACTGAGTGATTTCTATGCACGAACCTGGGCTTCGCAGATGGCTGAGTGGTAAAGCATCCTCCTGCCAATGCAGGAAACTCAAGTTCTATTCCTGAATTGGGAAGATCCCCTGGAGGAGGAATGGCAACCCACTTCAGTATCCTTGCCTGGAGAATTGTATGGACAGAGGAGCCTTGCAGGCTACAGACCATGGGGGTCACAAAAAGTCGGATGTGACTGAGCATGCACACACATTAATTAAATGTATCAATATGTTTTTAGGGAGGGATATGATCAATTAGTTTGAGAAGCTCTGCCCTGGGGGTCCTCTGGTCTCACTAATTTCTTTCCCACACCTAGAGTTGCTAATATTTCCCACCCTATCTCTTTTGACATTTTTTGGTGGCAAAGGGAAATAATAACATTTCAGCAAAAGATGGAACATTTCAAAATCACTCCTATTCTAAGCCTCCAGATAATAGTGATTTCCATTGTGTGTCCATGTGTTCCCTTCTCATCTTTGTCCACATGCAAGATATATTTTTTCACAAAAGCCTCCTGTTACAACATTTTAATCAGATCTCATAACATTTCTGCATAAGCATGTTTCTGCTACAGTCTTCCTATTTATCATTTTAGTGGCTATAAACCATACCATCTAGTGCATGTGTGTAGTTATCCAGAATCCTGTTATTAAGTATTTGGATTGCTTTCATTTTTCCTTAGTATCCATGTTGCAAAATAAAAATAAAGGCAGAAAGCTTAAGACAGATATGATGAACCCTGGGGCTTGCTCAGGATGGTGTATAATAAATATTTAAATGACACCCCCTGCAGCTTAGAGACACATGGGGGAGGGAGAGCCATCTAAATATTTGATCATAATAAGGGACAACCCAACTGAAATTTCAAGCCTTTGTTGTTGCTTTAGCTGCTAAAGGATGGAGGAGATGGTCCTTTGTCATCAGAGTATCTTAGCCGGTTTATAGCTGGCTGAGATGAAGTTAGGGCCTCAGATGGAGAGGTAAACTGTTCAGTGAAAGAAATGGAGACAATTTTTGAAGACTGGAAGCTGGCAGAGAGAAAATGAAAAGCATCAGAGAGAAAGAGGTGTTGACCTCAACCCAGGATTTAAGGCAAAATATGATCAGAGAAAAAGTCCCTGCTGCATGGTATGGGTGATGGAGTCTCCAGACAGTGGTGTCTGGTGGCTGATTTTAAGTTGTTGCCTGTTCTGTGCTCTGCTCCAGTCCCTTCCTGTTACCCCAAACTCTCAGTAAAGTCTGATACACAATCCACCTTGTGGCCGTGGTGTTTGCGGGGCAATAAAGACATCTGGTGGGGGGCGGGGAGATAAAAGACATCTGGGAAGTGGGTGATGTGAAGGAATGTTATCTGGAAAGGGATGTCATGCTAGGGACAGGTGAGGTAGAGAAAAAGAGCAGAAGCAAGAAATCAGTGATGGTCGCTAGCAAAAACATGACCCCTGAGAATGCTCAGACAGGCTGGTATGACTAATAGAGGACTCTAGTTTTACCTGCCTAGTCTATCAATTCCCATCAACTCTGTTTCATTTTTTCCAGTTAGTTGCTCAAATATCTACATGTTCTTATTGAATTGCTACTCTTTTTTCCTTTTTGGTCATGCCATGCTGCATGCTGGATCTTAGTTCCCTGACCAGGGATGGAACCCTCCCCACTGCATTGGATGCGCAGAGTCTTAGCCACGGGACCACCAGGGAAGTCCCTTATTGAATTGAAATACCCATGACTCCCTCTCCTATAAAATTGCCACAGAATTTGAGGCTAACTCAATCCAAAAGGAGCTGGTTCTGCTTCAAAACATCAGATGGGGAGGATTTCAAAGCCTGGCGTGTCCACAAGTGTGCTTCCACATCCACAGTCCTGCATGTGTGAAGGAGGACAGCCTGCAATGCCTTTTTTGTTTATGGCCCAGTCTGCTGAGAGGCGCTTGAGCCAAGCTCCCTGGTCCACATTCACATACCCAGTCACTCCATCCAAACAGTACACGAGGCTGGCTGTGTCCAAAGGGACAGACAGCCTCAGCCATGCCAGCCCTGAATCCATAGGTCCTTGGTCATCATCGGCTAAGATACTTCCTCCTTCCTGGAGAGTTTTTCTTGGGGACCTGTATCACTCAGAATCCTAGCAGGAGAGAGATGTACCCCCAAAGCATTCCATGAAGACAGTTCAATGACGGAATATTTACAGAGGTTGGTCAGGGTCAAGTGAAACAAAAGAAGGGGACAAAATACCCATGGATGACCATGCATGACAGTGCAAGTCCATCACCACTTTAGCCAGAAAAAAGGAGAAGGAGAGGGTGTCCCCAGAAGCCACTGGAAGAGGACCCCCTCCCCAACCAAAGCCATGGCTCCAGGCAGCCAATCAAAGTGCAGCTCAGTGGAAAGGGAATAAGATTTCTCACCCTCTGACCTCTAGTCTCCTGTCCCAGCAGCCAAAAACAACAGAAGCAAAAGAACAGGGAACTCTGGGTGATAGGGTTCATATATATTAGTGAAATAGAGCAAATGAAAACTAACCAGTACTGGGACTTCTCTGGTGGTCCAGAGGTTAAGACTCTGAGCTTCCAATGCAGGGGGTTTGGGTTCGAGCCCTGGTTTGGGAACTAAGATCTCATGTGCTGCACAGCTCAACCATAAATAAGTAAATAAATCCATGCCCCCCAGGTAATTAATTAACTAATGCCTCCAGATAATAAATTCAAGCCCCAAATAATAAATAAATTCCTGCCTCTAGATAATAAATAAATAAATAAAATCAAGCCCCCAGATAATAAATAACTTCATCTCTCCAGATAGCAAATAAATAAATCCATGCCCCCAGGTAATTAATTAATTAATGCCTCCAGATAATAAATTCAAGCCCCAAATAATAAATAAATTCCTGCCTCTAGATAATAAATAAATAAATAAAATCAAGCCCCCAGATAATAAATAAATTCATCTCTCCAGATAGCAAATAAATAAATCCATGCCCCCAGATAATTAACTAATTAATGCCTCCAGATATTAAATAAATGCATGCCTCCAGATAACTAATTAATTAATTACTTCATGCCCCAAGATAATAAATATATTCATGCGCCCAGGCTAGACATACAGAATAGGGATATGGGATGAGAAGTAACTAGAGATTCCTCAGTGAAGTCCTGGGTTCTAGAGCCAATCTTCCTTGTCGCCATTGTGTTGCAACAGCCCTGTTTCCCCTCAGATGCTGAAGTAAATCACCCTGACAGTTCAGTGGTCCCCTTCTCTGCCCACTAGTACAAGATGAGGAGACCCAGATGCCTGAAGAATGATCTCAGCATGGGGTGGGGGGTGGGAGGGAGGCTCACATGGGAGGGTACATATATATATATAATATATATATACATACACATATATATATGTATAACTGATTCATGTTGTACAGCAGAAACCAATGTAGCACTGCAAAGCAATTATCCTCCAGCCAAAAAATAAAATAAAATTAAATTATAAAAAAAACATAGCAACCTTAGGATGCACCCAGTACATGCAGCAGAGTGGTACACACGAAGGTGCTGCACATTGCCTCAAAAACCCAAAAAGGTTCATAAACCACTGAGCCTCTTTCTTCATAGTGGGCGGCCCAAGGAAAAGCGAGGTTTCTCACCTAAGAGGGGATATCCCAACATGTCCCCGGCCGCTGGAACCCAAGAAACTTCTGAAATATGGCGGGCACATGCAGAGGGCCCACACTGACCTTGGAGGGTACCTGCTAACCATTGAGTCTTCCAGACACAGGGTGATGGCAGAAGCAAGAGTCGGGGCTGCCATCCTTACTGCCTGGCCACCGAGCAGCCCCTCTGCACCAGAACACAGAAGAGAAGTGCCTGGGGGTCCCTGCCTTCAAACGGGGGGTGGAGAGAAAGATGGACACATGGCTGCCGAAGACTTTCCACGCTAGACCAGAGCAGACACTTGAAGCCAAGTCATAAGAAACTCAAAAGGAGATCTTCTATTCAGATCAGAAGGGCTGGTGATGAATTTGGCTGGAAAGATTGCTCCAGGAAGTGGGCTTTAAGAGACAGCAGGATGAGGAATCGGGTGGAGAAGGAGGTGGGAGGGGGGATCGGGATGGGGAATACATGTAACTCCATGGCTGATTCATGTCAATGTATGACAAAACCCACTGAAATGTTGTGAAGTAATTAGCCTCCAACTAATTAAAAAAAAAAAAAAGAAAACGAAATAGCAAATAATAATAATAATAATAATGAAGTTTACCTAATTCCCTGAAAAAAAAAAAAAAATAAGAGACAGCAGGATCTGTGTGAGCAAATCATTTCCCCATGGAAGTGAGGAAAGAGAATTTTATTTGGAATGAAGATTTTCACTTTAAGAAGTAAGAGAGCTATTCATTTGTTCATTTTAATTGGCATTAATATATATTGACGATGGGCTTCCCAGGTGGCTCAGTGGTAAAGAATCCGCTTGCCAGTCTGCAGGGGTTTGCTCTCACCTTCTGGCAAGCCCGTGCCATTTGTGGTCCTTGCTACTCCCCACTCAGCAGAGGCAGTTAGCACCATGTCATCAGTATAGCACGACCGAGCGACTGAGCACGAGCGTCAATATAGTGGCCACTTGTGAGAGCTACGGGTTGACAAGATGATCAGGGTCCCACGCAATACAACAAAGAGAAGAGCTGGCGAACCCCAGAGGGAATACAATTAAGGTGTGCCACCACCTCCTGCCCGATGAAGATGAACTCTTTTTATTTTCTTTATTGATCTGGATGCAGCAGAAAGTACTTTCTGGTACAGTGGTTCTCCAACTTTAGCGTGCATCAGAATCACTTGGAAAGTTTGTTCAAACACAATTTCTGGACCCCCACCTCAGAATGTTTAATTCAGTTGATTTTGTTGTCTGTCCTTTAATTTGTCAATCAGAGTACTATAAATTTTTTTTTTATTGGGGGGAGGTTATTTACTTTTTGAAGTAGAATTGATTTACAATGTTGTGTTCATTTCTGCTGTACAGCAAAGTGGAAGTCCTATAATTTGTATTTTTAACAAGTTTCAAGGTCCTTGCCTCAGCTAAGAGACTTTATTGACACACACAATTACCTGGCATTGCACGGTTCCCTGGCACTGCAACTCTGCAAGCCAGAACTTCGTCTGTCCTACACCTAAGGAAAGTCACTTTACCACTGCATGCATGCCTTCTGCTTCTCCATCTGACACTTCAGTTATGAATTCAAGATTTGGAGTTTATCTTCCTCTTTATGTAAACTCTCCAGGACAATCAAGAGCAGCCCACCCATCCTAGAATCCATGTAATCATCAATATTCCCCTAGCAACTAACTGTCAATGATTTTTTAAAAAATATTTATTTTTTCATTCATTCATTTAGTTAGCTGAGCCAGGTCTTAGCTGCTGCACATGGGATCTTCAGTCTTCACTGTGGCATGTGGAATCTTTAGTTGTGGCTTGTGTGATCTCGTTCCCTGACCAGGGGTCGAATGTGGGCTCCCTGCATTTGGAGCCCAGAGCCTTAGCCACAGGACCACTAGGGAAGTCCCACCAGTAACTCTCCTCCTAGCGCTTTACTCTCAATGTGCACTCCATCCTATGCCAACACTGGTAATATTTTGATAACTGTGACAGCATCACACGATACAGACTATTCATGTCCTGCCTTCCCCAGTCAGGAGGTTACTCTGTGCTCATCTAATATGCAAGAAACCCAATTCCAGCATGTTATTTTCAGAGCCTGTTTCCTGACGCCACTCCTGGTACCAATGGCTTTACTAGTCAGGAAGCAACTGAAGAAGGTTTGATTGATTGAAAAGGGTCTAATTTAGGGAGTATTTTCAAAAATGTAGGCAGGGTTTAAAAATGCAACACAAATGAACATATCTACAAAACAGAAACAGACTTGCAGACCTAAAGACTTGTGGTTGCCAAGCGGGGAGAGGTGATAGGGGAGGGAAGAATTGGGAGCTTGGTATTGGCAGCTGCAAAGTAATATCTATAGGCTGGATAAACAAAAAGGTCCTACTGTATAGTACAGGGAACTATACTCGGTAGACTGTAATAAATCAGAATGAAAAACAATATATATATATATA
This sequence comes from Muntiacus reevesi, assembly GCF_963930625.1. Lineage (NCBI taxonomy): Eukaryota > Metazoa > Chordata > Mammalia > Artiodactyla > Cervidae > Muntiacus > Muntiacus reevesi. The sequence continues at coordinate 24,454,611 of NC_089263.1, read as the reverse complement.
TACACACATGTATAACAGTCACTTTGCTACTGTACAACAGAAATTAAACACAACATGGTAAACCATTCAATAAAAAATGTTGAAAATATAAAAAAAGAGAGAGAAAAGGATGGTGATTAGTTCAGGATTGATGACCACAAGAAGCCATTGCCAGCTCTTGCTTAGGGAGGCAACAGTGGAACCACAAACAAGCAAGTGTTATTGAGCCATAGGTAGGCAGGGAGCCGCCCAAACCCTAGCCCAGCAGGGAAGGAGTGAGGAAGGCGTGGATACCCCTGCCTTCTTTCTCCTCTTACATTCCACCCTCAGCTTGTGCTTCCTTTACTGAAGCACAGGCAGAAGCCAGAGGGCGTGAGCCTGGGTGATGTCATCCATGGAGGTCTTCTTCCTCCCAAGACACAGCAGGACAGGGAAGAATGACCAGCAGGTCTGGAGGAATAGAGGGAGAGGAACCTGCATGGAGCCCCGGATGCTCTTCCTGCCAGCAGATCTTAGGCATGGCCCAGCAAGAGCTTCAAAACCGACTTTCAAACTGTGACTATCTGGGAAAGGGGATCAGTGTCAATCACTGAGGCCTCTTGGGCTTCTTATGAAGTTTGATCCACTCTCTCTCCTCCCTTCTGCACCAAGAACAGGGTGACCTCACTAGATTCTGTTGTGCTCGCTTCTCCAAGAAAAGGGTGTCCTCTGGCCTAATACAGTCATTAAGAGGGACCGGGGAATTCAGAATCCTTCAGCCTGACTACACAGAGAAGCAGCTGATTAATCCACGCCTCCTCCCAGTAATTATATGTATCATATTGTTTGATAGCATGTAGAATCTCCAGCTACCTTCTACTGTCATAAAATATTGTAGTGCTAAATCTGGTTTTTGCATTCCTGTATTGTTTCTGTGGGGCTTCCCAGGTGGCTCAGTGGTAAAGAATACGCCTGCAAATACAGGAGATGAGTGTTTGATCCCTGGGTTGGGAAGATCCCCTGGAAAAGGGAGTGGCTACCCACTCCAGTATTCTTGCTTGGGAAATCCCATGGACAGAGGAGCCTGGCAGGCTACAGTTTATGGCATCACAAATGAGTCAGACACGACTGAGCAACTAAACAACAACAAATATTACAAGTCAGCCCCATTTCATATCAGTCAGCCCACTAAGTGGGGAAATACTGGGTGTCACCTTGAAGATGGAATGGGGGCTCTGGCTTCCTGTGAACAAACACTAAGGAAGGAATGACTCTGGAGGGCTGGGATGGGACGACACCCACAGGGTTGGAACTTGGGCTGCATCAGGAGTGCCGCAACGACCATCCTTAAACACATGATCTTTTCTTTCTCTGCTCTGCTCAGATTCTCAGTCATATCCAGCTCTCTGTGATCTCATGGACTGTAGCCCACCAGGCTCCTCTGTCCATGGGATTTCCCAGGCAAGTATACTGGAGTCAGTTGCCGTTCCCTTCTCCAGAAGATCTTCCTGACCCAGAGATCGAAACCAAATCTCATCTCCTGCATTGGCAGGTGGATTCTTTACCATTGCACTACCTAGGAAGCCCTTTTCCTTCTCTTGGATTACCAAATGCAGCTCTAATAGAATTTGGAAGAGCTTCATATTGAGCTCATAGTGATGAGATAGGCAACTCTGTGATGCAATGCCACACATGTTTATGAGCAGCTACTGTGCTAGGTTTCCCTGGTGGCTCAGTGGTAAAGAACCTGCCTGCCAATGCAGAAGATGCAGGTTCGAGCCCTGGGTCAGGCTGACCTCCTGACATACCAGGGAGACCCCACAGGATGCTGTTAGAATAGCAGGCTGGCTTAAGGAAGAGTCGACCATTTTCATGGGTCAGTAGCCAACTTTTATAGACTCAAGACAAGGAAAATTCCTGCTGGAAGGGTGGCATTAGGTGATTGGTTAGGGTGGGTATTTTTACCTGTCAGGGAACTAGCCAGTAAGGATCAGGGCAGCTCACGGCAACCTTGGCTAGGGGGCTCAGTCAGTTCCAGAGGTGACCTTGGTGCTGGGCTCCGCATCTGTGGCCTGGGGATAGGACTCCACAAATGTGAGAGGTACTGCGATGGGTAAATCTGTGTGTCAACTTGGCTGAGCCACGGTACCCAGAAATTTGGTCCAATATTAGTCTAGATGTGGGTGTGAAAGTATTTTTCATATGAGATTAACACTTAAGTCGTGACTTTTGAGTAAAGCAGATTATCCTCTATAATATGGGTGGGCCTCATCTAGTCAGCTGAAGCCCTAGGAGAAAAAGGCCTGATCTCCCTGGAAGAGGAGGGGACTCTGCAGGGGACTACCTTCAGACTCACACTGCAGCTCTTCCCTGAGGCTGGGGCTGCCCAGCCCACCCTGCAGATTTTGGACTTTCCACAATCACACGTGCATGCTAAGTTGCTTCAGTTGTGCCCAACTCTTTGCGACCCTGTGGACCCACTAGGGTTCTCTGTCCATGGGATTCTCCAGGCAAGAATCCTGGAGTGGGTTGTCATGCCCTCCTCCAGGGCATCTTCACGACCCAGGGATCAAACCCATGTCTCTTACGTCTCCTGCATTGGCAAGCAGGTTCTTTACCAAAAGTGCCACCTGGGAAGCCCAATCACCTGAGCCAGTTCCTTGAAATAAACCCCTCTTCCTATAAATCTCCTGTAGGTTCTGTTTCTTTGGAGAACGCTTCATCAATACAAGTGTCATTCTTTCCCCATATTCTGGAAAATACCAGGAGGCCCAGGATGTCTGATGAAAAACATCAGACCCTCACCCTCACTAATAAAAACCAAAAAACAAGTTAAAGAATGCCTCTCAAGGAAGTGGTACACGCTTTGACCCACCAACTCAAACCAAAAACACAAGGACTTCCAGGTAGTCCAGTGGTTAAGACTCCAAGCTTCCAATGCAGGGGGCATGGGTTCAATCCCTGGGATGGGAAATTCTGCATGCCTATGGTGTGGCCATAAAAAAAAAAAAGAAAGCAAACAAACAAAATAACAGAACAAAAACAGACCAAGAACACGAGTAGGCATTGTGCACTCACAGCCGTGCCAGGCTCAGAGCGTGAAGACGGAGCACAGCGGCTTTATTATCGAATGAAGAACCAGGCCCGCAGCCACAGTGGGGGCCCCTGGTCACCCCCCAGGGAGGTGGAGGGGGCAGCGTGCCAGTCTGATGTTTCTGGGAGAGCAGAGAGGACCTCAGGCGGGCGAGAGGGCCGGCAGCACTTTCCCCGCGCACTGGCCGAAGCCAATGCGGTACCCGTCCCCCTGGCAGTGTCCTGCAACAGAGAGAGGACAGGGGTCAGCCACAGGGCCGCCAAGCTCAGGGAACCAACGCCAGGCAGCCACCGCACCGGTCAGCACACGGCTGGGCCTGGGGCAGAAAGGCACCACCAGGATGACAAATAGGTATATTTGACAGAAAACTACCCTCCCCAGGACCTGGGCAGAGCACCAAGATGGAACTCCAGGCCCATCCTACTGTCAAGGACCCCAGAAACTAGTGCAAGGATGGAGCGATGGCTCTCCTGAGAGGTGAAGGAAGAGGCAGAGGTCAACTCTCCCTCTGTGAGTCTGAGTTTAAATCCAAATTAGGTCTGCTAATTAGCCCGAGGCCAGGGTTCAAAGCCTGGTTCCTCCACCTCCTTGGGTCTCCTGGGAACTCAGTTTCCTCATCTGTGAAATGGATTTATGACAGTACTCACTGAGCAAGACTATTACAAAGATGATGTGAGTTAATACACAGAGAAGTCCCAGAAGTGCCTGGCCCAAGGCAAATGCTCGGTGTCAGCTATTAGGAGAATTATAAGCTGGGGGCCTAGGGGTAGCTTGTTTAACCTCTGAGCTCAGCTACTCCCTTGTCTACAAATGGGAACAGCAATCCTTTCCTCTCGGGGTGGTGAGGATTTAATGACACACTTGGGTGAAGCCCCAGCATGACACTTCTCCCAGAGCAGATGTTTAACAAATTCAATCAATTCCAGAAAGGCAGACAGCAGGAGGCCCTTGTGCCTGTACCTGAGAAGGATCCGTTCAGCAGGAGCTGCCCAACTAATATGAGTCAGAGTAGGAAAGTCTATGAGGCGCTGGGAGAGCAGTGTGGAGGAGCCAGGAGAAGAGACGAGGGAACTTGCTGCTGATGGGAACCCCACCTGAGTGGGGACTTGATGGGTGGGTAGGAGTTCGCCGGGAGGGGGACAGTGAAAACGGCGTGCTCAACAGAGGGAATAGCATGAGACCCAAGGCAGCCTTGGGAGATGGGTCAAGGACGTCCCCAAAAAGCCCTCCCAGTGAGCCCGGGCAGAGTCAACCCAGCCATCTGTGGCTCAGCCCTGCTGACCCAGCCTGTCTCCTCCCACCTCCCCCCTCCTGCCGGGCCAGCCACCTCATTCTCCCTGCGTGGACTACTCTGACTGCTGGCCTTCTCTGGGAAAGTGGCCAAGTGGACCCCACAGCAATACCCCCAAACCTGCCCCTCACCATCCCTGGCATCCCCAAGGACATCCTGGCCACCCCAGCACTGACCCCTAACACTCAGGGTCACCTTTGGTCCAGAGCAACATCCTTGCCTATTTTGTTGCTCGGTTTCATTATTTTACCATCAGTCACTTTTGAATCTCGATGCTCAGAAGTATTCGTGTCCCCAGGTGGGAAAAAAGTCTATTAAAGCAAAACCTGGCAGAAAAGCATCAATCATCTATCAAGACAAGTCACGCCAAGAGGATTTAAAAGCCTTCTTCCTGGAGAGCTGCAAACACTGATGGAGTGTCTTTCTCCTCCCCACCCCCAAAGCTGGGCTATCTGTCAATCACATGGCTCCTTCCTGCCCTGGGCACAACAGCACCAACCCTCCCAGCAAACGGCACTGCCTCCTTCCTTAAGCACAGATGCACAATGACATCTCGGTAAGAGAGCCAACCACTTCCTCCCCATCTTATAGCTGGAGGGCAGATGTCTGAACAGGGTTTCTGAACCTTAGTGACTAGGGACAGTTTGAGCTGGATGGATGATTCTCGAGACAGGCTGTCCTGTGCACTTGGGATGTCTACCAGCATCCCTGACTGCCCTTCAGAGCCGGCCGAAACTGGCTCCAGACGATGCCAAATGTCCCCCAAAGACCATGGCCCTGAGGATGGAAGTGATGCTCTGCACCCAGAACCGTCTTTCTGGGTCCCCAGGCTGCTGCTCTCCAGGCCAGGGAGGAGAAGCTGGGGGCAGGTGTATCCAGGCAGGGACAAAGGGCCCAGAGAGGCCAGAGAAGTGAGGAAAGTCTACAACGAAGTCAGAGCGTGTCACCGAGACCTGGGCAGAGCAGGAAGGCAGCTCCCCGGCCTCACTGAGTTAGGTTCCATCAACTGTGGACGTGGAAGGGAAAAGTGTGCTCAACTCCTCTGGGACGTCAGCCTGGTCGTGCTGATCTCACTGGCTTTTTCCTGGAAACTGACCCTCTGCCTGGGGCTTCCCTGGTGGCCCAGATGGTAAAGAATCCACCTGCAATGCAGGAGACCTGGGTTTGATCCCTGGGTTGGGAAGATCCCTTGGAGAAGGAAATGGCAACCCACTCTAGTATTCTTGCCTGGAGAATCCCATGGACAGAGGAGCCTGGTGGGCTACAGTCCAAGGGGCTGGATATGACTGAGTGACTAAGCACAGCATAGACCCTCTGCCTGCTCCCCACTGCATCCCAATGGGAACGAGTGTCCACAGTGACAGCTCAGTTTTCCAGCTTCCCAAAATGCCCCATCTGCCAAAGTATAATTTTTTTTCTTGTTCCTGGGACTTCCATCCACCTATCTCCATTTTCCTCTTCTCTTTTTAAAATTTTTAATAAATTTTATTTATTTATTTTTGACTGCACTGGATCTTTGCTGCTGCATGAGGGTTTTCTCTAGTTGTGGGGAGCAGGGGCTACTCTCTAATTGGGGTGCCAGGGCATCTCATTGCAGGGACTTCTCTTTTGTGGAGTACAGAGTACCGAAATTAGAGAGTAGCTCCAGTTCGCAGAAACTAGAGAAAGCTCGTGCACAGCAGCAAAGACCCAGTGCAGTCATTAAAATAAATAAAGAATAAAATTTTAGAAATAATATGCATTTTTTTTTTTTTTTAAAAAAGAAGGGGTCAGGATGATGGGCCTTCTCAAGAGTGGGTTCTGGAAAAAAACATCAATAATGATGAGGACAGCGATGACAACTGTTGCCAATTTTAAGTGCTCACAAAGTAACACGTGCCTTGTGAGGCTCTTTAGATGTTATCAAAGGGGTGAAGAATCAGGGTTCTGAAAACAAGCTACCTGGATGGGAAATCTCTTTCCTGACCTACTGGTTGCAAGATCCGAGGCAAGTCATTTACCCACTGCTGGGCCTTTGTTTTCACATCTGTAAAATGGTGTTGCAGTAGTGGTGGAGCATGACCCCAGATGGGCGGGCCCTGAGCCTCCCTGGTTCACCATCGGAACCCCAGCAGGACCCACAGCCCCTGCCCCTGAGGGATTAAACTGGGTTGTCTCATCCTTACAACCATGCTGTGAGACTAGGCACTGTATCCTTAGCTCCATTTTAAAGATGAGGAAACTGAGTCTCAGAAAGACTCAGTAACCTGAGGAAGGATCCAGGGCCACTGGGGATGTGGGAGTCCAACCTAAATCTGTGTGACTCTAACCACGGTGGCGCCTTCCTCTCCAGCAATATTAAATGATAGGCACAATGGCCCCTCAAGGGGTAAGGGTGCCTGAACCTGCTTGGACTGTGCATGCTCATATGCTCAGTCATGTCCAACTCTTGTGACCCCATGGACTGTAGTCCTCCAGGCTCCTCTCTCCATGGGGATTCTCCAGGCAATACTGGTGTGGGTTGCCATGCCCTCCTCCAGGGCATCTTCCCAACCACGGGATCGAACCTGCATCTCTTATGTCTCCTGCATTAGCAGGCAGGTTCTTCACTACTAACGCCACCTGGGAAGCCCCTCAGAATGGGCTGCTAGAAATCTTGTCAGTAACTCAGTTAGGTAATAGGCACAGGGTCTCTGCACTGCAAAGTTCAGAATGTGAAACCTGCCATGATTGTATCACTTTGATCTGGGAGGAGGGAGACCAAGGAGCTGGACTTCCCTAGTCTTTTTGCTCCAGGAAGACTCTCATTTAAAGTTCGCGGCAGGGACTTCCCTGTGGACCAGTGGTTAAGACTTTGCACTTTCACTGCAGGGGACACAGGTTTGATTCCTGGTCGGGGAACTAAGATCCCACATGCCACACAGCTTGGCTAAAAGATTAAAAGTAAATAAAGCCAGTCCCTGGCAGGCAGGGCTGGGGTGAAGGCCAGAACAAGCAGACACAAGAGCCGGGAAGGCCAGAGTGGGGACAGCTGGGACAGATGGCTTCCCAGCCAGACGGTGAGGACGGCGAGGAGGAGATGCTGCCCGTGGGCCTGGTGCCCTCCCTCACCTGTCATGATGACTTCATCCCCATCCAGCAGGAACTTCCTGGTCTGGCCATTCCCCAGCTCTACGGCCTTCGTGCCCCTCCACGACAGCTCCAGCATGCAGCCGAAGCTCTCTGGCTCCTTCACAGCAGGAAGGGGAAGAAGTTGTCATGGGCATTTACATCACAGTATTTACATCACGGTATTTACAGCACGGTATTTACAGCATGGTATTAACAGCACGGTGGGCGAGTCGGATCTGGTGCAGACAGCGGTTAGCAAGGCGAGGGGTAGGAGTGAGGTCTGGGAAGGAGCAAGGGACCCCACAGCCCTCAGAGACCCTGCCTTGGTGGGAATCACCCTGGAAATGTCCTCAAACCTGGGCACCCTACGTGCCCTGCTCACTTCATTCAGGACTTGGGGGTTGGGGGGATGCTGGACCAACCTGCCCAGGCCCATCCTGCCAGGCCCCTGCCCACTCTGGAGGCTGGGGCTTACCCAGATGCTGTTACACCTGCCCACCACCTCCCCCCATCCTCGCTAGGAAGATCCATCAAAAAGAGCCTAAGGTCTGGACCTTGCAGGAAGTGGCTAGTCCATGCACCAACCAAAGTCATCACCAAAGGTTCATGGTAGGGGCAGTTAGCAGTGGGGCCATCTCATCCTGGAAGGATGTGCTGCGAGGTGGTGACAACCAGATACGACAGTGGCCCCCTGTGTCATTCTTACTCCCCCCCGCCCAGTAGACAGAGGCAGCCTCTCACCCCTATCCCGATCTCTTCTGCATTTGAAAAAGGAGCCCTTCTGCACCCAGAGATAGATAAAGCTATGAGGTGGACAGGGTCGTAAGATAGGCCTGCTCAGGCTGGACCCCCCTCTCGAGGGAGAACCCTCCAGTCTGTACAGGGAATAGGGATGCTCCACGCAGGCAGCTCCCAGGGGAAGCAATCACATACTCACCGGCCCGCTGATGGTTCCAGAAGCCAAGAGGTCGCCCGGCTGCAGGTTGCAGCCATTGACAGAGTGGTGGGTGAGCTGCTGCAGCATTGTCCAGTACATGTACTGCGGGCGAGGACACAGAGATGGGGACGGGCAGGACCGGCTTCTCCCGAGCTGCCCGGAGCAGCCAGCCCCACTCACAGCAGCCCGCCCCAGGCTCTCTCCCAGTCCCAGGAGCAAGGACAAGCTGGCCTCCTTCACTTACCCTGTGACATACCCCAGTTCTCTCCCCGCCCCTTCACCAGCTAGAGCCCCAGCTCCTCGGCTCCTTCTAGCCCGACCCTAACCCACCTTCTCCAAGAAGCACTCCTGGAGTTGCAAACCTCACTGCTCAGACCCTCACTGTGCAGCGTGCTCAGGAGTCCATGATCCCACTTTGTCCTGCAATCACCCCAGAGTCCTAAGTTGACAGGGTCTAGGTCCTCACTGTAGCAGAAGTGTCTCATGAGCAAAGACCTCAGGCCTTGGAATAGACACTGGACAACAGCGCTGAACAACTCAAATAGGACCTCAGAGCAGCCCGAGGGATGAGGGAGCACTATGGGAGATCAGGCCTGGTGGGAAGGGACCAAGGACCACAGCCCGCCGAGCATCTCAGGGGCTGCACTCCTGCGCCTCAAATCCACAGCTCCTCAGGTCTGCCCCTCCTGAAGCTACACATCCAGGCAAAGGAAACCTCAGAAATGGATTCTTGCACAAAAGCCCCCTCAAGCAGGCCCCCTCATTCCTTTTTAGCAGCCTAAGGAGCACAGAATAAAGTTAAATTAAGAGGGAAACTAGAAGAAACAGGAATACATTGAATCAGAGGATGTTCAAATGGTCAACAAGCATATGACAGGATCCCCAGCTGCATTCATCCTTGTTGTTGTTGTTCAGTCGCTCAGTCATGACTGATTCTTTGTGACCCCAGGGACTGCAGCACACCAAGGCTTTCCTGTCCTTCCCATCTCCTGGAGTTTGCTCAGACTCGTGTGCTTTGAGTCGGTGATGCCATCCAACCATCTCATCCTCTGCCGCCCCCTTCTCCTCCTGCCCTCGGTCTTTCATCTTTAGGGAGATGCAAAGTGAAATCACAATCCCCAGAATAGCTGAAATTAAAATGCCAGTGGCTCGCCTGTTGACCAGGATGTGGAGCAGCCAAAATGCTCAGATGCTGCTTGTGGTGAGTGCAAATTGTAACAAGCCCTTTGGAAAAGTGTCTGGAAGGACTCCTCAGCCAAGTATGGATATACACCCTCTATGACCCAGCACTTCTATTGCTGGATATCCAGACATATGCACATTCATGCACCCAGAGACATGGACTAGACTTCACAGTAGCTCTACCAAAAAATGGAAACAACCCACCACGTGCTGACCCATCATCACATCCCAACATGGATGCTTTTCTCCTGGTCCTGCCAGGAAGAAAGGGCTCCCTCAGCTCCAAAAGCAGTCTTCCCAGCCTCAAAGCTTACCTTAAAATTAGACCGGCATATGGTAGCTGCTTGGCTCATTCCTTCTCCTGTTGGGAAGACAAGTAACATTGACAAGAAGACTTAATTCCATTTATCAAGGAGAGGGGAATCCCAGCTTGTAAGGGGAACTGTTTTGTGGCTTAGGCTTTCCATTGTCTAATATGACTCTGCCTAAAGAGTCTATGAACCAATAAGCTCAGAGGGTAGGGTCTCAGAGCTGGGGGACTTCCACAGAAAAGTCAACACCATCATTATCCCATTTGCCAGATGACAAACCGGACAGATTTAGTAACAGACAGACTCAGTAACATGCCCAAAGTCCCAGAGCTGGTCAGGGACAGAACCAAGACTTGAACTTCAGCTGTAGCCTGCAAAGCTGAGCTCTCTCACTACTGACCCACTGGCCTTTAACTCAGCCCAGCCAAGCAGCTTCAGGGGTCCACCCAGCTGGACACAGCCTCCGACCCCAGGGCAGTACCTTTCAGGGCAACAGAGAGGTTGATGTCGAATGTGTAGGGCTGGTCATGGCAGAGATACGGCAGGGGCTTGGGGTCCTGTGAGGGCAGAGGAACAAGAGGGGCTGGGTTGGCTGGCCGAGCTGGCCAGGCTGGCCCCACAACAGGGCAGCTGGCCAGGAGGACCAGGAAGAAGGGGCGTCCCCTCTTTCCAGGACAGTGGTGTGTCCCTGGACCCTGGGGGGTGAGGGTGGCAGAGGGCAGGGTGGTCAACAAAGGGTGCACAGCCCCCTAGTGCTCCTGGACTCAGTGATACAGGCCACTCTGACAGCCAGGCCAGAAGGTCTGTACTTTGTCCAAAAACAGTGTCTTCCCCAAGAGCATCTGTGACTCCTTAGTGATCCCTGAGCTAATGTGGGGTGACTTTATTTTCATGATTATGCGTTTCTTTTCATGACTGATTTGGTGGCTAGTGACATGGATAAGGACCTAGAAGTTCCTTTTCTAAATATACTATGTTTTCAAATGGAAGCTGCTTTAAAGAAAAGCATTCAGCCTGCATCCTTTGTAGATGCTTGCATACATTTATATCTAAGACAATTCTGTGGTTATTTTTGTAGTGTATGGATTTACTCTTTTTTAGCACTACTTGGGTTGTAACCATAAAATCTCAATATAAAGAACCCTTGTTGTTGTTTAATTGCTAAGTCATGACCAACTCTTTTGCAACCCCATGGACTGTAGCCCACCAGGCTCCTCTGTCCATGGGATTTCCCAGGTAAGAATACTGGAGTGGGTTGCCATTTCCTTCTCCAGGGGATCTTCCTAACCCAGGGATCGAACCCACGTTTCCTGCATTGGCGGAGAGATTTACCACTGAGCCACCAGGGAAGCCCAAAGAACCATTGTAGGGATGGGAAAATAAAAAGAAAGAAAAAGAAAAGCATTCAGTAAATCATCATTCAAAAGTGGCAAGAATCCTGAAGGTTGCACTTCAACAGTATTTGGGAAGGACTGGTACATAAGGAGATAGAGCCCAAAGGTCTTCGGTCAGGGTGAGCAGTGCCTGTGAGCAAAGAGCTGGACCAGGGATAAAGCCTGGAGGGGACAAGCCAGGGATGTGACTGCAGGCCAGGTAGTCCTCGGAGAGTGGGACTCACGGAGGAAGGAGGAGAGAAGTCTCAGAGACTGAACATGATGGGGAGGGAGATGGTGGCAGGAGCGGTGGAGGAGGGAGTAGGGGGTCCTGCCAGAGAACCCAAGGAGCCTCACGAGGAACTGGTCTGCAGGGAAAGACTCCCACTGTTTCAGTACAGCTCCATGAGAAGACAGCAGGCTGAGACATGTCCAGGGAGCCACATGTGAGGTGGGGGCAGAGGCCATGAGTGAGCAAGGTCAGATATTCAGGGGAGCAGGACCGGGATTGGGGGAAGAGCAAGGCTGAGGGCTCAGCCCGGGCTGCCCCCACGTGGAGGATAGAGTCCACTGGAGCATTGCAGGAGACACAGGAGGACTGAGACTGGTCACGTGCTAGAAGCCAGGGGCAGAGTGTCTAGGAACAGTAGGGGGCTGCCAAAGGGTCAAAAGGAGATCAAACCAGTCCATCCTAAAGGAAATCAACCCTGGGAATATTCACTGGAAGGATCGATGCCAAAGCTGAAGCTCCAACACTTTGGCCATCTGATATAGAGAACTGACTCATTGAAAAAGACCCTGATGCTGGGAAAGATTGAAGGCGGGAGAAGGAGCGACAGACGATGAGATGGTTGACGGCATCACTGACTCAATGGACATGAGTTTGAGCAAACTTTGGGAGATGATGAAGGACAGGGAAGTCTGGTGTGCTGCAGTCCATGGGGTCACACAGTCAGACACAACTGAGCGAATGGACAACAGCAAAGAGGTCCATATTGAAGAGGGCACAAGGCCATGGCATCAGTCAAGGTCAAGTGCACTTTGGTGGAGGTCACTGGGGGTGATGGGATGGAGGCAGTAGCAGACTGTGACAGCCTGAGGAGTGAGGACCAAGATCGGGAGTGTGGCCAGGACAGTGGTACAGGGACCAGGACGCCCTGCGGTCTGACTCCACACTGCAGTCTGACAGTTGGCCTCCAGGGGGCGCCATCACACAGAACACAGCTTGGCGACCCGGGAGGTTGTGCAATGTGGTGATACTGGAAGGGACCTCTTCTCCTGCCAGCTAGCCAGTTCCTGTGGATTCAGAGGATTCTAAAGGTTACAAAACTCCATGTTTTTTCCCAGAACTGTGCAAGGAACAGGGAAAACACAAGGCAGAATGACTGGCACCATGCTTGCCCAGAGGTCCCTGGAGTCAAGACCTCCAGCACGTGGGCATGCTGGGGACACAGAGCTCACCCTCCAGACCCTCTCCAAGCTGGAAGGCAGAGCTGGGAGGCAGAGGGGCCCGGGTGTGGGACTTCTCCCGGAGGGCGTCTTACCTGATCCGGGTTGGGCAGAGCAAAGGGCATGAGGGCATCCATGGGCACCACCCATGGAGAGATGGTGGTTCCAAAACTCTTCCCAAGGAACGGCCCGAGGGGGACGTACTCCCATTTCTGGATGTCTCGAGCTACAGGAGAAGGGACAAGCAGGGCTGACAGAAGCTGACAGGGCCACCGGCCAAGTCTCCCCTCTCCCCTTGACGAAGGAGCAGAAGCTCAGCTCAGCCTTGCCCCACCCCTGGGGCTCCAACCCCAACAAGCTGGTTGCCCCAGGACCAAGGATAGAGGTCCTCTGAGGTCACCGTGGCAGGCTGCGGCCAAGAGCGAGATGACCAAAGGGCAGGAAAAAGAAAAGTACTCTTCCAGTACCAGGAGGGAGAGAGACATATTTGTCACAAGAGAGGAATTCAGGGCCAAGAAGAGTCTGCAAACAAATCTTGTTACTTCTTCAAAAATTTAGCACCCCAGACCCAAAATCCTGTGCTTTTTCCGTTCTTTACAAATTTATTATTTGTTTGTAAAAAGGTATAAAAGCTGCCTGCTTTGTTCACTTCCTTAATTCTCTTCTGTGCACTCCTGTATTTACAAATTATATTTGCTTTTCTGCTGTTTAAATGAAAGGGGGGGAGCAGGCAGAATATTTCCCCATGAAGGGTCTGGAATCTCAACCTCATAGTTCCTGGGACACCTGGCACCAGTTTCCCCCTACATAAGGCAGAGGGGTTGAGACAAACTCAGAAATGGAGCTGTTTGGCTTGAAATCTTAGCTCAGCAACCAGCTGAAATCACTCTGTGCCTCATTCCTCACCCCTGTAAAATGGGAATAGTAATATTATCATTGGGCTTCCCAGGTGGCCCTAGTGGTAAAGAACCTGCCTGCTAATGCAGCAGACATAGGAGACGTAGATTCAATCCCTGGGTTGGGAAGATCCCCTGGAGAAGGGCATGGCAACCCATTCCAGTATTCTTGCCTGGAGAATCCCATGGAGGAGCCTGGCAGGCTACAGTCCACCGGGTCTCAAGAGTCGGACATGACTTAGCGACTAAACAACAACAGTATTATCAGTGCCCAGTTGGGATCTGGCAGGAGAGTCCACAGGAGGAGTTCAGCCCTGGGGCCTGGCACAAAATTGCTCAAACATATTAACCATGTCCCTCTGTTTGACTTATAAGAACACTGGAAGCCAGAGAGGTCAAGTGACTGGCCAAGAGCTCAGAGCTGAGATGTCTGTTGGATACCCAAGCCTGTGCTCTCAACCGCTGACCACGTGCTGCCTCTGACCACACCAGACCCAGGAGACCACCTTGGCTTCTGCAAAAAGCGTCCCAAATACCCAGCCTTCCCCCAGACCCAAGAGTGCACAGGATGCTCAATACCAGGATGCCCGACTCCCCATAATTACCACTCCAGTCGTTCATAAGGACCATTCCAAAAATATGCTCGTGGGCCTTGGAAATAGGGATTGGCTCTCCGAGTTTGTTCCCAGGGCCTACAAAGAAAGCCTGACATGGGAAAGCTGATGAGAATCTGGCTCTGATCTGCTGCCCTGGGGCACTTGCCTGGAAGGCAAAGGTCAGGCATTTCCAAACCCTGGCTGATACCTGGACTGCTCCGTACAAATCCACCATACTTCTACATCATGAGCTGTACCTGAGTTGACAGACAGCCACCCCGGGGCCATGGTGAGCAGCAGCGGGTCAGTGCCCACCCCAGACCCCCGCACACCATCCCTGATCACCACGGCAGCCCTCTTCACCTCCTTCAGCCCACACCTCTGCCCTTTCCCAAACTCCATTTTCAGATTTGACAGCTACACAAGGCTTGTGAAAAGTGAAAATACCAGGGTTTGTATTCACATCATAAAAAATCAGAAGGCTGACTCCATGATGTGGCAAAGAGAAGCTGTGGGGGAATACTCCACCCCCTAACCATCGTACAATTTCAAGTGGATGAGAGATCTAAATTTTTGCAGAGTAAGGTTCTAACAAGCACTAGAAAAAAAAGCATGCCCCAAATCTTCAAATTCCTCAGGTGGGGAGAGTCTAAGATGACATAAAAGGAAATGCTATAAAGGAAGTGATTGATGTGTTTGACTTTATAAAACTGTAACATTTCTGCATAAAGACAACAAATAAAATCAAAATGATACCACACTGGGAGAACATATTTGCAATGTATTACAGTGAAGCGTTAATTTCTATTAAATTCAAAAGTGTATTAGTTGCTCAGTCGTTTCCGACCCTGCGACCCCACAGTCTATAGCCCATCAGGCTCCCTTGTCCATGGGGTTCTACAGGTAAGAATAGTGAAATGGATAACCATTCCCTTCTCCGAGGGATCTTCCCGACCCAGGGATCGAACCCACATCTCTTATACCTCCTGCACTAGCAGGCGGGTTCTTGTCCATCTGAGCCACCGGGGAAGCCCTTAAATACAAAACAGACTTTCAAATTAATAAGAGCACTGTGCAGAAAACTGGCAGAGAGTAGCCAAGAATATCTGTCAAAGGAAAGCATCGTTAACACAACAGGAAAATAGAGTGTCTAGACATCACTGGGGGAAAATGTTGGGGAAATAACTACCAGAAGTGCACAGAATCAAATATGACGTTTGCAAGACCCAAGTCCGTTATATTCGTTCTGTGATGGTGTTTAAACATTGCACATTTTTCATCAAGATTATAAAAAGAAAGGTGCCATCTTATAGAGAATTTCACCACCATCATCAAGATGATCTGTGCTCCCTACCCACCCATACACCATTTCTTCACACTCTTGACTTTCCATTTACCTTCTGCCCACCCCCTGACAGGAACCAACATAAGTAAAGCATCTGCCTGCAAAGTCCTCCATGCTCCCAGAGAGAAGACCCTGGTCCCATTTAAACTGGGGCTCTGTGCCCTGCTCTGGGGCATCTGGCTTGGAGAGACCTTCTCTTAGGGGCCACATGGCAGCCTCACAAAGGCAGTGAGAGGCAGAGGGCTGGCTTGGCATGCCCTCCTGGGACTAGTGACTATTTGTCTCCCCTGGATGGAATCCAAAGATATCACCAGGCAGGACCGAAAATACAGGGAGACCTAGCCTGCCTCCAATCAACCTAGATGCCCATGCTCACAGTCCAACCAGGGGACCCAAAGTGCACACCAGGGGACCCGCACCAGGAGCCACTCCGAGGACCACCTAAACCTGAGACTCAAATTTTCTGCCACCCTGTGTGTGTCTTCAGGTGACCCCTCAAAACCTCTCCGATTACTAATTTGGAGGTTACAAATGAACTGTTAGTGAACTTAAAAATACAGAATCAGTGAGTAATGAGGCTGGACGGTACTTCCGAAGGCCAGGTGGGGACCCAGAACTGCCATCAACATGGTTGAGATGAGGGAACAGCCTGTTGTCCAGGGGTGTCACTGCGAGAGCCCTCCTGCCCTAGTGTGTATACAGACCCCACGCCAGTAAAACACCGAGACAGGGCTTACCATCTCCAACTCGAAGTCCAGGAGTTTGCAGGCACCATAAACGGGAGGCTTAGCTGGAATAACAGGAGAGAGAGAGGTTAGTGGGTGCCAGGCGTGTGGGGACAAACAGCGGAGCCTGGAAGGTCTGGACACTGGGGGCACTTACAGTCGTCGGGTCGCATCTGCCCCAGGGGCCTGCGGATCGGGGTGCCAGACACCACCACGGAGGACGCGCGCCCGTGGTAGCCCACCGGCAGGTGCAGCCTGAGGAAGGAAGGCGAGAGGAAGCCTTGATGCTGTTACATGTACAGATGAAATTTCAAAGTGTTTTCAGATGAAACAAAAGGGAGTCAACATATACATACATGAGCTTCCCTGGTGGCTCAGATGGTAAAGAATGTGGGTGATCTGGGAAGATCCCCTGGAGAAGGGAATGACTACCAGCTCCAGTATTCTTGCCTGGAGAATCCCTTGGACAGAGCAGCTTGGTGGGCTACGTACAGTCCACAGGGTCACAGTGAGTCTGACACAACTGAAGCAACTTAGCACGCAGGCACATATATAAAATAGATAAGTAATAAGGACCTAGGGCTTCCCAGGTGGCACAGTGGTAAAGAATACATCTGCCAATGCAGGAGATGCAAGAGATGCAGGTTCAATCCCTGGGTTGGGAAGATCTCCTGGAGCAGAAAATGGCAACCCACTCCAGTATTCTTGCCTGAGAAATCCAATGGGCAGAGGAGCCTGGTGGGCTACAGTCCATGGGGTGGCAAAGAGTCAGACACGACTGAGTGACTAAATTTCAAAATGCTTTCAAAATAAAAATGAAAGTGAGTCAACACATACATGGTTCAAATATCGAAAAGAACTCCCAAGTGTCCAGAAACAAATAAATGGATGAGCAAGAATGTGGTCTCGATAGACAATGGGATATTTTCTGTTGTTGTTGTTCAGTCTGTCAGGCTTCCCTGTCCTTCACCATCTCCTGGATTTTGCTCAAACTCATGTCCATTGAGTCAATGATGCCATCCAACTATCTCATCCTCTGTCATCCCCTTCTCCTGCCTTCAATCTTTCCCAGCATCAGGGTCTTTTCCAACAAGTCAGGTCTTCGCCTCAGGCAGCCATTGCTCAACATTAAAAAGAAAGGATTTCCTTAGTGGTCCAGGTGGTTAAGAAACTGCCTGACAATGCAGGAAACACAGGTTCAATCCCTCCTTCAGGAAGACACCACATGCCAGATACCAGATACCATGGGGCAACTAAGCCCATGTGCCCTAAGAGCCTGTGCTCCACAACAAGAAGCCACCGCAATGAGAAGCCTGTATGTATGTAGGTATATGTATGTGTGTATGTGTGTATATGTATGAGTGTGCATGTATGTGTGTGAGGCCAAATAATAGCCCCTCCAAAGATATCCATGTCCAGCACAGGGAATTCTGCTCAGTGTTATGTGACAACCTGGATGAGAGGGGAGTTCGGGAAAGAATGGATACATGTGTACGTATGGCTGAGTCCCTTCGCTGTCCACCTGAAACCATCACACCATTGTGAGTCGACTATACTCCAACATAAAAAGTTAAAAAAAAAATATCCAGGTCTTAACCTCTGAAAGCTGTGAATATCACCTTCTATAGTAAAAGAGGCTTGCAGATGTGAAGTCAATGATCATGAGATTATGGAGATTACTCTGAATTATCAGGTGGTCCCTGCATGTAACCATGTGTGTGCATGTGTGTGTGTGTGCGACTGCTCAGTCATAAGCAGCAACTCTTTGCAACCCTTTGGACTACAGCCCGTCAGGCTCCTCTGTCCAGGGGATTTCCCAGCCAAGAATACTGGAGTGGGTTGCCATTTCCTACTCTAGGGGATCTTCCCAGCCCAGGGACTGAACCTGAGTCTCTCATGTCTCCTGCATTGGCAGGTGGGTTCTTTACCACTGAGCCACCTGGAAGGATCCTTATAAAGGGAAGAAGGTCAAAGGAGGAATTAGCACTGTTGCAGATGGAGCCTAGAGGCTGCAGTCATCTGAGGAAGAGGTCCCAAGCTAAGCAGTGCAAGCAGTCTCTGGAAGCCAGAATAGTCAAGGAAATGGATTCTTCCTCTAGAGCTTCCCAGAGGAACCAGCATTAGAATTCACCAATAGAACTGTAATTCACAGCTTACAAATCAAAGGAGCTGGAAGGATGTTGGTGACTCAGTATCTAATTTCAACCCATGTTGTCTAGATCAAAAGTCTCAAGGGACTGCCCCACGATTCCACAGCAGGTCCAGGGCTGAGCCAAGAGGAGAACCAGAAGTTGGGGTTGCTGTTTCCAGGTACAGTAATGTCATGGCCCTTGTGGGCTTTCCTCCCTGGTTCCTTTAAACTGAGAGGACCTGGAAGCTCCCAGAACCACATGCTGCTGGACACAGAAATACATACTTGGAGCTCAGCCACACCAGGGTACGGGACATACCAGTTTGGCATCAATGCATTCTCCTTGCCCCTGAACATGACCCCGACATTGGTGGCGTGATGCCGAGAGGAATAGAAGTCCGTGTAGTCGCCTGCAGGGGAAAGGACAGAGATGCTGTCAGCGACCTGGATGCTGAAGAATGGGGAAGGGCCGGTTCCAAGGGTCAGGGTTGGGCAGTTGAGCCAGCAAGACTAGCCAGCAGGGGCTGGAGGCACATGCCCAGCAACACTGGCACATCCAAAAGCTATTTACACCACTGAAAATTTGTTTTGAGAACTCCCAAGTGAAAAATCAGAAACAAATTAGGGGATTTCCCTGGAAGTCCAGTGGTTAAGACTTCAAGCTTCCCACTGCAGGGGCACGGGTTTGATCCCTGGTCCGTGAACTAAAATCCTATATGCTGCACTTCATGGCCTAATAATAATAAATAAATAAAGGGTATCAAAAACAATTCCAAGTTAATAATAAAAATAAGTTCTTAAATTTGTAAAGATAATAATAAAAATAAAACAGATTTCCTGAAACAAACAATGAAATTTGCGAATGAATAGCTGATACCCCTCCCACCCACCAGCTCCGATTACCAGGCCTTTCCTCAGCTGTGACTACCCCTGGGTGGACTGGCGTCTTCCTTGTGTCTGTGTGTCCAGACCCTGGCAGCTCAGTTTAGGCCCCACCCCCTAGACCATGAAGCCACACCCACTCTCCCTAGCTGGACTGCCCCTCCTCCAAGTCCACTCAGCATCCAAGCCAGCCCTTCTCCCGGCCGGAGGGCTCCATGTCCCACTTGTGCCCTGGTCCTGAGTGTGCAGGTCTTATCCCTCTGCAAAACTGAAGCCATTTCAGAGCAGCCCCGCCCAGGCCACATTTTGTCTGACTCTCTCTCCTTGGTGGCTCAGACAGTAAAGAATCTGCCTGCAATGCAGGAGACCTGGGTTCAATCCCTGGATCAAGAAGATCCCCTAGAGAAGGGAATGGCAACCCACTCCAGTATTCTTGCCTGGAGAATCCAATGGACAGAGGAGCCAGCTGGGCTATGGTCTATTGGAGCCGCAAAGAGTCGGACATGACTGAGCAACTAACACACACATAGTGCCAAGAACAAGGTCTCAGTGGGGCCTGGTGATGAAGACTGGAACAGACTAGGTGGATTGCATGCTATAGGCACAGGCTCCCATAAGACAGGGAACTGCTCAAATACGCAGAAATAGTTTGCCTGTTTATCCTCCACAATCTCTCTTCCAAAAAAAATATATTACTAGTAGGTAAATTAAAAGTTCGACAGAGCCAGTACCAACAGTCTAGACTAGAAAAGGCAGTGGTGAAGGATGCATGCTTAGTGTCTGCTCAGTCATTCAGTTGTGTCTGACTCCTTTACAACCCCATGGACTGTAGCCTGCCAGGCTCCTCTGTTCATGGGATTTTCCAGGAAAGAATATTGGAGTGGGTTGTCATTTCCTCCTCCAGGAGATCTTCCTGACCCAGGGATCGATCCCAGGTCTCCTGAGTCTCCTGCATTGCAGGCGGATCCTTTATGCTGACCCACCTTATGAAGGATGAGAAGAGAGAAAAGTCTACGAGGGTCCGTTAGAGCAGGGGCACCCTGAGCTTTCATGGCTGCTTTCCATCTTCAGTCCCAAAGCACAGACAGAATAGCTGATATATTTGTTAGAAGCATAAATCCATAACAAGAAGGCACCACTGGCCAACTGGAAATCATAAGGGATTCCTGAAAGCCAAGCAGTGAGCCAAAATCCAGCAGGCCCTCAGGAGAGCATGGGAAGGCAGAGGGAGGGACTGAAGAGAGTGCAGGGGATTGAGTCCCTGCTGGCCATCCCCATCTTTACCCAGCTTCGCCCAAGCAGCCAATACCAGGAGACTGTGCCTGGGGTAAGGGGTGGGTCCGGGGAGCTGAGGTAATGCCTCCAGAGACTACAGCACTAGGCAGAAGCAGGGCAGTCTCCCCACAACCATGAAACAAAACCAGAGCTCCCCATCAGAAGTAGACCATGTCCCTTTCCTTGGGGCTGGTTATAGGAAAAGCTGCATTCACCAGCACCTTACAGAGGAGAGTTTCCTACACAAATAAAGATAAGCACAAGGGACTTCCCTGGTGGTCCAGTGGTTAAGAATTTGCCTTCCAATGCAGAGGATGTGGGTTCAATCCCTGGTCAAAGAACTAAGATCTCACATGCTACAGGGCAACTAAGCCTGCATGTTGCAAAGACCCAGTGCAACCCCAAAAAAGATGAGTACAAAAAACCCCAGAATCACCAAACATCCAGAAGAATCCTCACCATGAGAGAGATACTAATTCAACTCACAAAAGAAACGAAAGAGAGGAAGCAGGATTAATAGAGATGCGAGAAGGAGACTGAAAAAGAAGCATCCTTTAGGGGACCTTCCTGGTGGTCCAGTGGTTAAGACTCCATGCTTCCAATGCAGGGGGCGCAGGTTTGATCCCTGACCAGGGAACTAAGATTCCATATACCTTAGGGCGGGGCAGGAAAAAAAAAAAGAAGAAGAAGAATCCTTTAATATAGCTAATAAAAAAGGATGTTGCATCCACAAATCAAGAAGGGGTCTTTGGGGGACTTCCCTGGCAGTCCAGTGGTTAAGACTCTGTGCTTCCAATGCAGGGGGTGCACTGGGTGCAGGTTCAAACCCTAGTCAGGGAACTAAGATCCCACATGTGTGGCCAAAAAAAAAATAACAAAAAGAATTTTTTAAAGAAGAGGTCTTTGACGGAAAAAAATAATCTGGGATCTTAAAAATGAAAAGTGGCTGGACTGTGCCCACCTCAGAGTCGGGGAGGGGGTCCTGGGCTCCTGCCTGTCCTCCTCACTTCTTGGGGAAGCCTGGCTGGCTTCCTACCATTTGTTGCTGGACATGTAGAACCCTCTTGCATGATGGAAAGCATGTAAGACACAGAAAATCACTTACAAAGAAACAAAACTCCACGTTATAGCTCTTCTCTTAGTAACAGAAACATGGAAACAAGTGCCATTTTTCATAAAATCATAGGTCTCAGGGTCAGAAGGAACCTGCTTTAAAACGATGCCTTCAGGTAGATCATTCTATTGTCATTTCACAGATGAGCAAGGCCCACACAGTAGACAACATGCCCAAACCTGCCTGTGAATTCTGATTCTGCTGTTTCTTGCCTACGTGTAGCCTTGAGAAAGTCCCTTTGATACTTTAGAACTCAGTTTCTCCACTGGGAGTAATAATGCCAATCACAGGCATAAAAATTCAGTAAAGGAAACAATACATCTATATAATATGTCTTATCACAGTGCTTGGCACAACGCTGTTCTTGCTGTGCTGTCACGTCCAACTCTTTGCAGCCCCATGGACTACAGTGCACCAGGCTCCTCTGTCCATGAAATTCCCCAGGCAAGAAGACTGGAGTGGATTGCCATTTCCTCCTCCAGGGGATCTTCTCAATCCAGGCAGAGTCTTTACCACTGAGCCATCAGGGAAGCCCATGCCTGGCACACAGCAGGCCCCAAATAAAATCCCTTCCCTTACCCCACTGAGGGTCACTGCTGCCACGGTTATTCCACTTACAATTTCTCCTTTGAGAGAATTCAGGCAGACTCAAAGACTGAATCTTTTTTTAAATCATAATCTTTCCAAAAAATTATTAAAAACTTGTGTGAGACACTACAAAGTGTAGTAGAAGTGTATGTTGCTCCAGCATTTACTTTAGAACAACACGCTGCTGAATTTTGCAATAAGACCTGCCCAGGTAGGAGCTCAGGGTAGAACCAGCACACTATTTCAGAGCATTCCTGCCAAAGAAAATTAACAGCTTCTACTTCCTTGTTTGTTTTCAGTATCTATACACAAAATCCATTTCATGGTCACGTAAAAAGGATTGGAAAAGATGGTGTCCAGGCCAAGCTCTAAGACAGTGACAGAGGCAGAACCCCAGCCACTCACCCACTCACCCCACACCCCAGCCGGTGGTGCCTGCAGCCCAGTTTAGTGGGCAGGACCTCCTGTTACAAAAAGCTAAAAATAATATGGGGGACAATGTCATGTACTGGATACCAGTGATACACTTAAAAATCATGAAGATGGTCAATGCTGTGTAATGTGTATTTTATCACAATTTTTAAAACATTTTTTTAAAGACCTCCTAGACTACAAAACTGAGTGGTTTGTTTTAAGTGTGTGTGTGCCACATGGCATGTGAGATTCTAGTTCCCTGACCAGGGATCGAACCCGTGCCCCCTGCATTGGAAGCATCTAGTCTAAAACACTGAACGACCTGTGAAGTCTCTGATTTTCATTTAATAAAAGAATACGTGTTATGAAAAACTAATATGAGGGAAAGAATAATGAGGGGGAATACCAGCTGAGATAGACACAGTAGATCTGCATATGGTGTAATGTTATTTATATGAAATCACTAGGTGAGGTAAAACTGGGGACAGGCCATGGTTGCCTGGAGTGAGAGCAGGGACTGACTACAAATAGAAGCTTTGTGCTGACTGAGTGTTTTCCAATGTGATTGTGGGAGTGACTGCATGGCGGTATATATTGTCTAAAACTCATTAAACCGCACACTGACAATGGGAGAACTGTGGGCTGTGTAAATCATACCTCAGGAAAGCTGCTGCAAAGGTGGAGCATTTAGAAAGAAGTCAAAGGGAAGAACCAAGAGAAAGGACATGAAGGGGGAATGGGAGGAGAAGCGGGGAGCCCAGGGGTGGGTGATGATTAGAAGGGAAACGATTCCATTCTCACTATACTCGGGTTTGAGCTGTGAGCTTCTGAGCACATCATCCCAACTGCCTTTCATCCTCAAACCCTTAGATGAGGGGCAGTAAATATACTGAACCTGTGCGTGCCTGTCTTCTGGAAGATTATCCTCAAGGCAGGCCTTGGGGTGCTGCTCCAGGAAGTGGCCCATAGAAACAGGGGCAGAGGCAGAAGTCACATCTCCCCAGAAGCACTGGCAGGACCAACTGGCCTCTCAGCGCCCAGGAGCCCAGGCTGACTCAGCAGGCAGGCGCCGCCCCGCCCACCTCCCCCACCACCCGGGCTGGTGGACAAGCAGGAAGGGCTCAGCCTTCTGCCTGATCGTAACTCTCTGCTTTGGGCCAAGAGGGTTTGGACAACTGCAACTTGATGTGTGTGTGTGTGTGTGTGTGTGTGTAGGAATTCTCCAGAATGGCTCAATGGGTAAAGAATCTGCCTGCAGTGCAGGAGATGCGGGTTTGATCACTGGGTCAGGAAG
This sequence comes from Muntiacus reevesi, assembly GCF_963930625.1. NCBI lineage: Eukaryota > Metazoa > Chordata > Mammalia > Artiodactyla > Cervidae > Muntiacus > Muntiacus reevesi. Next base: position 24,430,666 of record NC_089263.1, on the reverse strand, counting down.
ATCCCCTGGAAGAGGAATTGGTAACCCACTCCAGTATTCTGGCCTGGAGAATTCCACAGACAGAGGAGCCTGGGGGGCTACAACCCAAGGGTCGCAAAGAGTCGGACATGACTAAGTAGCAGCAGCAGCAGCAGCATCATATATATCTATATATAATTTATTTGGCTGTGTCTGGTCTTACGGATTGTGGGACCTAGTTCCCTGATCAGGGATGGAACCTGGGTCCCCTGCATTGGGAGTGTGGAGTCCTAGCCACTGGACCCCCAGGAAAGCCCTTAGACAACTGCAACTTTCAGAGTGAAACTCCAATCAGACATCCAACCCACGGCTCAACCTGGGGCCCTCCAGGACCCTCCGGCCTCTCTCCTTGAGCTTTGAAGCCGCTGACTCGTGGACTGCGCTCTGGGCACCCCCACCACAGCCCTCTGGGAAAGGAGAGTGAGTTCCTGCACACACAGGGAGCCAGGGAGCCAGGTACAAATCTAAGCAGGGAGCAACTACCCTCAGTGAAAGTGCTGGCCTTTAGAGACGCCTGGGTCAAGGCTGGGCCTGGGTCCCTGACGGGGAGGCCTTGACAGCCCCAGAGCCCCTTCTCTGTGACCTTCCCCACAGGAAGCAGGGACAGGGCCCTGGGCAAGCAGCTGCTCCATGCACATCCTGTTAAAGAGACTAGACTCACCTATGGCAGCTGGAAGATACATCGTAGCGGAAGCCTGGGATGTGAACGCACTGAAACACCAAAGAAGGGGCTTCAGGGTCAAGCATGCAGCAAAGCAGGGTCCCTGCTCTGATCATCCACAGGCTCAGCCTGGATCATGCCCCAAATCCTGCTCATGATCTGCAGTGAGCACTTCCAGGCAGGCCTGGTGCCTCACCAGGATAGACGTCCACCCACTAAAGGCAAGGTGCCTCCCTCCTGCTTCTATGTTCCACTCTAGGAAATGAACCAAATTACCCCTAATTTGGAAACCAGACAAGCACATGAATGATGCTGATGAGGAATAGTTGAGTGAAAAGAGGGGGGCTGGCATGGGGGGCGGTGCCAGACATGGCCTGGACACCCCAGTCCATCAAGAGAGGTAATCCCCATTGGCCCAGAGCCCTCCCACCAAAATGTGCCCCAGATGAGGCCAAAGCAGCCGGGCCATGACTCAGAATGTCCCTGATGACCACACTGTCCCCCTCTGCCCAGGCAGATCTCCTTATCCCTGCCCACCAAGGTCCACGGACTCCTCACCGCTGCCGAAGCTCCACGTCATCTCTGAGCCTGGCTTGGCTGGCAGACAGCAGGTTCTGCAAGAATGCTCTCGCCTCCTTCCAGGCAGCCTGACCCAGGCCCATGAAGCTGTTGAGAGTTGGCTAGGACCAAGATGGGGAGGAAGAAAAGGTGATCACCGGTGGAAAAGCCCCTTGCACTACCCCTCCTATTGACAGGAGCCAGCCTAGCAGCTCTCTGGGGCCCCTGTCACTTATCTCCAGTTCATTCAAACCTTCAGGACTGTAGTTCTTAGTTTCATCATTTGTTCATCAAGTGGAGGAGACGTGTCATTGCTCCTATTGGGGTTTCAACCCCACATGGCTTTATAGGCAATTGGCCAAACCCAAGAGCTGCCTTCTGAGATGGCTGCCCTGTTAAACTTGGCCCAGCCTGCAATGAAAATGGCTCGTTCCTCCAGTGGAGGCCTTCAGTCTGCAGGGGTCTTGCACCAACCCCCTTCACATGAGCTAAGAAAAGGTTTCTGAGCCACTGAGGTGAGGCCTAAAAAGCACTTGTGGATTTTCAAGGCCAGAGTTCGAGTCCTGGCTCCAATCCTGGCAGCGATGTGACCTGGGAGAATTGTGTCTTGTTTCAAATTAGACCCTCATCAAATCTAATGAGGATGCCATCCCTATGCCAGAGGGTCATTGTGAGCATTGAATGAGAGGTATGTGTAAAACTCCTGACGCATAGGGAGGTACTCAATAAATATCAACTTCCTTCCGTGGAAGGAGAGGATGCACATCAAAGCACTTAGACAGGGACTTCCCTGGTGTTCCAGTGGCTAAGATTCTGCACGTCCAGTGCAGGGGGACTGAGTGTGATCCCTGGTCAGGGAACTAGATCCCACATGCTGCAAATACTCTACACGCAGCAGCAAAGATACCCTGTGCTGCAACTAAGACCTGTGCAAATAAGTAAATAAATATTTTTTTTAAAAAAAGCATTTGACCATTCACAGGGGAGTATATTCATATCCATTGCCCATGTACGTGTCCTTCAGGCTGACTTCTAAAGTGGTGGCAACAAAGAGGGCACTTGGGGTCAGCTGTCCATTCCTCCTAGGCTGTATTTAAACCTAGAGAGTGGAGCTCCTGGTTTCCTCCCTCAGAGGGCCCAGCACCAGCCTGGAACAAGCAGAGACTCAAGCGTCTTAAAATGAGGAAATGAACCAGTTGTTGGAGAGCTTCATGTCAGAGACAACTGGGGGGGGGGGGGGGGGGGGCCAGGCCTGTGGAGAGACTGACAGTCATCTCACCTCAGAACTCACCCTACAGGTTACCAAGGCTGCCTCCTGCCAGCCTGTCTGTCTCATAACAACCTCAAACTTATCCAAGGAGTCTACCTGCAATGCAGGAGACCCAGGTTTGATCCCTAGGCCAGTAAGATCCCGTGGAGGAGGGCATGGCAACCAACTCCAGTATTCTTGCCTGGAGAATCCCATGGACAAAGGAGCCTGGCTAGCTATAGTCTATGGGATCAAAAAGAGTTGGATACAACTGAATGATTGACTATCCAAGGAAAATCCCTGAGATCTCAAGGCACCACCGCTGTCAGAAATGCAAGGCAGGGACTTCTCTGGTGGTCCAGGACTGCGCACTCCCAATACAGGGGGCCTGGATTTGATCTCTGGTCAGGGAACTAGATCCCCATTATGCAACAAAGATCCTGCCTGCCACAACTAAGACCTGGCACAGCTAAATAGATTTTTAAAAAGAAAAGAAATGGAAGGTAAAGAGCATTTTCTTTTTTTGTTGTTGTTGTTTGTTTTGTTTTTTGAAGAGCATTTTCTTAGTGGCATTTGCAACAAATGGCCACTGAGATCCAGGGCAAGCCACATCCCAATGTTCTACCTTATCAAAGACATCCTGGTGTCCGGAGAGGATCGGCCCAGTGAAGAGGTGCTTGATGACACTGAGGTCCAGGATCTGGTCCCCAATGGCCACGCCGATCCTTGGTCTTGGCTGGAAGGAAGATGGCATGGTCAGCACTGGGAGCAGTTGGCCGGGCTGGGCTCACTTACCCAGCAAGTCTGTCTATCTAAGAGCCCAAGGGCCCTGCTTTATAGATGGCCCTCTGTGGAGAGGAAGGGCTTCCCAGGTGGCTCAGTGGGTAAAGAATCTGCCTGCAATGTAGCAGATGCATAAGATTCAGGTTCTATTGCTGGGTCAGGAAGATCCCCTGGAGGAGAGCATGGCAAGCCATTCCAGTATTCTTGCCTGGAGAATCCCATGAACAGAGAAGCCTGGGGGGCTCAATGCATGGGGTTGCAAAGAGTCCAACACAACTGAAACAACTATGCAAGCATGTACACTGTGGAGAGGGGCTGAGGAATTGGATCCTTAGCACCATACCCCAGCTGCTTTTGCCTCTCAGAGGGCTGAAATTGACCCTGTCATCTCTGTCTGGGCAGAGCCTGGCACCATCTCTGCCTTGAGGACACAAAGAGGAAAGAATCTGTTTCCTGCATAATCCAAGCCCCTTATCCAGGCAAAGACCCCAGCAAAGTTTCTCAGGTGTCACTTAAATGCCTCTGGTGACAGAGAGCTCACCACCTCACCAGGCAACTGGATTATTTCTTAAGTTAAACCTAGGCCTTCCCTTGGGGGCAATTCCTCTGCACAGCAGAGCAGAGAGTGTCCCAGGCACAGAGGAGGGTCAGGGGCTTGGGTTAATGTACTCTCTTATGACTCAATCAGAGCAGAGTTCAAGTCATGAGGGGGCAGGAAGCCAGACTGTTCAGAATATTCAAGGGAAGTTCCTTTCTGTACCATTAGATCCAGGCTTTAAGCCTGAGTGTGAAGATGTCTCAAGTATTTGTCAAAGCCTGGCCTTTGTTCCCAAGGTGCTGAACTTGATTTATCAATGAGGAATCCAAGAGGGACTTCCCTGGTGGTCCAATGGTTAAGATTCTACCTTGCAATGCAGGGGGCACAGGTTCAATCCCTAGACAGGGAACTAGGATCCCTCATGCCATGGAGCATCTAAGCCCACATGCCACAAATACTGAGCCCACATGCCAGTGTGCAGCAACTAAAGATCTCAAATGACACAATGAAGATCCTATGAGCCACAACTAAGATCCGGCACAGCCAAATAAATAAATAGAAAGTATTTGACTCTTGGTAAAGCTTTAAAAAAACAAACAAACAAAGAAGGAACCTGAGAGCATGTCTGCAGACTCAACCAGCTGGGCTTGTCCTGAGTTGACCTTCCAGTTCTCCTGAACTACCAGCTTTGCCATCTCAGGTCCAGTGAGTTTAAGAGGTAGGGCTACCGACTGGCTTTATCTCCACTGGCTGCTCATTCTGGGGGACTAGGACAAGATGGTTACCTCTCCACGCACATCAGCCCCTGGGACAGGTGTAGACCAGAGCCACACCCTCACCCGGCCCTGAGGCCCCAGGCCACCCGGGAGGAGGCTGCCTGGAGAACCAAGCGCCTCATTTCCAGCTCCACTGCTAGCTCCCTGGGCCTCAGACTCCCTGGACAATGAGCTGAGCCACATGGACCCCTGGGGGGTGCCCGCTAAGGGGATCTGCAGGTGGACCCTTGAGCCATTTCTCTGACCCTGGCGCCCACAATCTGCTGGAGGAAGAAGGGAACTGAGGCCACTAGCAGCAGCCAAGACCTAATCATAATCATAAGCTTGCTTCCTCAGCTGCAAGTAAAGGTGAGAAGCAGCTTGTGTGTTCCAACCCTGACCTAGGACTCGAGATAGCAAGTCCCTCCATTAATTGTTGGGACTACTCTTTTTTTATGGCAGTATACTTGCTCTATGATTTTGTTTAGCTTCTGCTATACAGCAAAGTGAATCAGCCATATGTACATATATCCCCGTCCCACCCCTCTAAGTCATCACAGAGCACCAAGCTGAGCTTCCTATGCTACGCAACAGCTTTCCACTAGTAGTGTACATATGTCAAGAATACTGGAGTGGGTTGCCATTTCCTTCTCCAGGGGATCTTCCCAACCAAGGGATCAAACCCACGCCTCTTACATCTCCTGCATTGGTTGGCAGGTTCTTTACCACTAGTACCATCTGGGAACCCTTGTTCACTACTGTTCCACCCAAATGATGCACGGCTGGCATCTGGCATGGAGGAGAGGGAGGACTTTGTCTTGGCGACCAGACCAGTCTGGAGAAGTGGTCACCACCTCTGGAATGTCCAGCGCCTGCAGCCAGAGCTTCGACACAGCCAGTTCCACTTGAAGGGCCTCAGCCTTTTGGAATGCCAAGGGAGCCAACTCACAACCTCCAGCATTCTTTTTAGAAGGCAGTGAACCTCTGTACAGTGGCTGTCCTTGCACAGTCTAATATGAAAACAGCTGGGGCATGGAGTCTGCAAGCTACTGGCCACACTCTAAGGAGCATTCATTCTCGAGTTCTCTGGGATAGCAAGTCAGAGCACGCCCCCTGCCTCTTGCAAAGGCTTCTGCCTAAGCGATTTGTCCTCCAGATTTGGCCCCTGAGGAAAAGTGCGGACCCTCGGCTGAAAGCAGAATGTTAGAGGAGTGCAGGGGGCGGTGGCGGGGGTGGGGAGGGTGCTGGCCAGTAGAGTGTGCTTGGCCAACACAGGTTAAGGTTTAACCTGCCTCTGGCCCTTCAGGGGACTGTTAACCTTTGGCATCCTTGTGACATCTGGTCAGGCTTGGCAGTTGTGAAACCACACGCTGACTCTTCTAGATCCAAGCATTTGCTGCACATGGGGACAAGGATCAGTCATAGGGGCAGGAAACCACTTTGCTAACTGCCACAAGCTCCATTTAGCAGACGGTTCCTGAACACTGCTGGGCACCATCAGGTTTGGGAGTTCAAGGCTTCTCAGAGATAATCAGGGGCTTACCATGAAAGTTGGGAGCAGAAAGCTAAGCCAAAAAGGCCATGAATGAATCCAAGGGAATCTGCTTTCCCCACCCACAGAACTTATTATATGTTTGTTGATAAACCCCACAGTTTTCAAGATTTCTTTCTGCCCATCAGACTACACTTACTAAGTGAAATTTCATTTCCCTACCCCCAAAGGGCTTCTGATCAGCAAGGGAATGCCAGGGAGCTCAAGAAGCTGAAACAAGGCCAGTTGGAGGTAAAGAAATTAACTTCTAGGATCCCAGGCCTCTGATGTGAATGAACTCATCCCTTTGAGTTACTAAGTATACCGGGTCAATGAATATTTCTAAGGTGAGGGGCTAACATGGAGGATGAACAACCGGCCATAATGTGGTGTCTCCAGCGAAGGAAACAGAGCGAAATGACTTCGGAGTAGGCAGTAAGACTGCGCTTCAACTTCTCTGTAATAATAATATTTAATATAACTTGCTCTGCTTGCCTGAGAGGGAGAGCCATGCTTCATTTTGCATTTAATTTTTGTGCAAATGTGCAGAAACAGGCTGACGGTTTCAACAACTCACATCTGGAAAGCTACCAGGAGCGATCTGAACCAACAGCAGGAGGGATCCTAACCAACCTTCACCCTCGGCGATCAGCCCCAGCCTCCAGCCCCCTCCCAAGGCACTCCCAGAAGGGGAGGCACCGCTCATGGGGCCCCAACGACCCCGGGGGTCTTCGCGAGGGGCGACGAGCCGGGAAACGACGGGCCCCACATCCAGCTCGGTCGGGTGCCGGCAAGAGGGGGCAAGGCTGGACTGAGGCCAGGGGCGGGGCAGGAGGGTGGGGGTCCCGGGCGGAGGGGACGCCCTCCCTCCCCGCTCCCGGAAGCGCGCGCAGCAGCTCACGTTGCCTCGGGTGGAGAAGACGCCGTAGGGCAGATTGTGAATGGGGAAGTCAGAATCCTCGGCCACCGGGACGAAAGACATACTGGCGAGCACGGAACAGGGAGGCAGGGTGCGCGCGGCCTGCGGGACAGGACTCGCAGAGACGGGCAGGCTGGGCCACGCCCCCTGCGGATTCCGCCCCCTCAGACCCCCGCCTCCCGCCAGAGCTGAGCCGGTGACACAGCAGGGCCCGGCCCGCCCCTTTCGAGGGCTCCGCCCCTCCCCGAACCCCTCCCACAAGAGACGCCCCTCGCTGAGCCCCGCCCCCCAAGGGACCGCCTCTTTCCAAGAGGACGCCCTCTCGGGGCCCCGCCCACCACAAGACCTCCCCTTCTCGAGCCCCGCCTCTCTTGAGGCCCCGCCCCTCCACGAGGCCTGTTCCTCAGCAAATTCCAACTCGGCAATATCCATCCTGTCCCTCCCACTACAGCTTTGCCTCTGCGCAGCCCAGCCTCCTCTTAGAGGGCCCTCCGACCTCGGTCCAGCTGCCGAGGGCAGGGCCCCTGTTCCTACCGAGAGCAACACCCATCTTGGCATTTAAGGTTCTTGCCCCGGGTGACTTCAGCCTCATCCCGCACCCCACCCCACCCCCTCCCCCCCGCTACATGACCCGATCTTCAGCTCAACACGAGCTCAACACGAGCTCAACACGAACTCAACACGAGCTCAACACGAGTCTTGTCGGCTGTCCTGGTCACAGCAGACACTCAGAAGCCAGACGGCGCTTCCCGGGCTGGAGCTATGTTTTCAGTCACATCTTTTCTGCCTTCATCAGCTATGCTCATCTGTCAGCTATGGCATTTTCACTTTATCGGTGAAAGAAACAGGCATGCCTGTTTGGAAGGCCTAAACTAATGAAAATTAATATTCTAGAAAATCTAAGTCACCTGTTTATTTCACATTCCAGTGTTTAAATGACATTGATAAGCTGTTTGACCTTGGACAAGTTACTGAACCCCTTTCTTTCTCAGTTCTCTTCTCTGAATGAGGTTGATAATAATGGTTTCTACTTGACAGAGTTGATAGAATTGAATGAATCGTGGAGTATCTGTGGAGCTTCTGGCATACAGTAGTTCTACGTGTTTGAGTGTAAAGTTTGAAAAGAGAGACTGAGGGGGAAAATATAGAAAGAAAAGGAAGAGAAGGAAAGGGAGTGAGGGAGGATAAAAGAAGGGAGAGAGGGGAGAGGAAGAACAAATTTACACGGTAATACTCTTTCCAGTTCTGGAAAGGATGAAGCTAAAAGGATGAAGATTTGAGAGCCACCTCTGACAGTACCCTCTCCAACCATCTGTTTCCTCATCTGTAAAAAAATTGTTGTTCACTTGCTCAGTCCTGTCTGACTCTACAGCACACCAAGCTTCCTCCTTCACTATCTCCCAGAGTTTGCTCAAACTCCTGTCCATTGAGTTGGTGATGCCATCCAACCATCTCATCCTCTGTCGCTCCCTTCTCCTGTCTTCAGTCTTTCCCAACATTTCCAATGAATTGATTCTTTGCATCAGATGGTCAAAGTATTGGAGCTTCACCTTCAGCATCAGTCCTTCCAATGAATATTCAGGGTTGATTTCCTTTAGGATTGACTGGTTTGATCTCCTTGTTGTCCAAGGGACTCTCAAGAGTCTTCTCCAAAAAGAGAGGTACCAATAATACCTACTCAAGGATTTCTGTGTTAGTCAAATAATGCCTGGCATAGACTTGGTTATCAATTAACTACTTTTTCCTCCCAAGGGACATTCAACCAGAGAGGTAACCATTTCTTAGTGTTTGAGTTTTGCTTTTCTTCTTTAAGAAAACAATCAGAAAAGGAGAGAGTATAGCGGTTAAGGTAAAGTGGTCAGCACTGACATTTATAATAGGAATGCAAATTTCTCACAAACTTCTCAAAGTATTTTTTAAGTGAGTTAAAATTATTAAAATATAGGCTGCACAATACATATCAATACACAAATCAGTATTTGAAACACTGGCTTTTGATTAATTTGCTTGGAAATTCGTACAACCTTAGAGGCAAAAGTTAATGAATTAATTGATATGCAAGCAGAGCTGATTGAGTACATTTGAAAACAAATTTAAGCCAAAATCCTACAAATTATTATTTGAAAAAAATTTATTTTTTATTTATTTATTTGGCTATGCCAGGTGTTAGTTGTGGCACATGGAATCTTTAGTTGTAGCATTTGAACTCTTAGTTCCAGCATGTGGGATCTAGTTCCACTACCAGGGATCAAACCTGGGCCCTCTGCATTGGGAGCGCAGAGTTTTAGCCACTGGACCACCAGAGAAGTCCCCTAGAAATTATTTTAAAAGAGCATCTTAAAGATTGGAGAATCATCCTAAGGTTTGTAAATATAACCCTTTCCCTTCAAAAACATCTCATAATGAATAATAAACAGAAAGATCAAAAAGAAAATAAGAAGTTGCACCTCCTTTTCCTGCAACATCTTGCCCTATATCTCCTGTCATCCACTGTCCAACTCCTTAAATCAGATTCAATTATCTTCATTCTTGAAGCACGCATTTGTCAACAGCCAGTCCCAAGTCCCCCAGCAGTTCTTCCCTGTCTTCCTACCTCTGTCCTCACCTCTAAAACAATGCTGCCATTTCAATGAGATCAGCAGTAATGTGCGTACCAAGTATCTTCCTGTTAAAATCAAGTACTAAAATTGTGAGTGACACATAAAGAGGGAAGGGGAGGAAGGGAAAGGGGAGGGAGGGAAAGGGGAGAGGAGGGAAGGAGGGAAAGAATGTTAGGGAGAGTTCAAGGCTTTGTCATCACTCTGTCCAGTCAGCTAGAACTTTTCAGAAACAAAGTTACATCTAGGGCTCTGAGAACACAACATGACAAGGTTATCTGTGTGGGTGCTTCAGACACACTTTTTAAAAATTGGGGTTTAGTTGCTTTACAATGTTGCCTTGGCTTCTGTTGTACAAGGAAAGTGAAATCAGCTATTGTTCAGTCGCTAGTCCACGGACTCTCTGCGATCCCCTGGACTGCAGCATGCCAGGCTTCCCTGTCCTTCACCACTCTCAGGAAGTTTGCTCAAATTCAGGTTTGAGCTATATTTATACATATATCCCGTCCTTCTTGAGCCTCCTTCCCACGCCCCCATCCTACCCCTCTACATCATCTCAGAGCATTGACCTGAGCTCCCTGGGCTATATAGCAGCTTCCTGCCAGCTGTCTGTTTTACAAACAGGTCGTGAAACTCAATATCAAAACACCCAAACAATCCAATTCACAAATGCGCAAAAGACCTAAATAGACATTTCTGCAAAGAAGACATATAAATGGCCAAAAGGTACACAAAAAAATGCTCAGGCACAGTTAACCATCCAGGATGCTGTCAGATCCTAGCACAGTTAAAAAAAAGTAGTCAGTAGTCAGGCAAGGGTAAACTCTGCAGAGTTAGAGGGGGAATGTAGCCAATATTTTATAATAACTATAAATAGAATATAAGCTTTAAAATTGTGTCATTATATCATACACTTGTAACATATTGTATATATTATATAACTATATTTCAATTTTTAAAAATTAAAACACAAGTTTTCAGAATTAGGAAGGCTGTCCTGCAGGTTGGCTTGGAAGGAGAAGGGACTGGGTCGGTGGGAACATATGAGATAAGATGGCCTGGAATCAGAAGGCCTGGGATGAGGGGGCGTTACAAGAGGCTGACCCCCTTTCCTAGGCCCAGCGATGATTGAGGCTGACAAATGATTACCCTGTAAGAGGTTCAGTCTGGCTCAGCCACTTCTTGGTTCTCATCTCCTGTCCTGAGTACCTCTGCCAAGGGTGGGCCTTGATTTTGGTTAAGTCCGCCCTGGGAAAGAAGGAATGAAGGGCAGTCTCTGGAAATGGTAGGTGGTCTGACTCATTTTCATAGGTTCTGTCATGGTCCCTGTGCGGGTTGGGAAAAGAATTTTCAGACATAAGATGGAATGAGAGGAAAACGGTTTATTAGAATAGAGGCACTGTTGGAATAGCGGGCAGGCTCAAGGGAGAGCGACACCTTTCATGGGCTAGTAGCCAATTTTTATAGCCTCAAGACAAAGAAACTTCCTGCTGGGAGGATGGCATTAGGTAGGTGATTGGTTAGGATGCTGTAGTGTGGGTGCATGCGTGTGTGCCAAATCACTTCAGTCGTGTCTGACTCTTTGAGACGCTATGGACTGTAGCCCCCCAGGCTTCTCTATCCATAGGATTCTCCAGGCAAGAATACTGGCATGGGTTGCCATGCCCTCCTTCAGGGGATCTTCCCGATCAGGGATTGAACCCATGTCTCCTGTGGCTCCTGCATTACAGGCAGATTCTTTACCACTGAGCCACTGGGGAAACCCTACAGAGTGGGTATTTTACCTAATTTGGAGTCAGGGAGCTGGTTGGTTTAGGTCAGGGGGGCTCACGGCAACAATTGCTATGGGGGTCGGTCAGTTCTGAGATGACCCTGGCACAGGGCTTCACATCTGTGACTTTGGTACAGGGCTCTGGATGTGGAACCTCTCCACAGGTTCCAGAAAGGGGGAAAAGAAAGAGGAAAGGGTCCAAACTCTGTTCTATGGCTTTATTATAAGAAGCCTTCTGAATGGCGTAACAGAGCAGAAGGTCTCTTCCCCTCCACTCCCATGTCCTCAGCCTACCTTTTCTCTCTTAGCCAAAGAATAAGTTGAATCAGAGAAGTGAGAAAATGCAGAAGCAAAGAAAAGTAGTCAAATAGGACAAAACAATAGTTGAATCAGTAGACAAAGTCAAGGACCTTTCATTCCTTCTCAAGGGCTACAGATAATATTCTGCACCATGTCGTGTGAGCGCTCCTGTACTGATAGAGACTGAAACCCCTACCAGGTGGAAGAAGTTAGCCACATGATGACCAGGCTGTGGCCATGACATTAAGCTGCCACACACTTCCAAGAACTGGCCTCAAAGAAATGAAAACAAACCGACACTGGAACCGAAGATTAACCATACCTCAAACAATCAAGATGACTCTGGTCAGACCACCCATGACTAATTTGAAGACGACTGTGGAGCTGACTGTGTTGTTTCTGCACGGAGCCCTCTCCCTCGGTCTATAAGAGGTCCTGCCCACTGTTTGTCAGTGGGGGGCAGCCAGCCTTTGGACAGGAATCTGCCTACCCCACCCCACTCTCTGCTGGCATCCAAACTTTCCTTTCCACCAACCTGGCTTCTTCACTGGCTTTTGAGTGAGGAGCAGCCAGACTCTTATTTTTGGTTCCCCTTCCAGGTACCACCTAATACCTACCGAATTCTAGCGACTCTTTAGCTGCAAGGCAATGAACTATTTGGGCTTCCTAGGATGGCTCAGTGGTGAAGATTCCGCCTGCCAATACAAGAGGCACAGGAGACTTGGGTTAGATCCCTGAGTTGGGACGATCCCCTGGAGGAGGGCATGGCAACCCACACCAGTAGTCTTGCCTGGAGAATCCCATGGAGCTTTGTGGGCTACAGTCCATACAGTAGCCAAGAGTTGGACATGACTACGTGACTAAGTACACACAATGAACTATTTGCTTGTTCCATACTGGCCTGGTCTCTCCCCTTAGAGACAGGACCTGTCTTACTCTTTGTGTAGCTTTGTTAACGCCCAGTAAAAATGGTTGGCACAGAATAGGTGCTCCATAAATACTTACGTAAATAATACAAAACTGCTGACTAATAGCAATTAATCAATAACCAATGAGCACCCCCACCTCATCCAGGCATTGGGGATAGTGCACAACTGCTTCCTTATTTACTGAATGAGTGCTGTCTGAGCGACGGGCCAGGAACTTCCACTGAACACATGAGCTAGCAAAGCCTAGATTACAAAAGCTTCAGTTGTGTTTGACTCTTTGAGACCCCATTGACTGTAGTCCACCAGGCTCCTCTGTCCATGATTCTCCAGGCAAGAATACTGGAGTGGATTGCCATTTCCTTCTCTGATAAAAAGCCATGTAGAGAGAAAATCAACAACCTTTTGGGGGAAGGGCATGGGGCTGATGTGTATGTGAGAAGGGGTGTGGGCGTGAGATGGCTGTAGAGAGAGTAAGATTTCATAGTTTTAAAATAGACTTGCCAACCCACTAATTATATATAGTGTCTGAAAAGTACCAAAGCTGTTCTCTATTTGGAAAAAAAACTGAAGTAAATAACTTGCAAGTACACTGTATTTTCTTTCTCCTCTTCTGGGAGGGAGTGTGTTGAGCATGTACAACAATCTTAAAAAAAGAATTTTAAAGAAAAAAATGTTGCCTGTAATCCCGCCATCCTGCAGTTTTTACGTTTTCATGTTATTTGCTCATTCTATTTGTATGTGCATGATTTTTTCCATCTTTACAGAAAGGCCATTTTTCAATCTTTCCTTAGACTTCTCTCCTGAACATTTTTTCTTGTGGCCAAATTAGCTTCATTATTATTTTCATCAGCTGAAGAAATTGCAGTGCTTGAGACTGTTGTAGTACTGGAGCCATGGAGATCTGCACGCACAAAATGTTTTCCTTTTCTTACTCTGCTTGTTAGAGGGTAAATTCCTGGGTGGCATGGTCTGGATGCTTTCAGGACTAGAGGTGAGTCTGGCACCTCCATCATGAAGGGCTGGTTTGAGCCTCTGTAGCACTAAGCTCGGTGCCTCCCTCGGATGCAAAAGTGCAGCACAGGAGACTCCAGCAGCTGCCTCTGACTCTCAGAACCGGAGAGGGCTTTCTGAACAGAGAGAAAATGTCTTGCCCACAGGCTGGCCCCTGCCATTCAGACGAGTAGGATGTGGAGCTGCCTGCACTTGGAGCAGGGGAGTTGCCTTTTTGAGCAACTCTCAGGAGTCTGTCCATTCCCCTTCTCCCCACCCTACAAATTTCCCTTGCACATGAGCTACCTGAGCTCAGTCAGTTCCAAGGTCCTCTAAATGTTGAACTCCTTGCAGAGAACCGAATGCCGCTCACGTGTGCCCAATATATAGCCTTCTGACGCTAAAGTGTATGGTATAAAAGCCAAGTCCATGGTGTGCCAAGAAAACGTGTGCTGCTTTGTTTAGTTGTGTCCAACTCTTTGGGACCCCATGGACTGAAGCCCACCAGGATACTCTGTCCACGAAATTTTCCATGCAAGAACACTGGAGTGAGTTGCCATTTCCTTCTCCGGGGGATGGAACCTGTCTCTTGCATCTCCTCCATTGGCAGGTGGATTCTTTACCACTAGCGCCACCTGGGGAGTCCGACACATAGTGTGCCCTCTAAAATATGCACTATGAGCATTTCTGAGCTAGAGCCTTAAGAAGAGAAGACATTTGCTTCATTGAAGTGCTTTGTCTTTTATCATAGTTCCCTTTTTCTCGACTATTCTGAACAGACCTAAATGAACCAGCTCAACAAGGGCTAGGTTTTCTGCAAACTTTCTTCTTTCCGGCCCTCTTTTTTTGTGTGTCTTTAGCCTGCTTTTAATTGTTGCAGGTACTGTTCATCCATGTTTTAATGGAATACTACCTCAAAGCTATTTCTCATTGTTTTTTAAACATATGCCAGCTGAGTTGGCCTTTTTTTTAACTGGACCATTTTTAAAGTCTTTATTGCATTTGTTACAATATTACTTCTGACTTCTTCCGGTTTTTAGGCCTGGAGGCACCAAAGGATTAGCTCCCTAACTGGGAATCAAACCTGCACACTCTGCGTTGAAAGGTGGTCTAAGCCCCTGACCCCCAGGAAAGTCCCAGGGGGTTGCTTTTCGTGTTGTAGGATTCTACAAGTTTGGACAGAGGCATAGTTATGTACCCAGCATTACAATGTCGTGGAAGCTGTTTCCCTGCCTTAAAACCCTGTGCTTCACCTTTTCATCCCTTCCTTTTTCTACCTGAACGCAGAGCTCCTCTTGAGACTGCAGTTTTGCCTTTTCCAGAATGTCATATATTAGCGAGTCTTTTTGGACTGCTTCACTGAGCAATATATATTTAAGTTTCCTTCATGTCTTTTTGTGTCTTGATGGCTCATTTCTTTTTATTGCTAAATACCATTTCATTATACAGATGTACTATAGTTTATGGGAACATATGAAGGACACCTTGGCTAATTTTTGGCAATTATGGATAAATAAAGCTGCTAAAAACATTTGGGTGCAGGTTTTGGTGTAGACATGGTCTTTAATTCATTTGGACAAATATCTAGGAGTGCAACTAACTGCTTGTCTGCAAGACCATGGTTAACTTTAAGAGACTGCCCAACTTCTTCCTCTGTCCCATGTTGCGTTCCCATCACCAATGAATTCAAATTCCTGTTGCGCCACATCCTTGATAGCATTTGGTGTTGTATTTTGGATTTTAGCTATTCTTGTAGGTATTAGTGCCATCTTTTTAATTTGCTATTCTCCAATGACATATTGACCACCTTTTTGTTTTATCTGCCATCTGTGTATCTTCTTTGATGAGATGTCTAGATATTCTGACCATTTTTTAACTGGATTTGTTTTCTTACAGTTATTTTTTATTTAGGGTTAAGTCTTTTGTCACTGTGTTTTGCTAATATTTTCTCCCAGTCTGCGGCTTGTCTTTTTGTTCTCTTGGCAATGGCTTTTGCAGAGAAATTTTTAACTTTGAAGTTCAACTTACCCATTTTTTTCTTTCCATGAATTGTGGTTTGGGTGTTTCATTTAAAAAAAACAAAAACATTAGAAACAGCCTACCTTAGAAATGGTGGGCATACTAGTAAGCTGAGTTACTTAGAACTAACGTCTCAATTAAGCAATTTGTATAATAATCTTTAAAAAGGATGACCTCTTTTGACTTAAGTATCTGGGGCTTTCTCCTAAATAAAAGTTTTAAGGAATAAATCATGTACGTGGGAAAAACATATCAAAACAAAAAACCGTCACCCAGACTTCCGACTTTAACATGTGGTCACCTAAAACTCTTTGTAATTAAGACTGTGGACTTCGGGTACTTCTATTTTGTTGTCTCTAGGGCCCACTAGTTGTGATCACTATTTATAATCCATTGTAAGAATATATCACATTTTATCCGTTCTTCAAAGGGGAATTTCGAGTGGTTTCTGGGTTTTTGCTTTCTGTAAACAAGGCTTTGAAAATTGCTGTACCTGTGTACTGTTTTCTATATGCAGGTTTTTCTGGGGCATACTTAAGAGTAAAATTTGTGGATTATAGGATGTTTGAAAGTCCAGTTTTAAAAGGTACTAGTTTCCAAACCATCCTAAAGACTGAATCACTTTTGGTTAATGTCAGCAACCCTTCAAACACTAGATACTGCTAGACACTTTTAAATCTTTGTCAACTGAATGGGTATAAAATAGTATCTGAATTGTGGTATTGATTTGCATTTTAATTTTTCCTGGTTTGTAACTTGGCTTTTCACTTTCTTTGATGGTTTTACCATAAGGTATTTTTGGTTTAAAATGCCTCATTTTAATAGACAAATTCATCAGTAACACTTGCAGTCCATGCTTTGTGTCTTATATAGTCCTTCTATACCCCAGGTTGAAGCAGTAATCATCTTTTTTTTGAGAGTTAGAAAATTTTGTTTTACATTTAATTCATGAAATTTTTCACTGTGGTATGAGATAGGGAACAATTTTCACCTCTTTTCTATGCTGATGACCAGTTGGGCTAGCGGTCATGATCACAGTCTCCTTCCCCCAGTGTGGTGTGCCGTATCTCTTATACCCAATTCATCTCATGCATGGATTTTTTGGGGCATTTTGGTCTAATCTGTTAGGATTCTGTACGACCCTTACTGAATACCATGCTATTTTAATGAACGTGGCTTCATGATGAGTCTTACATTGAGAGTGGAAAAATGCCCACCTCCCTGATTTTTCTTTATTGAAATGACCTAGCCTTGGGCTCATCTTTATCTTTTAATTTAGAATCACTTTAACAAGTTTCAGGAGGAAACCTGGTGGGACTCTGATACGGACTGCTTTGAATCTATAGGTCTATTTGGGTACTAAATACATCTTCTTGACACTGTCTGCCTAGTCGCAAACTTCTCTCTCTCCCTACTTTTTCAGGTCTTAGTTACTATCTCTTAATGTTTGAAAATTTTTTCTTAAAAGAGGCCTTCAACATACATTGTTAATTTCCTAGGTACTTGGTGTTAATACTATTGTAAAACGTGTCCTCCAGTTTTGATTGTTACTGATACAAAGAAATGCAACTGGCTTCAGAAAATAAATGTTACACCTACCTCTGTAATGAAACCCTGGTATTTCTGGTACTTTCTCTTTAGATTTGGGTTTTCTACAAAAAAAGAACGTGTAATGTACAAATAATTAGTGTTTCCTACTTTTTATTTCTTAAAATTTTTTTTTCTATTGACTAGGATGGAGATCCAACACAATTTTGAACAAAAGCAGTGATAGTGGAAAACCAGCCCTTTGTTTGTGAATTTAAAGGAGTATGAAATTTCCTCTTTGTGGCAGATGCTTGTTTTTTGTTTTACAGATTTACACAGAAACTACCACCTTAAGGAAATTCCTTTCGAGTCCTAATTTATCGAAGTTTTTATTATGACTGGGTGGTGTTAAGTCCTATTATATACTTTAATTGGATCTACTAAGATAGTCATAATGGTTTTCTCTTATTTAATATTTACAGATTCCAATGCTAAGTCATCATTACATATGGAGGGAGAATACACATACTAAGATGGAATACACAAGTATTAAGTAAACAAATATAAACTTAGAAATCTGTATTGTAAAATACTATTTAATCTGTTTTACATACTATTTCAAGTTTTAAAAGGCTGGCTGCCAGGAAAGTTTAAAAACCACAGAACAAATGGCTTTTTGGAGATCTTTCTACTCCACAGTTCTCCTGCTCTCCATGTTTGAGTTATGCTCTTTCAGTTTCTCTAATCCTACTAGAAAAAGAAGCTTCTACTAGAACTAATTCGTTGTGACAGAGTTCAGAACAGAGAAACAAACAAGAGCTATAAAATATGACACGTTCAACTCATGAGAATGTAAGATCACAATTTATCATCATTAAGTATCAGTCACAGATAGATGTGAGAGCTCAATCTCACAAAATCAGTAAAGCAGAAAACTAAAGGACTAGAAGTCAAAATGAACTACCAGCAAGAGTAACGGAGAAAAAGTAACACAAGGAAACATTATGGTTTTCCTTTTTATTTAATCAAAGACTGGAGGATAAACATAAATACAGCACAATTACTTCAGATCATTCTTCATATTGTATACACACAGACCGATGAACATCATCTGAAAGAAACCTGCAGTCAGCAATGAAATGCGTACAGCTTTTCCTTCCCTCGCTCAAAAAAACTTAAAAACACACAAACTTAGAATCTCATCAGCACACACTCTCCTGTGACAAATGATTCAGACATAAATAGTGGGTGCAAAGAAACTATATGCTAACATATGTATAACCTTTGTTAAGGAAAAAGAGAAGCAGCCATAATGATTAAGATACATTCAGTTACTGGTAACTAGCTGTGCCCTAAAGGACATTATCAAAACAGAAATCGTGCTGCAGAGAAAAGCTATATATACATACACAATGAGAAAATAAACTGCAAGATTAAAGCATGCATGTTTAATACTGGGAAAAATCACAGCCCTCCAAAATTTCTCCACATTTGTTATAAAAGCCCTCTGCACTCAACTAAAATTAAAATGATCTTAAAAGGATAATACTCGTAAAGTTTACTTTTTTCAGCCACAGAAACTGCAATGGAAATAAATGTTCAGAGTCATTTTCAAAACAAAAACAAAAATCTATTCTTCTGATGACATGTATGATTAAAGGTCTATGCAAGATACATTGCTCTACATTCCCAATGACTAGGAAAAAAAAACCTCAAGTCAGTTTTTAGTTTGCAGATGGTCAAAGGATTTTGTATTCCATCAGGAGTTCAAATCTTCTGGATCTTTTCACCAACAACTACTGGATTTTCTTTTCTGATTTTCTCAGCAGCATCAGCTTTGTAATTGTAAGAGCAATTGTGTACATCTGAGTAACGGTGTACACCACAGTAAACATTTCCACACCGGCATTCAAACCCTGAAAATGGATTAATACATGTACATGAGTTGAGTGCAAGGTCTAAATATTAAACTCTCTACATAATTAATGTTAAAAAGATCATGTCTTTAGGGCAGCAATCTAAAGAATCATTCCAA
Source organism: Muntiacus reevesi (assembly GCF_963930625.1). Lineage (NCBI taxonomy): Eukaryota > Metazoa > Chordata > Mammalia > Artiodactyla > Cervidae > Muntiacus > Muntiacus reevesi. The sequence continues at coordinate 24,411,486 of NC_089263.1, read as the reverse complement.
ACTAGCAGTTGCACCACCTAGTACACTCTCAAATTCACCAGCTGATGGCTTCAGCTCTTGTTACCACCTACAAACAGGTCTGTGCCAGCCCAAGTCACAGCCACTTCTCTGAGCTCAAGTTTCTTCACCTGAAACACAACCGCTTCCTATCAAAAACAGGACTGATAAACTGAAAATGTAAGACATTTCTCAAATACTACAATGTGAAAAAATAAGCATACTGTCAGAAGACAACCTTAAGATTTAGTTAAGAAAGATGAAACTCTGGACAGAACTGTTAACAAAAAAAAAAAACAGTACACTAGCTTTCCTTGGCCAATCTCCAATGGAGATGTGAACTGTAATCTGGCTTGGTGACTAAGAGCATGAGATCCAGTTGCGGTTGCCTAAGCATGAATCTATTTACTAACACAGGCAAATTACCAAGCCTCCCTGAGCCCCAGTTTCTGCACCTCTAATTCTGGAAATCAGTTATAGTAAGAATTAAACGAGAAAGTATTACCTGCCTAACATACAGTGAACATGCAATAAATGCTACTTATTTTAGGGAAATGCCCCAAGAATTGAAGCCAAAAGAGAGAAATAAGCAGGGTGAATAGTCTTTAAATAAAACTAGTCCTGTACCCCTAAAAAGGATTTTACTGTATGATGGAATTGTTAGAACACAGGAATCAATATTTTAAATGTTGACATTTGATACAAACTTCTTTTGCCACATTTTTTAAAAAAACTTCCAAAAGATATTCTGTAACTTCATATTTTATTTTTAAAATTTTATTATTATTATTTTGGCTTCACTACACATCTTGTGGGATCTTAGTTCCCAGGGAGTGAAAGTGTGCAGTCCTAACTCCTGGACCACCAGGAAGTCTCTAGTGACTTCATAATAATGAATGAAAAATGAAGCCAAAAGTAACACCAGACTAACAAGACTGGACAAGATGGAAATTACCAAGTCGCAGCCTTCTATTCATGAAGTCTAAGTTTCCGAGATTTAGAAACAGTATTTGATACTATACATATATATTATATAGTATATATATATATATATATACACACACACATTTTAAAATGCCTTATTTGTTCATGTTTGTAATCTTTAAATAAATACATTGGCGAAAGTGTAAGCCAGTCTTAAAACATCTTTGATAGCAGACTATAAATCTCCTTTCCTCTTGTCTACACTCCTTAGCCACATAACCTTCCTAAAACATAATTTTGCTCAAAATCCTATCTATTGTTAAGTCAGTTTCTTAGGCAGAGTATTCAGCAGAATGCCCTTCACACAGTAAACAATAAATAGAAACTATTTATAGCTGCCACTCTTCCCCATCAGTTAACCACAGCACACATCATCAGCCTCATCTGATGGTCTCAAACACCCTTCTGCACATATATTGTGCTACATTCCCTATTTATGGTCCCTAAACATGCCCTATTCTTTCCTTTCTCTGAGCATTCATTCAAGCTATCTTTTTTTCTGCCTGAAATGCTCCTATGTCCATCAGTTGTAAGTTCCACTCATTTTTCAGGACCCAGCTGAAACATCCTACCTTCCGGATTCTTTGATGGGCCTCTGCTCCTCTCCTATGAATTATCAATAACTACACACATCTCTGAACTCCCAAAGCAATCTACTTGACAGCATTTAAATGTACTTTCTTTGCCAAATAGCCAAGTAGTATTTCAAACATTTTTCCCCTCTCTTAATACCACCTAATAGCTCTGTTACAGCAGTCAGCATGTACTGATTACGATTACTTACTGGGTGGCAGGACAGGTCTATCACCTTACATGTATGAACTCTGTGAGCCTGCACCACCAACCAGTGACTGGCCGTTTTACACACGGCTCACCAAGTACTTAAATGCCCTCTCTCACACAACAATCTGGCGATCTAAAGGCAGGAGCCACACTCCTGCCCTTTCACAGAGCCTGGCACACTGACCTTACTTGTCTAACATTCTCAAATGCAGCTAAAATGAATTTTAAAAGAAAAGCTACTCATTTCACTATTAGGTATGTAATTAAAGCTATTTTTACTTAAGAAAATTCAGGAGGTGAAGCATATCCATTATTAACTCACATGGAAACAGAAATAATCTTAATTGAAGCCATTAATATTAAGTCAAGCATTATCTTAAGTAAAATCTTAATTTAAACCTTGTGACTCAGGCCCTTACCAGTAAGTCCCACTTTCTTTCTGCACATGAAACAGCGATTCTTTTTCTGTTTTGGTTTTTCAAGAGACTTGCTTTGCTCTTCAGATGCCTGCTGTGCCGTCTCTGATACTGAAGCTGACAAAAATATGAAGGTGGTGAAACTTAATTGTGCAATGAGATTCTGAGGTGAGGTGGCTGCTACCCTCACCTGCCCCCACTGATCTGTTTATTCAGAAGATAACTGAATTTATTTATTTATTAACATGAAAAGATGCCCACAGTTAAGTTACAAAGTAGTTTATATAATATGACCCCCTTTTTGTTAAATGCATGTATGTATGTTAAGTATGTATGTATATACACATGCAGAAAAGCTAAACTATACATTGAGATGTTAATAACTCTAGAAAGTGCTTATTTTTTAAATTTTCTGATAATTATGTATTTGACCAATAAAAGACATACAACACACAAACACTACTTGGGTATCTGAGGGGGAAAGAAAGAAAATGTGTAAGAAAATGGTCACATGTACACTTTCTAAATATTGCTGAGTCAGAACTATGTAGATTTCAAACAGTACAAGGGAAAGAAATCCTAAAACCAAGATTCAGTGGACTACTAAGTATGTTCAAAATTCTCAGAATATTTCATATAAAACCTTTAAAATATGGGGAATAAGATATACTGATTAAAACTTTACAATTAAGATAGTAAATTAAGTAGTGAACCAAAGGCCATCTGCATAAAAATTCAGGTCAAATTATTGGCCCTACACCCTAACTTATGGGTTTAATAAACTGGAAACCTGTTGTTCCTGATAGACATTCCTCACTGTATAAGTGAGATACTGCTGTTTATTAAATCACAAGGCATAATTAAAAGAGAAAGATGCTTTAATATAGTAAATTCTCAATTAAACATGAAAAAAATTCTTCAGAGCCATGAGGACCAAATGGAAGCAGTACCACCCACCTGGTGACAATGTAACCTGATTATGAGCAGAATACCTACAGAGAAAAAAGCTGTTTCAAGGACACCACCCTGAAAACTCCAATAAACAATGTTAGGGAAATCTAGTTTAGGCACAGAGTGGCTACTCATGTGCCTGCTTCCATTTGGGATGATTTTCCTATCTAATAATAATTCTGCTTGAGGGATACAAGTGGAACAATAAGGAAGAGAGAGAACAGATACCTGGGCAAATCACCAAACCAGCTGACCCTACCCTGGGAACTGAGAGGGGCTGGAGCTGGCAGCAGAACACACACACACACAGCCTACTCTAGGAAGCACCACAGCTGTCTAGTGGAAAGAATAATGGCCTGGAGTCAGGTGCCCAGGTTCCAGTTCCAGCTCAAAGGACTACAGCACTTGAGTCAAAGATGTCTTTTGTTTTTGTCCATCTATTAAGTAGATGAAAAAAATATTCTCTGCATTTATTCCTATCAAATAGGGAAATCACAGGTATACTGTGTGTCTTGAGTGTGTGCATAGATACACAGTTGTATGAGGGTTTATAATAAGACATTTTCAATTCAACAGTATAAGCAAAAGACTTAAAAAAAAAAAAAAAAAACTAGCCTAAGAGATTTTACACATGGAAAACTAATCCTCTCAAACTCGTATGAAACTTATACCTGATTGTTCAACAATTCTGCTATGCTGAAATTATGAATGCTAAGTTCTTGAAAGGTACCTAAGTTAATACTGGTTTAAGTTAAATCACTGAAATTACACATGAAAAAAAAAAAGGAGTCTATACAATTTAAAACCCCACTATTTAAAACCTCAAAAGTGGTACAGAACGCGCTTGCCAATGCAGGAGATATGAGAGACATGGGTTCGATTCCTTGTCAGGAAGATCTCCTGGGGGAGAGCATGGCAACCCACTCCAGTATTCTTTCCTGGAGAATCCTATAGACAGAGGAGCCTGGCAGGCGATATACAGTCCATGGGGTCGCAAAGAGTTGGACACAACTAAAGTGACTCAGCATGCACAATTTCTCCTAACATAGCATCAAGACCATCTTTTGCATTAATGTGCTCAGCACTAGGTGAAGAAAACTGTTGTTATTATCCATATACCATAAATGAGTCTTCGTATTATAACAGTTTACCAACTTAAAATCTTTTTTTTAAGTCAAACTTGTAAAACAACCAGTTTTATTCTTAAGCAGCATATATTTTCTCACTAGCAACATTCTAAAATTTGTTCAACTTTAAGACGTAAATAACACCCCTTCATGGTTAGCAGCCTGTTTTCATTCTTCCATCCTTGGCTCTCTCTGGAGACTGCCAAGCAACCCCTGTTTCTCAATTCTCTGCATCTGGGGCCTGAAAGTAACCAGGATCTAGATAATGTATCCTCTCCCTGGTGCAGACTTGGTACCCTACCTGCTCTTCTCCATTCTGCCTCTCATCTTCCAAACTGGGCCAAGGACTTCCAAACCTCAGACAGAAGACTGCTCATACATTTAAACACCCATTTACCCACCTACTACCTCCAATTGAGTCTTTTAAGTTTTGAAATATGATCACTTCCAATTTGCTCTATCTAAAATCTTGTCTCACCATCACTTCTTTCAACTTCCCTGTTGAGAACAAACACATCACTGCCGTTTCAACTGTCATCCAATTGAAAGCTTTAACATCACCCTTGTCTTATTTCCCATGTCTAATGGGTAACTAAATTTTGGGGATTTTTCTATTTATGCTTTAAAAAATATCCTTTGTCTCCATCCACCCTTGAACTTTTCTATTTAACTAAAAATAATAATAATTCACTTATAATAATCATGAATATTTACAATATTAATAATTGCATGGACTATTTATGCTGATCAGACAGTTACATTTTCTTTCTACAGCAAAATGTGTAAGGAGGCAAATTATGCCAATCATTTGTTGGGCATGAAATCAGAAGAAGGGGAATTAGCTAGCTTAACTAAATTTAAACTTTAGCAAACTTCAGCTAAGATTGCCAGGTATACCTATCATCACCCTGTGAACACCATGTACAGTGGAAGGCTTCAATGGGTACGGCATCATGTCCATTTAAATCATGTCACAGATCAAATGACACACAGTTCATCTTCGGGCTTCTTCCCAGAGTATCCTTCTCAATTAATACATCGTTTCCACACACTAGTAGAATATAACTAACCAAGCATAGATTTTTTCACAGCATCCTAAATGTCTCCTCTACCAGCTCTGCCCACTAAGAAAGCCTTCATACACATATTGCAGTCTTCCTAGATCCACTTCACCTTGGTTCACATAATGGGGATACAAAGAGCATGGGCAAGAACTTGAGATGCCATGCTATAAATAAGAGTAACTGAGCATGACTGTTGGGCTCAAAGTCACACGTGGGGAAAGGGAGGTCACTGCCAGTCAAAGTAAATAGATAATCCATGTCCAAAGCAAGAGAGGACTTAAACCAGCAGCCCTGGTTCATGGGAGAGGAAAGAGTATTTAGGTTAAAATAGACAAAACAGTAAAAGAGAACAGTATAACACAACCACTCATTCATTTAATTATATTCGTCAAACAAAACAGATTTTTAAATTTCTATGTTGATGCTGATGACCTAATTACATATAAGTAGCAAAGGGCTCCCTATGTTTCAGTCAATTAAATACTTAAGAATGTAAAACACCCTGATCATAAAGAAAACAATTAAAAAAATATGTATCAGGCAGGTAATTTAAGAAACACATGCATCTAGGAGAGTGCCTGGCTAGGAATACTCAAACATTAAATAAATGACCAAACATATGCCAGATCATGTACAAACCTTGCAGGTCTTCTGTTTCAGGTATTGCTTTGTCCACAGATGTACTGTCCACTTGGGAAGACGCTACAGATTCTGATAAAAGTGACTGATTTGACACAGGGCTAGAAAAGCAAAAATATTTAGATTTTAAAAGATGACCTCGATCCATGGCTAGAAATTATTAATAAGTAAGAGTTCAACATTATTTAAGCAGATCATTAAGACAGGATTTAATCAGAAATTAAAAAAAAAAAAAAAAAATTCTACGTAACTACAGAATTTTGAAATTTGAGACCAATTTGGACCAGAAATTTTTTAACTTTGAAATAAAGCCATAGAATGTGTCCACTGTGTATGAATTCACTAAATGAACACTAGTATGATAAAGACATGCTTCAGGAACCCTAACACAAAGTTGTATATGATGTACTGATGGACACAGGAGAACCAGAAAAAGGAACTTCAGAGCAGAAACTTAGTATATGTTTCCTAACAGCAGGGTAAGAATGAAACAAATATTTCTGTGTTTCCAGCTTCTAAAAGACTTCAGTTAAAAAGAAAATACACTACAATACAAATAGATATCAGGACGACATTATAATATTAAACAGAGAACAGGATCACATGATATTAACCAGAGAACCTGTGACAAACCCGTTTTTTAATACAAAGCACTAGTATTTGCATCAAAGGCCTAGGACTAGAAGAACTTAACATGCTTCAAAAGGACTTCAGGGGTTGGTCAGAATACATTATGAAGAAAAAGAAAAAAAGCTGTCTGAAAAACAACATCTTTTCATTAAATTTTAAGACAACTCCCTACTCTCACCGTAATGTAATACCAATAAAAAGATTTTTTTGACTAGTCAGTGATAATAATGAGACAGATACGATTTTCTGCTAGTTAATCCTTAAGTAACAGAACTGACCAGATACAGAAAAAATGCCTTACTTTTCAACAGCTCTCTGGTCACAGTTCAGAGGCGGCCTCTTACCTTGGCTGCATAGATGAAGCTGTTGAGTCTAGCGCTGACTGAGCCTCTGGGACACTACTGTCTGTGCACTGGACTGGTAAGGACTCAGACAGACTTGTGACAGAAGGCGCTGCAACAGGACCACATCGCACGTTAGTGACTCTGTGCCCTGGGCGGGCTGGCACCTTATCTAAAAAAACCAAGACCAGTTTCCCACGAAATACAGTATATGGGTTTTGTTTTACTATGTAATATGCTGGTTCATTACTTTAGCTAAAAGTTTTCAATAATTTTCCTATGAAAAGGATGCTAATTTTACCACATACAAAATATACAAAGTCAAGACCTAAACGACTATTTTTTAGGATTATCGCCCAAACTCTTTAATTCATAAATGTCTTCCAAATAATAGTGCACAACGAGATCTTTAAAATAAAAAAGAATTCAGCAGTAAGGCAAATGTAAATTCAGAATTAAAATCTGCACTCGGGTTATATTATTTTACCTGTTCTTCATAAGGCAAAAATGTAGATAATGATTTTACAAAACAATATAGTAACTTATATTCACTTGATTCTAGCCTCAAGAAAATTTAAAGAAGTCTGGCTTGAACAGGAAGCAATGATGAAATAGACTCCACAAGCAATTTTAAATGAACTAAGTAACAGCCTGCACTTTCATTAACCACAGAAACCTACACATTCAGGCATTAACATATATGAGAACTATCCTAGATGAGTAAAGTTCATGTTCAAAATCCCTTTTTACACAATCACTGAAGCAAAAGTCACTTCAATTCCAGGAGAATCCTCTGACTTAAAAATGAATAAAGAACTCAAGTGAACTGGGGATGAACAAACACCCTTTTCTCTGAGTCAAACTGCCCCACCTCCCCTTCCTATGCAGAATGGAGGAAGGCTTTCTCTGAAGTCATCTGTGGCTATCTATGTGGAACTCTCTCCTCCTACAATTACGTTGGCCTCAGAAGTCATCCTAGAGAAAAGAACCAAGGTTCTCACACAGCCCCCACTCCTTCAGAGCTTATTTTCCAAGACAGCTCTACATACTTGGAGTGTGCATCTATTTTATTAATTAGTAAGATAACAGTTCGCAAACACAGCACATAAGTCTGAGATGGATCTACAGTAGTTCTTTTCAATGAGTGGAGATACTCCTCTTTCTCTTGCCTTACCAATGATCATTACAATGTGTAATGAGACATTTTCCTGACGTAAATGTAGTAATGCAAGTACAGTGTGAAAGCAGAAAACGGTGCCAGGTATCCTGTGCTATTCAGGTGTATCTCAGTTATGAACAGCGCTGTGTTTTACTTACCAGGTAAGAACTACTTACCAGGTGGACTTATTCTACCATTACTACTATTCTGTCTTTGAAGATGTTCTTTATAGCACACTGAACACATGCCATTCGTACGAGGGTTTCCATAAAATCCGCAGCCAGTGGAACAAAGCATAGGCACTTGGCTGTGATTAGTTTCTTGAGCCATGTTCCTCTGTTGCACACCTGAAATTTACAGAGAATGAGCAGAGAACTCTGATACATACTACAACCATACATTATCCAAATCTGCTTTATGTAATAAAGGAAAATGCACATATACTCCTCCCTAAACCACTCTACAGCTGCCTGAAGTAGAGAGAGGAAAAAAAAAATATCGAAAGGATACAAAAACTGAACTTTTTTTTTTTTATTAGTTGGAGGCTAATTACTTCACAACATTTCAGTGGGTTTTGTCATACATTGACATGAATCAGCCATGGAGTTACCTGTATTCCCCATTCCGATCCCCCCTCCCACCTCCCTCTCCACCTGACTCCTCTGGGTCCTCCCAGTGCACCAGGCCCGAGCACTTGTCTCATGCATCTCACCTGGGCTGGTGATCTGTTTCACCATAGATAATATACATGCTGTTCTTTCAAAACATCCCACCCTCACCTTCTCCCACAGAGTTCAAAAGTCTGTTCTGTACTTCTGTGTCTCTTTTTCTGTTTTGCATATAGGGTTATCATTACCATCTTTCTAAATTCCATATATATGTGTTAGTATGCTGTAACGTTCTTTATCTTTCTGGCTTACTTCACTCTGTATAATGGGCTCCAGTTTCATCCATCTCATTAGAACTGATACAAATGAATTCTTTTTAACGGCTGAGTAATATTCCATGGTGTATATGTACCACAGCTTCCTTATCCATTCATCTGCTGATGGGCATCTAGGTTGCTTCCATGTCCTGGCTATTATAAACAGTGCTGCGATGAACATTGGGGTGCACGTGTCTCTTTCAGATCTGGTTTCCTCAGTGTGTATGCCCAGAAGTGGGATTGCTGGGTCATATGGCAGTTCTATTTCCAGATTTTTAAGAAATCTCCACACTGTTCTCCATAGTGACTGTACTAGTTTGCATTCCCACCAACAGTGTAAGAGGGTTCCCTTTTCTCCACACCCTCTCCAGCATTATTGCTTGTAGATTTTTGGATAGCAGCCATCCTGACTGGCGAAAAACTGAACTTTTATCTCCGACCCTCACTGTACGAAAGGATTGTACTGGCTCCAACAATGTTATGAACTAGAGAAAGGTATCTGATCTAAAGACTCCACACCATCAGAATGGTAAGAAAAATCCTTTAAGTTTAGTTCAGCTCAGACACCTAGGAATGAGAAATACAGTTTGCTCTTTGTTGTATTAGTAAGGCCTAATCACTTAACTTTTGCTTAAAAAGTTCATGTTTTAACTTGCATAATGTTTTCTGTTTAAAAAGCATTTAACATAGTATCAATACTGGTGAAGATGTGGAGAAATACAACACTGGTAAAATGAGAAATTGAGTCAGTCATTTTAGAAAGTTACATTGACAATTCATCTTAAGAGCCTTGTGAAAGATTGTCCTTTTGAACCCATCATCTCCTTCAACAGAATAACTTGGGTAGAATCAAAAAAAAATTATAAATACATATGTATATATACACACATATACACAAGGCATGGATGTCACAGCTTATTTATAATGCTGACAAACCTATTAATCATCAATAATTATAAGAAAGAATAAATTAAGGATGGGAAAGCTAATTTTTTTTTCTGATATGTATCTTCTCTGTACTTTTAAAATCCTTTTAAATGAAGTACTACTATATAATTGGGCCAAAATATTTAAAGTACTTAAAATTTAAAAATAATCAGAAGAACTGTTGGGAACCAGAGGCAATAATCAATTACAGCAGACAGAAGAACCCTGTGTGCTGTTTCTCCCACATGGCACGTGGCTCTCTGGCATGAATGACGAGACAGATGGTAATAACAGGCTCTATCTTATTTTAAAAAAAGCCTCCCAAATGAAATGAAGGTTATTCCAAAATGGGTGCAGGTGTCTTTACAGAGGAGTCTATGTTCAGACATCATAAATGATAAGACTAACAATGAAGGACAGTGTTTTGCCACTGAAGTTTTCTCAAATTGATAAACAAAGAAACCTTCACTGTTTACCACTAACATTTTTTTTTCCACCTAAATTATTTGCAAACACTGTTGTGGATTGAGGGGTGAATGGGGTGGGTTTAATGCAAATTTCAGAACCAAGAGCAATAATGCATTTGACTGGATTATAAAACAAAGCAGGTTTAGCATTTACCTTTAAAAAGAAAAACCTAAAACTGTTGATAATCTTTAGACCTTTAGGCCTAGGAATAGAATCTGACATTTTGAAAAACATCTTTTTTACTTTATGAAGCCAAGTCATCTCAGAATCCAATGATGAATAAACAGCAAAGGTGGTAAGAACCTGGAACCTCATCAAGGAGTCAAACCATGACATAAAGTACCATTATATTCTTGATCACCATACTGTCACAGCAAAATTCTTAATTTATTAAATCCTGAGACTGAACACACACAACTTGTTAATATTTTGTGTGACAAACTGGGAAATACACATAAAGCATTCCTGCTGCATACAAAGGTATGGTGAGTGAAGAAAAAGCACTTGAACAACTGTTTGAGTTACAAGCTGAGTCATATTCACAGAACAGGTTTTTTGTTTCAAAGAACTGACAAACTGATTATTTAGACTTGATTATATCAGATATTTTCTCAGAAATGAATGAAGCCTATTACTTCAAGAAAAATAACTAATAGTATTTACTGCCAAGGACAATATTTAAATAATAAAATAAAAAAGCTTGACAAGTAATTTTTAGAGAGTCTCTGAAATGATTAGTGAAAAAAGTGAAAGTGAAAGTGTTAGTCGCTCGGCCATGTCCTAATCTTTGTGAGCCCGTGGACCGTAGCCTACCAGGCTCCTCTGTCCATGGGATTCTCCAGGTAAGCCTACTGGAGTGGGCTGCCATTTCCTTCTCCAGGGGATCTTCCCAACCCAAGAATCAAGCCCATGTCTCCTGCATGGCAGGCAGATTCTTTACCATCAGAGCCACCACGGAAGCTGATTAGTGGTGATATTAATGACATGTAAGTATTGGTTCTATTATCAACATTTGGGAGATCTGCATAAGCCAGGAAACCAATATATTCTAAATGACCAACGTACGATGGTACAAAATTATTCATGAACAAAACACTCACTCAAAGGGAAAGACAGACCCATGGGTTTCAAAGTAACCAAACAGAACATTTTTACACAGTATGAGATTCCACACTGCAACTTATCCCTTTAATAAACTACAAATTGTCACATTTTGGTGTAATATCAAAGAAGAGAGATATCTACTATCTGAAAAGGTTATCAAAATACTCCTTCCTTTTCCAACTACATATCTGTATGACACCAGCTTTTTTTTTTTAAACATTATAACAGACTGAATACAAAGGCAACCATGAGAATCCAGCTGTTTGTTCTAAGCCAGACCTTGAAGAACTTGCAAAAATGCCTAACAATGTCATGTTTCTTACTGAACCCTTTGAAGGGGGAGTTATTTTTCACAATAACTTTTAAATAAATTAATAACTAATAAATATTTGTGACTGTCTCACTTTAATTTGTAATATGGTGAAATTTTCACAAGATATGACAGACACAGGCTAAAGGTCTTCAATGTACTCAATAACTTTTGAAAACTCTAAGGTCCTGAAACCAAAAATTCTGAGACCCTGCTGCTGTAACTAGCATGGCCAGCAGCACCAGCTCAAGCAGACAGACACCGACCCTGGAGATGGGAGTACAAAACCCCTGACTCTGTGTGTATGAAACAGATGCACATGTAATACACACACAGGTAACTGCATCTGAGGGATTAAAATCTTATGGAGGTAGGAAGCCAATAAGGAAAAACTGTTTCAAAAGACTCCTGGGAGTGGGGTGGGGGGCAATAAAGGAAAAAGATTGAGACACAGTGTTCTTATTTATTTTCACAGCTTGCTGGATCTTAGTTCCCTAACCACAGAAGGAACCTGGGCTCAGGCAGTCAAAGTGTCGGGTCATAATCACTGGACAGCCAGGGAATTCCCAAGAAACACTGTTCTAAATCACCAACTATTCTATACTGCATATTAATAACATTAAAATTATATAAGAATTAAAAACTTTCCCTACCAGTACGGACAAATTTTTCAATATATGCTGGCAATTACAAGCATCCAGAAAAGAGAATTATCTTATTTCTATAAAAACTCAAGCAGAGAGTCACAGGTAAGAAGTACAACATGACCAGGACGCTTTTTGTATCACAACCTCTGCTTTTGAACAGTAAGACTAAAATTCAAAACGTTGTAACAATTTCCCCAAGCCAAAATACCCTGCACAGTAGCAAATTAGCAGTAATTTTGTAAGTCAAAAGCTTTCAAAAACAACTATTATCGTGGCAGATAAAAAGCACAAAGGATTTCACAGAAAAAGAAGAGAGAAATAAAAGGAAAAAAATCAGTTTTATTTATTCATGGTTAGGCCACAAAATGTAACTTTCCATGAAGATTCAGAAAAAAGACCAAGAGCCATAAAAGGGTGTCCCAGTTTACCTTTATGTGTAGTGGCAAAGATGGGGTGGCTCTGGAAAAACTGAAAGCCTGGTGTCCCCATGCGCCAGTACCTTTCTGGTAGGTAAATATGAAGGGCCCACGAACCTGGCCTTCAGGAGGAAAAGAGGAAAGAGAAGGAGAAAGCAGAACAATTCCTTGATTGCTCTAGGTATTGTGGGATTATAGAACCACAAATCCAAGGAGGTAAAGACTGAGATCCTCAGAGATACAGAGAAAAATGGATTAGCATGGTGGAATTGAAAAAAAAAAAGTATGAATTAAAAGAATTCAGAAAATGTGATTTGACTCTTAATAACATTCATAATCAAACCCACACCTGACTGTCCTCTCTACCTTCCTCGGATACTTAGTTACTCAAGAGTTTACTACGGGTCACAAACCATTTTTATTGTTTTATTTATATTATCTCACTTAATTCTCTCCAGAACCCTATGACATCAGTATTACTGATATCCCTATTTTAAATGAGAAAACTGATATTCAAAGAAACCTAATAACTTGCCCAAGGCCACATATCTGTAAGCTTTGAGGTCAATGTCCTTTTTTTTTTTTTAATCAAAAACAAAATTAAAAGAGAATGACTTTCAAAGTCCATCCTGTCCTGCCAAACCTACAAATTTGTGAACATTCATGAATTCTTATTCTTTTCATTTAAAGGTAATTTAAAATTTCATTCATTTATTCAACCTTAAAGTTGAATATGCAGCTTTAAAAAATTTTTAATTATGTAGCTTTAACTAGCTTAACTAAGTTCTTGAGAAACATTTTTCCTTTATGTCTTTTAACCTAAGAAATTTTCATTAGCATAAAAAATTCAAGATCAAATACTTTTAAGACTACAAAGAAAGTTCATTACTAATTATTAGAATTCTGACAAAAGAACAGCAATGAATGAATCCAACAGACTCAATTATAACTGCAAATACACGTCAAACTTATTTCACTCTGCTTCATTCCTTAGAGTTCAGTCACCAAGTTACAATAATTTTCATTTGGAAATATCTCATGCTCTTTTCTTTTGCATCCCAATTCTGATTCTCATCATTTCACACCTGGGTTATTTTAATAGTATTTTTTCTTCTGTTTTACTGCCTCTCCTCAAAATCCACTTATTTAAATTCTCTTGAACACCAAGTTCTCATCATATTTCTTCCAGTTTAGTTACTCTATATGTGCTCCAGGAAGGAGTACTAGACCTGGGATTCTGAGCTCTACATAATTTACCGTAACCAGTCCAATTTCCCTGCAAAGTAAATGCCAAGTGAAAAGTGAATAGGCTTGGGATCAGGGCCCAGCTTTGCCATTTTTATTGCCTATAAGAGCTTGAACATGTTACTAAACTTCCCTAGGTTTCAACTCCTTAAAAGGGTGTTCATATTTATCTAACTAGATCAAGTAAGACAATGTATACAGAAGGCGTCCATACAGTGCCTGGCACAGAGTGGAAACTAAGTAACTGCTCTATCTCTGCTCTGCCTAAAAGTAGAGGGTCCTTTGCTCCCATCTGTTTGAAACAAATCATGCTCATTGCTGAAAACAAGAATCTAACTCATACTGCTCCTTCCTTCATAAATGCCGTCTGCTTCTTCACTCTGCCTACGACAGTCCTATTCAGGAATCAGCTTAAATTCTATCTCTTCTGGTTTCATTTCTGTCCACCTCGATCCTCCTCTGTTTTGTATTCCAACAGACACTCTCTGTACTGCCTTTTGGGGGCACTTAAGCTCACCCATTACTCAGATGCTTTACAGGTTATACAAGTCATTTCCCAGGTAATGGTTTCCTTTTCAAATTCCCTTTTTGCCTAATATGAATACTACAAAGTATTTTGGTGAATACATACATTTCATTTTTGTTGGACTATTCACATCAGGCCCCCCAAAAGGGTTACTTTCCATTGAAAGGGGGAGAAAACAGACTGATGAAAAATGTTTCAACCACAGTACCCATGATTCATATATTGAAACAGTCACTCAGCAAGAATGATCAGTAATCCAAACCAGTTATAAAAGGCATGTATAATTTTTCATTTCATTGTTCTCCCTCCTGAAATAAATAGGGAGGATACATGGTTTACAATGATGAGTTAAATACAGAAGTTATGAACTGGCAAACAAGTGAAATCTGATCCACAGGCATGTGCATGTTTGGTTAGCCAGCACATATTAATTTTTTTAAACTAATTGTTAACTTTCAAATGTTGGGGAAATGTCAAACAAAAAATCCCAGATTTTCAGCTCCTCTTGAAAACAGCAAAACCTGACAATAGTAGACTGATGTTCCCCAAATTAAACCAATTAGCTGGGATCCTTCTCAGAGAGAGCCTATACTCTCTAACGCAAGGCTACCTTCACTTTCAGTTACCTGGCTGGTAAGCATCAGAATTTTAATTTTTAGGTTAACACCAGAACAGTTTCAACTTGAAATCGTTACTATTAATTTCAGGAGAAGAAAAAATATACATGCTGAGTTACATAAGAATGCCAACTAAACTTCGAACTAATACTGTAGGCACAAAGTGATAAAGACAAGCTTTCCCTTTGCCCCTGGCCTTTACTACTCAGAACTGGCTAATCTTCTGCAATTTTATCAAATGGAGATCTCAGAAAAGAGCAACATAAAACATTCTTCTATAATTTGTTAATAATAATTGATCAAAAGAAGAATACCCATTCTGTCACAGGTGTTTGAGATTAATGTCTCCTGGCAGCATACAGTAATTTCCCATAGAGTTCTGAGCATTTGGCTCCATCAGCTATCATATAGGCAAGAGACATGTTCTGGGGGTCAGGAGCCTCTGCAGAGGTTACAGAAAACCTAGGGACATTCATAAAGCAAACAGATGAAAGAGAAGATGCGGCGATGATGCTGTTCACTCTGATAGTCTGGGGTCACCCTACTTACTCTGAGTTAGGCTTCCTGCTGTCCTGAGGGTGCCCTGCAGCACTCTCTCTGTACAGCAGTTCTTAGGTCCCTATGTTAGCTCGTCTTTCCTGCCGCTGTGTGGGCTGAAGGACAAAAAGGCTTGAGTCCAGCTAACACGAGGATGACATCCTGGGGGATACCACATATTCCTTCCAGGCAAATAATTAATCCATCAGTTTCAACACACTCAGTTATACAAGGATGAGAGACCTCCTAGCCAATTCTACTATACTCAAACCTCACTTCCCTGGTTATTGACATAAAGAAGTTTTCACTGACCAGCAGAACAGGTCTCACAAATTGAGGCCACTATGGTACTTCCAGGCGAAGAAGATATGCTTCAGGAAAACTCTGATTGGCATTCCCACCTTAGATGACTCTACTCTGCTGCACCCAAAAATGTGTAAATCAGGGGCCAGCAAACCTTTCTGTAAATGACCACATAGTAAATATTTTAGGCTGCAAGGCCATGCAGCCTCTGTTACAATTATTCAATTCGCTGTTGTCACATAAAAGCAACCACCGACAATGTTCCAACAGAACTGTACTTAATGACCACCAAGATTTGAATTTCCTAGAATTTTCACATTATAAAATGCCCCTCTTGATTTTTTACATTAAAAATACACCACTTAAATATGCAAAAGCCATTCTTGGGTCATGTGCTGAACAAAAATAGGTGATGAACGAAAAGTCTGCCAACTCCTGAATTAAATAAGCAAATGGTATTAATGTAATCATCACCGGTGAGAATGTGGGGAGTCTAGGTGGGCCTGGGACTCCCAGGGGCAGAGGTCCTATTAACTGTGGGACTCTCTCTAATCCAGACAACGTAAATTTAAAGTATTATTTGCTCCCTAAGCTTCATCTCTTAATTAAGTATATGTTCATCACCCAATAAGGGGAAAAAACTATGAAAGGCAATATTTCACACAAATCTTTAACAGCAGGTATAGTTTATACAAAGAGTTGTAGCTATGATGGGAAAAAATGACAGCAATGCTCTTGGTACAAACTGTCCTCTATTTAGCACACTGCTTTCTATTCACCAAGGCTAAATAACATCCATGGTGTCTTAATAATTATAAAAGCATTCAATAACTGGACATGAAGATATCATATTCCTGAACTGACAGTTTCTGTCTGCCTGGTACATCTTCCTCCTTACCCTTTCAGATAGCAGAACCTCTCACTTGCTGGGATAGGCCTAACTCTGCCTCCTCAGAGTCACACCTGTCTCAGGGGTGGGCATGTGATCCGAGTCTGGCCTATGACTCAGTCACTTCTCCCTGGATCTCACTGGTACTGCAGGGAGAGAGGCAGGCTTTGCCCTGTGAGGACACTGAGACAATACCATGTAAACCAGGTGCCAGCCTCCAAGACGACCCCCAGAGAGCCCCAGGATTCCTGGCATTCAGGCCCCTGGTAGTCCCCACCCGCATTTTCTGGGTGTTGGTCTGGATAACAACAGAATGCTATGCACGTGATGGTCTATATCTGGGTCTAGTCATGATAGACGCTGCACGCTGCGGCTGCTGTCCTGCTCTCTCTCGTGGATCACTCGCTCTGGGCAAGGCCCTACGGAGCTGTAAGGAGGGCCCCACCTGCTCAGTCACTGAGGCCTCAGGCCACGAGGCGTGTGAGTGAACCTGGAAGCAGACCCTTCAGTCCTGGTGAAGTCTTCAGATGACTGCAACCTCTGCTGACATCTGCGCTGCAACCTCATGAGAGACCCTGAGCCAAAATTCCACAGCTAAGTCCCCTCTTTATTCCTCACAGAAACCATGCAAGACAATAAACATTTTTTGTTTTAAGCCATTAAGTTTTGGGGTAATGTGGTATACGGCAGCTGATAACCAATACAGTTATTGATACATCTGTCTCCCCTGCATCTCTTATTACGTTACTATGGTGTCTTTTCAACACAACAGCCAGTGATCATGTTAACTCTAAAACAAAGCACACTGCATGCTTGCTCAAAATCCTCCAGCTGACCAAGTTAAAGCCAAACTCCCTACCGACGCTATAAGGCGCTTTATAATCTGTTCCCCCATTACCTGACCTCCTCTCCCACTCCTCCGGATCACGCACACTGCCAGGCATGCTCGTCTTAAGGCCTTTGTAACTGCTCTAACTTCTACCCTCCAGAATCACTAGGAGAACAGGAGTCCCTCATCTCCTTCAGGTCTTTGCTCACCTGTCATCTTCTGAAGGAGGGTTTCCCTCATCCCTCTATTTGAAATAACCAGCAGCATCCTTTATTACCCTATCCAGTTTTATTTTTCTTCAGTGCCCTTATCTTAATGTTTACTATTAAATTATACTTATTTCATCTATCTTCCCTGTACTAAAATGTTACCTCTGCAACAGCAGTGATTCTGTCCATTTTGTCCACTGATAACTTACAAAAATGCTTGGCACATGGTAGATATTTAGTATTCGCAGAATGCGTGAATGGAACTGTGCTGCAAAGTAGCAGCCATGTACTACAACCTGCAGTAACCAAGCATTTACCCCAAAGCAAATAGGCTGCAATAGGCTCCTTCTAAAGAAACTGAATTTGCCGTTCGAGACAGGATCTAGGTTTGCCAGCAAGGACCACTACATGTTATACAGTTTGTGCCCTAAACAAAGACGCTTAGCCTCATGCTCTTGAGCTTCAGGATATTTTTTCTAATTCAGTTCACTCAGAGAGGGCTTCATTTAGCAATGTGCTTAAGCTGGCACACCACGTTGTGATTTTATAATGAAAGTTGTAGTCAATTTTATATTCTCAATTTTATGCAGGTTCCATACTGCATATCTTAAAGAATTTGACATAGTCATTATCTGCACAAAACAATATCATTTTTTTTTTTCTGGCAAAATAGGGTGCCCACTCAAATTTTCCCATTGGTTCCCACATTTATGTGTTTTCATTTACTTTTCTTCTCCAAACGACTAAATAAGTGGGCATAGCTGTGTTCCAATAAAATTTTTATTAACAAAAAGAGGTGGCAATGGGCTGCAGTTTGCCAATTTCTGTTCCAGAGCAATGGCAGGTATACAAGAGGCACTCAAATATAAGACAGATGAAAAAACACCTTCAAAACTATGCAATTTAGAGTGTGATCAGAAAAGATACAGCAAAATTACATGACTATAGGTTGATTTTTCTTTCTTTTATCCCAGTTCTTCACCTAAGGGGCCTTGCTTATACACTTGTGCTGCGCGTACTGCTCTCTGAGGTACCATGGAAGATGAAAGTTATAACAGACGGCTCTGTTTGTAAGGATCAGTGCAAGTGTTAGGACAGGAATACAGATGTGTGACTTCCATGTATATACACAGATGTCACTTTTAATTTCAATAATCCCTGTGAGCCACAAAACTATATAATGTACCCAAAGCACTCTACTTTCATAGAGTTCCTCCCTTCTTTTTAATCAGTTAAAGAAACTAAAGTTAGGCATGCCAACTGACTCCTTCAATTTCTTTTTAATACAGTCTGTACAACCTACAGGTCTTAACTCTAATTGCCCCACTGGTACCATGGGATAGTATTTCCAGAAAAGTTAAGTAGAGAAGGGTGAAAACCTGACCCAATGACTCAATCTGAAAAGGTGGTGGTGAAGAGGAAGAACACCAAACACAGAAAAAGGTACCAAAACTGTAAACCTCTTGCCAATTCCTTGAAATTTTTCACATTTCTTTTAAAATAACCTCTCTAATTCCCTTTTTCAGTTAGAATGGTTATCTGTTCCAATGTGTTCTGTCCCCTGATTAGATTCCAGAAAACAGCAAGATCTTACAGAACATAAAACCATGTTTCTACTTCTTGCTATCAGAAGAAGCAGAAACACACACACAGAGTGAGTGATGTAAGGTTTAGCAGGACCATCTCTAACAGAGGAAGATTCTCTTATAATAAAACACTGGTACTGAGTCCTTCCTGAAAGACTTAAGTTTGCCATCCATTACACTGCCAAGCTTTCAAAGGTGCTTCTAGATTAGAAAGCACTCCTCCAGCATTAAATGTAAAAAATAGCTCACTTTAATCCAAGGATCAATCACTACTGACAGAACCCAAGACCTTCAACACTGCTTAGTTCATCCATACATGCCTTTATTTTAAAATATCATTATAATGACTCTTGACTTAGTCAACACTATGATTTTTCCAGTAGTCATATATGGATGTGACAGCTGGACCATAAAGAAAGTTGAGTGCCAAAGAATTGATGCTTTTGAACTGTGGTGTTGGAGAAGACTCTTGAGAGTCCCTTGGACTGCAAGGAGATCCAACCAGTCCATCCTAAAGGAGATCAGTCCTGGGTGTTCATTGGAAGGACTGAAGTTGAAGCTGAAGCTCCAGTACTTTGGCCACCTGATGCTGACGATTCACTGGAAAAGACTCTGATACTGGGAAAGACAGAAGGCAGGAGGGGAAAGGGATGACAGGGGATGAGATGGTTGGATGGCATCACCGACTCCATGGACATGAGTTTGAGCAAGCTCTGGGAGTTGATTATGGACAGGGAAGCCTGGTGTGCTGCAGTCCATGGGTCACAGAGTTGGACACGACCGAGTGACTGAACTGATACTGACTTTGCTGAACTGCCTAAAAATCACTTGACCTAAAACTCAGAGAAAATATCCCTAACTTTAACCAATAATCTTCAGTAAGTATTTTTGCTTCCTTTCTTCCTCTTTTGTGAAGTTACATCTGACGCCAAGACCAATCTTTCATGTTCTAGACAAATACAGCTTTGTGTCATCAAGATATGCCATGTTTAATGTAAATATATTACAGATTCAAATCCAACCATCTAGAACAGTACTGTCCAATACACTTAGCCACATATGTCTACTGAAAACTGAAACTTGGCTAGCTAATACAGCAGAATGAGAACAGAAGACAGGAGAGTAAGGTTCTCTATTCTACTGGTCAAGAGAGATCTTCCATGATACCCAACTGAAAATACCCTCCTTTTTGAGTTTCCAATTCTAGATCCTAAAGCCTTACAATTGATTACTTTAAGGACTTGGAATAGGCCACTTACTATTAGTCCTCTCAAAAAAGAAACAAAAGATTAAAATAAAAGCAATAATTTGCAAGTATCGATGACTCACTTAAACCTCACAAGATCCCATATCAGGTAATAAATTATTACTGTATCTATTTTACAGATTAGAAAAGTGAGTCACAGAAAGGTTTAAGTCATTTGTTCACTATCACGTTAGGATCTGAATCAGGCAGCCCGACTTACACCCTGGGCCCTTAACCATGTTACATGGCTTTCAGTGTAACTCAGGAACTCCATGTTACTACATATTGCAAGACACAACAACATAAGAAGTTAAAATGTACATATGATCTAAGCAAAACTCTGTCACAGAAGTGAGTGCAAGATCAACAAGAAGCCTATGTGGTGTGCTAAGCGTAGGGCAGGCCAGGGACAGAGCAGAAGCAGAGTTTACAAGCAGAGTTTACAAACGGTGCTCACTCTCTCCTGCAAGCACTTCCTAGCCCAAGAAACTTAGTTTCTCAGCACTCTGCTCTACCTGCTCAGCAGAAGTATAACACAGACACGAAGAATCATCTCAGAGCGATAGGAGGAGAAATGGAAACAGGACCAATCTACTGGCATAGTTTCCCCCAAATCCTCCATAGTTATTTATATATAAGCTTCTCTTGTTTCCTACTGTGTGTCCTTTCTGCCTAATTTCATCTTTAAAAAATCAAACTTTCGCCTATGGCTGATTCATGTTGAGGTTTGACAGAAAACAACAAAATTCTGTAAAGCAATTACCCTTCAATAAAAAAAATCAATCAATCAATCAATCAAACTTGCACTAAGTATGTACTAAAGGCTTCCTTCACCTACATTTTCTTTATTCGACAATAAACAAACACTAAATAAAGAGAAGAGCATAGACTGCTAGAGTACTGCACAAAATAGTACCAAATTAAATTCACCCTCTATAGGGGAAATGCCAAATGACTGTAAACTGAAGAGTTGAACCTCATATTATAGACCTTAAAACCTCACTAAAGTGAGACTTGTCATCATTAAGCACGAGTTCTTTAGAGCCACTGAAAAATTAGGACTAAGGTAACCCCTGAGGATTCATACAGAACTGTCCATTTACTGACCAGCCCAGAAAAGGAAAAAAGGAAAAAAAAAAAAAAAAAAAAAAGACCAGACTGAAACTTCAAGTTTTTTAACTACTTTTGAAGGTACCCACATTCCTCTCTTCATTTCTGGAATGTAACCTTTGACTACTTTCATAAGAATATCCATATTCACTACAAGTTCTTCATTATGCTTTCTAAGAGACTTCTCACTCACTGATTCTAAAATCAGTCAATTTTTATTTCCCTTCAGTCAACACATTCTGATGTGAAAGAGAAAGTAAGCTCATCTCACTGCAAACAGCATTTCTTTTATTTCATAC
This sequence comes from Muntiacus reevesi, assembly GCF_963930625.1. Taxonomy (NCBI): domain Eukaryota; kingdom Metazoa; phylum Chordata; class Mammalia; order Artiodactyla; family Cervidae; genus Muntiacus; species Muntiacus reevesi. The sequence continues at coordinate 24,389,202 of NC_089263.1, read as the reverse complement.
TTCCCTAAATAGTGAGTAAGATTTGATAAATCTTAACCTACACGTTCATCATACTGCTCATGGCAATGTCTTATATTTTAATTATCTTTTCTATAAAACAGTGCATTTCTCTACTATGGGAAACATTTCAATTAAAGAATCTTACTCCTAAATCCATGGAGGAGGAGGAAAAAACCCAAAACAAAAACAAAAAAGAAAGTAGAAAAAAAAAATCACACCCCTCTATCCCAAAATGATTCTTAAGGTGATAGCTTTTATTAAGAGAAAAAGGAGAATCTTCTTTCCACAATATCTATATTAAGGCAGTTTTAAAAACAAAGTTGGCAAGTGCAAAAGACTTCTAACTGCATTCAATAAACTAGAGTTTCTTTATTTTGAAGTATATACTCTCTGATTAAAAAGTTATTATAAAAATTATTAATTACAATTTAAGTTATTAAATTATTTCCAAGAGCTATTTTCTATATTAATATCTAACATCATACTTTCAAAATACATTTTATGATTGATTAAAATATTAATTTTAAAAGGATGAAATCAACTATAAAATAGAGTGATCTACAGAATTTTCTTCTTTTGCTTCACAATAATAAAATAATGAAAAAAGATGCATGGTCACTAATGATACTTAGTTGTTAAGTTTTATTCTCGAAAATACTTTATAAATAAAAACCTATCACCCACTCCACCCTCAACATTCTACCCACCAGAAAAAAATAGACCCTAAAAAATACCTCATCATGCTGACTTAAGTGTATCTTTAAGTACTTTAGATTAAAAAACTGTAAGTTATTATTATGCCTAAGTACACAGTGTTACAGGCTTAAGTCTACTCACACAGTTGAGGTTGATGAGCAAACAGCTGTCCTGTATCTTGAGACAGACATTAGCTTCCTCCCTTCCCTATCCTCATAAGCAGCTACTTAAAGTTTGAGTTTTATGCAAGAAAACATTTTAAAGCCTTCAGTGTTTTATTGCAGCAGACTTCAGATTCATTCCTGTAACACATTTAACATGAAAGAGAGTTGAGACAGTTCAAATTAACTATGCACACTTTAATTGTCTAAAAGTTTAAGAAGTGCTTTCACTCTTACAGCTACATAAAAAGGGTTGCAATGTAAAGTTAAGAATAACATTTCACTTGGTATCTGACACCAATGTACAATATGTAACTGTAACATAGATTTTTCTACCTTTTATAATCATTTATACCCAAAGTAAGCAAAACTAGGTCTTTGTTTCCTGAAGTTTAGCTTATTTCTTTAGCATAAATAACCACCAATGAAAGAACTTTTTATAAAGAGACAGTCAATGGGGTACCCTGAGTGTACCAAGAATATCCCTGGGGACCCTCTGATTGAGGAGAATATGACTCTTGGTCCTGTTGTGACACAAAGAGGAACCATACTTCTAACATTACAATGAAGGGTTATAGCACATTTCCCTACAGACTCAAATTCCTATAGTATCATTATTGAAACAGGTTCTTCAAGTGTTCTAGACAGCTTATCTGGAAAATAAAACTGCGTTCAATCAAGATGTCCTAAAATACCTGGGTAACTATGTTCCCCCAATATGTGTGTATTAATAAACTCAGTTTCTACAGTAAATTTTAGGAAAAGTTTTAGGATTTCACAAAGTCAATTTACTATTTATATTAACAACATGGTTTTAAAATGCCCTAGGAAATAGCATACAAACACTCAAAATTCACTAATTTTTAAAATATTATTTAATGCTGAAAAACTGATTGTGTATTTGCTATGCAATAAAAGGCTAAAGGTTTTAGGATTCAGTCAAAATAACTCAAATGTTTGTGTCTTTATAATCTACTTATAATGGACATATAAATAATTTAAGAAATGACTCTAAATTTTATCAAAGTTGTCAGTGATAGAATAATATTCACATAAGTTAAAATATTTATTCAAGAGTCTAACTGTGCTTCAGTAGCACTTATTGAAACTTTCTGATTATCACCACAGATTTAAATGAGCCTACAATAAAACACAACAGCTAAAAATAAATTCTACCAATCTTGGGTGTAAAAATAGAAGCATCCTTTCTGTATAATAACAATAAACATTTGATGAGTGATTGCAGTGCAACAGACACCATTCCCATAATTTTACATGCACACTTAATCCTCATTCCCCCCTAAAAGGTAGCTGCAATTATTACCAACTCTTTTCAGATTATGGAACTGAAGTTCAGAGATGTTACAAACCTGCTGAAGAGGACAGAGCTAATAAGTGGCAGAGACAGGACTTGAAGCCAGATTTACCTGACTCCAAAGCCTTGTGCTCAAGCTAGATTATAAGCAACAGCAATCTACTGTATTGAATAAACCATATATGAAACTGGTATCTGGATCTGGTGCTAGATCTATGATATTGATAAACAAATGTTAGCAGGAAACCAACAGTATGGTTATAAATTCAGGAAAACTCTGTCTCACAAGAAACAACTGTTAGAAATGGGAGTAGTAACTGAGAGAAAAGAGAAAAGTGGAATGCATGCTGAGGGGCTGTTATGAAGAAGAAAACAGCAGGCTTATCTCACAAGTAGCATAAAAGTACAAAATTTGAAATAATATGTCAAAGTCTCAGAAGAGAAATTCCAGTTCAACACAAAATACTTTATAAAGCCAAGGAACTCAACAGCTGGAACAGACTCCCTCCTATACTACTGGGTTTGTGCAATCAAAGAGTTGAACTTCAACCACCCCATACTAACGATAGATTCTGGCAAAACTGCCAAAGAATGTTAAAATTTTTTGAGGATGAAAGTTTGATGATGAAGAGATATATTAAGTCTCAAAGTATCTCCCCAGAAATTGCTTACTGGAGAAAAAAAGCAGTAACTTTCCCACATTAATGGGAAGATCAAAGCTGGTATCACTGCAAAGAGGACACGTGGATACACTCCTCCTGATGAGAGGCCCTGAGAATCACATGCAGTATCACAGCATTCCTGCTCACCTCCTACATTCAATCACAGAGACACATCAGACAGACACCAATCGAGGGAGATTCCATAAATAAATGGTCTGTCACTCTTCAGAAGTGTCAGTGTCATAAAAGACAAAGAAAGGTTAAGGATAGGGTTGTGATTAAAGGAAACTAGAGACATGACAAGTCAATAAATGATTGAAGATTGGATCCTAGACTGGAAAAAAATTATTAAAGAACATTACTGAGGAAACTAGAGAAATCTGAATGTGGGCTGTGTATTAGAGAAGTGTACTGTATCAGTGTTCAATTTCCTTGATAACTGGAATGTCCCTGAAACTATAAGAATGCTGTTCTTAGATAATATACGTCTTTAAGTATGACATGGTAAAGGGACAGGGTGCATGCAACTTCTCAGAAAAAGTTCAGAAAAAAATGACAGTCCGAATGCAGCAAAATGCTAACAATGAGTGAATCTTGCCAGGGGGTAGATGGGAACTATCTGTATTATTAATGCAATTTTCTATAATTTCCAAATTAAACCTGAGAAAAATAAATATTTGGACCTGATGTTCTAAAGGAGTTCAACCAGATACCGAACAACAAGAGAACCATCATTTCCTACTGCTATCTTTGTACACTCAAATCCAACCCAACATCAGTCTAAACTGATTTGTGACTATCCATTTTAATCAATTATAAGAAGCAGTGCTCTCATTTAAAACGTCGATGTGAGAGCTAAAGAGTCAAGTGAATGTCTGCCTCTTCTCAACCTGAAGAGTCAAGTGAATGCCTCTTCTCAAACCTGTTACCCTATGCAGTTAAAGAGACAAACTTTTCCCAAGAAAGCACAGCTATTCTTCAATTGGATATGCAGTAGTGGATGTGTCCTTGCTAAAAACTCCAAATTAAGTTAATTTCTGGGTATGCCAGGTAGCAAAGCATTACCAAAGTCAAGAGATAATCAGTGATCAGTAACCTACAAGGGAAATACTGTTAATAAAACAAACGTCCCACCCAAGTAAATCCTGCACTGCCCACAGTAAGCGGAGAATGCCACAGTGACTACAGAGCACCTGGAAAAGACAAGAGAATGTTAATCACTGAAAGGCCAAGGGATAAATGGATAGTATACAGCATTTCAGTAGTCTAAATCTACAAAATAAAGAGAGGGAGGAAAAAAAAGAGGAAAGGGGGAGAAAAAAAAAAAAGAGAGAAAATAAAGGAACATAGCAAGAAAGGAGAAAATTCTGACAGCAACATACCACTTCACTGATTTCATGTTCTCCTCTCTCTCCAATGGCTTAACACACTCTCTCACTTTAACTTATCTTCAATTGTCTTTTACTAACTCTAAGAGTCAGTCTCTGTAAGACGGCAAGAACTGTTAAGAGCACAGCTTTGACTATACAATCATTATCTGCATCCTATGCCCACACTCCATTTTTGTTTTACTTGTCAGGAGGCCCAGAAGTAGGCTCTCTAGTAGGAAATCTCACAAACAGTTCATCTCGAAAAGGAACAGAAAAACACATCACCTTGCTCACAGCCTAAAAGAGACAAAGGCAGGAACTGGAGGGAAAACTAAAGGGTCAGGACAAAGAAGAAAGGATGAATTTTAGTCTCCTATACTAATCTGGATTCACCCTCTGTCAGGTATGAGCAACCTAACTGGTAGAATATTCACTGGTACTTAAGCTAATTCCAAGTCAGGAGCACTGTTACTGAACCGTGGCCTTCTTTCAGGCAAGCTCTATATCAGATTAATCTTTGACACAGCACCAAACACTACCTTGTTTTAAAAAAGGCACTTTAGTAGGCACTTGTAGAACTGCTGTTGTTCAGTCGCTAAATTGTGCCTGACTCTTTGTGACCCCAGGGACTGTAGAGCACCATGCTCCTCTGTCCACGGGATTTCCCAGGCGAGAATACTGGAGTGGGTAGCCATTTCCTTCTCCAGGGATCTTCCCCAACCAGGGATCTAACCCTTGTATGGATTCTACCCAACTACAAAACAGGCAAAAATTATTTTATCCCAAACCCTGCCTTCTCTCCTTTTTTCTCAGGTAGCATGTGTCAAATACTCTCCCCTACCAAACCTATCTGCTAGCTCTACAAACTTTTCCTCTGATCTCAATTCAAAACTCCAATTTCCTAAATGCTGCAGGTAAACACTGTTATAATAAAAGGATCAGAACAACTCATACTGTGAGTGAAATATGACCCACTCAAACCTAAAAATTTAATCCAACTTTAAATCTAAAATCTCTAGCTTAAATATAGGATGTGCACATGGGCATCTCTATGTATACCTATGTATGTATTCTGGAGGACAGGGAGCAAATTTTCAGGTATCACCTACCTGCTTCTAAATCAACTCTTAACCTACACTGCCAAGGAGACTGTAACACATACACATATGAGTCAGAAAATGCAGCTCACTTCAGAGGCTTTATTAAGTCAGATCAACATGGTCTTCATCTGAATTTCCAGAAAACCCCTAATACAGGACATGACAAATCATGAACCTTTATCTGTATTTGCCATATTTCCCTTAGCTCTTCTGTACTATACAGGTCCCAACTCTGAAGAGAAAAGGAGTGCTACAGAAAGAAATGAAAAAGGCTCCAAGACATGTTAATACACAAGTCACTTTTGTGGTCAAAGTTATACCATGTAATTCAGCTCACTATATTTTGATAACGGTACATTTTAGGAGCCATCTGTCTTGTTAACCTCTGTATTTCTAGTATTTGGCACACCTACATAGAACAGGTGTTCTAGGCACTCAAATATTTATATAATGGATTAACACTTGACTTGCATTTACCCACATCACAAAAACAAACCCTGAACCCTTATATATCAATTATACGAAATCCAATCACCCATGTAAAAATCAAATTACCAGTATCTCCATCTTTAATTTTTAGAATACGGGAATGCTTTAACAGTGTAGAACACACTAATCCAGTTTAAATTAGTTCCCTTCCCCTTTCCAGGCCACTACACAGCCAGCAGATTAATCTATGACAATCTAAAAATAGTATGCCAGATGAGAATTCTGTGTTTAAAACTTTCTAATTTTTATGATATTCTTTTCAAGAATTTAATGTAACCCACAGGTCATTTAAGAAAGATATTATTACTATTCATAAGTAAAATGAAGGGCTTCCCTTGTGGGTCAGCTGGTAAAGAATCTGCCTGCAGGAGATGTGGGTTCAATCCCTGCATTAGGAAGATCCCCTGGAGAAGGAAAAGGCTATCCACTCCAGTATTCTGACCTGGAGAATCCCATGGACTGTATTATGTATTAGTCCATGGGGTTGCAAAGAATCGGACATGACTGAGCATGTCAGTGAGCATGTCCACTTTCCCTTTCAAATAAAATCAAAGCAGTCCCTTTACCACACCATTAAAATATCCTATGTGTATCTTTTCACTACTTCAAAAGCTGAAAAAAAACCCAGTAATTTTTCAGGTCTCCCTAAATTAAGAAAAAAAGCAGCATATTAACTTTAAAACTACTTAAAAGTTAACACACGAATCTGCATTGGATCTTGTTTCAATAATACATAGAGGTCATTCTGATAATTTTAAGTTCCTGTTAGGATACATGCCATTTCAAGATCAGACTTTTCTCTTCTGTTTCTATGTGTAGTTATGAAACACAAAACAAACTGCTAGGCACCATACTCTTTGAAGTCATTCAGCTGAAATTGTTTCTACTTCATCACCAATGGGCCCTTTAACAGCTACATATTTGTCTCACATCTGCTGGATGAAGTCCAACTAGTTCCAATATTAGCCTCAAAATACTGCCAGCAAGTTAAAAGTCCCAAGAACCTGGCTTTAAGTCATACAGAATCAAAGACCAAGGATTTGTTGTTTTTGTTGTTTAGTCGCTAAGTTGTGTCCGACTCTTTGCAACTCCATGGACTGTAGCCCACCAGGTTCTGTCCACTGGACCTTCCAGGAAGGAATACTGGAGTGGGCTACCATTTTTTTCTCCAGAGGATCTTCCTGACTCAGGGATTGAACCTGCATCATCTCCTGCACTGGCAGGTGGATTTTCTACCTCTGAGCACTAGGAAAACCCAAGACCAAGGAAAGTATGATTCAAAATTTCAAGAGATAAGCAAGTTTAAAAAGTCTTGAGTTTTCCTCATAGTTATAACACTCTTTGACATAAATTGTAGCAATTTTTTTTAATCCATCCCCTAAAACAAAGGAAATAAAAGCAAAAATAAACAAACAGGACCTAATTCAACTTAAAAGCTTTTATGGATAGCAAAGGAAAAATAACCATCAACCAAATGAAAAGACAGAGTACTGAATGGGAGAAAATATTTGCAAATGATATAAACAGTTCATACGACTCAACATTAAAAAAACAAACCACCAGATTAAAAAATGGGCAGAAGATTTGAATACATTTTTCCAAAGAGGAAATACAGATGGCCAACAGGCACAGGAAAAAATGCTCATTACAACTAATCACCAGGGAAACACAAATCAAAAGCACAATGAGATTATCACCTTACACCTGTCAACAGTAATGGCCATCGTCAAACAAAAAGGACACAAATAACAAATGCTGGAGAGGATGTGGAGAAAAGGGAACTCTCATACATATACTGCTGGTAGGAATGTAAATTGATGCAGCCACTGTGGAAAACATGTGTTTTCTCAAACAACTAAAAATAGAACTATCCTACGACCCAGCATGCTTTTGAACTATGGTGTTGGAGAAGACTCTTGAGAGTCCCTTGGACTGCTAGGAGATCCAACCAGTCCATCCTAAAGGATATCAGTCCTGGGTGTTCATTGGAAGGACTGATGCTGAAACTCCAATACCTTGGCCACCTCATGCGAAGAGCTGACTCACTGGAAAAGACCCTGATGCTGGCAGGAGGAGAAGGAGATGACAGAGGCTGAGATGGCTGGATGACATCACCGACTCGATGGGCATGAGTCTGAGTAAACTCCGGGAGTTGGTGATGGACAGGGAGGCCTGGCGTGCTGTGATTCATGGGGTCGCAAATAGCTGGACACAACTGAGCAACTGAACTGAACTGATGACCCAGCAACTCCACGCCACATAGGATATATACATATATAAATATAAACACTAATTCGAAAAGATACAGGCACCCCAACGAGAAAACAATTATTTTAGAGAGAAAAAAGCACCCTGGCATCACACGCTCTGCCTCAATCCTTTCCAGAGGGTGAGAACCAAACCACATGAGAATACTGTCAGTGTTACCCTCCTGTACTAATGGAAGAGACAAAACAAGTTCTTCAACATGGTTATTTCTCATAAACAACTAAGGATTTTATGAGCTTTTCTCTGTTTTGTTTTTTAAATAAAAAAGGTAACATATGTGACAAGTGGGGCTTCCCCAGTGAGTGGCTCAGTGGTAAAGAATCCACCTGCAATACAGGAGACACAGGAGATGTGAGTTCAATCCCTGGGTCAGGAAGATCCCCTGGAGAAGGAAACAGCAACCCATTCCAGCATTCTTGCTTGGAGAATCCCATGGACAGAGGAGCCTTGGTGGGCTACAGTTCCTAGAGTCTCAAAGAGTCGGACACAGCTGAAGCGACTTAGCATACACATGCGACAGGTATACAAATGTCTGATTTCATATAACAAATTATGCCATTATGCCAGTATTATTCCAAGGTGGGTGTATTTTGCAGAGAATAACTTCTGTGGTTAATGTGGTTTTTTTCCCTGCTTTTTCTAAGCTTCTGAAACCAACTAACTATGCAATAAAAAAGGTTTTCCTTGAAAAGATGGAATGTCCATTCAATATATAATTCCAATTAAGCAAATGTGAATTATGAAATAATTAGACCTCCTGGGATTATGATCATTTAAAAATGCTCAGCTGAGGCTAACACCTTACAGAAGCTCTGGGGTACAATTATCTTGCTACCTATGTACTTTGAACATTACTTAATACCTTTTTATCTCTTCTAACTATTTAAGGAGCTAAGTTTAACAAAAGACAGGTAATGAAAAAAATATTTTACCTGCAATACAAAATAATTCTTTTTCCTGTTAATAAACACTCAAGTTTCCTTCCCCTCGGCTTAAAAAAAACAAAACAAAACAAACAGCCAGCCACTTTAGACTCATTTTACATGCAAGATTTCTGGTTAGTATGAAATATATTTGTTTCTATGTTATTCATATATATATTTTTTTGTTTTGTCTTTGTGCTAAGTCACTTCAGTCATATCCGACTCTTTGCGACTCCATGGACCGTAGCCTGCCAGGCTCCCCATCCATGGGATTTTCCAAGCAGGACTACTGGAGTGGTTTGCCATTTCCTCCTCCAGGGAATCTTCCGTTCCAAGGATCAAACTGGAGTCACTTATGTCTCTGGCATTGACAGGCAGGTTCTTTACCACTAGCATCACCTGGGAAGCCCCTGTTTTGTCTTAAGATGGACCATAAATGTGAAATCAAGCAAACACAAGCAGCAAACCAGGATATTGTTCTCTCTCTATTAACACACATCCTCAATTTATGCAGCACTCTCATTTTAAGAATTAAGGTACTGAAAATACAAAACAGCTTCCATCCCAAAATGTCAACTAAATAATCACTGCAATTGATTTGGTCTTGAGAAGTAAGCTTCCTCACTGTATCAGACAGTAAAATTTTAAATTCTAGAATGTAAAATTCTAATGCTCACAGTCAGAGTGAGGTGTTAAGAGATACCTATAATTGGGACTGTTTCTTTGTTTTTGGCTATACCACAAGGCATGCACGATCTCAGTTCCCTAACCAGGCAGGGACTGAACCCCACCCTTGCAGTGCAAGTGTGGGTGTCCTAACCACTGAACCACCAGGAAAAGCCCCAGAATCTGTTCCTTATTAGAGACAACCAAACCAAGGATACTGGTGACAAATCAGCAAGGTTCTGTGCTATTTTTCAAGACTATTTTACTCCTGATTTTCATGGGAAGACAGCATCATAAATAATAGTATTAAAATTTTTATCTACATGGAACTCATTCTGTAAAAGGAACCAGACAAGAGGTCCTGGCAACCCACTTCCTTCAAAGGGATAATTACTCTGAGAAAATTATCCAAATCAAAAGGATAAAATATAGCTTGGAGTTTAATCATACACAAATCAGCAATTAAACATCTAGATTCATCACAGATTCTTGTGATTTTTTTTTACATTTTCTCTCATTATCATTTACATTTCCTCTGATTTCAGGTGCACCTCCCTTTACCCATCTTCTCTGATAAATCAGTCACCTAATGAATAGTGTCTGACATCTTACTGACTAAAAAGACAATACAACATTAAAGAAATCTTACTCTGGAATTAATTCCTTTGATGATTTCTCTTCCTCCTACATGTTAAATGGGGTCACACTTATGATGACCATTATCTTCTGAATCAAAACCTAGAATATTTCATTGAAAAAAAAAAAGTACCGTCGGTAAGGGTACAGGAAATGGGCAGAAATATCAGACTACCTGAAATTTCTATACTACTTCCAGGTATGTGACTCTGCATTTTATGGATGCCAAAAAGTTGGTATTTCTGAAATATTTCAAAAGTTGAGAAGCCAATAAAAAAATACTTGAAAACTGAAATGTCCAAAGGTGTGTGGGTCCTGGACCTGTATCTCAGTATCTCATCACCTGCAATTTGTCTTCTTATGTACAAAGTTCAAGTTTCAAAGCTCTAAGTAGCAGCTCTACGCAAATGTTTTCAAAACATGACTCGAGCCCAGACCTTTCTCCTAAAATGTCTCTCTTTGCTAACTGTCTAGAAATTCACTTAGATGTCTCATCAACTCTGCCAGTAAAAGATCATGGGCCAGGACAAGCCAGAAGCTTGTAGCTAAATCAGAGTAGTAGGACAAGAGAAGAACAGAAATGAGAGGGTCCATGATAAATTCTTTACCTGCAATGTCTCCTCCAATCTTCACAATAATATCTTTTACAAGTAGGACTATTATCATCTCCACTTCAGAAATGAGGGAACTGAAGCTTAGTGAGATTATGGAACTTGCTCAGGTCAAACGGCTATAAGCAAGTGGTAAAACAAGAATCTGAATCCAGCAAGTCTAACTTCAAAGCCCAAGTACCCATACTTTTAAAACCCCAAAAGGAGACGAGATATATATAGATTCTAACAGGTAAGGTGTAGTCATTGGTCAATTCAAGAAGCATTCTCAGAGCACCAAATATGTGTCAGATACAAAGGAGACCAAAAAAAGAGATCTGAATTTAAATCCCCATTTTACCACTTAATGGCTATATAGCAACCTGGGTAAGTCTCCAGCTTTACTCTCAAATGACTCAGAAAAGAAAATATATATATGCCTACATTTTTACACAGAGAAAGAGAGAGAGAGAGAGACAATATGATAAAGCAGATGGGGAAAAGCATAACAATTAACTGAGAATCTATGAAGAGGGAATGGGACCTTTTTGTACTGTTCATGCAGCTTCTATGTAAGTTTGAAACTAAATCAAAGTAAAAAGCTACAGAAAAACTCACAGTGGTATCAAAACAAAATTTTGTGACTTTCTCTGGTTGCATTCAGTGGCTTAGGTTTAAAAGCAGAGTATATAAACGGTAGAACTGCTCCAAGACTAGAAGCTAAGAATACTAGGAAGAAAAATGATTGAAGAGGGAAGTGAAGTGAAGGGAAAGAAAGAGGAAGTATTGGGAGTGAGATGTTGATAGAGCTTAAGACTAAGTGTGGGGAAGGGGAGTGTGCATTGGAATGACAGGAGGCTTAAGCCAGAGAAACAGTAGATAGCATTCAACATTTGTCATTTAGAGAATGTAAATTAACTCCACAAAGAGATGCCACTTCAAGTCTACTAGAACAGTTAAATTTAAAAAGACTTACTACTGTATCAAACGTTGGCAAGGTTAAAGAGAAAAACACGCATTCCTGATGGGAACATAGAACACAACAGAAACTTAGGAATACAGTTAAGCCATTTCTTATAAAGCTAAACATGCAGTTATCACACGACCCAGTAATTCCAGCTCTGGGTTTCTACTTAAGAGAAACAGAAATGTATGCCACACAAAAACTTACACATAAATGTTCATAGCAGCATTATTCAGATTAGCTGAAAATTGGAAATAATCCAAATGTCCATTCAGAGAAGGCAATGGCAACTCACTGCAGTACTCTTGCCTGGAAAATCTCATGGACAGAAGAGCCTGGTAGGCTGCAGTCCATAGGGTCACAAAGAGTTGGACACGACTGAGCATCTTCACTTTCACTTTTCATTTTCATGCACTGAAGAAGGACATGGCAACCCACTCCAGTGTTCTTGTCTGGAGAATCCCAGGGACGGGGGAGCTTGGTGGGCTGCCGTCTATGGGGTTCCACAGAGTCGGACATGACTGAAGTGACTTAGCAGCAGCAGCAAATGTCCATTAATTGGTAAATGGATAAAGAAAATGACTACTATCTAGCAATAAAGAAGGACTAAGCCAAGACAGTTCAATGGGAGAAAGGACAGTCTTTTCAGCAAATGGTGCCAGGAAAATAGAATATCCATGCAAAAGAATGAAGCTGAACCCTTTACCTTATACCACGTACAAAAATTAACTGAAAATGGATCAAAGACCTACATAAGAGTTAAAACTACAAAACTCCTAGGAGGAAACACACGGTAAAAGATATAAATACTTAATATCTAGAATATATAAAGAATTCCTACAACTTAACAAACAATTTAATCCAACAATAGGCAAAGGACTTGAACAGACGTTATTTCCAAAGAAGGTATACCCAAGCATGGCCAATAAGCACATGAAAAGATGCTCAACATCACTAATCATTAAGAAATGCAAATCAAAACCAGAATGAGATACCACTTCACACCATTAAGATGGCTATTCTCAGAAAATCAGTACATTTTGCTGAGGATGTGGAGTAACTGGAACTCTTCTGCATTGGTGGTAAGAATGTAAAATAGTGCAGCCTCTAGGGAAAAGTTTGGCAGCGCCTCAAAAAGTTAAATATAGGATTACTTATGATCCAGCAATTCCATTTCTGGGTATATACCCAAAATATTTGAAAGCAAGAACTAGAACAGATATTTACAGTGTTTATACTAGCATTACACAATAGCCAAAAGGTAGAAACAACCCAATGGCAGTGGATGGATAAACAAAAATGTGATAAACATACATACAATGGAATATTGTTGCCTTGAAAAGGGATGAAATTCTCATATATGCTACTAGATGAATGAACCTTGAAGACATTATGCTAAGTGAAATGGGTCAGACACAAAAGGATAAATACCGTTTGATTCCACTTAGATTAAAAAAAAAGCGGGGGGCGGGGGGAGGTGAAGGAAACAAGAAGGGAAAAAAAGGTCAAAAAAAAAAAAGAGAGGGAAGGACCAAGCTAATGACAGACATTGCAACATGGATATACCTCACAAAAACAACCTAAGTGAAAGAAGCCAAACTCAAGACCATGTATTTAATGATTCCATTTATATCAAATGCTGAGAAAGAACAAATCTACAGAGAAGAGAGCAGGCTATTGGTTGGTTACCCAGGACTGGGGATGGAAATGAGACCTGTTTAAAAACACTCAAAGAATCTTTTTGGAGTGATGGAAATGTTCTGAAACTGGAATGTCCAGCTAATCTAGACAAGATTAGCTTAAGTATTTAACCTTTTTTGATGATACAATATTTGATATAAAAGAATACATGCAGCCTATTTCCCTATCTGTAACTTACTCAGAAGCTTACATGACTTGGGTTCACAGGTAGATTCTTTACACACCTGGATGCAAAGGAACACAAGGTTCTGGCTAACATCTATTTAAGGAGGTTACTAGCATTTTAAATTGCTCAGATGAAGTGCATTCACACTTTGCCTAATCTTCCTCTTAGACAACCAGGTCTCGTGCTTTTATTATATGTGAAGAATTCAACAGCTATGAAATTCAAAACTAAACACACATGAAAAACTACCTTAATTTTTCCTATATTTCAATATTTTATCTTCTTACATCCTAGGGATGCTAAAATGTTCTGTTATCTTTTTAGGCATGTTCCAAAAAACTGTCAGAAATACGTCTTTGAAAACATTTGTCTTTAAGCTCTGGCAAGTTGTTTGTTTGGTTTTATTTTTTTTTTGCTGAACCTCACGGCATGGAGATTCTTAGTTCTCTAACCAAGGATGGAACCCATGCCCCCCTGCCCTTGAAGTACAGAGCCCTAACCATTGGACCACCAGGGAATTCCCTCAGGCAACAGGTTTTGAGTCTGACTTAGAAGGAGGGACTGCTAATAGCTCAGAATGATGTTGGGGGGGCGGGGGCGATGCATTAGTAAGCAGGGGTTAGTCTAGGAAGTCACATGGCTGGGTGGTTAAAAGGGACTTTGATATGGCAAACTTCAGTTCAAAGCATGCTAGCCACTCACCAGCTAAGGCAACCCTAGACAAATTATTAATAGGAAGTGTTTCTAAATCATCTCACTTGTTAAATGAAGGTAACAATACTTCCCCCTCTTAAGGTTGTTGGGTAACTACCTCAGAGAACCCTTAGGACAGAATCAGCTGGTAAAAAATTCAAAAGGCGATAAGAAATCACTTAAGAATTTTAAGCAGAGACAGACGTGAATGAACAGTGAAGAATGTATTACAGAAAGCCAAAACTAAAAGTGAAGCTCGGTCAGGGTGCTGTTTTAGTCATGCATTGTCTTGTGTGGTCAAACAATGAAGGTCAAACAGTGAAGGCAGAAAGGATTGATTCCAGAGTTACTGTGGATTTTAAATCAATGGGAAAGTTGTGGCTAACTGGGGAAGGAGAGGAGGAAGACTCAGAGTGACACCGGGGTTCTGATATGGATGGTAATATCACCTCACATCTAACGTGAGAGTAGGGGGAAAAGGACTTGAAGGACACTGCTGGGGAGGACAAAATAAGCCACTTAGCTTTGAAGAGTTAACACAGGTGTGGAAGAAACATTCATGCAGAGTTCGGTGAACAAGAGTCTTAAGCGCGAACAAAAAATCTGTATTTAAGATACTAATGTCAGAACCATTAATATAAAAAGATGTTAACTGATGATATGGGACTGGAGATTATCCAAGAAGTATAAAGTGAGAAGAGTGTCAATGTTAAGGTCATAATCCTACGAAATTCCAATACTTAAAAGCTGTAATGAGGAAACAGCAAGGATAGAGATCAGAAACAGAAGGAGGCCCAGGCACATAACTAAACATAGGGGAGGAGTCTCAAGAAGTAAAGAGTAGTCAATATACTAAGTTCTGCTAAGAAATCACGTACTTTCAAAAAACCTGGGGGTAGGGGAAGTAACCAAGATGCTTATTTGTGGAGGAAGAAAATGGGTATAAGGATAGAAAGATCTGTTCACTTCTACAAAAACAGTACTAACCATAATGTTTTGAGTTCATTTTTTTTCTAATGATATACAAACACAGAAAATCAGATTCAGCCAAAGAGGTTAATATACATTATTAGTTAATAAATAAGCATTTTCAAGTTACAAAAACAAAAACCTCCTAAAACATTTACCTACTTTATAAAGAAGCCATAAAGGGAAAACACTGCAAAACTGTAAAGTCCCCTTTTACACAGAACAAAGAGTTATTGTAACTAAACCACAGTTTCAAGGCTCTCACATTTTACCAACTTTCTGTCCATTAACCTTTTCCTCTGTCATTAAGAAAAAGAAATCAATGCATTCTCCTTGAATGAAGACTAACAATAGACACTGAATGCATTTAATATCCTTCCTCTAGATCACTTTTTTCCTTCACTCTAAAAGAATAAAATAGAATTATTGATACTGTTATCTTGTCTCAATATTAGGTCATTTAGAGATTCTTCTCCCTCTAGAAAATTGGCCTCTA
The DNA here is from genome assembly GCF_963930625.1 of Muntiacus reevesi. Taxonomy (NCBI): domain Eukaryota; kingdom Metazoa; phylum Chordata; class Mammalia; order Artiodactyla; family Cervidae; genus Muntiacus; species Muntiacus reevesi. The sequence goes on along the minus strand of NC_089263.1, from coordinate 24,373,337 downwards.
CCCTAATGTAGAAGCTAATGTACTAAAAGGATACTCCTTAGTTCAAACTGTCCACCAAAAATCAGTAGTAGAGGTACAGAAGAGAAACAATGGAAGATTATCTGTTCTCAAAAGCACTGCAGGCAGATTCTCCACTGTCTGAGCCACCAGGGAAGCCCAAAGTTCTAATTTTACCAGAGTACTGGGGAGGAGGTAATCTTTATCTTGCCTACTCATTAAAATATAATCTATAGCCAAATGTGAAATGACTTTCACTGAAACTGTTATATTTACTATTACCATCATCTCTGTCTGGCAGCAATAATATGAATCAGTTAAGAAAAAAATTAAATACATGTTCTTAAATTCAGAACAAAGGAAATATGATACAAATGTTTAAGCACCAACATAAATTTTAAATATTTATGTGAAACAATTGTCATCAATCAAGTATTTAGATTATCTGTATAAAATCCTAACACACCTAGCAAATTTAAATGCAGAGAAAATGTATTTCACAACAACTGCTTCATTAATTAAAAGTCATCAGCTTTTTTTCTCTTCCATTTCCAATGTTAAGAAAACCAAAATATCTGGGAAAAAAAAATCACTCCTAAGCCACAACAAACAAAACAGACATGAAAAAAACCTTCCCTGAGAAATATACAAAAAGCCAGAGATTTAAATTTATCAGCAAAAATTTACAGAAAGTAGATTATTTAAACTGAAAAATGAGCTGGACTATTTAATTCAAGATTATACATACATGCTTAACTATTGGCTCCACCAGTGAGTTAGAACTTAACCCATGACTTACCACTGACTCCTATTTATATATTAGATTTTTTAAATGTCTTATAGAATTTTGCTTTAAAATAACTTTTTAAGTTTATTCTGGAACATTAGTTAACAAGTTCACATCCTGACAATCCTAGCCTATTCTATTTAACAGACTAGCTGCCAAACATATACACAATGCAGTAGTTATTGCCAAAGAATGCTCTTAAAGACAATGGGGAGGAACACAGGACTAGTAACACATTATGTGTATGTAAGGTCATCTTACCTTCAATGAAAACCTAAGAAATACTAGAAAAGTGCTAATATTTTAAAACCTAGATTTATAACATAGATCTATGTTTCTATACTGTACTTAAAATATCAGAAATGCACAAAGTGACAAAGGCTATTCACATCTGTTCAGAGTAAAGTATTACAGCTCCCTCTCTAAAAATGTCTCTGATGTTCTTTCTTAGAAGAAAATCCTCTGATACGTGCTACCAGAAGAAACATGTACTAAGGAAAACTTGTGTGAGCAACAATTCCAATGTAAAACATTAAGCCCTGTTCTTAACTGATAGCAACACATACAATACAACCAACAAAGATATAATTGCTCACTTAAGTAGGTAAAATGCTCCCAATTTCCTTCAGCTGATTTTAATGTCCAGAAAATGGATTCAGAGTCATCTACATCTTGGAAAACGGAATTTAAAATAGCCTATTAGTTTAGGCAAAAACTAATCAACAAGTCAGACACCTTCAGAGGCACACTTTAATGAGAACACTTAGGGGCTACCCATTAGAGAAATTCTGAAGCACATTTTTCTGGTGGCAATATAAACTGGAATAACCTTTTTGAAAAGCAATTTGGCTACTGAAGTGCTTATAGCCTTTGATCTAGGTAAGCCCACTCCAGGGGATTTTCCCAAAAGAAATAAAGAGGAAAATATCTTAAAATTTACACAAAGAGGTTTGTTCAGCAATACCATTTAAAATGGTGAAAAAAAATTAAAAAAAATAAAATGGTGAAAAATTAGGAACAATCTAAATGTAAAACAGGCAAAAGACTAAGTAGATTAAGATCCCATTAACCTGAGAAGTCTATAGCAAATGAAAACAATTTTAATAATAGATGATAGTTTGATAAAAAATAAAAAACTGTCTTTATTCACAATTATGGGAAAAATATAAGAATATGGTAAGGTACAGAATAGAATAGGGAAAGAAATAAGACTACCTCACAATGATCTTGTGGATATTTGGGTGACTTTTCTTGATTTTATTACTATTACAGTATTGCTTATGCAATAGATGGAGCAGAAAGCATTAATTTAAAACATTTTGCGTGATCTGAAAGCAGCAGCATAGTAAATACAAGTATACTGACTGAAATGCTTAGGTGGCATTAGGGCCAATTATTCAAACTATTCTACACCTTAATTTCTATGAGATCAAAGAGCAACAATATAAAAACAAGAGCCTCTAAAAGAAACTTCTGGTACTGAAACACAGTACAATTATTTCTTAAGTAAGAAATGTCAATAGATTTATAGACACTTTTTAAGTTTTGGCAGCCTATCTATACCTCTTAAAAATATAAATTCATTCATTTCCTGTTTCAAAATGGTGTTAATTGCTTATGTCTACCTTGAAAGAAATGAAGTTTGGAAGAAGGACAAAGTTTTACCTTGTTTTATATAAAATGAATCTATGATCTTTTAAAAAAGCAAAACTAAAATTATGAGCATAGTAAAAAGCACCAACACATTGGCAGATTTAAAATACACTGAAGTTTTAAAAGGGGGGATGTATGCTGGGGGGTAAAAAAAAAAATTAAGCATTTCAACTCTTTAAAAAGGACACATCTAAACCTACCACATATATCTGTCTTCTGGCAACTTCACATCTTAAGTTTAAGGAAAATGACATAAACAGACCTCCTCCTCAAGATGTCATTTATAAAAACTGACAAATGACTCTTCAAACATCCAATCCGAGAGAAAAGACTGTTACTGGAGATGATTTTTATGCAAGTATTTTTTCATGACACTTAAATTCTGAACTAAAAATAATGATAAAAGAAAGTCAAGTTTGATTCTCTGAACACCTATTTCCTGTCCAAAACAGCCCTTTTGTTCTGCTTCCCTGCTTAATTTTAATGTTCAGTTTGCATCAGAAAATAGCAACAATGACAAAAGCTAGCATACACAGAAGCACAAAGGAGCAAAAGTGTAAAATAAAGGATCATTAAAAGATTAGAACAAAAATCCTACCAACAAAACCTCCACAATTTTCTGTTTGCTTCACCTCAGATTAACTTCACTTGAAGCTGTACTCCAAAGCAACCAAACCTCAATACCAAGCTCCACCTTCTCCAATTCTAGTGGCTGAAGAGTAAAATCTCCTCCCTGTTAGTGAAACTGATAATTGTGATTGGATACGGCTAATATCCATTATTTTAAAGAACTTTTCCTTGCTAGCAGGTTAGGTTAAACATACTAAAACCCCCTGGATAAGCTGGTTTCTTAAAGAAACAGTAGGTAATGTTTCAGTTTTCCCATCATATACTATTTGCTTCCTCTTTTGTCTAGGTAAAAAATAAATAAACCAAGTAACAGCAATGAAAATCTCACAGAAGAAGTGTTAATTTGCAGTTCAATGACCAAGTGTTTAAAATACAATGCTTTTAAACGAAATTACTTGATTTTTTTTTTTTTTCACAGAGCCTGAGGGTGAAGTTATGCTTTATAAAGACAAGATTCCTTTTTCAATACAGTTCACATTTGGTATGAAAATTCTAAAACAGCAACAGAAATCCACTGCAAAAATTTTGCTAATGGGAACAAAATAGTATTTTCTCTAAGACTTAAAACATAAATCTACATCTTAAATGAAAATACACAGCACTAAAATATTGAATGCAAAAATTTCTAAGTTATGAAATAAATATCACAATAGAGTAAAATTTTCAGTGACATCAGACTGATATTTCTATTTAAAACTGAAGAAAAATCAGGTAAATATTATTTCTATGTCACCACACTTACAGGTCTGATGTCATGTTTTGCAAGGTTAATGCTTATCCATCGCAAAAACAAAAGGAGAGAACAACTTGCTCTAATGAACATGTTCAAGTATAAACTTCAGGATGGTTCAAATCATTTTCTTTTTTAGTTTTTTTAAAAGAAAAGTGGACACTATTTTGCATCCTACTGAGATATTACTCTAAGGTGGCATAGTAACCCTAAGGGAGAGCTGAAGGGTATCCTCCTCTTAAAATACAAGTTACGTTAAATGTTATTTTTACTACAGAGATTCTGACTTCTGAACAAAGCTCTTTGGTCACTTTGTACATTACAAAATATGTTGTATTTTTAAATTTGCTATATGCTTAAATTAGAACCGTTTATGTTTTTAGGAGTCTGATCGTTAACTATTACTCGCATTCATCACTGTCTGATTGAATGACAAAGAGTATTCACCTCTACCAAAAATTGACTGACATAAAAACAAATTCAAAATTAAAACAAATCAGAGTAGCTCCTTCTTAAATATACTTTCAGTTATTTTATGTAAGAATTTTTCATTTAAATTTCATTTTCTAAGTTAAAAATCTTGCAAGCATTTTTCCTGAAAGAAAATTCATACATTAGAACAACATAAAGCCAACAAACTTATTTTGAATACAAAGGGAAGTCTTTGTAAGAAACTGAAAATGCACATAATTGCAACTCGACATGAATATGGAGTAATACCCCACAGAAGCCCAAACAGCTGCATAATCTATTATGCCTTTTAAGTGGACAAATTGAAAGAGCCAATTCACAGAGGTCCAGTCCCAAGATCCTTTGCAAGGATTCACAGCTTTCAATGCCCAGTACTTCACGAGTCAAGTTCAGGTTTTCTTCCCACTGTGTGGACACATGCAAAAAGACCCTGGGAGTAGAAGAGGTACATGAGCAGACAATAGAAAAAATACACAATTTGAGTTATAGCATCAAACCTGAGTTATACCATAAAACAAGTTTTAGATGGCCAAAATTTTATAAGGTTATAGAAAAAGAGATAGAAAAACATTTTGCTTTTAAAATTTGGCAAACATGAAATTAGTATTCAGCTATGGGAACCAAATGAACCTTTGTTCTAACATCAACTTTTCACATCAAAGTTAACTATTTGTGTACAAAAAAGACATAGAACATACACTAATCTAACACCAAAATCCTCTACATTTATAACCGGAAGAAAATATAGACTGAACTATTCCAGATGGTTCAAAGACCTTCAGGACCTATTTAAAAGAACTGCAAGTTGATAAATATCATTTTAGGTGGCTTACAGATTAAAAGTAAGAGTATTTTATTCCTCTTCTAAATCCGCAATAGAAGAAAGCAACAAAAAAAAAATAAAAAGAGAGTGATACCACAACTGAGGTTCTCTGAAAATAACACTGCTTCCTGGGAACAGGGAGGAGGCAAAAGGGTCAAGGCTCCCTCAAGGCTCCCTGATTCCATGTGAGGACACCACTTTTCCAACATCAAGTATTCAAAAGGCGTACTCTTTGTGCGAGTTCAGAGGTTTTCACAAAGCTATCAACTGAAAACAGTTTCGAAGAGACCAAGTTACTAAACAATTTGGTCTCATTTCACTTATTATTAAAAAGACCCTATATAAAAAGGCAATACCATCTTGCCACAAAAAATAAAATAAAAATAAAAAGGCAATACCTAGATTATTAGAAATAACTTTTGGTACGTTCAGAGCAGGGGGAAACTTCCACGGAATTTTTAAGGACTGAGAATGGCTCAAAATGTTCTTCCTACAACAGAATTTATTCCTTGGCAGTAATATCCCTGAGTGTTACAGGTTGTTAAGGCAATAGCTGGTGAAAGGTGGTTGGTGACAATAGCAAAACATGACTAGGGTCACTAAGGATAAAGTCTGAAAACCATCCACTGATGGAAGAAAAAAATATTTAAGAAATATTTCCCTGAAAAATACACAGTGTCTACAAGAGTGAGGTATGTATTTGAGTTTGTAACTCCTGATGACTATCTTCTCATTAAGAGAAAAAAATACAAAGTGAGTATAGGGGAGAAGGAGGGGGGCAGTGAGGGTCCATTCAGGAGAATACCAAGCACAAAGGAAACATTTAGGAAGTAAACAGGTAAAAAAGCATAAACCAAGCTTAAAAAGAGGTATCTTTCTGTAAGACAGTAAATTGTTCTAAGTCTAAAGAAACAGACAAGGTCACCAATAAATGTAAATTAAAAAGGAACAGGGATATAATATGGAGACCAAAGTGTAAGTAAAAGAAAAGCATTCATAGTCCTCAATTATTTAGATTTAATAGTCATGAATTTTCATGTGCCAAACAACACACAATCGATCATCTAAGTAAACTGCTACACAAAGAAATGACAGAAAACAGGTTGGCAGACTTTAAATTCCCTCTCTGGTTAGCGGCCTAAGCCATAAAAACATAACCAAAAGATGAATGATGCACAGCAATTATTTAATAAGGACAGTTCTATATACAGCTATCAAAAGAAAAGCTTCTTTTCTCAACAGTCATAGGAAAAAATTTTTAAATTATAGTCCAAAAGAAAACCAACAACTTTAAAAAGCAAAAGTTGAATAGGTAGTGTCTTCTACCTACTGAAAAGCTTATTCATTCATCAAATATTTTGAACACCTACTATATATATGCTGGGCACCACTGGCTGCTGTGAAAGCCATAGTGAATTGTCCCTCCATTGTAGAAACTTAGGGTCTAGAGTCAGACCAGTGCTGACCACCTAGAAAATAATGCGAGTCACAAGCAATCTTCCACTTTCTGGTAGCCACATTAAAACACTACAATAAAATTAAATTAAGTGTCATAAATATTTTAACAGGAAATATGTAAAGTAGCATTACTTCAATATGTAATCAATCTTAAAAACTGAGCTCTTTTCCCTTTTTTGTGCTAGAAATCAAGCTTATATTTCATACTTGTAGCACATCTCAATTCAGACTTCCCATATTTCAATAGCCAGATGTGGCTACTGAAACTTAAAAACTGTAGCTTTTAGCCACATGATTATTCAGAAATTAAAATAAATTTTCATTACTGCACAAGACTCTATCTCTGCTGTTCACTGTAACAGCCACTAGTCGCATATGGATACTGAGCACCTGAAATGTGACTAGTAAAACTGAGGATAAGAATTTTTTACATTATTTAAATTTAGTTAATTTAAACAGCCACTAGTGGCTAGTAACTTACAAGACTGAAAAGTACAGCTCTAGGAGAAAAAGACTGCTGAAACAAATCACATGCATTTAATGAATTGCAGTTGTTACAAGTATTTACCAAAGAAATGTCCAATGAGAAATGGGAAATGAGTAAATATATCCAACAGAGAACTTAACCTGTTTTGCCAGCATTAAGGGTTAATTCATCAAAGGAAATCACAATTTAGCAAACGAGGACAGCCAATGCAAAGATCCTGAGTGGGAGGAAAGCGAAAATACAGTAGAAATAACGAAGGAAAGTACCAAGGAGAAAAATAATCCAAGTTATTTGTAAGTGACCAATTTGGATCACAGACTATCTATTTATAGGAAGGTGGTGAAGCAGAAGCAGCCTGAGCACTTGGAAATAAGTCTTGCAATAAAGTGAGCCCCACTCTCTTCACTCAGTAAACTCCAACCATTCCAATCTCCGGTCACCTCTTAAATTGAGCCAGGTTCTTTTCATCCCCTTTACTTGGGAAACTTGCCCCAGTACTTTTCTGATCTTAGAAGTCAGAATCACAGTTGCAAAATTTCTATTCCGGACAGGGTTTGAGGCAGTAATCCAACTGGAGAATATGGCATGAAGGGGGTGGGACAGGGCCTTGAACCTGTTTGCAAGACAATTTTTACAAAAAATGTTTACAGAACCAATTCAATGGGTCATTTTTTTTTTTTTAATGTTGTGACAGACTGGGGAAGTTAAGAAAACTTCCCCATCACTAACTTTAAACGTTACATTCTCAGAACAAACATCCCAACTAGCACCTTCCAATTTCTATCAGCACACCCTACTTCTCTCCTTCCCAGCAGCTGTCAAAACCTGAAAACTCTACGCAGTGGTCTGTTAACAGCCTAGCTTTTCCAACAGACAGTAAACTCCATGACAGCAAAGATCCTGTATCATTCATCTGTCTCCTCAACACTTAGCACAATGCCCAAGTACCATAGAGGAACAGCTGAATGAAACCGCAACAGCAGGGATTTTAATAAAGATATTACAGGTTAAATTTAAAAGAAAAAATACCTAAACTAGGCTCAAAGGAAAACTTAATGGCATTAAATTTTTTTCATTATACAACATAAAACATTAAGTGTGGAAATAACAGTATTTTCTTTTTTTTTTTTCCATTTATTTTTATTAGTTGGAGGCTAATTACTTTACAATATTGTAGTGGTTTTTGTCATACATTGACATGAATCAGCCATGGATTTACATGTATTCCCCATCCCGATCACCCCTCCCACCTCCCTCTCTACCCGATCCCTCTGGGTCTTCCCAGTGCACCAGGCCTGAGCACTTGTCTCATGCATCCAACCTGGGCTGGTGATCTGTTTCACCCTAGATAATATACATGTTTCGATGCTGTTCTGTCGAAACATCCCACCCTTGCCTTCTCCCACAGAGTCTAAAAGTCTATTCTGTACATCTGTGTCTCTTTTTCTGTTTTGCATATAGGGTTATCATTACCAACTTTCTAAATTCCATATATATGTGTTAGTATACTGTAATGGTCTTTATCTTTCTGGCTTACTTCGCTCTGTATAATGGGCTCCAGTTTCATTCATCTCATTAGAACTGACTCAAATGAATTCTTTTTGATGGCTGAGTAATATTCCATGGTGTATATGTACCACAGCTTCCTTATCCATTCGTCTGCTGATGGGCATCTAGGTTGCTTCCATGTCCTGGCTATTACAAACAGTGCTGCGATGAACACTGGGGTGCACGTGTCTCTTTCAGATCTGGTTTCCTCAGTGTGAATGCCCAGAAGTGGGATTGCTGGGTCATATGGCAGTTCTATTTCCGGTTTTTTAAGAAATCTCCACACTGTTCTCCATAGCTGCTGTACTAGTTTGCATTCCCACCAACAGTGTAAGAGGGTTCCCTTTCAGTATTTTCTAAATTAAAAAATTCAAGACCAAAAACAACCTGAAGACCCTAAGGAATCAACTAAAAACTCGAGGACTAACAAAGCAACAACTAAAAATTATAGGGGGAGTGGGGCAAAGAGGATGGTAAGACTTAACAATAACCAAAGGAAAACACATTATTACTCCCAGTTACTAAAACAGTGTGCACTGACTGGTACTGAATAAAAGCTAAAAAGAACCAAACATAAATGTATTTAGTATTATGACAATGGCAGCTTTATTTAAAGGCAAAAGAAAAAGTTTTCTTTTATGGGGCTGAAATAACTGATTAACTACTAAGGAAAACTAAGGACAATTCTTTCACTTCACATATTAAGTCAAAATAAATTCTGGATGAACGGAAGAGAGAGATGTGAAAAATGAAACCACAAAGAACTAGAAGAAAACAGTTATCTGGGTAGAAGAGTTCATTAAATATGAAAGTGGAAGCTGTAAAAACAATGTTATTAACCTAAACTTCTTAAAAGACAAAACTTTTAATTATTAAAAAAGTAAATAAATAGGTAAACAAAAGGCTAATGAAGAGCAAGGGAAAATGTTAGTAGGATGAGTCAAAGGGTGGCTATCCTAAATATAAACACCACCCCAATGAGCCAAAGACAAACCAGAAGATGTCCAGAACCTATACCTCTATTCATTATAACTCATTAATCTAAGAAATAAATTACAAATCTTACAAAAAGAAAAAGAAGGGAAAAAATATTACTTCTGGAAAGATATGGAGGAAAGGTGTACTCTCTCATATTTTTCATCGAACTTCATACAGGTTTGGTCAACTTATACTACAATGTTAGTCAAACTGTTAAGATTTGTCAGTATTCATGAGAAAAAAAAAAGTTCATATACTTTAAGCAATTTTAAGACAGGCTGAACCCTAAAGAAATAAGTACATAGGAAGATGTAGCTCTTAAGATGTTCTTCACCAAATTAACAGTACTTTCATGAGACAAAATGGCATCTACCTTTTAAAAATCTTATTTTCAATATATGGGGACCTAACAGTAAAGCTGTTTTTTTCCAGTAGTCACATGGATGTGAGAGTTGGACTATAAAGAAAGCTGAGCACGGAAGAATTGATGCTGTTTAACTGTGGTTTTGGAGAAGACTCTTGAGAGTCCCTTGGACTGCAAGGAGATCCAACCAGTCCATCCTAAGGGAAATCAGTCCTGAATATTCATTGGAAGGACAGATGTTGAAGATGAAACTCCAATACTCTGGCCACCTGATGTGAAGAACTGACTCACTGGAAAAGACGATGATGCTGGAAAAGTTGAGGGCAAGAAAAGGGGACGACTGAGAATAAGATGATTGGATGGCATCACAACTCAATGGACATGAGTCTGAGTAAACTCCGGGAGTTGGTGATGGACAGCGAGGCCTGGCATGCTGCAGTTCATGGGGTCACAAAGAGTCAGACATGACTGAGCGACTGAACAGTAAAGGTGAGGAAATCCTTGCCCACAAGCAGTTTACTTCAAGCAGGGGATACAGACAATAACCAGATAAATCACTTCAGATGTTAGGTTCTCAAAGGACACAAAGAAGGTAACAGCCAGCTGACAGGGAAATTGGTCTGAGATGGCGTCTCACAAGGAGTGACACTTGAGCAAAATACAACTGGGTGTTCAGGCAGAAGGAACAACAATTTTAAGAGAACTAAGCCTGGCATACAGCACTGCTGTGGGTGCACAAGTCAGGGTGAGCAGCACAAGATAAGCCTGTGAGGCTGATGGGCAAGACAGTCTAGATCAACCACAAACAAGGCCTGCCCAAGAGGTACTTTAAGAGGAAAACACACAACCAATGGTGAAGATGGTCTGAAAAAAGATAAGTAAAATATATCCCTTTAGAAATTTCTTACACTGACTACTTGCTGAATCACAGTATTTTGGGTTAAAAAATATTTCACCTGTTTCTCTTTGTAAATGTGGCTATTAGAAAATGTTTAATTACTTATGTGGTTTCCATTTGTAGATCCTATTATATTTTCATTGGACACGGTAGGTCAAGAGTATAAAAAAATCTGGATTTGTTTTGAGTCTGAGAATAAGATAATCTACTTTACACATTGAAACGATTGTTCTGCACAGGAAAGGGAGAGAATCTTGAAGCAAAGATACCAGTGAGGTGACTACCACCACCATACCATGTACAACAAAGGTGTTGAGACGGATCATATTTGGTTTAAGTTTTGAACACAGAAGCAGCCTGGTACTTCTTAGAATTCAACGTTTAATTGTTTAGGATGAGAAAAACAGAAACAGAGAGACTGGTGGGATACCTGCCAAAATATTAATAATTACTCATTCTTTGTAACTTTTCTGACCGTTGTGGGGGGGGGAGGGAAGCTGCCCTCATAATCAAATATAAAACTGAGGCTTGTTTTTGTTTTTTTTAAGCAAGATAAAATAGTCCTGTCAAAACAAAGCACCCTGACATTTGTCTGCAGGCTGCATGCACTGTTCTTAAAAAAAAAACAAACACTTCTCACGCCTATAAATAAAAAAATTTATTCAAAGATATACATAAACTCATATTACTTATACACACACCATTTTCAGGAAGTTAATACTGCTCCATAATTTATTTTTGTGTTGCTGTTCACAGGATAAATCCAAAATCTGAGGCACGGGGGTGGGGGGGGAATAAAAAGTATTTAAATGTGTTGCTAACATATTCTGATCAATACTCACCACACTCCTTTCTCAAAAGTGTTCCAAAGGACACACTCAATGTAATTCCAGAGAATAACACCCTGGCCCTAATAATTTTCCTTAAAAGCTCTGCCATTTGATAGGTGCTTCACTTGCTCAAGTCTGCATAACTGTTAGGATAAACTCAGGACAGGTTTCTTTTACACATGTGTACTATGGCACAAGAGAAGTTTTAAGAAACTCGCCAGAGATTAAAAAGTGGGAAAGGGAACCCCAGAAAAGTGATTGATCTTATACCCAATCAAGTGTTTTTTCTACTATATTTACATTTTTGCAGTGAAAGTTGACAGCAAATAGTGCCAGACTTCTTACCATGGGATTTCCAAGGACAAGATTCATTCAGATTGACAGGAATCCTGGTTTCTCATGCAGATGTTCAAAAACTAAGAACCAATTACTATGGATATGAATTTGCCATTAAAACATAAAAGAGAATCCTAAAGTTTTTCATTTATTTCTAGAATTTCAATCTATTTTACTCCTGAGTACCTAAAATGTCCCAATGAAATCTGCATTCACTCTAAAGCAACTCTTGCATTTGTGTACCAGGATCCAGGAAACAAGAAATGTTCATGGGACACAGCTGGTGACAGCAAAACAGAATCAAAGACATCGGTTAAAGCCCCATGAGTCGTGGAAGATTAACACAATATTAGTCTTTATATTAACAGAGCAAAGAAACGAGTGAACTACAGATACATATTCTTTTTATAAAAAAGCTCAAAATAAAAAACTAAACACACAGTTTGAGCACACAGACGTTGTTATGAAACTTAAAAAAAAAACGCAAGGGAATGGTAAACAAAATAACACTAGACTGAAATGATTACCTCGGTAAGGACAGGCAGAGGTATAAGACAGATAAGAAACTCATAAACATATGCAAGTTTTGGTAATATTCCAACTTTTGGTTTGGAGATGGAAAGCATGGATTTTTATTACATTTTTCTCTCTTTATACTCTATTGTGTACAGCATACTTTAATACTGTGTTGTGTGTTCATACCTTTGTGGCATTAAATATACTTTGAATACTTTGCTTAAAAAACTGTAATTAACATACAATAAACTGCATATACTTAAAAGTGTAAAATGTGATCTGTTTTGACACAGGAAATTATCACAATTGAGATAATAAGCCAACAATCCCGAAATTCTCCTCCTGTACACCTTTGCAATCGCTGTTTCCCTTAAATACATTTTAAAATGCATAAGAAATAAGTTTAAAAGATAACCTGTTAGGGAAATATAAATGTGCATATTCTGCAGAAAGAAAACATTTTCCCTTGAAGCCGTAGACTAAGGGTAACACGGCAAAATGTCCTAAAATTGGTAACATAAATATTACGTAACTAACCTTAAAAGTCTATGGGCTTTTACATTAAAAAAACAAATTTCGAATTTGATTTGATAGAGGACTTTAAACCTCTTGCTCGAAGCATTAAATCATTAATAACGAACCAGTTTTTTAACCACCAAACAACTTATACATGGTCTGTGTGTAACTTCTTCACACTGCTGAACAACTAATCTGAGTGTGAAGATAAATCATCGCAGCGTCTTAATCGTGTGGTTGGTTGGTTTGGCACAAAGTTTCGACATAAAAGTTAAAATCATCTCAAACGCATTATTCTTCTTCTGTTCTTGTTTACGTAGTTAGACGGCAACGTGAAAATACTACTCCAGAGGAAAACTGAGAAATTCTGAGTCCACCCAACAAACGCAGAGGAAAGAGAGACCCCCCCCTCCTCCCGCACACAACCCCCTTTCCGTGTCTGACTTGCTAGACTTTCCCCCTGGCCGGTAGCTGGAAACACGGCAGGTGAAAAACCCTTCCAAGAGGGCTCGGGCTGGGAGGCGTGAGGCGAGGAACTTGACCCGGGCGGGTGACAGGGACGCGCCAGAGGGCGCCCGGGGTCCCTCCGGCCCCCGCCCGCCAACTGTTCGGAATCGGAGGACAGCGGCGGCTCCCCACCCCCCGAGGCCAGTGGGGGCGGGGGGGTCTCACCTCGGCGCGCCGCCCCCACCCCCAGCGGGAAGCCCGGGACCTCGAGGGCCCGCCGCGCGTCCGGGGGAGTCCGCCGCACCTCTGCCCCTGCCCCCGGGGCCAGGAAGACCCTCACCCCTCAGCAAAAGCCCGGCCCCGGCCCGCGGGCCGGCGGCCGGCCCACCACCTGCTGCGCCCGCCGGCCGCCCTCCGCTTCCGGCTCCCCTGGGCCGGGAGGGGCCGGGGGCGGGCCTGGCGTCGCCTTAGCCGGTGGGGGAAGGGAGCGGGAGGGGGAAGGGAAGCGCCGGGCGCCCGGGCCCCACGGGCCCCGCTCCTCACCTGGCGGCGGCTCCCTCCGCCTGACGCGCTGCCTGCCGCCGCCGGTCGCCGCCGGTGAATGGGGACAGGTGAGGCCGCCAAACCCCTGATCGCTCCGGCCCCGCCGCCGCCGGCCCCTCCGTCCGCTGTTTATTAAACTTTTCTGTTTGGTTGTTCGGCCTGTGACGCGACTACGGGGCAGAGCTTCGCGATTGGCCGGCGCCCGGCGCTGACGCGGCAACCCCCGCCCGCAGCCTAATAATTACCGGCCGGGGCGGAGCCGCAGGCCGGAGCCGGCGAGGAGGGGCGGAGTCAGGGCTCGGAGCAAGCGGCGATTGGCTGGAGCGCAAGAGGAGGCGGGGCGAAGCGAGGGGGAGACTCTCCTCCGGCCTCTCCGCCTCCACTGTCCTTCCTCCGCCTGGGCTTCCTCCCAGCTGCAGCGGGGGCGATAACGGGAGGACGTTTCCTGGGGTCTAGAGGAGATTCATCGAGTCTGGGGCGGTAGGTTCAGGTCTCTCTGCTACCTCGAAGGGGGCTGCATGTTCCTGTGTTGGATCGAGTAGCCCGAAAGAGTTGCGCTTCACCTGCCAGTTGTGAAAGAAGGAATTCTGAGCTTTCCCCCACGTGCAGCATTGTGCCCCCACCCCCCATTTTTGCAAGCGCAGAATCCAAGGCCTGGGGCACTACTCTGCCCGGTCCTGAGCCACTGCTTGGAAAGATTGGAAAACTAGTAGAAGCGAGCATGCACAGGTGTGTCCCCCCCACCCCCCCCACACACACATGCTTGGGCGCACACGCCCCCACAGGCACCCGGACCCCTTTGCAAAACTCTTTGCAGAAATGCACGTCCACTTCCCAGCTGAGTGGACCTACCAGCTACTGCGCTGGGGCGTGGGGTGCTGAGCAGAACGGCTCGCCCGCAGCTTCTCACCCTTGGGCTCCGGTGAAGTACAAGAAGTACAAGCTCATAGTTCGAGGTCATTCTGTCCTGCTGTGATTGTAGGGGTTCAGATGGGGCTGGCAGGTAGAAGGTGGACCGGGTCCTGCGGGTCCTTTTTAGTTTATATTTGATGTTTTGTTTAGGAATATTTTGGAAGAAATTTTCATGTTAAAAAAATAGAGTAAAAAATACTATTTGATTACTGAGCTTTTTTGGTGCCCCTTAAATTTTTCCGTTTCAAAAATCTCACTATCCTCACCCTAGTTGGATCTCACTTGTGGGGAGAGAGAGATTGGTGTGACCGACTAAGGTATTTTGCAATAGGCCTTTGGGATAAGAAGAGGTTAGTTATAGAGGAGAGATAGGGGCCAGAAAGTTTTCAAGGAGGAGGTGGCATTGGTTTTTGGCACTGAGAGTGTGTAAGGCTCAGCCTGCTGGCAACCTGGAGAAACATTTTCTTGCTCTCCTAAAGAGGCTGGAAAATGCAGTGTGGGGTTGGAAGAACAGAATGTGAAAGGTTGTGAGGTTACAGACAGATGCTTTAGGGGCAAGGTAAGGAACATCCTGTAGAGTTAAACCTCCTGTGAGCATTAGAAGGGGGACTTGCCCAGGAATGTTGATTTAAAATGCATTCAAATTTAATTGTAAAAACATACATACAAACAATGGACTCACCCAGCACAAGAGGGTTTTGCCCAAGGTCACCATCCCTGATAATGCAGACCTGGAGATCAGGTTATAATGGAGACTAGAGACCGTTTTAGGGTCAGTTATTTGACAGATCCTCAAAGCCACATTGAGTCCTTGACTTAGTGGGAAATAGGAAAGCATCATAGAACAAGAACTATAAGAAAGAGAGGAAATGGTGAATTAGAACAATTTGGTGGATTCTTCCGATACTAGGAATAATTTTGCAGCCTGGGCCACCTGGGGTACTTTCAGCTGTTCACTGCCCTCTTGTCACCAGGTGGAAGAACTATATGGAAAGAACTTAAGATTTTAGCCAGGATTCAGGTTCCTAATCAGATGGGTCACTCATTGGCCTTGATCAGTACTGATAACCTCCTTGGGTCTCAGTTTTTTAATGAGTTTGGGAAACCTCAGCAAACAAAGATTACTCCCTTTATAGATTCTTCATCCTCAATGGGGAAATATAAATATAAAACACAGTTAGGTCTTTTTGTTGTGAGTAAGAAGATGGTAAGTAGTACAGATTGAAGAAAAATTAGAGCAGGGTGGTGGTTGGGGGAGGGTGGGTCACCCTGTTCAACAGGGTTGTTAAGGTGGGCTTCACTGAGAAAGTGAGGTTTGAACAGAATTGTAAGAGATGAAGGTATAGTCATGAAAACCTGGGAGAAGAACATTCCAGACTGAGAGAATTGTTGCAGGAATGAGGACCCCCTTCCAGGGCCAGAGAGTGGGCTCTTTAACACTCGGAAATGAATTGTTGGAGGAGACACACAGGCTGACAAAGCAAAAGATTGTTGGAAGGGGTGCCCAGATAGAAAGCAGCAGGGTGAGGGAACCGAGGAGACCAGCTCTGCTATGTGGCTCACAGTCTCGGGTTTTGTGGTGATGGAGTTAGATTCCGAGTTGTCTCTGGTCAGTCATTTTGCTTGGCTCGTATTTGGTGACTCAGGGTCCTTCCGGTGGCAGGTGCATCACTCAGCCAAGATGGATTCCAGCGGAGGACTCTGGGAGGTTGGCAGGACATGTGGCATCTCCTTTTGACCTTTCCCGAATTCTTCTGGTTTGCTGGTGGCTTGTTCTGTGTTTCTTAGCAGGACCTCCTGTCATGGAATAACTCATGCACGTGCTTACTGTGGTGCCTGGATAGGATGGGTGGTTTCAGTCAGTGTTCCCCATAACAGAACTGCTAGAACACGGGTCCCCAGGCAGGAGTGGCAAGGAAAGTGACCCTGAAACCAGGTGGGCTGGGGAGAGTAGGAAAGGAAGTTAGAGAGGTTGGGAGGACTTGCTCACATAGGACTTTGGGGGCCATGGCCTTTGACTGTGAGTGAAAGGTGGAAGTGCAGCAAATGCAAGGTTTTGAGCAGAAAAGTCACATGATCTGACTTAGATTTTGTAGGATCATTCTGCCTGTCGTGTTGAGAGTAGACCAACATGGCAAAAAGTGTAGAAACGGGATCTTTTAGGACAGAGTGTCGGCATCCACGTCTTCCCCCGTGGTTCAGTGGTAAAGAATTCGCCTGCAATGCAAGAAACACAGGAGACGCAGATTCAGCCCCTAGATCAGGAAAATCCCCTGGAGAAGGGCATGGCAACCCACTCCAGTATTCTTGCCTGGAGAAGCCCATGGACAGAGGAGCCTGGCGGATTGCAGTCCATGGGATCGCAAAGAGTCAGACATGAATGAAGCAACCAAGCACGCACGCTCGCACATTAGAATCCATGTGAGAGCTAGTGGTTACTTGGACCAGGTAACAGTGGAAGCAGTGAGAAGTGGTCAGATTCTGGGTATAATCTGAAGGTAGAACCAACAATTTACTCATAGATGGGATGGAGGGTGGGAGAGAGAAGAGGTAAAGGTAATATCCAGGTTTGGGGCTTGTGTAACTGACAGAGGGAACCAGAAGGGAGATCAGGAGATTCTTCTTGCACACACCGCATTGGAGATTCTGTCTACACATCCCAGTGGAGACATCAGGCAGGCAGTTGGATGTATAACCTTGGAGTTTGTGGCACAGGTGTCAGAGGGTTACAGGTTAGGGAGTCATCATCATAAATGGCACTTAAAGCCTGGAGGTGGACCAGGAAATGAGTACTCAGAAGACCAAGAACTGAGCCCTGGGGGTTCTGAGAACTCAGAGTTCACAGAGAAGTGTAGGAATTCATGGGGGAGACCAAGAAGGAGGAATCAGAGGATGAAGGAAAACAGAGTTTGGTGTCCTGGAAGCCCAATGAAACACTGTCACATAGGGAGTGTCAAAAGCTACTGGTCGTTCAAGTATGAAGAGGACTGAGAATTGACTGTTGCATTTAGTGACATGGAATTCACCTTGGAGAGTTGTCGCTTTGGTGGAGGGTAGAAACCTGATGGGAGTGGTGATAAAATTTTCTTATTGGGGATTTGGGGCAGGGGGCCAGTTAACGCAACACAGTAAGTCTCCTACACGCGAACCTTTAAGTTGCAAACTTTCAAAGATGTGAATGTGCATGCCAGCCCCATGTGCCAGTTGTTATACTGTACCTTCCAAGGTGCTGTACTGTAAGATTCAAAATGTTTTCTTTATTTTTTGTGTTTGTTTGTTTTATTATTTGTGTGAAAAATACTATAAACCTATGACAGTACAGTATTATATAGCCAATTGTATTAGTTGGGTACCTAGGCTAACTTTGTTGGACTTTCAAACAAATTGGACTTAACCAACTCACTCTTGGAATGAAACTTGTGTTTATGTAGAGGACTGGGGCTTCTCTGGCCATTCAAGCAGTAAAGAATCTGCCTGCAATGCAAGAGACCTGGGTTGGGAAGATCCCCTGGAGAAGGGAATGACTAGCCATTCCAGTATTCTTGCCTGGGAAATCCCATGAACAGAGGAGCCTGGTAGGCTACAGTCCATGGGGTCACAAAGAGTCTGACATGACTGAGTGACTAACACTTGCAGTTTTTCACTTTTTTTACAGTAATATCTGTGAAGGATCTTTGTGAACTGGCAAGGACATGAGCAAGTTCATAGGGATTTTGTCTTAAATTTCATTACACTCCTTGCCCAGTGTATCATTGTATTAACCTTGGCACCTAACACAGTTGGGTATTCATGTATATTTGTTATGAATTTACAGAAATTGGTTTCGGTGGCCTATTCACTCTTCTGTGTCCCAAGTCTGTACTGAGAGATGACAGCATTGCATAGTGATCTGGAATTCAGATAGATCGCTGCCCCTAATTAGCTTTATGAAAGTGAAAGTGTTCGTGTCCGTCTCTGCAACCCCATAGACTATAGCCCGCCAGGCTCCTCTGTCCATGGACTTTTCCAGGCAAGAATACTGGAGTGAGTTGCCATTTCCTTCTCCACGTAAATCTTTATCTATTTTATATATAGTCACATTATCTGTTGATCCCATACTCCTAACTGATCCCTCCCCCTCTTCCCCTTTCATCGATTTGTTTTCTATATCTGTGAGTCTGTTTCTATTTTATAAATAAGTTCATTTGTGTTATTTTTTAGATTCCACATATGTGATATCATATAATATTTGTCTTTCTTTGAATTGTGTCCTTTCAATGGGTGAATTCTATAGCATGTGTATTAAACCTCAATAAAGGTTTTCTTAAAAAAATTTTATGAAGACAGGAAAAGGATGAGGTTTAGCTTTAACTACTGAAAATGAGGTGTCGCCATTGGTCAAAACTGGGACCAAAGGAGGTAAGAATGTGTTTGGGGGAAGAAAATGAACTTTGGACATATCGAATGCCTCTGATGAGCAGACACTAGATCTTGAAGTCTGGAGCACAGGAAAGAGCGGACTGCAGGCCATGGGGTTACATGACTGAGCACGTGTGCACGAGGGTGGAGGGAGATGGGTTGGTAGCAATAAAGTGATAGAACTAAAAAAAAAAAGAAAAGATTTACAGTATAGCACAGAGAACTTATATTCAATACCTTGTAATAACCTATAATGGAAATGTTATATATATTATACACTCAGTTATAACATATATAACTGAATCACTTTGCTGTACACTTGACCCTAACACAATATTGTAAATCAACTATAGTTCAGTTTTTTAAAAGGGAACAATTCAGTAGTTTTCAGTATATTCACAGAGTAGTACTGATATCACCGTAATCAATTTTAGAACATTTTATCACTCTCCAAAAAAACACTCTACCCATTATCAGTCTTGCCCCCCCAACCCTATTTAACCACTTATTTTGTGTCTCTATAGATCTGCCTGTTTTAGTCATAAATATGGATTCACACAATACACGGCCTTCTATGACTGGCTTCTTTCACTTAGCATGGTATTTTTGAGGTTCATCTGTGTTGTATCAATGGTTTATAGTCTTTTTTGTTACTGAATCATACTTCATTATATGGACATACCTCATTTTATTTATCTATCAGTTCATGGATATTTGAGTTGTTTCCACGTTTTGCCTACTCTGACTGGTGCTTCTCTGAGCATTTGTATACAAGTTTTTGTGGAGGCATATGTGTTCATTTCTCTCGAGTATATACCTAAGAGTGGAATTACGGTAACTCTATTGTCTAGTCGTTTGAAGAAGTACTAGACTGTTTTCAGAGGGGCTATACCATTTTATACTCTCATCAGCAAAGAGTGAGTTTCACTTTCTCCACACCCTTGACAATGTTATTATTATTTGGCCACACTGGGCATCATGTGCAGTCTTAATTCCCTGACCAGGGATCAACCTTGAGCCCCAGACAATGGAAGTGCGGAGGCCTCACCACTGGACTACCAGGGAAGTCCTGACAACACATATTTTCTTGATTGTAACTATCCTGGTGAGTATGAAGTGATATCTTGTGATTTTGATTTACATTTCCTAGTGGCTACTGAGCATCATTCCATGTATTGGTCATTTGTATATCATCTTTGAAAAAGAGTCTACTCAGATCCATTGCCATTTTTAAACTGAGTTATTGATCTTTTCATTGTTGGCTGTGAGAGTTCTTTACATATTCTGAATATAAACTCCTTATCAGCTACATAATTTGCAGATATCATCTCCCCTTTATGGATTGTCTTTTCACTTGCTTAATAATGGCAACATTTTAAAGTTTTAAATTGTGACTCATCCTTTTCTTAAGTCTTCCTTTCCCCAACATCTAATGAGTCACAGATTTCACTGATTCTTCCTTAGAAATATCTCTGAAATGTACTGCACCCCCACTGTCCTGTACAACCCTCTTGTCATTTCTCACCTGAATATAACCACTGGGCTTCCCAAGTGGCTCAGTGGTAAAGAATCCACCTGCCAATGCAGGAGATGAAGGAGATGTGAGTTCGATCCCTGGGTCGAGAAGATCCCCTGGAGAAGGAAGTGGCAGCCCACTGCAATATTCTTGCCTGGGAAATCCCGTGGACAGAGGAGCCTGGCAGGCTACATGTAGTTCATAGGGTCACAAGAGTCAGACACGACTTAGCAAATAACAACACTGAAATCTCAGTAAGGTATTTATGAACTACAGTTAATAATAAGGTACCAGTATTGGTTCACTAACTGTGACAAATGTACAGTAAGTAGTTGATAGTAGGGGAAACTGGGTGCTCCATCCTATCTTTATAACTTTTCTATAAATCTAAAAATTATTCTAACACAACATTGTAAAGCAACTATACTCCAAAAAATTATTTTAAAAAGAAATTAAAACTATTCTAAAATAATTGTTTAAAAACATTCAGTAACTCCTCTGACAGCCATCAGAACCTGTTTTCTCTCATGCATCAGTGACCTGCCTTGGCCGGACCCTGGACCAACAGGCCCCCCTCCTGGCCACTTCTACGGTGTGTCCTCTTCAGTGAGCAAGACAATTGGATGCCCAGCTGTTGCTGAGAACCCACCATTGATGATGCTGGATAGTTTTCTTTCCTATTTTTGTTTTCTGTCTGCCTCTTAGGATACATTTTTTTCCTATTCACCCCCAACTCTGTGCCCTGAGAAGCTGACCCACATAGATGGCCTCAGAGAGCATCCTTGTCTTTCGGCTTCCATCTGGGGTCGGTCCTTGGGAAACCCTGGCAGAAGGTGGGAGGGAGGAAGGATCGTGAAGTTAGGTTACCTGTTTTTGGTCCTAGTCCTGCCAGGTCACAGAAGCTTACACAGTTCCTGTCCTCCTGGCCTGTTCCATTAAGCTACTCATCCAGGTTCCAGTAACTTTGGATCCCCTGATCCCTTATCTGCCTGCAGCACAGCCTTCACTCAGCACTATGGGTGTTGTCCTAAGAGGTAGCACCTGGCAACCCCTCCGGTGCCTGGATACCAGGTAGATGTGTGTTTGTCCCTTTGTGCGCCCTCAATATTATGCTTGTACTTGTTAAGTTGCTTCAGTCTTGTCTGACTGTGACACCCTGGACTGTAACCTGCCAGGCTCCTCTGTCCATGGGGTTTCCCAGGCAAGAATACTGGAATGGGTTGCCATTTCCTCCTCAAGAGAATATTCCCCACCCAGCGACCGAACTCATGTCTCTCTTTTTTTTTTTTTTTTTTCATGTCTCTTAAGTCTCTTGCATGGGCAGGCAGATTCTTTACCACTAGTGCCACCTTGTAAGCCCCAAACTCAGTATATGTTTGTCAAATGAATTGGTCAATAAATCACAGAGTGTTAAAGTTACAAGAAACCTTGGCCGAAAAGGAGCTCAGTGATTAGAACACTGGGCACTCAGTGCTATACTTAAATTGTGGCTCCTTCATGTACCAAGTGAGTGATGTGGGGTAAGTTAAGTACTCTGAGCTTCAATTCCTTATCTTCAAAGTGAAGATAATTCCATTTTCTTCACTATACCGATTAAATGTAAAAAGAGTTTATGCAAAGTGCTTGGCACAGTGTCTGGCACAAAAACATTTGGTAAACAATAGTTATAAGTGTTGTCTAATTAGTTATCTAATCCAATCATGGCTAAAATTATGTGGCCTTTTGCAATAGATGAATGAGTAGCCTGCAGACAATTAGCAAGCAACTAGAAGGAACTGGCCAGCAAAGCTGTAAACACAGGCAACCTAACCAGGAAGCGAAGAAATGCAAATAATAGTGAGAGACTATGTCTTGCCTACAAAATTAGGAAATTGCTTTCATAATATGTAAAGCTGGAAAAGGACGTAACCAAGACTCTCAATCATGCAGTTTGGGGCCTCCACAATACCAGAATACCATAGTCTTCAAAATTTAAAATGCAGGACTTCCTTGGTGGTCCAGTCGCTAAGACTCGGTGCTTCCAACTCAGGTTCCATTCCTGGTCAGGGAACTAGATCCCCCATGCCTCAATTAAGATTTCACATACCACAAGGATGACTGAAGGTCCTACGTGCCGTAACGTAAGACCCACCACAGTCCAATGAGTGTTAGTTGCTCAGTTGTGTCCAACTCTTTGTGACCCCACGGATTGTAGCCCACCAGGCTCCTCTGTCCATGGGATTTCTCAGGCAAGAATACTGGACTGGGTACTGTTCCTTTCTCCAGGGGATCTTCCCGACTCAGGGATCAAACCTATGTCTCCTGCATTGCAGGCAGATTCTTTACCATCTGAGCCACCAGGAAAGCACCTTTCAGTTCAATAAAGAAATTAAAAAAAAATAAATATAAAAAAATGAAACCACCTAATTATCTGTCAACAAGGGAACAGCTGACTAAATTTTGTACAGCCATCCTGTGGGTGACTATGCAGCTGTGGAATACGGTTAAGTTCATCTCCAGGTTGAGGGGCTTCCCGAGTAGCTCAGTTGGTAAAGCATCTCCAGGTTGACCACCACACAAGAGAGCCCACTGCAGTCTCTTCTTGTTCACCCGCTGCACCAATTCCTGCCTCCTGACCAACTCTGAGTGTGAAGATTCACACCCATTCCTCATCTGGAAATGGAGGGTGCGCTGTTTGGAGGCCCAGGTACCCTGTGTCCAGGGAGTTCAGGTTATATGGGTAAGAGTGTGGATGCTGGGGATAACCAGACCTCTTTGTACCCTTGGCAGAACTGATCAGCTTGTGCAGTAATACCCTAACAAGAGTATTTTATCTGAGGAAGGAGTGCCTTTTTCTAAATCTGGTAAAAGGTAAAGGCAATTCAAGGCTGGTAAAGGCCCTTTTGACTTGTGTGTATATGACCAGAGCAAGTTGCATAATAATAGATACAGTGTGATTCTATCTAAATAAATATGTACATACATGTCAATGCATACAAAAGACAGTCACTAGCAGGTGTTGCTAGACAGGGGAAATATGGGTGGGGAAGGAAGGAAGGAGACTGAAATTTTTCTTTTCTTTGTACTTTGAATTTTTTACACTTTGAATGCATTCACATACTGCTTGTGTAATTTAAAAAATAAAATCAGGAATAACAGCAAAGAAATGCTAAGTGAGTTTCAATAACTATTCAGTTGAGTTTTTCAGTTTACAGACAGTCTGTAAACTGCCTGTAGAATTTAAATGAATAAAACCAAAGATTTAGGAAAGTATTTCAGTAATATATTAAGTGAAAAGGCAAGTCACAGAACAGTATTATGCTGAGGTCATATTTATGTTAAAAACAGACACAGGGACTTCTCTGGTGGTCCAGTGGCTAAGATTTTGAGTTCCCAATGCAGGTGGCCCAGGTTTGACCTGTGGTCAGAGAACTAGATCCCATATGCTGCAACTAAGAGATTCCATATGCTGCGACAAAGATTGAAGATCCTGCATGTTATAACTAAGACCGGACACAGACAGAAAATTAATTTTTAAAAAAGAAAAGATCTCCAGAGTATTTTTATGCATCTTATACTTTGAGAAGCACTAGTTTGGATCACAGACTTGGCTCGTCAGTGCATGAGCCCCTAGAACAAGAGGAGAGACTAGGCCCAAAGGAGAGACCATCACTGAGCAAGACCAACTAGCAGGACAGGACAGGGTCCCCATCTGAATGGACAGGGACACAAGAGTCCAGACAGAAGGAGTTCCCTGGTGGGGAGAGGAAGGTGTGATCAGTTACTCAAGGAAATGGCTTCTGTGTCTGGAGCAGGAAAGAAATCTTAGGGAGCAGCAGAGGCCTGGACCAGGGCCAGAGCCCAATTACTACAGGCCCCGTGCACTCACCCCATTTGCGGGGCCTCTCGCAGGCTCTTTGTGCACTTTGCCCATGTTTCCTGCTCAGGCCGGCAGCTGCCTGAATCCTGAGCTCTCAGAACTTTGCTCTTTCTCAGCCTGATCAAATCCAGGTTCTCTGTGCTGCAGGTCTTGCTGATCCAGCTTGCACTCACCAGGAGTTGGTCCAAGAAAACCTGAAACCCCCACCCCTGCCCCTGGGCCCCATCCCAGCCCTGGGAGTCTGTTTGAAAAGCCTCAGGTCATCCTGATAGACAGACTCCATCTCCCCAGGTTTCTTCCCTTGGTCCCGCAGGCTTATGGAGAAAGAGTCCCAGTGCTACCTGATGGCTAGACTGGTTAAAGAACCCACCTGCCAATTCAGGAGACACAGGAGATATGGGTTTGATCCCTGGGTCAGGAAGATCCCCTGGAGAGGGCATGGCAACCCACTCCACGATTCTTGCCTGGGAAATTACATGGGCAGAGGGGTCTGGCGGGTGACAGACAGCACATGGGGTGACAAGGAGTTGGACACTACTGAGCGACTAAACAATGACAACATGTACTTCAGGAGAGTTCTTACCCCAAACACAAGGGTGCCATCTCAGCTCATCTAAAAGTTCAACCTTGGAATCCGTCTGTACACAAAGGGGCTGCTTTCCTTTTAAGAGAGAAGCATGTTTCCTTCTCCTTCCTAACGATGGGCATGACCCAACCAGTCCCTAGACACTGGAAATGGGACACTATATACGTCCCACCAGGTAGATTTAAGCCAGGGCTACAGGCGACTTCTCTGCAGAAAGCAGCAAGATGGCTTCCCTGCACAGGTGGGAGGCCGGGCTCCTTTCAGAGCTGAGGTGGTTAGTCTAGAAATAGCCCCCACTCCTCCCACACCCTCCTCACAGCTCTCAGGGGACCCAGCCGCCAGCTGGTGGTGAGAGTGTTGATTGGGAAGGAAAAGAGGAAGGTTGACACTTCCCTGGGTGCCTCATTGTCACCTCATCAGCTGCCTGACTCTGACCCGAGAGGACAGCTGGGTAGAGTGGGATGGTCCCTGGGAGCTGCCAATTCAGAGGTTCAGAAAACTCAACATTGAGATTTCCCAGGGGAGGTGTGGGGTAAAACACAGGATCCTAGTCCAGGCAGCTGTCAGGCTGCAGACTGTGGGTGACTGGGAAGCCAGCACCCTGGAGTTGAGCCCAGGAGGTGGATGCCCTGGCTCTAAGCCGTGGGAAGGAGCTGGCAGGAGCAAGGCCACCTTGGGGCAGGAAGGGGCAGAGGGCTGTCCGGTAATGGCCAGGGGTCTTATAGCTGCCTAACGACGGCTCTAAAGCATCCCCATGGAGTGGGAAAATGAGAAGGGCTGGATTCCAGGCAATGTGGGTGCTCTAGGCTGATTCTCAGGTCTGGACGTCCTATGTGCAGTCGTAACAGGTGACCTGAGTAGAGGGTCATGCGGCCTGGGTCAAGGGTGTCCCCTACGCCCCACTGAATGGACAGACCCAGGCTACTCTGAGTGCATCCATCCTTGGCCACTGTGGCCTGGAACACTCTGCTAGCTGCTAAGACAGAGGACGGAGGAATGAATGAGAGCAGCAGGGTCTCCGTCCTCCCTCATGGAGCTCAGACCTGCCCTTTCTGCCTCCCTGGGGACTGACTCAGCAGCTGAGGTGTGGCTGTGTCAGCAGGCAGCAGGTTGGAACAGCCTGGGGCCTGGGAGCTGTGGCTGGCAGGGCGCCACATCAGAAGGCAGATGCTGACACCGAGGTCCCTCCAAGTGTGCCAGGGACCGCCTCTCCCTCCGTGAGCCCCAGACCTGTGGCCCTGGCCCAAGTGTGCAGACCAGCACATATGGCAAAGGGTACAGACTGCAGGATGGTGATCAGCTCTCCTGTTTACCCGGGACTGAAGGGCTTCCTGGCATGATGCTAAAATGGAAGTAGTCCTGGGGAAACTGGGACAGTTGGTCTCTCTGGCAGAGAGCCATGAGGCCCAAGGATTGAGGCCTTCGGGCAGCTGAGAAGGAGGGGTGGCCACACACAAAGTGTGTAATAGCTGGCCCCGAGGTGAACTCCCTAGGCTCGCGCCTTGGAAACCTGAAGGATGCAGGGTTGATGTTTGTTCCCAGATGGTCTGAAGGGCCACACCATGGCTGGGTGTGTGGGAATCAATTAGTGAGTGGCATCTCTGACCCAGATTCCTCCAATTCTGGTTCTTTAGTCATTCTTATATATGAGGAAATGAAGTCAGAAAAAGCACTAAAGATTAAACCATCTATTATTTTGATTTGGGTATCTGTTCCCAGTGGCCCCTGGGTGCTTTGTTGCCGTATCACCCCGGATTGTGCATGTTTATTTTATGAGACTGACACACTACCTACTGTGCTAATGAGACATCTTGTGTGTTTATTTTAAATTAAAAAAAATTTTTTTTTAATTTACTTTTGGCTACATTGGGTCTTCATTGCTTCAAGCAGGCTTTCTCTAGTTGTGGTGAGCAGAGGCTACTCTCTAGTTGGGGTACATAGGCTTCTCATTGTGGTGGCTTCTCTTGCTACCAAGAACCAGCTGTAGGTGCGCAGGCCCAGTAGTAGTAGCCCATGGGCTTAGTTGCTCCGAGGCATGTGGGATCCTCCCAAACCAGGGATCGACCTTGTGTTCCCTGCATTGGCAGGCAGATTCTTAACCCCTGGACCACCAGGAAAGTCCTGCATTTTTATTCTTTGGCTGTTGTTCCTACCAGACCCTTCAGAATCTTGAGTCTGAAAATTTAGTATCTAGCACATAATAGGAACTAAGCAAATGTTTAATGAATAAATACAGGAAGATTCAATTTAATTCTTGCAGAAACTAGGAGCTAAAAGGACAAGATGACATGGTGAAGCTGATCATTCTGAAAGCTGGTAAGTCAAAACAAGAGGACAGGAATAGACAACTGTAGGAAGTCTGGTTACAAAGCAGCAAACAGGAAGCAGTCAGACAACAACCTCATAGTCATCCTGGAGGCCTTGTGTTGCTAGATTTCCTGGCAGAAGGTCTGTTTGTTCAGGGTCCTCCCCACCAGCTGGTCTGACTGCCAGGTCTTCTGCCAGCTGTTCATTCCTCCAACACACACTTGCTGGATCCTACTTCAAGGGGACTGGGTGGGCAATAGCAGGGTGTGTGCACGCTCAGTCACTTAGTTGTGTCTTGTGTCTGACTCTTTGCAACCCCATGGAGCATAACCTGCCTGGCTCCTCTGTCCATGGGATTCTCCAGGCAAGAATACTGGAGTGGGTTACCATTTCCTCCTCCATAGGATCTTCCCAACCCAGGGATTGAACTCACGTCTCTTGCATCTCCTGCCTTGGCAGGCAGGTTCTTTACCACTGAGCCACTTGGGAAGCCCAGCAGGGTGCTGAAGCTAATAGAAAAATGAACTCCCCTGAGAGTGCATGTGTCCCAGAGCAACTCGGCCCAGACACTCACAAAGCCACGATGTGGTAGAGAAGCCGTAAATTGTCCAATGTGGGTGTTTTCTTTTGACAGCCATGGCATGACCCATCAGGAGTAAGCCAAACCTTTTGAAGAGCCGGAAGTGTGCCATTGCTGGTGACTCGGGCCTGCCCTGTGTTGCCTCCACCTGCGTCCTTGCTCACCTCTGCTGGCTCTGGGCTTGTCTCCAGACGTGGCTCTTAAGTGCCACCAACACGTGTGTGTGCCCCATTTGGTTTGCAGCCGCTTTCATGCCAACCGACTCGGGCAGTTGACTCATGTCTTACTCACAGCTGACTCCACCCTCACCTGCCCCCATGACTTTGATTCTTGGTGTTGGCCCTTCTGTACCTACCAGCTCATTAAATGCTTATATGCAATGTTTCCTCTGTGCAGGTGGTGGACTGGGCGCTGGGCCACTTTGGTACTCATCATCAAGGAGGAGGAAGGCAATCACCAGACAATTATACACAGGGTATAAACACCTGTGGACATAGGGTGGTGCAGGTGCTGAAGGTGGGCAAACCCAGAGTAGGGAGAGGTTGAAGCTCTAATCCTTGGTTGTACATCGTGAATGTTGTATGCCATGAATTTCAGCTTAGTGCCTTGCCCATCTGTCCTGTCTCCCATCGCTTCACTTATCCATTCATTCATTGGCTCGTTCACAAACTGTTGAAACCCTATGATGTGCCAGATACTCTGTTAGATCTGGGGAATATGATGATAAATAAGACTGGTTCCAATGCCATATGGGCTTCCCCAGTAGCTCAGATTGTAATGAATCTGCCTGCGATGCAGGAGACCCGGGTTCGATCCCTGGGTCAGAAAGATCCCCTTGGAGTAGAACATGGCAACCCATTCCAGTATTCTTGCCCGGAGAAGCCCATGGACAGAGGAGCCTGGCGAGCTACAGTCCATGGAGTCACAAAGAGTCAGACACCACTGAGCGACTAACACTTCCTGTGCCACATGGGACTTGAGGTTCCCAAATGTGTCTTGCTCCTCCCTGCCTCAGAACCTTCACATTCACTGTTCCCTCTGTTTGGAAGATCTTAGTCCTATTCCTCTCAACCCCCACCTTTGCCAGTGCATCTCCTCCATCTTTTAGACCTCAGCTCAAAGGTCATCTCCATGGAGACGGCTTCCTTGGCCGCTTGACCAGTTTAAGGCCCCAGTGTGATACTCTCATTACAACCTGTCATTTTCTTTCATAGCACCTGTAATTATTTACTTATTAGTAGGGCTATTTCATTAATGTTGGTTCTCCCAATCATCTCTGTCAGAGACTCATTTGTTTTAGTATTTATACTATTTAGCAGGGTAATACATTTTAATAAATGCAAGTTGAATGGATAGATGGGTGGATGATTAGATGGATGGATGGATGAGTGATGGATAGATGGATGGATGGATGAGTGGATGGGTGGATGGATAGATGGATGAATGGATGGATGATTGAATGGATGCATGGTTGAATGGAAGGATTAATGGTGGATGGATGGATGGTTGGATGGACGGATGGTTGGATGGATGGATGGATAAACTAGAGCTAAAGCAGACAGGGACCAACTAAGAGACTGACCCAATTGTCAGGGCAAGAAAAAGATGAGAATTGGTGAATAGACTATGGCAGCACAAGTGGGAAAGTTGAGGAGAGAGCTGACAGGAGAGAATCTGCAGGATTTGGTCTCTGGTTGAATTTCAGGAGGGAAGCAGAGAGAGGAATGCAAGGTGACAACCAGGGTTCTGACAGAGGACAGGGGAGACAGAAAGCAAGAGAGCAAGTTTGGAGGTGTTGGATAAAGATGATTTTGCCTTAAATTCTCTTGAATTTGAGATACCTGTTGAGACAATGAAGTGGAAATATTTAATTCTGGCCATTGTGGAAGTTAGGATAATACCAGCTGCTCTAAGAAATAAATTGCAGAGAATTCCCTGGTGGTGCAATGGTTAAGTCTCTGTACTTTCACTGTAAGGGGCTTGAGATTGATCTCTGGTCAGGGAACTCAGACCCCACATGCTGCACAGTTGGCAAAATAAATAAATAAAGGAAGAAATAAAGAAAAATAAATTTCCACAATATCAATGGCCTAAAATAATAAAAGTT
This sequence comes from Muntiacus reevesi, assembly GCF_963930625.1. Lineage (NCBI taxonomy): Eukaryota > Metazoa > Chordata > Mammalia > Artiodactyla > Cervidae > Muntiacus > Muntiacus reevesi. The sequence continues at coordinate 24,343,060 of NC_089263.1, read as the reverse complement.
TTTATTAAAAAAATTTTTTTTGGTCCATGCTATTCTGTAAGGATAACAGTTGGATATGCAGGCGGAGAACTCTGGGGAGATCTAAGCCAGAGATACCCATGGAAGGGTGTGAAGCCATGGGAGGGGACAAGATAGATCTGGGAGTCCATGTCATGGCAATGGAAGAGGGCCCAGCCTGGAGATGTGACAGGTAACAGATGAGAAGGGGCTCCCAGGAAAGAGAGAAGGAACCAAGTTGTTCAGCCCTGTTCTCAGCACACCGAGGCCCTGCCAGAGTTTGCTGTTTTGGGAAGTGGATTCCTAGTCTGACAAAATAAATCACTTAATTTTTCTTTCTTTCTTTTTCCTAATTTGATTTATTTTTTGGCTGTGCCAGGTCTTTGTTGTGGCAATGAAGATCTTTAACTGTGGGATCTTTAGAACTGGGATCTAGTTCCCTGACCAGGGATGGAACCCAGGTCCCCTGCATTGGGAGTGTAGAGTCTTAGCCAACTGGACCACCAGGGAAGTCCCTCCCTCGATCTTTCAAACCTTGTTCTTTTTCAGGTGATTTTCTGTTGCTTCTTTCATGGCTGGTTTTCTTAAGGCCACCAAAGAAGACTTCTGCCATTATGATGGTAATTATAGCACCCACACATCCAGAATGGTAATGTCATGTAAGTGGCGTCTATATAGGTGACACCCTCCCAATGCCAGCAATCTCTGGTGATCACAACAGCCATTTCTACCCATCCATTGTGCTGTTTCCCAATGAACTCAGATACAGCCTCAAAATCCTTCTCAACCCAGGTCTCCAGGCAGCACTAATAAATTCATGGGAGTTGGCTCATGAGATGAAGTCTACTTGCTAGCTCAGGTCAATAATTTTTCAGTTTGCACAGTGTTTTTATATATATTGTTTCCTTTTCTTAATAGCTTTATGAAGTAGTTGCTACCAGGCCTGTTTTATAGGTGAAAAAATTGCTGTCTCAGGAAGTTAAATGACTTATCTAAAATTACACATAGAAATCATGGGGGAAAAAAAAAGAAGTCATGGGAGACTGAGGATGTGAACTCAGAGATCTTGATGTAATAAATCCCAAGGATACTGGCAAGGTATTCCTCACCTGTGTGTCTTGTGGGTTTCAGGGATTTTTTCTTTCTTTTTTTTTTTTTTTTTAAATTTTATTTTATTAGTTGGAGGCTAATTACTTCACAACATTTCAGTGGGTTTTGTCATACATTGACATGAATCAGCCATAGAGTTACACGTATTCCCCATCCCGATCCCCCCTCCCACCTCCCTCTCCACCTGACTCCTCTGGGTCCTCCCAGTGCACCAGACCCGAGCACTTGTCTCATGCATCTCACCTGGGCTGGTGATCTGTTTCACCATAGATAATATACATGCTGTTCTTTCAAAACATCCCACCCTCACCTTCTCCCACAGAGTTCAAAAGTCTGTTCTGTACTTCTGTGTCTCTTTTTCTGTTTTGCATATAGGGTTATCGTTACCATCTTTCTAAATTCCATATATATGTGTTAGTATGCTGTAATGTTCTTTATCTTTCTGGCTTACTTCACTCTGTATAATGGGCTCCAGTTTCATCCATCTCATTAGAATTGATTCAAATGAATTCTTTTTAACGGCTGAGTATATTCCATGGTGTATATGTACCACAGCTTCCTTATCCATTCATCTGCTGATGGGCATCTAGGTTGCTTCCATGTCCTGGCTATTATAAACAGTGTGGCGATGAACACTGGGGTGCACGTGTCTCTTTCAGATCTGGTTTCCTCGGTGTGTATGCCCAGAAGTGGGATTGCTGGGTCATATGGCAGTTCTATTTCCAGTTTTTTAAGAAATCAGGGATTTTTTCTTTAAACTTTTTTTTTATATTGGAGTATACCCAAATAACAGTGCTGTGATAGTTTCAGGTGGACAGCAAAGGGACTAAGCCATACAAATACATGTGTCCATTCTTCTCCAAACTCCCCTCTCATCCAGCATGCCATAGAACATTGAGCAGAGTTCCCTTGTTGGTTATCCATTTTAAATATAACAGTGTATACCTGTCCATCCCAAACTCCCTAATTATACCTTCCCCTCATGCTCCCCACCCTCTAGGGACTTTTTAAAATGCATTTCAGGGGAACAGAAAAGGTCAAGAGCAGTTGCTAAGCCTCGTGAGCTGGCCAGCCAAAAATAATGGCTTGTCTAGCTGGGAAACACGAGCACATTCTAGATAAGCAGCTATCATCTTTAGCTGCAGTTTGGGCAAGTATTTGGGTCTACGTTCTAAAAAGCCATGTACACACCAACAGGTAGAAAACAGCAATCTTTAAATGTCCAGGACAGTGGACCGTGAACATCTGGAAAACTGGATCATGGGGAGTAGGGCCATAGCCACTGAGATTCAGGGACAGAATTTTGTCCAGTTGTTCACAGTTTTAAAAAAGTAAACATAAAAAAAATAAATAAATAAACATGCGGGGAACACATGTAAATCCATGGCTGATTCATGTCAATGTATGGCAAAAACCACTACAATATTGTAAAGTAATTAGCCTCCAACGAATAAAAATAAATGGAAAAAAAAAGTAAACATGCTTAGTCCCTTAAAAACATATAGTAGGGACTTCCCTAGCAGTCCAGTGGTTAAGACTTTGCCTTCCAATGTAGGGTGTGTGGGTTCAATCCCTGATCAGGGAACTAAGATCCCACATGCCTCGGAGCCAAAAAAACAAAATATAACACAGAAATAATAGTGTAACAAATTCAATAAATTTAAAATGGTCCTCATCATCAAAAAACAAACTTACAAACAAACAAACTTATCTTAAACAGACAAACAAACATATACTAGACCCAGTGAAAGGTACCAAACCATGTGTGGTGGACACATGGATTAATAGACACACACATACCCCTTGTAAATGAGAGGCTGGAGCTAAAAATGACATTTTCTTGACTTCCTTGCCCCCAAGTATACAAGGTATGAATTACTTTTTACCAACCAGATGACCTCGCGTGTGATGTTGAATTATGTTGGGAGGAAAATGTGCCAGGGGCTTGTGGGAGGAGCCGTGTGGACCTGGTGGCTGCTGGGGACATCCTGATTTAGGAAGCCACTCCTCAGAGGTGCCTGTGGTGGAAGATTTCCTGCTTCTGAAGCTTCTTGGTCATGCAAGAGCCAAAGGTTCCATGGCTGCCCAGTTGTGTGTTGTGGTTTGGGGAGTTCTTCCCAGAGCCTATCCTGGTGTCTATTTCTTCATCCCTCCCCTGGTTCTGTGGTCTGCCTTTGCTGCTTTGTTTCTTCTTTGTTGTTGTTGTTCTGTTGTTGTGTTGTGCTCAGTCATGCCCTGCTCTTTGTGACCTCATGGACTGTACACACCAGGTTTGTCTGTCCTTGGGATTTCCCAGGCAAGAATACTGGAGTGGGTTGCCATTCCCTTCTCCAGGAGATCTTCCCGACCCAGGGATTAAGCCCAGGTCTCCTGCATTGGCTGGTGGATTCTTTACCATTTGAGCCACCTGGGAAGCCTTTAACCCTTCATAAATACCTTTCTGCTCAAACTCGCTCGAGTGGATTCTGTGGTCTAGAACCCAGAACTGTGATCAACACCCCACCCCTGGGAGGAATGCCTCTCCCTGCAGTTGGGTTCTTCCTGGTAACTCACAGGCCTTCTGAGAGGCACTTTGTGAGCGTGGAGCAGGCAGGCATGCAGCCCTCCCCTGAGATGAGGATTGCACCCCTGCTGTGGTTCCAGTTGCATGGGGATCCTTTTCTGAACACAGAAGCCGAAGTCCCCTCGGAGTTATAACTGGGAGCTTCCAGTTGGGAAGGTGGTTGATGTTCCTAATGTCCTGGTTGAAAGGAAACAAGAAGGAAGACGTGTTCATTCTCCTTCTAGAAAGAAAGCAGAGAGCTGTACTTTGAACACCTCTTTCTTTTTTTCCCCTAATATTTTTCCCCCTAATATTTATTTGTTTGGCTGTGCCAGGTCTTGTTGTTGTTCTTTAGCCACTCAGTCGTATCCAACTCTTTGCAATGCTATCGACTGTAGCCCGCCAGGCACCTCTGTCCATGGAATTTCCCAGGCAAGAATACTAGAGTGGGTTGCCATTTCCTTCTGCAGGGCATCTTCCCAACCCAGGGATTGAACCTGGGTCTCCTGCATTGCAGGCAGATTCTTCACCATCTGAGCCTTCAGGGAAACCCCTGCTGGGTCTTAGTTGCAGCATATAGGATCTACTTCCTTGACCAGGGATCAAGTCTGTGTCCCGCTACATTGGAAGCTTGCAGTCTTAGCTACTGGACCACCAGGGAAGCCTCTTTTTGCCCATTTTTAAACTGAGCTATTTATCTTTCATTATTGGTTGTAAGAGTTCTTTACATATTCTGAATACAAGCCCCTTATCAGGTATATAATTTGCAGATATCATCTTTTCTTCATGGGTTGTCCTTTCGCTTGCTTAATGGTGTCAATATTTCAAAGTTTTAAATTTTGACTCATCCTTTTCTCAAGTCCTGCCCTCCCCAACATGTAATGAGACACAGATTTCACTGATTCTGCCTTAGAAATATCTCTGAAGTGTACTCCACCCCCACTGCCTTGTACATCCCCACCAGGGAAGTCCTGGAACACCTCTTTCAATAACCCTGGCCCAGGAGCTGCTTCCTGTGTGTGTGTGTGTGTTAATAACTGAAGGACTAATCTTCTGGGGAATTCCTTCAGACTAAACACTCAGCTTGCTTCTTATATTAGTCACATCTTCTGTTTGTTGTTCTCTGATACTCTGACATCTTGGGGCCCTGCTGGCCCTGGAGAGATTGCCCTTTCGTGGGATTAGCCAGTTCCTAGAGACAGTAAGCAACTCACCTGGGAGTGGACCTTTCAAATGTAGACCAATCCAGAGCTTGTACCCCTAACCACTTCCTTTACTGGGTTCTTCCACTCCAGATCGTTATCTACTTGCCCTAATCACCCAGGAGCAAGGCTCCAAGTGTCTAAGGACAGCCCCCAATATGCCCAGCATCAGCTGAGATTATTTAAACCAGCCAATCCTCAGCCTTCTTTGCCTGCGTCACCTGTAACTTCCTGAGGAAACCCCAGTGGAGGCTCTTGTCCAAGCTTCCCCTCACTCCCTCTGCCGCCCAGACTGACTCTGAGGCGTCTCTGTGTGTCACCCGTGGTTTGCCATGTCCCCTTCTCTTGGTATCTCTGGGTGTAACTATTTGTTCACAGGCAGTTGTCTCCTGATCTGTTGACCTCACCGTACCTAAAAAGTAATAAAGCCTAGATTTTAAAAACATTCATTTAAAAACATTCATTGAGGAGTCGTGGTCCTGGCCGTGCTGGGCCAGTGCTGGTAAAGGTTTCCCGCGCCCTGGCTTAAGTCCCATCCGACAAGATCAAAGCTACAAGAGAATGGACAGTGAGGTACAGAGAGATGGAAGGATCTTGGATTTGATTGACAATGCTTGGCGAGAAGACAAGCTGCCTTATGAGGATGTTGCAATACCACTGAATGAGCTCCCTGAATCTGAACAGGACAACAGAGGCACCACACAATCTGTTAAAGAACAAGAAATGAAGTGGACGGACTTGGCCTTACAGTGCCTCCATGAGAATGTTCCCCCCGTAGGAAACTGACTTCTTGTTCATCAACAGATTTTTTTTTTTTTAAAATACAGATACAAAACATTTTCTTTCTGTCTCTTAACTTAAATCTTTTAGTGATAGATCCACACTCAAAAATGTACAACTAATTATGTGGCAGCAAAATGCAATGTGAAAATACTCAATCAGGTTGAGAAGCTGATTGCAGTTTCTTAGGAATGTAGAACATCTGGCCCTTTGAACCTAAAGTTCTTCATTGACTAGCTTGTGTTTGAACATGATTTGTTAAACATTTGCCTTTAATTCTGAAAAAAAAAAAATAATAAATAAAAATAAAAACACTTCATTGAATACTCATTGGAAGGACTGCTGCTAAAGCTCCAATATTTTGGCCATCTGATGCAAAGAGCAGACTCATCGAAAAAGACCCTGGTACTAGGAAAGATTGAAGGCAAAAGGAGAAGAGGGTGGCAGAGGATGAGATGGTTGAACAGCATTGTATCAATTCAATGGACATGAACTTGGGCGAACTTCGGGAGATGGTGAGGGACAAGGAGGCCTGGCATGCTGTAGTCCATGGGGTCCCAAATAGTCAGACACGACTTGACAACAGAATGACAATAATGGTACTTTCTAGGCAGTTGGTTATGTTAAAGAGTATTAGGGAGGGACTTCCCTGGGAGTCCAGTGGTTAAGACTTTACCTTTCAATGCAGGGGATGTAGGTTCAATCCCTGGTTGTGGAACTAAGAGCCTACATGCCTTCTGGCCAAAAGCTCCAAAACATAAAACAGAAGCAATATTGAAACAAATTCAATAAAGACTTTTAAAAAAGAGTAGAAGAGAAACTAAGTGACAGTTCTGTGTGGTTCATGAAAACTACTAACACTTTCAAGAGGGGTCCAATGGAGAATGCATGGATATTGGAAGAAGTATACTGGATTGGGTGTATCAATTTGGCAGACACTCAGACATGTACTTTGCACTTAAGATACAATTTTATTTGTTCTCTTTCTAAACTCCATCTTGGACTTTGAATGAAGCAATATGGAAGCAGCCAGCAAAATAATTCATTTAAGTACATTTTTGTTTTTAAAAGAGAGCTAAGATAAAGAAAGACTGTGGAAATGCCGAACCAAGCAACTCAGCACTTTGGAACAGTATCGGGGGATAATGACGAGGGGGCCAGTCCATGATCAACTTGTGATACTACATTTCCTACACAAGGAAAGCTGTCCAGTTTATATGTTCTGTTTAAAAGAATGCAAGTAAGGACTGGCTTGAGTTTCCCATGGAATTTCTAGTATGAGACTCTGTTTATATTAAGTGGAAGGTACATCTTTGCACATAAGTTGGTATGATAAAAAAAATACACGAACATAAAAATAAAAACCCTCCTCTATTCATTCATCCATACATTTAAAGAATATCTTTTGGACTTCCCTGCCGGTCCAGTGATTAAGAAGACTCTGAGCTCCCAGTGTAAGGGGCCTGGCTTCCATGCCTGGTCAGGGAGCTAGAACTCACATGCTGCAATGAAGATCCAAGATCCTGCATGCTGCAACTAAGACTCAGAAGTGCCATTTAATTAATTAATTAATTAAAAAGAATATCTTCTTAAGCCTTTTAAGTGCCAGGTACAATGCCGAGCCTCAAGCACCCAGTGATGAGGCAGTCAACACTGTTGTTGCCCTTTATGCCCTTTAGGGCAACAGACAGGGAACAAATAATCACACAAATCAATGTATAATTTAAAATATTACAAATTGCATGAAGAAAAAAATTCCATAAAGGAGCAGAATGCGGCTTCTAAACTAAAGCCTGGAGTGTAGGTCTAGTGAAGAGTGGAGGAGAAGACCACACAAGAAGAGGGAACAGCACCTGCAGAGGCCCCGAGGCAGGGAAGGGGGTGTACTGCAGGAGAGGAGGGAGGGTAGCCTGAAGCATCAGGAGTGAGAAGAAACAGGCATCAAATGGTTGCAGAGAGGCTGGCAGGAGGAGGTAGTACAAAGCTTCTAAAGACAGCTTCAGGATGTCAGAGTTCTCTCTAAAAGTAATGACATGTCTTCAAAGTATTTGGGACAAAGAGTTATCCAATCTAGTTTACTTGTTTAAAAAAATTAATTAATTAGAACTGGGTTTTCTGTTGCTAAAGAAATGAGATTGGCTGCTTTCTTAAAAAAGAAAAAATCAAGTTTTCTGAGGTCAGATTTACATACAATAAAATGTACCCATTTTAAACATACAATCTGATGTGGTTTTTGGTTTTTTTTTTCAGTTCAGTGGGTTTTTACGAGTTTTGAAACCCATGTAACTGCCAGCAAGCTAAAGAATATTTCCACCACCTCCAACGGTTCCCTTGTGCCCCTGTGCAGTTCGTTCCTGGACTCCAGTCTCAGGAAACCACAGATTTGCTTTCTCTGCTGTTATGAGTTGTGCCTGTACAAGAATTTCCTATGAAAGGATCAGATGTCGTGTAATTTTTGTGTGTTTGTCTTCTTTCACTTAGCATAATGTGCTAAAAAGTCTCCCTGGGTTTGCATGTATTGGCAATTCGTCTTTATGGCTGATCAGTGTCCCATTGCATGGAGGTACCATTTCTTTTATCCATCCCTCTGTTGATGGACATTTGGGTTGTTTCAGGTTTGGGGGTGTTGTGAATAAAGCTGCTACAAATGTTGGAGTATGCTTCTTTGTATGGTTATCTTTTTATTTCTCTTGAGTAAGATACCAAGCAGTGGAATTATGAGGTTGATGATAAATTTATGTCTCACTTCATAAGAAACTGTCAATCTCTTTTCCAAAATGACTGTATGATTTTACAGTCCCACCAGGAGTGTATGAGGTCTCACTTGGTCTATGTCCTTGCCACACTTGTTTCCATCTTTTTTGTTTTTTTTAATTCAGCCATGCTAGAGGATATTGAAAGGTAATCTCTCAAAGTGTTTTATTTCCATTTTTTCTAGTTTTATTGAGGTATAGTTGACAAATGAGTAATATATACTAAAAGTGTACATTGTGACAATTTGATATATGCATATCTGTGAAATAAATGATTCTCACAATCGAGTTGATTAGCATCTGTATCACCTCACAGAACTATCTTTTTTCCCCCTTTTTTGGTGAGAATGCTTGAAATGTACCCTCAGCAACTTGCAAGTATAAAATATTGTAGTATTAATTATAGTCACCATGTTGTACATTATCTCCAGAACTTCTTTTTTTAAAATGTTTGTATTTATTTATTATTAAGATATGGCTGCACCAGACTGATTCCAAATAGGAAAAGGAGTACATCAAGGCTGTATATTGTCACCCTGCTTATTTAACTTATATGCAGAGTACATCATGAGAAACGCTGGGCTGGAAGAAGCACAAGCTGAAATCAAGATTGCCGGGAGAAATATCAATAACCTCAGATATGCAGACGACACCACCCTTATGGCAGAAAGCGAAGAGGAACTAAAGAGCCTCTTGATGAAAGTGAAAGAGAAGACTGAAAAAGTTGGCTTAAAGCTCAACATTCAGAAAACTAAGATCATGGCATCTGGTCCCATTACCTCATGGGAAATAGATGGGGAGACAGTGGAAACAGTGTCAGACTTCATTTTTTGGGCTCCAAAATCACTGCGGATGGTGACTGCAGCCATGAAATTAAAAGACGCTTATTCCTTGGAAGGAAAGTTATGACCAACCTAGACAGCATATTAAAAAGCAGAGACATTACTTTGCCAACAAAGGTCCGTCTAGTCAAGGCTATGGTTTGTCCAGTGGTCATGTATGGATGTGAGAGTTGGGCCGTGAAGAAAGCTGAGCGCCGAAAAATTAACGCTTTTATTTTTAATTTTTTTTATGTTTTATTTTTTTTTTTAAATTAACGCTTTTAAACTGTGGTGTTGGAGAAGACTCTTGAGAGTCCCTTGGACTGCAAGGAGATCCAACCAGTCCATCCTAAAGGATATCACTCCTGGGTGTTCATTGGAAGGACTGATGGTGAAGCTGAAACTCCAGTACTTTGGCCACCTCATGCAAAGAGTTGACTCATTGGAAAAGACCCTGATGCTGGGAGGGATTGGGGGCAGGAGGAGAAGGGGACGACAGAGGATGAGATGGCTGGATGGCATCACCGACTTGATGGGCATGAGTTTGAGTAAACTCCGGGAGTTGGTGATGGACAGGGAGGCCTAGCATGCTCCGATTCATGGGGTCGCAAAGAGTCGGACACAACTGAGTGACTGAACTGAACTGAACTGATGGCTGCACCACATCTTAGTTGTGGAATGCAGGATCTTCTGTCGTTCATTGTGGCACGGCAGATCTTTAGTTGCAGCATGCCCTGGTGCCAGTGGTTAAGACTCCACACTCCCAATGCAGGGTGCCTGGGTTCAATCCCTGGTCAGGGAACTGGATCCACTTGGGGCAATTAGAGTTCACATGCCACGGTTAGGAGTTTGCATGTTGCAACTTATTACTGTTGTACCTGAAAGTTTGTACCCTTTGAGCAACATCTTCCTATTGCCTCCCTCCAGCTCCTGGCAGCGACCAATCTACTCTGTATCTGGGAAGCTGATTTTATTTCTTAGATTTCACATATAAGAGAGATCATGCATTATTTGTTTTTCTCTGACTTCTTTTACTTAGAATAATGTCCTCAAGCCCCATCCATGTGGTTGCACAGGCAGGATTTCCTTCCTTTTATGGCTGAATAATATTCCATTGTATTCCATCTTCTTTATCCATTCATCTCTCAATGGACATTTAGATTGTGTCCATGTCTTGGCTTTGTGAATAAATAATGAACATGGGAGTGCAGGTGTCTCTTCCAGATAGTGATTTCATTCATTGGATATATACCCAGAAGTGAGATTGCTAGATCAGATGGTAGTTCTATTTTTAATTTTTTGAGGCGCCTCCATACTGTTTTCTGTGGAGGCTGCACCAGTTTACAATCCCACCAGCAGTGTGTGAAGGTTCCCTTTTCTCACATCCTTGCCACGTCTCTCAGTGTGATTTTAGTTTGCATTTCCATCACAAGGAATGATGTTGAGCTTCTGTTCATGTGCTAATCAGCAGTCGATCTATTGTGAAATGCCTATTTAAGTCTTGTGCTCCCTTTTCAAAGTTGTGTTGTTCATCTTCTTGTTGTTGAGTTATAAAAGTTCTTAGTATATTCTGGATGCAAGTCCTTGGTCAGATATATGCATTCTGTCTACTTTTTTTCCCAGGCTGCTACTTGTCTTCTCATTTTCTTAATAATATCTTTTGAATATTTTCTGAAAATTGGTGAAGTCCAATGTATTATTTTTTTCTTTTATTGTTTAGGCAACAGGATAGCTTATTTGTGAAGTAATCAGGCTCTGTCTGACAGGAACTCTACGGCTACTGTAAGAAAAAATGAGTGAATGAGGACTTTTGGTGTCCAGGGGTAAAGAATGGTGGGTAGGAATTTGAAGGAACCTGGGGGAGGAAGGAAGAATTATGAGGGAGGTTTCAGATGTCAGGATCTTGAACCAAGAGAGTGGAAACAGTAATACCAATAGTAGCTAGTATTAATTGAATGCTTACTATGTTCCAGGTCATGTTGTAGGATCTTCATGTGTGTTAATCATGAAATCTTCACAACAACCTTATAGTAGAAATACTATTATTATCCCCATTTTACAGATAGGGAAACTGAGTCACAGGTGGTTAAGTAACTCAAGGACATCCAGCTAACAAGCAGCAGAGTCAGGATTTGAACCCATATAAACTAGCCCCCAAGTCTTAACTATGCTATGACTGCTCACAGAGCTGGTATCAGGCAAGTAGGCTGAAAAATTCTGCTTCATGGGTACTGTCTGAATGTCCATTGGTCTCCTCACCAGAATACTCAGGCTTCTGTATCAACAAGCTGCTCAGTCATCACATAAGCTAACCTAAATTTCTGGTTCCCCCAGATTCAAAAGTCTTCCCAGGCGGTGATAGTGGTAAAGATCCCACCTGCCAATGCAGGAGACATGAGAGACGTGGGTTCAATCCCTGGGTCAGGAAGATCCCCCTGGAGGAGGGCATGGCAACCCACTCCAGTATTCTTATCTGGAGAATCCCATGACAGAGCCTAGTGGGCTACAGTCCATAGGGTCCCAAAGAGTTGGACATGACTGAGCGACTTAGCATACATGCCCCAGATGCAAAGCAACATTTAGTGTCCCAAGAAAACAGAGGGTAGGGAGACCAGAGCCCCCATCCTGCTTCTCAACCTGCCCCCTGGAATGTTTCCATGGGGTTTTTGCCTCTCACCTCCCACATTCTGAAATTTACTTCCATCCTTGCTGGGGCTCCCTCAGTCCAGGATATTCCCCTTCTGTCTGCATCTCATGTCTCTACCTTCACCTCCAGCCTTTTTATACCATTTGGTCCATTGGCTCCATTTGTACCCCAGTTTTGAGGGAGCTCCTTCAGAATTCCACTGTCCCCTGAATACCCCCCACAGACCAGGGGGCTTGGAGGAGTGGGAGAATGTGGGGTGGGTTCTGTGCTTTCACTTCTGTAGGTTGAGTTGCTAGCCTCTCATAAAGATATAAGAACAGGGACTTCCCTGAAAGGTGGTTAAGACACCACCTTTCAATGCAGGGGATGTGAGTTCAATCCCTGGTCAGAGAACTAGGGTCCCACATGCCATGGGAGTGTGGCCAGAAATTTTTAAAAAGACAGAGGTATAGAAAATAAATTTTACCTGGAGAAGGAAATGGCAACCCACTCCAGTATTCTTGCCTGGAAAAGTCCATGGACAGAGGAGCCTGGCAGGCTGCAGTCTATGGGGTTACATGACGGAGCATGTGTGCACAAGGGTGGAGGGAGATGGGTTGGTAACAATAAACTGGTAGAACTAAAAAAAAAAAAAGAAAATAAATTTTAAAATTAGTTGTTAGGTATAGAAAATATTTTTTTTAATGTGAGAACATTAAACAGAGTAAACATATTTCAAAAGATGACTTTATGAAACACAACTCTCTGCTACACACACTTTTTTTAAGCTGTGAGAAAATCCTGTATAGTTTGAGATTATTACAGTGTCAGAATAGTTTCTGGCTTCTTCATCCTGGAAAGAGTAGCCGTTTCTAAGCATTTGCAGATGAACAGGTGACAATAACAGAGACTAGAAAGTGGGAACTAAAAAAATTACAGTATTCTGTATAATTAAAATACTGTTCTGTCCAAAGACCTGGGTTTTAAAAAAAGACTTCAATAGGTTCAAATCCAGGAGACAATTAGGTGTAATGGAGCCTGAAAGGCTTAAAATGAGAGAGATGAGCTATTGAAAATATTAATGAAGTCAAGGCTTTGATAAAGTTTGAAACTAAGATGAACTTCTAATTGAACTCACCTTTGGTGAGGTTTAAGCAAGACCCCTAGGCCACTATAAGCCATATGTTTCATGAAGATTTATCCTTAATGGAAGATCCCTAACTCCCAAAACAGACATTTTTAAAAATTTAATAATTTAAAATTATATTCTTTTCATTACATGGTAATTATACATGACTGAGTTTCATTTTAAGGTACTTATGCCTCATCCTCCTAACTGTCATGCAAAATGTATTAGAGCATCAGATTAAACGGCCAACTTTTGAACCTCACCTCTGGCTTTTCTTGTGATGTGATTGATGTTAGTCACACAGTTCAGTTCAGTTCAGTCACTCAGTTGTGTCCGACTCTTTGCGACCCCATGAACAGCAGCATGCCAGGCCTCCCTGTCCATCACCAACTGCTGGTGTCTACCCAAACCCATGCCCATTGAGTCGGTGATGCCATCCAACCATCTCATCCTCTGTCATATCCTTCTCCTCCTGCTCTCAATCTTTCCCAGCATCATGTCTTTTCCAATGAGTCAGCTCTTTGCATCAGGTGGCCAAAATATTGGAGTTTCAGCTTCAACATCAGTTCTTGCAATGAACACCCAGGACTGATCTCCTTTAGGATGGACTGGTTGGATCTCCTTGCAGTCCAAGGGACTCTCAAGAGTCTTCTCCAACACCACAGTTCAAAAGCATCAATTCTTCAGCACTCAGCTTTCTTCACAGTCCAACTCTCACATCCATACATGGCTATTGGAAAAATCATAGCCTTGACTAGATGGACCTTTGTTGGCAAAGTAAAGTCTCTGCTTTTTAATATGCTGTCTAGGTTGGTCATAACTTTCCTTCCAAAGAGTCAGCGTCTCTTAATTTCTTGGCTGCAATCACCATTTGCAGTGATTTTGGAGCCCCCCCAAAATAAAGTCTGACACTGTTTCCACTGTTTCCCCATCTATTTGCCATGAAGTGATGGGACCAGATGCCAAGGTCTTAGTTTTCTGAATGTTGAGCTTTAAGCCAACTTTTTCACTCTCCTATTTCACTGTCATCAAGAGGCTCTTTAGTTCTTCTTCACTTTCTGCATTCAGTCATGTCCAATTTTTTGGGACCACCAGGCTCCTCTGTCCATGGTATTCTCCAGGCAAGAATACTGGAGTGGGTTGCCACTCCCTTCTCCAGTTTGATCTCCAAGAGATCAAACCCAGGTCTGCTGCACTACAGGCAGATTCTTTACCATCTGATCCACCAGGTAAAGTGTGGAGCAATTAACTTCAACTGGATGAAGCATAGTAACATGCCTCTCTCCTACCTCTTCTGCTATCATGTCAATCCTAAAGGAAATGAAGGCTTAATATTCACTGGAAGGACAGATGCTGAAGCTGAAGCTTCAGTGCTTTCGCCATCTGATGTGAAGAGCCCACTCATTGGAAAAGACCCTGATGCTTGGAAAGATTGAGGTCAGGAGCAGAAGGAGGCAGCCAAACTGGCTTGTTGCTGAAGCCCCTCAATGCCCAAGGGCCCCCTAAGTCTTGCTTGTGTGGGAGCTTGGGAGTCAGAGAGCCACAGTGAGGAGAGGAGAACAGCTGAGAGCCTAGCAGGTGCTGATGTATCCACGAAGAATGGTCAACACAGCATAGCTTCCTGCTCACCTTCCTGCTGACTTGAAGGGTATTTGCTTATAGTTAATTTTCCTACCCATCTAATAAAGGGGAGAGGACGCTTTCCAAGATATTCAGCCAATACCAGACCTTTTTAAAAAGTCATATTTATTTATTTTATTTGGGGGTTTGGAGGCGGTGCTGGTTCTTTATTTTGTTGTGCTGTGAGGGCTAAGTTTCCATGGCATGTATAATGGTGTATCATTGAAGTATTTTCAGCTGAGAGTTAGCATGATCTGATACAGATCTTAAGATCTCTCTGGCTGCTGTGTGTGAAATGTCAAGAAGGAAGGAGGCAAGAGTAAAAAACAATCATAGGATGAAGGTAACCTAAACGAAGGGCTTCACAGGTGGCACTGGAGGTAAAGAACCCACCTCCAATGCAGGAGATGCAAGAGACACGGGTTTGATCCCTGGGTCGGGAAGGTCTCCTAGAGGAGGAAATGGCAACCCTCTCCAGTATTCTTGCCTGGAGAACTCCGTGGACAGAGGAGCCTGGCGGGCTACAGTCCATGGGGTCACAAAGAGGCAGATATGACTGAGCGACTGAACAAAACACGTGGACTCCTAGTTCCCTGACCAGGAGTTGAACCTGCACCCCCTGCGTTGCAAGGTGGATCTTAATCACTGGACTCCCAGGAGAGTTCCCCAATACAAGGCCTTTGTAGAGAGAAGCTGAAGTGCAGTGGAGTGGGGTGGGAGGTGAGATTGAGGAAACTCACCTGGACAGTTGCAGGGCTTACACCTCATGTCAGACTCTTCACTGGTCCCTCTGATCCCGCTGTCCACAAAGCCTGCCCCTGTAAAATCTCTGCCAACAGTCTGGCCTTTCCTTGTTCTGTGTTTTGGAGCAGTTGGGACCTGCCCCACCTGTGAGGTCACCACATTCCACTAGTGACTATAATGGCTTAATTCTTCTGCCATCTGTGCCCAGCCTCAGTATTGACGTTGAGTGGAGGCAAGGAGCCCGTGAGTTAGTGATTATGATGTTTGAGGAAAGCTTCCCAGATGCAGAGGGGTGGAGGATGACCAAGAAGCCAAAGGCTCTCTTCAGGAGCCCTCACCTTGGGCCGGGAAGAGGGTGTTGAACAGACTTGAGGAGTCTGATGTTGGTACACATTATCATGTGGCAATACCTCTAGAGTAAAGTCCCTTGTCTTAACCATATTGAAAAAAGAAAACTTCAGACTTACAGGAGAAAATAATATGAAGAGATATTTTCCCCTCCAGGAAGTGGAATTTTTTGAAGTTTTGTGTGTTTTTTTTTCCCAATAGGGACCATTTTAAAAGTCTTTCCTGAATTTATTACAATATTGTTTTTGCTTTATGTTTTGGTTTTTTGACCACCAGACATATGGGATCTTAGCTCCCCGACCAGGGATAGAACCTGCACCCTCTGCGTTGGAAAGTGGAGTCTTAACCACCTGCTGGGTTAAGTCTGGGACACCAGAGAAGTCCCAAGGAGGTGGAACTTTGTGCAAAATAGAACTCCCTTCCTCCAACAGACGCGGTACACGCAGGGTGGACCTCTTGCCCTCTTGGCTGAGTGTAGCACAGCCTCACAGGCTCACATAGTGGCTGTATTCATGGTCCTGCACAATCTGGTCTCGAATTGTCCTGGCTTCATCTCCCATTGCTCCCTCTTTTGTTGGGGGACCATCAGACAACCCTCCTGCCCACCATGGTGTGGGCTCTGTAAGGCCCATATCTCTCTGATGCCCTTTTCCCTTCTCTGCTTGGTGGAGTCCTCTCTACTGTACTTTTCCCCCAGTAATTTTTGTCTCTTCTTAAAAAATATTGTGAAATGTAACACTCACACAGAAAAAAGTGCATCAAATATAAATTCACAGCTCCGTGGATTATTATAAAGCAAATATCTAAGTAACAACACCTACTTCAAGAAATAGAACCTCTTCAGTCAGCCAGCGTTGCCTCCTCCAGCTTCAATTTCCCTCCCCCAAGCCTTTTCTAATTACAATCTTCTCTCTCCATCATCCTGACTTTTATGTAAACCACGTCCCTGCATTTTCTTTTTTTCTTGTTACCACATAGGAATGCAGTCCTAAATTCTACCATTTAGTTTTGCCTGTTTACATGGAATCATGTAAGCACTGCATACATGGAATCATGCAGAATGTCCTTTTATGTTTTGTTTCTCTGCCTCAGTTGTGTGCTTGTGAGGTTCATCGAGGTGGTTGTGCATAGCTGTACTACAGGTAGTTCACTTACAAAGTTGCATAGATTTCCTTCGTATAAATACACCACAGATTATTTATCCATTCTACTGTGACAGATGTTTGGATTATTTCTATTTTTGCTGATTGTGAATAATGTTACTGAGGATATTCTTTAGCACTTCTGCTGTTCTATACACACCTTCATTTCTGCTGGAGACATACCTTAGAGTGGAATTTTTGGATCTTAGGGTATGCATGTTATCCACTGGAACAAATCCAGCACACTAGTGATTATATCAGTTTATGTTCCCATCAGAAGGTTATGGGAGTAGAGGCTGCTTTGTATCTGTACCCATACTTGATATTGTTGGTCTTTTAAATTTTAGCCATTCTGGTAGGGGTAAATGGTTTTAATTTGGATTTCTCTGATGATTAGTGAAATTGAACACCTTTATAGCTGTTTATTGGCCCTTTACTATTCTCTATTGCAAAGTGCTCATCTAAGTCTTTCACTAATTTTTTTTTACTGTGTACTCTTTCTTTCCTTATTCTAGATATATATATATATATCTCCAGGACAATATATATAGACAGAGAATAATATATATAATAAAATAATAATTGACACATATATACACACACATGTGTGTAAATTGCATATATTTCATATGCATGTATATATATCTCCATAATAATATACATAACAATAATACACATATATATGTATGCATGTGTATGTAAATGTACGTGTTTTTATACATGTATGTATATATATCTGGAGGAGGGCATGACAACACTCCAGTATTCTTGCTTGGAGAATCCATGGACAGAGAAGCCTGGTTGGCTACAGTCCATAGGGTCACAAAAAGTTGGATATGACTAAAGTGACTTAACATGCGTGGTTCTCTGAGAGCTTAAATATACAGCTCAAGGAATTTTTACAGAGTATAAACCCATGTAATCACCACTCAGACCAAGACAGAAACTTACAGCAAACCGAAAGACTTCCCAGTGTCTTTTCAAATCACTTAGCCTCTTTCCTAAGAGAACTACTATTCTAAATCTGTTTCTCTCTTCTCTGTTGGGGGATATCTGAGTTGTTTCAGTTTTTTACTATCATGAATAAGCTGCTATGAACACTCTCTTATACACAGCTTCAAGTACATCTCTCCTAAGCTGCAGACCCCTTGGACTGCCTCCCTTGGATATTCCTTCAGCATGTCCTGGGCAGCTCTCCTCCTCTCCCCCAGACACGCCTTCCTTCTTGGGTGTCTGAGAGTGTGTCCTTCACCTCCTGTGCGCCTCCAGCTTCCTCATCCCGCTGTCGCTAGTCATTGCTGCTCTGCTTCACAAATGCCTCTCCCCCATCTTTTCCTCTCCATCCTCAGGAGCTCTACTTTTATCTGGGTCCCGAGCATCTCTCTCCTAGTTATACAAGCATTGTGTGTGTGCATGCTCAGTCGTGTTCCACTCTTTGCTACCCTATGAGCTGTAGTTCGCCAGGCTCCTCTGTCCGTGGGATTCTCTAGGCCAGAATACTGGAGTGGGTTGCCATGTCCTGCTCCAGGGTGTCTCTTATGTCTCCTGCATTGGTGGGCGGGTTTTTTACCATTAGCGCCACCTAGGAAGCCCACACGAGCATTACAAAATTACATAAGAGTCCTAGGTCTTCCTTAGTGGTCCAGCGGCTAAGACTCCACACTCCCAATGCAGGGCCCCTGGATTCCATCCCTGAGCATGGAACTAGATCCCACGTGGCTCCAGAAAGACCTGTTGCAGCCAAATAATTAAAAATGAATATTGAAAAGAAAAAAACCCAAAGCATCCTACCCGGCCTTCATCCTTTCCAGTCCTCTCCCATCCAGTCTCCTCTGTTCCTGAAATGTTCTTTCTCAAATGCAAATCTGATCTTGTCAGTGCCTTACTTCAAGCCCCACCATCCACAGGATAAGTACTACTCTTGTTAGCATGGCTTAAGACTCTTTATGACCGGGGCCCCTGGCCACTGCTCCCTTTCTTCCCCTGGTGTTTGAGGCTCCATTTGTAGGGCGCTGGGTGATACTGAGCTTGACCCTGACATCTATTCTCTTTTCCCACCGCATCTCTCCACACCTCCTCCTCAGCCTGATAAACTCCTACACGTGCTAGAGTGCCAGTTCCCTGGTAATCTCGTGGGGAGGCTCTGCTACCGGCCCTGTGTTCCCTTCTATCAGAGCACTTGGCACACGGGATTACAATGCTCATGCACTTGGCCATCTCCTTTCTAGACTGTGAACAACTCAAAGGACAACCTCTTCCCTCCCAAATCTCTGGTGCCTCCCAAACAGCTGTGACAGACAAGGGATTTCTTAAAACACAAAGGACTTTATTGTAAACAAAAGAGATAGCCACTTAGATTTGCAGGTGCTTCCCCATGAAGAGTTGCTATTGCCCTTGCCAGGGGCTTGGATTTTTGCAATCCAAGCCAAATCTTTGGCGATGGGCACTGCAGCCCTTTCCACATGATATTTCTGGTGTTGTTCAGTCGCTCAGTTGTGTCCAACTTTCTTTTCGACCACATGGCCTGCAGCACACCAGGCTTTCTTGTCTTTCACTATCTCCTGGAGTTTGCTCAAACTCGTGTCCACTGAGTCAGTGATGCTATCTAACCATCTCATCCTCTGTCATCCCCTTCTCCTCCTGCCTTCAATCTTTCCTAGCATCAGGGTCTTCTCCAAAGAGTTGGCTTTTCATATCAGGTGGCCAAAGTACTGGAGCTTCAGCTTCAGAATCAGTCCTTCCAATGAATATTCAGGGTTGATTTCCTTTAGGATTGACTGGTTTTACTCCTTCATTGGCAGACAGATTCTTTACCTTCTGAGTCACCAGGGAACCCCCTTGTCTGGATATTAAACCTAGGCAAAGGCTTCTGTTCCTCCACTGCAGTCCCGCCTGGAAACACCAGGTGGCGATCTACGGAGGCCAGTGGAGGTAGGTTCTGTGCTAGGAGCTTGCCTAGTCCAGCAACAAAGGATCCCTGATGTTTCAGAACAAAACTGACACTTCACGTGTTTGTTATGATGAATAGAGCTAACAGATGTTTGCATTCTCTTCATATATGTGTGTATGTGAATGTAAGAAAAACTTACAGGCAGCTTTCTTTTTTTTTTACAGGCAGCATTTTATCTATGTATTTTGGATTCAGACGATGCCGGTTTCACTCCTGGTTCTGCTGCTTCTAGCTGTGTGACCTGTCAGGTTCTGGGGGTCAGATTCCGTCCCGGTGGAACAGAGTTGATACTTCTATGAGTTTTGAATGAAATGAGGTTTTCAAGGTTTCTGGCATCCTTTTTGGCACATGCTGGATGTTCAAAAAATATTCATTTTCCTTTTAAGCATTTTTGTATCACCATCTATGCCTCCTTGACACTCACTGCTTTCTACTTTCTTTTCTTTTCTTTTTTTTAGTTCTACCAGTTTATTGCTACCAACCTGTTTCCCTCCACCCTCATGCACGCATGGCTCAGTTATGTAACCCCATAGACTGCAGCCCTCCAGGCTCTTCTGTCCATGGACTTTTCCAAGCAAGAATACTGGAGTGGGTTGCCATTTCCTTCTCCATCTATTTTCTTTTTTAATAGCTTCTCTATCTGTCTCAGGCCCGCCAGGTGGCTCATTGGTAAAGAATCTGCCTCCTAAACAGGAGATGTGGGTTCAATCCCTGGGCCAGAAAGATCCCCAGGAGAAGGAAACGGCAACACACTCCAGTATTCTTGCCTGGGAAATCCCATGGACAGAGGAGCCTGGCGGCCTACAGTCCACAGGGTCATAAAGAGTCAGACATGACTTAGCCATTCAACAACAACATCATCTGTCTTGTTGCTACTTATTCTAATCTGGGAACTCCTTGAGGGCAGGGCTTGTCTGATCTTTCTCTAACTTCAGCACACAGTTCAGAACTAGGTACATAGTGGATATTTGGTAAATATTCCATGAAATGATATTAACTAAACACAGCACTCTTTTCCCCTCTCTTTCCTCATAATCCCCCCCTAGCACCAGTGTCCTCTTCCTGGGCCAGATAAAAACCTGTTATTCAGGTCTAGGTTCATGGCTATTTTTTTTTTTTTTTGGCATAAAACACACAAAGGGGAAAATCTGGTAAAATCTGAACTGATACTTATGCTGCCAGCAACCCCGGAGGCTAGTTTGGGTGCATGCACAATCTGCAGCCTGCCTGCAGTCCTGTGGTTGGCAGGCCCGCCCTCCTCGGCTGTGCAGAGGTGCACAGCTCCTCAGGTAGATGCAAACTCACCTGTTGTGTGCAGGAGCCAGTAGGCAGCCCTTGCAACCCTGGCTTGCTGGGCAGGGAGAGCACAGAGTCAGAGAGGGTGGGTGGACTGGGGTTGCCCTCCTTCTGTTTAGGGTTCTGTATTTTTTCTTTTTTTAATATTTATTTGACTGCACCAGGTCTTAGTTGTAGCCCATCGGATCAAGTCCTGGGGTTCTGTTTCAGTTTCAGTATTCCTGCTAGCAGGTGGCTCAGTGTAAAGAACCCACTTGCCAATATGTAGGAGACGAAGGTTCAATCCCTGGGTCAGGAAGATCCGCTAGAGGAGGAAATGACAACCCACTCCAGTATTCTTGCCTGGGAAATCGCAGAGACAGAAGAGCCCAGTGGGCCACAGTCCAAGGGGTTGCAAAGAGCCAGACATGACTTAGCGACTAATAAGAGCAATCCTGAAAACCCTTTTTTCCCCCAAGGGAAGAGGTTCAGGCATCTCCCTGGGAGCCCTTTCCTAGGCCTGGGGAGAGCAGCACGTGCCCTTGGGTTTGCTAGCCCAGCCAGGTTGGCAATGGGGAGTGACCTCAAGTCCTCTCAGGCTGAGGGAAGAGCTGAGCAGCTCATCCTGAACTGCAACCAGTTCACCAGTGAGCAACTCCCCTGAGAGGCTTCCTTAAAGTCCCTAACTTGGCTGGCCCTGGATTTGAATTTTCCCCTGCTTGTGACTTTTTTCTTTAGAAATGTGATAGTTCATCTCTTGAGAAATGGGAAGTGGGAATTGAAGATTCTGGAAAGTCCCCAAGCTTTTCTAATGCTGGAGCAGCAGAGCAGCTGAAGTTGTCTGTCCCAGGGATGGAGATGTGGATGCCAAGGGTGACAAAGAGAGGGGCTTTCCTTTGGAAGGTACCTGTTATTAGGATGGTTACTTCTCGAGGGTGCCAGAAAATAAAGATCATAGAGACACTCAAATTCAATGGAACTTTTATTTAAAAAAAAAAAAAAAAAGAAAAGACAAAAAAACATTTTTTAGCATAGACAGAATTTTTAAAAATTTGTATTTATTTTTGTGCTGGGTCTTCATTGCTGCATGTGAGCTTTCTCTAGTTTGAGTGAAGGGGCCACTCTCTAGTTGTGGTACACAGGCTTCTTGTCTTGGTGACTTTTCTTGTTGCAGAGCATGGGCACTAGGTGCACAGGCTTCAGTAGTTGCAGCACGTGAGCTCAGTAGTTTCGGCTCCCAGGCTCTAAAGGACAGGCTCAATATTTGTGGTGCATGGGCTTAGTTCCTCCAAGGCTTGTGGAATCTTCCTGGATCAGGGATTGAACCCATATCTCCTGCATTGGTAGGCAGATTCTTCACCACTGAGCCACATGGGAAACCCTAGCATAGAAAAACTGCATTAATAATGTACACAAGGTAAAGAGAATAGAGAACTTCCAAGTGCTCCTCAACCAGCTTCACATATTTTCAGCCTTTTGCCTAGCTTGTTTCATCTCTCGCCCAACTTCTCCCTGCCCCCACCTTTTTGTTAGAGTAGCCATTACTCAACTTATTTTAGGAGGCTAATAAGGCCTTATAAGGATCTGAGATAAGGATTGAAGAATTTATGGAGGTAGAAGGGAATCTGAAAATGTTCTGGTCCAACATTCTTAGGTTGTTGTTTAGTCGTTCAGTTGTGTCCTACTCTTTGTGACCCCATGGACTATAGCCCACCAGCCTCTTCTGTCCATGGGGATTCTCCAGGCAAGAATACTGGAGTAGGTTGCCATTTCTTTCTTCAGGGGATCTTCCCAACCCAGGGATCAAATCCCTATCTCCTGCCTTAGCAGGCAGTTCTTTACCACTGAGCCACCAGGGAAGACTTTCTTAGGTTACAGGTGCAAAAACTGAGGCTCAGTAAAGAAAATGGGCCAAGAAACCAGGCCTGGGCACTCCCAGTGTCATGGACTCTTCTGGTTCCAGGCAATGAAAGGCTACTGAGACCTGCAGCAAAATCTACTGTGAAGGAGGGAAAATGTTAGGAGCACTTAAATCCCAGAGTCCTGAGAGCACAAAGAAGCAGCTCACACTGACATGGAGCTGCTGGTTGTGGAATTTGGTTATGGAGTTTGATCCCCACAACATCTGTAACGGTAGGTGTTATTATTCTAGGGGCTTCCCAGGTGGCACTAGTGGTAAAGAATCCACCT
This sequence comes from Muntiacus reevesi, assembly GCF_963930625.1. Classification (NCBI taxonomy): domain Eukaryota; kingdom Metazoa; phylum Chordata; class Mammalia; order Artiodactyla; family Cervidae; genus Muntiacus; species Muntiacus reevesi. The sequence continues at coordinate 24,319,831 of NC_089263.1, read as the reverse complement.
GCCAATGCAGGAGACACAGAAGACTTGGGTTTGATCCCTGAGTCAGGAAGATCTCCTGCAGAAGGGAATGGCTACCCACTCCAGTATTCTTGCCTAGAGAATCCCATGGACAGAGGGGTTCACGGGGTCACAGTTCATGGGGTCACAAAGAGTTGGACACGACTGAGCACACAGTGTGTAGATATGTCAGTGCTAATCTCCCAATTCATCCTGCCCTCCCCTTCCTCCCCTGTGTCCACTAAAGCCATAGAAGCTTCTGGAAGGTAAAGGGGTTTAAGCAGGTGGCAGAGCCAGGACTAGCACCCAGATCTGAGAACATCTTTCCTGGCCCCAGGGCCATTCTCTCATCTGGGCTGTGTCCACGCTGGAAGGTGGGGGTGGGGCTTTACTGATGGGTACCTGCTCTCTGAACTCCAAGAGCCTTGGGCCTCCAAGGACTAATTATAGCCTCACCTTGAAGAAGAAAACCCACAGAGTCAGTGGCTTTGTCAGGGGAGGGAATCTGTTCTCCTTTGAGAGATCCGCTCATGGCTGATGCCACAGTGACTTCTGACTGAGGCCAGGGTGCAGGGGCTTCCCCTCAAGCAAGAGAGCATCTTCCTGCTTCCTGGTGCAGCGGAGCAAAAGAGCATCCTGGAAACCTTTGGGCATTAAGGAACACAGAATTTTTCCAGAGTGAGGCGTCTCCCTCACTGCCCACTGGGAGGTATCCTGAAAGGCTGGGGAGGGGCTAAGACCCTGTGCTCCCAATGCAGGGGGCCTGGGTTCCATCCCTGGTCAGGGCAATCTAGATCCCACATGTCACAACTAAAGACCGCCCGCATGCTGCTGCAATAAGGACAGAAGATCCCACATACAGCAATCAAGACCCGGTGCAACCAAAAAAAAAAAAAAAAAGAAAATAATAATAATGGCTATCATGAGACCACCGTTGTTGGGGTCCTTTAATTGACCAGAACCTGGTGGTATGGAGTCGATAAGAAAGTAAAAGAGAGAAAGAGGCTGATATTCCCTGGTTTACGCAGAGGATCAATAAAGCCCTTGACACAGGACTTGCATCACTCACAAAGGCACCAGGCACCCTGGTGAAGGGTGAAGGCACAAGGTGAAGGCACAAGGTGCCCTCACGAGAGGGTCTTAGAAGCCTGGGCAGGAAAGTGAGCTTGACGGGTCTCCACGCTCCAGAGAATCAGCTAGAGAGAGAGAGAGAGAGAGAGAGAGAGAGAGAGAGAGAGGAAAAAGACACGGGGACCTAAGTTCTGATGAAGCAAAGGTGCTTTAATGATTTTTCTATGAGTATATATAAGCTGTGGTACAAGAAACTTCTTTCAGGAATGATAGAGATCAGAAAACCAAACGTTGGCAACCGTTACCAAGGGAACAAGGGGTAATCTTAGTCACAAGGTCAGGAGGCAATCCATATCTCAAGAAAGGGGAACAAGACTAAGCAATTTTGTCAAAAAGAGAATGTTTACTAAAGGAGACCCAAGCCTGCCTCACACAATGACCTCAGTCCCTGGGAGCAGCGTGCTGTTCCACTTGAAGAGGGACAAAGGGCTCATGAGAGACAGCACGTAGGAATCCTCCGTCAAACACTCCCTGACAATTCCCCCTTATTTATTATATTTGTAGGAAGAGTTCTGAGCATCAGTTTGTTGTTCTGATAATCTTTGCATGAAGCAACGGTAGACAACCAATATAATTGTTAAGACAATCACCAAAATTATGGTTCCAGACCCAATGCTATGACTAAGGCTTTGAAACCATCCACGTGGATCTAGCCCAGATAATTGACCAGCTAATTGTTCAGCTAAAGTTTCCAAACTAATGGAAGAGGGCAGATTCTTAGAAAAGGTTTCAAATATTTCTTTTTATAATAATTGTATATTCAGAGTGGCATTATAGTGTATGTTTTGTAAATGAAACTTGATTTGTTCCCAGTTGTAGGCACTATGATTGAAATGAACAGGAGTAACACAAAATTGAGTAGAATTCCAATCACATTTTAGTATCACCTGTTTTTGTATATCTATTAATTGATCTCCAACCCATTCGATGGATGTTCTCAGTTCCTGTATTTCTTCTTGAATATCCTCAAGTACCTCAGTCTGAGTGGTCCATATAGTATGGGCATCTTTAGTCCAATTTTGAATAAAATTATGTGTCTGAATAGAGGTTTGTAAAGCAACACCAGCGACAGCAGCAGTGATGCAAATAGCTATTAATCCCAAAATGCCAAAAATCAGTCATCCAATGAACTGTTTAGATCGCTGGAGGAATTTAGTAAGTAACCGGGAAGCAAGTCCAGCCATGGGACCTTCTTCCCAGGGCCGTTGGAGATTTAATGGTAACCATAGACTACTTTGAGATCGAAGAATCAAAAGGGAGTCATATCTCAAGGAAATAGAGGAGTTAAGACAAGTATATAATCTGCAATTTATGCAAGTTACAGAACGTAAAATCTTATTGAATTGTTAAGTTTCCTATAGCTAAAACAAAAGGAAATGGAACACAGGCTTGTATAAAATATGGTTGATTATAGCGAAAGAAATAATTGCTATGGCTTTGACTGGTCCCTGTGAAATGTCCGGTCCAAGTTCCAAGTTCCTCAGTGCTTGCAGCAAGTTTCCAGATGTCCCATTGTTCAGGCCCAGTCTGTTCATCGAGGATGATTCAAGGACGAGGGGGGGCCATTCCACCGTCATGCCATCCAAGAAGTCCTTTGTCATGGTAATGCTCCACTGTAGTATTGGTAACATTCCATACCACTTGAGTAACGTAATCACATACAGTACTGTTAATATTATCTGAGCAGTTAGATAACCACATATCATGGGGTCCCCAATCAACAATTGTATGATTGGCCAGAAACATTAATTTTCCTGATTTGGCCTGACATTTGTCCCAATGAACAGGAATATATTTAAAGTCCTCATTAGTAAACCCTTGGCATATTGTTCTTTGTTCTTTCCCTAAAGTTTCAGTAGTATAAACATGGTTCATTGACAAAGAAAGGGCAGTAAGTAATCCAAGCAGTGTCTGAAAATCCTTTTCTGGAGGCAGGACGAAAGCCCAAGTTTGTCGGCTAACGTTCATACATAATTCTGCTGGGCCCATACGTAAAGGAAGGACTTCATAACCTAGAGATATTAATTAGTTTCCCTTCTTCTTCAGAGTGTGAGGGCCCTTTAAAGCTCCAGGGAGAAGGCATAAGTGTGGAGTCATTGGTTAATACGATTGGTCCTCTTTCCGTCCATTCTACGAGCCTTAGTAAAGGGGGGTTAGGTATGTAAGCCCAGTAAGGGTGATTTATTGATTCAGCTTGAGCGGGGGAGGCACAAGCAAGCAAAGCAAGCAGGGCAACTAAAACATTTTCAGGATTCCGAGGCATTCCCTATTGAGAAACCAGATTTTCAGCTTGATTAGTGAGTGTTTTTATTTGTCCCCAAGAGGGGCGATCATAAGGTTGATGCCACCGAGAGTGGCATTTTCTGGAGATTTTTAGAGCTGTCATGGCCCGTATTGGAATTTCTTCTTCCTGGGGTTTTTGTTGTCTCTTCTCTATCTTGAAGGCTGGGGCCCCCCCTGCCTCGGATCTTCCGAAGAAGAAGCCATGTGAGCTCTTTGGATCCATCTGGGGAAATACAAGCATACACCTTTCCCTGTAAGATTAATTTCCCAAGTTTCCATTGTTTATTTAACCCACCTCGGTACCAAATGGGCAGAGGAAGAGAAGAATCCTTCAATTCTTCGAAATGTTTTTCTGCTCTAGTCAAGATATCTCCTTGTGGTAAGTTTAAAAAATTTAAAACAAATAAAGCTGTATTAACAATATTTGCAGGTTTAGAAAATATCTTATGTTGGAATTTAGTAAAGTCTGTTTTAGATAAGGAAGACAGCAATGTTCCTATGTATTTTCCTCTTTTTAATTTTTTTTATTTGTAATTTTACTGTGTGATGTGCTTGTTCAACTATGCCTTGTACCTGTGGATTATAAGGAATGCCGGTAATATGTTTAATAGAAAAGGATTGTAAAAATTGTTTGAAATATCTTGAAGTGTAGGCAGGGCCGTTGTCTGTTTTAATAGAACTAGGAGTTCCCATTATAGCAAAGCAGGCTAATAAGTGAGTTATAACGTGATGTGTAGCTTCACTGCAAAGAGATGTGGCCCATATAAAAGAAGAATTGGTGTTGATACAGACATGTAGGAAGGAAGATGGAGAAAGTTCAGGACAATGAGTTACATTCATCTGCCATAGTTCATTAGGTTGCAATCCCCGAGGATTAGTACCTTGTGCAATGGGTCGAAGATGTAGGGGTTTACAAGTAGAGCAATTATTAATAATTTCTTTAGCCTGGCGGTATGGAATTTTCTATAGTTGGTGTAGCGAACCAGCATTGTTGTGCAGTAGAGCATGTAGTTCTTCTGGAGTAGCAAAAGAAACAAGTTTATTAGCCTGTTCATTACCATGAGTCATAGGACCAGGAAGGGAGAAATGTGCCCGAATATGGGTAATATAAATGGGAGAAGTGCGGTTTCTAATAATGGATTGTAATTCTGAAAAAAGTTGTTGAATAATAGGTTGATTGGAATTTATAGTAGAGGTTTCTATATTCTTTAATACAAAAACTGAATATAAGGAATCAGAGACTATATTAATGGGGTAAGGATGTAGGCAAATAACTTGAATAAGAGCATATAATTCATTTTGTTGAGCAGAATGGAACTTAGTGTAAAAGACTTTATATTCTTTGAGAGACCAGAATAAGGCTCTGGCAGTTTTAGTTCCATCTATATAGAAAACTTTAGCTTGTGGTATAGGCTGTGAGCTGACGATGTGGGAAATAATAAATTCAGTATTTTTGAAAAAATTCCATAGCTTGCTAGATGGATAATGGAATGAAATTTCTCCAAAATATTCTAGAAAGGCTATTTGAAAATCTGTGGAAGTTTGTAATGCGTTCTCAAGATTTATTGATAGGTATTACAATTTTATGAGGATCAGTGCCAATTAGAGTTTTAGTTCTATTTCTTCCATTGATAATGAAAAGAGCAATTAAATCAAGGTAAGGTGTAAGTGACTTTATTCCTCTAAAATGTGTATAGATCCATTCTATTGGGTGTTTTTGTTGGGCAAGAAGTCCTGTGGGAGAAGGAAGAGAGGGCAGTACAAATAATTCTAGAGATAAATTTAATCTGATGCGAGTAAGAAACTGTTTTTGTAATTTATTTTGCACTAAATAGAGTTCCTCTTGTGCTTCTTAAGAAAGTGAACGAGGGCTATCTAAATTAGGATCTCCTTTCAAAGTATTAAATAGATTAGTCAGTCGATAATTAGCAATGCCTAATGAGGGTCTAATCCAATTTATATCGCCCAAGAGTTTTTGAAAATCATTTAAAGTTGATCATTTATTAGTATGAATCTGAGTTAATTGAGGAATAATACGCTATTAACAATAAATCCTAAGTAATGGTAAGGTGTACAGGTTTGAATTTTTTCAGGGGCAATGATTAACCCAGAGTTTTTTAAGCATAGTTGAGCTATATCAAACATGTGTTGAGTTTCTAAAACAGATGGAGCCGAAAATAATATATCATCCATATAATGAATAAAAAGAAAGTCAGGAAACTGTTTTCTCACAGGCTCAAGGGCTTTAGCCGCGTAGTATTGACACATGGTGGGAGAATTCATCAGTCCTTGAGGCAGCACAGTCCATTGATATCATTTATGAGGCCCGTTGTGGTTAGGAAAAGGGAGAGAGAAAGCAAATCTCTTTTGGTCTAAAGGGTGTAAAGTTATATTTAAAAAGCAATCTTGTAAATCAATAATAATAATATGCCAGTTTTGAGGAACAGTAGTAGGTGATGGGATTCCTGGTTGTGATGCACCCATAGGTTTCATAGATGCATTAACTTTTCTAAGGTCTGTTAAGAGGCTCCATTTGTTAGATTTCTTTTTTTTTTTTTTTTTTTAGATTTCTTTTTTATAACAAAAATAGGAGAGTTCCACGGAGAGCAAGATTCCTCAATATGTTTCAATTCTAATTGTATGTCTATAAGTTCTTTAGCAGCCTGTAATTTTTCTTTCGTAAGGGGCCACTGCTCTGTCCAAATAGGCTCATCATTCTTCCAAGTTATTTTAATAATTGCTTTGTTTGTTAAATGAGCAGTGGCCCCTAGGAAAAATGTGGAATGTGTATTTGAGTCTGCCATTGCATAAGTAAGTCCCTTCCTATTAGATTAAAGGGTACATTTATCACATAAGGTCTTAATGTTGCAGGTTGGCCTTTTGGTCCCTCACATGGGTATATTTGAACACTTTGATAAACTTCTTGTACTTTTGTTTGAGAAATTCCTGCAATTTGGCAAGAGGCCTTTTGTATAGGCCAGAATTTGGGCCATACATGTTTGGAAATATTAGTAATATCAGATCCAGTGTCAAGGAGACTGGAAAATCTTTTACCATTAATTTTGATATTTATATTTGGTCGGGCATATTCAGATACTAATGGTGTCCATAAAGATTGTTTTTGATCCATACTGCCGAATCCACTTGTCTGTACATTATTAGGGGAGTTAATAGAAATGTAAGGTAAAAGAAGTAATTGAGCAATTTTGTCCCCCTTTTTGAATTGCCATAGAATCTGAGATGACATCATAATTTGAATCTCTCCTTTATAATCAGAATTGATTATTCCAGGGTGAACAGTAATTCCTTTAGAAGTCAGACTAGATCGGCCAAGCAAAAGACCAAAAGTTTGTGGGGGCGGGGATCCAAAAAATCCGGTAGGCACTCTAGAAGAGATTGCTTTAGGGTAAAGGGAAAAATCATTTAGGGCTGGTATATCAACAGCAGCACTGCCAGATGTTGAGGGTTTGAGGGAAAAGATAGCATTTGCCCCTGGGGAAATTTTTCTTGTTGTAGGGGACCTGGGGGGTCCCCTGTCTGGAGTTTCCCAGAATAGGTTTTCCATCAATATCAAATTTAGATTTACAATCTTTGGCCCAATGCATTCCTCTATGGCAGCAAGAGCAAATTCTTGGTTTTTTATTAGCCTTCTTAGGGCAGTCCCTTTTTAAATGATTTTTGTCTCTACATGTAAAGCATCCTTCATTTCCCTTTCTAAAGATAGCAGCCATTGCCTCAACTAGCATTTGCATCTTTTGAGTTTCTGATCCTAGATTGTGACAAGCTTTCAAATAATCATAATAGTTCCAGTCTCATGAATTGGAGTGATAGCTCTTTGACATTCCTGATTTGCATTCTCATAAGCTAGTAATCTCTGTAGCTGTCTTTTGGCTTCTTCTCCAATTACAGTACGGGAAATAGCAGTTTCTAATCTAGCAAAAAAATCAGCATAACTTTCATTAGGTCCTTGTAATATTTTAGTGTAACTACTTGTAGGCTCTCCTTGAAGAGTAATTCGATCCCAAGCTTCAAGGGTCACTGTTTTTAATTGTTCATGCAACAAAGGAGGGCATTGTATTTGAGCTTCTATAGTATCAAATTGTCCAGAGCCAGTTAACATTTCATTATTAATTTGATTTTGGGGAGTGCCAGCTCGAGCATTCTTGTTAGCATGATCTCTGGCTATATCATGAAACCACATTGTCCTTTGAAGGTATTCTCCGGGTTTAAGGAGAGCTTTTATTAAAGTTCGCCAATCATAGGGAATGAAGTTTCCAATAGAAGATGTCACAACATTTAGAAGCTCCCTTGTAAAAGGTGAAGGTGGGCCATACATAGCTATAGGCTTTTTCATTTGTTGCATGTGAAAAAGATTAATACTGTCATATTGAGGTATTATGTGCCCTTGAGTGTCAGAATTTCTTAAAACTGGAAGGACAGAAAAACTATTGGCATCAGAAACTTGTGACTGCAAAGCCAGTAATTCAGAAAGTCTCTGTTGCGAAGGAAAGTGGATAAGTGCTGACTTTTTGTAAGTATGAGTCTGCGTCAAGGACTTATCATAATTGTCCATAAGAGTGTTGCCAGTTTTGGTATCAAGAAATGCCTCAGGAGAGCCGTTATCAGAATCATTAAGTTTTAACAAAGGAGAGACCCCTGGATTTGTGCCTGCTGGCAGAGGAAGAGGAGGAGGAGTTGGAGCAGCCGAGGCAAGGCTAGTAGGAAAGTTTTGAAATATTTTATGTTGTTCTAATTGAGCCTTTTATAAAGTTTCATCATCTAATTCATATTCATGCAATAAGTGTTCTGTCTGTTGTCGAATATCATGAGAGCTAGAATTACCTTGAAATGGCAGCATTACAGCTTTAATGAGAGCCCATAAGGGCCAAACAATTGGAATATTTTCTCCTTGCCCGGCAGCTCATTCAACATTTTCTTTGACCCGGTGCCAAATTTCTAAATCAAAACTGCCTTCATCAGGGAACCAGGGATTATACTCAACTACTGTTTGAAGGCAAGCCTCTATTCATTGGCGTGAAACCAGAAGTCCCTGAACTTTAAAAAAATGATGAAGTAAAGTAGAAAAATGATGAGGCTTTCCAACTGTTTGACCCATGTCTTAGTACTTACCAACCTCAATAGGTCCTGAGTCACTCCGCCCAAAATGCCACGTATACCAGTGTCCCTGTTCGGGCGCCACTTGTTGGGGTCCTTTAATGGACCAGAACCTGGTGGTACAGAGTCGAGGATAAGAAAGTAAAAGAGGAGGAAAAAAGAGGAGGAAAAAAAAAAAAAAAGAAAGTAAAAGAGAGAAAGAGGCTGATATTCCCTGGTTTATGCAGAGGACCAATAAAGCCCTTGACACAGGACTTGCATCACTCATGAAGGCACCAGGCACCCCCTCAAGGGGGTGAAGGCACAAAGTGCCTTCTTGTGAGGGTCTTAGAAGCCCGGGCAGGAAAGTGAGCATGACGGGTCTCCACGCTCCAGAGAATCAGCTAGAAAAAGAGAGAGAAAGAGAGAGAGAGAGAGAGAAAGAGAGACAAAAAAGACGGGGACCTAAGCTCTGATGAAGCAAAGGTGCTTTAATGATTTTAGGCTGTGGTACAAGAAACTTCTTTCAGGAATGATAGAGATCAGAAAACCAAACGTTGGCAACCGTTACCAAGGGAACAAGGGGTAATCTTAGTCACAAGGTCAGGAGGCAATCCATATCTCAAGAAAGGGGAACAAGACTAAGCAATTTTGTCAAAAAGAGAATGTTTACTAAAGGAGACCCAAGCCTGCCTCACACAATGACCTCAATCCCTGGGAGCAGCGTGCTGTTCCGCTTGAAGAGGGACAAAGGGCTCATGAGAGACAGCATGTAGGAATCCTCCGTCAAACACTCCCTGACAACCATTCCACACTGGAAAGGGAGAAACACCGGACCTGACACTCACAATGCATCCAGCTCATGGCAGCCACTGTTCACCTCCCTCAATGATGAACTGTGTTTCTTAGGACACTTTAATCTGGACCATTTTTTCAGGAAAGTTCTTAACAGAGACAAAGCCTGCTCTTCTGCTGGCACTGTGTTGGGGAAATATATTTGTTTGAAGCCCTTCCGTGAAGCAACTCTAACTTTGACAAGAAGAAGAATTTAGTGGGCTTCCCTGGTGGTCCAATGGTTAAGAATCCACCTTGCAACACAGGGGACACCAGGTTAATCCCTGGTCCACGAACATCCCACATGCCTTGGGGCTAAGCCTGTGAGCCACAACTACTGAGCCCATGTACCTCAACCACTAAAGCCTGCATGCCGTAAAGCCTGTGCTCCAGAACAAGAGAAGCCACCGCAATGAGAAGCCCACATACCCCACCCAACTAGAGAGTAGCCCCCTCTCGCTGCGACTAGAGAAAGCCTACATGTAGCAACAAAGACCCAGAGCAGCCAATAATTTTTTTTTTAAAGAATTTATAGGAAGCACCCTGAGATGTCTCAGATAACTGAATAGGGATGGAACAACTGGAACAAAGGATTGGAAGGCCACAGGGACCCTCTCACCATCTGTCAGCCCCCCTCTTTTCTGCACAAGGACTTCATTCACTTTTACCAACTTCCTTCCCAAAGCAGGAAGCATGGCCACATCTCAGCCTTCTCTGGTAAGTCCTTACTTTCTCCTTCAGGCTGAACTTTCACATCTCGGAGTCTCGTGGCACTTATTCTGCATTTGAATTTTCCAGTGGTTTTATGTGAGATCCCCTTACACCTGTGCTAATGAAACAAACTCCCTGCATACCCATCCCCAGTTCCAGGGCAGGGCCAGTGCATGGTGGGCGCTTTGTAAAATTTGTTGAGCGATTAGCCTAATGAGTAGCTGTGGGATGTCTGCGCTTCGCTCTTTGGGGAAATCTGAGTTCTGGCCTCTCCAGCAGAGACTTGCCCTTAAGGGGCCTAGTTTCACTTGCTCTCACCAAGTACACTTCCTGCATTTGCTTTGTGTCTTATGGCCATTCCATTTAGGGAGTGGAAAGTTCGAGGCCTTCTACCCAGATCACTTGAAGGTCCTATTCAAATAGGCTTCTGTCTTGTACTTCCCCTGAAATGACATTTGGGGAAAGAAAAGATAATTTTACTTTTGCTTTGCCAAGTAAAACTTCACAGACATAGTAATACAGCTTCAGCCCGTTGTGGCTCAGACGGTAAAGATTCTGCCTGCCATGCAGGAGACCTGAGTTCAATCTCTGGATCAGGAAGATCCCAGGGAGAAGGGAATGGCAATCATTCCTTGGTTTTCTCCCCTCCTCTTTTCATCTCCATCTCCTTTGTAGCCTCTACAATGTTAGTCAAAAACCCACCTCCACCCACATTTATGATGCCTGCTGTCTTCCCTCTCTGCCTCTCAGCTTCCTTGGTTCACAACTGGTTGTTCTCTCCAGGGCCCACTTTCAGCCTTGTCTCCAAATTTGACAGGGGAGCTGGGGGAAGTCCCGCCTGCTTATTTTGCTCATAGGATTTCCCAGATATTGATCTCCTCAGATAGGAACCAAGCTTCTGCTGGGAGCCCTGTCATACTGAGCAACTCATTTTTCCTGACACAGAGTGTGGACAAGCTTCCATTGTGATTTCTGATGATCAAGGCTTGGCCCCACCAGACCCAGGGAGATGATGTAGGGGTGGGGGGCACACAGGTGACTTCTATTCCCCCCTCCCTTTTGTGTTTCGATGGCGTTCCCACTGAAGACCATTGTTCTCTGCTGGGCCCCAGTCAGAGGCGTGGAAAAAGGAAGTTGTCACAATAAGCTCAGAGGCCCTGAAGAGTGAGCCAGGCTGGGAGTTTCCCTGGGCCACCTCCGCTGAAACAGCTGAAAGCGCAGCAAGTTTCCTCCCAACGTCTGCTTTTGGAGAAAAGAGAGCTTGACCTCAGCAGCCCCTTCCTGAAGTCATGCACACAGGCCCCTCATCCCGGAGTTTGAGTTCCTCTGGCCACTCATCAGCCAGGGTGGCTTCAGGGTTCTCCCCTCAGATTCCCCATCAAAACTCCACCTCTGTCAGTAGTTGCTCTTTCCTCCTGGGTCATAGCAGGAGGTGGGCTCATGACCTAATCAGATCTCCGAGGTCAGGAGGGAGATGAAGTGAAATATTCAGGCAGTCGTGCTTCAGGCCACTTAGAATACCTCTGTCTTTGGAGGGTCTACTTCAGAGGATTCTCAGACCTCCAGTAACTTGATGGTTATAGAGGTGAGCAAGGTGGCTTTGAAGGACCTCCTGGATCATTCCAAGATTTGAACTGCCTCCCTGCTTTCCCAATCCAAAGGATGGCAGGAGGGTATTGTTGTTCAGTCACGAAGTCGTGTCTGACTCTTTGGGACCCCATGGACTGCAGCACACCAGGCTTCCCTGTCCTTCACCATCTCCCAGAGCTTGCTCAAATTCATGTCCATTGAATCGGTGATGCTATCCAACCATCTAGTCCTCTTTCGTCCCCTTCTCCTCCTGCCTTTAATTATTCCCAGCATCAGTGTAAGAGAGTGACATTGGTTAAATTGTACATGATTGTGTCTATAAGTGACTTTGCATGTGAGTTGCATGTTTGTGGCAGTTTTAAAACATGGCTACCAATTCTTGACACTCTTCTTATCAATAAAAATATCTATGTTTCCTTTCCTTGAATTTAAGCAGTCATGTACTAACTTGTACAACTAGAGTAGTATAGAAATGATACTGTGTGAGTTCTTTTCATTTTTTTTTTTTTTTATTCGGGGGGTGGCTGTACAGCATGTAGGATCTTAGTTTTCTGACCAGGGATTGAACCCGTGCCTCCTGCAGTGTAACCAAGGATTCTTAACCACTGGACCACCAGGGAAGTTCTGATACTCTGTGAATTCTAACCTGGGTTATAAAAGGCTATTCAACTCCTATATTGGTCACTGGAATGCTTGCTCTTGGCACCTTTAGCCACCACATGAGAAGTATGACCAATCTGAGATTGCCACACTGGACAGACCACACAGAAAAATTCTGCGACTACGTGAAGAGAGATACGCAGCCAACCCCAGCTGTTCCAGCTGCCACTGTTTTAAACATTCCAGTTAAACCTCAGACACCGTGGAGGAGAGACCAGTCATCCATCTGAGCCCTGCCCAAGGTTCATTTCATGAGCAAAATGCGTGATTATCATTTGAAGCCACTGATTTTGGGGAACTCCTTTGTGAGGAAGCAGTTAGAAAGCAGTAGGTAACATATGTGTACAGATGTGGCAATTTAAATAAACACCACAGATAGACATGAAGGCGTAGTTCACGTGTGTGTGTGTGTGTGTGTGTGTTGCTCAGTTCTGTCTGACTCTTTGTGACCCCATGGATTGTAGCCCACCAGGCTCTTCTGTCCATGGGATTCTCCAGGTAAGAATACTGGTGTGGTTGCCATTCCCTTCTCCAGGAGAGCTTCCGACCCAGGGATCCAACTACATCTACTGCTTTGCAGGCAGATACTTTACTGTCTGGGCCACCAGGGAAGCCCTGGAGCCTGGTGAATGCAAACCCAGGTCACAGTGGCATTGACAAAGGATATGTCCTTCTGGCTACACCTGCTTCATGATCAGCTACTTGTCTCTGTCCCACACAGCCCTCCATCTCAACGAGATGGGACATTTCCTGCCCTATCAGTAAGAATTTCACAGTCTTCAGCAGGTGCCACCCTCTAGAGTTGGGGAGCCTGAAGGAGCTTAAGAAGGAAAGAACACCTGCTATCTAGCAGCCATCAGACTGCAGCCATGCCCTACAGGAAGCCCTGAAGAAACTCAGGATGAGAGAACACAGGACACCGGTCCCAGATACCTGGGGTGCACATCAAAGGAATGATTTCAGTAAGCCTCCTGCATCTTCCTATACAAAGAAAAGCACTATCTTGAGATGTCTGGTTTTCCTTTAACAAACAATAACCTTTTGACCTTCAGGCTACCTTCCCTTTGTTGCAAAACTTCTATAAACTGGCTCCCACCTCACCTCCTTGGAGTAGTTCTTTCAGGGTTACTTAAGATGCTACCTCCTAGCCTGAAGTCCTAAAAATTCCCACTGAATAAAACAACTCAACTTTTAGGTTGTGATTGTTTTTTAAGCCTACACACCCCATTCCAGTCTTTTCATACTTTATATACAAATAATTCTTTTTGGAAAAGACTTCATCTTTCCTCCACCTATCCAGGAAAAGTGATTATTTGGAAATGCTGCAAAATAAACTAAAGCAGACTATAATATTAAAGACTTTTTACAACAATTTCTTTTCAATTCCAGATCAGGAACCCAGAGCCCTAAATGTAGTTGGCTCCAGGTATGAGATTGGTCGTGTTTTATTTATTCAACAGAGATCTGTCCCTGGCTTCCCTAGGTCCAGGCTTGAACACTGGCAAGAGAGGGGGAAAATGGTAGTAGACCCTGACCTTAGGAGACTGAACTGCAGCTCTTTAAAGTCAGACTTTTTTTAAAAAGTCTTTCTTGAATTTGTTATAACACTGCTTCTATTTTATGTCTTGGTTTTTTGGCCCAGAGGCTTGTGGAATCTTAACTCCCAGACCAGGGTTCGAACCTGCACCCCCTGCATTGAAAGGCAAAATCTTAAGCCCTGGACCACCAGGGAAGTCCCCTGTACAATAACTCCTAAACCACCTGCTCATACTATTTTTCCTGAAATGTTCATCACCACGGGAATGTAACTGGGCAGGGGTGGGGGTGGCAGGATATAACACATTTTCCCATCATTGCCATGGTCCTTATGGTGCTCGAGGATATGCACCATGAGGAGAAAAAGCTGCCTGCACTTGGCTTCCTGCTCCTGTGGGCCAAGAGGCATTGTCTTGGGTGGTGGGAGGAGGGGAGGAGGACCCCCCCCAGGGAAAATCCCAGAGAAGTGACTTGACCACAGGTCTGTGAGCTTCTTTGTTCTATAACTCTAGGCAGAAAATGCCAAGAGAGGATTAGATGTGTGAGAGATTTAGTGGGGGGAATGCCTATGAGGGAGGATGGGCAGGGAGCTGTCAGATCACAGTGTGGGCCGGCCTGGCTGAAGAAGAACCAGGAGGAAGGAGGACCCAGGAGGAAGAGTCTCAGTTGGAGCAAAGGCTCAGCCATTCTTCACAAAGCTGATGATGAGTCATCGAGCCACCTTTCAAAGGAGGTTGACCTACAGGGATGGTTCTTCCTACTCCTGTCTTGACTAGTCATTGACAGGGACAGCCTGCAGGCAGCACAACCTTCATGCCAAGTCATGGGGGTGATAGATTAAGGGCCGAGCCGTGGGGCCCTTGGTCAATTACACCACTGTGGTACAAGGTTCAGAATACATTGTTGTTTTCTTTCTTCTTTTCTATTTTTACCAAAATTTTTTATTTTTTAATTTAAGTAATTAATTTATTTTTAAACTTTTGGCCACACCCTGTGGTATATAGGGTCTTCGTTCCCCGACCAGGGATCTAACCTGCACCCTCTGCATTGGGAGGCTGAGCCTTAACCACTGGACCACCAAGGAAGTCCCAGGGGTGCATTTTCATGGCCACCACAAGTCCCTCTCAGCCAGCACCCTAAGCAGCAGCTCTCCCGTCCTCCTTAACCCTTTGGAGATAATTCAGAAATACAAGGTATGTGGGATTTTTTTTTTTTTTTTTCATCTGTTTGCCACTCTTCAGAGACACTGAGGCGAAGAATTAAAGTTACTCCACATGTGGATAGAACAACAACAACAAAAATAGTGAATCTCATCTCTCTAGGGCCCCTGCACTGTTTACTCTTTCTCCCACTCTCTACTCCTGCCTACTAGCAACCCTGGCTCCTCGGTCGACAGAAAGATGCGGCCAGCAGACAGGGATACAGTGCCCTGACTGCCTTCATTACCACATACTCTGTTCCCCAGGGCTCTTCTTAGCCAACACTTTCACTGTTTCCACCAACTGTTTCCCAGAACTGGTGCCAAAGCTAAATGAATGACAGATTTGCAATTCATTTGAACCTGAACGTTTAGGAAGATATGCCCTTATTGGGAAGCTGAATTTCTCATTAGTCTGTAAAAGATTGATGGAGAATTAGGGCTGATGAAGCCCCCACATTGTGCCAGCTGTGGTCACAGGTGCTACACAGGTCACAGGTCATCAGTTGCATACCTCACCCCTGGGAGTTCATTGTGTATGGCTGCATTTTACAAACCCTGGGCACATACTGAGTAAGGGAACAGAGAATTGGGCAGGAATGAGGCTTGGGTCCTCTGACTCCAAGTTTAGTGTTCCTTCTGGCCCCTAAATTCTATCTGCACGTTGGACAACTTGGCTGACTTAATAAGAGGAAATAGAGGTATTGGCTTATAGCAAGATTTTGTCTTTTTTTTTTAACTATCTGTTTATTTGGCTGTGCTGGGTCTTAGTTGTGGCATGTGGGATCTAGTTCCCTGTGTGTGTGTGCTCTGTCGTGCAGTCGTGTCCAACTCTTTGTGGCCCCATGGGCTGTAGTCTACCAGGCTCCTCTGCTCATGGCATTCTCCAGGCAAGAATACTGGAGTGGGTAGTCATTCCCTTCTCCAGGACATCTTCCCAACCCAGGGATCGAACCCACATCTCCTGTGTCCCCTGCATTGGCAGGTGGACTCCTTACCCACTGAGGCATCAACCCAGGCCCCCTACATTGGGAGCCCAGAGTCTTAGCTACTGGACCACCAGGGAAGTCCCGAACCCCTTTAGTTTTATCTATAAGTATCTTGTGTTGCAGTCTTTAGATTTGTATGTGTTTAACACCTAACCTGTTGCTTAATGCTCTTGGGAAACATATTTTTCATTCTTGATTGTACTTTTTAAAAATTTGTGTCCATCTGGTAGTTATGCAACAAATATTTTCCTAAAAAAACAAAGTTCTGGGGTAAATGGGATGTGAGGAACAAAGCAGATACGTTTTCTTCCCCCCCATGTCATCCTATCTGAGCACCAAAGTGTCAAGGGCCATGTTGCCTCAGCAGTGCTTGAGAGGCCCTGTTTACTGGCCGTTTGCTAATCTGTATTCCAAATTTTCATTAATTCAGCTTAGCCACTGGGCTATATTGAACTTTTTTTCTTTTGGAGGTTAAATTCACACAATGTAAAAATGATCCATTTTATTTTATTCCCTTTATTTTTTATATTTAATTTATTTATTTCACTGTGCTAGGTCTTAGTTGTGGCAGTTCCCTAACCAGGGATGGAACCTGGGCCCCCTGCATTGGGAGCTCGGAGTCTTACCCACTGGATCACCAGAGAAGTCCCCACATGACCCATTTTAAAGTGTACAATTTAATGATGTTTAGCAATTTCACAATGTTTCGCAGTCAGCCACCACCTCGATGTAGTTCCAAATCATTTTCATCACAAGATAGAAACCTGTACCTACTCAGCAGTTACTCCCTTCTCCCCTCAGCCCGTGGCAATCACTGATTTGCTTTCTGTCTCTGTGGATTTACTTATTCTGGCTGTTTCACATAATGGGATCATACAGTAGGAGAGCTCTTACATTTGACTTCTTCCATTGGGCGTCCTGTTTTTGAGGTTCATCCATGCTGTAAAGTGTATGGACACTTCATTTCTTTCTGTGGTTTAAGAACGTTCCACGATTCATTTATCCCTTCATCTGTGGATGAACATTTGGTTTGTCTTCACCTTTTGGCTATTGTAAGTGATGCTGCTGTGAACATTCGTATGTCAGGAGTTGTGTGAGTCCCTATTTTCATTTCTTTTGGGCATATACTTATAACTGGAATTGCTGGGTCATATGTAAATTCTATATTTAACTTTTTTTCTTTGTTTTTGGCCACACTACTCGGCATGTAGAATCTTAGTTCCTCCACCAGGGATAAAACCTGCGCCCCCTGCGTTGGAAGTGGAAATTAAACACTGGCCCCCAGGAAGGGTCTCTGTATTTAATAAGTTTTAGAGGAACTGCCAAACGTTTCACAGTGAAAGTTCGTGAAAACTGTTTTACAATCCTACCAGCAATGCAGGAGGGTTCTGATTCCCCCGCTTCCTTGAATTTAAGACTTCAAAAACTACATCACTTACAGGATGAGGAAGTGACTTGTCTTTGAGATATTTTCCTCTTTCACATTTTATACTTTCTCTTTCACATGCAGCCCACGCCTGAAAGCGACCAGGAGGAAGGATAGCTTTAGATGATGCAAACAGAAATTCCACCGGCCTCCAGATACCATCATGTGTCATGTTTCGCCAGGCTCCACAAGCCTGTGCTTCAGACTGGCTTGGTCACTCGCAGGTGAGCAGGCTGAAGACTCTGCTCCCCGGAGAGGAGAAGATGACTGACACTGAGTTCAACTACGTTCACAGGCTGGCCGAGGACTATCTGAAATATGTGTTGCAGATACAGCAACCTGGATCTGGGCCAAGCAAAACATCCAGGGTGTTACAAGTCGTGGCTTCCTCTGTCCAGAACGAAGTGGAAAGAACGTTGAAGCAGTGCTTGGATAAGTTTGATGTGGTGTCCATAGACACTGCCAGAAGAATATTCAACCAAGTGATGGAAAAGGAATTTGAAGATGGCATTGTTAACTGGGGCAGGATTGTAACCATATTCGCCTTTGCAGGTATTCTTATCAAGAAACTTCTGGGCAAGTGTATTGCCCCAGACATGGACATGTGCAAGGACATTTCTTACTTTGTGGCGGAGTTCATCACCGAAAACACAGGAGAATGGATAAGGCAAAATGGAGGCTGGGTATGTGTGATGGAAGTATTCTTTGTTCTTTATTTTAAAACAGGAATTGAAATAGTAAGTCTCTTTGCTAATTTAAAAAAGAAATCTACCTAAAGGATTATATTTTCTTTGAATAGTTCGCTTTAAAATTTTTTTAAATTTTAAAATAAAGAGGAATTTCCCTGGTTGTCTAGTGGCTAACATTCTGCACTTCTAACCCAGGGGGCCCAGATTTGAAGCCCTGGTCAGGGAACTAGATCCCACATGGTGCAACTAAGACCCAGCACAGCCAAATAAATTAAAATAATAAAAAAAGGGCATTTCCAGCTGATTTCCAGTGAATCTTAAAACTTTATAGCTGGGAAACACTTGTGGTTTCAATTTTTATTCCTACAGTGTAAATTAGAGGAGTGAGTTTGGGGGATTAATAAAGCACCTCCCTAATGCTTCTTCAGAGTCTAGTCCATAGGACTGAGCTCTTGCCAGGGTTGTCATGACAATGTAGAATTAGTACAGAATGAGTTGGTATTAGAATCTGTTATATTTAGGTATTTATTATGTTGGAAAAGACAGGTGTAAATTTTTGCCAGTTTGTTGCTTCCTGCCCCCTCTCCCTGCCTCGCCCAGTTTTCTAATATACCAAATTCTGGCCAGTAAAGTTTGATGATTAAAAAAAAAAATAATGTACTGTATCACCAGCTAGAATCTATTCAAGATTTTCCAAATAAAAATTCACTTTATTATTAATGCCTCAAAAAATGAGACCATGCAGGGGTCCTAGATTACAACTCAAATTGTAGCATATCATGCATGCTCAGTTGTGCCTGATTCTTTGCAGCCCCATGGACTGTAACCCGCCAGGCTCCCCTGTCCATGGGATTCTCCAGGCAAGAATACTGGAATAGGTTGCCATGCTCTCCTCCAGGGGCCTCTTCCCGAGCCAGGGATCGAACCCGGGTCTCTTGCATTACAGGCAGATTCTTTATCACCTGAGCCACCAGGGAAACCCCACACAACTCATTGATAAGGGGCCTGTCCCGGCTGAATGTACATGCTTTTCTTGATATTCCAATAAACTTAATGCTCACTTTTCTTATGGCACTGATTTCCCATAGAACCTCTCTTCAACCCACAATCCCCGGCCTCCTCTCTTCTCAAAGCTGTCCACTGTTATCAATTATTTTACATGCAAAGCATCCCTATTAATTAAAAAAAAATGCTTGTTGGATATATCCATAGAAAATATACATAGCACTTCTTTGTAAAAAAATTTATAAGTTGTTAAATAATATTTAACAATACTAATATTTGAAGTGAAAGTTGCTCAGTTGTGTCCAACTCTTTGCGATTCCATTGACTACACAGTCCATGGAATTCTCCAGGCCAGAATACTGGAATGGGTAGCCTTTCAGAAATTGTTTATGTAAATAGTTCTTGGTACTTATTCTGCCTTTTTTCCCCACCCAGGGATATGTAATAAGTATTTTAGAGGGTACTACAGGGACTTCCTTGGGGCTCCCCTGTTGGCTCAGTGGTAAAGAACTTGACTACCAATGTAGGAGACATAAGAGACATGGGCTTGATCTTTGGTTCAGGAAGATCGCCTGGAGGAGAGCATGGCAAACCCACTCCATGATTCTTGCCTGGAAAATCCCATGGACAGAGAAACCTGGCGGGTTACAGTCCATGGGGTCCAACAGAGTCAGACATGACTGAGCTCAGCACAAAGACTTCCCCGGAGATCCAGTGACTAAGATTCCTGCAGGGGGATGGGTTCCAATCCCTGGTTGGGGAACTAAGATCCCGCAAACAACATGGCCACACACACACAAGAGTACTACATATATGCTGTTGTATGTGAATGCTGTTGAATGACCATTTCTAGCTGATGGATAGTTATTTATTTCCAGAGTTATTCCAGATACTTCATTGAGTATCTTTAGTCATGTCTTCCCTGTACATGTGTGCTTTTCTAGGGTGAATACTGGGATATAGAATGGCTAACACATTTTCAAACTTAGTAGACGCTTGTCCTCTTAAGTGATTCTAAACCTAGTTACCCTCCTATCACAGCTCAATGGAATACACCACACTTCCTTTCTTCCCGGCTGACTAATATTACATTACGGTGGTCTGTCATAGTTTCCCTACTCTGTTGGCTTAGAAATACATACCTAATTATCTTTTTGTTGTTGTTGTTGTCCACACCCTGTGGCACATGGAATCTTAGTCCCATGCCCCCTGCAGTGGAGCGCAGAGTCTTAACCACTGGACTGCCAGGGACCTCTTCTGTCTTGCTGTTTTAATTCTTTTTTAAACCAGTTTCCTTGATTACTAGTGTCTTTTCACATTGAGCATCTTTTCATATGTTTATTGACTATTTGTAATTCTTATTCAGGGAACTGCCTATTTCTCTCCTTTGTCCATTTTCCCATTGTTTTGTCTTTTTCTCACTGATTTGTGGGAATTCTTGGAATATTCTGGACAAAAATTATTTTTATATATGTTTTATATTCGCTAAGTCACTTCAGTCGTGTCTGACTCTTTGCTACCCTGTGAACTGTAGCCTGCCAGTCTCCTCTGTCCATGGGCTTTGCCAGGCAAGAATACTGGAGTGGGTTGTCATTTTCTTCTCCAGGGGAATCTTCCCCAGGGATCTAATGTCTCTGACATCTCCTGCATTGACAGGCAGACTCTTTACCACTAATACCACCTGGGAAGCCCCTTGTATATGGTGGATATCTTCTAATATGTTGACTGCCTTTTAAAACTATAGATGTTTTCGGTGCTTACAAATGTTTTAAAAGTTGATGAAATCACACGTATTAATCTTTTACTCGATGTCTTTTGCACTGTTTGATATCTTTCTGCATAATGAAAGGGCTTCCTTCAATCACTCT
Source organism: Muntiacus reevesi (assembly GCF_963930625.1). NCBI lineage: Eukaryota > Metazoa > Chordata > Mammalia > Artiodactyla > Cervidae > Muntiacus > Muntiacus reevesi. Next base: position 24,298,820 of record NC_089263.1, on the reverse strand, counting down.
CCTTTCTCTATCACCTTTTTTTCTTGGAACTCAGCCTGACTTGGGGCTGGACAAAACATGTGATGTTTGGTCATGATTTCTTCTGGTTGCTGTGGGGAGCTATACTGAAGGATGGGTGGAAATTGCAGCTATTATGTTGCATAGATTTCAAGTGAATGCAGAAGGTCTCTAGCACAGAGGTCCATGTGTAGAGAAATCCTAGTTGGCAAATTCTATATGAGTGGCTCAATGGTAAAGATTCTGCCTGCCATTGCAGGAGATGCAGGTTTGATCTCTGGATCAGGAAGATCACCTGGAGGAGGAAATGGCAACCCACTCTAGTATTCTTGCCTGGAAAATTCCATGCACAGAGGAGTCTATCTGGCTACAGTCCATGGGGTTGCAAAGAGTCAGACATGACTTTAGTGACTCAACGATAGCAACAAAAACAACGTATGAGCTTGGACTGTATTTGTAACACACACAAAATTAAGAAATGTTCCTGAAAAATTTTAACTTATTCACAGTAAATGTTGTAAGTTCCTGGAATTCATAATTAGTGGATGGTATGGAAATGTCTCTGAGAAATTCTAGAAGGGTACTGACCTTTGGTCAGTACCTGACCTTTCAGGGGTATGGAGGTTTGTAACATTGTATAGGAGGCGGTAACCAAAACTATCCCAAAGAAAAAGAAATGCAAGAAGGCAAAGTGGTTGTCTAAGGAGGCCTTACAAATAGCTGAGAAAAGAAGAGAAGCAGAAGGCAAAGGAGAAAGGGAAAGATATATCTAACTGAATGCAGAGTTCTAGAGAATAGCAAGGAAAGAAAGAAAGCCTTCTTAAGTAGTAAACTCAATACAAGTTTAGGGCTACTGTTATTATTAGTAGCATCATAGTATTGCCTAAGTTTCCTGAATATCTGCTCAGTCGCTCAGTTGTGTCCAATTCTTTGCACCCCATGGACTGTAGGGCTCCTCTGTCCATGGGATTCTCCAGGTAAGAATACTGGAGTGGGTTGCCATTTCCTCCTTCAGGGGATCTTCCCCACCCAGGGATCGAACCTGAGTCTCACATGACTCCTGCACTGGCAAGTGGGTTCTTTACCACTGGCACCACCTGGGGAAGCCCAACTTCCTTGAATAGATAGGTGTAATCTCCAGAAATTATATCACCAGCTATAGTTAGATATTAGCCACCATCTAAAACAGATGCCCTACAGGAAAAAAAAAAAAAGACCAGTGAGATTTATTCTTTTTTTCATTTATTTTTATTAGTTGGAGGCTAATTACTTTACAATATTGTAGTGGTTTTTGCCATACATTGACCTGAATCAGCCATGGATTTACATGTGTTCCCCATCCTGTACCCCCTCCCACCTCCCTCCCCATTGCATCCCTCTGGGTCTTCCCAGTGCACCAGCCCTGAGTACTTGTCTCATGCATCCAACCTGGACTGGTAATCTATTTCACACTTGATAATAAACATGTTTCAATGCTATTCTCTCAGATCATCCCACCCTCGCTTTCTCCCACAGAGTCCAAAAGTCTGTTCTATACACCTGTGTCTCTTTTTCTGTCCTGCAATATAGGGTTATCATTACCATCTTTTTAAATCCCATATATATGCGTTAGTATACTGTATTGGTGTTTATCTTTCTGGCTTACTTCATTCTGTATAATGGGCTCCAGTTTCATCCATCTCATTAGAACTGATTCAATGTATTCTTTTTAATGACCGAGTAATATTCCATTGTGTATATGTACCATAGCTTTCTTATCCATTCGTCTGCTGATGGGCATCTAGGCTGCTTCCATGTCCTGGCTATTATAAACAGTGCTGCGATGAACACTGGGGTACACGTGTCTCTTTCAGATCTGGTTTCCTCATTGTGTATGCCCAGGAGTGGGATTGCTGGGTCATATGGCTCTTTTTTTCATTTTTATCATGTTGAGCTGCTTTCCTTTCCTTCTTCCTTCCCTCCTTTCCCCTCTCCCTTGTTTCTCCCTTCCTTTCTTTCCTTCTTTTCTTTGCTGCTTCTCATGTCACTTTTTATTCCTCTTCCACATTTACCATTACTTCCTCCTGTCTCTGCCAGCGTGACATACTATAATGAAAAGGCTCTTGTAGATCTGACAGGAGAGCCAGTGCTATTTTTTCTTTTTTTAAGCAGTTTGGCATTCATGAGGAAAGGCTGGTTCTTAAAAACCAGCAGAATGCATCTGAGAAGACACTCATCTCACCGCCTGCGACTGCCTTTCCTTTGCAGCCAGGTGGCTTTCCTGCTTTTGCCCACTTCAGTAAAACACTCTCCTGCCCTGTGCTGGTCGAGTGGAAAGGATACCCTACCTCCAGTTTCACATGAGAGGAATCACCTCTATCTAATGCACACTGAATACATCATGCTTGGCCCAGAGCCTGTGGTATAGAACATAGCCAGCAAATATTTGTTAATGGGGTGATGGAATGAACTAGCATTGAAAGTGAGATCTAAATTCCGGTTTTCCTGCTCACTAGAAGTGCGATCTTGGGTGAGTTACTGAAGTCACTTGAGACCCAAATTCCTAATATAATATAAAATAATATTTTCCATAATATATGGGCTTCCCTGGTGGCTCAAACAGTGAATTCCCCTGCAATGCAGGGGACATGTGTTCAATCCCAGCGTGGGGAAGATCCCCTGGAGAAGGGAATGGATGCTCACTCCAGTATGCTTGCCGGGAGAATCCCATGGACAGAGGAGCCTGGGTGTCTACAGCCATGGATTCACAAAGAGGGACACAACTGAGGGACTAACATTTTCACTTCACCTCACATAATATATAATAAAGACAATAATATATACCATTAAAAGTTAAAAGTTGAAAGAACTTTTCTGTAAGAGTGTTTTGTAAACTGTCAGATACAATACAACTGTGAAGGTTACATGGGAAATTCCAAAAAGTTTAAATATGCAAATTCTCAAAACTACTCTAATACCAAAAGAAAGCCCCTTCTGAAAGTAGGAATGTACAATCGGAACTGGTGCTTTCCATGTAACCAGCATGTTAAAGTCTGAGTCATAAGAGTTATGCAAAGTAGGTTTTATTTTCTTATGATCATCTAGCTCTCAATAATGGTCTGGTAAATTTGAGGGCAGACCAAAGGACCTACAGAGGCGTGTCAATGCTTGACCAAGTGTTCAGCCTGGCAAAGGCATTTCCAAAATGATGTAATACAAGCTCAAAATTTTTTATATATCCTTTGATGTATAAAATAGATTTGGGGGCCAGATTCTTCTTGTATGTCTTTTTGAATTTTCACTTGAGATTTAAAAATCATTTAATGAAGAATAAGGTTAGATGTAGTTCAGGCCTCCCTGAGGGCTCCTCCACGGAGTATTTGTGGAGTATCCTATCCACTTGACCAGCTCAGCTCTCTCCCCTTGGGAGTCCTCTGTGACTCCTGTGCATAGCCGGCATTTGATGCATCAGCAAATTCTGATTCTGCACACCCAGCACATCGGAGCAACTCTCTTCTCTCACTTAACTGTGTCAATAGGCTCCTCTCAGCTTCCCTGCTTCCAAGCTTGCCCTGTGATGCTCTGTTCCCCATATAGCAGAGTGATCAGAGCCATGAGAGGAATTTTTAAAATAACTCGCCTTACATATTCCATGTTAACACTTCCAATGTTTAGAGACTATCCCATTGTTTTTATGCATCATAATTTACTTAAGCAGTTTCCAACAGCTAGACATTTGGGTTGTTTTCTGTTTTTCCTTCTTAGAGATAATGCTTCAGTACTAAACATGGAGATGGTTTTCCACCCCCCACCACATAAAAGAAGACTGCCTTTCACTGCCTCTCCCTCTCCATTCTGCCTTTTGACTCTAGTTCCTCACTGCTTCTCTCTCTGACACTATAAAAGAACTTGGTATCCAGGGCTAAACAGACGGTTACTTTGAGACTAAAGTCTGCCATCTTCTCAGTCAGCTGGGTTTCCGAATAAAGTCTTATTCCTTGCCTCAAAAGAAAAAAAGAAGGCTGCCTTATGATCACCTTCTTACAATAGAATGATTGGTTCATCTATAATCACACTACTCATACATTTTGGAATACACATTGTCTTCAAAAGTTTTGTTACCAATGGGACAAGCTCACAATTTGATCAGCATTAGGTGGAACCATTAAAAAAAGATTATTCTTGAGGGTTTAATAGACTTCTATTAACAAGGTCAAGTTAATAGGTCTAAAAAACAGTAAGATTCTATTAAAATGTGAATTTAACAGCTGATAATGTGGAGTTTTTTTCCCATATACTTGCTCGTGATTGATATTTATCTTCTCATCAGCCTTTGCCTTTTAAACTATTGAGGGCTTGATGATTTTCTCTTATGTTTGAATGAACTCTTTCATGGCAAATGTGTAACAAATAGTATCCTGATCTGTTGTTCTTATTTTAGTTTCTTATAGCTTAAAAAAAAAAAAAAGAATCTTCATATAGCTGAATTGTGTTTTTTTCCTTTGTTCTTGCTTTAGAACTTTAATAAATATAAGAGGGTGACATATTAACTCATTAACTGCCTGATCATAATGGTGATCATTGTTGATAATAATAAAAATCATTGTAGAGTGCCCCCACAGTACGGGGTTTATAGAAATTCTAGAAGAGGAGCACTGAAGTGGATCTCACACCTGGGACGTGTGGGAAATGCCTGAGTGTGTAAAGGAAGGAGAAAGAGGAAGAAAAGCTGGAGCAGCCTGTCCCCTGTGAGCTTGTGACAGCAAGTGCCTCCGGGCATGACATCACACTTCACAAGGAGGCAGAAGTTGGCTTTCTTATGCAATCTTTTCAATGGAAAATTCCTCTGAATGGTGTTAGTCTTCGCTGCCGGTGATGCTCCAAAAGACAGTTCCACAGCATTATGGAGTTCTCAGTCAAAGAAATATGTTTGGTTTACACTTTCGTGTTAGTCACACTAGACTGTGAACTACGAACTACTTGAAGATGTTTGTAACCCCAGAAATGGAACTTTACTAGATGAACATCTAAAAAAATTTTTTTAAACAATTTTCTAATCTTCTTGGGAGTGGTTTGAAAATTTATGGAGTGAAAAGAGCAGTGCTTGCATTTCAGTACAGGTCCAGGTACTAAGAAATCAGGTAACCTTACTTACATTTTTTTCTGGATCTCCGTTTCCTCATTTGTCAAAATAAGAGAGGACATTAGGCTGGATAAGCTTAGAGGTGCTTTTCAGTGAGGGTGCTCTATAATAATATATCAAAAGTTAATTAAATACAGCGTCCAGTTTATGTGTACATGCATTCTCAGTTGCTCAGTTGTGTCCGACTCTTTGCAACCCCATGGACTATAGCCTGCCAGGTTTCTCAGTTCATGGAATTTTCTGGGCAAGAATACTGGATTGGGTTGCCATTTCCTACTCCAGGGGGTCCAGTTTATATGCTTCTTTAAAAAAAAAAGCCTGATTAAAAAAGGAATGAATGTAATCTGGCTTTACTGTTGCATCCTCATGACTCTCATCACAAAGGAGTTTACAAATAAATGCTTATTTCAGGGGTTTCCCTAGTGGCTTAATGGTAAAGAATCTGCCTGCCAATGCAGGAGACATGAGTTTGATCCTTGATCCGTGAAGATCCCACATGCCTTGGAGCAACTAGGCCCATGTGCCACAACTATTGACCCTGTGCTCTAGAGCCGGAGAGCCATGCCTACTGAGCCCACATACTGTTAACTACTGAAGCCTAAGCACCTACAGCCCTTGCTCTGCAACAAGATAAGTCACTACAACGAGAAGCCTGAGCACTAAAACTAGAGAGTTACTCATTTGCCACAACTAGAGAAAGCCTGCATGCAGCAACAGACACAGCACAGCCAAAAACAAATCAATAAATAAAATTATTTAATAAATGCATATTTTAGTCCCAAACATTCAGAAGAAAAAGTGGGGCGGAGGGCAGGGGGATAAGATAGACTCTCTACCCTCTAGCGCTGTGTCATCCAATACAGTGGCCACTTGTCACTGGTGACTGTTGAACAGTTTCAATGTGGCTGGTCTGAATTGAGATATGCTGTAAGTTCAAACACACATTGGACTGTAAAGATTTAGTACCAATAAAGTAAAATATCTTATATCCATCGTGCTTACATATTGAAATCAAAATTTATTTGTTTGCTTATCTATTTATTTATTTTTGGCCATGCACAACAAGGCATGTGGGAACCTAGTTTTCCGCCAGTGATCAAACCCACGCCCCCCACATTGGAAGCACAAAGTCTTAATCACTGAACCACCAGGGAAGTCCCAAAATCATAATATTTTTAGATAAATTGATTATATTTTTAAAATTAATTTTGCCTCTTTTTACTTTTAAATATGTGGCTACTGGAAATTCCCTGGCGGTCCAATTGTTAGGGCTCCATGGTTTCAATGCCAAGGGAGAAGATTTAATCCCTGCTTGGGGAAATAAGAAAGATCCAGCAAAAAAAAAAAACCTGTGGCTAAAAAGATTACATATGTAGCTTGCACTATATTTCTGTTGGATAGTACTGCTCTAGGGTGGTCTGGAATTGAAGATAGAGAATGGTAATGAGGATGAATAGAATAAAACCAGTGAAAATATAGAGACTACCTATATTAATTAAATGAAAGTTTATTTGCTTTTCATTCTAACAAATTTAGTCTCCACTGATTTTTAAAATGTTAACTTTGTTTTCTTGTAGGAAAATGGCTTTGTAAAGAAGTTTGAAACCAAATCTGGCTGGCTGACTTTTATGGAAGTTACAGGAAAGATCTGTGAGACATTATGTCGCCTGAAGCAATACTATTGACTGAAAAGGACACTCCACATTGTGAAATTTGTCTAATTTTTTATCTCATACAAGAAGTACTGTCAACACTTACTTCTACTTCTAAACAGAGGACTTTGATGATGTAACTTGACATTCTGGAGTTATGGGAATTTTGTCCCCATTTTAGTGAATAAATTGTATGTATTATTTGTAGCTATATGTGATGTGTACCATCTGGGAGTCTAACAACAAAACGATAAAGCTCAATGTAGGGAACAGGGGCTGAACTAAGAGAAGGATGACCGGGAAGGTGACGACTTTGGCAGATTTTCTTAAGGGTGTGTCCACTACCCCCAAATCATTTCCAGTGTCAGTAGTCTAGATTGATGGGCTTCCCAGGTGCTGTGCTCAGTCGTGTCCCGACTCTTTGCAACCCCATGGATTGTAGCCCATCACGCTCCTCTGTCCATGGGAATTCTTCAGGCAAAAATACTGGAGTGGGTTGCCATGCCGTCCTCCAGGGGATCTTCCCGACCCAGGGGTTGAATTACAGCCAGATTCTTTACCATCTGAGCCAGCAGGGAAGCCCGTTCCCAGGTGGCTCAGTCGGTAAACAATCCGCTGCCAAGAAGGAGATGCAGGAAACCCGGGTTCGACCCCTGGAGGAGGAAATGGCAACCCACTCCAGTATTCTTGCCTGGAAAATTCCTTGGGCCGAGGAACCTGGCAGGCTATACTCCTTGGGGTCGCAAAGAGTCAAGACACAACTTACCAACTAAACCACTACACCACAGTCTAGACTGACAGTGGGTGAGGTCTGCTGCCCACATGCCTCTGGGATCCAAGTTTTCTGAAGACCCCAGGGCCCCTGAATGGCTACGTGTGGTTTTCTACTGATGCCTTCTCAGCTCACTTCAGAGGTGTCCTTTAAAGTTTATGAATATGGCAGCGAGATATGGAGGATACCTTGGGAGAATCTGAACAAGGATAGTCAGGTAAATGACTCAACGTTGAGACACTGTTAAACTCTCCATTTAAGAAATTTCACAAAGTAGGGACTCCGTGTGGTCCAGTGGAAGGTCCATTGGAAGGTCCGCCTTCCAATCCGGGGGACATGGGTTCAATCTTTGGTTGGTGAACTAAAATTCCACATGCCACAGGGCAACTAAGCCCATGGTCTACAGCTACCGAGCCTGTGTGCCTCTACAACCTAACCCTAAGATCGGATGCAGCCAAAAACAAATAAAAAATTTTTTTCACAGAGTGGAAAATGATGTCATTTATTAGCCCCTGTGTTCTGATTTTTAGGTCAGCACATCTGATTGTAATATGGGAGCACTGTACCTTGTTCTAGACTTTCTCCTTCTTCCTCTCCTCCCACAATACAATCTCTACCCATCCTGGGGCTTGTTTTACCCTTCCTCTGAAGTTGTTGATGGATCCAGTAAAGAAACCAGAGCCTCCTTTCCCCATTCCCCTTCAGGCTATGGGCATGTTCACAGGGGGTTTCAGTTAATTTATGTTTTACCTCTCATGGGGATTCTTTTTCTTTGTTTTTGGTTGTGCCATGCAGCATGTGGGATTCTAGCTCCCTGTTGTTGTTATTCAGTGGCTGTCGAGTCTGTCTCTTTGCAATCCCATGGACTGAAGCATGCCAGGCTTCCCTGTCTTTCACTCTTTAGCTCTCTGACCAGGGATCGAATCTGTGCCCCCTGAAGAAGAGTTGGATACAATTTAGTGACTTAATAGGAACAACTGCATTGGAAACTTGGAGTCTTAAGCACTGGACCACAGGTGATTCTTAATGGTGGGGATTAGGACATTGGGGTGAGTTAGCAGGGAAATATTTCCGATCAAAGTAGCTCTGGCTACTTAGCAAATCCTAGGTCACCTGGGCAGTGTCTGCAGCAGGCGAAGATCATTTTCCTTTTCCTCCTTCACCTCCCCTCCCCCTACCAAATTGTGTTCAGTATTAATCACTTTTTGCATTAATCAGCACTAACGGTGGGAATGAATAATCATGAATGGATGTCAACAGGAAGTGTGTGTCAGAGCACTGCTACCTGGAATAGGTTTGCACAGGAAACCACAAACCCTGGCTTTTATATTCTGCAATAATCTATTTAACAAAGTGACGGTGAGATATCACTGACCGTTTCTGGCTTGGCTGGTGACTTGGTCTTTCAAACTACAGCTTGCTGTGTGCTTTGTTTAGCATCTTAGTTAAAAGAAAAAAGCTTTGAGGAATCTCAACTTCTAACTGATGCCATAAACAAAAATGAAAGTGAAACAGATTACAAACATAAATGTTAAGTTGAAACTATAAAGCTCCTGGAGGAACACATAGGAGAAAACCTTCACAACCTTGGAACAGGTAGATTTCTTAGTGACAACACAAAAAACCTGAACTGGAAAAGAAAAAATCGTTAATTTAGAAATCACCAAACTTTTAAAAATTATTTTTAAAAGCTACAGTTGAGAAGTCAGAGAGGGTATGTGAATTATATCTCAAAATAACTGTTTAAAAAAATAAAGCAAGTCACAGAATGGGAGATAATATGTGCCACATTACTATCTGACAAAGGACTTGTATCCAGAATAAATATAATACTCTTACAATTTGATAAAAACATGACCATTGACCTAATTTAAAAATTGGCAAAAATTTGACCACACACTTTGCAAATGTAGATGGTCAACAGACATGAAAAAGATTCTGGACACCATTAATCATGAGGCAAATGCAAATTAAAACCACAATGAGAGGACTTCCCTGAAGGTCCAGTGGTTAAGAATCTGCCTGCCAATGCAGGAGACATGGGTCCTATCCCTGGTCTGGGAAGATTCCACATGCTGTGGAGCAACTAAGCCTGTGTGACACAACCAACAGAAGCCCATGCACTGCAATCAAAAGTCCCCACGCTGCAACTAGGGAGAAGCCTCTGCATGCTGCAACTAAGACCTAGTGCAGCCAAAATATAAAAAATCTTAAAGCGAAAATAAAAACCCACAATGAGACCACTGCACACCCTCTAGGATGGCTAAAATGAAGAAGACTGATAATACTATCCTTGGGGAAGATATGGAATAACTGGAAGTCTTGTCCATCTCTGCTGGTAATGGAAAACCACAACTGCTTTGGAAAACACCTTGGCAATTTCTCATAAAGTAAAAGTATACTTACTGTAAGACCCAGACTTTCTACTCCTAGGTAATTACTCAAAATAAATAAAAACAGATGTCTGTACTATTCATCATAACTCTATTCACAATGGCCAAAAGAAAAAAAAGCCCCAAACCCTGGAAACAACCCAAATGTTTATTTGACAGGTGAGTGGTTCAGCAAATTGTAGCATATCCACATGATGGAATATTACGAATGGAAAAAAAAATGAAGAACTGATACACACAATGGAATGGATAAACCTCAAAAACATGTTGAGCAGAAGCATCTGGTCACAAAAGCAGTATATATCATACTATATCATCTAAGTGAAATTCCAGAAAAGACAAATCTAATACATAGTGACAGAGAGCAGCTGAGTAGTGGCTAGGGACTGGTGTGTGGGTGAAGGGAGTGAAGAAAACATTCCATGTCTTGCTTGAGCTGGTAGAAATTTGCCAAAATTCAGAGAGGTTCACACTTAAAATAGGTGCCTTTTGTTGCAGATAAATATCAATGAAGTTGACTTAGAAAAAAAGCTCTTGTGTGAGGGAAAAAATGATAAACACTCATTACAAACGACATAAACAATAAGGAAAAATACACAAGGAGAGAAATAAATACCACCCTCAATACTAATTTGAAGTGAAATGCTATTCACACTCAGATAAAATCATGTAACACTTGGTTTTCACCTCCTTGTCATGCAAAAGGACTTGGCCAGATATTAAAGACTTGCTGATGCCCTATTAGGCACTGTGTGTATCTGGCCCTCCCTTCATTCATCCCTCTTGTTTCCAATGCTTCCTCCCAGTGTCTTGTCTTTTCTGCAGCTTCGCTGGTCTGTTTTCATAACCCTTGAGCCACAGTCTTTTTCATCTGTTGTTCCCTCTGCTCAGGACACATCTTTCCCCCCCACACACCTGGTCATGTTTACTTGCCCTTTGGATTTCAGTTTAAAGGTCATTTGCTTAGGGATGCCTCCCCTGACTAGGTTAGACTCTCCTATTATAGTCTCTGGAAACACCACAATCTCAATTACAGTTTCATATTTGTGTGAGTTTGGAATCTGTAGACCTGTTTCCTCAACAGGAGGGCAGGATCCATGGCTCTCTGTACTCACCGTTCTCTCTCAGAGTCCTGTTCAGAGCCAAATGAAAGTTCAACATGTGTTTCAAAAATAAATGAATGAGGACTTCTCTGGCAGTCCAGTGGTTAAGACTCCGTCTTCCAGTGCAGGGTGTGCAAGTCCCATCCCTGGTCAGAAAGCTAAGATCCTACATGCCCTGTGGCCAAAAGAAAAAAAAATGTAAAACAGAAGCAATATTGTAACAAGTTCAATAAAGACTTTTAAAATGGTCCACATTTTTTAAAAATCTAAAAAAAAAAATAAATGAATGGACGTCAGCTGGTTTGGGGATGGGTCACACATGAGGCTGCAGCGGGGCTGAGTGTTGTGTGTGGAAGGGAGTGATGGCTGTTTATTGGTTGTTTTCCACGTGCTAGGAGCTTCAGATATTCAATCTCTCTCTATTTTTATGGTAGTTCCCTGAAGTAGGTCAAACAAATCAATCCTAAAAGAAATCAATCCTGAATATTCATTGGAAGAACAGATGCTGAAGCTGAAAGTCCAATACTTTGGCCACCTGATGCAAAGAGCCAACTCATTGGAAAAGACCCTGATGTTGGGAAAGACTGAAGGGCAGGAGGAGAAGGGGATGAAAGAGAAAGAGATGATTGGATGGCATCATTGATTCAATGGACCTGAGTTTGAGCAAGCTCCAGGAGACGGTGAAGAACAGGGGAAGTCTGGAATGTTGCAGTCCATGGGATCGCAGAGTTGGACAGGACCAGCGACTCAACACCACCACCAAGAACAAGGTATTACATCCATTTTGTATGTGTGTGTGTTAGTCAGTTGGTCATGTCCGACTCTTTGTGACCCTGTGGACTGTAGCCCGCCAGGCTCCTTTGCCCATGGAATTTTCCAGGCAAAAATACTGGAGTGGCTAGCCATTCCCTTCTCCGGGGGATCTTCCCAACCCAAGGATTGAACTGGGGTCTCCTGCATCGAAGGCAGATTCTTTACCATCTGAGCCACTGGAACAGCCTACTCCCATTTTACTAACTGGAGAAACAGGCATAAAGGCAGTGAGAAACTCGCCCTAGGTCCTGGAGTTGCATGGGTGTGTCACACTGGCCCCTGGGCCCCAGACTGGGGCTCACTGCCCTGGACCTCCTCTCTCTGCTGCACTTCCTCCTCATCTCCTGGGGCCGCCCAGACCCTCCACTTCCTTCTCTAGCCTTTTCACAAGCTGGTGTTGTCTGTGAAGGCCAGCTGGCTCCCAGCTGACTGCACATGTCTTTAGCAACCCTGTGGGTGTCCTCAGCCTCTCCCCTCATCATCTTCACTCCACTATGCATGTCCTCCTTGGAGCAGCAGCCCAATCCAAGTTGGCCATTATGATTCTGGATCTGGAAACTTTAAAAAAAAAATTAATTAATTAATGGCTACACTGGGTCTTTATTGCTGTGTATACTTTCTCTGGTTGTGGCGAGTTGGGGCTCCTCTCTGTTGGGGTGCTTGGGCTTCTCATCTTGCTGGTTTCTCTTGTTGCAGAGCATATGTTCCAGGAGAGAGGGCTTCAGTAGTTGTGGCTCACAGGCTTGGTTGTTCCTCCACATGTGGGATCTTCCTAGACCAGGGATGGAACCTGTGTCTCCTGCACTGGCAGGTCAATTCTTTACCATTGAGTCTCCAGGAAAGTCCTACATCTTGCAACTGTTTTCACAGGCTGCAGAGCTGCTGACAGGGACATGTTGCTTTGTATTAATATAATTCCATGGACCATAAAGATAAAACAGACTGTTTTCCTATAATCGGTTGCTCTGTGTGGCCATTTCTGCTGGAAGATGCAGTTAGGGATTGGGCATTGGGGTTAAATCATTTCCCCACAGTGCTGGCAGGTTTCTCTGATTCATCTGCCTGATGACTAAAGGTGGAACTTCAAGACAGCTAAATGAGCCTATGGCTACTTTATCACCTGAATAGCATAAATGCAACCAACTCACATGAGAGTCAAACCCATTACCAACATTCTCTGAAACTATGCTCAAATTAAAGGTTGATGATTGCGACATGAGGACGTCTACACAAGAAGCATATTTTAGAAACACTTGCAACATGATTATTTTTGACACAATTTGATTCCCATTGACTCTGCTTTTTATTTCACTGAGAATTTCCACATATCTTCCCTCCTATATCTAGTTACCTACCTGCATCGAAACTGGTTTATCTTTCCTTCCCTCCTATTATTATTGTGAGTCAGCTGTTGGAAGGCCAACCACTGTTGTTGTTGTTCAGACACTCGTATCCGACTCTCTGCGACTCTGTGGGCTTCAGCATACCAGGCTTCCCTGTCCTTCACTATCTCCCAGAGTTTCCTCAAACTCATGTCCATTGAGTCGGTGATGCCATCCAACCATCTCATCCTCTCTCATCTCCTTCTCCTCCTGCCCTCAATCTTTCTGAACACCAAGATCTTTTCTAATGAGTTGACTCTTCACATCAGGTGGTCAAAGTATTGGAGCTTCAGCTTCATTATCAATGCTTCCAATGACTATTCGGGGTTGATTTCCTTTATGATTGACTGGTTTGCTCTCCTTGCTGTCCAGGGGACTCTCAAGAGCCTTCTCCGGCACCACAGTTACCCTCTTCCTTACTGCCTCTGCAGAAACAGTTCTACAGCCTCACTCTTCTGCATCCTAGAATGTTTCCTCCACTGGACCAGTGCAGTTAGCCCACAGACTTCCCTGATGGTTCAGTGGTTAAGACTCCTCGCTTCCACTGCTTACACTGAATGTTCTGTCAGAGAGGTGAGAAGTCTCACATCCACCATCAGAGAGCATCCAACTGAGAAAATCCTTTCGACATTTTTGTTCTCCAGAGTTCCTCTTCCTGGCTGTGTTGCTCCAAGGGCTTTTCTGCCTCCTCCTTGTCATGGCAGTCCAAACGCAGGTTGGAAAAGAATTTCCAGAAAGAGTATTGCAGAAAGGAGTGAGCTTATTAAAAACAAAGAGTTGAGATAACGTGGGCAATGCAAGCACAGCAGACTGACCTCCTGACAGGCCAGAGAGAGTCAACGCTTTGGGGTTAATATCTAAGTTTTTAAAAACTTTTCTTTTGTATTGGCATATAGCTGATTAACAGTGTTGTGATAGTTTCAGGTGAATAGCGAAGGGACTCATCCACACATATACATGTATCCATTCTCCTCCAAACTCCCCTCCCATCCAGGCTGCCACATAACACTGAGCAGAGTTCCATGTGCTATATACAACAGGACCTTGTTAGTTATTTATTTTAAATACAGCTGTGTGGACATGTCCATTCCAAACTATCCTTTCCCCCATCCTTCCCTCACCCCCAGCAACCAAAAGTTCATTGTCTAAGTCAGTGAGAATCTTTCTGTTTTGTAAGTAACTTCATTTGTATCATTTCTTTTTAGATTCCACATATAAGGGATGTCATACAATATTTCTCCTTCTCTGACTTACTTCACTCAGCATGACACTCTCTAGGTTCATTCATGTAGCTGCAAATCGCATTACTTCATTCTTTTTAATGAGTAGCCAATTCTTATAGCCTCAAGTCAAAGAAAATTTCTGCTGGAATGTTGGTGTTAGGTGATTTGTTAGGGTGCTATGGGAGACTATTGAGGTGGGTGTTTTTGCCTAGTTTGGGGCCAGAAACCTGCTGGTGATGATCAGGAGGGTTTTGGCAATGGTTACAAAGGGGCTCCATCAGCTGCAGAGGTGGCCTTGATTCTGGGCTCCAAGTCTGTGGCCTTGGTGCAAGGCCTCCCATCTGTGGCCTTGGGGCAGGACTCCACACTTCTCTTCCCTCAAACATAGCAGAAACTAGCTTCATGAGCTCCACAATCTCTCCCCTTCTTTTTTTTTTTTCCCCCAATTTGAGTCACTACCCTCCTTCTCTTCCTTTGAGGAGCAACGTAAAGTCATCTTATGCACAGCAGTTTAGGGACCATCTTTTCAGTACTCTGGTTTTCATTCTCTAACCCAAGTGAATGAAGCCTTCTCTGTATCAGCACATTGTGACAGCTGTGACATCAGCCATGCACAGAGCTCTATAGGAGCACCGCACGCTGTGGCCCAAGTGGTGAGTTATGGAGCTGCTCAGTTCATCTGGGTCCAGGCTGAGAGGAGCCTTGTGTCCCATGATGCGAGGCTGGTTTTGAAAGTAATTTTTAAAAGAGACTGTTTTCTTTGTAAGGAAGCTGGGTTTGGTGGTGGTGGTGTGTGTGCCCTGACTGCAGGAGAGCTTACTGGCTGGGAGATGCGTGAGGAACCTGCTGGAATGGATGGTTAGTGAATACTTGTTGATTTACACCTGGGTAAGTTAAAATTTCACAGTAGGAGCTTTCCCATTCCATGCTTTCACTAGTTTATTTCTCAGACTTTTATTGTGAATTGGGATTTCCCTGGTGGTCCAGGGATAAGACTGAGTTCCCAGTGCAGGGGGCTTGGGTAAGATCCCTGGTTGGGGAACTAGATCCTGAATGCCACAACTAAAAATCCTGCATGTCTCAACAAAGATCAACAAGCCTGAGTGATGATGCAGCCAAATAACTGCCCCCTCCCACTATGTTTAAAACCATGGGTTCATATGGACACTTCTATTTTTGTGTGTTAGTTCAAATACTGACACTTTTCTTTTGGCCATATCGCCCAGCATATGGGCTCTTAATAACCCCACCAGGTATTGAACCTGTGCTCCCTGCAGTGGAAGTGCAGAGCCTTAATGACTGGACTGCCAGGGAAGCGAGACTTCTAATTACAACATGTTATTTCCTTGGACTCCAAAATCACTGCAGATGGTGACTGAGGCCATGAAATTAAAAGACTCTTGCTCCTTGGAAGAAAAGCTATGACAAACCTAGACAGTGTATTAAAAAGCAGACATCACTTTGCTGACAAAGGTCTGTATAGTCAAAGTCATGGTTTTTCCAGTAGTCACATATGGATATGAGAGTTGGACCATAAAGAAGGCTGAGCGCCAAAGAATGGATGCTTTCGAATTGTGGTACTGGAGGAAACTCTTGAGAGTCCCTTGGACAGCAAAGAGATCAAACCAGTCAATCCTAAAGGAAATAAATCCTGAATATTAATTGGAAGGACTGATGCTGAAGCTCCAATACTTTGGCCACCTGATGAGAAGAGCTGACTCATTAGAAAAGACCCTGATGCTGGGAAAGATTGAAGGCAGGAGAAGGGGCTGATAGAGGACGAGATGGTTGGATGGCATCATCAATTCAATGGACATGATTTTGAGCAAGCTCCTGGAGGTGGTGAAGGACAGGGAGGCCTGGCATACTGCACTTCATGAGGCCATGAAGAGTCGAATACGACTGAGTGACTGACAACAGCAACAACAATTGCAAACCTGCACTAGAGGGTTCATTCCCCAAGTCTTTCTTTATTTGTAACTTGTTTTTCCAACAGAGAGAAACCTGACTCTCACTATCCACAATATCTTTCGTTATTGTTCAATTCTAGAATAAAGTCATTTCACAACTGTTAATATTCACCCCTCTGAAAAACAAATGAACTAGAGTGCAATATTTTTATAAAGTTATTTTTGTCTTTGGCCTTATGGTATACAGTCAAAATACTCTTTTCCAAAGTTACTTAACTTAGTTCTTCTCTACCCACTTCTTTGTGGTTATGTTAATCACTTACATTACAGTTCAGTTTGTTTGTCCCTGCGTGTATTCTAATATTTTGACATCTCTCCACACTTGGCTTGCATGTATATGTATGTAGAACATCATAATGGTTTCAATTTCTCCTAACTCTTATCAACATTTATCTCTGATTTTTTTGAGTGTTGACACTCTAGTGCAAAGTGGTATCTCTCTGTGGTTTTGATTTGAATTTTTCTAATGACTAATTTTGATCTTTTAAAGTGCTTATTGGGCTCTCTGGGCAAGATGGCGGGGGGCGAGGCTGGTGTGACTTTAGGGAAGCCGCATCTTTCTCGGCAAGATCTCGCTACTTTGGATGTTTCCAAGTTGACGCCACTTTCACATGAAGTTATCAGCAGACAAGCCACAATTAATATAGGTACAATTGGTCATGTAGCTCATGGGAAGTCTACAGTTGTAAAAGCTATTTCTGGAGTCCACACTGTCCGTTTCAAAAATGAACTGGAAAGAAATATTACAATCAAACTTGGCTATGCTAATGCTAAGATGTATAAACTTGACAACCCAAGTTGTCCTCGGCCAGAATGTTATAAATCCTGTGGAAGTAGCACACCCGATGAGTTTCCTACAGACATTCCAGGGACCAAAGGGAACTTCAAATCAGTCAGGCATGTTTCCTTTGTTGACTGTCCTGGCCACGATATTCTGATGGCTACTATGCTGAACGGTGCCGCAGTGATGGATGCCGCTCTTCTGTTGATAGCTGGTAACGAGTCTTGTCCTCAGCCTCAGACATCTGAACACTTGGCTGCTATAGAAATCATGAAACTGAAGCATATTTTGATTTTACAAAATAAAATTGATTTGGTAAAAGAAAGCCAGGCTAAAGAACAGTATGAACAGATCCTTGCATTTGTTCAAGGTACAGTAGCAGAAGGCGCTCCTATTATCCCAATTTCTGCTCAGCTAAAATACAATATTGAAGTTGTCTGTGAGTACATGGTAAAGAAAATTCCAGTACCCCCAAGAGACTTTACTTCAGAACCCAGACTTATTGTTATTAGATCCTTTGATGTCAACAAACCTGGCTGTGAAGTTGATGACCTTAAGAGGGGTGTAGCTGGTGGTAGTATTCTAAAAGAAGTGTTAAAGGTGGGCCAGGAGATAGAAGTCAGACCTGGTATTGTTTCCAAAGACAGTGAAGGAAAACTCATGTGTAAACCTATCTTTTCCAAAATTGTATCACTTTTCGCAGAGCATAATGATCTTCAGTATGCTGCCCCAGGAGGTCTTATTGGAGTTGGAACAAAAATTGACCCCACTTTGTGCCGGGCTGACAGAATGGTGGGGCAAGTACTTGGTGCAGTTGAAGCCTTACCTGAGATCTTCACAGAATTGGAAATTTCCTATTTCCTGCTTAGACGGCTTCTAGGTGTTCGCACTGAAGGAGACAAGAAAGCAGCGAAAGTGCAAAAGCTGTCTAAGAATGAAGTGCTTATGGTGAATATAGGATCCCTGTCAACAGGAGGAAGAGTTAGTGCAGTCAAGGCTGATTTGGGCAAAATCGTCTTGACTAATCCTGTGTGCACAGAAGTAGGAGAAAAAATTGCACTTAGCCAAAGAGTTGAGAAACACTGCGTTTAATTGGTTGGGGTCAAATAAGAAGAGGAGTGACAATCAAGCCAACAGTAGATGATGACTGAATAATTAAATAACAGATTTGGATGAAGTTGGAATTTCTCTTAACAACCTAGGGGTGTATTTTCAGAACAATACTGGGAAAGTAATTTCACAGCTCATTACCTTAGTAGTAGCTGTAAGGTTATTCTCATTTTTGGGTGATGAAAATTTAACCTCTAGTACTGAAATAGAGCCTACAATAAATGTAGAAATTAGCATCATGTTGGATTGAATCTACATTTTACCAGAAATTAATCATTCCCAAATAATGTCTAATTTATATGTCAGTGCAGATTTGAAAGGAAACTGCTACAACCAGACTTTGCTGTAGTATACATACCACTGAACCTGTTTGAAATAAAGTCTTTGTTCTTATTTTTCATGAAACAAAAAAAATAAAGTGTTTATTGGTCATGTGGATATATGATATGGAGAAATGTCTATTCAAGTCCTTTGCTCATTTTTAAATAGGATTATCTTTTTTTCTTAAATTGCTGAGTTTTATGAGTTTTGTATATTTTAGATACAGGTCTCTTTTAGATATATGACTTGTGAATAGTCTCTCCCATTCTGTAGGGCTGTTTTTTCATTTTCTTGATGGTGTCCTTTGATGCACAAATGTTTTTAATTTTGATGAAGTCCAATGTACTTTTCTTGCTTGTGGTTTTGGTGTTATAACTAAGAAACCACTGCCTAATCCAAGGTGATGAAAATTTGTGCCTATGTTTTCTTCCAAGAGTTTCATTTGAGCTTTTATATTTAAGCTTTTTAAAATCTATTTTGAGTTAACTTTTGCATGTAGACATTCAGTTGTCCCAGCATCATTTGTTAGAAAAGACTATACTTTTATTATAGAATTATCTTGGTACTCTTATAAAAAAACAAAAACAAAAACAAAAAAACACACAATTGACTATAAATCTAAACACTTATTTCTGGATTCTCAATTCTGTGACATTTTCCTATTTCCCTTTAATCAAACACTGTACTGTCTTGATCATTGCAGGCTTCAAATAACTTTTAAAGTTGGAAAGAGTGAGTTTTCCAACTTTGTTCTTCAAGAGTGCTTTGGTTATTCTGGGTTCCCTGCATTTCCATATGAATTTTAGGACTGGCTTATTGGTTTCTGCAAAAAGGCCAAGTTTGATAGGTATTGCATCGATTCTATAATTTGTGGTTTATTACTATCTTAAAAATACTAAGTCTTTCAATCTACAAACATGGGTTGTCCTTTTGCTTATACAGGTCTTTCTTTCAACAATGCATTTGGCTTTCAGAAGTTTAACACCCTCTTTGTTAAATTTATTAACAAGTATCTTGTTTTTACGCTGTAGTGGTGGTGGTTTAGTTGCTAAGTCATGTCCAACTATTGTGACCCCATGGACTGTAGCCTGCCAGGCTCTTTTATCCCTGGGATTCTCCAGGCAAGAATACTGGAGTGAGTTGCCATTTCCTTCTCCAGGGGATTTTCCCAACCCAGGAATCGAACATAGGTCTCCTGCATTGCAGGCAGATACTTTATCAACTGAGCTACAAGGGAAATCCCTTTTGATGCTATAGTAAATGGAACTGTTTTTTAAATGTCAGATTGTTCATTGCTAGTATATAGAAATCTATATTAATCAGCTTTCTTCAGAGAAGCTGATCCTATAGAACATAAATACATATGCCTTATATTATATATACTTAATAATGTATCTATTAGCTTTTGATATGTATATATTTATTTATATATGTGTGTGTATATATATATATATATATATAAATATATATATACACTATGGTTTTTTCAGTAGTCACATACAGATGTGAGAGTTGGACCATAAGGAAGGCTGAGCACCAAAGAACTGATGCTTTCGAATTGTGGTGCTAGAGAAAACTCTTCAGAGTCTCTTGGACACTAAGATCAAACCAGTCAATTGTAAAAGAAATAAATACTGAATATTCATTGGAAGGACTGATGCTGAAACTAAAGCTCCAAAACTTTGGCCACCTGATGCAAAGAGCTGACTCACTGGAGAAGACCCTGATGTTGGGAAAGACTGAAGACAAAAGGACAAGGGGGAGGTAGAAGATGAGACAGTTAGGAGCATTTCTGACTCTCTGGGAGATAATGAAGGACAAGGAAGCCTGGTGTGCTGCAATCCATGGGGTGGCAGAATTGGATACTACTTAGCCACTGGGCACACCCAACAGATTCTGTTGAGCCAATGATGCCATCCAACCACCTCATCCTTCCAGCTTCTGAAAAAGAAAAAGAGGAAAGCACTGAAACAGTAGGGAAAGGAAGCAGGGAACAACCTTGAACAGAATGACACAGCCCAAGGACACAACATAAATTGATTAGATTAGAACCAAATAGGTCCAAGGTGGCATGTCTCAAGAGATCTTGAGCTGCAAGACCTTGAGCCTCAGTGTAGGCTCATTATAACACATCAGAAAGTAGATAACACACCCACCAACACCAAGACAGTTCCACAAGGCTGACCACAAAGGTCAAAAAGTAGGCAGTGGCCCACTTTCTGGAAATCCCCACCCCTTTCCCAAAATAGCTGGAATAGGCCTCCTACTTATTAGTCTATGAATTTACCCACCCCTATAAAAAGTGACAACCCAGTAACCCCCGAACCCTGAGGCTGCTCTTGCTCTCTGAGCGGGCTCACACTGTGGACTGTCTGCAAATAAATCCACTTCTTACCTTTCACTTCATCTCCCTCTTAATTCTTTCCACAATGAGACATCAAGAACCTGAACTTCTTTAAGACCAGAGGCTAGGTGTAAGATCTCAGTTAACAGATCATGGTTTCTGGTCCCGATCTGAGTTACACAGTTTCAGAGTTATTACAAACAAAAATGGTCGTTTTCCCTTTAGCTAGTAGGACTGCCACGTCATGTGAATTTCTCAACTCCACCTGCCTCTGCTTTTTCAGGCCCCAGTACTGCAGGGGTCGTGGCACCCAGGGAATCGACAGGCCGAGAGGTCAGGCGTGTAGAGCTGTCACCGCTGCAGAGCCAGCGAGCAGCAGGGAAACCCCTTCCCTTCATCTGCTGCGGGTGGGGCGCGCATCGATCGCGAAGGAGGCAAGACGCCGGGTCGCCAGGGCGGGAGGCGTGGTGCACCCGGGCCGGAAGCGGAGGGGGTGGGGGGCGCGGCCAGACCCACCCTTGGGCCGGCGGACCTCGCGGAGTGCGGCCGGGGGCTGGATCGCACCAGGAGATGGCGGCAGCGGTGGCCGTGAGCGGCGCCAAGCGGAGCCTGCGGGCCGAGCTGAAGCAGCGTCTGCGGGCGCTAAGCGTTGAGGAGCGGCTGCGCCAGTCCCACCTCTTGGCCCAGAAGGTGAGAGACCACGACAACAGCCACCTCCGCGCCGGGGCTGCAACTGGGCGACGCCAGACCTGCGGATCTGCGCAGGCGCGGCCCCTTTGGGCGCGCGCACGTCAGCCCGCCGCGCGCACGTTCGCTGAGCGCGCGCGTGCCATGTCCCCGTGAGCGCGCGCGAGTCCCACCGTGGGTGTCGGGGTGCTGTTGGGCACAGTGTGGCGGGAATCAGCGCGGCGCGGAGAGTTATGGGCCTTGTGAGGGAGAGGATGGAGGTGGTGACAGGGTGCTGAGGCAAGAGCAGCGTGAGAACAGAAAGATCTGGAGGGCGGGACCACCTGGGTCCAAGGTGCCTTTAGTGACGCTTAAAGAATTATAGGGACTTCCGATGGTTCCGACTGCGGACCTCCCAATGCGGGGGCCACGGGTTTGATCTCTGGTCTTGGAGAACTAAGATCCTTCACGCTTCGTTTAAAAAGCGGCTGGAAAAAAAAAAGTTATGAGAAAGAGTCCATAGCAGTAAAATGACCAGAGAAAGATACAGTTACTTCAGAGGAGCAAGTGCAAAATAGGGTGCAGAGATGCTCAAGGATGGAAGCCCTTCGGGGCCTGTGGAGGGCTGGACCCTGTCTCCGTGGCCTCGGGCCTATCCTTCTTCTGTGACTCTGTAGGTGAACGTTAAGTACATTTTTGAATTAATGACAGAAAGAACTGCTTCTCATACTCAGTCTGCTCAAGAAGATAGGAAGCAGGAGAGAGAGGGAACGGATTCTGGTTTCCTGTCTCTTGGTTTTGGTGCCTCCTGTTTGTTACTTTCGCGGACTAACTTGCTATACATTGATATTTTGTTCATGTGATGATACCAATTTCTCTTATCAGTAAAATGGTCGACATATCCTGTCCCAGAGGCATGTGCCAAAGGTGTCTGTGAGACTGGTTTTTGTTGGACACCAGAGGGGGAAGAAAATGGGTGTCCTGTGAATAACTAAATATTAGTGATTCTGTGTCAAACTAGTGATCCGTCTTCCTCAACATGCGGATGTTATATTTGGATGTTATCAGGATGTTAATATACCAATGTTATATTTGGTAAATATATTTGTTAAATTAGCTTCTTTGCCTTGATGTGCCTTGAAATTAGATGTGCCATAAGAATTTCCTAATTACCCTTCACTATTCTACCATCCATTAATTTCTCAAATTCAAAGTTCCTATGGTTTAAAACAGTAAAGCAAATACAAGCATTTCATTCCACTCTTTGTATTTATAGGTGTGCATGAGGGGGGTGCTCTATGCAGATGTTAGTTTCTTCAAACTCAGTATTTTTAGCGATTTTGAGGAAGGCATTGGTTGCTTTAGTGAATGTAGAGACGCATACCATCTTATCCTTGCTCTCCAGGTGCTTAAATTTTAGCTAATTAATTCACATATACTGAACCCTTTGTTGTTTAGTCGCTAAGGCATGTTTGACTTTTGTGATCCCATGGACTGTAGTACTCATATAATACATCTATTTCATAACCAAAGATTTCATAACTTACTGTGTATGATGAACTCTAATATTTTCTATTTCATTTGCTGATTATAACTCACTGTTGTTTCATGACCAACCCATGGATCAAGGCCCAAAATATCAACGTACTGGGACTAGAACAGTGATTTGCCATAATGTGTGTTCAATACAGTAAAGGTATTAAATGATGTCTTTCTCCAATAATTTTAAAGTAGGCATATTCTTACTGACACAGAAATTTTTAAAAAATAATTTAGAACTGTTACCAGAAAATGATATATAGTAAAGAAATTAAACTTTATGCTGTAGTTTGACTTCTCAGCAAATAAGATGAGGAAATGAGTGTCCGGTACTCATTTTATCTTACATCCTATGTGCCAATTTCTTTCTTTTTTAAAAAATATTTATTTATTTGACTGTGCTGGGACTGCTTCCCTGGTGGCTCAGATGTTAAAGAATCTGCCTGCAATGCGGGAGACCTGGGTTCGATCCCTGGGTTGGGAAGATGCCCTGGGGAGGAGGCATGGCAACCCACTCCAATATTCTTGACTGGAGAATCCCTATGGACAGAGGAGCCTGACAGGCTGCAGTCCATAGGGTCGCAAAGAGTTGGACAGAAGTGAGTGACTAAGCACACAGGAGGGACTTAGTTACAGCAGGTGGAATCTAGTTTCCTGACCAGGGATGGAACCCAGGACCCTTGCATTGGGAACACAGTCTTAGCCACTGGACCAACATGGAAGTCCCACTTCTGAATTGTTTTAATTTTGGTAATCTTAATTTCCAAGTATTTTAAAAAATTCTCTGCTTTCTTTCCAAAGCAGCCTTTTGCCCTATAGATGCATCTATCTTTTTAACTTGTCTGAGAAGACTAATTAGAATTAAAAAAAAAAAAAATCCATGTTCTCTGAATTATAATTATCTGTTTCCTGCTGGATCACTCCCCTCACCTCCCCTTTTAAAAAATCCTTCTAAAAAAAAAATCCTTTTTTCTAAAAAAAAAATCCTTCTAATTAGTGTTTGACTTTCTAAAATGTTTGATGAACCTTTATTGTCTGTACATATTTATGAATGAGGGTGTGATCACTAAAATGGGGATTTCCTTTGCTTTTAGTAGTCACTTTGGAATTCTGTGGTAAGAACAGATTCTTGTCTGACCTATATCCTTGTTCTCCCAGTATTGTAATCTGTTGCTCTAATCTGTAAATATTGTCCTATCCAGGGCTTTTCTGGTGGCTCAGTAGTAAAGAAACCATCTGAAAATGCAGAAGATGCAGGTTCCATCCCTGGGTGGGAAAGATCCCCTGGAGAAGGAAATGGCAACCCACTCCAGTATTCTTACCTGGGAAATCCCATGAACAGAGGAGCCTGCTATGCTACAGTCCATGGGGTTGCAAAAGAATTGGACAGGACCAAGCACTTATGTGCATGCATGTATGTGTGCACATAAATGAGATTTGAGGAAGAAAGGTAAGTGTGTATACATAATCTCACACTGAATTTTAACTGATGTTTGTTACTGCTTGTTCAGGTTTTGAAGGTTTTGTGTTCTGCTTTAAAGAGCCCAAGACAGACACTTAACTTTCCCAGAAAGTACTTGGGTGTCAAAAGCCTCAGGTCTGCCCAGTATGCAGGTCTCACAGTTCCATTTGCTTTGCCCACTTCGGGCCTAACAGCTTTGTAACTGCTCAGAAAGATGGAGTTAGCTTCCTTCCTTGGCACTGGTTTGGTGTGCTTTGTCTGCTTAACTCTGTCCCTTTTTATTAGGAATAACTGGACACTGTGCCTGTGTCTTTCTGGCACTCATATTTATAAGCCACCTTTGCAGTCACTTTTCCTTCTTAGCTCGGAGAACAGGGCAGAACAGAAAAGGAAGAAAAAGGGAGCTGAGGGCTAACTTCAGAGACTGGGGATGTTCTGGGATTATTAACATTTCTATAGTGAGCAATGCTCAGCCCATTGCTCCTGCTTCTTGTTAAACTGAGTACAAAAGAATGCTTTCACCCAGGTCCTCCTTCTTATTAACACAACATGGCACTCATTTTAGAGGGCCTTTGCTTCTCCAGGATCCTCCACCTTCCATCTTTGTGAACACTTTTATTTTTTATATTATTAAAAAAATTATTTTTGGTGCACCTACTAACCCTAAATATTCATTGGAAGGAATAATGCCCAAGCTGATGCTCCAATACTTTGGCCACCTGACGTGAAGAGCCAACTCATTGGAAAAGACCCTGATGCTGGGAAATATTGAGGACAGGAGGAGAAGGGGGACAACAGAGAATGAGATGGTTGGATGGCATCACTGACTCAATGGACCTAAATTTGAGCAAACTCTGGGAGATGGTGAAGGATAGGGAAGCCTGGTGTGCTACAGTCCATGGGGTTGCAAAGAGTTGGACACGACTGAGCAGCAACAACTGTGGCATGTGGGATTTTAGCTGCCTGACCAGGGATCAACCCTTGCCCTGTGCAGTGGAAGTCTTAACCACCGGACCATCAGAGAAGTCCTGGTCTTTGTTAACATTTTAACATTCATTTGAATAGAAGAGCTTTAGCAATTGGGAGGGACGTGGATAGTGCCAACAGAATTGTATGGCATGTCGTCTGCCCCAGGGAGTTTATAGACTGGCTAGGATGCTCTGTTTAGGACACACAAAACAATGAATAATTGACTTACAGCACCAGCACATAGCTGTTAGGTTGTGTAGTGACTCTACACAAAGTAAGGGTTCTGCAGAAGTCAGGAAAAGTTAGGACTTGAATTGGGCTTAAGGGGTGGAATTTGAGAGGAGAGATGCTGACAATCTAGGGAGTAAGGAAACTTGTGCTGGTTGGGGGTTGGGGGCTTCCCTGGTGGTCCAGTGCCTAAGACTATGTGCTTCCAATGCAGGGGGCTGAGTTCCATCCCTGGTCAGGGAAATAGATCCCACATGCTACAACTAAATATCCCACATGTCGCAACTAAGATCTGATGCAGTCAAATAAATAAATATTAAAACAACGACAACAACAGCCACAGAGGAAAAAAAAACAAGCTTGTGGGAGCCAAGGCTCAGAATTAAAGCAGAGACTCTCAGGGAAAGACAGAGAAGTCTGCTAGAATGGGCATTACACACCTCCCTCCTAATTGCTAAAGCTCTTCTATTCAAATGAATGTTAAAATGTTAACAAAGACAAGGACTTCCCTGGTGGTCCAGTGGTGGTGGTGAAGTTTGGAATTTTCCATATTTTTAAACAGCAGGGTCCCACCATGACCTTTTAATGAAGTTTTGCATCTGCTAGAGTAGGAAAAGATCTGGGAAGATTGAAGGCAAAAGGAGAATGGGCCAGCAGAGGATGAGATGGTTATATAGCATCACCGACTCAGTGGGCATGAATCTGAGCAAACTCTGGGAGATAGTGGAGGGCAGGGGAGTCTGGCGTGCTGCAGTCCATGGAGTCCCAAAGAGTTAGACACGACTTAGAGATTCAGCAACAACAACAAAGAGTAGATGTGCCAGAGAGGCGTTAAGGGATCAGAGAAGTAAGCGTTGGGTCCAGAAGTACGAGTCAGGCTTCAGGATGCAATATTATTTGACATATTTTATCACTCCACTGTTTGTATGTGTGTTTTTGGTTAAAGAGTTTGGAGAAGTCTGAGAGAAAAGGGAGGAAGTGTTAAACCTGTTAAGGGGAGCCACTTTTTTTAAAAGTATCATCTGGGAAAATTTAACTGCCATCATTTCTCGCTTAGGTGTTTACCCATAGTGAATATCAAAAGTCCAAAAGAGTGTCCATCTTTCTGAGCATGCCAGATGAAATTGAGACAGAGGAGATCATCAAGGACATTTTCCGACAAGGCAAAACCTGCTTTATCCCGCGGTACCAGTTGCAGAGCAATCACATGGATATGGTGAAGTTAGCATCGCCAGAGGAGATCGCTTCACTGCCCAGAACTTCCTGGAACATTCAGCAGCCCGGGGAGGATGCGGTTCTGGAGGAGGCCTTGTCAACAGGTGAGTGTTACAATGTTAGAACTGCCACCTTAGGATGCTGTCCTGCTGTGCTGGCTGTTAGACCTCTGATCTGCTTGTCGTGGTCGAGTCGGGAGGGGATGAATGTGCATTTCACTTAGGTTCCAAGCCACCCACCTAACCTGACTTAGGGTGAGATGCCCTCTGTGACATGTCAACTGTAATAGTGAAGTGTCAAGATATTGTTAGGGGCTTCCCTGGTAGCTCAGTCGGCAAAGAATCCATCTACAATGCAAGGAGACCTGAGTTAGCGCCCTGGATCAGGAAGATCCCCTGGGAAAAGAAATGGCAACCCACTCCACCTTTCTTGCTTGGAGAATCCCATGGACAGAGGAGCCTGGCGGACTGCAGTCCATGGGGTCACAAAGAGTCAGACATGACTGAGTGACTAAGCAGGACGAAGGTATTGTTCCTTTTCACAGACTGTTGCCCTGAACTTCTGGGTTGGATAATACATTTTTCCTAAATAATACTCTGTTTCCCATGACTTCCCTGGAGGTCCAGTGTTTAAGAACCCGCCTTCCAATGCAGGGGATGCGGGTTCAATCACTGGTTGGGAAACTGAGATCCCACATGGCTTGGGGCAACTAAACCCTCCAGCCGTAGGAAGAACCCTTGTGCTTCAGCAAAGACCCAGCGCAGCCAAGTTAAAAAAAAATAAACCTGCATTTTCTGTGGTTTCAGTTGCAGTCTATCTGATAATTAGTGAGTGAGTGAAGTCGCTCGGTTGTGTCCAACTCTTTGCGACCCCATTAACTGTAGGCTCCTCCATCCATGGAATTTTCTAGGCAAGAATACTGGAGTGGGTTGCCATTTCCTTCTCCAGATCTTCCCGTCCCAAGGATTGAACCCAGGTCTCCCACGTTGTAGGCAGATACTTTACCGTCTGAACCACCAGGGAAGTCCACCAAGGAAGTCTGGTCATGAGTACGTTATTATTAATGCTGTAAGCATTTGTGTCTCCAGCACAGACTTGTCAACTACTTGGGCGTCACATGGTCATATCACACACAACATGTTCCAAAGTGAATCATGCTCCCTCATGCCTCCTGTCTTGTGTTTCTCTTAGTGTATTGTACGATCACTCACCCAGTTGACCACGTCAGAAGTCTCAAGATCACCCTTGATTCTTCTCTTTTTCGCATGTTCCATGTGTGGCCCATTGCCAACTCCTGGTGATTTTACTTGTTGTTCAGTCACTAAGTTGTGTCCAACTCTTTGTGATCCCATGGACTGCAGCCCGACAGACTTCTCTGTTCATGAGATTTCCCAGACAAGAATTCTGGAGTGGGTTCCCATTTCCTTCTCCTGGGGATCTTCCTGATCCAGGGATTGAACCCAGGTCTCCTGCATTGGCAGATAGGTTCTTACTACTGTGCCGGACCAGCCGGGAGATTTCAGCGAGCAACACGACGCGTTCCTTTAGGCTAAGAAATAAAGACACAGGACAGATGGGGTCGAGAGGATCGCTGCAGTCAACGATGCTCCTTTATTTCTCCAAGCTTCATTTATACTTAAACCAAGAAGGAGACATCACAAAGAAAATTTTTCCCCATGTACATCATCTTAAGATAACAATAATTAGAACTCTCACTAGGCGTCGGAGCACAGGAATGGCATCCTGATTTAGATTAGGGGTAATCGTAAAGAGGCTATCTGTCTGCGTCTTGTGTGCATTCAAGGCTTACTAGTGTTGTGTTTATCTTTGGATAGTAAATTCAGAGGGGTGGCGGGACAGAGAGCTATGTCCTTGAAGGAACCCTTGATAATCAAGGCAGCTCCCAGAGTCAGCTCTTTCAAGCCGCTCCCCGCAGCTCCCCCTCTTTTATTTAGTAAAAGGGCACGCCTGATTCTTTTGGCGTAAGTAATTACTGTGTAGGACAGCCTTGATGTCCCACAACTTTGTAATGAATTTCTTTATGATACAAGGAGCAATGCACACAAAAAGCGCAAACACTAGGAGCACAGCCATGACCCCTGAAAAAAGAGGCCAAAGTGAGGTAATCGAGGGAAAATTGGAAAACAAACTGTTAACAAACTCTTCAGCATTTTTTGCCAAATCCATACTAGCCCGAGGAGCATTTTCTATATCAAGAATTTCCTGATGAAGTTGTAATAGATCCAAGAAAATGTTTCCATTATACCAAATACCATCTAAATGTAATTTTATCTTATTCCAAGGGGTCTCAGTATTATTATAAATTTTTGGAGTTACACAGATCCAACGATAATTAGCATGACATCTAATTTTTGTTCTCAGCTTTAACCCTTGCACTTCTTTTCCCAAAAATCTTACTGCATCATAGAGCGCATTTAGCCTATCTTTTAATTTTCTATCTATATCTTTTTGAACTCCTAAAGCTTTTGAAGTGTTCTTTGCCAAATCATCTACAATATTAGCAGTATGCACAGATTGAGCTAAAGATACAGAAGCAGTAACAGCAGAAGCAATCAAAGTTATTAGAGTTACTACTCCCAGAATTATTAATCCTATCCCCCTTCGTGGCTTAGCAAGGGCTGTACGCACTCTTTCCCATAGTTTAAGCCCAGACTCTTCATACCAGGGCTCAGTAAGATTTACAGGCAACATAACAAAAGGTGGTTGTTTAACTATTAATACTCCAGAATTATTTCTTATTCCCCGAATGCAATTGGTTAGGGTACAATTAAAACAATGAATATAATATTGACTATTTTTCTTAGTAAGATTTACAGAACCAGGAATAATCATAAATGGATAAGGTACACAAGCCCGAGGATATCTCCAGGTTGCATTCCAAAAAAGGTCCACCTTTAACCTTTTCTCCAGTCTGCAGGAAGGATCCGCTTGTTTCAAAAGCGGCCAGCAACTTCCAGACCTCAGTTTGATAAACAAGGGTGCTGCCAAGATTCCAAATTCTTGCTGCAAACTGTCTGTTACTTTCCTTTCCGGGGTTTCTCTCTGAGTCTGGCGACCAGTCCCACAGTGAGTGCGTGCTGTTAGGAATAGAATACACCGTAGCAGTCTCATTCCGGCAGAGTTTCCATGGCACCGCTATATGTTTCCCTTTTTGCCCCAGGCCACAGAATGGGATATCCTGGGGTCCCGTTCCGTTGCGTCGCTGTGCATGCCCTGTGAGCTTGGTCACACCAGGAATATCCACACTCCAGCCAGTGCTGTAATCAGAGTATCCAACATCTGTAACAGTGAGACAACCTGAAACATTATGATTTCGGAAAAAACACATTGGTAATTGTGAAGAGGATCCAGTATAAGAAATGTTGGCATTCTGCGGAAAAATATGTTTATCAGAAAACCCCCCCAAAAGTACTGTGTCATTCACATACACAGGAACAGAACTCATTTCCCATCCAACAGGCTGCAAAAGAGGGGGATCAGGAACATATGCCCAGAAGACATCAGCATTCATGGAACTTATCTGGTTTAAAAGGAGTAATAAAGAAATTAATATACTAGTAGGAGAGGTGGGGGAAGGATTTGGAGCATTCTCACATGCCATCTGTAACAGTGCCTGTATCTGCTGAGCTGTCGGCAGCGGGGCTGTCTCCTGGATTGTGAGCTGTCTCATTCGCTCCACCAGTGACCTCCTCCGCCGTGCGTACCAGCCTTTCCGGGAGCCAGCGCGGCGCTTCGGCATTCTGCGGGAAAACATAAACATGACCTCTCCCCCATGTTAGAACTGGATCCGGCCCATGCCATCTGCCTTCCAGCGGGTCTTTCCACCTGACTAATGGCCGAACCTTTTTATTGTCATAGTGCCAAAGACGTTGAGCTGCTGATTTGCCATCCTGGTCAAGACTTAGAAAATTCAAAATGAATAAGGCATGGCTGAGGAGATTGTTAGGAGTAATAGTATACAAACTCCCCCTTTTTAATTTTTTCAATTGGTGCTGAAGGGTTTGATGTGCTCGCTCAACAATTTTTTGGCCCTGCGGATTATATGGAATACCAGTCTTATGCACAATTTGTAATTGGGCACAGAAGGCTTGAAAATTGCGACCAGTATATCCAGGGCCATTGTCTGTTTTGATGCATTTAGGCAGGCCCATAGCAGAAAAGCTCCATAAGCAATGCTGAATACAATGCTTATTAGCCTCTCCAGGTTGAAGTGTGGCCATGAGGAAACCAGAAAAGGTATCAACAGTAACATGCACATATTTCAATTTTCCAAAATCAGAAATATGTGTAACATCCATTTGCCACAAATCGTTGGGGAGTAAACCCCGAGGATTGACTCCATAAGTGGGAAGAACAAAAAACTGCGGGCAGGTAGAACAAGTTTTTACAATGTGACAAGCGGCTTCCCGAGAAATTCCAAATTGCAGCCATAAAGAATTGCTATTTTGATGGTGTATTGCATGAGAGGCCTGTGCCGCAGAGATAGGGGTTAAGGAAGAATAACATACCATACGGGTGACTTTATCCGCCAGAGCATTCCCGGCCGTTAAAGGCCCAGGAAGGGCAGTGTGAGCGCGTATGTGCCCAAAAAAGCAAGGATGAGTTCGGGCTCGAATGAGATTCTGAATTTTCAAAAACAAGGTTTGAATAGAGGGCTTTGCAGCTCCAATGAGGGGTACTGTTTCAATGACTGAGAGAGCTCTGACAACATAATGACTGTCAGAGTATAAATTAAAACTTTGAGGAACACGTTGCAGAGCTTGGAGTACTGCAAAAAGCTCTACTTCTTGAGCTGATGAATATGAGGTTTGACAATAATAAGATTCATTTTCAATCACCAAACTGGCCATGCCATTGGAAGATCCATCAGTAAAGACAGTTGTCCCCTTTTCTAAAGGGCATTGCTGCACGACTTTTGGAAAAATAAACTGATGCAACTGTGCAAATTGTAACAATTTATTAGCAGGATAATGTTGTTTAATCTCCCCTGCATACTGTGCAAGCGCAATTGCCCAATCATCAGAAAATTGAGAAAGCCATAACTGTTGTTCAGTTGAAAAAGGAATACAAATAAAGTGGGGATCCCTTCCTAAATAATTAACGGATTCCTGTCTGCCTTTGGCTATTACTTTAGCTACAAGAACATGATAAGGACTTAACACCCGTAAAGGAGAAACTGGCAAGTAAATCCACCTTAGAGGGTTATCTTGAAACAGGACACCTGTAGGTGAATGTTCTGAGGCAAGGATATAAAGTCCCCAAGGCCTTTCATAGTCACAGTAACTGGAATGCTGCTGTGATAAGGCAGTTTCCACTTTCTGAAGAGCTCGCTCTCCAGCTTCTGTAAGGCTGCGTGGGGAGGTAGGATTATTATCTCCCTTTAAGACATCAAAAAGAGGCTTTAATTCATATGTTGCAAGGTGTAAATAGGGCCTAATCCAATTAATGTCCCCAAGCAACTTTTGAAAATCATTAAGTGTTTTCAGATTATCTCTTCGCAAAGCAATGGGCTGAACTCCAAATGTCTCCCTTTCTAAACGAAAGCCAAGATAGGAATAAGGAGGAAAGGTTTGCACCTTTTCTTTGGCTATTATAAGCCCTGCAGCCTTCAAAGTTGGTTCCATGAAGGCATAAGCTGCTAACAGATGTTTTTCATCAAAATGTGCCAGCAGTATATCATCCATGTAATGCAAAATGTAAACATCAGAGTATTTTACTCGAGTCTCTTCTAATGCTGCTGCAACAAATTTTTGACATAAAGTCGGACTATTAGCCATACCTTGAGGCAAAACTTTCCATTGATAGCGGCGCATTGGTTGAGAGAAATTAACAGATGGAACGCTAAAGGCAAATCGAGGACAGTCTTGAGGTGCTAAGGGAATAGTATAAAAACAATCCTTTAGGTCTATGATTATTATATGAGCATTTCTTGGAATAGCCATGGGGGAAGGTAAGCCAGGTTGTAATGCTCCCATGACTTTCATAGTTTCATTAACCTTTGATTTACAATTTTTGCCCAGTGTCTTCCTTTATTGTTATTAATAATTGCTGCACGAGTGCCTCCAGACTCTTTGTCGGAGGGGCAGCTGCTGCCTGCACATTTGAATCATCAGTTACAAGTAATTCCCAGTGATCATCCTTATGGTAAGCAGCTGCCTGTTCCTCTAAACTTTCCTCATCCTCTGGAGTCAACGTTCCCTCATTTTCCTTCAAAGGTTTGGCAGATTCTAATTCAAAGGTTGTGGGTCTTTTCCCTTCAGGAGTAGCATAAACTTTAGGAGTAGCATAAATTGGATCTTCAGGTGAGAGCATGTTTTTTAATTTACTCCCTTCCTCATGTTCAAAATCAAGGCAGTCTCTTATTAAAGACCATAATGAAAATGTCTCCACAGGAACCTTATTAGGTCCATGGAGAGTATAATATGTTTGAATCTGTTTCCCTATCTTTTTCCATATCTCTAAACTCATAGTCCCTTCCTGTGGAAACCAGGGACATACTTCTTCAACAAAACTAAGAAAAGTCTGCAATTTTGTTTTAGTAACCTGCATTCCCCGATGCTTCAACATTATCTGTAACATATGCACAAACAACTGACGACTATGATCTTGCCCCATAGTTTATACTCTCGACAATAAACCTTCCTACCCCACAATATTCAAGCAAATATTCTTTTACTTACTTACTGCACAATTTCCAACGGGTAGCGGCCGAGAGGAACTTTCGTCTAGCCCTACGTTGGGCGCCACTTGCCGGACCAGCCGGGAGATTTCAGCGAGCAACACGACGCGTTCCTTTAGGCTAAGAAATAAAGACACAGGACAGATGGGGTCGAGAGGATCGCTGCAGTCAACGATGCTCCTTTATTTCTCCAAGCTTCATTTATACTTAAACCAAGAAGGAGACATCACAAAGAAAATTTTTCCCCATGTACATCATCTTAAGATAACAATAATTAGAACTCTCACTAGGCGTCGGAGCACAGGAATGGCATCCTGATTTAGATTAGGGGTAATCGTAAAGAGGCTATCTGTCTGCGTCTTGTGTGCATTCAAGGCTTACTAGTGTTGTGTTTATCTTTGGATAGTAAATTCAGAGGGGTGGCGGGACAGAGAGCTATGTCCTTGAAGGAACCCTTGATAATCAAGGCAGCTCCCAGAGTCAGCTCTTTCAAGCCGCTCCCCGCACTACTGTGCCACCAGGGAAACCCCTGAGGATTAATACTCATTGAATCTATCCATTTCTCTCTTATCCCACTGCAGTCCAAGCCACTATCCCCTCTTGTCTGGGTTACAATAGCCTCCCAACTCTTCTTCCTCTCCACGCCTTGTATTCTGTCCTCCCTCTCAGCCATATTATTTATATAGTCATTGCAACAAGATTTCTGAAATGCAAAGTTGACTTCTTCTCTCCCCAGTTTAAAGTCTTTCATTGACTTTCTGCTGCCCTTACTTTGAAGTAAATATTTCTTAACAAGATTCTTCCTGGACTTCCCTGGAGGTCCAGTGGTTTAGATGCCACCTTCAAGTGTAAGGGGTGCAGGTTAGATCCCTGGTGAGGGAACTAAGGTCCCACATACTGCAAGGTATGACCAAAAAAATAAAAATGAAACAAAAAATCCAAGGGTCTTCCTGATTGAGCCTTGCTATTCTTTCCATTTGTACATCTTTCTACTCCTTTACTTTATCATCTGAATTCCAGCCTACTCTGAATCTCTTTCAGTTCCCCAACCCTATTTTAAAAAAAAATTGAAATATAGTTGCTTTACAATATTATGTTAGTTTTAGGTGTGTAGCAAAGTGATTCAGTCATACATATGTTACATATATGTATTTTTTCCATTGCTGTCCATTAAAAGTTATTTTAAGATTTTGAACATAGTTTCCTGTGCTATATAGTAAATCCTTGTTGCTTATCTATTTTATGAATAGTAATTTGTGTCTGTTAGTCCTATACTCCTAATTTATCCAAACCTGTTTCCCCCTTTGGTAAACATAAGTTTGTATTCTGTGTCTGTGAGTCTGTTTCTATTTTGTATGTAGATTCATTTGTATTATTTTTTTAGGTTCCACATACAAGTGAGATCATATAATATTTGATATTATATCCATCCATGATGGGCTTTGCCAGTGGCTCGGTAAAGAATCTGTTTGCAATGCAGGAGCCACAGGAGACATGGGTTGGATCCCTGGGTCGGTCAAGAAGATCCTCTGGAGGAGGAAATGACAACCCACTGCAGTATTATTGCCTGGAGAATCCTATGGACAGAGGAGCCTGGTGGGCTACCGTCCATGGAGCCACAAAAGAGGTGGACATGACTGAGTGACTAAACAACAATAATAGCATATCTTGCACCCTGCACCCGCAACCCCTCTGCGCCCCTGGCTCTGAGGTGCCTGTTCTTGTCCTGTATCCTCTGTCCGTTTGACTGAGGTCACCTGTGTCTTTCAGCAGCAGGAGCAGCGTGTGCTGTGGAATTGCGATCCACCTGGACTGCAAGCCCTCAGCTTCATTTCTTATGAGCTGAATGCCTTCAAGGAGCAGTTAGACCTCTGAGCACTGTGTATTTATCTTTCTTCAGGGGATGGTAGTAATACTTGCCCTCCTGCCTCACCAGGTAGATGAACTGATCAGCTTATGTGATTCATCCTTCTGTCCCAGGGGTATAGAATGGTGCCTGCCACATTGTAGACACTTCACAAATGTTAGCTTCTGTGCTTCTTCTCTTCTAGAAGGTGGACTTTGGATAAGAGTCAGAGGTTGCATAGGATGATCTGAAGAGGTAGCTACTTGAATATAGTCAGGAAACTTAGATAACAAGAGATGTCTTATTTTATCTTTTACTCTCATTCTTCCCTTCATAGTAAATAGACCTGAGATCAGCATCTTTCTGGGGAACCACAAAAACTGTTCCCAGAGGTAGGGGAAAGGATTCCGCCTACTTAATGGACCATGGGCACCTCGCAGTGTAGGATACGAGCTGGTCACACCAGACTGCATGGGCAGGGATAGCTGGATGGACATTTCACTGCTGTCCGTGAGGACTGTTATAACAGACAAATTGGTGAAAAGATTAAGCATGTGCACACTGCTATATTTAAAATGGATAACCAACAAGGACCTACTGTACAGCACAGGGAGCTCTGAATGTTATGTGGCAGCCTGGATGGGAGAGGAGTTTGGGGGAGAATGGATACATGTATATGTATGGCTGAGTCCCTTCTCTCTTCACCTGAAACTATCAAACTATCACAACATTGTTAATTGACTATACCCCAAAACAAAATAAAAAGTTTAAAAAAAAGATTATTTGCAGACATGGAAAATAGCATCCCAAGAGCAAAAGCAGGAAGACATGGGGCAGACGTGTGGGACAAGGAATCTATCCCTTTATCTAGGATCGCCCAAGTGTAATGGGAGATGCTATGGGCGAGGTGATTGGGGTGAGAATGTTGTGGCTGTGCCCCCAGTTAAGGATGTGGATGTTACCTTTAGGAGATTGTTATTGACGGAGAGGTTTGGGACATAGAGAGTCATGGTGGAAGATGGATTTGGACCAGCAGGGCCTGGAGCTGGGATGACAGTTGGAATTCCAGGAGAAATGGCATCTTCAAAAAGTTGAGCTGAGGTTTCTGGCTGGATACAGAGCGGGCATGGAGAAGTTTATCAAGTTCCTGTAGAGGATTTTGTGGGAGATGTGGCCATGACACTGAACTTAGCAAGAAGAGCAAGGAGAAAGAGAGAGAAGGTTATGCATAGGATGTGTTGAAAGGAATGTTAGAAAGCGCCGTTTAACTGCTGGACTCTCACACTTACTGTTTTCAGCTTTCTCCTTAGTATTAAAAGGAGTCCTCTGGCCAAGCTGATTATATTGTTCTACAAAACCCAGGATGGACAGTCTGAGTTCAGAGAATCCTAAGAGGTGTCTGTGGCCCAGCTGCGGCCTCCTTGGCCAGAGGTAAAAAGGATATTTTGTGAAGGTGAACTGAATCCTCAGTGCCTAGTGTGTACTTTCAGTCTCAAGAATAAATTAAGGCCTTTAGAGAATCCTCTTTCCTCATTTTTTTTCAGGGCCTAGTTCCTAGGCTTTTATTTTTTTGCCAGGGGGCGGGGGAGTGTCGATGAAGATTGTACAGTTCATCGTCTGCCCCATCTCCCAAAGTTAACCCTACCCTGCCAATTCCCTTGTTGCTGACTCTGATGATAGTGTCCTGTCTGCACCTTACTGTCCTTTTTGCCAGCTCCTGACGTTGTTTCCACTTCCTTCTACGGGAAACTCTTTCCTTATGTTCTATGACGTGGGTCGGCAAAGGAACGGAGGAAAAGATGTGTGCAGGTGTGTTCTGGGCGTAATGACAGAGCTGAACTCTAAGCTCAGGAGGAGGACTTGGAGGGGGTGGAGTCTAAGCCAGAAGTCACTGTGATTCCTGAGAGAGATGAGCAGAGCAGGGACAGGGAGGGAAGGTGATGGTCAGTGGCCAGAGCCCTATAGCAAGTTGGGATTAGAGTAGATGAGCAGGTTTCCTCAAGAAGGTCATGCCTGTCATCGGAGGTGTGCTCAGCCAGGTTTTGGCAGGCAGGGGTTGGTAGGTGTGCTGAGTGCCCAGGAGAAGCTGAGTTCATCTCGCAGTTCCGCAGGCAGTCAGAGCAGCTGCTGATAGTGGGGGGCCAGCCTGGCTGGCAGTGTGAACACCTCTACCCTGACCAGCCCATTCCAGAGAATTCATGGCTCCCAACCCTTGCTGGTACGTGTTTGCCAGCAATGCTGCGTGCGTGGTCAGTCCCTGCTAAGCTGGAGGTCACTTGGACCCCCCCAGGACAGCCCTCAGAAGGCTGAGGCTCGGTACAGGATGGCCACCAGGTAGACGGCTGGGTTGGGTGTGCTCTGCTGCTTGTGAGCAGTGCTGGTGTGTCCGGCTCCCCGCCAGGGGCTGGAGGGTCACTCCCTGGACCTCACGGCAGGTGAGGTCCTCATGACCTTTGTGGCCTTCTGCACACCTCTAACTATGGACAGCTTTTTGTAACTTTGAAGACCCTGCCCTCCTCTCTGAGCCCTGTGGTGACAACACCATGGCCATTTCTGGTCCTTGTGTCCCTGGGAGAGTTCCGGCCAGAGGACCAACCATGGGACCCCATCTGGTACCTTCGGAATGTTCCTGAATAGGTCAAAGGTCGCATTCATGTGAATCCAGGAAAGCAGGACAATTTGGCCTCCCCGCTTCTGTAACAGGGGAGATGAAAAGGGTCAGCTTGGCCGTCCTAACAGCTCACCCTACTGCTGCTCATCGACTTTGACAAGAACTCTGTCCTTCCTGATTTCCCTCCGATCCTCTCCCGCTCTGCCAGTTGTCAGTGCCCTGGGACATTGGCTCCCAAACTTGGCAGGAGTGTGTGTAGGGTCATCTGTATGCTTAGAGAAAGAAATTAAGAGAAAAAGGACTTCTTAGGCCCTATCCTTGGAGATTCTCTTTATCTTCTTTAACATTTATTTTTATTTATTTGGCTGTGCCAGGTCTTAGTTGTGGCATGTGGGATCTTTGGTTGAGCCATGTGAACTCTTAATTGTGGCTCGTGGGATCTAATTCCCTGACCAGAGATAGAATCCGGGGCACCTGTGTAGGGAGAGCAGCCTCTCAGCCACTGGACCACCAGGGAAGTCTTGAGATTCTCTTTAACTAGGTGTGGATAGGGCCTGGGAATCTGGCATTTTCATACATGTATACATGAAAAATGGAGAAGGGCATGGCAATCCATGCCAGTATTCTTGCCTGGAGAATCCCATGGACAGAGGAGCCTGGCAGGCTACAGTCCGTGGGATTGCAGAGTCAGACACGACTGAAGCAAATTTAGCATGCATACTTGAAAGAACTGCCAGAGGATGGATGATGGGCTTACTAGTTGCTGAGTAATTTTATTTCTTTCTTTGTCTTTAGTTTTTTCAGAATTTCTACAGTGATTGTGTATTTCATTAAGAGTCATAGAAGAAATAGACATCATTTCTCAATCCTTATATATACTACCATCTGTGAGATAGCTAGTGGGAAGCTGCTGTGTAGCACAGGGAACTCAGCTTGGTGCTCTGTGATGACCTAGAGGGGCGAGGGTGGGAGATCCAAGCAGGAGCGGACATGTGTAAACATACAGCTGGTTCACTTTGCTGTACAGAGAAACTAACACAACATTGTAAAGCAACTATACTCCAAAAAAAAGAGAAAAAGGACGTCGTTGAAAAACAAAAACCAGATCGGGAAGTGATCGGTCTTTTCCTGCCCATATTGGACATTGTGCCGTGGTAGGGCCCGAGGAGAAAGATGGGTGGGTTGTTACTGATGTCTTGCACCTTGATAATGAACTCCGATGGGGGCTCCAGGGGTCAGTTGGCGGTCTGATCCACGGCTTGGGCCAGTAGCACGTACTGTGCCTTCCCCTCCTGGCCCAGGCTCTTGGTGACACGGATATTGCCTGTGGCCTCATCAATCACAAATACAGTAGCTGCCCCCTCTCCGGTCAGTGGGTACCTGGTGTGGCCCTCGCCCCTGTCCATATTAACCTTCCTTATAAATAGCTTCTCTTTTCCACAGGGGGACTTGACCTCATCTTCATGCCAGGTCTCGGGTTCGACAAACAGAGAAACCGTTTGGGACGGGGCAAGGGCTACTATGATGCCTACCTGAAGCGCTGTCTGCAGTCCCAGGACGTGAAACCCTACACCCTGGCCTTGGCTTTCAAAGAGCAGATCTGCCTCCAGGTCCCAGTGGATGAGAATGATGTGAAGGTAGACGAAGTGCTTTACGAAGACTGCTGAGCATCTTTGGCTCTGACGACCGCAGCTGAATAATCAAGGTTTTGTGCCAGAAAAAAGTCGACTATATTTTTTTTCTCTTTGTCAGAAATTAGTGGAAATTGCACACTAATGTGAATATGGGCTATATTGTTTTTAACGTAAGATACACCTAACATGAAACCAGTTTTAAAAATCAATTGCCTTGTGTGTAATAGAACATTGATTAAAACAGAGGCTATCACAGTGTGATTTTCAATTTAACTTTCTGGCCTTAATGTCCCAGGTTGGTCCATCTGCTTTGTGGTGGTGGTGGTTTAGTTGCTCAGTCGAGCCTGACTCTTGGCGACCCCATGGACTATAGCCCGCTAGGCGCCTCTGACTATGGGATTCTCCAGGCAAGAATACTGGGGTGGATTGCTGTTACCTCCTTTCGACCCAGGGATTGAACCCAGGTCTCTCACATTGCAGGCCGATTTTTTGCCACTTGAGCCCTTAGGGAATCCCCGGTTCTGCTTTGAAGTGTAAATTGAATATTCATGAGGCACTGTGCTCCAACTCAGAATCTGAGGGGAAAGGAAACTTATGGGGAATGGACACTGTCATGAAGTCCTGTCAGGGGTCTGGGTCAGTCTGGCGGGTACACAGAGACCCAGCAATTACTGAATGACTTGGGGTTTGCTTTGCATTCAAAGTTCCCCAAGAATATTCTCCCCTTTCATCATGACTTCACTTACTCAACTTGAAATTGTGTCTGACGCTTTCTAACATTTGATGGACAACAGACTGAAACCTTTTATGATTTAAATATTTAAATCTGGTTGATGTGTTCCCATCTCTGCTGTTCTGGGTGTCAGTCACTGATGAATTTAAGTCACTGATGTCTTAAAAGGATGCATTTGAATCAGTTCTAATGGGATGGATGAAACTGGAGCCAGAGTGAAGCAAATGAGAAAGAAAAACAGCAATAGAGTATATTAACGCATAGAGATGGAATTTAGAAAGATGGTAATGATGACCCTATATGTGAGATAGCAAAAGAGACACAGATATAAAGAACAGACGTTTGGACTCTGTGGGAGAAGGTGAGGGTAGAATGATTTGAGAGAATAGCATTGAAACTTGTATATTACTATATGTGAAATAGATGACCAGTCCAAGTTGGATGCATGAAACAGGGCACTCAAAGCTGGTGCACTGGGACAACCCTGAGGGATGGGAGGGGGAGAGAGGTGGGAGGGGGGTTCAGGATGGGGGACACATGTACACCTGTGGCTGATTCATGTCAATGTATAGCAGAAACTGCCACAATATTGTAAAGTAATTAGCCTCCAATTAAAATAAAAAAATAAAATAAAATAAAGGTCTGGTGTCCTGCAAGTTAGATGTTATTTCTGTTGATTGGTGGTGTCTGCTCAGGAAGTGAGATTTGAGCTGATGGTTGGTAGATGGCATCACAGCCAGGGAACAGGAGTCTCGTGGGGGAAGTCTGGCTACAGGAGGCTTCCAGGGTGCTGCTCTTTCACTCACGTCCCACACCATACCTATCCCCAGGTCCCATTGTTTCTGCCTCTGAGCATGCATACGAGCTCAGTCTCTTCAGTTGTGTTTGGTTGTCTCTTTGAAACCCTATGGACTGTAGCCCACCAGGCTCTTCTGTTCATGGGCTTCTCCAGGCAAGAATACTGGAGTGGGTTGCCATGCCTTTCTCCAGGGGATCTTCCTAACCCCAGGATCAAACCCATGTCTCCTGTGTCTCCTGGATTGCAGGCGGATTTCTTACCCACCAAGCCACCTGGGAAGTCTCTCTTAACCTGTTCCCTCCTCACCTCGTCCTATTGTCCCTTTTGTCCAGACTCTTGAGTGTCTGAGCTGAACTGGGCAAGAGCCCCGCCCTGGGTTCCTGCCTTTTGTCTACTTCTCTTCCCTTTCTTTCTCAGCCCACAATCACGGTGATCTTGCCAGACATGAACCTGACCACAAAGGACCCCTGCTCATCTCCTTCCAGGCTCAGCTCTCCCGGCACTCTTCCCTGTCCCAGTTGTGTGGACGACCACCCAGCTCCTCAAACGCCACCAGTTTCTTCCACCCTTCCTGCCTCTTGGGCTAATTTTTCTCTGGCTGCAGTGCTTCTCCCTCTTTTGTTCATCTGGGAGACTCCAGTTTATCCTTCAAGACAGCTCCATTGCCTCCTCTTCTGTGAAGTCTTCCCCTGTCCCTTCACTTACATAAGTGGCTCTGGGCATTTTTCGCCTCATCACATCATCCTTCATGTCAGTTTAGTTGTCATGGGACCTCCCATGCCAATCCCATGGTTAAGAATCTGTCTTCCAATGCAGGGGATGTGGGTTTGATCCCTGGGTCAGGAAGGTCCTCTGGAGAAGGAAATGACCACCCACTCCAGTATTTTTTTTCCCAGTATTTTTTTTTTTCTTTTCAAATTTATTTTTATTCTTTAACACCAAAAATGTTTTGTATTGGGGTATAGCCAATTAACAATGTTGTGATGGTTTCAAATGAACAGTGGAGGAACTCAGACATACATATACATGTATCCATTCTCCTCCCAATCCCCCTCCCATTCAGGCTGGCACATAACATTGAGCAGAATTCCATGTGTTATACAATAGTTTTTTGTTACCCATTTTAAATATAGCAGTGTGTACATGTCCCAGCAAGATGGTAGGAGGGGCAAAAGCACATATAGACTCAAACCCCATGCCCACCAGAGACACTCAGAAGGGCTCAAACAAAACCTTGTGTGTACCAGGAGACTCCACAGAGACTGAGCCAGACCTGCCTTTGTTTGAGCGTCTCCTGTTGAGGTACGAGTCAGCAGTGGCCTGCCACAGGGGCAGCCCTCTTGGAGGAGCTTGCCATTAACCCCAGAACTTACACAGGATGGGGGAAACAGACTCCTAGAGGGCACAAACAAAACTGTGTGTGCACCAGGACCCAGGAGAAAGGAGCAGTGACCCCACAAAAGACTGACCCAGACTTGTCTGTGGGTATCCAGGAGTCTGGCAGAGGCATGGGTCGGCTATGGCCAGGTGCACGGTTGGGGGCACTGAGTGTGGTAGTGCCTGCATGGGACCTTTTGAAGGAAGTTGCCATTATCTTCATTACCTCCTCCATAGTTTGACCTCAGGTCAAACAATAGGAAACACAGCCCCACCTATCAATAGAAAATTGGATTAAAGATTCACTGAGCATGGCCCTGCTCATCAGAAAAAGACCCAGTTTCCCCCTCAGTCAGTCTCTCCCATCAGGAAACTTCCATTTGCCTCTTATCCTTATCCATCAGAGGGCTGGACAGAATGAAAACCACAATCACAGAAAACTAATCAAACTGATCACATGGAACACAGCCTTGTCTAACTCAATGAAACCATGAGCCATACCGTGTAGGGCCGCCCAAGACAGACGGGTCATGGTGGAGAGTTCTGACAAAACGTGGTCCACTGGAGAAGGGAATGGCAAACTACTTAAGTATTCTTGCCTTGAGAACCCCATGAACAGTATGAAAAGGCAGAAAGACAGGACGCTGAAAGATGAACTCCCCAGGTCAGTAGGTGCCCAATATGCTACTGGAGAACAGTGGAGAAATAATTCAGAAAGAATGAAGAGACAGAGTCAAAGCAAAAACAACACCCACTTGTGGATGTGACTGGTGATAGAAGTAAAGTCTGATGCTATAAAGAGTAATATTGCATAGGAACCTGGAATGTTAGGTCCATGAATCAAGGTAAATTGGAAGTGGTCAAACAGGAGATGGCAAGTGTGAACATCGACATTTTAGGAATCAGTGAACTAAAATGAACTGGAATGGGTGAATTTAACTCAGGTGACCATTATATCTACTAATGTGGACAAGAATCACTTAGAAGAAATGGAATAGCCCTTGTAGTTAACAAAAGAGTCCGAAATGCAGTACTTGGGTGCACTCTCAAAAACAACAGAATGATCTCTGTTCGTTTCCAAGAAAACCATTCAGTATCACAGTAATCCAAAACTATGCCCCGACCAGTAATGCTGAAGAAGCTGAAGTTGAACTGTTCTATGAAGACTTACAAGACCTCCTAGAACTAACACCCAAAAAAGATGTCCTTTTCATTATAGGGGACTGGAATGCAAAAGTAGGAAGTCAAGAGATACCTGGAGTCACAGGCAAATTTGGCCTTGGAGTACAGACTGAAGCAGGGCAAAGGTTTACAGAGTTTTGCCAAGAAAATGCACAGGTCATAGCAAACATTCTCTTCCAACAACACAAGAGAAGACACTACACATGGACATCACCAGATGGTCAATACTGAAATCAGATTGCTTATATTCTTTGCAGCCAAAAATGGAGAAGCTTTATACAGTCAGCAAAATCAAGACCGGGAGCTGACTGTGGCTCATATTATGAACTCCTTATTGCCAAATTCAGACTTAAATTGAAGAAAGTACGGAAGACCATTAGACCATTCAGGTATGACCTAAATCAAATCCCTTACGATTATACAGTGGAAGCTACAAATAGATCAAGGGATTAGATCTGATAGGCAGAGTGCCTGAAGAAGTATGGATAGAGGTTCATGACAT
Organism: Muntiacus reevesi; assembly: GCF_963930625.1. Lineage (NCBI taxonomy): Eukaryota > Metazoa > Chordata > Mammalia > Artiodactyla > Cervidae > Muntiacus > Muntiacus reevesi. The sequence goes on along the minus strand of NC_089263.1, from coordinate 24,254,374 downwards.
TGTACAGGAGGCAATGGTCAAGACCATACCCAAGAAAAAGAAATGCAAAAAGGCAAAATGGCTGTCTGAGGAAGCCTTACAAATAGCTGAGAAAAGAAGAGAAGCTAAAGGCAAAGGACAAAAGGAAAGATATACCCATTTGAACAAAGAGTTCCAAAAAATAGCAAGGAGAGATAAGAAAGCCTTCCTCAGTGATCAATGCAAAGAAATAGAGGAAAACAATAGAATGGGAAAGACTAGGGATCTCTTCAAGAAAATTAGAGATACCAAGGGAACATTTCATGCAAAGATAGGCACAATAAAGGACAGAAATGGTATGGACCTAACAGAAGCAGAAGATATTAAGAAGAGGTGGGAAAAAAAAAGAAAAAAAAAAAAAAAAAGAAGAAGAAGTGGAAAGAATACACAGAAGCACTATACAAAAAAGATCTTCATGACACAGATAATCACAAGGGTGTAATCACTCACTTAGAGCCAGACATCCTGGAATGCGAAGTCAAGTGGGCCTTAGGAAGCATCACTATGGACAAAGCTAGTGGAGGTGATGGAATTCTGGTTGAGCAATTCCAAATCCTGAAAGATGCTGCTGTGAAAGTGCTGCACTCAATATGCCAGCAGATTTGGAAAACTCAGCAGTGGCCACAGGACTTGAAAAGGTCAGTTTTCATTCCAATCCCAAAGAAAGGCAATGCCAAAGAATGTTCAAACTACCACAAAATTGCACTCATCTCACACGCTAGAAAAGTAATGCTCAAAATTCTCCAAGCCAGGCTTCAACAGTACATGAACTGTGAACTTCCAGATGTTCAGACTGGATCTAGAAAAGGCAGAGGAACCAGAGATCAAATTGCCAACATCTGTTGGATCATAGAAAAAGCAAGAGATTTCCAGAGATACATCTACTTCTGCTTTATTGATTATGCCAAAGCCTTTGACTGTGTGGATCACAACAAACTGTGGAAAATTCTTAAAGAGTTGGGAATACCAGGCCACCTGACCTGCCTCCTGGGAAACCTGTATGCAGGTCAAGAAGCAACAATTAGAACTGAACATGGAACAGCAGACTGGTTCCAAATCAGGAAAGGAGTACATCAAGGCTGTATATTATCACCCTGCTTATTTAACTTATATGCAGAGTACATCATAAGAAATACCAGGCTAGATGAAGTACAGTCTGGAATCAAGATTTCTGGGAGAAATATCAATAACCTCAGATATGCAGATGACACCACCCTTATGGCAGAAAGTGAAGAGATTCTTAATGAAAGTGAAAGAGGAGAGTGAAAAAGTTGGCTTAAGACTCAACATTCAGAAAACTAAGACCATGGCATCTGGTCCCATTCACTTCATTGCAAATAGATGGGGAAACAATGGAAACAGTGACCGACTTCATTTTGGGGGGCTCCAACATCACTGCAGATGGTGATTGCAGCCATGAAATTAAAAGACACTTGCTCCTTGGAAGAAAAGCTATTACCAACGTAGACAGCATATTAAAGAGCAGATACATTACTTTGTCAACAAGGTCCATCTAGTCAAAGCTATGGTTTTTCCAGTAGTCATGTATGGATGTGAAAGTTGGACTACAAAGAAAGCTGAGCACTGATGAATTGATGCTTTTGAACATCAGCTCCAACATCAATGTTGGAGAAGACTCTTGAGAGTCCTTGGACTGCAAACAGATCAAACCAGTCAGTTCTAAAGGAAATCAACTCTGAATATTCATTGGAAAGACTGATGCTGAAGCTGAAACTCCAATACTTTGGCCACCTGATGCGAAGAACTGACTAATTTGAAAAGACCCTGATACTGGGGAAGATTGAAGGTGGGAGGAGAAGGGGATGACAGAGGATGAGATGGTTGGATGGCATCACTGACTCAACGGACATGAGTTTGAGTAAGCTCCAGGAGCTGGTAATGGACAGGGAAGCCTGGCTTGCTGCAGTCTATGGGATCACAAAGAGTCAGATACGACTGAGTGACTGAATTGACATGTCCATCCCAAACTCCCTAACTATCCCATCCCCCCAGCAACCATAAGTTTGTTCAGAAAGTGGTATTATTTCGTTGACACTAGTGTCAAGATCCCTGGGAAAAGGGAATGGCTGCCCACGCCAGTATTCTTGCTGGGAAAATCCCATGGACAGAGGGGCCTGGTGAGATACAGTCCATGGGGTCGCAAAGAGTTGGACATGACTGTGTGACTGAGCACACAAACACACAGACCCATTTTAAGAGGATGGATTTAGTAAAAACTACATAATACATAAATCACATGTCTGGGAATATTGGAAAAACACAGTACATCTCAATATGCTGAAAGGAATTAAACACCTCCATTCACACTTCCAACAACTATTTTCTGGTTTGCATCCTAACTGGACATGGGACTTTCTGATGTGCCAGTGGAGTTCAGGGCAGATGCCAATCTGTGTTTTAAGTTTTAGCAAAACTTAATTCATTGTCTTTTGAAGATAAAAAGTAAGTATAAATAGAGACTCTAATTTCTTCTTCTGAAGCCCCAGTGGTTCACCTTGCCCACTCCCTGGTGCATGTCACCTTGTTTGGAGACCACTGATCCAAGGACTTGTCCTCCTAGTGGGATTGGTAGAGGTTTCATTTCGCTGGTCCCTCCACTAACAGACTTGGCTGAGCTTTGGAGCACTGACTTCATCCACCCCTTCTCTCCTTGCCTCTTTAAAAAAAATTTTTATTGATTTATTATTTTTGGCTGTGCTGGGTCTTCACTGCTGCTTGAAGACTTTCTCTAGTTGCCACGAGTCGGGGCTGCTCTCTAGTTGCAGTGCATAGGCTTCTCATTGCAGTGGCTTCTCTTGTTGTGGAGCACGGGCTCTAGAGCACAGGCTCAGTAGTTGTGGTGAACGGGCTTAGTTGCTCCACAGCACGTAGGATCTTCCAAGTCCAGGGATTGAACCTGTGTCCCCTGCCTTGGCATGTGGATTCTTAACCACTGGACTAACAGGAAAGTCCCTCTCCTTGCCTCTTATTGACCACATGTATCTGGCCTCCCATGACCCCTTCATCTCTCTGGTCTTGTCTTCAGAGTGCTCTGCCAGGCTATTCTCTTGCTCGTGTTCGAGTACTAGGAGAAATCATTTCTCTAAGTTTTTCCTTGAAAAACAGCATGGCCTAAGGAACCCTTTTGCCTAGAAAACAGCAGATCCCTATGTCTTGGTTCTTTCCCTCTCAGAGACCCTGGCTGACCAATCTCCACCCTTTGGGTGCATCAAAGGACTTCTGAACCTGGATAAAAGATGAGGAACACTTTTTAAGTCCTTCACTTTCTTGCATGTCATCCCTCTGTCCACCCCCAGTTGCAGCTATTCTTCATTTTCATGTTTGCGACAATAGACCACATGAATACTAATGGGAAAAACATCTGAAGGAAAGTCCATTGTTTTGATTTTGTGTGTTCCGTGAATATCCTCCTTATATTTTAGCATGTAGACAGTACACTTTATTTTTTAAATTTTTTATACTTTATTTTTTAAATGTATATTTACATTATTTTTACTTGAGTCTAATTGGTTTGTAATGTTGTGTTAGTTTCTACTATACAACGAAGTGTAAAGAAGTATACTTTACACCTATGGCTAATTCATGTTAATGTATGCCAGAAATGAAACCAATATTGTATAGCAATTATCCTTCAATTCAAAATAAATAAAATTTTAAAAAAGTATACTTTAGAAGCAAACAATTGTTGCAGAAGTGAATCGGATCCCAAATAGTTCACTACTAGAAATGGTGGACTTCTGGTTTATCACTGAGAAATCATCTCTTAGGGATTAAAATACAAAAAGTGTCTGTTATTTTCTCTCAAGAAAAGAGAATACTATATTATTCTGAAGATCTGGGTTGAGATACTTATGGACATGGATGCTGGAGGATAGATAGATTTTCTAAGTCCTAAATATTTGCTGTTCCTCAAATCTAGTAATAAGATTGGATAGCAAATGCTTCTCCCTGTAATTATACTTTAAGACCCAATGGACAATGGAGATTCCTGTGTGACCACCCCATCCTCCACAGTTAGGAGCCTTATTGTCAGAAAACAACCGTACTTATATTATCTGCTTGCTTAACATCTTTGATGGCTCTCTATTGCCGAAACCCTTGGCTAGCATATAGGACCCTTTCTAACTTGACTACACCGTCTCTCCATCTTTCTTTTTCCCCCTTTATATTAACATGCACACACATTCTCTTATTTCTTCTAAACCAATAATGCTAGTTACATCAGAATCCAGTATTCTGGGTAAAAATTGGGTTAGACTGTTAATACAGTTGGATAGTAGAATTTGTTTATAACAAGAGGGTGTTGTTAACGGATGGCAGGTGGCTCAGGAATGGGGCATCTCAGTGAGGCACCAAAATGTTCTTGAAAGTGAGTGTCAACCTTCATTGACTTATGGTTTGCCTGGGGATCTTGTTCATTTTAAAATTTTTATTTATTATTATTATTTTTTGTCATGTGAGATCTTAGTTCCCTGACCAGGGATCAAACCCACTCCTCGCTGCAGTGGAAGCTTGGAGTCTTAGCCACTGAATCTCCAGGGAGCATCTGCTTGGGCATCTTGTTCGACTGCAGATCCTGATTCAGTAGGTCTAGAGTGGGACCTGAAATTCTGTATTTCTAACAAACCCCAGGAGCTGCTGTTGGTTTGCTGTGCACCCTGGGCATCAAGGTCCTAAGCTGTGCTGTTCAAGATGGTGACCCTCATCACCTGTAGCTATTTAAATTGAAATTGATTAAAACTGAATGGCTACCCACTCCAGTATTCTTGCCTTGAGAATTTCATGGGCAGAGGAGCCTGCTGGGCTACTTCATGTCCATGGGGTCGCAAAGAGTCAAACATGACCGAGCGATTACACTTTCTCTTTTCAGAACTGAATAAAACTTAAAATTCACTTCCTTTGTCACACTAGCCACCTATTAGGTGCCTACTATACTGAATAGTGTTGAGATAAAACATGGCCATCATTGCAGAAAGTTCTATTAGACAGCACTGTTTTCTAGAGTGCTGTTTTTCAAACTGTTTTCTACAGGCCATCTACTAAACCAGAATCTCTAGGGGTAGCAGCCTAGGGATTTGCATTGTAAGCAAGCACCCCTATGGGTTCTTATGCATGTTAAAGTCATAGGAAAGCTTTTATAGAGAACTAGAGTCTGATGTTTAGAGATAAATGTAATGTTTACTTGCTCAGTCATGTCTGGCTCTTTTTCGATCCCATGGACTGTGGCCCACCAGGCTCCTCTGTTCATGGGATTTCCCAGGCAAGAAATCACATGCCATTTCCTTCTTTAAATGTGGGGATGCGTAATGGAGAAGCTCAGCTTAAACTGGAAAGCCCTTTCTGCCCGCCATGAAGGGTATATGTAATTGTCTACAGGTATAGTAGGTTTCACCTGGTTTCACTCTGACACCAAAGTTGTGTAGGGTGGAAGAGGTGTGAACCCCACAAGTCAGCAGTGTTCTGCAGGCGTGCGACCTATCCCAGTTGTGTTCTGTGGTCCCATGTGCATTCTGCATTTGCAATGCAGGGGGTCTGGGTTCGACTCCTGGTCAGGGAACAAGAACCCATACATGCAACTAAGACCCGGCATATGGGCTTCCCTGGTGGCTCAGATGGTAAGGAAACTGCCTGCAATGCAGGAGACCCAGGTTCGATCCCTGGGTCAGGAAGATCCCCTGGAGAAGGACATGGCATCCCACTCCAGTATTCTTGCCTGGGAAATTCCATGGGCAGAGGGGCCTGGAGGGCTACAGCCCGGTGTGGGGGTCGGGTCACAGAGAGTCAGACATGACTGAGTGACTAACACACACACAAGACCCAGTGCAGCAAGAACAACAATAACAAAATGTAGATACCTGTCTCCCATTGTCCCTGCCTTGGAGATTCCAGAAATTCCACACAGAAGGCAAAACCTGTGTAACAACCATTTTTACACGGTAATTGGACCTGGAGGGTCAACAGGCAGGAACTTATGTCAAGGCAAAACTCTACGATGGTTAGCAGTCTGCAGAGTTTTCCTGCTGATAGAAGTTCACGTTCTTGTGCTTGTTTTTGCCTGACCCTTCCTTGAGGTCTAAACTATGCTTTCTCCAGGTGCTGGTGGCCCAGAGCTGAGCCCCTCCCCTGGAATTGCTCCTGGCTAAACAATTGCTCCTGATACTGCAGCTCCAGTACTTTGGTCACCTGATGCAAAGAGCCTGATGCTGGAAAAGATTGAGGGCAGAAGGAGTAGAGGGCAACAGAGGATGAGATGGTTGGATGGCATCACTGACTCAATGGACTGAGTTTGAGCAAATTCTGGGGGATGGTGAAGGACAAGAAAGCCTGGTGTGCCGCAGTCCATGGGGTCGCAAAGAGTCAGACATGACTTAGTGACTGAACAGCAACAACAAAACAAAGGCATTCTTCCAAGGTTAGAACCCCTTCTTGGTGACAGCCCACACTAGCATCTGGTCACTAAAGAGGTGGGAAGGTCTGGCCCCTTTGCTTCAGGGCAGGCCACCGGTGAGGGGCCATCCCAGGGCAGCCACCATGGGCCTGGCTGAGGCCATGTGCCTGTGCATGCCTGCATTGCAGTTCCACTTCTCCCCCTATCCGGTCCTTTTTAAAAATTATATTAACTTCTTCTTTTTTTTTTTGCTGTTCTGGAGATTCTGCACTCGGGCTTTCTCTAGTTGCACAGAGTGGGGGCTACTCTAGTTGCAGTGTGCCAGCTTCTCATTGTGGGGGCTTCTCTGGTTGCAGGGCACAGGATCTAGGGCTCATGGGCTTCAGTGGTTTTGACACGTGGCTCAGTAGTTGCAGCTCCTGGGTCTTAGTTGCTCCGCAGCATGTGGGATCTTCCCAGATCAGGGATCGAACGTGTCTCGGGCATTGGCAGGCGGATTCTTTACCACTAGCGCCACCTGGGAAGCTCCTTCTGCAGGCTGCTGCTGCTGCTACTGTTAAGTCACTTCAGTCGTGTCCGACTCTGTGTGACTCCATAGACGGCAGCCCAACAGGCTCTGCCATCCCTGGGATTCTCCAGGCAAGAATACTGGAGTGGGTTGCCATTTCCTTCTCCAATGCATGAAAGTGAAAGTGAAGTTGCTCAGCCGTGTCTGACTCTTCGCGACCCCACGGACTGCAGCCCACCAGGCTCTCCATCTGTGGGATTTTCCAGGCAAGAGTACTGGAGTGGGGTGCCATTGCCTTCTCCGATCTTTCGCAGGCTGCTTTCCTCAAATCTGGGTTTTCTCTTGATTTCCTTATCAGCCTTTCTGTCACCACTGAGTGAGGATGTTTTTTGCTTTTAAGTTTCTACATATGGTTCAACCATCACACAGCTGCATCCCCTCCCCTTCTCTTCTTCCCCCGACCCCTGCATCTCTTGGCCCCCTCTCTTTCGTTCTTTCTCTCCTTCTTCCTTTGTCTCCCTCCAAATCTGTCTCCCATATCTGTGTCTCTCTCTTCCTCTCTTCTTTCCCAAGCCCCTCACTTTGAACCCTACACGGACAGGGCTATTTGCAAAGGAGGGGTCTTGGTCACATGAGTATGAGGCACCCCCCCATATTATTTTTAATTAAAAAAATTTAAATCATAGTATCATTGCTTTACACTGCTGTGTTAATTTCCGCTGTACAGCAACATGAATCAGCTGTATGTATACATACATTCTCTCCCTCTGGAGCCTCCCTCCCACCCCCGAATCCCACTCCTCTAGGTCATCACAGAGCACCAAGCTGAGCTCCCTGTGCTACACAGCAGCTTCCTGCTAGCTGTCTGTTTTACACATTGTAGTGTGGGGCTTTCCAGGTGGTGCTAGTGGTAACGAATCTGCCTGTCAGTTCAGGAGATGCAAGAGACTCAGGTTCGATCTCTGGGTTGGGAAGATCCTGGGGAAGGAAACGGCAACCTGCTCCAGTATTCTTGCTTGGAGAATCTCATGGATAGAGGAGTCTGGCAGGCTACAGTCCTTGGGGTCACAAAGAGTTGGGCATGACTGAGCTCTCTCACACACACACACACACAGAGTGTATATATGTCAACGCTTCTCTCCCAATTTGTCCCTCCTCTTTCCCCTCTGTGTCCAAAAGTCAGTTCAAGACCCTCTCTCCCTTTATCTAACAGAAAGCAGTACCCTGGGAATGTTCTGCTGGGGGCTGAGGGCTCATGAAGGAGTCCTGAATACGACGAAAACTCTCTGAAAGGTGCTGGGCTTGGAGCAGCTGCTGTGGGAATGAAAGTGGGTATCTGCCCTTCCCACCCTCTGAGTGAGCAAGAACATAACAGAAGGAGAGGGGAGGGGTTCCCCCCTCATTTTATCCTCTTGACAGTTTTGCCCAGAACTAGTGCTGCCGGTGTTATTTTTGCTTATAAATGCGATTTATTTCTACTGTCAAATCCATCCTTTTTAAAAAATTATTATTAAAGTTTAGATAAAGTTTAAAAAAATCCCCTCAACATCTGGTACCAGAAGGGAGATTTCAGAGAATGAGATGTTCAGATTTCCAAGTTTATTGAAAAACCTATAGATAGATAACTGCATGGCTGCTCAGGCCATTTTAAAAAACAAGAGCAGCTAGGCGGGCCATTTAAAAATGTGGGAGTTGTTGGCCGTGTGAGTTGTGATCAGAAGCAGGGAGATGAACGCTGGCCTGAGGCCAGCCAACAGCACAGAGTCACACTGCAGACTGAGCCTCTTAGCAGCCTCCACCGTGCTGCCGGCCCCTGCAGCCAGAGTGTCTAGGTGTGCCTGAGAGCAACAGAACCCAAACTCACCCCCTTCCATGTCAAGCCTCACCCTGGAGCTCCCTTTTTGAGCAGTGATAGGTCTTTAGAGGCATTTAATACCCACCAGAATCCTGAGATTCGTTTCATTACCCCTGTTTGCTAAGGGAAGAACATTGATGAGCACAGGAGGGAGGGACCACAGGGCTTCACTGGTGGGCCAGTGGTTAAGAATCAGCCTGCTTGTACAGAGGACACAGGTTCGATCCCTGATTTGGGCAGGTCCCATGTGCCGAGGAGCATCTAAGCTTGTGCACTACAACTCCTGAGCCTGTGCTCTGGAGCCTGGGAGCTGCAATCACTGAAGCCCATGCGGCCTAGAGCCTGTGCTCCACAGCCCGGGACACCACAGTGAGGAGCTCACGCGCCGCAACTAGAGAGTAGACCCTGCTCACTGCAACTAAAGACAAACTTGCTTGGCAGTGAAGACCCAGTGCAGCCAAAAATAAATAAATAAATAAATAATTTTTAAAAATTAATTAATTTAAAAATTAAATACAGACTCATGGAATGGAGCAGCAGAGCTAGGGCAGTAGCCCAGATTTTCCAAGTCCTAGTCACGTGCATACTTTCCTCTATCAGGTTACCTTACCACCAAAAGCAGTCTAGAGGGAGATGTTAGTGGAACCATCTTTTGGCCTCAGGGATAAATGTGCAAGAGTTGATAGGTGAAAGGGGCACGGGAGTTAGGTAGAGACTGTGGAACGTAGAGGTTACAAGTATAGATTCTAAAATCAAGCTCTGGGAGTTCAATTCCTGGGTTCCCCACTTAGGAACTGTGTGACCTTGTATAAGGTACTTAATGTCTCTGTGTCTCTTTGTAAAAATGGGAAATGATAATAATATCTACCTTGTAGGTGTGAGGTAAAGGTTAAAAAAAATAAGGGGGAACTTCCCTGGTGGTCCAGTGGTTAAGAATTTGCACTCCCAGAGCAAGGGGGGTCCTCGATACCTGGTCAGGAAACTAGATCCCACATGCTGCATGGTCTTATTTGCTATTAAACCCACCTATGGAATTCTTAGTTATTTTATTTTCAGTTCTAGAATTTTTATTTGTTTTTAAAAACACATTTTCATCTTTCATTAGTAGTAATATTCTCCATCTTGTCCTTCATTTTCTTGGGCATATTACTCGCAGTTATCTTGAAAGCCTATCTGATAATTCCACTATTACATCTCCCTGGATCTGTTTTTGTGTCTGTTCTTTCTCTTGGTCTTTGGCCTTTCACATCTCCTAGGACGATTTGTGGGCTTTTCTGGTGGCTCAGATGGTAAAAGTATTTCCCCACAGTTTGGGAGACTTGAGTTTGATCCCTGGGTTGGGGAGATCCCTCTGGGAGTGGAATGGCTACCCACTCCAGTTTTCCTGCCTGGAGAATCCCATAGACAGAGGAGCCTGGCAGGCTATTGACCATGGAGTCGCAGAGTCGGACATGACTGAGCAAACAACACACACACACCCCAGTTGCTTTATAATTTGCTTATTAAGTGTCAGATATTGTTTATGAAGAATTGCGAGATAATCTGAGACTCTGAGAGGATTTACTTTTGTTCTTGGAAGTTAAAGGAGGGGCGGATAGTTGTGATCCAGTCTAGGATTGAGCATATTTGAAATTAGGCTTTAGCCTATGGCATCACTGACTCAATGGACATGAGTTTGAGTAAACTCCAGAAGTTGGTGATGGACAGGGAGTCCTGGCGTGCTGTAGTCCATGGGGTCGCAAAGAGTCAGACACGACTGAGAGACTGAACTGAACTTTAATCTTCGTGAAAACGGAAATGACTCTTGCTGGTTAGTCCATATTCCTAGGCTTCAGATCCCATCTGAAATCTTGGGGTGCACGCCAGGGTTCCACTTCTTGCCCTGAACCCCCATCTTTGCTCCCCCAGTTTGCCGAGATGACGAAAACCCTGCTTAACTTCAATCTGCTTGGCTGATAGTTTCTACTTTGTTTCTCCTTCTCTTGGCTTCCTCAGTGATCCGTTTCAACAAAGCTCGTCTCTGCTTTTAGGTTTCTTAAGAATTAGCAAATGTCTCAAGGCAAAAAGCTGTGCCAAATATCAGGTTCCCCTCTTGTGATTTCCTGTGCGATCTCTGTGCGATCTCAGTGCCTTAAGATCTTACCACCTTTGATAACTCTGTTTTGTTTTAGTTTTTGGCCATAACATGTGGCAGGAATCTTCCCTGACCAGGGATTGAACCTGTATCTTCTGCATTGGGAGCACAGAATTATAACCACTGAACCACTAGGGAAGTCCCCTCTCTGTTGTTTTTAAACATAATTTTTTAAAAATATAGTTTTGTTCATAGTTTTTATTTGTTTGTGGTAAAAATATTGATCTATATACATTCAGTTCAGTTCAGACGCTCAGTCGCGTCCGACTCTTTGCAACCCCGTGGACTGCAGCACGCCAGGCCTCCCTGTTTCATCACCAACTCCCGGGGTTTACTCAGACTCACATCCACTGAGCCAGTAATGCCATCCAACCATCTCATCCTCTGTCGTCCCCTTCTCCTCCCGCCTTCAATCTTTCCCAGCATCAGGATCTTTTCAAATGAGTCAGTTCTTCGCATCAGATGGCCAAGTATTGGAGTTTCGGCTTCAACATCAGTCCTTCCAATGAATATTCAGGACTGACTGTATACATTAGTCTGCCACAGAAATGGAGCTCCTTGGTATTGTTTGTAAGATCTTCTCAGAGGATTTTAGTGTGAGAAGTGCTGGATAGAATCAACTCCTTGACAGATCATAAGAAGCACCTGAGGCCCTTGTTTAAAAGTCTTATTTCTGGTCCTACCTTAGGCATACTGAATCACAGGCTCCAGGGAAAAAGACTGATGATTTCTAGTTCCAACAAGTACGTCTAACACAGGCATGATAGGGAAACACTGAACGTGACTAGGTCCAAGTGCGTGTGTGCATGTGTGTTTAGTCATGTCCAACTCTTTGTGACCCTATGGACTGTAGCCCAGCAGGCTCCTCTGTCTATGGGATTTCCCAGGCAAGAATACTGGAATGGATTGCCATTTCCTCCTCCAGGGGATCTTTCCCACCCAGGGATGGAATTCATGCCTCCTGTGTCTCCCACATTGGCAGGCGAATTCTTTACTTCTTGAGCCATCAGGGAAGCCCTGACTAAGAGTCCAAAGCACATTCCACTTGTGTTCTGCTTGTCCAAGCTATTCCAGTTACACCAGTGACCCTTCTCTACCTACCAGCAAGCCCTATGTATATGGATGAGAAAGAGCCTGGTTGCCCTGAGACACAGGCAGGGCAGAGAGCTGCTTTTTTACTACCTCCTCCAAATTTCTTTTGCATCCCACAGCTTCAAGAGTGGGAGCTTCCTTTTGCTGAATTATTTCCAATTTCTTCCTCAGACATTTTAATCAGAGATGAAAAATTATTGGTCTTCAGCCAGCCTTTTCAGTCTAAGAGGAAGTTATTTTCCTCTTAAAGGTCCATTAATTTGCAATGGCTTTAGCGCAGAAGGAAGAGTGGTGCTGTAGAAAGGGCCCTAAAATCTGGGGTTGGGGTGATGAGCCCAGAGTACGTGGGTGGCCTAGGAGTCCCTCCTCACCTCCACTCCTCCCTCTGTTAGTGTAAGTTCCCTTTGCCAGCTTGGTGGCCCAGTGGTAAAGAACGCGCCTGCCAATGCAGGAGACTCGGGTTTGATCCCTGGGTCAGGAAGATGCCCTGGAGAAGGAAATGGCACCCCACTCCAGTACTCTTGCCTGGAAAACCCCATGGACAGAGGAGTCTAGCAGTCTGCAGTCCATGGGGTTACAAAGAGTCGGAGACGACTTAGTGACTGAACAACAACCAATAAGAAAGCAAGGAAATATGCCCAAGGAAAAAGAAAAAAAGGATGTGAATAAGTAATTCATAAAGGAAAAGGCACAAGTAGCCATAAATGTATGAGAAAAAATTAATTTCATATATCATCACAGAACTGCAAGTCCAACCATGGGAGTGATAAAAAACTAATCAGAATAATCATAGTGAGTTTGGGCTCTGAGTTTGGCAACCGACCCCAGTTTTCTTGCCTGGAGAATTCCATGGACAGAGGAACCTGGCAGACTACAGTCCACAGGGTTGCAGAGTCAGACATGACTGAGCAACTGAGTACGCACATATGCATATACTGCTGTGAGATTATAAATTTTTCAGTATTTCTGGAAAGCAATTTTGCAAAATGTAACAGAAATCTTGTAATTTTCTATGACTTTTGACCCTGTGCGTTTTGTTGTTGTTTTGGGTTGGATTTTGTTGTTTCTTTAAATTTGGCTGTGTGGGCTCAGTTACTGTGTGTGGGCTCCAGAGCATGTGGACTTAGTTGCTCCACAGCATATGGGATCTTAGTTCCCTGACCAGGGATTGAACCTGTATCCCCTGCATTGGAAGGTGGTTTCTTTACCACTGGACCCCAGGAATGTCCCAACCCTGTGTTTTTACTTGCAGGAACTTTGCAAAGAGTTGGACATGTCTTAGCAACTGAACAGCAACACCATCATCCTAGTGAAATAATGTAAGCTATTTGCCCAGAGTTATATATAAGGATGTTCGGCATGGGGCTGTTTTCATAGTGATAATTGGTGTTATCTGGTGAAATAAGCCACATAACAACAGGGGACTGGCATTATTATACCAATGATACACTGCATAGCAATTAAAAATATTGCTGATGAATGTTTAAAGAGGAGAAATGTTCAAGTTTTAAGTTTTGAGATGAAAAACAGCTTACAAAGCAATATATCACAACAATTACATTTTATAGAAGGAAAAAATCAATGAAAAAACATATACTAAAATGTTAATATGGCTATATCACTTTTTTATCATACACAAAAAAGTCACAGAGACATGAGTTATTAAAAAAGACAGAAAGAAAGTAGGAATACTTATCATTATTACGTGGCAAGAGTGGCTTCCATTTTAGTTGTGAATTTGCCTCCTTTGCTCTAAGAGAGTCTGAGCAGGTCACCTTGGCTCTTTGAGGGGCTGTTTCCTCATCTGTAACATAGAAGTGGTCTTTGCTCCATGTAATAGCATCCATATATGTTTGGGACTTTCCTGATTACAGGTCCCTTTTTTGTTTGCTTGTTTTAAATTTATTTGGCTGTGCCGGGTCTTGGTTGCAGCACAAGAACTCTCTCAGTTGTGGCATGTGGAATCTAGTTCCCTGACCAGGGATGGATGGTAAAGAATCCACCTGCAATGTGGGAGACCTGGGTTCAATTCCTGGGTTGGGAAGATTCCCTGGAAGAGGTATGGTAACCCACTCCAGTATTTTTGCCTGGAGAATCCCCTTGGACAGAGGAGCCTGGCGGGCTACAGTCCATTGGGTTGGTGAAGAGTTGGACATGACTGAGTGACTAACCACAGCACGGAGGGGCGTGGCGTGGTGGCTGAGTTGAGGCTGGGCAGGGCCTGGGGGGAAATTGGTCTGCACTGTTGGGTCTGTGGTCAGTTACTAGTTGAGGATGGAGAGGTTGGTAGCCACAGCCAGGACTGGAGAAGGCCAAAGAGAAATGTTGGAAAAACCAGAAAGTGTTGAGGGAGAGAGGTGCAGGGGCTGACCTAGCAGTGATGGTCTCCCTGGAAGTCCAATATAGGGTCCTGGTGGTCAGATATAGGACTTGAAGGCCCCCCCCCCCCAAAAAAAAAAGCAGAAACCAGACCAGGAGGATCCAATTGGGCAGAGGAGAGACTGAATACTTTTGAGTCTGGGAGCTAGCCTGGCAGGCATTACTTTGACACAGGTGGACTTGTGTGCAAGTTGCAAGTCTGCATTTATGCAAAACCAGCAGCAGTGGAGCATGGGTAATAGATGAACTGATCTGCAGATAACCTGGACAAATGAACTCACGTAAGTGAAAATTCTTTCACTTTCAGCAGTTCATTTCCTGCTCGCTAACAAGTCGAAGCCTAATCTTTAAAACTGATGCCCCTGATCTCAGGGCGCCTGCGGTGGTAATGTTGGCCATCACTGACATGGTATATCTTATCTTTTAAGTACATTTCCTCTGACAACAACTGAACTGAACGTCTCAGTTTATGGAAAAGGCTCAGCATGAAACTGCAGATTGACTCTCCCATCACAATCTTTTTAATTATTGCACGAACCCAATTTTATTATCCAATTATGAGTAAGGTTAAAGTTCATCAAACTACTCATTTTATGTGAAATTCCTTTATTTCCGAAAGAGCTGAGGAACATTAAAGAACAAATGAAACAGTCGGTTGCAGATTACACAGGGTGATTTATCACCCATCTTCCACGAACAGCAAAATGGCTCTAAGATTTCCCCCAGTCTAACAGTTCTGGGTGTTCAGTGGACTGTAGATTTTTTCATTTCAGCCTTGAAAAAAAATATGATCTACCCCTGGCGGGAGTCATAATTTCACCGAATGTACAGTGCTTAAAGCTGCACAGGGCTCAGCCAGTTTGTTATGGCAGATGGATGACAACCCACTGTTTCATGAAATTGCTTTTGAATATTTGCAGAATGACCTTTTCCCACCCAATCCCACCGAAATGCATTAACTCATTCTACACACAAGGGAAAAAAAGGCAAGCTGCTCTCCTGCAACATCTGGTTGAAACAACACATCTTTTTCTAGGAAACCTATGGTCCAAGCTTCTTCATATGGCCCCCACCCGTTTCATTTTAATCTATACTCAGTCTCCAAATAAAAACAATGACAAAGTCATGCTTGTGTGTAATATGCTACAACAAACCTACATTCAGTCAAAGAGGCACTCACTGTTTTCTCAGAAGAGGATATAGAGTCCTGTTTTTTTTTTTTTTTGTCTTGGGGTACTGTTTCCTCTTCTCTTAACCAATTACCACTCTCTCTTTGGGATATTAAGTACTGACCAATAAAGATAAATGTTGCTAATGCACCTTACGCAGATATTGAGGGGGTGATAGAACAGTACTTGGTTTACTTGTACCAGTATTTATATCAAAATAAGAAACAGTCATGAGCATGATAGTCTCCTTTTCTACAACTGGTTACCTGTCATAGCTGGCATTTATAAGTACCTTATTTCCTTGCTTATTCAGTATTTCTTTTGCTTACAGTACATACCTGGGTGGTGGGTTTAGGCTAAGAATTTGCAAGTTTTTTTGTGAAGGGTCAGATAGTAAACATTTGGGCTCTGAGGGTCATAGAGTCTGTCTCCACTGCTCAACTTTGTGGTTACAATGGAAAACAGGCATTTATTGTTCTTCAGTTGCTAAGTAGTATTTGACTCTGCCATCCCATGGGCTGCAGCACACCAGGCTTCCCTATCCTTCCCTATCTCTCAGAGTTGGCTTAAAATCATGTCCATTGAGTTGATGATGCCATCCAACCATCTCATCCTCTGTCACCCTCTTCTCCTCCTGCCCTCAATCATTCCCAGCATCAGGGTCTTTTCCAATGAGTTGGCTTTTTGCATCAGGTGGTCAAAGTATTAGAACTTCAGCTTTAGTAACAATCCATTCAATTTGAATATTTAGGGTGATTTCCTTTAGTGACTGGTTTGATCTTGCTGTCCAAGGGACTTTCAAGAGTCTTCTCTAGCACCACAATTCGAAAGCATCCATTCTTTGGTGCTCAGCCTTCTTTATGGTCCAATTCACATGTCTGTACACAACTATTGGAAAAGTCATAGCTTTGACTAGATGGACCTTTGTCAGCAAAGTGATGTCCCTGTTTTTTAATACACTGTCTAGATTTGTCACAGCTTTTCTTCCAAGGAGCAAGTGTCTTACTTTCATGGCTGCAGTCACCATCTTCAGTGATTTTGGAGCCCAAGAAAATAAAATATGTCACTGCAAAACAGTCACAGACAACATATAAACAAATGGGTGTGGCTGTGTTACAGTAAAACTTTATTTACAAAATATGTGGAGAGACAGATTTGGCCTTTGGGCTACATTTTGCTGATCACTACCTAAATCATTAACAGTCCTGCCTGAAATGGGTTGTTGCAGTTTTCCCATTAACAAAGGGGAACTCTTGCAAATTGGGATGATTCAGTTGACTCTGCAAGTGTTCTCGTGTCTAGAAGTGTGTGTCTTATAGAGCATGCATCGGCTGCACGTCATGGAAAATACTTTTTTTTTTGGTGCAGTTCTTCTGTGTATTCTTGCCACCTCTTCTTAGTATCTTCTGCTTCTGTTAGGTCCATATTGTTTCTGTCCTTTATTGTGCCCATCTTTGCATGAAGTGTTACCTTGGTATTTCTAATTTTTAAGAAATTCTAAGTCTTTCCCGTTCTATTGTTTTTCTCTATTTCTTTGCATTGTTCACTTAAGGAGGCTTTCTTATCTCTCCTGGCTATTCTTTGGAACTCTGCATTCAGATGGGTATACATTTCCGTTTCTCCTTTGTCTTTCACTTTTCTTCTTGGCTGTTTGCAACCGTTTTGCCTTTTTGGCATTTCTTTTTCTTGGGGATGGTTTTGATCATCGCATCCTATACAATGTTATGAATCTCTGTCCATAGTTTTTCAGACACTCTGTCAGATCTAATCACTTGAATCTATTTGGCTCTTCCACTGATTTAAAGGCTGTTGCCATCCCATCAACAGCATAGGGGGATTCATCTTCCTCCAGGTTCTCTCTTCCATTTATTGTTTGTAGACATATGAGGATGACCATTGTGACTGATGGGATTTGATTTCCAATTGTTGTTCTAATGGCATTCCTCCAGCAATTAGGGATGCTGAGCATCTAGTCCTGTGGTGAAGGTTTGTGTTCTTTTTTTTCAGTAAATGGTGTGAGGAAAATTTCCCGGTGGAAGTTGCCTTCCTGATAGTTGGTTGTGTTTGGAATTTATTTCTGCAATACCCACCCCATGACATTTCATGAGGCCAGGTGTCAGTCACAGAACCCCAGGTCTTGAGAATTAGAGGTGCCAGTTGGCACCTGTGATTAAATTGTAGTTATAATAAATGTCTGCAAGGCGGTAGCACTTTGCCATGCCCACCTCTGGCTAACAGGGCAACCAGAGCCTTAGGGAAATTTGGCTTCCTGGGCTGTGAATTTAGAGTGGAATGCCTGAGCAAACATCCAAGAGCTTGTTTCTTATGACTTTCTTCTTTTAAAGCATCACACACACACATATTCACTAGACTAATTCCTCCTGGGTCCGCAGCACCCTACTCAGGGTGCTTAGGATCCTAAGAGGTTGCACTGAAGGAAGAAGGCTTGAGCTGGGATCCCCAGCACCAGGAGATTAGGAGGCTTGGTAGATATTGTTCCCAAGTTCCTCAGGATGTTGATCCCCGTTGGGACTCTGGTGCAAGTCAGAACATAGCAGAGAGTAGATCTTAAAAAAGTTCAGTGAAGGGCACCATGCCAGACTGTCTTGACCCCATCCCAGTCCAGCTGTGGGACCCAAGCCCACTCAGGGTCCAGGGATGGGACACCAGCCCAAGTCAGGGAGGTTGGTGGGAATGAAGGCACTGCTTTTCTTTCCTTCTCTTTAACATCATGGCCTTGCTATGTTGCAGCACAGTCAATTGCAATGTTGTGATTGTTGTCAGTGTACAGCCGCTTGATTCAGGCATGACATATCTATGGGGTATCTGGATTCTTTCTTGGACATTTTGCCATAAAAGTCAAGCCTATTGCTAAGCATCGGGTCCATGTAGATAATGTATCTCAGGTACAGTGTTTTGTGTATACAACGAAGGAAGGAAGGATATAATTTTTGTGCATTATCTTCTAGAGACACAGATTTCTGTTGTATAGGTTAGAGATAATGGATTTCTGTGTATGTGTGTAAAGAAAGAAGGAAGGAAAAGGAAAAGGATAATCCGTGTGCATTATCTATTATAGGTACAGATTTCTATATCTATGTTAGTCTGGACCTCCTAACTCATTCCCGACCTTTCACTTTTTTTTTCTTTGAACCCTTTCAGTACTCAGGGTCTCACATCATATACTATTGTCTTCCTTGGCCTTACTGACCTCCCTTAGTTTATGATTCTTCAAGGTCCATCTCTGTGGCTAGACCAGTGTCATAACTTCCTAACTTCAATGACGGTTTTTTATGACTGGGTCATAGTCCATCATACATACATACCACATGTTTTTTTAAGCTTTCAACCTCTTGGTTTAGATTGTGCTTGTCATCTGCCTTGGCTATTGGAATTAGTGCTGCAGTGTTGGTTGGGGTGTGTGTTTCTGGTGACTGCTGGCCCCAAGATCCCTGGGACCTTGTTCCCCCTCAGGACTTTTGGTCCTAGCTGGAGGACAACAGACAGTAGAGGTTTAAAAAGGGCTCAGTGAAGGTCACCCTGCCAGGCTTTCTCGACCCCATGCAGTCCAGCCATCTGACCCAAGCCTGCTCAAGCTCCAAAGATCAAAAGCAGCCAATGTCTGGGAGGTCGAAGGGAAAAATACAAACCATGGCTTTTAAAAAATTTCTTTAATTTCATGCCTGTGATGTATTGGAGTATAATCGATGTGCAGTGTTTTTCTTGTTGTCAGTGTATAGATGGCTTATTCATTTATAACATGTACGTAAAGCATATCTATGCTTTTTTGGATTCTTCTGCCATAGAGGTTATTATAGAGGTTGAGCCAACTTCCTTGTACTAAACATCAGGTCCTTTTGGAGCATCTGTGGGCAATACAGATTTCTGTGGTTATGTTGGTGATACAGATGTCTATGAATATGTTAACCTTGACCTCCTAATTCATCCCCAGCCCTTCACTTTCTTTTTTGGCCTGGCAGAGCAGTAGCGGGGGGAGCCCTTTGTGCTCGTATTCTCCGATTCTCTTTTTCTGTTGTAACTTACTTAGTTCCTTTTTTTTTATTTTAATTTCCTTTGATTCAGGAAATCAACCCTTAATACTCACTGGTTCAGCTGAAGCTGAACCTCCAATACTGAGGCCACCTGACGCGAAGAGCAGACTCACTGGAAAGACCCTGATGCTGGGAAAGATTGAGGGCAGGAGAAGGGGATGACAGAGAATGAGACGGTGGGATGGCTTCATCGACTCAGTGGACGTGAGCTTGAGCCAACTCTGGGAGATAGTGAAGGACAGGGAAGCCTGGCATGCTGCAGTCCATGGGATCACAAAGAGTTGGACATGACTGAGCGACTGAACAATGACCAGTGGTATTACAAAATAATGGCTATATTTACCCTCTGCTGTCCACTACATCCTTGTAGCTTATTTATTTTATACATAGTGGTTTGTATCTCTTAATAGCTTTACCATCTGAGCCACCAGGGAAGTCACTGTTCAAGGAACCAGTGAGATAGGAGACAGATGGGCTCCAGGTTGGAAATTCACAGCCAGCCTCCATTCTGCATTCCCTGGGGCAACAGATAGGTGGGTTCCAGTTGAGGAGTTTACAACCAGCCCCCTGTTTGCTCTCAAAAATTGAAGTAACAACAGAAACAGAGTAAGTAGCCAGTCTTTGTCTCTTATAAACACCTCCAGGGAATAATCTTGGCAAGGACAGAGAGAGGCAAAACCCTGTCTGAGTAAAGGATTAGGGAGAACACTGCACATGCGCAGAAAGGCTCTGTGGAGTCAAAAGTCAGAGGATAATTCCAGGCCATAATGAGCCTTGCTCCTCCCAGAAGCCTTCACTTCGAGATCCGTCTTGGCTAAGGTGTGTGTGCATACCCTATTGGTCCTGAGGCAAATTACTGGGATGTGGGAGACAAGGACGATTGGCCTGAGGGAAGACAAATACCTGGAGAACTGCCCCCTTATAAAGGATATAAACTTCCAAAGGCAGGACTCTGTCTCTGAGCTCCCCCATGCACCTTTCCCCATGTACTTTTCTTTTCTTTTTTTAAAAAAATTTTTTGTTTTTGTTGTTGTTTTTGTACTTTTCTTTTAAATAAACTTTTTTACTTTACTCTTCATATTCTGCCTCCTCACCTGAATTCATTCTTGACAAGGCAGGCAAAGACTAGCGACTTTAGCCCTGACTGCTGGCTCCTGTGGTCCAGTGGTTATGACTCGGTCTGAGAAACTAAGACCCTGCTTCCAGCTATCACTCGCTGCCACTTACCAGTGCATGAGTTGGAAATGACCGGCATGCTGTCCTCCAGAGTGGCTGTCACCAATTTGTATTTCAAGTAGCACAGGAGAAGGGTTCCAGTTCTTCCACAGCGTCTGCAGCATTTAATGTTTGTGGAGTGTTTAAAAATGGCTGCTCTGACCGGAGTGAGTGATAACCTCGTTGCAGGGTTGACTGGACTTCTCTATTACTCAGAGATGTTGACATCGTGTGACTTTTTTCTTAAAGGATGTGAGTTAAAGGTACCTGCTGAAATCGGCTCCCTGAATGTCCGCCCAGTTTTGAATTCTTTTTTGTGGACCATCCCTAGGGGACTTCTGGAGGGCAGTTGTTTACTTCCAGCCCCACGGACCTTGGGAATATGAAGTGTCCATCAGCGAGGCTTTAATAGTTGCTGTTAAAAAAATGTCCACAAGGAGGCAGCATTTCTTCATGTTCCACTTTTCATTTTTCCTTTTTCTGGACCTCCATTATTTTATTTTGGAGTAAAGTTGATTTTTGATATTACATTTATCAGTTCTTTTGGGGGTTCTCTTCTCCATATAGATAATTAAAATGTGTTCTGTAGGCTACCCTATACTATTCAATGGATTTATTTTGATCAACTATCTAATAAATATTAATGAGCATGTGTTATTAGCAAAGTCTTAATTTATCCCTTAATCCTAAGATATTTTTTTTATAATAATAAGTTTGTTTTCTAAGTTTGTGTCTGTTTTTCTTGTGTAATATCTGAAATTTGCATTCATTTCAAGAACATACCTGTCAGTGATACCCTGTGATATTTGTCTTTCTCTGACTTCCTTTACTTGGTAAGGTAATCTGTCCATCCATGCTGCTGTCAATGGCATTATTCTGTTCTGATTTATGGCTGAGTAGTATTCCAGTGTAGAGGAGCACCACTTGGTCCTCATTTTTCCATTGATGGATTTCTTGGTTGAATTTGTTGCAGTGAAAAGGAAAAAAAAAAAAAGAAAGTTTTTTCTTTCGCTTTCCTGAGAACAAAGACGATAAAGAGAACAGTGAGCAGGCCTGAAAGTTCCTAGTTTTTTTAACTTTGCTTCTAACTCTATGTGTCTGTAACTAAGTGTGCTTTTTTGCCCCCTAACCCTACAGGAGCTATGCTTTGGACCTATTTTCCTTCGACTCTAAGCTAAATACATCTCCTGTCTGGTGTCTGCTTTTACAACACACCCTCCCCCTTGTAGTTGCACATGAGAAAGAAGACTGCAGAACCACCGAACTGCCAGACTCAATTACTGGATTACTGACACCAGTTTATGACTGTCCTTGAAACCATGCAAGAGGAAGAAATCAAAATCCTATCACTTTTGTTCCTCATCACTGACTCCTGACTGTGAACCCTCATCTTATATGAACTCCTAAACTCCTCATGGGGGGACACAATTCTTGAGGCTCGAACCTAGTGTGTTCCCTTCTTCACCAACTGAGAATTAAACCACTTTCTATTTCCCCCAACCCCCGTCTCCATATTTTTTATTTGGCTTCACCAGGCAGAGAAAGCCAATATTTTGTCCAGCAGCAATTCTAGTTCTTGGCCGTTGTCAACTGTGCTGCCCTGAAAACAAGGGTTCATAGATTACTGTGAATTCTGATTTTCTCTAGGTCCAAGCCCAGATGTGGGATTATGGGACCACGTGGTTTCTGGATGTTTAGTTTATAAGGAACCTCCTTGCTGGCTTTTATAGTTCCTGAACCCACTTACGTCCACACCAAGACTGTAGGAGGATTTCCTTTGGCCTCCATCCTCTGTAGCATAGGTTCTCTGTGGATGTTTTAGATGGTGGCCAGTCTGACCTGTGTGAGGTGATTTTTCATGGTAGTTTTGATTTTGTTGTTTTCAATTGCTCAGTTGTGTCCAACTCTTTTCAAACCCGTGGACTGCAGCACACCAGGCTCCCTGTCCTTTACCATCTCCTGGAGCTCGCTCAGACTCATGTCCACTGAGTCGGTGATACCATCCAACCATCTCATCTTCTGTCATCTCCTTCTCCTGCCTTCAGTCTTTCCCAGCATCAGGGTCTTTTCCAGTGAGTCAGCTCTTCACATCTGGTTGCCAAAGTCTTGGAGCTTCAGCTTCAGCACCAGCATCAGTCCTTCCAATGAATATTCAGGATTGATTTCCTTTAGGATTCACTGGTTTGATCTCCTTGCAGTCCAAGGGACTCTCAAGAGTTTTTTCCAGCATCACAATTGGTAAGCATCCATTCTTTGGTGCTCAGCCTTCTTTATGGTCCAACTCTCTCATCTGTACCTGTCTTTTCCAGTAGTCAGTGTACCTGATTACTGGAAAAGACAGAGTTTTGACTAGACAGACCTTTGTCGGCAAAGTGATGTCTCTGCTTTTTAATACACTGTCTAGATTTGTCATAGCTTTTCTTCCAAGGAGCAAGAGTCTTTTAATTCCATGGCTGTAGCCACCATCTGCAGTGATTTTGGAGCCCATGAAATTATTATATTGTCATCGTTATACTGCTGCCTGATTCGGTTATGACATACACATACAGCATATCTCTTCTTTTGGATTCTTTTACCATAGAGGAATTGCAGAAGATCTAGCAAAGTTCCCTGTGCTGAGCAGCAAGTCTTTGTGGAGTATCTATTAGAGATACAGATTTCTGTGTATATGTTAAAGATACAAATTTTGGTATATACGTTAGACATACAAATTTTTGTTTATATCTGGAGGAAGAAAGCAAGGAAGGTGATTATCTATTACAGATATGGATTTCTGTGTATGTGTTAGTGATACAGATTTCTGTGTAACTCTCAGAGATTCTGAGATTTCTGTTATTTGTGGGAGGAAAGTAGAAAAAAAAAGTGAAAGTGTTAGTTGCTCTGTCATATCTGACTTTTTGCCACACCATGGACGTAGCCTACCAGGTTCCTCTGTCCATGGAATTTTCCAGGCAAGAGTAGTGGAATGAGTAGCCATTTCCTTCTCCAGGGGATCTTCCTGACCCAGGGATCAAACCCAGGTCCCCTGCATTGAAGGCAGATTCTTTACTGTCTGAGTCACCAGGGAAACCCATTTGTGGGAGGAAGGGACAAGGAAAGAAGAAAAGAGGGAATCCTTTTGGATTATCTATTTTAGATATAGATTTCTGTGTATATGTTAGTCACGACATTCTAATTCATCCTTCCTCTTTAAGTTTTTTTTTTGAACCCTCTGAGTTTGAATTCTCAGGGTCTCTTTATGTGTTGCAAATTGTCTATTTCTTTTCAAATTTTGCCTAGTATTCACATCATATGCTGTTTTCTCCCTCTGTCTGCCTGACTTAATTTAATCTGTGATTTTCCAAGGTCCATCCTTGTAGTAACCAGTGGAATAATTTCTTAATTTCAGTGGTGGTTTTTCATGGTTGAGTAATGGTCCATTGTATATATGTACCACATTTTTAAGCTTTATTGTGTCAGTAGACATTTTCCTGGATCTGTATTTTGGCTACTGTAAGTAGTGCTGCGGTGAACATTGGGGTGCATGTGGGTTTTTGAATGGTGGTTTTCTTGGGATATAGGCCTACATGTGGGAACATCATCCCTGCATTGGGAAGATCCCCTGGAGAATGGAACAGCTGCCCACTCTAGCATTCTGGCCTGGAGAATTCCATGGACTCTATAGTCCATGGGGTTGCAAAGAGTTGGACACGATTAAACGACTTTCACTTTCATTTTCTCTGGATATGGGCCCACATGTGGGAATGTCAGATCCTAGGCTTAGCTCTCTAGAAAAAAAATTTTTTTTCTGGCAGGGGAGGCTATTCCTTCTAGCAGGTATTGCTAATGTCCATTTCCACGTACTGTGTAGGTGGGTTCTCTTTCCTCCTGGCTTGCTCCTGCATTATTGCTATGACATGTGAGAATGGCCATTCTGAGTCATGGGATTTGATTTGTCATTGTCATTTTGATTTTCACTTTTGTGCTCGTTGGCAGTGCACAGCCACCTGAGTCAGTTGTGACGTATCAGTTCAGTTCAGTTGATTCTCCATGAATCGCAGCACGCCAGGCCTCCCTGTCCATCACCAACTCCCGGAGTTTATTCAATCTCATGCCCATTGAGTCGGTGATGCCATCCAGCCATCTCATCCTCTGTCGTCCCCTTCTCCTCCTGCCTCCAATTCCTCCTAGCATCAGGGTCTTTTCCAACGAGTCAGCTCTTCGCATCAGGTGGCCAAAGTACTGGAGTTTCAACTTCAGCATCAGTCCTTCCAATGAACAACCAGGATTGATCTCCTTCAGGATGGACTGGTTGGATCTCCTTGCAGTCCAAGGAATTCTCAAGAGTCTCATCCAACACCATCCAACACCAACACCATTCAAAAGCATCAATTTTTCGGCGCTCAGCTTTCCTCACAGTCCAACTCTCACATCCATACATGACCACTGGAAAAACCATAACCTTGACCAGATGGACTTTTGTTGGCAAAGTAATTGTCTCTGCTTTTTAATATGCTCTCTAGATTGGTCATAACTTTCCTTCCAAGGAGTAAGCGTCTTTTAATGTCATGGCTGCAATCACCATCTGCAGTATTTTGGAGCCCCCCAAAATAAAGTCTAACACTGTTTCCACTGTCTCCCCATCTATTTTCCATGAAGTGATGGGACCAGATGCCATAATATTAGTTTTCTGAATGTTGAGCTTTAAGTCAACTTTTTCACTCTCCTCTTTCACCTTCATCAAGAGGCTTTTTAGTTCATCTTCACTTTCTGTCATAAGGGTGGTGTCATCTGGATATCTGAGGTTATTGATATTTCTCCCGGCAATCTTGATTCCAGATTGTGCTTCTTTCAGCCCAGTGTTTCTCATGATGTACTCTGCATATAAGTTAAATAAGCAGGATGACAATATACAGCCTTGACGTACTCCTTTTCGTATTTGGAACCAGTCTATTGTTCCATTTCCAGTTCTAACTGTTGCTTCCTGACTTGCATATAGGTTTCTCAAGAGGTAGGTCAGGTGGTCTGGTATTCCCATCTCTTTCAGAATTTTCCACAGTTTATTGTGATCCACACAGTCAAAGGCTTTGACGTAGTCAATAAAGCAGAAATAGATGTTTTTCTGGAACTCTTGCTTTTTCGATGATCCAGAGGATGTTGGCAATTTGATCTCTGGTTCCTCTGCCTTTTCTAAAACCAGCTTGAACATCTAGAAGTTCTCGGTTCACATATTGCTGAAGCCTGCCTGGCTTGGAGAATTTTGAGCTTTACGAACTTTACTTTACTAGTGTGTGAGATGAGTGCAATTGTGCATATACAGACAGCATATCTGTTGTTTTTTTCAATTCTTTTTCTATAGAGGAAATTGCACAAACTCAAGTAAAGTTTAGTGTGATGATCATCAAGTTTTTGTGGAGTATCTGTTAGAGATACAGATTTTCTGCACATGTGGAAGGAAGGAAGGAGATAAACTGTCCTTTTTTTTTTTTTGGCTCTCCTTTTTTGGGTTTGAAGTCTCAAAGTCTCTTTTTGTCTTGTAAATTAGTTCCCTTATCTGCTTTTTTATTTTGCCTAGAATGGACTCTGCTATTGTCTTTTTCTGTCTGGCTGACTCCACTTAGTGTATGATCGTCCAAGTTTCATCCCTGTGCCTAGCAGTGGAGTAATTTCAATTTCAGTGGCAGTTTGTTTTGAGTGAGTAGCAGTCCATTATCTACATGTACTGTATATCTTTTAAGTTTTAGCCTGTTGGTGGACATCTTGCTGCTTCTGTGTCTTGGCTATTGTAAGGAATGCTGCAGTGAAAGTTGGGGTGCATATGCCTTTTTGAATGTTGGTTTTCTCAGGACATTGACCCAGGTGTGGTAAGGTCAGATCATAGGATTAACTGCCTCAAGGGGCTGTCTCTACCCCATCCAGTTCTTCCTCCCTTCCTATTGACTGTTTATCTTTTTTGGCCAGGTGTGTGTTTCAATCCTTACTAAATTTTAGTTCGGTTGTTTGATATAATTTGGTATAACTTGAGGAGAGAGAACCCACCTACACAGTACGTGGGAATGGACATTAGCAATAGAGACTAGAAAAGGCAGCCTCCCCTGCCAGAAAAAAATTTTTTTTTTTTTTAAGAGAGCTAAGCCTAGGATCTGATGGTCCCACATGTGAAAGCGAAAGTGAAAGTCGATTAGTCGTGTCTGACTCTTACATGATATGTGATTTGAAAACAGTCTCTTCCAGTTTGTGGTTCATTTTTTAATTTTTCTGAATAAGGTGTTTCATAGAGTAGAGGCTTTATAAATAATTTTATAATTTTTATTTTTCTGAGGAAGTTTTTAATTTTCTGAGGAAATTTTTAATTTTCTGAGGAAGGTTTTAATTTCCTGAAGAAGTTTTAAATTGTATTAAAGTGAGTAATTGTATGGAAGTAATTCTATGAATATTATTAATGTATGAAAGTTATTTATTTTAGGAAAGTAAATAATTTTATGTGTTAGTCAATTTATGAAAATTATTAATTTTATGGAAATTTTCAATTTTATGGAAGTTATTAATTTTATGGAATATCTGTGTAGTGATATAAATATTTATCTACTGAGAAATATAAATATCTATCTACCTAGACATGTAAACATCTATCTACAGAGAGATATAAAAAGTTCTCTATATATTGATATAAATATCTATGTACATATCTGTTTACATTCTTTGTCCAGGTGTGTTTTTCAATCTTTACCAAATTTAAGGAGCTGTTTGGTATAATTTGAGTACAGATCCTTTCTCTGATATGTGTTTTGGAAATTGTTTCTTTCAGTCTGTGGTTCATCTTTTGGTTTTCTGGATAAGGTGTTTCATGTCATGGATACAGTCACCATCCACAGTGTTTTGGAGCCCAAGAAAATAAAATATGCCACTATTTCCATTCCTTCCCTATCTATTTGTCATAAAGTGATTGGACCAGATGCCATGATCTTAGTTTTTTGAATATTGAGTTTTATTCCAGGTTTTTCACTCTCCTTTTCCACCTTCATCAAGAGGTTCTTTATTTCTTCTTTGCTTTCTGCTGATATCATCTGCATATCTGACATTGTTAATATTTCTCCCAACAGTCTCAATTCCAGTTTGTGCTTTATCCAGCGTGGCATTTCGCTTGATGTACTCTGCATAGAAGTTAATTAAGCAGGGTGGCCATATAGAGCCTTGACGTGCCCTTTCCCAATTTTGAACCAGTCCGTTGTTCCATGTCTGGTTCTAACTGTTGCTTCTTGACCTGCAAACGGGTTTCTCAAGAAGCAGGGTGGGTTGTTTGGTATTCCAGTCTCTTTAAGAATTCTCCACAGTTTGTTGTGATCCACACAATCAAAGGATTCAATTCTTTGAAAGTTTAAAATTTTATGATATAAAATATATACCTGCATTTTATATATGACTTATATACCTCTATTTTTATGTATGAGGTATGTACCTATATTGTCATATAAGAGATGTATACAGATATTGTCACATAAGACATACATACCTATATTGCCATATATGAAATATATGACTATTTTCATATATGAAATATATATGGAATACAACTCAGAAAAATAGCAAAATAAAAACAGGACAATTTAAAAAATAGATGATGTCATCAAGAAACAGGCTTTGATGAGGTTTTTAAAAATCACATAATAGTTTTACTCCTTTAACTTTTTCTTTATGTGTGCTCAGTCACTTCAGTTTTATCTGACTCTGTGTGACCGAATGGACTATAGTCTGCTAGGCTCCTCTGTCCATGGGATTCTCCAGGCAAGAATACTGGAGTGCCATGTCATCCTCCAGGAATTTTTGCTTTACAAACAGCTTATCAGTCAAGTCAGCCACTTAATCTAACTACAGGATAAATATGTTTTTTTAAAAACTTAAGTTGCTTCTGTCAATGTTTCTCTGACAAAACATTTTATTTTCATTATCTTTAATGCCTACATATTAATTTCAGTTCACAATGTCCTAAAAATTGAAGTCATTTAGCAATCTTCTAGTTTCAAATTAAGACTTTTGTATGTATTAAGACTTAAGACAGGGTACTTGATTTAGAAGTGTTATCTTAAGTCTCTAAAAGCTTTACTCAAAAGGCACAGCGATTTTCATTATGGTCAATGGACTGGTATTTAAAAATCTACTAAATCAGAACCTCTGGAGTTGCTGTCTGGCAATTTTAGTTAATAAGCTGTCCAGGTAAATCTGAAGCACTGACACAAACTGAAGTTTGAGGACTATTGCCCTGGAAGGCCTGGCAAAACACACATTTTACCAAGTCCAAGTTGTAAGAATTAGTATCATTATAAGTTATACTAAAACTTTCATTCTCTTGGTTAAAGAACAATAGCAAAGGAAAAAAAATATATATATATATATATTTATCTGTAAATATATATGTATATATTCATATATGAAATATATACCTAGGTTTTCATATTTGAATATACTGAATACTACTCAGCTATAAAAAAGATTAAAATAATGGCATTTTTAGCAGTATAATCCTAAAGATTTCATAATAAGTGATGTAAGTCAGAAAGAAAGACAAAGAGAAATACCATATAATATCACTTACATGTGAAATCTAAAGTATGATGCCAATGACCTTATCTATGAAACAGAAACAGACTCAAAAATATGGAGAACTAGAGGTTACCAGGGGGATAGGGTGGTGGAAGGGGCTAGATAGGTGTAGAGGATTAGGAGATAGAAACTACTATGTATAAAATCAATAAACTATAAGGATATATTATACAACACAAGTAAACATAGTCTTCATTTGTAATGCCTTTCAATGAAGTATAATCCACAAAAATAGTGAATCACTATGCTGTATACCCCAAACTAATATAGTATTGTAAATAAACTGTACTTCAATATAAAAAAATGTTGTGGCTATCTACAAAAATAATAAACTAATCAAAAAGAAAAAATAAGCAAACTAAAAATGGGGAAATTTTAAGAGAAGATTCCATCAAGAGACTAATTTGATGAGAATTTAAAAAATCACATAAAGTAGCTTTACTATTGTAATTTTTGCTTTCCAAGAACTTCTTAGTCCAGCCAAGCCAATTAATCTATCTAACACTAAACCTTACCAAGCTAAGGACACTAAGCCCATTTTGTCACCAAGATTTTCCAAGATGTCTCTGGTTGGCAAAAGTTTTTTTTTTTTTAAACTTTATCCTTTCTTGTCACTAATTGTAGCTATGCCAGGAACAATATTGTTCTAGTGGCAATATCATGTGGTCTAACAGGTCTTAAGACCACATTACCAGGGGTTTTCTTTTTAACTGAGCAATTGTTTAAAAAGTTGTGCTATACTTCATCTTGCCAATGTTAAATTCTCATTGGAGAGGAAGTCACTTGTGAGGCTTTTAGCCCCAAAGTCTTCTGTTCTCAACCTAAAGTGCTCCTGTCTTGCATTATTAGGAATTTGGGAACTGCAAAATGAAGAGAGAACTGTGTTGAAGGAGCTAGGAAGTGGCCTGTTTGGAGCAGTTCATCTGGGCAGGTTCAAGGGGCAGTGTGATGTTCTGTTAAGGTGATCAAGGAAGGCTCCAGGTCAGATGATTTCTTCCAGGAGGCCCAGACTGTCAGGTAAGTTTTTTCTGGGGAATCATGGTTTAGCCCTCACCATGAGAGGACTTTCATGCTAACAGTTCTGTGTATAACATCCGTAAGGCCTGAATCAAGAGTCCACATATCATAGAATATATAATGGAATGTTAGTCAGTCGTAAAAATGAAATAATGCTGTTTCAGCAACAAGGATGGATGTAGAGATTAGCACATCAAGTAAAGACAGAGAAAGACAAATATTATATATCACTTATGAGTAGACTCTGAACTATGATGCACATGAATTTCTTGACAAACAAACAGTCTCAGACAGAGAAAACAAACTTAGGGTTTTCAAAGGGGAAAGGGATGGGGGATTAATTAGGAATTTGGTATCAACTGATATACAGTACTATATATAAATAGATAAGGCCTTCCTGTATAGCACAGGGAACTATATTCAATATTTGGAATCACCTAATTAACCTGAAAGCATGTATGTAGGTGTGTTTATATATGTATGTATTATGTATGTTTATATATAATAAACATAAAGTATATTATATCCTATATATATGTAATATATCAAACTGAATCCATTTGGCATGCTCCTGGAACTAGCACAGCAACATGAAACAACTATTCTTCAATTAAAAATATCCCTGTTTTCAATACAGAAAAAGAGTCCACATATCATTGATACAAATATTTGAAGTTTAAATGAATTCAAAATACCATTACACAAAATGCACGTCTTTAAAACTGCTTAAAGATGCGTAACCAAACTCATCACCTTGAGTAACATAACACATGTTCCTATAGTTAGACTAAGAAGAAAGGAAATACTAAATATGTAATAAGTTATCTGTGAAAAAATTGTCAAGTTTACATGTTAAACTTTATTTTACACATCTGAAAAGTAAAGAATCATCCTATAATGCTCCTCTTGTTTATTATTTGAGAAATACAAATCAAATCTACACTGAGGTACCGATTCAAACTGGTCAGAAGGGCCATCATTAAAAAGTCTCCAAATAATGAGTGTTGCAGAGGGTGTGGGGAAAAGGAAACCCTCTGACACTATTGCTGGGAATGTAAATTGGTGCAATCACTGTAGAGAATAGTATGGCAATTCCTCAAAAAAACTAAAACTAGAGTTACCATATGATCCAGCAATGCCACTTGTAGCCAAACATCCAGACCAAGCTATAATTCAAAAAGATACATGCAGTATTCTAAAAGAATTTGTGCCTATCAGTTGCAGATCTGACAAGAAACCTTTACTCTCACATCTAAGATACCAAATTTGTTTTCATATATTGTGTGCTATATTTAGACTCTTGGTTCATACTCCATGTAACCCCATCGTATCATAGTTAAATCCAATTTGAATTTTAGCCTTCGTTTTAGGATATGGTTTCCCTCCAGCAGCACAGGAGACCTCCCTTTTCTCCAGGTCCTGTTTCCCTGGTATGACATTTCAAACCTCAAAAGCTGTTACTTGTTCATATGAATATCAATTGCATACTAGCTCAGTTTGAACAGAGAAACAAAAAGTCAGGGGCCTATGTTTTCTGTTTTCTTCATAGAGAAAAACAAAACTGTTAGAAGAAAAACCACCTGCAGCTCACATGCTCTTTGAGCCACTAATTGTTTGCAGGAATTTTCTCTTATTTCTTTTCAAGTGTGACCTTTTATTCATATAATAAAAAATAACAAAATTAGAAGAAAGTAGTTTGAAATGATGGCTTGCTTCTACCTAGAAAATCTGAACCAAAGGAAACAATGGGAACTGCAAATATCAGGGTGCCAAGTTTTTAAGAATATTTTAGGTTTGCAAATAATAACTACTATGCTTGCAATTTCAACAATATATTTTTATTCTGTTCAAGAATATACTTTTCCAGAAGGGTTCCAGTGTGGCCACCTTCTGCTGGAAACCTGGGATGCTGGAATCTGGCCACTTCCTGTCTGTCTTTAAAGGACACTGGGTTGCACTCTTAGGAAATTCCTGGGTCTCCCCTAGGTCCTGATGATCACGTGGTCAGAGAAATTGGTATCATTGTTGTTTTGCCTGTTGAAATGTTTAATGACACAGATCCTTTCAGTTTCCTGATGTGGGTGAAGTGTGGAGCCCAGTGATGATTTCTTCTTTAGGAAATGTACATCCTAGTTCCCACACGAGGGTGAGCCCCCTGTCCAACAATGAGAGACCCTGCATGTGTGTGACCTGTGCCTCTGGGAGACCAGCTCTAAACTCTTCTGAACCTGAGCAAGTTGTCTACATGGTAGATTGAGACCTCTCTAAGTCCTGTGTACACTAATGATGTTTAGACAAGACCGTGTGCTTTCTGCAATGAGAACATTTAGACCTGACCTTGTACTCTGTGCACCAGGACATGGAGCCCCAGGTAGAGACCTGACCTGGCCTCTGTCCTGGAAAACTCCATGTCTGCATCTGAACGTCAGTGCTCAGATGTCTGGGCTCTGGGGCTGAGGTGGGCTTCTCTGGGTAACCGTGCTCTTCTCTGAGTGGGGTTCCATGGCCCTCCCGGGGGTCAGTGCTGTAGGGCTCCTAGTCTTTCCCCTGCCAGGTTCACCTCCCTGGGGCTCCTGGCGACCCCTCAGGTGGGCTACCTGGTAATTGTTCCAATTTTCCAGCACATTCGGGTTGAGTAGGGAGGCAGGTTCACCTGGTGAATTGGTTCCAGGGCACAGGGATCGGGCAAAAAGTCAATGGGCAGCAGGTGAGGTTGCTGCTCTGGTCTCCTTCCCGTCGACTCTCTCCCCCGAAGAGAACAGAGCTGCCCCTCGTCTTTCAGCCCAGCTCTCCTGTTTTTTTAACACCTCAGCGGGACAAGAAAGAGGGAGCCTGCCAGAACCTAGGTAGTGTGCTCACCTCTAGCATGAGCTTTCAAACGAGTGAAAAATCACATGGTACCAAAGTGAAAACAGGAGGGGCCTGACTTCTCAGGGACATTTGAGGGGAGAGGAGACAGTCCCTACATGTCTTTCTAGGGTCCTAGGAGGTCCCAGGGTCCTGGCTTGTTCACACATTAGGGGCCCACCAACCACAGCCATGGAGTCCTGACCAAGGGGATGTGTGACCCCAGTTTTGGGGGTCTGGGGGCTGTGTGAGACTCACCTCATCTGCATGGGTCAGGATCATGTGTACGAGGATACCACAGACTCAAATCAAAGAAAAAGTGAGGAATATATGAAAGCTTCACTTGTGTTTAGGAATTAATGCTTTATGGTATTCACTTTATACAGGCCTGTGCCTGTTTGCTTCTTTACCCCTGCGGGATTCACCTTCCCTGGGGCTCCTGGATGTTCTTCAGGTGGCTACCTGGGAATTATTCCAATTCACCAGCACGAGGATGGTGGGAAGGGAGGCAGGTTTACCTGGTGAATTGATTGCAGGGCACACGGATCAGGCAAAAATCCAATGGGCGGCAGGTGAGGTTGCTGCTGTGATCTCCTTCCAGTCGACCGCCTCTCCTCAGCAGAGACCAGACCTGCACCTCGTGTTTGTTTTCTCAACACCTCAGTGAAACAAGAAAGGACCAAGTCTGCCAGAAACAAGGTAGTGCGTTCAGCATTGTCATGACAGCTGTAAAAACAGTTACTATCACAGAGAACCAAAGGGAGAAGATGAGGACTTCTCGGGGACAGCCTGGGGGGGAGGAGACCGACCCTACACTTGTTTCCACCATCCCAGGAGATTACAGGAGCCCACTCGTTCCTACTTTAGGGGCCCAACCAGCAGAGACCTGCTGTCCTAACCAAGGGTCGTTGGGACCCCAGTTGCATGGTCTGGGGAGGTGGTGTCACCTTGGAGACTGTGGAAGTGTTTCCCCAGGTACGGGGTCTGGGGATTGTGTGGTCTCACCGCATCCACATGGGTCAGGATCCTGTACCTGAAGACCACATATCTGCTCTTTACCTGCAGCGTGTCTTGTTCCCTTGGAGATTCCCAGTGTCTGAATTGAGGGTGTTGCCCTGATTAACCCATGGCCTTTTCCTTCTCGTCATCTTGTCGCATTCACACGAGGTCAGGCACCTTTGAGTGGGTTGTTGCTCTGTGTTCTGCTGAGTGTAAACCTTTGGTGTCATATTACTATCATAGCATATCCCATATCTAATTCATAGGGGTCACCACTGGTTTCCCCTACACCAATCTCAGGTAATTTGCTTTGTAATTTAATTTTTATTTTATATTGGAGTAGAGTTGATTTCCCTTGTTTTGTTGGTTTTAGGTGTACAGGAACTTGATTTGATTTTACACAGATGTAGGGAAAGAACAAATTAGCCAAGATGGTGATCTCAGGCTCTCTTGCCCCATAGCCTCTTGCTTTTGCCGCACGTTTTGTAATAATATGTAACAGTTGAGATCACTTAAGAGCACTCTGCATGTGCGTCACAAGGTACTCGCTTAACCATGGGCTGCTTTTGTACAGTAAGTACATATAAGCTCCACCTCGAAAGCCCTTGAGGTTATATTAGGTTATGTTATGATGCTGCTATGGCTGCTGCACCAGCCAGGAGAGTATAAATGTGTCCGCAGTTCCTACAGTTCCTCACATTTTCTTCCAGCTTCCCTGCCCACGCCGTGCCTGTCATTGGTTCAATGAATAGCGTGCACAGTGAGATACAGCGATGCAATTGGCACTGTGAGCAGGATCAGCAGGACAATAGAGGTATAGCTATTCATTTTCCATTTTTTCCTCATATAGGTTATTACAGTTTTTTCAGTAGAGTTCCTGATTCTATTGAGTAGGTCCTATTTGATTATCAATTTGATAGATATTAGTGTGTATGTATTAATCCAAATTAATCTATCCCTCCCTTTTAGCTTTCTTTTGATGATCATAATTTGGTTTCCTCAGTCTGTGAGTCTGTTTCTGATTTCTACACTAGCTCATTGGTATGAATTTACAGATTCCCTTGTGTATGATGCCTTACAGTACTTGTCGTTTTGTCTCTGACTTACCTCACTTTGTATGAAAATTTCTCAGGCCATCCATGTTGCTGCAAATGTCATTTTTTCTGTTTTACGGCTGAGTGGTATTCAATTGTATAGCTGTATCACGTGGTCTTCATTTTTCTTCAGTGGACATGTTGGTGGATTCTATGTCTTGGTTATTGTAAATAGTGCTACCCTGAAAATCAAGGAGCACATGTCATTTTGAATGACGAATTTCTCCAGATCTAAGCCTGGGAGTGGGATTGCGGGACCATATGATACCTTCATGTTCAGTGTTTCCAGGAACCTCCATGCTGTTTTCCATAGTGGCTTCACTATTTACAATCCCACCAAGACTGTAGGAGAATTCTCTTTTCTGTACATCCTCCGCAATATTTATGTTTTGTAGATCTTTTCAATTGATGGCTATTGTGACGAGTGTGTGGTGATACCTCATTGTAGTTTTGATTGGCAATGATTTGATAATTTTTGATGTGGAGTATCTTTCCATATGCTTGTATTATTTTATGCTTTGTGAGTACAGTTTACCTCTTGAAACTGGCTTCTTGAAAGCTAGCCCTGTTTGGAATTCTCCAATGATTTACCACAGGACATTTCTTGTGTCAGATGTCCTTTAAAGCCCTGTTGGACTTTTGACTAGTAAGAGACCTTCAGCACCTGTTTTACTGGGTGTCTGTTAATCTGACCCAGCTAACTGCTCCCTGCTCCCTGTCAACTTTTTTTGGTAACCATGAGATTCTTTTCCAAGTCTGTGAGGCTATTTCTCTTTTGTAATGAATTCATTTATACCCATTTTTTATATCACCAGAAATGATATCCTATGATAACTGTCTTTCCTGTCTCACTTCACTTAGTATGATCATCTCGAGTTTCTTCCCTGTAACTGGAAATGGCATTTTTCATCCTTGTTAATTTCTGAGTAATACTGCATTGTGTATATGTACCCCATCTTCTGTATCCATTCACCCGTCCTTCTGCACTTAAGTTGCTTCCCTGTCTTGGCTAACATAACTAGTGCTGCCATGATTGTTGGGCAGCAGTTATCTTTTAAAAATTTTGGTTTTTTCCAGATCTACGTCTAGGTATAGGATTGCTGGGTCACTTGGTACTTCTATGTAGTTTTTTAGAGAACCTCCATAATGTTCTCCCTAGTGGTGTACCCGTCTACATTCCCACCGACAGTGGGAGTGTTTTCTTCTCTCCACACTTTCTACAGATTTTACTGTAAATTTTTTGAGATGGTCATTCTGGTCGATGTGATGTGATATCTCATTGGACAATTGATTTGCCTTTTTCTAAGAACTAGTGAGGCTAAGTATCCTTTTTTGTGTTTTATGGCCATCTCTATGCCTTCTTTGGAGAAATGTGAATTTAAACCTTTGGCTTATTTTTTATCGGAATGTTTGGTTTTTGATATTGCACTGTCGAGTTGTTTGTACGTGTTGGAGATAAATTCCCTGTGGGTATCTTAGTTTGTAAGAATCTTTTCCATTCTGAGGGTTGTCTTTTTCTTCCACTGATGGCGTGTCATTTGCTGTGCAAATGCTTTTTTAAAACATTTATTAATTCCATTTGTTTATTTTTGTTTTATTTGTCCTGAATAAAATGTGGATCAAAAAAGACTTTGTGGCATTTTATGTCAAAGTGTGTTTTTTGCTTTTTTCCTTAAGAGTTTCATAGTACCTGTCCTTTTATTTAGACCTTTAACCTATCTGCGGTTTATATTTGTGTATGGTGTTAGGGAGTCGTCTAATTTCATTCTCATTTTCATGCTAAGGAATCTGTCTGGTGTCCTCCATGATGGCTGCTCCCAATTTCCATCCCCAGAATCTGTAGGAGGGCTCCCTTTGCTCTATACTCTCTCCAGCATTTATTGTTTGCAGAGTTTCTGCCTAGGGCCATTCTGACCTGTGTGAGGTGATACCTCATTGAAGTTTTTATTTGCATTTCTCTCATACTTAGCGATGTTAACATCTCTCCATACATTTACAACACTGTGCATTAAACTTACTTATTCAAATTGGCTTCTTGAATGCCTGACCCATTTTGAATATTTTTCTGACGACCTCTTTTAGGATATTTCTTGAGGATGGTGCTTTTTACTTACAATCAGGTGGCTCAGACGGTAAAGCTCCGCCTACAATGCGGGAGAACACGGTTCAACTCCTGAATAGGGAAGATCTCCTGGAGAAGGAAATGGCAACCCACTCCAGTATTCTTGCCTGGAGAATCCCATGGATGGAGGAGCCTGGTAAGTTACAGTCCATGGGGTTGCAAAGAGTCGGACATGACTGAGCGACTTCACTTTCACTTTCCCCAGACATTTTGAATATGAAGTGCCCACGAGCAAAGGTTTCAAAGTTGTTGTTACGGGAAATGGCCACAAGGTGGCAGCATGTCTTTATGCCCAGCTCTGGTTACTGGGGGAACCAGAGCCTTGGAGAAAGTCCTGTTCCTGGGTTGTCAAGAGTGGAAAGTGCCAGAAGAAACACCCATTCTTCTTGTGTCCCATTCTTCTTCCTTACCCCTGTCCCCTGGACACATCCCAATTCCTGCAACACCACTCTGGGGAGGGTGCTTTCATCCATAGGTGGGAGGACCCAAAGGAAGGAGGCTGGAGGTGGGAACCCCAGCACCAGGAGACATGGAGCCCCCGGGGCTTTTCAAAGCTCTTCCAGCCCAGAGGCTCCTTTGGGTGCAGTAGGTGTAGTTTCACTGCAGGAGGACTTGTCTGGATCTGGAGGTTGTGGGACCGTGCAGAGAGGAGCAGGCTCACCAGGTCCACGGGGCAGGGCTCGTTGGCTGGCACACTCCCCAGCTCCGTCAGCCCCATGACAGTCCATCCTTGGGAACCAAGTCTGCCCAGGTCACCAAGGCCTGAGGGGAATAGAGTCAGAATTCTCTTTTTATAATTTGTATTTTGTATTGGTGTGTAGGTGACTTACAATGTTGTAGGGTCTATTTGTTTGTTTTTTGTTAGGTGGACAGCAACATGATTCACTTATGCATAGATGTGTACATGTACTTTTTGGGTTCTCTTCCCATATAGTTTATTATGCAGTGTGGAGCAGAGGCCCTCACTGATTTTTTGTAAAGAGTAGTGTGTGTATGTTCGTCTCCACCTGCTCATTTCTCGATGCCCATCACATTTCCCTTTTGGTAACTCTAAGGTGCTTTGCTATGTTGTGAGGGTTTCTGTTTGGTAGAGAAGTTCATTTGTATCCATCGTTAGGTTTCAGCACTAAGTGATATCACATGATGCTTGTCTTTCTTTGTCTCCCGTCACTTAGTATGATTGTCTCTACTTCTTCCTTATTGCTGGACATGGCATGATGTCACCCTTTTATGGCTGAGTAATAATGCACCGTGTGCATGTACCCCATCTTGTTTATCCATTCATCTGTCCTTATCCACTTAGGTTGCTTCCATGTCTTGGCTGTTGTACATAGTGCTTCCTTGAACATTTCGTGCACCTGTCTCTTAAAATAATGGTTTTCTCTGAATCTATGCCCAGGAATGGGATTGCTGGTCCTATGGTACTTCCCTGTTTAGTATTTAATGAACCTTTGTCCGGTTCTCCTTTGTGGATTAGCTGACTTTCATTCCCACCAACAGGGAGGAGGGTTCTTTTTCCTTCATATCCTCTCCAGCATTTATTGTTATTGATTTTTTGATACTGACCATTCTGACCTTGTGAGGTCACATTGTACTGCTGATCCACAGTTTTCTAATGCTTGTAGATGCTGATCATCTTTTCATGTGGTTCATTGCCTTCTCTGTCGTCTTTGAGAAATGTCCACTTAAATCTTGTTCCCCTATTTGATTGTGTTGTTTCTTTGATATTGAGGTGCATAAGTTATTTGTGTATTTTGGAGATAAATTCCTTGTGGGTGTCTTTGTTTGCAAACATTAGTTTCGTTATGAGGTTTGTCTTTTTGTTTATGGTTTCCTCTTCTGTTACAACACTTTTAAGGGTAATTAGGTCCCATTCTTCATGGTGGTGTTACAGAAAGTGGCCGCTAGGCGGCAGCACTTCTTCATGCACACACCATTTCAGTTTTTTCTTATCATTTTCTTGTTACATTACTTTGGAATAGAGTTCATATCTGATCTTGCGTTTGTTTCAGGTGTAGAGGATCTCGATTCAGTTACGCATAGCCATTTATCTGTTCTCTTTCTGGTTCTTTTTCGCATATAGGTGATTGCAGTGTAGTCAATAAGCTTCCCTCTGCTTTTTAGTATTTACTATGGATCATTTATTTGATATATATCAACATATATGTTACCAAACTCTTATTTTATCCAGACTGTATCTGGAGGTTGGGGTCTCTGCAGGGGGCAAGAGGCACTCTACCTGCTACCTACTCCAGGCTCCCTCAGTGCCAGGGCATTCCAGCATAGGTACCCCAAGCAATCGGGATCCAGGAATGTGACACCAGCTTGTGTCACTGTGGCCTGAGGGGAGCAGAGTCAGCATTTTTAAAATGTTTTTATTCTATAATTTGAATTGAAGTATATTGGTGAATTACATTCTTGTGGGGTTTCCCCCCCTTTTTCAGTCTAACGCAAAGTGATTCAGTCCTACATAGATGTACATATGGGTTTTGGGGGGGTTATTTTCCATATAGGTTATTACAGA
Organism: Muntiacus reevesi; assembly: GCF_963930625.1. NCBI lineage: Eukaryota > Metazoa > Chordata > Mammalia > Artiodactyla > Cervidae > Muntiacus > Muntiacus reevesi. The sequence goes on along the minus strand of NC_089263.1, from coordinate 24,214,360 downwards.
GAGTTGCATACGTTTCCTTGTGTTGCACAGTGGGTCGTGGCGACTTATTTTATAGATAGTAGTGTGCATGTTGGTCTGAAGCAACTCATTTCTCCCTGACTCACCTCATTCTTTCTTGGTTACTAGAAGTTTCTTTCCAAAGTCTGAGAGGTTGTCTCTCTTTGGGAAAGAAGTTCATTTGTATCCATCTTTAAATTGCACCTGGAAGTGATATCATGCAATCTCCTTTACTCCACTTGGAATGATCATCTCTACTTTCTATTTTTTTTTCTTCTTAAGCACAGTATTTTATTTATTTTTATTAGTTGGAGGCTAATTACAATATTGTAGTGGTTTTTGCCATACATTGACATGAATCAGCCATGGATTTACATGTGTTCCCCATCCTGAACCCCCCTCCCATCTCCCTCCCCATCCCATTCCTCTGGGTCATCCCAGTGTACCAGCCCCGAGCACTTGTCTCATGCATCCAACCTGGACTGGCGATCTCACTCTTGATTTTATACATGTTTCGATGCTGTTCTTTCAGATCATCCCACCGTTGCCTTCTCCCACAGAGTCCAAAAGTCTGCTCTATACATCTGTGTCTCTCTCTCTGTCTTGCATATAGAGTTATCGTTACCATCTTTCTAAATTCCATATATATGTGTTAGTATACTGTATTGGTGTTTATCTTTCTGGCTTACTTCACTTTGTATATGGGCTCCAGTTTTAGCCATCTCATTAGAACTGATTCAAATGAATTCTTTTTAATGGCTGAGTAATATTCCATTGTATATATGTATCATAGCTTTCTTATCCATTTGTCTGCTGATGGGCATCTAGGTTGCTTCCATGTCCTGGCTATTATAAACAGTGCTGCGAAGAACATTGGGGTACACGTGTCTCTTTCAGTTCTGGTTTCCTCAGTGTGTATGCCCAGGAATGGGATTGCTGGGTCATATGGCAGTTCTATTTCTAGTTTTTTAAGGAATCTCCACACTGTTCTCCATAGTGGCTGTACTAGTTTGCATTCCCACCAACAGTATAAGAGGGTTCCCTTTTCTCCACACCCTCTCCAGCATTTATTGCTTGTAGACTTTTGGATAGCAGCCATTCTGACTGGCGTGTAACGGTACCTCATTGTGGTTTTGATTTGCATTTCTCTGATAATGAGAGATGTTGAGACTACTTTCTTTTCTATAGCTGTTCTTGGCATTATTTCCTACTTCTTTATGGTTGCGAAATACTGCATTTTGTCCATCATCTGGATCCATTCATCTGTATTTTCTACAATTAGCTTGCTTCCCAGACTTGGCTATTGTACCTTGTGGGGCCGAGATTCCAAGGGTACCTGTGTCTTTTAAATTTTGGAATTACTCCAGAAGCGTGCCCAGGCATGGGATTGCTGGATCCTATTGTTGTGGAATATCTATTAAAGTTACAGATTTCTGTGTATATTGGAGAAGAACATTTCTGTGTATAAGGCGTGGAAGAAAGGAAGAAGGAAGGCAGGAGGTAATCCTTGTGGATTATCTAAATCATATATATATTTGTGTTTGCATCTCATACTCCCTTTTTGTATTGTAAATTACTTTGCCTGTATCTCTTTCATTTTACCTAGAAGGAACATCACCTGCTATTTTCTTCACTGTTGCTGACTTAATTTAGTGTATGATCCTCAAAAGTCCATCCTTGTGGGAAAAATTGGAATAATTTTATAATTTCAGTGGTAGTTTTTCATGTCTGAGTAATTGTCCACTGTACATATGTACCACATTTCTTTAAGATTTAACCTGTTAATGGACTTCTTCTTGGGTCTGTATCTTGAGTACTGGAGGTACCACTGCAGTGAACGTTGGAGTACATGTGTCATTTTGAATGATGTTTTCTTCCATAGTATATGCCCAGGTGTAGATGTTAAAATCTTAGGCTAAGCTCTCTTGAAATTTTCTGTTTGCCTGTTGAAGCTGCCCTTTCTAGTGGCTGTTGCCAATGTCCACTCCCATGGAGCGTGTAGGGAGTGTTCCATGATCTCCCAGCTCTCTCCCCCATTTACTGCTTGCAGACAGGATGGACATCCTGCCAGGCGGGATTTGATTTCCTGTTGTCATTTTGGTTGACATTTCTCCCGTAGTAATTAGGGATGCTGAGCATATTGCCCTGTGGTTGTGTGTGTGTTTTTCCCTTAAAGGGTGTGAGGAAAGTCTACCTGTTGCAGTTGGCTTCTTGAAAGTTGGTTGTGTTTGGAATTTATTTATGCAATACCAATAACGGGACCTTTCCTGAGGACAGCTGTCAGTCACAGCCCCCCGCCAGGCCTTGTGAATCGGAGTGAAGATGCCAGTAAGCACCGGTTACTAGCAAGTTGCAGTTACAAGAAATGACCACAAGGCGGCAGCACTTCTCCATACCAACCCTGAAACAACCACAGTTTTAGGAATAGTTGGCTTCCTGGGTTGTGCATTAGAGAGGGATGTGCCTGAGCAAACACCCAAGGGTTTAAATATCACTACTACTTCCCACTAAAGCTTTTCCCCTTCCCTCCAGACTCATCCTTCCTTGGGGTACTGCTCCTTGCTGAGGTGCCTAAGAGGCTGCACTCTGAGGAAGCAGGCTTCAGCTAGGGACCCAGCGCCAGGGCCCTGGATTCTTAGTGACTTTACCCTGGTTGTCGAGGCCAGAGGGTCAGGCCACCATCGTTGGGGTGCACTAGGGAGTCTGGTCCAAGCCAGAGAAAAGCAGATAGTACAGGTTTAAGAGGAGTCTCAATGCAGGGCACCCTACCAGGCTGTATCGGCCCCACCCTAGTCCAGCTCTGGGTCTCAAGCCTATTCAGGTTCCAGGGGTCAGATAGCATCCCAAGTCAGGGAGGTTGGCGGGAATAAACTAGGCATTACTTTTCTTTCCTTTAATCTCAAGCCAATGGTATGTTGAAGTGTAGCTGATTTGCAGTTTTGTGCTTGTCCTCAGTGTACAAGGGACTGATCCAGTTATGACATATACTTACAGCATAGTTGTACTTAATTTTTTTTTTTGCCATAGAGGTTATTAAGCAAGGTGGAGTAAATTTCTCAGTGCTAAACATCCCACTCCTTGTGGAATGTCTGTTAGAGATACAGATATTTTGTATATGCGCAAGATATGAAGGAAGGAGATAGTCCTTTTGGATTATCTATTACAGTTACAGATTTCTATGTATATGTTAGAGATAAATATTTCTCTGTATATGTACATGGAAGGAAAGACAAAAGAAAAGGGAGGAGGAAGGTAGGAGATAATCCCTGTGAATTACCTAGTAAAGATTTCTCTGGGTATGTTAGAGATAGATTTCAGTGCATATGTGGAAGGAAGGAGATAATTCTTGTGGATTGTGTATTATAGATACTGATTTCTATGTATATATTAGTACCAACCTCCTAATTCATACATGGTCCTTTCATTTTTTGGAAAGCTTTGTGTTTGAATCTTAGTGTCTCTTGTTGTGTGGTAAATTACTTCCCCTGTATGTCTTTTTTTTTTTTTTTTTGCAGAGAAGGGATATCATCAGCTATATTTTTTCTATGTTTCTGAGTACACTAAATATATGATCCTTTAACATCCATCCTCATCTGGACCAATGGCATAATTTCATGGTGGATTTTCATGTCTGAGCAAAAGCTTAAGGTATACATGTACCACATTCCTTTAAGATTTAATTTTTCAATGGAATGTTTCTTTGGTCTGTGTGTTGACTGTTGGAAGTGACACTGCAGTGAACACTGGGGTGCATGTGTCATTTGAATGATTTTTTTTTTTTGTATTATTGGCTCAGGTGTGAGTATTAAAATCCTAGGCTTAACTCTCTTAAAATTTTTCATTGTTGCCTGTGGAGGCTGTCCTTTCCAGGGGCTGTTGCCAATGTCCATTCCCATGGAGCATGTAGGGGGATTCCATCATCTCCAGTTCTCTCCCCCATTTACTGTTTGCTTACAGTCAGGATAACCATTCTCTCAGATGGAATTTGATTACATGTCATTTTGATTGGTATTCTTCCTGTAATAATTAGGGATGCTGAGCATCTTGTCCTGTGACTGTCTGGTATTTTTTTCTGTTTTTTTTCTTAAAGGATGTGAGAAAACTTTACCTGTTACAACTGGCTTCTTAAAAGTTGATTGTGTTTGGAATTTATGTCTGCAATACCCACCATAGGACCTTTTCTGAAGGCAGTTGTCATTAATAGCCCCACATATGTGTGTGCATGCTAAGTCGTTTTAGTCGTGTCCTACTTTGTGCAACTCCATGGGCTGTAGCCTGTGAGGTTCCTCTGTCCATGGGATCCTCCAGACCAGAGTACTGGTGTTTCCATGCCTTCCTCCAGGGGATCTTCCCTACAGGCCTTGTGAATTGGAGACACCAGTAAGCGCCTGTGGCCAAGTTGTAATTACAGGAAATGTCCCCAAGGCGGCAGTACTTCTTCATGCCAACTCTGGTTCCATCTGCAGCCAGATTCTTGGGGAAAGTAGGCTTCCTGGATGGTGAATTAGAGTGGAAGATGCCTGAGCAAACACCCAAGGGCCTGAGTCTCACTACTTCTTCCCCCTGAAGCTTCACCCCTCCCCTCCAGACTCATCAGTACCTGGGGAACGGCTCCCTGGTGGGTGCCTAAGAGGCTGCCCTCTCAGGAAGGAGGCTTCAGCTGGGGACCCCAGTACCAGGAGACCTGGTTCCCGGTGCGGTTACCCTGGTTCTCAAGACCAGAGGGTCAGGCCACCATTGTTGGGGTGCACCAGGGATTCTGGTCCCAGCTAGAGGAAACCAGACAGTACAGGCTTAAGAGGAGTCTCTATGAAGAGCACCTTGCAGGGTTGTCTTGACCCCACCCCAGTCCAGCCCTAGGACTCTAGTCTACTCAGCTTCCAGTGATAGGATAGCAACCCAAGTCACGGTGGTCAGAGGGAATAAACTAGGCGTTACTGTTCTTTCCTTTAGTCTCATACTGATGCTATGTTGAAGTACACTTGATTTGCAGTGTTGTGCTTGTCCTAAATGTGCAATGGACTGATTCAGTTTTATATATGTATGTATTTGTGTGTGTGTGTGTGTGTATATACACATACAGCATATTTGTACTTTTAAAAAATTCTTTTGCCATAAGGGTTATTGAACAAGTTCGAGTAAGGTTCTCTGTGTTGAACACCACGTGCCTGTGGAACATTTATTAAAGTTAAACCTTTTTCTGTTCATGTGCAAGGAAGGAAGGAAGGAGATTAACCTTGTGATTATACTTGTGGATTATCTATTACAGATAGAGATTTCTCTGTATATGTTAGAGATAGAAATTTCTGTGTATATTTGGAAGGAAGGAAAGAGATAATCCTTCTGGATTATCTATTACAGATACAGATTTCTGTGTATATGTTAGCCCTGATCTTCTAATTCATCCTTTTTCTTTCGCTTTTTCTTGGAACCTTCTGATTGTGTTTGAATTCTCAGAGTCACTTACTGTGTTGTAAATTTGTTCCTTTGTATCTGTTTTAAAATTTTGCCTACAAGGGTCATCATATGCTATTTTCTTTCTCTGTCTGGCTGACTTCACTTAGTTTATAATCCTCCAGGGCTGATTCTTGTGACAGTTTGTTGCATAATTTAATAATTTCAGTAGCCATTTTTCATGGCTGATAGTAATCCATTGTATATTTGTACCACATCTTTAACTTGTAATCTGTCAAAAGACATCTTGCTGGTTTTGTGTTTTGACTGTTATAACTAGTACAGCAGTGAACATTGGAGTGCATGTGACTTTTTGAATGACAGTTTTCTCAGATATAGGCCCAGGTATGGGTATGTCTGATCATGGACTGAACTCTCTTGGAATTTTATTTTCAGGCCTATGGAGGCTGTCCTTTCTAGTGGCTGTTTCAATGTTCTTTCCCGCCGACCACGTAAGGGGGTTCCTCTTCTCCCATCTCTCTCCTGCATGTAATATTTGTAATCTTGTGAGAATGCCCATTCTGACAGGTGGGATGTGATTTCTTGTCATTTTGATTGACATCATGTTTAGGAATGTAGAGCATCTTGTCCTGTGGCCTTTTTTTTTTTTTTTTTTTCCCTTTTCGTTAAAAGGTGTAAGGAAAATTTACAGGTTACAGTTGGCTTCTTGAAAGTCAGTCGTGTTTGGAATTTATTTCTGCAATACCAGCCCCAGGACCTTTCTAGAGGGTGGCTGTCATTAATAGCCCCAACTGAAAGTGAAAGTAAAGTCGCTCAGTCGTGTTCCACTCTTTGTGACCCCGTGGACTGTACTCCTCCGTCCATGGGATTCTCCAGGCAAGAATACTGGAGTGGGTTGCCATTTCCTTCTCCAGAGTATCTTCCCGACTCAGGGATCGAGCCGAGGTCTCCCGCATTGCGGGCAGGCACAGGCAGACGCTTTAACCATTAAGCCAAGGGAAGGCCAACACCCCCAAAGGGCCTTGTGAATTGGAGGTGCTCATAAGTACCAGAGATCAAGCTGTAGTTATAGGAAATGGCCACAAGGGGGCAGCACTTTTCATGCCCAATTCTGGTTCCTTGGGCGGTCTGATCCTTAAGGAAAGTCAGCTTCCTGTGCGTGGATTAGAGTGGAATGTGTCAGAGCAAACACCCAACGGCTTGTGTCTCACTGCTTCTTCCCCCGAAAGCTCCACACCTCCCCTCCAGACCCATCCATACCTGGGCCAGTGCACCGGGTGAGGTGCCTAGGAGGCTGCGCTCTCAAGAAGGAGGCTTGAATAGGGGTCCCCAGCACCAATTAGACTTGGTCCAGGTTACTTTTCCAGACTTGAGGCCAGATGGTCAGGTTGACCATCCTTTGCTCTGGTCCCAGCCAGAGCAAACCAGACAGTACTCAATTAAGGCCACCCTGCCCAGGTGTTCAGCCCCACTCCAGGGCAGTCAGGGTTCCAAGGCTGCTCAGACTTCCGGGATGGGATAGCCCAAGGCAGGAAGGTGGGAGGAAATTAACTAGGCATTGCTTTTCTTTCCTTTTCTTTAATCTAATGCCAATGCTATATGGGAATATAGTTGATTTGCCGTTTTTTGCTTGTCATCAGTATTCAATCACCTGATTCTGTTATGACTTATGTTTATATACAGCATATCTGTTCTTTTTTGGATTGTTTTGCCCTAGAGATTATTGTAGAATTTCGAGCAAAGTTCCCTGTGCTGAATAACAGGTGTTTTTTGGAGTATCCGTTAGATATACAGATTTCTGTGTAAATGTGGATGGAATGAAGGAAGGAGATAATCCTTGCAAATTGTTTATTACAGATACAGATTCCTGTGTATATGTTAGAGATGCAGATTTTGTGTTTATATGGGAGGGAGGAGCAAGGAAGGAGATAGATAGATATTCCTTGTGGATTATCTACTGAAGATACTGATTTATGTGTATATGAAAAAAGGAAGGAGGTAATCCTTGTGGATTTTCTATTATAGATACAGATTTCTGTGTATACATTAGAGATACAGATTCTTTATATTTGTGGAAGGTAGGTAGGAGATATTTCTTGTGGATTATCTATTACAGATTCATGTTCCTGTTTATATGTTAGTCCCAATTTTCTAATTCATCCCTAGCCCTTTACTTGTTTTTTTTTGGGGGGTGGGGGAACACTTTCTGTTTGAATACTCAGTCTCTTTTTATGTCGTAAATTAGTTCCATTGCATCTCTTTTTTCATTTTGCATAGAATGGAGATAGTGTACTATTGTCTTTCCTTGACTGGTTGACTTGGTTAGTGTTAAGATTCTTCCAGGTCCATCCCTGTGGCAACCAGGGGCACAGTTCCATAATTTCAGCGGCGGTTTCTCATGGTCCATTGTCTGCATGTGCTGCGTCTTCTTTAGCTTCAATCTGTCAGTGCACATTTTCCTGGGTCTGTGTTTTGCTGTTGTAAGTAGGGCTGCAGTGAATGTTGGGGTGCATGTGTCTTTTTGAGTGGTGATTTTTCAGATATAAGCCCATGTGGAGGTATGTCGGATTCGAGGCTTAGTTTTTCTGAAGATCTTTTTCTAGCATGTGGAGGCTGTACTTCCAGGGCTGTTGGCAATCTCCATCCCCACTGACTGTGTCAAGTAGGTTCTGTCACTACCCAGCTCTCTCCTGCATGTATTGTGGCAGACTTGTGAGAATGGTCATTCTGATAGGTTGGATTTGATTTCTTGTTGTCATTTTGATTGGTATTTCTCCTGTAATAATTTGGGATGCTGAGCATATTATCCTGCGACAGTTTGGGGTTTTTTTCTTACAGGTGTGAGGAAAATTTACCTTTTGCCATTGGCTTCTTGAAAGTTGGTTGTGTTTGTAATTTATTTCTGCAATATTCATTGCAGGACCTTTCCTGAGGGTGTGCATATCTGTGTGCTAAGTCACTTCAGTCGTGTCCCACTATTTGTGATCCTATGGACCACAGACCACCAGGCTCCTCTGTTCATGGGGTTCTCCAGGCAAGAACACCGGAGTGGGTTGTCATACCCTCCTTCAAGGGATCGTCCTGACCCAGGGGTCAAACCAGTGTCTTTATGTCTCCTGCATTGGCAGGCAGTTCTTTACCACTAGTGCCACCTGTGAAGCCCCAGTAGAATCCTAAAGAGTCCTTAACAACTCACCTAGTCAGACAGAAAGAGGTCAAGCTGCATCACCAGGGCAAACTGTTAAACCTTAAATGGAACGGTCACACTGAGGCCTGAGATGTGGGAAGCGTCTGTTGACATGGTGGTCTCACTGTGTGTGTGCCTCCTTGGCTGTGATTGTATTGGCTCAAGGAACAGGTTTTATTGGTCCCACCAGAAGCCTTCCCTTTGAAGGGACAAGTATACATCTTTAAAACTGCTCAAAAATGAAAAACTGAGTGTATCACCTTGAGTAACATGATAATGCATGTCCCTATAGTTAGACCAAGAAGAAAGGAAACAACTAAATATTTCATAAATCCTTATCTGTGAAAAAATTGTCAAGTTGAGATGTCAAACCTAATTTATTTTACACATCTGAAAATTAAAGACTCATCTTGAATGCTCCTCATTGTTAATTATTTAAGAAATGCAAATCAAAATTTCAGTGAGGTACCACCTCAAACTGGTCAGAATGGCCATCATTTAAAACTCTCCAAATAACAACTGTTGCAGAGGGTGTGGAGAAAAGGTCACCCTCCTACATACTTTGTGGGAATGTAAATTGGTACAGTCACTGTAGAGAACAGTATGGCGGTTCCTAAAAAAAAACTAAGAATAGTTACCATATGATCTAACAATCCCACTTCTAGCCATACATCCAGACAAAGCCATAATTCGAAAAGATACATGCAGTATTCTAAAAGAATTTGTGAATACCAGCTGCAGATCTGACAAGAAACCTTACTCTCATATCTGAAATGTCGAATTTGTTTTCACATATTGTCTGCTATATTTAGACTCTTGGTTCATACTCCATGTAACCCCATAGTGTCATAATTAAATCCCATTTGAATTTTAGCCTTATTTTTCGGATGTGGTTTCCCTCCAGCAGCCTAGGAGCATTCCCATTTCTCCAGGTCCTGTTTCCTTCTATGACCTGTTACTTGTTGATATAAATGTCAATTTCTATCTAGCTCAGTTTGAACAAAGAAGCAAAAAATCAGTGGGCCTAAGTTTTCTGTTTTCTTCATGGAGAAAGATGAAACTGTTAGAGAAGATTAAGTCCCTGCAGCTCCTATGCTCTTTGAGCCATTCATTGTTTGCAGGAGTTTGATTTTATTGTCAAGTGTGACCCTTTATTCATATAATAACAAATAACAGAATTAGAAGAAAGTAATTTGAAATGATGGCTTGCTTCTACCTAAAAAATCTGAACCAAAGGAACAATGGAAACTGCAAAATCATGGTTCCAAACTTTTAAGAATATTTAAGGTTTGCAAATAACTAGTATTAATTAAGCTAGGAATTAAACCAATATATTTTTATTCTGATAAAGAATGTACTTTTCCAGAAGACTTCCAGTGTGGCTGCTTCCTGCTGAAAACCTGGGATACTGGAATCAGGCCACTTCCTGTCTGTCTTTATAGGACATGGGGAGGCACTGTAAGAAATTCCTGGATCTCCCCATAATGTGGCCAGAGAAATTTGTAACATTGTTGTTTTGCCTGTTGAAATGTTTAATGACACAGATCCTTTCAGTTTCCTGATGTGGGTGAAGTGTGGAGCCCAGTGATGATTTCTTCTTCAAGAGATGTGCATCCTACTTCCCACACGAGGGTGAGCCCCGTGTCCAACGATGAGAGACCCTGCTTGTGTGTGACCTGTGCCTCCTGGGAGACCAGCCCTGAACTCGTCTGAACCTGACCAAGTTCTGTCTACACGGTAGGTTTAGACCTCTCTAAGTCCTGTGTACACTAATGATGTTTAGACAAGACCATGTACTTTCTGCGATGAGAACATTTAGACCTGACCTTGTACTCTGTGCACCAGGACATGGAGACCCGGGTAGAGACCTGGCCTGGCCTCTGTCCTGGAAAACTCCGTGCCTGCATCTGAACGCCTGTGCTCAGATGTCTGGGCTCTGGGGCTGAGGTGGGCTTCTCTGGGTAACCGTGCTCTTCTCTGAGTGGGGCTCCATGGCCCTCCCGGGGTCAGTGCTGTAGGGCTCCTAGTCTTTCCCCTGCCAGGTTCACCTCCCTGGGGCTCCTGGCGACCCCTCAGGTGGGCTACCTGGTAATTGTTCCAATTTTCCAGCACATTCAGGTTGAGTAGGGAGGCAGGTTCACCTGGTGAATTGGTTCCAGGGCACAGGGATCGGGCATAAAGTCAATGGGCAGCAGGTGAGGTTGCTGCTCTGGTCTCCTTCCCGTCGACTCTCTCCTCCGAAGAGAACAGAGCTGCCCCGCGTCTCTCAGCCCAACTCTCCTGTTTTCTCAGCACCTCAGCGGGACAGAGCCTGCCAGAACCGAGGTAGTGTGTTCACGTCTAGCACGAACTTTCAAACCAGCAAAAATCACACAGAACCAAAGTGAAAACAGGAGGGGCCTGACTTCTCAGGGACAATTGTGGGGAGAGGAGATGGACCCTAGACTTCTTTCTAGGGTCCCAGGAGGCCCCAGGGTCCTGGCTTGTTCACACATTGGGGGCCCACCAACCACAGCCATGGTGTCCTGACTGAGGGGATGTGTGACCCCAGTTTGGAGGTCTGGGCACTGTGTGAGTCTCACCCCATCTCCATGGGTCAGTGTCACATGTGTGGGGAGACCACAGACAAAACTAAGAAACAGGGAAGAATACATGAGAGCTTCACTTGTGTTTAGGAATTAATGCTTTACGGTATTCACTTTATACAGGCCTGGGTCTGTTTGCCTCTTTACTCCCATGATGCTCCCCCTCCCTGGGGCTCCTGGCTGTTCCTCAGGTGGCTACCTGGGAATTACTCCAATTCACCAGCACGAGCATGGAGGGAGGGGAGGCAGGTTTACCTGGTGAACTGAATGCAGGGCACACGGATCAGGCAAAAATCCAGTGGGCAGCAGGTGAGGTTGCTGCTGTGATCGCCTTCTAGTCAACCGTCCCTCCTCAGCAGAGACCAGACTTGCCCTCATCTCCCAGCCCACTGGCGTGTTTTCTCAACACCTCAGTGGAACAAGAAAGGACCGAGCCTGTCGGAACCACGGCACTGTGCTGAAGATTATCATGACAGCTGTGAAAAGAGTTAATACCACACAGAACCAAAGGGAAAAAGGAGGACTTCTCTGGGAGAAGTGTGGGGAGAGGAATCTGACCCTACACTTCTACCATTCCAGGAGGCTACAGGAACCCACTTGTTTCCATCTTAGGGGCTCAACCAGCAGACACACCGTGTCCTAACCAAGGGTCGTGGGACCCCAGGTGCAGGGTCTGGGGATTGTGTGGGTCTCACCCCATCCACATGGGTCATGAATCTGTACCCAGAGACCCTATATCTGCTCTTTACCTGCAGTGTGTCTTGTCTCCTCAGAGATTCCCAGCATCTGAATTGAGGGTGTTGCCTTGATTAACCTGTGGTCCTTTTTCTTCTCTTCACCATGTCACATTCACATGAGGTCAGGCACCTTGCTGCTGTGTTCTTCAGAATGAAAACCTTTGGAGGTGTCGCATTAATATCATAGCATATCACGTGTCTAATTCATAGGTCACCACTGTCTACTTTCCCCTTCACTAAGCTAAGGTAATTTTTTATTTTATAGTGGAGTAGAGTTTATTTTCATTGTTTCATTGGTTTTAGGTGTACAGGAATTTGATTTGATTTTACATAGATATACATCTATTTCTTTTCCTTTTTGTTCCTCATATAGGTTATTACAGTTCAGTAGAGTTCACTGTTCTATTCAGTAGATTCTATTTGATTATCAGTTTGATAGCTATTAGTGTATGTATTTTAATCTGAAACTCTTAATTTATCCCTTTTAACTTTCTTTAAAAATTAATTATTTTAATTGGAGGCTAATTACTTTACAATATTGTGGTGGGTTTGCCATACATTGACATGAATCAGCTACGGGTGTACATGTGTTCTCCACCCTGAACCCCCTTCCCACCTCACTCCTCATCCCATCTTTCAGGGTCATCCCAGTGCGCCAGTACTGAACGCCCTGCTTCATGCATCAAGCTTGGACTGGTCATCTATCTCACATATGGTAATATACATGTTTCAGTGCTATTCTCTCAAATCATCCCCCGCTTGCCTTCTCTGAAAGAGTCCAAGAGTCTGTTCTTTATATCTGTATCTCTTTTGCTGTCTTGCATATAGGGTCATTGTTACCATCTTTCTAAATTCCATATACATGCATTAATATACTGTATTTGGTGTTTTTCTGTCAGACTTACTTCACTCTGTATAATAGGCTCCAGTTTCATTCACCTTATTAGAACTGATTCAAATGCATTCTTTTTAATAGCTGAGTAATTAACTTTCTTTTGATAATCATAATTTGGTTTTCTCAATCTGCGAGTTCATTTCTGTTTTGTAAAAGTGTTCACTGGTATGAATTTATAGATTCCAACTGTCTGTAGTATCCTGTAATATTTGTCTTTTTCTCTCTGACTTACCTCCCTTAGAATGAAAATTTCTCAGTCCATACATGTTGCTGCCAATATAATTATCTTTTCTGTTTTATGGCTAAGTAGTATCTCACTGTGTAAATGCATCACATAGTCTTCATTTTTCTGTCAATGGACATTTTTTGTGGGTTCTATGTCTTGGCTACTATAAATAGTGAGTGCTATGGTGAAAACTGAGGAGCACATGTAATTTGAATGATGAATTTCTCCAGATCTAAGCCTGGGAATGGGATTGCAGGCTCATATGATACCTCTATGTTTAGTGTTTCATAGAACTGCCATGCTGTTTTCCATAGTGGCTTCACCATTTACATTCCCACCAAGACTGTAAGAGGATTCCCTTTTCTGTACATCCTGTGCAGGATTGATTTTTTGTAGATCTTTTCAGTGGTGGCCATTGTGACCAATGTGAGGTGATACTTCATTGTAATTTTGATTTGCTTTAACAATTCTTGATGTGGAGTATCTTTCCACGTGCTTTTATTATTTTGCACCTTGTGGGTACATTTTAACTCTTGAATCTGGCTTGCTGAAACTTGGTCCTGTTTGGAATTCTTTTCTGATGCTTTACCCTAAGACACTTCTTGAAGACAGCTGTCATTTACAGCCCTTTGGGACTTTTGACTTCTGAGAGTGTATCAGCACCTGTTTTCCTGTGTATCTATTAATCTGAACCAGCTGGTTGCTCTCTGCCCCTTTATTTTTTGTAATATAAGTTTGTTTTTTAAGTCACTTTTGTAAAAAGTTCATTTGTATCCATTTTTAGATTCCATCAGAAATGATGTCCTATGATAGCTGTCTTTCTCTGTCCCACTTCACTTAGTATGATCATCTCAGATTTCTTCCCTGTAACTGGAAATGGCATTGTTTCATCCTTTATTTCTGAGTAGTATTGTATTGTGCATATGTACCCATCTTCTGTATCCATTCATCGTCCTTGTGCATTTAAGTTGCTTTCTGTCTTTACTATTGTACCTAATGCTGCCATGATCACTGGGGTGCAGGTATCTGTAAAAAAATATTTTTTTTCTGGATCTATGCCTAGGTTTGGGATTTCTGGGTAACTTGGTACTTCTATTTTTAGTTTTTTAGAGAACCTCCATAATGTTCTGCTTAGTGGATGTACCCATTTACATTCCCACCCACACTATCAGAGGGTTTTCTTCTCTCTCCACCTTCTGCAGAATTTATTGTAGATTTTTTTGAGATGGTTATTCTAATCGTTGTGAAGTGTTACCTCATTGGACAACTGAGTTGCCTTTCTCTAGTTAAAGTAATGCTCAAAATTCTCCAAGCCAGGCTTCAGCAATACATGAACCGTGAACTTACAGATGTTCAGGCTGGATCTAGAAAAGGCAGAGGAACCAGAGATCAAATCGCCAACATCTGCTGGATCATTGAAAAAGCAAGAGAGTTCCAGAAAAACATCTTTTTCTGCTTTATTGACTACACCAAAGCCTTTGACTGTGTGGATCACAATAAACTGTGGAAAATTCTGAAAGAGATGGGAATACCAGACCACCTGACCCCCCTCTTGAGAAACCTATATGCAGGTCAGGAAGCAACAGTTAGAACTGAACATGGAACAACAGACTGTCCTAATAGGGAAAGGAGTACGTCAAGGCTGTATATTGTCACCCTGCTTATTTAACTTATATGCAGAGTACATCATGAGAAAGGCTGGGCTAGAAGAAGCACAAGCTGGAATCAAGATTGCTGGGAGAAATATCAATAACCTTAGATATGCAGATAACACCACCCTTATGGCAGAAAGTGAAGAGGAACTAAAAAGCCTCTTGATGAAAGTGAAAGAGGAGAGTGAAAAAGTTGACTTAGAGCTCAACATTCAGAAAATTAAGATCATGGCATCCGGTCCCATCACTTCATGGCAGATAGATGGGGAAACAGTAGACACAGTGGCTGACTTTATTTTTCTGGACTCCAAAATCATTGCAGATGGTGATTGCAGCCATGAAATTAAAAGATGCTTACTACTTGGAAGGAAAGTTATGACCAACCTAGATAGCATATTAAAAAGCAGAGACGTTACTTTGCCAACAAAGGTCCGTCTAGTCAAGGCTATGGTTTTCCAGTGGTCATGTATGGATGTGAGAGTTGGACTGTGAAAAAAATTGAGCACCGAAAAATTGATGCTTTTGAACTGTGGTGTTGGAGAAGACTCTTGCGAGTCCCTTGGGCTGCAAGGAGATCCAACTGGTCCATCCTAGAGGAGATCAGTCCTGGGTGTTCACTGGAAGGACTGATGCTGAAGCTGAAACTCCAGTACTTTGGCCACCTCATGCGAAGAGTTGACTCATTGGAAAAGACCCTGATGCTGGGAGGGATTGTGGGCAGAAGGAGAAGGGGACAACAGAGGATGAGATGGCTGGATGGCATCACCGACTCGATGGACATGAGTTTGAGTAGACTCTGGGAGTTGGTGAAGGACAGGGAGGCCTGGCATGCCGCAGTTTATGGAGTCACAAAGATTCAGACATGACTGAGCGACTGAACTGAACTGAAGAACTAATGATCCTGACAATCTTTTCTTGTGCTTTATGGCCATCTCTATACCTTCTGTGGAGAAATGCACATTTAGATCTTTGGCAATTTTTTATTGAATTCTTTATTTTTTTGATATTGAGCTTTATGAGTTGTTTGTATGTGTGGAAATAAATTCCCTGTGGGTATCTTCATTTGCTAGAATTTCTTCCATTCATGGTTGTCTTTTTCTTTCACTGATGGTTTCCTTTGCTGTGCAAATGCTTTTATGGTTTACTAGGTCCCATTTGTTTGTTTTTGTTTTATTTGTCCTGATTCTAAGTGGTGAATCAAAGCAGAACTTTGCTGCACTTCATGTCATGGTGTGTTCTGCTTTTTGCTTTAGGAGTTCCATTGTATCTGTCCTTTTATTTATTTTGTGTGTGTGTGTTTCCTTTTATTTAGACCTTTAATCTACATGCAGTTTATTTTTGTGTGTGATGTTAGGTTGTAGTCTAATTTCATTCTCATCTTCATGCTAAGGAACCTGCCTGGTGTCCTCCCCAGTGGGTGCTCCCAATTTCCATTCCCAGCATCAGTGTAGGAGGGTTCCCTTTGCTCTATACCCTCTCCAGGATTTTATTGTTCGTAGAGTTTCTGCCTATGGCCATTGTGAGTGGTGTGAGGTGGTACCTCATTGAAGTTTTGATTTGCATTTCTCTCATGTTTATCGATGCTGGTATCTTTTCATGTGATTTTTTTTAAACAGTGTGAGTTAAACTTATTCAAATTGGCTTCTTGAATGGCTTCCCTATTTTGAATATTGACCTCATTTAGGACATTTCTTGAGGGCAGGTGTTTTTTATTTATAGCCCCTCAGGCTTTGTGAATGTGACGTGCCCATGAGCATGGGTTTTACAGTTGTTATGGGAAATAACCACTAGCGGGCAGCATGTCTTAATGCCCAATTTGAGTTACTGCGGGAACCAGACGTTAGGAAAGTCCTGTTCCTGGCTTGTCAATTAGAGTGGAAAGTGCCATAAGAAACACTCACAACTTGTGTCCCATTCCTTCTTCCTTCCTTACCCCATCCCCTGGACACATCCAAGTTCCTGCAACACCACTCTGAGGAGAGTGCTTTCATCCACAGGTGGGGCGACCCTAAAGAAGGCTATTGGAGGTGGGAACCCAACACCAGGAGACAGGAGCCCACAGGGCCTTTCAAAGCTCTTCCAGACAAGAGGCTCCACATCCTTTGGGTGCAGTAGGCATAGTTTCACTGCAGGAGGTCCTCCTGGAACTGGAGGTTGTGGGCCCATGCAGAAAACAGGCTCGCCAGGTCCATGGGGCAGGGCTCATTGGCTGGCACACCCTTCCAAGCTCCGTCAGCCCCGTGACAGTCCATCCTTGGGAAACAAGTCTGTCCAGGCTTCGGGGATGTGCCAGGAGCCCAGGTCACCAAGGCCTGAGGGTAATAGAGCTGACATTCACTTTTTAGAACTTGTATTTATTGGTGTATAGGTGACTTACAATGTTGTAGGGTTTGTTTGTTTTTGGGTGGACAGCAACATGATTCACTTATGCACAGACGTGTACATGTCCTTTTTTGGTTCTCTTCCCATATAGTTGTGTGCTATTGAGTGCACAATAGTGAGGGGTCCTTGTTGATTGTTTCATAAAGAGTAGTGTGGTATGTTCACCCCCACCAGCTCATTTCTCCCTGCCCAACACATTTCCCTTTTGGTAACTATAAGGTGATTTGCTATGTTGTGGGCTTCTCTGGTGGCTCAGCTGGTAAACATCTGAAATGTGGGAGACCTGAGTTCGATCCCTGGGTTGGGAAGATCTCCTAGAGAAGGGAAAGGCTACCCACTCCAGTATTCTGGCCTGGAGAATTCCACGGACTGTATAGTCCATGGGGGGCCAAAGAGTCGGACACGACTGAGTGACTTTCACTTGCTATGTTGTAGGGCCATTTCTGCTTGTAAAGAAGTTCATTTGTATCCATTTTTAGAATCCACCTCCAAGAGATATCATACGATATTTGCCTTCCTTTGTCTCACTTCACTTAGTATCCTACTTCCTTCCTTGTTTCTGGACATGGTATGATGTCACCCCTTTTTATGGCTGAGTAATATTGCACTGTGCATGTACCCCGTCTTCTTTACCTGTTCATCTGTCCTCATCCACTTATCCAAGTCTTGGCTATTGTACACAGTGCTGCCAGGAACATTGGGTTCACCTGTCTTTTACAATAATGGCTTTCTCTGGATCTAAGCCCAGTAATGGGATTGCTGGGTGCTGTAGAACTTCTCTGTTTAGTTTTTAATGAACCATTACCTGTTCTCCTTCATGAATGTATTGACTTTTATTCCCACCAACAGGTAGGAGGTTTCTTTTTTCTACATACCCTCTCCAGCATTTATTGCTGCAGATGTTTGGTTCTGACCATTCTGGCCTTTGTGAGGCATAATACATGGTACTTCTGAGCTGCAGTTCTCTAATACTTACAGATGCTGAGCATCTTTTCATGTCCTTCATGGCCACTTCTATGCTTTCTTTGGAGAAATGTCCATTTAAATCCTGTTTGATTGCATTGTTTCTTTGATATTGAGGGGCATAAACTGTGTGTTTTGGAGATAAATTCCTCATGGGTGGTTTTTTTTTTTTTTTTTTTTGCAAATATTAGTTAGATTTTGAGGGTTGTCTTTTTGTCGTCTTTATGGTTTCCTCTGCTCTGCCATCATTTTTAAAAAATTTTAATTGGAGGCTAATTACTTTACAATATTGTGGTGGTTTTTGCTATACATTCACATGAATCAGCCATGGGTGTACATGTGTTCCCCATCTTGACCCTCCCTCCCACCTCCCTCCCCATCCCATCCCTTAGGGTCATCCTAGTGCACCAGCCCTGAGCACCCTGCCTCATGCATCGCCTGGACTGGCGATCTATTTCACATATGATAATATAAATGTTTCAATGCTATTCTCTCAAATCATCCCACCCTCGCCTTCTCCCATAGAGTCCAACAGTCTGTTCTTTACATCTGTGTCTCTTTTGCTCTCTTGGCATATGGGGTCATCGTTACCATCTTTCTAAATTCTATATATATGCATTAATATACTGTATTGGTGTTTTTCTTTATGACTTACTTCACTCTGTATAATAGGCTCCAGTTTCATCCACCTCATTAGACCTGATTCAAATGCATTCATTTTAATAGCTGAGTAATATTCCATGGTGTATATGTACCACAGCTTTCTTATCCATTCGTCTGCTGATGGACATCTAGGTTGCTTCCATGTCCTGGCTATTATAAACAGTGCTGCGATGAACACTGGGGTACAAGTGCCTCTTTCAGTTCTGGTTTCCTCGGTGTGTATGCCCAGCAGTGGGATTGCTGGGTCGTATGTCTGCCATCATTTTTAAGGGGAATTTTGTCCCAGTTATTCATTTTAGTTTTCATAATTCTAAGAGGTGGGTCAAACTAGATCTTGCTGCGCTCTATGTCAAAGCGTGTTCTACCTTTTTCCTCAAGAGTTTCCTATTATCTGTCCGTTAGGTCTTTAATCTATTTGTAGTTTATTTTTGTGTATGCTGTTAGGGAGTATTCTAATTTGATTCTCAATTTTTAAAAAACTGTATGCTGTTCTCCACAGTGGCTGTTACTGGTTTACCTTTTCACTGACAGTCTAGGAGGGTTCCCTTTTTCTCACAATTTCTCCAGCATTTATTGTTTCTCCAGTTTTGGACAATGGCCATTGTGAACCATGTGAGGAAATGCCTCATTGTAGTTTTGATCTGCATTTTTCTAATAAGTAGCAATGTTGACATATTTTCATGTTATATTTTTTAAAGGGCATGAGTTAAACTTATCTCTTCAATTGGCCACTTGGACGCCTGCCTTGTTTCCCATCTACACAGATGTATATGTGATTTGTTGGGTTTTTTCTTTATAGGCTAATACAGAGTGTGGAGTGAGTTTCCTTGTGTTACACAGTGGGTCCTGGTGACTGATTTTATAAATAGTATTGTGCATATATTGGTCTGAAGAAGCTCATTTCTCCCTGCTCCACATCTTTACATTTTGGTGATGGGAAGTTTCTAAGTCTGTGATTCTGTGTCTCCAGGCAATAAGTTCATCTGTATCCATCTTTAGATCACACCTAGAAGTGATATCATACAATATTTGTCTGTCCTTGTCTCCCTTACCTGGGATGATCATCTTTACTTTCTTTCCTGAGGCTGGACTTGGCATTACTTCCAACTTCTTTAGAGTTGAGAAACATTGCACTGTGTACATGTAACCCATCGTATGTTTCCATTCATGTGCTTCTACATTTAACTTGCTTTCCTGTCTTACCCAGTGAGGCCGAAATCACAGGGTTGCCTGTCTCTATTAAAATTTTGGTTGTCTCCACCTGGCTGCCTCGACGTGGAGATGTCTCGCTGTCCAGATGTGAAGACACAAGCCTGCTCAGGGATGGGAGAGAAGCCCCGGTCAGGGAGGAGGGAGGGAGGAAGCTCGGCATTGACTTCTCTGTTCCTTTCCTTAATCTCATGTCTCTGCTGTGTTGGAGCACAGTCAGTTTGCAGTCTTGTGTTTGTCTGCAGGGTAGCGCCCCCTGCATCACTTATGCCATATGCGCGCAGCATATCTGTTCTTTTTGGATTCTGTTGCCCTAGATGTTATTGCAGAAGGTAGACCAAGTTCCCTGTGCTGAACATCAGGTCCTTCTTGACTATCTATTAGAGATACAGATTTCTGTGTGTGTGTGGAAGGAAGATAGGTAATGATTTTAGATTATCTATTATAGATAGATATCTCTGCATATGTTTGAGGTACAAATTTCTGTATATACTTGGAAGGAAGGAAGAAAAGAGATAATCCTTGTGGATTCTCTATTACAGATACAGATTTCTGTTAGACCTGACCTCCTAATTCATCCTTGCCCTTTGACCTTTTCTTGGAACCCTTTGTTTGTGTTTGAATTCTCAGAGTCTCTTTTTGAATAAGTGTGTTCCTTTGTATCTCGATTTTTATTTTGCCCAGAGGGACATAATATGCTATTTTCTTTCTCTTTTTGGCTGACTTCACTTATCTATGATTCTCCATCCTCCATTATTGTGACAATTAGTGGCATAATTTCAAAATTTCAGTGGTGATTTTTCACAGCCGAGTAATACTCCATTGTATATACAAACCACATCTTTAACTTTTAATCCATCAGACGACATCTTGCTGGTCCTGTGTCTTGGCTACTGTAAGTGGTGCTGCAGTGAATGTTGGGTGCATGTGACTTTTTCAGTGATGGATTTCTCAGGATATAGACCAGGTGTGGGTATGTCGGGTCATGGGCTGAGCTATTTTGAAATTTTATTCACAGGACAGACTGTGAAGGCTGTCCTTTCTAGGGGGTTGTGCCAATGTCCATTCCCACTGACCATGTAGGGGGTTTCCTCTCTGC
Organism: Muntiacus reevesi; assembly: GCF_963930625.1. Taxonomy (NCBI): domain Eukaryota; kingdom Metazoa; phylum Chordata; class Mammalia; order Artiodactyla; family Cervidae; genus Muntiacus; species Muntiacus reevesi. The sequence continues at coordinate 24,193,350 of NC_089263.1, read as the reverse complement.
CTGGCTCTCTCCTGCATCTATTCTTAGTAGACTTGTGAGGATGGCCATTCTGACAAGTGTGATTTGATTTCTTGGTGTCTTTTAGTTTTTTGGTTACATTTATGTTTATTAAAAATTTTAAACTTATAATTATAATTTATATTTATAATTTAATTTTTATAAAATAAAATATAAAATAAAAATTTAAATAATTTTATAATTATGTTTTAATTATAAGTTATAAATTAAAAATTACAAACTCTTGTCTTTTAGATTGGCATCCCTCCTACAATAATTAGGGATCTTGAGCAACTTGTCCTGTGGCCCATTGTTTTGTTTTCTTAAAGAGTGTGAGGAAAATTTACCTGTGGGCATTTGGAATTTATTATTGCAATACGGGTTACAGGACCTTTCCTGAGGGCAGCTATCACTAACAGCCCTTCAGGCCTTGTGAAATGCAAGATGTTGAGGAAAATAATAGAATGGGAAAAGCTAGAAATCTCTTCAAGAAAATTAGAGAAACCAAGGGAACATTTCATGTGCAGATGGTTCCGATAAAGGACAGAAATGGTATGGACCTAACAGAAGCAGAAGATATTAAGAAGAGGCTGCAAGGATACACAGAAGAACTTAGGTACAAAAAGGTCTTAATGACCTGGATAACCACGATGGTGTGGTCACTCACCTGGAGCCAGACACCCTGGAGGGTGAAGTCAGGTTTGCCTGTGGAAGCAGTGTGTGCTCAGTCGCTTCAGTCGTGTCTGCCTCTTCTGGGACCCCATGGACTGTAGCCCTCCAGGCTCCTCTGTCCACGGGATTCTCCAGGCAAGAATACTGGAGTGGGTTGCTGGGCCCTCCCCCAGGGGATCTTCCTGACCCAGGGATTGAACCCTTGTTTCCTGCATTGCTGGCAGATTGCTTATCACTGAGCCACCTGGGAAACCTGGAAGGAAGCCTTACTATGAACAAAGCTGTGGAGGTGATTGAAAGCCTGCCAAGCTATTTCAAATCCTGAAAGATGATTCTGTTAAAGTGCTGCACTCAATATGACAGCAAATTTGGAAAACTGAGTAGTGGCTGCAGGACTGGAAAGGTGAGTTTTCATTCCAATCCCAAAGAAGGACAATGCCAAAGAATGTTCAAACTACCTCACAATTGCACTATTTTCACATGCCAGCAGGGTAATGCTCAAATCATTCAAGCTAGGCTTCAACAGTACTTGAACTGAGAAATTCTAGATGTACAATCTGGATTTAGAAAAGGCAGATGAACCAAAGATCAAATTGCTGACATCCATTGGATCATAGAGATTTCCAAATTTGCTGTCATATTGAGTGTAGCACTTAAACAGAATCATCTTTTAGGATTTGAAATAGCTCTGCTGGATTTCAATCACCTCCACCAGCTTTGTTCAGACGTTCAATCATTTCCAACTCTTTGCAACCCCATGGACTGCAGCACACCTGGCTTCCCTGTCCTTCACCATCTCCCAGAGGTTGCTCAAACTCCTGTCCATTGAGTTGGTGATGCCATCCAGCCATCTCGTCCTCTGTCATCCCCTTCTCCTCCTGCCTTCAATTTTTCCCCAGCATCAGGGTCTTTTCTAATGAATCTGCTCTTCACAGCAGGTGGCCAAAGTATTGGAGCTTCAGCTTCAGCAATAGTCATTCCAATGAATATTCAGGATTGATTTCCTTAGGATCAACAGGTTTGATCTCCTTGCTGTCCAAGGGGCTCTCAAGAGGCTTCTCTAATACCACAGTTCAAGTGCATCAGTTCTTTGGCGCTCATCCTTCTTTATGGTCCAACTCTCACATCCATACGTGACTACTGGAAAAATAATAGCTTTGACTATATGGACCTTATTATTAGAAACAAATTTCTGTGTATGTTAGAGATACAGATTTCTGTGTATATGTGGAAGAAAGGGAGGGAGGGAGGAGGAGAGAGAGAGAATCCTTCGGTTTATCTATTTCAGATTCATATTTATTTGTTAGTACAAAATATATAGGTTGTACTATCAGGAAGGAGGCTTCAGCTTGGTGAGTCTACCCTGTGTCTTTGAGGCCAGAAGGTCAGGCCACCATCATTGGGGTGCACTAGGGATGCTGGTCCCAGCCAGAAAAAAATCCAGACAGTACAGGTTTAGGAGACCCTGACCATATGAAGTGTGTCTCTATGAAGGACACCCTGCTGGGCCATCTCGATCCCAACACAGGCCAGCCCTGGGACTCAGGTCCAGGGATGGGATAAGAGCCCATATCTCAGAGGGAATAAAGCAGGCATTACTTTTCTTTCCTTTTCCTTAGTCTCATTCCAGTGCTCTGTTGAAGTCTAGTTGATGTGCAGTTTTGTGCTTGTCCTCAGCATACAAGGAACTGATTCAGTTATGACAGATACATTCAGCATACATGTACCTGTTTTTGTTTTGATTTTTTCCCCATGGAGTTCATTGAATAAGGTCCAGTAAAGTTCTCTATTCTGATCATCAGGTCCCTGCAGACTATTTATTAGAGATACAGATTTTTTGTATGTGTGCAAGGAACCAAGGAAGGAAATAGTCCTTGTAGGTTATTCCAGAAACAGATTTCTATGTCTATATTAGAGAGAAATACTTCTGCGTATATGTGCAAGGAAGGAAGAAATCAAGGAAGGCCAGAAGTAAGCCTTGTGGATTAGCTCATACAAGTACAGATTTCTGGATATATGATAGATATACAGATTTCAGTGTCTATGTGAAAGGAAGATAGGATGGAAGGAAAGAAGGAAGAGGAGATAATCCTTGTGGATTATGTATTAGAGACACAGAATTCTGTGTACATTAGTACTGAACTCCTAATTCATCCCTGGCCCCTTTCCTTTTTCTTTTTTTTTAAACTACTTTGTGTTGGTATTCACAGAGTTGCTTTTTGTAAAATTAGTTTCCCTGTATCTCTCTTTTATTTTAAATTTTGTGTAGAAGGGTTAAGTTCAGTCACTCAGTTGTGTCAGACTCTTTGGGCTTCAGCATGCCAGGCCTCCCTGTCCATCACTAACTCCCGGAGTTTACACAAACTCATGTTCATTGAGTTGGTGATGCCATCCAACCATCTCATTCTCTGTTGTCCCCTTTTCCTCCCACCTTCAATCTTTCCCAGCATCAGGGTCTTTTCCAAGGAGTCAGTTCTTCACATCAGGTGGCCAAAGTATTAGAGTTTCAGCTTCAACATCAGTCCTTCCAATGAATATTCAGGACTGATCTCCTTGCAGTTCAAGGGACTCTCAAGAGTCTTCTCCAACACCACAGTTCAAAAGCATCAATTCTTCAGTGCTCAGTTTTCTTTATAGTCCAACTCTCACATCCATACATGACTACTGGAAAAACCACAGCTTTGACTAGATGGACCTTTGTTGGCAAAGTAATGTCTCTGCTTTTTAATATGCTGTCTAGGTTGGTCATAACTTTTCTTCCAAGGAGTAAGCATCTTTTAATTTCATGGCTGCAGTCACCATCTGCTGTGATTTTAGAGCCCAAAATGATAAAGTCTGTCACTGTTTCCCCGTCTATTTGCCATGAAGTGATGGGATCAGATACCATGATCTTAGTTTTCTGAATGTTGACTTTTAAGCCAACTTCTTCACTGTCCTCTTTCACTTTCATCAAGAGGCTTTTTAGTTCCTCTTCACTTTCTGCCATAAGGGTGGTGTCATCTGCATATCTGAGGTTATTGATATTTCTCCCGGCAATCTTGATTCCAGCCTGTGCTTCTTCCAGCCCAGCGTTTCTCATGATGTACTCTGCATGTAAGTTAAACAAGCAGGGTGACAATATACAGCCTTGATGTACTCCTTTCCCTATTTGGAGCCAGTCTGTTGTTCCATGTCCAGGTCTAACTGTTGCTTCCTGACCTGCATACAGGTTTCTCAGGAGGCAGGTCAGGTGGTCTGGTATTCCCATCTCTTTCAGAATTTTCCACAGTTTATTGTGATCCACACAATCACAGGCTTTGGTGTAGTCAATAAAGCAGAAATAGATGTTTTTCTGGAACTCTCTTGCTTTTTCAATGATCCAGCAGATGTTGGCGATTTGATCTCTGGTTCCTCTGCCTTTTCTAGATCCAGCCTGAACATCTGGAAGTTCACGCTTCATGTACTGTTGAAGCCTGGCTTGGAGAATTTTGAGCATTACTTTGCTAGTGTGTGACATGAGTGCAATTGTGCAGTAGTTTGAGCATTCTTTGGCATTGCCTTTCTTTGGAATTGGAATGAAAACTGACCTTTTCAAGTCCTGTGGCCACTGCTGAGTTTTCCAAATTTGCTGGCATATTGAGTGCAGCACTTTCACAACATCATCTTTTTGGATTTGAAATAGCTCAACTGGAATTCCATCACCTCCACTAGCTTTGTTCGTAGTGATGATACCTAAGTCCCACTTGACTTTGTATTCCAGCATGTCTGGCTCTAGGTGAGTGATCACACCATCGTGATTATCTGGGTCGTGAAGATCTTTTTTGTACAATTCTTCTGTATATTCTTGCCACCTCTTCTTAATATCAACTGCTTCTGTTAGGTCCATACCATTTCTGTCCTTTATTGTGCCCATCTTCGCATGAAAATTTCCCTTGGTATCTCTAATTTGCTTGAAGAGATCTCTAGTCTTTCCCATTCTATTGTTTTCCTCTATTTCTTTGCACTGATCACTGAGGAAGGTTTTGTTATCTCTCCTTGCTATTCTTTGGAACTCTGCATTCAAATGGGTATATCTTTCCTTTTCTCCTTTGCCTTTCACTTCTCTTTTCATAGCTGTTTATAAGGCCTCCTCAGACAACCATTTTGCCTTTTTGCATTTCTTTTTCTTGGGGATGGTCTTAATCACTGCCTCCTGTACAATGTCATGTACCTCCATCCGTAGTTCTTCAGGCACTCAATCAGTTCTAATCCCTTGAATCTATTTGTCACTTTCACTGTATAGCCGTAAGGGATTTGATTTAGGTCATACCTGAATGTTCTAGTGGTTTTCCCCACTTTATTCAACTTAAGTCTGAATTTGGCAATAAGAATTTCATGATCTGAGCCACAGTCAACTCCCGGTCTTGTTTTTGCTGGCTGTATAGAGCTTCTCCATCTTTGGCTGCAAAGAATATAATCAATCTGTTTTCAGTATTGATCATCTTATGATGTGTAGAGTCTTCTCTTGTGTTTTTGGAAGAGGGTGTTTTCTATGACCAGTGCAGTAGAATGGTTATCATCTGCTATTTTCTTCCTCTTTTTCTGACTTCATTTAGTGTATGATCCTCCAAGGTCTACTGTTATGGCAACCAGGGGCATAATGTCATAATTTCAGTAGCAGTTTTTAATGGCTGAGTAATAGTCCATTGATATATATGCCACACCTTCTTTAAGCTTTAATATATCAGTGGATGTTTTCCCTGGTCTCTACTTGGCTGTACAGACAGGCTGGAGTGAAAGTAGGGTGCTTGTGTCTTTTTGAGTGATGGCTTTATTTTTGGAATATAAGCACAGGTGAGGGTATGTCAGATTCTAGGCTTAGCTTTTTGAAAGACTTTTCTCTAGCATGCAAAGGCTGGCCTTCCTAGAGGCTGTTTGCAATGTCCATTCCACTGACCTTATTGGAAGGGGGTTCCATCACCTCCTGATGTTCTCCCACATTTATTGCTTATAGAATTGTGAGGATGGCCATTCTGACAGGTGGGATTTGATATCTTGTTGTTTTAATTGGCACTTCTTCTATAATAATTAGGGATGCTGAACATCATGTCCTGTGGTCATTTGGGTTCTTTTGCATTTTTTTTTTACCTTAAAGGGTGAGAGGAATATTTATGTGTTGCAGTTGTCTTCCGTAAAGTCAGCTGTTTTTGGAATTTATTTCTGCAGTGCCCACCCCAGGAACTTTCCCCACGGCAGCTGTCATTAATAGCCCTCCAGGTACTTGGAGGTGACAGTGAGCCCTACTGATCAAGTTGTAGTTACATGAAATGTCCATAAGGTGGCAGTACTTCTTCATGCCCAACACTGGTTCCTCTGGCAGCCAGAGCCTTAGGGAATGTTGGCTTCCTGAGCTGTAAATTAAAAGTGGAACGTGCCTGAGGCAACACCCAAGGGCTTGTATCTCACTACTACTTCCCCCTAGCTTCACCCCCCCCCCCCCCAGGCTCATTCCAACCTGGGCCACAGCCCCTGTTGAGGGGCCTAGGAGGTTGCACTTTCAGGAAGGAGGTTTGAATTGGTGACCCCAGTACCAGGAGACTTGGAGGCTAGGTGACTTCTCCAAGGTCCTGGAAGTCAGAGGGCTGAATCATCATCTTTTGGTTTACTATGGATTCTGGTGCCCATCAGGGCAAATAAGACAGAACAGGTTAAAGAGAGGACTCAGTTAAGCGCTCTACTGGTCTGTTGGACCCCATTCTTGGCCAATCGTGGGTTCCAAAACTGCTCAGACTCCAAGGATGGGATAGCAGCCCAAGCCTGGGAGGTCAGAGGAAATAAACTAGGCATTGATTTTCTTTCCTTTTCTCAGTGATTAGTAGGAATATAATTGATTTGCCCTTTTGTTCTTGGTAGTATACAGACATTTGATTGGGTTATGATATATATTTACATATAGAATATCTGTTCTTTTTTGAATTGTTTGCCATAGAGCTTATTGCATAATTTTGAGCAAAGTTTCCTGGTATGAACATTGGGTGTTTGTGGAGTACCAGTTAGATATACATATATGTGTCAACGTGGAAGGAAAGAGAGAAGGAGGTAATCCTTGTGGATTATCTATTAGAGATACAGATGTGTACATTAGTACCGACCTCCTAATTCATCCCTGGACCTTTGCTTCTTTTTTGGAATCCTTTGCCTGTGCTTGAATCTCAGAGTCTCTTTGTGTTGTAAATTACTTTCTCTGTATCTCTCTCTCTCTCTCTAACATTTTCTCTAGAAGGGACATGATCTGCTATTTTCTTCATCTGATGCTGACTTCATATAGTGAATTCTCCATAGTCCGTCCATGTGGGGACTGTTGGCATAAATTCATAATTTCAGTTGTGGTTTTTGAAGTATGAGTAATAGCCCATTAAATATCTGTATCACATTTCTTTAAGATTAAGTCTGTGAAACTTTTCTTGGGTCGGTGTCTTGGCAATTAGAGGTACCACTGCAGTGAACATGAGGGTTCATGGGTCATTTTGAGTGATGGTTTTTCAAAATAATGACAGAGGTGTGGATATTAAAATCCTTGGTTTAGTTCTCTGGAAGTTTATTGTTCTGACCTCTGGAGCCTGTCTATTCAAAGAGTTGTTGCCAAAGTCTATTCCCTGTGGACATGAAGAGGGGGTTCCATCATCTCCCTTCAAAAAGCCAGTGGAAACAGGTAAATTTCACTCTCACCCTTTAAGGGAATAAAGGAAAAAAAAACATAAAAACCAATCAGCGAGAAAACAGGATGTTCAGCAACCTTAATTATGACAGGAGGAATGGCAATCAAAATGACAAGTAATCAAATCCCATCTGACAGAACGGCCATCCTGTCTATCTGCAAACAGTAAATGATGGAGAGAATAGGGAGATGATGGAATCCCCCCAACAAGTGCTGTGGAAGTGGATTTTGGCAATAGACCCTAGAAAGGACAGCCTCTACAGGCTGGAACTAAAAATTTCAAGAGAGCTAAGCCTAGGATTTCAATATCCACATGTGGGCCTCTGTTATGAAAAACCACCACTCAGAATGACACATGCACCCCAATATTCACTGCACTGATGCATAAAACAGCCAAGACAGAGACCAAGATGAAGCCCATCGACAAATTAAATCTTACAGAAATGTGTGCATTTATATAATGGGCTTATTACTCAGACTTGAAAAACTAGCACTAAAATCATTAAAATAGGCCAATGGTTTCCCCCAGATAGACCTTTGAGCAACATATACTAAATGAACCCAGCATTAACAAAAATAGCAGACATTATCCCTTCCAGGCAAGATAAGAGAGGTACAGGGGAAGTAATGTAAGACACAGAAAGAAAGTTTGACTTTCAAATACAAAGAATTCCAATTAAAGGAAAAAAAAGGTTAAGTGCCAGGGATGAATTAGAAGGTTGCTACTAACCTATACACAAAAATCTGTACCAGTAATAGATAATCCACAAGGATTATCTCTTTCCTTCCTAGTACACCCTGAAATCTGTGTTTCTAACATGCTTGTTGTTTAGTTGGTAAGTAGTGTCTGACACTTTGCAACCCCATGGACTGTAGCCCACAGGCTCCCTGCCAATGGGATTTCCCAGACAAGAATACTGGAGTGGGTTGCTATTTCCTTCTCTTGTATCTCTAGCATACCCAGAGAAACGGGCATCTCTATTAGTTAATCCACAAGGATTCTCCTCTGCCTGCCTGCCTTCCTTCCTAATTCATTCCTGGTAGTTTCCTTTCATTGATTTATTTTTTTGGAATCCTTTGTGTTAGAATGTCAGATTCTCTTTTTGTGTTGTACACTACTTCCCCTGTACCTCTTTGTTATTTTGCCTAGAAGTGGCATCGTCTGCCATTTTCTTCTTCCATTGCTGGCTTCACTTTAATGTATAATGCTCCAAAGTCCATTCTGTGGGGACCATTGGCCTGATCTCATAATTTCAGTGGTAGTTTTTCAAGTCTGAGTAATAGCCCATTGAATATATGTACCACATTTCTTTTTTTTTTTTAATTATTTATTTTAATTGGAGGTTAATTATTTTACAATATTGTGGTGGTTTTTGCCATACATTGACCTGAGTCAGCCACAGGTGTACATGTGCCCCCCATACCGAACCCCCCTCCCATCCCATCCCTCTGGGTTGTCCCAGTGCACCGGCTTTGAGTGCCCTGTTTCATGCATCAGACTTGGACTGGTCATCTATTTCACATATGGTAATATACACATTTCAATGCTATTCTCTCAAATCATCCCACCCTTGCCTCCTCCCACAGAGTCCAAAAGTCTGTTCTTTACATCTGTATCTCTTTTGCTATACTGCATACAGGGTTACCATTTAATTTCCATATATATGCATTAATATACTGTGTTGGTGTTTTTCTTTCTGACTTCACTCTGTATAATAGACTCATTTCATCCACCTCATTAGAACTGACTCAAATGTGTTCTTTTTTATAGCTGAGTAATATTCCATTGTGAATATGTACCATAGCTTTCTTATCCATTCATCTGCCGATGGACATCTAGGTTGCTTCCATGTTCTAGCTATTGTAAACAGTGCTGCATTAAAAATTGGGGTACATGTGTCTCTTTCAATTCTGGTTTTCTTGGTGTGTATGCCCAATAATGGGATTGCTGGGTCATATGGCAGTTCTATTTCCAGTTTTTTAAGAAATCTCCACACTGTTCTCCATGTTGGCTGTACTAGTTTGCATTCCCACCAATAGTGTAAATGGGTTCCCTTTTCTCCACACCCTCTCCAGCATTTATTGTTTGTAGACTTTTTGATGGCAGCCATTCTGACCGGTGTGAGATGGTACCTCATTGTGGTTTTGATTTGCATTTCTCTGATAATGACTGATGTTGAGCATCTTTTCATGTGTTTGTTACCATCTGAATGTCTTCTTTGGAGAGATGTCTGTTTAGTTCTTTGGCCCATTTTTTGTTTGGGGCATTTATTTTTCTGGTATTGAGCTACATGAACTGCTTGTGTATTTTGGAGATTAATTCTTTGTCAGTTATTTCATTTGCTGTTCTTTTCTCCCATTTTGAGGGCTGTCTTTTCACCTTGCTTATAGTTTCCTTCGTTGTGCAAAAGCTTTTAAGTTTAATTAGGTCCCATTTGTTTATTTTTGCTTTTATTTCCATTACTCTGGGAGGTGGGTCATAGAGAATCCTGCTGTGATTTGTGTCAGAGAGTGTTCTGCCTATGTTTTCCTTGTACCACATTTCTTTAAGGTTTCATCTGTGGATGGACCTCTTCTCACGTCTGTGTCTTGGCACCTGGAGGTCCCACTGCAGTGAACGTTGGGGTGCATGAATCATTCTCAGTGATGGTTTTTCGTAACAGAGGCCCAAGTGTGGATATTAAATTCCTGGGCTTAGCTCTCTTGAAATTTTTAGTTCTGGCCTGTGGAGGCTGTCCTTTCTAGAGGCTGTTGCCAATGTCCATTCCCACAGCACTTGTCGGGGGTTTCCATCATCTCCCTGCTGTCTTCACTGTTCACCGTTTGCCGACACCAGGTTGGTCGTTTTGTCCAATGGGATTTGATTTCTTGTTGATTTGATTCTTTCCTCCTGTCATAATTAGACTTGCTGAGCATCTTGCCTTCCGATTGATTCGGTTTGGTGTTTTTATCTTTTTTCCTTAAAGGGTGTGAGGAAAATTTACCTGTTGCCATAGGCTTCTTGAAAGTTGGCTGTTTTGGGAATTCATTTCTGCAAAATCCATTGCGGGACCTTTCCTGAGGGCAGCCGTCCCTAAGGGCACCACAGGCCTTGTAAATTGGAGGTGCAGTTAGAACCCGGGGTCATGTTGTAGTTACAGAGAATGTCCACAAGGCGGCAGTACTTCCTCATGTCCAACACTTTCCACCTGCAACCGGAGCCTATGGTTTCAGAGCACAGATTTCAGTGCCTATGTTCACATAGGAAGGAAGGAAGGAGATAATCCTTGTGGATTATCTATTTCAGACACAGATTTCTGTGTATACATTAGTACTGACCTCCCAATTCATCCCTGACTCTACATTTTTTTTTTTTAAATTCTCCCCCCTTTGGAATTCTGGGTTTGTACATCTCAGAGTCTCTAAGTTGTAAACGACACCCTCTGTCTCTCTTTCAGTTTCGCCCTCCAGGACATTTTCTGCTATTTTCTCCCTCTGTTGCTGATTTCTCTTAGCATATTTTCCTCCAAAGTCCATCGCTGTGGGGACCATTGGCCTAATTTCATAATTTCATTGTTGGTTTTTCAAGTCTGAGTGAAAGCACATTTTATATATGTAACCACATTTGTTTAGGATTTCATCTGTCATTGGACCTTATCTTGGGTCTGTGTCTTGGCAATTGGAGGTACCACTGCAGTGAACGCTGGGGTGCGTTTTTCATTTTGAATGACGGTTTTTTGTAACATAGGCCCATGTGTGGGTATTAAAATCCATGTTGAGCTGCCTTGAAATTTTTTTTTCTGGCCTGTGGAGGCTGTCCCTTCAATGGGTTATTGCCCATGTCTATTCCCAGGGAATGTGAAATGGGGTTCTTTTATCTTGTTGCAGGGAGAAAGTCAATTCTGACTCCATGTTGAAAACTTTGACTTGCTTTTCATTACTTTATTTTTTTTATTATTTTTTTCATTAATTACTATAATCTTACCTGGAGGTCCCTATGCCCCTTCCTGACTGTAAACTGAAGTCCCTTTGTTCAGCTCAGGGAGAGATAATTTGTCCCTGCCCACCTGGAAATAGAAGAGATTAATATACCCCTTCAGAAGGCTTTTCTTTCCCTTGGAAAAGTTTTGCCAGACTGAAGTCTTTCTCACTTTACTTCCCCACTAAATCTCCCTCTCCTTCTGCCTTTTGACTTTAGTTCCTCCTCGCTTCTTTTTCTCTGGCCTACAAAACAACTTGGCATTTAGACCCCAATAAGATGGTTAATTTGAGGCACTAGCCTGCCATCTTCTCAGTCTGCTGGCTCCCTGATTAAAGTCCATGCCTTTCCTCAACACCTCATCTCTCAGATTCATTGCCTATCTTGAGGGTGAGCAGAGTGAGCTTGGTCTCAGGAACAATTTGGCTTAGCCAGCCAGGAGCCTTGGTGCTCGTGGCTAGCCAGCCCCGATCAGGGAATACTGGTGCAAGACCCTAACAGCTGCTGGGACCATTTGTTGTCCTGAACTTCTTTCCTGCAGTGGCACCGGCTACCCCCAGCACTTGGCAGTTGAGACAAGGAACCGACAAACTTCTAGAGTTGAGGGACTCAGTTTCATTTGTAAGGTAAGTATACACAATTCGATAGCTGGTTCAGTCAGTACGAAGTTTTGTGTGTCTTTTTGTGTTAAGAGCCAACGGGCTTGATTTTGGAGGGTAAGTCGCTCTGGTGAGCACACGGGAACACAGTTTCCCCTCAATCTGGTCTTTTCCTTTATGAAATAAGCAAATTTTGTTGCGTATCCATTTGCAGAGAGGAGGTGGTATTAGACTCTACCCTGAACCAGTTCATTGGGAATTAGTCCTCGTGGGGCATGCCCACCCTAGTTACAATGACCTCAAATTGTAGGGTAAATTTATTTACCTGATTTGAGAACTGGTCCAGTTGGAACCAGTTCATTTGGGAGGTAACTCTAGTGGGAGTGGATAGCCTGGTTGGAATTAATCATTTGTTTTATAGGGTAAATCATTTACCCAATCTGGGAATCAGTTCATCTGGATGCATCAATGCTGAACCTGTGCCAGTTTTGTTGGAATCTGTCTGGGTCTTCTGGGTTTGGCATTATACAGTGGATAAAAGTGGGAAAACTTTCATCTATCACAAAGGAAAGATCTTTGGGGTGCACATTAGATATGTTAAGATCAGAAGACCAAAGCTCCTGAGTGGTTCAAAAATAAACAATCTGGCCTCATAGATACACAGGAACTGAGCATCTGCCAAGAGGCCTCATAGACACAGAACAGGTTGGCATCAGCCTATAGGCAAATAGATGGGGAAACAGTGGTTGACTTTATTTTTCTGGGCTCTAAAATCACTACAGATGATGATTGCAGCCATGAAATTAAAAGACATTTACTTCTTGGAAGGAAAGTTATGACCAACCTAGACAGCATATTAAAAGCGGAGACATAACTTTGTCAACAAAGGTCCGTCTAGTCAAGGCTATGTTTTTTCCAGTGGTCATGTATGGATGTGAGAGTTGGACTATAAAGAAAGCTAAGTGCTGAAGAATTGATGCTTTTGAACTGTGGTGTTGGAGAAGACTCTTGAGAGTCCCTTGGACTGCAAGGAGATCCAACCAGTCCATCCTAAAGGAGATCAGTCCTGAGTGTTCATTGGAAGGACTGATGTTGAAGCTGAAACTCCAATACTTTGGCCACCTGATATGAAGAGCTGACTCATTGGAAAAGACCCTGATGCTGGGAAAGATTGAGGGCAGGAGCAGAAGGGGACCACAGAGGATGAGATGGTTGGATGGCATCACCGACTCAATGGACATGGGTTTGGGTGGACTCCGGGAGTCAGTGATGGACAGGGAGGCCTGGCGTGCTGCAGTTCATGGCGTTGCAAAGAGTCGGACACGACTGAGTGACTGGACTGAACTGATAGCCTCATAATTCCCACGAGCTGAGTGTCTGCCTAGAGGCCTCTCAGACACACAGGAGCTGAGTGCATGGCCAGAGGCCTCTCAGACACACAGGCTGAGCATCTACCTACAGGCCACACAGACATAGGCTATTTGTAGGAATTTTTTCCCCAAAGGCCTCCTAAAGCACAAGAAAACCCAGAACAAACACTATCAAGATAAGCTTGATAGGTGTGCAATTGGAGACACATATCTCAGGGTGCCTTTGAGATCTGGCACCTCGAGACACAGGAGCTGAGCCTATGCCTAGAGGCCTCATAGTTAATCACACACAAGCTGAGCGTCAGCATAGAGGCCTCTAGTTAGACAAAGGCAAGCTTCTGCCCAGGAGCCTCATAGAAACACTGAAGCTGAACATCAGCCTAGAGTCCTCTAGAGGCCTTCTAGTCACACACAACCTAAGCATCAGCCTGGAGGCGTCTAGATGTACAGGAGCTTAGCATCTGTTAGAGGCCTCAAAGACACCCAGGCCTCCTAGACACATACAAGATGAAGTGCTGCCCCCTAAAGATCATTTCCTGTCACAGCAGCCCTCAGGAAAGGTCCCGCCGCAGATATTGCGGAAATGAATTCCATACACAACGGACTTTCAAGAAGCCAGTTTCAAAATTTTCCTCATACCCTTTAAGGAAAAAGAAAAAAAAGAAAATAGAAAAAGAGAACCCAAATGACCAAAGACAAGATGCTCAGTGTTCCAAATTACTACAGGACTGATGCTGATCAAAACAATAAGAAATCAAATCCCATCTAAAAGAATGGCTCTCCTAACTGTCTGCAAAGAGTACATGGAGGGGAGAGCCAGGAGATGATGGAACACCCCCTTCACGTTCCCTGGAAAGACATTGGCAACAGTCACTTGAAGGGACAGCCTGCATTGGTGAGAACAAAAAACATCAAGAGAGCTAAACCTAGGTTTCTAATACCCACACCTGGGCCTACATTACAAAAAAACTGTCATTCAGAATGACACATGAGTCCAAACCTTCACTGCAGTGGTACCGCCAAGACACAGCCCTAAGAAAAGGCCCACTGACAGATTAAACTTAAATGTGGTGCATATATAGAAGGGGCTATTACTTAGACCTTCATGAAATACCACCACTGAAATAATGAAATTATGCCAGTGGTCCCCACAGGGATGGCCCTTGGAGGAAAGTACAGTAAGAAGGCAGCAACAGAAGAAGAAAATAGCCAATGATGTCCCTTGGGGGCAAAATTGAAAGAAAAAAAAAGTACAGAGGAAGTAATTTACAACAGCAGGCCTGCTGCTCTCAGTCCTGTGTGGACACGGACTCCAGACCCCTGCTTTGTCACCAGCAGAGGGCGCTTTCATCTCTGGCCAGGTGACCGCGCTTCTCCCAGCTCTGGGGCATCTCCCGGGGACCGGCACAGACTGGCCAGCCCCCTCACCCTACACTCGGCGCCCCGCACGTCTTTACATGAAAGGCGGCTCGCTCCGCACTAACTGCGGTGAGGATGCGGCGGCACGTTGTTAATCCCCGCCAGACCGCGGCTGAAGCTCGCTAGCCCCTCTCCTCCCGCTGTCGAGGTGACGCTCTGTACCTAGTCCCCCAGCTTCTGACGGCTCATGTCGCAGAAGCTGGCTCCCAGACGGCACCCTTCCCCTTGGGGTTGCGTTAGGTCTGTGATTCTAAAGCGTTCCCCCTCTTTCCCGACGAGCAGCCTGGCGGGGCACCCTCGGGTCAGGTACATGCTGCTGGGGCGCGGGCAGCCCCCGCCCGCCTGTGCCGTCCGAGGTCGGGGGTCCTCACGGCTGCGGGCCTGCGGGGGCCGAGTGTCTTCCCGTCCAGGAGTCCGACCTGGAGGCGGTGTCACGGCAGACAGGCCTGACGGGCTGGGGGCCAGCCTTGAGCAGCTGTGATTAAAACAGGAGAGAAGGAAAATGTGGGCCAAGATTCTTCTTAATTGAGCATGGCTTAGCTGTCAGTTTAAAAGGTTTAATAGATATTTATGAGAAATAGAGCATCTGTGCTCCTGTTGATGGATTTAGGACACTGGGGTGATTCAGTGTCTTGAGCTAACTCAGTCCAAAGCAGGAACTCCTAAGAAGATAATACTTCCTCAGATCTGTGATGCTTTATTGCAACTGTGCTGTGATATCTTGACTTTACACACTTTCATCAGCCTTTTTGGAGAAAGAAATGGCAGCCCACTCCAGTATTCTTGCCTGGAGAATCCCATGGACAAAGGAGCCTGGCGGGGGCTAGAATCCCTAGTGAACACAAATCCTAATAGCCTGACCCTCTGACTTGAAGGAACATGGAAAATCACCCAGACCCCAGGTCTCCTGGTGCTGGGGTCCCCAGCTCAACACTCCTTGAGAGTGCAGCCTCCTAGGAGCGGTGCCCAGGTAGGTATGAGGCTAGAGCGGAGGAAGGGGTGAAGCTTCACTGGGAAGGGGTCCTGAGATACAAGCCCTTGGGTGTTTGCTCAGGCACATTCCACCCTAATTCACAGCCCAGGAAGCCAACTTTCCCTAAGGTTCTGGTTGCAGGTGGAGCCAGAGTTGGGCATGAAGAAGTGCTGCCGCCTTGTGGAAATTTTCTGTAACTGCAACTTGCGCATCAGTGCTGACGGGCACCTCCAATTCAAAAGGCCTGTGGGGCAGTGAATGACAGCTGCTATCGGAAAAGGTCCTGCCACAGGTATTGCAGGAATGAATTCCAAACACAACTGGCTTTCAAGAAGCGAATTTCAGAGGTCAACTTTCCTCACACCCTTTAAGGAAAGAAAGAAGAGAGATAAAAATAACCCAAACGGCCACAGGACAAGATGTAGACAAGAGCTGGAAGTCTTTCTAGATGCCCACAGTCTCACACAAGTTGATCAAGAGCCTTGAGGCCTCGAGAGAGACACGAGCTGAGCATCTGCCTGGAGGTGTCATAGACACAAGGAGCTGAAAGTCTGCCTTGAGGCCTCATAGACATAACGAGCTGAGTTGTGTCTAGAGGCCTGTTCTTGCCTGGAGAGTTCATGGGAAGAGGATCCCAGCAGGCCTTCAGTCCTTGGGGTCCCATACACTCAGAATAGATACTTCAGAAGGACATAATGTTCAGCACAGGGAGTTTACTGGACCTTGTTTAATAAGCTCTCTGGCAAATAATTGAAAAAAGAACAGATATGCTGTATGTATATGGCATAACAGAATAAGGAGCCTGTATACTGACAATAAGAACAAAACTGCAAATCAAATATCGGGCTATTTTGTATCAGCATGAGATTAAAGAACAGAAAAGAGTGATGCCTATTTTATTCCCTCTGATCTCCCAGACATGTGCTCTTTCCCATACCTGGAACCTGAGCAGGCTTGGGTCCCATAACTGGACTGGAGAGGATTTGAGACAGTAGGGCCAGGTATCCTTAATTTTGAGCCCCCTCTTAAACCTGTACTATCTGATTTTCCCTAGCTTGGGCAATGGACCCTAGTGCCTCGAAAGAATGGTAGCCGGAGCCTCTGACCATGAGAACTTTTGAAAAGTCACCTGGCCTCCAGGTCCCCTGCTGCTGGGGTCCCCAGCTGAATCCCCTTTTCTGAGTGCAGGCGTTTCAGCAGGCAGCGGTGCCCCAGGCCGGGATGAGTCTGAAAGGGAGGGGTGAAGCCTTACGGGGAAGAAGTAGTGAGACACAGGGCACTGAGTGTGTGCTCAGGCGAGTTCCTCTCTGATTCTCAGCCCAGGGAGCCAGCTTTCCCTAAGGCTGTTTGCCTGAAGAACCAGCTGGACATAAACAGTGCTTCTGCCTTTGCCTGTAACTACAACTTAAACATCTTGCTTACTGACAACTCCAGATGACAAGTTCTATGAAGTTGCTAATGACAGCTGCCCTCAGGAACGGTTCTGGGGTGGGTATTGTAGAAATAAATTCCAAACATAACTGAGTTTTAAGAAACCAATTGAAACAAGTACATTTTCTTCACACAATTTAAGAAAGAAAAATAATCCCCAAACGGCCACAGGACAACATGCTCAGTATCCCTAATTATTATAGGAGGAAAGTCAATCAAAATAGCAAGAAATCAAATCACACTAGTCAGAATGGCCATTCTAAGAAGTCCACAGACAATAAATGCAGTAGACAGCTGGAAAGATGTAATACCTGCCTCCCTAACCCGACACAGTGAGATGGACATTGGCAACAGCCACTGAAAGGAGAGTCTCTGCATGCCAGGAAAAAAAAACTTTGAAAGGAACTAATCCTGAGATCTGACATACCCACGTCTGCCCATATATCTCAGGAAAACATCATTCAAAAAGACACGTGCGCCCCTACATTCACTTCAGCACTACTTACAGGAGCCAAGAAACAGATTCAAGAAAATGTCCACTGACAGATTAAAATCTAAAGAGAAAGTGGTACATATATACAATGGACTATTACTCAGCCCTGAAAAGCCACCACTGAAATTATGAAATTATGCCAAAAGTCACTACAAGGATGAACCTTGGGGGAGCATACACTAAGTGAAGTTAGTGAGACAGAGGAAGACAAAAGAATATGATACCCTACAGGCAAAATTTTTAAAACATATGAAGGAAAATCATTTAAAACTCAAAAAACTTTTGCTGAGAATTCAAATATAAACTAACAATTCCCCAAAAGTAACAGTTAAGGGGCAGGGATAAATTCAAAGGGTCACAACTAACATATACACAGGAATCTGTATCTGTAATAGGTAATCCACAAGGATTATATTTTTCCTTTCTTTCATCCTTCCAAATTACACAGAAATCTTCATATCATAATATACACAGAAAATGATACCTATAATAGATAATTCACAAGGATTATCTCCTCCCTTCCTTCCTTTCACACATACAAAACATCTGCATCTCTAAAAGGTAATCCTGATGGACATGATTTTCAGCAGATGATACTTTCCTCGGCCTTCTGAAATAACCTCTGTGGAAAATGAATCCCCCAAACAAGAGAGATGCTCTAATGTGTATGTCATAATTGAATCAGGCGACTGCCCACTGACAAGAAGCACAAAACTGGAGAGTAAAGAAAAGTAAAAGAAGAAAAGGGATGTTCATTTTGTTACCTCCAACCTCCCTGAAATGGGCTGCTATCCCACCCCTGGAACCTGAGCAGGCTTGGGTCCCACAGCTGGACTGGATGGGGTAGAGACAGCTGGACAGGGTGCCCTTAACTTTGGTCCCACTTAAACCTGTATGGTCTGGTTGGCTTGGCTGTGAACAAAGTCCCCAGTGCACCCAAAAGATGGTGGCCCAACCATCTGACCACCAGGACCTTGGAAAAGTAACCTAGCCTCTAGGTCTCTGGTTGCTGGGGTCCTCAATTCAAGCTTCTTTCCTGAGAGTGCAGCCTTCTAGGCACCTCAGCAAGGTGCTATGGCCCAGTTTGGGAGGAGTATAGAGGGGAGGGGTGAAGCTTGAGGGGGAAGGAGTAGTAAGACGCAAGTCCTTGGGTGTTTGCTCAGGCACTTTCCACCCTAATTCGCAGCCCAGGAAGCTGGTTTTCCCTAAGAATCTCATTGCCCAACGAAGCAGGGTTGAGCAAGAAGAACTGCTATTGCCCTGTGGATATTTCCTGTAACTACACTTTGACCAACAGTGCTTAATTACAGGTGTAATTCACAGGGCTGGGGGTCTGTTAATGACAGTTGCCTTCAGAAAAGTTCCTGGAGTGAGTATTGCAGATATAAATTCCAAACATAGCCGACTTTCAAGAAGCCAACTGCAACTTCCTCACAACTAAATTTTCCTCACACCCTTAAAGGAAAAAAAAAAAAAAAAACCCAAATGCCCAAAGGACAAGATGCACCGCATTCCTAATTATTACAGGAAGCATGATAAAATGGCAACAAATATCACCACAAATACCACATCAGACAGAATGGCCATCCACACAAGTCTAAAAGCAATACATGTAGGAGAGAGCCAGCAGGTGAGGGAACCCCCATACACGGCTGGTGGGAATGCACATTGGCAACAGTCACTAGAAAAGACAGTCTCTGCATGTCAGAAGTTAAAGTTCCAAGAGTTAAACCAAGGTCTGACATTCCCACACCTGCGCTATATCCCGAGAAAACCATCATTCAAAAAGACACATGCAGCCCAATGTTCACTGCAGCATTACTTAGAATAGACAAGACACAGAAACACAAAATTTCCACCCACAGCTTAAAACTTAAACAAGATGTCATACATATTAACCATGGACTGTTACTCAGTGATAAAAAAAATAAAAAGCACCACTGAAATTGTGATATTAGGCCACTGATCTCCACAAGGGTGGACCTTGGAGGATCATACACTCAAAAGTGAAATTTGCAGGACAAAGGAAGAAAATAGCAGATGAAGACCTTCTAAGGCAACATAAGAAGAAATGAAAAAGAAACTAATCACAACATGAAAGGATCCTCTGAGAATTCAAACACAAAACAAAGAATTTTTAAAAAAGGTGGCCAGGATGCATTCAGAAGAGGTTGGGACTAACACACAGAAATCTGTTAGTCCAACATATAAACTGAAATCTGTATCTGTAATAGATACTGCACAAGGATCTGATGTTCAGCAAATGGAACTTTCCTCTACCTTCTGCAATAACCATTATGGAAAAAGAATCCAAGAAAGCACAGATATGCTGTATGTATACATCATAACTGAAAAAAGAAGCTGTATACTGACAAGCACAAAACCGCAAACCAACTATATGCCAACGTGGCAAAGGCACGAGATTACAGAAAAGAAAAGGAAATAAAAGAACTATCTGTTTCATTGCCTCTTGCCTCCCTGACATGGGCTCCAATCCCATCCCTGGAGCTTGAGGAGGCTTGGTTCCTATGGCTGGACTGAGGTGGGGTCGTGACACCAGGAAGTGTGCCCTTAATTTAGACTCCTATGACACCTGGACTGTCTGGTATCCTCTGGCTGGGACCACATGCTCTAGGGCACCCAGAGACTGGTGGCACGACCCTCTGAGCTTGAAGGCCTGGGAAAAGTCTCCTGGTGCTGGGGTCCTCAATTCAAGGCCCCTTCTTGGGAGTGCGGCCTCCTGGGCCCCTCATCTGAGGTTGTGGCCAAGGCTGGGATGAGTCTGCAGGGGAGAAGCTTAGAAGTAGTGAGACACAAGCCCTTGAGTGTTTGCTCAGGCATGTTTCACTAATTCACAGCCCAAGAGGCCGGCGCTCCTTAAGCTTCTGGTTGCAGGAGGACCCGAGTTGGGCATGAAGAAGTGCTGCCGCCTTGTGGAAATTTCCTGTAACTACAACTTGTACACCTGTGCTTACTGGTACCTCCATTCACAAGGCCGGCTGCTGCTGCTGCTGCTAAGTCGCTTCAGTCGTGTCTGACTCTGTGCGACCCCATAGACGGCAGCCCACCAGGCTCCCCCGTCCCTGGGATTCTCCAGGCAAGAACACTGGAGTGGGTTGCCATTTCCTTCTCCAATGCAGGAAAGTGAAAGTAAAGTCGCTCAGTCGTGTCTGACTCTTAGCGACCTCATGGACTGCAGCCTACCAGGCTCCTCCGTCCATGGGATTTTCCAGGCAAGAGTACTGGAGTGGGGTGCCGTTGCCTTCTCCGTCACAAGGCCTATGGGGCTGCTAATGACAGCTGCCCTCAGGAAAGGTCCTGGGGAGGGTATTGCAGAAATGAATTCCAAACACAACTGACTCAAGGAGCCAATTGTGACGGGTGAATTTCCTCAAAATCCTTTATGAAAAATAAAAAAATGGTACTGGAGAAGATGTTCAGCGTCCCTAGTTATTTCAGGAGGAAAGACAATCAAAACGATAACACGAAACCAAATCCCACCAGTCAGAATGGACATCCACTGCCAGGAGCCATTATGGGAGGTCCTGCCTGTGACGAGATCATGAAGAAAATACTGGGCAGGCAAGGCCGTCCGGGACCCCATCCATGACGAGGTCACGAGGAAAAAACCTGACAGGCAAGGCCGTCTAGGATAAGGGACCCTCCAGCTTGGCCTCGGCCTCTACCCCACCCTGTATCCTCCCCCCTTTTCTGCTGTTGTTCTTGTTTGCCCTGCTGCAGATTCTTGTGTTGCCTGCCTAGAGCTCTCCTGCTCCTCTTTCACTGAATGAGGACCAACTTAAAACGCTAATTAATAAATCTTCTGGACGCTGCTACCCTATGAAGGGGCCAGAGATGAAGGAAATGCTTCCATTCAAACATTTTGCTGGCATTCTGGCTTGTGTGATAAATATGTGCTCTCATTGCAAAAAATGCTCATGATTGTTCTAAACATCCTAAGCACAGTACGCTAACAAAAGAAACTATTAAGCATAGGTCCCTCCGCAGGGTGAGAAAGGCCCCACAAATATTATAGCCACATATGTGCCTAATAGAAAATAGTTTAGATAGAGATTAGCTAGTGACTTCTTGCAGGTAATTAACTTTTAGACTAAGAGCCTGTTTTGTGCCATATCTGCTGTTTTTGCAATCCTTTGCATTTCTCTTCTGTAAAAAATGTAATCCTATCTAGTTCCCATGGAGATGACACCTAATAGAAGGAAAATAGATTAACCACAAAAAAGACAGGGTCAGCTACTGAAGTTGCTTAAAGTTGCACCAGGTGCAAGCCATAAATTGTCAACAGGCCTGAAAGCCAAAAGATATTATACATAGAGATTAACCTTAAAAAGGCCCTAATAGGCATAGAGCCCTTCGGGGGGTGAGGAAGCCCTATTAGAAAATACAAAAAATATTGTTTTAAAAGTGGTTATTAGATCAACGTTTGATTGATGTTAATGTGCTGAGGTTGTGCAGTGGAAACTATTGTTAATATAGTTGGAGATCTAGTAAAATAAGAGTTTAGCCCTAGTGCAAAAGCAATAAGATAATTGTTAATTTTAACCAGGAGTGCTAAACAGGGGCTGCCTCTTCAGAGCTGCAGAGTCTTTGTGTGTTAAACTTTTTAGATAAATTTCGCTGAGAATTTCTGCAAAAAGACTGTCTTTTATGTTAACAGGATTGTATTTCTATTATGTTGCAACTTGCTGTGCCATGAGACTGCCACTTTTCTGTTTTCTGCTAACCTCAAGGCCAGAAGATAATGTACAAAAAAATCTATGGGAAAAGACTTTCATAAACAAAAAATATACAGAGCACACCTGGTTTTGTGAAGGACAAGCTGGTATAATGTTAAACTAAGTCTGTATGCTTATCTGTCCCTTAGAAATGTACCAACTTAGGGTATAAAGGCTACGGTGAAAAATAAAGCAACGGCCAGACTCTGCTGCACATCCTGGTCTGGTCTCTCTCTCTCTCTCTCTCTCTCTCCCCCTAGCAGACTTGGCCCTATCAAGGCCGGTCCTACGTGTCTCTCTCTGGCTGACGCCGTTCATCCTGCGGGTTCCCCTGGATCCTGGACCCCGGCAATCCACAAAAGTTACAAACAGTAAATGTGGGAGAGGGCCAGGAGCTGATTGAACCCCAAAACAAGGTTGGTGGGAATGGACATTGCCAACAACCCCTAGAAAAGACAGCCTCTGCATGCCAGAATACAAACATTTCAAGACAGCTAAGCCTAGTATATGGCATCCACGCCTGGACCTATATCCCCAGAAACCCATCATTCAAAAAGACACATGCCCCCCAATATTCACTGTTGTACTGCTTATAATAGCCAAGATACAGAATGACAAAATGTCCTCTGACAGATTAAAGCTTAAAGACATGTTGTAAATAAATACATTGGACTATTAGTCAGCCATGAAAAAGCAGCACTGAAATTACGAAATTATTCCACTGGTGGCCACAGTGATGGACGCTGGAGGATCATACACTAAGTGTATTCACGAGACAGACAAAGGAAATAGCATGTGATGTTCCTTCCAGTCAAAAAAGAGACACAAAAAAACTAACTCACAGCACAGAAAGAGAGTCTGAAAATTCAAACACAAGGAATTCCAAAGAAAAGAAATAATAAGGGGCCAAGGATTAATTAGGAATTCAGGACTACATATACACAAAAACCTGTGTCTCGAACATGTATACAGAAATCTGTAATAGATAACTCACAAGGATTATCTTCCTTCCACATGTACACAGAAAACTGTGTGACTAACATATACACACAAATCCATATGTCTAACACATACACAGAAATCTGTATCTGTAAAAGAATACAAAGTATTATCTCCTTTCTCCTTCCCTCCACATATATAAAAAAACTTTAATAGATACTCCGAGCTTCCTTGGTGGCCAAAGGAAGCTGCCACTTCCTTGGTGGCTATTATGGCCAAAGGCCATAATAATATGACGGCAATGAAGGAGCTGTGGGTTCAATCCCTGGGCCCAAAAGATCCCCAGGAGAAGGGAATGGCTACCCACTCCACTATCTGTGCCTGGGAAATCCATGGAAAGAGAAACCTGGGGTACACTGTCCTTTAGGTAACATAAAGTCCAAATAGATACTCCAGAAAAACACAATGTACAGCACAGAGAGCTTACTTGACCGTGTCCAATAATCTCCATGGCAAAGAACTGAGAAGAAGAAGATATATGCTGTATGTACATGCCATAACAGAATCAGGAGCCTATACACTGACAAGAACAAAACTGCTGATCAAATATAGGGCAACACTGCATAGGCATGAGATTAAAGGGAAAAAAAGCAATGCCTATTCCCCACCCCCACCCCCCACACACTGATCTCCCTGACTTGAACTGCTTTCCAGTCCCTGGAACATGGCCAGGCTCAGGTCCCAGGACTGGACTGGAGAGGGGTTGAGCCACTTGGGGCAGGTGCCCTTAACTGAGCCCCTCTTAAAGCTGTACCATCTGCTTTGCCCTGGCTAGGACCACAGACCCTAGTGCACCCACAGGATGGCAGCCTGACCCTCTGGCCACGAGGACCTTGGAAAAGTCACTTAGCTTCCGGGGCTCCTCATGCTGGGGTCCCTAGCTGAAGTCTCAGCAGGCAGCGGTGCCCCAGGCTGGGATGAGCCCGAAGGGGAGGGGTGAAGCCTTAGGGGAAGAAGTGAGACGCAAGGTCTTGAGAGAGGGTGACAGGCAGGAAGGCCAGGGGTCTCCAAACGGAGGAAACAGGCTGCAAGTGTCAGACATCTTTTATCTCTCTCAAGCAGCAGGAGGAACAAACAAGTGTCAGATTTTCCCCTCTCTCTATACAAAATTAAAGTGAGGTTTCTCCTAAAATTCTGTGTTGCCATGATGACACCAGGCTCCACATGAACTTAACTTTTCTCAAATCTTGAGCTAACCAATGTGCTTTTCTTATGGAAATGTTTTTCTTAAGCTATGTTAAAGAACTCTGTATTTACCCTAGACTCTTTTTCTTCAAGTCAGTTAGGATTCAGAACCAGTAATGGCTCAACAAACCTGTATGTTTTACGCATACATTGTTCGCCTAATCTATGTTAATGAAACTATATATTCACTTGGAAACCTGTCTTTCTTCAAGATTCATGTCGATCGTTTTATGGCCTGGGATGACTCACCTTGTGCCAATGTTATCTCAAAATGCATGCTGTGGGTGAGGGGCCTGGTGCCACTCTGAGTTTTGAGACATCTCCTTTCTCTAATGAACAGCTTGCTGATAAGTGTATAACATCCAGCTAAAGACTAGCAGGGGCGCACTCCTTCTGCCCCCTTCTGATGTCTATGTCAGAAGCTTCCTCTATCTCTTCTATAGTTTAATAAAACTTTATTACACAAAAGCTCTGAGAGATCCAGCCTCATCACTGGCCCCAAATTGAATTCCTCTCCTCCGGAGGCCAAGAATCCTGGCGTCTTTCATGGCTCAGCAACAACCTTTCACTTGGGTGTTTCTCAGGCACATTACACTCTAATTCACAGACGGGAAGCCAACTTTCGTGAAGTCTCAGTTTGCCTGAAGACCCAGAGTGGGACATAAGACAGTGCTGATGCCTTGTGGACATTTCCTGTAACTACAATTTAAACACCTTGTTTACTGGCACCTCCAACTGACAAGTCCTGTGGGGTTGCTAATGACAGTTGCCTTCATGAAAGGTCCTGGGGTGGGTACTGCAGACATAAATTGCAAACACAATGAACTTTCAAGAAGTCAACTGCATCTGGTAACTTTTCTCCACACACTTTAAGGAGGAAAAAAAGAAAAGAAACAATCCACAAAGGACCACAGGACAAGATTCTCAGCACCTCTAATTATACAGGAGGAAAGTCGATCAAAATAACAAGAAGAAATCTAATCACACTGGTCAGAATGGCCATTCTAAAAATTCTACAAACAATAAATGCAATAGAGATGGCAAGAGATCTAACACTCCCTACCCCCCCTTCCTGACTTGGTCTGTGGTATGGATGTTGGCAACAGCCATTGAAAGGATAGCCTCCATGTGCCAGAATAAAAACATTTCAAAGGAGCTAAGCCTAAGATCTGATACATATGGGACTGTATCTTGAGAAAACCATCATTCCAAAAGACACATGCACCTGAACTTTCACTGTGGCACTGCATACAGCGGCCAAGACACAGATTCAAGAAAATGTCCACCAACAAATTCAATATTAAGAATATGTGATACATATACACACTTGACTATTATTCAGCCATGAAAAGCCACCACTGAGATTATGAAATTATGCCATCTGTCACTACAAGGATGGACCTTAGAAGATCATACCCTAAGTGAAATCAGCTAGACAGAGGGAGAAAATAGCATATGACACTCCTGTGCAAATAAAAAAAGAGATACAAATGAATTACTTTACAACAGGGACAGAGATTCTGAAAATTCAAACACAAACAAGGAATTCCAAAACAGAAAAGAAACAATAAAGGCCAGGGATGAATTAGGAAATGAAAACTGACATATACACAGAAATCTGTGTTTATATCTCTAACATATACATAGAAATTTATATCTCTAACATATACACAGAAATTTCTACATGTAATATGTAATCTGCAAGGATTCTCTCTTTCCTTCCACATATACAGAGAAATCTGTATGTCTAACATATACACACAGATTCGTATGTCTAACATACACACAAAAATCTATAATAGATAATAATAGATATAATAGATCTATAATATATATAGATACAAGGATTATCTCCTTTCTCCTTCCCTCCACATATATAAAAAAATCTGTATCTCTAATAGTTACTATGGGCTTTTCTGGTGACACAAAAAAAGGGTAAATAATATGAAGGCAACGCGGGAGACCTGGGTGCAATGCCTAGGTCCAAAAGATCCCCCAGAGAAGGGAATGACTACCTACTCCAGTATTTGTGTTGGAGAATTCCATGGAAAGAAGAACATAGCAGGTTACAATCCTTGGTGTCGCTTACATATGGATACACCAGAAGGACATAATATTTAGCCCAGGGAGGTTACTTGACCTTGTTCAATAATCTCCATGGCAAACAATTGGAAAAAAGGACAGATATGCTGTAATGTACATGGCATACTTGAATTAGGAGCCTGTTCACTGACAACAAGCAAAATACTGCAAATCAAATACAGGCCAACATAGCATCTGCATGAGATTAAAGAAAAGAAAAAAGCAATGTCTATTTTATTCCCTCCGATCTCCCTGACTTGGGCTGCTTTTCAGCCCCTGGAACCTGACCAGGCTTGGGTCACATGAGTGAACTGGAGAGGAGCCCCAACAGTTGGGAGGGGTGCCCTTAATTGGGCCCCCTCTTAAACCTGTACTGTCTGGTTTGCGCTGGATGGGACCACAGACCCTAGTGCACGCACAGGATGGTGGCCTGACCTCTGGCCACGAAGCCCTTGGTAAAGTCACCTAGCCTCCAGGTCTCCTGGCGCTGGGGTCCCCAGCTGAAGCCTCTTTCCTGAGAGTGCAGCCTCCTAGACACCTCAGCAGGGAGTGGTGCCACTGGTTGGGATGAGTCTGAAACGGATGGTGAAGCATTAAGGGGGAGAAACAGTGAGACACAAGGCCTTGGGTGTTTGCTCAGGCACATTCCACTCAAATTCACAGCCGCGGAAGCCGACTTTCCTTAAGGCTCTTTGCCTATAGAACCAGAGTTGGCATGAAACAGTGCTGCCGCCTTGTGGACATTACCTGTAACTACAACTTGAACTTGGATACTTCATGCCACTTCGACTGACAAAGCCTGTGGGGCTTCTAATGACAGCCGCACTCAGGAAATGACCTGGGGTGGATATCGCAGGAATAAATTCCAAACACAACCGACTTTCAAAAAGGCAACGCCAACACATAAATTTTCCTCACACCCTTTAAGAAAAAAAAAAAACTACCCAAACTGCAACAAGACAAGGTGTTTAGCACCCCTAATTATTGCAGGAAGGATGACAGAATGACAACAATATCACTCTACGCCCAGCAGAAAGACCATCCACACAAGTCTTTAAGAAATAAATGTAGGAGAGAGCCAGGAGGTGAGGGAACCCTCCTACACGTCAGTGGAAATGAACATTGGCAACAGTCACTAGAAAAGACAGTCTCTACATGTCAGAAAAATAAAATTTCAAGTACAGGATCTGACATTCCCACACTTGGAGTATATCCTGAGAAAACCATCATTCAAGAAGACACATACACCCCAACGTTCACAGCCAAGACACAGAACAACAAAATTTCCACCTACAGCTTAAAGCTTTAACAGGATAGGGTACATATTTACCATAGACTATTACTTGGCCATAAAAAAGCACACCTGAAATTATGAAATCATGCCACTAGTCACCACAAGGGTGGATCTTAGAGGATCATATGCTAATTGAAATCAGCCTGACAAAGGAAGAAAGTTCCAGATGAAGAACCTTCTGGGCAACATAAAGAGAGATAAAAAAGGACATAATTCACAGCACAAAAGAATCTTCTGAGAATTCAAACACAAACAAAGAATTAGAAAAAAAACAAAGGGCCAGAATGTTTTCATAGGCGTTTGGGACTGACAAATACACAGAAATCCATTACTCCAACATATACAGCAAAAACTGCAATAGACGACCCATGAAGATTATCTCTCTCCCTCACTCCTTCCTTCATCCCCAAAACACCTGTATCTCTAATGCCCCCCAAAGGACGGTGGCACAACCCTCTGACTTTGAGGACCTTGGAAAATTCATGTAGCCTCCAGGTCTCCTGGTGCTGGGGTCCCTAATTCAAGGTTCCTTCCTGAGAGTGCAGCCTCCTAGGCCCCTTACCAGGGGCTGTGGCCCAGGTTGGGAGAGTTCTGGAGGGGAGGGGAGTAGCTTTAGGGGGAAGTAGTGAGACACAAGCCCTTGAGTATTTGCTCAGGCACATCCTACTCCAATTCACAGCCCAGGAGGCCAGCTCTCCTTAAGGCTCTGGGGGCAGGACCAGAGTTGGGCATGAAGAAGTGCTGCCGCCTTGTACATTTCCTATAAGTACAACTTGAACACATGCATCATGTCACATCCAATTCACAAAGCCTAAGGGACTGCCAAGTCTTTGACTGTGTGGACCACAACAAACTCTGGAAAATTCTTAAAGAGATGGGAATACCAGACCACCTGACTTGCCTCTTGAGAAATCTGTATGCAGGTCAGGCGGCAACAGTTAGAACTGGACATGGAACAACAGACTGGTTCCAAATCAGGAAAGGAGTACATCAAGGCTGTATATTGTCACCCTGCTTATTTAACTTATATGCAGAGTACATCATGAGAAATGCTGGGCTGGATGAAGCACAGGCTGGAATCAAGATTGCTGGGAGAAATATCAATAACCTCAGATATGCAGATGATACCACCCTTATGACAGAAAGTGAAGAACTGAAGAGCCTCTTGATGAAAGTGAAAGAGGAGAGTGAAAGAGTTGACTTAAAACTCAACATTCAGGAAACTAAGATCATGGCATCTGGTCCCATCACTTCGTGACAAATAGATGGGGAAACAGTGGAAAGAATGACAGACTTTATTTTTCTGGGCTCCAAATCACTGCAGATGGTGACTGCAGCCATGAAATTAAAAGACACTTACTCCTTGGAAGAAAAGTTATGACCAACCTAGACAGCATATTAAAAAGCAGATATATTACTTTGCCAACAAAGGTCCATCTAGTCAAAGCTATGGTTTTTCCAGTAATCATGTATGGATGTGAGAGTTGGATATAAAAAAGCTGAGTGCAGAAGAATTGATGCTTTTGAACTGTGGTGTTGGAGAAGACTCTTGAAAGTCCCTTGAACTGAAAGGAGATCCAATCAGCCCATCCTAAAGGAAATCAGTCCTGAATATTCATTGGAAGGACTGATGTTGAAGCTGACACTCCAATAGTTTGGCCACCTGATGTGAAGAACTGACTCATTGGAAAAGACCCTGATTCTGGGAAAGATTGAAGGGGGGAGGAGAAGGGGATGACAGAGGATGAAATGGTTAGATGGCATCACTGGCTCAATGGACATGAGTTTGAATAAGCTCCAGGAGTTGGTGAAGGACAGGGAAACTTGGAGTGCTGCAGTCCATGGGGTTGCAAAGAGTCGGACATGACTGAGCGGCTGAACTGAACTGAACTGATGGGGCTGCTAATGGCTGCTGCCCTCAGGAAAGTTCCTGGGTTAGGTATTGCAGATAAATTGCAAAGAGAACTGACTTTCAATAAGCCAACTATAACAGGTAAATTTTCTTCACACACTTTAAGGGGAAAAAAAAAGAAAAAAACCAATCCTCAACAGCCACAGGACAAGATGCTCAGTATCCCTAATTATACCTGAGAAAAGTCAACCAAAATAACAACAAGGCATTAAATCACACTAGTCAGAATGGTTATTGAAAGAAGTCTACACACAATAAATACAGTAGAGGGCTGGTAAGAGATGTAACTACCCCCCCCCCCACCTCACTGCCAGACACAGTTGGTGGGATGGACATTGGCAATAGCACCAAAAGGACAGCCTGTGAATATCAGAAAAAAAAACCTTTCAAGAGAGTTAAACCTAGGATCTTACATACCCACACCTGGTCCTATATCCCAAGAAAACCATGATTCCAAAAGACACATACTCCCCAACATTCACTGCAACACTACTTAACAGCAGCTGAACACGGACCCAAAGAATGTCCGCTGATAGATTAAAGCTTAAAGAATATGTGGCACATACATACAATGGATTTTACTCAGTCATGAAGAATCACAACTGAGATTATGCTATTGGTTGCTACAAGGATGGACCTTAGAGGATCATACATTAAGTGATGTCAGCCTGAAGGAAGAAGATAGATAAGAATATGATATCCCGACAAGCAAAATTTTAAAAATATACAAAAGAGCTCATTTAAAATACACAAAAAATCCCTGAGAATTCAAAAACAAACAACCAATCTCAGAAAAAGAAACATTTAAGGGGCAGGGACAAATTTGGAGGTAAGGACTAACATACACACAAGAATCTGTAGTTTTAATATATAAACCAAAATGATTATCTTTTCTTCCTTTCTTCCTTCCAAATATACACAGAAATCTGGACCTCTAACATATACACACAAATCTCTATCTGTCATAGATAATTCTCAAGGATTATCTCCTCCCTTCCATCTTCCCACAAATACAAAAAAATGTATATATCTAATAGATGATCCAGAAGGACATGGTTTTCAGCAGAGGGAACTTTGTGCAACCTTCTGCAATAACCTCTATGGCAAGAGAGACCCCAAAGCAAGAGATGCTGTTTGTGGATGTCATAATTGAATCAGGCGGCTATGCACTGACCTAAAACAAAGAACTAGCGATTAAAGAAAAGTAAAAGAAAGAAAAGGAATGCCTATTTTGTTCCCTCCGAACTCCCTGACTTAGGCTTCTAACCCACCCCTGGAGCCCGAGTAGGCTGGGGTCCCGTGGCTGGACTAGGTGGGCTGAGACGGCCGGGCAGGGCGTCCTTCACTGACCTGCCTTCTAAACCTGTGCTGTCTGGATTGCTTGACTGGGAACAGAGTCCCCAGGGCACCCAAAGACGGTGGCTCAGCCCTCTGACCTCTGGGACTGTGGAAAATTCACATCTCTTCTTGATCTCATGCTGCAGTCCCCAATTCTAGCCTTCTTCCTGAGATGCAGCCTCCTAGGCACCTCAGCAGGGTGTTGTGGCCTCAGGCAGGGAGGTGTCTAAAGGGGAGGGTGGAGCTTTATGGGGAAGAACGAGTGAGACACAAAAGCACTTCGGTGTTTGCTCAGATTTTCCACTGCAATTCACAGCCCAGGAAGCCAGTTTTCCCTAAGGGTCTCTGTGCTCCAGGAACAACAGTTGGCCATGAAGAAATGCTGCTGTCTTGTGGACATTTTCTATAAATACAACTTGACCAGCAGTGCTTCATTGCAAGTCCAATTCACAAGGCCAGTTCAGTTCAGTCGCTCAGGTGTGTCTGACTCTCTGAGATCCCATGAACTGCAGCACACCAGGCCTCCCTGTTCATCACCAACTCCCGGAGTCCACCCAAATCCATGTCCATTGAGTCAGTGATGCCATCCAATCATCTCATCCTCTGATATCCCCTTCTCCTTCTGCCCTCAATCTTTCCCAGCATCAGGGTCTTTTCCAATGAGTCAGCTCTTTGCATCAGGTGGCCCAAGTATTGGAGTTTCAACTTCAGCATCAGTCCTTCCAATGAACACCCAGGACTGATCTCCTTTAGGATGAGCTGATTGGATCTCCTTGCAGTCCAAGGGACTCTCAAGAGTTTTTTCCAACACCACAGTTCAAAAGCATCAATTCTTCAATGCTCAGTTTTCTTTATAGTCCAACTCTCACATCCATACATGACTACTGGAAAAATCATAGCCTTGACCAGACAGATCTTTGTTGGCAAAGTAAAGTCTCTGCTTTTTAATATGCTGTCTAGGTTGGTCATAACTTTCCTTCCAAGGAGTAAGCGTCTTTTAATTTCATGGCTGCAATCACCACCTGCAGTGATTTTGGAGCCCAGAAAAATAAAGTCAGCCACTGTTTCCCCGTCTATCTGCCATGAAGTGATGGGACTGGATGCCATGATCTTAGTTTTCTGAATGTTGAGTTTTAAGTTAACTTTTTCACTCTCCTCTTTCACTTTCATCAAGAGGCTCTTTAGTTCTTCTTTGCTTTCTGCCATAAGTGTGGTGTCATCTGCATATCTGAGGTTATTGATATTTCTCCTGGCAATCCTGATTCCAGCTTGTGCTTCTTCCAGCCCAGTATTTCTCATGATGTACTCTGCATATAAGTTAAATAAGCAGGGCAACAATATACAGCCTTGATATACTCCTTTTCCTATTTGGAACCAGTCTGTTGTTCCATATCCAGTTCTAACTATTGCTTCCTGACCTGCATACAGGTTTCTCAAGAGGCAGGTCAGGTGGTCTGGTATTCCCATCTCTTTCAGAATTTTCCACAGTTTATTATGATCCACACAGTGAAAGGCTTTGGCATAGTCAATAAAGTAGAAATATATGCTTTTCTGGAACTCTCTTGCTTTTTCAATGATCCAGCGGATGTTGGCGATTTGATCTCTGGTTCCTCTGCCTTTTCTAAAACCAGCTTGAACACTGGAATTTCATGGTTCATGTATTGCTGAAGCCTGGCTTGGAGAATTTTAAGCATCACTTTACTAGCGTGTGAGATGAGTGCAACTGCGTAGCAGTTTGAGCATTCTTTGGCATTACCTTTCTTTGGGATTGGAATTAAAACTGACCTTTTCCAGTCCTGTGGTCACTGCTGAGTTATCCAAATTTGCTGGCAAATTTGGCCTTGGAGTACAGAATGAAGCAGGGCAGAGGCTAATAGAGTTCTGCCAAGAGAACACACTGGTCATAGCAAACACCCTCTTCCAACAACACAAGAGAAGACTCTACACATGAACATCACCAGATGGTTGACACCAAAATCAGACTGATTATATTCTTTGCAGCCAAAGATGGAGAAGTTCTATACAGTCAGCAAATAACAAGACCGGGAGCTGACTGTGGCTCAGATCACAAACACCTTATTGCCAAATTCAGACTGAAATTGAAGAAAGTGGGGAAAACCACTAGACCATTTAGGTATGACCTAAATCAAATCCCTTATGACTATGCAGTGGAAGTGAGAAATAGACTTAAGGGACTAGATCTGACAGACAGAGTGCCTGATGAACTATGGATGGAGGTTCGTGACATTGTACAGGAGACAGGAATCAAGACCATCCCCAAGAAAAAGAAATGCAAGAAAGTAAAATGCCTGTCTGAGGAGGACTTACAAATAGCTGTGAAAAGAAGGGAAGCCAAAAGCAAAGGAGAAAAGGAAAGATATACCCATTTGAATGCAGAGTTCCAAAGAATAGCAAGGAGAGATAAGAAAGCCTTCCTCAGCAATCAATGCAAAGAAGTAGAGGAAAACAATAGAATGGGAAAGACTAGAGATCTCTTCAAAAAAATTAGAGATACCAAGGGAACATTTCATGCAAAGATGGGCTCAATAAAGGACAGAAATGGTACGGATCTAACAGAAGCAAAAGATATTAAGAAGAGGTGGCAAGAATACACAGAAGAATTGTACAAAAATGATCTTCACGACCCAGATAATCACGATGGTGTGATCACTCACCTAGAGCCAGACATCCTGGAATGTGAAGTCAAGTGGGCCTTAGGAAAAATCACTACGAACAAAGCTAGTGGAGGTGATGGAATTCCAGCTGAGCTATTTCAAAACTTGAAAGATGCTGCTGTGAAAGTGCTGCCCTCAATATGCCAGCAAATTTGGAAAACTCACAAGGCCAAGGGGCCTGTTAATGACAGCTGCCGGTAGGAAATGTCCTGGGGTGTGTTCTGCAAAAAGATTTCTAAACACAATTGACTTTCAAGAAGCCAATTGGGACAGGTAAAGTTCCTCAAATCCTTTATGAAAGAACAAGAAGGGAAAAAAAAGAACACTCAAACGGCCACAGGACAAGCCGTTCAGCATCTAATTATTACAGGAGGAATGATAATCAAAACGATAACAAGGAATCAAATCCTACCAGTCAGAATGGACACCTCAGAGGTCTACAAACTGTAAATGTGGGAGAGAGTCAGGACATGATGAACCCCACTACGCAGTTGGTGGGGATGCACATTGCCATCACCCCTAGAGAAGACAGCCTCCGCATGCCAGAAGATATTGAAGAGAGCAAAGCCTAGTATCTGACATCCACGCCTGGGCTTATATCCCAAAGAAAACCATCATTCAAAAAGACACATGCACCCAACATTCACTGCTGCAATACTTACAGTAGCCAAGACACAGAACCACAAACTGTCCTCTGACAAAATAAAGCTTATCGAACATGTGGTACATAAATGCACTCGTATTAGTCAGACATAGAAAAGCAGCACTAAAGTGATGAAATTATGGACCATGGAAGATCATGCACTAACGGTATTCAGCCAGACAGGAAGAGAACAGCATATGATGTTCCTTCTAGGCAAATAAAAAAAGAGATACAAACAAACTAATTTACAACCCAGAAAGAGACTCTGAAAACTTAAAGAGAAACAAGGAATTACAAAAAAGGACACAATAAATAGCCAGGGATGAATTATGAATTCAGGACTAATGTATACACAGAAATCTGTATCTGTAAGAGAGATTCACAAGGATTATCTCCTTGTTTTCCTTCCCTCCTTTCTTCCTTCCTCATACACTTAACAGAGAAGGCAATGGCACCCCACTCCAGTACTCTTGCCTGGAAAATCCCATGGAGGGGGAGCCTGGTGGGCTGCAATCCATGGGGTCTCGAAGAGTCGGACATGACTGAGCGACTTCACTTTCACTTTTCACTTTCATGCACTGGGGAAGGAAACGGCAACTCACTTCAGTGTTCTTGCCTGGAGAATCCCAGGGACAGGGGAGCCTGGTGGGCTGCCGCTATGGGGTCACACAGAGTCGGACACAACTGAAGCGACTTAGCAGCAGCAGCATACACTTAAATCTGTATCTCTAACACATACATAGGAATTTCTATCTCTAACATATATACCAAAATCTGTATCTGTAATAGATAATTCACAATGAATATCTCCTTCCTTCCTTCCACCTTTACACAGAAATCTGTACCTAACCAGATGGTTGGATGGCATCACCACCTCAATGGACATGAGTTTGAGCAAGCTCCAGGAGATGGTGAAGGACAGGGAAGCCTGACCTGCTGCAGTCCATAGGGCCACAAAGAGTGGGATACAACTGAACAATTGAACAACAAAAAATAGATAATTCAAAGGATTATCTCCTTCCTCCTTCCTTCCACATATACAAAATATCTGTATCTCTAATAGATACTAGGGGTTCCTTGGTGACTCAAAGGGTAAATAATATGACAGCAATGTGGGAGACCTGTGTTCAACCCCTTGTTTCACAAGGAGATAATCCTTGTGAAATCTCTTATAAACACAGATTTCTGTGTATACATTAGTCCCGAATTCATAATTCATCCCTGAAGGTCCAAAAGATCTCCAGAAGGTCTAAGGGCTGTCCACTCCAGTTTTCATGCCTGGAGAATCCATGGAAAGAGGAACCCAGAGGGTTACAGTCCTTGGTGTCACATACAGTCGGAAGAGATACCTCAGAAGGACATAATGTTCAGCACAGGGAGCTTACTCAACCTTGTTCAATAAGGTTTATGGCAAAAAAAAAAAAAAAATTGAAAAAAGAACAGGTACGCTGTATGTATACATTATAACTGAATCAGGAGCCTGTACATTGACAACAAGCACAAAACTGCAAAACAAATATAGGTCAACATTGTATCAGCATGAGATTAGAGAAAAGAGAAGGCTATTGCTTATTTTATCCCCTCTGATCTTCCTGACTTAGGCTGCTTTCCAATCCCTGGAACCTGACCAGGCTTGGGTCCCATGAATGACTGGCGAGGGGCAGGTGCCCTTAATTGAGCCCCTCTTAAACCTGGCTACTTGGTCTGCCCTGGCTGGCACCATAGACCCTACGGCACCCAAAGGATAGTAGCCTGACGCTCTGGCTACGAGGACCTTGGAAAACTCACCTAGCATCCAGGTCTCTTTGCTGGGGGGCATCCCCAAAAGAAACCTCCTTCTCAAAGTGCAGCCTCCTTGGTGCCTTAGCAGAGAGTGCTGTCCCAGGTTGGGAAGAGTCTGAAAGGGAGTGGTGAAGCCTAAAGCAGAAGTAGTGAGATACAAGGCCCTGGGTGTTTCTCAGGCACATCACACCCTAATTCACAGCCCACGAAGCTGACTTTCCTTAAGGCTCAGTTTGCCTGAAGGACGGGAGTTGGACATGGAACAGTGCTGCCGCCTTGTGGAAATTTCCTGTAACTACAACTTAAACACCTCGCTTACTAGCACCTCCATTCACAAGAACTATGAGGTTCTTAAAGAAATGGGAATACTTAAAGAGATGGGAATACTAGACAGCCTGACTTGCCTCTTGAGAAATCTGTATGAAGGTCAGGAAGCAACAGTCAGAACTGGACATGGAACAACAGACTGGTTCCAAATAGGAAAAGGAGTACGTCAAGGCTGTATATTGTCACCCTGCTTATTTAACTAATATGCAGAGTACACCATGAGAAACGCTGGGCTGGATGAAGCACAAGCTGGAATCAAGATTGCTGGGAGAAATAGCAATAACCTCAGATATGCAGATGACACCACCCTTATGGCAGAAAGTGAAGAAGAACTGAAGAGCCTCTTGATGAAAGTGAAAGAGGAGAGTGAAAAGCTGGCTTAAAACTCAACATTCAGAAAACTAAGATCATGACATCTGGTCCCATCACTTCATGGGAAACAGATGGGGAAACAGTGGAAACTGTGACAGACTTTATTTTTCTGGGCTCCAAATCACTGCAGATGGTGACTAAAGCCATGAAATTAAAAGACACTTACTCCTTGGAAGGAAAGTTATGACCAACCTAGACAGCATATTAAAAAGCAGAGATATTACTTTGCCAACAAAGGTCCATCTAGTCAAGGCTATGGTTTTTTCAGTAGTCATGTATGGATGTGAGAGTTGGACTATAAAGTTCAGCGCCAAATAATCGATGCTTTTGAACTGTGGTGTTGGAGAAGATTCTTGAGAGTCCCTTGGACTGCAAGGAGATCCAACCAGTCCATCCTAAAGGAGATCAGTCCTGGGTGTTCATTGGAAGGACTGATGCTGAAGCTGAAACTCCAATACTTTGGCCACCTGATGCAAAGAATTGACTCATTGGAAAAGACCCTGAAGGAGGGTCAGAGGAGTAAGCCTAGAATCTGACATAGCACAGCTGGCCATATATCCTGAAAAACCATCATTCCAAAAGTCAAATGCGCTCCAGCATTCATTGCAACACTACTTATAGCAGCCAAGACAAGACATAAAAAAATGCCCATCGACAGATTAAAGTTTAAAGAAAATGTTGTACATATATACAATCGACTATTCCTCAGGCATGAAAAGCCATCACTGAAATCATGCCATCAGTCACTACAAGAATGGGCCTTGGAAGATCATACACTAAGTGAAGTCTGCTAGACAGAGAAAGACAAAAGAATATAATATCTCTTACAGGCAAGTTTTTAAAAATATACAAAGGAATTCATTTAAAACACAAAATAATCGCTGAGAATTCAAACACAATCAATCTCAAAAAAGTAACAATAAATGGGCAGGGATAAAATCAGAAGTCCCGAATGACATGCACACAGAAATCCGTATCTGTAATGATAATCCCCCCTTCATGGGTCACCGGCTTGTCGTGGCAAAGGGGCTTGCATGGCTCAATGAAGCTATGAGCCTTGCCACCTAAGGTGTAGGGTCACCCAAGACGGATGGGTCATACTGGAGAGTTCTGACAAAACGGGATCCACTGGAGGAGAGAATGGCAAACCACCCCAGTATAGTTGCTGTGAGAAACTCATGAACTGCTGTTAAACAAGCTAGTGGATGAAATGGAATTCCAGTAGAGCTATTCAAAACTATAAAGGATGATGCCATCAAGGTGTTGCATTTAATATGTCAGCAAATCTGGAAGACCCAGCAGTGGCCACAGGACTGGAAAAGGTCAATCTTCATCCCGATTCCCAAGGAGGGTAGTACCAAAGAATGTGCTAACTATCAGATAGTTGCACTCGTCTCCCATGCTAGTAAAGCCAGGCTTAAAATCTTGCATGCGTGGCCTCAGTATTATGTGAACCAAGAACTTCCAGATGTCCAAGCTGGGTTTAGAAAAGGAAGAGAAACCAGAGATCAAATTGCCAACATTCGCTGGATTATAGAGAAAGCAAGGGAATTTCAGGAAAACGTTTATCTCTGTTTCATTGACAACACTAAGGACTTTCACTGTGTGGATTATAACAAACTGTGGACAGTTCTAAAA
Source organism: Muntiacus reevesi (assembly GCF_963930625.1). Lineage (NCBI taxonomy): Eukaryota > Metazoa > Chordata > Mammalia > Artiodactyla > Cervidae > Muntiacus > Muntiacus reevesi. The sequence goes on along the minus strand of NC_089263.1, from coordinate 24,154,779 downwards.
GAGATGGGAATGCCAGGCCATCTTACCTGTCTCCTGAGAAACCTGTATATGGGTCAAGAAACAACAGTTAGAACCCTCTATGGAACAACTGATTGGTTCAAGATCAAGAAAGGAGCACAACAGGGTTGACTGCTGTCAATCTGTTTATTTAATCTATATGCTGAGCACATCATGAGAAATGCTGGGCTGCATGAGTTATAAGCTGGAATCAAGATAGGCAGGACAAACATCAACAGTCTCAGATATTCAAATGATACCACTCTAATGGCAGAAAGCAAAGAGGAGCTAAAGAGCCTCTTGATGAGAGTGAAGGAGGAGAGTGAAAGAGCTGGCTTAAAACTCGGTATTAAAAATACTAAGATTGTGGCATCCAGCCCCATTGCTTAAAGGCAAATAGAAAGGAAAAGGTGAAAGTAGTGACAGATTTCCTCTTCTTGGACTCTAAAATCACTGCAGATGGGCATGAAATCAGAAGACAATTGCTTCTTGGCAAGAAAGCTATTGCAGACCTAGAGAGTGTGTTGAAAAGCAGATATTACTTTGCTGACAAAGGGCCATATATTCAGCATTATGGTCTTCCCAGTGGTCACCTTCGGTTGTGAGAGCTGGACGATGAAGGTAGATCGCCAAAGAATTGATGCCTTCCAACTGTGGTGCTAGACAATACTCCTGAAATTTCCTTGGACAGAAAGGAGATCAAACCAGTCAATCTTGAAAATCAACCTTGAATACTCATTGGAAGGACTGATGCTGAAGTTCCAGGATTTTGGTCATCTGATGCAAGCAACTCAGTCTTTGGAAAAGCCCCTAATGCTGGGAAATATTGAAGGCAGAAGAAGAGGGTGTCAGAGGATGAGACGGCTGGATGGCGTCACCAGGGCAATGGACATGAACTTGGGCAAACTCTGGGAGATGGTGAGGGACAGAGAGGCCTGGCGTGCTGCAGTCCATGGGGTCTCAAAGAGTCGGACATGACTGGGCAACTGAACAACAACGACAATCATAATCCAAAAGGATTATCTTTTCAAGTATACACAGAAATCTGTATCTCTAATATATACAAAGAAATCTATCTCTGTAATAAATAACTCACAAGGATTAGCTCCTTCTTTCCTTCCACAAACACAAAAAATCTGTATATCTACCACATAATCCAGAAGGGCATGATTTTCAGCAGAGGGAACTTGGCTCAGCCTTCTGCAATAACCTCTATAGCAGAAGAATCCCCCAAAGAAGTGATATGTTGTGTGTATATGTCATAATTGAATCAGGTGGCTGTATTCTGACAAGAAGCACAAAACTAGAGATTAAAGAAAAGTAAAAGAAGGAAAAGGAAGGCCCATTCGTTCCCTCCAACCTCCCTGACTTGGGCTGTGAACCCGTCCCTGGCCCCTGAGCAGGTGTGGGTGCCCATGCTGGACTGGATGGGCAGAGACCGCGGGCGGGTGCTGGTAATAGGGCCCCCCCCCCCCAAACCTGTACTGTCTGGCTTGCTTGGCTGGGAACAGAGTCCCCGGGCACCTAAAGGGTGGCGGCCCAACGCTCTGACCTCCGGGACCTTGGAAAGTCACCGAACCCTAGGTCTCCTGGTGCTCCGATGCCCAATTCAAGCCTCCTTCCTGACAGCAGAGCCTCCTGGGCCCCTCGGCAGGGTGCTGTGGCCCAGGCTGGGGGGAGGCTAGAGGGGAGGGGTGAAGCTTTAGGGGGAGAAGTACTGAGACCAAGCCCTTGAGTGTTTCCTCAGGCACTTTCCACTATAATTCACAACCCAGGAAGCTGATGTTCCCTAAGGGGAACAAGAGTTGGGCATGCAGAACTGCTATTGTCCTGTGGACATTTCCTGTAATTACAACTTGACCAGTACTGCCCACTTGCACCTCCAGTTCACAAGGCCTGGGGGACTGTTAGTGATGGGTTTTTTTGTATAGATAGTCGCCAACAGGAGAAGAAAATGGCAACCCACTCCAGTATTCTTGCCTGGAGAATCCCAGGGACAGAGGAGCCTGGTGCGCTGTCGTCTATGGGGTTGCACAGAGTCGGACGCGACTGAAGCGACTTCGCAGCAGCAGCAGCAGCCACCAACAGTTTTTTAAGTACAGTTTATTTACAACACTATATTAGTTTGGGGTATACAACATAGTGATTTAGTAATTTTATGGATTGTACTCCATTTAAAGATATTACAAATAGGGGTGATATTTTCTTGTGCTGTATAATATATCCTTACAGCTTATTGATTTTATGCATAGCAGTTTCTTTATCTATCCCCTACATGTATCTTCTCCCTCCCACCTCCTTCTCCCCACTGGTGACCACTAGTTCTCTATATCTGTGAGTCTGTTTCTGTTTCATGGATAAGTTCATTGGTGTCATAGTTTAGATTTCACATACAGCACATGTCTTTCTGACTTACATCACTTATTGTGATAATGTCTAGGGTTATATTGCTCAAAACCCATTATTTTAATCTTTTTTATAGCTGGGTAGTATTCAGCATATATTTCATGTATGAAAACCTAGGTATATATTTCATATATGAAAAGCTAGGTATATATCTCATATATGAAAATATAAGTATATATATTTGCAGAGAGGAATCCTTTGCTTTGTTCTTTAACCAAAAGAATCAACATTTTACTATAATTTATAATGATACTAGTTCTTTCAACTTGGGCTTGGTAAAATGTGAGTTTTGTCGGGACTTCCAGGGCAATAGTTCTCAAACTTCAGTGTGCTTCAGAATCACCTGGAGAGTTGATGAACTCAAATTGTCAGATTGCTGTTCCAGAACTTCTGATTTAGTAGATGTGTAAATACCAGTCTGGTGATTATAATGCAAATCACTGTGTCTTTTGAGTAATGCTTTTAGAGACTTAAGATAACCCTTCTAACTCAAGTATACTGTCTTATATCTCAATCCATACAAAAGTCTTAATTTGAAACTACAAGATTGCTAAGTGATTTCCATTTATAGGGCACTGTGAACTGAAATCAATATGTAGGCATCAAAAATAATGAAAATAAAATGTATTGTCAGAGAATATTGACAGAGGAACTTAAGTTAAAAAAAATAGTTATCCTATAGTTAGACACATTGGCTATACACTTGACTGATGAATTCTTTGTAAAGCAAAAATTAAAAGAGGAAAACTACTTTATGTGATTTTTAAAAATTCTCATCAAAATTAGTTTCCTGATGGAATCTTCTATTTTTAAAAATTTCCCATTTTTATTTTGCTATTTTGCTGAGTGATATTCTATTTATATTTCATATATGGAAACAGATGTTTATATTTCATATATGGCAATATAGGTATGTATATCTTATATGAAAATATCAGTATATCTCGTATATGACAAAACAGGTGCATATCTCATATGTGAAAATAGATGTATATGTTTTTATATCATAAATTTAAAATTTTCATAAATAAAAAAATTTCAAACAATTAAAGCCTTTGATTGTATGGCTCACAACAAACTGAAAAATTCTTAAAGAGATGGAAACAGACCATCCAACCTGCCTCACAAAAACCTGGATGCAAGTCAAGAAGCAACAGTTAGAACTGGACATGGAACAATGCGCAGGTTCCAAGTTGGAAAAGGAGTTTGCAAGGCTGTATATTGTCACTTATTAAGGCTTATTTAACTTATACGCAGAGGACATCATGTGAAATGTGGGGCTGCATGTCTCAAAAGCTGGAATCAAGATTGCTGGGAGGAATATCAATAACCTCAGATATGCAAATGATGCCAATGTAATGGCAGAAAGCGAAAAAAACTAAAGAGCCTCTTGATGAATGTGAAAGAGGAGAATGAAAAAAATTGGCTTAAAACTCAACTTAAAATCATGGCATCCAGTCCCATCACTTCATGGCAAATAGGTGGGGAAAAATGCAAACAGTGCAGATTTTCTTTACTTGGGCTCCAAAATAGCTGCAGATGGTGACTACAGTCATGAAATTAAAAGACACTTGCTTCTTGGAAGAAAGGCAATGACAAACCTAGACAATGTATTAAAAAGTAGAGACATCACTTTGCTAACAAAGGTCCATTATAGATAAAGCTATGGTTTTTCCAGTAGTCATTTGTGGATGTGAGGATTGGGCCATAAAGAAACCTGAGCACCGAAGAATTGATGCTTTTGAACTGTGGTGTTAGAGAAGACTCTTGAGAGTTCCTTGGACTGCAAGGAGATCAAACTAGTCAATCTTTAAGGAAATCAACCCTGAATATTCATTGGAAGGACAGATGCTGAAGCTGAAGCTCCAATACTTTGGCCACCTCATGTGAAGAGCCAACTCGTTGGAAAAGACCCTGATGCTGGGAAAGATTGAGGGCAGGAGGAGAAGACAGTGACAGAGCATGAGATGGTTGAATGGTGTCACCGATTCACGGGACATGAGTTTGAGCAAACCCCGAGAGAGAGTGAGGGAAGGAAAGTTAATACCATTCGTATTACTCATTTCCATACAATTACTCACTTTCACACAATTAAAAAGTTCCTCAGAAAATAAAAATTTCTTTGGAAAATTATAAGCTTCCTCAGAAAAATTAAAATTATAAAATTATTTATAAAATTAAAAGTGTCTACTCTATGGATCACCTTATTCAGAAAATAATGAACTACAAATTGGAAGAGACTATTTGCAAAACACATATCAGAAAAAGGATCTATACTCAAATTATACCAAACAGCTCCATTAAAATTTGGTAAGGATTGAAACACAAACCTGGGCAAAAAAAGACAAACAGTAAATAAGGAAGAAGGACTAGGGTGGGGTAGAGACAGCCCCTTGAGACAGCTAACCCTAGGATCTGACATTCCCACACTTGGGTCAATGTCCTGAGAAAACCACCATTCAAAAATCCATGTGCATCCCAACCTTCATTGCACCACTAACTACAATAGACGATTAAATCTTAAGGAAATGTGGTACATATATACAATGGGCATGAAAACCAACACTGAAATTATGAAATTATGCCACTGGTTACCATGAGGTTGAACCTTGGAGGCTCAAACACTAAGGCGAGTCAGCAACAGAGGAAGAAAATAGCAGATGATTAACTCTCCCTTCTAGGCAGAGTTAAAAAAAAAAAAAAATAGAGATACAGTGGAAGTAATTTACAACACAATAGGAGACTCAATAGGAGACTGAGTATTGAATATTGAATAGGAGATTCAAACAAAAACAAAGAATCCAGAAAAAAAAAAAAAAAGGAAATGGCTAGGGATGAATTAGGAGGTCAATCCTAATTTATACACAGATATCTGTATTAGCTAATCCACAAGGATTAAGTCCTGTCTGCCTTCTTTCCTTTTTGCTTTCTTTCTTATCTTTCATTTACATGTCCACAGAAATACTTATATCTAACATATAAATAGGTATCAGTTGCTGTAATAGATAATCCAAAAGTAGTATTTCCATCCTTCATTCCTTGCACATAGGAAAAAAATCTGTAACTTTAATAGCTACTCAACAGGGACCCAATGTTCACCACAGAGAAATTTACTCCACCTTGTTCAATAACCGCTATGGCAAAAGAATCAATGAAAAGTACAAATATGCTGTATGATTAAGTCATAACTGAATCAGTCTGTTGTACACTTGTTGCAGTGAGAGGGAAAAAACAGGAATGAGTTTTTCTCTTTCCCTTTCCTGAGAACAAAGAAGATAAAGAGAAGAGTGAGCAGGTGTGAACATTCCAATTTTTATTAACTTTAACTGCTTGTAACTCTGCAGGTCTGTAACTAAGTCTGCTTTTCTGCCCCCTAAATCTGCAGGAGCTACAATTCGCATTTTTTCCTTTTGCCTCTATGCTAAATACATCCCCTATCTGCTTACAGCACCCTTCCCCTTACGGTTAGACATCAGAAAGAAGGCCACAGAGCCACCGAACTACCAGACTCAATGACTGAGTTACTGATGCCAGCCTGTGACTGTCTTTGAAACAATGTGCAAGGAAGAAATCAAGATCCTGTCACCTTTGTCCCTCATCTTATATAAGCCCCTAGGCTTCTCGTGGAGTAGGGGCACAGTTCTTGAGGCACGAGATTACTTTGTTCCGCTCTCTGCTGGATGAGAATTAAAGCCGCCTACTTCCTCCAAGCTCTGTCTCCATATTTTTTGTTTGGCTTCGGTGGGCAGAGGCGCCAAGCTTTTGGCCAGCAACACCCTGAGGAGAAGCACAAAACTGCAAATTGACTACACTTCAACATAGCATTGACATGAGATTAAAGAAAAGGAAAGAAAGGTAATGCTTAGTTTATTCCCTCCTACCTGCTTGACTTAAGATGCTATCTGATCCCTAGAACCTGAGTAGGCTTGAGTCCCAAGGCAGGACTGGTGTGGAGTCGACCCAGCTCGGCACAGTGCCCTTCACTGAGATCTATCTTAATCCTATTATGTCTGATTTGCCCTGGCTAGGACCCGAACTCCTCAGTTCAGTTCAGTTCAGTCGCTCAGTCGTGTCCAACTCTTTGTGACCCCATGAATTGCAGCACGCCAGGCCTCCCTGTCCATCACCAACTCTCGGAGTTTACTCAAACTCATGCCCATCGAGTCAGTGATGCCATCCAGCCATCTCATCCTCTGTTGTCCCCTTCTGCTCCTGCTCCCAATCCCTCCCAGCATCAGGGTCTTTTCCAACGAGTCAACTCTTCGCATGAGGTGGCCAAAGTATTGGAGTTTCAGCTTCAGCATCAATACTTCCAATGAGCACCCAGGACTTATATCCTTCAGGATGGACTGTTTGGATCTCCTTGAAGTCTAAGGGATTCTCAAGAGTCTTTTCCAACACCACGGTTCCAAAGCATCAAATTTTCGGCGCTCAGCTTTCTTCACAGTCCAACTCTCACATCCATACATGACCACTGGAAAAACCATAGCCCTGACCAGACAGACCTTTGTTGGCAAAGTAATGTCTCTGCTTTTTAATATGCCATCTAGATTGGTCATAACTTTCCTTCCAAGGAGTAAGCGTCTTTTAATTTCATGGCTGCAATCACCATCTGCAGTGATTTTGGAGCCCCCCAAAATAAAGTCTGACACTGTTTCCACTGTCTCCCCATCTATTTCCCATGAGGTGATGGGACCAGATGCCATGATCTTAGTTTTCTGAATGTTGAGCTTTAAGCCAACTTTTTCACTCTTCTCTTCCACTTTCATCAAGAGGCTTTTTAGTTCCTCTTTGTTTTCTGCCATAAGGGTAGTGTCATCTGCATATCTGAGGTTACTGATATTTCTCCCGGCAATCTTGATTCCAGCTTGTGCTTCTTCCAACCCAGCCTTTCTCATGATGTACTCTGCATATAAGTTAAATAAGCAGGGTGACAATATACAGCCTTGACGTACTCCTTTTCCTATTTGGAACCAGTCTGTTGTTCCATGTCCAGTTCTAACTGTTGATTCCTGACCTGCATACAGGTTTCTCAAGAGGCAGGTCAGGTGGTGGTCTGGTATTCCCATCTCCTTCAGAATTTTCCACAATTTATTGTGATCCACACAGTTGAGTAATGCTGAAGAAGCTGAAGTTGAACAGTTCTATGAAGACCTACAAGACCTTTTAGAACTAACACCCCCCCCAAAAAATGTCCTTTTCATTATAGGGGACGGGAATACAAAAGTAGGAAGTCAAAAAACATTGGAGTAACAGGGAAATTTGGCCTTGGAGTATGGAATGAAGCAGGGCAAAGGCTAATAGAGTTTTGCCAAGAGAATGTACTGGTCATAGCAAACACCCTCTTCCAACAACACAAGAGAAGACTCTACACATGGACATCACCAGATGGTCAACACCGAAATCAGACTGATTATATTCTTTGCAGCCAAAGATGGAGAAGTTCTATACAGTCAGCAAATACAAGACCGGGAGCTGATTGTGGCTCAGATCACGAACTCCTTATTGCCAAATTCAGACTGAAACTGAAGAAAGTAGGGAAAACCACTAGACCATTCAGATATGACCTAAATCAAATCCCTTATGACTATGCAGTGGAAGTGAGAAATAGATTTAAGGGACTAGATCTGACAGAGTGCCTGATGAACTATGCACAGAGGTTCGTGACATTGTACAGGAGACAGGGATCAAGACCATCCTCATGGAAAAGAAATGCAAGAAAGTAAAATGCCTGTCTGAGGAGGCCTTACAAATAGCTGTGAAACGAAGAGAAGCCAAAAGCAAAGGAGAAAAGGAAAGATATTCCCATTTGAATTCAGAGTTCCAAAGAATAGCCAGGAGAGATAAGAAAGCCTTCCTCAGCGATCAATGCAAAGAAGTAGAGGAAAACAACAGAATGGGAAAGACCAGAGATCTCTTCAAAAAAATTAGAGATGCCAAGGGAACATTTCATGCAAAAATGGGCTCAATAAAGGACAGAAATGGTATGAACCTAACAGAAGCAGAAGATATTAAGAAGAGGTGGCAAGAATACACAGAAGAACTGTACAAAAAAATTCTTTATGACCCAGATAATCACAATGGTGTGATCGCTCACCTAGAGCCAGACATCCTGGAATGTGAAGTCAAGTGGACCTTAGAAAGCATCACTACGAACAAAGCTAGTGGAGGTGATGGAATTCCAATTGAGCTATTTAAAATCCTGAAAGATGATGGTGTGAAAGTGCTGCACTCAATATGCCAGCAAATTTGGAAAACTCAGCAGTGGCCACAGGACTGGAAAAGGTCAGTTTTCATTCCCATCCCTAAGAAAGGCAATCCCAAAGAATGTGCAAACTACCAGAAATCCTAGTGCACACCAAAGATGATGGTCCGACCGTCTGGCCTCGAGGGCAAGGGTGAAGTCACCAAGTATCCAGGTCCCCTGGTGCTGGGGTCCCCATCTGAGTCCTCCTTCTTGAGAGTGCAGCCTCCCAGGACATCAGCAGGGAGCAGTGTCCCAGATACAGAAGCCAAGCGGGGAGGGGTGAAAATTTAGGGGAAAGAAGGGCCTGTGAGACACAAGTCCGTAGATGTTTGCTCAGGTGTGTTTCACTATAATTCATAGCCCAGAAAGCCCCCTTTGCCTAAGGCTCTGGTTGCAGGTGGAACGAGAGTTGGGCATGGAGAAATTCTGCCGCCTTGTGGACATTTCCTATAGCTACAACTTGGCCACCAGTACTTACCAGCACCTCCAACTCACAAGGCCCCTGGGGCTGTTAATGGGGTGGGTATTGCTGAACTCAATTTCAAACACAACTGACTTTCAAGAAGCCAGTTGCAAAGGTAAATATTCCTCACACTCTTTAAGGAAAAAAAAGAAAGAAAAGGCCTCAGGATAAGATGCTCGGCCTCCCTAATTATTACAGGAGGAATGCCAATCAAAAACAAGAAATCAAGTTCCATATGACAGAACTGGAATCCTGACTGTCTGCAAACAGGAAATGGGGGAGAGAGCCAGGAGATTATGGAACCCCCATACAAGCTCCATGGGAATGGACATTGGCAACAGCCCCTGGAGAGGACAGTTTCCACAGACCAGAAGAAAAAATTTTAAGACAGCTAAACCTAGCATTCTAATACCCACACCTGGGCCTATATTACAAAAAGCCATCATTCAAAATGACACAAGCACCCCAATATTCACTGCAGAGCTACTTCCAATAACCAAGACACAGACCCAAGAAATGGTCCATAGACAGATTAAATCTTAAAGAAATGTACATATATATAATGGACTTTACTCAGACATGAAAAACCACCACTGAAATTATGAAATTCTGCCAATGGTCCCCAGTAGGACGGACTTTGGAGGATCATATGCTAAGTGAAGTCAGCAGTAGAGGAAGAAACTAGCAGAAGGTGTGCCTTGTAGGCAAAATTTAAAAAAGAAATACAAGGGAAGTAACCTAAAACAAAAAAAAAGAGACTCTGAGGACTGAAACACAAAGAATCAAAAAAAAAAAAAAAAAAAGGAAAAGCCAAGGATGAATTGGGAGGTTGATGCTAAGATATACCCAAAAAGCTGTATCTGTAGTAGGCAGTCCACAAGGATTATCTCCTTCCCTCCTTCTTCTGAGTTTGCACAGAAATCTGTATTTCAGATACTGCACAAACACCTGGTGTTCACCAGTGAACTTTGCCTGAAGCTCTGCAATAACCTCCAGGGCAAAACAACCCCAAAAAGAAGTTTGTTAATATATGTCATACTGAATCAAGCAAGCTGTATATGACAAGCACCAAAGGGCAAATCAACTATATTCCCATATAGCATTGTCATTAAAGAAAAGCAAAGAAAATCGAAGCCTAGTAATTTCCACTCACTCCCTGACTTGGGCTGCTCTCCCATCCCTGGAGTCTGCGCAGCCTTGGATCCCATGACTGGCCTGGAGTGGGACTGAACAGCCGTGCTGGATGTCCCGAATTGAGCCCCCTCTTTAACCTGTGCTGTCTGGTTTACTCTGGCTGAGACCACACATCCTAGTTCAACCAAAGGATGGATGTCCGATACTCTGACCTTGAGCTTCGAAAAGTAACCTAGACTCTAGGTCTACTGGTACTGGGGTTCCCAAATCAATCCTCTTTCCTGAGAGTGCAGCCTCCTAGGCACCTCAGCAGGGAGTCGTGTCCCGGCTGTGATAGGTCTGAAGGGGCGGGGTAAAGCTTTAGGAGGAAGTGATGAGACTCAAGACCTTGGGTGTTTGCTCAGGAACATTCCCCTCTAATTCACAGCCCAGGAAGTCGACTTTTCCCTAAGGCTCTGGTTCCGGGAGGAACCCGCGTTGGACATGAAGAGGTGCTGCCGCCTTGTGGACATTTCCTATAACTACAACTTAATCATTGGTGCTTTATTGGCACCTCCAATTCACAAGGCCTGTGAGGCTGCTAATGACAGCTGCCCTTCGGAAACGTCCTGGGTTGGGTATTGCAGAAATAAATTCAAACACAACCAACTTTCAAGAAGCCAGGTAAAATTTCCTCACATCATTCATGCAAAAGAAAAAAGGAAGAAAAACCCCAAATGGCCACAGGACAAGATGCTCAACATCGTAATTATTACAGGAGGAATGCCAATCTAAAAGACAACAAGAAATCAAATCCCACCTGTCAGAATGGTCATCCTCACAAGTCTATAAACAATGAACAGGGGAGAGAGCCGGGCAGAGAGGAAACCCCCCTACACGGTCATTGTGAATGGACACTGGAAACAGCCCCTAGAAAGGACAGTCTCCTCAGGTCAGAAACTAAAGCTTCCAAAGAGCTCAGCCCATGGTCTGACATACCCACACCTGGGCCTGTATCCTGAGAAAACCATCAGTGAAAAAGACACAGGCACTCCATCATTCACTACAGCACTGCTTCCCAGAGCCAAGACACAGAACCTGCAAGATGTCACCGGATGGATTAAAGGTTAAAGGAGATGTGTACATACATACAATAGACTGTTACTCAGTCATGAAAAATGGCCACTGAAATGGCCAGTAATTGTCACAAGGATCTAACTTGGAGGATCACAGACTGAGTGCAGTCAGTCAGATGGAGAAAGACAATAGCATATGATGTCCCTTGTAGGCAAAATACAAAAAGAGATACAATGGAACAAATTTACAACAAAAAAAGTGACTCTGAGAATTCAAACAGAATCAGAAGTTTCCAAGAAAAAGTGAAAGAGCAAGGATGAATTAGGACTAAGGGCTGATATACACAGAAGTCTCTATCTGTAATAGGTAATCCAGAAGAATTATCTCTTTCCTTCCTTCCTTCCAAATATACATAGAAATCTGTATCTCTAATATATACTCAGGAAGGACCTGATGGTCAGCACAGGGCACTTTGCTCAACCTTCTACCATAACCTCTATGGCAACAGAATCCAAAAAAGAGCAGATAAGCTGTATGTATGTCATAACTGAATCAGGTGGCTGTACCCTGAAGACAAGCACAAAACTGCAAAATGACTATACACCAAGAACACAGACGTGAGACTAAAGAAAAGGAATAGAAAGCACTGCCTATTTTATCCCCCATGATCTCCCTGAGTTGGGCTGCTCTCCCGTTCCTGGAGCCTGAGCAGGCTTGTGCCTCGTGACTGGACTGGACTGGAGTCAGGACATGAGGCAGTCAGGTGGCTAAAACCAAAATCTTAATAGCGATGGGTAGCCCTGTGATTTCGGCCCCACTAGGCACAACAGCCAAGACAGGAAAGTAAGTTAATTGTAGAAGCACAGATGAATGGATACAGACAATGGGGTACATGTACACAGTGGAATATTTCTCAACCATAAAGAAGTAGAAAATAATGCCAAGTCCAGCCTCAGGAAAGAAAATAGAGATGATCATTCCAAGTGAAGTGAGGGAAACAAGGATAGACAAATATCATATATCATCAGTTCAGTTCAGTTGCTCAGTCATGTCTGACTGTTTGTGACCCCATGGACTGCAGCACACAAGGCTTCCCTGTCCATGATCAACCCCCAGAGTTTATTCAAACTCATGTCCATCAATCCGGTGATGTCATCCAGCCATCTCATCCTCTGTTGTCCCCTTCTCCTCCTGCCTTCAATCTTTCCCAGCATCAGGGTCTTTTCAAACGAGTCATCTCTTTTCATCAGGTGGCCAAAGTATTGAAGTTTCAGCTTCAGCATCAGTCCTTCCAATGAACACCCAGGACTGATCTCCTTTAGGATGGACTGGTTGGATCTCCTTGCAGTCCAAGGGACTCACAAGAGTCTTCTCCAACACCACAGTTCAAAAGCATCAATTCTTCAGCCCTCAGCTTTCTTTATAGTCCAAATCTCACATCCACACATTACTACTGGAAAAACCATAGCCTTGACTAGATGGCCCTTTGTTGGCAAAGTAATGTCTCTGCTTTTTAACACGCTGTCTAGGTTGGTCATAGCATTTCTTCCAAGGATCAAACATCTTTTAATTTCATGGCTGCAGTTACCATCTGCAGTGATTCCATTGTTTCCCCATCTATTTGCCATGAAGTGATGGGACCAGCTGCCATAATCTTAGTTTCCTGAATGTTGAGTTTTAAGCCAACTTTTTAAACTCTCCTCTTTCACTTTCATCAAGAGGCTCTTTAGTTCTTCTTCGCTTTCTGCCATAAGGGTGGTGTCATCTGTATATCTGATGTTATTGATATTTCTCCCAGCAATCTTGATTCCATCTTGTGCTTCATCAGCATTTCTCATGATGTACTCTGCATATAAGTTAAATAAGCAGGGTGACAATATACAGCCTTGATGTACTCCTTTCCCGATTTGGAACCAGTCTGTTGTTCCATGTCCAGTTCTAACTATTGCTTCTTGACCTGCATACAGATTTCTCAGGAGGCAGGTCAGGTGGTCTGGTATTCCCATTTCTTTAAGAGCTCTCCAGTTTGTTGTGATCCAAACAGTCAAAGGCTTTGGTGTAGTCAATAAAGCAGAAATAGATGTTTTTCTGGAACTCTCTTGCTTTTTCTGTTATCCAACAGATGTTGACAGTTTGATCTCTGGCTCCTCTGCCTTTTCTAAATCCAGCTTGAACATCTGGAAGTTCACAGTATGATATCACTTCTAGGTATAAACTAAAGATGGATACAGATGAACTTATTGCTTGAAACACTGGCTCATAGACATAGAAAAGAAACTTCTGATCACCAAGATATAAAGATGTGGGGCATGGACAGATAATATTCTGTCTAATGTATGCATACTATTATTGATAAAGTAAGTGACCAAGGCCCACCGTGTATCACAAGAAAATTTACTCCACACTCTATTAACCTGTAAAGAAAAACCCCCAAGAATCTATATACACCTATGTCGATGTGAAACAACCTGTGGTAGAAGGAAAAGGAAAAAAACAAAACAACAAGATTGTAATTCACTGTATACTCCAGTTCAAATGATGGGATGGAAACAGAAAAAATTAAAAAAGCAATCCTGACTCTCTTCCCCTCAGGACACACTGAGCTGGGCTGGTGTCACATCCCCGAGCCTGGCGGGTTTGGGTCCCGAGGCTGGAGTGTCCTGGGGCTGAGGGAGCTGGGAGCATGTGGCAGGCAGTGTGTCTCCAAAGTGGACCTGGAGTGTCTGTTGCCTCTGAAGAGTGCCCATACTCCAGATACAAGCAGGAGAAATTGAGAGATTGGAATTAACATACACTTACTAATATATATCAAATAGATGATAAAAAGTACCTACCGAATAGCTTAGGAAAGTTGATGGAACATACTGTAATCACCTATCTAGGAAAAAGAACCATAAAGGGCATAGATAAATGTCTATGTGTAACTGAATCGAGTTCCTGTACACCTAAAACAGACACAACATCAGAAATCCACTCTAAGCCAATAGAAAATAACAAGGAATTTACAGGGAAAACAAAAATGTGGCATGAAGAAGTGCTGCCGCCTCGTGGCCATTTTCTGTAATAACAGCATGCAGAGCTGTTCACATTCACAAGGATCCAGGGGCTGCCCTCCTGAAATGTCCTTGGGGTTGTCATCGAAAAAGAATCCAAAACAAGGCAGGTGTTAAAGAAGCCAATTTCAAGAGCTAAGTTTAATTCACCCTCTTTAAAAAAAATCACAAGATGTCAACATCACTAAACATTAGTGAAATGCAATTCTAAGCTACAATGAAGTATCACAGCACACTGTTCAGAATGGCCATTGCCAAATACCCTACAGACAATAAGTGCAGAGAGGTGTGCAGACAAGGGGACCCTCCTTCACGGACGCTTGGGATGTAAATGTGAACAGCCACTCTGGAGGACACTGTGAGGACTCCTTCAACCATGAAAATGAGAATGAAATTAGAAAACATCCAAACACAAAATAAACCCCAGAGAGTATAAATATCTAAATGTAATGATGGATACTATGAAATCCTTGAGAAAATATAAACAAGACACAATTTTACATAAAATGCAAGTCTTTATGGATCCATCTCTTAGAATAATGAAAAATAAACCACAAATCAGAAACTGGGACTGAATTAACCTTAAAAACATTTGCAAACCTAAAGCAAACCCTCAAGGAGAGATAAGGACAATCCTCAGAATAGGGAAAAAAATTTGCCAAAGATGATATCCACAAGGGATTCATCTCTAACACATACAAGCAGCTTGCACAACTTAATATCAATGATACATACAACCAAGAACAAAATGGGCCAAAGATCGAAATGGTTATTTCTCTGAGAAAGGCCTACAGATTGCACTTCGGAACATCACACTGTGCTCAGCATCACTAATTATTAGAAAAACACGAATCAAAGTCCAAGGAGTTAAGCAGTTACATTGGTCAGAATGGTCATCTCAAAACATCTTTAAAGAATAAATGCTAGGGCGTCCTTGGTGGTGCAGTGTTAAGAATGCACTTGCCAATGCAGGAGACATGGGTTGGAACCATGGTCTTGGAAGATTCCGCATCAGTGGGGCCACTAAGCCCATATGTGCCACAACTGCTGAGCCTGTGCTCTAGAGCCCCTGAACTACAACTACTGAGGCCTCCCACCGCAACTCCTGAAGCCTGGTGCTCTAGAGCCCGCGCTCTGCAACCAGAAGGCACCACAATGAGAAGCCTCATTCTGACAGTGAAACCAGAGAGTAGCCCCCACTCACTGCAGATAGAGAGAGCTGGATTTCTGCAACCAAGGCCCAAGGCAACCAAAGACAGATGATTAAATAAAATTATTTAGAAAAGAATAAATGCTGGAGAGGGTATAGAGACAAGGAAACCCTCTTTCACTGTTGACCACAATGTACATGTGTCCATTCAGTAGGGAGAACAGTATGGAGGTTCACTTGAAAAATAACAAAGAAGTACTTTAGGACCTAGAAATCCCATGCTTGGGCATAAATCCAGAGAAAATAAAAAGCACAAGACACCCCTACAATCTTGGCCCACAAGGTACAATAGCCAAGTCTGGGAGATAAGTTAATTTTAGAAAATACAGACGAATGGATACAGATGATGGAATACATGGACACGATGTGGTATTTCTCAACCATAAACAAGTAGGAAATGATGCCAAGTCCAGCCACAGGAAAGAAAGTAGAGATGATCATTCCAAGTGAAGTAAGGGAGACAGGGATACACAAGTATCATATGATATCACTTCTAGGTGTAATCTAAAATTGGATCAAAGTGAACTTTTTTCCTAAAGAGACACAGCCTCACAGACTTAGAAAAGAAACTTCTGCTCACCAATATAGAAAGCTATGGGTTAGGGAGAAATGAGCTGCTTCAGACTCACATATACACACTACTATTTATAAAGTCACCAGGACCTACTGTGTAACACAAGGAGACTTATCCAACACTGTGTAATTATCTATAAAAAAATACCCCAAATAATGTGTATACATCTATATATAAGTGAATCAATTATGTTAGATTGAAAAGGAAGAAAAAAAAAAGAGCCACAAGATTATAATTCACCTATATACTCCAGTTCAAATTATAGGATAAAAACTTCAAAAAAGAAAAAAACAAAAACAAAAAAACGCTGGCTCTATTCCCCTCAGGCCATAGTGACCTAGGCTATGGTCACATGCCTGGTGCCTGCCTGGCTTGGGTCCCAAGGCTGGAGTGTCCTGGGACTGCGGGAACTGGGAGCATGTGGCAGACAGCGTGCCTCCACAAAGAATTTAGAGTGCCTTTGCCCTCTGCAGAGCCTCCAAGAAATTGGAAGCAAGAAAGAAGGCGCAAGAAATTAGGAGTTTGAAGTTAACATATACACATTAATATATATAAAAAAAGATGATCAAAAATTAACTACTGAAAAGCAGAGGGAAGTTTATTGAACACACTGTACTCACCTATATGCAAAAAACAACCCGAAAGAGAATAGGCAAACATCTATATATGACTAAGTTGAATTCCTGTACACCGGAAACAAATACCACATCAGAAATCGACTCTATTCCAATATAAAACAACAAGGAAATTTAAAAAAAAAAAAAAAAGTGTGGCATAAAGAAGTGCTGCCGCCTTGTGGCCATTGCCTGTAATTACACTTTGAAGACGCGCTGTTGTGCTTAATCGTGCCCAACTCGTTGTGACCCCACCAGGGTCCTCTGCCAGTGGAATTCAGCTGGCAAGAATACTGAAGTGGGTTGTCATGCCCTTCTCCAGGGGATCTTCCCAACCCAGGGATGGGACCCAGGTCTCCCACAGTGCAGGTAGATTCTTTACTGTCTGAGCCACCAGTGAAGCCCAAGAGTTGTGCTGCTGGGCACTTAATATTCACAAGGGATCAAGCTCCGTAAGAAAAAACACAGAGGCTCGAGCAATGTCTTATGAGTGGTCATCAAAAAAGAATTTAAAACAAGGCAGGCATTAATGAAGCCAATTCCAAGTGGTAAGTTTAAAAAAAAACCAAAAACACCCTTTAAAAAAAAATCGCAAGAAAAGATGTCAACATTGCTAATATTAGAGAAAAGGAAATCTAAACTACAGTAGGGTATCACATCACACTGGTCAGAACAGCCATTGTCAAACACTCTACAAACAAAAGTGCTGGAGAGGATGTGCAGAAAAGGAAACTCTCCTGCACTGTTCTTCACAATGTACATAGGTACATCCAATAGGGAGAACAGTAAGTAGGTTCATTTGAAAAATAATACAGAAGTACCTTAGGACCCAACAATCCAATACCTAGGAAAAGATCCAGAGAAAACCTAAAAATTAAAGGACATGGGTAGCCCTTGATCTTGGTCCCACTAGCCAAGACAAGGAAGCAAGCTAATTGTAGAAGGACAGAAGAATACATACAGAAGATGGGATACATATACACAATGCAATATTCCTCAACTATATTCCAATATAAAATAACAGGAAATTACAGGAAAATAAAAAAGAGTGAGGCTTAAAGAGGTGTTGCTCCTTTGTGGCCTTTTTCTGTACCAATATGGAAAGCAATTGCTCTGGGCATATAACATTCACAAGAATCAAGGGGCTGAAAGTGAAAAAAAACACCTGCCCCAGAGAAATGTCCTGGGGTTGTCCTCGAAAAAGAATTTAAAACAAGGCAAGTGCTGAAGTGGCCAATTTCAGGTTGTAAGTTTAACTCACACTCTTTTAAAAAGCCATGTTAAAAGATGTCACCATGGCTAAATGTTAGAGAAAAGCAAATCAAGACTCCAATGAGGTATTTCCTCACATGATTCACAACCACCATTATCCAAAAGTTGACAAACAATAAATGCTAGAAAAGGTGTGAAAAAAAGGGAACACTCCTACACTGTTAGTGAAAAGGTAAATTAGTAACAGCTACTATGGAGAATGGTGTGCAGGTTTTTAAAGAAATGATAATGAGAATGCAATTAGAATACTCCCTGATGCATACACAAAAATAAACTCCAAATAGATTAAAGATCTAAATAAAAGGACAGGTACAATGAAACTCTTGACGAAAAGAGCAGAACACACTTTGACATAAAATGCAGCAAGTTCTTTTCTGACCCACTTCTTAGAATCATGAAAAATAAAGCAAACAAACAAAATAAATGGGACCTAATCACCCTTAAAAGTGTAACAGCAGAGGAAACCATAAACAAAACAAAAAGATAACCCTCATAATGGAACTAATATTTGCAAACAAAGACACCTGCAAGGAATTTATCTCCAAAACACACAAACAGCTTATGCACCTCGATATCAAAGAAAAACCCAATCAAGTAGTGGAACAAGATTTAAATGGACATTTCTGCAAAGACGACATAGAGATGGCCATGAAGCACATAAAAGATGCTCAGCATCTGTTAGTACTGCTACTGCTAAGTCACTTCAGTCCTTTCCGACTCTGTGCGACCCCATCCCTGGGATGCTCCAGGCAAGAACACTGGAGTGGGTTGCCGTTTCCTTCTCCAATGCATAAAACTGAAAAGTGAAAGTGAGGTCGCTCAGTCCTGTCTGACTCTTCTCGACCTCATGGACTGCAGCCTACCAGGCTCCTCCATCCATGGGATTTTCCAGGCAAGAGTACTGGAGTGGGGTGCCATTGCCTTCTCCAATCTGTTAGTACTAGAGAACTGTAAATCAGAAGTACAATCAGAAGTAAAAAATCTACAACAACAAATGCTGAGGAAGGTATGTAGAAAAGTGAACCTTCCTACCTGTTGGTAGGAATAAAAGTCAGGAAATCAACGAAGGAGAACAGGACAAGGGTTCATTAAAACTAAACAAAGAAGCACCATGGGACCCAGCAATCCCATTCCTGGGCATAGATCCAGAGAAAATCATAATTTTAAAAGACAGGTGCACCACAACATTCATGGCAGCACTATGTACAATAGCCAAGACTTGGAAGCAACCTAAGTGGATGAGGACAGATGAATGGGTAAACAAGATGGGGTACATGCACACACTGCATTATTACTCAGTCATAAAAGGGTGACATCATGCCATGTCCAGTAATAAGGAAGGAAGTAGAGATGATCATACTAAGTGAAGTGAGACAGAGAAAGACAAGTATCATATGATATCACTTAGTGGTGGATTCTACAAATGGATACAAATGAACTTCTTTACCAAACAGAAATGGCCTCACAACATAGCAAAGCACCTTATGATTACCAAAAGCTAAAGAGGCGGGCAGTGAGAAGTGAGCAGGTGGAGATGAACATACACACACTACTCTTTATAAACAAGCAACGAGGACCCCTAATCAACACTGCATAATAAACTACATGGAAAGAGAGCCCAAAAAAGGACACGTGCATGCCTATGCATAAGTGATCATGTTGCTGTCCACCTGAAACTAAAAGCAAAAACAAACATATCCTACAACACAGTAAGTCACCTACACACCAATACAAGATACAAATTACAAAGAATGAATGTCAGCTCTATTCCCCTCAGGCCTTGGTGACCTGGGCTGCTGTCACGTCCCTGAAGCCTGGGCAGACTTGTTTTCCAAGGATGGACTGTCATGGGGCTGATGGAGCTGGGGAGAGTGTGCCAGGCAATGAGCCCTGCCGCATGGACCTGGTGAGCTGCTCCCCTCTACATGGGCCCACAACCTCCAGATCCAAGCAGGTCCTCCTGCAGTGAAACTACACCTACTGCATTAAAAGGATGTGGAGGCTCTGAGCTGGAAGAACTCCGAAAAGCCCCATGGGTTCCATGTCTCCTGGTGTTGGGGTTCCCACCTCCAACCTCCTTCGTTAGGGTCACCCCACCTATGGATGAAAGCACCGCCCACCCCCCCACCCCCCAAAGTGGCGTTGCAGAAACTGGGATGTGTCCAGGGGACAGGGGAAAGGAAGGAAGAAGAATGGGACACAAGCCTTAAGTGCTTCTTCTGGCACTTTCCACTCTGACAATCCAGGAACAGGACTTTCCCCAAGGCTCTGGTTCCCCCAGTAACCAGAGTTGGGCATAAAGACATGCTGCCACCTTGTGGCCATTTCCCATAACAACAACTTTGAAACCATTGCTCATGGGCACTTCATATTCAAAAAGTCTGGGGGACTGTAAGTAAGACACCCTTTTGAAGAAATGTCCTAGGTGAGGTCATAGGAAAATATCCAAAATATGGCAGGCATTCAAGAAGCCAGTTTGAATAAGTAAGTTTAACTCACACTGTTTTAAAAAAATCACATGAAAATGTGTCAACATCATTAAATATGAGAGAAATACAAATCAAAACGTCAACAAGGTTTATCACCTCACACCAGTCACAATTGCTATAGACAAAGGGTATAGAGCAAAGGGAACCCTCCCACGCTGATGCTGGGAATGGAAATTGGGAGCAGCCACTGTGGAGGACACGGGGCAGGTTCCTTCGCATGAAAATGAGAATGAAATTAGACTGCTCCCTAACACCATACACAAAAATAAACTGCAAATAGATTAAAGGTCTAAATAAAAGGACAGTGCAATGGAACTCCCAAGGTAACTTGTAGTCACAGGGTGTAAAATAATAAAAGCATATGGAAAAATACTCCACATCAGTAATTATTAAATCAATGCCAATCAAAACTACAGTAAGGTATCACCTCACACTGGTCACAATGGCCATCATCAAAAAGATCTACAAAGAATAAATACTGCAGAGGATGTACATGTGATATGCTATATTAATATGACACCTCCAAAGGTTTTCACTCAGCAGCACACAGAGAAGCAACCCACTCAAGTGAATGGCACGAGGTGAAGAAAAACGACCACAGGTTAATCAGGGCAACACCCTCACTTCAGATGTTGGGGATCTCCGAGGGGACAAGAAACGCTGCAGGTAAAGGGCAGATGTGTGGTCTCTGTGTACACAGGATCCTGACCCACGTGGATGGGCTGAGACCCACACAATCCCCGGCACCTGGGGACACATTTCCACACTCTCCAAGGTGACACTACTGCCCCAGATCCTGCACCTGGGCCCACAACCCTTGGGTAGGACATGGTGTCTCTGATGCTTGGGCACTTAAGGTGGAAACAAGTGGGTTCCTGTAACTTCCTAGGATGTCAGAAAGAACTATAGGGTTGGTCTCCTCTCCCCACACTTGTCCCAGAGAAGTCCTCCTCTCTTCCCTTTGGTTCTGTGTGATATTAACTGTTTTTATAGCTGTCATGATAATGTTGAACACATTACCTTGGTTCTGGCAGGCTTGGTCCTTTCTTGTTCCACTGAGGTGTTGAGAAAACACACCAGACGCAGGGCTGGGAGATGAGGGGCAGGTCTGCTCTCTGCTGAGTAGCGATGCTCGACTGGAAGATGACCTGGAAGGAGAGCAGCAACCTCACCTGCTGCCCACTGGCCTTTTGCCTGATCTGTGTGCCCTGCAATCAATTCACCAGGTAAACCTGCCTCCCTTCTTGCCTTACTCGTGTTGGAAAATTGGAATAATTACTAGGTAGCCAACTGAGGAGTCTCCAGGAGCCCCAGGGAGGGTGAACCTCACAGGGTAAAGAGGTTAACAGGCACAGGCCTGTATAAAGTAAATACTCTAAAGCATAAATTCCTCAACAAAAGTGAGTGAAGTGAAAGTCCCTCAGTTGTGTCCGACTCTTTGTGATCCCATGGACTATACAGTGCGTGTAATTCTCCAGGTCAGAATACTGGAGCGGTAGCCTTTCCATTCTCCAGCAGATCTTCCCAACCCAGGAATCGAACAGGGATCTCCTGCATTGCAGGCAGATTCTTTACCAACCGAGCTATCAGGCAAGTCCAAACACAAGAGAAGCTCTCATGTATTCTTCCCTTTTTCTTAACTTTGTGTGTGTGTGTGGGCTCCCTATACACGTGACCCTGACCCATGCAGATGGGGTGAGACTCCCACAGTCCCCAGACCACCCACCTGGGGTCACATGAGCCCTCGGTCAGGACACCATGGCTGTGGACAGTGGGCCCCCAATATATGAACAAGTCAGGTCTCTGGGACTTCTGGGGACCCTAGAAAAAAGTCTAGGGTTGGTCTCGTCTCCCCTCAATTGTCCCTGAGAAGTCAGGTCCTTCCTGTTTTCACTTTGGTTCTGTGTGATTTTTTCTGGTTTGAAAGCTCATGCTAGAGTTGAACACAATACCTTGTTTCTGGCAGGTTCTGTCTATCTTGTCCTGCTGAGGTGTTGAGAAAACAGGAGAGCTGGGCTGAAAAATGAGGGACAGCTCTGTTCTCTTCGGAGGAGAGAGTCGACAGGAAGGAGACCACAGCAGCAACCTCACCTGCTGCCCATTGACTTTATGCCCGATTCCTGTGCCCTGGAATCAATTCACCAGGTGAACCTGCCTCCCTACTCAACCTGAATGTGCTGGAAAATTGGAATAATTACCAGGTGGCCCACCTGAGCGGTCTCCAGGAGCCCCAGGAAGGTGAACCTGGCAGGGGAAAGACTAGGAGCCCTACCGCAGCACTGACCCCGGGAGGGCCATGGAACCCCACTCAGAGGAGAGCACGGTTACCCAGAGAAGCCCACCTCAGCCCCAGACCCCAGACATCTGAGCACTGACGTTCAGACGCAGGCACGGAGTTTTCCAGGACAGAGGCCAGGCCAGGTCTCTACCCGGGGCTCCATGTTCTAGTGCACAGAGTACAAGGTCAGGTCTAAATGTTCTCATAAAAAGCATATAGTCTCATTAGTGTAGATAGGACTTGAAGAAGTTAAGTGAAGTGAAGTCGCTCAGTCGTGTCCAAATCTTTGCGACCCCATGGACTGTAGCCTACCAGGATCCTCAGTCCATGGGATTTTCCAGGCAAGAATACTGGAGTGGGTTGCCATTTAGAGAGGTCTAAATCTAACATATAGATAGAACTTGCTCAGGTTCAGACGAGTTTAGAGCTGGTCTCCCAGAGGCCCAGGTCACCCACATGCAGGGTCTCTCATTGTTGGACAGGGGGCTCACCCTCCTGTGGGAACTAGGATGTACATTTCTTGAAGAAGAAATCATCACTGGGCTCCAAACTTCACCCACATCAGGAAACTGAAAGGGTCTGTGTCTTTATATATTTCAACAGGCAAAGAACAATGTCACCAATTTCTGTGGCCACATGATGGTCAGGATCCAGGGAAGACCCAGGAACTTCTTAGAGTGCAACTCAGTGTCCTGTAAAGACAGACAGGAAGTGACCTGATTCCAGAATTCCAGGTTTGCAGCAGGAGGGGAGCACACTGGAAGCCTCCTGGAAAAGGATATTCTTGATCAGAATAAAAATATATCGTCGAAATTGCAAGCATACTAGTAATTATTTGCAAACCTAAAATATTCTTAAAAGCTTGGCACCCTGATATTTGTGGTTCCCATTGGTTCCTTTGTATTCAGATTTTTTGGGTAGAAACAAGCCATCATTTCAAATTAGTTTCTTATAATTCTGTTATTTGTTGTGAAATGAGTGAAAAGTCCTACTTGAAAAAATATATAAAATTCCTGCAAACAATAGCGATTCAAACAGCCCATAAGATGCATGCAATTTGTCTGCTAATAGTTTCATTTTTCTCCCTGAAGAAACCTGAACAAATAGGCCTCCTGATTTTTTTGCTTCTCTGTTCAAATTGAGCTAAAATGAAATTGATATTCATATCAACAAGTAACAGTTTTTGAGTTTTAAGATGTCATACCAGGGTGACAGGGGCTGGAGAAAATGGAACATTCCTACGCTATTGGCAGGCAAACAACATCTTTAAAATAAAGCCTTTGGGTGTTGGTTCAAGTACATGCCAGAATATTGTGTGAAGTGAAGTGTTAGTCACTCAGTCTTATCTGACTCTGTGCGACCGCATGGACTGTAGCTTGCCAGGCTCCTCTGTCCACGGGATTCTCTAGAATTCTCTAGAAATGGGTAGCCATTTCCTCTTCCAGGGGATCTTCCCCACCCAGGGATCAAGCCCAGGTCTCTTGCATCGCAGGCAGATTCTTTACCAGCTGAGCTACCAGGGAAAGCTGGGAGGAACAGACTTCTCTATCTCACCTTCCTTTGCTGCCCTCTGAACCTTGGCTTGCCATCCAGCACCCCACCCAGGGTTCTGCTAATGGACGTTAACAAAGTCACAAGCCCCCCTTTTCCTAGTCAGCCTGGCCTCTGGGGTTTTCAGCCAGACACCTCACCTTGTCCTAGCTTGATTTGTTCTTTCTTTCTTTTTTTTTTTTAAAAAAATATATTTATCTGGAGGTTCTGGGTCTTATCCGCAGCATGAGGATTTTTAGTTTCAGCATGTGGGATCTAAAGGATTTTTAGTTTCAGCATGTGGGATCTAGTTCCCCAACCAAGGGTCGAACCCAGGTCCCCTGCATTGGGAGCAATGACTCTTGGACCACCAGGATCACCAGGGACATCCCTGCATCCTCTGCTCTTACCCTCTGGATTCAAGACACCCCGGTGCCAGCAGGACACCACCCCTCATTGCTTGTGACAGTTCTCAGTGTTGGCCATTTTCCCCAGAGCCAGTCCAGTTCCCCCTTCCTGCCTTCCATGGAGACTCCCGGGTCACCTCCCGTGTCCTCCACGGGACTCAGCAGCTGGGATCATGTTCCCAACCCCAGGCCATCGCGGTTGCCTTCTGCCCACCTACCCTGGCTGCCGGTTCCACGGAGGCCCAGGAACCACTGCTTCCTGCCATGGGGAGCCTGGCGAGCTGCACCCAAGCAGATGGCAGTGGAACGTGGCGAACTCCCCTCCAGGACAGGGAGAGGGAGAGGAGGGGTGGACACCGGGCCTGGGTACGACTTGGAGCCGCTTCGTCACTGAGTGTACCAGGTGCATCCTCAGAGCCCTGGGCAGGGCGATCGCACTGCCGCCAGATGGGCTGCGGAGCTACCAGCATGGGCTGCGTCTCCTGGCTGTGGAAGGACGCAGAATGGGGGTGGAGAGGCCCAGAGGGTGGACGAAGGGGAGCCAAGGAGAGCATCTGGTCCTACACTTGCTCCCTTCGCTATTGCTCTTCTAGCTTCTTCCCTGTTCACACTGTTATTTCAAACCCCTTTGTGTGAATTCACGCAATGAGTATTATCAAGTGTCTGTTATGCTCTAGACACGATGCTGGGCTCTGGGGCTCTGTGGTCCTGCTGCACTGGAATTCCAGTCTAAGGGGGAGATGCACTGGAGGGGACCAGCACATCATCCATCAGACAAGTGTGGACATTCCCCTGGAAGCATCCTGACAGAGCAGGACATGAAGTGGTGGCGCAGGTCCAAGGCAGGGAGATGTGATGCTCAGGGAGCTCAAAGCAGGCATCCTGGGAAGACCACACCTGAGCAGCCCTCTGAGGCATGAGCCGGAATTAAGTGCAAGGAGAGGCAGGAAGGTGTCCCAGGCTGGGGAACAGAGTGTGCGAGGTCCTATCGTTGGAGGGAGAAGAGCAAACTTGAAGGATATAGGGAAAGTCAAAGTGGTGCAAGTGGAAAGATGGAGGAGGGGTAGTGTGGTGAAAGATGAGGTGCTCAGCTGACTCCTTTATAAAAAAAATTATTCATTTATTTTTGGATGTACTGGGTCTTAGTTGCTACGAGGGCTTTTCTCTAGTTGTGGCTAGCGGGGGCTATTCTCTACTTGCTTTCTGCAGGGTCTTCTCCTGGTGGTGGCTTCTCTTGTTGCAGAGCACAGGCCCTAGGGCGGGCGGGCTTCTGTAGTTTTGGAGCACCTTGGTTGCCTTGGTTTCCCTGAGGCATGTGGGATCTTCCTGGACCAGAGTTGGAACCCGAGTCCCCTGAATAGCAAGGGCAGATTCTATACCATTGAGCCACCAGGGAAGGCCTGGAATCGCCATTTATTTTCCTGTTTTGGAATCCAAGCCTGCCCATAATTTAGGTCTTTGCTGTGAAACATGGTCTTGCACCTGAAACCAGATGCTGCCCCGCCCTGGCTCTCAGACCTCAGTTCTTGGGGTCAGCGAGAGGGAGCTAGCCAGAATCCACTGGCTGGGTCTGCGGCTCTTGGACCTTGTCTACGTCAGGCTGCAAGTGCTGAGAAAAACTGGCTGTCCCCCAGCAGCTCCTCGCCAGTGACCCACGACCTCATGTGTGACCCCATCAGCACTCTCAGACACGGCTGGGGGTGACCCGGAGGAGTGCATTCTGTACTGTTTCCCAGAGTGGCCCTATGGGGGCGAAGCACTGTCCCCAAAATAGTAGCTGGTTGATAATACACATTTCATTTGCTGACGTCCCTTCCCTGTCTCTCCTCCTCATTCTCCTTCACACCCCCAGTAAACCACTTGACCTCAAATCCTTGTCTCACAATCTACCTCTGGGAGAACTGGAACTGAGACAAGAAACTTTTCCTACACAACACGATGCTATTCCATTGCTATTACATAACACACACTCTGCAAAGTGCTCCAGCAGGAGTCTGCTCCTCAAGCCCATGAATTAACCTTCGTTTCATTTCACTGATAAGGAAATACAGATACATCAGAGAGGCAGAGAAACCTGCCTACCCCTGACGTGCTCAGCCGCTCAGTCATGTCTGACTCTTTGTGACCCCTTGGACTGCAGCCCACCAAGCTCCTCTGTTCATGGGATTCTCCAGGCAAGAATACTGGAGTGGGTTGCCATTTCCTCCTCCAGGGGATCTTCCCAATTCAGGGATCAAACCCCGCGCTTCCTGCATCTCCTGCATTGGCGGGTGGATTCTTTACCACTACACCACCTGGAAAACCCAGCCTAATGCTGAGCAGCTAATCAGTTATAGCTTGGGTCTGTTGCTCAGAGCACTTTTATTCCCATCATCAGGACTCCTAGGCTGTGGGTCGGAACCAAGCAGATGCCCATGTGGAGATGGAGTAGCTAACTGCACAGCCCAGGCTGGGAAGGATGCTCTCATACTCCAAGACTGGCAACACTCACAGAAAAGTATCTGGATGAGCTGGCATAGACATTCATTTCCAAATTCCCAGAGACTCATGCAGACCTTCAAATCCCACTGTGTGCACATTTACACTCACATATACAAACAGTGGAGGAGGAAGTGGCAACCCATCCAGTGTTCTTGCCTGGGAAGTCCCATGGACAGAGAAGCCTGGTGGGCTACAGTCAAAGGAATTGCAAAGAGTCAGACATGACTTAGTAACTGAACAACAACAGGATGCAGAAACAGGCACACCTCTTGATATCAGCCTCAGGTTTTTGTTTTGGTAATTAATTAATTTTAATTGGAGGCTAATTACAATATTGTGGTCGTTTTCCCCAAACATAGATGTGAATCAACCATGGGTGTACATGTGTCCCCCACATCCTGAACCCCATCTCCCACCTTCCTCCCCACCCAACCCCATCCCTCTAGGTTGTCCCAGAGCACCAGTTTCTTTTTTTTTTTTTCCCAGAGCACAAGTTTTGAGTGCCCTGGTTCATGCCAGGGCTTGGAGTATGAACTTACACTGGTCATCTATTTTACATATGGTAATATACATGTTTCAGGGCTATTCTCTCAAATCATCCCAACCTCACCTTCTCCCACACAGTCCAAAAGTCTGTTCTTTACATCTTTGTCTCTTTTTCAACCTCGGTTTTCTATTCAAAACCAAACAGAACAGGGGACTTCCCCAGTGGTCCAGTGGTTAAGACTCCACCTTCCAATGCAGGGTGAGTTCGATCCCTGGTCAGGGAAAAGATCTGCAGGGTGTGGCCAAAAATTAAAATAAATAAACAAATAAAACTTGGGGGAAAAACAAAACAGGACAGTAAAGCATGTACAGCCCAGCATCTCACACTCAAGCTTACAAAAGCTAGGAGTTTCCTCACGTCTGGCTCAGCCTCCTGCTTCTAAACTCTTCAGACACCAGAACTAGCACAGAGGGAAGCTTTGTCAGTTCTGAAGGGGCACTTAACCAGCTACTGAATGAGCTGTTAAGGGCCCTGGAATGATAACAGGCTTCCCAAAATGAGAAGATGAGGCCTTTTCTTTTTGACAGTTTGAGGTTTAAAATTACACGGTAGGACTAATAGGCTCTTTCTGTCTCATAATGATGTTTGTCATGATACAAACACTTCAGCATTTGGCTGCTGGTCTCCTTGGACAAAGCTCCCAGCATCAGATGGGTTTGTAATGCCACAACGAGTTGTTACATTGTGGGCTGATGACAGTCCCTGTGCAAAGCTCGCTGCCCAGCAAAGCTGTAGTTCTCTGGACATATGATGTGGGCTAATAATCGGGGTGTGTGTTCTCCATGGAGCTGTCACATGGGCCCTGGGACTGGGAGGCAGGAACCAACAGCTCAGGAGCCCTTGGGAGTCAGGTGATCTGAGAATTCTGACACCTCTCTCTCTGCTGCAAGCGTACAGAGCTGTCCAATTGTTATGGTCCAAACAAGGATGGCACTCAAATAATTTCATCTACATGTACTGTTCCTTTGATGGAGCCATCACAGAGAATTAAACTGTAAATTGTGCAATCTGTGAGAAGAAGGAACACTGAGACCATTCTGGCTGGAACATCTTAATTTCTGGAATCATTACAGTCTGATGAGTTCAGTCCTCAAATGGACTTTGTGGAAGTCGGGCGGTGAATTGCTCTGCCTTTGTGTGGAGTGATATTAGGAAGACAGCAAGCTGAAAATGAACATTCCAGGAGGGATAAAGACATCTCAGTATGATATTAGAAGATTTTATGATACTACATTTCTAGGTAGTTTGGACTTCTGAATCATTAAGAAATTAAATTTCTTTCCATCAAGAAATATCTAGCACTCTTCTGGTTGCAAGTGAGAGGGATCAATGTAAACTTATTAAAATGAAGAGCAATGTTGTTTAAGAGAGGCAGGATGACCTGCGGGAGAAATTGGGTGTTTTGTCTTTCCTTCTCTCAAAATGCTAGGAAAGGATTAGCTTCGCTGTTTTGAAGGGTTGGTGTATCCTTTTCTCTAGAAGAGACTTTTTTAAAAAAAAACTATTTTTATATTTAGCTGAGCAGCATACAGGATCTTAGTTCCTTAACCAGGGATTGAACCTGTGTCCCGTGCATTGGAAGCATGGAGTCTTAACCACTGAACCACCAGGGAAGTCATGAGAAGAGGATTTTTTTAAAGTCAGTTTTATTGAGATGATTTACATATGGTGTTTAAACATTTATCAATCTCCAAAGTTCAATGTGATGGGCTTTGAGAAAGATACCAAAGATGTCAAAGAAAGGCAATGCCAAAGAATGCTCAAACAACTGCACAATTGCACTCATCTCACACTTTAGTAAAGTGATGCTTAAAATTCTCCAAGCCAGACTTCAGTAATACATGAACCATGAAATTCCAGATGTTCAAGCTGGTTTTAGAAAAGGCAGAGGAACCAGAGATCAAATTGCCAACATCTGCTGGATCATTGAAAAAGCAAGAGAGTTCCAGAAAAACATCTATTTCTGCTTTATTGACTATGCCAAAGCTTTTGACTGTGTGGATCATAATAATCTGTGGAAAATTCTGAAAGAGATGGGCATACCAGACCACCTGACCTGCTTCTTGAGAAATCTGTATGCAGGTCAGGAAGCAACAGTTAGAACTGGACATGGAACAACAGACTGGTTCCAAATAGTAAAAGGAGTACATCAAGGCTATATATTGTCACCCTGCTTATTTAACTAATATGCAGAGTACATCATGAGAAATGCTGGGCTGGAGGAAGCACAAGCTGGAATCAAGATTGCTGTGAGAAATATCAATAACCTCAGATATGCAGATGACACCACCCTTATGGCAGAAAGTGAAGAAGAACTAAAGAGCCTCTTGATGAAAGTGAAAGAAGAGAGTGAAAAAGTTGGCTTAAAGCTCAACATTCAGAAAACTAAGATCATGGCATCTGGTCCCATCACTTCATGGCAAATAGATGAAGAAACAGTGGAAACAGTGGCTGACTTTATTTTTCTGGGCTCCAAAATCACTGCAGATGGTGATTGCAGCCATGAAATTAAAAGATGCTTACTCCTTGGAAGGAAAGTTATGACCAACCTAGACAGCATATTAAAAAGCAGAGACATTACTTTGCCAACAAATGTCCGTCTAGTCAAAGATATGGTTTTTCCAGTGGTCATGTATGGATGTGAGAGTTGGACTACAAAGAAAGCTGAGAGCCGAAGAATTGATGCTTTTGAGCTGTGGTGTTGGAGAAGACTCTTGAGAGTCCCTTGGACTGCAAGGAGATCCAACCAGTCCATCCTAAAGGAGATCAGTCCTGGGTGTTCATTGCAAGGACTGATGTTGAAGTTGAAACTCCAATACTTTGGCCACCTGAGGCGAAGAGATGACTCATTGGAAAAGACCCTGATGCTGGGAAGGATTGAGGGCAGGAGGAGAAGGGGATGGCAGAGGATGAGACGGTTGGATGGCATCACTGACTCAATGGACATGAGTTTGTGTAGGCTCCAGGAGTTGGTGATGGACAGGGAGGCCTGGCATGCTGCAGTTCATGGGGTCACAAAGAGTCAGATACGACTGAGCGACTAAACTGAACTGAGAAAGATACACTACACAATATACCCACTGTCAGCATGATAAAGAACATCCACACCCCTCCCCTACAACAAAATTTCCTGGACTCCCCTTTGGGACAGTCCCCTCCCCTCACCTGGGTCCTAAGAAGCTCTGCTCTCTGTCATAGTTTTGCTTTGCATAGAAGTTCCTACACATATGACCTCTGCAGTGTCACATTTTTGCGATCCATCTACATTCTTGTTTATATTCTTGCTTCCTTCTTATTGGTGACTAGGAGTATATTGTACAGCTACACAACAATTTATCTAGTCACCAGTTGGTACATATTTGGTTATATCTAGCTCTGAATAAAATACATTGCCTTGTGTGGACTTATATTTTAGTATTTTGTGGGTAAAGACCTAGAAGGGGGCTTCCAAAATGGCTCGCTGGTAAAGAACCTGCCTGCCAATGCATGAGACATGGGTTTAATCCCTGTATGGGGAAGATTTCACATGCCGGGAAGCAACTAATTCTGTATGCTAAAACTGTTGAGCCTGTGCTCTAGACTCTGTGCTTTGCAACAAGAGAAAGTGAAAGTGAAAGCCACTCGGTCGTGTCCAACTCTTTTCAACCCCATGGGCTGTAGCCCAGCAGGTTCCTCTGTCCATGGAATTCTCCAGGCAAGAATACTGGAGTGGGTAGCCATTCCCTTCTCCAGGGGATCTTCCGAACCCAGGGATCAAGCCCAGGTCTCCCACATTGAAAGGCAGATTCTTTACCATCTAAGCCACCAGGGGAGCCTGCAACATGGGGAGCCACTGCAATGAAAAACCTGTGCAAGGCAACTAGAGAGTCACCTCCCTGCTCACCACGAACTAGAGAAGAGTCAGAGCAGCAACAAAGACTCAGCACAACCAAAAGCAAATAGATAAAATATTTTTCAAAAAAGAATTAATGAATAGACAATGTGAACACATAGAAAGAAAGAATTGCTATTGGGCCAGGAATTTATAACAATTTAGAGTATAAATCTGCTACATAGCCAATTACCCAACTCCCAGTTCTCAGAAAGATACAGATAAAGGTCCCACAACACAATCCCAAGTTTTTCTTAGGGGAAGCAGACCCCTGCAGATGAAAACTGCTGACCGCAGGCACAGAGACCTACACTTGTTGAAACCAGAAGGCTGATGATGCTCGAAACATCATCTTGATGCCAATCAATTTGTGATCAAACCCCTGGCTACACCTTCCCTTACACGGCTATCAAACCCCTTTCCTGGAAGCCATCAGGGAGTTGGGGTCTTAACGGCAGGTTCTCCTTGCTTGGCGCCTGCAGTAGACACTAAATCTTCCTTCATCACGACCTGGTGTCAGTAGACTGACTTTCCTATGTGCGGGGAGTGAGGAGCTCTGCAGGTGTGATGCAGTTAAGGGCTCTGAAAGGGAAAGATGATCCTGAATCATTCAGGTGCATCCAGTGTCATCACAGAGATCCTTTGAAGAGGGAGGCAAGAAGATCAAAGCAGAAGAAGACAGGATGACAAAGCAGAAGTTAGAATGATGAACTCTGAGGATGGTGGGATGGTCACAAGCCAAGGAACTAAGTGGGGTCTAGAAAAGGTGGGAGAGAATCTATCTTAGAACCTTCAGAAGGAAGTGGTTCTGCTGACATCCTTTTTTCTTTAAGGTTTTTTTTTTTTTGTTTGTTTGTTTTGACATGGGCCATTTTTCAAGTCTATATTGAATCTGTTACAATTTTGCTTCCATTTTACATTTTGGTTTTCTGTCCCTGAGGCATGTGGGATCTTAGTTCCCTGACCAGGGATCAAACCCACACCCACTGCACTGGAAGGAGAAATCTTAACCACTGAACTGTCAGGGGAGTCTCTCTGCTGACATCTTAATTATAACTAAGTGAAACTGATTTGGAGATCTGGGCTGCAGACCTGCAAGAGAATAAATTCATATTGTTTAAAACCATCAAGTTTTTTGGAATTTGTCACATAAGTCAGAAAAAGAGGAATTTTCCCTCAATATTGATCCATGAAATCTTTTTTTTTAAACTTTTGCAATGTTGTGTTGGCTTTCACTGCACAACTACACACAGGTCCCCTCCCTCCTGTGCGTCCTCTCCCCCATCCCATCCCTTCAGGTCATCACAGAGTGCCAGACGGGGGTCCCTGTGCTGCACTGCAACTTCTCACCGGCCATCCATCTTACACCTGACAGTATGTACATGCTGATGCTACTTTCTCCATTCATCCCCACCCTCCCTCCCCTACTGTGTCCACAAGGCCATTCTCTATGTCTGAGTCTCCATTGTTTCCCTGCAAATAGGTTCATCAGTACCATTTTTCCAGATTCCATATACAATATATTAATATATGATGCTTGTTTTTCTCTTTCAGACTTACTTCACTCTGTATAACAGGCTCTAAGTTAATCCACCTCATCAGAATAGACTCAAATGTGTTCTTTTTTATGCCTGAGTAATATTCCATTATATATATATATACCACATCTTCTTTATCCATTCATCTGTCACTGGACATCTAGGTTGCTTCCTTGTCCTGGCTGTTGTAAATAGTGCTGCAATGAACACTGGGGTACATGTGTCTTTTAGAATTTGATCCACTAAATCTTAAAGAAGATGTCTGATTTGCCTTGTCCATATGCCCACTTCTGGACCAACCATGATGAACAGGAGGTTGAGCTAGCCAGGCAAGAGTGGTCAGGTTTGAATCACATGCTCTCTTTGAAGTCAGGAAGCAGAAAAGACCCATTTGGAAGGATGAAGCTAGCCCATGCCTCCACAGAGGGAGGGTGGCTGGCCCAACTGTACCCTCTCCTGGCATGCCCAACCAGCCTTTGCTTTGGAAGACCATTGAAAATTACCTTCATCCTTCCAGGACAAAGCCTTGACTGTGATGAGAATATTCCAAAGATCATGCTTGAGGTTCACAAAGCTATTTCTAAGGAAGACTATTTTGCAGTCTCTTGACAGCTTATTTGAAAGAAGAAAACTTCAATCGGATGCATAAGATCTGGTATTTTTGTTGTAAATTGTGTCTTTTTTCAGTCAAAAGAAAGATCTGAGTTTATCTTGGTGCGCTCTCTGAATTTCAGTTTTCTCATCTGTAAAATGGAGATAATAATGCCTTCTAAGGATTGTTGAAAGGATTAAAAAAGATAATTTATGTAAAACCTAGCACTGTTTAAATGAAATATGCAAAGCTTAGCACAGTTGTTCAATAAAGGATTGGTATATTTGTCTTTTCTGTGTATTCAGTAATAGGCAATTGGCTTATGAAAGTCAGTCGAAATCATGAGTGGGCTTGAGATGTTAAACATCTATATTTTGGTACATGGATTACCAAAATAAGCAGACTGTTAACATTTATTGGCACTGCATATGTATATATGGAATGACTTTTTTAAAAAGCTAAACATTTTCACATTTTTAAAAATCTTTTCTGGTGCCTGCTCCATTCTCTGCTGAATTTGAATATTTAGTATTTGGCTGATTACACAGAATATGAGTGTTAGTTCAATGGAAATCACTGTGAAAAGCCAGAAGCAGAGAAGAGAAGCTCCCACTTACCCAGCAGCAGCCCACAGGGCCCGGTGTGGGGAGGGAGCCAGAGGCAACAGCACACAGCTCCCTGGGGGAATCTGCTCCTCCAGGGCGGCCCCTGCCTGGGCCTCACTCTACAACATGTCAGCGTTGTGTGTGCCTGGTGTGTCCCGTGGCCTCCACGTGACCATGCTCCCCACTGCTGATTCTTGGAGCAGCAGCCTCACCTTCATGTCCGGGTGGCTCTGGTGGAGGGTGGGCAGGCAGGGGTCCTGAGGCCAGTCAAGTGTTCAGTGCTTCTCATCCTGCTGGCTGATGTCCAGTCCCACACCCAGCAAGAGTGCTGGTACCTCTGGGAAGGTGGGACCAGTGTCTAGCTGGTCATCAGGCTCACCTCAAGGTCTAGAATAGGAGGCAACCAAGTATGAGCTGCTGTGCATTGGTCATTTTCATAGAAGATGATGTCGTGGTGGTAGAGTCCTAGGGACCAAGGAGACAGGACCAGACTCCTGTTTTTCTGCATAGGTGACATCTGTGCAAGACGCCCTCACCTGCATTGGTTTCATGTGGTCTTGTTTACACTCATGGCAGCCTCAATTGGCCAAAGCAAGAGCTTAGTTTTCCCTCCATTGCTCAGCAACCACACAGAGTCAGGCCATGTCTGAAGTGGCCTGGGAAACCCGACATGGTAGTCCACTGGCACGTTTTTCTCTGATTCCAAACCAAGGCCATTTAGCACCATTCACTCATCATCTCAGCCTCTCTGATGACTCAGATGGTAAAGAATCTGTCCGCAGTGCGGGAGACCCATGTTCAATTCTTGGATCAGGAACATCCCCTGGAGAAGAGAATGGTAATCCACTCCAGTACTCTTGCCTGGAGAATCCAGGGACGGAGGAGCCTGGCAGGGTATAGTCCATGAGGTTGCAAAGAGTCAGACACAGCTGAGCAACTTTCACTTTCACTCATCATCTTACCATATTTTTTTTTTTCAAATTTAGCACATATTTTTTACTTTTGAATTAAACATTAAAAAAATTTTATATTGGAGTATAGTTGATTTATTATGTTGTGTTAGTTTGAGGTGTACAGCAAAGTGATCCAGTTATATATATACATATATCTATTCTTTTTCAGATTCTTTCCCCATTTAGGTTATTATAGACTATAATAATAAGGTCATTGTGGATTACCTGTTTTATATATAGCAGTGTGTACGTGTTCATCTCAAACTCATAACTTACCCCTCTCCCTTACCTTTCCCTTTTAGTAACTGTAAGTTTGTTTTCTAAGTCTGTGAGTCTGTTTCTGTTTTGTAAATATGTTCATTTGTATTAGTTTTTTAAATTATTGATATAGGCAATATCATATGATACTTGTCTTTCCCTGTTTGGCTTCCTTCACTTAGTATGATCATCTCTAGGTCTATCCATGTTGTCACAAATGGCATTATATCATTCCTTTTAATGACTGAGTAATATTCCACTGCATATATGTACCACATCTTCTTTATCCATTCATGTGTTAATGGACTACCCCATGTCTTAAGCCAGAATTTCTAGCTTGCTGCATAAAGACAGTGCCTCCTCAACTTTCTTCTTGTGAGATTCTGTACATCTGTCATTGATGGGTTGTATTTCCAAGACTCGGTTTCTTCATGTGTAGGTTCAGTTTTTCTATTGGTGATGGTGGTGGTAGATGGTGTGCAGTGGGGGTAGGAGGGGGCAGGGGTTGAAGACATGGAGAATCTAAGAGCTTGGAGTCAGGCTCTGAGGGCTAATTTCAAACTAGAGGTCTGTTGTCTTCAACACAGAAATGAAAAGAGCTGCATTCATTCCTTTCTCATGGGATAGAAATCCTATTCTGCTTGTTGGGCATCATGAAAGGAAGGCTTAGTTTCTTTTCATTTATTTTTTCATTTGACTTTGCTGGTTCTTAGTTGTGGCATGCAGGACCCTTAGTTGCAGTATGCAGGCTCTTAGTTGCAGCATATGGGATCTAGTTTCCTGACCAGGGATGGAACCCAGGCCCTCTGCATTGGGAGCTGGGAGTCTTAACCGCTGGACCACCAGGGAAGTCCCCAGAAAGGGTTAATTTCTGCTGCATCTGGCCAAAGATCCCCAAGATATCAGAGGACTAAAATAAATAAAATGTAGCCCAAGAGTAGAATAAAGGCCTCTTGATTCCTACTCTGATGATAATAATAATCACTATTATAGATATAAATAACATTTAAGCACCATCTGTGTAAATCACCTTATTTCACTTACTTTCCCCTGTTGGTCTCTGCTCTCCAGCACTGCAAGTGAACCTGTAGAAAAGAGAGACTGCAAGGCCAGCACTGTGTTACTAAGTTTATCTGATTACTATGTACAGAATAGTCAAAGTATAGGTCAGGTCCCTGAAGGATGAATTTACAGAAAATGAATTTAATATATATCAAACCTGGATTTCAACTATGCGGCCTGTTACAGCCTCAGCCTCCGTTTTAAGTTCATTAAGAAGAAAAATAAATTTATTTAAATGCAAAGTTCATCCACATTTAGGACATAAGTATGAGAATAATTTTCTGCCTGATGCGGTTCAATATGCTGGCTCCTGACTCATCAAAAAGTGGCTGAGGCCTATGTGAATATTTACATTTAATCAGACTAAGGCATCCCCCACCATATTTTTGCTGGAGAAAGAGAAGTTAAGAGAACCCTGTCTAATTTGTATATGCAAATCTAGCCAATATAATATGTATTCCTTGTTCATTATCACTTCTGTACAATCAGAAGCCAATTTTTCTTTCCAAGAAAGACCCACAGCTGAGCTTTCAGCTTTTGCCAGGCCTCTCTTAAAAACTATTGTCAAATGAAGGAAAAATCACTTTTCCATGCATAATTGAGCTTACCTAGGAGTGAAAAATCTCTGCAGGGTAAATTGGAAAGTTGTGTGTGTGCGTGCGTGTATGTGAGTGTGTGTGTGTGTGATGAGTAGCAAACTCTGATGGATAAAATTTAATGAAAGAGCTGACTTAATGTCCACTCCTGGCCTGAGAACATTAATTGCAATAAACAGATAGTTTCTAGTTCATAAGAATATTTGAAATGGGGACCAAGAGACAGTATTTTTTCACCACTTTCAGGCCTCCTGCCCCTTCGAAGCTGTGGCCTGTGGCTTCACAGAGTGACACAGGGAAAGACAGACTGTGATTTAGCTCATTGCCTGTTAGGGTGGGCTTCCCGGGTGGCTCAGTGGTAAAGAATTCACATTCGAATGCAGGATACACGGGTTCAATTCCTGAGTCTGGAAAGATCCCCCAGAGAAGGAAATGGCAACCCACTACAGCATTGTTTGGAGAATCCCATGGACAGAAGAGCTTG
This sequence comes from Muntiacus reevesi, assembly GCF_963930625.1. NCBI lineage: Eukaryota > Metazoa > Chordata > Mammalia > Artiodactyla > Cervidae > Muntiacus > Muntiacus reevesi. The sequence continues at coordinate 24,117,062 of NC_089263.1, read as the reverse complement.
GCGGACTATAGTCCAGGAGTTGCAGAGTTGGACAAGACTTAATGACTAAACAACACAACTATTAGTGCAGTTTATAGGCTTTTAAGATGTCAGCTGGCATCGCAAGGGCAAACAGTGCAATGTCTCCTGCTCAGTGGAGTGAACTGTGATCAAAGCGTGCAGAGATCAAAATCCCATCGTTGAAACTAAATGAAGCAAAATGAGATGTAAAATGTACAATTCTTATTAAAATTCACATAGAAATAAAAAAACTGCAAGAAACCTAAAATAGCCCCCCTGAAAATCACTGGGGAGCTCACACTTCTCAACTTTAAAAGTTATTACAAAGCTACGGTAATCAACAGTGTAATACTAATATAGGGATAAACATAGAAATCAATGGAATATAAATGAAGATCCAGAAAAAAGCCCCTCACATTTATGGTCAACTGACATTTGCCAAGGCCACTAAAACAAATAAGAGAAAGAATATGTAGTCTTTTCAACAAACAATGCTGCAACAACTGTTTATCTACATGCAAAAGAATGCAGTTGGACAGCTTCCTCAAAGCATGTACAAAAATCAACTTGAAAGAAATCAAAGACCTAAAGATAAGAGCTAAAATGATAAAACTTTTAGGAAAAAACACAGGAGTAAATCTTCAGTTCTTGGATTAGGAAACGGTTTCTTAGATATGAAACCAAAAGCAAATGTGACAAAAGAAAAATAGATACATTGGACTTTACCAAAATTAAAAAATTTTGTGTTTGTGAGGATACTATGAAGAATGTTAAAAGAAAGAAAGAAAAAAGTTAAAAGACAACCCATGAGATGGAAGAAAACACTTGCAAGTTAAATATCTGAAAAGGGACTGGTATTCAGATGTCTTACAACTCAATGACAGAACTTAAAAATAAAAACAGTTAAAATGGCAAAGGATCTGGAATAGACATTTCTCCAAATAACATGCAAGTTTCCAATAAGCATATGAAAAGATGCTCAACTGATATTAATTATTAGGGAAATGCAAATCAAAACCATAGTGAGATTCCTTGTCATAGCCACTATGTATTCTGGTCAGAACGCTGTTTCTATTTTTGGAATTAATTTAGATTTTCCTTATGACTTAAAATATGGTCTGTTTTAATAAATAATCTAAATGTAGTTGAAAAGAAGGAATATTTTGTATTAGGAAGGTACAGGGTTGGACATATAGCTATAAGATACACTTTATGGACTCTTCATTTAGATTTTCTTTATTCTTTCTAGATATTTTCTCCTTGATCTGTCTAGGTCAAAGAGAGGTGTTTTGAACTCTTATTATTAATGCAGATTTATCTAGTTTTCCTTTTGTCTTCTATAGTTTCTGCTTTATTAAAATTTCTATTTTTTTTGTACATAGAAATTTATGCAAAACTTCATTATACATTATGGCTTTTAGCAGTATAAAGTATCCTTCTTTGTCTTTTTTAATGCTTTTAATTTCAAATTATAGGTTATTTGCCACCAAGATCATAATACCTGCTTTCCTTTTATTTTTACCTTACTTTTTTTTTTTACTCTTTAACCTTTCTGAATTGGTTTTGTGTGTGTGTCCCTAAGGGACGGTTTACAATGTCTGCATACATTTTTGATTGCCACAACTTAGGAAGGGTTTCACAGGCCGCTAGTGGGTAGGGGTTAGTGATGCTGCTAAACAACTTACAATTAACAAGACAGTCCCCACCACAAAGAATTTTCCAGCCCCAAATATCAATAATGGTGCTCTAAGTTTTGGTGTATGTGTGTTTGTGTGTGTGTGTGTGTGTGCATGTGTGTGCAAGCAACTGGGGCCAAGAGTCTTGGTGGACTGGGTTCTCAGGGCTTCGACATGAATAAGCAGGTAGTCCCAGGAACACTACCTTTGCAGTTAGAGAAATAAACATATTAAAGAGGAAATACGAGCCTCTCGAGTCAACATGAAAAATTGTCCTATTCTTACTGGAAAACAAAACACTCCAACTATGAAAACCACCATGGTGGGTCGTCAGGATTGTACAGAAAAACAAAACCCATATAATGGTCTGTCTGTTCCATCATCCATCTGCCTCTGAAACCAGGAATTCTTTTGTTTAAAGGGATGTCTAGACAATTACATAGGCAGTTATTTTTTCCCACTGTGCAGGACATTTTTGGTTTTAAAGTAATGATGTTTAATTACTCTCAAGGCACTATGCTAATCTCTAAGCGAGGTGTATTGAAAATTCGGCTGTTTATGCTCAGCAAACATGATTTGCAGGCATTCTCTGTGATGTTATTTCAGACAGAGGCTCATTAAATTCTCAGTGAATAACAGAAACATCAGTGTAACAGAACCATCTTTCTAACGCGTGATATACTTGGGGACGTGGTTTAATTAAAAATATGTTCATTCAACCTCAGATATCTATATTTGATTTTCCCTTTAAAAGTGTGGCCAGGACCCTAGATTTAGAAATGATCTGTGGCAAGGATAATTATTGTACTAGCACTTGATCCTGAATGCCCATCGAGCCAGGGAATGGGTCTCTGAATTCACTTATGTCTTTTGCACAGACATCTAAAGATCTGCAAACAGAGGGTATGAGTTGGAAAACAGGGTCTTCTATCAGACCCCACTGAGGTTTCCCACTTGTCAGCTTTTCCTTGGGGATTTGATGACCCTCTGTGGTGGCTACTTTGTATCCTGTTTCCTGTGCCTGCAAAGAGAGAGACAGGTCCAGTATCCCTGCTGCTGTTGATGTATAATAATTACTCTGTTTATCCACTGTTGCTGCCTTTCCTTATCATTCCATTCTCTTCCACCCCATGATAGTAATCCTCAAATCCAGAGAAGCATGCTTCTAAACATAAGCCCAGGGGACTTCCCTGGGGTCTAGTGACTCCACACTTCCAATGCAGGGGGCCCAGGTTTGATCCCAGGTCAGGGCACTAGATCCCACATGCCACAACTAAAAGCTCACATGCCAAAACTAAAGACTTCCCATGTTGCAGCTAAGACCTGGGGCAGCCAATAAATAAGTAAATAAATATTAAAAAAAAATAAATTAAACCTAAGCACAGCCATCCAACTCAAACTCAGATGGCCTGACTTTGGCAAGTATATCTTGTGACTGGGCTTCATCTTCCAGCCTGCCCAGGACTGCAGGGTAACCTTAATGAGAGAGTCTGGAGGAGTCTCATGCCAATTAGAGGCACTCCCTTTTTCAGAATCAATCCTAGGTCAGGAAAGCACTTCAAATGCAAACTCCTTCAGGTCAACACAGCAACCTCTAGTCAGCCCTTACCTTGACCACCAGCTTTCTAGCCCTTCAGTTCTTTTATTTATTTATTTATTTTTGCAATTTTATTTATTTATTTATTTTTTATTAGTTGGAGGCTAATTACTTCACAATATTTCAGTGGGTTTTGTCATACACTGATATGAATCAGCCATAGATTTACACGTATTCCCCATCCCGATCCCCCCTCCCACTTCCCTCTCCACCTGATTACTCTGGGTCTTCCCAGTGCACCAGGCCTGAGCACTCGTCTCATGCATCCCACCTGGGCTAGTGATCTGTTTCACCATAGATAATATACATGCTGTTCTTTCAAAACATCCCACCCTCACCTTCTCCCAGAGTTCAAACGTCTGTTCTGTACTTCTGTGTCTCTATTTTCTGTTTTGCATATAGGGTTATTGTTACCATCTTTCTAAATTCCATATATATGTGTTAGTATGCTGTAATGTTCTTTATCTTTCTGGCTTACTTCACTCTGTATAATGGGCTCCAGTTTCATCCATCTCATTAGAACTGATTCAAATGAATTCTTTTTAACGGCTGAGTAATATTCCATGGTGTATAGGTACCACAGCTTCCTTATCCATTCATCTGTTGATGGGCATCTAGGTTGCTTCCATGTCCTGGCTATTATAAACAGTGCTGTGATGAACATTGGGGTGCATGTGTCTCTTTCAGATCTGGTTTCCTCAGTGTGTATGCTAAGAAGTGGGATTGCTGGGTCATATGGTAGTTCTATTGCCAGTTTTTTAAGAAATCTCCACACTGTTTTCCATAGTGGCTGTACTAGTTTGCATTCCCACCAACAGTGTAAGAGGGTTCCCTTTTCTCCACACCCTCTCCAGCATTTATTGCTTGTAGACTTTTGGATAGCAGCCATCCTGACTGGCGTGTAATGGTACCTCATTGTGGTTTTGATTTGCATTTCTCTGATAATGAGTGATGTGGAGCATCTTTTTATGTGTTTGTTAGCCATCTGTATGTCTTCTTTGGAGAAATGTCTGTTTAGTTCTTTGGCCCATTTTTTGATTGGGTCATTTATTTTTCTGGAATTGAGCTTCAGGAGTTGCTTGTATATTTTTGAGATTAATCCTTTGTCTGTTTCTTCATTTGCTATTATTTTCTCCCATTCTGAGGGCTGTCTTTTCACCTTACTTACAGTTTCCTTTGTTGTGCAAAAGCTTTTAAGTTTCATTAGGTCCCATTTTTTTAGTTTTGCTTTTATTTCCAGTATTCTGGGAGGTGGGTCATAGAGGATCTTGCTGTGATTTATGTCGGAGAGTGTTTTGCTATGTTTTCCTCCAGGAGTTTTATAGTTTCTGGTCTTACATTTAGATCTTTAATCCATTTTGAGTTTATTTTTGTGTATGGTGTTAGAAAGTGTTCTAGTTTCATTCTTTTACAAGTGGTTGACCAGTTTTCCCAGCACCACTTGTTAAAGAGGTTGTCTTTTTTCCATTGTATATCCTTGCCTCCTTTGTCAAAGATAAGGTATCCATAGGTTTGTGGATTTATCTCTGGGCTTTCTATTCTGTTCCATTGATCTATATTTCTGTCTTTGTGCCAGTACCATACTGTCTTGATGACTGTGGCTTTGTAGTAGAGTCTGAAGTCAGGCAGGTTGATTCCTCCAGTTCCATTCTTCTTTCTCAAGATTACTTGGCTATTCGAGGTTTTTTGTATTTCCATACAAATTGTGAAATTATTTGTTCTAGTTCTGTGAAAAATACCGTTGGTAGCTTGATAGGGATTGCATTGAATCTATAGATTGCTTTGGGTAGAATAGCCATTTTGACAATATTGATTCTTCCAATCCATGAATACAGTATATTTCTCCATCTGTTTGTGTCCTCTTTGATTTCTTTCATCAGTGTTTTATAGTTTTCTATGTATAGGTCTTCTGTTTCTTTAGGTAGATATACTCCTAAGTATTTTGTTCTTTTTGTTGCAATGGTGAATGGTATTGTTTCCTTAATTTCTCTTTCTGTTTTTTCATTGTTAGTATATAGGAATGCAAGGGATTTCTCTGTGTTAATTTTATATCCTGCAACTTTACTATATTCATTGATTAGCTCTAGTAATTTTCTGGAAGAGTCTTTAGGGTTTTCTATGTAGAGGATCATGTCATCTGCAAACAGCGAGAGTTTCACTTCTTCTTTTCCTATCTGGATTCCTTTTATTTCTTTTTCTGCTCTGATTGCTGTGGCCAAAACTTCCAACACTATGTTGAATAGTAGTGGTGAGAGTGAACACCCTTGTCTTGTTCCTGATTTCAGGGGAAATGCTTTCAATTTTTCACCATTGAGGGTGATGCTTGCTGTGGGTTTGTCATATATAGCTTTTATTATGTTGAGGTATGTTCCTTCTATTCCTGCTTTCTGAAGAGTTTTAATCATAAATGAGTGTTGAATTTTGTCAAAGGCTTTCTCTGCATCTATTGAGATAATCATATGGTTTTTATCTTTCAATTTGTTAATGTGGTGTATTACATTGATTGATTTGCGGATATTAAAGAATCCTTGCATTCCCCTTCAGTTCTTTTTAAAAAGTGATTAATTAATTTGTTTATTTTGGCTGTGGTGGGTCTTCGTTGCTTTGCTTGGACTTTCTCTCACTGTGGTGAGCAGAGACTACTCTCTGGTTGTGATATGAGGGCCTCTCATTGCAGTGGCTTCTCTTGTTGCAGAGCACAGGCTCAGTAGTTCTGGTGTAAGGGCATAGTGGCTCTGTGGCATGTGGGACCTTCCCAGACTAGGAGTCAAACCCATGTCCCCTGCATTGGCACATGGATTCTTAATCACTGGACCACCAGGGAAGTCCTAGCCCTTCAATTCTGATAGATTGTTGCCTGGGTCCCTCAACCTTCCTGCCCTTTTTTTTTTTTGGCCCCAGGCTAGGACTTGTCTCTCTTAGCTCCTGGTTCACCTTCCACTCCTTCCGTTGGCCCCAGGATCCTCTCTCTGTGTTTTCCTGGCAGGCATTTCACAGACTGCAAGAATACTTTGAATCTGGTTTCAAACTACATTTTCAACAAGCTCTTTCTCCATCCTCTGCCTCTACCAGCCTTCCTACAGAATTCAGGATTCTCTGGATCTCCATAAACATGTAATCCACATCACAGCTGGAGCTCCAAGCAGCTCAGGCTTAGTCATTCCATCATGCCCAACTCTTTCGACCCCATGGACTGCAGACTGCCAGGCTCCTCTGTCCATGGAATTCTCCATGCAAAAATACTGGAGTGGGTTGCCATTTCCTTCTCCAGGGGATATCTTCCCGACTCAGGCATCTAACCCAATCTCCTGCATTGTCAAGTGGGATCTGTACCACTGAGCCACCTGGGAAACTCTTGTTAGCTTAAGAAATAAATAAACAAGTCTACACAGTCCCAGGATACAGCACAAGCTAGGGCCCTTGGAGATCTGGACTCTGGGGTTAGATTTGCTATATGACCTTAAATACCTGGACCAGGAAATGGCAACTCACACCAGTTCATGGGGTCACAAGAGTCGGACATGACGGAACTACTGAGCATGAGCTGCTTGGAGCCCCAGCTCTGATGTGGCTTACATGTTTATGGAGATTCAGAGAATCCTGAATTCTGTAGGAAGGTTGGTGGAGGTAGAGGATGGACACAGACTTTGTTGAAAATGTAGTTTGGAACCAGATTGAAAGTATTCTTGCAGTCTGTGGAATGCCTGCCAGGAAAACAGAGAGAGTGGATCCTGGGACTAGTGAAAGAAGTGGGAGTTGAACCAGGAGGCAGTGAGAGACAAGTCCTAGACTGGGACAAAAAAAAAAAAAAAAAAAAAAAAAAAATTGCAGGAAGGTTGAAAGACCCAGGCAACAATCTACCAGAATCTCCTGAACAGAATCCTTTGCAGAATGCCTGCAGAATCCCCTGAACAGAGGAGCCTGGTGGGCTACAGTCCATGGGGTCGCAAAGAGTCAGATATGACTAAGCCACTGAGCACACATCACCTTAAAAAAGTCAATTAATTTCTCTGGGTCTTAAAAGCCCTTCTGGGGCCAACTTTTACTAATGACTGAATCTTTGTATCAGAGCTAATTATTCATCTATTTTTGCAGGTGGAACCTTCCATTTTGTCTGCCTGCTTACTGCCAGCCAAAGCAAGGGAGAACTTGTACCTGGGAGCGTTGGGCGATGGCCTCTGCAGAGCTTTCCACTCCTCCTTTGCTCCTCTCCAGGGAGCAGGGGTGACCTGCCTACTCGGCGAGGTTTGGGAACATGCCACCGCACAGGTGTGTCCTTGCTTGTCCTCCACAGCTCAATATTAGAATCTTTCTATCACTTGCCTTCTCTTTTCCGCTCTACCTCCCACACAGGATAAGCAACCAGGGGCAGGCTTTGCCCGCACAGGGGCGCTGTGGAGCTGGTCATTCAGGGAGGGGCCTGAGGATACGATTCAGACATTCAGACGCTCTGCTTGACATCGGACAGGGGCAAAGAGCACTTTGGCCTTGGGCCCAAGTCCCATTGTCTAATTTTACCCAACTGTATTGTTGTTGTTCAGTCGCTAAGTTGAGTCCAACTCCTAGGGCACTGCCTCAGGAAAAGCAGTTTGCTCCCTGGGAACTTCAAGGGCTTTGCCTCCTCCTAGGTTGCAGGGGAGGGGTAAGACCCTTCATGGCGTTTTTACTCTAGCCCCGGGGCCTCAAGTGTGCGTGTGCTAGAACCTTTACAATTAATGTGCTGCGGGGCATTGAGCTGTAGAGGGTAAATGTAATTTTGCTTGTTTTCTGCCTTCATCCTCTTTCTTAGCTCTGGCTAAGGGGCTGGTACCCCAGGAGAAATTAAACCCTGCTGAAACAGGGAAAAGGCTGATGGAAAGGAATGGTGATGTGTGTGTGTGTGTGTGTGTGTGTGTGTGTGTGTGTCTGTGTGTGTCTGTGTGTGTGTGTGTCTGTGTGTGTGTGTGTCTGTGTGCGCACGCACGTGCTCACATGTGTGTCTGTACTGTGTGCTCAGTTGCCTCTGACTCTTTGTGACCCCATGTACTGCTGCCTGCCAGGCTCTGTCCTTAAGATTCTCCAGGCAAGAATACTGGAGTGGGTTATCATGCCCTTCTCTAGGGGATCTTCCTGACCCAGGGGTTGAGGTGGCATCTCTTATGTCTCCTGTATTGACAGGCGGGTTCTTTACCATCAACGCCACCTGGGAAGCCCTAAGGAATGGTGATACTCACATAGAAATTGAGAACCTTAACCAAGAAGTGGGAAATTAAAGGCTGAGAAGGCAAGACTTGGGGTGAAGCAGGTAGAGGATGGCATTGTCTCTATTCAGGGTTCCAAGGGAGGCCCCAGGGCTGAGAGACCATTGGCTTTCTGCCTGGTCTGGGAGGAGGAGGGCTTGGGAGCACAATTACACCTTCAATGAGAGATTTCTTCTGCTTGAGTGAATGCTTATTGGCAGGGAACTCCAGGCAGCCAATGTAGATGGGCTGGCATCCTGGCAGGACTGAAACAAAGAGGGATTTCTTTTTTCTCTTGTGATTTTTCTGTTTACCTGAGGCCACCATGTCTCTACTTGATCACTTGCTGCCCACAGTGATGTGGGTCTGGGTGACACTGAACTTGGCATTCTGCACACCCTATTCCCCTGGGGTAAGAGGGGGTCTAAGGGTGACTGTGGTTGGGGGTTGGTACTGTGGTCATTTTCTGTATCCTGTGGATACTTGCAGTCTAAAATGTTGAACCCGCAAGTACTTCAACCCCTCCAAAAAAACCCCAAAAACCCAGAACACCCAGATTTTGAGCTGCTGAAAGAAATTTCTCTCTATCCAGACTCTGAGTCAAACCCCTGTGACTGGAAATGCCAGACTGAGGGATGAGGAAGAGAAAAAATTGTGAGAATTTGCATGAGCTTCAAGTTACAAGGGGTGGGCACTTAAGTTTTTGGACCTCAGTTTTTCTTGGGAAATAAGAAATGGGAAGGGGTTCAGAAGAGTTCCAACTCAAGCATTATCTATGTGACTGGCGTCGTAAGTCCTGGGAAAATTCTGTATGGTTGTCTGCGTTTGTTGCTTCATCTCTGAGTGGCTTGTTCTAGGCAGTGTGACTTGGCATGATTCATAACTGGAAATAAAGAGGATGTGGTACATGTATACAGTGGAATATCACTCGGCCATTAAAAGGGAACGGGTAGTGCCACTTGCAGAGACGTGGATGGGAAGACAGAAGAGGAATGCTTTCTCAGTGTCTCAGTTCCAGCACTTCATTCTGTTTTCTTTCCTGTGGCCACAGGCTTCACACAAAGTGATGCTAGAATCACAGGGCCACAAACAGCTCATCCACCTTCATCTGCCCTCAGCCCAGGGGGCCCTCCTGGCACATATTGAACCCCTGCTGAAAGGGAAGAACCTGGAGAGCAGCGAAAGCCTGTCTTGTTGATGGGGCTTCCCTAGAGCCAAGCACAGTCAGCTTTCAAAGACTGTTAGTGGAGCTGGATTGTTCCTTAAAATTGCCAGAGAAATGTTCTTGTCTTCCCTAGAAACACATTACAAGGCAGTGATGTTCTTCCAAATGCTTCCTATTAACTTTCTAATTATTTGATTAATGTTTCACATCCTGCCAGCTCTTAAAGATGCTTTGAGAACTCATTGGCTAATTGGAGAAGGAACTTCACAGATGCAAAAATAAGGCAGCTTCTATGCTGTCTGGTTTGGTAGCCACAGGACTTCCCTGGGGGTCCAGTGGTTGAGATTCCAAGTTTCCACTGCTGGGGACACTGGTTCCATACCTGGTCAGGGAACTAAGATCCCACAGGCTGCACAACGTGGCCAAAAAGTAGAAAAAAGATAGAGTAGCCCCTGGCCACATGTGGCTGCTCCCAGTTAAGATGTGCTGTAAAAATAGAAGTGCTCGTTGGAATTTGAGGACTTAGGATAGAGAAAAGAAAGTGAAATATCTCATATTAATTTTGTTATTGATTTTGGATTTACTGAGCTAAATAAAAATGTATGTTAGTAGTACTTATTTTATCTGTCTCTTTTTAACTTTTAACAAATGTGGCTGCTGAAACAGAGTTATTCCAGGTGGTACTCACTGTAGTACTTTATTCTCTTTTCATCTTGGAGCAAGAAGTGAGTGAGTGGGTCTTAGTCATGTAGTCGTGTTAGACTCTTTGTGGCCGCATGGACTATAGCCTGCCAGACTCCTCTGTCCATGGGATTCTTCAGGCAAGAATACTGGAGTAGTAGCCATTCTCTTCTCCAGGGGAACTTCGCAACCCAGGGATTGAACCCAGGTCTCTTGCATTGCAGGCAGATTCTTTACCATCTGAGCCACCATGGAAGCCTCTTGGGCAGGAAGGGGAACTAGAAAGGCATTGACTTGCTGCATGGTTTTGGAGAAATCTTTCTCTTTTTCTGGGTATCTTTTTTTAACTCCTGTGAAATGAGAGTAGGTTCCATATCCTGTAAGGTCATTTCCAAATCCTTGTTTCAAAACTTATTAAAAAAGAAAAGCCAGTTGACCCAAAGGTATTAAGATACTTACGTCCACTCATCTAGAGCCAGACATCCTGGAATGCGAAGTCAAGTGGGCCTTAGGAAGCATCCCTACGAACAACGCTAGTGGAGGTGATGGAATTACACTTGAGCTATTTCAAATCCTAAAAGATGATACTGGGAAAGTGCTGCAGTGAATATGTCAGCAAATTTGGAAAACTCAGCAGTGGCCACAGGACTGGAAAAGGTCAGTTTTCAGTCCAATCCCAAAGAAAGGCAATGCCAAAGAATGCTCAAACTACCGCACAGTTGTACTCATTTCCCACACTAGCAAAGTAATGCTCAAAATTCTCCAAGTCAGTCTTCAACAGTACATGAACTGTGAACTTCCAGATGTTCAAGCTGGATTTAGAAAAGGCAGAGGAACCAGAGATCAAAATGCCAACATCGGCTGGATCATGGAAAAAGCAAGAGAGTTCCAGAAAAACATCTATTTCTGCTCTATTGACTATGCCAAAGCCTTTGACTATTTGGATCACAATAAACTGTGGAAAATTCTTAAAGAGATGGGACTACCAGACTGCCTGACCTGCTTCTTGAGAAATCTGTATGCAGGTCAAGAAGCAACAGTTAGAACTGAACATGGAACAGCAGACTGGGAACAGCAAACTGGGAAAGGAGTATGTCAAGGCTGTATATTGTCACCCTGCTTATTTAACTTATATGCAGAGTACATCATGTGAATTGCCAGACTGGATGAAGCACAAGCTGGAATCAAGATTGCCGGGAGAAATATCAATAACCTTGGATATGCAGATGACACCACCCTTATGGCAGAAAGTGAAGAAAAACTAAAGAGCCTCTTGATGAAAGTGAAAGAGGAGACTGAAAAGGTTGGCTTAAAGTTCAACATTCAGAAAACTAAGATCATGGCATCTAGTCCCATCACTTCATGGCAAATAGATGGGGAAACAATGGAAGCAGTCAGAGACTCTATTTTGGGGGGCTCCAAAATCACTGCAGATGGTGACTACAGTCATAAAATTAAAATATGCTTGCTTCTTGGAGGAAAAGCTGTGACCCACCTGGACAGCATATTAAAAAGCAGCGACATTACTTTGCCAACAAAGGTCCGTCTAGTGAAAGGTATGGTTTTTTCAGTAGTCATGTATGGATGTGAGAGTTGGACTATAAAGAAAGCTGAGCATGGAAGAATTGATATTTTTGAACTGTGGTGTTGGGGAAGACTCTTGAGAGTCCCTTGGACTGCAAGGAGATCCAACCAGTCCATCTTAAAGGAAATCAGTCCTGAGTAGAATATTCATTGGAAGGACTGATGCTGAAGCTGAAGCTCCAATACTTTGGGCACCTGATGTGAAGAACTGACTCACTGGAAAAGACCCTGATGCTGGGAAAGATGGAAGGCAGCAGGAGAAGGGGATGACAGAGGATGAGATGGTTGGATGGCATCACCGACTCAATGGACATGAGTTTAAGTAGGCTCCAGGGGTTGGTGATGGACAAGGAAGACTGGCATACTGCAATTTATGGGATTGCAAAGAATTGGACACAACTGAGTGAACTGAACTGAACTGAACTGAAATGAATTGAATGTCCACTATGGTATGGCTACCTGTCAACTGTGAATACTGACAGAAGGTGGCTTATGACAGTGTGGACTAGATGAATGGTAATGTGATCCCACCAGCCAATATGAAAATCTCACCAACAATAAACACAAGACAGGCTTAAAAAGATGAGCCAACAGGGAGGGAGAGCAAGTGTTCATGTCTCTGCTGATTTAGACATTCTGTTTGTTTTTTTTTAGCCTCCACAACTGAACTGCATCTTGACAACAATTAAAGGATGAATCAAGCCTTTGCATCCAGGCAAACAGCTAGAAGAGGTGTTTAATACAGCGAAGGATAAGGATGCTACATTTGAAATGATGACCCTCTGTGCCCTAATCACTGTGTCTACAGATTTAAATATGCTTCTCAATACTGGTTATGGGAACAGAAATTTAAATGGCTTGATTTTTCTTCATCAGATTTTGCTTAACACAGATTCATTGAAGTGGAAATCTAGATTGTACAGAATTATTTACAGTTTGTTGGTTTTTTTAAGGATCTGTTTATAAGGAGACACATGGGCTCAAGAGTGCCAGTTTCTGAAACCAGAATCTTTTCTGTTGGTCTCATCTCATTAGCCCCCTACTAATGGGCTCTGATGTCGTTACCCCATTCCTCTCTTCTGCCCTGCCCCCTGGCCTAATTTCTTGGTTTATGTCCTCTCAGTGGGTGTCCATTTCTTTTCTCTGCCTGGGATCTAATGTTGTGGAACATTCTAGCAGGAGAGGGAACCTACCTCCTGCTATAGAAGCCGACATGACCAGACACCTGCAGTGCTGTGTTCTGGGTGCCAAGATGCACTCCTGTGACCCAGATGTGTCCAAGCAGGTAGCACTCCTGAGAGAAGTTGAGCTAGCCCTTCCAAGGAGCAGGGGACAGAGAATTCATCCCCCTTGTAGTGACAACCACTGTCTTGAAGGAGCAGTGATACTAGTGGCCTCCAGTGGGCAGCAGTGACCAGAGGTCGTGACCTAGTTGTGGCAGTGATATATGTCAGTTGGACTCATAGCTTAATGACACCTGCCTGTCCCCTGTCTGTCACTACTCACACCCAGTACCACGTCCCCCTTACCTTGCTCTATATATTTTTTTTAAAAAAATTAGAATTTCCCTGATGGCACAGTGAATAATAATTCACCTGCCAATGCAGGGGAAAACAAGTTCCATCCCAGGTCTGGGAAGATCCCATATGCCTGGATCCTGTGCTCCTCAAGAAGAGAAGCCACTGCAATAAGAAGCCCATGCACAGCAACTAAAGAGTAGTCCCTGCTTGCTGCAACTAGAGAAAGTTCACACAGCAATGAAGACCTAGTGCAGCCAAAAAGAAATACATTTAAAAAATTTATTAGAGTACAGTTGCTTTGCAATGCTGTGGTCACTTCTGCTGTACAACAGGAGTTGTCCTGTCCTACAGAGTCCAGGGAACAGGCCAGCAGGCAGGCGAGGAAGGGCCCAGCTGGGCCTGGGCATGGACAGAACAGGTGCACACCAGTTGCCCCAAGAGCTGCCACTTGGAGGGACCGAGTCTGCAAGGCCAACTCTCTCTGGGGTCTACTTTGTGCTCGCTGTGTGTCACCTGGTTGGTGAAGAAACCTGACCTCAACTCATATGGTTTCAAGGTCAAGCTTCCCATAGGTGGGCTTGGAAACTGACCAAGGTTCAAGGTCCAATTTTCGATTTAGAATTAGGTGGAAATCCCAGATATCTGCTAGTAGCTATGTGCTTTGTTGCTGTTGGTTAGTCGCTAAGTTATGTCTGACTCTTTTGTGACTCCATGGACTGTAACCCACCAAGTTCCTCTGTACATGGGATTTTCCAGGCAAGAATACTAGAGTGGGTTGCCATTTCCTTCTCCAGGGTATCTTCCCAACCCAGAGATCAAACCTGCAGCTTCTGCATTGCAGGCAGATTCTCTACCACCGAGCCACTAGGGGAAGCTATGTGCCGCTAGGTCTTAATCTTTTTGTGTCTTACAGACTTAATTTCTCTGTGTCTTAGTTCCCTCGGTTGAAAAATTAGGGTAATAATACTTACCTATCATGGAGGTGTAAGGTTTAAATAAAATAGCTCATGTAAAGTGCTTAGTATATAGTAGAATTTCAGTAAATGTTAGTTCTTCTTCCATTTCCCTTTATTAAAGAGTTTAAGCATCCTCCTTTCAGTGTTGGAGAGCTACTGAAAGATAATCAGATGACATTATTGGATGTGATTTCTCTCTTTGAAGTGCAGGAGCTATATCAGAGAGGAGGAATATTGTGTGAAACAGTAATAGGCAAGAATTTCCATGTTGCTTTAGAATTCTTGCTAGAGTCCTGATGCTGAGTAAGTTCAGTTCAGTTCTGTCACTCAGTCATGTCCGACTCTTTGCGACCCCATGAACTGCAGCATGCCGGGCCTCCCTGTCCATCACCAACTCCTGGAGCCTACACAAACTCATGTCCATTGAGTCAGTGATGCCATCTAACCATCTTATCCTCTGCCGTCCTCTTCTCTTCCTGCCCTCAATCTTTCCCATCATCAGGGTCTTTTCAAATGAGTCAGCTCTTTTCATTAGGTGGCCAAAGTATTGGAGTTTCAACTTCAACATCAGTCCTTGCAATGAACACCCAGGACTGATCTCCTTTAGGATGAACTGGTTGGATCTCCTTGGACTCAAAGGACTCTCAAGAGTCTTCTCCAATACCACAGTTCAAAAGCATCAATTCTTTGGCACTTAGCTTTCTTTAGAATCCAACTCTCACATCCATACATGAATACTGGAAAAACCATAGCCTTGACCAGACAGACCTTTGTTGGCAAAGTAATGTCTCTACTTTTTAATATGCTGTCTAGGTTGGTCATAACTTTCCTTCCAAGGAGTAAGCATCTTTTAATTTCATGACTGCAAGAACCATCTGCAGTGATTTGGAGCCCCCCAAAATAAAGTCAGACACTGTTTCCATTGTTTCTCCATCTATTTGCCATGAAGCAATGGGACCGGATGCCATGATCTTAGTTTTCTGAATGTTGAGCTTTAAGCCAACTTTTTCACTCTCCTCTTTCACTTTCAAATAGGTCCTAAATATTCCACCTCAAGAGGGGTGCTGGAGACATCTCCCTGTATCTTAGTAGAAGGCACAGAAACCACCCACAGTTCTCACCAACTCCATTTCTGAGGCCGTGTATGTAAGTGGTAGCTGTGGTGTTTGTGCTAAGTCACTTTAGTCATGTCCGACTCTTTGAGGTCCTATCAACTGTAACCCACACGGCTTCTCTGTCCATGGGATTCTCCAGGCAAGAATACTGGAGTGGGTTGCCATGTCTTCCTCTGGGGGGCCTTCCCAACCCAGAGACTGAATACACATTTGTTGTGTCTCCTGCAGCTGTGGTATATCCCCAACTAAAAATGCTCTGCTTTTTATCATCACTATACACTGCTGATTTTGAACAATGTCAGTGATAAAGTGGTGCTCCCCACCTAACTGTTTTAGTCTAACAACTGTGGTAGTTATTGAGTTCTAGCAAAGTGCGTGTAAATATGGTAAGTCCCTCGCATATGAACCATCAAGTTGAGAACTTCCAAAGATGTGAACGTGTGTTCGCATGTCCAATCACGTGAGTTAGTTCACGCGTCTGGCGTACATTGTCATGTGTGTGCATCCTCTACAAGTGGTTGTGCTCATCATGTGTACTTTACTTACAGTCTGGTTTAGAGTATAGTAGTGCAGCGTCTTTATTTCAAGCCCAGAACCTGTGCCGTCAATGTCAGGTGTGAGTGACATCTCAGTTTGCCCTCCATCTCCTATTGCTGACGACTCTTCAGCTCTACTATTTCCCACCTCCTCTCCCTCCTCCAGTCAGTAACTCTTCTTGTGTGTTCATTCGATGCCAATTCTCGTATGCCAGCTATTGCATTGTACTCCTGTACTTTTTAAGGTACTGTACTGTAACATTAAAAGGTTTTCTTTGTGTTTGCTATATGTTATTTGTGTGAAGAGTATTTTTTTTTAAATTTTATTTTATTAGTTGGAGGCCAATTACTTCACAACATTTCAGTGGGTTTTGTCATACATTGACATGAATCAGCCATAGAGTTACACGTATTCCCCATCCCGATCCCCCCTCCCACCTCCCTCTCCACCCGACTCCTCTGGGTCCTCCCAGTGCACCAGGCCTGAGCACTCGTCTCATGCATTTCACCTGGGCTAGTGATCTGTTTCACCATAGATAATATACATGCTGTTCTTTTGAAACATCCCACCCTCACCTTCTCCCACAGAGTTCAAAAGTCTGTTCTGTACTTCCGTGTCTCTTTTTCTGTTTTGCATATAGGGTTATAATTACCATCTTTCTAAATTCCATATATATGTGTTAGTATGCTGTAATGTTCTTTATCTTTCTGGCTTACTTCACTCTGTATAATGGGCTCCAGTTTCATCCATCTCATTAGAACTGATTCAAATGAATTCTTTTTAATGGCTGAGTAATATTCCATGGTGTATAGGTACCACAGCTTCCTTATCCATTCATCTGCTGATGGGCATCTGGGCTGCTTCCATGTCCTGGCTATTATAAACAGTGCTGTGATGAACATTGCGGTGCACATGTCTCTTTCAGATCTGGTTTCCTCGGTGTGCATGCCCAGAAGTGGTATTGCTGGGTCATATGGCAGTTCTATTTCCAGTTTTTTAAGAAATCTCCACACTGTTTTCCATAGTGGCTTTACTAGTTTGCATTCCCACCAACAGTGTAAGAGGGTTCCCTTTTCTCCACACCCTCTCCAGCATTTATTGCTTGTAGATTTTTGGATAGCAGTCATCCTGACTGGCGTGTAATGGTACCTCATTGTGGTTTTGATTTGCATTTCTCTAATAATGAATGATGTTGAGCATCTTTTCATGTGTTTGTTAGCCATCTGTATGTCTTCTTTGGAGAAATGTCTGTTTAGTTCTTTGGCCCATTTTTTGATTGGGTCATTTATTTTTCTGGAATTGAGCTTCAGGAGTTGCTTGTATATTTTTGAGATTAATCCTTTGTCTGTTTCTTCATTTGCTATTATTTTCTCCCATTCTGAGGGCTGTCTTTTCACCTTACTTATAGTTTCCTTTGTAGTGCAGAAGCTTTTAAGTTTCATTAGGTCCCATTTGTTTAGTTTTGCTGTTATATCCAATATTCTGGGAGGTGGGTCATAGAGGACTCCGCTGAGATTTATGTCGGAGAGTGTTTTGCCTATGTTCTCCTCTAGTGTGAAGAGTAGTATAAACATATGACAATACAGTACTATATAGCCGAGCATGTTAGTTGGGTACCTAAGCTAACTTTTTCGGATGTATGAACAAATTGGACTCAATAAATGTGCTATCGGAATGGAACTTGTTGGTATAAGGGACTTACTATAAGGCTCACATTTGCACTTATTTATTAAACATTGTAATTTACATGGAATTTAATTGGAAGAACTCCTAGTGGTACATGTCCCCGACCCCTACCCCGTGGACTCAGCTATAGGCATTCCTTTGGAGAGTAAGTTCATAAAGATTCAGAATCACTGTGCTTTTTATAGAAACAGTTGGTATCTCCATTCCTTATACCATACATCCCTACATCTATATGGTGGATTAGAAATATGTTATAAGGGTAGCAGAATGATTGCAAAGACAATGAAATAGAACCCAAGTTACTTCAATTCTATCATTCTATGAAAGTCTAGAGAAATGACAAGATGCTGGTCCTCACTGCCTGGAGAAGCCAAAAGGGCAATAATTTTCACCAAAAAGCAGACAATCTTCCTAAAGCCCTTGATCAAATAGTACCTGCTATTATCAGCCATTTTTCTCTGGTCTTTGCAGAAGAAGAAAAACTTCAGATTTTTTTTTTTAAACCAAATGCAATAGGCCATAGGCTTTTATGTAGAATAGACTTTTATTTTCTGGTGATGATGTTTTAGTGAAATTTTTCTATTTGATTGCCTCCAGAGTTCATTCCAAAGAAACAAAGACATGGACATTATGTTAATTTCTGGAATTTGTTGTGAAATGGGATTTTTAATGAATCTCTGTCAAACTTAAGATTTTCCCCAACTCTTTCTCTATCTCTTGCTTACATTAAAGAAACTTTTTGAAGTTAGAATTTATAAAAAGTGTCCTTTTATCAACTACAAGCAAAGCAATATGACAAATCTGGCTCTACTGTCTATTGAACATGAACATGCAAACAACATCAATTTTCAGAAGTCATTGACAAATGTGCAGAAATTAAGCCTTGAACATAGAAACCATAGTGTTATTTTTCATGACTGTGACAGGCCAATATGTAGGTACAAGTTTTTCTTTTAAAAAATAGGTTAATTAAAAAGAAGTAACCCCTTACTTTTAAACTTTTTTGTGCTTTAATATTTATTTTATTTTTATAGGCATGATTGTGTATATGAAGTTCAATGAACATTTTTCTCTCTGGCATTTTTTCCTGGCTATTATTATTTGTTTCATTTCATGTTTATTCCTGAAAATAGTTTTGTCCTGTAGAGAATGGGAGCTTTAACAGAATGATTCACCAGAAATGTCGACTATACCACTGAAAGTGAAAGTGAAAGTCGTTCAGTCATGTCCTAGTCTTTACAACCCCATGGACTAGAGTCCATGGAAATCTCCAAGCAATAATACTAGAGTGGATAGCCTTTCCCTTTTCCAAGGGATCTTCCCAACCCAGGGATCGGACCCAGGGCTCCCACATTGCAGGCAGATTCTTTACCAGCTGATCACTGAACAGAAGATTAAACAATGAAGCATTCATCAGCCCCATGCCTCTAAGCCGAGAGTGGAGGCCTGATAGCGCCACTGTGGAAACAGGTGGCCCCCACAAGTAGAAGATGCTAGGGTACCATTCCCCAGTGGGACAGTCACCTGTGTCATAAACTTCCTGATGTGTCCTTTACCGCAGAAGCAAGAAGAGGGAGTAGGGGAAGAGGAAGTCAGGGTGGCAAGGATGAGTCTATTTCCTGTGGTCAAGAACATTTGCAGGATGTCCCTGGTGACCCAGTGGATAAGAATCCACCTGACAATGCAGGAAACATGGGTTCGATCCCTGGTCCAAGAAGATTCTACAAGCTGCAGAGAAACTAAGCTCATGTGCCACAACTACTGGAGCCTGAGTACCCTAGAGCTGGTGCTCTGAAACAAGAGAAGCCACCGCAATGAGAAGCCCATGCACTTCAACTAGAGGGTATCCCATGCTCGCTGCAATTAGAGAAAGCCTGTACACAGCAACTAAGACCCAATGCAGCCAAAAAGAAAAAAGAACACTGTGGAAGGTAGTTGGACTTGGGCTGTTTACAGATTCCTTGCCCAAAACGGTGGCTTGCAGGGTGAAGGAAGCCCAGTAGTGAGAAGGACCACAAGGCAGGGACTGAATCCTGTTTGGAAGATGGCAAGCTTCAGTTTATCTTCATAACTTGGCAACTACACCCTGGAAAGTGCCTTCTGAAGAATTCACGGCGGGCTCCCCTGAGAACCAACCTCAGGCCTGCTCTGCAGAGGATGTGGATGGTCTGTCAGTATAGCCAGGGGAGATGGGTAGGATGATAAGAACTTGGAGTTTTAAACAGGACTGGACTTTAGAGAAAAATTACTGAAAACTGACCAGAAAGTTGTAGGTTTTGCCGCCAATGTCATCCAGGTGTTGATAAGAGGAATGGACAAGGCAGAGTTCAAGGTCACAGTGGTTGGAGAGAAAAAAGAAGTTTAAGTTCGTGTCCACTCTGTTTAGCTTATTAAAAAAAGCAGCCCCCTATTTCCAATATTTCATAAGAGTAGCAAAATATTTTGTAATTTTAACTTGAAAACAAAATTTACAAAAATAAATACATCTTGGTGAGATTTTGAAAGTTTTTACTATAAAGTTGAGCACAATATCTTATAATTTTTTGAATAAAAATTTCTTTTTATTTATTTATTTATTTGGCTGCTCTGGGTCTTAGTCGCAGCATTTGAGGTCTTGATCTTCATTGTCACATGTGAGATCTTTAGTTGTAGCGTGCAGGATCCCTGTGGCACGTGCGATCTAGTTTCCTGACCAAGGATCAAACCCAGGCCCCCTGTATTGGGAGCATGAAGTCTTAGCCACTGGACCACAAGGTCAGTAGTCTTAGTCACTGGACCCTAGCGTAGTATCTTATAATTTTAAAATAATCCACATCTGGAACTCTGGCTCCTATTTGCGATGTAGAAAGCTGAAAAGATAACCATTTCTACCCTTATGACCAAAACAACATTTGAAAGCCTACAGATTCACAGGTTTCTCTGAGTCTACCAGAGTCTTGAAGATGTAGGAAAACCAGCTGACTTCAAAGGAGAGAGGTATATTCAGGCAGGGTCTGAAGGTGGTTAGTCAGAGACTATAGATACTAAGCTACAGTCCAGCCAGAGCAAAAATATTCACAACAGCAATCATTATGAGAAGATCGGTGGAAGATTTAGCCTTGTCTTTGTCCACTAAAAAGCTTTCAGAAGTTTCATATTTGACAGAGTGTTCAACAGAGCAGTTTATAATCCATCTGTGTGGGACAAAGATATGTAAACCAATTTCTGGGTTAAGATTGATGACTTTAATTTTCTTGCTGAGAAAGCTGTCTGGGTGTGGGCTGTTATCATGAGTTCATTTGAGGTTTGGACAGTTGGTGGATACCAGGCATGCCCTCAATTTTGGGGCTAAGAAGCTGAGTCAGCTGACCATGACCTTGGAACCTCGCTGCAGTACAAGATTGGTCCTGAGTAGCAGAGGCAACCAATGAGGAAGGTCTAACCAGAGGGTTAATTTGACACTTGGTGTTTCTGAATCTTGGTTTCGTCATCTGTTGTTGTCGTGCAGTCGCTAATTTGTGTCCGACTCTTTGACCCCATGGACTGCAGCACGCCAGGCTTCCCTGTCCTTTATTCTCTCCTGGAGTTTGCTCAAACTCATGTCACTGAGTTAGTGATGCCATCCAATCATCTTTTCATCTGTAAGACCATACAGTTTGTAATTGTGCAATCCTGCCCCTGCTTAATCCACATGGTTGTTGGGAAACAATAAATAGCAAATGAAGGGAGATCCAAACAAAGAAATAATGCCGATGAAGTCATTTGTAAACATTATGCAAATCACATGATTAATTAGCTTATCTTTCTATTCAAAAGCGTTTGATGAATACTCTGAAGATCTAGTGTCAGTCACTCAGTCGTGTCCAACTATTTGCAACCCACTGGACTGTAGCCCACCAGACTCCTCTGTCAATGGGATTTTCTCAGCAAGAATACTGGAGTGGGTAGCCATTCCCTTCTCCAGGGGCTCTTCCTGACCCAGAGATTGAACCTGAGTCTCCTGCATTGCAGGCAAATTCTTTACCATCTGAGCCACCAGGAAAATCCCTAAAGATCTAGAGCTAGAAGTTAATGGAGGACCATGAACATCAGGTGGCAACTTTAGGATGTAGTCTACAAGGAGTGGGAAACCTCTGAAGGTTTTGGTCAGCCAAGTGGCCTAATAAAAATGTTCTTTTCAGAAGACAAGTTGGTTGCCATGTGAGAACTGCGACCCTTTCAATTCTGTTTTCTGAATGCCTCTTGGATTTGTTTCCTCCTCCTGTCCTGTGTATTCTTTCTTGGAGAATCCCATAAACAGAAGAGCCTCATGGGCTACAGCCATGGGGTTGCAAAGAGTTGGGTGTGGCTGAGTGACTGAGCACACACGCACTTGTCTTGTAGACACTGCCATTGTTCATAATTTAACATCTCTCATGTGAAATAGATATTGCAATAATCTTCTAAATGGTCTTCTTCCCTCTAACCTTGTTTATTCTGATTCATTCTCCATGTGAAAAAAATTTTTTTCTCTGCCATGCTGCATGGCATATGGGATATTAGTTCCCAGACCAGGGATCAACCATGTCCCTCTGCAGTAGAAGAATGGAGTCTTAATCACTGGACCCATCAAGGAAGCCCTACATTCTCCAAGTCTACCTTGAGAATTTTATCTGATTATTTATTGGTTGATTTAATGTTTACTGAGCTCTATCAAGTACAAGTTCTTGGGAACATGGCAGCAATTTTTGCTGAAGCGTAGGTCTTGACATACTGCTGTTCTCTATCAATACAATAAAGTCAAAACTCCTTCCATGGCATACAATGCCATTTATAACCTAGACTAGGGGCCTCTTAGCAGCCTCAAGGCTTGGCATTCATTTTTCTGCCTTACAATCTTCCTTGTATTCTGTACACAACTGTTTGCTATTGAAGTTGTGGAAAGGACACTAGGATTAGGATTGGGTATGAATTCTGGTTGGGAGACTTAAAAGGGAGATGACCTTGGGTAAGTCAGTTAGGTTCTCAGTTTATTTATTATAAAACATACCTTAAACATCTCCTGTAAAAATCAATGATATAGGAATGTAAACTGACTAGCACAGTGTCATATCAGTTGATTTTGTCACAACAGAACACCTGACCGTAGAGGTTTAGATAAATAAAGGTACAGAGTTTGGAAGTAGTTTCAATCTTGATTCAGTGGCTCAAAAATGACAGGGCTGAATTTTTCGATGTCATGCTGGTCACCTCATGCTCACAGTATTGTTGCTGTGGCTCCAGACTTTACATATACATCCAAGGAAGGAAAGGGGAAGGGATAGTGATTGCCATATTACTCTTTTTCATCAGGTTAGTAAAGATCTCCTGAACTCCACATAACAGATTTTTCATTAGACCATTTTTTCCCCCAGAAACAGATCACATGGCCTTCTTCTGTTGTTATGGAGGTTGGGAATTTGGAGAGATGGATTTTCCAGACTGGTTGAAACAAATCATGATTTGTCATTTGGGGATGGGCACCTTGCCACTCTGAACAAATTTGGAGTCCAGTTGACAAGGAAAATGAGCAAATGGTATTGACTAGCATTACTCAACAGTATGTTCTAAACACATCAGTCATTAGCAGCATTATTCACTAGTGTTTTCAAATCTTTCTGCAAGAAATTCCACATGTGTTCATGTCACTAAGTATTTGCACGTGGTGTGTTGTGTGCTCACACGCTAGCAAAGTAATACTCAAAATTCTCCAAGTCAGTCTTCAACAGTACATGAATTGTGAACTTCCAGATGTTCAAGCTGGATTTAGAAAAGGCAGAGGAGCCAGAGATCAAATTGCCAACATCCGCTGGATCATTGGAAAAGCAAGAGAGTTCTGGAAAAACATCTACTCTTGCTTTATTGACTATGCCAAAGCCTTTGGCTGTGTGGATCACAACAAACAGTGGAGAATTCTTCAAGAGATTGGAATCCCAGACCAACTGACCTGCCTCCTGAGAAATCTGTATGCAGGTCAAGAAGCAACAGTTAGAATTGGACATGGAACAACAGGCTGGTTCCAAATAGTAAAAGGAGTACATCAAGGCTGTATTTTGTCACACTGCTTATTTAACTTATATGCAGAGTACATCATGAGAAATGCTGGGCTGAATGAGGCACAGGCTGGAATCAAGATTGCTGGGAGAAATATCAATAACCTCAGATATGCAGATGACACCACCCTGTTGGCAGAAAGTGAAGAAGAATTAAAGAGCCTCTTGATGAAAGTGAAAGAGGAGAGTGAAAACGTTGACTTAAAACTCAACATTCAGAAAACTAAGATCATGGCATCTGGTCCCATCACTTCATGGCAAATAGATGAAGAAACAGTGGAAACAGTGAGAGACTTTATTTTGGGGGGCTCCAAAATCACTGCAGATGGTTAACTGCAGCCATGACATTAAAAGACACTTGCTCCTTGGAAGAAAAGCTAGACAGCATATTAAAAAGCAGAGACATTACTTTGCCAACAAAGGTCCATCTAGTCAAAACTGTGGTTTTTCCAGTAGTCATGTATGGATGTGAGAGTTGGACTCTAAAGAAAGCTGAGCACCAAAGAATTGATGCTTTTGAGCTGTGGTGTTAGAGAAGACCCTTGAGAGTCCCTTGGACTGCAAGGAGATCCAACCAGTCCATCCTAAAGGAAATCAGTCCTGAATGTTCATTGCAAGGACTGATGCTGAAGCTGAAACTCCAACACTTTGGCCATTTGATGCAAAGAACTGACTCATTTGAAAAGATTGATGCTGGGAGAGATTCAAGGCGAAAGGAGAAGGGAACGACAGAGGATGAGATAGTTGGATGGCATCACCAAAGCGATAGACATGAGTTTGAGTAGGCTCTGGAAGTTGGTGATGGACAGGGAAGCCTGGTGTGCTGTAGCCCATGGGGTTGCAAAGAGTTGGACATGACTGACAGATTGAACTGAACTATTGTGTGCATACAATATCCCCCTCCCACACTGTACTTACACAATTTTTTATTGCTCCTTTTCTCAATACATGGCCATTTTCCACTTATTATCATTTTTAGTTTTAAGTTTTACTATTTTAAAATATTTATTTCTTTATTTGGCTGTGCCAGGTCCTAGTTGCAACATGTAGGGTCTTTGGTTGTGATATGCAAACTCTTAGCTGTGGCATGTGGGATCTAG
The DNA here is from genome assembly GCF_963930625.1 of Muntiacus reevesi. NCBI lineage: Eukaryota > Metazoa > Chordata > Mammalia > Artiodactyla > Cervidae > Muntiacus > Muntiacus reevesi. Next base: position 24,092,176 of record NC_089263.1, on the reverse strand, counting down.
GTCCCTGACCAGGGATTGAACTGCAGTCCCCTGCATTGGGAGCCATGAGTCTTAGCCACTGGACCACCAGGAAAGTTCCTCATTATCCTTTTTTAAAAGATGCACAGAGAAGATCCATTAACTGACTGCATCATGATTTACTTAACCATTTCTCTTTAGTTGGAAATTTGTTATTTTCAATCTATTATATTATTATAGGAGAGGGAAATTTAGTTAAGTTTATGTTCTGGTTCACATATGTTACATAGATTATTTTGTTCAAACCTCAAAACCTTCCTATGTAGGAAAACTACCTATGTAGGTATTATTTCCATTTAACAGATGTGGAAATCTAGGTGCAGAGAAATTAGTTTGCCCTAAGTTCTACAACTAGTGAGGAGCAGAGTCAGGATTCACAGAGAAGATACTTTAGCTAAAAGGCTGTGCTTTTTTATTGGAATCCACACTGAAATGGACATTTGTGTGGGTGTATCAGTCATGTTCAGATCCTCTTAGCCTCTATGGCTTTGGGGCATGTAGTCCAGCCTGCGCTGCCTCTATAGTGACTACATCAGTATTGACTTTGTCCAACTTCATGTCAGCACATGTTACTGCACTTCTCTGGGTGCTCCAGGGTCTCCTGTGGAATCTGAGGTGTGAGCCACTGAGGGGCTCTCTGGATATCCACCCCACTGTAGCCTGGAAGTTTGAAGGAGTTAATGTCTCGTGGGGAAAACTTTGACCAATGGGGGATGGAAACCAGGGGATAATTTCTGTACTTCCTCCTTGTAGATGGACTGTGTTGATCCATGGTTATTGCATGGCCTTGTTTAAGGTGGTCTTGTGACATCAAATAATCAGTTTTGCTCAATACCAAGCAATGGGCAGCCTCCTGCTCCCCCCATGTTGATTCTTTCTCCTTGTCTTCTTCATTCTTCTCCCCACTTACCTGATAATGAAGTTCAGTTCAGTTCAGTCACTCAGTTGTATCCGACTCTTTGAGACCTCATGCACTGCAGCATGCCAGGCCTCCCTGTCCATCACCAACTCGTGGAGCCTACACAAACTCATGTCCATTGAATCAGTGATGCCATCCAACCATTTTATCCTCTGTTGTCCCCTTCTCCTCCTGCCTTCAATCTTTCCCAGCATTAGGGTCTTTTAAAATGAGTCAGCTCTTTTCATAAGGTGGCCAAAGTATTGGAGTTTCAGCTTCAACATCAGTCCTTGCAATGAACACCCAGGACTGATCTCCTTTAGGATGGACTGGTTGGATCTCCTTGCAGTTCAAGGAACTCTCAAGAGTCTTCTCCAACACCACAGCTCAAAAGCATCAATTCTTTGGTGCTCAGCTTTCTTCACAGTCCAACTCTCACATCCATACATGACCACTGGAAAAACCATAGCTTTGACTAGATGGACCTTTGTTGGCAAAGTAATCTCTCTGCTTTTTAATATGCTGTCTAGGTTGGTCATAACTTTTCTTCCAAGGAGTTAGCGTCTTTTAATGTCATGGCTGCAGTTAACCATCTGCAGTGATTTTGGAGCCCCCCAAAATAAAGTCTCTCACTGTTTCCACTGTTTCCTCATCTATTTGCCATGAAGTGATGGGACCAGATGCCATGATCTTAGTTTTCTGAATGTTGAGTTTTAAGTCAACATTTTCACTCTCCACTTTCTTCTTTGTCAAGAGGCTCTTTAGCTCTTCTTCACTTTCTGCCATAAGGGTGGTGTCATCTGCATATCTGAGGTTATTGATATTTCTCCTAGCAATATCAGTTCCAGCTTGTGCTTCATCCAGCCCAGCGTTTCTCATGTTGTACTCTGCATGTAAGTTAAATAAGCAGGGTGACAATATACAGCCTTGATGTACTCCTTTTTTAATTTGGAACCAGTCTGTTGTTCCACGTCCAGTTCTAACTGTTGCTTCTTGACCTGCATACAGATTTCTCAATGAAGTAATAGTACACAAGTGTGTACAATTTCAGCCTGGCTTTCTGGTCAACCCAGGCTGAGCCTGTACATAATGCTATTTAATTATTTAGGATGATTTCCCATGTCTAAAAGTGTTCCCATAGTGGGGTTTTTGGATTAAAAAATATGAATATTCCTAAGGCTTTGAGAGCTTTATAATTGATTTCAAATCTACCCTCCTGACCTTTGGCTCACCGAATCGATGAATATTGTCAGGGAAGAAAAAATTTTCCTCTGTCCTTTTGTGTTTTCCTGGCTGACCTAATAATTAGCTTGACATAAGATAGATTAACAAGAAATAAAGGAAAGTTCAGTAACCTGTGCAAATAGGAGAGATCCAGGAAAATTGAGTAACCTGCTAAAATTGCCAAACTCCTCAGTTGATTAATTATTTTTTGTTTGTTTTTTGTTTTTTGGCCACACGATGCAGCACTTGGGATCTTAGTTCCCCACCAGGCATTAAACCAAAGCCCCCTGCAGTGGAAGCTTGAAGTCTTAACCGCTGGACAGCCAGGGAAATCCCCATTTTATTTTTTTTTAAACTTTAAAAAACTTAGTTTAATTTTGGGTGTGCTAGATCTTCCATGTTACACAGGCTTTCTCTAGTTATGGAGGCATGGGGCTACTCTCTAGTTGTGGTGCATGGGCTTCTCTTGTTGCAGAGCACAGGCTCTAGAGTACAGATTCAGTCATTGTGGCACACAGGGTTAGTTGCCATGAGGTATGTGGCATCTTCCCTGACCAGGGATGGAACCCATGTGCCTTGTATTGGCAGTTGTATTCTTAACCAATGGACCACCAGGGAAAGTCCTCATGTGGCAAATTTTACTTCCCTCTATGTCTCTCGTCTTTGTCAGATTGACTTCACTCCTTATTGCACTAAGTGTGGAGCCAAGATCCTCCTGGCAATGACTTATAAAGAAGGCCGTAAACAGAAACATTTTTGACCACATACAACAAACATTGATTCAATGTTAATGTGTGGGAAAACATCATCTTTGCAGAAAGGGAATTTTAACCATTTGAGTTTATGTTCCCTAGGGAAAACCCCCTAGGCACACAGCTTCTAGGAGTGTGCTGGCCCCTGGCAATTGCTCTAATTACCTGTGAGCTAATTAGAGACCATTATGTATTCAGAAGTGAGATTTTCATCCTTCAAAATTTGCATCTTCAGCGAGGAGCTCATTCTCTATGCATCACAAGGTGAGTGTTCCCTGCTGATTTCTTCTCCTCATATATAAGCCGGTGCACTCTGGGACTGCTTTAATCAGAAGGCCATTAAGCAGAGCCCAAAGAAGCCAGGAGGAGGAAGCCGACTTCTGGAGCACACAGATGGGTCTGGTGTCTATCTCATCATAGAAAACAACGATTTGGAGAGAGAATTTGGACAACTCTTTCCAGAGGCTGCTTTTGAGTTTGTTCAGTCATAATCACAGGCTTTCCAGAAGAAAGCAAATATCAGATACCTCCCTGAGTAAGAAATGACCATTGTTAGGGCCCTTCTAAGATTCTAGGAGGACCCTGTCTTTCTTTCTTTTCTCTATTTCTTTCCTTCCTTCTTTCCTCCTTTCTTCTTCTTTTTTAAATTGGGGTATAGAAGCTATGGTTTTTCCAATAGTCACATATGGATGTGAGAGTTGGACCATAAGGAAGACTGAGCACTGAAGAATTGATGCTTTCTAACTGTGGTGCTGGAGAAGACTCTTGAGAGTCTCTTGAACAGCAAGGAGATCAAACCACTCAGTCCTAAAGGGAAGCAACCTGGAGTATTCACTGACAGGACTGATGCTAAAGCTGAAGCTCCAATATTTTGTCCACCTAATGCAAAGAGCCAACTCATTGGAAAAGACCCTGATGTTGGAAAAGACTGAGGGTGGGGAAAGAGGGCAGCAGAGGATGAGATGGTTGGATGGCATCAATGACTCAACGGGAATGAGTTTGAGCAAACTCTGGAAGATAGTGATGGACAGGAGGGTCTGGAACGCTGCAGTCCATGGGGTTGCAGAAAGTCAGACATGACTTAGTGACTGAACAACAACCAATAGTTACTTTACAATTTTGTGTTAGTTTTTCCTGTACAACAAAGTGAATCAGCTGTACACACACGTATATCCCCTCAGAGATGAGGTCTAACCGTCAGTTGAGATGATGCAGAAGATAGAAACAACAAGGGCTATATGACTAAAATCTGAGGTGATCTTGAGGTTGATTTGATCCAGGGGTGCACTTTCCATTTTCCTGCAGTCATCTTGACTCTGCTTTACTCAGGCCAGTAACCGAGTTCTAGACCACCGAAGGGTGCAGTGACCCCCAAAGAAAGCACCCCCAGCAGCCTTTTCTAGAGTCTCCTTGCCCCAGTTGGGTCAGTCCTAAAGGCAGAAGAAAACCTTGTGCTGATTACCATCATCCTGGGGTCTTGACCCATTCACTGGTGAGAGGATGGGAACACCAGGACTGACTGAGATGAGCCAGGATGCACCTACAGTCTGCCACTCATTGGAGATCGGGTGGAATCCACTCACTGGCTCTGAGTCCTGGCCCCTCCCGAACCTCAGGCACTGAGGACTTTGCCCAGGGACCAGAAATCAATCCAGTTTTGCTGAGGCACTAGTGATGGAGTAGGTAATATTACATGACAATTTCAAGTTTTAGAGCAGTGCATGCAAAAGAGCCTTGTGGGGCTTCTCTGGTGTGTCACTGGTAACGAATCTGCCTGCCAATGCAGGAGGCATGGATTCTCTCCCTGACCCAGGAAGATCCCACACGCTGAGGGGCAACTAAGCCTGTGTGCCATGACTACTGAGCCTGTGCCCTAGAGCCTGCACTGTGACAAGAGAAGCCACCACATTTAGAAGCCCCAGCACTGAAACTAGAGCGTAGCCACTGCTCTCTGAAACTAGAGGAAGCCTGCTCAGCAACAAAGACCCAACATAGCCAAAAACAAATAAACACAGTTATTTACAAAATAATAAGAATGTGTGGAGAAGCACAGCTCGCCCCAAGCAGTGACTAATAGGACAACTTGGAGCACTGGGACAGTAGGTCAACGCCAAACAAAATCGCTCAGCAGTGAATTCATGGGATAAGGCTTAGAGGCCATTTGAGCAATCCTCCATAAATAGGCCATGTTCTTAGAATAAAACATAGATAAATGATACTCAGATAAAGATGTCTTTTCTCTTTAAATCAAGCCTTCTTTTTATTCAGGCAAAATTAAAACAAAAAAAGTTCAAGCGCAGGGGCTCTGCATCTCCACACTGTCGCTCTGCACCATTGATTCAGTCTCATTTCAGAGATGCAGGAATTTATAATTGGTTTTCCAGTTGTCACCAAGGCACCTTAATGGCTTCTTACAAATTATCTGTTGTATGAACAACATTGATGGAAACCAAACAAAGGGAAAATAAAAATTAACCCATGCTCTGACAACAGACCAAGCTGTTTATATTTATTCATGCTTTGTTCAAACTCTTGTCCAGGTCCACACAAAATTTTATCATAGGACAGTCATATTTATATTGCTGCATTGTGAGCACATTCTGTGTTTATTGTGTTAATGTCCTAATTATACCTTTTGGTCTATAATAGAATTTTTGGAAATGAAAAATCAGTGTCTGTCTTTGACACAACCATGTCTTTGCCCTCTCCTGCATCCCACCCAGATTTGGAACTGAATTGATGTAATTCCTCCACCCCTTGTTTTATTTTTGTGTTAAGGGAATGTGTGCTCTTAGGTGAAGGAATGTATGTTGTCCTAACATGGCATAAATTGCATGTCTCTAGAGGAACACCTACTTCTGCAGAATTTTTTCCTTATAATCTTGCTATTCTAATTGCACATCTTTTTCTTGGCTCTATTATTTAGGAGTTATACCCTGTATACTTCCCAAAGGAATTGTGTGATTTAGGGATAGAGACGGTGTGAAGTCTAACTAGAGATTTGTCTTAAAACAGGATTGAGTCCAGGGCCTTTCCTGGTGGTCCAGTGGTTATAAGACATCACACTTCCATGACTGGGGGCACAGGTTCCATCCCTGTTCGGGAAACTAAGTTCCCACTTGCTGCACAGTATGCCAATAAATGAATAGAAAACAAAATTACCATCTCTCCCTTATCATGTTCTAATTCTTCTCTAATAACTGCACACACTCTGATGGGTATGGTGAGTGTCATGGAGTTTCTGTCTTGAAACAAACTTGATAATTACTCCGTCATTTGAACAAATAGAAGTATCATTTATGTTTCATAAATTCCATGGGCAGATTTTATACTATTGTGTTTAATATTCTGTTATGTTTTGGACTGTTAACTTTTTTTTTTAATGAGACTTTGGATAATATGCTGTGTTTCAGGATTTTTGTCAATCAGATAGGTTAGGGTTACGCTGCTGTAATAGACAATGCCTCAGTGTCACTTGCTTAGAACAATAAAGGTTTATTTCTTGCTTATACTACAAGTTCATCTCACTTGGCTGGCAAACCTTTATCCACGTCTCATTCAGGAATGCTGACCGATGGGGGCTTCACCACCATCTGTCGGTCGTTGATCACCATGGCAGGAAGAAGAAGGAAAACATGGTGAATTGCGCACTGGATTTTTTTGTTTATTTTGTTTTGCTTTTATTCAGTTTTGGGGGGAGTATAACTGAAGTATCATAAACTGTACGTTTTTTTTTTTTTTCCAGTGAAGCTATCGGTCCAGGATCTATGTATTATAGCATTAGCTAGCATTCCTTGTCTTGCGTTTGGTCTGAATCAGGTGAGCCCTTTTATTTCTCTCCCCACCTATGGCAGATGTATAGACTCTGTATTAAAGGTATCCTCCCACTTTCCTGAACCTGCATCCCCAAGAATCTCTGCAGATAGATTCCTATCTCTCCTGTCTTGCTGATTTCACTGGTAGATCCTTTATTTTTTTAAACTTATTATTTTGTTTAGGAATATAGCCGATGAAAAATGTTGTGATAGTTTCATGTGGACAGTGAAGGGGCTCAGCCATACACATCCCTGTATCCATTCTCCCCCAAACTCCCCTCCCACCCAGGCTGCCACATAACACTGAGCAGAGTTCCCTGTGCCATACAGTAGGAACCTGTTTGTTGTCCATTTTAAATGTGGCAGTGTGTACTTGCTGATCCCAAACTTTTTAGACCTGACTTTACTTCTTTGCCCACCTCCTTTTTCCATTTGATGTCTCTGGGCTGCAATTCCAGAGCAACCCAATCCCAGAGATCTTTTTTTTTTTTTAATTTTTAAATTCTCCCCCATTTAAAAAAATTTAATTGGAGAACAATTGCTTTACAACATTGTGTTATCTTCTGCTGTGTAACAAACTGAATCAGCTATTAAGTGTTAGTTGCTCAGTTGTGTCCAACTCTTTGCAACCCGGTGGACTATAGCCCACCAGTCTCCTCTGTCCATTGGATTCTCCAGGCAAGAATGCTGGAGTGGGTTGCCCTGTCCTTCTCCAGGGGATCTTTCAAACCCAAGGGTCGAATCCACGTCCCCTGGATTGCAGGCAGATTCTCTACCATCTGAGCCACCAGGAAAGCCTGTAGGTATACAGATATCCCCTCCCTTCTGAGCCTCCCTCCCCAGCCTCCCTCCCCACCTCTCTAGGTCATCGCAGAGCCAGAGATGAGCTCCTCCAGGGCTCTTTTGACTCAAATGTATGCCAAGCACTGAGTTGAGTGTGAGTCCCTCCCTCTTCTAGTACCTTCCAGGTCCCAGAGAAGTGACTCCTAAGCCAGAGTCCTAGACAATCTACCATCCCAGGGGCACTCACACAGCCTTTAGAAGAAAGTGATATTAAGTAGGACAGTTTGTATGGTATAAAGAATTCATGTGAAAACTATGCTGACATAAAATCCATTCTGTTCATCTAAAAAAAAAAATTAACCAGCCGAGTCCTGTCAAAGTGCCTTCCAGATCTCCTGTCCAGAGCATCCTTCCTTCCAGCAGCTAGTCTGAGATGTGAATCAGAGCTGGATTTCCAAGGTTATGGCAGATTCTGGGTGATGCTGGCAGACAACTGTCTAGATAAATTGGTAGCAGGAGAGTCTAGCTGGTTGGTTAAGCATCTGGCAGATTCGGCCACTGTGATGGGAGGAGCTTGTGAAGGAAAGTGTAGGACTCCAGAGGAGGCTTGGGTGTGGTCAGGTAATGGAAGGAAAACTCAGGAACGGAGCCTCAAGCCAGAATACAAACTGAAACAGATTGACTGAGGCTCAAGTGGGAGCTACCTGCGAGATTGAGTATTTTTTCCAGACCTGATGATTACTCTGAGGCATCAGATCCACACCTTACACAGATCCTGCAAGTTGGGGAGGATGGAGGTGGGGGTATGGGCTGCTCTCCAGCTGTGGGTGCTGGTGAATGAGTGAAGGAGCGCCAGGCAGAGTGTGATGAAGGGAATCATTTGTTAGTTTATTTATAGAGGACTAAAAATGATGATCTCTTCCAGATGCAAATATTCACACTCCTCCTAAGGAACCAAGAAAAGAAGCATACAGATGCAGCTTATGGAGACAGAGTCTTTTTAAATGTCTACAACTGTATTATCATCGTACTGCATGGATGCATGTGTGCCAAGTTGCTTCAGTCATTTACAGCTCTTAGTGACCCCATGGACTGTAGCTTGCCAGACTCCCCTGTCCATGGGGATTCTCCAGGCAAGAATACTGGAGTGGGTTGCCTCCTTCTCCTCCTCCTTCCCGACCCAGGGACCAAACCCAAGTCTCTTATGTCCATGCATTAGCAGGCAGTTTCTTTACCACTAACGCCACCTGGGAAGTGCTACAGCTACACATAGATCATATTAGTTTGCTACAACTGCCCCAGCAAAGAACTACAAACAAGATGGGCTTAAACAACAGAAACTGATTTTCATAATTGTAAAGGCTGGATGTCTGAGAGTAAGGTCTAGGCAGAGTCTGTTCCTTCTGGTTGCTATAAAAGAGCGTCTTTTTCATGCTCTCCTCTGACTCCTGATGGTTTGTTTGCAGTCTTTGGTGGTCTTTGCTTGGTGAAGGATTGCTCCAGTCTCTGCCTTTACTTTCACTTGGCATCCTCTCTGTGTCTGTCTCTAACTTTCTCCTCTTTATCAGGACACCAGTAATTGGCTTGGGGTCAACTCTAATCACCTAACTTTAGCTTAATTATCACAGTAGAGGGATATATGACTACGTTGCATTCTGAGGTCCTAGAGGACTGACCCTTTCGTTCCATTGTGCATGCTCAGTTGTGTCCTACTCTCTGCGGCACCATGGACTGTAGCCCACTAGGCTCCTCTGTCCATGAGATTCTTCAGGCAAGAATACTGGAGCGGATTGCCATTCCCTTCTCCAGGGGATCTTCTCGACCCAGGGATCAAATCCACATCTCTTGCATCTCCTGCATCACAGGACTCTGAAGAGAAGATATGTTTTTCGGGTTTTGCAGTCAGTTCATCACATCTGCATGTCTTCCGTCATGTGTGAAATAAATTTTCTGGAGTTATCCTTTACCATTGCTAAGCATACATATTTTGTGATTTGTACAGAATAGGAGAACTTGAGTTTTCACTTCAAAAGGAAATGTAGATTTTCCATTTTAAGTAAAGTCCTTCATTTCTAAATGCTGAATAGGATGGCAGTCTTTAAAGAATTCCAGATGGTTAAATTAGGAGAATAAAAAGAGAGACCAGTCCGAGATTACTCACAGAGTTCGAAGCATTTTAATTTGGTTATGAATGAAATGTGTTTTCACTTATCTTCAGTGTGTGACTTTTCATACTTTGTTCGGAAATGATTGCCAATCTCACAACAAGAAGCCCTTGGGCACGTTAAGGTCCCCTTCCCCCAATCCTCCCTCCGCTACCCCGGCTGTGCCTGACTTCCCTCAGAAACCAATTCAAGATGAAGTTGTCCTGCTTAGAATAAAAAGAGGCTGTACTAAGAATGCACATGTTTTCCTCTTGTTTAGTCACTAAGTCATGTCTGACTCTATGTGACCTCATGGACTGTAGCCTGTCAGGATCCTCTGTCCACAGGATTTCCCAGTCAAGAATACTGGAGTGAGTAGCCCTTTCCACCTCCAGGGAATCTTCCAGTACCAAGGGTCAAACCCACATCTCCTGCATCAGCAGGCAGATTCTTTACCACTGAGCCATGGGGAAAGCCCAGGTGTTTTCCTGTACAGTCTGTCTTTTTGAAGGGGACAAATCTGTGTGGGTCATGGAGAAGGCTGTGGTGCTGTGATGCTGCTGTTTCTTGGGCTTTGAAGCTGTGGATCCTTCCCCCAGATTCCTCTCAGGGTCAGTGTTCAAAACTGGCACTTGGTCATTTCTCTCCGGGAAGGTGAAGCACTCCCCAGTGGGTTATCCAAAATCATCCTCTTTCCTGAGATTCTTGGAGATCAAGTTTCTTCTCTCTGTGCTGTTGCCTTTCTGGTTCTCTGAGCCAAAGATGTATGAAGAGGAGGAAGAGGAAGAGAAAAGGAGGATGAGGAGCATTTGAAAGGAGACACCCTCTCTGTGGTTAGGATTTGCAAAAGTCCTCAAGGAATCAAGAGGCTGTTGCTCAGATACTCCCAGTGTTGACTTAAAAAATACTCACAACCTAAAAATTGAGAGTTATGTTTTACTTGGTGGGAATTTTTAGGACTTCAAGCCTGGGAGACAGCATCTCAGATTACCGTGATAGAACTGCTCCCAGGAGGTGAGTTGGGGAGGAGTCAGATTATATAGAGTTTTGCAAGGAAGGGCAGGTGATCTGAACATCAAACGATTATTGTTAATTAGAGAAAATCAGATATCCCAAGTTCTTTGTATGGGAAGATGGAAACATCTGGGCTCACTGAGATCATTCCTTTGGCAGTAGCTCAGCTGGCTGGGGCCAGTATCCTGTGTATTCTCATCCTGAGTTTCCCTGGGGCTCACTGTGGAGAGTGGCTGCAGCCTGATGGCTGCTAGATGGCAGATTTTCTTTTCCTTTCTGAGTTTCTTCAGCCTCACTGGCTCACACTGGAGGGCTTCAATAGCTGATGATTGTTATATCCTTGTTTACTGATATGGCAGGAAATACTCCATCTCTCATCAGATATTTCCATGTTCAGATGATGCCCACGTTGCTTTAGGAGCCTGATTTCAGCATCCTGAGGTCCCTTCTTAAACCAGGAGATTTCTGCTGACTTGTGATGTGTCTGTGGAGTCCCACATGGCCAACCCAGGGACCATAGATGCTGGTCTCATGGAATCCTCAAGGATTTTAGCGGTAGACAGATCTGATTGGGATCCAAGCCCTGACACTTACAGGAATTCTAGCTCCATGGGCATATACTTCCACTGAAAAACTAAATGACTCCTAGACTTTATTGAAAGAAAGACTTCTTTTTTAAAATTGCTATAGCCAATGTTTTAATTTTTTAAATGGAGGTGTAGTTGCTTTATAATGCTGTGTTAGTTTCTGCTGTACAACAACGTGACTAGCTATATGTGTACATATATCACCTCCCTTTTAAGCCTCCCTCCAACCCCTCATCCCATCCCCATCCCACCCCTCTAGGCATCACAGAGCACTGAGCTGAGCTCCCTGTGCTATACAGCCGCTTCCCACTAGCTGTCCATTTTACATATAGTAGTGTATGCATGTCAATGCTACTCTCTTAATTCATCCCTCCACCCTCCCCCATATCCAGACGTCTGTTCTTTACATCTGTGTCACTATTCTCGCCTTGGAAATAGGTTCATCTGTACCATTTTCTAAATTCCACATGCATGTGTTAATATACAATATTTGTCTTTCTCATTCTGTCACTTTGCATGACTCTCTAGGTTCATCCACATCTCTACAAATGACCTAATTTCATTTCTTTCTATGGTTGAGTAATATCCCATTGTCTATATGTACCACATATTCTTTATCCATTGATCTATCATTGGACATTCAGGTACTTCCATGTTCTGGCTATTGTAAATAGTGCTGCAGTGAACACTGGGGTGCATGCATTTTTTGAATGTTGGTTTTCTCAGGGTATATGTCCAGCAGTGGGATTGCTGGATCACTGGGCTTCCCAGGTGGGGCAGTGGTAAAGAATCTGCATGGCAATGCAGGATACACAAGGGACCTCGGTTTAATCCATGGATTGGAAAGATCCCCTGGAGTAGGAAATAGCAACCTACCCCCAGTATTATTGCCTGAAAAATTCCATGGCAAGAGGAGCCTGGCAGGCTGTAGTCTGTGGAGTCACAAAGAGGCTGACATGACTGAGTGATTGAGCACACACATGGTAGTTATATGTTTAGTTTTGACCTTCAGTTTTATAGCATAGAAGGAGATCAGTCCTGGGTGTTCATTGGAAGGACTGATGCTGAAGCTGAAACTCCAATACTTTGGCCACCTCATGCGAAGAGTTGACTCATTAGAAAAGACCCTGATGCTGGGAGGGATTGGGGACAGGAGGAGAAGGGGATGACAGAGGATGAGATGGCTGGATGGCATCACCGACACGATGGGCATGAGTTTGAGTAAACTCTGGGAGTTTGTGATGGATAGGGAGACCTGGCATGCTGCGATTCATGGGGTTGCAGAGTCAGACACGACTGAGCAACTGAACTGAACTGACCTGAACTGAGGGAATCTGTATAACATGGAGACTAAGAATGCAGTCTCTGACCCACCATTTGCCACATTTGTGATTTGTGCAAGTTGCTTGGACTCTGTTAGCCTCTGTTTCCTGTAAAATGAAAACAATCACTCTCATGCATGATGCATGTGCCCAGCACAAAGTCAGAACTCAGTATGAGTCATTTTAGACACCTGGACTCTTGCTACTGTTTCACTTCCATGTCCTCAGCATGATGGTTTGTCGTCTCATGGTCATAATGTGGCAGACATAGTACGCTTAATGCAAGTTGGCCAAAAGGAGTGGCTGGGATATGTCTATTCAAAAAATATTTTGTTATTTATTTGAAATTTGAAGTTTACCAGTTGTCCTGTGTTTTTATTTGCTATGCCAAGCAATGCTACTGCATACAGATGACCATTGAAAGTCAGTCAAACAAAGAAGGGAGTTAGGGAGTTTGGGACTGACATGTGCACACTGCTATATTTAAAATAAATAATCAACAAGAACCTACGGTATAGCACAGGGAACTCTGTTCAATGTTATGTGGCAGCCTGGATGGGAGGGGAGTTTGGCGGAGAATAGATACATGTATATATATGGGTGAGTCCCTTGGATGTTCACCTGAAACTATCATAACATTGTCAATCAGTTATACTCCAATATAAAATAAAATTTATTTTAAATTATTAGAGAAATTCAAATCAAAACTACAATGAGATATCACCTCATTCCAGTTAGAATGGCCATCATCAAAAAGTCTACAAACAATAAATGCTGGAGAGGGTGTGGAGAAAAGGTAACAGTCTTGCACAGTTGGTGGGAATGTAAATCGATACAGCCACTATGGAAGATGGTATGGAGATTCCTTAAAAACCTAAGAATAAAACCAGCGTATGACCCAGCCAGCCCCACTCTTAGGTCTATACCTTGAGGAAACCAAAACTGAAAAAGGCACATGTATCTCATCGTTCATTGCAGCACTATTTACAATAGCTAGAACGTGGAAGCAACCTAGATGTCCATTGACAGATGAATGGATAAAGAAGTCATGGTACATATACACAATGGAATATTACTCAACCATAAAAAGGAATGCATTTGAGTCAGTCCTAATGAGGTGGATGAACCTAGAACCTATTATACAGAGTGAAGTGAGTCAGAAAGAGAAAGATAAATATATTCTAATGCATATATACAGAATCTGAAAAATGGTACTGAAGAATTTATTTACAAAGCAGCAATGGAGAAACAGACATAGAGAATAGACTTATGGACATGGGGAGAGGGGAGGAGAGGGTGAGATGTGAGGAAAGAGTAGCATGGAAACTTATATTACCATATGTAAAATGGATAGCCAATGGGAAGTTGCTGTATGGCTCTGTATCAACCTAGAGGGGTGGGATGGGGAGGGAGATGGGAGAGAGTTTCAAAAGGAAGGGGATATAGGTATACCTATGTCTGATTCATGTTGAGGCTTGACAGAAAGCAACAAAATACTGTAAAGCCACTTATCCTTCAATAAAAAATAAACAAATTTTTAAAAAGTCAGCCTAACATGACACTGCTTGCTTCCCTTCATCCTTAGCAAAAGGAGAAGAGGCCGGCAGAGGATGAGATGGTTGGATGGCATCACCAATTCAATGGACGTGAATCCAGCAAACTCTGGGAGATAGTGAAGGACAGGGAAGCCTGACGTGCTGCAGTCCATGAAGTCACAAAGAGTTCAACACAACTTACCAACTGAATAGCAACAAATGAATGTCACTTCTAGGTGGGGGCATGTAATTGCCTATGTTTGAGTTTCTAAAATTTCCCTGATGATGTGACTGTAGAGGCAGAAGTGGATTTGGAGCCCTCAGCATCCTGCATCCCTGAGTGTCTGTGACGAACTGAACGTCTCTGCTGACCTGTGATGTACATGTCCGTATCAGGAGACATAAAACCTAAGCAAGGAGTTGGCCAACTATGACCCACAGGCCAAATCTGGACTATTTCTTGTTCTTTAAGTAAACAGAGCCACACCCATTCATTTATGAATTATCTATGGTTGCTTTTCTTGCTATCATGACAGAGTTGAGTAGTTGCCACAGAGACTGCGTGGCTCACAAAGCCCCAAATATTTACTATTTGACAGTAATTCACAGAAAACATTTGGAAATTACTGTTTTCAGTCACTTCTTGTAGTGCTTACTACAGCATACTAACCTCTCCTGATTGCTTTCCTGAGTACAGTTTTTAAAGTTTGCTAATTTAATGGGTGAAAAAAAGGATAAGGTAACATTGTGTTTAGTTTACATTTCTTTGATTATTACTGGAGACACAAATTTTTCTGTTTGTTGACTAGTTGACTCTCTTGTCTGTTTATGGCCTTTACCACTTTATCGTTAGGGATTTAGTTATCTTCTTATTGAATGAGTTCTCAAAGGAGAAAGGATATTAATTCTTAGTTTATGTTTGATTTATTCTACCAAGTCTTAGCTTAGAAAGGAGGTAGTCTTGTTTCTCTAGAAGTCCAATAAATATTTAATTATATTTGCTCTAGTTTTTGTATTTGATTTAAAAAGATCTACCAGTAATTTGTTTCAGTGGGAGAAGAAAGGAACTTAAATAAATGCTTTTTTCAAATTGTTAATCAATTTTCCAACACTACTTATTGGTAAAACTTTCCTTTCTCTTTTTTTTAAATATTCCTTTCATAATGTGATAAATTCTTCCATGTGAAATGGTCCCTTTTAAGATTAGTTTTTCTGTTGAGTGAATTATCCTGTACATTCTTGCAAAAATTGCTTTAGTTATAATGTTAAGCAGAAAAGCAAAATACAAAGAAATGTATATTCTCAACTATACAATAAAAGAAACTTACACATAGTAAAATAGACTGAAGGAAAAAAATTCTAAAATGTTTATATCTGCATTCTTTGTATGAAAACCATGTTTTATAGGTTTCTCCTTCTTTCCATTTTTTTTTTTGGTCATTTTCTGAATCTTCTCATATACACAAAACAGGAAAACGAATTTATTTTATGGGAAAAAATTCATCCTAAAATGGAATCTTGGTTTTCCAATTTCTTTGACTTCTATTAAATTTATTACTATCTTGAGACTTTTGGCTGTGACTCTAAACTACTGCCCTACATTTTAATTTCTACCAGATTCTATTTACTGCCAGGTAAAGCCGTTATCTTTCCAGCAGCCACTGTACATCACCTCCTTATTTACTCAGACAAAAACTCTTTTACGTTTTTGCTAGTGTTTCAGCACTCAGCACTCGGAACTGAGATTCAGATCAACATTGTCAAGAGTTTTGGCCCCTGGAGGAGAAACTGTGGGTGGCTGGTTTCAGGAGATAGGAACCTCCAAGCCCAATGGCTCCTCATTCAGCCTCTAGCATTCCAGATCCTCCTCCTCAACCACTGACGACATATCAAGAACTAGTAAGGCCACATCCTTCCTCATAAGACATACCCTCAGCCCTCCAGTGCTTCCCACAGTCTTGCCATCTACACAGCCGCCCTCACCAGACACTGGAAGCTCTCTCATGTCATTATTACCAAGCTTGTCCATCCTTGATATTCCCCTTGAAACCCTCCTGTTGTCCCCACTCCTAGTTCAAGTTCACAATCACTTGTTGGATCGACAGGGGTCTCCTTTTCTCTGGTCTAATCTACTCTGATAGCCTGCCAGTTTTCTTGCTAAAATACATAGTTGAAATCAAGTTCTTTGCTTTAAAACTCCCACTGTGAGACAGCCATTAAAATGCCTTAAAAGTCCAGATCAAACAATTCCCTTAACCATATATGTTGTTGTTCAGTTGCTAAGTCCTGTCCGACTCTTTGCTACCCCATGGACTGCAGCAATCCAGGCTTCCCTGTCCTTCACTATCTCCTGGAGCTTGCTTAAACACATGTCCATTGAGTCGATGATGGCATCCAACCATCTCATCCGATGTTGCCCCCTTCTCCTCCTGCCCTCAATTTTTCCCAGCATCAGGGTCTTTTCCAATGAGTTGGCTCTTTGCAGCAGGTGGCCAAAGTATTGGAGCTTCAGCTTCACCAACAGTCCTTCCAATAAATACTCAATGAACATTGTCTTTGTCTTTCCTATTTCACCCATTCTCTGTCTTTTTTTTAAAACGTGGACCATTTTTAAAGTTTTTACTGAATTTGTTGCAACACTGCTTTTGTTGTACACTTTGGTTTTTTGGCTGCAAGGCATATGGGATCTTATCTCCCCAACCAGGTATTGAACCCCCACCTCCCGCATTGGAAGGTGAAGTCTTTATCACTGGACCATTAGGGAAGTCCCACTCATTTCCCTTCTTGTTAGATGATTTCTGGCTTGCTTGTCTGACTGTCTGGATGTTTGTGATTTAGAATCAGGAGAATGGTTAGAGATGGAGAACCAGAAAAATGGGCAAAAGGGGGGAAGAAAAAGAAGAGACAAGAGTCTGTCCCAGTGGTAGTGGGTTGTCAGTGAATTCTATGCAGAAATGAAAGGTAACACTGGGATAAGAGACTGCAGAACTGCAAAGGGAATGTGAGAATAGAGAGGAGACGAAAGGAAATGTTAAGGAGTTGATTTCAAATGCAAGTAATGAATGGAACTATTTTAAAATTTCTTTTGACTACCAGATTGCATTTCTTTGAATGTGCTTTTGCCTGGAAATTGGGTTACACTGGGTCTTTGCTTTTATTTGGGGTAAAATATGCAGATGCTTCTTTGGTACAGGAGACATAGAGGGTCCTCAATAAATGATACATGCTACAACAATCAAAATCACTGCTGGTTGCCACTTCCATTTTTCTTCGGCTAGGTATGATGGTTCTCTTTTCAGGCTCTCGGGTTTTTCTTATTTCCATTTTTGCCCACCCCTCATGAAGAGAGATTACTTTTGCAAGGCCCGAAGTAAAAATCTGGGGCATTGCTGCAAGACATTGCATTCCAGTATGGCACAAAGGAGTAATTCCATTTCTGCCCCTTCTCCATGCATCATTTAAGGCCATAGATCCTGAGGAAACTGTCACAAATGCAAGCAGTGCCAGCAGGGAGAAAATTCATGGGCATAGATTTCTGGGACTGCGGAATCTTATAGGTCTAGTCCTCATTATCATGGGTTTGTGAATTTCCAACATCTCTGCTCTCAAATTTTTTGTCTTTTTTTTTTAAGTGGGGCCCTTCTTTTTAATTTTTCTACTTTGATCACGATCTTTCTTATCATCTTGAGACCAGGTAAGGTAGAATTGAAAATCTCTCAGAGGTAACAATTTTCTCTTCATTTACCAATGAATATTTCAGTAGGAATTTCTAATTTTATTTTCAGTTTATCACCAGGTGAAAATATCTTAAATAACTATTTATCCTCTCATTTCTTTGCTTTTTTCCAACTAGAATGTGAGCCTCATGAGCTTTTGGTCTTTATCTATCTGTTTACTACTGAATTGCCAGCATTTAGAAAAGAATCTGGCACAGTTGATATTGAGAGAGTAATGGATTTTCTTGTCATTTTTTTTTTTTTTTTCTACACGGGAGACTTCTGGCACAATAAGGTATAGCCAGAATATAAGAAGTTAGGTGTCTTTTGAACTTCATAAATTTGGGAAACAGGGAAATAAGAGTCAAGCGTTAAGGTCAATTCACAATAGACCAGAGCAAAAGATCAAAGTCATTTTAAAAAGACAGTTTTAGACTTAGAGAACTAACTTATAGTAGCCAACTTATATAAGCTTATATAACTAACTAACTTATATAAGCTAACTTATATATTTGGCTATATATATAATATATATATATATAAATATATAAATAAATGTTATTTAAATATATAAACAAATGTTTTTTTTATATATATAAATAAATGTTTTTTTTTTTTTTTTAAAGAAATGAGGTTGGATAGTGATGGAAATGAACTTTAAAAGATAGTGGAGGGGTGAACTTAAGCCAATGCCTCTTAAATAAGGGGAAGAAGCAATCCTGGTCATTGAACTTGAGTCGCATTCCCACTGAAGGGCTCTCCTTAATGTAAGAAATAGTGCTTAGGTTATCCCAACTGGATCCATTAGAAGCCTTCACTCATTCACTGATCTTGAGTTCCTGCTCACCATGACACTTTCTGGTGGGACTTAACTTCCCACCCAGGTTTGTTTTCTGAAAGAAAGTGTACTGGTTGTAATTACAACTGTTATACTTCCCTTTGTAACATCACTAATTGGAATCCTGATGTTATACATCTTTCTCATCATCTTGGTTAGTGGGAGTCCAGCCTTGAGCATCAGACCTCTTCTCCACAAACTGGCAATTATGGTTCTAAGTCTGCACAGCCAAGGGTCAGACTTATATTCTGGGTCATTATTATAATGAATGTTTCCCTGTGATGGCTCCAAAGTCACAGCCACTATCATCTCTTAGAGCCACCATGGTTTTGTCATGGGTTATTCCCATTAATCCAAACATATTAGGGAAGAATTGAAATGGTCTTTGTAGCAGGCATGTGGCATGAACCCTGCCTGTCTGGAAAACCACGTCCTTATTCTAATGAGGTCACTATTGCTTCAGCCATTTGTCATCTCTTCTTTGAGAATGACCTTCAAGGCCACTTGTGATAGACCTGTATTAATACTGAAAATTTCATTTAAATTCAATCACTGAGCCATGCCTTGTGCTAGGTTGACTTCTAGTTACTGAAGTTATGATATTTAACAAGAGCCCCTCAGAGACATTGGGTGTAATACCTGTAGAGAAAGCTCCCAGCTTGGTTAACAAACAACTCACCTGACTTGATTCCAAGTGATATTTTGTTTATTACAGAGATTAAATCTGCAACCAGAGATCCAAATTTTTCACCATTTAATACATGTTAATAAATCTACTTCAGCTTCAAAGGGCAATTTCTCTTAATAAATTTATTTTTCCAGAGTGGCAGCATCATTAAAATAGGTTTTATAGCTGATCTTCATGTAGTAACTACTTTGAAGGGACATAATAATTCAGATATACAACTGTAGGATCTTTGTTGAAGATAAAGCTTTTCTCAAAAGCCCTTTATGTATATTCATTCTTAACTCAGTTGTTGGACAGTTTTACTATGAATGTTAGCATTTTCCATCCCTAGGCATATTCTAGTTTTGCTAACACATGTGAAAAGAGGTTGCTTTGTATTCTTAATTCCACTTTTAATATTCCAAAGTCATTTTAAAGTTTCTCAAGGGTGAATGTGGAGATAACACTTTTGAGAAGAATTTACCAAGTGGTTTTTAACCCTGGCTGTGCATCAAAATCACCTGAATGTGCTTTGAAAATACTTGCCAAGGTCCCATCTCAGGATAATTAAGTCAAAATCTCTGGTGGTAATATCTTCATGCCATATCCTCACACCAACCTTATGAAGTTGTTATATTTTTCCTATTTTTTTAGATATCGAATCATAGAGAGGTTAAGTAAATTGCCAAGGTCAAACCCAGATCTGTATGATTGCAACTCCATGTTCTCTGTATAATGTTGCCTCTGTCAGTTCTTAATAGAGCAGTTTGACAGGGTAAAAAACAAATTTCCAGTGATTCTGAGAGAGCAATAGAAAGAGAAATTAGTAATGACCCACTGCTTGTAACTTTAAAAAAAAATTTGTTTCTATTATAGTAAAGTCACATAATATAAAACATACTATTTTAACCATATTTAACTATACAGTTCAGTGGTACTAAGTATATTTACATTGTTGTACAGCTCTCACCATCATCCATCTCCCTAATCATTCACCTTCCTAAATGAAACTCTGTTCTCATTAAACGTGAACTCCTCACCCTAAACACCTCCCAACCCCTGGCCCCTGGCATCTACCAGTGTACTTTCTGACTCTATGAATTTGACTATTCTAGGTATGTGCTTAGTTATTCAGTCATATCCAGCTCTTTGTGACCCTCTGAACTGTAGCCCGCCAGGCTCCTCTGTTCATGGGAGTCTCCAGACAAGAATATTGGAGTGGGTTGCCATGCCCTCCTCCAGGGGATCTTCCCAACCCAGGGATCAAACCTAGGTCTCCCTCATTGCAGGCGGATTCTTTACAATCTGAGCCACTAGGGAAGCCCAAGAATACTGGAGTGGGTAGCTTAACCCTTCTCCAGGGGATCTTCACTACTCAGGAATTGAACTGGGGTCTCCTGCTCTGCAGGCGGATTCTTTACCAGCTATGCTACCAGGGAAGGGCAGGTACCTCATATAAGGGGAATCAAACAATATCTGTCTGCACCTAATGTATATTGGAATGCATTTTTGAGATTAACTTAATATAGGTCCTACCAATGGCTTTTATTCTTTATTTTTTATTTTAATTTTTGTACTCTTTAGATTTCCCCTTGGTAGGAGAAAGCATTGAGAGCTATTGTGGTGAATAACTGCTTATCCTTGATGGTCATAGATAGGGGCTCCATGTATAATACTGGATTGTTAAAGCTTTAGTTTCAGTTCAGGTGAATTATATCAGGAAAATATGAGTTAGTTTGTTAGTATGTCCAATAAAACAGCTGGGATATAGAGAAATTTGGTGTGGAATATTTCAGCTTTTACTGTTTCTTGCTGTTGCTCAGTCACTCAGTTGTGTCTGACTCTTTGCGACTCCATGAACTATGTTTGCTGCTATGTTTACTGTCAGCTCAAAATAATTTTTATGTCAAAGAGGCACGTTTTGGTGTGGCATATGCTGGTTTCCTTTAGTGTTTTTTTTTAAATTTTATTTATTTGGCTGCTCCAGGTTTTAGCTGTGGGACACAGGATCTCTAATTGCAGCATGTGGGATCTAGTTTCTTGACCAGGGATCAAACCTGGGCCCCTGTATTGGGAGCACAGGAGTCTTAGCCACTGGACCACCAGCAAGTCCCACTTTTAGGGTTTGGAGTGTCTACTCTGATCCTACATTACATTAGGTGATGGGAAACAGTTGTCCAATGACCTGGTCCCTAGGCTCATCAACAAGTGAGAGAGACAGGCAAATGACCAGTACTGGGGTGGGAGGGACCGGTGGAAAGGAGAATGGACCAAGGACAGGTGCAAATGCTGGTGACTCTGGTGGCATGAAGTGGAGGGAAGATGAGTTTCATTTTCTCTGATGGAGGAGATGCAATGAGGCTCGTTGTCAAAATGGTGGCAGAGTAAAAGTTCTGAGAAAGAGCAAGGTTGGAAACAGCAGACATGAAGAAGGAAGATAGGACAAGGGGAGCCATAATTTGCCTTTCAACAGTTTCTTTTTTTTTTCCTTCTCATGTTTCTGAGCATGTAAAGATAAGTAAAAGGAATTGAATTCTCTTTCTTTCACCAAGAAATCAACAATAACCTTCACATCTGCTTTTGGAAATCTGTAACTTGCAACCAAGGTCAAACTGCGAACATTGCACAATGTCTCATAAAAGAAAATGCTCTCAAACACTGCACTAGGGGAGGATTCCCCATTTTTTTTTGTGTGTGTGAATGAACTGAAGTGTCTTCAAAAGACAGTCTGGTTCTTACATCCCAAATTCTTTATACGATAGAGTGTTTATTGTTTGAGAGCATTTGCTTATTCCCCGGTGGCGCTAGTGATAAAGAACATGTCGGCCAACACGGGAGACATAAGAGACTCGGGTTTAGTCCCTGGGTCGGAAAGATCCTCTGGAAGAGGGAATGGCAACCCACTCCAGTTTTCTTGCTTGGAGAATCCCATGGACTGAGGAGCCTGGTAGGCGACCCAGTTCATGGGTCACAAAGAGTCAGACAGGACTGAAGTGATTTAGCACGCATGCCTGCATGGAAGACAATCAGATTAGACCTCTAACTTATGCCATATATCAATATAAATTCCAAAGGAACTCAAGTGCTAAATGAATAAAGCCAAACCATGAAAGTTATAGAAGAAAATGAAGGATTATTTATAACTGAGGGAGGAAAACAGGCCTTCCCACACAAGATGCAAATTCAGAAGCTGTGAAAGAAAAGATTGATAGACTTGATTACATGTACGAGAAGGTAATTACAGCATTGTTTATAATGGTGAAAAATTAGAAACAATCTACAGATTCCTTAATAAGGAACTACTTAAATACATTAAGGAACATTTACATTATGGAGGAGCAATGCTGCCTAGCAGTGAAAAGCATGACATTCTGATGCCAGACTGCCCGAGACTGAATCTCATCTCCTCCACTTAACTAGCCAGGTGTCCTGGGGAAAACTACCTAACTTCCTCCATTTCCCCATCTATACATTAAGCATGAGGATTTTCTTTCATAGGGTTAGTGTGAGGATTAAGTGCATCAATAATGGAAAGCGCTTTAAATAGATCCTTACATACCTGCACTTAAGTTTGCAACTTTATCATGTGGCACTTAAAAAAAGAATGAGGCATGACAATGTGTGATGACTGTAGCCTGCCAGGCTCTTCTGTCCATGGAATTTCCCAGGCAAGAATGTTGGAGTGGGTTGCTATTTCCTTCTTCAGAGGATCTTCCTGACCTAGCGATGGGAACCAGGTCTCCTGCATTGGCAGGTAGTTTCTTTACTGCTGAGCCACTAGGGAAGTCAGTGTGTGATGATTCATATAATCTCAAATTATTATTAAGAAAGCAGGACAAGATATAGAGTGTGGTCCCATTTCTTTTAGATGATATCCATAATTTTTTTTTATTTTAAGGTATAATGGTATAATGGTATTACTGTGATGTTAAAGAGCTTATGTTTTATTTTCTTTTTGTTTTTTAAAATTAATTTTTATTAGAGAGTTGTTGCTTTACATTGTTGTACTAGTTTCTTCAGCTATACATATATCTGCTCTCTTCTGGATTTCCTTCCCACTGAGGTCACCACAGAGTACTGAGTAGAGTTCCCTGTGCTATACAGTAGGGTCTCATGAGTTATCTATTATATACACAGTATCAATAGTGTATAGACTGTAGTTCCTTTTTAATAAAAATATGTTCATATTTACATTCATATAGATGAAAAAGAATAAAAGAAAGACTATGGAACAGGACAACCCACCAAACTATGAACAGTTGCTATCTCCAGGGAGGACTGCAGGAGTGTTTGGAAAGGTATAGTCACATTTTATGCTTTGTAATTTTGTATTACTTCAGCCTTTTACAAGGAGAATGAGGTGACGCACTGTATGTTAAGGAAAAAAGCAAGGAAGGAAAAAGGAAGAAGAGAGAGAGGGAGAGAGGAGAGAGGGAGGGAGGAAGGGAAGATGTCTTTTAACACTCTCTGCTGTCAATAGAGGGTAAAACTGATGGCCTAAAATTACAAGCATCCATGGCATGGGCACTGCTCCCCTCTCCTTGTGACACAACTCTAGTCTTAGGAGTGAACCATGAGGCACAAGACTTGGAGGGAATAAACTAGAAATGGATAGAACTGAAGCTGTGGTCCAAATGATCTTATGACTAATAGAAAAATCAAGTCTAGGTAGCTTCTACACAAATGAGGCATGAATTCAAATGGAATATTGAGTTACAGTTTGAATAAAT
The DNA here is from genome assembly GCF_963930625.1 of Muntiacus reevesi. Taxonomy (NCBI): domain Eukaryota; kingdom Metazoa; phylum Chordata; class Mammalia; order Artiodactyla; family Cervidae; genus Muntiacus; species Muntiacus reevesi. The sequence continues at coordinate 24,068,133 of NC_089263.1, read as the reverse complement.
CAATTCTTTTTTTCTAAGACCATTAATGGTCTTCTTAAAATATCTTTCCAGATTTGTGCATGCTTTAAATAAGAAAAGGATCTTTGTCATAATACAGAAAACAAGCTGTGTTGGGTGTGTATGTGTGTGTGTGTTTAGTCACTCTGATATATGGCCTTGGTTAGTAATTTTCTTCATATCTTCATAGAAGAGACATAACTTAGAGACACAGCCTCATTAGATGGAAAGAACCCAGAACTGAGAGGCAGGAAACCTGACTAGTCAGTCCTTTTCCCAATTACAACAGTTATTTGTGTGTCCTTGAGCAAATCACAGAGTTCTTTAGCTGAAAAATGCAAAAATAAGTTCTTATGTGATAACGTAGGTCCCATCTAGTTTCAAAAATTACAAGATTTGCTGTGCATTTTTAAATTTTTGAAAACAAAAACAAAGCAATCACTGTCCAGAATGACTGCAGTGAGAAGCCATCTGCTTCTTATTCAGTCACTTATTAGGCTTAATTAATAAAAGTCTAGTATCAGCATGCGAGGTGTTAGAGGTGATTATTTAGAAGACAGTTTTTCCCCCAGTGAATGGTCCTGGCAGTCTTGACAAATATTAGTAGACATGTGGATGTATTGATATTTCTGGGCTCTCAATTCTTTTTTTCTCTTTCTTTTTTATCTTTTAAATTACAAAAGTATAATAACACATTTACAGGAGACTTGGAAAATACAGAACAAAGTTACATATAGTTCTACTATGTGTGTGAATGTTCAGTCACCAAGTCATGTCTGGCTCTTTGTGACCCCATGAACTGCTACACGCCAGGCCTCCCTGTCCCTCACCATTTCCCAGAGTTTGCCCAAATTCCTGTCCATTGAATCGGTGATGCCATCCAACCATTTCATCTTCTGTTGCCCTCTTCTCCTTCTGCCTTCAATCCATTATATATTCCACTATATATTATAGTTATTTTTAAGTAGATAAATTAAGATTTTTAGTTGGAGTTTCAATATCAAGCTCTCAAAAATTAATAGAATGACTAGAAAAGAAGAAAGATATAGCAGACCTGAAAAGCCCCATGAATCAATTCAACATGATTAAGATTTATACAATTTTCATGCAGCAGTAGTACAAATTCTATTCAAGTTCCCATAGACAATAAACTGGGAGACCCTGGAACATATCTAGACTCTCAGTTCTATTCTACTGAACTCTATGCCTATTTTGTACCCACACTCTCGTGATTACTGTTGCTTTGTAGTAAATTTTGAAATTGGAATGTATGAGTTCTCCTACCATGTTCTTCTTTTTCAAAATTGTTCTGGCTGTTCTGGGTTATTTGCAATTCCCTAATAAATTCAAAAAGAGCTTGTTAATTTACAGAAAGAAGTCAGCTGGGATTTGGACAGGAATTGCTTTGAAATCAGAGATCAGTTTGTTTCCCGAGTTATATGGGATGCCTTTCCATTTCTTTGGATCTCCTTTCATTTCTTTCAACAATGTTTTGTTGTTTTAGAGTATACATTTTTCATTTCCTTTGTCAAATTCACTCCTAAGCATTTCATTCTTTTTGATGCTATTGTAAATAGAGCTATCTTCTTAAATTTATTTTTGGTTCATTCGTTGCAAGTGTACAGAAACGTAATAGGTTTTTATATATTGGTCTGGACTTCCCTGGTGGCTCAGATGGTAAAGAATCTGCCTGCCATATGGGAGACCTGGGTTCAATCCCTGGGTTGGGAGGATCCCCTGGAGAAGGAAATGAACCTACTCCACTATTCTTGCCTGGAGAATTACACAGACAGTACAGTTCATGGGGTCGCAAAGAGTTGGATACGACTAAGCAACTAACATTTTCACATGTTGGTCTGGTATCCTGCAACTTTTCTGAATACATGTATTAGTTCTAGCAGTTTTTTTTTTTTTTTTTTTTTTAATTCTCTAGGATTTTCTCAGAATCATGGCAGCTTATGTCATGGCTACAGTCTGGTCATCATATAGTTAACTTCTTCCACCTGGTGGGGAGTTTAATATCCATAAGACAGCTAACAGAATATGGCTTGGAATATTTTCTATAGCCCTCGAAGAGGAGCTAAAGGTCCTTGACTTTGCTTAATAACTAAACTATTATTTAGTCTCGTTGGACTCTTTTCCTTTGCTTCTGAGTTTTCTCACTACTCTGATTAAATTTATCCTTTGGCTAAAGTTGTTCCAGAGACAAAAGGCAGGTGGAGGACATGTGGGGCAAGGACCATAGGGTCCTGCTCCATCTCATTACCGATTCAGTTTGCTGTTATTTTTGCATCAGTGTTCATGAGAAATATTGGACTGCAGTTTTTCTTCCTTGTGATGTCTTTGTCTAGTTTTGGTATTAGGTTAATGCAGGATGCACAGAGTAAGGATGTGTTTTCTCCTCCTCTAGTTTCTGGAGGTGACAGTTGAGAAATGGTAGCTTTTCTTCCTTGAATGTTCAGCAGTATTCATCAGAGATGCCATCTGGGCTGGTGCTTTCTATTTTGGAAATTTAATTATAGATTCAACTTTAAAAATAGACCTAGACCTGTTCATATACTCTATTTTTCCTTGTGTGTGTTTTGGTGGCTTATGGATTTCAAGGAATTGTTGCATTTCATCTGTACTGTTCAAGTTGTTCAGAAAGGTTGTGCTTGGTCATGTCTGACTCTTTTCAACCCTATGGAGTGAAACCCACCACCATGCTCTTCTATCTGTGGGATTTTCCAGGCAAGAATACTGGAGTGAGTTATCCTTTCTTTCTCCAGGGATTTTCCAGGGATCGAACCCATGTGTCCTGTGTCTCCTGCATTGGCAGAAAAGGTTAGTATTCCCTCAATATCCTTTCAGTGTCCCTGGAATCAGTAGTGATGGACCCCTCTTTCATTTCTGATATTATTAATAATTTGTGTCTTCTTTCTTTTCAGCTTGACTAGAGATTTATCAATTTTACTAACCTTTCAAAGAGCCAGAATTTGATTTTATTATTTTTCTCTATTGATTTCCAGTTTTTAATTCCATGGATTCCTGCTCTAATTTTTGATGCTTATTTCCTTCTGCTTGCTTGAGATTCATTTCCTCTTCTTTCTTGAGTCTTAGGATAAAAACTCAGATGACTGATTTTAGATCTTTGGTCTTTTCTAGTGTATGCATTCAGTAAGATAAACTCCCCCTGCCCCAGGTACTGCTTTTACTGTATCATGCAAATTTTTATAAGTTGCCTTTTCACTTAGGTCAAAATATGTTTAGATTTCTCTTGAAACTTCTTCTTTGATTCATGTGTTATTTAAAAGTGCATTATTTAGTCTCTAAAACTGTGGTGGTTGCAGGTTACTGGTTTTCAAGGGCACTTTGAACTGAAGTGGAAGAATAGGGAGGTGTGAGTTAAATGGGCAAGTTAAATGTCACAAAATTTGCTATTCTTACTGAAATCCAGCTCTTTCTAAAAAAATAAATGAAAGAAATAAATATTCTTTAGATTGCTGCAAACTTCTAGTTAAAATTAGAGTTTTTAAAAAGTTGACTTAGGCAATTTTTGCCTGTGTTCTTGTTACCTTAATGGAGAAATGGAGGAGAGAATTTTCAAAGTCTTTAGTTTTTCTATTATTTTCACTGATGTTCTTAATTCCTTTTGATATGCATATTTATTCCCTATATATCTTCTTTGGCAAAGTGTCTATTTAAGTCTTTTGCCAATTTTTAAATTTAATTGTCTATTTCCTTTTTGTTGAGTTTTCGTAAACTTTATTTTGGAAAAAAAACTTAGATTTACAAAAAAGTTGCAGAAATAGTACAGAAAGTTGCCTTCTAAATCTCACCCAGTTTCTCCTTTAGTTAATATATCTCATATCCTTGATATATTTCTCAGAACCTAAGAAATCAGCATTCATACATTATGACTAACCAAACTGCAGACTTTAGATTTCTTAGTGTTAAGTTTTGAGAGTTCTTTGTATACTTTGGATGGAAATCTTTTGTCAGATTGTAATTTGCAAATGTTTTCTCCCAGTCTATAGCTTGTCTTTCCATCCTTTTAAACATATTACTTTTATTTTTTAAATGTCAGCAAGAAAAATGTGTTTGAGTGGTACCATTTTTTATTCTTGGCATTTCTCTTTGATGAACATAAATGTTTAAAATAAAATAACCAAAAACTATTGTCCCAAAATGTCATGTTCAGTTTAACTTGAATCAAATGCCTTATGACAAAATTTTGTTTTTGTTTTTCTGTTGTTTTTGACTTAAAAATTCCAAGTGTGTTTATCTCCTTTTCAATGCAAGGACATAAGCCATAAAATTCAGTCTGTAATTGTGCCAAGAAGACATGAAAACCCCTTCATTCACTTACAGAAATCCATGAAATACATGAACCCTGTTTCTCAACATTTAAAAATTTCATGTTTTTCTTTTATTCATGAGTCCACATTTTTATTTTACTTCTTCCACAGATTAAAAAAATTTTTTGTGGTAAAAGTCACATAATATAAAACATAATATTTTAACCATATTTAACTGTGCAGTTCAGTGGCACTGAGTACATCCAATTGCTCTGCAACTCTCAGCAGCATCCACTTCCCGAATTTTTCTCCTTCCTAAACTGAAACTCTGTCCCTATTAAACACTAACTCCCCATCTCCCCTCCCTATCCCCATTCTCCCTTGCTCCTGGCATCTACTAATGTACTTTTTTTGTTTACTAATGATAATTAAATATAAGCCATTTTTATTGGAAATGTACTTATTAATGAGAAGAATTAGGTTTTCCCAATTATTTCTTATATCTCTGTGTGAATGTGATTTATGTAGGCAGTGAAATGGAGTCAGGCATCTATTTTGTTTCTACTCTTTTTTTTTAATAGATGGAAACACTGAGAAAACTTCTTCATATAAAAAATTACACAGAAATAGAACTTTGTTATGTCACTGTTGCTTAATACTTTGAATGCCTTTTGAGTTATTTCCCAAAATTCACACTAATTTATCATCAAGATGACTTTCAATTTTATTAAAAACAAAGTATTAGGAACCACCAGGCTTGGAAATGGAATTTTTATCCACTTAGAGTCATTCACTTTTTCAGTTACTGGAAAGTATACAGAAAAGACTTTTATAATATTATAAATTATTAAGAATCCATCTTGTTTAATCAGACATAGTTTAAAAATTGTTGGGAATAACAACATACTGTTTGTGAATGGCCTTCCACTTTTGCTAAAACTATCTTTTCTGATATAGTGCTTCTTTACTATCACGTGTTTGAGTTTAGTTTCATCAAAACTTGGAACTATAAGTTTGTCTTATTAAATATACATAAAATGTCTGCCATATCAACTACTTAGCAAAGCTAATCCTCACTGTAAAACGAATCAGTCAGGTAGTTCTTACTGTCTGTTAAGATAACATCTGATTTTTTTTTTCAATTCAATCAAACATGCTAATAAGAATTTCAAGGACTATTAAAATACCAGTGGGAAAAAAATTATAGAACACATCTTGCTCAGATAATAAAAGCAGTCAAATCAGGATTGAAATGATGCAGAACTAATGTAATTAATTTATCCATTTTATAATGTTATAAAAACAAGATCATAAATCAAAATGCAGTTTCTCTTTGCTGAATTTGTGATATGGCAGTGTTATATGTATGGAAAAGCACATTTATAAAATAAATCTGGTAAATGTGTATGTGTATCAAACATTGTTTTTCCACTTTGGAAAATAACTGAGTCAAATATAAAGATGAGAAATTGCTCCACAGATTTTATGAGATAGTGTGACCACACTTTCCCCTTATGTGTTAGAAGAGAGAGAAAGCTAAGCACCACTAAAAGCTAATTAACAACCCAATATATGTGCTCTACTGTCCTAAATCATTTCAGTCATGTCTGACGCTTTTGGATCTTATGGACTGTAGCCTGCCAGGCTCCTCTGTCCATGGGATACAGGCAAGAATACTGGAGTGAATAGCCATACCCTCCTCCAGGGGATCTTCCCGACCCAAGGATTGAACCCATGTCTTACATCTCCCCCATTCGAAAGTGGGTTCTTTACCACTAGCGCCACCTGGGAAGCCCAATTCAATATATACTACACTAAAATTAAACGTTTCTCTTCTATAGAAGACACCATTAAGAGATGGAAATGACAGGTCACAAGGGGAAAAAAAAGTTTGCAACAGATTTCCAGTCTGCTCTGGTGATTCCAATGTACATTCAGGTCTGAGAGGAGGCCTGGAATAGGCATAGCTATTGAAGGGGCTGGGTAAGGGAGGAGCCATGGGCCCTCCCTCCGAGGCTTCACAGAGGAACTGAACTTTCCATCTGGTAGCATTTTGATGAAGGAAGAGCATCAGCAGGATGCAGGGTTATGTGATAAGATGCACAAGGATGTGAATGTGTGGGGTGTTGAGTATACTGGGCACGTGAAGGAAGGGGTGATAAGAGCTGATACTTGGCCAGGGAGAAGTGGTTGCCTGAGAACGTTATTCAGTAAAGGGCTGAATATGGTTGGCTCTGGTTCTGTAGGAAAGGCAGGAATGGGATCACTCTCTGACTTTAGGAGCACAGTGTTGGTGGCCAAGGGTCTAGAGTAGCAGGACTAGAGGTACCCGAACTGTCTTCATCATCTATTTCTGTGTAACAGATTACCCCAAACCTCCTGGATGAACACAAGTCCCTTCATTCCATCCTGTTGCTGAGAGTCCGGGATCCAGGCAGGGCTGGGCTGGACAGATCCACTCCACTAGCACTGTTTACACTTCAGCTGGCAGTTGAACTTGTCTACAAGGGATCTGCTCTGCTGTCTGGTGCTTCAGCACTCCTCTACATGGCCCTTCCTTCTCCAGTGGGGAGGTGCTAGTTCAGAATTCTGCAGAAGACAGTGATTTCCAATGAATGCCTTCCCGAGGGATCATTCCAAGTAGCAAAGGGCAGAAATGTGGACCCCTGAAGCCCAGCTGGGGGAGTGACTTTTGCTGCATCCATTGACTGAGACAAGTCACAATGCCAGCTCAGATTTAGGGGGCAGAGAGTAGGCTCCTCTTGTACCTGCCCTCATGCAGGAGAGTCAAGATTGTGTTGCTTGCGTGCATAGGAGGATGTGGGGTAGAAGACCTGATGCAGCTACCGTGGTAAACACCACCTACAGCAGAGACTAGTTGGGCTATTGCAGTATTTCAGACGAGAGATCTGGATGCTCAAGCTTAGCAGAAACAGTAGTGATGGACAAGGATGTCCCTGAGAGATCTTTCAGAGGTAGAGTTGCTTTGACCTCTCTCTTGAGTGGATTGAGTAAAGAGAAAGGATAGATTCCCCAGTTCCTGGGCTACATTAGTGGTCACAGCCACTGAAAAAGGTGAGATCCCTGGAGATATTTGGTGACTGTGAGTCTGGTGCAAGCTGAGTTTGATCCATGTCATGCTGACTCTGAGACCCTCCAGATGAAGAAGTTGAGTTGGCATTTGGAGCTCAGGAAACAGAAATGGCTTAGTGATGCAAGAAGTCACTGAGTTGAAACCATTAGTTTGTTATTGTTGTTCAGTCACTAGGTCCAACTCTTTGCGACCTCATGGACTATAGCCCTCCAGGCTCCTCTGTGCTCCACTAACTCTTGGAGTTTGCTCAAGTTCATGCCCATTGAGTTGGTGATGCCATCCAACCATCTTATCCTCTGCTGCCATCTTCTCCTCCTGCCCTGTGTTTCCCAGCATCAGGGTTTTTTCCAATGAGTTGGCTTTTTGCATCAGGTGGCCAAAGTATTGGAATTTCAGTTTCAGCATCAGTCCTTCCAAGTGAATATTCAGGATTGATGTCCTTTAGGATTGAATGGTTTGATCTCCTTGCTGTCCAAGGGACTCTCAAGAGTCTTCTCCAGCACCACAATTCAAAAATATCAGTTCTTTGGTGCTCAGCCTTCTTTATGGTCTACCTCTCACATCCATACATGACTACTGGAAAAACCATAGCTTTGACTATACAGACTTTGTTGGCAAAGTGATGTCTGATGTACCTACATTTCTCTTTTTAAAATCTTCACCAGTCTTATTAAAGTCAAGCTTTAATAAGTAAGTATGAAAACACATCCTGGTTGGGGGTGAAAATGACACAAACCAAAGGCACAAGCCAGAGAAGAAGAGGAGCAAATCTCCCCTTCAGCATGAATCAGAGGCATCTGCTTCCCCTCCCTGCTCCCCAGTCCTCCCACTGTGGCTTCTCGGAAGTGGCTCTTCTGCAATTAGCCATTATTTCTATTCCCCCTTCTCCCATCCAATGAACAGAATCAGAAGTGTGAATCAGGTCTCGACTTAGCAATTGGAAAAAACACTGTAAATGTTATTTTTAAAAAACATTTAAAAATATCTCCTCTGAGCAGTCTTCTAGAGGACGAAACTCGTTTAAAATGTAAATACTAGAAGCATTTCCTTTTGTTTGTTGTTGTTGTTTATTCAGTTTACTCCTAACAAAATTAGTTTGTAAGGTCTGATTTTAAAAGATTGATTTTTATTCTCAGATGTTAGGGAGAACATATCCAGAAATGAAAGTACCTTGACCAAAAACATCTTTACAAATAGGCCACCTTTGAGAAAATAGAAGGGACTTCCCAGGTGTCTCAGTGCCAAAGAATTTGCCTGCCAATACAGGAGATGCAAGAGATGCAGTTTCGATCCTTGGGTTGGGAAGATCCCCCAGAGGAGGAAATGGCAATCCACTCCAGTATTCTTGCCTGGAGAATCCCATGGACAGAGGAGCCTGGCAGACTGCCGTCCGTCCATCGTGTTGCAGAGTCATGCTCAGCTGAGCAAGTATGCACACCTTGAGCCGGAACCACACCACTACTGATGATGGATTCAACTGCTTTATTTTTATATCTAACAGAGGTTGAGCTGAAGAAATTCATGTGTGAGAATCATTCTGTAATTTAGCAAGATGCTAGAATTCTTCTTTTGAAATATAACCTAAAACACTGAGACTGCAGCAACATATTAAACCACAAAGATGGTGTTCATAGAAACTTCTAAGACAATACTATTTCAGTGTCTAATTATGATCTGCACAGGTCTGAGCCTCTTGGGTATCTGTGGAAAGGAAAAGAAGCCCCTGGGTGCACCCCTGGGTCCCTTCCTTCCTGCCGCCACATTTCCTCTCACACTCAGGGCTGTTGTCCATGAAACTTTTCTCAGAAGGCGCTCCAGCTGAGCTGTCAACCTCCTGGGCTTTAATGCATAGTGATTGCTGCTATTTTTGTTATTTTCCAACTCTTTGATGTTGTTCCATTGTCCCTCCTGCCGATTGCCCTTTTCTATTCTTTAGTATTTTAATTAATGTTGTTTAATTATACTCAGCCCCCTGAGGCTTTCAGAGGGGTGAATTCAATGGCATGGACTCAATGAATGAATTCTTCAGTCTTCTGCTCTCCTGTGACCAAGAGCTTCCCTCCTTGGGAGGGGGCACACCCAATCATTTTCCAGACATTAATAATTCCAAATGAGAGGACTTCTAGGAAGAAGTCCTGACAAAAGACTTTTATTCTGTGGTTCCAGCCCTCTGGATGAGCTCATTACATGATTGTATTAAATGTAATTCAGTGATACCTCATCAGTGAGGTCCATACTGTTTGCGACCCCATGGACTGTAGCCCGCCAGGCTCCTCTGTCCATGGGATTTCCCAGGCAAGAATACTGGAGTGGGTTGCCATTTCCTTCTCCAGGGGATCTTCCCACCCCACGGATTGAACCTATGGCTCCTGAATCTCCTGCACTGCCGACCAATTCCTTACCACTGAACTACCTGGGAAATCCCAGTAGAACACAGGTTAACCAAACACAGCCTAGTAGCAATGATGCCTTCCAGGGAGAGTCACATTCAGCCATACCCATTGGTGGCCCTGTGTCTCATCTTTTTCTCTTTAAAGAACACACATGTGACAGTGTCACACACTACACCTGTTCCCCTCCCTCCTCATGGTGACAAGGATGTTCTTTCAGTATCCTGTGCTTCAGCTTTCCTCTCTAGAACCTGATCCCTGTCCTGACAGGAGTTACAGCCATCTCCTCGGAGACTCCAGCTTTAACAGGGCTTCACATTGAAGGTGAATCTTGCCTCTGTACCTGGACACTGAATTAAATCTTGAAGACAGAATTTTGGGTGAAGGTGGTGCTAGTGGTAAAGAACCTGCCTGCCAATGCAAGAGACATGGGTTCAACCACTGGATCACTCCATCCCCTGTAGGAGGAAATGGCAACCCACTCCAATGTTCTTGCTTGGAGAATCCCATGAATAGAGGAGACTGACAGGTTATAGTCCATGGGGTCACAGAGTTGGACATGATTGAATGTCTGAACACAAAAAAAGAATAGCTTTATTGCTTTGCCAGGTAAATGGGGCCACAGCAGTCTCATGCCCTCAAAACCATGTGTCCCAACTTGGAGAGGACAGTGAGAAGTTTTATTGTAAAAGTTCAAAGAGGGTATGGTCTGCTCACAGACATTTTTCCAATGGGTGGGTGGTGAGGTAAGAAGGAGTCAGCATCATCAACTTTCAGGTTCAACTGGTCTGGGGTCTACATGCTTGTGGGCAGCTTACTATGGATAAATCTTTTCTTTTTCATTTATTTTTATTAGTTGGAGGCTAATTACTTCACAACATTTCAGTGGGTTTTGTCATACATTGACATGAATCAGTCATGGTGGATAAATCTTAACTTCTCCCACCTGGAGGGAGTTTCAGTATCAACAAAACAGATCAAAGATACTGTTGCATTTATCTCTTGATGGGAAACCAGGACCTTGCCCAAGCCTGCACTATTGTTCTTCTCGACTGTTTTCCCCTGGTTTCCCATTCCCTCCCTTCACTAGTTAGCAACTGATTGAGTCTTGAACCCATGGAACTCAGGGAAGGTCATGGAGACTGAATGAAGGCTGTTTCCTGTAATCAGAGAAATGGAGGACACAGAAAGTCTTTGTGCCCCAGAGCCACACAGGGCCCTGGTCGGTATCGACTTCTCAGGGTCTCCTTGGATTTCTCCCCCATCCATAGCCTGGTGGTCTCTGCTTCTGCTTTAATTCCCACCTCAAATGTGTCATCTCTTTTCTTTAGACTGTACCCAAATCTGTGCTTTGTCAACTACAAATTGGCACTTGCCATCTCTCTCTACAAGGATTAAATCATATGTTGTTTTGGTTGTTGACCTTCAACACACCCTGAAAGGAGTTCTGGGTGGAATGCAGGAATGAGGCATCTGTAATCCGGGAAATAGTGGCAGGACAGGTCTTCAGATAGTTCGATATTTTCAGAGGCTGTTTTGATAAGCCAACTTCTTGTATCTCCTCATATCTAGGAAAGCACTAAATTCCTTCATGGTGACATCTGCTCCCCGTGACTAGCAGAAACTTTCTGCAAAAAAAAGAAAAAAAGTTTTTGATTGCACGTACTCTCCCTTCCCCAAAATCATGTCTGTCCTGACCTTCCCCCCAAGCCTGTCTCTTTGGAGTAGTTTCTCAGAGCTCTCTGAGGTGCTATCTCCTGGGCTATAGTCCTCATTTTGCTCCAAATAAAACTTAATTCACAACTCTCATGTTGTGCATTTTAAAAAAACTGACAGTTCCTCTGTCTCTTCACAGCTGTCCCTTCAATTCAGGCTTGAGTACCCCACTGCTAAACTATTACAATCAGTGGTTCCCTTCTCAAGCCCTCTCTTTAAATATCCCCTCACCCTAAACTGTGCACTTTTCCTATAATTCAGAAGATCAATACTTGCTGAACAAATGAGCACTACCATTAGAACTACTACTATGGAAAATCATTGATTCTATGGAAATAACACAGACTCCCTGAGCGGGACCTCTGAACTTGTTACAGTAAGGGAGCCAGTCACGTCCCTGGTATTTGGCAAAGACTCAAAGGCAGGAAAAGGAGTGGATATCTATACAGTGGGGAAAAGGGGAAGGCTTCTGGTGTGTCTGAGTGGAGGTTGCTGCCATGGGGATGCTGGAGGCAGGCTAACCAGAGTGTGGCATCTTCTGTGATCAGTCACAGATTTCCTGATTCGTACTAAGTTGGGAGCAGGGGCAAGAATCAGGGAAGCTGTCAGTTACTGTTCAAACCTTGAGTGTCTGGGGCTGATAGACACAGTGACAGACTGTGGTGCAATTTTCTGGGTTGGTTGCAACAGGTGGTGAGTTATGGTTATTTTGTTATATAGTCCAGCCATCATTTGTACATTCAGTCTCTCCATTCTGAAAGGCGCATTTTCCTCCTATATTTTAATATATCTAGAAATAGGTTATGACTTATATTTTACAACATGGCATAATTAAATTGACATAGTATTTTTCTTTTCTTTCTGGTTCATAAAAAAAAATGGTGCATTTAAAAGTGACAGGGATTTCCTTGGTGGTCCAGAGGTTAGGACTTTGCCTTCCAATGTAGGATTGCCGAGTTGATCCCTGGTCAGGAGCTAAGATCCCACATGCCTCACAGTGAAAAAAAAAACAAAATATAAAACAGAAGCAATATTGTAACAAATTCAATATAGACTTTTTTTAGTCATTTATTTTTTTATAACTGACATCTTCAGTTCAGTTCAGTTCAGTCGTTCAGTCGTGTCCGACTCTTTGCATTTTAGATTTGACCAAATACAATATTGTGAGGGAAAACTCTGATAGATTTCACCCTCTCAAGAGTTTACAATATAGTAAAGAAGAAAAGATATCCAGAAAAAAGTGATATTTCAACATGTATTCTAGGCAACCTTGTGTGGTTCATTGGGCTTCCCTGGTGGCTCAGCTGGTAAAGAATCAGCCTGCAATGAGGGAGACCAGGGTTCAGTTCCTGGGTTGAGAAGATCCCCTGGAGAAGGAAAAGGCTACCCACTCCTGTATTCTGGCCTAGAGAATTCCATGGGCTGTATAGTCCATGGCGTTGCAAAGAGTCGGACACCACTGAACGACTTTCACTTTCACTTTATGTGGTTCATTATTAAAGCATTGACTCAGATAATTGAAACTGTGAAGGTATGAGAGAATTAGGATCTGAGTCTTAAGGACCAGAAATGGCAGAATCAGGAAGAGCAGTGACTTACAGAGTGCCTACTATGAGCCATACATTATTCTAGGTGAAATACATAAATTATCTTCGATACAATGAAATGAATTTGTACATCCAGAGAGAAGGTAAGAAGGAGGAGGAATTTTTTTCGGGAACAAACAGCAGAAGAGTAACAGTACCAGACATCATAAAGGTTTTTAATTCTTTCCTGTAAGGAGCAGTCCAAAGAGAGGCAGTCCGAGGATGGTGCAGGGCTCCACGATGTTGTGAGGCAATACCTTGCCTCTGTTCCTGCTCTCTGATTGCTCTGCTGCCTTTAATACAATAGCTCTTTCCTGTATGGCTACCAGATGCCTACTGTAGCTGGAGAAGACTCGTGAGAATCCCTTGGGCAGCAAGGAGATCAAACTAGTCAATCCTAAAGGAAATCAACCCTGAATACTCATCGGAAGGACTGATGCTGAGGTGGCTCAGACAGTAAAGAATCCACCTGCAATGCAGGAGGCCCAGGTGTGATCCCTGGGTCGGGAAAATCCCCTGGAGTAGGAAATGGCAACCCACTCTAGTATTCTTGCCTGGGAAATCCCATGGACAGAGGAGCCTGGCAGCCTACAGTCCACAGGGTCATAAAGAGTCGGACACGACTGAGCGACAGAGCACGCACGGTTCTGAAGGTGAAGCTCCAATCCTTCGGCCACCTGATGCAAAGAGCTGACTCATTGGAAAAGACCCTGATGCTGGGAAAGATTGAAGGCAAAAGTAGAAGGGGGAGGCAAAGGATAAGATGGTTAGATAGCATCACCAGCTCAATAGACATGAATCTGAACAAACGCCAGAAGATAGTAGAGGACAGAGGAGGCTGGCATGCTGCAGTCCATGGGGTCACAAAGAGTCAGACATGACTTAGTGACTGAACAACAAAAACGCCAGGCTTCATGGCTACATTCAAGATGGGAAGGAAGGAATAGGACTATCTGCATCATCTACCCTGTTAATCAAGAAAGCCAAATCTTTCTTGAGCACTTCTGGCAGATTCCAAAGTTGCATTGTCTGGAGCTAAGAGATGTGGCAGCTTCCTCTCTTTAAGCATGCTGGGAAGTCATGTGTTTGACAAATGGAGTGGGAGTAGAACCATAAGGTTAGGTCCCATCACCATTTATCACTAGGGCTGGGAAACTATTGTTCCAAACAAAATTGGGAATATACAGAGAGTACCTGTTGTGCAGACAACTAAGAGTGGCTTCCACTGTGTGCCAGGCAATGACCAACTATGTCTTCTCTGTGCATCTGTTGATGGGCAAATTGGCTATTGCAATGAACATCAGGATGTCTCCCCTACCTCTTCCCTAACACTCAAACACCCAGGACCCTGGGCAAAAATAATGTCATTTCCTGGGACTCTCTTATCACAGCAGTTTCCATTCTGCTACCTGTTTTTTCAGCACCATTCCTACTTCCTTGCCAGTTCAACTGTGAGTTGATTCATGAGACTACAAAGAAGAGTGGCTGCTTAAGGGGGTAGAGCAGCAATCTCTACCAAACTACTGTTGTTGTTGTTGTTTAGTTGTTAAGTCATGTCTAACTCTTTGCAACCCCCTGGGCTGGAGCCTACCAGGCTTCTCTGTCCATAGAATTTCCTGGGCAAAAATACTGGATTGGGTTGCCATTTCCTCCTCCAGGGGCTCTTCCTGACCCAGGGATCGAACCCATGTCTCCTGCACTGGCAGGTGGATTCTTTATCTCTGTGCCAACAGGGAAGCCCCTATCAAACTATAGTCAGGGTCAGATGCAGCCCTCTACCTGTTTTTGTAAATAAAGCTTAACTGACACACAGCCACACCCATTTGTTTACACAGTGTCTTTGGCAGTTTTGGCAGATGTAACAGCATAATTTTTCTTTAAACTTTTTATTTTGTTTTGGAGTATAGCTGATTAACAAACAATGTTGTGACAGTTTCAGGTGAACAAGGAAGGGACTAAACCGTTCATATATGAGTACCCATTCTCCCCCAAGCTCCCCTCCCATCCAGGCTGCCACATAACATTGAGCAGAGTTCCCTGTGCTATACAATAAGTCCTTGTTGGTTATCCATTTTAAATATAGCAGAGTGTACATGTCCACCCCAAACTTCCTAACTATCCTGTCTCCCCCTTTCCCGCCAGCCATAATTTCATTCTCCAAGGCTGTGAGTCTCTTTCTAAACAGACATAGCTCTAGTCACAGTCACAGAAATAGCCTGAGAAGACAAAATTAAGGAACTGGAGCAACCCTAAAGGCTGAACAGAAAGGGAGACAAGGCAGTGCCTACCATTTACATGGGCTTCCCAGGTGGCAGTAGTGGTGAAGAATCCACCCACCAGTGCAGGAGGATTGTAACAAATGGACAGGATGACCTGTCCGTTTGTTACAAACAAAGACCCATGACCTCAAGGCCTAAAAATATGTACTGTCTGATCTTTTATAGGAAAAGTTTGCCGAGCCATTGAAGGTGGAGACAATACATCCAGCTTCAACTCCTGGGTTTGGAACTTACCGGTTGGGGTGTTGAGAGAACCACTGCAGACATGGGTTTCTTCACCTCTGGATCCAGGATAATAAGCCCTCCACACATTGCCTGTGAGCATCACGGTGGATAACGTGCATAGAAGGCCTTTGCAAACAGCAGACTATTGTGGAAATGGTGCATGCATGCTCAGCTGCTTAATCATATCTGACTCTTGGATCCCATGGACTGTAGCCTGCCAGGCTCCTCTGTCCATGGGTTTCTCCAGGCAAGAATATTGGAGTGGATTGCCATTTCCTCCTCCAGGGGATCTTCCTGACACAGGGATCGAACCTGGTCTCTTACGTCTCCTGAATTGGTAGGCTGATTCTTCACCACTAGTGCCACCTGAACCCACTCCAGTGTTATTGCCTGGGGAACCCCAGGGATGGTGGAGCCTGGTGGGCTGCCGTCTATGGGGTCGCACAGAGTCAGACATGACTGAAGTGACTTTGCAGCAGCAGCAGCGCCACCTGGGAAGCCCATGTAAATGGTAAGCACTGCTGTCTCCTTTTCTGTTCAGCCTTTAGGGTTGCTCCAGTTCCTTAATATGATCTTCTCTGGTTATTTCTGAGGCTGTGACTAGAGCTATTAAAACCTGCAATTTGCAGGCAGTGCTAATGCTATTAATAATTTTCTACTCAACCTACCTTTCTGTAGGCTGTCAGGTGACAAGGATATTTTTAAGTAAGCATGAATTATGTAAAAGAATTTGTTCATGAATGAAGCCCACAATCATATATTCTATGCCAAGAGTTTAGAAATCTCCAGTTGCTATATTCTCTATTCAGTGGAGAAATTGCACGTGTCTGATAACTATATTTAGATTCTCCATGTCACCTTCTTTGGCCAGATATTCTCCTTGGTGATAGCAGCTGTATTATGCATGCCTTTGAGAAGAGAGGCCCTGAGGACTCCGAGGAGGGTGTGGTGACCTGGGTCATTACCCAGACCCCAGTTGTGAGGCTGCTTAGCAGCTGAGCTGGTGAGTACAAGAAACAAGGAATCTGAGATGGCAGTGGGCAGCCCCCAGGCTTTCCCTGGGCTGGCAGGGAACAAATAGTCCAGATTATGGTGTACAGAGACTGCTGTGTACATAGGCATAGTTTGGGGCACAGCTTGTTTGCTCAGGACTGAGTAATTTGCAGCACATATTGGTGTAGTTTGCACACTGATGGCCCTCGGGGCTGAATAAAAACTGCAGATTCACTTGGCTTGACTTACTTTGTGAAGCACACATGTTTTTAAAAAACTTTAAATTTTGTACTGGAGTATAGTTGATTTAACAATGTTGTGATAGTTTCAGATGCACAGCAGAGTGACTCAGCCACACATATACATGCATCCATTCCCATTCAGGGTGCCACAAAACCTTGAGCAGAGTTCACTGAACTACACAATAGGTCCTTATTGATTATCCATTTAAATATAGCAGTGTGGATACGTCCATCCCAAACTCCCTAACTATCCCTTTCCCCAGGCAACCATAAGTTTGTTCTCTAAGTCTGTGTGTCTCTTTCTGTTTTGTATGTAAGTTCATTTGTATCATTTCATTTTAGATACCACCTATAAGTGATGTGGTACAATTGTTCTCCTTCTCTGTCTGACTTGACTTTATTTTTATATATTACTTAAATGTCTTCAGGTGAAGATGTTTGTTCCACCTCAGCTCCTGTCTTCGTAACTCCCTAAATATACTGTTTATAGCTGCTTGATACTCTGAAAACTTTGGGTTTACAACACTTCACTAAGCAATGGTTATCTTCATTGGTAGGTTGATGACAGCATCATGATCTCTGGTTCCAGTGAGCCCCTAGTAGCCCAGGACAGACCCCAACCCCTTCTCTTCCCATTTTTGGGGGATAGGGTTTGTTAAAACCAGATAAAGATTTGGGGATCCAGACAGATGGACAGAAGTTCAAGATCAGGCTGCCATGTATGCTCAGGAGTCCAGGGGAGCAAGCAGAGCCAGGGGAGAAGTAGAAAAGGAGTGGATGCTGGCACCTCTTTGCAGGGTACTCAGCTAGCCCCCGACATGCACTGGGCACTGGATGGGGGCAGCCTTGTTCCCAGATCCTACCTGCAGCTCCTGCTAGGCCTGGTTGGGATTCTCTTGGAGCATCTTGCAGCACAACTAGAGCTGTGCCCTCCGTTGAGGAATCTGTCAGTGTTGGGGGCAGAAGGATTGCTTCCTGCTGGGGATGAATTCTCCTCTTCCTTTTTGAAAAAAATTATTTATTTATTTATTTTGGCCGTGCTGGGTCTTCATTGCTGCATGGGCTTTTCTCTAGTTGTGGCGAGTGGGGGCTACTCTCTAGTTGTAGTGTGTGGGCTTCTCATTGTGGTGGCTTCTCTTGTTATGGAGCAGGGGCTCTAGGGTATGCGGACCTCAGCACTCAGTAGTTGCAGCTCCCAGGCTCTAGGGCACAGACCCAGGAGTTGTGGTGCATGGGCTTAGTCGTTGCCTGGCATGTGCGATCTTCCCTGATCAGGGATCGAACTATGTCTCCTGTATTGGCAGGAGGATTCTTCACCACTGAGAAGCTAGGGAAGCCCTACCCTTTCTCAGTGTTCATCTCCCTGCCCTAGCTTTTCATTTCGCAAGAAATGACAATTGAGTGTGTGTGTGTGTGTGTGTGTGTGTGTACTGGGGATCATCAGGTGATGCTGGGCTCGATTATTATTTGCAAATTTGCCAGATTTCTGGCCTGAGAATCCTTTGCACCCCTGGAGATGGTGGACATTGGTGTTTGTTGCTAATTTTATTACGAAAGTGACAAATGCAGGACTTTCATAACACTTTTTTTGTGCACTTAACCTGTCCGGTGGTCAAGTGAAGTTTATGAACATCCTCTCTGAATCAAGAGTTTAAATGCATAAAATAAAATACATAGGATTGCAAAGGCAACTAATGAAGTAGAAGTCCTTTGTGTTAGATTGTAAATGTCTGTTTTCATCAGTACAAAACTGAAGTAAAAAGTCCAATTGATAGTCTCTGATTTAAATATATGGGTCCAATGAGTTTACATTTTCTCTGTTTTTTTTGGGTGAACTATATTTACTTTTTCTATCTTATTTTCGATAGTGTGGTATATTTATTAGTTTCTCCTTTCCTGTCTTCTCTTGGATTGGTAAAGTTTTCTTTGTCCTCTATCTCTCTCTTTCTTTCTCTCACTTCTGCAAATGTGTAAATTACACCTTGAGGGTCTTTTTCTTTAAAAATTTAACTTATATCCAAAATTGATTTTTTTTCAATGTTTAAAACATGCAACTATAACTTCTGTTTTCTTTCTGATAATATTAACCATACATTCCTTAGTGGCTTTTTTTTTTTAAGGAAATTGCTTTATTATCTTAAATTTTTCTGAACTGAATGATCTCTGAGGTGTATTCAGTGTCTGTCTTTTATGGCATCAGTTGTCCTCATATGACTCACAATTGTAGTGTATGGTTCATGAGGAGGAGCCATTCTTGGCCTTTTTTGTTCTTTTTCTCCTACTCGCCTTCTTTATATCTAGAAGTTTTATAGAGAACTAGGCTTTACAACTCAAAACCAGGACTTATGATAGAAGTTTGAGGCTCCTGTCTCACAGGGATGCTTCAGATTCAGTTCTGGAGCCGATGGGTAGTGTGGACCAAGTTCCACCTGAGTGAATGTCTAATTCCTTCTCCTACCTTGCCATGCCATACCATGCTTTGTCAGTAGTGTCTGACTCTTTGAGACCCCATAGACTGTAGCCCACCAGGCTCCTCTGTCCCTGGGATTCTACAGGCAAGAATACTGGATCGAGTTGCCATTTTTCCTCCAGGAGATCTTCCTGACCCAGGGATCAAACCTGCATCTCTTGCATTGCTGGCTGATTCTTTACCAACGCTGCTACCTTGGGCAACAGCTTAATGTAGAATACAGCCAGGAAGCTGGGTCAGCTTCTTTTAACCTTTGTTCTTGAGTGAGGGAGCCCCACCTCATTCTATTCCAACTCCTGATTTCACAGGCCAGGCCTCACATCAGCCCACTACTGAAGCTGAATATGGGCTACTTGTATTAATGTCCTTGGAGCCCAGAAGGTCCACAGCTCTAGCCCTGCCCAAGGTTATGTATTAATCTCTCATTTTCTTCCATCAAGATGCTTATCACTTTTTTTAAAACTTAAAAAAAAAATATTTATTTATTTGGCTGCACCAAGTCTTATTTGCTACATGCAAGAACTTTTAGTTGTAACATGCGGGCTCTAGTTCCCCTACCGGGCATGGAACCTGGGACCCCTGCATTGGGATCATGGAGTTTTAGCCACTGAATCACAAGGAAAATCTCTTATCACTTTTTTTTTTTTTTTAATACACCAAGGTTTAAGATGGAGCATTGCTTTTGTTTGGAGCAGAGGATTGTGTTTTGTGTCTTACAATGCAAACTCATGACATCATCTGCTACAGTTGAAACTTGGAAATTTTTATACTGTTTGGCTCAGCAATTAAAAATCTAGGAATTTATCCTAAGGATGCAATTGGATAATATGTGTACAATGATGTTTGCTACAGTTTTTTACAATCCTAGCAAAGAGCTGGAACCAACCTAAATGTCCATCAGTAAGGCATTCAATAATTTATAGTATTTCTAAATACTATTAAGAAATATAAATATTATTTCTAAATATTATCACTAAATGATATCGTAATTCCAGAGAATAACCCTCTAATTTGAGACTCTAGTTAGGTAGGTTTGAAAAGCTTTGGCCCTTATAATTTTTTTTTTAAATTAAAGAGCCATAGGTGATTCTGATTTACCTATAGGATTAGGAACCACTGATAGTAGGAGAACATCTAATATCCTGGGAAGTAAATTAGTTTTTAAAATCGAAGTATACTTGCTTAACAGTGTTGAATTCGTTTCTGCTGTTCAGCAAAGTGAATTAGCTATATGTATACACATACATACATACATCCCCTCCCTCCAGAACCTTCCTCTAGGTCATCAGAGGGGTGGGAGTAAGTCAGGGTTTGCCAAACCATGGCCCAAAGTCTAAATCCATCCTGCTGCCTGCTTTTGTTGTCCTATGAGCTAGGAATGTACTTTATATTTTGAAAAGTTAAAAAAACTTCCATGGTGGCTCGGTGGTAAAGAAGCCGCCTGCCAATGCAGGAGATAAGGGTTCAGTCCCTGGGTTGGGAAGATCCCCTGGAGAAGGGCATGGCAACCCACTTAGGTATTCTTGCCTGGGAAATCCTGTGGACTGAGGAGCCTGCTGGGCTACAGTCCGAGGGGTCACAGAAGAATCAGACATGACTTAGCGACTAAACAGCAAGAAAACAAAGGGAGAATAATATTTTGTGATATGTAAAAATTATATGAAATTCAAATATTGAAACCCAGTTATACTCATTCAATTACATTTTGTCTATGGTTGCTTTCTTGAAGCTGTGGGATTGAGTAATTGTGATCAAGGCCATGTGTCTGTGGCCTCAACTACTTACTCTGTGACCTTTACAGAAGGTTTGTGACCCTGTTCTAAACTACTTCTCTCTTGCCACTGACTTGACAGTAGCTGCTTAGTCATCGGTGTAGGGATGTATATAGGGAGAAGGTCATTCTTCCCTAGTTTGTAGGTGAAAATAGTCCACCCTGCTGTGAAATCTGAATATGTTTCCCTTTATTCCACAAAATACAAAACAGATGCACCCAAAAAAGGTTCAGAAAATGGTTACCAGGGCTCTTAGAAGAAGCAGAGCAGTATTCTGCCTTTGTTGTTTTAATTAAACCACCCAAGGAGGATTAGACAGAAAAATTATGTTTCAAACCGAAGACAGTGTTGCCTATGGGTGGGCCATCCAGCTTTCCATACCTGTGGAAAGAGTTTTTGAAGCCATATGTAATCAGATCTGCAGGTTCCCTCAAGTTCCACTTGCAGAGACTATCCGTGACACTGCATAAAAGGATGACTCTGGAACAACTTGTCTCAAGCAACTCATTTGTCTCATTTACGCTGAAACTTTGCTCTTGTATTGGACATTGGGCATGGTCTATGAGCCATCTCGGTGTCCTCCTTCACCACCATTTAGGCTCTCACTAGTTTTTCTCTCCCAGGCCACATGGTTTCAGCACCCTGCCTGCTTCACTTCTACCCTGGCCCTGCTTCAGCATTGCTACCCTTCCAGTATCAGGGTCACATAAGTCTTCCCATATGTCCTTGAGGGGGAAACTGAAAAGTAAGGATTTGCTAGAAATTAAGATACAGGATGTTAGAGGTGAAAGCCCCACAGTGTCTCTCAGAAAGACGGTTGCAAGACAGAAAAGACCTGATGTGCAGATAAAGATCAAGGCTTTTAAAAGGCAGAAAATAACCAGCAGTAGAAATGTAGATTTAAATGCATCTTGAAGCATGCACTAATGGGATGTCTGCGGGACCCAAGGGCACCATGGTGATGAGTACTGTTATTGAAAGCCTGAAACGCAGAGTCTGGGGGCCGGGAGTGGAAAGCTGAGAGACAGAAGGGGAGGAACAGAGATGCGAATGGATGCAGAAGAAAAAAGAAATCTTTGGGGGAGGGAGTACATTTGGTGAGAAATAGTCAGGAATGGAGAGGGAGAAGTTTGGAGTCTGATTCAGGTACCAACAGAGGGCTTCCTCCCCTCTGCTTTGTTATTTGTCATAAGGGGAAGTGACACCCAGGGATGCTGTGAGGATCACAGAAAGAAAGGCAACTAGTGGGACCTTCCTGGTGGTCCAATGGTTAAGAATCTATGTGCCAAAGCAGGAGACACGGGTTCAACCCCTGGTCCAAGAAAATCCCCTGTGCTGTGGAGCAACTAAACCCATGTGCTACAAGTATTGAGTCTGTGCTATCAATCCTGGGAGCTGCAACTGCTGAGCCCACCTACTGAAGCCCATGTGCTCTAGAGCCTGTATTCTGCAACAATAGAAGCCATTGCAATGAGAAGCCCATGCACCATAGCTAGAGTAGTCCCTGCTCACCACAGCTAGAGAAAGTCCATGTGCAGCAAGAAGATTCAGCACAGCTGTAAAAAAGATACATTTTTAAAAAGAAAGGCACCTAGCACAGCCCTAGGCATACAGCAGACCTCCTTCTCCCCCCCGCCCCACCCATGTCAGCTTCATCCACCTCCCACGTCACAGTTTGTGATGTATCACCTCCAGGCTGCTCACAGAGCCTGTTCAGTCTCAGGCTGAGTCCATTGACTCTGACATCAGTCCTATGTCAGTCAGGTGTGCCTTCCTGGAAGGTACCAGAAATGACTACTTGGTGTCAGTGACCTCTTCCATGCAATGGGTCAAAATAGAGGCATTTTTATCTCATTTGTTTCTTCTATAGGGGACTCAGATGTGCCTGCATCCTACTAAGGTGCGATGAAGGATTACCCAAGGAGCATGTGCAAACTACATGCTTATTAAGTGAAAATGAAAACATTAGGGCCAATGATGGGGACCACATCTCTATTGCTGTACACACGGCCTTATCTTCCACCGATACTCATCCATGCTTCCCAGGTTCAGAGATGTAAACAAAGTCCCCTCTTGATCTGTGGTATGCAAAGGCCATTGTTGCCTAAAGAGTATCATCGCTAGTGTTTACCAATAAGGCTTTGGATGTGGAAAATGTCCCAGACAGTATCACTCTTTCAATGGGAGACCCTCTTCTTTAAAAAAAGAAAAAAAGATTATTTTTACTTATGTATTTGACCAGGCCAGGTCTTAGTTACAGTATGTGAACTCTCAGCTCTGGCATGTGGGACCTAGTTTCCTGACCAGGGATGGAACTCAGGCCCCTTGCATTGGGTGCATGGAGTCTTAGCCACTGGACTGCTGGAGAAGTCATAACAGGGTCCCTTTGTGGAAGCTTCTTGTGCATGGAGTAGCCAAACCATTTTCCTTGCACCCTACCATGTCTGGCCTTCCTCTAGGGACTGTTGTTTGTATTGCGAGAGGTAAGCATCCAGGAGCCTCCAGAGACTTTTTCTGGCCCTGCAATGCAGCATGCAGCATCTTAGTTCCCCGACCAGAGATCGAACCTGTATTGGGAGCACAATCTTAGACACTGGGCCACCAGGGAAGTCCCAGGGACTCCTCTTCTTGTGAACCGTTGCCCATACCTTCTCAGGAGGGCACCTCCCATTCCACTGTGGCCAGCTCGGGTTTACTTCTTGCCAGGAGATTTGCCTGATGTCCCAGAGCCAGCACACCCCTCCTCTGGACATTTGGAACCTGCTGAGCTTGATTCCCTCATGGCAGTTAGCTCTGTGGATTGCAAGTCCCCAGTTTCATGTTCCTCTCTTTCTCTAGTGTCTGAACTTGTTGAGGACAAAGACCAGATCTCATCTGTCATCTTATCCTCTGGAGCAATGAAGTGGGGCCACCAGAGTCTGAGTCGGCAGGGCTGGGTTAGGGCTGAGAGGCTGTGTCTCTAGAGAGCTTTCAGGTGATGCTGAAGCTGCTGGCCTGGGGACCCCGCTCAGGGTGGCAGAGTGTTGATGCCTACCACAGGCCCTGGCTAACACAGAATCTCATTCATTATTTGTTAAAAGCATACATATTCTGGGATCCAGGAAAATATCACAAAGATTTTGAGAGTGTAAAACATTTATGAGCATATTAGGAGCAGATGTGGCTGTGTGCCTATGCATACATGCATACATACATGCATATACTTATATATAGATAGATATATAAATAGACATGCTACCATGCTTTTAGCTGCTTGCTAGAATGTGTGTGTGTTAGTCACTCAGTCATGTCCAACTCTTTGCAGCCCCATGGACTATAGCTCACCAGGCTCCTCTGTCCATAGGATTCTCCAGGCAAGAATACTGGAGTGGGTAGCCATCGCTTCTCCAGGGGATCTTTCCAACCCCAGGATTGAACCCAGGTCTCCCATATTACAGGCAGGTTCTTCACCATGTGGGCAGTCAGGGAAAGCCCTAGCTAGAATAGGAAGTTGAAAAGTAAAAGTTATGTAAATAAATAAATTAAATATGCACATGACTAAGTGACTGAACAACAGCAACACTACATATAAAATCGTTAACCAATAAGGACCTACTGTATAGCCCAGGGAACTCTATTAAATATCTTGTAATAACCTAAAGTTAAAGAGAATGTAAAGAAAGAAGAACATAACTGAGTCACTTTGCCGTACATCTGAAACTAACACAATATTGTAAGTCAACTATGTTTCGATAAAATTTTTTAAAAAGGAAAAGAAAAGTAAAATCTACAGACTAGTTATCTACATTGGTTAAAACAAACAAACAAACAAAAAAAAACAGAACAAAATCTGGCTGACATTTTTTTTTCTTCTTTCATTAGCTGATTGAATTGACTTTATATTATGGCCCTGGAGTTTGGAATTCATCTGGACAAAGTCTATGTATTGTATGTATGGAGGCTGATATTTTATATCTGTTCAAGTTTTAAAACACAGTCCCCTCTAAAATCTATGCAAAATATCTCCATATCAAGAACTAAAGGAAGCAGAGATGAGCCCTGTAAAGTGACTGGAACGTGAGGAGTTGTCATTTGAATCCCCTGCTCTTGTCCAGGTGAATTTAAAATCAGCAGACAGCCCTGATTTGCAGCTGGGGTTACTGCAGTATAGTTCACAGGGCAGGAGAATCTGGACAGAAAAGATCATCAATTGCTCCTTCCTTGGGCCCCACCTCCCTCTGGTGCCTGAACACAGGACATATTCAAGATCTCTGAGGCTGACCAGAAGCCTCACCTGAGGTTGCCAACCCTACCACTGATCCTTCAGTGGGAAGTTAGCATTTTTCTCTTGGCAGATGCTTTCAGGATGGGTTAGTACCTTGGTTGGTGGATATGAACAAATTGTCCTGGATGGTAAAATCCTATTGACCAAATTCAGCCCCACCCTTCTTGAAGGAGGAGGGCCTGTTTGAACACCAGCAGGGTTCAACACACTCCAATACTTTGGCCACCTCATGCGAAGAGCTGATTCATTGGAAAAGACCCTGATGCTGGGAAAGATCGAGGGCAGGAGGAGGGGGACAACAGAGGATGAGACGGTTGGATGGCATTGACTCAATGGACTCGATGAGTTTGAGTAAACTCCAGGAGATGGTGAAGGACAGGGAAGCCTGGCACGTTGTAGTCCATGGGGTCGAAAAGAGTCAGACACAACTTAGTGATTGAACAACAACAAGTCTTCAACCTGCAGCATTTCAGTGTGGCTTTGATACCGTAAATGCCAGGTTCAGATTCCTTGGATTCAGATTCTGGCTCTGCCACTATCTTTGAAGGAGTTTTTTAAACAGTCTCTTCCTCAGTTTCCACATCAGTAAATGAATCCTCCCCATAAATAACCATCTGATAGGATGGTTGTGAGGAATGATGGAAATAATCCATATAAACCACTTGGCTGAGAGCCTGGCATAGTGAATGCAGTCTGTATTAACTGTTTTTATTAGTTTGGATTTCGGCTGCTTGAGTGGACAGCTCAGATATGTCCAGCTGCTGCCTGCCAGGAGCTGAATTAATCAGGATGCTTTCAGCAAGGAGCAGAACACTTGACCCACAGCAACTTATGCAATAAAGACATCTATCATCTCATGTCTTGAGAAGCTGAACTTAGCATGGGCTCTGGGGTTGGTTGATTCAGGGTCCCGGGATGGTCATCAAGGACACACTGTCTCTGTCTCTCTTGCCCACCCCAGCGAGTGGGTGGCTGGATCTTCGGGCTGGTTCCCGTTGTGGGTAGTGTCCACATGTCTGTTCTCTGTGTCTGCATCTCTGTTTGCTGCCCTGCAAATAGTTTCATCAATACCATCTTCCTAGATTCCACATATATGTGTTAATACACGATATTTGTTTTTCTCTTCCTGACTTACTCTGTATAATAGGCTCTAGGTTCATCCACCTCATTAGAATTGATTCAAATGTGTTCCTTTTTATGACTAATATTCCATTGTATATATGTATATACCACATCTTCTTTATCCATTCCTCTGTCAATGGACATCTAAGTTGCTTCCATGTCCTAGCTATTGTAAATACTGTGGCAGTGAACATTGGGGTACATGTGTCTTTTTCTATTATGGTTTCTTTAGGGTATATGGTGGAGTGGGAAATGGCAACCTGCTCCAGTATTCTTGCCTGCAGAACCCTATGTATGGAGGAGCCTGGTGGGCTACAATCCATGGGGTCGCAAGGAGTTGGACACAACTGGGCGACTTCACTTTCACTTTAGAGTATATGGAAGGCAGAGTTCTTATGTCATGGAGGCAAAGGCAGAAAGGCCGAGAGTCCTGTCCTTGACCTTGGGGAGAGGACTCAAGTCCCAACTCCATGACTAGGGGATGGTGCTGGGGACGTGCAAACTGATGGGAATGGAAATGCTGTGCAGGCTGGGAGCAGCTGTGCGCACCTGATGGATGGCTATTATAAATACACAGCAGCATCCTTCTGTTGTTCTCCATTTATAGTCTGACTGTTATGTGGGAGCTGACAGATATAGAGAAGACAGCCTGGATGTGTACTAAAGACATTTCTCATTCACCTGGTCTAAAAGTATCCTCCCCAAGACAGACACCCAGCTCCACTGATTAAGCAACAAGAGTAACAATAATTATGACACTTATGGCCCCTGAATGTTTTATGTCTTCAAAGTGCTCTATGATTTCATTTGATGTCTGGAAGCGGGTGATGGTCTGAAGCTCAGAATCCTTCTGTGTAGACTGTCTGACACCTCCTTGTGATGTATTTGCCCCCTGCAGCTGGGCAAGGGGTGGAGGGGCTAAGCTGGTCTCTTCCTCTCCCTGGCTTCCTCACACACAGTTGCCCATTTCCCTTTAATGGCTGCTGTTTTGTTTGAAAATAACTACTTCAAGCTCAGCCCAGACGATCTGTCTCTGACATTGTCTCCTCGACTGATTTCCCTAATGTCAATACCATATCAAATTCTTCCCGGGCTAGAAAGATAAGAACCAGGGGTATATTTAATGTGGGAAGGGACGCTGAGTATAGAACTCCTGCTTTTGCTAAAACTCAGAGTTTAGCAAAAGATGTTTGACAAGAGGGGAAGGGAAAAATGTAGCCTCGAGTCCTTAAAAAATTCTCCTTTCCTAGAAAGCACTTGGAGCTGCTCTCTTTAGAGCTTCAGGTCTCCTGGGTGACAACTTAATGACTGCTCCATCGGTGTGACCCCCTGCCGCCCTACCCTGTGTAATACTTTACCAAACATGCTGCGTCCTTTCTCCAACCCACCTGGCTTCATTTCACTGCAAAAACCAGGGCACAGACTCTGGCGGCTTCTGACAGGCTTCTTCCTTCCACACCTGTCGGTACCAAAATGCCAAATGGACTGGCACGTCAGGTGATGGAGTAGGTCTAAGTGCTGCTATCTCAGGAAGCTGGGGTATTTTGAAGAGCAGAAGTCTGACATTGAAATCCCAGTCTTTTACTAGTGGGCTGTGTGACTCTGGGTAACTTATACAACCTCTCTGAGCCTCTGTGTAAAATTCTGATAATTATTCACTCTGTCTTCTGGGTCATCAATTCCTGGATGCTTGGAAGGCTCAGGAGAGCAGTCATCAACAAGCTGTGCAGACTGGCCTAGACCAGAGCCCTCATAGAGGGCACGGGGGAAGCCAAGCCCAGCTGCTTTCTGCCTCCAGGCTTCTTCTGGTTATGAACCTGCTTAGTGATCTGGGAGGCGCTACGGCAGTGAGCCCCCCTGTTTATTACCCACAATGAATCTGCTGGGCCCCAGGTTTCTAGGTAAATCTCACTGGGCTGGTGCTTGTACATAAGAATACAATTTGTTCTTTCCTTGGTTCTCTAGTTCCTCCCTAGTGCCCTTGCTGAGAATCCCACAGGGCTGCCAACTCAGGTTCGTGGAAACCACACCCCAGTTTCCTATCTCTGTAATGGGGCGGGGTTCCTATAGAGGGCAGGCGGTGGGGTTGGGGATGGGGTGGGGGATTGGGTTCCAAACAATGTCATTCAGGGCCTTCCCTGTCTTTCATGAGTGGTGACTATTACCATGTTCCATTTTGAAAAGAATGCCAAGTGTTTACATCTTATTAGCTCTTGAAGAAGCCAAGTAATGTTCAGAGTGGCTTTGGGACTTCCCCTGGTGGTCCAGTGGCTGAGACTCCATACTTCTACTCCAGGGTTCCATCCCTGATCGGGGAACTAAGATTCCGCTTGCAGGGGCCAGACAACCAGAGATGCTGCAGGGCTGTGACAGTGCTGGCTTGTCGGGCAGCTGGGAGCACTGCCTTGAAAACACCAACATAAAGTGAATTCTGAGCATGAAAGAGTTGGATGACACAGAGCACTGAATTTCTTTGTTTGGAGTACAAGTTATCACCCTTTCTGAAGCACGTTTCACTTCAGTTCAGTCGTGTCCTACTCTTTGCGACCCCACGGACTGCAGCATACCAGGCTTCCCTGTCCATCACCAACTTCCGAAGCTTGCTTGTAAACCAAGCATGTTTACAAGTTCTGTATGCAAATGATCTGATGGTGAACAGCAGACAGTAATGGGATGTGAAAACCAGTCCTCCACACACTGCTGCAAATAAACAGCTGCCTTCTCTTCCCCCCAAAATGCTCTGCCCATAATTAAATGTACATCTGCCCCAGCAACACAAATGGCATCTATGCCTCTTATGGACCTTTCTACTTGAAATACTTCCTCCTTGCAGATTTTACTTTGATTATGAAGCAGAAGTTACCAAGTGTCTATGTGCTGCCTTCCTATCAATCTGCATTACTGTGGTTTGGAGTCATGTTTGTAGGGCATGGACTCTATCAAGGTGATGTATTTAAGTTTACATCCCTGCAAACTACCTAGATGGTGACTGTCCACATTTGGTGTTTGATATTCTGCTCTTTCACCTGCTAGTTTATCCCATTTCACATGAAATGGGGGCTTCCCAGGTGACTCAGTAGTAAAGAAACTGCCTATCAATGCAGGAGACTTGGGTTAGATCCCTGGGTTGGGAAGATCCCCTGGAGAAGGAAATGGCTTGCCATTCCAGTATTCTTGCCTGAAGAATCCGATGGACATTGGAGCCTAGAGGGCTACAGTCCATGGGATTGCAAAGAGTTGGACATGAATGAGTGACTGAGCACACACTGAGAACACACAAAGGTGAAGTGGATGCAAAGAGAGTATTTGCAAAGTGGCTGCTGCTGCTGCTGCTAAGTCGCTTCAGTTATGTCCAACTCTGTGCGACCCCATAGATGGCAGCCCACCAGTCTCCTCTATCCCTGGGATTCTCCAGGCAAGAATCCTGGAGTGGGTTGCCATTTCCTTCTCCATTGCAAAGTGGAGGTGGAACCATAATCGTATTTGGCAAGTATTGATGTGTGCAAGACGAGTATTCTACAAGATTGATCCAACAAGTTCCCTAAACCCAGAGACTGCAATACTGGGTGTAAAATCTATTTAGCTTTTGAAAAGTAAAGTGGTTGGCAGTGTTAAGGTGTGCATTGCTCACTTGTTTGGCCAACCTAAAATAGAATACCCCTATGTATTTAGCTTTTCTCCGTAGAATCCTTCTGTACATGCTGAAGCCAGAGAGAAGATGATGACTCTGACAAAACCTGAAGAACAGCATAATAAAAGTGTCCACTTTCTTGGCCTGTAGTGGGTAAATCCTAGCTAAGGACAGCCTTTCAGTAAAGAAGAGAAAACAGTAGCAGCTTAAGAGCTGGTGATTCTGGTGCACCATGAACTTTCCCGCTGGACTCAGGCTAGTAGAGTTGACTGATGAACTGTCAGCAGAGCAAACCGGCATGAGGAGTGGCTGACGTCAGTGTGGTCCGTGTGTGCTTAGGTTCTAACTGCAAGTTCTGGAAATCCCTTTTTTATGCACTGCATTACCTGTGGTAAAAGTATCTTTCCGGCGGTTATCTAGTTTAGTACTTTTGATTATTGGGAACTTGAGACTTATGTATTTTTTCTGAATATAATGCTAAAGGTAAGTTGCATTCATTTAAACTAGTGAAGTAGGCAGAATTCAGTGCTATCTATGAATTTTAAGGCTTCCCTGTGGCTCCCATGGTAAAGAATCTGCCTGTAATGGGGGAGACCTAGGTTCTATCCCTGGGTCCAGAAGATCCCCCTGGAGAAGGGAATGGCAACTCATTCTGGTAATCTTGACTGGAGAATCCCATGAACAGAGGAGTTTGGCAGGCTGCAGTCCAAGGGGTTGAAAAGAGTCAGCTCATGACTGAGAGACTAATGCATGAATTTTTTTTAATTTTAAAATTAATTAATTTATTTTAATTGGAGGCTAATTACTTTACAATATTGTGGTGTTTTTTGCCACACATTGACATAAATCAGCCATGCTGCACATGTGTCCCCCATCCTGAACCCCTCTCCCACCTTCCTCCCCATCCCATCCCTCAGGGTTGTCCCAGTGCACCAGCTTTGAGTGCCCTATTTCATGCATAGAAGTTGGACTGGTCATCTATTTCACATATGGTGATATACATGTATCATTTCTATTCTCTCAAATCATCACACCCTTGCCTTCTCCCACAGACCAAAATTCTGTTCTTTATGTCTGTGTCTCTTTTGCTGTTTCACGTATAAGGTCATCATTACCATCTTTCTAAATTCCATGTGTATGTGTTAATATACTGTATGGGTGGTTTTCTTTCTGACTTATTTCACTCTGTATAGTAGGCTCCAGTTCCATCCACCTCATTACAACTGTTTCAAATGTGTTCTATTTAATAGCTGAGTAATATTCCATCGTGTATATGTACCACAGCTTTCTTATCCAGTCGTCTGATGCTGGACATCTAGTATGCTTTCATGTCCTAGCTATTGTAAACAGTGCTGCGATGAACACTGGGGCACACATGTCTCTTTCATTTCTGGTTTCCTTGGTGTGTATGCCCAGCAGTGGGATTGCTGGGTCATAGGGTAGTTCTATTTCTAGTTTTTTAGGGAATCTCTGGAGCTTCCCTGGTGGCACAGACGGTAAAGCATCTGCCCACAATGAGGGAGACCCGGATTTGATTCCTGGGTTGGAAAGACCCCCTGGAGAAGGAAATGGCAATCCACTCCAGTACTCTTGCCTAGAAAATTCCATGGATGGAGGAGCCTGGTGGGCTACAGTCCATGGGGTCGCAAAGAGTCGGACACGACTGAGCGACTTCACTTCACTTCACTTAAGGAATCTCCACACTGTTCTCCATAGTGGCTGTACTAATTTGCATTCCCACCAACAGTGTAAGGGGGTTCCCTTTTCTCCACACCTCTCCAGCATTTATAGTTTGTAGACTTTTTGATAATAGCCATTCTGACCAGCATGAGATGGCACCTCATTGTGGTTTTGATTTGCATTTCTCTGATAATGAGTGATATTGAGCATCTTCTCATGTGTTTGTTAGCCATCTGTATGTCTTCCTTGGAGAAATGTAAGTTTAGTTCTTTGGCCCATTTTTTGATTGGGTCATTTATTTTTCTGGTATTGAGCTGCACGAGCTGCTTGTATATTTTGGAGATGAATTCTTTGTCAGTTGCTTCATTTACTGTTATATTCTCCTATTCTGAAGGCTGTCTTTTCACCTTGCTTATAGTTTCCTTCATTGTGCAAAAACTTTTAAGTTTAATTAGGTCCCATTTATTTATTTTTGCTTTTATTTCTGTTACTCTGGGAGCTGGGTCCTAGAGGATCTTGCTGTGATTTATGTCAGAGAGTGTTTTGCCTGTGTTTTCCTCTAGGAGTTTTATAGTTTCTAGTCTTATATTTAGATCTTTAATCCATTCTGAGTTTATCTTTGTGCATGGTGTTAGAAAGTGTTCTAGTTTCATTCTTTTACAAGTGGTTGACCAGTTTTCCCAGCACCACTTGTTAAAGAGATTGTCTTTTCTCCATTGTATATTTTTGCCTCCTTTCTCAAAGATAAGCTATCCATAGGTGCATAGATTTATCTCTGGGCTTTCTATTTTGTTCCACTAATCTACATTTCTGTCTTTGTGCCAGTACCATACTGTCTTGATGACTGTAGCTTTGTAGTATAGTCTGAACTCAGGCAGGTTGATTCCTCCAGTTCCATTCTTTCTCAAGTTTGCTTTGGCTATGTGAGTTTTATTGTATTCCATACAAACTGTGAAATTATTTGTTCTAGTTCTGTGAAAAATACCATTGGTAGCTTGATAGGGATTGCATTGAATACAGATTGCTTTGGGTAGTATACTCATTTTCACTATATTGCTTCTTCCGATCCATAGCATGGTATATTTCCCCATCTATTTGTGTCATTATTGATTTCTTTTATCAGCGTTTTACAGTTTTCTATATATAGGTCTTTTGTTTCTTTAGGTAAATTTATTCCTAAGTATTTTATTCTTTTCGTCACAATGGTGAATGGGATTGTTTCCTTAATTTCTCTGTTTTCTCATTGTTAGTGTATAGGAATGCAAAGGATTTCTGTGTATTAATTTTATGTCCTGCAACTTTACTATAGTCATTGATCAGCTCTAGTAATTTTCTGGTGGAGTCTTTAGGGTTTTCCATGTAGAGAATCATGTCATCTGCAAACAGTGAGAGTTTTACTTCTTCTTTTCCAATCTGGATCCCTTTTATTTCTTTCTCTTTTTGATTGCTGTGGCTAAAACTTCCAAAACTATGTTGAATAGTAGTGGTGAGAGTGGGAACCCTTGTCTTGTTCCTGACTTTAGGGAAATGCTTTCAATTTTTCACCATTGAGGGTAATGTTTGCTGTGGGTTTATCATATATGGCTTTTATTATGTTGAGGTATCTTCCTTCTATGCCTACTTCCTGGAGAGTTTTTTTTTTTTTAATCATAAATGGGTGTTGAATTTAGTCAAAGGCTTTCTCTGAATCTGTTGAGATAATCGTATGGTTTTTATCTTTCAATTTCTTAATGTGGTATATCACATTGATTGATTTGCAAATATTGAAGAATTCTTGCATCCCTGAGATAAAGCCCACTTGGTCATGATGTATGATCTTTTAAATATGTTGTTGGAGTCTGTTTGCTAGAATTTTGTTGAGGATTTTTGCATATATGTTCATCAGTGATGTTGGCCTGTAGTTTTCTTTTTTTGGTGGCTTCTTTGTCTGGTTTTGGTATTAGGGTGATGTTGGCCTCATAGAACGAGTTTGGGAGTTTACCTTCCTCTGCAATTTTCTGGAAGAGTTTGAGTAGGCTAGGTATTAGCCCTTCTTTAAACTTTTGATGGAATTCACCTGTGAAGCCGTCTGGTCCTGGGCTTTTGTTTGTTGGAAGATTTTTGATTACAGTTTCAATTTCCATGCTTGTGATGGGTATGTTAAGATTTTCTATTTCTTCCTGGTTCAGTTTTAGAAGGTTATACTTTTCTAAGAGTTTGTCCATTTCTTCCAAGTTGTCCATTTTATTGGCATATAGTTGCTGATAGTAGTCTCATGATCCTTTGTATTTCTGTGTTGTCTGTTGTGATTCCTCCATTTCATTTCTAATTTTGTTGATTTGATCCTTCTCCCTTTTTTTCTTGATGTGTCTGGCTAATTGTTTGTCTATATTATTTATCTTCCCAAAGAACCAGCTTTTAGTTTTGTTGATTTTTCCTATAATCTCCTTTGTTTCTTTTTCATTTATTTCTGCTCTAATTTTTTTTTTATTTCTTTCCTTCTACTAACCCTGGGGTTCTTCATTTCTTCTTTTTCTAGTTGACTTAGGTGTAAATTTAGGTTATTTATTTGATTTTTCGGGTGTTTCTTGAGGTAAACTTGTATTGCTATGAACCTTCCCCTTAGCACTGCTTTTACTGAATCCCATAGGTTTTGGGTTGTCATGTTTTCATTTTCATTTGTTCCTATGCATATTTTGATTTCCTTTTTTATTTATTCTGTGATTTTTTGATTATTCAGAAGTGTGTTGTTTAGCCTCCACATGTTTGTATTTTTAATAGCTTTTTTTTCCTGTAGTTGACATCTAATCTTTCTGCATTGTGATAAGAAAAGATGCTTGAAATGATTTCAATTATTTTTTAAAAATTTACCAAAGCTAGATTTATGGCCCAAGATGTGGTCTATCCTGGAGAATGTTCTGTTCTATGTGCACTTGACAAAAAGGTGAAATTCATTGCTTTGGGGTGAAATGTCCTATAGATATCAATTAGGTCTAACTGGTCCATTATTTCATTTAAAGTTTTTGTTTCCTTGATAATTTTCTGTTTGGTTGATCTATCCAAAGGTGTGAGTGGGGTGCTAAAGTTTCCCACTATTATTGTGTTACTGTTAATTTTCTCTTTCATAATTGTTAGCATTTGCCTTGTGTATTGAGGTGCTCCTATGTTGGGTTTATATATATTTATAATTGTTATATCTTCTTCGTGGATTGATCCTTTGATCATTATGTAGTGTCCTTCTTTGTCTCTTTTCATACTCTTTATTTCAAAGTCTATTTTATCTGATATGAGTATTGCTACTCCTGCTTTCTTTTGGTCTCCATTTGCATCAAATATCTTTTTTCCAGTTCTTCACTTTCAATGTGTATGTGTCCCTTGGTTTGAGGTTGGTCTCTTGTAGACAGCATATATAGGGGTCTTGTTTTTGTATCCATTTAGCCAGTCTTTGTCTTTTGGTTGGGGCATTTGACCCATTTACATTTAAGATAGTTATTGATAAGTATGATCCCATTGCCATTTACTTTGCTGTTTTGGGTTTGAGTTTATAAACCTTTTCTGTGTTTCCTGTCTAGAGAAGATCCTTTAGCATTTGTTGAAGAGCTGGTTTGGTGGAGCTGAACTCTCTCAGCTTTTGCTTGTCTGTAAAGCTTTTAATTTCTCCTTCATATTTGAATGAGATCCTTGCTGGGTATAGTAATCTGGGTTGTAGGTTTTTCTCTTTCATCACTTTAAGTATGTCCTGCCATTCCCTTCTGGCCTGAAGAGTTTCTATTGAAAGATCAGCTGTTATCCTTATGAGGATCCCCTTGTGTGTTATTTGTTGCTTTTCCCTTGCTGCTTTTAATATTTGTCCTTTGTGTTTGGTCTTTGTTAGTTTGATTAATATGTGTCTTGGAGTGTTTTGCCTTGGGTGTATCCTGTTTGGGATTCTCTGGGTTTCTTAGAATTGGGTGGCTATTTTCTTCCTCATTTTAGGGAAGTTTTCAACTATTATCTCCTCAAGTATTTTCTCATGCCCTTTCTTTTTGTCTTCTTCTTCTGGAACTCCTATGATTTGAATGTTGGGGCATTTAACATTGTCCCAGATTTCTCTGAGTTTGTCCTCATTTCCTTTAATTATTTTTCCTTTTTTCCTCTCTGCTTCATTTATTTCCACCATTCTATCTTCCACCTCATTTATCCTACCTTCTACCTCAGTTATTCTAATGTTGGTTCTCTCCACAGTGCTTTTGATCTCAGTTATTGCATTATTCATTGTTAATTGACTGTTCTTTATTTCTTCTGGGTCTTTGTTAAACATTTATTGCATCTCCTCAGTCCTTGTCTCTGGTCTATTTATCTGTAACTCCATTTTGTTTTCAAGATTTTGAATCATCTGTACTATCATTATTCTGAATTCTTTTTCAGGTAGACTCCATATCTCCTCCTCTTTTGTTTGGTTTGGTGGGCATTTATCATGTTCTTTTGTCTGCTGAATATTTCTCTGCCTTTTCATTTTGTTTAGATTGTTGTGTTTGGGGTGTCCTTTCTGTAGGCTAGAAGTTCATGGCTCCTCTTTATTGTGGAGCCTGCTCCCTGTGGGTGGGGTTGGATTAGTGACTTGCATCGTGTTCTGGTGGATGGAGTTGTATCTCTTTTCTCTGGAGTGCAATGAAGTGTCTAGTAGTGAGTTTTGGGATATCTATGGGTTTGGCATGGCTTTGGGAAGCCTCTCTTTTAATGCTTAGGACTGTGTTTCTGCTTTGCTGGAGAATTAGTGTGGTATGTCTTGCTCTGGAACTTGTTGGTTCTTGGGTGGAACTTGGTTTCAGTGTAGGTATGGAGGCTTTTGTCTGAGTTCTTGTCTATTAATGTTCCCTGGAATCAGAAGTTCTCTGATATTCTCAAGGTTTGGAGTTAAGCCTCCTGCCTCTGGCTTTCAGTCTTATTCTTACAGTAACTTCAAGACTTCTCCATCCATACAGCACAGATGATAAAACATCTGGGTTAATGGTGAAACAATTCTCCATAGTGAGGGACGCCCAGAGAGGTTCACAAAGTTACATGGAGAAGAGAAGAGGGAGAAGGGAGATAGAGGTGACCAGGAGGAGAAGAGGGAGAATCAAAAGGGGAAAGAGCAATATAGCCAGTAATCAATTCCCTAGGGGCTCTCCACAGTTTGGAACACCCAGAGAGATTCACAGAGTTATGTAGAGAAGAGAAGGGGGAGGGAGGAGATAGAGATGACCTGGGGGAGAAAAGGGAGAGTCAGAAGGGGAGAGAGCAATCAAGCCAGTGATCTTTGCTTTTTGCTATTTGTTATCAATTTTGTACCTTTAAGAACCTAATTGTCAGTATCCAAAATGGGTATTAGAGTAGAGGATAGAGTCTCAAAAAAAAAAATATTAAAAATACAAAACAAAATCACAAAAATTATAAAATATATATATGAAATTTGCTTTAAAATAAGGTCTTTTTTGCAAGATAATAGTAGATTATAAAAATGAAAATTAAAGGAGTAATAGAGAAGTTAAATTAAAAAAAATTTTAAAGTGATAATAGTAAAAATATATCTAGGAATTTCTCTTGGAGCTGTTGTGGGAAGTGTGGGGTCAGTTCACTTTCAGATAGTTCCTTGTTCCAGTTTGTACTTGTTCTCAAGGTCTATAGGCCCCTTTCAATTCCTAGTCAATGTTAACTACAGGGTTTTAATCTGTTGCACCAGTCACTTCCAGAGTGGTTCCCACTTTTTTGTTTATTTTGGCTTCCTCTGTTTGCAAGTCTCTTCAGTGTCTAATTTCTGCCCTGACACAAGGGTGTGAAAGTGGTCACTTATTTAGACTCACTTATTCAGTTGTGTTGTGGGGAGGCAGGAACACCTCAAACAAATATCGCTGGCGTGTGTGGGGCGTACTTACATGTATGGACTGGGTTTGCCCCATCTCAAGGCGGCATGTGCTTCCTGGGTCTACAATGCTCAGGCTCCAGGGTGCTCTTCAGGGGCACTGTCCAAAGCGGACCCTGTATTTCGTGCAGCTCCCAGGTCTAAGCCACTCAGGTTCTCGGGTACTCTGCAAGGGCACAGACTCAGTTGGGCATGCGTTTCGTGCCCTACCCAGGTCCGAGCAGCTCAGGCAACCAGATGTTTGGCAAGCACGCTGTCCCACATGGGCCGTGCGTCGCAATCACCTTCCCAGCCCAAGCCACTCGGTTTGCCGGGTGCGCCGCAAGAGCACCGTCTCAGGTGTGCCGTGTGTCTCCTCTGGGGAGCTGATCTCTGAGTGCGACCCTCCTGGCAGATGTCAACCATCCAGGATCCCAGGAAGACGTGGTTAGCAACTGGGAGCCTGCTCACATTTCAGTGGAGGATGCTGGTCTCTGTGACCAAGATTGCAGCAGCCCCTTGCCTTCCGGTTCTGGCTGTCGCACACCTGCCTCTATGCCTCTGGCAGGCGGGAGGGGCCTGTTTGGTATTTGCTCAATCCTTTGTTGTGTGAGCAGGCCAGTCTGCACGTTAGAGCCTCTGGCGGGAAATTTCTCTCTTTTTTTTTTCTCTCTGGCGATCCCACAGTTTAGGTTGCTGTCTCACATTTGCTCCCTCAGATTGTCCTCAGGGTATTCAGTACAGGTCCTTACCCTAAGCACTGATTATGCAGCCCATGCCTCCCTGTCCAGCACCTGCTCGCTGGTGGCCAACACAAGCATCTGGGCTACTTCTCCGCTGGCAGTTGCAGTTAGGCGCTTATTCTGTGGGTTTTTGTTTTTGTTTTTTTTTCTCCTGGTTATGTTGCCCTCTGAAATTCCAAAACTCCCCACAGACCCGCCTGTGAGAGGGTTTCCTACTGTTTGGAAACTTCTCCTCCTTCAGGACTCCCTCCAAAGGATGGGTCTCTGTCCCTAACTCTTTTGTCTCTCTTTTTTGTCTTTTATATTTCGTCCTACCTCCTTTCAAAGAGAATGGGCTGCCTTTCTGGGTGCCTGGTGTCTTACGCCAGCGTTCAGAAGTTGTTTTGTAGAAGTTGCTCAGCATTCAAGTGATCTTTTGATGAATTTGTCGGGGAGAAATTGGTCTCCCCATCCTATTCCTCCGCCACCTTAGGACCACCCTGACACATGAATTTTAAATCAGTGGTTTCAGCTATATGTACGTAAAGATACACAGAAAGAGTATTTTCCATAGTTTATTAGCACTTTTAAGTGGAAGAATATTTAGGGATTGCCCCAGCATTCTAGTGGTTAGGACTCCAAACTTCCAATGCATCAGTTACAGGTTTGATCCCTGGTCAGGGAACTAAGATCCCACAGGCTGCACAGCATGGCTCAAAAAGAAAAAAAAAAAGAAAAACACAAATTATTAATTTAAAAATTGGGAGAACATTTGAACCTCAGTCTTCACTGCTGTCATGGAAGTCCATATTAGGTAAGGGAGAGAAAACCCGAAAATTTGTTTATAGTTTTGTTCCTGTCCTTTAGCCCAAGTGAACTAAGCTACTAGCCCCTAAACACCTCCATCAGGTCTGCATGGGACCAGTGCATGACACTGAATGTCCAGCCACAATTTGGTCCTCTCACCTATGTGTTCAGGCTATCTCTGACATGTGATAACATTTAAGATTGTGTCCTTGACTCAAAGCAGAAGTTAAATTTTATACTAGGGGACACTGCAGAGTTTTGATTTGCATTGTTGTTACACAGAAATGAATTTGTCTACTGTTTCCCTCATTGTGCCAACGAAGTGAACCAGGTATATGTATATGTATATGTATATCCCTTCTCTCCTGAGCCTCCCTCCCACCCCCCACCCTGTTGCCATCCCACCCTTTTAGGTCATCATAGAACAATGAGCTGACATCCTATGGCTGCACATTTAAGTTTTCAAAGCAGTGTTGAAATATTGCATCATTTTTATTTTTTTTAAAACTCAGTTTAAAAAAAAAAGAGTAAGGCGTTTTAAAGACCCTGATTCTGGGAAAGATTGAGGGCAGGAGGAGAAGTGGGTGACAGAAGATGAGATGGTTGGATAGCATCACCGACTCAATGGACATAAGTTTGAGCAAACTCTGGGAGGTAGTGGAAGAGAGGGAAGTGGCATGCTGCAGTCCATGGGGTCGCACAGAGTCAGACACAACTTAGCGACTGAACAAAGTGTTCTTCAAAGAGGCTTCTAAGTATCTTCCTAATTTTGTATATGGGCTTAGGCTTTGTGACGAATGAAAAAGTTGCTATCAAATATGATAAACCTTTGACGAACCTAAAAAAAGATCTAGTTTTAACTGCTGCTTCGTTTGAAGCAAATTCCATGTGTGACAATGATTTATTGAATGCCTGCTTAACACCAGACACCTACCTAGATATGTGAGTGTATCAGCCATTCTCTGGCATGCCCACAGTAGGTCAAGTAGATAGTAATAAACATTTGAAAAATCATATGTATTGGTCACACATGGACACCCGTACTCTCAGGCTTATGTGTTCTCTCTTTTCATTTCTCTCTTGATTTTCTTTTCTTCTCTATATTTTTTCTCTGGCTCAAGGTGCTGACTGCAACCACATACAAGGCCTTGGCAGGAAAGCATATCATCCGTTTGCTCTCAAGTGCTTTGACTGAATACAGGTAGCAGGAGTCAAGGGTACGTGCAACTAGCTTGGGCTTGAGTAACGTGGATCACTTGTTTGCTGACAGTCAATGCCAGTTTTTCAAAACCTGCACCTGATCTCTTTCAGTCATATTTTCTGTATGCTCTTTAAAAACTCCTCTGTGCTAAGGTAACTTATTTTCTGATTAAAAATGAGTGATGGTGAGGAAGTGGACAGGGAGAGGTCGAGACAGAGAGGATGATGTTAATGGGATTTATGAGTTCTTTCACTTTTTCTCGGTCAGCAGGTCCTTTAGCTTGTATCAACTGCTTTACAAACACTTGCTTATTATTTATTCTTCTCAATATCTCCAGCTGAGAAATAGCCTTGTTTCCATTTTGAAGAGGAAGAAATATGTGAAAAGTTGGCAAACATCACTGGCCAGGCAGGCTGATGCAGAATTTGATGAGTCTTCATAGAGACTCAGGGGTTTGTGAGTCCTATCTGTGAACTTCAGACTGGTGTTCCAGGTAATGGGGTGTTAGGTAGGTAATTTTTTTTTTAACTTTGGAGTAGCACATTTTGAAGATGATCTTTATTGGGTAAAACTAGTTTTTGGTGTTTGATCATTAGTCAGGCACCAAATCAATTAATTAAAGCAAGGATTTAGGAAGTTCCCTGGTGGTCCAGTGGTTAAGAATCTGCCTGCCAATGAAGGGAACATGGGTTTCGTCCCTGGTTCAGGAAGATCCCACATGCCTCACGGCAACTAAGCCATGTGACACAACTACTGAATCCCACGCACCCTAGAGCCCGTGCTCTGCAACAAGAGAAGTCACTGCAGTGAGAAGCCTGAGGACCACAGCCGGAGAGTAGCTTCCACTCGCTGAAACTAGAGAAAGGCTGAACACAGCAACAAAGACCCAGTGCAGCCAAAAATAAATAGATAAAATTATTTTAAAAATTTTAAAAAGAATGAGAAGGATATGGCTTAAAGGAAATCTACCTGATAGGTTTGAGTAATGTTAACACAACTGATGTGGTTCCATTCAAATTTTAGAATTATTTTTTATAATTCTATGAAATATGCCATGGAAATTTTACATGGATTGCTTTGAATTTGTGCAAGGATGTTTTAACAATACTAATTCCTCCAATTCATGAGAATGAAATACCTGTCCATATATGTGTGTCTTCTTCAACTTCTTTCATCAGTGTCTTATAGTTTTCAGTGTACAGATCTTTCACCTCCTTGATTAAAATTTATTCCTAGATATTTTATTTTCTGTTGAAATTGTAAATGGGATTGTCTTCTTAATTTGTCTCTCAGATAGTTCATTATTAGTGTATAGAAATGCAACAGATTTCTGTATATTTATTTTGCATCCTGCAGCTCAGCTTTATTGAATTCATTGATTAGTTCTAAGGGGCGTGTGTGTGTGTGTGTTGTGTGTGTGTGTGTATGTGTGTGTGTGTGTGTGTGTGTGTGTGTGGCATCTTTAAGGTTTTCTCTGTATTCCATCCTGGAGAACACGGAGATTCAAAGCAGGGGATGAGTAAGGAAAGCAGCGGAAGAGGGAAAGGAAGAAAAGTCGTTTCAGTGGGAGGTAGCGGTGACTCAGGAACCCAGGATCCTTCTTCTGTTTTATGGCTCTGTTGAACATCAAAGCTCCTCCCATGCCACCTGTGGAAAGGGAGATACGATGAAGCTCTGAGCATAGGAAACACCTTGCTTCCGCCCAGCTGGCTAGAACTCAGCCACATGTCCCATCAATGTGTAAAGGAGGCTGGCAATTGTGGCCTCTGAACCCCCAGAAAGATAAGGAAGTGGGGTAGGAAAGTCCGCGGCACGCCCTTACTCCAAGAACCATCCCAACAGATGAGGTTATATCAGTCGAGACTATGAAACTTCTACTCCCTTTGACAGATGATGTCATCTGGTGACATCATCTGATGTTGGTTATGGCTGAGATCTCAGACCTCAGAATCCCTTATCTGAGCAGCCTGTGGGCCTCTAGGATCTCTGACATGGCTGTGTTCTCGGCTGGTTCCAGCAGTGGGTGAGAGCTTCAAAACTCCTTTCAGTAAAAAGTATCATTGTATTCTTCAAAAGGAAGCTAAAAACTAATTTCCCCCACTTTAGTGAAACAAAAACAAGACATGATTACTCTATGAGCTACTCTTCAACACTCAGCCAAGAACAGCAACTCAGGAGAAGTCCCTGAATCCTGCCATGCCTCAGATTCATAAAACTGGGAAAAACAGAACTGAGTGGCATGCTCTAGCCAGGCAGGTGTAGTGAAATAGGAAAGCAAGCCAGGTGCGCAATGTTGGAGGTGGTACCTACATGAGCAATTCATAAAATCGTGGCAATTAATTTTTTTAAATGTCTGGGAGGCCAAACACAGCAATAGCTGCAAACTACATACCTACCAATGTGGGACCTCTGCTTTACAAAACCTTTGCCTGTCTCTCTTACCAGGTTCCTTGAATCTCAGGCTATTTTAGACTAGCTGAAAGACAACCGTTTTCTAAGGTAGAGCAGTAGTTTCTCAGCAGGCGGTCTCCTGTGAACACCACTTCAGACAAGTTCATCTTGAGCCCAAGAAGATGATCAGCTAAACATCTGTCCCTGGCAGCCCCAACAGCTGCACACGCTTCCATTCAAACATCGTCCATATGGGCGTCATTTGCCTGCAAATTGACCCTCAGGGTCTGGATGAGAAAAGAGGTTGCCAAGTGGTGTGGAAGGAGTTCACAGGGGATATCTTGAGAGGAAACTCCCATCTGTTCATGGACCATAGGTTTCCACAGACATAGCTCTGAGTGACCAGCTCTGACGATGGTGCAGGCAGACTGGCTTAACTCCTGAGGTTCATGGTGGATGTCCACAAACCCAGCCAACACTGCACGTGATCACTGCATTAATGTGAACCTGAGGACTGGAGGACCTGAAAGAGGAACCCAGATGGCGGATGGTAGGAACTGCAAGGGTTATTAAGGGTGTGTATGTGTTAGTCGCTCAGTTGTGTCTGACTCTTTGCGACCCTAGTATAGCCCGCCAGGCTCCTCTGTCTGTGGGATTTCCCAGGCAAGAATACTGGAGTGGGTTGCCATTTCTCCTCCAGGGGATCTTCCTGATCCAGGGATAGAACCCAGGTCTCCCGAATTACAGGCAGATTCTTTACCATCTGAGCCAACAGGGAAGCCAATTATAGATATTGTTTAAGGTTAAAAAAAGAGAGAGGACAGTAAATATATAGTTTCTCATATTTTTGAAGGGGCTTCCCCAGGGCCTCACGGGGTAAAGAATCTGCCTGTAATGCAGGAAACACAGGAGACTCGGATTCAATCCCTGGGTTGGGAAGATCCCCTGGAGGAGGAAGTGGCAACCCATTCCAGTATTCTTGCTTGGGAAATCCCATGGACAAAGGAGTCTACTAGACTACAGTCCATGGGGTTTCAAAGAGTCCGATAGGACTGAGCGACTGGACACTCACACACACATTAAAAAAAAGAGAGAGAAAGAGTTAGGTCCAGTCCTCTCAGGTGGAGCTGTGATTCCTGATCCTAATGTGCTCCAGCCTCTAGGGGGAGCTCAAGATGACACACAGGTAGGACCTGGAGAGAAAAACTGAGGGTTCAAAGGCAAGGTTGTGTGACTGGAGCATTCTCTTAGGGGCAAAGTGTTCAGGGACAGAGGTTTGTTTAAATTCTATTTCTTTTTAGATTGTTTCACTCTCATTCACCAGTGCCCAGTGTCCTTGCTCTCTCATTTGCTGTTGGAGACAAAAGGGGGGCAAATGTTGTATGTTATGCCCTCATAGGGTAAGGGTCAAGAAGCAGCAGTTAGAACCACACATGGAACAACAGACTGGTTCCAAATTGGGAAGTAAGTAAGTCAAGGCTGTATATTGTCACTGCTTATTTAACTTATATGCAGAGTACATCATGTGAAATGCTGGGCTGGAAAGCATAAGCTGGAATCAAGATTGCTGGGAGAAATATCAATAACCTCAGATATGCAGATGACACCATCCTTATGACAGAAAGCAAAGAGGAACTAAAGAACCTCTTGATGAAAATGAAAGGGGATAGTGAAAAAACTGGTTTAAAACTCAACATTCAAAAAACAAAGATCTTGACATGCAGTCCCATCATTTCATGGCAAATAGATGGGGAAACAATGGAAACAGTGACAGACTTTATTTTCTCTGGCTTCAAAATCACTGCAGATGGTGACCACAGCCGTGAAATTAAAAGCTCCTTGAAAGAAAAGCTATGATCAACCTAGACAGCATGTTAAAAGGCAGAGACATTACTTTGCTGACAAAGGCCCATCTAGTCAAAGCTATGGTTTTTTCCAGGAGTCATGTATGGATGTGAGAGTTGGACCATAAAGAAAATTGAGCACTATTCGAATTGATGCTTTTGAACTGT
This sequence comes from Muntiacus reevesi, assembly GCF_963930625.1. Taxonomy (NCBI): domain Eukaryota; kingdom Metazoa; phylum Chordata; class Mammalia; order Artiodactyla; family Cervidae; genus Muntiacus; species Muntiacus reevesi. Next base: position 24,023,420 of record NC_089263.1, on the reverse strand, counting down.
GGTGTTGGAGAAGACTCTTGAGAGTCCCTTGGACAGCAAGGTGATCAAATCAGTCAATCCCAAAGGAAATCAGTCCTGAATATTCATTGGAAGGATTGATGCTGAAGCTCCAATACTCTGGCCACCTGATGTGAAGAGCTGACTCGTTGGAAAAGACTCTGATGCTGGGAAAGATTGAAGGCAGGAGCAGAAGGGGACAACAGAGGATGAGATGGTTGGATGGCATCACCTACTCGAAGGACATGAGTTTGAGCAAGCTCTGGGAGTTGGTGATGGACAGGGAAGCCTGTCGTGCTGCAGTCCATGGGATCACAGAGTCATACACGACTTAGTGACTGAACTGAATTGAACTGATGCCATAGTAGACATGCCTGCATCTCCACCAGAGCAGGGCAGACAGATGCTGGTAAAAATGACAACTCTGATGACAGAGTCTTACTGCGTGTAGCAAGTCTGCAGCCCAAGGAATTTTAAAAGCAGCTATTTTCAACAGTGGCCTGTAAATACACATCTTAAATAGCAGATCTCGCACATGGCCCAACACTGAATCTATTAAAACAGGAAGGCTTTTTTTTTTTTATTATTAAAGTTTATTTATTTATTGGGAAATTGTTGCTTTACAGCATTATGTTAGTTTCTTCTGTACAACAATATGAATCAGCTATATGTATATATATATCCTGGAGGAGGAAATGGGAACCTACTCCAGTATTCTGGCCTGGAGAATTACATGGACAGAGGAACCTGGTGGTCTTAAGTCCATGGGGTCACTGAGTCAGACATAACTGAGTAACTTAGTTCACACGCATATATACATCCCCTCTCTCTTGAGTCTCCCTCCCATTGTCCATCCCACCCTCTAGGTCATCAGAGAGCACTGAGCTGAGCTCCCTGTGCTACACAGCAGCTTCCCCCTAGCTCTCTATTTTACACACAGTGGTATATATATGTCAATGCTACTCTCTCAATTTATCCCACACTCCCTTCCTCCCTGTATCCACAAGTCCATTCTCTAGGTCTGTGTCTCTATTCTTACCCTGCAAACAGGTTCGTCTGTACCATTTTTCTAGATTCCATAGCTACATGAGTTAATGTATGATATTAAATCTGTTTATGACTTACTTTACTCTGTGTGGCAGACTCTAGGTCCATTCACATCTCTGCAAATGACCCAACTTCATTCCTTTTTATGTCTGAGACTTTACTAATGCTGCTTTGGCTTAAAAAAAAGAAAGAAAGAAAGCTTTGTGTGGTAGCCGCAGTGCAGAATTCCAGTCCCATATCAGTAACATCTGCTGATTCTGCTTTCTGAACAAAGTAATCAATCCCCGCTGGAGGCTACAGTGCAGAAAAGGAAGCATGCTGGTTGGGAGGCTCTGCTTCCTGACCTCAGTGATGTGACCTCAGATGCCATAGAATGCGCTTCACCCCCTGCTGGAAGCATAGAGAAGTTCTCCAAGGGGACCCCTGCTCCGCCTTTCTGGAGCCTTAATGCTGCTGCTGTTTAGTTGCTCATTCATGTCTGACTCCTTGTGACCCCATGGACTGTAGCCCTCCAGGCTCCTCTGTCTATGGGATTTCCCAGGCAAAAATACTGGAGTGGGTTGCCATTTCTTCCTCCAGGGGATCTCCCCAACCCAGGGATCAAACCTGCGTCTCCTGCATTGGCAGGCAGATTCTTTACCACTGAGCCACCCAGGACTACTCCTAACGACTGACTGTCTCAGGATTCAGAGCTGGATTCAGAACTTGAATCTATGAGTCAGAGCTTCCTAGGTGATGTGCCTGCCCATTTGGACAACACTCCTGGATCTGGGAGCACCTATCAGAAGCAGTACCCATCCTGGTGTCTGGAAAATGATCTATAGCATGTACTCGAGCAGCCTGGTTTTGACATTTTATTAATCATAATGTCAGATAATCTAAAATGATAATGTATTTGTGATAGGGCTCAACATTTCCAATTTTCTAAGTAAACATTTTGGGGGTTGACTTGAGGCTTCATTTTTTAAAATAATGCTATTCTCTGGGGAATTTCTTCTGTTTTATTTCCTTTTTTTAAAGCCCAAATTGCAATTTAAATCTGTGCACATATAAGGAATTCCAAGAAGATACCATTACACAGAGGCAGGAACTACTATTATTGCTTTGGATCTGGGAGGAGAAAGGAATTATTTCAAATGGCATATCTGTATGTAATCAATGAGTGTGAATTTTGATTGTTTTTCACCTTTTTAAGAGGTCTCCTGCATGCTTTGTATTGCAAAGTATTTTCACAAATACTGTCACCTTTAACTTCATCTTCAAAACATGTCTGTGTAATAGATATTGTTATCTTTATCATATGAATTAAGAGATCAGTAAGTTTCAGAAAGAGACAGCTTTCCTTTTCTCTGTTTCCTACCAGCATTCATATACTCCTTCATCCATTGCTTTGATTGGCCACCAGCTTTGGGTGTCTGTCTTCTATGTACCCAGGCTTGAGTTAAACATGGTGCTTGCCTTTGAGGACTTACTCATCTGATGGAGAAGTCAGAGGGCAATCAAGAATGTCAACTCAATATGCTAAGATAATTGAGACTGATTTTTTTAATTCTAAACTGTTATTTCACATGCATCCATTGAGCGCTTATTTAAGTGCAATTCCATAAGAGATATGAAAGTGAGTAAGACATGGACACCTCTGTTAAGTATCCCAATGTAGCTGGTGAGGGGCATAGAAAGATAATACATCTTCAGCTGCATGCAAGAAACATTCCTGTCTGTCCATAATGCGACTTAGTTCTGTTTTGGCTCACATCATGGGAGAGCCAAGGAAACTTGACCTCAGTCAAGGGTAGTGTCAAGAGTCTTGCATGTCGATAGGTGCTGGGGTGAAGAGTTTTGATGGTGGGTCCACACTCAGGTAGCGCTAGTGGTAAAGAACCCACCAACTAATGCAGAAGACTTTAGAGACACAGGTTTGATACTTGGGTTGGGAAGATCCCTTGGAGGAGGACATGGCAACCCATTCCCGTATTCTTGCCTGGAGAATCCCATGAACAGAGGAGCCTGGCGGTCTGTGGTTCATAGGGTCACAGAGAGTTGGACATAACTGATGTGACTTAGCACTTATGCAGGCAAGAGCAGAGTCATCTTTTATTCCTGTTCAAATGGTCCCTTTATAAGTTGTTTCCATGTCATACTTGGGGGATTGGGGACATTTCCACTCCTTCTGTCCACAGGTGTATGCTTGTGGAGGTGTGGGGAAGTTGCCAAGGATGTCTTTAGGAGGCTAGATAAGGTTTCATCTACTTTACTGTTGTTCAGTTGCTAAGTCAAGTCCAACTCTTTGCAACCCCATGAACTGCAGCATGCTAGGCTCTTCTGTCTTCCACTATCTCCCTGGAGTCTGCTCAGACTCATGTTAATTGAGTCAGTGTTGCTATCTAACCATCTTGCCCTCTGTTGCCCTCTTTTCCTTTTACCATCAGGGTCTTTTCCAATGAGTCGGGTCTTCATCTACTTAGATGCACTCTATATCATTCTGTCTCTGGGAACTGGCTGCCTCCTCAAAGAGACAAATAATTTATGGTACTTGTTAAAAATGGTAAGGAAGACTTTACTCAAGGTAGGATTTTTAAGAGTTTTTTTAAAAATAGTTTTTTTTTAAAGAGTTTATTTATTTTATTTAGGCTGCACTGGGTCTTCACTTTGGCACTCGGGTTTTGTTGTCCTGTGGCATGTGGGATCTTAGTTCCCTGACCAGGAATTGAACCCTCCCTGCATTGGAAGACAGGGTCTTAACCACTGGACCATGAAGGAAACCCCACTACAACGGCTTTTGCAGGGGAGGAAGACTGGGTTCATCTATGAATATAATAAGGGCAAGTGGAGATTTATAACCAAAGAGCAGGTAAGGGCTATAGATGGAAAATTACTAAGACGAAATAGCAGAATTAAGGAAGATCCTGTCTAAACCAACTTGACAGGATATTTGCTGAGGGCAGGCCAGGGCAATAAGCTCTCAAGGGTGAAAAGCAAGGATTTTGATCAGATAGGATCAAGGATGGGGGATTTTCTTTAAACTAAACTGGCAAGATTCTTGCTAAAATTGGAATAAGCAGGCCAGGAACTGAGCTCAAGGTTAGAATGAGGATTCAGAGGAGCCTGACTCAAGTTTGGTGAAGCAGGAAGTCTTTGTCACCTCCTGACTCCTCTCTGGTGGAATCCTTTTTCTCCTCTTCCTTTTTTTAAAAATTATTTTTATTTTTCATTAAAGTATAGTTGCCTTACAATTCTCTGTTGGTTTCTGCTGTAAGGCAGATTGAAAAAACTATAGGTATACATATATCCTGTCTCTCTTGAGGCTCCCTCCCTGCCTGCCCTCCCCCCTACCCCCGGCCCAGGTCATCAGAGAGCATGAAGCTGAGCTCCCTGTGCTATACAGCAGCTTCCATCTAGCTATCTATTTTACAATGGTAGTGTATATGTCAGTGCTTTGGGTTGTTGTTCAGTCGCTCAGTCATGTCCAACTCTTTGCGACCCCCATGGCTGTAGCACACCGGGTTTCCCTGTCCTTCTTTATCTCCCAGAGTTTGCTCAAACTCATGTCCATTTAGTCAGTGATGCCATCCAACCATCTCATCCTCTGTCACCCCCTTCTCCTCCTGCCCTCACTCTTTCGCAACATCAGGGTCTTTTCCAATGAGTCGGCTCTTCGTATCAGGTGGTTGAAGTATCAGGGCTTCAGCTTCAGCATCAGTCCTGCGAATGAATAGTCAGGGTTGATTTCCTTTAGGATCAACTGGTTTGACTTTTTGCAGTCCAAGGGACTCTCAAGAGTCTTCTCCAGTACCACAGTTCAAAAGCATCAATTCTTCAGTGCTCAGCCTTCTTTATGGTCCAGCTCTCACATCCATACAGACATGTTGAGCACCTTTGCACGTGCCTCTTGGCAATTTTTTATGTCTTCTTTGGAGAGACAGCCTTTTAGGTCTTCTGTCCATTTTTTGATTGGATTGTTTTTCTGATATTGAGCTGTTTGTATATTTTAGAGGTTAATCCTTTGTCCATTGTTTCATTTGCAAATATTATCTCCCACTCTCTGAGGGTTATCTTTTCATCTTACTTATGGGTTCCTTTGCTGTGCAAAAGCTTTTAAGTTAATTGAGAGATTAGCATTTACCTGTATAGTCAAAGCTATGATTTTTCCAGTGGTCATGTACAGACACGACTTAGCAACTGAAGAGAACAAAATACAGAGTACAATGCCCAGTGGCTGGCACACAATCAGTGCTTAATAAGTGCTGAATCTTTACCCCTTTCATTTCTTTGGAGAAAAGCAACCACATCAGCTAAAGGCAGGGACTGAATAGATCTTACTCCCCTGTGTTCTAGGTCTGGTCATGGACACTCGAACAGGATCCCCTGATGTGGGACAATGACCAAGCCTGACCCTGTATCCCTAACTCAGGCCCAGGCTGTCCAGGGCATCTCTTATGGCCTTGGTATACTTTCTTTTCCCTCAGATTCCAAAAATGGCCATTCCAGACAGACCTTCTCTCAGCCAGCCGCCTCCGCGGCTGGCCATGTTGAAGCCTGCATTTGTCAAATGACAGATTTAATGAAAAACGAAGCACAGACTCAGATGCATTAAAGAAGTAACCGAGCTTTTGGGGCTGAATCACACTACAAAACAGTTCTGTGCAGCCAGGCTCAGTGAGATTGATCTCTTTAAGTCCTGCTTCTAGCTCTGATATTTCATCTCAGGAAGTCAATATTGTGGTGTGGCCATCTAAACAGTACCCTCGTCTGCCCATATATAAATTGTTGGATGGCAGTCTGGAAAATTTCTCCCATGTAGTCATTTCCTTGTTAATCATAAGCCAGTTTCTCTGTTGTTTTCTTTCTTTCCTTTCCTATTTTTTGGCTGTATCTCGTGGAACGTGGGATCTCAGTTCCCTAACCTGGGATGGAAACAATGCCCTCTGCAGTGGAAGGGCAGTATCTTAACCACTGGACTGCCAGGGAAGTCCTTTTGTTGCCTTAATGCACAAAAGACTCGGTTTGTTGAGCCAGCTGGCCTGTCAACATGACATACGTAGATCTGAACATGAGATCAAACTTAGGCCCCAAGAAATGGCTAGATGGGAGCGAAACTGAAATAAAGGAAAAGTCAAGTCTTAGTGCATTGCTCGTCTATTCTGGTGAAGATGGTTTGAGAGATAGAATTCAATAAAGACTTTTAAAAAGTGATCTACATGAAAAAAATGTCTAAACAAAACAAAAACCAGGCAATACAGAATAAATATATTGATGATGGCTTCTTTGCCTTTAAAGCAGGTGAGCTCAGAGGACTATGGTGAGGATTCACTGAAATAATGCACCAGAGTAGTTTTGAGCCCAGTGCATGACTCAGGAGCACCCAGTAAATGCTGGCTACTGTTAATTTTATCCCTCATCTTCTTTTTGATGAAAAAAAGAGCTATGAGCACATAGCTGAGGAGAGAGAGTGTTTTACAGGAAGTCAGGAAAAGCTTAACCACTAGGGGTAGGGGGATCAGAGCCAGTGTGAACTCTAGGAAAATGGTATAGATGATCTTATTTGCAAAGCAGAAATAGAGACACAGACGTAGAGAACAAACCAAGAGGGGAAGAGAGGATGGGATGAGTTGGTAGATTGGGATTGACATAGTCACACTACTGATTAAAAAAAATAGATTACTAATAAGAACCTCCTGTACAGCACAGGGAACTCTACTCAATGCTCTGTGGAGACCTGAGTGGGAAGGGTTTCCCAAGTAGTGCTAATAGTAAAGAACCAGCCTGCCAATGCAGGAGATGTAAGAGATGTGGATTTGAGCTCTACATGAGGAAGATCCTCTGGAGGAGGAAATGGCAAGCCACTCCAGTATTCTTGTCTGGAGAATCTCATGTACAGAGGAGACTGGCGGGCTACAGCTCATAAGGTCACACAGAGTTGACATGACTGAAGTGACTGAGCATGCATGCACAGAGTTGATTCACTTCTCCGTACAGCGGAAACTAACCCAACATTGTAAAGCAACTAAACGCAATAAAGTTTTTTTTCTTTAAGTTCAAGATATGGGGACCCCACATCAAGGTAGTATAAAAGGAGATGGAAAAGAGAGGCTAGATTTATGAGATATTGAGAAAGCAGATCAATTAAAAAATGATTACTGATTAAACCCTGGAGGTGAATGAAAGGAATGATTGAGTCTGTTTCTTAAGGTATTTGGAGGGTTGGTGGTCTCTTGAACCAAGAAAGGCATTGAAGGAGGAGGTGGAAGTGGAGGAGGGGGAGGTAATTTGAGCTTGGATGGAGGGGGTTATAGTTACTCAAAGAGGAGTGAGGATTGGACAGCCTGCTTGGTCACTAGAGAAGGTAGAAGACAGACAAACAGTTGGGGTGTTCAGAGAAGATATCCCAGGTGAGGACACTGAGATAGTGATGCAGAGAGGAAAGAAAGGAATACAGGAGGGCAGGTGTGATCAAGTACCACAAAGGGGCAGTGAGATGAGGACTGACGGAAGAGAGATGCCATTTATTATCTGGGGGTGATGCTTTTCAGATAGGTCTCACTTCTGGATAGTTATGGACAAATACTAGTGATTTACCCAACTTCACTTTTCTGAAATTCCTTATTAATCAACGAAAGTTTTTTGGCTGCAATAGAGTTTCTTGTCCATTCTGTTGCCTGGTCCAGTGGTGTATAAAAAAGGATTGAACAAGGGGATTCTTCCACTTATAGCCTTACAGCTTGCCTTTCTTCAAGCTGGTTATTAAGATTTCAGAAGGTCCTTCATCCATCCAGGAACTCATTGGTATCAGTTAGGTGGATGGTTTCCATGGAAACTCATCTCGTTGATTTGTTAATCATCTCTCTCTGTGCTCATGTCAGCAAGCGACCTTTCCTGGCTCCTTCTCCTCACTCCATCCATGTGTCTGGGGGTCCAGAGGGTGACAGGTGGGGTGGGACCTACCCATTCCTGACTATAAAGTTGGCCATCTTGTCCACACTATTCTCAGCCTTGTGAGTACGAGAGAAAATGGTCTCCATCTGGACATCATGTAAGAGGACTGTGCAGCCTGGTTTTAAGTCCTGGCCACCCCACCTTTGGCATGTGAGATGTTCGGAAGGTTATTTAAATGCTCTGAGCCTTCACGACTTCACCTACAAAGTGGAAATAAACTCTAACTTATAGGGCTATTGGGGGAATTAAATGAGGTGAGATATTAAAAGTAGAGGAGAGCAAACAACAGCTTATATTTGTTGAACATTTGGGTGGTTTCTAATTGTCATTACAACTGTTCTAGAAACAGTTAACTTTTGAATGAGGCAGTTAGCTCATTCAGAGTTTCTTCCTCAGGCTCTGTTCTTTGACTCATTAAGATCTTTACTTTAGAACAGGGAAGGGGAAGAAAATTCACAGAAATTTGCATGGGGCTGTAATGATAAATACTGTGAGAGATGATAAGCCCTAGATTGGGAAACCGAACGTGTAGCCTGGGATCCTGTTTCCTGCTCAAGGAAGAAAACCGTCCCAGTCTCCCCTGGTGTGATTCTCCCACGTAAGGGCCAGATCAGATATGCCCCCTCCATCCCTACATCTTTCCTGACTGCCTCCCTTCCTCTTTACCTCCTCCCACTGGGGGTTCATGCTGGAGCATCTAAGCACATCACTGCCCAGCCTGTACTTTCAGTTGAGAAACTGGGTTTAACGGAGAAGGCAATGGCACCCCACTCCAGTACTCTTGCCTGGAAAATCCCATGCCTGCAGTCCATGGGGTCTCGAAGAGTCAGACATGACTAAGTGACTTCACTTTCACTTTTCACTTTTCTGCACTGGAGAAGGAAATGGCAACCCACTCCAGTGTTCTTGCCTGGAGAATCCCAGGAATGGGGTCGCACAGAGTCGGACACGACTGAAGTGACTTAGCAGTAGCAGTAGCAGTTTCTTTGTGAGACTGAACAATTAGTTGTCGACTGACCATTCTTCTCTTGTGAATTGTTCCATCTTGTCTTTGCCCAATCAACTTCCTCCTTAGAGTGTTTGCTTTTTGTTTGTAGAAGTTTTTTGTAGTTGTTTTAGAGGAAATAGTTTCTGCTCTACTTTTCAGGAATTTTCCATTTGCATTTTTTAAAAACAGTTCTTTTCTTTTTTAAAAATCTTCTGGCTGTGCAGCATGGTCTGTGGGATCTTAGCTCCCCACCCAGGGATGGAATCCATGCCCCCTACATTGTCAGTGTGGAATCCTAACCTGGAATGCCAGGGAAGTCCCTCCCTGTTTGCTTTTAAGTGGGCAGTATACACTTATCTAAAAAATTAAAAACGTACCAAAGGGATCATAGTTAAAAGAAAGGAAAACATACCAAAGGGATCATAGTTAAAAGAAAGGATCCCTCCTTCCCCTGCCCCCCATCACTCACTACCCCTCTCTAGAGGCAACTACCAATGCTGACATCTTCTATATCTTTCCTGGGATATTGCATGAATAGCCAGATTATATGTACATATACAAATATGTATGTCTGTGTGCATATATGTTAATAGTATATATATTCATTGGAAAAATTGATATTCATTGAAAGGACTGATGCTGAAGCTGCAATACTTTGTCTACCTGATGAGAAGAGCTAACTCATTGGAAAAAACCCTGATGCTGGAAAATATTGAGGGCAAAAGGAGAAGGGGGCAGCAGAGGATGAGATGGTTTGATGGCATCACTGTCTTAATAGACTTGAGTTTGAGCAAACCCTATGAGATAGTGAAGGACAGAAGAGCCTGGCGTGCTGCAGTCCAGGGGGTTGCAAAGAGTCAGACTCGACTTCGGGACTGAACAACAGCAACATCTATGTTCCAGATACCAAGCTGCTCAGGAGATGGATATTTCAGTATAAGAATGAAGAAGGAAACAGACAGAGCTTGACTCCATCTTAGGCCAGGCTGCGAACATTAGGCTACACGCATGGTCACCCTCCCAATGGACTCTGAACTTTGTGCCCCGCGTCTGTAGAAGTGGCATACCAATGGGAAACCAGACCCCCCAGATAAAAGAGCCTCAGGACTTGGACTTGGACTCTCGGTTGCCTAAAAGAATGTGCTAATTATCTCTGTAACAGAATAAAGTGGCAGATTCCATTATGTTGATCGGGATGTGACCACAGTCCTATTGATAAATGTCCACTGTTTATCTAGTCTTATGACACATGAATCATGGGTTATCTTTTACCTTGTCCAGACTAGTTTAAGGAATTTGGGGAGGTGGGTTTGAGCAAGTACATTTAAGGTGTATAAAGTTTTCACAAAAACTGGTCGGGGTCCTTGGCTAAGAGGAGACTCTGCCTTGGGCCCGCTGGTGTAATAAACTGCTCTCCACTATCTGCATTGTCCTTCTGAGTGAGTTTGTTTCCTGGAACGCATAGCTACAACAAGAATGATAAGGCAGTATGAATAGTAATTTACTATGAATATGAAGTAATTTTTTAAAAATACTATAAAGCAGTGTAGCAACTAGAACCACATCAACGTAAGTCAGGTGGGGAAGAGGCAGAAAGAAGAAGACAAAAGGGAGAACTGAGAAGGATAGGCTCCGGAGGAAGAGTAGGGTTCCTGATGGATGCCGGATTCAGTGTCTGAGCTAAATTTACAGACCAGGACACAGGGCATGAGAAGGCATAGAGGCATTTCCAGGCCCATCATGCCTGTGTCTTGCTTTCTACTTCCAAGCATCTCCCCATGCTGTTTACCTCCCTGTAGAAAGTCCCCTCATCTTCTGTTAAAGTCCAGCTCAAGGGACTTCCCTGGTGGGCCAGTGGTTAAGACACTGTGCTTCCAATGCAGGGGGCACAGGTTCAATCACTGGTCAGGGAACTAAGATCCCACATACCTTGTTGCACAGCCAAGAAAATTAAAAAATAAAGTCCAGCTCAAGCCCCACTTTTCCCAAGAAAAGTGTCTCACAATCTCTAACTCATGTGCTCTTTCCTGGTACTTTTTTTTATAATTAATTTTTATTGGAGAATAGTTGCTTTACAGTATTTTGATAGCTTCCTCTGTATAACAAAATGAATCAACCATACCTATAATACATTCCCTCTCTTAGGACTTCCTTCCCATTTAGGTCACCAAGGAACATTGAGCAGAGTTCCTGTACTACACTGCAAAGAAAGAAGAAAGCGAAGTCACTCAGTCATGTCCAACTCTTTGTGACCCCATGGGCTGTAGCCTACCAGGCTCTTCTGTCCATGAGATTTTCCAGACGAGAGTACAGGAGTGGGTTGCCATTTCCTTCTCCAGGGGATCTTCCCGACCCAGGAATCGAACCCAGATCTCCCTCATTGCAGGCAGACACTTTACCATCTGAGCCACCAGGGAAGCCCATACTGTACTGTAGGTTCTCATTAGTTATCTATTTTATATATAGTAGTATATACATATATGTCTATCCCAATCTCCCAATCCCTCCCCTACTTGCCCCTTGGTGTCCATACATTTGTTCTCTACGTCCTTGTACTTTTATTTAGAACCACATCGCCAAGCTCTAACCACACCAGCAGCCCTCAGACTCCTTGAGAGAAGACACCTTGAAATTCTTTGTATATCCCCTCCTGCCTCTCCCAGGGTCTGCGTGGTGCTGGATACATGGTAGGTGCATTTTTTTGAATGAAATGATCACTCAATCAATGAAATAATTAATACATGGTCCCATAACCATGGCTCTGAGGGTCCATCTCCCACTGAAATTCCTGTTGGCCTTTGAAGATGAGCAAAAATAGGGGCTATTTGCCTCCTCCGAGCTCACAATACATATTTCTTTTCCACAATTCTCTTCAGGAATCTGAGGGAGCAGGAGAGACCCGGCTGGTGATGACAAAATGGCTTGGAGACAAGAAGGAACGCGGTGTAGAAACCTGGCAAACACAGCCCTCATTGCTGAAATGTCAGAGCAACTGAAGTCAAGCCCATTAATCTTGTTTTATTGCAAGATTCGAAATCGCCATGCTATGGCAGCCACAAAATTGATGGATGGGTTTTCCTGCGTTCCCCCAGCGCCTTGGCTGCCTGGGAAACCAGATCTCAGATGAACAGCGAAAGGAAATTAAAGCTGCCTTTCGAGGTTTTTGGGTAACTGCAGGAGAGAAAGATGGGGCATACAGGGTCTCCGGCAGCCAAGGTGCTTACGTCTTGTTTTCACTGCCACCTTTTTGTAAGCAAATCAAAGGAACAGCAGTGCTGAAGCCATCACAGTAAATCTTCAGCAACTTCTGTTCCAATGAAGGGGCGTGAGTGGTCACAACTTAGCTGCCCGTGTTGCTTGAGGCCACCAGGCTGTGATCTTGTTTGACTTCTTGCTAATGAAGTAGGTGAAAGATGGCAATGCCCGGCTGTTTTAATTTGCAATGTTTTTGATCGCTGGGGAGACCAGATCTTTTTCCATATGTCAGTTTTCTAGTTGGATTTCCTCTCTTGTAAATAACCACTTTTTCTCATGCTCCTAGTATAATTTATAATTCAGTTCAGCAGTTCCGCATTTACTGTGGGCCTATGCATGCAGCACATTTAGTGTAAGATATACAGATATGGCTCAGCGGGTAAAGAACCCGCTTGCAATACAAGAGACAAAGGAGACGAGGGTTCAAGCTCTGGGTCGGGAAGATCCCCCGGAGAAGGAAATGGCAACCCACTCTAGTTTTCTTGCCTGGAGAATCCCATGGACAGAGAAGCCTGGTGGGCTGCAGTCCATGGGATCCCAAAAGTCATACATGACTCAGCACATACAGATATAGATGCATTCCATTTCCTGATACAGTGCAGAGATGGGGTGGAGAGAGAGAGAGTCAAAACCAAAATGTCACTTCATTTAGATACAACTGATATGAATATTTCTAGAATATTTCCCCTGGTTTTGCTGTGAAAAAATTTTCTCTATTTTTAGAGAGCATAGAGGTATTTCTACTTTTTATGTTGTACATTATATATCTCAGAATTGCCCAGTTGTTATCTTTGCTCATTCTCTTTTCTTTCCTTCTTTTTTTCTTTTCTTTACTAATTTGTAGAGGCTCTTTAGGTATTTTGGAAGTTAATTTTTTGTCTTTAGAAGTGTCACACATATATTTTCTAACCTTTTTATTTAACTTCATTGCATTTTTACTATGCCAAAAATGGTCATTTTCAGAACATTCTCTAATATCATATAAAATAAACTCAAAATGGATTAAAGACCTAAAGGTAAGACCAAAACCAAAACCTAAAGGTAAGACTCCTAGAAGAAAATGTAGGCAGAACACTCTTTGACATAAATCATAAGACTGTTTTTGTGGCTTGTCTCCTAAAGCAAAGGAAATAAAAGCAAAAATAAATAAATGGGATCTAATCAAACTTATAAGCCTTTGCATAGCAAAGGAAACCATCAGCAAAACAAAAATGCAACCTATGAAATGAGAGAAAATATTTGCAAGTGATGTGACAGATAAAGGGTTAATATTCAAAATATGCAAATAGTTCATAAAACTCAATGGCAAAAAGCAGACAACTTGGTTAAAATGGGCAGAAGACCTGCATAGACATTCTCCCAAAGAAGACGTTAAGATGGCCAGCAGGTGCATGAAAAGATGTCCAACATCATTAACTATTAGGGAAATGCAAACCAAAACCACAATGAGATATCACCTCACACTTGTCAGAATGGTTATTATCAAAAAGACCAGAAATAACAAATGTTGGTGAGGATGTGGAGAAAAGGATGATAAATGTCTTATCTTACAGCTACATGTAATAATGTCATAACTTAAAATTTTTCTTTTACTCTCAGTTACTAGATTCTCATTTTCATTTTTAATGATCCATTTTGTATTTCTTATATTGTTAAAAGGTTGACCAGGGACTTTGTTTGATTGTTCTGTTTGCCTTTCAAAGTCATAGCTTTTAGTATCAATAACACTGCTATTACTACTACCATTCTTACATAAACGGTAACTACCACTTCAACCACTTAAGATTCATTCAGCCTATATCAGTATTTCACCAGACACTGTTCTTTAAGCTTTATCAGACATTATTGAAATTAATTTTTACAACAACTCTATAAAAATGGCACTGTTACCCATATTTTACAGATGAGAAACATGGGAAAATGGGTCACAGAGAAATTAACCAAATGTCCCAAGGTTACAGAGCTATGTAATTTGGAGTGAAGATAAGTAAGCCAGGTTTACTTGACTTCAGTGTTGGAACCCTTTACACCCTACAGTTAACTGCTTTTCTTTTTTTTTTTTTTTTTCTTCTCATTCCATTTCTTCTTTCTTTCAAATTTTTCTGGTATTGTTTTATTTATTTATTTTTTCCCCCTTGTTGTGATTTTCTGTTCCGAAAGTCATTCTCCCATTTTTCACTATCTCTTTCTCTCTCTTTCCTGGTTTCAACTTTCTCTCCATCTGAGCAATGTGTAAATCATTATTCTTAGTTTCTAGATATGTATTTTTTCATTTAAATATCTATTTGAATTTTTTAACTTTCTGCATTGTGATCTTAAAGTATTCTCTATAAAACTTCTGCTCTTGTGTTTATAGATATGATTTAGTATGTGATTTTTTTTTTTTTGCTTATAGACCAGGTATGTATACTTCAAAAGAAAAAATAATCCATATTTGTGGATTATGAAATTTAGTTTAAGTCTGTTAGATGGATTGCATTTATTGTGTCTCATTTTTTTCTACATCCTTATTTAATCTCTGTCTACTTGGATCTGTAATAGACTGATAATGCTAAATTACTTTCTTCCTCTCAACAAAAACAAAAAAGCTTGCCTTTGTTTCATTTCTTGTGTATTTTTATAGCTTTTTGCTTTATGTGCTTGCAAGTCTTAGGTAAAACTATTTAACACTGTGCTGTCTAGAAGTAAACTGGCTATTCCTTGGGTTGAATTTGACAGGTGTATTCTGGACCATGAATTCATTTTTAACTTCTAGAATCTGACTGCTGAAGCAACGTATCTTATGGGCAACTTAACAGAAACTTAAAAAAAAAAATACAACCTTTAGAGAATTCCCTGGCAGTCCTATGAGGGGGGAAAACACTTAAATAGCTTGATAGGCCACTTACTTTTTTTTTTTTTTTTTTTTGCCATGCCGTGACACATGTAGAATCTTAGTTCCCCAACTAGGGATTGAGCCCATGCCCCCTACACTGGAAGCATGGTGTCCTAATCACTGGACCGCCAGGGAAGTCTCTACTTACATTCATTTTTATAAACACCACAGTGTGTTTATCATCTGTTCCACTTTATCATCCCACTTTATGTCTACTTGTCCTCCTTTTGATTTTTGATGTGTGTTTTGATAAATAATTGTTTTATACTTCATTTTCTGTCTTATAGAATTTTAAAAAGTAACCTTCTGATTCTTAAAAACTCATTTACAATCAATGAATGAGACATTCCATGAACCTTCTTAAAGCTACAATCATCTTTTTTAATCTTTCTAAATAAGCACAACTTTTAACTCCCCTTTAGAGCTGATGAAAGATTTTTACAGGTTTGGCTTCTTTCCCTTTGTCCTTCTTTCTCAGCCCTTTCTTCATTGGTAAAATCTGGGTTTTGATGCTACTTTATTTTTCTTCACCATACCTCCCCCCTCCTCCCCAGTTTTAGTTATCTGTACTTATTTGTGGACTACAACTTTATTCAAGTTAAACGAATTAATTTTCAACAGTCAGCTCTATATTCTCCAGTTCTGTTATTACTATATTGTAGACATCCTTACTGCTATTAATGATTTTTTTTTTAATGAACAGCTGGGCATATAGACTCTCCCAATTATTTTTCCATATCCAAATATCCCTTTTCCTCTCCGTTTTTGAGTGTGTTCACTGCACAGTGGGCACCTGTGAAGGTCTACACATAGGTCTTTACTTCTGATGTGAAAGTCCTCATAGCACATGGGACTGCTGGGGTGGTAGCCAGGCTTAAATGTATCAAGAGTCCAGGGAAAAGGGTGGCTGGGCTTGATCTGAAGGCAAGAGCAGGGATGGTACAGCCCCCTCTGGTGTCTCTGGACCCCAGGCTGCCTTCCTTTCATCGTTTCTCCCCTGTTCAGGTTGAATCAGTTCCTGAGCTTGCAAGGCCATTCTGCCATGACCTGGCATGCCTGCCACCTGGAAGCATTGGCGAGGCATAGAGACAGATACGTGGCCCATGCAAAATGATTTTGCTTAGGAAGGGAAAGACTGTGAATTTTCAAACCTTCACAAACATGGGATAATTAGGTGGTACAATAGTTAATGAATTTAATGCAGATAATTGCAACTTAATGCCTATAGACAAAACCATTTAAATTGCTGATACACATCAGTAGCTTCTGATTCCTTGGGAATGCTTGTGACATGAAGAGGTCTGTCCTTGGCTTTAATAACAGAGAGATGCTGTGTCTCAGAGCACAAGGGGATCTTTGAGGCGTCAACCTGCCAACAGTGAACATACACATTCATCTTACAACTGAGCCCACCTAACACACAAATCAACCCTCAATATTCATTAAAAGGAGTGGTGCTGAGCCTGAAGCTCCAATACTTTGGCCACCTGATACAAATAGCCATCTCATTGGAAAAGACCCTGATGTTGGGAAAGATTGAGGGCAGGAGGAGAAGAGGGTGGCAAAGGATGAGATGGTAGGATGGCATTGCCAACTCAGTGGACATAACTTGGGCAAACTCCCGAAGACAGTGAGGAATAGGAAGGCCTGGCATGCGTGCTGCAGTCCGTGCAGTACGAAGAGTTAAACACGACTTAGCAACTGAACAACAACAACCACCACAAACAAGGCTGTCAGTGGATAGAGAGCAAAGGCCCATCCACTGGAATGAGGGCTTCACAAATGGATACAGTAGACATATGTCCTGATGCTAAAGATACACTTTAACTTCAGGAACCAGCTTTGAAATACAGCCTGCTAGCTTATAAAGCTGCGGCTGGTCTTAAGGGACTAGAAGCCCGGGTGTTAGATCCTGGATTAGAACAATGATGTGAAACTACTCATAGACTCTGATAGAGAGCAAAAGAGATGGGAACCCCCTGGAGTCCACACTTCTGAAGCCAGGGCAAGCTCTGTGGAAATGCAGGCAGCTCAGGGTGGGGGTTGGGAAGGTGGTCCCAGGACCAAGCCACCATTTAATTTGGGATGACGTAGCCCCTGGGATCCTTGCCTCTTAGCCACTGGCCATTTGTGGATGGAGAGATATGAAAGCCTTCCTCAGTGATCAGTGCAAAGAAATAGAGGAAAACAACAGAGTGGGAAAGACTAGAGATACCAAGGGAACATTTCATGCAAAGATGCGCTCAATAAAGGACAGAAATGGTATGGACCTAACAGAAGCAGAAGATATTAAAAAGAGTTGGAAAGACTACACAGAAAATCTGTTCAAAAAAGATCTCCATGACCCAGATAATCATGATGGTGTGATCACTCACCTAGAGCCAGACATCCTGGAATGTGAAGTCAAGTGAGCCTTAGGAAGCATCACTACAAACAAAGCTAGTAGAGGTGATGGAATTCCTGTTGAGCTATTTCAAATCCTAAAAGATGATGCTGTGAAAGTGCTGCACTCAATATGCCAGCAAATTTGGAAAACTCAGCAGTGGCCACAGGACTGGAAAAGGTCAGTTTTCATTCCAATCCCAAAGAAAGGCAATCCCAAAGAATGTTCAAACTACCGTGCAATTGTACTCATCTCACATGCTAGTAAAGTAATGCTCAAAATTCTCCAAGCCAGACTTCAGTGAACTTCCAGATGTTCAAGCTGGTTTTAGAAAAGGCAGAGGAACCAGAGATTAAATTGCCAACATCTGCTGGATCATCAAAACAGCAAAAGAGTTCCAGAAAAACATCTACTTCTGCTTTATTGACTATGCCAAAACCTTTGACTGTGTGGATCACCACAAACTGTGGAAAATTCTTCAGGAGATGGGAACACCAGAACACCTGACCTGCCTTTTGGGATATCTGTATGCTGGTCAGGAAGCAACAGTTAGAACTGGACATGGAACAACTGACTGGTTCCAAATCGGGAAAGGAGTATGTCAGGGCTGTATATTGTCTTCCTGAATTTATATGCAGAGTACATCATGAGAAATGCTGGGCTGGATGAAGCACAAGCTGGAATCAAGATTGCTGGGAGAAACATCAATAACCTCAGATATGCAGATGACACCACCCTTATGGCAGACAGCGAAGAAGAACTAAAGAGCCTCTTGATGAAAGTGAAAGAGGAGAGTGAAAAAGTTGGCTTAAAGTCAACATTCAGAAAACTAAGATCATGGCATCTGGTCCCATCACTTCATGGCAAATAGATGAGGAAACAGTGGAAACAGTGGCTGACTTTATTTTGGGGGGCTCCAAAATCACTGCAGATGGTGATTGCAGCCATGAAATTAAAAGATGCTTACTCCTTGGAAGAAAAGTTATGACCAACCTGGATAACATATTAAAAAACAGAGACATTACTTTGCCAGCAAAGGTCCATCTGGTCAAGGCTATGGTTTTTCCAGTGGTCACGTATGGATGTGAGAGTTGGATTATAAAGAAACCTGAGAGCAGAGAATTGATGCTTTTGAACTGTGGTGTTGGAGAAGACTCTTGAAAGTCCCTTGGACTTCAAGGAGATCCAACCAGTCCATCCTAAAGGAGATCAGTCCTGAGTATTCATTGGAAGGACTGATGTTGAAGCTGAAACTCCAATACCTTGGCCACCTGATGCAAAGAGCTGACTCATTTGAAAAGACCCTGATGCTGGGAAATTGAATTGAATTTGAAGCCAGGAGGAGAAGGGGATGACGGAGGATGAGATGGTTGGATGGCATCACCAACTCAATGGAGATGAGTTTGGGTAAACTCTGGGAGTTGGTGATGGATAGGTAGGCCTGGCGTGCTGTGGTCCATGGGGTCACGAAGAGTCAGACATGACTGAGTGACTGAACTGAACTGAACTGAATTGTGGATCATCTGCTGGAAGCACAGAGCAGACCAGTCGATAGTATGTGTACAGGGAAATTTCTCTATTTTTTTGAAAAAGAAAAAGACGATTTGGCGAGAGTGGGCCTGTGTTTTTAGGGGCCAACAATCAGCAGGAGCTGAGGGCCGTTTTTCTGTTTATTTTTTTTAAAAGTATTTATTTATTTGACTGTGCAGGGTCCTAGATGCAGCTTGCAGGATTTTTCAGTTGTGGCTTTCGAACTCTTAGTTGAAGCATGTAGGATCGATGAGTTCCCTAACCAAGGATCAAATCTGGGCCTCCTGGGGCAAGGAGTCTGAGCCAGTAGATCACCAAGGAAGGCCTTCTTTCTCCTTTTTGGAAGGGCGGGTGGCCTCCTGCTCTGAACATCCCACCACTCTCAGTGGTCTTCATTCATTTTGACCATCTTCCTGGTCCAGAAGTCATTCATGTTTGTATCCCAGCCAGGTGCTATGCTAGTTAATAAGATGCAGAGATGAATAACATGGTACATCTTCATAGGACAGCCTCTTGAACACAAATGCCTTTCCTTATTCACTCAACAAACTCCAAGTGTCTATTCTGTGTTGGTCTCTGTGTTGGTGCTAGGAATGAAAAAATGGAACACCTCACTGGTGTTCTTAAGAGTATACAACCTCAAGGAGAGAGAGATGTTGACAGATGATTGAAATACAAAATGGTTGCTATGGTAACACAAAAGCCACGGGCATGAATGATTAAACCTTCCTGTTCTGACCATACTGGCCAAAAGACTGGTTAACAGTGTTCCCAGGCAGACCTGGGATTGAGCAACTAGGGGATCCAGTTTTTAGAACTGACCAGAAGTAAGAAGAAATTTTTTTTCCTTCCAAGGGCTATAAATTCTCCCTCAAGGGTCCAGATGGGTATTAATACAGAGGAACACAGCTGTGAAAAAATTGTCCAGTTATAGAGAATACATACTACTCCAGGGCTTTCAAAAGAAAAGCCTAAAATTCAGTTTGTATGTGGAGCAAAGCATGAATACAGATTGAAACTAAAATGGAAAATTTTAGGGCAAGAGTCTGGTGCCGATACGATGGCATAGGAGTGGAACACTGCAGGATACATAAGAAAACCCCAACCCAATATACCTGTAGAAAAACATGATCCGAAAGGATACATGCACCCCAATGTTCACTGAAGCACTGTTTACAGTAGTTAAGACATAGAAACACCCTAACTGCCCATTGACAGAGGCTGCACTGCATCACCATTTGAAATGGCTCATCACTGATAACATCTTCTGCTCCTTGGTTTCAATATATATATAAACCACCCAAAGATAGGATCCAAGTAAACAAGTCTACAGATCCAGGCTAGATCGGTGTGTCATCACCATGGTTGTCTTGTGCACTTAAAAACCTTACTTTCAGTTCTTTTTAATCTCATATTATTAAAGGAGATATCAAGTGTAATTAGCATCCCCTCAAAAGCATGTCGGCTTTCTCATCCTTGAAGAAAGGTTGTTTAATTAGTTTGAGCACTCTGAGAATCAAGTTGTAGAAACACAAGCAAGCAAAACCACGAAAAAAGATCTTAACAGTGGAAAACTTCTTCAGTCTGACAACAAATTTATCCTTTGAAATTCATAATTAAGAACTTAAACTTGTAGAGATCATTTTGTTTTTTTGGTTTCTCTCTCTCTTTTTATCAGAGTATAGCTGCTTTACAGTGTTGTGTTAGCTTCTACTGTGCAGCAAAGTATACATATGTCCTCTCTATTTTGGATTTCCTCCAAGAGAGAACTGTGACTCAGAATTTTGCTTTAGTTCATGGAGTTAATAAGTCAAGAATCTCAAATCCTGCAAGGTCTTTCTAGTTCCAAAGTCCAGGAGATCCACACTGCCCTCAGCAGCCTCCCTCAAGGTCAAAGCTTGGAGACCTTCTGTGCAGCAAAGTGAAGCAGCCATATGTATACATGTATCCCCTCTATTTTGGATTCCCTTCCCATTCAGGTTCTCACAGAGCATGGAGTAGAGTTCCCTGAGCTGCACAGTAGGTTCTCATTAGTTATATATTTTTTACATAGTAGCGTACATGTCAGTCCCCACCTCCTAATTCATCCCAGCCCTCTCTTCCCACTTAGTGTCCATGTGCTTGTTCTCTACATCTGAGTCTCTATTTCTCCTTTGCAGAAAAGATCATCTATACCATTTTTTCTAGATTTCACATTGTAGTTTATTTGCCTTATTTTGTTTTACAAAAGAAATGCATGCTTATGGTAAAATTAAAATCACTTGTAAGATTATCAAATGAAAACTGAAAAAAAAAAAAAGCCTGGAGACTTTAACTAGACATGTGAGCTGCACACATTGGTTAAATCTGTGGGGCCAGCTCCCCCTAATGTGAACTGGAATAATAATCTCTGTTTCATTACCCTAAAGCAGAGGTTATGAAAAAGAAAAATGGAGCAGTAGCTGAAGATCCATCTAAAAAACTTGTAAGCCCACATTCTAAATATACAGATGTACTTTCATTTCATGGTCAAAGAGAATCACACTTCTCTCCACTCTAAGTCTTTAAGCATCGCCACGGCTTCTCAATATTTTTTTCTTCTTGTTTCATCAGCAGGAAAATATTTCCTTAAACCTTCCTTTCTACCTGGCAAATGTCTCTGTCCCTTAAACCCACATTCTCAGGCACCAACTCCTTCAGGAAACCTTCCCTGACTGCCTCTTCCGTCTCCTTCACAGCCCAGGCCTCTGTCAAAACTCTTCCTGCATGACACTGTCTCTATATTTTCGCACATCACCAGATCCAGAGGTCCTCCGGAGAGGAGCCATGGTCTAGCGTCTTCTGTATCCCTGGCCAGGAGTGGCATGTATGTTGCAAAGCTCTGGGGAGGTCTGTTGAACCTGATAACATGGCATGAAACTATCAAGTCTGAGTTTCTTAGATGGACTTCCAGACCCAAACCCAAGGAGCAATTCTCCTTCTCATCAGGAAGAAACAGGCTGTCCTGAGTGAACCAGAGTGAAGATCAGAGACAGCAGCTCTGCTCTGCCCTCCTCTATCCAGGTGCTTCCACTTCACCCACCAGGTAGGTGGGACACCCTCCTGGGGGTGTTCCTAGGTTGAGAACTTTCATTTTTAAAACTAGGACAACCTACAGAGGTGGGGTGGGAGTGGGAGGGACGCTCAAGAGGGAGGGGATCTATGTATACACATAGCTGATTATCAGGTGGCGCTAGTGGTAAAGAACCTGTCTGCCAAAGCAAGAGATGAAAGAGATGCAATTTCAATCCCTGGGTCAGGAAGATCCCTTGGAGAAGGAAATGGCAACCCACTTCTGTATTCTTGCCTGAAAAATTCCATGGACAGAGAAACCTGGTGGGCTACAGTCCATGGTGCTGCAAAGAGTTGGACGTGACTGAGCACACACACACACACACTCACACAACTGATTTACACATTGCTATACAGCAGAAACCAGCATAACGTTGTAAAGCAATTATCCTCAACAAAAAAAAGATAAAAAAAGAAAACCAGGACAGTCCCAAGTCAACTATCTCCAGATTTCAGTGCCCAAACTTTCAGATTGTTCATTCTAACCCCAAGCATAGAGATGACCCTGCTGTGGGGAAGTGGTACTCCGACATGGAGCTTGTCTGTCATGTCAGCCAGCAAACAGAGAAGCCTCTGTCTCACCATTGCCAGGTGGCCGGGACACCAGCAATGGGGCTCCAGCTGTCAGTGTCAGGGAACAGAGAACCCAAGTCTCAGAATCTTCTTAGCCAGACCCTCAGATGTCTGCTGTGTGGAGAGAAGGTCTCTGGAGAATACTCAGCAGCTTTCATGGCTTCTGACTGCTAGATGCCACTATCATCTGTTTCTCCAGACGTCTCCATTTCCAAGTGTCTCCTGGTGGGTGCCTGTGTTGCCAGTCACTCAGTCATGTCTCACTCTCGGCAACCCCCTGGACTGAAGCCCGCCAGGCTCCTCTGTCCATGGGATTTCCAGGCAAGAATACTGGAGTGCATTGCCATTTCCTGCTCCAGGGGATCTTCCTGACCCACGGCTTGAACCCAAATCTCCTGCATTGGCAGGTGTCTTCTTTACCACTGTGACACTTGGGAAGCCCCAGGGAGGAGCAAAAACACCCCTGGTTGAGAATCACTGTCTTAGATGAATTGTGGCCACCTTCCACTTTTCAAACCCTTTGCAAGCTCCGGGTGTATCACTTGCCAGCTCTGAAGGGTGGGGCGGGGCATGGTCAGCCACTTGGAAAACATCCACCATAAAAGTTCATGACTGGGGCTTTCTGGCTTCTATGCTGCCCTGAGATAATTAAGGGATGGTGTGGTGGGCACTGTAGCAGCAGTTTACTTGCTGGGAAGACAGAGCCACGCATATCTGCTTCTTCGATATTTGCTATTCTGAGCGGGGCTTGCTTCAGCCAAGGCTTTATTTACATCTGAAGGTCTCTGATGAGGCTTTTCTAGAGAGCAGATGGGGCTCTTCTCCTGCAGGGAGTGAGCATCTCAGAATAAGGGTGGAGACGATGTTGGCAGAATGAAGCAGCTGGCTGGCTGACAGTTGTTCCACCGTGGGGCTAATTACAGCGGCATCTTCCTCCTTGTGGATCAGGAGGGAAAACACTTTGATCACTTACAGCTTCTGTCTTGGTTATTCTGTGGCACCTGCTTCAGACCCTATTGGTGAGTCAGTTCTTGAAACAAGACAGTGCAGAGCAGAAGACAAAAGACATAAGCTGGGGGAACAAGACCCCACCATTGTGGTTTCCTAGCCCTTGTCAAAATCTGCATAGAAGTCAGTAAGACATACTAAAACATAAAGGACCAGACAAACAGACTGTTTGGAGGACAAGAGATGCAGTGGAAGCAGAGGTGGCTGTCAGTGCCCCAACTCTGTCTCTTTGGTTCAGGACATTATCGTCCACCATGGCTGATTTATGCCTGTCTCTGCATCTCTCTGCCTGAGGGCTTTGGAGATGGCAGAGCCTGTAGCAAGCAGGAAGTACTGGAAAAGTAGTCCTTTGCCTCCAGGAGCACGTAATGAATGGTCAAAGGCAGTTGGAGTAGCAGTACCTGAGATCCTTTAACCCTTCTGCTCATACTCTTGACACAAGTATTCTACATCGGCTCTGTGTTTCTGGGTTAGGATTATGCTCCAACTATCTCCTTATCTCAGTAGAGTTTTTTGTTTGGTAACACACTGCATATTGGCTACTTTTTCTCTCCCATCTCACTTCCTCCCTCATATTAATGCATATTGGAATCACCTCCTAAGTAAACCATCTATTCTCAAATTCTCAGTGTGTCAATAAAGTTTATCTTTGAGGAAACCCAAACCATTGTATGCAGGTCAGGAAGCAACAGTTAGAACTGGACATGCAAAAAACAGACTGGTTCCAAATAGGAAAAAGAGTACATCAAGTCTGTATATTGTCACCCTGATTATTTAACTTATATACAGAGTACATCATGAGAAATGTTGGGCTGGAAGAAGCACAAGCTGGAATCAAGATTGCCGGGAGAAATATTAATAACCTCAGATATGCAGATGACACCACCCTTATGGCAGAAAGTAAAGCAGAACTAAAGAGCCTCTTGATGAAAGTGAAAGAGGAGAGTGAAAAGTTGGCTTAAAGCTCAACATTCAGAAAACAAAGGTCATGTCATCCAGTCCCATCACTTCATGGCAAATGGATGGGGACACAGTGGAAACAGTGGCTGACTTTATTTTTTGGGGTTCCAAAATCACTGCAGATGGTGATTGCAGTCATGAAATTAAAAGATGCTTACTCCTTGGAAGGAAAGTTATGACCAAACTAGACAGCATATTAAAAAGCAGAGACATTACTTTGTCAACAAATGTCTGTCTAGTCAAGGCTATGGTTTTTCCAGTAGTCATGTATGGATGTGACTCCATCCATTTAGAGCTGGACTCTAAAGAAAGCTGAGCTCCAAAGAATTGATGCTTTTGAACTGTGATGTTGGAGAAGACTCTTGAGAGTTCCCTGGACTGCAAGGAGATCCCAACCAGTCCATCCTAAAGGAAATCAGTCCAGAGTGTTCATTGGAAGGACTGATGTTGAAGCTGAAACTCCAGTATTTTGGCCACCTGATGCAAAGAGTTAACTCATTTGAAAAGACCCTGATGCTGGGAAAGATTGAAAGCAGGAGGAGAAGGGGACAACAGAGGATGAGATGGTTAGATGGCATCACCAACTCAGCAGACATGAGTTTGGGTAAACTCCAGGAGTTTGTTATGGGCAGGGAGGCCTGGCATGCTTCAGTTCATGGGGTCACAGAGTCAGACACAACTAAGCGACTGAAAAGAACTGAACTGAACTGAAACCATTGACTGAATACTAACAGATGAGGACGTGGTATTTACCTGCTCTAAGGTTGTGTCTGTATGTTGACAGAAGGGTGCACATAGATATGCATTTGACATTGCAACGTCAAATGCATCATTGGCACATGGCACATGTTGAACTTCCCAATTCAGAGGAGGGCTCTCTTGGTGGCCCCATGCAAAATTTAATTTCCTCACATTTCATTTTGAGACTGGTTGGCTTGATTTCTCACTTATGGTCCAGTCACTAAGTCAGGTTTGACTCTTTGAGACCCCATGGACTGCAGCACACCAGGCTTCCCTGTCCTCCACTACCTTCCTGAGTTTGCCCAAACTCATATCCATTGAGTCGATGATGCCATCCAACCATTTCATCCTCTGTCACCCCCTTCACCTCCTGGGTTCAGTCTTTCCCAACATTAGGGTCTTTTCCAGGGAGTCAGTTCTTCGCATCAGGTGGCCAAAGTATTGGAGCTTCAGCATCAGTCTTTCCAATTAATGTTTAGGGTTGATTTCCTTTAGGATTGACTGGTTTCATCTCTTTGTGTCCAAGGGACTCTTAAGAATTTTTTCCAGCACCACCATTCAAAAACATCAATTCTGTGGCACTCAGCCTTCTTTTTGGCCCAACTCTCACATCCATACACGACTACTGGGAAAACCATAGCTTTGACTATACAGACCTTTGTCGGCAAAGTGATGTCTCTGGTTTTTATTATGCTGTATAGGTTTGTCGTAACTTTCTTTCCAAGGAGAGAACATCTTTTAATTTTGTGGAAGCAGTCACCATCTGCATCAGCTCTAGATGGCAAAGACTTTGTGTAGACTTGTGCGGTCTCATTTACATTGGTTTATGTATCTAAACACACTTTAAACGCTCTAATTTCAGGGTATGCACTGGTGTACAGTTCTTGCTTGCTGATGTTAAACTGATTGAAGCCCCTGTGTGGGGGTGATACCTGACAGTGACGTTGACCCTGGGTTAAATCTTTATCTTGAGCGTTTTTTTTTTTTTTTTTTCTTAGAGAATTGCTTAGATTTAACATCTAAAATTATGTCTCTGGGATTTGAAATAAAATTTTGGGTGATATTTGTTAATTCCATTGCCTTCATTAGCTAAAAAGAAAACCCAGTTACACTCTTCACAATACCCAGGGGTTAAAAATATTTAATGATCTCCTTTGTAACTTTGTGGCAACGCTAAGAACTCAGCAGAACACCATTCCTCTACTTACCTGCCCGGCTTTAGCTGTCTCACAGCTGACAGCCATACCTAGAGTTCTTAAAATAGCCATAATATTTGCTAATTCGTTTACAATTAAAGAAATGCACGCTTGTCATAGATGTAGCCTGGATCTTAGCCAAGAAGGCTGAGATGTAGAGAAATTAGTTCAAGCCTCTAATTCCATATCCATGGGAATTGCAATGCTCCTCTCTAGATTTCTGAGAACTCCCAGGGGCATAAATTCTCAGTCACGTCCCTCTCTCGTTTTCTGCTTTTGCTCAACTTCAGTTCTCATGGGTTTCTTCCTCCCATGGCTGGTCTCTTCCCTGTGCTGTGCACTCAAGTATGAAATTTATCTCCTTTCCCTGATTTCTTGCAAAAACACGCAAAGCATTTAAGCATGTGTTGGACTTAGACGTTCCAGAATTAGGAGTAGTTTACAGCAAAGCAAACAAGTACTATAAAGATGAAGATGAGACCTACCTGCTCTTTTGGGAACTCTGCACTGGAAGTTTTCACTTGCTTCTTTTCTCCTGCAATCCTGGTTTCTTGTAACCTGCCGCACACCTGTACATCTCCCAACTTCTCTCTCTGTCCTTCTCTCTGTCTTCCACTCATTTGCCTTTCACTCTTAGGACAGGCAACAACATCATGTCCCCCTCTGCCATGCCCTTCCCTGCAGGAGGATGACATGCCCTACCCTGTTGAACCCAGGAGTGGCTGTGACACAAGCTTTGTCCAAAGACATGTGACTGCAGGTGATGCAGGTTACATCATGCAAAAGATTTCCAAGTCAGAGCATGGTTCATCACCTCTTTTTCCTCACCCTGATGGCATTCCAGAAAGCAACTGCTCTGGAAGCCTGGACCTGGGGGCCAGACAAGGGAGATTGGATGGGGCCAAGTGCACTTACTGATTCAAGGAAAAGAGCTGTTTTCTTAAGATTTGTCTTACATGATCAGGCCATCTGTGACTAAGCATAATTTTTTTCTTTCCTTTCTAATTCCTTTATCTTCTTATTGAGAATCTCCTGTGAAGTATCGAGTCAACTGAAGGTAACAAGAAACTCTGATGCTATCAACACCAGGGGAGAGCTCTGTAATTGTAATGACTGTGACAGACTTTTCTTAGATAACTTTTATCAGATTAAGGAAGTACTCTTTCATTCCTATCTTTATAAAGGTTTTTAACATAAACAGATATTGCATTTCATCAAATACTTTTTCTGCACATACTTGAAAGGATCATATGACCTCTCTCCTACAACTTTTCATTTTTTCTTTGAGATTTTTAATATTTTCCAAGTGTTCAGAATTAAATCACTGGTTTTGCAACTATATTCTGAACTTAAAATTTACATTCTCTTTTTTGAAAAATAATAATAATGACAATTGATTTTCAAGTGTTAAAGCAATCATGCATTACTAAAGTTAAAAAAATTTTTTTCGTGTGTCACTGGATTTAAACTACTTTGTTTTATTTAGGAATTTTATGTCTACATTTATAAAGAGTCTGGCTTATATTTGATTTTTTCCTGTAACATTGTTCTCTGATTTCTATCACAGGTTTACTGGCCTCATAAACTGAGATGAAATTCTTTGGAACTGGGTCTGGAATTTTCTTTCTGTAGGTCTTCCACTTCTTTTGGTTCAATTTGGGTGAATTTTGTTCTTCTAAAAATTTTTCTTTTTTTAATTTTTAAATTATTACCAGCACTGGTTCAATCCCTGATTGGGGAATTAAGATAAAAAAAATTTTTTTGGACACATATACAGAAAGATGGGTTTCCCTGGTGGCTCAGACAGTAAAGAATCTGCCTGCAATGAAGGAGATCCAGGGTACTCCAGTATTTTTGCCTGCAGAATCCCATGGACAGGGGAACCTGGCAGGCTACAATCCATGGGGTTGCAGTGCCGGACATGACTGAGTGACTAATATTTTCACTTTCATACAGAAAGATGGGTTTTTCCCAGGTGACACTAGTGGTACAGAACCCACCTGCCATTGCAGGAGACATGAAAAATGCAGGTTCAGTCCCTGTATCAGAAAGATCCCCTGGCCAAGGAAATGACAATCCACTCCAGTTGGAGTGGATGGACAAAATTCCATGGACAGAGGAGCCTGGCAGGCTATACAATCCATGGGTTCACAAAGAGTTGGACATGGCTGAAGCAACTTAACATGCATGCATGCATATAGAAAGATAGCAATTTCATTAGAGCTTGCAAAGAACTACTATTTTGCTTTGTTGATTCTATTACAGATTTTGGCGTCTATTTCATTAATTCCTATTATTAGCTATTTCCTCCTGTTCATATTCACCAGTGTCGCCACATCCCTGCGCTAAATTCATTCCATCATATGCTGATACAAGTCAAATATTTCTTTGAGTGTTTGGAAAACAAAACAAAAAAAGCAATGACACCCCTCCATCCCTCACTCTCTCTCTCTCACACACACATTTTGTTGATGTGTTGGCAGATTCAGGAGGTTTATGAACCATGGTTCTTACACTGGTAAAATGTGAGTTTTAAGATACATTTTTGTTTTTCCCAAAGAGATAAGTTACAGTGCTGAGTCAGCCACACTCACTCATATTGTTTCTCGTTGACACCAAAAGCTCAGACTTCTGCTCCAACACGCCCACCCCCGAGAGCCAGCCTGTGGTCTTGGAACCAGATTGCTCTCATTCCATATGGAAGCCAGAGGCATGACCTTGGCAGATGAGCCTGCCATGTCAAACACTTAGGCTGGACACCTCAGATATTGCCAGGTATTGAGCATTTTGCCCCAAATGCTGCCAGCAAAATGTTCCTGGAAAAGGAACATTTTTCAAGGTCAGTCCGTGTCTTTAAGGGCTCAAGGTTCAGATTTCAGCCACAAGGCTCCCTTTACCAAATCTGAAAGTTTGCTTTTTGCTCTGCATTGGAACAAACGTTCACTTTGCTATAAAGCATCAATTCTTTTTCAGGTCTAAAAGATTTCTGTTCCCTTCTGCTCGCCTGTCTCTGTGATGTTAAGAGCACCTGTGGCCGGAAGAGAGGTCTTCTGCTGGGTCTGTAAGCTTGGTCCAAGGAACTGGTGTTCTTGTGCAGTGAGGTCATCTTCCAGAAGTACCAGACTGATGTGTTTTTCATCTCTCATCCAGACACCACGTGGACTGGCAGCCATTCCTCCATCAAAGCATATAGGAAAGGGGAGGGCAAGTGCCTCCTATAGAAATACAGAATAAGGGGTGTCTCCATCAAAGGAGGAAGAAGGGAGAAGTCGCCCCTTCTGGCCACAAAGAATGGTGGGAGGAAGGAGAGGGTAGGAGGCAGGAAGTCAGTAGAGAAAGAGGTATGTTCTGACTTTCCCGGCTGAAGTGGGAACCCTCCCGGCTAAGACTCCAGAGGATTCCTCAGCTGCTGGGGAGAGGGCAGGAACACTGTCCATTGTTTCCTGGTGCCCCTAGAAGATCAGAGATGGATGGAGTTGGCTGGGAGGTTTACCTGGGGAGAAAGATATTTCTGCGTTGTGGTGAGGGAGAGCTAGAGCTGCAGGCTGGAGGGCAGGCCATCCTGACCAAGAGCTGGCTAGGCAGGACTTCCTGGTGCCCCAGGGGTTAGGACTCACGCTCCCAATGCAGGGGGACTGGGGTTTATTCCGTGGTCAGGGAACTAGATCCCATGTGCTGCAATTAGGATCTGGCATAGCCAAATAAATAAAGCACTCACCAGACATCACAGCTAGACCTCCTGGACATGCAGTCCTGGAGAGGGTTGAGCTGGAATCAGGGCAGCAGGACTACTGAGCCCAGACAGAACCCAGGAGGATACAATTCAGCCTCAGATTCCAGCTGGGTTCCTGACAATCAGGTGGACAGGGGCATCCTCATAGAGATCAGCAGAGCTGGAATGGACTGTGGCAGCATCACGGTCACACAAATCAGCTCTCTCATACAGCTAGATGCCATCCTGGAGATAAGCAAGGTGAAGGAAGTGAAAGTCACTCAGTCGTGTCCGACTCTGTGATCCATGGACTGTAGCCTGCCAAGCTCCTCTGTCCATGGGATTTTCTAGGCAAGAATACTGGAGTGGGTTGCCATTTCCTTCTCCAGGGGATCTTCCTGACCCAGAGATTGAGCCAGGGTCTCCAATGGAGGCAGATTCTTTACCTTTGGAGCCACCAAGCAAGCAAGCCACCAAGCCAAGCAAGGTGAAGAGGGATAAAAAAGGATTAAAAAATACAAAACATTTATGGGACTTTCTTGGCAGTCCAGTGGTTAAGACTCTACACTGCCACTGCATGGGAAATGGGTTTGATCCCTTCTCAGGGAACAAAGATTCCGCATGCCAAACAGCGCAGCCAAAAACTGGGGGGAAAAGTATAAAGCATTTTTCCAAAAGAGACTGAATTCTCTAAAGAGACTATTCTACATTATTAGATCAGATTGAATTTCCTTACATCAATTGTGGAAAATAAATAAGATATGTTTTCTTTGCAATTCTGAGTGTTACTGCTAAATTTGCAACCCTGATACAAGCTGATGCACAAAGATGACACTTTCAGCTGCAGGAAGGCAGGACACAGAGCGAGGATGGTCTGAGCTGAGTTGTTCGTGTTTCCTTCTGCTTGGGAATTGAGAGGGACAAAAATAGGGGGACGAGACTGTATCTGTGGAGAGCTGTTTCTCTTCGGTGGGAAAAATAATTGGCCTGGAGGAAGCTCTCATCTAGTTCTGCCCCAAGCCGATTTGTTATGATCACAGGCAGAAGGCATCTCTTCAAGAACATCCCAGCTCCTTTCTTGGGACCTGCCCACCCTCCACAGGTTTTGGGATCCAGAAGGAGGTGGTCCAAGCTCCAGCTCTGATTCTGACTGGGTGCACAAGTCCACAGACTTCCCTGAGCTCCTGTCTAATAAATTGCAATTGAGACATACATACTCCTGATCCTCTGACTGCAGGAAGAGCCGGAGGGTGGGGGACAGAAAAGAACTTTTTATTTTTATTTTTTTTTAAATATTATTTTATTAGTTGGAGGCCAATCACTTTACAACATTTCAGTGGGTTTTGTCATACATTGACATGAATCAGCCATATAGTTACACGTATTCCCCATCCCGATCCCCCCTCCCACCTCCCTCCCCACCCGACTCCTCACTTTTTATAAACTGAAAAGCCCCAGTCCTGTGCCCATTCCAGCCTCCCAGATGCCTGCCTGCTCCTGCAGTTTCTTCTCTGCATCCTGCAGATCCTGCAGGTGGAATTTTCCTCCAGGTACTGTTCTGGCTTTCAGCTGAGCAGAGGATTGTTCATTTGTATCAAGGCTTATGCTGGGTCCTGGAGTTCTTGAGGCCAGTTAGATACAATGTCTCAGGACTTCCCTGGCTGTCCAGTGGCTAAGACTCCAGGCTTCCTCTGCAGGGGGCATGAGTTCCATCCCTGGTTGGGGGACTAAGATCCCAGGTGACATGGGGCACAGACAAAACAAAACAAAAGAAAAAACAAACAAACAAACAAACAAAAAACACTAGATGCAACGTCTCCCCTCCAGGAACTTCCCAGAGACTCTCAGGCATGGTTCTGCCTTCTCCTGCCAGGCTGTTTTCCCTTAGTTTATTTATTTATTGAAGGCTGTGCTGGGTCTTTGTTGCTGCACTTGGGCTTTCTCTAGTTGCAGTGAGTGAGAGCTGCTCTTCATTGCGGTGCTTGGGCTTCTCATCGTGGTGGCTTCTCTTGTTGCAGAGCACAGGCTGTAGGGCGCACAGGCTTCAGTATTTGTGGCACGTGGGCTCAATAGTTGTGATACGAGGGCTTAGCTGTTTCATGGGGTCTTCCTGACCCACAGATAGATCCCATGTCCCCTACATTGGCAGGTGTATTCTTTACCACTGATCCACCGAGGAAGGAGATGGAGTGCAAGCTGATTTCCAAGAGTGATCTGCTTCCTCAGTTAGGTAACTTTTGTGCCCAGTGTGACCTTCATCAGTGAACATGGTGGACCTGGTTGGTACAGAGACAAGCCGATGGTAAAAGGACACCTAGATATGGTCTGGTCCACCCATTCCTTTCTTGGAGAAGGGAGAGCTGAGTCCCAGAGAGGGTAAGGGGGTGACTCCATTCATGCAATATCTCTTCAACAGAGCACACCACCCCTCCCAGAAGGAGAACCCTCCCTCCCAACAGCCTGGCCCATTCATCTACCTCAGGGTGAGATGCCAGCTGGAAGGAGATCCCCTCCCAGGACTCCAGGCCTGAATTGAATCATGGCTGTTGACAAGATGCAGGCTGGAATAAAGGATTTGGGGGAATGGAATCTTTGCAGATGGTTATTTTCCTCCCCATGTGTACATGGTAGTGGACACGTCTCATCTGCCCA
The DNA here is from genome assembly GCF_963930625.1 of Muntiacus reevesi. NCBI lineage: Eukaryota > Metazoa > Chordata > Mammalia > Artiodactyla > Cervidae > Muntiacus > Muntiacus reevesi. Next base: position 23,990,480 of record NC_089263.1, on the reverse strand, counting down.
TGAGAGCTCATAGACTTGTTCTACAAAACTTTTGATCACCTACTGTTTGCCTGGGACTCCAAAGTGAATAAGGCAGGGTCTCTGCCACTCGGGAGGTCCTCAGGCAGTGGAGGAGGCAGACACATGTAGAGACAGGAATGGCACGGACTTGCAAGGAGACGTAGGGAGCATCATGGATGTGATAAGCCTTTAGCTGACCCATATTGGGAGCCAGAGGGAATCAGAGTCACTCATGAATCAATCTTGTTTTATTAGTTTTTTCTGGAGTGCTTCCCGGAACCGAGTCTCTTATACCCTTGAGACTTCTCCTCTTGGTTTCCAAGGCCAGGGCCACTGACCCCTGGATAGCCAGGGCTCTCCAATATGGGTCACCATGTTGCTGCTGATGGCTGGCCTGACCAGATGCAAGTGGACTTAGGGGACCTCATGTTTTCTACAGGGGCTGGCCCTTCCAGTACCAACCATGGGTAATAGGGAAATTTTCCAAGAACCACAGTTCCCCGTCTCTCATGACTTTTTCACATGAAGACAATGGGCCTGTCCCTTGGAGAGTGGTGGTGAGAACTAACAAAGATGTCTACTGACCACTGATGGGGAGTGTATAGAAAGGAACGAGCCCTCTCACCCAAACCCTTCATGTCCATAGGGTGTAGCAGGTAATTACCTTAATAGGACAACAATCGGCCTTTTGAGGTAGTTCATCAGAGATGATGAATGTGTCTTCTGGGCAGAGAAGCATGAATTTTCCCTTCTGCTCTTCTGCCCTTCTCTGTGCCTCTCCCTCCTCCTCCCCTCCCCTCTCCTCCCATCCACTTCCCCCATCTCTTCCTCTCTTCCTTTCTGCCCTTCCTCCCTCTTTCTCTCCTTTCTTCTCTAAGCCTCAGAGGAAATCACACTTGCATCTCAGAATCAAGCTCACTAAAGTGGTGGTCTAATTGGGCCCTGGGAGACTGGTCAAAGGGTGCTTCGTGTTTCAGGTAGATCCTCAAGAACAGAATTCTTTATTAGCCTTGCAATTTCCTTCGTTAATATGCATTTCCGTTCCCTCTATGCACACCTGCTCCTGACTCCCAGGCTGCCAAGCCCTGCATTTGTCTCTGGAACTTAAATGCCGACAGGGATGTACAGTGAGGATCTCCGAGGGTGTGGAAAGTCAGGCAAGCACGTTAGTCAGAGGAAAGGGTCAGCCTGGAAAAGCTCGTCCTCAGTCCTCAGAGTGGCATGTGCTGGATGGCCTCTCAGAGGGTGAGAGCTGCTCCTCCCAGGTCAAGCTCTGACTAAGCTCAGAGTTGGAAGCTACTGTTTATTTTTTTTAATTTATGTTTGGCTGTGCTGGGTTTTTGTTGCTGCACAGGCTTTCTCTAGTTGTGGCAAGCAGGGGCTACTCTCTAGTTGTGATGCGCAGGCTTCTCGTTGTGGTGGCGTCTCTCGTTGTGGAGCACAGGCTCTAGGAGATGAAGGCTTCAGTAGTTGTGGCTCCTGGGCTCTAGAGCACGGACTCAGTAGTTGTGGCACACAGGCTTAGTTGCCCTGCAGCATGTGGGATAGAGCAGGATCAGGGATGAAACCCGAGTCTCCTGCATTGGCAGGCGGGTTGTTTACCACTGAGTCACCAAGGAAGCTCCTAAGCTACTGTTTATCATTCACCAACTCTGCACCAGATTCTGTGCTCCTTGCCTCACCGGAACCAACCCCTCTACTCCTGCCCCATGACAGGTGGAAGGAAGAGAGCGTGCCAGTCTCCACTGACAGATGAGAAGGATAAGGGTGAATGAGGTCAAAGAACATGCCAAGGTCACTCAACCGGTAAATGGCAGAGCATAGACCTGACTGTGGATCCAGAGGATGCCCTGACTGTTCCAGGCGCAGGTGAGGAATAAGGCCAGAGACAGTGTACACTCTGCCCCACCCACCCCACCCCTGGGTGCCCGAAGCAAGACAGAATAAAACAGTCATGGCTCTAGAACTTCTTCTCCCAAGGCCTCCAGGAGCTTGAGAGAGAGCAGGGCACTGCCTGCCCCCATCCCCCAAAGTGGGGGCCCCTGGAAAGACTGAATCTGTGGCAGGGAACAGTTAACAGAACTGATGACTTTACCCCCAGGCTGGACGGTTGTTTAGGGACAGACTTGTCCTTCTAGGGGACACCAGCCACTCCAGGTGCTCTGGACTGAACTGTGTCTCCCCGAGAGATGCTGAAGTACTAACCCCAGGACTGGAGAATGTGACTTTATTTGGAAATAAGGTGTTTGCACACGTTCCAGTAAAGATGAGGCCATCAAGGTAGACCCTGATCCAGTATGGCTGTAATCATATGAAAAGAAAAAATTTGGACACAGAGACTGACTCTTAGGAGGGGGCATACACTGTGTGAACTTGAGAGAAGAGATGGGGTGATGTTTGTACAAGCCAAGAAGCCCCAGTGATTGTCAACAAACCAGAAGAAGCTGGAAGAGAGGCGTGGGACACATTCTCCATCACAACCCTCAAAAGAAACCCATTCTGGACTTCCCTGGTGGGACAGTGGTTGAGTCTGACTGCCAATGCAGGGAACAGGGATTCAATCCCTGGTCGAGTAAGATTCCACATGCCTTGGGGCAACTAAGCCTGTGCGCCATAACCCATGAAGCCCATGCACCCAAGAGCCTGTGTTCTGCAACAAGAGAAGCTACCACAATGAGAAGCCATACACTGCAGCTAGAGAGTATCTCCCACTCACCGCAACTAAAGAAAAGCCCACGTAGCAATGAAGACTCAGTACAGTAAAAATAAAATAAAATTTCAAAAAAGGAATCAGTCCTGACAAAACCTTGATTTTAGACTTTTAGCCTCCAGAACTATGACAACATAATACATTTCTGTTGTTTAAGCGACCCAGTCTGTGGTGCTTTGTTGTGACAACGCTAAGACATGGGTACACCAGAGCTCCTGGGATGTGCATCCTGCTTTCAGGCCTGGGCTGAGAAATTTCAGGGAGCCCTGGTGTCATTGCCTGACTCAAAGGGACCCAGCATTGCTGTCTGGTGCCAAGAAAGGCTAATGAGTGTATGGCCTCATTCAGGACTGGCCCCCTGCTGTGTTAAGTAAGGCTGGCAGCTCATCTTCCAAGGAGTGGAATTCCCAGTTACAAAGACCTAGGTGGAAATCCAGTTGCGCTCTCAAGGCAGCTGCAGGGGAGGATGCTGTTTGTGTCCTGTGATGTTCCAGGGACAATTAGCATCAGAAGATTAAATTCATAATGGCCCATTCGTTTTCTCCACTCGTCACCGGTGTCTGGGAGAGAATTGGAATTCTTAATCCCCCATGCTCTAAGTGAATGCATATTGAACTGTTTTGACAGCTTGGAAATTTCATTGCAGATTCTTGATGACTTCCCATGTCAAGATCAATTTGCAGCCTTGTTTTTTTTCAGCTGACTAGGTCCCGTCCAATTTTCTTGAGCAAGGGTTGCAGAGCACAGGGTTTCTTCCAACTCTATCCAAAGGGGTGTGGGGTGGGGATGGTCCTGTGGAGGCTGGGTTTGAGCTCTGATATCCAAGTTCCTCAGGAAAAAGACAAATTCTCTTCCTTCATCTGCCTCTTTCTCCTTCTCCATCTCTTTCTTTCCTGTTCTTCATCCTCAGTCAGAGAAGTTCTGCAGCACAGGGAGAGACACATGTGTCATTTTGTTTTCTGGTAGCTATGTTTAAAAAACACAAAAACAAATATCATATATTAACACATATATGTGGGGTCTAGGAAAATGGTACAGGTAAACCTACCTGCAGTGCAGAAATAAGAGATGCAGACGTAGAGAATGGACATGTGGACACAGGAAGGTAGTGGAGGGTGGGATGGACTGGGAGATTAGGACTGACATATACACACCACCCCGTGTAAAATAGATGGCCAGTGGGAAGCTGTGCTACGCAGCAGGGAGCTCAGCTCGGAGCTCTGTGATGACCTAGATGGGGTGGGAGAGAGGTTTAAGAGAGAGGTGATACTTGTATTCATATGGCTGGTTCACTACACCAGCACAGCATTGTAAAGCAACTATACTTTTTTCCTGAAGAAATGGTATGGTGACTATGGTTAATGATACTATATTGCATGTTTGAAAGTTGTTTCAGAGACTAGATGTCAAAAATTCTTATCACAAGAAAAAAATTATAACTATGTATGGTGATGGATGTTAACTTGACTTACTGTGGTGATCATTTTGTAAGACTTGGAATTAGTCAATCATTAAGTAGTATACCTAAAATGAACATAATGCCATATGCTGTATGCCTCAATTAGAAAAAGGAATTTGGAAAAAAGTGATATAAAGAAACAGGTCAAATTAATTTTAATAACACATTTTATATAAAGTGATATAGTATAGATCATGTAATCAATGTAAACATTTTAAAATTATTTATTTATTTTTTACTATACTGGGTCTTCACTCCTTGTATTAAATGTTTATTTTTATTTATTTGGTTGTGCCACACTTCTAGTTGCAGCATGTAGGATCTAGTTCCCTGACCAGGGATTGAACCTGGGTGCCCTGCATTGGGAGCAAAAACTCTTAGCCACTGGACCACCAGGGAAGTCCCCTGCATCTTCCTTTCTGCTGGGGCTTTTCTCTAGTTGTGGTGAGCAGGGGCTACTCTCTAGTTTTCGATGCTCAGGTTTCTCTTTGTGCTGTCTTCTCTTGTTGTGGAGCACAGGCTCTAGTATACTTGGGCTTCAGTAGTTTCAGCTCCTGGGCTCCAGAGCACAGACTCAATAGTTGTGGTACGTGGATTTAGTTGCTATGAGTCATGTGGGATATTCCCAGACCAGGGATCGAACCTGTGTCTCCTGCATTGGCAGGCAGATTCTTCATCACTGAGCCACCAGAGAAGCCCCTCATAGTAAATATTATTAACAGGACACTTTACATTATATTTCTCCTTCTGTGTCTTCACAAACCAGTGTGCACGTTACACCAACAGTGTATCTCACTTCTGGACTGGCCACATATCAAGTGTTCCATGAGCCACGTGAGGCTACCATTGGGATGCTGGATTGCACAGCCCTAGATGTGCTGGAGCTTGTGATTCTCCTAGAACCTGCCTACTTATCACCATTAACACGATCTCCTAGGCTTCTTCTGCTGGGGTGACAAGGATGCATCGTGACTCTCAGATGTAAAGGCAGCTGGTGAGTCAGGAGCTGGCCTCTGAAACAGCAGCCAAGGCAGGAGGTGTCATTTCCCATTGCAGACCCTGTGCCCGTGGCTGCTATTACCTGCCCAATGAGACAGCTTAGCCCTTGATTGATGGGTCTGGGGATCAAGAGATAAATAAGAAAGACACCACCCTGACTCTTAATGAATTTATAGTGTAATGGTGGCCTGTGTGCAAAATAATTACTCTTCACTGTCACAAGAGCTGTGATGAAAGTTTCTTAAAGTTGTTGATAATGCTCTATGGTGACCTAATGTGGTGGTTTAGTCGCTAAATCATGTCCGACTCTTTGCGACCCCATGGACTGTAGCCTGCCAGGCTTCTCTGCCCATGGGATTTCCAGGCAAGAGCACTGAAGTGGGTTACCATTTCCTTCTCCAGAGGATCTTACCAACCCAGGGATCAAACTCACATCTCCTGCATTGGAAGTGGATTCTTTACTGCTGAGCCACAGGAAAGCCCTAAATGGGAAGGAAACCCAAACAAGAGGGGATATATGTGTATGTATGGCTGATTCATTCACTGGACAGAAGAAGCTAACACAACATTATAAAACAACTATACTCCAATAAAAACTAATTTAAAAATTAAAAATTTAAAAAAATTCAGTTGATGAAACTTGTAAAAAGAGTGATATATGTAAGATAACATTAAAAATATAAATTCTATAGATAGTAATGGATATTAGGATTCTCTCAGTTCCTAGAAATAGAAACCTTAAGCCAGCTTAAGCCAAAGGGTAAGGACTAAGGGTGTTATACTAAGAATTTAGGGGAATCATGTAAACGGAGGAAGTGCTATATCCAGGTGAGGATGTAGACAGACTGGGGTGACATTAGAGACTCCGGCAAATCTGTCTTGTGCATTCTGCCTAGCACACGTTTTGATGGTGTTCCACCACGGCAATTCAGCTTGCCTTTTCCAGTTCACAAGAAATAATTCGGTCATTGGTAATGGCTCCAGGATGTACCACCCAGACTCAGAGAGTGGACAGGCCAATGTTTCAATATCTTAATTCAATATTTTTAGAAAACTGATTTTATTTTTGGCTGTGCTGGGTCTTTGTTGCTGCACAGGTTTTTCTCTAGTTGCCGAGAGTGGGGACTACTCTCTAGTTGTCGTGTACAGGTTTGGAGCACGGGTTCCATGTCTTTTGGGATTCAGTAGTTGCAGCATGTGGGCTCAGCAGTTGTTGCTCACAGGCTCTAGAGCATAGGCTAAATAGTTGCAGCACATAGGCTTAGTTGTATCCAGCATGTGGGATTTTCCTGGACCAGAGACTGAACCAGTCTCCTGCACTGGCAGGCAGATTTTTCACCAATGAGCCATTAAAGAAGGCCTTCATTTAGTATCTTAATTTGAAATTTGTGAGAAAGGACTTTAATTCAGCTTGAATCCGATAGAGTTAGAAAGCCAGGACAACATTGTATAAACATGGCTTCTTCTCCATATAGCTGGAAGAGCACAAAATTCCTTTCTAGGAAAATAAGAGAAGGTGAGTGAATCAAGCAATAGTATTTACTACCTTCTTCCCCTTGACTGCCCAACATACACACATACATGCTTGTGTGAACACACATGCACACATTCTTTCCCCCCCACACACCCAAAGAGGCCTCTGCCTCCTGTGATCCTCCAAATTCTTTTTCCCCTATGGGAGACAAGGAAGTCTGTCTGGCAATGAGTTCTAACAAGCTGTTGGACCTCTCTTCTCCAAGTTCAGTCTTTGGGTATTACCCCTTCATCCACACATTTTCTTTTGAAGGAATGAAAGGGGCAGTGGGAAATGCCAGGATACCCAGACTCCCCTGGCCTCTCCCAAATGCTACTTCTGCTAAGGGCCACTCTGTTGCTCAGTCGATAAGTCACGTTTGAGTCTTTTTGACCCCATGGACTGTAGCCTGCCAGACTCCTCTGTTCATGGGATTCTCCAGGCAAGAATACTGGAGTGGGTTGCTGTTTCCTTCTCCAAAATCAATTCAACTTCAATAAAAAAAATTTTAAAGAAAAAAAGAGTGTGGAATTCTTTTTAAATTAATCTTTACAGGAGTGTTTTTGCTGTACAATGCTGTATTAGTTTCTTCTGTATATTTAAAGTGAATCAGCTACACGTATACAGATATATCTCTTCTTTTTTGGATTTCCTCCCCATTCAGGTCACCACAGAGCACTGAGTAGAGTTCCCTGTGCTATAAAATAGGTTCTCATTAGTTATCTATTTTATACATAGTAGTAAGACTCTTGTTCCTTGGGAGAAAAGCTATGACCAACATAGACAGCATATTAAAAAGCAGAGACATTACTTTGCTGACAAAGGTCCATCTAGTCAAAGCAATGGTTTTTCCAGTAGTCATAAATGGATATGTGAGTTGGACTATAAAGAAAGCTGAGTGCAGAAGAACTGATGCTTTTAAACTGTGGTGTTGGAGAAGACTTTTGAGAGTCCCTTGGACAGCATGAGAAACGCTGGACTGGAGGAAGCACAAGCTGGAATCAAGATTGTTGGGAGAAATGTCAATAACCTCAGATAAGCAGATGACTCCACCCTTATGGCAGAAAGTGAAGAAGAACTAAAGAGCCTCTTGATGAAAGGGAAAGAGGAGAGTGAAAAAGTTGGCTTAAAGCTCAACATTGAGAAAACTAAGATCATGGCATCCTGTTCCATCACGTCATGGCAGACAGATGGGGAAACAGTGGAAACAATGGCTGACTTTATTTTTCTGGGCTCCAAAATCACTGCAGATGGTGATTGCAACCATGAAATTAAAAGACACTTGCTCATTGGAAGGAAAGTTATGACCAACCTAGCCAGTGTATTAAAAAGAAGAGACATTACTTTGCCAACAAAGGTCCATCTAGTCAAGGCTATGGTTTTTCCAGTGGTCATGTATGGATGTGAGAGTGGGACTGTGAAGAAAGCTGAGCACAGAAAAATTGATGCTTTTGAACTGTGGTGTTGGAGAAGGCTCTTGAGAGTCCCTTGGACTGCGAGAAGATTCAACCAGTCCATCCTAAAGGAGATCAGCCCTGGGTGTTCACTGGAAGGACTGATGTTGAAGCTGAAACTTCAGTACTTTGGCCACCTGATGTGAAGAGACAAATCATTGGAAAAGACCCTGATGCTGGGGAAGATTGAAAGCGAGAGGAAAAGGGGATGACAGAGACTGAGATGGTTGGATGTCATCACTGACTCAATGGACATGAGTTTGAGCTAGCTCTGGGAGTTGGTGATGGACAGGGAAGCCTGGTGTGCTGCAGTTCATGGGATTGCAAAGTCGGACATGACTGAGTGACTGAACTGGACCGAACTGAATGTATACATGTCAATCCCAATCTCCCAATGCATCCCACTCTCCTTCCCCCCTTGGTGTCCTTAAGTTTCTTCTCTACATCTGTGTCTCTATTTTTCTTTGCAATTAAGGGGATGGAATTCTAAAGGACACAGGAAAACACTGGCAAACTGAGTCAGGGAGAGGTAGTCCAGAGCAGCCTGAAGATGAGAGCACAGGAGGGGGCAGAGTGAGGACGATGACATTAAGATAGTGATTAAGGATAGAAGGGATATGGAGTAGGATAGAAAAACTAGGGCTTCACAGGCGGCTCAGCAATGAAGAATCTGTCGGCCCATGCAGGAGACACAGGTTCGATCCCTGGGAGGGAAAGATCCCCTGGAGAAGGTAACGGCAGCCTACTCCAGTTTTCTTGCCTGGGAAATCACATGGACAGAGGAGCCTGATGGGCTCTAGTCCATGGGGTTGCAAACAGTCAGACATGACTAAGCACACACACACACACACGGAGAAGAATAAACTGAACTACAAAATTCCAAAATGATCAGTCCCCACTCACTCTCCAATGTCAAGGGAACAGACATGGAGGGCCTGGGAAGGAGGTAGAAGAAATGAACTGGTGGCTTTTGGGGGGAGGCAGAGCCCAAGCTGACAGTACACACGTTCCTGGTGGACTCTGCAGTCTGAATGCCCAAAGCTCCAGGTGGATGTAGAGCCCCGGGCCTCACTAGAGGGGTTTAGCGGCAGCCACGGCTGCTGTTCTCCCTGTGGCCCAGGAGACGTGGCACCCTCATCGCTCTGCTGGAGGCTGCCATATGGTCAGTGGCTATCCATCATGTCTCTGCTGTTGTGAATTTTCTCCTTTTCATTTTTTATGAGCGTTTTTCTGAGAAGTTAGGGTGAGGGTGCATCAAGCTGAATCTGAAGGTGGGTAATCGTAAGAAATGTTTCCCCAAGGTGGGACGTCGTGTTTGAAAGAGCAGAGCCTTTCACGGTCTCACAAAACCCACAGCAGGTGCTGTGACTGGTAGGAGGGGTGCTGAGTCAGAGACGGAGGAGAAGACTGACAGTAGGATCAATCCTGCCCAGGGCAGCAGAGATGGGGGGCAGGGAAGCACAGAGAGAGTGAATGGCACATTTGTTCAAGGTTGCAGCTCTGACAGGGACTCCTACGTTGCACTACCTGTAAGGAATCTGCCTGCCAATGCAGAAGACATAGAGACCTGAGTTTGATCCCTGGGTCGGGAAGATACCCTGAAGAAGGGAATGACTCCTCACTCCAGTATTTTTGCCTGGAAAATTCCATGGGCCAGGGAGCCTGGGGGGCTACAGTCCATGGAGTCCCAAAGAGTCAGACATGACTGAGCACACATACAGCACCTTCGGTAAGAGAGAGAATTGATAGAGTCCAAATTCACAAATACATGAAACCAGGGCTGATTTCATGGCTATTGACCTATTCTTGGCAGAGTCCTGCACTAAAAAAACCCAAGCTCCCTGAAGGTGTAAAAGCCAGTGGTGGTAAGTGGGGAGCAGCAGAGAGGGCACAGGGTCTTTGATCAGCTTATGCACAGCTCTCCGATTGGCTGATGATGAGTTAACAGGTGGTGTCACAGAAGTTAACATTATCAGTTCTTAGGCTGCAGAAGGCCTGGGGCTATGAGCTCCTGGTTATCAAGTAGTTAGCGTTAACATGTTCTATTTGTTGGAGAAAGAAAGAAAGCAACTCTGGAAATATGAATCAAATACTATTATCTAGGTACTTCAGAGAGGGACTAAAGCAGAGGATATGGTATAAAGCCCCATGGGGTCCTGCTTGGTTACAATTACATATCTCTTACCATAAACCATGATATCACAATAAGAAAATGTCTACCTTTGATTGATATTCTATGGAATACTTCTATATGCCTGTCAAGCATCAAGTCTATATATTTGTGAATATATTTGTGAATGCTTTTGTTGCTGTTATTCAGTCACTAAGTTGTGTCCAATTCTTTTTGATCCCACACCAGGCTCTTCTGTCCTTCACTGTCTCCCAAACTTTGCTCAAACTCCTGTCCATTGAGTCAGTAATGCTATCCAACCTCTCATCCTGTCACCCCCTTCTCCTGCCCTCAATCTTCCCAGCATCAAGGTCTTTTCCAATGAGTCAGCTCTGCATCAGGTGGCCAAAGTATTGGAGCTTCAGCATCAGTCCTTCCAATGAATATTCAGTGTTGATTTCCTATAGGATTGACTTTTTTGGTCCACTTGCTCTCCAAGGGTCTTTCTGAGCCAACAGGGATTCCCACAATTGTTTTGGGAGATTCCATTTCTAAGGTCCACCAAGGCACAGGGTGAGGACCAGAGCAGAGAATTCCTTCTTGGCAGGCTCCTGAGGGCTCTGTTGCATCCGGATAGGTCTTGCTGGCCATTCTGCCACCAGAGTTACACTTCACAGATATTATCAGTTAATCTAAATTGAGGAGTCATATAATAAAGAATTCACCCCAACTAGCAATTGTTTGCTTTCTTCTACTTCTTGTCGACTCCATGTCCAGATTCATAGATAAAATTTACACACTGGTAATCAGAACGAGCAGTCCATGGGGTTGCAAAGAGTTGGACATGACTGAGCACACACAGGAATGCTCTCTATACACTCTAGTTTCTCCACCACACCTACCAGACCTGTAAGATAAACTCTCTCCCCAACTACAATGTTATTTTCATACTTAATTTTAATGGCAGCATCCTCTCACATTGAAATGATCTTATAGCACTCACTTTGTTCCTTCTGTGAACATTGTATTTTCTTATTTTAACAAACTTGAAAGTGCCAACTCAGTGTCATACCTGTTGGAGATTGTGTTGGAGACACAAAGAATAAATAAAACATGACCTTGGTCTTCACTATGCTTCAGTAAAAATTAAAACTCAGGGAGCTTCTTTACTTTACCTTCATTTAGTTTAATTCCTAAGGAGAAATTCCTTGAAGAGAGATTACTGGATCAAAACACCAAGCACTTTAATGGCTATAAGTGTATATTTTCAAGTCATTTTCCAATTCATAGTCCTCTAGCAATGAGCAATTCATTGTACCTGTTTCACTGGAACCTTACCAAAAGTGGGTATAATTAAAAAAAAAAAAAAACTTCCCAGAATTTAATAGGTGTTAAAGGGTAAAGAATTGTCTTAATTTGCCTGTGGTTCTTTTAAAGCCCTATCCTTAAGTCTTGGTAACTGCTTATTTTAGTCCTGACACTTCAGCTTATTGACACGAAGCTCCTTTTTTTCTCTGTATGAAGTTAAAAGACAAGTCTCATTACACCCTTTTTTAGTAAATATTGTGGGATTCAGTGAATTTTTACAAGAGGTAAAATCATTTTCTTAAAGAGAAATCCTTTTTGTTCCCTTAAAAATTACATCTCCCCCCAAATATCAGTTCCTTCTTGTACCTGCCAAGATGTGGGCAGGATTGTTCTGAAGAGATTCTGCTTTTTTAAACATCTTCAGACACTCAGAATATTACAACTCTCAGATCCACTTTGTGATGTGTTCCTACTCTGACTCTAAATAGAGGCCACATAAGAGCCATGTGTGTTTCAATTCCTCCCTGTTCAGTTACAAATCCCCTCAATGGCCAAGTGAGTGGTACTCTACATCCTATAGTAACAGAGTCTCAGTCCATTCCCCTCAGGGGCAGGCACATGATCCAAGCTCAGCCAATCATATCCCTCACTCCTTGAACAAATAATTGGACCAACTGGAAGGCCTGTGGTCCAAAGCAAGCCAATCACAGTCCTCATCTGATATTTTTCAAATTGGAGTTGACAGAAGAGTAGCCTCTTTTCTTTTAAAAACCTGGGTCTATAAAGATGTGAATATGGAACTTCCAGCTGCCAGGTTCTTCCCTCTGTTCCCTGCTCCGAATCCCACCAGTCACCTTGAGAGAGAAACAACCTGGCAGTGCGTGGAAAAGCACTTTATACATTTTAATCATATGAATTTTTTTAAACCATTGTTTTCTCTTATTTGCTCACTCTAGTTAGATTTCTTCACTTGCAGGTAAGTGTTGATGTTTATTCACAGTCATGAGGATTTTCCCTGCATCTGGTTGGGTTTGTTGAAGTGAAACTGTGTGGTTAAAATTTAATAATTTCAGAAATTCAAGTTAAATGGCTGGGTGCATAAAGCCATTCATTTGACATGAATTACATGTCTTCTTACAAGAAATTCCAAGCAATTCCTGGAAGTGGAAATGCTACTTTCCCATCAAGACTTCAACTACCCAAATGATTTCTTAGATTCATAAAGTATAGAACTGGAAGCTAGTCTTAAACTCCATCTTATCCCCTTGTGTGTAGTTGCTCAGTTGTGTCTGATTCTGCAACCCAATGGGCTATAGCCGGCCAGGTTCCTCTGTCCATGGGATTCTCCAGGCAAGAATACTGGAGCAGGTTGCCACACCCTTCTCCAGGGGATCTTTCCAACCCCAAAATCGAACCCATGTCTCCTGTGTCTCCTGCACTGAGGGCAGATTCTTTACCCACTGAGCCATCGAGGAAGACCTGCACTTTCATTTTACCAATAACGTCAATCTGGAACAATTAGCTGGGACTTGGACTGCTTCCTGCTTCTGTGATGTTACGCTGAAATTGGCCCCAAGAAAATGCAGATGCTGTTAGATGACAAAAACATAGGCCAGCAGCCTGGACAAAAGTTAGATGTACAATAACTATTATCTTTGTAGTGTTAGTATTGGGCTTCCCTGGTGGCTCAGTGGTAAAGAATCCACCTGCCAATGCAGGAGATGCAGGTTTGTTTCCTGAGTTGGGACGAACCCCTGGAGTAGGAAATGGCAACCCACTCCAGCATTTCTGCCTGGAGAATCCCATAGACAGAGAAGTCTGGCAGGCCACAGTCCATGGGTTCGCAAACAGTCAGCTATGACTGAGCAACTGAGCACACCCCGTGCTGTATCAGGATGGAGCATTTGCTGGGGAGCTCTATTTTTAGCAGAGGCATCAGGTTTCACATAAATAGTATACATGTTTGTCACAGGCCTCGGTTCCCTATTCTTGGGAGTTGTCTACTACTGTTTCTACACTCCTACCTCACCCATTGTAGGAAGCGCAAATAACACCTGCCAGACTGGAAGAGCTTCTTGCTTCCTCCCAGGCAATAGGAGGTAAGGGCTGTGCCCACTTTTGTAGCTTCTTTTCATAGTTACAGCCAGAACGCTAGCCTGCACCCCACTCTTCACCTCCTTTGGCTGTCCTCCTCCTGGAGAGGTGGTGTGGGTGAGTTAGCACCCTGGGGTGAGGTTTCCTCCTAGAGCAAGTGAGTGAGGAGACCAGAATTCTCTTGGAAAGCAGAAATGTTTATGCCCAGTGATCATTCCTGGCTCTGTGTCAGGATGCAGAGAGTCAGATTGCTGGAGAGACCTCGGGGCATGGACAGGGGCGGGGGGGGGGGGGGTAGGTGAAGTTGACCAGATGTCAAACAGAAGGCTGCCTGGCTTGTATGTCTCTATCTTGACTTTACATCGAGGCAGACTCGCTGGGGGAGGAGGTTAGCATGAGAATCACAGGGAGTGTGTGGGCCTGAGGACCCAGGGATCTCAGGAGCAGAGATCTCAAGGACTTCATGTAAAGCTGGGATCTTAGTCTTCTCCATGAGGCCTCTTGGACACTGTCTTATTTCTCAATGGAATTCTGCAAAGAGAGGGGCTGAGGACTTGTTTTGGACGATGCAGAAGAAGGTCTTGGGGAGATCCCACCACATTTTATGGTGTGGCTGTGTCCAACAGCAAGAGAATGTTTAAGTGATGATAGTGTATCTGTGTGATGTATGTGCTCAGTTGGCTCTGACTCTTTGTGACCCTATGGACTCCTCTGGCCATGGGATTTCCCAGGCAAGAATACTGGAGTGGGTTGCCATTTCCTCCTCCAGGGGATCTTCCCGACCCAGGGATCAAACCTGTGTCTCCTGCATTGGCCCACCGGGGAAGACCCACAGGTGCATCTACCTATGGCCAAAGGTAAATGCTGGCTAGGGCTAAGAAAAAGCCTAGCCAGGGTTTTGTTTGGAAAATCTACGTAGAAAGGAAAGGTAATTGGTTATGTTTGAGGAGGGGGACTATTCATTGGTTTCTATTTCTTTTATTCGATTTTCTAAACTGTCCCCCTTTCCCTGTGTCAGCCTTGACAAGGGTCCTTGGAATTTGTCCTTCTCCCTTCCCAAAATGCTCATTCCCAGGGAACTTGTGGCTACCTTCTCCCATCTCTCTTCAAAGAGCAGTCCCTGGCGACTAATCGATAACTGCCCCCGGTACCCTGCTTCCCTGTGTCTAGTAGAGACATTTTTTAGCTTAAAAGAAGAAAAGAAGAAATTCTGACTCAAATCATTTAAAAATTAGAAATACAGGAGTTTAGGGAAGGAAGACTTCACTTTTTGCTGGGGACATCCAGCATATGAATGTAGATTAACCATCCAAGACAACTAATTCTATGGGTTTGTTTGCTTGCTTTGTTTTGCAAGCAGTGGTAATTATTAGACCAGGCTGATTCAGGGAGAGTGGAGGGCCTTAGGGCTGATTGAAATAAAGCTTTGTGATTCTATACCTTAATGTGATTTATTGTTGCCCAGATGATTTATTCATTTTCATAATTTCACAATCTGCCACTTGTCTGGACTAATTTATCTGTGTCATAATGGGAAACAGGAAATGGACCTTGCTTTCCAGATGGCTAAAGCCAAGGTAGGTACAAGTGATGAATTGATAATAGACTGAGGTTTATTCATTCAGCAAGTAATTATTGAATGTTTGTTCTTGAGTAACAGTATTGATCAGAGGGTGAATCTATTGTACTGGAGGCAAGGAAAGTATCAAGGTTACTTAATACTAATGAAATGAATTTACATATTACTTTTGTTTGTTTTCACTATTTTATTTATTTATTTGGCTGCACTGGGTCTTCATTGCTGCACTCAGGCTTTCTCTGGTTGTGAGTGGCATCTACTCTCTAGTTGCATTCACGAGCTTCTCATGGTAGTGGCTTCTCTTGTTTGGAAGCACGGGCTCTAGGCACACAGGCTTCAGTAGTTCTGTCTCCCAAGCTGTAGAGTTTGGGCTCAGCAGTTGTGGTACATGGTCTTAGTTGTTCTGTGGCATGTGGAAACTTCCTGGACAAGGATCAAACCCATGTCCCCTGCATTGGCGAGTGGATTCCTATCCACTGCACCATCAGGGAAGCCCCTGCTTTTATTCATTATTGAAGTATAGTTGATGTACAATATTGCATGTTACATGTGTACAAAACAGTGATTCACAATTTAAAGATTATGTACATTTATAGCTATTAATATTTTAAAACATTTGGTATATTCCTTATGTTGTACAATATATCCTTGCATTAAGATATTAATTTTAGAAAATCATATAGAAATTGATGGGATCCCTGGAGAGAACACAGGCAGAACTAAAGAAAGTTTTTGCTCTCTAGACCTCAGGAGGAAGGGACAATGGACGTTTGACCAAGTAGAGTTAAGATTTTGGTAAAGACTGAGATTGGTTTATATTACTCCAAGTTGCCCTGGCAATGGCACTCCCTCCCCCTACTAGGAAGGAAAACATGTTGTAAATTAAGTAGAGTAATGACTGGTGGTGTGGCAGGTGACCTATTGAACATCATCTCACGGAGTATTTGCTAACTAGGGATTTGGGTCACTTCCATTAGACAGATCCTTCACCTCCACATTGCCTTGCTTGTTCTAGGTGTTGCCATAGTGATGTGGAGAGACAGTTGCTCTAATGTCTCCTAGGTCCTCCCTTCAGCTTCTCTGATTCCTGGGTCAGGTATGTGTGTTGAGCTCTGTGACTAAGGGCCCCAACGTCTGCAGGGCACCTACATCCTGAAAGTTAGAGATGGTTCTAGTCTGTCCTCATACCTTTCAACTCAAGCTCTTGGGTTCCAGCCTCCTCAAGACTTTCCCTTCCCTAAAGGAAAAACTTCCTCTCTCTCCTCTCAGCACTCCTAACACCAAGCGTGTGGGTTTTTCTACACAACGACTCTGACACTGACTTCCTAGAGTTAGCATAGAGCCCACAGATTCAGAGCTCAGTCCCAGAAGACTGCCTTTCACTTAAAATGCCAGTTCTAAGCCTAGGCCTCCAATACTTTTGACCAACTGGCTACAAACCAGGGGTTCCCAGAACCCCTTCCTCAGGTTCGATAATTTTCTAAAATGACTTATAGAACTTGCTTTTACCAGTTTATTATAAAGGATACAAGGGCTCCCCAAGTGGCACAGTGGTAAATAATCTGCCTGCTAATGCAGGAGATGTGAGTTCGGTTCCTGGGTTGGCAAGATCCCCTGGAGGAAGAAATGGCAGCCCACTGAAATATTTTTGCCTGGGAAAATCCCATGGACAGAGGAGTCTTGTGGTCTAACGTCCACACGGTCACAAAGAGTCGGACACGACTTAGCGACTAAACAACAACGACAATAAAGGAAACAACTCAAAAACAGATAATGGAAGAGATGCACAGATAAGATATGTGGGGAGGAGTAGAGTTTCCATGCTCCCTCTGAGCACCAGCTCTCCAGCACCTCCAAGCATTCACAGGTTGAAAGTCCTCTGAACCCCATTATTCAGTGTTTTCATGGCAGTTCCATCACATAGGCATACTTGATGATATCACTGACACTTGAGAATTAACCCCAACCTCACTCCCTCCCTGGAGGTTGGGAAGATGGAGGTGGGGAGACAAAATTCCAATGGCTCCAACTCCCGTGTTTTCACTCCTCTGGCAGGCAGCCTGCACCCTCTGAGATTCCCTTCATTAGCATAGAAAACAAAGCTCCAGCAATTCCAAGGGTCTTAGAAAAGTTCTGTGCCAACCACTGGGATGAAGACCAAATGTTTCTTTCTCATTGTATCACAACATCACACTTCCGGATTGCGTACCCTGTGGGTGTGCAGCTTGAGCATGGGATATGCAGAAAATACTCTTTGAGAGGCTACTTAACTAACTCCCTGATTTCTGAAAACAAATTCACTGCATGAAATCTCAGTCGTTCCTTCTCTCTGTTTCTCTGTCTCTCTCTCTTTATGCTGTCCTTGCTCAGTCACCAAGTTGTGTCCAATTCTTCGAGACCCCATGGACTGCAGCATGCCAGGCTTACCTGCCCCTCACCATCTCCCATGGTTTGCCCAAGTTCATGTCCATTGAGTCAGTGATGGACTCTCTTTTTAGATGTATCCTGTTATTCTGCTTCCTTGCTGGCTCAGATGGTGAAGAATCTGCTTGAAATGTAGGAGATCCAGTTTCCATCCCTGGGTCAGAAAGATTCCCCTGGAGGAGGAAATGGCAGCCAACTCCATATTCTTGCCTGGAGAATCCCATAAACAGAGGAGCCTGGAGGGCTACAGTCCATGAGGTCGCAGAGAGTTGGACTTGACTGAGCGACTAACACTATGATTCTGCTTCTCTGGATGAAACCTAACCCATACACCCTCCAGGGTAGATGAATGTGATGGCTATACAGTCAAGGAAAATGGTATTTTATTTTCCTGCATTCCTAGAAATGTCTACTTCATAGTGACAGAATATTAGAAACAGAAAAATGAAAGAAACTAGAAAATGTAGAAGACTGCAACGATCTGGTAAACTCAAATAAGAATGTTTGTCAAGGAACTTGGGCAGTAGGTAAGAAGATGTAGAATCTAGAAGCTGATTTTTTTTAGAGGGATAGGCTGTTGGGAGCTCCAGTTTAATATTGGTATGAATTCTGATAAGAAATTAGGTGTAAATAGATAACTAATGAGAATCGACTGAGTCACTGACTCATATACTGAATGAGTATAGCACAGGGAGCTCTACTCAGTGCTATGTGGTGACCTAAATGGGGAGGAAATCTAAAAAAAAGAGGGGATATATGTATACATATAAGTGATTTACTTTGCTGTACAACAGAAACTAACACAACATTGTAAAGTAGCTATACTCCAATGAAAAAAATTTTTTTTAAAAAAGGAAATTAGGTGTAAGGACAGAGTGGAAATACAAGGCTACATCAGAGTAAGTAGAATCTGTGTTCTATATACCCCCTCTCACACCATCTTGCAGCCAAACCAGACATTGCTAATCAATCACAGCACTGTTTCTTGTCAAGGCTGCTACTCAATTTCCTCCCCTGATCAGGAGGCCTGGACACAGCAGAATCTAGCAGAGTCTGGAAGAGGGAATTAGGGTGTGAAGCAGGGCTTGGCATCCAAAACATTTACCACCTCATCTCTCAAGTGTCACTTTTCCTTTAATGTTCCAGTTTCCTTATGAAAGTAATGGTACATTAGATTAACATAAAACACTATTGAAAATAGCTAATAATGAATTAGGTCTATAGGTTTAAGGGTTAAGTCGTGTCCAACTCTTGTGACCCCATGACTGTAGCCTGCCAGGTTTCTCTGTCCATGGGATTTCCAAGGCAAGAAAACTGGAATTGATTGCCATTTCTTTCTCCAGTGGATCATCCCGATCCAGGGATTGAACCCAGGTCTCCTGCACTGCAGTCAGATTCTTTACCGTCTGAACCATTCCAAAGGAGCCCTCCATTACCCCTGCAAAGCTGAGAATGTGGCCAGCAGGTCTGGGGAGAGTTAAGAGACTGTGAAAGAAGGAGAAGTGAATGAAGGATAGAGATAAAGTATAAAGATCATCCACTTAAGAAAGAGAAAGCCCAGCCCTAAAGGCTGAAGCAGTGAACACAGTAATGGGACTTACTGGCTTATACACCAGCTGCAGGGACAGAGCTTAAAGTGAGCAGGACCATAATGGGCAGATTTGCAGAAACATTGATTCTGGATGTGTATAAACTACACAGGGAAGGGATGATTCCCCAGGGAGGAGATGTGGCAGGACAAGGGAAGAAGGAACTAATGAAGAAGATGATAAGATTCTAAATGAGGAACTTCCCTGGTGGTTCAGTGGTTAAGACTGCACCTTCTGATGCAGAGGGTGTAAGTTTGATCCCTGGTCCAGGAATTAGTTCCTGGAATTAGTGGATCTTAGGATCGCACATGCCTTGCAGCCCCCAAAACCAAAACATAAAATGGAAGCAATATTGCAACAAATTCAATAAAGACTTTAAAAATGGTCCACATAAAAGATTCTAAAGGAATGAAGAAGGAATAATTCCAATCAGCCCCATCTATCCCTCTCCCCACATTAATATAGCTGGTTAAAGTCACATTTTCACATATCGACAGAAGAAAGCTCTCTTGAACTATGACACTTCTCCTTGAAATATCTAGTTATTTTCTCAAAAATCAAACCAACTCAATACAAAGCTACAACAAGAAGACAAAAAAATAAGTCATAACATTTTAGCTGATGATCATTCTCCTCAAAAAAACCATGAAGCCAAGTAAAATTGCAATGCAACAGAGTTCACTTTAGACTAAATCAAATATCCTCAAACTAGCATTTGGAGGTAATGAAAAACACAAAGAAATAGAAACTCAAAGACTAACAGCAGAAATGTACGAGTGAGAGAAAGACAGGCAGTGAGAACTCGGGGGAAAATAGAATAAAAAGACAAGATCATCTCAAAAATAAAAAATAAATCATAAAATGCCTAGGGGAGAACAAAGTCAAAAAGTAATAAAGTCCAATGAAATTTTAATAGGGGACATTGAAGACAGGCAGAAAAATAGCCAAGAGAATAAAATTGAGTTATAGAAATACATACAAAAGGGTCAAAGAGAAAGTGATTAAAATGGAAGTTAATACAATATACCTATGATTTCTGTCCTGGAAGAAACAAAGCAAAACAATGAAACAGAATTAAAATTCAAAACTATAATATAAGAAAACTTTGTGGATCTGAGAGAGAACTCAAATCTACATATTGAGAAGGACAACTGTATACTTTGGAAAATTCACCTGGAATGATCAACTTTAAGACACATATTAGTGAAACTATTAGCCTTCATT
Source organism: Muntiacus reevesi (assembly GCF_963930625.1). Lineage (NCBI taxonomy): Eukaryota > Metazoa > Chordata > Mammalia > Artiodactyla > Cervidae > Muntiacus > Muntiacus reevesi. The sequence goes on along the minus strand of NC_089263.1, from coordinate 23,970,017 downwards.
TTATGTTTATTTTTATTTTAAAATTGAAGTGTAATTGCTTTACAATGTTGCTTTAGCTGGACAGCAAAATGAATGAGCTATATGTATACATACATCCCCTCCCTCTTGAATTTCCCACTCACTTCCCTCAATATTATTCTTCACTTAAAGGAGCTAGGTTTCTTGGAGAAATGACTTCTTCTGAGCTGGGGAAGAGAAGGTCCAATATGAGCCTGAAATATCTTGTGCCAGAATGTCATGAAATGCTCAAAACATAAATTAATTTAATGATGGGGGTATGTCAAAAGGACAAAGGAAGAAGCTTGAAGGGGATTCCACTAGATAAGTCTGTTATGATTTTAGCGTCAAATTTTTGACCACAAGAAACTTAGCTGAATGTGTGTGTGTGCGTGCATGTGTATTTGAGCTCAGTCGAACCTGACTCTTTCCAGCCCTACAGACTGTAGCCCACCAGGCTTCTCTGTCCATAGAATTCTCCAAGCAAAAATACTGGAGTGGGTTTCCATCTCCTTCTCCAGGGGATCTTCCCAGACCAGGGATCAAACTCGAGTCTCCTGCATTGGCAGACAGATTTTTTACCACTGAACCACTGGAGAAGCCCAATGATTGTACTACTAAATGATATAATATGATTTTATGGATTTATCAATATATATCAAAATTATGTAAAATCAAGGAAAATGAGCTGAAAGGATCTGCATCAAACAGAAACTCAGGATGGAGAGAGAATGAGGTTTGCTCAAAGGGGACGTCAGTTTTATCTGGAGTGTTTTAATTTTTGCAAAGAAAAATGTATTCCTATACTGCTTGTGTAATTAAGGATTACAAATGTAATTAAGAATTTCATATATAATCACACATTAATTTTAACATGTAGGCAACAGTTTACCTTGCCAAGATCATTTATACATCAATTTTCTTTTCTGTTAATAAATCAGCTACCACTTCCTGGAGGACTGTCCCCTCTGTCATTCTGGCTTCTATTTTTACTCTGCCCTGGCACCTCTGGACCTTCTCTTTCAATCTGTAATATTGTGATTTGGAAATTAAATTCAAGTGAGGACAAAAGAAAAGTGCTTCTGAATTTAAGCAGCTCGGGTGTTTGCCTTTTCCTTATTCAAATGTGTGCACAGGAACCTCTTGTCTTAACCCTGTGAGGAAATGGGTGAGAAACTGCATGAAGGTGTCACTGGGGGCAATCTACACAGTTGCACATTTCAGCAGCTCTGTTCTTTGGGGACACTGTGCAATAATGATATTTCTCTTCCCAAGTCTGTTGACTAGAAAGTGTGAGTCTCCCATGGAACCACCATCTCCCCAAGAATGGATGTGATGGCCTGTATAATGCTTGATGGACTTCAATAATCCCAGAAAATTCTAACATAGACATATTCCATATTCTCATGGAATATAAAAATTTAGAAAGAATTTGATGATTCTCAAGTCAAATCATCTTTTTTTTTTAAGTGTAGTGTAAGTGCTTAACAATGTGATGTTCCTTTCTGCTTACAACCAAGTGAATCAGCCATATGTGTACATACACCCCTTCACTCTTGTACCTCCCTCCTTCTTTCCCTCCCGTCCCATCCCTCTAGGTCATCACATAGCACCGCTGAGCTTCCTGTGCTGTATAACACATTCCCAGACATAGAAAATATACAGACACATGGACACAGAGAGGGAAGGGGAGTGGGGGACAAAGTGGGAGATCAAGTTAAGTCATCTTGAGGATCTTGTTGGTGCTTCTTTGTACGTTTGTTTGTTTGTTTTTAAACGGAGGAGCTGAGGCCCAGAGGAAGGAGGTGACATCTCAAAGTCCCAGAACATCTGGGCACAGTTGAGGGCAGGTCCTATCCCTGATCATCTCTTATAGCATGACCATGGCAAGTGTGTGGCATTATGTACATGCTCCATTTTGTAAATTAGATGAGTGAGTGATGGAGGAGAGGAAGCTTCCTGTTTTCTTTGCTGTTATCTGCCTCAGATATCTGGGCCATATGCTGTGACATAGTCCAGTTACAGTAGGCATTTCCCCCATGGACATTGCCTGCTTAGGCGAATGGGGGTTGGGGGAGGGTCTAGATTGCCAATATTGGTGACCTGCATCAGGAAGGGCTGAAGACAAGAGAACCCAAGAAAAACTGCCAAGATAAGGCATTATCTTCATTGTCAATGACAAAAATACAAGTTGTGTTTTTCTGGTCATCAATCATTCCTACAATTTTCCCCAGTCACTCAGAAACCTGCTCCTCTACTTCACCAAGGAGCTGGGGAGACTCAGAGTGAGGAACTGATGCTCTTCAGTCTCACGTGCTTGAGCTTGGCTGCTGTACTCCTCTTTCTGCAGGACAAAGTGTGCTGATGACCAAACTGTAGGAGCTGGTTCGAGTCTGATATGTTCCACCTCACCATAAAAAACAGTGAAGCCCTATGCTGCTGCTGCTGCTGCTGCTAAGTCGCTTCAGTCGTGTCTGACTCTGTGCAACTCCATAGACGGCAGCCCACTAGGCTCCTCTGTCCCTGGGATCCTCCAGGCAAGAATACTGGAGTGGGTTGCCATGCCATGCCATGCCCTCCTCCAGGGGATCTTCTCAACCCAGGGATCGAACTCAGGTCTCCCACATTGCTGGCAGATTCTTTACCGTATGAGCTACCAGGAAAGTCCATACACTATCATATGATCCTGCAATACAACTCCTCGTAGGAGAAAAACATGATCTGAAAAGATACATGCACTCCAGTGTTCTTTGCAGCACTGTTTACAACAGCCAAGATATGGAAGCAACCTAAGTGTCCATTGACAGAAGAATGGATAAAGAAGATGTGATACATATAGACAATGGAATATTACTCAGCCATTAAAAAGAATGAAATAATGCCATTTGTAGCACCATGGATGGACCTAGAATGTCCTACTGAGTGAAGTAAGTTAGATAGAGAAAAAAATACCTTATGATATGGCTTATATGAGGAATCTGAAAAAAAATACAAATGAACTTATTTAAAAAACAGAAACAGACTCAAAGATTTAGAGAAAGAACTTATGGTGATCCAGGGGAAAGGATAATTAGGGAGTTTGGGCTTTACATGTACACACTACTGTATTTAAAATGGATAACATACAAGATCCTATTGTGTACTATAGGGAGCTCTGCTCAATATTCTGTGACAACCTAAATGGGAAAAGAATTTGAAAAGAATAGATACATGTGTATACACACACACACACACACACACACACACACACACATATACATATATATATAACTCAATCACTTTTTGTACACTTGAAAATAACACAACATTGTTAAATAACTATATTCCAATATAAAATAAAAAGTTAAAAAATAAATAAAACAGTTTGTCAGAAGTTAAGATTGAAAAAACAAAAAACAAAAGGGGAGCTGTTCAGGTACAGGTGTGGAGCAACACAACTGAGAGGTAGGCACTATTGGGACATTTAACAGGTAAACAAGTGATTGGATTCTGAAGGCACCCTCACGGTGTGGAAGTGCAGTGGAGTGTGTGCGAAAACAGAAAGACCAATGTTCTGACATTTACTGACATAATCTGACATTTACTCACTGATCACCTTTGGTTTTCTCATCTATAGAATGTCAGTAATTACAAGGTCACTGTCAATCTTTGGTAAATTGAAGGAAAGTGATGAGGACAGGAAGAAGATCAAAAGCCACCATGCAAGTTCCTTTAGGAATCAAGTATGGTGACTTATTTAAAGGACCTAGTGTTTAAGATTTTCATTAGGTGGTTAAAGCAAGTTATGGTGAAGCGTCCTATAGAAGCAAATAAACCTGAAATCAAGTTCCATTTATTGGATATTTAGCTTTTCATCTGGGTCATTTACTTAGCTGTGTGACCTTCAGAAAACTCCTGCCCCTTTACAAGTTTCCTCATGGGAAAATGAGGATTAAAGAGCAATTTTACAGGACTGTGTGAGGTCCCATTGCAGCTGTGTTTAAAAGAGACACAGTTCAAAAGAAGAAAGGAAGTCATCTCCCACCGAAGTCCTAACCAAAGAAGTTATGGTATGTATCTACAATGAAATATTACTCAGCTATGAAAAAGGAATGAAATTGGGTCATTTGTAGTGACATGGATGAACCTAGAGAGGTCATACTAAGTGAAGTCAGAAAGAGAAAAACAAACATCATGTATTAATGCATATATGTAGAATTTAGAAAAATGGTAGAGATGAACCTGTTTGCAGGGTGGGAATAGAAATGCAGACTTAGAGAATGGGCATGTGAACACACAGCAGGGGAAAGGGAGGTTGGGAAGAATTGGGAGATTGGTATCGCATATACACTATCGTGTGGACTGTATACACTACCATACACTGTCATGTGTAAAACAGATAGCTGTCGGGAAGCGGCTGCATTGCACAGGGAGCTCAGCTTGGTGCTCTGTGATGACCCAGAGGGGTGGGATGGAGGGGTGGGGACAAGGCTCAAGAGGGAGGGGATATATGTATACATACAGCTGATTCACTTTACTGTACAACATAAACCAATACAACATTGTAGAGCAACTATGTTCCAATAAAAAAAGAAAATCTACTCTCTCTAAATGTACTCTAATCACGTTTCCTTAATGCTAGTCATCCATTTATTTATCTGATTGATTTTGTTTGAATGTCTTCTAAGTGGTGAGCCCTATTCTGGGTTTGGAGAACAGATCTGTTAATAGGAGGTAATCTTGCCTTTAAGGAGGTTTATATTCTAGCAGACAATACAGAAAAGTCAAGGTGATGATAAGACAGCCTACTGGAGTCACCATGATCATCTCTTTCACTAGACAGTGGGATGGAGGGCAGGGACCAGCTAAGTTTCTTCTCCGTATCTTCAATCTCTAGCCCAAAGTGAGAAAATAGTCTCTAATGGTTGAATAGCTAAATTTAGGTAGTTCTGGACTTATGCCGATAATTGGGCCATGTCTTCCTATGTAACTGAACCATTGAGATCTTAAATGAATCCAGATTTTTTGGAACCTAAAAGAAACTCAAAGATTAAGGAGTCCAGTCCCTTAGCTATAATCTACAATATTCCTACAATTGATTTCATGAAGCCAAGTAAGAGTTCCTAGGCATGGGGGTATCATGAGAAAATAAGATGATGTTACTTCTGCTAAACATTAGATGTGGTATAGAGATGGAGATTTAAAAACCACAGGCTCCAAGGAAACCTGCAACCCATCTCTAGCTGGCATCCATGAATGCTGCCCTGTTCTTCATTAGTGTAGACAATGTGACATGCAATTCAGACTCTGCTATAAGCACTATGACAACCAGAACTTTCGCCTAATGAAACAATTGCTGAACGTCGGCCCACAGCCCTCTAATTCCACACACCCATCATCAGTGTAAACTCACATAAAAGAATTTGGACAGTTCATTGAAGTTCACTGTGATCCTATTTGTCTCGGAATTAAAACCACATTAAGTGGGGTGTGACAATTCATTTGGGTTCCTTTGTTCTGGCTTCCTGTGCAAATCAGGAGTGGACACGAGGGCAATATTTAACCCTGTTGAACATGAATAAATACGTGAGAACAATGGCCATGTCCTCTTCAAACCACTTTGACAACTGTGTGATTGAGAACAAGTAATGAACATGCTCAACACAAATACTTCCATCAATTCTTTCAAACCCTGGCTGGTTTCATAGTGCAGCTACTCAATATCTCCCCCACAGCAGCAGCATCGCAATCAATGAATGTATGTCACACGGTAGAATTTTTTCAAGTCTTTACCATTTTCTCCCTATCTCCTACTTGGGGGAACAGGTGAAGCTTTGCAGTATGAGGACTCAGGGGAGCTTGGGGCAGGCTCTGAGCCTATGGAACCTATGATTCTAATGCCTTGCATGATAAGATGAGTTGTTGGATTCCCATGCATACAGGCAAAGTCAGATGAGAAATTAGGATTTGGGGGATTCAGAGAAAAGCGAAACATGCTTATACCTTTGAGAATGAACTTGTGAACCTCTGGTAAGGACATGGAATTCATCCTTAGGAGGCAAGGTTAACCTGTTAGTCAGACATAAACTTAGGTTCAAACTGCAGCTCTGCTTCCCACAGTCTGTGACCCTGAACCTACAGAACACATCTGATTGCTTCCCTATAAGACCACCTGTAAAAGGGAGGAAACTCCAGCCTCCCAGGATGTGGGAGTTTTGCTGGGAGAAGATGGGGCAATGCGTCCACAGCAGTCAGCTTGGTGCCTGACATGAATGCCTAGTTCCCTCAAGGAACACTTGGGTTTACACATGTGCATGCAAAGTCTTTGGGAACAGTTCATTCAAGCATGCAGTCTGGGGGCCCTTTAAAAGAGAAGCATCCATAGGCGCAGTTATGGGAATGACTGATTAACTAGAATCTCTACAATTCATTATGAAGGCCAGGAGGGAAGATATCACTGTGACAAATGGCTTGGCTTTTTTTCCCTGTCTTTACATGAACACATCTGTCAGCACAAGAGGAGGAGAGAAAAATAAACAAAAGAAGTTCTAATGTCAAAGAGATCTCTTATGGATTCGGTTCTACATGACTTTCTCGTTCAGAAGGAGACAAGATAGACTCTCAGGAGACCCCTTCCCTAGGACAGAATAGCCAAGTGACCTCTGGAGGTGACTCCTGAGTTTGTCCTTCCAGTCCTCAGATTCTGTACCCTCCCCCCTTTTTTTAGCAGAGATGATGGAAAGAGAGAGGCAAAGATAAGCAAAAGTAGTATTATGTTTTATCCTTTGACAATGCTTTGAGTGTGTGATGGCTGAGAACTTTAGCTTCAAAGGTGGAGAAATCTGGATTTGAATCCAAAATCAAGTTCAAGTTCAAAATTGATAACTGTGTGACTTTAGATCTACTGAAGAATAGCTCTGAGCCTTAGATTTATTTCTACATCAATAAAATGGGCACAACAGTATCTGCTTCTTTTAGAAAAATATATGTATTTATCTATTTGGCTGTGCTGGATATTAGTTGTTGCATGTGGGATCTAGTTCCCCAACCAGGAATGGAACCCCAGGCCCCCTGCATTGGGAGCATGGAGTCTTAGCCACTGGACCACCAGGGAAGTCCCAATACCTGCTTCTAAAGATGAGGTAAATATTAAGTGAGACAAATGTCATTAATTGCCATCCAATATTATATACTCGTTGGCCTCTTTTGTGTATCCCCACTCGATTATAATTAGCGTAAGGATATGGTATGTTTTGTTCACCCCTGTATTCTCAGTACCTAGGACTCTGTCCAGCACAGAGGTCACGCTTTTAAAAAATTGATTGGATGAACAAAAGGCCTAGCACAGTGTCATTATATAGTGAGATCTCAAGGTACAGTGGCTTTCAAAAATTCGGTGAATGGGTGAAGGAATCTTTGTCTTGAGATCTGAGAGGCCAATTTAGATTTGACTTTGAAAGGCAGCATAGCAGAGTCAATAAGAAAGTGAAGCCAAATTCCAGAACACCTAAGTTGAAATTCCGGGTCCCCCATCATCTAACCTTGGGCAAGTTACTTGACTGCTCTGTGCCTCTGTCTCAAGTGAAAATTGAATGGCAATTAACAATAGTACCCACTCAAAGAGTGGTGGTGAACCTGGGTGTGATGCTTGGCTCAGTGTAGGAGTCCACCATTCTTAGCTGCCTAGAGATGGAGTCAGCTGGCCCAAGGAAGGGCTAATACACAACTGGAATCATCAAGTCCCAGGGGTCTTGCCAGCTAGAGGTCTAAATGTCACTGCCAACCAGAGTGACGAGATCTGAGAACTAACCTGGAGGGTGTCAGGCCTGCATGTCACACCCTAAGACGGAGGCCCACTGCAGGTCCACTGCTGTGGTGGGTCTGGGGGAGGAACCTTCCCTGTGGGCAAGGCCTCCTTGAAGGCACAAGGTGTCAGGCCAAGGTGAGCACCACAGTGGGCACAAAAGGGACTCTTGCTCCCAGGGAGTGCTTCTTGAAAAGCTTTTGTCACCTAGATCACCACCCCATCCCCAGGGCTAAGTCAGAGCATTTTATTACCAGATTCTAGGACACCTGTGCTCTCCCATATGCTCATGCCATGGGGGTGGTGACTTGCTCCATGTGTGTCTCCTGACAGGCCAAGAGGCTCAGGCTGAGGTCTGACTCTGCCCAGCTCTAGGTCCAGCTATTGGCATCATCCTAGGTGCATCAAATAGCTTCAAGAAACAATCTGTAGAAGGAAGGGAGGGAGGAGGGAAGAGAGAAAGGAAGAAGGAGAGGGAGGAAAGAAAGAAGGAATGAAGTGCATCAGTTTCATAGGCAAACAAGGAAAAATCTATGAACACGCAATGTTTGGTTGAACACACAATATGGCTGTGCCACAAATGTGCTTCTTTGTCTTTCTCAGCCTCTGTCTCTAATTCAATCCTTGCCACTTGCATCTCAGCAATAAAAGCTGAAGGTGTAACCCATGCCCCTGGGGTTTCCCATGTAGACCCAGGTCCGCAGGAGGCAGCTGCACTTAGGCCAGGATGCCCGCTGAAGAATCCAGCTGGGAATGAAGGCATCTAGAGACCCTAGTCGCAGTTGGGGCCCATCTGAAGGTGCCCCCCAGACCTGCACAGAATGTCCTGGTGCCCAGAGGTCAGGGGCCACCCTGGGGGGAGATGGAGAGTCAGCTATGAGCAGCTGGAGCCCAAGCTCAGGAAGCCCGGCACGTAGCACGCAGCCAGCCCGAGTCGCACAGCCAGGGCTACAGACAGTGATTAATTTCAGATGCTGTGCTTGCATTCCAGCCACACAGCCAGGAAGTTGGCTCCTCTCCACTGACCAAGTACATGCATGCACACCTCCACGTACATACGCTCACACACCCACCCACACACACATATACCCATACACAGAAACCCACCCACACCTTGTGTACACTCTACACAACCACACGTATACTCACAGTCGCATGGGACTGTCCTAACCGAAGAAAACACACAGTGGTGTCCTGATTTTCACCCCACCCTTGTGCTTGTGGCCCCCAGGTCCTCCCTGGGCTCTGGGCCTTTCTGATTAGGCAGTCTCCAGTGTTGACTAGGTCAGTCCAGCCTTGAGCATCATGGCCAGGCCTCCCCAGTCCCTGTCAGCATAAGTCCCTATGGGCAGCCCCTTCTGACCTTCCTCCTTACCCCTTCCCTCTTTCCCAGCAGATGAGAGATCCCCAGTAACACCCGACCCTGGCTCTTCCACCTCCCTGGCCTTGGCAGAATATGGATAAGCAGAGCAGTACCCGCAGAAAGGAGGCACACACACACAGGCTTCAGAGTCATCCACAGCCACAAGTCTGGCTCTCGCCTGCTCACTTCCTGTCTGTACAGATTGGGGCGGGTCCCTCAGCCTGTCCTGATGCTGAATGTACTCATCTGCAGCACAAGATCCCTGGGATCTGGAATCAGTAAGTGATTGAGTTCAGGAGCAGGAGAGATGGAGGGCAGGGAGCGGTACTCCAGACCTGTCCACTGCTTCACTCTGCTCTCTCTTCCCCAGGTGAGCCTCCACCTGGTCTGGGTTTCTCTCCTGTAAGGTACACTATGTATACAAATTTGAAGACATGTCATGCCACTAATGGGCTTCCCCAGTGGCTCAGCAGTAAAAAATCTGCCTGCAAAGCAGGAGACCCGGTTCGATACTTGGGTTGGGAAGAGCCCCTGGAGAAGGGCATGGCAACCCACCTCAGTATTCTTGCCTGGAGAATTCCATGGGCAGAGTAGCCTGGTGGGCTACAGTCCATAGGGTCGAAAAGAGTCGGACATGACTGAGCAAAGGAGTACACACACACGTGCCACCAATAACTATGATAATTTAAAAAATGTTGGAATACTATCACTAAATAACTTTGAAAAATTGAAATTTTATGAACTCTGGCTAAGACTATATTATATAAAGTATATGTGGATATGGGCAGGAATTTTAAAATTTGGAAAAAATAAACTTCTGAGGTGAAAAAAGCAGGAAAGGAAAAAACCATGAACCCTTCTCTCTCCTTGGGATTCTGCCCCCTGGATCTGTAGCCATGCAAGAGTCTCCTGTTTTCTAAAGAAATCCCTCTTGACGACACCCTTCCATTATCCAGCCCTTCTCTTCATTTATGTTATTAATATGATACTTACAATACTGCCCTTTATCTGCTTCCTCCTCTCCCATACATCACAGTGAACTTGCACATATTCCACCTCCAGTCTCTTTATGTTTTTTAATATTTATTTAGTCACACCAGTCTTAGTTAAGGCACGTGGGATTTAGTACCCCCCACCAGGGACGGAACCTGGGCCCCCTGCACTGGCAGCACAGTCTTAGCCAATGGACCACCAGGCAAATCCTCCAGCCTCTTTTTTTTTTTCATTTATTTTTATTAGTTGGAAGCTAATTACTTTACAATATTGTAGTGGTTTTTGCCATACATTGACATGAATCAGCCATGGATTTACATGTGTTCCCCATCCTGAACCCCCCTCCCACCTCCCTCTCTACCCGATCCCTCTGGGTCTTCCCAGTGCACCAGCCCCGAGCACTAGTCTCATGCATCCAACCTGGACTGGCGATCTGTTTCACACTTGATAATATACATGTTTCGATGCTGTTCTCTCAGATCATCCCACCCTTGTCTTCTCTCATAAAGTCCAAAAGTCTGTTCTATACATCTGTGTCTCTTTTTCTGTCTTGCATATAGGGTTATCATTACCATCTTTCTATATTCCACATATATGCATTAGTATACTGTATTGGTGTTTATCTTTCTGCTCCAGCCTCTTTAAATGACACTTGCTCATGGCTCCTGTGGGGTCTTTCATACCCAAGTCAGTTGCACCCCCCTTCCAGCCTCCTGGTTCCAGTTCCAGCGTGCTCCCTTCAGTTGAGGGTGGGGTGGAGTGGGGGGTGGCCAGAGCAGAGGCCTGACTTCCAAGCCTGGCTCAGCCCCTCACCAGCCATTCTGCCTTGGGTCATGCACACTTACTCTCCAAGCCTCAGTTTCACTATCTGTAAAATAGGGCCTCAAGGAACACCTGCTGTACTGGGCAGTGGCTGTGAGAGCTATACAAGGTGATGTGTGCTAGGTGTTTCCCAGGTAACAAGTTCTCAGTCATCATTAGCTCTTTTTATTTATTTGTGCAGTTTGATCCCTAGGTTGGGAAGATCCCCTAGAGAAGGAAATGGCAACCCACTCCAGTATTCTTGCCTGGGAAATCCCACGGGCAGAGGAACCTGGTGGGCTACAGTCCATGGTGTCACAAAGAGTCATACATGACTTAACGGCCATGTATATATATATGTGTATATATATCCCCTTACTCTTGAGCCTCCCTTCTCTCAGTCATTCTTCTTATTCTGACCCTTCAAATCTTCACTCCAGAACCTTGAATCTCCAACCTCCCCTTGTTCATCCCCTCATGTCTTTTCTTTTTTTAATCCTTTCAACCTTTAACTTGGGAATGTGCCAGTACTATGTTGTTTCAGTCATGTCTGACTCTTTGCAACCCCATGGACTATAGCCCACCAGACTCCTCTGTCCATGGGATTCTCCAGGCAAGAACACTGGAGTACATTGCTATTCCCTCCTCCAGTATTCCTTATTTGGGAATAAACCCATCCTTAAGGAGAAACCTAGACTTCTAGACTGTATTTCTTTTAGGCCAATTACAAGAATGCTTCAAACCAAGAAAGCAGGATTGTATTTCACAACCTAGTGAATTCCATGCTTTACTGCAATCTTCCACAGATAGTATGAGATCATTTCAAGGAAATTCTCCTCTGCTCATGAAACAGATATTTGCTTGGACTTTCTTTGAAGAAACAGACTTCCAGTTCCATAAAAATAGTGTCAAAATGCAACTGCTGATTCAGTGAGCCTGAGTTTACATCTGAGGAAATCCAGCACAAGTGGCTGCCAAGATATGACTGTGCACCCAGCAATTTCAGATTTAGGTGAAATTGGGGACAAAATAGTTTGTAGAAAGAACACCATTACAGAAATAAGAAGACTACAGTTAAAGTTCCATCTCTCCTAGGTATGCGACTCTTTGTAAAATGAGAAACTGCAGTATCTATTTCTCGTGGTTCCTGAGGCTACAGGAAAACACTCAAAATTTAAAAAAAAAATTTTTTTGAATGAAGGCAAAAGAAGGGGATGATAAAGAATGAGATGGTTAGATAGCATCACTGACTCAATGGACACAAATTTGAACAAACTCCGGGGATGGTGAAGGATAGGGGAGCCTGGCGTGCTGCAGTCCATGGGGTTGCAAAGACTCAGACATGACTTATTGACTGAACAAGAACAACACATTCACATGGTTAGAACTTCAAAAAGTACAAAGGATATGTAAGGAAAACTCTTCCTTCCACTCTATTTCCTATCTCCAAATCCCATCTGCAGAGGGTAATCACTGTGATTAGTTACCCTCCTAAAGATGTCTTATGTATACATATAACAATACACTGACATATTCATTTTTGCACCTTTGTTTTTATACAAATAGTAGCATGCTAGACACCATTTTTGCACTCAGCTTTCTTCACTTAATATGAGTGTTAAAACTTGCAAGTGGTACATGAAGGCAAGGAGTTACAATAAGATGGTTGGTTGGCATCACCGACTTGGACAGGAGTTTGAGTAAGCTCTGGTAGTTGGTGATAGACAGGGAGGCATGGCGTGCTGCATTCCATGGGGTCACAAAGAGTCAGACATGACTGAGCAACTGAACTGAACTGAAAGAGAAGGTGCATTGTACCAAAAATCAAGACAGTCATTGTATCTATTATTGTTCAGTTGCTCAGTCATGTCCGACTCTTTGCAACCCTATCGACTGCAGCATGCCAGGCTTCCCTGTCTATCACCAGCTCCCAGAGTTTGCTCAAACTCATGCCCATCAAGTTGGTGATGCCATCCAACCATCTCATCCTCTGTCGTCCACTTCTCCTCCTGCCTTCAATACTTCCCAGCATCAGGGTCTTTTCCAATGACTCGGTTCTTCGCCATCAGGTGTCCAAAGTATTGGAGCTTCCGCTTCAGCATCAGCCCTTCCAGTGAATATTCAGGCTTGATTTCCTTTAGGATTGACTGGTTCAATCTCCTTGCTGTCAAAGGGACTCTCATGAGTCTTCTCCAGTACCACAGTTCAAAAGCATCAATTCTTTGGGGCTCAGCCTTCTTTATGGTCCAACTCTCACATCTGAACATGACTACTGGAAAAACCATAGCTTTGACTATACAGACCTTTGTCAGCAAAGTGATGTCTCTGCTTCTTATTTCTTCCCCAATGATTTATTCTTTGCTCATCTACACCTCAGGAAATCTATTTCCTATTCATATACACATTCATATCTCTTCCTTTGATTTTCTTGCTTTCTTTCTGTCTTTGAAAACTGTGCAACACCAGGAAAATCAATTCCTTTTTTTCTGTTTTAATTTCTGGTACAAACTGACTCCAAGTGTGGTTTAGGCCCTTGAGAGCCAAGCTAGTGTCACATTCAGGTCCCCTGAAAGGAAAGTCATCAGCTTTCAAGTGGCATCATACAGAATGAGAAGTGAGTGGAACTTCGTGTCCTCTAAAAGGATCAAAGCCCTTGGCTGCCTCTCCAGCCGAGTGGCTTTCCAGATGACACGTGCACTGGCATTGTTTGAGCGGGCTTATTATAATCCAGAGTCAGCCTGAGGTGGCATCTCAGGTTGTGTGTATCTCACAGATGTGCAGGTGAGGCTGACACAGTCAGCAGTGGGTGCTGGAGCATCGGTGACAGAGGCTCCCATGTGAGCTGCTCTATGGGAGTCACTTTCAAGTGATGAAAGATTTCTCTTCCAAAGACAAACTGTTTCCCCAGAGGCATGTGTGTGTGCTCAGTGAGACCCCGTGGACTGCAGCCCACCAGGCTCCTCTCTCCATGGGATTCTCCAGGCAAGAATACTGGAGTGGGTAGCCCCACCCTCCTCCAGGGCATCCTGGGTTGGGATCAAACCCATGTCTCCTGAGTCTTCTGCATTGGCAGGAGTATTCTTTACCACTGAGTCACCTTGGAAGCCTCCCCAAAGGCAACGTCTCTGAACTCCATTCCAGCAGAGGCAGAGACCAGCCCCTTGCTTCAAGGTAGGACAACACCTTCAGAGTCCCCCTTGACTGGCCTCTGCTGCAGCTGACCCATGGTCCACATCCTCCTCCTGATCAGTCCTCCCTCCTCCAGGCTGCTGACCCTACAGGACCTTCCCAGTCAACCCTGCAAACAAATCTCTGTCCCCTCGTCTGTTTCCTGAGAGCCTAACAAAAGACACTTTCTTGAAACTAAAATCTCCGTCTTGAAATACAGAGAAAACTATGTTAACAACAGAGTGAAACTGCAGATTTTGTCATGCTGTGTTTATGGAAAGGACCATTATAATTACTACATGTATCATTTTAAAAAATCTTATCTTATGCTCATTTCTATTACAAATAGAGGATGTTCCAGCTAATTTACGGAAGTCTAGCCTCAGGATTTTGTAAGTTCGCTGAGCATTCCAACCCCACATTAATAACATCATTTTCATAGTAGGTTCCTTTCTTTTAAAAATGACAATTTGTATGATTTTTCATTTTTAATACAAATGTGAAGAAATCATCCATTCATTCTTTCTAGAAATATTCACTGAAGTCCTCTGGGCTTAGCACTGACTGTTCTGGGTACTGAAACTACAGTGTTTTGGAGATTTCATTCTAGTATTAAATAATTATGTCTGCATAATGGCAAGCTTTAGCTTTCCAGGTCACTTAGCGGTAAAGAATCCACCTACCGATTAATGCAGAGACACGAGAGACGCTCGATCCCTGGACCCGAAAGATCCCTGGAGGAGAAAACGGCAACCCATTCCAGTATTCTTGCCTGGGAAATCCCATGGAATAGAGCAGCCTGGTGGGCTACAGTCCATGGGAACGCACAGAGTCAGACGTGACTTAGTGACTAAACAAAAACAACAATGACAAGTTCTACTAATGGACTGAGATAAGTGATGGGTGTAGACAGTGACTTCCAAGAGTTTAGATCTTGAAGCCCTTGATCTTATATAAAACACAGTTCTCAAGGGAATTCCCTAGTGGACCAGTGGTTAAGACTTTGCCACCCAATGCAGGGACTGTGAGCTTGATCCCTGGTTGAGGAGCTAAGATCCCACATAACTCGTGGCACAAAAACCAAAACATGAAGAAGGAAAAAAACAGAAGCACTATTGTAACAAATTCAGTGAAGACTTTAACAATGGTCCACATCAAAAATCTTCAAAAAAAGAAAGAAAATGGAGGAAGAGTTAAGCAGGTACAAAGCCATTGAATCTCAAGTGTCAAATTTCACCCTGTAGGGACCAGATGGAGAAAATCTCAAATGGAATATGCCCCACACAGAGCCTTAGGTACCATCCCCTACCCCCGAACTGTTCTTCCTAGTCTTCTCCAATTGATTCAACAGCACTATCCCTTACCCTGCTCCACGAGCCGAAAATTCAGCAGCCGTCCTGGATCCACTTGTGTCATTTTCTCAGCCCCTTATCAGCAAGTCTAGTCAGCTGCATCTACAGACACAAGCTCAGTCCTTTCCACCTCCACTTCCTGACCCTAGATCAACAGCATCTCCTGACCAGTCTCCTTGTTCCAGCCTTGCTTCTCTGTGGTCCAGTCTTCACCTTGCAGCCAGAGTGAGTTCTTAAAAAATATCAATCAGAATATACATTGTTGTTGTTTAGTTGCTAAACCATGTCTGACTCTTTGAGACCCCATGAACTGCAGCACACCATGCCTCCCTGTCCTTCACTATCTCCTGGAGTTTGTTCAAACTCATGTCCATTGAGTCAGTGAAGCCATCCAATGGTCTCTCCTTCTATTGCCTTCTTCTCTTTCTGCCTTCAACCTTTCCCATCTTCAGGGTCTTTTCCAATGTGTCAGCTGTTTGCATCAGGTGGCCAAATTACTGGAGCTTCAGCTTTAGAATCAGTCCTTCCAGTGAATATTTGGGGTTGATTTCCTTTAGAATATACATTGCTATTTGTGAAATAGATAGCCAAATGGGAATTTGCTGGATGATGCAGGGAACCCGAAGCCAGTGCTCTGTGACAACCTAGAGGGGTGGGATCGGGTGGGAGGTGGGAGGTAGGTTCATGAAGGAGGGGACCTATGTATACCAATGGCTGATTCAGGCTGATATATGGCAGAAACCATCACAATATTGTAAATTAATTATCCTCTAATTTAAAAAAATAAAAGTATATCAGTCAGATTATGGATTAGGTCATCTCTGCTTGCAACCTTTCCACGCTCCCCATTATACTAACGATAAAACCAAAAGTCCTTACTGTGACCAATAATCCCTCCACAATCTAGCCTCTGCCTATTTCATTGATCTTTACTCAGACAGAATTCCCTAGTCTATTTCACCAAGTTCAAGCCACCCTGGCTTTCTTCTGCACTGCATGTTCCCTCTATCAGAAATGTTCATCCTCAGTTCTCCACTCACCACATCCTCAGGAACCCTTCCCTGGCTACTCTAACTCAAGCAGCACCTCTGTTCCTCTCTGAGTTGAAAATCTTTCTTCATTATGCCTATAGCTGTTGGAAATTATTTTATTTGCTCACTTGATTGCTATCTACACATTCATTAGAATGGAAGTTCCGTGACATCAGATCTAAAACTTTCATGCACTCATGTGTCCACTCATTGACTCAACAATAACTTATTAAGCATGAAAAAAATATATACAAAATACTGTTGCTTCTTGGAACCATGTGCTGTGCTATGTGCACTAAGCTGCTTCAGTTCTGTCCAGTCTTTTTGACCCCACAGATGGTAGCCGGCCAGGTTTCTCTGTCCATGGGATGGATTTCCCAGGCAAGAATACTAGAGTGGGTTGCCATGCCCTCCTCCAGGGGATCTTCCCAACCCAAGGATCAAAGCTGTGTCTCCTACATCTCCTGAATTGCAGGCAGATTCTCTACTGCTGAGCCACCAGGAAAGCCCATGTTTCAGCCATAAGCCACTACCTTGCATGTGCAAATTTTCTTAATAGATATCAGTTGACTAAAGAAATAACTGAATAAACTGAAGTGTAGAAAAAAGATTGAATAATAAAGAGGTATATAGGTCACATATACATTGCTAATGAGAAAACTGAACTTTAATAATAAAGCAACAAAATGCTAATTTAGACTGGCTGAGACATCCCAGATCAAACAGCACTGGTCCCAGAGAAAGTGAACTGGGAAAGGTTCCCTCTTTGGGACTTCTGAAATTATACAAAAATCATTAAAATGTAGAACACGACTGTGAGTAACCAGCATGAAAATACCATCCACAGTTCTTCTATTAGTAGGATAACCACTCAGTAACTTATTAGGAATAATTTATTAAGTGCTTTCCTTGACAAATGAAAGGAAACTGTATTGTAATTAACCACACTTGCACTGCTGATTTCTAACAATAATTTTGTGTCCAGGATTTAATGAATCTTTCAGAAATTTCAAAGACTGCGACAAGCTGAAGTCAGTTTTGAGACAGCAAAGCAACTGTGTTTGTATGGGTTGAAACAACAGTGGCTGGTTCCAGCCAGAAACTCCAATGTTTGTCTGCTTTCAGATACTGGTAATTTTTCACATAACATACTATCACTTCTTTTCTTTATTTTATTTTGGCTGCACTGCATCTTCATGGGAGTGTGCAGGTTCAGTAGTTGAGGCAGGCAGGATTAGTTGCCCTGTGGCATGTGGTATCTTTGTTCCCAGACCAGGGATTGAGCCCATGTCCCCTGCACTGGAATGTAGATCCTTAACCACTGAACCACCAGGGAGTCTCCCTTTATTATCACTTCTATATGAAGTCATATGTACCTTCTCTCCCTTCTTTTCATTACAAAAACCAGTGAAGACATAAAACTAATTCCAGGTAGAGCAAGATCTCAGTAATTCAGGCTCATGATGGAGAAAGCCTGTGGGACCCTGTTGCAAAACCTGAATTCTAAGACTTTCAGATACTGGTGACTTGGCGACTGAACAACAGCAGTCACCAAAAGTATTGTCTGCTTTTTACAGGGCACTCAAAGCCGGTGCTCTGGGGCAACCCAAAGGGATGGAGTAGAGAGGGAGGTACGAGGTGGGTTCAGAATGGGGGCACACATGTGCACCCGTGGCTGATTCGTGTTGATGTATGGCAAAAGCCACCACAATATTTTAATTAGCCTCCAATTAAAATAAATTAATTAATTTAAAACTTTTTTAAAAAGACAAAAAAAGAGCAGTGTCTGCTTTTTAAAAAGATACATTTGATAGTGTAAAGTAAGTTAACTAAGTATTGACTTTTGCTAGTACTTGCCGGGGAGGACTCTAAATGAATGTCAGATTAAAAAGACTTACGACAGCATGTTACAATTGATTTGCCCTCTTAGGGAGGGTAAACATTTTCCCCTACAAGATTCCTTTTATTATTTTCTTAATTCACTTTTTTAGAACACTTAGCAAAATTCAATCCAGGTCCAGTCTGTCTATATGCAAACTTGGGATTTGTGGATCTGAATTCATATTTTATTGTAAAATTAAAAAAGCATTCTTATACCCAGCATGGTATAATTACTCTAATATTCTCCAAGATTTCATCAGAGACTTCTTTTGGTGTTTAAGTGTCAAGATATTAATTGCTTTTTCCAATGTGCTGTGACCCATGTTTAATCAGTTTTCTTTAATGACTCAAGCAGGGAACTCAGTGACATCTGTGAGTGGCAGAAGGAGATGAAAGAAGCTAGGTGAATTATCTCTTCACCATTCTCAATGATATTATATGATTTCGCAAGCTCAGACTTCTGCCCAAGTAAGCTATTACTCATTTATTTCAAGGCCAGGAATGCCTAATGTCTCCGGGATGAAAAAAATGATGCTGATGTTGTTACACAAGAACAGATGACTAGATGAATGGAGCAGAATAGAAGGTCCAGAAAACCATATACGCTTTCAATGGACTAATGTCAAAGGTGAAAGACGATCTTTCTAACAAGTGGCATCAATCAATGGATATACAAAAGGGGAGGAAAAAACTTAACTCTCGACCTCATATCAGGTATGAATATCAATTCCAAAGGGAATACATTATTAAAAATACCATTTGCAGCACCATGGATGGACCCAGAGATTGTCATACTGAGTGAATTAAGCGAGACAGAGAAAGAGAAATATTGTATGATATTGCAAAGAACTTATTTTATAAAACAGAAATAGGCTCACAGACTTAGAGAATAAACCCATGGTTATCACAGGGAATGGATAGTTAGGGAGTTTGGGATGAACATGTACACACTACTATATTTAAAATAAATAACCAACAAAGACCTATTGCATAGCACAGGGAACTCTGCTCAATATTCTGTAACAACCTAAATGGGAAAAGAATTTGAAAAACAATAGATACATGTATATGTATAACTGAATCACTTTGCTCTACACCTGAAACTATCAAATTATTGTTAAACAACTATACTCCAACATAAAATAAAAATTTTTAAAAAGGAGTACAGATATGACTATGAAATATAAAACAATAAAGTTTCTTAAAGAAAGCATACATTCATGACATTGGATTTCTCAAACAGGACTCAAATTGTCAATCATAACAGAAGAAAATGATACATTTCTATATTAAAATAAAGAACTTCTATTGATCAAAAAGACACCATTAAGAGAGAAGAAAATGCAGCTCAAAGAATGGAAAATCATATTTGTGATGTATATATGACAAATGACTCATTTCCAGAATTTGCAGAGAATGTCTACAAATTGATAAGAAAAAAGACAAAAGTAGAGCAAAAACTGGCAAAAATTTGGACAGGCACTCCAAAATATGAGATCCAAATGGTCAATAAACACACAAAAAGATAGCAAGTCTTAGTAGTGACCATAAAAACACAAATTAAATACAAAATGTCCTACCACTATACACTGAACAGAATGGCTCAAATGAGAGAAGGAAAATATCCATTTTTAGTAGGATGTAGAGCAACTGGGACTCCCATATATATACTGCTGATGGGGCTATAGGTTGGTAGAACCATGTTGGAAAACTTTTTGGCAGTGTCTGGCAGTGTTTGGCAGAGCATGACATCTCATGATTCAGCAATTTTACTCCTTGGTATACCAGACCACCTGACCTGCCTCTTGAGAAATCTGTATGCAGATCAGGAAGCAACAGTTAGAACTGGATATGGAACAACAGACTGGTCCCAAATCAGGAAAGGAGTATGTCAAGGCTGTATATTGTCACCCAGATTATTTGACTTATATGCAGAGTGCATCACGAGAAACACTGGGCTGGATGAAGCACAAGCTGGAATCAAGATTGCCAGGAGAAATATCAACAACTTCAAATAAACAGATGACACCACCCTTATGGCAGAAAGTGAAGAAGAACTAAAGAGCCTCTTGATAAAAGTGAAAGAGGAGAGTGAAAAAGTCAGCTTAAAGCTCAACATCTGGAAACTAAGATCATGGCATCTGGTCCCATGACTTCATGGCAAATAGATGGGGAAACAGTGGAAACAGCGAGACTTTATTTTTGGGGGCTCCAAAATCACTGCAGTTGGTGACTCCAGCCATGAAATTAAAAGACACTTACTCCTTGGAAGGAAAGTTATGACCAACTTAGACAGCATATTGACCAACCTAGACAGCATGTTAAAAAGCAGAAACATTACTTTGCCAACAAAGGTCCATCTAGTCAAAGCTATGGTTTCTCCAGTAGTCACGTATGGATGTGAGAGTTGGACTACAAAGAAAACTGAGTGATGAAGAATTGATGCTTTTGAACTGTAGTGTTGGAGAAGATTCTTGAGAGTCCTTTGGACTGCAAGGAGATCCAACCAGTCCATCCTAAAGGAAATCAGTCCTGAATGTTCATTGGAAGGACTGATGCTGAAGCTGAAACTCCAATACTTTGGCCACCTGATGTGAAGAACTGAGTCATTTGAAAAAACCCTGATGCTGGAAAAGATTGACGGCAGAAGGAGAAGGGGGTAACAGAGGATGAGATGGTTGGATGGCATCACCGACACAATGGACATGAGTTTGAGTAAACTCCGGGAGATGGTGATGGACAGGGAAGACTGGTGCACTGCAGTCCATGGGATCTTGAAGAGTTGGACATGACTTGGCGATTGAACAAGAGCACTCACCAAAAGACACATACAAACACATTCATAGCCCCAAACTGGAAGCTACCCAAGTGTCCATCAACAGCAGAATGAATAAATGAACATAATGAGAACTAAGTCGCTTCAGTTGTGTCCAACTCTTTGTGACTCAACGGACTATAGCCTGCAAAGCTTCTCCATCTATGGGATTCTCCAGTCAAGAATACTGCAGTGGGTTGCCATGCCCACCTCTAGCAGATCTTCTCGACCCCAGAGACAGAAACTGCATCTCTTACATGTCCTGCATTCACATGTGTGTTCTTTATTACTAGCGCCACCTGGGAAGTCCAGAATGAATAAATAAGTTGTGCTATGTTTGCAATCGGTTAGTGCAATGAGGAGAAAACTACAAACACACACCAGAGCGTGAATGTTTTTTACAATATTATGTTGAGTGACACAAGAGCACATACTGCATGAATGCATTCACACAAAGCTTGAAAACAGGAATACTAATATATGCCCTGGAAAAAGGGTATGGTGTGTGTGTGTATGCGTGCGCACATGAGTACTCAGTCATATCCAACCCCATGGACTGTAGCCTACCTGGTTTCTCTGTCCATTGGATTTCCCAGGCAAAATTACTGAAGTGGATGGCCATTTCCACCTCCGGGGATATCCCCACTCAGGGGTTGAACCCATATCTCCTGCTTGGCAGGCATACTCTTTACCACTGAGCTACCTGATAAATAGTATAGATGACCTTATTTGCAAAGCAGAAATACAGACACAGACATAGAGAACAAATATATGAGTATTAAGGGGAACAGGGGTCGTGGGAGGAATTAAGAGACTGGGGCTGGCACAGATACACTACTGATGTCATGTATACAACAGACAACCAAGGAGAACGCACTGCACAGCACAGGGAACTCTACTCAATGCCCTGTGCTGACCTAAATGGGAAGGAAATGCAGACAAGAGGGGATACATGCATACATATGGGCTTCCCAGGTGGCACTAGTGGTAAAGAACCGCCTGCCAATGCAGGATATATGAGACATGGGTTCAATCCCTGGGTTGGGAAGATGCCCCAGGAGGAGGGCAAGCAACCCACTCCAGTATTCTTCGTGTCACAAGGAGCCTGACACGACTGAATCGACTTAGCATGCATGCACACATATGGATAGCTGAGTCACTTGGCTGTACAGCAGAAATGAACACAACATGGTAAAGCAACTATATTGCCAACAAAAATTAATTTTAAAAAGTCAGGATAGTCATTCCTCTTTGTGAGATTTTCACTGGAAGGGAACTTGAGGGAGGTTTCTGGGGGTGCTTGTATGTCCTGTTTTGTTTTTTTTTTCATCAGGATGCTAATTACATGAATGTGTTCCATTTGTGAAAAAGCATCCAGCCAGCCACGTATGATTTGTGCATGAGATGAACTGCGTATAATTCATGCATAGAACAAAACCTCACAGCATGCTACTTCATCATTTCCAGTTTATTCTCGATTATATTTGGAGGGGCAGATTTTACATGATAGCTTCAAACCAACCATTATACGTTAACCAAATTTTACCCAAGCCATTTGAAAAAAGATCTAAAAATGTGCTTAGTTATTAGTATTATATAACATTGATCAAGCACCAAGAGTGCGCTGAGAGCTTTACAGAACAAACATAGAAAAGACAGTCCCTGCCTTCGAGGATCCCCACTCCTTTAGACTCTAAAGTTCAGAGTCGTGCACATAAAACTTCACCTAATATTTCACACCCCTTTATTCATAAGGCATAAATAAGGAAGTTTGTTGCATTTCTCCTTGTTAATAAATATCGAAACCTTTTCCCCTGTTATACCAACTATTATTAACATTGTTGCCTTTAAATACAAATTTCCAAGGTACAATATACAGTATACTCTGATTTGGTATTCACACAATTGAGCACAATCTTCTTGCAGGCTGGTTATAATATGAAACAGGTTGAATTTCAACATCCACACATTTTTATACCACTGAACAGAATCGTGTATTCTCGGCAGAGCTTTTTTTTTTTTTAAGAAAAAGGAGGTGCCGTGCTCTTAAACTGATAAACTATAAACAAAGACAGCACTGCCTTGATTCCAATAAGGGTATCAGAGCTTATGCAGGTTCCAAACAGTGACTTTCAGCACATCTATTAAGCCAGCCTTGCAGATACAAACCACATAGCTGCATGCCCTAAAATACTAACAATTTATCAGCTAGTAATGGGTGATACAAGTATGATTTGCTTTACTGTATTTTCCATTTAAAGAAGGTACTGGCGTAAAATATCTGAAAACTGTGAGCTGGGAAATATTCTTTGCTTGTCTGCAAGGCTGTGTTCAGAGCAAATTCAGACTGAAAAAGAGGATGTGATGATTACAACTTTATTTGGATAAAGAGATCTAATTTTAAAATAATCCCTTGATAACGTCTGATGGTTCATGTTTTTTAAATGCAAGAGAACCGAAGTGAATTTTGATAATATAATGATTTTCAGTTTAGGCACAAAAAATCGTACTTCATCAGAATATGCCAGATACGGTGGTAGAGGCTGTTGCCTACTACAGAAGTCAGGCCTGACCCTAGGTCGCCCACAGGGAGCTCATAGCAGCAGGAGATGAGAGGCAAATTTTAGAAGAATGGGTAGATGCTTCATTCCCATCCAGACTCTGGTCTTGACCCTTTCTGCAAACAGAGGGATGGAGGAGCTGGAGTGAGTCTAGAGGTCCAGGGAAAGAAAGTGTAACAAGCTTGGGATCAATGGAGAGAAATAAGCCAACTATGAACTTCACATTGTCTAGACCCCAAGACTCCAAGCATCCATCAGGCTTCACGCCATGGCAAAGGTGCATAACTTGACACCAGACTCAGAGCTACCAAGCTAAGGACAATTGTTTTCCAGAGGAAACCCCCTTGCCTGGGGGTCATCTCTGTGTGGTCTCCCATGGGAGTGACCAGGTCTGGATGTTTCCATGATGCAGCAATGAGTGGAGCTGAATTTTAATGCTACACTGGACTTAGAGCAAGACTAAATATCTTTGACTACCTCCCCAGATATGAAAAGTGTAGGAGAAAATTCTTCACTTCTATGAGTTGGGAGGGGGCTTATACTTGCCCCCTCCCCAGGGAGCTAGGCATGTGGCCCAAAGAGGGCCCTTTAAGAAGAAACTCACCCAAGGGCAGTGGCCATAGTGGTTTGGTCGATCCGGCGTGATCCTACCTGGCAAATGAAGGAGTCCGAATGGGATTTGACAAATTTTTCTTATCCTGGGTGACTGTATCTCCACTTCTCTGCAAATCACAGGGCAAGAAGTTGGCAACCTACCTACCTCTGCTGCTCTCGTGGCTTAACCTGTGATAAAGGGGACAGCGTCAGGGCTAGGGTGTTTTCTAGAGTGGTATAGATTGGGAGGAGACTTGGGAATCCACAACTCCCGAGGGTATTAACCTAGAATTCCCTTTGGGCTGAAAGAAACAACCTTATTTAATGTGCCCAACCCAAAACAGAGCACCAAAAGACTAAATTCTGATGATAGACAGTAATATATATTAATATATTTTTCATTTTCAATTATAAATCCTCAGGTTTCCATACTAAGGCTTAAATTTCAGTCACCTAGCTGAAAATCTATACATAAACATGAGACTATAAATAGAGAACATGAAGACCTCTAAAAACGAAGGTTTACTACAGATGAGAGCATCCATCCTATATTTATTAACAACACAAAATGTTCTGACTCCCCTTTGGGAGAACAAGAGAATTAGATACAGCAAGCTAAGCAATATTTGGAAGATTTTAGGATGGATGCTGAATTCCTATTGCTTTAAAATCTGAGATGCTTCCCAAAACTTCCTTTTAGGAATTTATTCTATCATCGGGCTTCCCTGGAGGCTCAGACAGTAAAGAATCTGCCTGCAATGCGGGAGACCCGGGTTCAATCCCTGGGTCAGGAAGATCCCCTGGAGAAGGAATGGCTACCCACTCCAGTACTCTTGCCTAGAGAATCCCATGGACAGAGGAGCCTGGCGGGCTAGAGTCCATGGGATCCCAAAGAGTTGGACGTAGCTGAGTGACTAACAATTTCACTTTTCTTTCATTGGAGTGACATGATTCTTACTACCAACATTTATTTATATTCCACTTTGTTCTTGGAAGAATTAAGGTAGCTAGTTTTTGTCCATTGTTTTTCTTTAACCTACAATAAGACATTAGGATCTGACGCTGAAAAGGATTCTTTCTGTTCACTTACGTCAAAGCACCATTCAACAGGTGGAAACTGATATCAAATTCTCATGAATGACAATGGCTTCCTTACACGGGAGAAATCTTGCTCTCAAGTTAATTAACAGAGAAGACAATAAACCAAAATCAGGTATTTAGATAGACATAGAGATAGATAGATAGATAAATGGTTAAATAGATCATTTTTTTTTGCACTGCTGACAAATATTTGAAACTCTGGAGTAGGTGCTGGAGTAGTTGAGGACACCTCAGAGCCTTTATCATATTATCGACAAGCTTTCAAAATCTTTAAAGCCATTGGAAATGGCTGGTATTATTGGTGCACAGCAACCACGGTTTATAGTTAGAAGGTCAAAGTTCTGCCATTGTCTCTACTTTTCAAGGCACAAGGACAAGTTCCAAAATCAACTCATGGTAAAAGGTGGAGGATCCGTACTACCAGGAGATAGAAGATGGAGGAGATGACCCACACACCAAGGCAAGGGTGGGAGGTCCTTTGGGATACCTTGACTTTCA
Organism: Muntiacus reevesi; assembly: GCF_963930625.1. Taxonomy (NCBI): domain Eukaryota; kingdom Metazoa; phylum Chordata; class Mammalia; order Artiodactyla; family Cervidae; genus Muntiacus; species Muntiacus reevesi. Next base: position 23,944,079 of record NC_089263.1, on the reverse strand, counting down.
AATGTTGAGCATATATCATTAGCGAGAAGCCCTCCCATGGCTTGGGGTGGCCACTGGAAGGTCTCCTAGCCTGAAGACCTTGGCCTATTAAGCAGAGAGGTCACTTCATGCCACGCCTGACTTGGCAGTCCAGTACCTTTCTACCCTGGGCACCAGGAAGAAGGTCCGGAATGTTTCCATGAAGATCTGCAACAAAGAGCATCATGATGACAGAAGGGCAAGTATGAAAAGTCAGTAGCCCTTGATGACAGTCAGCAGAGAAGTAAACAGTAACCCCCTATGGAAACATATCCTGTTACTTCACCTGCAATGGTCTAGGAACATTAAGGAAGAGAGAACCCAGGCTTTTCTTTCTCATCTTGCTCTCTCTTAGCTTCCATTAAAGAAGTATGTATTAACCATCTCCTCTATAGCATATTATCCACCATGAAATGGAAAGAATCCAACCAATTAACCTTCCTCTTCTTTTTTTTTTTTTTTTTTGGCCCAGAATTCAGTTTGTATCTACTGGTCGTCCATTACATTCTTTCGGTAGGAAAAGATATTGCACTTCTTAAAATTCATCCGTATCATTAAGTCAAAGCTAATAGGTAGGTAGACATCTTTCTAGAATGAATATTTTCTGAAGCCCATCATCAGCATTTGCAGAAAAGCCTCCATGGTTTCTGTTTCAACAAGTGGTGCCTGACCTGCCACGTGATTTTAGACTACAGAGAGAGATGTCAGAGGTCACGAGCCATCGGCAACATTGCCTCCAGCAGCTCATGATTTCATCGTGCAGATGGGCACGACGATCACCAGAATGACCGTGCACGCAGCCGCAGCAATCAGAGCCGCTATCTTGCAGACCTTGGCTCGTCTGAATTCGGCTTCTTTCCGTTTTAGCAATGAGTCGTAGCCCGGAGTATAAATGTCTTCCATCCAATACTCTAAGTTGTTTGGATTTAAAGATTCTTGAGTCTAAAAGTGAAGAGAAGATGTTAGAAAGATGGTGAATATTTGTAAACAGGTTCATCACCCTTGAAGCATCTCAGCTGGTGCTTGAAGCACTCTGAAGCTATCTGCAGCTGGCAGCAGTGTCCAAGCTGCCCACCAGACCCTCCTGAGATGGACCACCAAGGACTCGGGGTCCTGCACACCCCAGACTGCATCTGCCCCTTCTTACTACAAAGGTCATGATGGTCTTGACACAGGAAAACCCAGAGGTTTTCTGGGGACAAGCAAAACAGGGCCGAGTCAAGCGAGAGTCAACACTTCAAGGGTGCACAACCAAGAACAGGCTGGCCTCACTGTCGGGGAAGCAGGGAGGGTCACTGACAGATATTCCCCACTTACAGTCCCTAAGAACAGAGATGTTTGAAGCAAGGCTGTTCTAGTACTCTGATTCACTTCCCAGTTCTTCAGAAAAAGCCTCTACTGAAAAATCAAAGGCACCTCCCACAGAAGCAGCTCAAACCAAACATAAAATATTTCCATCTCAAACATCTGTCTGAGCAGGTCAGGCCACTGCTCAAAGGCCAAGTCTACAGACTGGCGGCAGACCACCCCCAGGCCAGGTGCAGCATCCCCAGTGGGAGGCCCCTCCCTGACATTTTGTCTCCTGGTCTCCCTGAGATTAACGATTGTCTACGAGAGAAATATCGTATTTAACCTGTGTTGCCCATGAATTCCGTTCCCCGTGGATGGCTATAATCTATTTCCATAAAGAAAAGCAGTGTTCTCATTTTACAGCAAGCATTTAATAATGTGAGTGGCACACAAAAGTGGCAACACATTGCGATTCCAAGTTGAGGTCTCCTAAATCTCTGAAACACAAGCAAAATATCCATTTTGAAGATGTTCTCAGATTGGTCAATGATGATAAAGATGGGCATGTTACAAATTATGTGTACACACACACACACAGAATTACAAAACAAACACTTCCAAAACAAAAAAAAAAACCTCAGTGGTACCAGGTTATTGGAATATTGATGATTTGTCACCCACGTTAGTCATTCTCCACCTGTCCTTCCAGAGCAGTTCTCTGCTCTTCTCCATCTTGCTCTGGTCTCCCCAGATCTTGGTCCACATGGACGCATCCCTGGTGGGTTCCCTGGTGGCTCAGATGGTAAAGAATCCGCTTGCAACGCGGGAGATGTGGGTTCGATCCCTAGGCCGGGAAGATCCCCAGAGAGGGGAATGGCTATCCACTCCAGTATTCTTGCCTGGAGAATCCCATGGACAGAGGAGCCTGGCGAGCCACAGTCAATGGAGCCACAAAGAGTTGGACACAACTGAGTGACTAACATACACACTGGTGGGTTCAGTTGATGGAGCACCAGTCCTCAGGCTCCCTCTCTGATGGACTACATTTCTATCTGACACCTGCTTTCACAGCTGTGGGTCCTGGTGGGTTTCAGAAATAGCTCCCATCTTTGGGCCTTCAGATCCAAGGGCAGCATCAGTCTCTCACTCATGCTGGTCCCTGGGTGCTTGCTGGGCTTTAAACCCCTCCTACACTGATGCTAACAGTCCCCTCCTCCCATTCCTATCCTTCCATGAGCTCACCAGCTGCTTCCTGATGGGATGCTGACAGTCCATACACTGTGGACCCCTCTGGCATCTCTATTGCTCTCCTGTTGCTAATGGCCTTCTAGTGCTGGGGCCAGCAGACGCCAACCCGGGAGCTAAATTCAGCCCAACACCTGCCTCTACACAGCCTACAAGAATGGTCCTCACTTTTTTAATCACTGGGGGAAAAAAAGAAAAGAAAAACAACAGCCTGGGCTATGTGAAAATCATAGGAAATTCAAATCTTAGTGTCAAAAGAGAATGTTTTATCAAAACACAAGCATGTCCAGTCATTTATTTAACACAAATTGTCCATGGTTGCATGAGACTATTATGGGCAGAGCTGAGCAGTTGAAGCCTAGGGTGCTGCAGTCCATGGGGTCGCAAAGAGTTGGACATGACTGAGAGACTGAACTGAACTGAGCAGTTGTGATGACGGAGATTGTAAGGACTGCTGGGTCTTAAGGTAGTTACTCTCTGGCCCTTTAGAGGAGAGTTTGCCAACCTTTGTTCTAATCTATTCAGTTGTTGTTCAGTCACTAAGTCATGTCCCATTCTTTTGTGATCCCATGGACTGTAGCCCACAAGACTCCTCTATCCATGGGATTTCCCAGGCAAGAATACTGGAGTAGGTTGCCATTTCCTCTTTCACAGGATCTTCCCAACCCAGGGATTGAACCCATGTCTCCTGCATTGGCAGGCAGATTCTTTATCATTGAGCCAACAGGGAAGCCCTCACCTGGGTAGATATGCTTTATGCACTGCGATTCAGTCAGTGAAATAAACTATTTGTAATTAGTTTTTTCAATAACTGCAAGCTGTCATGACACCCAGTAGCAGAGAGGTGATGCCAAGCTTTCACAGGACCCAGGGAGCATCCTTGATTGACAATTACACCTGCTGAACACTGGAAATGGAAACGGTATCTTTGATGTATCCTCAAGGTGCCATTGCTGGTAAATTTATATCTCGAAGCCAAGAGACAGCAAGAAGATGGTCCAGATGCTGAGGCTGCCATAAGACAGTACCTGGGTCTCTGCAAAGTGATGGAAACAAGGAGGGTGGTGCTTTTCTGCCTTTACCAAGTTCCCGATACCTGTTCTGCTGCTGCTGCTAAGTCGTATCAGTCATGTCCGACTCTTTTACTGCAAACACCCTCGAAAGGCTATGAAGCTCCTTGCTGTCTTACATTTTGTGAGACTAGATATATTATCCTCTGCTTTTTAAAGTGCTGAAGCTCTCTAAAGATCTTTAATTTTTTATAATTTCACATTTAGTGCTTATAAACATTGGCATTTTAAACTCACATATATCTATAGGAGCAATTCTCTCAGACTCAACCTTCTGGATATTAAAAAGATGTTTTTCAATCTATGATTCATTCAGTTAATCTGACCATGTCAAGATCATCCCATGATACTGGTGAGACACTGATTACTCCTCCAGGTGAGCCATTCATACCTCCAGGTCGTCCCTGATTCGTGGCATCCTAATACTCACAGAACACAGTGTGGTACCCACGGCAAAGTGTTAGGACCACCTCCAGGAGAAAAGAATCCTATACAGCCTGCTTGCCAGCAGGATGGTGACAGGAGAGGACATGGCCTGAAGGGTCAAGTGATAAGCAGCAGGCATGTGGACATAAGGTGCAGGAGGGGACAGGGGCCATGATATCTCCAGGGTCATCCTGATAGCATCACCCACTTGACTCTCAGGATTTGGCCAGAGATGCTCCTCCCCATAACTGCTGTCAGTTAGGGACCAACATAAACCAATGTCATTGTGGTCACTTTAGTAACATGAAGCCCCACTATACTCTCATCAGAAAAATGAAATGGTGGCGAGGCAACATAAGATGAAAGAACAGAAGTCTTATTGCTGGAGAGTCCGACAGGAATTCAGACTTGTCGGACCTGCAGCAAGTTCTTGAGTTTCTTGGGCCTCAATTTCCTCATTTACCTGCTTGAGATGAACGTCATCACTCCTGCCTGCAGGCCACTGCACCTTGCATGAGAGATTGTGGTAAAAAAGCACCACACAGGGGCTTCCCTGGCGTCTCAGTGGCAAAGAATCCACCTGCTAATGCAGGAGACGTGGGTTCAATCCCTGGTTCAGGAAGATCCCATATGTGCAGGGCAGCTGAGCCCGTGTGCCACTACTGAGCCTGTGCTCTAGAGCCCACGCATCTCAACTACTGAAGTCCGCATACCCTAGACTTCAGGCTCCACAACAAGAAAAGCCACCACAGTGAGAAGCCTACACACCACCACTAGAGAGTAGCTCCCGCTCGCCACAACTGAAGAAAAGCTTGCTCAGCAACAAAGGCCCAGCACAGTCAAAAATAAATAAATAATTTTTTTAAAAAACCACTATACAGAGTTGATTGATTTCAGCATCCTTTTGTCAGCCTAAATACCTTTTCAGTCCCTGATTAATGCCAGGTACTTTAAATACATTCTTCTCATGTCTCACAACAACACCACAAGTTAGAGATTATCATGGACATTTAACAGGTGAGGGGACCACAGCTCAAACAGGTGAATGTTCCAGGCTGCACAGCAAAAGAACCCTGGATGAGAATCTGCACTGTGGGGAAACACATTCCTTTTCTCACCACCATACTCCCCCTCCTGCAGACTCTTGGCTTCAGAGCGAGGCAATGTCAGGGAATACCTTGCCATACCAGGCTCCACCAGTATCTCCCCAGCTGCCCTTTAAGTGGTGGGGACATTCAGGGACCTGGACGTGACTGGCAGCATTGAGACAATGACCTTGCTGCCCACAGATCTAACCTGCAGGTGAAGGCGAGGTGCTTCCCTGCTCCCAAGATGATGCAGACACACAGATAGACGCAGCGTGGATGGAATCACCAAGATGCAAGTGTGGCCGAAACCCAGCCTGGCCTGTGGTTGAACAGCAAACACACCCTCTAGCCACAACTGCATTCACAGAGTTTCCAGGGGTGGCACTTACCTGGGGCTGCTCCATACGGAAACATAATCCATAGCTTGGCTCCCACAAACATGCTTATCCCACGGGCTAAATGTGGAAGGAGAAATCAGGCTTGTGTTCCATTAACCAGTTGGGCTCAGGTCTTAGGAGCAAGCATGAGAATCTGCACTTGGTACAGAGTCTTAAACGCAACGTTAGCAAATTGATGGCCAAGGTCAATCCATCAATGAAGCATTCCTGTTGCTAAATGTTTACAAGCCAAAAAGCAACATAGCAATCCCCTGGTTACACATCTCTGCCTTATGATGTATTCAGGTTCAGTATTCCATGGTGGGGACCAAGGGAGCTGAAGGGGAGGGAGTGGGTGGCTAGGGCATCCTTCATCCATTTCTGCATCCACCAGGGTGTGGCCAGGTTTCCCCCACCTCACCCCACCCTGGGCAAAGAGGCTCACCTGCAGGTCCAGGGCTGTCAGCTTGCCCTTGTCACCCGAATTGCGTGTATACTCCTCGATGGTCCAGGAAGGCTGGCCCCGCTTCACCTCTGCCAGCTCTGTGAGCCGCATGTCCGTGTACAGAGGGTTGCTCTTCATGTGGGCCTTGAGAGAGGCGGGGTAGGGGTGAGGGCTGAACACCTGCTCCACCAGGAAGCCGTCCTTGGGCTGCTTGGGCAGGCGGTGCTGCGGGGGGATGTCGTACTGCCTGTCTGCCTGCAGAGGGGCACAGAGAAGTCCAGGAGGCCACACAGATGTAGTCAGATGTCACACTGGGCAGACCCCAGCTTTTCATCACTAGGTGCTGCCCAGGTAGCAACATGCAGTTATTCATGACCAAATAGAAGGATTGCCTGTACTGGGGGACATTTATTAGGAAAAGCTTACAACATTAATACTACTCATACAACCCAACATTTCTGTGCCAGAAAGAGATGATTTTATCTAATCTTCATGCCATGACTACTACTATTAACACACATTATTCTGGTAAGGAAAAGAAGACCAGAAAGACTCAGTAATTTACCCCAGGGAGCACAGCTGCTAATGGCAGGGAGCTGGAATTTAAATTTAGCCTCTAGTTTCAGAAAAGCCTTGTTTAACCACTGCATAGTACCGCCCCCTCTTTCTTTCCTTCCTTCTTTCTTTTTTCTGCCACACTATGTGGTATGGCAAGATCTTGGCTCTCCAACCAGGGATCGAACCCATGCCACTTGCACTGGAAGCGCAGTCTTAACCAGTGGACCACCAGGGAAGTCCCGGCCCCCTCTTTCTATTACCAATTTCTACCTGGTCCTGAGGAGTAAAAGGTACAGGTATTCTTCCCAAGGAGCTGGCCAAAACCAAGGATGACAGCCTGCTTCTCTGGATGGAAGAAGCCAAGTCAGAAAGTATATGGTGAGAGCCTCTGCTGGTTTTCAGGAACATCTATCTGCTCAGCCTTCAAGACAGGGAACAGTCTGGACCACAGTGTGGAGGCAGGAAGGTGCCTGACACCGCTAGCATCACTGAGGCTCTCAGTCCCTAGTTCTGAACCTGGGGCTCTGCTCTCCATGAATCCTGTTATAACCCAGGTCTTCTGATACTTTCTAACTTCAGGCCCTCAGATCTCCACACATATGTCACTTCCTCCAGGAAGCACTCCCTGACCCACCAAGACCAGGTCAGTGCCCACCTATGAGACCACTTCAGACTGTGTATGGAGCTCATAGCCAGGACTGTCCCACTAAACTATAATGGCCTGTCCGTCTGTCTGTCTGTCTCCTCCACTGGACTGTGAGTTCCTCAAGGGCAGAGGCCTATCCTGATCACTTTTCAATGCCACATTTGGCAAAGTCACACCACTAAGGAGAAGGTGCTCCAAGCTTTATAAAAGGGATGGATACAAACACTATGGGGTTTCCCAGGTGGTGCCAGTGGCAAAGAAGCTGCCTGCCAATGCAGGAGATGTAAGAGACATGGGTTCGATCCCTGGGTTGGGAAGATCCCCTGGAGGAGGGCACAGAAACTCCCTCCAGCATTCTTGCCTGGAGAATCCCATGACAGAGGAGCCTGGTGGGCTACAGTCCAGAAGACTGCAAAGAGTTGGACACAACTGAGCACACAATGCAAGCCAGCTTTTCTGATCTGGAAAGTTACCCACTGCCCACACTTGCCCCCACTGCTCCTACCAAGGAGCTGCTTGTGCTCTAATACAGCAGTTCCTATGTACACCTAAGACAGTTTAAAAATAAAAGCTGGTATCTACTCTGCACACAGATGACTCAAAGAGGGAAATCAGAGACCAGCAAGAAGCCCCTGGGAAACTTTCAGAGGCTTTTGAATTAAGAGGCCTTGATTCTAGGGGCTATCCAACCATCTCATCCTCTGCCACCCCGTTCTTTTTTTGTCTTCAATCTTTTCCAATGTCGGGGCTTCCCTGGTGGGACAGAGGTAAAGAATCTACCTGCAATGTCAGAGACCCAGGTTCGATCCCTGGGCCGGGAAGATTCCCTGGAGAAAGGAATGGCAACCCACTCCAGTATTCTTGTCTGGAGAATCCTATGGACAGAAGAGCCTGGCAGGCTACAGTCCATGGAGCCAACTATAATCAGACATGACCGAGCAACTGAACAATCACAAAAACAACAAAGCTGGCACCCAGTTACGTGACCTTAAGTGGGCATTACCTCTTTAGACTTCCGATGCCAGTCTTTACTGTCTCCAGGACCTCGCTCTTTGATCTCCTCCTCGCTGATGCCCATGCGGTTGGAGTAGGTGATGGTGCGCCAGTCCCTGGGTGAGTTGGAGATGCTGGCAATCTTGGATTCTGTGGCGCTGTTCTCCTCCGTCAGGGACCTGGAAGACGGCCTGGTGAAGAGGCTTTTTTTTAAGGCCTGGACACGAAGGCTTTCGCTGTTGCTCCCACTGGCATCTGAGCAGCACCAGTCAGCTGTGTTCTCCAGCTTGGGCCCGTGGGCACCCTTGTGGGCACGGAACATCCGGGGAGAGGCACTCTCGTCAGATGGAGCCTCACTGGTCAGAGAATTGAGGTCGATCTGCACGCTCACCTTCTCGGGCTGCTGCATCTTCTGGTCTAGTTTATTGAGCTTACCCAGGACCTGGGAGATCTCCTCACGCACACCCGACAGTGACTCGAGCTTCCGTTCAATCTCCCCGATCCTGAGCACCAGCTTGCACACGCTGGTCTTCAGCTCCTCTTCTGAGTGGTGGCTGTTTTCTGGCCGGCTGCCCTTCTCCCCTTGGCCGCTGGGGAGCCCATTGGTGATTCTGGTGAGGTGGTGCTCTGGCGAACTGTCACAGTCTGACTTATGAAGCTGAGATAGGGACCCCGTGCTGTTGTAACAGGATGACTGCATGACCCCCGTCGAGCCACTGATGCTCATGTCGTCAAGAAACCGGAAGATGTCGCTGATGTCATCACTGACCACCTCCGAGTCATCATCAGAATGCTTCACGGCATGCCGGTCGCTGTACTTGCCCTGCCCGGGAGTGCACAGGTCCTTGCCTGTTTTGGGCTCCAGCACGTGCAGGTCAGTCTGGGTGCCCACGCTGCTGGTGTCTGAGCTCAGCTGCCCGCTGGCGCAGCTGATGCTCTTGTCTTTAAACTTTTTGACGGGTTCGTGCTTCTCCAGGTCCACAGGGGGTGGGATCTCTTTAGATTTGAGCCCATTGGGCTTTGCTGAGTAGCCGACTGGGAGGATGGGCTGCTGATCCTGTGGTGTCAGGTAAGCGGGGCATCTGTCCGGGGTTGGGAAGTTGGGTGTCTGACTGTTGGAATTTGGATAACGGAGCTTCTCCTCGGAGGGGTTTCTGTTGAAAAAGGACCGTTCAAAGTCAGGAACTTCGGTGTTGAGGCTCCAGCTTTTGGCCGGCCAGGGGGTCTGCTTGCCTGATTTGCCAGGACAGCGCCGGGCCTCCTGGGTCCCCATCACTGGAGTGGGTCCAAAGTATGTGGAGGCTTGAAGGTCATCTAAGCTCTCGTGCTTTGCCCGCCTCTTGTCAGGAACTGGGGAGTACTCGGGGTTCAGGTACTGGCTGCTGTAGGGCATCTCAAAGCTGCGGTGGGGGAAGGGCGCCTTGTGGGACTCCTTGCGGGCCTGCGACTTCCTGCGCTCGCCCTCGGCCTTGTTGGCCGGGCTGGCCAACCCGGGGGACACGGCCATTAGGTTGTGAAAGTCCTCTTTGAAGATGTTCCTTTTCTGGACACAGGACTGGACCACGAAGGGCTCGTCGTTCGAGATGAAGGTCTGCTTGATGCCCTGGGGGAGAGGCAGGGAGTCCTGATCAGACATGGACTCGCTCTCGAGGTTCATGGGGAAGTAGGTTCTCTGCATCTCGCAGGGTTGAGGGCTGGCCACCGAGTATGGGGCCAGAGCCTGCAGCCTGTCCAGGGAAGCTGCCCGGTTTTTCACATCTTTGCTGACCCCCAGCAGGAAGTCAGGTTCAGAGGCAGGAATGAACTGTGGACAGTCCTTGCAGTCCACCTTTCTGCACTTGGATGACTGGCGGCTGGGGTAGCCCCGGCTGAAAGGCCGGTCACTCAGCTCACAGTTGAGGGGCTCACACTCGGCCGCACTGCAGACCTCTGTGTCTGAGCGGCACGAGTCAAAAGAGGCATCTTTCTTGCGCATCTTCTGCCGGCCTCCAGGCAGCTTCTCCTTGGCGGCGCCCCCATTCATCTGGATCAGGTTGAATATGGTCACGATGTCCGCAGCCACCATGATTTTCTTGGACTGCTGGTTGTTTACAGCGCATTTCATCTTGTCTTTGAATAACGTGGCTGGGAAGTTGGGGTCAAGACAGGCTGTATAGAAGAGCACACTTCTCAGTTTGGCAAGCTGGGACAGATCGAAGCGGGCACACAAGGACTTGCAGAGGTCCTGGTAGGAGACAGTATTTTGCTTGCTGTCTAATTCCTCCAAGATCTTCACCAAGAAGAGTGACGTTTCCTGGTTGGTCTCCATGGCTTAGAATTTCACAGGCTAGCTGGTGACACTGGAAACTTCGAGTCAGTTCTGCGGGACTGATGATATGGAGAAATAGTAGGGAAAGGAAAAGAAGATTAGAAACATCAGTGGAGTTTTAAGTCAAGCTTGTCCTGAACCACATAAAGAAATGCAAGGAAAGACTTTTTAATGCTTAGAAATGTTGTAAATGCTTTAAAAATATTTATAAAATGCCACGTCATAATTCCCTTCCAAGGAACATTGGACCTGGAAAGTGGGAAATCTAGATTTTTGTCTTAACCTATTGATTAGCACTTAGATGCTGGGCAAAGGCTTTAAACTTTCTGGGAAACTACCTAAATAAATTATGAGTGACTAAAGGAATCTACCTAAAGAAATTATGAATGACTTTGATTTTGCATAAAAATGTTCATTGTGTATATGTGCAACTGATTCACTTTGCCGTACACCTGAAACACAATACTGCAAATCAACTATGCTCTAATAAAATATTCTTATAAATAGTTACAATCATCAAAAAGATGCTCATTATAATAGTGAAAACTAAAACATCTTAAATATCTGAATATTAGGGTAATGCATAAATAAAGCAGGCTGTGATATACAGTGATTTCTTACAAACATTAAAATTACATTAATGTAGGGCTTCCCTGGTGGTATAGTGGATAGGAATCCTCCTGTCAATGCAGGGGATATGGGTTAGATCCCTGGTCCGGGAAGATTCCACATGCTGTGGAGCAACTAAGCCTGCACATCACAACTAGTGAGCCCTCGTGCCCTAGAGACTGTGCTCTGCAACAAGAGAAGTTACTGCAATGAGAAGGCGGCGCACCACAATGCAGAATAGACTGCTCACTGCAACTAGAGAAAGCCTGTGCACAGCAACAATGACCCAGGGCAGCCACAAAATAAATAAATTACATTAATGTATATCCTTACAATGTAATACTACTCATCAATAAAAAGGTACAAATTACCAGTACGTGTAGTAAATGACATGAATGAATCTGAAATGTATGGTGTTTGAATGAAAGAAGCCAGACTCAAAAGGCTACCTATCATATGGTGATTTTGTCGCTAAGTCATGTCCAACTCTTGTGACTCCATGGACTGTAGCCTGCCAGGCTCCTCTGTCCATGAAATTTCCTAGGCAAGGATACTGGAGTGGGTTGCCATTTCCTTTTCCAGGGAATCTTCCTGATTCAGTTATCAAACCTGAATCTCCTTCACTACAGGCAGATTGAGCCACCAGGGAAGCCCCTCTTATTATACGGTTCCATTTTTATTATATTCTGAAAAACAGATCTGGGGTTGCCAGACACTGGATGTGAAGCAAGGTGTAGGCAAAATGGCAAGGTGTAGACAAAGCTCCATTCTGGATGATGGAGCTCTTTCACATCTTGATTGGAGTGGTGGTTACATGTCTCTCTGCATTTGTCAAAACTCAACAGAACTGTGTGCTAAAACATGTGAATTTTACTTATGTAAATTATATCTTGATTATAAAATTACACATTGGAGACTTTTGATGACAAAAGAAAACTGAGGAATGACATTCTGAGTGAAAAATGTAAAAATGAATCTGTATCTGTAGTAAGATCTTAACTATATAAAATTATATCTTCTTGGAAATGAAACTGAAGGAAAATAATATACACTAAAATGTTAATGGCTGTTACCTTTGGATTGCAAATATAGATTTTCATTCCGAATTAGTCATTGTTGTTTCTCAATATTTTATTATGCAAATTTTCAAACATACAGCGAAGTTGAAAGAATATTACAGTGAACACTCATATAGCCACCATCTGGATTCCACCATTAACATTTTACTATATTTGCTTTATCACATATCTATCCATCTACCCTTCATGAAGCCATCTTATTTTTTTAAATGCACTTCAAAACAAATTGCAACCATCTGTGTACCTCCTCCTAAAGATTGCACTGTGCCTATAATTAACTTAAGTCCAATAATTGTTTAGTTTCTCTTTTATTAATAATATAAGATTTACATACAATGAAGTGCACAAAATTTGTGTGTATTTGCTGAAGTTGTAACAAATGTGTGTGCCCATGTTAAAAGCAAAACCCCTATAAGATCTAGAATGTTCCCATTGCCCCAAGTCCCTCATACCCCTTCCCATTCAGTGACAGTTCTTATTTTTTATAGATAACGTTAATATTTTCTTCATAATTTTTCTTCTTTCCCAAAATTCCTACCATGACCACACATTATTTTTTGTCATCACCAAATCAACACAGGAGACGTTAAGAGATGCAGGTTCAATCCCTGGGTCGGGAAGATTCCCTGTAGGAGGGCATGGCAACCCACTCCAGTAATCTTGCCTGGAAAATTCCATGGACAGAGGAGCCTGAAGGGCTACAGTCCATAGGGTCACAAAGAGTCGGAGATGGCTGAAGCGATTTAGGACGCACACATACAAACAATAATTAATCTTATTTTGAAGTGGAAAGAAAAATCTACATTAATGAAACTTGGATGGAAAAATGAAAAACATCAAACCAAATATGGACCCAATTTCTGAGATTTATAAGGAAATATCAAATTACACATGAGAACCTTGCCAGTCACTACTTAGCAGAGGCATTTTGACGACTGACTTATAGATTGTCAAGTCACTACTTAGCAGAGGCATTTTGATGACTGACTTATAGATTGTCAAGCTGACTTGACCCATACACAGCCACAGAGCTTCCCAAGTGGCGCTAGTGGTAAAGAACCCGCCTGCCAGTGCAGGAGGCGCAAGAGACATGGATTCAATCCCTGGGTCAGGAAGATCCCCTGGAGAAAGAAACGGCAACTCACTCCAGTATTCTTGCCTGGGAAAATCCCATGGACAGAGGAGGCTGATGGGTTAGAGTCCACAGGGTCGCAGAGTGGGACACAACTGTGAGCACACACACACACAGCCTGTTTTCTAGGGGAACAGCGTCTTTTTTAGGGGTTAAATTTCAGCTGCTCTGGACCACAGATTCTCTCTCCATCCTGAAGGCAGTGCTCCCAATGAGAATCTATACCCTCTCTCCATGAACGTCTGCAGGGACATGCAGAGATGAGTGGCCTGGATTTTCTTGTATGGAAAAGGCAGTTGAGCTCTGAGAGGCTCTGCTCCTGCCCAGAACAAGTCACAGGGAAACCCTCATCTCCCCACACAGCTCTCCCTCCCTGCCCCATCCGCCCACTTTGTCTGATGGGAGTGCTGCATGTCAGAATGTTCTGGTTTGCTCCAGGTGGGGACAACCTGCCAAGCTCAATCTTCAAGGAAACAGGCACAGAAACCTGAGCAGAGGACAAATGAATGTAAATACTGAGGGAAGAGCAATTACAACTCAGGCACATCAGATTTTATATACAGGGGACACAAAGCATTTTCAGAAATTCTAGAATTATTTCAGAGATTTCTAGAATTCTTGTAACAATCTTAGGAGGCTTCTTTCACTATCAGTTTCTGAGAGACCAGCAAACAAGTTCGGAGCCCTGCAAGCAGCAAGCGGGAGCAACAAGGATCCTCAGAGTGGGACTTGCAGTCCAACCCCCATGGACCTCCCCCAAACCCAAGACCCCACTTTCCTGTGACACTGTCTCAACTTTCTATTCTACTTTGTGTGGTGAAAATTCTACTAATCCCAGGTCAAATAAGAACTTGGAGGAAAATCAAGGCCCAGCATCTCCTGAAGTGAATAAAGGCGACACAAGTGGGATCTGTCTAAACCTGAGTTGTTTTCTATTAAGACTGAAATTTAGGGGATTATGAACGACTGGCAGGACAGGCAGGTGCCCCTGTGCCAATGGATGCATGCCTGCTGTGTGCTTAAGGCGGTTAATCACCGCAGAGAAATCCATGTAGATTTTCTACAATGTGCCAATGAATGCCAGAGAGGAATAAAGAGCAAAAGAGAGGCCAATCGAAAAACAGTTTCTAGGCTCTGTGCAATAGGATCTGGCCTGCAGCACACGGTCCCTGGCAGCTACCTCTTCAGGTCACAAAACAGCTCTGCAGTGTGGGAAGAGTGCTCCCATTTTGCAGATGAGGAAACTGAAGAGAGGGGAGGGAATGTGAGCTGCCTGGGGCCCAAATGGACCACAGCCCCGGCTGGGGATGCTATGGGCCGAGTAGTAGGCTCAGTCTTCTGCCAGGAGGAGGGAAAGCATTGCTGCTAAGGGACAGAAGTGAACTGGGGTGGGCGGGAGGTGCTGAGCAGGACAGGCACTGCAGTTAGACCACCTACTATGTGCCGGGGCTTCACACAGAACGTCCACAGCAGCCTGGAGAGTACAGTACCACCGCTCGGCCACCTGTGCGGGAGGATGAGGGAAATGAGGCCAGAGGGAGAAGGAAATGCTGGGTCTGAAGCCAAATTTGCTGAATGCTGGATCTTGGACGCTTCTCTCAGTGATGACAGAACAAGGAGGAAATATCAGCCCAAGATCTCTGGGGGCTAAGCGAATCTGCTGTGGAAGGTGCACATGTGTGTGCACACGGAGACACACACACACAGTCACACACAGTGACACACTCAGACACACTCATACACTCACAAATGCTCATACATGTTCACACACACAGTCACACACAGAGACACACAGACACACTCATACACTCACACACATTCATACACACACAGACACACTCATACACTCACACACATTCACACAGAGACACACACTCATACACTCATACACATTCATACAGATACTTATACAATCATACATGTTCACACAGAGACACACAGACACACTCATACACTCACATTCACATAGAGACATATACTCACAGACACACTCACATACTCACACATGTCTGTACCCAGAGACACACACAGAGACACACTCATACATTCATACATACAAATCATCTGAGCAATAGTATGTACGCTGAGCAAGGGACCACCGTGAGCCCCCAGGCCAAGCCCCTCCACCTTACAGACTGGGAAACAGGGCTGAGCATCATCATTTTTCAAAACTACATGGAGAGCTAGTGGCAGAGTCAGCCCCAGTTCACAGGGCTCCTGACACCTTGCCATTTTCACAAGTGTCTGTGTAGAAACTGTCAGGCCTCAAAGAAGCAGAAACCAGAGTCTGGGGACCTGGGGAGAGTGAGATGAGTCCCAGCCACTGGGAAAGGCCGGTTTTGCCAAGGAGGCACCATCAGCAATGGCCTTGAAGACTGAAGAGGAGGAGGGTGTGTGATGGTCCAGAGGAAGGAGACAGAGGGAAGATTCCAAGGCAGAGGGAGCAGAGGGCAGAAGAGTGAAGGGGTGACGTGGTAGAGTCTGTCTGTGTGGTCAGGATATGCAGGGGGGCATCCAGAGAAGGCAGGGTGCTCAATATGGGCTAGGTGTCTGGACTCAATTCTGCGTGCAGTGAAAGCTGGGAGCAGCGGCAGAGCAGGTGCCAGAAGGGCCAGACCTGCAGCTCAGATGAGCATTCACCCACAGGATGCAGACTGGGGCCCACATTCTCTTGTCTGCAACGCCTCCTGCATACACACAGCCAGGAGGAGAACTCCAGGCTTTTCCATCTCCGGACACATGGCTATTTCTACCACATGTCTACAGCTTTGGGAAGGGCCAGAATCAGATTCTGGACTTTTCCCCACTCCCTCATGACGCCATGTGTGATTCTCATGTTGTGCTCCAGCTTGACTAATGCAGCTGTCCAATCTATGAGGCTCAAATGAATGTCCAACTTTTCATAACCTTATGCATTTGTAACTGCTCAAAGTGTTGATATCAGATGTTGATCAAAATGGAAAAGAAGAAAAGGACATGATTTAGGACCATAACTTGCAGAACTGCCTCATGAATCTTCGGATAGAAGACAAGCTCTCTGAATTTCATGTCCACCAACTCCCTTGAAGCTTTAATCTTCCCTTTTGCCAACCACTCCAAAAATCTGATGAGGACAAATGATACAAACCTTGAACTGGATGAGTGAAACTTGGTTATAAGGTGTTCTTATTAATGTTTTCCCAGATGCAATGATATATTGATCTTTCCAACACTGAAATAATGTGCCAAGATGCAGTGTGGGCACAGTGTCCTCGCTTTACACTCATGAAAAGCAAGATAAAGAGAATTTCTCTGCAGCATCTGGGTATTGGCCTGGCTTGTTGTTTTGGATTTTGGTGTTTTTTTTTCCCCAGGATGATGGATGCTACTGTGATTCAGTGAAACTCTGGATTCAATGAAACTATTAAAAGAAGGCATTAATCTAGGAATCTAAAATTTACGGATGGGAATTTCTACCTCCCTTGTGTCACCTGCAATAAATTTCTAACTGAAAGGAGGCCCCTTTCTCCCTTCACGGCAGTTTTCTTCTACAAAACTGCTAAAGAGGGCAAGTAAAAATTACAAATAAGAAGACAGAAATGTTTCCAAATACATCATACAGAATAAATGTAAACATGCTAAATTTACCAGTTTTGTTGTTGTTTTTCAGTTGCTAAGTCACTAGGTTGCTTTGTGACCCTACAGACTGCAAAATGCCAATTTTCCCTGTCCTTCAGCATCTCCCAGAATTTGCTCAAACTCATTTGCATTAAGTCAGTAATGCCACCCAACCATCTTATCCTCTATTGTCCCTTTCTCCTCCTGCCCTCAATCTTTCCCAGCAAAACATAGTCCTTTTCCTGACAAAAAAGTGGTCCACTGGATAAGGGGATAGCAAACCACGTCAGTATTCTTGCCTTGAGAACTCTGTGAACAGTATGAGCAGTATGAAAATTTACTGGTTAAAAGATTGTGACTCTCAAAGCGGATTTAAAAAAAAAAAAAAAAAAAAAAAAACTGCAGTCAAATGCTACCTATAACAGGCATACCTAAATGCTGTCACAGGAAGGATGCAAGTATGCCAATGGGATAATAAAATATCCGTCAAAGCCAAATCAGAATATAGTTGGTAGCTTTTATAGGCAGATTGGCATAATAGTTAAAGGTCATAGACTCTGGACCTCAACTGCTCAAGTTCAAATTAAAGCTCTTTCACTTACTAGCTGTGTGACTTGAACAAATTCTCTTCGTTTCAGTTTCCTCAGCTGTAAAATGGGAATAATAGTATCCACCTCTTGTTATATGTATTAGTGTCTGGCGAACATTAAGCAATTTGGCAATAGTGGTAAGGCTCAAGTTAAACAAGGGATTCCCTAGTGGCTCAGACGGTAAAGAATCTCCCTGCAATGCAGGAGACCTGGGTTCAATTCCTGGTCCAGGAAGATCCCATGAAGAAGGGAATGGCAACCCACTCCAGTATTCTTGCCTGGAGAATCTCATGGACAGAGGAGCCTGGTGGGCTACAGTCAATGGGGTCCCTAAAGAGGAGGACATGACAGAGCAACTAACATTTTATATAAAAAGGAAGGTACACAAACGTATATGGAAATGATTCATACCATGTTTAGCAGAGGGTTTCCTTTGGAGAGAAAAAAGGGGAAGGAAAAATGCAGTTTAAGGTCTAAAATTAAATCTCAATGTTAAGAGCTGTCCTGACATCTGGTGACACCTCGAGGGCCTGTTAAGGATCTAGTCACAAGTTCCTCTCCCCACTCTGCTCCCAGATAGGATCCTGGAGCAGGACAACTCTCCTCATCAAGGGGATCTGGCAGTTTCTACTTTTCCCCCAAGCAGCAAGTGCTGGTACCCTGCCAGCCCAGGGATATTCAAATAAGCCAATCACAGCCTCTCATGGAAACCAGGGGTCCCCTCACCCCCTTGTTACTATGAAGCCTGCCCTCAACAGACCATGCATGTTCACTCTGCTCCTCAGTCAATCCCTGTGTGACCCTGAGTGATGTGCTGCATCCTCCCCCTAGACTATGAACTATGTGGTTAATGAGCTGCTGTTGGTAGAGAACAGACTTATGGACATGGATTGGGTGAGGAAGGAGAGGGTGGGATGAATGGAGAGAGTAGCATGGAAATATAGACACTACCATATGTAAAGGGCTTCCCTGGTGGCTCAGATGGTAAAGAATCTGCCTACAATGCAGGAGACCTGGGTTTGATCCCTGGATCAGGAAGATCCCCTGGAGAAGGGAATGGCTACCCACTCCAGTATTCTTGCCTAGAGAATTCCATGGACAGAGAAGCCTGGTAGGTTACAGCCCACAGGGTCACAAAGAGTGGGACACAACTGAGTAACTAAGCCCAGAGGGGTGGGAAGGGCTGGGAGGTGGGAGGGAGGTTCAAGAGGAAGGGGACATATGTATACCCATGGCTGATTCAGAAACCAACGCAATATTGTATGGCAGAAACCAAAACAATATTGTAAAGCAATTATCCTTCAATTAAAAATAAACAAATTTAAAGAAAAAAATTAAGCTGCTGTCAGGACTTTCATGGGATCATGAAAGTACAGGGTTAAGACTCTGTGCTTTTAATGCAGAAGGCATGGATTTAATCCCTCCTAGGGGAACTAAGATCCCACATGTGTGAAGTGTGGCCAAAAATAAATAAATACAAAAAATAAAAAAATAAGCTGCTGTCAATCTTCCATGTCCAGTCAGATGTCAGGTGAACATATCCATAACCCTAGGAAGGGAATCTGCCTTCTCCAGTAGAGTGACTAGCTGGCGATTAAACAAAAGGATGAACAAGTAGAACTTGAACTACCACATATTTTTTTTAAAAAAAAACTAGCACACAAGCAAAAATGACAAAATGTTCATCTCAATGGTACGTGGATGTCTCTTGGGTTATTGTCTGTATGTTTCTGCATTTTTACACTTATCTTAGCCAAAAGGCTGAGAAGCGATGTTTCTGCATTTTTAAAAACAGGTACTAATTTAATAAGAAAGTCAATTTTAAAAACTAGAAAAATAAGTTCTCACTTAGAACTCCTGTCAAAATGGAGCAGAAAATTTCATAAATAAGGCTGTAAAAGGTAACCACTAATTAACCAGTTTTTGTTACTATGTTTTGCTGTTTTTGCATTTTTACAGTGAGAAGTCTGTGTCTTAGAAGGAACACTAAATAGTTACTTGCTTTATTTTAATTAATTAAGAATTCTGGGTCTATTTGGATAGACAAATTCTAAAGTTTCTTATAAAGCTCCTATAACCATAATTTGACAGATAAATCAATGGAGCAAGATAAAAAGACAAGAAAGAAAGAAAGAAAGGGAAGTCACTCAGCCATGTCCAACTCTTTGCAACCCCACGGACTGTAGCCCACCAGGCTCCTTTGTCCATGGGATTCTAAAGGCAAGAGTACTGGAGTGGGTTGCCATTTCCTTCTCCAGGGGATCTTCCCAGCAAGAGGCAAACACAAATGTAGCTAAGGATTCATTCCATGATGAAGGTGGCATTTCAAGTCAATGAGAAAATAATGTTTTTTTCAGTAAAATGTGTCAATCAGTTCAGTTCAGTCCAGTTCAGTCATTCAGTCGTGTCCGACTCTTTGCGACCCCATGAACTGCAGCATGCCAGGCCTCCCTGTCCATCACCAACTCCCGGAGTTTACTCAAACTCATGTGCATCGAGTCGGTGATCCATCCAACCATCTCATCTTCTGTCGTCCCCTTCTCCTCCTTCCTCCAATCCCTCCCAGCATCAGGGTCTTTTCCAATGAGTCACCTCTTCCCATGGGGTGGCCAAAGTACTGGAGCTTCAGCTTCAGCATCAGTCCTTCCAATGAACACCCAAGACTTATCTCCTTTAGGATGGACTGGTCGGATTTCCTTGCAGTCCAAGGGACTCTCAAGAGTCTTCTCCAACACCACAGTTCAAAAGCATCAATTTTTCAGCGCTCAGCTTTCTTCACAGTCCAACTCTCAATCCATACATGACCTCTGGAAAAACCATAGCCTTGACTAGACAGACCTTTGTTGGTAAAGTAACGTTTCTGCTTTTTAATATGCTGTCTAGGTTAGTCATAACTTTCCTTTCAAGGAGTAAGCGTCTTTTAATTTCATGGCTGCAAACACCATCTGCAGTGATTTTGGAGCCCCCCAAAATAAAGTCTGACACTGTTTCCACTGTTTCCCCATCTATTTCCCATGAAGTGACGGGACCAGATGCCATGATCTTAGTTTTCTGAATGTTGAGCTTTAAGCCAACTTTTTCACTCTCCTCTTTCACATTCATCAAGAGGCTTTTTAGTTCCTCTTCACTTTCTGCCATAAGGGTGGTGTCATCTGCACATCTGAGGTTATTGATATTTCTCCCGGCAATCTTGATTCCAGCTTGTGCTTCATCCAGCCCAGCATTTTTCATGATGTACTCTGCATATAAGTTAAATAATCAGGGTGACAATATACAGACTTGACGTACTCCTTTTCCTATTTGGAACCAGTCTGTTGTTCAATGTCCAGTTCTAACTGTTGCTTCCTGACCTGCATATAGGCTTCTCAAGAGGCAGGTCAGGTGGTCTGGTATGCCCATCTCTTTCAGAATTTTCCACAGTTTATTGTGATCCACACAGTCAAAAGCTTTGGCATAGTCAATAAAGCAGAAATAGATATTTTTCTGGAATTCTCTTGCTTTTTCGATGATACAGCAGATGTTGGCAATTTAATCTCTGGTTCCTCTGCCTTTCCTAAAACCAGCTTGAACATCTGGAAGTTCACAGTTCACGTATTGCTGAAGTCTGGCTTGGAGAATTTTGAGCATTACTTTACTAGAGTGTGAGATGAGTGCAATTATGTGGTAGTTTGAGCATTCTTTGAGCATATCTTCTAACAGAAGCAGAAGATATTAAGAAGAGGTGGCAAGAATACACAGAAGAACTGTACAAAAAAGATCTTCATGATCCAGATAATCATCACGATGGTGTGATCACTCACCTAGAGCCAGACATCCTGGAATGTGAAGTCAAGGAGGCCTTAGAAAGCATCACTACAAACAAAGCTAGCGGAGGTGATGGAATTCCAGTTGAGCTATTTCAAATCCTGAAAGATGATGCTGTGAAAATGCTGCACTCAATATGCCAGCAGATTTGGAAAACTCAGCAGTGGCCACAGGACTGGAAAAGGTCAGTTTTCATTCCAATCCCAAAGAAAGGCAATCCCAAAGAATGCTCAAAACATGTCAATAGTTAAGTATTATTAGAAACACTGGTTAACCAACTGTAAAAAATTAAGTTAGCACTCATTCCTTGCCATATACAAAAATAAATAGCAGATTAAATGAAAAGAAGAAAATCTGAGTCAGGACACAGGTGAGGTTGTGAAAAGATATTTCCACACAACATTCCAAAAGTTGAAACCATGATGAAAAAGATTGATCAACGTGGATAAATGAAAATGACTTACCATGTCAATAAACATAACAGAAATTGAAAAAAAAATAGAGTGCAGAAATTTTTTGCATCTCATAGAAAACTCTAAATATCAGTAAGAAAGAATGCTCAGTCCCATAGACAATATTCAAAGAAAGAAAGACAAAGGAAAAAATGGGCAACATTATAAGAAACAATTATATAATTTATTATGTAATTTATATATGTAATTTATGTAAATATAAACCATAATATAAATTTATATTTTATATAAATATATAAAGAATTATAATAAACAAATTATTTGTGGCTCAGCTGGTAAAGAATCCTCCTGCAATGTGGGAGACCTGGGTTCGATCCCTGAGTTGTGAAGATCCCCTGGAGAAGGGAAAGGCTACCCATTCCAGTATTCTGGCCTAGAGAATTCCATGGACTGTATAGTCTACAGGGTCACAAAGAGCTGGACACACCAAGAGACTTTCACCTTCATGATAATCAAAGAAAGCAAACTAAAACCACAATGGGTTTGACTGCCTTAGGATGTATACATGTAAAGAAAATTAAAATGACATTTTCTTTCTAAGGTGGAGAAGCACCAAAACACTATGGGTTTTTTGTTTTGTTTTGTTTTGCCTGGGTTAAGAAGACTCACACCACTGTTGGGGAGAATGTGGAAAAGTGAGCACTCCTAGGCATTATGAAAGAGAAAGAGAGATAGGAAATGTGTGTGATCATTATAGGAAGTAATCTGCATAAAACCTGAAGCACGCATATCCTTTAAATAAAACAAATCCACACTTCTAAGTACTTATCTCAAGGCAACAGTCAAATATATGTAAAAAAGAAAGTGCTACAAATACATTCTCTTTAATGTTGCTTATAATAAGAGAAATATCAGCAATAACCTTTGTAGCTAACGATTGGTTATATAAAACTGTAGTGCTTCAACATGATGAAATATCATGCAGCCACTATAAGCCATGTTGAAGAAATAAATGTATTGATACGTTTAATTTTTAATGATGTATTCTTAAGCTAAAAAGTGTGCCAGTAAATGGCATACTGTAATATGATATAAAATTGTCTATATGCACACCTTATGTACTAAAGTGTTATTAAAAATTATCCCTTGGTGCTTTTTCCTTCCCTTTGTTTTAGGTCTGTATTACTTAAATGCTTGGAATATGTGATTTTCTAATAAAAAAATAATGAAACAAGGATTTGCAGGAAATCCCAGCAAGGGGAACCTGGGGAAGTAAATTATTACCTCCAATCTTTGGTGTTCTCACCTAGAAAAAGAAGATATCAATTCCTCTTCCTGGGATTTCTAACACGATCAAAGGAGACATTCATGATTTCATTCAAAAATCTTGTAAATGGCATGTGTCAGGCATGGTTTTCTTTCTATAACTACTGAAAATATAGCAGGCTATTCAAGCAGATTACAAAGAAAAAAAACTACCCTCATGAGCTTATATGCTAATGAGGAGACAGATAATAAGCAAAATGGGCAAATAAAATGAATAGTATATTAGATGGTGGAAAATGCTATGGAGAAAAATAGAGGAGGGTTAGAAAGTAGGGGACCAGGGGTAGGGACTGCAATTGTTAAAAAGATGTTCAGAGAAGTCCTCAGGGGAAAGATTACACCTAAATGGAGTCCCCAAATATGTAACAGAGCCAACCACATGCCTAGATGCCTTTCATGAAGAGGAAGTTAAGCGTCCCGGGCAGAGCAAAGAGCAAGTGCAAAGGTCCTGAGGTTGAAGCATGACTGGTGTGTTTGGTTGGCCAAGAAGGCATTTTATACATTATTATGTGCAAATAAACACTATTTACTACTTTACTGTCAACGATACAATATTTATCTCTAAGGTGACTGTGCTCTTTATCAAAGTGCTCTCCCAAAATAGTGCAGACACCTCTCACATTCCATTTTAGAGTGAAATAATAATGATTACCTCAACTTCTCTCTCCACCTAAAATCATCCCTGTGTCAGCCTCCCTCCTAACCTTTAACTTCCTAGGAAGAGATGAGGCCCTGGACCAGATGATGACTGTTGGGATGGAGAGGGACAGATAAATACCACTGAGGGGAAGTCAAAATGTTTCCTAACAGGAAACAGGATAAGAATTCTCTGGTTTGGGCTTCCCTGTGGTCCAGTGGTGAAGAATCTCCTTGCCAATGCAGGGACATAGGTTCAATCCCTGGTTTGGGAAGATTCCACATGCCTCAGGGTGACTAAAGTCATGCACAACTACTAAAGCCCTCATGCTCTAAAGCCATAAGTCACCACAATGAGAAGCCCAAACACCACACCTAGAGAGTAACCCCTACTTGATGCAATTAGAGAAAGTCAGAGCACAATGAAGACCCAGTATAGCCAAAAATTAAAAACAAACAAACAAACAAACAACTCTCTGGTTCATTTCTCATTTAGGAAACTTTCTCCAAACCTCTTTGCATGTATTTTCCTATATATGACATTTAGCGGGGGAAATGGTATGTCATTTTTCTGCTTTGTTTTAATTTAACTGTTTGTTTTCATTTCAGTGATAAATGTAAATGCATATTCTAGATCCTGCATTGGTCACCTCATTACTGGGTATGGCTATGTGATCTCAAGGACTATAAGCACTGTGGGGACAATGTTGAAATTTTATCACTGTGTTTCCAAAACTGCAGTCTAAGAGGAAACTTTCGGCTTCATGGATTTGTTTCAGAGAGGATAGAGGTTTTTTTGTTTTTTGTTTTTTTTTAATATTTATTTGTTTATTTGGCTGTACCAGGTCTTAGTTGGAACACACGGGATCTAGGTCCCTGATCAGGGATTGAACCCGGGCCTCTTGCTTTGGGAGCACAGAGTCTTAGCCACTGGACCACCAGGGAAGTCCTGAGAGGGAAGAGGTTTAGGATTCAAGAAACACTGACCAAGATCAGATCAGATCTGATCTGATTGCCCAGAAAGTCCACTGCCACCAGAAGAAGTCAAAGTTATGCCTCTGGGTCTGCAAAATTCTGTTGCCTCTTGACACTTAGGTGGCAAATACTCATCATCTCAGAGGTTGTGCTGTATTATTAATAGTTTCTTATTGCTGTGCTATGTGCTAAATCGCTTCAGTCATATCTGGCTTTTTGAGACCCTATGGACTGTAGCCCAACAGGTTCCTCTGTCCATGGGATTCTCCAGGGAAGAAGACAAAATTGGGGGCCATTGTCTTCTCCAGTGGATCTTCCAACCCAGGGATCAAACCCATGTCTTTTACATCTCCTGCAATGGCAGGCAGGTTCTTTACCACTAGCACCACCTGGGAAGTCCTGTATATGGGATCTTCTTATCGCTGCTATAACAAATACCATAAATAGAATGGCTTAAAACCACACATTTACAGTCTTAGAGTTCTGGAGGTCAGAAGTCCAAACGGACTTTTTAATCCAGGTATTAGCAAGGGCTGAATTCCTTCCAGAGGCTCCTCTAGGGGACAATCTGTTTCCTTGCATTTTTCAGCTCCGGGAAGCTGCCCACAGTCCCTGACTCATGGCCCCTGCGTCCATCTTCAAAGCCAGCAATTACATCATTTTGAGCTCTACTCCAGTGGCTATGCCTCCTTCACTAACTCTTCTGAATCCTCTTCCCCATCTGTAGGCTCTTGTGTTTGCTCTGAACCCCTCGATCATCCAGCATAATCTCCCCTTCTCAAGATCTGAACTTAATCACATCTGCAAAGGACAGGTCACATATTCACAGGTTCCTGGGTATTAGGACATGGCCATCCAGGGGGTGGGATGAGGGCTAACCTCTTTACCAGAGGGTCTGAACCCCTGACCCCCAGTGCACATGCAGAGAGAAGGATGGTCTGTCCTCTTCACTTTCTCATATTTAGAGTAGACACAGCTGGAAGGCTTGCAGTCCTTCTCAGAAGACAAATGCTTTGCTCTAGTTGATAAAACAAGATCTGGTTTGGCCAGCCTATCAGCTAGAACCCACTGTTGACCGGCAGCTGAGGATAAAGATAACTGGTGATGTTGATAAGGACTCCCTTGTACCGTAATCCTGGAATTTATCCTAAAATCCTGGACACGTGGAAGGCCACATTGTCAAGTTCCTCCCCCGCATTTTTCAAGCATACAGCAACCCTGACCCATGCCTGCCTGGGCACCTGAAACAAACAACTGGTCCAGCTCAGGTCCTTCAGCCATCTGGGACCTGGCTGCGACTCCTGGAATTCTTCCTGTGGATGGGGACGTGGTCTCTGACTTGGATCTTCCCCTTCCTCTAGCAACTCCAAACAGCACTTGTAAATGTGGAGAATAAACTGGGGCCCAGGCCTCAAGCCCAGACATTCTGACTGGGCAGAGTGGGGCAAAACCTGAAATCTACTTGTGTAAAGATACCCAACAGGCTCTGGTACCCTCGAGGCCCTGACAGTGGCTTGGGAATGCTGGACTAGATGTATCCTAGCAGTGATGACCCTGATACTTTTAATAATCTTCAATCTGCTCACGAGCTCCTCCAGCTAAGTCTCTTTATACTGAAGTACAGAAAACAGCGGAAGTCCCCTCTTCCTTCCCCATGCCGTCCTTAAGCTGAGCCTCTTTCCGGTGGCCACACAGTAGTGTTGACTCACACAGAGGTGATGGGACACTGAATCATTCCACTTTTCCATCAGGCAGCAGCTCCAGAGCCAGGCTTTCCCGGCCCCGCAGAGAGCCTTCTGAATCATCCGAAGTGACACCCAGTCCCTGCTTCACACGACAGCGCTACTGCACTGCCCAGCTCCGTGCCAGCTCCTTGCCGGCCATGGCCAAGACGGGAACAAGACACTGTCCCTCTCCTGCTGGGCTCAGAGATCAGAGGGAAGCGCAGACGAGCACTGGTCTGTTACAGCACAGCGCAGGGAGTGCGCCCACGGCTGTCGGACAGAGTGGGAGAGAAGCCAGAGTCCACCACTCAGGGCGCTCACTGTCCGTCCCCACTCACTACCCACCCCCATGCACTCCTGCCCACTCACTACCCACCCACTCACTACCCTCCCCGTTCACTCCCACCCACTCAATACCTGCTCTCCATCCGGCACCCTCAATGATAAACGACTCTGCATTCTCTTCAACCGCAGCACCAGAAACAGGCCGCATTGCTGAGTCTCAGCTGGCCTCTCACGGCTGCTGTCAACCCTCCAGGCTTCCAGGAGGGTCCGAAGCCCTTCACATTCCCATGAATCCCTACTGACTTTTGGTTTGTTTTCTCAGCTGTTTACTTGAAGTCTCCTTAAGTAACCATAAAACAGGCATGTTTAGCATCCTGCTTAAAATTTTTCTTTCTCAAAATCCCAGTGATATTGCAGAGGCCACAGCGTGGTCATCACAGCACATCAGCCTCTGGGAGTCAGAACTGCTCTCCAGGACCCGAGGGGAGAGGCAGGAAGAAAGATCACAGCAGACAGAGGAACACCAAGGAAGACATGCATGGCAGAGGGGAGGCCGAGGGCTGCAGGCTGGGAGCTTCCGTAGTGTTCTGTTCTCACAGGCCAAGCCAGTCAGAAAGGCTGCCAGGAAAGTTCCCACTGCTGAGAACATGGGCAACAGAGCCCCAGAAAAATCACAGTATTCGTGCTGGACAAGTCACATGCTAAGGACGGTATTAAATGGCGGGGGTGGGGGGGGGGTCTGTGTGTCTCTGTGTATGGAGTGCATTCAGCAAATGGTTTTCAAACTTGGATAAAGAAGGAAACATCAGGGCTTCCTTGGTGGCTCAGTGGTGAAGAATCTGCCTGCCAATGCAGGAGACACAGTTTCGATCCCTTGTCTGGGAGGATCCCTGCGTGTCCCAGCCATAGGACATTAGCCATTCCACCAACTCCCCTACATTTCACTCCAAGCTCACAAAATAGCATATTATCTGGCTTCTAATGGGCATTTCTCCCTGATCAGTGAGCACATTTATCAGATTCACTTTATTCGCACTAAACTATTAAGCCAGCAGTTTGTGTCTTAAGCATTAGGCCTCCGGTTATCATGCTTTTGCATGTGTGCTCAGTTGTGTCCAGCTCTTTGGGACCCCATGGACTGAGCATGCCAGAATACTGGAGTGGGTTTCCATTTCCTTCTGCAGGGGATCTTCCTGACCCAGGGATCGAACTCAGGTCTCCTGCGTTGGCAGGTGGGTTCTTCACCACTGAGCCACCTGCAGAGCCTTGGTTAACTATGGGTCCTTCTCTAAAAGACTGGCCTGGGTATATCAGCAAAGGAACACTCCAACTAGCAAAAATGACAGCTACACACCTCAGTATGGGAACTACACCAAGGTTCAAATGTCCATGAAGCTCTGTCTCAGCAACCTCTGGCCTTTGAGGATAACACTAGATCCCAATGTGCTCTGATCACACACCAGTGTTGTCTTAAGCTCTTTTACGTGCTGCATCCATCAGGACAGACTAGGTTCTGCTGTAGCAAGACTGTCCCTGGATTCCAAGAGCTTAAAACCCCAATGGTTTATCTCTTATCCATGGATGTGACCAGCATGAGTCAGCCAGGGGTTCTGCTCCTCGCCACCTTCAGCCTAGAACGCAGGCCGAGGGGCAGGCCCCAGGATGTTTGCAGGATCCTAGTTCCTTCACTAGAGGTAGAATCTAGGGCCACAGCAGTGAGAACTCCAAGTCCTAACCACTGGATTTCCAGGGAACTCCCATGGAGCTTTGTCACTGGAGCAGAAGAAAAGGAAGAACAAAAAGTGAGGCACCTGCCAAAACTCTAAAAGCTCCCAGCCAAACAAGGCACAAGACCACATCTAATTTCAGGTGACAGGGGAGGAGAAAATGGCAACCCACTCCAGTATTCTTGCCTGGAGAATTCCATGGACAGAGGAGTCTAGCAGGCTACAGTCCATGGGGTCGCAAAGAGTCAGACATGACTGAGCACACACACGCACGGAACCTGAATGGGAAGGAAGTCCAAAAGGGACTTCCTTGTATATATGTGTAGGTATAGCTGATTCATTTCGCTGTACAGCAGAAACTAATATGACATTGTAAAGCAACTATATCCCAATTAAAATTTAATTTAAAAAGTAAAATAAATAATAATTTCAGGGAACTGCAATCCACCATGTTTCCAGAAGGAGAGAGAGTGAGAATCTTTATTAGCAGAAGAATAACCATCACACATATGGTGCTGATGACCTCTTGGAGCAATCAGTCCCCAACTTTAACTAATTTAAAGGTTTTTCTTAAAATGTGCCTGTGCCAGGCCATGTTCTAGGCACTAATATACAACAACATTTCCCTGGAGAAGGAAATGACAATCCACTCTAGTACTCTTGCCTGGGAAATCCCATGAACAGAGAGTCTGATGGGCTACAAACCATGGAGTCACAAAAGAGTTGGACAGGATTTAGTGATTAAACAACAACAACAAATAAACCAAAGTCCCTGTCCTACAATTTATACTGTAGTGGTTCCATCCATTAGTTTCTGTTGAGTCAAAATAACTTTACTCCTTGTTGTCTCATCCATTCAGTAAGCATTTACTGAGTACCTAATTCCCTGCCAGGTACTGTTCTAGATTTCAGGAGCTTTCAGGCTGAAGAGGACATGGTCTTTCAGTAGTCCACATTGTAGGGGGTTAACTGGACATCAAGGAGGATCAGCTACCAGGATCAGGAAAGGTGGGTGATGTGTCAATGACATGGAATTAGGAGGCCACAAGCTGGGCTTAGAAAAGGCAGAGAAACCAGAGATCAAATTGCCAACATTCACAGGATCATGGAGAAAGTAAGGGAATTCCAGAAAAACATCTACTTCTGCTTCATTGACTACAAGAAAGCCTTTGACTGTGTGGATCACAATAAACTGTGGAAAATTCTCAAAAAGACGGGAATACCATACCACCTTACCTACTTCCTGAGAAACCTATATGCAGGTCAACAAACAATAGGTAGAACTGGTCATAGAACAATGGACTGGTTCCAAATTGGGAAAGGAGTACATCAAGGATGTATGCTATCTCCCTGCTTACTTAACTTCTAGGCAACTACCTCATATGAAATACTAGGCTGGATGAGTTACAAGCTGGAATCAAGATTGATGGGAGAAATTTGAACCTCAGATATGGAGATGATACCACTCTCATGGCAAAAAGCAAAGGGCAACTAAAGAGCCTCTTCAGTTCAGTTCAGTTGCTCAGTCGTGTCTGACTCTTTGCGACCCCATAAACTGCAGCATGCCAGGCCTCCCTGTCCATAACCAACTCCTGGAGTTTACTCAAACTCATGTCCATTGAGTTGGTGATGCTATCCAGCTATCTCATCCTCTGTCGTCCCCTTCTCCTCCTACCCCCAATCCCTCCCAGCATCAGGGTCTTTTCCAATGAGTCAACTCTTCCCATGAGGTGGCCAAAGTATTGGAGTTTCAGCTTCAGCATCAGTTCTTCCAATGAACACCCAGGACTCATCTCCTTTAGGATGGACTGGTTGGATCTCCTTGCAGTCCAAGGGACTCTCAAGAGTCTTCTCCAATACCACAGTTCCAAAGCATCAATTTTTTGGCGCTCTGTTTTCCTCACAGTCCAACTCTCACATTCATACATGACCACTGGAAAGATCATAACCTTGACCAGACGGACCTTTGTTGGCAAAGTAATGTCTCTGCTTTTTAATATGCTATCTAGGTTGGTCACAACTTTCCTTCCAAGGAGTAAGCGTCTTTTAATTTCATGGCTGCAATCACCATCTGCAGTGATTTTGGAGCCCCCCAAAATAAAGTCTGACACTGTTTCCACTGTCTCCCCATCTACTTCCCATGAAGTGATGGGACATCTAGATGAGGGTAAAAGAGGAAAGTGAAAAATCTAGCTTAAAATTCAACATTGAAAAAACTAAAATGGCATCCAGTCCCATCACTACATGGAAAATAGATGGGGAAAAAGTGGAAACAGTGACAGATTTTATTTTCTTGGTCTCCAAAATCACTGTGGACAGTGACTGCAGCTGTGAAATTAAAAGATGCTTGCTCCTTGGAAGGAAAACTATGACAAACCTAGAGAGCACATTAAAAAGCAAAGACATCACTTTACTGACAGAGGTCTGTAGGGTCAAAGCTACAGTTTTCCAGTAGTCATGTACAGATGTGAGAGTTGGACTATAAAGAAGGCTGAGCACCAAAGAACTGATGCTTTCAAATTTGGGTGCTGTATAAGACTCTTGAGGGTCCCTTGAACAGCAAGGAAATCAAACCAGTCAATCCTAAAGGAAATCAACCTTGAATATTCATTGAAAGGACTGATGGTAAAGCTGAAGCTCCAATATTTGGTCACCTGATGTGAAGAGACAACTCACTGGAAAAGACCCTGATGCTGGGAAAGATTGAAAACAAAAGGAGAAGGGGGCAACAGAGGATGAGATGGTCATATAGCATCACTGACTCAGTGGACATGATCTTGAGCAAACTCCAATGGTGAAGGACAAGGAAACCTGGCATGCTGCAGTTCATAGGGTCGCAAAGAGTTGGACATGACTGAGCGACTGAACAACAACAACAACAACAGGGAACCACAGTATTTCATTTCCGACACTCAGAGGGGGGATAAGCACATTCTAGAAAGAAGCCTTCTAGGGGTTCTCAAACAGTGTTCTCGGAGTCGCTAGGGGTTCCAAGAGAGTGCTTTAGAAATTACCTTGGGAAGTGAACAGGCTGCCATGTCACTCCCTCATCTCTAATCTGTTTCATGTACTTAACTTTCATATAAGATTCAACTTAAAGAGTTCTACTCTTAGAGAGAAGAGGGGGGAAAAACTAATGGTCTATGGGACCATTAACCACTGGTGGTCTAGTGGTTAAGAACCTGCCTTCTGGGGCTTCCCTGGTTGCTCAGTGGTAAAGAATCCGCCTGCCAATGCAGGAGAAGCGAGTTTGATCCCTGGTCTGGGAAGATCCCATATGCTGCAGAGCGACTAAGGCCATGCGTCACAACTACTGAGCCTGTGCTCTAGAACCCAGGAGCCGCAACTACTGAGATCATGTGCATCAAATATTGAAGCCCACTCACCCTAGAGCCCTTGCTCCACAATAAGAGAAGCCACTGCAATGAGAAGCCCGCGTACTGCACCAAAGAGTAGCCCTTTCTCACCACAACTAAAGAAAGCATGCATAGCAGTGAAGACCCAGCACAGTCCAAAAGAAAAATTAATGGTCCAGTCTGATGCTCTCATTTTATATAAACACACAGAAAACTTAAGTAACTTACTGAGGTCATACCGTGAGTTAGATGCATTCCAGAGGCTGCCTGCCAACTGCCTCTGCCTGTTTCTAAACTCCATACTCACCCCCCACACCCTTATTTTTCAATTTATACCAAGTCTGCAGGTAAGTTCCGCATGTCAGTGGGGAAAGATAATCAGTGGGCTTTAGCGGCACAGCCACAGGGGAACCTGGAATCTTTCCCAGCTACTTTGAGAACACACATCACCACTTGGCAGAAGCAGACAGAAGGGCCTTCCCCTTTCTTCTCCTGGTCATCAAGTCCCAGCTCAGCAGGCGCCAAGCCATAGCTGCAATACTGCTTTCTGCTTCACATTTTTCAGGATCTAAGAAAGGACTTATTTGGGGGCTCCTGAGTGAGAACCGCTGGCCTGAGACCAGTTCTATGTGCAGTGGACAGAGACAGGACAGACATCTTAACCTCCCAGGAGCGACTGAATGTTCCAGAGGGAGTATCAGAGAGTTAATAAGCAGCAAAGGCTTTTAGAAGCTGGAAAACCACGTCAATTTTGCCTCTAGCATTGGCTGGCATGGTGGGTGGGAGGTAGTGTAAAATATTATATTTGTAAAATTCAAAAAGAACACATCACTGACAAAGAAACCTCTGTCTGTCTTCCAAGTATTAAGTGCTATACAACACTTCCTCACTTTGCTCATCAGAAATGCAAATAAACTGTTTGATCTATTATTTGCCTGGCAATTTATTTGCACATAGTGTCAGATTTATACAAGCCTCTCAGACAAGTACAGTAAAAATCAGACTCTTTTTACCAAACAGTCAAGGTTTTCCTTCCAGGTAAGAAAATCTCTCAATGTGTTCATTCTGCAAGGTCCCTCCTTCTCTCTCCTGCACCTCCTTCCTCTGAAACCCCTAAAAGGGGGGTGTCCAACTCTCCCTACAGCATCAGAGTATCAGGCATCCCACTCTCTTTAACGTCCTTCTCTTACCTCAACTCTCCTCAAAATACTGCTGTGAGGGTGGCATTCCTACAGACATACTGTGGTCACAGCAGTCTGCCAGCTTCTACCTGCAGAGCATCCCGGCCAGGGATGCGGGTGGTCACAGGACTGGGAAAGAAGGGTCATTAACTAAACATCTCCATCTGGGCGAGGCGGTGGTGACAGCTTGTTTGGTGGAGAAAGGAGTGCATAACCTGGCTCCATAAGCTGCTCTCAAACAACTGGCAACTCTTGATGCCATGCACAAGACCTCAGCCAGCCGGGCAGCAAAGCTCCCCCATCACAGCCATGAGGGCAGAAGGATGGACTCTGCTCTCTCTCTGGAAACCACCCCTTCCTCAAGAGGAATGGGTTGGAAGCCTCTGAGATAAATCTTAATTGTTTATCGCAGAGACTCTCGATCCCCCAGCTCAGGTCTTCCCCACAGGATCCTTAATTCCCCCTGAAAAGCGCGCCTGAACCAACCATCTTCCCCAGCGTGCACACAACAGTCGAACACTGCTACAGTCTTCCAGCACAACGGTGCTGGGGTGGGCACTGTTACAGTGAAGCAGCTCAAAAACAGGGAGCTCCCGACACCCTCGGGAGAGTGGACTAACGATCACTCTGGCTGGATGTGTCAGCCCGGAGGAAGGCTCGCGTTCAGAAGACCAACAGGCAAGGAATGCTGCAGGCGTACGAGTTAGACGGCGGCGGCCGCGTGTGAGCGCGCGCGCTCCCCGCCCGCCAGGCCTGGCTTCTGTGTCGTCTAGCAGGTGAAGTTGAACAATCTTATCTCCTCGGGAAAACCAACGATCCCATCCCACGTCGACGTGACTGGAAATCTCAATTTAAGAATTGGATGCACTGGTCGGTCCGGCTCTGGTGGGTACCTGGCGCCTCTGATGCGTGGTCGGGCTTTTTGTATATTAGTGCTGGCCTATTTAACCCTCAAGATACCGGATTCTACAAGGGAATTTTCAGCCATGAAAACTTGCCCCAAACCGCATGGTCCTCTCGCGTCGACTCTGCCTGAATCCCTGATATCTCCACCAGGTCTGGTCAAGCCCAACACCACACGCACACCTTTCCCATCACAGCCCCCAGCGCGGCACCCCGCAAGCAGCCGAGTGGAGGCGCGGAGGGGAGCCCGCGGCCCGGGACTTCACATCCCGCGCGCGTGTGCGCCGAGCCGCGAGCACACGGCGCACACACCTCGCACCGGCACACAGGAGCACGCGTGCGCTCCCGCCCCCCGCCCGTCCCTGGCTCTCCGAAGTTACCTCCGAGGCTCCCCCGGCGCCGGGCCCACGCGGCCCTGCAGGGCTCCCACTTCTTTCCCGCCGTGGTCCGCCCGATCTCAATCGCCGCGCCTGGGGAAGGTTCCGGAGCCCGCCGGACCCCGCCGGACCCCGCCTCCTCTCGGGCACCCGAGGGTCCGCACTCGCGGCGGCACCCCGAGGACTGGGGCGGCC
The DNA here is from genome assembly GCF_963930625.1 of Muntiacus reevesi. NCBI lineage: Eukaryota > Metazoa > Chordata > Mammalia > Artiodactyla > Cervidae > Muntiacus > Muntiacus reevesi. The sequence goes on along the minus strand of NC_089263.1, from coordinate 23,909,706 downwards.
GTGGCCTCGGCGCCCCGGGTCGGGCTCTGCCCTCACCTGCGCTGCGCCCACCGGGCTGCAGCCGGAGCCGGCGCACCGCGGGGAAGGCGGCCGCTCGGGCTCCTCCCGGGCAGCCGGCGGCCGGCACCGGCTCTCATGGCGCTCGGGCTGGCTGCGGTTCCGGGACGCGGCCTCGGCCCCCGGGCAGCCCCAGCCGAGGTCTTTGTGTCTCGGCCGGCGGCGCCGCGTCACAGGCTGGCGGGCGGTAAGCTGCGCGGGCCGGGAAGCCCCAGGCGGCAAGGAGCAGAGCTCGGCTTCCCCATCGTCGCCCGCCCGGGGCGCGTTGGCAGGCAGGGCGCACTGGCGGCGACTGCGCGCACCCGGGGGACGGAGGGGGCGGGCCCGGGAGGGGCGCGGCGAACGCGCCGAGGTGCTGTCTGGCTGGAAGCTGTGACCCGGGAGAGCAGGATGGGGGCCCCGGGAGAGCTCGGAGAAGGCGACGTCCGCTCGGTCCCAGGTCGCGGCTGCAGCGCTGGGGAGAGCGAGCGGAGGCTGCGCGCTGGAGGGAGCCCGGCGGCCGGAGCCACCGCCGGAATTCGCGTCTCCCCGCTCCTCTACGCTGAAGGTGACTGCGGCCCCCAGCGGCCGAGCCCGGGCAGCGAACGGTGTCCTCGCCGCGCCTCTTCCCCGAGTGCACTCGGCTCGCCCTTTCCCGGCCTCCGGTTCCGCAATCCTTTGCAAGACCGGGGCAGAGTGGTCACTTCGCTCATTGATTTTCCCTCTTGGCTGGTCTGGGCTTAATTGGTACCCAAATTGGAGCGACTGGCGATCACGTGACCACCCCTTCCCCAAACACACACACACACACACACCCCCCAAGCGCGCGCGCGCACACACACACACACACACACACACACACACACACACCCCAAGCCCAGAAAAACTAGCTAGGGTGGGTTCCCAAAAGTCAAACTGGATACAGCCTTCAGAACTGGAGGCCTGTCGCGAGTTCCCCCCGCGCGCTGCTGTGGGGCTGAAACGCTGCAGCTGGCTCTGGTGCCACCATCTCTACAGATCCTGGCCCTGCGGTGGGGAAGCGCCCACGAACACACTTTCGGTCCGCTCGGCCAGAAAAGCGCAGAGAGAGTGTAGTGTAGTTTCAGAATCAGCGGATCCCATTGCAGAAGGAAAGCCAAGCCCCCTACCGAGTCGCGGAATAGAACTGCTGCGGAGCGCGCCTCGGTAGGGACAGAGCCCCCTCCTAGGGCTGCAGTCGGCGGGCGGCTTTTCCCGGAGCGCAGCCAGGGTACCACCTCAGGCGTCAGCTACCTGTGGTCTGAGCCCCGGCCCTGGGGGCAACGAGCCGACTCAGCCTCCCTTCACGCGCTGCCTGGATGCAGTTGGTGACAGCGCTCTAAAAGTGAACCTGCTAATAAATGGTTCTTTAAACAATGCCTGATCGGGGTGGTAACTGTTGACTGCTTGGTGTTCTCAGAACTCCTCCCTGCCCGAGTTTTATCATCCACTTGTTCCTTAGTGTAAAGGGTGTCGACCAAGAAGTTCAGTGATAGCTTAAGTGACCCTGAGCCTGCCAGAATCCTCAGTGCCCCTAGAGTTCAAAGGATAATTATTTGAGACTTAAGCAAAGATATATACATATAGAGAGATAACTAATGAGAATCTACTGTATAGCACAGGAAACTCTCTGTGGTGACCTTAATGGGAAGAAAGTCCAAAAACGAGGGGATCTAAATATACATATGGCTGATTCACTGCGTTGTACAGCAGAAACTAACACAACGTTTTTGTGTGTATATATATGATTTAGTTGCTAAGTTGGTTCCGACTGCTGTCACCCCATGGACTGTAGCCTGCTGGGATTTCTCTGTCCATGGGATTTCCCAGGCAAAGTACTGGAGTGGGCTTCTGTTTCTTTAGAATTAGAATTCTTTAGAATCATCCTGCCAATACAGGAGACACAGGTTCAGTTCCTGGGTGGGCAAGATCCCCTGGAGGAGGAAATGGCCACCCAGTCTGGTATTCTTACCTGGAGAATCCCTTGGACAGAGGAGCCTGGGGGGCTACAGTCCACGGGGTCATAAAGAGTCAGACGTGACTGAGCAACTAACGTTTTCACTTGCATAGTTTCTTTACAATGTTGTGTTAGTTTCCGCTGTCCAGTAAAGTGAATCAGCTGTATGTATACATGGATCCCCTCTTTGTTGGACTTTCTTCCCATGCAGGTCACCACAGAGCATTGACTAGAGTTCCCTGTGCCGTACAGCAGCTTCTCACTAGTTATACACAGGTTCTCATCATTATACACAGAATCAATAGCATATGTATATTAACCCCAATCTCCCAATACATCCCACTCCCCTTCTTCCTCACCTTAGTATCCATACATTTGTTCTCTGCATCTGTGTCTCTCTTTCTCTCATCCAAGTACTAACTAGGCCCAACCCTGCTTAGCATTCGAGATCAGATGAGATCTAAAGTGTTCAAGTATGGCCATAGACTGTGTCTCAATTTCTGCCCTGAAAATAGGTTCATCTGTACCATTTTTCTAGATTCCACATATATACGTTAATATTTTTTGTTTTTCTCTGACAATATCTGTTCCCAGGGGACTTCCAGCAGTGGCAGGGGTTTCAGATACAGTCATAGGTTTATAATACAAATTGGAGGTGGGAGTAGGGTACAGAGCAACTCCCAACCCCAATTCCTTTCCTGTGAGTTACATGGATAGAGACTGGGGTCAGCAGCTTGCGTCTGAAATGAGTTCTGGAAGGAGATGTGAATCAGAAACACATCTGAAACAGACTGAGGTCTTGTGAATTCTCCCCGGATCCTCACAGTGGGTTGCTGCTCAAATGTACTGCAGACCAGGGGCCTGTTTAGACTAAGGTGAGTCTATCAGCACCAAGGTCATCTTCTGAAGGCTGGGCCCTTGCTGGACACACCCCAATCAGATATGAACCCTTGAGTTCCACTCTTCAGCTTTGCACTTGGCCTTTTCCAAGCAGAAGCTGTTGCAGTGGGATGTTTGCCAGGCACAAAGTGTGTGTATTATGCCTTCAGTCATGCCTGACTCTTTGCAACCCCATGGACTGTAGCCTGCCATGCTCCTCTGTCCATGGGAATCTCCAGGCAAGAATACTAGAGTGGGCTACCATTTCCTCCTCAAGGGGCTCTTCCCCACTGTCTGAGCCACCAAGGAAGCCTGCCAGGCACAAAGGACATTTGTTTATTTTCTTGTCTGCCCAGATCCTGAATTCTTTTCCTAGCTTGAAGGAAATTGATACTTCGTGAAACTTCAATACCCTCTCTCCTTGCGGACCCTCTGCAGATAGGGCCAAAGCTTGACCAGCCCAACACTCTAGCCCAAAGCTGTGAAACTGAAGCCAGCAAGGTGAAAAGAAGCTGGTGACAGTCTTTAAATTGTGCCACCCCTTGGGATTGTGACATCTAGGGTGCAATGGCCTGAGTCCAGTACTGGGAATAGCAGGGCCCCTGACTGACTCCAATTTCACCCCACCCCCGATTTCCCTCAGGGCATTTTCCAAGCCTGGTTGGAAATTAGTCAGTGTTCTCTAGAGAAATAGACCAATAGGATGTATACTTATAGTATTGGTCGTGGTGTGTGCTCAGTCATGTCTGACTCTTTGTGACCCCATGGACTGTCACCCACCAGGCTCCTCTATCCATGGAATTTTCCAGGCAAGAATACTGGTGTGGGTTACCATTTCCTTCTCCAGGGGATCTTCCTGACCCAGGAATTGAACCTGCATCTCCTGAGTCTCCTGCATTGGCAGGTGGATTCTTTACGACTGAACCATAATGAGATTTGTTGTAAGGAATTGATTCTTGTGATTAAAGATGTGCAAGCCCCAAGATGGATGAGATGATTCTTGAAGCTGGATACACAAAAGAGCCAATGGTATAGTTTTAACACAAAGGCACTTGCAGTCTCTGAGTCTTGGTTTCCTCAGCTGGTTCATGAGATGCTTGCAAAGATGCTGGGGTGCATTGAGGGGAGTCCCTGAGCACCATCCTAGCTACTAGTGTCAACCTCCCGATTAGTGAGGCTTCCAGGATCAAGGGAGGAAGGTGGTGGGAAGGGAAAAGGAGCTTTGTCCATTTTTTTTTCCAGTTCGTGTATGATATGGGAGAGGGGGGAGACAAGGTACCCTGGTACAAAGGTGAGTAGGAAAATCAATAACTTTTGGGCATGGTGGTCTAGGGGACACAGAGCCTCCTAATTGCCTATTGATTTGCAGGAACAAGATACATGATAGCCACATGTATTGTTACAGGAAAAGCATGACTCCTTTCTGAGATTGCAATTACACAATAAAGTTCAGACAATCCATAAATGTTATTGCTTAAGTTAGAAGATCAGAATTGAAACATGAATCCTCCCAGAGAGAAAAAACTAGGCCTTTTTTCTATTTCAACAGCACCCAAGTATTCAACAGCATCCAAGTGTATTGGAAAGCAGAAGCATGCATTTTTGTGGATTCTGATCACGGATGTATCCCAAGCACTAAAACAGTGCCTGAAATATAGTTTTGTTGTCGTTGTTGCTTAGTTACTCAGTTGTGTCCAACTCTTTGGGACCCCATGGACTGTAGCCTGCCAGGCTCCTCTGTCCTTGGGATTTTCAAGACAAGAATACTGGCATGGGTTGCCATTTCCTTTTCCAGGGGATCGTCCTGATTCAGGGATCAAACCCATGTCTCCTGAGTCTCCTGCATTGCCAGGCAGGCTCTTTACCACTGAGCCCCCTGAGAAGTCTGAAACATAGTTTGGGGCACAGTAAATATTTGTCAAATGATTTAGGTGTTCTTGAAAAACTTATTTAACATAAATCTCCTTCATTTTTAAACCCCCAGATCCAAGCCTAAGGACAGGCACACAGTAGGTCTCAGCCTGTTTGTAGAATCAGCTCTGTATTTCCACCGTGTTTTATCCAGGCAGCTCCCAGCCCAAGCTTGATGCTAACCTTACAATATTCTCATGATATCAGGGAGAATGGGTTTGGTTTATATGTTTATTGTCTTATCATGACTCAACAGACAGGAGAACAAAGCCACAGCACTATGAATGAATGAAGTGACTTCACCAAGGTCATCTGGAGAGGAGGAATTCTCTAATGCTGATCTAACATTTTCTCCACTAGACTGAACTTCAAAAAGAAATTGGATTTCAATTCAGCGAACCCAAATAATATTTCCTGACAAAGAGGAGTTCAATGAAGGGAAACTCGATGGAGAAGAGTACTTAAGAAAAATCCATTTATGCTAGACTTGAGTTGCTGGCGTTTCAGATACTATTTTGTGAGGAGATAAAGCCTGGCCTCTCTAACTGAAAGTCTGGTAACTAAGCCTCATTCTGAGATTCCATTATTTTCCTGGAGTTATCTGGATCCCTGAGATAAACAAAAATATTTTTAGGGTTGGCGCAAATGGGCATGCATCCAAGTTCTACTGAAATAACCATCTCCTTTATCATGTCAGGGATGTCAGATTGCTGGACAACTTGAATCATCCAGAATTATCTACCAGCTAAGCAAAAAGAAAGACAGCTTTGTTAGCACTGGGTCATGGTAGGGTGGCAAGTGGATATGCATCTATTTATTACTTGAAAATGCTGATTGCTACAATGTGCCAGGCCCTCTGTTAGTGGTACCTGAATGCAGAGATGTCACCAAGACCTGTCAGTCAGTTGGAACTTGTTACATACCAAGGATCAGTTCTGAGATTTTCCTTACATAATCCTTACCAGAATCCTATAAGATGGCTAATACTATTATTCACATTTTAAAGATGGAAAATTGAGGCACATAGAGGTTCAGTTCCTTCCCTAAGGTCATAGAGTTGGACCGGGAATGTGAGCCCAGGCAGTCTGACTCTAGAACCTATGTTTTGATTATTTATACTGAGATGAGTAATATATGGGCTTCCCTAATGGATCAGCAGGTGAAGAATCTGCCTGCCAATGCAAGAGATGAAGGAGATGAGGTTCAATCCTGGATCAGGAAGACCTCCTGGAGGAGGAAATGGCAACCCACTCTAGTATTCTTGCCTGGAGAATCCCATGGACAGAGGAACGTGGAGGGCTACAGTCCATACAGTCACAAAGAGTCAGACACTACTGAGTGACTGAGCACACACAAGTGACATCTGGCCCTCAGAAGTCTCACTGTCCACTGGGAGAGGCAGATGCCAAGAAGTCCTTATAGCTCAGAGTGATCAGTGAGTGCAGAATGGCATGGGAACACCAACGTGGCAAGGCCATCAGGCAGTCATGGGAGTGGTACTTTGTTTATTGGTAAATAAATTGCTTAATTATTGTTTAAAATAGGTAATACACACAACAGGGAAAAATTATGCAGTATTCAAAACATACAGTATACCAACTGGTTACTCTGTCTGGAGATAGCTGTCTCATTAGTTTCTTACTTGTCCCTTCAAAGATAGACTATGAAAATAAAAGTAGTGCCCTCTTTTGTATTTTTACACGATAGTAACATCCTATACATGTTACTTTATATGTTAATTCTTTTCAACATCAACAAGATATTTGGGGGATCAGTCTATATCAGTATCGATGGTGATGGAATTCCAGTTGAGCTATTTCAAATCCTAAAAGATGGTGCTGTGAAAGTGCTGCACTCAATATGCCAGCAAATTTGGAAAGCTCAGCAGTGGCCACAGGACTGGAAAAGGTCAGTTTTCATTTTAATCCCAAAGAAGGGCAATGCCAAAGAATGGTCAAACTACTGCACAATTGCACTCATCTCACATGCTAGCAAAGTAATGCTCAAAATTCTCCAAGCCAGGCTTCAACAGTACATGAACTGTGAACTTCCAGATGTTCAAGCTGGTTTTAGGAAAGGCAGAGGAACCAGAAATCAAATTGCCAACATCCACTGAATCATAGAAAAAGCAAGAGAGTTCCAGAAAAACATTTCCTTCTGCTTTATTGACTATGCCAAAGCCTTTGACTATATAGATCACAACAAACTGGAAAATTCTTCAATAGATGGGAATACCAGACCACATTACCTGCCTCCTGAGAAATCTGTATACAGGTCAAGAAGCAACAGTTAGGACTGGACATGGAACAACAGACTGGTTCCAAATCGGGAAAGGAGTTCGTCAAGGCTGTATATTGTCGCCTTGCTTGTTTAACTTATATGCAGAGTACATCATGCGAAATGCTGGGCTGGATGAAGCACAAGCTGGAATCAAGATTGCCGGGAGAAATATCAATCAATAACCTTAGATATGCAGATGACACTACCCTTATAGCAGAAAGTGAAGAGGAACTGAAGAGTCTCTTGATGAAAGTGAAAGAGGAGAGTGAAAATGCTGGCTCAAAGCTCAGCATTCAAAAAATGAAAATTATGGCAACCAGTCCCATGACTTCAAGGCAAATAGATGGGAAACAATGGAAACAGTGACAGACTATTTTCTTGGGCTCCAAAATCACTGCAGATGGTGACTGAGGCCATGAAATTAAAAGACGCTTGCTCCTTGGAAGAAAAACTATGACCAACTTAGACAGCATATTAAAAAATAGTGACATTACTTTGCCAGCAAAGGTCTGTCTAGTCAAAGCTATGGCTTTTCCAATCGTCGTGTATGAATGTAAGAGTTGGACTATAAAGAAAGCTGAGCACTGAAGAACTGATGCTTTTGAACTGTGTGCGGTGTTTGAGAACACTCTTGAGAGTCCCTTGGACTGCAAGGAGACCAAACCAGCCAATCCTAAAGGAAATCAGTCCTGAATATTTATTGGAAGGACTGATGCTGAAGCTGAAACTCCAATACTTTGACCACCTGATCCAAAGAACTGACTCATTGGAAAAGACCCTGATGCTGGGAAAGAATGAAGGCATAGATGGCATCACCAACTCGATGGACATGAATTTGAGCAAGCTCCGGGAGTTGATGATGGACAGGGAAGTCTGGCATGCTGCAGCCCATGGGGTTGCAAAGAGTCAGACACGACCGAGTGACTGAACTGAACTGAATATTCTTTCTATACATGTTACTTTATACATTAATTTTTTTCATCATCAAAAAGATATTTGGGGAAATCAGTCTAATCACCATCCTAAGGCACCAACCTACCTTCTTTCTTAAAAGCAAACTTTTTATTTTGAGATACATGTTGATTTGCATATAGTCATCTTATTCTATTTTATGGTTGCATAATATTCTATTGTGCAGATTTCAGTTGAGTTCAGTTTAGTCACTCAAAAAGTCGTGTCCAACTTTTTACGACCCCATGAACTGCAGCACGCCAGGTCTCCCTGTCCATCACCAACTCCCAGAGCTTGCTCAAATTCATGTCCATTGAGTCAGTGATGCCATCCAACCATCTCATCCTCTGTCATCCCCTTCTCCTCCTGCCTCAATCTTTCCAAGCATCAAGGTCTTTTCAAATGAGTCACCTCCTCACATGAGGTGGCCAAAATATTGGAGTTTCAGCTTCAACATCAGTCCTACCAAAGAACACCCAGGACTGATCTCCTTTAGGATGGACTGGTTGGATCTCCTTGCAGCCCAAGGGACTCTCAAGAGTCTTCTCCAACATCACAGTTCAAAAGCATCAATTCTTGAGTGCTCAGCTTTCTTTATAGTCCAACTCTCACATCCATACATGACTCCTGAATAACCATAGCCTTGACTAGACAGACCTTTGTTGGCAAAGTAATATCTCTGCTTTTTAATATGCTATCTAGGTTGGTCATAACTTTCCTTCCAAAGAGTAAGCGTCTTTTAATTTCATGGCTGCAATCACCATCTGCAGTGCATTTTGGAGCCCAAAAAATAAAGTCTCTCGCTGTTTCCATTGTTTCCACATCTATTTGCCATGAAGTGATGGGACTGGATGCCATGATCTTTGTTTTCTGAATGTTGAGCTTTAAGCCAACTTTTTCACCCTCTTCTTTCACTTTCATTAAGAGTCTCTTTAGTTCTTCTTCGCTTTCTGCCATAAAAGTGGTATCATCTGCATATCTGAGGTTATTGATATTTCTCTTTACAATCTTGATTCCAGCTTGTGCTTCATCCAGCCCAGAGCTTCTCATGATATACTCTGCATATAAGTTAAATAGACAGGGTGACAATATACGCCCTTGACGTACTCCTTTTCCTATTTGGAACCAGTCTGTTGTTCCCTGTCCAATTCTAACTGTTATTTCCTGGCCTGCATACAAGTTTCTCAAGAGGTAGGTCAGGTGGTCTGGTATTCCCATCTTTTTCAAAATTTTCCACATTTTATTGTGATCCAGACAGTCACAGATTACCATAGTTTATTTAATGAGCCTCTATGAATGAATATGTAGGTAATTTCTGTATTTCTACTATTAAAACATTGATGCAATTAATATACTTGGTCACATCATTTCACACCTTTGAGAGTAAACATCTGGGGCATAAATCCTTAAAAGTAGAACTGGTAAGTCAAAGAGTAGATGCAATTTAACTTATGATATTAAAAATTTACCCTCCATTAAGGTTATAGCAATTCACACTCCCAACAGAATAGAAAAACTTATCTTCATGATTTAAATTTTGGGGGCAATTTGACATTTTCTTCATGGCCAGATTAATGGCTAGACTAATTTTCTGAATTCCTGTTTGCTGAACATAGACTTCAATATATATTGATTTATACCTTCAGATGTGTATTGAGATTTTCTGTAATTGTTCATTTTTTGCTCCCTTTCTCTATTGTTGACTGAAGAAGGCTTTTTTGGTAATAGTATGTTTTTGTCTATTTTCCTGTTCAGTTTCTGTAGTTTTTGCTCCATGAGTGTCTCTTCCACGTTATTTGGTGTGGAGATATTCAACCTTGTTTGAAATTAAGATGGCAATCTTTGCTCTTTTTGTTGGTTTCTGTCTATTTTCTCAGCATGTGTTTGTGCAACCTTTAATTTTCAACTGTTGGAGTCACCTTGTTTTAGGAGTTTTCAAGTGTTGCTTCTCCCCAAATAAGAAAATACATCATACAGTAAAAGAAACTCTAATAATAGGAAGCATGACATAAAATATGACAACTGAATCAAAACTTAAACGTATGTCATCTTCATCTTTGTGAGTATCTTAAACTCACTTATTAAAGGTTGGGTTACCTAGATCAGGAAGATCCCCTGGAGGAGGGCATGGCAACCCACTCCAGTATTCTTGCCTGGGGAATCCCATGGACAGAGAAGCCTGGTGGGCTATGGTCCATGGGGTCACACAGAGTCAGACACAACTAGAGTGACTTAGCATGCATGCAAGTACCTTGCAAAATTCCACCATCAACTCTCCCAGGAGATACCTGGAAACTCCTAAAACAAAGTGATTTCTAATCCATCCTGCATTGGAGGGTGATTAGGAAGGTCAAATGAGAAAATTAAATCATTGAAATCATAAAACACAATACAAGGTATAGTGTTGTTTTAATATTAATGTCTTCACTATTTTGTTGGGCTCATGAATCTATTATTTCACGTCAGAAGTGCCTGGTGAATCGAGGAGCTTCAGTGACTCCCAATTCAGTGATGGGATTCCCAACCTCAAAAGCAAATTCCTTTTTTAAAAAAAAATTTTGGCAGTACCCGCCCCCCTCCACCCCTGCCAGTATATGGGATCTTAGTTCCAAGACCAGGGATTGATCCTGCATCGCCAACATTGAAAGGCAGAGTCTTAACCACTGGACCACCAGGGAAGTCCCCACAAGTTCCCTTTTCTAAGGCTGTTCATCCCTGACTCTGTAAGGCAATTGGCCCATGGAAGGTCAGTTGCAGACTGCTCACACACTTGTCCTCGGCTCTGAAGGGTCAAACACACAGAATATTGGTAGGGGAAGATAACAGAGCAAAGAAATATATCCATGCATACTAATGAGTGTAGATACATGTATCTATAAATATTTCTCTATATAAGCATTTGTATCTATAGTAAGATAAACATGAGCTCATACGGGTACTTCCAGCTCTCATCCATTAGCCATAGATCATTCCAGCATTCCCCTTGTTTACCTGTACCCCCCTCCTTTCAACAGTGAGAACTGAGTTCCCCACTGCCCACCATCCATGGCCTTAGTTGTTCTAGTCCAGCATGTCTGTGCTATGGTTTCAGAACCGTTAACCCACACCCCTAGGAAACACCTCATCAAGTAGAGAACAGTGTTTATATTCAGTTCCCTGGGGCCTCAGTCTTACCCTCTCACTCAATTCCAAAGTTATTTAGGTTAATGTTTTTTTCTCCTACCTCCTTTCAATGAGATTATTTTATGCATTTTTTATCAAGTTAGATTCTTTGGTCCCGTTCAGCATTCCATCCTAGCATTCTCCAAAGTCCTAAATAATTTTCTAGATTTTCGTGTGTTGAGGTTCATTCTCTGCGGTATAAAATTTTGAGTTTTATTGTTTGCTTATCTTGGCCATGGTTGGTCTTCTGAGGCATGTGGGCTTTCTCTTGTTGTTCTGCACAGGCTTCTCTAGTTGTTCTGTGGGATCTAGTTCCCAACCAGCTATCTAACCCACATCCCCTACACTAGAAGGCAGACTCCAAACCACTGAACCACCAGGCAAGTCCCAAGTTTTGGGTTTTGACAAATGCATAGTTTACCTGCTAATACAACCAGATTTGACAATATCTGTCATGAAAAATAAATAAAACACATTTTAGTTGGAATAGAGACTCTTTCTTTACTTAAACTTGTAGAGCAAAAAAATTCAACTGAATATTTTTACCAAAACTCTTTTCAAGTATCAGAACTGACCTTTGATAGTGAGATGACCTCCCTGGATCAAGGACTTTCTGTTTTGAAAGAGCTTTTCTGTCTACTCTCTGCTTTGATCTACATAGCAAACCCATGGAGTAGGCTAGGTTGTTTGGAGACCACACTGACCTGAACTTCGCCTCTTCTCTCTTTGTTCAGTTACTCCAGATGCTAAGAAGCAATGACTTACCCACAGGATAGATGGGTGGGATAAGGGAGTAGCTAGCCCATTGGAGAGCAGCTCAAACATTGTTTAGTTCCATTTCATGCTTACGTGTTCAAAAACATTCTTTAAAAACTTTCATCACCTTGTTCTCCTTCTGGAAATGGTTCCTGGACTTCTGCCTGAATGGCAAAATACGCTTATGTGGAAAGACCCACTTCTTGCTCCAAAGACATACAAATGTTGCATAAAATATAATAATAAAATTTTCTTGAAATATAAAGCCAAATTCAAAATCAAAAAGGAAAAGCAACCCCAGCAACTGTAAATGAAAAAGAACCTGAGAGTTGAAACGATGTGCTGGAGTAAGGCAAATTGTCTGCCAAGGAGTCTGGCTTAAATATATATGCCTTAGAGCAGAGGATGGCAAACCATGGCCCAGGGGGGCAAATTCAATCCACCGCCCGCTCCTGTGTAGTTTGGGAGGTTGGAAATTTTACATTTTTTAAATTTGTTTATCTTTAATTGGAGGATAATTGTTTTACAATATTGTGCTGGATTCTGCAATATATCAACATGAATCAGTCGTAGGTATATGTGTGTCCCCTCCCTCTTGAATCTCCCTCCTACTTTAGACCTCATCCCACCCCTCTAGGTTGTCACAGAGCACAGGTTTGAGCTCCCTGTGTCATACAGGAAATTCCCATTTGCTATCTATTTTACAGACTTTATTTTAGGGAGCTCCAAAATCACTGCAGATGGTGATTGCAGCCATGAAATTAAAAGACGCTTATTCCTTGGAAGGAAAGTTATGACCAACCTAGATAGCATATTAAAAAGCAGAGACATTACTTTGTCAACAAAGGTCCGTCTAGTCAAGGCTATGGTTTTTCCAGTGGTCATGTATGGATGTGAGAGTTGGGCTGTGAAGAAAACTGAGCACTGAAAAATTGATGCTTTTGAACTGTGGTGTTGGAGAAAACTCTTGAGAATCCCTTGGACTGCAAGGAGATCCAACCGGTCCATCCTAGAGGAGATCAGTCCTGGGTGTTCATTGGAAGGACTGATGCTGAAGTTGAAGCTCCAGTACTTTGGCCACCTCATGTGAAAAGTTGATTCATTGGAAAAGACCCTGATGCTGGGAGGGATTGGGGGCAGGAGGAGAAGGGGACGACAGAGGATGAGATGGCTGGATGGCATCACTGACTTGATGAACTTGAGTTTGAGTAAACTCCAGGAGTTGGTTATGGACAGGGAGGCCTGGCATGCTGCAATTCATGGGGTCACAAAGAGTCAGACACGACTGAGCGACTGAACTGAACTGGATGTATATATTTCCATGCTACTCTCTCAATTTGTCCCACCCTCTCCTTCCCCCACTGTGTCCACAATTCTGTTCTCCACATGTCTGTATCTCCACTGCTGCCCTGAAAATAGGTTCATCAGTACCATAATTCTAGATTCCATATGTATGCATTACTATATGATATTTGTCTTTCTCTTTCTGATTTACTTCACTCTGTATAACAGACTCCAGGTTCATCCACCTCATTAGAACAGTGTCAAATGCGTTTCTTTTTATGAATACTCATTGGAAAACGCCCTGATGTTGGGAAAGATTGAGGACAGAAGAAGGGGACAGCAGAGGATGAGATGTTTGCATGGCATCACAGACTCAATGGGACCTGAGTTGGAGCAAACTCCAGGAGATTGTGAAGGACAGGGAAGCCTGGCATGCTGCAGTCCATGGGCTCGCAGAGTCAGACATGACTGAGTAACTGAATAACAGTAACAAATATTCCATTGTGTATATGAACAACAACTTCTTTATCCATTCATCTGTGGATGGACATTTAGGTTGCTTCCATGTCCTACCTATTGTAAATAGTTCTGCAATGAACATTGAGGTGCATATGTCTTTTTCAATTATGATTTTCTGAGTATATGCCCAGCAGTGGGATTGCTGGGTGATATAGTAATTTTACTCCTAGTTCTTTAAGGAATCTCCATACTGTTCTCCATAGTGGTTGTATTCATTTACATTCCCACCAATTGTGCAAGAGCGTTTCCATTCCTCCACACCCTCTTCAGCACTTATTGTTTGTAGATTTTTTTATAATGGCCATTCTAACCAGTGTGTGGTATCTCATTGCAGATTTAGTTTGCATTTCTCTAATAATGAGCAATATATAATGTAAAAGGCTATATAAGTACCTCCAGGCTATGCTTCGAAGAAGGCAAGGGCACACTCCAGTATTCTTGCCTGGAAAATCCCATGGACGGAGGAGCCTGGTAGGCTGCAGTCCTTGGGGTCTGGAAGAGTCGGACACGACTGAGTGACTTCACTTTCACTTTTCACTTTCATGCATTGGAGAAGGAAATGATAACCCACTCCATATGTTCTTGCCTGGAGAATCCCAGGGACGGTGGATCCTGGTGGGCTGCAGTCCATGGGGTCACAGAGAGTCGGACAAAACTGAAGCGACTTGGCAGCAGCAGCAGCAGCAGGCTATCCTTAATTTTGTTTCCTGGTCCAAAAAGCCTAAAATGTTTACCACTTAACCCCTTACAGATAAACGTCTGAGGACCCAGCCTTACAATATACCAGTACCCTCAAGGGCATGGTCTCTGCTGAGGGCCCCAGCCCAGCTGGAGTCTGTATGTGAGTTCCTGGCAAAGAACCAGGAGCCCAGAGAGGATGTTCCACCTGTTAACAGAGGTAGACACTGCCCACGGGTCAGAAGTTTGTGTAATAGCTGTGTACCCTGTGTCGTGCAATGTAGGAGACTCACCTTCGAGAATCTGGGAGTCTAAGCGTGTCCTGCAGTGCCCATGGGGATGAATGTCCACACCAGGATGGGTGTAGAAATTCACATCAGACTGAATGGATAATGAGTGGAAGGATATTCCATGAGCAGCTTTCCAGGAGTCTCAAGTCTCAGATTGGGTTTCTCCAGTGATTGTTCCCTGTGTTGTCCTAGGGGGTGACCTGGCTGCCTTTTAACCCTTTTTTGTTATTATAAACATACATAGTGGCCTGTCTCAGGGAGATAATCTGAGCTGCCCACCTGTGAAGGACTGTAAGGAAGTGAGACTAACACATCCCCCTGCCTGAGGCTTCCCATTCTAGGGGACATTTACAAGGATTGAATAGTGTTTTTACTTGGTTTCCTTGCCTCCCCCCACCCCATCTCTAATGCATAAAAGAACCTGGCAACCAGACCCTGACAAGATAGTTGTTTTGAGGTCCTAGCCTGCTGTCTTCTCGGACAGCAGGCTCCCAAATAAAGTCCCTTCTGTTAGAGCCTACATGCGGGTTCATTGTTAAAATGGCTCGTTATATTGACCTTGCAAACAAACAGTAAAATCACAGTGACCCTTGAGACTGACCAAATGACATTCTCTTTTCTCACTGGTGCCTACCTTCTCAAGGCTACAAGATGACCAGATTCCAGACCTCCAGCTACATGACCTACATGACCGCAGGACTCAGCTACAGGCTAAAATTTAAACATCCCTTTGTTGCAGGAAGGAGGACCCCTTCGAGGGCCCAAAACCAGGCTCTTGTCTAACACTCAGAAATGAATTGTCCGAGGAGACACATGTGCTGACAAAGCAAGAGATTTTATTGGGAAAGGGCACCCGGGTGGAGAGCAACAGAGTAAGGAAACCCAGGAGAACAGCTCTGTCACATGGCTTGCAGTCTCGGGATTTATGGTGATGGGATTAGTTTCCAGGTTGTCTTTAGCCAATCATTCTGACTCAAGAGTCCTTCCTGGTGGTGCACACCTTGTTCAGCCAATATGAATGACAGAGGAATCTGGGAGGTGGTCAGACATGTGATGTCTCATTTTAACCTTTCCCGAACTCTTTCAATTGGTGGAGGCTTATTAGTTCCATGTCATTTACCAGGACCTCCTTTCATAAAACAACTCATGTAAATGGTTACTATGGTGTCTGGCCAGGGTAGACGGTTTCAATCAGTGTGCTTTCCCTAACATCTTCGGCAAATTTTTCATTCAGTTCAGTTCAGTTCAGTCACTCAGTTGTGTCCAACTCTTTGCGACCCCATGAACCGCAGCACGCCAGGCCTCCCTGTCCATCACCAACTGCCGGAGTCTACCCAAACCCATGTCCATCGAGTTGGTGATGCCATTCAACCATCTTATCCTCTGTCATCCCCTTTTCCTCCTGCCCCCAATCTTTCCCAGAATCAGGGTCTTTTCAAATGAATCAACTTTTCACATGAGGTGGCCAAAGTACTGGAGCTTCAACTTCAGCATCAGTCCTTCCAATGAACACCCAGGACTGATCTCCTTTAGGATGGACTGGTTGGATCTCCTTGCAGTCCAATGGACTCTCAAGAGTCTTCTCCAATACCATAGCTCAAAAGCATTAATTCTTCTGTGCTCAACTTTCTTTATAGTCCAACTCTCACATCCATACATGACTACTGGAAAAACCACAGCCTTGACTAGATAGACCTTTGTTGACAAAGTAATGTTTCTGCTTTTTAACATGCTGTCTAGATTGGTCGTAACTTTCCTTCCAAAGAGTAAGCGTCTTTTAATTTCATGGCTGCAATCACCATCTGCGGTGATTTTGGAGCCCCCCAAAATAAAGTCTCTCACTGTTTCCATTGTTTCCACATCTATTTACCATGAAGTGATGGGACCAGATGCCATGATCTCAGTTTTCTGAATGTTGAGCTTTAAGCCAATTTTTTCACTCTCCTCTTTCACGTTCATCAAGAGGCTCTTTAGTTCTTCCTCACTTTCTGCCATAAGGGTGGTGTCATCTGCATATCTGAGATTATTGCTATTTCTCCCAACAGAATATTAGAAAGACCCCATCAGAAAGGGAGGATGCTGGTTCTTCTTAAGGGCCAGTCACCCTCTCGTATCCCTCTAATAAATTTCCTTTTCTTGCCTGACTGCCTGGCTTGCTCTCTTTTTCTCCGCACTCGCCTTACACCTTCCTGATCCCAACACCTCATCTCAGATTCATTGAATTATCTTAGATTTGAAAGGTTGTTGCTGAACCACAGAAGAAGCTGGCATTCTTGGCCTCTGGAGAAGAATTCAATCTGGGGCCAGAGACGAGGCTTGATCTCTCAGAGCTTTTGTGTAATAGAGTTTTATTAAAGTATAAAAGGGATAGAGAAAGCTTCTGACATAGACATCAGAAGAGGGCAGAAAGAGTACCCCCTTGCTAGTGTTAGCAATGGAGTTCTATACTCTCCAATTAGTTATTACAACGAATCAAAAGAATGTCTCAAGTTTGTGAAAATTTTACCAGACCCACTCCCACAATTTACATTTTAGGATAACAAGATTAGAATTTAACAATAGAAAGATCCTACCAGACCCACTCCCATAATATGCATTCTCAGATATCAGGACTAGTCAGAAGGTTTTCAGGAAGGAGCAACTGTCCTCAAACAGGATACATTGTTGTTGTATAACCCCTAGTACAGAGTTTAAACTGAGTTGTGTAATTGACTAAGACTAAGGAGTATACATACAAAAAAAGCTTGTCCTTTCCTCCTCCTTGAGAACTCCAGACCCCTATCTCCACTTCAAGAGTCCCAGACCCCTTTTTCCTCCATGGGGACCCTGGGACTTCTTATCAGTCTGCCTAGGAATTGACTCTCTCAGATTCATTGACTTATCTTTTGGAGAGCAGAGCTAATTTGGACTCAGTAAAAGGAAAGAGGGTGGGGAGGTCATCTGGTCTGCAGTCTGAGTCTTCCCCCATTTCAATCTTTTCAGCCCTCCTCATCCTCTCTTAGTGGATGAGTGTCAGACTTTCCAGGTTTTTTTGGGTAAACTGGCTCTCATCTCAGCACCCATCGTAACAGAGCAGTTTTGGTACTTCCCTAGTGGTCCAATGGCTAAGACTCTGGGCTCCCAATGCAGGGGGAACTAGATCCCACGTGCCACAATGAAAGATCCCACATGCTGCAACAAAGATCGAAGATCTAAAAGGTCCCACATGCTACAACCAAGACCTGGTGCAGCCTAATTAAACAAATGAAAATAAATATTTAAAATGGCAACCCACTCCAGTATTCTTGCCTGGAAAATCCCATGGACAGAGAAGCCTGGTAGGCTACAATCCATGGGGTTGCAAAGAATTGGACACAACTGAGCAACTTCACTCACTAGTGTCTTCTCTGGGTTATATCACTTACCACTCCATTTCCTTTTTCCCAATAATAAAAGTGGTTTTTTAGCTGATTTCCCCTCTCATACTCACGCTCTTTGGAGTTGTGTCTTTTTTAATTCCCTTATCATCATTTTTGGGGATTTCATAAGAAATCGGTGATAGCTTACTATGGTCAATCTTTGAGTTCTTTGGGAACTGAAAGTCTTAAAATTGGTTTAGATATTTTCTGAAATGACTGTGTTGTGAATATATTGCCTAGACTTTAAACATTGAATATATGGTTGTTTCCTTTTCCATGATAACATACTTTAGCATTTTCAGTTTAATTAAAACTCTGTTTTTAAGTTATCTTTTAAAAATTATTTTGAATTGCACAAGTAAGGCATGAAAGTCATCTCCATTCATAACTGATTCTTTTCTACTAGTCTTTTCTTTATTCCTGCTGGAATAGATCCTATAGCTATTGTTTCAGGAGTATCTATGGGTTGTAAGTTTATCTGAGCCCTTAGAAAAATGCCTATATTTTATTCTCCCTGTAGAATGATAATCTACTGGTTAAACCATTCTAGAATGAAAAGGCTTTCTTCCTCTCCTTTAGCATCTTAAAGATTTTCCTTCATTTTCTTTCATCCAGTGTTGTTGAGGTAAATTTGATTCTCATTCTTGCATAACTATTCTATCTTTATTTCCTGGAGATTTCTAGAATTTTCCTTACTTATCCATGAAGTTTTGAAATTTCACTATTATTTGTCCAGGTGCTATCTGTGTTTTTATAAATTCATCCTACTCAATAAACGGTAGACCCTGTCAATCTGAAGATGAATGTCTTTCTACAGTAGTAGAAAATTCTTAGCTTTTTTTTTTTTTCTTTTTCAGATCTTGTATTCCCCCTGCCTATATTCTATCTATTCTCTCCTTCTAAAACTATTAGAAGGATTTTTGAATCTCTGGATTTATCCTTCATGTCTTTGAATATTTCCTTTATCCTATCCCTTTCTCCTTTATCTATTGCAGTTTCTGCCGTATAGCAAAATGAATCAGCCATACATATATATATCTGCTCAGTCACTCGGTTGTGTGGCGGTCACTCTTTTGCGACCCCATGGACTGTAGCCCGCCAGGCTCCTCAGTCCATGGAATTTCCCAGACAAGAATACTGAAGTGGGTTGCCATTTCCTACACCAGCATATACATGTATCCCACTCTTTTGGACTTCCTTCCCATTCAGGTAACCACAGAGCATTGAGTAGAGATTCCTGTGCTGAAGAGTGTGTTCTCATCAGTTATCTATTTTATGTTCTCATCAGTTATCTATTTTATGTATACTATCAGTAGCATATGCATACCAGTCAGTTTACATCCAGAGTCACAGCATGGCAGCATTTGTCACTTTGGGATTAAATTCTACCTTTTTCTTTTTTTTAATGTTTTATATCTTTTGCTGGAATTGCAGGGCTCTCCCCAAACGTTTGCTGACTCTCATCTTATTCGCTGAGACTCCCAGTGAGTTGATCTGCTGCTGGCCCAGGAGGGGGTGGGGGGCGAGGAAGCTTTCTGGCAGTCTGCACTGTGCTCGGTGGAGTTGGGCATGCTGGGCAGTTTGACCATCTAGGTGTGCGTGTCCCCAAATCTCCCAGGGCTCTGCTGTCCTTTCCAGTCCACCTGTCTGTGATCATTCTTCTCACTGGAGGAAAACACGATTTTTGCTGCTTGGGGAAAGGAGAGAGTGTTTGTATGGGGTCAACCCTCCAACTGCTCTCCCTGAATCAACCCAACCAATCAACCCAGCCTTCCCCGCCCCCATCTTCTCTCACCTCTGGACAAAAAGCAGCCTCAGCACTCTCCCCTCCTTTCTGGGTTGGCACTCTCTCACCCCTTGTGTCCTGAGCCATCTTTTCTGCTATCACGGGCTTGCCTTGCTGGCTTCCTGACCGGCTTTGCTTTTGCCTTTGTTTTTTCATTTGTATTGGAGTATAGCTGCTTTACAATGTTACTTCAGTTTCTGCTATACAGTCAAGGGAATCAGCGTATGTACACATGCATTCTCTCTTGTTTTGGATTTCCTTCCCATTTAGGTCATCACAGAACACTGAGTAGTTCCCTGTGCTATACAAAGGGTTTTCTATTTTATACAAAGTAGTGTGTATATGTCCAGACCATATTTGATTGTTCAGGGGCCCTTCAAAGATTTGAGGCTGAGAGTATCCAGTGTTGTTTACAAGAGTGACTACTTTCATTTTTTAATCTTTTCTATAATTTCTATGGAGTCTCCGGATGGGCAAAATGGAAAAAGGGTTGGGGCAAAGGAATACTGTGTTGAAGGTGCTAAAATCAATCTTCACAGAGGTGTTTTTGAAAGCCAGTTTAAACCTAAATGTTTTATTTAAATAACATCTGTTAAGGCCCCTTAATAGCTTTTCTGTGTGACTTAGGATAAATCATTTTACCTAGTTAATTGTATTTTTTCACCTGTAAAATGAAGGGTGTGGACAAAATGACCTTAAGCTTCTATCAGAATTTCTGTATTTATATTTTAAAGGCAGTTGCGTGTGACCAATGCAACTCAGGCTTCCCACCTCCAGATTCCTATAAACAATTCATAGCTTTCCCATTCTTTATCTCCAAGGAGAATCACATGATTCATTCTACCCTCCCCAGTCCCTGCTTTTTCACTTGGCATATTACAGTGAAACTCATTAACTTGGATGACGCTAATTTAGAATCTACAATAATTCTATGACTGGACCAAACTGCATCTCTGTTTAAGAAAACGTGACTTCGTGGCAAGTGCAGATAAATGGTGTCAGTAGCACTGCCAAACCGGTATTCAAAATCCTTAAGAAACAGCTATTTTTCAAACCCCTGCAAGTGTTTTCAACATATGCATTTCTATCTATCCAGCACCAGTTTATAAGCCAGAGCATCAAACCAAATCGCCTGATGGTCAGGACTCTTGTCTTCTCTAAGCCTGGCTTCTTTCCCATTGACTCTATGCTGTGCTCATAGTTTTGAAATGGAAAAAATCTCGTGCCTCATAAAAGAGGGAGTCACCCATATCGCAGTGGAAATGAGATAGTCAAACAGAGACTCTTTGGTTCTGCAGAAACAGATAGAGAATTTAATTTCTAACTGCAGCTGCTGCAGTCTAATGGAATGTGTATGTACAGTCGACAAAGAGGGAATCTCTGATTAATGAGGGAGAAGCACGTCCGGGTGGCATTCACCATCACCATCAGACACTGGCCAGTCACTGACACAGAAGTTTTGATGGGGAGTCTTGTCTTCAGGATCTGTACAATTTACAAAGCACTATAGGTGATGTCTAAGCCCACCTCTAGTTGAGAAATATGACCCTGATAAGAAGGTATTATTAACTGCTGGTTAATAAGACTCGCCCTGCTGTGATGCCTGGAACTTATCTGGAATTTAATACACAGAGGCTTAAGTTAATAGTTCCTTAAACTGTGTCATTTACATTCAGACTATTGTTAATGAGATATAGCTGAGCTGTATGGACTCAAACAGTATTTGCAACCCAGATCCTTATGTCTGGGGTGGACAGGGAAGATCAAAGCAGCCCCCTGCCAAGAACTGAACTTGGATGGAGCCTCCATCTTTTTTTGGAGCGTGCCAGCCCTCTCGGCAGGAGGACAAGGCCAGGTGAGCTGATTCCAGTGCCCGGAAAGCCGTTCACTAAAAGGAAACTCTGCACAATTTCCTGGAAAGATGGAGATTTTCTACATTCCTTTTGAGGAAGAACTCATGGTGAGTTAGCATCACAAGTCATCCTGGATCGGGGGATGGGGGATAGTGGTGATAAGGATGCCAAGTGGAGGGAGATCACATTGGACATTTGGCATCTCTTGCTATATGAGTTTGGGGGGAGGACATCCTTAGATTTTCTTGGGCTCCAAAATCATTATGGACAGTAACTGCAGCTGTGAAATTTAAAAAACTCTTGCTCCTTGGAAGAAAAGCCATGACAAACCTAGACAGTGTATTAAAAAGCAAAGACATCACTTTGCCAACAAAGTTCAAAGTATAGTCAAAGCTATGCTTTTTCCAGTAGTCATGTACAGATGTGAGAGTTGGACCATAAAGAAGACTGAGCATCAAAGAACTGATTCTTTTGAATTGTGGTGCTAGAGAAGACTCTTGAGAGTCCCTTGGGCAGCAAGGAAATCCTCAATCCTAAAGGAAATCAACCCTGAGTATTCATTGGAAGGACTAATGCTGACGTTGAAGCTCCAATACTTTGACCACCTAATGTGAAGAGCCGACTCACTGAAAAAGACCCTGATGCTGGGAAAGACTGAAGGCAAAAGGAGAGGTGGGCAGCAGAGGATGAGATGGTTGGATGACATCACCCACTCAATGGACAGGAATTTGAGCAACCTCCAGGAGACGGTGAAGGATGCGGAAGCCTGGAATGCTGCAGTCTGTGGCACAAAGAGTTGGACACAACTGAGCAGCTGAACAACAGTGACAACATTCTTAGAGACTGAGCAGACGTGTGAACTGAGAAGGTAGACCCGCAGTATCCGAATTAGCCAGCCACCGTGTCCCCAGTCAGTCCCACTGTTAAAACAGCCAGGAGTATATTGCTAGATTTATCCTCACTTTTCCCATTTTTTATTGTAACTTCCTTCAGTGCCTCAAGTTATTTCCATGGTGGTTCTCCCTTCCCCATCCTCTAACCTCCCCACCGCCACCGCCCCACCTTCTCCTTCAGACTTGCCTTAAAGATCAAATTTTGACAGCTGCTTGGCGATCCCTTTACTGTCCCATAAATCTGAAGGAGACAACCTCATCAGAGAACACTGCTATCATCAAGGAAGTGAGTTTTTCCTGGTGATGTGAGTTTAAAGTCCCTGGAAAGAGATCATAGAGCTAAGAAGCTGGAAATTTCTGATCATGGGTAGCTGATCTGGGAAGGAGGCTACCAAATCCTGGCCAGTCAGGATCACAAATCAGACCCTCCTTCCCAGATGTTCTAGGCCAGAAACTTGCCAGATGCTTGAAATTTCAGTACCAGCTGCCCAATGATGGGCCAAACTGAAATTTTTGGTCTGATTTATAAAAAGGCAGAGCAGGGAGCCAAGAGTGACAAAGCTGTCCACCATGATGTCAGCGGTTTTATCTGCGGTACAAAAACATATCCAGTGTTAAGAGAAGGGTTCTGAAAAGTGTGGTACACTGTCTTAGATGGCATGTTCTTAAGTCACTGGGTTTCCCTAGTGCCTCAGACAGAAAAGAATCTGCTTGCAATACAGGAGACGTGTGTTTGATCTTTGGGTTGGGAAGATGCCCTGGAAAAGGAAATGGCAATCCACTCCAGTATTCCAACCTAGAGAATTCCAGGGACAGAGGAGCCTGGTGGGCTACAGTCCATGGAGTCGAAAAGAGTCGGACACAACTGAGTAAGTAGCACTTTCACTTTCGATCACTAAAATCAAAGTAATGTGGTATCTGAAAAAGAAACAAGTTTATGATATGCTAAGGGGGACTTTTCTGGTGATCCAGTGGTTAAGACTCTGTGCTTCCAATCAAGGGGGCACAGGTTTGATCCCTGGTCAGGGAACTAAGATCCCATATGTCATGTGGCACAGCCAAAAGATAAAAAAAAATTAAAACTACAATGGGAATTATACATATTGCTGTCACAAAAAAAAAAGGAAATACTTCTGCACGAGGACAAGGTTTGGGGAGATATGGAGTAAGAAGGAAAATAAGAGTTGCTAGTATTTTTCTATAAAATTTTCAATAAAAGTGTTACCTTAATACAAAAAAAAAAGAGTTTTCCCATCACACCATGGTGCCTTTGTTTATTAAATTTCCTGAGTTGTTTCCTGGTCTCTATGTTCTCAGCATAAGGCCTGTAATTAAAATTTGTTTTGTGTTTCTTGACCTTGCTGGGAGCACTACTGTTTATATAGCTTTGAGATTCTCAGACATCAGACCCTAGAATAACTCAGAGGAAAAATCGGCCTATCCCAAGTGACCTGGTCTGACCATGCCTGCATTGGGTTTCCACAACAGCCATTGATTTCAATTTGTGACTTCAGAAAAAAGAATTCAGCCCCTATGGGTAGAAAAACAGTCAGCAATAAATCCACCCCCAAATCATGATGACACATGTGATCAGGAAATTGCTAATAATGAGGTGAAGTGAAGTAAAAGTCTTTAAGTCGGGTCTGACTCTTTGCAACCCCTGGAGTAGGTAGCCTTTACCTTCTCCGGGGTATCTTCCCAACCCAGGGATCAAACTCAGGTCTCCCGCATTGCAGGTGGATTCTTTACCAACTGAGCTATCCAGGAAGAACAAGTGCATGAGTGCTAAGTCACTTCAGTGAGTCCTCATGGACTGACTGTAGCCCACTAGGCTCCTCTGTCCATGGGATTCTTCAGGCAAGAATACTAGGGTGGGTTGCCATGCCCTCTGCAGGGGATCTTCCCAACCCAGGAATCGAACCTGTATCTGTTACATCTCCTGAAATGGCAGTCAAGTTCTTCACAACTAGCGCCACTTGGGAAGCCCAGTTTCACATTCACCCTTCTCCAACCTGGATCTACCCATCAAAACTCAGCTCAAATGCTTTCTCTTTAGCACTCCCTGGTCTACCTCTCACCCCTCACAGCCTTCTCTCCTCTTCACTCCACTCTCGTATTTTAGGTCCTGACTGCATCCCATATCTTGACATGCCATCACTTCTCTACACTTATTGTTTATTCAACAAAAATTACAGAGCATCTATCATGTGCCAGATGAGTAGAGGTACAAAGATCAAAGGCATGTGTATAAGTAGAAGCTATTTGTTAGGCACAGATTCAACGTGATGGAATCAATATATTTATGAGGGTTCTTTACATGCAGTTATGGGATCTGAATCTGGTTAGCTTAAATGAAAAGAGAATTTGGGGAGAATTCTGTGAGTTTGCCTAAAGGAGAGAAAGACAGACTGGACAATCACCAAGGACCACATACAAGTGTCCAGCATCACTAAGGAAGGGACTCCCACTTTTTCAGTTCTTTGTTTCTCCCCTTATAATTCACCTTCAAGGAGGGAGTGTATAAAGAGCTTTGCAAGAATTCTCTCCCAATAAGAGAAGGGCAAGTGCTAAGCAAATAAACCCCTAGGACAGTATCCAGTGGCACAGAAGTAAAAAGTTGGCTGGAGTATTCAACAGAAGGTGGCATGGGTATGGAGCAGTTTGGCCACTTAGAACAGTCATGCTGAGGCTAATGTTGGGAATTCCCTGGCGATCCAGTGGTTAAGACTCTGTGCCTTCACTACAGAGGGTATCAGTTCAACGCCCTGGTCAGGGAGCTAAGATCCTACCTGCCTTGTGCTGTGCTTAGTCGCTCAGTCATGTCCAACTCTTTGTGACCCTATAGGCAGTAGCCCACCAGACTCCTCTGTCCATGGAGATTCTCCACATAAGAATACTGGAGTGGGTTGCCATGCTCTCATCCAAGGGATCTTCCTAACCCAGGGATCAAACCCAAGTCTCCGGCATTGCAGGTGGATTCCTTACCGACTGAACCACCAGGGAAGCCCCATGGTGAGACAAAAAAAAAAAAAAAAAAACACCAAACAGGCAAAAAATACAGACTTTTCAAGAAAGCATCTGTCTTAATCATCTCCCGTAGATCCGGGGTTCTGAGTCACTCTCTGTCTCTCCCCCAGCCCTGGGGAATCATCAGAGAGGATAGAAGGAGAGGGATGCAAAGAAAACAAACTCTTACTCTGGAATACAACCCTGCTAATACAATCATGCTAATTTTTGTGGGGTTGCTTAAAGGAATAGGCTTTCAAACTAAAGAAAGAAAAGAAAATGTTAAATGTCAAGGCATCCTTACCCCTGCATGGGGCTGGGGCAGGCACCGCCCAAAGCTGGCATCTCCCTCTTTCTCCCAACTAGATAGTGCAGTTCCTGCTAGAACAGGAACTGCATAAAGTTCATTCCGGAGTCCTTCCAGCATCCATCACACAATCTGTGCTCAACTAACATGCCTTTGGCACAACTGAACTGGGACAAAATGAATGTTGTTTACCAGGATGGCAGTTTTCCATTTTCCAACCTCATCCACTGTCTATTTTGAGAAGACTACTCCCAACAAGAAGTTCACTGAAAGAATGAATCAAAACTTCCTGGTTGTTTCCGTGAAGGAGCAGTTCCCTCCGCTGGGTTCCAAAAAGCAGCTGGCGTGTGTCATGCTCCTTGAGGGGTCAACAGTGGGATGAATCATGGAGCTCTAAGTGCAGCTGCAAAGTGATTGAGATACTAGTGCATTGGGGAAGCTGAATCTACAACACCAGCTCTTCTCTGAATCTGACGATTGTTAAAAAGGATAAAAGGATTCAGATGACCAAATTCAGAGCCATGAATGGCCCAGGATAAAACCCTCTACTTGCATACTGTGGCTTCCCAGGTGGTGCAGTGGTAAAGAATCCACCTGCCAAGATGCAGCTTCGATCCCTGGGTTGGGAAGATCCCCTGGAAGAAGAAATGGTGACCCTCTTCAGTATTCTTGCCTTGAGTCCCACGGACAGAGGAGCCTGTCGGGCTACAATCCAAGGGGTCACAAAATCGGACAAGACTGAGCACGCACATCATTGTAGGCTGTATTTCTCTTGGTTACCCAGTCTCTTTGGGGAATAATTTACTATATTGGTGGCTCAAGTTATCTTTCCCAACCCAGGAAGGTCATACCCTCCTAGTCGCTCTTGGGAACCATCAAGTGTATTTGAACAGGTTCCAGGTTGCTTTGTCCTTTTTGGCTGTGTGACCTTTAGGTGAGCTACCCAACCTCTCTGAGACTTTCTTTCTGCATACATTAGGTAATTAAACAGTTTTCTGGCCTGGAGTCTTGCAAATTCCTTTGCTATTACTAAGTGTGAACAACCAGCATGTTTCCAGCACTCAAGTTTCAAATCCAAAAGACAAATACATAGAGGATTCTTCAGGGTCACAGGTCAACAAGACCTACATGAAATACGTCATAGTAAAGACAAGATCTTCCTGTCAACACATTCTGCATTCGAAAGGCAAGACTTGTTTCTGGAAATTTATTGTGATCGACTTGGGAAATTATAATTTAGATTGAATCTCTTGCAAATCATTGCTTCCGAGATGTTGCTGCCAACTTTCATAATTGTATTTCTCCTTTATTTCAGGTTTATTCATTCATACATATATGTTTGTAAGTATATATATGTATGTCACACATCTATCTTATATTTTTCCCCC
This sequence comes from Muntiacus reevesi, assembly GCF_963930625.1. Classification (NCBI taxonomy): domain Eukaryota; kingdom Metazoa; phylum Chordata; class Mammalia; order Artiodactyla; family Cervidae; genus Muntiacus; species Muntiacus reevesi. The sequence goes on along the minus strand of NC_089263.1, from coordinate 23,882,354 downwards.
TAATTTGAAGCTTCAACACCTGAGGGATCAGGCATTATTTTATGGGCCCCAAACAGCAGGCATTTCCTGTTAAATTAAGTGGTGATGAAATTTATTATGTTAACTAAACCAATTTTCTTGCAATCACAGTGAAAATTCTGTCTTGGCGGTGGTGGCAGGACTTGTCTGACCACATCATGGTCACCCCTGCAAAGCCTCCTGCCAATTAAGAAGAAGCAATTCAGGACTTCCCTGGTGGTCCAGTGGTAAAGATTCAGCAGTTCCATTGCAGGGGTCGCGGGCTTGATCCCTGGTGGGGAAACTAAGATCCTGCATGCCATGCGTAACAGCCAAAACAATAATAAAAGAAGATGCAGTGTAATGACAGCTTTGTCCTCATCTCTGCTATTAGCAAAAGAGAACAGAGATTTTATTCTCACAGACAGAACTAGGCTTTTTCACACTTATTAATAGCCTGAATTAGAATAGGATGCGTTCTCTGTCACTTGACTTGATTTGCTTTGAGCTATCAAGTTTAATGTCTTGCTTATAAAATCATGAGGTGATAAATGAAGAGAACATTATATACCATTCTCAGCAGACAGCATCAAGGACAAGAAATACAATAAGATGTTCTGTTTCCAGGAGGAAATACACCAACTTCCTAGGCCTATGGACCTTTTTATTTTAAAATTTCTTATTTTATATTAGGGTAGAGCTGATTAACAACGTTGCAAAAGTTTTAGGCAAACAGCAAGGGACTCAGCCATACATACATGTGTATCCACTCTCCTCCCAACTCCCCTCCTATACAGGCTGCCACATGACATTGAGTAAGAGTTCCCTGTGCTATATAGTAGGTACTTGTTGGTTGTGGATTTATTTCATTTTAAACATGTTTTTGTTTAATTGAATAGGTGGTATAAATGAGAGTCTAAAATTAATAGGGACCAAAGGTATACAGGATATGGTAAAAAGTTCCTATCCAACTGCCTATGGCTCTTCTCCAAATTCAGCCCACAGTTTCCTAAAACTAACCCCCAGCTCATCAGTTAACTTCTCTAGGGGCAACTAAGGTTCCCAATTTCCCGTGTATTCTATGGCTTATTTTACAGTGGAGGAAAGCGAGGCTCAAAACAATGAAAATGCTTTATCTAAAGTCACACAGGGTGTTACTTGCTGCAGCCTGAACTGGTCTTTCTCCTCTAGAGCACATGTGACAGCATATGTAGCTGTCAGCAAGCCCGAGGCAAACCAAAGACATTCCTTTCTTTTTTAAAAATTTTATTTATTTACTTATGTAGTTTTGGTTCTGCTGGATCTCTGTTTCTACATGAGGGCTTTTCTCTTAGTTGCAGTGAGTGGAGACTGGGGGCTGCTCTCTAGCTGTGGAGAGCAGGTTTCTCATCTCAGGGGCTTCTCTTGTTGTGGAGCATGGGCTCTAAGGCTTCGGCTTCAGTAGTTGTGGTGTACAGGTTTGGTTGTTCCTTGGTTGTGGGATCCTCCCGGATCAGGGGTTGAACCTGTGTTCCTTGAATGGGAAAGTGAAGTTGCTCAGTCGTGTCCAACTCTTTGCAACCCCATGAACTGTAGCCTACCACGCTCCTTCATCCATGGGATTTTCTAGGCAAGAGTACTGGAGTGGGTTGCCATTTCCTTCTCCAGAGGAACTTCCCAACCCAGGAATCGAACCTGGGTCTCCCACATTGTAGGCAGATGCTTTACCATCTGAGCCACCAGGTGGATCCTTAATCACTGGCACACCAGGGAAGTGCCCATTCTTTTCTTAACAGGCAAACCAGAACCTACTAATATCATTCAAAGTGCTTTTATTTGGCTGAATGTTCAATGAAGGCTCAAGATATTCTTTCTTAAAGAGAAGTGTAGGAAATCTATTCTTTTTTTTTTTAAATTGGGGTATAGTTGCTTTACGGGGCTTCCCTGGTGGTTCAGACAGTAAAGAATCTGCCTGCAATGCAGGAGACTTGGGTTCGATCCCTGGGTTGGGAAGATGTCCTAGAGAAGGGAATGGCTACCCACTCCAGTATTCTTACAGGGACAATCCCATGGACAGAGGAACCTGGCAGGCTGCAGTTCATGGGGTCACAAAGAGTCAGACATGATTGAGTGACCAACAGTTTGACTTTTCATAGTCACTTACAATGATGTGCTAGGTTCTGCTGTACAACAGTGTCAGCCATGTGGAGATACATATGTATATCTCCCCTCCCCCTTGGACTTCCCTCCCACCCCTCATCCCGCCCCTCTAGGTCATCACAGAGCTCCAAGCTGAGCTCCCTGTGCTACACAGCAGCTTCCCACTAGCTGTCTGTTTTACACATGTGGTGTGTATATGTCAATTCCATTCCCCCAGTTCATCCCTCCTGCCCCTTCCCCACTCCTGCCCCGTCTTCTCACATGTGTTCTCTACACCTATGTCTCTATTCTAGTGGCTTCAGTCGCCAGAGGAATAAACTGAGGCTCAGAAAGGGAAATGATTGTCCATCAAATAAATGTTGAGAGGGCCTATTTTCATGAACTCTGAATAGTGCTCTAGATTTTGCAAATGCAGCCTGAGTTCCCTTCATTCCAGCCCCAAATCATTAGCTCTGGGTTCCCCTGGCTGTTTCTGGGGCATTATGTCTGAGTTCTATTGGAAAATGCAGGAGCACATTGATTTCCTATAACGCTTTTATCTATAGAAACTTGTGAGGACATCTTTTGGCCAGAAGACTTGGCATTGAATAGCTGAAAACCTTGAATTGTTCCAAAGCCCTGCCTCCCAGTCGTGAACAAATAAACCTTTGCTCCTTCAGAAAAACCTTTCCTGCACCCACAGACTGGAACTCCTTGACCCAGTCTTATTATAAGATGCACCATGTGGTCACAAATGGATTGCTAAGCATTCATGACAGCTTGTTGCCTTCTTGGTAATGTAAGTTAGAGGCTTCAGAGGAAAAAAAAAAAAAAACAATCACAGAATCAAGCTTGGGAGAGAGACGTTTTCTCTTATCTTTTTAATTTAGATTGTATTAAGACAGTGTAATTACAGAGATCTGAAGGGAGATTGAGAGCAAGATGAAAACATAAATACAGTGAAGCCAGACCCTCCTCCCCTGCCCTGGGGAAGACACTAAGTGTTTAAAAACGCTCCTAGGTGCCTTTTTTATTTAAAAAAAAAAAAAAAGTCCTCTACTATCCTTTCTCCTTTGAATTTCACAACAAACCTGAGAGGCAGGAATTAGCACAACTTCCATTTTAAAGCTGAGAAAAACTGAAGCCCAGAGAGATCAAGTGACTTACCCAAAGTAACACAGCAAAGAAATGACAATCCCAGGATGAACGTGGGGTGTCTAGCTTTCAGGTGCCATTCTTTCTGAATACCACCTCCACCTCCAATTTCCCTTTTCACTCCTACCTTCAAATCCCCTTTTCACTCCTTCTCTAGCTCCTTGGTTCAATCTTTCCCTCCTTACGCTCACTGAAATTTAAGCATCCTTGGCATTATTCTCTTTCCTCATATGCTTTTGTTTACAATTTCCCATTTTCCTCTTACAATTTCCCACAGCACCTCTTGCAAAGGCCCTATCACTACCACCACCCCAAGTCAGTATCTGAAGCTCAAATCCCTCCTCGGCACCCCCATCATAGATTCTGTGGGTCTCTGTGAAGATTCTGGGGTTCACATTCAGGTGGGAGCCTGCAGAAGGTGAGGCTCAGTGTGGCAGAAGACCTAGGGCTCCAGCCCTGAGATTAGGGCATCTGACCTTCACTTTCACTTTCCAAACCTGCACAAGGTGGCAGGGGGGCGGAAAGGGGCTGGTGGTGGTCCTGAGATTGACACTTTGACACAGGCTGCAGCCAGCACCCTTTGCTGCAATACTTGCACCTGGACACACCTCTCCTCAGGCAACAAAGCCCAGGGATCAAACCTGCATCTTCTGCATTGGCAGGCAGATTATTTACCACCTGAACCACCAGGGAAGCCCCAAAAGGTGCTGAAAGCAACAAAAATCCACTGATGGCAGAAGCATCTTTGAGATGATCAGCGGTCACTGTGATCTGTTGGCCTGGATTGATGGTATAAATTTCTGCCATAGGGATTTCCCTGGTGGTCCATTGGTTAAGACTTTTTACTTCTAGCGCAGAGGGTGAGGGTTCGATCCCTGGTCAGGGAACTAAGATTCCACATGCCACTGGCGTGGCCAAAAAATTAAAAAAAAAAAAAATTCTGCCTTAGAACTAGGCAACAAAGGTGATGGGCATCATTGCTGCTGTTTAGTCACCCAATCGTGTCCAGTTCTTTGCAACCCCCTGGACTATAGCCCACCAAGCAACTCTGTCCATGGAGTTCTCCAGGCAAGAATACTGGAGTGGGTTACCATGCCCTCCGTCAGGGGATCCTCCCAATCCAGGGATCAAACCCGTGTCTCCTGCATTAGCAGGTGGATTCTTTACCACTGAGCTGCCTGGGAAGCCCGGTGATGGTCAGAGTAAATGCAGGTGATAGAATTGCGGCATAGCAAGGACCGTGTGGTCAGGGGTGAGATGAGTGTCTCCCCTTGTCCTTCTCCAAGGAACCTGTGCTTGTTTACCAGAGTAACTCGGTGTACACACTCTTTAACTATGTCTGGGCTAACAAAGATGCCAAGGAACTCAAAATGTATCAAGGGTCCCCACCTTCCCAGTAAGGAACATAGATTAGTTGGAGCCCAAGTTCTTTCAAGGGGAATCCCTTGTATCCAGAGGTCTACCCTCCAGTTACTTTCCTTATTGTTGTTGTTGTTCAGTCATTAATTCATGTCCAACTCTGTGACCCCATGAACTGGCAGCACGCCAGGCTTCCCTGTCCATCACAACTCCTGGAGCTTGCTCAAATTCATGTCCATAGAGTCGGTGATGCCATCCAACCATCTCATCCTCTGTCATCTCCTTCTCCTGCCTTCAATCTTTCCCAGCATCACAGTCTTAACCAATGAATCAGCTCTTCCCATCAGGTGACCAAAGCTGAGCTTCAGCTTCAGCATCAGTCCTTCCAATGAATATTCAGGGTTGATATCCTTTAGGATTGATTGATTTGATCTTTTTGCTGTCCAAGGAACTCTCAAGAGTCTTCTCCAGCATCAAAATGCGAAATCAATTCTTCAGGGCTCAGCCTTCTTTACTTTCCTAGTTGCAAGTGTATAATTATGCTGCATGGTTGGCAGAATTCTCATTCACTCTCTGACGTGTGGAGGAAGAGAGAAAATAGGAAGAACAAGCAGAAGGCCCTGCAACAGGCCTTCACTCCAACCAAGATAGTGAACTAGAAGACATACCACCTCATGGACGAATCAGCAAATACTAGAACCACCTTCAATGATTACAAGGATGCAAGGGCAGTGACTGTCATCTTGTCTCTGTTATTCAGTTCATTGCATTGCATGTCTTCTGCAAAAACTAGAAGAATTTAGGAGGTGCTGGTGGATGACTATAAACCAAGTCAAATGATCACCCCGATTGCAGCCTCAGTGCTGACTGTGCTATTTTTACCAGAAAGGCCTTGGGCACTAGAAATGTGGTTATTGATCCAGCAGATATGTTCCGTTCAAACCCCATCAGTAAAGGGAATAAAAACTAGCTCACCTTTACATAGAAAGGATGAGAAGGCACACTCCACACGTTGCTTGAGGGCTGTGATGACCTTCCTGCCTGTCGCAGTAGAGCCCACAGAGATCTGCCAGCCACGGAGCCCTTGCAGGGTGAGCTGACTCACCTGACTGGAATCATCACCTCGTCTGTCTGGGGCTCTGACTTACCCTCCAATGTGCCTCTACTACCTCCTCCATACAAGGACTGACAGAATGCCACCCTGACTAGCATAGAATCTTGAACCATATTTCTTTATTTTTGTTTCATTATGGTAAAAGTCACATAATATAAAACATACTATTGCAACCATATTTAACTGTAGAACTCGGCGGCGTTAAATACATTTACTTGTACAACTCTCATCAGCATCCATCTCCCAAATTTTCCACCTTCCTGAACTGAAACTCTGTCCCCATTAAACATGAACTCCCCTTTCCCCTTCCCCCCAACCCCTGGTATCTGTCAATGTACTTTCTGACTCTATGAATTTGACTGTTCTAGGTACTTCATATGGGTGGAATCCAACACTATTTGTCTGCACCTAATGTGCATTGAAGTGCATTTTTAAGGTTAACTTAATATATGTCCTGCAAACAGATTGTGCCTTCTCTGCTCCCTACCCCGGTGCTCTATAGCAGGTTCTCATTAGTTATCTCTTTTATACATAGCAGTGTATATATGTCAATCCCAATCTCCCAGTTTATCCCATCCTCGCCCTTTCCACCCCTTGGTGTTCATACATTTGTTCTCTATGTCTGTGTCTCTATTTTTGCTTTGCAAATAGTTGAACCACATTGCTTTAAACCAAGAGGCACATTTCATGACAAAGGAAGTGCATGGACACGCGTATAACACATACTGCATCACCTGGAAGATGCCAGCTGAAGAGAACAATGAAATTTCTATTAAAGGCTTAGAGTAAATGCCAAACTGGGGACAACATCTGCAGAATTAGTGCTCTTCCCCCCAGAGGGGAATATATGCAATGAAACAAGGGCCATTCTGGTGCTGTGTCCCCAGTAGATGGAATGAGTATGTTCAGGAACCAACCAAGAGGAAGAAATACCAGGGGCCTCTCTCAGCATCCTTCCCAGTGACTTTCTTACAAAACCTATGCTTCTGTCCCCATAACACTAAATTCTGCTGGATCATGGGTTGTGATTCCCAGCAAGGGAGGACTTCCACCAGGAAAACAGTGAAGTTCTATGTCCTGGAAGCTGTGACTACCAGCAGGTTACATTGGGCTTCTTCAGCCAGTAAGCCCACAGACAAGGAAAAGAGCTACTACAAGGGTAGGATCACTGTCTCTGATTAACACTAAAAACTAGGGTTGCTGCTGCACAATAGGTCTGAAAGGCGTCCATAAGGAATCTTTGGGGGCTCTTTGGGATGGTCTGGGTGCTTTTTCACCTAGGGATAATTGGTCAAAAGGTAGACGTAGCAAGCACTAGCCTTAATTACGCCTCATGATGGACATTCTAGCAGTAATCATAATTACATAGTTCGCATCAGTTCTAGACCCTGGACATGATTTGTGCATAACTTATTTAATCACCAAATATTTACCAAATGCCTTTATGTGCCAGGAAATGTTCTAAGTGTTGGAAACTTGGTGGTGAACAAGATAGTTCATATCCCTGCCTCAGTGGTACCTTTAATTTAGTAGGAGAGATGTACAAGAAATAACAAAATATGGTAATAGGAGAGATGACCACAGATTGTCAAAGAAGTTGGGGGGAAAACGCAGATGCTATGAAAAAGAATGGCAGAGTGACTGTGCTTCCCTGGCAGTCCAGTGGCTGGTACTCCATGCTGCCACTGCAGGGGACACGGGTTCAGTCCCTGGTCAGGGAACTAAGATCTTGCATGCCATGCAGCATGGCCAAAATAAATAAATAAATAAAAATAATTTTTTAAAGAAGAATCACAGAGTGATTTACTTGGACGAGGTGGTAAAGAATGGTCTCTTTGTGGAAGTGACGTCCAAGCTGAGACCTGAAGAATTAGAAGGAACTAGTGCTGTGAGGGGAGAAGGCAATGGAACCCCACTCCAGTACTCTTGCCTGGAAAATCCCATGGACAGAGGAGCCTAGTAGGTTGCAGTCCATGGGGTCGCTAAGAGTCGGACACGACTAAGCGACTTCACTTAGACTTTTCACTCTCATGCACTGGAGAAGGAAATGGCAACCCACTCCACCGTTCTTGCCTGGAGAATCCCAGGGACGGAGGAGCCTGGTGGACTGCCATCTATGGGGTCGCACAGAGTCAGACATGACTGAAGCGACTTAGCAGCAGCAGTGCTGTGAGGAGTCAGAGCAAAATGCTCCCGCAATGGAAAGAGCAGGTGCAGAGGTCCTGAGGCTGGAGGATGGCATGTTTGATGGAGAGTTGAGGCTCTTATGACTGGAGTTCAGTGAGATGGGCTAGAGAGAAAGGCAGGAGCCATACCAGGATTAGACATGGGGTAGGTATTCCAATTTGATCCCAGGTGCAGTGGAAAATGGAAAGGCATTTGTGTGGGGAGGGGGGAGGGGAAGCAGGTTCCTGATTTGGTGTACCTCATAAATCACCTGAAGCCCTAGGCAAAGAGGGGGTCACTGGCTGTAACAAGAGCTCAAGGGGTGAAGGAGGCCCTGTCCCACAGGGACTGAAGCATCCGGACACATCCTGAAGTATGTACCAGCCCAGCTGGCGTGAATCCACACTCCCCAATCTCAGCTGTCACTGCAGATAAGAGAAGGATTACGTTTGACAATTCCCACAGATGCAATTTTTATTTAGCCTTTCCAGAGCCCATTTAGGTTGGCATTTGAGTAATGAATACCAGGAGTGCTCTGCCCAATATAGGGAGGCAGGTCGGAGACCTTTCTAAAATGCAAATCAGGTTGTGTCTGTGCCTGGCTTAAAACCCTTCATTACATACTGAGTAAAGGACACATTGCCTGGCATGAAATTCAAGGCTGTTTGAGATGTGGCCCTGCATCCATTCCTGCTCTTACCTGCCACCACTCCCAAATCTGCCACACCACTGCTCTCCCAAATCTTGAACGCCTGGGTCTCCTGAATACGTTATGTAGGCTCCACGTCTCCACTTCTCTGCTCTTCCCTCCTCCTCCTCTCCCTTGCCTTTTTGGACTCATGCAATGGGCTTCCCCGATGGCTCAGAGGTAAAGAATCTACCTGCAACGCAGGAGGCACAGAAGACATCGATTTGATCCCTGGATCAGGAAGATCCCCTGAAGAAGGAATGGAAACCCACTTCAGTATTCTGACCTGGGAAATGCCATGGACAGAGGAGCCTGGTGAGCTACAGTCCAAAGGGTCGCAAAGAGTTGGACACTCCTGAGCAACTAAGCATAGCACTGCACATAATGCAAATAACTCCTGAGAACCTACTGTATAGCACAGGGAACTCTACTGCGGTGACCTACATGGGAAGGAAATCCAAAAAGAGGGGATGTGTGTATACGTACAGCTGATTCACTTTGCTCTACAGTAGAAACTAACACAACATTGTAAAGCAACTATACTCCAATAAAAATTTTTAAAAATTAATAAATGCAATTGTATCAGTAACATTACTCCATTTATATAGCCAGCAAGCCTCTAAGTGCTTTATAAAATTTATGAGGGCACAAATGTGTAGTGAAAGTGCACAAGCCCATGCACGGGAATGATACTCAGATTCATCCCAGTGTTTACTTCTGGGGAAGAAGAGGGTGCTGGCCTTTGGTACTTGTAAGCAGGGCCCCTTGATTTCTCTGGACAATTTGACTTCTTTCAACAAAGCTCAGTGACTACTTAATGCACTGTGGTGACCTGAATGTGAAGGAAATCCAAAGAAGAAGGGATGTATATATACATACAACTGATTCACTTTGCTGTAAGCAGAAATTAACACAACATTGTAAAGCAACTATACCCCAATAAAAATTAATTTAAAAATAGATTACCATGTAAAGAATGACTGCAAACATTATGTGATAGGTGATACAGGTGGTACATGCTCCAGAAACACTAAGAAGGAAAATATCATTCTTGGCTGGTTTGCATTAAGATCTTATACCAGCCAATTCTGGAACATTGATCATAGATTTATTATATATAGAGAGTTATCTGAAATCATATGTGTCATTTATTTCTTTGTAGACATAGAAGAGTTTGACTTAAAATAAAAATATCTGGTTTGATGTAATAAAGAGGAAAAAATAAAAATAAAATTAAAAAAATTCAATGAAGTAGGCACCGTGTCAAAATTGGATGGAACTGTGGTAGTAAGTACACTCACCTTATCATTCTCTGTGCTTTGCTGTGTGCTTGAAATATTGCTGTTGTTTAGTCACTCAGTCGTGTCTGACTCTTTGCAACCCCATGGACTGTAGTCCACCAGGCTCCTCTGTCTATAGGCTTTCCCAGGCAAGAATACTGGAGTGGGTTGCCATTTCCTCCAGCAGGGGATCTTCCTGGCCCAAGGATGGAACCCACTTCTCCTGCTTGGCAGGTGGATTCTTTACCACTGAGTCACCAAATAAATCTAATGGGACAAACAGTACAAGAAGCCCTTCTCCATGTGTAGCCCCACTTTTGTGTCCAAGGGAGGCTGGTCCCCAAATGGGCTGTGAAAGGTGGAGAACCTCTTCCACAGGCTTCTCACAATGAGAAGCAGAAGCCAGGCTTGAGTGCCAGCCTCTTCGCCTAAGAGCTGCTGTGCCATCACAGCCAGGCTTCATGAAGCAAAATCTGTTTGCAAACTTCCCTCCCCCTGAGTATTTTTCTAGGAAATCTCCAGTTGCCAATGCAAGGTGAATCCAGCTCTGGCCTTCCTAGCCAGAGACACAACCAGAGCCAGGGGAAACAGATCCACACACATATGGAGGCTTGATTTGTTACAAAGATGGTACAGCAGAACCCAGGATAAGGGTGGTCTTTTCAATGAATGGAACCAGCACAAGTAGGGAGAAATCAAATAATATTGGACCCATATAAAATATATAAAAAGCAACAAAGTTAGGTAATAGACAACTATAAAATGCAAATTTACAAAGCTTTTAGTGGAAATACAAAAGAATCTCTTCCTGACTTATAGGTAGAAAATGTATGTGCTAAAGTCCTTAAGGTTGTGAAGAGTTGGGACGAGTTGAGGGAGTAAGATTGACGTATATACATTGCCACGTGTAAAACAGGTAACTAGTGGGAAGCAATATAGCACTGAGAGCTCATCTTGGTGCCCTGTGATGACCTAGAGTGGTGGGATGGGGTGGGTGGGAGGAAGAATCAAGAGGGAAAGGATATATGTGAACACATAACCAATTCACACTGTTAGTAGAAACCAGAACAACACTGTAAAGCAATTATATTCCAACAAAAAAGATGACATAAAATTTTAAAAGTAAAATCACTAAAGATGAAAACAGTTATACTTTAAAAAAGATCCCCTGGAGGAGAAAATGGCAAATCACTCTAAAATTCTTGCCTGGAGAATCCCATGGACAGAAGAGCCTGGTGGGCTATAGTCCATAGGGTTATAGAGAGTTGGACTCGACTGAGCGATTCAAGAACAATAAAAACAGCACTTTAAATATTGGACCCTCAAATTCAGCATCTGTATAAGACGCCTCAAATTCCATCACATGTTATGTGTGGATCCCACCCCAACAGTTCGGTTCAGTTCAGTTGCTCCGTCGTGTCCGACTCTTTGCAGCCCCATGGACTGCAGCACGCCAGGCTTCCCTGTCCATCAACTTCTGGAGCTTGCTCAAACTCATGTCCATTGAGTGGGTGATGCCATCCAACCATTTCATCCTCTGTCATCCCCTTCTCCTCCTGCCTTCAATCTTTTGAGCAGCGGGGTCTTTTCTAATGAGTCAGTTCTGCGCATCAGTGGCCAAAGTGTTGGAGCTTCAGCTTCAGCATCAGTACTTCCAATGAATATTCTACTCAGGACTGATTTCCTTTAGGATTGACTGGTTTGATCTCCTTGTAGTCCAAGGGACTCTCAAGAGTCTTCTCCAACATCACAGTTCAAAAGCATCACATCTTCGCCACTCAACTTTCTTTATCGTCCAACTCTCACATCCATATGTGACTACTGGGAAAGTCACAACTGTGACTAGACAGACCTTTGTTGGCAAAGTAAAGTCTGCTTTTTAATATGCTGTCTAGGTTGGTCATAGCTTTTCTTCCAAGGAGCAAGCATCTTTTAATTTCATGGCTGCAATCACCATCTGCAGTGATTTTGGAGCCCTCCAAAATAAAGTCTCTCCCTGTTTCCATTGTTTCCCATCTATTTGCCATGAAGTGATGGGGTTGGATGCCATGATCTTAGTTTTCTGAATGTTGAGTTTTAAGCCAACTTCTTCACTCTCCTCTTTCACTTTCATCAAGAGGCTCTTTAGTTCCTCTTCACTTTCTGCCATAAAGGTGGTGTCATCTGCATATCTAAGGTTATTGATACTTCTCCCGGCAATCTTGATTCCAGCTTGTGCTTCATCCAGCCCAATGTTTCTCATGATGTACTCTGCATATAAGTTAAATAAGCAGGGTGACAATACACAGCCCTGACATACTCTTTCCTGATTTGGAACCAGTCCGTTGTTCCATATCTGGTTGCATGTCTGCTTCTTGACCTGCACACAGATTTCTCAGGAGATAGATAAAGTGGTCTGGTATTCCCATCTCTTGAAGAATTTTCCACAGTTAAAATCCACACAGTCAAAGGCTTTGGCATAGTCAATAAAGCAGAAGTAGATGTTTTTCTGGAACTTTCTTGCTTTTACAATATTCTGACAGATGTTGGCAATTTGATCTCTGTTTCCTCTGGCTTTTCTAAATACGGCTTGAACATCTAGAAGTTCACAGTTCATGTACTGTTGAAGCCTGACTTGGAGAATTTTGAGCATTACTTTGCTAGCATATGAGATGAGTGCAATTGTGCAGTAGTTTGAACATTCTTTAGCATTCCCTTTCTTTGGAATTGGAATGAAAACTGACCTCTTTCAGTCCTGAGGCCACTGCTGAGTTTTCCAAATTTGCTGGCATATTGAGTGCAGCACTTTACCAGCATCATCTTTTAGGTTTTGAAATAGTTCAACTGCAATTCCATCACCTAGCTTTGTTCGTAGTGATGCCTCCTAAGGTCCACGCATTCTCACCCCAGCAGTCCCACGCATTTGCAATGTTCCAGTTGTTCTTAGGGGCTGCCTTCCTCTCTCCTCCACTGCTGCCCCCTACATTGATCCCAGCTCTTAACTCCATTCTCACCAACCATCACTGGTTGCCTTGACCAGATTTTGCTAAAGATTTGGAGCAGTGGAAGGAGATTACAGCACAGTAAAGTCCAGACACCAGGTTAAATTTAACGCTAGACTTTAACGTCCTAAAAATGTATGAAATATTCCTCTGATGGTCGTGCCTGAATCATAAGGAAGAGACCTGCTCTGTGTGGACCTAAGGGGACATAACAGCCACTCCTGAGGGATCCTGGCAATCTGTGTATTATAATAAGGTTTTTACACATATGTACATATGTACTCAAGTATTTCTCTTGCTGGGTATGATCACCTGATTGTCACCTTTTTGATACACATCTCTTCTCCTCTCCCCTCCTCTCCCTTTTGTGAGCTTTGTTGTTGCTATTTAGTTGCTCAGTCATGTCCAGCTATTTGCAACCCCATGGACTGTAGCCCACCAGGCTCTTCTGTCCTATTGACAGGTCCATAGGATTTCCCAGGCAAGAATACTGGAGTGGGTTCCCATGCCCTCCTCCAGGGAAGTCTGTCAATCTCTCCAGCTGCCAGAAAACATCTCCAAACTCTGTATCATTTGTTTGGGGAGCTGTTTATTCCTTTTACACCCTCATGCCCAGGGGGAAATCTCCGCTTTCAACTCAGAGGTCCATTAGGTGATTTTTCTGGGGAAGTATCCATCTCTTTTACATAAATTATGTTACTTTTAAGAATGCAGATGCAAATACAGTCTTTTGTTTTCAATTGCTTTTTTTCCCCTTCTGCCTGCATAAGCCTCCTCACCTACCTGGTCTCCCCTTCCTGCCTCAGATATCACCTGAAATCAGAGGGGGTTCTGAATGCCCCAGAGGTGGGGGGTGGGAACTGAAAATACGTCCACAGACAGCCAGAGCCTAAGGAGAAGTAGGTAAAACATCAGTTCAAGAAAATGTGTTTTGTTTTTTGTTTTTAAAAAAAAACTCTTTAAGTTCTAAAATTAATGCTTTTTTAAAAAAATATAGAAGACTATAACATGGAAAATAGATTTCCCTTCCTCAGAGGCACTTGCTATCAAGCTGGTGTAGCCTTCCAAACATGTTTATCCATAAATAAACACATATATTTGTATATGCTTGTATATTTATTTACAAATGTCAATACATGTACTGTCAATTACAAATTGGCACTTGCCATCCACCTCTGCAAGGATTAAATCATGTGCTGCTGCAGCTGTTGACCTTCAACACCCTGGGAAAGGAGTTCAGGGTGGAGAGCAGAAATAAGGCACTCTGTGCCCCGGGAAAACCTGGCAGAACAAGTCTTCAGATAGTTGGATATTTTCAGGAGCTGATTTTTTTGAGCCCACTTCTTGTATCTCCTTATATCTAGAAAAGCACTAAAACCCTTCATGACGACTATTTCTTGTGACTAGCAGAAATCTTCTGGAAGAATATGTGCTTGATAGCATGTATTCCCACTTCACCTAAATCACATCTATACTGACCGCCCCCCCCCCCATCTCTTTGAAGCAGTTTCTCAAAACTCTCTGAGGTGCTGTCTCCTGGGTGATAGTCCTCATTTTGCCCCAAATAAACCTTAACTCGGCAACTCTTACATTGTACATTTAAGTCAACAATACATATATTTTTTTCATAAAAGGAAGTTCATATAATGCATTCTGTTCTGAGACTTTCGTTTCCATTTTACATAATATATTCAGTACATATGTCTATGTCAAGACATACAAATTCCCCTCTTTTTGAATGTCTGCCTAGTAGTAACTCATAAAGTTGCTGTATTGTAACTTATTTAACTTACTGATGGATCTTTGCATTGTTCCTAGTTTAAGGATGTTATACATAATTGCTGCAGTCAGAATCTCGTTATAGATCTTTGTGCACTGCTGAGAATATGTGAGATAAATTCCTAAAAGCAGAAATGCAAGAGACGGGGGGATGAGCACTTAGGCTGTATTTTTTAGAGTGGCCTCTCCTGATTTCCTTTCCATCCTGTCACCATCTGCTGACCTTCTCCATCCCTTTGAAGGAGGAAAGGGACAGGCCGTGCTGACTCCATCTTGAAAAAGAAGGAAATTGCATTTTATATTCCCAGTGAACTTTGAACTATGTGCCTGGTAGCAAGGGAGATCACATACCTACCGCCGAACAGGCCTCCCGGAGTGATAGACACCAGATTTCATACCAAGGTTTCCCTTCACCAAAAAGAATGTAATAATCCCCTATGTAGTCAATCACCTTTGTAATCTTTATGGCACCGATTGGTATGGGTTACAATGTATAACCAGCTGACCCTTCTGATTATGAATCATGGCTGTAACCTGACTGCATCTCCCTTTAACATTTTCCAGGCTAGGTTTAAGGAATTTGGGGATGTGGGCTTGAGCACGTACATGTAAGGTTTATAAGGCTTTCACAGAAGTCGGTCGGGGTTCCAGGCTAAAGAGGATACCCTGCCTCAGACCCACCAGTGTAATAAACTGCACTCCACTATCCATGCTGTTCTTCTGATGAGTTTGTTTCCCAAAGAGCTTGGCTATAACACCTTCACTTTGCTTTCCTGTTCTCCACAGCACTCATCACCATCTGAGATGGTGTATATTTGTTTATCTTTCATCTT
The DNA here is from genome assembly GCF_963930625.1 of Muntiacus reevesi. Taxonomy (NCBI): domain Eukaryota; kingdom Metazoa; phylum Chordata; class Mammalia; order Artiodactyla; family Cervidae; genus Muntiacus; species Muntiacus reevesi. The sequence continues at coordinate 23,866,884 of NC_089263.1, read as the reverse complement.
CCTTTCTGGAAACTCATGACCAGAGGGGCTTTGCCTGTCTGTCCACAGCTGCAGCTGTTCACTGGTGCGCTCAGATCCTAGAGACTGTCTAGTACATAATAGGTGTTAGATAATTTTTTATTCATTTGTCCCTTCATTCCTTCATAAATGTATATTGAGCACCTATTACATGCCAACACTGTTCTAAGCACTGGGAATACATCACTAATGAAAGTGGACACAGACTTCCCTGGTGGTCTAGTGGTTAAGAATCTACCTGTCAATGCAGGGGACACAGGTTCAATCCCTGTGTCTTCCCTGGTTTGGGAAGATTCCACATGCCATGGGGCAACTAAGCGCGTGTACCACAACTACTAAACCCGCTTCCTAGAGCCTGGGAAGTACAACCATTAAGGAAGTCTTTGCGTCCTAGAGCCTGTGCTTCACAACAGGGGACGCCATGGCAATGAGAAGCCTGAGCATCACAACTAGAGAGTAGCCCCCACTCTCTGCAACTAGTGAAAGCCCACAAAAAGGAACAAAGACCCAGTGCAACAAAGATAAATAAATAACTTTAAATAAATTAATTAAATTTAAAAACAGAAAGTGGACAAAAATCCCACCCTATATTCAACAAATGCAGGGCTAGTTTTAGTTGGGGAGTTTGTGGAGATGCAGAACACTTTGAAGTCTTCAAAGGATGCTGTTTTTCCTCTCCAATCTAACAAGATTCTGTTGAATTGCTGCATCCCTGCAGGAAAGCATGACACAGACCCACATTGATTTTGGGTCCAGAGGTGGTCTCTTCCCCTGTACTTGCCTACCAGACACGTGCTGGGGGGTTAGTACACTGATCAGCAGAGTGTTCCAATAGGGCTGGATCACCCAATAATGACAAAGCCCTGGACGAGAAGACTATTCTTTTACTGACATCTCTGACATTTAATTTCAAACAAGGATGTTTGCTTGGGCCAAAACATTTCAAATCCTCTCATTTAAAGTGAAGAGGATTTCACTTAAAGCGAAATCCTCTCACTTAAAAATTTAGAAGTAAATTTCATTTTCTTGAACATTTCATCAGTTAATCCATTAAAAAAAAAAAAAAATAGCTATAAAAGTGGATAGCCAATGATGCCCAGAAAACCACCGCTGGAAAAGGAAGAGGTTCGGCTCAGAGAAGGACCAGCCAGGCAAGGGAAGGTCAAGGCTGATTTCTTGAAGCTGGATTTCTTGGAGGTTCACATCTGCCAGCATGTCCCCCAGACACGGAGCCAGGCCTGAACCGAGGAGCCAAGACTGAGCCTGTTCTCCACCCACTGTCTGATCTGCTGCTGTCCCTTTGGGAAGAGTCACAGTGCGTGCCCCAAGCCAGGCAAGGATGCTGAGAGTGGTCCAGCCATGTCAGATAACTGGTTATGCTGGAGGTCTGGTCTGACACTCCAGCCACTCCCAGGACTCTCTTGATGGGAAAGCTGGGGTCACTCAGACCCCAACAAGAGATCAGCAGTGGGAAGGATCAACGTGTGTATTTGAGGGCAGGCAAAGATGAAAGAACAGCACCATTTTGCTGAAGGTAGTGTGACCTATTTCTTTCATTTTTAGATGTTTTATTATAGAATATATAATATTTATATATATATATTTTTAAGTAGAAAACAGGGATAGGTAAAAACCAAAACAAAATCTACATATCACGTTGCAGCACTATTTACAACAGCCAAGGTATGGAAGCAATTCTAAACATCCATTGACAGATGAATGGATAAAGATTTGGTCCATATATACAATGGGATATTACTCAGCTATAAAAAAAGAATGAAATAACACCATCTGCAGTACCAAGGATGCAACTAGAGATTATCATACTAAGTGAAGTAAGTCAGACAAAGAAAGACAAATATCATATGATATCACTTACATATAGAATCTAATTTTTTAAAAGATACAAATGAGCTTATTTACAAAACAAAAACATATGTATAAATATCAAAAACAAACTTATTGTTTCCAAAGGAGAAATATGGAGGGGGGATAAATCAGGAGCTTGGGATTAACATACATGCACCACTATATATAAGATAGATTATCAACAAGGGCCAACTGTATAGCACAGAGAACTCTGCTCGATATTCTGTGAGAAACTATATGAGAAAGAATCTTAAAAAGTAAGAATATATGTATATAACTGAATCACTTTGTTGTACACCTAAAACCAACACAATATTGTAAATCAACTACATTTTGGTAAAATTTAAGTATTAAAAAAAAACCAAAATCTACATATCACACTTGATGTGCCATTTAAAAAAAATACATGGTGAAATTTTGAAAATATTCTTTCTGGGGTTTTAATCAAAACAAAAATGTGTGTGCATGTTGTGTGTGTATGTGTGTTTGCATATTTTAACTCCCACTGGGACCATACTACAGAGAATGTTTTATAACTCAAGGAAGTTATTTTCTTAATAAAATTCCTGCCCATTTAAGAAAGCTCTTTCTGCTAGCAGTAAAATACATGTAATTTTGCTATTACAGCAAATGGGATCTTTTTTCCATTAAATTTTCTAACCAGCCCTTGGTTTGCAAGAAAATATTGATTTTGTATATATTTTTAATCAGCCTTCTTACTGTACCCTTGTTAGTTCTAACAGATTTTTAGTTAATTATCTTGGGATTTCTACAGCTAGAATCATCTTGGCTACAAATAAAGGTTATTTGTAAATTATGACTTTTACTATATTTTGAAGGCTTAAGCACATAAAGAAAACTCAATTCTCAAAGGAACATGGCACATAAATAAACATCATAAGCACTCCTCTGTCTTGCTGTAAATGAGATCGAATCAACAGCCCTGTTCGGGGTTGACCACAGGATACCCTACATTCCGGAACCGAGCAGAGTTTGTCTCCAAAAAATGACCCTAGTCTTGTGGCAGGTTAGCGCAGCAGCTTGAATGTTCACCAGGAACCAGAGCTAATCGGAATGCTGACCTGTGCTTTCTGGAGAGCTGACCGTGGGGTGAGACTGGGTCAGTTCAGTTCAGTTCAGTCACTCAGTTGTGTCCCACTCTTTGTGACCCCATGGACCACAGCACACCAGGCCTCCCTGTCCATCACCAACTCCCGGAGTCCACCCAAACCCATGTCCATTGAGTCGGTGGTGCCATCCAACCATCTCATCCTCTGTCATCCCCTTCTCCTCCTGCCCCCAATCCCTTCCAGCATCAGGGTCTTTTCAAATGAGTCAGCTCTTCTCATCAGGTGGCCAAAGTACTGGAGTTTCAGATTCCACATCAGTCCTTCCAATGAACACCCAGGACTGACCTCCTTTAGGATGGACTGGTTGGATATCCTTGCAGTCCAAGGGACTCTCAAGAGTCTTTTCCAACACCACAGTTCAAAAGCATCAATTATTCGGCACTCAGCCTTCTTTATAGTCCAACTCTCACATCCATACATGAATGTCTATTAATTGTCCAGAAATGAAACCAATGGTCTGTGCCACATGAATGTGTGTCAAAGAGGATTTTTTTTTCAAAGAGGATTTTTAAAGACTGATTTCCCCATTTAATTTTATGAAGTATTTTATTCAGAAAGAGAGGAGAAGGAATCTATTTTGAAGCACTAATAATTAGATTTTTTTTCTGGACACTTGACCCATTTTTTTCTATCAAGTTGGTAGTGTTTTTCTTCTTGATTTGTAGTTCTATATATTTTTTTCTTTTGGTGTAGACTATTTTGAAGTCTTAATTGAAACTGTTACAATATTGTTTCTGTTTTGTGGCCAAGAGGCAGGTGGGATCTTAACTACCAGAGCAGGGATCGAACCCACACCCCTTGCATTGAAAGCCAAAGTCTCAACCACTGGACCACCAGGGAAGTCCCCCTCTCCCTTTCATATCTCCTCCTTTTCTCCTTCTGCTTGAGTTTTTCCATGCTGTTGCACTACCCACCCTCTTTAAAAACAATCCATCCCACTTCTCCATCTGGTTACAGCTCAAACACAGCAAAGCCTTAAAACAAAATCCTTTAAAAACATTATCTACCTGCCTATAGCTCCTCATCTCCTTGGATGAGTCTGATCAAGTTGCAGGCAAGATGTTGGCTGAGCTGAGAATGTTGAACTAGGTGGTTCTCAACAATTTTTAAATTCCATGACCTTCTGTGGTGCGTTGAATAGCCCTGAATAATTAATTCCCAGCCTGAGATCCTCTGCAGGACGGTTTTCTCTGCTCACAAGCAATGACTAGCCCAACCCTCCAGGCAAAAGTAAGCTTTATTGATGTTTCTCTACTGCCCTCTTGTGGTCATTCCTCATATTGCTGCAGTTCTAAGAAGGAATTCAATGGCTATTTATGAGGGGGGGAGTGTTAATTACTTTAAGCGAGGGTTTATTAGGAGTAGGGGCTTCCCTTGTAGCTCAGTCGGTAAAGAATCTGTTTGCAAGAGATGCAAGAGACCCGGGTTCGATCCCTGGGTCGGGAAAATCCCCTGGAGAAGGATGGGGATTTGCAACCCACTCCACTATTCTTGCCTGGAAAATCCCATGGACAGAGGAACCTGGTGGGCTGCAGTCCATGGGATTGCAAAAAGTTGGGTAGGACTGAGCAACTAACACTTCACTTCACTACAGTGGGAGATATGTGCATGTGTGCTAAGTCACTTTAATTGTGTCCGACTCTATGACCCTATAGACTGTAGCCCACCAAGTTCCTCTGTCCATGGGAATTATCCGGGCAATTACCATTTCCTTCTCCAGGGGATCTTCCCAACCCAGGGATCCAACCCATGTCTCTTGCATCTCTTGCATTGGCAGGTGAGTTCTTTACCACAAGTGCCACCTAGAAAGCCCAGTGGGAGGTACACATTCATGCCATTCTTCTCTGTGGGGTTCACTCTTTCTTTAGAAGTAAGACACTCAGCCCAGAAGTGCATTCTGTAGCAGCACGTACTGTCACAGAGCTGGATCACAGGTCTGCCTTCACTGCTTACACGCACCACTCTCACCACCTCCATCACCACCGTCTCTGTCACCTGCATCATGCCCACCACCACCGCTGCCAACACCACCCAAAGGTGGTGGACTTTTGAAATAGAAGTTAACAGAATCAACAGCAAACAGAGCAGATTAGCTATAAAACCTAATGTTTGTCCAGAGCTTTTCATTTTGCAAAGAACGTTCACAAACACTCCTTGAAATCTTGCAACAGTCTTAAGAAGTGAAGTAAGTACTATTGCCATCCTTGTATTTACTTTGCTCTTGAAAATTTTAATACAGAAAAGTAAAAAGGTAATATAACACACACCCGCATATGTGCCACCCAGAATTAACAAATGCTAATGTTTTGTCATATATACTGGAGACTTTTCTTTTAGAAAAGCCCAGGAGATAATTAGACATTAGAACTTACACTTTCTCCTATCTCCCTCATTTACTGTATTGTTATAAACCATTAGAGTTTATGAAATTTAATCTAGCTAGATTTTCCATAGTGGTTTCATCTCAGGCATATACCTTAGTGGATGAAATGCTTCTGCCTTTTTTTTATTAATATGATGGCTTCTCTCTTTCCTTGCTCTCTAGAGGTCTTTCAGGAGTTAGCTTAGAGTAAGTCCCCTACACACGAACAAGTTCCGTTCTGAGAGCATGTCTGTAAGTCCAATTTATTCATAAGTCTAACAAAGTTACCCTAGGTACTCAACTAACACAATCGGCTATATTTATAATACTTTTCACACAAATAATACATAACAAACACACAAAAAATAAAACATTTTTAATCTTACAGTACAATACCTTGAGAAATACACTAGTACAGTACAACAGCAGGCACACCAGGCTGGCATTGAGTGAACAGGCAAGAAGAGTTATTGACTGGAGGAAGGAGAAAAGGTGAGAGATGGTAGAGCTGAAGGGTCATCAGCAATAGCAGACAGAGAACAAGCTGAGATGTCACTCATGCCTGACGTTGATGGCATGGGTTCCGGTTCCTTGCTAGATTCAATTGTTCACATCTTTGGAAGTTTGAAACTTGGAGTTCATATGTGGGGGCTTAACTGTGTTCAGTAATGGTTCATGAGTGCTCTGACCCCTGAGTTCCTTCCAGCTTTACAGTGGTCACCTCCTGCCTTTGTATTTGAATGACAAGCTCACAGTTTATTTATTTATTTATTTTAAGCCCACAGTTTATAATCTTCTTTGGTCTGCACTCTCTTTACCTAAGTTCCTTAGAGACACTATTTTGCTGTCTTTCTCAAAGTAAATGTCATAAAAAAGTTGGAGATCACATGATTTCTTCTTGGTGAAAACTTGCTTTTTTGTCTTTGTTTTTAATGTAACATAGATGCTGATAACTTCTTTTTTTTTTTTTTTTTCCGAAACTCAGTAGCTTCACTAGGATATGTCTGTGTTGACTATTCTGCTTCAATCTTTCCTGAACTGCAAGGTACCTTTTAAAACTGAGGATTTGAGTCTTCCTTTATTTTTTATTAAATCTTTCTCTTTTTTATGTCTTTAGATTTGTTGTGGTGGTTCTGTTTTCTTCTTCAGGGGCACCAGTTATCAGCATGATGGATATCCTTTGTTATAAAAATCTCTCAGCTTTTCCCTGATAACTTTGGGCTCTTTATTCTTTTTCCATTTTATTTGGATTGTTTTCCCAAGCCTTTCTTTAGTGTTCCTACCTATGATTTCAGTTGTATCTGTTCTCTTTTTGGCATCTTCAAACTGACAGTCATTTCATAACATTTTTCTTCTTCTTCCACATTTTCCCTGAGATTTGACAATTCTTTTTCATCTCTTTTGCTGTATTATGACCTCTTCTGTAGTTCTTTGTAGCCTTTTTCTGAAGTCTTAGTGCTTTTTTTAAAAAAAAATCTATGATGGAAGTAAGTCAGAAAGAGAAAAACAAAAAAAAAACGATACAGGTGATCTTATTTGCAAAACAGAAAAATAGAGACAGATGTAGAGAACAAATGCATGGATTTGTTATATACACTATTGATACTCTGTATAAAATAGGTAACTAATGAGAACATATTGTATACCACAAGGAACTCTACTTCAGGCTCTGTGGTGACCTGAACGGGGAGAAAGTCCAAAAGGGTGGAGACATATGTGTATATATGGCTGATTCATTCTACTGTACAGCAGAAAATATCACAGCATTGAAAAGCAACTATACTCTGATAAAAATTAGTCAAAAAATTAATAACCAAAAAAGATAAAGAATTGCAGGAAAAGTATGTTTGCATTGTTCTGCTTCCTGGAGTAATTCTCCAGAAATGCACTCTTCTATTTGTTATTTTTCTGTTATTTCTGGTCCTGTTTGTCACCCCTCCTTTTGTCATCCAGGTCACTGATTTGCAGGATTCAGGACAGTGGGGAGATTGGAACAAGGCATCTCCGGAAGCTTTTCCATCAGTTTTCCTGGGCACATGCTGGAAATAGGCTTCTGCACAGCAGCCTTCAAGGTGATCAAGCAGACAGCAGTTTTTAGCAGTACCCCACCAGCCACAGGCCGCCAGCCACAGGCCTGCTGGGGGTAAGATCTGGTGTCATCAGAATCACAAAGCTGATTATCCCCCATACCCCTCATCCTCTCATCACATCTCCTGACAAGCTTCCCCTCCAACCCCCTCCCTGACCACGCTGAGATGGGCAAGAGAGTAGGAGTCACCCCTGCCACTCTACATGACTCTGAGGTGTCATCCCTCCAAGCTCTGCTGCTGGACCATTCAATATAATATTCCTTCTTTAAGGAAAGCCCAAACATGGGGACAGTTTCAATCCCTGGGTTAGGAAGATCCTTGGAGAAGGGAATGGCAACCCACTCCAATATTCTTACCTAGATGATCCCATGGACAGAGGAGCCTGGTGGGCTACCATCCATGGGGTCCCAAAAAGTCGGACACAGCTTAGCTACTGAGCATACACATCCAGGGGGGTTCTAACTATAGCTTGCTACTGCCACGAGAGCTGGAAAATTCGACTGTGTTAGGCTGCACTTGGTTGTGAGTTTGGTCAGGCAGGTTCTACCTGCATTCTTACAATAATAATCATTCTTACAATAATTGGCCTTCAATTCTATTCTGTTAGATACTGAGATAATTACCTCATTTTAATTTAGTTGTTTTTCTGGCAAGCCTTCATTTTATTTTTAACATTCCTGTATCTTTTAATGCATGTCTCAAAACATATTATTGGATCTTATATTTTTTATCTAATCACAGTTTCCCAGTTAATTAACTACATTTATTATAATCATTGTTTCATTAGAAATATACAAAGGTACTTCTTTTTTCCCCCTATTTTCACTTACTATGCTTTTTTTTTTTTTTTTTTGCCTCCTTTCCATTTTTCCTTGGATAGATCAAGTTTTCTTTTACTGATTCCAAAATTATTTTTTCCAATTTTGCTTTTATGGTGGCTGCTTGCTTTTAACTTAAGGTCCAAACTCATATCTACTTATGTCTATTGATTTCTTAAACTTACCATCCTCATGCTCTTCTGTCTCTCTGCCTGCATTTTAAACTTTTCCAAACTTGTTCAAAATGGTAGTGCTTGGTTGGCATGTGTGTATTTTCTTTCCTCTTTTCTCTGGCTATATATTGGCCTTTTTTGGCAGTGAAAGTGTGGAGCCTTAACCACTGGACCACCAGGGAAGTCCTTGCCCTAGATTTTTAAACAACAATTAACATCAGTTCTCATACATGTTATGGCTGTCTCTGAGATTTAGTTCTCTTCTCTGCTGCGGTCCCACATGCCTGAGACCATCAGTGGAATTTCATGTTTACAGTTTGGTTAGACATCAGTGTCTAAATTCAGGGGTTATTTTGTTCTTGCCTTTTCTATTTTAAAAATATGACCTCATCTTCTTCTTGCATGCAATGTTGCTATTGTGAAATCTAATTTCACTCTGATTAATGGAGGAGTTGTTCTTTCTCTCTGAAGGCATTTAGAATCTCCTCTTTGACTTTGGAATTCTTACATGTCCATGTCCATGTGGGGGTTCACCTTCCCAGTCCTCAACCCTGTTTGTCATGTCACTCCATGAGCCTTTTGCTCTGAGATCTTTCATCTTTCTTTAATTCTGATAAATATATTTTTATTATTTCTTCTAGTATATTTTTTCTGCTTCAGGTTCACCTTTTATCCATCTCCTACCATTTTTACTTTTCATATCTCTTAGCTTTTTTTCCCCCTTCTTTTTGCCTTCTAGGAGGGTTTTCATACACATCAGCTCTATTTCATGCTTTTGTCTCCTCTGAGGGTGGCCTTCGTTTCTACTTTTTTATTTCTCATCTGTAACATTTTCACTTGTTCTTTATTACAACTTTGTGTTATAGCTGAACATAACCAAAATTTTCTCTTTTGGGTTGCTTCCCTGGTGGATCAGACAGTAAAGAGTCTGCCTGAAGTGCAGGAGACCTGGGTTTGACTCCTGGGTTAGTGTTGCAGAAACCAGTACTCGAGAAACCAAGCACCACACTCGGAGAGTTGGAAAACTCAGGTTTATTATGCCGGTGGGCCCAGAGGAGTTAACACTCCAAGCTCTGAGCCCTGAACAAAGGGATTACAGAGTTTTTATAAACAGACTGTATTGGGCAACACTAGCTGTTAACAGACTGGTTTAAACTAAGGGGTTTTGATCACTGTGGCTTTGTAATAGAGCCTGAAGTCAGGCAGGTTGATTCCTCCAGTTCCATTCTTCTTTCTCAAGATTGCTTTGGCTATTCAATGTTTTTTATATTTCCATACAAATTGTGAAATTATTTGTTCTAGTTCTGTAAAAAAAAAATACCGTTGGTAGCTTGATAGGGATTGCATTGAATCTATAGATTGCTTTGGGTAGTATACTCATTTTCACAGTATTAATTCTTCCAATCCATGAACACGGTGTGTTTCTCCATCTATTTGTGTCCTCTTTGATTTTTTTTATCAGTGTTTTATAGTTTTCTATACATAGATCTTTTGTTTCTTTAGGTAGATATACTCCTAAGTATTTTTTCTTTTTGTTGCAATGGTGAATGGTATTGTTTCCTTAATTTCCCTTTCTGTTTTCTCATTGTTAGTGTATAGGAATGCAAGGGATTTCTGTGTGTTAATTTTATATTCTGCAACTTTACTATATTCATTGATTAGTTCTAGTAATTTTCTGGTAGAGTCTTTAGGGTTTTCTATGTAGAGGATCATGTCATCTGCAAACAGTGAGAGTTTCACTTCTTCTTTTCCAATCTGGATTCCTTTTATTTCTTTTTCTGTTCTGATTGCTGTGGCCAACACTTCCAAAACTATGTTGAATAGTAGTGGTGAGAGTGGGCACCCTTGTCTTGTTCCTGACTTTAGGGGAAATGCTTTCAAATTTTCACCATTGAGGATAATGTTTGCTGTGGATTTGTCATAAATAGCTTTTATTATGTTGAGGTATGTTCCTTCTATTCCTGCTTTCTGGAGAGTTTTTATCATAAATGGATGTTGAATTTTGTCAAAGGCTTTCTCTGCATCTATTGAGATAATCATATGGTTTTTATGTTTCAACTGGTTAATGTGGTGTATTACAGTCATAAGTCATCAAGACAGTATGGTACTGGCACAAAGACAGAAATATAGATGAATGGATCAAAATAGGAAACCCAGAGATTAACCCATGTACCTATGGACACCTTATCTTTGACAAAGGAGGCAAGAATATACAATGGAAAAAAGACAACCTCTTTAACAAGTGGTGCTGGGAAAACTGGTCAACCACTTGTAAAAGAGTGAAACTAGAACACTTTCTAACACCATACACAAAAATAAACTCAAAATGGATCAAAGATCTAAATGTAAGACCAGAAACTATAAAACTCCTAGAGGAGAACATAGGCAAAACACTCTCTGACATAAATCACAACAAGATCCTCTATGACCCACCTCCCAGAATATTAGAAATAAAAGCAAAAATAAGCAAATGGGACCTAATTAAACTTAAAAGCTTCTGCACAACAAAGGAAACTATAAGCAAGGTGAAAAGACAGTCTTCAGAATGGGAGAAAATAATAGCAAACGAAGCAACAGACAAAGGATTAATCTAAAAAATATACAAGCAACTCCTGCAGCTCAATTCCAGAAAAATAAATGACTCAATCAAAAAATGGGCCAAAGAACTAAACAGACATTTCTCCAAAGAAGAAATACAGATGGCTAACTGTTCTACCCGTAGTCCAAGTCCCGGGTCGGAAAAGAAGACTCCTCGAAACAATGCAACTTGCAATAGGGGAATTTATTACTGACTCGAGTCAGGGCCTCTCGCCCTCACCAAGGGTGTGAGGACGAAAAGGCCCCAAGCCCCAGGTCTCTCAGGTATTTATTAGGTCAAAAAAAGCAGCAGGTAGTTGGCACAAGCGGATTGGTTACACAGCGGGTAGTTGGCGCAAGCGGATTGGTTACACCGTTGCAAGGCAATTTTTGTTGGCCCAATCTTTCGTGGGCTTTCAGCTTTCCCCTGATAGGTTCCCTTTTTCTTGTTAGGCACATGTTGATTGGCTAGCTCTAGGTGGCCTGATAATTATGTTACCCTGGGAAACCAGGCCCACTCCTAATCTAGGCTGCCTGTCATGGCGTTAGCCGTGACAGCCTCACACTAACAAACACATGAAAAGATGCTGAACATCACTCATTATCAGAGAAATGCAAATCAAAACCACAGTGGGGTACCACTACACACCAGTCAGAATGGCTGCTATCCAAAAGTCTACAAGCAATAAATAAATGCAGGAGAGGGTGTGGAGAAAAGGGAACCCTCTTACACTGTAGGTGTGAATGCAAACTAGTACAGCCACTATGGAGAACAGTGTGAAGATTCCTTAAAAAACTGGAAATAGAACTGCCATATGACCCAGCAATCCCACTCGTGGGCATACACACTGAGGAAACTAGATCTGAAAGAGACACGTGTACCCCAGTGTTCATCGCAGCACTGTTTATAACAGCCAGGACATGGAAGCAACCTAGATGCCCATCAGCAGACGAATGGATAAGAAAGCTATGGTACATATACACAATGGAATATTACTCAGCCATTAAAAAGAAAACATTTGAATCAGTTCTAATGAGATGGATGAAACTGGAGCCCATTATACAGAGTGAAGTAAGCCAGAAAGATAAACACCAATACAGTATACTAATGCATATATATGGAATATAAAAAGATGGTAACAATAACCCTATATGCAGGACAGAAAAAGAGACACAGATGTAAAGAACAGACTTTTGGACTCTCTGGGAGAAGGCGAGAGTAGGGTGATCTGAGAGATAGTATTGAAACATGTATATTATCAAGTGTGAAACAGATCACCAGGCCAGGTTGGATGCATGAGACAAATGCTCAGGGCTGGTGCACTGGGAAGACCCAGAGGGATGGGATGGGGAGGGAGGTGGGAGGGGGATCAGGATGGGGAACACGTGTAAATCCATGGCTGATTCATGTCAATGTATGGCAAAAACCACTACAATAATTAGCCTCTAACTAATAAAAATAAATGAAAAAAAAATATTGTGCCACTTCAAAAAATAAATAAATAAACTAAGGGGTTTCACGCACATGGGAACAGTGGTCAAAATGGGGAGGGGGATGCCTGACCTGGGCAGGCATGATTAAGCAGGTTTGTAGGGGCTGGGCAATTACAAAAATCAGGACAAGGGTGAGTGAGATAAAATTCAGTTCCTAGTATTGCAAATCCCCACTTTTTGAAACTACATGATCTACGTAATCTAGACTTTGCAGGGGGCAAGCTGAGTTACAGATGCAGAAGGAGAAGGAAGTTATGTAAAATTTTAACTTTTCCTCTTCACTGGGGAGATCTCCTGGAGGAGGAAATGGCAACCCACTCCAGTATTCTTGCCTGGAGAATCCTATGGACTGAGGAGCCCAACAGGCTACAGTCCATGGGGTCACAAAGAGTTGTGCCGGGGTCCAGCCCAAGCGGGTCCAGGAGTACTTAAGGAATGAGTGGTGTTGTCAAGGAAGGACACACACAGAAGGTCGCGTGGAAGAAAAGGTTCTTTATTTTTAGGACAGCTCAGTTTTTATACAATTGTTTTTCTTGCCTCCCCCTTACCATCACCCCTGTTATATCAGATGTTGGTGTCATACTCCTGTCAACATTTTCCCTCATATCTTTCCCAATGACTTCATCTGGAACAATCCTGATTACAGGGTTTTTTCCTTGAATGTCCCGTACACAGTGTTGCCTCAACGGCCTAACATTTTCACTCTGACAAAAACAATGCTCCATAGATTCCAGATATAGTATGAAATCTTTGGACAATAAAACAATACATGGGAAGGGTTATGAAAAACATGTTTGACATTTCTGAGAATAGTACCATGTGAAAACCCTGATATTTTTCTTTACCTAAGACCACAAAATCTCAGTCTACAATATTTAACTATGAAGCAACAAAACACCTCTATTAATATTGAGGTATTGGCAGTGTGGCTGGTTAATATAAATCTTCTATTGAAATCCTATGTTACACATTTTCTAATTCTACAAAAATACCTGTAATGTTCTATGTTTATTAAGGGAATGGAAACAGTGAACAAATAGCAGTACTGAAATAGCAACAATGAAAACCCTCTCAACCAAGGAGCAAGTAAACTGAAGCAGTACATCTGCTTCTGATTCTAAATCTCTTTACTCTTTTCTAATCTGGAATATCTTAATCTACTAAGCAAGCAGCTGATCTATACCTGTGGCCTTTTCCTTATTTCTGCCCATGGCCATACCTTCGGCTTGGGCACAGATCGTTGGGCTTGGTGACGATGGTCATGTCCTGGGCAGGAGCAATCATGAGCGTTTCTATACTATGGAAAACTACACTGACCAAATCCATGGCTACACACCACCCTTTCATATCTATTTGTCCAAAGAGGAGGATCTGTGAGATATCTAAATAAACCTTTCATTCCTGGTTGTTCATAAGGCTCTCAGTGACCTGGAGGCATGGTGGGTCTAGGCTTTGGGGGATAATTCCTGATAGGCTTGGGTTATTCCAGGGAGGCCTGATTACTACATATTACATTTCCAAGATTTAGTAGAAAGCACAATAACAGTAAGACAGAAAGAGAAAGGGGACAAACTGGGCTCCTCTCTCGTCTTGTGACCTTGTCCCGGCCTGGGCGCGTCCCGGCGGCTCCGGATGGAGTTGGATACAACTGAGTAACTAACACTTTCTCTTTTAGAGTATATTTACTATGTTACTTAAAACAGAGCTCTGGGACAACCTAGAGAGGTGGGATGGGGTGGGAGGTAGGAGGGAGGTTCAAGAGGGAGGGGACATATCTATACCTATGGCTGATTCATGTTGATGTATGGCAGAAACCATCACAATATTGTAATTATCCTCTAATTAAAAATAAATAAATTTAAAAAGAAAAAAGTATAATCAGAAGAAAAATGTGTAAAAAAAAAATTTGGCTCCACATGATCCAACAATTTTGCTTCAAACAATAGTTTGGATGGTGGTCAAGGGGTCGTGTTTCTTCTTTGTTCATCTTGGGAGTCTGGTTGTTTCTGCCCGGGTATGCATGTTCTGTTGGGGTCTGCGATGTTTTATGAGCAAGTGCTAAAGACCAGGCTCTGGTTGGTGTCTCCCTAGAGAAGTTAGGGAGGTGTCGGGGGAAGGATATTCCCCGAGAAGGAGTATCACAATGAGTAACCCTCATTATCTGATACTGGGTTGGCCAAAAAGTTTTTTGAGTTTTCAAAACATCTTACAGAAAAACCCAAATGAATTTTTGGCCAACCCAATACTTGGCAGCTTGTTCATTGTTCACTTTATTTTATTGATTTATTTTAAATTTATTTTTGGCTGCACTGGGTCTTTGTTGCTGAATTTGAGCTTTCAGCATCACGGCAAATGGGGGCAGCTACTCTCTAGTTGCGGTGCATGGGCGTTTCACGGTGGTGGCTTTTCCTGTTGTGGAGCATGGGCTTAGTTGTCCCACAGCACAGGGATCTTCCTGGACCAGAGACAGAACCTGTGTCCTCTGCATTGGCAGGCAGATTCTTAACCACTGGACCTGCAGGGAAGCCCTCGATGTTCACTTTAAACTCTCAGAAAGAATAGTCTGGGGATGAAAGCAGCCTTAGTTTCTAATCCATCACCCCTTAGGGAGGGGTAGTCTCCCCTTAGGGAGGGGAGGACAGAGAAGAGGAGATGCCCTAGGGCAGCTGGTCAACCACCACTCCGCATCCTGAGGCAGGGCCTCCGATCTGCCCTGATTGTGTCCTACACAAGGCACCTGTGGCCTGGCTGCTGCCACTGAAATCATATTAAAAGGTGGGTGGGGAGCATGGGACCCTCAAGGCAAAATGCAGGAGAGGTGGGCACAGAGCATCAGGGAGCTTCTAAGAGGAACCAGTCACATTATATTGGTTAATCCAGGTAGTGGAACATAAGGATGTGTTATACTGTTTATCTCTATACTCCAAACATGGGGAAAGTCCCTGGTGGTTCAGTGGTAAAGAATCCACCTGTCAGTGCAGGAGACACAGGTTTGATCCCTGGGTCAGGAAGATCTTCTGGAGGAAGAAACGGCAACCCACTCAAGTATTCTTGCCTGGAGAATTCCATGGAGAGAGGAGCCTGGCAGCTTACAGTCCATAGAGTCACAGAGAGTCAAACATGACTGAGCAACAACACAACGAATACTCCAAACATACTTCATTAAAAATCTCTTATCTATACTTGGTACTTAACTTTAAGAGAGAAGAAATACCATCAAAACTCTATGAACAGGTATAAGTAGGATTTATCTTTCAATCAAGCTAAGTAAGGGTTACAGAGTTTCTTTCTAGGGGGACTGTTTATTTTGTTCCCTATATGGCACTAGTAACACTTAAAACATCTTAGGATTTCAGATTTGTGGGGTTTTTTGTTTTTGTTTTTTTTGGGAAAGACATATCTGCCCTCAAGACCTACTATTTAGATATTTGATCAGTATGCATTTGCTTTTTACTAATGGGAAAGGCTATTCACCTAACAACTAACACATATTAAGAGCTTAGCATCTATCAGGCGTTATTCTACACACTAGGAATACAGCAATAAACAAAGGCCCTGCCTTCATGGAGTCTCCATCTTTATGAGGTAAGCATGACAATAAGCAGACAAGGAAACATATCTGTGGGTGGAGATACATGACATACAGAGAAGTAAAGCCAAGACAGACACGGAAGGCCAGGGCCAGGTGAGACGATGCCATGTTAAATAAAGTCATTAGGGGAGACCTCACAGCTAACATGACACTGGTCAGGAGGAGCTCATGCAGGTAACAGGGAGTGTTCTTACAGAGGATACAGCCTGTGCAAAGGTCCTGGGGTAGGGGCATGGCCTGGTGTGATGGGAATAGCAAGCCAGGAGGACATGAAAGGAGAGAGTGGATGGCATAGGGTAGGGGCTTCCCAGGGCCAGAGGCTGAGGCACCAGGTGCTTCAGGACTTCACCACCACGGTGGGGACTTAGCCGTGAACTAAGAGCAACATACACAACACAGGGAAGGCTCTGACCAGAAGGATCTGACTTACAGTTTAAGGAGACCACTGTGGCTGCTGTGGACATGAACTTGAGACAGCCACTCAGTACTGTTCTTTTCCTGTTCTGAGCCCCTATATTTAAATGAAATGATGGCTCAGTCATTCAGAGTAACCACTAGAGTCTGAGACCACGAAGTCACCAACTCCCTACTTCACGGTTTTCATTCAGCTGAGAGGAGAGTAACTTACTGCCCCCTCCACAAATGTCCACACAGACCCATCTCTGAAGCATCCCTTGCTCTGTCACACTCCAATTATTTATATGCATGCCAGTGATCCCCACTAAGCTGTGAGCTTCTTTAGGGACACAAAGAGTGGATATATGTATATGTACAACTGATTCACTTTGCTGCTCAGGAAACGAACACAACGTTGTCAAGCAATTATACACCAATAAAAAATTAATTTAAAAAAATGACCTTAGAGCCTGTTACACAGAGTGAAGTCAGAAAGAGAAAAACAAGTATCATATATTAACACATATATGTGGAATCTAGAAAAATGGTACAGGTGAACCTGTTTGCAGGGCAGGAATAGAGAAGTAGACTTAGAGAACAGACCTGTGGACACAGCGGGGAAAGGAGAGGATGGGACAAACTGGGAGAGTAGCACTGATACATCGGAGAAGGCAATGGCACCCCACTCCGGTATTCTTGCCTGGAGAATCCCATGTACGGAGGAGCCATGGGGTCGCGAAGAGTCAGACATGACTGAGTGACTTCACTTTCACTTTTCACTTTTATGCATTGGAGAAGGAAATGGCAACCCACTCCAGTGTTCTTGCCTGGAGAATCCCAGGGCTGGGGTCACACAGAGTCAGACACGACTTAAGTGACTTAGCAGTAGCAGTAGCACTGATACATAGACCCTGCCATGGGTAAAACAGGGAGCTGATGGGAAGCTGCTGTCTAGCTCAAGGTGCTCTGTGATCACCTCGAAGGGTGGGATGGGGTGGAAGGGAGGTCCAAGAAGGTCGGGATATATGTACACTTTACAGCTGCCTCACGTTGTTGTACAGCAGAAACCAAAACAACATTGTAAAAAAATTATCCTCCAATTAAAAATAATAAAATATTACACCTAAAAAAGACCCCAATGCTGGGAAAAGACTCTGGTGCTAGGAAAGACTGAGGGCAAAAGGAGAAGGGTGCGGCAGAGGATGAGATGTTTTGATGGCATCACTGACTCAATGGACATGACTTTGAGCAAACTCCAGGAGACAGTGGGGGACAGAGCATCCTGGCAGGCCACAGTTCATGGGGTCACAAAGAGCCGGAGACGACTTAATAACTGAACAACACCTAAGAAAATTAATTTTAAAAAAAAGAAAGAAAGACAAGCAAGTCTCTATGGTGCTCACACTCAGAGTTTATTAGCCGGAGTCCCACCTCCATGGAGATACATAGCCAGCCAAGGCACCCAGCTACCATCCTGTTC
This sequence comes from Muntiacus reevesi, assembly GCF_963930625.1. Lineage (NCBI taxonomy): Eukaryota > Metazoa > Chordata > Mammalia > Artiodactyla > Cervidae > Muntiacus > Muntiacus reevesi. The sequence continues at coordinate 23,848,885 of NC_089263.1, read as the reverse complement.
TTGCTTCCAGGGCCAATTCCAGGGCTCCCCTGGGGTGGGGTTTCTGCAAAGCCACTTCAACGCCTGGTTTCCACAGGTACAGAGAGCTCAAGGGAAGGAAGCCCAAACTCAGGGCCCAGTCTTCTCCACAGGGGAGAGGACACAGAAGCCAAATGGGCTGTGCGTCATGGAGCAAAGAGAGAGAGCCCTGAGCTGTGCCTTGGAGAATGGGGCACTTGGGGTTTCTTCTGCTGGCCAGGCCACTGGATGGTGGCCTGCCTGCCCCCCACAGTAGCCAGTCCCTGCCTGGTCAGACCCTTTCTGCATTCACTGTTGCACATATAAGGCAGCTCAATGCCTCCTGCTAACTGGGCTCTATGAGCTCCAGCTGCTGGAGGACAAGGACCAAGCATCTGATTAGAAGGTGAGGTGACAGGGCATCCACCCTGGGTTACACCCACCAGCCTGCAGTGGCCGGAGGGGGCTGCTCTGTCCCGGGTGCAAGGGGCTTGGAAGCAGAGCACCCCAACTAGGAGTGGACCGTCCTGCCGATGGGCCGTTTCTCTGTGAAGAAGCTTTTTAGCAGCAGCACCTGGCTGAAGCTGACCACAAACAGGGCAATGGTCTCGCCGATGGACCAGTAAGAGACTCGGCTGTTGAGGTCTTCTGCGCGGGCCCGGTCCTGTGCCTCCCGGAGCCGGTAATGCTTCTGGGAGTCGATCACCGTTTTCAGAGCCTCATGGATGGTCACACAGGCAGACTCCATCTGGGCGGGAAGAGAAAAGCGGTCGTTGCTGACCTTTAGAAAAGAAGACTGGAAGCTGGCACACACAAAGCAAACTTTGTCATCAACATCCTAGGTGCTACTGAGTGCTAACGATGTGTCTGCCCTAAGGGTCTGACACGGTTTTATTCATAATAAGCCTAACTGAGGTTCAGAAAGGTCAAGTAACTTGTCCAGAGTCACAGAGCTAGGAGATGGCAGAAGTGTGAAAGTGTTAGTCGCATCTCCGTCGTGTCTGACTCTGTGACCCATGGACTGTAGTCCTCCAGGCTTCTCTGTCCATGGGATTCTCCAGGCAAGAATACTGGAGTGGGTTGCCATTTTCTTCTCCTGGTGATCTTCCCAACCCAGGGATCGAACCTGGGTCTTCCACATTGTAGGCAGATTCTTTATCATCTGAGCCACCAGGAAAGCCAGATATAAACTCAACTGTCAGGGCTGCTCCCAATGCAGAGGACCTGGGCTGAATACCTGGTCGGGGAACTAGGTACCACATGCCACAACTAAGATCTGGCACAGGCAAAAAAATAAATAAATAATATTTAAACTCAGCTGTCCAAGTCCTGAGACTATACTTTCAACCACTGCCCTGTGTTCTTTATTTTTTTTCCTACACTCTTATTTAATACTTACCATATCCCTGACAGACCGGGATCATTACCCCCAGTGCTAAGGAGGGCTGACTGATTGCTTACTGAATATATTAATGAGAAAATTGAGGCTCAGAGAGGCTACGTGACTTGCCCAAGGTCACACAGCAAATTAATGGCAGGGCATGACATAAATTCCATCTGCACTAGACTCCGAATCTACCCTGGTGACTCAGATGGTAAAGAATCTGCCTGCAATGCAGAAGACTCGGGTTCAATTCCTGGGTCAGGAAGATCCCCTGGAGGAGGGAATGGCTACTCATTCCAGTATTCTTGCCTTGGACAGAGGAGCCTGGGGGGCTACAGGCCATGGGGTCGCAAAAAAGTCAGACGTGACTGAGAGACTGACACCTTCACTTTATTTCTGAATCTACCGCTCATTCTATTACAAAACTGCTGCCTACACTTCTAGGCATACATACACATAAATGAAAACACACATTTCTCATGTACATAGACCTACACACACATAAAAATGAGGGCAAAGACACAGACATGTGTGTCCGTCAGCACAGACAAATGCATACACTCACATGTAACATGTGTTACTTCACAACTTCCTTTACTTGCTAAACTACTATGTGCAGCTGGCAGAGTTTTGACTATCTCCCCACCACCACTACCAAGGTCCCTGCTCTAACCCCAGGAAGCTGTGAATACAATGAGCTGTGACTATGACAATTATATGTCACAGCTGAGACTGTCCAGGGGGCCTGAGAGCCCCTCAAAACAAGGAGCTTTCTCAAGCTGACAGCTGAAGAAGTCAGAGAGGCTGGACACAAGAGAATGCTGGCTCTGAAGATGGAGAAGGTCACATGCAAGGAGCAGAGAAAGAACTCTAAGAGCAGAGAGCATGACAGCCAGCTGCAAGGAACTCAATTCTGCCAACCACCTGATTGAGTGTGAGATGCCCCGGAGTCTCCAGAGGACAGCCCAAACCCACCAGGACCTTGATTTCAGCCCTGAGAACTTGAGCGAAGCCTCTAGAACTGTGAGATAATAAATGGCTATTATTTTCAGCCATTTGTAGTAATTACTGACTCAGCAATGGAAAACTAAGACATTATGCCTGTGAAAGAACATGTGTCCTTACTAGGAAACCTCTAAAACATCATTTCATTCAAAACCTAGAGAATTCTATATGGACAATGGGTTCATGTACTACAGAAGTTCATAAGCACCCAACAGACAACTGCTTCCCAAACTGGAAAGGTGAACACTTCATAAAGTTCAAGATAAGAAGCTAGAAGCTAGGGCTTTCCCTGGTGGTCCTGTGGCTAAGACTTAGTGCTTACAATGCAGGGAGCCCGGGTTCTATCCCTGGTCAGGGAACTAGATCCAACATGCTGAAACTAAAGATCCTTTTTGCTGTAACTAAGACCCAGCACAGTCAAAGAAATCTTTTTTTTTTTTTTTAAGACGAGTGGCTCTGGGAGACATTTAGAGACTTGGTAACAAGTCCCTAAAAATCAGTGGGATGAAATCAGTGGGATGGACAGAGATACACATATATATGTGTATACTTGCATATGAATGGCCATGTGTATATGCATGCATATGCATGTGTACATATATGCACACACAGGTTCAATATGTACAAATCCACATTTTGTTTTTTAAATACAAGGGAAGGGCTCCTTGGCTTTCCAGGCAAGAATTCCATCCTGTGTTTACTTCCATCACACACTCATTCAGAAACTCAAGGTGTACATTTCACTCACTTGAACTGGGTGCTCCTAGGACACCTGGGCCCTGGCCCGAGCATTCAGCAGTACAGATTGATACCTCCAGCCTCCTCCCAGAGTCACTGGAGAAGGAGTGAGGTTGGGGTTGGCAGGGAGGAAGAGAGACAGAGGAGGACACAGAAATCACAGGTGCAGACATCCCGGGTAGAGGACATGTCACATGTGCCATGGAAGGCATAGTTTCAGAGGCTTGGCTCGCATGTCACCGGCCAGAACAGCACCACGAGTCTCTGAAGAGGGCCTGAGGCCTTTACAGGAACAACCTCAGACCCGATCAGTGATGGGAAGGAGGTCAGTCCTTAGAGGTAACAGAGCAAGAGATGGTGTTCTACAGTCTTCCTGGAGTCTGGAACCAGCAGGCCCCCAGAGACCGAGAGCAACATGACACCAAGATCCACAGACACTGGGAGCAGTCCCTTACCGAAGGAACATCCCTCCTCCCCTTCCTCAGGGACCTGCCGTTGCCGTTTGCCTAAGACACCAATTCTGCTTGTTCCCACAAAGTTTCAGTTAGACAACCTAGCCAGCTTGCTTCCTGCCCAGCAGGAAGCCAGCAGAGGCCCTGTGGTTGCCAACAGCTCTGTTTGCCCAGGGTCAGGGGTCCCCAGCTCTCCCAGAGTGTGATTTTCACTTTGCTGAGACCTCCAGCCCTGCTAGTTTCCAGTGTCCTGAAGCCTCACGGGGATGGTGGGCACTACTCCATCCCAACAAGTGGTCTCTGGAGACACTCTGATCAAACCTTCCGCTCCTAGGACCATCCCTTTCCTGCATCCCATGCCCACTCCCATCCTATCTCCACCACCTGCTGGTGCCCAGGTCTTCATTCTGTAACTGTCAGGAAATTCACTCAGCTTCACCTCTTCAGGGCCTCCACAGATAAAAGGAAGTTCCCTACATATGATCCTTCAAGTTGCAAACTTTCAAAGATGCAAATGTGCATGCTATCAACGTCTGGCATGACAGTGCAGCTTACCCTCCATCTCCTATTGCTGATGACTCTTCAGCTCTACTATCTCCCACGTCCACTCCCTCCTCCAGACAGTAACTCTTCTTGCCTGGCATCTTCTTGATGCCAGACCCTGTGTACCACCTGTTGTACTGTACTCCTGTACTTTTCAAGGTACTGTACTATAAGATTAAAAATGTTTCCTTTATTTTTTGTGTTTGTTTTTTATGTATCATTTGTGTGAAGAGTATTATAAACATATATAGATGATTGTGTTAGTTGGATACCTAGACCAACTTTGTTGGACTTAGGAACAAACTGGACTTATGAATGCACTCTCAGAACAAAACTTGTTCATATATAGGAGACTTACGGTACTTGGTTCTTCAAATTCTTGAAGAACTCAAAGGCAGTGTCATGAGAGTTGGCCTCAGAGTAGAGTCAGGGAAACTTTCCTTCGACCACCACCGAGGCAGCCCTGGATCTTGCACCTTTGTCAGAAGCCTCCAGTCTCCCCTAGGACCTGCCCAGACTCTCGGGATGCTGGGGGCGCTTCAAGCTTGGCCTCCCTCAGCAGAAATCCTGGCCCACGCCTCTATTAGAAGCCTGACCATTCTGGAACTCAGGGTGAAGACAGTTCCTCCTGCCTGGGACTTGGTCACTCTGGTCCTGTTCTTTCCCCCTGAGGCTGATACTAGTGCCAGAGCACACAGCCTCTGGCTCAGTGCTGACCTGGACGAAGCCTCAGGGGAAGACATGACAGCTGCAGGCAGAGAGGGGATCTGTGCTGAGCAAAGTTAAGATCAGGGCCCAAGAGGAAAGCGATGCCCTGAATACCTGCATCTGCTGTTCTTGCCACCTGGAAGGCCTTTCGTCCTCCCATGCCAGACATGCTCCTGGGCAAGCACTCACACTGTCACTTGTCAGCTAAGACTCTTCCTGTGAAGACTTCCCCAAACCTCCTGGAAGAGACAATTGGTCCCTTCCCTGAGAACCCTCACCCTTAAATCACAGCTCTGGGACTTCCCTTGTGGCTTAGTGGTAAAGAAGTTGCCTGCCAATGCAGGAGATGCGGGTTCAATCCCTGGTCTGGGAAGATCCCACATGCCACAGGGCAAACTAAGCCTGTGTGCCACAACTATTGAGCCTGTGCTCTAGAGCCCAGGAGCTGCAACTACCGAAGCCCACTTGCCCTAGAGCCCATGCTCTGCAACGAGAGAAGCCATTGCATTGAGAAGCTTGTGTACCGCAACCAGAGTAGCCTCCTGCTCGCTGCAACTAGAGAAAAGACCGAGCAGCAATTAAGACACAGCACACCAAAAAGAAATAAATAAACACAATTATTAAAAAGAAAAAACACAGCTCTGATCACAGCATCCTCCGGACACAAGTGCAGATGGAGCACATGCCCAGCATTAGCAAGTGAGCGTTGTAAGAGGCAGACACAAAGAGAACCCTGCTCGATCAGGGAGAGGGGCCAGAGGTACAGAAGTAGAAGGAAATGTCTCTTCTGCATCTGGGCAGAAGGAAGGATGAGGTCCCCAGATGCAGAAGCAGCAAGTGCAATCTCTCCTGCAACAAAACGCAACTCTGAGGCTCCAGGAAAGAATATCTCTACTGCCCTAACCCACATAGCCTATTCTCTACTGACTAAAGGGCCATACAGTCAAAGCTATGGTTCTTCCAGTAGTGATGTTCAGATGTGAGAGTTGGATCATAAAGAAGGCTGAGCACCGAAGAACTGATGCTTTCGAATTGTGGTGCTGGAGAAGATTCTTGAGAGTTCCTAGGACAGTGTGTGCTCAGTCAACCCTAAAGGAAATCAACCGCGAATATTCATTGGAAGGATTGATGCTAAAGTTGAAGCTCCAATCCTTTGGCCACCTAATGCAAAGAGCCAACTCACAGGAAAAGACTCTGATGCTGGGAAAGACTGAGGGCAGGAGAAGGGGGAGACAGATGATGAGATGGTTGGATGCATCACTGAGTCAATGGACATGAGTTTGAGCAAACTCTGGGAGATGGTGAGGGACAGGGAAGACTGGCATATGCAGTCTATGAGGTTGCAAAGAGTCACACACAATTGAGCAACTGAACAACTGCACTAATCCACAAAGCCTTTTCTCTACTGGTTTCTTTTCCACAGTTTCAAGAGGCAAATCTCTCAGCTCAGGTGGCGACGGTGATGAAGAATCTATCTGCCAAAGCTGTCAAAGGAGGAGACGTGGGTTTGATCCTGGGTTAGAAAGATTCCCTGGAGGAGGAACTGGCAACCTGCTCCAGTATTCTTGCCTGGAGAATCCCATGGACAGAGCCTGGTGGGCTATAGTCCGTGTGGAGGCAAAGAGTCGGACGTGACTGAGCAACTGAGCATACACACAGCTCCTGGAAACTTACAAAATCTTCAGAACAGAAGCTATTTCATCAACGACCAACAGAACTCTTGAGAGGACAGGTTGTGAAAGCTCTTACACATAAAGAAACACCCTAGGCTGGACTGTCTACCAGCACTCATGCTGCCAAGTTCAAATGTAATGAGGTCCAGCAGAACTCTCCACGCATTTGCACCAGCCACGTGGGACTACTGAGCACTAGACAGATGTGTTGCTACAGAGCAAACAAGGAAGTGAATTTTAATTTAACATTAATGTCAATAGCCCTAAGCAGACAATGTTTACTGATTGCACACTGCAGTACTAACCTCCAGCTGCTCAGAGAATAAACCCATCATCAAAGCCACAGAGGAACGGAGCCTGTGGTCACTTTGGAGGGCAGCCCAGAAGGTGACCTGGTCTCACCACAGACTCAGATGCTCTGGCTTCGGTTCTGGGACAGGTGCGGCCACAGATGGTCATTCTTGTCTTGGGGGCTTTCCTGGGTCCTGCCACTCAGTCGCTCGACAAATATTTCGTGAGCTCCGATTCTGTGCCACACTCCATGCACCGGGGCAGTGAGGGCCCAGGGGTAAATAACACAAGAGTTCCAGCCTGAGTCTGGGTATGGGAGGGAGGAGCTTGAACAGCAGGAGGGAGTGATGGAGGAGGCTGAGGTTGAATTATAGTTAACCGTGAGAGCCACGGGTGACACAGAGGACTATCTGTCCTCCAAAAGTGTCACCATTTCTCTGTCAGGATGTGGAGCTGTCACTAGGAGTCAACTGCCTAACAGGACTGTATATGCCAGCCTTCCTTCCATCCATTCAGACTGTCCACAAGACTATTTCTCAACAATGAGATATGAGCAGGGGGAATGGTGTCACTTCTGAGCCAGGGCTTTTAAGAAGCAGGTGGTGCTTTCTCATTCTCCCCATTTTTTGGTGGCAAGAAACATAGGACTCTGAAGCCCTAAGGGACAGTGGAAAGATGACCAGAAAGGAGCCTGGCTTCCTAAGTCACTCCATGGAGAAGAGTCCTCCACCCCCACCCCCACTCTCCAGATTATTGTTTGAGTGAGAATCAAAATTTCCATTGTGTTAAGCCATTGATATTTGGGATTTACTTGTGATAGCAGCTTGTGTTACCTTAACTGATACACCATACAAAGCAGGACTTTGTCTTTCTGGTGCAGATGTATTGAAAGAGCAGAGAGGCACATACTGTGTGTGCTTTGAGAGTGGTGCTGTGTCAGACTAAATGGGAACGTGGGAATACCAGAGGAAAGTACTGCAGGGACACCATTAAAGAATGGAGAGGAAGACCAGAAGGGGAACATAAGGTCTTCTAGGACTAGATGTGAACACAGGGGCAGAACGAATACTGTGACTTCAGACTGGGAGGTGGGTGGCTGGTGACTGCTCATCAGCCAAGACCAGGACAGACAAGGAGGAACAGACTGGGGGTGGGGGGTGGGAAGAGGGGGTTCATCTCAGACTCTTGGGGCTGATGTCCACTCACCTGGGTGAGAGCTGTGACTCTGTTCCCCATGTCTGGGAGAATGGGGGGCTCATCGCCCACTTGAAAGTCAAAGTAGACGGTTTTGTGAGAGAAGGTGGAAAACTCATTACTGAAGCAAAACTGATACACGCCCTTGACCTCGGCCTTGTGCGTGAAGCTGTCATACTGTTTCTTGGTTTCACTGTAGATGATGTTCCCCAGGGGGTCTTTCACAAAGCAGTCGACATCGTAGTGGCCTCCAGTGATGACCTGACAACCATAAAAGAGATCCACAGGCCGTTTTTTATCAGGGGGCAACCACCACTTACCAAATGCCAACCAGGCACTGTGATTGATGTCATGAACATTGTTTTCATTTAGTCTTCACAACCTTCTAAAGCAGGTGCCATGACACTCCCCAATTCACAGAGGATGAGTCTGAGGCTGAGAGAGCTGAAGTGAACTGTTCATGTCACACAGTGTGAAAGCAACAGGGCTAAGACTTGGATCCATGTCTGACTGACTCCAAAAGTTTTGCTCTGCAAGAGTGCAAAGAGTCATGGGATATCCCTAGTGGTTCAGTGGTTAAGATTTTGCCTTCCTGGATACATGATATGTATATAGCTGAGTCCCTAAGTTCACCTGAAACTACCACAACATTGTTAATTGGCTATACTCTAATACAAAATTAAAAGTTTTTTAAAAAAAGACTTTGCTTTCCAATGCAGGGAGTGCAGGTTCAATCCCTGGTGAAGAAGTTAAGATACCACATGCCTAACAGCCAAACAACCAAAACACAAAACAGAAGCAACATTGTAACAAATTCAATAGACTTTAAAAATGGTCCACATCAAAAAAAAAAAAAAAAAAAATCTTAAAAGAAAAAAAGGGTGCAAAGAGCTTAATCCTCCCCACTTTACAGAAGAGGAAACTGAGGCTCTGGAGGTTTATATTATTGCAGATGAAATGCAAGAGAAAGGTGAATACAGATTGAAGCCTTCACAGAATCAGTGACTACCAGGGGAGTCATTGGTTCAAACTCTTTCACCATAGGGAAGATAAGATCTCCTAAGAGCAGAATCACAGGGATGGCCAAAGACTAGAACTAAGGTCCATCAAAGAACACAGCCAAAGGCCTCCAACTGCTTCCAGACATTAATATTTCCTTTCCTTCCATTAAAAAATGGAAGAATTTGCTTTGTGATCAGTGAGATTCCTAATGCTGGACATGTATAGACTTATGCTGAACCCATAACAGGGGTTTCTGACCTAGCACAGACCTGATGACTTCTCAGGCCCCTCTAGCCTCACAACAATCTTTCTGTTTTCAAATACTTATTTATGTATTTATTTATTGGGCTGTATCGTGTCTTCATTGCATCCCACAGGATCTTTCGTTGTGGCACACAGGATTAGTTGCTCTGCAACATGTAGGATCTTACTTTCCTGACCAGGGATTGAACCCATGTCCCCTACACTGCAAGGCAGATTCTTAACCACTGGACCACCAGTGAAGTCCCACAAGGATCATTTTTTTTTTTTGACGACTGTATCGGGGTGACCTGTTTATCCAGCTGCAGTTTGCACACTGTCCACAAATGTGAAAGTAACCAGATGAATGATTCAGAGGCCAGGACACATGATGCTGTCCCCATGCACAGCCTCTTTTAGTGGTTTTGGTCAGAAAGGGCCCATCAAACTACCTACCCTCCCTTTTGCTGCCCGTGCCACCTCCCCTCTGTAATGCCTGCCAGTATGTGTCCATGATCAGACGCCTGTCTGGATATCTGGGTAGGATTGCCTAAACTCAGATCTGCAGCTCTCTCACTCAAGAACTACCTGCTCCCTACCGCGCCCCTCACCCCACCACACCACACCCCAACAGCGAGCCATGAGAACTCTCACATCAGCCAAGAGTGCAGGAACTTGGAGATTTTCTGAGCCATATGGCAGCAGCCACAACACCACTCCTTGTAAACACTGCCAGGCTCAAAGCCTGCGCGGACTCCTTTCCAAAGCACCCTCGCTCCCCCTAACTATGACTTCAAACGCTGGAGAGAGGGGAAAAAACAAAACCACGAACCCATTTCTTCTCGCTGCCATTTTTCAATATAGGCGGGGACGAAGCTGTCCAAAAAACGTTGGGACAGAGAGCCTGGTGCCAGAGATGGCGTTCTGTAGAGTCAACGCGCTCTCAGGTCATTCAGGGCATCTCAGCAGGAAGCCAGAGTAGCCCCGGGCATCCCCGTCCTGGGCATGCACCTGCGGTGCTACCTCCCTGGCTAGTCGGCCCGTCTCGGGTGGGCTCTGACTTCCTCGTCTCTGGTTATTCCCGCCCCATTCTGCAGCCTCTTTGGCTAATTCCAGCCACTACAGCCGGGGGCGCACTAGTGACCACTGAAGACCTGAAAGCGGGAGAGAGAGGAGGCGCCTAGGGCTCACCTGGTAGTCTAGGGAGAACTTCACGCCCTGCTCCACCTCCTCGTGGAAGCACTGCCTGGCGTTGTCCGGCAGTTCGAAGGTGAGCTCGGCGCCCCGCGGCCGCTCCGCCTGGAGCAGCAGCAGTAGCAGCAGCGGCAGCACGGAGGCTGAGCGCGGGACCACGCCACCCATGATGCTTCCGGTCCAGTCCCGCGGGCCGCGGCTCGGGCGTGCGCTCCGCACGGGCGGGGCGGCAGCTGCGGGACCCAGAGAAGGTGCAGCACAGACGTGGCGCGACCCGGCGCCGCGCTTCCGGGAGAAAGGGCCCGCGCGGTTCAGAGCGCAGCCGCGCGTCCGGGGGTGGGCCCGGGACTCCGGCCAGGGAGTACCGCTGCGCCTGCGCGCTGGCTGGGCTGGTGAAGGGGGCGCTCCCCCTTCGCTGCCCCGCCCCGCTTTCCTGCTGAAGCGTCTCCGCGAAGGGGAGGCGGGGTCCCCACCGCCAGCGCGCATCACCCCAAAGCGCCCACTACTTGCATCCCCAACAGGGGTGTTTCTGCACCCTCTGGGTCCCGCAGGGTTGAGTGTTTCCCGGAGTCGGCCCAGGTCCACGCAGTCCATACTGTCTGGCTGCAGGAGCGCAAAGGTTTTCCAGGGTACATTCTGGTTTTGACTGGTAGACTTAAATTGAAGAAAGTAGGGAAAACCACTAGACCATTTAGGTATGACCTAAATCAAATCCCTTATGTCTATACAGTGGAAGTGAGAAATAGATTTAAGGGACTAGATCTGACAGAGTGCCTGATGAACTACGGACGGAGGTTCGTGACATTGTACAGGAGACAGGGATCAAGACCATCCCCATGGAAAAGAAATGCCAAAAGGCAAAATGGTTGTCTGAGGAGGCCTTACAAATAGCTGTGAAGAGAAGAGAAAAGCAAAGGAGAAAAGGAAAGATATTCCCATTTGAATGGAGAGTTCCAAAGAATAGCAAGGAGAGATAAGAAAGCCTTCCTCAGCGATCCATGCAAAGAAATAGAGGAAAACAACAGAATGGGAAAGACTAGAGATCTTTTCAAGAAAATTAAAGATATCAAGGGAACATTTCATGCAAAGATGGGTTTGATAAAGGACAGAAATGGTATGGACCTAACAGAAGCAGAAGATATTAAGAAGAAGTGACAGAATAACTGTACAAAAAAGATCTTCATGACCCAGATAATCACCATGGTGTGATCACTCACCTAGAGCCAGACATCCTGGAATGTGAAGTCAAGTGGGCCTTAGAAACCATCACTACGAACAAAGCTAGTGGAGGTGATGGAATTCCTGTTGAGCTATTTCAAATCCTGAAAGATGATGCTGTGAAAGTGCTGCACTCAGTATGCCAGCAAATTTGGAAAACTCAGCAGTGGCCACAGGACTGGAAAAGGTCAATTTTCATTCCAATCCCAAAGAAAGTCAATCCCAAAGAATGTTCAAACTACCTCACAATTGCACTTATCTCACACACTAGTAAAGTAATGCTCAAAATTCTCCAAGCCAGGCTTCAACAATATGTGAACTGTAAACTTCAGATGTTTTAGAAAAGGCAGAGGAACCAGATATCAAGTTGCCAACATCCTCTGGATCATCAAAAAAGCAAGAGAGTTCCAGAAAAATATATATTTCTGCTTTGCTGACTATGCCAAAGTCTTTGACTTTGTGGATCACAATAAACTGTGGAAAATTCTGAAAGAGATGGGCATACCAGACCACCTGACCTGCCTCTTGAGAAATCTATATCCAGGTCAGGAAGCAACAGTTAGGACTGGACATGGAACAACAGACTGGTTCCAAATAGGAAAAGGAGTATATCAAGGCTGTATATTGTCACCCTGTTTATTTAACTTATATGCAGAGTACATCATGAGAAACACTGGGCTGGAAGAAGCACAAGCTGGAATCAAGATTGCCAGGAGAAATATCAATAACCTCAGATATGCAGATAACACCACCCTTATGGCAGAAAATGAAGAGGAACTAAGCTTCTTGATGAAAGTGAAAGAGGAGAGTGAAGAGTTGGCTTAAAGTTCAACATTCAGAAAACTAAGATCATGGCATCTGGTCCCATCACTTCATGGGAAATAGATGAGGAGACAGTGGAAACAGTGTCAGACTTTATTTTTGGGAGCTCCAAAATCACTGCAGATGGTGATTGCAGCCATGACATTAAAAGATGCTTACTCCTTGGAAGGAAAGTTATGACCAACCTAGATAGCATATTAAAAAACAGAGACGTTACTTTGTCAACAAAGGTCCGTCTAGTCAAGACTATGGTTTTTCCAGTAGTCATGTGTGGATGTGAGAGTTGGACTATAAAGAAAGCTGAGTGCCAAAGAATTGATGCTTTTGAACTGTGGTGTTGGAGAAGACTATTGAGAGTCCCTTGGACTGCAAGAAGATCCAACCAGTCCATCCTATCCAGAGTGTTCATTGGAAGGACTGATGTTGAAGCTGAAACTCCAATATTTTGACCACCTGATGCAAAGAGGTAACTCATTGGAAAAGACCCTGATGCTGGGAGGGATTGGGGGCAGGAGGGGAAGGGAACGACAGAGGATGAGATGGTTAGATGGCATCACTGACTCAACAGACATGAGTTTGGGTAAACTCCGGGAGTTGGAGATGGACAGGGAGGCCTGGCATGCTGCAATTCATGAGGTCACAAAGAGTCAGACATGAATCAGTGACTGAACTGTACTGAACTGGAGAAAGTCTCCTGGTCCACAAATGAGTATGCCCAAACTTGATATAACGCAGTAGTTAGGAAGGCTAGATGAAAGAAGAGATGGAAACTCTAAGAACCCAATTAATAACCCTCTTTTTCAGTCCCACCCCCTTCCCAAGGTGAAAAAGGGTGCCACGGGGCAGGAGATGGATGATGAGAGTAAGTAGAAACCCCACAATTACATCTACTCCGGGGAAAATCGACAAGTGTGCTCATACTCAAAGCTTCATGAAGCTTTGTGAGGATGGAAATACAAGTCTCTCGCTCAGGGGTTTCAGGTTTACTTTGGTTGTCAGGATAAGTGGAAGGTTCTTCCGGGACAAAACAATCATTGTTTTCTTTTCTTTTGACTTCTCAAAAGTGCTGGAAGCAGGTAAATTAATTTACTGTCTTATCTATTACCATTGACCTGAGAAGCTATTTTGTATAAACATCACTATAGCGTATTATAGTATACTCAGTCTAATCAGGTAAGACAAAGAGAAAACCCACTGATTTTAGTTTCACTACAAAGTAAAGGGGACTTCCCAGGTGACTCCGTGGTAAAGAATCCACCTGGAATGCAGAAGACTCAGATTTGATCCCTGGGTCAGGAACATTCCCCAGAGGAGGCCATGTCAACCCATTCAGCATTCTTGCCTAGAGAATCCCATGGACAGAAGGTCCTGGAAGGCTACAGTCCATAGGGCCAAAAAGAGTTGGACATGACTAAAGCAACTGAGCACGCAGTAAAGAATTTTTTTCAGAACATTGTTGGTTGACCTGTATCTTGATTTTAGCAAAGACTTTTCCTGACCATATAGGTCTCCACGTAGATAAGACCAACTGTCCTGTCACTGTGTTGCAGGAAGGGGGGACCCCTTTCAGAGCCTGAAACTGGGCTCTTGTCTAACACTCGGAAATGAATTATCCGAGGAGACACATGTGCTGACAAAGCAAGAGATTTTATTGGAAAGGGCACCTGGGTGGAGAGCAGGAGGGTGAGGGAACCCAGGATCACTGCTCTGCCACGTGGCTCGCAGTCTCGGGTTTTATGGTGATGGGATTAGTTTCCGGGTGGTCTTTGGCCAATCATTCTAATTAAGTCTTTCCTGGTGGCGCACGCATCGCTCAGCCAAGATGGATGCTAGCAAGAGGGATTCTGGGAAGTGGACAGACACGCGGTGTCTCCTTTTGACCTTTCCCGAACTCTTCTGGTTGGTGGTGGCTTATTAGTTCTGTGTTCCTTATCAGGATCTCCTGTCATAAAACAACTCATGCAAATGGTTACTATGGTGCCTGGCCAGGGTGGGCGGTTTCAATCAGTGTGCTTCCCCTAACAACTGGACATATTTGGACTTCCCTGGTGGCTCAGACAGTAAAGAATCTGCCTGCAGTGATGGAGACATGGGTTCGATCCCTGGGTTGGGACAATCCCCTGGAGAAGGGAATGGTTACCCCCTCCAGTATTCTTACCTGGGAAATTCCCATGGACAGAGGAGCCTGGTAGGCTACAGTGCATGAGGTCGCAAAGAGTCAGACATGACTAAGTGACTAACACTACTTTTTAAGATGCTAACATATCAATATGTGAAAGCAGTCTGTTGACTGAAACAATGTGCATGCATGATGTAATTGTTAATATTTACTGGCTCTGTACTGGACTTGGCAAGGTGTATAGTGTGCTTTGAGGCTCCTTCCATGGCCCTGTCCTGTTAAACATTATTTTTTAGTAATTGGTAGAAAACATTGACGTAGTAATCATCAAACCTATAGGCACCAAATGGAGAAACATATGACAAATATAAGACAAAGATTACCTTGGCTAGCTCAAAGTATTCAGCCAAGACTAACAAAAAGAAATCTCACCAGGTTAAATGTTAAATCCTAAATTAATTCCAAGAAAACACCTGCATAGTCTCAGGGGTAAGAAACTTTGCTTGGCAGTAGATCAAGTCAGAGTATGTGAAGACAGATAATCAACAGATAGCTGAATATAAGACAATGGAAACAGAGGAACTAAAAAAGAATCCCTGACTTGGGCTGGGTGACTAAAAGAACAGCATTGTTTTAGCACCTATTGTGTGGAAGGTACTATTACTGAAAGGAACTGCCTGTGCTGTAACAGGCAATGATCAGATCATAGCTATTGTTCTAAGAGGGACATTAATAAAATAGGGAGTATAGGAAGTAATTAGGAGGGAAGCGGTATAATAAATTGCTGGGAAGGCTTCTCAAATGAGGTAAAATCAAAAGAAACAGGATTTAACCTGGAAGAGTAGAAAGTAAGAAGGAAGAGAGTATTAGCTTTAAAAGTTTGCATGATAGTGGTTCAGTGGTTAAGATTCCACGCTTCAGGAGGCATGGGTTCGATCCCCTGGTCAGGGAACTAAGATCCCATATACTGCATTATTCATTTGGTCACTGAGTTGCGTCCAGCTCTTTTTTGATCCCGTGGACTGTAGCCCACCAGGCTCCTCTGTCCATGGGATTTCCTAGCAAGAGTACTGGAGTGAGTTGCCATTTCCTCCTCCAGGGGATCTTCCCAACCCAGAAATTGAACTCACATCTCCTGCATTGGCAGGTGAGTTCTTTCCCATTGAGACACTGAGGAAGCCCCCTGTAGGCTTGATGATTTCCTAGATGATATGGCAGGCTCAGGGCAGCCTCCCAAGGTAGCCAAGTCAGAGACAACTTGGCCCTTCTCCCTCTGCCATCCCCACCCACCCCCACTACATCCCAGAATTTGCCCAGTATCACTTTTAACACACTCTGTTGATCAAAGCAAGTCCCAGGGCCAACTCAGATTCAAGGTGAAGAAATGGACTCTGTAGACTTAAAAAGAATATTCACAACCTAAAAGTTGAGAGGTGTGTTTTATTTGGTGGGAATTTTTAGGACTTCAAGCCTGGAGGCAGCATCACAAGAAATTCTGAGAGAACAGCTCCAAGGAGACTGGGGGGCCAGGTTATACAGAAGTTTTTCAACAAAGGGCAGGTAATCAGAACATCAAAGGAAAGAAAGATCAGATATTCCAAGGTAAGGAGTTTAGTACCTTTTTGTGTATGGGAAGATCAGGAATCTGGACTCACTGAAATCATTCCTTTGATGTGTACCTTAGCTATCTAGAGCCAGTATCCTGTGTTTTCTCATCCTGAGCTTCCTCAGGGCTCATCATGGGGCATGGCTGCAGTTTGATGGCTGCTATATGGCAGATATTCTCTCCTTCTTGAGTCCCCTCAGGGCTGACCAGCTCGCCATTGGTGGTGGCTGCATTGGCTGGTGACTATGGCATCCTTGTTTACTAATACAGCAGGAAATGTTCCATTTCTTAACTCCATCCGTCTCTGGATTGGAGGAGCTGCAGAGTCATATTCAAAGGAGGAGCATACTAGGTTGGCAGGAATCTGTGGTCATGACACAATCTACCATAGTACTCAAATTCACTCAGCTTGTTAATGGCTAAGCCAGCAATTGAAACTAGGTCTGCCTGATTCTAAAGGTCACTTGCTTTTCAACACACACACACACACATACACATACACACACACACACACACACACACACACACACACACACACACACAAAACTCTACCCATTCCTTGGGGTTACATCTGTCCTGCATGTTGCATCTGCCATAACTTGGGCAAACCATGAATCTGACATTGAGGTATATTTCAACTCAACATAAGAAATGACTTCCTGACAACTAGAACTTTCCATAAATTGATGAGTAGAGATAATGGATTTTTTTCCTTGCTTAAAATATTAAAGCAGAGACTGTATAAATACCCTGGGATGTTGTAGGGAAGATTCATGAACTGAGTGATGTGTAATGGCTGAGGACCTCCAAGCCTCTTTCAGTCTTTGTGTTCCATGATGTGTGATAGAAGGTTCCAAAATAAGTTAACTTGGAAAACAAAAGCAAAACTACTACCTGTCCACTTTTGCAGCTGACTTCTCTAAAGGCCTCTTAAAACAGTAAGTTAAAAGTGAGAATCTTAATAGATTCAGAAAAAGCATGATAAAGTGTAGTGTCCATTCATGATAAAAAAATAAATAAATAAAAAGAGCCCTGGTATCTCAGCTAGTAAAGAATCCACCTGCAACGCAGGAGACTCCGATTTCCGATTTGATTCCTGTGTCGGAAAGTAAGTTTCCCTGGAAGGGATAGCCTACCCACTCCAGTATTCTTGGGCTTCCCTGGTGGCTCAGATGGTGAAGAATCCACCCTGCAATGCAGGAGACCTGGGTTTGATCCCTGGGTTGGGAAGATCCCCTGGAGGAGGGCATGGCAACCCACTCCAGAATTCTTGCCTGGAGAATCCCCATGGACAGATGAACCTGGCAGGCTATAGTCCATGGGATCACAAAGAGTCAAACACAACTGAGTGACTAAGGACAGCACAGCAGATCAAAAATAATTGATAAATTCCTTAATGTCATAAAATGTCTATTAAAAAATGAGAGCCCACCTCATGGTTAACAAGTAAACCAAAGATTAAAATCTTTCCCTTTGAAACTGGCAGTAAAACGTAAACTATCACCACTGCTATTCAATATTGTTCCAGAAATTCTTGGCAGTAAAATAAGGCAAGATAAGGAAATAAAAGAATCAGAATAGGAAATATGAAAGTCAGAATATGAGGGGCACCTGAGGGAATGTTACCATTGTGACTCTTTGTTGAATTGCACACTTGTATTCTGTATGTGTATTTTATTTCAGAATTTAAAAGGTTTTAAAAGTGTCCTATAAAGACATAGGCTTTATAAAGTGAATCCATCTGTGCCCTGAAGCAGGTTTTTTATTTTATTTTATTTTTAATTGGAAGATAGTTGCTTTACAATGTTGTGTTGCTTCCTGCTGTACATTGAAGTCAATCAGCTGTAAGTATATGTATGTCCCCTCCCTCTTGAACCTTCCTCCCACCTTCCACCTCATCCCACCCCTCCAGATTGTCACAGAGCATCAGGTTAGGCTCCCTGTTTTATACAGCAACTTCTCACTAGCTATCTATTTTACACATGGTGGTTTATATATTTCAATACTACTCTCAATTCATCCCACCCTCTCCTTCCCCGAGTGTCCACAGGTCTGTTCCCTATGTCTGAAGCAGGATTTTTTATTTGTTCCATGCCACAGGAGCACATTACACAACTTGCTCTTAGGATTTTGGAAGAAAATCAGTTTTTATCCATGCCTCATATGTGTAACTGATGGTGAGGAAAGAAAGCAATGTAGTCACTGTGGACTGACTGAGGCAAATAGAAAGTTTGCAAACCACATGCGCTGCCATGGAGCTGTGACCATACCAGATTTTCCCCAGACAAACCAGAGAAAGTGACACATACTGCCCTCCATGGGAGGCCAGTCTGCCTCCCATCACAGCACCCAGAGGGCCAGCTGTCCCCCCTCTTTCTGCCTGTAGGTCCCAAGACATATGGGCATGTGACCCAGGCTCTGCCAACCAGACAGTCTTGCATCCGACCTTGAGGGGGTGTCTAAAGGCATGAGGGTGTCAAAGGTTATTGATGGCAGTGGTAGGATGGAGACTCCTGGGGAGTGAGAACTAGTGCCCAGGAGCAGAAGTTCACCCTAAGAGGAAGCTTACCATGGCATGATTTTGGCAGTGCATTTGGCCACTTAGCCTTTCTTAAGTCTTAACCCCTTTTATAAGTCAATTCCCATTCTTCTCATTGTTTCTATAGAGTTTGAGATTTTTAAACTGAAGTGGAACGGGACTGAATTTTTCATTACCTTTGCACAGCTAGAAAGCTATAGGATTCGACTAAAAGGTCAAGACAGAATAGGAAGGGGACTTTCCTGATGGTCCTGTGGTTAAGAATCTGCCTGCCAATGCAGGGGACATGGGTTCGATCCCTGGTTAGGGAAGATGCCACATGCCATGGGGTAACTAAGCCCGTTCACCACAAATACTGAACCTGCGCTCTAGAGCTGGGGAGCTGCAACTGCTGAGCCCACATGCTGCAACTAAATGAAGTTTAGTTTAACTGCACAGCAATTTAGTTTAGTTGCACAACAATAAAAGCCACTGCAATGAGAAGCCCACACTCTTGCCACAGCTAGAGAAAGCCAGCAAATAACAGAAAAGACCTAGTGCAGTTGAAAATAAATAATCTTTTAAAAGAGGAATAGGAAAGGGAAATTCCACAAAGTACTTATGAAGGCAACACTTAGAGTAAAATAGTCTCTGTATGATTATCAATAGACCACTCTGAAATTATGTGCTGTGGAATCATAGAATCAGGAGAATGCTTTGAAATAGCTTTTGTCAAATTTCTTTGTGTTTATAGTGCAGAAGAGACACATACACTGATCCCACTCCCAGCTCGTTTTCCTCACTTAATATCATGGCCCTACCCAAGGACAAGATAAATGGGAAGATATGTCCCCCATGTGTCCAGAAGAAGAGGAGGACTGAATATAGGTGAGTACTATTCATAGCAGTTGTATTACAGTTCAATAATAATGATAAAAAGCACAAGAAAGACAGTTTCTAGTTAAGGCGGGTTAGATCATTTGAACTTAAGTTCCCCCTGAAGACAACAACTTTAAATGTTTTCTAGAAAGCATCAAAGAACTGACAAGATTGGAAAGAATTATCAAGGGACAACAATCCATTGGAGAGGGAAGTGGTCCCAAATGCTGCTTTTCCCATGAGGGCCTTAGCCAGTTCTGAAAATGTTTAATTTGAATGTTTACAGTCACACAGGGAGAGTGGACTGAAAACAGAGCCTGAAGGAAGGTGTTGGGGGCACATGATGTCACTTTCTAGTTCAGAAACTGCAGGGTATTACACACACCAACCACATGCAATTGGCTTCATGGAAATATCACAGTCCCTCTTGATCCTGATTATCCCAGTGGGTCCTGAGCATCACCTCTGTTCTAGTCTCCATTTGGAACCCACGTGCTCTGACAGTTATTTCCCATTCAGACTTCGCTTGTGTTGTCCATATGCCTGGGAGGCTCTGCCAGCTCTGTTTAGGGACCCTGCTGCTCACACCATCCACAAAACATCTATCGTCTTATGATGAGTCCATGTGGCTGAGCCACAAGTCGCCCAGCTATTTGGTCAGACGTCATTCCAGGTATTTCTGTAACAGATGTTTGGATGAAATTAACGCTGGGGTTGCTGCAGTTTGAATAGAGCCAGTTGCCCTCCAGAATGTGAGTTGACCTCATTGAGTTGGTCAAAGGTCAAATAGACCAAATGGCTGACCTTCCCCTGCACGAGAGGCATTTTCCATCAGACAACTTTAGGACGTGAATTGGAACATCAGCTCTGCTGTTTGTCCAGCCTGCCAGCCCACCCTGCAGGTTTTGGACTTGACCCAAACTTTCACAATTCAATCCCTTATAAGAAAGCCTTAGATAGAGAGAGAGACAGTTCATATATATACTTCATGTATATCATATATGGGCCTCCCAGGTGGCACAGTGGTAAAGAATCTGCCTGTCAATGCAGGAGACACTGGAGAATCCCTGGATCAGGAAGATCCCCTGAAGAAGGAAATGGCAACTCACTCCAGTATTCTTGCCTGGGGAATCCTATGGACAGAGGAGCCTGGCAGGTTCGCAAAGTCACGGAGTCCAAGGGGCCGCAAAGAGTCCGACACGACTGAGCACATGCACACACATCATATATGTCCTATTTATTCCATACCTATATACTATATATAGTATATATAATTCCATGTGTATGTGTGTATAATATCCTATTGGTTCTCCTTCTGTGGAGAACCCGACTAATCACTCCTCTTACAGTCTGTGTTGTCTTACTGTCTCACTTTATATAGTCATTCTTTAATTCTCCTGTATCAGGGGAGCTCCTTATGGGACTTGGCTAAAAACTGAGGTGTAATTGATACATGACAACCCGATGTTTAAAGTGTACAGTTTGATGAGTTTTCACATGTACATGCCTGTGAAATCATCGACATAATCACGACAGTATATCCACCTCCCCCATAGTTTCCTCCTTCCCTTTGTGATCCCTCCCTCTATGCCTGCCCAACCTTCCCATTCATTCCCATAACCACTGATTTGCTTTCTATCTCTACATTCATTAGCATATTCTAGAATTTTATATAGCTGAAATCATACAAAAGCACTGTTTTTAGTAGAGCTTCTTAAACTCAGCACAGTTATTTTAGGATGCATTCATGCTGTTTTGTATGTCATTTGTTTAGTCGATAAGTTGTGTCCGACTCTCTTGTGACCCCATGAACTCCTATATAGCCCACCACGCTCCTCTGTCTGTGGAATTTCTCAGGCAAGAATACTGGAGTGGGTTGCCATTGCCTTCTCCAGGGAATCTTCCCGACCCAGGGATTCTCCAGTGTCTCCTGCATTGGCAGGCAGATTCTTTACCACTGAGCTTCCAGGGAAGCAGTGTATGTCAGTAGTTCATTCCTCTTTATTACTGAGCAGTATGCTAGTCCACATATCCATGGGTTTATTTCTGATCTCCAGCTCTATTGTTCTTTTTCAAAGTTGTATTGGCTGTTAGAGGTCCTTTGCATTTCCAATTGAATTTTGTTTTATTTTTTATATTTTGTTACAATGCAAAGAATCATTAAGGTTGCCAATGGAACTATAGACTTATCAACTGACCTTTTTTTTTGGCTGAGCAGCATGCAGGATCTTAGTTCCCTGAGCAGGAATCAAACCTGAGCCACTGCAGTGGAAGCTCAGAGTCTTAACCGCTGGACTGCGAGGTAAGTCACTCCAAGTGAATTTTAGAATCAGTTTTTTAATTTCTATAAAAATGCCTGCAGAAGTTAGCTTTAACAATACACATGGGCAGCTGATTTTTTACAAAGGCACAAAGGCAATATAGTGGAGAAATGACAGCTTTTCCAACAAATGATGCTTGAAAAATTGGATATTCATATGCAAAAAAAAATACTTGTTTTAAAGAACTTGGATCCATATTTCATACCAAATACCAAAATAATTGAATCATATGCCTAAATTTAAAACAAAAAGGTATAAAACTTTGCAAAATGGAAGAATCGGGGACTTCCCTGGTGGGCCAATGGTTAAGAATCCACCTTCCAATGCAGGGGAACATGGGTTCGATCCCTGGTTGGAGAACTAAGATCCCACATGCTGAGGGGCAACTAAGCCCTCACTCCACAACTAGAGAGCCAACGTGCCAGAAACTAAGCTCATGCAAGTTCTGCTTGAGGGACTCCAACCTTCTGAGCCCCCTATCAATCTTGGGAATGCACTCCCTCCCCCCAGGCAGGCCTTGTCCCTCATCGCCACCCCCTCCCTCACCACTTCTTTTTCTTCTGCACCATGGAGATCCCTCCTAATCTCTTCTTGAAGGAGCTGGAAACAATATTGGCCTCCCTTTCCTGCAGACAGAAGGGGGACAAAGACATGCTGAAAAAAGTCCTTTTCTTTGCCCTCTTTTTTTTTAAAAGATTTTTTTGTCTTAAAAGTCTCAAGATTTTCAAAATTTAAAAATGAGGACCATTTTGAAAGTCTATTGAATTTGTTACAATATTGTTTCTGTTTTATGTTTTGGTTTTTTGGCTGCGAAGCATGTGGGATCTGAGCTCCCTGACCAGGGATCACCACCACATCCCCTGCATTGGAAGGCAGAGTCTTAACCACTGGACCCCCAGGGAAGGCCCCCTTTTTTGTTAACTGTAGTGTAAGCCTGACAGCTGGCTTTTCTTCTGTAATGCAAGTGCCTGACTTTGTTTTTGACGGTTGAGGGCCTCCATCTCAAAAATGGCTTTCTCCATAGACACATTGCCAGCCCCACAGGACTAAATAAAGGATCTGGTCATGCTCCCCCCAACTTTGTTTTAGAGATCTTTGTTGACTGACCATTTGGGCCTCCTTTTTTTTTCTCTTTTCACACTTTAAATTCCTGCTGTTACAAGGTTTTTGTTTGTCTGTTTGTTTTTCGGGGTAGGTGCAGGAGGATTATTCAGGGGAGGGGGGCGTTGCTTTTCAGGTTTTTTGGCTGTGCTTTTCAACATGTGGGATATTAGTTCCCCAACCAGGGATCGAACCCATGCCCCCTGCAGTGGAAGCTCAGAGTCTTAACCACCGGACAGCCACGGGAGTCCCTCACTCTTACACTCTTACATTTCAAATTCACTAATAAAGAGCGAGCCCACGAAAACTTAAGTCCTCAACTTGGACCCCAATAAAAGCAGACCCCCAGTCCTGGGCCCTCTGACTACCCACAATCTCACTGTATGACTCCAGGTATGCCATGTAATTTTCAGAACCTTTTCCAAAAAAAAAGCAGCAAACTTCTTTTTCTCCAAAGTTTCCTAATGATTATTATGGATGACTTCTTGCAGGCACAATGAGAACCACAAGGGCTGGTCTTGTCATAACATTGGTTTAGGCTGAGTTGGGCATGAAACAGTAGAATTTATTTCAACCATCTAGGGAAGAACCAAAGGGTAAGGTTTGGAACTCTCCAGGGAATCAGCAAGTCTGGGTGAAATCTGAATTGCAGAATGCTGGAGTATAGGAGATAAGAGACCGTCCAGCTGGTTTATTTGATACTTACTACCCTGCCCTGGAGTAACAGCTAGGAGAAATCAGCTTCTGTTAATGATCATCAGGATTAGAAATCCAGCCTAAGGAGGGCTGTCCAGGAACCTTTAAGTCCCTGCCAATAGCAGATGGTAGGTGCACCCTGGGGGCGAATCAAGCAGCAGAGGAATCATAAAGGAACTCACTCCCCTCGAGGCCATGAACCTTCTCATTCTTAGCCTTTTTGTAACCAGAATAAAACTATAATCCTTGTGTAATTAAAAATTAATTTGGGGGGACTCACCCGGAGCTTCATTGGTTAGGACTTCATCTTCCAATGTAGGGGTTGCTGGTTCGATCCCTGGTCAGGAAGCTAAGATCCCACATGCCCGCCAAAAACCAGGACATAAACAGCAGAAGCAACATTGTAACACATTCAATAAAGACTTTGAAAATGGTCCACATCAAAAAAATATTTAAAAAGTAATTTTTAAAATCATGCATACATAAAACAGTGTTTGCTCAGTTCAGTGTTACCAGGCAGTCATGTCAAGCCCATCTTAAAGAAAGGGTAATATTTATGATTGAGTCACTAAGAAAAGTGGGAAACACTACTGAAGGATTGCAATTTATCTTTTATTGACATACCAGAAGTATCTAAATAGTTCCGCTACATGGATTTTGGTACATCTTTGAGCACATTGTCAGCTTGAGACTAGGATAGGATATTGTAGAGAACCAGTTCAGAATGGTACGTCTGAAGTACCAAGACACATCAAAGAAGAAGGTCAGACAACACCTGCATTTACTTGATGAAATTCTAAGAGAATGGACAACGGACGTAAATGAACAAACAAATGCTTTGGAATGTTTAGAAAGAATGCAAATCCCAGACATGAGACTTTAGACTCACATTCTA
Organism: Muntiacus reevesi; assembly: GCF_963930625.1. NCBI lineage: Eukaryota > Metazoa > Chordata > Mammalia > Artiodactyla > Cervidae > Muntiacus > Muntiacus reevesi. Next base: position 23,824,289 of record NC_089263.1, on the reverse strand, counting down.
TGATAAATTTTTATAAACATTTCAGAGAGTCTTACATAGGCGAGTTATTGAAACTACAGTTTGCAACTAACTTCTGTAGTGATCTAGGTTCCCCCAAATCTCTGATCTAGAAAGCATGTTTGAATCTAAATATGCTTTTAAAAAGCATTCCTGTGAGGTTTGTTAACACAAAGAAAATTGCCCATTTATGCATTAACCATAATCAAGTATTGCAGTGGTTGTACTAGTTTGGAACAGTCTAATTCAACTAACGCGTCATCAGATAATCATAAACAGTACTATTGTAATGACTGTCTACAGAAAGGCTAATGGGAAAGTCCTGACTGATGGATGCAGGCAGTAAGTGGCATGAGCATACCTGCTATTACCCACCTGTGCAATGGACAGGCTGTTCTGAATGGGCAACTCATTGTGGGTGGTGTTTTGCCTAAGCTAACTGCTATGAATGTGCCACAGTCACTATTTAGGATAAATTAGGCTTTCAAGTCTTAGCTAAAGGTTTAGAAAAATTCTCTTATGCAGTCTCGCTATCCCCACAGTTTATTACTAGCAGAGGTTAGTTTTAACTGACACTAACAACTGCTAGAAAAGTACTTAAAGTGTGTAGTGTGTGTGTGTAGCTTTAATGAGCTTCTAAGATCAATGGTTGTCTGTCTGGTTCTCTCTTTGATGTATCTGAGTGGTGTTGCTTTGCCTGTAATCATGTCCACTTGGTAAGAACTATTCTCATCTGAGAATTTCCCAGGTGGCTCAGATGGCTCAGAGGTAAAAGAATTTGCCTGCCAATGTAGGAGACACAGGTTCAATCCCTGGGTCGGGAGGATTATCTGGAAAAGGAAATGGCTACCTACTCCAGTATTCTTGCCTGGAAAATCCCATGGACAGAGGAGCCTGGCAGACTACATTCCATGGCATCTCAGAGTCGGACACAACTTAGCTACTAAACAACAACAACATTCCTATCTAAATGGTCCTGACTAAACAACAACATTCGTATCTAAGTGGTCCTGAGAAGCCTATGGGATGTTCACATTCAACCAAGTTCGTGAGTCCTGGATTTCACTAGCTTACATGCAATGCTTCTCGTTTTCTTTCCTCGCTGCAAAGTACAAGAGGCCATTGGCACTCATGTCAAGAATCCTACAGGCCCACATTGTATGTTAGTCACCTTCCTGAATTACAATGTGAACTGCCTTTAAGTTAGTGGGACAGCCTCTCCAGCCAGCCAGCCAGCCCCTCACCTCTATGCAGTTCGGTTGTTCTTGACATACTTCTACCATGTACACAATCGTTCTCCTAGAGCAGTGGTGATCAGCTGAGGCAGTATTGCCTCCAGGAGATGTCTGGCCATGTCTGAAATCACTGTTGGTTGTCACAGTATGGGGGGAAGTTGCTGTTGTCTAGTGGATAGAGGCCAGGAATGCTGCTCAGCAACATAGAGTACACACACAGTCTCCCACAGAAAAGAATTATCCAGCCCAAAAAGTCAACAGTGCCAAGGTTGGATATGTACCTGCCCTGATGGAATTACTGAAAAACAAATACTTGGAGTATTTATAACCATCATTAGCACTTTTGACTGGGATATTCAGATACATTTCTAGAGAATATCCTTATAGAAATGGTCTGATCTGCATACCTTCTGTGGCAGAATTTCTTTCACTTTACAAATGAGTTTGGGACTCAGTATTTATAGAACCCATGAGAATCGCCAGGGGCCTTTGACTATTTCAGTTAGAGTCTGCTTCACTTTGCATAGGGCATTCAGTATTATTTGAGATTTTGAGAATTCAGTGGTCTGAAGGAGTATTTAAAATCAGCTACCTCTTATTTTCATTGTTATACAAGTTAATTTGGGGTTTTATATCACAACATTTAAACTTTGTAAAAACTGAAATATAATGAGATCAATGGAATTCCACCAATGTACCACCGAGAGTGAGATATAACACTTTTTCACCATCTCAGAAAGTCTCCTTGTGTGCCTTCCCATTTAGTCCCAGTCACAAAGGTGGCCACTTTCTGATTTTTTTTTCCACCACAAATTAGTTTTGTTTGTTCTGGGACTTTATATAAATGGAATCCTTTGGTTTGTACTCTTTTGTGTTTGGCTCCTTAATTCAGCATAAATGTTTTAGAGATTTATCCACCTATGTAAAAATATTCTCCTGTTGATGGACATTTGGGTTGTCTCTCTTTTTTTTACTATTTAGTAAAAGTTTCTATGAGCATATGTATAAAAGTCTCTGTATGAACTTGAATTTTTATTTCTTTGGGGTAGATGCCTAGAGTGGAGTTACTAGATCATACAGTGGTATAGGTTTAACTTCATAATAAAGTACTAAACAACATTTTAAAAAAAATCAGCTTCATTTTATCCAATTACTCCTCCCTGTACTAGGCACAGTTACAGGCACTTTCATATATTATCTCATTTAATTCTCACCACAAACTTGCCAGGTGAGGCATTACTAACCCCATTTTACAGATGAGGGAGTGGAGACTTGGAGAAGTAAAGCTACTTCCTCAAAGTCTTGCAGCTGATAAATGATGAAACAGAGACACAGACCCAAATCTCAAAGTCTTATCTCTTTCTAGGATGTGATGCTACCTCCAAGGGACTACTGAATTTTTTTTTTTTAATCATAGAGCAAACCTACCTAAGCAGCATGAAAGAGAAAATACATGGGAAATAACCAGGAATAGCTTCATCTCGAAGGTGGCTACATGAAACCAAAAGTGATAAATATCTGCTTCCCTTCTTAGGTTCAAACAGGGTGATTTTACAAGGTTGTATAGGTTATTTCTACAAGTCTCCCATCACGTAGATAATTCAGACAACGAAGAAACCAGATGTTCTTGAATTTCCTAGAAAAGTGAAGGGGAAATGACAGTGTGCATCCCTTAAAATTTTCAGCCTCCAACTGTCCCCCCTGCCCTCCACCTCTGACCTGAGAACCATCCATCAGCTCTACCTTGTAATATATGTGTCTCTCAGCATCACACATTATTCTAGCTTGGCAAGATCTCACCCAGTTTTTTTTTTTAAAGAATAATAAGGAAATACTTCTTATGAGTCTATTCTGTGAGTTGTATAATATTCAGCTCCAAAGTAGCTAATAGCCCTGACTTTTTTTTTTTTTTTCCATGAGATTTCAACACAGAACCTGAGTCAGATCAGGAGGCCAAAGTGAGTTTCACTTCTGGACACGATTCATCTTTGAGGCACCAGCTACTTACTATTACATGACAGAATTTGGGGGACATGTAGATATGATATTTGGGAACCCAAAAGTGTTTGTCACTCTGTCGCATCTGACTCTGTGAGACCCCATAGACTGTAGCCCACCAAGCTCCACTGTCCATGGGATTCTCTAGGCTAGAATACTGGAGTGGGTTGTCATTTCCTTCTCCAGGGGATCTTCCTGACCCAGGGATCAAATCCAAGTCTCCTGCATTGCAGGTGGATTCTTTACCCTCCAAAACACTGGAGAAGCCCAAAGGACACCCAAATTAGTGGATAAAATCTGTTGCTGAAGTTCTGGAAGAGCTTCACTGTGCTATACCACCCAGTTCCCCCTGACATGGTTCAAGGCAGGAAGCAGATGCCAGAACCTCCCTAATGGGAGAAGGCTGCTTCTGTTTCCCCGGATGTAACACGCATCCCCAAATTTCATAGCCTGGGGATTGGTGTTGAGCCTCTGCACATTCTAACACATGTTAAAGCCCCCCGTTTTCCTCTTAGGCACTTTATAGATTTATGACACATGACATACTCCAAATACCACTTTGTGATTTAAATTCTTGCTTGTCTGATATAAAATAACAGGTGTCAGCAGCTCAGGTCATGGTAGCTGCTGTGCGACTTTGAAATTCTGAAGGTTTTCTTCTTTGAGAGATTTTTTTTTTTTTTCAATTTCAACTCTAAAACCTAGTTATCCTGAGCCCTTTCCAAGGAGCCCTGTAAAACCCCAGATGTCCTTTCAGAAGGGAAGCGGCAGCCTGTTTCCATCTCTCTTGAAGCAGCCACATAGCAGCATTAAGGAATGATCAGGATACAGAGAGCCTGCATGGCCATGTTGGCCTAGATCACAGTACTATTCATAAACTACATAGATTTAAAACAAAACAAAACAAAAACCTCCCTAAAACTTAGTCTAGGTCATGATTTCCTCAAAGTCAGATAGCTGCTTCATCTGCTCAACTTGCATAGAATGCCTCCGGAGGAGTTTCTTTTTACTTCTCAAGTCAACTCTTTTTGGTGAGCTTGGAGCAACAGGAACCATGGATTTTAAGCCACTAGCAAGTGGAGAGGAAGGTTTGCTGCTCACTCTAATATCTGGGATAGGTGGGTTCAGATTTACATTTAAAGGTGGAAGGAAGCCAGGCCTGGTCTGAGAAATTCGGTCCAGGAGCAAGGTTCCAGAACCTCGTCTTTCTAGAAGATGGGGTGGCCTGCGGCGGGCTGAGTTGGGTGACGTGCTCGACACAGCGTCCAGGGACTCCCTGGAGCCCTGGAAGAGAGACAGGTGGGAGCTGTTGAGCTTCTTGCGATCCAGTGGTCCTTTGCCTGATTCTAGGGAGATGGGGTTGGGCAGGTCGGCCCCAGGCTGTAACTCTAAATCATAGAGGTCATTCTCCAGCCGTTTGAGGGTCACGGCGTCTTTGAGAGCAGAAGGACCTGTTGGGCAGATGCCTACCTTCTCTTGGTCGATAGGGAGAGTGCCTCTTCTGGCCAGACGTGGGTGGGGAGCCTGAGCCTTCTCGTAGGCTGCCTTCCACGAGGCTGGTGCCGAAGAGACTGGGATCTTCACAACCTGTTCTGTGACCATGTGGACGAGGCTGGCATCTTTGCCATCAATGCTGCTGGTTCTGGAGAGGGGGCCCCTTCTAGGGAAAGACACATCACCAATGCTCTTGACCTCCCCATCCATGCCCATGCCGTGGGTCTCATCCTGACGCACACAGGAGGCGGCCAACACGGAGGGTGCAGTCAGGCCCCAGGGCTCAGACTGGAGCCTCTTCAGTTGAGGCAGGCGGGCCCTTTTGAGATTTCCAACTTTCCGAGCAGGTGACCCAGGTTCATTAAGAGCCTTGGCAGTGTTGCAACTACTTGGATGCCCTGATTGGAGGCTAAAGAAGTCATCTTCCTTCTCGCTGGGTGGAGAGCCCAGGCCTGGAGCCTTCAGTTCAACCTCAGATGGAGAAGCACATGGGGGAGGCGACTGTCTGTCTTCCTCTTTGGGTGAAGGGGGAACATTCAGATACTGTTTGGTGGTTTTGGTGCCCGAAGACGACTTGTCTGTCGTTATGATAATCACCTCCTTGCCTTTGGCCTTGCAGGCATCCAGAAGATGTCTCAATGCATCCTTGTCATCTGCATTTATGGCATAAACCAGAGCTGAAGCCCCAGTGCGGTCCTCAAGGCTGGGGTCTGCTCCGTTCTCCAGCAGTAGGGAGACCACATCCCCCCCAGCTCTTCGGATACAGGCGTGGATGAGGGCGGTCTTGCCAGACTTATCCTGGATGTTGGGGTCTGCCCTGTTGTCCAGCAGGTACTTGACCATCTTGGACTTGCTAATGCTCTGCTGGTCCACATGCTTGGTGATGCACGCCACCATGAGAGCTGTCTCCCCCTTGTCATTGCTTTCGTTGATGTACGCGCCCCCTTCCAGGAGAAGCCTAGTCAGCCTGAGCCTCCCGAGCCACACAGCCTTTAAAAGTGAGTTTCCATCCGTCCTCAGTTCCGTGTCATCGTCCATCATCCTGGCTACAGCTTAGGGTCTCTGAGCCACAGCAGTGGTCAGACCTAGGAAGGAAAGAAGAGAGAAAAGTGTCATATATTCTATAACTTTGGAGAAGGAAGTGATAGCCCACTCCCGTATCCTTGCCTGGAAAATCCCACAGACAGAGGAGCCTGGCGGGCTACAGTCCATGGGGTCACAAAAGTCAGACACAACTGAGCACGCATGTACACATTCTGTAGCCAATCTGAGCAGCACAGCTGTTACAGAGACTGTATATAGTCATGTCCCAGCCTGATCCCAAGTGATGCCACCTTGCTTGGTTTTGTTTTGTTTATTTATTGGCTACGCTGGGTCTTAGTTGCAGCACATGGGATCTTTAGTTGCTGCATGTGGGATTTTAGTTCCCCAACCAGGGATCGAACCCAGATCCCCTGCATTGGGAGCTTGGAGTCTTAGCCACTGGATCACCAGGGAAATCTCTTGCTTGGTTATTTGACTTTCCTGAATTTGCTTCTTCAACTGTAACCTGGCAGGGGTGGGGGTGATGATAGTAGCAGGCTACCCCATAAAGTCATTGTGAAGATTAAATGATATACAGTATATATTAATTAAACAGGTAACCACACGTAAGGCAGCTGGCGTAATGTCTTGGAGAGAGTAAGCAAGAAAACATGCAAACTCTTACTGCATTGACTGCACATATTTATCACACTGCAGTTTAAGAAACTTTGTTTTTTGTCTGTTGGCATCACTAAAGTCTAAGTTGCCATGAGGAAAGGTTTGTGTCTATCTTGTTCACTGCTGCAGCCTCAGCCTTTAGCAATGACTTACACTTCATAGGTTACCTCATCAATAATGATTCAGTGCTCTGTTGCTCTAGGTGTGTATCCAAAAGACCAGAAGAAAATGAACCACAATGAAGATGGGATTGTGAATAGTTTTCATGTTCTTTTTGCTGTACTTCCTAAACCAAACATGTATCACAGTCATCGCAGGGGAAAAAGATCACAAAAACAAAAACAATCCAGCCATCCCTTTCCAGGCTGTAGTTCCCACTTCTCCAGCAGATGTCAGAGTTCTCATCCTTGACGATCAGACCCGCAGACGTGCTGGAATGATGCACTGCCACACCCTCCCCTCTGGTTGAGCAGACCTGAGGCAGAGGGTGGACAGGGGATTGCATCTTTGCTCACCAGTGTTAGGAAATAAAGCTCATACCAGAGCTGCCCCCGTTGAAGTTGGTCAAACCTGGGTTTCCTGCATTGGTTTTCCTCGTGTCGATTACCTAGTCCCTGGACTTAGAGCCTCCAATGTGGGTGTTGATCAAGAGGTCTTCCAGGAATAAGGAGACATGGTCTCCTAGAATTGATGCCTGCCAGCCCTGGACCTCTCACTGGCTGCACTCTGCCCACATAGCCCCTCCACGTGGACTTTTTGTCCTTTGGGCTCAGCTGAGCAGGTGTTACAATGCCTGAGCTTTCCTTCTCTTCATGCACACCATCCTTCCTCTTGCCCCACTCCTCTGAGCAATTATTGATCAATTTCCATCCCTCTGTTGTATAAGAGGGCTTCCCCCAGTGGCTCAGTGGTAAAGAATGCACCTGCAATGCAGAAGACATGGCAGGAGCCATGGGTTCGATCTCTGGGTCAGAAAGATCTCCTGGAAAAGGAAATGGCAACCCACTCCAGCATTCTTACCTGGGAAATCCCATGGACAGAGGAGCCTGGCGGGCTAAAGTTTATAGGGTCACAAAGAGTCGGACATGGCTGAAGTGACTTAGCAGCAGCTAAGATTGCAAAGAGTTGGACATGACTGAGAATGCATGCATGCAAAAATTAAGCAGAAAGTCAGCTTTTCTTGGCTCAAGTTGAGAGATGGATATATAGCCTTTTAAAACATTCAATACATGAATAGATACATGTTTCTTTTTTGGGGAAAAAAGCCCAATTCATACTTAAGTATATAAAGAAGAGGTACCCTTTACACCCCCTCCCAGCCCTCTTCAAAGCTCCTCTTTCCCTTCAGAAGTAACTTTGATTTACGGTCTAGGATGTATCTTTCTCCTTCAGATCATTTTCTGCTTCTTTCAAATGCTCTGTTCTAACAACAACTCCATCTCAGTCTGATCTTGTCACAATTGTGTCTATGTATTCCTATGAGATTTTTCTGTAAAATCATTACCATCCAAAGATACCATATGTTATTAAGTGTATCCACAAGAAGTCTGCTTCTGTCTCTTCAACTCTATGCTTCTTTCTTCAGTCTCCTACCAGTTCTATTTGTTTGTTGATTTATTTATTTTTTGACTGCGCTGGGTCTTCCTTACTGTGCAGGCTTTCTCTAGTTGTGGGGAGGACTTCCCATTGCCGTAGCTTCTCTTTTTGTGGAGCACAGGCTCAGTAGTTGTAATGCCCAGGGTTTAGTTGCCCTAACGTGTGTGGAATCTTAAAGGACCAGGGACTGAACCCATGTTCCCTGCATTGGCAGGTGGACACCCAACCACTGGGCCACCAGGGAAGTCCTCCCCTACCGATTCTTTCTCTCTCCCCCCTCTCCCTGACGTGGCCTTTCTTTCTCTTCTGATTCTGTCGTTTTAACCCTCCTGTGGTCCTACGTATGATCATCTTATTACAGTTCCATGAGTTGATAAGCTTGTTAACCCCTAAACTCTGGACATTTAAAGCAGAATTTTCAAGGGCTGAAGCAAGAAATGGAGAATGGAATGGCAACCCACTCCAGTGTTCTTGCCTGGAGAATCCCATGGATGGAAGAACCTGGTGGGCTACAGTCCATGGGATCACAAGGAGTTGGACATGGCTGAGCCACTAACACACAGAGGAAGAAAAGGCAACTGCAGTGAAAACAAGCTGTCTTCCATTCCATCCAAGGGGCCCTTCATCTCCTGGCCACCCATCGTCAGCACCTGCCTGCTACGCCTGTTCTCTTTACACTCCATCTATCTTGAAAGCTGGCCATGGCTCAACCGCCCCACTTTTTCCTTTTCTTCCTTCTAGTCCTGTTCATGTTTCTAACTATAAGCCCGCCCTGCTCTTCTTTAATTATTCATCATCCCTCAAATCTCAGCTCCAATGTTACTTCCTTTTTAATCAAGAGAAAAATCACTCAAGATGGAAGGGAGAGAGTGGAATAAAATTACAACTGACTCACATCCAGACTATATAAAGAACACCTACAAATCACTTCCTCCAAAAGAGGATACACAAATGGCCAATAAGCACAGAAAATGGTGCTCAGTCTTGTTAGTAATCAAGGAAAATCAAATTACAGCACCATGTAGCCATAGCACTACCCCCTCCAGTGAGGCTAAAATTAGACCGACAGCATCAAGAATGCAGGAAGATGGAAGCAGGAGGCACGCATTGGTGGAGCATCAGTTGTTTCCACCGAGCCAATGCCTACTCTCTGACCCACTAATTCCATGCCTGGGTTTAGGTGTGTGGTGAACCGAAAAGCATGGCCACAAATTCCTCCCCTCCTTGTAGGCACACCACCTGTGGTGAGGTCTTCCCTCTCCTCGCATGGAAAGGGGGAGTCAGCATGGGATTTGCTTTGACCAATGAAAGTGAAGTCGCTCAGTCATGTCCAACTCTTTGCAACCCCATGGACTGTAGCCTACCAGGCTTCTCCATCCATGGGATTTTCCAAGCAAGAGTACCAGAGTGGGTTGCCATTTCCTTCTCCAGGGGATCTTCTCAACTCAGGGATCAAACCCAGGTGTTCCGCATTGCAGGCAGACGCTTTACCCTCTGAGCCACCCAATAAGATGCAGCAGAACTAACTTTGTGTGGCTTTCAAGGCAAGGCCTCAGGGGACCTTGCAGCTTCAGGATTTGCTCTCTTGGAATTTGACTGCCATGGACAGAAGCCTGGGGTATCTTGCCAGAAAGGATACAGGGTATTTCAGCTGACAGTCTCAGTGAACACTGGAGTGTCCATGAGGCCATCTCAGAGCAGCCAAAGCCCTAGACTGCATAAGGGAGTTTGGAGGAGGCCAGCAGATGTTCCAATTCCAGAACTATTGGCAAAGAAGTGATCCTTCACTTAAGGCACTCGTTTGGGGGATGTTTTGTTCTCAGGAATAGATTACTGATAAATATGTGTAGCAAAACACGTGCAAAAATGAAACCGGGAACCCTATTCATAAAAAAGCCAAAACTAGAAACAATCCTTCAAGATGAAAATAGAGGGACTTCCCTGGTGTTCCAGTGGCTAAGACACTGGGCTCCCAATGCAGGTGGCCCAGGGTCTATCCCTGGTCAAGGAACTAGATCCCACATGCCACAACTAAAGATTGCTCATGCCACAACTAAGACCAGGCATAGCCAAATAAATAAATACATAACTAAATAAAAATATTTTTTAAAAAGAAAATAAAGAAATGGTAGTGTATTCATATGCTGGAATACTATACATCATCTTTGCATTCTCTATCTCCCACACACACACACACTCACACATACAACATACCAAAAGAAAAAATGTGGGTACTGCATTCCCTGGGGTCACCTTCCTCACTTGGAGTATTGATCTGGTTAACCATCTGGGTCAGCCTCCTCTCTGTATCTCTGAGTCCTTCGAGGCAGGGAAACTGTCCTTTTTCCCTCATCAACTCTGAGATAATTTGAAAGTTGGATAAAGGGAAAGAAGGAGGAAGGGAGGAGACAATGAGGAAAGGAAGATGGAAAGGGGATATGGGTGGACCATTGGGTTGTCTCTCTCTGTGTTGTGTGTAGTGCCAGTCACATAGCTCTGGACCACCTCGAAGTCTGGGGTTGAAGGAGGCAGGTAGGGAGAAAAAGAAGAAAGAAAAGGGTGGAGAGAATAGAATATCTGGGAGGTGCATCTCTCCCTTCATTTTGCATCAGCGGCCACTTCCTCCTCTGAGCTCTCAGGCTTGTCCCCCATCTACTCTTCCCCCAGCCCCTAAGAAGAGAGCAAGATGAAGGCTCAACATCCCAGTAGCTCTCTGAGGTCTGGGTTGTCTAGCCCATCGATGGAGAGAACTTTCTCCATCCCCAGTGAGCTACTTTTCAGGTTGTCTCTAGCCATTTTTTTCACTGTGGTCCTCCCCACTTAAATTTCTTAAATGATGAAAATGCGGGAGCTCTGTGCAAGGACAGAATCGGATCCTTACCTCATCCCTGTAGCCCAGATAAAATGTGCTGCCTTAACGTTAACCGTTGGTGTGCTGCATTCACCTTACACTTTTCACATCAAGAAAAGTCGGTTGAAGAGATTGCAGGTCACATGGCTTATTGACAAGAGCCTTGCAGATGATGCCAGACTCGCTTTATGTGTCATCTCAGATGTACGTCTCTCTTCTCTGGGTTTTGGCTGCTCACCTTGCTCTCTTGCCCAAGTGGCCTTCAAAAGGTCCATACCTTGGTGTTGGAGTCAGGTCACTTTGCTGTCACTGCTACAGATGTCTGAGCCCCACATGTGGGTGCCGCCAACCAGGAGAAACTGACTATTGGAGAAACTGTTTCTCCATCAACTGCCTGGAGAGATCAAGTTACTCTACTCAGATCGGTGGTGAGGACTGGCCTTATGTAGGACAAATGTTGACTGATGGGAGATGGGTGGTAGATGTCAGGTAAATTCTTTTCCCTTTCTTCTAATAGCCTAGTATGGGTCTGGGTGAGATGCAGTGGATTATACAATTTCCGAAAGACTGAGTAGTCACTGCACTGGTTGCCAAGCCATGAAGAACTCAATAAGGTATTTACTTTTCCTCTTTTCCTTGCCTTGTGTTTCATTTCCCTTATTCCTACTTCCCAAGGTTTTATAACCCAGTACAGTAAGTCCCCTGAATACAGATGAGTTCTGTTCCAAGAGTGCATTCGTAAGTCCAATTTGTTGCTAAGTCCCACAAAGTTAGCATAGGCACCCAACTAACACACTTGCTCTATAATACTGTACTGTAATGTAGTGAGATCAAACCAGTCAATCCTGGAGCAAATCAACCCTGCATATTCATTGGAAGGACTGATGTTGAAGCTGAAGCTCCAATACTTTGGCCACCTGATTTGAAGAGCTGACTCATTGGAAAAGACCCTGATGCTGGGAAAGATTGAGGGCAGGAGGAGAAGTGGGTGACAGAGGATGAGATGACTGAATGGCATCACTAACTCGATGGACATGAGTTTGAGCAAACTCCAGTAGATGGTGAAGGACAGGGAAGCCTGGTGTGCTGCAGTCCGTGGGGTGGTAAAATCGGACACGACTGAGCGACTGAACAACAACTGTACTATAATAGATTTATAATACTTTTTGCACAGATAATGCATAAAAGCAAACACCAAAAAAAAAAAAAAAAAAAGCACTATAGAGTATATGAAAGCACAACCACGTGTAGAGGATGCACCCACATGGAAACATATGCCAGATACGTGAACTGACTTAAGTGACTGGACAGGTGAATGCACATTTGCATCTTTGAAAGTTCAAAACTTGAGGCTCATATGTAGGGACTTACCGTAAAGTGCTCATATGTATGTTTTTGCCCCAGGCTGATACCAACTGCCCTCTTTGAAGCAGGGCTGTTTTGTGTTTAACTCAACTCCACTTTAACGGTGACTAACATAATTTCAAAGGCACATGGACTGGAAAAGAAATGCTAAAAACTAAAACATCACTAACTCACACACTCAAAATATTTTTTTGATGGAGGAGATGAATGGGTGGAATTGTTTGCCTTCTTTGTCCAAAAGTGTTAGTCGCTCAGTCAAGTCCAACTCTGCGACCCTATGGACTGTAGCCCACCAGACTTCTCTGTCCATGGGATTCTCCTGGCAAGAATACTGGAGTGGGTAGTGATTCCCTTCTCCAGGGGATCTTCCCAACCCAGGGATTGAACTCTGGTCTCCTGTATTGTAGACAGATTCTTTACTATCTGAGTGAATGGGGAAGCCCAGAAACCCTTGGATTATTTCATTATCCACAAACTATGGAAGTCTTAGACTTTTGAAGGAGCCATCTTGTTCAAACTTTCCCCATTTATAACTGGGAAGTTTAAAGACAGAGATTGAGTCTTTAATCTTGCTGAATCTAGGCTCTTTCACTGCCAGGTCTTTCCAGACCTTTAGCCTGATTAGTGTAGAACAAGGCTGCATAGTACTGGGCTTGGGGCTAAATGTGCTACACAGTTCTGTATTGCTTGACTGGAACAATGCTTTAACATTTTTTAATGGGAATGTTTTAAGATGGATTAAGCCCTGCCCTCAGCTGTGCCCAGCACCCTGTAGAATGCCACTAGGGTTCAATGCCAATCCTCTTCCTCTTTGAATCGCCTGCTCCCTCCTTCCTTCCCCCACTACCACACAACCATAATTCAAAGTTACCTGAATCTTGCCACATACAAGATCTCTTTGACACTCCCTCCCCTAGTACTTCTGCAGGGGAAGCTTTATTATCCTAACTTTACAGATACAGAGCCTGATGTCCAGACACATTAGGTAATCTTGCCCAAGAGCACACGTCTGTAAGTGATACAGCTTTGATTTAAACTCTGTTCCTCTGATCCCAAGTCAGAGCTCTTTGACAGAATTCTGCCTGACACATCTCCCGACTGTTGTAGCCCAGATTGGAGCTTGCCATTTGGTGTTTGTATAAACTGGGGCAAATTACTCAAGTTCTCTTGCCTCACTGTTCTCATCTGTAAAATGGGGGTCATGGACCCATTTGTGGCAGGCTCTAACAATAAAGTAACTCATGTAGAGAGCGCATTGCGCAGAGCCTTGGCACATAGAAAGCTCTCAGTAATTGTTAAAATTTGAAGAAAGTTGGGTCCACCTTTCAAAATCCAGGAGGCCACGCCTTTCAGCTGTAGTATTTGCGGAAGCTGGGGGTATGTGTTTATACTCCACCTCTTCCTTCCTTCACGGGAAGCAGTTAGTAGCGGATCAGACATTGAGTTCCACGTTTGCCTTTGCGATTCGAGAATCATTTCCCGGCTGTAGGGGCGGCGTTGGGTAGCCGCCCTCAGCCAGGAGCCTCGGTGGCCTGGGGCGGAGACAGGATGCCGGGTGTTCTCGGATGCCGCGCGCTGCCCCCGCGGGCTCTGTCCGAGGTGCTGAACGCCGCGGGCTCAGGGCGCGCAGGCAGTGCGCGCGGGTGTCCATTGTTGCCAGTACCTGTGAGCATCTTCGTGGAGATGGCCGAGTGTGGGGGTCAGGTGAAGCCAGGGCGGTAAGTGCTTCTCCCATCATTTCTCTCAAATGCTTAGATTCATACTCTACACAATATCTGGCACATTTTCAGGATCATCACCTTTCACCTCCCGTTCATCACAGGTTTCTGCAAAATCTGAGAGCTTCGCTCCACGTTCTGTCCACGCGCAAATTCAGGCACCTATTTCCAGGCCCGAACCATAAGCATTTCCGACAAAAATTTATCCCCCTACGCATCTCATCCCCACGCGTCAATACAAAAATAAAAAATTTAAAACCATCTTCCACTCCTATCTCCCACAATTTCCTGTGATAAAAACAGACTCTTTCCTATAAACCTCCCACTCATGCCTGTGGCTAAACTGTGTGGACTTACTTCTTAGGAGCTGAAGGTTCCATTCAGGTAACCAGTGGAGAACCCCCGGGGTGCGCTTACCTGGTGGGGACGCTCACCAAGCGAGGCCACCTGGGTCCGGGCCACGGGGAGTGTCATTGCTCCAGAAGCAAAGTCAGGGGGCGCCCCGCACCCCTGCCTGAGGCTGTGGGCTGGCTTGGCATACTGAGCCAGCGCCTGGAGCTGGGGTTACCTGGGGCCTCGCGGGTCCCGTGGAGTGACTTGCCCAGAACTTCTTTAGGGTCTATAAATAAAGCTTCTGCGTCAGTTCCTTCCAATCACTCCATGCTCCTCCAAGTTGCAGTGGGAACAAGCGAGGTTTTTGGTTTGTTTGTTTGTTTTTTGAGCGAAAGAAAGAAGCGTGAAAGAAAGATAAGAATTGTCCCCAGTTCTGTCTTGTAGGTCTCCGGCGCAACCCCAGCCCTTCAGCTGCTTCTTCGGTTCAGCTGACTAAGGAGGAGCCGCTGCCCGCTGGCTCCTCAGAGCATCTCTCCAGCCGGGAGGCGCGCGGCTTGTGTGGGTGTGTGTGCTAGGGAGGCAGGGGGAAGGAGGGGGCAGCGGGGGCGGGGATGCTTCTACCTGCAGCCTCGGGCGGAGGCGCCGGCCACCCCACCCCCTCATCACCAGCTCTTGCGGGATTAGACTAGCTCAACAGTTTAGCTTGAGTCTCTAGGAACCCCAGAGGGTGGTGGGTGCGGATGGGGCGCGGCGACCCTTGGATCGGGAGAAAGTGAGGGGACGCTCCCCAAAGTCTGACACTGCAAACCCCAGACTGGAGGAGGGATTTGAACTCCTGTCTTCTTTCCTCTTTCCGCGGCTCTGCCTTGTTCATCAACGCCCTCCAATCTCAGGATGTCTGTCCACAGAGTGGGAAGGAGAGGGAGAGAACAGGGGGGCAGGTGTGACGGTGAGACCGGGGAGAATCTGATTATCACAGAGGAGCGGTTGGATTCCATTCCAGCTCCGTCCTTTAGCCCACCTCTGGCTTGTTCCTGGGACTTCCCGGAGAGCCACTCACCAACAAATTTTGCTTTCTTTATCACAGAGGTAATTCGTGACTTTTACAGGATTCAAAGCACACAGCTTGTATTTAGAAAGCAGCTGCCCTGCTCCACCTAGCCTTGCCCCTGTTAGTCCCATTTCCCAGAGATACCTACTGATATACATCATCTATCTATCTATCATCTATCTATATCTATCCATCATCTATCTATCTATATCAATCTATCTGTGGGTCTATATCTATTAATATAGCCAGAGTTATATTCTTCCTTTAAAAAAAAAAGTCTGGCATCTTCTTGAGTCAGTTTTAGTCGTTTACATTTTCTTAGAAAATTTTCCACCTCATTTACAATTTCAAGTTCACAGGCACGAAGTTACAACTAGTATTACCTTATAGTGTTTGCTTTTCTCTGAAACTATACCCCCTTTTCATTCTTAATATTGCTTATGTGTGTCTTCTCCCTCCGGTGCCCTTTTTTTTCAATCAAACTTGCCAAAGGGTTGTTGATTTTATTGATCTCAAAAATATAACTATTCTGTCATTTGCCTTTATCACTTAGTGTTTTCATGTGGCACCTATTATTTGTTAAGCACTGAATAATATTTGGTGGGGTTGTCTGCAAAACCATGTCAAGATTGGGTGTCCTCAAATCTGTAAGTCTTATCTTTCATGGTTTCTAGATTTCCTGTCTAGCTTAAGGAGACCCAGAATCACAAGAGGAATTACTTAAGAGTTCTTGCAGCTTAGAACTTTGTTGTTGTTGATGATGATGACGTTGTTGTTTAGGTTACCTCTTCATCTGGAAATTGTGCCTATATATAGGGAAGGGCAAGGATTTGATGAAGGCAGGAAGTCACCTGTCCTAACACCAAACCTGACTAGTCCATCCTCTACTTATTGATTCAAAATGCCATCCTTAATTATACCATACATGTATTCCCCCAACAAATTTATCTGATTGATATATGTTCTTTTATAAAAATACAGTTGAATTAAAATTACTAATTTTTCTTAGGACTTTTATGAGACATCTATACTGATAAATAAAATTACTTTTTCCTTTTTAGGCAATGGTGGGGTTCTCATTCAGATTAGATTATGTTAACTTTCTAGGACGATTTTGAAAGCATTCTGGTTTTTCCTACACATTGGTGTTTTTAAATTATAAGATATCTATCTGCTCATTGATGATTTAAAGAATGCATCTATAAATCAAGCTGGGCTTGATGGATTTTGGAAGGCTAGATCTTTAATTATTCTTTCCAAAGTTATTGGTAAGTAATAGAGTATTCATTTTCTGATTCCTCTTGAGTCAATTTTGGGTGATTTATATTTGCTTAGAAAAGTTCATCTCACTTACATTTTCATATTTATTGGCATGAACTTATAGATAACCTCAGAATTTTTCATCTCCTCTGAATCTGTTCTTCTTTAAAGTATCAACATTTATTTATTTTTGATTAAAAATTCTTTTGATGTGGACCATTTTTGAAGTCCTTATTGAATTTGTTACAATATTGCTTTGGTTTTATGTTTTGATGTTTTGGCCTCAAGTAACGTGGGATCTTATCCCCAACCAGGGTTCAAACCTGTACCCCCTGCATTGGAAGGTGAAGTCCTAACAACTGGACCACCAGGAAAGTCCCTGAATCTGTTCTTATATTCCTTTTCTCATTCCTGATATTTCATCCCTGCTTTCCTCATGTTATTCTTGGTGTCTATAGTGAATGTTATTTTGCTGTGGTCAAATTGTAGGATCTATGTAATTTCTACTTTGTGATTTATTAAATGACCAATTTAAAATACTCAAAGAGCATTTTTCCTCAATGGAGAAAATAATCTACTTTCTGTGTTTTTGGATACAAACAACACAAGTTCAGTTCAGTTGCTCAGTCATGTCCAACTCTTTTCGACCCCATGGACTGCAGCACGCCAGGCCTCCCTGTCCATCACCTACTCCTGGAATTTACTCAAACTCATATCCATTGAGTCGGTGATCCCATCCAACCATCTCATCCTCTATCGTCGTCACCTTCTCTTCCCACCTTCAATCTTTCCCAGCATCAGGGTCTTTTCAAAAGAGTCAGCTCTTCGCATCAGGTGGCCAAAATATTGGAGCTTCAGCTTCAGCATCAGTCCTTCAAATGAATATTCAGGACTGATTTCCTTTAGGATGGACTGGTTGGATCTCCTTGCAGTCCAAGGGACTCTTGAGGGTCTTCTCCAACACCACAGTTCAAAAGCATCAATTCTTTGGCGTTCAGCTTTGTTTATAGTCCAACTCTCACATCCATACATGACTACTGGAAAAATCATAGTTTAACTAGACAGACCTTTGTTGGCAAAGTAATGTCTCTGCTTTTTAATATGCTGTCTAGGTTGGTCATAACAAATCTGCCTGTAAAGTTGGTTGCACACTATCACTCTTTATAACTTTATTTTGTACTGAAAGTCAGTGGAGCATATTGGTTAAGAGCACAGACTTTGAAATCAGACTACCTGGATTTAAATCCTAACTCAGCCACCTACCAGTCATGGGATCCCTGGTGAACCACTAAACCGCCCTGTGCTTCAGTTTCCACCTCCACAAAACTGAGTTCATAATAAGATCTACTTCATAGGCTGAGGATCAGAGGCAGCTGAGTTAATCCATGTTAAATGTTTAGTGCAGTTTCTGGTAGGGTGTGAGTATATATGTCTTCACTACATTTGTGTACCTGATCTATTAATGTTTAAATTAAACTGTTAAAGTCTCCCAGTATGCTCAAATTCATTCATTCAGAAAAAAACTTCTTGAGTTGGGGCTATGTGATGTGATCTGCATTCCTTTATTGCTAGAGATTCAGCTGTGAACAAGAAAGACATGTTGTCTCCCTTTGTGGAGGAACTTTCTGAAGATTAAGATTTGTCAGCATGTGTGTGTGTGTGTGTGTGTGTGTGTGTGTGCGCGTGTGTGTGTGCATGTGTGTGTATCAACGGCTGCCATCCATTTCGTACAAGAGACTATGAGACAAAAGCCTTTTGCAACCTATCACAAATCTGCCTTCTGGGTAGAATATCAGCCGCTTCCCCAGAGATGCATCTTTTATGCTAGAGTCACTTGTTTAATAGCAACAATAATTATTTTTAAAAATAATCATTGCTAATAGTAGCAACAAACATTTTTGAATGCTTACTATTGTCAATGTCCTCTAGTCAAAGTCCTTCAGGAACACACCTGTAGTTGAATATGTTGGATTTATTACCTATGCAGCAAGGGGGCATGCACACCATGGGGAAGCCTGGAGCATCTCAGTAGAAAGGTGTTAGAAAGAATGTGTTCTAGGATTTCGACTTGGTTGGGAGATTTGGGGAGAGTTCACTCTGTTCTTAACAGAAGAAAATCACATTAGATGGTATTCTGACACCACAAAGAAAATTATAAAGTGATCCTTGGTGCCTTGGTTCCCTATGCCCTCTGTGTTTGTTGTTGTTTGTTTTTTTATTGAGATATAATTGACATATAGCATTATATTAGTTTCAAGTTTATAACATAATGATTCAATATTTGTTTAAATTGTGAAATAACCATAATAAATCTGGTTAACATCATCACCATACATAGTTACAAAATTTTCTATATACGTGGTGAAAACTCTCTTAGCAGCTTTCAAGTATACAACATGATATTGGTGTTATTTAAATTATTTATTTATTATTTATTTGACTGCACCAGGATCTTAGTTGGGGGCACTCAGGATGCCCAACTAAGATCTCTTGGTAGCATGTGGGATCTTTTCCTTTCTTTTTTTACTTTTTTAGTTGCAGCATGCCAACTCTTAGATGTAGCATGTGGGATCTAGTCACTGACCAGGGACTGAACCCAGGCCCCCTGTATTGGGAGAAAGGAACCTTAGCCCCTGGACCACCAGGGAAGTCCCTAGTATTATTAACTATAGTCTTCATGCTGTACATTACATCTCCAGGACTTATTTATTTTATTGCTGGGAGTTTGGACTTTTTAACCCACTTCTCCCATTTCACCCACCCCCATGCCCTTCCTGCCTCTGGTAACCACCAGTATGGTCTCTATATCCATGAGTATGCCTCTGTTTTTAAGCCAAGGAGCAATAGTGTTTATTTCCCATTCTTGAGCAGTTTCCCTACACAGAGTATCTTTTTGGTCAAGTCATTGTCCACAGGGAAGAGAACGACAGACTCAGAGATGAACACAGAGCTCTTTAGCTAGAGCTCTTAGCAAGGAGCCTTAAGAATCATTTGATTCATTGTCTTACACCGTTTGGGAGTTTGAGTTACAGAATGATGAGGTGTTTTCCCAAGATCATACGGCAAATTAACACTGGGACTACCAGGTCTTAGGAGACCAGTACTGGCAGACTGGATGTGTTCTAGACTGTTATAAAATGTGAAATAGCTTTTACTGGGTTGTGTTACAGTAAATTGTAACACATGTACACAAAAAAATACATTACATTACAAATGTGTTGCAGGTATATTCTAGATAAGGTACAGACTTATTCTCCTAGTCCTTTTGTTACACCTGTTAATTCTAAAAAAAAAAAAAAATTGTTTCCAATGTTTTTATGGCACACTTAAATCAGCGAGAGATACTTTTTGATGCAAGTAACAGAAAGCGCCATCTAAACAGAGGGACTTGTTTTCTTACATAACAAAATGTCTGAAGATGGGCAATTACAACTGTTGCTTCAGAGGCTCAAAACTTTCAGGACCAGCAGTGCACTAGAAGGCTGCTGGCAGCTCCAGACAGGACATTTACATTCCAGACAGGAAAAAATACATAATTTAAATCAATAGCTTTATAGCCTGAATTTTGAGAAAGAAAAGAAATTTAATGCAAATTTTAAATGTGTCCTCCAGAAAGATTGTACCAGTTTTCATTATCCCTTGCTCATTGTACAGCTCCAGAACATGCACATACCAGACAGGAAAACTGCAATGTCGTAGAGCCAGACGCATGCGTCCCTTTTATCAGAAGAACACACTTTCCCTAGCAGTACATCTCACAGCTGACTTCTCCTTGAAACTTTGCATTAGAAATTAGTCATATGCAGGAATTCCCTGTGGTTGGGAATCCACCTGCCGATGCAAGGGAAATGGGTTCAGTCCCTGGTCTGGAAAGATCCCACATGTGGTGGGGCAATAAGTCCGTATGCCACAACTACTGAGCCCACACACTGTAGAACCCATACCCCACAGCAAGAGAAACCACGGTAATGAAAAGCCCATGCACGGAAACTAGAGAATTGCCCCCACTTGTTACAACTAGAGAAAGCCCTTGCACAGCAACAAAGACCCCCACAGTCAAAAACAAAAATAAATTAAAATAAATTTTAGAAGATATCAGTCATATGCAAGAGATGTTGGGGATACAGAAAGCAAGATTGTTATGGTTTGTATTAGAGAAAAAAATGACTCCTTTCCTTTGGTTTGGTTTAATGCTACCGCCGTGAAAATAGAATTCTGTTAGCAAGAAAATAAATAGGAAGTGCATAATGTGACCACCACAGTGTTTGTCATTGAAAACTTGCAAAATGCAGGTGAGCAGGAAAAAGAGACCATATACATTTAAATATGGAATATAAGTATAATTTTACAAAACAAGAGTTCAATAATCGAGTATATTGTATTTATACTGTGTCCTTTCTTTTCTTCCTCAAAATTCAGGCTATAAAGCTATCAATTTATATTATGTATTTTTTTTACTCTGAGAGCTTATCTTCACATAATTGCATGCTATTTTTCTACTTCATTGTCAATGGTTACATTGTATTTTAGTGCAGGCATGAACCGTAATTTCTTTACACAATTCTGCTAAGGATGTGAAGGTTTTATGTAGTTTCTCTCTATTGTAAATAACATTGCAATGAAGATCTTTTAGTTAGTCTTTTTCAGATTTCAGAATTATTTCCTTAGAGTGAAATATTTGAGATTTTAGACAAAAGGTTATGCAAAATTTTAATGTTTTTGATACAGATTTTAAATGTGTCTTCCAGAAAGATTGTACCAGTTTTCATTACCCCTTGCTCATTATAAAATGCATCCTCAACCACACTGGACCTCATTATTAAAGAAATGAACCAATATGATCTTTTTAAAATGTATCAGGTCATTGTTTCAATTTGTTTTTTGTGTGTGTGTATTAACAGTCAGGTTGATTTTTTTTTTTTTTTGACCATGCCTTGTGGCATCTGATTCATGGGGTCGCAAAGAGTCGGACATGACTGAGCAACTGAAATGAACTGAACTGAACTGTATCATCTGGGATCTTCCCCAACCAGGGATCAAACCCCTGCATTGGAAGTACAGAGTCTTAACCATTGGACTGCCAGGGAAGTCCCACAGGTTGATTTTTTTAATGTTTATTGCCTTTCTTTCTGTATAATTACTCATTATATCTTCTAATCACTTTTCTGTTGGTGCCAGTGATTCAGAGTTGATTAGAAAATAGGCATAAAGTAAATAAAATTGTTCATAATTTCCCAATCCACAGATAATCACTATTGTTCACCTATTTTTCATATGGATTATCTATTTATTTCTCTGTCTCCCTCTCTCATCTCCTATCTATCCAACTATTTCTCATTCAATCTATCTGTCCACCTACCTATCTTGTGATTATTTCATCAACGTTTGAATATCATTGAATTTCAGCAGTGATTCTGATGCAGACAGTCCATTAGAAATTACTTGGTATATTAAAAAAAAAGTAGCCGATTCTCCTTGAATGGAGGAAAACCCATGCATGGATGATTTTGGAAGATCTCCAAAAGATAGTAATGTGGAGGCAGGGCTAAGGCTCTCAGATGTACCTTGTTTCGTTCCAGACTCCCTAATCAGGATGTCCCTGTCGATGCCCGATGCTGCTGAGAGCTACTGTTTCTGAGAAGCAGAGGTGAAAATGACTGCACCCAGAGGTGGCACAGTGACAATGGTCAGGGTGGCTGGAACCTGCCCCCAGCAAGCTGCCTGCAAACCTGAATGCATCCGCAATTCCCAAACACCTTTTTCCTCCCAGTCAGTTCAGTTTAGTTCAGTAGCTCAGTCATGACTGACTCATTGTGACCCCATGGACTGCAGCACTCCAGGCTTCCTCGTCCATCACCAACTCCCGGAGTTTGCTCAAACTCATGTCCATTGAGTCGGTGATGCCATCCAACCCATCTCATCCTTTGTTGTCCCTTTCTCCTTCTGCCTTCAATCTTTCCCAGCATCAGGGTCTTTTCCATTGAGTCAGTTCTTTGTATCAGGTGGCCAAAGTATTGGAGCTTCAGCTTTACCATCAGTCCTTCCAATAAATATTCAGGGTTGATTTCCTTCAGGATTGACTGGTCTGATCTCCTTGCAGTCCAAGGGACTCTGAAGAGTCTTCTCCAACACCGAAGTTGAAAAGCATCATTTCTTCAGTGCTCAGCTTTCTTTATGGTCCAACTTTCATGTCCATACATGACCACTGGAAAAACCATAGCTTTAACTAGACAGACTTTTGTCAGCAAAGTAATGTCTCTGCTTTTTAATATGCTGTCGAAGTTAGTCATAGCTTTTCTTCCAAGGAGCAAGCGTCTTTTAATTTCATGGCTGCAGTCACCATCTGCAGTGATTTTGAAGCCCAAGAAAATAAAGTCTGTCACTGTTTCCATTGTTTCTGCATCTATTTGCTATGAAATGATGTGATTGGATGCCGTGATCTTAGTTTTTTGAATGTTGAGTTTTAAGCCAGCTTTTTCACTCTCCTTTTTCACTTTTATCAAGAGGCTCTTCAGTTCCTCTTCACTTTCTGCCAGAAGGGTGGTGTCATCTGCATGTCTGAGGTTATTAATATTTCTCCCAGCGATCTTGACTCCAGCTTGTGCTTCATCCAGCCTAGCATTTCATATGATGTACTCTGCATGTAAGTTAAATAAGCAGGGTGACAATATACAGGCTTGACATACTCCTTTCCTAATTTAAATCAGTCCATTGTTCCATGTCCGGTTCTAACTGTTGCTTCTTGACCTGCATACAGATTTCTCAGGAGGCAGGTCCGGTGATCTGGTATTCCCATCTCTAATACTTTTCCACAGTTTATTGTGATCCACACAGTCAAAGGCTTTGGCATGTTCAATAAAGCAGAAGTAGATGTTTTTCTGGAACTCTCTTGCTTTTTCAATGACCCAACGGATGTTGGCAATTTGATCTCTGGTTCCTCTGCCTTTTCTAAATCCAGCTTGGACATCTGGAAGTTCTCTGTTCCTCCCAATAGAAAGAGTCATTGCCCCCATGAAACTTCTTTAGTTATTATCCTGTCCTTTTGGGGGAAATGAAAGTTGTGGGGAAACCAGCAGAGGCAACCAGCTCACAATGTTTGTTTCATGCCAAATGTATGCTGTTATCTCCGCTTCAGTTCTTTTATAACTTCTGTCTAAAGAGATGGTATTGAATGTATCAGAAAGTGTCGTGGCAACATAAATGGTACAGTATCATGATCACTGTCTTCCTTCCCACCCTCTTCTAAAGGCTCCTACAGAAACTGTTTTTATCTTTTCAGATTTGAAGTACTTTATAAAAACACTCAAGCAAATATTTTAGCAAAAATAAATGTCCCCAAATAGCTACTCTATCCAGTATAAGTCATGATCACCAGTGTTCCTCTGAAATGCCCAAAATAGAGTCCGTGCTAGCAGTTCCCTCCAAGGAGTGTCCTTGTTTAGCTAACCTAGTTAGAAGCTGTGAGCTTGTGCTTTTGGGTCCTGTGAGAGCCTTGTGTTTTTAAAATAATTTTGTCTAAAAACCCTTCTCATCTCTCAAAGGAGATTCTTGATATGCAAATTTCCAATAACTGGGAGTGTGGAGCTGACCTGTTTGTGAAGATACAGCTCTTATTTGCAGACTCCCAGGATAGCACTGTATGTATTGTACCAGGAACCATATTTGAGCAGAAGACCCTTTGGATCTCCTCCATCATGTTTCCTTTGGGCTGTGTTTCTCTGCTGGTGGTGTGGGCACTACCTGCTCTGATATCTTTGTCACTCCCTTTAGAGCATCAGATGTGGAGGAGAGTTCCTGCATTTTAATCTGATTCCTGCAATGACTGAGGAGAGAAGTGGGTGTAGTCATCACCTGTTATGGAAAGAACATACTTATGTCAGAGGAGGACATGGCTAAACTCAAAATTTGACTAAGATAGTCATAAAGCTTATTGGTGCCTGTGATGACAGGAGTGACCAGCTTATCCTGATTTGTCCAGGACTTGCCTGGTTTCAGCCCTAAAAAGGCCAACGTCCCAAGAACCCTCTAAGTCCTGGGCAAATAGAACAACTGGTGACCCTTGGTAGCAGCCCAAAGCCACCACTCTTAGGATCTGGAACAGCAACCCCTGCTGGGTATCATGATGAAATTTTATAAAATTTGAAATTATGCATAGGACAGGTCTTCCCTGGTGGTCCAGTGGTTGAGAATCTTCTTGCCAATGCAAGGGACACGGTTTCAATCTCTGGTCCAGGAAGATCCCACATGCCACCAGGCAACCAGGCCCACACACCACAACTAGTGAGCTTGTGTTCTAGAGCCTGTGCTCCGTAATAAGGGAGGACACCACACTGAGAAGTCCTTACACCACAATTAGAGAGTAACCCCCCAATTGCTGAAACTAGAGAAAGCCTTAATGCAGCAATGAAGACCCAGCAAAGCCAAAAATAAATAAATAAGTAAAATTCAATTTAGAACAATAAAAAAGTAAAATTCAAACTATCCGGATTTATAGTCTGTTATCAAGACTCCTGTCAGTGTTATATTCATGATAGTTATCTGTCTCTATACAGCAGAAATATTAAATTTTAGCTTGAACCAGCCAATCACTGAATAAAAATATTTTTCCATAACATAAAAACAATCTTCTCAACAAAATTTAAGTAAGTGTGTCAAAACTTGCTCTTTTCCACAAAGGGATTAGTTATGATTTACTTAGTATTAAGTAAGAGTAAAGATTTGAAAGCATGGTAGTAATGCCCAGTAACACTGAGGTTTTGTTTTGTTTTCCATTTCATATGAAACAAAAATCTTCTGGGTGTTTAGCCATAAGGAATAATATTTTTTAAGTGATTGTGTATTGTAGAAAAAGCTCTCTACAGAAGTCAATAAACACACATACATAGAAAAAAATTAAATTTAATAAAATAAAGATTTCATGTGCAAGAGTCAGGTGGGTATAGCTATTCACCAAACCCCCATTTTAGGGTGAGATGAAGGTAGATTGGGCTTCCCAGGTGGTGCTCGTGGTAAAGAACTCACCTAAAAATGCAGGAGACATAAGAGACATGAGTCTGATCACTGGGTCAGGAAGATACCCTGGAGGAGAGCATGACAACCCACTCCAGTATTCTTGCCATGGATGGACAGAGGAGCTTGGCGGGCTATAGTCCACGGGGTCACAAAGAGTTGGACACGACTGAAGCGACTTAGCACGCAGGCACCAAGATATATCAACTTTGGTTTCCAGTCCAAAGGGCCGAGGTAAAACAAAGGACCCCAGCCCAAGCAGCCAGCTGCTGAGGAAGCTGGGAGTTGAGGCAAGCACAGAACAGAACCACCCAGAGTGAGAGTCTGAGGGAAGAGATACCAAACAGCGGTCAGAAGACCCAGACCGCAGCACTGCAGGCTCATTTTCCTGGTCCAGGAGGCTGCCTAAAATAGGCAGGCAAAGGACAGGTGCCTCAGGCAGCTACCGACTGCTCCACGGAGATGCTTTGAGGGATGAAGGGTAAAGGAAAATGTTAAAGCATGTCCTTCCTTACTATAAAAGGAATGCATTCATAATGGAGAAAAATGTGAAAAGTACAGAAACCTATAAAGGGGACAATTGGTGGACTTCCCTGGAGGTCCACAATGGTTAAGACTTTGCTCCCAATGCAGGGGTTCCATCCCTGGTCCAGGACCTACCATCCTGCATGCCACATGGTGCAGCCAGTAGTGAAAATAAAATTTAAATTTAAAAAAGAAAGCAATTAAAATAACACAGAAAGCCATCACCCTGCACAAGCCATTTGTAATATTGCCATACGTTTTGTTCTCCCTAAAAATACCAAGAATTCATTTGGTCCATTGCGGTGAGTAATCAAAAGCCACTGAGATCTTCACCAGAGATTCTTAAAGAATCTCATTTATAATCAGTAAAAAACACTTCTTAAAATTTTCTTTCCCATTCCTATCCTCTCACCACCTCCCACTCCCTGCAACTTCCCCAAAACTACCACCAAAGTCTCTCCACCAAAACTACCACCAAACTACCACCAAGAATCTCTCGTAAAGCCCAATGTCAAGGTGTTTCTCTTCCCTCTTTCTCTTCCTTGCTTTTTTCAAGTTTCTCTTCTTCCTCCCAGAGACTCTGCTTCCATTCTCAATATTAATTTTTTAAAGATTTTTTTTATGTGGACCATGTTTAAAATCTTTATTGAATTTGTTACAATATTGCTACTGTTTTCCATTTTGGGGTTTTGGCCATGGACATGTGAGATCTTAGCTCCCTGATCAGGGATCGAACCCACACCCCCTGCATTGGAAGGTGAAGTCTTAACCACTGGACCACCAATGAAGTCCCCACAGTGTTAAATTATTTAGACTTGTTTTACTTCCTTCAGTTCATCTTTTCTTTTTGCCCATTTCCCAGTGCTTCCTAGAATCTGAACTAAGCAGATATATTCTTTCCCTGAGAAGTTGGAGAAGGAGAAGAAGCTGAGAAATCAATGACAGAATAGTCTTTCATGGGCAACAGGAGGAAAATATCCTGCAAAATATGCAAATACCCACAATGCAACATCTTTTAAAAAACTTTAAATATTTTAAATATATTGTTGTTACAAAACTCTTATTATATACTGTTAGGTGCAATTTATATTGTGCTCTTTAAACTTTAGATTAATGAATTCATTCATTCAGTCAAAGAGTATTGTGGGCTTATTATATGCTAGACATTGTCATGAAGGCAACATCAATGAACAAAATGAGTCAAAGTTAACACCTTCATGAAGCTTAGTCAGGTAGGAAGAGATAGACAACAAATATAAAAAGGAAGTTTGACATTATGCTAAAAAGTCATGAATACCCTGTATTTTTTTGTCTTAAAACTGGCTTTTTAAAAATTTTTGGCCACACTACATGCTTGGCGGGATCTTGGTTCCTCAACCAAAGTTGGAACTTGGGCCCTCGGCAGTGAAAGCACAGAGTCCTAAGTACTAGACCACCAGGGATTTCCCCATGTAATTTTTTTTTTTTTTTTTTTTTTTTTTTTAAGCAAAGGGGGTCAAGCGTGCTGGATAGAGATCTAGTTCCTTCTCAGGGAGGAACACAGATTTATGGATTTATGGACACAGACTTGAGCAAAGAGATGGGGTGAAGCTTGCAAGTTTCGGGGAGGACCACTCTAGGCAGGCAGCATAGCCAGGACAGCAGCCCAAGACTGGATGGCACTTGGTATTTCCCAGAACTAGCAAGAAATCAGTATGGCCAGAATCTGATGCAGGATGCGCGAGAGAGAAGCCATAGGTAAATCTGTGACTTTCAGCCTGAACAGCTGCAGAAATAGAGTTGCCATCAACCGACGTGAGGCAGACAGTGGCTATAGCAGATTCTGGGCAGAATCTGGAGTGTAGATTTTGACATGTTGAGTTTTGGATTGTTCTGAGCTATTCAAGTGGAAGAATCAGGGATGGTGTTGAGAAAAATGCTTCCCCATGTCATTAAATATTCTTAGAAAATCTAAATTTAAACGAGGTAATGCTTTATTATAAATGTAAAGAAATTACAAAAGGGTATAGAATGAAAATTAAGTCTTTTCCCCTTTCCTCCTCCTAGCTGCCCAAGTCCTTCTCCCCAAATCCATCCTATTTTACAAGTTGTTCATATATCCTTCCAGAAGCCATCTACACTTTTTTTTTTTCCTGGCTGCATCACATAGCGTATGGAATTTTAGTTTCCCCAACCAAGGATCCAACCCATGCTCACTGCAGTGGAAGCACAGAGTCTTAACTACTGAACCACCAGGGAATTCCCTATACTTTTATGTTTTCTTTTTCTCCCCCACAAAATTTTAGTGTGATATTCACACAATTTTCTACCATGTCTTTTTCACTTAACCAGATGTCTTGTAATATTTCCATATATTAATACTATATTTAATATATTAAATATATTAATTTATTCCCTTATTAAAGGAAAGAACATGTCATTCTTCATATGGTTGCATAATTTTCATAGCTTTCCCTTGTTTGAACAAATATAACATATACAATATTATTTTTAACAATTCCCTTGTTGATAGACATTTAAGTTTTTATTTCCAATCTTTTGCTATCACAAGCTGTGTTGAAATACATAATGACCTTTGGTATATTTCATTTAAATGTGCAACGATATAAAGTGTATATTTAGCAGTGAAACTATTTCTGAGTCAGAGGATATGTGCATTTTTATTTAGCTAGATATTAGGAAATCAAACCAGTCAATCCTAGAGGACATCAACTCTGAATATTTGTTGGAAGAATTGGTCCTAAAGCTCTTCAATACTTTGGCCACCTGATGCGAAGAACTGACTCATTAGAAAAGACCCTGATGCTGGGAAAGACTGAAGACAAAAGGAGAAGAGGGCAGCAGAGGATGAAGTGGTTACATAGCATCACTGACTCAACAGACGTGAGTTTGACCAAACCCCGGGAGATAGTGAAGGGCAGGGAAGCCTGGTATGCTGCAATCCATGGGGTCACAAAGAATCAAACACGACTTAGCAACTGAACAACAACAAGAAGAAAGAACGAAAGATTGAATGCACATTGTGGGTTATTTTCCCCAGTATTAGCAATTCATTCTCTGATTCTCCACATACCAACTGGATGTCAGAAGATCACATTCCATTCTGATGCTCACTTCCAGAGTCAACATAGATTTTACAGTTTTCGGGCTCAGTCTCATAAGATGACACCACAATTTCAGATGCCTGTTGCAAGTCCAGCACCACCGGGACTTCTGACCAATCAGTGGAAAATGGGGAGTTTGCCAGAAAGTTCTTCTCAGGTTTGATAATTGGCCAGAATGACTCACCAAAGTCTGGAACCAACTTTCTTTATGTTGGTTGTAAAAGATTCAGTTCAGGAAGAGCCAAGTGGAAGAGATGCAGAGGTAAGGTATGAGAGAGGGCAGGGGGCTTCCATGCCCCACCTTCCAGCACTTCTGTGTATTCACCAACCCAGAAACTCTTTGAACCTCACTGTTTGAAGGTTTTTACAGAGATCACTCTCCAGCCCCTCAGGTTGGAGGGCAGAGCTGAAAGTTCCCCATTCTGATCACTTGGTCTTTCTGGGAATCAGCCCCATCCTGAGACTTTGAAAGGGGTCCACCCTAAGTCAACTATTAGTATAAACTTCAGTGTAATCGAAAGAGATTGTTATGGACAAAAAAACACTCCTATCACTCAAGAATCTGTGATAAAGGCCAAATATATATATATATATATATATATATATATATATACATAATCAAAAATATATTATCAAAGAAAGAAAAAAAATCAGACACAGCTCTTGCTTTAGTTTGTATGGACAGTACTTCAGGGTAACCAAGTAGTTAATTGTGGTACTGGAGAAGACCCTTGAGAGTCCCTTGGACTGCAAGGAGATCAAGTCAGTCAATCCTAAAGGAAATCAACCCTGAATATTCACTGGAAGGACTGATGCTGAAGCTGAAGCTCCAATACTTTGGCCACCTGATGTGAAGAGTTGACTCATTAAAACAGACCCTGATGCTGGGAAAGATTGAGGGCAGGAGGAGAAGGGGGTTGAGGATGAAATGGTTGAATGGCATCACCGACCCAATGGACACGACTTTGAGCAAACCCCGGGAGATAGTGAAGGACAAAGAAGCCTGGTGTGCTGCAGTCCATGGGGTCGCAAAGAGTTGGACAGGACTTAGCAACGGAACAACAACAACAAGTAGTTAATCAGGGAAAATTAATCTTTCAAGAAGTATTCCAGCTAGTAAAGACAGAAGCAAGTGATTGAATTAGAAAAAAATCACTGCTTTTTTATCTCTAATGAAATAGTGGATCAAGGCTGCAGTCATCAGTAGATGCTAACCTTTTTAGGAGGGCGGTTGGAGAGCTTTCAAGTTGATGATTAGGTTGACAAGCCCTGAATTCATGGATCAGTCTTAACATCGTTAAAAGTGGGACAATCAGACATTATGTGTCTCCTGAAAAGATGTAATAATACTCTGATATGCTGATGACTTATTCTTATTATTATAAAAACTGTCCTATAGTCATACTTCTAGAGTCTCTACATCAGTGGTTCCCAACTGGGGGTGATTTGCCCCCACCCAAGGAACATTTGACAGTGTCTGGAGATGTTTTTGTTGTCACAGCTTGGTAGTGGGGAAATGCTAATTGTGGCCAGTGTGAAAGGCCTGGGGTGCTACTAAATAGCCATCCCACTGTGCACAGGAAGCTCCCCACCATCAAGAATTGCTCCAAAATACCAACAGTGTAGGGCTGAGAAACCCTGCTCTGGAGCTAAGCTGCTTACAGAAATGTGGGAGACCAAACACCACATTAAATGATGCTGCACAGATGCTATCAGCCAAACCCAGAATGCTGGAAATTTTACAGCACAAATGATCCCATGACTTCAACCAAAAAAGTGGAATAAAAAATGGAAACAGAAAGGAACACTAAAATAGGTTTTTTTTGAGAGACATATCAAAAACTACAATGTGTGGACATCATTTGCCTCTTGATTCAGACAAAGCAGTTGTAAAAAGATATTTTGAGGCATTAAGGGAAATTTGGACACAGACTGGATATTAGATGATATTAAGAATAAGTTATTAACTGTGTTACATGTGATATTAGTGTTGAGGTTATTTTTTAAATTCTATGTTTGTTAGGAATACATATTAATTGTTTACAGGTAAATGGTGAAGAATCCGCCTGCCAATGCAGGAGACACAGGTTCCATCCCTGGGTCAGGAAGATCCCCCGGAGAAGGAAATGTCAACCCACTCCAGTATTTTTGCCTAGGAAATCCCATGGACAAAGGAGTCTGGTGGGCTATAGTTTGCGGAAATGCAAGAGAGTCAGACATGACTTAGCAACTAAACAACAACAACAACAAAAGTTATGATGTCTGGAATTTGCTTAAAAACAACAGTTCTCAAAGTGAAGTCTACAGACCTTTAAGGGGAATCCCTGAGACTCATTCAGGGTGTGCAGAATCAAGCTTTTTTTTTTCAACAATATTAAAATATTATTTATCTTTTGCATCGCTTTGAGATTTGCACTGATGATGCAAAAGTAGTGCTAAAGCACACACCAAGAGAGAGACATCAAACTGGCCTAGTCATTGTGAGCTTTACTGACATTCAGTGACCATTTGTTAAAAGGCCAATTTCACTTAAGAATGTACCATATGAAGCAATAAAAGCTGTTGAATCTGTTAAATCTTGATCTTTTAGTGTACATCTTTTTTTGTTTTGTGTATTTTTTTTGGCCAAGCCACACAGCACATGGGATCTTAGTTCCTTAAGCAAGGATGGAAC
Source organism: Muntiacus reevesi (assembly GCF_963930625.1). NCBI lineage: Eukaryota > Metazoa > Chordata > Mammalia > Artiodactyla > Cervidae > Muntiacus > Muntiacus reevesi. Next base: position 23,792,378 of record NC_089263.1, on the reverse strand, counting down.
CCTCACTCCCTGCCTTGAAAGCATGAAATCTTAACCTCTGGACTGCCAGGGAAGTCCTTAGTGTACATCTTTTTAAGATTCCATGTGACAAAATATGAAGTATCCATAAAGCACTTGTGCTGCATCTCAAAGGATGAGAGCTGTCTCATGGAAACTTGCTTGTGATTTTGAGTGTTGAGCTGAACTAGCTGCTGTTTCTGTGGAGATTGATGTTTGCTTTGCAAAACTGACTAACAGATGAATTACAGTCAATTCTGGGTCTGTCTGGCAGACTTTGGCCCCAAAATGAACAGTCAGGTGTCACTTCAAGTTAAAGAATGGACAAAGTTTGATGCCAATCACAAAATTTGAACTTCCAAGTAAAAATTCGAATGTAAGTAACATGTCTGCCAACTGGCCAGAATGTAGACATTCAGATGAAATTGGTGTTGATATTAACAAATATAAGTTTTTTATATTGTGTAATATGTCATTAAATGTTTGAAAAATCTACATAACTTAGTCAACTAATATTTTTCAAATAACTAAGGCATGATAACCCACTGGGACTTCCCTGGTGGCTCAGACGGTAAAGAATCCTCCTGCAATGCAGGAGACCCAGGTTCAATCCCCTGGAGAAGGGAATGGCTACTTATTCCAGTATTCTTGCCTGGAGAATCCCATGGTCAGAGGAACCTGACAGGCTACAGCCCATAGGGTCACAAAGAGTTGGACACAACTGAGACTATCACTTTCACTTCACTTTCAAGGCATGATGAGACAAAAAATCATGTCTGAGTGAAAAAATTCAATTCAAAGTGCAAGAAAGAGCAATGGGTTTTAATGGATCAACTTACAAAAAGCTCACTGATATAATTTCAAGTTCCACAGGGCAACTAACAAATTGAAGAAACCAGTGCTTATCAGGTATAATTTCAATTAGCAATAATCGCGCCTCGGATAAACCTCATTGGCTACAATACTGCCACTGTGCAAAGCTTATCAGGTATAATTTCAAAGACAAATACCCACAAATATCTGAGAAGTCTATGAAAATATGCCTTCCTTTTCTAACTGTATACCTGTGCAAGGTCAGATTTTCTTCTTGTGTTTCAACCAAACAACATATTGTAAGCAATTGAATGCAGAAGCAAACACAAGAACTCAGCTATATGCTAGTGAAAATCCAGTTATCTTCTGTTAACCAGACAATGGAGAGACTTGTAAAACTGTAAAACAATGTCACTCTTCTTACTAGTTATGTATAGTTATTTTTCACTAAAAAGCATATCATTTATGTTAACAAGAAAGAAGTGTGTTACAATGTTTAAATAAATTAATAAGTATTATTTTAAAGTTTCTCAGTTTTAATATCTAAATAGAAAAATGTAACTCACATAAACCAAAACTTTTGGGGGGTCCTTCATGTTTTTGTAAAGTGCAAGGGAGTCCTGAAACCAAAAAGTTTGAGAAACCCTGCTTTCAAATGATCTTGATATAGCACAGGAAACTCTACTCAATATTTTGTAATAACCTAGAAGGGAAGAGAATCTTAAAAGTTTTATTTATATAAAGTGAGACCACTGTGCTGTATACCTGAAACTAACATGATATTGTAAATCAACTATACTTCAATAAATAAATAAGTAGATAATAAATAAATAAAAATAAAAAGCTTTTTAAAGAAAAGAATGACTGAGACTTCCACTGGTGGTTCAGTGGTTAAGTCTCCACACTTCCCCTGCAAGGAGCATGAGTTCGATCCTTGGTCGGGGAACAAAGATCCTGCAAGCTAAACAGTGTGGCCAAAATTAATTTTTAAAACAAATTTAAAAAAAATAAAAATAAAACAAATTTTAAAAAAGAACGACTGCAACAATAAAATAAAATGATAATGCAGCAAACCAAAACCAACAAACAAAAACAGTGTTGGAGGGAAGGAGACTTATCTGTGACAGGATTGAGTTGAAGTTGGGGATTGGATACATGGAGATTCTTTTGCCTCGTTCTCTCTCTTAATACACTTCAATTTTTCTGTAATAAATTATGTTTTTAAAGAGAGCATTTCCCTACCTAGGATATTGATAACTACATCCACCCATGCTTTCCTGTGTCTTCAAGGCCTGGGATCGTAGCCAGAGGTAAGACAGTCCTCTGTAAGCAACATGCAACTCCCACTCCTTACCAAGGATGCCTAAGGATGAGGACCTGGAACGTGAAGAAAAACAATGTCAGGTCAAATGCCCTTTTACCTGGGCCCCAGATTCCCAGTTCATGACAGGGGCATCTTCAATGGCCGTGCCTAGGGGTCCCCCGTGGAGATCGCACTGGGAAGAGGGGAGGGTCTGGGGTGGCCTCTCTGTACCACTAGAAATGTGCTGAGGACCACAGACTGCTGTCTGGGCTTTCCCTTCCAGCTAAAGCACTTTGTGAAAAGTTGATTCCTCTCAGTCCCATGAGTTTCCATCCACTTAGCAATTATAAGTGTTGAAGGTCTCTCAAGCATCACGGTCTGCCTCGCATAGGACAAGAATACAAAACACAACAGTACCTGTGATTTTCGTGACACCAGAAAGTCCGGATGCCCCTGCCCGCTTCCATCTTCTTATTCCAATATTCAACCACTAATGCAACACTGCTTTGATTTCTTTCAAGATTAGTCACTGTCACTTTAACAGGGAGATGAGTCTGACCCTTTCCAAAGATAGAAACCAAAGGGGAGGGCTGTATCGGTAGGGAATATGTTTAATTTTATCTCAGACACATTGATTTTATGACTCTAAGGGATGTCTCTTTTTCTTTTTTGTTTTTTCTGGGCCAAGCTCTGTGACATGTGGGCTCTTAGTTCCTGGACCAGGAATTGAACCCAGGCCCCTGCCCTGGAAGCACAGAGTCTTAACCACTGGACTGTCAGAGAAGTCCCTAGGGGATGTCTTAATGGAAGTGTCCAGGTGGGCATATGGATCAGGAGCTCAGGGGAGCAGCCTGAATAAAGAGGGGGAGATTTGAGGGATTTCCCTGGTGGTCCAGTGGCTAAAGGCTCCACGCTCCCAATGCAAACGGCCTGGGTTTCCATCCTGGGTCAGGGAACTAGATCCCTCGTGCTGCAACAAAGATCAACGATCCCTTGTGCAACAACTAAGACCCGGCACAGCCAAATAAATAAACAAATTTAAATAAGAGACAGAGAGTTGAGAATTGTCCACATTTACAAAATAATGAAGAATATAGGTGCATTCAACCAGAGTCTCAGAGAGGAGAAGAAACGAGGAGGGAAGGCTGAGGAAAAGCACATCCAAGGAGAGACACTCACAAAGAGAACCAGCAAAGCATGAGCAGAGGTGAGGAGATGAGAGGGGGCCCAGGGAGCGTGAGGAAGAAGTGGGAAGCAGAGAGTGTGATCCAGGAGGACAAGGGGAAGAGGGAGCCGGCAGTGGTGCCAAGTGCAAGCAGCCCCGGGAGAATGAAGACAGAAGTGCCTTATGAATAAGGCAACAAGGACGCCACTGGGAGCCAGGTCCCACGCAATCTCGGTGGGGTGGTGGGAGAGCAAACAGCCTGAGATGGAGAAAGGGAGATGAAGTTAGCTAATGCATATAGACAACCCTTAGGTAGTGTCGCTGGCAGTGGAAGGAGGTCATGCTTTCAGCTAGGTTTCTTGCTTGTGTGTTTAAAATGGGAGAGACTTGAGCATGCTTTAAAAATCAATGCTTTTTAATTTTGTTTTATTTTAAAGTATAGTTGATTTACAATGTCGTCTTAGTTTCATGTATACAGCAGAGTGATTCACATACACATACATATTCTTTGTCAGATTGTTTTCCATTATAGGTTATTACAAGGTATTGAATATGGTTCCCTGTGCTGTATAGTAGGTCCTTATTTTATGTAAGGTAGTTTGATCTAATAATCCCCCAAATTCTAACTTATTCCTACCTACCCACTTCCCCCTTTGGTAACTATAAGTTTATTTTCTATGTCTGTGAGTCTGTTTCTGTTTTGTAAATAAGTTCATCTCTATCATATTTTAGATTCCATGTATGAGTGATATCATATGATATTTGTCTTTCTCTATCTGATTTACTTCACTCAGTGTGATAATCTCTGGGTCTGTCCATGTTGCTGCAAATGGCATTATTTCATCCTTTTTATGGCTGAGTAGTATTCCATATGCCACATCTTTTTTGTTCATTCCTCTGTTGAACATTTAGATGGCTTCCATATTTGGCCTATTGTGAACAGTGCTGCAATGAACACGGGTACATTTGTCTTTTCGAATTAGAGTTTTCTCTGGATATATGCCCAGGAGTGGGGTTGCTGGGTCATATGGTAGCTCTATTTTCAGTTTTGTTTTTTTTTTGGAAGGAACCTTCCTATTGTTCTCCACAGTGGCTGTATCAATTTATATTCCCACCAACAAGATATGAGGGTTTGTTTTTCTCCACACCCTTTTCAGAATTTATTATTGAAGTAAGCATTTTAATTGATTGTATTGATTGGTAGAAATGAGCCAACACAGCAGGAGATGTTGAAGAGACAGCAGAGATGGTGGATCATCAGTGACTAAGGAGGCGAGACTGGATGGGGTTCAGAGCCCCAGACAGGGTGGTGGCAGGGACAAACAGGACCCTCACTCAAAAACTTCAAATTCAGGCAACAGTGATACACTATTTTTCATCAACCAATTTGGCTGTTTACAGATAAAGGAACTGAGGCACAGAAAAGTTACCGTCAAGACCACCCAGGCAGCACATAACAAGAGTCAGGATTAGAAAAGCAGTCAGGACTAGAACAGCCTGGCTCCAGCAGTAAAGAACCTGCCTGCCAGTGCAGGAGACACAGGAACCACGGGTTCTTCCTTTGGTCAGGAAGATTCCCCTGGAGGAAGGCATGCCCACCCGCTCCAGTATTCTTGCCTAGAGAGCCCCATGCACAGAGGAACCTGGTGGGCTGCAGTTCATTGGGTCCTAAAGAGTCGGACAGGACTGAGCAACTTAGCACACACACTCACAGCCTGGCTCCAGAGTTTGAGCTCTCAAACATGGTGTGACACCTTTCTTCCAAATATAATTACACATTGCATAAATATGCATTTCCATAAATAAACTCATGTAATAAATGTGCATACACATATGTGTGTGCATGTATAATATGTATTCATGCATAAAAGACTAGATACCATTATACAAAGAATGATTATCTCTGAGCAATTGGATTAGAGTTTTTTTTCCTTTGTTCTTTTCTACATTTCTGAATCTCCTACAAAGTGTCAATTATTGTGTTATAAGAAAAAAGTAGAAGTGATTTTTAAAAACAAGCCTGGGCAAGAGAATAGGATGACAACACAGATCAGACCTCCGTTGTTCAAGTCCAGCCTTCATGGATAACCTTTTGGGAAGGGAGAGAGGGCACAGGATGAATGGGTGAGTCAGTCCCTCAGCCACACAGAACTCTCACAATGTCTCCTGAAAGTTCCAACTACGGCTTAGCTTTTGCAAAAGTCCAGAGCATTTTCCCTGGGGATTGCTATCTCCTGTCTCAAGCAAAAGTGTTGTAACCTAAGGAGACTCTAACATAGGGTCTTCTCTCCCATTAGAAGGTCCCTCAGGGAGGAGATGGGATAAACTGGGAGACTGGGATTAACACACATACACTATTGATACTGTGTATAAAATAGATAACCAATGATAACCTACTGTTGCCTATAGCACAGGGGAACTCTACCCAATGCTCTGTGGTGATCTAAATGGGAAGAAAATCGGAAAAAAGAGGGGCTATATGTATATGTATGTGTACATATGTATACATATGTATATATGTATACATATATGTATATGTATATGATTCACTTTGCTGTGCAACAGAAACTAACACAGCATCATAAAGCAAAATGTGTCGTTCAGTTGCCAAGTCATGTCCAACTCTTTGCGACCCCCTGGACTACAGCACACCTGGCTTCCCTGACCTTCACCATCTCCCAGAGTTTGCTCAGATTCATGTCCATTGAGTTGGTGATGCTATCTAACCATCTCATCCTCTGCCACCCCCTTCTCCTTCTGCCCTCAATCTTTCCCAACATCAGGGTCTTTTCCAAAGAGTCGGCTCTTCACATCAGGTGGCCAAAGTATCAGAGCTTAAACATCAGTCCTTCCAATGAATATTTAGGGTTAATTTCCTTTAGGATTGGCTGGTTTGATATCCTTGCAGTCCAAGGGACTCTCAAGTGTCTTCTCCAGCACAACAGTTCAAAAGCATTAATTCTCCAGTGCTCAGCCTTCTTTATGGTCCAACTCTCCCATCCATACCTGACTGCTGCTGCTGCTAAGTTGCTTCAGTCGTGTCCAACTCTGTGCGACCCCATAGACAGCAGCCTACCAGGCTCCCCTGTTTCTGGGATTCTCCAGGCAAGAACACTGGAGTGGGTTGCTGTTTCCTTCTCCAATCCATGAAAGTGAAAAGTGAAAGTGAAGTCACTCAGTCGTGCCTGACTCTTAGCACCCCCATGGACTGCAGCCTACCAGGCTCCTCCATCCATGGGATTTTCCAGGCAAGAGTACTAGAGTGGGGTGCCATTGCCTTCTCCACCATACCTGACTACTGGAAAGCAACTATACTCCAGTAAAAATTAATTAAGAAAAGAAGATCCTTCCAGTTTTCCCCACATGTCCCCAAAGGAATAATCAAGGTGTATGCCCTCCAGATGTGCTTGTTCCCTCCACTAAAGGCTCTTAGGCTCTTTGCAGAACCAAGACCAGATCAAAAGCCTTCCCAGCCTCAAGGCCCTGAGCTCAGGCTTCCTGGCCAGCTGGTGCTCCATGACACCATGCAGGTGGCCATTCCATCCCAGCCTCATGTTCCCAGGATCTCTTCCTCACCCTCCATGGCAGCCTTTCTCCAGAAAGATATCACTTCCTGCCACAGGGAAACCTGTAGAAGGCTAACAGGCATTAGTCCATAAAGCAGAAGTGAAGGGCAGAAGTAGGGGGTAGGGGATTAAGTGTTGTCATTAAGGCTTGGGCAGCAGACAGAATGTCTTCTCATGTCTTCTCATTCTTTCTCATGTCAGGGCCTTTTAAGTAAAGTCACGACAGAGATCAAACATGAAAGGAGAGGAAAGAAACTCAGTGATACATATGCTACTAGGAGAGACTGTCAGAATCTTCACAACAGAATAAAATAATGCTCAGTGTACTCTTGATGAGGGCTTTCCTGATGGCTCAGTGGTAAAGAATCTGCCTGCAATCCTGAGACTCAGGTTCAATCCCTGGGTTGGGAAGATCCCCTGGAGAAGGAAATGGCAACCCATTCCAGTATTCTTGCCTGGAAAATCCCATGGACAGAAGAGCCTAGTGGGCTACAGATCATAGGGTCATAAGAGTTGGACATGACTTAGCGACTAAACAACAATTGATGAACGCACCCATGAAAGAGAATGAAAGAACACCATTTCTTAATCAGAGATCCATCCATTCTATAAACAGGGACACAACATATTTCTTCTCCAAAGATGCCAATTTCTAATTGGCTATTGATCTCTATCTAAACCTTGAAAATTAATAGTCCCAAAAAGAAAAAGTAACATGGAATCATTGGAGAATTTCAGACAATAAAAATAAAACTTAAAAAGAGAGAGAGAGAAAAAGAGAGGTGGAAAACAGAAACTAATGTGGGCCATGAAGGGTGCGTTAACAACACATTAACAACTTAACTTGATTCCCAACACACACCCACAAAGGGAAGTGTTCTGTTTGTTTTTGTTTTATTAAAATGCCCACTTTACAGACAAGGAAGCACAGAGAGGTGTCTGGGCTCCAGCTCTGCCAGGAGAAGGCCGAGATTTAATATAGATGATCTGGGCTCTGGCACACAGGGGATTAACTGAGAGGCGAGGGCAGCGAGCGTCTTGAATGCTGTCAGAAAGGCCATGTCTTTCCCAGCCATTCTTGTGCTGCCATGGCGACAGCCAGTTAAAAATAGTGCAGGCTCAAGTCAAGGCGTCAGTGTGTGCTGACACTGGGAATGCTCCCACCAGCCTGGAGCCCATAATAGGGAGCACAGCCCCTCCCAGAATGCGGTGCTCCTTACTGAGTGGGGAGTGCTCCACATCCACTGGGAGCTGTGGAGATTTCCAGATGGAGATAGGGGTGGGCCTGGTGCATCCTCTGGGAAGGGTGTCAGCCGGCAGAGGGGGCCCGGACTATGGGGACAGCCTCTCCCTTCAACCTCCCTGCCTCCCTCTGACACCACCCTGCCTTCCTCTCCCTCCATGCACCCCTCATCTTGTGCAACTACTGCCCCAGTCGCATCCCTCCCACTCGATTCTTACAGGGACCCGTGGAGCACCTTTGCTCCCCATTACCTCACCTGCAGCTAGCATAGTGCCTGACCTTTAGCGGGTATCCCTACATAGTTATTGAATAAACATATAAGACCTTGAAAATGACCATTTTCAGCTCCTTACTTTGAGCCATGTTTTACTATTTGTGACTTATGTACTAGAAGGCCCTGATTGATTTAGGCTGCCTAGAATCACAATACCTAGCATGGCTGGGCTGGGTCTTGACACCTTGTCCAGCTCAACATCTGCATTTTACAGAAATTCAGAGGGTCCTTAGTTGGCGTTCCTCTATCTTCTGAGCCACCTCCCCACCCCCTAACATGCAATGCTTTCTTTTTTTCTAGCATTTCTTATGGAGAAGTAGAAATTGACTTTGAACATTTTCAGAGCCAGAATAACTTTAAGACAATTCTGGCAATGAATACAGTTGTTTGCAAGAGGTGCTCAGGTATAGGCTTTCCAATGCCTGGAGGAAGAAGGCAGGGCTGTGTGTTGGCAGCTGCAGACTACTCCAGAATCCTGGGAGTGGACAGGAACGAGGGAAAGCTCCGCCAGTGCGGTCTGTGCCGCCAAAGGACAGGTTATTTGCATAATGAGCCCCATGCATACATTAGCTCCTGACTCCTCGCAGTCTTGAGGAGCGAATGGATATTATTAGTGTCCTCATATCTAGAACTGGGTCACACCAGAAAGACAGGCTTTCCAGATGCTTCCTGGGGGTCGACTGTGCTCAGGCACGCTGAAGACACCAGCCAAGGTGCTGCCCTGCTCAAGTCAGTCAACCCGTCAGTCCTTCTGTATCAGGGAAGAGCAAATTTTGACTCCATGTTAGATCTGTTTCTTTTACTTTAACCTTTGCTACTCATTGCTTTTGTTATTATAGTCACTGTCTGTAGCTGTAAGCATACACAGTAGCCTGCCAGGGGGAACCCCACCCCTCCACCTGACTGTTAAACTCAAGTACCTTTGTTCAGCTTCCAGTTGTTGTTTAGTCACTCAGTTGTGTCTGACTCTTTTGTGACCCCATGGACTGTAGCCCACCAGGCTCTTCTGTCCAGAGAGACATTCTAACCCTGCCCACCTGTGAGTGGCTGCAGAAAAGAAATGAACACATCCCCTCCTCAATGTGGGCCAAGGAGTTGTTTTGCAAGACTCATGACCTTCCTCACCTCCTCCCCATCTCTATTCTATAAATGACACTGGCCCCAAGACCCTAATAAGTTGGTGTTTTGGGGACACTAGTCTGCCATCTTCTCGGTCTGCTCACTTTCCAAATAAAGTTGAATTTCTTGCCTCAACACTTCGTCTACAATTCACTGACCTGTCGTGCAGCAACTCGGTAACAAGCTCACTAGCTCTTGCTCCCCGCCGCTTGCCCTGCCTGCCCAGCACAACTGGCTGCTTCTGCTCATCCTTTGGGGCTCAGCTCATCCCAGGGCTGGTCTGCTGACCATTGCCTCCCACATGCCTTCAGCATCCCTGATACACCTCCTCCCTAGCAGGGGTCACACTGTATTGTGGCTTTCTGTCTGCATGCCTATTTCCACCTTTGAGCAATAAGCAAGTTCAGGGCTTAATAAGCAAGTTCAAGCCCATCGAAGACACTCAGTGGGCAATCAACAAACTAAACTGTGTGCCCGGCACACCCTGAAGTCCCCTCTGAAACATCTGCTGGGCATAGACAGCTCATGTTTTCTTGGGTGCCAGGTTCAAGTACAGCCTCAGCCACAAGGAGCTGTGAAATCATGTATTCTATGGCATCCAAGAAACTGGCAGTGCTTGTTGCATGCTTGCTCGATGATAAGTTGTTGTTCAGTCACCAAGTCGTGTTCAACTCTTTGTGACCCCATGGACTGCAGCATGCCAGGCTTTCCTGTCCTTCACTATCTCCCAGTTTGCTCAAACTCATGTCCATTGAGTCAGTGATGCCATCCAACTATCTCATCTTCTGTCATCTCCCTCTCCTCTTGCCCCCAATCTTTCCTAGCATCAGGGTCTTTTCCAGTGAGTCGGCTCTTCACATCAGGTGGCCAAAGTATTGAAGCCCCAGCTTCTGAATCAGTCCTTCCAGTGAATATTCAGGGTTGATTTCCTTTAGGATTGACTGGTTTTATCTCCTTGCAGTCCCAGAGACTCTCAAGCATCTTCTCCCACACCACAGTCTTTTGAACTACAACTTTATTTGATGCTTTTGACATCAAATCTTTGGCGCTCTGCCTATCTGCCCAATGATAAAACACCATCTAACTCCTATGGCCCAAGGGATCAGAGGATTGGCATTCCCTGGGAGTGGAGGAATGTGTGTATGTGGCGCAGAAGGCACCTGTACCAGACAGAAGTATCAGGAAGGCAGGTTTCTTGTCTAAAAAAACACATTTTAGAAGAAACAGAGACGCCAAGTTAACAGTAGAAGTTGCTCCACTGCAAGATACAAAAGCCAAGTTCGGGTGGGTCCTTCTCCAGAAGAAGGACTGAGCCAGGTGACCTCTGAAACTCCTTCCAGATTCTATTATTCAACCTTGACATTGCCAGCAGGGAGTGAGCCACAAATGTAGGAACTGAGCGGGGATATTCTGAATGTAGTGATGGTGCTGAGCAAGTGGGTCAGAGCAGGATGCGTGGATGGAGCTTGGATGGGGACCATCAGACTCCCATGGATTCGGTTGGTGAGCCAGTGAGGGGTTTGCGAGCAGAGGAGCAGCCACCCCATATCTCAGGGGCGGGAACTAAGGCAGGATGTGAATGTCTGCCTCTGTGCCACCTCTGGTTCCTGTTCTCCTCCTCACACTTTCCCACGATAGAATCTCAGGGCTTATCACTAACCGCAAAGAAGAAGATCAATCCAGCCCTTTCCCTTTCCCCCATGGATCCTATGACAAATTACAACCATGTCCAACCAAGACAGAGCCTGCCATGGTCAGCAGCATGGAGGCGTGGACTGGGGGAAAACAGGTGCTCACATGCACGGGGGTCAAAGGGGAGAACACTTGGCAGAGGCTGGTAGGCACATTCTTAGATTCTTTTTCTGACCTCATTGCTTGTATCCGACACTCCCTTTTGCTCCTGGGAGGAAGAGTAAGAGGCATGCTTGGAAAGCCTTCAGGGATCAAGGAGACCATAGTTCCCTGTTTCTGGAGGTACCAGGTGCTGGGTCCTCATGAAGTCTTTATGGTGACTGGTGCTCCAGGCTGCAGCTTGGTTCTGCCTGATGATCCTCCCTCCTGCACATATGCAGGACTATCAACAATCAGCTTTGAGAGGCAGCATTAGATGTCACTCTCCAAGGTACTGCTCCATCATCAGCACCACAAGAATAATAGGAAGAATATCAGGAGGTGCTGTGGGAATTATTGATAATGTGTGAACCTATCATGTAGAGGTGATTCATAAATAGCAGTTTCTCCCTCACCTGTGTAGCAGCCCATCATTGCAGGTCATCACTCCTAGTCTGAGGCTGAACTTGACCCATGTTCTCTAGCCAGATCTCTGCAGCTCCAGCATGGGTTCCAGCATCTAGGCTGTGTTTCCAGATCCTGGGATGCAATCAGTTCCTGGGGCCTCATAAGTCTGCAGGGTTGAGGCTGCTGCACTCTTTATTTCTCCTTTCAAACTGTCTTTGGATGGGGATGAGGTGCAATGCATAGATGGGACCCTCCCCCCCAGAACCTCAAATCCACATGAGCACCTCAGGGGAGACGGAGGCAGATGGAAGCAGGCAAGACATTCTCCAGCATCATCCTTTTAAGCCTGGTAACCAAGGTAACCAAGCCTATGCCATAGTGATGATCAGTTCATGCACATCCAGGGATTCCAGTTTCTGCTTTGCCGCCAACCACTGAGCTGGTCCTTGCACCTCCTAGAGCCTTCATTTCCTCATCCACAGACTGGGATGATAACATGACCTTCCTTGAAGGCGGGTTTCTCTAACCGTGGGTGTGAACACTTCTTTGTAAGCCGCCAAGATGTATGCAATTGGAAGAGGTGGTAATTATGGAAGTGTCATCAGAGGCACGTTTGTTGCTGTTGGTAACGCAGGCGCTGGCCCTTTCTCTCATCTTTACACAGGTTGCTAGAATCACAACTTATAATTAACACACGGTGATGTGGCTCGACCCAGTTTCCCAAAATGGAATATTTCAACTACAATTGGTGAAAATTGTGAAGTTCTTGTCTTCCTAGCAGAACAAGCTAGATAAACCTCCTTTCCCCAGGCTTCAAGCTTTCTTCTGAGCTAATGAATAAATAAACATATTGAACAGATAGGTAAATTCACTTATTCAATAAATATCAATTGGGGGTACTTCCCATCTCCTGGCCAGACTCATTGACTCTGTACTACAGGGCAGCTGCCTTGTCCTCGGCCTTGGCTCTAACTTGTTTCACTTTCTACCATCCCAGGCATGTCTAGGACTGGCCTGCCACTGAACTTGGCAGCCCCATCTCTCTTGGGCACCTTAGGCTGGTGGGCAGTAGCTGGGCAAGACAGGACATGGAGTCAGACAGAGTGAAGGCCTTCTGATGGCTCCCCACTTGACTTCGAGAGAGTAACAGGTGTCAACTACAAATTGACACTTCCCGTGGGTGCTTGTCATCTGCCTCTACAAGAATTAAATCATGTGCTGCTGACTTTCAACACCCCCTGAAAGGAGTTCAAGGTGGAGAGCAGGAATGAGGCATCTGTGCTTTTTGGGAGTGGGGTTGGGGGTGGGGGGAAACTGGCAGAGCAGGTCTTCAGGTAGTCAGATATTCTCAGGAGTCATTTTTATAAGCCCAATTCTTGTATCTACTCAGATCTAGAAAAGAACTAAAATCCTTCAGGGTGACAACAGCTCCTTGTGATTAGCAGAAACATTCTGCAAAAAATATACGCAGATTGCATGTACTCCCCTTCACCAAAATCACATCTACATTGTCCTATCCCCCCTGCCCCTTTGAGGCAGTTTCTCAGAGCTATCTGAAGTGTTCTCCCCCCGGGTTGCAGTCCTCATTTTGCCCCAAATAAAACTTAACTTGCAACTCTCACATCGTGCTTTTTTAATAGTTGACAAAGGGTTCTTTATGCCTGTTTCCTTATCTGAAAGTTGAAGGTAATACCTGTCTCCCAGGGTTGCTGTGAGTCTTAATAAGGAACTACACATTTATACAATGGGCAGTCAGCAAGTGCTATTTCCTTCACTTCCCACTGCCCCACCCCACATACTTCAAAGTATAGCAAATGGTAAATTCTGATGGCACTGCTTTTTCCTCTATGGTGTCTTATTTTTAAATATTAAACTTTCATTTTGGAGAGTAGTGTAAGTTACGAATCTAATTTCCTTTTCGGATTCAATCTTCAGTATTCCAAGAAGATTTATTAAATAAGCTTGCCTTTCCATGTTGCTTACTCATCACACAGTACAGTCTCTCATATAATTTGATCTCAAGCTTGGTCCTCTTCCGCATAATTTATATGTAGTTTTCTCTTTGGATATGTATTCCAGTTGTTGTTTGTTTGTTTTTTTAAATCATTATTGATCTAAAATAGGCAGATAATTCTTCCCTACTCCTGCTCTCCGAAGCTTACTTTGTGGCTCAGCTAGCTGGTAAAGAATCTACCTGGAATGTGGGATACCTGGGTTCGATCCCTGGGTCAGGATGGGGAGATCCCCTGGAGATGGGAAAGGCTACCCACTCCAGTATTCTGGCCTGGAGAATTCCATGGACTATCCATGAATAGTCCATGGGGTCAAAAAAAGTCAGACACGGCTGAGCGACTTTCACTTCACTTCACTTCCTGCTCTTCCACCCCAACCTGAATTATGTGTTTTTCCTGGCCATTTGTTCTTCCAAGCATACTCTTTTGTCAGGTTCCAAGAGAAGTTTTGGCACTTTCAATGAAGATTTGCTTGCCTGCACAGAGGAGGTAAGGGCTAGCATTTTTTAAAATATATACTTATTTGTTTATTTGGCTGTGCCTGGTCTTAGTTTTGGCTTGAAGGCTCTATAGCTGTGGTGCATGGTTGCCTCACAGTGTGAAATCTCAGTTCCCCCACCAGGGTTTGAACCCATGTCTGCCGTGTTGGAAGGCAAAGTCTTGACCACTGGACTGCCAGCAAAGTCACTGCTGTGCATTTTCTAACAGAGGATGCCTGGTGTTCATCTCATATCCTGAGAATTCATTGATAACCACTCACTTTTCTGACCTCTTTCTTTCTAGTCCTTTTCAACAGCTGGTTTGTCTTTTTCAAGGTGTCTTTTGAATGCTAATACTGCCTAATCTGAGCCTAATGTTTATTATTTGCATTTCTGCTTCAGGGGCCAGTTGGAGCAGTGGACAGATTTGACTGAAGACTGTGGAAGGAAGGGCATTTGGGGTCAGACTTGTCCTGGAACACACTTCCCACCTGGCTTTTGGGATTCACATGGTAAATTCACCTTTGGGTTTTTGGAGTTTTTAACCTTTGTTTTAATTCAAGTTTTAAAATTTTTTTGCATTCAGTTATGCAGAAAACTCTTGTAATCTTTCTTTTAACTTGGCTTTTATGCTTCCATTTTTATATATAATTCTTGGATCCATATGGAACTTACTTGCATGTGAAAAATAAGGTAATAAATTGATTTTTTTTCCTTCAAATAGCTAACCTGTTTCCCAGCAGTTTATTGAATGCCTCATCCTTGCTGATAAATTTAATGATGCCATTAAAATTTTTTTTAATTTCCAATTTATGTATTTATCAATATTTATTTATTTATTATTTTATTTTTTGTTGTGCTGGATCTTCATTGCTATGTGGGCTTTTCTTTAGTTGTGGCAAGTGGGGGCTACTCTCTAGTTGCGGTGTAAGGGGTTCTCATTGCAATGACTTCTCCTGTGGCTCCCAGGCTGTAGCCACACTGGCTCAGTAGTTGTGAGCTTAGGCTTGGCTGTCCCTCTGCATGTGGGATCCTCCCAGACCTGGGATTGAACCCGCATCCTCTGCATTGACAGGTGGATTCTTAACCAGTGGACTACCAGGGAAATCCTAATGATGCCATTTTAATCAAATACTCAATTCCTGTACTTGCTTGAATTTATTTTTTGACTTTCTGGTCTCTTACTTTGATCTCTTGGTCTAATCCTACTCTAAAATATCTGTGGCCTTAAACAATGTTTTGATATCCCTGATAGCATCATAGTCATATTTGTTATTCTTTTTCATATCTTTTTCTGCATCCAATCATGTGTTTATTCTATGAGACGGACTTTAGCTTTAAATGTTCAAATTCCAAACAAAATTCTATTGGCACCTGGATTGGGAACAGAATGAATTTAGAGATTAAATTAGAAATTAAAACCATCTTACTGAATAGTCTTCCAAAGAAAAACCTTTTTCACTTACTAAAATACTTTGTGTAGCTTTTAACAGGAATTTAAAATTTTTTGCATAGGGTTACAATTACCCTATGTATATATAAGGTTAGGACTGTACTAATATTTACTACATTTGTCCTTAAGTATTTTTATGTTTATGTTATAAAGGGCATCTTCTTTTTCTAACTGGTAATTATTTGTAATATAGTAAAGGTTTGATTTGAGGCATAAATTTTATAAACAGATGCCTCATCCTTTCCAAGCTTTATATCTTTTATTGTTTCTCATATACAATAGTGGGAGTTCTTGTTTCTGACTTTAATGGGAATGTTTTGGCTTTTCGCATTATACTGTGCTAGATTTTTGGATGGAGGATTATAATATTTTGTAATGTTAAGGAAATACACATCAGTATTTATTTTGTTAATTAAAAAAAAATGGAAATAAAGGTTGAGTGCAGTATGTGCATACTCAGTTGTGTCCGACCCTTTCCGACTCCATGGACTCTAGCCCCCAAGGCTCCTCTGTCCATGGGATTTCCCGGGCAAGAATACTGGAGTGGATTGCCATTTCCTCCTCCAGGGGATCTTCCCAACTCAGGGATCAAACCTGAGTGTCCTACGTCTCCTGCATTGGCAGGCAGATTTCTTATTATTTAGCCAGCAGTGAAGCCCCTGCTTTCCTTAGGTTAGTTTAATTATGTGTTTTCTAAATTCTTAAATTAATTGCTTAATTTTAGTTCACTTCATTTTTTCTTATTTAGTAGTATAAATAAGTAAGCAAGGAACTTTTACCAGACACTGCTTTAGCCACATTCTATAGATTTTGATATGTAGCATTTATTGCATCTTCTTATTTTATTTTTATGAATATTCTAGAGCAGAAATACCAATAGAAATACAACATGATATCATCTATCATTTTACAGTGTCTGGTATCCACATTTAAAAAGCAGACAGAAGAAACAGGTGATATTATTTTAATGATATCTCATTTAACCCAGTATATCCCATATATTATCATTTAAACATGTTATCAATAAAAATACGTTAATGAGATATATTACATTCTTTTTTCATGTTAAGTATTGGAAATCCAGTGAGTTCACATTCATAGTCATTCAGACTAGCC
Source organism: Muntiacus reevesi (assembly GCF_963930625.1). NCBI lineage: Eukaryota > Metazoa > Chordata > Mammalia > Artiodactyla > Cervidae > Muntiacus > Muntiacus reevesi. Next base: position 23,775,600 of record NC_089263.1, on the reverse strand, counting down.
TCTTGTCAAGCACTGTGTTTCAATAGCTACGTGGGGCCACTTGCTACCTTAGGAAGCAGCTCTGCTTCAGAATCTCAGCTTCAGTTTTGTCGTAGACAGAGTTGTTTAAGGATGAGATTAAGATGTAAGCAGAGTCAGGCTTTTGAGTTATGTTTTATCTTTACAGTTTGATTACACTGGGATCAGGGGTCATGGTCTATTAGGTTTTTAAAGAGAAAATATGATATTTTCCATTTTTGGAAACTGGCTGATGTATGTCATATTAGTCTCAATCATATTTTTTAAATATGATTTTAAATAAAAGTTCCATAGCTCCTTGCAAAAGAGATGAACTGTCTAGTTTTAGGTGTAGAATTCACTTCATTGTTCTTGTCTATTTTGTTGGGGGAGGTCTACCATGAACCAAGTGATATAAATCTACATCTACCCTAAAACCACCATGAACTAACTTAACATCTTCTCTTATTACTTTGTATCTATTCATTTACTGTTTTTTTACACCTTCTAAAAAATTTACACTGATGTAATTTTACTCAGTATATAAGGATTTCATTGGAAACTGGAAATTTTATTTTTATAAAATGCCCCCTTTTGTCTTTTTTGTCTTCAATTTTTTTTTTATATATATTAACATACTTCTGAGCTTCCCAGGTGGCTCAGAAGTAAAGAACCCACTTGCCAATGCAGGAGACGCAGGTTCAATCCCTGGGTTGGAAAGATCCCCTGGAGGAGGAGGAAATGGCAACCCACTCCAGTATTCTTGCCTGCAGAATCCTATGGACAGAGAAGCCTGGTGGGCTATAGTTTACAGGGTCGCAAACAGTTGGACACGACTGAGTGAGCACACACACAACATACTTCTGCTTTTGTTTGCATTTTCCTGATATACATTTGTATGCATTTTTCTGGTGTTTGCATTTTACTATAGGAATTACTTTGCTTTTTGAGATGAGTTTTTTGTAAACAGCTTATAGCTGGGTTTTCACTGAGCTGATATATGCTCTCCAAGTAACCAGTAAACACAAAGAATATAGTTAGAGAAAAACAAAATAGGTCCTCCACTCCCAGGGAGTACAATGTATCCCAAAAAGAAAGACAAGAGCCTCTGCATCTGTAGCAGGGTCTCAGCCTTGGCATTATTGGCATCTGAGGCTGTATGATGCCTCGCCGTGGGGGTGTCCTGTGCACTGTGGGATATTTAACAGCATCCTTGGCTTCTACCCACTAACTACCAGTGGCTTCCCCCCATCCCGAGCCCTGGTTGTAGACAACCAGAAGTGTCTCCAAACATTGCCAAGCATTGGCTAAAAGGGAAAATCTCCCCCCATTTAGAATCACTGATCTAGAAGGGCCATGCCATATCTTTCTCCTGTGCTTGCCACCTACCCATCCGCACCTGTTCCCTCCAAGTAGAGGGTTCAGAGTGAAGTGTGTGGCAGACAAGCTGCTTCTTGCTGTTGTTTAGTTGCTCAGTCGTGTCCGACTCTTTTGTGACCCTATGGCTGCCAGGCTCCTCGGTCCATGGGATTCTCCAGGCAAGGATACTGGAGTGGGTTGCCATTTCCTTCTCCAGGGAAGCTGCTTCTAAACAGTAGAAAAAGCCTTCTTCTGAATCTAGAAACTTCCATCTCTGATGATGCCTTTCACATTAGCAGTCAGAGGTTTCAGTCCTTCCCTTAATTGAACATGACCATTTGATCTCCTGCCGGTGTGTCTCCTCTTTCTGTTTCTTATTAAGTGTCAGGAGAAGAAGGTTACGTGTTCGTCTGTACTCTACCATCTTCCACAGTTGTCTCCTTTCTAGTCCCCAATCTGCGCTCTCTTCCCTGCACACCTGATAGAGAGATGTCAGGTTTCAGGAAAATTATAATTAAATCTATAGTCAACTCTGATCAGATGGCATTAAACAGAGGAACACAGAATGAGGAACAACGTTCTCTAAAGGGAGAAATATTTTTACATGAATATTTTGGTATTTGTTAACGTACTGGAATTAATAGAGAGATGTGGGAGGTGCTGAATAGAAATCCAATTTGTAGTGATTATGCCCAAATTAAGATGAGCACAGAAACCTGTCTGGTGTGGGAGGCGAAGTCTGCTGTTCCAAAGCAGAGGTTTTAAAGGTGTGGGTGGGAAGAGTGAGAGAGACTGAACGTAAATGTTCCTGCAACAGGAATGAGGAAGGAGCCTGTGGGTCTCCTGACTGCCAGGAGCATCCCTGTGGAAAGAGACTCAGCCCTTAGCGCAGAGGTGACCAGCAGGGGCCGTTCCCTAATCCTGAGCCTGCCAGCACCCCTTCAATTCATTGGGTAGCTGATGGCCTGCAAAGAGCTTTTGTGTATTTATCATTTTAGATAAAGTGGATAAATGCAGATGAGAGCCCAATAGAGAGATTTATTATGGGACTCCTAAATCGATGGAGAGATTTGAATAAACTATATAAGGGCTTCCCAGTGGCTCAGCAGTAAAGAATCTGCCTGCCAGTGCAGGAGACACAGGTTCAATCCCTGGGTCAGGAAGATTCCCTGGAGAAGGAAATGGGAACCCACTCCAGTATTCTTGCCTGGTGAATTCCATGGACAGAGGAGCCTGGAGGGCTGCAGTCCATGGGGTCACAAAAGAATCAGACACAACTGAGTAACTAAACCACCACCAAGCAGAGAAATGGCAATTCCAAAGTAGCAACATTGAGGCTAGATCATAAAGGAAAATATTTAAAGCAGAAAGATCAGGGATGAGGCTGTTAGAATTGTCCGGGCAGGAAATTATGTGGGCCTAATAATGGAATATTATTAGAACCTGACATTTCCTTTGGCAGGAAGGCGAGCACTTGGCATCCAATTAGTGCCTCTGGGAACAACGGGAGGCCTACTGTAGGTTAGAAAAGACATTTTGTTAAGCTTTCCCTGCACTCATGAAGGCAAGACTATTACAGAATCAGTCCAAAAATAACCCAGCCAAACTGGGGAGCTGCAGGTTGGCTCCACATCAGCTGGATCAACAGAAACTCAGAAATAAGACAGCCAGGCAGGTAGACCGGCTCTGTCAGCCCCACCCAGAGTGGGGCCAGGGCTTCCTCCCTGAAACCTTGATCTCTGCTTATTCCTCTGTTCCTTAACATTTACCACCATCTGCCTGGAAGTCAAGATGTTTACTTATCTGGTTGCCTCTACTGTACACTGCAATCTCATGGAACATGAAGCTTTTCCTGCCATTTGTTATATGCCCGACAGTGCCTGTCACAAAGAGAGGACTTTTGAATGGAACTGAAAATAAACTTTACAAGTGAGATTACTGAACTGCTATCAGTGGTCAACAAATATTAACCATAATAAGGATGACAGGTAACAGCGTGGGGGCCCCTCCTCGGGGTCAGGCACACTGCTAAAAATTTTATGTGCATTATCTTTGTTTTGAATTTTTATTTTTAATTGGTGGATAATTGCTTTACAATGTTGTGTTGGTTTCTGCCATACAACAACACAGATCAGCCATAAGTATATATATGTCCCCTCCCTCTTGAGCGTCCCTCCCACTCCACCCCCCATCCCACCCCTCTTGGTGATCACAGAGCACTGAGCTGAGCTTCCTGTGCTATAGAGCAACTTCCCACCACCTATCTATTTTACGCAGGGTAAATTCGTCCCACCCTCTCCTTCCCCCAGTGTCCACAGTCTGTTCCCTACATCTGCATCTCCATTGTTGCCCTGCAAATAGGTTCACCAGTACCACTTTTCTAGATTATACATATATATATATATATATACACACATTAATATACAATATTTGTCCTCTGACTTACTTCACTCTGTATGACAGTCTACACAGATCCATCTGCATCTCTACAAATGGTTCGATTTCATTCCTTTTTATGGCTGAGTAATATTCCATTGAATATATCATCTATCAGTGGGCATCTAGGTTGCTTCCATGTCCTTGCTATTATAAATAGTGCCTCATCAGCCTTCTTTAGATGCTGTCTCTTCCTTGCTCCTTTTCCCAAAACTCATCCTCAGAAAGCATTCTGATTAAGTCCATGTCATGAAAGAGTTCCTTACTGATTTTCAGGTTTTGCCCATCCGGAGATGTTAGCCTTATACCAAAAGACTACCCAGATGGTAGTGTTTCAGTTGCATGGTACCCCAGGCTGGATGGAGAGCTGTCTCTTGCAGTGCAGAGAAGGGGACCATCACAGCTTACCAGAAATCTCCCTGCACCAGTGGCCACGGAGGCCAGTTCCAGCCTCATAACCCCCAGTGCTGCTGCCCAACCTCCAGCCATATGCTCCTCTGAGAATCTCACACATCCCTCTTACACAGGCATTTATTTTCAAGGAATTGAAGGTGTCATCACAGTTTCTCTGCCATCCCTCCTCCACAGCTGCTGCCCTCTTCCCACAAAGTTTCCAGCATCTCAGCCTAGGGTGAACTCACCTGCCCCTAGACACTCAGAACCCACCACCTCTGAGCATAAGCTCAGTGATTTCCATGGAACCAGGACAGCCTTGCCCCGCCCCCTTCACCTTGTCACCGCCGTCTGTGTTTCTCAGCTTGCCCACTGGATGAATAGGTTTGCTCAAGCTGTCCTGGACTTCGAGAAAAAGGAATCAGAGCCCCCACCTCTTGCTGCTGGTCATGTGACATGGCCCTCACCACCCCTCACTTCCTCTAGGGGCTGAAAGGATGCTTCAACACAGGCAGTGATAACATACGAACGTGAATATAAGAAACACCTACAACTCAATAGCAAAATAAATACATACACCAATTAAAAATGGACAGTGACTCAAATAGACATTTCTCCAAAGGAGACATATAAAGGAAATGGCAACCCACTCCAGTATTCTTGCCTAGAGAATCCCATGGACAAAGGAGCCTGGTGGGCTGCTGTCCATGGGTCGCACAAAGTTGGTCATGACTGAAGCGACTTAGCATGCTTGCCTGCATTGGAGAAGGAAATGGCAATCTACTCCAGTATTCTTGCCTGGAGAATCCCAGGGATGAAGGAGCATGGTGGGCAGCCATCTATGGGGTCACACAGAGTTGGACACAACTGAAGCAACTTAGTAGCAGCAGCAGCACATATATAAAAAGATGCTTGACATCACTCATTGTCAATAAAATGCAAGCAAAACCACAGTGAGATATCACCTCACATCTGTGTGCCTTCCTTAAGGGGGCTCTCCCTGCCACCCCAAGCCCAGAGAGGGTAGGATTCCTGCCTATTTCATCGAGGGCCATGATTTAGTGCCTCACGTGGTTACCAGCACCTGGCTGGCTGAGTAATAAAGGTAGGGGTCAATCTCCATAAGGAGAACCCCTGTTACCTATGGAAAGTCCATAAGAAGTCTGGGGTTCAAGGTCAGCCAATCCACTCAAGTCAACCAGCATCAACAGAGCACCTACTGTATGTAGAGCTGTGAAATGCAGCCTTAGAGTAGCTGCTAGGAGAACAGAAGGGTTCCAGATTTCCCTCCCTCAAAGGAAAAAAATATCCAGACCCTCTGTCCAGACAATTATCTTCAGAGGCTCTGAAGATTCTTTTCCATTTATAGTTTTACCCAGAGAGGCTCTTTGATATTATAGGACTTGCCTGGAGATGCTGTTTGAAGGCTGTAGCTCAAACAGCTTCCAAGAGGAGCTTCATGGAGACACCACTTTATGGGTTAAAATCATCTCTCATTGCCATGGCAATCCTGCCAGTCATTAAAGAGATGCATTCAGGGCTGGCAGGGCTCCTGCAGGTCTCAGGACAGGCAGGAACCACAGGCCGTGGAGGATGGGAAAGAGGGGTAGACAGAAGACCAGTCAGAAAGGCAGAGGTTGTCAAAATGCCCTGATCTTCTACCATGAAATAGACTGGGAGTGACGGATGCTTGCCACACACTCACTGGAAATTATTGAACTTACCAGGATTGGGAATGTCTGCAGGAGTCAAGGAAATGCTCCTTGGACTTCCCTGATGGCCCAGCGGTTAAGAATCCACCGACCAATACAGGGGACATGGGTTTGATCCCTGGTCCAAGAAGATCCCACATGCTTCAGAGCAGCAAAGCCCATGTGCTGCAACTAATGAGCCCACATGCTAGAGTCCATACTCTGTAATAAGAGAAGCCAAGCACAACAAGAAGCCCACACACTGAAACTAGAGAAAAGCCCTCACCTAGCAATTAAGACTCAACGCAACCAAAAATAAATAAATAAAATCTTCATTAAAAGAAAATAGTCCTTGTGTGGGGCTGATTACGGACTCTCTTAGCAAATCCCACATCTGGGCTTCCCTTGTGGCTCACCTCGTAAAGAACCTGCCTGCAATGTGGGAAACCTAGGGTCAATCCCTGGGTTGGGAAGATCCTCTGGAGAAGGGAAAGGCTACCCACTCCAGTATTCTGGCCTAGAGAATTCCAGGGACTATATAGTCCATGGGGTCGCAAAGAGTCGGATACGACTGAGCGACTTTCACTTTCACTTTAGCAAGTCCCACATCTGGGCACAGCAAAACATCCTGAGCTGCAGCCACACAACAGGCAAAGGGAAGCAAGAGTGGGGTGAGGGCTGGGAAGGCAGTGGAGAAGAGGAGGGATAGAGACAAGGAAGGGGTGAGGGAGGACAGCCATTTCTGCCCGGGGTCCCCAGGGAAATCAGAGGCTGTTTTCTGGCTCGAAGATCCTCAAGACTTTTCTTTACATCCAATCACTCCCAGCATCATAGGCAGAAACAGAGCTAGACTTTGAACTTAGCTCAGAGGCAGAGCTTTTCCAGGGTGTTTCAGCTTTATACACCACTCTTCCCAACTGAGGTCCTTTCCCATCACTGTAAACAGCTCACATCCCGTAATAATCAGTGGAACACTTTGTTAAGAAAAGTTGTTTGCTGTTCAGTCACTAAGTTGTGTCTGACTCTGCAACCCCATGGACTACAGCAACCCATGCTTCCCTGTCCTTCAGTATCTCCCAGAGTTTGCTCAAACTCTTGTCCGTTGAGTCGATGATGCCATCCAACCATCTCATCCTTGGTCATCCCCTTCTGCCTTCAAATTTTCACAGCATTGGGGTCTTTTCCAAAGAGTCAGCTTTTTACATAAGGTGGCCAAAGTATTGGAACTTCAGCTTCAGCATCAGTCCTTCCAATGAATATTCAAGGTTGATTTCCTTTAGGATTGACTGGTTTGATCTCTTTGCTGTCCAAGGGGCTCTCAAGAGTCTTCTCCAGCACCACAGTTTGAAAGCATCAATTTTTCAGCTCTCAGCCTTCTTTATTCAAGAAGAATAAGCAAAGGTAATCTGCTTTAGTTTAGAAAGCTTTGCCTTCTGGAGAGTCAGAACAGCTGAGGCTCCCAGCCCTGGATCAGAAACAACATCTCCTGAACTTAACCCAGGAGGCTCTGCTAGTCTTCCCTGGTTAGACCCCTGCTTGGTCTCTAGACTACTCCATGTGTGTGACCTGGGGTTGGGGGGATGGGGGACACTTTCTGGAGAGAGAGGGTGTCCTGGGGGCCACAGGCAGTAAGACAGGCCAAGGTCCTCCCCTCTGATCTCTGAGAGGATGGAAAATGGATCCTGCCTATTTGTAGCTGGTGGCTTGTTGGTACCAACCAGGCAAAGGGGCAACTGCTGGGGGATGTGAAGAAAGCCTGTCTTCCCCTCTCTCGCCCATCCAATCTGAGGAGACATGCCCAGATGATGAGGGCAGGGGCCAGTGAGAGCAGGTAGCACCCTGCCCCTCCCCACAATGCAGCCTCCAGCCCTGATCCTGAACCCTTCGCGCTCCCAGTCTCACCTGCTCTGGGAGAGAAGAGTAGAGCCTGAAATAGATGTGAGATCAACATTTTAAAATGAGCAGAACTGGGTTCTTCCTAATTGCAAGTGACAGAACTTTCTGGAAGTAGGCTGAGCCATCACTGGTAGAGCTGCTACCCAGAGGGGAAGGCCTTCACCATGACACAGCCAGGGCACTTACCTGAAGAACAGAGCAACTCATGTCCCATGCATGCCTGGATGAGTGCAGTTGCACAATAAACCAGCGATGCTATTAAAAACCAGGTGGCTCAATTTCCAGTGTTATATTTGAGGCAAAGACACAGTAAACTTAGCATCTGCTAGCAGCCAAGATACTGTCAGTTAATGGAACTCCTTCCCTCTAACGGATGGATGGTTTAAGTTGATCTTCCAACTTTGGGGCGAGCCATCTCTGACTTCAGCCATTTACTTTCATATTCCTCCTAATTAGTGCGCAGTCAAAATTTTATGTTTTACTTAGCAACTGAACAACAATAAGACTCCTCACAGGAGGCAGTGCACAATTCTTGAGGCATGAGCCTACTGTGTCCTCTCTGCTGGCTGAGAAAGCCACCTTTCTATTTCCCCCAAACTCTGTCTGTGTCTTTTTTATTTGACTTCAGTGGGAAGAAAAAGCCAAGATTTTGGCCAGCAACAGCTGTGATGGATACACGTTGATATTTCATTGTGTCTCAATTTGCATTTCCCTGATGATCAGTGAACTTGAACAAATGCCTATGTTCCATTAACATTTCTTCTTTCAGGAATGTCTTCTCTATGTCCTTTAGTTGTTTTCTTCCCCCCTTCTGAATTATTTACCTTTTTCTTATTATTTTGTAGGAGTTTGTTTTTTAGGGGTTTGTCATAAAATGCTTTAGGCATTTGATCTCAGGCCTTCACTGGCAGTTACCAACCATCTGTGGCTATATATATTTAAACCAATTTTTTTTTTTTGGCCTCAGCATGTGGTATGTGGGATCTTAATTCCCTGGCCAGGGGTGGAACCCATGCCGTCTGCAGTGGAAGCCTGGAGTCTCAACCACTGGAACACCAGGAAAGTCCTTAAGGGACCAATTTTAATTTAAGTTTAAATTCATTTCCTTAATCGCACTAGCTTAATTTCAAGGGCCCAATTGCTGTGTGTGGTGAGTGACTGACTACTGGATTGGACAGTGCAGGATGGATATTTCCACCCCCAGAGAAAGTTCCATGGGCAGCACTGGTAGAACCAGTGTATCATTTGTCTTTCATCTTTTCTAGGTTGTCTTGACATACCTAGTTTGACATTTTTATAGAACTAAATCTGGCAATGTTTATTTTATGGCTACTAAATGTATATATTTCTTGCTTAAGAGAACCAACAAACTCTCTCCCAAGGTTATTTTTGTTTAACTTCCATTTTTAACTTCTCATATTTTTATACTTTTTCTCATTTAGATCTTTAGCCCTCAAAGAACTTACTTACACACAGGATGAGGTTGTTCATCTGGCTTTATTTTCTTCCAGAAAATATCATACAAATACAATTTGTATAATAACCCATTCTCATCAATGCAAGACTGTTTTTTGTTTTTTGGAACTTTTTATTTTGTGTTGGGGTCTAGCCAGTTAACAATGTTGTGAGTTTCAGGTGAACAGAGAAGGGACTCAGCCGTAGGTACATGTATCCATCTCCCCCAAACTCCCCTCCCATCCAGGCTGCCACATAATATTGAGCAGAGTTCCCTGTGCTGCACAGTGGTCCCTTGTTGGTTATCCATTTTAAATATAACAGTGTGTTCATGTCCATCCCAAACTCCCTAATTGTCCCTTCCGCCCAACAACCATTAGTTTGTTTTCTAAGTCTGTGAATCTCTTTCTGTTTTGTAAGCAGGTTCATTTGTGGCATTCTTTTTTCTCAGTGCTCAGTTGTAGAATGTATGATCAGACTGTGGTTTTCATTTTCCTTTATGAACTGGGCTTCACTCTCACCCCTAGGCAGCTCTGTCCCACTGCTGGACAGTGAGCACTCAGCAGTATTTTCATCTAGGTCTGTGAGGCCAATTAAAACGGGGAAGCTGAATCCTAAGAATGGCAAGCAAGCGGCTTCTGGTGACAAGAGGAAAGATCCAGGGACAAGGTCATGGCAATAAGGTGCATTTGAACGCAGCCAACTTCTGCTGGGGGAAGTCCCTGTTCATATTGTTTCCTGCACGTATGCCATGTGACTTTTCCACCACCAGTTCCCTGCAGGGCTTGGCTGCAGGGCCTCAGAGATGGCTTAGAGCTAAAACCCCAGTTCCCTCCCCACCTTCCACTCTCATGGGCTCCAACACCTCCCTGCAGAGCTCTCACCCACCACCCTCTGGGTGCCTCCACCAAGTGCAGCCCACCTGTGCCACCCACAAGTGCGCTTGATGCCAGGAACCCAAGCATAAGACAGAGCCAGTGACGAGGCTTCCCTTGGAGGAGACACTGACTGTGTAAATTGCAGGGCCCAGAAAAAAAATGAAAATGCAAGGCTCCTTGTTAATACTTAAGAATGTCAAGTCGGAAAAAAAAAAAAAAAAAAAAAAAAGAATGTCAAGTCGGGGCAGCAGAGGGCTTAATGAAGCATGGGGCAGTTCTCAGGGCAGAGCTGTGGAGCCAGCCCTCCTCCTAGGGGTTATGGGATCAGGGAAGTAGTGTCTCCACTTAAGTTTCACCCCCACTCAAATGGAGTGCTCCCAACCTCCTGGCACTAGAGTCCTGACTGCAGGCGTTGACCCCAGCCACTCCCAAAGCCCCAGACTGTGACTCCAAATTAGGGGCTCTGCTTTTTTTTTTTAACATCCTTTCTTTCGTTCTTTCTTTTTTTAAAAAAAAAAATATGGACCATTTTAAAAGGTTTGTATTGAATCTGTTACAGTATTGCTTGAGCTTTCCCAGTGGCTCAGGGGTAAAGAATCCACTTGCAATGCAGGAGACCCAGGTTCGATCCCTGGATGAGGAAGAGTCCCTGGAGGAGGGCATGGAAACCCACTCCAGTACTCTTGCCTGGAGAATTCCATGGACAGTGGAGCTTGTCGGGCTACGATCCATGGGGTTGCAAAGAGTCGGACGAGACTGAAGCGACTGAGCATGCACTCACAGTATTGCTTGTGTTTTATGTTTTGGTTTTTTGGCCGCGAGGCACGTGGGATCTTAGCTCTCTGACCAGGAACGGAACCCACGCCCCCCACATTAGAAGGTGAAGTCTTAACCACTGGACCCCCAGGGAAGTCCCAGGAGTCACTCTGCTTTAATTCTACTAATTTAGAAACTTTAACTTCACAGAGATCCCAGTCCCCAGCCCCATCTTCACCACAGCACATCTGAGTCACGGTCAAGGGCGTGGTTGTGCACACAGCCTCCTGGATCACAGCAAAATGAGCGAGAAGCCAGCTCAGACCCCAGGCTCTGGAATCAAACAGGCCTGGTCCCCATGCCTCTCCATCACTCACTGTCTACATCACTGTGAGTCTCAGCTGGGGATGCCTAGAGTTGCTCCAGGCACAGCCATAAGGATTAAGGGAAGTGAGATCCAGTACCTGGCACAGAAAAGAGGCTTATGAACAGTCACTTTGAGGGAGAGGCAGCGTAGCCAAGTGGTGAGAGCTCAGGCTGCCGGAAACATCCCAGTTCCGCCCCTTACCAGTTGTGCAGCGTAAGCCACATTCCCAAACATCTCTCTGCCTCAGTTTCTTCAGAGGTAAAATGGAGACTGTTCTAATAGTACATTCTTCACTGTGTCATTTTTAAGAATTAAATAAGTTAATGTTTGCCACTCAGGTTACAAGGGCTTCCTAGGTGACTCAGTGGTAAAGAATCCACCTGCCAATGCAGGAGACTCAGATTCGACCCCTGGGTCAGGAAGATCCCCTGGAGAAGGGATAGGCTACCCACTCCAGCATTCTTGCCTGGAGAACCCCATGGACAGAGGAGCCTGGTGGGCTATGGTCCATGAAGTTGCAAAGAGTCAGACTCAACTGAGCGACTGAGCATGAAATAAAATAAAACACTGTCTGTGGTCCTATAGGGTTTGGAATTGGAAGAGTTGGGGGGCAAGTTTGCTCCAGCTTTTTTCACTGAGGAGCCAAAGCAGACCCTGTGATCTCCCTGAGCTTGGTCTTCCAGCCACTTAATGGACGTGATGATTGCGGCATTTGTGTTGTTGTTGAATCAAATGTGCCTCTGGTGCCAACATGCTGATAAGCGAGATGCAAATGTTGGCTGCTGTCATGGTGATTCTTCTTCTGGTCATCAGAATCCCTGACTCGTGGAGACACAGAAAGAGGACAGAATGCATCCAGTGACATTAACTGTTAGCCTGCCCTTGACTGGCTTTGTACTAAAAGCCAAATACATGGAGGAGAAACAGAATATTTCCTGCCATACCAGTAAACAAAGGATGTCACAGTCATCAGCAATTGCAGTCCTCCAATGTGAGTCAGGGAGCCCCGAGGACACTTAGGAAGAAAAAGAATATCTGCTGTCTAGCAGCCATCAGACTGCATCCACTCTGTGCAGTGAGCCCCGAGGAAACTCAGGATGTAAAAGTGCAGGATACTGGCCCCAGATAGCTGAGGTGCCTATGAAAGGAATGATTTCAGCAAGCCTAGACTCCTGCATCTCCCCATACATAGAGAAGACTAAATTCCTTAACCTGGGAAATTTGGTGTTCTTTAGTTAACAATAATCTTTTGGCTTCAGACCACCTGCCCTTTGTTGCATATATATATGCAAAAAAGGGCATTTGTTATATATAAACTTGTATATAACCTGACTCCTTCCTCACCTCCTTGGAGCATTTAGTTCTCTCAACGTTACTTGAGATGATGCCTCCTGGGCTTAAGTCCTAAAAATTTCCCTCTGAATAAAACAAAACCCTCAACTTTTAGGTCGTGACTTTTTAAAATCTACATGGAGGTAAGCTGGAGGCCCTGAACCCAGAAGCTCACTTTCTCCTATTTATGGCAGACAGATAAACACCTGAAAATACAGGAGAGAGGGGAGTTAGGGTTAGTTGCAGGAGATGTAGGTGGCGTAGAGATAAAGAACTCACCTGCCAATGCCTCTAACCATGGGCTTCCCCAGTGGCTCAGACTGTAAAGAATCTGCCTGCAATGCAGGAGACTCAGGTTCAGTCCTTGGGTCAGGAAGATCCTCTGGAGAAGGGAATGGCTACCCACTCCAATATTCCTGCATGGAGAATCCCATGGACAGAGGAGCCTGGAGGGCTACAGTCCATGGGGTCACAAAGAGTCAGACACAACTGAAATGAAACTGAAGCGACTTAGCATGCAAGCACAGAGGAGATGTAGTAAGGTAAGAGGTTTCCTAGCAAGGTCATCATATTTAATTGGGGGCCGGCTGTGCCTCTCACTAGCTGTGTGATCTGGGCCAGGAACTGAGACCTCTGTAAGCTTTAGTTTCCTCATCTGTAAAGATTTTAAAGACTGAACTAAGCAAAATAACATGCAAGCAATGTGTGACTGGTAAATAGATGTTGCTTCCTGCTCTACCCTTTCCCAGCCATGAATATCAATGATGACAGACACGGGAGGGGCTCCTCCATCCAAATTCAAATCATGCAAGTTCACCTAGAGGTTGCAGCAGGGGTGAGGGCTCCAGGCAGGAGGGGCCGGGATCTGAGCTGTTTAGATCTGCATCCAGGATGAAGGGAATTTCCTGAAGCTGGCTTTGCTGTCCTCGTTCCTTTTATGAAGCACTGGACTCTTCCTGCATCCATAAAGATGAAGACATTCCTTTGCAGGGATTTAATTTCGAGGCTGCATGCCTGGCCGCTGAGAAAGCCCAGGCTTCCTCCTCCTTTTGAATCTAACCCTGGCGGCTTTGTGGGCTCCAGACAGGACCGCATTCCCTTTAATGCCTCCGGAATCGCTTACTCACACCAAAATCCGCTGCCTCAGGGCTTTCCAGCCACAAGTAAGCCTTCTTTTCATGGGCAATCAGGCAGCAGCCTGGAGCAGAGAAGGGAGGAGGGCCGCAAGCCCTGCGCCCTACCGGGTCTCTGCAGACAGTGCAATGCAAAGGGCCTCCCCTCTCCCTGACCCCAGGAGATGAGCCCTAGGGGGAGGCACCCAAGCAGAAAATCCATCTGCATCTGAAAAGAGGAACTGAGGCTGGCCAGGACCCGGGACCCTGGACCCTGGACAGATTTCCCAAATCACCACTGGGAGGGTCCCCCTCCAACACGCCGTCCCCCCGCCCCACACCGCCGTCCCCCTCCCCCACCCGGCACCGCTCCCCGCCCACCATCTTGTGGCTGAGTGCGGCTTTGGTACTTGCCAGAATCTATGTGTCATGTGGCCCCTGACTCAGTATCTGGGTGCAGAAGGTGAACACGCTCAAGAGAGTGCGTCCAAACGTGGGGACACGTCCACCAAAGGCCCTCTGCTCCTCTGCTCAGGGAAGTGATGCACAAGTTTGAATTGCTAAAGGTTGCGTTGAGGGGAGGGTGGGGGCTGTGTGGGTGGATGTTGCCTCTTCTTGGCAGGTCTGGGAGGCTTTTCTTCAGCAAAAGATTTATTGTGAGCTCAGCTGTATGCTGGGTTTCATGCAAGTCCGATGCTGGGATTCAGGGGGAGTAGGGTCAAAAAGCCTGCCAGTTCAGTAGCACAAGGGGTAAAAGACGAGTGGGCCTCAGATCTGGAGGAGATGGACTCACCCCCACCCCTTACACTTAATGGCACTGTGTCTTCAGGCAGGTGATCTATTTGGACAGCAGTGTCCTCGTCTGTAAACCGTGTGTGACCCTAAAACCTGCCTCTCAGGACTCTTTGGAGGGATCAACTGATGCTCTATATGGGAAAAGATCTACCCTTCTCTCACCTGTTGCCGCTTCTGTAAATCGAGGTCTGACTCTGCTGGACTTCCAAGCCTACTCCTGGCAGTATGTGCGGGCTGCACTCAGGGTCTGACCGTACTGGGTTCTAATTCTGATGTTGTCACTTGCTGTGTGACGTGCCCCATGGTACTTAGCTTCCAGGGACCCCCGTATTCCCAACTGTTAACACTAACAGTAGTACCTAGCTCAGACTGCGGCTGTGATAATTCAGTGATGTAATTCAGAGGTCAATTTAAAAGTGATCAAAATGTAAAAGTGAAGGGCTTTGCACAGACCTCTTCCCAGTTAGTCCTAAAGAAACAGGAGCTATACTTTTGATCGTTAATATTCTTATCATCTAAAGGCTAAGAAACCTGAGGTGTTTTTCTATCTTTCCACATGTATGTCTTTGGCCAGGTCCAAAAAAGAAAAAAATTGGAAGTTCTCACACTACACAAGGACACACAATTATGAGGAACTGTGGAAACAACCCAAAACCTTTGGAGAATCAACAGCAAAGCTAGATGCTCAGTTCGTGTCATCGTTCTGCGCTCAAGGGTGTCTCTCCAGATGACCACCAGGTGCTTCCGGCATCACATGCCAGGCAGGAGGAGGGGGGGTCTCAGCCCCTTCTGCACACGGCCCCTTCACTGGCTGGCCAGCCCCTCACTGGCCTCTTTCTGTCCAAAGGAAGTCTTTGAGCCTCTGAGCTGTGCTCTCTGCTCCTCTCAGCAACTTCTGCCCATCCACCCCATGACCTCCTGGACACAGAGAACTCCAGGTGCTGAGGCACCTTCAGGGAAAGAAGAGGGGGCCTCGGCCACATCTTAAATCAGGAAGGGCCAGGAGGAGATGTTTACTCCGACACTGACCCAGGTTCTATTGAGCTTAAAAGGAAACTGAGACATACTAAAGTTTACAGATGACACTAGTCATAACAGAAGTTGAGGACTCAGGGCTGGAAGACAGGCTGTCGGATGCCCAGGTTACAGCTCTGCATTGGGGTCACCTGGGCACAGCCATGATGCCATGCCTGGACTGATGACATCAGCATCTCTGGGGGTGGGACTCAGGCTTCAGTGTTTGGCATCCAAGACTGTACATCACTGCAACAGAGCTGGGAGACCCCCACGTGAACACTAAGGGCCGTGGTCCACCATGTACTCACACCCAAATCGTGTGCTGGGGATTCTCATGTAACTGGTAGCATGCTCGGATCATTCAAAACTCCCAGGTGATTCCAACATGCAGCTAAGTTTGAGAACCACTATTTTAATGTAGCACGCATGCATGCTGCCTGACTCTTTGTGACCTCATGGACTGTAGCACTTCAGGCTCCTCAGTCCATGGAATGTTCCAGGCAAGAATACTGGAGTGGGTTGCCATTTCCTCCTCCAGGGGATCTTCCCCACCCAGGGATCGAATCTACCTCTCCTGCATTGGCAGGTGGATTCTTTACCACTGAGCCACTTGGGAAGCCCTTTAATGTAGCATCTCCACTTAAGTTTAAAACTCTGTCTACTCTTTAAGGAAAATCATAATACTTAATTGCAACCAAAATGAGTACCTGTTTAGTTGAGATGCAGTCCGATGCATGTGCTTCTGTTTTCACAGTCCAGGAAATAGGCGCACTTGAAGCTATGGGACTATTAATCCGCATTTTGTCCTTCAAGTAGATGTCGTTAGACTTGCTTGCGTGTCACTGGATTAAATCATTTGCCAGTTCAACAGAAATTTACTGTTTGCTTTAGTATCAGCAAAGTTTAAAGGATCATTCTGAATCAACAACATAATTTAAAAAAAAAAACATTTTTGCCACGAAATGTCCTGTCTTGACATATGGTCCTTATAAATTGAGTTTACTGAGTATTTGTTGTTGGTTGAGAAAAATGTCTGGGATGGGACTTTCACGCTATCAGATGGAAATCCCTGCTCCTGTTTTGTTTTTTTTTAAAGTGAGATTGCCTAAAATTCCGAAGCCTTTCATCCTCTTTATTGCCTCCCAACTATTATGAAGAAACTTCGGGAAGAAGCGCCCCAACCACTCATCCACTGTTCTCATGGGGGAGACTCTGAACGCAGTCACAGGAAGTACATTTTGAATAAGCCAAGGGAAAACCTCCCTGAGCACAAAACCCCAGGGCTGCGCCAGCGTCCTCAGCAGGGAGCACATCCCAGGGCTCCCCCTTGCCCTCCCCCCACCCATGCCTGCATGGTCCTCCTTCTCAGGTCTCCTGCCATCCTCAGGCATCCAAGCAGGAGCACCAGGTTTCCCCCCAGACACACACAAACACAGGTGACCCTCAGGGCTTCCAGAAGCTGTGAGTGTCAATCACCTACCCTTATCAGTTCTCCGTCCAACAGTCAGAGTCACAAAGCTGGCTGGAAAAGTGATAAGGGAATGTGACTGGCCAGCAACGATGTTTTGGATGAAGATTTGAGGGACAAGAGGAAAACTGACATTTGATTTTCAGGTCAAAACACCCACCTGACCTTCTCTGGGACTCCCCACTGTGCCCCCAAACCTTCTCACTGCCCTCCTGCTCTGCTCCAACTTCTCTCCAAGTCTCTCCTTCTGACATCTGGCAAACCTTATCCCTTTCTGCACACACAAATTGAGATATACAGCCCTGGATCACTATAGAAAGTCATGGATTCTTTGCATTTAAAAAAAAAATTAATTAAACGTTTAAATGAATTTAAATCTCAAAATGAATAAATAAACCAAAGTTAGCAAAGTCTTTACCCAACAGATCCCACAGTTCTGAGGCAGGGCACCCGTGCGTTCTCCTCCTCCCGGGCTCTGCGGCTAAGTCCACACCCACATGCCATTCATAAAGTCCCTACCCCAGTCTCCTCCTCTTGCAGGGATTGGTCCTCCAGAGGTGCTGGCCCCAGGCCAGGACCCATCAGCTGCAGATCTGCTTGAGCTGGATGTGTATATCCACTGTGCTGTGTGGCCCTGGTGGGATTGGGCTGGGGTGGAGTTCGGTACTAAGGATGAGTTCTCCTGCATCCTAACTCACTGTGCTATCATGTCAGGGTCTTTCCTCTGGATGGTTGGCCATCACACTGATCTACACACACAGTCTTTGAAAACCAACACTACTGACATGGCTTCAATTGCAGAGACGTTAAAATGTCTCTCTAGGTCAGGATGAAATGGAGAATGACAGCCAACTGTCAGGAATGGATTTCTACAGAGTAGTATGTCATGGGAAGCATCGTACTGGGCAAAGTTCATCAGTGTGGGTCTCACCTCCCATCAGCCTGCCACTCACTTCCTGGTTCTGTGATCTTGAGCAAATGACTGAATCTCTGAGCCTTGGTACCTGGTCTATAAAACAGATTTGTTGTTATCATTGTTGTTTAGTTGCTAAGTCAAATCTGACTCTTTTTGATACCATGAACTAGAGCACGCCAGGCTTCCCTGTCCATCACCAACTCCTGGAGCTTGCTCAAACTCATGTCCATCAAGTTGGTGATGCCATCCAACCATCTCATCCTCTGTCACCCCCTTGTCCTCCTGCCCTCAATCTTTCCCAGAATCAGGGTCTTTTCCATTGAGTCAGCTCTTCTCATCAAGTGGCCAAAGTATTGGAGCTTCAGCTTCAGCATCAGTCTGTCCAATGAATATTCAGGGTTGATTTCCTTTAGGATTGACTGGTTTGATCTCCTTGCTGTCCAAGGGACTCTCAGGAGTCTTCTCCAGCACCACAAATTGAAAAGCAGATAGCAGACAGTACCACCTAACTCCCAGGGCTGCTGTGAGAATTAAATAAGAAAAGGGATGGAAAATGCTTATGCTTAAACCTAAGTTCAACACCCAGGTCAGGTGCTTCTTGATTACATAGGTTTCAACAGGTCTTGTTTAAACTCTCTAAATTTTATCTTCTTCTTTTGCAAAGTGGGGAATCTAATAGCTACCTCAAAGTGTTGTTCTGAGGATTATAACAGACATGCAATACAAGGTTAAGAGCATGGCCTTTGTAGTTAAGTGGCCTGGATTTAAATCCTAATTTTATCAGTTACTGGCTCTGTGTAAGTCACTCAGCCTCTCAGCATCACTGTCCACATCTGCAGGATGGCTGTGACAATCTGACAATCCTACCTCCCAGGGCTGTAGTAAAGGTGAAGTAAGGTGAGCTATAAAAATCCCTAAGCACAGAAATGTCAACAGCAGTGCAGCTGATAGCATTAACAAGATAACAGGAGCACTGACAATGACCTTGACACAGGAGATGCCCACCAGGTGGCAGCTATTCCAACTGATGTCCAAAAGATGCATTGCTTGAGCCACTTGAATATTTTCTCCAGGGTCAGGCCAGTCAAGACCTGTGGGTGAGCTTTGGTTCCAACTGTGTGTTATAGAGAAGGGCTTTAGAAACCAGTGCAAAGTGATGCTGTAAAATGAGGCTGGAGATGTAAGATCGGAGCCAACCACAACACCCAGAATGTCATGTTTATTTGGGTTCTCCCTGGCCAGCTAGCTCTGGAGTTCTGAGGACAGTCATACCTGATTCAAGATTTGGAAAGAGAAGAACTGCAGAGGAGCCAACCAGGAAGCAGCTGCTTCACGTGGCTGAGAGGCAGTCATAGTTTGCATTAATGCAGTGGCGGTCAAGATGGTGCCCTTTAATTTTAAACTTAACACATTCTTTAAATAACTAAATCATGCAAAGAATGATGCTTATATTTGGATAACATCTGCAGTACACAGGTGCTGCTGGGCTCAACTCATCTTCATATAGTATTTTATTTCATCCTCAACAACCCTGAACAGCGTGTACCTGGGGTGGGCTCAGCCCTTCCTGGGGTCAGCAAGGGTCACAGGAAGAGATCAAGGCAACAGAATGTCAAACACCGAAAACCCTCCCAGGAGAATGAACTCTATCCCAGGGTCCCTTCCGGATGGCAAGGCCACCAAATAGAAAAGAGGAGACAATCACAGGACAACCCTTGTGCATGTGCGCTCAGTCATGTCTGACTCTTTGGGATCCCATGGACTGTAGTCCACTAGGCTTCCTCTGTCTATGAAATTCTCCAGGCAAGAATACTGGAGTGGGTTGCCATTTCCTCCTCCAGGGGATCTTTTCAACCCAGGGATTGAACCCGAGTCTTCTGTACTGCAGATTCTTTACCAATGAGCCATCTGGAAATTCAGGACAACCCTTGAATAATAATCATCCAAGGATGATTGTTATTTTAGAATATGTACTTATTTACTTATCTGGCTGCCTCTGGTCTTGGTTGTGGCACAAGGGATCTTTGTTGTATCATGTAGGATCTTTCATTGTGGTGCATGGACTGTAGTTGCAGCGCCCAGACTTAGCGGCTCCAAGTCATGTGGGAACTTAGCTCCCTGACCAGGGATCGAACCCATGTTTCCAGAATTGTCAAGCAGACTCTTAACCACTGAACCACCAAGGAAGTCCCCCTTGGATTATTCATGCCAGAAGGCGGAACTCTATGCATGTGCCATTTGCAGGACAGGACAGGACAGGACAGGCTGCAAGTTCAGTGCAGACCTTTGACTGTCCACCCAAGCCCTCCTCCATCAATCTAGTCCCCTCCACTGCAAGAACTCACTCCAGTCCATCTTCCCTAGCTCAGTCATAACACCATGTACTGCTCCACCTCAATTAGGACTTTATCAGCACACGGTGTGTGTGTGTATGTGTGCTCAGTCACTTCAGTCATATCTGACTCTTTGTGACCCTACGGACTGTATCTTACAGGCTCTTCTGTCCATGGAATTTTCCCGGCAAGAATACTGGAATGGTTTGCCATTTCCTTCTCCATGGTATTCATTACTAAAATGCATCAACACATGGAGGGGGGCCCATAGCTGGACAATCTGGTGGGACTGCCTGCACAATGTCATCACTGCTGAACCCTCTGTCCCACACGGTCTAGCACAGGTTGGCCCCTGGTTCACTCACTCTACGATCCCAGAACCAAAACACTCTCCAGGCTCCCTCTCCTTCTTTGGTTGTCTTTTTATGACTTTTTACCAAAACACATACTGAAACCACTTCTGGAAATATCATGACCACTCTAAATATATAACCTCTAAAATATACTTTTATGTATGTATTTGATTCGAGTTTTGCCACCTCCAATACAAGAAATATTCTTAGGGATTAGTTCTACTCAAAGCACTGCCATTTTCTTTTAATAGAATAAAAAACAGATTCAGAGAGGTTAAGCAACTTCTCCGAGGCATCACAGCTTGTCAGAATTAAATCCCGGATATTTCTGTCTCTGTAGGCCCCTCCTACATCACCCTCCCTTTCTAAGTGCACAAACAAGTGAGTGGGCATCACCGTCAACCCTTCTCACAAACATCCCAAGTCAAGCATGCCTTTCAAAACAAGTTATGTGTTCATTAGGCCAGAAACTGAAGGCCAGTCCTGGTCAAGCAGGCAGGCTTGAAGATGAAGCGGAATAATTGCTGAGGTGATGGACCGCACCCTGACCGTCTTTCATGGGCACCGGGTCCAAATCGTTCCCCTACAGATCCCACCTGGTGCTTCCTGCAAGTCCTCTGGGCCTGCGTCGACTTACGAAACCCCCATCCCCCAGGTCTCCGGCCGGGCAGTCTGTCACATTCGTTTTGCGTCTCACATAATCCTCTCCTGCCGGCTGGCTGGCTCCACCGCAGCCTGTCTGCCCGTCCGTTAGTACGTTCCTTACGGGCAGTGCTGATGGGAACCCTCAGTCAGCCAACCCCCTCCCCGCAAGCCTGGACAGACACACTTGCCCGGTGGTAGGGGGGTTCTAACAGCCCACGGAAGGGACAGACGGAGGGAAGGAGAAGGCTGAGCGCTGGGCCCCTTGGAGAGCCGGCTGCCCCGCCCAGCTGCGTGCAGGGCTCTGACCTGTCCCCTCCCCGACTCCATCCATCCGGTTGGGCTCACTGCACCCAGTTTAATGCGCTCAGGAATGTGCTCGGTTGAGACACCCATGTTTGCTTTGGCCCCTTTGAGCCGAAACGTGCCCCAGGCTCTGCTCATCCGCCTGCGGGCTTGCTCGACCCAGTCTTCAGAGAACATCCAGCGGCAACAAGCAACTGACTCCCAGAACAGGGCTCAGCACCTGCGTTTAATATGTCGTGAAACATAGTAAACATCCACCCCGCCTGGCCTGCAGAGATGGCACGGGCCCCACCCAGGGAACCAGAGGAGGCACAGGGCTTTGAAGTCCCTTCCAGCTCCGCTGTCGGTTCCTTTCCTCCCTGACTACTGCTCGCTCTGCCGCCCCAAGTGCCTCTGCTCGCTGTGAAGCCCACGTGGGGTCTGAACGCTGGTCTAGAAGCACTGACTGTGTACTGAGCTCTGAGCCGGGGTCCTGGCCCCTGAGCTTCCAGCCTGGGCGTTGGGCAGATGTGACCTAAGAGATAAATGGGTGTGGAAATGGGGCCAACACTACCAAATCAGATTTGGGATCTGCTTACAATTTTGTCCCAACTTGGGGCTTAAGTATATAATACAAGAAAGAAATCTGATTTTGGAATGGTTCCAGAAAACTTGGGTTGTCAACTTTTTAATATATATTTATTTGGTTACCCAGGTCTTAGTGCGGTATATGGACCTTTAGTTGCAGCATTCAGACTCTTAGTTGCTGCAAGTGTGATCTAGTTCCCTGACCAGGTATTGAACCCAGGTCCCCTGCATTGGGAGCTCAGAGTCTTAGCCACGGGGCCACCAGGGAAGTTCACAATTGTCAGCTTTATAGTGGAACAAAACTCAGATCCAGGGAAGGAAATTGTGTCCAAGTGGAGGTGACTGGACAGAGCACATGAACTGGATATCAGAGGGTGGGTGGAGGTGGTTGGCAAAGTGGCCCGGCACAGATCAGGGAGTGTTTGGAAGGTCAAGCAAAGGAGAATGGCCTCTGCCTGGAAGGTGTGAGTCACTGAGAGAGGATGTGAAATTGCATCTCACACACCTATTCATCCTTTGTTTAGTCTCTCTCTCCCTGATTCAAACATAACCACCAGGAAGATAGGGCAATTTTTCTATTTTGTTCCTTGCTGCTTCCACCGTGCCTAGAACAGACTGGCAGATAGTAGATGCTTAATTAAATGTTTGGGGAATGAATCAATGCACAGAAAAATGATTTCCTGGGAGAGGGACTATTGAGGAATTTAGTAATAATACTAAATTTTTAATAAAACTGGTTCTGGGGCCAACACCATTTTTTACAAAACAAATGTGTTGGGAGGCAATTGTTGGGGCTGTTAGAAGACTAGGGTTCAAGTCCCAGATCTGTGTCTTGCTCTATGGGAATTGTTGTTCAGTCATTCAGTCATGTCTGACTCTTTGCAACCACATGGACTGCAGCACACCAGGCTTCCCTTCACCATCTCCTAGAGTTTGCTCAAATTCATATACATTAAGTCAGTGATGCCATCCAACCATTTCCTCTTTTCCTTTTGCCTTCAATCTTTCCCAGCATCAAAGTCTTTTTCAATAAGTCAGCTCTTCGTATCAGGTGGCCAAAGTATTGGAGCTTCAGCTTCAGCATCAGTCCTTCCAGTGAATATTCAGGGTTGATGTCCTTTAGGATGAAAACTAAAAGTAGAGGCTGCTTTTCAGAAACCTCCCTGCTCAAGAGGCCATGTCACTGCTGGCCCACCAATCAGCCTCAACAAGCTTCTACACACTTCTTTTTCAACTGGTTGCTTCTCAGTTGTGGGTAACACTCATACACTTGTTCTATAAAGACCACGGAAACACATCCCACCTTGGGGAGCCTCAGCAGCTGCCATTGCCCATACAGCCAGCTCCTGTCTCTTCTGCCTGGCATTGAGGTCTCTGTACACACTGGCTGCCACCATGATATTTGTCCAAGATTTTCTTGCATGAAGTCTATGTCTCAGCCACATCAGACCAGACAGTGAAATACAAACATGTTCTCAACCTGCCCCTTTTCATGCCTTTGTCCATCATGGTTTTCTTCATGCACATTGCCTTTTCACCCAAATTGAAAGCCCACATGCCTCTGAGAGGTCTGCGTGGTCCTGATGGTTGGAAGGAAGACCCTCTGCTCTGTTCTGGTCTAGCCAAGCATTCTCATCTCTCTCCTGGGTTTTACTTATTTATTTGGCTTCACTGGGTCTTATTTGTGGCTTGTGGGATATTTAGTGGCAGCATGCAAACTCTTAGTTGTGGTATATGGGATCCAGTTCCCTCACCAGGGATTGAACCCATGCCCCCTGCATTGGGAGCACAGACTCTTAGCCACTGGCCCACCAGGGAAATCCTTCTCTCCTGGTCTTTATTTCCCTGCCTCTTGCTCCCACTTGCTGTATCTTCTCTTGACTTGCCCTGAATGTCGAGTGTCCTGTCTGCCAGATTGGACGCTCGCAAAAACATATCAAAATGGATGGTGTTGCACCTTCTCAGATTTCCTTCCCCACAGCAATGGTACAGACAGAATGAGGGAGAAAAGTGAATTCATGAACCTTTGATTAATTGGCACTGGCTGGGAGCTTGTCCGTGAATAACCATCATGTCGTCCTCCTTTACACCATACTCTCGGGCATCTAAGTTCCATTTGTGTCCTTATTTCCACCCTTGAACTTCTTCCTTGTGTGGTCTCAATCATTGTTCTGCCCACAAGCTCCTCCCACATTCCAGAAGTTCAGTCAACATCATGTGATCTCAACACAATCACACCCACGTGTCAATCCCATGTCTCCAGCTTCTTATCAATTGAGATATTTCCTTCTAGTTCAATGCAATCTCTGTCTACCAAACACAATGGAACATCAGAAGGCTCCAAAACTTGAGACTTCCCTGATTGTCCAATGGTTAAGACTCTGCACTTCCCCTGCAGGGGTCAGGAAAAAGGATTCAACATGCTGGGCGGCCCGGCCAAAAGACAAGCTCCAAAACTTGGGTAACTACATACGGAATCCCTCACAAGATATAGTTCTTTTGTGCTTGAATACAATGAACAGCAAAGAAAAATCAGAAGAAAGTTCCAGGCAGTATCAGCAGGAGCAAATGTTGTCTACACACCACCGGTATCCTCTTGGCTTAGCCGTTCCTGTTACCTGCCTGGAGCTTCAAATATCCTCCATGCTCTATCTAAGGCATGTTTCTTGGCTTGTGCCAGGGGCCAGCTGGACATTCTGGGTAGTTAACACCTCTGGGAGGAAGATCTCCCAGTGATCCTGCCCTCTGCTGGACCACTCTGAGATACATTCTCCCAGGGATCTCCAGCGGAACTTCTTGCATGAAGCGTACATCTCTCCAACTGTCCATGGTGGTAACCCACTCACACACTCTCAGTTGGTCTCCTTCCCTTTTTGGTCTCTCCGTTCCTCACTCAGCCTCCTAAATAAACCACTTAACACTCAAGTCTTTGTCTAAGAGTATGCTTTAGAAGATCCCAGCCTGAGACCATCTCCTTTTAAACCCCTTCTGCCAAGAATATAATAAGTGCTTTTCTTCCAAGCCCAAACCTTCATTTCTACCCAGAAACCAGCAGAAGAAAAAGGAAAAAAACTCTAAAACAAAGTAGGACCCTCAGGGATGGCAGTCACACATCATCATATTTTGAAACTGTAATGTCTAGAGGAATTGGCCAAGTTCAGCTTTCTACTGCTCAAGTGAACCATCAAAGACCTCCAAGGAGACACCAGTTGCCTGAAGTCACCCACCCATCCAGACAGAACTGGAACCTAGACTCAGGTCTCGCAATTCTGAAGTTGAGGGCTGGGTCTGCTAAGCCGTGTTGCTGTGAAAGGGTTTAACCAAGTGGTAAGTCCCTCCCAGGTCACTGGCTAAGTTCACAGCTGAAGAAAAATAAGTTCTGACATTCCTACTCTTCTCTCATGAACCTTGTAAAAACTTAAAAGAGAAAGTACCTAGCCCTTTCCAAGCGCACAGGTCTACATGGCAAAGAGAAATCAGCTGTAGAAGCAATGATCTAGAAGCAATGAGTAGGCCCAGCAACAGTTTGTTCTAACGACAATCATTCAAAAATAGCCAGATCTCCAGACCTCTTCTTGGTCTTGCTCAAGGAGACCCGGGGCTTATTAGTGAAGAACACACAGTCTCAACCTCCAGTTGAACTGTCCACTTCTTAGGAAGGAAAAGATGGAGCTCCAAAATATCTTATTCAAATGCTTATACATTTTCCATAATACACTGCACAAGATAATGAAGCTGCTGGGACATCCAGAAGATCATTAAGGAAGACTGATATGGTGGGGACTTCCCCAGTGGTCCAGTGGCTAACACTCAGCTCTCCCAAAGCAGGTGGCCTGGGTTTGATCCCTGGTCAGGGAACTAGATCCCACATGCCACAGTTAAGACCTGGAACCAGCCAAATAAATTTTAAAATATTTTTTAAAAAGAGAGAAAGAAAGACTGGCATGGGGACATGGGCTTATGTTTCTAAAAAGCAGCAAAACACTACTCAGAGTGAGTTCGAATCTCTAATTTCCAAAACTATCAGTTTAGGTGGGTCACCTCCTGTCCTGTCTGCTTTGTCCTGGCCACACTGGTGAGGGCACATCAGACTTTCACAAAGGGGTGGCCTTCTCCTGCAAAGTGCAAGAGCTGTTTTCAGAGCTGTGAAGCTATCAGCATTTTAGCAAAAGTGTCTGGATTATGCATCAGGAAGGTGGAGTGTAAGGAAATCCCAAAATATCCCCCGGCCCATAGACACACACACACACGACCCAGGTATGGAAAGTGGGAATCTTCTCATGTCTTCAAAGAGCTTTAAAAAACAAAACAACGTGTTCTATTAAGGCAATATATTTTTGTTTTCCTTGCTTCTCAGGATGTCTTCAAATATATTGTAGACAAGCTATTTTAATTTTTATCATATGATTTCTATAAACAACACATTTTAAAGTGAAAACTTCAAAGTGGATTAAAATGTCCCTACCACTGGATCCTTCAAGCTCCCTTCTTGGCACCCCCTCCTCCCAGAAAATAGTGTAGACGGTGCACAGAGATGGGCTTCCCAGATGGCTGTGGTAAAGAATCTACCTGCCAATGCAGAAGACTCTGGTTCAATAGCTGGGTGGGGAAGATCCCCTCGAGAAGGAAATGGCAACCTACTCCAGTATTCTTGCCTGGAGAATTCCATGGACAGAGGAGCCTGGCAGACTATAGTCCATAGGGTTCCAAAGACTCAGACACAACTGAATGACTAAACAACACCAACAACATGTATAGAGATGCAGATTGCAGCCAGAAAAAATACAGAATAATCAAAATAACCACTGGGAAAAGTTTGGTTAAATAAACTAGGGTGCGTCCATTCTATATGAAATGGTATTATCAGTCCAATTGGCTGGAGAGTGTCATGGTTCTAAAACAAGGCCTCAAATCCTCTGACATTTGCCCCACCAAGCAGTAGAGTCCATAGCCCGCCCCCGAGGTGGGGGGTGGTGAGTGGGCAGGGCAGTGATCCTGGCTTCCTCAAGGAAGAAAATGAGGTGGAAGAGATACTAAGTGGCTTCCAGGCTGGGTTAGAAAAGGTCACACAGGGATGTGCCTGGTTGCCCAGTGGTTAAGACTATGCCTTCCAATGCAGGGGGTGCTGGTTCAATCCCTGGTTGGGGAGCAAAGGTCTTATTTGCCTTGCAGCCAAAAACCCCCAAAACATAAAAACCAAAACACAAAACACAAGTAATATCGTAACAAGTTCAATAAAGACTTTTATATTAGTCCACATAAAAAAATATCTTTAAAAAGAAAGGATGGACCCTAAAGAGAGGCATCTTTGCAAGCTCCTACTGGTCTGGGCTTCTCATTCATTCACTCTCAACTCTCAGTAAAACTTCATTAAAGACTAAGGCCAAGGGTCCACTGTGTCGTAGAAAACAGAAGGAAGGGCCTGAGGAGCCAAGGGGAAATCAAGGCCCTGTCCCCTAAGAGCAGGGCACTGGAAGAGGAGAATCACTGGAATGACCAAGCCCCGAAGGAGGGAGCCCACCCAAGGTCATGGGCATCAGAGGCAGCAAAGGGCAGAGGAAAGAGGGGACTGGGCCTTGACCAAACATGCCCTTGGCACAGCCAGGGGAGCTCTCAGAAATAGGGCCCCCGGACTCCTTCAGGGGGTTGGTCCTAACACCAAAGGCTGGGGGTCTCAATCCTATTTTAATCTGAGCAGTGAAGAGGCATGTGACCTTGTTCTACAATCACAGGCTGGTGAGGCCCCAGACAGTCAAGATAGTGCATCTGCTGGCAAAGCTTCCCCAAATAGCCAAGAAGTTAGCACCCTCAAAATAGCCCCGTGAGGGCAAGGAGGGTCAGTCTGCTCCTCCCTCCTCCTCCCCTGCCCCTTCCTCTTGTCCTTTCTGTTCTCCTTTCTGTTCTGTGGAAGGGCCTGCCTTCCAACTCTCCCTCTCATCTTTGGCAGGAAACCAGCCCACACTTTGCATTTCCCAGTGGTCCTGAAGCAGTGGGCTTCCTGCAGATGTGCCCTCCATGGTATGTCCCCACCGCTCTCAGGGCCCATGACTCCTGGGGCCACATGGCTGAGCAGCATGGCCAGTGACCACCAGCAAAGCCGCAGAGAGTGTGTGTGCTCTGAGAAGAGGGGTAAGGAGAGCTCCTCTTATTTAAAAAAAAAATGAGGCCATGACATTCATTCATTCAATCAACAATCATGGCTAAGATATTTTACATATATATATATATATACATATATATATATATACACATACATATACATACATATATTGTTGTTGTTCAGTTGCTATGTCGTGTCCGACTATTTGCGACCCCATGGACTGCAGCACGCCAGGTTTCCCTGTCTTTCACTGTCTCCCAGAGTTTTCTCAAACTCATGTCCATGAAGTCAGTGATGCCATCCAACCATTTCATCCTCTGTTGCCCCTAAATATATAAATAACTAAATATATATATATATTTGGCTGCACCAGGTCTTAGTTGTGGCACAAAGGATCTTTAGTTACAGCATGCAGACTCTTAGCTGTGGCATGTGGGATCTAGTTCCCTGACCAGGGATCAAACCTGGGCCCCCTGCATTGGGAGCATGAAGTTTTAGCCACTGAACCACCAGGGAAGTCCTAAAATACTTTCTTAATATAATAAAATGTCTATCCCAAAATACAAATCAATATTAATCTTAATAGAGAAATACTGCAGTTAGAAAATATGATGGGAAAAAGATCCTCTACACATTCTAAATACATTGATATATATAATATATACATAAATATTCATGTACATGTATGTATATTACAAAAGGAACTTAATAAGAAATATATAAGACCTATGAGAAAAAGAGCTAACATTCATTGAGAAGCATATAGAAGACTAACAAAATTACAGAGCATTTTCTTGAGGCAGTGAATGTGTGCATGCTCAGTCACTTCAGTCGTGTCCCACTCTTTGCGACCCCATGGACTATAGCCCGTCAGGCTCCTCTGTCCACGGGATTTCCCAGGCAAGAATACCAGAGTGGGTTGCCATATCCTCTTCCATGGGATCTTCGAAAACATCTCCTGCATTGGCAGGCAGATTCGGTACCCTCAGCCACCTGGGAAGCAGGGATAACATTTATAAAGATATTCAGCCCCAAAAAAATCATAAACAAATTTTATAAAAGCTTATTTAAAAAACTTTCTGAGACAATAAACACATGGGAAAAAATGACATAATTCTGAAAAAGGAAAGCAGGGAGACAGAATTGATCCTGCAAAGTGTCAATATCCCCTGCAAAGCTTCAATACAGTGTACCACAGCTGCAAGAAATGACAAACCCATGGGAAGTTCTGAAATGGCTGAGTGTACATACAAGTGACCAAAGTAAAACTGTGATTTTCTATTAAACTTCAGTGGGACTTGTGGAAGCCAGAAAACTCCCCAAATGACACATGCAGCTTTATGTCTCCAAGTGACGGAGACATGAAACTGACCACTGTTTTAGGGCTGCTTGTTTATTTCCTTCTGGCATAGCTTCTTGAATGATCCCTCAGTAAAGCAAGAACCAAGTCAGTGTTGGAGGGTGGAATTAAAAAAAAAAATCCAACAAACATCAAACATCCCCTAGCTCTGTGGCCCCTCCTCCAGGGTCCTTGCTGCTATGGGATCATGTGACCAACTCTGGCCAATGGGCTTCCAGAGGAAATGACATGCTATTTCCAGTCCCAGAGAAGAGCTCCACCCTACAACCTCTCAGTTGCCATGGCAACCAAGGAAAACAACTATTTAAGATAGTGTCCTTGCAAATCAGGGTGCCTCCACCTACTTCTCTCCTGCATGGGGGAAGAGTCCCCCACCAACCCTTACTGGACATGCAGTGTGATTAAAAAACCAAACTTTGTCACGATAAGCCACTAAAATACTGGGATTCATCAGCTACTGTAGGATGACCCAGCGTCTCCTGGAGGGATAAGGAGATGTCAGCATTTCGAAGCGGTGGTTCTCAACTTGGGCTACACATTAGAATAATCTGCGGGGGGGACCTCCCTGGTGGCACAGTGGTTAAGACTTTGACTTCCAATGCAGCGGGTGGGCGTTCAATCCCTTGTCAGGAAGCTAAGATCCTACATGCCTAGAGGCCAAAAAAACAAAACATAAAACAGAAGCAATATTGTAACAAATTCAATAAAGACTTTAAAAATGGTCCACATCAAAAAAACAAAAAACATCTTAAAAAATAATAATAGCTGGGAATTCTGGGGAAATGTGAGCTCCAGGGCCCTCTGAGAGCCTCTGACTATATTGCTCTGCACAGCAGCTCACAGGCAACCACAGTTTGTAGAGTTTCCCAGGTGAGTGTATGGCGCAGCCCCAGTGGAAAACCACTGCTTTCAGTGAAGCAGTGGAGCATTCTGTAAGAGAAGACTGCAGGTGGGTTCATGGTCGGGTCAACATCTGCTCTGCACACGTGGTTCTTCCCATGAGCCTGTTTTCGGCCTTGGATTTCTGCTGCCCTGAGCTTGCATGCAGTTGCCAATTCTTGAGAAGCTGTGTGTGTGTGTGTGTGTGTGTGTGTGTGTGTGTGTGTGTGTGTGAAGCTTGGGTATCAGGAGTTCTGAGGGTGAAATGCAGGGAAAAATAGCACCTTTGCCCCGTGTTAGAGGCACCTCTATAAATAGGCAAGTAGGACCTGATGTGGGGAAATTCAAGCTGGAATGTTCAGCCGAGGGTTCTGCATAGAAAACTATTCAGAACTAAGACCTTAGCAGGGTGTGGAAGTGTGGGGACCCTGCACTGCTGTGTTCTGATGTCATCTGCCTATTGGGGTCAGAAGAGGCATTGAGAAAAGCTGAGACTGGGTGGGGTTTCTGATGCAGGGAGTGAAAATTGCTCTCTTTTTTTATATATAGTGTATCTCCATATACTTTTATTTTCTTCTGGAAAAATGCTGTTCACAAAGAACTTTTAATATATGGAAGATACTAAATTTAGCCCAAAAAAGATACAAATTAGGCATATAATTGGGACTGAATTTTTTTTTTAACATAATGCAGAAAGAGGAAAAGAAACATGCTAACCCAATGATAGCAGATATCCCTAGAGGGTAAGATTCTTTTGTTCTTTCTTCCTCTCTTTGTATTTTAAATTAACTTTTATTGAAGTATAGATGATTTACAATATTGGGTTAGTTTCTGCCGTTCAGCAAAGTGAATCAGCTATATGTATACATAGATCCCCTCTGTTTTGGATTTCCTTCCCTTTTAGGCGACCACAGAGCAGAGCAGAGTTCCCTTTCCTGTGCAGTAGTTCTCATCAGTTATCTATTTTATACACAGTAGTGTATATATGTCAATCCCAGTCTCCCAATCCATTCCACCCCCTGAGAGTGAACATGTCTGCTGTCCTCAGCCTGGGACCAGGTTCCTGGGAGTGCAGGCAGGCTCATAACCCTCTCAGAGAGACCTAACGGGGCCCCACTGCATGAGGCAGGCTGAGAGATGGGTGGTGGTGGGGGGTGCTGTTCTATGAAATCCCAACTCTCTGTAAGTGTAACTTGATCCTGAATGTCTAGTAAAGTCTCATCAGAAGGTACGGATGGATTTCTACAACATCTGGGAAATTAGGGGTGCATGTCATCGTAAACATGCCTCCTCTCCTGCTCCCCACACTCTACAGCCTTGAAGCCTATGTTCTTCATAATCTCTCGCAGTTTCCCTCAGCCACGCCTGCCCCCCAGATCTGCAAACACGTAGCCTGCACCTGCCACCCTCCCCTCCTGGGCCAGGGATCCAAGCGGTGACTTCTGCTGGCCACTCTTGGTAATGGCCACCTGACACGTGCTGTGATTCCAAGAACATGCTGGTGCCAGCCAGACTCACCAGGCCCATTCATGTAAGCTCCGTCTAGGGCTGATTCCACACTGCAAAGGCAGAGTTCAGTTGCAGCAGAGATTCTACAACACACAAAGCCTAAAATATTTACCATCCAGCCCTTTGCAGAAAAAGTATGTTGACCCCAGGTAGAGACAAAGCATGCTCAAATTTGTTTTCTCTCCCAGAATGATTAAATTGCCATTAAACTTATAAATAGAATATATGTTTCTATTCACAAAAAGAAATCCAAATAGAGTCACCTGAAATTTAAAAATAAGGGGCTGGAAATACTTAGTTATTGTGGGAGTCAAACAGACTAACTTCAGGGGTTACTATACCTAGTTAGGGCTTTCCTGGTGGCTCAAATGGTAAAGAATCTGCCTGCAATGCAGGAGCCCCAGGGTTTAATCCATGGGTCAGGAAGATTCTCTGGAACAGGAAATGGCAACCCACTCCAGCATTCTTGCCTGGAGAATCCCATGGACAGAGGAGCCTGGTAGACTACAGTTCATGGGGTCGCAGAGAGTCGGACACGACTGAGCAACTGACACTTTCACTTTTTCATACCTAGTTAACTCAACCTGGGTTGGAAAACTTACTTTAACTCTCTTCCTAGAGCCAGAGTCATCTCGGACCGTGTTTCTCTGATGGCCAATCTTCAAGCACCTGGGGATGCTAGAACTCCACCAGCCGATGGCAGGAGGACACTGATAAGGGGGGGCCGCTCAGAGCCCTCCCAGGTGGGATCTGTGACAGCACATCACAGGCTTCCCTCCCCAGGCTCAGGGTGGGAAAGATGGAGAAAGATCCACAGCTTCGCCTTCTTCATCTGTCCCAGGATCCCACCTTCCAATCAGGATACCGTTGCCAGGGAGACTCAGTCCCTCTCCTCCCAGCTCCCGGAGGAGGTCGGGGGCCCCTGTCCTAATGAAGAGCTAATTAACATCAAACACACTGGTTTAGCCCACTGCTGCTTTTCATAATCACTGCCCATTCTCAGCAGCGGATTCAAAACGGCTTCTCCCTTCAGAACACATTACTCGCAGAAAGCTATGCCCTCCCCAGGTTTTTAAACTATGATCAAAATGCAGATCACCTGCTCTGTCGTCACCCATGCAGGCTCCCCCTCTTACTTCCTGCCAGAGGGAACTCTGATGCATTTGGTAAATATTAGCCCTCACCTGTGTGATCAAGGGACTGGGTTAGGAATCAGGGTTCTACCCATCCCCACCCCCCAATCTAATTCACAAACGTGTGCTGCCAACACCGTTAGGAAACCAGGGCTCGGTCCGCATCTCCTCAGTGGACAGGTAGCTCAGAGCCTGGCCATGGGGAGGGGCGGCCCCACCTCAAATGAGGCGGCCCCCACCCCCACTTCCCCCCAGCCCCGTGGTCTGGCGAGCCGATAGAATCAACACAAATGTGTTTGAATTCCTAGTCCTAGTCGAAGACCATCTCTTCCCTGATCATCACATAGGAAGGACCAAATCCCAGATGACTCAAAAGGAAGACCACGGGATTTGGGCTTTTTCTTGGCAGGTTCTCGGCGTTGATGGGTGTATGAACTAGACTTTTAGTCTCTGTAAACTGATCTTTAACATCTATAAAGTGGCCACAAGCTGTCCCCTAAGTAAACCGTGGTTCACCCTAAAATACCTGGAGACTTTCTCTTTTCTTTTTTTAATTTAATTTTTAAATTGAGGGAGTCGTTACAACGTTGCATTAGTTCCTGCTGTACAATGAGTAAATCAGCTATGTGTACACACATACCTCCACCCTCCTGGACCTCTCCCCACCCCCGTCCCACCCTCTAGGTCATCACAGAGCTGAGCTCCCTCTGCTATGCAGCAGCTTCCCACTAGCTATCTATTTTACACATGAACCCAAACCCCCACGGCAAACATGAACTTCTCGGGGGCACCATTTTCAAGCAGAGCCAACCACAAGCTCACTCACCCTGGCTGGCCCGCCTGCTCCTTCCCAAGGAGACCAGGATCAAGGTGCTTGCCCTCAGCTCCTGTCTCTCCCTCTGCCTTGTGAACAAACCCATGCCTCCTCTGGGCAGCCCTGCTTGGCTTGGGGCGTTCTCCCCAGGGAATTGAGTATAAAATTATATAGTTGTAAACCTCTTTCTGGTTTCTTTGCTCTGCATCTGGCTTCACCATATCCCGCCCAGCTTCATATAGTTAGAGCAAGAAGAGCTGTTGCTGTTGTTGTTGCTTTCCAGTCGCTCCGTGTATCCCACTCTTCACAACCCCATAGACTGGAGCCCACCAGCTATAGTCCATGGGAAGGACATGGAGTGTGGAGCACGTGAACTGGAAGCCAGGAGAAAATTCCAAGGAGGAAAAGGATCTTACCAGAAAAAGATTATTCCAGACTTGATTTCTTTCCTTTATTTCATAGGCTTCATAGATTAGTTGGGAATTTGCTGGAGATGCTTTTCAACCAGAATTCAGGGAGACACGTAATGCAACAACCTCACCAAGATGTTGGGGGTGATGTAGATCCTTCCAGGTGGGCTGGAAACCAGTTTGATGACTCTAACCAAAGACTAATGATGACAGGCAGATGTCATCTGGAAGGCAGTCAGAGCCACTCACCAGACTTCAGCCATGACTTGGGGAGGAGATGGAAGGCACTCCGATGTAATCTTCAAACACCATGAAGCTGAGTGCAGTTCTGAACAAGCTGGACAGTGAAGTCAGGGTCCTTGAGCCTCCAACTTGGACAACAGCACAGGCTCATAAGGACTTCCAGGGTGGTGCTAGTGGTAAAGAACCCACCTGCCAATGCAGGAGATATAAGATACACAATCTCAATCCCTGGTTCAGGAAGATCCCCTAGAGGAAGACACAGCAATCCACTCCAGTATTCCTGCCTGGAGAATCCCATGGACAGGGAAACCTGGCGGGCGGGCTATATTCCATAGGGTCACAAAGAATTGGACACAACTGAAGTGACTTAGCATGAATGTACAGGCTCATATAAAGTAAACCAGGGCCCCGGACACCAGTGTTGTCCCCTCACTGGGGACAGTGAGGCGTGACTGTGTAATAACATTTTTGAGTGCATGCAGTGACTCCAGACTTTTCCACTGGAAGCATATGGGGAGGAAAAGAATTTGTACTCTCCAGGGGATGTAAGAGAGATATTCAGAAGAGCCCCAACCTCCCTGGGGAATATTTATATTGAAATCTGTTGTTTTAAATATTTATGCACGTTTGGAGAGCTTCCCAGGTGGCACAGTGGTAAAGAATCCACCTGCCAAAGCAGGAGATGCAAGAGAAGCAGATTCAGTCCTTGGGTTGAGAAGATCCCCTGGAGGAAATGGCAACCCAGTCCAGTATTCTTTCCTGGGAAATCCCATGGATAGAGGAGCATGGCTGGCTGCAGTTCTTGGGGTCACAAAGAGTTGGACACGACTGAGTACACACACACACACACTATATATCCTTATTTTGGTATAAAATGTTTTCCCACATCCTCAAATTATACTGATACTTTAGGGCTGCATAATGTTTATCCTGTGACTTTTGTAGCCCTTGACACATCCATGATGTACCCCCACACAGATACCCCCACAGCCATCACACATGTGATGGAGATCCTTCCAGGTGGGCTGGAAGCCAATTTGACTATTGATGACAAGCACGTTCAGTCATGTCTGACTCTTTGAAACCCCATGGACTATAAAGTCCATGGAATTCTCCAGGCCAGAGTACTGGAGTGGGTAGCCCTTCCCTTCTCCAGGGGATCTTCCCGACCCAGGAATTGAACGGGAGTCTCCTACATTTCAAGCAGATTCTTTACCAACTGAGCTGTCAAGGAAGCCCAAGCAGACATTACTTGGAACCTATAATCGAGTCTTTCTATGATTGAGCACAGAGGTCTCTGAACTAAATCTCCCTGGGATCAACTCCCAGCTGCGCCACTGACCAGCTAGTTATCTTGGGCAAATTGCTTGGGCTCCAACCATCACTGAATGAGTCTCTTCCTCACTAAATCAATGGGTGGGAGGGGGAAGTGGGGGCAGCGACAGGCAGTTTTTGTTGAAGGGGTGGAAGGTCTACAGGGAGGCCCTGTTCTAGACAGGAAAGCGGGGTGTCCACATGCCACTGGGTCCCTCAGGCTTTGTCTCTAAAGAGAAGCAGGACATCTGAAAGTTTGACGGTTTTTTGTAGCATCCAGGAAACTGGCAGGGGCAGAAGGCTGACTTGGGAGAGTGAGCCAGGGGAGTGGCGGTGGTTGTCACCGCCATGGGATTGGGAACACAGAGACGGCAGGTGGCAGGCGGGTGTGCCCTGATGCAGGCAGGGGCAGTCTGAGGCCCTGGGGGAACAAAGAGGATGTGTGAACTTCGGGGCAGGTGGACTCCCAAACCAGCAACCGAGCGGAGCAGGGTGCGGTCCGCGGGATGTCTGCGTTAGATCCTGAGTCACCATCCCCACCCCAGGAAATGACCCCTCCCAACAGAATCAGCGGGCAGTTTTAGGCTAATAGGTTGGCAAGAAGGCCAGCCTGGGAGCTGGGCCAGGGCCTCAATCTCATTGCTTCTCAGCACCAGCAGCATCCTGGCTCTGAGTGAGGCCTGAGCCACCTTCAGGAACTCCCCTCCCCATCAGTTCTAAAATCCCAGCCTGTGCTGACTGCAGGACATGATTAAGACCCCAGCCCAGGATTTCTCTGGCAGTCCAGTGATTAGAAATCCGCACTTTCACTGCAGACAGCACAGGTTAGATCCCCAGTCAGTGGGGGAACTAAAATTTTTGCATGCCGTGCAGTGCAGCCAAAATAAATAAATGAATAAAATAAAGCCATTCCATCTGCTGCTTTATTTAAAAAAAAAACCATTGGGACTTTCCCTGGTGGTCCAGTGGTTAAGACTCTACACTTCCAGTGCAGGGGTTGCAAATTCAATCCCTGGTTAGGGTACGAAGATCCCATATGCCATGATGTATGGCAAAAAAAAAAAAAAAAAAAAAAAGCTATTAAAGAACTAGACCCGCACTCACACATACATACAAATTTTTCTTTAAATTTCAGGGACTTCACAAAATCTCCCACCACAGATCCATAGTCCCCACATTCATTCAACTCCCTCAGGTTGCAGATGAGGAAGCTGAGACCCAGAGAGGGAAAGGTGCTGGGCCAAGGTCACACAGTGTATACTGCAGAACCAAGGGGCATATTTCTCCCCATGCCTCTTAATAGCTGTATTCAGAGACTTGTCATCCTGGCCAAAAGGTGGGGTCACCTGCATTCAGCCTCACCTTTGCCTCCTATACCTGGGAAAATACTAACAGCTGAGCATCTCTCCAACTGCCACAGCCCTTTTCACCACTAGGTGGCGCCTGCACCATGTGTTAGGCTGAAGTTAACAAACATCCTGGAAAATTAAAGATGCTCCCAAGACCTACCCATCTTGATCTGCATCTGAAACCCGTGAGCCTAGAGACTGTGCTTTGCAACAAGTGAAAGCCCACAAGCAGCAACAAAGACCCAGAGCAACCAAAAATAAAAAATAAATAAGATATAAAAAAAGAATCTGTGCAGTATCAGACCCTTCATAGTTTCCAAACTGGCAAAAGCACACAGTCCTTTGATAACCTGGAGAAATTCTGGGGAGGCCCCCAGCCAGTAGGGCCAGAACTGGAACTCAAACCAGACAGGTGTCCTGACCTCAGGCCAGTGCTGGGTCAACAGCATCAGCAACGCATGTTAGGTGAGCACCTGCTTTGCCCCAGGGCTTGTCACTGTGGTCACAAGGTCACATTTGTTGTTTAATCCTCTTCTCTGAGTGTTCAGCACTGTAAGAGTTACCACCCCATTTTACAGATGAGAAAACTGAGGCTCAAATGATCTGCTTAAGAGAGGAAAAAAATAAGCCAACTATACTCAGGGACTCCAAGTTTCTCTGGAGAAACGTGATATGAAAGGCAAAAGCAGTGGAGGTATTTCCAAAGCACCCCCCGCCCCCCCAGGCTTACACCTGTGATCCAGTCACTGCCCTGGCCCTTGGAGATGACCCTCTACCCCTCCACACAGGCTCAGTTCTTTCTTCCCTCCCTCCTACCTGGCCATCCACAGCCGTGCTCTTCCTGCCATGAGTCAACAGACACTGACACCCAGAAGCTAAATGCCTGAATCAGGAAGAAAGCTACCAAGGCCCCAAACCCCTCCCCAACTCACCATGCCTGCAAGGTCACCACCAAGAGTGTCCATCCCTGGGGCTAAAATCGCTGGAACGGCACACACTTTAATCTAAAGTTAAGACGTCAGATAGTGGAATCCCGGAGTGAATGAGTAGCCAATCTTTTCCAGAGAACAAGATGAGAAGAGAAAAATGATACCAAAGTCCCTGGAAGGTCAGAGAGGTCCCTGCTGAAGGAGCATGGGTACAGAGGCTCTGTTCAGGGCCAGGCCCTGGGTTGGGTGGGGCTAGAAACGCTGTAAGATGCCTCTGTTGCCCTTGGGGAAGGCAGGAGCACATAAACACTACACCAGGTGACAGGCAGTGATAGAGGGGCCTCTGTGGTCCCGTGGGGACCCAGAGCAGTGTCTTTTCCTCTCCTGGGGACTCAGGGAAGGCCGAGAGGCTGGCTGAAATTGGCCCAGGTTCAGGAAAGATTAGTTTAGGTGCTTCTGGTTTTCACAGGAAGGTCATAGGAGTGTGTGTGTGTGTGTGTGTGTGTGTGTGTGCGCGCGCGCGCGCCTGGCTGGTGGGGGAACTGGGAGGGAGTGGTAAGCCTCTTAAGTAGAATACAAAACCAAATTTGAATACAAAATATAATATTGATTAAGAATGAGAAAAGAAATCACAACAAAGTATGATTATTTTTAAGCTGGAAAATCTTACCAGCTTCACAAAAAATCAGAACTTTTTTTTTAAGTCTTCACCACTACAAACCTAATTTAGGCTTTTTTAGGTTCTCATCACTAAAATCCTAATTTAAATCTCTAGTTATTATTCCATACAATAATAATTATATATATAATAATAATATATAATATCTAGAGGGTTAAGTGTAACATAAAATATTTTACTACATTCTGTCTTTTTAGTGAAGTGTTACTTATATTACATCATTTTATAATTTTTGAAATTTTTTTTTACATTGGATACATTTTTATTGAGCCTTTTAGTTTAGAACATGAGGTAAAAGGCAAATCAGTTCTCCTTAAGTGATATTTTACACAACTGTAGTAAAATATTTTAAAGTTCAAGGGTTTATAATGGATTACATTTCTTAAAAGTTGAGGGATCAAGTAAAGATGTTCTAACTTGAATTTTCCAGTTGATTCTTATCTTAACAATAGTAACCAGCTCTAATTAGATACATAAGTTTCTTCATGGCCATGTTTTATTGTTGATGATTTCTTAACTATTTCAGTCAATATCCACTAATTCCACTTCAAAAATAAGTTTTGCGTTTGGTGGAATTTTGGCATCAGGCTATCCTTTCTTTCCATAAGCCCATTCTGGTTCAATCTCCAGTCGAGCCTTTTCTCCTTTACTCATAGGCAAGAGTGCTTCGTCCCACCCTCTGATAACTTTGCCTATCCCAACCGTAAAATTTAAAGGCTTGGCATTTTTCTTCTTTGAACTCGTTTGAATATTAGTATCAAAAATAGTCCCATCTTGTAGTGTTCCTGTATCCAGCAGTGAACAACATCTCCCTTTTTGGGAAAGTTGGTTTTATCTCCTTTTTTAAGAACAGATTTTGTATATTTTGGTGGACCCTCATCCAGAGTCTCTTCAGACTTGGTTTCTTTGGGTTTATCTTCATTAAGCTTCACATTTTTCACCTGCTCAGACACTTTACTTATACTTTCAGTACCCTTGAAACGCTTACTTTCAAAAAGATGGTTATAGGCTGTAACCAAATGGTCCTTGTTAGCTGTCTTGGCCACATTTTTAATGTTTCCTAGTAATTTATCTTCTGCAAGAAACGAATCTGAACCGTGATCCTGCAGAAACTTGATAATGTCCTTCTTGGGGAGGCTCCACGGTCCAGGCCCGCTGCGGAATGGCCGCCGCCATCTTCCCCCGCTGCCTAATTTTTGAAATTTTTTTTATTTAATTCTTTTTTAACTTTTTATTTTATATTGGAGTATAGCTGATTAACAATGTCGTGATAGTCTCAGGAACACAGTCATACATATACATGTATCCATTTTCCCTCAAACTCCCCTCCCATCCAGGTTGCCTGCCACATAACATTGAGCAGAATTTCCTGTGCTATAGAGGAGGTCTTTGTTGGTTATTCATTTTAAATAGAGCAGCGTGTGCATGTCTATCCCAAATTCCCTAACTATTCCTTCCCTTCATCCTTCCCCTCTGCTAACCATAAGTTCATTCTCTAAGTTTGTGAGTCTGTTTCTGTTTTGTAAATAAATAGAACATAATATTTTAGTAAAAGGATGCTTAACATCTCTAAAATACTTTTGTCTGAATAATCTCTGATAGCCTCTGCATATGATATAAGTGGGTGAGATCAGTTGTTTTTGCTAGAGAGAATAAATCAGCCTTTCCTCTGGCATGGTGGATAAGAAGAAAAAATTTTGTTTTGATAATGTCACAATTTACTGTTTGCAAAGTCAAATAAATTTTTAGGATTGTTACCTATTTGGGAAAAGTTCTATCAAGGATAGTTCACATATAAACTGTAATATTTCAAGGCAATTCACTTTTCTTTTGCAAAGGTTTATCTTAAATTCTCTTTAAATTGATGGCCATTTTGTTACTGATAGATATTGGTAGTGCATGTTATAAAGTTCATGTTATCTTTGTCAACGTCAGTATTTATTACACATCAGCAAGAAATTTTCTTTTCTAAATATGTTCATATGATTGCTCCTCTCCATTGATTGGATGATCAAACCATCCAAGAATGAATTGACTGCCTGTGTCGAAAATTTATCTCTTCCTTTTGATGAATTATATGCTTTAATTCACTTCTCAATTGTTGCTGTTGTTAAGCCCCTAAGTCGTGTCTGACTCTTTGCGACCCCATGGACTGCAGTATGCCAGACCTCCCTGTCCTTCATATCTCCCTGAGTTTGCTCAAACTTATGTCCATTGAGTCAGTGTTAACAGAATAATTTCTGTTAATTCTGTTGCTCATCTTTAGAGCTTTTGGTCCATTTATTTTTATTTGAATATTCTCTCAGTTTCTTAATTAACTAACTGAATGATGTCAATAAAAGGATACCTTCATATATATCCAAATCGGGAGTCTGTGATTTATTATTTGCTTTATGGAAACATTCCAAAATGTTTTTTCAAACTACAGTTAAAATGGTATATTTGAGCTTTCTCAACTTTTTCAATAAACTTTTGCATCTTGTCTCAGTGTTTGAGTTCCTCTTCCAAATCTTAAAAAATATGTCTAGATTCCTCAAAACACCCCAAGCCCACCTTGCAAGGACTGAAACACACATTTTGGGGTTCAAACCAAGGAGAACTTGAGTTGGGGGTGCATTTAGTTTGTGCTAGTGAAGTTCACTGTCGATCTGATGTGAAATCACTGTGTGCTGTCACGGTGTAGGAGGCTTCCAGGAATTTCCCCCTGGCCATTGTGCCAGCCCCCTCAGCATCCCAACTGGAGTGCAGGGCTGGGAGACCCATCCTGACGGGAATGTATCAGGTGGCTCCTCTAATGCCACAGACATGAGGACTTGAAGTTAACCACTCTTTTTTTTTTTTTTTTTTTTTTTTTTTTTAAATATTATTTTATTAGTTGGAGGCCAATCACTTCACAACATTTCAGTGGGTTTTGTCATACATTGACATGAATCAGCCATATAGTTACACGCATTCCCCATCCCGATCCCCCCTCCCACCTCCCTCCCCACCCGACTCCTCAGGGTCCTCCCAGTGCACCAGGCAAGAGCACCTGACTCATGCATCCCACCTGGGCTGGTGGTCCGTTTCACCATAGATAGTATACATGCTGTTCTTTCAAAACATCCCACCCTCACGTTCTCCCCCAGAGTTCAAAAGTCTGTTCTGTACTTCTGTGTCTCTTTTTCTGTTTTGCATATAGGGTTATCGCCACCATCTATCTAAATTCCGTATATATGTGTTAGTATACTGTAATGTTCTTTATCTTTCTGGCTTACTTCACTCTGTATAATGGGCTCCAGTTTCATCCATCTCATTAGAACTGATTCAAATGAATTCTTTTTAACGGCTGAGTAATATTCCATGGTGTATATGTACCACAGCTTCCTTATCCATTCATCTGTTGATGGGCATCTGGGTTGCTTCCATGTCCTGGCTATTATAAACAGTGCTGCGATGAACATTGGGGTGCACGTGTCTCTTTCAGATCTGGATTCCTCAGTGTGTATGCCCAGAAGTGGTATTGTTGGGTCATATGGCAGTTCTATTTCCAGTTTTTTAAGAAATCTCCACACTGTTTTCCATAGTGGCTGTACTAGTTTGCATTCCCACCAACAGTGTAAGAGGGTTCCCTTTTCTCCACACCCTCTCCAGCATTTATTGCTTGTAGACTTTTGGATGGCAGCCATCCTGACTGGCGTGTAATGGTACCTCATTGTGGTTTTGATTTGCATTTCTCTGATGATGAGTGATGTTGAGCATCTTTTCATGTGTTTGTTAGCCATCTGTATGTCTTCTTTGGAGAAATGTCTGTTTAGTTCTTTGGCCCATTTTTTGATTGGGTCGTTTATTTTTCTGGAATTGAGCTGCAGGAGTTGCTTGTATATTTTTGAGATTAATCCTTTGTCTGTTTCCTCATTTGTTATTATTTTCTCCCAATCTGAGGGCTGTCTTTTCACCTTACTTATAGTTTCCTTTGTTGTGCAAAAGCTTTTAATTTTCATTAGGTCCCATTTGTTTATTTTTGCTTTTATTTCCAATATTCTGGGAGGTGGGTCATAGAAGATCTTGCTGTGATTTATGTCGGAGAGTGTTTTGCCTATGTTCTCCTCTAGGAGTTTTATAGTTTCTGGTCTTACATTTAGATCTTTAATCCATTTTGAGTTTATTTTTGTGTATGGTGTTAGAAAGTGATCTAGTTTCATTCTTTTACAAGTGGGTGACCAGTTTTCCCAGCACCACTTGTTAAAGAGATTGTCTTTTTTCCATTGTATATCCTTGCCTCCTTTGTCAAAGATGAGGTGTCCATAGGTTCGTGGATTTATCTCTGGGCTTTCTATTCTGTTCCATTGATCTATATTTCTGTCTTTGTGCCAGTACCATACTGTCTTGATGACTGTGGCTTTGTAGTAGAGTCTGAAGTCAGGCAGGTTGATTCCTCCAGTTCCTTTCTTCTTTCTCAAGATTACTTTGGCTATTCGAGGTTTTT
The DNA here is from genome assembly GCF_963930625.1 of Muntiacus reevesi. NCBI lineage: Eukaryota > Metazoa > Chordata > Mammalia > Artiodactyla > Cervidae > Muntiacus > Muntiacus reevesi. The sequence goes on along the minus strand of NC_089263.1, from coordinate 23,732,344 downwards.
TGTATTTCCATACAAATTGTGAAATTATTTGTTCTAGTTCTGTGAAAAATACCGTTGGTAGCTTGATAGGGATTGCATTGAATCTATAGATTGCTTTGGGTAGAATAGCCATTTTGACAATATTGATTCTTCCAATCCATGAACACGGTATGTTTCTCCATCTGTTTGTGTCCTCTTTGATTTCTTTCATCAGTGTTTTATAGTTTTCTATGTATAGGTCTTTTGTTTCTTTAGGTAGATATACTCCTAAGTATTTTATTCTTTTTGTTGCAATGGTGAATGGTATTGTTTCCTTAATTTCTCTTTCTGTTTTTTCATTGTTAGTGTATAGGAATGCAAGGGATTTCTGTGTGTTAATTTTATATCCTGCAACTTTACTATATTCATTGATTAGCTCTAGTAATTTTCTGGAAGAGTCTTTAGGGTTTTCTATGTAGAGGATCATGTCATCTGCAAAGAGCGAGAGTTTCACTTCTTCTTTTCCTATCTGGATTCCTTTTATGTCTTTTTCTGCTCTGATTGCTGTGGCCAAAACTTCCAACACTATGTTGAATAGTAGTGGTGAGAGTGGGCATCCTTGTCTTGTTCCTGATTTCAGAGGAAATGCTTTCAATTTTTCACCATTGAGGGTGATGCTTGCTGTGGGTTTGTCATATATAGCTTTTATTATGTTGAGGTATGTTCCTTCTATTCCTGCTTTCTGGAGAGTTTTAATCATAAATGAGTGTTGAATTTTGTCAAAGGCTTTCTCTGCATCTATTGAGATAATCATATGGTTTTTATCTTTCAATTTGTTAATGTGGTGTATTACGTTGATTGATTTGCGGATATTAAAGAATCCTTGCATTCCTGGGATAAAGCCCACTTGGTCATGGTGTATGATTTTTTTAATATGTTGTTGGATTCTGTTTGCTAGAATTTTGTTAAGGATTTTTGCATCTATGTTCATCAGTGATATTGGCCTGTAGTTTTCTTTTTTTGTGGCATCTTTGTCTGGTTTTGGAATTAGGGTGATGGTGGCCTCATAGAATGAGTTTGGAAGTTTACCTTCTTCTGCAATTTTCTGGAAGAGTTTGAGTAAGATAGGTGTTAGCTCTTCTCTAAATTTTTGGTAGAATTCAGCTGTGAAGCCATCTGGTCCTGGGCTTTTGTTTGCTGGAAGATTTCTGATTACAGTTTCGATTTCCTTGCTTGTGATGACTCTGTTAAGATCTTCTATTTCTTCCTGGTTCAGTTTTGGAAAGTTATACTTTTCTAAGAATTTGTCCATTTCATCCAAGTTGTCCATTTTATTGGCATAGAGCTGCTGGTAGTAGTCTCTTATGATCCTTTGTATTTCAGTGTTGTCTGTTGTGATCTCACCCTTTTCATTTCTTATTTTGTTAATTTGGTTCTTCTCTCTTTGTTTCTTAATGAGTCTTGCTAATGGTTTGTCAATTTTGTTTATTTTTTCAAAAAACCAGCTTTTAGCTTTGTTGATTTTTGCTATGGTCTCTTTAGTTTCTTTCGCATTTATTTCTGCCCTAATTTTTAAGATTTCTTTCCTTCTGCTAACCCTGGGGTTCTTCATTTCTTCCTTCTCTAATTGCTTTAGGTGTAGAGTTAGGTTATTTATTTGGCTTTTTTCTTGTTTCTTGATGTGTGCCTGTAATGCTATGAACCTTCCCCTTAGCACTGCTTTTACAGTGTCCCATAGGTTTTGGGTTGTTGTGTTTTCATTTTCATTTATTTCTATACATACTTTGATTTCTTTTTTGATTTCTTCTATGATTTGTTGGTTATTCAGAAGCGTGTTATTTAGCCTCCATATGTTAGAATTTTTAACAATTTTTTTCCTGTAATTGAGATCTAATCTTACTGCACTGTGGTCAGAAAAGATGACTGGAATGATTTCAATTTTTTTGAATTTTCCAAGACCAGATTTATGGCCCAGGATGTGATCTATTCTGGAGAAGGTTCCGTGTGCACTTGAGAAAAAGGTGAAGTTGATTGTTTTGGGGTGAAATGTCCTATAGATATCAATTAGGTCTAGCTGGTCCATTGTATCATTTAAGGTTTGTGTTTCCTTGTTGATTTTCTGTTTAGTTGATCTATCCATGGTTGTGAGTGGGGTATTAAAGTCTCCCACTATTATTGTGTTACTATTAATTTCCTCTTTCATACTCGTTAGTGTTTGCCGTACATATTGCGGTGCTCCTATGTTGGGTGCATATATATTTATAATTGTTATATCTTCTTCTTGGATTGATCCTTTGATCATTATGTAGTGTCCTTCTTTGTCTCTTTTCACATCCTTTATTTGGAAGTCTATTTTATCTGATATGAGTATTGCGACTCCTGCTTTCTTTTGGTCTCCGTTTGCGTGAAATATTTTTTTCCAGCCCTTCACTTTCAGTCTGTATGTGTCCCTTGTTTTGAGGTGGGTCTCTTGTAGACAGCATATATAGGGGTCTTGTTTTTGTATCCATTCAGCCAATCTTTGTCTTTTGGTTGGGGCATTCAACCCATTTACATTTAAGGTAATTATTGATAGGTGTGGTCCCGTTGTCATTTACTTTGTTGTTTTGGGTTCACGTTTATACAACCTTTCTGCATTTCCTGTCTAGAGAAGATCCTTTAGCATTTGTTGAAGAGCTGGTTTGGTGGTGCTGAATTCTCTCAGCTTTTGCTTGTCTGTAAAGCTTTTGAATTCTCCTTCATATCTGAATGAGATCCTTGCTGGGTACAGTAATCTAGGTTGTAGGTTATTCTCTTTCATTACTTTCAGTATGTCCTGCCATTCCCTTCTGGCCTGGAGGGTTTCTATTGATAGATCAGCTGTTATCCTTATAGGAATCCCTTTGTGTGTTATTTGTTGTTTCTCCCTTGCTGCTTTTAGTATTTGTTCTTTGTGTTTGATCTTTGTTAATTTGATTAATATGTGTCTTGGGGTGTTTCGCCTTGGGTTTATCCTGTTTGGGACTCTCTGGGTTTCTTGGACTTGGGTGGCTATTTCCTTCCCCATTTTAGGGAAGTTCTCAGCTATTATCTCCTCGAGTATTTTCTCATGGCCTTTCTTTTTGTCTTCTTCTTCTGGGACTCCTATGATTCGAATGTTGGGGCGTTTCACATTGTCCCAGAGGTCCCTGAGGTTGTCCTCATTTCTTTTGATCCTTTTTTCTTTTTTCCTCTCTGCTTCATTTATTTCCACCATTTTATCTTCTACCTCACTTATCCTATCTTCTGTCTCCGTTATTCTACTCTTGGTTCCCTCCAGAGTGTTTTTGATCTCATTCATTTCATTATTCATTTTTAATTGACTCTTTTTTATTTCTTCTAGATCTTTATTAAACATTTCTTGCATCTTTTCAATCTTTGTCTCCAGGCTATTTATCTGTACCTCTATTTTGCTTTCAAGATTTTGGATCATTTTTATTATCATTATTCTAAATTCTTTTTCAGGTAGATTCCCTATCTCCTCCTCTTTTGTTTGACTTGGTGGGCTTTTTTCATGTTCCTTTACCTGTTGGGTATTTCTCTGCCTTTTCATCTTGTTTAGATTGCTGTGTCTGGAGTGGGCTTTCTGTATTCTGCAGGTCTGTGGTTCCTTTTATTGTGGAGGTTTTACCCAGTGGGTGGGGTTAGACGATTGGCTTGTCAAGGTTTCCTGATTAGCGAAGCTTGCGTCAGTGTTCTGGTGTGCGGATCTTGATTTCTTCTCTTTGGATAGCAATGGAGTGCCCAGTAATGAGTTTTGAGATGGGTCTATGTGTTAGGTGTGACCTTGGGCTGTCTGTATGTTGACGTTCAGGGCAATGTTCCTGCGTTGCTGGAGAATTTGCGTGGTATGTCTTGCTCTAAAACTTATTGGCTCTTGGGTGGTGGTTGGTTTCAGTGCAGGTATGGAGGCTTTTATACGGTCACTTATTACTTAAAGATCCATGTAGTCAGGAGTTTTCTGGTGTTCTCAGGTTTTGGGCTTAAGTCTCCTGCTTCTGGATTTCAGTTTTATTCTTCCTGTAGTCTCAGGACTTCTCCAACTATACAGCACTGATAATAAAACTTCTATGTTAATGGTGGAAAGTTTCTCCCCCGTTAGGGATACCCAGAGAGGTTCACCAAGTTACATGGAGAAGAGGAGAGGGAGGAGGGAGATAGAGATGGGCAGGAGGAGAAAGAGGGGGACTCAAGAGGAGAGAGACAGATCTACGAAGTTGTCTGATCCCAGAGTGTTCTCCGTAGCCCAGACACCCACAAAGATTCACAGAATTGGATTGGGAAGAGAAGGGGAAAGGAGGAAATAGAGGTGTTCTGAGGTAGAAAACAGAGTCAAGATTGGGAGAGAATAATCAACACATTCGTGAATAAAAATGGGAGCTGAATATTGGATTCTTAAATGTTCACAATTTATATCATATACTGAAAAACAAAAATTAAAAATCTAGAGTAGAGGTTAGACTCTTAAAAATACTATATTAAAAACAAAAACCAAAACACACAAAAGAAATTTTAGAAATATATATGAAGTTTGGTATAAAAATAGGGCTTCTCTCTTTTTTTTTTTTTCCCTTTCTTCTGTAAGGTTATAGTGGATTGAAAATGAAAATTAAGGCGCAGTAAAAGGAGTGCTAGAGGGCTTTAAAAGAAATAAGAGAAAAAGAAAAAGAAAATAGAAGAGAAGAAGAAAAAAGAACAGAAAAAAAGAAGAAAAAGAAGAAAAAGAAAAAAAAAGAAAAAAGAAAGAGAAAAAAAAATTGTTTTGCCTAATTAAAAAAAATCGTAAAAATCTATGAAAGTTAAGGAGTAATGGGGGAGTAATAAGGAATTTTTAAAGGAAAATAAAAGAGAACCAAGAAAAAAGAAAAAAAATTTTTTTTTTTCCTTACTTAAAAAAAAAAAAAAAGAAAAGAAAAAGAAAAAATATATCTAGGAATTTCTCTGGAGCTGTTGCGGTCAGTGTGGGTTCGGCTCAGCTTCAGATAGCTCCTCGTTCCAGCTTACACTTCTCGATATCTACAGGCCCTTCCGGTGTAGTCAGTCGGTGGTTTCTTCAGGGATTTTAATCTGTTGCACCGGTCCCTTCTGAAGCGGTTCCCTTTATTTGGGTTCTGTTGCCGGTCTCTCTTCCGCGCCTAATTTCCGCCCTGACACAGGGGGCGGAGGTGGATTCTTATTCAGGTAGCTAGTTCCGTCGCGCTGAGGGGAGGGGCTGTGCGGGGAGGGGCCGTGCGGGGAGGGGCCGTGCGGGGAGGGGCCGTGCGGGGAGGGGCCGTGCGGGGAGGGGCTGTGCGGGGAGGGGCCGGCGCTCCCGGGAGAGGCTTGCGCTCTTTTCTCGGTCTGCGCTGCTCAGGCTCCAGGCTCTTCTGTCTGAAGCGCGCGCCAGGCTGCGCGCGGCTCCAGCCCTCGGGCGATTCACAAAAGCACAGCACACAAAGCTGGGCCCGCGCTCCAGCCCCCACGCCGCCCGAGCGGCCCAGGCAGCCAGGCGCTTGACGGGCGCTCTCTCCCCGGGTGCGGCGCGTCTTCTGCCCCGCGCGGTCCCAGTCTCAGTCCCCGCCGGCGCCAGTCGGGCGTGCGCGCCCTCTGCCCTCCGCGTCCCCAGCCCCAGTTCCCGCCCGCGCCGGTCGGGCGCCCGCGCCCTCCGTCTCGCCGCGACCCTCCCGGCGGACTTCGGTCGCCCAGAATCTCGGTCCCTTTGTTCTGCGAACGGCTGGCAGTGTGTTCGGGCCGGTTAATTTTCTCTCTTTGCTCTCCCACAGTTCAAGCTGGCAACTCACAAAAGCTCCCTCCGATTGTCCTCAGGGCGCTCAGGCCCGGACCCTGCCCCAAGTAATGCCGCCCGCCCCTCTCCGTTCCGCCCCCACTTGCTGGTGGCGGATGCGGGCGTCTGGGGTACTTTTCTGCTGGGAGTTGCTTTTAGGCTCGTAATCTGTGGGTTTTATTTATTCTATCCCTCCCAGTCAGATTCAAACTCTTGAGATTCCAACACTTCCCCCAGGCCCGCCAGTGCGAGGGTTTCCCGGTGTCTGGGAACGTCCTCTATTAAGTCCCTTCCCGGGACGGATCTCAGTCCTTAGCTCTTTTGTTTCGCTTTTTATCTTTTATATTTTGTCCTACCTCCTTTCGAAGACAATGGGCTGCTTTTCTGGGCGCCTGATGACCTCAGCTAGCGATCAGAAGTTGTTTTGTGAAGTTTGCTCTGCGTTCAGTTATTTTTTTGATGAATTTCTAGGAGAGAAAGTGGTCTCTCCGTCCTACTCCTCCGCCATCTTGGCTCCTCTTCCTCTTTTTTTAATTTTAACTTTATGGCTGTGCTGAGCAGCATACAGGATCTTAGTTCCCTTACCAGGGATAGAACCTGCACCCCCCGGACTGAAAGCATGGAGTCTTAAACCCCCAGTGGACCTTCAGGCATGTGCCTGGATAGCTGCTCTTTGACAGCAGGACTTTAGAATGGTTCCCAAGGATTTCCAGTTTAGGCACTGTGCGTTACCCCCACGTGGGCAGTGCTGTTCTCAAGGGCGATGGCTCCACCATCAGGAGGCAGAGAAGCTGTTGGCTGCACAAAGCGACATGGTGGTACCGGGGGCGGGTGCTGTACGGTCCACCTTTGGCTCTCGGATTCAGCCCTCACATCCCTGGGAGGCAGCCAGGGTGATTGCCATCATTCCTATTTTACAGTTGAGGGATCCGAGGCCCGTGGGGCCTCAGATGACTCATGTGAACAGGTTAACAAGGCCCAGACGCCATGAGTCATCCTCCCGGGTGATAAGTGCTGGGCCCAGCGCCGTCTAGACAGTCCTGTGAGTTGTCATGAGACCCCTTGCCTTGGGACTGTTGTGGGAGGTGATGGGCATCACCCACCCTCTGGGACCACCGTTAACCATGTCCTTCCCATCCCCCACCCCACCCCCACCCCCAGTGCTCTCCACCTTCAGAACACTGTGTAGCCTCCATCAACAAAAATATCCTAACCACTGGCTTTCTGCTAAACCCAGGAAGGTGTTGCCTACTAAAAATCACTGTGGTCACACAAAGAGTAAGTTATCAGCATTAAAGAAACGGTTGGTGGGGCTTCCCTGGTGGCTCAGTGGTAAAGAATCCACCTGCCAATGCAGGAGACCCAGGTTCCATCCCTGATCCGAAGAGATCCCACGTACCATGAAGCAACAAAGCCCATGCGTCGCAATGACTGAGTCCCTGTGCTGCAGCTCCTGAAGCCCTCGATCCTTAGAGCCTGTGCTCTGCTACAAGAGACGCCTACACAATGAGAAGCCCATGCAACATAACTAGAGAAAAGTCCACAAAGCAACAAAGACCCAGAGCAGCCAATAAATAAGCAAAATTATAAAAATAAAATCTTTTAAAAAGAGAGAGACAGAATTAAATGGTGGACAGCAGTCATGTACATTGAGACCAGTTGGCCCACATATTCCAAGTTATCTGAGGCTTAGGGGCAAAGATACATGATTCCACCTCTAGTGGGACCCCTGGAGAAAACTCCCAGCATGAGAGCCACCCCTTCCAGGTGCTGGACTGGGAAGGAACAGAGGAGAGGGCTGGCGTGTCCTTCAGGAAATGGAATCTTCTGCTCTCTGAGCCATGAAATCAGGCATGCTCAGCCCGGGAGCTTCTATCCCTGTCCCATGGGAAGGTGCAGGAAGAGGGTTATTGACAACGAGTTTCCTGATAATTGAAGATTAATTTCCCTGGATCGGGGAGAGGGAGTCACGCTTGGGTGCTCAGCCAGGAGGGGTCTCTCCAACCTGAAGGTGGGGGGTACTGAAACGATCGGATCTGATCACAGCACAGGTAGGATCAGTGATGGCCTTGAGTGAGGCCATCTAATCTGGGACCCTATGTGGAGTCCCAGTTGCCATCATTTCTAACCCATCTGAATCAAGGGAGTGTGGAATTCATCCTGAGTTGAGGGCTTCTCAAAGGCTGACAGGTGTGTGCTAGGCCCACGGCAACCCCCAGCCACAGACCAGGGATGGAAAGGAGGGGCCAGTGGAGACTGATCTTCAGAAAAGGAGCGTGATCCCAGGTGGGGGCTCACCTCCAGCCCAGCACAGTGTCCAGGGAAGCACAATCATGTGTGCCCAGCCTCAGAAGAGACAGCTGGTGTCCTCGGGGACCCACGGGGCAGCTGGCTGGCAGAAGAGGTGGGGCACTTGGGTTCAGAGAAGGGTAAAATCCCAGAAGAGCCAGGCAGAGTGATGGACCCAAACTGAAATTGGGGAGCTGAGAGCTGAGCCCCAGGCCTTGCGAGCTGGTTCACATGGGGCCTGGGGTTCTGAAGCCAGTGTGAGCCCAGGTACAACTCAGGTCTGGGGCGGCCACAGGCAGGGCAGCAGGCCAAGGGCTGTCTTGTGCTGGGTCAGCTCGGAACCGCAGCAGGCTGGAGGCAAGGAAGCTGGGGAGAGACAGGTGAGGGCTGCACCTTCCCGCCAACTCAGACACAATGGCCCTCCTGCCCAAGGAAAGAAGGGTCCGTAGGGATGGGCATGGAAAAAAATACCTGAAAACACAGTGGATGTGGGCAACTTCCATGGAGATGCTCAGCTCTGGGGCCCAGAGAGGGCAAGCAACCCACCCCAGGTCATCCAGCAGGTAAGTGGCAGAGTTAAGAGTCGGAGCCCACAACACCCTGCCCCCTGCCCTGTAATAATGTGGGGTGGGGAAGATCCCTTGGAGGAGGACATGGAAACCCACTCCAATAATGTCTGACTCTTTGGGACCCCATGGACTGTTAGTCCACCAGGCTTCTCTGTCCATGGGGTTTCCCAGTCAAGAATACTGGAGTGGGTTGCCATTTCCTTCTCCAGGGGATCTTCCTGACCCAGGGATTGAAATTGTGTCTCTTGCATTGGTAGGTCGATTCCTTACCACTGAGCCACCAGGGCAGCCCTACCCTTATTCTATTTAGGATTTCTTGGAACTAACTGCCTGAAGGAGACTGGCTCCATCATATAAGTTTTTTTATATTGTCATTGTTAATTTGAACTCGTCAGATTGTGCTAGCCCAATAGACTGATTTAGGGAATGTCCCTCTTTTCTGTGCACTAGACATGTTTGCATATATATCTAATTATTTTTTTCTTTTACCATTTGGAAGAACTCTTCCAGCCTGCTTTATTTGTGTGGGAAGATTTTTTTAATGATCTTTAATGGGTATAGGGTCATATTTTTCATTCCTCTTAAGCAAGTTTTGGTAAATTATATTTTTCTGGAAACTTTTCCTTTTTAATCTAAGTTTTCAAATTTTTGATACAAAGTTCTCCATATCATTTTATGTTTTTAATCCTATAAATTAAAAATTTTAAACATAAAATATACAGAAGAGCACTTGCTCAAACCATGGTAGTTAACATCTCTGCTAGCCCCACCCCTTCCTTCTGTCTATGAAGGCCACCTACAGTCACTGCCCCAGAGGTCACAATGCTTACACTTTTGTTGATTCTTTCCAGACCTCCTTCTGTGTTTAAATCAACAAGTGTTGATGTGTGCAGTAGATCAGTCATGGCCAAACCATTCTAAGTATCTGCTGTCTCTTAGAATAACAAGAAGTACGCATGTTAAAAACAAAACAAATTCTAAAGCTTCAGAGTGTAACTATTCACAGGAGAGGGGAGGGCAAACTGGGAGCGTAGCATTGACACTCGAGAGGGCAGTGGCCCCCACTCCAGTGCTCTCGCCTGGAAGACCCCAGGGAAGGAGGAGCCTGGCGACTGCGGTCCATGGGGTCGAGAAGAGTCAGACATGACTGAGCGACTTCACTTTCACTTTTCACTTTCTTGCATTGGAGAAGGCAATGGCAACCCACTCCAGCGTTCTTGCCTGGAGAATCCCAGGGACGGTGGAGCCTGGTGGGCTGCCGTCTAAGGGGTCACACAGTCAGACATGACTGAAGCCACTTAGCAACAGCAGCAGCAGCATCAACATAGACATACATACACTGCATGCATGCGTACTAAGCCATTTCAGTCGTGTCCAACCCTTTGCAAACCCACAGACTCTAACTTGCCAGGCTCCTCTGTCCACGAGACTTTCTAGGAGAGAATACTAGAGTGGGTTGCCATTTCCTTTTCCAGGGGATCTTCTCCACGCAGGGATCGAACCCAGGTCTCCTGCATTACAGGTGAATTCTTTACCACCTGAGGCACCTGGGAAACCCCCACACACACACTACCATGTGTAAAACAGCTAGCTAGTGGGAAGCTGCTCTATAGCACAGAGAGCTCAGCTCAGTTCTCTGTGACGACCTAGAGAGGTGGGATGACGGGCGGGAGTGAGGCGCCCGAGGGAGGGTATGTATGTATACAGAGAGCTGATTTACTTTATTGTACAGCAGAAACTAACACATCGTAAAGCAACTATATGTCAATTTAAAAAATAGAATATAAATATAGAGAAAGAGCCTCCTATCAGCAGATCGACTCTGTCCAGCTTCCTCCCGCCCTGTGCCCCGGGGCAGTGGGCGCCTAGGACCTGCCGGGAGTGGCGGTGACTCAGTCTGACTGCTGACCCAGGCAGGCCGGGGAAGCAGGCAGGCAGGAAATGTCAGGAGCGCATCAGAGGAACATGGCTCATCGATGTGGCACCAGCACCCGCCTGCGGGGAGCTCCAAGATGTGTTTGCAATCAAGCTGACAGATCCATTAGGGGCCGGCCCTGGCCACGTCTTCCAGGCTGGGGACCCAGCCCACAGCCAGCAAGTGGGAAGACACCCCCGGGTCTGCGAGGATCCTGCAGGGCATAAGAGGACATCGTACCTATGCTGACGATCACCGTAAATATGAGCGGCTAAGCGTGGACTCCAAGCCAGGCATTCTGAGGCAGGATTTCTTTTAACCCTCACAACCCCCACCCTGTAAGATTGCGCTCATTTAGAGATGGGAAAACTGAGGGTCAGAGGAGCGAAGGCACCAGCCTAAAGTTGAAGAAAAGGTGTCACAGACATGGGTTCTCGGCCTCCTTAATCAATTGACTAGAGGCCAGACAAGAAATTCAGGAGAGGCTTTCTTGGGGTCTCTGCTGCAGCAGAAAGGGGAATGAGAATAAACAACAGATTCCCTTGCTGCTCGCTCCCTGAGGTGGGGGGTGAGCTTGTTCCTTATATGGGGTGAGAGTAGGGGTATGTCTGGGGTGGGGCTGGAGGGGTGGCTTAGGTGGTTTCCTCATCCCTTAGGTGGTGCTGTATGCAGGGGACATGCACAGGGCCCTGCTTTTGCTTCAGGCTCCTCAAAAGTGGCAACTGGATTTTTTGATCTCTTTGTATCTTTTGGTCCAGAATTTGCCCCCACTGCACATGCATGCAGTTATTTTCAGTCCCGTACACTTCCTTTGTGTTTTGTTGCTGGAGGAGAGGTGAGTCCAGGCACAAGCACTGCAGCGTAGGGTCCCAGGTCCCAGCCTCTCCCTTTGGGTTCAGCCCACACTCCCATCACAGTCTCTGTGGTCAGAAGGCACAATGCACTGTCTTTGAACATTACCCTATAGGAAGATACTTTTCTCCCCACTTGACAGATGAGAAAACTGAGGCCCTGCGAGGTTAAGATCCACACCTTCCCATCCTGAAAAGCCCTGTTCCCCTCTCCTGAATCCCAGTGTGGGGGCGGCACTGGGGAAATTCAGAGAAGGATGGGCAGGTTGCATAACATCTCTTGTTTTCCGCCAAAAGCTACAAACACCCACTTTCCCCATTCACGAATCTGGGCAGTGAGTGGTGGGAGTCGGGGAAGGATATTTTAGAAGTTGTCTTCAGTCAGGGAATTTCACAGTATAATTACATAGTGAGGACATAAAATTAGCAGAGAGAGAGGAGAGCGTCAGCTGCGGCAGCCACACACCACTGCCTACATTGCCACACTCGTCGTCAGTTCACAGCCTCCCAGGTGGGCTGGGGAACTCTCCCTGTAGATCCCAAATGCACACAGGATGCTCAGAGACCCCTGACTCCAACTCCCACACAGTCACAGACAGAGAAGCGAAGCCCCAGAGGAGGAGTTTGGGCTAGAGGTCACACAGTGACCAGCACAGGATCAAGGGTTGGACTCCTGACCCCAGCTCCAGGCCTTCAGACCCACCCAGCCTCTCTGAAGCTGAGAGCCAGAAATAGACTATTGTTGGACTCCCAGAGTCCAAAATAAATTTGTGTAGAGCTCTATGCATTGTTGCCATGGTTATAGATAACAAGGGCCAAGGCGAAGCACAGCAAATTAGTTAATGATGAAAGAGAAACTTCCAACAGAGACACATTCCACACGAACAAATTGCTTTCCTAATTCGGCTGTGAGCTGGACCCCGGCGGCACGGCAAGTGTTGGGGGCGAGGGGAGAGTAATTACAGCAGGGGATCAGAGTGGGCAGGGCATGTTGTTCCCAGCTGTCCCCACCCCACTCCCTCCCTCCATCACCCAAACAGCATGTGAAAATCCACAGGCTCACGTGATCTGTTTCAGCTTTGCTTTCCCCTGGGCAGGAAGATCCCCTGGAAGAGGGCATGGAAACCCACTCCAGTATTCTTATTTAAGAAATCCCATGGACAGAGGAGCCTTGAGGGCTACAATTCATGGGTTCGCAAAGTCAGACACAACTTAGCGACTGAACATGCACACATGCACCATATATATATTGCTAATGTTGTTGTTCAGTAGTTAAGTCATATATATGCTACCATAATAACTCATTGGAGAAGAAAATGGCAACCCACTCAGTATTCTAGCCTGGAAAATCCCATGGAAGAGGAGCCTGGCAGGCTTATAGTCCATGGGTTTGCAGAGAGTCCAACAGGACTAATCTACTGAGCACACATGCCCACACACCTCAGGCCTACAGGGAAAGTCAAGGCTGTGTTCTCCCCAAGACCCACAGGGAGGCAGCAGCTGGCCCTTGCCTTGGTAGGGTGGGTGGTCAGGTCTGAGTGAGACAAGGCTAAAGACTAAGGACTGATTCCTTGGGGTATTTTTGCTCTCAACCTCCTGAGTCACCTGCTTCCTCTCATCACTATGGCAGCTGTCTGCAAAACTGGCTGCAGTTATTCTCCTCCTGGTACCCAGGCCTCTTTTAACTGATTTTGCAGCTCCTTCCATCAGGAGGAGGAGTCCCTGTCCCCCTCCCCTTGAATCTGGACTGTCCTATTGACCAGTATCAACTAACAGAATGTGTTGCTGGTTTAGTATTTTAGACAAAGACTAAAGTCCTTTGTCTCTGCCCCAGGTGTCTTCTGTTAGCATCTCTGAACTGATGAGAGTTAAGAAGGAGCATGTGCATGCAGGTGTGTCACTGACTCCTTGCGACCCCATGGACTATAGCCCGCCAGGCTCCTCTGTCCATGGGATTTCCCAGGCAAGAGTACTGAAGTGGGCTGCCATTTCCTCCTTTAGGGGATCTTCCTGACCCAGGGATCGAACCTGTGTCTCCTGTGTCTCCTGCATTGGCAGGTGGGTCCTTTACTGTTGAGCTGTGAGCATGTGCATAGTATCCAATCACATCCTGCATCTAACACAACCCAGGCCAGCTCTTGCCTCAGGACCCCTACACCGCTGTTCCTTCAGCTTGGAACACTCTTCCCTTAACAATCATATGGCTTTCTCTCTAAATTCCTTCAAGTCTATGTGACTCCTGGTCCTCTAAGAAGCAGATTCTGAGATGGGGTTAATCATGCCACCTTTTTAGGAGGGAAATGCCTTTATGATGGGAAATAAGAATGGAGCAGGGGGTTGAGGTCTGACAGTGACACGAGTCTGACCCCAAGGGAAGAAAAGAAGAAGGCAGAATGGAAGGGCCCTAGAATTTAGTGTTGTCTCAGGAAGTTTCAGCAAAATCTCTGAGCCTGAGTTTGTGTTCCCAGGCTCCCAGGAAGCAGCTGTGGAAGATGTAAGCTTCATACGAATGCAGCAGTGGATTTCAAAGCTTGGTTAAATGTGGTCCTAGTCAGGAATGCTCTCTGTAGTAGAAAATCTGCAAGAGTTATTCTATAGCTGCCATTAAACCTCTGTTTCAATGCCTCTTTCCACCAGGTCTTCCTGATCACTCCATAAAAAGAGAAAATCTCCCTCTATCATCCCCACCATTCTCCCCTACCCCTTAGGCTTCTTTGATTGCACTCGTCACCCACTGATTCTATAATTACTTGCTTACTTATTAATTTTCCCACCTTTTGCCTCTAAAGGGTAAGCTTTACGGCACAGTAATTTTGCTCTATTTTGTTCATGGCTGTATCCCTAGGACACTGAAGAGTGTCTGGCACTCAATAGAATTATTGAATGAATGAATGAACAGATGGATGAATGAATGAAAGAATAAATCTTTCCTGATAGGTTTTTAATTATTTTTTTATTTTTGGTTGTGCTGGGTCTTTGTTGCTACCTGGTCTTTTCTTTAGTTGTGGTGAGCAGGGGCTACTCTCTAGTTGCAGTGCACAGGCTTCTCACTGGGGAGAATGGGCTCTAGGTGTGCGGGCTTCAATAGTTGCAGCCCACAGGCTTAGTTGTTCCACAGCAGGAGGTATCTTTCTGGATCAGGGATCAAACCCGTGTCCCCTGCATTGGCAGACAGAATCTTATCCGCTGTACCACCAGGGAAGTTCCTCCTGATAGCTTTTGTAGAGACATTTTCAATTTGTGCAAGCCCATGTTACAGACTGAATGCTTATCCACCCAAATTCATGTGTCAGAGCTCTAAACTCAAATGTGATAGTATCAACATTTGGAGCTGTGGCTGCTGGGAGGTAATTTGAGTTAGTCGAGATCATGATGATAGAATCCTCGTGGCGGGACTAGCACCCTAAAAAGGAGAGACACCGGCCAGCTTGCTCTTTCTCTGCACATACACTGAGGAAAGGCCAGGTGTGCACACAGCAAGAAGGCGGTCATCGACAAGCCAGAAACAGAGTCCTCGCAAGACACTGAATCAGTCGACACCTCGAGTTTGGACTTCCCAGTCTCCAGAGAAGGAAACATTTATTTCTTAAGCCACCCAGTCTGTGGTGCAGTATTTTGTTCTGACAGCCTGAGATGACTAAGACATTCCCCAGCCCAATGCTAGGTCACACAGGGAGCATCCATAAATTTTTCGGACCATTCTGAATGATGCTCTGAAACAGGAATACCTTATCCTCCATAACCCTGTGTGTCAACTGGAAGTGGGGGTATTTCCTGGTGCCAGCTGCCAGTTGACAAGCAGACAGGAAGTTGCAAATTGTGGCTGGTCGTGGCAGCTATATATGACAAAGAGAAGGGAGATGATATTTTTCGGTCAAACCTCTAATACCGCATCCATGTAAATTTCCTCTCAGAAAATCCCTGTATCATCCTGGACACATTCACGCAACAGTTCCTGGGAAAATGCAGTGATGGAGCAAAGTGGGCTGGCTCTGGGCTCTCATCAGTCTCTGGGGTTTGGGGCAGTTTTCCCTACTTGGTTGCTATGGCAACAGAATCCAGCTACAGGTGCCCACCTGTCACCAACATGAGAGCCAGACTTGCACTGCATCTGAGCACGCCTGTCAGAGTGGGGAAGGAGGGAACAAATATGGAAAGGCCTTGTGTAGTCTCAGGAAAATCC
Organism: Muntiacus reevesi; assembly: GCF_963930625.1. Classification (NCBI taxonomy): domain Eukaryota; kingdom Metazoa; phylum Chordata; class Mammalia; order Artiodactyla; family Cervidae; genus Muntiacus; species Muntiacus reevesi. The sequence continues at coordinate 23,716,797 of NC_089263.1, read as the reverse complement.
AGGTGGCAGTCAGGAAGCAAGTCCAGGCTGCAGATTTGTGGACCTGCCCTGCTAGACGCCCAGGCTCCTGCACAAAACTGCAATGCTGCCCTCTCCTGGTGGCAGGGGGCCTCTGTGAACACAAGGTGGTACCCTCACTCCTGTACCAACCTGCGCTGGTGGGTTCAAAATGCAGGTACACATGGCTATATTTAACATGGGTAACCAACAAGGAGCTACTGTATAGCACAGGGAACTCTGCTCAATGTTACGTGTCAGCCTGGATGGGAGGGGAGTTTGGGGAAAACAAATGAAAAGTGTGTTAGTTGCTCAGTTGTGTCCAGCTCTTTGTGACCCCATGAACTATATCCCCACCAGGCCCCTCTGTCCATGGGATTCTCCAGGCAAGAATACTAGAGTAGGTAGCCATTCCCTTCTCCAAGGGATTTTCTTCACCCAGGGATCAAACCTGGGTCTCCTGCATTGCAGGCAGATTCTTTACCATCTGAGCCTCCAGGTGAATGGATACACCTATATTTATGGATGAGTCCCTTAGCTGTTCACCTGAAACTATCACAACATTATTATTAATAACTGGTATACTCCAGTACAAAATAAAATGTTTTTTTAAAATGCAGACAAGATACTTACTGCTCGGCTCTGCCCACCACCTGCCATCACCTATGCTTCTGCCAGACACCACCTGCCATAGACCTGAGCCCATTGCCCAGATCTGTGACTTGCTCCCACGTCCACCTCCAAACCAAGGGAGGGAGTCGGGGCTCTTTCCTGCTCCCCAGGACATCTCCCCATGTAACATCTCCTATGACCCACTCTGGCCCCAGCACCAAGACATCTCCAAGATGCCAAAGGGCATGTCAGGATGCGTCACTCCCAGGTTGCCAGGCATGGGGTCCAGGCTTTGCAGTCATTCGCCCAAGAAGCCCTGGGTGGGCTCTTCTCTCCTCCCTTCCCACAGGGAGAGCTAGCCAGCCCCCTCCTTGCCCCCTGGCCACCGCCCCGGGCCAGGCCTATTTCTGCTCCCCAACTGGACTCCTGGAGAGCTTCCTAACTCAGCCCTAGTGACCACTTATTCCTGCCTACTGGGCCCTGAAGCAGTTTGGGCTCAGGGTCTCCCAACACCCTTCCTGAGCATGACTTTCATGTCCTGGTCCCACACTCTCTCCAAAAAGGCACACAGCTGATTCCTAGAGCACCCACAGGGCAAGGGATGGGGGGAGGTGAGAAAGAGGACAATCACTATGCCTCCATTCTCCTCATCTCCCCGTCTCTACCACCACGGCTTGTACCCAAACCCTCCCTCCTCTTCTAAGCCAACAAGCCCCACACATACAAACACCAGCAAATAGACCCCTGGCAAAGAAGGTATTCCCAGTGACGGGGTAGCCACATGGCAGCTCTGTCCCAGCCAGGCCACCTGTTATAGCAATAGATGTCATCGTGGTGTTTTTTTAGCAGTGAGACTACTCATGGCTACAAGTCACAGAAATCCAGTACAGAACAGTGCACACAGCTACGATCTCACAGAAGCCCAGAGGCAGGGCGATTAAACGGTGATGACTTCAGCAGTTCAACATTGTTATGCACCCAGATTCGTTTTCTCTTTCTTTTCTGCCATCGACAGCTTGAGGTGGCTCATCTCCCTCTTGTCACGGTCTCCAAACGTCTGTCTCGGCTCCAGGTATTGCACAGCCACCATCAACAAGCAGCTGCAGAACAGGACTTCTTAGCTCTCACCTTTTCAGAGCAAGAAAATCTTTCCCAGAATTCCCCTGGCAGTCCTTCCATCACATCTCATTGGCCAGAATTGTGTCCCACATCATTCCTAAGCCAATCGCTAACAAAGGGTGTGGAATCATCATCACCATGATTGGCTTAAAATAGCAAAGAGGCACACCCCTGGGGTGCAGCAGAGCCCTGTCCACTTGCTACTGCACTAAACTGGTGTCTGTGGGCAGGTGAACAGGGTGCGGCTGCTGGGACACAATCCCCTGGTCTGTCTTTATATTCATATTTAATTGACTCCACCAGGTGTGGCCAGTGCCCCACCAAGGACAAGCTAGGGCCCAACTCTGGGAGCAGGAGAGTGGGAGAGATAAAAGGACCAGTGACCAGCGGACACTGAGAACAATCATTGCAATGGCTGAACCATGAAATCATGAACGCAGAACAACGGCAACGGTGGCTAAAATAGACAAGAGAAGACAGAAGCAAGAGAATTTTTAGCTATTAGAATCAATGAGTCTGGGCAACTCCTTGGATGTGGGGAAAAGAGAGGGCAAGGAAACCTGGAGTTTTCTAGCCAGATGCTTCTGAGGATGGTGGAGCCACTGGTGTTGATTCAGCTGGATGTATGTATCCCAGATAACCAAGGAGGTCAATGTGCTTGCACAAAGGACTGGACAGTTTTATTTATTTAAAAAAATTATTTTTTGGTCACACCTCAAGTCACATGGGATTTTTGTTCCCCAGCCAGTGATCAAATCCATGCCCCCTACATTGGAAGGGTGGAGTCTTAACCACTGAATAACCAGGGAAGCCCCAGACTGGGTAGTCATGAAGGCCTTTTCACACTCACTGGCCTCACTTGTTCCTCACAGCCACCCAGCAAGGCAGGCAAGGTGGGACAAGTAATGGCTTACCTATTTTACAGGTAAAGATGCTGGCACTTGTTGGCAACATAGACCTCAGGTTCCCAGGGTGACAGAGTCTAGAATTGGGACAAAATCTGAGTACCTGAACTGGGGGAGTCAGGCTAACCTGGGCTGGGATCTCCTGGACTGATGCGCTCAGTCTTTGCCCAGACTGCACCTGCCTCTATGTTCCGGCTTTAAAGACTGAAATTTCTCTTTTCTCTGTTGTTCATACCAGAGGTCCTTTAATTGGTCCTTGTGCCATATGAACCTGCCATTTCTGAAGCACAATAATGGGCGATTTTTGTTTTTGTCTCAGAATGGGGAAGGGCTTCCCAAGTATAACAAACTCAGAAGCTGGGAAGGAGAGGGGGAGGGAGGGAAGGGAAAGCCAGGGATGGAAAAATCTAATAAATTGGACTCTGTAGAAGCAATCATTGCAAAAACCGCCATAAGCAAAATCAAAATGCAATCTAGGGAAAATACAGTATTTGCAATTCGTATCACAGGCAAAGGGCTAATTATTCTAATGGATAAAGAGATCTACGAATCAACCTGGGATTAAAAAAGGACCAGCAATCAAAGAAGAAAGTGGACAAAGGATATAAACAGATTTCAGAAAAGAAAACACACATGCTTCTTGAACCTATAAAAATATACTAAACCTCAAATTAAATGTACAAGATAAACCACTTTTTTAAGATGGCTTGCCAAGAAGCAAAATGATTGATACTGTCTTGAAGAGGGTAAGAGAAACAGGAGCTGTCATAAATTGTTGGCAGAAGAATGAATTGTAATGAATTTTGGAAGAGAGGCAATATTCATCACAGCTATACACAATTTCACCCTAAACTTCCACTTCTAGAAATTTCTCCCGCAGAGATACTTACACCTGCATCAAATCACAAATGTACAAAGTCGTGTTGCAGTATTGTTTGTAAGAACAAAAGATGGAATGCTTCCTAGAAGTTCACCAATTAGAGACTGTTTTTTTAAAAAATTTTTATTGATGTACAGTTGATTTACAATGTTGTGTTAGTTTCGGGTGTAAAGCACAGTTAGACAAACACATATATCCACTCTTTTTTAGATCTTTTCCCATATAGGCCATTACAGAGTATTGAGGAGAGTTCCTTGTGCTATTCAACAGGTTCTTATTAGTTATCTATTTTATGTATATGTGCATGTATATGTCAATCCCAGTCTCCCAATTCATCCTTTTCCCACCTCTCCCCCCACCCCCAGTAACCATGAGTTTTTTCCGACATCTGTGACTCTATTTTTGCTTTGTAAATAAGTTATTAAGTGCTGATTTGTGGTTGTTTAGTCACTAAGTTGTCTCTGAGTCTTTGCGACCCCTTGGGTTGCAGCATGTCAGACTTCCCTGTCCTTCACTATCTCCTGGAGTTTGCTCAAACTCATGTCCGTTGAGTTAGTGATGCTATCTAACCACCTGATCCTCTGCCATCCTCTTCTCCTTTTGCCCTCAATCTTTCCCAGCATCAGGGTCTTTTCCAGTGAGTTGGCTGTTTGCATCAGGTGGCCAAAGTATTGGAGCTTCAGCTTCAGCATCAGTCATTCCAATGAATCTTCAGAACTGATTTCCCTTAGAATTGACAGGTTGGATCTCCTTGCAGTCCAAAGGACTCTCAAGAGTCTTCTCCAGCACCACAGTTCAAAGGCATCGATTCTTTGGCACTCAGCCTTCTTTATGATCCAACTCTCACATTCGTACATGACTACTGGAAAAGCCATAGCTTTGACTATACGGACCTTTGTTGGCAAATTGATGTCTCTGCTTTTTAACAAGCTGTCTAGGTTTAATATGCTGTATGAGTGACGATACATCTATGTAAAAAGAAAGAACTTTGATTGTGTTGATACAGAATGATCTCCAAGACACATTAACTGAAAAACAAGGTGTAAAACAGCATATACGGTAGCATGCCATTCATGCAAAATACAAATATGCATGTAATGGTATTTGCACACAGATATGCAGAACTTCCCTTGAGAATGAACAAGAAACTGGTAACACAGGTTGTCCCTGGGGAAGGAGACAGAGTAATTGGGAACAGGAAAGCAAGAGAAGACCATTTATTATAAACTCTTTTACAGGTTTACAATTTACCATGTTAATTTACTATCTATTAATACACTGGATATAAAACAAAATTGTGGACTCCCCTGGTGGCCCAGTGGTAAAGAATCTGCCTGCCAATGTAGGAGACACAGGTTCCATCGCTGGTGCAGGAAGATCCCACTTGCCTCAGCAACTAAGCCCGTGTATGACGACTGAAGCCCACTCACCTAGAGCCTCTGCTCTGCAATAAGAGAAGCCACTGCAATGAAAAGCCCACTCACTGCAACTAGAGAGTAGCCCCTGCTCACCACTAAAGAAAAGCCTGCACAGCAACCGAGACCCAGCATGGCCAAAATTTTTTTTTAAGTTAAAATAAATAAAACTTTTAAAAAATTGGAATGAAAAAATATACTGAAAGGACAAAAACTTTAATTAGTATGTAGTGGCTTAGAGTGGTAGGAACGGATATTCTACTGGTTTTCTATGCTATATGACCAATGACCACCAATATAGCAGCTTGAACAACACAATTTATCACCTCTTGGTTCTGTGGGTCAGGAGTCCAGGCAGGGCTTAGCTGGGTCTTCAGCTCATGGTCTCACGAGACTGCGATCAAGGTGCTGACTGGGCTGCCTTCTTGTCTGGAGGCTTGACTAGGGAAGAATCCAATTCCAAGTTCATGCTGATTGTTGGCAGAATCCCTTTCTTTGCAGCTGTATGACTGGGTGCCCTGGCTTTCTGCTGGCTGTTGGCTTGAGGGTACTCTAAGATTCTAGAAGAGAGATTTTTATATAATTTTATTTATTTACTGGCTGCACTGTGTTTTTGTTGCTGCGTGTGAGCTGTCTCTAGTTGCTGTAAGCAGGGGCTACTGTCTAGTTGAGGTGCACAGGCTTCTTATTGTGGTGGTTTCTCTTGTTGCAGAGGATGGGCTGTAGGGCTCATGGCCTTTAGTAGTTGGTGGCACACGGGCTCTTTAGCTGGAGCTCCCAAACACTAGAGCACGGGCTCAGTACTTACAGCACACAGGCTTAACTGCCCCAAAGTATGTGGGATCTTCCCACATCAGGGATCGAACCTGTGTACCCTGCATTGGCAGGCAGATTCTTAACCACTGGACCACTAGGGAAGTGCAACAAGAGAGATTTTTATAAAAACTAATCATGGAAAAAGCATCCCAGAATGAGGAGCTAAGCCTCAAGGCCAATCTGCTCACATCCCTCCCCCCAGGTGGGTCCCTGTGCCCCCAGGAAGGCACTCAACCTCCCCAGCTCGAAATTCTGGGACCATCACTCAAAGGGCCCCACAGCACCATGCAGGCTCATCTCCGGCCACAGCCCAGCTCAAAGTCTACACTGCAGCCATCAAGACAATCCTCGCTGCTACCAGAAAATACGATTTGGTGTCCCATCTTGGGAGAAAATGGTCCCTATCCCAGACTGTCTGTCCCTACACTGTCCTTCCCTTGCTCTATTCAGCTTCTCATTTCTGTTGCTATCATCTCTTCTGCGAAGCCTCTACCAACCCCGTAAGAGTCACCCCTTTACACCTCTCCGGATCCCTCTTAGCACTTATAACTCTGTAAATAGCTCCCACCATCTACTGAGCATCTCATGCAGTGCCCTGAGCATGCATCAGCTCTGCATTCGTGTGTGTTAGTTGCTTAGTCGTGTCTGACTCTGTGACCCCATGGACTGTAGCTCGCCAGGCTCCTCTGTCCATGGAATTCTCCAGGCAAGAATACTGAAGTGGGTAGCCATTCCTTTCTGCAGGGAATCTTCCTGACCCAGGGATCAAACCTATGTCTCCTGCATTGGCAGGCAGATTCTTTACTGCTGAGGCACCTGGGAAGTAGGTGCTCCATAAGCTCCCAGCCTAACTTCCACTGAGTCAGTGCTCTGAGCTGGCCTCAGGAAAAACTGATCCCTGAAATCAGCAGACAGGGTCCCTGGGGTCCAACAGCCCCAGTGCTAAGCCCAGCCTTCCTGGTGTTAAAGACAGAAAACAGCAGAAGCTCCTGGATGAAACGTTGGACTCGCCCCCACCCCAGAGGACACAGTGAGTGGGCTCACGGCAGCAATGCTGTGTCAGGCTCCCAGACCCCACGCCTAGGGCCACAGACCTGCTGTGGTGGTCGAACAGCTGAGGCCTGGGGACACAGAGGAAGTGGCAGCGGCAAGGGACGACGGGCTTGATCAGCATTCTGGGCCTCCCCCCAGGGTTGTGGCACCTGCCAGTCAGGCAGTGACAGGCAGGTGAGTTTCATCAGCCCTGAATTTCACCTTCGACTAAACAAAGACTGAGCTTGCTAAGAAACTGGATTCTAAATTTAGCACTGAACTCTGGGCAGTGGTGAGCTGGCCTCTGCCGCCCGCGGCTTGGGGGGCTGGGAGGGCGCTGCCCCAGTCCTTCCTCTCTGGCCGGGCTGTCCTGAGACCCAGAACCCACCATGGGCTGCCAGAGGGGTGGACTGTGCCTCAAAGACCCTCATCTGAAAGCCTGCTGTTCTGCTGGGGGAGGGAGGTGGGAGTAGGTGAGATCCTTCAGGAGCTCATTTCCAAGGCCTGACAGGTATTCCTCCTCCATTGCCCCACACTGTCTTGATCCTGCAGGGCCCCTAATGCCACCACCCCAGGGTCTGAGCTGAGCCTAATCCCCACTGGCCCTGTGTAAGATGGGGCATCCACCCGCCTCCACCTCAGTCTTTCTGGGACTGGGGGGGAGGTCCTGAGACTGAGAAAGGGTGACTCCTATCCTATGATTCAGCCCCAAAGCTTTTCCTACAATGCAGAAGGCTGCATGTGTGCACAGCTCCTGAATAACAGATTATAACTGGCCTCCCAAGCCCTCGGATCATCTCCCTTAATCCTTTCCCAAACCCTGGGAGGGAGGTTTTATGAGGAACTCATTTTTCAGGTTGGAAAACTGAGGTTTGTCACGGTTAATTAACTTAATTCTATACTACACAAGTGGGTCAGGACAATACCAGACTCCCACTCCCTCTCTCTCTTTTTTTTTTTTTTTTGGCCATGTGACATATGGGATCTTAGTTCTCTGATCAGGGATCAAACCTGCATCCCCTGCGTTGGAAGTGTGGCATCTTAACCACTGGGCCTTCAGGGAAGTCCTGAAGACCCCTGCTCTGAAGGGCTTCTCCTCCACACCACCTGTCTCTCTGCACAGGGACGTTCCGGGTCCCAGGGGCTGAAGTTGGAGCTCTGCCCAGCTCTTGTTATAGCTGAGTCCCCACAGCCCGCAAGCTGGAGCCTGGGTTAGGAGAAGGCTCAGGAGCCACACTGAGTGAGCCTTACTGGCCGTTTGGGCCTGGGCATGTGAACCAGCCTCTCTGAGGCTCACTTCCCATCTGTAAGAGAGGGCAGTTCTCTGGTGAGCCAGCTTGGCCAGGCTGAACTGCATCTCCCAGGACTCTCTTCGCTGTGTCCTTCTGGTTGGTGCCCACAGGGCAAGATCCAGGGTGAGCTGTAGAGGTGAGCATGAAGCTGGTAGCCATTGTGTTAGTTTCTGCTGCACGGCAAAGTGAATCAGCTGTATATATACAAATATCCCCCTTTTATGGATTTCCTTCCCATTCAGGTCACCGCAGAGCACTAAGTACAGTCCCCTGTGCTGTCCCGTAGGTTCTCATTGCTGTTGTTCAGTCGCTCAGACATGTCTGACTCTTTGTGACCCCCATGGACTGCAGCACTTGAGGCTTCCCTGTCCTTCACCATCTCCTGGAGTTTGCTCAAACTCATGTCCATTGAGTAGGTGATGTCATCCAACCATCTCATCCTCTGTCACCCACTTCTCCTCTTGTTCTCAATCTTTCCCAGTATCAGGGTCATCTCCAATGAGTTGGCTGTTCGCATCAGGTAGCCAAAATATTGGAACTTCAGCTTCAGCATCAATCCTTCCAATAAACATTCAGGGTTGATTTCCTTTAGGATTGACTGGTTTGATCTCCTTGCTTTCCAAGGGGCTCTCAAGAGTCTTCTCCAGCACCACAATTGGAAAGCCTCACTTTTTCATCGCTCAGCCTTCTTTGTAGCCCAACTCTCACATCCGTACACAACTGTTCTCTTTAGTTTCCTATTTTATACATAGTAGTGTGTTTGTCAATCCCAGTCTCTCTCTAGTTTCTGCTTGCTTATCTGACTGCTCATTTCTTTGCTGTGGGGCCTGCAAGTGTCCTACCTTCCCCTGGGCGCCCCCTCCCATCAGCTCCTGTAACTTCCAGGTCAGGTCTCTGTATCCAGCCACAGAAGAGGGTACTTTCTTCTCTGGGACACCCATGCCATCAAGGTTTGGAGGTAGCAAGAAGAGATACAGTTTTCAATCTGTCCCCTGGCTTCCAGTGAGAGTGACCACCTCCTCCTGGCTTGCCTGGGACTTTCCCAATTTACAAAGTACAAGTCTCACCTCTTGGGAACCCTCTCAGTCCCAGAAAAACAGGGACTTGGTCACCTTGTTCCAGTTTGTGCTTGCAGGATCCAGCTAGTCCTGCATCCAATGCAAATAAACAGCCTTAAAGGGCTGCTTAACCAGCAAAGGGCAGCAGTGTAACATAGATGGGTAGATGGAAGCATGGGCAGATAATAGATACATAGATAACAGATGATGGATGAATAAAAGATATAGATGATAGATAATAGCTAGAAAGATGGATAGATATATAGAGAGACAGGTAAATAGATGAATGTCAACAGATGCCAGGCAGCAACTGTGTTTGCCTCACAGAGTTGTGAGCATTAAATGAGATACTCATATGCCCAGTGACTGGCACAGAGGAAGCAATCAGTACATATTAGTCACTGTTGTCACTTAAAGTGAAAGTGTTAGTCACTCAGTTGTGTCCCACTCTTTGCAACCCTATGGATTGCAGCCCACCAGGCTCCTCTGTCCATGGAATTCTCCAGGCAGGAATACTGAAGTGGGTAGCCATTTCTTTCTCCAGGGCATCTTCCCCATCCAGGGATCGAACTCTGTTCTCCTACATTAAAAATAGATTCTTCTCTCTGAACCACCAGGTTGTTACTTAAGGTGGATCACAAAGTTCTGGGACATAAAATGGTGGTGGCAACACCTGCTCCTCTGATCCTCAGAACCACAAGTTGTGGGTAAAATTATCTGGGCTGACATCATTTCTCTTTGGTTGGGTACCCATTGAGAGGGGCATGAGGGAGCTTCCTGGGGTACCATGTTCTATGTTGTGATGGAGGTGGTGGTCACATATGAGAAACGTCACTGAGCTGTACACATAAGATGGAGACACTTTATTGCAATATGCTATCATCTGATAAAACATTGAAATTTTTCTAATGTGATGGAAGAACCAGAAAAGCTATCTAGTGCTCCTCTGGCATCAGCTGAGTGTATGACCTCATGTAACTTTTTTGGACCACAGTTACCACATTCATTAAGTAGGTAAGGCTTGGTAGAGATCAGGGAACTGGTCCACTTGGCCTCCTTGTCCCCCAGTTCCCTAGATATTTGTTTCAAAACAGACAAGAAAAAAAAGGCAGCTATAGAGGAGGTTCTTTAAGAATTGAGGTGTGATCCAGCCCACAGAGTCAGTGCTTACTTCAGAGGATGCTTGCCTTCTCAGGCACTGTCCTTCAGACAAGGACAATTGTGAGTTTGTGTGTCTACACCAGAAATGCATAGGAAAGCTCTTTGGAAAAGCTCTAATGCTAGAGACAAAGGAAGGCATTAGAGCCACAAGGGAAGGTGTGTGCCCTGGACCTGCCTCATCAGCCGGGGGGAAAGGATAAAGATACCCACGATTCATAGGCTCACTATGTATCAGGCTGAGCACCAAGTGCTTCACACACACCATTTCATTTTACCCCACCATGGAGTGATGCACAGTCACAAACAAGGAGATACATGTATGAATTTGGAGAGATTGTGTATTTCTTTACTCATCTGCATTTTCTAATTTTTTATTATCTATGGAAAAAATACTATAGAAATTTAAAAATGGAAAATGCATGATTGGCAAAGAAGCTCTTTTTCTCTCTGTGGGAAGGGGAGGCTGAGCATGATCCTGAAAGATCCTAAATTAATGCAGAATCAGGCAGTAACTGCACCTGCCATGTCACACAGGGACTGTGATTGTCCCCAGTGCCACGTGCTTGATTTCAACTTTGATTAACAGAAAACAGGCTTGGTTGGAGGCAGAGAGAGGAGCCAGGAGGCTACTGCAGTGGGAAAAAGTACTAGCGCTATTAGACCCTGTTGCCATAGAAACAGCACAGCAAAGCTATTTTGTTGTTAACTCCTGAGAGAAAAGGCAGGACCAAAATTAATGTAGTTATAGTACAATTTGGACTGTGGGTATTTAACCTCTCACTCCCCGCCCAACTCCTATGAGTACAGTCAGTGTGTTCCCAGCAGCTGTCACTATGCCTTCTCTCTTCTAGTCCAGAAATCAGACACTAACAAGTGAGGATGCAGGATTTGGGGATGATCCCTAGAACAGCGCTTTCAAACCATATTAAGCATCCCCTGGGGACTATGTTAAAATGCTAAGTCTGACTCAAAGGTAGGTCTAGGACTTGCTCCAAGATGCTCCATTTCTAACAATCTCTCAGATGATGCCAATGCTCTTAGTCCAGGGACCACACTTTGAGTAGCAAAACCCTGGTCAAGACGGTTAACCCTCTTTACAAAGGAGGAAACCAGAACAACCATGCCTTGTCCCTTGTTATCTCCTCCCTCTGGATCTAGCTTGGTACCTGGTACCCAAGTCGGGAGGGGAAGGAGCAGAAGGCTCAGTACACACTCTATGAATGAACAGATGGATGAAGAGATGAACATTGGATTCATTCACATTTTGATACTGACCATCTTAATTGAAAAGTAAGGGACTTCCCTGGTGGTCCAGTGGTTAAAACTCCACCTTCCAAGGCAGGGAGTGCAGGCTCAATCCCTGGTTGGGGAGCTAAGATCCCATATACCTCTAGGCCAAAAAACCCCAAAACATAAAACAGAAGCAATATTGTAACAAATTCAATAAAGACTTTAAAAATGGTCCACATAAAAAAAAACTTTAAAAAATTAGTAAAAAATAAAATAAAATAACCCATACCCATGGCAAAACATTAAACCTTATGAAAAAGCAAATCTTCCTTCATGTCTAAGCTTCTGGTCACCTGTTCAACAGATTTTATTTATTTTATTTTATCCTCCCAGAAATTACTGTTATAATATACATATTATTTTTTCTTGACGTAAGTGGGAGGATACTACAGGCCAGCACCACTCAATATCTCATGGATTTTTTATTTTAAAATATGTATTAGAGATCGTTCCATATCTGTACATATACATGTTGCTTCAGTCATGTCCGAGTTTTTGCGATCCCATGGACTGCAAACTGCCAGGCTACTCTGTCCATGGGATTCTCCAGACAAGAATACTGGAGTGGGTTGCCATGCCCTCCTCCAGGGGATCTTCCTGACCCATGGATCAAACCTGAGTCTCCTGCAGCCCCTGCATTGCAGGCAGATTCTTTACTGCTGAGCCACTAGGGAAGCCCATCCATACATATAAATTTACTTTATTCTTTTAAACAGTCATATAGTGTTCTATTCCAAATATATTTAAACACTGCCCTGTTGCTGGAAATGTCTGACCTTACAAATCTCTTAGCATCCCAACCCATGCTACAGTAGACACCCTTGTATATATGTATTTGTGCAAATGTGTACATGAATGTTATCTGTTGGATAAATTCCTAGATGTGGAATAGCTGGGTCAAAGGGTGTATATATTTTTTAGTATGCTAGGTAATGTTTAATTGCCTACCAAATAAGCTGTACCAATTTTACACTCTCACCAACATTTTATAAGAATGTCTAATTCCCTATACTTTTAAATACTATCCTTTTTTTATTAACAACCTTATGAATCTGATTAAGTGAAAAAAGTTCTTGTTTTCATTTGATTTCAACACATGGAACTGTGCTCAATATTATGTGGCAGCCTGGATGTGAGGGAAGTTTGGGGGAGAATGGATACATGTATATGTATGGCTGAGTCCCTTCACTGTTCACCTAAAAGTATCACAATGCTATTGATAAGTTATATCCAATACAACATAAAAAGTTAAAAAAAATAGGAATGACATTGTACATATTTTCACATTTTCCATGCCATTATATTAACCAGTAAAGTGTTGTTTTATTTAGGAAAGTTAATGATTTTTGTATATTGATTTGGGAATCAGCAACCTCACTGAGTCCGCTTACTGCTTCCAGTTTGTTTTTTTTCAGTTGATTTCTTGGTTTTTCCAGTTACGTGACCATAGCATTTGAGAATGATAACAATTTTGTCTCTTCCCTTACAATTTTTATACTCTTCTTTCTTTTCTTATTGATTCATAAGCTGGAGAAACTACCAGAAAACAGTACTGAGAGTGGGCAGCCTGACTTTAATCATTTTAATGTGTTTCCATCAGGGAATTCCCTGGTAGTCCAGTGGTTAGGACTCTGCTTTCACTACCAGGGCCAGGTTCGATCCCTGGTTGGGGAATTAAGATCCTACATGCTGTGCAATGTGGCCAAACTAAAAAACAAAAAAAACAAATGGGTTTCCATCATTAAGAATACTGCTAACTTTGGCATGAGATATATTTTCATTTTATTAAGGAAATATCTGTATTGTTAAGAGTCTCCCCAATTCCTATTTCATTAAATATTTTTTAAAAATCAGAATGAAGCACAAGAAAACACTGAAATATTGAATTTTCTTTAACCCATGGAGTAAGCCCCACTTGGTTGTGGTACTGTCTTTCTTTTAACATGCTATTAAAGGAAATGTCTTTCTTTTCATTGTTTCCATTTGCTATTATTCGATTAGGATTTTCTATTGTTCTTCATAAGTTAAGTTCATCTCTATTATTCTTTTTTATGCTTCTTGGGATTTGAAATCTGTATCATTCTGGTTTAAATAAAAATCTGGAGTGTTTCTTTTGTAGTCCTCAAACTTTGCTTGAAAAAGACTTTTTACAAATCATAAATGTACAGAAATGGAGAATGATTAAATTTCTTTGTCTATAATGCTATGAGGCTATTTGTCTCAGCTGGGAAGACTGGGAAGAGATGGCCCATTTTGGCAAGTTTCTCATTTTGTTCCTTGACAGTCCATTGGTTGGCTTCAGTTCCATTTATAATACTGAGTTGACCAAAAAGTTGGACAATTTTCAAAATTGATTTTATTGGGTTGACCATAAACTATTATGGAAAAACCTGAATGAACTTTTTGGCCAATCCAATATAATCAATTTTAGAAATTTTCACTTTCCTAGAAAATAATCCAGTTTTTTTCACATTTGCTTACATAAACATAAGCAAAGCGTTTTCTTAAAATTTATTTAATTATTTCCATATCTATGATTACTTTTCCATTCTTATTTCTAAATTTATATATTGGTGCTTTCTCCTTTTTTGTCTTGTGTACGTTAGCTAGTAATCTACCTATTTCAATATATGTATATTTTTTATATCTCAATTTTTTTTTTTATATTTTAAATTTCTTGGATTTATGTTCTAGTGTACTATTTTCTGAGACAATAATTAGTCTTCATTATTATAAGTCTTTCATTTCTTTCCCATACATTTGTTTTTTCGTTATTTTTCCAACTTCTTAGGTTGTAATAACTAAGTCTCACCCTTTTATGTTTAGGAATGGAGTACCCTGAGAACCGGCTCCCCAGATAGAGGTAATGAATCCACCTGCCAATGCAGAAGACATAACAGACTCAGATTCGATCCCTGGGTTGGGAAGATACCCTGGAGTAGAAAATGGCAACCCACTCCAATATTCTTGCCTGGAGAATCCTATGGAAGGAGGAGCCTGGCAGGCTACAGTCCATAGGGTTGCACAGGGTTGGACACGACTGAAGTGACTTAGCACATACGCACGCACAACCCTGAGAACAACTGTAGCTGTAGCCTCCAGATCAATGCTGTTCAATGCAGTACTTAATAGCTATTTAAACTGTAATTTGTTAAGATGAAATAAAAGGAAAACTTCAGTTCCCAGTGCATGAGGCACATTTTAACTGTTCAGTAGCCACAAGTGGCTAGTGGCTCATGTATCTATTCCTTCTACTGGACACCAAGGCTGTAGAATGTAATATATATTTGTACAGGTTCAAATACCTCCAGTTGCAAGTAACAAAAACCCAACTCACACTCATGGAAAGCCCTAAAGAGAAAACATGAGCCGGTACCTGCACAGCCCTGAAGTATCGCTGGCTTCAACACAGCTGGCCTTACTGCTTCATTTCTCTCCATCTTTTCGTTCTCTTTGTCCTGGCTTCCTCAAATTATATCATCAGGGTTCTTCTGCCTTCTCCCTCTCCCAGTTCTCTTTCTCCCTGTTCAGCGTTTCTCTGCTCATCTTAGCCATGAAATATAGCATAACAATGTATTAATAGTGTAGCAGCTAAAGGCTCAAGCTACAAAGTAAGACTTCTTGTACATGAACCCTTGTTCCACCATGAATGTTAGTGACACATTAATGAACCTCTTGGGACTTCCCTGGTGGTCCAGAGGTTAAAACTTTGCCCTCTAATGCAGGAGATGTGGGTTTGATTTCTGCCTGGGGAGCTAAGATCCTACATGCCTCAGGGCCTAAAAAAAAACAAAATATAAAACAGACACACTACTGTAACAAATTCATGCACTACTGTTCAGTTCAGTTCAGTCGCTCAGTCATGTCTGACTCTTTGCAACCCCATGAACCACAGCACGCCAGGCCTCCCTGTCCATCACCAACTCCCGGAGTTCACCCAAACTCGTCCATTGAGTCGGTGATGCCATCCAACCATCTCATCCTCTGTCGTCCCCTTCTCCTCCTGCCTTCAATCTTTCCCAATATCAGGATCTTTCAAATGAGTCAACTCTTATCATCAGGTGGCCAAAGTATTGGAGTTTCAGCTTCAACATCAGTCCTTCCAATGAACACCCATGACTGATCTCCTTCAGGATGGACTGGTTGGATCTCCTTGCAGTTCAAGGGACTCTCAAGAGTCTTCTCCAACACCATAGCTCAAAAGCATCAATTCTTCAGCGCTCAGCTTTCTTTATAGTCCAATTCTCACATCCATACATGACTCCTGGAAAAATCATAGCCTTGACTAGACGGACCTTTGTTGACAAAGTAATGTCTCTGCTTTTTAATATGCTGTCTAGGTTGGTCATAACTTTCCTTCAAAGGAGTAAACGTCTTTTAATTTCATGGCTGCAATCACCATCTGTAGTGGTTTTGGAGCCCAGACAAATAAAGTCTCTCACTGTTTCCACTGTTTCCCCATCTATTTGCCATGAAGTGATAGGACCAGATGCCATGATCTTAGTTTTCTGAATGTTGAGCTTTAAGTCAGCTTTTTCACTCTCCTCTTTCAATTTCATCAAGATGCTCTTCAGTTCTTCACTTTCTGCCATAAAGGTGGTGTCATCTGCATATCTGAGGTTATTGATATTTCTCCCGACAATCTTGATTCCAGTCATGCTTCTTCCAGCCCAGCGTTTTTCATGATGTACTCTGCATATAAGTTAAATAAGCAGGGTGACAATATACAGCCTTCACGTACTCCTTTTCCTATTGGGAACCAGTCTGTTGTTCCATGTCCAGTTCTAACTGTTGCTTCCTGACCCGAATACAGGTTTCTCAAGAGGCAGGTCAGGTGGTCTGGTATTCCCATCTCTTTCAGAATTTTCCACAATTTATTGTGATCCACACCGTCAAAGGCTTTGGCGTAGTCAATAAAGCAGAAATAGATGTTTTTCTGGAACTCTCGTACTTTTTCGATGATCCAGCAGATGTTGGCAATTTGGTCTCTGGTTCCTCTACCTTTTCTAAAACCAGCTTGAACATCTGGAAGTTCACGATTCACGTATTGCTGAAGCCTGACTTGGAGAATGCACTACTGTAACAAATTCAATAAAGACTTAAAAAAGAAAAGCAATTAGAAATTTAAAAATAAAGTGATACATTACTTAACCTCTTTATGTCTCCATCCCAATGTGCTCATTTCTCAAATGAGGACATAATAAGACCTAGTTCATAGAGTCGTTGCATGGATTAAATGAGATAAGGCACATCTTACACTTAGCACAGCACCATAGTACACACTCACCAAATACCAGCTGTTATACGAGTGAATCATCTCTCCGTGTGCCGGGCTGTTTGACCAGTGGCAGCTGCAGGCTCCTATCATCCAAGCCTGGTAGAAAAGAGGGAGGCTTCTCTGTTAGCTGTAAAATCTTAGCTGGGACTCTGCTGGCCCAACCTGGATCAAATGTCCATCTTTAAAACAATCACTGTGGTCCAAAGAATGGTTGCTCTAGACTGTACAGGTCTGGGTCATGTGCCCCAATTCTGCAGTCAAAATAACATTAGTCACCATGATTAACAATCCCATTAGGGATTTTTCTGATGGTCCAGTGGTTAGGACTCCACACTCTCACTGCCATGGCCCGGGTTCAATCCCTGGTCAGGGAACTAGGATCCTACAAGCCATGCAGCTCAGCCAAAAACAAACAAACAAACAAAAACAAATCCCATAAAAAGAGCAGAGTTTGAGGCAGAGATAGCTTCCAAAAATAAACCGGATTACTTTAACAGAAAAGAAAGTGAAAGTCACTCAGTCGTGTCCGACTCTTTGTGACCCCATGGACTATATAGCCCACAGAATTCTCCAGGCCAGGATACTGAAGTGGGTAGCCATTCCCTTCTCCAGGGGATCTTCCCAACCCAGGCATCAAACCCAGGTCTCCCACATTGCAGGCGGATTCTTTACCAGCTGGGCCACCAGGGAAGCCCAAGAATACTGGAGTGGGAGGCCTATCCCTTCTCCAGTGGATCTTCCTGACCCAGGAATTGAACCAGGATCTCCTGCATTGCAGGTGGATTCTTTATCATCTGAGCTACCAGGGAAGCCCACCAGGCTCCTCTGTCTGTGGAATTCTCCAGGCAAGCATACTGGAGTGGATTGCCTTTCCCTTCTCCAGGGGACCTTCCCGATCCAGGGATTGAACCTGGCTCTCCTGCATTGCAGGCTGATTCTTTACCTCTAAGCCACCAGGGAAGCCCTTTAGCAGAAAAAGAATGCGGAAAACTATGCTCAGTCATCAGAAACTCAAGCAGACAGTCTATTACATTCCACCTCAGAATACCCAGCATGTGTACACAAATATGTGCACATATACACACATGTCTTCCCAGGCATGTAATCTTTAAATGCCTCCCTAATACAATGCAACTATCTTACATACATCAAATATATATAAACATCTGTGCATTTCTCTCAGTCACACATGGATGTGGCTCCTAATGGTCACACAACCTACAGACAGGAAACCATCCTAAAACAGTATACAGTGGTGGAGGAATAGTGGTACATACACACACACACACACCTGTTGAGAAAAGGGAAAAGGGAAAAACAAGAAGCACAGTCCTTGGTGGCTCAGTAGTAAAGAATTCACCTACCAATGCAGGGGATACAGGTTCGATCCTTGGTCCAGGAAGATCCAACCTACCCCAGGGTAACTAAGCATGTGCCACAGCTACTAAAGCCCATACTCTAGAGCCCATACTTACTGAGCCCACATGCTGTAGCTACTAAAGCCTGTGCTCCATAGCAAGAGAAGCCACCACAATGAGAAGCCCGAACACGGCAACTAGAGAGTAGCCCCTGCTTGCTGCAACTAAAGAAAGCCTGTGCGCAGCAACGAAGACCCAGTACAGACAAAAAAAAATTAATTAATTAAAAAAGAAGAAGCTCAGTCTCTAATCAACAAGCCCAGCCACAACCTCTACAGAGGATTACACGGGCTCTGATGTCTGGCCATGGAGTAAGTTTCTTGGTCTCTCACTATGGGTGCCCCAAATTTTGCACACTGAGAAAATCTCTCCTGTCTATTATTCTTATGACATCAGGGGCTGGGGAGAGATTTCCCTTCTGAAGAATACATAGCCTTAGAAGTCTATTTCCTGCTGGACTCTTAAGACTAAGGGGTCCTAGGAGTTTCCTTTGGGTTTAAGCCATGATAGATCCACTCCACCAGTGTGAGGGTATTAAATCACACAAACATCTTTAAAATTCTGATCTTCTGCCAGAAAAAAATTGCTTTCTGGGGTCTCCTTTGAGCTGGAATTCCCACAATAGAAATCCTGCCAAGCTGTGGTATTTGAATCTGAATCCTTCTCTTTTCACATCTGCCACTTAAAAATAATCTTTCCAGAAAATCTGGACCGATACAACTTTTGGTCAGTAGACTTTAGCTGCATTCTCATGTTGAATCTGAGTTTATCCTGAAATTTTTAAAGAACAACTTGATTTAAGTATACTTGGAAATAACACAATGAAAACATTTTCTAAGATATCCAACCTTAACTCTGTCATAATCACATGGAAGCAGAAAAACCCACCCACTCTCCAGAAGTTCAATGGAGAATAAAGATCTACTTTTTGTACAATATAAGATGACTGAGAAGCACAACCATAATTATACTGTCAGCCATTCCTGCCATAATAATTCAGTTAGCTGGCACTCCGTTTGAAAACCAAATCAAATGTCATCATATTAAAATTTGGGGTACTCTGTAAAAATGGAGTTCAAACTTCACTCATGAGTAAAAGAGACCAATTTTCAGGCTTCACTGGTGGCTCAGTGGTAAAGATTGCCATTGCAGGAGACTCGAGCTCCATCCCTGATCTAGGAAGATCCCACATGCCCTAGAGCAACTGTGCCTGTGCGCCACAACTACCGAGCCTCTGTTCTAGATCACGTGCTACAGCTACTGAAGCCTGTGCACCCTAGAGCCCGTGCTCTGCAACGAGAAGCCACTGCAATGAGAAGTTCATGCATCACTGCTATAGAGTGCAACTAGAAAACAGCCTGCGCAGCAACAAAGACCCAGCATAGCCAAAAAAATAAATAAAATTTTAAAGAGAGAGACTAATTTCCCCACCCACCCTTAATCACATTTGCGTGTCTGTCCAAAACAAACATGTTCATGAGTACCTAAATTAACCATCTTTCTGTTGGGTGGATCTACTCTCATTTGACAATGGTCTGGCAGTTACCTGGTTCTTTTGATCAGCACAGATAGCCATATTGATCAGGATTCCTGGCTGTAAGCACAGAGACTGTGCGTAGCTGATGAAACAGCAAAGGGGTTCATTAAAGAGCAGTGCATTCCTCTCTGCCCTGTAGGGAAAGCTGAGCCCAGAGTCAAAGAATCCTAGACCAGGGATGAAAACCACACCACACTACTGTCCTGTTGATGAAGCCTCCCTCATGGCTGCCACCTCCACTGTCCCAGGGGGGCACTCCACTTTGCAGTCACCCCACCTCCAAAAGTCAGACATCTCAGCAGCACCTGCACCGGCAAAACGGCTTCCACCCAGAGCCTCCTCCTCACCTTCCTCTCTTTCGAATTAAAGCCTCAAGTAGATGAGCCCGATAGGGCTTCCCAGTGGCACTAGTGGTAAAGAATCCGCCTGCCAATGCAGAAGACACAGGAGACGTGGTTTCAATCCCTGGATCAGAAAGATCCCCTGCAGAAGGGCATGGCAATCCACTGTGGTATTCTTGCCTGGAGAATCCCATGGACAGAGAAGCCTGGCAGGCTACGGTGAAGCAATTTAGCACACACACATGCAGATGAGCCTGATTGATATATATGAGGTCATGTGCATGTGTCAGACAGCAAGCAAGCTGGGGAAATAAGTTTTCAATGTTCTCCTTTAGGGAAGAAGATGGGACCTGTAAGCCTGGAAATTCTCTGAATGTAGCAACATGGCTCAGAAGATTGGAAGCATCCAAAGAATCATAGAATATGGTCAATGCCCACTACAAACATCCAAATGCCTTTTTAGTCAAGATATACACATATGAAAATTTAATTGGATAACTGGCAAAATTCTGTATCTATTGGAAGGACTGATGCTGAAGCTCCAATACTTTGGCCACCTGATGCAAACAGTCAAGGAAAAGGCCCTGAAGCCAAAAGGAGAAGAGGGAGACAGAGGATGAGATGGTTGGGTGGCATCACTGATTCAATGGACATGAACTTGGGCAAACTCTGGGAGATAGTGAGGGACAGGAAGCCTGGCATGCTGCTGTCCAGGGGGTCACAAAAAGTTGGATGCAACTTAGCGACTGAACAACAACAAAAGCTATAGAGATCAACTCTAAGAAGCCTATAGGGTAACTCATGGATAAAAAAATTGAGACCAAGAAATCGCTCTTCCTTCTTCCCCCAATTCTTATTAAGTTGGCTGCGAATAAACCACTACTGACTACTGAACGGACTCCACAATGAACCGGTTTCATTTAGGAGTCTCTGCTCTTTACAAGACAATGAGACATTTCTTCCAGGCAGAGAATTTGCAGAGAATTTGAGACATACTTGGCATTCAGGCCTCCATTTACATTTGGTACACCAGGTTGGTTATTCTTTTTAATTAATTAATTTGGCTGCATCAGGTCTCGTGGCACACAGAATCTTCACTGTGGTGCTCGGGTTCTCTAGTTGTGGTTCATGGGCTCAACAGTTAAGACACAAGGGCCTAGTTGCACTGCAGCATGTGAGATCTTGGTTCCATTGCTAGGGACAGAACCCACATCCCCTGCATTGCAAGGCATATTCTTAAGCACTGGACAACCAGGGAAGTCCAGGTTGGTTATTCTTAATGTGGTTGGTCACCTGACTTTGGATCGACCTCTTCTGGTTATGGGGGGGTCCCTTAAAGGCTGCTTTCTTTGTGCCTTCCCCCCACCCCTTATGAATACCAGGAGCTGCAGCTAAATCTTAATTTTTATTCCAGCACTTCATTTGATGAACTGGCTTTTCTTCAGCATATGAACAGGTCTTCCAATGCATTCACCAGGATGATAGCAGGTGATAGATCAAGACTTCTCTCCTTGGGAATCACAGCCACAACAGAAGCCACTGTAAAAGGGAACACTGCCTTTTACCCCATCCCACCCCTGATTACTGGCACCTCCACAGCCCTCCCCTGAAAGTAGATTGTTAGGTTGATAATAGGGAACACTTGTCAATCCTCCTACAGAGACATTATTCAATATGAAAGAACGATGCAATTTGGAAAAGAGTGGGTCTTCATTTGCATACCATGAGCCCTGAAGGTTCTTCTGGAGCATTCTGATCCAAATTTGATAAGTAGGTTGAGCAAGAACAGACCAGATTCTAATTTCTACCTCGCCCTACCTCAATATCGCAAACACAAGACGAGGAGGAACGAAGTCATAGATTTGATCATGTAGATCGGTGGCCTGGGCCACACAAATCTACTTATTTAGTTTTCTTTTGCCCTTAAATTACTTTTATTTTTTAAATTAATTTTTCTTGGAGTGCAGTTGCTTTACTTACAGTATTAGTTCCTGCTGTGCAGCAAAGTGAATGAGTTATACATATACGTATGTGGTGCTGGTTTATTTGCTAAGTTGTGTCCAATTCTTACAACCCTATGGACTGTAGCCTGCCAGGCTCTCTGTCCATGGGATTTCCCAGGCAAGAATACTGGAGTGGGTTGCCATTTTCCTTCTCCAGGGGATCTTCCCAATCCAGGGTTCAAACCTGGGTCTCCTG
Organism: Muntiacus reevesi; assembly: GCF_963930625.1. Taxonomy (NCBI): domain Eukaryota; kingdom Metazoa; phylum Chordata; class Mammalia; order Artiodactyla; family Cervidae; genus Muntiacus; species Muntiacus reevesi. The sequence continues at coordinate 23,694,447 of NC_089263.1, read as the reverse complement.
CTTTGCGGGCAGATTCTTTACCACCTGAGCCACAGGGAAGCCCTCAATTCATCCCACCCTAATTTGAAAACAGAGTTAACAAAGGCAGCAATCTCCTGTCTTTCCTCTTTTCATCTCCATATTTTTGGCTTATCTGGCATTTACCTCCATATTATGACATAATAGGTTTTCACCACTATTTCTTAATTGATCAATTTATTGCATGGTTCAATCTTTGCTATATTAGATGAGGATGTGGCTGTCTGAAACCTCTCCCTTCCCTTCACCTTCCCCCAACATCCTGAGATAATCATAGCACTAGTTGTGTGCAGTTGCACTCAGTCGTGTCCAACTCTCTGTGACCTCATAAACTGCAACCTGCCAGGCTCCTCTGTCTATGAGATTATCCCAACAAGGATACTGGAGTGGGTTGCCATTTCCTACTCCAACAGCTCCTCTTTTGGTTACTTTTGTAAATGTGAGCAACAAATTAATGCTGTATTTCCTATTCTATCAAGTCCTTTTCCCTTTCCAAGACAAGAGGCACAGTAACCCTTGCTTGCCTTCAGCTATTTCCCCCTCCCTCTATATTTCTATTTTCATTTTAACACTGTTTTCTGGAGTATCCTGTTTGGAAACAAAAATTAAGTTGTTTTTGCTTGTCTGTAGGATGCAACTAAATGCTGACATTCAATAAGCAGTGTTTGTATGCTTGTGGTTCTGGGACAATCATTCACTGCTAAATAAGAATTACTGCTCGTTTTTCACATCTATTTGCTTCTCCTGAAGTTTATAAGTTTATATTATGCTCTATTCTCTATTACCAGTATTTCCATTCCCCCCCCCCCCCCACCACAGGCTCCATAATATCACCTATCAAGCCACCCTTTTCCCCAGGAACCTCATTCACAGAGGAATCTGCACAACCACCTCCTGGCTTTTTCTTCACTGCTTTTCTGGGTTGATTTCCTATTTCCTGAACCCCAGGTTTTTGCTTCCTTTGGTTTACTCCACATTCTCAAATAGCTTTCCCCCCAAAAAAGTGGTGTAGAAGGTAATAGTTCAGGGTCCCTGATCGTCTGAAAATATCTTGATCCTATATTCTAATTTCAGTTTGGCTGGCTATACAATTTTAGGTTAAATTTTTTTTCCCTCAGCCAAAACAAGAAATCACAGGCTAAATGCAGAAGCTCATATGAGACTCCAGCTATCTTCTACCAAATTAGTCATTAAAAAGATTTCCCAAAATGTTATTTTTTATGAAAATGTTATTCCTGTTAACATATAATGGGTTTATTACTTTAAATGGATTAATACATTTTTATTGGTGTATATATATACATTTTTATTGTGCTCTACACTGTTGTTTCTGCTATACAACTCAAAGTGAATCAGCTATATGTATATCTGCATCCCCTCCCTCTTGAGCCCCCTGCCACCTCAGCCCCCACCCCACCCTCTAGATCGAGACAGAGCGCCGAGTTGAGCTTCCTGTGCTATACAGCAGTTTCCCACTAGCTAGCTATTTTACTCATGATCGTGTATATATGTCAATGCTACTCTCTCAATTCATCCCACCCTCTCCTTCCTCCTGTGTCCACATGTCCATTCTTTATATCTGTGTCTCTATTCCTGTTCTGAAAATACATTCATCAGTACCAATACATTCATCAGATTCCACATAAATGCATAAATATATGATATTTGTTTCTCTTTCTGACTTACTTCACTCTGTGTGATGAACTCTAGGTCCATCCACATCTCTACAAATGTCCTAGTTTCATTCCTTTCTATGGCTGAGTAATATGCCATTGTATATATATACAACATCTTCTTTATCCTTAAATGGATTAATACATTTAAAAAAATTAATAATAACTTCCCCTCAAAACTTGGAAGGCAGTGTTCCATTTGTCCAGAATTTAGTGCTGCAAATGAGAAAGTCACTGTGAATCTAACTCTTGTTTTTCTTGAGATAACATGCATTATTTCCAGAGTTTTTAAGCTCTTCTTAGTAGCTTAATGTTTCAAAACAGCGTGGCTAGCTAGTGGCCTTCTTTCCTTGTTTTTACCACTCGCTGTTCTATCCTAATCAAAATATTTGTGCCCTCAGCTCAGGGAAATAATTCTGCATTACTTTTTATTATTTCTGCCTCTTTTCTCTGTTCTAGCTTTCCAGAGTTTTAATATTTCAGATATTGATCCTCCTCAATTGATTCTCTCATCTTTTTTCTATTTGTCTTTTTATTCAACTTCCTAAAGTATTTCTTCATATTTATCTTCCATCTCTTCTTAGAGATGGAAAAAAAGTTCTTTTTGAACTTTATTTTGGCAATGTCATTCTTAATTTCTAAGTGCTTTCTTTTTCCCTAACCATTACTTTTTCATGGGATCCTGTTCTTGGTTAATGAATATATCTTCTAGAGTCTCTACAGATACTAATTCAAGGTGTGTGTGGGTGTTTTTTTTTTAAGTTCTCTCTTGCCCCCTCCCTCCAAATTAATCTATTTTTTTCCAGCATAATTTTTTCTGTTTATTTGGTCTGTCTCTTTCATGCTGGATGATTTCTTCAAATACATGATGGTCTCTGTTTTTCCTTCATGTGCAAAGATGAAATAGTAAGAAAGTTAAGAGAAAGAGAGTTCTCTGTGCATTCTGGTGGCCTTGTTAGCTTAGGGTAACAAGCAGGGAACCAGCTGGTGATCTACAAGTGTGACTCCTACATGCCAGATGGGATGTTCTTGGCTCAGGGCCAGTTTCTTTAGAGAGAGTCCTCCAGTGTATTTTCTTTTTTTATGGTAAAAAGTGAGATTTACTGAGTACACTGCAAGGGAGCAGTGGGAGAGACCAAGAGGGGGTCTGCTCTCAGGGGAGCTCTCAGAGGAGATAAACTGGGCTTCTTTAATGGCCCATTCTGGTCATGCTTGGTTAATGTTCCATCCATATGGTGGTTAGGGCTGGGCGTGTTGCTGTTCAATCTTCCTGGAATGCTGACTACTTCTGACTGCTGGTAATTTTCCATTAGAGAAGGGTGTGATTGTCTTGTCTTGAAAGAACCTCCCCAGCCTAAGATGGCTATTCTATTATTACATTCCACATTTCTCCCCTGAGAGATTGGCAAAGTCAGATCATTGACATCTCATGAGGACATCACTTTGGACTCCCTTGTGCTGAGAAGGGGTGGTGTGGGATCCCAGTTTGCTAATCAACAATAGAACTATGGGAGTGTATGTGAATAGAAATTTTAGGAGGCCTGGACAAGAGTATATTGGTTCCAGAGGTTGGAATCCTTGTTTTGTCATCATTCATAGCTTGATGGAATAAAGTCAGTTTTGAAGCAATTCATTTAAAGTAGCTGGAGATGTTGGCAGATCTGGGTTGACTGTCCTCAAGGGAGAATGGAAAGTGAAAAGGGATCTCACTGCATGCCTGGAATCAGCCAGGAATCATTGCTGCTGCTGACTGCACCAGGCGTGGAAGCGAGCAGTCCCAAGGTTAGGGCCAAAGGACACAGCCACCTAAACAGTCAGGGATGGTCGGTCTGTGTTCAACCAGGTTTCAGGTCTGCCAAAATTCGCCTCTGCCAGGGTGTACAATCCCCATCTCCAGGGACCTCAGACCATCGGCAGTGTTGAAGATGAGGAAAGATCATTTCCACAAGGTACGTTAGGGTGACAGTGAGTTGAGTCCCATCCCAGAGGCCTTCAGGTCCCACTGAGGAGTAGCCTCGACCAGAGACCTTTAATTGCCCTGAGTCTGTAGGCCAATTGATATCAAAAGCTCAGCTTCTCTGTGCATCGGTACAGAATCGAATCTCAGAGATAGAAATAGAAAAAGAATAGCTTTGGGTGAAGTGCGGGCACAGACAAAGGGGGGCACAGTGGGCTCCTGCCTCAAAAAACTATGTGTCCCAACTTGGAGAAGATAGTGAGAAGTTTTATAGTAATTGTCCAAAGAGGGCAAAATTGGCTTGTGGACATTCTTCTGATGGGTTGGTGGTGAGGTAAGGAGTCAGAATCATCAACCTTCAGGTCTGGGGTCTACATGCTTGTGGGCACCATACCATCACTAATTGTTAACCTCTCCCACCTGGAGGGGTTTCAGTATCTGCAAAACAGCTCAAAGGTATTGTTGTGTGTATCCTTTGATGGGAAACCAGGACCTTGCCCCAAGGCTGCATTACTGTTTCTCTTGACTGTTTCTCCCTGGTCTCACATGCCCTCCCTTCCCTGATTAACAACTGCTTAATCTGCCCCACGGAACTCAGGGAAGGTCATGGAGGCTGAATGAGGGCTGTTCCCTGTAATCCAAGAAATGGTGGGGGGAGCACAGAGGGGCTTTGTGCTCTGTGTTGGAAGACGGATCAGAAAAGGAAGAGAGGGGAGAGGTGCCTCCCATGTGCCACCAAAATGCCCTGGAGTGTGGCAATGGGGCTGGGAACGCAAGTGGTAAAAGAATTTGCCGAGTCAGAAGAAAGGGTAGAAAGCGAAATTTATCAGATACACTGCAAGAGAGAAGTGGGTTAGACAAAAGAAGGGGTCTGCCCCTCTGGGACAGACTCCTGGGTGTGTGTATACAGTCTGGGGGTGGGAAAAGGAGGATCAGTTCCTGTAAACAAAGATGTTCACCCACTGAAGCCTCACCCTCCCCTCCGCACCCCTGCTCCTCCTCTGCTCCCCGTGAGCTCGGTGTTGACACCTCAGCTCTGAAAAGAGATGAAGCCAGGAGGTGGCACTCTTAACAGCTGACCGTCCTCATGCAGATTGTCTCCGCTCCATGAAAAATCGAGTCTCTACTTAAAGTAGCTTCTGTTGACGGTATAATGACTTTTATCAAAAGAAAAAAATAGATTCTATTCTGCCCCCTCTCCATCTCATTTTCTTCTCTTTATCCTGTTCCTCCTCCTCCTCGTCCTCCTCCTCATTCCCTCTTTCTTCTCTGAGCCATAAGCTGGCCAAGAGCAACCGTTGGCACTTGCTTCGTTCCCTCTCGGGCCTTCAGAGATTGTTAAAAATAATAAACTCCCAGCTATGCTGAGTGTGGCACTTGTGTGCTCACAATCCATCAGGTGGCATCATTTAACACGGCAACAGCTTCATCATAATTACCAAAACCAAGGATTTTATTATACATCGAGTGTGCTCCTGCCATATGGTTCTGAAAGACAAGACATTTCTCAGAAGAAAGACTAGCTCAGGAAATGTGACTGTTTAAAATTCCCCCACAGTATTATAGCTCTTTGAAGTTCCTTTGCTTCTTAACATGAGCTTCTGGCAACTTAGTTCTCCTCCTTGAGGATACATTTGGAATGCAATCCTTTATGTTCAGAACATTTCAGCCTGCTCTCTCCAGTCTCTGGGCAGGCCTGTGACTTGGGGTCTGGGCCACGCTCTGACATTAGTTCATTGCACAACCCAGCTTCTGAAAACTCCTTGCCATTCCTTCTCTGCTTTTTGCCTAAATGTCAACATCTCAGGGAAGCTCCTGGTGGCTCTCAGGCAATGAAGAATCTGCCTGCCATGCAGGAGACCTGGGTTCAATCCCTGAGTCAGGAAGATCCCCTGGAGAAGGGAATAGCTACCCACTGCAATGTGGAGAATCCCATGGACAGAGGAGCCTGGCAGGCTACAGTTGGGTTGCAGAGTCAGACACCATTAAGCAACTAACACTTTCCCTTTCAGGGCAACTCAGTTCTCAATACCTCACTTAGAAAAGCCTCATTGGCTTAAGTTCCTGGTCCCATAATGTCACAGCACACCAAGTTTCCCAAAGCTTCAGAAAAGATGCTCCCGCCAGGAGAGCATCTGGAAAGCTGGCAACTTCAGAAACCTGAAACCCTGAAACCTGAGATTATGTTAGATTAGATTTTGTTCAAAGATTTAATGTAATTCTATCCAGTACTTATAAAAGTCAGAATGGACCAACAGCTCAACATGCAAAGACTCTAGCTGAAATATCTGAGGGGCTTGGAGCCTAGGCAGGAAGCTTGAACTCAGGAATACAGAAGTCTCTTTGGAAACTTTGGGCTTCCCAGGTGGCTCAGTGGTAAAGAATCCACCTACCAGTACAGGAGACATGGCTTCAATTCCTGGGTCTGGAAGATCACCTGGAGAAGGAAATGGCAACCCACTCCAGCATTTCTGCCTGGTGAGTCCCGTGGACAGAGGAGCTTGGCGGGCTACAGTTCATGGGGTCGCAGAGAGTTGGACATGACTGAGCCATTGAGCATACATGCACACTTTGAAAATATTGAGAAGATAGTGCTAAATGGTGACCAAAGAAACAAGCAAACACATGCACTGGTCTCCCTTGTGAAGAGTCTACCATGTCCCAAGCACTGCTGGGGGTCCAGGAGCAAACAGGAAGATGAAACTGCTGCTCTTAAAGACCTTGTATTCCAATAGAGAGAGGTTAGGAACAGAAAGCAAGGAAAGAAGAGAAGGGAAATATCAGCTGGTGATAAAAGAAGCAGAATGGATTCTTGGGATGTCCAAGAGCTTTCTGTTTGGACTTATCCCTGGATCTGTGTCAAGCAGTAGGCTGCTGTAGGTGAACTGAACACAGGTTTTCTGAAGTAACTTCTTTAAGGGACTCAGCCACAATACACAGAGATGCAGGCTGGTACTGCAGAACACCAGGGGTGTCACAGGCAACAATGTGAACAGCACTCCCTGGAGTTGTGACCGGTACCAAATGTTCCCTAACTCAAGTGATGTGTTGCAGGAATAGCATCTCAGGTCTAGGTGGAGCCAGAAATACTAGTGGATTCTTTGTTTCTCTAAAAAGGTAAAAGAGGGACTTCCATGATGGCCCAGTGGTGAAAAGTCCACCTTTCAATACAGGGGACGTGGGTTCAATCCCTGGTCAGGGAACTAAGATTTCCACATGACTCGGGGTAACTAAGTCTGTGCTGAGTGGCAAGTATTGAGCCTGTGTGCGCTACAGCTCATGCTCCACATAACTAGAGAAGCCTGTGCACAGCAATGAAGACCTAGTGCAACCAAAATAAAAGTGTGCATCATTTTTCTAAAAAGGCACAAGAAAAGACCCTTCATTATCATCTGGCCCAGAATGCCAGCTTCTCCTGAGGCTGATGTCGGAGGACCACTTCCAGGGTTGGCTCTAAGCAGATGCCTCGTACTCCCTGGGCAGAGTAAATGAAGGGGAAAAGCTGGATACGGTTTCCTCCTCCTTCTATAATTCCTCAGCACCATCCTCCAGAGCTTTTATCAAAACTTCATAATGATATCCTCCATGAGTGCAGTTTCAAAATGTTTGGTTCTGGTGGGCGTTGGGGAAATACAATTAAAAACAAATCTCCTCCCAACTCAGAAAACCTCTCCACAAGGTAGCAAAGAAAGGAAACAATTTTATTATTGAATAAGCATGAAACCAGAATGTGATGCGCCTCTCAGGCAATCCACTAGGAGATGGCAAAGGCAGAAAGGCATCTCCTGCTTTTATACAGCAGAGAAGATACAACCAATTACAGAGATGGTCTCAAGGTAAACCATGACTAACCCGCAAGTAAAAAGTCTTGGAAGAACCGTTGGTCACACATAATTCATCTTAATTTAAGACGCATTCACTTGGTAGTTGGGATAACCACTCGTGTTAGTTAACTGGCTTCATCCAAAGGAAAAATCAACTTCTCGTACCTTTAGGACTGGAGGCAGTTTTGCAGCTTAGAGGCTCCTGTCCTCCCAGAGAAACAGGCAGATAAAGGCTACATCTTTCTCAAGGCTGATGATTCAAAGAGATGGTTCCGAGGTCCTTGAGAAAGACACTCCTGGTCATAAAGCTGGCAAGAGGCTTATTTAGCTTTTAAAAAGATTTGCATACATTTCAAAGAGACAGAGGAATAACTGACAATTACACGTTGACGAAGTCAGTGCACTAAGAAAAGAGAAGGGGGATGTCTCCTCTTGTTTTCAACAGAAAGGAGTAAGCTTCTTATTTTTCATCTGTATTTGCCTTTACAAGCACAGAAGGAAGCAGTTGGCAAAACTTTGGTTTAAAATGGTTCTTTTATGTCTCTATATGTGGAATCTTAAAAAAAAAAAAAAAAGGTACAAAGCAATTTATCCACAAAACAGAAATAGAGTTATAGATGTAACAAATAAACATATGGTTAAGGAGGGGGCATTAAGGAAGGGAGGATAAACTGGAAGATTGGGATTGACATATACACAGTACTATATATAAAATAGATAACTAATAGGGCCTTACTGTATAGCACAGGGAACTCTACTCATCACTCTCCAATGGGGCTTCCCTGGCAGAACAGTAGCTAAAACTTCGCCTTCCAATGCAGGGGGTGTGGGTTCGATCCTTGGTCAGGGAGCTGAGATCCCACATGCCTCACAGCCAAAAAAAAAAACAAAACATCAAACAGAAGCAATGTTGTATTATATTCAAAAAAAGACTTTTAAAACATGCTTTTAAAAAAAGAAAAATATTCTGTACTGGCCTATATGGAAAAAGAAGCTAAGAGTGGATATATCTATGTGTATAACTGATTCACTTTGTTGAAAACCTGAAACTAGCATAACATTATAAATCAATTATACCCTGACAACATTTTTCAAATGATTCTTTTAAAACTAAATTATGAAATGCTTCTGGGGGGGGGATGTTAATTTCTTAAAGAAGAATCTCAAGGGGAAAGGAAAGCCACACTCTTGGTGGTGTTAAGTCACTTTATGCAGAACTGTTTGCACAATTTTAAGCAACTTCGAAAGTCGGTGATGGCACAACAGCAGTTGCCATGGCAGCAAAAGTTGGTGTTATTCTCATCTACTTGATGATGAATCGTCTGGAGCTGCTTCTCAGTACAGGAAGCCATGTTCTGTGTGTGGAGTTGTTAGTTTTTGCACCATCTGATGGGCAGGAATAGGCTGAGCGGACAGTATGGAAGTCAGGGTGGAAACTGGAGCAGACATAACATAAGATCTGAGCAGCCCTGAGTCAGAAATGAGAGAAGCCTTGGAAAGCAGAAGACCTTGGTTTCCGTCTCTCCAACCAGCCCTTGCTAAGGACTGGACTTGGGTTGGGATGGGGAGAGTGATGGCTACACAGAAATATGGTAATTGTGTTAGGGGTACCACTGACTGAAACTGCCCGCCCCAGCCAGGTGCCATAGTAACTGCTTGCACCAGTTATCTTACAACAGGAGGTCCTGGTAACGTATGAGGAATTGACAAGCTACCACCAACCAGAAGAATTTGGGGAAGATCAAAAGGAGAAAGGAGACACCAGTCCAAATGTCCTCCTAGAATCCTCCTTGCTGAGGAGGAGCCATTATGGCTGAGCGATGCATGTGCCACCAGGAAGGACCCTGAGTCGGAGTGACTGGCCAGAGACAACCCGGAAACTCACCCCATCACCATAAAACCCGAGACTTCGAGCCACACGGCAGAGCAGTCCTCCTGAGTTCCCTTACCTGCTGCTCTCCCCCCGGGCGCCCCTTCCCAGTAAAGTCTATTACTTTGTCAGCAAGTGTCAGCAATTCCAAGTCCTTGGACAATTCATTTCTGAACGAAAGGCAAGAGCTCACTCTTGGGCCCTGGAAGGGGTCCCCCTTTCTGCAACAATCATTCCAATCCCTCCAATAACTCAGTATTGTGCCCATTTCCCCTGAGGACATGAGGGTTTATGAAGGTGAAAGAGACAGGTCCAAGGTCACAGAATTGGTGGCTGAGTGAGGAACAGAATCCAGGCTCTCGCTCTCATAATGGGAGGAGCTGGCATACTGATATGAGAGGAAATTCAGAGAAGAAACTTGTTTCCCTGGAGGAGGGAGTGGCTAATCTCAAAGTTAGGAGAAAGAATAGAATCAGTATGGTTGGTGATTTTAGGTTCACGCTACCTAGAGAGAGAAAGAGATGGATTAAAAAAAAGGGAGAAAGCCAATGGCATATGTGGGTGCTTCACAAGGATGGGGACTTTGTCGGTTTCATTTACTACTGGCCTTAGAGGAGGGCTGGGCACACAGAAGATCTTCAATAAAAAGTGGCTGAATGAACACTAAAGGAATTCTTGCAACAACTGAAGGCTGAAGGAAGAACACGATAGGAGTTTAACCTTGTGGATTTAGGGTCTCAGTAAAGACTAAAACATCACATAATAAGAGCTGTGAAGGACTGCCCAAGATTTATCCAAATAGATCATCTTCATGCAAGCTTTGGGAGGAATCCAGGCTAAGATACTTAAGGTCTGATGCATTTATGAAATTAAGCTTGCATTATAAGTCACTTCTATGTTCTTTCCTTTTATTCATAAGAATCTAACTGATGAATGGTTACAACACCAAAACTCAGTATCTTGGGACTTGCCACGTGCTCCAGTGGCTAAGACTCTGAGCTCCCAACACAGGGGGCCTGGGTTTGGTCCCTGGTCAGAGAACTAGATCCCATGTGCTGCAACTAAGAATTCGCATGCCGCAACTGAAAGATCTCATGTACCACAACTAAGACCTGGCACAGCCAAATAAATAACTAATGTTTAAAACCTCAATATCTTCCCAAACTCCTCCCCAGCACTCGGGCAAGGTGCTGCCATCCACTTTGCGACTCTATCATTGTTTACCCCGACTTGCCTCTGCAGAGGGACGTTCTCAGTATCATTACATAGAGCGATGATCCTGAAGCCAGGGAAATTAGTGCTAGTTTATTGTTGGCAGATAGTTTTCTGTGGGACTTTGACATTTCTGGCTGTCTTACAAGCTAAGACCTCTCTGCTTGTTCCAGACGGTTGTTTTTCAATGATGTCTACGAAGTGAACAACTTTAGAAGATAGAGATTGTGTTTCTGTCTGGAGCAAAAGGCAGGCATGTTTACTGACCATTAAAAGATGCTCAGGTTCCCTAAGTTCGGGGTTCCTATCGGTAAATGCAGGTGTTACTTTCTGTCACCTTGAACTTTTTACATCATCCTGTGGAAGCAAAAAAAAAAACCCAAAACCAAACAAACAAAAGCCCCCGCTATCTCTCTGGCTATTGTTAATACCATGAGTCCCCAAGTCCTTTCTCTGACCCAGGAGATTGGTGTCTTCTGCCACCATCTGTAGAACTCTGACAGGATATCGTAGTAGCTTGCAAGATTTTACTATGAATTTGTGCTTGCTTTAAATGAATACAACAGATTTGATTTATATATATATAGATTTTTTTTTAATTCACAGGATATTGCTGATTAGGAAATAATTTATTTTTAAAGTGATTCTTTGTGGGAATTCCCTGGTGGTCCAGTGGTTAGGACTCAGCATTTTTCACTGCCTGGGTGAGGGATCAGTCCCTGGTCATGAAACTAAGATTCCACAAGCTGTATGGCATGAGCAAAAAACTTTTTAAATAAATAGATTCTTTGTGCTTTCAAAGTCACAATGTTAATGGCTTTTTGAACATTCCCATTATAAAATAAAGATTTTAAGAAATCTAAATTTAGCTTTATCGATGTGTGTGTTTACTGGATTCTTTTTGTACCTAAATTAAAGGCATGTGAACACATACTTCAATTAGTGAATAAAATGCATGGAAATTTGTTTTATCAAGTCTTTAGGGGACATGAACAAAGATGTTTAGTATGTGTGTGCATGCTCTTTGCTCAGTCACGTCTGACTTTTTTTGACCCCCAAGGACTGTAACCTGCCAGGCTCCTCTGTCCATGGAGTTTATCAGACAAGAATGCTGGAATGTGTTGCCATTTCCCTCTTCAGGGAATCTTCCTTACCCAGGGATCCAACCAGCATCTCCTACATTAACAGGCAGATTCTTTACCTTCTGAGCCACCAAGGAAGCCCCAATGTTTAATACAGTGTTGTTTCAAGTGACCAAGGGTTGGAGGGCATCAAGGTGTCCATCCCTGGCAGAATTAAAAGGTGGTAGGGGCAGATGAACATCACGGAATGTTCTATAGCAGTTACAATCAAAAGATCAGTGGTTCATATAACTACATAAATAGACCTTAGAAACATAGTGCTGAGTGAAAAAAAGCAAGAAACAATGGGATTTATAACATAATGCCAATAACAACACTTAAAAATACACATCTACTGGGACTTCCTTGGTGGTCCAGTAGTTAAGAATCTGCCTTCCAATGCAGGGGATGCAGGTTCAATCCCTGGTTGGGGAACTAAGACTCCATATTCCATGGAGCAGCTAGAGAAGCCCTCAAGAGATCTCTCAAGTTGCAACTAAGACCCAACGCAGCCAAATACATAAATATTTTAAAAATTGTTCTGTATCTGGTTTAAAAAAGCATATCTACCAAACAGTGCACATTTACAGGAACACATACATATAAACCAATACACATTAAATATATTAGAATGGTCTCCTGTGGGGAAGAAGGTAATAAGAGTGGAGAATGGGGATAAAAAAGGGAGTAAAAGGGAAAAAAGATTATTTTATAATAATTTTCCCATTTCTTTTTCCTTTATGTGTACTTCGTATTTAAATTGTGCTTTTCCCCCTTCTAAATCAGGAAAAAAGCTTCCCACCCACACTATTCTAGGGAGAGAGATGAATATTCACCATCTAACTTTTGAAATTGACATTTATTTTGTGATTCAAGAAGAAAAGGTGGTGGGAATAAATAACCGGGGAATTTAATCCATAAAACTGGGAAAACAGGTTTTATTAATAAAATCTGAACTGGGTACATTCATCAGTTGGGGGGATTTATTTAGTTAATGATCTTAATTTGGATGGGGGGAGATTTTCATTAGTAACTTTGCTCACTTTTATGGGAATTAAGATTTTTTTTTTTCCGTGTACTGTGGGTATAACTTCACCACTGGATGCAAAACCTGTTGCTCAGACAGGATATTTGTACTTGGTGGTGATTTTTGCATGCCAGTAGCAAAGGAACCCGAGTTTCCCTGGTGGCTCAGACCATAAAGAATTTACCTGCAATGCAGGAGACCTGGGTTTGAGCCCCGGATGGGGAAGATCTCCTGGAGAAGGGAACGGCAATCCACTCCAGCATTCTTGCCTGGAGAATCCGGTGGACAGAGGAGCCTGGCGAGCTACAGTCCATGGGGTCACTAAGAACTGGACATGCCTGAGAGACTAACACTTTCACAGCGATGGAACCCATGGAGCAATCCTATAGAACGATGAGCTCTAATACTGTTTTCTGCTTCTCCTGGGATTGGCCCTGTGATTTCAGCAACCTCTGTGGCTTTTCTGAGTTGGTTCTAAGACAAGATTGTGAGCAGCATCTGGGTTCAGCTGAGCCTCCTGAAGAGGTGAGGCCTCTAGCTCAGATGGGTTTGGGGAGAGATCTCGAGCTGGCCTATGACTCAGGGCTCCCTGTGGTCTCTTTCTGCCAGGCCCTCAGAATTGGGCATCCCATTCTTGCTCTCTGGTGAGAGGTCAGTAGTCCAGAGTGAGGCAGGGAATTCACCATGAGACAGGCTGGAACCCAGGACCCTTTGCTGCAATGCTTGTAAACACAAAGAAACTATATTGGACTAAAAATAACTGTGTCCATGAGCAATTGGGGCAGACTCTGGACCTAAAGATACAAAGAGACCAAAAGACCCAACTGCCACTTTTGAAGCATGTATAAAGTCACTTCAGTTGTGTCCGACTCTTTGCAACACCATGGACTGTAGCCCACCAGACTCCTCTGTCCATAGGATTCTCCAGGCAAGAATACTAGAGTGGATTGCCATGCTCACTTCCAGGGGATCTTTAAGACCCAGGGATTGAAGAACCTGGAGCAAAAGCAGGGTGGGCAAAGCACCTAAGCCACCCCTTTGGCCCAGCCTCTGGACCCACCCTTACCCTCACCCCATAAAAGGAACATCCTCACCAGCCCCTCAGGGAGCGAGCAAAGGAACCTACTGTTTGTTTTCACTCCCCTCTGCTGCAGCAGGGGCCCCAGTAAAGTCTCCTCTCCTGAATCCTTTGTCTGACCTCTATCAATCTCTACTGATTGGGGAAGGCCAAGAACCCTGGTGAGTAATGACCACAGGGCTTGCTGAGACCTTCTGTGGCATCTCTGGGCAGCGCTGCAAGGCTGCACCATCAGACCTGCTGCTAGAAGGCCCAGGGGGCCTTTCAGCAGGAGGATGCCCTTCCAGAGGGAATGCACTTACTTCTCAGACTTGCAGTGGTGGCTGCCCTAATGCACCACTTCCTCCAACTAGCAGCTGAGTGTCTCTGGGTAAGCAGCCCCTCGACTTACAGAGTCAGTACATTTCAGGAGCTGCAAAGATGCATACGGCAAGTGAGTGTGCAAGGTCCGAAGTGCTAGTTCAGTTACCTATTGAGGTGTAACTCCCCAAAACTTAGTGGCTTCAAACGACAACCATTTTCATTTGCTTGAGGTTCTGAGGATCAGGAATTAAGACAGAGCACAAATCCTTCTGCTCAAGGACTATCCTGGCATGGGTGACTGGGCTGAATAGGAAGGTCCTAAAAGGCCTCACTCACCTGTCCAGGTGGTTTGTCTCTCTCTCCATGTGTTGGTTTCTTCATCTGATCTCTGTCCAGAGGATGGCTTGGACTTCCGTATGGCACTGCAACTGGGTAAGAAAAAGCAGGAGACAAAAGCATTTACTTATCAAGCCTCTGTTTGCATCACGCTTGCTGGTGTCCCATTGGCTAAAGCAAGTCATGGAACCAAGCTCAGAATCAATGTGGGAAGAGACCACACCAGAATATGAGTACAGTAAGCCCCGTATATAGGAACCTTCAAGTTGCAGGCTTTCAAGGATGCAAACGCACCAGGAGAAAGGACAAAGAGAGACAAGAGGAAGAAGAAGTAGCTGAAGAACCGAAGAGATTCACGTCACAGGAAATGGTAGGGGGATTTTCTTTACTTGAGGAGGCACTGTTAGCTTTTGAGACACAAGACCCAAATGTGGAATGGTACATGAAGGTTGCAATAGCTGTTCATAATGCAATCCAGCACTACCATGTCATCTATGATGAGAAAAAAAAAAAAAAGAGCTACCACCTAGACATCACTGAATCATTTTTTCAAGAGGGTAGAGAGAATTGTCTCCAATAAGGAACCAGAACCTATGCCATCAACATCAGGCATGAGTGACACCTCAACTTGTCCTCTGTCTCCTATTGCTGATGACCCTTCAGCTCTACCAACTCCTACCTCCTCCATCAGTAACTCTTCTTGCCTGTTCACTCGATGCCATCCCCTGTGTGCCAGCTGTTATACTATGCTACTTTACTTCTCAAGGATGTACTATGAGATTTAAAATGTTTTCTTTATTTTCTGTGTTTGATTTTTATGTATTATTTATGTGAAAAATGCAAGGAGATCAAACCAGTCAACCCTAAAGAAAATAATCCCTGAATATTCATTGGAAGGACTGATGCTGAAGCTGAAACACCAATACTTTGACCATCTGGTACGAAGAGCCAACTCATTGGAAAAGACCTTGATGCTAGGAAAGATTGAAGGCAAAAGGAGAAGGGAACAAGAGAGGATGAGATGGTTGGATGGCATCACTGACTCAATGGACCTGAGTTTGCAAAATCTCCAAGAGATACTGGAGGACAGAGGAGCCTGGCATGCTGTAGTCCATGGAGTTGCAGTCAGACACGACTTAGTGACTGAACAATATGTGAAAAATATTATAAACCTATTACAATACAGTACTATATAGCCAAATGTGTTAGTTGGGCACCCAGATTAACTTTGTTGGACTTAGGAACAAATTGGACTTATGAACACGCTCTAGGGCTGGAAACTCTTTGATATTTAGGGGACTTACTATACTAGGAGGCATTGGCAGTCACCAAAGCACCAGTCTATCACAAGGTCTAATTACAGCTCTTACAGCCAGGCAGGACAGCCTACGGGTACAAGCAGAGGGAACTGTTTGTCATTCTAGAAAAGTCTAGAGTTCTATCAGCTGCTAAAGAGCTCAGCCAGGTTGTGGCATGTGGCTCCAGAGTAACCAGCAGTAAGGCCTCTCTAGCCAATAAGAAACCTCTAGAACTGGGAGTGAATGAAGTTGTCCTGAACAAGCCCCAAAAGGAACTCAATCACCAGTTCCATGAGTCTGGGATGGGATCTAGGCAGGAGAGTAGGAAATGGGAGGATGAATATACCAGCTTCCTGGCTCCTTCAGGAGAGCTCCATGTCACCTCCCAGAAGTCCCTGGCAAGACTGAGCTTTGGTTGCCACAATGTCATCTCTTCATTTAATAGTTTCCATCCCTTCCCTGTTTTGCTTCTCCACTTATCTATCAGGGTTTCCACCCAAATAAGCCACTGATGCTCAAACTGGGCCTCAGGATCTGCTTCTGGGGAATTCCAGGTTAAGACATTGAGGGTTGTGGACCACTGTGTGATCTCAAGTCATTTCCAGCTGGAAAAGTCTATGATGTGATCAGTGATGTGGAGGTGTGGACTTGGTATCAGACAGTCATGGGCGTGAGCCCCTGCACCCCTGCTCACCAATTCTGTATGGAGAGCTTTCCTTCTCCAAGATGGCCACCAACAAGGCTTCTCATCCCTGTGTCCACACACCATTCCTCTCAACAGGAGATGAAGTCTGTTTCTCCTCTCCTTGATTCTAGGCTGGCCCCATGCCTTGCTTTGACCTGGAGGGAGAAAAAAGTGATATTCCAGGACCTCTGAGGCCAGACCTTAAAAAGCCTGTAGCTTCTACTCTTTTGCCCTTTTGGAAGCTACCTGTCATGTAAAAAGCCCCGCCACCCCGCTCGAAAAACTGGCATGGAGAAAGAGGGGCCCAGCCAGTTCCCAGTTATTTCCAGGGGATGGGTACTGGGAGCTTCTGAGATGTCCAGTTGAAAATGTCAAAGGACAATTAAGATATAATTAACACTTCTGTATTTCTCTGAAGAAGAACCAGGGCCTTGCCTGGCACTTTGGCTTGGGCAAAAAGCTGCGTTGCGCCATCGGAAGAGCTCACAATTGTAAACGGGCAAGGCTGTACGCGTGTACGGGTACGCGCGCGTGTGTGGTGTGTGGGCTGAGTGTTTGAAACAGGCTGTGCATTTTCCCGTGCCCTCACAGGCTCCCTCCTACAGACCAGGCCTCAGCCACACCTGCCCCCGCGATGCCCAGACTGCGAAACCATCAAGCCTCCAGCATCGCCAGGACCTCCCTCTGCCAGCAGCTAATGTAACACTTGAGACCGGCGCGGGAAGCCTCTGGAACCATCCCAGGGAGCTAGCTTCTCCTCTAATGCGACCGCGGCTCTCCTGGAGGATGGCCTTCCCCGAGTCCCATGGAGGGGTCGCTGCTCAGCCTTGCACACATACCCCCCACCTCAAGGTCTGGAGCTTGGGTCACTATGCTCCCTGACAGCATCCTCTGCTTCATCACACCACCGGGCCCAGGACAGATAACCCGAGTGGTGGAGCCTAAGCCAATCACAGAGTTTCTGATCTCTTGCTAGTGATTGGTATAGGAGTGAGCATGTGACTCAATTCTGGCCAATGAGATATGAGGGTAGGTCTGCTCAGGAGGTTCTGGGAAAGGATTCTTTGCTCCTTCTGGAATGGAGACCCTGAAAGCTTTGGCTTTTCTTTACTAATGACGGCTGGTGGGCCTGGCTGATTTGTGGAGCTTCTTGCTGCCAGCATCTTGGAATTATGAGGGACAACAATGACTAGAGGAAGCTGAGGCAGAGAGTTAGGAGGAAGCTTGATAATATGATTATATTACTGAGTGCTATTAACCTGGAAGTGAAAGACCTTACCTGCCTCCTGAGAAACCTGTACTCAAGTCAAGAAGCAACACTTAAACACTTAAACACTGACTTCAGTGTTTCCTTCAGTGTCCGACTCTTTGCAGCCCTATGGACTCGGAGCCCACCAGGCTCCTCTGTCCATGGGATTCTCCAGGCAAGGACACTGGAGTGGGTTGCCATGCCCTTCTCCCAACCCAGGGATGGAACCTGTCTCTTATGTCTCATGCACTGGCAGGCAAGTTTTTTTTTACCACTGGCATCACCAACCAGTTCCATTCAGTTCTGTCACAAGTCATGTCCGACTCTTTTCGACCCCATGGACTGCAGCACACCAGGCTTCACTGTCCATCACCAACTCCCAAAACTTGCTCAAATTCATGTCCATCGAGTCGGTGATGTCATCCAACCATCTCATCCTCTGTTGTCACCTTCGCCCACCTTCAATGTTTCCCAGCATCAGGGTCTTTTCCAATGAGTCAGTTCTTCTCATCAGGTGACCAAAGTATTGGAGTTTCAGCTCCAGCATCAGTCCTTCCAATGAATATTTAGGACTGATTTCCTTTAAGATTTACTGTATGGATCTCCTTGCAGTCCAAGGAATTCTCAAGGGTCTTCTCCAACACCACAGTTCAAAGGCATCAATTCTTCTGTGCTCAGCTTTCTTTATAGTCCAACTCTCACATCCATATATGACTACTGAAAAAAATATAGCTTTGACTAGATGGACTTTTGTTGGCAAAGTAATGTCTCCATTTTTTAATATGCTGTCTAGGTTGATCATAGCTTTTCTTCCAAATAGTAATTTCACGGCTGCAGTCACCATCTGCAGTGATTTTGGAGCCCAAAAAATATTCTCTCACTGTTTCCATTATTTCCCCATCTATTTGCCACAATGGACTGGTTCAAAATTGGGAAAGAAGTACATCAAGGGTATATGTTGTCACTCTGCTTATTTAACTTTTGCCAGCAGAAATATCAACAACTTCAGATATGCAGATGATACAACTCTAAGGGCAGAAAGCAAAGAGGAACTTAAGAGCCTTTGATGAGGGTGAAAGAGGAGAGTGAAAAGGCTGGCTTATAATTCAACGTTCAAAAAACTAAGACCATGGCATCCAGTTCCATCACTTCATGGCAAATAGATGGGGAAATAGTGTAAATGGTGACAGATTTTCTTTTGTTAGGCTCTTGAATCACCGCAGATGGTGACTTCAACCATGAAATTAGAAAACACTTGCTCCTTGGAAGGAAAGCTATCACAAACCTAGGCAACATATTAAATAGCAAAGCTATCACTTTGTCAACAAAGGTTGTATAGCAAAGCTATGGTTTTTCCAGTAGTCATGTATAGATGTGAGAGTTGTACCATAAAGGAAGGCTGAGCGCTGAAGAATTGACGCTTTTGAACTGTAGAGCTAAAGAAGACTCTTGAGAGTCCCAAGGAGATCAATCAGTCAATCCTGAAGGAAATTAACCCTGAATATTCATTGGAAGGACTGATGCTGAAGCTGAAACTCCAATACTTTGGCCACCTGATGCAAGGAGCCAACTCACTGCTAAAGACCCTGATACTGGGAAAGACTGAGGGCAGGAGGAGAAGGGGCGACAGAGGATGAGAAGGTTGGATGGCATCAGTGGCTCAATGGACATGAGTTTGAGCAAACTCCGGGAGATGGTGAAGGACAAGGAAGCCTGGCATGCTGCAGTCCATGGGGTTGAAAAGAGTAAGACACGACTCAGCAAGTGAACAATGAAAAACAACATTAACCTGGAAGCTCTTTTACTTCTGGATGTATAACACGAGGGTGTGCTGTTTGTTTGTTACCTCTAGTAACCCTAGTGAGGCAGCCCTGGGCTTCTTTTCCACCTTCAGGGGCTGCTTCCCTGGAGGCCTCCCCTGTGCACTCAGCCACCTGTGTCAATCCAGAGGGTCAGAGTCCCCCTGCGTGTGCTACTGCCAAATTCTGCCTGCCAGGTTGAATACACACGGCAGAACAGGTGTGGGTTCAGGTTTTGGCAT
Organism: Muntiacus reevesi; assembly: GCF_963930625.1. Taxonomy (NCBI): domain Eukaryota; kingdom Metazoa; phylum Chordata; class Mammalia; order Artiodactyla; family Cervidae; genus Muntiacus; species Muntiacus reevesi. Next base: position 23,674,755 of record NC_089263.1, on the reverse strand, counting down.
CACCCCTTCCTCACTGTACTGCCCTGACTTGTCTATCATCATCCTCTCTGAGCTTCAGTTTGTCTATAGAATGGGGGCAACACCTCTCCCACAGGGTTGGTAGGAGAATCAAACGCGAGAGAGGCTTTATACAGGGTCCAGGGTAGGAGACTGTGCTCCGCTCCTTCCGCCATGATAGCCACAGGTTCTCTGTCATCATTACAGTCCCTATCTTCCTGGAAGTCCCAGAGCCTGACTGTTCCATTGCCCCAAGGACACACTGGGGGGCACCGGCGTTTAGAATGGGCACCTCACAGTGCTATGAGATTCCTGCCTAAGCTCAGCTCTCTTGTCCTCTCTGTCCAATTCCGACCTGACAGACCAGTGAGAGTTATCTGTTTGAGCCTGTCAACAACCAAAACAGAAACCCCAATCCAGCGACCCTGGATACAGCTTGTCTTTAGAAGACACAGATAGTGATGGGCTCGCTTCAGATTCTCTCTAGTAAAGGAAGGCGTCTCAGAAGCTAGATGTTGAGCCCCTTCATCCACATGTGTGGTGGCAGAAGGAGGCATGATAATAAACTGGCGGATGGGTGGAATGCCCCCTTTGCCATGCAGAAAGCTGTTTGCTAGTCGTACCTGTACTGCACTCCAGCACATTTTGCTCAGGTTAACGGGAGCCATCATTTAAGAAAAATCTGCTCGGGGACTTCCCTGTTGGTCCAGTGCTTGGGAGTCCGCCTTCCAGTGCAGGAGACAGGGGTTCAGTCCCTGGTCAGGGAACTAAGGGCCCACAAGGGGCAGGGCGACTAGGCCCACTCACCGCAACTACTGAAGCACCACAACAAAGACCCTTAATGCTGCAACTAGGACCTGATGCAGCCAAGGAAATAAACATTTTTTTAAAAGTGCTAGGACGGCACATCCAACACTGCCAGTGCTCAAAGCCACTCTGCGAAGCCAAGATTGTTGTGTTCCTTTTATGGATGAGGAAACAGAAGCTGCAGAGAGGGTTAATAGTTTGTCCAAAGTCACTCAGCTGCAGAGGGCCTGCCCCAAGTTCTGCTCACAACACCATACTGTCTCCACCTCAGTCATGGACAGTTCCCATCCCTGCCTCCTGTCCCTGGCCTCCCTGGGTTCTGGCAGGCACAACTGGTTAAAGTGAAAGTCACTCAGTCATGTCCAACTCTTTGTGACCCCATGGACTGTAGCCTGCCAGGCTCCTCTGTCTATGGAATTCTCCAGGCAAGAATACTGGAGTGTTCTTTCCACTGCCATTCCCTTTTCCAGGGGATATTCCCAACCTAGAGATCAAACTGGCATCTTCTGCATTGCAGGCAGATTGTTTACTATCTGAACCACCAGGAAAGCCCAAGAATACTGGAGTGGGTAACCTATCCCTTCTCCAGGAGATCTTCCCAACCCAGGAATCGAATCAGGGGCTCCTGTGGTATAGGCAGATTCTTTACCAGCTGAGCTACCAGGGAAGCCCTGACCCCTTTGAGACTCATCATTGTTAAACAGACTCAGGGAACAATGCGCCAAGTGTTCCCAGGGGCCCCTATGTCTGTGTTGACTGAGTCCCCACCTTGATGCCTACTTCTTAGTCTGACCTTTGCCCTGCTTAAAAAAAAAAAATCAGAAAGCGTCTGGGACACACAAGCAGAGTCTGCCCCAGGCCACCTGTTGATCTCCATCAGCCAGTCACCATCCCTCAAGCCTTCTAACTGGCCTGTGCTTTCAATCACACTGCCACAAGGATGGCGTCCAGCACTGGGTCATGGACTACTCCACTGTTTGGACCCTGGAGCTCAGGCAGCCCTTCTGTCTTGTTTAAAGTCCCAGAATTCTGTTACCAGAAGTTCCCCTGAGAGTATCCTGCCTTTACTGACATTTCTCTGTTGATAACCAGACTCCAAGTATAAAGGCAGGAACCATCGCTCTGCAAGAAACGATACTCACCTAGATTGCTGATGGAAGAATGGTCTTTACCCATCTTGCCCACTCCTACACTGCAGAGAGGAGATCTAGGCCCAGAAAGGGGAAGAAGCACAGGGTCTCCTTGACCTAGAGTAAAATCTAGAACCCAAATCAGGTGGCAGCTAATTGATTATCAGGACATCTATTTGTGATTAGCAATTGGAACGGTTTACAGAAGCTAATGCTATAAAAATGTGGGGCTAGAGCACTATGGCCAGAATGGGACTATATAGGTTTTTCACTGCCTAAAAAAAGTACCCCTTCTTCAGGCAGACCTAGCTCCTCACAAGGCAAAGGGCCAGCAAGCAGACCAAGGACCAGATTTCAGGTCCTGCTTGCCCTTTCAGCTGAGCATATTTGTGCAGTGAAGCACCTGAACAACTGTACACGGCAGTCCTGCATATAGAACATTGAAGTTATTTGCGTAAGAGTCTGTTTCTTTTACCAGAATGAGGGCTTGAGAGGGGAATTCTGTCTCATTAATCTCTGTATTGGTCCCCCTCTTGGCAAAAAGTCTGGCACAGAGGGGCTCATGGAAGCTTGCTGAATTGATGAATGCATGAAAAACAAAAATGAGTGGATAAATAAATGATTCACTCTCCCAACTTCATTACTTTCCTTCTTAAATATTCACTTAAGCAACTCGCATCTACATCTTAGTTAACTTTCTATAAGTTTTAATAACATTCTCTGTATCAGGGTACCCATGCAGGAAGCACCAACTTCTGCTTGCTGTCCTTCTGACAGGAGTGCTGAGAAGATGGTTGGAAGTAACAACAGTTTTCTTATCTCCTTGGAGAAGGATCCAAGCTATTACTGGATTATTATAGATGAGATCCCCACTGTTCTCCATAAACTCATGTTTTGGAGCTTCTGTCTCCCTGGTTCTGCATTGCTGACTGGCTGAGGTTATTCTGGGCATTTCTTCAAGTGTCACCGGTAACTTAGAACTCACCAGTGACAAGCTGGCAGATTCACTTACAGAATGCAGCTCTTGAAAACGACTAATGATGCTGCGAAGAGACAGGAGGCAGGAACCAGCAGTATTTGGTCTTCGGTTTAAGGCATAAATATCTGAAAATGAGAAATTCCTTGGAGCCAGCCTCCCAGATGGAACATTTAGTACTTGGGTTACATAAAGAGCCACAGAAGTCGAGAGGTCAGGGCACAGATGCAGTAAGGTGGGGATGGGGGTGGGGGGGTGGGGGTGATGGGCCCTGAGAGGAATAAGCATTGCGGGGGGGGGGGGGGGAGGGGGTTGAGGGCATGACCCAGTTGACTGTGAGTGGTGAGTGCTGAAATTCCTTCCATGCACTGTCCTGTAACCTTGCTGAGGTCAGAGCACAGCGCCAGGCACTGCAGGAAGGGGGTGGGGAGGGTGGAGGGGACTTTGAATGTGGTAGAATTTAAAAAATGAGCAAATCAGTGGTACTTTATGACACTGCAGGGCTTCCCCGGTGACTCAGAGGTAAAGAATCCACATACAATGCAGGTTCGACACCTGGGTTGGGAAGATTCCCTGGAGAAGGGAATGGCAATCCACCCTAGTATTCTTGCCTGGAGAAACCCATGGACGGAGGATCCTGGCTGACCACAGTCCAAAGGGAAACAGAGTCAGATACGACTGAAGTGACTGAGCACCATGATACTGCAGATTCATTTGAAAGAGAAAGCCTCATAAAGCAGTATAAGAGGAATCTCCTATGTCCTCTCCTAAGAGCCAGCAGGACTCTCTTTGAGGTCTGCCCTAGGGCGATAGGGAGAGGCTTTTAATTTTTCAGAGCCAGACTAGGCTCTGGGCGTGTACAGATGTGAGAGTTGGAGCATAAAGGAGGCTGAGCACCAAAGAACTGATGCTTTCAAACTGTGATGCTAGAGAAGATTAAGTCCCCTGGACAGCAGGGAGATCAAACCAGTCAATCCTAAAGGAAATCAACCCTTAATATTCCTTGGAAAGACTGATGGCTGAGGCTGAAGCTCCAATTCTTTGGCCACCTTATGTCAAGAGCTGACTCATTGGAAAAGACCTTGATGCTGGGAAAGACTGAGGGTAGGAGGGGAAGGGGTCAACAAAAGATATGATGGTTGGATGGTATCACGGACTCAATGGATATGAGTTTCAGCAAACTCTGGGAGATAGTGAAGGACAGGGAAGCCTGCTGTGCTGTTGTCCATGGGGTTGCAAAGAGTCGGACATGACTGAGTGACTAAACAACAACAACATATTTTGTTAGACTTAAACCTGAGTGTATGGGCTTCCCTGATGGCTCAGTGGGTACAGAATCCGTCAGCAAAGTCGGAGATGCAGGTTTGACCCCTGGGCTGGGAAGATTCCCCTGGAGCAGGAAATGGCAACCCAATCCAGGATTCTTGCCTGGAAAATCCCATGACAGAGGAGCTTGGCAGGCTACAGTCCAAAGTGTCGCAAAGAGTCGGGCACAACTGAGCACAGAGGTGTATATATACATATATATATATTTATGTATATACACCTAAGTGTGACCTGTCTACTCAACTGGGCTAAGGGATGCTCAGATGGCCTGGGTGTGTCTGTGATGGTGTTTCTGGAAGAGATCAGCATTTGAATCAGTAGACGAAGCAAACAGCATAGAGTGCCCTCAGAAATGCTGATGGGTATCATCCATCTGTAGAGGTCATTAATACAACAGAAAGGTAGAGGAAAGGTGAATTTGCCCTCTGTCTGAGCTTGAACATCTATCTTCTCTGCCCTTGGACATTGGTTCTTAGGCCTTCAGAATCAGACAGGGTCTTACACTGTTGGCTCCGTTGGTCCTCAGGGTTTGAATTCAAACTAAATTCTACCAGCAGCTTTCTTGGTTCTCCAGACTAATACACTAAGCCTTTCTCTCTCTCTCTCTCTCTCTTTTGTTTTTTTCTGGCAATAGTAAATGACACTATTTTTAATTTTGTTTTTCATGTATTATTGCAATTTTATAGAAATGCAATTAATTTTTGTATATTGATCTTGTAACCTGTGACCTTGATGTACTCATTTATTAGTTCTAAGATTTTTTTCTCTTTGTAGATTCCTTGGGATAGTCCATGAGACCATCAAGTCATCTGCAAATAGGTATAGTTTTATTTTTACCTTTCTGACCTATATCCATTCTATTTCCTTTTCTTGCCTTTGAGCTATGTAGGACTTCCAGTACTATATTGAATTGTTCAAGTAAGAATTACTGCCAGTTCTGCCACTTCCCTGGTGGTCCAGTGGTTAAGACTTCATCTTCCAATGCAGGGGGTGTGGGTCTGATCCCTGGTTTGGGAGTTAAGATCCCACATACCTCTTGGCAAAAAAAAAAAGACAAACGTAGAACAGAAGTAATATTGTAACTAGTTCAATAAAGACTTTTAAAAAATTAATGCCAGTTCTATACAATCTCTTCCAGAAAAGAGAACACTTTCTAACTCATTTTCTAAGACTAAAATTACCCTTATACCAAAATCAGACAAATACAGTTAAAAGAATGAAAACTACAAGTCTCCTTCATGAATAGGTGCAAAAATTCTTAAAATATTAACAACTAATATTTAGCAATATATAAAAATAATAAAGGGTTTCTTCTAGTGATGCAAGGTAGGTTCAGTATTTGAAAGTCAATCAACCATATTAACAACCTATCGTATGAATAACCCATCATATTAACATGCTAAGGAGAAAAATCATTAAAAATTCACATTTTAATATCAACCAATACCCCAAAAGCACTCATTTTAATGTATATTTTCCTTTATGACTTGCCCACCTATTGGAGAATGGTCAATAAAGAAACCCAGAGACTTTGATTTTGAGATGTCAGAATCCTTTGACCCACTTAGGTGACCTTGGGGAAGGGTAAACGCTCTGCTAAAGACAAGATGGGTGGTGGGAAGATCCTTACATTCTGGACATAAGAACCCAGTGCCATTTTGGACTTGAGTCCCAGTGTCCAAAAAGCTTGGAGGAAAGTGTTGGTTCCGAGAAGGAGCACAAAGCTCCCCTTTGCTCCTCAGTGCTCAGAATTGCTGTAATTCAATCCCCTGCAAGAGAAAGTCCATGCTTTTATTTAGGAAGCCATGTACCAAAATTCACACCAGGAAACATCAATAGAATTGGAAGGGTTTGCACAGTCTGAAGCAAAAGTCTCTTATTTCCCACATGGACCTGTGACCAGTGAACTAGCTGGTTGAAGACTGAGAGGTCCCAAGTCATAGGCAAACATCAACCCACCATGGCTAAGAAAAAACCCCTAGCAGATTCAACCTTCTTCTCTGACAGATAGCAGATAGCAACCAGTGACCCAGAAAAAAATATGAATGGCCCCAAAGCTCAGACTTTGTTTTGATATGACTCTGGGTTCTGCCCTCAGGTTCATGCACAAAATGGTCTTTTGTGTACCTCTGTCATATCTGTCATCCAGGGCAGACAGAGAATCCCTCTGTGAGCCTCAGAAATCCCATCCCAGGGATCAAGAGTGTTTTTATTTTTTTTCACAATATGTCACACCCACTGGATGTGAGGGAGGGACACAGCAGGGCAGCAATCAGCACCTGCTGCAGAAACTCTGGAAACTCTGAAGTTGCTGTGTTTGGATGTGACCTGCCACACACTGGCATGGACGTCATTCCAGGCAGTCAGTTTCCCTTTCTGAGCCCTCATTTCTTTACCTGTCGAGTAAGGTTGGCAGGAAGAGGGATTCCCCAAGAAAGCCTGCCTCTTCAACAAGGGATGGTTCCAGCTTTTTTAATACTTATTTCTAATTTTTAAAATATATTTACTTAGCTGTGCCATATCTTAGTCGAGGCATGCAGGATCTAGTTTCCTAACCAGGAATTGAACCCAGGCCCCCTGCATTGGGAGCTCGGAGTCTTAGCTGCTGGACCACTAGGGAAGACCCCAGGGATGGCTCCAGTTTGAGCCACACATGGCACATACAGAAGGCAAGGCCATTCCATTCACATCCCTGGTACTGAAACAACTCTGGAAACAGAAGACAAATGTCTACTGTGTTCTAGCCATAACCTTCTAGATTCATTTGTGATAGAGCTCAGTCTATACCAACTTAGACTCTGAAGCTGACCTGGGGATTCATTTTCAGTGCCTCTGGGTCATGAAAAAAAGGCTCCTCCTTCTTGCCCATGTATCCCAGTAATTGTACAAAGTGTAAGGTTTGATATATACACTATGTATAAAACAGATAACTTGGGACTTCCATGGTGATCCAGTGGCTAAGACTCTGTGTTGCTAATGCAACACATTGGTTCAATGCCTGGGTTCAGTCCCTGGTCAAGGAACTAGATCCCACGTGCCACAACTAAAAGATCCTGCATGCTGCAACTAAGACTCAGTGCAGTCAAAATAAATAAAATATTTTTTAAAAAACAGGTGACTAATAAGAACCTACTGTAGAGCATAGGGAATGCTCAATGCTCTACTCAGTGCACTGGGGTGACCTAAATGGGAAGGAAGCCCAGAAAAGAGGGGGTATATATATACACAGACAGCTGATTCACTTTGCTTTGTGGCAGAGACTAACGCAACATTGTGAAGCAATAGGGTGGAGACATATTAAAAAGTTATCAGATGATTATCCAATTTGGTCACCTCAGCTATAATGAGAAATTCCCTCCTTGGTTTTTCTTTCCTTATTTAAAATACAGAAGAGTCTGATGATACTAGATTGATTTTTAGATCCATCTGAATTTCATGTCTTAAAATCCTCTCCCATTTTGGACTCTGCACAAAGAGACCCCCAAAAATCTATATGGAACCTTGGGACAACAATTCTTCATCTAATAATTCAGTATAATCTCTCCTCCAGAACATTCTAGAACTGTGCCACACAAATAGACAAACTCTCTAAGTAGCTGAAGATTTGTCTCTTCTTTTAAGCACCACATGGTTTTGAATGAAGCCATCTCTCAAACTTTTTCATGTCCCTGTCTTATTTCTTTAGTAGTGTAACTTTTTTATTACAAAAAGTAGAAAATTCAGATTAAAAAAAAAGAATACTGAAGGAAAATGGAATCAAAATGAGAAGCAGAGCACATATGCCTCTTCCCCTCCCACTCCCCTAAAATGATTCAAAAGATCAGATTAGCTGGGCCTGATTCCAATGAAGGGGGTGGGAAATCTTTGACTTACTGTTCCTATTCCTCCACTGTCCATGGAATTCTCCAGCAAGAATGCTGAAGTGGGTCCACCATTCCCTTCTCCAGGGTATCTTCCTGACCGGGTGGCTCAGACAGTAAAGAAACTGCATGCAATGCAGGAGGCTTGATTTCGATTCTTGGTCTGGGAATATCCCCTGTGGAATATTAGAAGGGAATGGCTACCCACTGCAGTATTCTTGCCTAGAGAATTTCGTGGATAGAGACACTTGGTAGGATACAGTCCGTGGGGTCTCAAAGAGTGGTACACGGCTGAGCAGCCAGCACTTTCCCATTACTTTTCCACACTTTCCTATTCCTCTGTGGTTATGAGTAAATCATAGCCCTCTGTATGCCACAAAATTTATCGAGTGGTTAGATATTTGTCAAACTCCATACGCTGTGAACAGAGCATGTATCTTCTTTCCCAGAAGCCTCAGAACAATCACTAAATCGACCACATGCAGGGCATGATGATGAGGGCCAGATTTCAAAATAGCTGGTAAAGCAGTAAGAAACAGAAATCACTGGGATAAGAACAGACCGGGGAGGGTGGGACTAACTGAGAGAGTACCAGTGACACACACACACTGCCCTGTGTAAACAGATGGTTAGGACGGCACAAGGAGCCCGGCTCTGTGCTCCGTGATGACCTAGGGGGTGGGATGGGAGGCCAGGAAAGGATGTCCAAGAAGGAGGGGGCATATGTACACACAACTGATTCACTTTGCTGCACAGCAGAAACTAATACTATATTGTAAGGCAACTATACCACAATTAAAACAAAATAAGAACAGACAGAACAATAGGACAAAAAGCAGCGTCTTGAAATAATCCTAAGTATTGACAAGAATTTGATCCCGATAGAGATGCTACTCCTCATCAGTGGTAGAATTTGGGTTACTCAATCAAGGATATTGGGACAACTTGCCAGCTCTTTGGGAAAAATTAGCAATAAGCAAGACCCCAATCTCACTCTTAATGAATTAAAAGCATAAGTGAAAAAAGTGAAATTAAAAAAATGAAGGAGAAAATATGGGCACATATGTTTCAGTCTTGAAGGAACTGGCACAAGAGGGCAGGAGATCTAAAATAAGAAATCATAACGAAAAAGATATATTTATCTGCACCCAAATTTTAAAATTCTTACAACCCAAATAAAGACATATAAAATATATAGTTGTGAATGCATGCTCAGTCACCTCAGTTGTGTCTGACTCTTTGTGACCCCATGGACTATAACCCCCAGGCTCCTCTGTCCATAGGATTCTCCAGGCAAGAATACTGGAGTGTGTTGCCATGCTCTCCTCCAGGGGATCTTCCAGACCCAGGGATCAAACTCACATCTCCTGCATTGCAGGCAGATTCTTACCACTGAGCTACTGGGGAAATCCCTACAATATATAGATACATAGCATCAAAGATAGGCAACAAACTGTGGAGATTATTTGCAACACAGATTAAAACTGATGGTTAGTACCAATATCCAGGACTGACAAATAGATGGAGAAATGAATGCTCTCATCTCTGTGGACAGCCATGTCAAGAATAAAAGTTCTCTTTGGAAATCTATTAATAGGTATTAATGTTTCAAATGGATGTTTCATTAACCTAGAAATTTTAGTTTTTCACTTAAGGGAGGGAAATGTATATACAAATATACTAATTGCATCATTATTCCAAAAGCTTAGAGAAGGGCATGGCAATCCACTCCAGTATTCTTGCCTGAAGAATCCCATGGACCGAGGAGCCTGGAGGGTTACAGTCCATGGGGTCACAAAAGAGTCAGACACGAATGAAGTGACTTGGCACGGCACAGCACAGCATTCCAAAAGCTGTGACTTGAAGATAACCCAAATGCCAAATCATAAAGAATCTGTTGATTAAAATTTGTAGGAATATTTGATTAAAATTTGCAGTAATATTGAGACAAACCTGGAACCCTTTGCTGCAGTGCGTGCACCTGGACACACCTCTCCTCCAGCAACAAAATACAAAGAAACTGTATGGAACTAAAAATAACTGCATGCAGGTGTAGTTGGGGCAAATTCTGGACCAAAAGAGACCAAAAACCCCAACTGCCACTTTTGAGGAGCCTGAAGCAAAAGCAGGATACTGCACATGCCCCCTGTACACAGCACCACCTAAGTGTGGGCAAACCACCTAAGCCACCCCTCCAGCCCAACTCCTGGACACAGCCCTACCCTCACCCCATATAAGGAACCAGCTTTGTCCCCCAACCCATGCCAGGGAGCAAGCAAGGGAACCTGTTGTTTGTTCTCACTCCCCGCTCTCTCCCACTGCACCAGGGACCTCGATAAAGCCTCGCCTGAATCACTTGTCTGGCCTCTGATCAATTTCTATTGATTAAGAAGGCCAAGAACCCTAGTCTGTAATGATATGAAAATATGTCCTCACATACTGTTAAGTAAAGAGAGATGATAAAACAGCATGTGTTTCAGAATCTCATTTTGGTAAATATGTTAGCAACGAGGAAAGTCAAGGACATTAAATAGAAAAAAAGAAAATCAATGGAGGAGTAATCTCTTTATTTTCTACATTGCCTTAATACTTTACAAAACGCCTGCATTACATTTACAGTCCGGAGGTATAATAAGGCTATTTCCCTGGTCAGAAAGTAAAGGTATAAACCCCTCACATCTACATGTGGATCCTGGAGCAAAGCTAACATCCGAGCCCAAAGTTGGAAGAATGAATCCCCATTGGCAAAGCCTCTGTTTCCAAAACTCCTCTGACTCAACATATTAAATTCTTCACTTTTTTAGGTGATGTGAAAAGTACATTTTTCTTTTGGAGTATGGTGCCAATAGACCAGTTTCTCTAAATGTTACACCTACACCACACATACACCTCTCATGTGTACATCACACCACACTTACACACACACACACACACACACACACCAAAGACTCCCTCTTCCCAGGGCCTAAAGGGCAGGTCAGACTCACACAACTCCCAGGTCAACAAATGCCCAAGCTGAGCACTCTTCTGAAGCCCCACAGAAATCTCCACATAAAGACTTATTAGGATTTTGGACTAAGCAATGTCCATGTCACTAGCTAGTCATTTCTAAATGCAGATCTCAAACCCACCAAAATACTCCTTAATTCTCCTTATTGTTTCCTTATCTGCAGAGACCTCAGCCCAGAGAGCTGGAAGTTGGGAGACCCAGAGAGTAAGTCCTCTTTGAAAAGCTGTAGATGAGCAGTCAAGATCCCCATCACAGCGCCACCCTACAAGATTCTTTGCAAATGTTGCTTCCACTCTCCAGCCTCAGTTTCTCCATCTGTGAAATGGGGTTATTAACCGTTGTCCAGAAGCCTTATGGAGAGGATGGAATGAAACAAGGCAAAGCCCAGATGCACTTGTGAGGTCTGGTGGGCATCTTTTCCACCTTCGGGGAAGAGTTGGTCTCTGGCCTGGTAGACAGCATACACCATAGCTAGACATGCCCATCTCTGCCTGCTATGGCAGGACATGCCTACCTGCTCCCTGGCACCCCCACCCCAACCCAAACTGCCGCTGATGTCTCCTTAAGCAACTCCTCTGAGTGCCTTCCAGTGGTCCTGAACTCTGGCTGGAGACCAGGGGGATGACCAGAGGGCCCCTTCATAGGCTCTGCTCAGGTTTCTGCCAATGGAGATTAGAGGGAAAGCAGTGTGTTTGCAGCTCAGAAGGACATAATTAAAGTCCTAGGGCTGCTGTCACCTCCTCTCTCCCACATGAATACTTTGAGCCACATCCAACCTTTCAGTGTGGCCTGACCCACAGGAATTCCTGCAGTTCCCAGCAGGAACTCCAAAACCAGCCAGAGGGGGCCATGCGGCCTCCCCAGTGCCAGCTGTGGAGAGTGAGGAGGTTGAGAGGGGATTTTCTTCATCCAAGCTTTAGATTGATGCTTCTCAGCCTTGGCTGTGCATCTGAATCAACCAGGGAGCATTCCAAGTACTGATGCCCAAGTCCCACACTCAGAGGCTCCAATTTAACCAGCCTGGGGTGCAGCCTGAGCACAGAGATTTAAACAATCTCTCCGGAAGCTCTAAGCCCACCAGAGTTGAGGCCCACTGCAGTGCACTCAGCCCTTGTCTTGATTTTCACCTCTTCCCCAGAACCAGAAGATGGTTTTCCTCCTGCCTTCCTAGAGAGAAGGAAGTCCTGGGCTGGTCTAAGCTCCACGAAGCAGGAACTGTGTTTTGTTTATCACCATGTCCCCAGGGCCCAGCCTCAGCCCTGATACAGACTAGGGGCTCAGTGAACACTGGTGGGATGAGGTGCATGTGATTGAATGAATGAAATGATGAACAAATCCCATCCCTTTTGCCTTTTGGGTACCCGAAATTCTCGAAAGTGTGGTCTGCAGACCAGCACCGTCATATCAGCTGGGAGCTTGTTAAAAATGCAGATTCTCAGTCCAAGGCACAGCCCGATCCCAGGTGGTTCATGGGCAACAACTCTATTACTAGTTCTACCATTTATTAGTGGTTCTCCCACTTTGCTGCACATTAAAATCACCAGTGAAAGTATATTATCTGCCTGTGGCCTTTTGAGTCCCCAGGTGATGGCTAACTGTCCCCAAGTGATTCCAGTGTGCTGTCCAGGTTTGGAACTCCAGTACCATAGGTCTCTCTGGCCACAGCAGTCTCTAAGCAGACCCAATCTTTTTCTTTTTTTTTAATCAGAGTATAGTTGCTTTTGAATGTTGTGTTAGTTCAAAGTTTCAACGTTAGTTTCACTTTGTGGCTGTATCACAAAGTGAATCAGTCATAGGTATATGTATACATATATCCCCTCCTCCCTGAACCTCCTTTCTATCCCCTTCCCATCCCACCCTTCTTGACCATCACAGAGCACTGAGCTGAGCTCCCTGTGCTAAGCAGCAGTTTCCCTCTAGCTATCTGTTTTACACACAGTAGTGTATATATGTAAATTCCTATCTCCCAGTTAATCCCCCCTCCCCTTCCCCCACTGTTTCCACACATCAAGCAGACCCAATCTTGGCTCTGGCCCACATGAGAGAGGCCCCCTTTTAGGATAAAGGCCAAACCTTCTGCAACACAGCAACCAGTCATTCAACTCTACATAGCCAGTGGGGAGAGACCACCAAGTTCAAATCCTGCCCCTGCCACTTTCTAGCTGAGTGACTCTGAACAAGTCACTCAACCACCCCAGGCCTCCATTTCCCCCTTCTGTACCACGGAGCTGATGAGGGGAGAGGGGAGGGGATGGACACTACTCCTAGAGCTGTGTGACAATTAGATGGCTTAGTCAATCTGAAGCACTTAGAACTGAGGCTGAAGTTTCCTTGGCCTCTGTATCAGGCTTCCTAAGAGAAGAGTTTAGAGGAAGAGAGACTGGATTAAGAAACTCACTTCTGGAAACTCTGCTTTCACAAAGAGGGCAGCAGAGAAGTAAAGGTGGTCACAGTGCAGGGACCCTCTTGGGAAAATCGAGACTAAATGAAGAGTTTTAGCCATCACCCTTCTTTGCTTTCATTATTCGTGAAGAAAAATCCTTAGAGAGAGTTCCCAAGCCCAGGAGTGGGAACTGAGAGGCAAGAGTAAGGCTAACCCGGTCAGTTCCTCCCTCAGAATGGTCCCCATCTTAAAAAGGCAGGCTTTCGCCATTGTGCCCAGGACCGGGGCTGTTCCAACTTAGGCATGGTCGGGTGTCTCTCCGTGGATTTCCCGGGGCCTTCCCAGAGCTTATTCCCAGGCCCTTCCCTTGCTCCAGACCAGGGTGAGTGGGTTTGGGGTGTGAGTGTGTGTGTGGGGGGTGGGGGTGGGGTACGTGGATGTGTCTGTGTGTTGCGCGTGCGAGGGAGGGAGGTGGGGTGCCAGCAGATTCTGTACTGAAAAATGGTGCCCTTCCTTCCTTCCTCCCGAAGGCTGCGCTCCCGCCTGTCCCCGCTGCAAACAGGCCAGGCCGGGCTGGGGGCGCGCAGCTCCCGGCCTGAGCGGGGTCGCTACCCTCTGCGGCAGACAACGGTGCGCGATTCCAGCTCCAGCGCCCCGGCTGCCCGGCGGCCAGCGCGCCCTCCCGGTGCAGCAGGCGGGCGCTGTGACGTTCCCGGATAAATGCCGTGTAACTGTGTAGGCGAATGCGAGCTAAAAATAAGAACGGAAAATCTATCATTAAGGTATCATTGCGCCAGCGCAGCTATTTGAAGGCTCCCATGGTCCCTGGCGCCTGCGTTTGAAGCCCGCCTTCAGGCTTTGGAGGGTATTTGCAGAAAACTGCCAGCAGCGGCTCGCTAGCCAGACCTCGGGGCGCAGGGGTGGCGCCCGTAATTATGGCAACACTCAAAATAAATTAAAATAAATGCTAACTTCCCCCCTCCACATCTCCGCCTGTATTGTCCTCAGGTCGCTGGGGAAGCCACCAGAAGTAGGGTTGGATGCTGAAATGATGTGACCTGGCCGGTTAGGCAAATATTAGAACTGAAGGCTCTTTCAGGTCCATTTCGCCATCCACCTTCCTCCATCCACTTCGGAAAAGAAAAATAAAAGTACCAGGAGGACGCCTCTGGAGGAGAAAATGACAAATGGGACTTAACCCCAGGTCTACAGTGCGCTGCGGCGGGGCGCAAAGACGCCAGCTCCCAGGATGGCGAGCCTCTGGTGTTCCTTGGGTTAAACAAAAATTGATCTGGTTTGTTGACACCCAAAGAGGAGAAGAGGAGACCGGGGGAGGGAGGACAGGATTTGTGTTTGTGCGTGTGCGCGTGTGTCCGGGGAGAAGGAGGAGGCGCCAAGGTGCAGCCTGCGCGCGGCTCTGCGCCTCGGCGGGCTGCGTGCGTGTGTCCCTGTCCGCGCTGCTGAAACGGGCGCTTCGAGGGATCAGCGTCACATGACTCCGCCTGCCCCTCGCCAGCGCGCAGCTCGCCAGTCCCTCCGTTTGCCCGGCGCCGGGGGAGGGTCGGGAGGCATCTCCAGGGCCCGGGGGCTCTGCGGAGCTGAGAAGAGGTTCTGGAGGGGAATGGTACATCTGGATTCCAGCAGCCGCGGCTCGGCGCCAGATCCCGGACTGTAGAGATTTGGAGGGGGGAGGGGAGAGCGCGAAGGAGCGAGCGACAGAGAGAGAGCGCGCAGCGCGCACGGACCGGGGCTGCCGGGTTCCGCGCGGAGAAGATGTAAGCGCGTGGAGTCGAGCTGGCCTCCGAGCACCATGCAGAAGGGGATCCGGCTGAACGATGGCCACGTCGCGTCCCTGGGGCTGCTGGCGCGCAAGGACGGAACGCGCAAAGGCTACCTGAGCAAGCGGAGTTCGGACAACACAAAATGGCAAACCAAGTGGTTCGCGCTGCTGCAGAACCTGCTCTTCTACTTCGAGAGCGACTCGAGCTCGCGGCCCTCAGGGCTGTACCTGCTGGAGGGCTGCGTCTGCGACCGCGCGCCCTCCCCCAAACCTACGCTCTCGGCCAAGGAGCCGCTGGAGAAGCAGGTGAGGCCAGCCCCGGGGCTCCGGGCCTTTCGCCGGCCGAAGGCGCCCGAACTTTATTCCCTCTACTTTCAGCGCCCTCAGAGAGATGGGAGGGTTGGCCTAAGCGGGCTGTAACCTGCGGTGGCCAGAGCGGGCCGGGACTGCAGGCAGGGAGCGGGTGTGGGCTGCGGCTGTCCTGCACCCGGCGAGCTCGGCAGGAGGCGGGCACAGAGCGGGCGAG
Organism: Muntiacus reevesi; assembly: GCF_963930625.1. Taxonomy (NCBI): domain Eukaryota; kingdom Metazoa; phylum Chordata; class Mammalia; order Artiodactyla; family Cervidae; genus Muntiacus; species Muntiacus reevesi. The sequence goes on along the minus strand of NC_089263.1, from coordinate 23,658,960 downwards.
ACGCGGAGGTGCGGAGGGAGACGCGGTTTGGAGAGAGCTGGGGTTTCTCGGGACAGACAGAAACAATGAATGTAGAAGCACATCCAGCCAAAAATGGTGCTCCCACCCCGGAGAGCCCCGGACAAGGTAACCTGAATTTCCCCGCGCTTAGGCCCGGAAAGGGTGAGACCGAGGCGTCCGAGCGCCGCGGCCCCTACCTCACCGCGGCGGGAGCGAAGACGAGCCAAGTTAGGGACTGCGCGCAGGGGTCGGTTCGGTCCCATCGACCGGTGGTGAATTCCCAGCTGTCTCCAAGCCCAAGCAACAAACCGAAGGGTTCCGGGGACCCTTCTGACGCGTTGGGGCCGGGTCTGGGGCCGGGGCCGCTGCGGAGGCCGCGGGACAAGTGGGCACATCTCTCACCCCCGCCCCCTGCGCCTCCGCCGCCGCCGCCGCAGTCGCGCCTCTAGCGCTGCCCTGTGGTTTCCGGAGTTGCGAGGCTGAAAGTCGAGGCCTGGGTGGACCGGGGACCGGGGTGCCTTGGAGGTGAGCCTTTGGCGTGGGGGCATGGAGTAGGACCTGCGGCCGCCGAGTGAGAGCCGCAGACAGCCGGAGAACGATTTTTATGCTTGCTGCGCTCTCCAAAGGCATCCATCCCGATGCCTCTGGGAAGGTAAAGTCAAAGATAGCTGGTGCTAAAATGTCACTGCTGCGAGGGACCTGCGATCCGACGGGACCTAACCAGCTGGTTACTGGGTGGATGAAGACCAGAGGCCAAAAGCGAGAAATTTGCTTGCCCAGTGTCATCCTAGGAGTTAAGGCCACCTTAAGGTTCTGAGAAGAGAACTGAGGGCTCGAAAGCCATTACTGAAGGCAGACTGGCAGCGATTGAATTGAATTAAATAAAAGCATCCTTGAAGTCGCCCTCCTGATGGTCTGATGCCCTCTGAGCTCAGACCTGGCAGCATGTCTCTCCCTGCCTTGCCCACAGCCCAGGTGTTGGGAGATGAATTGGGAGGCTGGGAAAGGTGGACAGGAGTATTTGAGGATGGATCTCTGAGAATGATGTGCTGCCTGGCAGATAGGGGCCCTAAGATGGCAAAGTGATGCAAAGAACGGGCAGCTCCTTAAGCTCAAGGCAAAAATGGGGCCTGGAAGACTCCCCTGGGAGAGGCACACCCAGCCTGGGCCAGAGATGCTCTCACAGCCCTTGAGAACCTGCTCTTTGCTGGCCTTCCAGAACAGTACCAACACTTGCCAGCCAAAGTTCACCCATGGCCTAGAGCCCCAGCTGGCGCCCATCCTCAACTTCTTATACCAGAGCACAGAGCTGAGCTCCCAGGCAGGCAGGGAGAAAGGGCTGGAGGAAACTGAGCTGCTATTGGGCTCACAGTGTCTGCTCCTTGGACCAGGAACAGGCCTGAGATGATTCGCAGCTCTGCAACTTCCTGTCTGTGTGACCTCAGTTAACACACTAAACTTATCTGAGCCTCTGTTTTGTAATCTACACAGTGGAGATAATAACACTTATTTTTGGGGGGTTTTGAGAACAGGTATAATGTGTATGCAAGGATGCTCACAGTCCATTTTAGTTTGATGTTTTAGTTTGAATCTGAATGATGCCCACCTGGCCAGGGAGTAGAGGCCTAACATAAAATGTTGAAGCTGAAAGGAACCTCGGAGATATCATAGGACGCACTCTTCCCATTTTACAGAGAGAACCCTAAAGAGCAGATTGGGAAGAGCATTATCTACCTTATTCAGATTGAGTGGCAGAATTAAGACCTAGAATTCATCCAATGTCTAAGAATTCCTAAAAATGCCCTCTTACATTGATTCTAAATCATTCACCTTTGGGCTCAGGTGTTGAATCATGCTAGCAGTGGATTGTGGGAGGGATGAGTGCAAAGCCAATTGGTGGTGTCCTCACGTGATCCAAGCCATTTTCCCAGAAGAGCAATGGTCAAGAGATCCTCCAGTATGGTCATGAGAGTAGCCTTCCTGGCACAGGAGAACAGAAGAGGGTTGAGAATAGTAGGTGGCCATCTGGTACTGCCCAGCTCAGGTGCAGATTTCTGTTAAAGACGTGTGCTTTGTCTTATACACTTCTGTAGATAGTCCATTTGACTCCAGGCCAAATTTGGCTGCTCCTTTGCACTGCATGTGTCTATAAAAATTTATAGCTTTTTGTTTTCTAAATCTTTGAGTAAAATTGATGGTGCCAGCAGCAGATCAGTGTTTCTCCTTGAATTGGAGTCCCTGTGGCACCCATGGTGCACCAGTATGAGAGGCCCAGCTCCAAGCCATTCTGTGACTAGATTTGCCTTGCAAACCACAGGAAACCTTGATTCAAAACCATCTGGGCATGTGGCAGAGAACCCACATGTGAGGGGCCACAAAAAGGCTATCAGTTTGACTGGACTGGCCAGTATCTAGTGAAGACTCGATTTTAGCAGAATGTCATTTTTATCCAGGTCTAAGCAGGCAGTGGAGAAGGACATGGCAACTCACTCCAGTACTCTTGCCTGGAAAATCCCATGGACGGAGGGGCCTGATAGGCTACAGTCCCTGGAGTCTCGAAGAGTTGGACACGACTGAGCGACTTCACTTTCACGTTTCACTTTCATGCATTGGAGCAGGAATTGGCAACCCACTCCAGTATTCTTGCCTGGAGAATCCCAGGGACAGAGGAGCCTGGTGGGCTGCCGTCTATGGGGTCGCACGGAGTCGGACACGACTGATGCGACTTAGCAGTGGCAGCAGCAAACAGGCAGCGTGTCCACCTCGGAGGATCAGGGTTAGTTTCTCTAGAAATAAAAACCAAGTCTTGGCTGGAAACTACCCCAGTGACAGGGATGCGTGAGGAATGAAGCACACAGTAGGTGCTCAGGAGGTACTTATGAAGCTGAACTTATTGGTGTGTCCTTGCTAATTCCACACTCCATGTCCTCAATACTGACTGTACAGCAGTCCAGGCCCTGAGCTGTGCCATAGGCCCAGGAAGCTTGGGTGTCATAGTCCCCAACCCCCCAGGAAGATGAACACAGATAAAGATGTGCTAGAGCTGTCTAGGCTGTGAAGATGCTCAAGTAGGATATGCAGGGGCTCTGGGAGCCCAGGCCGCCCTAACATGATGTACTGTCCTCTGGCTGCTTCTACGCTGATCTGACTGCCTCTGGTGCAGCCCTAACGTCTTGGAGCCCTGACTTGGGATCCCAAAGCCTCATAAAGTCACAGGGGCTCAGCCATGCTCCCCTGCCAACCGGCAGTTTCGAGCACTCCCTACACACTGGCCTGAGCCCGGCTTGTTCAGTCCTGACCCCCTCGCCTCTGACCCTATGGACCACACACTGACGACCAAGAGGCTCTGAATGGAAAATTTGGGTTCAGAAATTGACCCTGGATGTTCTTTTTTTAAGATTTTTTTTTATGTGGGCCATTTTTAAAGTCTTCATTGAATTTGTTCCAATACCACTTCTGTTTTATGCTTTGGTCTTGTGGCCACAAGGCATGTGGGAATCTTAGTTCCCTAACCAGGGATCGAGTCCATACTCTTTGCATTGGAAGGTGAAGGCTTAACCACTGGACCACCAGGGAAGTCCCAACCGTGGGTGTTGTTGCTCTGCTTTGGCATGGAGGCACCCCACACTGGCTTTTTCTACTGTCATTCCCAGCTCTCTGAAACAGAGCTGCCAGCCCCAACTTCTCAGGCATGGACTTGACCAAACCAACCACAGGACTCCCTTATCACCCCACCAGGGAGGGTCAAAATGTAGACCCCAGGCTCTTCCTGATCTCTTCATCCAGAACCTCATCACTGATATGGGCAGAGGGTCCAGAAGCTGGGGGCCCACAGTACCTGTTGTCCACCTGTGGGTGCCTTTCCCTGGAAACCAGATGAAGGCCCTCTCCTGGTCCTCTTTTCTGGGTGGCCTGGTGTCTCCATGTTAAAGACAGCCGTAAGTCTATGAGCATTCCTGCTTTGCAGATGAGGAAACAATCTCATCCGCACCACCGAGCAAGGTAGTGCCCGAAATACTCTCTGGCTTTCTCTGCAGCGGCACTGTCTTCACCACAAAGCCTGCCCTCCAATTGCTATAGCTCATCCTGCCTCTTGGCCAATCAGAAAAGCACAAACCTGAATGCAGGGAAATAAGCTTACTCTAAAAGCAACACCCCTGAGACACAGGGACGTTACACACACACACACACACACACACACACACACACACGTGGGGCCAGCAGCTCAGCCTGCCATACTTGCACCTCTGGAAGGACCAGCAGGGCTTTCCCCTTCTCCTGAATGCAGGGAAATAAGCTTACTCTAAAAGCAACACCCCTGAGACACAGGGACGTTACACACACACACACACACACACACACACACACACACACACGTGGGGCCAGCAGCTCAGCCTGCCATACTTGCACCTCTGGAGCACACAGGGACGTTACACACACACACACACACACGTGGGGCCAGCAGCTCAACCTGCCATACTTGCACCTCTGGAAGGACCAGCAGGGCTTTCCCCTTCTCCGGTTTCAGACCAGGGCCGGGCTAGGAGATGTGGGACCCCAGGGTTCACTGTGGAGGGGACTCATGTCCCCATCCCAGCCCCCAAATATTTCTAGCACTGACATGAGGTTGAAGAGCCTCAATAATTACACCTTGTGTGTGTGTGTGTGTGTGCATGCGTATTCAGTTGTGTCCGACTTTTTGCGACCCCACAGATTACAGCCCACCAGGCTTCTCTGTCCATGAGATTTACCAGGCAAGAATCTGGAATGGGTTGCCATTTCCTCCTCCAGGGAACCTTCCTGACCCAGAATTGAAGCTGAGTCTCCTGCACCTCCGGCACTGGCAGGCGGGTTCTTTACCAGCTTAGCCAGTGGGGAAGCGCTAGTGACACTGTAGTTGGGATGTTTATTTGTGCAGTACACAATTTGGCTCTCAGTGTCAGGCCGATACCCGGTCCTGTGGATACAGAAAAAAATGAAGTTGATTCCCTGTCTTTAAAGAGCTCACCATGGAGTAAAGCACACCATAAATGCCAAGTGCCAGAATTCTCCATACTCAGGAGTCCAGACTCTCTTCCCACCCCAGCCTTGGGTCAGGAGCTCACAGTGTCAGGCTTGATGTGTTGGACTCGCTCATATGGTCCCTCCTTGCCCCACACCAGTCCCTGGCCACATGGCAGTCTTTGGGACTGAACTTCTAGAGGATAAACCTGACTATGTTCTAGGTCCCTGAGCATGTCACTGTCTTCCATTGCCTTTGGGAAAAAATGCAGGTTCTCCAGCATCATGGAGAGGACCCAGCAGGCTCCAGCCTCCGCCTGCCCTGCCAGCCCTGCCCCATCCCCCCCACCCAGCCCTCCTTCCTCACCTGACCCCGCCTCCTCTTCCCCACCTCAAGGCCTCTGCAGAAACCGCTCCCTATGCCTGAATGATCCCCCCATTCCCAGGTTTAGTGACCAACTTCTCCTCCTTCAAAGACCTCCTTTTAGGTCTTAGCCTAAAAGTCATCTCCTGAGCCCCCCCACCCCCACCCTGTGGGAGCTAGAGGAGCCCCAGATCCCCCATCGCAGGTTTGCACAGCCCTCTCTCCTTAATCCACATTCCTTATCAGGCTAGGCTTATTTGATGTATTTAGCTGGTGGTTTGTGAAGGGTCTTCCTTCTCTCTATAGAATGTAAAGGCTGCAGGGCACGTCTTACATCCAGTCCCTTCCCCTCATTGTCTTGATAGCCCCGTGAGGTTATCCCTGATAACCATTTTTGAGGTGACAAAACTGAGGCTCAGAGATGGTCAGTAACTTGTCCAAGATTACAGAGCGCATACTTGGCAAACCTAGCCTGTGAACCCAAGTCCGTGCATGTGTGCAGTTGTGTCCAACTCTTTGTGACCCCATGCACTATAGCCTGCCAGGCTCCTCTGTCCATTGGATTTCTCAGGCAAGAATACTGTAGTGGGTTGTCATGCCCTCCTCCAGGGGATCTTGCACATCAGGAATTGAACCCAAGTCTCCTGCATTGCAGGTGAATTCTTTACAGCTGAGCCACCAGGGAAGCTCGAACACAGGTCCATGTGACTCTAAAACCTGCGCTTTCCAACCACAAGCACAGCACAGAGACTGGGGCTGAGGGACTGCTTGAGTTCAGCATCCTCTGCCAAGAGAAATGAAGAAAGAGAGAGAGAGGGAGAATTAACAGCAAGCAAAAGGATGGTGCTGTCTCTCTGGTGACACCTGGGAAGCAGCTTTTGTTTCTGCTTGGGTGGGAGACTTGCAACCCAAGTCCCTGGAGTTGGGGATAAGCCCCCCAAGGCAGGCATCCATACCCCATGGGCTGTCTGGCATCTGTGGGAGCCTGGAGCCAGTGCCTGCATGCACGGAGCCAAGAACAGGACTCAGCCCCCTGGTGTTTATGCAGGAGAGTCGATGACGCGTGCACTTAAGGGGGGCCCAGAACACTGCCAACGCCTAGACGCCTCCGGGAGGGCCCCTGTCGTGCTGGGAGCAGCTGTGAGCCTCGGACACCCCCGCTGCCCATCCCCTCCCCAGGTCGGAGAGGAAGGCGCAGCCCCCAAGCACATGGCTTCAACTCCTGGCTCATTCACTGAGGGGTTTGTCCACCCCCAGCAGTGATGTGGAATTGGGTAAAAGCCACGTGGACTGACTTTGGATTCTGGCTCTGCCATCTCCCAGCTTGGGAAGGTCTGCAGGCTCTCTGAGCCTCAGCATCCCCATCTGTGAGATGGAGTCTGTAACATAGCCTGCCCCACCACTTGTTCTGAGTGTCTTACTGTGTGCTGTTTGTAAAGCCTTCGCATAGTACAGTTGCTGTTGTTTAGTTGCTCAGTCATGTCTGATTCTTTGAAGCCCCATGGACTGTAGCCCACCAGGCTCCTCTGTCTATGGGATTTTTCAGACAAGGATGCTGGAGTGGGTTGCCATTTCCTTCTGCAGGGGATCTTCCTTATCCAGGGATTGAACCCAGGTCTCCTGCATTGCAGATGGATTCCTTACCACTGAGTCACCAAGAAGCTCCCCCATAGCACAGTAGGTCCAATCAATACGTTATAACTATTGTGGCTTCCCTGGTGGCTCAGACCATAAAGAATACGCCTGCAACACAGGAGACCCAGATTTGATCCCTGGGTTGGGAAGATCCCCTTGCAGAAGGAAATGGCAACACACTCCAGTATTCCTGCCTGGAGAATCCCATGGACGGAGGAGCCTGGCGGGCTACAGTCCATGGGGCCACAGAGAGTCAGTCACAACTGAGCAACTAACACTTCTGCTTTCATTGTGGCTTCACCTGTCATGGTTATGACAAGGCTCTTCTTCCACAAAGCAAAGACCCAGATCCCCTGTGTCTCTGGAAGGTTTGAAGTGAGCCAACACAGACCCATTACCCTGGATATAAAGATAGGATGGGAAATCTTAACTCAAAGAACCTATGGGTTTCTGAGAAGGTATGAGTGAGCATGCCCCTGAAAGAGGGAAAGTGGCTATAGGAGCTTCCTTCATCCATGGTGACCATGCCATCACCCAGCCCTGTGGATTTCACCTCCTAAATCTCTCCCAGACCATCCTCTCTGGTCCCTCTCTTCCTCCAGTGCTCCAGTCCAGGCCACCATCATCCCGTCTGGACTTAGGTGCAGGCCTCCTAACGAGTGTACTAGTCAGCATGGGTGATGTCATGCTGCAATAACAAGCAAGCCCCCAATCTCCAGGAACACAACAGAGGCTTATTTCCTGCTCGGGCTTTAGGTCCTATATGGTTGGCAGCACGGCACTGCTCACTGTGACTGCTCAGGGACACAGCCTGACATAGATTCATCCTGACGCCTGCCTCCACAGTCACCTCCACCGAGGGCAGATATGTGGCCAATCTCTCCCTGGTTCTTAAAGCTTCCCCCCACACCCAGAAGTGGACCGCTCTGGCCACAGTTCAGGGTGACAAGGCAGGTCACGCGGCTTCAGTTCAGAAGTGGTAGGGACATGCAGACCTACCATGAAAGCCGGGCTCTAGAGGTGTTGGGAGAACCGTCTCCATACATTCACCGCATCCTGCAACGTGTGTGCCTCTCTGCAGCCAGAGCACTTTCCAAAACGCAGATCTAGTCATCACACACACACACACACACACACACACACACACACACACACACGAGTAGCTGAGAGAAAAGCAGAAGCGCCGTCGTGATGGGTGTAATGACAGGAAGCAGAGATTGTGCCCAGCAATGTGTGCTCACACCTACAGGGCATCTCTTCCCAGCCTGGGGGCATCGGGGAAACTCCACCCAGAAAGGGGCAAGTAGGACGGTGAATGCGGCTTGCAGGGAAGGCAGAGCTGGCCCCTAAAGCCCATGTGCAGGTTACAAAGCATAGTGAGGAGCTGGCACAGATCTCGATGCTAGAGTGGACTGCTGTCAGCTCCAGGCTGGAGAGATCGAGAAAGGGGAAGGAGAGAGAGGAGGAAAACCCATCGGGATGCAGGAGGTCAGGTCGGAGAAGGCTGTCGAACGGAACCGTCACAAAGGCCTGAATTTGGGGAGTGTGAGAGCACTGAAGATTCCACCCTCTCTATTATGCGTCACCCTGCACTGTGCCCCTGAAACCATTCCTGGCTCCCACATGCCCTGGACTGCACAACCTCTGGATCTTCCTACCTCCCCGGCTCGGTAGTGAGCCCGCGCAAGCTCCAGGTGGTCTCCATACCTTCTCCTCCAGCCACCACTCGGATAGAGCACCTTTGCAGCTGACGGCTTACAAAGTTCTTTCCATGCCTAGCATTTCGTGCAACACCAAGGTAACCCTGCTGCTCCTGCAGTTGTACATGGGAAGAGCTCACCCTTGCTCGGAAGAAGCTCAGATAGATGGAGCTCATCTCTCCACAGACACCTAAGTGTCTGTGTCAAGCCAGACCCTGAGCCCTCGCTGCTAATAAATATCAGGCCTCCTGGTTCTGGTTGTTAAGACCAGAGGGCATCCAGGCCTCTGTTGTTAAATTCAGCAATTTATACTTAAAGATCACGTCTTACTAAACGAGCAAGGCTAATGCAGTTTCTTTCCCCTGAAAAAGAGAGAATTATTTTCGAGAAGATAATTCCCAGTTGAATTTTGATTTATTTTTCAAATTGGAAAATCTAACTAAGACCTTAAAATGAAATTAATTTTAGAAGTGTGAATGAATGAATTTTTAGCCTCTGTAGCTGGCATTCTAAAAACACGTCTGGAAATTCAGACAGACTTGATTGACTTTTCCTCTGTCAGAGTATATGAGTGAAATATAACCAGCTTTGTGGAATTGCCTCTTAGACTCTTAGCCAAACTCAAGGAGTTAGTGAAATAGCTTGGAAGCACTGGTCAGTCATGCAGCATTCTCTGTGTGCGCGTTAACCTTATCCCTCACCTGCTGCTGCCCGTCTGCCCTTTCCCCGACAGTGGGTCTTCCCTGCCCTCCAGCTACACTGGTTGTCGCCTGGACTCCCCTCACCTCTCTGTCAGATCCACAGGCTTTGGGGAGCTTGGGGGAAGGACTGGTGTTCTGGATGGAGAGCCCATGCAGTGTGGGCACAGGTGAGGAGAGGCAGGCGTGTAATTACATCTGAGAGCTTCCTGGTAGCCTGGGCACAAAGGGAAACCAGCCAATTATGGGACACCCATTGCCTCCCAGAAAGTCACAGTGCAGTTCATCAGTAGGAACACTTGTATACCCCCAGGGGCTTACATATGGGAGACTGCTGGGGAATGATGAGGACTTCAGGGGCGGAATCACTGCAGAAACAGAGGTTCACCCCCCACCAGCGGCTCCCACTGGCTCTCAGGGCAGGCTGAGCGTGCTCACTGAAGATCACACTCCTTGAGGCTACAATGCTGAGGTCCAAAAGATAGTGTCCAGGTGACTGGACAATGCAGGGGGCAGCTTGGAGAACCTGGGAAGTGGATGGTCAGTTAGGCACTCTCAAACAGCCACTGCCTTTTATTTTAAAATTTTAGAATTGGTAATATAGTTCCATGGTTTGACATTCAGAAGTTACAAAGATGTATACAGTGACAATGATGCTTCCCACTGCTAACCCTGACAATCTAGTTCTCCTCCACAGAGGATTTTAATGTTACCAGTTGCTTATGCATTCTTCCAGAGAGATTATACATGCAAATATATGCAAAGGTATATAGATGTATGGCCATATATATGCATGTCTGTATAATTATATAAATGGCAACATACTGCAAGCACTATTCTACACGTTTTTCTCCCTATATTGTGGAGATAGTTCTCCATATTGATTGTCTTCATCCTTTTTTACAGCTGTATAGAAGGAATTTTTGCTTTGCTGAAAGAAGGAAAAAATTCCAGTCTGGATAGGTCTGTCTTTCACCTTCTGTCAAAAACCCAGTTAGAAATGACCTAGGTACAAAGGTGTTTACTAATTTCAGGTCTGTTTATAAGAAAAAAGACTGTAAATTACCTGAATGTCCCTCAAGAGGCAACTAGCTAAACAAACTGCCCCACATCCACACAGTGGAATACTATGCAGCTATTAAAAAAGGTGAGGGCAGTAAATATACTTATAGAGAACTATCTCCACAATATAGTCAGAAAAACAGATGTAGAATAGTGTTTGCAGCTTGTTACCCTTTGTATAATTATACAGACATGCACATATATGGCCATGTATCTATATATCTTTGTATATATAATCTTTCTGGTGTGGTAACCAGGCTCTAGGAGGACCATGACTTGAGAACTCAGAGGCAGAGTTCAGTGAAATGAGGCCACTCACAGCAGGGTAGGTGGGAGGGCAGGTAGGGAGAAAGTCATGAAGTGGCTTCCAGACTCCAAGTGGAGTCATGTCAAGTGAGGTGGAGGATGTGAGTAGGCAGGGTCCTTTCTGGGTTGGTGTGAGAGTACCAGTGGGGCTGGTCGAGGTCAGTACTTCTGTTGAGTAGGACCATTTGGAACACACTGTACCCAGGGACACCCCTCTGTATGCCCCAGACACAAGGGTGGTACAGCCAGGGCAGGGGGGAAGCAGCCTGAAGAGCCATTCACTGTGCTGCAGACACTGTGAGACAGGGCAGTGTGCAAGCATCTGAGGGGGCCTGGCCTGAGTCAGCAGGACCTCTTCTGCGAAATCCAGAGAGCAAACAGGCTTCCCCTGGGATCTCAATGGTGAGAGGTGGAAAGGGACCTCAGCTGATGGGGAGCCTGAGTGGGTGGCCCCTTATGGAGAGAGAGGTGGACTTCAGGCAGAGCACTGCACACACACACACACATACACACACACACACATATATACACATGCTGATGAGGCCCCTTCAGGTCCTCTCTAGCACAGTCCTGTTTGCACTGGAACCTCCACAGCATCAGGCAGAGAGGGCTAACTGAGGGACAGGGCCAACTGGGACCGTGGTCCCAAAGATGGACCAGGAGGGAGGAGCCAGGGCCCGTGGGGGAGAAGCTGACCGTATCTAACCAGGCCACTGGAGTGGACCTACCAAGAGGAAGGGGTGGGGCTGACCAAGAGTGATGGCCTCCATCCTGCCGCTGACCCCAGCCCACCTCCCTCTTGGAGGAGACAGCGAGCAGAGGCCCAGACAGGACAATGGGTCTGGTTTCTGGTCAAGGAGCATGAATCAGAGGGGATAAGACCAGGGGCAGGGAGACCAGAGGGAATGGTTTACCCAGTTGGAAGATGAGGAACCTTGGAAGCAGACACAGCGGTGAGGATGGGAGAACACACAGTGCCAGAGATATCCAAAGCGGAGAACTTGGTGACCCACTGTATATCAGAAATAAGGAAGAAACAGGAGCTGAAGGTGTTGGAAACAACACCCCAAATGGCTGATTCAGAGTAATCCTTTGATCTTAGTACAGCTCTGACGCTTCAGTTTCTAAGCCTCTCCCGTGCCTCTCGTGTGTGTACCTGTGCATATGTATTGTTTATTTAAGGAGGGTTAGTTTACAACAACAGCAGTGTATTCCCTCATAGCTCCAGAAGCTAGAGGTTTGAGACCAAGGTGCCTGCGGGGCCATGGTCCCTTTGCAGTCTCTGGGGAAGAGTCTTTCCTTTCCTCTGCTGGCTCCTGATGGCTGCCAGCAATCCTTGGTGGTCCTTGATGTGTAGATTCGTCTCTCCACTCTCTGCCTCCCTCTTCACACGACTTCCTTCGCTGTGTGTCTGTCCAGATTTCTTTTTATTAAAGCCTCTTCTTGTTAATCCAGTATGACTTCATCTTCCCTTGCTTACATCTGTAAAGATCCTATTTTCAAATAAGGTCTTTTTAAAAAAAAATTTTATTGGAGTCGAGTTGATTTACAATGTTATGTTAGTTTTAGGTGTACAGCAAAGTGAATCAGCTGTACATATACATATATCCCCTTTTTTAGATTCTTTTCTCATATAGGCCATTACAGAGTATTGAATAGAGTTCTCATTAGTCATCTCTTTTACATAGAGTAGTTAGTATATATCAATCCCAAACTCCCAATTTATCCCTCCCTCACCTTTCCCTGTTGTAACCATAAGTTTGTTTTCTACATCTGTGACTCTGTTTCTGTTTTGTCAATCAGTTCCTTTGTACCATTTTTTTTACACAACACGTATTTGCGAATAAGTTCTTAGTCACAGATTCTGATGGACATGATTGTTAGGAGGGCACAATTTGTACCCAGCATGTATATGCACAAGTGTGTGGTTTTTCTAGTAATTGGTCACTGACTAGTTGTTTTGATGGGGCTTCTCAGGTGGCTCAGTGGTAAAGATTCCTCCTGCCAATGCAGGAAACTCTTCCATGGATCGAGAAGATCCCCTGGAGGAGAAAATGGCAACCCCCTCCAGTATTCCTGCCTGCAAAATCCCATGGACAGAGAAGCCTGGCGGGCTACTGTCCATGGGGTCACAAAGAGTCAGACATGACTGAGTGACTGAGCACACAGCTTGTTTAGACCCATCACTTGGACCTGGCAAATGATTCGAGTGGTTTAAAAACCATTATTGAGCACTTTTATGAACCAGGAGCTTTCACAGTATCATATGTTTTGCACAACCCTGTGAGATTTGTAATATCCTCCCCTTTTTGTGAAAGAGAAAACAGGTCCACAGAAATGAAGAGATATATTGAAGACACCAAGGCTAATAATATATAATAAATTTAAACCCAAGTGACTCCAAAGTCTAGCATGTGCCACAGCTCCAGGGTCCCAGAAAACTGGTTTCATGGAATGTTGATAGATCTTCCAAAAAATGAAAAGTGTTCCATGGTGAGATAAGTTCTGGAAGAAGTTCCTTCAGGGACTTCCCTTTTGCTCCAGTGGCTAAGACACTGCACTTCCAATGTAGGGGCCTGGATTTCAATCCCTGGTCAGGGAACTCTATCCCGCATGCCACAACTAAGACCTAATGCAGCCAAATAGATAAATATTTTTAAACAAAATGCATCATTAAACATATTTAAGAAAAGAAGTCCCTTCATTGCATGACTGCTCAAGGCCTTTGTGAAGTGAGCGGGCCTCCTCTCCCTAAAGAGACATAAGCCTCATTAATGGAAAGCCATGGCCCACACCCTTCCAGGCAACTCACCCACCTGAGAAGTAAATGCAGTGCCACCTGCTCTGTGGCGTTTGCTGTGCATCAATTAATTAATGATCTGGGCTCCCATGCCGTGGTGACGCATGCATTCAGTCACCCATTCAGCAAACGAAGGCCATTCCAAACCATTCCAAACCCAGGCCAAGGCACAGTGCCAGGCTCTGGGGACATTCTTGGTCAGGAATCATTTGTTTGAAAGGAGCAGGAGCCCATTCAAAGCAGCTTAAGCAAAAAGGACTGCTTTTGGAATGGTTACTGTGGTAATTAATGGAACCCACGGAGCAAACCTGCGTCCGGGTCTCCAAGGCCTGGACCAGAAACATCTCTCTCTGCCCTGTCTTCCCCACCCCCACTCTAGTTCCATGCTCTGTCTCCGCTTCTCTCTGAGACGTTTCTGCCTCCTCCTTTGTTGTTGGTATTTCAAGTTCAACACACACTGCTCATTAATTTGGTCTCTCCCTGTCACTGTTCCAAATAACTGAAAATTCCTGAATGGATGGCATGCGTCTATGGCTGCTCCAGGACGAGGGGCTCCAGGAGAACGTAGGGGGATGAGTAGGGGAAAGAGGTGCTTCTTCTGCATACACTGCTCCCTCTTAGGGGTTCACAGCACTGGGTGAACACTGGGACCAACAGGAAGGCTTTGAAAAACACCAGTGCCTGAAACCTATCCCCTCCCTGTTCCCTGCTCCCACGTTCTGGTTTAATGTGCCTAAAAACGGCTCGAGCATCCATGTCAGCTTAGATTCTCAGGTATCTCTATTGGGAGGCCCAGATCGAGACTCTCTGCTCTACAGCAAGTCCCCTACATACCAACCTTCAAGTTGTGAACTTCCAAAGATGTAAACGTGTGTTCGCATGTCCAGTCACATGAGTGAGTTCACGTGTCTGGTGTACCTTGTCACGTGTGTGCATCCTCTCCAAATGGTTGTGCTTCTGTGCACTTTACTGTCCAGTGCTATGTAGAATACAATAGTGCAGTGTCTTTTTTTGCAAGCCCAGGATGTCTGGAAGCAAGCATAAAAGCAGCGGTGATGTGGTTGGTACTACTTTGCTTTTCAAGGTACTGCATTGTTAAGACTAAAGCTGTTTAATTTTTGTGTTTGTTTTTTATGTATTGCTAGTGGGAAAAGTATTCTACACCTATTACAGTACAGTACTATGTAGCCAATCATGTCAGTTGGGTACTTAGACTTATTTTGTTGGACTCATGAAGAAATTGAACTTACGATCGTGCTCTTGGAACAGGACTTGTATATAGGGGACTTACTGTGATAGGAAAGACAGTAAAAAGTCATTACAAAAGGATAATGGCTTTGATGGAGAAGCATAGGGGCTGGCGCACCAGACAGTCCAGAGGGAGCAGGAAAGAGATCCGTTAAGGCCTGAGGGTGAGAAGTGCCCTCACCTTGCAGAAAGCACTAGTCTTCGCAGGCTTCCACGTTTGTCACTGATTACTACCGTGAGATGGACAGTGTCTGGGTTTACAGTGGAGACAAAGAACATAGGCTGACTTCACAAAGGATAAGTCACTCAGGTAGAGAGTGAAAGGTGGAGAGACCTTGACTTTGCGTGACTGAGACCACTCATGCGTGGTTGACCAGGTGGGTGTCAGAGTCATGCCCACTTGCCAGGAAGCTTCCCAACTGGCTCAGATGGTAAAGAATCCGCCTGCATGCAGAAGACCCAGGTTCAATCCCTGGGTCAGGAAGATCCCCTGGAGAAGGGAATGGCAACCCACTCCAGTATTCTTGCCTGGAGAATCCCATGGGTAAAGGAACCTGGCGGGCCTGCACTCCATGGAGTTGCAGAGTTGGACACGACTGAGTGACTAACACTCTCACTTTCCACTTGCCAGGGGGAGAGGCAGGGGCTGCCCAGAGTCCCTGGTTCTGAGTCGCACAGCCAAGCATGGACCCCACTGTTGGGACTTCTACCTGCTCCACCTTTTGTAGGGTGACCAGGGGTCCTGGTGTGCTCAGGACTATCTTGGTTTTAGCTCCAGAAGTCCGGTGCTCACAGAAGTGCCTCAGTTCAATTCAGTTCAGTCACTCAGTCGTGTCCAACTCTTTGTGACCCCATGGACTGCAGCACGCCAGACATCCCTGTCCATCACCAACTCCCAGAGCTTGCTTAAATTCATGTCCATTGAATCAGTGATGCCATCCAACCATCTCATCCTCTGTTGCTCTGTTGTCCCCTTCTCCTCCTGCCTTTGATCTTTTCCAGCATCAGAGTCTTTTCCAATGAGTCAGTTCTTTGCATCAGGTGGCCAAAATATTGGAGTTTCAGCTTCAGCATCAGTCCTTCCAATGAATATTCAGGACTGATTTCTTTTAGGATGGACTGGTTGGATCTCCTTGCAGTTCAAGGGACTCTCAAGAGTCTTCTCCAACACCATAGCTCAAAAGCATCAATTCTTCAGCACTTAACTTTCTTTATAGTCCAACGCTCACATCCATACATGACTACTGGAAAAGCCATAGCTGTGACTAGACGGACCTTTGTTGGCAAAGTAATATCTCTGCTTTTTACTATGCTGTCTAGGTTGGTCATAGCTTTTCTTTCAAGGAGCAAGCGTCTTTTAATTTCATGGCTGCAGTCACCATCTGCAGTGATTTTGGAGCCCAAGAAAGTAAAGTCTGTCACTGTTTCCATTGTTTCCCCCTGTATTTGTCGTGAAGTGATGGGACTGGGTGCCATGATCTTAGTTTTTTTAATGTTGAGTTTTAAGCCAATTTTTTCACTCTCCTCTTTCACTTTCATCAAGAGGCTGTTTAGTTCCTCTTCACTTTCAGCCATAAGGGTGGTGTCATCTGTGTAACTGAAGTTACTGATATTTCTCCCAGCAATCCTGATTCCAGCTTGTGCTTTGTCCAGCCCAGCATTTTGCATGATGTACTCTGCATATAAGTTAAATAAGCAGGGTGACAATATACAGCCTTTGATGTACTCCCTTCCCAGTTTGGAACCAGTCTGTTGTTCCATGTCTGGTTCCATGTCTGGTTTCTTGACCTGCATACAGATTTCTCGGGAGCCTGGTAAGGTGGCCTGGTATTCCCATCTCTTGAAGAATTTTCCACAGTTTGTTGTGAGGTATAGCCCCAGGCCAACTGGGATGTTTGGTCACCGCATCTGTCAGTGGTTCCCCCATGTTCTGCACACTGTGGAGGTGCGGAAGCCCCCCAGCCAGTTGGGATAGGCAGGAGGCAAGGGGGAGGCCAAGCACAACCAGGGTCGCTGGTCATCCCTAGAAAAGGTGGATATTGATAGCATTTACCCAGAATGCACAGAGACACCCCATCTGCCTTCTGGACTACAAGCCTGTGAGATCCTCAGGCGGTCGCTGGCGGTGGAGCACTCTCTGGTTCTATATGGTAGTTACAGAGCTCCAGGGAGCTGGGCTGGCCAAAACGAGGCTTTGACCCCCAGGATCTGGAACCAAAGCAGGCCAGTGGGTCCCCCATTCCTGCCTAAGCCCAGGCCCCTGTCACAGGTCATAATTCTCTGGCATCTAGAAAGTCTCTCCCCAAACACCCAAACCAACTAGAAAGGAGTTTAGGGAGGGGAGAGTGTGTGGGGGCCCAAGGACATGTGTCTGGGCTTCCCGAACAGGGTAGAGAAAGAAAGAGGAGCCCCTAACCCTGGAAGCAGCCGGTCACCAGCCTGAGCAAGAGGAACCTGAGCAACTCAAGGAAGACAAGGGCCCCATATTTGGGCTGTTTTCTGCAGCTGGTGATGCAGCCGTGGCCAGGTGATCTCACTTGCCCTGTGGACAGAGGCTGGGAGAAGGGGCAGAGGGAATTGGAGGGGTAGAGAGGAGAGAGGCAGCAAGAGAGATACAAGAGGAAAGGGACAGAGAGGTGCAGAGGTTCAAAAGGACCCAAGAGACAGAGAACAATGGAAATAACAAGATTAGGTGACTTTCCTGGTGGTCCAGTGGTTAAGACTCTGCCCTCCAGTGTAGAGGGCCCGGGTTCCATCCCTGGTTAGGGAATTAAGATCCTACATGCCTCATGATGGTTTAGTTGCCAAGTCATGTCTGACTCTTATGACCCCATGGATTGTAGCCCCCCAGGCTCCTCTGTCCACGGGTTTTCCCAGACAAGAATACTGGAGTGGGTTGCCATTTCCTCCTTCAGGGGATTTTCCCAACCCAGGGATTGAACCAGAGTCTCCTGCATCTCTGGCATTGGCAGGCAGGTTCTTTATCACTGAGCCATAGTGCAGCTGAAAAATAAGAACAAAATCAAAGAACCAGAGAGAAGGGGAGATGGTATTTTTCCTGCTCCAAGAACCAAGAGGTAGGCGCCTTGGAGCAGCCAAGCCAAAGGCAGCCCCACTCCCCACTGAGGATGCAGTGATGGGAAACAGCCTCACCATGGGTCCTGAGGGCCATCATCAGGGCAGAGCTTCAGGCTCAGGCATACCAGGCCAGCCACTCTCAACCTGGCATCCTGTCTCTTGTGCACATCCATGGGCAGCCAAGCCCAAGGGTTGGCATCCAGGGATGGGGGTGGGGTGGGGTGATGGAAACCAGCAGAGGATGGGAGGTCAGTCTTGAACATCCTTTGGGGAGGGACCAGCCTGTTTCTTGCTATGCGGCAGTGCATCTACCCACAAGATGGGCAGTTGTTCCTTTGATGTTGCCCTGAGCTGCTGAAGTGGCTCAGGGCTGGACAGTCATCACATTTTTGCTCCCAAGTCCACAGCAACCCATACAGGCCAAGAAGTCACCTATTTTGGGAACTCCCTTGGTGGTCCAGTGGTTAAGACTCCACACTCCCAATGCAAGGGGCCTGAGTTCCATCCGTCATTCAGGGAACTAGATCCCACATGCCACAGCTTAAAAAAAGAAAAAAGATACTGTATGCCACAAGGAAGATTTGGCACAGTCAAATAAATAAATTGTTTAGTATCTGGCCTTCTCTGGTTGCTCAGATGGTAAAGAATTTGCCTACAATGCAGGAGACCTACGTTCGATCACTGGATCGGGAAGACCCCCCTGGAGAAGGGAATGGCAACCCACTTCAGTATTCTTGCCTGGAGAATCCCAAGAATAGAGGGGCCTGGTGGGCTACAGTAAACTACAGTCCATGGGCTTACAGAGAGTTGGACACGACTGAACAACTAACACAACAAAGCATCTAAAACACCCTTCTTTCTTAGCATCGTCCTGGAGCCTCTGGCTCACCCGTCTCTCCGTAGGTGTGGCTTTCGTTCTTTCACAGTGAACTGCACTTCCTCTCTCCGTCTCTGTGCCCCTGTGTGCTTTTCCTTCTGTGTCTCTGTACTTCCCTGCAGCTCTCCCTCGTCCTTTGTCTCCATTTTCCTCATCTCCGAAGTCCCACGTCCAGAGAAGTCTCATTTATTTGGCTGCCTGAAGTCAGGTGGGGTGATGACTCAGAATTGCCACGTGGAAGTTTTACTTTCCCTTAGTGAACACTTTCTGCTAGTCAGTCAGGCAACGTGGCTGTACAGGCCAGCTCTCAGTGGGGAGGTTTACAAGCACAGAGGGAACACTCCAGTCATCTGAAGCGCTTACATTCCAGCCCGGGGCAGCCCTCAGTCCTGGCTCAGCTGGGCCGTTTCCTGGCTGGTGACCTTGGGCAAACCATGGTGCTTGCCTCTGCTTCCCCAGTTAAGTGGAGGTGATCCATTTCACACCTGGGGTTGAGGTGATAGTGTGTGCTGAGAACCTGGCCTGATGCCCAGGGCCTCTGATTTCCCCTTTATCTACGGCCAAGCGCCACCACCACTCCCAGCTGCCAGCACTGCAGGCCCTTTGGTTTCTGCCCTGAAGATGCTCTGCAAGTTCTCCAGAGCTCACCGTGGCATCCGTAGCCAGCTTCCTAGGAGATGCAGTGGCTCTTACCTGCTGTTATGGCCGTATGCACATCCCTCCAGCCAGCGGGCCACTTCACCTGCACTTCTAGCCAGTCGGTTATTCAGGGTCTAGGTGCTATCTCTAAGGATGAGAGATGCAGGATGCTTGTGGGAGAAAGGTCCCAGGACCTGAAATGGAACAGCGGCAATGGGGACAGATGCCAAGCCACACAGTAGTGGGATGGACTGAGGGGTAAACTGGCAGCTCGCGGTGGAGGGGGTGTGAGGGGCTGGGGAAGGGGCCTCTGGGAGCCCTGTCTCTGGTCTGGGGGACAGAGGACTGAATATCAGCACCTGTCAAAAGCCAGAGGACTCTCCTAGAGACTGTCCTATGGAGTGAAGTAAGTCAGGAAGAGAAAAACAAATATCGTATCTTAACGCATATATGTGGAATCTAGAAAAATGGTATTAATGAAGCTATTTGCAGGGCAGAAATAGGTAGATGCAGAGAATGGGCTTGTGGACCCAGGAGGGGACGGACAGGTTAGGACGAATTGAAAGAGTAGCACCGACATATATACACTGCGTGTGTAAGACAGATAGCTAGTGGGAGGCTGCTGCACAGAACAGGGAGCTCAGCCCTGTACTCTCTGATGACCTCGAGGGTGGGCTGGGGTGGGGTGGGAGGGCGGCCCAAGAGGGTGGGGACATATATATAAATAAAGCCGATTCATTTTGTTGTACAACAAAAATTAACACAACATTGTAAAGCAACTATATTCCAATAATAAATAAAGTTTTAGATGTTAAAAAAAGAAAAAACAAAGGCAGATGTTTCTGAAGGCCAGATTCAAGCTGGGGCTGGGGAGGAGGAGGGAGGCGACTTTCCTGGTTTCCTTCCTCACAGTCAGCCGTCCAGCCAAGGTGATGTGGCAGGGGGTTACAGTACGCAGGGTGGCAGGTAGCCATCTGCTTATCCGTGAAGCAAGACTGCTTAGGAAGAAGGTTCTTTTTAAAATTATTTATTATTATTTGGAGGATAATTGCTTTACAATATTGTGTTGGTTTCTACCATACATCAACATGAATCAGCCATAGGTAAACACATGTCCCCTCCCTCTTGAACCTTCCTCCCACCTCCCACCCCATCCCACCCCTCTAGCTTGTCACAGAGCACCGGTTTCGAGCTTCCTGCGTCATACAGCAAATTCCCACCAACTATCTGTTCTACATACGGTAATGCATCTGTTTCAGTATGCATTCATATGCTGCTCTCTCAATTTTTCCCACCCTCTCCTTTCCCTCCTCGTGTCCACAAGTCTGTTCTCTAAGTGTGCGTCTCCACTGCTGACCTGCAGAGAGATTCATTAGTACCATTTTTCTGTATTCCATATATATGCATTAACATATAGTATTTGTTTTCCTCTTTCTGTCTTCACTCTATATAACAGCCTCTAGGTTCATTCACCTCAGTAGAACTGACTCGTGTGTGTTCCTTTTTATGGCTGAGTGATATTCCCTTGTGTACATGTACCACAACTAGAAAGAAGCTTCTGCTGGGAGGGAGGGGCCTCAGCCAAGCCCACCAACTGCTGCAGTTCTGAGTAGCCAGATTCAGGGGCCTCCACCAAGCCCGGCTGGCTCCTCCCCAGGGCGAGCACCTCCAGGTTCCACTACAGCTCTGGGGGGAAGGAAACTACGCCTGCCCTGGGAACTGACCAGGGCCACGGATGAGTCCAGCCATCTCTGACTGTACTGAGTTCCCCTGAGGACTCTCTGAGGACCCAGCAGCCCTGCTGAGCTCATGTGGAGCTGAGAGGGCCTTGTTTTGGAGTTAGGACCCTGAGCCTCCCCTGGCCAGAAGTGCCTTCAGGTAGGGACCTTGCCTTTTCTATCCTTCACCCCAGCATCAAAAGCCCAAGATCTGAGTGGATGGTAGGTGCCCGGGGAAGGTGTTATTCTGGCTTCTTTCCTTTCCAGCTATGTGACCTTGGGCAAGTGGCCTGACTTTTCTGCACCTCACATTTATCTGTGGTCAACAGATCACAAGACCTGTTCCACTTGATGCATTTGGGAATACACAAGATCACAGGGCTCTCAGAGGCCCCTTCCCCAACCCCTTCTACCCCCTCCACTGGCATTTCATCGTATAGCCAGATCTCTGAGCCTGGAGCCTATTATACAGAGTGAAGTTAAGTCAGGCATGTGTGAGCTCTCGACCCCTGGGGATATGGGGAATGTGCTAGCTTGTCGCCCGCAGCTGCATGTGTCACCCGCTGCCTTCTCCAGGGAGGAGGGAGTGCCCACCGGAGCCTTCCCAATTCAGTTACGTGCGGCTGCAGCTGACATTTCATTCTACAGCCAGATCTGTTTCCTAGGAAACGAGTGAGAGACATTGACTGTGCAGTGCACACGCACATGCACACACACACACACCCCGGGCTGCCACCAAGAATGACAATGAACAGAAAGACAGTAATGTCAGCGGAAGCAAAAAAATAAGTTTATGCCCTTGTGCTGTTGCTCCCTGCTGCCCAGACCACACGGTGGCCTGCAGGGCATCATCTGAACAGGCAGGTTTTGGGGGGCCCCCTCTGCACCTCGCAGCCTCTCTCCTCCAAGGGCAGACCCAGGTGGCCTCCACAGGTGGGGTCCCAATTCGTTGCTTGTGCACCTTCTCTTTGACTGAGTCTGCTGCCAGATTCCCTCTCCATCCTGAAACTGGCACCCTAGACTCCTGTCTGCAACCAGAAAGACACGGTCCTCCAGGCACACACAGTCTGCATGTCCACTCCCACCCTTGACTCCCTGACACCTGCCCTTTATCCTGCCAATGCCTCCTCCAGTCTCTTACATTCCACCCTCCTAAGGTGCTCAAGCCAGAAACCTGGGAGTGGTCCTTCCGCTCAGTTCCACCATGCAGGCCCTTCCTCCTGCCCAGCCTCAGCTCTGGTATGCCTTATTCCCACCCCTGGTACATGCCGTGCACTCTAGATGTCCATGCTCCCTCCATGTTCTTCCATTGACAGAAGTAAAATCTGGACAAACACCTCATCCTCTGGGAAGGCCTCCTGCTTTTCCTGGGCTAAATCAGTGGGTGATTTTCCCTCGGCCCTTTTTTCTTACCTCCATGAGGGTGATGATCATTGCACTGCATTAATGATAGCAAGCATGTGGGCTTACTAGATTTCCGGCATTCTAACAGCTTAACAGGTATTCGTTCATAGAATGATATTACACTTGTGTCTATTGTTGGCTCTTTGCTGGCCTGGCAGCTTGGTGAGCAGCCCCCCCATGTGACCCAGCTCTAAGTCGGCCACCAGCTTCCAACATAGAACTGGCTTCTGGTGAGCTCTGCTAGGGTCTGTTTCTTGCTCTAAGGCCAGGACATAGTAGAATACACAGAATGTTTTTGTGGAGTGAATGAAATGAATGCTGCCCTGAGTGGGTACCCAGTTCCCAGAGGGGATGCTCTCTTGGTGTGTTTCCTCTGCCTTTCTCCCAGCATACCTGATGGTTTAAAACCGGCTTTTGTGCAGTCTATTGGCAAAGGGCTCTGTGGGTTTTGCTTCCTTCTTACAAGCAGAACCTAAGCATAGGTTCTGTTACATTGTACAAAGCCTGCCTTAATCAGAGTTTGAAACTGCTAAATAGAATGGCATTCAGATGATCATAGATAATGAGTGCGTGCCTAGCAGATGTGGCAGCAGAGGGTTTTGCAAAGTAGCCAGATGGATGACAGGAGACGCCGCTGATTCCCTGCCCATCACCCTGGTAATTGGGGCTGTCTTCTTTTTCTTTGGGCAGCACTATTTCACAGTTAACTTCAGCCACGAGAACCAGAAAGCCTTGGAGCTGAGGACAGAGGACGCCAAGGACTGTGACGAGTGGGTGGCGGCCATTGCTCATGCCAGGTACGCCTCGGCCGCCCCAAGGTCCAGGCGGGAGACTGGGCCCCGTCCTGGGCAAACTCAAACCCTGGGAGGGGAAGACATGGAGAGGGAGCACATGGAGGGAACATGAAGCTGTAAGAAGGGAAGGGTGTCTTGACAGGTCCACCCTTAGAGACCCGGGGCTCTGATGTGCCTCTCCGGGGTGCACAAGGAACCAAGCGCCCCCGAGGGACAGCAGGGTGGCCTTCTGCCTCCAACCAGATAAGCTTCTTTTATTATCCCAGGAGAACTGAGTCCAATTTGATTGGATTATAGGGTTTTATTACAGGACTTCCCAGGTGGCTCAGACGGTAAAGAAGCCACTCACAGTGCTGGAGACCCGGGTTCAATCCCTGGTTTGGGAAGATCCCCTGGAGAAAGGAATGGCTACCCACTCCAGTATTCTTGCCTAGAGAAATCCATGGACAGAGAAGCCCGGTAGGCTATAGACCATGGGGTCACAAAGAGTCAGACACAACTGAGCGACTAAGCACAAGGTTTTATGGTCACCAAAAGCTAAGACTACCTGAGGTCTAACCCGGATACTGCAGGAATGTGCTGGTCCTGTCTTTTTTCTGGGCCTTGGTCTTCTCTATAGACTGAAATTCTCTGTGCTTGGATGTGCAGATTCTTAGCCAACTCTTCCTCTCCTCCCATCCATGTGTGCCCCTCTCAGGAGGGACTCACTGGGCCAGGTGGGGAGAAGAGCAGAAGGAGAGTGCATGCAACAGAGAAAACAGGGGCTTCAAACTGAATGGAGTCTTCCTAGGTTTGGGGGAAATGATGGGCTTGGGGGCTGGGGTGTGGCCCCAGAGCTAACAATCCCCAGCAGGGCTGAGTACTCTCAGGGAAGATGGACTCCCATCTTCAAACAGTAGACCTTTCTAGCTGAGTGGATAATGCTATGTTTCTGTATCTACTTTTCTACAAAATGTAAGCTCTTGGTAGCAGGGACCAAAGACCTTATACAGACAGTTCAGTTCAGTTCAGTTGCTCAGTCATGTCCGACTCTTTGCGACCCCATGAATCGCAGCACGCCAGGCCTCCCTGTCCATCACAAACTCCCGGAGCTTACTCAAACTCATGCCCATCGAGTCAGTGATGCCATCCATACATCTCATCCTCTGTCGTCCCCTTCTCCTGCCCCCAGTCCCTCCCAGCATCAGGGTCTCTTCCAATGAGTCAACTCTTCGCATGAGGTGGCCAAAGTACTGAAGTTTCAGCTTCAGCATCAGTCCTTCCAATGAACACTCAGGACTGATCTCCTTTAGGATGGACTGGTTGGATCTCCTTGCAGTCCAAGGGACTCTCAAGAGTCTTCTCCAACACCACAGTTCAAAAGCATCAATTTTTCGGTGCTCAGCTTTCTTCGCAGTCCAATTCTCACATCCATACATGACCACTGGAAAAAACATAGCCTTGACCAGATGGACCTTTGTTGGCAAAGTAATGTCTCTGCTTTTTAATATGCTATCTAGGTTGGTCATAACTTTCCTTCCAAGGAGTAAGCATCTTTTAATTTAAAATAGCTGTGAAAGGAAGAGAAGCGAAAAGCAAAGGAGAAAAGGAAAGATATTCCCATTTGAATGCAGAGTTCCAAAGAATAGCAAGGAGAGATAAGAAAGCCTTCCTCAGCGATCAATGCAAGGAAATAGAGGAAAACAATAGAATGGGAAAGACTAGAGATCTCTTCAAGAAAATCGAGATATCAAGGGAACATTTCAGGAAAAGATGGGTTCGATAAAGGACAGAAATGGTATGAACCTAACAGAAGCAGAAGATATTAAGAAGAGGTGGCAAGAATACACAGAAGAACTGTACAAAAAAGATCTTCATGACCCAGATAATCACAATGGTGTGATCACTCGCCTAGAGCCAGACATCCTGGAATGTGAAGTCAAGTGGGCCTTAGAAAGCATCACTACGAACAAAGCTAGTGGATGTGATGGAATTCCAGTTGAGCTATTTCACATCCTGAAAGATGATGCTATGAAAGTGCTGCACTCAATATGCCAGCAAATTTGGAGAACTCAGCAGTGGCCACAGGACTGGAAAAGGTCAGTTTTCATTCCAATCCCTAAGAAAGGCAATGCCAAAGAATGTTCAAACTACCTCACAATTGCACTCATCTCACACGCTAGTAAAGTAATGCTCAAAATTCTCCAAGGCAGGCTTCAGCAATACGTGAACCGTGAACTTCCAGATGTTCAAGCTGGTTTTAGAAAAGGCAGAGGAACCAGAGACCAAATTGCCAACATCTGCTGGATCATCGAAAAAGCAAGAGAGTTCCAGAAAAACATCTATTTCTGCTTTATTGACTACACCAAAGCCTTCAACTGTGTGGATCACAATAAACTGTGGAAAATTCTGAAAGAGATGGGAATGCCAGACCACCTGACCTGCCTCTTGAGAAATATGTATGCAGGTCAGGAAGCAACAGTTACAACTGGGCATGGAACAACAGATTGGTTCCAAATAGGAAAAGGAATACATCAAGGCTGTATATTGTCACTCTGCTTATTTAACTTATATGCAGAGTACATCATGAGAAACGCTGGGCTGGAAGAAGCACAAGCTGGAATCAAGATTGCCGGGTAAAATATCAATAACCTCATATATGCAGATGACACCACCCTTATGGCAGAAAGTGAAGAGGAACTAAAAAGTCTCTTGATGAAAGTGAAAGAGGAGAGTGACAAAGTTGGTTTAAAGCTTAACATTCAGAAAACTAAGATCATGGCATCTGGTCCCATCACCTCATGGGAAATAGATGGGAAGACAGTGGAAACAGTGTCAGACTTTATTTTTTTGGGCTCCAAAATCACTGCAGATGGTGACTGCAACCATGAAATTAAAAGACGCTTACTCCTTGGAAGGAAAGTTACATAGCAAGGGCTCAGCAAATGTTGAGTGCAAGAATGCAAAGATGGATGGACAGAAGTTGGATGTTGAGTGTATATGTGGGTGGTAAATGATGGATAAGTGGATAAATGAATAATAAATGAAAGATGGATAAGTGGTGAAAGTGAAAGTTGCTCACTTTCACTTTCAAAAATTGTGTCCGACTCTTTGCGACCCCATGGAATTCTCCAGGCCAGAATACTAGAGTGGGTAGCTGTTTCCTTCTCCAGGGGATTTTCCCAACCCAGGGAATAAACCCAGGTCTCCCACATTGCCGGCAGATTCTTTACCAGCTGAGCCACCAGGGAAGCCCAGATAAGTGCTAGAAGTATACACAAAGGGGGCTTCCCTGGTGGTTCGGTGGTTAAGAATCCACCTTGAAATGCAGGGGACATGGGTTCGATCCCCAGTTGAGGAACTAAGATCTCACACACAGAGGGGCAACTAAGCCTACGAGCCAAACTAGAGAGTCTGTGTGCCACAATGAAAGATCCTGAATGATTCAACGAAGGGTCCTCCTGCCACAACTAAGACCTGAAGCAGTCAAAGAAATTAAAGAAGAAAAAAAAAGACTGACAGTAGCAAATGTTGAAGAGGGGGTAGGGTAACTATAAATCATGGTGGGAGCATAAAGTGGTTCAACCACTTTGAAAAATTGTTAGGCAGTTCCTTTAAAAGTGAAACATATACCTACTCTGTGACCCAGCAGTTCCACTTCCTAGTATTTATCTCAAGAGAAATAAAAAACATCCACAGAAAGTCTTACATGCAAATTTCCTTAGCAGCTTTATGCACAGTAGCCCCCAAACTAGAAATAGCTGAGGTGTCTATCAACAGGCAGATGTAGGAAAGAACCTTGATGCATCCTTGCGATGGAATACCGTTCAACAATAAAAAGGAACCCACTGCAAATATGTGTAACAAAACAGATAGCCAGGATGCGGAGTAAAAGAGCCAGACACAAGACAGTACATGCTGTCTGATTCCTGTTATCTGAAAGTCTAATAACACAGGCAGAACTAAACTGTGGTGACAGAAATCCAAACAGTAGCTACCTCTGGGGTGTGGATTGATGAGGAGGGGCACAGGGGAATTCTGGGGTGTTGGGGATTTTCTTTATCTCAATCAGGGCATATGCATTTATCCACCTCAATCAAACTGTACATTTACAGTCTGTGCATCCCATTCCCAAATTCTCCTTAAATTTGTTAAACAAATTATGTCTATTAGCATGTTTTAGTTCTCTACTGCTGCAGAACAAATGTTCACACACTTAGTAGCTTAAAACCATACCCATTTCTCGCAGTTCTGTGGTCAGAAGTCTGGACTGAGACTTGGCTGTGGTCTCTGCACAGAGGTCATGGGCTGAAGTCAAGGAGTCAAACTTCTGACCTCGAAGTTCTGGAGATGTCTCTGCTTCCAAGCTCACTCCTATTGTTGGCAAGAGTCAGTTTCTTATAGGACCGCATCCCTGCTGGCCGGTGGTCAGGGAAGGCTCTCAGCTCCATCCTGTAACGCAGCAGTCTGGCGTTCTGTGCCATGTGGTCCCCTCCATCCTTGAGCCAACAGTGATTCACCAAATCCTTCTCCAGCCCCAAATCTCTGACCACTCCTTCTGTGACAGCCAGAGAAAGCTCTCCATTTTAAGAGGTTCATGTGGGGCCTTCTCTAGTGGTCCAGTGGTTAAGACACCACCTTCCAGTGCAAGGGATGTGGGTTTGATTCCTGGTTGGGGAGCTAAGATCCGACATGCCTCAGGGCTGCAACTAGGACCCAGTGCAGCCAAATAAATATTGTACAAATTAGATGAATAAATAAAATAAAGGCTTATGTGATTAGGTAAGGCCCACCTAGAGAATCTTCCTATCTTAAGGTCAGCCCAAAGAGTGGGCGTCCCAGGTGACTCACTGGTAAAGAATCCGCCTGCCAGTACAGGAGACATGGGTTCGATCCCTGGGTCAGGAAGATCCCCTGGAGAAGGAAATGGCAACCCACTCCAGTATTCTTGCCCGGAGAATCCCATGGACAGAGGAGCCTGGCAGGCTATAGTCCATGGGGTAGTAAAGGGTCGGACACAACTGAGTAAGGAACATATTCACAGAGGAGCATCGTCTGATCCTTTTCTGAGGGAAAGTTTTATTTTCAAAGAGGATGGGAAGAGAGGTTGGAAGAAGAAAAAGGAGAGACCAGAAGTCTCAAACCAATTCTGATTCAACTCTTGCCAAGGCCACACTCGACTCGGACACAGGCTTTTTTGCTTTGGGCCAGCACATTTAAGGGGAAGATAAAAACTAGCTGCTGAGGCTACAGTTAGGTTGTCTAAGAGATGTGGGCCTTTTGGCCCATGAGATACCTGCAGAGAGACAGTGAGCTGTCCCCGACTGGTGTCAACCCAGAAGTCATGGCCACCCAGAAGCTCTTCAGGTCAGATACTATGCGGATGGCCAACCGTAGCACAGACTGAAGGACTGAGAGAAGCCATCAGGGTCCAGTCTGACACCGAGTGTGCAGGTCTAGATGTGTTTTCAGAGGCATCTTTAATTTGTGGAGCAGGTTGGCTGGCCATAAGTCTTCCATGGTGGCCTGGCAGGCTACAGTCTTTGGGACCACAAAAAAAGTCAGAGACAACTGAGCGACTAACACTTTCACTTTGACATAACATAGTAGAAGGTATGTACAAGAAGGTATGTACAAAAATAAGCACATAGTATAGGAACAGTTATAGAGACACCATGTACTCTGCCACTGTATGCATAGTAGTCTAGTATATGGGATGCCTTTGGGCTATGTGTCTGTACAGCAATGTGTAAAATGTAACACCAAGTGTGGCTTATGGTCTGGAGCTCAGTAAGGAGAACTGGATGGAAACTGGACGGCCACGTGGAGAGCACAGACCTGACTCTTCAGGAACTGTGGTGCGATTACAGCTCCAGCTTCAACGCTCAGTGACTGACTGTCATTCAGGGGGGCAAGTCACTTCCCCTCTCTGGGCCTCAGTTTCTTTGTTTATAAAAGGAGACAGTTGGCCTTTTGTGATTCCTGAGTGTCCTTCCAGCTCTGAGAGTCTGTGAGTCTATAAAGACAGGGCTGCACAGAGGTGCAGATGGGCCTAGCGTGTGTCGTACAGAGTCAAGGAAGTCAGAAAGAGAAAAACAAATTTCATATAGTATCACTTATATGTGGAATCTGGAAAAATGGTACAGATGAACTTATCTGCAATGCAGAAATAGAGTCACAGATATAGAAAACACACTTACGGACACCAAAGGGGCAAGAGCAGGGGGAGAAATCGGGAGATTGGGATCGACATATATACACTACTATGTATGAGACAGATGACTAACGAGAACCTGCCATACCGCACAGGGAACTCTACTCAGTGCTCTGCGGTGACCTAGAAGGGAAGGAGCTCCAAAGAAGAGGGGATATATGTACACATATAGATGGATCACTTTGCTTATAGCAGAAACTAACACAACATGGTAAATTTATGCTCCAATAAATCGTGTTTTTAGAACAGGAAACTGGGGGAGGAGGAGGCAAGGGAGGCAGGCAGAGAAGACAGGGGAAGGGGAGAAAGGGAGGCAAAAACAGACCAAACTGTCCTGCCAGTAAGACTCCAGATCCCAGTTTTGAAGCACCACTAAGAACAAACTGATGAAGGCTCTGAATTTTCACACTGGTGGAGCAAGGAGGAGAGACCAGTGGTGTGAAAACGGACTCCTTCCTGCTCTCGACTGCATCTCCTTTGCAAATCAAGATAATTAAGCCTCTTGGGAAGTTGGGAAAACATTAACACCTGATACTCTAGTTTAAATTCATTATAAGAAATGTATCAAAGCCTTATTTTAACCAAAGAGTTCTCTCTTGTAGCTTGTCGTTTACCTCTAGAAGGGGATGGAGGAGCAAGCATGGAGGTTTGATTTGAGGATCAGGTGTTTTCCTCCAGGTACAGGCTCCAGGTCCTCTGCCCACCCTCTGCCCCTGCCACCCCCCTAAGGAGAAGCTGCCAGCTCTTTCCACCACCCCTCCATGCCCCTTCAGAGCACCACTGGGCAGAGCCTCCTTCTCTGACACCATCAAGGGACCAGTCTCCCCTGCCCACCGCCTCCATCACATAGCCCCTCTCCTAGAGCAAAGCTGTTTCCCTGCCCTCAGCCTCCTGGGATCCTCATCTCCATCCTGGGGGCTTGTAGGGAAGCAATTATTGTCCCATTTTGCCATGAGGGTCTCCCCCATAGTTCCCTGGGACTTAAAGAACTTGTGTGAAGCAGCTTCTGAGTTTGTGACAAAAGCCACTGTCTCTAAGCTGGCTCTCCACTGGCCAGCTGCATCCAGGGAACCTGGAAGGTCATGTCAGTAGATTCCAGACTGAACAGTGTCCCCTCAATTTAAGCAGGAGGTCATTGGTGACCCCAGAGAGGCAGCCGCTCCTGTGGGTACAGTGTCCTACCTGCCCTTTCCCTCTGTCCACAGCTATCGGACCCTGGCCACGGAGCACGAGGCGCTGATGCAAAAATACCTGCACCTGCTGCAGATCGTGGAGACTGAGAAGACGGTGGCCAAGCAGCTGCGGCAGCAGATCGAGGACGGGGAGGTGGAGATCGAGCGACTGAAGGCAGAGGTGACCACAACCCCGGGAGCAGAGGAGGCTGCCCAGGGATCCCGGCCTCCAGCCTCACAACCGGGCTCCCCAGGTTCAGGGAGACACAGGGTGGGCAGGAGGGACCCACTCCCAGCCACAGCTGTGCCAGCCCCAAACTTAAAAGGTTGGGTGGTCAGATCTGAGTTCAAAGCCCACCTCTGCCTTATAACAGCTGCAACCTGAAGCAAGTCCCCCAGTCTCTCTGCACCTCTGTCTATGTTGTTGTTTAGTCGCTAAGTCATGTCCAACTCTTTGCTACCCCATGGACTGCAGTACACCTAGCTTCCTTGTCCTTCACTATCTCCCGGGGTTTGCTCAAACTCTTGTCCTTTGAATCGATGTTGCTATCCAATGATCTCATCCTCTGTCATCCACTTCTCCTCCTGCCCTCAATCTTTCCCAGCATCAGGATCTTTTCCAGTGAGTTAGCTCTTTACATCAGGTGGCCAAAGCATTGGAATTTCAGCTTCAGCATCAGTCCTTCCAATGAATATTCAGGGTTGATTTCCTTTAGGATTGACTGGTTTGATCTCCTTACTGCCCAAGAGACTCTCAAGAGTCTTCTCCAGCACCACAGTTCGAAAGCATCAATTCTTTGGTGCTCAACCTTCTTTCTGAAAACAGGCTTTTTATCGTTAGCTGACAAGGTTGTGAAGATCAAGTGAGGTTACTGATTGGCAAGCTCCTGGTTACTCTGCTGACAACCACATGGACTAAGGGGGCGAGTGTGGGGCCAGAGTGTGGCTGGTAAGTCCTCAGAGTGTGGGCTGAGGCTCAGCTCCAAGACGGTCCCTTCCTTCTGCCTGCTATGGCCGTCTGGAGACTGGTTAAGTCTTCTAGAACTTCTAGAACTAGTCTTCTAGCCTTGCTAGGTTAAGTCTTCTAGACCTTCACTACTCAAAGTGTGATATGGCCCATCAGAAATGCAGAACTTGGGGTCCCACTTAGATATGCCGAGTCAGAACCTGCACTTTAACAGCATCCCAGCAATTCTCCTTTACCTGAGAGATGCTGACTCTCAGCCCTTAGATGCCCCTCGCCAGCTGTTCTTCGCCTCCACACAATGATCTGATCACCTCTCACTGCCTCATCTCACCAGGAGGTCACAATGTGTGTTTTAATTGCTCAGTCATGTCTGATTCTTTGTGATCCCCATGGATTGTAGCCCACCAAGCTTCTCTGTCCATGGGATTCTCCAGGCAAGAATACTGGAGTGGGTTGCCGTTCCCTTCTCCAGGGTATCCTCCTGACCCAAGGATCGAACCCCAGTCTTCCACATTGTGGGCAGATTCATTACCATCTGAGCCACCAGGGAAGCCCCCCAGAATGCAGGGGCATCAATTCTTCAGAGCTCAGCCTTTTTTATTGTCCAGCTCTCACATCCATACATGACTACTGGAAAAAAAAGTCATAGTTTTGACTATATGGACCTTTGTAGGCGACAGTCCATAGGGTCCCATAGAGTTGGACAAGACTGAGTGACTAAGCACACATGCACAGGGAACTAGATCCCACATGTAACTGCTGCTGCTGCTGCTAGGTCACGTCAGTCGTGTCCGACTCTGTGCGACCCCATAGACTAGACAAGATCAAAAAATTTAAGGAAGGAAAAAAAAAGGGAGGAAGAACTGAACTGTGTGGCAGCTATCTGAAAAGCAAGAACTACAAAGGTCTTTAGTAAAAACTTGGTGGGTAACAAACAGGAAAACACCTGGGTTAATTCCACCATAAATAACTGCTCTGACTAAATGCATTCTGGACTAAAGACACTGCCTCTTGAGGCGGGAGCAGGATGGGGCAGAAGTCGATGCACCGTGTCTCAAAGTTGGTGTGGCAAGCGGGGTTTTGCTCTGATGGATCAAGGAAGCCAGACCACCGGTGGCGAGTGGGCAGGATCCAGCAGAGACACCTGGCTTTGAGCCTGGTCAGGCAGCCGAAGCTAGACTCTAGCCGGTGAGTTGGGCATGAGCCAAAGTCCCCACCCTGCATGGCCTTCATCAACAAGGGTCAACTGAGCAGACCCTGGATGTCTAGCAAGCAAACCAAGGTCCAAAGCATAGCCATCTCCAGAAGAGACCTGCCAGGGTCAGAGAAAGGCTGCCTCCATGGGCTCACCTGACCCTCGTTCCAGGCAGAGATGGGCCACAGCCCAGGACTTGTGCGGGGTCCCAGGCTTGCAACTCCCTCACTAGAGCTTTGCCTCCCACCCTGGACCTGATGATCCTTGAACACAGGCTCCAAGACTGCCAGTGCTACTGTGCATGCAGCATAGCGCCTGACCTAATTGCATCTATTTTTTGCCCCAGTCCCTGCTGAGTGGATGTCCTGGAATGCCTCTTTCTGAGACAAGTGCCAGGTTTAAATACAGGACGGACACACACACACACATATAGCACACACACACACACACACACACACAACCCACCATGCTAAAAAAAAAAAAATGGTTCCACGTGCAAAGCTCAAAAGTGGCAAAGAAAGCAGAAGGTGATAATAATCAGGTCGAATGTGGGCATTGACTGGGCATTCCTGCATCTCTCAGCTCTCTAAGAGCCTGCCTGTGCGTCTGTGTGTTCGCATTTGTTCCTCAGCCCTTTAAAATACAGATCAAAGAACCAGCCTTTATTTCACTGTGCAGATGTTCCCAGAGAATCGAAAGAAAAGGTGGGGGGTGGGGGAGAAAGAAGAAAAGCCTGTGTCGGCGCTGAATATGTCTCAGTTAGATATTTTCAGCCGCTCTTCAAGCATAGGCCAGGGTAATTTTAGCAACCCGCGAGTGGAGAGCGGGTAACTGTTCCATTTTGCTTTCAGAGTGCTCAATTCGCTCAATTGTGAGAGCCCATTCATTCTGCAGTTTAGCAAGTGGCCTTGAGGGGACAAAGCCACGTGCTCTGAAGAGGAGCAGAGGCTTTGTGGCAGTGTTTGTGGAGTCCCCTGGGCTGTGTGGGGCTCGGTGACTGTGGTGTTTTCCTGTGGTTGAGGTTTTTGTCGCTGCTGTGGTTCTGACCCTTCTCTAATTGACTTATTTCTGTAGCCAATGAATATCTTTCAGGTGCCAGCCCCATGCTAGGCACCCAGAACCCATGAATGAATGAAACGGTGTGGTCCTTCCCCCATAGATACCATAGTTGTGATGGAATACACAGGCAATATCAGCATTTTCGGGCTTCCCAGGTGGCACTAGTGATAAAGAATCAGCCTGCCACTGCAGGAAACCAAGAGACACGGGTTCAGTCCCTTGGCTGGGAAGATTCCCTGGAGAAGGAAATGGCAACCCACTCCCGTATTCTTGCCTGGAGAATCCTACTGACAGAGGAGCTTGGCGGGATACAGTCCATAGAGTTGCAAAGGGTCAGACAAGACTGAAGCGACTTAGTATGCATGCATGCCAGCGTTTTCACTGGAAAGTCCACAGCCCTGGGAGCCCTGGTGAGGGATCCCCAGCAGAAACTTGCGGACTCCGGGGTGGCGTGATGGAGTCCCACCAGGGAGGCTGCACCACTGGCCTGTCCACCTGCGGGATGCCTGAGGCCCCCGGCCACAGTGTGGCTTAAGGCGCCTCTTCTCCTGGGCGCCACCCTGCTGGCTTTATTCTTGCAGCTGGGCAGACCTGTCTGATCCCAAATCTGGCAAATATAGATTCTTAGATCAGCTCCAACGCTCGTTTAAAGGGCTGCTCCATTTTTCTAGGCCAGCAGTTCCCAGGCTGTGTTCCAAAGAGAGCTCCAAGTCAGAGAAGTCCTTCAGGGTTGTCCCGGGAGGGGACAGCCAAGCCAGCAGCGCTTCCAACTGAAGTCCTGCTGGGGTTCCAGGACAGTTTTGTTTGAAAAGACAAAGTGACTACCCAAGTGTCCATTGATGGATGAATGGATCGCAAAATAGGGTTTGTACATACAATGGATGTCCTCCCTGGTGGCTCAGCGGTAAAGAATCTGCCTGCCAGTGCTTGAGAACAGTTTGCTCCCTGGGTCAGGAAGATCCCCTGGAGAAGGAAATGGCAACCCACTCCAGTATTCTTGCCTAGAAAATCCCATGGACAGAGGAGCCTGGCAGACTACGGTCCATGGAGTTGCAAAGAGCTGGACACTACTGAGCAACTAAACAACAATACAGTGGATATTACTCAACCTCACAAAGGAAGGGAAGTCTGACACCTGGTATGACATAGGTGAACCTTATGCTGGTGAAATAAGGCAGACACAGGTAGACAAATACTGTCTGATTCCACTTAGGCAAGGTACCTAGAGACATCAGATTCACAGAAAGTAGAATGGTGGGTGCCAGGGACTGGGGAGTTAGTGTTTAAATGGGGACAGAGTTGGGG
This sequence comes from Muntiacus reevesi, assembly GCF_963930625.1. NCBI lineage: Eukaryota > Metazoa > Chordata > Mammalia > Artiodactyla > Cervidae > Muntiacus > Muntiacus reevesi. The sequence goes on along the minus strand of NC_089263.1, from coordinate 23,623,745 downwards.
AGGATGAGAAAGTTCTGGAGACAGATGGTGCAGATGGTTGCACAGCAGTGTAAATGAACTTGATGCTACTGAGCTGTGCACTTAAAACCGGTTAAAACAGTAAATTTTATGTTATGTCTATTTTACCACAATAGAAATTTGAAGATAAAGGGACTGAAGGTTTAGGAAGTAAGGAAGATGATCACAGATTTGGACCAAAGCTCCCAGATTACAAAGGGATTGCCTGCAGCCCTGAGGGTGCCCCGCCCAGGGTCACTCAGAGTCAGATCCCAGCTGCCCTGGACCCGGGTGGACAGGCACCAGGAGCAGTGCTCACTCACAGATGTCCGGCTTGTAACCTCGGGCGGACAGGAGCTGCAGTACCTCCGTCCTCATGGAGTGCCTGGGAGCGCACTTGCCCACCACACCGCGCCTGGTGGTGCCTGGAGGAGTGGGACTTCCGCCGCTGCCGCAGCCCCCCTACCCCCAGCAGCTGACCCATGTTTCTGTTGCAGATCGCATCTCTGCTCAAGGACAATGAGCGCATCCAGTCCACCCAGACCGTCACCCCCAACGACGAAGACAGTGACATCAAAAAAATCAAGAAGGTCTGTGCCGTCCCTCAGGGCTGGCAAAGCTGCCTTGGTCCTCTTTAGAGAGCCCCACCCCCAGCACAGCCCCATGTCCATAGTATCCCGCTGCTGTCCCCCTGCTCCCAGTGTGTCCTTCCACTTCCACTCCAAAGGCAGAACCAATAGCCCCTCACGTCTGACCAGCACCTCATCGAGCCATTTCTTCGGGCTGTCTCTGTGAGGTAGGGTAGTTCAGCCCATTTGGTAGATAAGAAAACCCAGGCCTCAAAAGATGAAAGAGTGGATTGAGCCAGCGCAGGAACCCAGGCTATGAGACTCATAGCTGAGAGCTTTCCTCATGACCCTGGGCAGCCTCAGGGAGACCCCAGGCCGCTCTTCCATCCTCCCAACCTTTCGTGCCTGCCCGCCCCCCTCACCCCAACCACTGTCCTACAAACACTGCCTCTCCCAACTGTGCCCTTTGGTGTCCAGCAGAGGTCAGCATGGCAACTGACCTCTGTGACACACCAGGGTTGGCCCAGCTGGTTTTACTCTGTTGGAGTCCAGGAGGGGTGGACATCTCAGGAGGTACCAGAAAGCTGCCCAGTGGCAGGGATACTGACCAGCACCGTGGACCACCCTGTGGAGGGGAAGAACATGGTCTGTGTTTGCAGCTGGCCAGACTTGAAGCAGGGGAGCCTGACTCACCCTAAGAAAAACAAGCGAAACCAGAAAACCCTCCTTGTTAAGAGCATAAAAGAACTCCAGCACCATCCAGACCAGAAGCTGCAAACCGGCTTCCCACAGGCCAAGTTCAGCCTCCCAGCGTGTTTGGGGTTTTTAGCCCATACGGTGTCTTTTTTTCCCCCCTTTTAATGTGTTGCCAGTGCTATAAACGCTAAACATTTCACATTAAAAAAAAAAGTCTATATTTCTGGTTTCTCAGAAATAGAAAAAGCTAACATCCATTACGCACTTTCTATGTGCCAGACACTATTCTAGGAGATGTATGCAGATTAATCTCTTCCGAACTGAGAGTCCTCTGGAGTTTGATTATTATCTGCATTTCACAGATGAGGGTACAGAAGCCCATAAGGGCAAAACGACTTGTTCAGGTCACACAGCCAGGTATTGGCAAAGTGACATTTAAACCCCAGTTGCTGAGCTCCAAAGCCCACATCCTCAGTCACTGGGACACACCATCCCTTGGAAAAGCAGGAGGTCTTGCAGCCCCGGGCCCGCCTCCTGCACACAATGTCTGCTGGCTCTAGGCCAGGTGCCTGCCCACCTATGATCCATAGGACCCCCTGGACATTAGACTTGCCACCAGGGGTCTGAACCAAGCCCTACCCACACAGGGATGTGCAGACCTGCCTTCTCTTCCATGGCCCCACTGGACTTCCCGGCCCATTTTGAAAGCCATTCTGGTGGGAACACTTGGTTAAGTCCCAGCTGAAATGCACTGTCCTCCTTTTATTGTCACCCTCCTGGGGCCTCTGAGCGAGGCTTCCTATCTTCAGAGAGAGCTACTGTGACAAGGTCAGACTGCTCCTCCCCAGGGCAGTCGGCCCTGGCCACAGGTCTGCACTCAGAAGGCCACACTTGCTGTTCATGGTGAGTGCCCTTTTCAGCTGATAGTGCTTTGATGAGCGCCTCAACAGGCATCCCCTGGATCCCCAGGATCCCCCCTCCGACCCAGCACCATGCAGCACCCTTGTTCCTGGGGCCCTGGTCCCTCCCCGTGCAGCCCCTGAGCTTGCCCACAGCTCAGCAGCAGGAATGGTGAGAAGCCTTGATTGGAAGCATGCAGATCTTCACACAGTCCTCTGAGTCTAGGAATCAAAGCCCTTCCCAAGTTATCACCAAAATGAGGCCAAGCCAAGCAGCCCAACTCGAGTGACCATGTTCTTTTCTCCCCACGGAAGCAGGGGAGAGCCTCTGGCGGCGGCCGATGAAGTCCAAGCATGAGATGAACTCATCTGCCATGTTCAGTTCAATGTGATAATCGCCCTCTGACCAGACAAGCTTAAATGGAAACTTCTGGGCTCTCAGACCAGTCATTAGATGAGAAGTGTGAGCTCCACCCAGCACAGCCTGGCAGCTCTCTCTTCTCGCGGCCCCTCCCATGGTGGGGACTTGGAGCCGCGTTTTCCCTCTGTCTGGGGATGCTACCAGAGCAACCTGGGGACCTGGTTTGAACACAGAGGTCTGGGGTGGGGCCTGGGGTTGGCATTTTTAACAGAATCTCAGGAGATGCAGCGTAGGCTGATGGGCGGCTCTCCTGCCGGTCTCGGGGCCCAGGTGCAGAGCTTCCTGCGGGGCTGGCTGTGCCGGCGCAAGTGGAAGACCATCATCCAGGACTACATCCGGTCGCCGCACGCGGACAGCATGCGCAAGAGGAACCAGGTGGTGTTCAGCATGCTGGAGGCCGAGGCCGAGTACGTGCAGCAGCTGCACATCCTGGTGAACAACTTCCTGCGCCCGCTGCGGATGGCCGCCAGCTCCAAGAAGCCCCCCATCACGCACGACGACGTCAGCAGCATCTTCCTGAACAGGTGAGCACCTGAACCTCAGTCCCTGCCTGCACCCACCCCCACCACCACCACCACCGCTGCCTCAGAGCGCTTGGCCAAGGTGGGAGGAGGGAGCCTGGCCAGCAATGAACTTGACCACAAGCTCTCCTCTAGTTCCCGCCAAGTGTGGAGGAGGAAGGTGGCCACCCAAGGTCTCAGGCCTAGAAGCCAGTGTTCTGACCCTGACGGGCAGGATACAGATAGAGGCCCACAGAGTAGATGTCTGAACTCAGGGGTTCAGCTGAGGCAATGTCGGGAGACGTTTTTGCTTGTCAGAACTTGGTGAGGGGGTTAGGGGAAGAGTTTGCAAGTAGCATCTAGTGGGTAGAGGTCAGAGATGATGCTCAACATCCTACAGTGCACAGAGCAGTCCCCCCCACCCCAGCAAAGAATTATTCCACCAAAAATAATCGTGCCAATACCCTGGTGGTCCAGTGGTTAAGACGCCAAGCTCCCACTGCAGGGGTGCAGGTTTGATCCCCAGTCAGGGAGCTAAGATCCTATGCACCAGAAAAAAATCAATCAATAAAAATAATCAAGCCAAGGTTGAGAAACCCTGGATTAAATGTTTCCTGTATTGAGAGGCGGGTTCATTACCACTGGCACCACGTGAGACGAGTTGAATTACATGTTTACAAATTATAAATCAAGCTACAAAAAACCAAGTGTGTTGCATCCCTCTACCTTAATATCATCGTCATAATGATCAAGAAACAGGCCTAAATTTTTAGAATTCTCAGGCTCGTTAGAGTTCAGCTCTGTACCATGTTACCCACACACCATATGAAAGTGGTTACTTTTCCCAAATGGTGACCCTGGGCATTTGTGTGGGTTTGGCAGTGCCTCAATAGGCTGAGCTGACGGTTGCCCTTCTGCTGTCCACCTCTTTTGAAAAGGAAAGTCTTAGGAAGTGGTTTAAAGGAGCTTTGTGGTAGCCAATAAAATGGAGTAAACTAGGTAAAAGCAACAAACATAAAAACATCAACAGAGTGCTATTTCCAAACGATTCTCATCTAGGAATTAAAGTAAATCATATGTGCTTCAGGTTATTCATTCAGCTGCACTTCCTTTAGCATAGTCATCGTTCAGTCACTTCACCAGTTCCAACTGTCTCATCCAGGTATTATGCAGAGATGTTTGGGACACGGGGTCACCTCCCCTGGGCCCTGCTCTGCCCCTTTACCTGCCAGGGTGCTGTAGCAAGTTTAAGGATTTGTGTGTCAACCGGGAGGAGATGGGGGAGCCAGTGGACACGGGTCTGATTCTGAGGGGTTGAGGTGAGATGCTGAAGGTGGCTGGGAGAAGGACCAGGCTGACATCATGGATGTGGAGGAGATGTCAGAGTACAGGGACATTGTGGAGGTGGGAGCAGAGGAGGGGAGCAGCTTCTAGCCTCAGAAAACCTTGTAGAAACTGAATCACTGGGCCTTACAAAGTTGCTTTATTTTAATGTATTTATTTGGCTGTTCCAGGTCTTAGTTGTAGCATGTGGGATCTTCCTTGTGACATTCAGGCTCCTAGTTGCAGCATGTGGGCTCTAATTCCCCGACCAGGGATCCAACCTGGGCCCCTGAATTGGGAGTGCAAAATCTTAGCCACTGGACCAGTTGGGAAGTCCTGAGCATGACTGCCTTCTTATCGTTCACACCTCACTACATGATCCACTGTGTGCACAGGACAGTATAAGGATCACTGTCTTAAACACTTTGCTTTTTGTGAGCAGAGACCAGCTTAATTGATTTTTTTCTTGAAAAAATAGCAGCACTGCACAGCTTCTGTGCATGACTGAATGTTCTGGACTGCCCTCACCTCATTAAGCTTTGCAGGGCCAGCTTCATGCCAGGCTTTCTGAGCACTTGGCCCAGTGATTTCCAATCCTGGGAGATGCCCCATCAGGCTGGCACCAGAGCTCAGAGAGGTGATGGATGGGATGTGCTCGGGGTTCCAGTGGGCTGTGATTTTAATCCAGTTCCGTTTTACATCAAGGCCTTTGCTTGCCCCTGCTGCCCTATTAAATGATGGGCTGGATCTTCGCTTACCCCCATCCTCCTTTTCCCCAACACGTGCTCATCACAACCCAGGTCTTGGAACGCAGTGCCCCCACCCACTTCTGCGCTATTGAGAACTTTCTGTTGTGGGTTAGCCCAGCCTCCCCTCTTGCTGGGGAAGTGCCTCCCCTCTTTCTGGGGAAGTGCTGTGAATCTCTGGGGTCTCCCTGCCTTGGACCACAACACAGAGGTCCGTGTGTACCACAGGCCAAGGGCAGAGGCTGCCAGCCCTCTCACTAGAAGGCATTTCTACATGTGACTTCCCCCTGGGTTTGCTTTTAGATCAAAATGAATTCAGTGATTCAGCCACACTAGAAACCTGATGCTACTTTGGTGATTTCATTTGCCGGAGCTCCTTAAAAGAAGTCCTTGAGAAGAAAGAGGCCTCTCTCCAGGCTGGCAGATTCCTAGAGGGTGCTACGGAGCTGGGGAGGGGGTTAATTGTGTGTTTCTACAATAGTGGAGGGTGGAGAGGAGGGGAGGAGCAATCTTGGAAGTAAACACCTGCAGCAGGTTTTGTTTACCCAAGACAATGAGCGCAGAGACTTGGACTGTTTCCCTTTAATAAAAACATTGCCTGGCGACATGTGCTGGGAACCACAGGCATGGCCCCGTGATGAGAGCATCCCGCCCGGGTGACAGATGGTTGGTACCTTGATGCCGCTCTGATTGATCAGGAGTGGCTGGCAGTCCCGGGCTGAGAAGGATTGTGAGGCTCCGTGGGGGAGTGTGCTGCCATCCATTTGTCATGTCTGCATGGGCTGGGGAGTGAGGAGGGACGGGTAGAGGGCAGGGCAAGAGTGAAGAGGCCTGCCGCCCTCTGCCCTGGGCCCTCCTCCGGCCCCAGATTTGAGAACGGCTTGGGTGAGTCACACTCCTTTCTGGGCTCAAGAAGGGGACCAGAAAAAATGAGTGCTTCCCAAGTAGACAGGTCACTTCCTCTCCCTCAAATTCTCCCCACCCTACTGTCCTCTCTGTTTTCCTTATGACAACTCTCTGCTACTCTTCCTTCATGTTTTTCTTGGATGTCTCCGACCACCCCATGCCCCTTGTCGCCATTGGCTTCTCTTCCCTGGTTGTGTGCTTCCAGGGCCCCCTTTTGTAGCATTCATCACACTTAAACAATGGTTTCTTTTGTGTAGATTCCCTACTGCACTCTAAGTGAGCTGTGGGGAGGGATAGGGCCGGAGAATACAGTTGCCCTAGCAGTGCTCTGCACAATTCAGGGACAACATTCACATAAACTAGGTCTCGGCAGAGTTCTGTCAAGGGCCAGATGGTGAATATTTTAGATCTTGAGGGCCAGAGGGTGTCAGAAGCAGGTGGACTTAGGCAATCCTAATGATCGGTTGAATGAGTGCGGCTATGTTACAATAAACTGATGGATGCTAAAATGGTAATTCTATGTAATTTTTACTTACCATAAAATACACTTGATTTTTTTCAACCATTTAAAATTATAAAAATCCTTCTAAACGTGCAGGCTGTACAAAAACATAAAGTGGGCCGGCATTCTGGATGGCAAGATTCCATGTCATAAATATGTCATTTCACCCAAAACATGCTATGAAGTTAATATAATTGCAATTGAAGTTCAGCCTAGCAGAGTGATTTTAAAGTCCATCTGAAGGAATAAATACATGTAAATTGATAATCATGTTCTGAAAAAAGAACAATGAAAGTAACATTTCCTACATTAATTAAAATATATTGTAGGCTTATAAATATATTAAAAGTAACAAAAACAGCCTGACACTATTGCCAGAACAGACCAATAGACCATCAAAGTAAAATAGAAAGTTCAGAAACAGACATACCCATGTTTTAGAATTTAGTGACAATAAAGTCAGCTTTGAAAAGCAGGGGAAACAGCTGGAGTGTTGGATAAATAAAATGGGGCAGTTGGCTAAACAAACTGAGAGAAAGATTACATTTATATCTTTTATTCACAAGCTACACCAAAGTAAACTGGAGTTAAGTATTTTTTAAATTATTTATTTATTTTGGCTGCACTAGGTCTTCATTGCTTCGTGGGCTTTCTCTAGTTGCAGCGAGTGGGGGCTACTCTCTAGTTGTGGTGCTTAGGCTTCTCTTGCGGTGGCTTCTCTTGAGGCTCCTGGTCTCTAGAGCACAGGCTCAGTAGTTGTGGCACATGGGTTTAGTTGCTGTGAAGCATGTGGAATCTTCCAGACCAAGGATCTAACCTGTGTCCCCTGCATGGCAGGTAGATTCTTAACCACTGGACCACAAAGGAAGTCCCCTAGTTAAGTAGTTATATGTAAAAAATAAAATTATAGATGAGTGTGTATGCAGTCTAGGAAAAGACATGCTCAAAGCAGAAAAAAAAAAAAGAAAGAAAATGGTACACCCCACGGCAAAGTAGAAAAACTTTAAAAAAACACAGAATCAATGGAAAATAGCTGGAAAAAAAAAAAGTCTGCAATGTAGATGTTCGATTGTACACTTAACATGAAGAGTTAGTTTAAATTAATAAAACTGAAAATAGTAAATGGACAGGACTTGGCAGTTCTCAAAAGAAGATGTTCAAACGACCAATACAAAGGAAAATGGAGCCTTCATCAACTGTATTTTTATAGTCCCGGCTTATGATGTTCCTACTGTGCTACTATACCAGTCCGTGCCCTGTTGGAATCTAAGAGGGTGGGTTTCCTCCCTGGTGTTTCCAGCAGCCATATAAGGGGACTCCCTGGGAGTGGGGCCCTGAGTCTTGCTGTCAGTGCTTGGGGTCATTCGTCACCTCCTGGCTCCTCAGGAACCCCTGATAGTCTTTCTACCTCCACCCTCCCCCACCTCAGGGCCCACGTTCACCCTTCTGTGCACTACCATGCACCCCGGACTCGTCTCATTTGAATTTTCCAAAGGCTCTTCCCATGTGGATGACTAAAGCTCTTCAGATTGGCATGGTGCCTATTTATCAGTTCAATAACTAGTTCAGGGGCCATGGACAGGCAGAACCAGCCTGGTCACAGGTGCATCTGTTGCAGACTCACTGCCTGAAAACTGAAGGTGACTTCAGCCATCAAAGGGGAACCCTAGTCCAGAAATCACCGTGTCACCACCCCTGGAGGCCTGTTCTCTTGGGACTTAAGGGAAATGATAGTTAATTCATGGTAATGACTGAACCACACTCAGGAATGAGAACTCGGAATGTTTCCACGACTTTGTTGTTCAGTAGCTCGGTTGTGTCTGACTCTTTACGACCCCCGTGTACTGCAGCACACCAGGCTTCCCTACCCTCTACTACCTCCAGGAACTTGCTCAAACTCATGTCCATTGAGTCAGTGATACCATCCAACCATCTCATCCTCTATCATCCACTTCTACTTTTGCCTTCAATCTTTCCCAGCATCAGGATTTTTTCCAATGATACCTGTTAAAGGCCCCCCTGGCCCCAGCCCTTCCCTTCTGAACATCCTGGGGGTGTGATCAGTACAGACTTTGCTCTGCAGTGCCCAGGCACTGTGTTCTGTTCTCTTACCACTACCACCACCCCACCTCTCAGCTTCCTTCTCCCTTTTTCTCTTGCAGTCTTTCCCTCTTTTCTTTCTCTCTTCACACAGTATGTTTTCTCTGCAGAGTGGGGGTGCTCAGGGCATTCCAAACCCATCTGGGGTGCAGGAGCCCCGTGCCTCTCAGGCCTTCCGTGCACGTGAGGTCCAGGACCCTCACTGACCTCCTGTGCCTCGCAGCCCAGGGGCGCCCACCCAGCGCCTTCCACCCTTTGCTCTTGTCCTGAGAATGAGACCTCACGGTGGTGGGGGTTTGCCTTCAGGGCACAGACTGCTGGGAGAACGAACAGCACCCCAAGCTGGAAAACATCAGGGCCTCAGCGACCACCCAGGGTGCTGGGAGAGCCTGGGTGATGGAGCAGAGAGTGTAGCCATGGAGGGGTGGTGATACGGCAGAAAAAAACAGAGAATGTCCCAGAAAGAGGGGAAGACAGGGCCCAGAGCCCCAACTCATGGGAGCTCTTCCTCTCTGGGCCTCAGTTTCCCTTTCCATGAGTGGAGCACACATTAAAAAAGAATTTTTTGGCTGCGCCACAGGTGAGATCTAGTTCCCTGACCAGGGATTGAACCCTGTGCCCCCTGTTTTGGAAGCACGGAGTCTTAACCACTGGACCACCAGGGACAAGTCCCCACACTTCAGCATATTTGGTTCTTTTGGCTTCCTCTGTGATTCAAAGCAAGCCCAGATATGCTGGGGAGACCCCCAGGTCTTCAGGGTGTAGGAGCCAGGATGATGAGCAGGAGCAAGGGAAGAACAGGAGGAGGGGGGCCCTGCAGGATGGAGCAGAAATTGGCCCATCTCTTGGGTCCTCTGCGTTCTCACAGATTGGCTGTTCTCTGGAGCCAGCCACTTGGGGAGCAGTGGGCAGAGAGGAGGGTGTGGGAAGGGAGCCACGGCAAATGTGGCTGCCTGGGAAATGTTTTGAGGCCTAATGAGAGTATGTGCACCCCCAGCATTCCAGGTAATGACAAAGCAGGCACTTTAGAGACTCTGGGTTTCTGTCCTTTCCTCAGTGGTTTTCTTTTTTTTTCCTTTTCTAACCTTTACTCAAAAAGGGGCTGGTGGAGAGCTAGCATTTGTTGAGCATCACTCTGCTCTAGTAGATGTACAATGCTTTCAGAAGAACCACATTTCACCTCCGTGTTTTCCATGGAAGGACCTGTGGTTCAGAGATGTTAGGCATCTTGCTCAGTCACATAGCTAGGAACGGGCAAGATCTGAGCCTCCATCTGTGTGGGTCTCAAGCCCTAGCTCCTGTCATGTCCTCACGACATGAGGACTTTTCCTCTGAGTGGCTTTTCCTCTGAGTTCTTCAGAGCCCCAGGTTCCTCCAGGATCCCTCAGGGGCACCCCCAGCCAGCAGGGACTTGAGGGAGCTAGGGAAGCCAGCAGCCAGAGCACTACCCTTCTTGACCGGCTTGACTGGCATTTGATTGCATGCTGAGAAGAGCCCTTCTGAATTGTATGCTCTGCTGTCACCATCCTGAAATACACTTTATTTTTTTGGAGACCATTTTTTTCTTAATTAATTAATTTTTTTTTCAGCTATGGTGGGTCTTCTTGCTGTACACAGGCTTTCTCTAGTTGCGATCAGTGGGGGCTACTCTTCATTGAGGGTCACGGGCTTCTCGTTGCAGTGGCTTCTCTTGTGCAGCCCCGGCTCTGTGGCACGCAGTCTTCAGTAGCTTTGACTCACGGGCTCTAGAACACAGACTCAGTAGTCATGGTGCACGGTCTTAGTTGCTCCGCGGCATGTGGGATCTTCCCCCACCAGGGGTCCAGCCGGTGTCCCTTGTGTTGCAAGGCAAATTATTAACCACTGGACTGCCAGGGAAGCCCCATCCTGAAATTCTTAACCATTTTGTTAACAAGGGGCTCGCTTATTTGTTTTGCATTAGGGCCCACAAATTACATAGTCCATCCCACTGAACTGGTTTTCAGGTTAAGCATCACCTGAGAAGATTTCCTTAACTTGCGGGAGGGGACACTTGGAGGGACAGGATGTCCTGGCCTGAGCTTACCTTGTGGTTTTTCTTGCAGTGAGACCATCATGTTTTTGCACCAGATCTTTTACCAAGGCCTGAAGGCCCGCATCTCCAGCTGGCCCACGCTGGTCCTGGGTGAGTAGCAGCCCTGGCAGGGGTCCCCTGCCCCTTCATCCCCACCGGAACTTGGGAAGTCCATCTACAGTGGCCACCCCCTCCCTGTCAACCCCCAGCTGGCAACACTTTTGTCCTTGCAGAATGTAGCAGAAGGGCCCTTTAAAAACTCCCAGGAACCCTCAGAGGGCTCAGAGGAGGAAAGACAAATTGGCAAAAGCTACATTTCTGGGAGGAAGTGATATATTTTTAGTTTATCTGTTTTTCCCTTTTAAAAATAAAATATATGTACCCATTTGAGAAAATTCGAGAATCCAGAAAAGTAGGAAATGGTTAAAAATATCAGCCATAGTTCTGCTTCCCAAAGATAACTACTGTAAACACTTGGGTTTGTTTCCTTCTAATTTTTTTTTTCTATGCATAGATCTTGGTGTGTTTTTTTTTCCCATTTTACATAATTGCAAACATACTGAATATAGAATTTGAATCTTACTGTGGGTTTTTTTTTTTTTACTTAACATTATTGCATAAGCATTTTCTCAAGCTAAAGCACACTTTTTGATGACTGTGTAGTGCTCCAGGGCCTGTGAGTCTGCCACCATCTATGTAGGCATCTCCCCCTTCTTGGCTCTTAAAGATGTTCTGCCTTTTTGCTATTACTAGAAACAATAATGTCTACACATGAGGTGGTCTCCATATTAGAGAGCAGTTTCCTGAGATAGGTATCCAGAGGCTGAATGACTGAAAGAAGGGAGGTGGACTCCCCGCTCTGTACCCACTGTCACATTTCTCTCCAAGTCCTCATTCCTGAGACTGATGTATAGGGGTACCTCTCACTTCTTGTCTCTCCCACCCTGGGTAGCATCTTCCTTCCACCTAATTCAACAGGAAAAGGTGAGTGTTGTGTCACTTCTGCTGTGAAGTCAAGGGAAAAGGCTCAGGAAGGTAAAGGGACCGCTGAGAGAGGAGAGGCTCCCCTGCCCACAGGCCAGGAGACTTCCATGGGGAGTGAGCGCTATTTCTGTCTTTCTCAGGTCAAAGAGACCTGTTTTCTCCAAGATCAAAAGAAGAAGCAGGTGACTCAGTGGTAAAGAACAGGCCTGCCAATGCAGGAGACATAAGAGCCGTAGTTTGATCCTTGGGTCAGGAAGATCCCCTGGAAGAGGAAATAGCAACCTGCTCCTATATTCTTGCCTAAAAAACTCCATGGACAGAGGAGCCTGGCAGGCTACAGCCCATAGGGTCACAAAGAGTTGGACACAACTTAACGACTAAGCAAACACACACACATACACTAGAAAGAAGTAAAAGGCTGTACTTTCTGTCCTCATAGGATTGATGAGGTGATCCACTGGGTAGGTGGATGCCTTTCATAAGAGCTCCCACTTAGGAGTTTGTTACAAGGAAATTTTTTCCTTTTACTGAAGTATAGTTAACCTACAATGTTGTGTTCATTTCAGCTGTACAGCAAAGTGATTCAGTTATATCTATATATACGTTCTTTTTGTAATATTCTTTTCCATTATGGTTATTACGGGTTATTGAATATAGTTCCTGGTGCTATATACACTGGATGTGTGCATGCTCAGTCGTGTCTGACTCTTTGCAACCCCATGGACTGTAGCCCTCCAGGCTCCTCTGTCCATGGGATTTTCCCAAGAAGAATACTGGAGTGGGTAGCCATTTCCTCCTTCAGGGGATCTTCCCTACTCAGGGATCAAACCTGCGTCTCCTATGTCTCCTGCCATAGCAGGCAGCTTGTTTACCGCTGAGCCACCAGGGAAGCCCTGTGCTATACAGTAGGACCTTCTCGTTTATCCGTTCTATATGTAAAAACTTACAAATGCTAAACCCAAGCTCCCACTCCATCCATCCCCATCCCCCTCCCTCTTGGCAACCACAAATCTGTTCCCTAAGTCTGTGAGTCTGTTTCTGTTTTGTATATAAGTTCGTGTCATATTTAGATTCCACATATAAGTGATATCATATGGAGTTTGTCTTTCTCTGTCTGACTTACTTCACTTAGTATAATCATCACTAGCTGCATGGTCTTTCTCTTTAATGGGGTTAGTAAGCAGATGTTTTAGAAAAATGGTCCCCAACCTTTTGGATACCAGGGACTGATTTCATAGAAGACAGTTTTTCCACGGACCAGGGTTAGGGGGATGGTTTCAAGATGTTTCAAGCACAGTACATTTATTGTGCACTTTATTTCTAATCTAACGCTGCTGTTGATCTGACAGGAGGTACTGGCCTGTAGGTGGGGGGGACCCCTGTTTTAAAGGCTCCATCCCATCCCATCAAGTGTTGAAGGGCAGATCTGGGCTTTCGAGAGCTGGAAGGACAGGATGCTAGACACCCAGGAGGTTGAGACTGACGGGCCAGCAGGGGCTGCAGAGCTGGGAGGGTGGAGACAAGGGACCCACCTGTGAGGGAACAGAGATTCAGGAAAGCATGTCATGGGGTGGAAAGCCCTGGAACAAAGGAGTCGGGAAACCTGGTTCCAAGCCAGCTGCTGACTCACCTTGTGGCCTCTGACAGGTCCCAGTCACAGATGGGACACTCTGGGAGGGAAGCCCCCTGGAGGGAGGAGGGCACTGGGGTGATGTAATTACAACAGAGGCCAAGGGCAACCCCACAGGCGCTCTGAGACCCAGGTGGCCCCTCAGAGAGGGGCATTGACTGGCCCGAGGGGCTGGTCATCGAGGCAGGGGCCGGCCTTCACACCCCCCTCCCGGACTGTCATGGGCCCAGCTTGTGCAGGGCAGCTTCCTTCAGCGGAGAGCAGTTCCCACGCAGGGAGGACCCAGCTGATAGCCAGGCGAGAAGCACCTGTGTCCTAAAAGGGGCCCAGGGGCCACCCCACAGCACCCTCCACACCTGCTTTCTCTGGCCCTCTACGTGTCAGACTAGATAGGGCTCCATCTCAAAACCCTGTGGTTCTGATGTGATTGATCCCGGTGCCTGGGGCCTCCCTGTCTCTCCTAGGAGAGGGTGGTGGGTCCAGGGTCGGCTCTGAAGGCAGGGTTTTCTCTGGGACCTCCCGGGCAGGGCTGGGGAAGCCGAGGGCCTGGGGGAGGGCGTCAGCCCCTCACCCCACACCGAGGGCGCCCCCGCTGCCCACTGAGCCCCACCTCCTTGCAGCCGACCTGTTCGACATCCTGCTGCCCATGCTCAACATCTACCAGGAGTTTGTGCGCAACCACCAGTACAGCCTGCAGATCCTGGCGCACTGCAAGCAGAACCGCGACTTTGACAAGCTACTCAAGCACTACGAGGCCAAGCCCGACTGCGAGGAGAGGACGCTGGAAACCTTCCTCACCTACCCCATGTTCCAGGTGTGCCGCCCCACTACCGCCCTGCCAGGGCGCACGCGCACATGGGTGGCTGGGTGGTGGGGCCGGGAGGGGTGCGACCAGCAGAGAGCCAGGCCTGTGGGGCAGGGCAGGGGTGGGGGTGGAGGGGCTCGTCCCACCCAAGACCCTGGCTCCAAGTCTGAGATTGGGAGAGTCTGAGATCGGAAGTGCAATGGGGGTCCTTTGTGCTGAGAACCCTTGTCTCTGCACCCCCATCCCTCTCCGGGGCTCTGTCTCTCCCTTGTATCATTTCATCGCCACCTCTCTCCTGCCTCACCTCCCCGTCCCCGCAGATCCCCAGATACATCCTGACGCTACACGAGCTCCTGGCGCACACCCCTCATGAGCACGTGGAGCGCAACAGCCTGGACTATGCCAAGTCCAAACTGGAGGAGCTGTCCAGGTAAGCCCAGCAGCGGGTCCCCACACCAGAGAACCCAGGTCCCCACATCACGGGGCAGGCCCAGGCTTGAGGGTGCCCCCACCGGGAGTTCGCTGAGCCCAAATGGCCAAAACTCATGTTTCTGGTTAAGACTGCAAGGGGTGGAGACACATAGCCTGTCCCACCTGGAGGCAGAATCCCCAGGAGCAGTCTGAGGGGTTTACAGCTCCACTCCAGGTGGGCACCAGCGAGATGGGATGGGTGGCTTGCTGTCCCTGGCGTAGGTGGGCCCAGCAAGGCCTGGGTGGTCAGTGGGCCCATCTCCGGGACTCGCAGACACTCTCTGCCCATTTCCTTGGTTCTCCAGCATCAATGTGTCAATGCTTGTGGCTTTAGGGGCTCCATGGGGTCCCGAGTGTTGGGCCCTTATGTATCCCAGGCTCTGTTCAGCAGTAGGCAGTGTGCATGAGTGGACAGGCCGTGGGCGGGCCATTGTCAGAGGCCGAAGCCCCATCAGGGCCTCCCCTGCTCTCCCTCAGTCCCTGGAGCACAGTCTCTGCCCAGGCAGGGGCAGAGGGACCGGGGAGGAGGGCTGCCACACCCAGGTGGTGGGGAGGGGGGTTCCCCATCTGTGGGGGCGGGGCAGCGTGGAGGGGAGGAGCTTCAGACTCTAGTGTTTCCTGAAAATGGAACCCGCTAGAGTTTCTAATGGATGAGGTAAGAGGACAGAGAGAGAACATAGGAGTCGAAAGGGAGTCTGAGCCTGAGCAGCCTCAAGGATGGCACCACCACGATGCAAGGTGTAGAAACCGCTGGAGGGGCAGGTTTGAAGGGGTCTTCTTCGCTTCATGGGAGCTCTATTGGGGGTGTGTTGGGCCTGAGATGGACGACAGCAGTGGAGATGACAAGGAGGGAGAGTCGGTGTTTGACTCTGGAGTTTAGGGAGGCGAGGTGGAACAGGTCATCAGCTCAGATATGGTATTTAAAGTCACCAGCTGGGGCTTCCCTGGCGGTCCAGAGATTAAGACTCTGCACTTCCACTGCAGGAGGTGTGGGTTCGATCCCTAGTCAGGGAACTAAGATCCCACATACCACATGGTGCAGCCAGAATTTTTTTTAAAAAGTCACAAGATTGATGAGATCACCAAGGGAGTGAGTTTAAGCAGGAATGAGGTATGAACCAAAGGTTGAGCCCTGGGGCATCCCCCAGCGGAGGCCAAGAGGTGAGGAGGGGCCTTATGGTCAGAGATGGATGGGTCTGCATGGTGTGGGGCTCAGCCACCAGCCCTGCTGGAGCCTCGCCCACCACCCAGAGCCCTCAACAGCTTCCCGAGTTCAACGAGTGGAACTTGTTGGGCAGCTGGGCAGAGGGAGGACCAGTCTGGACTGGGGCAGGGCACAGACCCCACAGTGAAGAATTCAGGAGAAGGTGTAAGCAGGGCGTGACTGCAGACTAACAGAACCGTTGTGGGGTGTGGGCCCCAGTTCTCTCAGGCCCCAGGGAGTCAGTACAGTGCACTCTTCCCCGGGGAGAAGATGTGGACCCCCCCGTGAGTTCCTGGACCCTGCGGGATGCCCTGTCCCAGTGCAGGCAGGGGTACAGGAGGCACGTGGGTGCCAGGGAACTTGGCCCAAGACCCCAGTCCCCTCTCCCCCCTGGTGCTGGGTGTACAGACTGCTCTTCCTTTGTCCCCCCGCCCTTCACCTACACCTGGTCCTGAGCCCAGCCTGAGCAGCACAAAAGAGGGTTTTCCCATGTGACAGCAGCCCTATCATCCTCCTCCCACCTTCCCTGGGGCCTGAGGAAAGCTGCAGCTGACTAGAAGCCAGAAGATAACCAGCCCCTCCCTGGCCAACCTCAGAGCCCTGCACCCCTCACCTCTGGGGGCATTTGTCCCACTTCCTCTCCTGAACCCCTCACTCCTAGGCTCCAGGATAACCCAGGTCATCACTTCCAGTTCCCCCAGGAGCCTCAGGCCCTGGAAATCCCAGACCACCTTCCCAGAGTCCCCCAGCTTCCCTAACCTAGGCTCCCCCATCGCAGACTGCAGCCTAGGTCTGCCGTTTACCCTGAGCCGCTGCAGTTTATAAACGTCTAACAGCCATCCCTAGATGGCTCAGGGGTAAAGAGCCCACCTGCCAGGGCCAGAGACATAGGAGACCTGAGTTCGATCCCGGGGTCCAGAAGACCCCTTGGAGGAAAAAATGACAACCCACTTCAGTATTCTTGCCTGGAGAATCTCATAGACACAGGATGCTGGCTGGCTATAATTCACAGGGTCCCAAAGAGTCAGACAGGACTTGGCAACTAAGCAACAAAGTTTTTTGTTTTTTGTTTTTTTATGTGGACCATTTTTTAAAGTCTTTATTGAATTTGTTACACCATTGCTTCTGTTTTATGTTTGGGTTTTTTATGCTGAGTCTGACAGCACCTGGGATCTTAGCTCCCTGACCAGGGATCAAACCTGCGACTCCTGCATTGGATTGTGAAGTTTTAGCCATGGGACCGCCAGGGAGTCCACCCCTCATTTTGAGCACCTCTAGCCTCTTTAGCCAATCTCTCACTCTCTGCAAGAGAGTCTGATTGCCTTGGGCTGCTACCAAAAGTGAAGTACTTTTGGAGGCTGGAGGAAGGATGGCTACTTCCATCCACAGAACTACCTGAAAGGTCCCTCCCTGGCCCATGCCCATGCGTTTTCCTGAAGAAGGCTAAGGCCTGGAAAGAGAAGAGCATTGCTGGGAAGGTGGGGGTGGGATGGGTAGAAAACCAAAGCTTCTAAGGCAGAGACCTCATCTCGATGCCCCAGTCTGATAACTGGCAAAAATGACAAGTTATCATATATCACCTTTTTTTAACAATAACATTTCGCAGCCCTGATAAGGGCAATGGTCACCACCTTTTATTTAAGCACCTGTCATTGCATGAGGTCAGCCCATGCAATGCATTATTTTCCATCCTCACCCCAACAGTTACAAATGGGAAGCTAAGTATTCGAGGGGTTGAGTAATGCGTTCAGCATCAATCACACTGACTCCCCTGTTCACAGCTCCAGCTCCACCCATGTCATCTCTCATTGTTACGGGGTTTGAATTGGATCATGTCTACGAGAGAACTCTGTTAACCACTGGATATTCGTCCGCTCTCTGAGTGGTCTTACTTGTGGAATTTCAGGCATCAACAAAGAGGAGACTTTGTGCTTTCCTTAGAGTAGGTGGGGTACTTTTTCCAGACCTCCTTCCAAAAAATGTATATATTCACTACTTTCCTAAGACTCCTGGAAACACATGGAGGATCTTAGCAAAGTTGTTAAGTCACTCCTACCTTTTCCCACCAATGCTATTTTAAAAAGCATCAAGTACTGCCACCTCATGGAGAGGAGCAGTGTTACAGCAGTCAGAACCAGAACAGAAAGTTGCAAGTGTTCTTAGATGAAGGGGCAAACTGTGTCTTGCTTAAACCTCCTAGTTGTGCTGGAGCCTATAGAAATAAACTGCAGTCAGTCTTTCCTTGAGCCAACTGGATTTCCAGGTGCTCCAAAAGTAAGTCATTCTGGAACCCAAACATTAAGGAAACAACCATATAAAGAGTGTGCAAGAGGGGAGAAGGAGATGTGACAAATTGAGATAGTAGCATTGACATATATACACTAGCACATGTAAAATAGCTAGTGGGAAGCAGCTGAATAGCACAGGGAGCTTAGCTCAGTGCTCTGTGATACTCTAGAGGGTGGGTTGGGGCAGTGGGAGGAAGGATCTAGAGGGAAGGGACATATATGTGTGTCCATAGCTGATTCATCCGAATATTACTACTGGAAAAACCATAGCTTTGACTATACAGACCTTTGTCACCAAAGTGATGTCTTTGCTTTTTCATACGCTGTTTAGGTTGGCCATAGCTTTCCTTACAAGGAGCAAGTGTCTTTTAATTTCATGGCTGCAGTCACTGTCTGCAGTGATTTTGGAGCCCAAGAAAATAGTCTGTCACTGTTTCCACATTTTCCCCTTACATTTGGCATGACTCATTGGAAAAGACCCTGATGCTGAAAAGATTGAGGGCAGGAGAAGAAGGGGGCAACAGAGGATGAGACAGTTGGAAGGCATCATCAACTCGATGAACATGAGTTTGAGCAAACTCTGGGAGATAGAGGAGAACAGGGAAGCCTGGTGTTCTGCAGTCCATGGGGTCACAGTCACATACAACTGAGCGACTGAACAACAACAAATAGCTGATTCAGATTATTATATAACTAAAGTGACTGTACTCTGATTTCAAATTTTAATTAATCTTTTTAAAAGAACGTGCAGAGGGGAGAAACAAACACATTTCCCCGAGGCAGGAGTGAGCTTGGTTTGTTTTCTGGATGGAAATGAGGCCGGTGGTGGGGTAAGAGGCAGGTAAAGAACAAAGAATGTCTTCTATACACCCATCTTCTTCCCAGCTCTGCTGTCTCTTCTCCATGTGGGTCAGACCATCTTCTCAGCCTCCCAGAGCTGTTGGAGAATTAGAGGAGCCCGCGCCTGTAAAGTGCACGCACATAGTGGGCTCTCTGTGTGTGTAGGCTCTCTCACCTTTGGTGGCCACAGGTTCTATCCGAGAATCCAGGCTCTCTTCCCAGGTCCAGCCAGAGACCCAGCATTGCATCCTCCCTGGGAGGTGGGGGCCTCTGGTCTCTGAGTGTTCATCCTCACAGGATAATGCACGATGAAGTCAGTGAGACCGAGAACATCCGGAAAAACCTGGCCATTGAACGCATGATCATTGAAGGCTGCGAGATCCTTCTGGACACCAGCCAGACCTTTGTGAGGCAAGGTATGGCCTCTCTACCCTGTGGCCCCCACCCACCCCCGGCCAGGTGGGCCCCGGCAGCAGGAGCAGGCCACACTCAGTGACACCACCAGTTGGCTCGGCTGCCACGTGCCAAAGCCTGCCGGCATGACTGCGGCGTATTCCGGGCCTGCTGGGGGAAATGTGACAGCTATATGTAGACGGCGGTGTCTATACATATAGACACCTGATATTGTCAGTTTTCACAGTTTCCTTGTCTCTAGATGTAAACACAATTCTTCCCAGATGGGCTTGGTTTGTCTACTGTATACCATCGTAAACACCGACATCTCCTTTGAGGGAGAGAATACGGGGTGGAGGATGAGGCCAGGTTCTGACTGGCCCCCTGAGTCGTGAGCAGTTGCAGTGTCCAAGGTGGCGTTGACAAGGGTCAGTCCCTCTGTCCTGTACTCAGCCTCCTTGGCCTTCCGTGATCACAATGGTTCTGGGTACAGTCCCCTCACTCTTGGGCTTCAGCTGACCTTGGGGACACTGTTGAGACCCTCAGCCCTGGTGAGAAGGGTGGGTGAAGCTCTCTGGAGCCCAAGGGACTGACTTCCAACTTGGGGATGTTAGAGCCACAGTGCCTTTAAGGTCAGCTCATTCAGATTCGTCGGCCTGTGGGAAATTCAGTGTCTCCTTTCATGCCCAGAGGTGATGCCTCAGGATGGACCTCCACCTTCCTTCCTTCCTTCCTTCCTTCCATCTAGTCCTGGAGGTCTCTGACTACATGAAAGGCTGGCCTGAGCAGCTGTCACTGGTCCCCGCTGCCCTTGGCCTGAACCCCCTCTACTGGGAGTTTGTTCTGAGCCCCTATGTCCTTCCCTGGGGTCCACCCTGGGACCTGCTGAGCCCAGAGCCAGCCTAGCCTGTGACCCACTCCCCTGAGCTGTGCTGTGCCCAAACTGAGGGGCTGGGCTGGACCTGGAGATCAAACAGGGAGCCCAACAAGCCCTTTCTCATTTATTCTGTCTCACCACCTCCGTGGATGCCTGCCCTATTCATGCCAGTCCAGCTCAGATCTCCAGGGATGCCTAGAGAGTAGACCCTGCTCCTCCCTCCAGGGCTGAATGTGCAGGGGAGAGGGGCTCAGGATACAGGGAAGGGGGTCCATGCAGTGATGAATGTGGGCAGGACGCAGACAGGTGGCCCAGAGCAGGGCTAGGGAGAATCAGGGAGGGCTTCCCGAGGAGGTGGCATTGGACTGCAGCAGAACACACTGTGATCAATTGGCCATGTCAACCGTGGCTACATGTGGCAGCAGGGACTTAATGTGTCTTGCTAATCTCTCTGGGCCACAGCCAGCTCCCCACTTCTTCAGTCTCCTGCCACCCCCAGGCCCCAGCCTAGTCCTGCATTCTCACCCTAGGGGCCATGTCCTTCAGCGTTTCTTTGCTTTCTAAGGCCCTGGCCCTGGCTGGGTGGGTCAAAGTTCTGGCATGGAGCTTCTCTCGTCATCCCCTGCCCCCCTAAACCCCACCATGCGGCCCCAAGGAAGGGCTGGAGGGGATGTCTGAGTCACCTGTCTGCTACCAGGAGCCAGGATTGCCTGGTCCCACTGCCGTGGCCACCGGCATCACCACCCACGTGCAGCTTCAAAGCTGGGTCAGGCACAGGTCGTCCTGGAAGATGGATTCAGGGTCTCTCCTCCATCCACAGGTTCCCTCATCCAGGTGCCCATGTCCGAGAAGGGCAAGATCACCAGGGGGCGCCTGGGGTCCCTGTCCCTGAAGAAGGAGGGCGAGAGGCAGTGCTTCCTGTTTTCTAAGCACCTGATCATCTGCACCAGAGGCTCTGGCGGAAAGCTTCACCTGACCAAGGTAAGGCCGGGGCTGGGGAGCTGCTGGGGCTGGAGGTCGGACACCACAGTGACCTGGGGGTCCTGACCAACACTGACCAGGGCCCAGACAGTGGGCAGGGGTGTCAGAGACGCTCAAGTATACACACACACACACGCTGACTGCTCCAACTGGAAGCTTGGAATGAGCGAACCATTCATGGGTTTTCTACTGGAGAAGTCATGGGAAATGGGAAAGTGAGTACAAAGGAGCTCCCCACCCCCACCCCCCCACAGCTGGGAGCCGGGTCAGAGGAGCCAGGGGGTTCTGAGAAGCTCTTTCTTAAATTTTTATTTCTTTATTTTTAATGTATTTATTTCTGACTGTGCCGGGTCTTTGTTGTTGAGAATGGGCTTTTCTCTAGTTTTGGCAAGTGGGGGCTGCTCTCTGGTTGCAGTGCCTGGGCTTCTCATTGCAGTGACTTCTCTTGCTGCAGAGCAGACTCCAGGCCCACAGGCTTCAGTAACTGCAGCGTATGGGCTCAACAGTTGCAACTCCTGGGGTCTAGAGCACAGGCTTAGTAGCTGGGGTGCACAGACTCTGTTGCTCCAAAGCATGTACGATCTTCCTGGACTGGGGATTGAACCCATGTCTCCTGCATTGGTAGGCAGGATTCTTTACCACTGGACTACCAGGAAAGTCCCCGGATAAGCCCTTAAAAGTCCCGTGTGTGTATGTGAGGGGCCAGTGGAGGATGGTCACATCTGGCTGAGGCAGAGCAGCACCGAGAGCCTTTTTCTCATTTCCAACCAAAAAGGAGATCAGACAGCACCCATTTCTGATGCCTTTGAGCACTCACACCCCCAGCACCCCAGGCAGAAGCTACTGCTCCCCAACACAGCACATGGCTTATCCCACTATTGAGAGCTCAGGATTTGATCCCACCTCTGTTTCTCACACTGTGTGAGCCCGGACACTTCCCGCACCGGTCCACACCTCACTTCCTCATCTGCTTTGAAATAAGGGTGGCTGTCCTCACCAGGGGCATGCACAGATGCAGGGAGGGGCCCATAGACCTGCTATGGGAGGTGTGATGCCCTTGCCTCTGTAGCGATAGCCTCCCCAAACTGTGTTCATCCCCATGAAGGCTTGCTGCAGCAGATTTCAAGTCTGAACACGCTGTGGCCTTGAGAGGGCCAGAAGGAGCCCTTAATTAAAGCAGAACATCAGGGAAACCATTCTTCCAGACCCTGGACGCCTGGCCCGTAGCCTCCTGCAGCGCTAATAGATCAAGCAGTGGCTTCAGGGAACCTACTGCTTATGTTAACATGTCGACAAATTAGCTGGTCGGCTGCATGGGGGGAAATTAATTTACAAACATGGAATACTCCAGTTTCAACCAAATTGTGTGTCGAGGAAAGCATTCATTATTTATTAGCTCCGGAGTTTCTTTTGGAAAGATCTCTGTTCAGGCTGGAGGAATGGTTCTTCCAGCAGGTGGGAGTCAGTAGGGGTGCTTTGGACCGGAGACTTGAAGGCAGCTTTTCAGTCTGAAAGCACATGCCTTTGTGTTTGTTCATTTTATCTTATTTTGGTATGGGGGGTTGTTTATTTATTTGTTTGAGTTTTAAAAGTCTCTTAGTATACTGGTAAAGATGGAATGTGGGCACTACTCAAATTCTAGTCTTGCTACTTACCCGTGGGTGACCTTACTAAGCCCCAGTTTGCATGCATACTTAGTCACTAAGTCATGTCTAATTCTTTGCAACCCCGTGGACTGCAGCATACCAGGCTTCCCTGTCCTTCACTATCTCCTGGAGTCTGCTCAAACTCCTGTCTATTGAGTGGGTGATGCCATCCAACCATCCCCTTCTCCTCCTGCCCGCAGTCTTTCCCAACATCAGGGTCTTTTCCAATGAGTTGGCTCTTCACATCAGGTGGTCAAAATATTGGAACTTCAGCTTCAGCATCTGTCTTTCCAATGAATAGTCAGAGTTTATTTTCTTTAGGATTAACTGGCTTGATCTCCTTGCTGTCCAAGGGACTCCCAAGAGTCTTCTCCAGCACCACAGTTTGAAAGCATCAATTCTTTGGCGCTCAGCCTTCTTCATGTCCAACTCTCACATCCCTGCATGACTACTGGAAGAACCATAGTTTTGACTAGATGGACCTTTGTGAGCCTAGGCTGAGGAATTTCAGACTTCTGGAGACTTAGGGCCACCAGGTGATGCCTCGGAGCTACTGTGAGACAAGAAGCGACGTGCAAGCTCTCCATCCCCAGCCCAACCTCACCCTCCTCCAGGAGAGGCATCTCTGAGCCAGTCCCAATTGAGTCACTTCATTGGGCTTCTTTTTAACATTTAATTTTCTTTTAAGATTTTTTTTTTATGTGGACCATTTTTAAAATCTTTACTGAATTTGTTACAGTATTGCTTCTGTCGTGTGCTGTCACCAGTTATGTCCAACTGTTTATGACCCCATGGACTGTAGCCTGCCAGGTTCCTCTATCCGTGGGGATTCTCCAGGCAAGAATACTGGAGTGGGTTGCCATTTCCTTCTCCAGGGGATCTTCCCAACCCAGGGTTTGAACCCTTGTCTCTTACATCTCCTGCACTGGCAGGCGGGTTCTTTACCACTAGTGCCACCTGTGTTTTGGTTTTTTGGCCGAGAGACACGTGGGATCTTAGTTCTCCGACCAGGGACAGAACCCATACCCCCTGCATTGGAAGGTGAAGTCTTAACCACTGGACCACCAGAGAAGTCCCTGGGCTCCTCATATGAAGATAAAATTCTTCAACTTAAAAACCAGAATACCCTCTTGGCTATGATGTGCACATACACATGCGTGTCTGTCGCTTTTAGAGTCCCTCCTCATACTGACATTCTGGAACTCCGAACCTAGAGCATCTCTCCCCCCCCCCCCACCCCCACCCTTGATTCAAGGTGGCCCTGCTGTTTTTCAGAACGGAGTCATATCCCTCATTGACTGCACCTTGCTGGAGGAGCCGGAGAGCACGGAGGAAGAAGGTGAGCGCGAGGCCACCTGCAGGCCAGTGTGTCCTCACACAGATCACACACTCGCACCCCGAGAGGTGGAGCCCAGGCTGTGGGAGGAGAGGAGGATGCTGAAGTTCGGGGATCATTGTCCTGGATCTGGAGAGGCCAGTCTGGGTCTTTAGAGAAGGAGCTCCCTGGCCCAGTGGGTGACTACCTCCACCCCCTTCCTGGTTCCTTCCAAGCTCCTTGGGTCCCTGGGTTTGGGGGTCCCACAGGTCAGAGAGCACCCCTCATTAATGCATCCATGTGCTGCATGCATCGTTGCTCACTGGACAGCCAGGAAGATGCCAGACCCAGCTCTGTCCTCCAGTGCAAACAGGTGGGGTGTGCAGGGACACACGTGCTCCCACCAGAGGGAGCGTAGGGGACCATCCCCCACAGTGAGGCTGGCGGGACCAGGACCTAGGACAGGAAACAAGACTCGGGGAGAAGGGAGCATGTGAGGGGGACCTCAGCACACCAGAAGGGCCAGGTAGGGGGGCCCAAGTGCCTGGAAAGCCTTGGCATGGGGCTGTCTCTGGATTTCTGTCTCCCGGGGAATTAGAGTTGGGGGATGGGCCTGTTATTTGGGGTTAAGGGTTGAGGTCACTGCTCTCTCTCGATTGGACCCAAGTTGCTCCTGCTTCGTGACTCCCCAGCGAGGCTCCGGATCCCTGCCCTGAGGGTACACCAACTGGATGGGCCATCTCCGCCCTTCTCTAGATCAGGACTCCATGGGCAGGGCTGTGTCTGAGGACCTCAGATTCTAGTCCCAGCTGGGTCTCGGGCTCAGGTTTTGCTGGGAGCTGGGAGCCTCATCCACACACTCACATATACACACGCATGCCCTGGTCAGCCCCAGGGAGCTGAGCTCTGCACCCCTCATGACCCTCCACCCAGGGCAGAGCCAAGCAGCCCCCACAAGGCAAGAATAAGCCTGTAGTAGTTCACCCGAGGCTCTTACCAGCATGATCTTCTTCAGTCTTGGCCAGAGCCGGTCCAGACCCCGGTGGAACTATCAGTCCCCAAGCCCTTTTTCCTCCGGGTCCAGGAAAGGTAGAGACACAGCCCCAAGCACCCCCACTCGACATGCACACACCCCACTTCCGAGCAGCCGAAACTATCGCATCCCCGGGTCACCACACGGAGCGGGAACCCCTCTCCCCAGCAAGGCACCTTCAGATTCTCAAGTGTCAGCACCGGAAGGGTAGGAGAACTCAGAGCCATCACATCCCACTCTACTTGTGGAAAGACGTCTGAAGCCCAGAGCAGGAAGGGCACCCCCTCCACCCCAGAGTCACACAGCCAGCAAGTAGAGCCCAGAGCTGTAGCAGGCCCTTGGCAACACTCAGGCCAGTGAATGCGGAGACATTGGAAGGAGTCCCTGAACTGTGATCTTAGTCTTTCCAAATAAAGAGAGTTCAAGGAGCCCTACAGGTTAAGAGCAGAAATAAAAATACCCAGGATTTACTTTGGCTTTGGGGACCTCTCAGCTGAGATAAATGTCCAGCCCAGCAGCTCAAGATCTAAGGTTCTCTGGTCCCTGGATCACCTTGGCAGAGCGGGAAGTGAAGTGAAGTGAAAACCACTCAGTTGTGTCTGACTGTTTGGGACCCCATGGACTATACAGTCCATGGAATTCTCCAGGCCAGAATACTGGAATGGGTAGCCTTTCCCTTCTCCAGGGGATCTTCCTAACCCAGGGATAGAACCCAGGTCTCCCTCTTTGCAGACAGATTCTTTACCAGCTGAGCCACAAGGGAAGCCCAGGATGCAAAGCAGGAGGACCTGGCTTAACCCCTGCCCAGCAGGGGAGTGGAGGTGTCTTATGAAAGTCCTCCCTGGGGACCTCAGACCCTCACTGGGGTTAGGAGAGCAGAGTCAACTGGGGAATCCTAAAAGCTATTCCGACATGGAATCAGAGCTCTCCCTGTGTGGCTGGAAGCTACTCTGTACTCCAGGTCTCAGTCTTACCATCTTTGAAATGGGGATTCCTCACCTTAAAAAAGAAAAAAGAGTTCTGACTTAGAATATGAACTTACGGTTTCTGGGAGGAACAGGATTATTAGGGACTTTAGGAAGGTCGTGTACACATGTTCTATTTTAAATGAATAACCAACAAGGACTTCCTGTATAGCACAGGGAACTCTGCTCAATGTTATGTGGCAGCCTGGATGGGAGGGGAGTTTGGGGGAGAATGGATATATGTAAATGGATGGCTGAGTCTCTTTGCCATTCACCTGAAACTACCACAATATTATTCATCGGCTATACTCCAATGCAAAATAAAAAGCTTGAAGTTTGGGAAAAAATAAAAATACACCAAGACATGAATCCAGAAAACAAAAATATAGTTCTGAAGCTAGAAAGGGGCCTGATGCCCTAGCGATGGCATGCCTTCACCACCAGGTGAGGCAGGCATTATGCAGTTGTTTTCTAACTCAAAAAAGGCCCACACTCATCCTGCTAACTCCGTGTTTTGCAACTGGAAGCCAAAGGGTCTGGCCAAGATGTAGACCACTTGGATTTTAAGATCGGGGTGGAGCCAAAGGATTCACCACCCTTCACGGTCATCCTCGTGGCCTCATCCAGACAGGAGAAGGCGGCGTGGACTAGTGACATCAGCCAGGTGAGTGGTATCACCTGTCCCTGAGGGCAGGTGGTCCCTTCTTTCATACCTGCACTGTTTGGAGGAAGGGGCAGCTGCAGGGTCCTAATGGGAAAGACACAGGTATCAACAGGGACAGCCCCATCCAAGGCTGAGCCCCGCTAGCTGTCTGCTCCCCCAAGGCCCCTAGGCCTCCTGTAGGTGTGGGGGCCCCTTGCATCCAGAACATCCGTAGGGCAGGTTTGAGAACCCCAGGTTCCTGGGCTCCCTGTTGGTCCCCTGAGTTTACTACATTCACATCTCTGGTATGAGGCCTGGGAACCTACACATTAGCCCTGCAGTGGGCGGAGGACAGAGGAGGCTGGAGGCCCCACTGAGTTGGCCTTCAGTGAGAGAGACCCCAGGCCACTGTGGATCTGATCCTGTCCTTGACGTTGGACCTCAGAAGTCACCCTGAGAATGGCCAGAGTGAGACACTTTCACTTTCACAAACACCCCGGTGGGGGGGGCGGGGGGGGTGTAGGAATCATTATCCCCATTTTGTAGATAGGGAGGCTGAGGCCCAAGTAGGTCAAGTAAAGTCCCAAAAGGTCACTGAGCTGGGGACTTGACTTCTGGCCAGAATCCACAGGATGCTCTTTGTTGACCCTGCCCTTGCCTGGATGGTGCCCTTTGACCCTGTGTCAGGTGGGGGCACGTGAACCCTCACTGAGCAGAGCCCCTGCCAGTCCTGTCTCAGCACAGAGACTGAGGCTCTGACTGGGAGCCCTCTCTCTGACTCCAGTGTGTGGATAACATCCGGTGCAACGGGCTGATGATGAACGCCTTTGAGGAAAACTCCAAGGTCACGGTGCCACAGATGATCAAGTAAGTGCCCAAGCCCCATGTGGTCTGGGCTGAGCTCCAGAGATCGAAGGTCACACAGTGACGTCAGGGGGCTCGGAAGATGCTGAGTGTCACCTCTGCGGTGCTCTAGGCATGTGTTTGTTCTGAGTTTACGTCTATTTGGTTGATGGCTTTGATCTAGTTTTTGTAGTTGTTTTTGTCTTGAAAATGTGTATTTTTTTATTGTTGTTCAGTCGTCTGACTCTTTGCAACCCTATGGACCGCAGCACACAAGGCTTCCCCGTCCTTCACCATCTCCCCAAGTTTGCTCAAACTCATGTCAGCGATGCCATCCAACTATCTGATCCTCTGTCACCCTCTTCTCCTGCCTTCAATCCTTCACAGCATTAGGGTCTTTTCTAATGAGTCAGTTCTTCACATCACCTGGCCAAAGTATTACAGCTTCAGCGTCAGTTCTTTCAGTGAATATTTAGGGTTCATTTCCTTTCTGATTGACTGGTTTGATCTCCTTGCAGTCCAAAGGACTCTCAAGAGTCTTCTCTAGCACCCCAGTTCAAAAACATCAATTCTTTGGTGCTCAGCCTTCTTTATAGTCCAACTCTCACATTCAATTATGCTGTTTAAAATAGAATATCAGGAATGACACTTAATGCATTCTTTTTTTGTTTTTTTAGAAGATGGCTTTTTAAAAAAAATATATTTGTTTGTTTATTTGGCTGCACCAGGTCTTAGTTATGGCATGTGGAATCTAGTTCTCTGACTAGGGATTGCACCCCCTGCATTGGAAATGAAGAGTCTTAGCCACAGGACCACCAAAGAAGTCCTTATTTTTTTGTAATTTTTATTTTTTCTTTATTTTTTAATTGAAGGAAAATTGCTTCACAATATTGTGTTGGCTTCTGCCATACATCAAGTTCCCTATTTTTTATTTTTTATTATTTTTTTATTTTTTTTGAATAGCTATTTTTCTTTGGTTTGAGCACCCCAGGGAGGAGGGACCAGGGGGTGTCCTCCTGCTGAACTCAGCTTCCTAAGCCCCACTGGGTAGTGCAGCCCTGACCTGTACCAGGCCTGCTTCTCCTCCAGCATCCACTCACCTGACCCCCTCATGGCTCGCCCTACCACGGGTGGCCTGCTGGCCCTCTGACCTCCATCTGAACCTCTGAATCCCCAGCCTGCTCTGTCCCCCTTACAGACACCAGGAGCCAGCTGACCCACCCTGGGGGTGTTGTCCTGCCCA
This sequence comes from Muntiacus reevesi, assembly GCF_963930625.1. Lineage (NCBI taxonomy): Eukaryota > Metazoa > Chordata > Mammalia > Artiodactyla > Cervidae > Muntiacus > Muntiacus reevesi. Next base: position 23,594,872 of record NC_089263.1, on the reverse strand, counting down.
AAGCAAACATCGGGACCCACTGCCTCTTTGCCTCTTGGAGTACACACTCTGGGGAGCTGCAGACCATTGTGGAGCAAGTGTGTGAAAGGGTCCCCCCACATACTCGGTTTCCACGGCAGGCCTGATGGAGTGAGTGTGCCAGGAGCTAGGGGCTAGCCAAGGCAGTGTGTTGTCCATCAGGTGTTCTAAGCATCTGGATGAGTTTATGAGGACTTCTCCCCACCCCAGTGGGTTTCAGTATATTCACAGTGTCGTGCTACCATCACCGCTAATTCCAAAATATTCCCATCACCCCCAAAAGAAACCTCATGTGTATTAGTAGTCATTCCAGTTCCCCCCCGTTTCTACCCGCTGGCAACCACTAACCTACTTTCTGTGTCTGTAGGTTTGTTCGTTCTGGACAGTTCATGGAAATGAAATCTTGCAACACGTGGACTTTTGTGACAGGGTTCTTTCACCTGGCATGTTTTCAGAAGTCATCCATGTTGCAGTGTATATCAGCATTTCATTCCTTTTTATGGCTGAAAAATATTCCATTGTATGAACAAACCACATTCTGTGTATCCTTTCATCAGTTGATGGACATTTGGGTCGTTTCCACTTTTCCACAATTATGAATAATGTTGCTCTGAATATCCGTGTCCAAATCTGCTTTGTGAACAGATTTTCTTCATAGCTTGTGAACTCAGCAGCACATTATTCATTAATTTATTTATATTTAGTTTTGGCTACACTGGGCCTTCACTGCTGCACTCCGGCTTTTTCTAGTTGCAGTGAGCAGGGGCTGCTCTCTAAGTTGCGGTGTGCAGGCATCTCATTGCGATGGCTTCTCTGGTTGCAAAGCACAGACTCTAGGTATTCAAGGGGTCAGCAGTTGTGGTGCACAGGCTTAGTTGTCCCATGGCATGGGGGATCTTCCCAAACCAGGGATCGAACTCGTGTCCCCTGCATTGGCACACAGATCCTTAACCACTGGACCACCAGGGAAGTGCAAGCAGTATATTATTTTTAAGTTTATTGTATTTTATCTAGCACTTCTAGGAGTTTTATAATGTCAGGTCATCAGGCATGATTGGGAAAGAGAAGTTGTAGCCCATTCTTTCACAACTTCAGTCTTCCAAAGCTTTCGTTGTTCCCATCATAAGCCACTGCATCCTTGATTATTGGTGTGTTGGGGAGACAGTGATGGTTGGGCCGTGGTCCAGCCCTCAGGGAGAGCACGGCCTGGCTGGGGAGACAGCCATGGACTCAGGCACCTTCAGACCCAAGTCCTTCCTTCATCCCTCCCTCCTTCCTCCTCAGGTCCGATGCTTCCTTGTATTGCGATGACGTGGACATTCGCTTCAGCAAAACCATGAACTCCTGCAAAGTGCTGCAGATCCGGTACGCCAGCGTGGAGCGGCTACTGGAGCGACTGACCGACCTGCGCTTCCTGAGCATCGACTTCCTCAACACCTTCCTGCACTCTTACCGTGTCTTCACCACCGCCGTTGTGGTCCTGGACAAGCTCATCACCATCTACAGGAAGCCCATCAGTGCCATCCCCGCCAGGTGGGCAGGCTCCTCCACATCCCCCACCTGACTCCACCCCCCAACCCCGCCTCGGGCTGATCCACAGACCTCCTGGGCCCCGGAGGGAAACTGAGTTCAGCCTCAGGCTGGAACCTAAGGGGCAGATGTGAGCACTGTCCCAGAAACGAGCCTGCCCTCTGCAAAGACGTGGGAGAGGGCTGGCCTGCCTGACGCTCCTGCTCGGCCCCAGCTTTCTCCTCCTGCCTTGAAGCTCCAGGGGTGGGGTAGAGTTTGGGGGTCACCGTGTTGTATCCTCCCTAACCTCCTTGAACCCTAGGGCCTGCTCTTCTTTCCACCTTCCCCACTGAAGAAAGGAAAAAAAAAACAAAGGGTAGACTCAAGAAAAGAAGGGGGGAGGGTGGGAGGAAAGTCCGAGAAAGGGAGAATCTTATCCCTTTTCTGCTTAGACCGCATCTTGCTGTAAAGAGAGGAGGTAGCCCCTTTTTGCACACTCGGGCTGGTTCCGCCTGTGGAGGGCAAGCACCCAAGTGGAGTGGAAAGGACACTGGGTTTAGAGTCAGGAGGCAGCAGAGGAGTCATTTCCCGTCTCTGAGCCCCAGCTTCCTTATCCATAAACTGTGTGGGCCTGGGTGAGGTCAGAGCGTGTAGGTGACACAAGGCCTGTGCGGGGGACAAAGGGAGCTTTCTTAGAAGCCTACAGGTCAGGGGAACCCACAGAATGTCAGATCAGCCGCTGCTGCTGACCAGAAGGAGGTGAAGAGGGAGCTTCAGGCAGACCCGCTGCCCCACCAAACCCATGCCCGCCCCCCAGAGCAGGACTCTTGGGCCCAGAGAAACCTGGCCACTGGCCATTGAACCCTCCGGCGTGGCCTCCTCTCAGACCTGCCTACTCAGAGGACCCACCCAGGGTCAGGGATCATGAAGATGAAGGAGCCACCACTGCCCTCTGGTGGGGACCAGAGACAGAGGACTCCCGCGGCCTGGGCAGGCAGTCAGGCTCCACTGGGCTGACCGTCTGTTTTCATCCCCCACCCCACCCACCCCTGCAGGTCACTGGAGCTCTTGTTCGCCAGTGGCCAGAACAACAAGCTCCTGTACGGGGACCCCCCCAAATCCCCACGTGCCACCCGCAAGTTCTCCTCACCACCGCCCCTGTCCATCACCAAGACGTCATCGCCCAGCCGCCGGCGGAAGCTCTCCCTCAACATCCCCATCATCACAGGCGGCAAGGCCCTGGATCTGGCCGCTCTCAGCTGTAGCTCCAACGGCTACACCAGCATGTACACAGCCATGTCACCCTTTGGCAAAGCCACTCTGGACCCCAGCAAGCTCTACGTGTCCAGCAGCTTCGCCAACAAGATCCCAGATGAGGGTGACGCCGCCACTGAGAAGTCCGAAGAGCCCTCTGCCCTCAGCAAGCAGAGTGAGTGGATGCCCCCAGGCTCAACGGCCACGGAGGCTGGCCAGCTCCCTTGGGGCAGGAGGGGGAGGCTGAGGGGGTCCAGCCAGATTACGGTGGCCATGCAGAGGCTGGGTGGGGGAGAGGCAGGCAGAGACACTCAGGAAGGTAGCTGACTGTCCCCACCCCCATCATCAGGTGTCCCATTGCCCTGATAACTGCTTCCTCCTGCATCCTTGTATCTGTCCATCTCTGCAGCAGACGTGCCCTGGGCCAGGCCTCGGTCAGGGCCTGCGAGAGAAGAGGACAGCAGACCTGGCTCCTGCCCCCAGGATTCACAGTGTGGCTGAGAAGCAGGGCTAGACATGGAAATAAGACTCCTGATGCGTGTTGTGTTGGAGGGGTGCTCAGGAGACCCTGGGGAGAGTCAGAGAAGGCTTCCTGGAGGGCCCGTCAGATCTAGATGTGTCACATATAGAGGAAGGGAGAACATTCTAGACCAGCGGGATGGAGTGGGTGAGACTAAGGGGCGAGGAAGAGTGTTGTGTGTTCAGAGAACAGCGTGAAGCGCAGCACACACCTGCGATGCTGGGTGTGGAGATGACGGCTACAGGTGATGGCGGCCAGGCTGGGCCCTCACTGTGCTCAGAAACCCAACCATTCCAGGACAGTGTCCCTTTGGAGGGTTATCTGACTCTGTCTGGGGTTAGGTCAGCCCACATCCTGGGTGACACCAGCCTTGCAGTGGTTAGCATACATATGCATGCACACACACACACGCACGTATACTCAACCCTGGGCTGGACAGAAGCCCCCAGCCTTCAAGGAGCAGGCCTTGGAAAAAAATTTAAGATGGTTGGACTTTCTCTCCTCTGGGTTGAGAAGGGGGAAGGCAGGGGAACCTCCAACAGAGGGCATGGCTGGGAAGGGTGAAGCCCCCAGGACCTCCATACCAGGTGACATTTACTGTGGCGCGTGCAGTAAACGGGATGCACATGGCTGAAAGTCAGTTACCAAAGTGACAGCCTACCAGAGAGCCCCAGAGGCCATCCTGCAGGAGCAAGGGGCAGAGTCCTAGCCAGGAAACACGGCAAGTAAATGTCATTTGGTTTCCGAGGTGGAATCCTAGACTACAAAGGGGACACTGGGTAGAAACTAAGGAAATCTGAATAAAGCATGGACTTTAGCTGAAAAAAATGACTAGGGACTTCCCTAGAGGCCCAGGGGTTAAGACTCTGTGCTTCCAATGCAGAGGGCCTGGTTTAGTTCCCTCATTGGGAAACTTAGGACCTCGAGTGCCACATGGTGAGGCCAAAAATATTAAAATCTTTTTGAAAAAGTCAGTGATTATTTGAGAAATACCAAATTGTTTCCTGTTTTCCTTCCAGGCTCAGAAGTCTCCATGAGGGAAGAGTCAGACAATGATCAAAACCAGAGTGACGATGGTGACGCTGAGACATCCCCCACCAAATCTCCAACAACACCAAAATCGGTCAAAAGCAAAAACTCTTCAGGTACAGCTCACCAACCCGGAACTGCAAATAGATTCCAGACGTTGTGTGAGATGCAGGTGGGGGAGGGCAGCAGGTCAGGCTGAGGGAGACCAGTGGGTGTCACGCCTTGTGTTTTATGAGTGACTCCTCAGTGCAGGAACCCGGCTGCACTTCCCAGACTGGGGGCGACTCTGGGGGCTGCAGCGCTGGCTGGGTAATCCTTCTGTTCCTCTCGGCAGTCCCTCCACCGACCTCAGACCACGCTGTGTAACCCACCCCATCCAGATGGGCAGGAAGGTCCATCTTTTCGCTTCATTTATGGAGGATCCGGGTTTCCCTGGTGACTCAAGACGGTAAAGAATCCTCCTGCAATGCAAGAGACCTGGGTTCAATCCCTGTGTCAGGAAGATCCCCTGGAGAAGGGAATGGCTACCCACTCCAATATTCTTGCCTGGAGAGAATTCCATGGACAGAGGAGCCTGACAGGTTACAGTCCACAGGGTCATAAAGAGTCAGACACGACTGAGTGACTCTCACTGACTCCCTCATTGAATTTGTTGCAGTATTTCTTCTTTATTTGGGTTTTTTGGCCCTGAGGCATGTGGGATCTTAGCTCTCTGACCAAGGATCAAACCAGCACCCCCCGCACTGGACGGTGAAGTCCTAACCAACCGGACCACCAGGGAAGACCCAGAAGGAGCTTCTTGAGCTGCTGCTACACGTCAGGCTCTGTGTTGGCTCTTTAATCATGTGACACCTTGCCGCAGGGCCTTCCTGTTTTTCATCTGACAGAAGAGTCTCTGGGAGGTTGTGATGATGCCGGGTCCAAGTCTCAGACTCAAGATCCAGGAGGGCTCTCAGGGGGCCATCCAGGTCTCTGGTTCCCATAAAGCACCTCCCCACACATAGGGGCAGGGGCGGGGGGCTCTGAGGAGCCCAGAGTTAAGGCATGAGCTCATAGAAGCCCCTTGTATCTCCAGCTGCCTCCTCAAGCCCCTGCTCCCACATACAAAGCGCAGCCTGAACCCCAAACTCCCTAATTTCCCAGGAGACCCAGTAAGTCACAGGGTCACCCACCAGCAGAGAGAGACTGCCAGGACATTGCATGGAAGCAGAACTCACAGACAGCCAAGTTCCAGAAATAAGCCTTGAGTTTTAAAATCAATCATTTGCTCCTCAGTGCCTAAGGATTAGTACTTTCTCCTAAGAATGGCTGCTCTCCAGAGTTTTCTCCAAGATGAAGCTAAAGGTTTCTGGAGTGAGATTCTACTAATATCCCTGCTAAAAAAAAAAAAATGATGATTGTTATTGCATTGATATTCCATGGCATATATGTGTTGTTGTTCAGTCACTAAGTCTTGCCCGACTCTTTGCGACCTATGGACTGTAGCCCACTGGGCTCCTCTGGCCCTGGGATTTCCCAGGCAAGAATATTGGAGTGGGTTACCATTTCCTCCTCCAGGACATCTTCCTGACCCAGGGATCAAACTTGCATCTTTCCGCATTGGCAAGCAGATTCTTCACCCCTGAGCCACGAGGAAGTCCATGGGCATATATATATATATCTTTTCACATATATATATATATATATATATATATATATATGTATCTTTTCATATATATGTTTTTCACACAATACTAAATACTTTCATCTGTGTTAACTCCTTTAATCTTTACATCCACCTTTTGAAGCAGGTATTATCCCGAGATTACATAGACTCAAAGAGGTTAGGTAATTTACCCAAGGCCACACAGCTAGTAAGTGGGGTGAGGACTTGGACTGCAGTGCTCTTTCCACCCCCACGATGATGCCAGGGAGCCCGTCAGTGTGAGTTATCCACATCAGACTTTGCACAGGTTATGTGTTCATTCCAACTAGGCATAAAGGGTGAGATAATACACCAGGCTGTCCCTGAGTAGGCCTGGGCCCAGCTGGGCCTACAAGGTAAAAGGTTTGGGGCTGCAAAGAGATGCAAGGAGTGGTTGAACTTTCTCCAGAAGCAGGAGGGCTGGTGGGACCTTCTCATCTCAGCAGGAGAAGCAGAAGGAGGCAGACAGGGGCTTTCTCTGCCCTGAGGCAGCCCTGGGGTGAGAGAGTGGCATGGGTGTGTCCCTCCCCGGGGACCGCAGCAGGAGACCAGACCCCATGCCTGCCACCTGACCAGCCCTGGTTGCAGTGAACACAGCCTGCCTGTCCAGAGGCCTTTCTAGCCTTGAGACCCATGGTTTCCTGAGCCAAGGGTTGGATCAGCGATGGCTGAGGCTTGATCCCCTGCTCCCCACAGAGTTCCCCCTCTTCTCCTACAATAATGGAGTGGTCATGACCTCCTGTCGTGAGCTGGACAGTAACCGCAGCGCCCTGTCAGCAGCCTCTGCCTTCGCGATAGCAACTGCAGGTGCCAACGAGGGCACCCCGAACAAGGAGAAGTACCGGAGGATGTCCTTGGCCAGTGCAGGTACAGGGTTGGCTCACCACCTTGATGACAGCACCACCCCAGGAGCTTGTCCCCCTTCTGATATGGAGTGCAGGTTGCCCCAGGCCCTGGCAGTGCTGAGCCTCCTGCCTGGGGGCCCCTTCCTCCCCACCCATCCGCTTTGCGACTTGGCAAACCTTTGCTTGGAGTCAAGCCCACTGCCTGACGGATGCTCGGCCACCCGCTCTGCCTCCCACTTTCATGGTGGAATAGAGGCCGCCAGAATCCTCCAGTGGCCCCTGAAAGCTGCAGAGATCCGGGAGAAGTGGGCCTGTATGGACTGTGTCCACAGGAAGTTGAGCCATCCGGACTCCTTGGTCAGAACCTGGGCTGGTTGTCAGATATTTTCTCATCCCCCACCTAGAGCACCCCCGTCCTTCCCCCGGCTCCCCCAGATCTGGGGTGTCTTATCCTCACTACCCTCTCCCCTCTCTGTCACCTATGTGCCAGGCTTCCCCCCCGACCAGAGAAACGGAGACAAGGAATTTGTGATTCGCAGAGCAGCCACCAACCGCGTCCTGAACGTGCTCCGACACTGGGTGTCCAAGCATTCTCAGGTGGGTGGGACCCCCAGGGATGCCCCACAATCCAGGCGAGCTGCTGGGGACCAAGATCATTGACCCAGGAACCAGCTGCCCTGATATTCTTGGGAGGGCCTGCTCAGATCCCCTACAAGGGGACCTAGGACATTCCAAAGGGACAAGGGGCCTCTGCTCTCCACCTCTGTCTACATCAAGGCTACCTCCCAGGTCCTGGCTTAGGGTTGTAGAAATCAAGGGATGCTCCTTGGCCTTACAGCGCCTTTTACCTCCAGATCAGTCGGCTCCACTGATGCCTGGCAGACAGCTGGGGAAGAGGGAGATGAGGCAGGAAGCCTGAGTGGGCAGACCCTGCATCCTTCCGCCCTGGCCAGGCAGGGACCACCTCAGGGCAGCTGAAACAGTAGCCAGAGCCGCCCTCCTGTCTTCCCTGCAGGACTTTGAGACCAACGACGAGCTCAAATGCAAGGTCATCAGCTTCCTGGAGGAGGTCATGCATGACCCAGAGCTCCTGACCCAGGAGCGGAAGGCTGCGGCCAACATCATCAGGTGGGGGCTGGGGACAGCCTGCTGAACGGGGGCCCTGCCCTCTGCCTGCTCACGGCCAGCCAGAGGCGGGGGACAAGGGGGAGGAGGGCCCTCCCCAGACCAGAGGACTGTCTCAGGCGGTTGCTCTGGGAGGATCTCGGAGCCCTGGGCAGCCTGGGGGCTGGACAACACTCCTGCAACCAGGATCTGGAGTGGCTTGTCCATGTGTGTCCTCCCCTCTACCTACCCACCTCAGACCTGGAGACAAGAATGCTGCCTGCTTCCCCATCCACACCCACTGCTGATACCCATCTATTCCACGCTGACCTGTGTGATAGCCACTAGTGATGTATGGGTGTTAAATCTAAATTAATTAAATAGGGACTTCCATGGATGTCCAGTGGCTGAGACTGGGTGGCAGGGGGCGGCCAATGCAAGGGGCCCAAGTTTGATCCCTGGTCGGGGAACTAGATCCCACATGCCAAAACTAAAGATCCCATGTACCTCAACTGAGACCTGGCACAGCCAAATAAATAAAAATAAATATTTAAGATTAAATACAATTTAAACTCTAGTTCCTGAGTCACATGAGCCACAGGGAGCTGGTGCCTCCTCAGGGGGCAGCTTAAAGAACATTCCCGATTCCACTAAATGGGAAGTAAACCCAAAAAAGGGGGGATATGTGTATGCATATAGCAAATTCACTTTGCTGTACAGCAGAAAGTAACCCAACTGTATCCCGATAAAAATTTTAAAATAAAAAAAATTCTAAAATGCAAAATTTTGTTAAAAGAACATACTGTCATGGAGGAGGGCTTTTGTCCAATTGCACTGACGAGCCTGTCTCCAAGTGCTCCAGGGAATATGGTCGAATTGAATTAAATTGTCCCCAGACCTATCCTTTTTCCTCCTGTGCCAGATTGGGCCTCTCCTGGCAGAGGTCAGAGGTCAGGTGGCACATATCCAAGCCCTGCTGACTGAGTGATGCACTGTGTGACCTCAGGCAAGTCCTGTCTGTGAACCTCATTTTTCCTCCTCTGTAAAATGGGTGAACAACACCCACTTCCAGGGTTGTGGTGAGGCTGTGGTGAGATCACCTCTGCAGATCTCAGGGGTGTCAGACGCAGGCCCTGGTCCACCCACTGCCCACCCCTGCTGACTCAGGCTGCCTTCTGGCCCTGCCCAGGTGCCTGGACTCAGGGTTAGGCCTCCCAACCTCACTTCCTGTCCGGCTTCAGCTTTCTCTCCCTGCCCCGTGGTCATAGACTTGCATCCACTTTCTGGTCGACAACCCAGTCTCCAGGCTTCCTCCAGCCAGACCATCCAGTTTGCTTTCCTGAGGCCCGGGCTACAGGCCCATAATTTCTGCAGGCTCCACATCCTAGCATTGCTTCCAGACCACCCTCCCTGCCATACCCACTGCCTGGACACACATACACACACACACGTGCACACACACAGTCAGCCCCCAGGTCCTCCATGGACTTCCTCCTCATCCTAGGAGACATGCAGGACTGTGCTAGACCTTAGGTCTACGGGTCAAGTCAGGTCAAGTGACCCTCGGACAGGGAGCTTGTTTGGACTGCTGCTGAATGCAGGGAGTCAAGTGGGCCCTGGTGTGGATGGTGGACCCAGAGAGCCCCAGCTGTGGGTCTGCTTCCTTGGAGGGAGAGCGTGGGTGGTTCAGGCAGGCCCTATGGCCTCCGGACTGTCCCCCAGCCATGGCCTGCCTCTTTGGCCCCGTCCCCCGGACTCATGATTGCTGTCAGAGTGAGGGCTCAGCATTTTGGCCTGATGCAGGAGCTCTGCCCTCATCCCCACCAGTGCTCAGGACCCACTGCTCAGCACCCACTGCTCAGTCGCTGTGAATGGCCTCCCACCTCTGGGCCTTTGACCACCACCTTGCTGCTTTCCCCTGTTCCCCCTGCCCCGTCTGGAAGGCTCCCCAGCACCTCTGGCCTCTCTGATGCTCCAGCCTGAAGCTCCTTCCACTCATTCGTCCCATCACCCCACTGGCCGGTGCATCGGCCACATGTCAAGCCCAGCCCCAGGTACCTGAGCTACAGGAACAAAAGGGACACCAGTCTGCTTTCAGAGGCTCCTGGCGGATTTGGAGGAGTGGACCAGGCACAGGCATGGCCGTTCCCAGCTGGGGAGCCTGGGGCTGAGACCACAGGAAGCCTAGTAGCTGAGGGAGCCCCAGGAGGGGGCCTCACCCATCCAGGAGGGTCAAGGAGCTGAATCATTGAAGACATCAATGATAAGAGAGGGGCAAGGGGGCTCCTGGCCTTGGAAATGGCAGAGCAGAGACAGAGGCGGGTTGTGTGTGGGGGCAGGGAGGGGAATGCCTGAAGGCAAGGGGTGTCACCAGCTTCTTGGGGCTCATCATTCCCTCTCACCTCCCAGGACTCTGACCCAGGATGACCCGGGTGACAACCAGATCACACTGGAGGAGATCACACAGATGGTGAGCCAGGCCTGCCCTCTCGCTCGCTGGCCAAGTCTGTCCTTCCCTGGCCACCTGGCTCCCAGGATCCCACCCCCAAGACCCCCCAGTGGAGCTCAGTCATCCCCTGTATTGGTTCCTGGAGCTCCCCTAACAAAGAGCCCCAGAATGGGGCACTTAAAACAGCAGAATTTTCATCTCACATAGTTCTGGAGGCCAGAAGTCTGGAAATGAGGTGTTGCTGGGCCCATGCTCCGTCTGGAGGTTCCAGGGGAGGGTCTTCCTGGGCCTCTTCCATGTCTGGTGGCCCTGGGCATTCCCTGGCTCGTAACAGAGGATCACCAGTCTCTGCCTCGGTTGTCACATGACCATTTCCTCCCCAGCTGTCTCCACGTCCTCTTCCCTCTGTGTGTGTCGGCCCTATGTCCAAATTTCCCCTTCTTAGAAAGACACCGAGATGGTTAGATAGCATCACCGACTCAACGGACATGAACTTGAGCAAACTCAGGGAGATAGTGGCGGATTGGGAAGCCTGGTGTGGTACAGTTCATGGGGTCTTAAAGAGTCAGACATGACTGAGCAACTGACCAACAGTAACAACATACTGGATGAGGGCCCCCTCTAGTGACCCCATCGTACCTGAGTACATCTCTGAAGGCCTTATATCCAGTAAGTTCATGGTCACAGGTCCCAGGGTTGAGGACTTCAACATACAGTATGTCCCCTACATACAAAAGAGTTCTGTGAGCATGCTCCTAAGTCCAACTTGTTCATGAATCCAACAAAGTCAGCCTAGGAACCTGACTAACACAGTCAGGTATATAGTACTGTAGGTCATAGGTTTATAATACTTTTCACACAAATGATGCGTAAGAAACAAATACAAAATTAAAGAAGACCATTTTAATCTTACAGTACAGTACCCTGAAAAGTACAGTAGTACCAGCTTCCTCACCTCTGCTTTTTTGCTTGCTTCTGGACATCCTGGACTTGAAATAAAGACACTGCACTGCTATCCTCTATATAGGACTGTACAGTAAATACACACAGCACAACCACTTGTAGAGGATGCATGCATGTGATAGTGTACACCAGACATGTGAACTAACTCACAAGACTGGACCTGCAAGGTGAGGTGAAACACATGTTCACCTCTTTGAAAGTTCACAGCTTGAAGGTTCATATGTAGGGGACTTACCTTATCTTTTGGAGAGGAAGATTCAACCGATAACACCAGCTCCTCTGTTTTCTTCATCTTCTGCTTTCATCTCTCCCCTAACCAGCCGCCTCTGTCTCTGCTCACCCTGTCCCTGGAAGGAGGAGGGTAAGAAGTCAGGCCTGGTGTGGACAGGCTCCCCACTGTGTGCCAGAGTCTTAAGGACTCTTCTCAATAGTGCTGTGGATCTGTATTTTTATCCCCATCTTCCAGATGAGGCAACTGAGGCAGGGGGAGGTGGTAGGTGGCCAGGTCATGGTAGGTGGCCACCTGCCCGGCAGTGAGGGGACCCCGGGCAGAGCTCGAGGCAGGGTTCCATGCGGTGGAAGGGATGATGGTCTGTGTGCTTCCGGGGCCTGGCTGGGCCCCCTCTGGGCCCCCTCTGGGCCCCTGTTGCCCTTCACTGCAACCAAGGAAGCTCAGGGCCACCTTTGACCTCCCCGGAGGTGGAGGCCCTCTCGTCAGACTGAGTGATATCCAGCCTGTTCAGAGTAGCTAATGGGAAGACTCAGGCCTCTGAGTCCTGCACCCACTGCTTCCCTCCCATCCCCGCTCTGGACTCGTAGAGTGGGTTCTCCTGGCCCTGGGGGTGGGGGCAGCCATCCATGGGGCAGCTGGCGCCCTGCCTGCACCCCAACCTCAAGAGCAGTGCAACAGGGCTGCCCCAGGCACCGCCCAAGGACCCCGGCCAGGACACTCAGGCAGCAGCCACACTGCTCGTGTTTCCCAATAGGGGACTGACCGGAACGTTCACCCGTCAAGAGCCTGAGGGCCCTCATTCCAACTTCATGTGTAGCCAAGTCTCTTCAAGAACAAAGGGCCGGCCGCCCACCCAGCTGCACCCCCAGCTCCCCTCCTGCAACCCTGACGTGGTTCCCAGAATCTGAGGGCCTGCGTGGGGCACGTCCAGTCTGGAGGAGGCCCCAGGGCCGTCCAGAGAACAGCGGGGCTTCTTGTGACGACGTTCACAGGCCTCTGCTCCAGGCCCTGCCCCTCCCGGGGGCCGGCCAGCTCCTCCTGGGCAGCGTGCCTCCAAGCCAGGCCCCTTCCTCAGGTGTCCATGCCCTGGGCACCCATCCCAGCTCACGGCCTCACCCCAGAACAGGCCTGGGCCTTCAGGGTGGGCTGTGCTGGTTGCCTGTCGCCCCTGCTTCAGAGGCTGGGGGCTCCTTCTCATGAGGGTCCTGAGCATCCCAGGTGGCCCATGCCGCTTTCATCCCCACGTCTCCACTGCCTTCCTGAGAACTGTCATTCCTGATGGCATCATGTCCCCACACCCAGGCTCCTGTATCTGGACTTCTGCCCAGACCATGCCTGGCCCAGGGCGACTCTGTTGGGGGGAGTACATGGATGCCCACCACCCACACACACACCCCACACACACATGTACATATAAACACCGCACACATGTACATACCACACACATGTACACAGTACACACGTACACACACCATGCAGACATACACATCATGCACGAGTACACGCCACACCATGTACACTCCATACACACCATGCACACACCATGCACACATCACACACATGTACACACCACACACATACACACTCAGCGTCACACACACCACACACAGGCTGCAGTAGGAGCTCTTTTTTCCACTTGCCCACACTCTGTCCCTGCTCTGAGCCTGTGCCTGCAGCTCCTGAAGCCAGGACTGTGTTTTCTGGTCTTTTCGTCTCACAAGGATCTGCCTGGACGGTTCTCAATGACCGTTTGCTGAGAAGTAGGCGGGAAGACTCTGTCCAGGATGGAGGCTTGTTCCCCTGACACGGGGTCACCCCCACTTCCCTTGTCATTAGTGCTACTGGCTGGGCCCTCTGGGCAGGGTAGCTGGCTGTCTCCTCCTATACAGCCCAGTCGGCACCCAGGAGGGGAGCAGGGGCATCCGTGTTCCTGACTCTCCTCCCATGAGAGCCCAGTTACCCTTTCCGGATCCACCAGACTTTCCCAGAGCCCTCTGGGCTGCAGGCCTCCTCTTGTCTGATCCCAGCCATGGGGACATCGCTTCCCTAGAGTGCTTCCTGAAGATTTCCCCAGTCGAGGGCTTGGGGAGTGGTCACCTTTAAACGTGGTGTCCATTGTGGCCCTGGGGCAGGGACTTGTACCCAGGACGAAGGCAAACAGCTGTGTTGTGGACATGGGTCAGGGATACAGGAGGTCATTGCACCTGTGAGTCCTCCCCTAAGGAAATTTAAAAAGAAGTTCTGTGAAGCAGGTGTGGACAGACAGGACTCGAAGGAAGAAACAGGTTCCAGCCTGAATCAGACGGCCTGGGCTCTGTCCCCATCAACCTGGCTGAGCGCCTTGGGCTAGTCATTAACCTCCAGACGCCTTTGTGGTCTCACCCATGTGTTGGCGTAAGGATGACCTCATGAGTGACTGAAGCGCAGCACAGGCCTGCAGACACACACACACATGCACACACACAGACGGGGCACGGCAGATGATGGTTCCCAGCTCCCACCGTCCCCTGCTGGACAGTCTCCCAGGGAGGGGGGGGGGCCTCCCCAGTCACGCCTCACCCTCCCACTTACCAGAATCGAGATGGATGTTCCCTCTAGGAAGGGGCTCCAAAGCCAGAAGGGGCCCCTCGCGGGCCTGACTGGGACCTTGCTCCTCTCAGGCTGAAGGCGTGAAGGCCGAGCCCTTTGAAAACCACTCAGCCCTGGAGATTGCGGAGCAACTGACCCTGCTGGACCACCTCGTCTTCAAGAAGATCCCTTATGAGTGAGTGGGCATGGGTTCCAGCCCCCGCCTTCCTCCTCAGGCACCATCACAGCTGAGTCCCCCTCCTGAAGCATGTGCGCTAGATTTCCAGAGCTGCATGGTTGATGCTCCACAGAGAGAAGCATAAATGCATGTGCCGGCAGGGATGGTGAAGGATTCCTGTCCCTTCCTGTCTCCAGGCTCTCTCCTTCCCTACCAACTGCACCTGTGCACGCACACACACCTGCACACATGCACACATACACATGCACACACGCACACATGCACATACACATGGATACACACACACAGTTTTCCAGAAGCATCTCTAACTCTGTGCTCCTTTTCTGGAGGTCTAGAAAGAGTATGTGTTCACATATGTGCATGTATGTACATGTGAGCAAATGTGTGCACACGCATGTGTATGTGTCTGTGTGTATGCATGTGCAGGAATGGACTCTGGGGACAGCTCTGGCCTTTGAAGAAGCCCCAAGGCCTGATCAATACCTCCTCTGGCCTGTAGTCAGTCACCCCCAGGTAGTCTTAACTGTACCACCTACATGATTTGTATCACCTTTTCTTCATCTGCCCCTGTGCCAGAATGGTATCTGTGAACACCATCTTTACTAAGTACACTGTATCCCTGGCAGTGCACCAAGCCTTGAGGTTGTTTTCAGATTTCACTTTTATACTTAAAGGTGGAGGTCAAAAAGCCTCATCACAACTAAATATATCTCTGGGTTTCTGACAAGTGTCCTAGAATGGTTTCCTGAAATTGGAGTCACCGATTCGGAGGTCATAAATCATCACAGGACTCCGGATCTCTGCCTTCTAGAAAGGTAGCCCCACCGGACACACAGAGAGGCCCTCACTGACACGGGCGCTGCCCCTGCTGGTTGTGGAGTGTCAGCCTTTTATAAACCTGCCACATCTCCCAGGCGTAGAGGCAGTAGTTACTGCTCACTCTTGCCCGTGGAACTCTGTCACGGTCACTGTCAAATAAGGAGCTTGTCCTGGAGGCCCGGACAGCCTGTGGTCCTGTGAGGTCGCCATTCCCAGAACACGCTGTGGCACGGCTTTTGGCACCTTTATCTATCTGTCTGGCCCTTTCTGTGGCCTTCTGTCCTTCCTGTTCTACAGACCAATGTCTGCAATGTGACTTTAAAATGGAGGGTTTTCCCTGTCAGAAGCAAGATCCAAAACCAGACCTGACGTGCTCTCAGCACCAAATCTCAGTTCGGCCTCTCCATGACCCTGTAAGAGTATTGTCATTATTCCCATTTCACAGATGATGAAACTGAGGCTCCAGGGGCTTAGCCAGAGCCACACAGCTGATATGGGGCACAGCTAGACCTGACCCCAGGGTCCCCTCCTCTCAAAGACTCTGCAGAAAGTCACTTCCCAGTAATGACCACTTTAAAAAGCAGAGGACTCAGAAGAGAAATCAGTAAGAACAAACCTAACCCCACCCACTCTGGGTTTCTCCCTTACTTCCTACAGGGAGTTCTTCGGACAAGGGTGGATGAAACTGGAAAAGAATGAGAGAACCCCTTATATCATGAAAACCACTAAGCATTTCAATGATGTGAGTATAGGGGTAGGGGGTCCAGTGCCTTTTTCTGCAGGTTTCTCTTTGGTGGGACCCTCAGAACAGGCTGTACACCTGCTGGATTCATAGCAGCTGGGTCCTCTCTGAGCCTGTGAATTATATGCAAAATAATTTCTTTCAAAGTTTACACCCGTCCCAAAAGATGGGGCTGTCATCGCACTTTAGATATGAAGACACCAAGACTCTGAAAGGCAAATGCCTGAGGTCTCCTGACCTGTGTCTGGTAGCTCATGGTCTTCCTCCCCTGCAAAGCCCCAGTCCTGGGGAAAATATCCCTTCCTGATTTCCCCACATCTGCGCTAGTTCCAGCGCTTGCAACCACAGGGACCCGTCCACTCCTGGCCTCGTGACAACCTCAAGGGCGTCTGCACTTAACATCTTCATTCCTTTGCATTTAATCATCAACACAAGAGCCTTTGATGGCTGGAAGTGGGAGCACATGATCCCACTTGTCTTGACTGCCTGGTCAAAGCCACATGACGCCAACCACAGCCAGGGGCGGACCCTCATCCCGGCAGGAAACACAGACAATCCAGGTTTCGGAGCTCGGAGAAGGAGCCCTGTCACAAACACGGCTGCAGAGTGGAAAGCAGCATGTGTGGCAGGAGAGGACGTGATGAAGTGGACGGGGCCCTCAGGAAACACACAAGAGGCCTGAGTCTGACCACACCTGACTCACAACTCTAACCACAGCAGGAGGCAGCAAAAAAGTCCCTCTTCCCCCCCCACCCTCCCCCACTGTGTGCCCAGGACTCAAGTAAGTGAAGGACGAGACGATGGAGCGAGCATTTATTACATGTTGACCACCTGCAAGGCACTGTGCTCAGGATTTCATCAGCCTCATCTTATTCTCTGTTATGGATGAAGAAACTAAGCTTGGAAGAGGTTAATTTTCATCCCCAGTCATCAGCAGGAGAGCCCACTTTGAACCCACACAATCCACCTCCTGCGGAGGACTGCCGTCATCACTACCTGGCGTGTGGCCATCTCTGTTAAAAATTCACCTTTTTTTTCAGGTGCACAGAATGGGTGCCCCTTTGATGGTGATAATCATGGCCTGAAACTCTGGTTCTTAATCTCTTCCTGACACAGGGTTTGGTTTGGTTTTGTCTTTGCTGGGTTCCAGCCCTATTGGCCTTAATTCTTTGTCTTACCTTTTAAAACAAATCTTTTAAATTTTTTAAATTTTATTTAATTTATTTATTTTGGCCTCATTGGGTCTTGGTTGCTGCACCCTGGCTTTCTCTAGTTGGAGTGAGAATGAGGGCTATTCTTTGTAGTGGTGCATAGGCTTCTCTTGTTACAAAGCACGGGCTCAGAGCTTGGACTCAGTAGTTGTGGCACATGGCCTTCTTTGCCCAGTGGCATGTGGGCTGTTTCCAGACCAGAGATCAAAACTGTGTCCCCTGCATTGGCAGGCAGATTCTCAACCGCTGGACCACCAGGGAAGTCTTCTTGGTGTTATTGAATGGTACTGGCTGGGATCTCCAGGATCAGGACTGAAACTGGTGTGAGTCAAATGAAGTGCTCAGGGACAAATTTAAGGAACTTCTCACCTTCAGGTGCATGCACTTGCACTCTGGGTGCCTCTAGACCTGGCCCCCGGACCACAGTCTTCAACAGAGATGGTGATAGTGAATCTTGTTCTTGGTTTTAATCTCTATCAGTGTTAGTCACTCAGTCGTGTCCAACTCTTTGCCACCCCATGGTCTGTAGCCCATAAGGCTCCTCTGTCCATGGAATTCTCCAGGCAAGAATACTGGAGTGGGTAACCATTCCCTTCTGCAAGTGATCTTCCTGACCCAGGGATTGAACCCGGGTCTGCCACATCGAAGACAGATTCTTTACCATCGGAACCACCTTAAAGAGTGCTTCTAATATTTCCCCATTTAGGATAAAATTTGTTTGTTTATCAAGTTAAGGAAATTCTTTTTCTTATTCCTTGTTTGCTAATAATGGTTTTTACCGTAAATAAGTATTGCATTTTATCAACATTCTTCTGCATCTATTGAGATGGTCATATGGCTTTTCTCCTTTCAGTCTATTGATGTGATGAATGACAGTTATAGATTTTTCTCTAATAGTCAACATCCCTGCTTTCCATGGACAAATCTAACATATTCATATTATATTAAAAGGATGTGTACTTTTTCCTTCTTTTAAAGTTATCTTTATCTGGTGTTGGTATCAAGTTTATACTAGCTTCATAGAATAAACTAGCAAGTATTCCTTCATTCTCTCTTCTCTGGAAAATTTGACTAATCTATTCCTTTTTAAAAAAATTACATAACGTGTAAAACTGTTTTGAATTCAGTATTTTCTTTATAGAAAAAAATTTCCATTTAATTAAGGCTTATAATATGTGTGCTATTTTGTGCTATCATTCCTTCCTGATTCACTTCAGTAGTTTTCCATTCTTACATCATTTTATACCTCATTCTTATTTATGTACGTCCTTTAGAAATTTTTCTAAAGAAGAATATTTCTGGGTGGTAGAGCCCTATAATTTATATTCATCTATAAGTGTCCTCTTTATTTTTTTAATAACAAGTCATGTTTTTTGTACTTTTTATTTTAAAACAATTGTAGACTCAAAGGAAATGCAAAGAAATGTACAGGCAAGGCCAGTATTCCCTACTGCCCCAGTTCCTTGCAGTTCTAGTTCTCTGATGTTTGAGCTCCAGCTTCCACCACCTCCCCAACCCCTGGCTGCTCCAAGTTCAGCCTGCATTTAGTTTGTTTGTGTATGTGTGATTATTTGCTTTGGAGGCAGGGTAGAGGAGTCCTTGGATATGTGAACTAGACAAGGGTTGCCCCAAAGTGTGTGTCTTCTCCAAGCTTCAGTTGTATGGTGGGAGATTCCCTCAGACATTCACTCTTATTAACTGTTCTTCCAGATAAACTTTAGAATCACTTTGTCAGACTTTCAAGATAACTCCCATTGCATGTTTTATTGGGTTGCATTAAACGTGCTTATTAGTTTTGAAAAAAGACATATTTACATTCCCATTTTGAACTCTAATCCTTTTCTTCCTTAATCAATCCTCTTATTACCTTTGACAACTTTATTTTTCATGGAGCATCCTACATAGTTCTCATTAAAGTTTCCAGGTAATTTACAGATTCCCACTGGTATTTTGAAGGTGATGTCTTTTTCATTGTATTTTCTAATTGGTGCTGTTGTTCAGTCACTCAGTGGTGTCCAGTTCTTTGCAATCCCAAGAACTGCTGCACATCAGGCTTCTCTGACTTCCACTTTCCCAGAGTTTGCTCAAACTCATGTCCATTGAGTCGGTGATGCCATCCAACCATCTCATCCTCTGCTGGCCCCTTCTCCTGCTGTCAATCTTTTCCCCACGTCAGGGTCTTTTCCAGTAAGTCAGTTCTTCACATAAGGTGGCCAAAGTATTGGAGTTTCAGCTTCAGCATCAGTCCTTCCAGTGTCAGTGTTGATTTTCTTTAGGATTGACTGGTTTGATCTCCTTGCTGTCCAAGGGATTCTCAAGAGTCTTCTCCAGCACAATTTGAAAACATCAGTTCTTCAGCACTCAGCCTTCTTTATGGTTCAACTCTCCTATATGTACATGACTATTGGGAAAACCATAGCTGTGACTATACAGACCTTAAAGTGATAGCTCTGCTTTTTAATACGCTGTCTAGGTTTGTCATAGCTTTATTTACAAAGAGCAAGCCTCTATTAATCTCATGGCTGCAGTCACTATCTGCAGTGATTTTGGAGCCCAATTTGGTATTGCTACTATATTTTTAAAAGTTATTTTTGTATACTGAATCTTTAACCAGCTACCCTGATGAGCTCTGTTGGTTATTCTAGCAGTTTTCCAATTCATTCTTCTGGGAATTTTCAATTATTTCATCTGCAAATAATGGTGATTTATCATCTTTACAGTACTTATTCCCTTTACTTTTTTCTCTTGTCCTATTGCATGGGCTTAAAGATCAGTAACTTGATCGCTTCAGAAATCGTCCGCAACGAGGACATCAACGCGAGGGTGAGCACCATCGAAAAGTGGGTGGCCGTGGCCGACATATGCCGATGCTTACACAACTACAATGCTGTTTTGGAGATCACCTCGTCCATGAACCGGAGCGCAATCTTCCGGCTGAAAAAGACGTGGCTTAAAGTCTCTAAGCAGGTACCAGCAGGAAGGTGGGCTGGGCTGGGGCTGGGGCAGGGAGACCAGGGACCGCCACCATCCATAGGCAGATGAAGGACAGGGTGAGGGCCAACACTTCAGGTAAACTAGAGAACTCATCTCCCGTTTCACCTGAGACCAGATATCAGGCCCACAGTGTGGCACTAGCTCCTTGTGGGACTTTAATTCCCACTTGAATAGTCAGTACCTCAGAGTGGGACATGTGACAGTAATTGTTGCTCCCAACACGCTGCTTCTTGAGTTGAGACAAAGGAGTGGTGACTTTTGGGGGATCTCAGTCCAAACCTGCAGGTTACCAAGATGCTGGTCAGAATATCCTGCAAGTCCTCTCCTCAGACTTTGATTTCACAGCCCTTCTGACCCTGAGAGAGTTAACTTGTCCCTGTTACCCATTAGACAGTTGCTGATCTTATATATGAACTTAACAGTTATTCACTCAGAACCTGATTCTGAAAAACCATAAGGCAGTGTCTTCCTCAGGAGTAAAGCTCTATGCCCTGGGGTCGTGAGGAGACAGCTCTCCTGAGAGGAGACATTTGGGCCACCTCCTAGGTGCACTGGATGTCCCTGAAAGCTGGACAGGGACCACCAGGGGTCAGGGGATGCCTCCAAAGGCATCAGTAGTACAGTGTCTGGTCTTACAGCCAGGTGAGTTGTATGGGGTCCAGGGTCTCCAAGGAGCCTGCTTCATCTGGGCCATTCTGTACTGGCATGCTGTGTCCCCTCATGGTTTTGTTCATCACCCACTCCTCACTACTCTTCTAATGCCAATGACAGCTCATGATTCCATGCCCCAGGGAGGCAGCAGGTCCATAAATCCCTCCTCTTTAGATAAACAGCCATACTCAGGATATCCTGGGACGTCTCTGCTGCCCTTCCACTGCCAACCAGTCACTCCTGCTCCAGATAACAGCAGAACTGCAGAGCACCCCTACCATCCACACCTCACCCAGTGAGGCTGGGCCACTTGCTTCTTAGCACACAGGGATGCCGGGCTCAGGACAAAAGCTGGAAGATGCCTCCCTTGCTCGTGGAAGAACAGGGGCTGGCAGTGCAGGAGCTCAGGGCAGCAGGCCACATCTGCCCACACGTGGCATATGACCTCGTGAACTCTTGGAGTCTGAGGTTGAGCGAGGCTGCCGTAGAACCTCCAGGTCACCTAGGCTGTTCAGTCTGTCGAGGTTCAAACATGGCTATGGGCAGAGTCCAAGTGACCCATTTCAGGTCAGCATCTTTCTTCTTCTGCCCTGTTCCATCATAATGATGTCATCTTTTCCAGAGGCCCTCTCACCAGGGTTTATTTTCCCATCCCACTGGGGGTTTGGGAATTTTTTGGCTTCATTCTCTACATCACCCTTGTCATAGAGTTGGGAGGGAATTGCCTAGACCATCCTGAAGTCTTCCATTCTCTTAGGAGAGTGCAACTTGAAGGCAGTTAGAGGGCAAAGGTGTGTGATTTGGCCTGCCTCCAAGATGTCATTCAAGACCTAGGGTCAGCCAGTGTGGGCATGTGCTCAATTGTGTCCAACTCTTTGAGACCCATGGACTGTAGCCCACCAGGCTCCTCTGTCCATGGAATTCTTCAGGCAAGAATTCCGGAATGTGTTGCCATGCCCTCCTCCAAGGGATCTTCCCAACCCAGGGATCAAACCTGCATCTCTTACATCCCCTGCATTGGCAGGTAGGTTCTTTACCATTAGCACCAAAAAAAGGCTGAGCACCATAAAATTGATGTTTTCAAATTGTGGTGCTGGAGAAGACTCTTGAGAGTCCCTTGGACAGCAAGGAGATCAAACCAGTCAATCCTAAAGGAAATCAACCCTGAATATTCATTGGAAGGACTGATGCTGAAGCTGAAGTTCCAATACTTTGGCCACCTGATGTGAAGAACTCACTCATTGGAGAAGTCTCTGATGCTGGGAGAGATTGAGGGCAGGAGAAGGGGGCAGCAGAGGATGAGGTGGTTAGGTAGCATCAATGACCCAATGGACATAAGAAACTCCAGGAGATAGTGTAGGACACAGGAGCCTGGCATGCTGCAGTCCATGGGGTTGCAAAGAGTGAGACACAACTTAGCAACTGAAAAACAATGACAACGAGCATGGTGATACCTCACCTGGAGCCATGTGAGTGTGTAACTGCTGTGTCACCCACAATTCTGGACTATCTGAATGAGCATTGCCCTTAAGGAACATCTGGACCCACCCTTCCATTTTCTGGATGTGTGTTGAGTGTGAACTTGCCTATGGATGTATTGGGTATGGAGGCAACAGAGCCCACCAAGGGCTCTGACCCTCAGTCCCCACATCTGGCCTCAGCTGTAGCATCTCATTTCTCTGCAGGTGGAGGGGACAGAAGAGGAAGCGAGGGCACAGCTCTGGAAAGAGGCCAAGTGCAGGAGGGTGGCTGGGAGCCTGGGGTGGAGGTTGGCCTGGGCATCTGAGAGCAGCCATCTTGAAAGCAGAATCATCCACCCTTGGCCTGGTGGGGCTTCTTCCTTCCTAGCATGTGTCTCTTTCATCAGACCCAGAATACATTTTTGCTTTGAGCAGGGTTGGTCCAAACCAGGCGACCATATTTCTAGTTGACATGGAGGGACCAGCGTGGAAGGACAGTGTGTTTTGCCATTCTCTCTCCTTGAAGAGCATCACTAATCTCTTCTTCCATCCGAAGGAAGACTTGGCTTATTGTTTTCTGTGGGTAGGTTTCTCATATAAAAATTAATCCTATGGTGCACAGCAGGTCTCTGGCCTGATTTCTCAACCATGTTCTGGATCTTGAGGCTTGGTGCTGAAAAGGAAGTCACTACTCATCTCATCATTTTATAAATGAGGGCGCTGAGGAACTCCGAGGTGAGGGACTTTCCCCAGGTCGTGTGGGATAAGAAGCACAAAGCCAGGCTCAACCCAGGACACGCTCCGCAGCACCCACCTGGACCCTTAAGACAAACACCAACCACCTGAGTGGCTCCACCTAATATGTGGGCAGGGCCTGCCTTGGTCATTTGGCAGAGAGGACCCTCTGCTACAGATTTCACTGTTTTCCGTCAAGGTCTTTTCTTCTTTGATGATAAGTTTATTCACCATCTTTTTTTTTATTATTAAATTCACGTGCTAAGTCGTTTCACTCCTGTCTGACTCTTTGCAACCCTATAGACTGTAGCCCACCAGGCTTCTCTGTCCATGGGACTCTCCAGGCAAGAATACTGGAGTGGGTTGCCATGCTCTTCTCCAGGGAATCTTCCCTACCCGGGGATCAAACCTGAGTTTCTTATGTCTCCTGCATTGGCAGGCAGGTTCTTTACCACTAGTGCCACCTGGGAAGCCCGTTAAATTTGGGTGGTGCCCCTGATATATAAAAGTGAAGGTGTGAGGAGATGGTCACATCCTTTGGGTACAGTGATGAGAAAGGTCATGATGAGAAAGGTCATGATGCCCTGTTCTGGGTCTGGCTGTCTGGAGTTACCCGTCACATCCTTCCCAACAACCCAGATCTCAGGACCCCAGCACTTGGACCCTCCTGGCCCCACCCACAGTTTCTGAAAGATGTATGAACATGGGCACACAAAGCAAAGATCTTTGTCCACCTCCTCACGAGTTCAGGATCAAGTTTCTAGACCCAGGAAGTCCCCGAACCCACCTGCCCCATCTCAAGATGGAACAAGGCCCTGGAGTGTGGGGCAGAGCCGCAGGCTTTGATCTGTGCTGTGTGCTAGTAAATGCTTCTCATTCCTTCCAGACTAAAGCTTTGATTGACAAGCTCCAAAAGCTTGTATCATCAGAGGGCAGATTTAAGAATCTGAGAGAAGCTCTGAAAAAGTAAGTTGTGTGTCATTTTGTCACCATTATTTTTTAAATCATAGAACTGCATTGCAGTGGCATTCGTGTGCCTCACCTGGCCAGAGCAGGAGGCCTGTCTGTCTGTCTGTCTGTCTGTCCATCTGTCTGCCCACAAGACCAATCCCTACACATCCCCAGACCCCCAGGGCAGGGCAGCTTTGTCCTCAGTCATCTCCCAAAGAAAACTCATGCAGAGAGAGACACAGGAATAGTCTTGAGAAGTGTGGTAGGTGTGATGGCAATTATAGAGGTGCCGGATTCCTTGATTCCAAAATGCACATTTTATTTTATATTTTACCGTTTCTGATGTCAGGCTACATCTCATAGTCAATGCGTTTATTTCATATGATTACATTTCCTTTTTGTACTTGATAATTAGTCATCAAAACAAGAGTGCGTTTTATAGACAACGGCATCTTGGAATCAAACAAATATGATTTTACTAATAATTGACACTTTACAGTTTGCAAAGTTGGTGACTTCCCTGGCCCCGTTAACACTGCCCAGGAGGTGAACCTTCTCAACCTTGGTCCTCTTGTCCTTTTGTTGTTGTTAAGTCGCTCAGGCATGTCTGACTCTTTCTGACCCCGCGGACTGTGGCCCTCCAGTCTCCTCTGTTCATGAGATTTCCCAGGCAAGAATACTGGGTTTCCATTTCCTTCTCCAGGGGATCTTCCCAACCCAGGTACTAAACCCGCATCTCCTGCATTGGCAGGCAGGTTCTTTTACTTTTTTTTCCCCAGTCTTGGGGCATGTGGAATATTAGTTCCCTAACCAGGGATCAAACCCACACCACCTGCAGTAGAAGTGTGGAGTCTTAACCACTCAACCACCAAGGAAGTCCCTAGACCAGGATAGTTTTTGTGGTGAGGGCTGTCCTGTGCATGAAAGAATGCAAACATCCCTGGCCTCTATGCATGGTACCGGTGCCCCCGTCCCTCTCACCCCCGCCGAGTTATGAGGACCAGGAAGGTCTCCAGACATGGCCAGATACCCTCAGGGAGGCACAATTGCCCCCACTGAGAACCACATTGTGAGACAAAAATCTCCCATGATGTTTGTCCAAACGAGGACACTGAGGAGCTAGTGGCTGGCCAGAGGATTGGGGGAAATGGTGACAGAGCCGGGCCTTGACCCAAGCCGGTGCCCTGTGGTTTGCCTGAGAGGCCAGGCCAGCTGTCTTTGGGCAGCAGTGACTTGGCCCCTTGTCACATGCCAAGGCTGCACACCCACCTGAAACATGGGTTTGCTGTCACTCTCGTTAGATGCTCACTTGGGGTTCCTCCACTAGTCTCTGCCTCCGTGTTCCTCTTGGATACTCGAGCACATGGCCTATTGGGCTGGCCCTCACCCTTGCTCTCCATCAAGGTGGCCACTTGATGGACCTTCCAGTGCCTGGGAGATCCCAGGGCCTTGGCTCCAATGGAGCCCGGGAGCGCCTCTCCTCCTTTCCAAGAGGGACCCCATGACCACTGCCCACACCAGGCCCGCTAAAGCCCCCAGCACCTGGGGATGGAACCCGTCACACCTCTTGCCCCTCCAGTGACTTCAACACCCCACACCCCCACCCTGCCAGCCCCGTCCACCTTTCTCATTTCTCTCCTGTCATCCCTGGTGTGTCCCTCGTGCCGGCTCTGTGTCCCATCGCCTTGACCATCATCTTCACTTTGTTTGTGTCCTCAGACAGATGTTCCACCCATCTGTGCTGTCCGGCCGTGTCTCCTCCGCCCGGGCTCTGCGAGCCCCTGTGGACTGTGCTTGTGGGGAGCTGCCCCCCACATTCACCAACCTGTCCTTCCGCCCGTCCGTCCGCCCCCAGGTGCTGCTCCATCCGCCTCCTTCACATGGCTTCCTCGCCCAGCGCCACCACAGCCTCACCGCCTCCGTGGTCCCCATTCTGTCTGCGTCCCCATCCTGACTGTCTCCCCTCTTGCAGGTTCCCCGTGGGCTTGTGTAAGTGCCTCTCCTAGACGCCTCTTCACCCAGCCATGCAGGGCACAGGTGGCCTTCAGGCGTTCCGGCCACTGAGACCTTTATGCAAACCAGGTTCCTGCCTTACGGAGATGCAGGCCAGGCCAGGCAGGGGAAGGACAGACTGGGACATGTGTTTATCCCCCTTTAATCCGGAAGCACCAAGATTTACGCATAAAGCAGCAGTATGTGAAGACTTGGGGGTCATCTCACCAGGCGGGGGGCAGAGGTCAGAGGGCTTGAGGTGGTGGGTGGGCACAGTTGGTGAGTCGCCCAGACAGGGAGCTCATGATGGGCCTCACCGTGTGGGTCCATGGGTCCTCAGACCTGTTCTAATGTCCCGGGTGTCCTTTTGAGTCTGTCATCATAATATACAGCCTTGTGCAGCACCCAGGCTAGCACATGGCCTTTTAGCTTTACCAGCCAAGACTGCACCCCCAAATCCTACCTCCTGTCCCCAGCTACTCTCTTAAATATCTCCTGGGCCACCTACAAGGCTTGCTGTGTGCACCCCATCAGTCCACTGCCCCAATGCCCCCACATGGATGTGATCTCCCCCTTCTCCTTCCTCAAACCACACCCTGGTGAAACCCACAAGACTGTCCCCTCCTGTCATCCACTGAGTGACCAGAAGCTGCCCACAGCTCCACTCAAAACATTTTGTTGTAAAATTTGGTCACAAGCTCTTGAGGGGCCAGTTCTAGCTTTGCCCATCTGTGTAATCTTAACCCAGCAGATCCTTGCTCATTGGCACATCTGTCTTTAGTTTGAATAGGATGCCTGTGGAGGGCATGCAGGAGCCAGGCTCTCGCTGCTCCTGTCACAGCCCTTCCCCTCTATTCCCCTAAGTGGAGGATGGAAACAACTCTGAGGGAGCAAGTCTGCTGGCTGAGCAGCAGGCCACCCCATGCGACCTCCTGTTGGTGTGGACATCCATCTATGTACGTGGATGTGATGGATCCACAATCCTGGAGTTTCAGGGGCTCCAACAAGAAGAAATATCTGTTTGCATCTTTGTTTTCAGCCTGTGGCCACAGAGCGAAGCCCAGTCTCTTGCTCATGAAACTACAGAGCAGGTAGAATCCAGGTGGCAAAAATCAACATTGGATTCTGAGCCCCACCCCACTCCCAATCCATTACCAAAAAAAATTTCCCCAAAATCTGAGGACCTGATTTCCCTGTACCACATACCAAAACTGTTGGTCCTGACCCCAGGGATTCCAACCCAGCCCATGATGTCCCTCATCCCCTCCTTGAGAAAGAGAGGAGATCCCAGACTGGACGCTTGTAAGAGAGGGCAGTCCATCCCACAGCCAGGGGTGGGGGTGGGGGACAGAGCAGAGGGTGACCCCTGCTTGTCACCACCCCTTTCCTGGGGTTCAGTGGAGAACCCCATCAGGCAGCTGCATCTTGCTTTCAGTCGCTGGTGCCAGCTCATTTCTTTCATCCTCTTTGACATCATCAGGAATTTCTTGGCAGAACATCAGGCTTGGGGGCCCCAAACGATCATAGATAAGATCAAGGTGCCAGGAGTCACCAGGTGTTGGCATGCATGTCTAGGTGCCACCTGGGAAACCAGAAGCAGCTTTTAGACTGGGGGGTGGGCACTTTCTTTCTGCTCCCTAGAACATCAGGTACAGGCATGTGAGGGCTCTGCCCCCGCCCATAACAGCCTTGTTGGCCAGGCCCTGATGCAAGGCAAGGTTGGACCCCACCTGACAGGCCAGATGCCCACGTGGAGAGTTCAGAGCTAGCCGCACATTGGGTGTTTTGCCCACACGAAGCCCCCAGTGTGCTTCCCGGTACACTCAGATGCTCGGCACGGCCTGTGTCCACACAGTACTGCCCTTTGGGGGCCCTCCTCCAGCCTTCTCTGCCCCCACTGCCCCCTACTCTGGCCACTCTGACAACACCATGTATTTCCCTCACAGCTCTGGACTCTGGGGCAGGTTGTGTGTGTGTGTGTGTGTACATGACTGAATGAAGTGTGCTGTTCCCTAAAGCCCCTCACTATGCAGGTGATGAACAAGAACAGAGTCCAGGACTGGCGGTGCCACATGCAAGTGACTAAATTGCCCGCCCATCATCTTTCCACACCTGGAACATAAGCCCCCGTAAATCATTCAGGGAAATCACCGAGTGGCCCGAGGACCCCAGACATTTTTTCACTGATCTGGGTGGTCAGGACCCCGTGAGGCATTCAGAAACATCCTGCTTCCTTCAGTCATTCACAGTCAGCGAGCAGTCACTTGGCCTTCCCTCTGCCTCCGTCCGAGATAAGAGGCCCTCCAAGCTCTCCAGGCTGCCTGGTACCCACCAAGGACAGGAGGAGTGGAGCACCCCCAGAACCTACCAGTCAGCCCTCCAGCCCCAGAGTGACTTCTCAGACCTTTGAACTCTTTCTCCATCAGATCCACCAGCCTGTGCTTCAGATTTCGAGTTTGATGGAAAACCAGGCATGTATTGGGTTGGCCAAAAAGATGATTCTGGTTTTTCCATAAGATGTTAAAAACTGGAACAAACTTTTTGGCCCACCCGATAACAATCATGGACTATTAATGGTCAGAAGGACTGAGAGAGGTCTGCCGGTGACAGCATGATTCTTGCTTTTTTTTTTTTTCCCCCTTTTTCACAACCTGCAGTAAAGAAAAAAATAAAATTATATTTGACATTGTTACCCTGTAAACAAACGCATATATGCCTAACGGGGACAAAAATGTCTCAAAGCAATTTTAGACCATGCAATGAACTCAGATATTCCCTATTCTCTCTTTTTTAAAACTTTTAAAAAAATCTGATCAACACTCACCAAATTGATTTTAACACCCATGAGTCAAGACCGACAGTTCAAATAACATTTCTCCTCTCCACTGTTTCTCAAACTCCAAAAATCCACCTCCTTTCAGACTTTGCCATACTCATGTGTCAGTTGTATGTGCTTGTACTTAATAGTTTACTTTAGATTAACTATTTCCCAGAAATAAATATTTAAATTTATTTTCTTTATTTAAAGAAGAAAAACTATCATGACAGCAAATGGGAAACCAGCGTCTTTGCCATAAATATACATGGTTACCATAAAAAATAAATACAGTGAAAACAAAACAATGTTATTAAATTCTTACCAGATCCTGATGTATGCCAAGGTTCTGATCCTTAATGAGTCCTGTTAGTGTTTGTTCAAAAAAGAAAAAGAGTGAGGGAAATGGCGAGTGTTAGGAAATGTCAAAACCATGATTGCTGATACTCATGATGCTGGGTGGTGGGGGTGAAAATCAAATGTTTATCATCTTATGAATCAATTCATCTAAACAGTGTCTGAGCATCACCTAAAATCAACTCTCAAATCACCTAGAATTGTCTCAGCTAATATGAGCGCTGTTGTACAGGGGAGCCTGAGGACCAGAGGGAAAGATGTGGCTCAGGGTCACACATCAAACAAACAGGGGGCTGAGACTAGGTTCTGTCCTTGCTCTACCATCCTCCCTGTCTTGACCCCCTCTGGAGAGGCAGAGTTGCCACCAGGAGACAGAGGTGAGATGGGCTAGAAAAGGAGGGTCGCTGTGGCTGTGTGCTGAACTGAGAGGAGTCTGTAGAGCACTGTGTGGGGAGTCCCTCGAGGGAGTTCTAAGGAGCTCTGCCGGGGCAGAGTGACCACCAGAGCCATCACAGCATCAGCCCCCTGTCCCAGCACCCCGTAAGAGGCACCAGACGGGGCATGAAGGACCAGTGACTGGAACCCCTGCTTCAGAGCCACAGATCAGAGAGGCCTGGCCCGTCCCCCACAAAGGCCGTCAACCCCCGCCCAGACCACATCCAGGACGGAGGTCTCAGAGAGCAGCGCTTTCTGTGCTGGTAGCTCAGTGCCTGGGTGGGCAGAGGTCCCAGTGGGTCGAGAAACAAAGGCAGAGACATCTCAGGGAGAGAGTGTCTGGGGGTGACTGGCGTGAATGGGGGTGGCGCTACAAGGCACCCCCAGGACATGATTCTGGGATGGGGTTGTGATGGAGCATTTCAGGGGAGAGACAGAAAGGAGAGCCTGGCGGGGGCTGGTGCCCAAGCCCCAGGACTCCGTCTGGGAGGGGGAGCAGACAGGTAGAGGGGGACCTTCAGGCTTGGGGTGGGAGGGGATGGTCCACGGAGAAGCCCCAGCTGGCACCATGTCATCCCCACCATCCGGAGGACCGACCCTTTGCCCAGCTGGTAATTCAGGCCCAAGCCCTACTGTTAACTCTTGGCGAATAGAAACCCCTTTCCGTCCAGCAAAGCGAGTGATCCACAGGGGTGTGTCTGTTCTTGGGAGAGGCGCCAGCGTTTTAAGTGAAAAACCTCTGTCAATGCCGTTTGCTTCAAAGTTGCGACCCGCCCTGTGTCCCTTACCTGGGGATGTACCTCACTGACCTGGCCTTCATCGAAGAGGGTACGCCCAACTACACAGAGGACGGCCTGGTCAACTTCTCCAAGATGAGAATGGTGAGTTCCCCGCAGCAGAGAGGGGCAGGGGCAGGGGGACATCAAAACCCGAGCCCGGGCCCACCGCAGCTCTGCCTCCAGGAGCAGGCCTCCAGGCCTGGCTGACTGGCGGGGAGCCCAAGCCCAGCTCCTCCTATAAGAAGAGACACCCCCTTAAGTGGCGGTTAGCACTGGCCTGCCCTGAGCCAGCTGTACCTCCATCCCCTCCTCTAACGCCTATAGGCTGAGGAGTGGGTGTTGTCTACCTCACAGGGGAGCAAGCTGAAGCTGGGAGTGATCCAGGACCAGCCCAAGATCACCCTAAGTGAAGGGCAGAGCCGGGTCTGGGGCTCTGTCTGGCTCCAAAAGGTGTATCTTTATTCCAAGCCCATCCAGTGTCGTTCAGATAAGCACTTGCTTTTTTTTTTTTTTAACTTTATTTTATTTAATTTTTACTGTTTTGGGTCTTCATTGCTACACATGGGTTTTCTCTGGTTGCGGTGCACAGGCGTCCCATCGCAGTGGCTTCTCTTGCTGCAGAACACAGGTTCTCAGGCACACGGGCTTCAGTAGTTGCAGCTCACAGCTCTAAGCACAGGCTCAGTAGTTGTGGCACATGGGCAAATTTGCCCCGAGGAATGTGGGATCTTTCCAGACCAGGGATCAAACCTGTGTCCCCTGAATTGACAGGCGGATTCTTAACCACTGGACCATGAGGGAAGTCCTAAATAAGCCCTTGCTCTATGTGGCCGCAGCAGAATCATTTCTGCAACACCTCCTAAGCAAGTAGGTTTCCAATTTCCCCAGGGAAATCTAGGACCTGGGAGGGGAGATGAAGACCCCCTTCCAGCAGGGAGCCTTGTTTGTACCCATCCTTCTCCCCTGTTGTCTCCAGCCAGAGAGCCTCTTTTTGCATTGGTTCTGTGTCCTGGGCTTCCTGCTAAGGTTTTGCTTAGTTGGTAAGATTTCTCTATCAAGGGCGAGTTGGCAGCACTGTCCTAGTGGCAGGAAGGGGAGACTTTGTGTGGTCTTGCACAACATGGGCACATGGACAGTGGCCTTTAGCTGTTGCTGGAGTTGAGGGGAGCTGTTTTAGGATGTTGGATAAGCTGGCACCACTGATCAAGTGATGTGTTTCTCTCTCAATCACATACTGTAATTTTTGTTGTTGTTCTGTCCTTAAGTCGTGTCTGACTCTTTGTGACCCCATGGACTGCAGTACACCAGGCTTCCCTGTCCTTCACTGTCTCCCGGAGTTCACTCGAACTCAAGCCCATTGAGTCAGTGGTGCTCTCTAACCATCTCTTCCTCTGCCACCCACTTCTCTTCCTGCCCTCAATCTTTCCCAGCATCAAGGTCATCAGGATTTTTTTTTAGCAATAAAATCATTTATTTTCACTACTTAAAGAAAATGATTGGTAATTTTCTCTTACTATATTATCTGTGAGTCTTTAAAATAATTTTCATCATCTTTAGTGTGATCTGGCTGAATATATGTTTTACATTTCAAATATGCATCTTTTTATTGAAGTATAGTTGATTTACAATACTGTGATAGTTTCAGGTATATGACATAATGATTCAGTGTTTTTATAGATTATATGCATGGATAAAGAAGATGTGGTGGAGGTGGTGGTGGTTTAATCGCTAAGTCGTTTCTGCCTCTTTCCACCCCATGGACTCTAGCCCACCAGGCTCCTCTGTCCATCGAATTTCCAAGAATTCTGGAGTGGGTTGCCATTTCCTTCTCCAAAGTAAGATGTGGTGTGTATATGTATATGTATGTATGTGTACATACATATATATTTATATATACACACATGCACACACATATGCTGAAATATTATTCAGCCCTAAAAAAGAATGAAGTTCTAAGAGGTACAAAATGTTATGTATAAAATAAGCTATAAGGACATATTGTACAACACAGGGAATGTAACCAGTATTTTATAATAGCTACAAATGGATTATAACCTTTAAAAATTGTAAATCACTGTACTGTGCACCTGTAACTTATATAATAATGTACATCAGCTATACTTCAATAAATATATAAATTGAATGAGGTTCTGCCATTTGCAGCAATGTGGATGGACCTCGAGGATATTGTGCTTGGTGAAATAAGTCAGATAAGGATAGATAATCTGTGTTACCCCTTATAACCTATAAATTTATTGATTCTTACCAAGGATCAGCCTTTGAGGCGAGTTGCTGGTATAAGAAAAATCATGATGCTTCAGTAGCATCTCCCAGGAGGTGAATTAAGAGGCTGAGTTGATGGCTATTGATGTCCCTTCTGTTTTGCAGGGGGAGGGGATCCAGGGGTGGTACTAGGAGCAAATTGTTTCTAAAACTCGCCTTCCTGGGACTTCTCTGGTGGCCCAGTGGCTAAGACTCCATGCTCCCAATGCAAGAGACACAGGTTTGATCCCTGGTCGGGGAACTAGATCCCACATGTGGCAACTAAGACCTGGCACAGCAAAATAAATAATAAATATAAGTTAAAATAAATATTTAAAACTCTCCTTCCTTCCTGCAGATATCTCACATCATCCGAGAGATCCGCCAGTTTCAACAAACTGCCTACAAGATCGAGCACCAAGCAAAGGTGAGCTGGCAGCATTTGCAGTCACATCTGATTTCTCATGAGTGCTGTGGCGGCACCCCCTTCTTCCTGCCTCTTCCCCTCCCCCTCCAAACCCAAGCATTTTCTGCCTTGAGTTCCCTGGGCCCCACTCTTCCAGGAAGCCCTCCTCCCTGTGTCCTGTCCCCTGACCCGCCACGAGTTCCCCTCCGTTAGACAGAGCTTCTGTTCATCCCATAGCTCCCGTCTGATCTTTACCTGCCACAGGATGGCTTAGAATCATGCCTGGTCTCCCTGGAGGCAAGTGAGCCGTGTTTACTACATCTTTTCGAAATGCTCACCAGTTTCAAAATTCACAGCTAGAAAGGGCACCCAGCAGAAAGTCCCCCAGCCTCCAAGTAAGTTCCCCTCCCAACGTCAACCACATCACTCATTCTTTGTGTGTGTTTGCAAGCACAACAAAACCTTTTTTTTACTCTGTTAGCAGGCTACACACACATACATATTTCTTTGGGGCTTCCCACATGGCTCAGTGGTAAAGAATCTGCCTGCCAATGCAGGAGACCTAAGAGATTTGGGTTCAATCCCTGGATTGGTAAGATCCCCTGGAGGAGGAAACGGCAACCCAGTCCAGTTTTCTTGCCTGGGAAATCCCATGGACAGAGGAGCCTGGTGGGCTACAGTCCGTGAGGTCACAAAGAGTCGAATACAACTGAACATGCATGTACTCCTTTGTGATAGACTTGCCCTGTCTCCTGCCAGGTTCCATGAACTCACTCTGTCTTACAGCTGATAGCCACAGGGAGAAGAGAAACCTTAATCAAGTGTGCCGCTTTTTCCTTGTCATTCACTCATTCTTAGATTTGGCAAGTGCTTATTGAACACATACCAGGTACCAGGCACTGTATTAGGCCTTCGCCCCCTTCTTAAACTTGCCCTTGAGCTCCAATGTGCAAAACAAATAAATGTTACTGCCCTTTAGACTTGGAGAAGGAAATGACAGCCCATTCCAGTATTCTTGCCTGGGAAATCCCTTGGACAGAAGAGCCTGACGGGCTACAATCCATGGGTTGCAAAGAGAGGGACACAGCTGAAGAGACTTAAGCATACTAAGCATGCCCTTCAGGCTCCTTCTGTTAACAACTTTGCAGTGGTGGTGTTTGCTGCCAGTCTCAACAGAAGCAACACTCTTAGGGAAACAAATGCTCATGATGGAGAAAACTGACCAGTCTGCTGACTTCCAGTATATTTGGAGGGTTGAGATTTTGTGCTCTATAAAGAACTGTTCGTATGAAGCTACTAACTAGATATAAAAGTCTGGTCCTGGGACATCCATGGTGGTCCAGTGGTTAAGACTCTGCCCTTCTACTTCAGGAGGCATGGGTTCGATCCCTGGTTGGGGTACTAAGATCCCACATGCTACATGGCATGGCCAAGAAATAAAAATAAGTAATTTTTTTAAAGACAGAAAAAAAAAAAGGTCTGGTATATTTCCCATAGCTGTAATATTGCCACGTCTTTATCAGAGTTCGTCTAGACATGAAATCTGAGGTCATCTTCCTGGAGGTGCTGGTTGAGGGCCATTAATCAGACACAGTAACCTTTTCATCGGTGACTAATGGTCAGCATCCTAGACAGCCAGGTCAGTCCCTCACAGTAGCAGAAGGTCAACTAGCAAAGAAGCTCACAAGGACTTGATTTTTCTCCTGCAGCTATCAGAAGGTTCCCAATTACATACTAAGAAATGAAATTGTTTTCTTCCTCCTGATCTAAGTGTCTGTGGAAAAATGTGAATTTTCAGCTCCAAACAACTGACAAGTCACTGAACCTTGGAAACGTGAAAGTGTTTAGTTGCTCAGTCCTGTCCCACTCTTTCTGACCCCATGGACTGTAGCCTGCCAGACTACTCTGTCCATGGAATTCTCCAGGCAAGAATACTGGAGTGGGTTGCCATTCTCTTCTCCAGGGGATCTTTCTGACCCAGGGGTGGAACCCAGATCTCCCATGTTGCAGACAGATTCTTTACCGTCTGAGCCACCGCTGAGCCTTGGAGAGATTCTTCATGAAGGGTAGGGGTCTACCTGTGAGATGTGGGCTCTGATCTCTCATTGTACATTTAACACGCAGGAGTCCAGCAAAGCACTTGGGAGCTGGGCGAAGTGGGGCACATGGAGTAAGGAGAATAGTTTAATCCATGTGGTGACTCTTCCTGATTTTCCACTCTGAGATTTTGCCCTGGAGTGAGCCTCGTGAGGGGAAGAACAGGGAGCCTCCATTCTTACACAGCCTCAGCTTCCACAGTCAGCTCCTGGGGGATTCTCTTATGCTACGTAATCCCGATGTTTAAGAACATTTTTCCAAAATATGGAAACGCTAAAAGAACTGTCTCTGGAGTTGGAAATGGTAACCCACTCCAGTATTCTTGCCTACAGAATCCCATGGACAGAGGAGCCTGACGGACTATAGTTCACAGGGTCACAAAGAGTCAGACACAGCTGAAGCAACTGAGCACACATGCACAAAAGAACTGTGAACACCCGTACATCCACGGCCTAGATGCTACAATCGACACTTTAGATATGTAGATATAGATGTGAATGTGAATGTGAAAGCTGTTCATTCATGTCCAACTCTTTGCGACCCCATGGACTACACAGTCCATGGAATTCTCCAGGTCAGAATACTGGAGTGGGTAGCTGTTCCCTACTTCAGGGGATCTTCCCAGGTCTCCCACATTGCAGGTGGATTCTTTGCCAGCTAATCCACTGGGGAAGCCCATAGATAGAGATGATTATATTTTGAAATATCTATTTATTTGACTGCACCGGGTCTTTGTTGCACCATGAAGGATCTTTAGCAGCAGCACTTGGACTCTTAGTTGCAGCATGTAGGGATCTAGTTCCCCAACCAGGATGGAACCCCAGCCCCTTGCATTGGGGGTGTGAAGTCTTAGCCACTGGACCACCAGGCAAGTCCCATAGATATAGACAATTTTTTGATATGAGCCTAAAATATGTCTTCTAACACTCAACCACAGGAATGGTGGTCAAGAGTAATTTTGACCATATGTGATTTTGTATTACTATGAAGACAAAAAATTAAGACAATACTGAAAAATAGTATTAAGACACAACAGGGACTTCAATGGTGGTCCAGTGGTTAAGAGTCCGCCTTCCAATGCAGGGGACACAGGTTCAATCCTGGTTGACGAATTAAGATCCCACAGGCCTTGCAGTGCGGCCAAAAAATAATAATAATAAGGAAGCAAAATCATATAAAACATGCATTGTTTTTAGTGCATCTTTGCCTCATGTGCAAGCCTGATGCCTCTCTCCCTGTGATGCTGCCTGATTCCTGGGAGACACTCAGTGACCACCTAGTATATTATGGAGATTGCATCACCTTGCATTCCTTCTTCTCTTTTCCTTTTCTCAGGTAACCCAGTATTTACTGGACCAATCTTTTGTAATGGATGAAGAAAGCCTCTACGAGTCTTCTCTCCGAATAGAACCAAAACTCCCCACCTGAAGCCGGTACACAGCCCAGATCCAGCCGCTCCCATGGACACGTGCTATATGATACTGTACATAGTCGTTTGGTTTCTCTGGGTTTTCTTCTTTAGTATGTGCTTCTCCAAGAAACAAATCCGTTCTTGTTCTTAGATTCCCATAGAACCAGAATATGAATTTCTGCACCGTATAAGACTTGGTCTGCCCGCCCCACCCCTCGTCTCCTGCAGTGCCTGGTTCTTTTCATCAACCGTCCTTTCAGTCTGTCCTTCCCGGCCCCTTACTCTTCTCTGAAGGGAAAACAGACCCCGCGCATACACGACTCTTAGGCACCTGTCCTGCTTCTGTCTGTCCCCAGCCCAGGCCCCTGGGCTGAGTTGGCCAGGCAACATCCTCCGGCATGTTCCATGTAGTTGTGATAACTGGGTGGGGGGTGGGGGGAGGCGGGAGGGGGAACCATACCCCGGAGTCTGGTCATTGACAAATCTTCCTGCTGATGGTGACGCCGATTTCCAGAGCAGCTTTTCCAGCCCAAATCGCAGGTCTCCAAACTCCGCACCTCCCAGTGACCCGGAGGGAAGAGGGTCCTGTCCACTGAGAACCACGCCCCACGATAGCCCCCGAGGCCACCGCCTCATTCAGGCGCCATGCCACTCCTGGTTCTGGAAATAGCACCAGGGGGCATGAGCATCGGTCTCCGTAACCCTGGACAAGGCCCCAGAACTTCCCGAGGAAAACAGAATCACAACACCAAGTCGTGTCGACTTTGCCAAAGGCGGCCAGCATCCACCGCAAGTCGGGAACACGTGAAAAATGTCACTTTTCCTCTTTGAGCCGCCTAATGGTCACGACAAAGCTTACGTTGAGATGCTCCCAGTCTGTATGCCTTGTGAAAAATAGTACCACACTGTAGATTTAGAAACTCAATAACCAAGTGTTTTTATTGCATATACTGTAGTCCTGTCTAAATGCCTTCTAGCAGGAATATAGTACTGTAGTGCTTATTCTGTGAATACTACCATCTATTTTTTACATTGTACAGTATAGAAAACACAGGTCAACTCTGAAGTGGCAGGCATGCTCCACTCCGACAAACAGACAACTTTTGCTGTAAGCAATACCTAGTGGTATGAGAATTCTATTTCAAGTCCTATAATATTTCAACTTACAGCTTGTTTGGAAAACAATTTCCATTTTTGTAAAAATATATGTTTCCTGATTACCTCTTGCTAATAAATCTATTCTATCTCAGGGTGAACGGTGGAATTTTGATGGGTTTCATTTATTCACTCGAGGAATGTCTGATGAACATTTGGTCCTTCTCAGCCCCTGGACTCAGACCAGAGGTCTGGAGTCATCAGGGCACCCATTCCTGCTTTTTGGGGGAACTCATAGTCTGGTGTCAAACAGCATGAATTTGAGCAAACTCTGGGGGATAATGGAAGACAAGGGAAGCCTGGTGTGCTACAATCCATGGGGTTGCAAGGAGTCAAACAAAAGTCTAAGCAACTGAACAACAACAACATAGTCTGATGAGGGAGACTGTTGCAGTTTTCTATTATAGCAG
Source organism: Muntiacus reevesi (assembly GCF_963930625.1). Taxonomy (NCBI): domain Eukaryota; kingdom Metazoa; phylum Chordata; class Mammalia; order Artiodactyla; family Cervidae; genus Muntiacus; species Muntiacus reevesi. Next base: position 23,556,816 of record NC_089263.1, on the reverse strand, counting down.
GAACAAATAGCTCCAAAACTTAATGGCTGAAAACAGTTTTGCACAATTCTGTGGGTTGTCTGGGTCCAACTGGTGGTCCTTGCTTTGGGTCCCTTGTGAGGTGAGGATCTTAGTTCTCTGACCAGGGATGGAACCTGCACCCCCTGCATCAGCTGCTGGGGAAGGAGTGTCTGGAGAGATGGGTTGTAGTTGTCTCAGGAGTATGGCCATACCAATGGTGGTGGTGACGCACCCACCAGCCCCCCACGAATTTATATCTAACCTCTGGGCATGCGTACCTCAGTAACTATAAGCCTGCCCTGATCCTGACCTCCTAGAGCTCATGACCTGGCTGAAGAGAAGAAACACAAAGCAAATAACCCTCATGTTCCTAACTGCAGCTCACATCTCCAGGCTCCTCAAAACAAACTACCTGGAGGGCTTCCCTGGTGGCTCAGTGGTGAAGAATTTGCCTGCCAATGCAGGAGATGCAGGTTCTATCCCTGATCTGGGAAGACCCCACATGCCATGGGGCAACTAAGCCCGTGCACCACAACTACAACTACCTGTGCTGTAAAGACTGGTAGCTGCAACTCCTGAAGCCCACGCTCCCTAGAGCCTGTGCTCTGCAACAAGAGAAGCCACTGCAATGAGAAGCCCACGCATCACAGCTGGAGAATAGCCACCACTTGCAGCAACAAAGACTCAGTGCAGCCAAATAAATAAACAAACTACATAGAAACTGCCACCACCAGGTGCCCTAAGGGCCCCTCACTCTACTGGACCAACCTGACCTCATCAACTCCCCCATTGCCCTGGGTCTCCTTAGCACCTCTCCCTGTGGTACAAGCTAGATACCCAGAGGTCATCCTGACTCTCTCTTTAAAGGGTCACCTGATCCGGGCACTGTTAACCCCTAATTACCTCTCCACACTGGCCACAGCTCTTCGTCGCCTCTGCCACTAGCTTGGATGAGCAGTTCCCGATTTTTTTTATCTAAGGGACCCCTCTATACTCGCAAAAACTATCAAGGACCCCTCCCAGAAAAAGACCATATAAGTGGGTTACACCAGTAGGTATAATTGTATTACTGGTTATTTTATTTGAAAAACTTCAGGAAATTTTTAAAATAATTATTAATTCATTTAAAAATAGCAGTAACACCAGCAATCCCACTTGTGGGTATTTGCCCAAAAGAATTGAAAACAAGGTCTCAAAGACATAATTGTACACTCATTTTCATAGTAACTTATTCACAATAACCAAAAGGTATAATCAATCCAAGTGTCCATCAACAGATGAATAAACAACCAGTGGTAGAAAAACAACAGAATGGGATTCAACCTTTCAAAAGAAAGAAATTCTAGGACTTCCCTGGTGGTTCAGTGGTTAAGACTGAGCTTGCAATGCAGGGGGCTCAGTTAGTTCAATCCCTGGTTGGGGAACTGAGATCCCACATGTTGCACTATATGCCCTCCCAAAAATAAAATTAAAAATGAATAAAAGGACACAAATTATTGCTGTAGAATCTGAAGTCACAAAACACACCTCAGAGGACACTCAAGACAATGGAGAACAGTTTATCACGCCAGCAGGTCCAAGGGGAATCAGTTCCCAAGAAGGCCTATGCTGATTTCAGAGGACTCGGGTTTATACCCTCCACTACATGACTGGTTACACGTTAGTAATTAGTTTTACAACATGCAGGCGTGGAAGAATTAACAATTACAACATGCAGGTGCAGATGCTATCATTAATCTGAGACAACCTGACCCTTGCTTCCAATCATTGTTTGCCACCTGTGAGAAGGGGGTTTCCTGGTTTTTCTTTAATGATGGCTAACAAGGTCCGTTTAGTCAAGGCTATGGTTTTTCCAGTGGTCATGTATGGATACGAGAGTTGGACTGTGAAGAAAACTGAGCACCGAAAAACTGATGCTTTTGAACTATGGTGTTGGAAAAGACTCTTGAGAGTCCCTTGGACAGCAAGGAGATCCAACCAGTCCATCCTAAAGGAGATCAGTCCTGGGTGTTCATTGGAAGGACTGATGCTGAAGCTGAAGCTCCAATACTTTGGCCACCTCATGCGAGGAGTTGACTCATTGGAAAAGATCCTGATGCTGGGAGGGATTGGGGGCAGGAGGAGAAGGGGACAACAGAAGATGAGATGGCTGGATGGCATCACCAACTCGATGGACATGAGTTTGTGTAAACTCCAGGAGTTGGTGATGGACAGGGAGGCCTGGCGTGCTGCGATTCATGGGGTTGCAAAGAGTCGGACACGACTGAGTGACTGAACTGAACTGAACTGAACTGAACAGAATTCAGGCCCAGTTCACATCCTGCCTTAAGTCTTCAAGATGGAATCCCTCTTGCCCTCCTCCCAGCAACCCCAACACTACCACTTGGATAAAGCTTGAAGACATTATGCTAAGTGAAATAAACCAATCACAAAAAGATAAACACTGGAGCTTCCCTTGTGGCTCAGCTGGTAAAGAATCTGCCTGCAATGCAGGAGACCAGGGTTTGATTCCTGGGTTGGGAAGATGTCCTGGAGAAGAGAAAGGTTACCCACTCCAGTATGCTGGCCTGGAGACCATACAGTCCATAGGGGTCGCAAAGAGTCAGACACAACTGAGCGACTCACTAATAAAAAGGTAAACACTGTACAATTCCACTTATATGAGGTCCCTAGAGCAGTCAAATTCATAGAGATAGAAAATAAAATGGTGGTTACTAGCATTTGTTGTTGTTGAAATTTTTAATATTTAAAAAAAGACATTCACTATCTGATAGCTCTTTTCCAGCATTTTTTAACCATTCAGATGTATTTCATGGGATTATTTATTCACATAATTTTCCTTAATACATTTCTTTCTACACAAGAGTGATTTAAAAGTCTCTGTGACATTTTCAATTACAACAATAACACTTTAATAAATTATAAATTAACAGGATCTTCATGTTTGCTTTAAAGAAATCATTTATCAAATGCTAAATTGCGCAAAGGCAAAAACATGGTTCATTCATCCACTTCTGCTCAGCACCAAGCCTGGCATGTCATGACATTCTGCACAGAATGTTTGTTGAATGAATGAACCACCTCACTCTTCAGATTGTGAACCCTGAACCAGCAACACTAACATTGCCTGGGAATCTGGTAGAAAAGCAAGATTGCCCCACCTCAGACTTCTTGAACCTGAATCTGAACAAGCTCTCCAAGTGATATGTGAGCACATGACCATTTTAGAAGCACTGGATTTGACCAAGCACACATCATTCCAGTCCCTGGATATGTCCGTACACTACCTCTCCAATTGTACCACCCTCTATGCCAGTTAGACCAAACTACGGACTGCTCTCATAATCAATTTTTTATTTTTATGTCAGTCAATTCCACTGTTCTTTAAATGTCCTTCTCAGAAGTCTTTACCAATTTTCTCCAATCAGGGGCTTCATCTGTACCCATCTCAGGTTGATCTCTGCCTCACGTCAAGGACCTGTGTCACTTCCCTCCTGTGAGATTCCACAAGGACTGGGTGGTCTGATTCAGCCCATGTCTCCTGCGGCTCCCAGTACCACACCTAGCCCATGAGAGATGTTCTTGTCAGGTCTGATTCAGGGTGGGGCTGCCAGGAAAAGGAAGTGAAAGGAAAAGTAAAGTAAACTTCATCAAAATTAAAAATGGTTGCACATCAAAGAACATTCTCAAGAAAGTTAAAAGACCACCTACAGAATGAAAGAGAATCTTTCTGCAAATCATATATTGGATAAGAATTTAGTATCCAGAATATATAAAGAACTCTAACAACTCAAAAGCAAAAAGACAACAAACCAATATAAAAAATAGTCAAAGATGGGACTTCCCTGGGGTCCAGTGACTAAGACTTCTAATGCAGGTGGCCCAGGTTTAATCCCTGGTCAGGACACTAGATCCCACATGCTGTAACTAAGACCTGGCCCAACCAAATAGATAAATAAATAGGTGGAGGGGGGGGGGTTGTTTTTCGCTTTGAATGGACAAAGAACTTGCATAGACATTTCTCCAAAGAAGATATGCAAATGGCCTATAGGCACATGAAAAGATATTAAACAACATTGGTCATTCAGTTCAGTCACTCAGTCGTGTTCAACTCTGTGCGACCCCATGGACTGCAGTACACCAGGCTTCCCTGTCCATCACCTACTCCCAGAGTTTACTCAAATTCATGTCCATCTAGTAGGTGATACCATCCAACCATCTCATCCTCTGTCATCCCCTTTTCCTGCCTTCAGTCTTTCCCAGCATAGAGTCTTTTCCATTGAGTCAGTTCACATCAGGTGGCCAAAGTATTGGAGCTTCAACTTCAGCATCAGTCCTTCCAATGAATACTCAGGACTGATTTCCTTTAGGATGGACTGGTAGGATCTAGTTCCAGTCCAAGGGACTCTCAAGAGTCTTCTCCAACACCACAGTTCAAAAGCATCAATTCTTCAATGATCAGTTTCTTTATAGTCCACTTCTCACATCCATACATGACTACTGGAAAAACCATAGCTTTGACTAGATGGACCTTTGTTGGCAAAGTAATGTCTCTGTTTTTTAGTATGCTGTCTAGGTTCATCATAGCTTTTCTTCCTGGGAGCAAGAATCTTTTAATTTCATGGCTGCAGTCACCATCTGCAGTGATTTTGGAGCCCTCAAAAATAAAGTCAACCACTGTTTCCATTGTTTCCCTATCTATTTGCCATGAAGTGATGGGACCAGATGCCATGATCTTAGTTTTCTGAATGCTGAGTTTTAAGCCAACATTTTAACTCTCCTCTTTCACTTTCATCAAGAGGCTCTTTAGCTCTTTTTCGCTTTCTGCCATAAGGGTGGTGTCATTTGCATATCTGAGTTTATTGGTATTTCTCCCAGCAATCTTGATTCCAGCTTGTGCTTCAGCATTTCTCATTATGTACTCTGCATATAAGTTAAATAAGCAGGGTGACAATATACAGCCTTGATGCACCCTTTTCCAATTTAGAACCAGTCTGTTGTTCCATGTCCAGTTCTAATTGTTGCTTCTTGACCTGCACACAGATTTCTCAGGAGGCAGGTCAGGTGGTCTGGTATTCCCATCTCTTTAAGAATTTTCCACAGGTTGCTGTGATCCACACAGTCAGAGTCAATAAAGCAGATGGGGTAGTCAATAAAGCAGAAGTAGATGTTTTTCTGGAACTCTCTTGCTTTTTCGATGATCCAGCGGATGTTGGCAATTGGATCTCTGGTTCCTCTGCCTTTTCTAAATCCAGCTTAAACATCTGGAAGTTCACAGTTCATGTACTGTTGAAACCTGGCTTGGAGGATTTTGAGCATTACTTTGCTAGCATGTGAAATGAGTGCAATTGTGTGGTAGTTTGAGCATTCTTTGTCATTGCCCTTCTTTGGGATTGGAATGAAAACTGACCTTTTCCAGTCCTGTGGCCACTGCTGAGTTTTCCAAATTTACTGGCATATTGAGTGCAGCACTTTAACAACATCATCTTTTAGGATTTGAAATAGTTCAACTGGAATTCCATCACCTCCACTAGTTTTGTTCGTAGTGATGCTTTCTAAAGCCCACTTGACTTCGCATTCCAGGATGCCTGACTCTAGGTGAGTGATCACACCATCGTGGTTAGCTGGGTCATGAAGATCTTTTTTTTTTTTGTATAGTTCTTCTGTGTATTTTTGCCACCTCTTCTTAATATCTTCTGTTTCTGTTAGATCCATACTGTGCTTTATTTGCCCATCTTTGCATGAAATATTCCCTTGGTAGTCTTTCCCATTCTGTTGTTTTCCTCTGTTCCTTTGCATTGATCATTTAGGAAGGCTTTCTTATCTCTCCTTGCTTTTCTTTGAAACTCTGCATTCAAATGATTATATGAATGCAATCTCAAAAACAACAGAATGGTCTCTGTTTGTTTCCAAGGCAAACCATTCAATATCACAGTAATCCAAGTCTATGCCCTGACCAGTAATGCTGAAGAAGCTGAAGTTGAACAGTTATATGAAGACCTATAAGAACTTCTAGAACTAACAACCAAAAAATATGTCCTTTTCACCATAGGGGACTGAAATGCAAAAGTAGGAAGTCAAGAGATACCTGAAGTAACAAGCAATTTGGCCTTGGAGTACAAACTGAAGTAGGGCAAAGGCTAACAGAGTTTTGCCAAGAGAATGCACTGGTCATAGCAAACACCCTCTTCCAACAACACAAGAGAAGACTCTACACATGGACATCACCAGATGGTCAATACCGAAATCAGATTGATTATATTCTTTACAACCAAAGATGGAGACGCTTTATACAGTCAGCAAAAACAAGACCAGGAGCTGACTGTGGCTCAGATCATGAACTCCTTATTGCCAAATTCAGACTTAAATTGAAAAAAGTAGGAAAACCCACTAGACCATTCAGGTATGACCTAAATCGAATCCCTTATTATTATACAGTGGAAGTGACAAACAGATTCAAGGGATTAGATCTGATACACAGAGTACCTGAAGAACTATGGATGGAGGTTCATGACATTGTACAGAAGGCAGTTATCAAAAGCGTCCCCAAGGAAAAGAAATGCAAAAAGGTAAAATGATTGTCTGAGGAGGCCTTACAAATAGCTGAGAAAAGAAACAATGCGAAAGGCAAAGGAGAAAAGGAAAGATATACATTGGTCATTGAGTGAGTAAGGGAGTGAAAGTCACTCAGTTGTGTCTGACTCTTTGCAACCCCATGGACTATATAGTCCATGCAATTCAGCAGGCCAGAATACTGGAGTGGGTAGCCTTTCCCTTCTCCAGGGGATATTCCTGACCCAGGGATCAAACCCAGGTCTCCCACATTGCAGGCAGATTCTTTACCAGCTGAGCCACAAGGGAAGCCCACATTGGTCATTAAAGAGATGCCAATCCAAACCACAATGAGATACTATTTGACACCCACTAAGGGGACGACAGAGGATGAGATGGCTGGATGACATCACCGACTCAATGGACGTGAGTTTGAGTAAACTCCGGGAGTTGGTGATGGACAGGGAGGCCTGGAGTGCTGCGATTCATGGGGTCGTAAAGAGTCGGACATGACTGAGTGACTGAACTGAACTGAACTGAAGATGGTGATGATAAAAGACAAAACAAAGACAAAACAGAAAGTAACAATTCTCTGAAAGAGAAATAGGAATCTTCATACATTGTTGGTGGGATGTAAAATGGTGCAGCCACTCAGTCACTGTGGAAAACAGTCTGGCATTTCTTCAAAAAGTTAAACACAGAATTACAATATAATCCACTAATTCCACTCCTAGTGTATACCCAAGAGAAATAAAAACGTATGTACACTCAGAAACTTGTACGTGAATGTTTACAGCAGCATTATTCAAAATAGCCAAAAGGTTAAAAAAAAACCAAATACCCATCAACAAATAAATGGATAAACAAAACATGGTTCACATACCATGGAATATTTCAGCTTTTAAAGGAGCAAAATGCTGATACATTCCATAAGTTGGATGAACTTTGAAAACATTATGCTACATTATAGAATCCAGACACAAAAGATCACAAGGTGCATGATTTGTTTCATATAAAATGTTCAGAACAGGCAAATTCATAGAGACAGCAAGTGATTAATGGTTGCCAAGGGGTTGGGGATGGAGGGAGGGAGTGTGGTTACTTAAAGGACAAGAGCTGTTCTTTGGCAGAGGGTTTTTTAAAAGTTTTGAAACTAGAGAGAGGTAGCGCTTGCACAATGCTGTGAAGGCACTAAATGTTGCTGAATTCTATACTTTAAAATTGTTAATTCATGGGACTTCCCTGGCCATCGAGTGATTAAGACTCCATGCTTCCACTGCATGGAGCATGGGTTTGATCCGTGTTCATAAAACTATAATCCCACATGCTGTGCAGTGCAACCAAAAAAATAAAAACAAATAAAACAGTCAATTCATGTTATGTGAAATTTACCTCAGAAAGAGAGAGGAAGAACTGACTGTAGTTATTGTTCAGTTTCTCAGTTGTGTCCGACTCTGCGACTCCATGGACTACAGCACACCAGGCCTCCCTGTCCTTCACCATCTCCCAGAATTTGCCCAAGTTCAGTGCTCACTAAAAAGTACTCCTGATGTAAATTTTATCAGTTATTGTGTCAGAAATTATATCAGTTAATGGGAGAACTCTGAACTGTATGCTTTAAAATGGTGAATTATATATACTACATAGATTTCACTTCATTTGAAAAAAAAAAACAGTAAGAAATAAAACGGAAAGGGGCTGGTCAGAGAGAGCTTCTCACTTCTCCCAAGTGTCCCAAACTGGGCCTTGAAGGACCGGAAACCCCAAGTTTTCTGGCTGAGAGAAGAGGGGGGCCTGAGTGTCTCTGATGAGGGACAGCCTGAGTGATGGCTGAAGATGTCTGGTGAGATGCCCAGAGAGAAGACAGGGGGCAGGTGGGGGGCCTGCGGGGGTCCCTGAGCAGCTGGCCGGGGAGTCATGCAGGGCCTGATGGTGAAGTGGCCCAGCCTGATTCTATTTTCAGTCCATCAGCCCCTTATCAGCACTTATCACACATATGCTGTAACGTATGTTTACTGTGCAATTATTGCCCACACTCAGATCAAGTGACTCCCAGCCCAGGAGCAGTCAGGGTCCACTTCTCGTCTCTGGGAGGGGAAGTCAATCCTGCTCGCACAGGACAGGGTCCAGGCAAACCGGCTGCTCCTCTTCCAGATCTAGAGCCTCCCAGCAGCCCCTCCAAGCTTCATGCCCACCCATAAACTCCCTACACCCATTCTTGTTACTCCCCAGGGGTCTCATGCAACAATCCTAAAGGAAATCAATCCTGAATATTCATTGGAAGGACTGATGATGAAGCTGAAGCTCCAGTATTTTGGCCTTCTGATGCAAAGAGCCAATTCATTGGAAAAGACCCAATGCTGAGAAAGGTTAAAGGCAGGAGAAGGGGGCGACAGAGGATGAAATGGTTGGATGGCATTACTGACTCAATGGACATGAGTTTGAGCAAACTCTGGGAGATAGTGAAGGACTGGGAAGCCTGGCATGCTGCAGTCCATGGGGTCACAGGGAGTCGGACACAACTGAGAGACAACAACAACGTCTCTCACGGCCGCTGGAAGCCTCATCAGGAGAGGAGCATAGAACCTCCAAGCCTCTCTCAGCCAGGACCCGAAGCCCCTCATATACCACCATTAATGCCACCAGCATTTTATCATCTGACTCAGAATAAATAGCAATGACTACTGCTGCTACCACCTCTGTCCAGCCTGCAGCGTTTCCGGCTCTGCTTCTGAGCATGAACTCCCGGGTGTTTTTAACCTCCATTTCACAGAGGAGGACAAGACACAGGAAACCTGATTTTCAAAATATTTAACTGCCATGAGTTATGGCATGAGTACTGACCACCAAGACTAACGGCCAAGAGGGTGCAAACTGGCTGAAAATCAACCAGTTCTGCAGGGCACCCTCCAAAGTCATACAGGCTAAAGCATCACATTGCGGATACAGATGATGAATTCAGGAGTTGGGGAAGAGAAAGTTCATGCAGAGGCGGGAGGAAGGGGTTGGAGGTTGGGCTGAGTCAGGACAAGGAGCTCAGCTATGGACTGGTGTGAGGAGAGCAGTGGAGCTGGACACTGCAAGCAGAATAGGGATATATCAAAGAAGGTCTTAAGGGAAAACAAAAGAGCGCAGACCATGACAATTTGACATGCTCTGGGCTCCAGCCCCCAAGTGCCAGGGGCAGGAGTGAAGCCAACTGAACAAGGATAAGCGTCACCACACAGGAATGGCTTGCAGAAAAGTCCAGAAACTGGTGCTCCCTCACAGGGCAAGGACAAGGGTGAAAGAAGTGAGACATACACCCCAGATGCAAAATTTAGGATGTGCGTGCTCAGTCGTTAAGTCTTGTTCGATTCTTACAACCCCATGGACTGTAGCCTACCAGGCTCCTCTGTCTAGGGGATTCTCCAGGCAAGAATACTGTAGTGGGTAGCCATTTCCTCCTCCAAGGAATCTTTCTGACCCAAGGATTGAACTTGCATCTCCTGCACTGGCAGGCAGATTCTTTTCCACCAAACAAGCAGGGAAGCCCACAAATTTTAAGGGAATGTCAGGAAACTCAGTCATCAAGATACATAATATTTTAATACAATATATAAAATAACAGAAATTAATGCAAAAATCTTTGATGAGTAACGTATCACATGTTAATAAAGAAAACAATGACAGGATCAAACCCTGTACTCATTCAGCATAGCCTTACTGTATTCTCCCAAATCCTCGCCATAATGACATATAGCTTCAGGACTTCTCTACCAGCCCTCACACTTTCTTGGATGTGAATGCAGCATCTTTAGGACTTCACCAAGCCAGTGGTGGTTCCCGTGTTCCCTCACTTCTTAGGGGACAAACAATGCCTTCTCAAGCAGCTGGAGGACATTTTTCAGGCCCACTTCTCTGACTCAAGGCAAGGGAAATAACCAAGATGGTCAAACAGGATGTCTCCTTGTCAACAATGGAACTTGGAATATCTGTTTCTGTGAAAGTGAAAGTGCTCAGTCTTGTTCAGTCATATCTGACTCTTTGTGACCCCATGGACTGTAGCTGGCCAGGCTCCCCTGTCCATGGGCTTCTCCAGAAAAGAATACTGGAATGGGTTGCCATGCCCTTCTCCTGAGATTGAACCCAGTCTCCACCATTGCAGGCAGATTCTTTACCATCTGAGCTACCAGGGAAGCCCAGGGATAGATAGATAGATAGATAGATAGATAGATAGACAGATAGATAGATAGACCTAATTCTCTTTGCTATACAGTAGAAACTAACAACATTGTAAAGCAACTATACTCCAATAAAGATTAATTTAAATAAATAAATAAAAATATAGAGGCAAACTATTATACATAGGATGGATAAATAACAAGGTCCTACTCTAGAGCACAAGGAATCATATTCAATACCCTGCGATAAGCCACAATGGAAAACAACATGAAAAAGAATGTATGTATATGTGTATAAGTGTGTGTAAGTGACTCACTGGGGCTTCCCTGATATCTCAGTTGGTAAAGAATCCACCTGCAGTGCAGGAGACCCTGGTTCGATTCCTGAATTGGGAAGATCCACTCGAGAAGGGATAGGCTACCCACTCCAGTATTCTTGGGCTTCCCTTGTGGCTCAGCTGGTAAAGAATCTGCCTGCAAAGCAGGAGACCTGGGTTTGATCCCTGGGTTGGGAATATCCCCTAGAGAAGGGAAAGGCTACCCACTCTAGTATTCTGGCCTGGAGAATTCCATGGACTGTATAGTCCATGGAGTTGCAAAGAGTCAGACACGACTGAGTGACTTTCACTTTCATTAAGTGAATCACTTTGCTGTACAGCAGAAATTAACACCATATTGTAAATCAACTATCTACATTCAATGAAATTTTTTAAAAAAAACAAATGAAACTAACAAGAGGTGCAAGTTCATATTACAATCCAATCGAAGTTGCTCTTTGATGCAGAATTATACACTTCCTGCATTCATTACCTTTCTCACTCTACAAATTCTCTGGTCACTCATCTCTATATCCACTGATCCATCCTTCCACTCCTCCATCCATCTACCTACCCATCCATCTATCCATTCATCCACCCATCCATCCATACATCCTTGTTTCTAACCAAGCATCCATTTAGTCATTCAACCATAAAGCCATTTACCCATATATCCATCCATCTATCCTTTCATCCCATTTATGCATACCATCATCCACCCAAACCACTTAATCAACCCTTTGCTTACCTACTATGCAAACTCAGCATGTGGGTATGAAAAGAGCCCCATCACTTACCAGCACACCTACTTAACTCTTCAAATCTAATTTCTTCATCTAGAAAGTGGGTGTGTATCTTCTCAAAGAACCTTCATAGTGTTGCTATGAGAATGAAAGAACAAGATCCATGTACATGGTAGTTATTATGTTATTATGGCAATTATTATTATTGTAAGATGCTAAAGACAGAAAGAAATAAATCTGATGAGGGGCCCAGTTTTCCAGCCAAGATGTTCACTCTGACAAGTGATCTGGAAAACCAGTTAAAGCCATAAGTAACAGTTACGAAGGTATAAAATTCTGAGGGGATGAGAGGAGTGACCAGCAGATTTGGTTTAAGAAAAGGGACAAATGAAGGTGGATTGAGCAGTGATCCCTAGAACAGTAAGCAGGAGGCAATCTTTTTTTTTCTTTTGGCCCCAACATGAGACATGTGGGATCTTAATCCCCTGATTAGGCATTGAACCCATGTCCCCTGCCATGGCAGGCAGATTCTTTACCACTGAGCCACCTGGGAAGCCCCAGATGCCCACTTTGTGGAGAACTCTGGACTCAGTTGGCCTGGAGTTCAAACCCCAGCACTCTTAGGTATTAGCTGTGGGGCCATAGCTACTTAAGTGCCTCTGTCATCTCATCTCTATCTTGGGAAAGGAAACAGAATTAAGAAAGTTTATTCACATAGAGTACGCACACTGAGTCTAACACATCCCTAAAGGAGGTTGTTGAAAAAAATTTATGCGACATGAGAGTTGGAAGTTAAGTTTTATTTGGGTCAAAATGAGGACTGCAGCCTGAGAGAGCACCTCAGAGCTCCGAGAAACTGCTCTAAGGAGGCGGGGAGGGAGCCAGGTTATACAGAAGTTTTGCAACAAAGGGCAGATTATCAGAAGTCAAAAGGAAAGAAAAAACAGATATCCCAAGTTAAGGAACTAAGTGGTTTTCCATGTATGGGGAGATGCAAGAGTCTGGGCTCACTGAAATCATCCTTGACAGCACCTCAGCTGTCTAGGGCCAGTATCCTGTGTTTGAACATCCTGTTTCCCAGGGCTGCAGTCTGATGGCTTTGAGATGGCACATGTTCTTTTCTTCCTGAGTTTCCCAAGGCTCACCAGCTTACACCAGACTGTGATATCCTTGTTTACTGATAAGGCAGGAAATATTTCATTTCTCAAGGTAATGACTCCTGGGTGTGGAGGATGAGACCTGCTGTCCCCTCTCAGCCTGCCCAGACTCCAGAAATGCAGCAAGTTGGCACCGGAGCCTGAGACCACACACACCCAGCCCTCTGTCCCCAGAGGCACCAGTCAGCCTGGCATGTCACCTGCTATACTAGTTTCCGGTTGCTGCGCACGAGATCACCACAAATGTAGGCACTTAAAACAATGCAAATTCATGACCTCACATGTAGAGAAGTCCACATTGTCAACTACAAATTGGCACTTGCCATCCACCTCTACAAGGATTAAATCATGTGTTTCTGCAGCTGCTGACCTTCCACACCCCCGGGAAGGCATTCAGGGTGGAGAGCAGAAATGAGGCATGCTGTACTTGGGGGTGGAGGGTGGAAACTGGCAGGACAGGTCTTTCCATAGTTAAATATTTTCAGGAGCCATTTTGATAAGCTCAATTCTTGTGTCGTCTCATATCTAGAAAAGCAGTAAATTCCTTCATGGTGATATCTGCTCCCCATGACTAGCAGAAATCTTCTGCAAAAAAAATATATGCTTGATTGCACATACTCCCCCTTCCCCAAAATCATGTCTATGTTGACCTTCACCCTGCTGCCTCTTTGGAGCAGTTTCTCAGAGCTATCTGAGGTGCTGACTCCCAGACCCCAATTAAGCTTAACTCACAATTCTCATATTGTGCTTTTTTTTTTTAAGTCAACCACATGACTTTGGCCAGTTCCTCTCCAGGTCTCACACAGCTGAAAGCAACGGATCACTGAGGCTGCCTTCTATTCCAGTGGAAGTGGTGGAGATGAATCTGCTTCCAAGTTTATTCAGGTCATTGGCAGAATTCAGCTCCACATTATTGCTGGACCAAGGTCTCCATTTCCTTACTGGTTGTGCACTGGGGTCATTCTCAGCTCCTAGAGGCCAATCACCTTCATTGGCTCATGGGCCCCATCAAAGTCAGCAATGGCAGGGACAGTCTTTCTTTCTTTCTTTTTTTATAATTTAAATTTATTTGTTTTTAATGGGAGGATAATTGCTTTACAATATTGTGTTGGCTTCTGCCATACATCAACATGAATCAGTCAAAGGTATGTGTATGTCCCCTCCATCTTGAACCTATCTCCTACCTCCCACCCCTTCCCACTCCTCTAGGTTGTCACTGCTGCTACTGCTAAGTTGCTTCAGTCGTGTCCGACTCTGTGCGACCCCACAGACGGCAGCCCACCAGCCTCCTCCGTCCCTGGGATTCTCCAGGCAAGAACACTGGAGTGGGTTGCCATTTCCTTCTCCACTAGGTTGTCACAGTAGAGTCTTTTTCATGGTTCGAAGTTCTCTGACCTCTCCCTGCCTCCTTCCTCTGACCCTTCTGCTTTCTTCTGCTGCTTGGAAGGACCCCCATGATTACATCAGGGCTCTTCAGCTAATCCAGGATAATCTTTCAAAGTCAGCTGATTGGAAGCCTTCATTCCACCTGCAAAGTCCCTTCCCAGCTCTGTGTAGATCATGCTTGATCCAATAACCAAGGCACAGAAACTAGAATTCTGCCTGCCACCCCTGGCTCAGGGCTCTGTTGCCAGCACCAGTCCTCAACCTCCTTCTGCAGGAGCACAGAGAACCAGGACTGCAGAGAAGCCCTCGCAGAGCTGATGCCCAGCTGGAGCCAGAGGAGCCGATGAACTCACCATGCAAGCGGGTGCAGGCAGCGAAGGGCAGAGACAGAACCCAAAACTGAGCCCACATCTGGGTGAATCACTATTACAGTGCCACGTTTGGGGATGAAAGGTCGGGTATGTTGAGGCATGCCCCGGGAAAAGTGCCGCAGACAAGTTCCGGAGGCTGGCTAAACTTCCGGGGACCAACCCCCCCTGCAGCCTGGTCCGATCAGGAGCCGACACAGAGCCCTTGGACACCCACCGCCGCTGTAGCCCGCGCTTTCTTCCTTATATAGAAAGACCTGGCCTGGGCGCCGGCCCGGGCTATAAAAACCTCTCCCCACCTCTCCTTCCTCGCAGACTCCCTTTGTCTCCTCGCTCACCCGCCCATCCCCGGGAGTTCTGCCCGAGAGCGCCCGCCCAATAAAGGCCTTTTACCACCGGTCCTTAGAGGTGGCTCTTTCTTCCCGCGGCGTTTTCTAACAGGGGCCAGTGTTTCACCTATAACTAAAGTGTATGGATGTGACAGTTGGTCCGTAAAAAGGCTGAGCGCTTAAGAATTAATGCTTTCGAACTGTGGTGCTAGAGAAGACTCTTGAGAATCCCTTGGACAGCAAGGAGATCAAACCAGTCAGTCCTAAAGGAATTCAACCCTGATATTCACTGGAAGGACTGATGCTGAAGCTGAAACTCCAATACATTGGCCACCTGATGCGGAAGAGCCAACTCATTGGAAAAGATCCTGACATCGGGAAAGACTGAGGGCAGGAGGAGAAGGGGGCGACAGAGGTTGAGATGGTTGGATGGCATCACCCACTCAATGGACAGGAGTTTGAGCAAACTCCAGGAGGAGTGAAGGACAGGGAAGCCTGGTATGCTGCAGTCCATGGGATTGCAAAGAATTAGACATGACTTAGTGACTGAACAAACACACAAAGTGTAAACCTGTATTTAACCACTGTGGAAGGCAGCACACTTACCCCCATTTCACAGATGAGGAATCTGAAACCCCATGTGAGAGAACTACCAGTTTAGGTCATACAGTGAATGTGTGATAGGACTAGAACCAAACATTACTCTAAAACTCATCAGGCCAGTGCCGTTCATGTTTCGGGCCTTCCCGAATGATCCACCAAGGAGGGTCACTGGGGACCCAGCACAGGGAACAAGTTTGGGGTCCGAAGTCTAATATTAAGGCCCTCAGTCCTGCCACTCTCTGGGTGGCTTGGATGGACAGAAAGAGGAGCAGTTCCTCACACCTGAAGGATAGAACCTTGCAGAGACTGGCCAGGTTTATCCCAAGGCCAGGGGCCTAAATTTCCAAGTAGCAGCAACCATGCAGGGTCATTCCTCAGACAGTTGCCTTAAAGCATACCCAAGGGGAGGCCCAAGAGGCATCCAGACAAGGGCTGATTTATAAACCGATAAAGATCTGCGTTATCTGAAAAGACAGTGTCCTGTGGCACTGCTAATCTTCATGCAGATTCAGTGTCCACCCAGAGGCACTGAGCCACCACCATGAGGCCCTGTAAGTGCAAATTTGCGAGCTGTACCCATACAGGTCAAATCCAGGACAGAATTCCAGGAATCTGCTCCCCTGGGGGGCCGCACAGGCAGAGTCAGGCAGAGATGGAGGTTTCCTCCTGTCTGAGGGAGGGAGAGGGCTCAGGTCTGATGGGCCAGTGTCAACAGGCTCTGCCGCACCAAAGGTCTAGGACTCCAGAAGAGCAGAGTGAGCAATCCTGGTACTGGGAAGCACACTTACTGGGAACATTAGCATCAATGCTTGGAGCCTCAGTTTCCCCATCTGTAAAATGGAAGGGCAACAACCTGCCCCTTGGCAAGGTGATGATGTAAGTGAACAATCCGGCCCCACTGGGTGCTTGACAGGTTGTTGCAGGCAGGCCTAACTGCCCTCTCCTCTCCCTTGAAGCAATCAATCCCTGAGCACACTGCGTTAGTTGGAAATGTTCCCTGTTCTATTTATCTCACACCTGGACTCTTACACATCCTATTCTTGTTTTTTTTTTTTCAGATTTGCAAAATAGAGAAAATGGCCCTACAGCTGCTAATATGATTTTCTCGACGGAAAGACTAAAACTCCTTGGGGTAGGGGCTTGCAGGTTTGGAACACAGTCATAAAAACAGCGGTCTAACTGCTCTAGTTTGAGTTCATCCCAAGTCTGAAGGGCCCATCAGGGTAAGGTGAATAATGAGGGTGGGAGATGGGAGCCCTGGCGTGAGGAGAGATCAGGATATGAGGAATCTGGGCTGAGGACAGGCACCACCCTGGCCCATCCGGCCAGTCCTGGCAGATAAGCAGATGGGCAAGACCTCTGCAGACTGAGTGGTCCAACTTGCTCTTCCTTGCAGAGGAGAAGAAAGCGGAGTGATGTCCCCGGAGGAGAGGCGGACGATGAGAAGAGGGTAAGAAGGGGGCGACTGAGACCGAGGGAAGTCGAAGGCCACCATCTCTAAGGAGCAAGGGTTCCCCGGGTTGTTTTCACCCCCCACCTCTCCCCGCTCCTCCTCCCCCGCTTCCTCTCCTCCTCCCACACCCCCTCCCTCCCTCCTCCCGCCCCGCCGGCCTCCCGGCCCCGCCCCTCCCGCCGTCCCGAGCACTTTTTGGCCGCCTGCCGCGCTGCCCTCCAAGCCAGTGCGCGGGTCGAGCCGTCACAGCCGCCGCGATGTGGGCCGTCCTGCCGCTGCTCTGCGCGGGAGCCTGGCTCCTGGGCGCCCCCGCTTGCGGCGCCGCAGAGCTGGCCGTGAGCTCTTTAGGTACGGGGTCTCCGGGGACGGGGACGGGGCGCCTCCGGAGAGGAGTCGGCAGGTCGGAAACTCTGGAGAACTTGGGCGGGTGGGGACTCCGCGCTTGGGAGGAGCCGGGCAGCGCACGTCCCAGGCCCGAGGCCCTGGGGCCCTGTGGGTCGGGATCGGAGTCCAGGAACCGTGGCCTATGTGATGGGTGGGGGATGTAGGCTGGAGGAGGGGGCGGTTTGGAGGGTGAGCGTCTTGCGGGACCCGAGGAGCCAATGGATAGGTGCCCGGGGGGGCCCCCTTTGCTCAGGGGAGCTGAGAGGAAACGCCCCAGTGGCCCCTTCTTCTCTCCACCCCGTACCTGGAGACTCAGAGGACCCGGATCTGCCCCTGCCAGAAGCTAGCAGGGACTTTCCAGCCTTTTCTGGCAGCTCCCAGGGACTGGGCACAGGGGACGTCCCCAGGCGTGCCTTGAGAGCCTGTAGATAGGTTGGACCTGCCCTTTCAAGGAATGACTGTGCAGAGCCATAGCAGATTTAGCCCCTGAAAACTGAGGCTGTTTGTTCCAAAGACCCAAGGTCAAGCCCCAGGGCTCCCCTGTACAGCCCCAGGGCTTCCACTCAGGAAGCTGAGTAGTCCAGCTTCCTGCTGCTCTTACCCTCCTTCTGTTGCTGCAGGTCCAGCCACCTCCCCAAGCTAAAGGCTCTCCGGAAGGCCCTCCTGCCTTGCGTGCTGCCCACCACCCTCAGCCTCAACCCACCACCCACAGGCTCTGACCTTCCAAGACCACCTGCATCCTCACCCTGAGGACAAAGAATTGTAGCCAAAGAGCAGCCTGGGGATAGGACAAAGCTCCCTGAGGCTGAATCTTTTCCACTAGAATCTTGCCTCATTCCTCCAGACCCACTGATACAAGGAAGCCCCCCAGTCTTTCAGACCTGGGAGATCGCCCAGTTCAGTTCAGTCCCAACTTTAAGAAACCCAGCTGCCCGCAAGCCAAGGCCGTGTGGCCTGCGTGGAAGAGGAGGGCTGGTGCTGGAAGCCGTTCTTCCAGAGTAGGGTTTGGCATGCTTCTGTGAATGGCCAGATAGTAAATATTTTAGGCTCTTTGTGGACCACACAGTCTCTGTATCAAGCTACTTAATTCTGTGCTGAAAGCAGCCAAAGGCGGTATGTAAATGAATGAGCCGCTTGTGCTCCCAGAAACTTTTACTTAGACACACTGAAGTTTGGATTCAGATGATTTTAAAGTGCTACACAATGTGGTTTTCAAAAAACATTTTTAAACGTGAACATTCTTAGCTCGTGGGCCATACAGAAACAAGTGGCAGGTCAGAGTTCTAGAACCCTGTTCTAGATAGTACCATGTGCTCCCTGAAACAGCACATAAAGAAAGGATATATGCTTTCTTCCAAAAGTCACAATGGACTGAAATGGGTCTGAGTTTAGTGTGCAAGGGTCACCAGATGTCCTTCTGGCCCCATCCCAAGATCACCTCTGGCTTTTTTTCCCTCTGACCTCCAACAAATGAGAAGTAGTGCTGGATTTTCACACCTGTTTGTAGCTTTTGAAACCTCTGCAGGCAAACATTGGTCAGTTGTCCTAAACTCCATCTGCCTCAAGCCCTGGTCCTAAACTGAGATCTGTCTTCCTCTAAAGCCATCAGGCTTCCCTGGTAGCTCAGATGGTAAAGAGTCTGCTTGCCAGTACAAGAGACCTGGATTTGATTCCTGGGTTGGGAAGATCCCCTGGAGAAGGGAATGGCAACCCACTCCAGTATTCTTGCCTGGGAAATCCATGGACACAGGAGCCTGGCAGGCTGAAGTACATGGGGTCGCAAAGAGTCAGATACAACTGAGCAACTTTGACTTCACTTTTTCACTTCTGAAGCCATCAGCTATAATGGCTAACCAAGATTTGCAGTCCTCTAAACCCCACGCAGGGCATATCCTGGAGAAATGTGCATTTCTTTGTCAGGAAAACTGGCTGTCACTTACTTGGTTTCTGGAACAGATCTATGACCCACAGGGGAGAGCTAAATTCCATACAACTGTGATCTTTGAACTGCAGGGTGTGAATTGATGGCACACATGTGTGTACTTAGTTGTGTCCAATTCTTTGTGACCCCATGGATGATAGCCCGCCTGGCTACTCTGTCCATGGGATTCTCCAGGCAAAAATACTTGAGTGAGCTGCCATTTCCTCCTCCAGGGGATCTTTCTGACCCAGGTATCAAGCCTCTGTCTCTTGCATTGGCAGACGGATTCTTTACCACTGCACCACCTGGGAAGCCCGTGGACCAGTAGAGGAACACAGAAAAGTACCAAGTGATACCAGTACAGACAATAAATCCATTTCCACACCCTTTACTTCCAAGTATCAGCTGCTGGGGTCCTAGAAATAATGTTTAGTAATAGAGTGCCATGTGATGTGAGCGTGTAGAAAGGAGTAGGAGGAATTGCGTGACTTTGCTCTAAAACTTGCCTTCTGTTCCCAGAAGCAATAAGCAATCCTGTTTATCTAAGCAGAATTTCTCAACCCTTTGAAAGGGCTGAGACAAAGATCAGATTTAATGCTAAACCATTCAGAAAAACAGGTAATAATCACTCACGAATATATAAATCCATGGGGAGGGCATTGTTAATTAAGTTTAATTTACCTCATTAAGAGATGCCTCTCCAATGCAAGTTTGCTTTTTATGTTTAACAATTACTTTTCATTAGGTGTAATATATTTGACATGTTTTTAATCAGTTGGAGTCTTAATAATGATGATGACTTCATTCAGAATGAACTTTTATAATATCCAGAGATATATGGGTCACCAGGAGTAACAGTAATTTAAATTTATACTTTCTGTGCTTGTCACTGCGTAAAAGGATACTAGAGCAATTAAGTATAAACAGATACTCCCTGGGACTTCCATTGTGGTCTAGTGGTTAAGACTCTGCACTTCCAGTGCAGGGGCATGGGTTTTGATCCCTGGTCAAGAAACTAGATCCTACATGCCCTGCAATGTAGCCCCCCAAAATAAATTAAACAGATGCTCCCTTAGGATAAAATTCTGTGAGATGTGAATGGAGATGGGGGTTCAAGGAGAAAAAGAAACTATATGAAATATTCAGCTCTTATAGAAGGGCTTGCTCATGTTACTGATAGTGGGTATCACGTCATGATGGTATATGGAATTCTTTGGCTAGCATCCTTTAAATACGATGGAACAGTTGTATTTTTAAATGTCACCAATTGCAATAAACTGGAGTACCTCCTTTGCAGCTATTTAAATTTGAAATGCAATTTTACATTTAAAAATGTACAAGGGTGGATATAGGAAGAGTCTACAAACAACTAGGCAGCCTGTTTTTGTAAAGTTTTCTTGAAACAGTCACACCCCTTCATTTTCACACGTGAGGGTAGAGTTGAGTAGTTGTAACAGACTGTAGAGATTGCAAAGTCTATGATATTTACCATCTGTCCCTTTTAAAAAAATTGCTGTAACAGGGTATATAAGGGTTTTTTAAGTATTTATTTGTGTTATCATGAATAACTAGCTCTCTGTTAAATTCAAACCTTTCGTTTTTATTTTATGTATTTATTTTTGGCCTCGCCATGCAGGATGTGGGATTAGTTCCCCAATCAGGGATCAAAGCCCCTGCAGTGGAACTACAGTCTTAACCACTGGATCAATAGGGACATCCTGGCATATAGGTTTTTAAATTAACTTCTTAAAATACGACACAGAAGAGAACACAAATCATTAAATATGCATTTCAGTGAATTTTCGTCATCTAAACATACTCCTGAAACTGGCATCCAAATGAAGCCACAGAACATTACCAGCACCCCACAAGCCCCCTTTGACTCCTCACTAAGCATTACCATTATCCTGATTTTTAATACCATAGGTTAATGGCATGTACTTTTTCAAAATTAATTTGGAGCACAAAAGCAGTAAGAATTTAGTTCTTTTTCAAATTCTGCCTTATATACCACCATTTTTGGTGCTTTAAATTTAACCCAGTTTATTAAAATGCGAATCAGTTCTCTTGTGCCCCACTTGGCTATAGATGTGACCACAAGGCACACAGACCTAATTTTTTCTTCTTCTTTTTGCAGAGAAGTTTCACTTTCAGTTATGGATGGTGCAGGTCAGTGTCCAACTTCTTCTTTCTGAAGTTTCTCGTTTCACTGTTTTCTGTTATCAGAACAAACTGTCCTAGATTTGAGACGATGAAGGAGGAATTACCAGCCCCCTTCCCCTGGGTCTTTCTCACATGGGGATGAGTCAAACGCTGCAAAAAGATTTGGTTAAGTGAGTTCCTTCCCACAGTGGTTTGGTCCCCAGTGGTGAAGTTGGCTAGCAGCCTTGGAAACCTTCAGATTCATTTACATTTTTTGTATTCAAATCACATTGTGTAGCTGCCTGCAAAATCAATCGAAAAACACTGGTGTGCGTATTTTTGAAAAATGGTGATATCTGCCATGAACTTGACCTCATGCCAGTTGCGGCGTCCAGGGCTGACCTAAGCGTGACAGGTCATTTGCCTGGCCTTCTTGGTCTCCTGACTGACTCTACGGCAGCTGCATAGGCTTCATTCTGGCCACAGGCCCCTGGAGGCAGAGGGGTTTCTATATAAACTTCCCCATGCTGTGCAGAGACCCAGGGCAGTGCCCCACCTCTAATACAGTTTTGGCCTGAGAATCATGGCAGAAAGAAGACCTCCATTCCTCCTCTTAAAAGACAAAACTGTTACCCTCTGGTGAGCAGCGTCCTGTTTTCGTGACTTATTGCTGATGTGTTTGTTTCAGCATCAAAAGAAATACAGCTCAGAGGAGTACCGCCACCGGCTGCAGGTGTTTGCCAGCAACTTGAGGGAGATCAATACCCACAACGCCAGGAACCACACATTTAAAAGTATGTGGGGACACCTTGCCTCCAAGCCACTTGTCCCTGGGAGGAGGGAGAAGCTCAGATCTGGAAAGAAATGAATGATTACAGGGTCCACTGGGCTTGGGAGCAGGGCAAGAGGAGAGCAGCCACCCAGGCTCTGAAGCTGGGCTTGGCCGACCTCACATTCCAGCTCTGCTGTTGTTCTCTGAGATTCAAGGGGTTGTAACTTTAGGGTGTCCCTCCGAAGGGTTGTGGTGTTCCTGCCTTCTGAGGGTCCAGCCCAGACACTGAGCCCCTGGGCTGCCAAGGGGAGCAGTGCTTCTGTACTTATGAGCAGCTCCTTAGGACATCTGCCTTCAGTCTGGGTTCGTTTCACTAGAAACACGCGCTACATACATTGAGGACTCAGAAGTGACGACACTGTCGACTAAGTGAGTAACTTGGGCAGAAGCGTGAAATGGAAGGAAACCTCAGTTTGAAACTCTTTCCTGCCTAATATTGGCTGTGTCAACCCTGGGGGGCATTGACAGCTCTGAAGTTTCACTTGACTGTCAAGTGGAGATCATAGGGCTCCCCCCGCCAGGTTATGAAGACTGAAGGAGGTAACAGGTGGTGGTTCTGTACCCAGACGTCCACCAGACCTACTAACCGGGCATCTAAAGAATGGGTGCCCAGGCCCCACCCCAGGCCCACTACGTCTGCATCTCTGGGGTGCAGCCCAGACACTGGTACTGTTGCAAAGCTCCCCAGGGAATTCCGAAGCACAGTCAGGCTGACCTTGGTGTAGTAAATTACAGTTGACCCTTGAACAGTGTGGGGTTAGAGGCACCGACTGCACAGTTGAGAATCTGAGTATAACTGATTGTCTGCCCTCCATATATGCATTTCCTCCATATGTGCACTTTCTCTGTATCCACGGTTCTGCATCCCATGTTTACACCAACCCGGGATCATGTTGCACTGTAGTATTTACTATTGGAAAAAAATCCATGTACAAGTGGATCTGCCCAGTTCAAACCATGTTGTTCAAGGGTCAACTGTAAAATCAACTATACCTCAATAAAAAAATAAATTTAAAAAATTGTTTTAAAACAGTTCAACTGTGTCCGTTCCGTTTAAAAATTTAAAGGAGCCAAGTTGAAGGGCCTGTAAATAGGACATGAGGGAACATGAGATTTCATTCTTTTTTCTGTTTCTTTATTAGTGATCTACTGAACACCTCTGTTTTGTTTTGTTTTTTGTTTGATTGTTTACTGTTCTGCCTTCTCTTTTTTCAGTGGGACTAAATCAATTTTCAGACATGAGCTTTGCTGAATTAAAACGCAAGTATCTTTGGTCAGAGCCTCAGGTGGGTATTATTCATCGAGACCAAATCTGAGTCTTTTCTGTTTGACTTTTTTTTTTTTTTTTTCGCTGTGCTGAGTCTTCGTTTGCTGAGGGGACTTTCTTAGGTTGCAGCGAGTGGGTGCTACTCTCTGGTTGTGGTTCACAGCCTTCTCCTTGCAGTGACTTCTCTTGTTGCAGGCTCTAAGGTGCATGGGTTTCAGTAGTTGTGGCACTTGGGCTTAGTTGCTCCGGAGCATGTGGGATCTTCCTGGAACAGGGATCAAACCTGGGTCCTCTGCATTGGCAGGCAGATTCTTGACCACTGGACCACCAGAGAAGTCCCAATGAATAATATTTTTGCATAAGTGATATCCAAAGTATTGCGTGGGACATACATTACAACTTTTTCATCATTGATCTAAAATTCAACTTTTAACTGGGTGAACTGTATTTTTATTTGCTAAATCTGCCCTCCCTGTCCTAACTGCCCCAACCTGAGCCCCCCAAAGGACCTGTCACTTAGCATTTGGAACTTATAGGGTGCGATAGGATGGCTCTGACAACCATAATCTTTCTCATTCTCTTGTGGTGACTATTTTAATTACATACTTTTCCATCAGAAATGGTTTTTTTTTTCCCCTGAAAAAATTGTAATTTGTCATTTCAGAATTGCTCAGCCACCAAAAGTAACTACCTTCGAGGTACTGGTCCCTACCCAACCTCCATGGACTGGCGAAAAAAAGGAAATTTTGTCACACCAGTGAAAAATCAGGTATGCATGATGGTCCCCAGTTTTTCCTCCAAAACAGCCACATTCTCAGACAGTATGCCAGGAAGAAAAACTCAAGAGAATCCTGAAACACAAAGAGTAATATCCCCCACTCCATCATTTTCATTATCTCTCTAGCTACCTTCCTCCAAAAGGCCAGGAGGTCATTGTCTTTATGGATGTAGGTTCCTCTCTGGGCTGAAGTGTACCCCTTCCCTCCCACTCCACTGCACTGTCTGAAGCTCCCCACTGACCCTAGGTGTTTCCTACAGTCACCCTGAATATCTGTGCCCTTCTGTAACTGGATACAAGACCCCGTTCCTACACGTCTTTTCTTCCTGTCCTCCATCCACTCCACAAGGCACCAGGTCCAGCCCCTCCCTGGCCCTCTGCCTCCCTCAAGGGAGCTGCAGGTGGTCAAGGACCAGCGTGGAACCCAGCATTGCAGATGTGCTCTGAAGAGCGCCTCCTGCAGGGCACAGCGTGCCAGGCAAGGCAAGTGGTGGCACGGTCCTGCACTGAGAGCTGAGGGCTGGGCGGCTGGCTGTAGGGTCCCACACACTGCTGGGTCCTGGAGAGTCTGGGCCTGGTGTCCCTGGAAGCGACAGTGCAGTGGCCATCTTCAGAAGCTTTCCCACCTCTTGCTCCCAGGAAACACAAGGGTGAAGGTTCCCCTCCTGGCAGCACTTGGCTTTCCGCTGAAACTCACCATGAGAAACATTTTCTCTTTTTCCTGAAACCCATGTGATGCAGCCATGATGCCCCCAGGCTCCCTGGATTCCCAGAGCCTGCCTAGTGATCTAGACAGTTCAACCAGAACCAAGAAGCCAAAATGAGCCTTTGCTCCAGCAGAGGGATAGGATGAAGTCAGTCCCCTCCCCCAAGACCCCAAGGTGGCTTTTAAACCATCTGAGAATCCCAGGACAGTTCAAAGCCCAACAGGTATTCAATGTGGAAGCCTGAACCCCCTCACCCTCTGGGCAAAGAAGAAACAGAGGTCTGCCAAGAATGTTCTGGGTCCTCTCGTTAGCTAACTATCAGGCAGGAGAGAGACCCCTGAGCAGAGGGGCCAGAACAAGGTGGTCACCCCTGTGGGTGTGTATGGTCTCTCACTGTAGCCGCCATATGGTTACAGGTGTGGCAACAGGATCTGACTTTAGCTCAGCAACCTCAAGGGTTTCTCACTTTACAGAGGAGGAGATGCTGAAGGTGCAAAGCAAGTGGGTCTCTGCTAAAGGCCAGGGCTGGCGGCTCAGATCTGCTCTGTCTGTCTCTTTCTTCAGTGGCCAAGCCCACCTCCTTGACCAGCCAGAGATACTCTGATCAGGCCCTCCCCTCCTGCTGCCAAGGGAAGGATTTGAGAGGAAGAGACTGGGGATGGGGGGAGAGTGAAGGTTCTTTCCAGGAGACAAGCGAGGAGGAGTGGACAAAAACAGTGAGGAAAGGATCTTAGGAGACATTTCAGAAGTAGTCTATGGACGGTTGAGCCAGTGAAGGGTGGAAAAGAGACAAAGATGGGGATGAGAGAAAGATGCTAACAGCAGCTGGTGTTACTGAACCCGTGGGGTAACTGCATGACTGGCAGGATCTTATCTGCGCTTCTGACAGTTCCGTGGGGCAAGCATGGTGGTTCCCGTTTTACAAGTGATGAAACTGGGGGGGTGGAGAGACGCCCCTTGCCCAGCTCACATGGTGGGTGGGGGCATGACTGTGATCTGAAGTAGGCAGGCAGGCTCCAGCACCTGACTCCTGGCCCCAGTGAGGTGTCAGGAGAGTGGTCAGTGGCCGTGATCATGGTAGAGGATGGGGAGATGGATGGCTGGGGCAGGACACACAGGGTCTATGGTATCTGGGGTGTATACAGGTGGGGTCCTCTGGGAGACAGGTGTTCTGGGTCTGGGCAGAGGTCAGGGCTGAAGTGGGGTCTGGGAAGTTGTTAGTTTAACAGGACTGTGGGTGAGGTTGGAGGGGGAAAGGTGAAAGAGAAGTTTCTGAAAATAGGACTTTGGTGCGTCCTTCTGTTGGGAGCAGTAGGAAGAGAAACCAGCAGGAGATTCAGAACCAGAGGGACTTCCCAGGCAGTCCAGTGGTTAAGACTCCGAACTTCCACTGCAGAGGGTGTGGTTCGATGCCTGGTTGGGGAATTAAGATCCCCTGTGCCTCGTGGTGCAAGGACATGTAGAACAGCACAGAATGGAGTCGGGAGGAACTCCGGCCCTTGCAGGACAGCAGGGGTTGGTCAGCGAGGGGCCAGATGGGGAGTGCACAGCTGCTGTTGCCCCTTTTTTAAAAGCCTCAGTCTTCTCATCTGTAACATGGGGAGAAGGATGTCGGCCACTTGGGGCTTGTGAGGATCAGCACAGACAGATGTGAGTTGGGGCTTGGTCCACTGAGGTTCTCAGGAGCCTGAGGGGACCAGATGGTTCTCGGGAGCCTGAAGGGACTCCTCTTCTCCACTCTGGCCTCCAGGGTGGCTGTGGCAGTTGCTGGACCTTCTCCACCACCGGGGCCCTGGAGTCTGCTGTTGCCATAGCAACGGGGAAGTTGCCCTTCCTGGTGAGTGACCAGCCACGGGGCGGGTTGGGATGTGGGGGAGCCGTGAGGTCAGGGTCTCCTCCTGCAGGGGTCACAGCTTGGCTCCGAGCCCTGACTTGGTGGGGCAGGCCAGGCCTTCAGGCTTCTTCAGGGCTTTAGGTGACAGTGGCCATGTCAGCTGGACTTTGTGTCCAGTCTCATGGACATTTGGCGTGCAAACCTCCCCTGATGGTTTGGAAGGACTGAGGCTCATTCCTGAGCGGATCTGGGTGTTCCTTGGTCTGAGAACCCAGGGCCTTCAGGAAGCAGAGCCTGTCTGGGAGGCAGCCCTGTAGGAGCTGCACCCCCTCCCAGGCTGGTCATCTTCCTGCAGGGGAGAGCGGGGACATGTGTATTCACCCCTAGAGCAAGGGGTGACTGTCCGCCCACGGCGTCCTGCATAGGGAAGCGGGGGAAGAGAGGGCTAGACTGGCAAGGGCCACCAGGGCCCGGGAGTAGGGAAGGCCTGTCCCCTCCCTCCCATATGGCACCATGGGGGCCCACCTACGTGCACCCTTCAGGCCCCTCCTCACCCTCTCACATGCCGGCTTGGCTGCCAGGTCATCACTGAGCTCTTCCCCAAAAGGCGCTGGCTCTGGGCTGGCCCCTCGGACACAGAGATGGACCTTGCCCTGGATGAGTATAACCTGATCCTCCTGACCCAGAGCTGGCGGGGCCGTGGGTGTGGTCGGCTCAGGGGGCCGAGCTGGGAGCTCTCCCGGTAAACACATAGCTCACTGGGTATGTGTTCCTTCTCCAGGCTGAGCAGCAGCTGGTGGACTGCGCCCAGAACTTCAATAACCACGGCTGCAAAGGGTACGTCCCAGACCGGGGTGGGGAGACCTGGAGCCCCTTCTCATTTCCTGGGGTTACTTCTTTGGGTCTAGAATGGGCCGAGACTCTGTCCTGAGTGGGAGCAAAATTGGCCCCGCTTAAAGAGGATGATCACCCCACATACCCGAGGTCCCTCAGCTGGAGTGGGCAGAGCTGTACGCCAGGCCCCGGCCTGTCTGCTCCCAGAATCTGTCCTCTTCCCTGCTGTCACCTGGCTGTCGCCCCTCAGCACATTTGGCCTCATCCACCACCCGGGCCTCTGGGTGAGTGACCAAAAGTATTCACAGAATGAGAAGCACATCGTCCTGCAGGAGCAAGACCCACACACAGGTGTCTGGTCTGCTGTCTGCAAATTCTCTAGGGCAGCAGTCCCCAACCTTTGGCACCAGGGACTGGTTTCATGGAAGACGATTTTCCCATGGACTGGGGGTGTGGGGGGGTAGATGGAGTGGGGATGGTTTCAGGATGATTCAAGTACAGTACATTTATTGTGCTTTTATTTCTAATCTAATGTTGATGATGACAGGAGGTACTGGTCCGTGGCCAGGAGACTGGGGTCCCCTACTCTAAAGCTCTGACTGCCCCAGCTCAGCAGGCTGTGTGAAGGAGCTTTTCTATAGATGAGGTGCCATGTTCAGGCAGAAACACTGTATTTTGTCGGGCCTGCTCTCCTGGCCCATTTATTTATTTATTGAGGTCTAGTTGAACTAGTGTTGTGTTAATTACTGCCATATAGCAAAATGACTCAGTTATACACATCATTGTTCAGTCGGTAAGTCGTGTGTGACTCTTTGCAACCCCGTAGTTATACACATATTAAAAAGCAGAGACATCACTTTGCTGACAAAGGTCTGTATAGCCAAAGCTATGGTTTTTCCAGTAGTCATGTACCAATGTGAGAGTTGGACCATAAAGAAGGCTTAGCACCAGAGAATTGATGCCTTTGAACTGTGGTGCTGGGGAAGACTCTTGAGAGTCCCTTGGGCAGCAAGGAGATCAAAGCTGTCAATCCTAACGGAAATCAACTCGAAATACTCATTGGAAGGACTGATGCTAAAGCTGAAACTCCAATACTCTGGCCACCTGATGCGAAGAGCTGATTCATTGGAAAAAACACTGATGCTGGAAAAGACTGAAAACAGGAGGAGAAGAGGGCAGCAGAGGATGAGATGGTTGGATAGCATCATTGACTTGGTGGACATAAGTTTGAACAAACTCCAAGAAATAGTGAAGGACAGGGAAGCCTAGCGTGCTGCAGCCCATGGGGTCACAGAGTCAAACATGACTTAGCGACTGAACAGCAACAGTTATATACACATACATACATTATTTTTCATATTCTTTTCCATTATGGTTTATCACAGGATATTGAATATAGTTCCCTGTGCTATACAGTAGGACTTTGTTGTTTATCCATCCTAGATATACCAGTTTGCATCTGCTAACCCCAAACTCCCAGTCTGTCTTACCTGCCTTCTGGCCTATTCTTCAAGCGGGTTGTTAGGGATTGACTCACGGTTCCCAGTGTCTCCAGCCCTCATCTCCTCCTCACGTGCAGTGCTCTAAGACCTTTCCTGTGCACACAGGTAGAAAGCCAGGCCCCTCGTGTTCCCCCAGAGCAGGCTCCCAGCCTTGCCTCCTGCCCCCTCCCAGCGGCCCAGTCCTCTCCCAGGTGAGTCCTGCTTCAGCAGCAGCCAGCACAGGGGTCTCCTGCAGGGAACCACGCTCAGGCTCGTCCTGGGACTCGGGGCTGAAGTCACTACCACGGCCCTCCAGCCCCGCCAGGGCAGACATCTGCACGTCCCAGCCCCTGCAGGCCCTAACCTCTATCGGGGCCGGTCCCAGGTAGGCACAGCTGTGTGTGCTTCTTGCAGGGGTCTCCCCAGCCAGGCCTTCGAGTACATCCGGTACAACAAGGGCATCATGGGTGAAGACACCTACCCCTACAGGGGCCAGGTAACTCGGGCAGCCTGGGCTCCATCTTCTTGGTCTGCAGGGCGCTCCATCTCTGTGCTCCCAACCTGGGCTCCATCTTCTTGGTCTGCAGGGCCCCTCAGAGCCCCCTATCTCTTTTCTCCCAGCCTGGGCTCCATCTTCTTGGTCTGCAGGGCGCTCCATCTCTGTGCTCCCAGCCTGGGCTCCGTCGTCTTTGTCTGCAGAGTGCCGCATCTCTGTTCTCCCAGCCCGGGCTCCATCTTCTTGGTCTGTAGGGCCTCCCTGGGCTCCCTCCATCTTTGTTCTCCCAGCCTGGGCTCTATCTTCTTAGTCTGCAGGGTCCCCATTTCTGTTCTTCTCCCAGCCTCAGGATACACCCCTCCCCTGCACCCTCTTGAAGACTCCTACTCCCTCCTGAATTCTCAGTGCTGTCTCTTCAAGTTCACTGCTTCGCCTCCTCTGTTCGTCTGAGCTCTAGTGCTCAGCTGTCCGGGGGCTCTTCGCCCTGTCCATGGCAGCACCGTCTCTGCTCATGGCCTGGCCCGCACCTTCTGCTGAGGGTGCGCCAGAGTGCCATCTGTGGGCTTCTACGCTCCGTGTCCGTGCAGACAGTGCTCCTGGGCCCAGGGCCTCCCCTGCTCTCACCTCAGCCCCGCCTGTGCACAGCTGGGCACCCTGACTTGCCCCCAAACCCAGGACTCTCCTCTGGTGTTTCCCCTCCCAACAATGGGAGGCACCACCTTTTCTGAAAACCTCTTGGCTACCTGTGTCCCTTTCTCAGGGCAATCCCCCTGCCCAAGCCCTCCCCCCACAGAGACCTTCTTGCTTCTGCTCCTTGGTCTGTCCTGTGTCCCTTCCCCCCCTCAGCCCTTGGTCCCCCTTCATTCTGGATCCCTGAGGGTGGTCTGTCCTGGGGCCACCCTACCCCAGGGGCTGCCAGAGTGGCCTCTTAGACCAAGCTCTGAGTACAATCAGTTCAGAACTCTTCAAAGGCTTCCCAGGGCCTGCAAGATAAACTCCAGAGTCTCCAGCCTGCCTTCCAAGTCCCTCTGCCCGAATCTGTCTGCCCAGTCTTGTCTTAGACTTCACTCTCCCCTTGGAAACCTTCCGCTCCCACCCAGCCGCTTGCTACTTCCTAAACTTCAGGTCCTGCGTGACAATCCTGACTGTCTCTCCGTCTCAGAGGGTCTTGCTCTTCCCTGCACGTGTCCTGCCTCTTGGTCATCTTCCCTGGACTGAGACTGGCCTTCCCTCCCCTGCCGTGCAGGCTCTTACTTAGTTCCTTTCTCGGCAAGCCTCCTTGGACTGGGTCAGGCCCCTTCCTCATGCTCCCACCAGGGGCCACTCGAGCCCACCTCTGCCAAAGCCAGCACAGTCTCCTCCCACTGGACTATAACATCCTCGGGGACAAGGATGCCTCTGATTCTCTCCTAAGTGATCCCCCTCACCCAAGTCCTGGTACCTGTAGCTTTTGCTTTGTCAATGTTATCAAATTGCACGGGGTGGTGAGGGCTGGGTGAGTATCCCCAACCTGTATCCCATGACCTTTGCCCCCCGAACAGGATGGTGACTGCAAGTACCAGCCCAGTAAGGCCATCGCTTTTGTCAAGGATGTAGCCAACATCACACTGGTGAGTACCAACCCTTCTCTGCGATGGGGAACACGTCCTGATCAAGTGGCAGCCTCCACTGCTGTCGGATGCCAAGGGGCATGGCATGGCAGCCTTTCTGGGCAGCACATCCCTTTGATTGAAAAGTTTTTGATTATCAATGAGTGTCAGTCACCGTGATGGCAACAGGGTGTAAGTCGGAAGGGACAGAGCAGGAGTCGGCGGTCAGGTGCTCTGGTCCTGGCC
Source organism: Muntiacus reevesi (assembly GCF_963930625.1). Classification (NCBI taxonomy): domain Eukaryota; kingdom Metazoa; phylum Chordata; class Mammalia; order Artiodactyla; family Cervidae; genus Muntiacus; species Muntiacus reevesi. The sequence continues at coordinate 23,525,234 of NC_089263.1, read as the reverse complement.
CAAGTCTGCACAAGTCTTCATTCTTTCTTATTTTTAATTTTTGGCTGCACTGGGCCTTCATTGCTGCACACTGGCTTTCTCTCATTGCAGTGTGTGGGGTTCTCACTGCAGTGGCTTCTCTTATTGTGGAGCATGGGCTTCAGTAGTTACAGCATGTGAGCTCAGCAGTTGTGGTGCTCAGGCTTAGTTTTAGTTGCTGCATGGCACGTGGGACCATGGACTGAACTTGTGTCCCCTGTGTTAGATGGCGGATTCTTAACTACTGGATGACCAAGGAAGTCCCAATATTAAACACTTTAAATTACAGTCACTCAAAGATTACTTGTACTTAACAGTGAAATGATATATATGCATCTATGGCTATGAGTCTGGTTCACTTTTTTTTTTTTCCAAATTCACTTGTTTGCCTGCGCTGCATCTTCATTGCTGCGCGCGGGCTTTCTCCAGTTTCAGCGAGTGGGGGCTACTCTTTGTTGTGGTGCACGGGCTTCTCACTGCAGTGGCTTCTCTTGTTATGGAGCACAGGCTCTAGGTGCATGAGCTTCAGTAGTTGCAGCACACAAACTCTGTAGTTGTGGTGCATTGGGCTTAATTGCTCCATGGCATGTGTTATCTTCCTGAACCAGGGATTGAACCCATGTCCCCTGCATTGGCAGATGGATTCTTAGCCATTGGGCCACTAGGGAAGTCCCAACAGTAGCTTCTGTCTAATCAAAGTACGTGCCATGCAGTCGGAACTAGTAGTAAACAGGCAGTTTATGGAGTGTTCTCTTCAGTTCAGTTGCTCAGGTGTGTCCGACTCTGCGACCCCATGGACTACAACATGCCAGGGTTCCTTGTCCATCACCAACTCCTGGAGCTTACTTAAACTCATGTCCTTTGAATCAGTGATGCCATCCAGCCATCTCATCCTCTGTCATCCCCTTCTCCTCCTGCCTTCAATCTTTCCCAGCATCAGGGTCTTTGCCAATGAGTCAATTCTTCACATCAGGTGGCCAAAGTTTTGGAGTTTCAGCCTCAGCACCAGTCTTTCCAATGGATATTCAGAGTTGATTTCCTTTAGGATTGACTGGTACGATCTCCTTGCAGTCCAAGGGACTCTCAAGAGCCTTCTCCAACACCACAGTTCAAAAGCATCAATTCTTCAGTGATCAGCTTTCTTTATAGTCCAACTCTCACATCCCTACATGACTACTGGAAAAACCATAGCTTTGACTAGATGGACCTTTGTCGACAAATTATGTCTCTGGTTTTGATTATGCGTCCAAATTGGTCATAGCTTTTTTCCCAAGGAGCAAGTGTCTTTTAATTTCAAGGCTGTAGTCACCATCTGCAGTGACTTTAGAGTCCAAAAAAGTAAAGCCTGTCACTATTTCCATTGTTTCCCCATCTGTTTGCCATGAAGTGATGGGACCAGATGCCATGATCTTCATTTTTTGAATGTCGAGTTTTAAGCCAGCTTTTTCAGTCTCCTCTTTCACATTCATCAAGATGCTCTTTACTTCCTCTTTGCTTTCTGCCATAAGGAGTGTACTAACCACTTAACTTGTGTTATTTCCTATAGACTCAAGACAACCTTAGGAGATAATGGTCATTATTGCCTTCATTTTATAGATGAAGAAAGGTTCAGAGTGGTTAAGTAATTTGACCAGGGCTGCAGAACTAGAAGTGTAAACTGGATTGAAACAGAGATCATGGCATTCCAGAACCTTTAATTGGGATGTTTCTGACTATGATACGTTTATCTTGAGATAACAGCTGGTTTCACTTAGACACACTCCCCAGGGGCTGACCCACTCTGGCCCATTTGAAGCCCATTAAGAGGTGGATTGGGGGTCAATCCAATCCCTTTTGCCTGGTGCCCAAGAGAAACTTGTCTGTGACACGTGCAGACCCTGAGGAACAGGCCAGCATGGGCATCCAGCCCTCCTTGGCCATGGGAATGGCCAGCCCCATGACGCCCACCACCTCTTGGTGGGCAGGCCTTCCTGGTCTCACTGGCCCTGACAAGACCTTTGCTGAGCACTGGGAAGGAAGCAGCTTGCTTTCCAGGCAGTCATTTGCCCTTTGCAGCCAGGTCTCTGCCCCTTCTCCAGGGAGAGAGGACGGAGGAAGGCTGGTACCCTGACCTCTTCAGCCTGCCCCTCCTTCAGCAGAGCCCTGGCCTCAGCTCTTCCTTATTTCAACTCCCCAAGGTGTCTAGCCAGGGGAGTGGCCTCCTCAGCTCATGGTAGCCCAGTGCTTCCCAGAACAGATGCTTTAAGAAATCCTCCTGCCTTTGACCCACCCCAGAGATGCTAACATTATTGTCTGGGGTGCAACTTGAGCACTGGGATTTTTTAAAGCCCCCCCAGGTAATTCTAGGGGCTTCCCAGGTGGCGCAGTGGTGAAGAATTCGCCTGCCAGTGCAGGAGACTCGGTTTCAGGCCTTGGGTTGGAAAGATCCCCTGGAGGAGGAAATGGTCACCCACACCAGTGTGGGTCACAGTCCAGGGGGTCGCAGAGAGTCCGACGCCACTGAGAGACTGAGCACAAGCACAGGCGGCTCCAACCGCGGCTGTCCGCAGCTCCGCTTCAAAGCTGCGGCCCCAGGAAGCCCCGGACTTCCTCCCACTGCCCCACCCGACCCCACGCTGACGAGGCTGAGTCCTTCTCGGGCACACGGTCCTTTGCCAGGTCTTGTTTATACCACCATCTGAGCCTTGTCTGCTCACGGACCTCTAACCCCAGTGTTCTATCAAAAACAACAGTGAAAGCTCCTTAGACTAGATTTGTGGGCGCAGGGGTCCTGGGGATGGGAACAGGGGAGTGACACTCACCTCTGCACCCCCGGAAGTCTCTGGTGCACGGAAGGGCCGTGGCATGTGATCGTGAGTGAGTGAGTGAGTGAATGAGTCCCCACTGTACCCTGGGCTCAAACCCAAGGGGTGCGGGATTCTCTTGGAGCGAAGCAGGGAGGCCCGGCAAGGTCCAGGGAGGTCATAGGGGAGCCAGGATTTTGGAGGAGGAGCCGTAAGCAAATAGAAAACACAAAGGATCCTGGCCGTTCATGCACAAGAGGGCTGTGCTGTGCTTAATCACTGCCGTGTCTGACTCTTTGCAATCCTGTGGACTGTAGCCCACCAGGCTCCTCTGTCCATAGGATTTTCCAGACAAGAGTACTGGTGTGAGCTGCCGATTCCTTCTCCAGGGAATCTTCCCAACTCAGATCGAATCTGTGTCTCTTTCATCTCCTGCACTGGCAGGCAGGTTTTTTACCACTGCACCACCTGGCAGGGGACCCCACACCAGCCCCCAGTGTCTACGGCAGGCTCTGCTTATAAGGAAGGGCATGGCAGCTTTTTGGTCTAACACCCTTCTCTTCCCTCCTCTGTGCCTGTTACCTACTTTGGGGCAAAGGGCCACATTTCTCACGTGGGGTGGATAAGTGGCAGAGACAAGTGTGTCCACCTGTCCGCCCCTCTGTCCCCAGAACGACGAGGAGGCGATGGTAGAGGCGGTGGCCCTATACAACCCCGTGAGCTTCGCATTCGAGGTGACTGCTGACTTTATGATGTACAGAAAGGGCATCTACTCCAGGTGAGCAGGAACCCAACATCCTCAGGGAAGGAGGGGCAGGTGAGCTCCCCATGGCTGGGCCCGGGACTCACTCGGGCCTGACCATTTCTCCACCCATGCCACGTTTGCTGGCCTATCACATCGCCCTGCAGCCCTGAGGGTCAGGATCCCTGGTCCCCTAGTTGGGGAGGAGGAGAGTCACACAGCAGGTCAGGGGCCCCCGTTTGAGCCCAGAGCTCCCCCTCACTCAGCAGATGAGCTGCCTCTGGTGATGAACACCCGTGTTCAAAGCTGTGAAGATATGAAACAGGGAAGGGAAAGTAGCTGCTCCCAGATGCCAGAATCCCGTGCTGAAGGGTCAACAAGGAGTTCTCTAGCGTGGGCTTCCTCTCATCCATTCCTCTTGCCTGTTTTACAATGAGAGTGAGTGCAGCCACTTCCAGTCGCTGCCCAGCGTCTCCTCAATGGCCTCAATTGCAGTCTGACCAATCCTAAATGCAAGTGTGTTCCAGGACTTTCTCCTCTGCTCTCTTCTCATACATGCCTTGAACTCCACGGCCAGTTGTTAGCTGAGTCTCCAAGCCCCCTTCCACCAGCGGGTCTCCTGAGCATTAGACCCTGAGAGGCAAGGGCCTCCCCACCACATGAAGCTGGACGGCCCACAGGGACCTCAGATCCTGCCTGTCTCCTCCCCCTTATCAGAGGCTGCTGCATGATCACTGCTCAGAAACATGTCCTCTCTCTCCCTGCATCTCTCCTCACCATTGCCTCCTTACTGCTTTGTTCCTGTGCCCCAACTAATGGTCCACCCTTCACCCGGAGCCAGTCAGCTTCTGAACACCCTTCTCGCCACACCACTTCTGCACACACACACACACACACACCCATTGTCTCATATCTTAGCTTGGCTCGGGGAGCCTCTAGCATCTGTCCTTCTTTCTCCAAGCTCAAATCCCATCAGAGCCACCCTCGTCCTCCCTGTTCCACCCTGCTCCTATGCCCATGGAATTTCCCAGGCAAGAATACCAGAGCGGGGCGCCATTTTCTACTGAGCACCCACCTTCCCAGGGAAGCCTTCCTTGCCCCCACACCCTGCCCGTTCTGTTCCCACTTGGGTCGGGTCCGCTTCCCTTGGGCTCTTGTCAGCCCCCCAGTTGTCACTGTATAGAACCAGCCTCTTTGCCCGCCTGCTCCCTGCCAAAGGGAGCTTCCTAAATCCAGGAGCACAGTTGGGCACGCTGCTGGTGTCCCACACCCTGCCCCACGCCTAACACGTGTCAACAGCTCAGTTACATATCGGTTGAATGATTGCATGACCACTGCAGCTCGTCTGCTTGAAATTCTCAGAATTTCCTCATGAGAACTAGTTCACTATCTTAAGTGAGAAGCCTGTATAATTGCCCTAAATAGAGTAATCATAAAAATTAGTGGCAACAAAGCAGTGTCATGGGAAGCTCTAGCTGGACAGTGCTGCCCTCAGAAGGCGCAGAGGGGGGCAGCTCGCTCCTTGTACTGTGAGCGGTATTGGAAAGCATCAGGTGTCAAGGCCCAGCCAGCTCCATGCTACATCTCGCTCCTTTGGGTCAACAGAACCCAAGGGGCTGAAAAGAACACTTCTCCTGCCCTGTGACTAAACCAACATTAACTCACCACCTTCAGTGCCTCCCAGTCCCCACTCTGGAAAACATTGCTCTAAATCACTTGTTGGGTGTGACTGAATCATCTTTTATCCTTTCATCCTTTTTTCGGCCATGTGGCATGCGAGATCTTAGGTTCCCGATCAGGGATCAAACCCACACCCCTTGCATTGGAAGCACAGCGTCTCAACCACTGGACTACCAGAGAAATCCCACCCTTTCCATATTTTCAAACCTTTATTTATTTTCCTTTTCCAGTACTTCCTGTCATAAGACTCCGGATAAAGTAAACCACGCAGTGTTGGCTGTTGGGTACGGAGAAGAGAAAGGGATACCCTACTGGATCGTGAAGAACTCTTGGGGCCCCCAGTGGGGAATGAAGGGGTAAGCAGCTTCTAGGTCCCGTGTGCCGAGAGGGAGACGTGACTGCCCAGGTGTGGGGGGCCCTCGGTGGGAGGGAGGGTGTGTGTCTCCTCCGCCTCGGTGTGGCTTCTGAGAAGGGGCTGCTCAACGGAGCCTTAACCCAGGCCAGAAAGAGGGGAATTTGATGTAACCCTCACACCCCTCAAGAACCCTCCAGCAGCCCCTCTCCCATCCCAGACCCCAGATTATAATGACTGTATCCAGGCACAGGAGTCCGTTTGGCTCAGTGGGTTCTGTGACCACCACTAGGAGACAGTCCACAACACAGGGCCCAGCTGGGATTCAGCCATGTCTAGGAGGCCCTGAGGGAGAGAAACTAGAGGAACGAGTTTACCAATGGTGGACAGCCCCTCCTTCTAGAAGGGGCTGCAAACAGGTGGCCTGGGGACGTATCTCAATGTGACTTTGTGTCTCTCCAAGTCTCAGACTTGATGTCCTCATCTGAGGAAGGGTCCCCAACATGAGGCCAGCTAGGCAAGGCTGAGAACGGGGCCCTCAGGAGATCCTGGAGAGAAGTGAAGCAGGGACAGAATAATGGGAGAGTTCATGTGGTGGCCAAGTCAGAGGTTTCCTGGAGACCAGTAAACCTGCGCTACTCTTTTGTGAATAAATGGGAGGGCCTAGCCCCTGGAGTCAGATCTTGGCCAGGCCTCAGCCCCTCCCTCTGCCCAGGTACTTCCTCATTGAGCGCGGGAAGAACATGTGCGGCCTTGCAGCCTGTGCCTCCTTCCCCATCCCCCTGGTGTGAGCCCCGGCGGCAATGACGGGTCGGTGGAGAAAGCAAGGACCAGGCAGTCGGGGGCCCAAGATCCTGCCCTGGAGGACGTGTTGGGAGACCACCCCCAACCCGTGGCCCTGCACTCTGCACCTCACCCCCACGCTACGCCTGGAAACCGAGAGAAAACTGGGAGGTGAATCCCACAGCGCAACAAGCCTGCCCACGTCTTCTGCCACAGGGGTCTCCACCAGCCATGTGCCTTACATGTGGTTTCTCACTGATCAACTCCTTGTGGACAAGGAATATTCTTTCTTCCCAGAAGGGCTGCGTTTCACATTGGGGAGAAGCTCCACTGTCTCTTCTGTGGTCTTTAATAAACCTACAGTGGGCACCTCCTGAGCCAGGTCTGTGCTGTGGGCTGGGTTCTGGGTCTGTCTCCAGGCCCAGTCTCCTAAGAGGGAGGCACCCAGGGGTGGCTGGCTCTCTGGCTGGAAGGATGGCATGCAAGGGTGCTGGTGCAGCTGTCTCCCAGGTGGGGGGCCCTGGATGAAAGAGCAGGTTTTGCTTGATGCTTTGAGTATCTGGGGAGGGAGGAAGAAATACACCAGGCTCTGGCAGAGCGTGACTTCAACCCACAGCATCGGTTAGGAGGCCTTACTCTCCACGTGGCTTCCCCATGCTCAGCTTCCTGCTCCCCGTTCGCCTGCCCCGCCCCTTGGGATGCCCCTCATGTCTCCCTCACCAGCCCCTTCCTTCCCCTGATCCTCCTGCCACATCCACCATCCCTTCTCTTTAGAGAAAATGTGGTCTCAACCCAACATGTAGCTGTGGAGCCTCTGGCCCCTGGGGAGCAGGGTCTGCAGCATGAGTTGGTGCTGTTGTTCTACAGGTCACACTTTCCTAACGAGAAAAGCTTTCCAGACTTCCCTGGCGGTTCAGTGGTTAAGACTGCACTCCCAGTGCAGGGTCGTGAGTTCAAGCTCTGGTGGGGGAATGAAGATCCTGCATGCTGCATGGACAGCAAAAGAAAAAAAGAGAAAAAAAAAGCTTTCGTTTCATTTACAGCAACTGTATTCATAATTACCCAAATGTGGAAATAACCACATTCATCATCTGACAGAAATGAAGAATATGTGGTCTGTGCGTATGACGGAATGTTGTTCAGACATAAAAGGGAAGAAGTTCTGATACAGGCTACCACAGGGATAAACTTCAGAAACAGTACAGTGTGTCAGTGGAAGACCACACGTTGTGTGATTCCATCCACCTACGATGTCCAAAGCTGGTAAATCCAGTTTTATACTTTTAAAGAGTGAATTTTACGGTATGTGAATTTCTTTTCGGCTGCACTAAGTGGCATGTGGGATCTCAGTTCCCCAACCAGGGATTAAACCAGTACCCCCTGCAGTGGAAGTGCAGAGTTCTAACCACTGCCCACCAAAGTCCCTGAATTGTTTCTTCTTAAGAAAAGCCTGTCTAGGATTGTGTGTTGTCTGGGATTTCCACGGGAGGCTACCCATGTAGCTAGGCACTGGCTCTGAAGCCAAGAAACCAGGCCCTCCAGAGATGAGATTTCTGCACTGAGCTGAATGGGCTTATTTAATGAGGAACAGTGAAGGCATTCCTCGTAAAGGGCAGAAGATGTCAAGAGCTCAGGAGAGGCAGAGAGCAGGGCGGGGCAGCTCTGTGTGGAGGCCTCTATGTGGCGGAGTCAAGTCGGGGAGGTGAGAGGAGGAAAACGCCACACCAGTGAATCTGGAAAACCCGGAGAGTGACAGGCTCCGGTACGACCTGTACCCCTGTGAGTCCCTGAGGTTTTACTGGAAGGATACTTGTCTTCACCCACGCCCACTCCCCAGAACCATGTGACCTAGGCCTGTGGATGACACGCTTCACCCTCCCAGTCATGGTGACTGGTCCAGGGAGCAGCACAGGGCTCAAGATGGGTCAGTCAGAAGCAGTGAATGTGGGATTTTGTGGCAAGCATCAAAAAGGCTCTTCTGGTGATCACTTTGTAACATATAAAAATATTGTATCAGCCTGCTGTACATCTGGAACAAACACAGTGTTAAGTCTAATACAGGTCGATTATGCTTCAAGTTAAAAAACAAGAGGGTTTGGAAATGCATTCTTCCCTAGAGCCGCCAGAATGAATGCAGCCTGCTGAAAACTTATTTGTTTCAGTGAGAGTGACCTCCCAAACTGTCAATAATGAATGTGTGTGTGGCGCTTTAAGCCAAAAGAGGGGCAGGGCGGAGTGGGGCCTCTTCCCTGGGTGACCAAGTTACTAAGACATAACTTACAGCCTCCTGTTTGGCCACTCTGCTGAAATGTGAAAATGCCAAAATTGAAATGAAGCCAAAAATAAGAGGAAAACAGGGTCAAGGGATGAAATATTCCAGAGAAAACGGTTTAAGCATCTGGATCAATGCCTGAAGCCTTTCCAGAGTTCTCAGTTACATAAGCCAATGAACTCTGAGCTAGTTCTGAGTTACAACTATCATTTGCAATTAAAACCACCCTGATGAATGCAGTAGGCTATGTTCAGACAAGTATGTCTGTGTGTACTCAAGACCTAGAAACGTCAAGACACGTGAACTGTGGAACACCAGGGCCCACGCTTGCCACCATTAAGTAAACAAGGCCTCTCCCCATAAGAACATGTCTGTTGGTGAGTGAGATAAGTCAGGTGGCATTTGTAGAAGCCAGTGTCACATCTGGCCCTTAGTGCTCAGAAGAGGGTTATCTCCACTCGTTTTCCCAAGCGTTCAAGTCAGGTTTGGGAGCTACATTCACAAGCCCACAGGCTTCCAACCAAGTCACCTTTTTCGCCTCTCTGAAGATAGCCAAGAACCACCCCGCCAGGTCTCACGTGCAACTGTTGTGAAGGTTTCACCTGTGCAGATCAGTACCTCATGATTAAGCACCTGCTGCAGGCCAGGCTCCGTGCTGGGGCTTCAGTCACCTAACTCCACTCAGTTCCTCCCTCCTTGGCAGACAAGCCTTTCGTAAACTCTCCTCCAACTACCCCACTGAGTGGCCCTTTTCTCGTGTAGGGATGCTGGCTGGTATTAATACAAGGGGGGTATGTGAAAGGTAGTACCATCTACTTTCTATGATTCTTGGTATATATATTTTTAACATATTAAAATAACTATTCTAACATGAAGTGATAGAGAATTTGAGTCTAAGCTAGAGACAGAGAACAGATGTTCACTATTATGGGAGAATCCCTTGGCTATGACTATGTGAGATTAAGAGCAGCAAGCTATTCCAGGTGAGGAAAGGGGTTTGCTGTGTGAGGTTTAGCAGAGACTGTGAGGTTCAGCAAAGACTGCCTCTCTCTGGATTCCAGGGGGCAGGGTGGACCAGTCTGCACAGGAAACCGGAGGATGAAGTTGGGGGCAGCCTGGGATGGCCCTGAAGCAGGCACATGGCAGGAAAGACCCTGAAGGGGACACCACCACCGCCCCGTGCCCTCCCCTCCCCCAGAGAATGGCAGAGAGACCCTGGTGGCTGGCCCAGATTAGGATGAACAGGTCCAAGGAACAGCTGACAGAAGCCCCCAAGGACCCTGGCAGATGTCCTGCTCCAGGGAGGGAAGGCTGAACCAGTGACAGCCAAGGGGCACAGCTCCAGGGCCCAGAGCGGGGTGGCCACGCAGCCCCCTACGCATGTCCCCAGGCGCAGGCAGGCCAGCGAACTCTCGGTCAGCGACACTTGTGTTCACCACAGTGAGCGTGCATGCCTCATTTTTCTGGTGTCCCAGTCCAGCTTGGGAAGAACTGACCCTTGGAATTCTCTTGACATTTAGGGGATGGGTGATCTAAGAGGAAGGCATTGATGTAAGATTCATTGCTTATGAACATAAAGGCTTGGGCATCACTGGAAAAGTAAAGATGAAACAGCATGTCCCAAGCTGGTAACACAGGTCCTACCAGGAACCTCTGGGGTCCCAGACCAACCCACCCATAGGGGCATCTTTGTGTTTCCAGCTCTGGCACCAGGAAAGGTAGGATGATCTGGTCCCTGAATAAAAGCACAGAGCAGTCTCCTAGCCGTACACATGGTGGAAAGCATGTGGTCTTTCCTGTGTATGCTCACCAAAGGGGTGAGACGGGGTGGGGACGGTGGGGACATCAATCCCACCATAACGCCACCACTGCCAGACCCAGAGGACAAGCTCAGATCAGAGCTACGGCTCTGCCCGTGGTTAACTTCATGCTACAGAACATCAGATAAAGAACACACCAGCCCTCAGGTTTGTCCATCACTCCCAGACCCAGCACCCTGAGGCCCACCTCCACCCCAACCCCTCCCGGGGGCAGAAGACATCCCCCCAGGCTCAGCTGCCCTCCAGTCTCCCCAAAGGCCGCGTGACAAAGCACAATCCATCTGTTCTTCTGAGGCCATTCACCCATCTTTCATTTCTTCTTCCTCATTTTCGATTCCTACTTTTCTGTTTATTCTCAACATTTAAGTGTTGCAACATGAATAAAGCAATACTTCGACTATTTCAGTTTGGTTTTTTTTTTTTGCACCTTTCCCAAACCAGATTCTCCTGAGGGTGCTGGGACCAGCCCAGCCTGGCAACCCCCCTGCATGGCCATCTGACAACTGGCTTATCAAGACCACAGGACGGCAGGGTCCCCTCGGGGCTCATCTGTCCCCTCGGCCCTGGCCCCAGTGAAACTCAAGACGTGTCCGTCTGTACACAGGAAAAGATACAGGAGGACCTGCACCACATGGCTAACAGCATTTAACTTGGAATGGTTGTGAAGAAGAATCAAAACTGTCAATCTGGGTCAACTTTCCTTCAATAAGGCACATACATCTTTGTAACTAAAGTCCTGGGGCTGTTAACTGCATCCCTCTCCAATTCCAGTGTTGAGCTAAGAAATAAGCAAAGGCATTGTAGGGACTAAGATATAGTATCTGCCTTATTGCTCGATCTCACAGCCAAGGGGGCACTTGACCCACCTGCCTTCCCCCCAGGCTGCGCTACAAACACAGGGGTGCGGGGATCAGGGCACACAGTGGACTTCAGAGCAACCTGAGCATGATGGAGGGGTCAGAGTCAGCTGGAATAATGACCTTCTTGTCACTTTGGACAAATCAAGACAAATACGAAAGACATGATCATGTGTTACAGGGGAGTGAGGGGTGAGGGAGGCACAGCTCTCCTTCCCAAAACTGCCCAAGTGGGTCACACCAGTTGGCAACACCTCTTACTATTCTATGGATAAAGAAGCCTCCCCTTAGAATTGAATTTAAGGAGTTGTGTTTTTTCCCCAAAGTTGTTTGGGAAGTTTACATGACCTATGTATCTGTCCCCTTCCTGTGAACCCCCTGAAGAGGTCCTGCTCCCTTCTACTTATTCTGAGGGTTTGCCAGAGAAATAGAGAAGGGAGGCTCCCCAGTACTCTTCACTGCACATGAGCATTTAAAACCCTCTTGAGTTCAACCAATTAGCTCAATATTTGGCTCCTATATCAGTGTGAACTTGATCTGGCTTATCTTTTTCACAAGTAACAGTGCCCTATTTCTGGACAGAGAATATTATCAACCCTCTCCATCTCCTCCCCCTCCAATAAATTAGTGTATAATGAACTCTCTAGTCCAGCTTTTCTCACACAGGATCTTGCACTGAGACTTATAAATGCAATTATTTTTACTTTCAAATGATTCAGAGAAATAAAAGTGATTTTCTGTGGAGAGTGCACGTGTGCACAAAAATGTGACTAAGACACAAGAGGTAAATCTGAGAGGCGAAGAGCACACAAGAAGTACTCATCTATTACTATGGCAACTTTCTTGTGGGATTGAATTTGAAGAAAACAAGTTGCGAAAACTTTGAAGATATATGTGTGAACCCCATGCTGAGCCTGCTGGCAGAGAATCTCCCTTGCTCCCCTGGACAATGAAGTCTCCGATGGGTAAAAGAAAACGTGAGGTTACTGTGCAAGTGACAGTTGAAAGCTCACATGCAGAGGCATTTTGGACACCCACACACACCTCTAACCTGCTTAGGTGACAGGAAAACCTCGAACTAGCAAAGGTGCCAACCTTCTAAGGTTTCCCGACTCACCAGGGGACGCTGAGGGTAAGCACCGAGGGGTTCCATGTAGATGGGGCAGGGCTGGGAACCTCGAGGCATCTGTGTTGACAGTGGTGCTTCCAGGCTAACGAGGTGGCCTTGTCAGCAGTGGGGGAACCTCTGCAATTCAGCATCCGGTCTCAGCCTGTTCTTCCTTTGAGCAAAGTCACATCTGCTGAGGCATCTTTTTGCCAAGTCACAAAAAGAGGGAAAAAGATCCCAGAGCTGATTCTGTCCCAGGACAACCAGGGTAAAATGAGAGCTATTCTTCTTCATCGAGGAGGGCATGGCAGCCCTCTCCAGTGTTCTTTTCTGGAGAATCCATGGACACAAGAGTTTGGCAGGCTACAGTCCATGAGGTCAAGAAGAGTCAAACATGACTGAACAACTAAGTACAGCATTCTCCTTCATCACAGTGACAACTCATCTGTCAACAGTACATAACCACCATCTGGTATGTTGTCAATCTCATCTCTCAGACAAAAACAGACTGAGCCTCAGACAGTGAGTGACGGTCACACAGCTGGGAAAGAATAAAAACAGCTCTGAGCCCAGCTCTCTGCTTCAGAGTCCAGCTTCTGGCCAGTAGATTCTATGGTTTGTAACCATTCCCAAGAATACCTGGGCACTGGGGCAGGATGGACTGTACAGGGGAACAGAAAGGAAATCATGGGATGTTCCTAGAAGCAGAGATGAGATTACTTTAACTTCAAGAACTTCCACAGAACAAAGGTGAGGGAGGTCAAGGAAACACACGTCAAACCCTCTCCAGGAGGTCTGTATTTAAGTTGGGGGAAGGAGCTCAAATTTTAGGCACTGTGAATAATGTTGGTAAACACCTCAAACAATTAGCAAAAGACTAGCTGTCACACAGCTAAAAACTCCCTCAATGCTCAAAATTTACATTCCATGAAAAGTAGAGAAATAGTCATTATAGTCTAACTTTTCAGCCAGAACTCAAGAGAGCAGACAACCAAAGCTGCTCTGGCAGATGAAGGTAGATAATAAGGACAGATCAGGAAGGCAAACTTCTCATCCCACAGAAAACAAGACACTCACTCGCCTCAAAGAAAAATCAATGAACACGAGCAGACACACACAACATACAAAGGTTCTGTAATGCATCCACACAAGTACACTGCTCCTTGAAATTTAAAGAAAAAATTTATTGAAGATCTGAAAAACAATTTCTAAAAGATTAACTTTTCCAGAAAACTGTAGCTACACAATGCATTGCGTCTATCATGTTAAAACGTGCATTAGACACAAATACAAAAACCATGAAACAAGCCACCGTTCTTCAACAATCTGAGCAAAGATAAAATGCCTAAGGAACAACATGGATGGATGACTCGCAAAGGATGGGCTCTTTAGTTTAAGCACCATAAAAAAAAAGGGGGGGAGCACAAATGGATGAGTGTTCAGTTATATACACTGAATTGAACCTTTGGCACTAGGAATCAGAGCATTCTGTCATATAGCATTAACACATATTATAAAAGTGCGTAGTGTCAAAGGAATAGAAACCACCAGCGTTCAAAAGCAGCTTTGTCAACGAAGCAATAAAACACTCTACAGTATGTCTCTCTGTTGTCCATCACTGAATACACTGGTAGCAACTTTGAAATGAAAAAAAGGAAAGAAAAGGAGCTGTAACTCCTTTTATTTTCTCTGTTTAAAATCAAACAAAACAAACATCAATTTTGTTATACACGAACATTTCCAAAGTACATTGTTTGTACAAGAGAAGGACTAAGAAACAAAAAGGTGTTTACAGAGATCAAACATGGGTGGGTGCACGCGCCTCACACAGCTTTCCGATGGTACTCAGGGGGAGCCACTTCATAATCACTGGCACTAAACAAAGTTGCAGAGTTCTTTGCCAGGTATCTAAAAATGAAATGTTATCCATTACAAGTATGAAAAAGAACTGTATTTTGAACCTAATCTCTTATCAATTACATACAGAAGCCACACAAAGCACTTTAAAATACATATCACAACCACGTAATTAAAACTCAGATAAATAGGGTTACATACCAGACAATGCATAAAAAAAAAGACGGAAGTCTATAGTTACTCCCCTTATTTCAAAGAAGCAAAAACAGGAGTCACTAGAATACCAACCTGAGTGCTTGGACCACCCTTAACAGGTATCATTACCCTGAAAGAGTTAACAGCTAGGATGTCTTCTTTAGCTCTTTGAAATCCATCATACTACAGATTCAGAAGTTGACAAGTAAATCTCAACTTGAAAGTAACACCATAAAAATCAAAGGGCCCTAAAATGTCAAGTAGTAGAGCACTTTTACTTCATAAAGAAATTGAGGGAAGAGAGAATATTCATCACTGGTAGATTCATCACTTTTTTGTAGAAGAGGAATCATACCAAACTCAATTGCAATCTAATTTTTTTAAATTGACACACCACGGACATCTTTCTTGATCAGTATTTATAAACCTATCTTATCCATGAATAGCAATTTAATAAACATGCTTGGAGATCTTTGTGCATATTAAGTATTTCTATAGGACAAGTTTCCAGAAGCCTAACTGCCAGTCATTTAAAACGCTTATATATATTACCAAAGTGCCCTCCAGAAAACTGTAAAAACCAGGATTGCACTTTCCATTTTCCCAAAAATATAAGCCATCCCTAGTTCAACCCCAAAATAACAGGAGACATTTTAACTATGCTAAACATACACTGTTTTACTTTAGTTCTATTACAGTATCTTCAGTGCCAATCTATCAAGAGTAATTTGCAGTACACTAAACAAATTCATGTTTTTTAATTTCAAGCATTAATTGTCAGACTTACTTTAGGAAATCGTGAAGATAATTCAGTAATAAAGCAAGGCTCTTCTCATCCAGAGGTGTATAGGCCAACATTGCTCCAATTCGTACTATTTAAAAAGAATGAAGTCAAAGTTACATCCAAGGTAGCATTATGAGCATATACTTTAATTATGTGAGCAAATGCAACCATCACTAATTTCCTTAAAGCATGATTTTAGAAACTGACTTTATATTTTTACATGACATAGAAGTTCAAATTGGAATTAAACAGTCTTTTAGAATGTTATTTTATGTTACCCCTTAATATAAATCAGGATACCAAAGGCCCCAGGCGAGAAAGTAAAAATATTTTCTAGAAGGGGTTATTACCAAACAGTCTCAGGAGATGAGGTGCCCCATACACCTGGGACATGGGTGCATCAGGGTGGTCCGCAAGGATCTCAGCATACTGCGGCCTCTCAAATTTGTAGAGCAGTTGAGTGCCCAACATCACATTGAAGTATTCCTTTATCCCGGCCACAACCTCATTGACTGCATACTCCCTGACAAGGGAACAAAAGTATCTACATTCAGAGCAGGTCACTGAAAGAACTGAGAGATGAAGATTCAGTCAACCAACATGAGGGTAAGAAATTATAAATGCTAAACCAATGACAATGAAACGCTGCTAAACACAAGAGAGATTTAATAAGAGGTAAGAAATTAATTCAAAGAAACAAACCACTGGTGAGCACACTACAACACACAGGTTAGGGATGGATTTTAGTTTTCACATTTTCAAACAGCTGTATTTTGAATGGTTATATACATAGTTACTTAGAATAGCTTTTTCAATGTCACCTGGAACATTTACTGACTTGGCCCTTTAATAAATGTCTACCAGCTAAACCTTATGTCTAAGCAATGAAATTCTATCTGGCTAGTTTCTGATGGTATTGTTTTAAAGTACATGTTTCAGATAATTTATCCAGAAATAATGTTTAAAATGTCTTTAGTATACTTCAAAGATGTATGTATTTTCTTACTTATTATCTGTGTTTCCTCGCGATTTCTTATAATTTGCATAATCCTCTAGGATAGAATCCACGTTCTTCTTGGCGGGAAGATAGAAGAGCTTTGAAAACAAAAATATACTTGAATACTAACATTCTTTTTCAAAGAGAAAGTACACTGGAAAAGTTTTAATGCACTAAAAGATCACCTAATAGTATTACCAAAAAGAAAAGGGCACTGTTCAGCACTTGAAACATGAATCATGTGGCTGAGGAACTAAAAATTTAACAGCCAAATGCAGCTAGTGGCTGCCACACTCGACAGACACACTCACTATGCGTGGAGTACACCTGCACATAAACTCACCTCTGACGCGTTACCAAGTCACCACGTATCTTTCTGCCTGAAACACTTAGCTTAATATTCACATAAAGGTTGGGACCCAGTGTTCCATTAAACGTAAAAACTAAAACACAAAAAGCTGCCAAGCACAAAGTGGGAGAACGGAGCTAAAGCTAGCCATTTAGTTTCAGAGTCAGATCAAGAATCAAAGTCCACATACTGCACAGCCTATGACGGTGCCTATCCCACACAGTCCCCATTTCTCCCCTATCCCTGGTTGTGCTATTTTAAGAAATTGATTCTTCTGTCCTACAGAATCCCTCACTCTGGACTTTGGTGGCTGTACCATTGTGATGTTACATACATACATCACAACGTCTCTCTTTCCTGTACACTTGTAATTAAAACCTAGGAGCTTGATCAGATTCAGGTTCTTTTGGAAATCACAAATACCTGCAGGTAGCATCTGTGTGCTTCCTATTTCTACATTCCATCAGCAGCACTGTATGTGACAATGTCCCACTTTCAATGATATTAAGCAGGAAATAAAATGGTTCTTTTTTTAATCTATTTTCAGAATGATGTATTCGTGTCCTAGCCACTGCCAACAGTTATCTAAACCTTTATAAAAGTAACTGTAAACACATGGTCTTTTTTACATGTATCTTGCTTATTCCTCTCCCAGTCCTTTCTGATAGTCAAAGTGCTCAGTCTAGTCCCTGAATTAAAATTCCCATCAGTCATACCTTCGATGTCTACGAAAGTCTATAGCCTTTTCTCTTAGAAAAAAAAATTTTACAACAGCAAGACCATTATCATATAGATTACAATCTATGCAACACCAAGTTACCTGTTTTTGCCGGGTAATTAAGTCCCAGTCATCAACAAGCCATGGTTTCAGTTCTTCAGGAATCTTGACTTTAACTTCAACTCTACTCATAAATGTTTCCTCCTAAACAAAAAGGAGAGTACTAAACACTGTTCTTTCTAGCTGAAGAACAGCTCCAAGAGTTTTCTAAAAGCTTTTCTGAACCTTTAGAGGCAGTTGGGATAAATTCTTTACTCAAACGGACAGCTGGAACTGTCACTTGGAAATAGTAAAATGAGTTAAGATCACACAGGTAACTCCTGGGAGAAAAGAATCTTGATTGTCTACTTGATGTCTTTTCATGTGAAGGCATTTTTTTTTTTTTTAAAAAAAACAAATTTCCCTTCTTCTATAAATAGTCTCTCCACCTTGCTGCATTTTAACTTAGCATTTTCAAAATTTAATCAATTCGAATAGCGACATCTCCAATAATGAAGCCCAAACACGACTATCTTAAAGTTACACATCTTTAATGTATAAGATATATCTTTCATTTGTCAGTAACTGCCTAAAAATGTCTAATCTTCAGAACATACCAGTGTTTTAACCTCAGCTTCAGAAACATAAACCGTCAGTTACACTTTTAAAACCTCTCTTTTCAAATTCATAACTCTGGAGATTATAAATATAATAAATTAAACATATAATTCACTTATGTAAAAATTCTAAACTATTATACCCACACACATACACATGTAACTGATAGGCTTTCTTGGCATTTTTTTGTGGGTTTATTAAATCAGTAAATCAGTTTAAAGTGACCTAGGAAGTCAATTCAATCTTAATACCAAAGAACTATTTAGCCTTATACAAGAACACAGGGCTTAAAACGAACATTTGATGATGAGTTAGGGGTAAAAGCTGGAAGGAATACATCTAGTGCAACACATGAAATAAAGATGTATACAAATATATCCTTTATCTTAAAAAGGAGAATATTTTCACCTCAGTAATTAAAGCATGCTATAGCAATGCTTCTGAGACTCAAAAGTTCTATGACTATTTTATCTGTGCTATAACAGGACAGATTAAAAATTCTATCATGCTATTAACATAAATTTAAGGAAAAACTCACATTTTCAACAGTAGGATCTACTCGAGCCCTTTTCTTTCGAGGAGGCTGAGGTGTTTCACTAGTGCTGCCACCATCTCCATTTCCAGGTGCTGTAAAAATTTGGGGTAAGGAAGGGAGATTGTTAGCTTAATGAGTAACTCTTTACTCCTTGACCCTTCCATTACATAGATATTACTAAAATCTACACTGAAGAATCATATTCCTACCAAAAATATACCGCTCATGAATAGCTTTAACCAAACATCTAGTACAAAGCAATATTTAATATTACCATGTATTTTTTTCTACCATGTATTTTTAAAATATAATTATCTCAGGGTCAGTCATTAAAGAACACAAATACAACAAATGCTCATGTTTCTCCACAGTAGAAAGAATGTCCATTCTCTATGGCTATGTACCTAACTCTGTAACACTGCTGTGACTCATGAGACCATCAACATACGCTTACTCTAAAACTTCATAACTTAAAATTTAACAATGAATTCAAAATGCAAATGTTATAAAGGCAGAATAATTAATTCAAGCAGTTAATAAATATACTTACTCTTTTGTTTGTTCTTTTTTGTCTTCCTGAAAGGAAAAAAGAAAAAAGCTAATTGTCGTTATTGTTTCTAGTTTAAATTCCCTTCTACCAGGTTGAGTCCATAGAGAAATACTGCCTTGATGGTAAGATCAGGCAGCGATCTTTGCCTGATCTTATTTCCTGCATATTCTTATTTACTACTCAAGACTTAAGGACTTCTTTACTGATAGCTGGTTCAATCCACATCTCCCTCTAGACAGCAGAAAAATCAAAACCATATCATGAGATCTTCTCCCAGAGTTTTACCATTTATGTCTATTAGTAAGTTTATAGCATGTAAATTATATTAAAAAGAACCTGCTTCATAAGACTATTAGTTCGACAAACACAAAAAAGATCCAAAGATTAAAATATTTTCCTCAATTACTTTGGAACCAGCATAATTTGACGTTAGACTTACTATGTTTCACACCAATGCATTATTCCACTTTCACTGGTCAAATTGTTTCACTTTATTCTTCTCGAAGCTACATTACTTTCTTTACAACACTAAACACTCTGCTCACCCTCTCAGAACAAAGCTTGTGTCTAGATATTATGTCTAACAGTAACTTATCTCATGGCTGTTTATATATGCACCAACAGTAAATTACTAATCCTGACATAATATCTAATTATTTCTGGAGCACAAAGAAAAAAGTTTATAATGCCATGATTATAGATTATGCCTGGAGGGACCATCACATTACACCTGAATGTGTTTGCTTTTCTACAGTTTTAGTATTAATAAATGTTAATTACCTGTGTTTACTCTAAGTTTTTCAAAGATCCAGATCATGGAAGTATATTACTACTTATTAACAAATAAAGCTATGAATCAATCTCAAATAGTAACCCTTGCCAAGTCAATCAATTATCTTACTAAATCAATTATCTTGCCAAATTCATTAATCCTTGCCTAATTATCTTCTTACCCCAAAAAATAAAACTGCAAACATTTCAAAACGCATAGTTATCTTCAATACTGTCATTTAATTTTTAGGTAGTAAAGTCAGACTAGTCATGGTCTAAAAGCAATAGAATCTAATCTCAAGGAAAAAGATACTGAAAAAGCAAATCTACCCCTCAAATCTCAAAACTTGTGTCTTGAGAATCCAATGTTAATGCTTGTAAAAGAAAAACACATTACGTGCACACGTTTGTTCTAATTTGAATGACTGTAAGGGACTTCCCTGGTGGTTCAGCTGTTAAGACGCCACACTTCAATTACACAGGGCAAGAGTTTGATAACCTGGTCAGGGAACTAAGATCCCACATGCCACCCAGTAAGGCCAAAAAAGCAAAGATTAAACAAAGGAGGGGTTGGTTACGTACTTAATGCCACCCAACTGTACACTTAAAAATGAGTTAAGTGGCAAAAAAAAAAAAAAAAAATTGCGAAGGAAAATTAAAGAATCAGTATGTAGTTTCAATAACCCAATACCAGTGGGATTCTCATTGGCATTTTTCAAATCACAACAATGTTCCAGTTTCCACTTTCAACAAATTCTAATACACAGTGTATCAAGCTTGAATTTCAGTGTAAAATTAAAGAGCTTCTTACACTTCAATATTTTTTTGTTGTAGCCCAGCAGTCTTCTTTCCAGGGGCAGCCCCTCGCATCTTCCCCTCTGCATACTGTTCCCTTCAAAAATAATTTCAATGATATATCATCATAAAATATTTATATAGAAAAATAATTGATAGCTTGATTCAGTTTTGAAATTTATATTCAAATTGAATAGTTCCAAGGCTATACATATTCTGGTAAGAAATTTTTATTAACAAGTTGGACAAAGAGATAACACATTTACAAAAATCAATTCAAGAAAGGAAGAGTAAAAAGGCTACAAAAGGCCGCTCTGATCACCTGAGGTCAAAATCCTAACAGCAGCTGACAGATACCATGAATCATTTTAAAAGCAGGCAGCCAACATGATTTCTGCTGTGGATGCCATTTCCATAAACTAACTTACAGCCATTTCTCCTCCTATTCATGTTGCAAACAAACTTACTGATTGGCTTTTTGAAGTTCTCTCTGTTTTTGTAAATTGGTATCCACGTATTTGAGTACTCTGCTTTCTGGAACCCATTCATCCCAACTGAAAGACAAAAGTTAAAATATCATTCAAAAATATTTCATTAGCATACGGACTCTGTTCTACAATTTTTTCTTTTAAATCCAAGAGGCAAGAGTTTGGACTTCTCTGAACTAAGTTCAAGAACTGGCATCACATATCTGTTCTCAACTAGACTGAAAGTCTAGAGAAAATCTGTTCTATAAAATGGTAATATGAACATTCTCAGAAGCAATACCCCAAATCGAAAGGGCCAGAGTCCAAAAGATTATCCAAATCGTTTGGTTAAAATGGCTTAAGAGTACAGCATATAATAGCACATAACCTAAGAGCCCCTAAGTAATTGTCCTTACAGAATAAAGGCACCTGAAAAACTTAAAAAAAAAAAAAAGCACAGGAATCCATAAAATGACTTCTTAAAGCACTAAAACAAACCAAAAAAAGAACTAAAACCAACTGGTTATCTCTGATACAGAATTTCAAAACTCACTGTGCCTTAGTTTCACCTATATAATGGGAATAAACATCCATCTATCTCACAGGACTGTTAGGAGAATTAAATAATAGATATAAAATACTTCAGAGTTTTGATGCATAGAAGATAAACACTCAAGCTCCATGAGAAACATACTAGAAGGTCTACAAAACAATATCACCTGCATCAACTCACTTAAGACTAAACTGTTACAATGGTTATCACTCACTCACAAATGAATTTAGTAATTTCCAAGGCAAAATCTTCTTGGCTTTCTAAACATCAAAAAGTAGAACCATCCACTCTTGTAAAAATATCTAGTTGCTAAAGCATTCTGGCACTCAGAAAAGCTTCAAAACAAGATTTCAAAAAATTATTTTGATATGAAACTGACTTATGTTTATTATTATACAGCATGTTGATTCTATAATACATTATATACACACACTCCTTTCATAATTCTTACCATTATGGTTTATCATGAGATACTGAATATAGTTCCCTGTGCTACACAGTAGGATCTTGTTCAAAACAAGACTTCTATGTGGCTTTTTTCCCCAAAGAGAAAGAGAGGGTATTTCCTAGGCAGTGCTGAACTTTTTGTGCAAAGTAATTTTTTTCCTCCTGCTGATGGAGCTCCTTTAGTGACACAATTAGATTGTATCCTCAAAGTCTTTTATTTAACGATTTCCCACCTTTGACCTCTTATGCAAGGTAGCCAAAAGAACAATAAATAATAAAAAGCAACCCTCAACATGATTTCCTAGAGAAAACTTTAAAACATGCATTTACCTAGAGGTCAGGAAGGGGTGGTGTACTGAGGGAGCTCCTTCAGGAACAGGAAAAAGGGCTACAATATCCTCATGTGTCTTCAAAGTTTTTTCAGAGCGCCTGGGCCTCACAGCACTTCTGATACAGACAGCATAGTACAAAGTAATCTCAGTAACTAGGTGTAGAATTCTGCTTACTCTTTATTAAGATTTATTTACAAATGGAATATTTAAATGTCTGTGTCAACAAATCGAGTACCTACTGTGCTTTTGAAGAAGTATATGTTTACTGAAGTTCAAGAAAATTCCAATTTGCAGATTGGGCTTCCATCGTAGTCTTTTCTAAAAGCATGGTATCTTATAAACCATTTTCAAAACTGAGGATCTTATTCCTACTGCTAGTTATATCTGTTCCTATTCTCTCTAAAGGGAGTTAGCAAATTTTTATTTACTAAAAAGTTCCATTTGAGAACTGTGAAAATTCCTTTCCTCTCATAAAAAATGCATCTAAATAAGAACATTGATCTAAAAACAAAAGTCCATTTCTGAGTTTCTTTTACACACCAGGCGCTGAAAACAGTTGCTGACCCACAGGAAAATGATGTTTTTTGCTCTGAGGAATATCACTATGGGGGGGGGGGGGGGGGGGGCAAACATCCAGAAATTCTTCCATACAGCTCAAACAGAAGAATTTCAGAACTTTCTAAAGGTAGCTTGTCATTAATTCCAATGATCCATGGCATTAACTTACACGGCACTAAATAAAAAATATTCTGTACAGATTTAAAGGCCCCTCTAAATAGTTTATTAAAGATCAGTATTACAAATTACATATATTTATCTACATACCAAGACAACTACAAAAAACATATCCTCTACAAAGACACAAAAAACTACGCAGCCTATCATTTATTTGTTATTAGGTAATATAACAAACGAAAAAACATTTTCAGGCAATATTATCAAAAAATACAAGCTTTTTATGTATTTCCACAATTTTAAGTTGGAAATGTCATTTAAAACCCAGTCTTGAAGTTGTACACATCTGCAAGGAATTTAATAGAAAATACTATACATGAAAAAGTTAAGCACAAAAGTTGTGTCCACAGCTATTAAGATGTAATCCTAAATTATCTTAAAGTGTACCTGGGGATGGGGCACAGATCTAGTCCATGAATCTGCTATTTGTTTTTCTTTTATTTCCTTTAAAGTTCCCATTCATGATATGCATAAATATTTGCTTTCCTATACAGAATTAAGATTTTCATGGTATCTAACACACTCTCAACTTTACCAGGATGTTTTTATATAAAACATAAGTGTAATGAAAGACACAGTTTCAACATTTTTTTTTAAAGGGAAGGGAAAGCTGTAAAATAATGGAGATCCAGAAGATAAACGTTCCTGGATATTTGAACCAATTTAGTATTAATCCCGAAACCCCATTTAAAATCAGAGACAAGTTTACCTCTGTTAAGACCAAAGGGATTAAAAGCTCACAGGGTCACTTTGACTTACTATATTACCATCACTACTAGGAATGTTTTAATTATTAACTGGAAGAAAAACCAACTTATTGAATGTGCTTCTATACATTTTAGATTTCCACTTTTCTACAGTTACAGAAGAAAAGACAAAGATCTGATACTACTTCTTAGCTATAACTATCTTGTGAAAAAATCTTCTAACTAATAAAATTAACTGAGTTGGTCACTGGCTAAGGGACTGTGTCAAAGACCACAAAAACAGTCAGTAAATGTCAAAAAAAAAAAAAAAAAAACACCCTTCCAAAACAAGAGTACACATCAAATCAGATGGCATGGCTGAGCTGGCGTAAAGCTTTAAAAAAAACCTCAAGAACTACTCTTTTTGGCAGTGCTATCTTTGAAGGACAAAACACCATTAGTAAAATTAAAAACCTCTCAGACTAAATATTACAAGCTATTCAATCACAAGCACCAAAAATGAGTCAATTATCAGATGTGGTATTTGTAAGATCCAAGAAGACCCACCACTGACAGAGCTCCACAGGCTGAATATTCTAGAATGTGTTCAGTCTGCAACCACTGTCCATCCCCAGCAACATCAATACATCACTGCTTTTATTAAAAAAAAAAAAAGCTCTTCAGAATGGAAAACTAGGTTCTGTAATTACATTTCTGTACCTGTGTTAAACCATATGCTAAAAGTGAACTACATGAATTCAGTTAGTATATAATTATGCTTTCAAAGTTCAAAACATGATTTGGTCAATACATCAACCAAATAAAGCAATTTTTAAATCTTTTCTCCCTTCCTCAGTAGAAAAACACAACTAGTTTTGAGTGTAACTGCTTGAAATACCATTTGTAGTCACAAAGTCTGTGTTATAAGAAAAAAAACTCAAGCTGTCCTAAAACATACCAAAACTAGAAAATAGTCTGGCTAATGAATATTAGGCGTTATACCAGAACACAAGAACTAGGCCACAGAATGTAAAACAAAATGGCAGTAAACCCTAATTTCTATTATAGTTCAACATTACAAACAGTTCACCTTTGCCCCAATATGTACTTACAGTAAAACTGTACAAGAATTAAAAAGCACAGACTTCTATCAGTTTATGACACACAGCTAACTTGTTAATTATAAATTAAAATTGCTTTAAAAAAATCTAATACTCACTTTTTATTCCAACCACTGTAATGGATGAAGTATTTGACCTGTTTATCCTTTATGGCAACTTTTACACACTGAAATAAAAAAGAAACAAATGTATTTAGAAATAATGGAAGAAAAAGACTACCTGGATAATTTTGAACTATCCAACACTGAAACTGTTTGGTGGCCAAAAAAAACCTGGTGAGACCCTTGAACACTATTTAAGCCTTTAGACTAGTATTCAAAGTTATACTGCCAAACAGTTAAAAGTCATTTGTTGGGAGTTAGTCCAACAAATCTCAAGAACCATAAGCACTGAAGGTGACCCTAAACCTTGAATCAGTGGGCTAGATAGGCTATCCAAGAACAGCTAATGAAAGCTGTAGTTGTGCTTTCTCAAAGTCCGGCTAGTCAAAAGCTACATTTGGATAAACAAATTCAGCTCAGGAAAAACATTTACACCACATTATTTTAAAAGCTCATCAGTTTACACAAGGCAATAAGCTATTCTGCTGCAGATTATCAGCAACTGAGTGACAGATGAAAAACCTCGTTTTTTTTTTTTTTTTTTACATCTTGTCTTCTTCTGTACTAAGTCACTTCAGTTGTGTCCAACTCTTCCCAACCCTGTGGATCATAGTCCGCCAGGCTTCTGTCTGTGGGATTCTCCATGGAGGAATACTGGAGTGGGTTGGCATGCCCTTCTCCAGGGGGTCTTCTCAACTCAGGGATCGAACCTGTACCTCTTATGTCTCCTGCATTGGCAGGCAGCTTCTTTCCTACTAGTGCCACCTGGGAAGCCCCGTGTTCTTCTTAAAAGCAGCCAAACAAATTAAAACTGATTAGTGGAAGTCATTAACCATGAAAAGGTGATGACTATCTGGTTTTGGATTTTAAAAAATTTTATCAGAGGCAAATCAAGAGAACCACAATAGTTTAAGTTACTCCAACTGCCATTTGAAATTGGTGTGTTTTTGCTGCCAGAGCAGAAAAAGCTGCCAGTTTAGGAGAGCCTGCTAGAAGCTAGTTAACAACAGAAACAACATTCAGCAACAGAAATGATCACTAGGGACTCAAAATGCATTTATAAATTGTATTGGTATTATCCATTAAGATGTATGTACACATACATGAAGTTCTTGACCATCTCAGAAATCCAATTTCAGTCATTTTAGAACTTTAAAAACATACACCTATTATGTATTCAAAATAAGCAAAATGCTTAGCAACACTGACACTTTACAACTGTTAAAGACTTTTTCACAGACAAAAAGTATTCACCAAGAACTTACATAGAAAGTACCTTTACAGTTTATTTTTTTTAAAAACAATTGTCAAAAATAGTTGACACAGCTTAAATATTTGTGCTAAAAGTTAACAGAAATAAGACACTAAAAACATTAATGCAGCATCCAATTTATCTTTGTTTAAATGTGAAATCAGTTTTTTATAACCTCAGTGCAACACTGATACACAGAAAAGGAATGCCCCAGGATTCAAACTTTGCCAGACAAAACTAACAAAAGTTAAATGTACTCATTTGAAATGTTAGCTTTACCCTCAACATAATTTTACTCAGTGCTTACTCAGCATATTACATTTGCCAATAAAATTGACTTTGGCAGTATTTTCTCATAAGTCATTAACTAACAATGCTATTTTGTTTCCATAGTCAAACCTCTACCTTTCTGTTCACTTTCCAACTACTTGCCTTTAGCAGATCGGTAACACGAATGGCAGGATGCTTTATGTGAACCGCTGAACAAGCAGTGAGACAACGACAAAAAAGATGAGGAACTATGAACCTGAAAATCTATGGAAAAAGTACCTCTCACTAAAGCTACCCATCACTGAAATCTAATTATCAAACCAGTAGTTTCAACTATCAAACCAGTAGTTTCAACTAACTTCTTAAAAGGAAACAGGTTTTGTACCTTTGCTTCATACAGAAGAGGCCCATGAAAGCACAGCACTCTCTCACCTGTAAAAGGAAAAAACAGGGAAAAAGCACTGCGTTAGTTGTGATTTCTCTTCATATATAAGAATATTCACATCTGGGAGAGCCGTCACCCTTGTACTATGGTGTTCCTCAAAAAACTAACAAGCAAGTGGATAAGGGAATGTATACATCAACACTTCAGATGGAATTTCAAGACAAAAAAACACCTCGGCATTTGATGGAAACAAAAACGATTAGGATATCAATCTATTTAAATCATCAAATCATCTATCACCTGCTAAGCAAATAAAATCTACTGTAGCTATCTACTGACAGGGTTGATTTATTTTTCAATGTACATTTGAGATTTAAAGAAATTTTAAGTTTAGAACCTTCTGCTCTACCTATTCTGTGCTTCCAACCCATCAAAGGAAAGGGCCCAAGCTGAGGAAATAATAATACAAAAGCACAGATGAAACACATAAATTCTTGTGCAGTGGCCCACTGTGAGGAACCACTGCCTGATGCTAAGTCTATGCCGAACTTAAGTGGAGACTAGAAACAGGAAACCAGTGACTTCTCTCAAAGTCAGGAATAAGAACAGAAACAGGTATGATGAGAAGGACAGCTAAGCCAAAGTAGAAAGTTTAAACTTGACTTCCAGCATGGTGGAAGTATTATCCAGAAAAGGAAATGGAGAGGGGGTTTCAGATCAATTCTGGAATAAGTTACAGTAACTACAGGACCCAAACTGGAGCCATCTAGTAAGCAGTAGAGTACACATGTCTGGAGCTCCCAAGAAAGCTGGGCTGGAGCCACTGCTGAATACTATGGACAAGAATGAGACCACAGGGACAGAGAAAGGTAGAGTCTACTCCGAAGCACCTAAGATGGAAGACCTGTGTGCCTAATTTTAGTCTTTCTTCAAAGGCACCCTGAAAATAGTCTTACCAGTGTCTCCCTCCTTTTGGTTGCTGCCACCAAAGACAACCACACTGAGGCTAAGGCCCTTTGACCTCCATTCTAGCTACCTGTCCCTAATATCCCGCTGAAATATACAGTAAGTTGAGGAATATGACCCAGCAAAACAAGTGCCTAATTTCTCCTGGAAGTGGAAAGACTGTTAATTGGGGAAGGAGCAAACCACTGTCTCACTTTGTTTGAACTTTTCAATCCTTAATCCTTAGTAGTATTCAAAATGCAAAGCTAATTTTGCCCAATGCTCTCAAATTCAAAGGTGATGAGATTCCAATTCCTCATCCTCTCATTGGTTTTCTTACTAGGAACATTACTCAAATTCCAGCATCAGCCACCCTCCTGACAAGCCAAAAGGTCTCCCCCTCCCCTCCCCTCCCCTCCCCCTACCACACGGCTTAGATGCCCAATAGTTTTCTTTACATTTTGCTTTAACATTTCAAGTGGAAGACCAAGTGCAGTGCAGAACAATCACTGTGCTGAAAAAATGCTTGTAACATGTGTTGCACCATTATTTAACAAGAGAAATTTTCAAGTTTAAAAGAATCAGGGAAAAAACTTTACCATCATTCATATTTTTACCATCACAGAAGCTCAATTCTTCTGCAGTGTTTTAATATAATTCTGCTAGTTTCAACAGTATTATTTCTTTTTCCTTACAAGATATTCTCTTCTAAATAACTCAGTCCTGTCCAACTCTGCAACCCCATGGACTGTAGCCCACCAGGCTCCTCTGTCTATGGAGATTTTCCAGACAAGAACACTGGAGTGGAGCTTTTCCTTCTCCAGGGGAGTGTCTCTACCCACGCAGAGAACCCTTAGCTCTCCCCGTCTCCTGCACTGGCAGATGGATTCTCTATCACTAGGGTCACCTGGGAAGCCCCAAAATAATAATTTCTTAAAAGATGGTTATACAACTCAACTTTGACCCAGGATTAGAAAACATGTCTGCAAAGTGCAAAGACTCTTAGGTAGCTTCCAAAACCATAGAGATACGTTGGCTCCGTCTGTTGTTCAGTCGCTCGGTCGTGTCCGACTCTGCGACCACAAGGAATGCAGCACCGCCAGGCTTACCTGTTCTTCACGACCTCCCAGAGTTTGCGCAAATTCATGTCCACTGAAGTCTGTGATGCTATCTAACCATCTCATCCTCTGCCGCCCTCTTCTCCAATTCACTGCTACAGCAGCATATGGATTCTCCTTCACTCTACCATCCCCTCCAGTTTAGAACTAAAGCACTTCCTCCAGAAAGCCATCCTTAACTGTCCCAAGTCTGTTATTTTCCTTTGATGTCCTACAGTGAGGATTAATTTTTTTGTGCAATGGACCCTTCAGTCCTCTCTGGGCCTTTTCTCAGAATTTTTCTACAAACATGTAAAACAGTACTGCAACAGAAACGAACTACACTGAGACAGATAAAAACATTTAAAACGTGTGTCATGGTATTATATGAGCTCCTTAATTGATACAATAAACATTTATCTGCTTATTCAGGGAACTATACCACAATTCTGAAACAACGAAAAGAATACATTACATCTGAATGTATCTTCTACAACTTTAATTACAGCTACTACTACTGCGGGAAGGTCTTGTTTTGCTTTTCTGTGGGGGAGGAAATCTACTATCATAACTGAACTATTAATTTTAGTTAGAAAATAGAAAAAAACTTTTTCCTGTCCGAGTACAAGGGATGCTCTGAATTATAAACACCCTAGATCAAGAATCCTTGCTCTAAAACATCTGGTTTAAAAAAAGCAACCCAAGCAATCCACAGTCATCTTCAAAGAGCTTCTCAGGGTGAAAGAAAGCAGGTATTAAAAGCCAGTTACAAGGAAAACACCGCTGCAATCTTTTAAATATTCCATACTGTTACAATAGGCTTGGGTTTTGTGTGTATGACTCAAACTAGTTCTAACGCACATCAAAGTTTGAACATCCCTACAATTTTTTGAAGACGTCTCGACATCCATGGTATCTAACACGTACAACCACAATAATGTGAATGAGGATTTTAAAGTGTTCTTGCTTGCCTTACATAATTTTATGTCCACTTTAGTTTACTGTTAAGCCTCCACTATATAAATTAATAGATATGGTAACTGTGGAAATTAGAGCTGTCTTCCTCTGGAAATCAGGCTCTCTACAGTCAGCCTACACACTGATCAGAGACAATAAAAACTCAAGTTTCAAATCACTGTTAATCAATTACTACAATTAACCAAACCACTGCCGTACTTAAAAGGCAGACATCGAGGCAACTGGACTTCACATAAATGAGGACGTAACACCGCATTAAGGCAGTTTTTAATTACTGCTTTACAAGCCACCGCGCAGCCAAAGCGCGTTCACGTTCCCATAGGACACCGATACCGCTTTTCCGAGAGCAAAGGGATGCCTTCGGGCGACACAAAGCCGACCCGGACGCTCGCGCTTTTTTCCCATCCCCACCCACCTCCCCGGGGCCAGCGCCGAAAAAGCGGTTCCAGATCGGTGGCAGGGGAAGAAGGGGGCGCTCCTCTGCCCTAAAGCGGCGTTTGCGGCCGCGAGCCGGGACCCAGGCGCCGGCGGCCATGATGGGCCCGCCATCTTGCAGCGGCCATCTTACAACGCAGTTCTCCCGCCCCGAGACGCGAAGCCAACCCCCTCCTGCCGCTGCTCTGCGGCTCCACCGCGAGCTACTCGCTCGCGGCTCGAAGGTCGCCACGGAGTGCCAACCCTCGGACGCCCACGCGGATGGGGAAACCCCGCACGGCGCCTGAAACGGCCACCGCCGCCGCCTCCCCCCCTCCCCCACGCCACATCACTTCCCCTAACGGCCGCCATGGCGCGCCCGCCGCCTCCCTACAATAGGCTACTTTCTCCGCGCCCTCTTCCTCTCAACAACAAACAGCACTAAAACTGTGCCACGCGGCAACGGCTCCCTCTCACACTCTAATGCCTGCCTAACGCTTTCGCCTCCCAAAGTGTTTTTACTCTCACGACGCACAGAAAAACCTCGCCGCATTGCGTTTTCTCCACACAAAGCCCTGCCCGCCGCCTCCTCGGGGCACGGCCCTCACCACCCCCGGCCCCCAAATCTGAACCGCCCCGAGACCACCTCCCTCTCCGGGCCGTTAGATGCTTTGTCCCCAGGGGATCAGACTCACCCTCCTGGAATTTAGGCTTCGGGTCCTGCTTCGGCGCCATTTATAAAAGATTCACCGCCGCCGCCTCCTCCTTCTCCCACCACCCCTGACTACCGCCCCCTACTCTCTACCCCACCCAGCTCCGCGTCAGACGCGCCGTCAGGCACCGCCAACTCTACATCCTGGGCCCGATTTGCCAGCGTCCGCAGACCGCCCAGCACCGCGACCCGCGCAACTGCCTCTCCAGCCAACGGCTGCCTGGCGCGCACGCGCCCCTGCGCCCGCGCCGGCCCGGGGCACGCCGGGATTGGTAGTTCCGAGGCGCTGAGGGCGCCGAGGGGCGGGGGCGGGGGCGGGGGCGAGGCGGTGGCCTCCTCCCCTCCCCCACCCCTAACACCCTGCCCCACCCCCATCCCCGGGGGCGGCAGAGTTTTTACTTCCTAGATTTGATTTTACGTTTTTCTCGAAGCGAGGGACAGCAGGGCTTTGCCTAGCCCACACAAAAGAAGGGGAAAGGCCCAGTTGCGGAGGTCCACGGGCAATATAGGGCCGCAACGATATGGGCTTGGGAATGGCCAGAGCGAAATGGCGGCCTCTGAAGCCCCTTTTCAGTAGCATCTTGTGCAGTTTCGGAAGAGGCAATGGCACCCCACTCCAGTATTCTTGCCTGGAGAATCCCAGGGACAGGGGAGCCTGGTGGGCTGCCGTCTATGGAGTCGCACAGAGTCGGACACGACTGAAGCGACTTAGCATTAGCAGCTTGAGCAGTTTCTGCACAGGGAAGCTTCAGGGCCAGCAATCTTGGCCAGAAAGGGTCATGGAGTCTGCGTGTGGATGTTTCCTCGTTCAGCAAGCTCACTAAGTTTGTTTGGTGGGACTGACGGCCATCTGTGGGGTCCTGTGCCTCCCCTTCCGCACCCGAGTCCTGCGGAAATGGGACGAAGCGGGCGACACTGGGCAGTCTGAGAGATCGACGTCTGGCTTTTAGAGATGCTGGAGCTCGACTCGCCCCCGAAAGAGGCGACCGTGAATAACACTACACCATAGCGACGTCGGGGTTCTGCACCTGCCCTATTTGTGCAATTTTTTGTTACCTAGTTGTTATTAGGGCACAGTTAGTTGCTGTTACCGAATATACACGAGTCCGCCTGCAATGCTGGAGACGCGGAAGGCGCAGGTTCGATCCCTGAGTCGGGAGACCCCTGGAGAAGGAAATGGCAACACACCCCAGTATTCTTGCCTGGAGAATTCCAAGGACAGAGGAGCCTTGTGGGCTCCTGGCCATGGGGTTCCAAAGACTGAAAGACTGAGCTTTGACTATTGAATATACACATGATTTAAAGGAATTTTCTCCCATCGTTTACCTGTTCAAAAAGTCTGTAGTTTGCTTAGCTGCAAAAGGGGGAGAATAAGACCACCTTCCCATCGGGTGAGAATTGCACAGACAGGCTGCATGGTGAACTGGTGCTCTACACACGGTTAAGGAGGATACATCCCAAAGTCCTTACCTTGGTGTTTGAAGTCCTTGCACAAACAGCCCCCAACCGTCCCTCCAGGCTTTATACTTGTCCCCACACCTTGTTAAATTCTGCCCCACATCACCGTGAATAGACTGTGCACCCCATGGGTTTCAGACCCCTCTCCATTTATCTGACTGCAGTTTCTCCTTCAACCTTCCCTTAACACAGCCCCTTCCCTAACCGCAGAAACCCACAGAGAAACCTCACTCCATTTGTCTGTACAGCATCTGCTCTGCATTGCTCCTGAAAATAAAGAAGAAAGGGGCAGGGGCCTCCTGCCGACCCCACCACCACACCAAAACTCTGAAGTACACGTCTTGTTTTAACGTTTTGAGTACAAAATATAACTTTCCTTCCAAGGAGTAAGCGTCTTTTAATTTCATGGCTGCAGTCACCATCTGCAGTGATTTTGGAGCCCAGAAAAATAAAGTCAGCCACGGTTTCCACTGTTTCCCCATCTATTTCCCATGAAGTGATGGGACTGGATGCCATGATCTTAGTTTTCTGAATGTTGAGCTTTAAGCCAACTTTTTCACTCTCCTCTTTCACTTTCATCAAGAGGCTCTTTAGTTCTTCTTCACTTTCGGCCACGAGGGTGGTGTCATCTGCATATCTGAGGTTATTGATATTTCTCCCGGCAATCTTGATTCCAGCTGTGCTTCCTCCAGTCCAGCGTTTCTCATGATGTACTCTGCATATAAGTTAAATAAGCAGGGTGACAATATATAGCCTTGACGTACTCCTTTTCCTATTTGGATCCAGTCTACTGTTCCATGTCCAGTTCTAATTGTTGCTTCCTGACCTGCATACAGATTTCCAACAGGCAGGTCAGGTGGTCTGGTGTTCCCATGTCTTAAAGAATTTTCCACAATTTATTGTGATCCACACAGTCAAAGACTTTGGCATAGTCAATAAAGCAGAAATAGATGTTTTTCTGGAACTCTCTTGCTTTTTCGATGATCCAGCAGATGTTGGCAATTTGATCTCTGGTTCCTCTGCCTTTTCTAAAACCAGCTTGAACATCTGGAAATTCAAGGTTCATGTATTGCTGAAGCATAACTTGGAGAATTTTGAGCATTACTTTGCTAGTGTGCAAGATGAGTGCAATTGTGCAGTAGTTTGAGCATTCTTTGCATTGCCTTTCTTTGGGATTGGAATGAAAACGGACCTTCTCCAGTCCTGTGGCCACTGCTGAGTTTTCCAAATTTGCTGACATATTGAGTGCAGCACTTTCACAACATCATCTTTCAGGTTTTGAAATAGCTCAACTGTAATTCCATCACCTCCACTAGCTTTGTTCGTAGTGATGCTCCCTAAGGCCCTGGAATGTGACTTCACATTCCAGGATGTCTGGCTCTAGGGCAGTGTGAGTGATCACACCATTGTGATTATCTGGGTCATGAAGATCTTTTTTGTACAGTTCTTCTGTGTATTCTTGCTACCGCTTCTTAATATCTTCTGCTTCTGTTAGGTCCATACCATTTCTGTCCTTTATCGAACTCATCTTTGCATGAAATATTCCCTTGGTATGTGACAGAATGTTGTCCACTGGAGAAGGGAATGGCAAGCCACTTCAGTATTCTTGCCTTGAGAACCCCATGAACCATATGAAAAGGCAAAAAGATAGGACACTGAAAGAACTCCCCAGGTCGGTAGGTGCCCATTATGCTACTGGAGATCACTGGAGAAATAACTCCAGAAAGAATGAAGGGATGGAACCAAAGCAAAAACAACACCCAGTTGTGGATGGGACTGGTGATAGAAGCAAGGTTCAATGTTGTAAAGAGCAATATTGCATAGGAACCTGGAATGTTAGGTCCATGAATCAAGGCAAATTAGAAGTGGTCAAACAGGGGATGGCAAGAGTGAACGTCGACATTCTAGGAATCAGCAAACTAAGATGGACTGGAACAGGTGAATTTAACTCAGATGACCATTATATCTACTACTGTGGGCAGGAATCCCTTAGAAGAAATGAAGTAGCCATCATGGTCAACAAAAGAGTCCAAAATGCAATACTTGGATGCAATCTCAAAGACGACAGAATGATCTCTGTTCGTTTCCAAGGCAAACCATTCAATATCACGGTAATCCAAGTCTACGTCCTGACCAGGAATGCTGAAGAAGCTGAAGTTGAAAGGTTCTATGAAGACCTAGAAGACCTTCTAGAACTAACACCCAAAAAATATGTCCTTTTCGTTATAGGGGACTGGAATGCAAAAGTAGGAAGTCAAGAAACACCTGGAGTAACAGGCAAATTTGGCTTTGGGTACAGAATGAAGCAGGGCAGATGCTAATAGAGTTCTGCCAAGAGAACGCACTGGTCATAGCAGAAACCTTCTCCCAACAACACAAGAGAAGACTCTACACATGGACATCACCAGATGGTCAACACCGAAATCAGATTGATTATATTCTTTGAAGCCAAAGATGGAGAAGCTCTATACAGTCAGCAAAAACAAGACCGGGAACTGACTGTGGCTCAGATTATGAACTCCTTATTGCCAAATTCAGACTTAAATTGAAGAATGTGGGGAAAACCACTAGACCATTCAGGTATGACCTAAATCAAATCCCTTATGACTATACAGTGCAAGTGAGAAATAGATTTTAGGGACTATATCTGATAGACAGAGTGCCTGGTGAACTATGGGCAGAGGTTCGTGACATTGTACAGGAGACAGGGATCAAGACCATCCCCATGGAAAAGAAATGCAAAAAAGCAAAATGGCTGTCTGGGGAGGCCTTGCAAATAGCTGTGAAAAGAAGAGAAGCGAAAAGCAAAGGAGAAAAGGAAAGGTATACCCATTTAAATGCAGAGTTCCAAAGAAGAGCAAGGAGAGAGATAAGAAAGCCTTCCTCAGCGATCAATGCAAAGAAACAGAGGAAAACCATACCTATATCGTATAAAAATACCTTTAAAAAATCACCTTATTTTAGATTTTATTATGAAAATTTCAAATGTACAGAAAAATAGAACAAGATATTACATATCATTTTAATTCAACTGTGCTAATTTTCCCATATTTGCTTTATATATGTGTGTGTGTGTGTGTGTTGTGTGTGTGTGTGTATAAAGACATCAGGACCTATTATGCCTGATTTCTTTGGTGCGTACTTCTGAAATAGAAAGGCATTGTCCTGCATACCACAATACCATTATAACACCCAACCCAATTAACCATAATTCCCTAAAATTAGGTAATTCCTCTTTCATATTTCCTCACCTGTTCCCCAAAATTTTTGTTTCTTGTTGCTTGTTTTTTTTTCCCCCCAAACAGGATCTATTAAATGACAATGTATTGCATTTGGCTGTTTCTTAAATCTTTTAACCTAGACAGAAAGTTCTTAATGTAGGTGTCCATGGATACCATCAAAAGGTCCATGAACTTGGATGGGAAAAAAAATTACATTTTACTGTCATCAAATTCAAGGTGAAATTTAGCATTTCCTTTCATTATAAATAGAGATAACAAACCATGATAAAATCATCACCTGTGGTTTTCTCACAATAAAAATAAGTTTTTTCATTATCACTTTAGTTCTTGCCTATATCTTAGAGATATTATTTACAGTCACCATTGCTTTGAAACTACTAAAGTTATTAGATCTTGCCTGTGCATGCTGAGTCCTGTTCAACTCTTTTCAACCCCTATAGCCCTTCAGGCTCCTCTATCCATGCAATTTCTCAGGCAAGAATACTGGAGTTGGTTGCCATTTCCTCTTCCAGGGGATCTTCCCAACCCAGGGATGGAACCAGAGTCTCCTGCTTGGCAGGCGAATTCTTTATCACTGAGCTACCTGGGAAGCTGAAGTTGATAACAACTACTTAATGTAAGGTATCCTAAAATAAATTTAAAATAAAAATCACTTCCCCAGTAAAACACTGACTGCATTTGCTTCCTGGGGCTACCATAACAGAATACCACACACTGGATGGCTTAAACAACCCACGTATTGTCTCACAGTTCTGGAGGATAGAAGTTCAAGAGCTAGGTGTTGGTAGGGTTGCTTCTTTCAGGAGGCCCTGAGGGAAAATCTGTTCCAGCATTTTCCCTCAGCTTTTTTACTTTTAAAAAATATTTATTTAGTTATTTTTGTTGTGCTGGATCTTAATTATGGCATGAAGAATCCTTAGTTGCAGCATTTGGCATTTATTTCCCCAGCCAGAAATGGAACCCCGGGCCCCCTACATTGGGAACTTGGAGTCTTAGCTACTGGGCCACCAGGGAAGTTCCAGCTTTTGTGTTTTTTTCCTAACAATCTTTATCATGTCTTGGTTTATAAACTCATCACCTGATCTCTGCCTTCATTGCATATAGTACTCTCCTATGTGTCCAAACATGCATTTCTAGGGGCATGCCTGTGTCCTTATTTCCCTCTTTTATAAAGACACCAGTCATATTGGATTAAGTGTACATTCTACTCTGATATGCCTTCATCTTACTACATCTGCAACAACTCTATTGCCAAATGAGGTCACATTCTGAACTATTAGGGGTTAGGACTTCAATGAATGACTATCAGGAGAACACAAATTTAACCCGTATCACTGATCTTCAATTTAAAATGGATGTATATTTAAAAGTAATATATTATCTTAATTGACTTCTCATTAGTTTACCAGTTTGCTTTTTCTCTGACAGAGTTTGCCTTTTGAAAAATTGTACCTTACTTCCCATCACCTGGAGATAAAGGATTCTTTTGTAATAATAGGAGTATTTAGGGATCTTCATTTTCAATTGCAAATTTTTCCATGTGTTTCTTTCAAAGTCTGAAATTGTATCTTGAACAGCTGATAATAGCATATGATAATTGTGGAGACTGTTTGATAATTACTGGGAATGACAGAAAATATTTCAGATAAGAAAAGAATTTATAGTTCTGAACATAAAAGCATAGTTTTGCCCTAAGAAATTGAGTGATTTCAGGAAAACATATGAAGGAAAAGATAATTACTTGCTTTGCAAGCATGCTCAGTTGTGTTTGACTCTGCGACCCCATGGACAGTAATGCACCAGGCTCCTCAGTCCATGGAATTTTCCAGACAAGAATACTGGAGTGGTTTGCCATTTCCTACTCCATGGGATCTTCCTGACTCAGGAATAATACCCAAGTCTCTTTGGTCTCCTGCATTGGCAGACAGATTCTTTACCACTGAGAGACCTGGGAAGCATGCTTTGAGATTTTTTTTTTTTAATTGAAGTCTCAGTTCAGTTCAGTTCAGTCACTCAGTCATGTCCAACTCTTTGTGACCCCATGAACAGCAGCATGCCAGGCCTCCCTGTCCAACACCAACTCCTGGAGCCTACACAAACTCAAGACCATTGAGTCGGTGATGCCATTCAACCATCTCATCCTCTGTCATCCCCTTCTCCTCCTGCCCTCAATCTTTCCCAGAATCAGGGTCTTTTCAAATGAGTCATCTCTTCACATCAGGTGGCCAAAGTATTGGAGTTTCAGCTTCAGCATCAGTCCCTCCAATGAACACCCAGGACTGATCTCCTTTAGGATGGACTGGTTGGATCTCCTTGCAGTCCAAGGGATGCTCAAGAGTCTTCTCCAACACCACAGTTCAAAAGCATCAATTCTTTGGCTCTCAGCTTTCTTTATAGTCCAACTCTCACATCCATACATGACTACTGGAAAAACCATAGCCTTGACTAGATGAACCTTTGTTGACAAAGTAATGTCTCTGCTTTTTAACATGCTGTCTAGGTTGGTCATAACTTTCCTTCCAAGGAGTAAGCGTCTTTTAATTTCATGGCTGCAGTCACCATCTGCAGTGATTTTGGAGCCCCCAAAAATAGTCTCTCACTGTTTCCACTGTTTCCCCATCTATTTGCCTAGTAGATTTATAATGTATTAATTTCTGCTCTACAGCAATTCAGTTATACATATACATATACATATATATATATATATATATATATATATATTCTTTCTTATGTTCTTTTCCATATGGTTCATCAAAGGATATTAAATGAGATATGCTTTGAGACTATAGTATTGCTGCTGGAAATATGTTCGGTTTGGGTTAAAAACTTAGGGGGAAAAAAAGAATTAAGGAAGCCCTGTGTCTGTTCTTAATAGCTCCCTGATTAATCACTGAAACAATGAAATAATCTCACAGTGATTTAAACAGCCTATAATTGTCACTATCCCTTTCCAAAGGCATAAAGTAAATTGATTTACTTAGAGGAATTCATGGATATGAAATAAATATGCATAGTATAAACTCTGTGAGATAGAGTTGGTCTCTGAACTAATTTTCAGTATTGAGAGCATATAGTTAAAATTATGTGTTTCAAACATTTTGACAAAGATCACTTCAGAAATATTTAAGAACCCTTTCAATTTCATTAATCTTTCATGTCTTCTGTCTCCTAATCTTCGGCATTCCGCTGCCCTTGGAATAGACTACTCCATAACAAATATTTTCCTACACAGATAATCTTTAACTGTGTATTTTATCATATGAAATTGTTTACTAGCTTCATTGTTCCCTGTTTTAACTTGTTCAGTTGTAATAGTTTTTAATGCACTAAATTGTGTGAAAATAAAAAACTCTGAACTGAGGTCAGTTATATGTTGAGTTGTTTGAAAATAAGATCCTCTGGATTGAGATCAATTATTATGAAGGATGAGAACTGATAGTGAATTTGAAAAGTTTGGGAGAACAACCACCCAACGTGGGACTCAAACCCTCAACCCTGAGATTAAGAGTTCAGCACTCTACCAACTGAGCTAGCCAAGAAGCTAAAAGTGGTCCTTTTTCTATGTCTTCTCTAAGTAATAAGATCAGTTTAACTTGTTCCAAGACTTATTTTTTGCATTTAACTTTTTACTTGTAATTTTTTTGGTCAAGTTTTTACTACCCTCAGAATTGGGTTTCATTTCTGATTCTGTGCACATAAATTTTCATTGTTTAATAATGTATTTTAAAAAAAAAATAAGGTATGTAAGCAGTCCTCTAGTGGTCAGCGGTGAAGCGGACTGATGCACACAATTCTAAACTACTGCCAGGAGAACAGATCTTTTCTACTTTCTAGAAAAGATCAGAATACAAAATACAGCTGTAGAGCGGGCTGGCCTCTCTAGGCCCTGAGTGGCTTTGTGGTTTCTGGCATTTTTCTGTGGCAGGAGGGTGGTTCCATGAAGCCGTGCCTCATTGTTCACATACAAGAAGATTATTAAAAATGATAAACTGGGAGACAGTGATTGACATGTATACACTACTATATATAAAATACACAACTAATGAGGACCTTTTGCACAGCACAGAGAGCTCTATTCAATGCTCTGTGGTGACTTAAATGGGAGACAGGAGAACTCTAAAAAAGAGAAGATACACATGTGCATATGGGGGCTTGCTTGGTGGCTCAGTGGTAAGGAACCTGCCTGCCAATGCCCCAGATGTGGGTTCCTGGGTTGGAAGATCTCCTGGAAGAGGAAATGACAACCCATTCCAGTATTTTTGCCTGGGAAATCCCATGGACAGAGGAGCCTGACAGATACAGTCCAAGGGGTCACAAAGAGTTGGACAGGACCTAGTGACTAAAACCACCTCGTATATACGCATAGCTTCTTCACTTTGCTGACAGTGGAAACTAACATAGCATTGTATAGCAACTATACTCCAATAAAAATTAACTTTTAAAAAAGGCATTGCTATAATCCAGTAGTTAGGGGAAAACAAATAGAAGTACCAAACATTAAAAAAAAAAAAAAGCTAATGCAGTCTCAGAAATAAATTGAATTAATTTTGATGGTTGCTCACACATAGAGCTATTAATAAAAGGTAAAGCCATTTACCCTACAGTATGCGAGCACCTCTGTGTGGGAAGAGACCATTAATCCAAACCTCTCTCCACTAAAATCAAAAAAATTAGACAAATTTATTCTGCTTTTTCAGTAGGAACTATAGTTTCCAGTAATCAAACAGACCCAGTTGATGAGGGAGTGTTCTACTTTATAGGGTGGAGTGGTGGGGGGTAGGGAATGTAGGATTAAAAAAGCATAAATTGGCAAATCCCAGGATTATCCATTGAAGTTAAACTCTTTGGTAACTTTCAATAAGGATTACACAGGGTCAAAGCAACACTACACAGGTCACTTTCTAGACCAGGATCCCCAGCCTCTGGGATCTTATGTCAGATGAGCTGAGTTGAGCCGATGCGATGAGGATAGAAATAAAGTGAATAGTAAACGTTAATGCACTTGAATCATCCCAAAACCATCCCCCTAACCCCTGACCGTGGAAAATTTTTCTTCCACGAAACCAGTTCCTGATGCCAAAAAGGTTGGGGGTCACTATCCTAGATGCAAGGGGTCACTCTAACTGTACAGTGAAGAGATCAGGCTGTCACCACCATACTGAGGAATTAGAGTTTTGCCAATGGTTCACTAATCTTCAACAAGATTGTGTCTTTAGTGGTGATATAACAAAGTACACAAGCTCAACGGTAATTATTTATGGTAGCCAAAAAATGTTTTACGTGGATCCATGAACCATTAGATATTAATTCCAGTTTACAGGAAATAAACAGAGATGAGAAACCAAATGAACAACAGTACAAAGAAGCAACAAGACAAAAATCAGAAAGTGGGAAATTCCGCAGGACAACCAACCAGGTGTCTTCAACAAGTAAGTACTTTATTTTCTAAAACTATCTTCTAAGTTAAAAGAGAGAGTGGCCATAGTAATCAGATGCAATAGGTGATCTTGGATTGGATACTGTTCTGTATTGTCTATGTGTTTCCTTTGTTTAAATTATGGTAAAATAAAACAAAATTTACCATTTTAACCATTTTTAGGGACATAGTTCAGGGGCATTAGTATATTCACATTGTTGTGCAACCATTACCACCTTCCAGCTCAACTCCAGAACTATTTCATCTTCCCAAATTGGAACTCTGTACCCATTAAACATTAAATGGCTTCCCTGGTGGCTCAGATGGTAAAGCGTCTTCCTGCAATACAGGAGACCTGGGTTTGATCCCCAGGTCGGGAAGATTCCCTGGAGAAGGAAATGGCAACCCACTCCAGTACTCTTGCCTGGAGAATTCCATGGACTGAGGAACCTGGCAGGCTACAGTCCATGGGGTCACAAAGAGTCAGACACGACTGAGAGATTTTCACTCACCCATTAAACAGGGCTCCTTTGGTGGCTCAGTAGTAAAGAATCCGCCCGCAATGCAGGGAACCCAGGTTCCATCCCTGGGTCAGGAAGATCCCCTGGAAAAGGAAATGGCAACTCACTCCAGGATCCTTGCCTGGAGAATTCCATGGAGAGAGGAGTCTGGGAGGCTACAGTCCATGGGGTCAAAAAGAGTTGGACAGGACAGGACTGAGTGACTAAAACCATCACCACCATCACCAGTTAAACAACTCCTTATTCCCCCTCTGCCCCTGGCCACCACCATTCTACTTTTTAAATATTTATTAATTTGGCTGCACCAGGGGTTTCCCTGGTGGCTCAGCAGTAAAGAATCCACCTGCAATGCAAGAAACCCGGATCTGATCCCTGGATCAGGAAGATCCTCTGGAGAAGGAAATGACAACCCACTCCAGTATTCTTGCCTGGAGAATCCCATGGACAGAGAAGTCTGGTGGGCTACATTCCATGGGATCCCAATGAATCAGTCATGACTGAGCAAGTAAAACCACCACCACCTATCTGGCTGTTCCAGGTCTTAGTCAAGGAACGAAGATCTTCCATCTTTGTTTCCAGCATGTTTCTGACCAGGGGTCAGACCCTGGCTCCCTGTGTTGGCAGTATGTAGTCTTAGCCGCTGGACCACCAGGGAAGTTCCCTGCTTCCACCTTTGACTCCTGTGAATCCTGCTGCTCTGAATGTGGTGTACAGATACCCGGTTGACTCCCTGCTTTCAGTTCCTTTGGGTGTCTGTCCAGAAACAGAATTGCTGGATCACATGGTAATTCTCTGTGTAATCTTTGGAGGAAGTTCCTTTAGAACTTTCTCCTCTATTGTAACTCACCTCCATAGTGCTGT
The DNA here is from genome assembly GCF_963930625.1 of Muntiacus reevesi. NCBI lineage: Eukaryota > Metazoa > Chordata > Mammalia > Artiodactyla > Cervidae > Muntiacus > Muntiacus reevesi. Next base: position 23,482,618 of record NC_089263.1, on the reverse strand, counting down.
CTCTTCTTCTACAAAATAGGAAACGGAGGAAAAGACGAGATGAGAGTGAGGAGGGGAGGCTGAGGCTGAGATGGGATGGGTGGGAAAATGGATAAGCAGAATGTGGTCCATGCTCACAGTGGAATATGACACAGCCATGAAAAGGAGTGAAACTCTGACACGGGTTACAACGTGGATGCTTTTGAACACACAGTGCTTAGTGAGAGAAGCAGACACAAAAGGATGCACTGTCTTAGTCTGATTGGACAGCCATAGCAAAATAGAAGGCTGGGGGCTTCAGCAACAGAAATGCATTTCCTACCGCTCTGGAGGCCAGACGTCTGAGATGAGACTGTCTGGATGGTCAGGTTCTGGTGAAGTTCTGTTCTTGGTGGGGGTGAAGAAGGAATTCACAGGACCTGGACTCCATCTCAGGCCTGTCCATGCTGGTCGTGCGTGGCCACCTCTCCAGTGGACTCTGGACTCTGTGCTTAGCGCCTATGGGAATGACAATGGAAGGATAAGACCCACTCTGGGCAGGGGAATCTTGAAGATCACATCCAGGTTACTCATTGCCTAAGAGGAAACATATCATAATCACCCCTGCCTCCAGACAGGTCATAAATTTTTTGCCATATCTATCGGGATGTAATCACAGGTTTATCGATTATTAATTGGTTGGAACGTGACCACGGGCTTATTGATTATTTTGTTTGTTTGTTTGTTTGTTTGTTTTGGGGGGGGCTTATTGATTATTAACTGTTTGGAATGTAACTGTGGGCTTATTGATTATTAACTGTTTGAACACAAAACACGTGAACGATGGGGTTATTGTAGTTGTATTTACCCTTCTTTTGTTTATGTAAGTTTCAAGGAATTTGGGGTGGTGGGTTTTGAACACGTACACATGGGGTATAAAAGATTTTCACAAATGCTGGTTGGGGTCCTTGGCTAAGAGGAGACTGCCTTGGGCCCGCTGGTGTAATAAACTGCACTCCACTATTTGCATTGTCCTTCTGAGTGAGTTTGTTTCCCGGAACGCGTGGCTATAACAGGGGCTGGGGTCTTCACTACATGCTCACATGGAGGAAGGGCTGAGGGGCTCCTTGGGAGTCTCTTTTATAAGAGCATTAATCACATTTATGGGGTCTCTTATGACCTCATCACCTCCTCAAGGCTCCCCCTCCTCCCACCATCACCTTGGGGTTAGGTTTCTGTGAGGCTGCCAGGGCTAACACTATGACAGGCAACCCGGACCTAAGTTTTGGTTTCCCCTGAAATGGTAAGATTCCCTACCCCCATCAGGCCGCCTGGAGCCAGCCAATCAATATGCACCCAGTGAGAAACAAAGGGAAAGCTGAAAAGCCCTAACGCCCAAGTTTGAAAAAAGCCCGCGAAAGTTGGTACCAATAAAATTGTTTTGCAAACATGTAACCAATCCGCTTAAGCCAGCTACCAACCGCTTATGCATACCCTATAAATTTGGGTAACAGCCTGGGCTCGGGGCTCTCTGCCCCTGCACCACTGCGTTGGATGCGGCAGAAGCCCTGGGTCGAGTCGGTAATAAACTTCCCTTTTTGCGAATTGCGTTGTCTTGGAAGCCTTCTCTCTTCCCGCTCAGGGATTTAGACATTGGGCAAAACAGTTTCACCATGTGAATTTTGGAGGGACACCAACATTCAGCCCAGAATGACCACAAACTATATGATTCCATTTACAAGAAACATCCAGAACAGACAAACCCAGAGAAGTGGGTGAGTGGTGCTAGGCACTAGGGGAGGGGAAGGGCAATGGGAAGGCCTCAATAAACCCTGCATTTTAGGATGTTCAGGAATAAGCCAGTTCTGACTCCATGTTGGAACTGTTTCTTTGACTTGCTCTCTGTTAATTTTGTTACTGCAATCACACATAATGGCCCGTCTCAGAAAATCCTGCCCCTCTGCTTGACTGTTAAAATAAAGTGCCTTTGTTCAGAAGAAATTAACACATCCCATGCCTGAGGCTTCCTGTTGTTCTATAAGATATGATTAATGGCCATTTTAGTTTGTCTCCTTACCTCCTCCATCTTTAATTCAGGAAAGAACCTGGCATCCAGACCCTGACAAAATGGTTATTTGGAGACATTAATTGGCTATCTTCTTTGTCAGCCAGCCCTCAGAATGCAGTCCTTGCCTCCACACCTGGTGTCATGCAGGGAGCAAAACAAGCTTGGACTTCTGCGTGTCCACACCGGAAGGACCCCGACCTTGCTCTTGACCTCTGTCCTCATCTGATTTTAATCTGCATCCTAAACAGCTGTATGCCAGAAGGTAAAAAGTAAAGTAAAAAGTTTATTGAAAAGAAAACTACCGAAAGAGGCATGCCTTTGAGCGTTTAAATCCTTTATAAGGGGGTAGTTCTCACGGTCTTTGCCTTCCCTCAGGCCAATCATCTTGCTTTGTTCCCCCCACCCATTTGTCTTTACAGCACCTGACTCTGTGCTAAATACATCCCCTATCTGGTGTTTACTCTTCTAACACCCTTCCCCTTGTAGTTACACCTCAGAAAGCAGACCACCGAACTGCCAGACTCAATTAGTGCATTAGTGACGGGAGTTTATGACTGTCTTTGAAACAATGCAAGAGGAAGAAATCAAGATCCTGTCACCTTTGTTCCTCATCACTGACTCCTGACTGCGAGCCCTCAGCTTATATAAGTCCCTAAACTCCTCATGGCGGGTGGGGGCATAGTTCTTGAAACTCGAGCCTACTGTGTTCCGGTCTCTGCCAACTCAGAATTACAGCCACTTTCTATTTCCTCCAAACTCTGTCCGCAAATTTTATTTGGCTTCACCAGACAGAGAAAGCCAGGATTTTGGCCAGCAGCAATTCTAGTTCTTAGCCATTGTCAACCATGCTGCCCTGAAAAGAAGGGTGCACGGGTTATTGTGAATTCTGATTTTCTCTGGGTCTAAGTCCAGACGTGGGATTGTTGGACCAATGGTTTCTGGATGTTTAGTTTGTAAGGAACTTCTTGCTGCTTTTTATCATTCCCGCACCCGTTTACATCTGTACCAAGAGTGTAGGAGTGTTCCCTTTTGCCTCCATGCTCTGCCAGTCAGATTCTCTGTAGATGTTTTAGATGGTGGCCATTCTGACCTGTGTGAGGGGATTTCTCATGGTGGCTTTGATTTGCCGGGGCTTAATCAGCAGAGTACCTTTCCTGGTGTTTTTTGATCTTGTACAGCATGAGTACAGTTTGCCTCTTGAAACTCTCTTCTTGAAAGTTGGCCCTGTTTGAATTCCTTTCCGATAATTTACCCCAAGACATGACTGAAAGACAGGTGTCATTTGCAGACCTCCAGGCCTTGTGAATTTTAAGAGCCTAACAGCACCCATTTTAAAGTTTTCTGGAAAGCAGTCCTGAGGAAACAGCATTACTTCCTGCACAACTCTGGTCCTCAGGCAATGAGTCTTATGGAAAACTCTGCTCCTGGGTCGTCAACTAAGGAGAATGTGCCAGAAGAAACACCCAAGGCTTGGATCTCCTTTCTCCTCCCGCTTACCCTTTATTCCCAGAACACATTCCAGTTCTTGGAACACCACTCTGCAGAGGGTGCTATCATCTGTCAGTGGGGCAGCCCTAAGGACAGAGGCTGGAGTTGGGAAATCCAGCCTAGGGGACACATGGTGCCCAGGGGACCGTGCAAAGTTTTTCCGGCCCAGAGGCGCCATCATTTTTGGGGTGAAATAGGTGTGGTTTCTCTGCAGGTGGGCCCACCTGGATCTGGAGATTGGGTGCTCATGCAGATAGCAACAGGCCCTCCAGGTCCAGCGTAGGGAGTACATTTCCTGCCACATGCTCCCACCTCTGTCTGCCCCGAGACCCTCCAGTGTTGAGACCGAAGCCTGCTCAGGCTCCAGGGATGTGACACCAGGCCAGGTCATATGGTGTGCGGGCAAGAGTCAGCATTCTTTATTTCTTTTCTTTTTTATGTTTTTATTCCCTAATTTGAATTGGAATATATAGCTGAATGACAAGGTTGTGGGTTCTTTTTTTCTTCCATTTTGGATCTATAGCAACTAGATTCACTTACACATAGTTGTACATATGTTCTTTTCCATATTCTTGTCCATTATGGGATATTATAGAGAGTTGAATAGGATTCCTGTGTCACACAGTGGTTCCTGGTAGCTTCCTTTTATAATATTAGCCTCCCTATGTTAAACTGAGACAGCTCTTTTCTCCCTGATCCATACCTTTATTTCCTGGGGACCACAGTTTCTTTTCTGTCTGTGAGACTGACTCTCTTTGGTAAAGAAGTTCATTTGTATCCATTTTTAGATTTCAGCTAGAAGTAATATATGCTAATGTCTCCCTGTGTCCCTCACTTCAGTTAGTATGGTCATCTCTACTTTCTTCTCTAAGGATGGACATAGCATTGTGCTCTGCTTCTTTATGGCTGAGTGACGTTGCTTCATGTCTATGTACCCTATCTTCCTTATCTGTTCATCGGTCCTTCTGCACCTAGGTTGCTCCATGTCTTTGCACAGGCATTATGATTGCTAGATCTGAAGGTACTTCTCTATTTTGTTTTTTAAGAACCTCCATCCTGTTCTCCCTAGCAGATCTCCATTATACATTTCCCACCACAGTGCGGGAGAATTCGCTTCTCTCCTCACTGTTTCTAGCATTTATTTTTGGACAAACTTTGAGATGGCCATTCTGACCTGTGTGAGGTTGGACTTTGCTTTGTGTTTGTGTAAGAATTAGTGATGCTGAGTGTGTTCTCATGTGCCTAATCACAGTCTGTATGTCTTCCTCTAAGAAATACCCATGTCTATGTTTGGCCCATTTGTGTCTTGGTTTGTTTGTGTTTTTGATATTGAGTTGTATGAGCTGTCTGTATGTTTTAGAGATGAATTCCTTGTGGGTATCTTCATTTGCAAACGTTTCTTCCCATTCTGGGTTGTGATTGTCTTTCATTTAGGGTTTCCTTTGCTGTACAAATGTTTTATGGTTAAATGGGTCCCATTTTCTTACTTTTAGTTTATTTTTCATTAATCTAAGAAGTGTATCCATAAAGACCTTGCTGTTTTTTATGTCTATATGTGTCCTGCCTATGTTTTCCTTGAGCTTTCACAGTATCCATTCTCACATTTAGATCTTTATACTCTTTGGAGTTTGTTTTGTGTATGGAGTTAGGGAGTATTCTAACCTCATTTTCTTTGCCTCAATAACCATCACACCATCCTTCACAGTGTCTGTGACCAATTTATATTCCCAGCATTAGGGGAGGAACATTCCCTTTTCTCCACACCTTCACCGGCAGTTATTGTTTGTAGGGTTTCTTGAGAATGGCCACTCTAACTGGTGTGAAGTGATAACTTGCTGTGGTTTCAGTTTGCATTTCTAATATTTAGCAATGTTGACATCTTTTCATGATATTCTTTTTAAAGGGTCAAAAATTTGATATTGTGTGAAAAATGACAGAATGATCTCATTTCATTTTCAAGGCAAACCATTCAACATCACAGTAATCCAAGTCTATGTCCCAACCACTGACGCCACAGAAGCTAAGTGGAACGGTTCTGTGAAGACCTACAAGACTTTCTAGAACTAACAGCAGAAAAAAGAGGTCCTTTTCATCATAGGGGATTGGAATGAAAAAGTCAGAAGTCAAGAAATACCTGGAGTAACAGGCAAGTTTGACCTTGAAGTACAAAATGAGGCTGGGCAAAGGCTAACAGAGTTTTGTTAAGAGAGCACACTGGTCATAGCAAACATCCTCTTCCAACAACACAAGAGACGACTCTACACATGGACATCACCAGATGGTCAATATCGAATCAGATTAATTATATTCTTTGCAGTTGAAGATGGAAAAACTCTATACAGTCAACAAAAACAAGACCATGAGCTCCTTATTGCCAAATTCAGACTTAACTTGGAGAAAGTAGGGAAAACCACTAGACAATTCAGGTATGACCTAAATCAAATCCCTTATGATTATACAGTGGAAGTGACAAATAGATGCAAGGGATTAGAGCTGATAGAGTGCCTGAAGAACTATGCATGGAGGTTCGTAACATTGTACAGGAGGCAGTGATCAAAACCATCCCCAAGGAAAAAGAAATGCAACAAATCAACATGGTTGTCTGAGAAGGCCTTACAAACGGCTGAGAAAAGAAGAAAACTGAAAGGCAAAGGAGAAAGGGTAAGATACACTTAACTGAATGCAGAGTTCCAGGGAATAGCAAGGAGAGATAAGAAGGTCTTCATTAGTGAACAATGCAAAGAAATGGAGGAAAACAAAATAATGGGAAAGACTAAAGATCTCTTTCAAAAAATTGGAGATGCCAAGGGAACATTTTATGCAAAGATGGGCACAGTAAAGGAAAGAAATGTCAAGGACCTAACAGAAGCATAAGATATTAAGAAGAGGTGGCAAGAATACACAGAACTGTACAAAAAAGGTCTTAACGACGTGGATAACTGTGATGGTATTGTCACTCACCTAGTCCCAGACATCCTGGAGTGTGAAATCAAGTGGGCCTTAGGAAGGATTATTATGAACAAAACTAGTGGAGGTGATGGAATTATAGCTAAGCCATTTCGAATTCTAAAATATGATGCTGTTAAAATGTTGCACTCAATATACCAGTAAATTTGGAAATCTCAGTAGTGGCCACAGGAGTGGAACATGTCTGTTTCATTCCAATCCCAAAGAAAGGCATTGCCAAAGAAAGTTCAAACTACTGCACAATTGCACTCATCTCACACACTAGCAAAGTAATGCTCAAAATCCTTCAAGCTAGGCTTCAACAGTATGTGAACCGAGAACTTCCAGATGTACAAGCTGGATTTAGAAAAGGCAGAGGAACTAGAATTGCCAACATTCGTTGGATCATAGAGAAAATAAGGGAATTCCAGAAGAACATCTACTTCTGCCTCATTGACATCACTAAAGCCTTTGACTGTGTGGATCAAAACAAATCGTGAAAAATTCTTAAATAGATAGGAATACCAGGCTTATGTCTCCTGAGGAGCCTGTATGCAGATCAAAAGCAACAGTTAGAACTGGACATGGAACAACAGACTGGTTCCAAATTGGGAAATGAGTACTTCAAGGCTGTATATTGTCACTCTGCTTTATTTAACTCATGTGCAGAGTACATCATGCGAAGGGCCGGGCTGGATGAATCACAAGCTGGAATCAAGATTGCCAGGAGAAATAACAACCTCAGATATGTAGATGATACCACTCTAAAGGCAGATAGTAAAGAGGAACTAAAGAGCTTCCTGATGAAGGTAAATGAGGAGAGTGAAAAAGTTGGCTTAAAACTCAACATTCAAAAAACTAAAATCGTGGCATCTAGTCCCATAACTTCATGGCAAATAAATGGGGAAAAAAATGGAAACAGTGATGGACTTTATTTTTTTTGGCTCCAAAATCACTGCAGATGATGACTGCAGCCATAAAATTAAGACACTTGCTCCCTGGAAGACAAGCTATGACAAATGTTTCTTCAGCCATTCAGTCATGTCTGACTCTTTGTGAACTCATGGACTGCAGTATGCCAGGCTTTCCTTTCCTTCACCATCTCCCGGTTTGCTCAAACTCATGTCCATTGAGTCAGTGATGCCATCCAACCATTTAATCCTCTGTCGTCCCCTTCTCTTCCTGCCCTCAGTCTTTCCCAGCATCAGGGTCTTTTCCATTGAGTCGGCTCTTGAATCAGGTGGCCAAAATATTGGAGCTTTATTTTCAGCATCAGACCTTCCAATGAATATACAGAGTTGATTTCCTTTAATATTGACTGATTTGATCTCTTTGCAGTCTAAAGGACTCTCAGGAGTCTTTTCTAGCACCACAATTAGAACGCATCAATTCTTCACTGCTCAACATTCTTTTTGGTCCAACTCTCATATCCATACATGACTCCTGGAAAAACAAGAAGCTTTTACTCTCACATATGGGATATCAAATTTGTCTTCACACATTTTCTGCTATTTTTAGATTCCTGGTTCATACTCCATGTAACCATGTAGTGTGGTAATTAAATACAATTAGAAACAAAGCTTTATTTTAAGGATGTGGTTTGCCTACCAGCAGCATAGGAATATTCCAGTTTCTCTAGCCCCTGTTACTTTGGTATGACATCTCAAAATTCAGAAACTCTTACTTGTTGTTTTGATTATCAGTTTCATTTTAGTTCAGTTTGAACAGAGAAGCAAAAAAGTGAGGGGGCCAAGTTTTTCAGGTCTCTTTAGGGAGAGAAAGGAATCTGTTAGAAGACAAAGTACATGTAACTTGTGGGCTCTTTGGGTCACTCATTGCTTGAGGGAATTTCCTTGTCTTTTTTTCAAGTGTGATCTTTTATTCATATAATAACAAATAACAGAATTAGAAGAAACTAATTTGAAATGATGGCTTGCTTCTACCCAGAAAATCTGAACACAAAGGAACCAATGTGAACCACAAAGATCAGGGTGCCAAGATTTTAAGAATATTTTAGGTTTGCAAATAATAACTAGTATGCTTGTTTTTTCAAGAGTACATTTTTACTCTGATAAATAATAAACTTTTCCAGAAGGCTGTCAGTGTGGCTCCTGCTGGAAGCCTGGGATGCTGGAATCAGGCCACTTCCAGTCGGTCGTTACAGGACACTGGGCTGCACTCTAAGAATATCTTGGCTCTCCCCAAGATCTGGACCATCACGGGGCCACAGAAATTGGTACCAGTTTTGTTTTGCCTGTTGAAATGTTTAATGGCAAAGGTTCTTTCAATTCCTGATGTGGGTGAAGTGTGGAGCCCAGTGATGATTTCTTTAAGAAATGTACATCCTAGTTCCCACATGAGGGTGAGCCCCATGTCCAATGATGAGAGACCCTGCATGTGTGTGGCCTATGCCTCGTTGGAGAGCATTTTTCAGCTAGTTTAAACCTGACCAAGTTCTGTCTACATGGCAGATTTAGACCTCTCTAAGTCCTGTCTAGGGGTTCCCTTGTTGGTAAAAAGTCTGCCTGCAATGCGGGAGACCCGGGTTCGATCGCTGGGTTGGGAGGATCCCCTGGAGAAGTGAATGGCTACCTACTACCAATATTCTTGCCTGGGGAATTCCATGCTTAGAGGAGCCTGGCAGCCTACAGTCCATGGGGTCACAAGTGTCAGACATGATAACATTTTCATTTCACTTTTCAAGTCCTGTCTACACTGATTATGTTTAACAAGACCATGTGCTTTCTGCAATGAGAACGTTTAGACCTGACCGTGTTCTGTGTTCACCAGGACATGGAGACCTGGGTAAGAGACCTGGCCTGGCCTCTGTCCTGGAAAACTCCGAACCTGCATCTGAATGTCAGTGCTCAAGTGTTTCGGGTCTGGGGCTGAGGTGGGCTTCTCTGGGTAACCGTGCTCTTCTCTGAGTGGGGTTCCATGGTCCTTCCGGGGTCAGTGCTGCGGTAGGGCTCCTAGTCTTTCCCCTGCCAGGTTCACCTCCCTGGGGCTCCTGGTGACCCCTCAGGTGGGCTACCTGGTAATTACTTCAATTTTCCAGCACATTCAGGTTGAGTAGGAAGGCAGGTTCACCTGGTGAATTGGTTCCAGGGCACAGGGATTGGCCAAAAAGCCAATGGGCAGCAGGTGAGGTTGCTGCTCTGGTCTCTTTCAAATTGACTCTCTTCCAAAAAGAACAGAGCTTCCCCTCGTCTCTCAGCCCAGCTCTCTTGTTTTCTCAGCACCTCAGCGGGACAAGAAACAGAGCCTGCCAGAACCAAGGTAGTGTGTTCACCTCTAGCATGAGCTTTCAAACCAGCAAAAATCACATAGAACCACAGTGAAAATAGTAGGGGCCTGACTTTTCAGGGACAATTGAGGGGAGAGGAGATGGACCCTACACTTCTTTCTAGGATCCCAGGGGGTCCCAGAGACCTGGCTTGTTTACACATTGGGGGCTCATTGACCACAGCCATGGTGTCCTGACCGAGGGGATGTGTGACCCCCACCTGGGGTGGGACTTTGTGAGTCTTACCCCATCTGCATGGGTCAGGATTGTGGGTGCAAGGAGACCACACACACAAAAATAAGAAAAAAGGAAGAATACATGAGAGCGTCATTTGTGTTTAGGAATCAATACTTTATGGTATTCACTTTATCCAGGCATATGCCTGTTTGCCTCTTTACCCCTGGGAGGTTCACCCCTCCTGGGACTCCTGGGGACTCCTCAGGTGGCTGCTGCTAAGTCGCTTCAGTCGTGTCCAACTCTGTGTGACCCCACAGACGGCAGCCCACCAGGCTCCCCCATTCCTGGGATTCTCCAGGCAAGAACACTGGAGTGGGTTGCCATTTCCTTCTCCAGTGCATGAAAGTGAGAAGTGAAAGTGAAGTCGCTCAGTCATGTCCGACTCTTAGCGATCTCATGGACTGCAGCCTACCAGGCTCCTCCGTCCATGGGATTTTCCAGGCAAGAGTACTGGAGTAGGGTGCCATTGCCTTCTCCTCTCATGTGGCTATCTGGTAATTATTCCAGTTTACCAGGACGAGCATGGCGAGAAGGGAGGCAGGTTCACCTGGTTAGTTGATTGCAGGGCACATGGATCAGGCAAAAGCCAGTGGGCAACAGGTGAGGTTGCTGCTGTGATTTCCTTCCAGTCGACCATCCCTACTCAGCAGAAAGCAGACCCGGCCCTCATCTTACAGCCCTGTGTCTGGTGTGTTTTCTCAACAGTGGAACAAGAAAGAACCAAGCCTGCCAGAACCAAGGTAGTGTGTTCAACACTATCATGACAGCTGTAGAAACAGTTAATATCACACAGAACCAAAGGGAGGAGACGAGGACTTCTCTGGGACAAGTATGGGGAGAGGAGACCGACCCTACCTCTTTCTACCATCCCAGGGGGTTACAGGAACCCACTCGCTTCCACTTTAAGGGCCCAAGCAGCAGAGACCTGGTGTCCTAACCAAGGGTCAGGGACCCCAGGTCTGGGGATTGTGTGGGCTCACCCCATCCACATGGGTCGGGTTCCTGTACCTGGAGGCCCCATATCTGCTCTTTACCTGCAGTGTGTCCTGTCCCCTCGGAGCTTCCCAACGTCTGAATTGAGGGTGTTGCCCTGATTAACCTGTGTTCCTTTTTCTTCCCTTCACCTTGTGGGGTCAGGCACCTTTGGGTGGGTTGCTGCTCTGTGTTCTGCTGAGTGAAAACCTTTGATGGTGTCTTTAGTATCATAGCATATCCCATAATCATAGGGGTCACCACCTGGTGTCCCCGGACCAAACTCAGGTAATTTAATTTGTAATTTGTTATTTTATATTGGAGCAGAGTTGATTTCTGGTGTTTTGTTTTAGGTATATATATTTAGGTATATAGACTTGCAGGAGACATGGATTCAATCCCTGGGTCAGGAGGGTTCCCTGGAGAAGGAAATGGCAACCCACTCCAGTATTCTTGCCTGGAGAATCCCATGGGCAGAGGAACCTGATGGGCTGCAGACCATGGGGTCACAAAGAGTTGGACACAACCAAGCGACTAAACAACAATAGCACCTGTTTTAAGGTTTATATATTGATCTGAACCAGCTAATTATTCCTTACTCCCTCCTTTCCATTTTGACAACAATAACTTTCTTTCCTAAGCCTATGAATCTGTTTCTCTTTTGTAATGAAGTTCATTTTTATCTGTTTTTAGATTCCACCAGAAGGGATATTCTATGATTATCTGTCTTTCCCTGTCTCACTCACTTCATGTAGTATGATCACCTCTGGTTTCTTCCCTGTAACTGGAAACGGCTTTGTTTCATCCTTATATATGTCTGAGTAATACTGCACTGGGTATATGTACCCCATTTCCTGGATCCTAGTATACTTGGGTTGCTTCCTTATCTTGGTTATTGTACCTTGTGTTGCCATGATCTTTGGGGTGCGGGTGCGTCTTTAAATTTTGGTTTTCTCTAGATCCAAGGCTAGGTATGAAATTGCTGCATCACTCTGTACTTCTGTGTTTAGTTTTTTAAGACCCTCCATAATGCATTCCCTAGTGGGAATATATTGTACTATTTTATATTGTGCTTGTACTATTACAAGTAATTTGTACTATTACAAGTACAGATAATTGTACTATTTTATATTCCTACCAACAGTGTAGGAGGGCTGCCTTCTCTTTACACCCTCTGCAGAATTCATTGTTGTAGGTTTTTTGATATGGCCATTCTGATCAGTGTGAGGTGACACCTCATTGAACATTTGATTGTTTTTCTCTAAGATCTCGTGATGCTGAGCATCTTTTTATGTGTTTTATGGCCATCTCTATGACCTCTCTGGAGAAATGTGCATTTAGATCTTTGGGTGATTTTTTATTGAGTTTTTTGTTGTTGTTGTTCATATTTAGCTGTACTAGTGATTTGTATTTGTTCGTTTCAAGTGTACAGGAAATTGGTTCAGTTATATTAATACATCAGTTCAGTTTAGTTGCTCAGTCGTGTCCGACTCTTTGTGACCCCATGGACTGCAGCACACCAAGCCTCCCTGTCCATCACCAACTCCCGGAGTACACCCAAACTCATGTCCATTGAGTCAGTGATGACATCCAACCATCTCATCCTCTGTCATCCCCTTCTCCTCCTGCCCTCAATCTTTCCCAGCATCAGGGTCTTTTCCAATGAGTCAGTTCTTTGCATCAGGTAGCCAAAGTATTGGAGTTTCAGCTTCAACATCAGTCCTTCCAGTGAACGCCCAGGACTGATCTCCTTTAGGATGGACTGGTTGAATCTCCTCGAAGTCCAAGGGACTCTCAAGAGTCTTCTCCAACACCACAGTTCAAAAGCATCAATTCTTCGGCACTCAGCTTTCTTTATAGTCCAACTCTCACATCCATACATGAGCACTGGAAAAATCCTAGCCTTGACTAGACAGACCTTTGTTGGCAAAGTAATGTCTCTGTTTTTTAATATGCTGTCTAGGTTGGTCATAACTTTCCTTCTAAGGAGTAAGCGTCTTTTAATCTCATGGCTGCAGTCAACATCCACAGTGATTTTGGAGCCCAGAGAAATAAAGTCTGACACTGTTTCCTCTGTTTCCCCATCTATTTGCCATGAAATGATGGGACCAGATGCCATGATCTTAGTTTTCTGAATGTTGAGCTTTAAGCCAACTTTTTCACTTTCCTCTTTCACTTTCATCAAGAGGCTCTTTAGTTCTTCTTCACTTCTGCCATAAGGGTGGTAGCATCTGCACATCTGAGGTTATTGATATTTCTCCTGGCAATCTTGATTCCAGCTTGTACTTCATCCAACCCAGCATTTCTCATGATGTACTCTGCATACAAGTTAAACAAGCAGGGTGACAATATACAGCCTTGACGTACTCCTTTTTCTATTTGGATCCAGTCTGCTGTTCCATGTCCAGTTCCAACTGTTGCTTCCTGACCTGCATACAGATTTCTCAGGAGGCAGGTCAGGTGGTCTGGTATTCCCATCTCTTTCAGAATTTTCCATAGTTAATGTTAATACATAATATTAACCTATTCTCATCTGGGTTCTTCTCTCATATAGGTGATTAGAGTGTGTTCAATAAACTCCCCTATGCTATTCAGTAGGTACTTGTTGATCATCTATTTGATGTATATTGATGTACATACATTAATTCCAATCCCTTAAATTATCCTGCCTGCATCTGGAGGATAACAGGCACTCCAGATCCATTGTGGAGGCACACAGCCTGCCACATGCTCCCAGCTCTCTCAGCCCCAGGACACTCCAGTCTTGGGACCCAAGCCAATCAGGCTCCAGGGATGTGACAACAGTCTTTTTTTTTTTTTTTTTTTTGACCCTTTCCTATTTAAAGTTTATGGGGTTTTTTTGCTTTTTAAAAGTTTTTATTTTTTTTTTAAATTAATTTTGTTTTAGTTGGATAATAAGTACTTTACAATATTGTGATGATTTTTGCCGTATATCAACATGAATCGGCACAGGTATCCATGTGACCCCACATCCTGAACACTCCTCAGCTCCCTCCCCATCCTGTGCCCCTGAGCACCAGCTTTGGGTGCCCTGCTTCATCGAACTTGCGCTAGTCATCTGTTTTACATATGGTAATATACATGTTTCATTGCTCTTCTCTCTCTCAAATCATCCCATCCTCACCATTCTACCACTGTGTCCAAAAGTCTGTTCTTTACATCTATGTCTCTGGCCAGAGTCAGCATTTTTTTTATTTTTTCTGTTTTTTCCTGTTTGAACGGGAGTATGTAGGTGAATTACTATCTTGTGGGTGTTTTTTGTTTCTTTGCCTTCTACCACAACTTTCTTCAAATGTGTATATATTTAACACATGAGTGTGTATATATTTTGGTTTTGTTCCATACAGGTTATTACAGAGTATGGAGTAAGGTTCCTTGTGCTTTACAGTGGGTCCTGGTCATTTATTTTATAAACAGTATTGGGCATATATTAGTCTGAAGTTGCTCATTTCTCCATGCTGCATATCTTTATATCTTGGGGACTGGAAATTTCTAAGTCTGTGAGGCAGGGTCTCCAGGCAAGAAGTTCATTTTTATCCATCTTTAGATTCCACCTAGGAGTGATATCATATGATACTTGTCTCTCCCTGTCTGCCTTAGTTCACTTGGAATGATCATCTCTACTTTCTTTTCCATGGCTGAACATGGTTTTATTTCCTACTTCTTTATTATTGAGAAATATTGTGTATATATACCCCACTGTCTGTATCCATTCATCTGTTCTTCTTCAATTAGCTTGATTCCCTGTCTTGGCTGTGGTATATAGTGGGGCCAAAATCGCAGGGTGACCCATCTCTTTTAAAATTTTGGTTGTCTCCACCTAGCCGTCTCGACCCCATCCCAGTTCAGACATGAGACACAGCCTGCCCAGGCTCCAGGGATGGGATAGCAGCCCAAGAGAAGGAAGTGGCAAGGAATAAACTAGACATTGTTTTTTTTCCTTTTCTTTTCCTCATTCCAATCCTATGTTGGAGTATAGTCAGTTTGTAGTTTTGTGCTTACTGTCAGTGTACAACACTTGGTTCAGTATTGACATATACATACAGGATGTCTATTCTTTGGATTCTTTTTCCACAGAATTTACTGCAGAAGATTGAGCAAAGTTCCACATGCCTGTATGTAGCACATCTCCTTTTTTGATCTGTCTGTGGACATTGTGGTCAGAGGTTTGTCTTGGCTTTTGTAAGTAGTGTTTCAGTGAATGTTGGGGGGGGGGGTGTCATTTTGAATGATGGTTTTATCAGGGTATCAGGATACCAGGCCCAGGTGTCAGATCCTAGGCATAGTTCCCTTGAAAGTTGTTTTTTTTTTTTTTTGGCATGTGAAGACTGTCTTTTCTAGTGGCTATTGCCAGTGTCCCTTCCCACCAATCGTGTAAGGGAGTTCCCTCTCCTCCTGGCCCTCTCCCCCATTTATTGTTTGTAGACTTGTGAAGGACGGTCATTCTAACTGGTTTAACTTGATTTCTTGTTGTTGCTTTGATTGGCATTCCTCCTGTAATTCAGGATCTTGAGCATTTTGTCCTGTGAAGGTATGGTTTTTTCTTTTTCTTTTTTTTCCTCTTTCATGGTTGCAAAGAAAATATATCTGTTGCAGTTAACTCTTTGATAGCAGGTTGCATTTGTAATTTATTTCTGCAATGTTTTCCCTAAGACCTTTCCTGAGGGCAACTGTCATTAACGCCCCCAAGATCTTGTGAATTGGAGGTGCCAGTAAGCACAGGTCAGGCTTCCCTGGTGGCTCAGGTGGTAAAGAATCTGCCTGCAACGCAGGAGACCCAGGTTCGATCCCTGGGTCAGGAAGATGCCCTGGAGAGGGGAATGACAACCCACTCCAGTATTCTTGCCTGGGAAATCCCATGTTCAGAGGAGCCTGGCAGGTAAGCACAGGTGGTCAAGTTGTAGTTACAGAAAATGTCCACACGATGGCAGCAGTTTTCATTCCCAGCTCTGGTTCTTGGGACAACTAGAATCTAAGAAAGACTTGGCTTCCTAGGCTGTGAACTAGAGTGGAATGTGCCTGAGCAAACCCCCAAGAGCTTGTGTCTCACTACTTTTTCCCCTAAAGCTTCACCCCTTTCCTCCAGACTCATCCCAACCGGGGCCACAGCACCCTGCTGAGGTGCTAGGAGGCTGCACTCTCAAGAAGGAGGCTTAAACTGGGAACCCCAACCCCAGGAGAACTGAAAGCTAGGTGGCATTTGAAGCCAGACGGTTGTCACAACATCCTTTGGGTGCGCTAGGGACTATGGGCCCTGTCAGAGCAAACCAGAGGTACAAGCTTAAGTGGGGCTCAATTAAGAGCACCCTGTCTGATTGTTTCAACACCCACCCCAGTCCAGCCTTTGGACTGAAGCCTGCTCAGGCTGCAGTGACGGGATAGCAGCCTGGGTCAGGAAAGTCAGCAGGAAGAAACTCGGCAAGCCTTTTCTTTTTTATTCTTTAATTTCATGCCTCTGGTATGCTGGAGTATAGTCACTGTGCAGTGTTGAGCCTGTTGTCAGCATCCAGGGACCTGATTGAACGATGACATGTATGTAAAGCATATGTTTCTTTTTCAGATTCATCTGCTGTAGAAGTTATTGCAGAAAGTGGAGCAAAGTTCCCTGGGCTGAACATCATGTCCTTGCAGAGTATCTGTTACATATACAGATTTCTGTGGATATGGTAGAGATACAGATCTCTGTGGAAGGAACAAAGAAAGGAAGAGGATAATCAGTGTGGATTATCTACTAACATACACGTTTTTGTGTCTATATTAGTCCTGACTTCCTAATTCATCCCTGACCCTTTGGTTTTATTTATTTATTTTTTGGAGTTCTTTGTGTTTGAATTCCCTGAGGCTCTTTTTGTGTTGTAATTGAATTCCTTTACGTCTCTTTTTTTTTTTCTTTTACCTGAAGGGACATCACGTGCTAGTCTTCCTCTCTCTGGCTGACTTCACTTAGTGTTTGATCCTCCAAGATCTATCTCTGTGACTACCAGCAGCATAATTTCATGATTTCAGTAGTAGTTTTTCATTCCTGAGTAATAGTTCATTTTCTGTACGTACTACATTGTTTTTAAGCTTTAATCTGAAGGTGGGCATTTTGCTGGGTCTGCGTTCAGGCTGTTTTAACTAGTGCTCAAGTGAACGTTGGGGTGCATGCAACTTCTTGTAATATGGTTTTCCTGGGATATAGGCCCAGGTGTGGGAATGTCAGGTGGTAGGTTTAGCTTGCATTTACTGTTTGTAGACTTGTGAGGATGGTCAGTCTGGTAAGATTTGACTTCTCCTTGTCATTTTGGCATTCCTCCTGTAATATTAGAGATGCTCAGTATTCTGTCCTGTGACAGTAAGTTTTTGTTTTTCTCTCCTTCATGGTTGTGAGGAAAATTTACCAGTTTAGTTGATTTTTTTTTTAAGTCAGTTGTGTTTATATTTTTTTCTGCAATATTCTCCCCAGGACCTTTCCTGAAGGCAGCTGTCATTAACAGCCCCTGAATTCTGTTGAATTGGAGGTACCGGTAAGCGCGGGTGGTCAAGTTGTAGTTATAGAAAATGTCTACAAGGCGGCAGCACTTTTCCACACCCAAATCATTCTTCAGGCAACCAGAGCCTAAGGAAGAGCTGACTTCCTAGGCTGTGAATTAGTGTGAAGTGTGCCTGAGCAAACATCCAAGGGCTTAGTCTGAATACTTCTCCCCCCTAAAGCTTCACCCTTTTCCTGCAGACTAATCTTGGCCTGAACCATAGCACCGTGATGAGGTGCCTAGGAGGTTGCACTCTCAGGAAGGAGGCTTGAGCTGGGGACCCCAGCACCAGAAGATGTGGAAGCTAGGTGACTTTTCCAAGGTCATCTAGGCCAAAGCGTCAGGACACCATCGATTGTGTGTCCTGGGGACTGTGGTCCCTGCCAGATCAAACCAGAAAGTACAAATTTAAGAGGGGCCTTAATGAAGAGCAAGAGCTTCCCTGGTGGCTCAGATGGTAAAGAGTCTACCTGCAGTGCAGAAGGCCCAGGTTCAATCCCTGGGTCCAGAAGATCCCCTGGAGAAAGAAATGGCTACCCACACCAGTATTCTTGCCTGAAGAATCCCATGGACAGAAGAGCCTGATATGCTACCGTCCCACCACAGTCCAGCCATGAAAACAGCCTGCTGAGGCTCCAAGAATGGGATGGAAGCCCAAATCAGGTGAATGTTTCATATCTGAGGATGAGATTGTTGGATGCATCTAATATTCATATAGAGGTCAACAGACATGAGTTTGAGCAAGCTCCTGGAGATGGTGAAGGACAGGGAAGCCTAGCGTGCTGTAGTCCATGGGATTGCTGAGTCAGGCATGACTGAGCAACTGAATAACAATATATCCTATATGAACACATGAGTGCAAATTTAATGAATGAAAATACAATTTTCTATATTTCATGTTTGAAAATGTGTGCATATTTCATGTCTAAAAATATAATGTTCTTTATTATATGAAAGTATGCATGAATTTTCATATATAAAAAGATGGGTACATATTTCATGGATGAAAAATAGAATTTTTGATATTTCATATATGAAGAAATAGGTGCATATTTTATGAGTGAAAATATAGTTTTCTATAATTTATATATGAAATCACGGGTGCATATTTCATGGCTCAAAATGAAATTTTCAAAATTTTATATATGAAAACATGGGTGTATATTTCATGTATGAAAATAGAATTTTCTGTATTTCATATATAAATCATGGCTGCATATTTCATATGTGAAAATAGAATTTTTGATATTTCATTTATGACATGGGTGCATATTCATATATGAACATAGAATTTCCCATATTTCTCATATGAAAATATGGGAACATGTCATACATCAAAATAGAATTTTCTATATTTCATAGATGAAAATATGGATGCATATTTCATAAATGAAAACATTTTTCACATTTCAGAGAAAAATATGTGTGTATTTCATATATGAAAATAGAATTTTCTGTATTTTACAGATGAAAATATATGTACACATTTCATATATGAAAGAATTTTCTATATTTCACAGATGTAAATATAGGTACATATTTCATATATGAATAGAGCATTCTCTATATCTCATAGGTGAAAATATAGGTGCATATTTCATATGTGAAAGAGAATTTTCTATATTTCATAAATGAAAAGTTAGGTGCAAATTTTATATATGAAAATAGAATTTTCTATATATCATAGTTGAAAATGCAGTTGAATATTTCATATATGAAAATAGAATTTTCTATATTTCATTTGGATAATATAAGCCCAGCTGTGATAATGTCAGATCCTAGGCTTAGTGTCTTGATAACTTTTATTCAGCAGACATTGTCCTTTATTGTGGTTGTTGCCCGTGTACGTTCCCACCGATCGTGTAGGAGGTTTCCCTTTACTCCAAACTCACTCCTGCATTTATTGCTTGTAGACTTGAGTGTGGCCATTCTGACTGGTGGGATTTGACTTCTCCTTGTCATTTTGATTGGCATTCCTCCTGTAATGACTAGGGATGCTGACCATCCTGTCCTAGGTGGAGATATGGGGTTTGTTGGGTATTTTTACCCTTTAAGTGTGTGAGGAAAATAGACCTGTGGCAACTGACTTCCTGAAAGTCATTTGTGTTTGGAATTTATATTGCAATACCTGCCGCAGGATATTTCCTGAGGGCAGCTGTCATGAGCAGTCACCCAGCCCTTGTGAATTAGAGGAGCGGGTAAACACTGGTGGTCAGTTGTAGTTACAGGCAATGTCCACAAGGCGGCAGCACTTTCTGATGCCCACCTCTGGTTCTTGGGGCAAGCAGAGGCTTCGGGAAAGTGGGCTTCCGGGCTGTGAAATAGAGTGGAATGTGCTTGAACAACCACTGAAGGGCCTGTGTCTCACTGCATTTTCCTCTTAAAGCGTCAGACAGACAGACAGACAGACAGACAGACACACACACACACACACACTTCTTGATAGCATCACTTTTTCCACCTTAGCCCTTCTTGAAAGCTTTTTTTGAACGTTCGGAGTCTGACCATATACTGACTGTAGCCAATGTATCTTTCCGCCAACAGCTTAGGGGATTCCTTTCCTCCCATTCTGGCTCCTGTATTTACAGTTTGCCGAATTTTGACAACAGCCATTATGATTGGTGGGATTTGTTTTCCCATTGTCATTTTGATTGGCATTCCTGCAGTCATTAGGGATGCTGAGCATCTTGTCTTGTGGCGGACATTTGATTTTGTTTTTTAGTTTTTTTTTCCTTTAAAGGGTGTGCCGTCAATTTACCTTTGGCAGTTGACTTCCTGAGAGTTGGCTGGTTTTGAAATCTATTTCTCCAATACCTGCCCCACGGCCTTTCCTGAGGGCAGCTGACGATTAACTGAACCACGAGTCCTTGTGGACTGAGGTGCGTGTGTGCCCTGGTGATCAAGTTGTAGTTACAGAAAATGTCCACAAGGCGGCAGCACTTTTGCCTGCCCAACACTGGTTCCTGGCGCAGCCATATCCTTAGGGCCAGTTGGCTTCCTGGGCTATGAAATAGAGGGGAGTCTGCCTGAGCAAGAAGGAAAGGGCTTGAGACTCACTACTTTCCCCCTAAAGCCTCACACAAGCATCCTGTCCAGACTAATGCCTTCCAGGTCCAGAGCACACTGCTGAGGGCGCTTAGGTGCCTAGGAGGTTGCCCTCTCAGGAAAGAGGCTTATGCTGGGAACCCCAGTGCCAGGAGAAGTGGAGGCTAGCTGAATTTTGCCTTCAAATTCCTGGAGGCCTTCATGCCATGTGGGACTCTGATCCCCCCCACCCCCCCAGAATGTAACAGATATGCTAGGTCACTTTAGTCGTGTCCAACTCCTTGCAACCTCATGGACTGTAGCCTGCCAGGCTTCTGTCCGTGGGATTCTCCAGGCAAGAATACTGGGTGAGTTACCATTTCCTTCTCCAGAACGTAGCAGATAGTAGTCCTTTAAAAAGCGTTCAATGAAGGGCACTGTGCCAGGCTGTGTCAACCCCTCCCCAGTCTAGCAGTTGGACCCCAGCCTGCTCAACCTTCAGGGATGGGATTGCATCCCAAGTGAGGGAGGTAGATAAGAGAGCAGGCACTCCTTTTCTTTCCTATTGTTTAACCTCTTGCTGATGCTTCTTTGCAGAATAGTTGATTTTCAGTGTTGTGATTGTTGCCAGTGTTCAGGTGTCTGATTCAGTATTACATATCTATGGGGTATCTCTATTTTTTTTTTTTTTTTTTTTTTTTTTTGGACCTTTGCCATAGAAGTTCAAGCGAAGTGCTGAGCATCAGGTCCTTGGGGAATGTCTATCTCAGATACACTTCTGTGATACCAAGAAGGAAGGTAGTAGATCATTTTTGTGAATTATCTCTTAGAGAAAATGATTTCTTTGTGTAAATTAGAGATACATATTTCTGTGTATATGTAGTAGGAAGGAAGAGAATAATCCTTGTGGATTATCTATTACAAATATAGATTTCTTGTCTATTGTAGGCTTCTACCTCCTAATTCATTTCAGGCTCTTCAATTCTTTGTTTCTGGAACCCTTTGTTTGACTTGGAATACTCAGAGCCTTCTTTGACTTGCCTGATGAACTATGGATGGAGGTTTGTGACATTGTACAGGAGACAGGGATCAAGACCATCCCCATGGAAAAGAAATGCAAAAAGACAAAATGGTTGTCTGAGGAGGCCTTACCAATAGCTGTGAAGAGAAGCAAAGGAGAAAAGGAAAGATATTCCCATTTGAATGCAGAATTCCAAAAAATAGCAAGGAGAGATAAGAAAGCCTTCCTCAGCGATCAATGCGAAGAAATAGAGGAAAACAACAAAATAGGAAAGATGAGAGATCTCTTCAAGGAAATCAGAGATACCAAGGGAACATTTCTTGCAAAGATGGGTTCGATAAAGGACAGAAATGGTATGGACCTAACAGAAGCAGAAGATATTAAAAAGAGGTGGCAAGAATACACAGAACTGTACTAAAAGATCTTCACAACCCAGATAATCACGATGGTGTGATCACTCACCTAGAGCCAGACATCCTGGAATGTGAAGTCAAGTGGACCTTAGAAAGCATCACTATGAACAAAGCTAGTGGAGGTGATGGAATTCCAGTTGAGCTATTTCACATCCTGAAAGATGATGCTGTTAAAGTGCTGCACTCAATATGCCAGCAAATTTGGAGAACTCAGCAGTGGCCACAGGACTGGAAAAGGTCAGTTTTCATTCCATTTCATTCCGAAAGAAATGCTCAAACTACCGTACAATTGCACTCATCTCCCACACTAGTAAAGTAATGCTCAAAATTCTCCAAGCCAGACTTCAACAATATGTGAACCGAGAACTTCCAGATGTTCAAGCTGGTTTTAGAAAAGGCAGAGGAACCAGAGATCAAATTGCCAACATCTGCTGGATCATCGAAAAAGCAAGAGAGTTCCAGAAAAACATCATCTATTTCTGCTTTATTGACTATGCCAAAGTCTTTGACTGTGTGGATCACAATAAACTGTGGAAAATTCTGAAAGATATGGGCATACCAGACCATCTGACCTGCCTCTTAAGAAACCTGTGTGCAGGTCAGGAAGCAACAGTTAGAACTGGACATGGAACAACAGACTGGTTCCAAATAGGAAAAGGAGTACATCAAGGCTCTGTAATGTCACCCTGCTTATTTAACTTATATGCAGAGTACATCATGAAAAATCCTGGGCTGGAAGAAGCACAAGCTAGAATCAAGATTGCCGGGAGAAATATCAATAAGCTCAGATATGCAGTTGACACCACCCTTATGGCAGAAAGCGAAGAGGAACTAAAGAGCCTCTTGATGAAGGTGAAAGAGGAGAGTGAAAAGTTGGCTTAAAGTTCAACATTCAGAAAACTAAGATCATGGCATCCGGTCCCATCACCTCATGGGAAATAGATGGGGAGACAGTGGAAACAGTGTCAGACTATTTTTGGGGGCTTAAAAATCACTGCAGGTGGTGACTGCAGCCATGAAATTAAAAGACGCTAACTCCTTGGAAGGAAAGTTATGACCAACCTAGGTAGCATATTAAAAAGCAGAGACATTACTTTGCCAACAAAGGTCCGTCTGGTCAAGGCTATGGTTTTTCCAGTGGTCATGTATGGATGTGAGAGTTGGACTGTGAAGAAAGTTGAGCACCGAAAAATTGATGCTTTTGAACTGTGGTGTTGGAGAAGACTCTTGAGAGTCCCTTGGACTGCAAGGAGATCAGTCCTGGGTGTTATTTGGAAGGACTGATCCTGAGGCTGAAACTCCAATGCTTTGGCCACCTCATGCGACGAGTTGACTCATTGGTAAAGACCCTGATGCTGGGAGGGATTGGGGGCAGGAGGAGAAGGGGACGACAGAGGATGAGATGGCTGGATGGCATCACCGACTCATGGACATGAGTTTGAGTAAACTCCAGGAGTTTGTGATGGACAGGGAGGCCTGGCGTGCTGTGATTCATGGGGTCGAAAATAGTCGGACACGACTGAGCAACTGAACTGAACTGATGTCTATTTTTATTTTTCCTGGCAAGTGTATCACATACCATAGATTTCCTCTGCCTGCCTGACTTCCCTTAGGGCATTATCCTTTAAGGTCCATCCCTGTGGCTCCCAGTGTCATAATTCCCTAATTTCAGTGGTGATTTTTAATAAGTGAGAAATAGTCTGCCATATAAATGTACACTTCTTGTTTAAGCTTTACCTTCTTGGAGATTTTGGTGACTGTGTGTCTCAGCTACTGGAAGTCGTGCTGGAGGTTTGTTGGGGTGCTTGTGCCTTTTGATCGATGGCCTTCTCAGGATACAGGCTAAAGTGGGGGAATGTCTGATCCTTGGCTTAGGACTTGATCAATTTTTTCAGGCATTTGGAGATTGACCATGATACTGGGTGCTGCCAATGTATATTCCCACCTAGAGCTAAGGGCAATTCTTTGTCCCCCAGACTCCATCCCATATTTATTGTTGCAAATTTGTGACGTTGGCCATTGTGAGTGGTGGGATTTGATTTCCCATCATCTTTTCGATTGGCATTTCTACAGCAATTAGGAATGTTGAGCATCTTGTTTGGTGGGGGAGGTTTGGGTTTGTGTTTCCTTTTTTTTCCTTAAAGAGTGTGAGGACAATTTAGCTTTGGGAACTGGCTTCCTGAAAGTCGGCTGTGTTTGGAATGTATCTCTCCGGCGCCGGCTGTAGGACGTTTCCTGACGGCAACTGTCATTCACAGATCCCCAGGCCTTGGGAATTGAGGTGCCTGTGAGCAAGAATGACCAAGTTGTAGTTCCAGGAAATGTCCACAAGGCGGCAGCACTTTCCAGGCTCAGCTCGGTGACTGGGGGCAACCAGAGCCTTAGGGCATGTTTGCTTCCGGGGCTGTGAGATGGAGAGGAATGTGCCTGAGCAAACCGGAAGGGGCTTGAGTCTCACTACTGTCAGGGAATGTTTAGCGGGAGGATTCCTACGAGCCGTTTCTCATAAATCCTCTGTTCCTTATCAGCTTCTGCTAGAAGCCAGTGGAACTGCAAGCAGCTCTCGGGACTGAGGTCGTTGTGTGAGACGGGCTTGGGTCTCCTTTAGTAAACATTCTCTTTACAAACTGCTCGGTCTCGCCCCCTTTTTCTTGAGATGTGGATTGTCTCCTGACCTTGTGGCCATTACTATCCTTTGTTCCCTTGGTAACGGTTACTGTACATTTGGTTTTCTAATCTTTATCATTATCGAAAGAAATTTCTTGTACTACAGCCTATATATACTCACAGAAAAATCATTAAAGCACATTTGCTCCATCAGAGCTTGGGTCCCCATGTCTGTCTTTCTTTTCTTTCTTTCATCTGTCCCTCCCTCCATCCCTCCCGCTCTCTTTTTCACTTTCTTTTTTTTGTTTGTTTTTTTGTTTTTTTAAATTTTTTTTACTGGGCTGGGGTTGCTGAGAGGTGCTTGGAGACCCTGCGGGGCCTGCGCCGTGGCCGCGCTCCGGGCGCTCCCGGCGGGCTCCGCAGCGGCAGCTGAGGCCGGGCCTGGGCCCGGGGCGCGCCCCCCTGCGCCGGGGCCTCGGCCTCCGCCTCCACGGCCTCCGCGGCCTCCGCCTCAGCAGCAGCGGTAGCCGCGGCGGCCATTCATTGTGGGCCAGGCCGCCCCAGCCGAGCGCCGAGCGAGCGCAAGGCGCGCCGCCGCCGCAGCCGGGCCGGGGAGGAGCGACTTTTTCACTTTCTTATTGTCAGCTCCGAACCGCCAGGTCCCGGTCCATTAAAGGACTCCAACACACTGCTTTTCCCCCTAAAGCATCACACAAACACGGGGTCCAGACTAATCCCTTTAGGGTTCACAGTTCACTGCCCAGGGTGCTTAAGGTACCAGGAGGCTGCACTCTCAGGAAGGAGGCTTAGACCCTCAGCACCAGGGGAGGTTGAGGCTAGCTGAATTTTGCCTTGAAATTCCTCGGGCCCTTGATGCTAGGCGGGACTCTTGTCCTAGGCAGACAGAGCACACAGTAGACCTTTCAGAAGTGTTCAGTGAAGGGTACCCTGCCGGGCTGTGTCCACCCCACCTGAGTTCAGCAGTGGGACCCAGCCTGCTCAGCCTCTAGGGATGGGACAGCATCCCACGTCAGGGAGGTTGGACATGATACAATAGGCACTGCTTTCTTTCCATTTTCTTTAACATCTTGCCAATACTACCTTGCAGCATAGACTATTTGCTTTCTGCCTTTAGGGTGGTGTCATCTCCATATCTGAGGTTGTAGATATTTCTCCCAGCATCTTGATTCCAGCTTGTATTTCATCCACCTGACATTTCACTTGATGTACTCTGCATGTAAGTTAAATAAGTGGAATCACAATATATAGTCTTGACGTACTCCTTTCCCAATTTTGAACTAGTCCGTTGTGCCTGTCTGGTTCTAACTATTGTTTCTTGACCTACATACAAGCTTCTCTGGAAGCAGGTAAGGTGGTCTGGTATTCCTCTCTTTTTAAGAATTTTCCACAGTTTGCTGTGATTCACACAATTAAGGCTTTAATTCTTTGAAAATTTTTAATTTTATGATGTAAAAATAGATACCTTACTTTATGTGTGACATATATGCCTTTATTTTTATATATGAGATATATATCTATATTATCATATAAGGGATATATACTAATATTTTCACATAATACACATGTACCTATATTGCCATATATGAAATATATACATCTATCTTCGTATATGAAATATATATTGAATACTACTCAGTGAAATAGCAAAATGAAAATGGGAAATTTTTAAAAATAGATGCCATCAAGATACTGATTTTAATGAGATTTTTAAAAATCACATTAGGTAGTTTCACTCTTTTAAGTTATGCTTTAAAAAGAATTTATCAGTGAAGTCAAGGCAATTAATCTAAATATAATTTTTTTTTTTTTACTTAAGATGCTTCTGTCAATGTTCTCTGACAAAACATTTTATTTTCATTAGTTTTGATGCCTACATAGTGATTTCAGTTCACAGTGCTCTATAAATAGGAATCATTTGGCAATCTTCTTGGAGAAGGAAATGACAACCCACCCTGGTGTTCTTGACAGGAGAATCCCGTGGACAGAGGAACCTGGTGGGCCACTGTCCATGGGGTCGCACAGAGTTGGACCCAACTGAAGCGCCTTAGCGTGCATGCATGCATTGGAGAAGGAAATGGCAACCCACTCCAGTGTTCTTGCCTGGAGAATCCCAGGGACAGAGGAGCCTGGTGGGCTGCCGTCTATGGAGTTGCACAGGGTCGGACACGACTGAAGCGATTTAGCAGCAGCAGCAATCTACTAGTTTCAAGTTAAGTCTTTTGTACATATTAAGATGTAAGAGAGTGTTTTAGAGTTAGAAGGATTATCTTAAGTCTCTAAAAGCATTACTTAAAAGGCACAGTAATGATTTTCATTATGGCCCCTGGCCTGGTATTTGCAAAACTTCTAAATCAGAAGTTCTGGAACTGCCACCTGAAAATTTTAGTTAATAAACCCTCCAGGTGAATCTGAGGCACTGAAGCAAACTGAAGTTTGAGAACTATTGCCCCGGAAGGGTTGGCAAAACTCATATTTTACTAAGCCCAAGTTGTACGAATTATGAGTTATAGTTAAATTTTCACATCATTATGAATTATAGTAAAATTTTCATGCTTTTGGTTACAGAACAATTGCAAATGAGTGTACTCTGCAAATATATGTATAGTTTCATATATGAAATATATACCTGTGTTTTCATATATGAAATATATACCTAGGATTTCGTATTTAAAATACATACCTAGGTTTTCATATATGAAATATATATCTAATTAGCTATAAAGGCAATTAACATAATGGCCTTTTCAGCAATATAATCCTAGAGATTATCATAGTAAGTGATGCAAGTCAGAAAGACAAAGAGCAATACCATATAATATCACTTATATGTGAAATCTAAAGTATGACACCAGTGAACTTATCTATGAAATGGAAACAGACTCACAGACATAGAGAACTAGTGTTTACCAGTGGGGATAGGATGGTAGAAGGG
Source organism: Muntiacus reevesi (assembly GCF_963930625.1). Lineage (NCBI taxonomy): Eukaryota > Metazoa > Chordata > Mammalia > Artiodactyla > Cervidae > Muntiacus > Muntiacus reevesi. The sequence continues at coordinate 23,455,112 of NC_089263.1, read as the reverse complement.
GCAAGATAGGTGAAGGGGATTAAGAGATAGAAATGACTATGTATAAAATCAATAAGCCATAAGGATATATTGTTTAGCACAAAGAAATATAGCCTTTATTTGTAATACTTTTAAATGGAGTATAATCTATAAAAATATTGAATCATTATTTTGTATATCCCAAAATAGTATTGTAAATAAACTATACTTCAACTTAAAAATTGTTGATGGCTATCTACAAAAACAAGGAATAAAAATAAGTGAAATAAAAATGGGAAATTTTTAAAAATAGAAGATTCTATCAAATAATGGATTTAGATGAGAATTTTGAGAATCACATAAAACAGCTTAACTCTTATACTTTTTGCTTTCCAAGAACCTATTAGTCAAGACTAGCCAATTAATCCACCTCACACTAAACCTTACCCAGCTAAGGGCACTAAGCCCATTTTGTCACCAAGATTTTCCAAGATGACTCTGGTTGGCAAAGGTTTCTTTAACCTCTCTTGTCACTGAAAGTTGCTCAATTGTGTCCAACTCTTTGCAACCCCATGGATTATATACAGTCCATGGAATTCTCCAGGCCAGAATACTGGAGTGGGTAGCCTTTCCCTTCTTCAGAGGATCTTCCCAACCCAGGGATCGAACCCAGGTCTCCTGCATTGCAGGCGGATTCTTTACCAGCTGAACCACAAGGGAAGCCCCTTCTTGTCACTGTCTGTAGCTATTTCAGGAGCAACATTGTTCTGGTAGCAATATCGTGTGGTCCAACGGGCCCTAAGACCCCATTACAGAGGGTTTTCTTTTTTTCTTTTAGTTTTCATTAAAAAGCTTTATCAAAACCTCCCTCTGCCCTTCAAAACAAGGGTTTTCTTTTTGAATGAGCAACTTAAAAAAGAGTTCTGCTGTACTTCATCTTGTCGATGTTAAATTCTCATGGAGAATAAGTCATTTGTGAAGCTGTTAGCCCCACCAAAGCCTTCTATTCTCCCCTTAAAGTGCGCCTGTCTTGCATTATTAGGAATTTGGGAACTGCAAAGTGAAGAGATTACTGTGTTGAAGGAGCTGGAAAGTAGCCCATTTGGAGAAGTCCATCTGGGCAGGTGGAAGGGGCAGTGTGACGCTCTGTTAAGGTGACCGGGGAGCGCTCCATGTCAGATGAATTCTTCCAGGAGGCCCAGACCATCATGTAAGTTTCTCCTGGGGAATTGTGGTTTAGCCCTCACCATGAGAGGATGTTCATGGTAACAGGTCTGTCTGTAACATCTGTAAGGCCTGAATCAAGAGTCCATATACCATAGAATATATAATGGAATGTTACTCACTCGTAAAAATGAAATAATGCCATTTCAGCAACATGGATGGATATAGAGATTAGCTCATTAAGTGAAGACACAGCAAAGACAAACAAGGCCCTCCTGTATAGCAGAGGGGACTCAATATTTGTAACAGCCTAGTAATCTGAGAGCATGTATGTAGGTGTGTTTTATATATATGTGTTAAATATGTTTATATATAATAAATATAATGTATATTATACAATACACATGTAATTTATCTAACTGAATCCCTTTGGTATACACCTGGAACTAATACAACAACATGAAACAACTATTCTTCATTAAAATGCACCAGTTTTAATGAAAAAAGAGAGTCCACATATCATTGATACAAATATTTGAAGTTTAAATCAATTTAAAACATCATTACACAAATGCATATCTTTATAACTGCTTAAAGATGCATAACCGAGCTCATTACCTTGATTAACATGATAATGCATGTCCCTATAGTTAGACTAAGAAGAAAATAAATATGTAATAAATCCTTATCTGTGAAAAAATTGTTGAGATGTCAAACCTAATTTATTTTGCACATCTGAAAATTAAAGATTCATCCTGAATGCTCCTCATTGTTAATTATTTAAGAAATGCAAATCAAAACTTCAATGAGGTACCACCTCAAACTGGTCATAATGGCCATCATTTAAAACTCTTCAAATAACAAGTGTTGCAGAGGGTGTGGAGAAAAGGGAACCCTCCTACACTGTTGCTGGGACTGTAAATTGGTGCAGTCACTGTAGCGAAGAGTATGGCAATTCCTCAAAAGAACTAAAAGTTACCATATGATCCAGCAATCCCACTTCTAGCGATACATCCAGACAAGGCTATAATTCGAAAAGATACATGTATTCTAAAAGAATTTGTGCACACCAGCTGTGGATCTGACTGGAAACCTTCACTCTTACAGCTGAGATATCAAATTTGATTTCACATGTTGTCTGCTATTCATACTCCATGGAAGCACATATTGTCATAATTAAATCCAAATTGAACGTTAGCTTTATTTTTCAGATGTGCTTTCCCTCCAGCAGCCTAGGAGCATTCCCTTTTCTCCAGATCCTGTTGCCCTGGTGTGACATTTCAGACCTCAAAAACTGTTACTTGTTGATATGAATATCAATTTCAATCTAGCTCAGTTTGAATAGAAAAGCAAAAAATCAGGGGGTCTATGTTTTCTGTTTTCTTCATGGAGAAAAACTGTGAGAATAAAAAGTACCTGCAGCTCGTGTGCTCATTGAGTCACTGTTTGCAGGAATTTTCTTTTATTTCTTTTTAAGTGTGACCTTTTATTCATGTAATAACAAATAACAGAATTAGAAGAAAGTAGTTTGAAGTGATCCTTGCTCCTACTTAGAAAATCAAAGGAAACAATGGAAATCTCAAAGATCAAAGTGCCAAGCTTTTAAGAATATTTTAAGTTTGCAAATAATGATTAGTATGCTTGCAATTTCAACAATATATTTTTATTCTGATAAAAAATATCCTTTTTCAGAAGGCTTCCAGTGTGGTCACCTCCTCCTGGAAGCCTGGGATGCTGGAATCAGGCCACTTCCTGTCTGTCTTTACAGGACACTGGGCTGCACTCTGAGAAGTTCCTGGATCTCCCCTGGATCCTGACCATCACGTGGCCACAGAAATTGGTAATGTTATCGTTTTGTCTGTTGAAAGTTTAATGACACCAGATCCTTTCAGTTTCCTGATGTGGGTAAAGTGTGGAGCCCAGTGATGATTTCTCCTTCAAGAAATGTACATCCTAGTTCCCACCCGAGGGTGAGCCCCCTGTACAAGGCTGAGAGACCCTGCATGTGTGTGACCTGTGCCTCCTGGGAGAACAGCCCTAGACTAGTCTGAACCTGACCAAGTTCTGTCTATGTGGTAGATTTAGACCTAAGTCCTGTCTACGCTGATAATGTTTAGATGAGACCATGTGCTTTCTGCGATGAGAACATTTAGACCTGACCTTGTACTCTGTGCACTAGAACATGGAGCCCCGGGTAGAGACCTGGCCTGGCCTCTGTCCTGGAAAACTCTGTGCCTGCGTCTGAACGTCAGTGCTCAGATGTCTGGGCTCTGGGGCTGAGGTGGGCTTCTCTGGGTAACCGTGCTCTCCTCTGAGTGGGGTTCCATGGCCCTCCCGGGGTCAGTGCTGTAGGGCTCCTAGTCTGTCCCCTGCCGGGTTCACCTCCCTGGGGCTCCTGGAGACCCCTCAGGTGGCTACCTGGTAATTATTCCAATTTTCCAGCACATTCAGGCTGAGTAGGGAGGCAGGTTCACCTGGTGAATTGGTTCCAGGGCACTGGGATCGGGCATAAAGTCAATGGGCAGCAGGTGAGGTTGCTGCTCTGGTCTCCTTCCAGCCGACTCCTCCGAAGAGAACAGAGCTGCCCCGCGTCTCTCGGCCCAGCTCTGCTGTTTTCTCAGCACCTCAGCGGGACAAGAAAGAGGGAGCCTGCCAGAGCCGAGGTAGTGTGTTCACCTCTAACATGAACTTTCAAACCAGCAAAAATCACACAGAATCAAAGTGAAAACAGGAGGAGCCTGACTTCTCAGGGACAATTGTGGGGAGAGGAGATTGATTCTACATTTCATTCTGGGGTCCCCAGAGGTCCCAGTGTCCTGGCTTGTTTGCATATTAGGGGCCGGCTGACCACAGCCATGGTGTCCTGACCAAGGGGACGTGTGACCCCAGTTGGGGGGTCTGGGCACTGTGTGAGTCTCACCCCATCTGCATGGGTCAGGATCAAGTGTGCGGGGAGACCACAAACAAAGCTAAGAAAAAGGGACGAATAATGAGAGCTTCGCTTGTGTTCAGGAATTAATATTTCATGGTATTCGCTTTATACAGGCCTGGGTCTGTTTGCCTCTTTACCCTTGTGAGGTTCACTCTTCCTGGGGCTCCTGGAGACTCCTCAGGTGGCTACCTGGAAATTATTCCATTTTCCAGCACGAGCATGGTGGGAAGGGAGGCAGGTTCACCTGTGAATTGATTGCAGGGCACACGGATCAGGCAAAAAGTCAATGGGCAGCAGGTGACGTTGCTGCTGTGATCTCCTTCCAGTCGACTGCCCCTCGTCTCCCAGCCCTGCGTCTGGCGTGTTTTCTCAATGCCTCAGTGGAACAAGAAAGGACCAAGCCTGCCAGAACCAAGGTAGTGTGTTCAACATTATTGACAGCTGTAAAAACTGTTACTATCACACAGAACCAAAGGGAGGAGACAAGGACTTCTCAGGACAAGTGTGGGGAGAGGAGACCAACCCTACACTTCTTTCTACCATCCCAGGGGGTTACAGGAACCCACTCATTTCCACCTTAGGAGCCCAACCAGCAGAGACCTGGGGTCCTAACCAAGGGTCGTGGGACCCCAGGTCCTGGGTCTGGGGAGGTGGTGTCACCTTGGAGAGTGCTGAAGTGTGTCCCCAGGCGCGGGGTCTGGGGATTGTGTGGGTCTCACCCCATCCACATGGGTTACATATCTGCTCTTTACCTGCAGTGTGTCCCTCAGGGATTCCCAACGTCTGAATTGAGGGTGTTGCCTGATTAACCTGTGGTCCTTTTTCTACTTTCACCTTGTCGCATTCACATGAGCTCAGGCACCTTTGAGTGGGTTGCTACCCTTTGTTCTGAGAGAAAACCTTTGGAGGTGTCATATTAATATCACAGCATATCCTTTATCTAATTCATAGAGATACCTCTGTCTGGTTTTCCCTCCACCAAGCTCAGGTAGTTTAATTTGTGATTTAATTTTTATTTTATATTGGAGTATAGTTGATTTCCATTGTTTTGTTGATTTTATATGTACAGGAACTTAATTTGATTTACATATATGTATGGAGAAGGAAATGGCAACCCACTCCAGTATTCTTGCCTGGAAAAGTCCATGAACAGAGAAGCCTGGTGGGTTACAGTCCATGGGGTCACAAAGAGTCAGACACTACTGAGCAGCTTTCTTTCTTTCTAGGGAAAGGGAGACAGCAAATTAGCCAAGATGGTGTGCTCAGGCTCTCTCACCCCACAGCCTCTTGCTCTGGGCTCCACGTTTTGTAAATAGTAATTATGTAACAGCTGAGATCACTTATAAACCTGGGCATGTGCCTCACGAGGTACTCGCTTGACCACGAGATACTTTTGTTCTGTAAGCATGTATAACTCCATCTGGAAAGCCCTTGCGGTTATACTAGGTTAAGTTATGGCTGCTGCATTCACCAGGAGAGAATAAATGTGTCTGCAGTTTCTACAGCTCCTCGTGTCTTCTTGCAGCTCCCCTCTCATGCCTTGCCTACCATGGGCTCAACGAACGGTGTTCAACAAACACAGATATGGTGAGACTGTTGGCAATGTGAGCAGGATCAGCAGGACAGTAGAGGTATATCTACTCTTTTTCCATTTTTTTCTCATATAGGTTATTACTGTTTTTTTTCAGTAGAGTTCCTGATTGTATTCAGTAAGTCCTATTTGATTATCAATTTGATAAATATTAGTGTGTATGTATTAATCTGAAACTCTTAATTTACCCCCCCTTCTAGCTCTCTTTTGATGATCATAATTTGGTTTTCTCAGTCTGTGAGTCTGTTTCTGCTTTGTACATTAGCTCATCTGTATGGATTTACAGATGCCACTTGTATATGATATGCTGGTTGTCTCTGACTTACCTCACTTAGTATGAAAATTCTTCAGGCCATCCACACTGCCGCAAATGTCATCATTTTTTCTCTTTTATGGCTGAGCAGTATTCAATTGTATGGTTGTATCACGTAGTCTTCATTTTTCTTCAGTGGACATTTTGGTGGGTTCTATGTCTCGGCTACTGTAAATAGTGCTACTCTGAAAATCGAGGGGCACGTGTCATTTCGAATGCTGAATTTTTGCAGATTTAAGCTTGGGAGTGGGATTTCAGGGTCATATGATAGCTCTCTGTTTAGTGTTTCAAGGAACCTCCATGCTGTTTTCCACAGTGGTTTCACCATTTACACTCCCACCGAGACTGTAGGAGGATTCCCTTTTCTGTATATCCTCTGCAGTATTTATTCTTTGTAGATCTTTTCAATGATGACCATTGTGACCAGTGTGTGGTGATACCTCATTGCAGTTTTTTTTTTTTTTTTTTTTTTTTCTCATTGCAGTTTTGATTGGCATTGATTTTATAATTACTGATGTGGAGTATCATTCCATGTGCTTGTATTATTTTACACCTTGTGAGTACAGTTTACTTCTTGAAACTGGCTTTTTGAAAGGTGGCTCTGTTTGGAATTCCTCTCCAATGATTTACTGCACGACATTTCTTGAGTCAGGTGTCATCTATAGCCTTGTTGGACTTCTGACTATTAAGAGACCTTCAGCACCTGTTTCATGGTGTGTCTATTAATCTGAACCAGCTAATTGCTCCCTGCCTCCTCTCAACTTTCTTTTTTGATACCCATGAGATTCTTTTCCAAGTCTGTGAGGCTGTTTGTCTTTTGTAAAAAGTTCATTTTTATCCATTTTGATTCCACCAAAATGATACCCTATGCTGTCTTTCCTGTTTCACTTACTTCACTTAGTATGATCACCTCGAGTTTTCTTCCCTAAAATGGCATTATTTCATCTTGCTAATTTGTGAGTAATATTACATTGTATATATGCACCGCATCTTCTGTATCCATCCATCTGTCCTTCCACACTTAAGTTGCTTCCCTGTCTTGGTTAATGTACCTAGTGCTGCCATGATCGTTCGGTTGCAGTTATTTTTTAAAATTTTGGTTTTTTCCAGATCTGCATCTAGGCATGGAATTTCTGGGTCACTTCATACTTCTATGTTTTGTTTTTTAAAGAACCTCCATAAGGTTCTCCCTAGTGGATGTACCCATTTACATTTCCCTGGCAGGGTTTTCTTCTTTCCACAACTTCTGCAAATTTTATTATAGATTTTTTGAGGTGGTTATTCTGATTGATATGAGGTGATACCTCATCGGACAATTGATTTGCCTTTCTCTAAGAACTAGTGAGGCTGAGCATCTTTTCTTGCGTTTTATGGCCATTTCTATGCCTTCTTTGGAGAAATGTGCATTTAGATCTTTGGCAATTTTTTATTGGATTGTTTGTTTTTTGATACTGTGATGCACAAATTCTTTGTATGTGTTGGAGATAAATTCCCTGTGGGTGTCTTCGTTTGCAGAAAAATATCTACTTTTGCTTTATTGACTACATTCCAGTTTTCTGAGACTAGTTCCAGAAAAACATTTACTTCTGCTTCATTGACTACGCCAAAGCCTTTGACTGTGTGGATCACAACAAACTACGGAAAATTCTTCAAGAGATGGGAATCCCAGACCAACTGACCTGCCTCCTGAGAAATCTGTATGCAGATCAAGAAGCAACAGTTAAAACTGGGCATGGAACTACAGACTGGTTCCAAAATCGGAAAAGGAGTATGTCAAGGCTTTATATTATCAACCTGCCTATTTAACTTATGTGCAGAGTACATCATGTGAAATGTTGGGCTGGAGGAAGCACAAGCTGGAATCAAGATTGCTGGGAGAAATATCAATAACCTCAGAAATGCAGATGACAGCACCCTTATAGCAGAAAGCGAAGAAGAACTAAAGAGCCTCTTGATGAAAGTGAAAGAGAGTGAAAAAGTTGACTTAAAACTCAACATTCAGAAAACTAAGATTGTGACATTCAGTTCCATCACTTCATGGCAAATAGATGGGGAAACAATGGAAACAGTGACAGACTTTATTTTTTGGGCTCCAAAATCACTGCAGCCATGAAATTACAAGACTCTTACTCCTTGGAAGAAAAGCTATGACCAACCTAGACAGAGTATTAAAAAGTAGAGACATTAATTTGCCAGCAAAGGTCTATCTAGTCAAAGTTATGGTTTTTCCAGTAGTCATGTATGGATGCGAGAGTTGGACTATAAAGAAAGCTGAAAAAAAAAAAAAAAAAGAAAGCTGAGCACCAAAGAATTTATGCTCTTGAACTGTGGTGTTGGAGAAGACTCTTGAGAGTCCTTTGGACTGCAAGGAGATCCAACCAGTCAATCCTAAAGAAAATCAGTCCGAACATTCATTGGGAAGGACTGATGCTGAAGCTAAAACTCTAATACTTTGGCCACCTGTTGCAAAGAACTGACTCATTGGAAAAGACCCTGATACTGGCAAAGATTGAAGGCAGGAGGAGAAGGGGATGACAGAGGATGAGGTGATTGGATTGCATCACTGACTCAATGGACATGAGTTTGAGCAAGCTCCAGAAGTTGGTGAAGGACAGGGAAGCCTGGTGTGCTGCAGTCCATGAGGTCGCAAAGAGTTGGACACAACTGAGCGACTGAACTGATTGATCTTCGTTTGCTAGAATTTTTTCCATTCTGAGGATTGTCCTTTTCTACCACTGGTGGTATCATTTGTTGTGCAAATGCTTTTAACATTTATTAGGTCCCATTTGTTTATTTTTATTTGTCCTGATTCTAAGAGGTAGATGAGAAAAGAACTTGCTCCATATTATGTCAAAGTGTATTCTGCTTTTTTCCTTATGAGTTTCATAGTATATGTCCTTTTATTTAGACCTTTAATCTATTTGCAGTTTATTTTTGTGTACGGTGTTAGGGAGTCATCTAATTGCATTCTCATTTTCATTGCAGAGGAATCTGCCCAGTGTCTTCCACAGTGGCTGTTTCCAATTTCAATTCCCTTAATCAGTGTAGGAGGGTTCCCTTTGCTCTACACCCTCTCCAGCATTTATTGTTTGTAGAGTTTCTGCCTATGGCCATTCTGACCTGTGGGAGGTGACACCTCATTGAAGTTTTGATTTGCATTTCTCTCACATTTGGTGACGTTGACAGCTTATCATGTGTTTTGTTTTGTTTTTTTTAAACAGTGTCAGTTAAACTTACTTACTGAAACTGGCTTCTTGAATGCCTGCCGTATTTTGGATATTTTCCTATGATCTTGCCTAGGACATTTCTTGAGGGGGGTTGTAAGGTATAGTTCGGGCCGAGGCAGAAAAGGAAAGACGACCTCAACAGAAGTAGGTTACCTTTATTCAGGCAAGGAGGGGCGACAGTCGGCCTAACAACCAGGCTGAGTGCCGAGAGGGATCAGGGAGGCTCCATATTTATAGGGAGGTTTGTGGAAGCGATAATGGAAACGTTAATCAGGCGGGATGCTTTGGGTATTTTTTTATTTGAGATGGCATTTGTAGTTGGGCAGGGGCTGATAAGTCTTCTGGGCAGGTGTGGGGGTGGAAGGTTTCTGGAGAGGGGGTGATAAGTCGCAGACAGATGTAACCGGCCTGGAGTATCAGCACGGGACCTAAAGTTCTGTTTTGTTTTCTCCAAAGTTAGATGATTCAACAAGGGCCTTTGAGACTGTTGTTTTCTTTTCTAGGCCCAAAAGACTCCTTCAGGGTGTCTTACTTACAGTCCTGCAAACATTTTGAACATTAAGTCGCCACGAGCAACGGTTTCAGAGTTGTTGTTATGGGAAATGGCCACAAGGTGGCGGCATGTCTTTATGCCCAGCTCTGGTTACTGGGGGAACCAGAGCCTTGGGGAAAGTCCTGTTCCTGGATTGTCAGTCAGGGCTGAAAGTGCCAAAAGAAACACCCAAGGCTTGTGTCCCATTCCTTCTTCCTTCCTTACCCCTGTCCCCCGGACACATCCCAGTTGCTGCAACACCACTCTAGGGAGAGTGCTTTCGTCCATAGGTGGGGTGACCCTAAGGAAGGAGGCTGGAGGTGGGAACCCCAACACCAGGAGACATGGAGCCCATGCCTTTTCAAAACTCTTCCATCCCAGAGGCTCCACATCCTTTGGGTGCAGTAGGTATAGTTTCACTGCATCTGGAGCTTGTGGGCTGATGCAGAGGGGAACAGGCTCACCAGGGCCATGGGGCAGGGCTCATTGGCTGGCACACTCCCCAGCTCCGTCAGCCCCATGACAGTCCATCCTCGGGAACCAAGCCTGCCCAGGCTTCAGGGATGTGACTGCAGCCAAGGCCTGAGGGAAATAGAGCTGACATTCACTCTTTGTAATTCATATTTTGTATTGGTATGTAGGTGACTTACCATGTTGTAGGGTCTGTTTATTTGTTTTTGTTTTAGGTGGACGGCAACATGGTTCACTTATGCAGAGACGGGTACATGTCATTTTTCGGGCTCTCTTCCCATATGGTTTATTATGCAGTGCTGAGTAGGGGTCCTCGTTGCTTATTTATAGAGTAGTGTGTGAATGTGTGAATGTTGGTCTCCATCAGCTCATTTCTCTCTGCCCACCACCTTTCCCTTTTGGTAACTATAAGGCGCTTTGCTATGTTGTGAGGCGTTTCTGTTTGTTAAAGCAGTTCATTTGCATCCATTGTTAGAATTCAGCACTAAGTGATATCACATGATAGTTGTCTTTGCCTCATGCCTGGAGAATCCCAGGGAAGCGGGAGCCTGGTGGGCTGCTGTCTATGGGGTCGCACAGAGTCGGGCACGACTGCAGTGACTTAGCAGCAGCAGCATGTCACTTAGTATGATCGTCTCTACTTCCTTCCTTGTTGCTGGACATGGCATGATGTCCCCCTTAGTGTGATGAGTAACGTGGTACTGTGTGTGCGTACCCCCTCTTGTTTATCCATTCATCTGTCCTCATCCATGTAGTTGCTTCCATGTCTTGGCTGTTGTACAAGGCGCTGCCATAAACATAGCATGCAGCTGTCTTTAAAAATAACGGTTTTCTCTGAATCTGTGCCAAAGAATGGGATTGCCCGGTCCCGTGGTACTTCTTAGTTTTTAATGAACCTTTCTTCTTTTCTCCTTCATGCATTTACTGACTTTCATTCCCACCAACAGGGAGAAGGGTTCTTTTTCTTCCATACCCTCTCCAGCGTTTATTGTTGTAGATTTTTTGATGCTGACCATTCTGACCCTTGTGAGGCGATACCACATTGTACCTCTGACCCACAGGTCTCTAATATTTATGGATGCTCAGCATCTTTTCATGTGCTTCATGGCCACCTCTATGTCTTCTTTGGGGAAATGTCCACTTAAATCTTGTGCCCCTATTTCATTGGGTTTTTTCATTGATGTTGAGGTGCATAAACTGGTTGTACATCTTGTCGGTAAATTCCTTGTGAGTGTCTTTGCAAATATTATTTCCATTATGAGGTTTGTCTGCTGTGTTTCTGGTGTCCTCTGTTGTGCCAATACTTTTAAGGGGAATTAGGTTCCATTTATTTATTTTGGTTTTAATTTCCATGATTCTAAGAGGTGGGTCAAGAAAGGACTTGCTGCATTTTTTGTCAAAATGTGTTCTGCTCTTTTCCTCAAGAGTTTCGCTGTATCCGTCCTTTTCTTTAGGTCTTTAATTTGGAGTGTACTTTTGTGTATGCATCAGGGAGTATTGTAGTTGCATTCTCATTATCACTTCTTATAAAACCTGCACACCATTCTCCACAGTCACTTTTACTAATTTACCTTTTCATGAAAAGTGTAGGACGGTTCCCTTTCCCCCACACTTTCTCTCGCATTTATTGTTTGTTGACTTTTGGACAATGATGATTGTGAACCATGTGAAGAAATACCTCATTATAATTTAGATTTGCATTTTTCTAATATTTAGAGATCTGACATCTTTTCATGTGATTTTTTAAAAACGGTGTGAGTTAAACCACTACCTGAAATTGACCACTTAAATGCCTGCCTTGTTTTGAATTCTTTTTCGGTGATAACTCCTAGGATATTCCTTGAGGACATGTGTTTTTTTACGTACAGCCCCCTTGATCCTTGTAAATACTAAATACCCAGCACCACTGCTTTCCATGGTTTGTTACAGAAAAAGGCCACAGAGGAGCAGCGCTTCTTTATGCCTCACTCTTCTTTTTTCCCCCGTAATTTCCTATTATTTCATGTTGGAAGATAGTTGCAGAATTCCCCATCTTCTGTATCCTTTCATTTGCCCTACTACAATTAGCTTGCTTCTTTGTCTTGGCTAGTGGGACCAAGATCTAGGGTTACCCTTGTCTTTTAAATTTTAGATTTTCCCTGAATTTTTCCCAGGTATTGGCTTGCTGGGTCCTAAATTACTTCTGTGTTATTTTTCAAGTGAACCTCCTCCTGTTCCTCCTACTGTATGTACCTATGACATTGGGAAGGAGAGTGCAGGAGGGTTCCCAGGTCTCCACAGCCTCTCCACACTTATTGTTTGTAGAGTGTTTGCAGTGGCCATTCTGACCGGTGTGATGTGATACCTAGCTGTAGTTTAGATTTGCGTTTCTCTAATATTTACTGATATTGACATCTTTCCTTGTGATTTTTTAAAGGGTGTGAATTAAACTTACCTCTTGAAGTTGGCTTCATAAATGCTTGCCTCGTTTTGAATTCTTTTTCGATGACCACTCCTAAGACATCTTCGAGGGCATATGTTTTTTGCTTCCAGCCCCTGGATCCTTGTGAATATTGAATATCCGGCAGCGCAGTTCTTCATGGTGTTGTTACAGATAATGGCCGCAAGGTGGCAGCACTTCATACCACACTCTTCGTTCTATTTTTTTCCCTATAATTTCCTTGTTACTTGACATTGGAATAGAGTGGATTTCTGATCTTTTGTGTTTCTGGTGTACAGGATCCCGATTCAGTTCTATATAGACGTTTATCTACTCTCTTTTGGGTTCTTTTTCGCATTTAGGTGATTAGAGTGTATTCAGTAAACCTCTCTCTGCATTTTAGTAGTTACTGTGGATCATCTTTTTTATATGTATCAACGTGTACATGTTAATTCCAAACTCTTAATTTATCTGGCCTATATCTGGAGGTTGGGGTCTCTGCAGGGGGCAAGAGGCACTCCAGGTCCATTTTGTAGGCACACTGCCTGCTACGTGCTCCCAGCTCCCTCAGTCCCAGGACACTCCAGGCCAGGAACCCAAGGCAATGAGGCTCCAGGGATGTGACACCAGTCCATGTCATGGTGGCCTGAGGGGAGCAGACATTTTCTTTAAATGTTTTTATCCTATAATTTGACTTGCATTATATTGGTGAATTATTTTCTTGTGGGACCTTTGTTTTTTCTTTTTCAATCGAATGCAACTTGATCCACTTCTCCATAGATGTATATATGTTGTTTGGAGGGGTATTTTCCCATGCGGGTTATTTTACAGAGTTGCATAAGTTTCCTTGTGTCGCACAGTGGGTCGTGGTGACTTATTTTACAAATAGCAGTGTGCATATGTTGATCTGAAGCAGCTCATTTCTCCCTGACCCACATTGTTCTTTCTTGCTTACTAGAAATTTCTTCCCAAAGTCTGAGAGGTTGTGTTTCTTTGGGAAAGAAGTTCATTTGTATATATTTTTAGATTACACCTAGAAGTGATATCTTATGATACTGCCTCTCCCTGTCTCCTTTACTTCATTTGGAATGATCATCTCTACTTTCTTTTCTATGGCTGGACTTGGCATTATTTCCTACTTCTTTATGGTTGAGAAATATTACATTTTGTAAATGCACCCCAACTGTATCCATTCATCTGTATTTTCTACAATTAGCTTGCTTCTCAGACTTGGCTATTGTACCTTGTGGGGCCAAGATTGCAGGGGTACCCCTGTCTTTCAGATTTTGGAATTACTCCAGATGTATGCCCAGGCATGGGATTGCTGGGTCCTAAAGTACTTCTATGTTTTTAAATGAACCTTCATATGTTATCATCAGTGTAGGGGGGGGTCTCTTGTTTCCACATCTTTTCTAGCATTTATTCTTTAAAAAAAAAATAGTTTTACTTATTTATCTTTGGTTGCACTGGGTCTCGGTTGCTGAGCGCAGGCTTCCTCTGTCTGCAGCAAGCGGGGGCTACTCTCGATAGTTCCACTGGGCAGGCTTCTCATTGCAGAACGTGAGCTCTAGAGCTCCAGGCTTCAGTAGTTGCATCGTGAGGGATCAGTAGTTGTGGATCAAGGGCTCTAGGGCACAGGCTCAACAGTTGTGGCACGTGGGCTTATTTTGCCCCGTGTACGTGGCATCTTCCCAGACCAGGGATCGAATTCGTGTCCCCAGCATTGGCAGGCTCATTCACCGGACCACCAATGAAGTCCCAGCATTTATTCCTTAAGATGATTTGAGATGGCCATTCTGACCAATGTGAGTGCTTAGCTCATAGGACTTTGATTTGCATTTTTCTAATAATTAGTGATGCTGAGCACATTTTAACGTGCCCGAGTGCAATCTGTAGGCCTTCCTTGGATAAATACCGTTTTGATCTTTGGTCCATTTCTTTCTTGGATTGTACTTATTTTTGATATTGAGTTGCTCGAGCTGTTTCTGTGTTTTAGAAAGGAATCCCTAGTGGGTATCTTTCTTTGCAAATATTTCTTCCTATTTTGAGGGTTGTCCTTCTCTCTTGTTTGGGGTTTCCTTTGACACACAAACGCTTTTATGGTTAATTTGGCCCCATTTTCTGATTTGTGATTTATTTTCCACTATTTTAAGAGGTGGATCCACAAAGAGTTTGCTGCATGTATGTCAAAATCATATTCTGTTTATATTTTTTCCTCAATCATTTCATAGTATCCATCTTTGCATTTAGGTGTTTATATTATTGGGGGTTTATTTTCTGTAGAGTGTGAAGGAGTTTTCTCATTTCATTCTCCTCATGGTTGAAGCAACCCTCACAGAGCCTTCATAATGGCTATTACCAATCTGCATCTCAAGCACGGGTGGAAGAGTGTTTCCTTGGTCTCCACATCCTCTCCCGCAATTATCGTTTGTGCAGATTTTGGCAATAGTTATTCTGACCAGTGTGATGTGATATCTGGGTATAGTGTATATTTGCTTTTCTTTAATGTTTAGCAATGTTGACATTGTTTCATAAGTTTTTTTTAAAGGGTGTGACTTAAACTTACATCTTAAAATAGGCTTTTTTTTTAATGCCTGCCTTGTTTTGGATTCTTTTTCAGTGATAACCTCTAGGACATTTCCTGAGGGCAACTGTTTTTTTACTACCCACCTGGATCCTTGTGAATATTAAATGCCCAGCAGCACAACTCTTCTGGAGAAGGCGATGGCACCCCGCTCCAGTTCTCTTGCCTGGAAAATCCCATGGACGGAGGAGCCTAGTCCATGGGGTCGCTAGGAGTCGGACACGACTGAGCGACTTCACTTTCACTTTTCACTTTCACGCACTGGAGAAGGAAACGGCAACCCCCTCCAGTGTTCTTGCCTGGAGAATCCCAGGGATGGGGGAGCCTGGTGGGCTGCCATCTATGGGGTCGCACAGAGTAGGACATGACTGAAGCGACTTAGCAGCAGCAGCAGCACAACTCTTCATGGGCTTCCCTCATACCTCAGTTGGTAAAGAATCCACCTGCTATGCAGGAGGCCCCGGTTCGATTCCTGGGTCGGGAAGATGCTCTGGAAGGGATAGGCCACCCACTCCAGTATTCTTGGGCTTCCCTTGTGGCTCAGCTGGTAAAGAATTCACCTGCAGTGCGGGACACCTGGGTTCGATGCCTGGGTTGGGAAAACCCCTTGGAGAAGGGAAAGGCAACCCACTCCAGTATTCTGGCCTGGAGAATTCCATGGACTGTATAGTCTGTGGGGTCGCAAAGACGGACTGAGCGACTTCTGCTCTCACAACTCTTCATACCTCTTCATAGTGTTGTTACCGAAAATGGCCACACGGTGGCAGCACTTCATGGCGCACTCTTCTTCCGCACCCTCTAATTTCCTTGTTATTCCTATTTCCTATATCATTCTGATATTGTGTATGTTTCAGGTGTATAGGAACTCGATTTAGTTATACATAAGCATTTATCTATTCAGTCTAGCGTTCTTTTCTGCATATAGGTGATTACAGTGTGTTCAATAAACTTCTCTATGCTATTCAGTAGGTACTTTTTATTAACTGATGTATATTAATATGTTAATTCCAGTCTCTTAATTTATCCCGAATGTACCTGGAGGTTGGGGGCTCTCCAGATGGTCCCTAACCAGGTCCTTTTAGAAGGTCTTTTTTGGAGGCACACTTCCAGCTACATGCTCCCAGCTCCCTCAGCCCCAGAACACTCCAGCCTTGGGAACCAAACCAGTCAGGGTCCAGGGATATCACACCAGCCCGGGTCAGTATGTCCTGAGGAGAACAGAGTCAGAATGTATTTTTTGTTGTTTCTGTTTTCATCCCATCATTTGAACTGGAGTATACAGTGAATTACAATCTTGTGGGTGGTTTGTTTTTTCCGTTTCTTTCTACTACAACTTGTTTCACTTCCACATTGATGTGTATATGATTTGTTGGGATGTTTTCTTTACAGGTTATTGCAGAGCATGGAGTAAGTTTCCTTGTGTTACACGGTGGGTCCTGGTCACTTATTTTATCAGTAGTAGTGTGCATACATTAGTCTGAAGCAACTCATTCCTCCATGCGCTACATCTTTATATCTTGCTGACCAGAAGTTTCCTTTCTAAGTCTGCAAGGCTGTGTCTCGGGCAATAAGCTCATTTGTATCCATCTTCAGTTTATACCTGGAAATGACATCATAGGATACTTGTCTGTCCTTGTCTCCCTTCACTTGGGATGATTCTCTCTACTTTCTTTACTGAAGCTGGACTTGGCATTATTTCTTTCTTATTCATGGTTGGAAATATTGCATTGTGTACATGTGCCCCTTCCTCTGTTTCCATTCATAATTAGCTTGCTTCCCTGTCTTGGCTATTGTACTTGCTGCTGCTGAGTCACTTCAGTTGTGTCCGACTCTGTGCGACCCCATAGACGGCAGCCCACCAGGCTCCCCCTAGTGGGGCAAAAATCATAAGGTTACCCCGTCTCTATTAACATTTTCATTGTCATAACCTGGGTGCCTGGACCCCAACCCAGTTCAGACATCAGACCCACGCCTGCCCAGGCGCCAGGAATGGGAGAGCAGCCCAAGTCAGGGAGGCTGGAGGGAGTAAAGTAGCCATTGCTTTTCTTTCCCTTTCGTTTCTTTACTCTCACGCCGATGCTCTTTTGAAGTATAGCCGACTTGCAGTTTTGTACTTCTCCGTGTCCAGCCAACTGATTAAGTTATGAAACATACCTAAGGCATACTTGTACTCTTTTTTATTCTTTTGACATAGTATATTGAACAAGGTTGAGTAAAGTTCTCTGTGCTGAACATCAGGTCCTTGTGGAATATCTATTACAGCGACAGATTTCTATGTATATTGGAGGAAAATATTTCTGTGACTCTGTGCGTGGAAGGAAGTCAGGAGATAATCTTTGCGGATTATCTAAATCAGATATACATTTGTGTTTGAATCTCAGAGTCTCTCTTTGTGCTGTAAAAATTACTTCCCCTGTATCTTTCTTTTGTTTTGCTTAGAAAGGATATCATCTGCTATTTTCTTCACTGTTGCTGACTTCACTTAGCATATGATCCTTGAAGGTCTATCCTTGTGGGGAAAATTGGCATAATTTTATAATTTTAGTGGTTTTTTTAATGTCTGAGTAATAGCCCATATATATGTATCACATTTCTTTAAAATTCTATCTGTAGATGGACTACTTCTTGGGTCTGCCTCTTGACTATTGGAAGTAGCACTGCAGTGAATGTTGGGGTACATGTGTGTGTCATTTTGAATGATGTGTTTTCACAATATAGGCCAGCTGTTGGTGTTAAAATCTTAGGTTTAACTCTCTCGAAATTTTTTGTTCTGGCCTGTGGAGGCTGTCCCTTCAAGGGGCTGTTTCCAGTGTCTATTCCCACGGACACCTGTAGAGATAATCCATCATATCCGGGCTCTCTCCCCCATGAACTGTTTGCAGACCAGATAGCATTTCTGTCAGATGGGATGTGATTTCTTCTTGTCATTTTGATTAGCATTTCTCCTGTAATAATTAGGGATGCTGAGCTTGTCCTGTGGCCGTTTGCGTTTTTTTTTTTTCCCCTCTTTTTTACCTTTAAAGGGTGTGAGGAAAATTTACCTGTTGCCGTTGGCTTCATGAAAGTTGGCTGTTTCTGGAATTTATTTCTGCAAAACGTGCTGCAGGACCTTTCCTGAGGGCGGTTGTGGGTAACAGCCCTCGAAGTCTTGTGAATTGGAGTGGAGATGCCGGTCAGCGTCAGTGGTCAAGCTGCAGTTACAGGAAATGACCACAAGGCGGCAGCAAGTCTTCATACACAACTCAGGTAGAAAAAACCAGAGTTTTAGGAGTAGTTGGCTTCCTGGGCTGTGAATTAGAGTGGAATGTGCCTGAGCAAACACCCAAGGGCTTAAAAAGCACTACTTCTTCTCCATAAAGCTTTACTCCTCCCCTCCAGACTCATGCCTACCTGGGGCACCGCTCCCTGCTGAGATGCCTAGGAGGCTGCGCTCTCAGTAAGGAGCCCTCAGCTGGGGTCCCAGGGCCAGGGCCCTGGATACTTGGTGACTTGACTCTAGTCCTCGAGGCCAGAGGGTCAGGCCACCATCGTTGGGGTTCACTAGGGATTCTGGTCCCAGCCAGATAAAACCAGACAGTACAGGTTTAAGAGGCGTCTCAATGCAGGACACCCTGCGCGGCTGTGTCCGCCCCACCCTACTCCAGCTCTGGGACTCAGGCCTACTCAGGTTCCAGGGGTCAGAGAGCATCCCAAGTCAGGGAGGCTGGCGGGAATAAACTAGGCATTACTTTTCTTTCCTTTAATCTCAAGCCAATGGTATGTTGAAATATAGTTGATTTGCAGTTTTGTGCTTGTCTGCTGTGTACTATGGACTAGTTATGATATATACATGTAGCATGTTTGTACTTAACATTTTTTTTTTGTCATAGAGGTTATTGAACAAGGTGGAGTAAATTTCTCAGTGATCAAATCTTTGTGGAGTATTTATTAGAGATACAGATTTATTTTGTATATATGCAAGAAATAAGGAGATAGTCCTTTTGGATTATCTATTACAGCTACAGATTTCTATGTATATGTTAGAGATACATATTTCTTTGTATACGTGCTTGGCGGGAAAGAAGAAAGAAAAGTAAGGAGAAAGACAGGAGATGATCCTTATGAATTACCTAGCAAATATTTCTGTGGGTATGTTAGAGATACAGATTTCAGTGGAAGGAAGGAAGGAAGGAGAACTCTTGTGGATTATGTATTATAGATACTGATTTCTGTGTACACATTAGTACTGACCTCCTAATTCATACCTGGCCCTCCCTTTTTCTTTTTCCCCCAAAAGTTGTGTTTGAATCTTAGGGTCTCCTGTTGTGTGGTAATTTGCTTCCCCTGTATGTCTTATTTCTGTGGAGAAGGGACATTGTCTGCTATGTTTTTACTATGTTGCTGACTACACTAAATATATGATCCTCTAACATCCAGCCTTGTTTGGATCAGTGGCCTAATTTCATAATTTCATGGCGGTTTTTCATGTCTGAGTAAGAGCCTAAAGTATATATGTACCACATTTCTTTAAGATTTAATCTTTCAGTTGAACGTTTCTTTGGTCTGTCTTGGCTTTTGGGAGTAGCACTGCAGTAAACGTTGGGGTACATGTGTCATTTGAATGATGGGTTTTTTGTAATATAGGCTCAAGTGTGGGTATCAAAATCCTAGACTTAGTGCTTTTGAAGTTTTTCATTGTTGTCTGTGGAGGCTGTCTTTTCTAGGGGCTGTTGCCAGCGTCCATTCCCACAGAACATGTCGGGGTGTTCCATCATCTCCCGGCTCTCTCCCCCATTTACTGTTTGCATACAGTCAAGAGTGGCCATTCTGTCAGATGGTAATTGATCACTTCTTGTCATTTATGATTGGGATTCCTATGGTAATCATAGGTTGAGCGTCTTGTCCTGGGCGATTTGGGTCTTTTATATTTTTTTCCTTAAAGGGTGTGAGGCACATTTTATCTGTTCCAGTTGGCTTCTTGACAGTCGGTTATGTTTGGAATTTATTTCTACAATACTGGCCGCAGGGCTTTCCCTGAGGGCATCTTTCATTGAGAGCCACATGGGTCTTATGAACTGAGGTGCTGGGAAGCAATCATGACCAACATGTAGTTACAGAAACTGTCCACAAGGAGGCAGCACTTATTTGTGCTCAACTGTGATTCCCCAGAGCCTTGGGGAAAGTGGGCTTCCTGAGCTCCGAATTAGACTGGACTGTGCCTGAGCAAACTCCCAAGGGCCTAAGTCTCACTATTTCTTCCCCAAAAGCTCCACCACCACGCCCCCCCCCCCCCCCCGACTCATCCCAGCCTGGGGCACGGCTCCCTGCTGTGGGGCCAAGGAGGCTGCGCTCTCAGGAGGGAGGCTTCAGCTGGGGTCGCCAGCACAAGGGGCCCTGAATACTTGGTGACTTCACCTTGGTCCCCTAGACCTAAGGGTCAGGCCACCATCCTTTGGGTGCACTCTGGATTCTGGTCACAGCCAGGGAAACCAGGCAAAACAGGTTTAAGAGATGTCTCATGAAGGGCACTCTGCTGGTCCCAGTCCAGCCATGGGACTCAGCACCACCCAGGTTCCAGGGATCGAATACTATCCCAAATTATGGAGGTCAGTGGGAGTAAACTAGGCTTTACTTTTCATTCCTGTTATTTTCTTTACTCTCATGCCGATGCTATTTTGAAGTATAGTTGGTTTGCCTTTGGGGCTTGTCAATAGTGTACAACAGATTGAGTTATGACATACGCACACAGCATACTTATACTTTTTTGTATTCTTTTGCCATAGAGGTTATTGAACAAGTTCGAGTAAAGTTTTCAGTACTGAACATCAGATCCCTGTGGGACATTTATTAGAGGTATAGATCTTGTGGATTATCTATTACAGCTACAGATTTCTATGTATATGTTAGAGATAAATGTTTCTGTCTATATGTCTATGGTAGGAAGGAAAAAAGGCAGAATACAAACCTTGTAGATTACCTGGCACAGATACATATTTCTGTGGGTACGTTAGAGATACAGAACTTAGTGCCTCTGTAGAAAGAAAGGAAGGATTATCTATTACAACTACAGATTTCTGTCCATATGTTAGTACTGACCTCCTGATTCATACCTGGCCCGTTCTTTTTTTTTTTTTTAATTCTTTGTGTCTGAATCTCAGAGTCTCTTTTTATATCGTAAAATAATACTTCCTGTGGATCTCTTTTTTTTTTTTTTTTTTGCCTATAAGGGAAAGCATCTGCTATTTTCTTCCTCTGTTGCTGACTTTCTTAGTTTATGATCCTCCAAGGTTCCTCCTTGTGGGAACCATTGGGATAATTTCATGGGGTTTTTTCAAGTCTGAGTAATAGCCCATTGTATATATGTACCATCTTTCTTCAAGATTTAATCTGTCGATGGAATATTTCTTTGGTCTGTATCTTGGCTATTGGAAGTAGCACTGCAGTGAATGTTGGGGTACATGTGTCATTTGAATGATGGTTTTTTGTAACATAGGCCCAGGTGTGGATATTAAAATCCTAGGCTTAGCTCTCTTGAAATTTTTCATCGTTGCCTGTGGAGGCTGTCCTTTCTAGAGCCTGTTGCCAATATCCACTCCCATGGAGTGTGAAGGGGGATTCCATCATCTCTCAGCTCTCTCCCCCATTTACAGTTTGCATACAGTTAGGATAACCATTCTTTCAGATGGAATTTGATTGCTTGTTGTCATTTTGATTGGTATTCCTCCTGTAATAAATAGGGATGTTGAGTATCTTTTCCCGTGACCATTTGGTGTTCTTCCCTTTTTTTTCTTTAAAGGGTGTGAGGAAAATTTACCTGTCACAATTGGCTTCTTGAAAGTCAGTTGTGTTTAGAATTTATGTCTGCAATATCTACCGTAGGGCCTTTTCTGGCGGCAGCTATCATTAACAGCCCCTTGCGCCTTGTGAATTGGAGATGCCACTGGTCAAGTTGTAGTTAGAGAAAATGTCCACAAGGCGGCAGTACTTCTTCATGTCCAACTCGGGTTCCGTGTGCAACCAGAGTCAGGGAAAGACGGCTTCCTGGACGGTGAATTAGAGTGGAAGGTGCCTGAGCAAACACCCAAGGGCCTGTGTCTTACTACTTCTTCCCCTTGAAGCTTCACCCCTCCCCTCCAGACTCATGCTTACCTGGGGCACCGCTCCCTGCTGAGGTGCCTAGGAGACTGCATGCTCAGGAAGGAGGCTTGAACTGGGGATCCCAGCACCAATAGACCTGGAGTCTAGGTTACTTTTCCAGGGTTTGAGGCCAGATGGTCGACCACACTTTGGGTGTCTGGTCCCAGTCAGAGCAAACCAGACAGTATTCAGTTAAGGACACCCTGCCCAGCTGTCTGACACCACTCCAGGGCCGTCAGGGTTCCAAGACTTCAGGGATGGGATAGCAGCACAAGTCGGGGAGGTGGGAGGAAATTAACTAGGCATTGCTTTTCTTTCCTCTTCTTTAATCTAATGATAATACTATATGGGAATAGAGTTGATTTGCCATTTTTGCTTGCCATCAGTATACAACCACCTGATTCTGTTATGACATGTGATTATATACAACATATCTGTTCTTTTTTGGATTGTTTTGCCCTAGAGGTTATTGCAGAATTTCAAGGAAAGTTCCCTGTGCTGACCATCAGGTGTTTGTGGAGTATCTGTTAGATATACAAATTTCTCTGTAAATGTGCCAAGAATGAAGGAAGGGGATAATCCTTGTAAATTGTCTATTACAGATACAGATTTCTGTGTATATGTTAGAGATGCAGATTTTGTGTTTATGTGGGAGGGAGGAGATACTCCTTGTGGATTATCTATTGAAGATACTGGTTTATGTGTATATGAGGAAGGAAGAAAATAATCTTTGTGGATTTTCTATTACAGATACAGATTTCTGTGTATATGTTAGAGATACGGATTTCTTTGTATATGTGGAAGGAAGGAGGGTAGGTAGGAGATAGTCCTTGTGGATTATCTATTAAAGATACATATTCCAGTGTATATGTTAGCCACGAATTTCTAATTCATCCCTGGCCTTCATTTTTTTTTTTTGCAGAGGGGGACTTTGTGTTTGAGTTCTCAGAGTCTCTTTTGTGTTGTAAATTAGTTCCTTTGCTTTTTCTCATTTAGTACAGAAGGGAGACAGGATACTATTGTTTTTCCTTGACTGGCTGACTTGGTTGGTGTAAGATTCTTCAGGGTCCATCCCTGTGGCAACCGGGGGCACAGTTCCATAATTTCAGCGGCGGTTTCTCATGGTCCATTGTCTGCATGTGCTGCGTCTTTTTTAGCTTCAATCTGTCAGTGCACATTTTCCTGGGTCTGTGTTTTGCTGTTGTAAGTAGGGCTGCAGTGAATGTTGGGGTGCATGTGTCTTTTTGAGTGGTGGTTTTTTGGATATAAGCCCACTTAGGGGTATGTCAGATTCTAGGCTTAGTTTTTCTGAAGGTCTTTTTCTAGCATGAGGAGACTGTACTTTCTAGGGGTGTTGGCAATCTCCATTCCCACTGACTGTGTCAAGTAGGTTCCATCACTACCCAGCTCTCTCCCGCATGTATTGTGGCAGACTTGTGGGGATGGTAATTCTGACAGGTTGGATTTGATTTCTTGTTGTCATTTTGACTGGCATTTCTCCTGTAATAATTAGGGATGCTGAGCATATTGTCCTATGGCAGTTTGGATTTTTTTCCCTTAAGGGTGTGAGGGAAATTTACCTTTTGCAATTGGCTTCTTTAAAGTTGGTTGTGTTTGCAATTTATTTCTGCAGTATCTGCTGCAGGACCTTTCCTGAGGGTGTGCATGTCTGTGTGCTAAGTCGCTTCAGTCATGTCTGACTCTCTGTGACACTATGAACCATAGCCCACCAGGCTACTCTGTCCATGGGATTCTCCAAGCAAGAATACTGGAATAGGTTGCCATGCCCTCCTTCAAGGGATCGTCCTGACCCAGGGATCAAACCAGCGTCTTTATGTCTTCTCCATTGGCAGGCATTTCTTTACCACTTGTGCCACCTGGGAAGCCCCAGTAGAATTTTTAAGTCATTAACAACTCAGCTAGTCATACAGAAAGAGGTCAAGCTGTATCACCAGAGCAAACTGTTAAACCTCAAATGGAACGGTCACACTGAGGCCTGAGATGTGGGAAGGGTCAGTTGACATGGTGGTCTCACCATGTGCCCCCTTGGCCGTGACTATATTTGCTCAAGGAACAGCTTTTATTGGATGGTGGAACTTGGTCCCTCCACAAGCCTTCCCTTTGAAGGGAGCAGTGCACATCTTTAAAACTGCTCAAAGATGCAAAACGGAGCTCATGGCCTTGAGTAACATGATAATGCATGTTGCTATAGTTAGACTAAGAAGAAAGGAAATAGCTAAATATTTCATAAATTCTTATCTGTGAAAAAATTGCCAAGTTGAGATGTCAAACCTAACTTATTTTACATATCTGAAAATTAAAGATTCATCCTGAATGCTCTTCATTGTTAATTGTCAGAGAAATGCAAATCAAAACTTCAGTGAGGTACCACCTCAAACTGGTCAGAAAGGCCATCATTTAAAAATGTCCAAATAACAAGTGTTGCATAGGGTGTGGAGAAAAGGGAAGCCTCCTACACTGTTGCTGGGAATGTAAATTGGTGTGCAGTCACTGTAGAGAACAGTATGGCGGTTTCACAAAAAAAATAAAAATAGCATATGATCCAGCAATCCCACCTCTAGTCATCCATCCATTCAAAGCAGTAATTTGAAGATACATGAAGTGTGTGCATGCCAGCTGCAGATCTGACAAGAAGCCTCAGTCTCACGTCTGAGATGTCAGATTTGTTCTCACATGTTGTCTGCTATATTTAGACTCTTGGTTCATACTCCATGTAACCACATACTGTCATAATTAAATCCAATTTCAATTTTAGCCTTATTTTTAGGATGTGGTTTCTCTCCAACAGCTTAGGAACATTCCCTTTTCTCCAGGTCCTGGTGCGACATTTCAAACCTCAAAAACTTACTTGTTGATACGAATGTCAATTTCATTCTAGCTCAGTTTGAACAGAGAAGCAAGAAAACATCAGTGGGCCTATGTTGTCTGTTTTCTTCATGGAGAAAAATGCAACTGTTGGAAGAAAAATTATCTGCTTATGTGCTCTTTGAGTTACTAATCTTTTGCAGGAATTTTATTTTCAAGTGTGATCCTTTACTCATATAATAACAAATAACAGAATTAGAAGAAAATAATTTGAAACAATGACTTGCTTCTACCTAGAAAATCTGAGCCAAAGGAACCAATGTAAACTGTAAAATCATGGTTCTAAGCTTTTAAGAATATTTTAGATTTGCAAATAACTAGGATGCTTGGAATTAAAACGGTATATTTTATTCTGATAAAGAATGTACTTTTTCAAAAGGCTTCCAGTGTGGCCATCTCCTGCTGGAAACCTGGGATGCTGGAATAAGGCCACTTCCTGTCTGTCTCTATAGGACACTGGACTGCACTCTAAGAAGTTCCTGGATCTCCCCTGGATTCTGACCATCATGTGACCAGAGAAATTGGTAATATTGCTGTTTTGTCTGTTGAAAGTTTAATGACACAGATTCTTTCAGTTTCTTGATGTGGATGAAGTGTGGAGTCCAGTGATGCTTTCTTCTTCAAGAAATGTGCATCCTAGTTCCCATCCAAGGGTGAGCCCCGGTCCAATGCTGAGAGACCCTGCATGTGTGTGACCTGTGCCTCCTGGGAGACCAGTCCTACACTAGTCTGAACCTGACCAAGTTCCATCTGCATAGTAGATTTAGACTCCAAATCCTATCTGCACTGATGATGTTTAGACGAGATCATGTGCTTTCTGCAATGAGAACATTTAGACCTGACCTTGTACTCTGTGCACTAGGACATGGAAACCGGGGTAGAGATCTGCTCTGGCTTCTGTCTTGGAAAACTCCATGTCTTCGTCTGAATGTCAGTGCTCAGATGTCTGGGGTCTGGGGGTGAGGTGGGCTTCTCTGGGTAACCGTGCTCTTCTCTGAGTGGGGTTCCATGGCCCTCCCGGGGTCAGTGCTGCGGTAGGGCTCCTAGTCTGTCCCCTGCCGGGTTCATCTCCCTGGGGCTCCTCAGGTGTCTCTACCTGGTAGTTAATCCAATTCACCAGCAGGAGCATTGCTGGAAGAGGGGAGGGAGGCAGTTTCACCTGGTGCATTGATTGCAGGGCATACAGATCAGGCAAAAAGCCAAAGGGCAGAAGGTGACATTGCTGCTGTGATTTCCTTCCAGTCGACTGTCCCTACTCAGCAGAGACCAGAGCTGGCCCTTGTCTCCCAGCCCTGCATCTGGCGTGTTTTCTCAACACCTCAGTGGAACAAGAAAGGACCGAGCCTGCCAGAAGCAAGGTAATGTGTTCAACATTATCATGACAGCTGTAGAAACAGTTATAATCACACAGAACCAAAAGGTAAAGAGGAGGACTTCTCTGGGACAAGTGTGGAGAGAGGAGAACGAACCTACCTCTTTCTGCCATGCCAAGAGGTTACAGGAACCCACTTGTTTTCACTTTAGGGGCCCAAGCAGCAGAGACAGCGTGTCCTAACCAAGGGTCATGGGAGCCCTGGTGCTGGGTCTGGGGATTGTGTGGGTCTCACCCCCTCCACAAGGGTCAGGCATCTGTACCTGGAAACACCATATCTGCTCTTTGCCTGCAGTGTGTCTTGTTCTCTCTGATATCCGACATCTGAATTGAGGGTGTTGCCCTGATTAACTTGTGGTCCTTTTTCTTCTCTTCACCTTGTTGCATTCACATGAGGTCAGGCACCTTTGAGTGGGTTGCTGCTCTGCGTTCTGGAGAATGAAAACCTTTGGAGGTGTTGCATTAATATCATAGCATATCACATGTCTAATTCATAGAGTCATGGCTGTCTGGTTTGCCCTTCACCAAGCTCAGGTAATTTAATTTTTATTTTATAGTAGGGTAGAGTTGATTTCCATTGTTTCGTTGGTTTTAGGTGTACAGGAATTTGATTCAATTTTACATAGACATATATCTATTTTTTCATTTTCTTTCTCATATAGGTTGTTACAAATTGTTCAGTAGAGTTCACTGTTCTATTCAGTAGATTCTATTTGATTATCAGTTTGATAGCTGTCATGTGTATATTTTAATCTGAAACTCTTAATTTATCCCTCCCTTTTAACTTTCTTTTGATAATCATAATTTGGTTTTCTCAATCTGTGAGTCCATTTCTGTTTTGTAAATGAGTTCACTGGTATATGAATTTATAGATTCTAATTGCAGTGCCTTACAATATTTGTCTTTTTCTCTCTGACTTACCTCATTTAGAATGACAATTTCTCAGGCCATCCATGCTGCTGCCAATATGATTATTTTTCCTGTTTTACAGCTAAGTAGTATTGCACTGTGTTGATGCATCTTGTGGTCTTCATTTTTCTGTCAATGGACGTTTTGATGGGTTCTGTGGCTTGGCTACTGTAAAGAGTGCTACCCTGAAAATCGAGGGGCACATGTCATTTTGAATGATGAATTCCTCCACGTCTAAGCCTGGGAGTGGGGTTGCAGGATCATATACCACCTCTGTGTATAGTGTTTCAAGGAACCTCCATGATTTTTCCATACTGGCTTCACCATTTACATTCCCACAGAGATTGTAGGAGGATTCCCTCTTCTGTACATCCTCTGCAGTATTTATTCTTTGTACAGCTTTTTGATGATGGCCACTGTGACCAGTGTGAGGTGATACTTCATTGTAATTTTGATTTGAATTGATTTAATAATTCTTAATGTGGAATATCTTTCCATGTGCTTTTATTATTTTACACCTTGTAAGTACAATTTACCTCTTGAATCTGCCTTGCTGAACCTGGGACCTGTTTGAAATTTCTTTTCTGATGATTTACCCCAGGACGTTTCTTGAGGGCAGGTGTCATTTACAGCCCTGTTGGACTTTTGACTATTAACAGCATATCAGCACCTATTTTATGGTTTATCTATTAATCTGAACCAGTTAATGGCTCTCTGTCCCCCTCAACTTTATTTTCTGGTAACCGTAATTTTCTTTTTTAAGTCTCTAAGACTGATTATCCATTTTTAGATTCCACCACAAATGATGTTCTATGATAGCTGTCTTTCTCTGTCTCACTTCACTTAGTACGATCATCTCAGGTTTCTTCCCTATAACTGGAAATGGCATTATTTCATCCTTCTTTGTTTCTGAGTATTATTGCATTGTGTATATGTACCCCATGTTCTGTATCCATTTGTCAGGCGCGTGTGTGCTCCTCGGTTCTGCCTCGTCACAACAAAGATTTGGAGTGATGGACATCAAAGCCCTCAGCGTGTCACAGCTCTCGGCTCTTGGACAGACCGTGTTATAGCTCTTAGACAAATCAGTGTTACAACTCCGTGTTACAGCTCTATTTTATTTAGATATTAGCAGGAACATCCATCCTCAAGGTGTGAGGGCGTGTTGACCCAAAGACGTGAAGAGAACACCCCAGAGCGCGGGAGAGAGGGAAAGAGACCCCTAGCCCTTTGTCTCCTCTTTTTACGTGTTTTCCCACCCCACCCAACCCCCCGCCCTGGGCCGCCCTATGTAAATTGGGTTAGCCAGGAGTGTTGTTTGTTCTATCTGAGGTCCTCACTCCAGTCCTCGGACCTTCCTTTGTTCTACTTTCTCGGTCTTTCCCCTTCCTTATCTTTTAGCCACCGCCATTCTGGACTCCTTCTCCCTATTCTAATTACCTAACACATTCATCTGTCCTTGTACATTTAAGTTGCTTCCTTGTGTTTGCTATTGTACCTAGTGCTGCCATGATCGTTGGGGTGCAGGTATGTTTTAAAATTTTTGTTTTCTTCTGGATCTATGCCTAGGTCTGGGATTGCTGGGTAACTTGGTACTTTTATTTTTAGTGTTTTAGAGAACCTCAATAATGTTCTCCCTACTGAATGGACCCATTTATGTTCCCACCCAAATTGTCAGAGGACTTTCTTCTCTCCACACCTTCTGCAGAATTTATTGCTGTGGATTTATTGAGTTGGTCTTTCTGATCGTTGTGAGGTGATACCTCATTGGACCATTGATTTGCCTTTCTCTAAGAACAAATAAACCATGGCACAATTGCACTCATCTCACATGCTAGCAAAGTAGTGCTCAAAATTCTCCAAGTCAGGTTTCAACAGTAAATGAACCGTGAACTTCCATATGTTCAGGTTGGATTTAGAAAAGGCAGAGGAACCAGAGATCAAATTGCCAACATCCTCTGGATCATCGAAGAAGCAAGAGAGTTTCAGGAAAACATCTACTTCTGCTTTACTGACTATGCCAAAGCCTTTGTGTGGATCACAACAAACAGTGGAGAATTCTTAAAGAGATGGGAATACCAGACCACCTGACCTGCCTCCTGAGAAATCTGTATGCAGGTCAAGAAGCAACAGTTAGAACTGGACATAGAACAACAGACTGGTTCCAAATCAGGAAAGGAGTACATCAAGGCTGTATATTGTCGCCCTGCTTATTTCACTTATATGCAGAGTACATCATGCGAAATGCTGGGCTGGAAGAAGCACAAGCTGGAATCAAGACTGCTGGGAGAAATATCAATAGCTTCAGATATGCAGGTGACAACACCCTTATGGCAGAAAGCGAAGAGGAATTAAAGAGCCTCTTAATAAAAGTGAAAGAGAAGAGTAAAAAAGTTGACTTAAAACTCAACATTCAGAAAACTAAGAGCATGGCATCCAGCTCCATCACTTCATGGCTAATAGATGGGGAAACAATGGAAACAGTGACTAACTTTATTTTGGGGGGCTCCAAAATCACTGCAGATGGTGATTGCAGCCATGAAATTAAAAGACGCTTACTCCTTGGAAGAAAAGCTATGACCAACCTAGACAGCATATTAAAAAGCAGAGACATTACTTTGCCAACAAAGGTCCGTCTAGTCAAGGCTATCGTTTCTCCAGTAGTCATGTATGGATGTGAGAGTTGGACCATAAAGTAAGCTGAGCACCAAAGAATTGATGCGTTTGAACTGTGGTGTTGGAAAAGACTCTTGAGAGTCGCTTGGACTGCATGGAAATCCAACCAGTCCATCCTAAAGGAAATCAGTCCTGAATATTCATTGGAAGGACTGATGCTGAAGCTGAAACTCCAATACTTTGGCCACCTGATGCGAAGAACTGACTCATTTGAAAAGACCCTGATACTGGGAAAGACTGAAGGCGGGAGGAGAAGGGGATGACAAAGGATGAGATGGTTGGATGGCATCACCGACTCAAAGGACATGGATTTGAGTAAGCTCTGGGAGTTGGTAATGGACAGGGAAGCCTGGTATGCTGCAGTCCATGGAGTCGCAAAGAGTTGGACATGACTGAGTGAACTGAAGAACTTAATGATGCTGACCATCTTTTCTTGTACTTTATGGCCATCTCTATGCCTTCTCTGGAGAAATGTGTATTTAGATGTTTAGAAATTTTTTATTGGATTGGTTTTTTATATTGAGTTTTATGAGTTGTTTGTATGTATGGAGATAAATTCCATGGTTTCCTTTGCTATGCAAATGTTTTTAATGTCTGTTAGGTCCCTACAAATAGCTGTGAAAAGAAGAGAAGCAAAATGCAAAGGAGAAAAGGAAAGATATTCCCATTTGAATGCAGAGTTCCAAAGAAAATCCAGGAGAGATAAGAAAGCCTTCCTCAGCAATCAATGCAAAGAAATAGAGGAAAACAACAGAATGGGAAAGACTAGAGATCTCCTCAAGAAAATTAGAGATATCAAGGGGACATTTCAGGCAAAGATGGGTTTGATAAAGGACCGAAGTGGTATGGACCTAACAGAAGCAGAAGATATTAAGAAGAGGTGGCAAGAATACACAGAAAAACTGTACAAAAGAGATCTTCATGACCCAGATAATCACAATGGTGTGATCCCTCACCTAGAGCCAGACATCCTGGAATGTGAAGTCAAATGGGCCTTAGAAAGCATCACTATGAACAAAGCTCTAGTGGAGGTGATGGAATTCCAGTTGAGCTATTTCAAATCCTGAAAGATGATGCTGTTAAAGTGCTGCACTCAATATGCCAGCAAATTTGGAAAACTCAGCGGTGGCCACAGGACTGGAAAAGGTAACGTTCTCATTCCAATCCCTAAGAAAGGCAATCCCAAAGTATGCTCAAACTACCACCCAATTGCACTCATCTCACACGCTAGTAAAGTAATGCTCAAAATTCTCCAAGCCAGGCTTCAGCAATACATGAACCAAGAACTTCCAGATGTTCAAGCTGGTTTTAGAAAAGGCAGAGGAACCAGAGATCAAATTGCCAACATCCGCTGGATCATCGAAAAAGCAAGAGAGTTCCAGAAAAACATCTATTTCTGCTTTATTGATTACGCCAAAGCCTTCGACTGTGGATCACAATAAACTGTGGAAAATTCTGAAAGAGATGGGAATACCAGACCACCTGACCTGCCTCTTGAGAAACCTGTATGCAGGTCAGGAAGCAACAGTTAGAACTGGACATTGAACAAACTGGTTCCAAATAGGAAAAGGAGTACGTCAAGGCT
Source organism: Muntiacus reevesi (assembly GCF_963930625.1). Taxonomy (NCBI): domain Eukaryota; kingdom Metazoa; phylum Chordata; class Mammalia; order Artiodactyla; family Cervidae; genus Muntiacus; species Muntiacus reevesi. The sequence continues at coordinate 23,423,377 of NC_089263.1, read as the reverse complement.
GTATATTGTCACCCTGATTATTTAACTTATACGCAGAGTACATCATGAGAAATGCTGGGCTGGAAGAAGCATAAGCTGGAATCAAGATTGCCGGAAGAAATATCAGTAACCTCAGATATGCAGATGACACCACCCTTATAGCAGAGAGTGAAGAGGAACTAAAAAGTCTCTTGATGAAAGTGAAAGAGGAGAGTGAAAAAGTTGGCTTAAAGCTTAACATTCAGAAAACTAAGATCATGGCATCTGGTCCCATCACCTCATGGGAAATAGATGGGGAAACAGTGGAAACAGTGTCAGACTTTGCGGGGAGCGGCTTGAAAGAGCTGACTCTGGGAGCTGCCTTGATTGATTATCAAGGGTCCCTTCAAGGACATAGCTCTCTGTCCCGCCACCCCTCTGAATTTACTATCCAAAGTTAAACACAACACTAGTAAGCCTTGAATGCACACAAGACGCAGACAGATAGCCTTTTTACGATTACCCCTAATATAAATCAGGATGCCATTCCTGTGCTCTGGCGCCTAGTGAGAGTTCTAGTGATTGTTATCTTGAAGATGATGTACATGGGGAAGAATTTTCTTTGGGGTGCCTCCTTCTTGGTTTAAGTATAAATGAAGCTTAGAGAGATAAAGGAGCATCGTTGACTGCAGCGATCCTCTCGACCCCATCTGTCCTGTGTCTTTATTTCTTAGCCTAAAGGAACACGTCGTGTTGCTCGCTGAAATCTCCCGGCTGGTCCGGCAAGACTTTATTTTTTGGGCTCCAAAATCACTGCAGATGGTAACTGCAGCCATGAAATTAAAAGATGCTTACTCCTTGGAAGGAAAGTTATGACCAACCTAGACAGCATATTAAACAGCAGAGACCAAAACAAAAAAAAGCAGAGCATTACTTTGCCAACAAAGGTCCGTCTGGTCAAGGCTATGGTTTTTCCAGTGGTCATGTATGGATGTGAGAGTTGGACTGTGAAGAAAGCTGAGCGCCGAAAAATTGATGCTTTTGAACTGTGGTGTTGGAGAAGACTCTTGAGAGTCCCTTGGACTGCAAGGAGATCCAACCAGTCCATCCTAAAGGAGATCAGTCCTGGGTGTTCATTGGAAGGACTGATGGATGTTGAAGCTGAAACTCCAATACTTTGGCCACCTGATGCGAAGAGTTGACTCATTGGATAAGACCCTGATGCTGGGAGGGATTGGGGGCAGGAAGAGAAGGGGATGACAGAGAATGAGATGGCTGGATGGCATCACCGACTCGATGGGCATGAGTCTGAGTAAACTCCGGGAGTTGGTGATGGACAGGGAGGCCTGGTGTGCTGCGATTCATGGGGTCGCAAAGAGTTGGACACGACTGAGCGACTGAACTGAACTGACTTGAGGTCCCATTTGTTTATTTTTATTTGTCCTGATTCTAAGTGGTGAATCAAAACAGAACTTGCTGCACTTCATGTCAAAGTGAATTCTGCTTTTTTCCTTAGGAGTTCCATTGTTATCTGTCCTTTTATTTAGACCTTTTAAATCTATTTGCAGTTTATGTTTGTGTATGGTATTAGGGAGTCATTTAACTTCTTTCTCATTTTCATCCTAAGGAACCTGCCCCGTGTCCTCCACAGTGGCTGCTCCCAATTTCCATTCCCAGCATCAGTGTGAGAGGGTTCCCTGTGCGCTACACCCTCTCCAGCATTTATTGTTTGTAGTTTGTCTATGGCCACTCTCACCTGTGGGAGGTGATAACTTCAATGAGGTTTGATTTGCATTTTTCTCATATTAATGATGCTGACATCTTTTCATGTGATTTTTTTTAAACAATGTGAGTTAAACTTACTTATTGAAATTGACTTCTTGAACCCTGCCCTATATTAATAGCTTTCCAAGACTTGCCTAGAATATTTCTTTAGGGCAGGTGATTTTTTTTACTTACAGCCCCTCAGGCCTTGTGAATATTAAGTGCTCATGAGCTTTGGTTTTAAAGTCGTTGTTATGCAAAATAGCCACAGGATGGGAGCATGTCTTTATGCCCAACTCTGGTTCCTGGGGGAACCAGAGCCTTGGGCAAAGTCCTGTTCCTGGATTGGTAGTTACAGAAGAATGTTCCAGAAGAAACAGCTAAGGCTTGTATCCCATTCCTTCCTTACCCCATCCCCTGGACACATCCCAGTTCTTGCACCAGCCATCTGGGGAAGGTGCTTTCATCCATAGGTGGGGCGACCCTAAGGAAGGAGGCTGGAGGTGGGAACCCCACCATCAGGAGACAATGAGCCCACGGGGCTTTTCAGAGCTCTTTCAGCCCAGAGGCTCCACATCCTTTGGGTGCAGTAGGCGCACTTTCACTGCAGGGGGACCCTCCTGGATCTGGAGGTTGTGGGCCCGGGGAAGAAAACAGGCTCACCAGGTCCATGGGGCAGGGCTCATTGGCTGGCACATCCTCCCTGCCTCTGTCAGCCCCATGACGGTTCATCCTTGGGAAACAAGCCTGCCCAGGCTTCAGGGATGTGACATCAGCCTAGGTCACCAAGTCCTGAGGGGAATAGTCAGAATTCTCCTTTTATAATCTATATTTTGTATTGGTGTATGGGTGACTTACAATGTTGTAGGGTTGAAGGAGGAAACAGAACAGGCTCTGTCTTGAAAGCAGGACTTCATCTTGGGCCGGACTGTGGACTTTGAGCTATATGCCCAGTATCTATGGAAATGACACACCAACTGGAAAACCAGGCCCCCAGAAGGAAGAGCCCCAGGGCTCTCCATCACCTGAAAGAATACCCTAATTACCTGTGTAACCAAATAGAATCATACATTCTATTATGCTTATTGGGGTATGACCACAAGCCTGTTGATAATTGTCCACTGTTAACTACCTAGGCTTAAGGCATATGAATCACAGGTTAACTTTGATTGTATCTTTCTTTTTCTTTTGTTCAGACTAGTTTCGGGGAATTGGGGAGATGGGTTTGGGCACATGTGCTTAGAGTATGTAAGGTTTTCACAAAAACTGGTCTGGGTCCTTGGCTAAGAGGAGACTCTGCCTTGGGCCTGCTAGTGTAATAAACTGCACTCCACTATCTGCATTATTCTTCTGAGTGAGTTTGTTTCCTGGAACGTGTGGCTACGGTATTTGGTGCATTGGCCAGGAAACTCCTCACCTTGAGGAGACAAGTCCCATTTGGGACTACTCCAAGGCCTTGCAGCTTGAATCTTCTAGAAGGGGGAAGGCACCTCGCCCTTCTGGAAGGATTCTGCTTCTCAAGGCCCAGACCTTTCACGTTAGCAGGTAGTGGACAGCAGCAGGAGAACTGAGCACTCCGGTGAGGAAGAACCCACCCGGCAGGGTGGAAGAGGGGGGCCTGATCACCCCCCTGGGAGGGACTAAAAAGGGCACAGGACCCACAGGAGCCTAGAATAGGCAGGCAGCGATTGCTTGGTACATAGGTTGACGAGCATGCTAGGGCCTAAGAAAGGAATTTGTGAAGGTCATTTAGGAGGTGTGTCCATGCCATCTGGGGGAAAATTATTACCAAGTGATCGCCAGGGGATTTTTAGGAAAAGAAACTGGTCCTTGTATGCTCGTATTCTGCCCTCCCCCAGGATGTGTCCCATATGCTGTGAAATTCTTGACCAACTCGGAATTGTCAGACTAGAAGGAGGGGGATACATAAGTGAGTATGAATTGGCTTTTCCGGAGACAGCCTGGAACGTGGGATATTTAACCTATCTGTGTTTTCATCCGCACCTGATCAAGCCCACCAAGGCAGAACGGACTTTAAGGGAGAAAGTCTTGGACCACGTGGTGTTCTGGTTCGGCCATGCTGACTGGCAGGTGAAGACATGCCGATCCCCCTTCTCCCTCTGGGATCTGGCAGGATTTGGATGATGATGACCTGCCCACCCCCAACCCCATACTGGATGATGATGCGCCCGCCGCCCAGTGCTCCACCAGGACCAGAGGCCGCCTTAATGCCCGATCCAGGGCCAGGTGAAGTTCCTGCAGCAGCTGCTGCTCCTCTGCCAGCTCTCCGGAGTTGTGGAGCCACCACCTCCGCAGGCTCCAATCCCGGTGGCAGAAGCCTCTGGCCAACACTTCCAAGATCTGGCTCAGCCAAACCTCCCAAGCCATACCTGCCTCTCCCGGTGAGTACTGACTGGAAGGGGAAAGGAGACACCGGAATCAAACAGAGGCTGCTGGGTCTCAGATGGTGATTAAATGCAGCCTTTGTGTCTCAAGCCTACCCCAAAAATGTCAGATGGGGGCAGGCACCAAGTGATTCATGAATTTTTGTACATCACTGAATGCTCAGTACCTTTGTTGGGAAGAGACTTGCTGTCTAAATGTGGGGATAGAAGTGGCCTTTCCCCCCATGAAAGACCCACTCTTTGAGTGGGCTCAACCACCTATTTACTTTCTCTTGGTAACCCCTCAAGATGAATGGAGGTTGCACAATCTCCTGGAAGGGAAACCGGACGGGCTAAACAGTGTAGAGAGAGAGCTAACTCAACATATCCCCTGAGGTCTGGGCAGAAGATAATCCAACCCCCCCACCCCAGGCTTGCAAAACAAGTCCCAGTGGTAATAGAACTCAAACCCGGTACAATTACGTCAGCACCCGCCTTGGGCCTGCCAGACCTTGCTAAGCCCTTTACTCTTTATGTCACTGAAGAGGACAAGGTGGCTATGGGAGTGTTGTCCCAGACTATGGGGATGCGGGACAGACCCGTGGCTTATCTCCTGAAATGACTGGACAATGTTGCCACTTGGTGGCTGGGATGCTTACAGGCAATTGCTGTGGTTGCTTTACTGTCCTGGGAGGCAACCAAGCTGAATTTGGGCCAAGATTTGATCAAAAAAGTCCCGCATTAGGTCACCACTCTCCTGCGAGGGGACCCCCACAAATGGCTGTCGACATCAGTCATATACTGCCGCCACATTAGGTCACCACTCTCCTGCGAGGGGACCCCCACAAATGGCTGTCGACCTCAGTCATATACTGCCGAGGACATCAAAAAGAGGATACCCCCCAGGCTTGGGGAAACAGACTGGCAGATAAGACAGCTAAACAAGCAGCCGAGGGAGTGGGAGTGACAAGTGAGGTCCCTGTTAAAGTTCTTATATTGGCGGAGCTGCCTGAGCTAACGCTGGAGTCTCCAAAATACAGCGAAGCCTAAAACCAACTAGTCAAAGCGGAAGGGGCCATCAAGACTGAAAAGGGATGGTGGGAATTGCCAAGTGGCAAATTATGGTACCAGAGGAGTTGGTACTCACTCTGGTAAGCCAAACACACCAAGTGACCCACCTAGGTCATGATTAACTGGAAGAGCTAATTCGAAAATATTTCTTGGTTCCCTGTCTCTCTTCCCTATGCAGGACAGAATCTCAGAACTGCACTACCTGCTCACAGGTCAATGCTGCCTCTCGCACAGACGAAAACCTCTGGGGATTCAGCTGAAAGGCATGCTGCCCTTTAAACACCTGGAAGTGGACTTCGCTGAAATGAAACCTCACCAACACTACCATTACCTGCTGGTCATGGTATGTACATTCTCTGGATGGGTAGAAGATTGTCCTACCCGGACTGAAAGAGCATCAGAAGTAGCCTGGTGCCTGCTTAGGGAAATAGTTCCCAGATTTGGATTTCCTACCAGCATTGGATCAGACAATGGCTCGAATTTCGTAGCTAATTTAGTATAACAAGTAAGCAAAACTTTAAACATCGAATGGAAACTGCACACTGCATATAGACCTCAGAGTTCTGGGATGGTAGAACAGACCAAACGGACACTTACACTCTCCAAATGGACCATAGAGACTGACTGCTCCTGGGTGACTTGCTTCCGATGGCTCTGCTCAGACTCAGGATGACCCCACGGTCCCAAGGCTATTCTCCATATGAAATTGTGTATGGGAGGCTCCCTCTCATAATAAAACAGGTGCCAACAAATTTGCCTCAGGTAAGGAGGGGTAGGATTTTTTGCAGCAGATAGAAATGGGTAAGGTAATAAATCAGGTAACTAAATTTTTACAAGAAAGGGCGCCGTTCCCGCATGGGGAACAGATTCTGAGTTTACGCTTGGTGACCAAGTATGGGTCAAAGATTGGAAACATGATTCACTAGCCCCTCGGTGGGAGGGCCCTTATACTGTTATTCTAACTACCCCCGCCGCAGTTAAAGTTGCAGGTATCGCCCCCTTGGATCCATCATACGAAGGTGTAGAGAGCATACCACACAGACCCAGAAAACGCTGAGTGGACTGCGCAGAGAGACCCCACTGACTGTCAAGAGACCAAGATCATCCTTAAGGAGAAGGAAAAGAAGATCCCAGACAAGCCCCTTGAGGACGAAGCCACATAATCAACTCCTGCTGCTTGGTCTCATCAACATGCACATTCCTACATGGACTTCCACAATACCTCCAGCTGTTGGGTATGTTGGGTTATGCCTCTGTCTGTGATGGATGGACTTCCCTGGTGGGTGTCACCGCTCTGCCAAGGAGATTTTTAAACCACTCTGCTGTTTTCTGAGACAACAAAAAGAGACTTTCCTTTCTCTTGTCAATCCTAATCTCTCCCTGCTCTCTTGGTATAAGCCAGACCTACAGTCAATAGAGTCGGATCATGGGGTTACATATTATGTAAACACCAGTTTCATAAAAGTAACAGAAGTGGTAATTCAAATTTAAATGGTTTTGGACATGCTCACAGCTGCTCAAGGAGGGACCTGTGCTATAGTTAAGGTTGAATGTTGGGTATGTATTCCTGATTTATCTGGCAATGTATCAGCTGCTTTTGATGTCATGAAAAACCAGGTAAAAGCAATGTCAAATGAAACATTCCTTTCTGGACTTTGGTACTATCTTGGGTGAAGGGTGAAAAACTGTGTTTACCATTGTTATAGTTGCCTTGATAGTTCTGCTCTGTGGACCCTGCATTTTACAATGTATTATGAACTTTGTAACCCAAAGGTTGGTGTCATTCTCCCAAATTGGCAGTCGGAGAGCCAGGTGCAATATATACTTATGAATGATGCTCATACTATGAGTTAAGAGCATCAAGAGTGGGGAATGAAGGAACAAACAGAACAGGCTCTGTCTTAAAAGCAGGACTTCATCTTGGGCCGGACTGTGGACTTCGAGCTGTATGCCCAGTATCTATGGAAATGACATACCAACTGGAAAACCAGGCCCCCAGAAGGAAGAGCCCCAGGGCTCTCCATCACCTAAAAGAATACCCTAATTACCTGTGTAACCAAATAGAATCATACATTCTATTATGCTTATTGGTATAACCACAGCCTATTGATAATTGTCCACTGTTAACTACCTAGGCTTAAGGCACATGAATCACAGGTTAACTTTGATTGTATCTTTCTTTTTCCTTTGTTCAGACTAGTTTCGGGGAATTTGGGGAGGTGGGTTTGGGTACATATGCTTAGGGTATGTAAGGTTTTCAGAAAAACTGGTCTGGGTCCTTGGCTAAGAGGAGACTCTGCCTTGGGCCCGCCGGTGTAATAAGCTGCACTCCACTATCTGCATTATCCTTCTGAGTGAGTTTGTTTCCCGGAACACGTGGCTACAGGAGGGTGGTGTTTTTGTTTTTTAGTTTTAGGTGGACAGCAATATGACTCACTTATGCATAGGTGTGTACACATCCTTTATTGGGTTCTCTTCCCGTGTAGTTTATTACGCAAAACGACTAGATGTCCTCGTTGATTCATCTCCACCAGCTCATTTCTCACTGTCCACCACATTTCCCTTTTGGTAACTATAAGGTGCTTTGCCATGTTGTAAAGCTGTTTCTATTTTTGTAAAGAAGTTCATTTGGGTCCATTTCTAGAGTCCACCTCTGCTTCCCTGAAGTGGCCCTGGCTACCCCCAACACTTGGCAGTTGGGACAAGGAACGGGCAAACTTCTAGAGTCAAGGGACTCAATTTTGTTTGTAGGGTAAGTATATGCACTTCGATAGCTGGCTCAGCCAGTACGATGTTTTGTGTGTCCTTTTTGTGTTAAGAGCTGATGGGCTCAATTTTGGACACACAAGCTGAATGCACGGCCTGGGGCCTCATAGACACAAGCTGAGCATCGGCCTAGAGAGCTCATAGACACACAGGAGCTAAGCATCTGCTGAGAGCCCTCAGAGACATACATGAGTAGACAAGGACAAAACTGCAAACCAGCTAGACTTCAACGTAGCGTCGGCATGAAACTAAAGGAAAGAAAAGTAATTCCTAGTTTGTTCCGTGAAACCTACTTGAATTGGGATGCTATCTGAATCGTGGAACCCAAGTTGGCTTGAGTTCCAGGGCTGGATTGGGGTGGGGTCGAGACAGCTGAGCAGGGTGTCCTTCATAGGAACCCTCTTAAACCAGTAGTCTCTCGTTTGCCCTGGCTAGGGCCAGAATCCTAGTGAACCCAAATCCTCATGGCCTGACCCTCTGACTTGGAGGAACTTGGAAAATCCTCCGCACCTCAGCAGGGAGCAGTGCCCCAGGTAGGCATGAGGCTAGAGGGGAGGGGTGCAGCTTCATGGGGAAGGAGTCCTGAGATACAAGCCCTTAAGTGTTTGTTCAGGCACATTCCACCCTAGTTAATTCACAGCCCAGGAAGTAGACTTTCCCTAAGGCTCTGGTTGCAGGTGGAGCCAGAGTTGGGCATGAAGAGGTGCTGCCGCCTTGTGGACATTTCCTGAAACTACAACTTGCGCATCAGTGCTGACGGGCACCTCCAATTCAAAAGGCCTGTGGGGCAGTGAATGACAACTGCTATTGGAAAAGGTCCTGCACAGGTATTGCAGAAATGAATTCCAAACACAACCAACTTTCAATAAGCCAATTTCAGAGGTCAGTCTTCCTCACGCCCTTTAAGAAAAAGAAAATAGATAAAAAGAATCCAACGAGCCATAGGACAAGATAAGAGCTGAGAGTCATTCTAGATGCCCATGGTCACCCACGAGCTGAGCGTCAGCCTTGTGGCCTCTAGAGAGACACGAGCTGAGCATCCACCTCATAGACACACACAAGAGGAGCCTCAGTCTTGAGCCCTCTAGACAGACACGAACTGAGAGTCTTCGTACAAGACTTATAGTCAAACTCGAGCTGAGCATCTGCTTAGAGGCCTCTAGAGAGACATAAAACTGAGTGTCTGCCTGGAGGTGTCATAGACACAAGGAGCTGAAAGTCTGCCTTGAGGCCTCATAGTCACACACAAGCTGAGTGTCTACCTAGAGGCCTGTTGCCTGGAGAATTCATGGAAAGAGGATCCCAGCGGGCTTCAGCCCTTGGGGTCCCATAGAGTCAGAATAGATTCTTCAGAAGGACATAATGTTCAGCGCAGGGAGCTTATTGGACCTTGTTTAATAACCTCTCTGGCAAATAATTAAAAAAAGAACATGCAGTATGTATATGGCATAACAATAAGAACAAAACTGCAAATCAAATATAGGGCTACATTGTATCAGCATGAGATTAAAGAATGGAAAAGAGTGATGCCTATTTTATTCCCTCTGATCTCCTAGACATGTGCTGTTTGACACACCTGGACCCTGAGCAGGCTTGGGTCGCATGACTGGATTGGAGAGGGGCTGACACAGTATAGAGCCAGGCATCCTTAATTGAGCCCCCTCTTAAACCTGTACTATCTGGCTTTCCCTGGCTTGGACTAGACTCTAGTGCATCGAAAGAATGGTAGCCGGAGCCTCTGACCACGAGATCTTTTGAAAAGTCACCCGGCCTCCAGGTCCCCTGCTGCTGGGGTCCCCAGCTGAAGCCCCTCTTCTGAGTGCAGGCGTTTCAGCAGGCAGCGGTGCCCCAGGCCGGGATGAGTCTGAAAGGGAGGGGTGAAGCCTTACCGGGAAGTAGTAGTGAGGCACAAGGCACTGAGTGTGTGCTCAGGCGAGTTCCTCTCTGATTCTCAGCCCAGGGAGCCAGCTTTCCCTAAGGCTCAGTTTGCCTGAAGAGCCAGCTGGACATAAACAGTGCTGTTGCCTTTTCCTATAACTACAGCTTAAACATCTTGCTTACTGACAACTCCAGTTGACAAGTTCTATGAGGTTGCTAATGACAGCTGCCCTCAGGAAAGGTTCTGGAATAGGTATTGTAGAAAAAAATTCCAAACATAATTGACTTTTAAGAAGCCAATTGCAACAAGTACATTTCCTTCACACAACTTAAGGGAAAAAAAATTCCCAAACAGCTGCAGGACAAGATGCTCAGCCTCTCTAATTATTATAGGAGGAACGTCAATCAAAATAGCAAGAAATCAAATCACACTAGTCAGAATGGCCATTCTAAGAAGTCCACAGACAATAAATGCAGTAGACAGCTGGAAAGATGTAACCCCTGCCTCCCTGACCCGACACAGTCAGTGAGATGGACATTGGCAACAGCCACTGAAAGGAGAGTCTCTGCATGCCAGGAAGAAAAAAAAACTTTCAAAGAAGCTAATCCTGGGATCTGACATACCCACACCTGCACATATCTCTCAAAAAGACACATGCACCCCAACATTCACTTCAGCTCTACTTACAGGAGCCAAGAAACAGATCCAAGCTAATGTCCACTGACAGATTAAAGAAAAAGTGGTACATGTATACAATGGACTATTACTCAGCCTTGAAAAGCCACCACTGAGATTATGCCATCGTTCACTACAAGGATGAACCTTGGAGGATCATACACTAAGTGAAGTTAGACCGAGAAAGACAAAGAATATGTTATCCCTACAGGCAAAATTTTAAATATATGAAGGAAAATCATTTAAAACTAAAAAAAAAAAAAATCCCTGAGAATTCAAATACAAACTAACAATCCCTAAAAAGTAACAGTAAAGGGGCAGGGATAAATTCAAAGGGTCACAACTAACATATACATGGGAATCTGTAACTACACTTTGACCAGAAGTGCTTAATTGCGGGTGTAATTCACAGGTCTGGGGGTCTGTTAATGACAGCTGCCTTCAGAAAAGGTCCTGAGGAAAAAAAAAAAAAGGTCCTGGGGTGAGTATTGCAGATATAAATTCCAAACACAGCCGACTTTCAAGAAGTCAACTGCAACAGGTAAATTTTCCTCACACCCTTAAAGGAAAAAAACCCCAAATACCCAAAGGACAAGATGCACAGCATTCCTAATTATTACAGGGAGAATGGCAAAATAGCAACCAATATCACACCACACAAGTCTACAAGCAATAAATGTAGGAGCCAGCAGGTGAGGGAACCCCTGTACACGTTTGGTGGGAATGCACATTTGGCCACAGTCACTAGCAAAGACAGTCTCTGCATGTCAGAAGTTAAAGTTCCGAGAGAGTTTAAACTAAAGTCTGACATTCCCACACCTGAGCTATATCCTGAGAAAACCATCAATCAAAAAGACACATGCAGCCCAATGATCACTGCAGCATTACTTACAATAGACAAGACACAGAAACACAAAATTTCCACCCACAGCTTAAAGCTTAAACAAGATGTGGTACATATTTACCATGGACTATTACTCAGCCATAAAAAGGCACCACTGAAATTGTGACATTAGGCCAATGGTCTCCACAAGGGTGAACCTTGGAGGATCATACACTAAGTGAAATTTGCAGGACAAAGGAAGAAAATAGCAGATGAAGACCTTCTAGGCAACATAAAGAGAGATAAAGAAACTAATTACAATGCAAAAGGATCCTCTGAGAATTCAAACACAAAAAAAGAATTTAAAAAAATTTAAGTGGCCAGGATGAATTCAGAGGAGGTTGTGACTAACATATACACAGAAATCTGTTAGTCCAACATATAAACTGAAATCTGTATCTGTAATAGATACTACACAAGGATCTCATGTTCAGCAAATGGAACTTTCCTCTACCTTCTGCAATAACCATTATGGAAAAAGAATCCAAGAAAGCACAGATATGCTGTATGTATACATCATAACTGAAAAAAGAAGCTGTATACTGACAAGCACAAAACCGCAAATTAACTATATTCAAAGATGACAAAGACATGAGATTACAGAAAAGAAAAGGAAATAAAAGCAATATGTATCTCATTGCCTCTTGCCTCCCTGACATGGGCTCCAATCCCATCCCTGGAGCCTGAGGAGGCGTGGTTCCTATGGCTGGACTGAGGTGGGGTCATGACACCAGGAAGTGTGCCCTTAATTTAGACTCCTATGACACCTGTACTGTCTGGTATCCTCTGGCTGGGACCACACGCCCTAGAGCACCCAGAGAATGGTGGCATGACCCTCTGAGCTTGAAGGCCTGGGAAAAGTCTCCTGGTGCTGGGGTCTCCAATTCAAGGCCCCTTCTTGGGAGTGCAGCCTCCTAGACAGGCCCCTCACCTGGGATTGTGGCCAAGGTGGGATGAGTCTGCAGGGGAGAAGCTTAGAAGTAGTGAGACACAAGCCCTTGAATGTTTGCTCAGGCACATTCCACTCTAATTCATAGCCCAAGAGGCCGGCGCTCCTTAAGGTTCTGGTTGCAGGAGGACCAGAGTTGGGCATGAAGAAGTGTTGCCTCTTGTGAACATTTCCTGTAACTACAACTTGTACACCTGTGCTTACTGGTACCTCCATTCACAAGGCCTATGGGGCTGCTGACAGCTGCCCTCAAGAAAGGACCTGGGGAGGGTATTGCAGAAATGGATTCCAAGCACAACCGACTCAAGGAGCCAATTGCAATGGGTGAATTCACTCAAATCCTTTATGGAAAATTTTTAAAATGTCACTGGACAAGACACTCAGCATCCCTAATTATTACAGGAGGAAAGACAATCAAAACGATAACACAAAACCAAATCCCACCAGTCAGAATGGACATCCACAAAAGTCTACAAACAGTAAATGTGGCAGAGGACCAGGAGCTGATTGAACCCCAATACAAGGTTGGTGGGAATGGACATTGCCAACAACCCCTAGAAAAGACAGCCTCCACATGCCAGAATATAAACATTTCAAGAGAGCTAATTGTAGTGTCTGACATCCACACCTGGACCTATATCCCCAGAAATCCATCATTCAAAAAGACACATGTCCCCCAGTATTCACTGTTGTACTACTTATAATAGTCAAGATACAGAACAACACAATATCCTCTAACAGATTAAAGCTTAAAGACAATGTGATAAATAAAAACATTGAACTATTAGCCATGAAAAAGCAGCACTGAAATTATGAAATTATGCCACTGGTGGCCACAAGGATGGACATTGGAGGGTCATACACTAAGTGTATTCAGGAGGCAGAGGAAGAAAATAGCATATGATGTTCTTTCCAGTCAAAAAGAGATACAAAGAAACTAATTTGCAGCACAGAAAGAAAATCTGAAAATTCAAACACAAGGAATTCCAAAGAAAAGAAACAATAAAGGGCCAAGGATTAATTAGGAATTGGGGACTACCTATACACAAAAACCTGTGTCTCAAACATATACACAGAAATCTGTATCTGTAATAGATAATCCACAAGGATTATCTCCTTCCTCCCTTGCTTCCACATGTACACAGAAAACTGTATGTCTAACATACACACAAATCCGTATGTCTAACATATACATAGAAATATGTATCCCTAAAAGATAATACAAAGGATTATCTGCTTTCTCCTTCCCTCCACATATATAAAAAATCTGTATCTCTAATAGATACTTAGAGCTTCCCTGGTGGCCAAAGGGTTAATAATGTGGGAGCCTGCAACCAACACCTGGGTCCAAAAGATCCCCAGGAGAAGGGAATGGCTATCCACTCCAGTATTCATGCCTGGAGAATCCATGGAAAGGGAAACCCAGAGGGTTACAGTCCTTGGTGTCACATCCAGTCAGAACAGATATTTCAGAAGGACATAATGTTCAACACAGTGAACTTACTCAACCTTGTTCAATAATCTTTATAGCAAAAAAGTTGAAAAAAGAACAGATATGCTGTATGTATGTGTCATAACTGAATCAGGAGCCTGTACACTGACCACAAGCACAAAACTGCAAAACAAATACAGGTTAACACTGTATCGGCATGAGATTAAAGAGAAGAGAAGACTATTGCCTATTTTACCCCCTCTGATCTCTCTGACTTAAGCAGCTTTCCAGTCCCTGGAACCTGACCAGGCTTGGGTCCCATGACTGGACTGGAGAGGAGGTGAGACAGTTGGGGCAGGTGCCCTTAATTGAGCCCCTCTTAAACCTGACTAGTTGATGGTGAAAGGTTGTTGTTGACCCACGAAAAGACGCCGGGATTCTTGGCCTCCGGAGGAGAAGAATTCAATCCAAGGCCAGAGACGAGGCTTGGTTGCTCAGAGCTTTTGTGTAATAAAGTTATATTAAAGTATAAAGAAGATAGAGAAAGCTTCTGACATAGGCATCAGAAGGGGGCAGAAAGAGTACCCCCCTGCTAGTCTTCAGCTGGATGTTATATAGTTATTAGCAGTCTGTTAATGAAAGAAAGGAATGTCTTAAAACTCAGAATGGCACCAGGCCCCTCATCCATAAGATGTATTTTGGAATAATCTTGGCACCAAACAATTCATTCCGGGCCATAAAATGGTTGACTTGAATCTTTTAGAAGGGCAGATTACCATACAAATAGTTTTGTTTACATAGATTAGGGAATGGCAGACCGACTTGAAGACAGAGTCTGGGGTAAATGCATAGTACATTAACATAGCTTAAGACAAACATTTCCATAAGAAAAATGCATTGGTTAACTCAAGGTTTGAGAATAGTTAACTTCAGGTGAAACCAGGTGTCACTATGGAAACAAAGTATTTTAAGAGAAATCTTTTAAATTTGTATAGAGAAGGAAAAAAATATTGCTAGTTTTTTCCTCCTGCCGCTTAAGAGAGATAAAAATGGCTGACACTTGCAGCCTATTTCCTCTGTTTGGAGACCCGTGGCCTTCCTGCCTGTTACCCTCTCAGTGGTTTGCCCTGGCTGGCCCCATAGATCCTAGTGCACCCAAAGGATGGTGGACTGATGCTCTGGCCACGAGGACCTTGGAACTCACCTAACCTCCAGGTCTCTTGTTGCTAAGGTCCCCAGCTGAAACCTCTTTCTGAAAGTGCAGCCTCCTTGGTGTCTCAGCAGAGAGCGCTGTCCCAGGCTGGGATTAAGGGCACCCACCCTGACTGTCTCACCCCCTCTCCAGTCCAGTCATGGGACCCAAGCCTGGTCAGATTCCAGGGATTGGAAAGCAGCCTAAATCAGGGAGATCGGAGAAGATAAAATAGGCAATAGTCTTCTCTTCTCTTTAATCTCATGCCGATACAATGTTGACCTATATTTGTTTTGCAGTTTTGTGCTTGTGGTCAGTGTACAGGCTCCTGACTCAGTTATGACATACATACAGCATATCTGTTCTTTTTTCAGTTTTTTGCCATAACGATTATTGAACAAAGTTGAGTAAACTCCCTGTGTTGAAAGGGAGGGGTGAAGACTTAAGGGGAAGAAGTAGTGAGACACGAGGTCCTGGGAGTTTGCTCAGGCACACTGCACTCTAATTCACAACCCTGGAAGCCAGCTTTCCCAAAGGCTCAGTTTGCCTGAAGAACCAGATTTGCTCATAGAACAGCGCTGCCCCCTTGTGGCCATTTTCTGTAATAACATCATGAAGAGCTGCGCTGCTGGACATTTAATATTCATGAGGATCTAGGGGCTGTAAAAAAATAAAACACATGCTCTCAAGAAGTGCCCTGGGGTAGTCATGGACAAAGAATTCAAAACAAGGCAGATATTAAAGAAGCCAATTTCAAAATGTAAGCTTGCCTCACCGTAAAAAAAAAAAATCACATGAAATAATGTGAACATCACTAAACATTAGAGAAGTGCAAATCTAAACTACAGCAAGGAATCACATTACACTGGTCAGAATGGTCATTACCAAAGAATCAGTGCTGGAGAGGATGTGCAGACAAGGGAACTCTCCTCTGCTGATGTTTGGGATGGAAATTGTAACAGACACAATGGAGGACACAGTGAGGATTCCTTCAGGCATGAAAATGAGAATGAAATCAGAAAACTTCCTAACACCATACACAAAATAAACTCCAAATTGTATAAATATCTAAAGGTAATGATGGATACTATGAAATTCTTGAGAAAAAATATAAACAGGACATGATTTGACATAAAATGCAGCAAGTTTGTTGTGTACTTACCTCTCAGAATAATGAAAAATAAACCACAAATCAGAAAATGGGGCCTCATTAAACTTAAAATGATTTGCCTACCAAAGGAAACCCTAACTGTGAGACAATCTCAACCCTCAGAATAGGGAGAAAGATTTGCAATGAAGATACCTACAGGGAATTCACCTCCAAAACATACAAGCAGCTCGTACAACATAATATCAAAAATAAATATAATCCAAGAACAAAATGGACCAAGGCTGAAATGGGTATTTCTCCAAGGAAGGCCTACAGATTGCAGTTAGGCACAAGAAAAGATGCTCAGCATCGCTAACTATCAGAAAGACGCAAATCAAAAGTCCAGTGAGCTAAGCACTCACATTGGTCAGAATGGCCACTTCAAAACATCTTAAAGAATAAATGCTAGGACTTCCCTGGTGGTGTAGTGGTTAAGAATCAGCCTGCAAATGCAGGAGACATGGGTTCCATCCCTGTTCTGGGAAGATTCCACATATGTGGGACAACTAAGCCCATGGGCCAAAACTGTTGAGCCTGTGCTTTTGAACTACAACTATTGAGCCCTCGCGATGCAACTCCTGAAGCCTGGTGCTCTAGAGCCCAAATTCTGCAACCAGAAGGTCCCACAATGAGAAGCTGTACCATGAAACTAGAGAGTAGCCCCCACTTGCTGCAGATAGAGAAAGCCTACACTCAGCAACCAAGACTCAGTACAACCAAAGATAAATGAATAAATAAAATTATTTTAAAAAGAATAAATGCTAAAGAGTGTGTGGAGACAAGGGAACCCTCCTGCACTGTTGATTGCAATGTACATTGGTTCATCCAGTAGGGAGAACACATGGAGGTTTATTTAAAAAATAACATAGAAGTACTTCAGGACTCAGCAATCCAATGTCTGGGCATAAATCTGGAGAAAATAAAAAATTTTAAAGATACAGAAACCCCAGGAATTTCAGCTCCACAAAGGATAATAGCCAAGCCTGGGAAGCAAGCTAATTGATGAAATTACACAGAAATGAATACACGATTGGGTACATATACACAATGCAATATTTCTCAACCATAAAGAAATAGGAAATAATTCCAAGTCCCGCCACAGAAAAGAAAGTCAAGGTGATCATTCCAAGTGAAGGAAGCGAGACAGGGACGGACAAGTACCATATGATACCACTCTAGATGTAATCTAAAAATGGATGCAAATGAACTTCTTTACAAAAGAGAAACAGGTACACAGACTTAGAAAAGAAACTTATGGTTACCAAAAAAGGTATGTGGAGGTGGGGTGGGTCAGGGAATAATTAGCTAATGTTGTTTAGTCAATCGTGTCTGACTCTGTGACCCCATGGACTGTAGCCCTTCAGGCTCCTCTGTTCATGGGATTTCCCAGGCAAGAATACTGGAGTGGGTTGCCATTTCCTCCACCAGGGGATCTTCCTGACCCAGGGATTGAACCCATGTCTCCTGCAACTTTCTTGCACTGCAGGTGGATTCTTTTATCAGTGAGCCAGCAGGAAAGTCATAAAACAGGTGATGAAGGGCTCTAAATAGTCTCAAGTCTAACAGGGCTTTAAATGACACCTGACCTCAAGAAATGTCCTGGGAAAAATCATTGTAAAAGAATTACAAACAGGGCCAAGTTTCAAGACATAAATTGTATTCACAAGGTATAAAATAATAAAAGCACATGGGAAGATACTCCACATCAATAATTATTAAATTAATGCCAATCAAAACTTCAATAAGCTATCACCTTACTCTAGTCACAATGGCCATCACTGAAAAGATCTACAAAGATTAAATACTGTAGAGAACATACAAAAAATGGAATCTTCCTACAGTCTTGGTGGGAATGTAACTGGTGAAGCCACGATGGAAAGCAGCATGGGTGTTCCTTGAAACGTTAAACAGAGGTATCATATGATCCTGCAATCCCATTCCTGGGCTTAGATCCAAAGAAAATCATCATTCAAAATGACACGTGTACCTCGATTTTCAGGGCGGCGCTGTTTATAATAGCCAAGACATAAAAATCCACCAAAATGTCCATTGACACAAATATGAAGACTACATCATCGATCTATACACTAAAATACTACTCAGCCACAAAACAGAATGAAATAATCATATTGGCAGCAGCATGGATGAACTAAGAAATTATAATTCTATGTGAGGTAAGTCAGAGACAAACAGACAAACATCCTAAGATATCACATACAGGTGGGATCGATAAAGTCACACCAATGAACTAATGTACATAACAGAAACAGCCTGAGAAAACCAAATTCTGATTATCAAAAAAAAAAAATTTAGAAGGGATAAATTAAGGGTTTGGGATGAAAATATACACATGAATAAATATCAAGTTGATAATGAAAAAGGACCTACTGAATAGAACATGGAAGTCTCCTGAACAAACTGTAATAACCTATATGAGAAAAAAACATAAAAACAATATATATACATCCATGTATAATTGAATCAGGTTCATGTACACCTAAAACTAAACATCAGAAATCAACTCTACCCCAATGTAAAATAACAATTCAGTTACAAACTAGACCTGAGCTCGGGCTAGGGGAAAGCACACAGTCATGACCCTATGAATTGGATATGTGATAGGCTATGATATTAATATGACACCACCAAGGTTTTCACTCAAAACACAGAGCAGCAACACACCCAAAGGTGCCTGACCTCATGTGAACGTGACAAGGTGAAAAGAAGGAAAAGGCCCACAGGTTAATCAGGGCAACGCCCTCAATTCAGATGCTGGGAATCTCCAAGGAGACAGGACACACTGCAGGTGAAGAGCAGATATGTGGTCTCTGTGTACACAGGATCCTGACCCACGTGGATGGGGTGAGACCCGCACAATCCCCAGACCCTGTACCTGGGATCCCGTGACCCTTGGTTAGGATACCATGTCTCTGCTGTTTGGATCCCTAAGATGGAAACAAGTGGGTTCTTGTAAACTCCTGGCATGGTAGAAAGAAATGTAGGGTCGGCCCCTCTCCCAACACTTGTCCTGAGAAGTCCTCATCTCCTCCCTTTGGGTCTGTGTGATATTAACAGTTTCTACAGCTGTCATGATAATGTTGAACACACTACCTTGGTTCTGGCAGGCTTGGTCCTTTCTTGTTCTACTGAGGTGTTGAGAAAACACACCAGGCGCAGGGCTGGGAGACGAGGGGCAGGTCTGGTCTCTGCTGAGGAGGGACAGTTGACTGGAAGGAAATCACAGCAGCAACCTCACCTGCTGCCCTTTGGCTTTTTGCCTGATCCGCGTGCCCTGCAATCAATTCACCAGGTGAACCTGCCTCCCTTCCCACCACGCTCATGCTGGTGAATTGGAGTAATTACCAGGTAGACACCTGAGGAGTCTCCAGGAGCCCCAGGGAGGGTGAACCTCAAGAGGGCAAGAAGAAAACAGGCACAGGTCTGTATAAAGTGAACACCATAAAGCATTAATTCCTAAACACAAGTGAAGCGCTCATGTATTCTTCCTTTTCTCTTAGCTTTGTACGTATGGTCTCCCCACACACATGATCCTGACCCATGCAGATGGGGTGAGACTCACAGCCCCCTAACCCCCTACCTGGGGTCACATGTTCCCTTGTGACCCCATGCTGTGGTCGGTGGACCCCCAATGTGTAAACAAGCCTGGTCCCTGGGACCTCTAGGACCCTAGAAAGAAGTGTAGAGTCCATCTCCTCTCCCCACGATTGTCCCTGAGAAGTCAGGGCCCTCCTGTTTTCACCGTGGTTCTGTGTGATTTTTTTGCTGGTTTGAAAGCTCATGCTAGAGGTAAACACACTACCTTGCTTCTGGCAGGCTCTGTGTTTCTCGTCCTGCTGAGGTGCTGAGAAAACAGGAGAGCTGGTCTGGAAGACGAGGGGCAGCTCTGTTCTCTGCGAAGGAGAGAGTCGATGGGAAGGAGACCAGAGCAGCAACCTCACCTGCTGCCCACTGACTTTATGCCCGATCCCTGTGCCCTGGAACCAATTCACCAGGTGAACCTGCCTCCCTATTAAACCTGAATATGCTGGAAAATTGGAATAACTATTAGCTAGCGCACCTGAGGAGTCTCAAGGACCCCAGGGAAGGTGAACCTGGCAGGGAGAAAGACTACGAACCCTACCACAACACTGACCCCTGGGAGGAACATGAAACCCCACTCAGAGAACAGCACGATTACTCAGAGAAGCCCACCTCAGCCCCAGACCCCTGAGCCCTGACATTCAGACGCAGGTACGGAGTTTTCCAGGACAGAGGCCAGGCCGGGTCTCTACCCAGGTCTCCATGTCCTAGTGCACAGAGTACAAGGTCAGGTCTAAATGTTCTCATTGCAGAAAGCACGTGGTCTCGTCTAAACAGCATCAGTGTGGACAGGACTTAGGTCTAAATCTACCATGTAGACAGAACTTGGTCAGGTTCAGACTAGTTTAAGGCTGGTTTCTCAGGAGGCACAGGTCACACACATGCAGAGGGTCTCACTATTGGACAGGGGGCTCACTCTCCTGTGGGAACTAGGATATACATTTCTTGAAGAAATCATTGCTGGGCCCCACACTTCACCCACATCAGGAAACTGAAAGGATCTGTGTCATTAAATATTTCAACAGGCAAAACAACAATGTTACCAATTTCTCTGGCCACATGATGGTCAGCATCCAAGGGAGATTCAGAAGCTGCTCAGAGTGCAGCCCAGTGTCCTGTGAAGACAGACAGGAAGTGACCTGATTCCAGCATCCCAGCCTTCCAGCAGGAGGGGACCACAGTGGAAATCTTCTGGAAAAATACATTCTTTATTAGTATAAAAATATACTTTTGAAATTGTATACTATACTAGTTATTATACTAGTTATTATTTGCAAATCTAAAATATTCTTAAAAGCTTGGCACCCTGATATTTGTGGTTTCCATTGTTTCCTTTGGTTCAGATTTTCTAGGTAGAAGCAAGCCATCATTTCAAAATACTTTCGTCTAATTCTGTTATTTGCTATTATATGAATGAAGAGTCACACTTAAAAGTAAAATAAAATTCCTGCCAACAATTAGTGACTCAAAGAACACATGAGCTGCAGGTACTTTTTCTTCCAACAGTTGCATTTTTCTCCATGAAGAAAACAGAAAACA
This sequence comes from Muntiacus reevesi, assembly GCF_963930625.1. Lineage (NCBI taxonomy): Eukaryota > Metazoa > Chordata > Mammalia > Artiodactyla > Cervidae > Muntiacus > Muntiacus reevesi. The sequence continues at coordinate 23,402,135 of NC_089263.1, read as the reverse complement.
TAGGTCCCCTGGTTTTTTGCTTCTCTGTTCAAACTGAGCTAGATTGAAATGGATATTCATATCAACAGGTAACATTTTTGAGGTTTGAAATGTCATACCAGGGAAACAGGACCTGGAGAAAAGGAATACTCCTAAGCTGCTGGAGGGAAAAAACATCCTAAAAATAAAGCTAAAATTCAAATTGGACTTAATTATGACAGTATGTAGTTACATAGTGTGTGAACCAAGAGTCTACATATAGCAGGCAATATCTGAAGACAAATTTGATATCTCAGATGTGAGGGTAAAGGTTTCCTGTCAGATATGCAACTGGTATCAACAAATTCTTTTAGAGTATTGCATGTATCTTTTCAAATTAAAGCTTTGTCTGGATGTATGCCTTGGAGTAGGATTGCTGGATCATATGGTGATTGCAGCCATGAAATTAAAAGACACTTGCTCCTTGGAAGAAAAGTTATGATAAACCTAGACAGCATATTAAAAAGCAGAGACATTACTTTGCTGGCAATGGTCCATCTGTTTACTCAAAGCTATGGTTTTTGCAGTAGTTCTGTATGGATGTGAGAGTTGGACTGTGAAGAAAGCTGAGCGCTGAAGAATTGATGCTTTTGAACTGTGGTGTTGGAGAAAACTCTTGAGAGTCCCTTGGACTGCAAGGAGATCCAGCCAGTCAATCCTAAAGAAGATCAGTCCTGAATATATATTGGAAGGACTGATGCTGAAGCTGAAACTCCAAAACTTTGGCCACCTGATGCGAAGAACTGACTCATTGGAAAAGGTCCTGATGCTGGGAAAGATTGAGGGCAAAGAGAAAGGGACAACAGAGGATGAGATGGTTGGATGGCATCACCAACTCAATGGACATGAGTTTGAGCAAGTTCCAGGAGTTGGTGGTGAACAGGGAAGCCTGGCATGCTACAGTGCATGGGGTCACAGAGTTGGACACAATTGAGAGACTAACACACGTGCATCTTTGAGTAGTTTTAGAGACCTGCATGCTCCCTATAAAGGGAAGGTTTGTGTTGGGACCAAGCTCTGCTTCCCAATAAAAGCTGTCCCTTGAGCACATTCAGTCACTGCCCAGGGGGCGCATGGTGAGACCACCGTGTCAGCTGACATTTCCCACATCTCAGGCCTCAGACTGACCATTCCATTTGCGGTGTAACAGTTTTCCCTGGTGATACAGCTTGACCTCTTTCTGTATGACTAGGTAAGTTGTTAATGACATTTTAGGATTTTGTAGGATTAACAGACCTCTAATAGCAAAATATATGTTTTAAAGTTACACCAGGACACGGGGTTACACCATGAGCCTAAGGGAGTTTCTCATCAAAATTAGTTTCTTGATGGAATCTCTATTTTTAAAAATCTCCCATCTTTATTTTGCCATTTTTTAAAAATTGTTTTGTGCAGATAGCCATCAACAATTCTTTTTTGAGTTGAAGTACAGCTTATTTACAATGCTATATTAGTTTTGGGTGTACAACAGAGTGAATCACTTTTTATGGATTATACTCCATTTAAAATTATTACAAATAGAGTCTATATTTCCTTGTGCTGTAGAATATATCCCTGTAGCTTATTGACTTTATACCTAGCAGTTTCAGTCTCTGTCCCCTACACCTGTCTTGCCCCTCCCACCTCCCTCTTCCCACTGGCAACCACTAGTTCTCTTTATCTGAGAATCTGTTTCTGTTTCATGGATAAGTTCATTGGTGTCATGTCTTAGATTTCACATAGAAGTGATAACACATGGTATTTCTCTTTGTCTTTCTGACATACATCACTTTCTATGATAATACCTAGGGTTATATTGCTGAAAACCCATTATTTTAATCTTTTTTATAGCTGAGTAGTATTCAGTATGTATCTCACATATAAAAACCTAGGTGTATATATTTCATATATGAGAACCTAGGAAAACTAGGTATATATTTCCTATATGAAAATATAAGTATATATATATTTGAAGAGTGGCATCCTTTGCTATTGTTCTTTAACCAAAAGACAAAATTTTACTATAACTTATAATGATACTAATTCTTACAACTTAGGCTTAGTAATATTTGTTTCACTGGGATTTCTATGGCAATAGTTCTCAAACTTTGGTGTGCTTCAGAACCACCTGGAGGGTTTATGAACCCAAATTGTCAGATTGCAGTTCCAGAGCTTCTGGTTTAGTAGATTTGCAAATACCAGTCTGAGGACCATAGTGAAAATCACTGTGTTTTTTGAGTAATGCTTTTAGAGACCGAAGATAACCCTTCTAATTCAAGTATACTGTCTACATCTGAATACATACTGAAGTCTTAATTTGAAACTAGAATATTGCTAAATGATTTCCATTTATAGGACACTACAAACTGAAATCAATATGTAGGCACCAAAAATAATGAAAATAAAATGTATTGTCAAAGAACATTGAAAGAGGAACTTAAGTTTAAAAAAAATTATCTAACTCTATGGCTGATTCGTGTCAATGTATGACAAAACCCACTGAAATGTTGTGAAGTAATTGGCCTCCAACTAATAAAATTAAAAAAAAAAATTATCCTGTAATTAGATTCATTTGACTGGATAATTCTTTGTAAAAAAAAATTAAGAGGAAAACTACTTTATGTGATTTTTAAAAATTCTCATCAAAATTAGTTTCCTAATGGAATCTTCTATTTTTAAAAGTCTCCCACCTTTATTTTGCTGAGTAATATTCTATATATATTTCATGTATGAAAATAGAGGTATATGTCTTTTATATGACAATATAGGTACATATCTCATATATGAAAATAGAGGTATATATTTTTATACCATAAAATTTAAAACTTTCATAAAATTTAAAACTCATAAATTAAACATTTTCAAACAATTAAAGCTTTTCATTTCATGGCTCAAAACAAACTGGAAAATTCTTAAAGAGATGGTAATACTAGACCACCTTAACCTGCCTCCTGAGAACCCTGTATACAAGTCAAGTAGCAACAGTTAGAACCGAACATGGAACAATGGACTGGTTCCAAATGGGAAAGGAGTACGTCAAGGCTGTATATTGTCACACTGCTTATTTAACTTACATGCAGTGTTTCTGTTGTCCAGTCACCCAGTCTTGTCTATTTGCAACCCCATGGACTGCAGCACACCAGGCCTCCCTGTCCCTCACCATCTCCCAGAGTTTGCCCAAGTTCATGTTCATTGCATCAGTGATGCCATCCAGCCGTCTCATCCTCTGATGCCCTCTTCTCCTTCTACCCTCAATCTTTCCCAGCATTAGGGACTTTTCCAATGAGTTGTCTGTTTGCATCAAATAACCAAAATCCTGGAGCTTCAGCATCAGTCCTTCCAGTGAATATTCAGGGTTGCTCTCCTTTAAAATTGACTTGCTTGATCTCCTTGCTGTCTATGGGACTTTCAAGAGTCTTCTTTAACACCACAGTTCAAAGGCATCAATTCTTTGGCATTCTGCCTTCTTTACAGTCCAGCTCTCACAACCGTATGTGACCACTGGGAAGACCATAGCCTTGACTGTACGAACCTTTGTCGGCAGAGTTAATGTCTCTACTTTTCAACACACACTGTCTAGGTTAGTCATCATTTTCCTGCCAAAACAATCATCTTCTGATTTCATGGCTGTAGTCAGTGTCCACAGTGATTTTGGAGCCCAAGAAATGGAAATCTGTCACTACTTCCACATTTTCCCTTCTATTTGCCATGCAGTAATGGGGTCGGAAGCCATGGTCTTAGTTTTGTTAATATTTAGTCTTAAGCCGACTCTTTCACTCTCCTCCTTCACTCTGATCAAGAAACTCTGGGTCTTCTTCACATTCTGTCATTAGAGTGGTATCATCCACATATCTGTGGTTGTTGATGTTTCTCCTGCCTATCTCGATGCCAGCAGTGAGTTCATTCAGCCCAGCTTTTCTCATGATGTGCTCAGAGTATAAGTTAAGCAAACATGGTGACAGCAGACGGCACTGTCATGCTCAACATCTCTAATTATTACAGGTAAGATGGTCTGGTACTCCCATCTCTTTAAGAGTTTCCCACAGTTTGTCATGATCCACACAAAGACTTTAACATAGTTGATGAAACAGAGATAGATGTTTTCCTGAAATTCCCTTGCTTTCTCTACAATCCAGCAAATGTTGGCAATTTGATCTTTAGTTTCTCTTCCGTTTCTAAACCCAACTTGTACCTCTAGAAAGTTCTTGGATCGAATAATGCTGAAGTCTAGCAAGCAAGATTTTTTTTCATTTATTTTTATTAGTTGGAGGTTAATTACTTTACAATATTGTAGTGGTTTTTGCCATACATTGACATGAATCAGCCATGGATTTACATGTGTTCCCCATCCTGATCCCCCCTCCCGCCTCCCTCCCCATCCCATCCCTCTGGGTCATCCCAGTGCACCAGCCCTGAGCACTTGTCTCATGCATCCAACCTGGACTGGAGATCTGTTTCACACTTGATAATGTACATGTTTCAATGCTATTCTCTCAGATCATCCCACCCTCGCCTTCTCCCAGAGTCCAAAAGTCTGTTCTATACATCTGTGTCTCTTTTTCTGTCTTGCATATAGGGTTATCGTTACCATCTTTCTAAATTCCATATATATGCATTAGTATACTGTATTGGTGTTTATCTTTCTGGCTTACTTCACTGTGTATAGTGGGCTCCAGTTTCATCCATCTCATTAGAACTGGTTCAAATGTATTCTTTTTAATGACTGAGTAATATTCCATGGTGTATATGTACCACAGCTTTCTTACCCATTTATTTGCTGATGGGCATCTAGGTTGCTTCCATGTCCTGGCTATTATAAACAGTGCTGTGATGAACATTGGGGTACATGTGTCTCTTTCAGTTCTGGTTTCCTCGGTGTGTATGCCCAGGAGTGGGATTGCTGGGTTATATGGCAGTTCTATTTAGCATGCATGATCTTACTAGCATGGGAGATGAGTGCAATTGTCCAATGGTTAGCACATTTTTTGGTACTACCCTTGGGAAATTGGATGTGGATTGACCTTTTTCAGTCCTATGGCCACTGCTAGATCTTCCAGACTTGCCGACATAATGAATGCAAAACCTTGATAGCATCATCCTTTAGAGATTTGAATAATTCTGAAGAATTTCATTGCATCCACTAGCTTTATCAACACCAGTGCTTCTTAAGGCTTACTTGACTTCCCACTCCAGAATGTCTGGCTCTGGATGACTAACCACACCATTGTAGTAATCCAGTTCATTAAGATCTTTTTTATACAATTCTGTGTATTCTTTCCATCTCTCCTTGATCTCTTCAGTGTTTACTAGGTCTACTACCACCATTTTTATCCTTTATTGTGCCCATCTTTGGGCGGAATACTCCCTGATGTTTCCAATTTTCCTGAAGAGATCTCTAGTCTTTTCCTGTTAGTTTTTTTTTCTTCATTTAAGCACTGTTCATTGAAGAAGGCCTTCTTGTCTCTCCTAGCTGCTCTTTGGAACTTTGCATTTAATTGGATGTTCCTTTCCCCCTCTCCCTTGCTTTTCACTTCTCTTTGTTCTCCTGCTATTTGTAAAGCCTTCTCGGATAACCACTTTGCCTTCTTGCTTTTCTTTTTCTCTGGGATGGTTTTGTCTGTCACCTCCTGTACAATATTACAGACCTTTGTCCGTAGTTTTTCAGGCACACTCCTAACTAGACCTAGTCCCTTGAATCTATTCATTACCTCTACTGTGAATCCATATGGGATTTGATTTCAGTCATTCCTGGCTGGCCTAGTGTTTTTCCCAGGTTTTCTTTAGTTTAAGCCTGAATTTTGCTGTGAGAATCTGATGATCTGAGCCACAGTCACCCCCAGGTCTTGTTTTTGCTGACTGTATACAGCTTCTCCATCTTCAGCTACAAAGAATGTAATCAATTTGATTTCAGTAATGACCATTTGGTGAGGTCCATATGTAAAGTCATCTCTTGTGTTGTTGAAAAAGGGTCAACAATATGAAGGATACCCTTCATGGATCACTGCCTTGTCATGGCAAAGGGGCTTGCACAACTCAATGAAGCTATGAGCCATGCCATGCAGGGCCACCCAAGATGGATGGGTCATAGCAGAGAGTTCTGACAAAACATGATCCACCAGAGGAGGGAATGGCAAACCATCCCAGTATACTTGCCGTGAGGACCTCATGAACTATATAAAAGGCCATATGCAGAGTATATAGTGCTAAATGCCTGGCTAAATGAATCATAAGCTGGAACCAAGATTGCTGGGAGAAATATTAATGACCTCAGATATGCAGATGATACCACTCTAATGGCAGAAAGCAAAGAAGAACTGGAGAGCCTCTGATAAGTGTGGGAGAGGAGAGTGAAAAACTGGCTTAAAACAACTTAGAATTATGGCATCCAGTCCTATCACATTATGGCAAATAGATGGGGAAAAAATGCAAGTAGTGGCAGATTTTCTTTTTGTGGGCTCCAAAATCTCTGGGCTTCAAATTATTTCATGGTGACTGAAGCATGAAATTAAAAGACATTTGCTGCTTTGAAGAAAAGCTATGACAAACCCAGACAGCATATTAAAAAGCAGAGACATCACTTTGCTGACAAAGGTCTGTGTAGTCAAAGCTATAATTTTTGCAGTAGTCATGTGTGGATGTGAGAGTTGGTCCATAAAGAAGGGTGAGCACCAAAGAACTGCTTTTGAACCATGGTGCTAGAGAAAACTTGAGAGTTCCTTGGACAGCAAGGAGATTAAACCAGTCAATCCTAAAGGAAATCAACCCTGAATATTCATTGGAAGGACTGATGCTGAATCTGAAACTCCAGTGCTTTGCCCACCTCATGAGAAGAGCCCCCTCATTTGAAAAGACTCTGATGCTAGGAAAGATTGAGGGCAGGAGGAGAAGTGGGCAACAGAGGATGAGATGGTTGGATGGCATCACTGACTCAATGGACATGAGTTTGATCAAACTCCTGGAAAGAGTGAAGGACAGAGAAGATTTGTGTGCTGCAGTCCATGGGTCACAAAAAGTTGGACACAACTTAGAATCTGAACAACAACAACAAAGAATTATTATTATTATTTTTTAACAACAAAGAATTAAAAACATTCACAAAATGAAAACATTTAATAAAATGAGAAATTTCTGAAAATTTAAAACTTCATGAAATTAAAAACTACTTACCAAATTAAAAACTTCCTCATAGTATTAAAATTATAAAATTATTTATAAAATTAAAAATTTCTACTCCATGAAATTTACCTTATCCAGAAAACCAAAAGATGAATCACAGACTGGAAGAAGTCATTTCTAAAACACATATCAAATAAAGGATCTGTACTCAAATTAGACCAAACATCTCCATTTACATTTGGTAAAGACTGAAAAACACACTTCACCAAGAATATAAAGAGATACGTACACAGATATTTTTTGAAGTGAGAGAGAGAGAGGTCACTCAGTCATGTCTGACTCTTTGTGACCACATGGACTGTAACCTACCAGGCTCCTCCATCCATGGGATTTTCCAGGCAAGAGTACTGGAGTGGGTTGCCATTTTCCCAACCCAGAGATTGAACCCAGGTCTCCCTCATTGCAGGCAGACACTTTACCATCTGAGCCACCAGGGAAGCCTTAGATATTTTTTATCAGGATATAATTTTTTATATCTCTGTGTAGATGTTAACATCTCTAGGTAGCTATTTATATATCTCAGTAGATGTAAATAGATATTCCATAAAATTAAAACTTCCATAAAAATAATAACTTTTACAAACTGAATAACTGGCATAAATTGAATAACTTCCATAAAATTAATAACTTTCATATAGTTAATAACATTCATATCACTCACTTCCATACCATTATTCTCTTTCATATGACTAAAAACTTCCTCAGAAAATTAAAACTTATAAAATTATTTATAAAATTGAAGTCTTTTTTTTTTCATTTATTTTTATTAGTTGGAGGCTAATTACTTTACAATATTGTAGTGATTTTTGCCATACATTGACATGAATCAGCCATGGATTTACATGTGTTCCCCATCCTGACCCCCCCTCCCACCTCCCTCCCCATCCCATCCCTCTGGGTCTTCCCAGTGCACCAGCCCTGAGCACTTGTCTCATGCATCCAACCTGGGCTGGTGATCTGTTTTACCTTGATAGTATACTTGTTTCAATGCTATTCTCTCAGAACATCCCACCCTCGCCTTCTCCCACAGAGTCCAAAAGTTTGTTCTGTACATCTGTGTCTCTTTTTCTGTTTTGCATATAGGGTTATCATTACCATCTTTTAAAATTCCATATATATGTGTTAGTATACTGTATTGGTCTTTATATTTCTGGCTTACTTCACTCTGTATAATGGGCTCCAGTTTCATCCATCTCATTAGAACTGGTCAAATGTATTCTTTTTAATGGCTGAGTAATATTCCATGGTGTATATGTACCACAGCTTCCTTATCCATTCATCTGCTGATGGGCATCTAGGTTGCTTCCACGTCCTGGTTATTATAAACAGTGCTGCGATGAACACTGGGGTACATGTGTCTCTTTCAGATCTAGTTTCCTCACTGTGTATGCCCAGCAGTGGGATTGTTGGGTCATATGGCAGTTCTATTTCCAGTTTTTTAAGGAATCTCCACACTGTTCTCCATAGTGGCTGTACTAGTTTGCATTCCCACCAACAGTGTAAGAGGGGTCCCTTTTCTCCACACCCTCTCCAGCAATAAAATTGAAATCTTTTACTCTATGAAATACCTTATTCAGAAAATCAAATAATGAATGACAAACTGAAACAGACTATTTCCAAAGCACATATCGGATAAAGAATCTGTACTCAAATTATATGAAACGGCTCCATTAAAATTTGGCAAGGATTGAGCTTTTCGGCCAGAACCGCCATCTTCCAGTAATTCGCCAAAATGACCAACACAAAGGGAAAGAGGAGGGGCACCCGCTACATGTTCTCTAGACCTTTTAGAAAACATGGAGTTGTTCCTTTGGCCACATACATGCGAATCGACAAGAAGGGTGATACTGTAGGTATCAAGGGAATGGGTACTGTTCAAAAAGGAATGCCCCACAAATGTTCCCATGGCAAAACTGGGAGAGTCTACAGTGTTACCCAGCATGCTGTTGGCATCATTGTAAACAAACAAGTTAAGGGCAAGATTCTTGCCAAGAGAATTAATGTGAGTATCGAGCATATTAAGCACTCTAAGAGCCGAGATAGCTTCCTAAAACGTGTGAAGGAAAATGATCAGAAAAAGAAGGAAGCCAAAGAGAAAGGGACTTGGGTTCAGCTGAAGCGCCAGCCTGCTCCACCCGGGGAAGCACACTTTGTGAGGACCAATGGAAAGGAACCTGAACTGTTGGAACCCATTCCCTATGAATTCATGGCCTGAAGGGTGTAAAAATAAAGACCTGGACTGTACAAATGTTTCTCTTAATTGAGTAGAGGTGTTGTGTCCAAATTCAGTGGATGATGTCTTTTCAAATTTAGTGTTTTTTCTTCCTTAAAGATGTAAGATAGTTTGTTGTTCAGTATGCTCCATTTTTTTAATAAATTGACAGATATTATTTATAAAGTAAAAAAAAAATTTGGCAAGGATTGAAACACAAGACTGGAGAAAAAAGATAAACAGTAAATAAGGAAGGAAGGAAGAACTAGGGTGGGGTAGAGACAGTCCCTTGAGACAGCTAACCCTACGATCTGATATTCCCACACCTGGGTCAATGTCCTGAAAAACAATCATTCAAAAATGCACATGCACCCCACTTCCATTGCACCACTACTTAAATAGATTAAATCCTAAAGAAATATGGTATGTATATACAATGGGCCATTACTCAGACATGAAAACCACCACTAAAATTATGAAATTATGCCACTGGTAACCACAAGGTTAAACCCTGGAGGATCAAACACTAAGTGGTTCAGCAATAGAGGAAGAGAATAGATGATGTCCCTTCTAGGAGAAGTTAAAAAAAAAGAGATACACTGGAAGTAATTCACAACACCAAAGGAGACTCAGAGATTCAAACACAAAAAAATAATCCAGAAAAAAAAAAACGAAAGAGGTAGGGATGAATTGGGAGGTCGGTACTAATATATGCACAGAAATCTGTATTTGTGATAGATAATCCACTAGGATTGTCTCCTTCCTTCCTTCCGCCTATGTGCTCAAATCTGTATCTCTAACATACTCACAGAAATCTGTATCTGTATTAGCTAATCCACAAAGATTATCTCCTGCCTTCCTTCCTTCCTTTTTGCCTTTCTTCCATTTACATATACACAGATATACTTATCTCCAACATATAAACAAATACCTGTCTCTATAATGGATAATCCATAAGGAATATCTCCTTTCTTCGTTTCTTGCACATATTAAAAAAATTTGTATCTCTAATAGTTACTCCACAGGGACCCAATATTCACCACAGAGAACTTTACTCCACCTTGTTCTATAACCTCTATGGCAGAAGAATCAATAAACAGCACAAATATGCTGTATGATTATGTCATAACTGAATCAGTCTGTTGTACACTTGTTGTAGTGAAAGAAAAAAAGGAGGAATGAGTTTTTCTCTTTCCCTTTCCTGAGAACAAAGACGATAAAGAGAAAGAACAGTGAGCAGGCCTGAACATTCATAGTTTTTTCACTTTGGCTGCTCCTAACTCTGCAGGTCTATAACTAGGTTTGCTTTTCTGCCCCTTAACTCTGCAGGAGCTACAATTCACATTTTTCTTTAGACTCTATGCTAAATACATCCCTTATCTGCTTACAACACCCTTCCCCTTGTAGTCACACATCAGAAAGAAGGCCACAGAGCCACTGAATGGGCAGAATCATTTACTGAGGTACTGATGCCAGCCTGTGACTGTCTTTGAAACTGTTAAATGAAAATCAGTCAGTCAGTTCAGTTGCTCAGTCATGTCTGACTCTTTGCTACCCCATGGACTACAGCACGCCAGGCTTCCCTGTCCATCATCAACTCCCGGAGCTTACTCAAATTCATGTCTATTGCATCGGTGATGCCATCCAACCATCTCATCCTTTGTCATCCCCTTCTCCTCCCGCCTTCAATCTTTCCTAGCATCAGGGTCTTTTCCAATGAGTCCGTTCTTCGCATCAGGTGGCCAAAGTATTAGAGTTTCAGCTTCAACATCAGTCCTTCCAATGAATATTCAGGGCTGATCTTCTTAGGATTGACTGGTTTGATCTCCTTGCAGTCCAAGGGACTTGCAAGAGTCTTCTCCAACACCACAGTTCAAAAGCATCCTGCCATATTAATGGACAAGAAATATTACCACCATCAGTGATTTCTGGCCTCCAAATGTGAATGAAGGCTCCCCAAATTGTGATCCAGAGGATGCTGTTGCCAGCCCCTAACCCTGGTGATTGCTGAAGAGCTGGGGGAATGCAAGAAGCAAGGTGAACAAGGAAACAGGATTGACCCCAGATAGCTGAGGTGCATGTGAAACGAATAAATTCAGTGAGCCCTGAGGCTTGTATCTTCCCACGTACAGAATGCTAAACTCCTTAACTTGATACCTGATCTTTGATGTGCAGACTGCCTGCTCCCTGTGTGGCAAACTTGTTTATAGCCTGACTTACCCTCTGCCTCCTTGGAGCAGTTTTCTCAGAGCTACTGAGATGCTGCCTCCTGGGTTTGGAGTCCTAAACATTCCCACCAAACAAAATAACTCTGTGTTTTCAGGTTGTGACTATAATTTTTAGTTGACAAAACAATGCACGAGGAAGAAATCAAGATCCTAATACCTTTGTCCCTCATCTTATATAAGTACCTAGACTCCTCGTGGAGCGGGGGCACAGTTCTTGAGGCATGAGACTACTGTGTTCCACTCTCTGCCAGATGAGAATTAAAGCCACCTTTCTGTTTCCTCCAACTCTGTTTCCATATTTTCCACTCAGCTTCGGTGGGCAGAGAGGCCAAGGTTTTGGCCAGCAACCCACTGAGGACAAGCACAAAACAACAAATCGACTAGACTTCCACAGCGTTGGCATGAGATTAAAGAAAAGGAAAGAAAAGTAAGGTCTACTTTATTCCCTCTGACCTGCTGGACTCAGGATGCTATTTGATCCTGGGAACGTGATTAGGTTTGAGTCCCAGGGCTGGACTGGGGTGGGGTCAACACAGTACGACAGGATGCCCTTCATTGAGATCTGTCTCAATCCTCTATTGTCTGATTTGCCCAGACTAGGACCAGAATTCCTAGTGCACCCAAACGATGGTGGCCCAACCCTCTGGCCTCGAGGACAAGAGGTGAAGTCACCAAGTATCCAGGTGCCCTGATGCTGGGGTCCAGCTCAAGACTCCTTCCTGAGAGTGCAGCCTCATAGGCCCTCAGCGGGGAGTGGTGCCCCAGGTACTGAATAGCCGAGCGTGGAGGGGTGAAACTTCAGAGGAAAGAAGTAGTGAGACACAAGCCCTTGGGAGTTTGCTCAGACACATTTCATTCCAGTTTACAGACCGGGAAGCCCACCTTCCCTAAGGCTTGGTTGCAGGTGGAACCAGAGTTGGGCATGAAGAAGTGCTGCCGCCTTGTGGACATTTCCTGTAACTACAAACTGCCCACCAGGGCTGACTGGCACCTCCAATTCACAAGGCCTGTGGGGTTCTTCATGGCAGCTGCCCTCAGGAAAGGTCCTGCCACAGGTATTGCAGAAATAAATTCTCAACACCACCAATTTATAAGAAATCAATTGAAACAGGCAAATTTTCCTGCATATCCTTCAAGTGAAAAAAAGCAAAAAACAGCCACAAGACAAGATACTCAACATCCCTAATTATTACAAGAAGAATGTCAATCAACACGAAAACAAGAAGTCAAATCCCATCTGACAGAATGGTCATCCTGACTGTCTGCAAACAGTAAATGGTGAAGAGAGCAGGGAGATGACGGAACCCCCCTACAAATTCCCTAGGAATGGACTTGGCAACAGCCCCTAGAAAAGATAGCCTCCAAAGGCCAGAAAGAGAATTTCAAGAGAGCTAAGCCTAGGATTTTAATACTGACACCTGGGCCTATATTACAAAAACCCATCATTCAAAATGACACATGCACCCAACATTCACTGCAGGGCTAATTCCAATAGCCAAGACACGGATCCAAGAAAATATCCCTCAACAGATTAAATCTTAAAGAAATGTGGTACATATATACAATGGAATTTACTCAGACATGAAAAACCACCACTGAAGTGAAATTAGGTCAACGGTCCCCAAAGGATGGATCTTGGAGGAAAATACACTACGTGAAGTTGAAAACAGAGGAAGAAAATAGCAGATGGTATTCCTTGAGAGTGAAATTGAAAAGAGATACAGAGGAAGTAATTTACAACATAAAAAGAGACTTTGAGATTCCAACACAAAGAATCCCCCCAACAACAACAACAACAAAAAAAGGAACGTGCCAGGAATGAATTAGGAGGTTGCTACTACCCTAAACACAGTAATCTGTATCTGTAATAGATAATCCACATGGATTATCTCCTTCCTTCCACATATGTACTGAAATGTGTATGTCTAACGTTGTTGCTGTATGTTCGCTAGGTTGTGTACGACACTTTGCAAACCCCATGGACTGGAGCCCCCCAGGCTCCTCTGCCCATGGCATCGCCCAGGCAAGTATACTGGAGTGGGTTGCCATTTCCTTCTCCAGGATCCCTAACATAAGCACAGAACTATGTATCTGTATTAGCTAATCCACAAGGATTATCTTCCACCTTCTGTCCTTCCTTTGTTTCTTCCTTCCAAGCATGTATCCAGAGAAATATTTCTTTAACATATACAAAGTTATCTGTAGCTGTAATACCTAATCCACAAGAACTATCTAGTTCCTTGCACATGTACAAAAAAAACTGTACCTCTAATAAATGTCCCAAGGGATTTGATGTTCAGCACAGAGAACTTTACTCAACCTTATTCAATAACCTCTATGGCAAAAGAATAAATAAAAATACTAAAGCCTGTATGTATATGTCATAGCTGAATCAGTCCATTGTACACTGTAGACAAGGACAAAACTGCAAATCAACTAGACTTCAACATAGCATCAGCATGAAATTAAAGGAAAGAAAAGTAATGCCTAGTTTATTCCCTGCGACCTGCTTGACTTAGGATGCTATCTGAATCCTGGCACCTGAGTAGTCTTGGGTTCCAGGGCTGGACTGGGGTGGGGTTGAGACAGCTGAGCAGGGTGTCCTTCATAGGAACCCTCTTAAACCTGTACTGTCTGGTTCGCCCTGGCTGGGGCCAGAATCCCCAGTGAACCCAAATCCTAATGGACCGATGCTCTGACTTGGAGGAACATGGAAAATCACCCAGACCCCAGGTCTCCTGGTGCTGGGGTCCCCAGCTCAAGAATCCTACCTGAGAGAGAAGCCTCCTGGGCACCTCAGCAGAGAGCAGTGCCTCAGGCTGGCATGAGGCTACAGGGGAGGGGTGACGCTTCAGAGAGAAGAAATAGTGAGATACGAGCTGTTGGGTGTTTGCTCAGGCACATTCCACTTTAATTTACAACCCAGGAAGCCAACTTTCCCTAAGGCTCTGGTTGCAGGTGGAACCAGAGTTGGACATGAAAAAGTGTTGCTTCCTTGTGGACATTTCCTGTAACTACAACTTAAACACGCACTTACTAGCACCTCCAGTTCACAAGATATGTGGGCTGTTACTGACAGCTGCCCTCAGGAAAGGTCCTGGGATGGTTATTGCAAAAATAAATTCCAAACACAACCAACTTTCAAGAAGTCAATTGCAACAGGTAAACGTTCCTCACATCCTTTACAGAAAAGAAAAATCCCCAAACAGCCACAGGACAAAATGCTCAACATCCCCAATTATTGCAGGAGGAATGCCAATCTAAACGAAGACAGAAATCAAATCCCACCTGTCAGAATGGTCATCCTCACAAGTCTTCAAACAATGAACAGGGGAGAGAGCCGGGCGGAGAGGAAACCCCCCAACACGGTCAGTGTGAATGGACACTGGAAACAGCCCCTAGAAAGGACAGTCTCCTCAGGCCAGAAACTAAAGCTTCCAAAGAGCTCAGCCCATGGTCTGACATACCCACACCTGGGCCTGTATCCTGAGAAAACCATCAGTGAAAAAGACACAGGCACCCTATCATTCACTATAGCACTGCTTCCCAGAGCCAAGACACAGAACCTGCAAGATGTCACCGGATGGATTAACGGTTAAAGAAGATGTGTACATACATACAATGGACTGTTACTCAGTCATGAAAAACGGCCACTGAAATTGTGCCAATAATTGTCACAAGGATTGACCTTGGAGGATCATAGACTAAGCAAAATCAGTCAGATGGAGAAAGACGATAACATATGATGTCCCTTGTAGGCAAAATACAAAAAGAGATACAAAGGAACAAGTTTACAACACAAAAAGTGATTCTGAGAATTCAACACAATCAGAAGTTTCCAAGAAAAAGTGATGTCAGGATGTCAGGGCTAATATATATACAGTAATCTGTATCTGTAATATATAATCCAGAAGGATTATCTCTTTCCTTCCTGCCTGCCAAATATACACAGAAATCTGTACCTCTAATAGATACTCAGAAGGACCTCATGGTCAGCACAGGGTACTTTGCTCTGTGGCAATAACCTCTATGGCAATAGAATCCAAAAGAGAACAGATAAGCTGTATGTATATGTCATAAGTGAGTCAGCTAAAGACAAGCACAAAACTGCAAATTGACTATACTCCAATATAGCACAGGCGTGAGACTAAAGAAAAGGAATAGAAAAGCAGTGCCTAGTTCATTCCCCATGACCTCCCTGAGCTGGGCTGCTCTCCCATTCTTGGAGCCTGAGCAGGCTGAGTCTCATGTCTGGACTGGGCTGGAGTCGAGACAGCGGGGTTGAGACAACCAAAATTTTAATAGACACGTAACTTCAATTTCGGCCCCACTAGGTACTACAGCCAAGACAGGAAAGCAAGTTAATTGTAGAAGCACAGATGAATGGATACAGACAATGGGGTACATGTACACAGTGGAATATTTCTCAACCATAAAGAAGTAGGAAATAATGCCAAGTCCAGCCTCAGGAAAGAAAGTAGAGATGATCATCCAAGTGAAATGAGGGAGACAAAGAAAGACAAGGATCATATGATATCACTTCTAGTTATAAACTAAAGATGGATACAGATGAATTTATTGCCTGGAGACACAGGTTTACAAACTTAGAAAAGAAACTTCTGGTCACCAAGATATAAAGATGTGGGGCATGGAGAAATGAGCTGCTTCAGACTAAGATATGCACACTACTATTGATAAAATAAGTGACCAGGACCCACCATGTAACACACGGAAACTTACTCCATACTCTGTATTAACCTGTAAAGAAAAAACCCAACAAATCATATATACACTTATGTAAAAGTGAAACAGTTTAGGGTAGAAAGAAGGAAAAACAAAACACCCACAAGATTGTAATTCACTGTATACTCCAATTCAAATGATGGGATGAAAACAGAAAAATAAAAAAAGCAATCCTGACTCTGTTCCCCTCAGGACACACTGAGCCGGGCTGCTGTCACATCCCGGGAGCCTGTGGGGTTTGGGTCCCGAGGCTGGAGTGCCCTGGGGCTGAGGGAGCTGGGAGCATGTGGCAGGCAGTGTGCCTCCAAAGTGGACAAGGAGTGCCTGTTGCCCTCTGCAGAGCTCTTAAGAATCAGGCAGGATAAATTAAGAGATTGGAATTAACATATGCATATTAATATATATCAATTAGATGATAAAAAGTACATACTGAATAGTTTAGGAAAGTTTATTGAAACTGTAATCATCTATATGCGAAAAAGAACCCTAAAGAGAATAGATAAACGTCTATGTGTAACTGAACCTAGTTCCTGCACACCTAAAACAAACACATCAGAAATGCACTCTAAGCCAATAGAGAATAACAAGGAATTTACAGAAGAGGAAAAAAAGTGGCATGAAGTAGTGCTGCCGCCTTGTGGCCATTCTATGTAATAACACCACTGAGAGCTGTGCCCGGGGAATTTAATATTCACAAGGATCCAGGGGCGGTAAGTAAAAAACACTCGTACCTCAGGAATGTCCTTGGAGTTGTTATCGAAAAAGAATCCAAAACAAGGCAGGCATTTAAGAAGCCAATTTCAAGATGTAAGTTTAAGTCACTCTAAAAAAGTCACATGAAAATATGTCAACATCACTGAATATTAGAGAAATGTAATTCTAAACCACAATGAGGTATCACATCACACTGGGAGGGATGGCCGTTGTCAAACACTCTGCAAACAGTCAGTGCTGAGAAGATGTGCAGACAAGGGGTCCCTCCTCCACGGATGCTTGGGATGGAAATGGGGGACAGCCACTCTGGAGGACACCGTGAGGACTCCCTCAACCATGAAACAGAATGAAATTAGAAAGCATCCTAACACCAAACACAAAAGAAATCCCAGAGAGCATAGATATCTAAACGTAATGATGAATACTATGAAATTCTTGCAAAAAATATAATCAGGACACAATCTGACATAAAATGCAGCAAGTTCTTTACAGGTCCACCTCTTAGAATAATGAAAAATAAACCACAAATCAGAGAGTGGGACTGAATTAACCTTAAAAGCATTTGCATGCCTAAAGGAATCCCTCAAGGAAAGACAAGGACAATCCTCAGAATAGGAAAAAATATTTGGCAAAGGAGATACCCACAAGGGATGCATCTCCAAAACATACAAACAGCTTGTACAGCTTCATATCAACAATACATATAACCAAGAACAAAATGGGCCAAAGATTCAAATGGTTAATTCTTTCAGGAATGTCTATTGATTGCACTTAGGCACATGAAAATATGCTCAGCATCACTCATTCTTAGGAAAACACAAATCAAAATCCAATGAGCTAAGCACTCACATTGGTCAGAATGGTCATTTTAAAACATCTTAAAGAATAAATGCTAGGACTTCCCTTGTGGTGCAGTGTTAAGAATGCACTTGCCAATGCAGGAGACACGGATTGGAACCATGGTCTCAGAAGATTCCGCATCAGTGGGGCCACTAAGCCCTTATGTGCCACAAGTGCTGAGCCTGTGCTCTAGAGCCCCTGAACTACAACTGCTGAGGCCTCCCACCGCAACTCCTGAAGCCTGGTGCTCTAGAGCCCGCGCTCTGCAACCAGAAGCCACCACAATGAGAAGCTTCACTGTGACAGTGAAACCAGAGAGTAGCCCCCGCTCACTGCAGAAAGAGAGAGCTGGATTTCTGCAACCAAGGCCCAGGGCAACCAAAGACAAATGAATAAATAAAACTATTTAGACAAGAACAAATGTTGGAGAGGGTGTAGAGACAAGGAAGCCCTCCTGAACTGTTGATCGTTAAGGTACATAGGTTCATCCAATAGGGAACAGTATGGAGTTTCATTTGAAAAATAACATAGCAGTACTTTAGGACCCAGGAATCCCACACCTGGGTATAAGTCCAGAGAAAATAAAAACTGTAAAAGACACCCCTGCAGTCTTGGCCCACAAGTTGCAACAGCCAAGTCTGGGAAGCAAGCTAATTGCAGGAATTTCAGATGAATGGATACACAATGGGGTACATATACACAATGTAATATTTCTCAACCATAAAGAAGTAGGAAATAATGCCAAGTCCAGTCACAGAAAAGAAAGTTGAGATGATTATTCGAAGTGAAGTAAGGGAGACAGGGACAGACAAGCATCATATGATATCCCTTCTGCAACTGCTGCTACTAAGTCACTTCAGTCGTGTCCGACTCTGTGCGACCCCATAGACGTCAGCCCACCAGGCTCCCCCGTCCCTGGGATTCTCCAGGCAAGAACACTGGAGTGGGTTGCCATTTCCTTCTCCAATGCGTGAAACTGAAGTCGCTCAGTCGTGTCCAACTCTTAGCGACCCCATGGACCACAGCCTACTAAGCTCCTCCATTCATGGGATTTTCCAGGTAAGAGTACTGGAGTGGGGTGCCATTACCTTCTCCGGATATCCCTTCTAGGTGTAATCTAAACCGGATGAAAATGAACTCCTTTCTTAAAGAGACACAGCCTCACAGACTTAGAAAAGAACTCTCCAACATAGAAGGTTATGGATGAGGGAGAAATGAGCTGCTTCAGACTAATATATGCACACTACTATTTATAAAGTCGTCAGGACCCACTGTGTAACTCAGGTAAACATATAGAACACTGTGTGATTACCTACACAATCCCACCCCAATAATGTATATACATCTATGTAGAAGTGAATCAAGTTATCCTACATTGAAAAGGAAGGAGGAAAAAAAACGACCCACATGATTGTAATTCACCTATTTACTCCAGTTCAAATTATAGGATAAAAACATTAAAAAGAAAAATAAAAAGAAATGCCGACTCTATTCCCCTCAGGCCATAGTGACCTAGGCTGTGGTCACACCCCCGGAGCCTGCCTGGCTTGGGTCCCAAGGCTGGAGCGTCCTGGGGCTGAGGGAACTGGAAGCATGTGGCAGGCAGTGTGCCTCCACAAAGAACCGAGAGTGCCTTTGCCCTCTGCAGAGCCTCCAGGTACAGGCGTGAGAAATTAGGAGTTTGGAGTTAATATATACATATTAATATATAATAAAAAAGATGATCAAAAATTAACTGCTGAAAAGCAGAGGGAAGTTTATTGAACACACTGTAATCACCTATACGCAAAAAAGAACCTAAAAGAGAATGAATAAATATCCACATATGGCAACACTGAATTCCTGTACACCGGAAACAAATACCATATCAGAAATGGACTCTATTCCAATATAAAATAGCAACGAAATTACAGGTTCAAAAAAAAAAAGTGTGGCATGAAGAAGTGCTGCCACCTTGCGGCCATTTTCTGTGATTACATGATGAAAAGTTATGCCGTTGGGAATTTAATATTCACAAGGATTCAAGCTCTGTAAGGAAAAAACACATACATTTGAGGTCCTAGGAATGAACATCCAAAAAGAATTCAAAACAAAGCAGGTGTTCAAGTGGCCAATTTCAGGTGGTAAGTTTAACTCACACCCCTTAAAAAAATCACATTAAAATATGTCATCATTGCTAAATATTAGAGAAATGCAGTTCAAAACTCCAATGAGGTATTTCCTCATATGACTCACAGTTGCCATTGTCCAAAAGTCAACAAACAATAAATGCTAGAAAAAGTGGAAAAAAGGAAACCCTCCTACACTGTTAGTGAAAGTGTAATTAAATTAATAATAGACTATGGAGAATGATGTGCAGGTTTTTAAAGAAATGATAATGAGAATGCAATTTGAATACCCCTGATGCATACATAAAAATAAACTCCAAATAGATTAAAGACCTAAATAAAAGGATGGATATAATGAAACTCTTGAGGAAAGGAACAGAACACACTTTGACATAAAATGCAGCAAGTCCTTTTCTGACCCACATCTTAGAATCATGAAGAATAAAACAAAAATAAAATAATGGGACCTAATTACCGTTAAAAGTGTTGTAACAGCAAAGGAAACAGAAACATAACAAAAAGACAATCCTCATAATTAAACTAATATATGCAAAGACATCCACAAGGAATTTATCTTTCAAATGTACAAACAGCTTATGCACCTCAATATCAAAGAAACAACCCAATCAAATAGGGGCACAAGATTTAAATGGGCATTTCTCCAAAGAAGAGCTGGCCATGAAGCACATGAAAAGATGCTCACCATCTGTAAGTGTTAGAGAACTGTGACTCAGAAATACAATGTGGTATCACCTCACATGGGTCAGAATGGTCAGTATAAAAAAATTCTACAAAAATAAATGCTGGAGAGGGTATGGAGGAAAAAGAACTCTCCTCCCTGTTGGTGGGAATGAAAGTCAGTAAATCTGCGAAGGAGAATAGAACAAAGGCTCATTAAAAACTAAACAAGAAACAAAAAAACTAAACAAAGGAGTACCATACGACCTGGCAATCCCATTCTTGGGCATAAATTCAGAGAAAATCATAATTTTAAAGACAGGAGCATGCTACGTTCATGGCAGCACCATGTACAATAGCTGAGACCTGGAAGCAACCTTAGTGGATAAGGACAGATGAATGGGTAAACAAGATGGGGTACACACACACAGTGCCATATTACTCAGCCATAAAAGGATGACATCATGCCATGTCCAGCAATAAGGGGATCATAGTAAGTGAAATGAGAGAAAGAAAGACAAGTATCATATGATATCACTTAGTGCTGAATTCTAAAAATGGATACCAACGAACTTTACCAAACGGCCTTGCAACATAGCAAAGCACCTTATGTTTACCAAAAGGGAAAGGTGGTGGGTGGTAAGAAATGAGCAGGTGATGGTTGTATACACATTACTCTTTATAAAAAACCAAGGGGGACCGGAAATCAACACTGTATAAGAAACTATATGGGAAGAGAACCCAAAAAAGGACAAGTACACATCTATGCATAAGTGAATCATGTTGCTGTCCACCTAAAACAAAAACAAACAGACCCTACAACATTGTAAGTCACCTACATACCAATAAAAAAATAAAAATTACAAAAAGAGAATGGTGACTCTGTTCCCCTCAGACCTTGGTGACCTGGGCTGCTGTCACATCCCTGAAGCCTGGGCAGGCTTGTTTCCCAAGGATGGACTGTCATGGGGCTGATGGAGCTGGGGAGGTTGTGCCAGCCAATGAGCCCTGCCGCGTGGACCTGGTGAGCCTGTTTTCTGCACAGGCCCACAACCTCCACATCCGGGAGGACACACCTGCAGTGAAACTATGCCTACTGCACCCAGAGGATGTGGAGCCTCTGGGCTGAAATAGCTTTGAAAAGCCCCGTGGGCTCCTGTCTCCTGGTGGTGGAGTTCCACCTCCAGCCTCCTTCCTAAGGGTTGTCCAAGCTATGGGTGAAAGCACGCTCCACAAAGTGATGTTGCAGGAACTGGGATGTGTCCAGGAGACACGGGTAAGGAAGGAAGAAGGAATGGGACACAAGCTTTGGGTGTTTGTTCTGGCACATTCCACTCTAACTAACAATCCAGGAATAGGACTTTCCCCAAGGCTCTGGTCCACCAGTAACCAGAGTTGGGCATAAAGACATGCTGCCACCTTGTGGTCATTTCCCATAACAACAACCATAAAACCAATGCTCATGGGCACTTCATATTCCCAAGGCTTGAGGGGCTTAGGTTAAAAAAAAAAACACCTGCCCTCAAGAAATATCCTAGGGGAGGTCATCAGAAAAACATTCAAAACAGGGAAGTCATTCAACAAGCCAATTTGAATAAGTAAGTTTAACACACTGTTTTAAAAAAATCACATGAAAAGATGTCAAGATCACTAAATACGAGAGAACTGCAAATCAAAACTTCAACAAGGTATCACCTTACACAGGTCACAATGGCCAGAGGCAGAAACTCTACAAACAATAAATGCTGGAGAGGGTATAGAGCAAAGGGAACCCTCCTACACTGATGCTGGGAATGGAAATTGGGAGCAGCCACTGTGGAGGACACGGGGCAGGTTCCTTAGTAATGAAAATGAGAATGAAATTAGACTACTCCCTAACACCATACACAAAAATAAACTGCAAAAAATTTGAAGGTCTAAGTAAATGGACAGATTCTATGGAACTCTTGAGGAAAAAAAGCAGGACACACTCTGACATAAAATGCAGTAAGATTTTTTTTGATCCATGTCTAAGAATCAGGACATATAAAACAAAAATAAACAAATGGGACCTAACAGAGGTTAAAAGCATTTGCACAACAAAGGAAACCATCAGTGAAAGAAAAAAAACAACCAAGAATGGAAACAATTCGTGTAAATGAAGATAGACACAGGGACTTTACACGTACAAACAATTCATACAGCTCAGTATCAAAAGCAAACAATCCAATAAAAAATTGG
Source organism: Muntiacus reevesi (assembly GCF_963930625.1). Classification (NCBI taxonomy): domain Eukaryota; kingdom Metazoa; phylum Chordata; class Mammalia; order Artiodactyla; family Cervidae; genus Muntiacus; species Muntiacus reevesi. The sequence continues at coordinate 23,379,219 of NC_089263.1, read as the reverse complement.
CCAAAGATCTAAAGGTACATTTCTCCACAGAAGGCATGGAGGTGGCCATAAAGTATAAGAAAAGATTCTTACATCATTAGTACTTACAGAAAGGCAAGTCAGTTGTCCCATTAGGTATTACCTCACATCAATCAGAATCACCATCTCAAAAAATCTACAACAATAAATTCTGCAGAAGGTGTGGATAGGAATGTAAATGGGTACATCCACTAGGGAGAACATTACAGAGGTTCTTTAAAAAATAAACACAAAGGTACCAAGTGACCCAGCAATTCTATACCTAGGCATAGATCCAGTGAAACCCAATCTTTTAAAAGACACCTGCACCCCAGTGATCATGGCAGCACTGGGTACAGTAGCAAAGACAGGGGGAAGCAACTTAAGTGCACAAGGACAGATGAATGGATACAGAAGATGGGTACATATACATAATTCAATATTACTCAGAAATAAAGAGGGATGAGATAATGCCATTTCCAGTTACAGAGAAGAAACTAGAGATGATCATACTAAGTGAGACAGGGAAAGACAGGTGTCATAGGATACCATTTCTGGTGGAACCTAAAAATGGACACAAATGAACTTTTTACACAAGGGAATCAGCTTCAGAGACTTAAAAAAGAAACTTATGGTTACCAAAGAAGAAAGTTTCAGGGGGCAGAGAGCCATTAGCTGGTTCAGATTAATAAAATACCATAAAAAAGGTGCTGAAGGGTTCTTAATAGTTACAAGTCTGACAGGGCTGTAAATGACACCCGCCCTCAAGAAATGTCCTGGGATAAATCATTGGAAAAGAATTCCATACAGGGCCAACTTTCAGGAAAGCAGATTTAAGAGGTAAATTGTACACACAAGGTGTAAAATAACAAAAGCACATGGAAAGATACTCCACATCAGTAATTATTAAATCAATGCCAATCAAAACTACAATGAAGTATCATATCACACTGGTCACAACTGCCATCAGCAAAAAGCTCTACAAAGAATAAATACTGCAGAGGATGTACAGAAAAGGGAATCTTCCCACAATCTTTGTGGGAATGTAACTGGTAAAGCCACTACTGAAAACAGCATGGAGTTTCCTTGAACACTAAACATACAGGTATCACATGATGCAACAATCCCACTCCTAGGTTTAGATCTGGAGAAATTCATCATTGAAATTCATTCATTGAAATGACATGTGCACCCCTATTTTCAGGCTAGCACTATTTACAATACCAAGGATGTAGAATTCACCAAAATGTCCACTGAGAAAAATGAAGACTATGTGGTATATCTATACACTGGAATACTACTCAGCCATTAAAGAGAATGAAATAAGACATTGGCAGCCGCATGGATGGACTGAGAAATTTTCATCCCAAGTGAAGTAAGTCAAAGAAAAAAAAGACAAATATCCTAAGATATCACATACAGGTGGAATCTATAAATTCATCCCAATGAACTAATGTACAAAACAGAAATGGACTCACTCAGAGATTGAGAAAACCAAATTCTGATTATCAAAAGGTAGTTAAAAGGGAGGGATAAATTAAGAGTTTGATTAATATATAAACACTAATATTTATCAAATCAATAATCAAATAGGCCCTACTGAATAGAACAGAGAACTCTACTGAAAAAACTGTAATAACCTATATGAGGAAAAAACCGGAAAAAGAATAGATATACTTCTATGTAGACTCAAATCAAGTTCCTGTACCAACAAGACAGTGGAAATCAACTCTACTCCACTGTAAAATAAAAATTAAATTACCTGAGCTTGGTGAAGGGGAAACCAGGCGACCTAATTCATGGTGACCTATGAATTAGCATGTGATCTGCTATGGTATTAATGCAACACCTCCAAATGTTTTCACTCAGCAGAACACAGAACAGCAACCCACTCAAAGGTGCCTGACCTCATGTGAATGCGACAAGGTGAAGAGAAGAAAAAGGACCACAGGTTAATCAGGGCAACACCCTCAATTCAGAGGTTGGGAAGCATCGAGGAGACAGGACACACTGCAGGTAAAGAGCAGATATGGGGCCTCTGGGTACAGGAACCTGACCCATGTGGAGGGGGTGAGCCCACACAATCCCCAGACCTGGGGTCCTTGACCCTTGGTTAGGTTACCAGGTCTCTGCCAATTGGGCCCCTAAAGTGGAAGCGAGTGTGTTCCTATAACCTCATGTGATGGTAGAAAGAAGTGTAGGGTCGGTCTCCTCTCTTCACACTTGTCCCAGAGAAATCCTCCTCTCGTCCCTTTGGTTCTGTGTGATGTTAACTCTTTCTACAGCTGTCATGATAATGTCGAACACACTACCTTGGTTCTGGCAGGCTCGGTCCTTTCTTGTTCCACTGAGGTGTTGGGAAAGCACACACCAGATGCAGGGCTGGGAGACAAGGGCCAGGTCTGGTCTCTCCTGAGGAGGGATGGTCAACCAGAAGGAGATCACAGCAGCAACCTCACCTGCTGCCCATTGGCCTTTTTTCTGATTCATGTGGCCTGCAATTAATTCACCAGGTGAACCTGCCTCCCTTCCAGCAAAGTTCCTGCTGGAAAATGGAATAATTACCAGGTAGTCACCTGAGCAGTCTCCAGGAGCCCCAGGGAGGGTGAACCTCGAGAGGGCAAGAAGAAAACAGGCACAGGTCTGTATAAAGTGAATACCGTAAAGCATTAATTTCTAAACACAAGTGAAGCGCACATGTATTCTTCCCTTTTTCCTAGCTGTCTGTGTGTGGTCTCCCCGCACACATGATCCTGACCCAGGCCGATGGTGTGAGACTCACACAGTCCCCAGACCACCCACCTGGGGTCACACATCCCCTCTGTCAGGACAAGGACACCATGGCTGTGGTTGGTGCGTTCCCAACGTGTAAATAAGTCAGGTCCCTGGGACCTCCAGGGACCCTAGAAAGAAGTTTAGGGTCAGTCTCCTCTCCCCTCAATTGTCCCTGAGAAGTCAGGCCCCTCCTATTTTCACTGTGGTTCTGTGTGATTTTTGCTGCTTTGAAAGCTCATGCTAGAGGTGAACACAGTACCTCGGCTCTGGCAGGCTCTGCCTTTCTTGTCCCGCTGAGGTGCTGAGAAAACAGCAGAGCTGGGCTGAGAGACGCGGGGCAGCTCTGTTCTCTTCGGAGGAGTCGGCTAGAAGGAGACCAGAGCGGCAACCTCACCTGCTGCCCATTGACTTTATGCCCGATCCCAGTGCCCTGGAACCAATTCACCAGGTGAACCTGCCTCCCTACTCAGCCTGAATGTGCTGGAAAATTGAAACAATTACCAGGTAGCCCACCTGAGGGGTCGCCAGGAGCCCCAGGGAAGGTGAACCTGGCAGGGGAAAGACTAGGAGTCCTACAGCACTGACCCCGGGAGGGCCATGGAACCCCACTCAGAGAAGAGCACGGTTACCCAGAGAAGCCCACCTCAGCCCCAGACCCCAGACATCTGAGCACCGACATTCAGATGCAGGCACGGAGTTTTCCAGGACAGAGGCCAGGCCAGGTCTCTACCCGGGTCTCCATGTCCTAGTGCACAGACTACAAGGTCAGGTCTAAACGTTCTCGTCTCAGAAAGCACATGGTCTCATCTAAACATCATCAGTGTGGACAGGACTTAGGTCTAAATCTACCACGTAGACAGAACTCGGTCAGGTTCAGACGAGTTCAGGGCTGGTCTCCCAGGAGGCACAGGTCACACACATGCAGGGTCTCTCATCGTTGGACAGGGGGCTCACCCTCGTGTGGGAAGTAGGATGCACATCTCTTGAAGAAGAAATCATCACTGGGCTCCACACTTCACCCACATCAGGAAACTGAAAGGATCTGTGTCGTTACACATTTCAGCAGGCAAAACAACAGTGTTATCAATTTCTGTGGCCGCATGATCATCAGGATGGAGGGGAATACCCAGGAATTTCTTAAGAGTGCAACCCAGTGTCCTATAAAGATACACAGAAGTAACCTCATTCCAGCATCCCAGGCCTCCAGCAGGAGGTGGCCACACTCCTGGAAAAGTACATTCTTTATCAGAATAAAAATATGTTGTTGAAATTGCAAGTATTCTAGTTATTATTTGCAAACTTAAAGTATTCTTAAAATCTTGGCACTCTATCATTATGTTTCCCATTGGTTCCTTTGTATTCAGACTTTCTGGGTAGAAATAAGTCATCATTTGAAATTAGTTTCTTCTAATTCTGTGTTTTGCTGTTATATGAATGAAAGGTCACATTTGAAAAAATACATAAAAATTTTACTGCAAACAATAGTGACTCAAAGAGCCCATAAGGGACATGTGTTTTGTTTTCTAAGAGTTTCATTTTTCTCCTTGAAGAAACAGAACAAATAGGCCTCCTGGTTTTTTTGCTTCTCTGTTCCAACTGAGCTAAAAAAATTTAATTTATCAAGATGTAACAGCTTTTGAGTTTTGAAATATCATACCAGGGTAGCAGGGGCTCGAGGAAGTGGTTTGCTGCTATTGGCAGGCAAACCACATCCTTAAAATAAAGCTTTTGAATGTTGGTTCAAGTACGTGCCAGAATATTGTGTGAAGTGTTAGTTGCTCAGTCATGAGCAACTTTGCAACCCCATGGACTGTAGCCTGCCAGGGTCCTCTGTCTATGGGATTCTCCAGGCAAGAATACTGGAGTGGGTAGCCATTCCCTTCTCCAGATCGTCCCAACCCAGGGATCGAGCCCAGGTCTCCTATATTGCAGGCAGATTCTTTACCATCTGAGCCACCAAGGAAGCCCAGAATATTGTACAGACCCAAATTAAAACTATCTAAATCTTTCATTGGCAGGGTCACCACTTTGGGGCATGAGGATGCCTTGTGGCAATTCCCCACAATAGCAGCCTTAAAGGTTTTGCTTTTGAGTACTTAATATTCACAAAAATTGCTGGGCTCTAAATGACAATCTCAAGAAATCTCCAGAGTTAAAGAATAAAAAATGCAGGGAAGATCCCACACGCCACGGAACAACTAAGCCTGTGTGCCACAACTACTGAGCTTGTACTCTAGAGCCTGCGAGACACAAGTACACAGCCCACGCACTGCAACTCCTGAAGCTCAAGTGCCCTAGAGCCTGTAATCCACAGCAGCAGAAGCCACTGCATGAGAAGCCCGCCCGCTGCGATGAAAACCCTGCACAGCCCAAAATAAACAAATAAAAATTTTCTTGTGAATTATTCATCAGGCTTGTTCCAGTTCCACAAGGACTTCACCACAGTCACTAAGGGGAGAAATATCACTGGTTTTCCATGTGCTCCTATTTTGGCCTCTTCACTTAGAGTATGAATCTTTTCTTTCAAATACATCACAGCTGCATTTATATTATCCACCTTGAGAAAAGGAAATAAGCAAGAACACATCTAAGATCATAAAAATACCAAATTATAGTATCATAAGACTTTGAAGAAACTTTGCAAACTCATGTGTCTAACTCCTCTGCCTTTGTGCAGAACCATTCTTTAACCATCACAAAAATCAGCTTAATACTTCTAGAGACCAAAAAAGAGGTTGCTAAATTTTCCTAGGTGAGGAACCACATGTTTAAGAAGTTCCTCCATTAGTACACATTTCTCCTTAGGACCTAAATGATGTCTGCTCCACTTCCTAGCATGTTCTTGTGGCAGCCCTATTGATGATTCTTCACAAATTATTCTTCCTAAGAGCCTTGGGTTCCTCCTTTATAAGAGGGAGATGAGCTCTGCCATATAAATGGCCAAGAGATCAAAACAAGATAACAGGTAAGACACTCTTAGCTCAGTTTATAGAAGGTACTCAACAAATACCAGTGCTTCCCTGATCTCCAAACCTCCCTTCTGCTAAACTCTCTGGTTATTACTTTTATTTTGGCCATTCAGTGCAGCATGTGGGATCTTAGTTCTCTGACCAGGGAACTGTGAGCATTTCTAGGGAGTTTCTGAGCATGATGAGGGTGGGTTTGTGGTTTGCTGTGCTTAGTCGCTGAGTCATGTCTGACTCTTTGTGACCCTATGGGCTGCAGCACGCCGCTTCCGTCCTTCACTATTTCCCAGAGTTTGCTCAAACTCATGTCCATTGAGTCAATGATTTCATCCAAACATTTCATGCTGTTGCCCTCTTTTCCTCCTGCCTTCAATCTTTCCCAGCATCAGGGTCTTTTTCCAATGTGCTAGCTCTTCACATCCGGTGGTCAAAGTATTGGAGCTTCACCTTCAGCATCAGTCCTTCCAGTGAATTTTCAGAGTTGATTTCCTTTACGATTGGCTGGTTTGATCTCGTTTCAGCCCAACAAAATCTCAAGGGTCTTCTCCAACACCACAATTTGAAAGCATCAATTCTTCAGTGATGACTGGCTCTAAACTTTGCAGTCTGACTGATAGGTATATCAATTAAAGTTTATATATAAATATATGCATGCATGTTAAGACACTTCAGTTGTGTCTGACTCTTTGTGACCCTAGGGACTATAGCCTGCCAGGCTCCTCAGTCCATGGGATTCTCCAGGCAAGAGTACTGCAGTGGGTTGTCATGCCCTCCTCCACATATATATATATATACACACACACATATTGTGGGTGTGTATAGGTGCAAATGATGTCTGCTTGTTGGGAGCCACCGGGACGAGAAAGGAACCTGCAAGGCAGCTCTTTCCCTCGAGGTTGTCCCAGGGGCTGGGTATGTCCCTTTATTCCTTCTGTCTTACTGTTGTTGGGCTTTCTATTAATTTTTGGAAATTATAATATATAGTAATAAGGCCTCGCTGGAAAAGTCCAAGTCTTTTTGGAAATGCTTAAGATTGCTCTGGCTCAGGACACGACCATAAACATCAAGTCATAAAAGAAAAGGCCACAGGTATAGTTTGGCTGCTTGCTTAAAAGATTATAATGTTCTAGAATAGAAAAGAGTAGAGGTGTTTAGATTTAGAAGTAGATATACTGCTTTAGTTTACTTTCTCCTTGGTTGAAAGGGTTTTCACTATTGCTATTTCCTTGCTGCTACTTGTTCATTGTTTCTCTTTATTTAAACAATATGGGATATTATAGGTATTTTTGTAAAGTTAGAAAATGGGGTATATAAGATAGAAGATTTATATTAACCAGCTTTACTGCCATTATTTTACTATTAATAGAGGTGTTTTGCTGCTTTAGAGGTGTTTTTGCTGTTTAATAGTTAATCGTTGTAAATTGAGATTTTGTGGTTTCAGGTAAAGAAAAATATCAGGTTTTTCTCATGGTACTGTTTTCAGAAATGTCAAACATGTTACTGTAACCCTTCTCATGTATTGTTTTATTGTCCAAAGAATTTACACTATACCTGAGATTTATGAAACATTGTTTTTGTTAGAGTGAGAATGTTAGGCCATTGAGGCAAGAAGATTATGTACGGGATATTTAAGTATAAACCCTGTAATCGGAAACATTCTAGATGAATGCTTAGGGGAAAAACATGGGGAAAAAAATATTGACAGAAGCACAAACCAATATCTGATGTAATATGTGGTGACTTAAGGGGGAGGTAACATTCATTCTATAAAAACTGAGCTATCCTAAAAATAAAAAAAAAGCTACCTCTTCTACGCAACGTCTCTGTCTGTATGTGTCTGTCTGTCTGTCTTCTCTCGCCGATGCCATTCATCCTGAGGGTTCCCCTGGATCCTGCTGGGGCTGGACCCCGGCATCTGCTGTATGCATTACTTGTATTTGTTTTTTTATTTAAGATGTCTTAGCAATTTTTCCATGTCAGTAAATAGAAGTCAACAACTTTTAACCTAGTACATAGTACCCTAAATAATTATTTCATAGAAATAAAAAAGGTGACCTAATCATTCCTGTAGTAATAAACATTTGGATTATAAGAAGGGACGTGTGCTCTTCTGAATGGTTCAGTGATAAACTATGCTTCCCTGGTATTGCCTGTTGAATAAAAGAGTTTGGTTTGATTTTGTAGAAAACACTCCACTGGCATCTGAGGCCACATGCACGCAGCAGGGATTGGCGGAGACAGATATAAATATACTAGAGTAAAATTAAGAGATATGGAGGACAGCTTCAGATATGCTAACAAACCTGAGCTAAAGAGGCCAGCGGGAGTCAGAGTAGAAATATTTGAAGAGATATCTGATAATCTTACATAATTGAAGAGAAATATGAGTTCTCAAATTAAAAGTACACTTGAGAATGAAGCAGGATTAAGATAAACCAATACTGATACGTGTACTAGAAAAACGGAGTAACATCAACGATACAAAGACTATCTTAAGAGCTTTGCAAGACAGGAACAGAGGCCCAGATGTAGAGAGTGGGCTTGTGGACACAGTTGGGGGAGGGGAGGGTGGGACGAACTGAGAGAGTAGCACTGGCATGTATACACTACCATGTGTGAAATAGACAGCTAGTGTGAAGCTGCAGTATAACACGAGGAACTCAACTTGGCATTCTGTGATGACCTAGAGGGGTGGGATGGGTGTGGAGGGCGAGAGGGAGGCTCAAGAGGGAGGGGATATATGTATGCATACAGCTGATTCTCATTGTTGTATAGCAGAGATTAATACAGCATTGTAAAGCAATTATATTCCAATAAAAAAAGAAAAAAACTATAAAGCAAACATTTTCCCAGTTGCTGATGATAAAATATAGCGTGAACTTGTTCTGTCGCTCAGTTGTGTCTGACTCTTTGGGATTCCACAGACTGCAGCATGCCAGACTTCCCTATTCTTCACTATCTCCTGGAATTTGCTCAAACTCAAGTCCATTGAACCGGTGACGCCATCCAACCATCTCATCCTCTGTCGCCCCCTTCTCCTCCTGCCCTCAATCTTTCCTGGCATGAGAGTCTTTGCCAATGAGTTGGCTCTTTGCATCAGGTGGCCAAAGTACTGGCTTTAGCATCAGTCCTTCCATTGAATATTTAGGATTCAATGTACTTTAGGATTGACTAGTTTGATCTCTTTGCAGTATAGTTTGAAAGCATCAGTTCTTTGGTGCTCAGCCTTCTTTACAGTCCAACGTCCATACATGACTACTGGATAGCCTGAACCTGGCCCAACCAAATCTTTGTGTATCACTTCATGTTGTTCATATGTATACCTGATCTCAAGGTCACCTTCAATATGCTTAATCATATGCTCTGTATAATAGTAAAATGCCTTTAAAACTTTATTTTAAAAATATTTAAATAATGTCATTGTTCTTATGGGGATATAATAAACGATTACTAATTGGATTGGTGTCTAATTATTCTCATTTTAAAGATGTAGAGTCTGATGCACAGAGTGATTAATTTTCTTGAGGTCATATGGAATCCATGAGTATAATTGGTGAGATATTTTGAGTTTCCCAGATAAGTAATATCATGGAAAAAAAGACCCCTGCTTATACCCCTCCCCCTTACACACACACATAACTAAATGACAACAAAATACTCAAAGGAAATATAGCAGCCAATGGCAATATGTGCCTATTATTGGGATTTTAATTCAAACAAAGACACTATAAAAACTATAGAACAACTTTTAGTATCTATTAGATATTTCATGCTATTAGAGGATTACTATTAATTTTGTCTTGGGAGACATTATGATTTTGTATAAATATGTAAAAAATGCAATAAACACACACATACAACTAAACTATAGATGAAATTACATAAGGTCTAGAAATGGCTTCACAGTAACATAAGAAGGAAATGAGATGCGATGGAGGGAGTGTATATCAAAAGCAATAACCCTAATCTAATCATGAGAAAAATCACAGACAAATCTCAGCTGAGGGACATTCTACAAAAACCCTGACTAGTAATCCTCAAACATATCAAGGCCATTCCAAACAAGCAATGCCAATAAACCATCACAGTGAAGAACAGCCTCAGGAGACAAGGTAACTAAACCTAATGTGGTAGCTGGATGGGATCCAGGGCAGAAACTAAGAAAACCTGAATAAAGTATGTTTTAGTTAATAATAGAGTATCAATTTGGCTCATTTACTGTGACATACTGGTACCTACTATTAATAGTAAAATGTTAATATTAATTTTTTTAAAAGAACCTAAAGAGATTAACAACCATTTGTAATAAGCGAACCTTGTTTGGGTCTTGGTTAGAACACATCAACTATAAGGACACTTGTGAATCAATCTAGTAAATTTGATAAATTTGTGTATGATGCTGAAGCTGAAGCTCCAATACTTTGGCCACCTGATGTGAAGAGCTGACTCACTGGAAAAGACCCTGATTCAGGGAAATACTGAAGGCAAAAGCAGAAAGGGGCAGTGGAGGATGAGATGGTTAGATAGCATTACTGACTCAGTAGACATGAATCTGAGCAAACTCTGGGAGATAGCGGAGGACGGGGCAGCCTGGTGTGCTGCAATACATGGGGTTGCAAAGAGTTTGACACAATATTTCGACTGAAGAACAGTGGGCTCCAGCAAGCTTCTGTTGAATGCACTTCCACTTTCCTATGAACAAGAGTTTTAAAGAAGTCATCAGAGCATTCCTTAATCTTCTTCCATTTTACCTTATCTTCTAGAAACTTCTTGAAGCATTTAGTGCGTGGAAGGCTCTCTTGTAGATTTCCCCTAATTTAAAAAAAACAAAACATATATCTGCTTCTACTGAGTGGAATTTCTGCTTTCTTCCTTCAAATCTTTTCTCAAAACTTAGAAGCTTATGAGAGAATTCTCAACATTAACAGTCACTGATTATCCTTGAGCCTTTCTTTTCTTACCTGCAAAGTGGAAATCACCTTGTAAAGTTGTCAAGGTGAAAGGGGATGTGGCATGGATTGGGATATTACAATTGACATGTATACATAAGTATGTATACAACAGACAACTAACGAGAACCTACTGTATGGCACAAGGAACTCTACTCAAGGCTCTCTGGTGACGTAAATGGGAAGGAATCCCAAAAAAGAGGGGATATATGTATACAGGTAGCTGATTCATGTTACTGTACAGCAGAAACTAACACAACTATGTAGAAGCAACTATTCTTCAATAAAAAGTAAAATAAAAAGATTTAGTGATCTCATGTATGTTGAGTTTAGCACAGAGCCTGGAGCACGTTAGTCGCTCAGTCGTGTCTGACTCTTTGTGACCCTATGGACTGTAGCATGCCAGGCTCCTTTGTCATGGAATTCTCCAGGCAAGAATACTGGAGTGGGTTGCCATTTCCTTCTCCAGGGGGTCTTCCTGATCCAGGGATAAAACCCTAGGCTCCCTCATTGCCTGTAGTCCTCATCATCTGAGCCACTAGGGAAGCCCACCTGGAGCATAGTGGAAACCTAAAAACTGACAACTATGTTTTATTCTTGTGTTTCTAATGGCATTATTTAAACCTCACCATGGAAGCATGGCTAGAAAGGTAGGAGTTTAGCAATTATTTGTAAAGAAAGTATATTGCAAATCTGCTTACTAATTATATAACAGAATTATATAACAGATGCTTTTTTAAAATTTTTATTTATTTATTTAATGTATGCTCTTTAATCTGGCTACAAATACAAATAAAATTGTGAAAATGCTTCCTCTTTCTAAAAAGCATACAAATCAACATGCCACAGTAGCCAATCAACAGTGTAGAATTTAACTCTGGGTGTTTGCATTAATTGCAGTCGGCCAAGGATGAGGGAAGCAGCCTGCAAGGTCCAGAAACACAGGGAAGCAATATACTTTCTTTACAGATTCTCTATATGAATCAGGTCAGGTCTTGAAAAATAAGTAATTTCAAAATCATTCTAATCAAGCTTTCAGGCTGAAGTTGAAATAATGTTAGTAATGGTGATGATGGTCATAATAGTTCATATATAACTGCTAAACTCCAACCTTTCTAGCCATGCATCCATGATGAAGTTTTAATAATAATACCATTATAGACACAACAATAAAAGAGAGTTGCCGCTTTTCAGGTTTCCACAATCCTCCAAGCACTGTGTTAAACTCAACACACACACTGTCACTAATTCTTCTGTTTTATTTTTATTGGAGCTCCCTGGGAAGTAGGATGACTGCTGAGGGAGACCGCGCTGTATGATTGAATGCATGGTCCCAGCCTGATCACAGGAAGGATTAAATGTTAGCGGTATTTCTCTTGAGATTTAACAAGGAAGACAAACTAGAGCTAATTAGAATCAGTCTTATTAAATTTCTACCCTGCAAATTTGAAAATTGTGATAATGCAGACTTGGTGTATGGAAAAGATAGTTAAGATATATGATTCAGTGCTGTCAAGTGGAAATTTTCTATTAATGGTGCACCGTTGGATGATACAGACCAATCATTTGTGTGTTTGTTGTTCAGTTGCTAATTCTATCTGATTCTTTTGCAACCCCATGGACTGTAATCCGCCAGGCTCCTCTGTCCATAGGATTTCCCAGGCAAGAATTCTTTACCACTAAGCTACCAGGAAAGCCCCTTATGTGAGTTGAATCATCTCTCAATTTTGTGCACTTATTTTTTACAGATTTTCTATTTTTGGTATGACTCATTGGTAAAGAATCCACCTGCCAATGCAGGAGACTTGGGTTCAATCCTTGGGTTGGGAAGAACCCCTGGAGAAGAGAATGGCAACCCACTCCAGTATTCTTGGCTGGGAAATTCCATTGACAGAGGAGTCTGGTGGGCTACAGATCAAGGGGTCACAAAAGTCAGGACACAACTTATCAACTAAAACAATAACCACCGTTTTTAAAGTCTCCATTAGATGTTACAACACTGCTTCTGCTTTGTGTTTTGACTTTTTGGCCACGAGGCATGTGGGATCTTAGCTCCCTGAACAGGGATCGAACCTGAACCTCCTGAAGTGGAAGCTGAAGTCTTAACCACTGGACCACCAGGGAAGTCCCACTGCACTTATTTTTGACTCCTAGGTGCTGTCTGCTTCAGTGTTACCGAGGTTCACCTCAGGCTGAAGGAATAATACTCATGTGCCACAAAGCATCTGAATGGTTTTACAATGGAGAGAGGTTCATGAGGGCACAGGCAAGGAGGAAGCCGGGGTGGCTTACAGAAGGGGTGTCAGTCTGTGCTGCACACATCATTCTTGGGACGATGACCAAAATCCCAGAGCAGAGACCTGAGCTGGTGAGACTCTGGAGTCCCCCTGTGGGGATGATGTGGGAGCAACTCTCAAAAGTATGGCTCTAAGGTGCATCTGGATGGCCACGGTTTAAGTACATACACACTACTGATACTATGTATAAAATAGAGGGTGGCTCAGCTGGTAAAGAATCTGCCTGCAATGCAGGAGACCCAGGTTCCATCTCTGGGTCAGGAAAATCCCCTGGAGAAGGAAATGGCAATCCACTCCATACTCTTGCCTGGGAAATCCCATGAACAGAGGAGCCTGGTGGGCTATAATTCATTGGGTTGCAAGAGTTGGACACAATTAAGCAACTGAGCACCACATAAAATAGGTAACAAATGAGATAACCTGCTGTGCAGCTCAGGGAACTCTACTCAATGCTCTAGTGAAGTAAATGTTAAGGAAATCCAAAACAAGGGCATATATATTTATCAGTTCAGTTCAGTCGCTCAGTCATGTCCGACTCTTTGCGACCCCATGAATCGCAGCACGCCAGGCCTCCCTGTCCATCACAAACTCCCGGAGCTTACTCAAACTCATGCCCATCGAGTCAGTGATGCCATCCATACATCTCATCCTCTGTCGTCCCCTTCTCCTGCCCCCAATCCCTCCCAGCATCAGGGTCTTTTCCAATGAGTCAACTCTTCGCATCAGGTGGCCAAAGTATTGGAGTTTCAACTTCAGCATCAGTCCTTCCAATGAACACCCAGGACTGATCTCCTTTAAGATGGACTGGATGGACCTCCTTGCAGTCCAAGGGATTCTCAAGTCTTCTCCAACACCACAGTTCAAAAGCATCAATTTTTTGGCGCTCAGCTTTCTTCACAGTTCAACTCTCACATCCATACATGACCACTGGAAAAACCATAGCCTTGACCAGACGGACCTTGATTGGCAAAGTAATGTCTCTGTTTTTTAATATGCTATCTAGGTTGGTCATAACTTTCAAGGAGTAAGCGTCTTTTAATTTCATGGCTGCAGTCACCATCTGCAGTGATTTTGGAGCCCCCAAAAATAGTCTGACACTGTTTCCACTGTCTCCCCATCTATTTCCCATGAAGTGATGGGACCAGATGCCATGATCTTAGTTTTCTGAATGTTAAGCTTTAAGCCAACTTCTTCACACTCTTCTTTCTCTTCCAAGATGCTTTTTAGTTCCTCTTCACTCTCTGCCATAAGGGTGGTGTCATCTGCATATCTGAGGTTATTGATATTTCTCCCAGCAATCTTGATTCCAGCTTGTGTTTCCTCCAGCCCAGTGTTTCTCATGATGTACTCTGCATATAAGTTAAATAAGCAGGGTGACAACATACAGCCTTGACGTACTCCTTTTGGGCTTCCCTTGTGGCTCAGACAGTAAAGAGTCTGCCTGCAGTTTGGGAGACTGGGGTTCAATCCCTGGATTGGGAAGATGTCCTGAAGAAGGGAATGGTAACCCACTTGAGTATTCTTGCCTGGAGAATCACATGAATGAAGGAGCCGGACGTCCATTGGGTCACAAAGTGGGACATGAATGAGCCACTAACACTTTCACATATGTATAGGTACAGGTGATTTGTTTTGTTGTACAACAGAAACTAGCCCAACACTGTAAAGCAACTGTGCTCCAATAAAAATTAATTTTAAGAACAGTGAAGAAAACAAAAATAAAAACAAACAAAAAACAGAGCACCTGTTGAGCTCACTGGGGCCCTGTGTATCACTTGCCTGTGACCTCACTGCCTGTGACCAGTGGTTTTAGCCCATAGAGAAAGCCTCTGTTCCTCCTTGTTGGTTTAATCGTATGATACACAATACTGTAAACAAATTAATTTCCCGAGGACTTTTGAAAGCATCTTAATTGTATTATCATTTTTCTGCATAAAGGAAGCTTAGCAAGAAAATAATTATGGAATGGACTTGAAATGATCTCCAAATGGCCATCAAATAGAGATGGCAGTCCACAGACATGCTGGGGAAAAAAAAAGTTTCTCTTGTTAAATCCAGATTTGTTTATTCTGAAAGCCTGGTTGACCCTCTCTTGTTCTTTTTCCCTTCGGGCAGAAATTCTTTGCCACCAGTGTTTAAAAAAATTTAAACGTCCACAGCGTTTGTGCTCTGTCCCCTCACTACAACGTATTATCAAGGCCAAGGGAGAATTCTCAAATTTGGCCTGTCCTGCGATAAGCTGATCAGGCTGGGGTGGGGAGGAGGAGCGGACAAGCCACTCCAGTATTCCTGCCTGGAGAATCCCGTGGACACAGGAGCCTGGTGGGCTACAGTCTATGGGTGTGCAAGGAGTCAGATACGACTGAGCAACTGAACACACACACACATAAACAAATATAACATTAAACCTCAATTAACTAGAATTTTTATTCAAAATAGTGTCTTTGGCAACCCATTCCAGTATTCTTGCCTGGAGAATCCCTTGGACAGACGAGCTTGGTGGGCCACAGTCCATGGAGTCACAAAGAGTCAGACACAACTGCGCAGCAAACACTTTTAGAAAAAAAAGACAAGTAACAAAAAATAAAAGGATAATAGGTTTTTATTTTTTTTTAATTCCAGGGGATGTCCCGTATCAGTAAACTGTTCCGTTTCTTTTCCCTTCTGTGACTACTTTCAGTTATTATCATTCAGTGTAACACACTTGAAGCAACTGAAATACCTCAAGCATCAAAAAACATTAACTTACCTCTGGCATACTGTACTTTTTAAGGCAGAATTATTATCTGCAGTTTTATTTTCCAGCAAAACTAAAGTGTTTGCTGGTTAATCTTCAGTTTACCAGACCACACATTTCAGAGTTATTCCAGTTAACTGAGGTTTACAGTCTTAAGATCATATTACCAGATAGGGAAAATTTTCCCTTTTCCTCAAGCCATTTTAAGAGATCTCTGCCGCCAACACACCTCCCTACCTTCATGAAAATATCAAGTGAAATACTACTTTGGATGGAAATTTTTTATCCTAATTTACCATTTAGAAAAAACTCTTTTTAAGTTGATACTAAAAAGAATTGTGATTTCTGCACATCTTCCACAACTATTTGATAGAGCTTAATTATACATACATTTTTAATGAGATAATCATTTTCAAGGGAAAGAAAAAGAAAGTTATTTATAGAAAAATTTTGCTTTATAAAAGTGTATAAATATCATCCTGCCAATATACTTCCTGTTCCCCTCCTAAGGCAGCAGCACTTGTGACAATGAGGTCATAAATATTAAATCTTATTTCTTGGACAGAACTGTGTAGGTGGTCAGAAAGTATATTTTCCAGCAGGTGTGATTCTGTTGGATATTAATGCAGTTGTTAGAGATGTTAGTATTTCATTCCATTTCTTCCTGTGTAAGATTCCATAACTTCCCGTGTAAATTCACCAAACGTTGAACTGATGATGTCTGTAGCCAGGAACCACCACCATCACCATCATCATTTCAATTTTGGGAATTCTCAACAGCATGCCTCATTCAGAGAGATGGGTACAGTTTATACATACTTAAAGTGATAAAGATTAAGTGATAAAGAATCCAGTCTTAAAGTACACCTTTAGATCCTCTGTTCATAATAGATTACTGTGAATTTGTACAAATTCAATTTATCGTTTAAAACTGTACTATATATTACTAGACTATTATGAAATATTTTTTCTATAAATGCACTCAAAATTTTCTGAGGCATTTGTTAAGCCTATTTCTAGCAATATGCCAAATGCTAACAACCAGATATTTCAAAACTCCAAGGATGAAGTCAGCTTTCTTCATTTTCTGAAAATTGAGTTAGTAGGAATTCTGTGGAAATACTGACCTACCTCATCTTATGTAACCTTCAAAACAGTTCAAACAGAAACAAACAAAAAACACAAACAAGCTACATAAAACAAGAATCTTTCAATTATAAAACTGCTGAAATAACATGAGTCAGCTGATTTAAGAAATTATACAAGATAAAGCTGAAATAGCTGTGTGTTTTTTTTAAACAATTAAACCTATTCTTTTTTCCCTTTAAGGTTACAAGAAAATGGAAATCACCTGTTAAATCATGCAGAGATTTAAGTCAACATTTATTTACCTAAGAAATCAAAATGTCTCTCATCTTACAGTTATAAATATTCATAACACTCAAACTCTTTTTTGTGACCAGTTCTTTCTGCCGTTGAGACTAGACTGCATGGTACTGTTTAGCCGAGGTGTATTATAACGCTGAATTAGGTACTGTTCAGCTGGATGTTATAAAGATGAATTATGTGTAAAATATTATTTCTGGTATTTGCCCATCTTCTATTGAAGTGCCATTATTATTGCCAGGAGAACTAAAAAAGAAAAAGACAGTCTTGCTAGCAGTAGGTGTTTCATGCACCACTTTCTTCAGTCCTTTTGTGCCATAGTGGGAATCTGGACCCTAAATGAGAGCAAATGGTTCATTAGTAATTTTCATTTAATAAGCTCAACTGGACGTGGCATTTCAATTAGATTAACGATCTACTTTATTTCTTTATAGCTCTTGTATAAAAATTTATGCCAAGTCATTTACTGAAAACTGTAGTTTCTGCTACAAGCTAATTAATGACTAAAAATATTGAACACAGAGCTCGGGTATTAGAGAACAGTGAAATGGTTTAAAAAAGAAAACTGTTTTATCTTCTATCAAACTTGCAATCTCCTGCTCAAACAAATGGCTGCTAGATTCTTGTAGAGAACTAACCATTTCTTCCCAAGCAGAGCTGTGCTGAGAGGCATTGCTTTTCTCAAAGCCATGGTACAATTTAGCTCCCAGCTTCCTGCCTTCCCTGCTTCCACCAAGGATGTATTGTGAGTGATTCTCAGCTGCTACTGAAACACATGCTCTGTAACATGCAGGAGGAAACCCCGGGCCCCACAGTTCACCAGGTCGAACATTTGGGAAGACTCTTACTTTGAGAGTTGCACATGCCATGTAGCACAAGTTGGGCAGGATTTCTATGGGTTCTTTGAACATCACCCTGAATGTGTTAGCAGTTCCGTCACAACTGAATCCAGTATCATTTTGTCCCAGTGTTTGTTTTTTTTCATATTCAATGATCTGTAATTTTTAAAAGAAAAGTTAAATTTAAGTTACATCAACTGAAACAAAGTTTCCTAGAAAAGAATATGAAGCCCTTAGGAACAGCACAGCAGGCTTCTACTTCTTTCTGTTGTCACTTTTCTCTGCCATCTCTAACCATCAAAGATGGCTTGAAACATGCTGTCAGAAAACCCATTCACCACAGCGAGGATGGGAGGATGTCAGATGACTGGGCCTTGGCTGTAGAAGAGAAGCTTCTAAAAAGGACAGATGGCGTGGGAACTGGTGTTAAAGAATGTGTGGATTTTAGAAACCTGAAGGAAATGAGCCTTTACTCCTTGCTAGCCTTTGTCCTGTTGCTGGGAAATTCCTGTAACATCCTATGTGGATATTTAAAATATAATTCTGTCTGTCCCATAATCTGTGCCAGGCACTGAGACACCCTCAAGGAGCTTCTAGTCATGAGAAAACAAGTAAACAGGGACAATTCAGAACAGCACTTGCAGTAGGAG
Source organism: Muntiacus reevesi (assembly GCF_963930625.1). NCBI lineage: Eukaryota > Metazoa > Chordata > Mammalia > Artiodactyla > Cervidae > Muntiacus > Muntiacus reevesi. Next base: position 23,360,623 of record NC_089263.1, on the reverse strand, counting down.
AGTTGTGCTTGAGATGAAGTGGAGGACAGGAAACATTTATTTTGTCAGGAAGTGGAGAAGCTCCACAGAAGAGTTTAAAAAGCTCAAGTCAGAGGTCCAGGTTGTAAGAGAAAAGTCTTCATGCAAAGGCAGTATGTGCGGAAGCCAAAGCTCACAAAGCCATCTTTTTGCCTACTTCAGATAAAAAGAGTAATAGGAACACAGGCTGAACCAGTACATACAGTGGAAGATTGGGACAGTGACCACCTTGGGGGGAGAGAGACCAGAAAAGATCATGTGGGATGTCTGGGGTGCTGTAATGCACTGTTCCTTCATCAGGCTGCTGGTTACACAAGTGAGTCCACAGTGTATGAAAAGGGAGTCATACACTTATAACTAAGTGTGCTTTTCTGTATATACAATTGGTCCCTGTGGACGTGGAGGGCTGACTGTATGACACCATTTTATACAAGGGGCTTGAGTATCTATGGATTCTGGTAACCATATGGGGTCCTGGAACTAACCCCTCGAGGATACGGAGGGACCACACTGTATCACAGTTCAGTAAAAAATTAAAAAGAAACAAAAGATATGCCAGCACCCGGGAAGAAAGCAGTGGAGACACGAGATTTGGTTGTGGCAATGTAACCTAGAGCAAGTCACTTCATTTCTCTGAACCTCAGTTTTATCTTTTAATTTGGGAAAAAAATTGTTTGCCTTCTTCCTAAGGCTATTGTGAGAATCAAATTATAAAACTAGAGCAACAATGATAGCAACAGACTCTCTTTCAAACACTTTACAGGCATCTTCTCAACTGGTCCTCAGAACATTATAATGGAGGTACTATGCCTATCAAAGTAAACAAGGAAACTGAGGCTTACAGGGGTCACATAATCTGCCCAGTTACACCGTGGAGACAGGAGAGTTGAAATTCAAACCCAGGGAGATCTATCTGGTAATGTATCTAGAGGGTGCATAAGACCAGTCACTCAGCAGAAGAACATAAAGAGAAGTTCTATTTCTATTCATTCTCTATTTTATCAGCTAAGTACACCTATAACCTTGATGCCCTCCCTCAGTTTGTAAACAAGAGCTCTGGGGTCTCATGTAACACATGAGGGACACTGAAGGAAGAGAAGGCTCTTCAGCCATAGAGAATGATCGTGGGGCCCTCGCTCTCCCAGGCCGGCAGATTACAGAGTCTGCCTAAGTGGGTTTACGGATCCTATTAGACAGGATCTCGACAATACATACAGTAAAACCAGGAGTGATCATGAAAATCTTTATACCCCTCAGAGGTCTTCTGTGATTTTTTATTTTCTAACCTTTAAAATCTTTCAGATAAATAAATTTCAGTGGCTTTTGAACCTATTTGTTAAAAATATTAAAACTGTAACTTTCTGATTTATAAGAATAATGAATTGATATGAATGATATAAATTTATAGCTGAATTTCACTAGATTTTAGTGGACAGGATTTAAAAATAAGCATGATTTCATTAGCCAGCCAATAAAGCAATTCTTCTAATTGGAATGAGGTGTCTTTGTGAGGGGGCTTCCCTGATAGCTTAGTTGGTGAAGAATCTGCCTGCAATGCAGGAGACCTCGGGATCGATTCCTGGGTTGGGAAGATCCACTGGAGAAGGGATAGGCTACCCACTCCAGTATTTTTGGGCTTCCCCTGTGGCCCAGCTGGTAAAGAAACCACCTGCAATGTGGGCGACCTGGGTTTGATCCCTGGGTTGGGAAGATCCCCTGGAGAAGAGAAAGGCTACCCATTCCAGTATTCTGGCCTGGAGAATTCCATGGACTGTATAGTCCATAGGTTCACAAAGAGTTGGACACGACTGCGCTACTTTGTGAGTCTTTGGGAGGAAGTGAAGTATCTTTTCTGGGTGTCATCAGACAAGGTCTTTGAATTGTCCTGTGGTCCTGAAGACCAATGATGCATTTTGATCACAAAGTTCACTCATGTTTTCACTATTAAAAATAGAATATTAATAACATTTTGGAGAGGGCAGTTTTTTCTGTTGATGGAAGTCTGAAATATTGTTTACTTCCTTTTTTCCTTTGTTTTGTTTTTATTTATGTATAAAATTAGTATAGTACTGCATGGGTATATGTGTATAGTAGATAAAAGTACAATGTGGATGTGTTTCAAAAATAATTTTACTAACTAGGGCATGCAATGGAAAGTGTGGAGAACATTGGTAGACTGAGAGGGAAGGAGAGAGAATTTTCACTTTCTTCCAAGGGTGAGTGATCATGCCTTATCTGAAAAAACTAAGGTGGAGCAGACCTAAGAATGGAGCAGGGCACAGTCAGATCATCAAAGATCAGAGATGTCACCTGAGTTATAGGGAATTAGGCAGTTTCATGCCCTAGAGTTCAAGTATCACGAAGAAAGCAGGTGGGTGTTTGCAGATAACCAGTGCAGATAGGAAGGGCTAACAGAGGGGGTTCCTGGACAAAGGAGAGCTCCTTATAGTGAATGCTTCATTTAAGAGCCCCAGGACCCCAATTTTCTGAAACCACACATTTAGATCAATTGTAAAAAGGAACCCTCTAGGCTTAAAATAATACTAGTAGGCTTTCTGATGCCTTTGATAATTATACTGAAACTTATTCATCAAACAATATCTTACTGCAAAATTACACTTGTTATATATTTCAGATGGTATAGAGTGGGTGAAAAAAGTGTACCTGTATATTCACTTGATAATCCGTGGGACCGTGAATAGAGCCATATAAACCAAATCCAACTATAGAGATTCTTCTGTTAACTGTGAACCTGAGGGAATGAGGCCAAATATCAAATAACATACAAAATTCAATAAGCATTCATGTTCTAAAGGCTTATACATTTTTTAAGTGTTACTCAGCACATCTAACTTTACTCATAATAAAGAAAACTATTAAAAATTAAACATCCTTAGAAATGTCTTTTGCTTACCAAAAACCTCTAGCTAGAGTAACTTAATGGGAACTTAACTAGAATTTGTTGCCTGTACTATACACCTTTGAGTCAAGCATTTCAGCCTACATGCCCACTTCTGTTGTGGTAATTTTAGTCCACATCTGCCTGCACATCTCCTTCATGAACACAGATGTGTCAACCAGCAACATCCCAAACTTTGACAATTCCTCAGCTGGATGACTGCTTACTGAGGGCCTATTAAACGGAGGCACTGCGCCTGGCCCTGAGGAAATAATGGTCAACAAGACAGTCTCCGGCCCTACTGCACTTATGTGGAGGACACTGATTATAGATAAGTAAACAAAAGAGTTAAATCATTAATTACAAATTGTGCTAAGAATTGTGAAGGAAGCAGGTTGCTGTAACAGCATAGGTGGTGGAGAACTTGCGCAGAGGACCCGAGTTACACAGGCGGATCAGAATGGGACTCCACGCTAGAGCAACGAGCAGGTCCAGTCTGGTCACTATAGTTAAGAAACAGACCCACCTCACTCTATTTACAAATGTAAGAAAACTAGCATCAAGCACAAATGGCACAAATGATTGTATAATAAGAAATAGGCGTTATCCTCAGCATTTCATGCTTCAAGAACTGAAGTCACAAGTTTAAGTTTACTATTACTACTCCCACGCCGTTACCACTTTATGAGACCTTCCTGTGTTAGGCACTGAGCCCAGTTCTTTACATGAAGTCATAACAGTTCTATAAACTAAGTAACAGTATTATTTTTTATCATCCTCAGTTTTTATAGTTGAAGAAACTGAGGTTTAGAGATATCAACTTGCCTGGATCAAAATTGCATACCTGAGCTAGGACACAACCCCAGGGCTGCATGAATCAAAAAGTCACGCTCTTAAACATTATGCTAAAACTCCCAGTATGAGACTCTCCTTAAAATTTTTAAAATTTATAATATAGCTTTTATTATAAAAAAGCAATATACTATTTTAAAAAGTTAGAAAATGCAGCTAAACAAATAAGAGGAAAAATTTGAAGCATCTCTAAACATACTATCTAGAGATAACTTCATTTTTAATTTGGTGCATTTCCCTTTCAGACTTTTACTTCTATTTTAATTTTTTTTTTAATTTTTTTAACTTCTATTTTTAAAGAACAGAAAAATAGACTTTTTTCTGTGAATATACATGTGCTATTTTAAAAACCATGTCAGTATATATTTTTATAACTTCATATAAAAAGGTGAAAGGTTATTACTGATTCATTATATTTAACTAATTCCTATATGTTAGATAATCTAGGTTGTTTGCAATTTTTGTTGTTATATAACAATGCCATGATGAACAATCTTATAGCTAAATCATTTCACAGTGCCTTGACTATTTCCTAGAATAAACTGCTGTAAGGAGATTTTCTGGGGAAAATAAAAGGTATATTCTTAAGGCATTAGATGAACTTTATCAAACTGCTTTCTGGGCAGATTATAAAACTTTACACCCAACAAGGAATGAAAATCACTGCTATCTCACTCTCAACAACTACAAGTATCATCTTTTTACTGTTGAGAAACTGACTAACAAATTCTATTTATATTTGATTATTAATGAGCTTGGGCTTCCCCCTTAGCTCAGTCAGTAGACAATCTGTCTGCAATGCAGGATACTGGGTTCGATACCTGGATCAGGAAGATCCCCTGGAGAAGGAAATGGCTACCCACTCTAGTACTCATGCCTAGAGAATTCCATGGACAAAGGAACCTGGTAGGCTACAGTCCATGGTGTTACAACAGTTGGATATGACTTAGTGACTAAACTACCACCACCACCACTATTAATGAGTTAGCACATTTGCTTATATGCATACTATCTACTGGATTTTCTCTTTTAATGAAAATCCCACTCATGTTCTTTCCCCATTTTTCTTGGCTGAGGAGTGTCTTTTTCATGTGGATTTGAAAGCTCATGCTTTGTCAATAACATCCATTTCAGAAAGTTTCATTTGTCATTTATCTTTCAATTTTATGGTGGTTTTGGACTTAAACATTCTGACTTATTTGTAGTCCAATTATGATCTATGCAAAGTTTAGAAAGGCCAATCTCATCCTTATAATAAACACTCTGTTCCAACACTTTCTCAGTTTCATTTTTTTAATGTTAAAATTCTAATTTATGCAAACGCTGGAAGATGGCATCAGTAAAGACTGAACTTTATTTTCCTAGTGGTTAATTCTTGCCTCACATTCTGATGTTCATTTACATTAGATTGGTTTCTGAACTCTGTATATATACTATCTTATAATAGCTTTACAATATTTTTCATATTTTATTAATACCACTCTCTTAAAAGAAATATTTTTGCAGATTAATTTTGGAATAGTTTTGCCAACCCACCCCTCCCTACCAAAAACATGCGACCTCTATAAGGAACTGCATAACACAGAGGTTAGTTTGGAAAGACACTGTCTTATTTCAGTCAAAGTTCTTCAGTTCTTTAGGTGGTATACCACACTGCACATTTCCTATAGGATTTGATTCTGCTACTTTGTTATTTGTTACTATTGCAGGTGGGTTTGTTTTTACTATTATAAATGAAAATTCAAACATTAAATTTTTTTTTTTTGGCTGTGGTGTGTGGCTGGCAGGATCTTAGTTTCCTTGACCGGGGATTGAACCTGGGCCTCTGCAGTGAAAGTGCTAAGTTCTAACCACTGGACTGCCAGGGAACTCCCTAAAAATTTTTATCGTGGCAAAATATATAACAAAATGTACAATCTTAAGTATTTTAAAGTCCCTAGTTCAGTGGTATTAAGCACACTCACACTGCTGCTAACCACCAGCACCATCCATCCCTGTAATGGAATTTTAATGGCATGAGAACATCACTGGCTTTTGCATATACATTTTGTAACTGACCAGTATTCTTTTTTATTGGTTCTAACAGATTTTTACTGATCCTGAAGCTGTCTGGGTTGACTACTTGTTCTCAAAAGGCTTTCTACCCCAAGGAGATATGCTCTATTTTCATGAGGATTATGAAGCACTACTAGCAGGCAGCCAGGGCCACTAGGTTTACTGCAATGCTTGGGACAGGCTCCAAAAACAAAGAACCCCAATCAGTTCAAGTGTCTGGTCAGAATTCATGCAGATAAAAAACCTACTTTTATCTATGAGCCTTGCATCTAATTAAAACTTATTTATAGACCAAAGATTTTTACGGCAGTTTTAATATTCACTGACTTTTATAAGAGGTGATTACAATTCAAATCAAAGAAGCAGAATTTTGGTCAATTCTGTTTGTGGTAGTTTTATTTTATAGTTTTTACAAACACAGAATCAGCAAATACTAAACCACTGCTCTTGGGGGAATATGTATACACACCCCGGGCTTCCCTGGAGGTTCCTGCCAATGCGGGAAATGAGGGTTCAATCCCTGGTTGAGAAAACCCTCTGGAGAAGGAAATGGTAACCCACCCCAGTATTCTTGTCTGGGGAATCCCAGACAAGAATGGACAAAAGAGCATGGAGGACCACAGTCCATGGTGTCGCAAGAGTCAGACATGACTTCGCGACGAAACAACAACACACATACCCGACTTACGTGGAGTATAATCTTAAATTCTAAGAATGATTCAAATCTTTCCCGGGAATGACTGAGAACGTGCTACTGGTGTTGATTTGGGGGTTACGAATAAATTCTAGTGAGTAGATGAGTTCTCAAACATGGAAAAATAGAATGAACTGTAATGTGCTTTGCTTGAAAACCTTTAAAGAAAATGACAAAATTGGCAGCAGCACTCCACATCCTGTTCTCTGCACCTGCAGCTGTCTGTGTGCTGGTGTGCACAGGTACTATGTCTGATTGCTTCTTGTCATTTGTTGCTGCCCAAGTGCCTATATGTATTTTATTTTACTATCAGTTATATTTATTTTCCTTTATATTACAACTAAGCCATTATACCACTTAAAAAAAAAAAGGAACACAGGCTTCCCTGGTGGCTCAGTGATAAAGAATCTGCAGGGGACACGCATTCAACCCCTGAGAGGATTTCACATGTGCAGAGCAACTAACAACTACCGAGCACCACAACTACTGAGCCTGTGCTCTGCAACAAGAGAAGCCACTGCAGTAAGCCCAGGCACTGCAACTAGAGAGTCGCTCCCGCTCGATGCAACTAGAGAAAAAGCTAAAACTAAATATACAAGAAAAAGTTACTCTTAAAAGAAAAAAAGAAAAAGAAACACACTATAAATTTCATTTCAGGTTACTAAAGGGGGAATACAAAATATTCATTATAAAAGAGGGAGAACTAGATCTGATGGGAGTACAGAACTACTAACAGACGTTATCTGCAAAAAATGAAAAAGACTCTTCCTTTCCAATATTTATTTATTTATTTATATTGAAATATACTTGATTTACAATGCTGTGCTAATTACTATATTTCTTTATCCTTTATGCCTACATCAATCAGTGTTAAAAGAAAACTGCTGAAAACAGCAAGGTTACCAGGCACCCCTATCTTGAGGGTTCAATAGTCTATTGTGTTAAAGTAAGTATTCCTCTAGACCTAGCCTATTAATGGTTATACCTGGATTGAGGGTGAAATTTTATCAAAAGTTTTTGACATCTATCCATATACACTGTTTATTTTTCTTTGATCTGCTACCATGGTGAGTTAAAGTAACACATTTCCTAGTATTGAACCATTCTTTCAATCTCCAAACAAACCTTCCCTTTTATGGTTTCTTTGCACTCCTTTTCCATTGATGGACTTTATTAGGAACAGTCCTACAAAACTCACTGTTGGATGGATGTTACTTAAAAGATGTTCAATGCATTGCTCAGTGTCCTCTTTCTAAGAAACCACAGGAAGAACTTCTCTTAAGTTTCTTTATCTGGAATGGCCACCCTTCTCCTGAGCAATATGTGTGTCTTTCATGTTATAAACACTTCAATTTCTGTAACTTTACAGCTTCAGAACCAAACTTAAGAAGTCAGAACTTGGATCTTGCATATTTATCTCCACTGGAGGTATTTTTCCAACTCTGATTTATCTTTTTTTAAAATTGGAATATAGTTGATGTACACCTATTTCTGATTTACATCTACTTGCTTCTATAGTATTATCCTTGTGAGGTACTGCTATTTTAGGTAGGATGTCTTTTCTATATCACTGAGCTTGTTAGATTCCTGTATAAGGGTTAGGCTTCCTTCAATAATTAACCAAGAAGTATTTTCTTCTGTCAATGTTCAAGGAAACAATTTGTTCCCTGAAGGTCTGATCAAACTCACCTGTCAAAACCACCTTGTGAAGGGACAGTTCTTTGATAACTTTTAATTTCTTCCATGGTAACTGGTCTAGTCAGGCTTTCTTCTTCAGGCAATTGTGATTATTTATATTTGCCTATAAAATGATCCATTCCATGAAGATGTTCAATTTATTAGCACAGAGTAAACCCAGAATTAAAATAAAAACGTCCTCAGTATATGATTATATTCCATTATTTGTAGATGTAATTTCTTTATTACCTTTGCTAGAGGTTTACTTTATTGGTCTTTTCAGGAACCAGCTTATGGATTTAGCAATTCTACTATTTTTAATTCATTAATTTCTATGTTTATCTATTTCTTTTCTCTTTTCATATGGTTTTTTGCTATTCATTTTCTAGCTTCATGGGTGAAATGTTTAAATCATTTATTTCTACTCTATTTAGTAAAAGTAGTTAATTATTGCTAATTCTGTGATGCTTTGGCCTCATCCCCTAAGTTTTCATATATAGTATTCTCACTGTGTGAATTACTACTAAATAGGCCACAAATGCATTTTTATTTCTATTTTAACCCAATATTTATAGGAGTCCTCTGCACCTCGGAGTTCTAATTTTAAACAAACTTGCTATTAGTTTCTAGTTTTACACCAAAGTGTTATTAACATTCAATATGTGAAAATCCAAAAGGTATGTTTTATGAAAACAGATACATATCCTATTTTCACATTTAGCCTAAGAAACACACTAGGGCAAATATAAATTCCAAAAGGATTATATGCATACATCTTTTAAGATTAAAAAATTTTTTCCCATTTGAAATTGTTATAAATGTATACTGAGATATTTTCCATGTAACATCTATGCAAAGAAAAAACTTAAACTAAACCGAGTTAATGCTCAATATATTAAACTGTAGCCCCAAGACTGTTAAAACAGTGTCTGATCAATTAAGGTCTAGACTTCAGCTCCCCACCATGACAATCCTTACAAAACTCATAGCTCCATTCAATCCTTCCTTACTTTGTTTCCTAAAAGATTCCCTCGCTCATAATTCAGTAAGGAGACCAGTAAGCCTCCCTTATTGCTGTATCAAGTTAGACATGTATTAAACAAAGTATAAAATAAAATTGGTTAATCATCTCCCAGGATATGAACGAGAGTCAAAGGCTAATCACTGCCCTGCCCATTCCTGAGACTTCAATATGGCAGATACCTGATCCGGTCACTCGTGCCACTGTAGCCCCACCGGCTCTCTACTTGCTGGAACCTATTGATGCAACACTCCTTTCCTCTGAGGCAGCATCTCGGTCGATCAATGTATTCAACACGGGGTTTAGGATTGACAGTGAAATGAAGAAAGAGATTGACTACCTCCCGATCTGACAGAATTCCAGACTGAGCAGGACCTGTAGAAATAAAAGCATAAACCTCAATAAAACTAACTTCACTACAATTCCTAACTGTGTAATATTCCACACAATAAGGTGCATTCAAATGGGAAAGATGTAAAGTAACAATGAGGTAAAAAAAAAAATCTTAGCATATGTTCAGTTGCTCAGTCGTGCCTGACTCTCTGCGACCCCATGGACTACAGCATGCCAAGCTTCCCTGTCCATTACCAACTCCCGGAACTTGCTCAATATATCACTTTGTAATTACATATTATAATATGTAATTTTAGCATATATTTAAAACTTTTACTAAATTCATCTGAGGTTAACCTAATATATAAGTGTGCAAATCAATGATAAATCAAAGCTTAGGTGAAACGTTGAGATCAGAGAAAGATCTCTGGACTTTGCTATCCATTCACCCTCTCTGAAGATTCTGTTTATCAGAAAGGAAAAGTGAAGAAATGCTTACAGTGGTAGACAAGAGTTATCCTGAGCTTTCCATTCCTCACCTGTCTAAGGCTATAATCAAATAATGGAATGTGTACAGGTGGAAATAAATGGCACAGTGCTCTTTCACTGTGGGATTTTGAAATTAGCAGAGGGCAGAAGTTAAGACTTGGAAGAGTTGTGAAAGCAGCATATCACATGCTATACTTCTCTCACTTACTGCTTCTGAGAAACTTCAAACTGCTTAAATTTACCCAGGAATAAATGCTATTCCTCATAAAAGATGCCAGGAGATCTCTTCCAAGGCTGGAAAAACAATTTAAGTAAGAAATTGCAATACACTAGAAATTTGGTTTAGGAAGCTATAAATCAGATTTTAACACAAAACACCCTAATTTTTAAAAAAAATTTTAAAATATCACACACAAAATATATCAACCTGCCAGACCTGGCCCTATGGTTCATTTGTAATCTCTGGATAGAGAATAGTCTGGATAGAGACTATAAAGAAGAAAAAATACAATTACAAACTTAAAACATGCATTTTAGAGGGGAAAAAAAAAAACAGAACTGGAACTGCATAAGATCAGAAGAGAGATGGAGGTGAAAACTCATGTAACTTTCTGAGAATAACAAGAGGTAAGACAAAAGAATTAAAATGTTAAAGGTGATTAAAATGGATGATAAAAAGCAGAGATCAACATATAGTAACCAGCATTCCTAAGAACTAACAAAAATAGGATGATGCAATAATTCAAGGTACTGGTACAACTCAATTTATTATGTTTCACAGATACATTTCTATTTTTTTCCACAAATTAAAGGTTTGTGGCACCAAACAAGTCTATTGTCATCATTTTTCCAACAGCATTTGTTCACTTTGTGCCTCTGTGACACATTTTGGTAATTCTTACAACAGTTCAAACTTTTTCATTATATTTGTTATGATGATCTGTGATCAGTTACCTTTGATATTCCTACTATAATAGTTTTGAACCACACCCATAATAAGACTGTGAACTTGATGGATAAATGTGTGTGTTCTGACTGCTCTCCTAATCAGCCATTCCCATCTCCTCCTGAGATACAACAATAATGAAATAAGGCCAATTAACAACCCTACAGTGTCTTCCTAAGTGTTTCAAGAAAAAGCAACAGTCACACATGTCTCCTTTAAATCAAAAACTAGAAATGATTAAGCTGAATGAGGAAGGCATGTCAAAAGCTAGATTTCCAGCACCAAACATTAGCCAAGCTGTCGATGCAAAGGAAAAATTCTTGAAGAAAATTAAGTGCTTCTCCAATGAACACATAAATAATAAGAAAGCGATACAGCCTTAAAGCTGATGTGGAGGAAGTCTGAGTGGTTTGGATAGAAGATCAAACCATTCACAACAGTCCTTTAAGCTAGAGTCTAATCCAGAGCAAGGCCTAACTCTCTTCAATTCTGTGAAGGCTGAGAGGAGTGAGGATGCTGCAGAAGAAACATGTGAAGCCAGCAGAGGTTAGCTCAGGAGGTGTAAGGAAAGAAGTCACCTCCTGACATAAAGGGGCATGGTGAAGTAGCTGATACAGAAGATGAAATGAGTTATTTTGAAGATCTAATTAAGATAATTAATGAAGGTGACTACACAAAACAACATATTTTCAATGTAGACAAACAGCCTTCCACTGGAAGAAGATGTCATCTAGGACTCTGAGAGCTAGAGAGGAGAAGTCAATGCCTGCCTTCAAAGGACAGGTTGACTCTCTTGGCAGGGATTAATACAGCTGGTGACATTCAGCTGAAGTCAAGGCTCATTCACCATTCTGAAAATCCTAGGGTCCTTAAGAATTATGCTAAATTTGGATCAAAGAGTGTAAGAGTTTCAAGCCTTATTATTTAAGAAGTACATTTTGTAAAGCTACAGACAGTGATTCCTGTGATGCATCCGGGCAAAGTAAACTGAAAATCTGGAAAGGAGTTACCATTTTAAATGCCACTAAGAACATTTATGACTCATGGGAAGACGTCAAAATATCAAAACCAAACAAAGTTTGGAGGAAGTAAATTGCAACCCTCATGCATAACATTGAGAGGTTCAAAGACTTCAGTGGAGAAAGTAACCGCAGATGTGGTAGAAACAGGAAGACAACTAGAATTAGAAGTGGAACCTGAAAATGTGACTAAACTGATGCACTTTCATGGTAAAACTTGAACAGATAAGGAGTTGCTTCTACAGACGAGAAAAGAGGTTTCTTGAGACGGAATCTCCTCCTGGTGAAGATGCTATGAAGACTGCTGACATGACAACAAAGGATTTACAGTACTACATAAACGTGATTGATAAAGCAATGGCAGAGTGTGAGAGGGCTGTCTCCAATTTTGAAAGAAGTTCTACTGTGGGTAAAATGCTATCCAACAGCATTGCCTAGTACAGAGAAGTCGTTTGTGAAAGGAAACAATCTGTGCAAGGAATCAATGTGGCAGATTTCACTGTTGTCTTATTTTAAGAAATTGCCAAGGCCACCTTAATCTTCAGCAGCCACCACCCTGATTAGTAAACATCCATTAACATCAAGGCAAGACCCTCCACCAGCAAAAAAAAATTATGACTTGCTAAAGGCTCAGATAGCTAGTGTTCTTTAGCAATAGTCTTTTTAAATGTAGCTATGCACTTTGTTTTTTAAGACATAATACTACTGCACACTTAATAGACAACAATATAGTGTAAATATAACTTTTATATGCACTGGGAAACCAAACAATTTGTGTGACTCACTCTATTGTGATATTGAATTTACTGGGGTGGTCTGGAATCTAACCCACATTATCTCCAAGGTATGCCTGTATAATAAAATTTCCTTAGTTGAAAATAGAAGTCTTCAGATCATGAAAAACACTCTCAGATACATACCATATACCTAAAGAAAGTAATCAGGAATACACTTGGGATGAGCACTAAAACCAATACAACCTATAGTTAAGTCTAAGCGAGTTGTATTTTTGTAGCATGTTGTGTGGGTGTACAATCTACCTAAAGTAATCTGGAAAGGGTGAAAGGATGAAACACCATACTAACATTCATATCTGAAATAGGGAAGGCCAATAAATACTGTTTTATTATGAAATGGAGAATTAAGAAAATTGAAGGGGAAAAATTAAATGCACAATTTATTATTTCCTAGAAGGAAAAAAAAAGTGTTAAATACACAATAGCAAGATAGAGAATATAAAGGGAATTCTCCCCAAAACATTTTTGAAAAATATAATACAGAATAATACACACAACAGAAAACAGCATGCACAACAGCAAAAGAAGAAATGCTATCTGATTATATAAAAATATTAAGAAGTCTGCGGGATGGAATAGCCTACGTCTGAGAACAACTACGGGCTTCCCTGGTGGCTCAGATGGTAAAGAATCTGACTGCAATGCAGGAGACCCAGGTTTGATCCCTGGGTTGGGAAGATCCCCTTGAGAAGGGAATGGCTACCCACTCCAGTATTCCTGCCTGGAGAACTATAGATGAAACAGCACATAAAACAGTTATTTCACATTAACACTAAACAACTGAGACAGTGTTTCAGAAGGGAGATTAAGCCCTATATTTGTCATCACATTCTCCTTGGAATATTTGCTGATCTGCTTCACAGAGTTTTAATGTTACACAGAAACGGGCAATCTAGAAACTGTGGTAGTCCTCACTCAACTAAAGAGACAAAAAACCACCAAGGCAGCCAGACAATGATCTGAAAGAGAATACTTAATAGACAAACAAGATCAACATCTTGTGCATCACTTCTCCTTGAAGTATTAGTCAATTCCTAAGCTACGCACAAGCAAGAAAAACCATGACACCAAGAAACCAAGCAGAAAGGAGCTGCTAAGAGATAAAACAGTTAAACGGAAATTTCTGTCTTAATGTTGGGAAGAAAAATGCCCAAATATTTGAAAATTAAGCTATGTATTTATAGCCCTTGGAGCAAGAAAAAAAATTACCAAGAAAATTAGAAAACAATTTGTATTGAATGGCAATGAAAATACAACATATCAAAATTTCTGGGGGGAAAATGGATGTTTAGACAGAAAACTAGACTTCTGAAAAGAATAAAGTTGAAAGTCACTGTTTTGAGTATATCTCAAAAAGTCATAATGACTAAGTAAATAATCCCCAGCAAATTAAAATTAAAGGAAATAATAAAGAAAAAAGCAGCAATCAGTGAAATGGAAAACATATATAAAGAAAATTAATAAAGCCAGAAGTCAGTTCTTGGAAAAAATTAACAAAGTGGATAAACTCCCAGGCAAAGCTCATTAAAGGCACAATAAATCAGTATCAGAAATGAAATAGGGGACATAATTTAGAGTTCACAGATAATAAAAGGATATTATTAAATTCACATTAATAAATTAAAGGTCTATGGAGAAGGAAATGGCAACCCACTCCAGTATTCTTGCCTGGAAAAGTCCATGGACAGAGGAGCCTGGAGGACTGCAGTCCATGGGGTTACATGACTGAGCATGTCTGCACGAGGGTGGAGGGAGATGGGTTGGTAGCAATAAACTGGTAGAACTAAAAAAAAATAATAATAATAAATTAAAGGTCTAGATGAAACTGTTACAAAAAGAGGAAACCTGAAAAGTCCTACTCTATTCAAGACACTGAATCTCTAATTAAAATACTTCCACAAAGAAAACACTAGATCCAGATAATTTCACTGATGAGTTCCCCTAAACATTTAAGGAAAAACAGCACCAATATTATACAAACTTTTGAATACTGAAAAAAGAAAGAAATATTCCTAAGTTTTGTTTATCCTAAGTCCAGGATAAACTTGATAATCAAAAATCTGATAATTTCATTACAAGAAAGGAAAATTATAGACTAATTTCTCTCATGAAGCAGTCCTAAAAATATTTTTTAAATTTGGTAAAGAGGATCTAGTAATATATAAAAAGAATAATGCATGACAACCAAGTCTGGTTTATGTAAGGAATCCAAAGGTTTAACTTGGAAAATCAAACAATGCATATTAAGAAAATTAAAGGGGAAAACTGCATCACTATCTCAACAGAGGAGAAACATTTGATAAAATTCATGTTAAAACTCTTCAGTTCAAAAAAAAAAACAACAACAAAAAAAACTCTTCAGTTCAGTTCTGCAACCCCATGAATCGCAGCATGCCAGGCCTCCCTGTCCATCACAAACTCCCGGAATTTACTCAAACTCATGCCTATCGAGTCAGTGATGGCATCCAACCATCTCATCCTCTGCCATCCCCTTCTCCTCCTGCCCCCAATCCCTCCCAGCATCAGGGTCTTTTCCAATGAGTCAACTCTTCGCATGAGGTGGCCAAAGTATTGGAGTTTCAGCTTCAGCATCAGTCCTTCCAATGAACACCCAGGACTGATCTCCTTTAGGATGGACTGGTTGGATCTCCTTGCAGTCCAAGGGACTCTCAAGAGTTTTCTCCAACACCATAATTCAAAAGCATCAATTTTTCAGTGCTCAGCTTTCTTCACAGTCCAACTCACATCCATACATGACCACTGGAAAAACCACAGCCTTGACCAGACGGACCTTTATTGGCAAAGTAATGACTCTGTTTTTTAATATGCTATCTAGGTTGGTCATAACTTTCCTTCCAAGGAGTAAGCCATCTTTTAATTTCATGGCTGCAGTCACCATCTGCAGTGATTTTGAGGCCCCAAAAAATAAAGTCTGACACTGTTTTCACTGTCTCCCCATCTATTTCCCATGAAGTGATGGGACCAGTTGCCATGATCTTAGTTTTCTGAATGTTGAGCTTTAAGCCAACTTTTTCATTCTCCTCTTTCACTTTCATCAAGAGGCTTTTTAGTTCATCTTCACTTTCTGCCATAAGGGTGGTGTCATCTGCATATCTGAAGTTATTGATATTTCTCCCGGCAATCTTGATTCCAGCTTGTGCTTCTTCCAGTCCAGTGTTTCTCATGATGTACTCTGCATATAAGTTAAATAAGCAGAGTGACAATATACAGCCTTGATGTACTCCTTTTCATTTGGAACCAGTCTGTTGTTCCATGTTCACTTCTAACTGTTGCTTCCTGACTTGCATACAGGTTTCTCAAGAGGTAGGTCAGGTGGTCTGGTATTCCCATCTCTTTCAGAATTTTCCACAGTTTATTGTGATCCACACAGTCGAACTCTTAGCAGAGTAGTAATAGAAGGAAACTTTCTTAATCCAATAAAAGCTATCTACAAAAAATTTACAGCAAGCATAAATTCCTCTGTTGGGAAATACTGAAAACTTTCTGCCTAAGATGAAATAATACAAGATATTCACTTATTCATACCTCTTAGCATGCTCAAACTTATAAGTCATACACTAAGGCAAGAAAAAGAAATGTCTAAGGATTAGAAGGGAACAGATAGAATTATCTTTGTTTGCAGATCATATAACTGTACATGTAGACTATGCACAGTGAACTACAAATGAATTATTAGAATTTGTGAATTTAGCAAGGTCCCTAGATACAAAGTCAATACAGGAAAACCAACTGCATTTCTAGTGGGAAACAATTAATTAGGACATGAAAATTAAAAAAACAATCACTGTAATAATATTTAGCAAGTCAAATATGTACAGAATAAACCTACCAAAATATATGCAAGACTGCTACCAGAAAACTTAAAATATTAATACTACTAAGAGAAATTTTTAAAGACTTAAAGCTTATGGATTAGAAAACAGAGTATCATAAAAATATCAATTATCCCCACACCAATCAATGGATTCTATGTAATTCCAATCAGAAACCCATGACTTTTTTGGGGTGGAAACTAACAAGCTGCTTAAAACATTTATATGAAAATACTTAAGACCAAGAATAGCCAGGACAATCCAGAAGAACAAAGCTAGAGGATTTTCACTATCAGATTTCAAGATTCACTTTAAAACTACAGAAATGAAAACCCCACAGATCTGGTTCAAGTATAAACAATAAAACAGCAGAGTGGAAAAACATTACAGAAATAGATTCATTCATATACAGTGAGTTGATTTACAAAAGTTAGCACTGCTGTAGCTTGGTTGGTGAAGAATCGCCTGCAACGCAGGAGACCTGGGTTCGATCTCTGGGTTGGGAAAATCCCCTGGAGAAGGGAAAGGCTACCCAGTCCAGTATTCTGGCCTGGAAAATTATTCCACGGGGTCACAAAGAGTCAGACACTGAGCAAGTTTCACTTTCACTAGCATTGTTGTTGGCTCAGACGACAAAGAATCAGCCTGCAATGTGGGAGACGCAGGTTTGATCCCTCGGTCAGGAAAATCCCCTGGAGGAGGAAATGGCAACCCACTCCAGTATTCTTGCCTGGGAAATTCCATGGACAGAGGAACCTTGAAGGCTAAAGTCCATGGGGTTGCAAAGAGCCAGACATGACTGAGCAACTAATACTTTCACTTTAGCACTGCTTGGCATGGGGGCAAGAGTAGTTTTTAATGTATAGTCACATGGGGAAAAAATGAATCTTGACCCCTAACCTCATACCACACACGTGTGGGAAAAAAAAACCACAAAAAACAAAAACCCAACTGGATTACAGACTGAAAACTTAAATGTAAAACAATAAACTTTCTAGAAGAAAATCTAAGAGAATATCTTTTATCACCTTGAGGCAGGTAAAATTTCTTAAGGAAGAAATTCACCTTAAACAAAAAGATTGATAAATTAATTCATTAAAATTAAGATCTTCTATTTATAAAAAGACAGCATTAAGATAATGAAAAGACAGTTCACAGACTGGGGGATATTAGCTGTATATACACACATTATATATGTGTCTAACATATTCTGGATACAAGTCTTCTGTCAGATTATATACATATAATGGAGAGGATATGAGTCAACTGGAATGAACTCTTGACTAAGTTTGGTATTGACTGTGAACTGTTACAACTACTTTGGGCCACTGTTTGGTAGGATCTACCAATGCTAACATATGTACACTCTGCAACTTTGCAACTGTACTGCTCATACTCAATAGAAATGTTCACATATAGACACCAAGCCACAGGTATAAGAATGTTCTCAATGGTCCCATATAGAAACAACACAAATGTCCAACAATAAAGTGGATAAAGAAATCATGGTTCATCCATATAGATTATGCAGCAATGGAAAAGTGTGTGGTTGTGCCATACACAGCCAGGTAGAAGAATCTAACAGACATAATGTCAAGAGAAAGAAGTCACACACAAAAGAATACATGCTGAATGCATGGCTTCCTTTATAGTAAGTTTAAAAACAAACAAAACTCATTTATAGAAGCCCCAGAGTAGTCACCTTTGGGAGACTACTAAGGCTAGGAGAGACATGCATGATGGAGACTGGAGGGAAATGATAATGTACTATAAAGTGGTATGTGTGGTTACACAGGTGTGTTCACAGTATTTATCCAATTTACTATGTAGATGTCAAAAACAATTTACAGAAAGAAAAAAACAAGTGATTCCAACCAGGAAAAAACAACTTGGGAGAATACTGGAACATAATAAGAAAAACCTGAATACCTCAATAGAATAAAAGTCATGAATGTTAAGAAAAAAATACAAATGTCCAATAAACATAAAGAAATATAACTGTAAACAATTATGAGATTTTTTTCTTTTAAATCAAACTGGCCATGACTTAGAAGCAGAATATACTCAGTGTTGATAGGGGAAATAAGAACTGGTCATAGAACTAAGACGCATCAACTCTAAGAGTCAGAAAGATCTGTCATTGTAACTCTGGGTAAGGTACTTAACCCCTCCCAGGTTCCATTCTTGTTTTTTTTTCCCAGGTTCCATTCTTAAACTTCTATGTATCTATAATATTTTTAAATGATATAAAATATATAACTTTTCAAATGTAAGTATGTATATAACCTACAATATTATCTTCAAGGGCTATCTGGAGAACTGGAGGAAATTACACACACAAATGTACATACATAAATAGCTTGTTTTTCTCCCTCGCACAGGGAGACTGACTGCCCACTGCAATAGTTTCAAGTAGATTTTGGACAGGTTATAGCCTTACCTGCTGCAAACTCCTCAATGGTCATCAGTGGGAAGCGGATCAAGGACAGTGCTTTCCCCAGAACCTTCTGCTTGTTTCCAAAGGTCATAGGCAATTGTTGTCTTTGACATTCTGCTTCTGCCCATCGTACAACAGCTCCAAAAAGTCGACATTCTCTAATACTAAGAGTGTCTCTTTCTAGAACTGCACAGAGTGTGTCTACAGGTAATTTACAAAAATAAGACAAATTAGGAATATTTTGCTATTTAACAAAATAATGACAAATATGCTTATATTAAAATTTCAACTCTCAATAAAAAATAGGTTACTTAAAGCTATAGGTTCTACATATCAAAATATTAAATTATTAAAGGAACTGCAAAGAATTCTTTAAAAAATTACAATAAGGTTAATATTGAACTTATTATCATATATGAAAGCCTACATACAGTATCTCCTTATATATTTCATGCCATTTACAAGCAAACTCAAATATCCAGGATAAGAATAAGTCAGAGAAAAAGGCTCCCAATCAGTAATGAACAAATTCATAGAGTCTACAGATTACAGTTAATTCATTCATTCAGCAAATATTTCTGATTAACCCCTCACAATGTGTCAGGTACTATTTTAGACACCAAGGATACATCATTAAACAAAAAGGTTTAAAAATTCTTTCCTTCAATGAGCTTACATTCTAATGGGGGAAACATTAAATAAACATAAGTTATAATGTGTCACATAATAAATGTAGGAAAAAAACAGTGTAAGTGGAATAATCAGAAATGCGGCTTAAAACAGGATGGTTTGGATCGGCCTCATTTGAACTAAGATCTGAAGGAGGCTTTGGGTCAGGGTTGGTAGGCCAGATAGACATCTCGAGAAACAGCACTCCAGGACCAGTCAGTGCAAAGGGTCTCTTAACAAGGGTGTGCCTGACGTGTCTGAGGAAGAATCAGGAGGCCAGTGTGGCGGGAAGTGAGTGAGCAAGAGGGGAAAGTAGGAGGTGAGGAAGCTAGAATATGGGGGAAGCAGGATGCATTCCTAAGGCACCCTGCAGATCATTTGGCTTTTGAGTGAAAAAGAGAACCCCTGGAGGGTATTGGGCTGTGATATTTTATGCTCTCTAAGGACCACACTGGAAGCTGTGATGAAAAGAGATGGTAACAGAGGCAAGAGTGGAAACACTATCAGTAGGGAGGTTCTTGTCGGGTTCCAGGTGAGAGGTGATGGTGGCTTGGACCAGGCAGAAGTGGTGAAAAATGACAAGATTCAGGGCATATTCTGAAAGGAGACAGGAGACTTCCTAACAGATTGGATAAAGGGATGACAGGAAGCCTGAGTCCAGGGTAACTCTCAGGTTAATGGTAAGCAATGGCGGGCTGACAGTGGCACCAACTGGGATGAGAGCAACTATGCGGAAGTGGGGTGGGGAGAGGAAGTGGTGAGAGGCTGAAGTTTAATTCTGGACATACTAAGTTTGAAGCCCTATTTGACATCTGAGTATAAATGTCATGACCGTAACTCAGGCCCTCACTCAGAATCCTTTTCCTCTTATCATGGGCAAAATTAAAATAGGTTGAGTTATTTTTAAGCTACAGTAGACTTACAGAAGCAGGAAGTTCAGAGAAAAGGGTTTTAGAGGCTAACATATTAACATGAGATGACATGCTGCAATCTAACAGGGACAAGAAGAGAGGAAAACTCTGAAAAGTAGACAGAAGTACTTGAAAAGGACAGTGTCGAGTCTTTTACACAAAGAGAAAGAGATGTTAAAAAAAACTTCAAAGACCTAACGGCTTCAGTGTGATACTGATAATAAAGAGTACTAATAACCAGAAGAATCCTAAATTATAGTCAGTATGTACTGTTTAATAAGGACAAGCAAAGTTAAACATTTTTTAGGTATCTTTCTCAAATGGCCAAAATGAAAGCCTTGTTTCTTTAAAAAAAAAAAAAAAAAAAAAAGACTGTTCAAGATGTACAGAAAAATTACTTAGAGAACCTTATTTTCTAAAGAACCTCAATATAGTAGGCGCTATTATAAAATATCTAACAACTGTATTTTAAGTTAAATTTCAATAAAAATGAGGATGCTATATTGAAGGAATCAATGAAAACATTAAAATACAATTAAATTGCCCAGAAACACACACCTCAGAAAAATTTGTTAAAAACAAAATTTTATTCTGCAGTGGCCTACACATTCATACCAGAACCAAATATTGGTTTAATAACAAACACAAGTATCATTCCAGCAAAGACGTCACAGTCCCTAGAACACAGAAGGGGCTCAACAGTATGTTAAAAATGAAAAGGTTAAGCATAACCTTTTGATTTTTAAAAACTCAAGTTTTTTTCTTCTCTAATAGCTGAGTAGATGTGTATAAACTAAGGCCCCAGGAATACCCAGAAAATGAATGTAAATCAATATACCTCAATAGTTATAGAATTAGGAAGACATCATTACCATAATATTTAATCATTCAATAGAAAAACAGACAACTTCCAGCATATATGTCTCTACCTTGTATGCTAGTAACTGC
This sequence comes from Muntiacus reevesi, assembly GCF_963930625.1. Classification (NCBI taxonomy): domain Eukaryota; kingdom Metazoa; phylum Chordata; class Mammalia; order Artiodactyla; family Cervidae; genus Muntiacus; species Muntiacus reevesi. The sequence continues at coordinate 23,339,025 of NC_089263.1, read as the reverse complement.
AGTAAAGATAAACACAGAAACTTAAAGACTTTAAAAAAAAAAAAGGCACATTATACTGCCCCTGGCGTAATGTAAATTGATTCTATTCTATCAAAGGATGTATTATCTTTTTCCTTTGACAGAATGCTGTGAGAGAAACAGTATCTCACTATTTGTAAAAAGGTAAAGCATATGCCTCTAGAGCATGTATTCAAACGCCAGAGGAGAAAAAGCGCCCCCAGAATGTAAAACAGCTATTGAAAAAAGCTCCTGAATCCAGGGCTTGCTTCCTCTCAGCTCCTAGACTGTTCTTTCATTCCCAAGTCTTAACAAATACACTTGAGGCAAACTAGACTATGAGGTGAGAACACATAGGTCTTCTATTGACAGATGTGTTATAATAAGAAATGACAGCTGAGAGCCTAATAAAGATCATGAAAGCACATAAGATTATATTTATATACATAATACAATACTGGGTTTAATATAAACCACTGCGAGTCAAATTTAATCAACAAATATTTATGGGGTTTTCATCCTGTGCAAGGAGCCTACTTCAAGACTTCCAGGACCCAATGGCATGACTAATGTAGAAGCAATTTACAAAACAGCTTCTTGGAGTGAGTCACCCTGATGTTGGCAGCATTATTTCACATGAGAGTGGACTGAAGTGGAGCACCTGACGCCCCTTCAAAGCAAAGAAACTGGGATTGAGCCATGCTTCCTTGCCAATGGGTGGAGTGCTCAGGGCTCTCAAACATCCAGTAACTCAACAAAAACTCAGGAGCACACAATGTGCAGGTGCTGGGGAGGAGCCTAATGTAGTGCCTGCCCTTCAGGGTAACGTAGGGAGAGTATAAATCCTTCCCATGGGAATAAGCAACAGACAAGCAAACCAAGACAGAGATGTTACTGTAAACAGGAATATATTAAATTTCATGGAAGGGGGAGGGTAACAACTTTTAAGAAAGGAGTCTCTGCAGAGTTATAATCTGAGCCAAGACATGAAGACTGAGTAAGAACCAGCCAAGATGGGAAGGAAAGGCAACATTCTAGACACAGCCAATTAATCTAACAAATATTAACTGAACACGTATTGTGTTCTACTGCTTTCAGTGTTGGAGGTACAGTGGTAAACAAGACAAAGAGTTTAGAGTTTAAGAAGTTTACAATCTAGAAGGGGAAGGTCGACAAACAACATATACAGAAACAAAGACCCAGACAAGACATTCAGAGAGTGATACACATTAAGAGAAAAAGAAATCTGAGTAATGGAACAGGGATTGTTTAGGGGAATGTGGTATCTACTTTAAGTGGGTGTGAGATGGCACATCTCAGGTAACCTTTAACCAAAGATCTGAATGATTAAAAAGAGGTAGCCATATAAAGAAGCTCCAATACTTTGGTCATCTGATTCGAAGAGCCAAGGGTCATTAGAAAAGACCCTAATGCTGGGAAAGACTGAGGGTATGAGGAGAAGGGGTCGAGAGAGGATGAGATGGTTGGATGGCATCACTTACTCAATGAACATGAGTCTGAGCAAACTTTGGGAGATAGTGAAGGACAGGGAAGCCCGGCATGCTGCAGTCCATGGGGTTGCAGAGTAAGACACGACTGAGTGACTGAACAATAATACAAAGATTTAGAGTGGGGAAAAGGATTCCAATCAAAAGGACTAGCAAATACAAAGGCTCAAAAAATCAAAGTAACTGTGGCCAGTGTATATGGAACACAGAGAATGAGGAACAGAATGGCAGGGGACAGGTGAGAGAGAGAGGTAAGTAATGACTGCCGACTCTTCAGAAAACTTGTTTTCTCTTCTTCCTGGGGTGTGAATCATCTGCATCTCCTTGCCTCCCCTGAAGCTAGAAGGGGTCTGGTGACTGAATTCTGTCCAGTGAAGTAAGAGTCAAGACGAGGGTGCCATTTCAAGGCCAAAGCTCATAAAATGTGGGTGTTTTCACATCTGTCATCAAGGTACAGATAATAACTCAGCCATAGGAAGTAGCAGAAAGCTAATCACCGGCCAGGGATACTGCCTTGGACTGCTGTGTGAGTGTGAAATCAATTTCTTTGTGTTGGAGTCAGTATGCATTTGGGGGGTTTATCTGTGCAAATGTGTTGAGTTTGCATTTTGAGGTATATCTGTTATCAGCACCATGGCCAAGCGTAGCCTACCCTAATAAAAGGCCTAATCATGTAGGATCTTGTAAGTTCTGTAAGAGATTTGAATCTTACTCTAATTGCAGTGGGAAGACACTGGAAGCCAAGGAGGTGATACAATTTGCTGCTGTGGAGAGAATGGACAGGATGAAAGCAAGAGTGAGTGGACAAGATGAGAAGACAACCCCCAGGATGGGAGAAAATAACTGCAAATGAAGCAACAGACAGAGGATTAATCCCCCAACTTTAAGCAGCTCTTGCAGCTCAATATCAGAAACACAAACAACCCAATCAAAAAATGGGAAGAAGATATCAACAGACATTTCACCAAAGAAGACATACAGATGGCCAACAAACACACAAAAAGATGCTCAACATTGCTCATTATTAGACAAATGCAAATCAAAACCACAATGAGGTATCACCTCACACTGGTCAGAATGACCATCATCAAAAAATCTACAAACAATAAATGATGGAGAGTGTGTGGAGAAAAGGGAACACTCATGCATTACTGGTGGGAATGTAAATTGATACAGCCACTATGGAGAACAGTATGGAGATTCCTTTAAAAACTAGGAATAAAACTACCATATGACCCAGCTAGAGAAGATTCTTCAAAGTCCCTTGAATAGCAAGGAGATCAAACCAGTCAATCCTAAAGAAAATCAACCCTGAATATTCAACCCTGGAAGAACTGATGCTGAAGCTCCAATACTTTGGCCACTTGATGTGAAGAGCCAACTCATTGGAAAAGACCCTGATACTGGGAGAGACGGAGGGCAGGAGGAAAAGGGGGTGACAGAGGATGAGGTGGTTGGATGGCATCACTGACTCAATGGACATGAGTCTGAGCAAACTCCAAGAGACAGTGAGGGACAGGAAGCCTAGTGTGCTGCAATTCATTGGGTCACAGTTGGACACAACTAAGCGACTGAACAACATGACCCAGCAATCCTACTACTGGGCATATACCATAAGAAAATCATAATTCAGAAATACACCTGTACCCCAATGTTCACTGCAGCACTATTTATAAGAGTCAGGACACGGAATGCAACCTAGATGCCCACTGACAGATGAATGGATAAAGAAGTTGCAGTACACATATACAATGGAATATATTGCTCAGCCATAAAAAGGAAGAAACTTGAGTCAGTTGATCTGAGATGGATGAACCTAGAGCCTGTTATACAGAGTGAAATAAGTCAGAAAGAGAAAAAGAAATATTCATACATTAATGTATATATATGGAATATAGAAAAATGGTATTAATGAACCTATCTACAGGGCAGGAATAGAGACAGATGTGAAGAACGGAATTGTGGACACAATAGGGGAAGGAGAGGGTGGGATGAATTGAAAGAGTAGCATTGAGGGGACTTCCCTGGTGGTCCAGTGGCTAAGATTCCGTGCTCCCAGTGCAGGGGGCCAAGGTTCGATCCCTGGTCAGGGAAGTAGGTCCCACATACCACAGTTAAGACCCGAGGCAATCAAATGAATAAACAAGTAAATAAATATTAAAAAAAAAAAGAAAGAGTAGCACTGAAATATACACCTTATCATATGCAAAACAGACAGCCAATGGGAAGATGCTGTATCGCCCAGGGAGCACAGCTAGGTGCTCTGTGATGACCTAAAGGGGTGGGACAGGGGGGAGGCACAAGAGGGATGGTACACACACACACACACACACACACACACACACACACACAGAGATAGCTGATTCACAATGTCATATGGTAGAAACCAATACAACATTGTAAATTATAGTCCAATAAAAAATTAAAATAAAGTAAAAAAAAAAAAAAAGAGTGAGTGGCAGCAGGGAGACAACAGGAGCGCACAAAGCTTATCCAGGTGAATGAGAACAGTGACTCAGACCAGGTGGGAGCAACAGGCAAAGTAAGACATAGTCATAACTCAGGATACTATTTTTAGGGGGGTGGGGGGTGGGCTGCACCATACAGCTTGTCATATTTTAGTTCTCCAACCAGGGACCGAACCTGGGCCCAGCAATGAAAGCACCAACTCCTAGCCACTGGATCACCAGCAATTCCCCCAGCATACATTTTGACTGGAGAGCAGAGAACATATGCTGATAAACTGCATGTGGGGTATGAGAAAGGATAGTTAAAAATAACTTCTAGGTTTTTAGTTATGCATGGTGGTGCCATTAAGGAAGAGCTAAAAAAAAAAAAAAAAAAACTGGAAAGGAACAGAAAAGATAACGGGGGGTATGGGACAATCAATGACTTTCTTTTAGCTGTGCTACTGGAAATGCCTATAAGAGCTCCAAACGAAGATGTCAAGTAAATAGCTGGCTACACAAATTTGGAGCCCAGAATAAGATAAAAGATATTTTGGGCTTACTAGATGATGATGATATTTAGAGTTACAGGCTGGATCCGCTCTTTCTGCTCCCCTACATGACAAAATTCAAGCTCCTGAGCCTGTGACTGCATGGCCCCCACACCCTGGATTTCACTTGCCCTGCACTGCCCATCCTCTACACACGCTTTCTTCATGTGGTTCTACCTGCCTCTAATACCCTCCCCTCTTCATTACTCAAATACTATCCATTCCCTAAGGCCTATGTGAGAACTTCCTGTGCCAAGATTCTCCTAACATCCCATTATGAGGAGCTCTCTCCACATTTTGGATTTGCATAGTAATTATTTTCTATGTATCTAATTCTGAAAAGGCGAAAAGACATTTTGCCATATGTCATCTTTTCTGTATAATGTCTTAATCTTAATTTTCACATATTTCTTCCCTGATTCTCCAAATAGATGACAGTTTCCTAAAGAAAAAAAAATCAAATCTTACCCTTCTTTGTATTTCTTGTAGAGCCCTAATATAATGCTATGCATATGGTAAGCATGAAAATTTGTTTGATCTGATATCTTTTAAAAGGCAATGAGGTAGTTAAGACTTTTAGGACTATTTCAGCAAAATAAAGAAAGCAAAACTCTTAAAGAGGCAGACTTAAAAATCACCTGGAAAAACCACTGATTTAAAAACAGCTCCTCTGCCAACAAGGCTCACTAGGTTAAGTCATTACTGTACTTAAAAGGTAACATTTTAATTCACAGTGAACTTACCTATGTCAATATCAGTAAACCCTTCTGCACTTATTGCATCCATTGTGTTTTTGTCTATTGTGTCTAGACAAAGACTAGCAAGCTGAGGTTCATCAAATAAACGAGCCTAAACATATAAAAAGATAGTTATTTTATTTTCACAGTTATTCTAACTTCAGGCTGTCCATATTCAAAAGTAACACTGTAAACAGTTATAACTGCCAATTATATAAAAACTCATACTTAAAATAAATTATAATATGCTTAAAACTTTTCATTCCACAATCAGAAATAAAAGCGAAAAAGCACAAATGTCCAAAAGATAACAATTAATTCAGTTACCACTAACAACTGTTATTTTTATTTTTATATGCATATATATGCACTTATATATTACATATTTTGATCCTTAATGAAACACTCTAAGGTAGATAAGGCAGACATCTTCCCATTATATAGATGAGAAAAGAGAGGCTCGGGGAGGTGCACTGACTCTAGCCAGCTATGTTCCAAAAGGAAAGTGAAAATCGCTCAGTTGTGCCTGACTCTTTGCGACCCCATGGACTATACAGTCCATGGAATTCTCCAGGCCAGAATACTGGAGTGGGTAGCCTTTCTCTTCTCCAGGGGATCTTCCCAACCCAGGGATTGAATCCAGGTCGCCCGCATAGAAGGCGGATTCTTAACCGGCTGAGCCACAGGAGAAGCCAGCCCTTAAATCCCAGTCTTAGGATCTTTTCACTAAATGATAATATCAATTGTTAAGCATACCAGAACAAACAGATTTTCCCCCCCATTTCCTGTTTGACTGGGGGGAAGAGAATAAAGTACAAAAGTTTTAGAGCATTAAGTTCTGGGAACCTAAGCAAAAACCAGGCCTAACAACAGAAAAGCAAGCAAGTAAATTCACATGATAGATTATACAATGAGAATGAAAGATCTACAACTACACACAGCAACAGGAATGAATCCCACAAACTTAATGGTAGGCATAAGGAAGTACTGTATATGTTGAGCAAAAGAGTATACAGCTGACCCTTGAACAACTTGCAGGTTGGGGGCATTGACCTCTGTGCAGTTGAAAATCCACACACAACTTACAGTTGGACCTTTGCATCTGAAGTTCTCCCATATCCACGGATTTAATCAACCACAAATCATGTACTATTTACTACCGAAAAAATTACATGTATAAGTGGACCCACTAAGTTCAGGGCCATGTTGGTCAAGACTCAACTGATAGATGATTTCACCAAAGCTGAGCTTTAAGAAGTCAGAAGTCAAACTTATAACATGTGCTTTATCAGGATGTACATTATAATTAAAAAAAACAAGTTTAAAAGTAAGTAAAATTCTAATGTTGGCAGATATTTTAGCTGGCCAACTCAGTGTTTATAGCTGAGTTAGTATTTATGCAGAAAAATGGATTATTTTACTTTTAGGAAAAATAATTTTTGGTAAGTTATTTTATTCAGAGTAGCAGTATTTTCAGTCATTCAATAGGATATCATATTTGCCTGGGAATCTACTGCTACTACTTAGGAGTAAAATTAATTTTCTCTAAATTTGAATGTGACACTATTTTTAATGACTGTATTGCCCCAGAGTGTTTTCCTTGTGTAATCCATGCTGGGACAGCACACTGGTTCTTTGTTTTAGAGGGATGCTGGCATAGGTCCTCTCAAGTAAATGAACATGCTCAGTTCAAATGATTCACTTGGCAGGAACAAGACATTCACATGACAATTCATGAGATAATTCACATGACCCCACTAAAGAAAAATCTGGATTGATGGTGAGTTCTTAGACCAACAAAGCACTGAAAAGTTCCTTTTTTCCTCAGTGACATATGTTAAGCCTTGCTACTCAAAATGTGGTTCAGAAGCACCAGCATCATCTGAAAGTCTGTTAGAAATGCAGACTTTCAGGCCCATATTGCTGTGTGTAGATCTACAACAAAAGGAATGAATCCCAGAGACTTAATGGTAAGCAAAAGAAAGTATGTTGAGCAAGAGTATACAGCTGACTTTGGCTTACTGAACTATAAAGTGGATTTTCACTGTCAAAGTTTAATTTATTGGCTTCTAATTTTTCTTTTTTTGGTCACATCGTGTAGCACATGGAATCCTAGTTTCCCAACCAGGGATGAAGCTCGGCATCTTAACCACTGGACAGTTAGGAAAGTCCTACTGGTTTCTAAACTTTATGACTGAATTAAAAAAAATGAAAGTAGTTAAGTGACCCTTTTCACACACAACAAAATTCTTCACACAACAAAGAATCATGATTATCAACTTATTTATTAGATTTTCATCACAAGTTCAGAAAAGGGAAAAAAAAAATATCACTTGTTAGTTATACAATCTTTATTGAGTTATTTCACCTCTCTGTGCTTCTATATAAAAAGGGGATGATAAGAAAATCTTCACCAAGGATAGCTACAACTCCTGAAGTTATTGTAAAGATTAAATGAATTAATGCATACAAAGTATTTAGAATGGGACCTGGCACTAAGTCACTCAATACATTTTGCAGCTACTATCAATATCACCATACTCTACTGATTTAAGGTTGAGCCCTTTTACCACTTACTATCTTACATTACGTAAGATATTTACCTCATTAAGCTTCCATTTCATCTTTGAAAGGAGGATAATAATAAATAACATTACAGCTTAAAGAAGGAGTAAATGTGATAATATATACAAATGGAATAGTCTGTGTCTGGCATACAATACACACAGACATGGAGTTCTGTGATTATGTCCAAGAAGAGGTGACATCAGCATGTTCTTTCTTCTGTAACTATAAATACTCAATGACCAGAGATTAAAAAAGAAAAAGTATCATCAATCATTTGTGATGTGACAGAATGGACGAACAATGGGAAACAAGTGTGACTCCACCCAACCTGTTGTGACACTTTGGGCAGGTAGTTAACTAGCCAGGTTTTAGTTTTTTCATTTGGAAAATGAGAGGGTTAAGCTAAGGAATATCCATGATTATTTCCACTACCAATATTCAGCAGGATTACATATTATCAGCTTAGACATTCCCCCCCTCTCATTTTAACTCTCTCACCTCTCCAAGACTCTATCTCCAAGTAAGGTCACATTCTGAGGGTCCTGGGGATTAAAATTTCAACATGTGAATTCTGGGGACACAATTCACCCCCTGCCACTGAGTTACAGACTAGCTCAGGATTAAGAAAGAATATTCTTAAATTTGAACGTCTCCAAAATATCATAGGACATCCCTTACATGTAGAATCAAAAAAGAAAAGATACAAATGAACTTACTTTCAAAACAGAAAGACTCACAGAAAGATTTAGAACCTGAACTCATGGTTGCCAGTGGGGGGTGGGGGGGTGGGGTACAGTTAAGGACTTTGGAAAAGGCATGTACACACTGCTATATTAAAAATGGATAACCAACAAAATCCTATTATATAGCACATGGAACTCTGCTCAATGTTATGTGCCAATGTGGATGGGAGGGGAGTTTGGGGAAAATGTATACGTGTACATCCTACAGCCGAGTCCCTCCACTGTTCACCTGAAAGTATCACAACACTGTTAATTGGCTATACCCCAATATAAAATGTTTTTGGTGTACAAAAATAAAAATAAATTCTAAACCCTCCAGAAGTGGGTCACCAAGCTGACAGAATACAATAAATCTTACAACTGCTCTGGACTTGAAATACTCAGTGTTAAAATTTCAGATCCAACAAAAATAGAGCACTAAGGTCCAGAAGGCTTCATACTCTCATACTCTCAATCACAGCAGAAACAACACTGGACACTAATCTCAACTCCAATCCTAAAGAGCTATATAACTTTACAGAGATGAAACACCCTATTTACATAAGGCTTGGCTCAGATGGTAAAGAACCTGCCTGCAATGCCTGCAATGCCTGAGACCTGGGTTTGATCCTTGGGTTAGGAAGATCCCCTGCAGAAGGGAATGGCAACCCACTCCAGGATCCTTGCCTGGAGAATTCCATGGAAAGAGGAGCCTGATGGGCTACAGTCCGTGGGGTCTCAAAAAGTTGGACACAACTGAGTGACTACTACTTTCTTCAGTTTCTTCACCTATGATACATTAACTCTAATTTATTTTTCTATTCTAAAATCATATGAACCTGATATATTTCCCTCAATGAAATCAGAAGATTTCACATGCTTTAAAATAATGATCTCGGACTAATTCTCCAGGAAATATTAAACATTCATATACAGTTAAACCCCATTTTTAAAGTTAAAAGATACATACCTTAGCTACATCAACTTACCTGAGTAAGTAACATAAAGGCATTATCTGCCCTGAGATGTTTGGTAAGAAATTCCACACAATGCGCTTCCAAGGCTGGGACTGCGTACTTCTTAGCCGTATAAAGAGTGGTCATAACTGTTTCAGGGCCGATTTGAACTTCATCTGAATATAGAAATCTGGGAAGCAAGTGGAAATTGCAGAGATAGTCAGGAGGGTTTTAGACAAGCAATCCATTGGAGTTAAGTCTCTGAGGAATATTTGAAAAGATAATGAACAAAGTGAAACATAACTTGAAAAGCACATCAGACTTGCCAGGGTTATTTTATTTGCACATACATCACCTGATTTTATTCTGAATCAATCTTGAGAGGTAGGCAGTCTCCATTTATAGAGAAGACTAGTTAGGTCTTTAAGTCTTGAAGCCAAATTTTTAAAGGCTTTTTAGCATTCCATAGCAGCTTTCTCTCTTCTTCATCAAAAAGTGTTCACTTAAGCAAACTTACAGACAGCTTAAGTTCACATCTCTAAATGTCAAAACATTCATTTATTTCCTGATGATGGTGTCTTCTTATTCTGGGCATCTTTTAACCTTTCCTTATTATCCCAGAATTAGCATTATGACCAAAGACTAGAGTATGGGGGTTCAGAAGAATAAAACTGTTTAATGATATCTCAAATGACCCCATAATGCTATGTGCTTTTGGGTATAAAGGTCCAATTTTCTCTCGAAATACTATCAAACCAATACCACCTTACCCACCACCTCAGGAGCTGATTCTACCTGTTACTAGATAAATCAGATTCCTAGAAGTGCACATAGAGGATAAGAATCTCAGAGAAGACCTAAGCAGTGCCTGCTGAATTATACTGAAGCTACTGCATATTCATTTTAGTTCCTCTGCAGTTCCTCAGAGACTCTTGCGCTTACTGCCCAATTCTCAGTTACATTCAGAGCAGCTGAGGGTGCTGGAGAAATAAGGCATTGAGAACAAGTATTTTATTTTAGCAATATGAATTAAGAGTTAGAACACTTGAAAGCCCATGAATATCTTTCAGAACACTACAGAGTGAATGAGGAAAGGAGGTTCTAGTTCACATCCCTTCCCTCTGCTTTTCAATTTCTCTATTCTGGTGGCCAGAATCACCGCCCAAGATCAAATTCTAGCTGGTTACATCCCTCAACTTCCCACTTTAACCAAATGCTGGCATGCATCCAATAAGATCATTATCCTTACAACTACTTCCAGTGGAAGCTGTTCACTCCCATCCTTCCCTGGTGGCTCAGATGGTAAAGAATCTGTCTGCAATGCAGGAGACCTGGGTTTGATCCCTAGGTTGGGAAGATCCCCTGGAGAAGGGAATGGTTACCCACTCCAGTATTCTTGCCTGGAGAATCCCATGGACAGAGAAGCCTGGTGGGCTACATTCCATCGGCTCACAGAGTCGGACACAATTGAGCAACTCCCTTACAATTCAGGTACAAAAGTGAAGGCTGCTGTTTTTCAAGATTACACTGTTTTCAAACATTTTTCCAAAACCTTTCAAGCCAGCCATCTATATCACCCTCATAATACTCACTTAACGGTACATGCCATTTAGTGATGAGTGCACGGAATTAAAAAAAACTTATGTCTCTTATAGTCAGGGGTAGGGGGATGAATAAAAAAAGAGGGAAAATTAGCATTTGTTGAGTCTCTATCATGTGACAGATGCCAATTCATTTAATCCTCCCACAGGAGGGGAGGTGCTGCTATCTGCATTTTAAAGATGGGGAAACAGGCTGAAGAAACACAAGAGCTGTCTACCATAACACACCATTTCTGGGCTTCTGACTGCTTTCAGTGTTAGACTCTCAGTCCAGTCAGGTGGGAGCTCTCTTAATTTGCCTGGACTCAAGAAGAGATCGCTTGAGTTTCAATCTGTTCCATCACTTGCTAGCTACATGACTTTAAACAAGTTATCAATTGTGCTCCTCTCTGTTAAGAAATGTGAACAACAGTATCTTCTTCATAATGTTCCGGTGAGGATTCAGTCAGTCAGTCAGTTCAGTCACTCAGTTGTGTCTGACTCTTTGCGACCCCATGAATCGCAGTACGCCAGGCCTCCCTGTCCATCACCAACTCCTGGAATTTACTCAAACTCATGTCCATCGAGTCAGTGATGCTATCCAGCCATCGCATCCTCTGTCGTCCCCTTCTCCTCCTCCTCTCAATCTTTCCCAGCATCAGGGTCTTTTCAAATGGTAGCCAAAGTACTGGAGTTGCAGCTTCAACATCAGTCCTTCCAATGAACATCCAGGACTGAGCTCCCTTAGGATGGACTGGTTGGATCTCCTTGCAGTTCAAGGGACTCTCAAGAGTCTTCTCCAACACCACAGTTCAAAAGCATCAATTTTTCAGCGCTCAGCTTTCTTCACAGTCCAGCTCTCACATCTATACATGACCACTGGAGAAACCATAGCCTTGACTAGACGGACATTTGTTGGCAAAGTAATGTCTTTGCTTTTTAATATGCTATCTAGGTTGGTCATAACTTCCCTTCCAAGGAGTAAGCATCTTTTAATTTCATGGCTGCAATTACCATCTGCAGTGATTTTGGAGCCCCAAAAAATAAAGTCTGACAATGCTTCCACTGTTTTCCCATCTATTAGTATCAGTTAAAATACACACAAATACTTAGTAAACGTTAGCTATTTTTTATACTGCTTCATTTTTTATCTCTATTTCCCTCTGTATTTCACAAGATTTCAAGTGTTCCAGCCCTTCTATTTCCCCCCCAGCAGTCACACAGTTAAATTTCTAAGAATTCTTGCTTCTTCTTCTTATTTTTTTTTAAACTCCACAGTACCATGTCTCATTTTCATGGATGCAAAAAATGTTCTCAGTCTCCAAGTTTTAAAAGTTCCTTTCTGTTCCCTGAATTACCTACTTCCTCGAGGACCAGCTTGTTCTTGGTCTTTATTATTCATATTCTAATTTTCCTCATACGTCAAAAGTTTAATGATTACCTCCAGTGACCATTCCAGTAGCTGGCGTGTTTTCTTTGCTGTTGTGTAAGTAGGATTGCTTTCCAGCTAAAACCTTCTCCAAAATGGAGAGGTGGGTGGGGAGCTGTGTATGTGGGAGGCTTGTTGATTGACTCCTTACCTGAGAGTGGGAAAGCAGCCTTTAGGTTAGATACCACACCTCCTCCACCCCTTTCAATGCCATTATTCTGAATTCCCTAAGATAAGCCAGCATCCAAGTTCTCCCCAGGTGGTTTGTCTAGTTTATGTAAAGAGGAGTCTGTCAGCTATTGTGGAGGGGGGTGCCGGGGCAGGGGGTGGGTGGTGGTGTGTGATGGTTAGTATACAAGAGTTGGTTGAGGGGATGACCTCATTTCACCTTGCTCACCACCAGCTCTCAACTTAGAGCGATGCTGGGGCTCAGCCAGGAAAGACAGCCCCCACCTCCACCACAGCTCCTTCTTCTCTGGATTCTGGGCTCCAGCCACTCCACTTTATTATCAACACACTTCCACCTGCCTTGTCCCTTTTCTACAATGACTTCCAACCTTTCTCCCTTTTTTGTCTTCACTGTAATGGATTGATTGCTTTTGTATTTCTCTATAGTCATTTTAACTGGAACAGACAGAAGGCTAACAACATGCTCAATTCCCTTCTTAAACGAGAAACTGATTTAAGTTTTTAAGGGAGAGATCGGAAGAAGTCTTCATATCTGTCTTAGTTTGTTTTCAGGCAAAAATTACTAGTTATAAACTATAAAGCTGAGATGAGGGACCTTTATTACCATTGTCTGAATAGATTCTAGCTTAAGGAAACCAGTTCCACAAAATTGAAGTACATGGTTCTGTAACAATCTATAATTGGGGTCCCTGACAAAAAAAGCTGGAAAAGGTTCCCACAAGAACTTCTACTCGAGATCCAAAACATGAAAAGAGGGTAGGAAGAACATTCCAGGAACCAAAGAATTGTGTTTTTAGACTATATTATATGGCCCACAGGGCTTCCCTGGTGGCTCAGTGGTAAACAACCTGCCTGCAATGCAAGAGATCTGGGTTTGATCCCGAGGTCGGGAAGATTCCCTGGAGAAGGGAATGGCAAGGCATTTCAGTATTCTTGCCTGGAAAATCCCATAGACAGAGGAGCCTGGTGGACTGCAGTCCACAAGGTTGCACAGAATCGGACACGACTGAGTCACTAACATATGGCCCACAACTCCATTCAAATTGCCTTTCATGACCCAGATAACCACAATGGTGTGATCACTCACCTAAAGTCAGACATCCTGGAATGCAGTCAAGTGGGCCTTAGGAAGCATCACTACGAATAAAGCTAGTGAAGGTGATGGAATTCCAGTTGAGCTATTTCAAATCCTAAAAGATGATGCTGTGAAAGTGCTGCACTCAATATGCCAAATTTGGAAAACTCAGCAGTGGCCACAGGACTACCAAAGGTCTGTTTTCATTCCAATTCCAAAGAATGCTCACAATACCACACAATGGCACTCATCTCATATGCCAGCAAAGTAATGCTCAAAATTCTCCAAGCCAGGCTTCAGCAGTACGTGAACCGTGAAATGAACTTCCAGACGTTCAAGCTGGATTTAGACAAGGCAGAGGAACCAGAGATCAAATTGCCAACATCCACTGGATCATCGAAAAAGCAAGAGAGTTCCAGAAAAACATCTACTTCTGCATTATTGACTCTGCCAAAACCTCTGTGTGGATCACAACAAAGTGCAGAAAATTCTTCAAGAGATGGGAGCACCAGACCACCTTACCTGCCTCCTGAGAAATCTGTATGCAGGTCAAGAAGCAACGGTTAGAAACGGACATGGAGCAACAGACTGGTTCCAAATCAGGAAAGGAATACATCAAGGCTGTATACTATCATCCTGCTTATTTTACTTATATGCAGAGTACGTCATGCAAAATGCCGGGCTGGATGAAGCACAGCTGGAATCAAGATTGCTGGGAGAAATATCAATAACCTCAGATATGCAGGTGACACCACCCTTATGGCAGAAAGTGAAGAACTAAAGAGCTTGATGAAAATGAAAGAGCAGAGTGGAAAAGTTGGCTTAAAATTCAACATTCAGAATACTAAGATCATGGCATCTGGTCCCATCACTTCATGGGAAATAGACAGGGAAACAGTGAGAGACTTTTATTTTGGGGGGCTTCAAAATCACTGCAGATGGTGACTGTAGCCATGAAATTAAAAGATGTTTGCTCCTTGGAGGAAAAACTATGACCAACCTAGATAGCATATTAAAAAGCAGACACATTACTTTGCCAACAAAGGTCTATCTAGTCAAAGCTATGGTTTTTCCAGCAGTCATGTAAGGATGTTAAAATTGGACTATTAAAAAAAAATTGGACTATAAAGAAAGCTGAGTGCTGAAGAATTGATGCTTTTGAACTGTGGTAGTGAAAACTCTTGAGAGTCCCTTGAACTGCAAGGAGATCCAACCAGTCCATCCTAAAGGAGATTAGTCCTGAACATTCATTGGAAGGACTGATGATGAAGCTGAAGCTCCAATACTTTGGCCACCTGATGCAAAGAACTGACTCACTGGAAAAGACTCTGATGCTGGG
This sequence comes from Muntiacus reevesi, assembly GCF_963930625.1. Classification (NCBI taxonomy): domain Eukaryota; kingdom Metazoa; phylum Chordata; class Mammalia; order Artiodactyla; family Cervidae; genus Muntiacus; species Muntiacus reevesi. The sequence continues at coordinate 23,323,927 of NC_089263.1, read as the reverse complement.
AAACATTGAAGGTGGGAGGAGAAGGGGACGACAGAGGATGAGATGGTTGGATAGTATCACCGACTCAATGGACATGAGTTTGGGTAAACTCCGGGAACTGGTGATGGACAGGGAAGCCTGGAGTGCTGCAGTTCATGGGGTTGCAAAGAGTCGGATGTGACTGAGTGACTAAACTGAACTGAAACTAAACCTTGGTAATATACCTTTGGCTTGAATATATTTAAGAAACATGTATATATTTATATCTAAAGACGTAGATTAAGGACATTATTCATCTCAGTAATGTTGTTTTTATGATAGGACAGCCTCAGGAATTTTTTTTAACTGATCTTATTATCAGATAAGAGTTGTGCATCTCTTAAGCAGTTGGCCAGTTTTTAATCTGACAAACACTGAATTGTAACTCTCTGGTCAGCTTTCCTGTTTTGTAATAGTTGCTAAAATGATCAAAATTAAGTCTGTATGGTAAGTATAGCATGCATTTTTATATTAGCTTCATCTTGACTGCTTTATTTCTTACCTCTGTGTTTCTTGTTAGACATTTTAAATTGTTTTTGGAGCAATGCAAGTTATAAATACCAGACTATAAACTGTAAGAAAGAGAACTCTCTGTTTCTTATATTTTTTCCCATATCTTTCCTACAGCACCAGGCTCAGTTTGGGCATCTGGCAAAGATTTAATAAATACACGTTAGCCAACTACACAGCTCAGTACAAGTTTCTAGCTATTGATAGGGAAACCATTTTCATTTCTAGTAAGAAAAAAGACTACTTAAAAATCCAAGAATCACCTTGATTCATATTTTACATATATGTTTTCCCCACATTTTATTTAATTACTAACACTGATGCAATTCAAAAACACTCTGTAAGCCAATATTTACAAATTATAACTTAAAATTAAACACAATATTACCACAGTACTTTGCATTTTAAAATTAACGTTCCTAATAAACTACATCTAAGAACAAGAGCACAGAGAAATAATTACAGGTCATCAAACTATTTCTGATTTTTTCCTGAAGATGAATGGCTTTCCAAAATATAAAACTTAGGTTACATTTAATCCAACTAAAAAATTAAACGACTAAGGTAAAAACTTCATTGTAAATTTAAAAAAATCATAAGATGATGTACAAGAAACTGTGTCACTACTGATTCATTCATTTTACTCAAAAACACTTACTGAGGGTCATATAATAATAGACAGGTCCTAGAAATACAGACAGACAACACTGCCCATAAAAAGCTCATGGTTTGGTAATAAAATGACTAAAAAGTAATGTCATAATTATAACAGCATTATATATTAGGCATGATTTGATAACTAATCTCTAAAGATGGCCCCAATAAATCATGTTTTCTATGATCCAGACCTTTACACAAAGCTGTCCCATAATGAATGTGGGCTCGCCCAGTTTGATTCCCTTTAATCAAATGAACATGGCAGAAGTAACACTACGCCAACCTGGGCCTAAACTCTGAGGATGCAGAAGCTCCTACTTTTGTGCTTTCAAGAGCCATGGCCTGCTGCTTGCCAGGAAGTCAGGCTAACCTTGCAAAGATCAGCTGGAGGAGCCTTGGAGAAAGAAACGCTCAGCCAAACCATAATCTGAATCAAACCTCCAGATGACCCTTGCCCCAACTGCTATCAGACTCTGATTGCATGGAAGACCTGAAGAATATGCTAGAAGAACCTCTCACACAGCTGTGAAAGATAAGACTATGTTTAAGCCACTAAGTGTTGGAGTGGCTTGTTCTACAGCAACAGATAAAAAACTAGATACAAGACATTACAAGAAGCAGAGCGCAAATCTGCCGGCAGTGATGTTTCATAAAGAGATAAAGCCTCAAGTATACCTGAAGAGTAATAATTAAGTGTGTAAACCTTCTAGGCAGACAAAGAAGTACAAAGGCAAGGAGGCATTAGAAGGCAAGTATTAAAATAAGAAAAAGACCATCAGCAGAACTGGGGTATTCAGTAGATGGAGAGGAAGAGGAAGAGATATCAAATCATAAAGGTCTTGTATATCGGCTAAAATGTTTAAATGCATCCCATACGCAAAAAGAAGTCATTAAGAGATTCAGGGGAGTCCTGTGATAATGTCTAGATATCAGAGAGATACCTTTGTTAACAGCATGAAGAATGAAGAGAGCTGAGTCTAAAGGCAGTGTGATCTGTTTAAAGCAATGTCAAAAAAAATTAAGATAATTGAGTAGAACCTTCAAGATTGGTCCAAACAGGATGAGAAACAAATGGAGTATAATGGAACCAAACTATAGCCTAGAGCCAAGCCCACCTGAGTCACCCCCAACTGACCCACATAACAAGAATATTCAGAGGAAGAATACACGATTGTTTTTCTAAGCTCCTGAGTTTTGGGGTGCTTTATAGCATTATTATGACAAAAGCTGCCTGAGACAGGACATATGAAGTGTGCCTGCCTGAAAGACTGTTCTGAAATTTGGGTTCACACAAGGTGCTCAGGAACAACAGTAAGGAGAACATGGTAAGCACTCATTCTGTGTTTATTTTTATTGTTGACAGTCCATCTGCATGTGTACTAAATAGACACTTTTTTTTGGGGATTGTCCAGTTTGAAACTGGGTTTGGGTTGAGTAGAAGTTTCACGGTACCACTAGGGTAGTACCTAGTACCATAGGTTAATGGGAGAAAGGAAGACAACAGCTAAAGACAGAACCTGTGGAACAGCTGTCACCTGCTCCTTTTACTTCTTCCACAGTCTAATCTCCAAACAACTGCCAGAAGGAGTTTTTAAACCAGATCACAGCAACCCGATTCCATGAACAGACAAGCCTGGCGGGCTATGCAGTCCTGGTGGGGCCACAAAGAATGGGACACTACTGGTGACTAATACTTTCACTTTTCCTATCAACTCCCTGTTCAAAACCCTTCAAAGGATTCCCACCATATACGGGGAATCCAAGTCCTTCCATGGGCTCTACAGCTCTGCACAATCCTGGCCAGCCTATCTTGTTGACCTCATCTTCTGCCACTTTTCCCCTTATTCTATCTGTTCAGATCACACTGGTTTACTCTTGCAGTTTGTCTAACAGGAGAAATTTTGGGCCTTAAACACGTTTTTCCTTGCTATGAATAGTCCTTCTCCCACAGGTTGATCATCTTTCCTTAAAACACTTATTTGTACTTGACATTTTGTCTTTGTTTCTCCCTACTAGATGACTAACTCTGTGAGGGCAGGGACTTCCTCTTGTTCACTGCTGTATCCAATATCTAAAACAGTACAAGGAAGGCAGTGTTTCTCAAATGAACAACTAAGAACATCACTTAAAGGTCTGGCAGGTCAAAATGAGCAGTTTCTTAAAGTGCTTCAAACTCAAGTTCAAAAGCCTTTAAATAATGTTTAATTTAAGTTGTAAACATAAAAGTATGCTCAAGCTAACCTGCTTTTCAAGCTCAGCAAGTACCATGAGGCATCTTTTTGTCACACAATAACAGGTAAATACAGCATCTTTGCTTTACAACCAGTCAATAACCTAAGTTTAAAAATCAGTCCAGAGAACACTTTCAGAATAAAACAATGACTAGAGCCTGAAGAAGCATAAGTATCATGACCACACTGAAACTAGAAAAATTTCAAGGACTCAGATGAATTCACTTATTTTCTATTCGTGGGAAACAACAGACTGATTAACAGTTTCAGTGAAAATATGAAACCAGCATTTTCTCTCTACATTCTTATCCTAGTAATCTCTGTATTTTTTTAAGAGAAAAAGCTACCCAACAATATTTAGATCAGTGGCTCTCAAACGTAGCCAATATCAGATTCAGGGAGAGTATTAAATATGCTCTCAAGGTCCCACTGGCAAACATTACAATATTGTAAGGAGGGAGGAAGAGAATTAAGAATTTAACAGGTGATTACAATGAAGGTGAACCAACAATTTATTGAAAAAATACTTCTAATTGAGAAAATCTAAAGAAGTAGAACCAATGCTCCCAGGCAACTTCAAACCAAATCCTAATATGATCTAGATATTAGCTTTTGAGTTGTTTTTTTCCCTTTTACAAATGTAATTGAACTAAATTACAAAACATATGAGAAACAAATGAAAAACAAGTCAACACCATCTTGCCACTCCAACCCAACTTTGGTTAGCATTTCAGTATATTTCCTCTCTCCCTTTCTCTAAGTATATCTTTGCTGTTTCTTTTCTCAGTTTTTAATTACTGTGAGCAGTTTCAAATGCTAATTATACATTTTTCTTTTAACAATAATGTTATTATCTAGTCTTCACGACTATCATACTTAGTAGCTGCACTCCTGCTAAGTCACTTCAGTCAACTCTTTGCAACCCTATGGACCACAGCCCGCCAAACTCCTCTGTGCATGGGATTCTCCAGGCAAGAATACTGGAGTGGGTTTCAGTGCCCTCCTTAGCAGCTGCACCACATGCCATCAGATGGACCTATCACTGTTAAAACCACTCCCTCTGCTACACTACTTCCTCACTACTATAAATAGTCCTGCAATATTGTTGTGTGGAACATTTTCAGTACTTGAATACTTCCTACCTGAGGGGAAAACAATCTACAATGCCAAACTGTTTTCCTACCACCTTTGCCGGAAAGGGCTTGCCAGATGTTATCTTCACCAAAAAAACCAAAAAACAAAAACTGGAGGGTTTGTGAGGATAGGAAAAGTACTATACTTTTAATTTGCACTTCTTTAATTGCTAATGAGGTTAAACACTGGCTGCCAATTGTATTTTTTCTTCCCTAAATTATCTATCCTGTCCTTTATTCATTTTTTAATGGGATTTTGGTATTACTTTTCTACCTGTTAACTTTGTATTCCATTTCCTACTGATCTTCCTGAGTGAGCTGTGAGCCTTTGTGGAGAACTTATCTGTTCCCTGACCTACCTGTTATGCCTCAGTACCATTCAAGACCTTTGTTTTAACAATACATTCTATTCGGGCAGCTAAAACCATCTCATAATGAAACACACATGGTCTCTGGTATGGGCTGGCTCTGTTACCTCCGTCAAGTTACTTGACTTCTCTGGGCCTCAGTCTCAGTCTCAGTAAAACTGTATAAAACAATACTTACACCTTCCTAAATGGACTTTTGTGAATAACAGCTAATAATGCCAGACTATTAGCTCCCTCCATTAAATAATATTAATCAGAAGTCAACCTTCTATCCTCACATAATCAAAAAGCCAATTCTAACACAGATAGGAAGATAGGTTTTTTTCAGCAAACATAATCTTGTCTGCAGGAATGCAAGCTAGCTAGAACAAAACGTACTTGTTTAGATGTTCACTTTCCTGGATCATGACAACTAATATTAATGAAAAAGGAGTAAGAATTAAAAAATAAAATTAAAAGGTCATCGGTCTTCCAAGACTCCGCAACTACCCCTCTCGCCCAACAAAAACCTAAAACGTCGCAAATAGGCCATCAGGGCGACCTGACCCAAACTCTGTTCTCATCACGTCCCTAATTCCCTACCCTGGGTGAAACCCCGCTACTGGAAACGGGAAAACGCACGCTCCTGGGCCCCAGACACTAGTATTTACCCTGACGACAGGCGGGCAGCCGTCCGGGCTGACCAATGTGTTTCGACCTCCCCGAGCATCACCGACGCGGGAGAAAACTGAGGCCGGGGGGTAAGCAGAGCCTCGCCCAAAGTCAGGGCCCGGCAGCCGCCCTCACCTCAGCAGCGCCAGGAAGGCGGCGGGCTCCACGTCGGGCAGCTCGATCTCGGCCGACGTGGTGGCCATGCGACCGTTGAACATGGCGTCGAAGACGGCGCTGCCGGCCGCCAGTACGAAACGGTGGGCCGGGATGCGCTGCGGGCCCCCGGCAGCGCCGCCGCCGCCGCGGCCCTTGCCCAGCACGAAGCGCACATCGCTCAGGAGCTCCGAGTTGAAGAGGAAGGCGAAACGCTCCTTCAGCGACGCCTTGGTCGCCTGCCAGTTGTAGAGCGGCTCCCGCTTCAGGGGGAGCAGGGGCCCTAGAGAGGAAGTCGACGGCGGCGGCGGCCCCGCGGCGCCCAGCTCCGCTTCAGCCCCCGGGACCTGCTCGCCCGTAGCTGCTGGTCCAAGCGAGGCCATCCTCCAGCGGCGCGGCTCTGCGGGCTAGAGAGAGCGAAGCCGCCGCCCAACCGCCATCGCCGAGGCCGGCGCCGCCTCCCTACCTTCCGGGAAAGGCGCTTCCGGAGGCCGCGCGCCTCCGCCGGCCCCTCCCCGAGCTGTCAGGCACGCGTCCCCGCCGCGGGGCTGAGGGGCGGAGGCTCGTCCCCGCCGCGGGGCCGCCCCAGCTAGCTCGGGCTGGGGCGGTATCCTTTGCGAGGTGCCCAGCGCTCCCGGAGGTGGGAGTTCTACCGGGGCTGAAACGCTGGGCTCTTCCTTCCCTTAGGCCCCTCCTCACCAACTGGAGCGCCTCCCACTTGTATCCAGGACGAGTTCCTAGGCTCTCCTTCTGGGAGTTTCACGTCTGGAAGAGGAGGGGGCGGAGGGCATGGCCAAGAAAGGTTGTAAGAAGGGAGAAGGTGATTTCACGTGGCCCCCTCCTCTAGGAATCGTCTTAGTCACCCCTCCAAAGGGGCACGGTTCCTATGGTAATACTGGGAGCAAGCGTGGAGCCCTTCTACGTCTAACAGCCTCGCCCTTTCCTCCTCCCTCTTCTGCCTCTATTTTTGGTATCTATATAGATCAGGGATTCTTTTTTCTTTCCTTTTCTTCTTCTTTTTAAAATGTGTTTGAATTACCAAAAATTGACCGTATTCTAAATCAAAAAACAAACAAAACCCCTCAAAGGTACCAAAGTAAATTAGGGCTCCCCTGGTGGTTCGTGGTAAAGAATCTGTCTGCAATGCAGGAAACCCTAGTTCGATCCCTGGGTCGGGAAGATCCCTTGCAGAAGGGAATGCAAGTATCCTTGCCTGGGAAATGCCATGGACAGAGGAGTCTGGCAGCGCTACAGTCCACGGGGTCGCCAAGCGTCAGACAGAACGGGGCAAGTAACACTTGTATCTGGTAAGGGACAATAAAATCATAATTTAATAGAAAAAATAAAGACACTGCATTATCAAAGCTTGTGGAATGTGATAAAAATTGAGTGCAAAGAATAGCCAAAAGCACTTCTTGGCCAAACTGAAAATAAAAATAGGTGAAATAAAAATAAGTGAATTCGAGGATTCTGGAAAGATAGCAAGAGTTCGGATCACCAGGAGTCTGTCTTCCCACGTAAACAATTTCACTAGCAGAATCTGTTTGCTGTACTTATTTTAGAACGATGGACTCTCTTGAAGGCTGGTAACTTCTAGTGGAAGACTTGGACAGCAAATTGCTGTTGATTTCGATCAACTTCAGCTCTTTGCACAGTAGCAGCTACGCGTCCTCCACCACCAGCCACATGGTAGTACACAGCTCTGTCAGCTACAAATGGCACTTGCCATCTACCTCTGCAAGGATCAAATTATGAGCCACTGCAGCTACTGATGTTCAACACCCCATGAAAGGAGTTCAGGGTGGAGATCAGGAATGAGGCCCTCTGTGCTCTGGGAGAAACTGGTCGAACAGGTCTTCAGATAGATATTTTCAGGAGATGATTTTATGAGCCCAATCCTTGCCTCTCCTTGTATCTAGAAAAGCACTAAAATCCTTCATGGTGATGTCTGCTCCTCATGACTAACAGTAACCTTCTGCAAAATATATGTCCTTGATTGCATGTATTCCTCCCTTCACCAAAATCACATCTATATTGACCGCCCCTCCACCGCCCCCCCACCACCTACCATGCCTCTTTGGAGCAGTTTCTCAAAGCTCTCTGAAATGCTGTCTCCCGGGCTGTAGCCATCATTTTGCCCCAAATAAAACAACTTACAACTCTCACATTGTGGGTTTTTTTCAGTCGACAGCTTGTAGGAGCCAGGGAGGGCAAAAAGGCACCTATCCTCCAAATATTGGGGATCTGCACTCAAGAGGATTTCTGTTTCTGAACACAAAGGCACAGACAAAGAGGGGGAGCTATTGTTGTTGGGGGTACCTCTCTCCACTGCCGCAGGATGCTTTAGCTGAAGTGACTTCCAGGGGTTTTAAAGGACCAGCACCCTTCCCCACCCCTCCTTCATTTTCACTTTTTCCCTTTTGTGGAACCAGGTATTATAAAGACTAGTATATTAAAAAGCAACAGTACACATGGGAAAAATTAGAAAGTGACCATACATGCCCAGGGAACGGCAGAGAAAATGCCTGAGAAGACCTTAAGTTTACACCTCAGGCAGGTCCTTGGCAAAGAGACAGATTTTAAAACAATCAATGCAGGAGACATGGGTTTGATCCCTGCTCCGGGAAGATTCCACATGCCGCAGGGAAGTTAGGCTCAGGTGCCACAACTGCTGAAGCCCAAGTATTTAGAGCCCAGGCTCCACAACAAGAGAAGCCATGGCAATGAGAAGCCTGTGCACCGCAACTAGAGAGTAGCCCCCATTTATCTCAGCTAGAGAAAGACTGCTTGCAGCAACAAAGACCCAGTGTAACCAAAAATAAAATCAATAAATAAAATTAATAAAAAATTACTTTAAAAAATAGAAAACCCTGGGGAAAAGGAGAATCTGACTTCCAAAGTTACCATATTACTAGACTGAAATGTCCAATATCCAACAACAACAAAATCACAAGTCATACAAAGAAATGTTTATTTGACCCATGCAAACAAACAAACAAATCAGTAGAAAGAAATCACTTCTACAAAAGACCTAATGGCAAATATACTAGGCAGACTTTAAAACAACTATTTTAAAGACGGTCAAAGAACTTAAGAAAATGTGAATAAAATCAAGAAAATGATGTGTGAACAAAATGGAAGTATCAATAAAGAGATAGGAAACCTGAAAAGAAACCAAAAAGAAATTCCAGAGCAGAAAAGTACAACTCAAATAAAAAATTCACTAAAAGAATTTAAAGGCACATTTGAGCAAGCAGAAAAAAAAAAAAAAAGAATCAGCAAACTTCAAGATAAGACAACAGAAATTATCAAGCAGAGACCAGAAAGCAAAAAGCTTGAAGAAAATCAGACAAAAGAAAAGCAAAGAGCCTAAGAGAACTAGGGACTTGCCTGGCGGCTCAGATGGTAAAGAATCTCCCTGCAATGCAGGACACCTTGGTTTGATCCCTGGGTTGGGAAGATCCCCTGGAGAAGGAAATGGCAAGCCACTCCAGTATTCTTGCCTGCAGAGTCCCATGGACAAGGAGCCTGGAGGGCTACAGTCCACGGGGTTGCAAAAAGTCAGACACCACTGATCGACTAACACTTTCACTTTAAGAGAACTACGGCCCCTCATTAAACAGTGTTGTGGGAATCCTAAAGGGAGAAAAGAGAGCAAAAGGGGCAGAGAGAACACTTGAAGAAATAATGGCTGAAAACTTATGAAGCAAAAACTGACAGAACTGAAGGGAGAAATAGATGGTTCTACAGTAATAGTTGGAGTCATCAATATCCCACTCACAGTAATGGACAGAGCAACCAGACAGAAGATGAGTAAGGAATAGAGGACTTAATAATAAACTGACTAGATCTGACAGACATATACAGAACACTTCATTCAACAATAGCAGCATGCACATTCTTCCCAGGTGCACGTGGACTATGTCTTCTCTGACCACAGAGAGATGAAGTTACAAGTTAATAACAAAGGGAAAACGGAAATTCATAAAATCGTGGAAATTAAGCAACATATTTTTAAAATATTTATTTTTATTTTTTAAATTTACTTGGCTGCACAGGGTCTTAGTTGCAGCATTCGGGATCTAGTTCCCTGACCAGGAATCAAACCCAGGCCCTTTGCATTGGGAGTTCAGAGTCTTTGCCACTGGACCACCAGGGAAGTCCCAGACATTCTTACTAAGTTATTTATAACTTAGAGAATTCTTGCTAAGACTGAGTTAGACAGGCCAAAGACAGGCCTGGGACCACAGCTAAGGCATAGTTGAGAAGTAGGCTCAGAGGAACCTGACTGAAGTTTGGTCAAGGAGATTTTGTCAGCAGTAAATAATAAGTATTGCAGATAAGACTTGAGGGACTAGGGTCCTAAAGAGAAGGGAAGCACATGAGATTTACTTCTGCTTTTTCCCTGAGGGCATTTTCTAATTTATTGCTTGTTTGTTAAGCAGAAACATCTTTCCCAGTGCCTCAGATGGTAAAGGATCTGCCTGCAATGTTGGAGACCCAGGTTCAATCCTTGGATCCAGAAGATCTCCTGGAGAAGCAAATGGCAACCCACTCCAGTATTCTTGCCTGGAGAATTCCATGGACAGAGGAGCCTGGAGGGCTATAGTTCATGGCGTTGCAAAGAATTAGACACAACTGAGCAACTAACACTTTCACTTTCTTAAGCAGAAAGAATTCAAGAGACAGACGATGAAACTGCCAAGGTTGGAGTAGAGTTCTAGAAAATAGGGAACTATGAAGATTTTCCCTTCCTAAAAGGGAACCCCAAAATCATCATATAAATTAACTTCATGCTTTTGGATAATTTCTAAGTTGTGCATGTACAAGGAGAAACAATAGCAGCTGAGAGAATAGAGATAAGTAGACACTTCACATTTGACAGAATGAGGTCCACTGGAGAAGGGAATGGCAAACCACTTCCGTATTCTTACCTTGAGAACCCCATGAACAGTATGAGAAGGCAAATGATAGGATATTGAAAGAGGAACTCCCCAGGTCGGTAGGTGCCCAATATGCTACTGGAGATCATTGGAGAAATAACTCCAGAAAGAATGAAGGGATGGAGCCAAAGCAAAAACAACACCCAGTTGTGGATGGGACTGGTGATAGAAGCAAGGTCCGATGCTGTAAAGAGCAATATTGCATAGGAACCTGGAATGTTAGGTCCATGAATCAAGGCAAATTGGAAGTGGTCAAACAGGAGATGGCAAGAGTGAATGTCGACATTCTAAGAAACAGCGACTTAAAATGGACTGGAATGGGTGAATTTAACTCAGATGACCATTATATCTACTACTGTGGGCAGGAAGCCCTTAGAAGAAATGGAGTAGCCATCATGGTCAACAAGAGAGTCCGAAATGCAGTACTTGGATGCAATCTCAAAAATGACAGAATGATCTCTGCTCGTTTCAAAGGCAAACCATTCAATATCACAGTAATCCAAGCCTATGCCCCAACAAGTAACGCCGAAGAAGCTGAACGGTTCTATGAAGACCTGCAGGACCTTTTAGAACTAACACCCAAAAAAGATGTCCTTTTCATTATAGGGGACTGGAATGCAAAAGTAGGAAGTCAAGAAACACCTGGAGTAACAGGCAAATTTGGCCTTGGAGTACAGAATGAAGCAGGGCAAAGGCTACTAGAGTTTTGCCAAGAGAACGCACTGGTCATAGCAAACACCCTCTTCCAACAACACAAGAGAAGACTCTACACATGGACATCACTGGATGGTCAACACTGAAATCAGATTGACTATATTCTTTGCAGTCAAAGATGGAGAAGCTCTATACAGTCAGCAAAAGAAGACCAGGAGCTGACTGTGACTCAGATCATGAACTCCTTATTGCCAAATTCAGACTTAAACTGAAGAAAGTAGGGAAAACCACTAGACCATTCAGGTATTACCTAAATCAAATCCCTTATGACTATACTGTGGAAGTGAGAAATAGATTTAAGGGACTAGATCTGATAGACAGAGAGCCTGATGAACTATGGACAGAGGTTCGTGACATTGTACAGGAGACAGGGATCAAGACCATCCCTATGGAAAAGAAATGCAAAAAGGCAAAATCGTTGTCTGAGGAGGGCTTACAAATAACTATGAAAAGAAGAGAAGCAAAAAAGCAAAGGAGAAAAGGAAAGATATTCCCATTTGAATGCAGAGTTGCAAAGAATAGCAAGGAGAGATAAGAAAGCCTTCCTCAGCGATCAATGCAAAGAAATAGAGGAAAACAACAGAATGGGAAAGACTAGAGATCTCTTCAAGAAAATTAGAGATATCAAGGGAACATTTCAGGCAAAGATGGGTTCGATAAAGGACAGAAATGGTATGGACCTAAGAGAAGGACAAGATATTAAGAAGAGGTGGCAAGAATACACAGAACTGTACAAAAAAGATCTTCACAACCCAGATAATCACAATGGTGTGATCACTCACCCAGAGCCAGACATCCTGGAATGTGAAGTCAAGTGGGCCTTAGAAAGCATCACTATGAACAAATCTAGTGGAGGTGATGGAATTCCAGTTGAGCTATTTCAAATCCTGAAAGATGATGCTGTTAAAGTGCTGCACTCAATATGCCAGCAAATTTGGAAAACTCAGCAGTGGCCACAGGACTGGAAAAGGTCAGTTTTCATTCCAATCCCTAAGAAAGGCGATGCCAAAGAATGCTCAAACTACCAGACAATTGCACTCATCTCACATGCTAGTAAAATAATGCTCAAAATTCTCCAAGCCAGGCTTCAGCAATACGTGAACTGAGAACTTCCAGATGTTCAAGCTGGTTTTAGAAGAGGCAGAGGAATCAGAGATCAAATTGCCAATATCCGCTGGATCATCGAAAAAGCAAGAGAGTTCCAGAAAAACATCTATTTCTGCTTTATTGACTACATGAAAGCCTTCGACTGTGTGGATCACAATAAACTGTGGAAAATTCTGAAAGAGATGGGAATACCAGACCACCTGACCTGCCTCTTGAGAAACCTGTATGCAGGTCAAGAAGCAACAGTTACAACTGGACATGGAACTACAGACTGGTTCCAAATAGGAAAAGGACTATGTCAAGGCTGTATATTGTCACCCTGCCGATTTAACTTCTATGCAGAGTACATCATGAGAAACGCTGGGCTGGAGGAAGCACAAGCTGGAATCAAGATTGCCGGGAGAAATATCAATAACCTCAGATATGCAGATGACACCACCCTTATGGCAGAGAGTGAAGAGGAACTAAAAAGCCTCTTGATGAAAGTGAAAGAGGAGAGTGAAAAAGTTGGCTTAAAGCTTAACATTCAGAAAACTAAGATCATGGCAACTGGTCCCATCACCTCATGGGAAATAGATGGGGAGACAGTGGAAACAGTGTCAGACTTTATTTTTGGGGGCTCCAAAATCACTGTGGATGGTGACTGCAGCCATGAAATTAAAAGATGCTTACTCCTTGGAAGGAAAGTTATGACCAACCTAGACAGCATATTAAAAAGCAGAGACATTACTTTGCCAACAAAGGTCTGTCTGGTCAAGGCTATAGTTTTTCCAGTGGTCATGTATGGATGTGAGAGTTGGATGGTGAAGAAAGCTGAGCGCTGAAAAATTGATGCTTTTGAACTATAGTGTTGGAGAAGACTCTTGAGAGTCCCTTGGACTGTAAGGAGATCCAGCCAGTCCATCCTAAAGGAGATCAGTCCTGGGTGTTCATTGGAAGGACTGATGCTGAAGCTGAAACTCCAATACTTTGGCCACCTCATGCAAAGAGTTGACTCACTGGAAAAGACCCTGATGCTGGGAGGGATTGGGGGCAGGAGGAGAAGGGGCACGACAGAGGATAAGATGGTTGGATAGCATCACTGACTCAAACCCATGGACATGGGTTTGAGTAAACTCCGGGAGTTGGTGATGAACAGGGAGGCCTGGTGTGCTGCAGTTCATGGGATCGCAAAGAGTTGGACACGACTGAGCGACTGAACTGAACTGAACTGAACTGAACTGACAGTATTAGGGAGACAGAAGTTTTAGTTCAAGGTCCACTAAAATGAAAGAGTCTTAGTAATTATATTGGGATCTCATAAGGACATGCTCTAGAAGAAAGGGTTACACGCTAGTAATATGAAAAAAATTAGCTAGCATAAAACCAGTCTTTTGACAGGGTCAAGGTGAAATGTAGGAGCTGCTGCAAGGAAATTCAATCCTATTTGAAGAAAGATATACCATCCAGAGACTCAACATTTTTTTTTCTACAATGTTGTCAGGAAAAAAATGAAAATTATGAGGCATGTTAAAAAAGAGAGAGAGGAGAAAGAAGAGACAATAGAAATCAGTTACGGATGATTAAGTTCTATGGACAACAGACTAGTTCTATGGATAAATCCAATCAGTTCTATTGGATTTATTAGACAAGGACTGTGAAATAGCTATGATTAATATGATGAGGAAAACAGAAGATGGAGAATTTCACCAGAAAGTTAGAATCCATGAAAAAAGGGTCAGAGATTCTTGACTGGAAAAGCACTATAACAAATTGTGTTTAACAGCGAATTAGACACAGCAAAACAGATGACTAGTATAACTAGAAGGCAAGTAGTAGAAGACTGTACAAATTGAAACAGAGAGAAAAAAGGACAGAAAATACAGAAAAGAGTATGTGTCTATTAATCATCTGAGGCAAAATGAAAAAATGGACTACTACAAGGAGAATGAGAATGAGGCAGAAGAGTATTTAGAGAAATTCTGGCTGGAAATTTCCCAGAGGTATTGTCCCAAGAAAACCAGGTGGGCATGCATAATTGTTTTAGACCTAGCCTCAAAAGTCATGCAAATGCAGGGCCATATCCATTATATTCAACTGATTACAAATAAGTCACTAAGACCAGTCCAAATTCAAGGAGGGGGCACACATACCCTTCCTTTATGGAGTAGTATCAAAGAATTCATGGCCATATTTTAAAACCACCACCCTACTGACGGACCTATTTGTAGGGCAGGAATAGTGATGTAAACGTAGAGAACGGACATGTGAAAACAGCGGGGGAAGGAGGGGGTGGGACAAGCTGAGTAGCATTGACATATATACACGACTATGTGTACTGAGGCCTCCCAAGTGGCTCAGTGGTTAACAAGCTGTCTGCCAATGCAGGAGGCGCAAGAGATGCGCGTTCGATTCTCTGGAGTAGGAAGTGGCACCCCACTGCACTATTCTTGCCTGGAAAATTCCATGGACAGAGGAGCCTGCCGGGCCACAGTTCATGGCGTCACAAAGAGTCGGACACGACTGAGTGACAGAGCACGCTGGGAAGCTGCCGTGTAGCACAGGGAGCTCAGCTTGGTGCTCTCTGATGACGGAGAGGGCTGGGATGGGGGAGCGGGGAAGGGGACTCAAGCAGGAGGGGATATATGTATACTTGTAGCTGATTCACACTACTGTGCAGCAGAAATTATCACCACGTTGTAAAGCAATTACACTTCAATTAAAAAAAACAAAACCACTGCTCTACTAAAATGAAACATACCTATATCCTAGGACTGAGCCATTCCACTCCTAGGTATATACCCAACAGAGACCAGTACTTATGCCTACCAAAAGAAGTAGATGAATGTGCATAGCTGCTTTATTCATAATAAATGAACAAATGATGATCAGTACTAGAATGGATAAATGGTGGTATATTTCTACAATGGATGAAAAAGAACAAATCCATATACTGAAATAATATGAATTAATTTCATGTTGAGCAGAAGTCAGACACAAAGAATGTATCATGATTCTATTTATATCACACTTCACCATAGCAAAACTAATGTGGTGCTAGCGGTCAGAATAGCACTTAGTTTTTGAGGGTTGTTGAATGGAAGGGTGCATGAGGGAACCTTCTAGGGTAACAGAAATATTATGTATATAGTGGTAGTTACATGGGTGTTGTTCTGGTTCTTTATTACTGTGTAACAAAACTGTCCAAAACCTAGTGGCTTAAAACAACAATTATTGGGGTCTTCCCTGGTGACTCAGTGATAAAGAATCTGCCTGCCAATGCAGGAGACACGGGTTCGATCCCTTGTCTGGGAAGATCCCACCTGCCGTGGAGCAACTAAGCCCATGTGTCACAACTATGGAGCCTGTGCTCTAGAGCCTGGAAGCCACAACTACTGAGCCCATATGCTGCAACTATTGAAGCCTGTGTGCCCTAAAGCCCATGCTCTGCAACAAGAGAAGCCACCACAATGAGAAGCCTGTGTACCTCAACTAGAGAAAAATCCGAACAGCAATGAAGACCCAGCACAGCCCCCCAAACTTAAAAACAAATAACATTTAAAAAAAAATGAGTTATGAAGCTGAAATAATACAAAATCTAGCAGGCATTATAGCATATACCACTAAGACAGTGTGACAGTGTGACAGTGTATTGTCCAACTGTTGGCCTTGATCTCTCTACTTTAGTCTCCTTAACTGTCAATTCATTAGTAGATCAATAAAAGTCATACCACAGAGTCAAGAGTAGACCTGGTTTTACAAGTCTGAACTGTATATAATGGTGTGTGTGTGTAGGGGGGGTACTTTTTGAGGAAAATAATGCAAAATCAGAAAATTGGGGTATATGGGTTCTTAATTGCACAAGTCTTTCAAACTTTTCTCTATGTTTGAAATTATTAGAAAAATCAGTTAGAAAAGTATTTGTTTATAATGAGAAAAAAAATAAGAAATCCACTTTGGGGAGATGTCTAAAGTGTTGCAGTTTTGTTTATTTTAAAAAATGTTTTCCAGTTCTTCCCAACCTGCTTTATGTTAATATTTTGAGAGCCACAAACAGGGAAGTAAAACATGAATTAACATAAGACTCCAGTGAGGTGAACTGAGAGAGCAGCATTGACATATGTACACTACCGTGTGTGCAGTAGCCAGTGGGAAGGTGCTGTCCAGCACAGGGAGCTCAGCCTGGTGCTCTCAGTGTTCTAGAGGGATGACAGGACGGGAGGAAGGCTCAAGAAGGAGGGGGTATGTGTATACATATAGCCAATTCACCCCCCCGTACAGCAGAAACACATGCAACATTGGAAAGCAACTTCACTTCAATTAAAAAATAAATTTAAAAAAATCATGACTTCAATTTCTCCCACACCCTACTTTTATGCCTTATTATGGAAGAAGTCACACATTTTAAAAAGCTGACAACTATCACAAACAGCACAATTCCAGGAAATAACATAATCTTTTTAATCAAGTAACTGACTGAAAGAAACTTTTATAATAATTTTTTCCTATAGTTTGTCTCCTGGCGTGAAAATAATCTTGAGACATCATTTTCTGAGAGAAAACAGAAAATTTATGCTTTTCCTCTAACAGGATCAGAAAATTTATTATACACTGTTTAGACAAGATTTTGCATTTTCAAAACTTGTTGCTAATAACATGCATATTTTAAGCATTATTGTGAAACCTTGGAACCTATCTCTAATGTTTCCCTTCTGTCTGAGGTGTAATAGACATTTATAGTACTGCTAGAGGTCCGTGCCCAACAAACGGGAATTCTGATAAACTCTATTTTGTGTGATTCCTGTCACAAAAGGCTATGATTAGCTATCATTGTAATCAATGAATTATCAAGAATATTCCCCCAACCAAAGAGAGGAATTCTTTTTTGACCAGATGTTGATAAAAACCAAACCCTCCTCCACTTGCAATTTTACATTTGATGGGTTGGAACAATTTCCCAAAGAAATCTGTTGTTATTTATTTTTAACCTTGTTTTTTTCCACTGCCCGCATACTGCTGGGGCTGGGTCCCAGAGGATCCATTTATACTGTAATAAGAGTGCTGGCTTGTACCTTTGCGTCATGATGCCAGGTAAGCTGTCACAAAGGCAGTAGACGTATTCCTGGAAGCTGTTCCTACAGGGGACATCCAGCAAAAGTGACTGATGACCACAGAAGGCTATCCTACTAAACCTAACCAAATATATCCCTGACTCAGCTTCTCCTTAAGTCCAGAGGCCATTCCAGTGCCTCTCAGTGACATAGGAAATTGTGATGGAAGATTCATCAGAACCTCTAGTCTTAAACAACCATCATTAAAATACTTTGTTTTGCAAATTTTACAAAAACATAACATAATGTGAATAAGTAGGGCCCCTCCCAGACTCTTGGATGAAGTCTGTACAAGTGAGGGGCCCTGAAGCTTAAACTTATTAGTTTCATGATAAATTTGCTGCTGCACAGAGTTGATGTAAGGCTTAACTGAATTAATATATGGAAGCAGTTAGAATAGCCCCATTAAGTGCTCAATAAATATATTTATTATACATTACTATATGGAAATAGATAAATACAGCAGATGAGCCAATCTAGAAAGAGACTCAATTACATATATACATTTATTTATTGGAGGTAGATTATATTGCACTCTCCAAAATACATACCTGAAAGAGTAAATCTATGTAGTAAAGAAAACGATGATAACAAAGAAGAAAAGAAGAACAATAAGAAGACAAAAGAACCAAAATAAAGTGCAAGTGAAATGATCTGGTTTTGAGGTGGGGAATTTCTTTCTAAACATAACACTGAGATTAAAACCATAAAGTAAAAATACTAGCGGATTTGACTACAAAAAATGTTAACTTCCATCCATCTACAAATAAAGCATATTAATATTAAAAGTAAAGAGACAGGGACTTCTCTGTGGTCCAGGGGCTAAAACCCTGTGCTCCCATTGCCAGGGCCCTGGGCTTAATTCCTGGTCACGGAACTAGATCCTGCATGCTGCAACTAAAGATCCCACATGCCACAATGAAGACTGAAGTTCCCATGTGTTGCAACTAAGACCTGGCGCAGGCAAATGATAAGTAAATAAAAATAAATATTTCTAAAAAAGTAAAGAGACAAACTAGAAAAAAAATGTGTAACTTTTATGACAAAAGAACAACATCCTTAACATGCAAAGAGCCCTTGTAAATCAGTAAGATAAATACCCACTTACACCCTTTTTAAATGGACACAGGGCATGAACAGGGACTGCACAGAAGTATAACCTTTCTGAAGAGTGACTCAGAAATGTGTGTTCCACAGTTAAAAATGTATGTATCTTTTGTCCCAGCAATTCAACCTATGGTAATTTATCCTGAGGAAAGAAGATCAAAGTATAGAATAAAATCGGAGAAGGGAGTGCAATCCACTCCAGTATTCTTGCTTGGGAAATCCCATGGACAGAGGAGCCTGCTGGCTAAGGCCATAGGGTTGCAAAGAGTTGGACACGACTGAAGTGATTTAGCATGCATAGAATAAAACCACCACCACCATGAATATCAAAGCATGATAATAAGTTTAAAAAATGAAAACAGCCTAGACAGATGATTGGTTAGGTAAATTATGGTACAACCAATCATATGCCAGAACAATAAATACCTACTGAGGAATGTTTATTGGTATAAGAATGTGTTCTCAACTCATAAAGCTGAGTGAAAGAGGAGGCTACAGAAGAAAATGTAGAGCATACCATTTTTTCCTATGGGCTCAAGAGGACACCATTTTGTTTTAAATGTCTATATTATATGTATAAAAAAGATAAAGTTTATAACCACTGTTGTTAATTTGCTATATTGCAGGACGATGGGATTGTGAGTGACTCCACTCACTTTATATTACTCATCTCATTTGAGGTTAAGAAAGAGGTAGGGGATTGGTGGTCCAATGGTTAAGACTTACCTTCCAATGCAGGGAGTGCAGATTCGATCCCTGGTTGGGCAGCTAAGATCCCACATGCATCACAGCCATAATACCAGAACATAAAAAAAAAGAAGATGAAGAAATATTGTAACAAATTCAATAAAGACTTTAAAAATGGTCCACATCAAAACAACCTTTTAAAAATTATATAAAAAAAGAAAAAGGTAAAAATATTGTGAGATTTGACTACAATTGACTACAATACAATAACTGAATTGGCTAACTGGTAAGTTACAGCAAGGAAACCTGCATGTCTGTCATAAGATGTGGTTTATTTCTTTGTCTTCCCCTGAAATGCTGAGAGGTATCACCTCTCATTTGACAAAATACAATTTAATTCCATTCAACACTCATTTCCTACTCCTAGTGCAAGGCACTGGAGATGACATTACAAAGATGACTAGAACATACTACTTTCCTCAAAGAAGCTAATAGTTTAGAAGGGGGGTGGGAAACCCGCTGGGACCTGCTACAGCTAGAAATAAAATTTCTTCTTGGATAAAAAAAAAAAAAAAAAACAAAACAGCAGCAAAGGCAACTTGCCATCCTCTAAATTCAGCTTACTTATGGAGCTCTTCTTTCTCTGCTTGTCATCGCTTTCTGGAATTCAGCCTAGGAAAGTAATATATGTCACCATGTGTGCTAGTTTATAATTAGAACAAATGTGAGGATTTATAAGAAAAAGACCTATTGGCAGAAAAAACATCTAGTAAAACTCTAGAAAAGGCAGTCAGGAGAATGAGGAAAACATCTATTTTGGAAATTAATGCTAAAGAAAGAAAAGACATTTGAAAAATATAAAACGCACTTACTATGTCCTTATGATTTTTTCTCTTTTTTTTAACTTCATGCAAGTTTGTACTTATATTTTTTAAAAAAACAATAAACCTATAATTCATTTACAGCAAAATTAAACTTTTACAGAAAGATAGTATAACAATACAATTAAGTTGGGGCAATAGCATCATGAATTTATCCATAATTTCACTACATTAATAACTTTTATGTTTTCCATTATGTTTTCCTGTGTATTTTAACAAGGTTGTATTTATATTTTGTAATGTATATGCAATTTTTATATCCTGCTTTTAAAATTTAACATTATATACTAAAATTTTTCCAAGGTCGCTACACAGTTTTGTAATTGTCATTCTCATGACTGCATTCTCACGCTGCATCAAGTGTACAAAACTTTAATGTATTTCTTTGTTGCTGGAAATTTCCACTGCTTCCAGCTTTGGTGACTACAATACTGCTGCAGTGAAGAGCTGACTGCTTCTGTCTTTAGGATTTTTATGTTTCAGGAGCATGTGAAAAAGTAGCTGCTATTGGATTACCCTCTATTTGAAAGGATGAGTACTGTGGGTATAAATAGAAGCTAAGGTCAAGAAGCTAAAGGCAGAAAAAGACTCACGTGTCCAGCAGAAACTGATAAGCATGTGAAATAATATCCTTGACTCATAAGGCCGCAATTATGCCTGTGACCTGAGTTTGAGCTCCAGGGAAGAGGGGAGGGGTAAAAGTCAGAATGGCCCAAGATTGCCCTTATAAATCTTTTAAACCACTCCAAGTCTTCACCAGACTTCACTACGATAACATTAACACACAGCAGAGGCTTATTCCTAAGACCTCTGAGCCTATAGAGTAATTTTCTCCCCACACTTCACCTGTTTACAAGTGAGCATTAACACTTTTTGGAAATATGTGGCAGACTTTAGCCTCTTTAGGGTCTCCTCCCTCTTTAGGGTCAAGAGGTTCTGAGAAGGCTTTCCTAGAGGCATGATCCCAGGAATTAAAAAGCAAGCAGGTGAAGGGTCACCCTAGTCTGAAGCAGCTTGATTTCCCACCATCTCTCCAGCTCCCTGCTGACCTCCTTGATCTCAGAATTCCACCTTCTGCTTTCCTGCTCCAGACAGAACAGCTCAGCTTTCATCCTTCTTTAGTGTTCTGTCAGCTTTCATGTCTGCTCGGGCTCTTGTAGGGCATGTTTCCCTGAACACTTCCCTGCCTCCTCCTGCCTTGACTGTCCCCTCCCTTTTCTTGGGCTCTTGTCCCAGCTGCCCAAGCTGGACTCATTCACCAAGGGCTCCACCACTGTGCTCCACTGTGAAGGATTGCCTCGGTCTCTTCTGAGTGGTGGTGGATTACCTGGATGCTCAGTGAATCAGCGGCCTCTTCTTGGTCCTTCTCTGAGAGGTCTCTTCTCTTCACTTGACTCCCATCCCTAGAGACTTTTCAAGAGCAGGGGAGACCATCACTAGTTTCATCCATTATGCTGCAAGTATCATTACTTCATTCTTTTTAATGGCTGAGAAATATTCCACTGTATATATGTACCACATCTTCTTTATCCATTCCTCTGTCAATGGACTTTTAGGTTGCTTCCATGTCCTGGCTATTGTCAGTAGTGCTGCAATGAACACTGGGGTACGTGTATCCTTTTGGACCATGTCTTACTGAGTGAAGTAAGTCAGACAGAGAAAAAGAAATATCCTATGACATCCTTAATTTGCAGAATCTAAAAATAAATGATATAAGGAAGCGTATTTATAAAACAGATACAGACTCACTTCTCACTTAGAGAAGGAAATTATGGTTTCCAGGGGGAAGGATGGGGGAATGGGATAGTTAAGGAGTTTAGGATGGACAGGTACACACTTCTGTTTTTAAAATGGATAACCAACAAGGACCTACTGTCTAGCATAGGCAACTCTTCTCAATATTATGTGGCAGCCTGGATGGCAGGGGAGTTTAGGGGAGAATGGATACATGTTTATGTATGGCTGGGTGCTCTGCTGTCCACCTGAAACTACCACAATATTGTTAATTGGCTATACTCCAATACAAAATAAAAAGTTAAAAAAAAAAACAAGGGAGAGGATGGCTTTTTATTTCACCAAGTCACCTCAAGCTCTCTAAGTTCCCAGCTCTGAGAGAGATGGACATGCCTCATCTCCATAAGGAATATCTCTCTTCTGGTTTCACCTGGGAGCCACTCTTACTGACTTTAATGAGAATGTAATGGCTGAAACACAATTTTAGTCTGCGACCCACCTGAGAGATAGGGGGGA
Organism: Muntiacus reevesi; assembly: GCF_963930625.1. Taxonomy (NCBI): domain Eukaryota; kingdom Metazoa; phylum Chordata; class Mammalia; order Artiodactyla; family Cervidae; genus Muntiacus; species Muntiacus reevesi. The sequence goes on along the minus strand of NC_089263.1, from coordinate 23,301,427 downwards.
CATGTCTACCCGTCCCAAAGAGATTCGTGGCATCTTTTTGCTGAGGTGCGTGGGACTTGTGCATGGAAAGAGGAGGTATTTATTGTCTGTGTCCTTTATCTTTTGAGCTCTATTTCTTAGGTTCCCTCAGGCAATAACATTCCTTCTGATCTAGCTTTCTGGGAGATGAATAAGGGAAAATCAAGGTTTGTAATTTCAAATAGCCCTGGTTTCTTAACCCAAGCATTTGTCCACTGGCAGGCCCTGGGGCCCTATGTGTGGTTTATTGCCTTCTCACTATTTTTCTTCCAAATACCAGATACCATAAAATTCTCATGGATTCCCAGAATCTGTCATCTTCTGTCAAAATTTCACCTCCTGGGATTTCCCTGTTGGTCCAGTGGCTAAGACTCCACACTCTCAATACAGGGAACCCAGATTCTATTCCTGGTCAGCAAACTAGATCCCACATGCTGCAACTAAGACCTAGCTCAGCCAAATAAAAAATTTAAAAAATTCATCTCCTTTCTCCGATCCCATAAGAGCACACATTATCATGGGCCAGGACAACTGACACAAATGTTGGGTTTTTAGATAATTAAATTTACATAAAGAGGAGTGTGTAGAGAAACTAGACTTGTCAATCAAGTAGAAGTCAGGGCACTCTGAGGATAGTTTACTCAGATGCCACAGCAATACCAATAAGCACATACACATAAGTGCTGAGGTTATTGTTTTTGGTAATCACTTTTCTCCTTCCTCCCTCCCTCTCCTTCTTCTGACATTGAGATATAGGTCTGGGACATGGGATCTTCTGCTGCAACGCTTGCACCTGGACACACCTCTCCATGAGCAACAAAATATGAAGAAACTGTATGGGACTAAAAATAAGTGCATACATGCAGTAGTTGGGGCAAACTCTGGACCCAAAAGATAAAAAGAGTCTCAAAAATCCAACAGCAACTTCTGAAGAGCCTGGAGCAAAAACAGGGATTTGACAGACAATTGTGCAATGCCCCTATATACAGCACCACCTAGGGGTGGGCAAACCACCTAAGCCATCCCTCCAGCCTGACCCCTGGACACACCTGTTCAGTTCAGTTCGGGTGCTCAGTGGTGTCTGACTCTGCGACCCCATGGACTGCAGCATGCCAAGCTTCCCTGTCCATCACCAACTCCCAGAGCTTACTGAAACTCATGTCCATTGAGTCGGTGATGCCATCCAACCATCTCATCCTCTGTCGGTCCCTTCTCCTCCCGCCTTCAATCTTTCCCAGCATCAGGGTCTTTTTTAGTGAGTCAGTTCTTTATACCAGGTGGCCAAAGTATTGGAGTTTCAGCTTCAGCAACAGTCCTTCCAATGAATAGTCAGGACTGATTTCCTTTAGGATGGACTGGTTGATCTCCTTGCAGTCCAAGGGACTCCCAAGAGTCTTCTCTAATACCACAGTTCAAAAGCATCAGTTTTTGGTGCTCAGCTTTCTTTATAGTCCAACTCTCACATCCATATATGACTACTGGAAAAACCATAGCTTTGAGTAGAGATAACTTTGTTGGCAAAGTAATGTCTCTGCACACCCGTAACCCCACCCCAAATAAGGAGCAAGCTTGCCTCCCCTCCCTGAGGAGCAAGCAAAGGAACCTGTTGCTTATTCTTGCTCCCTGATGCTGCAGCAGGGACCCCAGTAAAGCCTTGCCTGAATCTCTTGTCTGGCCTCTGATCAACTTCTATTGACTGGGGAAGGCCAAGAACCCTGGTCAGTACACAACACTATCTCATCACTTGTTTTTAACAACTTTTTTGTTCAAAAATTCCATATCTAATTCACCCTGGCTACACCCAATAATTTGAAGTTGAATAGCACAAAGTATCATATGGTAAAGAATCTGCCTGCAACGTGGGAGACCCAGGTTTGATCCCTGGGTCAGAAAGATCCCCTGGAGAAGGGAATGGCAATCCACTCCAATATTCTTGCCTGGAGAACCCCATGGACAGAGGAGCCTGGCGGGCTACAGTCCACAGCGTCACAAAGAGTCAGACACAACTGAGTGACTAACACTACACTAGCGCAAAGTGTAGAGCACACGGTCTAGTGCCACACTGCCTGGGTCTGAACTCTGGTTCTGCCCTCAGTGATTGCTCAACCTGTGGTAAGTTGCTTACCCTCTATATGCCTCAGTCTCCTTGTCTATAAACTAGGGATCATGACGTTTACAGAGTTGCCATGAAGATAATGTAATAAAGCCTTACATGATAGAATATTGCCTGACATGTGGTAAGAGCTACACTTAAGTGTTTTAAAATAAATATATGTCTTTGAGCAAATTAGGCAGTATAAGCATTTGATTACTAAGATTTTTAAAAGCAGAGATACCACTTTGCTGACGAAGGTCTGTATAGTCAAAGCTATAGTTTTCCCAGTAGTCATGCATGGATACGAGAGTTGGACCATAAAGAAGGCTGAGTGCCAAAGAACTGATGCTTTTGAACTGTGGTGTTGGAGAATACTCTTGAGAGCCCCTTGGACTGCAAGGAGACCAAAGCAGTCACTCCTGTAGGAAAACAACCCTGAATATTCATTGGAAGGACTGATGCTGAAGCTCCAACAATTTGGCCACATGATGTGAAGAGCCAACACACTGGAAAAGACCCTGATGCTTGGAAAGATTGAGGGGAGGAGGAGAAGAGGGAGGCAGAGGATAAGATGGTTGGATGGCATCATCGACTCAATGGACATGAGTTTGAGCAAACTCCAGGAGATGGTGAAAGACAGGGAAGCCTGGCATGCTGCAGTCCATGGGGTCACAAAGAGTTGGACACGACTTAGTGACTGAACAATAACAATAACAACAGAAAGTACCCAAATGTTGATCTTCAACAGATAGAGATGTAAATTGTCTCATGTTATCACAATGGAAATCTACACAAAATGAACTGATATAATAGCATAGATGAATCATTCTCCAACCTAATATTGAATAAAAGGAGTCTGACCTGAAAGAGTATGTGATCCTGCTTATGTAAAGTTCAAAAACAAGAAACCGATCTGTGGTGTTATGTCAAGATGTGGAAATGACAGGAGGCATGCATCTGGGTGCCGTTAATGTTCTGTTTCTAGATCTGGGTGCTGTAGAAGTGTAGACTGACTTCTGAAAATTCACTGAACTATACTCTTAGGATTTGTGTACCTTTTGGGGTGTGTGTTAGACTTATATTAGAATTGCCAGAAAAATGTTGAAGATTTTTTCTCCAAATTCTTACATTTCTTCTGGATGATTTAGTCAAGAAGTTTTCCTTAAGCTATTACTGCATTTTTACTATCATCACCCTTATATTACTTTTTGCTTGCTTTATGTATTGGTGACAATATTTTTACACACAATAAGCAGATATATTTTATTTCCTTCTTATGTAATGTTCCCATGCAGCCTTTCCTAAGACAGGAGGTTTATCTTCCCAGAAGAGGAAAGAGTGAATTTTTGGCCTCCTTTTCAAGGGGATTGGTCTAAAATTAGGGCGGCCAAGGAAAAGATGCAGTGTTCATTCCTGAGCCTTTTTTTGCCCGTACACACACACACACACACACACACACACACACACACACACACACAGAGTTAGTTGCTCAGTTGTGTTTGACTCTTTTTCAACCCCATAGACTGTAGCCCACCAGGCTCCCCTATCCATGGAATTCTCCAGTCAAGAATACTGGAGTGGGTAGCGGTTCCCTTCTCCAGGCAATCTTTTCGACCTAGGGATCAAACGCAGCTCTCCAGTCCTGTAGGCAGATTCTTTACTGTCTGAGCCACCAGGGAAGCCCCTTTGAGCCCCTAGGAAAGTAGAATTGAGAGCCATGATCTGCTGGGTGGGAGTGAGGCAAACCCACTGCCTGGACCTCCTGTTCAGGGGCCAGACTGACAATGTGGCAGCAATTTAGTGGAGCCCAAGGATCGTGGCAAGCTACAGTGAGGACATGCCAGCTGGAGCACAGTCCTCAAGCTCTGACCAGGACAAATAAAACTGGGTTGCAGGTTAGAGCAGCTGCAGGGTCAGCTGTGGACACTAGAAGCCAGGCCAAGACAAGCTGAGTCTCAGTGGTCACTGGCTCCCACAGAGCAGAGGACCAGTATGAGATCAGGGTATCTTGAGGTCACCAGGGTCCCTTTCCTGTACTCAAATGCTTACCTTGGAGATAAGCTGGAAGAAGAAAGTGGAATTGGACAGACTGAGTCGTTTTGCCCCTGAAGCAACCTTACTAAAAGGGACTGGTCTCATTCCTTACTTGGATTAACTGTAATCAAATGGACTAAAATACATGTTTCCATGTCACCTAATCAGTGGGACCCAGTAAGGTCATATTGTGGTGTAGCCTGCCAGGCTCCTCTGTCCATGGGATTCTCCAGGCAAGAATACTGGAGTGGGTTAGCATTTCCTTTCTAGGGATCTTCCCGACCCAGGGATCGAACCCACATCTCCTGCACTGGCAGGGGGATTCTTTACCAAATGAACGATCAGGGGTTTAGTGCACCTAAATTTGCAGCCATCTTTCTTTGGTTTATTTTTCCTTGATTTTACCAACTTGTAAACTTTTGTTGCTGAAAACTGTTCATTTTAGGAATTTTTCTGAATAGATAGCTCCTGGCATTGCTACCCTCCACAACCACCCCTTTATGAGTAAATCAATTTCATAGTTTTATAGTTTCTCTAACTTTTCCATTCCGTTCATCATCCAACCATCTATCTACTCACCCAAACAGTAACCATCTCTTTGGAGTCATGTACCAAGAACTGAGCTAGAAGGTTTGATGACAATCCTTGACACTGAGACTTCTCTGGAAGTCCAACAGTTAAGACTCTGCTTCCAATGCAGGGGGTGAGAGTTCAAACCCTGGTTGGGGATAAAGGATCCCTCATGCCATGGGGCATGGCCAAGAAAACTAAGTAAATGAAAAGTTTTGAATACAGAGGGTGATCAGAAAACCAACACTGTTCTAGCTTCACCTTTCCAAACATCCACAGAGGCTTGCTTTCACTTTTCGTGTCTAGGCATATTAATTGCCAAGTTTTGCTAAGAGTACTGGGTTTCTGAGCCTTACGACCTGATGACAATAATCTTTAAGAGCTCCCTAGCTTTGTAGTGTGTCAAGCTGTATGTCTGCTGTCCTAGACCTGGAACTAGCCATTTCTCTAAGGAGCCTCAATTCTCTTTAATAGGAAATATATTTAGAAACCAAAATGTGGCCTCTAATGAAGCTCATTTCTTCTGGCTTGGTCATGATTTCTAGTTCTTTTCAATGGACAGAGATGAGATGAAGGATATTAGGGGACAAATAGATTTTAGAGGATGAAGGAAGACATTTTTCTCATTTTTCTATTATGAGTTATAGATTACTTTTGACTGTAAATACATAAATCCAAGTACTTCTATTTTTAGTTTTTTTCCCCCCTCTTTTAGGTTTTTTTCCCCCCTTTGTGAACCCACTCATTTAGGATAAATTACCCTTGTTGGTTTATTATATTAGGACCAAGGGCAGGAACACTCAAGTGTCTTTTTTTGTTTTTAGAATATATATAGATATAAAATGTTAATTTTGGCTGCACTGGGCCTTCGTTGCTACGCAGGCTTTTCTCCAGTTGCAGTGAGCGAGCGCTGCTCTCTAGCTGTGCTCAGCTTCCCACCACGGTGGCTTCTGCTGTTGCAGAGCACGGACTCTAGAGCACGAGGGCTTCACCATTTGCGGTGCGCGGGCTTAGTGGCTCCGCACTAAGTGGGATCTTCCTGGACCAGGGATCAAACAGATGTCCCCTGAGTTGCAAGGTAGATTTCTTAACCAATGGATCACAAGGGAAATCCCACTCAAGTGTCTTGATTATTCCCTGAGTCTATATACAGTCTTAATTATTTCGTGACCAGCAACTTCAAATGAACATGGGGGCCCTGGTTCAAACAGCAGTAAACAAATTCCACTAAGATACTAAAATAAAAAGTTTTTTCTTTGTTCACTTTCTCTCCCTCTTTACTGCTCCCCCTCCACCTGTCCTGGTGTTTCTTATTTGCTATTATTAAATAGCAATGTCAAATTCCCCTGGGTGCAGGGATGCTGGCAGGCTGAGTGCAGACTCATAGGCCCCCTAGGGGTCAGTCCCCTGGCTCCAGGCATGCACTGGGCTCAATAGCTGCTGGGTTCCCTTCTCTGGCCAGGCCAGAGCTGTCCTCCTCCCATAGGCCAGTTGCTCCGACTCACAGGAACGGGTAAACCTCACAGGTATTGCAACCTTTGTGCCAGGACATGGTAAATATCTAGATTTGGGGACAGGCGAGAGGTTTACCCTGAGGTCAGGGTATTTCTACTCTGGAGTGAAGTCAGCTGCCTGAGTCACCACCAAACAAATGGTGCTCAACTCTGATCCTTCCCCAGCCCCAGCCAAGGCGCCCACCAGGAGCAAGGGTGCCAGTGTGTGCTGGGCAGGAAGGCAGGCCAGGTGGAGGCTCAGGGTACCCTGGGTGGGGTGGGTGCCTTGAGCTGGTCCCTGGGAGGCAGGGAAGCAGCAGAAGTGGGGGACAGTGCATGAGCCAAGGCTCCAGGCCCTGGGTGCCTGCTCCATTGTCCCATTGGACTTCACTGACAAACTGAAAGTGTGAAAGTGTTAGTCCCTCAGTCATGTCTGACTCTGTGCAACCCTATGGACTGTAGCCCCCCAGGCTCCTCTGTCCATGGGACTCTCTAGGCAAGAATACTGGAGTGGGTTGCCATTCCTTTCTCCAGGGGAATCTTCCCAACCCAGGGATTGAACCCTTGTCTCCTGCATCGCAAGCAGATTCTTTACTGTCTAAGCCACCTTACAAAACACACGTTCAAACATTAGATTCTTAAGAATTTTAAGATGGCGACTACAGAGCGTTAAACCCCAAATGTGAGGCCTGTCAGGGCACAGGGCTCTGTGTGCCTATACTGGTCCTGTGTCCACCAAGCCGTCCCTCTCTGTTTTCAGCCACAGTTTTATAAATACACCTGCGGCCCCTGGGGTTCTTGGAGACCCTTTCAGGGGGTCTGTGAGGTCAAAACTATTTTTATAATAACAATGAAGACAGTATTTGCTTCTTTCATTCTCTTAGGCGTGTACAGTGACGTTTTTCCCAAGGCTACCTGACTGTGATATTGTAACACGTTTAATTCAGAAGCATAAAATTCAGCTGTATTCTAATAAGCCAGATGTTAAAGAGATTTTTTTTAAATGTAAAACAATACTATTTATCTAACTATTTTCTGTTGTGGAAAATACGGTTATTTTTTAATAAAATAAAAATATGTTGCTTGTCATCATTTTAAATTTTTAATATTCCTATATATATCTTTTCATTGTTATTTTTAGGTGAATAAAGATAAATTTTTAACACAAGAAATATTGATAAACCCACATAAACAAAAGCTCTTGGGGTTCTCAGTGCTTTTTTTTAATGAATAAATTTTAAAAGTTGAGGTAAAATTCATATGACATAAAATTAAATATTTAGGGACTTCCCCGGTGGTCCAGTGGCTGACTCTGTGCTTCCAGTGTAGGGTGCCCTGGTTCAAACCCTGGTCAGGGAACTAGGTCCTACCTGCTGCAGCTAAGAACCTGTGCACCCAACTAAGACCTGGTGCAGCCAAATAAATAGATAAATATTTTTGAAATTATTAGAAAATAAAAGGTAAAATATTAATATATTTGTAAAATGTTAAGTATTTTAAATCAAAATATTAGCAATATTTAAATTAAAACTTGAAAATGTTTTTAAGCTAAAAATATGAAAATGTTTTTAAATTAAAAATATGAAAAAATTTTAGTAAAATATTAAATTATTGTTTAATTAAAAATATTTAGATTTTTAAATAAAAATATTAAAATATTTTTATAGAAAACTTTTCCCCCCTAACCAATGGAACCAGTCAATTCAGATTCAGTTATTCAGGTTTTTTTCATTGCAGTTCATTCTCTCTTCAGAAAATGTTTTTAAAGCCTTTAAATGTTAGTTGTTGATGGTTTAAGTTGCAATACATGTTTTGATTTTAAAATAGGGTAAGGTTCAGAAAAGTTTTCTATGAAAATTCAATTTAAAATTGTCTAGTTAAATGTAATGCAAGACTCTCTATTAAAGATCCTATTTTCAGAGCTTATTGCAGCTTTGAAAGAAATTCTTAGGCTAAAACTTGATGGATGTTATGATGAACTTGTAATTTACCTTTTTTTAAAAAAAATTTAACAAAGCATTATATTAATATTAGCAATTTCAGTTTAAAAAATAAAACTTTAAATAACTGGTTTAAATTAAAAAAATATTAAAATATTTTTAAAAAGATAACATTAAAACAGTGTCTGATGTGGAGTACATGATCAATAAATGTTGGCAGCTATTCAAAGGACTGAACCAATTTCAGTGTTCACTGTCAGTTTCTATTTTTCTAAAGTCTACCCCACATAGATTTAATAATTTGACTTTGCTTTTGATCATTGAATAGCTGGTGCCTCATTTTTCAAATTTATATTTCTGTAACTACTGTGGAAGCTGAATAGTTTTCACATTTTTGTCACAGCTGTGACTTTCCCTTTTTCAATCTATTTTAAATCTAGTTGGACTGATGCAATCATGTATAAAATAAGTAACTAAAACTGGTCTTGTTTATACCACATTATCAAGGCTGTTGTCAAGCTCATAAAAATAATATTAGGGCTCCAAGGGCATTGAAGAGCTGGAATTATCCATCCCACATATTTTGAATCTTTGAAATGAGCCACAGAGACCGAGCAGAGTTGCTGTGATTCTGCCGCAGTGATATAAATATGACCTTCCACGAAAAAGCATGTCATAGCCAGCAGTGAAATTCAAAGCCGCAGGCTGGGTTTCAGAGTCCACATCATTAGAACATGTTGCCCCTCTGGTTACAGCAAAGTAAATATAGACCAGGCTGATTATGTGAACACATTGCATTTAACTTTGCCTGTCTCTATTGATTTCCCACTTCATTTCAACAGCAACTGGATCAACCTGGTGATAAGTAGGTCTTCCCATCTGCCTCAGATACTTATTTCCTTTCTTTCCAAGACTAAGTTTTCCACCTTCTATCTTCAGTTCATTCCCATACCATTTTGCTGCTGTCTCTTGTTTTTCTCCCTGGTGACTTCAAACTCTCCTTTTTTCCACTGGCATCTTTTCCTGGTACTCACAAATATTCAGGAAGATGTTATGGAAAAACCTGAACAAACTTTTTGACCAACCCAATATGTAACTATTTCCCCTAACAGCAAAAGTTCCTCAACCCTGTGTCGGCCTCAAAGTGTCCCCCTTTATATCTTCCTTCCTATCACAGTATTCACTGCATCCTCATCTCCTGCCAATCCTCAAGCAATGACAGGATGGCTCTGGCTACTTTCCACTGAGTAGTTCGAAGGCTGCTGGTGGTCTCCTAACCGCCAAAGCTGCCATTTCATTTTCATTGGGTGTGATGGTTGACTACTTCTTCTTTGACTCTTTGATTACATTTACTCTCCTTGCCTAGGTTTGTGATAAGTTTTTATAATTTTTCATGGCTGTAACTTTTTTTTTTTTTTTGGCCACATGGCATGTGGAATCTTATTCCCCAATCAGAGATTGAACATAAGCCCCTGCATTGGAGAGCACAGAGTCTTAACCACTGGACCACCTGGGAAGTCCCACATCTCTTATTTTTCGTTTTCCATTTCCTACATGACAAGTTCCCCGTCTGTTCCCAGCCTTACCTGTTGGTTTACTCAAGATTCCATCCTTGATGCCCTTGTTTTTTTCCCTTCTACCACATTTCTCTGTGTGATCTCTTCTATTCCCATGATTTCAGCTAATGCTGGTGATCCCCAAATCTGTATCTTCATCTCTGATCATTCTTATAAGCATAACACTTGTTTTTACTTTTTTATTTTTATTTATATATTTATTTTATTTTGACTGCTCTGGGTTTTCTTTGTGGTGCATGGGCTCTTTAGTTGTGGCATGCGGGCTTAGTTGACCTGAAATATGTGGAATCTTAATTCCCCAGCCAGGGATCAAACTTGTGTCCCCAGCATTGGAAGACGGATTCTTAACCACTGGACCACCAGGGAAGTCCCATGATACTTGCTTTATTAGTAGATATTCAAACACCTACAAGCAATCTTTCTGGAGCTCCACAAACACATCAAGCTGAGTTGACATCTTTCCTGGAAGCTGCTTCAATTTACCTTATGAGGTAAATTGCTGCTACCTTAAAAAAACCTAGCTGAGATCCTGGCACTCAGATGGAAAGAAAGTCTTGCTCTCTGATTTCAGCCTCTGGTTTCAACAGATCACAAAGAGTATACAACACAATTGTGTTCAGTCTTCACTAGTATATAAAAGTTGATTTTATCTGGGCAGAAACAAGCACAAGGAAGGAAGATCTGTCTCCAGAATTCTGAGAAAAAACACAGTCTGGGGATTTCCCTGGTGGTCCAGAGGCTAAGACTCCGAGCGTCCAATGTAGGGGACCAGGGTTCATTTCTTGGTCAGAGAACTAGATCCCAACTAAAAGTTCACATGTTTTAGTGAAGACCTGGTGCAGCCAAATAAAGAAATATTAAAATGAAAGAAAGGTCACAATAGGTTTCCATAAATCTCTGTATCTTCGGCCCCTTGGTTCCCCTTCCTTCTCCCCAGAAAGCTGCCACTACTAAGTTCTTGTCTGCATCAGGCCTCTCACATCCAATTAATCACCAAGATCTGTATATTCTGTTCCTAAGTAGTGTCTCCTTTCTACCCTCACTGAAGCTGCCCTGGTATAAGATGCCTTCATTCTTCTGCCTGGATTACTGCTCCTCTCAACCTTTTGCCTCCTGTTTCACTCCATTTCACCTCAAAGTCAGCCCACCTACTAGAATAATCTATAATGGTCAACCTAAAAGTGTCCCTCTCCATCTTAAAAATTCCACTAGTTCCTCTACCCCGGTGTTGGCTGGCAGTTCCCAGACTGTGCTATGGTATTTCCGCTTCCATTTCATTCTGGTGGCTCAGATGGTTAAAGAATTTGCCTGCAATCCAGGAGACCCGGATTTGACCCCTGGGTCAGGAAGATCAGCTGGAGAAAGGAATGGCTTCTCACTCCAGTATTTTTGCCTAGAAAATCCTATGAACAGAGGAGCCTGGCAGGGTACAGTCCATGGGGTCACAGAGTTGGACACGACTGAGCAACTAACACTTCATTCCATACATTGTAGATAACTTCTTTCTGAAATGCCCTCTCTGGGTTAGTCCTTCAGGGGTTACTTCCTCTGAGAAGCCCTGGCCAAATTAATCATTCTCTCCCCTGGGACTTCCCTGGTGGTGCAGTGGCTAAGATCTCACTCTTTGAATGTAAGGGGGCACAGGTTACATCTCTAGTCGGGGAACTAGCTCCCACAAGCTGCAACTAAGAATTCAAAAGCCACAACTAAAGATCCTGCACACTTCAGCTAAGACTCAGTGCAGCCAAATAAATAAATATTTTAAAAAATCATTCCCTTCCCGGGTACCTTTAATCTGTATGATTACTGTCCTTCTCAAGTACACCTGTCATTTTTGTTTTCATAGATCTGAGTCCTCTTGTAGATTGTGAAGGGGTTGGCCACTTTTTCACACTTTCCTTTTTTATAACCACAGTACCTAGTGGAGCATGTGGCACATTGTGGCACACTCAATAAATAAATGTGTAGTGAATGAATGTTTTAAATGTGATTGTTTAGATAGGAATTCAGTGAGTGCTCCAGCACCCAGAGGCTGGTTATAAAGTATACCGTGTACTGAGTCCTCATTCTGCATCTCCTTCCCACTTCTCCTTTCTGCTTCCTGCCTTTATGCCATTTCCCTTCTGCACCAGACATCTAGCAGGTGGGGAACCACTGAGTGAGGAGTGAATGTGGCAGTTGGGACAGTCAGTTTTACCATAAACAGAATTCTTACTGTCTGAATATTTATTAGTCAAGACCCTATAATTTGGGACTTCCCTGGTGGTCCAGGGGTTAAGATACCATGTTGCCACTATGCCGGTTTGGTTGTGGAACTAAGATCCTGCATGCCTCACGACAGGGTCAAAGATCTCCCTTGGTAAATGTCACACGGCACTTCAAAATATGTGGGTTATTTCCAAATATCTTGTGATATTGATTTCCAACATAATTCTACCATGATAAGAGAACAGACTTTGTATGATTTCAATATCTTTAGACCATGAAATTTTTGCACCTTGTTTTATTGGTTCATAGTGCTTTTCAGGTCTACTACATATCCTTCTATCTTTCTATGCATTCTATTAATTTTTGAGAGTTTGATATTGAAACTCCAGCTAAAAATCTCAATTTATCTACTTAAAAAATAATTGTAATATACAGTGGAACTATGTGTGAGCTTCCCAGGTGCTGCTTGTGGTAAAGAACCCACCTGCCAGTGCAGGAGATGTTAAGAGAAGCAGGTTCACTCTCTGGGTCAGGAAGATCTCCCAGAGGAGGGCATGTCAACCCACTCCAGTATTCTTGTCTGGAGAATCCCATGGACAAAGGAGCCTGGCAGGCTATAGTCCATGGGGTCGCAAAGAGTCAGACACAACTGAGGCAACTTAGCACGGTAGAACTATATGTATCTTTGCTCTGTATTATCCAAGTTTCCCATAAGTGTTATCATACTTTTATATTTAAAAAACAAAAAAATGAAAAAAAAGTTAAAAAAAAAATCCCATACTTGGAGCTTATGTAAAGTAGCAGAAGTCAACAACCCTCCAACGTGGTCACTAACAAACCAGTCAATTATGAAATCAGTCCTCACTGGATCAGCCACAGTTCACCTCTGCAATTGAGTAAATTACATTTTTGGATAAGTCAGTCGGTCTCTTCAGGATTGTGGAATTGCAGAATTTCAACTTGAGGTTAGTTAACTTGATGTTGGAGAATGGCTTATTCAGAAATGAAAATTTGATTATAAAACCTGTTCACAAATGAAGAAGATAAGCAACAGGGATTAAAATGTGATAAGTGCTTCAAAGACAGTGGTTTGTACATCAAAGGATTAAGAACTGCTTTTGAAAAACTGACTAATTGCTTGAATACTTATGCAAAGACACCTGTCTTGGATCTTGCTTCGAAACTCAAAAATGATATGAATGTTGTGCATTATGCCATCATCCTTATTTTATTTACTTATTTATTTTTATCCAAATTATACATCTATTTAATAGAAGTAGACTTCTATGGCTGAAAGGAAAACTAGAATCCTTTGTTCTACTTTTCCCATCCCTGAATTCTGCCCTGGAAAGCAGTGTCTCCTAATGCCTGCTTTGGCTCCATATTTCTAAATAACATGTTTACATTGGATTTCTTGATTTTTTCCAGGATGTTGTCTATTAACTTTCTACTATAGAAGATGAGGCCATTTGCTTAGTTTTCTATTTCCTCTCACTATTTAGCCTCAGGGTCTCTGGAGTTTTTCATATCTTGATACCTTCAAACATACTAGGTAACCTAGCAATTACATCTTTTTCTAGAGACAGTTCTCCTGGGGTTGCCTCTCTCTTGCCCTAAACTGGATTTCTTGTTCTCCAGACTGGCTCCTGAAAAGCTGTCCCCTTATTCTCCTGGGGGACCTCTCAGTTGTGTTCACGGACTGGAGGTCCTGTTTCCCAAATCCCACATCACCTTCTACACTGTATACTGCCTTGTTTTGATGGAGCATGTCCTTCAGTAGCTTCCTGAGAAAAGGTTCAAGGGAGGTAGATTTTTTGAGACCGTACATTTCTGAAAATGCCCTTTTATTTTCACCTCTCACTTAGAGCTTCATTTTTTCATGTTAAAGTCCTGAAAACCTGGACTAGATAATCTGAAAACTCTACCGCTTCAAATAACTAAATGCTGGGTACAAGGTAAAAGGATCACTTAAATACATAGCCTAGACTGCAATAAAGTTAAGTGAAATTCCCAAAGGCTAAAACTATAAAGACTGGCACCTGGAGTTTGTGAGCAATGCAGTGCCCACAGCTCCAGGGAGGCTGTTGTTTCGATAAGTTGGAAACTTGGTTTTTATGTCTACGTTAGGCTAGGAGAACTAGCTTTGAGTGTGCTGGATGCAAAACATTGAAACTGACTTTCTGCAGAGGCTTGGGACCTTGCAAGGAGACACACACCGATGATGAAAGGGCAAACTAGCAAAAAAAAAAAAAAAAAAGTCCCACTGCACAAGGAGCTAAAAACAAAGATCATATGTCATGTTCTGAGCTCAGAGTAAGGGAGGAACTCTCCCTTGTAAAACTGTAGCCTGAAATCTGAATCAGGCTGAATCTGAATCTGAAAACTGTAGCCTGAAATCATTGTCTGAAATCTGAATTTCTGCTACCAGCATATTCTGGGGAAAATTATTAACCTTTCCCATCTGATTCTTCTTAGGACCAACTGCATCTTTTCCTGATGTGTGATATAGGCTTGAAGATTATATCTGTCTCCAGCCATGGATTAGGACCATGGCTCTCAGAGGGTGGACTGGAGACACCTTTGAGAACTTCTTGATTAGGCCGAGCTAACTGACTCTTGGGAAGGACTCTTTGCTTTTGAAGCTCATCAGGTGAGTGAAGAAACTTGCAGGAAGCTTGCCTGGACTGAACAAATGCAGAGCACCAAACAATATGCACAAGTTGCTTGCTATTCTGTGTTTAGACATTGTCACCTGGAGAAACTCTTGTCATGTGCAGAGGAGATAACTGTAGGATGTTCACTACAACACTGCTTGTAGAAGTGAAAGGTTAAAATCCACTCTGAGATCTATTAGTAGAGGAAAGAAAAATAAATTGTAGTACGGTCATATGGTAGAATGCTCTAGCAGTGAAAATGAATGAATAAGTGTATAGAAATCAGTGGATTTCAAAAAGTCCATGTTAAGTGAAAAAATATATGAGGATATTATAATTGATGTAAATTTTATGAAATAACTACATATTGTTTCTTGTTGTTGTTGTCCAGTTGCTAAGTTGTGTACAACTCTTTTTGTGACCCTGTGGACTATAGTCGTCCAGGCTCCTCCATCCATGGGGATTTCCAGGCAAGAATATTAGAGTGGTTGCCAATTCCTCTCCCAGGTATCTTCCCAGACCAGGGGCTTGTCTCCTGCATTGGCAGGCAAATTCTTTACCGCTGAGTGACGAGGGAAGTCCCATATTTTGTTTATATGTATATAAATGTGGACCGGGTATGCCCCCAATTTCAAGGTAGTGATTGCTTCTAGAGATGAAAGGAGAGGAATAGGACTGAGGGGGCGGTTCAGTTTCAATTTTCTTTGAAAAAATGAATTTGAAACACTTTCTTCTCTGTCAATACTGCTTAATTTTTGCAGTTATGATCCTTATAGGGTATGTGTTTATAATATTTACATTTTGTTTTGTAACTCTGTTTTCCGCATTTTGCCTACAGTTGTCTTGAAAATAGAAAAAGTTTTTTTTTCACCGTGCAATTTGGCATGTGGGATCTTAGGTCCCTGACCAGGGATTGAACCCATGCCCTCTGCAATGGAAGCACAGAGTTGTAGTCACTGAACCACCAGAAAAGTCCCTATGTTAACTATTTTTATGTTAATTCTTTAGTCAGAGGATGGCAAGGTATCTTGAGAGAAAAAGTAAATGTCAAGGAAGTCCCTCAATCTTCTTTCCAATTAGCTCTTTCTGACCTACACCCTGACATGTGAGGTCTTCTGTTATACCTGGGAAGCAGTCTGAACAGGGCAGCAATCTTGGGTTTGACTGTCCCATGCTCATCCTTCTCATGAAAAAATGTCAAACTACCCTCCACGTGTTTTCCTGTCAAACCATGATGCTCTGTCCTTACTAATCCACTTTGAATGCTTCCTCTCTCGACAGTCACTATAATTTCAAACTCTCCATTAACTCATTTGTATAAAAATGTTATTACATGAAATTAATACTCACAGAACATTGCCTGAAGGATAATCATGAATACTGTTTGATCAGAGCTGGCAGATTGATTTTAGTTGGCAGGAGAGAAGAAGCCTATTGGTGATGTCCAGTCTCCACCGGAGAGAGTTTCAGTGATCACTGGTGATATCGCTTAAACTGGAAGGGACAGTGTGCTTGCCAGGAAGGTATTTCCACTCCTGCCCCCACATACTGTAAAATGTATCACTGAACCAAGCCAAGCCTTCTGAGAGTTGCTTATCTGCAAGGAATGATTTTTGACTCTTTCGCACTGAGTGGGCTCTTGGCAGTACGCCAGCCACCTGCACTGAAGATGTACTGACAGACAACTGTGTGGAACTAGATTCTATATTTATTGTAGGAAGGCTGCTGAGGGCATACTATATAACAGGCTGTTTCCTTTAAGAGGAGCCATGAGAGAGTTCTTTGGAACAAGTGATCTGTTTTTACCTTATGGACACTGTGAATGTTATAATGTTTCCTTCTTTGCTTTGGTTGCTAGGAAACTCAGGGCAATGGTGCAGATCTCATCTAGCAGGAGACTTTTGGACAAACATTTTACATACTACCTTTACCTCTCCCTTCAGTTAGTATTTATTCAGCACCTGCTTTATGCCTGTTAGGGCCCCGAAATATCCACGTAGGGACTTCTCTGGTGGTCCAGTGGCTAAGATTCCGCACTCCCCATGCAGAGGTCAGGGGGTTTAATCCCCGGTCGGGGAACTAGATCCCACATGCAACTAAGAGTTTCCATGCTGCAGCTAAGGCCCATGCAGTCAAATAAATAATAAATAAAAAGTTTAAAAAATACATCAATGTTAATCATTGTAGCATATTAAGAGAAATCATGAGAGCACTTATGGCTGAAAACAAACCCAAGGTTTAAGGTAACTTAAGGGTTTGTTCTTGCTGTTGTTGTTTAGTCACTAAGCCATGTCCAACTCTTTGGGACCCCATGGACTGTAGCCTGCCAGGCTCTTCTGATCATGGGATTTCCGAGGCAAGAATACTGGAGTGGGCTGCCATTTTCTCCTCCAGGGGATCTTCCTGATCTTCCCGAACCCATGTCTCCTGCATTGGCAGGTAGATTCTTTACCACTGAACGACCTGGGAAGTCCATCCCAACTCAGTGTTGAGCATCACTTAATGTTTGTTTGAGTGGACTCTCAGGTCATTTTATTCTGTCTCTATATAACCCACAGAGCAATCTGTTTGACTGCCCCTTGCACATGCATCTAGAGTGTTCAGGCTTTCCAACGATCACAATCATAACTTTTATCAGAAGGGTAAAAAATGAAAAAAAGAAGGATAAAAAATGGAAGAAAAGGGAAGAGGAAGAATGGGAGGGACAAATTAGAGGTATGGCATGAATAGATAAAACTACTATATAAAATAGATAAGCAACAAGGATATACAGTATAGCAGAGGGAATTATACTCGTCATCTTGTAATAACCTATAATGGTGTATAATCTGCAAAAAGTATTGAATCCCTATGCTGTACACCTCCAAGTAACACAATATTGTGTTTAAATCAACTATACCTCAGTAAGAAAAAATAAGAAAGAAAAGGAAGAAAGGAAGGAAGAAAAAAGTGGAAAACTGAACAAGGGGAAGAGGCGCTGGGACTGGGAGCTAAAGCATGGACACAGGGCTGATTCTTTGCTCCCTCAGTCCCTGGCCAGCAGCTTTCTCCCTAGTTCCTTCTTACGTGACCAAGTTCTCTAATGTGCTGCTCTCACTTTCCTCCATGGCAGAAGCAGGCATGCTCAGGGGCCCTTCAGTGTCATTCCTGATTAGTCAGTTAGTTTGAATCAACACACAAAAAACTGTCTTTCTCATCAGGGAATGGGCAGAGGACAGACCTTAGTGTGTCTATTTTTGCTTGCAGAAATCTTGAAGTCCAATTTCATGGCTACACTATCAGCCTTCGTGGCTTGCAAGTTGGATGGTCCTAAAATAAACAAACAAACAAACTGAATATCAAAAACTAAACAACTTTACTGTTTGAATGCCTTTTAAGTCATATCCAATCCTTTTTCAAGAGAAGGGATACTTTGTGGTGGTCCAGTGGTTAAGATTTCACCTTCCTCTGCAGATGGTGACTGCAGCCATGAAATTAAAAGATGCTTACTCCTTGGAAGAAAAGTTATGACAAACCTAGACAGCATATTAAAAAGCAGAGACATTACTTTGTTAACAAAGGTCCGTCTAGTCAAGGCTATGGTTTTTCCAGTAGTCATGTATGGATGTGAGAGTTGGACTATAAAGAAAGCTGAGCACTGAAGAATTGATGCTTTTGAATTGTAGTGTTGGAGAAGACTCTTGAGAGTCCCTTGGACTGCAAGGAGATCTAACCAGTCCATCCTAAAGGAGATCAGTCCTGGGTGTTCATTGGAAGGACTGATGCTGAAGCTGAAACTCCAGTACTTTGGCCACCTCATGCAAAAAGTTGACTCATTGGAAAAGACCCTGATGCTGGGAAAGATTGAGGGCAGGAGGAGAAGGGAACGACAGAGGATAAGATGGTTAGATGGCATTACTGACTCAATGGACATGGGTTTGGGTGGACTCCGGGAGTTGGTGATGGACAGGGAGGCTTGGTGTGCTGCAGTTCATGGGGTCGCAAAGAGTTGGACATGACTTAGTGAGTGAATTGAAGTGATGCAGAGAGTGTGGGCCCCATCCTTGGTCTGGGAACCAAGATCCCACATGCCACAGGGTGCAGCCAAAAATTTAAAAAATGAAGAAATAAACAAGTTGTTTAAAAAGACATCTGCATGAAAACAATATTTTATTTATTTGTATGATATTTGCTTAATTTTTAAACATTTGCTTAATTTAAAAATTTTTATTTATTTACTTTTGACTGCACTGGGTCTTTGTTGCTGCTCTCTGGCTTTCTCTAGCTGCAGCGAGCAGGTGCTACTCTTCGTTCTTCCCTCTCGTTGCCAACACTTTGGTTCAGATCTTCAGCATCTCACGCTAGAATAAGCCTCTTAAGTGGACTTCCTACCTCCTACTTCTCCTCTTTCTAAATCCTATTCCACATCAGCTGCCAGGCAGAGCTTTAAAGATGTTACTCTGGGGGATTTCCAGAATGTCCAGTGGTTAGGACTCTGCGCTTTCACTATCTTGGCCCCAGGTTAAAAAAAAAGTAAAAGTTACTCTGATGAAGTCAGCCTCTCCTCCTACTAAATATTTTTTTAGTATTTATTTATTTGGCAGGGCTGGGTCTTTAATTTTTTTTTACTTTATTTTTAATTGGAGGATAATTGCTTTATAATATTTCATTGGTTTCTGCCAT
This sequence comes from Muntiacus reevesi, assembly GCF_963930625.1. NCBI lineage: Eukaryota > Metazoa > Chordata > Mammalia > Artiodactyla > Cervidae > Muntiacus > Muntiacus reevesi. The sequence goes on along the minus strand of NC_089263.1, from coordinate 23,282,176 downwards.
ATATCTGGGCTGGGTCTGAGCTGCACACTTTTGGGATCTTTAGTTGCAGCACTCAGGACCCAGTCATAAATCTTACATGCTCCCTGCCCTTAAGGTTTTTTAAGACTGAGCCACTGATCACCTCTCCATCTTCACTTCCTACCAGTCCCCCCACATGCACAAGTACTTCCCACCAGAGCAAACAGCCTGAAGCTCATCGAGTGACAGGCTCTCTCATACATTTCTGCCTTTAACGTGTGTTATTTCCCTTTCCTGGAAAACCCCATTATTCCTCATCAGATTGGCCAGCTTCTATCTGTTTAGCAAGGCTGGTCTAAAGCCTCACCTCTCTGAAGCTCTTCTTAACTCCTCTAGAGAGACTGGTGATGTCTACAACAATTTGTACATGAATCTTTTGCATGCTACTTGTTTACATGTGCTTTTCTCACACTAGACTATGGTCTTCTTGGGCAAGATGTATTTATAATTCATCTTTGTGTGACCATTTCTTATAATAATGCTGGAAACATGGCAGACTCTCTGAGGATGCTTGAATAATTTCATTAGGGATTTAATTTTCCAATCTATTCTTAAAGAAACAGAGAGCATAATTGAAGTCAGCTTGATCTGATAGGAGGAACAAGTCAAGAACTATGAAGTTCAATACAGAATCACTGGCCACGTATGGCTGTTGAATACTTGAAATGTGACGAGCCTGAAATGAGATATATTCTAAGTACAAAATACATACACAATTTCAAAGACTTAGTATTAAAAAAAGAATGTAGTGGCGGTCCGGTGGCTAAGAATCCCCCTGCCAATGCAGGGGGCACAAGTTCGGTTCAATCTCTGGTCTGAGAAGATCCCACATGTGGCAGGGCAACTAAGCCTATGCACCACAACTACAGATCCCAAGCTCTAGAGCCTGTGCTCTGCAACAAGAGAAGCCACTGCAATGAGAAGCCCGTGTACTGTAACTAGAGAAAGCCCACAGGCAGCCAAAGATCCAGCACAGCCAAAAATAAATAAATAATTTTTTTTAAGTTCTTGCTAAAAATAAAAAATGAATGTAAAATTTCCCATTGATACTTTTTACATTGATGACCATTTAAACAATAATCTTTTGCACATATCATGTTAGATTAAATTTATTATTAGAACTAATTTCACCTCTGTCTTTTACTTTTCTAGTGTGGCTATGAGAAAATTTAAAACTACACATAAGGTTCACATTTGTGGCTTGTGTTATATTTCTGTCAGAAAATGATGTTCCAGAATGTTCATTCTGTGAACAAATATCTTTTGAGCACCTGCTCAAGACAGCTGTTAGTCCAAGTGATAGGTACAGAATAGTAAAGAAAGTAGATAACGTTCCTGACCACAGGGTGTTTACATCATAATGGAGAGAGGGACACAGAACAGGAGGCAGATGTGTAAACAAGATGGTTTTGGATAGCATACATAAAGTACTATGAAGAAAGCAAAGAGGGTGGGAGCACGGTCTTTCAGAGCAGGCGAGGACAGAGGAGGGAGATGAGGCAGGAGGCTGGAACCTGGATGATGGCAGAGACCTATAATGCGACAGCAATGGCATGGATAGGGAGGCACAAACAGACTTGAGAGATATTTGGAAAGTAACATTAGGAGGACTGTGCTAAGCATGGATATTTTGGATTGGCCAAAGCAGATGTGGATTCCCAGGATTCTGGATGACCAGGTGAATGGTGGCACCACTGGATGAGATAAGGCTGAAGTGGACTTGAGACAGACGGGGAATTCCAGTTTGGCCATGTTGAGCAGGAGGTGCCTGTGGAAGGCCAGAGGGCAGTGCTGAGGGGAGACATCAGTGCTAGGAATGATCATTTGGGGTCTACTAGCACAGACATGGTCATTAAAACCCAGCACGGATGGGAAAGGAAAGAGAGAAGATGACAAATGAAGATGACACACAGGTCCAGGTTTTACCAGCCAGCGCTCTTCGCCTTGCCTATTCAATAGAAGTTGACTAGAGGCCAGACACTCCAGTATTCTTGCCTGAAGAATTCCATGGACAGAGGAGCCTGACACACTATAGTCCATGGGGTTGCAAAGAGTCAGACACGACTGAGTGACTAACAATACACCAACAAGAGGCCAGACATTCATTGGGACCACTCTGCAGCTAGGAGGAGTGAAAACAAACAACGGGCTCCCCTTCTTGATCCCTGAGGTGGGGACTGAGCTTGTTTCTTCTGTGGGATGAGGGTAGCAGTGTGTCCGTGGCTTGGACCAGAGGGGTGGCTTGGGCGTTTTGCCCACCCCTTAGGTGATGTATGTGAAAGGGGCATGCACAGTATCCTGCTTTGCTCCTGACACTCTGTTTTTGTTCCAGGCTCTTCAAAAGTGGCAACTGGGCTTTTCCGTCTTTGTATCTTTTGGGTCCAGAATTTGCTCCAACTGCTCATGGTCGCAGTTATTTTTAATTGTATATAGTTTCCCTATATTTTGTTTCTAGAGGTGTGTCCAGGTACAAGAACTGTAGTAGCAGAGGGTCCCAGGTTGTAGCCTGTCACCGAGGGAGCACTTTCTAAATTGACTCATACATGAACATGTGTCTAGACTGAGGGGGGAGGACCCAGGGTAGCTAGAAGGGTTCAGGGTATAACAGAGGAGGCAGGACTGACTCTGCAAGGTTTGGGTGGTGATGGAGGGGATGGGCTGGCTTGGGAGACTGACTGGGAGAAGAGAAGGGGTCTCAGAGGAGATATTTGGTGTCGGGGAGGAGGAAGGAGGCTAAGCAGCTGGTAAAGGAGTCATTGTGGAAGACGGTGATGTCCAGGTCACAGGTAAGGACATTGCTTGGGGAAGCTCTGGATATGTTACACTCTGGGCCAAGGCTTTATCTCGATGACCTCAGAGTTTGAGAAGGCCTCTAAGAAGCAGTGGATGAGGGAATAGGGAAAGCTGGCTTTTGAAAAGTTGAGTGGACCTGGCTCTGAGCCTCTTTGCCACTCTCTTCTCTCCTCTTTAAAATGAGCCTCTTCCACACGCTGCCGTTGTTATAAGGTCACTAAGTACAGGTGCTTCCCTTGGTTGCCTGAGCTGTTCTCTGAACCACACTCACCTTCCATTTCTCCGTAGCAGAGGAATCCAGGCTGTCCCAGCGGGTGCTTTCTGAGGTTGCCCCCTAACACAGTCAAGCAGCCAGGGCAGACTAGGCACAAGGTATTCTCTATGGTGGGCATCTGTGGGGAAGCCAGTTGTGCACGCTGGCGGGTGGTAAGCTGGCTTCCAGCAACGCGACCTGGAATAGAAATAAATAGGCGTTCTAGTCTCTTCAATCATCGTATTCCTCCGAGTCTCAGTTCCAATTAAAAAATGGGAATTGCAGGTGATAGCAGTGGACTGAGGAGTACTGGGCAAGTACTTCGTGTCCATTAACTCCGTGAATCCCACAATCACATTGACGCGGGTGACCTCCGTTTGGTAGAGAAGGGGAAAGACAGAGAGGTTAAGTTACTTGATCAAGGTCACCAGCCGGCGAGTGCGTAGCCGGGGTTTAAACCCGGATTCAGACTCGGGGTTCAAACGGGACTCGCTGCCGGCTGCCGGTGGAGAGGTTCCAAGGTTTCGGGATCATTTATCCCTTCCTATCCTGGCCGGAGGGTTCCCCACGTGGACGATCTCGCGGGCTCTTCCCGCTCCGACACCCCCGGGTGTGGCTCCACCCTACGCTGGCCCACAGCTCGGCCCAGAACCTCTCCGGGTCGTCGATGACAGGCTCCCGGCGGCGCCCCGAGCCCGCCTCCCAGGCCTCCACCTTCCTGCAGAGCGCGCGCCTCGGGGGACACCTGTCCCCGGACAGGGGGCTTTGGCCACTCCTCGGCGCCGCCCCGCGCTCGCGGTGGAGCCCCAGCGCCGCTGGGCGGGAGGACGGCAGGGCGCCTCCCGGGACTGCGCCGCGGCCCTGCGCACCGGGCGGCTGCGGGCGGGCGTGCAGAGGGGGCGCTGCTGAGGGCGCGGCACGGGGGGCGCGCGGGCGGGGCGGGCGCGGCGCGGCGCGGGGCGCCTGGAAGGGCACCCGCGAGGGGCGCGGGCGCAGCCGGAAGCTGGGGCGGGGCGCCCGCGGGGGATGCGGTGAAGGGCGAGCGGCGCGGCAGCGGCGATGAGTGCCTCAGCGGCCACGGGGGTCTTCGTGCTGTCCCTCTCGGCCATTCCAGTCACCTACGTCTTCAACCACCTGGCTGCCCAACACGAGTGAGTGGGCGCGCGCAAGCGGCGGGGGTCGGCGCGGCGGGCGCCCCAGCAACTTTTCGGAGGGGGTTGAACCGCCAGGCAGGGCAGAGGCTCGCCGGCCGCCAGGGCTCCCCGCGGCCGGTCGGAGGAGGGGAGGCGCCCGGAGTCCCGCGGGCCGGGGTCCTCGCTCGGGCTGGCATCTTTGACACTCAGTTCTGGGGCCGAGTGCTGGGTGTCGTTCCAGGTATCGCGGTTCTGGAATCTCAGCCAGGTGTCCAGGGTTACGGGGGTCATTAAGGCAATGCCCCTGCCCTTGAAGTGCCCAGGGACAGGGGTGGGGCGGTCCACACACCAACAGCTAGGAGCCCGGCCGCGCCTCGTTCCTTTCTCATTTCACAGGAACGTTTCCATGTATGGACACACACATACTTCTCATTTCGTATTAATTTTAGAAACTGTTGTGAATGACTAGCAGAAATAGCGCGGAATGAACAGGCAAAGGCCTGGGTTCTAGGCCTGGCTGTGGCACTAGGCCTGGCCTCAGTTTTCCGGTCTGTCAAATGGCCTGTATTTGCATCCTATTGTCAGGATGCCGTATGGGCGCCCGTGGAGTATAGGATGGGGAGCCGGGCGAGCGGCAGGGCAGTTCCATGCTAGAGAAATGGGTGGGGCTGAAGGAGGCCGCAGATGGACTTGGTTCAAAGCCCTGTCTCTCTTGTGAGGGCTCTCTGGCCAAGTAGCCGGCAGCGGCCGGCCTGCTCCAGCGGCGGGAAAGGCGCCAGGCCTCTGAGCCTGCCGGTGCTCCGGCTGTCAGCCGAGCGGAGGAAGTAACCTGCGCTGTTTCCCACAGCCGTTGGTGCTAAGGAAATTGCATCAGTGTGTATCTTGCACCCCCTCTCCAGACCTTCAAGCTGCGGAGAAGTGTCTGCCCACGGGCGGTGACTTCCTCCTCACTGGTTCCGGGGCTGAAGGCCTTATCCAGAGTGCGCTCATCTAGGGGGGGTGCTCTCTAGGCACGGGGAGTGACTCCCTTTGGTCTGACCCAGTCTTGGGGCACGACTCCTGGAAGAAGCATCTCTGGGCAGGGAACGTCACAGATCTGTGAATACAGTGCACGGGGGCCTCTGCCCTCCTGAAATGGCATTATGGGCAGCTCAACAATTTATTGAGGAGACACTGTATGCTTGGCACAGTTCCAGGTGCTGGGGAAATAGCTATGAAGAAACCACAAGAGATCTGGGAGGTGTGTTGTTGAGACAGGAATCAACACATAAAATGGGGTGATTTGAGAGAGTGATGGGGGAACTGGGGACCAGGGAAGCCTTCTTGGAGGAGGTGAGATGAGCTTCAGAAGATGGCCCCAGGAAGATCTAGGGACAGAGCCTTCCAGGTAGGGGACCAGGGAGCAGTATAGGGAGAGGGACATGACTTGGGGAGGGGATCTTTGGGAGGGAGGGTCACGCAGCTTATGGAAGGACCATGTGGCATGGGGAGGATCTGAGGATGACTCTGAGATTCTGATCTCAGCTCCTGGGAAGCCGGTGATTGTGTTTACTGAGCACATCCTGAACTATGTGCTGCTGTGTGTTGTTGAGCACATTGCTGAGCCCTGTGGGGGTTCTGAAAAACTGGTTCCAGCCATTCTTCCTGTCCTCCTGCAGATTAAAATCCCAGTAGCCTTTGACTCCTCCCTCTTCTTCCTCCTTTCCTCCCGTCTCACCCTCCCACGGTCTCCTTCCCCATCAGTCCTGAGGCTGGGCTAGCATCTGTTTCCTCCTTCCTGTCCCCCCACCCCCCTGGCAGTACTGGCCCTCTCTCGCAGAGCCTCCCAGGGAGTTTCCCTTCGCTCTGCCCTGTGCATATCTGCCTCAGCCCTCCAGCCCAGCCCAGTCAGCCGTGCTGGTGCTTCAGCCGCACCGGACTGTTCTGTGCCCCTGGGCTAAGTCCCTTCAGTCGTGTCTGACTCTTTGAGACCCTATGGACTGTAGCCTGCCAGGGTCCTTTGTCCATGGGATATTCCAGGCAAGAATACTGCAGAGGATTGCTGTGCCCTCCTCCAGGTGATCTTCCTGACCCAGACATCAAACCGAGTCTCATTGCATTGGCAGGCGGGTTCTTTACCACTAGCGCCACCTGGTTCTGTGTCCTGGACATTCCTTAACCCCCCACTTCCTTGCCGCTGCTCATACTGTTCGCTGGGACGCTGCTCACACTGTTCGCTGGGACTGGGACGTCTTCCTTCCTGTCACTGATGGTTGAAGCCACACCTGGACTTTATAACCTGGAGTAAAATGCCACCTCTGCCTCTTCCAGACTCCCCCCAAGCAGGGGAGTCTCTGTTCCCTCTGTCTCTCCCTCCTCTGAGCCCCTGTTGGGTTGTGCTTTTCCCACAAGAGTTACTTCTCTGTGGTCAGAATTTACCTTCTCAGGCCATGGCTCCCCTTAGCATTGTCTTGCCCAGTGTGGGGGGGTAGGGGTGGTGGGGGGCTTGTGCCTAGTAGGCATCCCATTCAGTTTGCATTAGTTGAATTAGCTGAAGCTTCCTTCCCACTAGACCTTTTACAAAAGCCTGAAGAACAGAAAAAGCCACTTAAGTCGAGGCACCAGGAAAAGAATTGAGTTCTCTCTCTGTATCTCATAGACACACACATACATACACAACTCATACTCACCCACACATGATCCCTTTCAGTAGCCATCTGTTCATGTAAGGGCATCAGAAACTCTCCCCCTGCTCCCCAGCCTCATCCCCAAACACACACATTACAAGACTAACAGCTTTTCCACCCTCATATTAGTGGCAGCCCTTACCCCTCACCCACCTCTGGGTCCCTGCTGGACCCATTTCTCCCCGTTCTGAGCAGGTTCTGCACTTGGCTGTCACTGGGAGATGCAGATGCTCTGTTGCCCCAGTTACTCTTCATCCTTTGCTTCTCCCCTAGAGGTGGAGAGTGGGAGCAGACACCATGAAGTAGTTTATACTGCTCTTTAGTCCAGAAGAGCACCAGCTGTGTGATGGTGCTGGCTGTGAGCCGGGTCCTTGATGGGAACAGGGATGGGAGTTGTCTCCTGGCCTCTGCCAGAGTCAGGCTGTGATGAAAACTTCTGTCAGCCTACACATGCGTGTGTGCATGTGTGCTAAGTTGCTTTAGTAGGGTCTGACTCTTTGTGACCCCATGGACTGTATCCTGCCAGGGCCTCTGTCCAAGGAATTCTTCAGGCAAGAATACTGGAATGGGTAGCCATTCCCTTTTCCAGGGGATCTTCCTGACCCTTCAGCCTACACAGCACCTTAACCTCTTCTCTGTTCACAGGATGCTTCTGCCCAGCAGTGTGTTCCTGACTCATATTAGTTCTCTCTCTCATCATCTCCTCCTTTGGCTCAACCCAGAGGAAGAGCCTGGAGCATCCACTGATGTGTGGCACTAGAAACCTCCTATTTCAGTCTCTTACCTGGACACCGACATGGTCATCTTCATTTTTATCATAGAACTATGTCCTCCATTCACCATGCATCCTTCTATTCATCTACCCACAATTCATGCATTCACTATCCATTATCTAACCATCCATCTGTCATCCATTCATCTATCATTCTTCATCCATAGATTCATCCACCATCCACCACCAATCATCTGTCATGCATGCATCTATCCATCTAAACATCCATTCATTCCTCTACCCATCCATCCATCATTCACCATCCATCCATCCACAATCCATTCATTCATCATCCACTATCCATTATCTAACCATCCATCTGTCATCCATCCATTCATCCACCATCAATGATCTGTCAACCATCCATCTATCCATCCAAACATCCATTCATCCATCCATCATTCATCATCCATCCATTCATCTGTCCATTCATCCACCGTCCATCATGTCATCCATCCATCTGTCCATCCATTTATCCATCCAAACATCCATTCATCCATCATCCATCCATTTCTCCTTCCTTTCTTTCTCTCCCTTTCCTTCCCTCCCTCACTCATCCATCAGTTCCTGAAAATCTTAAAAGAGGTCCCCAGGCAAACTTTCTGTGCATACTTACCCAGGTGTCTTGAAAAAATTAACCTATTCCCATAGCCCACACCTGAAGTATTCTGAATATGTAGGTCTGGGGTGGCATTTGAAAGTCTGGGTGCTGCTGATTCCCAGAAACCACTCCTCAACTCTTAAGTGAGCCCGGGGCCAGGTGCATGGGATACAGTTTTCCTGGACCTGGGGCCACTCTCCTTGGGGTTCGTCTACCTGCATATAGATGGATCACTCCCTCTCTGACATTAGGAGCAGATTTCTGACCCCTGCCTGCACCCAATCCAACTGTAGAGTGTGGAGTGAACTTCAGCATGAGTTTTTCCCTCAGCTATTAGTAGGTGTTGGTGGGCTGTGAAGGGTACTTTCCAGAAGTCCTGGGGACATATAGCAAAGGTTATCCAGACATCCTCTGTGATGGTGTGGAAGGGTCTTGGCTAAGGGGTGGTGCTAGAGCAGCTCTCGAGGATTACCGAGGGGGCCCTAGTGTAAGCAGGCCCTGGGAATGGGTTGGGCGGTGCTTCGTCCAGAACTGGATGCCCTGTCGGTGTGGAGGTATGAGAGAGAAAATACCTCTTAGGACTGGAGGTGACCTCTGGGTGAGAGAGCTTAGCCCACTGAGATAGGTCCTCCTGTGTAGACAGGGGTGTCTCTATTTCATCCACAGGGACTGGCCTATAGGGCTGTGCAATGCAGTTTTCCTTAATATGTTTTCTTTTAAAGATTTTTTGATGTGGACCATTTAAAAAGACTATTGAATTTGTTACAATATTGCTTCTGTTTTATGTTTTGATTGTTTGGCCTCTAGGCGTGTGGGAATCTTAGCTCCCCAATCAGGGATTGAACCCACACTCCTTGCATTGGAAAGCGAAGTCCCAACCACTGAACCACCAAGAAAGTCCCTTAATATGTCTTAATTAACTAAAAAACAGATGATGCAATGACATGACTTTCTTAAGGCCCACAGGCAGGGGCAGAGTAGGTACCAGCCGCCCAGTCCCTCAACTGCTCACTCCAGCAAGCCTGTACCCTTGTTCTGTCCTGCCGAGGAGTGGATTTGTTCATTCCCTGTCCCCTTGGGCCATGCCTTTTCCTAGGAGGAAGTCCAGGGCTATGCCCAGACTAGCTCACCTTGGCTTCCTGGGTGTTGGGGGGCTGGCTTCATTCAGGTCTTGGGCCCAGCCCCAGCTCTTCTCTCCTCGGGTTGGCCTGGTCCTCTGGTCCCTTTGATTATACACACAGCCTGGGGCCCTTCTTCCTTAGAAGGTGATGTAGTTGTGCCTCCTGCATGCTCTTTGGAGCTCAGTGTGAGGGTTTCCAGCCAGCCCTGTGGAAGGAGGCAGATTCAGTGGTTAGGCCTGTCAGACATCAGGCACAGGGTTTGGAGGAGCAGGTGGACAATGGCAGACGGACAGTGGTAGAGGGCATTTAGACATGTCATTCGCCCAGGTGGGTGGGATGACCAGAGAGTGAGGACCTAGTAGCTCTGGTCCTGGTCCCTGAAAGTCACAGGGTGGCCCAGAGGGGCCCAAATTCTGTAGACAAACTTCATGAATACCACAGTGCCTGGGCTGTAGGCAGAGGCTGTGCTAGGAGAGAATGCATTCACTAGCCAGGAAATTCCATGCACCCGTGTGTTGATATTGATAAGTGACCATCTCCCTGTTCTGGTCATTGCAGTTCCTGGACAATTGTGGGGGCTGCTGCTGTCGTCCTGCTCCTGGTGGCCCTCCTGGCTCGTGTCCTGGTCAAAAGAAAACCCCCTCGGGACCCACTGTTCTATGGTATGTCTCCATGGGAGGGGGCTCTTTGTGTCCACCTCAGAGCACAGCATGTGAGCCTCTGTCTGTTTTCCATTGTGGCTGTGAATACTCTGAGCCAACTGGTAAGGTGATGTGAAGTGCAAGAGTATTTCCATAAGATGCACCCCTGCTTCCCTCTAAGCGAAGGACTCTTGCTAGCAGTGCACCCCACCCTGTCCCAGCTGGGACCCAGGAAGGACACCCCTCTATTCCTTGCCTCTGCCCTGAGTCATGCTCTGACCTCTGACCTCAGCCATGCTCTGACCTCTGACCTCAGATCTTGTACCTGCTCCTTCCTAGCTTTTGGCCTTCAGTCAGCTATTTGCAGCCCTTTCCATTTGGCTTTGAGCTTAGCGGTCCGGTGCCTCAGTATGCACATTTGTACAATGAGGAAAATAATAGTACTTGCTGTGGAGGGTTGGTACAAACATTAAATAAGATACTGTTTATAAAGTACTTGAACCACTGCCTGGCAAATACACATGTATCTTAAATAAATGAAAACACCACTGACTGAGCACCTGTGGTATGCCTAATATGACTCTGAGCACATTAGCAGTATCATTTTAGTTAATCCTTACAACAAACAGGGCTTTCCTAGTGGCTCATATGATAAAGAATCTGCCTGCAATGCAGGAGACCTGGGTTCGATCCCTAGATTGGGAAGATCCCCTGGAGAAAGGAATGGCTACCTACTCCAGTATACTGGCCTGGAGAATTCCATGAACAGAGGAGCCTGGCAGATACAATCCATGAGTCACAGAGAGTCAAACACTGAGCGACTAACACTTTCATTTTCTTTCTTTCACAACAATATCCTCTCTGCACACACGAAGAATCTGGTTCAGAGGCGCTGAGAAATGGGGTCAAGGTTACAGCCAGTGAGACAGCACTAATGCCCCAGATTTCTCCCAGTTTGCATATAAAAAACTCTGAAGCTTAGAGAAATGAAACTTACCTAAACGCTGATAGCCAGTCAGTCGATAAGCTGGGCCTGTCTGAATCCATGTCCTCTTTTTGCCTCCAGTCTCCCTGCCGCTGGTCTGGCCTCTGCCCACGTTTGCAGACTGGCCTCCTGCTGCCGGCTTCCTTCCCCTTCCTCCGTGCTTCGTGGAGGCACTTGCTCAGTGGCACTCGTGTTTCTCCAGGGTCCTCAGGGCTGAGTGCCCTCCTCTCTCTCAGCTCTCTGTCCTTGTATCAGTCCGTGCAGCCCCGACTGGAGGGCATGGACTGTCCTTGTCATTGGTGACCCAGAGCCTGACACTGCTGTTGGCATCAGCGATTGTCGGTAGAACAGCCGAATGATCAGTTGCTGAAGGCTTCCCCGGGAGACACACAATGGCTGATCACCTAATGGCTCATCAGTGTCCACGAGATCTGGACCAAAGGTCTGCACAGAAGCATGGGGAGGCAGGGCACGTGTGGGCCTCCCACTCTCCCTGGGGAATATGTAGACACTGCACTCCTGGTTGCAGACTTGGGGCAAGGCCAGCTTTCCTGCTCTGTGAGTTAACCTTGCCTGCCTTCTTGGGCATTTTCTTGTTTCACAGCTGTTCTTATATTCACCATCAATTTTTAAAAAAATTTCTTTCTTTTGGGGTGTGCCATGCAGCGTGCAAGATCTTAGTTACCCGACCAGAGATGGAACCCATGGCCCCTGCATTGGGAGCACAGTCTTAACCACTGGGCCACCAGGGAAGTCCCACCACCAAATTTTTTTAGCATCCATGCCCAACACACAGTTTGATGCTGATTTGTTATGATTTGAACAGAGAGCTTTATTGACAAACTGCCACATGCTAAATTTGATCACTCACTGTTTAAAAAGTATTACTCCTTAGCTGGTAGTTGTTGCTGGTAGTTTTCAGCCCACTGAGGAGCTTCTCACAGCCTTAGTGAGATTCTCTAAGATGCTGTGGCTTTCCCTCTTTAATATTCAATGGTTCCACCTCATATCCAATTTTCTAAAAATCACTATCCTTCCTTCCTAAAGCAACCGTTATTTTCACATCAGCCACTGTTTGTCTGTAGGATCTCCAGTGTGGGGTAATGCAAGCACGCTGGATACACCGTGAGTCGGGCCACCTGGTAACCATTGATGTGAAAGATCTCTTTTGAGTCAGTGGTTACCTCTGTGCTTCCTGGGCCACAGGAGAATGGTTTCGTTCCTGCCGCCCAGCTGGAATGCAGATGTGCCTTGGCAGCCACGTGCAGGAAGTGGAGGAGGGGAGTCGGGCAGCCTGCTAGAATCCCCTGGGACCTTGTCATGCGCTCCTCCGAGTGGGTGTCCTCTTGCAGGTCATGACACTGGTGGGCGGCTCCAGCTGTGTGCACGGGAGGTATGTTCTGTGAGTCCTTGTTAACAGCATCTATAGAGTCTTCTGGAAAACATGACAAGAAATCATTACTGGGGACTTCCCCAGTGGTCCAGTGGCTAACACTCCACGCTCCCACTTCAGGGGTCCCGGGGTTCAATCCCTGACTGGGGAACTAGAATCCCACATGCCCCTAAGACCTAGCACAGCCGAATAAATAAAATTAAAAGTAAAAAAGAAATCATTACTGGTGGATGCCAAGCTGTTAGACTTTGCCCCCTGAGCTGCGGCTTTCTGAACTGTTGCTTTCTCTGCTCTAGTGTATGCGGTGTTTGGATTTACCAGCGTCGTAAACCTCATCATAGGACTGGAGCAAGATGGGATCATCGATGGGTTCATGACGCACTACCTGAGAGAGGTACGGGGGCGCTTAGCACCATATGCACCGAAGGGTCAGCGACTCCAACAGCATTGCTCTAGTTGGAAATCCTTTCGTGTCATGTAAGAAGGCACAACCCGTGCTATTTCATTGACTGCTATGGACGCAGGACACTCAGTTACGTGGAAAGTGAAGTGGAAAGTTAGGATTAGATCATGGGAGGCAGCTCTCCTCAGTGTTGGGTCTTACAACTCTATCTTCACACCTGACTCACCACCTTCCTCCTCTACTTGTGTTTAAAATAAATGGGGTACTTTAAGGTTTCTCAGGTGGCGCTGGTGGTAAAGAACCCAGCTGCCAATGCAGAAGATGTAAAAGATGAGGGTTCAATGCCTGGGTGGGGAAGATCCCCTGGCAGAGTAAATGGCAACCCAATCCAGTATTCTTACTTGGAGAATCCCATGGACAGAGGAGTCTGGCGGGCTCCATGAGGTTGCGAAGAGTGGGACACGACTGAAGTGACTTAGTAGGAGCAGCAGAGGTCTTTAAATGAAGTCAGTATCTGTGTATCTGTTGTTATCAATGCATTACTCCTTAAGAAAGCCCAAGTCAGTCAGTCTTAAATGTGTAAACTGCCAAACATGGAGTCAGTTAATAAAGCCATTTGATTGTGATGATGAATACGTGCTCTGCTCCTCATCACAGCATTATCAATCTACCTGACACTTGACAGAGCTGGTCCTCTTTCCTTATTTGATGGTGTGATGAATCTAGCCCCAGAGAGGTTAAGTAATATACTCAAGGTCACATAGGAAATAAGGAGCAGTGTAGTCATCATTCATGTTTCAGGTAATGGGGAGCTTTGAGTGCAAGCCAAGGGAGTTTGGGTTTTGTCCCTCGTGTGAGGGAAGATGTTAAGTCAGGGGACAATGCAGTCAGCTCAGAGAAGGATGGGTTTGAAGGGAAGGGTCAGTGCTGTGAGCTGGGACACCAGCCAGGAGGTGTCCTGCAGGGCCAGTGAGGGCATGAAAGTGACCCAGATGGAGGCCAAGCATGAACGGTAGAGAGGAGGGATGAACTTCAGAGAATTTGAGTGGCTGGAATGAGTAGGTCTCATGGATGAGCTGGGGACAATGGGGAAAATAAGGGCTAAGATACCATCCTGACTCTGGGAGCACTTAAGGGGGGCCCTCCGTGACGCTGCCCTAGCTTAAAATTTTTTTTTAAATTTAAGTTTGGCTGTGCTGGGTCTTCTTTGCTGCACAGGCTTTTCTCTAGTTGCAGAGAGCCGGGGCTACTCTCTAGTTGTGGCAGCGCCTGGGCATCTCATTGCGGGGTCTTCTCTTGTTGTGGAGCATGGGCTCTAGGGCTCAGTTGTTGCAGCTCCCGGGCTCTAGAGCACAGGCTCAGTAGTTGTGGCGCACGGGCTTAGCTGTCCCTTGGCATGCGGGATCTTCCCAGACCAGGCATGGAACCCGTGTCTCCTGCATTGGCAGGCAGCTTATTGTTTTTTGTTTTTTTTTTTTCCCCACTACTGAGCCACCAGGGAAGCCCTGCCCTAGTCTTTTTTAAAAATGGCAATGGCAGTGGATGACACACGTTTTCTAGATAGACTTGGGGGTGGAGGGACTCCAAGAAGAGACAGTGTGGGCAGAGGCTTCGAGATGAGAAACAGCACGGGGCTCCCCACTGCCAGGCAGGGATGATGCTGAGTTCATCTGGGGATGTGAGGAGTTTCAGATGGGTAAGGGACATCCTGGCAGGGGGCCCAGGAGGCAAGGCTTTGCAGGTGCTGAGGTCAGGGAAGAGATATAGGGACCATCTCAGGACAGTTGACACCTGAAGGTCTGAGAAGAGAGGAGAAGGTAGAGAGAGGAGGGCTGAGGGTGGAACTTTGGAGACCTTGGCCAGAAGATCAGGAGCCTCTGAAGTGGCCTGGGAGGGGACAGGCACAAACACAGAAGGAGGGCTTCCCAGGTAGTCCAGTGGTCAAGAATCTGACTACCAATGCAGGGGATACAGGTTTGATCCCTGGTCCGGGAAGATTTCACATGCTGTGGGGCAACTAAGCCCGTGCGCCGCTACTGAACCTGTGCTCTAGAGCCTGCAGGGTGTAACTGCTGAGTCCTTGTGCCCAAACTGCTGAGCCTGCATGCCCTAGAACCTGTGCTCCACAACAAGAGAAGCCACCACAAAGAGAAGCCTGTACACCGCAACTAGAGAGTAGCCCCCGTTCTCTGCAACTAGAGAAACCCCATCTGCAGCAACAAAGACCCAGTGCAGCCAACAATTAAAAAAAAAAAAGAATACATATATTTAAAAAAGAGGCAGAAATACCCAGGGAGTTCAGGGCCACAGAGCTCACAGGGAGGAGGGTTTAGGAAGGAGGTAGCTGCCAAGAGGGCCTGGAGTTTGAGCTGGTGAGGGTGGTAAAAGGGGGATGAGGAGGGGGGTTGAGGTGCAACTGTGGGAGGGGTGCAGAGCCAGGCTGGGGGACATGGCTGCCAGAGAAGAGGAGGTAGGGCTTGTCTTGGAGTTGCCACCAGCTTTGGGAGGTTTCTGAGCTGAAGAATGACATGTCCAGAGCTAGGGCAGGGGTATGGTGAATCGGCAGGAGAGGAGAGAGGTGGGACAACCACATAGGAAAGGTCTAGTGAGGGGTGCCGAGGGCTCGAATGAGGCTGTGACGAGAGGGAGGATTGCCTGGGGTTGACATCATAGAGACGGATCAATGGGACCTGCCAGCAGACTGTGTAAGAGAAGGAGGAGTGAAAACGACCCTGTGGTTATGAACCGGGCAAGCTGAGTGGTGTCTCCATGAACATAGGTCAAGTGGGGCTTGGCTGAGGGGACAAGCTGATGAGTTAAAGGAGGTGAGGTGGGCTTGAAGGGTCCCTGGACCCATCCAGTGGAAGATGCTCAGCAAGCCACCGGGTGAGGCCAGCACGGCTCAGAGAACCAGATGTGTAGGCATGCATGATGAAAAACATGAACTTGGGTGGACTTCCCTGGCGGTCCTGTGGCTAAGACTCCATGCTTTCACTGCCAGGGGCCCAGGTTCCATCCCTGGTAGGGGAACTAAGATCCTACTTGTGACATGGGATGGCCAAAAAAACCCCCCAAAAACAACATGACCTTGGATGGTATTATTCAGTCAAAGCACATCAGAGAGAAAAGATGTGGGCTGGGCATGAGTATTAAAGCCTGACTTGTATGTTGTTTCCTCCCTCCCCCCAGCCCCACCCCCCTGCTCCATGATGCTCACGTGATTTGATGTGTGAGGCAAGATGACAGGCAGTCCTTGCCCCAAGGAAGTGCAGAAAAACCCCTGCTTGGCTGGCTGATTGACAGGCTGGTTGATCTGCACTCTTCCTTGTTGTGGAAAGGTCTTCAGGCATCTTAGGAGGACATCTGAAACAAGGCAGGAGAGCACAGGTGTGGGAGAAGGGAAGACAGGAGAGAGGGGAGGAGCCAGAATGACACTAACACCCAGGCAGGTTCGGCAGTGACTTTCTAGCAGTGGCCTGCAAACGTAAAGCACCTGGGACAAGGAAATGTGTTCATGGCTCATCGTATAATCTGTTTATAAAACTAAAAATTTCTTGGAAGTATATCTCTTCTTCTTTTTGTTGTTTAGTTGCCCAGTCATATCCAACTCTTTTGTGACTCCCATGGACTATAGCCCACCAGGTTCCTCTGTCCATGAAATTCTCCAGGCAAGACTACTAAAGTGGATTTTCATTCCCTTCTCCAGGGAATCTTCCTGACCCAGGGATCTAACCTGTGTCTCCTGCATTGGCAGGTGGATTCTTTACCAATAAGGCGCCTGGGAAGCCCACATCTCTTCTTGGTAGTACAGTTTCTGCTAGGAATTAGCTGTGTGACCTTAGGCAGGTCAGGTAACCTCTTGGAACTTCTGTTTGCTCATCTGTAAAATGGAGTCACTTGTATCTATCCCATGGTGCTGCTCGGAAGGTTGAATGAGGGGCAGGGTGTGAAGCCTGTCCATGCCTGCATAGGGGATAGCAGCGGGGGAAAGCCCTGCCTTCCTTACATGCAGCCCAGCAGGGCTCTGGGTCAGCATGAATTTTGAAGGTCAGTCAAGTGACTCTGGTCAGCAGGGTCTCCCCTGGCCACCCTGCCTGGCCAGAGATAAACACCTTTAGTCACAGATTGGACTTGGCCTCAGTGAGTTCGCCACAAGGGCAGGATTGCTTGTGATACCATCTGTTTTGCATCACTGTACCACACCTATGTGGGCTTCCCAGATGGCAGTAGAGAATCCACCTGTCAGTGCAGGAGATGTGGGTTTGATCACTGGGTCAAGAACAGCTCCTTGAGACGGGGATGGCTACCCACTCCAGTATCCTTGCCTGGAGAACCCCATGGACGGGGGAGCCTGGTAGGCTACAGTCCATGGGGTCACAAAGAGTCAGACACGGCTTAGTGACTGAACAACAACAATACACCTGTGTAGACCTAGCACGGGACAGGCACGGACTCATTCCACCTGCTGTGGCAAACCCTAGTTTCGGCGGCTCCAGGGTACATGTATATTTTCATTGCTGTTGTTCAGTCGCTAAGTCATGTCTAACTCTTTGTGACTCAATGGACTGTAGCCTGCCAGGCTTCCCTGTCCTGTATATTTGTATACATATATATGTATATAAAACACGTTTATTTTCATGTTCCTACCAATTTTGTAATTGTCTCAATTCTGAATAGTTTCACTTTAGCAGACGAACATGTTAGTTCGACATGCAATACTGGTCTGGTATTTTGCTCTGAAATGTTTGAGTTTTATTTACAGTGGACTTCTTATGCTCTCCTCAGGGTGAACCGTATCTGAACACGGCCTATGGACATATGATCTGCTACTGGGACGGCTCTGCTCATTATCTGATGTATCTGGTGATGGTGGCAGCCATAGCCTGGGAGTAAGTCAGCTTACCTGGTTGGTGTGCCTGGGTCTCCTTAGCAACTGACAGGCGAGTGTGTAAGGAACACGGATGTACAGAGGCAGATACATAGAGAGGGGCACACGGACATGGGTACAGGCTCTGTGGACCCAAGTGAGACATGCATTTACAGCATTTGTGCAGCATTTACTCCCTTTTGAACATATGCCTTTGGACTGCCACTCTGGCTTCCCTGGTCTCTCAAATGGTAAAGGATTTACCTGCAATGCAGGAGACCCAGGTTCTATCCTTGGGTCTGGAAGATCTCCTGGAGGAGGGAATGGCTTCCCATTCCAGTATTCTTGCCTGGGAAATTCCATGGACAGAGGAGCCTGGTAGGCTACAGTCCGTGGGGTTGCAAGGAGTTGGATATGACTGAGTGACTAACACTCTTTTTGCCACAATGGACAGCTCCAGCAGACCCCTTAATGTTCTGTTTCCAGGAATAAAAACCCATTGTAATTCAAAACTTCAGACTCCTTTCAGTTCAGAGCTCTCTCTTTCCCTCCAGCTCAGGTTTAACCATGAGACCGAGCAGTCTGCACTGAGGCTGGGGTACACGGTCAGTCCTTTTATTACTTCTCAGCTCACTCCTCTGGGAGCATGTGTGTGTACGTGGAATTAAGGGAAGAGGAGCAGAGTCTTACATGACCAGTGCTATTTTCTGGGTATTGGGAGCCAGGTGGTATGCTGGCTCTGCCTTGTGGGGCACATGTGTGGGGTCTTTGGAGACCCCTGCCATAGGAACCCCTTCCCAGGTGGCACTAGTGGTAAAGAACCCACCTGCCAATGCAGGAGACATAAGAGACATGGGTTCGATCCCTGGGTTGGGAAGATCCCCTAGAGGAGGGCATGGCAACCCACTCCAGTATTCTTGCCTGGGAAATCTCATGGACAGAGGAGCCTGGCGGGGTACAGTCCATAGGGTTGCAAAGAGTTGGACACGAACTGAAGTGACTTAACACACGCATGCACCATAGGTGCCTCTGCACTACCCTGATTCCTGACATGAGCAATGCTCTTGTGGACTGAAATTGTGCAACTCTTCTGCCCATGGGGTACACCCACAGCTTCTTTCTGCTGGAACCCCTATAACCCAGAAGCCATACCCTTGGGGTAGAGTCCTTTAAAGATGTCTCAAGTCCACCTACCTTCCCAGGCCTCCCTTTGGCTCCAGGTTAAAGTCTCACATTCTAGCTCCTCACAAGGTTGAAATTCAGCTTGACCAACTGTCCTGTGCCCCTCCCCAGCCCCCATTTGTCCACTCCAAGACAGTCCCAGCTAATTTCTGGACTTTCCTAGGCTCTCGCCCTTCTCTTCATGAATGTTCCCAAGCTCCAGGGAACACAGCAAATGTTTCCGAGAATGCTCAGGCTCTGCCTCCTGCCAGGTGTGGGCCAGCATTTCTGTGGTCCTCTTGGGGAAGAAGATTCTGATTTGCCCCCTGCTGACAGTCCCAGTCACCGTGAATGGGCCTCCTGGGATCTGATACATTGGGCTTGGCGGGTAGGGCAGGGCAGAAAGCACACAGTATTCTTCACTTCTCTTTCCCGGCAGAGAACCCCTTTTTGAATTTCTCTGAGTCCCTTGTGGAGGTGGGTTGTCACTTGTTATTCAGTCACTAAGTCCTGTCCGACTCTGTGACACTACAGACTGCAGCACTTGCAGCCTGCAGACTGCAGGCTTCCTTGGCCTTCACCATCTCCCGGAGTTTGCTCAAACTCATGTCTATTGAGTCAGTGATGCGATCTAACCATCTTGGGTTGTCAGTTATCGGTTGCAAAAACTTTTTGTCAACATCACCTATTAAGATTAGAGGTATGTGTCTAGCAGCTCCTTCCGAACATGGGTTATGTATCACTTACTGTATTTATTTTTGGGACTTTGAAATTCTGTGATACCTGGGAAAGTCCATTTATTAGCATCCTACTACTCATACTTACAATGATTTTAAAAATGGATCCAATTTTCTTCTTTGAACCTTCTTTTCCCTTTCATGCTGTGAGTTTCATATATAATAGTGAAATGGAGGCCTCCTTCGAAAGTGATGACCATAGTGTGGTTGAACAGAAGATTAGTGTAGCAAGCATAATTTCCTATGCAAAAGGACACAAAGAGGATTCTATAGCTTATCACATAGGGAAATGCAACTTGATCAATCACCAGGGTTCCTTGTACTGGATTTATTACTCTTGATTCAGTACATTTTCGATTCATGTACTTTACTAGTTACAACAGTGATCAATTGTGGAGCATCTTATACTAATAGTATTCTAAAACAAGTGTGCTAAGTCAGGATTTTTTTCATTACAGGGAAAATTATAGAACCATTGGCCTATATTGGGTTGGATCTATTATTATGAGCATTGTTGTTTTTGTGCCAGGAAACATTGTAGGTAAGAAACTTTATCTTAAAATTCACTTTCCTTTTCTGAAACAATGGGAATAATTTTTAAATAGGGAAGCTATTTTGGTTGTGATAGAACCAAGAAATTCCAAGTTTACCAAAGAGCTGTTTTGCAGTTACTTCTTTTCCCTTCCAACCTTCCTTTTAAGAAATGCTGTTGAGCAATTTTCAAAAGTGTACACTGAACAACTAGACTAATATCAGTGATTCATGACTTCTAGAAAGATCTAGTGGGGTAAATATTGGGTTTGTCACTACATTCAGTATGAAGATATTTCTTACATCTCTTTGTACTATATATAACTCGACACACGGTGGGCACATGATAATATACTTGAAAATTAAGATTCTTGAAAGCTGATATAAAAGTTATTTATCTGTGCCAGAAATCAGGATATTATATTAAGTCTACTTTTAAAGTACTGTAAATAAGGCATACCTGTTAATAAATACCTAACAGTTTTAAACTGACCTATGCTTCTGGTCTCATTAAAAATACTGTCTGGTCCATATTAGGATTTTAGATGACTTGAGATGGGGAGGGATCCTACATGTTACTTGTATGTGGATATACTTTTGGTAAACTTTTGACTTTTTCTTTCTTTCTTTTAAATAGGGAAGTATGGAACACGTATTTGCCCTGCCTTTTTCTTAAGCATACCATATACTTGTCTTCCTGTCTGGGCTGGTTTCAGAATCTATAATCAGCCATCAGAAAATTATAATTATCCCTCAAAGGTGATTTTATTAATTTAAATGTAAACCTGTTCTCAAACTCAGAGGTCACTTGTATCCGCCAGCTATCGGACTGGACCAGGCCTCCAGGGACTGTAGCCTTTGGGGCAGTCGGTCAGCGTGACTGTGTTGATTCTGCAGCAGTGGTTCGCACCTTATTATGGCGGCCAGATGGTCTGCTTCTGTGTGATTAGATCTGCTTTGATTGGCTAGGCCATGCTTTTTGGAACTTCTGGTGCCACAGGTTACACTGGCTCTTCCCATTAGATTCCGCACTATTGCCCAGTGTATGAGGTTTATCTGGGGGTGCTAATGGCCTGGAGTTTGAGCACCTGGGCACCTCTTTCAGAGCTGTCTATGCACTACTGCCCCAGAGGGAGGCTGGAGAGACACTACTGTTCCAGATAGCACACAGTCAGAGGGTCTGATTACCAGGAGATCCAGGCACATGGAGACTGGCTGCAGGACACCTTCTGAGATACCTCCCTTCCAGTCACAGCCAAGGTGGTCAAGGTGAAACAGTACTGGCCCGGCAGGTACTCTGTTAAGGTCTTCAGTTCTAAGCTAGTGACATCTTTCTAAGTTTCTCTTCCTTTCATAGATATTAGATCCTTAAGCAAAATTGATACATGAAAATATGAGTTACTAGAGATAATCAGAACATGATTCTTCATTTTATAAAAAGACTTACAACAGAATTCATTAAAATACATTTTAATTTACAAACACTTCATTTGTGAATGTTTGGACACATGCTATGTAAACTCAGCTTGGCACGTTGATAACTGGTGCCCCCTTATACCCTTTGAAGGTGAGGTGATTGTTAAAAAAAAAAACAAGCAGACAGTAACCATGTCCTTAAGGGCTTCCCCAGTGGCTCAGTGGCAAAAAACCTGCCTACAATGCAGGAGATGTAGGTTTGATTCTTGGGTCGGAAAAATTCCCTGGAGGAAATGGCAACCCACTCCAGTATTCTTGCCTGGAGAATCCCGTGGACAGAGGAGCCTGGTGGGCTACAGTCCACGGGGTCACAAAGAGTCAGGCACGACTTAGTGACTAAACAACAAACCATAGCCTTCCTCCTTGCTTCACTGACTCTGAAGGCTCCAGGCTAGCATATCTGTACTGTTCATGTTATAAGACACACAAACTATTAATTTTTTTAAAAAAATGTTAAAACACAGTGATGGCCAGGGAGAAACAGGCAGTCATACAGTGCTGATACAAACACAAATTCAGAATCACTCTGCAAAGCCACTTGGCAATGTTATCAACGTTAACAAATTTAAGTTTTTAACCTTAGTAATTCTATTTTGAGGCCTGTATCCTAAGAAAATCATCAGAGATTCTGTCAAAGATTTATGTACAAAGTTGCTCGTCATTGCATTAAGTATAAACAGTGAAGATGCCTAAATATCCAACAATGGCACTACCATGTGGCAGTAAGTTTTAAAAGAACTTTTAACAATGTGGTTAAGTACTCATAGGTAGTGAGAGGCAAAAAAACAAATGTAAAGTTGTTTATACATTAAGTCCTAACTTTGTGAAAAAATAAATGTAGATTATGTATTATACTTAACACATGTAGTATTATATATACATATAAAACTATGTATTTGTGACTGGAAAATACAACAAGTGTTAATAGTAGTATGACGGGTTACTGGTTTATTTTAAAGTTGAGTATATTTTACACTTAAGATCATAAAAATGCTATTTGAAAAAATATGGCCTCACAGAACCTGAAGGGCCCTTCAAGATCACTAGGCCCAATCTCATTTCACTGATGAGGAACTGAGACTTGGGGAGAGGAATTATTTTCCTAAATTACCTTGTTAGTGGTTTTGAATCTTGGAAATTCTCTTACCACGGTATCTTTGTTTCAGTAGATCTCAGATTATTCTTTGGCAGCTCATCAGTTACCAACTCTATTTTAGGTCATTCAAGAGGTCCAAGCAAAAGACCTGCTGAGAAGACCTTTTGATTTAATGTTGGTTTTGTGTCTCCTTCTGGCAACTGGATTTTGCGTGTTTAGAGGCTTGGTAAGCATAAGGGACCACAATAACATAAAAAAAATTTTTTTAAATCAGATTTTCCATGGCACTAACAAAACATACTTCCTATTAGAGCCTAGTGGAGAAGAAAATGACAACCTAGTCCAGTATTCTTGCCTGGGAAATCCCATGGACAGAGGAGCCTGGAGGGTTACAGTCCATGGGGTTGCAAAAAAGTCAGACACGACTGAGCAACTAAACAACAAATTAGAGCCTAGAGGCCTGGACCTCTACCTCCTACCCTCACCCCAAACCTCTCCTCCCAAAGGGTGGTCCCTTCTGGGCTGTTTCATGACATCTTCTTGAGGTCCTCAGATCAAGCTCTTCATCAATTAATCTTTTTAAGACTCCTGAAAAATTATCCATTCCTCTCATTTATTTGATGTTTCTGATTGAAATCTCTTTGTTAAGGGTGGTGACTTAAGACTCAAATCAAGCTGGCACAGAGCGTTCATGTGTTCTCAGGAGCAGGGAGATGGGATTGAGGACAGGGTATCGGAGTAAGCTGTCAGACTCCTGGCTGTTTCCTAGCTGTATAGTCTCGGAAACATCACTTAACCTCTTTGATCCTAAGTTTCTTCCTCTATAAAATAAGGGTACCTACCTTAGAGTATTGTTTGAAGATTAAATGATAAGGCACATCAGACACTTGCAGAGGGCCTTATACCTAAAAAGTACTCAGTAAGTGACTGCTCTGTTTTTCTTGATCAAGGGCCCTTCAGAGTATCCCAGTTTCATGGTTTATCCTCAGCAGCAATACATTTGAGCAGCCAGAATTATATGGTTAATTATATTCAGCTGCAATGACGATTACTGTTCTAAGCCTGCTGGCATTGCACGGCAGCTGGGGGGCAGAATGGTAAATGGAAACTGATGCAGCTGATTCATTGTTTTGGGGTCTTTGGGCTGTCAGGGAACTGTATGACAGGTAGGTCACGGTGAGTAGTCCTCAGAGCTGTCTCCCTCTGTGGATCATCAAAAATTTCCTGGAACAGTCAGCTGGCAGGAGTGGCCTGGGGAAAGGATGTAAAGGAGAAAGCAGTGCAGAGGCTTTGCTCAGACCAGAGCACTGATACCATTCCTGGTTGGCTGCTGTAATTCCTCAAGTCCAAAGAAGAAAAACATCAACAATAAAAATGAGCTGCAACTGTTTTCTTGCACAGCCATCTCCATGCTCCTGTGCATATGAGAAAAACATGGGTAAAGTGTGTACCCTTGAAGATGGGGCTTTAAGGTTGGGATCCATTTTAACCAACTCCGCCACTGACGTGTTCACATGTGTTACTTAGGTGGGACAACATTTATGGCTAAGGACACCAGGAGTGGTGCCTCAGGGAGCTGAGTTAGAGGGGACTCAGCATAGTTAAGATGAATCTGGTATAGAAATGTACTATTCTTCCTGCAGGGACTGGTTAGCTAGTTATTTCTGGGAAAAGGGAAGCTGATCATTTAAAGCAAGCTGTGCTTTGGTTAGCCAAACCTAGACGTTTAAACTGAACACGAGAAAGATCCCCAGGTACAGAGAATTAGTCTCCATTTCCTTCTCCACTGTTATCCTCTACTTGATCTCTTTAATCTGTAGAATATTTATTTTCTCTCGCTTTTACTGATGAGCTTCTGAAGTAGCTTTTGTTACATAGAAAGCAGCTTGTGACTAAACTTGGCACATTTAGCCTTATCAGCAAACCTAAGGACCAGATGTGACTGTCTCTTATAATGAACTCATTTTTGTTCTTAGATTGCCTTGGATTGCCCAGCTGAGCTCTGCCGATTATATACGCAATTTCAGGAGCCGTACCTAAAGGATCCTGCTGCTTATCCTAAAATCCAGGTCAGGTGGTTGTACAGCCTAAGGTTTTTCTAAAACTAATTTTGTTTAAGAATAGGAAAATGTGATACCATGTAGGAAAGAGGAGTTAACATTTTCTCAGCAGAAAATGTTAATTTTGTGTGTATGTGTGCTTTTCATCAGGCTAGGTTAACTGCCATTTACTGATGGCATTATTTCTCTGTTCTGTGCAGATGCTGGCGTATCTGTTCTATTCCATCCCTTACTTTGTGATCGCGCTTTATGGCTTGGTGGTTCCCGGATGCTTCTGGATGCCCGATATAACCCTGATACATGCTGGAGGTCTAGCTCAGGTACTGAGAATATGCTATTTACTGGAGATTTGGCTGTCATTGTTGGGCATCTAAAAAGAAATACCTCTGCCCTGTGTGTTAGAGAAGGAAATAGTTATTAGATATGTCGTCCCCTTTGCTTGACAGTTCTTTAGAAGACATTTCTGCATTATTTAAATCTCAAAATTAACTTTCTGGTAGGTGCGCCATCCAGTCACACAGATGAGGAAACTGAGCAAGCAGGATTAAATGATTTGTTCAAGGTCACGTACCCTGCGAGTAGCACTGCCATTTTCTACTGCTGTTTCAGTCTCTGAGCAGCACGGTTACTGAGAGAGAATTGAGAGCTGTTATCTTTAAGATGTCTGTCTGAATTTAAGGTTTCGGAAGTCCACTGTCTTATCCTACCCAGGACCAGGGAAACTGGTTTTTAACAAAGTTCAGCTCCTGGAAAACAGGGCCAGTCATTCCATTTCTCCCTTCTGCTACTCAACCAGGCCTCTGGCCTAGAGTAGTGTTCAGTGAACACTCACTTCATGCAACTGGAAGTGAAATTATTGATGGAAGCATCATACAAAGCATAGTTTTATAAGATAACCTATTTAAACCAACTGTGTTAGAAACAAGGAAGAAAATTTTTTTTTTCCTACTATAAATTTAAAAAACGGGCTTCCTAGGTGGCGCTAGTGGTAAGGAACCTGCTTGCCAGTGCAGGAGGTATAGGAGATGCTGGTTTGATCTCTGGATTGGGAATATCCCCTGGAGGAGGGCGTGGCAACCCACTCCAGTGTTCTTTGCCTGGGGAATCCCATGGACAGTGGAGCCTGGAGGGCTACAATCCATTGGGTTGCAGAGTTGGACATTACTGATGGAACTTAACATGAATGCATAAATAAAAAAACCCCAGATGAACTCATCTTTTAGAATCATTATCTTTGTCTTGCTCTTCTCAAGCAGGCCTAATAATGAGGTTTATCTGGAAGCTCTCAGCATATACGGTTAATGATATCCATGGTATAATAATTCTGCTGGCAAAAAGACACACTGGAATTTACAGAGTTTAAAAATGGTAATGGCATTTATAGGTTCATACATTGGGCTCAATCTTTCCAATTTGAGGTGCTTCTTAATTACAGAATTAGAGCTTAAATAGGTTGATGCAGTATCCAGTCATGGTTCCTGTCCTTTCCTTGGAGGACACAAGGAAGGAGAACTAGTATTTGTCCTCCTTGCAGACCTCTGAATTTCTTTCTCAGGCCTTGGTTTTTGGGTCTTTATTTCCATATCTTTTAATACCCACTATAAAGTGATGGCTTTCAAATTTCTATCTTTAGCTCAGACTGTTTCGACTCTTGTATTTAATTCTTGAGTCTCTGACATCTAAGATTTATGTCTAAGATAGGACTCCTGATCCTGCCAACCACTTTTTTTCCACTTCCCCCATCTCTGTAAATAGTCCTTTGTGGCATCTAGCAGCTCAGGTTAAACACTTGGAGTAATTCTTCCCACTTCCCACTCCCTCATCCTCTATCTGTAGCCCATTACTAGGTCTGGTTAGTTCCCACTTGAGTAATTCTCAAACCCACCACTTTTTTTCTTTTGGCCATGCAGCACGTGGGGTCTTAGTTCCCCAATCAGGGATCAAACCTGTGCCCCCTGCGTTGGAAGCACAGAGTCCTAACCATTTGACTGAAGGAACTCTGCAAATCTGCCACTTTTTTTTTTTTTTTTAAACAGCTCCCTTGTAGTCTGGGCTCTCATTACCTTGCTTCATGCAAGGCAAGCCACGCTAAGTGTTCTACTCACCTACCTGTGCAAAGGCAGGCTGTGTGCTCTGCTGGAGGAGCAACTACTCAAGTTTTATTTATGCTTTTGCAAAGATCACATGGATGTTTTCAAGTCAGGCCTGGCACGGACCCAGCTCAAAGGAAGCTGATAAATGTGGTCTTCCTGTGTGCCTCAGAGGAAGAAACTGTGTGCTGAACACAGAGCATCGTCTTGGCAAGTCTTTTTTTTTTTTTTAAAGCCTCACTTAAAGATAAGCAGGTAGAACTCAGGCTAGTTGTTACTTGTTGTTACTTGCCTAAGGTCACAACATTACTAAGTGGCAGAAGAGGAACTCAGAATCCCATGTGGCCCCAGAGCCCATATTCTCCCCACTGTGCTGTCCCTCTCCTCTTACTGAATTAAGCTCCAGTGTCCTACAGCATAGAGTAGGGCTTTGTACATGGCATGGACGAGGCAGAGGACCTGCTGGGGGTGGAAGGCGGTGACACCTGAGCTCTGGGCTTTGCGGGCTGATTAGATTTGAAAAGACTGAGGAAGCCTTTAAATGCGGAAGTGTGCAGCAGCCAGAGGGCGCTGAGGGCCTCCCGCAGCTCTTACCCGTCCCTTGATTAGATTGTTCAGGGTGCAGCCATCTCCTCACTGCCCGTGTGCTTTGCCTGCCCGGGCTGGCTTTCTCTGCATGCTGTGTCCCCTGGTCTGCCCCGCACCAGGCCCTGATGCAGGGACACTGTCACCAGCCAGGAGGCTGGTAGGAGTGAGGCCAAGTCCTAGGCCTGGTCAGGTCTCAGGAGACAACCAGAGAACTAGGCAGGAAGCCCTCAGCCAAGGCCTAGTCATGCATGGGGTCAGCAGTCAGGAGGCTTAGGATGGACAGAACTTGGGGTGAACAGGTGCTTCAACCTGTAACAGTTAAGACCACCCCCACACTGTACCTGCTAGCTAGGCTGAACTGGCAGACAGGCACCTGGGACTCTAGCACGTGGTGGTGGTGGTGTAGTGACCAAGTCGTGTCCAACTGATTGTGAACCCATGGACTGTAGCCCACCAGGTTCCTCTGTCCATGGATTTCCCAAGAAAGAATACTAGAGTGGGTTGCCATTTCCTTCTCCAGGGGATCTTCCCAACCCAGGGATCGAACCCAGGTCTCCTGCATTGCAGGCAGATTCTTTACTGACTGAGCCACCAGGGAAGCCCACGATTCTAGCAGAAGTCCTGGGAAAGGCAGTGTGGAGAGCAGAGCAAACAGTGGCAGCAGTGGTGGTTTCAGCCACACACCAGGCCTTGCAGAAATCTTTGGGCTCATCCCTCACCAACGGATTTGTAAAGGTAGCCTGAGGCTGTGAACTGGATCCTATAGGTGTCAGAAGGATGTTTCTCCCAACCAGCAGAACAGGGGTAACCCAAGAGTCATGTGTCTGACATACCCATAGCTCCTAGCTGGGCTGTAACAGCTACCTATTTAGCCTCAGGAAGACCTAGAAATCACACTGCAACAAGTCAGTGCAGACAGTGAGAATGCTGAATTACCATCGTGTGATTTGTTTTCTGCTTGGCAAATACTTGTTTATGAAATGAATTCTCATTGTGAGAGGATATTTGACACTCTTCATAGACGCACTCTCCATAGGCTTGACTGGCACCCCTAGCTTGCAAAAACTACCACTCCCGATTTAGAAGCTTTATGGATTCATGATCCCACTGAGTTTATAAAAATCTGCTTTTACCGAAAGATCTAGTGAACTCCCAAGAACCTGAGACTTAAGAAAAAAATCTTTGAAAAGCTTCTAGGTCAGTACAAGTCAACAGAAGACATGGCTAGTAGTTATGAGAGCCCTCGTTTCAGACCATTTAGGAATCTGCCAAGCCTGCTGCCTTCAGAAATCAGAAGATAAATCAAGAGCTAAAGTAAAATACAATAAAACCAGGACACATTTGGTACCAAAGAATCCCACTGGGGACTTATTCATAACCCAAGTCTCTTTCCATGTAAAATTAAAGTTTCAAGTCTAATTTGAAAAGTATTGAGTCGGCCAAAAAGTTCGCTTGGGTTTCCCTTTAAGATATTTTGGAAACCCATATGAACTTTATTACAGGCTGCTTAGATCTACTCATTTGCAATTTCTATCAGTGGAAGAATTTTTTTCTTCTAAAATAGCACTGAAAAGATTTAGTTAATATGGTTAAGAACGTGAGCTCTGGAGGCAGACTGGTTTAGCTCTCGATCTGTCACTAATTAGTTCAGTGACCTTAGTTACTTAACCTCTTTGATTGTTTCCTTTTGTTAAGTAATAGTACCTTCCTCATAGAGTTGCTGCAAGGATTACTTACATGAGGTAATCTCTGCAGAGGGTGTAGAGCAGTGCCTGGCACATCAAAAGCTGTGGACCTCTTTGTTGCATCCCCAGTGAAAGTTTCGAGAAATGCCTTGTGTTGCTCAGAAGATATGTGAATCTGTAGCTCTGTGTGTTGTGTATAGTTACCTAAACATCAGAGAAACTGAAAGCAGCTGTGGGACATATTCACAGTGGGTGTGGCTAGGAGCCTGCCAAGCCATTCAGCAAGCAGGCCGCAGCCATGGAGGCAACGCACGACCTTTCCCACTGGGTTGAGACTCCCTTGCCCCCCGTCTATTCAGGTGCCATGTACTGTCTCACAAAAGGGTCTGGAGGCTTATCTGTGGGTAACTTGGTTGTCCAGAGTCGACTCTACTGGGAGGCAAATTCTTTAAGTTTTTTCCTTTATGGAAACCTTTAAGAAACATTTGAGACTAAAGGTTTAGAAAGAACACGAGTAATTGGTATACTAATTACAAATCTCATTTTAATCATTTGCTTCTGATGTTGATTCACCTCTAAACATCTTCATTTAGTATTAAAACTACAGTTTGGGTTTATTGTCTTTACATGCTTCTTAACCTTTGGTGGAGACATGCAGTCTTGGTGTTGTCAAAAGATCAGCAAGGGAATCTAAAAACATGCGCCTGGGTTTTCAACCAAGTAGGGTGCCAGCTCACGAACAAGCGTTTCAGCTGGGTTTTCTGTTTGTGGAAGAACTCCATGTGCTTGGCACTGTCCTAAGCACCTGACAAGAGATCAAGCCATTGAACCTGTATAACAATCCTATGAGGCGGGCTCCATTATTATCTTGCTTTTCAGGAGAGGAGCCAGAGGTAGTTACATACCTAACACAAGGTCACATTGCTGGTTTTTGGTGGAATTGGGATTTGACACTTTCAGTCTGTTTCCAGATTCAGTGTTCTTAACCCCAAGACTATGGTGTTCAGAAAACCCTAAGAAACAGTAACAGTAACACAGTTCTCAATTAGCTACTTATACGGTATCAGCCAAACAGCCTGGCTATTGTTACCACGTTCACATTCATTTTTGCCTATGTTTTTACATGGATACACAAAACTCAGTTCTCTTTTCTGGAACTAAGATTGGGATTTTTATTCAAATTCTTTCCAGGCTGTCTCTGTAAGAAAACAAGAGCTATTAAAATTAAGCCTTTTTTTTCTTTGCCTTCATTGTCTCATTTTCCATCCCAACCATTCATTCTTTAAAAATCATAATCTCTTAATTAAGGTAAAAAATGATTAGAATGAAGTTTAGGAAAAATGATGAGGTGCTCAACCTCACATCACTGAATTCTGGAGGAATTTCTGGGACCCATAACTTGTACCTATGATCCTGGCCATGAGTCAATTCAGTAGCAATAAGGTCACCGGGTCACCAGATGCTAGCAGGGTGCTCAGTTGAGCTCTCCAGGCCCTGTTCTAAGGAGGTCTTGTGTGCTGGTGGGAAGCTCAATGCAGCCCCTTCTCAGCTGTGTCGAAGGGAACCCTTCTCAAGTGAGACTGAGGGTCTTTTGAAACTTCAGCATCCCGGAAACCAGACAGCATGTGCTTTGGGAGGAAGCTGTGATTGGGCTGTTCACTCAGGTAGAGCTACTCTAAATACACTGTCAGAACTATGAGCAGTACCAGATACTGCAGAAGACCGGCCTCAGGCCTTCTCTCTCAATTACATACCTCTTTTAACTAGAAATGCAATCATCTTGGGCTTCCCTTGTGGCTCAGATGGTAGAGGATCTGCCTGCAGAAGACCTGAGTTCGATCACCTCTGCCCCTTATTAAATAATTCTGAAGCAAAAGGCCTACTAAAATAGGTATAAAAATAGAGAAATCCCTTGTAGAAGCTTTTTGTATTTTGACAGTCACAAGACCATTACTGTTGAACATTTATTGAGCTCTAACAATGTGAGAGGTGCCACACAAAAATTCAGACACAGTACCTGCCCGATGGGCTTACAATCTAATCTAAAGGACATGATCATTTTTTAATGTTCCCATGAGTTTGCTGTTTGTGAAAATGAGGTATTAACTGCACTGGTCAGTGCAGGAAAAGAGCCTATGATATTAGACTTTTTAAGCAGGTTCCCTATGCAAGTAGGCATGATGGCTCATATTATTCTCTTAAACTGTTATTTGCATTTCCCCAAATTTGATTTGAGATTTATGTAAGTCTGAAAAGATAAGATACCAAATGCACATTTCTGAAAATCAGGGGTCAAATCTGGCACCTAGTCCAGAAGAAAAGTCTAACTATATATTCAGAAAAATATTTTTATTCAAAATTGGCCCTGGGAAAAAAAAATAGTGATGGGGGCCAAGTTCCTATTGGGGGTTCTTAGAATGTCCACAAGAGCAGGTCCTCAGGGCAGCCTTTCAAAGGCCCTTTACTCTTTTGTTTTCACAGCCCAGAAATGAAGTGCTTAGTATTCAGTGGGTTGTGTTTGGGCATCGGCCCTGGGGGTGGTGTGTTTGAGGATAAAGCCCTCTCAGTGGCTCACAGATCACCAGACAGATGATTCCTGCCTTGGTACTGGCCTTTGTCCTTGGCAACACACCACTCACACTAATTTAATGCCTATTTCCAGAGAAGAACAAGGCTACCAGACACCCCCAGGATGTATCAGCAATTTTATAAAAATGTAACCTGTCAAAATGCCTGTTGCTGATACCATCCGTATACATACTGCTTTATGAAAACTTGTCCTTTTCTTGTCATAAAATCAAGTGCTAAGTAACACTTTTGTTCTGTTAATCACTTAGTAGGATAACCTGATTTCATATGGAAGGAAATGTAAGATAACTTGTATGTATTTAAAGCAAGTTATTTCATTTTCATTCTCATGATTTCTGTCCTTTTACCTTTTGTCTCTTTGCTCTGATCCTGATAAACTAATAAGTCACCACTTACTACATTTAAATTCCCAATCCTTTATTCATGTATATCTTGAGTTTCAGTTATGATACGAAGTAAAGACTCCAGGGCTGCATTTTGTAATGATACAAGGATCCTGAGGAGATACTTTCACAGAAGCCTTTTTCTAATACAATTTTCACCTGTGCTTATGAAAAGTATCAAAAAAGGCCAATTGGCACGTTCTGGGATGTATGTTCTGAGCAGGTATCTAAGTACAAGTGGGAAGTGCTTGCCTGTCTGTTTTGTAAATTCAGCTTATGCTGACAAGCTGGACGTCTCAATAATTTGATGTGAAAAAGTTGCCTGTGTGTACATTTGCCATTTTATAAAAGAGCGAACAAATCTGTACCCCCACCTTATCTTACAAAACAACCCTTGGTATTTTTTAAGTTGCATGAAAAACAAATATACAAGTAAAAAAACAAGCAAAATGCATAAC
The DNA here is from genome assembly GCF_963930625.1 of Muntiacus reevesi. Lineage (NCBI taxonomy): Eukaryota > Metazoa > Chordata > Mammalia > Artiodactyla > Cervidae > Muntiacus > Muntiacus reevesi. The sequence goes on along the minus strand of NC_089263.1, from coordinate 23,249,676 downwards.
TGAAGGGTTTTGAGCTCTTGCTCCAAGAGCAGGTGAAAGAATTGATATAAATGAAGCTGAGGTTTTCAGAGCTTCTCTTTAAATAGCTATGCTAAAAATATTTCAGCTGTCTAATCTCTGTACTTGCTTCATTTTTACTAGAACACATTGTGTGAACCACAGCTGAGTTCCTATATAGGATATCTCCAGAATGCAAATCAGGACAAGGCAGATTTTATTCAGATTTTTCTTTTGTAAATTGAGCCACTACTGTTTGGTATGGGGCTGGGCAGGGTGGGCACTAGATGGGTTAAAAATCAGTCAGCCTGATAAAGACATGCTAAAGGTGGCTTACTTTATTTGAATGGTTATATCAAGACTGGCCCCAAGTTTAATGAGATATTGAGGATTCTTGATTGTTTGAAAATCTGGTTTTGAGGGCACAGGAGTGTGGTCTGAATGGACCGTTAGGAACGCATGTGTGTCCAACTAAACGCAGAGCTCATGCTTACCCCACCCCCTTGTTTTTTTTCCAAACATGACAGGCTCAGTTTTCTCACATCGGTGCTTCTCTTCATGCTAGAACTGCTTATGTCTACAGAGTCCCCGAAGAAGCGAAAATCATTTTTTTAGCCTTAAATATAGCATATGGAGTTCTTCCCCAGCTCCTGGCCTATCGCTGTATCTACAGACCTGAATTCTTCATAAAAACAAAGGCAGATGAAAAAGTTGAATAAAAACATTGTTTTATGTTCTTTCTCTCCAGATGACTGACTTTTGCTATCTTGGTACCTATATGTGGTCCCATTCTTCTCGTACAGGAACATTTACGAATACATCAATTTTTGCTCTGTACTCTGTACCATAGGAATTATGTGGGTAAATCTTTTTTTGAAGGAAAGTTGAAGTTATTCAGAAAGTCTGTTTAAAGAGATACATTTCAAGGTATTTGTGAATAAACAACCACCTATCTCAATATTCTGTTTGCATATATTAAATATAAGTGTGAAAAATTACAATTTAGCTCCTATAATAATGAACATGAAAAGGAAACTGTTTGAAAGTGAAAATTGCCTATGCATATTAAAAATTTCAAACCAGCAAATACAGATTGGAGAAATATTTTTGCATATAAGATGTATATGCTTTATGATCAACCTCATTATAAAAGGCAAATTATCTGAACATTTAAAAATGTTGTTTGAAAAGTGTTTTCCCAAGGAAAGTGAATTATTCACTGCTGTTTCAAAAACTGCTTTCAAAAAACTGAAAATTTTTTTTTTCCATTTCACTGAAATTTTTTATTGAGTCTAAACAGCTAAGAAGGGATCTATAACTTTATTATTACCTTTATTTTACTGGTGACTGGAAATATTTCTATTGTGTTTCTGTGTATATTTTTAATAAATTATTTTTAGCCTTTTATGAAGACAAATCTTATTAAATTTGAAACATTTTGTGTATTTTCTTTTTCAGAAAAAGTTCTGTGGTCTTTAGCTTTTTTGTTTTAAAAATCTGTCAGTTATATGTTCCAATTCGAAATGTCATCTACGTTCTCCTTATGTTTTAGTGTGAGTGATGAAGAGGACTTTTGATGAATTAATTAAATTTCCTTGATTTTAAATTAAAATATTCAAAATTAAAAAGTACCTTGTAAGGACAAAGAACTGGATTGGCATTCCTACTGTCTTTTAAATGAACTGTTCATCATGTGGAAGCATGAGTCGAGTATAATAGAGGAAAATCAGTATTTGCTAAATGAGAGAAACAAACCCAAAACACAGCCGCCTCCTCAGTGCCCAGGAGTGGTAAGTGGATCCGTACTCTTATGCCCTCAGGTGCCATCATCACCACTCCCATCATCACCAGCATCATCACTAATAGCCCTAAGCTTTCAGAGTTACTCACATTTTTTCCTTCATGCTATTTACTAGCTCGTCACCAAAATAAGAAAACCTAAAAGAAAATGGTGTCTAGATCAGTGCATGGATAATGTCCAGTGTGAATTTAGGGGTCCACTGAACTGGTAAGTAACATAGATATGCAAGCAGTCATGTAGCCAGTTCCTCTCCCTACCCCCCAGTGTTAAAAAAAAAAACAAACACAAGCCCTAAAACCCAGAGTGTTTAAAAAAAGAAATAGCCTCACCTGCACTTGATTCTCTTATCAGCTTGCTGTTAACAATTTTTGCTTTAATATATGAATTACATTAATACCTCACATTACATATATGAAGCCAAATTACACTAACTTAGTTGTTTACAACCTCAACTCTTACTCCCAGTACACATTCCAATAAATTTATTCTGTAAAAACAATACATTTTTTTGTTTTTGATTTTTTTTTTACAGTAAACTTTTCAACTACAAACCTCGAATACGCGAAAGATGTTCCAAGGACAAGCATAACAGGATTGATAAAACCCAAACTGACTAAATGTGTTCTCACAATATAAGTTGGCATAAAAATAAATAAAATTTTCTATTATCACAATTGCAACAATAATGTACACATAATAATGGTTTGTGGATGATTATTAACTATTCTAATTCTAGTTCCAAAAGAAAACAACAGATCGTTTAAAAGTCTATATTTAAAAGTCAATGCTTTGTCTTACTTCCCATAGGGCTACTGCTGAGTCCAGCTTTAAAACGTAAAGTATCCAGCTTGAGTGATTAGCTCAAATTGTATTGGCATTGGGAGAAAATAAATCATTGCCTTTATCTTGGAGTAACACAAAAGACTCACTTAACTTCACATATAGAAACTGAGTTTGTGTACGTAACAACATGAGTTTTGAGAAGTATAAGTTGTCAACTAGCTATTTCTAATACGGAATAGGTATTTTACAGTATGATTCAACTTTACACATGGCCTCAAAACTGAAGGACAATTTTAAGTTCACCTTCAATATGCCAACATTATGTATCTAGGAATTGGTTCCTGGGTTCTGTCACAGAGAAGAAATCCCTTAAGCATTATGTTGAGTGGTCCTTTTAAAAAAATGCTAATTTATATTTAACTGAGTGTTTGGTGATGGTGGAGTAAAAGGCAGAAGAGTGATGAACATAACTGCCTTGATAAAGGATCCTAGACTTGTATGAGCTTGTGCAAAAATCTTGATAATCCTTAGTGGTTAAGGGCAACTTCATGCAACCAAATAACATGAAATTAAGTCAATAACCTTAAAAAAGGCTAAAATGTCTTTTTTTCCCCCAAACACATCAGAGAGGAATGTGAATAATGTACATACAAACTGGGGTTCTGGCAATGACAACAAGGACTATGTGTTGGTTCATATCAAATCCGAGAATATTGGACAACCAAATGTATAACCTTCTTGTGGTTTTCTTAGTATGCAGCATTCATTATGATAGTTAGGTCTGGAAAAAAACACAAAGAAAACAAGCCTTTAGATGATTTTGGATATTAACAATATAAGCTACCCACATCTTTATAATATACACCGGGATTTTCTGAGATTCCAATCTGCATTGCAGCATTAACAATACTTAGCAAGAATAGTCTCTGAGGGTTTGCTTTATACCAATCAGTGCAAAAAGCTAAAGGAAAAACTAGGGCATTTTTAGTGTAAACTTTGTCTATTGTCTGGCAGGACACAGTGAAGTAGCGTGCATTCTGTAAACTCCAGGACAATGCATTGCTGGGATACATAAAGTTAAGGGGGAAATGGAGACAATCCATCTTTATGAGGATTCTGGTATTACAAAGAAAGGTAAATTTCTTAAAATTTTAAAAGTATTTGCAGAGTTGCAAATTATTCTGTGTAATATTTATAACTTAATTACTTGTGATAGTATGGCTCAATGAAATACAAGAGTTTATAATATTAAGTCAAGATATACAAAGAGAAAGGAAGCCTAGATTTTTGTTAAAGTTTAGATTGCTTCCATTTGACAAAGATAAAATACTTCCATTTCCTAAAAGGATTGTGTTTTAGTTTGGGTCCCACTTTTAATTGTGTCAGGTTACATTTCCCCACTGGCACGCTATTTTTGTTTTCTTCATCATTAACCCAAATGCATTAACCCGCTTGATACTGTTCTTGTGGGATAAATGAAAGAGGGAACTTGGGCTCCCAATACTTTTTCTGAAAACAGCCTGCTTCAGCTCTTCACTTCACTAAGTGAATGAACTTGTTTGAGGGATGCATGTGGTCATACATGGGTATGTTTTTCACTTATGTAGCCAAACTCTACCCTGCACCATACATAATATACAACTAATTTCAGAACCTTCAAATAGGAAAGTTTCTAAACCTACTATCCCCTCATGATAGCAGAAATACATTTCTTAGTCTTCTTTGTTCTTACCAAAATGAGAAAGCCAATCTTAAAAAAACATTACATTTAAAATCTATGCACTTGCAAGATACAGTGCCTAGTGACTCCTCATTATTTATTAACAAAGAAAAGCGCTAGAAATAAGATCATACTCACAGGCTTTAGAGAATTTCCCTCCCTTGTGAAGGAGGAAAACACCCATTAAAACAACGAAAAATTGTTAGTCAACCAAAGAAACTTATTTAACCATGTCTTTTTATTAATATTAATGTGAAAGGCAATATATTCTATGTTTGCATCGGTAGAAAATTCTTAGTAACAACTACCCGATCCATGTTGAAGAATATTTTTAAAATACATGGTCTGATGGTAGCCTCAGAATATTATTAGTGCCCCCAACAAAGTGAAAGTGGTAGCAGAATGTGGCTATAACTTTAAGGACATGCTTTTTGGGTGGAGATACTAGTAAATGGGTTATATTAATAAAGTCAAATTACAAACTAATTTTTTAACTTCTCATGCCATAATCACTCTATCTGCCTCTGCATATGATAAAAATACCTTGCTCATTCACACTGGTGGATGTTCTGAGCAGTGTTCTGTTTGCTAGACTGCAAATCTCCTCCACATAAGCAGCTAGAACTTGTGCCTTTATGCACTGGCTGCCTGCTCAGCGCCACACCAGTTTCATACTGCACAATGGCTGACTAATCTACTGGGTTCTCTCTTGAGGCATTTCAATGTGAGGTACACTAGCAGGCTGAAGGACACCCAGAACATAGTAAGCAGAAGTTACAGGTTGGAGAAGTCACAGGGTCTTTTTATGGAGCACCGATTTTTCTTGGAAATATGGCAGATAAACTATGGTTATTCAGACTTGGGTATTTGGCATTTTGTCAAAAATAAATGAAACGAGCCTATTACTTCATGGAAAATAACTGACAGTATTTGTTGCCAATGATAAAATTTGGGCTTTTAAGTGAAGATTAGGATTCTAGAAAACTTAAATCCTCTTTACAATCATCAGCTTCCCAAAATGTAAAGATTTTTTTGGACAAGATAGATAGTGATATTTAAAATGTGATTAAAAAGATTTCATAGTGAAATATTTGGAAAACTTAAGTAACTCAGGGAACAAATATTTTCCAAATTTGAGAAGAGATTCATAGTGCCAGATGGTCCAATGGATTTTAACCAGACAGAATATAAAAGGTTCAGATTCGACACTGCAACTAACCTCCAAGAAATGACCACTCACAGAATTGTTGTAATATTAAAGAATATACACAATGACCTGAATAGACTATTAAAATATTTCTCTGTGTCCGGCCTGGGCCGGGTCCCCCCTTCCTTAGACAACCTGGTACCCCCGGGAGCCCCATGTTGGTGCTGGGTCCAGTGCAGACACCCGCTCTACACAGCGCCCGAGTCCCGAATCCCCGGGGCACCCACGATCCACCGACCTCAGCCTCCCAAGAAGCTGGGATTACAGGCGCGCGCTACTGAGCCCGGCTATTAAAATATTCCTATCTTCATCTTCAACTACATGTCTATGCAAGACCACATTTTCTTCTTATATTTCAACCAAAATAACATATCACAACAGTCTGAATTCAGAAGCAGATATGAGAATATGGCTTGAGAGTTTCTATTAAAGCAGATATTAAAGATATTTTTTTAATGTAAAAAAATGTATAATTTTTCTCAAGAATTTTTTTTGTCAAGTATTTATTTTTTCTCAAGTATTTATTTTTCACAAAAATGTGTTATTTTATGTTAAGTAATGGGTTTACTATTATTTTAAAGTAAATAAATATCCTTAAAATTTTATTTTTATTTCTAATTAAGTAAATATCAATAACTGTTAACAAAAACTCTTTGAGGCCCTCAATAACTTCTAAGAGTAGTAAAGGGGTCCTGAGACCAAAAACCTTGATAAACCACTGGCTTAGAATAAATGCGAGTGAATGGTGAAAAGTGAGGCTGAAAAGACAAACTAAGGTCAGAGTGATAAGGCCATTTTATGCAGAAATCAGGAGACTGGGCCTGATGTGGAGGGCACCAGCAGCACCAGATGGTAGAAAGAACAGGTCCCGAGTCAGAAGAATAAAGGTATGAATACTGGTTAGTGGCTACAGTGAACCCTCCCGCTGTCCGCCCCACACTTACTGTCCTTTCTTCCTCCCCACAACGATGTGACATCCTTGTGATCTGGGGACTTGACTCCAGTGTCAGGGATGGGCAGAACCTGACTGGTCTAAGTCAGTTCTAATCTCCTTGTTGTCAGTGCTTGGTTCAGGGTGGGGCAGCTTTCTGACATGGATCTCAGTGACACCTGCCTCCTTAAATTCATACCCTTGTGTAACACCCTACCTTTTAGAGTAGCTAGATCTTGTGACTTTCCTCTAATGATCTGAACGAGGCAAAAGTGATGGGATATCGCTTCTGAGATTGGAGAACAAAAGGTTGACTTCTGCGTTGCTCCCACCCTCTCTCTTGCTAATGAAGCCAGCTGCCATGCTGGAGCCGCCTTATGGAGAGACTCACATGGCAGGGAACCAAGGGAGGGCTTTGGCCAACAGTCAGTGAAGAAGAACTGAAGCCCTCAATCCAACAGCTATGAGTGACCAAATCCTGCCAACAACTTCCTGAGTGAGCCTGGAAAAGGACCAACCCCCAAGCCAAGCCTCAACTCAAAAATGATTTGAGCTCCTGCTTATGCATTAATGGCAGCTCTGGAGAGATCTGGAGATAGAGGTATCAACAAGTTACAGCTATTTTGGTTCCTGACCCATAGAAAATGCTATTTTAAGCCACCGAGTCTTGGAGTTATTTGTTCACGGCAAGAGGTAACACAGCAGGTGTATTATCTACATGGTGTCCTGGCCACAAAGTCACCTCCACTTTGGTGAGTCCAAGAAGGGAGCTCTATGTGCCCTGCAGCCTGCCCCTTTCTGCTCGTGCTTCTGCTAGAGGAGTGAGGATGAAGGCAGAGAGCATCCAGACATAAAGGGAGTCTTGGAATTCTGCAGGCTCCTTATAAGAACCTCTTCTTCCTCCACCAATGTATGTAACTTCCACCCCACCCTCTGCCCTGAGATAATAATCCTTTTGGGGGCTCCCCTGGTGGCTTTTGGGGGCTCCCCTGGTGGCTCAGACAGTAAAGAATCTGATTGCAATGCAGGAGACTCGGGTTCGATCCCTGGGTCAGGAAGATCCCCTGGAGAAGGGAATGGCTACCCACTCCAATACCACCCCCTGCCCTGAGCCATCAATCCTTCTTCCTGCCACAAGATGGGCTCCAGAGCATCTATCACATCCTGGACTCTCATACCTGACACTTTGTTGTGTTCATTTACAACGTCATCTCTTAAATGCAAGCCTCCCCCACATCCCTCAATTCCTTAGTCTCTTCCACTGTGTCCCTTGGATATTACAGTCAGTTCAGTTCAGTTGCTCAGTTGTCTCTGATTCCTTGTGACCCCATGGACTGTAGCATGCCAGGCTTCCCTGCCATCACCTTCTCCCGGAGCTTGCTCAAACTCATGTCCATTGAATTGGTGATGCCATCCAACCATCTTATCCTCTGTCATCTCCTTCTTCTCTTCTCCTGCCTTCAATCTTTCCCAGCATCAGGGTCTTTTCCAATCAGTTCTTTGCATCAGGTGGTCAAAGTATCAGAGTTTCAGCTCCAGCATCAGTGCTTCTAGTTAATATTCAGGACTGATTTCCTTTAGGATTGACTGGTTTGCTCTCCTTGCAGTCCAAGCGACTCTCAAGAGTCTTGTCCAACACCATAGTTCAAAAGCATAGATTCTTCAGCACTCCTCTTTCTTTATAGTCCCAACTCACACATCTATAAATGACTACCAGAAAAACCTTAGCTTTGCCTAGACGGACCATTTTCAGCAAAGTAATGTCTCTGCTTGTTAATATGCTGTCTAGATAGCTTTTCTTCCAAGGAGTGTCTTTTATTTCATGGCTGCAGTCACCATCTGCAGTGATTTTGGAGCCCAGAAAAGTAAAGTCTCTCACTGTTTCCATTGTTTCCTCATCTATTTGCCATGAAGTGACGGGACCAGATGCCATGATCTTAGTGTTCTGAATGTTGAGTTTTAAACCAGCTTTTTCACTCTGTTCTTTCACTTTCATCAAGAGGCTCTTTACTTCTTCTTCGCTTTCTGCCATAAGGGTGGTGTCATCTGCATATCTGAGGTTATTGATATTTCTCCTGGCAATCTTGATTCCAGTTTGCTTCATCCAGCCCAGCATTTTGCCTGATGTACTCTGCATATAAATTAAATAAGCAGGGTGACAATATACGCCTTTACGTACTCCTTTCCCTATTTGGAACCAGTCTGTTATTCCATGTCCAGTTCCAACTGTTGCTTCTTGACCTGCATACAGATTTCTCAGGAGGCAAGTAAGGTCATCTAGTATTCTCATTTCTTGAAGAATTTTCCACACTTTGTTGTGATCCACACTGTCAAAGGCTTTGGCGTAGTCAATAAAGCAGAAGTAGATGCTTTTCTGGAACTCTCTTGCTTTTTTGATGATCCAACAAATGTTGGCAATTTGATCTCTGATTCCTCTGCCTTTTCTAAGTCCAGCTTGAACATCTGGAATTTCATGGTTCATATATTGTTGAAGCCTGGCTTGGAGAATTTTGAGTATTTTGCTAGTGTGTGAGATGAGTGAAATTGTGCAGTAGTTTGAACATTCTTTGGCATTGCCTTCTTTTGGGACTGGAATGAAAATTAACTGCCGTTTCTAGTCCTGTGGCCACTGCTGAGTTTTCCAGATTTGCTGGCATATTGAGTGCAGCACTTTCACAGCATCATCTTTCAGGATTTGAAATAGCTCAACTGGAATTCCATTACCTCCACTAGCTTTGTTTGTAATGATGCTTCCTAAGGCCCACTTGACTTTGCATTCCAGGATGTTTGGCTCTAGATGAGTGAACACACCGTCATGGTTATCTGCATCATGAAAATCTTTTTTGTATAGTTCTTCTGTGTATTCTTGCCACCTCTTCTTAATAGCTTCTGCTTCTGTTAGTTCCATACCATTTCTGTCTTTTATTGTGGCCATCTTTGCATGAAATGTTCCCTTGGTATCTCTAATTTTCTTGAAGAGATCTCTAGTCTTTTCCATTCTATTGTTTTCCTCTATTTCTTTGCATTGATCGCTGAGGAAGGCTTTCTTATCTGTCCTTGCTATTCTTTGGAACTCTGCATTCAGATGGGTATATCCTTCCTTTTCTCCTTTGCCTTTAGCTTCCCTTGGAAATTACAGTCAGCCATCAGCAAACCTTCAATCCCAAGATATTTACTCATTAACTTGTTCTAACTGCAATCTAGCTTCCCCCTGGAGACCCTGCTGCTGCTTTCCCTGCAACCTCCGGGTGGTAACCTTCTCCTCTGCCACAGCTCTCATACTCCAGGCCCGGGAAGGTGACCTTGACCTTACTACTATTTCTAACTATTCTTCCTCTCTCTGTGCTTCCCCCCAGGAAAAAAATCCTTATGGACTTTAGTCTTAATGCTGTAAGACGCCACCCTTTCCCTACTGCAGTCTTCGCCAAGACTCTCCAGTCACTCTCCCTGACTCCTTAAAGATGTCAGCTCTGGCTCACTGTCATTCAGCATCCTAACTGCTGGATGTCAACATGCACAGAGACTGTCTTTGCAACACTCTAACCTCTTAGTTCCTGGACTTCCTCTTCCCTAAAAATATTGTCTCCTACCTTACCTTAGCTGCTCATTTCCATGGTTATTTCTTAAACAAGCAATTTTCAACCACTGAGAGCATTTGCAAATACAAGGTCACTCTTTTTTTGGGAGAAATTATGGGAACATTGTAGGTTGGAGTTTTCAATGGCATTTAATGGGCAGGGGCCAAGGGTACTACATGTTCTGCGATGTGAACAGGGCTCACACAATGAAAACCTGTCTTACTGAAGACACCAAGAGCACCGGCCCTGCCGCCTGCTTCCATAACTCCATCTAGACATCTGACTATTCCATCTCTACTTGTTTTTCCAGCCCATTCCCTTTACCTAGTACTCCAAGAACTCTCTGATACTCAAAATCTGTTCATCCTGTCCCTTTGTCACATCCCTATTTCCCTCTGAACATGCTCTGGATTCCATGTGTCCATCATCATAATTAATCTCTTCCTCACACACACCCTCAACTCCCTGCCTCAAACTTCCTTTACTTTGCTCTCTGGGCAAACTCCAATTCTGGATAAACTCGGTTCTCTACTTTTCTGTGATCACACAATTGAATATGCCTGGAGAAAAACACATAGCCATCTGACTGTTCTTAAATTAATGACCACTAACCTTGAGTGGGCCCTTCCTGCTGTTCCCAAGTCCAGTCACTTTTGTATTCTAACTATTTTATCCCTTTTCCTCCTCTCGAAATTTCAACACTTCTTCCTGCTCTCACTCTCAATTGTTGACCTTGCTTCCTAAGGAGACAGAAACAATCAGATGAGAACTTTTACAAGCTCTCACCCCAGGTACCCACTTACCTGCCCCACGCCCAAAAGGAGGAAAACACAGTGTGTTGGGTGCAGAGGCAGGTAAGTTCCTCCTATTTCAGTGCATGAACTAAACCAGTCCCTCCAGAAGTGCACTGGATTTTATGCCTGTTTGCATTCTGAAGAGCCCTACTTTGGCAATACTTTCCTACATTATTATTTTGTGATCATTCCACATTTGTATCATTCTTATCAGCCTATGTGCTGCAAATTCTCCCATCAAGAAAAAAAGCCCCTCTTGACCTTCTGTCCTAGATGGTGTCTAAAAAATATCTGAAGAAAAAAAATTGGGCTGCCTGTGTGTGTGCTCAGTTATGTCCAACTCTTTGCAACATGGAGTGTAGCCCACCAAGCTCCTCTGTCCATGGGATTTCCCAGGCAAGAATACTGGAGTGGGTAGCCATTTCCTTCTCCAGGGGATCTTCTGACCTAGGAACTGAACCCGTCTCCTCCGTCTTCTGCATTGACAGGTGGATTCTTTACTACTGTACCACCTGGGAAGCCCCCCAAATTAGGCTACTTGCCCTATAAGATATCAGGACACATTATAAAGCTACTGTAACTAAGAAACTGTAGTACTGACCAAAGGAACAGAACAGAGAACCCAGAGAGACCTATGGCTACATGACAGATGACACTGCGTATCAGAGAGGAAGAGAGAGACTGTTCAATACATGGTGCTGGTTAAATGGTCGTGCTGTGGGGGAAATGCAGTGGGATCCTACCTCGTACCCCACACAAAGATCAAGTCTAGATGGATTAAACACTAAAATGTTAAAAACAAAAGTTTACAATTTAAAAATAAAATACAGAAGAATATCTTTCTGACTTTGGGATAGGAATGGATTTCTCAAACAATACAGAAAAATGACAACCATAACAAGAAAATTTTGATATATCTGACTACAATAAAACGAAGAATGTCTTCACTAACAGGTATCATTAAGAAATTGAACAGAAAAGCCACAAACTTGGAGAAGATGTCTGCAATGCACATGACCACCCATGTCTGTTAGAATCCAGAATATGTAAAGGAGTCCTTTACATGTCAGTAGGAAAATACATTCAATAAGAAAATGGGCAAAATTTGCAAATCAAGCACTGCACAAAAGAGGAAGCACAGGTGGTCAAATAGGTAAAAAGAGGCTCAACTTCATTACTGATCAAAGAATTGCAAATTAAGATTAGAATTTTCACCCACTATATTGGGAAGAATTTTAAAGTCTGACAATGACAAGTGTGTCACAGGAACTCATACATGGATGGCGGAGTATAAGCTGGTGCAACAACTTAGGGACATAATTTGGCATTATCTTATAAACACCATAAAAACAGTTGTGACTCAGCCTGTCCAGTCTGTGTTTACACACCCTTAAAGAAACCCTTGCATGTGTACACTAGGAGACAATATGGAAATATTCACAGCAACACAGTTCCTAACTAAAAAAAGCTGGAAATGACCAAAATGCCTGTCAACAGAAGGCTGGATAAAGAAGTTGGGATATACTCATAAAATTGAGTATTATAAAGTAATGAGAAATGAGTAAACTACACATAACCCCATGAAGGAATCTCAGAAGCACAGTAGTGAGTAAATGTCATCATTTTTTAAAAAGCTCAAAAAGGAGCAAAATTTAATTATTGTTTAAGTATATACCTGTATGTTAGGTATGGGCTAAGTTTTTGAAAATGGAAGGAAATGGTAAATATAACACTAGTGGTTTTCTCCGGGTAGGAAGAAGATGGGATGGGAAAGAACATGTAAATGGATACAAGTTACTGTTATAATCTACTTTTGGGGTTGAGTGGTAGGGTCTCTGGTATTGCTTACTACTTGATATTATATATATCCTTTTGTATATAAAATTATGTTATTAGACACAGGGTAGAAATAAAAAGATCTTAGGCCCTTGCTTCTAACTCAGGCCCTGAAGAGCCGTGTGACCCTGCCCATCCTTTCGGCTTCAGGTTACCCAGCTCCAAAGTGCAGACCACTGCACCTGCCCCGGGACCCCTGTGAGGACTAAGGAGAGGGACAGCAGTGAGCACAGTACAGGCACACAGGGTGTCAGCCTCGACCACGCTGCTGCTCTTGCTACTTCCGGTAGCAACTATCTTCTGAGTGGCTTTAAGATGTTAAAGTAGAGATTGTTTCATTAACAGAAAAATGAATCTACAATGCAATAGATACAGAGTGGGAAGCCATCAGTCATATATGACAGTTGAAGCCATGTGAGTGCCTAAGATGGACAGAGGGGAAGCTTTCAGACCAGAAGTGTGCCAAGACAGCCTGGAAGAAAGTGCTCTAGAAAGACTGAGAAGAAACTGGGAGAAGCAGCAGAAGACACTAGTGAGTTGCAGGCACAGTCAGAAGGAGAAAGTGGCCAATGGTACTAAATGCTGCAGATTAAGACTAAAGCAGACACTGGGTTTGGTAATGGGAGGATCACTAGGGACCTTTACAAGAACAGTTTCAATGAAATAACAAAGAAGAAACAAGAGTGTCAGGGGTTAAGTCATGAGTGGGTGAGACAATGGACACTGGGAGGAAAAAAAATAACTTTTAAGAAATTAGAGATGAAGAGAAAGGTGGAAGGAGTAGGACATATAGTAGAAGGGAGGTGTCTATAATGGTAAAGTGAAAGTCGCTCAGTCCTATTCGACCCTTTGCGATCTAGAATTCTCTAGGCCAGATTACTGGAGTGGGTAGCCTTTCCCTTCCCCAGGGGATCTTCCCAACCAAGTGGTCGAACCCACATCTCCCACATTGCAGGCGAATTCTTTACCAGCTGACCCACAAGCTGCTGCTAAGTCACTTCAGTCGAGTCCAACTCTGTGTGACCCCACAGATGGCAGCCCGCCAGGCTCCCCCATCCCTGGGATTCTCCAGGCAAGAACACTGGAGTGGGTTGCCATTTCCTTCTCCAATGCATAAAAGTGAAACATGAAAGTAAAGTCGCTCAGTCGTGTCCAACTCTTAGCGACCCCATGGACCGCAGCCTACCAGGCTCCTCTGTCCATGGGATTTTCCAGGCAAGAGTACTAGAGTGGGGTACCATTGTCTTCTCCGTGACCAACAAGGGAAGCTCCTATAAGGATAAGGGAAACCTAATACTGTTTATAAGGATAAGGGAGACCTGATACTGTTTAGAGGCAGAGAGTAAGGAGCAGTGGGAAAGAAAGGAAAGGCACAGGAGAGAGGAGGGATAAATGATGGGGGTGAGGGGGTAACCATGGAGAAGGTAGGAGGAGATGATATTCTGGACTCTGACGATAGAAAGGTAGAGCTTAGTGCTTCTTAAACTGTCATGTGCAAATGAATAACTTGGGAGTTAACATGCAAATTCTAGTTTGGTAGGTCTAGGGTTGAGCCTGGATTCTGCATCTCTAACAAGCCTCCAGATGATGTTGATGTTACCTGGTCTGCAGGCTGCACATAGAGTAGTAAGGGTGTAGACTGCCTCCTTCTCTGTCACAGGAAGTGCAGCCAGACATGAAGTTGGTAGTAAAGGGGAGACATGTTGTGGGAGTTTTTGCTATATGCATATTAAAGATACCTAGGATGAAGATAGCAGGTGAGATAAAAAGAAAACCGAATATAAGTCAGGTACTCAAGCCTTTGGTGACTGTTAGCAGCTCAGTGTCCCTGGGGGGGCTATGTGCGTAGGTAATGAGAGGGGTCTATTTACTGGAGAGGTCGAGAGAAGGCCCGCAGAGGACAGAGTGAAGCTGCGTTAGAATTGTCATAACTTGGGAATAAACATGGGTTACTGGAAGAAGGAGACAGTTGAGAGGTAAACAGTACTGACAAAAGCAGACCAGAAATGAAATCAGAACTAAAGAGTAATAACTTGTTTTATGGATACTGTTTTAAAATGATTTGCCGCTGTCTAGTTAGTCTTCATAAAGATCTATGGAAAATGACCGGGGCAAATCTGCCTTCACTAAAACTTTTACAAATGTTGACTTGCCTGTGACCTTGAAGTTACTGACAGAGGTTAACACTATTGAACAAGATTCAAAGTGGACAACTTTCCCCCTTGGTTACTTTAAACATTTACATTCACATATAGTTTGAATATTTAAATATTTAAAGTCCCCTGGGTATATTAAATTACATACTGCTTCTAGGAAAGGAGCAGTATAAAACACCCTATTTTGAACATGCCATTCATTTTATAATAAAGGAAATACAACTGTCAAATTCTGAGGTAGCATTTCATCATTTCAGTACTTCATGCCTAAATTTTCAAAAACTCACAAGCCGCTGAAGTTAGTTTAAAAGAGAATAAACCTGTTTGAGTTCCAAACTGATGGGCAGGTGTAATTCCCACCTGGCTGTCTTTTGGTTTCAGACTGTGAGAAGCTCATCACTTATTCAGGAGCAGGGAATGAATGTATAGGTCCAGCTGAGCATGTTCTCCATCACCAAGACCACAGTTACTAACGCTGAGATAGGAACCCTGTTCTGAGGCAGAGTGCCTTCCAGGTGAAAAGGAAGGCAGGAGACGTTACAGGCATATTCTTACCCCTTCACTGGTTTTTTGCAAGTCTGAAGTTGTGTTTCTTGTGTCATTGCCGGCATCTCCACCCTCAGAGCTGCTTTTATTTTCTTCTTCTTTGCAGTCCTTGTCATCTTCGTCTCCTGGAGATTTCCGGGACTGTTTAGAGGATTTCTAAAGGTTTAGACAAGTTAAAAATTATAGTCAAAAGTAGAGCCCTGAATGCACAAATGCAAGTGAGAAATGTAGGAACAGCTGGCCTATATCCAGTTTGTGTGGCCTGATACACGATACAGCATGATACAACATGAAGAGTACTAAGACTGAGCTAGATAACCCTGGACAAGTCATCTCACCTCCCTGGGCCTCAGTTTAACCAGCTGGAAAGGAAGTAGAGGTGGACTAGATAACCTTTTAGTTCTTTCCAGCAGTGTGATATGAAGGGCAGAAAATGAAGAGTCATACACCTGGAACACTATCAATGAATAAATAGAGTTGATGGATACCACTCTAGGAAGGCTACAAAGCTAGGAGGCACCCTCAAGGTCGCTGTCTTTCCCCATCATTTCACTGCAGAGCGTGAGGTCCAGAGAAGCAAGATCAACTATCTAGAATCATACATGGATACCCATGTTGGAGCACTTATAGAAGCTGTCAGTTTAATGGCATATATGGCATGATCTTGGCAAAACTTGTACATCACCATGTGATCTGAATTTAATTTTTTAAATTTTGGAGAATTATTTAAGAACTCAAGGCCATACTGGTGAACCAGCTCCTCTTTTATCATCTTGCTTCTGAAACCAAGATGAACTCTGCAGTGAGGATGAAAACAATTAGAGTTCACAGCCAGAGCTCCTTTGCAGAAAACATTAAAATGATCAAAAGCTGGCCCTACTGTGCACTTTTAAGAAAATAAAATGTAGCACTTTACTTACACTTCCTTTCTGAAAAATTTTATGAATCTTTAAGCACATGGCAAATAACAGCTAAGAAAACTCATTAAGCCAAGTCACTTTTGGTCTTAACAAAAATGAAGTTAGCAAGTTTGAGCTTCCTCAGACAATCTGTATTTTAAAATGCAACTTTTAAAGAGAAAATACCTTTTATCTATGTGACAGAATCTATAATTACATTGCTTCTATTTTACTTAATTGAAATGACCAACCAAGCCTCAAATGTCCCTTTAAAATGACTGTTTTTACTTTTTTACATAGAAGGAAAGCAGAGATTTAATAATCTGAATGTGGAGTGCCTAGAGTTTAAGTTTAAATCAAGTGTGACGATATAAAAGGTGAAATACTTTTGTTCTCCTAGTAAATACAGTATAATTATCAAAATGGAGTAATTGCTTTACATAGCAATCCTCAAATAACACTTCCTGACTTGCAATTCTTACGGAAAATAAGGCACAACACCCTAAAATTTACAGTGCCTACAAAGGATACAGACGAGTAACACTGTAAGTGATTTTTCAAGTTTTATAATTTTTCAGGTTTTCATAATTTTTTAAGACTAGAAATAGGGTGTTACTTCAGTTTTGCTAATGAGTCACATTCAGTATTCCACTGAGAAATCTGGCTGCCAGGCTATATGTTGTAACCTTAGGAAGCTCTCACTGGGCATATGCAGATCCTCGCAATCCCTAGAGTTTTGGGGAAGGACCCACCCTTTACTAGTTTCATCAACGTGGTCTTAAACTGCTTGTGTACCCAGCCATTGCTGTCTTTGGTTTTTAACTAAGATTGCTAATGGTTTACTATCAGCATCAGTTCAGTCTGTTGTGAGGTTCTCTTGATTCCGTTCAGTTCAGTTCAGTTCAGTCGCTCAGTCGTGTTCGACTCTTTGCGACCCCATGAATTGCAGCATGCCAGGCCTCCCTGTCCATTAGCTCTCCTTTTTACAGTAAATAACTTCTATGCAAAGTATGTTCTGCTAATAATTTTCCAGTATCTGTTATGGCTCCAATATGAATCATACATACACTTAATGCTCAAGTGACATATACATGTATATATATATATATATCTCCTCCCTCAAGTGTGCTTCTACTATGGCTTTTCATTATGGTTACTGAACTTTTTTCCCATAGAAAAACAGAATTGGGTGAGGTAGGGGGATGTGGGACTCTTCCCTCAACCTAACTTGGATGCAGTCAGAAAAGTTTGTGAGCCACTGGTTTTCAGTGACAAAGGAAAATCATTCAACTTTAATAAACAGATGTAGGGGAAAAAAATCACCACACACAACAAAAACGAAACATTTGGAAAGCCAAAGAGAGCAGTGAGGTTACCCCAGGTACGTGGTTCCCAGGTTGGCAACCTCAGCTCACGGATATTTAAGGTCCCACTCTAGACCAACTAAAATAGAAATTTTGGGGTGGGGTGGCACTGGGCAATATATATTTTAACAACCCCATTCCAAGGTGATTCTGGTGCATGTGAAAGTTTGAGAACCATTGTGCTAGCTTATTCAGTTGATACTGAAAATAAATCATGGTTCTCAAGTGATCACAAAAGTTGTGACAGTAAAGGAAGCAAAGGGAATGATTCTTTAATTTAAATAGATAAGCCTTAGTAAGTATAGTATGCCTTTCCCTCTTCACTGCTTTATACTATAAGTCCACCCCAGACAGGAGTTTCGTTACTTCTGGTTTTCACAAGAGAAATAAAATAAGGATGTTTAAAAGTCACATATACACACTATTAAATATCTCAGCTACCTTAGAAAGCTTAGATAATTTAGGGTAGCACAACACATTTCATAGAAGCTTAGCAGACGATCATGAATTAAATAAAATTAATTCAGTTGGGTGTTTTAAGTGAAGTCCAAAATGCTAAAAGAAATTCAGCTTAAAAAATAATCCCTGTGGGAGATCCAGTCTTCCACAGGGGTTATTTTTCTAACTATTTTGCTGTCATTTGCAAACTTTATCCTCATTTAAGGCAGATACTATGTTCTTCATGAGGTGTACAGGAAGTAATATGCATTCATACAATTGTACCTGTATGCCAGTTGGGTGGGTTTTATAGACTGTAAAATAAAAGGCTGACAGTTTAATAAACCCATGATTACTTGTTTTTAAGGAGTTTCCTAAGTATATGCAATCACTAAATACCACAATCTAAATGGAAGTAATTTCTCTAAGGATTCACCTTTGTGACAGACCCATTACAGCAAAACTTGTACCAATCTTTATCTTCAAAGATCCATTTATTCTGCTTAAAGTTTCTATAAGGTGAACAACTTCCACAATATCAGTTTTTTCAACAGAATTTGTGAATTACTGTATGAAAAACCTAAACTTCTGATTTGTAAATCAAGGATCATGTCATATCTCCAACAAATTATTGTTACATTTGGAAAAAAATTCAAACTCCTTAACACATTATTGACCATAGGCAGAAACTATGCCTGTGGCCAGTGGTTTGTTATGTACGTGAATACTGAAACGTCTCTGGTCAATACTGTTCAGGTAACCAAAGACATATTTAATACATCTCTGGTCAGTAAGCTGTCAGCATGGCCTTCCAGTCTCCATTGTTTAGTCTCTGCTGGTTTCTCCCTCCTGATCCTGATGCCTGCCTTGTTGCAATTCAGGAACAGGTCAAACGCTCCCCACCTGTAGAGCTCTGCCATACACAGCTCTTCCTTCCAGACTCTTTCAGGTCTCAGCATAAACTTCATCTTTTCAGAAAGGCCTGGCCACTCTATCTCAATAGATGTACTTTGTCATTCCCTGCTCCCATTCATTTCCTTCACAGCCCTTCCAGAATTTACATTCATTATTGGTTTTTACTCTGTGTTTCCACCCCTAATCCACTGGATGTTAAGTTATAGGAGGGTAGGACTGGAGTTGGATTTGCTCACTAGTATCTACCTAGTACAGTGTCTGACATAGAGCAGGTGATCAGGAAATAGGACTGAAAAAATAAAGAGTCAAAGTACAGTCTTTAAAGAAAAGAGACAAGAGTCTGAGTCTATCTTTACGCTTCCATCAACAGTAACAGACATAGTCCTAAATTGTACTGAAGTCTCCTACATTCTTAAATTCTTCAGAGCTGAGCTGGGGATTGTTATCAGAGGGATACCTACTCTTATATCCTTGATTGAAGAACAGTCCTCCTTCAACTGAGAAGGTGGTATTTTAGGGCCAAATAGCCCTTATGGGAGTTCATAGCAGTTACCCTCACGTCTAATATTACCTGCCTATTCCCTTCAGATGTATTAGTCTCTAAAGAAAGAGGCTCAAAAGAGTTGATATATTTCTATGTGTATTAACAAGGGGAAAGGTTTCTCGGTAACCTTTGAAGTGTATGACTTTTTCCGCTTTGAGCCTGCTTTTTCACTCTTTCTTTTGCCTTTTCCATCTTCCTCTACTCTGTCGCCTTCTTCCTCACTGCTTGCGTCAGCGGTATTCCCACCTTCTCCCTCGGTTTCTGAAGAGCTCTGTTGCTGAATTGCCTAAGAAAAAAATAAAATATTAGCTAATTACACTTTGAAAAATAGCAAAGACCATGGGCTGCAAAAAGAACCTTTCTATTTTAATTAGAAAAAGTTCAACTTACTCTAGATTTTCAAAATAAAGGGCTATCAACTTCAGTTTTCCAGTAACTACTTGACATGAACCCTCTTAGAGTAACAGAATTACAGGCATACCTGGGAGATATTGTAGGTTCAGTTCCAGACCACCACAATAAAGCAAATATCACAATAAGGCAAGTCACATGAATTTTTTGGTTCCCCAATGCAAATAAAAATTATGCTTATACCATACCCTAGTCTATTAAGTTTATAGTAGCATTATGTCTAAAAAAACTATGTATATACCTTAAAGATATTTTACTGCTCAAAAATGCTAATCACCATCTAAGCCTTCAGTGGGCCCTAACCTTTTCGCTGATGGAGGGTCAGTCACGTAGATGGCTACTGACTGATCAGGGTGGTGGTTGCTAAAGGTTGGGGTGGCTGTGGCAACTTAAAGTAAGACAACAACAACATCTGCAGTATCAGCTGACTCTGCCTTTTACGAATGAGTTCTCTGTAGCAGACAATGCAGTTGGACAACATGTTAGCCATCACAGAATTTTTTTTCAAAACTGGAGTCAATCCTCTCAAACCTCGTCACTGCTCTATTAACTAAGTTTATGTAATATTCTGAATCCTTTGTTGTCGTATCAACCTTCAAAACATCTTTACCAGCAATAGCTTTCATCTCAAGAAACGACACTCTTTGTTCATCCGTAAGAAGCAATTTCTTATCCATTCAAGTTTTAACAGCAGACTGCAACAGTGAAATTATATCTTCAAGCTCTGCTTCTAACTCTTAATTCTCTTTCCATTTCCACCACATCTGCAGTTACTCCCTCCACTGAAGTCTTGAAGCCCTCCAAGTCATCCATGAGGGTTGGAATCCACTTCTTTCAAATTCCTCTAATGTTGATATTCTGACCTCTTCCTTTGAATCATAAATATTGTTAATGGCATTTAGAATGGTGAATCCTTTCTAGAAGGTTTTCAACCAACTTTTCCCCATATCTGTCAGAGGAGTCATCAACTATGGCTACTATAGCCTTATAAGATGTATTTCTTAAATAAGACTTAAAAGTCTAAATTCCTCCTTGATCCATGGACTGCAGATGGATGTGGTGTTAGCAGGCAGGAAAACAACACTAATCTCATGGTACACCTCTGTCAGAGCTTGTGGGTGGCCTGATGCACTGTCAATAGGCAGGAATATTTTCAAAGGAATCTTTTTTCTGAGCAGTAGTTCTCAAGAGTGGCCTTAAAAATATTCAGTAAACCATGTGGTTCAGTACACTGTGCTGTCATCTAGGTATCAGTGTTCAATTTATAAAATACAGGCAGAGTAGATTCAGCACAATCTTTAAAGACTCTAGGATTTCCAGAATGGTCAATGAGCACTGGCTTCAACTTAAAGCCACCAACTGAATTAGCCTCTAACAAGAGTCAGGCTATCTTTTGAAGCTAAGTCAGCAGCAGAAGTTTCCTCTCTAGCTAAGAATGTCCTAGGGGGCATCTTCCAATAGAAGGCTGTGTCATTTACACTGAAAAATCTGTTGTTTAGTGTAGAGCCACCTTCATGAAGCACCTTAGTCAGAGCTTCTGGATCACCTGCTGTAGCTTCTATATCAGCTCTTGCTGCTTCACTTTGCACTTTTATGTTATAGAAACAGCTTTTTCCTTAAGCCTCTGGCACCAACCTCTGCTAGCTTCACACTTTTCATCTACAGCCTCCTCAACCCTCTCAGCCTTCACAGAATTGAAGAGTTAGGCCTTGCTCTGAATTAGGCTCTGGCTGAAGGGAATCTTGTGACTGGTTTGATCTTCAAGTCAGACCACTCAAACCTTTTCCATAGCAGCAACAAGGCTGTTTCATTTTCTTATTATTCACACATTCACCAGAGTGGTACTCTTAATTTCTTCCAAAAACATTTCCTTTGCATTCACGACTTGGCTAACTATTTGGCTCCAAGAGGCCTAGCTTTAGGCCCATGTCAGTTTTCCACATAACTTCCTTAGTCTCTAAGCTGAATCATTTCTAGACTAAAAGTGAGAGACTTGACTCTTCCTTTCACCTGAATACTGAGATGCCACTGCAGGGTCATTAACTGGCCTAACTTCAATATTGTGTCTCACAGAGAGGCTCGAGGAGAGGGAGGGAGACAGGGGAACAGTTGATCAGTGAAGCACTCAGAACACACACAACATGAACACACACACATCAATTAAGTTCATCGTCTTATATGGGTGGGGTTTGTGGCACCCCAAAACAATTATAATGGTAATCTCAAAGATCACTGGATACTATTAACAAATAGAAGAATAATGAAAAAGTTTGAAATACTGAGAGAATTACCAAAATATGATGCCAAGACACAAGGTGAGCAAGTGCTGGTAGAAAAACAAGGTCAACAGACTTGCTCAATGCAGGGTTGCCACAAACCTTTGATTTGTGAAAAATGCACTATCTGTGAAGTGCAACAGAGCAAGGTATCCCTGAACATTTAATCCGAAGTGCGACTGGAGCAGGGAAGAGTTCTGACTTCAGATGGGTGGTGGGTAACTGTTAATATGAAGGACGCACAGAAAAGATCCAAAAAAGAGTTAAAATTTAAAAATGACATACAGCAAGTGATAATGAAGTAAATTGTTACCTGGTATCCAGTAAACTTTACTCCTGGGTTATTTTCTATTTCCCACAATCCTTCATTAAATCCTTTCCGTTTGTTTGATTTTCCAAACTTGTCTTTGTATTCCTTATAAGGGAAGAGGTCTTTGGGACCTAGAAAAGCACTGCAGAGACACATAAGAAAGAGATTTGACATCTGACCTTCAAATGTAAGGTATTTTTAATATCAACTCACATGTCAGAGCATATCTTAGTATATAAATTATAAGTATGTATAAACCCTCTGAGTTAGGCACATATCGTAAGATGTTTTGCACACATAATTCAAGATAGAAAAAAATGGACAGCGACGTATACAGGCCAGCAACACTGATTGTGTTGCTTTGATTTTAAATTACTAATTTCTTTTTTGTTTTGAAATTGATTTTTAGTTAAACAAGTAGTTTTAAGGATGTCTACTTTGCCCACTCACTAAGACTTACTAAGACTTATATATGCATAGATAAGGGGTTTGTTAAGACATACAGCAAAAACATAAACACTGGAGTAAAAAATGATTCTAACTCTATATGACACATTAGTATATTTATTATTATTTCTATAAATTAAAAAATCATTAGTGTTTAATGAGGCATTAGACAAGAAAAAAATTAGAAGTGGTAAAGCAGATAGAATCATCCAATTTAAACCTAATCCTAAATTAGTCATAATTATGAAAAGAAAATGAGAATAAATCCTGAGGCTGGCCTAGAGATCCAAGCATTTAAACCAAAGTCTTCAGCATTACTGTCTATGACATTAATCTGGCAGATGACACGGTGGGGCCCACAGCCTGGCTGAGATGCATTTCAAACTGAGACTCATTTATTCACATTTTACTGAACATCTTTAAAGTGTCAGCTGTTCCAGAGGTGCTGGACATTCTTCAGGGAACAAAAAGATGAACATCTCTGCCCTCATAGAGCATACATTCTAGTAGCAAGGGTAGGAGTCTAGACAATAGAAAAGATAATGAAATATACCACGTGCTAAAAATAAATAAATTTATAGATGAAGCAGAGTAAGGACTGGGGTAGATTTTAACAGTTTTACAAATACAGATCAAGAGGGAATGCCTCACTGAAAAGGGAACATTCAAGAACTGAAGAGGGTGAAGAAGGGACCCATGTGGTTACTTGGGGAAGAGGAGAGCAAGTTGAAGGAAGAGCAAGTACAAAAGGCCCTGAGGTGGAAGAATGCCTAGTGTGTCTAGAGTGAAATGAGTGAAGAGAGAGTTGTGAGACGAGGTCAGAAAGGTACCAGGATGGAAGCACAATTGTGTTGGGGCTGAGGCCACTACAAAGGCTTTGACTCAGATGGGAAGCCATTAACGGTTCTGAGTGTGACAATTTATGTTTTAAAAGGGTCATTCTGGCTGTGCTGAAAACACACTGAAGGTCTAGGTACTAGGGCAGAAGTGGAGAGACTAATTAGAGGCTACTGTAGTAACAATGGTGACTAGGACCAGGGTGTTGGTGAGAGGTGGCTGGATTCTGAATTCACTCTCCAGAAAGAGCCACGGTGATTTGTTGGTGAGTCGCATATGGCACGTGAGAGGGTGGAACTGAGTCTATCTCCAGTGATGTGGGCTTCCCAGGTGGCTCAGTGGTAAAGAATTCACCTGCCAATGCAGGTGATGCAGGGTCAATCTCTGGGTCGGGAAGATCTCCTGGTGAAGGAAATGGCAACCCACTCCAGTATTCCTGCCTGGGAAATCTCATGGACAAAGGAGCATGGCGAGCTACAGTCCATGGGCTCGAAAAGAGTCGGACATGACTGAGCATGCACGCACGCCTGCCAAGGATACAGACTGAGAAATTAGAAAAATGAACTTAATATACTGAAATGCCAAGATTTTTTGAGAGAACAAGATTTAAAGGTGACATGTTCAGTTCTGGATGTTAAATCTGAAAACCCTAGTTAGACATCCCAGTGAAGATGTCAAGTAGGCAACTGGGCAGGTGATGTGGAATTCAAGGAAAACGTCTGTGCTAGAGATGTGTATTTGGAACTTATCAGCAGAAGTGATATTGAAAACTTTGAGATAATGGGTTAACAGTTTACTGTTGATTTTATAAATTCCATTTTCCGACTGGATCTTAGTACTGGTCCCTTCCTTACACTGCCCAGCTGATCAAGAATTCAAGTTGATAAAATTACCCAAACATGCTTTCTGACTCCAATCACCACATCTTCTTTGGTTGTTCAACTTTAACTGTTCAGCATGACTGCATTTCACTGCATCCAGAGATAGTTTATTAGGTTACTGGACATTTTAATCAAACTGAGCATGAGAAGGACATGTGACTTTGGGTCTGGTGATTTCACTTGTAGAGCAATTTGACATGAATTATTAGACTACAGCTTTTGACCTTTCTCCAGTCGTCCTTGACTCTAGGTACAGGAATTAACTGTGGGCTAAGCTGCCTGAGGTTCATGTCAGATATTGATGCTAACCAGAGCTTGTCTGTACTTTATGCCACAGGAGCCAGGGTTAATGATTCAACTGGCCATGTGAGCTATTGCCAGAAAGAGGGACATTGATTGAATGAGCTATTCTAAAGCAAATTCTTATTTTTGATAGATGATCTCGGGTTTTTCTGGTTTACAGATAATTCCACAAATCAAATCTCCTTTCAATTGGTTAACTTTGCTGTATGTTTTATAAATTTTAAAGGGTAGACCAGAAAATAAAACTGTTCAAAGTAATATGCTCTAAGAATGTTATTTATTTTTTTTCTGGCAAAGGCTGCTTTAAGAATTGTCCAGACTAAAACTACAGGGGTAGAGTTATATGTAGCAGAAGAAACGTGGGCTCCAATCTCCTATCTGTCTGAGCAACAGATTCAAAGCCATGTTCCGAGAATTCTGGCTCTGCCTGGGGGGTTCCTGCTGATAGTTTTCTTGTTAAATCCCTCAGTTTTCGCATACTTTCCCCCCATTGCATTTATTTCATTGAATCAGTTTTAACTCATTCAATGGCTGTTTTTGAAAACATCTGCCGTGAGCCAGGCACTATGCATGGCACTGTGTACACAGGCTCAGCGACAGTCACATAGTCTCTGCCTTCAGAGACTGAATGTTAGGCACTTGCCAGGCCATATAATCTCAGGTTCAAGGACACCCAATATCTAGTAAATGATCAGCTGAAACAATCTTGTAACAATTTTTCTGAAGTTCACTGTCCTCTAGATGTTTTAAAATCTACTCCTAGATGATCAAACCAGCAGAAAACTCACAAATGGACTATAACACACTGCTCCTTGGTAGAAGTGCTTTTACTGAATTGAGACTTGGAATTATGCCACTGACTTATATTAAGGATGCTAGAAGAAAATGCTCCATAAAATCCTTCATACTGTTCCCTGGAATGATTCTGTTACATTTATTAGCAATATACCAGGTGGCAAGCTCTTAAAGGGCAACTTTTATTTCCAGCGCGTCAAAGAATACCCAGAAAATGTTTACTGAGTGAATCAAAGTCATCACATAATATGGGTAAATGGGTGACTTTCGTGTATATGGTGGGAATGTGATAATCTTGTTTATTAAATTCTGCCTTGTTCTAGATATACAATCAGATCACTTAGAATTAAGTCCTAAAGGAAAAGCAAAATAATGCATAGACACAAAACAGAGACAGGAATCAGGGAAATACAAAAACAGGTATCACAAAGCCCTGAGCACTTATTACTTTGGTAAAACATTTATTTCTAAGCCTCTAGCAACCTCTTCAAGGAGAAAAACAGGTTAAGTTGCATTGTCCACAAGTATCTATTAGATAAAAACAAAACAAAGAAAAAAAAAACTAACTTCTTGAAAGAAACATGTTTCTCAGATGAAGACAAGCAAGAACTATGTCTTAAAGGGCCTTCTCCTGGCTAATTCTCAGTAGGAGAATAAGGAAGATGTGAGGATGCTAGGGACAGCAAAGTAAGGAGAAGTTGACGACTGCCTCTGCTAACATTCACATGAACATAGGGGACAACCCTGACTTTGAAGACTTACAAGATTTCATCATAGTTTTTAGCTTTTGCTCCCATCTGCAACTCCTACTCGTGTCCTTGTAAACAACCATATGTATTCTCAGTGTGTAAGGTTGCCTACTGTTCCCTAGTACCCATGACCATCTTCTTCCTTTTAATGGACTACTCCTCCCAATTTGTTTCCCAACAGGACTGCCTGGCTAGAGACTATGTTTCCAGCTTCCTTACAGGTTGATATAGCCTTATAACTGACCAAGTTCTTGCCACTGGAATAAACACAAGTATAAGTGACATATTCAATTTCCCTGTCATTTCCTTATTTCTTCTCTCTCTGCCTTCCCTCTATCTGGAAGATGCATGAGCGCTGCTGAGCCAGTTTTTTATTTTTCGTTCTTTTTTCAAAATAAGCAGACAAGACCAATACCCCCATGGAATGGCAGAACAACACGACAAAAGAAACCTGGGTTCCTGGAACAGAGCTGACTACCCACCTTGATCTATCTGCCTCTCTCTGGGTTGTTTCCAAAAAAGAATAGTAAACTCCTATATTATTTGAGACAATGTATTTTCAGTGTCCTTTATTCAACAGTTTAACCTGTATTCAGTGACCAACAGAATTATAAAAACTTACAAAGGTGGTACGTTTCCTTCAGAGACTGACAAACTGTAAAGAGGCCTGCGAGACTGTGAAATGTGAATGGAAGATATAACTCTAGCAGGGAAATATACAAGAGCTACAAAAGAAATGACTGGAAATGGTAAGGAAACCACCCTAGGGCTGAAAAGTATCCTAAAGGAAACTTCTGGGTCATGCCCAACATTTAAGCAGAAATAAATGATATTCAAAATAAATGAAAAATCTTGACATTAAGAAAAGATACATTACCTTTGTAATTTCATATAATTGGTTATAATGATTTTAAGAGCATATAAAATAATATGAAGTGATTTTTAACAACATATGTCATCTAGCAGAATCAAATCAGAACTGTTGAAAATTTATGTTGCTTTGTTGACTTACGTTTCATGGGTGCCAAAAAAGAAGATAGGGTACTTATTGGCTGGAGGCTTCACAGCTCCCTCTGGGAGTTCATCGATCTGTTAAAGACAAAATCAGGTTAAATAGCATAAACATGAACAAACATTGTCATGATAATTTATTGTTATTTTCAAAATAAAATTACTCTAATAAAAATTCCAGTCATTCTTCTTTTCCCTGAACCTTATAAAATGATTCTAGAGGTCATATTGACACATCATATGGAGAGTAACTCTGTCAACTGATGGTAACCATTATGGCAACACATAATCAGGAGCCAAAACTACTCACTTCCTTCAGTTCAACAGAATTACACTTGGGAATCTGTCCCTGTGAAGTAATTCAAGAGAATAACAAAGAAACAAAAAAGATGCACTTTGGGGGGATAGCAGCAAATTTTTACACATACACACACATACTCCCTAGAAACATAAGCATTACAAAATAGGAGAATTATGTAAAATTAACAAAATATTATGTAGTGGCTAAAAGGTATCTCTTGCCTGGACTACTACAAGTTTCTCCCCAGAAGCTGAAGTTGGAATTATGTTTTTAAAAAGCATATTCAATTGTGTCAAATCCTTTAACAGCTTCTCAGAGCTGTGCACATGAAACCTCTGGAACTTTTTAAAAGTAAAGATCATCAGCCTTCCCCAGATCCATCAATTCTTACATACAGCTGAGTTTGAGAACTTCTAACAGGATAGAGTCCAAACTCTTTAGAATGCTACATATAGACCCATTATTTCCTGGAATGTTTCAAGGAATGGTCCTTGACTTCTAAATCTCCAATCTGCAGCCCCCACCTTTCTTTTGAACTCCCAGGCTTGAAATTACAAATATCTTCAAACCATTTTTATTTACAGGTCCTACTGCTGCGGCTGCTGCTGCTGCTGCTAAGTCGCTTCAGTCATGTCCAACTCTGTGCGACCCCATAGACGGCAGCCCACCAGGCCCCCCTGTCCCTGGGATTCTCCAGGCAACAACATTGGAGTGGATTGCCATTTCCTTCTCCAATGCATGAAAGGGAAAGTGAAAGTGAAGTCACTCAGTTGTGTCCAACTGGTAGCGATCCCATGGACTACAGCCTACCAGGCACCTCCGTCCATGGGATTTTCCAGGCGAGAGTACTGGCGTGGGTTGCCATTGCCTTCTCCATATGGGTCCTGCAAGCAGCTTAAAACAAAGACAAGGCTATGAGTAGGAGAAGAGACATACTTGTAGTTTATCGAGCAAGGTAAAGGGTCTGGTATCCAGTGTCTTGAAGAAATCTAAGGCCTTCTTAACTAACATATGGCAACAGCTTGAAGGTTACTACACATCACAAATTCCTCTCTGAACTGAATGAACCATGTGTCACAGAACAGATGTTCTGGCATACTGAGAGAAGACGGACTTTGAGTCTAGAAACTTGTAATTAAGTCTGGCTTCTGACTTAAACTGTGATATAGAAAACATCACTTAATATTAGACTTTCACATCTGCAAAATGAGATGGTTGTACTAGGTAACCTCTAGGCTTCTTCAAGTCCTGAAATCCCATGCCTTGTCTAGAACTGAACTAATTTTCTCTGAATTTGTTTTGTTTCCTCTCTTAAGGATTGGCACACTCAGTTACCAAGAAAGAAACCTTAATCTTTTTCATTCTTTCCTCAAGCACTATGTTCAGTTTTTCACCAACTTCTCCAATTTGGCTTCTGAAATGTCTCCAAACTGAATACCATTCCCATTACTAAATTTAGTTCCCTAAAAAAGTTTTCATGGTCTTTTGACAAGGCCATAGCAGACTTTCAAATTATCTCCTTGTCTCTAGGCTTGTCCTGTTACCTACTTAGTGTTGGTCACTAAGTTGTGTCCGACTCTTTGTGACCCCATGGACTGTAGCCCACCAGGCTCCTCTGTCTATAGAGTTCTCCAGGGAAGAATACTGGAGTGGGTTGCCATTCCCTTCTCCAGGAGATTTTCCTGACCTAGGGATTGAATCTGGATCTCCTGTGTTATCAGCAGATTCTTTACCATCTGAGTCACTGAAGAAGCCCACTTACTATACAACGTCTGTGTAAACCTTGTATATGTTACATTCAATACACTACCCTATAAGAACAATTTAAAATGAATAATTTCATTGTGACTAAAACTCAATATATTTTCAGTTTTTTATACACACACACACACACACACATATATTATTGTGGTAAAAAAGACCTAATATAAAAATTTCCATATTACCCATTTTTAAACTTATAGTTCAGTAACGTTAAGAATATTCATACTGCTTTGATACAGATCTCCAGAAAGTGAACATATTTTAAATGAACAAAAAATAGAAATTAATATGGAAATGCATATGTTTATGTATGTGGGAGGCACTGAATTGCTAGCTGACAAAACACTATCACATCAGGTTTTTTTTTTCACTCCTGTGAGAAAAGTGAAAGTGAATCTTTTTAAAAAAATCTTTTAAAACTTTTCTTTCACATAAGACATTAACTTGTGATTGAACTCTTCCTCTGCTGTAATGTTATGTAACTAACATCTACTGTAGAAGCTACAAACTGATGGCTCTTAGGCCCATGTCCAGCCTGAAGAAATGTTTTGTTTGGCTCATACAGTGTTTTAAAAATACTGAATTAGTTGTCAACACTTTAATACTGGAAGATTCATTATTAAAATCCAGATTAATAGCTACTGTGGAAAAAATACTGAAAATAGGGCTGAGCAACACTAAGCCTGATTCCCACAAGGCAACAATCAGCTGAAGATGATCAACAGCTGCCTGCAGACAAGGTCTATTCTTTCAGCTATAACCTGCCTACCTTTCTCCAGGTGATGCTGTAGATGTCTGCTTCCCTTACTTACACGACTGGCTTGGCCTCTTTGAATATTTGAGTTTGTGCCTCCTGTGATAAACAGTGTCAAGACAGTGGCTTTACCATCACTCTGGTTCCCTCAAAAAGGTGTTAAATGTTGACATGCACTCACTGTATTTTATTGAGAGTCTTGTTCTGAAAATTATGCTTTGATAGTTTTGGAATTATACCGAGCTGTTCAAGCGGATATACCTTCTTGATCCAATTAAAGAGTGCACCTCCAAGGCACCAGTTTTTGTGTTTGTTTTGGCTTCTAGAGTGAATACTCAGAGGCAACAGAACTTTATCTCCAGTTGTTGTTGTTGTTCAGTTACTAAGTTGTGTCTGACTCTTTGCAACCCCACAGACATAGCACGCCAGGCTTCCTTGTCCTTCACCATCTCCTGGAGTTTACTCAAACTCATGTCCATTGAGTCAGTGATGCCATCCAACCATCTCGTCCTCTGTCGCCCCCTTCTCCTCCTGCCCTCAATCTTACCCAGCATCAGGGTTTTTCTCAATGAGTTGGCTCTTCACATTAGGTGGCCAAAGTACTGAACCTTCTGTTTTTCTACTGTTTCTGCTTTTCTGAATTTTATTTTCACTTTTATTTCTGGTTCTTGGCTATGTTTGGTTCTGATTCTGGTTTGCACACAGCCAGTGTGTTACTCCCCATAATAGGAGGATGGGGATCTAGTTTCTTTTGGGTACGACAAGGCAAATAATCTGGTACAACAGTCTTCTGATTGTAGAAGAATAAGTCCTGCTTTTACTGGAAAGAAGAAAAGCCCTTTGAGATCCAGATCAGTTAGCGTATGAATTTAGCGCGTCCTTTAACCTGCAGCTGAAGCTGTAGACCTGAAGCTGAGGCCTCTGTGTGTGTCTATAAGCGAAAGAGTCTTGACCCTTCTTTGCATGAGTTTGAAAGATTGTCCTTTTTCTAGGAAGGGTATTAACAAATTAAGATATAAATTTCTTAAAACGAAAGAGTTCTGTTTTTATTGAGTTATAGATACTAATAAGATTACAAAAATCTAATATAAAGGAACATAACAATCCTCAAGAAGTTAAAAAAGTGAATGTAGAGTACTTCTTGTTATTTTCTTTGTTTGTCTGCTCTGCTTACTGCAGAGACACTTCGGGGAGGTCAGGCAGAAGCTGACTCTGTCCCTCGGGCCCGAGGAAGTGGGGCCTGGAGGGAGGGGGCCTCATGTTTCCTAGGAAACTTGTTCTTGGAGTCTCATCCCTGGGCACTCGCCATCAACACCACATGGGGACTCATGAGAAATGTGACTTCTCAGTCCACAACCCAGGCCAACTGACAGACACCTTGCGGGTTAGGCCCAAGAATCAGTGTTTTAAGAACCTCCAGCTACACACACTGGGGTGCATGCATTCTTTCAGACTACATTTTTCTCTGGAATATATGCCCAAGAGTGGGATTGCAGGGTCACATGGCAGCTCTATGTTTAGATCTTTAAGGAACCTTCATACTGTTCTCCAGAGCGGCGGCACCAAATCATATTCCCACCAGAAGTGTAGGGCAGCTCCCCAGCTGTTTCTGATGTTAATGATAAGACATTCCACCCTCCTGCTGGGGGTCCTCCAGATAAGCCACCTTTGCTTCCTATGATTAACTAAGTCTGCTTAAATCTACAGCATTTTTGCACTGAGACTGCAAAATTGCATCAGTGCACATTTATTTGCCTAATACTCTTAAAAAATGTATAAAATGTACATATAATTCTCAATCTTTTAAAGGAGTGCTACACTATATTAAATGTGGTGGCCTTTTAAGGGAAAAAACCCTTCTCACAGGAATATTTTTATACATGAATCCAATTTAAGTAATCAAAGTGAATCTTTGAACAAATCAGACTGATTTACAATTCTGGTTTAAAAACAACTATTTGTCTTTATCTGGACTTAATCATGGTAGAGTGTAACATAGGTGAATGAAAAAATAATAAAATTGGGGTTTCTCCTGAAGATACTAATTTACTAGTATCTTCCATATACTAGTATTACTTCCATATAATGTTTAGGATTAAGGAAATGTAAATTTAAATTATGATTCTGACAAACTCTCCTGTATCATCAGTAATTATATTCTGTGGGATATTAAGGTCAAACACAGTTTCTTTAAGACCTTGGACTAATAATTAAATTCATTAAAGGATAATCTCTGCATCTTTGAATAATTCCCAAGATAGAATGCTGAAACGACTGGTCAGCAAGTGTGTGTGCTGCATGCTCAGTTGCTCAGTCACGTCCGACTCTTTGTGACCCCGTGGGCTGTGGCACACCAGGCTTCTCTGTCCATGGGATTCTCCAATCAAGAATACTGGAGTGGGTTGCCATGCCCTCCTTCACGGGATCTTCCCAACCCAGGGATCGAACCCATACCTCTTATGTCTCCTGAATTGGCAGGCAGGTTCTAGTGCCACGTGGGAAGCCTTCAGCAAGTGTGCTGCTGCTGCTAAGTCACTTCAGTTGTGTCCGACTCTGTGCGATCCCATGGACTGCAGCCTACCAGGCTCCTCTGTCCATGGGATTCGCCAGGCAAGAGCACTGGAGTGGGTTGCCACTGCTTTCTCCCCAGCCAAGTGTAGTTTTAACAAATATATGACTTTTAACTTTTAAATGTACTGGAAAGGATATATGTATTATGTGTATCCATGAGCTTTTCTGGTTTGTTAAAACACTTATATGTGACGATTTCTCAACTTCTCTGTGAAATAG
This sequence comes from Muntiacus reevesi, assembly GCF_963930625.1. Taxonomy (NCBI): domain Eukaryota; kingdom Metazoa; phylum Chordata; class Mammalia; order Artiodactyla; family Cervidae; genus Muntiacus; species Muntiacus reevesi. The sequence continues at coordinate 23,216,538 of NC_089263.1, read as the reverse complement.
GAGTTAGTTACTTTGGTTAAATAATAATTTAATATGGAGATTGAGACTATACTAAGAGCAATAGTGACAAGAAGTACAACCATGTATGCAAAGGTAACAAATGGCACATGCTCTTGTTTATTAATGGGAAAAGGTTAGTCCTGTACTTGAAGTTAAGTATCTCGGTTGTACCATAGTGTAAAAGAGGACAAATCTGGATACTGAAAGCTGTAGATTTGTAGGAAGGGAAATTTATTTGCCCTGGACAACAATAACTGCAAATAATAGTCTAAAAATATGCAATGAAATGTTAAAATTTTGCCAGAGCTGGCTCAGTTTTGATGGATTTACTTGTAATATTAAAAAGTGAAAGCTTGTAAATCCATTAATGTCAAATACTTATTAATACAAAACCAGAATTTGGTTTTCTCTGTTAAAATAACAAACTGGTCTTGGAATACTCTATCTGTTCATAACAAAATATGGCAAAAGGTTATTCCCTACCTCCTGAATACTCTGCATAGACAGTCATATCTCACTAGAGTAACTTCCTGGACTTTGTGCGCTCTCCTACCCTTAAATTTTGCTTTAAAGAAAAAAAAACAACAGAACTTCCTTGCTAAAGAGTTAAAGTTCTTTAAAAAAAAGGGGGAGGGGGTGGTCATCATCTTCTATGCTAATTTATTTAAAACATTATATTGTTATTTTGACTAAGTTATTATTTGTTACCCTCAGATATCTAAGCTCCAATCTTAAGCTATGAAGTCTGATAATTCTGGTGACTCTGCTCAATGGGAAACAAATAGTACTCACTGGGAAACAAATAATTTGGTTCAGACTGTGGTATAAGACAGCAAGCTCAATATTATGTGCTGCCTCAACATTCTGTAACACTGGGATGGTTCTGAATGGCCTACCCACAAGTTCTCTTCCTCATTCTGCTCCGTGGACAAGGTCCCCTGGTCAAAAAATCCTCATCAGAGGGACTAAGCACAGTCTCTCTCTATCCCTAAGTAGCAGGTTTTGGTTCCCTTCTAGCCTCTGAATTATTCAAACAAGACAATCACACCCTCCTGTGGGAACTCTACTCTCTTGATACTACAAAACCTACCTCCCATCGCCCCAGCTGTTCACTGCTTCTGAGGGCAACCTCTAGGTTGCCTTGTGTGGCATGCAGTGTCTTCCTCCTCTGGGAGTGAGTTTATGAAATTAATAAATAGTTGGCTATCTTATCTGTCCAGTGTTTTGTGTTGAGCCATTACCAAAAACATATGTGGGGAGCTGTCTCTCATCAATAGATTGAATAGGAAGTGATCAAAATACAAACAGGCACCAACATCAGGGGAACCTCATCAGAATGCTGGAGTAAGAGGTGCCACACAGTGGTCCCTTAGAGGTTTCAGGTACTACAGGAGTCCAGACGGTAGTTGGGGGTGGGGTTGAATGGAGGATGAGAAGTCCTGAGGTCCAGAGGGCTAGGCAAAGATACCAAGGTCCTTCCCTTGGCAGTGTCTCTTCTCTTAGAAAAGCTCATGGTCCATTCATGCCCTTACTTTGTTCAAATGTCTACTCACATAGCATTGCATCAGAAGATTTTTCCCTTACAACCCAACTTAAAATAGCACCTCTTACCCTGTCATTCTCTATTCTTTTATTCTGCTTTATTTTTATTATAAGAATTCCCCTGACAGTGAGTATCTGTTGTGTCTTCACGTTAGAATATAATCTCTGTGAGAGGGAACCTTGGTTTTGTTCATCACAATAGCTCTACTGCCTAAAGCAGCACCTGATGCCAGGTGGGAGCATAATAAATATTACTCGAGGACCAAGGTTTCCTTACTCACTCAGGATCTGAGGAAGCCCTACCTACACTTGCACACAGAGACAATCAGTAACCCTGGCTGTGAAGGAGAACTGTACATCACAGAACACATTCAATAACATTACTAAGAAAAACTATTATGAGGTTATAGTATAAAGGAATCTCTATGCTTAAGAAAAGAAAACAAGGACAAACAACTTGTCTCTTTGAATATATCAATAAGGATTGTGGGGGCCAGCTGACTAAGAATGTGGAGAAATAAAAAGAAAGTTTATGAAGTGAGGTTAAATTACAGAGGGGAAAAAAGCTTGTGATCTTATTATAAAATGGTTTCAGGTAAAGAGAAGTCTATAAACAAGTCAACAAATTCACTGTAGGGGAAGAAAGCACAGTATGGAAAAAGGAAATGTGTACAAGAGGACAGGAAAAGAATTTTAAAAATTTGAGTATATTTGAATTAACAAACAGGTAATTAGATCATCTTAATATCTGAAAATAATATTTTCTTTCTTTTTTTTTTTTTTTGAAAATAATACTTTCTTAGAAGGACCCCAAGCATAATAAGGAAATAATTTGCAATAAAACAGTTCAAAAAATCTGTTGAAAACCAGTTCCTAATTATCTTCAAGAATATAAAACCATCACTTGTTAGTTGACAGAGTGATCTCACACTAAAACAATTTGCTTTTCACGCCATAAAACTTTGAAAAACCTTGCCATTTTAATCTTTAAAAAATTTCAAGTAATTTTGAGAGGTCACAATATACTTAGAACGCAGTGCTTTTACTGTAGGCTTTATGTAGGGGGCAGGCCAGATGAGCTACTGAGGTGCCGTGTTAGTACGTGACATTGCCGATTCTGAAGGAGCATACGTGGGGCATTAATACATCTCACCGCGCACCTGCAGGGAGCCAGCGGGACAACTGGAACAACTCAGGCTGAATAAGGAGTGAGGGATGTAGCTTATGATCTTCATATAAGACCCTTATTTATAGCGCCAGATCCTTTTTAAAAAAATTATAGCAATCACGTTTTAAATGAAATGTCTGGCCCATTATCCCAACTTATCCTCAGTTTTTTTTTTAAACTTTATGTTTAACTTTATTGAGGAACTGTCAAACTTGTAAATCAGCTGCTTCACCTTACATTCCCATTAGTAATGTATAAAGGTCTGATTTCTCCACCATTTCATCAATAGTTAGTCCTCTTTCTTATTATAACCAACCTAGTGGGTTAAAAATGGTATTTCAGTGTAGTAGTTTTGATTTGCATTATTTATGTTTTCCTGATGTCTAATAATTTTGAAAATGCCTTCCTCTGATTACTGGCCATTTCTACATCTTTGAAGAAATATCTATTCAAATGCTTCATCCATTTTTGACTGGGTTATTTGACTTTTAATAGTTAAGTTATAAAATTTCTTTATATGTTCTGAATACTAGATCCTTATCAGATATATGAACAGTACAATAAATGTTATTACACTGCATTTTTGTTAAGTGATTTAATATATTTAATATTATTGAATTACTATTTATCATAACAATTAATTGGGATTCTCTGGTACCTCAGATGATAAAAAATCTGTCTGCAATTCAGGAGACTCAAGTTCGATCTCTGGGTCAGGAATTGGTAATCATTGCTTAATAATATGGTATTAAATATAGATTAATATTAGAAAAAAATAAGCTAAAAGGCAAAAAACTGTTGTTAAGAGTTAAAGAAGGGCATTTTAATGAAAAAAAAGGTGTCGCTAAACCTCCAGTTATCCTTTGGTTACTTTTTGCCTGGTATGTATTTTTCCAATCTCTTACTTGAATCTAAAGTATGGCTCTTGCAAATACTGTGTATTTGGATCACATAAAAATATTCTGTCAAATTAGCCTTTTTTTCCCCATTTATTTTTATTAGTTGGAGGCTAATTACTTTACAATATTGTAGTGGTTTTTGTCATACATTGACATGAAATCAGCCATGGATTTACATGTATTCCCCATCCCGATCCCCCCTCCTACCTTCCTCTCTACCCGATCCCTCTGGGTCTTCCCAGTGCACCAGGCACGAGCACTTGTCTCATGCACCCAACCTGGGCTGGTGGTCTGTTTCACCATAGATAACATATATGTTTCGATGCTGTTCTCTCGAAACGTACCACCCTCGCCTTCTCCCACAGAGTCCAAAAGTCTGTTCTGTACATCTGTGTCTCTTTTTCTGTTTTGCATATAGGGTTATCATTACCATCTTTCTAAATTCCATATATATGTGTTAGTATACTGTACTGGTCTTTATCTTGCTGGCTTACTTCACTCTGTATAATGGGCTCCAGTTTCATCCATCTCATTAGAACTGATTCAAATGTATTCTTTTTAATGGCTGAGTAATATTCCATGATGTATATGTACCACAGCTTCCTTATCCATTCATCTGCTGATGGGCATCTATGTTGCTTCCATGTCCTGGCTATTATAAACAGGGCTGCGATGAACACTGGGGTGCACGTGTCTCTTTCAGATCTGGTTTCCTCGGTGTGTATGCCCAGAAGTGGGATTGCTGGGTCATATGGCAGTTCTATTTCCAGATTTTTAAGAAATCGCCACACTGTTCTCCATAGCGGCTGTACTAGTTTGCATTCCCACCAACAGTGTAAGAGGGTTCCCTTTTCTCCACACCCTCTCCAGCATTTATTGCTTGTAGACTTTTGGATAGCAGCCATCCTGACTGGCGTGTATGGTACCTCATTGTGGTTTTGATTTGCATTTCTCTGATAATGAGTGCTGTTGAGCATCTTTTCATGTGTTTGCTAGCCATCTTTATGTCTTCTTTGGAGAAATGTCTGTTTAGTTCTTTGGCCCATTTTTTGATTGGGTCATTTATTTTTCTGGAATTGAGCTGCAGGAGTTGTTTGTATATTTTTGAGATTAATCCTTTGTCTGTTGCTTTGTTTGCTATTATTTTCTCCCAATCTAAAGGCTGTCTTTTCACCTTGCTTATAGTTTCCTTTGTTGTGCAAAAGCTTTTAAGTTTTGTTAGGTCCCATTTGTTTATTTTTGCTTTTATTTCCAATATTCTGGGAGGTGGGTCATAGAGGATCCTGCTGTGATTTATGTCGGAGAGTGTTACCTATCTTCTCCTCTAGGAGTTTTATAGTTTCTGGTCTTACATTTAGATCTTTAATCCATTTTGAGTTTATTTTTTGTGTATGGTGTTAGAAAGTGTTCTAGTTTCATTCTTTTGCAAGTGGCTGACCAGTTTTCCCAGCACCACTTGTTAAAGAGGTTGTCTTTTTTCCATTGTATATCCTTGCCTCCTTTGTCGAAGATAAGGTGTCCACAGGTTCGTGGACTTATCTCTGGGCTTTCTACTCTGTTCCATTGATCTATATTTCTGACTTTGTGCCAGTACCATACTGTCTTGATGACTGTGGCTTTGTAGTATAGTCTGAAGTCAGGCAGGTTGATTCCTCCAGTTCCATTCTTCTTTCTCAAGATTACTTTGGCTATTCGAGGTTTTTTGTATTTCCATACAAATTGTGAAATTATTTGTTCTAGTTCTGTGAAAAATACCATTGGTAGCTTGATAGGGATTGCATTGAATCTATAGATTGCTTTGTTACCCTCAGTTATTTAAGCAATTGTCCACATAGGTTCAATTTTGAAGAGGTATAAAATACACTTTTAGGGTTTACTTTCACTTTTATTGGAATAAAATTAATATATAGTGAAATACACTGATCTTAAATGTAAATCTAATGAGATTCTGATACATGCGTATGCCCATATGCTGCTGCTGCTGCTAAGTCACTTCAGTCGTGTCCGACTCTGTGCGACCCCAGAGACAGCAGCCCACCAGGTTCCCCCATCCCTGGGATTCTCCAGGCAAGAACACTGGAGTGGGTTGCCATTTCCTTCTCCCATGCATGAAAGTGAAAAGTGAAAGTGAAGTCGCTCAGTCATGTCTGACTCTTAGCAACCCCATGGACTATAGCCTACCAGGCTCCTCCGTCCATGGGATTTTTCAGGCAAGAGCACTGGAGTGAGGTGCCATTGCCTTCTCCACGTATGCCCATATAAGCAGCCCCTAATCAAGTATGGAACATTTAAGTTGTCTCAGAACATTTTCTCAGATTCTCTTGGTTACTTTCTGTCTACCAAGGCAACTATTTTCCTGATTTCTGTCATCATAGACGAATTTCGCCTGTTTCTGAACTTAGAAGTTTTAAAAAAACAATAGCAAGAAGTCTTTGGTCATTGGCTTCTTTTGCTCAATGTCTTTTTGAGATGAATTCATATTATATTAGTAATATCATTCCTACATCATTCTTTTATAATGCCAAGTAGTATTCTACAGCATCTGTTCTCCACTGTAATGATGGACATTTGTACTGTTTCCAGTTCAGACTACTGTGAGTGAAACTGCTATAATTATTCTTGTGAATTTTTTGGGAGGGTAATATATGCTTTTCATTTTTTGGATCCTAGGAGAAGGATTATTGGGCGATAGTATAGGTGTATGTTGAAGAACCTAAGAAACTTCCACACTGTTTCCCAAAGTGGTTATATTATTTTATAACCCCTTGAACAATACATGAGTTCCAGCTGCTCTGCACCCTAACCCACATTTGGTGTGGCCAGTCTTTTTAATTTTAGTCATTCTAATATATATGAAGTGGCATCTATTGTGGATATCTTTTAACACATCAAATGGTCACAGTGCTTTACACTTTTACCCAAGAGAAATGAAAGTGATATACAAGTTCACACAAAGATTTGTATAAGGATCTATAAGGCAGCTTTACTCAGAATGGTAAAAATCTAGAATAGTGCAGATATCCATCAACAGGAGAATGGTTAAACAAACTGTGGTATATTCTTACAAGCGAATACTATTCTGTAATAAAAAGTACTAATCACACAATAACATGGATGAATCTCAAAAACATTATGGTAAATGACAGAAATGTACATAAAAGAATAATACTGAAATACAGCATAAATAGATTACTACATGATTCCATTTACATGAATTTTCAGGAAAGAAAGAGCTAGTTTATGATAAAAAAAAAAAACAAAAACTCTGAACAGTGATTACCCCTGGGGGAAGGTGGGAATGGTGTGACTGATGGAAATTGGCCTAAGAGAATTTTCTGGGGGGATGGTGTATTTCATATCTTGATAGGGGTTTGGGTTTTAATGTGTATAAATTTGTCATAATGCATCAAATGGAACATTTAAGATTTATGCATTTCACTGTAAGTGACTTTTTACCTCAAAAATGTAAATAAACATTAAATCCTAGTTAATTACATGCATGCTAAAGTGTTTAGGAATAAAACATAATAATGTGCACAAATTAATTTAAAATATATAAAAGTAAGATAAATGGGTGAGGGATGGATAGAAATGTTTTAAAATTAAATAAAATGTTATAAAATAAAATGTTAAATGTAGATTCCAGGTGGCAGGGGTATGATGCTCACTTTTTATATCAACTTTATATTTCAAAAATTTCATAATAATATTTTGGTAAAAAGAGGAGGAGAGAGGATTAGAAAGGTATAACAAGTTGGTTAAAACCTTGTTTTCAAAATATGATCACCTAATATTGTTTGGACAATAATCAATATGAGACAGGAAACTGCTGTACTTTCATATATGCCAAGGGTTTTAAAACTGTGTACATACTTTAGCTAAAAACAATTGAATTTAAAGAAGAAATTTTAATCAAATAATGCCATTTGCAGCTACATGAATGGACCTAGAGATTATCATACTAAGTGAAATAAGTCAGGCAGAGGAAGATTATCACATGGTATCTCTGATATGTGGAATCTATAAAACAAAGATAATCTGAGCTTTTTTGAAAAATTTACAAAACAGAAACAGACTACAGAGATTGAAAACAAATTTATGGTTACCAAAGGGAGAAAGGTAGGGGAGAGATAGATTAGAATCAGGGACTAACAGATACGCACTACTATATGGAAAATGGATAAATAACAAGGATCTCTGGTATAGCACAGGGAATGATAGTATCCCGTAACCACCTATAATGGAAAAGAATTTGGGAAAGTAAATATATCCGAATCATTTTGCTGTACACCTGAAATTAACACAATATCAACTATAATCAACTATATTCCAATTAAACTATTTTTAATAGTTTTAAAAACCACCAAATTGTCAATTAGATTGCACTTCCACCAGTAATGTGTCTCTATATCTCTGCATCTTTACTAATAACAGAGAAGATCTATTTATCTTATCTAATCTGCTGTGTGAAATATGGGGTTTTAATTTGCACTTTCTTAATTACAGATGATGCTCAGTATCCTTTCATACGCTAAAAGTTATTTGTATTATATTTCTATGAACTGATTATTCATACCCACTTTTCTACTGGGTTGTTGTCTACTTTTGTTATTGATTAGTAAAAGCTCATTTTGTCTATCTATGTCAGTCCTTTTCCTACCATTTGTTATATGTATTTTAGCCATTTATCATATGTCTTGATTTCATCTGCACCATTTTTTTGCTAGCAGAAATTCTTAATTTTTATATAGTAAAAACTATTAATCATTTCCTTTGTGGCTCATGGGTTTGTATTATGCTTAAAAGGTCTTTGCTATTCCAAGATTACCCAAAAATTCTCCCATATTTCTTTTGTGACTTCACTCATTGCAAAAGGATTCCATGAATTATTTTTGTAAGCTAGAAATGTGCCTAACAATGAGTGTAGGGAAGTGAGCACCCACCCCACATAAACAATTACTAGGACTATAAACTGCTACAAACATTTAAGAAGCTGGTATGATTGCATATGTTATAAAATGAAAACATACATACCACATGGCCTAACAATTTCACTTTTAGGAACCAATCTATCCTACAGAAATAAGAACATGAGTGAGTATACAAAGATAAACAAGCCAACATGTTCACTGAGGTTCTCCTGCCAAAGAAGAAACAACTAGCAGGCCATCAATCAGTGTAGGAATGGTTAAGTCAGTTATGGTGCAGTCAAGCTCTGGCACATCCATAGCCAAGATCATATACGTTGACTTGGAAAGCTAGCACGATGCAGAATAAAAATGGTAACTACATAAAACCATGCATGCATGTGAATGTGTATACAAGTGGAGTAAAACATGAGGAAGGGTGCATACCAAACTATCAGTACTAGTTACCTCAATGGAATAGGTATGGTAGTGCTATAAAACTATATTTCTTCTCTAATTAGAAATAAACAAAAATATTATTTTGTAAGAGTAATTCAATAAAAATATTGATGCTCAGCGCATGCACGATCAAGTCTGATTAAAAAAAAATAATTGCAGAATGGAATTTCTATTAGGTAAAGAGCAAATGGACAATTAAACTGCCAGACTCTGCTGTCTATGTCTGCTGAGGATGACTTTTTCTTTAAATAGTCAGCCTCTCTGGACCAATGAGAATCTTGTGTGTGTGTTCAGTTGTGTCAGACTGTTTGTGACCCCATGAACTGTAGCCCACCAGGTTCCTCTGTCCATAGGATTTCCCAGGCAAGAATACTGGGGTGGGTTGTCATTTCCTTCTCCAAGGGATCTTCCTGACCCAGGGATTAAACCCAAGTCTTTGTTGTCTCCTGCATTGGCAGGTGGGTTCTTTACCACTAGCACTGCCTGGGAAGCCCCAATGAGAACTTCATCTGATTAGATACAGAGGCACCTTTTCCCACTGCAAGGGGGGTCTGGAATGAGTCTCCAGTTTTAAACCTGGTCTGAATTTCAAAGGATACTATAACTGCAGAATTTCAGCCTTGCCTTTCCCATTCCCCTAGAAGACAGTCTTAGCTGGTCTTCCTCTAAGTCACCTTAATTATAAGGAAAATTTCATACAGAACATTTTAATGGGGAGAGAATTCCCTGTTTTACTCATATCCTCCAAACCCTGTCTTCTCCACCAAAAAAATTAAAAGAAAATCATTTAAAACTAAATTCATATTACCAATGAATCCAATTCACAGTATCTGTACAATTTGGGTACATCTTTTATTTCTGATGTCAATTCACTGAGGTTTATGTTGTCAACAAAAAATGATATATAATATCTGCTTTTCTTCCTTAAAATATATTTTATATGATACAAATCACTGCCATTTCTTGTTTTATTCAAATACGATATCTTCTCAATTTGGGGCTAATTTTTGTCTTCTACTATTTTGTGTTAGATTGGTCTCTTATAAACACTGCATGACTTTATTGATATAAATGGAGACTATTTGTATTTGTAATATATATAATGTCTGGCTTTTTATGCTTGTTTTTTCTCTTCAAGTTTACTTTTATTACATGAATTATAACTCAAATATCTCATTTTTAATTTAAAAAGTACTTCCTATATTTCAAGAACACTATTAAAATAATATTTAACCAATAATATTAAGATGATATTTATCTATTTTAACTTGAAAAATAAAAAAGAAGATATTTAGTGTTCTCTTGTCTCTTCTTCCCTTTCCCAATCTTTATTAATCTTCCCTCCATCTTTTCTCTATTATGTTTTACTGTCTGGTCTACTAAATTAGCTACTAATTACTTTTCTTGTTATAGTGACTATAACCGTCCAAGGCAGACACCTTCAAGGAAGGAGTAGGAGGAAGGCAAATCACATATCAAATAGAATATGCACTACCTTAGCGTCAGTTTCAGTTGAAGATGCAAGACATAGATAATACATGCCAAATAAGGTGAGTAACCACCATGCCAGACTCACAAAGAATGTGGGCAAAGAACCTTGTAAACTTTAGGTTCAGCACTATATGAAAACAAAACAAAACAAAGAAAGGCTGGAGAAGTCAAGAGAAGAGGTGGAAATTAGGAGAGGATTTTTGGAAAAAGCTTTTTTACCCCAAGTGCCTTGACCTTGGGAAAAAAGTTTCAACAACACCAATTGGAGATCTTAAGATAAATCTTCTAGAGCTTGGGTGTCACAGGAGACTGTTTGAGAAAGCCTGAGGTAGACTACAGAACCTCCTGACGAGCCCCTCTGATGGCAGAATGAAATGGTAGATGACTGCACTGAGACTGGTGTGCGCTCCAAGAGTTCCTTGTGGTAAGAATGCGGTCTTCCATGGACCGTTAGGTAGAGACAGTATGAGAGATGTCTTAAATCCTATCCAAGAGGGCCATCTGGAGGTGACGGAATCACAGCAGGAAGAAGGTGGAAATGCACTGTGACAAGCCCAGGGCGTAGGGACTGGACTAAGTGACTGTTCACAGGAGATATTAATACATTTGCCTGTATCAAGAGAAGTGAAGATGAGATAATCCCAGGATTGCTGGTGGTAGGCTGCTTCTAAATCAGTTCCTAGTAATCCCCATTTCCTGGTATTCATGGCCTTGTATAATCCCCTCTTTTTGAGTGTGGGCTAGATCTAGTTACTTAGTTCCAATGAACGGAATATGGCACAAGAGATGGGATGTCATTTCCAAGGCCATGTTACAAAAGTCAATCACTTCCAGCTTGCTGACTCTTGCCCTCTTGGTGGCTTGCCCTGAGGAAGCTGGCTACTGTATCTTGAGTTGCTCTCTGGAGAAACCCATGTGGCAAAGAATCCAGGGATGGCTCTGGCCAACAGCTCATGAAGAAATAAGGCCAATAACTCACAAGCAACTGAAGCCTGCCAACAACTACTGGAATGAGCTTGGAAGCAAATCCACTCCCTAGACAAGCCTAATGACTGTAATAGATACAGAGGCAGAGGGTTCAGGTAACTCACGCCTAGATTCCTGATCCACAGAAACTTTAATGTCCACTGTTTTAAACCAGTAAGTTTTGGACTAATTTGTTATGTAGCCAAAGGTAAAACAGAATATCTCTGAAGAAAGCACAAAAGAATTCATGAGCAAAAAGAATCAGCTCTAAACTGTTGCCCAGGCCAGAAAGCACCAACACCAGCTCACAATTAGTATGAACTGTCCTATCACCTTCTACCCCATTTCAATCCTAGAGGGCTGGAGAATGTTGGATAAGCAGTCAATATACTAGGTAAGGTCAACAAAATTAGTTGACCCCACCTCTTACTAGAGTACACCAACCTTTAGGAGGCACAAACTTCTTTGGAAGGAAGAAAATTTAACTTTAAATAAAGTTTGAAGTTTCAAATAATTATACAGAATTGACCACATTAATTCTTGAATTTAGTGTGCTTCTGTACTAGGACTGCTTTGAGGACTTCTCGTTAGCAGAGGGTGATCATCCAAAGGGACAGGAGCAATGTGAGCATCACAGAATGGGTTTGGACACAGAGTAGACGCAAAATAGTTTCAAGAAAGCGACATGAGGAACAAAAGAAGAGTAGCTGAATCATAGGGAGAAACAACAAAAGTGGGGGCAGGTCAAGATGAGTAATAAACCTAGAGAAATGGTATAGATGATCTTACCTGCATAGCAAAAAGAGACACAGACACAGAGAACAAGCACGGACCAAGAGGGAAAGGGGGGAAGTGAGATGAATCAGGAGAGCGGGACTGACATATACATTACTGTGTATATGACCGGTAACTAATGAGAACCTCCTGTACAGCACAGGGGGCTCTACTGGTGCTCTGAGGGGGCCTAAACGGGGAGGAAATTCAGAAAGCCGATGCATGCACGTATGTAGCTGCTTCACCTTGCCGTACAGCACAAACGGACACAGCAGTGTCAAGCAATTATACTCCAATAAAAATAAAACAATATGTTTTAAAAAGAGGAAAAAAAGATGAGAACTAAGTAATGCATGAAGACAAGACAAAAGAAAACCAGCCAGGCCAGAATCCAACATTTTGTAAATGACAGTTTCCAAACCCACACGTCTCCACAGTGCTCTGAGAAGTTTGCATTACTAATCAGAGTCATGATATCTGCTTCAATTTCATTTTAAAAATCAACAGATTTAATCATTTAAATACTTTCTGTCTACAATTGAACAATATGCGAGTCCCTTCATATCTACTGAGTGAGTATGTGTAGCAACAGTAGACAAGAGTGTTCATGATTCAAACATTCAGTTAGGTTTACCCCTCAACTGAACACTGCTAGTTGCTTCTGGATTTGATCACTGATCTGTTCTAATTTTTGTTTTTAGTATCACATTATTTAGTTTATACCCCAAAAATGGTTGGTTAAGACAGCACAAGAAATATGGTTGTTGAAACAGAATTTAGTGAAGAGCACAAAGTGATAATAATCTTATGTTTATTTCAAAATTATCTTTATTCTATCTGCAAACTGAATTTATCTGATCAATATCAAGCTTCTCCATCTGAACCAGTATTGAAGAGGGAAAACAAATGATGGAAAGTACATCCTAGTTTAGCATTAAAAAAAAAAAAATTACATTTTAGATGATCATTTTGGTGACTATCTTTTCATGTCTTCTATATACATGTACATGTATTTTGGGCTCCCCTGGTGGCTCAGATGGTAAAGAATCTGCCTGCAACACAGGGGAGACCCAGGATGGGTCCCTGGGTCGGGAAGACCCCGTGGAGAAGGGAATGGCTACCCACTCCAGTATTCTTGACTGGAAAATCCCATGGACAGAGGGGCCTGGGGGGCTACCGTCCATGTGTTCGCAAATAGTTGGACATGACTGAGTGACTAATGCTTTCACTTTTCACATATATTTTACATAAATGGGATATGTCATAAAAGCTGTTTTATCATGGAGATCCTTTTTGTCTTTTAAATAGAGATGTGTGTGTTAGTTTATTGAGTGGTGGGTAAGAAGAAGTTTACCTCTACAACCTCCCTCAGATCTACTTATCCCCAGGTCATAATTACAGTTGGAACCTCCAAATCCATGGTTCCTCATCTGCTGATTCAGTCAAGCAAGGAATGAAAATTATTTGAGAAAAAAACAATTCAGAAAATTCCAAAAAGTAAAATCCGAATTTGCCAAATGCTGGTAATTATACAACATTTGCATTGTATTAGGTATTACTAGTAAGCTAGAGATGATTTAAAATGTATGGGAGGGTGTGTGTGGGTTTTATATAAAGGACTTGGGTGTCCACAGATTTTGGTATCTTTGGGGGTACTGGAACCAATCCCCCTGAGAGTCTTGAGGCATGATTATTCATAGCAAAGTATGCCTTTCTCCATGTTCATATACAAATATTTTATACGCAGGCAGAAGTTGTTTTTTTGTGGGGAGGGCCTGCTATGTTTCACACACACATGCACACCAAATGAATATTTTATCAAATTCTCTGCATTATTAAAAGTCCTTGAAGTCAACTGGCATAGATTCAACTCATTTATTTTTAATGACTGCATAATAATACAGTGATTAGATAACCTATAATTTATCCAACTTTTCTCTAAGGAATGGGTATTTACCTTATTTTTAGCATTTCTGCCCTTAAAAAAAGGCTAGAGTAAGGTGGGAGGGGGGATCGGGATGGGGAATACATGTAACTATATGGCTGATTCATGTCAATGTATGACAAAACCCACTGAAATGTTGTAAAGTGATTGGCCTCCAACTAATAAAATAATATTAAAAAAAAAAAAAAAAAAAGGCTAGAGTAAACATCCTTAAGATTTTTATGCACCGGTGCTTCTATTTCCATGAGACAGATTTCCAGAAAAGAGACTGCTGGATCATATAGTAGAGGTATTTTTCATGTTAATAGATATTGCCAGACTGCTTTCAAAAAGGGCTATAATAATTCACATTTCCACCAAGGTATAAAAACGACCTCCCTTCCAATCTTTGACAGCATTAGGTACTACTGCTCTTTTAAATTTGCGTTTCCCTGATTAATGGTAAGGTTAAGCATCTTTTCATAGGTTTATTGGCTTTCAGGATTTGCCCTTCAGTGATTTGCCTATTCATATCATTTTTGCATTTCTCTATAGGGTTCTGTCTTTTTACTATTCATCTGTAATATATTAACCGGATATCTATAATTTCTACTGCAAATATATTTCTCCATTATATAACACATTTATTGAAACATTTTCTTCTCTTCTCAGGACATTACACTCTCCTGGTATTTTTTTCCTCTCTCACCATCCACTTCTTTTCACAGTTCCTCTTCTCTACCTACACTTACTCCCGTGGTGATTTCATCCAATTCCATGAATGCCATCAATACACTGATGAGTCTCATATTTCTAACTCCAAACTCCAGACCTCACTTTTGAGTGTCAGACTCACATACTCCAGTGTCTCACAGGCATTTCAAATTTAATAGGTCTAAAAACAAACTCTTAATCTTATGGCCCAACCCGTTTTATCTTTCAGTATGCTCGATGCAAGTAAATGACATCACTGTTCAACCAGCTTCTCCTATTAGGAAACTGGAAGTCATTATTAATTTACTTCTCTCCATTCAGATATATCTCATTAAACACTAATTCCTTTCCATTATACCCTCTCAAATATATCACCAAACTTACCATTTCTTCCTGTATTCACTTCTGTCCCCTCTGGTCTACTCTACTATCATCTAATGCCTAAACTTCCACAAAAGGTTCCTAACTGGGCCGTTTGCATCCACCTCCCTACCTCCACCTCTGCTCCCAACAGTGGATCCTGAACATAAGTCAGATCATGTTATTCTGCTCAAAACATTCCAAAGACTTTCACTATTTTTAAAAATTCTAAACTCATTGCTAAAGCTCTAAGAACCCTGGTATGAATTTTGTCAACCTCACTGAACTCATCTCCTACGTTTCTGCCCCTGGTCCTAGCTCATTCCTTACTAGCCACATTTGTCTTCTGGCTCTTCCCTGAACATGCCAAGTGTATTCCTACTTCTACTCCCAGAGAGCTGTACAACTTCCTCCTCTAGAAACTCTGCTCAAATGTCACATTTTCAGAAAACCCTTCCTTGATTGTGCAGAAACACACACCCACACGGCAGCACATCACATGCTCTCCTCTTCCTTGCTTCATCTTGTTCCGTATCTCTTACAGTTACGTTAAACTACACACTGCTGTGCTTGCCTGCTTATTCTTCGCCTGTTTAACTCTAAACTAAAACATAAGCTTTATGAGGACAGAAAATGCATCCATCCTAGTTCACTACTAAATCCCTGGCTCCCAAAACACTGCCTGGCACACAGCAGGAATTCAGTAAAATTTTTTTTCCACAAATGGCTAAGTGTTGCTTTATTATTTTTTGACACTGATAATTACAAAGTTAGCCTAATTACACTGAAAGGAACCAATATATAGCTATAGTCCATTTATTTTTTTTTTTTTTTTTTTTTTTTTTTTTTTTTTTAATATTTTTTTATTAGTTGGAGGCCAATCACCCCACAACATTTCAGTGGGTTTTGTCATACATTGACATGAATCAGCCATATAGTTACATGTATTCCCCATCCCGATCCCCCCTCCCACCTCCCTCCCCACCCGACTCCTCAGGGTCCTCCCAGTGCACCAGGCCCGAGCACCTGACTCATGTATCCCACCTGGGCTGGTGGTCCGTTTCACCATAGATAATATACATGCTGTTCTTTCAAAACATCCCACCCTCACGTTCTCCCCCAGAGTTCAAAAGTCTGTTCTGTATTTCTGTGTCTCTTTTTCTGTTTTGCATATAGGGTTATCGCCACCATCTATCTAAAAGTCCATTTATTTTTAATGCTTAATATTTTTACATCAATATACCACAATTTAATTTTCCATTCTCTATCAAGGGCATCAGGGTTACTTCCAAGTTTTTTTGCTATTATGAATCAGGCTGGTGTGAATATTCTTCTACATATCTTCTAGCACACATATGTGAGTTTCTGTAGGGTTACACATGCTGAGTCAGAAAGTTGCAAGATTCAACTACACAACATAAAGCTAATTTGTTTTCCAAAGTGACTGACGAATTTATACTCCTTTAGTGGTGTATAAGAATTCCTACTGGGATAAACAAGGTCTTAATGCATAGCACAGGGAACTATATCCAAGCTCCTGGGAGTAAACCGTATGGAAAAACATTTTTAAAAGAACATGTATGTGTGTAGAACAGAGTCACTGTGCTGCACAGCAGAGATTGGCACAACTCTGTAAACCAACTACACTTCAAAAATATATTTTAAAAAGTCACGGAGTCTAATAAACCACAGCTAATGACAAAAAAAAAAAAGAATTCCTGTGGATCCACACCCCCTCCAATATATGATGCTGGAAAATCTCTTTAATTTTTGGCAAACATTATCATCTTACCTAATTAGTAAAAAGGTTGAGCATCTTTTATGATATTTACAAGGCCTTATTTATGCATTTCTTTTATGAAATGGCTATTCATGTCTTTTTGCCTATTTTTCTATCCAGTTATTTGTCTTTTTCTTATTGATTCATTCTGTGCACTAAGGCTTTTTTGGTTCTGTGTGTAGCAAGCAACTTCTTCCAGGTTGCAGCTTATACTCAAGTTCATGAAAGGATTTTTGAATTGAACAGTAGTTGATTTTAATGTATTAAAATTAATCAATTTTTCCTTCCAAGGCTAGTCTTTTCTATGTTGTCACAGAAAATTCCTCCCTATCCCAGGGATACAAAAACTGTATATTCCTCTCATATACTCTAAAAACATTTTCACACTTCTATCTATGTGGAAATGATTTTTGTACACAGTGTGAAATAGGGACCCAACTTCACATGGATCCTATATAATTAACTCATGTAGATAACTAATGCTAGCTAGCATTGTTTAAAAATACTCTCCATGTTCCCCCTTCCCCCCCCTGCAATGCCACCCTTATCACAGCATGATTCCATTTATCTGGACCAGTTTCTGGTTAATCATTCTGTTCTACTAGTCAGTACAACTCTCACTGAGGCAAAAACACTATCTTAATTTACTATTAATTACTATTTGAGCAAATCTACAGTTTGATATTTGATAGGACAAGTTCTACCATCTTATTCTTACTGTTCAGAAATGTCTTATCAGAAATATCTGCCCTTCCTCGTACATTTTAAAGGACAACAACAAAATGAAAACATAATTTAAAAACACACACTCAAAAAAAAAAAAAAAACACACACACTCATTTACAACAGCAACAAAAAATGCAAGCTACCTCAGCATTTATTATTATTTATTTAATAATAATATAATTTATTATTATTTATTGTTATATATTTATTATAAAATAATTTTAAAACATTTAAGAAAGCCCAAATAAATGAAGAAATAGACCACATTTATGTATTAGAAACCTTAATGAGACGCAGAATTTTCCCATATTAGACCATAAATACAATTCAAATTCAATAAAGATCCCATCATAGTTTATTGTGTATTGTGACAAGCTAATATACTGTTTGCCCCTCACTCCTTGATAGGAAGCAGAAAGAATTATAAATTTAATATAAGATATAAAACTTTTACCCAAAATATGTAGTATAATCTAAAATGCAATCAGCCTTACCTATTTTCAATGTTAGGTCTTTCTTAATTAAAATCTAGAAATTTTTCCTTTATTATACTTCGGATAAATACTTCAGATGATTAATTTTGAACTGCCTATCCTGTCTTCTAGGGTTCATGTTGTTGGCAAGCTGATGCTCTCTGAAACATACTTGTGTTTATAATGAACTCTTCCCTTCCATTTGTCTCTAAACACTTATTTTGCAATCTAGATGTGCTCTTCAAAGACTCTCTTCTATTTGACTAATTAATGGATGCTACTTGTTATCTGAGGTGTTTATTCTCTACTGTGGTCATTCTTATTTAATAGGGTCAATGCTTACATCCTTGTCTTGTCAGGATGTTCTTTACTGGAAAAAAAAAAAGTTTAAAGAACACAGATGTGTTACAGAGCCACAAAGAAAATCTTTGGATAATCATAAAGCATAGCATAAAAGGACTTTTAAAAAGCCAGAGAGAGGGTGGGGGAGGGAAGAAAAAAAAAAAGCCAGAGAGAAAGGAAGAAACAGCATAAAGGCTGGAAAAAACAAATACTCTTAGCATACTTTCAAATTTAGGATAGCAGTAATTATCCCAAATGGCTCAAAGACAAGGACCTATGACCCAGACTGTTGAACAAAAAAGGTGATCAGACAAAAGGTGAACATCACAGAAGCAAAATACAAGTATGATAATCCATGAAGTACCCCAGAAATTTAACCTATAAGCAGTATTAATAATATTTTAAGGATTTACAACCATCTGCTAAATGCATCCAATTGTAATTCATCTCTTTTTAAGGATAAAGATGTGAAATTAGTTTTGTTCTTTCTGCCAAAAGCATCAATCTACCAAAAAGAAAAACCAAAAAGTTGTAATAAGTATGTTCCTGACAGGGTTGCTAAACAAATATTTAATAATATAAAGTAGACACTAGGAAGAAAACACCAAAAATTCCACAGGATAATTTTCTCAGAGATTCCTTCCTTTAGTTTATGTCTCAAGGATGAAATTCATCACTGAAAATTCGAGTAGTTCTATGCATCAAACAAAATTAAATCACATAATAGTCTTAAACACTGCCTGTTTTTGACAAATAAAAGAGGGAGCTTAGCCAAACCAACCTGACTGTCTTATCTATGGAAAATCGTATTTAAACATTTAAATAATCACTCACAGGCATCTTCCCGGTACGACACCTCACTCTCCTCGTTCTCAGTCACACCCAACTCCTCGTGTAAGGCTCGACCTGGGCAAACCTGTGTCTGCTTTCATTCTCACCTTGCCATCTTTCTGATAGATCTCAGGGACCCCAGGACCTCACACCTCACTGCTCCTGTCCTCCCCAGTATGACAAATACGGATGTCTATACACATTCACTGTCCCAGGATGATCTGTTCAGAGTCCTTTTCTTTGCTTTATTTTTAAATAAATTACACCAAGTGCAATGATAAACAGAGTGAAAAGGGAGTCCACATAATGGGAAAAAATATTTGCAAATCATGTATCCGATAAGGAGTTAGTAATATTTAGAATATATAAAGAACTCTTACAACTTGGTAACAAAACCCCACAAATAACCCAATTTAAAAATGGGCAAATGACTGCGAGATATATTTCTCCAAAGATACACAAATTGCCAATTAAGCACAAGAAAATATTCCCAACCTGACTAATCACTAAAGGAATACAAACTGAAACCACAGTGAGATGTCACTTCATAGCCATTAGGATGCCTACTTTCAAAAAACAAAAACAAAAAACCCCCCAAACCTAGAAAATAAAGTGCTGGCAAAGATACAGAGAAACTGGAACCCCCATGCACTGTTGATGGAAATGTAAAATGGTGCATTCCCTATGGAAAACAATATGGTGTTTCCTAAAAAAATTTTTTTAAAGGATTATCATATGATCCAGCAATTCTACTTTTGAGTATATACCCAAAAGAATTAAAAGCAGGGTCGCCAACAGATACATGTACCCACATTTATAGCAGCATCATTCACGATAGCTAAAAGGTGAAAGCTTTCCAGGTTTTCATTAATGAATGAATGAAGAAACAAATATACATACAATAAAATATCATTTAGCCTCAAAAAGGAAGAAATTCTAACACAGGCTACAACATGGATGAACTCTGAAGACATTATGCTAAGAGAAATAATCCAGTCACAAAAAAGACATATTTTATAGGATTCCACTTATATGAGGTACACAGAAGTCAAATTCAAAGACAGAAAGTAAAATGGTGGCTGATAAGGTTTGGATGCAGAAGAGAATGGGGAGTTACTTTTTAATGGGTATACAGTTTCAGCTTTCCAATATGAAAAAGTTCTGAAGATGGATGATGGTGATGATTACACAACAGTGTGAATGTACTTAATACCACTGAATTGTACACCTAAAATCAGTAAATTTTGTTATGTGTATTTTAACACAATTAAAAAGAAGAAATTACAATTAGCACATAAATAGCTCATCCCAAGACTGGTTTAAACCCTTTTCTTACTGGTGCCTTAAATTTTCTAAATTACATAAGGGTTTCTGAATAACTCTCAAAATGGTTAGAGTGAACTCTGTATTTTCTTTTTCTTTTGAATTCTGTATTTTCTTTCACTTTTCTCTCTCATCCTATTTGGTGAGTAAAGAGGCCAATGGACTGTACTGCAGTTCTTTCTATTAACCTGCTCTGTAACTCTGAGCAAGTCACTTGGTCCAAAGTTTAAGGCATTTCAGTTTTCTCATCCACTCTCTCAATAACACTGGAAGTCATCTTAAATTGTACATCTCAGAAGGTGCTATCACTTAACTTTTCATTGAAGATTTCAAAATTGACTGCAGAGAGGCAGGAAGCAATAACACCAGATGTAAAGGAAGGTCCATTCAACCTGGACTAGGATTGGGGGTGAGGCAAGACATATTAGAGAGAAGTAAATAAAATAGAGATATATTTTTAAAAAGGAAGGTCCATTCAAGATGCAGTGTTCTCTCGCTCTATAAGAGTTAGACTGTTCTAAGACTGTTCTAAGTTCTATTACAAATAATAGGACAATAAATATTTAGAATAAATAAAAACTATTTAGAATAAATAATTCTAAAAACTACATTTCAATGTCCTATGACAGAAGAAGGGGGCGGAAACATAGGAAATGTCAACAAAAATGTCTCCATCCATTCTCTTTTTCATGTTCCTTCTGGGTTGGTCAGTTTTATTACTTGTTCATTGAGTCTAGCTGCCTTGTTGACATGAAAATCTTCTCATCCCTCTCTACACATATCTCATTCTTTTCCTTTATGCATCTATGGTTCTCTTCCTTAACCTATCTCAAGCTCTTTAAAGGTAAGGTTAATTTGACTCCTTTTCATAAAGCTAAGTCTACCAAGGAGACTGACTCAGAGTTAACCCCCAGATAAAATCTTGAGGAAGACTGCCAACAAAGAGGAGGAATAGGGGAAAATTTCCCAGGGGTGGTCAAAAAACAGTAAGAAACATATATACTGTTTACACAATTTACATCTTAAAGCAGGAAAGAAAAGTTACGAGTTGGATAAAGCCACAACAGCCAGGAACTTCCCTAGTAGTCCAGTTGTTAAGACTGCATTTCCACTGCCCACTGCAGGGTGCATGGGTTGTATCTTTGGTTTGGGAACTAAGATCTGTGAAGCGCACAACCTCCCAAAAGAAAAAGATACAATAGTCGAATACACACCAAAAATAAAGCAGGTTACAAGTACTATAACTTATGAGGTTAAAAAAAAGTATGAAGTAGTAGAGAGTGGATCTTTATATTGTGACAAAGGTACACTACCCTGGAGTTATAAGTCATAAGCAATTTTGTGCCAAGTGAGGCTCTGAAATTTATTAAATAGTCAAAAATGCTGTGAGAGATATGTAGAAATATAGTAGATATGGTAGCTATACCTTTGCATCTCTAAATATTGGCTCCTACAGAACTCTTCTTTTTAGAATATGAAGAACATTTTTGAAAAGTTGGTCATAAATTAAAAGAACACTCAAATCAAAAAATAGTTTAAAAGACTATATACTCTGCTAACAGGGTAATTAAACAATTTTAAACACTGTAAAAAAACTTGTAACCAATGATAATTTATAAAATTATCTACTAAAACATCTCTTAGGTCAAAAAAGAAAGTCATAATTAAAATCTACTCTGAAAATGATTGCAAAATACCAATTATCTGAATCTAAATGTTGAAGCCAAATCTGACCTTAGAAAAACTCCGAGCTTTAAAATTTTCATTTTCAAAAAAAATTTCAAAAAAATTTAAGAATGTATCTCACGAAATTTGAAAGGAAAATATACTTGGGGAAGGTAGTGAAGATGGAATCAGAAATTCCATCATGAAATTTTTAATGATATAGGGAAAAATATAGAAAAACCAATTAACCCAAATAAGGGGGGGATAAAAACCAAGAGCTGGAGTTCTGGTAAAAAAAAATGACAAAAAGGCTGACACATCTTTGACAAATCTAATTAAATACAAACTTTTAAAAATATGAAATTAGTAATGAGATGTAACTACAGTGACTGACTTTAAAAATTATAACAGGATGGTGTGTGTGTGTGTGTGTGTGTGTGTATAGTATGAGAATAGACACTATTCTAGGGAAATAAAAATGGCTACAATTTACTCAAGAAGAATGGAACATGTGAATAAAGAAACAATCATTAAATGACTTAAAAGATGCCCGAAAAAAATCCTCAGAAAGTCTCCAGGCCTGAAGTGGTTTTAAGATTTTTTAAATCATTGATAACTGCTTGCTAAACAGAAATTATTTTAGAGCATCTAAAAATTGAAGAGCTTACCACACATTTTACCAAATCAGCAAAGCTACAAAAGAAATCAGACAAAAGACTTATTATAACAGATAGAACAGAAAGGAGAATAGACAATTTAACAATAATAGATGGAGACTTTAAAACTTCGCTTTAAATAATGGATAGAACAATTAAACTCGACAGAAGATTAAAAAGGAAACAGAAGACAGTATAAACCAACTAGACCTAACAGACATCTATAGAACACTCCACTCAATAGCAACAGAATACACATTCTTCTCAAGTGTATATGAATATTCTACAGAATAGAACACACATAGGTCATAAAACATGCTCCAATGAACTTAAAAGCACTTAAGTCATACAAAGCATGTACTCTGACCACAGAGTAATGAAATTGGACATCACTATTTGAGTGAAATTTGGAAAATTCACAAATATGTAGAAATTAGACAATATGCTCCTAGACAACCAATTGGCAAAGGAGAGTAAAGTACAATCAAATCACAAGTAAAATTAAAAATACCTGTAGATAAATGAAAACACAAGCAAAATATACCAACACTTATGAGATGCACTGAAAGCAATGCTTAGAGATAAATTAGTAACTGTGTATACCTATAATAAAAAAGATCACAAATCAACAGCCTAACCCTCTACCTTAAGAAACTGGAAAAAGAATAGCATACTAACTCAAAGCAAAGAAAAGATCAGAGTGAAAATAAGCAAAATAGACAAGAGAAAAATACAGGAAATCAATAAAACCAAAAGTTTATTCTTTGAAAAGATCAATATAACTGATGAACCTTACGCACGATTGACTAAAAAAAAAGAAAGATTCAAATGACTAAAATCAGGAACAATACGAGAACATTACTACTGACCTTAGAGAAATAAGGCTTCCCTTGTGGCTCAGACCTGGAGAAGGCAATGGCACCCCACTCCAGTACTCTTGCCTGGAAAATCCCATGGACAGAGGAGCCTGGTGGGCTGCAGTTCATAGGGTCGCAAAGAGTTGGACACGACTGAGCAACTTCAGTTTCAGTTTTCAGTTAGAGAAATAAAAAAGACTATCAGGGAATAGTATGGATAACTGTATACCAACAAACCAGATAACCTACATAAAAAGAACAAATCCTAGAAAGGCGCAAACTACTAAAACTCCCTGAAGAAGAAATAGGAAATTTGAGTAAACTATAATAAGAGATTGAATTAGTAATAAAAACATTACCAGAAGTAATAGTAAAAAAGAAAACTACCACAAAAAGTCTAAAAAATCCCACTCACAGACACAAGAGTAGAATGATGGCTGCCAGGGACTGGAGGGGGAGAAATTGGTAGATGTTGGTCAAAGGACACAAACTTCCAGCTATAAGATGAGTGAGTTTTGGGGATCTAACGTACAGCATGGTGAGTTCAGCTAACCGTACTGTATAGACTTGAAAGTAGCTGAGAGGAAATCTTAAATGTTCTCACTACAAAAAAATGGTAATTATGTAGGTGACAGAAGGGTTAACCAACACTACTGGGGCAATCACTTCATAATATGTAAGTAAATCAAGTCAATACTGTATGCCTTAAATTGACACAATGTTTTATGTCAGTAACATCTTAATAAAGCTGTTTTTTAAAAAACACTACCCACAAAGGAAAATTCAAGTCCAGAAAACTTGATTTGTTTAAAACCTACCAACATTGAAAGAAGAATACTAATCCTTCACAAACTCTTTCAAAGAACAAAAGAGGAGGGAACACTTCCCAGTTCATTTTTTGAGGACTGTTAATCCTGATACCAAGATCCCAGAAATAAACATTACAAGAAAATAGAAATATAGTTCAACATCATGTATGACTATAGATGCAAAATTCTACAACAAAAATACAGACCTTTCTCAACTTATGATGGGGTTACATCTCAATAAGCCCATCATAAACTGAAATTATATTTAAGACAGAACTGCATTTAATACACCTAACATTTCAAATATTATAGCTTAGCCTGTCCTCTTTAAATGTGCTCAGAACACTTACATTAGCCTATCATTGGGCAAAATAATTGAACACAAAGCCTATTTTACAATAAAATGCTGAGTATCATGTAATTTATGGAATACCATTCTGAAAGTGAAATACAGCATGGTTGCATGGGTACAGAACAGTTCTAAGTGTATTGGTTGTTTACCTTCATGACAGTGTGGCTGCCTGGGAGCAACAGCTCACTGCCATTGCCCAGCAACACAAGAAGTATCTTACTGCCTACCGCTAGCCTTAGAAAAGATCAAAATTCAAATCAAGTGTCATTTCTACTGAATATGTATCACTTTTGTACTGTCATGAAGTCAAAAATTGTAAGTTCAATCATTGTGTGTCAGAGGTTCTGTTTTGTGTTAGCAAACAGGATCCAGCAACATATAGAGTTATGCACCATGACCAAGAAATTTTATCCCAAGAATGTGAGATTTAACATAGAGAAATCAATCAATATAATACACCACATTAATAAAACAAAAAATAAAACACAACATGATTATATCAATAGATGTCGGGAAAGCATTTGTCAAAATCCAAAATCCTTCCCATGATAAAAACATTCAACAAACTAGGAGTAGAAGGAAATACCCTCAACTTGATAAAGGGCTCTATGAAAAACCCACAGCTAACATCGTACTTAATGGTGAAAGATTGAAAGTTTCCTATGTGATATCAGGAACAAGACAATGGATGTCCACTTTGACTACTTCTATCAGCACTATACTAGAGATTCTAGTCAAGGCCATTAGGCTGTATGGAATGTAAAATGGCACAATGGGTGTGTAAAGTCTGGAAATTTCACAAAGGGTTAAACTAAGAGTTACCACATGACTTAGCAATTCCATTCCATTCCATTCCATTCCTCAAGAGACTGAAAACATAAAAAAAGATGTCGCTCAGCTGTGTCCGACTCTTTGCGACCCCATGGACTATAGCCTACCAGGCTCCTCTGTCCATGGGATTTTCCAGGCAAGAGTACTGGAGTGGGCTGCCATTTCCTTCTCCAAAGCTGTACACATATGTTCATTGCAGCATAATTTATTTGTAACAGCCCAAAGTAGAAGTGATCCAAATAACCATTAATTGATGAAGAAATAAATAAAATGTGGGATACCCAAGGAATGTTACTCAGACACAAAAAGGAACAGAAGTACTGATATATGTTACAACATGGATGAACTTTGAAAACATTATGTTAAATGAAAGAAGTCAGATATAATTGGTCATATATTCTATGATATTTTCTAATGAAATATCCAGAATAGGAAAACTCCTAGAGACAAAGTAGATTATTGATTGACATGGACTGGGGTAAGCATGAATAAGGACTGACTGCTTAGTGGATATGTGTTTTCTCTGAGGGTGATAGAAATGTTCTAGAATTAGTAATGGTTGCATAACACTATGAATATAATAAAAAAAAAACACTGAATTGTATAATTTAAATGGGTGAATTTTATGTTACCTTAATTATATCTCAACAAAAAATGATGTATGTACAGTAGTTCCTCATTATCTGCAGTTTCATTTTCTGTGGTTTTGGTTACCCTGTGGTCAACCATGATCTAAAAATATTTAATGGAAAATTATAGAAGTAAACACTTCAAAAGTTTTAAACTGCATGCCATTTTGAGTAGCATGATGAAATCAAGCTGTCCTAGAATAGGACATAAATCATCCTCTTGTACAGCATACCCTACCTGTTAACAACTTAGTAGCCGTCTCAGTTATCAGATCAATTGTTGCAGTACTGCAGTTTTTCTTTCAAGTAGCCTATATTTTACTTAATAATGGCCCCCAAACATAAGGGTAGTGAAGCTGGCAATTTGCATGTGATAAAGGAAAGCAGTGATGCTTCCATTAACTAAGTGAAAAGGTGAAAGTTTTCGATTTAATAAGGAAAGAAAAAACATCATTTGCTGAAATCTGCTGTATGAACGAATTGTCTATCCATGAAATTGTGAAGGAAAAAGAAATGCATGCTAGTTTGCTATTGTACTCTAGACTGCAAAAGTTATGGCCACAGTGCATGATAAGTGCTCTGTTAGATGAAGAGGCATTAAATTTATACAAAGGCATTTAAATTTATTACAGTGTATTGAGATAAACTTTTATTATTGGCTGTTGTTAATATTTTACTGTGCCTAATTTATAAATGAAGCTCTATCATAGTATGCAGATACAGGAAAAAACATGGTATATATAGGGCTCAGTATTATTTTCAATTTCAGACATTCACTGGGGGGGTATTGCAATGTATTCCCCGTGGATAAAGGGAGACTACTGTACTGAGAAAAAGTAATGAGTTTTTCAGGTATATAAGTACACTGAATATTTAAAATATACAATTAACAAAAAGATCAAATGAGAAAACTTACAAGATTATTATAATCTGACAAAATTTAACTTCTCTTCCCAATAAAAGTTCTTAGAAAAACAAGAATTAAAAGAATAGATTAATGGAAAATAGTACAGAATTCAGTTCCTCAGAAAACTAAACACAGAGTTGGCATACGACCCTGCAATCCCACTCCTGGGCACATATCTGGAGAAAACTTTAATTTAAAATGACAGGTGCACACCAATGTTCATTGCAGCACTATTTACGACAGCCTTGACATGGAAACAACCTTAATGCCCATCAAAAGATGAGCTGATAAAGATGTGTACATACAGAATAAAATACTACACACCCACAAAAAAGAATGAAATAATGCCATTTGCAACAACATAGTATTAGTGGTAAAGAACCTGCCTGCCAATGCTGGAGATGTAAGAGACATGGGTTTGATTCCTGGGTCTGAAAGATCCCCTGGAGGAGGGCATGGCAACCCACTCCAGTATTCTCACCTGGAGAATCCCATGGACAGAGAAGCTGGTGGACTATAGTCCACAGGATCGCAAAGAATTGGACTCAACTGAAGCAACTTAGCATGCATGAACACAGCAACATGGATGAACCTAGAGATTATCGTACTAAGTCAGTCAGAAAGAGAAAGACAAATAGCATATGGTATCACTTATAATGTGTAATGTAAAATATAACACATATTAACTTATCTATGAAACAGAAACAGACTCAGAGTCCTAGAAAACAGACTTGTGAGTGCCAAGGGGAGAGGCAGTGGGGAGGGATGAACTGGGAGTCTGGGGTTAGTAGATGCAAACTATCATACACAGAATGGATTAATAACTGGGAACTATATCCAATATCCAATATCCTGTAGTAAACCATAATGGAAAAGAATGTATATATATATATAAATGAATCACTGCTGTATAACACAACACTGTAAATCAATTAGACTTCAATAAATTAAAAAAGAGTATGCCAATATGATGTGGATCCCAAACTGTCATCAAATTTCATCATAATGTTCTGAAATGGGCACAAATATAAAAGTAGTACTATTGTAATGATACATTATAAAACCAAGATACATTCATAAGTTAACTAGAAATAAAATGACACCAAAAAACCCAATTAATAATTTAATGCCACACTGTTTCTCTGAAATTACATCCTGTTTACAACACGACTATGCCTCGGGTTCTTTTGTGTTTAACACTCTTACATTGCCCTGGGCTGTATAACGAATCAAATTTCACACTGTTTTTCTCTATTGGAACTACCACCAGACCTACATTTGTACAGCCCATCTTGATATTATTAGGTGATCAGTAAGATAGAGGCAAACAAAAAAGAGCATAATTTGAGGACTTTATTTTTTAGGATGACTCACTAAATAGCAATCTCTAACTAAAACAGGAATACTTGGGTTGGGAGGGGTGGCTAGATTAGTTTTGATGATGAACTTGTGGTGTGTGCGTGTGTATGTGTGTGTTAGTCGCTCAGTTGTGTCCTACTCTTTGCGACCACGTGGACTGTAGCCTGCCAGGCTTCTCCGTCCATGGGATTTTCCAGGCAAGAATACTGGAGTGGGTTGCCATTTCCTCTTCCATGTGGTACCTGAGGGACAGCTAGATGGAGCTGTCTATAGTCAGTAAATGGATGTCTGAATTTGAAGCTTACAGTAGTGAATATGGGCCTGAAATAGAGGTTTAGAAGATAGTGGTCTCAAGAATGGTGGCTTGAAGCCAAAGACAGATCTATAAAGGTATGGTTAGAGAAGCAGAAAGATCTTTCATGAAGAAAAACACATAAGGGAAGCCAAGGGAAGAGAGTCTTTTAAAGGCAATGTTAATTTCCACAGAGGCAACAATCAGGACTGAAAAGAGTTCTATTATTTGGCAGGCGATGGTGACTTCTGGTTGAGGGTTGAGAAACAGACAGTAAGGTCAGTTATTTAAAGAAGCCTGGACCACCAACAAAGGCAGATAGAGAAAGACAGAAGAGATTATTCTTTCTAGTCTTAAAAGAGAGTTAGTGGAGGGGAAGAGACTGATGACTTCAAGTCTTTGAGAACAAAACTTTGTTTAGGTCACTTCTCTAATCCCTAGTATCTTTAGGGTACCTGGGACATAGCAAGCATTCAAAAGTATTTGCTGGGAAAAACAAAAAAAAAAAGTATTTGCTGAATGTTGAATGAAGAAAGGAAACGAGTGGGGTCAAGCAAGAAGGGGAGGGTATTAGTAAAGAGGATGGGGAAGAGGTGATCGAGAGAGAAACAAATATTTTTGATCATTTGTTAAATTTCAGACTCCTTATGTTCAAAATTCCTGAAATAACCCTCAAAAGTAGGCATTACTGTCTCCATTTTACAGACCATAGAAGGTAAGAGATTAGGTACCCAAGGTCATTCATCTGCTGAAGGACAGAGACAGGAGGC
Organism: Muntiacus reevesi; assembly: GCF_963930625.1. Lineage (NCBI taxonomy): Eukaryota > Metazoa > Chordata > Mammalia > Artiodactyla > Cervidae > Muntiacus > Muntiacus reevesi. The sequence continues at coordinate 23,186,732 of NC_089263.1, read as the reverse complement.
AGACATGGCTTCACCTGTGCAAGAAGCTCCTACTCTTCCATGGCACCTTGAAAATGAATATATAAAATATGAAAATAAAATAATTTGATGAAAAGAAGTGGGAAAGAAGTTGAGCTGGAAAAGGGCAGTAAAAGTATCTACTACCACCTGAGAAGGATGGAAAGGGACCTGACTGGGTCAAGTAAAAGAAATGATGAGCAGAGTTGAGGTCCTAACTGAAATTAACCCTGGAGCAGTCCTGTCTGCATGTCTTTGTGATTACGTCTAGGTGGTCTTAGCGGGAGTTTGGAGGTTGAGTGTATGAAAATGTGCACAGGGCGAGAAGTAATCATGAAGGACTAATTTTGATAAGAAAGGAGTGAAGCCAGGAGGTAGCTGCAATACCACAAGGAAATGGAGAGAACAAGGGCTAAGTTTTCAGAGTTTACAATAATACTGAATGAGAAGCAATTCTAGTGGCACAGAGTCTACAGTCACCATCATCTCCCTTTCATCAAAAAACTTCTCTAAACGCCCACTCTCGCTGAGCTACCCTACTGCTGTAATTTGCTTTTACAACTAAAAAACAAGGGACACATTTGTTCTGGGTTATCTGATCCCTTGTAGTTAAATAAATCTTTGCCCCAGACAAGGAGCTTATTAAAAATGAACGGTGGAGATCACCAAATTTCATAACTCTATCAAACACTTTGTCCTTCCCCTGCAACCCCACATGGCACAAGGCAGGGCCAGTAAACAACAGCAGTGACAAAAGGCTAAGTGGAGAACCACCGGAGTTCTCGAACACCTGGCTTAACACAAAGATTAACGCGATGTTATCCCTTTTGTTTCCAGATATTTTCACTTAGTATAGTTGGGCTATTTTCCAATAGAAATGTACTTATTTTCTGAGTCATCAGCCAGATGTGAGATATATAAAACTGCTTCCCATAACTTTTTGGAAATTATCATTTTTGGAAATTGAAGAGTGTCTTACTATCATCAGCATGAGATTTCTCTTCTGAGACTGCTATATGTAATAGTAGCAAATCTCTTTTTGATTGGACAAAAGTGACGTAAAGAAAATACAGAATCATTAGAAATGTGTTAGACCCATGACTTTACATATACCTCAGAGGGTGCCACAAACCTACCCCCCCATAAGTCTTCTGGAGTTAAGAAAAGCCCACCAACCCCAGTCATAGATAGCCTGATACCTCCACAGTCCAGTCTCACAAACCCAAGAAAACCCCAGATCCTCAATATTATCAGCCAGGTAACACTAGGTGTCAAACAATGTTTATAATTGACTAGTTAGCAAATGTATGAAGCTTATTACCCTCAAGAAGTCATATGTATGAAAATATATTTAGCTTCAAGACAGTTATAGGTATATTTAGAGTTCAAAGATTAGAAGGAAAATGAGACTAGAAATATTTGACCTGCATACTTTTGGAGATCAAGGAAAACACTGAACAGGATGGTTAAATGACCTAACATAAAATAACTTTTGTTTCTTATGTTCATGTAAACTTCATGTCAGACTATGGCTACAGCAGAACAGAAAACTCAGGACTACTAACTCATCTCAAAAATTCAACTACTCAGTTCAGTTCAGTTCAGTTGCTCAGTCGTGTCCAACTCTTTGCGACTCCATGGACTGCAGCACGCCAGGCCTCCCTGTCCATCACCAACTCCCAGAGTTTACTCAAGCTCATGTCCATTGAGTCGGTGATGCCATCCAGCCATCTCATCCTGTTGTCCTTCTCCTCCTGCCTTCAATCTTTCCCAGCATCAGGGTCTTTTCAAATGAGTCAGCTCTTCACATCAGGTGGCCAAAGTATTGGAGTTTCAGCTTCAACATCAGTCCTTCCAATGAATATTCAGAACTGATTTCCTTTAGGATGAACTGGTTGAATCTCCTTGCAGCCCAAGGGACTCTCAAGAGTCTTCTCCAACACCACAGTTCAAAAGCATCAATTCTGCGTTCAGCTTTCTTTACAGTCTAACTCTCACATCCATACAAGACTACTGGAAAAACCGTAGCCTTGACTAGACGGATCTTTGTTGGCAAAGTAATGTCTCTGCCTTTAACATGCTGTCTAGGTTGGTCATAACTTTTCTTCCAAGGAGAAAGCGTCTTTTAATTTCATGGCTGCAGTCACCGTCTGCAGTGATTTTGGAGCCCCAAAAAATAAAGTCAGCCACTGTTTCCACTGTTTTCCCATCTATTTGCCATGAAGTGATGGGACCAGATGCCATGATCTTAGTTTTCTGAATGTTGAGCTTTAAGCCAACTTTTTCACTCTCCTCTTTCACTTTCATCAAGAGGCTCTTTAGGTCTTTTTCACTTTCTGCTATAAGGGTGGTGTCATCTGCATATATGAGGTTATTGATATTTCTCCCAATCTTGATTCCAGCTTGTGCTTCTTCCAGCTCAGCATTTCTCATGATGTATTCCACATAGAAGTTAAATAAGCACGGTGACAATATACAGCCTTGATGTACTCCTTTTCCTATCTGGAACCAGTCTGTTGTTCCATGTCCAGTTCTGTTGCTTCCTGACCTGCATACAAATTTCTCAAGAGGCAGGTCAGGTGGTCTGGTATTCCCATCTCTTTAAGAATTTTCCACAGTTTATTGTGATCCACATAGTTGAAGGCTTTGGCGTAGTCAATAAAGCAGAAATAGATGTTTTTCTGGAACTCTCTTGCTTTTTCAATGATCCAATGGATGTTGGCAATTTGACCTCTGGTTCCTCTGCCTTTTCTAAATCCAGCTTGAACATCTGGAAGTTCACGGTTCATGTACTGTTGAAGCCAGGCTTGGAGAATTTTGAGCATTACTTTCCTAGCGTGTGAGATGAGTCAATTGTGTGGTAGTTTAAGCATTGTTTGGTGTTGCCTTTCTTTGGGACTTGAATGAAAACTGACCTCTCTCTTCCAGTCCTGTGGCCACTGCTGAGTTTTCCAGATTTGCTGACACATTGACTGCAGCACTTTCACAGCATCATCTTTCAGGATTTGAAATAGCTCAACTGGAATTCCATCACCTCCACTAGCTTTGTTTGTAATGATGCTTCCTAAGGCCCACTTGACTTCACATTCCAGGATGTCTGGCTTCAGGTAAGTGATCACACCATTGTGATTATCTGGGTTGTGAAGATCTTTTTTTGTACAGTTCTTCTGTGTGTTCTTGCCACCTCGTCTTAATGTCTTCTGCTTCTGTTAGTTCCATACAATTTCTTTTATTGTGCCCATCTTTGCATGAAATGTTCCCTTGGTATCTAATCTTCTTGAAGAGATCTCTAGTCTTTCCCATTCTTTTGTTTTCCTCTATTTCTTTGCACTGATCACTGAGGAAGACTTTCTTATCTCTCCCTGCTATTCTTTAGAACTCTGCATTCAAATAGGTATCTTTCCTTTTCTCCTTTGCTTTTTGTGTCTCTTCTTTTCACAGCTATTTGTAAGCTATTCAACTATTACTGTTCTATAGAAACATACCATCCACATAGATTAATTTCCCTTTGGCCTAACAGACTAGACCAGTGCTTTTTAAGCTGTAGGCAGTGAAACTGATTTTGTGGGTTACAACCTGATTTTAAACAAGATGAAATATAAAAATATCAGGATGCATCACATTTAGTATGATTTGTGAAAAACTTTTTCTAGTGTGTGTGTATGAAATTAATAATTATTTATATTTATTATAAAGTAATATTTACTGTCAGTTATAACCAAAAAGTTTGAAAGTCACTAGACTAGACTGCTACAGAATCAATCAGCAACAATGACTCATTTCCAAGGTCTAAATACTTTTTCAAAATTATTGACTTAATCCTCATGAAGCAGTCCAGCGAAGGAGATAAGAACAGTTATGCCTTGTTTGAAAATAACTGGTCTCATTTTGAAAGTCAAACAAAAGTCTAAAGGGAATTAATTTTCAATCCATTTAACATATGCTAACTTTGAAAAACTGAACTGAGATTGTATAATACTGCTCCCTCTAAATATGCATTTCCTCCAAAATTAAAGATGTCATTAAAACAAAAGTTCTACTTCAGTAACAAAAAGCAAAAAAGAGATCTAAAGCTATGAGTTCATTTTTTGACATTTTTCCCTACATAAAAGTTTTTTGATCTTCTGTGAAACTCACTTATATATTTGCTAATGAATACTGAACCTAACTGAACCTATCACTACAACAATTCTCATCTTAATAAACATAGAAGTTACTAGATGTTACTAGATAGAAACCAGGAAGTTACTACTGTGTTAGTTAAAAATTACCCAGTCCATTTTGAAATGGTACCTCCACTTTGGAGAAGACTTAAGAGACTATAATCAAGCTTAGAGAATCCACTCAGATCTTGAGTCCCAGTGATCAACTGGGAAGAGTAGTTGATTCACAGACCCTTTTTATCTGCAACACAGTCCAGCTTAGTTTGTCCCCAACCTAAAGCTATGTGGAATCTCTAGAGATGGCTCATCACACTCAGAAATCTGAAGGAGGGGTAATAACAGGAAGTCCTCACAACTCCCAGAGCCTAGAGCCAACCCACTATTACAAAGTCACAAGGAAAGGGCTGAAACAATTGCCAAACCACAAAAGCACTTACTGAGACTTTACTAGGCTCCTAGTCTGGTGTTTCTAGGAGGTAATTATTAGGTACGTAATTAGCAAACAGTTCCTTCAAGTATATTTTCACATTTGATTACTAAGGAAAAGGATGAGAGTAAGAATTAGCACTCTCCCTGTTTTATAAAGAGGCTATAAGGAAAAAGATGTCCAAACCTAACAAACCAAGACAGTGGTAGAATGAAGTGCTTATCTTTGAACTCCTGGTCTAGTTGTCTTTCCATACATGGCAGGAAGTCTTGCTCAGAAATCTGGAGGATGTCATTCTAAAGGCTTGAGCTCACCCATCTTTAGATTATTTCACTCTTTTTACCTCTATGTGGCTCTCTGTAACCATACAGATGGTACTCAACTGACTACAGCAAATTTTGACCAAGAAAGAAGATAAAAGAAAAACTCAATTCCTACCTCTATTTTAATCAGCTGAAAGGAGTTTATGTATACAAATGGCAGGAAGTACACATAGGAAAATGCTGGTATACGGTCTAGGAATGCAGTAAACAGGCAAGAAGCTGCACAAGCCAGTAGTAGTTCTTATGATGTAGCTTCTAGGCTCTACTGAACAGTAACTTTCATGATTACCCTACTTGATGGTCAAAGCAGATATGTTCTCTCACACATAAAGGTTTTGGAAACTACACCAAGTCAACACCATGCTATTTATTCACAATTGATTTTAATGAGCCTTGGCTTTCTTTAAATGTACAACTAATACTTATTTTTATACTGCCTTGTGCCAAAGGGCTTTCAAAGAGATATGGACTAAAGATAATATAATAAATGTTATAATAGTAAATCTCTGAAGATTTCTAGCTTCATAGCAACTCATGAGCCCCACAAACACACATGTATCAGCATGTATGGTCATGCTGTTTAGCTGCTAAGTCGTGTCTGACTCTTTTGCCATCTCATGGACTGTAGCCCACCAGGAGCCTCTATCCATGGAATTTCTCAGGCAAGAATACTAGAAGAGGTTGCCATTTCCTTCTCAAGGGGATCTTTCCAACCCAGGGATCAAACTCGCATCTCCTGCATTGGCAGGCAGATGCTTTACCACTGAGCCACTAGGGAAACCCCCAACATAATGCCAAATGCTTCTTCAGTCCTTAACCCAATCTGGTATCACTTTTCCCATGTTCTGTGGCATTCTTAATAGTCTAGAATTACGACTTAAGTGTCTTTAGTTGAAAGTCCGTGTTCTCTAATGGGCATATTGATTTCATAGTAGTGTTATATATACTCATTCTAACTTGATAACAAGATATATATACATTATTGATATAAATACATATATTTTGCCTAATAACCAAAATTAATTCAATCATATATTCATTAAATTGGGAGACTGGGGGATTGACACATATACACTGCATGAGTAAAAGAGATAACTAGTGGGAACCTGCTGTATAGCACAGGGAGCTCAGCTCAGTGCTCTGTGATGACCTAGAGGGGTGGGATGGGGGTGCGAAGGAGGTCCAAGAGGGAAAGGATGAATTTAAACATATAGTTGATTCACTTCATTGTATGGCAAAAACTAATGCAACATGGTAAAGCCATTATATTGCAGTAAAAATAATTGTGCTTATTAAATTAACAAAGGCTTTCAAAAGTTTGAATCATCTAACTTTTAATGAATATATGAGAAGACAAGTGTTCTCTTATTCTGGTTGTGGGTAAGATAATGAAAAGTTTATAATACAAAGTTTTAACATATGCATATGCCCCTCGACTCAGATAACTTCCAGAGACTTGTCCTAAGGAAGTAACTAATGATTTAGCCAAAAGAATGTTTCTGAGTACTCTTTTATAGTATAAAACTAGTAATAAACTAAAAGCCCTATAATAGTAGTTATAATTTATAAAAATAAGTCCATGCCATAAATTATCAGATGGCTGTTACAAATAATGTTATAGAAACATATTCACTGCCACTGAAGTCTTCTAAAGATATAGTCTTTAGTGGGGGAAAAGATGCAAAACTGTATATATTACAAAAATTATGTACCTACACTTATAGGTACATATTCATGATGCTTACATGTATGTCTAGGGAAATTAATCTTTCTAGGATGAACATTCTAGTGTAATAAAATTTTGTTACACAGGTGGAATTAATATATAACATGAAGGTCAGTCCATTCTCTCTTTTAAATAAAGACAATTTAAACAGTTTTACAGTATGAGCAAAGTGTTTTCAGTGCAAGGAACACTGTTGACTTTTAATGGTAATCTACAGTCAGTACTTCCATTCTGGAGTGAAGGAGCAATTAAAAAAAAATTCTATTAAGTTACAGACATTTTAATAAAATACATTAAAGATGAATTATTAGAAAAATAAAAGACATACAAATACAAACCTCATTTTTAAATCAGATTCACATCAAATAGCTAAAAAAGATTCTAAACTCCTGTTCTCAATTTCTGTACCTATCTTGTCACTGACAGGTAGCCATCCACAGATCATACTTTCAGCAGCACTGCTTGAAATGATTAAGAAGTCTGTTCGCAGCGGACTAATAACTGTATTGAGTGGGCTATATTTTGATCAAACATCTGGAGACTCTTCTGCAATAGAAAATCTTTCTCCAACAAATAGGAAGATTTGGGCTCTTCCTTTGTTATGCTTACTATACTTTTTGAGTTTGTCAAGTTTTTCTAAGGCTAACAGACATTTTCAACAAAGTCATATATCATTTTAAACCATCATTTCCAAAAGAATCAAACACAATCTCATACAGTGAAACTAAGAGAATTAATATTTTTCTAATCATGGGGCAACAAGTAGTCATCAGGGCATTCCAAAGGTGATACAACAGAACAGATCCACATGGTTGAAAAGGAAGCAATGGAAAACGTCGGTAAGTGAGAATTTAAGTTATTGATCTGCTCCCAGGGTTGAGCAGAAGAAAATGAGACAATGGGCCAGTTCCTTGCCGATGCGAATACAGTCCCTCAGGGAAAGGCTGCATGAACCTGTGCCACCCTACACAAGGAATGAATCAAAGATGGACCTCCATGAACTTAGGACAAAAGTAATAAAGATTATAAACACCTTACTTTATGTTGAGATTAAGAATTTAAGGCTCAACTGATTCTCTGAAAACATGTAGTCTGGTCTCCAGAAATAAAGGTTCATAACCTAGCAGTCTATTGTCGAAGGAAAAATAACCAACCAACCAACCAACCAGGAAAGTGCTGTGAGTTAGAAATTGAACATTCCTAACCAGTATGCATATTAATAGGGGATATGGCACCACCTCCGAGGTGGCACTAGTGGTAAAGAACCTGTCTGCCAATGCAGGAGACCTAAGAGACCTGGGTTCAACCCCTGGGTAGGCAAGATCCCCTGGAGTAGGATATGGCAACCCACTCCAGTCTCCTTGCCTGTAGAATCCCATGGACAGAGGAGCCTGGTCGGCTACAGTTCATAGGGTCACAAAGAGTTGGACACCAGATGGAAGCAACTTAGCATGCATGGTATATCACTTCAATTACTCAATTATAGTATTTTTAAATTTCTGCAAGTTTAACCTGTTGGTATAAAAATGAAAAAATATATCTAGTACGGTACCTTACACACAGTAGGTGCTCAAAAAAAGAACAGCTCTTTGAACTGTTGTAGATGGGTAAGTCAAATGCTTTATTCTTGTATTCTTGAGTTTTAACAAGTGAGAGGTTGATCACTAGATCAAAAATATGGAGTAATGAATGATTTAGTATGAAAGGAACAGAAAGACTCTAGTGCAGTTAAACAAAAGACAGAGGTAGAACACAGAACTAAAAAGAAGCCTCAAGAGAAAGTTATGAAGTAATAAATGAAGTTTCTAAAATAGTCAAAAGGGAAAAGGAAGATGTAACATTGTAGGACTAAAGCCTTAAAGGAAAACATTTCTATTGAAAGCTAAGAATGCGAAATTTAATCCATGAAAAAGCTTGGAGTATTACAGTTTTCTTTTCCTCACCTCATACAAAGTGCATGTTTTCTTTTCTTTTTTAATTGAGGCATTATATACGTGAAAGTCGCTCAGTCGTGTCCGACTCTTTTCTACCTCATTGACTATAGAGTCCATGGGATTCTCCAGGCCAGAATACTGGAGTGAATAGCCATTCCCTTCTCCAAGGGATCTTCCCAACCCAGGGATCAAACCCAGGTCTCCTGCATTGGGCAGATTCTTTATCAGCTGAGCTACCAGAGAAGCCCCATTATATATGCAATAGTGCAAAACCCCCAAATGTGCAAGTCTGATAAATTTTTACAAGTGTACAAATCCAGATCAAGGTATGAAACATTTCCAGTGCCTCCTCCCAGTCAAGAGTGACAGGGGATGAGATGACTGGATGGCATTACTGACTTAATGGACATGAGTTTGAGACCCCGGGAGATATCGAAGGACAGGGAAGCTTGGTGTGCTGCAATCCATGGGGTCACAGAGTCTGACACAACTTAGCAACTGAACAACAACAACCAGTCAGTAACCCCACCATCACCTCCACCTACCATAGACTGATCACCACTGATAAGTTTTGCCTATTTTTGAATATCACGGGATCATTCAGAATGTACTCTCTTGTATGGCTGTTTTCACTCAATCTTGTATTTCTGAGACTCATCCATATTTTTGTGGGCATTAGTAGTCTGTTACTTTTTATGGCTGAGTAGTACTTCACTGTACAAATATACTACAAATTTGCTTGACTGTTCTTGTGTTGATGGGCATCTGGGTTGTTTTCAACCTTCTGCTTTTATGGATAAAGCTGTTATGAGTATTGCTGTAGAAGTCTTTTGGTGGACATAAACACTCATTTCTCCTGGATGTATGCCTAGAACAGACTGCTAGGTCACAAGGTTGGCATGTGTTTAACTATAGATCATGGCAGTTTTCTAAAGTGATTGTATCAGTTTACTCTATTAACAATGTTTGAGAATTCTCTTAATTTTAGAAAAGCTCTTTAGGTGAAACACAAGAGCTTTAAGACATTTTTTGGTATTGCTTCTTTTAGAGGAGTAACATAAGCAGATTTCTCACACCTCAGGAAATACACAAGATGATTTTAATAGGTATGAGAAGAAAACAGTACAATTTCTATTTTAGTTTCTTATTCTTTTGCCCAAAAAGTAAACTTTACCAATATTTAATATATAAATTAACACTAGTGTGTTTATTTAGATGGTTATATTTATTCACTTATTGTCATTTGTGTGTGCCTGGTTGAGCACAATTATGGAACATCTACTAGTAACAGAGTTCTCCCTAAACGAACAAGCTAGCTAGAGGAGTCCTGCAAAAGCTGTCAGTCACTCAGTCATGTTCGACTCTGCAACACCATGAACTGCAGCCCACCATGTTCCTCTGTCCATGGGATTCTCCAGGCAAGAATACTGTAGGGTGCTGCTATCCCCTTCTCCAGGGGATCTTCCCAACCCAGGAATCGAACCTGGCTCTCTTGCATTGCAGGCAGATTCTTTACCATCTGAGCCACAAGGCAAATGCCTACATCGATCCTACAAAGGTGACATGAATAATCTAAGCACAAGCAAGCAAGGAAATGGCCAACCTGACAATTCTTTATTTCTTTAGAAGATTAAAAACTCTGACATGCTAGTCAGATCTCACAAGAAGTAGGCAAAATAATTCCAAAAATTAGAACTTTTAAAATGTAAACTTACTCTAGTATTTTTTTTAGCCAATAATGTACATAATCCAAAAGATTCAGAAACTCATTTTAGCACAACTATTTTTTAGTATTAATTTAGTTTATCCTCAGGCATAAATGAACTTCTAATTTTTAAAGTTATATACGGTGGCTCAGACAGTGCAGAATCTGCCCCCAATGCGGGACACCCAGATTTGATCCCTGGGTCAGGAAAATACCCTGAAGAAGTAAATGGCAATCCAGGCCAATATTCTTGCCTGGAGAATTCCATGGACAGAGGAGCCTGGTGGGCTACAGTCCACAGGGTTGCAAAGAGTCGGACATGACTGAGCGATTAACATGCTCACTTCACTTTCACAAGTATTCCCATCAGAAACAGTCAGCTGCTATTTAATGTTAAAACAATATATCTGAAAAGGGAGGAGGACAAGAACCACCTGGGGAGAGGCATGAGGAAACTTTCCTGGGTAGTGGTACTGTGCCAGTAGGGGCTTGCCTTCTACCAGTGCACCCATTTGTCAAACTCCCTGAATGGCACATTTACGCTAAGTGTGTTTCAGTCTACATAAATTTTACCTCAAAAGGGAAAAGGGGATCTATTAAAAATATTGACCTCTAGTTAATGACTTGATTGACATGACTTTGAGCAAGCTTCTGAAGTTGGTGATGGGCAGGGAAGCCTGGTGTGCTGCAGTCCATGGGGTCGCAAAGAGTTGGACATGACTGAGTGGCTAAACTGACTGTAGTGAGTTAATGATACACATGCTCAACTGTGTAGCAGTAAATTATAATGATGGCTGCAACTTACTGTGAGGTGCATTAAAATAAGATGGACTGCTATACACCTAGAGGGATGGATATATAAACAAACAGAGCAAATATAGTAAAATGTTAAGTGTGGAAATCTAGGTGGTAAGATATATGGCTGTTCACTGTACAATTTTTTAAAACTTTTCCATATATTTGAAAATTATCATGATAAAATGTTGGACAAGAAAAAAATTTACTCAAGAGTTGAAAATTTTAAATAGTGTAGTGATACAGGGGAAAAGTTAGAAATTCAAAAAGGGAAAAAGGAAGGAACATTCAATACCAATGCTCAGTGGTTTTACATACACTATACCTGTGAGGTGAGAATTATCCCTATTTTACAGACTAGGAAACAGAAACTTGGAAAGATTACAGAACATGCCCCAGGACACAGAGTGTGAAGCCCAGCCAAAAGCTGAAACCAACTTGATTAAATTTACCAGAGGTCTGAATTCTCTTGGCTCACATTCCTCATAAGGGGATTCCTAGAACTAAAACAAATGTCTTCTCTACAGCAGAGAAGTCACTTCTCCATTCCACGTGGATCAACTCTATTAGAAAGCTCCTCCCTATAGCCTGAAAAAAACTGTCTCCCCATGTTCTTCTTCCTGTGTTTGATTCCTTGTGGCCATACAAAATTCCAGCAGGGCTGGCCTTCATATCAAGCAATCGTATTGAAATAGGAATAATTGGGATTTTTTTCCTGTAAGTATTTTATACCATTATCTACAAAGTTATAGCTAGATGTAAAGTGGGGATACTATCTCCTAGAAATGGAAAGAAAATTAAATGAGAACACTGACACATTCCACTGCAACTAACAAAGAGCAGAGACTCAAATACCTCCTTCTTCTTTTTCTAACCTTTACCTTTCTTTGGAAATTACAGCATGCCACTCACCATAAAATATTTTAGAATATTAGGGAGACTTAGGTCCTTTTCTTGAGGAACTCATTGTTAAATGTGAACAGACACAGATTTTCCCCCCTGTATTTACTGTATCTTATCTAACAATGTAATTGATTTTATTTCCTCATTTTACTTTCCATTTTCCCTTGGTATGGAGTTAAGACTCCTAGGAAATTTATGTACAATTAAATATACAGCTCCTAGGGCCACTTCTGCAGCACCTTTTTGTTTCAAAATTACTACAGGTGGCCAATCTATGCAAGCAACATGTTAATAAAATTTTAAGTCTATTTTCTTTTTGACTCTCAGGAAATATTTTTCAAAGGCAAGATTAAAGAAAGCCATTGTGTTACAAGAAAATGACCAACTGGTGATGATAAATAACTTTTAATTCACTTTTGACTATCCACAAACATATATGCCCTCTGTTTATTTCTTACTTGAAAAGTATATTCAAGGGATTCTCTAAAGGACTCCTAAAGTAACAAATCTTGCCCTATATATATATATATGAAAAAACAACCCATTATTCTACCATGAACTTTGCCTTATTTAAGGACAACCTACAGTTCAGATATGGATAAAAGTTATTTGCACAGCCTCATGGAATCTGAATGAGACTGTTTTTTTCCCCTTGAAATCTGAGGTTGTTAATGTTGGAAGAAATCCTAGAGATGATCATTTTATAGTTGCAGAAATGGATATTCAGACAGTCCAGATGATCAGCCCGTACCAGAGCCCGGACCAGATGTCAAGGTCCCCCAATTCCTGACCCAGTGTTCTTCCCATTTTACAATCATGACAAACTAAAAAAAAAGAAAAGAAAAAAAGAAAAAAGATTATATCCGTCCATTACTTCAACTTCACTAAATTTCAGTCTGGCTACCCATGATATCACTTCTTTTTGTGAATGGGTGTATTTGGGGGGCGGGGGAGTCTTGGGTATCTTCACTTGCATATAATACAACATTTTTAGAGTTTTTATTCATATTTATGCTACCACTATTTCCTATGTCTAATTCTATTCCTCCAAGGATACCAATACAGACTTGAACATGCCTTGACCCTCCTTTTCACTACATTTCTTATGTCAAGCAATTAACTACCAACTATTATAAAAGTAAAAGGGACTGATTTTAAAACACAAAGCACACATGCTAGTAAAGGGCCTGGTAAAAAAAAAAAATTCAATGTTATGTATTACATGTAGATGCTTTCTAGAGAAAGAGCACAGCGACAACCCTGCTTATGGGAAGAGAGAGCTATTGTGGACTGAGGTGGGGGGCCAAGGATGAGGTCTGGAATCCGACCTAAAACAAATATGGAGGTGAAAAGGCATGAGGAGCTTCCGGGACCCACTAGCCAGTGCCAAGCTGCCAGCTCCCGACATTCGGTGTCGGTTTAAAAGAAGCAGGGGCACCAGGGATGCTCGTACCCCAGGACAATGATAGAGCAGGCGGGGCTCCCAGAATCGCGCTCAGGGAAAAACTCAACAAGTCTGGATGGCGAAGGATGCCCTGAGAGATGGATGAACGACTGCCAAGAGGCTGCCGCTGGCTCGGAATGACCACTGCCCCTTTCCAGGATCGACGCCGCGGGCGCCCGCCGGCTCGCGGACAGCCATTTGCACTACGTTCCCCTACGTGCCCCGACGTTCGCCCCGAGACCGCCGAGTCCGTCAACCACCCTGCCCCGGGCGATGCCTCTGCTCCAGGCCCGCTTCCCGGCGAAGCAGGCTCCCGGTCACCGCCGGCTTTCCGGCAGGAAGGCAGCAGCTGGCCTGCAGGGGCCGGAGCCGCCTTCGAAAGTGGGGGGAAGGATGGCCGCCCTCGCGGGGTGCGGGCGCGGCCCGCGGGAACCCTCGCCTCCAGTGCGGCCGAGTTCTCTCTGCGCAGCGCCGCCCGAGCCCTCAGCCTCGGCCGCAGTCGGCCGCTCGCGGCGGGCTCCGCGCTCAGGGCTGAGGCGACGGGGAAAGGGGGCGGGCGCGCCATCATGAAGGGGAAAATGGTGGGCGGGCGGGCCCGCGCGCCGCCGCCGTACTCACCCGGGCGGGCCAGTGCGGGTAGCCCTTCATCTTGGCGAAGACCAGGTCGCCCGCCTTGTACTCGCGGGGCCGCGGACGCGCCATCCCGGCCGCTCCCCTTCCTGGTCGTCCTTGGGCGCCGCTAAGATGCCGGGAGGCCGCCCCCCCGCGGGCCGACGGACTGCGCCGCGCTCCCCGCGGGCCTCGAGCCGGGCGGGCGGGCGGACGAGCGGCCGCTCCGACGAGGGGAAGCGTCGAGGCGGCGGCTGGGGCGAGGGGGTGGGCGGGGGGCTCAGCAGGCCCGGCAAATCACCGCCCGGCAGCGGGGGAGGGGAGCCCCCGGCCGCTCGGCTCTTGCCCGCGCCGAGGTCCCCGCCGCCGCCGCGCGCTGCTCACAGGCTCCGCGTCGCCTGCCTCATGCCGCCGCCGCCGCCGGCCTCCTTCCCGGGCTCCCGGGCGCGGCGCGAGCACCGGGCCTCGCGCCTCCTCCGAATTCCTCCTCGGGCAGCGACCGCAAACACGATCTTATTATTGTTCTCGCGCGCGCTCAGCATACCCCCCCACACACCCCACTTCCCGCTCCCCACCCCTCCCCTCCAGAGCCGGCCGGTTAATTCCTAGGTACACGGCCGGCTTTCGCGCAGAAACCGAGCGCGCCAGCCCGGCTGCTCGGCGGGCGGGCGGGTGGTAGGTACGTCCTCCCCCAGCACCGAAGCCCGCGCCGGGCGGGCAGCAGCGCCTACTCCGGAGGCCGCCTGCCGCCCGCTCTCTTTTGTTCTAGGCCGGGAGCTGCCAGCCGCAGCCCAGCCAATCACCACCTGGCCGCCCCCCGCCCCACAGGTCCGCGCCACCTCGGGGGCGCTCCCACCAGCCCCCCAGTCGCACGCCCACCTCCCGCTGACAGATCTTCCGCCCGGCTCCCCCCGCCCCCCTGCGCGGGCCGCTTCTACGAGTGCGCTCGGGTGAGGGGGGCACAGGGGCGCCCCAGGCCGGGGGCCGGCCGCACGAGGGGACCCGCCGCCCAGAGCGTCAGGCTGCTGGAAGAAGCACCGGTCTGGGGTCAGCGACCTTGTGGAGGGGGGTCTCACCCTAGGTCTGCCCTTCACAATGCGGTGTGACAGACCCAGGGCAAGCCATTTAACCGAAGTCACCGAAGGTTTTCTAATTTGCCGAGCCGGACAGTCGGGATTCGAACACGGATCTCCGTTAACTCCAGAGTCCGTCAGCGGTTAAGCCTTTCCGTGCGTCCGCCGTCCAGGCCTGGAGTTTTGTGAAAGGGACTTCTTCTGGCAGGTCACTCGTTTCCAATCCTGGCAACATTTTGGACAAAGTTTTTTTTTTTTTTTTTTTTTTTTTTTAATCTGCCCAAAGAACGAATGAATGAATGCTGCCTCTTTCATCATCCTGAAGCTCACTCACCTTTAAGAAGTCGGCTGCCGTGGCTCCTGAGTATAACGGACTTTGGTCCTCAGCATGTTTCCTTGTGCCTGTCCCTCTTCCAGACTTTCCTACAGTTTCTCCCAGCATCTGCCTTCCTCACTCGCCCTGTAGAAGCGTGTGTGTGTTTTAACCCCTGTTCTTGTTCTTTTATCCAGGGCTTCGGATAATGGGGCGTTAAATTCTTAGACTTCCTGTGGATTGTTTACTTAAATAGTGCTTGACTTTATCTGCTAAGGGCATTCCCTTACTCCTGGCACCTGGTGATTTTTCCTTTTGAAATATTTACCCTTCCTCGATAGCCCTACATTTTCCTCTTTTCTAGCTGTAGACTAGGTCCTTTTGCCTCTGTTGCCTGTGTCAGTCCCTTAGAGCTGCTATAACAAAGTATCATAATTATTATAGGCTGGGTGACTTTCAAACAAACCTCAGAAATTTATTTCTCACAGTCCTGGAGGCTGGGAGGTCCAAGATCAAGGCATAGCAATTCAGTTGTCTCTGGAGGGCCTGCTTCCTGTTTCACAAAAAAATAGTCTTTTCTTCGTGTCTCTACATGGGGTGAGGGGTAAAGGGGAGGAGGGTGAAATTATCTGGGATCTCTTAATCTCATGATGAGGCCTCCATCTTCATGGAGCTTCCCACTTGGCGGTAGTGGTAAAGAATCTGTCTGCCAATGCAGGTGATGCAAGAGACTCAAGTTCGATCCCCTGGAGTAGGAAATGGCATCCCCCTCCAGTATTCTTGCCTGGAAAATTCCACGGGTACAGGAGCCTGGTGGGCAGAGGAACCTGGCGGGCTACAGTTCATGAAGTCACAAAAGAGTCAGACACGACTGAGCACACACACACACCATCCTCATGACCTAATCACCTCCCGAAGGTCCCACTTCCAAATACACTGGGCATTAGATTTTAACATGAATTTTGGGAGGATACAGACATTGAGTCTACAGCAGCCTGCTCATGTGTCTCCCACTTGTAGGACTGCCATGTGTACCTGTCATCGTGTCATCATGTCATCATGCCCTGCCTTTGAACCTGTGAATGGTTCTCATATCGTCTTATGCCAAACCAAATCCCTCTGACCAGCTGCCAAAGCCCTGACTGTTGGCTGCTCTCCCCAAATGGTCTTCCCTCCTTGTGGGCACAGACTGGAACTAAGGGAGAGAAATGAGAGGGGGGAAGGTGGTCAGTTGGAAGCCATGGGAGGACTTTAAATAGGAGAGGGACGCGATCATAGTTTGGGTTTAGACAGATTTCTCTGGTGGCCTGTGTGAAGGTGGATTTGAGGGTGAGAGCCTGGGGGCAGGAGCTCAGTTGAGGGGACCTCTCTCCAAGACAGAGAAGACAGGGGCTGAGACAGGGCTTGCTGACTCACTGGGCAGCCAGTAGCCAGGAAGAAGGAGGAGTCGAAAACTATTTTCTGGTTTCTGGCTTCAGCAATGGGATGATTAGTTTTGACATTCACTGAGATGAGGAAATCCATGAAGAATGGGCAGTTTGGGGGATGAGATCATGAGTGGTTTTGTGTGTTGAGATTTCACGGGGCATCCAGAGAGAGATGTTTTAGTGGAGAGATGAATATATAGCTCAGGGGAAGTGGTCAAGGTAGAACACAGAGATGGGAGTCATTTCAATAGGTGGGTCGTGGTTGAAACCATGAGAGGGGTTCTAGAAGACCATGCAGAATGAGAAAAGCAGTGGCAAGGATAGAGCCTGGTAACACCAACATCTAAGGCTCAGTCAGAAAAAGAGGAGATCCTGTGTGGTCCTGTGGTGGCGATGGTAGTTTAGTTGCTGAGTTGTGTCTGAGTCTTTGCGACCCCATGGACTGTAGCCTGCCAGACTCCTCTGTCTATGGCATTTCCCAGAGAAGAATACCGGAGTGGGTTGCCATATCCTTAGGAACCAAAGAATTAAAGAATTTTCAGAAGGAAGGAGATGTCCAGATATATGCCACAGGGAGGTCAAGATAAGGAAGGAAATGGTGCTATTTAATCTGATGATTAAGTACTTGGTGTCCTTGTTGGGAACTGTCTCACTGAAATGGTAATGAGAAGAAACCAGAGAGCAGTGGCTTGAGATATGAGTGAAAGGTGAAAATGTGGAGGCAAGAAGTGTAGACAGCTCATTTCCAGTGGTGGAGAAGGAGTAGCTGAAAGTATGGAGGGAGAGTTATTCTGTGTGATTGTTTGGCTGGTTTTAAAGATCAGAGAAATTTGAGTTTGTTATTAAGAAGAAGCCAGTAGAGTGGTTAAGACAGAATCCAAGAAAAGGAAACTTAACGGAGGGAGTTGGTTATATCAATAACGTGGAGACTTCTCCCAGTCTAGGCTTTGGTTTTAGGTTTTTTGTTTTTTTTTTTAACATAAAACAAATACGTTTTAATTGATTTTGAAACTTGACATATAGGCATATACTTGTCGCTGTATTTTTTTTAGACAACAATCAAAATGGCCACTGAATCCAAGGTGGAATTATTCTTGCATTTACCTCAATTGATGGAACAGTGGGTTTTCTTATAGAATGTCTTAAATGTTCAATCACAAAGGATAACATATATATATATATATATATATATTTTAAGTTCAAAAAAGGCAAACAATTTATTTAAATGGATATATACATGTAGGGTAAGACTATTAAAACACACACACCAGCAGACACATATACAAGTGAGTGTTTAACCCAAAACTCAGAAGAGTGGTTACTTCTGAAAGTGGGGGGAGCGGTATGAACAGGGAGGGGCACACGAGGCTCTAATGTGTTTTAAGCTGGCTGATAATAGGTACACTGGGGGGGTTTTCTTTTGGTGGGGGGTTCCTACCAATTTATTTGTTTTTATTTAATTGAGTCTTGGCCTGGCTGCTCAGCTCACATTTTTGCCTGCCTCTTGTGCCCTACGAAAGATTAATGACGTACGCACATGGGATCCCCTGTAGGCTCACTCTGACTGGTCATCGGGAATCTCCTCATGTGCTTGGCTGGGAGCCCATGTGTTTTGCAGCCAGGTTGGATACAGACCACCTTGTCAACACAGTTTTGCCAGGGATGAAGCATTGCTGTATGGTTTTCACTGCAGATAGAGCTTTCAGACTGGTTCCTCCGCTTTTCTGCAAAGGATTGTTCCTGTGGCTATTCCAGAACAATGCTCTATTCAAATATTTAACAGATAATAAGTAACCCTTTAGAGATACCACTAAGAACATTAAAAGAGTCTGATATATTTTATTTTACTCAGTGTGGCCCCAAGAGCTGGTCTATTTGCTGTCAAAATAGAACATATTAATTTTACTTGAAACTTAGAAAGATCTCCATTCACAAATGGGGATAAGATCAGCTTTCTGTGATCTCTTGATTTCAGCATCCTAAAATCCCAAAGGGCTACTGCATCTCCCTGTCCTTGGCTACCTGATCTGTCTTTTGCCACTCCTCTTTTAACTCACCTGGCTTCCCAGGTGGCTCAGTGGTAAAAAATCTGCTTGCCATTGCAGGAGAAGCAGGTTTGACCCCTGAATCAGGAAGATCCCTGGAGAAGGAAATGGCAACTCTCTCCAGTATTGCCTGCAAAATCCCATGGACAGAGGAGCCTGACAATCCATGGGGTTGCAAAGAGTTGGACACTACTGAGCATCTGAGGATATTATCTGAGCATATCTTCACACATACATCCACACATTTTTGTCAACTCTGTCCTGTTTTTACCTTCTCCTTTCATATCTTGGCTCATCTTTCTGATAAAAATTCTTTTAACAGTTCCTTCAAATTCTATCCACCAATTCATCCATTCCATGTTGCTTCAATTACCTATAATCTATTCCTCCACCCAAAGTTTTATATGAGATGATATATCTAAAGCAGTTGAAACAGTGCCTGGCACACAGTGAGTACTCATTAAATGTTAGTTTCTATTGTTGTCTTTGTTATTGTTGACATGGTATGGTGAAAATAACTGTGGAAACCAAGTTGGGAAATTTTTGTGTTACACACACACTCAGTACGTCAGAACCACACTCCCTGGACTTTTCATCAGAGTTCATTTCTACTACTTTTGCCACTAGAGTTATCTCTCCGATGTCCTCTGACCCAATCCCAGAAGAACTGCTCTCACATTCTTTGAAAGAGAAAGGGTTGGGATCTCTCTGGTGGACCAGTGGCTTAGACTCCATGCTCCCAATGCAGGGGACCTGGGATCCACCCCTGATTGGGGACCTAGATTCTGCATGCCACAACTGAAGATCCTGTGTACCCCAACTAAGATGCATCCACACAGACAAATAAATTCATTAAAGATTTAAAAGAAAAAGAGAAAGGGTCATAAGATGTAACAGTCAAGTAACAGAACTGTAATATACTACTTGTGGTGAGCACCAGGGAGCTCTAAGTCAGCAGAAGTCACCATGATCAGCATGAGCCACGATGGTAGAGGGTAGGGGTCAAAGGTTGGGGTCAGCATTGCTGGAGTGAGGGTGGGTAGCAGCAGCAACTGCACTCAGGTCACACGTATAGAAACACAAAGCTCCCCAATAATGACCCAAGATACAGGTTAATGGTCTGTAGACATACTTGAGTTACCTGGGATCTTAGTTAGGGAAGGAAAGGGATAGTGTTTAGGTCCTGGGAATTTTTCTCTCTAATAATCAGAATTCAAAGGCTGTTTCTATTAAGACTGTTCTGGAGACTTCCTGGCAGTCTAGTGGTTAAGACTGAGCTTCCGATGCAGGAAGTGGGTTCGATCCCTGGTCATGGAACTGAGATCCCACATGTTTCGAGGTATGGTAAAAATGAATAAATTCTCCTGCCTTCACTGTCCTGTCTCAGGCTGAGAAACAAACTGGAGAATTTCAGTGAGTTACCAGCTATTTGGGAGAGGAGGTGATTCAATATGTAGAAAGTATTGAAAACAAAGGATTTGCAAATTTAGCTACCACTTTGACTGCTATTGTTCCTATATTTGCATATGTGATGCTGAAGAGCGCCTTGGATCAACAGCATCCATTTCTTCATTGATTTATTGGACAAGTATCTGTTGTGTACTGCTTCATGTCAGTCATTGTTCTAGGTCTAGGACTCATGGAGAACAAAGAGGATGGAGAGGGGAATCAGAAACATGTTGGATGGAGTAGTGTTGCAGGAGTTCTGAGAGTTCATCTGAAGGGCTGCTGTGTGGAGTGAAGGATGTGGGAGAAGTGATGCTTTGCTAGCTCTAGGCCTACCTAGTCATTGAGAGGAGTGGCAGCTTCCATTTTGACCCTCCTGGAGACCTGACCCACTGTGTCAGTAATTATAAATACCCTGCTAGTATGGAAGGGGAGGGGAAAATGGAGGCAGACAGGCCCTGGAGAATGAAAGACTACACAAAGAGAGAGAAACCCAGCCAGCCCCCAACTGTTCTGACCCTTCTAGTTGAGGTGCCACTCAACTAGAGGTGTGTGAACAAAGCTGTCTTGGGTCCTCCAACCCCAGGAAGCTACCCTCGCCAGACACAGAGACAGGCTGTCTGTAATGAGCCTGGCTCAAGTTGCAGAATCATGGACAAGTAAATGGTGGCAATTGTTTAAAACCACCCAGTTTTGGGATGGGTTGTTATGCAGCAACAGATATCTGAATCATGGTTTTATAGCAGATTAGATACAGCTAAAGAGAACTTGTGATCTGGAAGATAGGTCAAAAAGAAAAATATTCAGACTTAGGCCCAGAGAGATAAATGGAAGGAAAAAACAGAAAAGAATGTAATCTAGCCACACAAACTTTCTATTGGTTAGTATTTCTAAGGTATTTTCTATCTGTGAGATACGGTGAGAAAACCTAGTATGAAGTCTCAGTGTTATGGAAAAAGAGAAAATGGGATAGAAGCAGTGTTTGAAGCCATGTTGGTCAAGAATTTTCTAAAGCTGATTAAAGCTACCAAGCTGTAGATTAAAATATACTTTGAATACTTGGGTTATATGTATAGAGAAATAAAAATAAAATTCACAAAAAGTGAGATGAGGTAAATGGAATGAAAAGGCCCCAGCTCCTAAGATAGTATAGAAAGTAGCTAAAGCACTAACATATGACATTTTAATAAGTTAAAGATTCATGTCAGGATCTATCAGTTCCTGACAGAAGAAATGAACAAAAAAAGTATGTGATTTAATTAATGTAAGTAATAAACCAACAAAGGTCTGTATTGTCCAAGCTATGGTTTTTCCAGTAGTCATGTACGGGATATGAGAGCTGGACAATAAAAAAGGATGAGTGCCGAAGAATTGATGCCTTCGAACTGTGGTGCTGGAGGAGACTCTTGAGAGTCACTTGGACTCCAAGGAGACCAAAGCAGTCAATCCTAACGGAAATCAACTTTGAATATTCATGGGAAGGACAGATGCTGAAGCTGAAGCTTCAATACTTTGGCCACCTGATATGAAGAGCTGACTCGTTGGAAAAGACCCTGATTCTGGGAAAGATTGAAAGCAGGAAAAGAAGAGGATCAGATGGTTGGATGGCATCACCAATTCAATGGACATGAACTTGAGCAAACTCCAGGAAATAGCGAAGGACAGGAAAGTCTGGCATGTTGCAGTCCATGGGGTTACAAAGAGCTGGACACGACTGAGCTACTGAACAACAGCAAGTAATAAACACAATCTTATTGATAGGTTTAGAACACAGTACCAAATATCAGTAGAATACACATTATTTTCAAATATATGGAACATTTACCAAAATTGACCATATGCTGACTTTCAGAGTTAATCTCAACAGCTTCCAAAGGATAAAATTAGGCATGGTGTATTCTCTGACCATAGTGGAATTAAGTTCTGAAGTCACTGATGAAAAGGAAACTAGGAAATTCCCAAATATTTGGAGATTAAACAATATTTTTATTGTCTAATTATGTGTCAAGAAATTACAATGGAACTCAAAATACACTTTGAGGTGAATAGTATTGGAAACATCATGTATTTAAACTTGTGAGAATAAGTTAAATCTGTGTAGAGAGTCTTAATTGCATATATTAGAAAGAAAAGGATGAAGAGCAGTGATCTCAAGCATTTATATCAAGAACTTAGGAAAAGGGGCTTCCCTGTTGTTCAGTGGTAAAGAATCGCCTGCCAGTGTAGGAGACGTAGATTCAATTCCTGATCTGGGAAGATCTCACATGCCTCAGAACAACTAAACCACAACTGTTGAGCCTGTGCTCCGGAAGCCACAACTACTGTGCCCATGTGCCACTACTACTGAAGCCTACACACCCCAGAACCCATGCTCCACTACAAGAGAAGCCACTGCAATGAGAAACCTGCACACTGCAACTAGAGAGTAGCCCAAACAGCAACAAAGACCCAGCACAGCCAAAATGAAATAGATAAAATAAATAAAAATATTTAAAGAGAACTTAGAAAAAGAACATAAATGTACACCCAAAAAAGGGGAAGAAAGGAAATAACAAAAAGCAGAAATAAATAAAACCATAAAAAATAGAGAGGATAAACAAAGCTGGTTTTCTAAAGGACTAATAAAATGGATAAGCCTCTGTCAAGACTAATCAAAAGAAACAGAGAAACAACAAATAATAAATGAGAAATGAAAAGGGAGACATCATTTCAAATTCTATAGACATTTAAAATAATAAAAAGGCATTGTGGACAACTTTATGTTGTTATATTTAGAAATTTAAATGAAACTGACAACATTCTAGGAAAACATATCTTACCAAAATTCACACAAGGAGAAACACAGATGTGAATAGTCCTAAATCTACTATAGAAAGAAATTCCATCTGTATGTGAAAAAGTGAAAAAATGTTAGTCACTCAGTTCTGTCCAAGTCTGCGCAACCCCATGGACTGTAGTCCCCCAGTCTCCTCTGTCCATGGAATTCTCCAGGCAAGCATACTGGAGTGGGTAGCATTCCCTTCCCCAGGGGATCTTCCCCACCCAGGAATCAAACCCAGGTCTCCTGCATTGCAGGAGGATTCTTTACTGTCTGAGCCACCAGGGAAGCCCCAGTTAAGGGAAATCTGCCCCCAAAGAAAATTCCAGGCCCAGATGGGTTCACTGGTATATCACAGCAAATATTTTAGGAAGAAAAAGTGCCAACTCACACAACCTCTTTCAGGGAGTATGGAAAGAAAGAAGACTGGGAAGTCGTTTTATAAGGCCAGCACGATCTTAATATCAAAATCTGACAAGTGTAACACAGGAAAGGAAAACTATATACCAATGGCTTTCATAATACAACTTAAAAAAACTGAACCAAAATATCAACAAACCAAATCCTGGTATACATAGAAAGAATAATATAACATGATAAATTTGAATCTAATCCAGACTGCAGGTTGCTTAACACTAAAAATTAATGTCACTCACAATGTTAATATATTAAAGAAAAATCACATGATCATTTTAAGAAACTCAGGAAAAGTTATTTAAGCATATGTATTTTTTTAAGCAATAGCAAACTAGGGATAGGTACTTTCTTAACAGAATAAAGGGTATATACAAAAATCTATAACAAACATTATACATAATAGTGAAATACTGAAAATTTTCCCTATGATTGTGAACAAGGTAAAGATTTCTGCTATAACCACTTATATTCAAGATTATACTAGATTTTTAACTTATGAATTCAGGTAAAGAAAAAAAAAGTATGAGGACTGGAAAAGAATAAATGTACTGTTACTTGCAGATGACATAATTATGTGTGTACTAAGTCTAAAAAATCTATTAGAATTAATAAGTGGATTCAACAATATCACCAAACAAGAGGTCAGTATAGAAAAATAGTTGCATTTCCATACACTAGCAATAAACAATTAGAAAATGAAATTTTAGAAATGCTGTCATTTGTAATAGCATCAAAAAAATCAACTACTTAGGAATAAATTTAACGAAAGAATCATTAGAACTTTGCACAGGAACTATAAAATATTATATTTAGAGAATTTATAGAAGAGTTAAATAAATGAAGAGATATACCATTTTCACAGATTGGAAGACTCAATATCATAAATGTGTTATTCATTCCCAAACTGATGTATAGAACCAAATTAAACCAAATTAAAATCCCAACAATTTTTGGGGGGAGCAGGATGTGGAAATGGACAGGCTGATTTTAAAATTTGTATAAAATGCAAGGAGGCAACCACAGCCAAGACAACACTAAAGAAGTGAAGGACTTCCCTGGAGGTCCAGTGGTTAAGACTCTGTGCTTCCACTGCAGGGGGCTTGGGTTCAATCCCTGGTTGGGGAACTAAGATCCTGCATGCATGTGGCAAGGCCAAAAAAAGAAAAACGAGGAAAATAGGGTACAGAAATGGATAAAAAGACAAACCATAGAGTGTGAGAAAATATTTACAAGACAGGTAATCAACAAGGAGCTTATATTCAGAATATATTAATACCAAAAGAAAAAAACCTCCTATAAATCAATAAGTAAAAGCAACAATCCAAAAGCAAGATGGTTAAAAACTTGAACAAGAACTTCACAAAAGATGTTAGGCATGTGAAAAGAAAATGAATGAAAAGCTTTCAAATCATTAGCTATCAGAGAAACACAAATTAGACTAATAATGAAATACTACTACCCTCCTAAGAGAATGACTAAAATTAAAAGTACTAACAATCCCATGTGTTGGCAAGAAATGTGGAGTAACTGACACTCTCAAAGACGGCTGGAAGAAGTATAAGTTGGTATACCAATTTGGGAAATAATTTATCACTTACTAAACATGTAATAAATGTAGATTCATCTAAAAATGTTGAACAAAACTAGCTAGGCTCATGAAAGAATAAATACTATGAGATTCCATTCAAAAAATGTTCAGAAGTTATCTATAGTATGAGAAGTCCAGGATGGGTGCTGGTGCTCAGTCATGGCTGACTGTTTGTGACCCCATGGACTGTAGTCTGCCAGGTTCCTCTGTCCATGGGATTTCCCAGGCAAGACTACTGGAGTGGGTTGCCTTTTCCTTCTCCAGCAATCAGGAGAGTGACTATCTTTAAGAAGGAAGATGGAGATGATAATTGTGAATGAGCACAGGGGACTTTTGGGTGCCTGGGGGATGTTTACACAGATGTGTTCACTTTATGATTATCGTGTTGTACACGTGCTTTTTTCCACATATTTATAATTGTTATACTTGAATAAAGTTTATTTCAAAATAAAAATGAATGTTGGTGGACCATGGCTTAAAAATTCTGAAAGCAACTCCATTTACATGCTTTTGTGTCTAAATGTTTGATTTTCTTGACAAATCCCTAAAGGATGAAGAGGATTTCTTACTTTCCAAGTGACTTTAGGAATGGGAGATAATTCTTAGAAAGTATACAGAATCCTTTCTAGATAGTTAAGGACCTCTTACCAAGAAAATTTGAACTTCTCAAGGGGGAGGGACTATTTCATTTACATCTGTATGCCCATCAGCTATCGCAAGATCTGACCTAGCTCTAGGCCAGGGATGGCAAATAGATTTCACTAACTGTGCCAACTCCAAATTATCAACAATGGCTTTACCTGAAATGCCATATAGGAAAATGCATTTTGAACCTTCATCCAGAACCAGTGGGAAAGATTCTGTGTTCAGTTTGCAATGTCTACCATTCGTACTAAATAAAAAGAGTGGCACAGGGATATTCCTGGTGGTCCACTGGTTCTGCAGGGGGCACGGGGTTCAGTCCTTGGTCAGGGAACTAAGATCCTGCATATTGCATTGGGCGGCCAAAAACTAGAAACAAAACAAAATGATGGCACACACAACACATAGCCTGTCCTTTGGGGCTTAAGGATGCCACAACCATGAGATCTTGGCTGGTGATGAAGAGCACTGAATTAAGACCATTGTTTGCCCAGAAAAGTCAATGGATTCAAATCTGTAGAACTAATTACTGTGGAGGAAGTTTTGATGGAAAAGTTTTGATGGAAAGAAAAATAATAGTAAAGGATGATGGCGGTAAGTCAAAGGAAATGGCAGGGGAATTAGAAATAGTACTTATTGAAACAGAGCAGGACCCTATGGTCCTCCCCCATCCCCCCACCACCCCATGTCTTCTGCCTGCCTTCTGTCTGTGGAAAACTTTGGTCAAAGAATAAGTTTAATCAGAGAAATGAGAAATGCAAAAACAAAGGAAAACAGTCAAAGGAGACCAAATAATAATAATGTAGTCATTAAGCATAGTCAAGGGCCTTTACTTCCTTCTCAAGGGCTATAGATAATATTCTGGGGGCATCACCTTTGAACTGTCTTACAGATACTAAGACACCAGGTGGAAGAAGTTAACTACATGATGACCAGACTATATTCATTACATAAACTGCTACAATTCTAAGAATTGGCCTCAAAGAAATGGAAATAAATGGACCCTGGAACTGAAGATTAACTGTACCTAAAACAATCAGGATGATGCTGGTCAGACCACCAATGACAGATTTGAAGATGACTGTCAGAGATAACTGTGCTGCTTCTGCATGTAGCTCCCACAACCCTCAACGTCTGTCTATAAAAAAGCTCTTGCCCCACTGGTTGTCAGGTGGCAGGAGTTGGCTTTTGGACAGACTTCCACTGCCGCCGCCCTCACCAGCTGCCAGCATCTAAAATAAAGCAAACTTTCCTTTCCTCCAAACTGGACTGTTTATTGGCTTTTTGAACCGCGATTGGCCGGACTCCACACACTTTTGGTAACATTATGACCTCTAATGTCTATACATCAACTTTTCCCAAACAAATACTGCTTTTCGGGATATTCATAAGCAGATTTCCTAATACTTGTGAGACCCAGGTCAACGGTATATATTAAAACCACGTATCATACAAGAATGGGTTTCCCTGATGGCTTAGTGGTAAAGAATCTGCCTGCCAATGCAGGAGATGCAGGTTCGACCCCTGGGTGAGGAAGATCCCCAGGAGAAGAAAATAGTAACATCTCTAGTATTCTTTCCTGGAAAATGTCACGGACATTGGAGCCTGGCAGGCTACAGTTCATGGGGTTGCAGAGAGTTGGACATGACTTAGTGACTAAACAACAACATCATACAAACGTACTTAAAAGTTATAAATAAAGCTAACATATTGTTAGACAAAATATGTTCTGCTCACTTACTTTGGCAAGTGTTCTTTCAAAATGATAAAACTGAAAAACGTGTAAGCAGCTAGAATTTTTATGTGATTGAAACATGGCAAAAATCGAGGATGATGAAAATAATTATTATCATGCATGTCTGCCTTGTTGTGTTGATGGTCCAGTGATGTTTGGGTGAGTAATAAATTAAAGGTACACATGGTTAATCAATTGTTTTTATGTGCATCACATAACATTTATTTTCCTGCCCTCATTTCAGCAAAATCAATATTTCTATAACATGTATTTTATTGATAATGATGTCAGTTAGACATTACTAATGTCTATAATATACCACTGTAGTTCTTGGATGATTTAAAACATTTTTTTAATTTATTACAATTTGGAGAAATGCTGCTCTCCTAGAGCAGTAACAACTGTAATTGCTAATATTCTCAAAGTAATACCTACATTCAGAAAGAAACCAAGAATTTTACTTATTTTATTTATCATGGATATCATGATATGCAACAATGGGGTTGAATACATAAAATGATTATTAATATAGAATTATACAAATTTTAAAATTTCATCATATACTGTTATATGATGAAACCACATTATTATAAAATATTATATTACAAAATATTTTAATATCATTTAATGTTAATATTTATCATGATTTTTATCATCTTATAAAGGAATATCTGTATACATACTGTATTTATTCAGCTATTTTCAAATTTTTTCAGTGTTGAAATATTCTGTAGAAAACCAAAATAGTAGTATCTTGCTTGACTGATGCAAATTTCTCTTTAAATGAGACTACCTCTTGATTTGGGCTTCCCTGGTGACTCAGTAGTAAAGAACCCAGCTGCAATGCAGGAAATGCAAGTTCGATCCTTGGATCAGGCAGATCCCCTGGAGAAGGAAATGGCAACTCGCTCTAGTATTCTCTCCTGGGAAATCCCATGGACAGAGGAGACTGGCAGACTAGAGTTCATGGGGTCACAAAGAATCAGACATGACTTAGTGACTAAACAACAACAACCTCTTGATTTAATTTGATCAGAAAAGAGTCTTCATAGAATTGGTTTCAGGATCATTTGTAAGTAAGTCTTCTCCTTCAGAATCAAGCAAATTATTCTGTTTCCATGTTGTGATATCCTAGTATTTTACTGGACTATCACCTTTGTTGCATATTTCATTTGTAGCTTCTTTCAATTTAGAAAAACATGTTCTCTAAAATTAAAAAAATGAGTCCTTTTGAAAGTGAAATAATTTTAAAAAATAAAATTCTGCTAATACTCTTATTAGCAAGCAACAGTTTATATCAAATAATTGCAAATAACAAAAATTCAAGATTATTTTAATTTTCCAACAAATACCATGATTCGATTTTCATTTGAGGATTTTCTGTAGTTTCAGTGAACTCTTTCTGGGCATTTCATACCTGTCTAAATTAAATCAAATAGCCTCAACAACATTCAGTTGGATTATAATTAGTGTCTTAGAATGGTTGTTATTTTATGTATATTTTCATCAATATTGTTCTATCTTAGGGCAGAACTACAAAAATTGTAGGGGAGGAAAAAACTTTCTTTATCTTTTAAAATTCTATGACTGGGGCCTAAGAATTAAACTGACAAAGACAGATTAACAAGAGGAAAGGCACACAGATTTTATGTAATGTTAATACAAATTTAAATTTTTACATGCATGAAGGCCTTCATAGAAAAGCAATTAGGACCCCAAACAAACAGTTAGACCTGGGAGCTTGTATACATTTTAACAAAGGACGATCAATATGGAAAAATGACAAGACAAAAAGGAAAAGGGGTTTCGGCTTCTGTTGTTTTGCTGTTGTTCAGTTGCTAAGTCATATCTGACTCTTTGTCACCCCATGGACTGTAGCACGCCAGGCTTCCCTGTCCTTCACTGTCTCCCAGAGTTTCGCTCAAATTCATGTCCATTGAGTCGGTGATGCTATCTAACCATCTTATCCTCTGTCGTCTCCTTCTCCTCCAGTCTTCAATCTTTCCCAACATCAGGGTCTTTTCCAATGAGTCAGTTCTTCACATCAGGTGGCAAAAGTATTGGATCTTCAGCTTCAGCTTCAGTCCTTCCCATGAATATTCAGGGTTGATTTCCTTTAGGATTGACTGGTTTGATCTTGCTGTCCAAGGGACTCTCAGGAGTTTTCTCCAGCACCACAATTTGAAAGCATAAATTCTTTGGCCCTCAGCCTTCTTTACGGTACAACTCTTACATCTGTATATGACTACTGGAAAAACCATAGCTTTGACTGTACGTAAATTTGTCGGCAAAGTGATGTCTCTGTTTTTTAATACGTTGTCTAGGTTTGCCCTAGCTTTCCTTCTAAGGGGCAAGCGTTTTTAATTTCATGGCCCTAGTCACCCTCTGCAGTGATTTTTGGATTCTAGGGGTGGTAAATTGTGGGAAGGGAGGAAACTAATGGAAGATAATGGTTATTTTAGTAAGATTTGTTTGTGCAGACCCATCTTGGTGCTGACTTTCTGTCTCCAGTAATAAGAATTGTTTTTGTCCTGGTATAGGAGAGGGAGGGGAAACACCTTCACTAAGAAAAACTTATGACCTGCTTTTGAGGAAAGAACATTTTTTTTTTTCATTTGCAGCTTCTTAATTGCCTTCAGCTCAAAATAATCCTTATGCCAAAGAGGCATACTTTCAGGTGGCATAATCTCATCTTTTGATCTCCTACAATATCATATATAACCTCTGAACTATTTCTCTTATCAGAATAGATAAGGCCATATCTTTTAATGTTAAATTCAAACAATCTGCTATAGTTGGTACAAAGAATACTTCTACTTCTGGGCCAAAATTCTGGCTTATACACCTTTCTCTTTATTAACTGTTAGTACCCTTGACGGATTTTTTCCCCCAACTTTATTAAGATATAACATTGTGTATATTTAGGTTCATAATGTGATGATTTAATATACATGTATATAGTGAAATGGTGTTTCCCTGGTGGCTTAATGGTAAAGAATCCACCTGCCAATGCAAAAGATCTGGGTTTGGTTCCTGGGTCTGGAAGATCCCCTGGAGAAGGAAATAGCAACCCACTTCAGGATGAATTCCAAGGACAGAGGAACCTGGGGGACTATAGTCCATGGGATAGCAAACAGTTGGAGACAACTGAGGGACTGAGCACACACACACACACACATACACACACACACACACACACACACAGTGAAATGATTACCATGATAAGGTTGGTTAACACCCCCATCACTCATGGATTACTATTTTTCTGTGTGGTAAGAATTTCTAAGATTTACTCTCTAGATTTTCCTGGCAATCCAGTGGTTAACATATCAGGCTCTCAGTGCAGTGAGCCACACGTTCAATTCCTGTTCAAGGAACTAAGATCCTGTATGTTGCTTGCTTCAGCCAAAAAACAAATAAATACAAGAAGTTAAAAAATATTTAGTCTCGGCAATTTTCAAGTAGATGATTCAGTATTGTTAATTTTAGTCATCATGCTGTGCATCAGATTCCCTAGAATTTACCCATCTTATAATGGAAATTTGTATCCCTTGATCACCATCATCCATTCCCCATGCTCTGGTGACCACCAATCTACTTTCTGATTTTATAAGTCCCGCTTTTCTAGTTTCCATATATGAGATCAGACTGCACAATGGACCCTAGAACAAAGCAGGAGTTAGGAATGCTAACCTTTCCCTGCATATAACTTATAGTTGGCCCTTTGCATATGGGATTCCTCCATATCCACAGTTACAAATCTGCAGATTCAACCAACCTCAGACTGTGGAGTACCACAGTATTTACTATTGGAAAAAATCCGAGTATAAATGAACCCATGCCGTTCAAGCTCGTGTTTTCACTTAGCATAAAACCCTCATGTTTCATCCATGTTACTGCAAATGCAGAACTTCTTTCTTTTTTATGGATGAATTATATTCCATACATATATGTATGTAGCCTGCCAGGCTCCTGTGTCCATGGGATTCTCCAGGTAAGAATACTGGAGTGGGTTGCCGTTTCCTTCTCCAGGGGATCTTCCTGACCCAGGAACTGAACCCACATCTCTTAAGTCTCTTGCATTGGAAGGCAGATTCTTTACCATTAGTGCCACCTGGGAATCCCATGTGTGTGTGTATACATATATATAATATATATATGTATACACACACACACAAAAGAAGAGGATAATTTCTTGGCAGTCCAGTGGTTAAGACTCTGCACTTCCACTGCAGGGGGCATCAATTCAATTCCGCAAGCCTCACAGTGTGGCCAAAAAAAGAGAAGAAAGAAGAGCAGAGTGTTTTGCCCACCATACGATTTACAAAGATTAACCCACTGTAGTTGCCGACTGGCAGCACACTGTGTGCTTCAGACGGAGAAATTAAGGTGATAACAGGATGAAGCACCCTGTGCTTCAGACAGAGGAAATTAAAGGTGATAAGAGGATGCTCTGTGCTTTGTGTTGTGGACAACAGGCCCCTTAGATAGTTAGACGTATGTCAGGAAGAATTTTAATGAACCCAGTTTCTTTCATCTTCCCATACCTAGAGAAGCACTAAAATCATTAACTTGTGATATTTGTTCTTTGGGGCTAGTGGCAATCTTCTACAAAGATGCATACTTGACTGAGTATATTCTCCAGCAAAAAAAAAATAGTCATATATATTAAAAAAAAAAGTCATATATAAACTAGACTTCTCCCACTTCTTCAGAACAGCTTCTCAGAGTCTTCTTCAGATCTCCCAGGCTACCGTCCTCAGCAAGCTTAACTCACAGCTCTTGCATTGTGCATTTTTCTTTCAATCAACTACACACACACAACACCCCCCCCCACACACACATTTTCTTTATCCATTCATCCATTGATAGATGTGAACTTGTTTCCATATCTTGCCTGCTGCGAATAATGCTGCAATGAATACATGAGTTCAACTATGAGAGTCACTTTAGATATGAAATCCAGAAATGGGATTACTGATCATGTAGTAGTTCTAGTTCAAATTCTTGGAGGGAACTTAATGCTGTTTTCCATAGTGGCGGTACAAATTTACATTCCTACTAACAGTGCTTAAGGTTTCCTTTTTCCCACATCCTTGCCAACACTTCTCATCTCTTGTCTTTTTGATAATAGCCATTCTCACAGGTGTGAGGTGATATCTCACTGTGGTTTTAATTTGCATTTCCTTGATGACTAGTGATATGGAATATTTTTCATATACCTGTTGGCCATCTGTATATCTTCTTTGGAAAAATAGCCCTCAACAATTTTTGACACTACTTACATAATTTATATAAAACCAAAATATTTTAATTTTAACTTTAAACTTTACAAAATATTTTCATGAAAATTAAAAAAAAAAGCATTTGCCATTTGAGCATAAAATGTGTATTTTATGCCAAGGTAAAGAATCAGTATTGTACAATATATGATACATCTTTATAAATATATATATTTATCTATATAAAATATAAAATATTTATATATATATGGGCTTCCCTTGTGGCTCAGCTGGTAAAGAATCTGTCTGCAATGCAGGAGACATGAGTTCGATCACTGGGTTGGGAAGATCCCATGAAGAAGGGAAAGGCTACCCACCTCAGTATTCTGGTCTAGTGAATTCCATGGACTGTATAGTCCATGGGGTCACAAAGAGTTGGACACGACTGAGCAACTTGCACTTTCATTTTCATATGTGTGTGTGTGTGTGTGTGTGTGCATGCCATGTCACTTCACTCACGTCCAACTCTTTGTGACCCTATGGACTATGGCCTTCCAGGCTTCTCTGCCCATGGGGTTCTGCAGGCGAGATTACTAGAATGGGTTGCCATTTCCTTCTCCAGGGGATTTTTCCCCACCCAGGGATAGAACCTGTGTTTCTCACATATCTTGAATTGGCAGGCTGGTTCTTTATCACTAGTGCCATCTGAGTAGCCCATATATATATGTATACACATTTAAAATTAGTTCTAATTGTTTAGTACTGCAACATATTCTCCTCCCTGGGCAGCTGTTGGTTGAAACCAAAACAGTGAGTTGGAATACAAAGAAGGAAAAGAAGGAAACAGTCCTACCTGGAGGAGATGCTTTGTTATGGAAAAATGTATTGCATTCATGCTATCAGAGAAGGATGTGACACATTAATTTTTCTCTTCTCTTACCCAAGGGCTTCTCCCACTCAGAACTTCTCCAGAGTCCCATCTGGTGTTGATCATTCACGCTGGCAGCGGAGCCACCCACAAGCCTTCGCTGTGTTTTTACTCAGTCACCTTTGGTTTTGAGGAGAAAGGGACAGTGATGCAGAGAAGCTTTTCTGTGGGTCTTGAACAGTGTTTGTGATATGCAGAGCCCAGGGCGAGAATTCCTCTTGCCTGGATCTGTGTCTGGTATAGTAATAAGTGTAGGGCAGAAAGAATTATGTAGTCACATTAGTTAGGCAAATGTTAAGTTAAAGCACAGTTAAGTCATCTTTACTGTGGGGATTCTTAGAGCCTTTAATATATTGTTTTTTTTGTTTTTTTTGTTTTGCTAAGTCATGTTGGACTCTTTGTGACCCCATGAACTATAGCCCGCCAGGCTCCTCTGTCCATGGGATACCCCAAGCAAGAATACTGGTGACAGATACATGATACTTATTTTTGGCTTTGTTCTGCTCAGCAATTAAACATGCTTTAGACATGTGAATGAATGATCTGATGACCTTTATTAGATTGCATAATTGGAGGGCATC
Source organism: Muntiacus reevesi (assembly GCF_963930625.1). Classification (NCBI taxonomy): domain Eukaryota; kingdom Metazoa; phylum Chordata; class Mammalia; order Artiodactyla; family Cervidae; genus Muntiacus; species Muntiacus reevesi. Next base: position 23,152,471 of record NC_089263.1, on the reverse strand, counting down.
ATTAACACATTGGAACAGAATTAAAAAGAGATTTTTGAATTTAGTTAAAAATATAAAGTAATAATTGTTTGTTACTAATACAACAGAGAGAAATAAGTAAAGATTCCCCCCCGACTCTATTCTACCAGTCTTCAACCAATTTCACTCTCTAGTGATAGCCACTATTATCATCTACTACTTACAGAAATCCTGAATAGTATTTTCCTAAACATACTGATCTATAACGTACCTGTTTTATTTAGCAATCAACGGTAGGTAGCTTTCCACATCAGGAGATAAAGATGTCTTTAGGTTGTTTCTAATTTCTCACTACTATTTGCAAGGCTACAGTGAATATCCTTGCCTGTATACTTTTCCATAATGGTTGACGGTGAGAGCTTTTGAACAAAATTTCTAAAAACGAATTCTCTGGGTTTCAGGTACATGCATTCATCAATGTTGCCTCCAAAATTACTCGTGGACATTTCCAACTACACACCTATTTCTCAACATGCTCATCAATAATCCTCTTTAAAAAAAATAATCCTCTTTAAATCTTTTCCAGTTTTTAAGAAAACTAGAAATAGAACTGCCATATGACCCAGCAATCCCACTCCTGGGCATACACACCGAGGAAACCAGATCTGAAAGAGATACGTGTACCCCAATGTTCATCGCAGCACTGTTTATAATAGCCAGGACATGGAAGCAACCTAGATGCCCACCAGCAGATGAATGAATAAGAAAGCTATGGTACATATACACAATGGAATATTACTCGGCCATTAAAAAGAATACATTTGAACCAGTTCTAATGAGATGGATGAAACTGGAGCCCATTATACAGAGTGAAGTAAGCCAGAAAGATAAACACCAATACAGTATACTAACACAAATATATGGAATTTAAAAAGATGGTAATGATAACCCTTTATGTAGGACAGAAAAAGAGACACAGATGTATAGAACAGACTTTCGGACTCTGTGGGAGAAAGCAAGGGTGGGATGATCTGACAGAATAGCATTGAAACATGTATATTATCAAGTGTGAAACAGATCGCCAGCCCAGGTTGGATGCATGAGATAAGTGCTCAGGGCTGGTGCACTGGGAAGACCCAGAGGGATGGGATGGGGAAGGAGATGGGCGGGGGGGTCAGGATGGGGAACACATGTAAATCCATGACTGATTCATGTCAATGTTTGGCAAAAACCACTACAATACTGTAAAGTAATTAGCCTCCAACTAATAAAAATAAATGAAAAAAAAAATAAATCTTTTCCAGTTTTTAAGGTAGTAAACAAGCCTATTGCATGTGGTAGCCACACCTTGAGATGGCCTCCAATGATCACAGCTCCCAGTTACATCCACCTCTGAATTTCGTCTCACACTGAGTCAGAGCTGGTTTGTGTGACCATGACCAGCTACATAATTTGCAAGGGTCACTGAAAAATGAAAATTTGAGACCTCTTGTTAAAAAAAGCAGGAAAAATGCCAATAAAGGTACTATGCACAAAGCTTTTCCTTTTCTTTGGCAGTCTCTACCAACTCATTGTGATGTTTTTTATTTGCTATTTAATATCATGTTAAATAAAGAAAAATTGAAATATCAGTACAAATTTTACTGTTCATCTTTATATGTGCAATGCCAGTTTGCACAATAAACATAAGAGCACTTAACTCATAGGCAGAAATGCCAAAATCACACAATTCAAATTTCATTGCTAATATATACATAGTTTTTTTCTAACCAGAACAGTGAAAGTGACCACAAAATTAACTCTTTATTTCACTTATATATTTGGGGATTTCACTGGTGGTCCAGTGGCTAAGATGCCAAGCTCCCAATGCAGGGGGCCTGGGTTCCATCCCTGGTCAGGAAACTGGATCCCACATACTGCAACTGACAGTTCACATGTCACAGTGATGATTGAACATCCCAAGTGCTGCAACTAAGATCCAGCACAACCACAGAAATAAACATTAAAAGAAAAATACATGCCCATTTCCCCAAAACTCCGAAAACTGGGGGCTTTCAGTACATGTTGATGTTTTCCTTGCTTTGGGTCTCATTGACTTCCCTCCAGAATTCTGTGCGTTGCTAATGCTGCAGGCAAAGGAGTGGTGAGGAATAGCAGTGGACACACATATGGCAACTATCTTCTCTGCTCACATGTGTACTCCCTGGTTCCTGTTCACTTCACTTATGAAAGTCCAAAGATTAAATGATCAAGAAAATCAATGTGGCAACATCAGAACTTTAAACCAAGTGCGGGGCTCTTCCGAATGTAGCGTGCTGTGTGACTGCCCAGATGACATGCCCACGAGGCTGTCGCTGTGTGACCAATGGAGTGTGGTGGGCGTGACGTGCATGACTGCCAAGGCTAGGTCACAAGTCACTGTAGCTCCTACTTTGCTATCTCGGATCGCTTGCCCTGTGGAAGTGTCTCAAATAGCATGCAGACAGCAGTGTGGAAATGCCTGCTTGGGGAGGATCTGAAGGTTTTGTCAAGAGCCAACACAAGTTGGCAAGTTTGCCAGCCATGTGAACGAGCCACCTTGGACACGGATCCTCTGGTTCCATTCATACCCTCAGATGACTACAGCCCCAATGAGCATCTCGACTATAACCTCATGAAAGAACTCAAGCTAGAATTTCCCAGTTCGGTCCCTTCTGAATTCCCACATGCAATAACTATCAGAGATAATTGATATTTATTGTTGTTTTAAAATTTTTATGTATTGATTTGGCTGCACCAGCTCTTAGTTGTGGATGTGGGATCTAGTTCCCTGACCAGGGATCAATCCCAGGCCCCCTGCATTGGGAGCCTGGAGCCTTAGCCACTGGGCCACCAGGGAAATCCATTTATTGCTGTTTTGAGTCACTAAGCTTTTTTGGGGGTGGGGGATTTGTCCCACGGCAATAGATAACTAAAGTGATGCTTTAATTCACATTGTCTTTAGTTTTAACAACATATGGCATCTTTTTGTCTGCATAATGGTTACTTATTTTCTCTTTTCTTTGAATTGCTCTCTTATTTCTTTATTTTTATTGGGTTATTTATCTTGATCTTACTGGTATATAGAGGGCTAACCCAGAAAATCAGCGCTTTATTGGTCATATGTATGGCATGTGTTTTTCATTGCTTATAATTTGTTTTTGGAATACTTTTTCATTACAGAAGTTTTAAATTTTTATTGTGGTTTAACTGACCAATCTTTCCCATTGTGCCTTTTAGATTCTGCTTCAAACTTACTAGTGGTTTTTCTCATTCCACAGTTATAAAAGCATTTATCCATGTTGGTTTCAGTACTTGATGGTTTCAATTACATTGTGTGATTATGCATGCTCAGTCATGTCCAACTCTTTGGGACCTCATGGACTGTAGCCTGCCAGGCTCCTCTCTCCATGGGATTCTCCAGGTAAGAATACTTGAGTGGGTTGCCATGCCCTTCTCCAGGGGATCTTCCTGACCCAGGGATCGAACCTGTGTCTCTGCCATCTTCTGCATTGGCAGGCAGATTCTTTACCGCTGTGCCATTTTGGAAGCTCTCATTAACATTAAAATTTTTATTGTTGTAGGATTTTTTTGGGGGAGTGGTGATACAGAGAGAAAGTGAGAGAGAATTACAACTCCACAATAGAGAGGTCATTATACAATGTCAGTTGTTAACTCATCCTCTTCACTGATCTAAAGTACCATCCTCATCAGACCCCAGATGCCTGCTTATTTGGGGGTTATACTTCTGTACTCTTGATTCTCTTCTGTTGATTTGTATGCTCCTGTGCCAATGTTACTCTTCTATTTCTGTATATCTTGGATATTTTCATTTCTCTAGAATAATTTTGGAATCATTTTCAATCTCAAATAATTATCTGAATCAATATCCCTTGGTATTTTTATTGCACCAGATTTATAAAATTGAGCATTCCCATGGAAGAGTAAAGTTCATCTTTCCATAGGTTCACATCTATTTTCTGTTTTTTTTTTTTTTTTGGTAGACTTTTAAGATTTTCTTCAGTTAGGTCCTGTATGTTTCTTATGAAGTTTATTCCTGAGACTTTAAATAAATTGAGGTATAATTGGTATGCAGTAAACTGTACATATTTAAGGTGCACAACTGGGTAAGTGTTGACAAAAGTATATAATCATGAAAGCATCAATTCAGTCAAGACAATGATCATACCCACAACCCTCAGAAGTTTTCCTCGTGAACTTTTGTGATCATCACTTCTCCAAGCTACCACTGATATGCTTTCTGTCACTATAGATTAGTTTGCTTTTTCTAGAATTTCATGTAAATGCAATCATGCAATCTGTGCTCTTTTTTTCACAGCTTTCACTGTTCTCTTCTTTTTGTTGTGGTTGTTTAGTCACTAAGTTGTGTCCGACTCTTTGCAACCCCATGGACTGCAGCATGCCAGGCTTCCCTATCACTTCTCTATCCTTCACCATCTCCCTGAGTTTGCTCAAACTCATGTCCACTGAATCGATGATGCCATCCTACCATCTCATCCAATGACTCAGCTCTTTGCATCAGGTGGCCTAAGTATTGGAGCTTCAGCTTCAGCATCAGCCCTTCCAATGAATATTCATGGCTGATTTCCTTTAGGATTGATTGGTTGATCTCCTTGCTGTTCAAGGGACTCTCAAGAGTCTTCTCCAGCAATACAGCTCGAAAGCATCAATTTTTCTGTGCTCTGCTTTCTTTATGGTCCAACTCAGGGATGCCCACTCTTCTTTTACTCAGCACAATTATTTTGAGATGCATCTGTGTTGTTCCCTGTATCCATGGTTCAGTTTTTCATCTCTGAGTGCCATTCCATCATATGAATATAAGTTGTTTATCCATCCAGCTGTGGAGGAATAGTGGGTGTTTCCAGAATTTGGCTATTACAAATAAAGTTGCTATGAATAGTTGTGTACAAGTTTTTATGTAGACATGTGTGTTCTTCCCGCCCCCCCGCCTTTGGTAGGTACCTAGGAATGAGATGTTTGGGTCATATGATAGGTGTAAGTTTGACACATTAAGAAACTGCTGAACTATACTGTAAAGGGACTGTACCATTTGACATTCCCATGAGTGATGCATGAGAGTGTTTTGGATTCTATTTATGTTATTAATTTCTGGTTTGGGGACTTCCCTGATGGTCCAATGGTTAGGACTTTGCTTTCCAATGCAAGGGGTATATGGGCTTGATCCCTGGATGGGAGGTAAGATCTCACATGCCTTGTGGCCAAAAAACTAAAACATAATATAGAAGCAATATTGTAACCAATTCAATGAAGACTTTCAAAATGATCCACATCAAAAAAATTTCTAGGTTTAATGCATTAGAACACAATGGAGTCTGATTTTATCCTACTTTTTGGAATTAATGGGGTTTTCTTTTGGACCTTACAAAAGATGATTTTTATAAAGGTTGTATTCGTTCTTGAGAAGAATGTATTCACCATGCTTGGGTATAGAATCCAATCTTATTGATTATACAATTCAGAGCTTTTATAGGTCTACTTATTTTTTATCTATTGTAACTGTCATGTGCTCAGAGAAGTGAATTATGAATTATGAATTCAAATGAATTGGTTTTTGCCAATTTCTTATTTTCTGAAGTTTTTGTCTTATGAATTTTATTTATTGCAAAAAGATTCATGATTGCTATAACTTCATTGTGGATTGTTCCCTTTAACATTATAAAGTCTCTCTTTGTTCTGTAAACCATTTTTTCATTTAATTTAACCTTGCTCAATTTTAAATTATTAGCTTGTATAATTCTTTTTGCTGAATCTTCAAAGCTTTTGTTATGGAAATTTTCAAACATGTGCTAAAGTATGAAAAAAACTCAGTATAATGAACCTACATTGTATCTATTGTCCAGTGTCAACAATTATCAACTGATGGCCAAACTTGCTTGTACTCTGAACACTTTCCCAAACTTGGATTATTTTGAGACAAATACCTGATATTATATAATTTCATCTATAAACATTTCAATGTGTATCTCTAAAAGTCAAGGACTCTTAAAATTGACAGTAATTCCCTAATATCATCCAATATGACAGTCTGCATTCAAATTTACCTAATAGTTTCATAATTTCACTTTTAATTTTCTTGCCCCAGATATGGAATCAGTAATTTCTCCCAGAATCCCTGCTTCTTTTTAGTGGGTAAAGGTATTTCTAGATCATAACCTAGATGCTAAGGACTGTATTTTTTATGTTTTCATATTGTCTATGCCCATACTTTGATTTTAAGTCTTTCAGAATCATTTTATTTTAAATTCATGAGTTGGGTTTTGTTCATTAGTACATTCTGAGGTTAGCAAAATAAACTGGGTTATTTCCATAGTTCTTGAATGTTTAACTGAAATAGACCTATTCAGCAACTTTAATAATTCCCACACTGGCTTCTTGATCTATTGAATGAGGACTATTGCAATAGGAAGAGTTAAATAGAAGACTTTGAAATGTTTCTCCCCTGCCAGGATATAAATCAGAGGCATATCTGGAGGGTTTTCAGAGGTCACTGTTACCGTCAAAGATTTAAAAGATGCAAGGACATTGATTCTATTGTGTGTCAATTTACCTTCAATGTTTGGGCTGCATAGAAGGTGGCTGGAACTTTAAGAATGACAATTGATCATCTTTTTTTGGCCATGCTGGGTCTTCATTGCAGCATGTGGGATGTTAATTGTGACATGTGGGATCTAGTTCTCTGACCAGGGATTGAACCTGGGCCCCCTGCATTGGGAGCTCAGAGTCTTAGCCACTGGGCCACCAGGGAAGTCCCGACAGCTCATTATCCTTAATCAGGTGAAGATGCCAACTGCAATGACTTTTGAAGATGTAACATCTTTTCTGGAGCAAATCTTGGTACACAGCTATAGATGCAACAAATGATTTTTTTTTTTTCCTATGTCAGTTTGCAGGGTTTCCTGAAGCAGTTTGCTTCTACCTAGCAGCGATAATGATATACTTTCACTTGTCTTAGGGCCATGTCAACTCTCCTGTTCTCTACCACGATCTAGGATCTATTGGCTGAAATATTGGTTGTCTTGAGATAGAAAATGAAAATAGCTCACTACACTGATGATATAACGATGCTTGGTTCTGATGAGCAGGAAGTACATGTGTGCATGTTCAGTTATGTCTGACTCTCTGTGACCCCATGGACTACTGCCCACCATGCTCCTCCATCCATGGGATTTCCCATGCAAAAATAATGGAGTGGGCTGCCATTACCTTCTCCAGGGGATCTTCCCGACCCAGGGATTGAACCCACGTCTGTTGCATCTCCTGTATTGGCAGGCACATTCTTTACCACTCGTGCCATCTGGGAAGCCCTGAGCAGGAGGTAGAAGGTATCTTAGGTGTCTAATTAAGATACATGTGTGCCAGAAGGTGGGAGCTAATAGTCAGAGAGTTTCAGGGGTTTACCTCAAAAAAGTTTTTAGAAGTTCATGGGTCTAAAGCACGTTGGGATATCCCTTCTATAGGAATTCACACACTATCTTGCACTGCCAACCATTAAAGAGGCGAAGTGCTTGATTTTCCTCTTGGAAGAAGTATAGGCTATATTTGATACTGTTCCAACCCATTTATAGGGCACCATGTCAGCTTTGAGGGTGGCTCCAATGAGAAAAGGCTGTGCATCAGGTCTCTGCTTTGCTTCTTGGTTCCTATGACTCAGATGTACTTGAAAAGACTATGGGACAAAGTGAATGGGCCCCTGGAAAGCCCTATAGGAGAATAACAAGTAAGGTCTCACTTAAGGGGCAAAGTCATGACCCATTCTCCAGCTGAGAACCGACTCCAACTCGTTTCTGGAAGAGCTAGAATGTTTAACCATGGGGTATCAAATGCCTATGTAATTTGAGTTTCTCATCATAAACTACGAGTTATCTGGCTCGTTAAGTCATAAAGCTGAGCATGCATAGCCGCAACTCATGATTAAATAGACATTGTTTAATAGAGTTCAAAATTAAGCAAATTCTGAAAGAATAAATTAATTACACGAGCAGTTGTCTCAGACTCATATGATGCCTACTCCTGCTTAATTTCTTCTCTCCCTTTTATACCTGTACTTTATTGGTGAATTCCTTACTACCAATCAGCTAAGGAAGAAAACCTCAGGCCTAATGATACTTCACAAGATCCTGACACCCTCAGGAAGTGACCTGCTCTGTGTAGTATTACAGCCTTAATTAGAAGTATTCATGAAAGACATTATTGGAGAAAAATTCCCTCTCCTAGCGCAACTTCAAGTGGTCCATTTCACTGACAATTCATTCAACATGTAATACCTAGAGATGAGAATCTATATTTATCTCTTGGAAGAGGTTTATTAATTCATTTATTTTTAAGATATTTCTTTATTTGACTGCATCAGGTTTTAGTTGCGGCATGAGGGATCTTTAATTGTGGCATGTGAACTCTTGGCTGCAACATGTGGGATCTAGCTCCCAGACCAGGGATTGAACCCAGGGTCCCTGCATTGGGAGCTTGGAGCCTTAGTCAAAGGACCACCAGGGAAGTCCCTTGGTAGAAATTTCTAAGTTGGCCAGTTGGTCAGGGACATGGAAAGAACAATATTGTAGTGATAAGGAGATCTATGGGCTACCCAGTCGGTGCTAGTGGTAAACAATCTGCCTGCCAATGCAGGAAAAATAAGAGAACTTGAGTTCGATCCCTGGGTCAGGAAGATTCCCTGGAGGAGAGCATAGCAAGCCACTTCAGTATTCTTACCTGGAAAATCCCATGGACAGAGGAGACTGGCAGGCTACAGCCCACAGGGTTGCAAAGAGTCAGACATGACTGAAACGACTTAGTACACACCCAGCAAGGAGATCTAGGGAACAGGTATGAAGATGGACCTCCTTGAAAGGGCACAGAGTATAGGGATATTTCTGTGGGTGCTCATCAAAGGGCACCTGTCATCAAATAATAAAGCAGATAAGAAGACATGGTCTGAGGAGGTCAATAAGTCTCTTTTCCCATCCACCTTAGTGCTTCCTGAAAGCTCTGTATTCAAAGTGGCCATGATGGCAGCAATGGGCCCCACACATAGACCTCCTCCTCATCAGGGGTGATGTAGCTGACCCCATTCTTTGCCTGTTAATTGAGTGGCACATTAAAGTCCAAATTGGCCAATGGTAGTCTCAACTTAAAATTCAAGGATGTTAATCAATTAAGATCCCTACTGGAAACATTCTTCCCTTAGAAACGGAGACCTCTAAACTAGCAGAAACCTGTCACATTTGGAAACACATGCTTTGTGAGTGGGTTATTAGGAACACTCCAACTTCCACCCCTTGATCCCTAAACCTGAGTATTCTGGTTGTGGAAACCTATTACAGTCCAGTCCAGTACTATATAGCCAATTGTGTTAGCTGGATACCCAGGCTAAATTTGTTGGACTTACAAACAAATTGGACTTACTAATGTGCTCTTAGAACAGAAGTTGTCCATAGATAGGAGATTTACTGCAATGAGCAGAGTTCCCTAAGCTATACAGTAGGTCCTTGTTGGTTATCTATTTCATTTCATTTCTTTTTTAAATTAACTTTTTTATTAGAGTATAGTTGATTTACAATGTTGTGTTAATTTCTGCAGTACAGCAAGGTGAGTCAGTTATACATAAATCCACGTTTTTAGATTCTATTCCCATATGGCTTCATTACAGAGTACCGCAGTCTGTTCTTGGTGAATGCTTTTCTAAAGGCCCTAGATGTGATAATGCTGCACCGTGCTTAGTTGCTCAGTTGTGTCTGACTCTTCGACCCCACGGACTGTAAACCACCAGGCTCCTCTATCCATGGGATTCTCCAGGCAAGAATACGGGAGCAGGTTGCCATTCCCTTCTCCAGGAATATTCCTGATCCAGGGATCAAATCCAAGTCTCCTGCACTGCAGGTGGATTCTTTATTGTCTGAGCCACCAGGGAAGCCCAGATGTGATTATCAGTTCAGTTCAGTTCAGTCACTCAGTCATGTCCGACTTTTTGCAACCCCATGGATTTCAGCACGCAAGGCTTCCCTGTCCATCACCAACTCCCAGAGTTTACTCAAACTCATGTTCATTGAGTCAGTGATGACATCCAACCATCTCATCCTCTGTTGTCCCTTTCTCCTCTTGCCTTCAGTCCTTCCCAGCATCAGGGTCTTTTCAAATGAGTCAGCTCTTCACATCAGGTGGCCAAAGTATTGGAGTTTCAGCTTCAACATCAGTCCTTCCAATGAACATTCAGGATTGATTTCCTTTAGGATGGACTGGTGGGATCTCCTTGTAATTCAAGGGACTCTCAAGAGTCTTCTCCAACACCCCAGTTCAAAAGCATCAATTCTTCGACTCTCAGCTTTCTTTATAGTTCAACTCTCACATCCATACTTGACTACTAGAAAAACCATAGCCTTGACTAGATGGACCTTTGTTGGCAAAGTAATGTCTCTGCTTTTTAATATACTATCTAGGTTGGTCATAACTTTTCTTCCAAGGAGTACTAGTCCTTAAATTCATTCTCATGAAGAAGTTACCTAGGTACTTGTATTTAGTTAGGGTTCTCCAAACAAACAGAACCAATAGGGGGTGTTTGTGTGTGTGTGTGTGTGTGTGTGTGTGTGTGTGTGTGTGTGTGTGTATGTGTGTGTGTATGTATGTGTCTGTGTGTATCTGATGGGGTAGGCTGGCAGGCTGGAGACTTAGGGAAGAGTTATAATTTGAGTCCAAAGGCAGTTGGCTGGAAGGATTTTCTCTTTCTCAGGGGAGGCCAGTCTTTGTTCTATAAATCTTTCAACTGATTGAATGAGGCCCACCCACATTATGGGCATTCCCTCGTGGCTCAGACAGTAAAGAATCTGCCTTCAATGCAGGAGACCTGGTTCAATCCCAGGGTCAGGAAGATCCCCTTGAGAAGGGAATGGCTATCCACTCCAGTATTCTTGCCTGGAGAATCCCTTGGACAGAGGCGCCTGGTAGGCTATAGTCCATGGGATTGCAAAGAGTTGGACACAACTGAGAGACTAACACTTTTACTTCATTATGAGAGGTTATCTGCTTGACTCAAAGTCTACCAGTTTAAATGTTAATATTATCCAAAATACACCTTCATGGAAATGTCCAGAATAATGTTTGACTAAATAATTGGACATTGTGGCCTAGCCAAGTTGACACAAAATTCACCACCATAGGACTATACTAGTATTTTTTGAATGGTGATATCAAGAAAGCAAGAACACTGAAGTGGTTTGCCATTCTTTTCTCCAGTGGACCACATTTTGTCAGAACTCTCCACCATGACCTGTCCATCTTGGGTGGCCCTACATGGCACGGATCATAGTTTCATTGAATTAGACAAGGCTGTGATCAGACAAGGTCCATGTGATCAGTTTGATTAGTTTTCTGTGATTGTGGTTTTCATTCTGTCTGCACTCTGAGAGGATTATGGAAGCTTCCTGATGAGCATTTGTGGCTCAGATGGTAAAGCGTCTGCCTGCAATGTGGGAGACCTGGGTTCGATCCTTGGCTTGGAAAGATCCCCTGGAGAAGGAAATGGCAACCCACTCCAGTACTCTTGCCTGAAAATCCCATGGATGATAGAGCCTGGTAGGCTACAGTCCATGTGGTCACAAACAGTCGGACATGACTGAGCGACTGAGCAACTTCACCTGATGGGAGAGACTGATTGTGCGGGAAACTGGGTCTTGTTCTGATGGGCAGGGCCAAGCTCAGTAAATCTTTAATCCAATTTTCTGTTGGTGGGCAGGGCTGTGTTCCCTCCCTACTGTTTGACCTGAGACCAAACTATGGTTGAGGTAATGAAGATAATGGCCTTAGTAATGCTGAGGAAGCTGAAGCTGAAGGGTTCTGTGAAGACCTACAAGACCTTCTAGAACTAACACCCCCAAAAGATGTCCTTTTCATTATAAGGGACTGGAATGCAAAAGTAGGAAGTCAAGAGATACCTGGAGTAACAGGCAAACTTGGCTTTGGAGTACAAAATGAAGCAGGGCAAAGGCTAACAGAGTTTTGCCAAGAGAACGCCCTGGTCAAAGCAAACATCCTCTTCCAACAACACAAGAGAAGACTCTACACATGGACATCACCAGATGGCCAATACCGAAATCAGGTTGATTATATTCTTTGAAGCCGAAGATGGAGAAGCTCTATACAGTCAGCAAAAACAAGACCGGGAGCTGACTGTGGCTCAGATCATGAACTCCTTATTGCAAATTCAGACTTAAATTGAAGAAAGAAGGGAAAACCACTAAACTATTCAGGTATGACCTAAATCAAATCCCTTATGATTACACAGTGGAAGTGATAAATAGATTTAAGGGATTAGCTCTGATAGAGTGCCTGAAGAACCATGGATGGAGGTTCATGACATAGTACAGGAGGCAGTGATCAAGCCCATCCCCAAGAAAAAGAAATGCAAAAAGGCAAAATGGTTGTCTGAGGAGGCCTTACAAATAGCAGAGAAAAAAGAGAAGCTAAATGCAAAGGAGAAAAGGAAAGATACACCAATTTGAATGAGAGTCCCAAAGAAGAGCAAAGAGATATAAGAAAGACTTCCTCAGCGATCAGTGCAAAGAAAGAGAGGAAAACAATAGAATGGGAAAGACTAGAGATCTCTTCAAGCAAATTAGAGATACCAAGGGATGATTTCATGCAAAGATGGGCACAATAAAGGACAGAAATGGTATGGACCTAACAAAAGCAGAAGATATTAAGAAGGGCTGGTAAGAATATGCAGAAGAACTATACAAAAAAGATCTTCATGACTCAGATAACCACAGGGGTATGATCACTCACCTAGAGCCAGACATCCTGGAATGTGAAGTCAAGTGGCCTTTGGAAGCATCACTATGAACAAAGCTAGTGGAGGTGATGGAATTCCAGTTGAGCTATTTCGAATCCTAAAAGATGATGCTGTGAAAGTGCTGCACTCAATATGCCAGCAAATTTGGAAAACTCAGCAGTGGCCACAGGACTGGAAAAGGTTAGTTTTCATTCCAGTCCCAAAGAAAGGCAATGACAAAGAATATTCAAACTACTGCACAACTGCACTCATCTCACATGCTAGCAAAGTAATGCTCAAAATTCTCCAAACCAGGTTTCAACAGTATATGAACCATGAACTTCCAGATGTTCAAGCTGTATTTAGAAAAGGCAGAGGAACCAGAGATCAAATTGCCAACATCCATTGGATCATCAAAAAAGCAAGAGATCCAGAAAAACATCTACTACTGCTTTATTGACTATGCCAAAGACTTTGTGTGGATCACAACCAAGTGTGGAAAATTCTTAGAGATGGGGATACCAGACCACCTTACTTGACTCCTGAGAAATCTGTATGCAGGTCAAGAAGCAACAGTTAGAACTAGAAATGGAATAACAGACTGGTTACAAACTGGGAAAGGAGTACATCAAGGCTGTATATTGTCACCCTGCTTATTTAATTTATATTCAGAGTACATCATGTGAAATGCCAGGCTGGATGAAGCACAAGCTGGAATCAGGATTGCTGGGAGAAATATCAATAACCTCATATATGCAGATGATACCACCCTTATGGCAGAGAGTGAAAAGGAACTAAAGAGCCTCTTGATGAAAGTGAAAGAGGAGAGTGAAAAAGTTGGCTTAAAACTCAACATTCAGAAAACTAAGATCATGGCATCTGGTCCCATCACTTCATGGCAAATAGATGGGAAAACAATGGAAACAGTGACAGACTTTTCTTTTCTTGGTCTCCAAATCACTGCAGATGGTGGCTGCACCCATGAAATTAAAAGACACTTGCTCCTTGGAAGAAAAGTTATGACCAACCTAGACAGAATATTAAAAAGCAGAGACATTACTTTGTCAACAAAGGTCTGTCTAGTCAAGGCTATGGTTTTTCCAGTAGTCATGTATGGATGTGAGAGTTGGCTATAAAGAAAGCTGAGTGCTGAAGAATTGATGCTTTTGAACTGGGGTGTTGGAGAAGACTGTTGAGAGCCCCTTGGACTGCAAGATCAAACCAGTCAATCCTAAAGGAAATCAATCCTGAATGTTCATTGGAAGGACTGATGTTGAAGCTGAAACTCCAATACTTTGGCCACCTGATGTGAAGAGCTGACTCATTTGAAAAGACCTGGATGCTGGGAAGGACTGAAGGCAGGAGGAGAAGGGGATGACAGAGGATGAGATGGTTGGATGGCAACACCAACTCAATGCACATGAGTTTGAGCAAGCTCTGGGAGCTGGTGATGGACGGGGAAGCCTGGCAGTCCATGGTGTTTCAAAGAGGTGGATATGACTGAGTGACTGAACTGAACTGATCAAGAAAGCAGCTGGGTAAACAGAAAAGGACAAATTATTTTCAGACATGTAGGATAGATTTCATCAGCCAACCAAACATTAGAGAAGCCCAAAGCTTCTGTGGTAAATAACTATCCTCTTTAATAAAGGCTAGGGACTTCCCTGGTGGTCCAGTGGCTAGGACTCTGTGCTCCCAGTGCAGGGGGCCTGGATTCCATCCCTGGTCAGGGGAGTAGATCCTACAAGCCACAACTAAGAGGTCGTCTGCCTCACCTAAAGATCCTGCGTGCCACAACTAAGACCTGGTGCAGCCAAATAAATAATAATTTTTTAAAAAACGCTAACCCACTATGTAGCATTTTACTCATTCAAGGAGGAGACAAAGAAAATTAGAGGTGATGAATCAATAGATGTAACCACAGCTTTGGGAAGACCAAAATGCCTTCCAGGTTATCAAAGAAAGGAGGAAATTTGCATAAGCTAATGACAAAAGCACCACTGTTACTCATACAGACCACAACATATGCCCTGGGTACTACCTATACTCATCTTCCCCCTTTCCCAACTTCTGTTTGGTTAAGGGCCCCCACCCTTTGGGGCCCAATTCTGTTCATCTCCTGCATCAAAACTCCCCTCTATGATTTAGACTTCTATCAAAGGCTAACGCCTTTGGTATCTGTACTAGGCATTTATTGATCATTTATCTTACACATCCATCCTTCTGATGCACAAGACTGCAAGCTTCTCAAGGAACTGTGTCTTCTCTGGAGTCCAGCACACAGGGTGGGCAGTTAATGAGCTGATGACATCTACTGAGAATGACAGTATGTGGACTTCCCTGGTGGTCCAGTGGCTAAGACCCTCAGCTCCCAATGCAGGGGTCCCAGGTTCCATCCTTGGTCAGGGAACTAGATCCCATATGCTGCAGCTAAGATCTGGAGAAGTCAAATATATAAATAAATAAACATTAACCCCAATGGAAACAAATAAGCAAATAAAGAAAAAAAACTAGAAAATGTCCTAGCTCTTTTCTACAGAGGAGGACTGTTGCATCACAGAAAATTAATTTCTGGAAGTCACAAACATGATCAAGGAGAGTTTTGTGGTTATTGTTTAGTTGCTCAGTTGTGTCTAACTCTTTTTCAACCCTATGGACTGTAGCCCAGCAGGCTCCTCTGTCCATGGGATTCTCCTGGCAAGAATACTGGAGTGGGTTGCCATTTTCTCTTCCAGGGGATCTTCCCAGCTAGGGATGCTACCTGAGTCTCTTAAGTCTCCTGCTTTGGCAGGCTGGTTCTTTACTGCTGAGCCACCTGGGAAACCCTCAAGAATATCAAGTATTAATTTGTCATTCTCCTCCCAAGAAGGCAGTTGAACTGGTGGATTCTTAAATCTAAGAATTCCTAGTTGTTTTTTTTTTTTTTTTTTTTAAGATGGGAGGGAACACTGAGAGTTGGCTACAGGACAGACAGGTGACACTCAACTAGTATCTTTTGGTCTATCAGTGACGTGTGAGGGCCTGGCTCTGGCACAGAATCTCTATCAGACATAGACCTTGGGCCCCAGCCCTAGCTTCCTCCTTCTTCTCTTTGAGAGGCTTGATCATTGAACTCTAACAAGTTCTTTACCTTAGGATATGCTGGGAGAATGCCATCAGCACCTGAGTCATGCATGAGGTGATCTAAGAAGAACGTTGGGGGCAAATCAAGGCACGGATGGAACTCTGAGAATCCAAATCCAAATAAATGCATGCATACCCAAAGGAGCTCTATTCGGTGACTTGAAAGGTGGCTTGTCAAGTTCTCATGAGTCAGAAGGACATGCATTCAGAGGAGGCATTTTGTTTTGGGTTCTCAAAATTCAGGAGAACTTCCAGGTATCACTGGATGATGGTGGCCACCTAAACTTGTGTCTTTCCATACTTTCTCCAAAGACAATACAGATTGATAGGAAAAACAGGTGAAACCACCACTAACCTGTACCTAGAAGGAACTTCCCTGGTGGTCCAGTGGTTAAGACACTGCACCCTCCATGCAGGGTACACAGGTTCAATGTCTGGTTGGGGGAAGTAAGATCCTGAATGCTGTCTGGTATGGAAAAAAAAGTATTAGAAGACAGAGAAGACTACAAAATTCAAATTCATTTATATATGTAACTTTAGCTCTAAAGCAAAAGAGGGTCAAGGGTGGAAGAAAAATATGTTTTGGGGATGACAGAATTAAGTTCATGGATTGTTGTTTAGACAACAGGTGGCAGTCACTGGATACTTTTCATAATTAACAAACTCAATGTATAAAAATAAATATTTATTGTTAAATGTATATATAAATAAAAGATAAAAAATAAAGTTATTATAAAAGGTCTAAATATAAGGATAACAGCTAAACAAATATCCTGTGACTTGGCAAAATCTCTAAATACCAAAAGATAATTTAAAAATTAAAACAAAGAGAGTACATCCAATAGAGAAAGAAATACAATAAAATAAATAGGCCAAAATATACTAGGTAAATGGAAATGAAAAGAAAGTTGGAGGTGTGGTCCTGATATCAGTGAAAGCAGCATTTAAGTCAAAAAGCATTACACATAAAAGATAAAGATGATAAACTACACCTCCCAATTAAGATATAACAACCCTTGTAGCTCAGTTGGTAAAGAATCTGCCTGCAGTGCAGGAGACCTGGGTTCGATCCCTGGGTTGGGAAGATCCCCTGGAGAAGGAAATGGCAACCCACCCTGGTATCCTTACCTGGGAAATCTCATGGACAGAGGAGCCTGGTGGGCTGCAGTCCCTGGGGTCGCAAAGAGTTGGGCACGACTGAGCGACTAACACTTATGCACCAAGTAGGGCTCCCCTGGTCGCTCAGGTGGTAAAGAATCTGCCTGCCACACAGGATATCCAGGTTTGATCCGTGGGTCAGGAAGATCCCCTGGAAGAGGAAATGGCAGCCCACTCCAGTATTCTTGCCTGGGGAATTCCATGGACAGAGGAGCCTTACCGACTATAGTCTATGGAGTTTCAGAGTTGACATGACTGAGCTACTAACATTTCACATGTACCAAGTAGCATGTCAACCACCTATAATTACAAGAGTTATAAGGAGGCACAGATAGGAAAACACTATTACTAGTAGGAGGATTTAACATACCACTACAAGTACAAGACAGATCAAATGGTCACAATCAGCAGGCATAACGAAGACAAACAATATAAACAAGAGGGCAGATTTTATGCATGTATAAAACTTTTACACCCTAACTGCAGGAAATACACCTTCTTAAGCACACACAGATCATTAGGAAAAACTGATCATGTATAAAGTCATAAAGGAAATATTAAATTTCATAAGGTTGAAAATATTATTACAGTAATACTGTCTGACAACTTAGAATAAAACTAGAAATTACTGACAAAGTATTGTTAATAGTCCACCTAGAAATTTAAAAATCTTCTATTAGGTCTAATTTTTTCAGTGTATATGGAACATCTACAAAAATTAATTGTGTATCAGGCCACACAGAAAACCTCAATTAATTCCTCAAAGCTGAAAATGAATAGGTCACACTACATCTTATTATGATGCAACAAAAACCATAAATTAATAACCCAAGATTAAACAAATGAAGAAAGAGTCTTGTAATACTTGGAAATAAAAACAAAAATGAATTTATTTTACCTTGGATCAAAGAAGATATAAAAGTTAAAATTACACTATATAGAAAATAATAATAATAACATTATATTTTATTTTTTTATTTTTTGTTCTACCTTCTTTAATTTGATGCAATTTTGTACAGTTCTTTTCATTATCTATGACAAGATTTTACTTCTTTCATCTTTATTGGCCATCAGCTGTTTTCTTTACATTAGTTCTTTTAGTTATAACACATACCCAATTTATACTCTAAATAATAATAACATTATATTTTAAAACCTCCATAATAAGAATTAAATTCTTAGCAGCAAATTCTTATACTAGAGTAAAAATAAATGATTGAGTATTCAACTTATGAAAACAGAAAATGAATGGAAGAAAAGCAGGAGTAAGAAATTAATAAGGATAAAAGTAGTATATTCATAAGTAGAAAAGTAAACTAGTGTTATTGATAAACAAATTGAAGGAAAAAGAATAACACAGATTTATGACTGAATTGATTTAGAAAGGAGAAAGAAAATACATGTTTAAATTATCCAAATTGGAAAACTACTACTAAAATTGGCAAAGTAAAGGCATTTCTTTTTCTTCCCCTCCTATTCCCCACTTCAAAGCTCATCAAAAGCAACCACCAAAGAGAATGCGTTCTACGCTCTGCAACGGGCATAACACTTTCTATGCTTCAAAAGAGAGCCCAGGACTGCCCTGGCGGTCCAGTGGTTAAGAATTTGCCTGCCCCCTCGGGGACATGGGTTCGATCCCTAGTCTGGGAAGATCCCATATGCTACAGGGCAGCTAAGCCCGTGTGCCACAACTACTGAAGCTTGCGTGCCTACAGCACGTGCTCTGCACGAGAGAAACCACTGCAGTGAGAAGCCTGAGCATCACGACTAGAGAGTAGCCCCTGTGCTCTGAAACTAGAAAACAGCCTGAGCAGCAGCAAAGACCCGGTGAAGTAAAACAGAAATAACTACTCAGAAATAAAGAGAAAATCCACTTACTAAAAAAAAGAGAGAGAAAGCATAAGAGAGCCTGGGAGGAAGCAGGCACTGTGTGGATTCCATTATCTGGAAGGTTGTCTAGGGAGGGGTCTGGCCTTGGGTGCAGTGTGGCAGAATTTCAGGGTATCCAGAACCAGGGACCGAGGTCCCAGCTGGTATGTGGTCTGCAGTGGTAGAAGAAGAGAGGTCTCTGCTGGGTTAGTCATCTGTGTGGATAGGCGAGCTTTGCTCCTGGCTGCGGAGCCTCCAAACCTGACTTGCTCTCTGGTTCTCCTAAAGGTTTTGTGAGCCACTTAACATCTTCTGATAAATTCCTTTTCCAGGTACAATAGCTTGAGTGAGTTACAAGGGGCAGTCTTCTCCAATTTTTTTTTCTTTTGGCTGCTCTGGGTCTTCGTTTTTGGGAGCTGGCTTTCTCTAGTTGCGGCAAGAAGGGTCTACTCTTCATTCTGGGGCACTGGCTTCTCATTGCGGTGGCTTCTCTTGTTGCGGAGCACAGGCTCTAGGTGCACGGGCTTCAGTAGTTGTGGCATGGGCTTAGTTGCTCCATGGCACGTGGAATCCTCCCTGATCAGGGATTGAACTGGTGTCCCCTGCATTGGCAACGGATTCTTATCTACCGGGCCATCAGGGAAGTCCTTCTTCAAACATTTTTGATGGCGAAACCACTACCAGAATAACAGATACACTGCAACCCTGACACATATTTATTACCTGTGATTTACATACAAATATTGGTATGGTCATGAATGATAAAACAGATTAAAGGAGAAAATGTAAACTGATGAGATTTAAATGGACTAAATAATATTTAAAGACAGATCCCATAATTTTATTTATTAACAGTACATATTTACTCATATAAGAATCCATGCATCAGATACCTTTTTTTTAAAAAATAAAATTTGGCTTTTTCTTTTTCAGTATATCTGATTAGGTTGTCGTTTTTACTCTGGAATATGGCTGATGAAAAGTTCATTTCTAATAGTACAAGGGGTGTTATGTTTGCTATTTTTGTATTTTGCTATCTCTTTTCATATTCTTTTCCATTATAGGTTATTATTAAGTATTGAATGTAGTTCCCTGTGCTATACAATAGGTCCTTGTTTATCTCTTTTATATACAGTGGTGTGCATCTGTTAATTGCGGGTTCTTAATTTATTCCTCCTACCCCCTTTCCATAAGCTTGTTTTCTATCTGTGAGTCTGTTCTTGAAACTACTGCTACTTGACTAACTCCATAGGAAGTTCCAAACTCCTTCTTTGTTGCCACTTCTCCTATGTTGTTGTTGTTTAGTTGCTAAGTTGTGTCTGAGACTCTTTGCAACTCCATGGACTATATCCTGCCAGGCTCCTCTGTTCATAGAATTTCCCAGGCAAGAATACTGGCATGGACCTTTGCTCCATCAGAGCTTGGGTCCCTGTCTTTTTCTTTCTTTCTTTCTCTCTCTCTCTCTATTTCTGGCTGATTCCCTGGAGTGCGAAAGCCAGCTGCGTAACCCAGGCAATATTAGCCTCTTTCCTTCTTTCACTCTCTCATCGTCGACTCCGGACCACCAGGTTCTGGTCCATTAAAGGACCAACAAGTGGCGCCCAGAAACAGGGACTCTGGTACACGTGGCAAGATTTGGATGGAGTGACCCCAGAGGGCCTACTGAGGCTGGAAATGCCTCAGAGTCCTGAAAACCTTCCTATCGGTATGCTGACCTGCACGATCTCTGCTTGAGCTGGATTAACAAATCAGGCTTAACTGGGCTTACTTACCCAAACCCCCGTTATTACAGGTCATAAAATAGATGGAGAAAAGACCGATCATATCAACCAATGACTCCACCTATATGCCCCCTCCCTGGAACCCTCACACCCTGGGGAGGAGGGAAAACTAATTAACATTTCTTTAGGTTATGAGGTCCTTCCATTGCCTGGGCCCAGGAAAACGATGCATAAACATCGGCCGACAAACTTGAGTTTTCATCCTGCCTCCAAAAGAAGACTTTTGGACTTTGCTGCCCTTTCTCTGTCTGTGAACCATGTTTACTACTGAAACTTTAGGGAAAGAGTTAGGGAAAGAACAAAAAACATTATGTAAAAGGTTACTAACACTACATTGAAACATTACTATGACAAAGGACTTCTTGGCTGGCTTGACAGTGTAATGACACCTCCTCCTCCTCCTCCTCGAATTGTCCTCGATAAACAAATTGGGCCTAAACTATGAGACATATAAAACATTAAAAACTTGCTGCCAACACCAGAGAACTTGGGACTCGGACTGGACATTTCACAGGGACCAATCGTGGTCATGGTAACTATTTCTTTTGCTATAATCAATCATATTTTATACAGGCCTGTGTCTCACTTCCTTTTGTTATGGCCATAGGAAATTTACAATTTAATAAGACTTTATGTTCTGTAACTTGTATTAATTGCCAATTTTGTGTTACTTCTGTTCATTTCAATCATAGTACCTACAACTGGGAACAAATCAAATTTCATTTACATGATAATGTCTCTCTGAATGTACAATTACTGCAAAAAAAATCTTTGAAACTTTTTCTAAACATCTGTCCTCTTCCACTAAATTTGGAAACTTTAGCTGAAAAATTATCTGGGCTAGACCCACAAGGATGGTTTCAAAGTATTACCCACAGCATCAGGTCTGGAACTGTAACTTTGGTGATTGTCTTGATAATTATATTTGTTGTTTATCGTCACCTTTCCATAAGGTTGGTTAATACTAACCAAACTCATTTGGTCAGGACCTTTTTTTAACAAATATAATAAAATAGGGGGAATTGTCAGGAAGCATTTAACAGGAGGCTTCCTGTGTGCTGTTTTGGATCTGTCAGGAATCCTTTGGTCCTTATTAATTCCTGGATATTAAGGAATTAAGAGAGGCAAGCCTTTCCTGGGGCTGAGGAATCCAGGCATTTCCTTTGTTAGTTTCTCATTATGGTGATAAGTACCCTCTTCCCTCTTGGATAGGAATCACCTTGTGTTTTTTAAGTCTGGAATTTTAATCTTTATCTTTGCTGAGAATAACTACCTTGTAAGACAGTATATATGCCCATACCATGTTGATTAAAACCTTTGCTCCATTAAAAAAAAAAAAAAGAATACTGGAGTGGGTTGTCATTTCCTTCTCCAGGGGATATTCCCTATCCAGGGATCAAACCCACATCACACTGGCAGATGAATTCTTTACTACTGACTATAGAGGAAGTGGAAGTGTTAGGTCGATCAGTTCTGTCTGACTCTCTGCAACCCTATGGACTGTAACCCACCAGGCTCCTCTGTCCATGGAATTCTCTAGGCAAGGATACTGTAGTGGGTTGCCACTCTCTTCTCCAGGGGATCTTTCGGACCCAGTGATTGAACCTGGGTCCTGCTCCAGCATTGCAGGCAAATTCTTTATGAGCCACCAGGGAAGCCTGGCTATACAAGAAAGGAGAACTAAGTATTTGCTTTCCCTGCTTCCCTTGCTGCTAAGTATGGCTATATGACATGGTTCTGGTCAATGATCCATAAGCAGACATCTACTAGGAGCTTCTGGGGAAACTTCTGTTTTTCTAGATGATACAGAAAAACGTATTTTGTGCCACTCCTCTACCCCTTCCTCCTACCTTCAGTTCAGGTGTGGAGGCTGGAGTCAGAGCAGCCTCTTTGTCCCTCTGAAGGAACAATTAAGGGAAGGTCAAAAGAGAATTGCACTGCTGCTGGCCCTGGCCAGGCTAGGCCACCAGACAAACCCCAGAAGTTACTTATGCTTGAATTTCTTGATATTTGATATAAATTCTGTCTGTTTGACACTGATTTTTTGAATTATCTCATATATGCTTCAAAGCATTCCTAAGTGCTACAAGACACCTCGTTATAGACTAACGTTATAGAACATTTCATGCACGCACATACAGCATGTCTCTCCATTTCCTCCCTCCTCTTAGCCACTCATCCTCACTCTATTCTTTAGCAACTAACCAGCCCCATTCAAAGGTGAAAAGTCATCAGAAAGAACAGTGCATGGCAATAGCAAAAGCAAAATGGGAAAAGAACACAGGCAGTTGAAAACCACGCATCCCAAGAATGACTCCTTTGGAATAAGAAGCTCTTAGAAATAAATAAATATAAATATCTATGAGAATATAAACATAATAGCCAGAATAAATGTTACTTAGATAAAAATGAAAAGTAAATAATTAAACAGATATTATTTTTCTTTTAACAAAAGAAAGGAAAAAGATGAAAGAATGCTGGCAGGGTGGGATTTTTTTAACTTGTATCTTTTTCTGTGTTTTCATTTACCTTCAGCATCCCACACCTGCATTCAGAAAAACCCCCAGTATTTAAGAAACACTACCACTTTATTATGGACTTCCCAGGTGGTGCAGTGGTAAAGAAACCACCTGCAATATAGGAAATGTGGGTTCAATCCTTGGGTCAGGAAGATCCCCTGGCAACCCATTCTAGTATTCTTGCCTGGGAAATCCCATGGACAGAGGAGCCTGGCGAGCTACAGTCCATGGCGTTGCAAAGAGTTGGACACAAGTTAGCAACTATAGAACAACAACCACAGCAACTACTTTATTATATTCTCATGTCTGTACTCTGGTGGCCTGGATTTTAGGTCTGAGAGACTACTTTCTTTACCGAAAGGCATGCTGTCCTGACTGTGTTTTTTAACCCAATGGATTGTGCAACAGCTTTCCTCTTCTGTCCCTCAGGAAGGTGAATGGGCATGTCCCACCTTGGATCCTGACCCCAAGCCATCCTTGTAAAGCAGCCAGCACAATCCTCAACTGAGACACTCTGGGAGATCCAAGTGGAGTCTGAACTTAGGTAACAGAGTTAACATCATTCCTATAAAAATTCCAATGACATTTTTTCATAGAAATAGGAAAACAATCCTAAAATTCATATGGAACTATAAAAGGCCCAGAATAGCTAAAGTAATCTTGAGCAAGAAGAAGAAAACTAGAGGCATCATATTTCCTCACTCAAACTGTGTTACAAAGCTATAATCACCAAAACCATATGGTCCTGGCATAAAAATAGACACATAGATCAATGGAACAGATAGCCCAGAAATAAACCCATGCATATACAGTCAACTAGTTTTTGACAAACACCAATAATATACAGTGGGGGAAAGAAGAGTCTCTTCAATAAATGGTGTGGGAAAACTGGACAACTACATGCAAAGGAAAAAAATTAGACTCATATTATAAAAAAAGAAAGACTCAAAATGGATTATATTCTTAAAAATAACACCTGAAATTGTTAAACTCCTAGAAGAAAACAAGGGAGAAGCTCCTAGATGCTAGTCTTGGCAACGATTCTTTGGAACTGATTATCAAAAAATTAAAAATAGAACTACCATACAATCTAGCAATCCCTGCTCTGGGTGTATGTCCAAAAGAAATAAAATCACTATTTTGAGGCGATATCTGCATTCCTATGTGTGTTATAGCATTCTTCACAGTAGCCATGACATAGAAACAACCTAAGTGGATAAACAAGATGCATTCATGTGTGCTAAGTCCCTTCAATTGTGTCTGACTCTGTAGTCTCCAGGCTCCTCTGTCCATGGGATTCTCTAGGCAAGAATAGTGGAGTGGGTTGCCGTTCCCTCCTCCAGGGGATCCTCCTGACCCAGGGATGGAACTCACATCTCTTATGTCTCCTGCATTGGCAGGCAGGTTCTCTACCACTAGTGCCACCTGGGAAGCCCCAAAGAAAGTGTGTGTATGTATGTGTGTGTGTGTTGTTGTTGTTGTTTAGTCCAACTCTTCTGCCTGTCCGACTCTTTTATGACCCCATAGACTGTAACCTGTCAGGCTTCTCTGTCTGTGGGATTTCCCAGGCAAGAATACTGGAGTGGGTTGTCATTTCCTTCTCTAGGGGATCTTTCTGACCCAGGGATTAAACCTGTGTCTCCTGCATTGGCAGGAAGATTCTTTACCATGGGGTCACAAAGAGTCAGACGTGACTTAGCAATTGAGCACATAGCACATACTCTCATACACACACCCATATATATTATTATTATTTTTTTTTTAGCGGAACACAAAATATTAAAATCTAGTATATGAGAACAGAGAGAATGACAACGAACTTCTCTGGTGGTCATTGCCCACCTGGTTACTCCTCATACCCCCTTTGGCTTGTGGGGCCCCCTGAAGTTCCTAGAGCACTCTGAAATACAATATGAAACTACCATGTGATAGACGGAGAAATGAGGCCTTCAAGCGTGAGAGATGTTTAAGGCCCCACAGTCAGAGAGGGGCAGAGGTGGAAGTTGAAGCCAGGAGCCTGCAGGCCTCAAACGTCATTTCCACCACATCATTCCTTTATGTGTGGGCTGACTGGACAGCAGGTGGGCCTCTGGTTTCACCTTCCTTTTAAAAAAATATTTTTATTTTAAATAATTTATTTATTTGGGTCTTAGTTGCAACATGTGGGATCCAGTTCCCTGACCAGGGATCAAACCTGGGCCCCCTGGATTGAGAGCTCAGAGTCTCAGTCACTTGGTTTTACTTTCGGTTCTAAGGAAGGCATGTGCCAAACTGGGGAGTGACAGAAGGAAGCCTGTGAGAACTTTACCCTGAGACCAGTGCCCGAGGTGGAGGCACTCAACTCTAGGAAGTGGGTTTAAGAACATTCAGGAAGCATGTCTTCTTTTCAGCTGGCCTGGGCATTGGAGGTATACAGCTTAGGAAGCAACAGTTAAAATTGGACATGGAATAACAGACAGGTTCCAAACCGGGAAAAAAGTACGTCTAGGCTGTATATTGTCACCCTGCTTATTCAACTTATATGCAGAGTACATCAGGAGAAATGCTGGGCTGGATGAAGCACAAGCTGGAATCAAGATTGCCAGGAGAAATATCAATAACCTCAGATACGCAGATGACACCACCCTTATGGCAGAAAGCAAAGAAGAACTAAAGAGGCTCTTGTTGAAAGTGAAAGAGGAGAGTGAAAAAGTTGACTTAAACTCAATATTAAGAAAACTAAGATTATAGCATTGGTCTTAAAACAAACGCTTTACCATTTGAGCCACCAGGAAGCTTAAACCTGGTCTTATTACTTTATGGCAAATAGATGGGGAAACAGTGCAAACAGTGGCAGACTTTATTTTTTGGGGCTCCAAAAACACTGCAAATGGTGATTGAAGCCGTGAAATTAAAAGACGCTTGCTCCCTGGAAGAAAAGTTATGACCAACCTAGACAGCATATTAAAAAGCAGAGACATTAAAAAAAAAAAAAAAGCAGAGACATTACTTTCCCAACAGAGGTCCATCCAGTCAAAGTTAAGGTTTTTCCAGTAGTCATGTATGGATGTGAGAGTTGGACCATAAAGAAAGCTTGGTGCCGAAGAATTGATGCTTTTGGACTGTGGTGTTGCAGAAGACTCTTGAAAGTCCCTTGGACTGCAAGGAGATCCAACCAGTCCAACCTAAAGGAAATCAATCCTGAATGTTCATTGGAAGGACTGATGTTGAAGCTTAAACTCCAATACTTTGGCCACCTGATGTGAAGAACTGACTCATTTGAAAAGAGGCTGTTGCTGGGAAAGTTTGAAGGCAGGAGGAAAAAGGGATGAGTAGAAGGACAGAGGATGAGATGGTTGGATGGCATCACCGACTCAATGGACTTGAATTTGAGTAAACTCTGGGAGTTGGTGATGGACAGGGAGGCCTGGCGTGCTGCAGTCCATGGGGTTGCAAATAGTCAGACATGACTGAGCAACTGAACTGAACTGGCGTGTTGGAGGGCAAGAGGGGATTTCCAAACACATTTCCCAGATCAGACAGGACCATGCTAAGTGCAAAACCAAGAAATTCCAGCAGAGGGCAGTATTCACCAACAATCTGAAAGGTGGGGGAGCATCAAAGATTGGAAACCCAAACAGCTCCTTTAAAAGAAAAAAAAGTGTTTTTTCTTAGTATTCTCAGCCCTCTGCAATACAGACCAATTAAGAATCAATCACAGGTTCTAGGCTGTAGCTTTAAAAGCCTCAGGTGACCAATAGACATTCAGTACTTTATAACTTTTTCTGAAGCCACTTTTTTTTTGCAAGCCTACTAGTTTTTATTTCTTATTAATTTATTTTAAAGGGAGGCTAATTACTTTACAATATTGTGGCTTTTGCCATACATTGACATGAATCAGCCACGAGTGTACATGTGAAACCACTTTAAAAGTTTCTTGAAAAATACGGTTTTAATGAATAGCCAAGAGTAGACCTTGCAAAGGAGTTGTGGGTGAGGAGAGAGGGTGACAGGGGCTGGACTGCCTGTCAGGCAGAGATTCAGAGACTTCTCTATTTTTTTTCCTTTTTAAATTAATTTATTTGGCTGTGTTGGGTCTTAGTCGTGGCTCGCAGGCTTCTCCTGTGTCATGCGAGATCCTTTGCGGCAGTGCACAGGCTCTCTAGTTGAGGCACTTGGGCTTAGCTGCTAGTCGCTCTGGGGCATGGAGGATCCTAGCTCCCTGTCCAGGCATTGAACCCATGTCCCCTGTGTTGCAAGGCCGACTCTCAACCACTGGACCAGCAGGGAAGTGTCCAGACGTTTCTCTTGCACCCTGAGGGTGCTGGGGCCAGTGTGTCATTTCCTCATGGGTAAATCAGGGTTCAAAGATGTTGCCCCAGGGCATCTCAGGCTCCTTTGTAGATGCCCCTCGCAGGATCTGAGGGGGTGGGAGGGGAGGCTGAGAGAGGCTGCCTGAGCCAGAGGTCAAGTCTATTCTCCCCAAGAATGGGACGACTCATAGGACCGTCCCCTTTTAGGAATGGTCTGGATCAGTGACTCTCACCTGGGGACTATTTTGTCACGTACTCCCACCAGGGTTCATTTGGAAATACCTGGAGAAATCTTTAGTTGTCAAAATTTTGGAGGTGCCACTGGCACCTCGTGGGCAGACACCAGAGAAGCAGGTGGACACCCTGCGGGCCACAGGGCAGCCCCTACAGATAATAAAGAATTCTCTGGCCCCAAATGTCAAGAGTGCCCAGACTGAGAAACTCTAGTCTGGAGACAAAGGATTCTCAAAGCGTGGTCCCCTGTCCAAGTACGTCAGCATCACCTATTTAACTGTAGATTCTCTGGCTGTGTCTCAGACCTGTGAGATCAGAAGCTCAGAGAACCACTCATGCTTCATTCAGCGAGCCCTTGGAATGATATAATGCATGTCAGGGGCTTCCCTGGTGGCTCAGTGGTAAAGAATCTGCCTGTGATGCAGGAGACACGGGTTTGATCCCTGGGTTGGGAAGATCCTCTGGAGAAGGGAATGGTTACCCACTCCAGTATTCTTGCCTGAGAAATCTCTTGGATAGAGGAGCCTGGCAGGCTATAGTTTATGAGGTTGCAAAGAGTCAGACACGACTGAGCGACTAAACAACAACAATGCTTGTCTCATTTGAGAAACACTTGTCCAGGGGCGATCCTGCTTGAGATTTATAAGTCTAAGTGTGCTTCTAAGATATGTGTGTGCTTACAATCCCTGTGAAATTGTTAAAATACACATTCTGGTTTAGCAGTCTGGGAATTTGCATTTCTTATAAGCTCCAGCTGATGCTGATGTGGCTGATTGAGGCCCACACTTTGAGATGCAAAGATTTGTGATACGGCTTCCAAAACCTGACAGGTCATGAGGGAGACCTGAAATGTGTGTGTCGAAACTTCAGATTCTCAGGCTCCCCCTCAGGCCCACTAACCAAGCCATCTCCAGAGAATGGGCCTGGGAATCAGTATTTTTTAGTGTCTCAGAAACTTCTCTTGATCAAGCAGGTCTGAAAGCACTGACTTCTGACGGCAGGTTCAGGAGTTATCAGTTAACGATGTCATCTCTGAGTCCTCTTTGTTTATACTGTAAGTTCTCAACCAGGGCTGAGGAGAATCATCTGGGAAGACTCAGAATCCTCCTGCTGTTGCTACTGCTGCTAAGTCGCTTCAGTCGTGTCCGACTTTGTGCGACCCCATAGACAGCAGCCCACCAGGCTCCCCCATCCCTGGGATTCTCCAGGCAAGAACACTGGAGTGGGTTGCCATTTCCTTCTCCAATGCATGAAAGTGAAAACTGAAAAGTGAAAGTGAAGTCGCTCAGTTGGGCCCAACTCCCAGCGACCCCATGGACTGCAGCCCACCAGGCTCCTCCGTCCATGGGATTTTCCAGGCAAGAGTACTGGAGTGGGGTGCCATTGCCTTCTCTGCAGAATCTTCCTAGCAAAGGCCAAAAAGCAGATTGATTACATCAGAACCTCGGAGGATGGGACCTAGGAAGTGGTACTTTAAAAAAACAATTATTTTTAAAAATTAATTGGAGGCTAATTACTTTACTATATTGTAGTGGTTTTTGCCATACATCGACATGAATCAGCCACGGGTGCACATGTGTTTCCAATCCAGAATCTCCCCTCCTACCTCCCTCCCCATCCCATCCCCCAGGGTCATCCCAGTGCACCAGCCCTGAACACCCTGTCTCATTCATCGAACCTGGACCAGCAATCCACTTCACATATGATAATATACATGTTTCAACGCTATCCTCTCAAATCATCCCACCCTTGTCTTCTCCCACAGAGTCCAAAAGACTGTTCTTTACATCTGTGTCTCTTTTGCTGTCTTGCATATAGGGTCATTGTTACCATCTTTCTAAATTCCATATATATGCATTAGTATACTGTATTGGTGTTAAAAACCAATTATTTTTAATTGGAGAATAATTGCTTTTCAATGTGTTGGTTTCTGCCAGACAAAAATGTGAATCAGCCATAAGTATACGTATGTCCCCTCCCTCTTGAACCTCCATTCCCCCCCCCCACCAGGTTGTCACAGAGCCCAGGTTTGAGTTCCGTGAGTCACACAGAGAATTCCCACTGGCTACCTGTTTTACATATGGTAGTATATATGTTTCCATGCAACTCTCTCCATTTGTCCCAGCCTCTCCTTTCCCCACCATGTCCACAAGTCTGTTCTCTATGTCTGTGTCTCTATTCCTGCCCTGCAAATAGGTTCATCTGTACCATTTTTCTAGATTCCATAAATGTGCATTAATATATGATGTTATTTTTCTTATGGGCTTCCCTGGTAGCTCAGACAGTAAAGAATCTGTAATGCAGGAGACCCGAGTTTGATCCCTGGGTTGGGAAGATCCCCTGAAGAAGAGAATGGTTACCCCCTCCAGTATTTTTGCCTGGGAAATCCCATGGACAGAGGAGCCTGCCGTGTTACAGTCCATGGGGTCGCAAAGAGTCAGACATGATGGAGTGACTAACACATTCACTTTCTGATCTAGGAAATGGTACTGTTAAAAGATGCCCAGGTGATTTCAATGTGCAATTACATTTAAGAATCAGTGCTTTATCTATGGGAATCCCAGGTGACACAGTGGTAATGAATCTGACTGCCAATGCAGGAGACATAGGAGACACAGGTTTGATTCCTGGGTCTGGAAGATTCCCTGGAGGAGGAAATGGCAACTCACTCCAATATTTTTGTGGGGAAAAATCTCATGGACAGAGGAACCAGGCAGGCTACAGTTTGTGGGGTCGCCAAGAGTCAGACATGGTGGAGCACACACACATGACTTTATCTATAGCAGTTATAATGTAAAAACAAAGAGAAATGGAGGATGAATCTATGACACTTAAGAAACATGTTACTGCAACTAACACAACACTGTAGATCAACCCTACTCCAATAAAATTAAAAAAAAAAAATCTCTACACAATCCAAGCAATATGCGTGCATGCTGAGTCGGTCACGCGTCTCACTCTTTGCAACCCTTTGGACTGCAGCCTGCCAGGCTTCTCTGTCCGTGGCATTTTCCAGGCAAAAATACCAGAGTGGATTGTCATTTCCTCCTCCAGGAGATCTTACTGACCCAAGGATTGAACCCACATCTGCATTGGCAGGTGGATTCTTTACTGCTGAGTCACCTGGGAAGCCCCTCCAAGGAAAATATTTTGTATTAAAAATGTGGTATTAATTGAAGTATGACTGGAGATAGTTAGATAAAAATAAACTTAACCTATTAAGAATTTTCATAGAATTTTTAAATTATCAAAGAAACCCATAAAAATATATATGTGAAATGATATGTACATATACTAAACTACATTTATAAATAAAATTTTTAAAGTTTGAAACACTAACAAAAAAAAAGAAACACGTTAATCAATCACAGTGTATGGCCTTTGCTTAGATCCTAATTCAGTAAACAAAGAGTAAAAATTAAAAAAAGAACCAATGATATTAGAAAACAGTCCCCATAATACCTCAAAAAGTTAAACACATAGTTTCGATGTTGTGACCCAACAATTCTACTCCTAGGTACATACCCAAGTGAACTGAAAATGAAAGTTTACACAAAAAGATGTATATGAATATTCATAGCAGCATTGTTCAAAGTAGCCCCAAAGTGGAAACAATGCATCTGTTCACCAACTGACGAGTGGAAAAACAAATTAAAATAGTTATGGCATATTCATATAATGGAATATTACTTAGCCAGGAGAAGGAAGGACATATATTACAACATGTATGAACTTTGAAAACATTACAGTCAGTGAAAACAGCTAGATGCAAAAGACTATATTTTATGACTATATTGTATGATTCCCTTTATATGACATATTCAGAATGAGCAAATCCATAGAGGTAAAAAGCAGATTAGTGGTTTCCAGGGGCTGGTGTGAGGGGTGATGGAGAGTGATTGCTAATGGGTACAGTGTTGTGTTTTAGGGTGATGAAAATGTTTTGGAACTAGATAGAGGTTGCAGTTGCAAATATTGTAAATATACTAAGTGCCACTGAATTGTTCACTTTAAAATAGCTAAAATGGTAAATTTTACGTTATGTGAATTTTATCTCAGTTAAAGAAAAAAAAAAAAGAATCAGTGACCTACACAATTTCCTAATAGAGTCGATGAAGTCCGGAAAATCTGGATGTGAGGGGAATTAGTTCATTCAGAATAAGCCCTAAAATGGGTCATATTTACGCTCCCCAAGGTCTATTTTTGGGGGGGGGTTCTTTTTTAAATGGAGGACAATTGCTTTACAATGTTGTGTTGGTTGCTGCTGCACAACAATGTGAATCAGCTGTAAGTATACACTCATCCCCTCCCCCCTTCCCACTATCCCACCATCTAAACCATCAGAGAGCACCGAGCTGAACTCCCTGTGTTACACAGCAGCTTCCCACTAGCTAGCTATTTTATACATGGCAGTGTATATATGTCAAAAGCTATTCTCTCAATTCAACCCATCCTCTTCTTCCCCTACTGTGTCCAAGTCCATTCTCTATGACTCCCAGTGGTCTTTGACCCTCTGCTAGAGGCGTGAATGGTTTTTGGAAGCTTGATTGCAAGAGTAGATATGATCAGATCCCTATGACCAAGGGCAAAGAAGCTAGTTTTCATCTGTCAGTTGAAGTTCTATTGATTTGAGTTTGCTCCCAGAATCTGGGAAGCTCATGCTGTTTTCACATTCAAAGGCTGATGGAGAAAGTGACTGCTGAGATGAGTTCTCTTCAAGTGTGGGACTTCTTTAATGTGAATATAAACAGAAGGGTGACCCACACAGCTGCAGGTTTAGGGATGTGCAGGAAATTGACAGTTAAGTTACACTGATGTAGCCACATGTTCGGGAGGCGAGACAGAGCACCAACGTCCAGAAGGGGAGGTCACGGGGAGGTCATGACCCCATGCCCTCAGTCAGATGGACCCAGCAGGGAGGGCTGCTAGGGAGAGAAGTTGTACAGAGACCTCTCTCCTGGAAATTCTGCTTGTATAATTTTTTTTTTTTTTTTGGTTTATTGTCTGTCTTCCTTGTTGTTGTTCAGCTACATCGTGTCTGACTCTTTGCAACCCCAAGGACTGCAGCATTCCAGGCTCCCCTGTCCTTCACCAATTCCTGGAGTTTGCGCAAATTCATGTCCATTGAGTCGGTGATGCTATCTAACCATCTTATCCTCTGTCGTCTCCTTCTCCTCCTGCCTTCAATCTTTCCCAACATCAGGGTCTTTTCTAATGAGTCGGCTCTTCACACCAGGTGGCCAAAGTATTGGAGTTTCAGCTTCAACATCAGTCCTTCCAATGAACATTCAGGGTTGATTTCCTATAGGATTGACTGGTTTTATCTCCTTGCAGTCCACGGGACTCTCAAGAGTCTTCTCTAACACCACAGTTCAAAAGCATCAATTCTTTAGCACTTAGCCTTCTTTATGGTCCAACTCTCACATCCATACATGACTACTGGAAAAACCATCCCAACCTTTGTCAGCTAAGTGATGGCTCTGTTTTCTAATACGCTGTCTTGGTCTGTCATAGCTTTTCTTCCAAGGAGCAAGCATCTTTTAATTTCATGGCTGCAGTCACCATCCACAGTAATTTTGGAGCCCAAGAAAAAAGTCTGTCACTGTTTCCACGGTTTCCCCATCTACTTGCCATGAAGTGATGGGACAGGATGCCATGATCTTAGTTTTTTGAATGTTGAATTTTAAGCCAGCTTTTTGACTCTACTCTTTCACCTTCATCAAGAGCCTCTTTAACTCCTCTTTGCTTTCTGTCATAAGGGTGGAAAGTGAAAGTGAAGTCGCTCAGTCGTGTCTGACTCTTTGCGACCCCATGAACTGTGTAGCCCACCAAGTTCCTCCGCCCATGGAAATTTTCAGGCAAGAATACTGGAGTGGGTTGCCATTTCCTTCTCCGGGGGATCTTCCCAACCCAGGGATTGAACCTGGGTCTCCCGCATTGCAGGCAGACACTTTACCACCTCAGCCACCATGGAAGCCCATAAGGGTGGTGTCATCTGCATATCTGAGGGTTTTGATATTTCTCCCAGTAATCTTGATTCCAGCTTGGAATTCACAGCCCAGTATTTCGCATGATATACTCTGCATGTATGTTAAATAAGCAGGGTGAGAATATTCCAGCCTTGCTGTACTTTTTCCCAATTTTGAACCAGTCTGTTGTTCCATGTATAGTTCTAACTGTGGCTCTTGACCTGCATACAGGTTTCTCAGGAGACAGGTAAGGTGGTCTGGTATTCCCATCTTTTAAGAATTTTCCAGTCTGTCTTCCTTGCTGGGCTTTAAATTCCACAAAAGCAGGGACTATGTCTATTGCATTTGGAGTTCTCTGCTGATTGAGAGCCAGAGGCCACAAATAAAGCCCTTGGTGAGGGGTGAATGTTGACAGCAGAACTGCCCAGTGAGGGTCTGGGGGCAGGGGAAGGCAAGTCAGTGAGTAAACCTGACTACCCATGGGTGCTTAGAACCGACTCTCTTCACTTAACACCAAGAGGGAGGCAGAGGAGGTTGCCAGGGGCTTTCTGAAAGTGATGACACCTGAGCTCAGTCTCCAAAGAGGACCAGGGGTTAGTGGGTCAGAGACTGGGAAGGCAGTTTCTGCAAAGAAAGCAGCAGTTGCAGGGCGTTCGGGACCTGACCAGCCCAGGGATGGTGAAGCAACTGCAGGGTGTCTGCCTGGCCAAGGCCAGGCTCCAGGGGAAGCACCTGGAGGGGGTCACACCATCAGACGTTGGACTGCTGTCTGGAGGATGGGCTTGAGAGAGAAATAAGAGGAGGAGGCTGCTGAAAGACTCAGAGAAGGGAGTGGAGGATCTCCTTGATGAACTGACATTGATGGTGAACAGGAAAAACAGGGAGGATGTGAGAGCATTTTTTAGAAAAAATTTTGGCTGTGCCAGGTCTTTGTTGTGGTGCAAGGGCTCAGTAGTTGAGGTGCACAGGTTTAGTTTCCCTGAGGCATGTGGAATCTTAGTTCCCGCAACAGGAACTGAACCTGTGTCCACTGCGTTGGAAGGTGGATTCTTTATTTTTTAAAGTTTATTTACTTTTAATTGGAGGATAATTGCTTTACAATATCCATCGACATGAATCAGCCATAGGTATACACATGTCCCCTCCCTCTTAAACCTTCCTCCCACCTCCCATTCCATCCCACTCCTTGAGGTTGTTAGAGAGCACCGAGTTTGAGCTCCCTGCATTTGCTCCCAGCAAATGCCCACTGCTTTCCTATTTTACATATGGTAACATCTAGGTTTTCATGCTCCTCTTCCATTCCTCTCATCCTCTCCTTTCCCCACCATGTCTCCAAGTCTGTTCTCTATGTCTGTGTCTCCATTGCTGCCCTGCAAATAGGTTCATTAGTACCATCTTTGTAGATTCCATATATATGCATTAATTATTGCTTTTCTCTTTCTTATGTACTTCACTCTGTATAATACGCTCTAGGTTCATCCACCTCATTAGAACTGACTCAAATGTATTCCTTGTTATGGCTGAGTAACATTCCATGGTGTATATGTGTACCACAGCTTCTTCATCCATTCATCTGTTATGGACATTTAGGTTGCTGGAAGGCAGATTCTAAACCACTGGACCACCAGGGAAGTTCCATATTGGAATACAGTCGCCTTGCCATGTTGTGTTAGTTTCTGCTGTGCAGTACAGGGGATCAGATATATGTTTACATACCTCCCCTCTTTTCTGGATTTCCTTCCCATTTAGTGTGTTTTTTGTAGGTATATGTGTTGAGATTTGGTGACTGAGTGCTGCTGTTGAGAGTGAGATGTAAAGAAAAAAGTCTATAAAACAGGAATGATGTTATTGATGAAGACGATGCTTACGGCTAACATTAGATGAGTGTGTACGTGCCAGGCACTGTGCTAAGTGCTTCATGTGACCATGTCATTTGAGTCTCATCATGAGCCACTGAGGCAGAGATTATTTTTGTACCCATTATACAGATGAGGAAACTGAGACCCAGGGAAGCTGTTACCTGGCCAAGGTCAGTCAGAACTAAAGAGCTATGCTCGTAACCACACTCATGACAACCCCCAGGGTTTGTTTGGTTTGGTCAGGTAATGGCACCACTCCCTCAATTTGAGGATATGGAAAGAAAATGGTTGGTGGGGAAACGACAACTGAGTGGAGGACAAGTTGAGCTGGAGATGCTGTGGATTATTCCATGGTAACCAACAGTCAAGAGGGCAGCTCTAGAGGGATCCTGCTGGGGATGTTGATTAAGGAGGCATCAGCCTACAGAAAGCAAGTAGTCTGAGTCATGGGGATGAAGGAGCCAACTAAGCAGGAGAGTGAGGGACAGACCAGGGTACAGCAAGGAACCAGATGTGTCCCATGAACATGACCATCTGGGAGTCACTGGGAGCAACAAGTGTGCAGTGATAGGAGAGCAGCAAAATCCACTATAATGGGACTTTCCTGGCAGTCCAGTGGCTAAGATTCTGTGTTCCCAATGCAGAGGGCCTGGGTTCAATCCCTGGTCAGGGAACTAGATCCCTTATGCTGCAACTCAGAGTTTGCAAGCTGCGAAGTTTGCATTCTTTGCATGCTTCAAAGAAACCACATGACACAACAAAGATTGAAGATCCCATATGCCACAGCTAAGATCCAGCACAGTCAAAATAAATAAATATTTAAAAAAATCTACTAAAGTTCTTGGCTGCACAAGGAGGAAGAAAGAAGAGTCACCAGAAGGGATTGGGGAAGGGGGGACAGAGAGTAATTTTTTCTTTCTTTTAATCATTAAGATGAGAGAGATTTGCAAATGTTGCAGGCTAGAGACAGAACCCTTAGAAAGATGAATTTGATAATCAATGGGAGAGAGGAGTGACGGAGTGACATCCTTGAGGCAGCTGGAGGGATGAGGTGGGAGCATCAGTCTTCAAAAAGAAAATGAACACTTGAGTTCAGAGAAGAATAAAGGTTTGAATCTACCTTGAACAGCCCCAGGAGCTTTAGAAAGGGAAGGGCTGGCCAAGGGCTCCAGCCACTGGGATCTATGTCCATTGCTGCATTTCCCACGGGCTGCTTGTAGCCAATGACGGAGTATGGCAGGGACCCGATTTCCAGGGAATGCACCTTGCGAGTTGGGAGACTGCTCAGATGGTTCACCTGTGCTCAAGGACTTGCCGAAGGCCTGGCTGAATCTTCCTCAGGTTCAAAGCAGGCTCACATACTTTCACCCAACCTTCCCTCCTTCAAATGGGATCAGACCTGCAGTTTGCCGGCTTCTCCAGCTTTTTCCAGATCCCTTCCTATTTTCTCTCAAGTGTCTCTTAATATAATCTGTGTATGTTTAGATCTACTGTGTACATTTAGATCTACTGGCATTTGCTTCTGGGAGGACCCAGACTAACATAACCACCCACAGGCACACAGGGGTAAAATCAGAAAGGCTGAAGGACTTTCCTAGTGGTCCATTGGTGAAGACTTCATGCTCCCAAAGCAGTGGGCCCCCGGTTTGATCCCTGGTTGGGAAACTAGATCCCACAGCCTGCAGCCAAGAGTTTGCATGTTCCAACTCAAGAGTTTGCATGTAGGGACTTCCCTTGCAGTCCAGTGATTAGGACTCTGCCTTCCAGTGCAAGGGGTCAGGATTCGATCCCTAGTCAGGGAGCTAAGATCCAACATGACTTGGGGCCAAAAACAAAAAAAGGAAACTCACCAAAATATGAAAGAGAAGCAATATTGTAATGAATTCAATAAAGGCTTTGACAATGGTCCACATTAAAAAAAAAAAAGGAGTCTTAAAAAAAAGCTTGCATGCTGTAATGGAGATAGAAGATTCCGGGTCCTGCAACTAAGACCCAGCATAGTCAAATAAATAAATAAATATTAAAAAAAAATTCCCTCTGATGAGGAGCTTCCCTGGGTGGCTCAGTCGGTAAAGAATTCACCTGCAATGCAGGAGACCTGGGTTCAATCCCTGGGTCGGGAAGATCCCCTGGAGAAGGGAATGGCAACCCACTCCAGTATTCTTGCCTGGGAGATCCCATGGATAGAGGAGCCTGGCGGGCTATAGTCCATGGAGTTGCAAAGAGTCAGACATGACTTAGTGACTAAATCACCACCAACATATAATGGAAAGGTAGAAAAAAGACGTGAGGAAGTTGAAAGATAACAAAAATTTAAAAAAAAACTGCATATTTAAGAAAGAAGAGGCTTAGCTCTTTAATTGCATTTTGAGCATTGGTCATTAGACTTATCTTTGACAGCACAGTATTTTTTAAAATTCCAGTATTTTCCTTGATATTTGATACCAAGTCCCTTCTCCCAGGGAAGTAACCACTTAATTTCTTCAGAACTCATGAACCGCTGCAGTTCCTGTGTGGCTGTGGTGTGCATGTGCATGCTAAGTCACTTCAGTCACAGTAGTTACTGATTCTTGTCCACTAGACCTCCCCTGGGTGGTGAGATCTGTCAGATTCACAGTGTGTGTGTGTATGATGACTGCATGCACTCATATGACAGGCAGGATGTGTGACAAAACTGCTCTGACAAATGTTTGCCTTTTTCAACAAAAAGTGTGCCATATATTTTTGTTTGTTTGTTTTTTGTTTTTTTCATATATTTTTATTAAATCATAGAAAACTCATTTGTATACAAATTTTTCCATCTTGGGGACACTGGAATATGAAACAGCTGTGTAACAAAACATTTGAAAGATACATCTCACTTTAAGCAGAGACAAGGTTTAAGTTGTCACATTTATTAAAAAAAAAAAAAAAAAAAGTGGAAATAATCGTTAATGCATTATTGGCTTTTTTTCACCTTTGGGCCAGAGGAGTAGTATCTCTTTTGACTCCCCGATTCTCATTACTCAAACCAACCATGAGTTTAAAAAGTGATTAACTTGAAAGTTTAATACAAAATCAATTCCTTTTTTGCAACCATGGGCTTTTAGGGCAAATGCCAAATTTCAGGAGATGGTCTCCTTTCACAGGACCTGTTAAGTTTCTTTTCTACAACAGCAAACATGTATAATGGTACAGAATATATTTCAGAATAAGTTAAATATTAAGACATACAGTATGGCAATAATGTCCTACTTTTCTTTCTACCATGTAAATTCGAAAGTTCATCCTAATCTTACACATCTGTAAAAGGGTGAAGACTGAGGGATCCAGTGATACTGAAAATACACAACAACTGTCAGAACCACATTCTCTAAATGTTTTGGCTGATTATATACAAATGGTCCTGCCAGCATCACACCTGCATTTGTTCCATGGGGGCTCTAAATGAACAGATACTGGAGTTCACCAAGCGAAAACAGGCAGTGTTTTCGAATTTTAGGCTGTCACTTGCTCTGCTTCTGAGCAGAGACTCAAAGGTCACACTGTGACATGTCTGCACTCACCCCAAATACTCACATAACATAAACACAAATTAAATACTATCAAACTTATTTTAAATTAAATTGAAGACCACTATTTTTAAGTGCATGAAGTACTCCCCACTAGCTTCTTGAATGTGTGTTATGGAGCAAGAACTAACATCCCAGGGAACATCCATGTTCCTACATGTTAAGAGGCCAACCCACTTTCTCTGAGAACTCCCTAGAGTAACACATGAGACCTATAGGGGGAAGAAAGCAATTCTCCAATCCCTCCAATCAGAGGGAGAGTCTCAGTCATTTTCCCAAACTCCAGTTTGGATTTTGGACTCATTAAGGCAGGAACTCAAAAATGTGATCTTTGGGACTGGCTCCTGGTGTCACCTATGGTGACAGTCTGTGTCCGCAGGACACTTCATTGACCCTTAATACTACAACCTTCCTTCCAGCTCCCCTCCGGGTCCTGGGCCCCTGTGGTCAAGAGACAGACCTGGCACTCTCCCAGGTGATGTGTAAACAAATCTGGGAAAAACCACGTTGCTGCAAATGTTTGCTATGTCAGTGAAAAACCTCTTGGGCTGAGAAAGATAACAGGAAACGCTGCCCCTATGACAGCTTCTCACAAGGCCTCTCTTCTGCTCATCCTGCTCTTGAAGACTATGAAGTCAACCCACACACTCTTTGCCTTGCTTGCCCCAAATGGTATTAAACAGAGTGAGAAACTTTCCTTTGGACTACCTTATTCCTGAATTCTGACCAGTGCTTATTCAAGCCAAGTGGTCCACTGTCTTGTTACCGCAGGTGACTAGGAGAGGAGGTGAGGCTTCTGTGCAGATTGGGGTTCTGGCTGTGTCTGTTCCGACTGCGGACAGATGAGAACATGGTGTTGCAGCCGGGGACCTTGCATTTGTGCAGCTGGCGGAGGTGCACGGTCTTGTAGTGGGCCCGGAAGGTCCCCTTATTGCTGTATGTCTTCTGACAGAGGTGACACGTCAGGGGCAGCCCGGAAGGCAAGCTGGCAAGG
This sequence comes from Muntiacus reevesi, assembly GCF_963930625.1. Taxonomy (NCBI): domain Eukaryota; kingdom Metazoa; phylum Chordata; class Mammalia; order Artiodactyla; family Cervidae; genus Muntiacus; species Muntiacus reevesi. The sequence goes on along the minus strand of NC_089263.1, from coordinate 23,112,347 downwards.
CTCTGGTCAGCCTTCCCCATCAGGACGCAGAGTGGGTAGTCCTCCCCGGGCACCAGGCCTGGCCCATCACAGTTGCCGTCGCAGTCCTCTGTGAGCACAGCGCCCTCCTCGCTGGCCCCGTCTGAGTCCCAAGAGGAGTGGCTGCTGCTCTCTGACTTCACGCTCGAGGTAGTGCTCAGATCCAAGACGGTGCCCTCGCTGGGCAGACCAGAGGCGTAGCTCTGTAGGCCGGCGCTGTGGACCTGGGCTAGCGGGTACACCAGACTGCCCATCCGGCTCATCCCCTTGAAGATGACAGACGTCTGGGAGGCTTGCGGTGTGAAGGCTGCCTCCTGGTAGGCCTCCTGGGCTGTGTCTTTCAGGAGGTAAGCTGCCCGGAAGGGGTCTTCGCTGCTCTCCAGAGCTTCTTGGGGCAATACTTTCTGGTGGAGGTTTAGGTTTGAACTGTGTCTACAAGAGTGAAAAGCTGGTTAGCAATGGGTAGGGCTGTCATTGTTGTTTTAAAGACAGTCTTCAGTCTGAGTAGAGACACTAGGCAGATACCGGGAAAGCTTGTGGCGTGAGGGAAGTGATGCTAAGGGGCTCAGGATGCAGCGCCTGTGTGGTGGACACTGCCCGCTGCCATCCACTGCTTGTCCCAAGCCAGCATCTGACCAGGGGAGTTGACAGAATGTGTAGTTCTCTTCAGCTTGCACAGTCTGACTGACATGTAAGTTCCTGCACTTCATCTTGAGAGAATGGCTAGACTGCTTCAATTAGGCCCATTCAGCTGGGACACTGGAACCAGGAGATCCCAGAAGAAAACTGGTCACAAACAGTAAGGAACTAAGCAGGACTTTATTTCAATGAAACCAGGAGACAGGCTCTTCCAGAGCTGTACTGTCCCAAAGAACGGCTACTCATAAGCAGCTACTGAGTGCCTGAAAGGTGACCAGTGTCATATACTGGAATAATATTTTGAATAGACTGAATGATAGGAAATACATTACTAAATTTACTTGTTTCTTTTCACTTTTTTAATGTGGCTACCATAAAATATTAAGATTTCCTACGTGGTTTGCATCGTGGACTAGAGCATCTGAACAAAACATCACCATATGGAAGGTCTACAGGTGAGAGGCTAGAAGTGGTATATGTGTGTGTGAGTGTGCGTGTGTGTGAAATTTAGTTCGTATTTGCAACATTTCACTATATACCAGACAGGAATTTTGCAAGTGCAGCACTGTGAGCACACTGCCAATCACCCACCCAATGGTTAGTCCTGAAGGGCAGATAATAAGTATCCATTATGACACATGCCTTTTACTCATAATATATCATTTGGATGTAACTTGTCAATCAATGCTGGCCTTGCTCAGAGATCCCCTAACTTCTGACGAGCAAAAATACCCCTTACTACAGGGCATAATCTCAAAGGTGATTGCAGAATTATTCTGAGCAGGGAACATACCTCCCCCAATACAGATCAGGATGCGTACCAGGGTCAAACTGGGAAAAATATCCTCACCAAAATAACAAGAAATCAGATTTTCTCTTCTAAATCTCCAAAGATGTCTCTGGTGGGGGGGCAGGGGGGGATGTTACGCAAAGTGCATGAAATTTGTTACTCAACTTCTTTTTAATCCTTGTATACTTTCTTTTTGGGGGACATAATCAGAATTATGCTCCCAGATCACCCACTTTGCAAGCAGCTCTTCTCCACTGCAACTCTGCCCTGTGATTATGTCAGCATCCTGGGTTGAAGGGGCAGGTATGTCTCGGCAGAAAACCAGACACTAGACTGACATATAGATTCCAGGATATACAAGTGGTCAAAAAAGGGTCAAACACATTTACTGGAACCCCGTACAAAAAAGTCCCTGATGTAACAGAGGGAACCTCTGGGTCCTGTGCTTAGCTGCTGAGGATTCTACGAACACCAAACACTAACATGTGGGTGGCCCTCTCTCTTCCTTAACCATCCTGAGGGCTAGATGCACTTTCCAAGGTGCCATGTCCCCTAAGGTCAGTGACAACCACATCTGCAAAACCCCGGGACCACGTGCTGGGCTTTCTGCTTCCAGGACTTTGCTAACACTGTGCCTCCTGCCCAGGTCTGCATTTCTTCACTTAAACCTCAACCTCCCACTCCAACTCTCCCCTCCCCTGCTCCTGACTATGTAGATTAGCTGATACCAGTGGGTTTCAAAGTGTGACTGGGTACCCCGAGTGGTCCCTGAGATCTTTTCAGGATGTCCCTCAAGTCAGACTCGTCTCATAATTATACTAAGACATGATTTTCCCTTTCAGCCTCATTCCCTCACTGGCGTGCATGTGTGTGTGCTAAGTCACTTCAGTCGGGTCTGACTCTTTTCAACCCCATGGACTGTAGTCCACCAGGTTCCTCCGTCCATAGGATTCTCCAGGCAAGAATACTGGAGCAGGCTGCCATGCTCCTACTCCACGGGATCTTCCCCATCCAGGGATCGAACCCCATGACTCTTAAGTCTCCTGCACTGGGGTTCTTTACCACTAGCGCCGCCTGGAGTGGTATTCCAGAGGCCACATGACATGTGACATTTCAACAGACTGAATGAAGAATCCAGTCATCGTCTACTAAAGATATTAGCAAAATGTAAAACAAAGCCGCTTCTCACTAAAGTTCTTTGTCCGGAAAATGTAATTTTTCATAAAATTGTAATAAATTAACTTATTAAGTGATGTGGTGTACATATTAATTTTTTTCAGTTTTAATTTTTAATACAGTAAATATTGATAGATATACACCCAAACAGACACAAGTTCCTGAGGTTTTAAGAATTTGTAAAGGGGTTGTGACATCAAAACTTTTGCAAGTGGTTGGTTTAGACATAATGCCATGTAAAGATGGTTTCCAGGAAGCCAAACCTAACTTTTCGAGGAGTTTGGTGAGATACCCTCCCATGCCCATTACAGTCTGTATCCCCCACGTTCTAGCAGCCACCATGGTCAGTTGTAATCGCCCGTGCACTGCTGCCTCCCCACGGGCCTTTGTGGGCAGGGAATGTGTCCAGAGCACCTAACACAGAGGTGATTAAACACTCACAGGCTAAGTACCCACAGTGCTGTGGCAGTCCCCTTAGTGGGTCCTAGGAAGTGCTGTGGGCAGTAGCTGTGGCTTGAAGACAGGAAGGCAGCTGTCCTCACAGCAATGCAATTCTCATCTCTGACTCAGAAAAATGGTGGTGGACCTGGGACTGCTAGCCAATTCCTGTTCAAGATGGTATTGTTTTAATCACAGATCCCAGGGAAAGTGCAGTACCAATTCTAGATTACTAGAATTAGTGGTTTACATTTAGCATGCGAGTTGCTTTCCTGTGGTGTGGGGAGGAGGCTCGCATCTCAGACTGATCCAAAAACAGGAAAATATTAAATACATGAAGAATAAATACAAATAGTATCTTAAATTCAATATGCCTTTAACTTGGCAGATGACATAGGTCAGAACAGTATCATAAATAACAAGGATAATCTGACTGACAGGACTATCCCTTCTTTGTAACAACAGCTTATTCATGAACAAATTCTTCCCTCTAAGGCTGGAGGAGGAGGACCAGCTCACTAATTAGGTGTCCTGGAGGTTGGGTGCAACATCCAGAAACGGAAACAGGAATTTTAACAAATATCACCCCTGCCCTATCCTCTCTGCTTGAGACAATGAGTGTGTTCTTAGGAGCCCTGTCCAGGAACGTGTGTGGGAGTCTACACCTTTTCGCCCTGTTAATAAATTAGGGGCTACAATTTGGACTATGGCAATGGGGGTGTTGAGCTGCTTGAAATAAAGCTTGTTTGGACAAATGTTAACATTTTAATGTTCTGTGAACCATTTAGCATCTCTAATGCTGCAGCTGAGGGCTGGTCTCATCAGAGGGTTGGTTCTCTCCCTAAAGCCTCCTGGTATCATTTTTCAGTAAGCCTCTTCTTCCCTTTAAAGGTTGGGGAGGAAGGCGACATGAAGCATGGTTCTGCGACCCAAGTTTATCAAGAAAAATAAGAGGAATGCCAGTGCTGTGTGACCACAGTGATGAGGGGTACTCGATCCCCTGGCAGTTGGAGAGCAGTCTGATTCTGTGTTGTGGGGTCATGAAAACCCAGCATCGACAAGACCTCTCCTCTTTCAACTACATGTCACAGACATGGAAATAACCTGTTAATTGCCTTTACTCTTTAATAACTCAATATTTCAGACATCTTCAATCAGGCAGTTATTCTTCTTTTCAAATAGAGTGGTTAATTAGAAATCAGAGAAAATGCTTCATTCTGTGGAGTTCAGTTTGAAATGAAAGTCAGACAAGTTTTGGGAAGCTATGATCCTAACGTGAAAAGCTCCCTGCCTCCCTTGCTCCTCTAATGCGTGAACTAGTTCATAGTTCCTGATATCCCAAACCACGGGGACCAGATGTGTTTCTGAATCCAAAATTCCTCAGGCTTTAGAAAGGCAGAGTGATGCATTCACTGTAATATCACGGTAATGTCCCCATAAGAAATCCATTAACATTTCTGTACTGAATATATACAAAACCCCACACAAAGGGAGACTCTAAAAGATCAGGTAGTCTCACATCATTTCATGTCAGGTCTTATAACTAAATGAGTTTAAACTCTGGAGCCGAAAACGCAGGGACCTGGATCTATAGGACACTCTTCCACAGACCATGGCCCCTGGAATAGCTCAGTGTCCCCTGGGAACTTAGCAATGCAAACCCTCACATCCGGTCCCAGACCTGCTGTGACAGAAAGAGCTCCGAAGTCTGCTTTAATGACCCTCCAGGTGACTCAAGTGCTTATTAAAGGTTAAGACCCACTGCCCTGGAAGCAAAGATCGCCACCAGGTGTCTTACCTGTCCCTGCTCCTGCGGGAGGGGAAAGTGGCCTTGCAGCCCTCCACTGTGCATGTGTGCACTTCCCGGGCGTGCATGTTTTTCTGATGCATCTTCACGCCACAAGCGTTTTTAAAGGTCTTCTTGCAGATGTCACACTGGAAGCGATTCTCCTCCTTCGACCTCACTGATGCTGGCTGACCCAAGTGCTCCGGCTCTTTGGAATCTTCGAAACAAGGGAAAGCCATTCCTTGGGTGGACAAGGCACCAAAGAGCCCCCCGGCCAGCAGGTGCTGCTGCAGTTTGATATAGTCAGGAAAAGGCACACAGGGCTCCACCCTGGTGGTGAGGTGAGGTTCACGGCCATCCTCCTCCGCGTCCCGTGGCACAGTGTTCAACACTGACTTCTGCCCCGTCTCCCTCTCCGAGTTGTGCGTGGCCTGCTCAGGAGCCTGGCGGATGGCTCCACTGGACTCAATTCCTGGCCCGAGATAGCAGGGCCTCTCTTCCTCAACGCGAGGCCTCTCGGAGCTTCCTGCTGGCGTGTGCAGCTCCTCTGGGGCTCCGTCTGACTGGGGGCTGCAGGTCTCCAGCTCATCTTCGCTGACCACCTGCAGGGGCATGTCTTCATCAGAGCTCAGAGGCTGCCTCTTCTCGTCTGCTGTCTCCACGGCCTCCTTCTCTATTTTGATGGGCATACTGGACTTGCGGGATTTCTTCTTGGGCAGGGTGTCGAACGGCGTTTCATTGGAAGTCAGCTGTTCCGGGATGGACGAGGACAGCAGAGGGAGGGAGGGCAGCATCCCGGGGGTGTTGGCCAGCTCGGCCGGAGTGGCTGGGCTGCGGTAGAAAGGCAGGACTGGCTGGACAGTCTTCAGGTTGGGGAAGAGCACCCCGTTGTGGCCGAGGCTCGGGAAGGTTGGCTGGCTCTGGGGGTCTTCCAGGGCCCCAGCATAGCCAGGGAGAGGCCGGCAGTCTGGAGGAGTCACCCCGAGGCCTGGGCGCTTGGCGCTCTCCGAGGCAGCCAGGGTCAGGCCGCCCCTCAGGTCTTTGTCCCTGTTGTTTCTGTTCATGGGCATGTGCAGCCGGGGGTTGGGGTTGGCGCTGTGGCGGTTGCGGCTCCTCAGGGAGCTGAACACCATGTTGCAGCCTTCGATGGTGCACTTGTGCTTGATCTTCAGGTGCACGGCGTTGTAGTGGATCTTCAGCGTGCCCTTGTCATAGAAGGTCTTCTCACACGCTGTGCAGAACACCCGGCCCTTCTTTGTGCCGAGGCTGCTCCTCTCGGGCTTCACTTTGGCCTCGGGGGACAGCTGTGTTCTCTCGAGCTTCGTGATGATGCTGTATGAGCTGGAGTCGCTGAAGTGGGTGCTGTCTTCCTTTTTGGTGACAGCATCGGGACAGCTGAGACACGGATCTTTTTCGACATGAAATGGGGTGGAACTGGAAGTGAGGAAGCTGCTGTCAGGGAAGGCTCCGTGGACTTCCTGTTTGGGGTCCTGGCTTTGGTCTTGACTCTGCTCCAGCACATAGGGGTCAGGCAGTGACCCTATCAGTGCTGGGGGCAAGGGGTTGAAGAACTGGAAAGGCAGCATGAAGGTCATGTTGTTAATGAGGTTCTCGAAGGGGTGGACACTGCTGGGGTTTCCTTTGTCCACGGGAGCGGGGAGGCTGGCACTCCGGTGGCTGCAGCTCTCAATGAAAGCTCTGATGTCAACATTGGCCGTGGAAGGTGGGATGACAACCGACTGCTCTTCTTTCTCCTGAATTGCCATGAGCTCAACTATGGACTTGGTCTCTCCAAAGCGAAGGAACTGCTGTAAGGTGGCCACCTCCTCCTCACTGGTCATGATGCTCCAGTGATCCAGCACTTTTCCCGAGGCATCCTAAACCCAAACCAGAATTTAAAGGGACAATTAATTTACTGTTCCTTACCCTTCCCAGGTGGCTCAGCAGTAAAGAATCTGCCTGCAATGCAGGAGATTTGGGTTTGATCCCTGGGTCAGGAAGATCCCCTGGCGTAGGAAATGGCAATCTACTCCAGTATTCTTGCCTGGGAAATCCCACGGACCGAGGAGTCAGGTGGGCTACAGACCACGGGGTTGCAAAACATTCAGATATGACTGAACAACTAAACAGCAACCACCACAACCCTCTTCTCTAAGAAAGGACTCATGCCGTGTAGTTAGGGCCTCCACCAGCATCATGGGACACTTTTATATATATTAGAAAAAGACACCCCTGGGAACACTGGGCTCGATGAGTTCAGCCCTCACTTACCCCACTCTCCTAGGAAAGAAACTCTCTGTGGAAAAATAAACTGTACAAATGTTAGTGGTGGTCCAGAAGACAAATAAAATTATATCACTCAAGTCTAAGGGAAGTTTGGTGAATATTTTCCATCCTATTTCAAACCAATTGGTAGTCTTGCATTAGGAATAATAATTTTCTCCCACTAAAATTAAAATATGTATCATTTGAGCAACAGTAACTTCTTTATCCAAACAGTATAGATGGGAAATCAGGCCTAGATATAGCTCAAGTATTTATTTGCTGCAGGTTGAATGATCTTTCTCAAGCAACTAACATCAAAATACAAATGAACCTGTATTGATCTATTGCCTGTGTTCACAAAGCAGAGCAGTAATTACACTGGAGTGTTGGAGATTTTTCAAACTCTAGCAAGACCTAACTTTTCCCAAAACTACAATAAATATTTTATCACAGAACATGTATTTGATGGCCTACTGAGATTTTTCACAGTGCATGTAAGAGTTTTGAAGATGATGAGGAATGTAACATCATAAATTTTTCATGTGCTGGAGGTTCAAGGTAATTGATTCCATATTTTTAATCCTAACACTAGAAAGCAAGATTATTAGGATCATTAAATATTGATCTATGTCATAATGTAAAAGCATAATGCTGCTCTACATAAAAGGTGGTTTCTGGCCTTCGGGGTTCCACACTCGAGGTGAGCCAACAGGGTTCCAGAGGAAGCCTGCAGGTGTTGTCAGAGTCAGAGAGTGGAGTCACATTTCAAGTCTGCTGCATGCAAACTGAGGGACTTCAGCAAGATCCAGAAGCACTCAGCCTCTGTTTTCTCACCTGGAAAATGGGGATAATCAACCTACCTTGTGAGATGACTGGAAGAGGGACTAAGTCAGTAAATGGTTGTTATTTGTGCTTGTTTCAAGTTTATAGCTGAGTTACACTGAATGTGTGTGAGTCTTGGAAATACATTCATCTGCCCATCTCATTGAAATTTTTATCAAAGTCAGCTGACGTTTTCTAGCATAGTGACAGGGAAGAAAATGCTGTAGCTATTTCCTATGTCAGAGAAATCCAGGAAACATGTTCTTTGCCTGAGAAAATACCTTGATAGCCTCTCTGGATAGGAAGCATAAGGTAGACCCCTAGAACACAAAGAGAGGTGAAACTACTCTGCAAAGGAGAGAGATGAGAGAAGGGATGAAAGGCACAGGATGATGGAGCGATGCAGAAATGAGGCAAGAAGGCTGGAAGAGAACTGGTAGGAGAGACAATAAGCAAGAGCACGCCCACAGAACTATCACAAGTCATCGGGGCCTGGGAAGGAAGATCAACAGTGGGCAGAGGGCTTTAAAGGACAGGAAGGCATGGGATAAAATTGGAACTGTCTGCTGTGCCTTTCTGCAATGTAAGTTCCTCAACTCCACACCTCAGTAAAACTGGAAACCAATGATGTCGTATGGATAATAAAAGAAATGGAGGCAGCACCAAGGATGGGGCCAACGGTTGACTGTATGATTGAGTGTGCAATGTTGGCTGTGCAAGCTGGCAAGTGAAACCAAAATCAGAGAACATTAATGCTCTCACTCCCTGAAGTCTAACAGATACCAGTGTCTGTGTGCCCAGTCATGTCTGATTCTTCGCAACCCCATGGACTATAACCCGCCAGGCTGCTCTGTCCATGGGATTTCCCAGGCAAGAATACTGGAGTGGGTTGCCATGCCCTCCTCCAGGAGATCTTCCCAACCCAGGGATCAAACTTACATCTCCTGCATTGGCAGGCAGGTTCTTTACCACTGTGCCCCAAGGAAAGCAATGGATTTCTCTCAGAATGTGAGATAGGCTGAGGCCAGGAGGAATGACGATGAAAGGGAGGGATGACTACCAGCAGCTGGAGCACTGGTGGCACTGCATTACACCTGTCCGGCTCTCAGGGAGTGGCAGCCACATCCCCGTACCTGCAGCACATATCCTCGGATGTAATCCTGGAGGGTCCAGTCCAAGGCGTGCAGGATCTGGAGGACTTCGTCTTGCTTCAGCACACTGAAGAGCCGGTCCAGAAGGATCTTCAGGCGGACAGGGATGGCCTGGGTCCCGTACAGCATGAGGCTGCTGATGTCGAACACCACGTTGGACTGGACGATCTCCACCTGGCTTGTGGGGTACACGGCGGGGATCCTCAGCTTACTCAGAGCTGAAAAAGGGATTTGAAAAAATGTTGTTTTTCAAGATTCTCCCTTTAAGAGAAAAACACTGCTTGGGAAGTAGGCGAAGGGTGAGCTCTCAGTTATTTGTGCCAATGGAAAAGCCACAAATAAGCAAACAATTAATAATCTTAATGGCTATTTGGCTCCACGTTATTCACAGGAACCTCTAAGATAAAATGGAGCACCCTGAGAGGCCTCTTTTCCCCCTTTCCTGTGGCGTGCCTAAGGAGTAAACAGCCACAGGTAAGGACCGCACCTGGGGAACTGGTAAAAATGAAGGCGGCAGGTGTGTAATCAAGAGGATGGAAAACCAGGAAACACAGGTCTTGGGGGAGAACCTGGACTTGGAAGCCCTCAGACTGGGGTGGGAGCCCCTATCTGCCACCCTCCAGTTGTCAGGCTCGGCAACTGAGTCCATGCTGTCCAACACAACAGTCACCAGTCAAACACAGCTGTTCAAATTTAGATTTACATTAATTAACATTAAAAAAATAAAACTAAAAATTCAGCTCGCCTGTTGTGCTAGTCATTTCAAGGGCTCGTCGCCACATGTGGCTGGTGTAGTGCTGGGTTGTCAGGTTTAGCAAATAAAAACACAGGAAGTTCCTGTTAAACTTGAATATAGATTTCAGATAAACAACAAATAAGTGGGATATACTTAAACCAAAAATATTAACTGGGATATACTTAGGCTAAAAAAATTACAGTTTAACTGAAATTCAAATTCAACTGAGCATTCTGCTTTTTCATCTAGCAACCCTGGGCTAGAGGCTACTTACTGTATATGCACAGACTATTTCTTTCATTGCAGAACAGCCCTGAAGTACCGCTTTCTACATCTTTAGAAGGCAGTGGATAAACACTTTTCAGAGTTAAGATCCAAAGAGATAACATATATAAAGCTCTTAGCCTGTTTCCTGGCACATAGCAGTAACTTCAGAAGTTAGCTGTCTTTCGTGGATATTAAACCCGTTCCTGAGTAACTGCGTTATTTAGAGGAAACACTACAGGCCAAGACAGGGAAATGGTTACCATGCGCCACCCATCCATGTCTGCACTGCTCACACTGACGGTGGTTGATCTTCCCTGGTTTGAAGCTTTGGCAGCTGCAGTTCAGAGTACAGCCTATAGCCTACAGGAGAGAACATGGGGACACCGGGCATGTTAGCGATGTGTGGAACACACACAGCATCTACAGAACAGAACGCATTCCTCCACTGAGCAGCACTGGCTGAATGACCTGTGCCCCCTCCATGCCAGGCCCAGACATGCTACTGTCCCCTGGAAAGAGGAGCAGCTCACCCTGGCCCTGGAGACAGCAAACACACTACACAGATATTCCACATGCAAGGATGGGTTACAACCCTAGAACTCTTTATAAGAAAGGATTACAGGCACGAAGGAGATATCCTGCTTATTATGGAAATGGCATGAAAAGGGTGTAGAAGAGTCACATTCTCACTAAATCTATAAGTTGACCAGAACAGCAACCCAGAAAGGGATAATGGGGCTGCCCTGAAACAAGTAAATGGGAGAATGATCCGAACTGAGAGTAATGCACATGTGTACTTCCTTATTCCCTCCCCCAAACAGGGCAGATGCTGAATATCAAGACAAATCTGAGGACATGTAATGGCTGACCACACCAAGGATCATTCCCTGACTCTGCTGACTGGACTGTGTGACTGACAGCCAGACGCAGGCTGGACAAGCCCTGCGTCAATGCCCAGGTGCAGGTTAAGGTGGTGGGTGTGGCGTGGGGGTGTGGAGTGTGCAAACATACGACTGAAATAGAAGATACAGATGTATGTGTCAACAAAGTTCTAGGATTAAGAACAGAGGTTCACATATATTTTTAAGATGGATTTCTCAAAAGGGGATAAGAAGCCTGAGGAATGTAATCTATTATTAAAGAGAAAAAGCTCTCACTGGAGCTCTGTCAGTGAGATTTCTGGGAGGAGGCGCTGGGTGGAATCGTATAATTCAAGAGAGCTCGGACAGTTGGGGGGTGCCTGGGTGTTTGCAGGCATGAGAAAGCCCTATGACTGGGGGTTTAACTTCCATGTGACAATTAAGGGACTGTGTGGCCTTGTGTGTAGACAGGGAAGGGGAGAATCTGGCCGAGGACACATTAAGGAGTATATCAACTAGTTTTCACTGAAAAATCAGTTGTTGGTGGGATTGTAAAATGGTGCAGCCACTTTAGAAAATAGTCTGACTGATCCTCACAAACACAGTTACCTTACCACCAACTGATTCCACTTCTAGGTTTAAGCCCAAGAGAACTGAAAACCTATGTCCACATAAAACTTGTGCCTGAACTTTAAAATCAGCATTATTTACTATCCTCACAGTGGAAACAACCCCCATATATACTGATCGATGAACAGATATACAAAATGTGGTATGGCCATACAATGGGATATCACTAGGCAATAGGAAAGAATGAAGTACTGATACCTGCTAGAATATGTGTGAACTCTGAAAACATTTATGATAATGAAAGAAACCAAGTACAAAAGGTCACAGGCTGAATGATTCTACTTACGTGAAACTTCAAGAACAGGCTAATCCATAGAGCCCTGAAGCAGACTAGTGGTTACTGGGGTTGTGGAGAGCAGGTAGGATGAGGAGCTAATGGGAAAGGGGTGTTCTTTTATTGTTCTCATTGTTTTTAAAGACAGCTTTAAGTTGAGACTATATTAATAGTTCACATATCATACAACACCCATTTAAAGTAAACAAATGATTTTTAGAATATTCAGAGTTGAACAACCACCATCACAATACAATTTTGGAACATTTCCATCATCCCCCAAAGAAACCCTGTGAACAAGTTTATGATAGACATATGCTTTCATGTCTTTGGGATATATTCCTAGGAGTGGAACTGAGGGATTATATAGTAACTCTATGTTTAACTTTCTGAGAACCCCCCAAACTGTTTTTAAAGGTTTATTTTCCCACCAAGTGCTCAGTGGCCTTCTGTGTGTCTATTCAGATCTTTTGCCCATTTTTAAATTGGGTTGTATTTTTAGTATTGAGTCATAAGAGTTCTTTATATATGCTAGGTATAAGTCCCTTACCAGATATATGAGTGGCAAACACTTTCTCCAATCCTTGGATTATCCTTTCACTTTCTGCATGATATCCTTTGAAACACAGATGTTTTCAATTTTGACCAGTTTCTTTTTGAGGTAATGGAATGTTCTAAAGTTCTTAGATAGCAGTGATGTTGCACAACTCAATGAATACAGTGAAACCACTCAGCTGAATTTTATGGTATGTGAATTATATTTTGATAAAAATATAACTTTTAAAAATCAGCCCACTACACTATTAGAATGGCTGAGATCCATAACACTGACAGTATCAAGTGATTGTGAGGATGTGGAGCAACAGAAATCTCATTCATTGCTGATGACAACGCAAAACATAAAGCAACTTTGAAACTCAGTTTGGTGGTTTCTTACAAAACTAAACACACTCTTACCACACAATCTAGTAAACTGCATTCCTTGGTATTTAAAAAGCATTGAAAACTTATCACACAAAAACTGCACATGGATGTTTACAGCAGCTTTATTCATAATTTCTAAGATTTAGAAGCAACCAAGATGTCCTTTAGCAGGCAAATAGATAAATAAACTGTGGTATGCCCAAACAACAAAATATTATTCAGCATTAAAAGACATGAACTATCAAGCCATGAAAAGGCGTGGATGAAAAGTAAATGTACATTACTAACTGAAAGAAGCCAATCTGAAAAGACTACATACTGCATGATTCCAACTATATAACATTCTGGAAAAGGCAGAACTATGGAGTCAGAAAAGGCTGGATTAAAGCTCAGCATTCAGAAAACGAAGATCATGCATCTAGCCCCATCACTTCATGGCAAATAGATGGGAAACAGTGGAAACAGTGACTGACTACTTTATTTTTGGGGGCTTCAAAACCACTGCAGATGGTGACTTCAGCCATGAAATTAAAAGACGCTTACTCCTTGGAAGAAAAGTTATGACCAACCTAGACAGCATATTAAAAAGCAGAGACATTACTTTGTCAACAAAGGTTCGTCTAGTCAAGGCTATGGTTTTTCCAGTAGTCATGTATGGATGTGAGAGTTGGACTACAAAGAAAGCTGAGTACCGAAGAATTTATGCTTTTGAAATGTGGTGTTGGAGAAGACTCTTGAGAGTCCGTTGGACTGCAAGGAGATTCAACCAGTCCATCCTAAAGGAGATCAGTCCTGGGTGTTCATTGGAAGGACTGATGTTGAAGCTGAAACTCCAGTACTGTGGCCACCTGATGCTAAGAGCTGACTCATTTGAAAAGCCCCTGATGCTGGGAAAGATTGAGAGCAGGAGGAGAAGGGGACGACAGAGGATGAGATGATTGGATGGCATCACCGATTCAGTGGACATGAATTTGGGTAAACTCCAGGAGTTGGTGATGGACAGGGAGACCTGGTGTGCTGCACTCCATGGGGGTTGCAAAGAGTTGGACATGACTGAGCGACTGAACTGAACTGAACTGAACTGATGGAGACAGAAAAAAGACCAGTGGTTGCCAGGGGCTTGACAGGGGTTGGGGAATGAATAGGTAAAACATAAGAGGGCACTGAAAATGTTTTGTACGATCATATAATGATAGATACACAATGTTGTACATGTTTTTCAAACCCGCAGGATATACAACAAGAAGCAAGAACTCTGGAGGTTAAACTATGGATTTTGGGGGTGATTATGATGTGTTAATGCTGGTTCATCAATTGTTATCATCCAGTGAGGGATGTTGAAAATAGGGCAGGGTATGCGTATGTGGATGTAGGGGTTATATGGGAAATCTTTGTATTGCGTTGGCCAAAAAATTTGCTTCCATTTTTTGGTAAGAAGTTACCAAAAAACACAAACAAAGTTTTTGGACAGTGCAACACTCTCCTTTCAAATCTTCTGTGAATCCAAAAGTGTACTAAAAAAAAAAAATAACATCTTTTTAAAAAAATCAGTGACCTTACTTAAATACAGGTTAAAATGGCATGATTTGAATGTTATCTATGGTTTCTTTTGGATTACAACGGGCCTGAACAGAAGAACTAGACAGAGATTTTCAGGTGAAAGAATAGGCTGCTGATAAATGAGGTGTGCAGCAGGTAGCGACGCTGTTACCTAGTCCCGTCAAGAAGTTATGAAAAAACAGGAGATCTAGGGGAAAAGGGCTTCGCTCTGTACTAAGTCACAGACTATAACACAAAGAACTGCAGGTGATCAGAACAGTCTCTCACTCTAATCATGCATACATTCTCATCTGGGGTACACCATCCCCAAAAGGTGAGAACTGGTCTATTCTTTTTACGTATAAAGCACACACATACAAACATAAACAGATATACAGTATATGGTGTGACACTAAAATCTCATTGGGGGAGGCACAGTTAGGAAAATAATTTCTAAAGTCTCCTTAGATGTATGTGAGAGTGAAAAATGAAAGGTTGAGAAATACTGCTCTAATGAAAGACACTATATTATTTTTTCATTATAGAGTTTCTACTTGTGTATATACATAGAAAAATGTATTACATACATAAACACACACATCTAGACTCATATACACATAATTATATAGTTATCTTGGCTAGAGGTTAAAGGATAAAGATGAGTGATGGTTTAATTTCTATTACACACTGTCAAAATTTAGAAGAGCATCATTACGTTAGTTTGTCGCATTCCTATGTCATCCAGCTTCTAAACTTCTGCAACTCTCTGAACATCAGCTCACAGGTGAACCAATCATCTATATTCTTTTTTTTTTTTCACAGATCTCACACTAAGCACTAAACTTCTGAAATATTTCACCACCTACATTCTACAAATATGACTGTCTTCAAGGAAATTTTTAAAAGAAGAAAAGTTCTTATTTTGGATAATGTCCCTCAAGATGCATTCACTCTTTAAAAACAAGGTATTTGAACTATACAAAGTGAATTCACATTTTAAAAAACAGGACCTATCTGAATCAGAGAAAGATGTCCTTGAGCACACACCTCCTCTACTCCCTAAAGAGTGCTTGAAAAGCTCACTACTTTGGACCCAGCACATCAAAACTATAGAAGGAACAATTCCAAACACATTTCATAGCTTAAGGTTGAAAGTAATTTTTTCTGCATCTCCTGACACCTAACTCAGGGTTTCCCCAGCATCACAGACATTCTGAGCTGGGTAATTCTCTGTGATGGGGGACTGTCCTGCACATTGTAGGATACTGAGAAGCACCCTTGGCATCTACCCACAGTAACACCTCCCCTCTTCCCCAGTTGTGAAAACCAAAAAGTCTCCGGACATTGCCAAATGCCCCCAGCTGAGACTCCCTGATCTAACCTGACTATTCAGATACAGAAGCTTCTAGTTTGGGGCCTGAATTTTAAGCAGCTTTATTTATAATTCCAGTGTGTGAATGCTGCTTTATAAAAAAAAAAATCATGTAGTTCTATATGAACTTATTTGAATAAGGTTTAATAAAGCTCATTAAACATCGATGGAAATACATCTCAGAGGAATTATTTATGAACTAAAAAAAGCTGATTACAGCATCTAAGAAAACTTCCAATATTAAAGTCTTTGGGTTTTTCCACCCATTTCAGAATTCCATGATGTAGTTGAATTATAGCACTATTATCTAAAGACAAATTAGAACTCCTAGAGTGAAATCAAACCAAAAATTCTAATTACAGGACGAAAAGTACTCATGTAAATCAAAATGGAAAACTCTTAAAACTTACATCCTTTCTTTTAGAATTCTGATACTTGTTCCATTCTTCAGAAACATAAAGCAGATGTTTACCACATTCTGAATTCATCAAGGCATGATTATGCTTTTTACGCACTCATTTTAATCAGACTATTTCTGAATTGTTATTAGTCACTTTGATGTGCTACAAATCAACATTCAAAATTCTGGCTCGCTTTTCTGTCACTGTCATTTGCTCATTCATCCACCCAGAAATTACTGACACACCTAGCACGGGATGGATGCTTTAGTTATTTGCAGTCTTGGGGTGGTTAAGTCTGGAAAGTTATGACCTAGCTATTAGGTAGATTTGAGGGCCCCACTTCCTCTCCTGGATACCTGTGATCTACCTTGAGCATGGCTAGACACTGCCATGGGCCTCTTGTCAGAAAGGGTGACTGCAGTTCCTAGCAGCAGCCAGAATGGGCACATGGTGGGGTGCACGCACAGACATCCACTGCTGGACAGTGTGGGCCTTTGATGGGATTTGAATTATTGAGCTTGAGAATAGAAACTACCCACTTCAAAGCTATTTTCATCTCTAGTGCATGCAACATTTTCATATCACTGAAGATAAATTCAGGGGGATACTCTTGGGGGACCAGATGGAATGGGTCAGGGGAAAAAAAATCACAGAGGACTCTTGGGGTTTCCAGACTCATGATACTGACCATCTGAGGGGAGTCATTTGTAATCTGGCTCAGGAACAGAACTGAATTGCATACCAACCAGACAGCTTTGTAGCATCAAGTTAACCTGCCTTAATAGTAGCCACTAGCCACATGTGGCAGAAAAGGCAATGGCACCCCACTCCAGTACTCTTGCCTGGAAAATCCCTTGGACGGAGGAGCCTGGTAGGCTGCAGTCCATGGGGTCTCGAAGAGTTGGACATGACTGAGCGACTTCACTTTCACTTTTCACTTTTATGCACTAGAGAAGGAAATGGCAACCCACTCCAGTGTTCTTGCCTGGAGAATCCCAGGGATGGGGTCGCACAGAGTTGGACACGACTAAAGTGACTTAGCAGTAGCAGCCACAAGTGGCTATTTAAAAATTAATTAAATGAATTCTTTTTAACGGCTGAGTAATATTCCATTATACAGAGTGAAGTAAGCCAGAAAGATAAAGAACATTACAGCATACTAACACATATATACGGAATTTAGAAAGATGGTAACGATAACCCTATATGCAAAACAGAAAAAGAAACACAGAAGTACAGAACAGACTTTTGAACTCCGTGGGAGAAGGTGAGGGTGGGATGTTTTAAAAAGAACAGCATGTATATTATCTGTGGTGAATCAGATCACTAGCCCAGGTGGGATGCATGAGACGAGTGCTCGGGCCTGGTGCACTGGGAGGACCCAGAGGAGTCGGGTGGAGTGGGAGGTGGGAGGGGGGATCGGGATGGGGAATACGTGTAACTCAATGGCTGATTCGTGTCAATGTATGACAAAACCCACTGAAATGTTGTGAAGTAATTGGCCTCCAACTAATAAAATAAAATTAAAAAAAAAAAATAAATGAATCAATGAAAAAAAAAAAATTAATTAAAATAAAAATTCAGTTTTCTAGTCACTCTAGTCACATTTCAAGTGCTCAGGAGCCACAGGTGGCCAGTGGCTACTATACAGGACAGCAGAGACAAGAACATTTCCATCATCACACAAAATCCTACTGGACAGTTCTGAGTCCAACGGTGAGACGAGCTACTCTTCCAGCATCTGTCTGTCCACACAGTGGCATTTGTATGGAATAGGTGATCTCATTCAGTCTGCACTGCCTCACTGTGGGGTGGGAATTATTCTCAGGAAACTTAAATTTATGGAAGATTTGTAATCTGCACAAGGTCACATAGTTTGTGATGGTGATTATTTATCATGTGTGATGGACTGCAGTAAGCAGTACCTATAAGCTATCTCATTTCTTACTACCATCCCATTTTATAGATGAGGAAGCTGAGTAACTTACAGGCTACTTGAAAGTGGTCTCAAATTTGGATATTGAAGGCAGATTATATCTTGGAATATCAATATTTGGTATTAAACTGCATTTGTATTTATGGTTTCATTTAATCTCAATGGCAACTATAAGGATACTAAAGTTTCGCAATGGTAAAGAAACCCCATTCACTGAATAAATATTTATTGTTTATGAGCCAGGCTTTCTAAACTCTGGAGGCTAAAGTGTTGAATGAGAATGGTTAAGTCCTTGCCCTCAAGGAGGAGGGAGACAGAATAAACAAGTAAACAAATACCTTTTCAGAATAAGGCAGGTGCTATTAAAGACACATGCAGAAAGCTTTGCTAGCAATTTTCCTGGGTGGCAAGGGGAGGCGGGGTAATGCCTTTCAAACAGGGTCATCATTAAAGGCTTTTGAGGAGACGACACTTGAACTGAGTTCCAAGGGATGGCAAGGGGCCAGTGAAGAACTGGAGACTGAAGGCACAGGGCAGAACAAGTGCAAAGGCTCTGGAGCATGAAAAGAGGCTGGAGGTGTTAAGGGAACAGAAAGGGGCCAGGGAAGCTGGAGTGGAGTTATAACGTCCACGGTAGAAAAAGACAGTCAGAAAGGTGACAGAAACCACTCTACACATCTCTTGGGGCAGGATCTCTTGGGACAGGCCAAGGAGTATGGATTTTGTCCTGAGTCTAACAGTGAGTCTTTGAAAAAAGTATGAAACTCTTAATAATATGGTTTGCCTGCTAAAGTGACACCTCTGGATGCATAGCTGGGGAAACTGAACTCTTTCTTGAATTCCTTCTCATTCATACTGAGCATCTTTCCCTGAGAGACACTGCAATCTACAACTGACCTCAGTCTATATCTTGCTTCCTATTGAGTCATACAGCCTTCAGCTCCATGTCTTGGAATCTTTGACTATAAAGCAGGCTGGATATCTGCTCCTGCCAACCTCTGAGGCTGATCAGCCACATTAATGAGGATATACAGATAGAGGGCTGAAAAGACCAAAGAGCATAGCAAAACTGCTGCTGCTCCCAGGCCTACAACAGATCTTAGGTCCTCTGGGCTCTGATGATCTGACTCCGCACAGACAGAGCTACTAAAAATACTTATGATAAAGACCACCCAAAAAGTTGTCCCATAATGAATCATCCCTGAAAGAGGCAACAAGACAAGTGAAACTCCAAACCTCGTGGCTAGCATTGGGTCTGCTATTCCGTAAGCTTTCCAACTAGTATTAAAAGAATAAGGAATAACCAATGAGAGAGCTGCACCATGCTTATTAATTACAGACACACATCCAATATCCTTTGCCTGATCTGCTTTGGTAAAGAATCTGCCTGTAATGCATGAGACCCAGATGTGATCCCTGAAGAAGGTAATGGCAGCCCATTCCAGTATTCTTGCCTGGAGGATTCCCTGGATAGAGGAGCCTGGCAGGCTACAGTCCATGGGGTTCCAAAGTCCAGTTAGTTGTTCATGACAGAGTGACTAACAGTTTCGGTGGCCAGATCACTAAGGACTGACTGACGTGTGTAAGTATAAATTGTTGGGTAGAGGTTTACAGAAAGCTCCTTACAGATGGGAGCTGACTCAGCTGAGGGACTTTTTTTTGCCATTCTTCCTTCTTTCCTCTTGGAACAAGAGCATGATGCCTGGACCTCACAGATGCAAACATGAGCCCAACCTTGAAATCAGGCCCTAAAGATGGCTGAGCAGAAAGGATGGCAACTATTATTTAGGAGCTTTTTCACTAGCAGCCAAGTGCCATTCCTAACTTACACACTGATCTTCCTATTGACTCTTGAAAGTCCCTTGGACAGCAAGGAGATCAAACCAGTCAATCCTATAGCCACTGGAAGGACTGATGCTGAAGCTGCAGATCCAATACTTTGGTCACCTGATGCGAAGAGTTGACTCACTAGAAAAGACCCTGATGCTGGGAAAGATTGAAGGCAAAAGAAGAGGGTGGCAGAGGATGAGATGGTTGGATGGCATCACCAAGTCACATGAACTTGGGCGAACTCCTGGAGATGGTGAGGGACATGGAGGCCTGGCATGCTGCAGTCCATGGGGTCACAAAGAGTTGGACACGACTTAGTGACTGAACAATAACTTCCTATTGACTATGGAGAAGGCAACATAAAAATTATGTAAAAAAAACTGCTATTAATAGTAGAGATCACTGAGGCCAAGTTTAGAGTTTATGGTCCTCTCTTTGAGTGTGAGATTCTCAGGCTGGGCCAGAGTCTCAGTTCTAAGAATCATAATTTTCCAACTTGAAATCAAAGGATATGGTCTGCTAAATCACAAATCACTTTTTAAAAGTCACCAAGCTTTGGACGAAAAGTGATTCAGGTTGTTACAAACTGTATTTTTAAATGTTGAATATAGACAATTGCTTTTCATATGTTTTGAGTCCTGGAAATCTACACTGCATATCAAAAACTGCCAATCTATAATATAAAACATCTTCTAAAGTGGCTGGACCACCCTTACTTTTGCGGAGAGGACTTCTTTCTTTTCATTTACAGTGACAATGTATTTCCATTCTCTCCTGGCTACAGATCTAGCCTTCCTGGTTTGGAAAAATGCTTGATTCAAGGGTGGGAGATCTCTACCCCACTGCTCTTGGCCTCTTACACACATTTTGTACTTCTACCTTCTCTTACTAGAATTGGCTTTTGTTGTTGTTGTTCCCTACTTTCCCTCCTGCCATTTCCCTCTAACTTCATCCACTTTCCATTAAGTTTTTCTAACACATGCAAACCCACAGTTACAACTAGGATTCTGAAAGTAGTATCATTGTTTGCCAGGTGTCCCAGGACAACTGGGGTGAAGGGAGAAGAAACCCATGTGGTCCTTTTGTGGGAGGCAGTTTATCTGCTGCTGGCAGCACCACACTGAAGTCCACCTGGAGAACCCTCCATGGGCCAGAAGTGCATCGTGCCATCGTCTTCCATAGTAGTTTGACAAAATGCAACCAAAATCTTAATGAATTGTTGCGTGTTTTTTTTTTTTTTGTCGGGGGCGGGGGGGTGGTTCTCATTATTTGTTTTTAACACATCTACCATGTACAGGTAATAGGTAACAGTGGGGAGCCCCAGGGAGACAGGAGGAGGAACTCCCGGTGTCTGCTCTAGGGGAGCAAGTACATGGCTTCATTGGCAAAGGAAAACCATGCATCCTGGTTGACCAAGAACTGCTGAACAGAGAATATGATTTGCTAAAAATTAGTGTAAGTCATTCAGTATTACCAGAACCCAGGAAATTCAAAAGATAGTAAAAACAAATGTAAAACTCATTGGCCATCTTTCGAGGATGCTACGGAACCAAAAAAATGATAAAAAAAAAAAAGGAAAAAAAAGTAAAGGATCAAGCATGCATCCTTTTTTATACAAAATGTAGTGCAGGGCAAGCAAATGGTTGATGAGGCAAAGACTCTTTTTAGAGTATTTCAGTGGATAAATAAATGAAGAATTAGAATACTAGCATTCTGCAACTCAATGAAAAGACACCAACCAGGTCACTTGCCTCAGCATTGGAGGATAGATACTACTACATATGGGTGTTCTTGCCCCAAAAGTTCGAATCTGAATTAGATCAAGTCTTTTGGTACAGTAGACACAGGAATGCTTAAACATTCCTCACAAAGATACCACAAGGATTGTGTGACATCCTTGTGTGATATCACAAGAAAACAAAACCCCAAATCCAGGCTGGGGAGTACTCCATATGACAAATGACCCAGCTTTTCAACAGGTAAATTGCAATGAAAAAAGGAAAACATAAATTTGTAGATTAACAGAAACAGTTTATGGGCCTTATTTGAATCCTGATTTGAACAAGTCAATGATAATATAAACTTCAAGAAACAATTGAAGAAATCTGAATACTCAGAAATTTAACAACATTCCAAAGTTATTGTTAATTTTTAGGTGATATACATTCAGTATACTGCATTTCTTTAAAAAGAGCTTTTTATTTTAGAGCTACATATTAAAATATTTATGAATGAAATAGTATGAATGTTCAGAATTTACTTCAAAGGAATTCAGTGTTGATGACGATGATGGAAATGGGTAAGAGAAACAGACGAAATGGGATTGGCTCAAAGTTGATCACTGTGGAATCTCCAAGCACGTATCACCAAGCATTCTTAAACTAATCTAATTTTGCTTAAAATTCTGAACAGCAAAAAGTGAAAAAAATGATAAGTCAAGATTCCACCTCTCCTGCAAATTTTAGTTTTGAGTAAGATGGTGTAGAGGGAGGGAGCAATGTTACGTAAAGGCCAGAGGAGTCTTCATGCTCTCAGCAGTGTACGCAAGAAACACCACAGTCCTAGGTAAAAAGAAGGCTCACCCTGAACATGTGCGTCAGGCCCAAGAGGCTGATTTCTGTCATGGGCAATGAGAGCTGACTTAGAAAGGCAAAACAGGGTGGGGGTGTGGGTGGGCTGTCCAGATGGGCAGCCATGAGTCTCTCTCCTAGGTTCATGGAATCATCACGTTCTTAACAATGGGAAGACAAGCGTTTACTGTGAGCATGGTTGAAAGAGGGATGTGAGAAGCCTCAGAAACGGGAAAGGTGGCATCTGCAATATAAAAACGACACTGAAGGAAAACTGACAGAATCTGGCTTCTCACTGCAAGGATGGGATGAAAAGAGAGGCTGGTCAAAGAAGACTGAGAGGGTGGAGAGGGGTCTGGCAGAGAAAAGGGCAGGTGGGAGGTAGAACTCAGGGAACAGATGTTAGGCCAGGTCTACCTGTGAGTAGAAAGCATGCGTGACATGCTTGGAGTGTTCTCTTGCTACTCAGTTCAAAGAGGGAGATGGGGAAAATACTTGTTCTTTTGATCTCTATAAATCAAAGTATAAACTCTGTGCCAAACTAATTTAACAGCTGTGCCTTTTTTTCTTAAAATTATTAGTTCTAAAAACAGAAAATATAAAAAGCAGAAAAATATGCAAATAAGACCATAGAAGCCAAACCAAATATTTCTTCTTTTAAAAAACCACAACAACAGCAACAAAAAACTATAGTTATATAAATGATAGATACATTTTTTTCTCCTTTATGTTTGAGAGACCTCAGTTGTAATCTTCAGAAACCTCTGACAAAAAAAAATGGAAGAACGTTATTCATATAGGGAACTTCTGGACACAACCATCAAAACCTAGGGAAAAAGAAATAAAAACCAAAACCAACAAACAAAAAACACATTTACACTTCAGTATAATTCTAACTACACAAACAAAGCAAGTTCACCCTTTCTGCTGATGCAAAATAATGATGAAATTATGAACACTACTAAGTAAAATTTTGCAAACCTTTCAGGGACTTAGTGAGAACTAGATTTTAAAGACTAAATATAGTAAAAAAAAAAAAAAAAAAAAAAACCCCAAGATTTTCCAAATGAAGTTTTTAAAAAGATCAGATTTACGTATGCCATCCTGACCACTGTCTTAACACTCAGCATGGTGTTATTGTGAAAAAGAGGTGTCTGTATAAAAATTTTATTCTCGTAAGGAGTAATGAAAGAAATAAACAGAGGGCTACAGAAGGAGAACAATGCTTCTGAAAGCTGATGCAGAGTTGAAAACAACTCTGATGTTCGCTAGCACCTACTGAAGGATCACACAAAGAATCTGTAAGAGTAGACAAACTAATATAACTCTGTGAAAAAAGTTAGCAGCCTGGATTAAGTTTACTTGAGACAACCATTTCCTTCCACCTAGGCTGTTTGGCCTGGCCTTCACAACATTTTATTTGTCTCTCTATTCTCTCACATTAGTTAACTGAAATTATCAGCCCCCACCCGGCAAGGCAGAATCCTCCTGTGATACATTAGGCTGGTTTATAATCATCAGTCCATGTGTGGACTGGAATACCAACAGCTGGTTTGCTTATTCATGCGAAGTTTGAGGAGACCCCAAGTTGGACCCTGGCGAACCAGGTCTATTCTGTTTAGACCCACCCTTTTTGGATAAAACAGGCATGTGTCAGAGTAGGGAAATGGGGCTGCACCGTAATCTTGGAATTTCCAGAATTAGGAAAAAGGGCTTCAAAGAATGACAAGAGCAAATAAGGTTTTTCAGGTGGAAACCAATGTAAAAGAAAACAAAAAACAAAAAACACCAAAAAACTCTTTCCAGATGCCTCTTCTGTGCAGATTCAGTTATCTTTAACATCTCCCAGAAAAGTCATCAAAAATAAAATATCTAAATAAATAAAATTTCAAAATCTATAGACTGCTCAGAATAGTAATTTAGAAAATCTATTGACTCTCTAAATCTTGATCTCAGATATCAAGAAGATGTGCTGCTCAGCACTGAGATTTCACCTTAGCTGTGGTATTTCTCGTTCTTTTAAAACAGGACTGTTTCTGACAAAAGTAACTCATTCTAAATGACATCTGTAGAGGTGAAAATTCACCCCGGGGTAAAGCACGCTCCTCCTGCAAGTAATTTACCTTGTGGAACCTTCAGGGCAACTCTTTAATGGCCACTGTCAAAATAACTTCTAAAGCCATACACAAAAACTAAAAGACACCTATACCCCTCACCCTGTATGCTGTGGTTTAACTGTACTGGCAAACTGAACTTTTCAAATGTCTTCTCATTCATACTTATCCCTAGGCGTTCATAAATACTAAGTGTATGCTTAAATGACAATTATGATTTGTTCCACAGGGAAACCGATATGGCTCTTCTCACCCAATAGGTTGGTTCATCCTTCTTTCCAAGCTGAGGTAGAGAATGCTGGCATGGGCTTGGGACACAGGCCTAACTGCTGCATGGGAGAGGTGTGAAAAATTAAAATAATATAAAGGTAACCCTCTGTGCAAACTTTATGCTTCTACTGCAATAACTCCATTTGGGTTAATATGCCTAGTGTGAATTATAACCAGAACAGACAGATCATCATTCCACATTCCTGTAGATAGCAACAGCCAAATCACCACTTCAAACTCATTATACTCTCTGATTGAAGGAGAAGCATGTTGCTAAATCCTTACTATTCTGAAGGGAATACAACAATGGACACAGATGATATTCCAAATTAAATTATGCAGATGTCTGAACACGAGTTCCCAAAATATGAGCAGTACTTGTGCTAAGTGAAGATTCCACCACTTCTCAGCTTTTAGCTACAACATGTTCAACCAACTTCCTTGGTGAAATTAAAGTCAGCAAACTTACAAGGTGAGAAATCAAATAATGACACATCTTATTCTTTTAGGTATGTCACAAAGGATAAAGCTATTTATCAAAATTTATTTTAGCAAAAGAGGTGGCTATCTTTCCATACCTATTTAAAGTAAAAATCAAATCCTGGACAATCCGTAACATTTGAAGTAATGTTCTTTTACATGATGCACAAAAGTTTTATTTTGACATATTCAATTTAAATGAAATATTAATAAATACATGAAGAGATTTGGGGACAACAGAAAAGCCATCATATTTATCACCGAACAAAACATATAAGCACGTATTTGCAACTAAGAGTCCAAGAAATCTTATGAAAAGATGCTATGAAATCCAACAGCAAATTAAAACAATAAGGAACAGAAGGACACCAGAAAAAGAAATGACCTGCTAAATGCTGTTTTTCAATTCACTTACTGTCAAGCCAAAATCTTTGTTGCTTTGATAAGAAGAATATGCTTTTTAAAAAATGGTTGCTAAAACTGCTCTATCAGTCCAAAGCTGTAGGAACACATATTTTCCCCTACACACACACACACACACACACACACACACGCATACACACCCCGACAGGGATTCCCAGGACACCAGCGGGGCCTCTTTTAGGCCCCTTAAGTGTTAACAGCAGAGGCCTGGCTGCGACCAGGCGTCTGGCCCCATTTAAACGCCCTGTCTTCAGAGGGCTGCGGTGAGCACAGCCATAAAACGAGGGGACATTACTGAAACTTAGCGTGTCTGATCCTCCCCCCAACAACACACAACTTTACTCATACAATTAAGGTTGCTAGTTGGCATTCCATTTAACTGTCAAAGTCAGACCGGTGGCAGCCCCGCCGCCACAAAGCGATGCCTAAAATGAGAAGAACATGTTTCTACACCGCATTTGAGAAAGTATGGCTCCGAGCTATGCGCTGATTAATATCAGATCTCCTCCTTCACTAGCCGCTCTCGACAATCTTGTCACATCTGGCTGACAAATCCTTAGGAGTTTATGCAAAGCCGGGCGGCCGCTAGGGCTCGGGGTCTGGCCCGAGGAGCAGCGGGGACCACGCAGTGGCCGCCGCCCCCTTCTCCGCCCGCGGGGGGTCCCGGTTCACCGCCCCGCGGGCCAGGACCCTGCTTGGTAGCGCGGGAGGCGGGCGGTCGCGGCATCTCCGGGCCGGAAAGCCGAGGGCGGCCTGGGATTCTACACCGCCGCCGGCTCCGCAGCCTGGTCCGGCCCGGTCACCCTCAGGTAGTCCGTCCCCCCCAAGGGCCAGAGCCCCGTCTGTTAGGCTCGGACGTGGAAGCACTTGAGCCCGACCCCGATTCCCGAGGCTGCGGCCACATCTCGCGCTGAACCGTTCCGCGCACCCGGCAGGTCAACTGGAACGTTGATAAAAACCTGATCCTGAACCCTCGACTCTCTGCTGTCCCGGGAAGCCCCCCGACCTGACCGCTTCTCCACTTGTACTTTTGTACAATAGACTCCCACCCCCATCCAACCACCCCATCCCGACAGGAGACCCCGTCACTGCCCCTCGCCCGGCTCCGCAATTCTGAGGCACTCGAAGGCACGCTCAGTTCTCCAGAAACAAAATCCAGGTGAAAAACGGTCACTTTAAAATAGCAGCTGTGTAATTAATTCTGCGGTAAGAGCGGTTGAAACAGTTAGTCCCAACGTCCTGGACCGAACAGTGGAGGTGCTGAGGGGGCGCGAAAACGCGCGCAGGGAGGACGCGGCCGCCAGTTCCCTCCCGACCCCGCACTTTCGACGCTTCGACGCGGCCCCGGGGACACAGGGGACCCGCCCTCGCCCGCCGACCCCAGTCGCACACCCGGAGCGCGTCGGGCGGCTCTGGGGCGTCGGGCGGAGACGGGTCCAGGCGCCCCCACGGGCTCTCCCCGCCGCGGAGACGCTCCCTCACACCCGGCCCCGGGGAAGGGCCGCGCCACCGCCGCCGCCACTGCCGCGCAGGTGGCCTTCGGGGAGGTGGCCCGGGGCGCGCCCCCGAGAACCGAGCGGCCCCGGATCCGGGTGGCGTTCCTGCCCGCCCCACCCCGCGCGCTGAGAGGGCCCCGCGTCCGCGGAGGGCGCCGTGCTTACCTCGGCCATCCTGCGGCCGCTGCAGTGCCGGGGCTACCGGCGCGTGTCCCCGTCCCGGGTCGCCCCGCGTCCGCCCCAGCTCGGCGGGCGCCGCCTCATCCAAGCTCCGGCCGTCGGGGCCCGCCGCGGCGAAGTGGGCGGCTCCCCGGGCGCCCCGGCCGCGCGGCGCGGTGGCCGCCCCCGCCCGCAGCGCACCGCGTGTGCCCGCACGCCCGCCCCCTGCGCCCCGAGGGGCGCCCCTCCCCCTCTCCCCTCCCCCTCCCGCCGGGCCGCCGAGTCGCCCACGGCTCAGGCGCTGCTGCTGCGCCGCCGGGAAGCCGCCTCCCGCCGGAGCGGCCCACGAACGCGCTAAATCGATGCAGCTGAGGCGAGGCCGTGGCCCCCGCAGACAGCGGAGACCTCGCCGGCGGCCGGCGCGGAGGTGTCTGCCCCCGCCGGGCTTGAAGGCACTTGTCGGGAAAGACACGGACGTGTCGGTGTTTGCCTCTCCCGGGGAAGGGCGAAACGCTCTGAAGTTCTCTCTCTGGCTCCCATCGCGGGCGATGATCCTGCCGCCCTGCCCGCCCCGGGGCGCACTCGGGGTCCCACCGCGGCCAAGTAGAGGGCTGTGCCACCCTCATCACCAAAAACTTTATTTCCAGAGGAAGTGGTGGTGGGGGTGGGGGACGTATCCCAGGATGTGGAGAAAGGAGGGCGCCAGGAAGGTTTATTACAACCGCTAACGGGGCAGTCCCGCTTCCTTTCTGTAGTGTGAGTTAGATAGAGTCTGTTCCCGCTTTACCGAGTCCCGAGGACGAGTGACTGCTCTCTGAGCCTCATTTGCTTCCGTTGTAGAATGGGATTAAGTTTTCACCTACCTTATGGGGTGTTAAGGACAAAATGAAATGCCCTGGGAAACCTAGAAGGAACTCGGCCCCCATGAGGAGAAGGGGAGGCGGCCTGCGGGGGGACCTGACCTTCTGTCCTGGGGACACAGCGTCCTTCACCCCTAGGAGCAGACAGACATGGCCCACGGCTGCTGAAACAGGACCCAGCTTTTCTTCTGCCCCGCGCTGGGGCAGTCGCAGACCCTGCAGGAGAGTCTTGCCTTCTCTCCCTTTTCAGGTCCATAAAAGAATTCTCTGAAGGCTGGACTTAGTGAGGATCCTGCCTTCTTCTCCCCCAGTTTATCCCACCTACCTTGCTGCTAGTGAAGATCTTTGAAGGGGAAAAAGGAAAAAAAAAAAAAAAAAAAACCAAAAAACCTTGCACATTGTGAAAAAAGATATGAGATAAAAGGGAAAAGAAGGGAGTTGCAGTCATTCAGACAGAGGTTCCTGGCTCTGAACCTCACAGACCTCTGAGTGGGAAAGGAGGGAAAGGAGCAGCTGTGGTGCCTGTGGAGGAAAGTAGGAGAATCTGGGCTCCATGGAGTCCAGAGAGCTGCTGCCTGTGCCCGGCAGGCTGGACACACACATCTTGGTCCTGGCCGCGTCCTGGGTCTGCAGCATGGCGCCCTTCCGTGCAGGTACGAGGCTGCCTGACCGCCTGTGGTGGTCTCTCTTTGCCCTGCCTTGGCAAGGTGTTGGCAAGATGCATTTCCTCACATGACTGTCTTTATTATGAAGCTTTGCTTTGTGAACTGCAAACCTAAACAGCTTACCTTCCGTTCATACCCTCCTCCTTCCCACTCCCAGCATTTTGACCTTTCTCCTCCTCTCTGCCTGTTGTAATGCAATGCATCCTTTAGGACCTTTTGCAAATGTCACCGCTTCTCAGAGGCCTTCCCTGATCCACTAGCCCTCCACTCGGCCTGCTTTTGTCCTCTTCTGACCCCCAGGCACTTGCAGCTGCGTCTCTTATTGTGCTTATTACATTCTCTAGCCTGGTCGTGATGTGTCCTTGTCTTGACTTCTTTGGTCATTATTCATCTTTGTGACTTCTGTGTTACGAGTGGCTTCAGCAGACAAAGCCCAGGTTTTGGAGTTAGAATGGCTTGGGTGTAGCTGGTTCCCACAATTGGAAACTGGTTGAGGACAGCTTTCTTGGCCTCACTGTTCTCATCTTTAAAAGTATATATGAAGTCCTGTCCCTAGTTAGATGTGTAGAGTTAAATAAGGTAGTTTCTGTTCTGTAAACACTATTTTCCTCCCTTTCTGCTGCTCATAAAACTGATCTTGTAATTAATTTAAATTCGTTTCCAGAGAAGTTCTTGGTTTCAGCATTCTTGAATGGCCGTATAGGCTTTTTATAAATACTCTGAAATGTCAAAGACCCAGACAGTGGCTCAGTTAAATACATTTATTCTGTCTCATTGACAATTTTAGTCAGTATCTTTGTGTTGTAAAATTAATTTACAACTTAATTATATTTTAGTAAAACCTTTCACTAGCAGCAAAAATCAGGATCAACCTGTTTAACTCTAGTTACAGATAAGGAGGATTTTTGGCAATACACAATCTGAAAATGTGAAAATAGGCTGTCTATTCCAACATGCACCATTGGGATGCACATATGCATGCATGCATGCTCAAGCATGTCCTACTCCTTGCGACCCCGTGAACTGTAGCCCGGCAAGCTCCTCTGTCCATGGCATTTCCCAAGCAAGAATAGTCGACTGGGTTGCCATGCCCTCCTCCAGGGGATCTTCCTGACCCAGGGATCAAACCTGCATCTCCTGCTTTGGCAGGCGGATTCTTTAGCACTGTGCCGCCTGGAAACCTGAGGATGCATATATACATTTCTCCAAATGTAACAATTTGGGCTCTTATAGGGAATCAGTAGGACTAGATGAAAATGGCTGATTTATTTTCTGCAGGTTCATTGAAAACCATATGCCTGATAAGTGTGACTTCTGACATCAGCCCTCCTATTTATTTCCAGATTTGATGGACTTCCCTGCCTCTCCTTGGAAACATGTAAGCAGAAACTGAGTCAGAAAACCACCCCTGAATGAAGAAAAGGATGTGGCACTGGCTGGGTAAGGACCATCCAGACCATGCTTCTCTTCTTCTACTGGTCAGTAATGGGCATGAGTTTCCTGCCTCCAGGCCTCAGCTTCTTCAGCTGGTGAATGGTGTACCCCAAGGGCCTACTCCGTTCTCACAGTTCTCCCTTTTTGCCTCTGTGTGCTTCTTTGCTTCAGCCTGGCCATTTCTCGTTTGTGTCCAGTTTCTTGTTGTAGTGAGCATAAAAAATAATATCTTCACTGATACCAGGGATTTAAAAAAAAACTTTATTAAAAAGGGTAAAAGTTGAGAAGGCGTAAATTAAGAAAAACCCCGTGACCTGTTCTTATGGAGGCATAAAGCTGCTTTCTCTCTCTCCCTTTTTTTTTTTTTTAAAAGTAATTCCTTTAAAAAATATTTTTATTTATTATGACTGTGCTGGGTCTTTGTTGCTGCATGGGCTTTTCTCTAGTTGTGGTGAGTGGGGGCTACTCTCTAGTTGCTATGCCCGTGCCCTTGCTTCTCACGGTGGTGGTTTCTCTTATTGTGGCACATGGGCTTAGCTGCTCCACGACATGTGAGATCTTCCTGGATCAGGGATCGAACCCCATGTCTCCTGCATTGGTAAGCAGATTGTTTACTGTTGAGCCACCAGGGAAGCCCAGAGCTACTCTTCATAAGTGAAAGGCTTGGCTGGGTTGCCCTGTCCCTAAGTGAGGCCTTTCCTGGGAGGGTATGCTCTGATGGCCCACCCTGAGAACTGTTGGTATATCCTGAGAGGAGGGGCAGCTTGAGCTGGGGTAGGCAGGACAGGTGGGGGTTGTATGCGCTGAGAGCCAGTGCCTGTGTGAGGTGATCAGTTTTTATTCTGCTTGTCATCAGCTGGGAATGTGGGCTTACTTATGCCACATTTCCTGAATTTTCAAGAGAAGCTGGAAATATCCTGATATTTAAAAGTTGGCAACTCATTAAAATTTTTGATAAATACTGTGTGAGTCAAGCAAAGTATGTTTTCGGGCTGAATAAGGCCTATGTGCTGTTCATGTGCACCCTCTGCTATATATAGTGATGTCTTCTTGGGGCCTGGGTTTGTACTATATAGTAGATGTGCAGTAAACATTTGTAGGGTGAGTATCACTCCTGATGCAAAATGGCTCAATGCCTGCCTAAGCTTTAAATGGAATGCTCAAAAGCCACCTGGAGTTTAGTAGCAACCTTTTTGTGCTGGATTCAGAGCTTACTAATGGGCTGATAAACTTTGATTTTTTTTTTAAGATTTTTTTTGATGTGGCCTATTCCCAAAGTCTTTATTGAATTTGTTACAGCACTGCTCTTGCTCTGTGTTTTGGCTTTCTGGCCATGAGGCATATGAGATCCCAGCTCCTCAGCCAAGGATCGAACCTGCATACTTCCTCATTGGAAGGCAAATTCCAAACCACTGGACCACCAGGGAAGTCTCTGGGCTGGTAAACTTTTACAGTGTTTATACACTGATGAGACTCCGTCTAGTTGATAATAGTTCTATGAAATATAGAATTGCCTCTTACTGAAAAACTGATTCTCACAAGAAGTTTTTCTCCAGTGGGAACAAATGAACTTGAAAAAAAAAATTTTTTTTTTAAATTAAAAAAGGGTATTTTAAACCATAGGGTCATCATAATTAAAAGGAAAAAATCTCTAGCTTTAGCTCTGTGGAGTTTTGGGCACCACTGATGGGAACAGTGTATTCCAGCATGGTGTGTGGGTGGCTGCCCCCCTCTCTTCTGATCTTACCTGTGGCTGGAAGAGGAACTGCCCTTGGGCGGTTGGCAGGAGGACTGTGAGGCCAAAGGGGCTGGACAGGGAAAGGCTTCTGACATGCAGGGTGGGCAGAGAGCCAGGGCTCTGTCAGAAGTCTTCTGAGGTGGCCTCACCTGAGTCCTCCACGTTCCTCAGAGGACGGTGTCGGGAAACACTAGGAGGCAAGAGTCATATTGGCTCGGTCACCTCCCAAGCCAGACACAGACACCTGGTGGCGGCAGGTCTGGGCACATCTGGAGCTCAGCTCAGCAGTGGTACCTGACTAAGCAGTGTTCAGGCCAAACTGCACCCCCTCACCCCACCACCCCAGCTGCCTGCTGAGGGGCAGGCCGGCCTGCTGCAGGCCTGGCCCAAGTGTTGCAACTTCTTTCCTCCAGCCTCTGGGCTGCTCCCTATGGAAAGGAAGGAGATGACGCTGTCCCAGAGGTGGCACGGGGTTTTGGTGGCAGAGACCTGTTCCTGTTTCTCCACCTCTCACACAAGGTCAAGGACTGAGGGAACCACAACACCTGAAGGTCCTGCTCCACAGAGGGGAATGTGCTGGGTCTTGTGTTGTGGATTTGGTAGCCAAGACTGCTAAATCTCAAGGAGGGGATGTCAGAAGAAGAGTGATAAATTCTGTCATAAATTCCCAACTGCAAACAAACCCAGGCCCCATTCTCAGCTGCTCCCCTGATTGCATCTGCCAGTGCTGCGGTGTGTGAGCATCATTGGCACTCTCAACAATTGGGAAAGAATACTCATTTCTGACATAGACAGGTCAAATGCTTATGATGGTCTTGCAAGTGTAAGACTTGGAGAAAATTTTGAGAGTTTGGCTACTACTCTTGTTTTGATATGTCTGGGATATGTGAAGTTAGCTTCTCACTTAATCTGTCCTCCACGGCCTTTGAACAATTGGCGACAGTCATAAGAAGCCCTACCTTCTGAATAGCTCATTCTCTCTTCACCAAGGCAGTGGAAAAAAAAAATTACAAGTAGACCCCTCCCTGTACACTTTTATGTAGTACTTCAGTTTCAACTCTGAACTCAAGGAGCTCTGTTTCTAAGTAAAGTTTAGAAAAAATACTTAGTTGTTAGAAATCCCTTAGATTGGCCCTTCGCATATCAAGCTGATGGATTTGGAGTGGGTTTTATCAGGAAAGGGAAACAAGTGAACATGTGTCAAAAGAAAACTTGTTAAGTTCATTATACCGTGGAATATGGCATCTTCTGCAAATTTAATTCAAGTCAAAGAAGAAAATATTTGGGTTCCTATAACTGAGAATTCAAGATTATGTCATATTGCTTTTGGAAATTGGGAAGAAAGGGTTAGGGAATATGGACCATAGGATGGATTTTAAATCATTCTCAGTTACCCACTGATATCAAGTTAAAAATATTTCTTTGGGAGTATTCTTAAGGGAAAAGAGAGCTGTTGGAAAAACAAACTTAGAGTTATGCATAAAGTTTTTGAAGCAGTAAAAACCATCTTTAAATTTTTCATATCAAATTTAGAGGAAATAGATTCCTTTTTATAGCCATCATCTCTGATACTGAATAAAGATTAACTAGGGGCTTCCCTGGTGGTCCAGTGCTTAAGACTCTGAGCTCCCAATGCAGGGGGCCCAGGTTTGATCCCTGATTGGGAAACTAGAGCCTGTATGCCCCAATGAAGATCCCACGTGCTGCAACTAGAGACCTGGCACAGCCAAAAAAAAAAAAAAATTATCATCCAGAGTCTATGCGTGAAAAAGGATTGCAGCAGATGCTATGTTGTGATTGCCTCCTCAGTCTCCATTTCATTCCTTCTAAAGCATGTAGCAGCTGTTTCTCCTAGGTAGGGACCCAACCTGAACCCCACAGGTGATTGGTTCAGGTGAAAGAAAGTGAAAGTGTTAGTCACCAAGTTGTGTCCGACTCTGTGATTCCGTGGAGGTCTCCACTCTTTGTG
The DNA here is from genome assembly GCF_963930625.1 of Muntiacus reevesi. NCBI lineage: Eukaryota > Metazoa > Chordata > Mammalia > Artiodactyla > Cervidae > Muntiacus > Muntiacus reevesi. The sequence goes on along the minus strand of NC_089263.1, from coordinate 23,078,315 downwards.
GAATCCTCCCAAAGAATACTGGAGTGGGTTGCCATTCCCTTCTCCAGGGGATCTTCCTGACACCAAGATCAAACCCAGGTCTCTTGCATTGCAGGCAGATTCTTTACCATCTGAGCCACCAGGGAAGTCCCAATCAACACCAAGGTATTTTCCTGGTCAGAGGGATTGGTTCTATCATAGTCCAATCAGCTCAAAGCTCAGGATTTTTGCTTGATGGTTATGGGAAGCCAAATTCTTTCCCCATTGTCATGGAGTCATGTAATCCCTGATGTTACCTGTAGCTGAAGCTTTGATCAAACCATGCATGAAGCCTTCAGCCTTTTAGATTTGTGAACAGTTAAACCAGTTTTATCATGTAAGCCAATTTGAGTTTTTCCTCCTTATAGAAATAGAAATAGAAAGCTTCTCTGCTGATGTAGAAACTTATATTCAGTTTTACTGGAAGATTATTCTGGGATAAAGGATAAATGAAATACCAAGTGCTCTCTGTTATAGCAGTCTTTATTCAATCACTCTCAGATGATAAAAGATTAGGAGAATCTCCAAACACAGACCTTAAATCCACAAATCCTGGGCAGGTGAGAAGATCCTTCTAATGAAAGCACGTTGATTTTTCTGGTCATGCTTATCTCCTTGATCCTAAGTAAAATATTTTCCAGAAATGCTCTGACCACATACTTTAATTTTTGAAGAGATTTTTCTTCTTGGCTTTGAGATTCAGAAGTTAGGGACTGTTGTTGATTCTTACTGTATCTAGAACAGGGCTCTTCTGGTGCTTCTTAAATAGGGGCCAACCTATAAATGTGTATATGAAGGGATTTAAAAACATATTCTTGACTTGTAGCTTCTTAAAAGTACCTTCTTATAAAATGGCATAATTGAAGACTTCTAAAAATGTAATTGCCAACTGCACTTGGGGATCCACTTTGTCAAACTGTGGCCTCTAACACCTTGTCTCGACACCAAATCAGTTTTGATACCAACATTTCTCAGAGGTGTGGCTTGAAATCCTCAAATTACCACACAAGTTTTAACAGGCCAGTTTTGTCTGTCACCAGGAGTTTAGTAATTAACAAAATGCCCCAGCACTAATGGTTTATCCAAAGGCAAGTCAGTAAGAGACATTATACAGGAAACAGACCTGTTCGCTCATGAAGGAACTTACAGAAGGAGCACCCTAGGTACACGTTATGCTCAACTTGGACCTAGTCACTGAAGCTCAGTCTGAGACTTCAAAGGGAGACCAGAAGCCAGCCCTGGGCATAGAGCCTGTATATTAAAATCGAGTGACCTTCGTAACGTCCGTTCTAGGAGTCACACACCTCCGAATCATTTTCACAGCCGTGGGTATTTCGCAACAGCCTTTGTTACACACCTTCTAATCAAAGCTAGTGGTTTTCTAGGGAGTCTGAAACAGAGCACATAACAGCCAGTGAGTAACCTGCCAGTAATGCCGTGGTGACAATTCTGCTTTGTTCTGTGGGAATGTAAGAAGCCGAGTCAGGACACCCATCACTCTCCGCGAGTGCTGAGAAAGGAAGGTCTGCAGACTCACAGAGGGGAATGCTGTCTTTATCTGAGGTGGCTGCCAAGTCTTAAATACTAAAACATGTAGGTGTACTTGAGTAAAGAGAAGGCACTGACATTTCAAAGATAACGTGATAGAAGGGAACCAAAAAAAAAAAAAAAAAAAGAGTAACCAGGTTATTGGGCAGAGATGTAAGTTTACCCCTGAAAAGGTGACCTGTCTTAGAACCTCACCGTCCTCAGATCCTGGCAGAAGGGTCCACACACGTCCTCATGCTCATGTTTCTGCTGAGCAGGCTTTCTGCCCAGACCTCTCCTCTCACTTTCTCTCTTCAGGACACCCTTAATGGATTGCAGATGTCCCATTTGGTTAGAAGCACGTTTCGGATACATCTGCCCTTCTTGCTTTTATGCAAAAAACACCTGCAAATCTTTATCTTTGGTTAGATTTACCACACATTTGAAGCTTTGAAATCTTGGTCCAGTGGGAAGGAGGAGTGTGTCACCACCCTCTTTCTTCAGTTGGATTCCACAGTGGTCAATAGCCTTTGGGGGGATGTTTTCATTTCTATTAATATTTAAAGATAAGAGTCAGGAAGACTTTCACAGCCCAGACCTACTCAACTGGAGACCAATTCATTTCTTAAAGCCTATAGAATCTATGGGAAAAAAAAATCTATGATGACTGTGGATGGACAGCCATAGTGTGTGTATGTGATTTCCTGATTTTCTGAGTCTTAATGAAGAAGGTAGGGCCACAGTATCTGAAGAAGAGAGGACAATAAAATGTTGGCAGACTGGTGAGGATATGGTTACAGGACCAAATGTGCCTTGAAAATGCATGTGATGTATTATTTCCAATAAGTGAGTAAGTCCCTCTAGGCCTCAAGGAAGATTTTCAACCACTCCCTTTATTCATTCAGCTTCAGGATATTCCATCCCAGCACCCACAGAATGACAAATGCCACTTAAATAGTTCTGAGAGAATAAAATAATAAAATCATGAACTGCCTCTGGGAGGTTGAGAAGGAAATCCATATTTAGTGTGGTTTTGCAAGGAAGTGGTAGGCACTGGCTAGCTGAACACTAGCTGTATAGCTTTTGGAGCCTGGGTTTTCTACATGTGTTAAGTGATGGAGGTGGAGTAAAGTCATTTGTTTGTTGCACAAATAATTATTTTTTAAAAACTTTTTATTTTACATTGGAGTATAGCTGATCAACAATGTGTGATAGTTTCAGGTGAACAGTGAAAGGACTCAGCCATACATATACATGTATCTATGCTCTCCCAAATTCCCCGCCCATTCAGGCTGCCACATAGCAATGAGCAGAGTTCCCTGTGTTATACAGTAGGTCCTTGTAGGTTATCCATTTTAAATATAGCAGTGTGGACATGTCCATCCCAAGCTCCTTAACTGTCCCTTCCCCTAGTCCTTCCCTCTGGCAAGCATAAGTTCCTTCTCTAAGTCTGTGAGCCTGTATCTGTTTTGTAAGTTCATTTGTAGCATTTCTTTTTAGATTCCTCAAATAAGTGATGTCATATGCTATTTCGTCTTCTCACAAAATAGTTTTTGATACTGAGTGCCTTGTATGTGTCAGACATTGCCAGTGCCTGAGGCCACAACAGGCCCGGTCTCTGTCCTTGTGAGCAGCCCCTCCACAGAACTGTCACTTCCTGGTCATGACCTGTCATTCACTGATGACCCTGGGTATTGGCTAGAATTTTCCACCCCACCTGGATGTTCATTAATTCCTGGATTTCAGTATTCATGTGATCTGCCTATCTAGTAATCTGGCCCTACGATTCTCGGACCTCCCCGGGCTTCCACATCTCTTCCCTTTCTGCCATCTGTGTATTTTGGCCTATAAAGATATCTGGTTTCCTGACTCCTCTGTTTTCCCTATTAGTCTCTTCCTGGCCTCTGTCTTTTACCTATGGAGTAAGAACCCCATTTCTATTACTCAGATTATCATTTCCCATAGCCCATAATTCCCTGGCACCACTATCCTTCTGCAGCATCCAACAACCAAATTCTAAACCTGGAGCAATACCTTAATCAGCCTCCTCAGCTTCAGCATACAGACTGAGTGTTGATGGAAAAGCAGAATGATGGGGTTGGTGTCTCTACCCCAGTGCCACATTTTCATGGAAAACTCCCCTTTTTCTTCCCCTCAGTGATTTAACCAAAATACATTTAAACACCTGTTTTACTTTTTTTATTTTTTAATTATTTCTTCTCTCTCTCTTTTTATCAGGCCATACCATGGAACATGCGGGATATTAGTTCCCCGACCAGGGATCAAACCTGTGCCCCCTTAAGTGGAAGTATGAAGTCCTAACCACTGAGCTGCCAGGGAAGTCCTAAAGACCTGTGTTAGATATCTTCTCCAGTCTCAAAGGATGTTGTTCGTCTTCCCTTCCCTACTGAGACTTATTAGTAATACTTTCTCTTTGTTGTATCTTCAGACACTAAATACTAATTGAAAGATACGCCCTTTCAATTAGTATTGTTGGTCCCAGCCTATAAACATTTTAAACTCTCCCATTTTAGGGGAAGAAAACAGTTAACTGTTACAGTGAAATGTTGTATCAATGGACTCCTCCTTCCAAGTCTCCCAGTGTTCACACGCTCCATAGTCCCTCCCATGTGGACTCTAGGTTTGACCATGTAATTTGCTTTGGGTAAAGGGTCATTGGCAGATGTGATGCAAGTAGAGGGTTGGCAATACTGAGCTTATCTCTCTTAGTTTACAGTAAGTTCCCTACATACCAACAAGCTCCATCCCAAGAGTATGTTCATAAGTCCAATTTGTTCATTAAGTCCAATTAAGTTAGCCTAAGTACCCAACTAACATAATCTACTGTATAGTACTGTATTATAATAATAGGTTTATAATACTTTTCACACAGAAAATACATAACAAACAAAAAAATAAAGAGAACATTTTTAATCTTACAGCACAGCACCTTGAAAAGTACAGCAGTACAGAACAACAGTTGGCACTTTTTAGCAGTACCTGCTGCATCACTGTTGCTTTTCCACTTGCTTCTGGAAATCCTGGGCTTGAAATAAAGATACTGTACTGCTGAACAGTAAAGTACACACAAACACAGCCACTTGTAGAGGATGCATGCATGTGACAATGGATGCCTGACACGTGAACTAATTCACATGATAGGGCATGTTCTCAACTTTCAAAGTTCACAAGTTGAAAGTTTGTATGTAGGAGACTTACTGCATTCCCTTTTGGAGTCCAGCCACCATGTTATAAGGAAGCCTACACTGTTCTGCTAGAGAGAATAGCCATGTGGAAGAGGCCCTGTAGCATGACTGACCAGTTTGGGAGAGAGGATCTGTGATCACGTGGACAGAGAAACCTGGTGTCCCAACTAGCCCAAGCACATGACCCATCAGTTAAATATAGCCCAAGACTGACCACAGGAGAGCTGACCAGCAGAAGAGTTACTAGAGTAATTGATAGGATCCTGAGAAATGATATATCTTTAAGTCATGACTTTTAGAATTATGTCTGAAACAACCCTGTACAACAAAAAAACCAGAGCATTCCTTTGAATCTCACACCTTCTCCGCTCTTTCCTTTTCTTCTTGTCCTAGCTTTTCAGGTAGTCTATACTTGTTGCTCACTTCCTTGTTCCCATCCACTGTTCACACTGTCCTCTGCTGTATTAGTCTCTGTGGACCACAACTTCCCTGAGTTCCACAGCATCTCGTGCTCTTGGTTCTCCTCGTTCCTCTCTCACCAGATATTTTCCATGAGCTTCGTGGGTTCCTCTTTCTCCACCTGCACTTTGGATGTTCCTCAAGGTCTGTCCTCAATCATCTGTTGTTTGTATTTCACACTCTGCCTCCTTTGGTTTAGACACTGCACTTACAGTGTAAATAGTATACACCGTCCTAAGCCTGGAGGCCACTATTGTGTATAGTAGTTTTTTTCTAAGCAAGCTTGCCTCCATGTCTCTGCTCCTATCTCTCTCTTTTTAAAAAGATACTTATTTATCTGTCTGTGTCGGGTCTTGGTTGCGGCACACAGGCTCTCTAGTGTCATGCAGACTTAGTTGCCTGGCAGCATGTGGGATGTTAGTTCCTCGGGATTGAACCCATGTCCCTGTATTGGAAGGTGGATTCTTAACTGCTGAACCACCAGGGAATTCCTTCCACTCCTGTCTCTTTTGCCTGGAATAACCTCATCAGCTGAGGTGGAACATTGCTGCCCCCACCTCCCTATTGGCTAATTCCCACTCTTTAGGCTTAGTTTAAGCTCATGGTTCTCCAAGAAGTCTTTGCTGAAAGTTCTCTGTTTTCCTTTTCCAGGCTGGGCTAGATGTCCCTGTTCCTTGCTATACTCTGAGAATAGGTTTTCTTTGCATGTAACACATTTAAATTGTTCTCTTACATGCCCTCCCCATCTATTAGATTCTGCTCCTTGATGACAAAGTCCATATCTTACTAATTTAGTATCTCCCAGGGTTTAACATAAAATGCTTGGTGTATCATCTTTGCCCAGTAATAGATGTTCAATGAATGATTGTTGAGAGACTGAATTATAGCATCAATATCCTTTGGAATTCTGTTCCATTTTAGGTTTTCATATCTCTATTTATAAGGGAAATTGGCCGGTAATTGTGTGTATGTAAGTCGAAGAAATTTGGAGTCCATGGACATGTTTGTTTTATAACATCAATTGGTAGCTTCCCATTTTCCCCAATGCTATGGAAAAGTTGTTTCTTTTTTTTAACATGGAAATTATGTTTCTCTAAGATTTGACAGCATTCAAACCTGCTGGTCAAATAGATGGCAAATAGATGGCGAAACTTCATGGCAAATAGATGGGGAAACAGTGGAAACAGTGGCTGACCTTATTTTTCTGGGCTCCAAGGTCACTGCAGATGGTGACTGCAGCCATGAAATTAAAAGATGTTTACTCCTTGGAAGGAAATTGTGACCAACCTAGACAGCATATTAAAAAGCAGAAACATTACTTTGTCAACAAAGGTCCGTCTAGTCAGGGCTATGGTTTTTCCAGTGGTCATGTATGGATGTGGGAGTTGGACTATAAAGAAAGCTGAGTGCAGAAGAATTGATGCTTTTGAAATGTGGTGTTGGAGAAGACTCTTGAGAGTCCCTTGGACTGCAAGAAGATCTAACCAGTCCATCCTAAGGGAGCTCAGTCCTGGATGTTCATTGGAAGGACTGATGTTGAAGCTGAAACTCCAATACTTTGGCTACCTGATATGAAGAGCTGACTCATTTGAAAAGCCCCTGATGCTGGGAAAGATTGAGAGCAGGAGGAGAAGGGGACGACAGAGGATGAGATGGTTGGATGGCATCACCGATTCAATGGACATGGATTTGGGTGGACTCTGGGAGTTGGTGATGGACAGGGAGGCCTGGCGTGCTGCAGTTCCTGGGGTCGCAAAGAGTCATACATGACTGAGTGACTGAACTGAACTGAACTGAAACCTGCTGGTTGGGCTAGAGGTTTTTTTTTAATAGTTTTTTTCTATTCATTTTCCTTTATTACTCTTCAAGTTTTCTCTTTCTTCTACCTTATTTTATTTATTTTTAGGCGGAAATGTCCATCTAGTGCTATTTTAAATTATATCTAATGCTGTTTTAAAATTAAGTAACACATAATTGTGTGCATTATATAATAATTAAAAATATTATAGTTATTATTATGTGAATTTTCTCAATTCTTTCTTTTTTTCCTCTTAATCAGATTTTTCACTATATTATCTATTTTATTTGTTCCTTCATCAGTTTCTTTTATCGTCATTATTTTCTTAATCTAATTTTTATTAGGATTTCTTTAGTCCTCTATATCTAGAACTTTAAATTGAATGCTGAATTCCTTTCAAAAAATTTTTGTGCTATGATTTCAACTCTGTATCATTAGCCACATTTGCCATATTTTCTTATGTAATATATCCAGTTATTTTTCTGGATCATCTCTTACTATATTATCAGTATTTTTCTTTGAGTCAGCTGTTATTTAAAGCTTTCTCGTTCATTAATGCCTTCTGTTTTGTTCTTAAACTGTATGCTTTATTACTTTACTACACTTTGATCAGAGACTATAGCAAATATAATTTGTGTTTGTTTGTGTACATTTTAGGGTTTGTCTTGGGAATCTTGGAAGGCTATTTGGAAAGTGGTGCTGATTTGTGGATAGCCTAAAATAAAAGGGGTCAAAAATACTAAGGGAGAAAAAGTTACATCAACCAACTTTTCTTGTGTCCTGTTTTTCCTTCACCATTGCACTTACTATCCTGTGTCATAATTGCTTGTTTGTATTTAATGTCAGACTGAGTCAGGCTTATTCATCAGGTATCCTGGTAGGGGCTCAATAAATATATTTCTTTACCAAATAAATATTTTTGAGTTTTCTTTTTTAACCCAACGTGAGATTCCTTGTTTTCTAAAATGGTTCCTGGTCTAATTGCTATACTTGCTCTGACTTAAGGGATTTCATTACATGATTTCTCAGTGTTTCTTTGCTATTTTTCATGCTATTTCAACACACAAAGTATGTACTTTTCACTTTGACTATTTGGAAGCCAACAACCATATTGTTAAACCTAGTAATAATTTTCTTTAAACATTTTATACATTTTTTTGTTCTGTACTGAATCAAAGCTGGTATTTCTTGACTCCCTTTGGCAAAAAGAAATATTATGCTTTTCTGCGCTTTCCTTTTCTTTCTCTTCCTCTTCCCACTCTTCTAAAATATAATCAGACAATAGGTATGATAGTTATATATTGCTGTGTAACAAATTATCCCAAAATGTAGTGACTTAAAAGAACAGACATTTATTATCTTGTAGAATGTGGCTTAGCTAAGACCTATGGCCCAAGATCTATAGTAAGATTGAGTCAAGGTGTTGGCTGGGGTTGCAGTCATTCCAAGGTTTCTCTGGGGCAGCATTTGTCTCTCACTCACCCATGGGGCTGTTGGCACCCTCAAAAGATCTAGTTCCAAGCTCACTCATGTGACTCTTGGCAGGCACCAGGCCTGGCTGGCTGTTTGCCAGAGTTATCAGTTTCTTGTCACATCTATAGAGCAGTTCACAACAACGTGGCAGTACTTCCTTCAGAGAAAGCAGGCTAGGACAAGAAATGGTGAGCCAGGTGGAAACCAGAGTCGTTTTGTAACCTGATCTCGGAAGTATATCCCGTTCCTTCTGCTGTCCTTTGCCAGAAGAGTTTCCCTAGGTCCAACTCACACTGGGTAGGAGATTTCACCAGGACCTGAACTCTGGGAGGAAGGGCTCTGTGGGAAACCCCTTAGAAACTGTCTCCCACAATATATAACTTCCTCTTTTTATTCTTTCAAAGTGTTTTTGTTTCTTTTGTTCCAATATCTCTATCAGTTATTATTACTATTTTATTTGTTTTAATTGAAGCTAGTTACTTTACAATATTGTGGTGGTTTTTGCCATACATTGACATATTATTATTTTTAAGTTGGCTTTGTCAGGTCTTAGCTGTGGCACGTGGGATCTTGGTTGTGTCTTGTGGGACCTTTCATTGCAGCATGAGGATTCTTTTGTTGTGGCACTTGGGCTCACTAGTTACAGACCTCAGGCTTAGTTGCTCTGAGGCATGTGGGATCTTAGTTCCCTGACCAGCACTGAGCTTACTAATGTTTTTGAGTCTCTGCAAATCTCAGAATGTTTTTTCTTTTCTTTTTTATGAAAACTTGTGGCTAGGAATGAAATCCTTGGGTGTCACATCTACATAATAGTGGACTATATAATGTTTCTCCTTTCTCTCTTTTTTATATTTATTTATTTGGCCGCACCAAGTCTTAGTTCTGGCACATGGGATCTTTTAGCTGTGGCAAGTGGGATTTTTATTAATAGTTGCAGCATGCAAATTCTTGGCTGTGGCACATGAGATCTAGTTCCCTGACCAGGGATTGAACTTGAGCCCCGTGCATTGGGAGGGTGGAGTCTTAGCCACTGGGCCACTGCACCCACCTCTGGTGCGTCCTCTTGATTTCCCATATCAAACTTTTTTCCCTCCAAATTCTGAGAGCTTTGATAATTAATTCTTAACCAGCTGTTCCTTCTTTGTCAGGAATGTTTTATTCACAATTTGGCTGTCAGGTCTGTGTCCTGTTTTTAATATCTGTTGTCTTTTGTTTCATATAAAATATTTTATATTGATTTATTCTGTGTTTGATGTATCATTCTTGACATTATCATCTATTTGAACGAGTAGATTCTCTGTATTTTTCATTCTGCTTTTATTACTTTTAATGAAGACCCAATTTCTGCTGTTATGGGTATACTTTTGTTGCATTCTTTTTCTACTAACATTGCTCATTGATGGACATAATAAATTCTTTTATGTTATTGGAAATATGAAGCAGCTTTATCTTCAAGTTTACCTGCTTGAGGAAGATTTTCCCTTGGGGTCTTACATATTCTTTAGTGCTGTAGAATTTTTTATAAGTCCCATGTTCCATTTTCCTTTGAGTTTTTCTAAAAAGTCTTTGCTGTGCTTGTCTAAAAGACTTGAGGAACTGGATTGCTTAAAAAATACCGCATCCCGTGATTCATTTTAACATGGAGAGCCCTCCCTGGGACTAGTGCCAAAGGTTCAATCAAAAGGCTGCCAATGACTCCCTTGGGAAGTTCCTGGATCTGAAAATGAAGGATAGACCAGGAATAGCTGTAGGTTAGCTAACCTAAATCTTTCTTGGAATAAGACTGGTGTATAAATCAATCATTAAATACAGGTCACTCATTCCTCCTTTGCTGAATGGCTGAACAAAGAGAATCTAGAGCAGACCAAGTTCTTTCTTATGAATGGTGGTGAATTATTTCTTTATTTTGGCTCATGTTTCAACATTTCCTCTTTATCTTATACATCTCAGGTAACTTCTGGCCCAAAGTTATGGTCAGCAGTTAATCTGCAATTCATTTTTTCCCCGATTTTGGGCTGTTTTTGTTCATACCACCGTCCATCCCTTTGGGTTCACTTTTCTTCTTACTGAAGTAAGCCCTTTGGTAGTCTTTTCAGTGAGCATTGTGAATGGCACATGCTCTTAGACTGTAAATCTGAAAAAGACTTTATTTTGCTTTAACTCATAAATGGTAATTTGTCTGTGTGAAGAATTCTGAGCTGATTCTTTTTTTAAAAAAATTCCATAAGAAGTCTTCTGGCTTCTGATATTGTTGATGTGTAGTTCAGTGTTGATCTAACATCACTCTGTAGCAGGAAATCTATCTTGCCACTTACATAGCTTTAATTTTTTTCTTCTTATCCTTTTTCTTTTTTCAGTTTCATGAAGATGTGCCAAGGCATGATTTGAGTTATCCTGCTCAATAATTGATGTGTATTTCTATAAGAGGAAAAATTCTCAGCCAGTATATCTTTAACTATTGCTGTCTTTATTCTCTTAATCCAGACTCCTATTAAATATGTGTTGGAACCTCTCTATCCTGAGTTTCTGAACTGGTTTCTACCTGGGTTTCTAAACTGCTCTACAGTTCAGTTCAGTTCACTCAGTCATGTCCGACTCTTTGCAACCCCATGAATCACAGCATGTCAGGCCTCCCTGTCCATCACCAACTCCTGGAGTTTACCCAAATTCACGTCCATTGAGTCGGTGATGCCATCCAACCATCTCATCCTCTGTCGTCCCCTTCTCCTCTTGCCCTCAATCTTTCCCAGCATCAGGGTCTTTTCAAATGAGTCAGCTCTTCGCATCAGGTGGCCAAAGTATTGGAGTTTCAGCTTCAACATCAGTCCTTCCATTGAACACCCAGGACTGATCTCCTTGCAGTCCAAGGGACTCTCAAGAGTCTTCTCCAACACCACAGTTCAAAAGCATCAATTCTTAGGTGCTCAGCTTTCCTTATAGTCCAACTCTCACATCCATACACAACTACTGGAAAAACCATAGCCTTGACTAGACGGACATTTGTTGGCAAAGTAATGTCTCTGCTATTTAATATGCTGTCTAGGTTGGTCATAATGTCCTTCCAAGGAGTAAGCATCTTTTAATTTCATGACTGCAGTCACCATCTGCAGTGATTTTGGAGCCCAAAAAAATAAAGTCTGACACTGTTTCCACTGTCTTCCCATCTATTTCCCATGAGGCGATGGGACCAGATGCCATGATCTTAGTTTTCTGAATGTTAAGCTTTAAGCCAACTTTTTCGTTCTCCTCTTTCACTTTCATCAAGAGGCTCTTTAGTTCTTCACTTTCTGCCATCAGGGTGGTGTCATCTGCATATCTGAGGTTATTGATATTTCTCCCGGCAATCTTGATTCCAGCTTGTGCTTCTTCCAGCCCAGTGTTTCTCATGATGTACTCTGCATATAAGGGAAATAAGCAGGGTGACAATATACAGCCTTGACGTACTCCTTTTCCTATTTGGAACCAGTCTGTTCTTCCATGTCCAGTTCTAACTGTTGCTTCTTGACCTGCATACAGGTTTCTCAAGAGGCAGGTCAGGTGGTCTGGTATTCCTGTCTCTTTCAGAATTTTCCACAGTTTATTGTGATCCACACAGTCAAAGGCTTTGGCATAGTCAATAAAGCAGAAATAGATGTTTTTCTGGAACTCTCTTGCTTTTTCGATGATCCAGCGGATGTTGGCAATTTGATCTCTGGTTCCTCTGCCTTTTCTAAATTCAGCTTGAACATCTGGAAGTTCACGGTTCATGCTGAAGCCAGGCTTGGAGAATTTTGAGCATTACTTTACTAGCGTGTGAGATGAGTGCGATTGTGCAGTAGTTTGAGCATTTTTTGGCATTGCCTTTCTTTGGGACTGGGATGAAAACTGACCTTTTCCAGTCCTGTGGCCACTGCTGAGTTTTCCAAATTTGCTGGCATATTGAGTGCAGCACTTTCACAGCATCATCTTTTAAGGTTTGAAATAGCTCAACCGGAATTCCATCACCTCCACTAGCTTTGTTCATAGTGATACTTCCTAAGGCCCACTTGACTTCACATTCCAGGATATCTGGCTCTAGGTGAGTGATCACACCATCGTGATTATCTGGGTCATGAAGATCTTTTTTTGTACAGTTCTTCTGTGTATTCTTGCCACCTCTTCTTAATATCTTCTGCTTCTGTTAGGTCCCTACCATTTCTGTCCTTTATCGAGCCCATCTTTGCATGAAATGTTCCCTTGGAATCTCTAATTTTCTTGAAGAGATCTCTAGTCTTTCCCATTCTGTTGTTTTCCTCTGTTTCTTTGCATTGATTGCGGAGTAAGGCTTTTTATCTCTCCTTGCTATTCTTTGGAACTCTGCATTCAAATGGGTGTATCTTTCCTTTTCTCCTTTGCTTTTTCGCTTCTCTTCTTTTCACAGCTATTTGTAAGGCCTCCTCAGACAGCCATTTTGCTTTTTTGCATTTCATTTTCTTGGGGGATGGTCTTGATCCCTGTCTCCTGCATGATGTAACGAACCTCCATCCATAGTTCATCTATTATTTATTCATTTATTTGGCTGTGCCAGGTCATAGTTGCAGCACACAGGATCTTTGATCTTCATTGTGGCGTGCAGCATCTTTAGTTGTGGCATGCGGGATCTGTTTCCCTGACCAGGGATCAAACCCAGGTTCCTGGCATTAGGAGTGTGGGGTCTTAGCCACTGGACCACTGGGAAGCCCCCAATCTTTGTTATTTATCTCTCTATGGTCACTTTGAGTAAATTTCCTGTATTATCTCTCAATATTCTACTTTTCTTTTTGTGTTCAATATAGAAGAATATATTTTATATTAATAAATACATTTTTCAATTTTAAGATGTATTATAAGTTGTTTTTCATATCCCCCTGTTCTTGTTTCATTTCTACTTATTTTATTTCATAATTTTTTATTCTTTATTTTTTTCTTCTTTTGTGTATGTTACTCATTCATTTACCTCTTTGAAGATCCTGAAACAGTCATCTTAAAATCATTTTCAGGTAGCTTTTTTATTGTCATTTCATCTGGATTGAATTCACCTACTCCTTGTTTGTTTGGGCTTCCCAGGTGGTGCTGGTGGTAGAACCCACCTGCTAATGCAGGAGACATAAGAAACGCAGGTTTGATCCCTGGGTATGAAAAGTCACCTGGAGAAGGGGATGGCAACCCACTCCAGTGTTCTTGCCTGGAGAATCCCATGGAGAGAGGAGCCTGGTGGGTTACAGTCCATGGGGTCACAAAGAGTTGGACACAACTAAAGCAACCCCTCACTGTTGATTTAAGAGTGGGGACCAGATATAGTATCACGGTGTAAAATTGAGATTAAGGTGGGACTCCCTCACTCATTAATGAAGCCTGTAAAAAACAGACTAAGGCTATCACCTGGACCTATGGTTCTTAAAATAGCCACATTCTTAAGGAGATGAGAGAAACTCTACGTACCATCCAGGACTTGAGAAAAGCCATGTCATTGCTCAGTGTTTGGATCTGTGTGGTTCTGCAGTGATCCTGGCTTTGGTTCCCCATTTCCCATGGGGTACTTTTTAAATTATTTTTAAAAATGATTTTATGTTTGGTTGTGCTGCGTCCTCGCTGCTGTGCAGGCTTTTCTCTAGTTGCAGTGAACAGGGGCTACTCTCTAGTCTTGGTACACTGGCTTCTCATTGCTGTGGCTTCTCTTGTTGCAGAGGATAAGCTCTAGGGCACTTGGGGTTCAATAGTTGCGGCTCCTGGGCCCTAGAGCACAGGCTAAGTAGTTGTGGTGCGTGGGCTTAGTTGTTTCATGGCATGTGGGATCTTCCTGGAGCAGGAGTCAAACCCATGTTTTTTGCATTGGCAGGTGGATTCTTTACCACTGAGCCACCAGGAAAGCCCCATCATGGGGTACTTTTGAACTCATCAAAAGTACCACTGCTTGCAAACTTGTATTTCTGATAAATATGTAGCCCCTGGAAGTGGTTATTTTCTATTTGAGCATTATTATACATTTTTAGTGTTCTGTTTTTTACATTTTATCTTTCACTGTCTTTTGGTTAGAGTTAGAGAGGGGCTTAAAGTGTGAACTTAATTTTGACTAAGCCCTGATTCCAAATGTATAATTTATATTAGAAGTTCAATAGCAATCTCATATCTTCAGTGTCTCTACATTTCAATAGGTGTTCTGACTTCCAAGGACAATTTTAAAGTTCATTTACAAAAAGGAAGTGTTAGATATGATTCTTTTTTTTTTTAACGTAAATATCTCTTTATTTTATTTTATTTTATTATTATTTTTTTTAATTTTAATTTTTCAGTGGGTTTTGTCATACATTGATATGAATCAGCCATAGAGTTACACGAATTCCCCATCCCGGTCTCCCATCCCACCTCCCTCTCCACCCGATTCCTCTGGATCTTCCCAGCCCAACAGGCCCGAGCACTTGACTCATGCCTCCCACCTGGGCTGGTGGTCTGTTTCACCACAGATAATATACATGCTGTTCTTTCGAAACATCCCACCCTCCCCTTCTCCCACAGAGTTCAAAAGTCTGTTCTGTACTTCTGCGTCTCTTCTTCTGCCCTGCATATAGGGCCATCGTTACCATCTTTCTAAATTCCGTATATATGTGTTAGTATACTGTAATGTTCTTTATCTTTCTGGCTCACCTCACTCTGTATAATGGGCTCCAGTTTCATCCATCTCATTAGAACTGATTCAAATGAATTCTTTTTAATGGCTGAGTAGATATGATTCTTTAATTTTGAATTTCTTTTATTTTCTGTATTGAAAGGTTGCACAATCTTATTACATATTATTTTCCCAACCACAACTTCTACCTAAACTGAAATGCCTTATGAATCTTTGAACTGTGGGTATATGTCAAGGGATGTGATCATTCTATTCAACTACCAGTGTAAGTTATTTCCAGCTCACAGTTCTTGTTTACACACATTTGGTTGGTTCTCTCAGGCAGAGATGTTTATTGATGACTTTGCTCCTGGCCCAGTGCAGTTCCCAAGCCTGGGGGCAATCAAGCACACTCGGCATAGGTCAGCAGAGGCCCCTCCTCCACCCACGAGACCTCGGTGCACACTTCCGTCACGCTAACTGTGCCCACCAAACATTTGTGTAATGGCCAGAACAAAGTGGTAACATGAAGGATGGGAGGGTGATGTCCCTGCCAATGACTAGGGAAAGGATTTGAGGTGTTAAGTTACTCGTATCCTCTTCCTTCTAACTCATGTCGCCAAAGAATATTTACAACCTCTCTACCTCTCTTCTTTGCTTCTTTGGCCCTAGGGTGTGTGTGTATGTGTGTGTGTGTGTGTGAGAGAGAGAGAGAGAGAGAGAGAGAACACTTTACAGGAGACTTGAAAAATACAGAACAAAGTTACATACAGTTCTATTATATATTCCAATTATTTTTTCAATAGATAAATTAAGATTTTTTGATTGGAGTTTCAATATCAAACTCTCAAAAATTAACAGGATAAATTTACAGAAAAGTAGAAAGACAGACCTGAAAAGCACCATGAACTAATTCAACATAATTAAGTTCTCAAGGTATCATATAAACTTTTAAACAGCTGTCTTAAACCACTATTGACCTACTCTAAAGGAAGGACTGCTGTCTAGGGTTTAATATGAATTGCTGGGAGCAATGAATGAAGGGCGATGGGAGAGAAAGGGCTCTTGGGCTCCTACTAGGAACTGAATCCATACTCCTGTGGCCAGTAAGCAGGTGACAACATTCTGGTTGTGGGATCACACAGCTGGAAGGACCAGTCCTATTTGCCCAGCCTGTGCATATTCTGGACAGGTAATGCCACAGTGTAGAGAATGCCTGGGGGAATATGGCCAAGAAAACTGGTACTTCATCACCCCTCATGTACTCGTTTTGGTAGTTTAAGGTGAGAAGGGTGAGTACCTAAAGTAAACAGCACCCACCTTAACAGTCGCTCAATATTATTATTTAGTTGCTCAGTCATGTCTGATTCTTTGTGACCCCATGGACTACAGCACACCAGGCTTCCCTGTCCTTCCGTATTTCCTAGAGTTTGTTCAAACTCATGTCCGTTGAGTTGGTGATTCCGTCCAACCATCTCATCCTTTGTGTCCCCTTCTCCTCCTGCCCTCAATCATTCCCAGCATCAGGGTCTCTTCAAATAAGTTGGCTTTTTGCATCATGTGGCCAAAGTATTGGAGCTTCAACTTCAGCATCAGTCCTTCCAATGAATATTCAGGGTTGATTTCCTTTAGAATTGACTGGTTTGATCTCCTTGCAGTCCAAGGGACTCTCAAGTGTCTTCTCCAGCACCATGGTTTGAAGATATCAGTTCTTTGGTGCTTAGCCGTTTTTGTTGTTCAGTTCTTACATCCGTACATGACTACTGGAATAACCATAGCTTTGACTGTATGAACCTGTGTCGCCAAAGTAATGCCTTTACTTTTTAATATGCTATCTAGGTTTGTCATAGCTTTTCTTCCAAAGAGCAAGCATCTTTTAATTTCATGGCTGCAGTCACCATCTGCACTGATTTTGGAGCCCCGCAAAATAGTCTGTCACTGTTTCCATTGTTTCCCCTTCTATTTGCCATGAAGTGATGGGACCAGATACCATGATCTTCGTTTTTTGATTGCTGAGTTTTAAGTCAGCTTTTTTACTCTCCTCTTTCACCTTCATCAAGAGGCTTCTTAATTCCTCTTTGCTTTCTGCCATAAGGGTGGTGTCATCTGCCTGAGATTATTGATATTTCTCCCTGCAATCATGATTCCAGCCTGTGCTTCATCCAGCTCAGCATTTCACATGATATACTCTGCATAAAAGTTAAATAAGCAGGGTGACAATATACAGCCTTGACATACTCCTTTCCCAATTTTGAACCAGTCTGTTGTTCCATGTCCGATTCTAACTGTTGCTTCTTGACCTGCATACAGGTTTTGTACTATGTACAAGATAGAGAAGGAATTTGTTCCATGTTACTAACTTCTGGTCACATGATATAAATTTTATTTCATATGTTAATCTCATATTGGAGTTATTTTTTAAAAACTATTTATTTGGTTGTTCTGGGTCTTAGTTGCAGCATGTGGAATCTAGTTCCCTGATTAGGGATTGAACCTGGGCCTCCTGCATTGTAAGCATGGAGTCTTAACCACGGTACCACCAGGGAAGACCCTATATTGGAGTTCTGATAAGGGACTCTGTCTCAGATTCATCGTATTTTTAAAAAAATTTTGCAAATGTGAATCAATAGATGAATAGATAAACAAAATGTGATATGTATACAACGGAGTATATTTCACCTTAAAAAGGGTGGAAATCCTGTTACAGGTTACCAGATGGATGAACCTTGAGGATGTTATGCTAAATAAAATAGTCAGTTACAAAAAGACAAATACTGTACCGTTCCACTTGTTATATGAGGTACCTGAGAATGGTCAGATACCTAGAAACAGAAAGTAGGATGTTGGTTGCCAGGGGAGAGGGGAGAAGCAAATGGGATACTGTTTCATGGATGCAGAGTTCCTGCTTTGCAAAATATAAGAGTTCTAGTGATGGGTTGTGGTGACAGTTGCACAAAAACGTGAATATGTATAACAGTGCTGTACTGTATGGGCTTCCCTGGTGACTCAGTGGTAAAGAATCTGTCTGCCAGTGCAGGAGATGCAGGTTTGACCCTGGGTTGGGAGGATCCCCTGGAGAAGTAAGTGGCAATGCACTCCAGTATTCTCACCTGGGAAATCCCAAGGACAGAGGAGCCTGCCGGGCTACAGTCCATGGGGTCGCAAAGAGTTGGACGTGACTTAGCAACTGAACAGCAACAACAACTGTACTGTATAGTTAGAAATGGTTAAAATGGTAAATTTTATGTTATATATATATATATTTTTAACATACACACACACCACAGTGAAGTAATTATGACAAAGCAAATGGGCTTCTCTGGGCACATATGACAGAGGGACTCTGCCTAATAGGGAGTTGGTCAGGGAGGTCTCCCTGGAGGAAGTGGTATTTAAGCCAAGACCTAAGGGGTGAATGAAGTCACCCATGGAAAGGTGTGGAGGGTAGGGCCTGGAGAAGGCTCTAGACTTCTACAATAGATTAAGTAGCCATCTCCCAGCCCTTATCAAATGGTCCATGGGTTTACTACAGTCAACCGGCTTCTTGCTTTCAGTTTCTTTCCATGTACACACTGGTGCCAGATTAATTTTTCTAGAATACCACCTGGATCATGTCACCCTCCCACCTTCCTGGGTAGTCATTGCAGAACTTTTTTCTTTTTGCCTCCTGAATAACCCCTCCACCTGACACTCCCAGCCCTCTCCACCTGCCCCAACCCTGGCTCTCCAGCCATCCTCTCTCCTCTCCTCTCACTCCCCTGGGTGAACCCTTGCACTCCCATAGTCCTTGGTTATTGTTCCCTGAATGCAACTTATTAGTTCCTGCCTCAGCACCTTGTCTTAGGTCATTTCTGCCATCAGGACACCCTGCCTTTCCCCCTCCATGTCCTGGTGCTTTTTGTTCCTTCAAGCACCCTCTCAATTCCTTCTACTCCTTGGGGATCATTCTTTTTCTGGATTCTGTCACATGTTTGCTTTCTTGACCTTTAACCTCCCCCTCCCTTCCCCCACCTCTGCACACATTACCTGGGGATGGAGTCTTACTCATCGTGAGTCCCTAGTGTTTAGTGCCACATCCAAGGGGCTAAAACAACACTTGTCGGTACATAACAGCCATCATGGCAATTAGTCCTTAGGGTCAGCAACTTATCAGCGGCCAGTGGGAGCTGGCCAGCCCAAGGCTGACGTCCAGCAGGGAAAAAGCCTGTTTACCCTCAGCCCCGGGCCAGGAGCCCACCTCCAGCACCATTCCATCTCGTCCTGACATTCTTGAGCTGAACATCCCCTGGCCAGGCCCTCCAGATGCCTAACAGGATTATCTGCCTCACTGCCCAGCCCTCCCAGGCGAGTGGCTTTATCCAGGGAGATGGAGAGGCTGTAACAAGCACAAGGCACATTTCCCTAAAACCCAGAGGACATGTGGTTCGGGGCTGGAGCTCTGGTGGTGGGGAGGACGGAGGAATCAGGTGGAGGCCCTGGTTTAACTCAGGAGAAAAGCCACTTTCACGGGCTGCAGTTTTGCACAGCACCTCCTTGCCTAGCGATCGGATTGGCAAAGGCAGCCATCTCTGTGGGCCTGAGTGGAAAAGTGGGGGCGGAGAGCAGGGAGGCGCGGGGGTTGAGAAGTCCACCTGGACGCCATCAGTCTTGCCAGAGTAAACAGAGCTGACAGGGAGTGCTTGCCGGCAGCCTGGTACAGGTTAGGGGGGGTCACAGCAGCGGCCTGGTGACCCGCCTGCCTTAAGGTAGAGACGCTCTGCAATCCGTCACAAAGGACAGAGCTGAAAGCTCACTTCTTGCTGAATGAACTCGGTGTCCTGGCATTCCACACGATTGGGAGTGCACACACTTTTAAAATGCTTGAAATGTAAATCCGGGCCGGGATCAAATACACACATTTAAAGCAAAACAAACAAAAAAGATCCCCCCACCAACCTCAAAGTGGGACCCGTATTATAGATGTCACTCGCAATAAAAAATAATATTTTAAAAGCTCTCTCTTGGTTTTCGAAGCTTGAGGGTTTTAGGGGAAAAAAAATAGCTGGATTTATAAGGAGAACTTACCACTTAATTATCTAGAACTCTCCCATATAACAGCAGAAGCTAACTTGAGCAAAGGACCTTTTATTAAAATCTTTTAATATGGGAGATAGAAATCTCTCTCTTCCTAAAGGACAAAAATCTGCAAACAATTCTTCTTCTTAGTGCAACTGGGAAAATGATAGCAGCATATTTAGCATACTTTACAGGACTCTTCCATATGCTATACAAAGTGGGAAAGAAATTGTAAATTAAAGAGTTGGAGTAGCTAATAAGGAATTTTTGAATTGAAAGCACCAGTGCAACTACCGTTTATTCCTCCCTTCAGCAGGCACTGAAGTCCTCTTATGTTCCTCGAGTGTGTCGGGATGGATGGGGGTCACCCCAACACTGAAAGTCATGGCCATGACTCTCTAGCTCAGCAGATACACAAGTGATTTCTTGCAAGGCTGAAGAGAAACAGTCACTGCCTAAACCTGTCTGCGGTCTCCAAGATGTCCCATTTGTTCTGTGACCTTGGGCAAGTCACTTCACCAGCCCGTGTCTTGTTTCTTTACCTATAAAAGGAAGATAGTAAAACCCTGGTGCCTTCAGGGCATTCCTGGCACTAATGAAGGCTCATAAAGCGCTTTGAGATCCCTAGGATGAAAGTCTCCCCCGAACAGTAAAGCCTGATTATTATGCTTCGAACACGACATTCCCATGAAAACCCCAGTCAGGCTCGTACCCCCACCTTCCAGTGAAGATTTAATAGCAGAGAGTTGTAATAAGTTCTTGAAGACTGGAGACCTCCATTACTGATACAGAATACACTGCCGTGAACTAGTATATTAAGGGCTATTATCATGAATAATTAAGGCCAGGTTCTACTTACTGATTAATGAACCAAGTATATGTTGTGATGCAGTGGATTTTCATTGTGGCTTCCCCTGCCCGGCTAATGTCGTGAAATTTATTTATTCTCAGCGGATCCTCTGGTTTGCATGGATTCAAAGGTTTACTTCACAAACTAGATTGGCAAAGTAAACTTCTGAGGGATACTTGTATTTCTACTGAAAGAAATAAACCCAATTAGAGCTCTCTTTTTAGTACAGACGAAGTGTTCATTAATGATAATGAAGGGCTGAGCTGCACGAGGCCCCTAAGTTTGTAATTAATCTTGCACAGATCTTCCAGCTTGAAAATATTGAAGTATATCAAAGTCGTGTACGTTGCCCGGGGCTAAGATGCACGCATGTGAAAAGGAGAATGCCGGCGTAGTCACAGACATTTTGGCTGATCTTGGACAATGCTCTACTTCTGATGATGCATGTACTTTGGAAGGTGGAACCATAATTAGATCAGATGAGCCTCTGGATAACCCACTAAGTCTGAATATTAAAAATCTGTAATTCCTGAATTGAAGAGCATTAAGAGAGTTGTCCAGAGGAGAGGACAAAGTGTGGATTTTTTTTAACATTTCTTTTTTGATGTGGACCATTTTAAAAGTCTTAATGAATTGGTTACGGTATTGGTTCTGTTTTGTATTTTGGTTTTTGGGCCTTGAGGCAGTTGGGAATCTAGCTTCTCAATTAGGGATCAAACCCACGATCCCTGCATTGGAAGGTGAATGCTTAACCACTGGACCAACAGGGAAGTCCCCAAAGTGTGGATTTTTAAAAGACATGGTTAAGACGAATTATAGACACTTGTTTGTCTGAATTAATATAATTAGCGTGATGACTTAGGTTCTAACTGTCCCAAAGTGATTTTAAGCAAATATTCCAAAGTATTAGTGTCTACATTGTGTGCTCCTTTCCCCGATTTCTCTCTGTGTGATTTTTATAATACCGCTGCTGTTGGAATTAGCCAACATAAGGTAATTAGCAATGCCAGGGTACCCATGACTGTATGAGAGAAAAAGAGGTTACCCTCTGCTAGAGATAAGGGTCATGTTCAAATTTCTGGAATGTTATTTGAAAAGGGAAAGGTGCTGGGTAACAGATGAAGGATGTGATTACACCAGTGATTGCTGTCTTTGCAGCTGGGAAACTCATCTGCAATTCACCTTGATGGGCCAAAATACTGAAAAAATAATTAAGGCCGTCCTGAACCATTAGGTTTATAGATAAGCAGGGTAAACTAACTTTCAAGGCAATCCGAAATTCTCTTCCTGACTCAGAGCCAAGTTTTGCAAACATGCTGTGCGGTGGGGCACCTCCATGCTTTGCTCTGCAAGTACCTCCACCCCTAACCCACTCTCTGTCTGGGAGACTCCTTCTTATCCTTTAAGACACAGATCTAAATGTCTTTTGTTCTGTGGTGCCTTTGTTGGTATTTCCAAATAGAGAGATATACTTCTCTTTTTGTTTTTTTTTTTTTGCCCATGCCCCAAAGCACGTGGGATCTTGGTTTCCTGACCAGGGATTGAACCCCTACCACCTGCAGTGGAAGCATCCAGTCTCAACCACTGAACTACCAGGAAAGTGCCCATTTTTCCTTCTGATCCTCTTACAACATTCAGTTTACACCCTCTTCTAGTATGCAGTATATCCTATTGCAAGTATTTCAGAGTGTCTGTTTCTTCCTTGATGTCTTTAAGCATCAGGACCATATTTTAATTACCTTTATTATGCATTTAGCAACAGGAGTGGTATGACAAAGTGTGTGTGTGTGCGTGTGTGTCCAGTGCTCTGTCGTGTCTGACTCTTTGTGACCCCACAGACCATATCCCGTTAGGCTCCTCTGTCCATGAGATTTCCCAAGTAAGAATACTGGAATCGGTTGCCATTTCCTCCTCTAGGGGATCTTCCCAACCCAGGGATCTAACCCGGGTTTCCTGCATTGGCAGGCAGATTATTTACCACTGTGCCACCTGGGAAGCCCTTCTTAAAGGGCTCAATTGGTTCTCTAATTCCCTGGCACATTAGAATCACCTGGGGATTATCAGAAAGCTGGGGACTGGGGATGTGTGCCAAATGGGTTATGTTGATGAATGCTAAGTAGAATTTTAGGGGTGATCACTTTGTTGATTTTATAGATATCAAATTAAAATGTTATACATATGGAACTTACACAGTGTAATATACCAATTTTACCTTAATAAAAATTTTTTGGTAAATTTTTCAGTTTTTCCTAGTCATAAAGAAAAAATAAAAGAATCACCTTGGAAGCTATTAAAACCTAGGCTGTGCCCCAGGTGAAGTAAATTAGAATCTTTGTGGGTAGGGCCCAGACATGAGTATTTCATAAAGCTCCCTTGGATTATTCCAACAGGCAACCAAGTTTGAGAACCAGAGTCTAAGGCCTGGGGGTCCCAGAGCGAGGTGCCCACAGAGGCTGGGTTGTGGACAAGTCAAAGTCAGACAGTTCAGAGTGGCGAGGACAGTGGTAAACTAGACAGCACACGTCCTGTTTACAGGTTCTCAACTTTTAAAAGATGAATCCACTGTTCAAGTCTCTAATGAAACAGAGCTGTGAGCCTGACTCCACCCAAGGGACTTTGGTTTGGAAGCCCTGCCTGCGCTCCTGTCACCTGGGAGGCCCAGGAAGATTCTCAGAGTAGGTCAGTGCCAGGCCTCAGCAAGCTCCTGCAGCCATCAGTGGTGTGCTTTCCAAGGATTTCCCCTGCATTCCAGTCCCTTTCCCCTAAGCGGCATCTCCCCAGATGCTACCGTTAATTGGCTCTTATTTATTTTACATGCTTTTACATTTCAGGTGCCTAGAAAATATATTCTTAAAAAAGCCGCCGCAGCACAGGCGCCTACAAAGGTTGAATTTCATCTCGCCAGAGAGGTTTTTTCACAGTGATTACTGCTGACATGGCTCTTGTTGAAGCAAGCTACGTGGTTCTTCTGCATAAGGGGGAGGAGGGACGTCGGGTCAGCCACTAGTCTGTTCAAAGAAAAGATTGGAAGGTCTTCAGGACAGACTCCCTCTCAAGACCGTCCTTGCAACATGGGGGCGTTTTTTTTTCCTCATAGAGGATTGAAAAAGGTGGACTTTAAAAAATCTGAAGCCCCAGGTACGACCTCTGCTGTGTCCCTTTAACATTCTTGGGGTTCAGAAATCATTGACTAAACTGGGTGTGGCCTGGACAAGGCTGAACGAGTCCTGTCACATTTTGCTCCCAGCTCATCCCCACCCGTTATTAGTAAGTAATTCCTTTACCGAGCTGAGGTCTCACAGTCTTTATCCCCAGGAAGGCCTTGGGTGGGGACAGCCACTTGGGTTAGGGTTAGGGCCACTTCCTCTTCCACTCCTCCTGCAGGTCCCCAGAGTCACCATCAGAGGGTGAATGAACAGCATCCGCTCCCCACCTGAAATGTCTGAATTTCCTTCCAAAAATTTCCCCATTTTCTATTAAATTGCTCTTCCTCAATCAGCATTGCAAGTTAATCTTTTTAAGATTTATCAATTTATTTAAAAAATTTTCTACAACTTTATAAAACATCTACTTTTCCAATCAGTATCATTTATGAATTGCTACTTTCTACCTTTTGTTAAATAATATTTTGAAAGCTGGTTCTTTTTTTTTTTTTTTAATTAAAATTTCTTTTTAATGGGAGGATAGAGTCCCTTGGACTGCAAGGAGATTAAACCAGTCAATCCTAAAGGAAACCAATCCTGAATATTCATTGGAAAGACTGATTTTGAAGCTCTAATACTTTGGCCACCTGATGCGTAGGGCTGACTCAGAAAAGACCCTGATGCTGGGAAAGATTGAGGTCAGGAGGAGTAGGGGATGACAGAGTACAAGATGATTGGATGGCATCACTGACTCAATGGAGATGGGTTTGAGCATCTCTGGGTGTTGGTAATGGACAGGGAGGCCTGGCATGCTGCAGTCCGTGGGGTCCCAAAGAGTAGGACATGACTGAGTGAGTGAACTGAATTGCTTTGCAATGTTATGTTGGTTTCTTCTGTACAACAAGATAAACCAATCAATTATATATACGTAACTATATATAATGACATATATATATCTCCTCCCTGTGTTTCCCTCCCACTTCCCCTATCCTACCCCTCTAGGTCTGAAAGCTTGTTCTTGATCAGTAATTTGTATTAAGTTAGTTCTGCAGTGGATAAGAGACTGAAGTCAATCAAAAAATAATATTCAGAGTATCAGCTTTTCCTTTCATGAACACAATTTCTTTGTCTCTTCCAGGTAACATGGGTTCTAGTCAGTCAAAACTGTACCCTATATGCACTGGCCTTTCAAATAATTTCCATGTATGCTTGCTTGCGAAGCAGGAACTATTTCTTACAACCACTTCCATCTAATGTATTCTTAATGATTACCTTCATGGGTAAATTGAAATCTCTCCTAAAAACAGATACATAAAATGTATGAGACACTAATTTTTCTTTTTTATGCTTATTAAGTATAATAGAACAAATTAATATCTTTAACAAATGAAATTACTGAGATCAGTGACAATAAAGAAAAACAACACCTAAGCATAATGATGGTGACATAAGCATACACAAGTATATGTGAAGTGAATGAACGAATGATGTCTCACCCTAGACCATATTTCTCACAGACCCATAGCATCTAAGTTTCATGGGGAAAGATGAGGACAGGATGTGATTCCATTTTTGGCCCCACTAGACATTTTGAGCATCTGCTCTGTGTCAGTCGCTGCATCAGAACACGGGAACAAAGATGAGCAAGTAAGTTGCTGCCCTCGGGGAGCTGCCTGGAGAGTGGGGTGATCTAAGAGTGCTCCTGTGTGCCCAGCACGCCAGCAAAATGGGTGTACTTGGTGCTGTGAGAGCACGAGAAGGAAGTGACTAACTCTGCCTTGGGGCACAGAGAACATGTCAGAGAAGCTGGGACATCAGGGCTGGGTCTCCAGGACACTCCCTTTCCCAGCAGGAGCCTGACTCTAAGTTTGGGGACAACATCTGTCTTCAAGGGGTAGAGCCAGACTTGGGCCCCATGCCAGGCTTCCCAGCTTCTCTTTCCCAGACACCTTCATGGGGAGAAGAAGAGGCAGACATAGCCTTTAAGGCCATCCCTCTCTCTCCCTCCCAAATAAAACCTCTCATCCAACTCAGCCATCACTCAGGGTACCAAGAACCCCAGTGAAGAGAGAGGGTATCTAGGGTGGACAGTCAGCCTCACAAATAAAATGGTAGAATGTAAAGACCTCCCTGATGGCTCAGATAGTAAAGAATCTGCTTGCAGTGCAGGAAACCTGGGTTTGATCCCTGGGTCGGAAAGATCCCCTAGAGAAGGTAATGGCAACGCACCCTGGTATTCTTGCCTGGAGAATCCCATGGATGGAGTAACCTGGCAAGCTATAGTCCATGGGGTCACAAAGAGTCAGACACACACACAAGAGAAACTAGGAATTAAAGCTGTGGTGTACCAAGGCTCATGAGTGGGGTTGGTGGGAAGGGCCCAGCCCATCAGGTTGGTGTGTTTTATCACTGATGTTGTTGAGAATTGTTGGCGATGGAGATAATAGCAGATTGACTTGTACTTAGTTCTGTTGTTGTTTTTAAATTCTCTACAGACAAGGCACCAATTATTTCCTGCACCTCAGGAGGACTCCTCCCATGTTCCCATTCCATTTGCCAAATATAATAACTTCTTGAAATTTCAGGGAAAAAAAACCACTGAAAATTCAGACTCTTGCCCATGTCTTGGGATTTTGGACAGGTGCTGACCCTCGATCCAAGGAACCCCACATCTCCAGGATCTGGAACACATGGATGTAAGATGATGTAGGACATGCCTCTAGGACCACTCTGACTCTCTCAGAAATAGTCATCATAGCCCAGTAACAAGGTGACAAAGCTTTCCCAAATG
This sequence comes from Muntiacus reevesi, assembly GCF_963930625.1. Lineage (NCBI taxonomy): Eukaryota > Metazoa > Chordata > Mammalia > Artiodactyla > Cervidae > Muntiacus > Muntiacus reevesi. The sequence continues at coordinate 23,051,391 of NC_089263.1, read as the reverse complement.
ATAATGGCAAGATGTTTTTGGACCCAGAAGTATTGATTTGTTGTTAAAAGTGACTCTCAAAAGTCTAACAAGACTACAGCCAGAATCTTGTGAGCTTAGGAAAGTTACTTAATCTCTCTGTGCCTCAGTTTCCCATTCTAAGATGGATATAATAGTAGTACCTATCGGGTTGTGGGAATTAAATGAGTTAATACATGGAAAATGCTTGGAATGGAGCCTGTCAAAGTAGTAAGTGTTGAGTGAATGTTACCTCTTTTTGTTAGTGGAGATGAGCCCTGTTAAGCTGCTCTAATTTGATGTCATTACCATCTCCTTTGCTCAGTGATTTGGGGTCTCTGAATTCTACCTGAGATAAGATATTTAGGGAGAAAAATTCTCTAAGAACGCATGGTACTCTTCAAGAAGTATCTTTTCCTTGCATGCTTGCTAAACAGGTGGCTTAAATGGTAAAGAACCTGCCTGCAATGCAAGAGACCCGGGTTCGATCCCTGGGTCTCGAAGATACCCCAAGAAGGGGATGGCTACCCACTCCAGTATTCTTGCCTGGAGAATTCCATGGACAGAGGAGCCTGGCAGGCTAAGGTCCATGGGGTTGCAAAGAGTTGGACACAACTGAGCGACTGTCAGTATCACTATCATTGCTAAACAAATGTTTTCAGAAACGGAGCTCTTTGGTGCTATCACAGTAGGAAAACAGCATACAGAATATTACTGTAGGAATGCAGGGGGAAGGATATTGTAGAAATACAGCAGAAAGATTTCTATAGTAGGAATACAGCTGAAAGAGTTCAGCCTCCAAAGGCAATCCTTATTTTATTCTGGAGTTTCCACATTGTTCCTGGTTTCCCTTTCCTATACATCTGAGAGCGTCATCTCAGAGAAGAGATTGCCCCTCTCAGTTTTACAATTCTTTTAAAAAGTGAAAAGTAATTGTTTCCTTATTACAAAAGCACTATATAGTACCTTCAGGAAAAAAATAGCTTAAAAGAAGAAAAATCCATGCTATTCTCTTCACCAGAGACATCCTCTGTAACTGGATCTTTTATATCACATACAGCTTTTAAAACAAAAGTTGGTTCATAATATATATACTAGTTTGTAATTTGTATTTTTCATTTGACAATATGTAATGAACATCTTTCAGGAGACTCGGGGTCAATTCCCTGGGTTGGGGAGATCCTCCAGTGTTCTTGCCTGTAGAACCCCATGGCAGAGGAGCTTGGCAAGCTACAGTCCATGGGGTCACAAAGAGTCGGACATGATTTAGCGACTAAACAAATATTTCATTTGCTAGAGGTACCATTTTTCAACATAACCTTCATTGTTTAACATTTAGCTCTTTTCTGATTTCCAAAATCTTAAACAAGGTTGCTTGGACAACCACCTGAGGATAGCTGTTTGGACATACTCTTAGCTATTTCTTTAGTATAAATACATGTAAATGATATTGCAGGGTCTCAAACTTGAAAGGTTTTAGAGGTACATTGTCAGACTGTACCCCCTCCCAGAAGTCTGTACTTTAACCTATGAAAAATTATTTATTTTTAAAATTTTTTATTTTTTATTATTTTGTCAGTTGAGCAGGCAAAATACATCTTGGTTTAAGACACACACACACACATATATAAAGTATAGTTTTAGGTGTGCAACATACTGATTTTATATATATATATTTTCTTGATTTTATATTTTTATATATTATAATCACCACTGTGAGTTTAGTTACCATCTGTCACTGTGCAGTTATTACAATATTATTATATTATTGATTACACTCCCTGTGCTGTCCATTATATCCTTACAGCTTTTTTATTTTATAACTGGAAGTTTATACCTCTTAATCCCCTTCACCTATTTTGCCCATCCCCCAACCCCCTTCCCCTCTTGCAACCACTGGTTGTTTACTGTATCTATGAGTCTTTCTATTTTGTGTGCTTGCTGTTTTCTTTGTTTTTTAGATTCTATATTTAAGAGAAATAAATGGTGTTTATCTTGTTTGACTTATTTCACTTAGCTTAATATCCTCTTGGTCCATTCATGTCACAGACGGCCAGAGTTCATCACTATAAAATGTAAAATGCAGTAGTTTGTAGTATATTCTCCAGGTTGTACAACTACAACCACTATCTAATTCCTAAACAATTTCATCACCCCCCATAGAAATCCCATACCCATTAGCATCACTCCTCATTTCCCCCTTCTCTCAGCCCTTGAAAACCACTAATCTGCTTTCTGTCTCTATGGATTTGCATGTTCTAGATATTTCATATAAATGAAATCATGCACTCCGTGGCCTTTTGTGTCTGGCTTCTTTCACTTAGCATAATGTTTTCAAGGTTCATCAATGTTGTAGGACAAATCAATATTTTGTTCCTTTTTATAGTTTCCATTGTATGGATATACATTTGGTTTATCCATTCATCAATTGTAATTTTATGATACATTTTCTGTCAGGGAATAGTATACTTCAGTGATTCTTAAAGTGCGGTCAACCTTCTGCATCACCTGGGAACTTGTTCGGAATGCCAATTTTCAGGTCTCTCCCTATCTACCAAATTAGAGCCCCTGGGGTGGGGTTTAGCACTCCCTGTCTTCACAGGCTTTCCAGGTGATGCCGATGCGTACTTGTTTGAGAATCACTGCTATACCTTATTGCCCTTCTTTCACACTTTCTTGTTTTTTTTCTATGTATATTAATTCCTCTGGCTGAAGTCTAGTGTTTTGGAACATGTATTTGGTTTCTAATTTTGTGAATTCTTAAGGTGTTCCTAAAGTTTTACTCATGATTCTTTCATTGTTAGACTCAATAGTTAACTGGTATTTAAATCTTTCTCTTGGACTTCCCTGGTGTTCCACTGGTTAAGACTCCATGCCTCCAATGCAGGAGGTGTGGGTTCGATCCCTGGTCGGGAAACTGGGATCCCACATGTGGCACAGCATGGCCAAAAGAAAAAAGGAAAAAACAAAACAAAAAGCTTTCTCTCCTTTTTTTCTTTCATTTATAAATTCCGTCTGGATTATTATTTTTCAAAATGTAGATTCTCTTCAAGAAGAAAATGTTCACATTTGCATTTAACCTTACTTCATTTAGAAATTTCCCTGTTTTAGCTGGTTTTATTTTTCATTTATTTTTTTAAAACCAATCATTTTGCAGTCAGAAATGACACAGATGACAGAATTAGCAAACAATTAAATAAAAATTTTTTTGGCCACACCCTGCAGCATGTGAGATCTTAATTCCCTGACCAGAGATGGAACCCACACATCCTGCATTAGAAGGTGGAGTCTTAACCACTGGACCACCGGAGAAATCCCTTAGCTGGTTTTAGAGCTTATGATAATTTCCCTCTTCTTGGGCTCTGAAATACTATAAAGCATAAAAACTACAATTCTCAGTATGTACTTCTCCCTGGGTCCTTTTGCCTCCACTGCCTCACTTAGGGAGACCACGTCTTGAGATGTATCTCCGTATGCGTCACCCTTTGCCTGGCCTCTTTCTGCCAAGGTTGCCCTTCTCTGTATGGGTCTGTAGAGATGGTTATACTGGGTGGTATGGCAGTGGGGCAGGAAGAAGGGGTCTTGTAGTGGAATGCCCAAGAGGTGGGCTGCCTGGTTTTCTGTGTGATGATGTACAAATATCTTCCTTTCCTTGTCTTCTGTTGACCTCTGTTTTGAGATGTGAAGCCAGGTCATTCCATGACCTGAAAACTAAAGGAAGTTTAAGAAAATGTCTGCTTTGTTTGCCGTATGTTTAATATCAGTTCCTCCTAAGATTATTATTATTATTATTATTATTGTTTTTTTTTTTTTTTTGGTTGGGGGAGGAGGTGTCAGTTTTAAGCAACATGAACTGGAAAAAAAAATCCCTCTCCACCCCGTTTTCATGGTTATGTTAGTGACAGGCTGAGAGGATGTGTTAGGGTAGGGTGGCCAGACACTGGTGTGAAGTATGGAGGCACGTTCGCATCAGAACCCATGTCTCAGGAGAGAGGTTCTTAGGAACTGGAGCCAGGGTGTTGCCTCCATGGCATTTTGGTTTAAAAAAAGTCACAATTGGACAGCAAGGGACAGAGAAAGTACAAAACGAAAAGAGGCCTTTGGATTCCCAGAACTCTGTCAGTGAGAAGCAAACTGAGAAAACTGCAGCTGCAAACATAGGTCACTTTTCAAGGAAAAGGAAGGCAAACACAGAACTAACAGCCATGAGGATCACTCCTGAGCAGAAACAGGACTGAGTCCTAATCAAGGAACTCCCAGCATTTGGCCAGCCGAGTTTTAGATCTGCTACTTACTAGGGACGGGGGAGCCTGGTGGGCTGCCATCTATGGGATCACACAGACTCGCACTCGACTGAAGTGACTTAGCAGCAGCAGCAGTGACGCTTGGTGAAAACTCCTTTTTACCCCTTTTTGAACAGAAGCATTGATAGTGGTTATCTTATGCCTATTCCATCATCTTAGGTTGAGTGGGTGTTTCTTTGGGTGGTGCAGATAACTTGTATCTTTAGTTCAGATCTAGAGGAACCACAATCGGGAGCTGCACTTAAGGAGTTTCATCTGCACCTGGGCTTGATTTTAATGATGGGCTGCTAGGTTCTGAGGTGATACCCAAATGGGATGAGACTTCTGGTGGCCTTGGAAGGGTGGGTGGCTTTTGTGTGTGGGGAGAAGGTCAATAATTTTTGGTCAGATGGTGGACTTCAGTGGTTTCAAAAACACGTCCACAGTTTAAAAATATTATCCCTGCAAGAGGCGGACCTTAATTCTCTCCCTTTGTGTGTAGACTGGACTAGGTGCCTTTTTTTCTAATGAACACAATATGGTGTGAAAGCTGTTATGTGACTTTTGAGGATAAATGATAAAAGACATAGTGGCTCTTCCTTGCACTCCTTCTCACTGGGAGGAAGCTAGCTGCCATGTTGCAAGGACACTCAAGCAGCCCTATGGAGGTATCCATGTGGCAAGGAACTGAGGCCTCCTTCCAATGACCATGTGAATGAGTCCTCTTGGAATTGGATTCTATAGGTCTGGTTAAGCGTTCAGAGGACTGAAGATCCTGCCAACATCTTGATTGAAACCTCCCGTGAGGTTCTAGGCCAGACCTGCCCAACTAAGCTGCTCCTGAGTTCCTGACCCATAGAAGCTCTGAGATAATGTTTGCTCTTTTAAACCACTATGTTTGGGGGGTAATTTGTTATACAGCAGTTGTTAATTATTCCACCAATGCACTATTATTCTTGGAGAGCTTGATTCCTGAAACCTTTTGATTTTTGACGTCTATCGGGAAAGAGGGATCCAGGTCAAAATCTCTCCAGAAACAGTGCATGTGGCAGAGATCTGCTCAGAGAGAGATACCTGTATCATAGATGTAATCACAGTAGATCGTTACAAGCTGGAAACAGGTTCCATCACATCCAAATCAAGAAACAGTTCACTGGGACTTCCCTGGTGGTCTGGTTGACTAAGATTCCACACTCCCAATACAAGAGGCCCGAGTTCAATCCCTGGTCAGGAAACCAGATCCCCACATGTCACAACTAAGACCCGGCAGTAGTTCACTCTCAGCACCCTAAAACCTCCCTTGAGTTCCCTTCCAATCATCACCCCACAAGGGCAGTTACCATCTCGAACAGCAAAGATTAGTTTTGCCTGTTGTTGTACTTTGCAGTGAGGTGAAGTGAAAATCACTCAGTCGTGTCCAACTCTTTGTGACCCCATGGACTATACAGTTCATGGAATTCTCCAGGCCAGAATACTGGAGTGGGTAGCCTTTTCCTTCTCCAGGGTATCTCCCCAATCTAGAGATTGAACCCAGGTTTCCCACATTGCAGGTAGATTCTTTACCAGCTGAGCCACAAAGGAAGGCCAAGAATACTGGAGTGGGTAGCTTATCCCTTCTCCAGTGGATCTTCCTGACCCAGGAATCAAACTGGGGCCTCCTGCATTGCAGATGGATTCTTTACCAATTGAGCTGCCAGGGAAGCCCTGTTAGCTCATAATTAACATAATTCCTGTTGTACTTTACATAAATGCAATTATACTCTTTTGTGTCTGGCTTTTTCACTCAACATTATGGGATGTACTCAAACTGTTGAATGTAGTCATAAATGGCTCATTGTAATTGCCCTGTGTGTGAAATCTCACAATTTATTATCCATTCTATTAGTGATGGGCATTTGGATGGTTTCCATTTTTTGACTGTAACAAAAAGTCCAGACTTTCGTGGTAGCTCAGTGGTAAACGAATCCACCCCAACACAGGAGATGGGGGTTTGATCCCTGGTCGGGAAGATCTCACAGGCTGAGGAGCAAATGAGAATGTGTGCCACAGCTATTAAGCTTGTTCTCTAGAGCCCAGAAGCCACAGCTACTGAAGCCCGTGTACCTAGATCCTGTGCTCCACAACAGTAGAAGCCTGATTTAGGCTTTAGTCTACACTGAAACCTGACCACGATGAGAAGCCTGGGCACCACAACTCAACAGCAACCCTCGGTTGCTTCAACTAAAGAAAAGCCTGTGTGCAGCAATGAAGACCCACTGCAGCCAAAAATAAATAAATAAAAATTATTTTACAAAGTCCAACCATGAACATGTAGAGATAAATTTTATGATATGTATATCTAAAGATTAGTAATTGAGTATGCGAGTTACTTTCCATGTCTTGACTTTCAAACATGGAAAGAGGAAGCAGAAGACTGTAACAGTTGAAGTCAGTGTTCCCGGTAGCTAATCTGAATCACTTCTGTGACTGAACAAACAGCACAGAGCGACTCCCATTGGAACCATTCATTCCTTCATATTCGTTGACTGCTGTTGGGGGAGAGTGAAGTCCTTTTTTCCAGTAGTTTTCTACATGGCATGGAGTAAGGGGATTGGACAAAGACCTACATGTCTGGGATCAGAGCCAGAGATATGCCTTAATGAAGTTAGTATGGAGAAATCAAGGAGGGGGGGATTCTTGGATAATAGACATAATCAGACACTCAGAGTTGGTCGGGGATGGGGTAAAAAAATAAAGGATGTTTCAGGAGAAGGAAATAAAAGGAGAAAAGTAACACAAATTGGCATTATTTATAGGGCTTCCCTGGTAACTCAACTGGTAAAGAATCTGCCTTCAATGTAGGAAACCTCGGTTCAATACCTGGGTCGGGAAGATCTGCTGGAGAAGGGATAGGCTACCCACTCCAGTATTCTTGGGCTTCCCTGGTGGCTCAGCTGGTAAAGAATTCGCCTGCAATGTGGGAGACCTGGGTTTGATCCCTGAGTTGGGAAGATCCCCTGGAGAAGGGAAAGGCTACCCACTCCAGTATTCTGGCCTGGAGATTTCCATGGATTGTATAATCCATGAAGTCGCAAAGAGTCGGACATGAGTGAGTGACTTTCACTTTTCATAAGTAACTCAACTCATTAAAAATTATTTTGAAGGCTCTCACAAGTGGGAAGAACATACCTTCATTCCAGTGCTTCTCCTACCGACATCCCCATTGTTAAAGAGGATGGCAACTGTTTTCTACAGTAAACACACACACACACACACACACACACACACCCTGAAAAAACCCTCACTTCAGATACAGCTTTCTGGGATTTCCCTGGTGGCCCAGTGGTTAAGAATCCACGTTCCAATGCAAGTGGTGAGGGCTCCCTGGCTGGGGAACTAAGATCCCACATGCCACAGGGCCACTAAGTCCACACACTGAAACTAGAGAAGCCCACACTCTAGAGTTCATGCTCTGCAGTGAGAAGCCCATGAGCCACAACTGGAGAAAGCCCTCATGCTGCAACAAAGACTCAGCGTAGTGGAAAAAAAAAAAAGTAGATACAGCTTGTTTTTGAACCAAAGTTTATTTTATTAAAGACTAATATGTCTGCAGTTAGAACGCTGGGAAAGATTGAAAGCAAAAGGAAAAGGGGGTGTCAGAGGATGAAATAGTTAGATAGCATCACGGACTCAATGAACATGAGTCTGAGCAAACTCTGGGAGATAATGGAGTACAGAGAAGCCTGCTATGCTGCAGTCCATGGGGTCTCAAAGAGTTGAATACGACTTAGTGACTGATCAATAACAACAGTGTCTGCAATGGAGACCTGGCTTAAGTTAAAAGATGCCAAGCTCATTCATCCATCCACTGAATCTATTGTATTAATAATACATGTAAGTCACCATCCCGAAACCACTGAGGATTCCTGTGAATGACGGATGGCCCAAGACAAACCAGTTCCTAGGGAACTTACTGCAGCCACGTAGAGTGGTGATGAAATGGTTAAGGAGCAAATTCCCGGGAAAGCTTGCCACAGGAAGTTTGGTAAAGTTGATGATATCTGCACAGTGGGGGAGACATTTTTAAGTTGTTCTCAGCCTGGAAATAGTTCCCTTCACAAAAAAAAAAAAAAACAAAACAAAAAAACCCCAGATGTTGTAAAAATTCCCTCATGGCTACAGTTGATGATCAGAGATGCAGACTGCTGAGTGGAGAAAGAGTTTTGGGCAAGCAGAGCATGGTCTGAAGATGGAGCACTGCTAGAGACATGCAGGGGGCATTTTGTATTCTGTGTATCAGAACGCATAGCATAGGCACAGGTCTGTGTAGTAGCCAGTAGGAACAGATCTACTTAGAGCTGAATGAACTGTTGATGAAGACGTGCTTACAGAGCAAACTGAGTAACAGTGGGTAAGAGAGAGACAGGTGATCACTATTGATAGAAAAACAATGAACAAGGGAAGGACCCTACAATCCATGTTGAATATGACATTGCAAAGGCCCCAGAAAAGGACATGGAGGTGAGGTACCTCCAAGACAATGATGGAAGAAGAAGATTCAAATGGCTTGTAGGAGACTTCTCTCTCTCACAAAGGGCTGAGGGTCTCAGTGGTGAAGTGGCTGTGATCAATAGAACCCCCCATGTTGTAGAGTATTTGCATCATAGCAACACACACACACACACATATATCATTCAAATTATTCTAGAAGCGGAATCTGGCACATATTATATGGTGATTTCTATTCTTAGTAATATGAGTTACCTGGAGGAGACCAGCCCAATAGATAAAAGAGACCAAATGCAGGAACTTCCCTGGTGGTCCAGTGCCTAAGACTCAGTATTCCCCGTGCACGGGGCCTGGGTTCCATCCCTAGTCAGGGAACTAGATCCCACATGCTGCAACTAAAGATCCTGTATGCCTCAATGAAGACCCGGCATAGCCAAATAAATAAATATTTTTAAAAAGACCGTGAAGTGAAAGTGAAAGTCGCTCAGTTGTGTCCGACTCTTTGCGACCCCATGGACTGTATAGTCCATATGGCCTGAATTCTCCAGGCCAGAATACTGGAGTGGATAGCCTTTTCCTTCTCCAGGGGATCTTCCCATCCCAGGAATCGAATCAGGGTCTCCTGCATTGCAGGCGGATTTTTTACCAGCTGAGCTATCAGGGAAGCCCCTCCGCCCCCTCCAATAAAAGACCATACAAATTATGAAATTTTTTATTCTAGTTCTGTGAAAAAATATCACTGGTAGTTTGATAGGGATTGCACTATCGAGTGTAAGATGGATGGCTAGTGAGAAGTTGCAGTGTAGCACAGGGAGCCCAGTCTGATGCTCTGTGATGACCTGGAGGGATGAGATGGGGGGTGGGGAGAGGAAGGCTAAGGAGGGAGGGCATGTATGTATAATTATGGCTGATTTGCATTGTTGTATAGCAGAAACCAATACAACATTGTAAAAACTTTTAAAAATGTAAATAAACTAGATAATCAAAAAGAAAAAAAAATTATTCATGAGGATACAACCTGGAAATAAAAAAAACAAGACCAAATGCAGTAATTCTTCATCCTGCCTTTAAAGTTCTAAAAAGAAACTTCTCAGCAGATTTCTGGGCAAGGTGGCCTCCACCCAGAGACCAGAATCCACTGTGTTCATTGGAGTGCCCGCAAGGGTTGCCCTGGTCTGATAGTGAGAGTCCGTGATGGGGCAACAAGGAAAACCCAGGCATGCTCTCTCCCAGGGATGTGTCCTAGTCCTGCCAAGGACCAGCTCTCAAAACACAATAGTCTGTGCAGAGTTGCTCTGCTGGCAGTGGGCCTGTGTGGACAGTGAGCTAGGCCACTAAGAAGGAAAAATCCGCCCTTTTCATGCATGGACAAGCACATTCTCTCCTTCCTACCTGGGGGTCTTCAAAGTTACCTACAGAGTTCCCTGCTTGTTCCAGTCTTCCTGTAGCTGCAAGAGGGGTTATCATCAGACACACTGTTTGCTTGGAGATTGCCTGGAAGGAGTGGTTTCTCTAGGGCAGTTGGTAAACCTCCTGGTCATCAGTGTGGTTGAACACAAAGGCCCTTGGAGGAATGTGAGGGAGTTCAACCCCTCATTTTACAGTTAAAGAAGCCAAAGGACAGCTTCAAACTTAGTTGGAAACCCACACTGTGGATTTCCCTGGGGGTCCAGTGGCTAAGAATCCACCTGCCAATGCAGAGGACACGGGTTCCATCCCTGGTCTGGGAAGATTCCACATGCTGCATGTGGACCAACTAAGCCCGAGCACCTCAATTATTGAACCTGCATGTCTAGAGCCCGTGCTGTGCCACAAGAGAAGCCACCGCAATGAGAAGTATGGGAGCTGAAATTAGAGAGTAGCCTTCAATTGCTGCAAGTAGAGAAAGCCCAACGCAGCACAAAGACCCAGTGTAGCCAAAAAAGAAAAAACCCACACTGTTAGCTGACACATTCCCAGTAGATCTCCCCCACCCCCACCCTAGGCAAGACAGCTCCGATTAGTCTTTCTGTACAGTGGCCTGCATTATATAGATGAGGATGTGGGGGCAGAGAGGTTGTGGCCTGTCTGGGTCCTACTTTGAGGGTCAGTATGGCTGTACCTGGGCCGAAGAAGCCCTGGTTCTAGACCCCTTTTCCAGGCTTCTTCCATTAGCACTGCTGCTTGCCTGTGGCTAGGAACCCCTACCCGCCATCCCTTCCCCTTCTAAACATAAATGAAAATCCTTCCAAGTCCTCGTTTTCAAACCTATAGGCAGAGAGGCAAAGAGTCTAGGCCTCCAGAAAAGGTATGTCCAGGAAAGGGGTGTCCATGTTGCTGAGGCCACTCTACCTGTTGAGGTCAGGTGCTTGCAGCAACAGGTATTTCTAAGTCAGGGCAGCTTGTCGGCAGAGTGGGCAGCTATGGCCTCTCAGTCTAACGACTGCCGCCTCAGAACTTACATACGGGGATATCAGAATACTCAGAGGGTTTAATCCTCTCTCCGGCAGCCTTTGCCCTTGGTATTTCCTGAGGACAGTGTGGGGCCTGCAGTGACTAGCTTTAGGTCTGACTAAGCATTTTTCTCTGGAGAGGAGCAAGCTGCAACGAGGACCACATTCCTGGATGGGTGTAAGACCCGGGGGAGAGGCAGAATGAGGTCTGAGAGCCAGGGCTCGTGGCCTGAGGCCTGGCTGTCCCTTCAGAGAGGGTAAGACCTAAAGGCATGTGGCTGTACATTTACATGTGCTGAACTCAACAGCAGCGTGTGGATAGGCTTCTGGAACAAGAACAAATCCAGAATTCTCACCAGTAATGATAAAGACAAGGAGCTTTCCTCTGGGAATCTGTTGTTCCTAGTTATGAAATATCTGGTATAGGAGGACCCCTACATGCTGTAACATGTTGTTCAGTTGTCATGTTGTGTCCAACTCTTTGCAATCCCATGGACTACAGCTTGCCAGGTCTTCCTGAATATTCATTGGAAGGACCGATGCTGAAGCTGAAGCTCCAATACTTTGGCCACCTGATGTGAAGAAATGACTCACTGGAAAAGACCCTGCTGCTGGGAAAGATGGAAGGCAGGAGGAGAAGGGGGTGACAGAGGATGTGATGGTTGGATGATATCACCAACTCAAGGGACATGAACTTGGACAAACTCCAGGGAGGCCTGGTGTTCTGTAATATATGTGTGTTTCAGAATCATTTTTTCGGAAACTTGACCTTGGATCCTCTCTGAAAGTTTGTGCCAATTTAGAAAATTGCTGTTGTTTGTGTATAGTGTGAGATATTTATTAACCAGCAGGACCTCCAAAATAAAAATATCCTTTTCACTAGTGTATGGTGATAAAGGCCAGAACAGTGGGGACCTTCGTGGGTGGGCCGTTGACAGGGAAGTAGTACAAGGGAGCTTTCTGGGGAGCTGGGAAGATTCTAAACCTTGCTCTGGGTGGTGGCTGTGTGAGTATGTGTACATGTAAAAATTTTAAAGTCATCAAGGTGTACACATAAGATGTGTAAGATTTGTGCAATTTTACTCTTAAGTTATGCCTCAATTTTTTAAAAAAAGAAAAATTTAAATGCTGTTTTCATTGCTTTGATAAACTCATAGTTTGGGCAGGAGCTTTTCATTTTGAAAATGCCAACATAAGTGACTTCCATATTTCAAGCCATCTCTGGGCTCTCACTATAATACCTCTCGGTGCCCAAGTTCTTGCCTCATAAAACATGACCAATTTTTAAGGGTCAAAGACAATTTTCTCCATCTGTCATTCTCATCCACAGCAAATTTGGACATGTCATTCAGAACGCGGTACAGAGGTCCTGATGAAATTGGAAAAGCATTCGGAGATAAAAATCATTCTGGGATGAATCCAGACACTTCCTGCCCATCTCCAGATGTCACAGAGCTGGAAGCCACCCTCCTGGGGGAAGAGATTCAGTTAGCCTCGGCCAGATGTGTAGGAAGCTGTGCTGGCCCTGTGTGCTAACACTGTCCCGATTGTGCAGAGCATATGCTCTCAGTCAAGAGTGAAAAATGCAGGCAGGGGCACATGCCAGGAGTCTTTCAAGCATGGCCCACCCGTCAGCCTGCAGCCCGATGCACTGATCCGTCCAGTCAGCAGATGTGTGTCACCACCGCACAGGCCGGGGCTGGTTAAACGGTAACAGAGCCCAGTGACCTAATACACACACTCAGCCCTTCCTGAGAACCTCGCGCCGCGGCTGTCAGGCTATAGGATGCGTGTCAGCTTGATCCCGAGACTGCCTGCCTGGAACATCTGTACTGGAACCGCATGGAGTGGCAGCCACACCCTTGCCAGCACCCAGGAGTGTGTCAGCGACCTTGCCCAGCAGCCCGCTGGTGCCCAAGTGCAGAGTTTGAGCTCTGTGTCACTGTGAATCATCTTGAACTGCAACCGCATGGCAGGCTGTTTGGGAAACACTGTCTAGTCACTGGGTTCTCTCTTGGGATCTGGCTTTCCAGGGGCCTGGGGTGCCTACAGGAGAACCCCTCCCTTCCCCCAGCAAACCTTCTAGGCTGCCCCCTGCCCCTCCTCTTAATAGGAGTGTGGGATGGCCTGAGTGTGGGATTTGCCCCCCTGTTCTCAACTCTGAGACAGACTTTGCAGGAGGCCTGTCTGGTCTGATTAAAGAGGGGTAAATGTGACTCCCCTGGTGACTCAAAGAACCCACCTGCCAATGCAGGAGACAGGGGTTGGATTCCTGGGTCGGGAAGATCCCCTCAAAAAGGAAAATGGCAACCCAGTGTTCTTGCCTGGAAAATCCCAAGGACAGAGGAGCCTGGTGGGCTACAGTCCATGGGGTTGCAAAAGAGTTGAACACAACTGAGTGATGGAACAACAAATGTGCCTGCACACTCGCTCATAGGCACCAGCACACACTTCTACAGGTGTGAGAGGAAATAGGCACCCACATACAGTGTCCTTCAGGGAGAGATAGACACGAGGTAAGGATAGAGAAACCCCAGACGAAGCCTGAAGACCTCATCAGGAAGTCCCCAAGTGCATATAATCGCTTGGTTGGCCAACAGCAGCAAATACTGTTCTGAGACAGAAGTCATGGTATGTAGTTCTTGTGGGCGAATATACCTGGGTGGAAGTAGAAATATTTCTCAACAGTCATTCCCACCTACAGCTCAGAAACAGGCCTTGGTGGGCCGTGCCTTTATGCTTTTATCTGCAGACCTCCCAGCCTCTGTGGAATTCACTGATGGCGCATGAGGACTCTGTTTCCCAGGCGTTGATAGAGCCTGTAGGCTGTCATTTTTGGCAGAGGCGCACACCTGTTCTCTTTCCACCCAGACACCAGGAGAGCCAAAACAACTTCAGTCATCACTTCAACTCATCAACACATAAACGCACACACACATACAACGAATGCCTTTTTGTCCACACAAGGATCTAACTTTTTAAAAAGTTTTATTTGTGTTTTTGGCTATACCACAGCATGTGAGGATCTTAGTTCCCTGACCAGGGATGGAACCCATGCCCCCTGCAGCAGAAGTGCAGAGTCTTAATCACTGGACCGCCAGGGAACTTTGTAATCATGGCTCCGGTTGTTTAAAAGCCAGTGGTCAGAATGGCAAGACCAGAGGAACTTCCTCATCCACGGTGTGTTCCTGTCCTTTTGGGTGTCAGCAGTACAGGCTTGGGGGACTGTGCACATAGGTCCATCTGCCAGTCATCCTTTCTGTACCAGGCACTAAAAGGAGTTGCTCAAAAATGGGCTGAACCTTACATTTGTGGGATGGATCCCTCCCCTGGCAGAGAGAATCCTCAGGAAAAAGCAGTGGTCATGATAATACACACCTGGGGCTCATCACCAGTCATTTACTTGGCTTTAGTATTTGTTTTTGTGCTTACGTTGGAACATGGGTCTGCCTAAGGCTGTGGGAATTCACAGCACTTTAGATAAACTAAATGTTCTTCCCCTTAAAGACCTGACTCAGGCAGAACCGGAGGTGGTTTAGTCTCCTCTCCTCTTCTCCCTCCCTGCTCAGAACAGGCATCAGGAAGCCCTTGGTCTTTCCTGGTGGGGCGGGGAGGGCAGGGGCGGGTGGCCAAGAGTCTTTGGCTGTCATGGTGTCAAAGGAAGTGGCTGACCTTGGGGAAGACCCCACTGTCCTCCCACCTGCCTCTGTGCAGCAAAGTTGCCACCTCCCTATGACACCCAGTCTCCTAAAAAACTTCTTCCTTAATAGCATGAATTTGAGGGGCCACTGAGAGGGCAAAAACGGGGTGCCTGCTGTTTTACACAAGTGTTCATCTTGTAATTGTACCTTGCGTATTTTTGCTTATTTGGTGAAAACTGTCCAGATGGTTCCTTATCTTCAGGGAAAAAGACTAGAGAGGTGAATATAAGGTCGGAAATTATAGAGGAGAGTCAGTACTCGACGAAGAATGCCATCCTTAGAATGTAAGTGTCCCGAGGCCAAGGCCCTTTTTATGTTCTGTTTCTCCAGCACTTAAAGTACCGAATAGCACTTGGTCAACAGGGATGGTCAACAAATATTTGCTGAATGAGTGAGGTGAAATAGTCTGTTTAAAAGGCCTTACCATCTCTAGAAATTCTGGATTGTCATTTTCTTTCTTTTTAAAAAATATTTATTTCTTTCTTCAGCTGTGTTGGGTCTTAGCTATGCTGTGTGGGATCTTTCATTACGGACTCATCATTGTGGCATGTGGGCTTAGTTGCCCCGCACATGTGGGATCTTAGTTCCCTGATCAGGAATCGAACCTGCATCCCTTGCATGGAAAGGCAGATTCTTAACCAGTGGACCACCAGGGAAGTACCTGGGATGTTGCTTTCTTAAAAACAACAAACAAACAAGCACCCTCCCCCCAAATCAAAACCTAGTGGGGGAAAACCCCCAAACAAACAAAAACCCTCATTGACTCTTGCTTTTGAGAGGAAAGGGTAAGGAAGGTCCACCTGGGTTTATTTGTTCATTCAGTATACGTTTCTTACACCCCAGTCCTGTGCCAAGTCTCGGTCCGGAACCCGTGGGACTTAAGCCGATGAAAGAGCACACCCCACCCTCAGAGGAGCTCCCCGGCCAGTGTCAGACAGACCTGGGCCCTGATCATCACTGCACAATGTGGGGAGTGTTCTCTGGTCCTGGAGAGGGGCTCCATGAGCCAGGGAGGGAATGACTAACTTCTGACTTTGCCCCCGGGGCTTTAGGGAAAAAGGCTGGGACTTGAAGCTGTAACAGGAGTTCACATGCCTGGCAAGGGGCAGAGAGAGGGAAAGAGTCCAAATTCTCATCTTGGACCATGGTTCCATCAGATTACACACTTACTAGAGCTGTTGACAGGGAGCCAAACGGACAAGCAAAAAGTTGGCTCTTTTCCCCTTGTCTCTCTTCTCTTGGGAGAGATGCTAATGAACAGCAGTGGCCAAAAAGGCGGGTGAGAGTAAGGAAGACGCCGGGTCATGGGCCAAGTGGATAGCCAGCCCCTTCCGACTCTCGCAGCCTGGGCCATGTTTGGTGTCTGTGATGCAGTTGGATGCCTCACAACCTCATGGTTTTTCCATCAGGCTGGACCCTCAGCCGACAGAGGTCCTAACTGTGACGTCCACTCTTTTTATCACTTTGCAGAGAGCCAGCCTCTGGGGGCTGCTTGATCAGGACAATGTGATAACATGATATGCAGGGATTCTTGAGACAAAGAGTAACTGCTCTTCAGAGAGTGGGTGCTGCTAAAAACTGGTTGCCCGTTAATTGCTGAGAAGTAGAATATGCCAAGGTATCTTAATTCAAATCTTACCTCACCGTCCTAGGGACCTTTTGTTGCTATAAGTAAGGATGGTCCTTGGATCCAAGAAGAAAATTAAAGGCTGCTCCTGAGATGAGCACAGTCATTTGGATGAAAGAAAACACATGGTTGCATTTAGAAATCAGATCTCGACAAGACGAGACACTACCTCCTGCCCAAAGACGATGGGGCCACAGGAGGCAACACTGGAATTTATGTGAGGGTACTTTTTGCCCTTATTACAGTGGGGGAGCCTGATACACATTTCAGGTGCTAATTAGTTCTTGCATCTATTGCCATCTGCGCACATCATGCGTGCCCATTTTCCTGATGGGAAGACTGATGAGGAGGAGATGGGTTGAAAAAATGTGCTGGGAGAAAGACATGATGCCTTGTCTGCTTAGCTGTGTTTGCCCAGGCAGAACTGTGCCTTGTTCCTTTTGCCTGAGGGCATTGTTTCCTGCTGAGTTCATAGGCTCTGCCCTGCAGGGTTTAGGTCCATAATCCATCCCTGATTTTAGAATAAAAATGGCAAAATATACTCCGTTGGAAAAAAGGGCATGCTTTTAAAAGTTTTTTAAAGTTTATTTTTAATTGAAGGATAATTACAATGTTGTGTTGATTTCTGCCACATATCAACATGAATCAGCCATAGATATACATATGTCCCCTCCCTCCTGAACCTCCTTCCCACCTCCCTTCACATCCCACCCCTCTCAGTTGTCACAGAGCACTGATTTTGAGCTCCATGCATCATGCAGCAAATTCCCAGTGGCTATCTACTTTATATATGGTAAAGTGTATGTTTCCATGCTACTCTTATCAATTCATCCCACCCTCTCCTTCCTTCACTGTGTCCACAAGTCTGTTCTCTATGTCTGCCTCTCCATTTCCAAGGAAGGACATGCTTTCTGGAGTCAGCCTTCTCAGGTTTAAACTCAGGCTAAGGCACTTACCATCTGTGTAACCTTGACAAATTTCTGTTTCTTTTTTTGAAAAAATACTTATTTATTTGCCTGTGCCAGGTCTTAGCCACCCCATGTAGGATCTAATTCCCTGATCAGGAATCAAACCTGGGTCCCCTACATTGGGAGTGTACAGTCTTAATCATCAGACCACCAGGGAAGTCCCCCCCTTGGCTAGTTTCTTGGGTAAGAAATTGTGCCTCAGTTTCCTCAGCTGTAACGTGGCCTTGATAATAATTCTTTTCTTGTCAGGTCATCATTAGAATTAACTGGTTATTTGTAAAGCTTTAGAATAATACCTGGCCCACAGAAAGTTAAGCATTAGATTGAGCTGTGTGAAATTACCAATACGTGACTGCTTTTGACCTACGAAAAGCAGCAATTTCATATGACTCATTCTGATTTAGTTACAAAAGAGTTTTAATATAAATATTTATAAAATAATATTTATAGTATTTCATGTTTCTATTGTTATTGCTCTAGTTATTGTCACTTAGTTTATAACTTGAATATTATGTTTATAATACTGGTTTGTAATATGTCTATTTTTCATTTACTCTTTCAAATATATTTTGAGAAAATGTGCAAATTCTTTTTTTTTTTTTAAAGTTAGATGTCACAGGATGGTGTGGGTATCATGTGCCTGAACTGGTAACCAAAGTCTCCAGCTGAGAAACAAGGAGCCTGCCTTCTGGGGTTGGGGAACTGTGGCCCAGGGATGCTGGGGAAACCACCTCTGTGAAAAGTGTGGGCATCACCATGGCAGCCCCAGCCTCTCGACACTGGCTGGAGTAGGAGACCTGGAGGAGGACAGACTTAGCCTGTCGGGGAGAGGAAAGGGCTGTTTCTTTCTTGAAGCCAAGGCACGCATGCCTCAGAGAGAACCCTTGTCAGATTGATAGGATGTGAGTTTGATGTGGTCCTGGCTCCCCAGGAACCAGTGAGCCCTTGACACAGCCTGATACAGCAGTACCTAGGTGTGGGAGAGGGTCTTGGAGTGAGCTTCAGGGTGGGGGCCATGGGAGAGAGGGGAAAGGAGCTACGTTCCCATTCCTTGGCCTCTGGCCTTGGAGTTTCACTCCCAGCCGGAACATAAAATCTGTTCTGCACAGGTCTGTGGGTTTATGTATTTATTTATTTTTTAAATATTTATTTGGCTGTGTCTAGACTTGGTTGCCCTGGAGAAGGAAATGGCAACCCACTGCAGTATTCTTGCCTTGAGAATCCCAGGGATGGGGGAGCCTGGTGGGCTGCCGTCTATGGGGTCGCACAGAGTCGGACACGACTGAAGTGACTTAGCAGCAGCAGCAGACTTGGTTGCAGCATGTGAGCTCTTCACTGTGGTGCAGGAGCTTCTTTCTAGTTGTGGCTCAAGAGCTTAGTTGCCCTTCAGCATGTGGAATCTTAATTCCCCGACTTGGGATTGAACCTGTGTCCCCTGCATTGGAAGGTGGATTCTTAACCATTGGACCACCAAGGAAGTCCTGGCCCATGGGTTTAATAGTGAAAGTTTGAGAGTTGGTAAGTTTGGGAGCCTGTGACCACGACTGAATGGGGCATCAGAAGTATGCAGCAGGATGCTGTGAGCTGGGGCAGGAAGACACAGTCCAACAATCTAAAGGGGTCATCAGTAGCTGTGGTAGGTGCCCGGGAGGGAGCCCTCCTTTGGTGCCGTATTGAAAGTACCACATGCTGTCATTAAGCCCATGTGTAGTGTATTACTGCTGTGTGAGAAAGAATGTCTCCCCATCTAGAGCAAGTGGGATAGTAGTTATCCTTCACTTATTCCTCCAGGCCCCAACACTGGTCCCATTTTGGAAAGATGGAGGGGAAAGGCTGATGAGAGAGACCACAGAACTCAGCAGACAAAGCCCCAGATCTAGCCTTACCTGGAGAAAATGAAGACGTCTCTGAGTGGGGTATAATAATAGCAGAACTTACATAGTGTTTACTTTGTGTGCCTGGCACTCCTCTTTCATTTGTGCTTTCATTTCATCTAACCCTGGCAGCAATCCTATGAGGTAGGTACAATCATTATTCCCATTTTACAGATGAGGAAAATGGGGGCACAGAGAGGTGTAGTAACTTGCCAGAGTTCTCAGTTAGTGAGTGTAGAGTTGGGATTCCAACCAACACAGCTGGATCCAGAATCTATAGTCTTTCATGGCACTCAACAAAATATTTTTTTAAGTGTGTTTGTTGGGATGGTTCACGTTTATCTTTTTTAACATCTTTATTAAATTTGTTACAGTATTGCTTCTGTTTTATGTTTTGGTTTTTTGGCCCTAAGGCACGTAGTATCTTAGCTCCCTGACCAGGAATAGAACCCACACCCTTGCACTGGAAAGTGAAGTCTTAACCACTGGACCATTAGGGAAGTCTGCAAAACTAAATCTTAAGAATTGAAATAAGACTATTTTCAAAGCAACAATAGCAAATAAATGGATGAACAAAATGTAGCCAAGAAGTTATAAACCAGAATGAAATATCATCAAGGGTGCTACTATCCAATAGGAAAAGAGGGTCTGACAGAGCATGACTAACACATTTTCAATAAATAAAACAATCTTATTAATCTGCCCCAATGCATTGAGATTCCTTGACAAAGTACTTTCCCAAAGACTTCTCAGTTCCTTCCCAAGAAAGTCTGTGAGGCAGTCACTATTATTATTCTAATTATACAGATAAGGAAACCAGAGTTTCAGAGGCCTTAAATGAAGTGCCCAAGGTTACCCAGTGAAAAGGAGGGTCTTTGAAAGTATTTCTTACTGGTTTTTGGAGAAGGAAATGGCAATCAACTCCAGTACTGTTGCCTGGAAAATCCCATGGACAGAGGAGCGTGGTAGCCTACAGTCCATGGGGTTGCAAGGAGTCAGACAGGACTGAGGGATTTCACTTTCACTTTCACTTCACTGGCTTTAGAACCTGTTCTTGGAATGCCTTTGGTTCTGTGGAGCTGGCCACATGAAGCTGACATTCAACATGATGCTTATATGGATTTTTACCATGCTTGTGGTCTAGTTATATGGACAAGACATGGTGTAGAACTGGGTTATGAGGGAGAAAGGTGGGGCGACCCATGAGACAGAGGTACACATTTGACTTTCTTAGTGCGTAGAGGAAAGGGGCTCAAAGTCACACTGTGTGTGCACGTGTGCTAAGTTGCTTCAGTTGTGTGCGACTCTTTGCAGCCCTATGGACTGTAGCCCACTGTCCCTCTGTCCCTTGGGATTCTCTAGGCAGGAACACTGGAGTGGGTTGCCATTTCCTCCTCCAAGGAATCTTCCCGACCCTGGAATCAAAGCTGAGTCTCTTGCATCTCTTGGATTGGCAGGCAGATTCTTTACCCCTAAGCCATCTGGGAAGCTGAACTCACCATGTTGTTGTTGTTTAATCGCTAAGTCCTATCCAAATCTTAGTGTCCCCATGGACTGCAGCATGCCAGGCTTCCCTGTCCTTCGCTATCCCCTGGAGCTTGCTCAAACTCATTTCCATTGAGACAGTGATGCCATCCAACCATCTCATCCTCTGTTGCCCCCTTCTCCCCCTGCCTTCAATTTCCCCCAGAATCAGGGTCTTTTCCAATGAGTCAGCTCTTCATATCAGGTGGCCAAAGTATTGGAGCTTCAGCTTCAGCATCAGTCCTTCCAATGAATATTCAGGACTGCTTTCCTTTAGGATTGACTGGTTTGATCTTGCAGTCCAAGGGGCTCTCAACAGTCTTCTCCAGCACCACAATTTGAAAGCATCAGTTCTTTGGCACTCAGCCTTCTTTACGATCCAACTTTCACATCCATACATGACTACTGGGAAAAAGCATAGTTTTGACTATAAGGACCTTTGTTGGCAAAGTGATGGCATGATCTAGGTTTTTTGAATGCTGAGTTTTAAGCCAGTTTTTTTCACTCTCCTCTTTCACCCTCCTCAAGAGGCTCTTCAGTTCTTCTTTGCTTTCTGCCATTAGACGAGTATCATCTGCATATCTGAGGTTGATGTTTCTCCCAACACTGCTCACCTATTTCATCTGTTGATCGCTTTCCTGGGAACAAGGCCCCTCCTCTGGAAAACGCAAACCTGAGAAGGGAGCTAGTCCAGCCGTTTGCACTCAAAAGGCAAGTTTTTAAAACATTCTAGTGATGGTGACTGATCTAAAGGGCTTTGCTGTCCCAGCAAGGTAAACATTTAGACTAACAGCAAAGTAATAGATTGTAATTCATAATGTCACACGGTGGTTAATAAAAACTTGGGAACATAATCCATGATGAGTGCTCTTAAAATGGTTATAAATCTAAACATTGTGTTTCCTTCCTTGTGTTCTAATTGCAGAGGTGTTCAAAATTAGTCATATAGCACCATGAAGATTTAATGCCATTTAGGGTCACCAGAAATACGTATGAAAAATTAAAAGGCTATACTGACAGTTTAATTGATGGTTGAGGGAGTTCAGGGTTCTACCTTCTCTTCTCAAATATTTTTATATATTTCACCTTAAAGGTGAGGTCTAAGTAAGAGAGTCTCTTGAGCATCTCAGGCTTCTAAGTTGTATTTTCTATCTTCTGGAGATTTTCCATCTTCCCTAACATTTAACTGCGGAAATTCCAGGTTTACCAGATATTCTGTGCTTGCGAGAGTGTATATTGAGTATTTTATCAAGCCAGGATTAATGAAATAATGAAAATTTATTTGTATGGAATCCCATCTTAAAAATAGGAAAGAAAGCTGGTGGAATCTACAATTTTAAAATTGCTATTACAAAGTGTTTTGAAATTTAATATTATTATTTTATAGCTTTAGATTGAGAGATTCTCTTCTTGAGAAGTTTTATGCCAGTGAGAACTGTAATGATCTGTCATTTTCATTCCTGCTATTGGTTATTTATGCCTTTTTTCTTCTTAATTAATATTGCCAAGGGTTTGGCTACTGGAGTGGGTAGCCATTCCCTTCTCCAGGGGATCTTCCTGACCCGGCATTGAGCCTGGGTCTCCTGCATTGCAGGCAGATTCTTTACTGTCTGAGCTAACAGGGAACCCCCTTCTGTCAGTCTATATAGACCCAACTTTTGTTCTGTAGATCCTCTCAATTGTCCTTTCACTTTTTATTTCATTGGTTTTTGCTCTTACCTTTATTATTTCCTTTATTTTCCCCTATTTGGGTTTTCTCAGTTTCCTAAGATAAACACTCAGATAACTGATCTTCTGTTTTTCTAACATATGCATTTAAAGACATAAATTTCCTTCTAAGCCTAGCATTAGCTGTACTCTCCACATTGTCATACCATATATTCATTATATTTATTAAAAGTTATTTTTGTTATTGATGTATAGGTAATTGTACTGCAATCTTGGAACATATGCCGTATATTTTCAAGATTTTGAAATTTGTTAAGACATAATTTTTGACCCTGCATCATATGGTCAATTTTGGTAAATGATCTCATGTACACTTAAAAAGAATAGTGTGTTTACTAGGTAAAGTGTATGTGTGCATGTAATTATATCAACTTTATTCCAATCTTTCCATGTCATTGCTTATCTTCTGTTCACTATTCTATCAGTTACTACTGAGAGAAGCATGTTAATACTGTGTGTGTGTGTGTATTAGTAGCTCAGTCATGTCTGACTCTTTGTGACCCCATGGACTGCAACCCACCAGGCTCCTCTGTCCATAGAATTCTCTGGAGTGGGTTGCCATTTCCTTCTCCAGGGGATCTTCTCGACCCAGGGATCAAAACTGCACCTCCTGCGTCTCCTGCATTGCAGGCAGGTTCTTTACCTTCTGAGCCACCAGAGAAGCCTGCTAATTCCCTTACCATGAGGTAAAGCCGGGCTTTAGTCTTCTTGAGCACCTCTCTCTCTCTGGTTCTCCCTTAATTCCTAGAGCCACAGTCCTTCAGGGCATCCAGAGGAAAGCCTGGCGTGTTTACCTCCTCTTTCATGGTCCTCAAAAGTTCGTTTGGCCCCCTCTCTTTGAGACCACTGAAAGCTCTGTTCAGCTTCTCGATTGCCCCTTGGCAGCTTTCCACTGGGATCCCAGTCTCTCCACCGCTGCCTTGTGATTGACAAATGCCTCCAGGGGAAAGTGGTGCCTCCTGCTGCTCGCCTCTCTGTGCGTCCCTCCTCTCCAGGATCTTGCCCCTCAGGATGGCTGCCTGCGTAGCTCTTGGATAACTTCAAATATGTTTTACTCTCGTTAGTATTTATCCAGTTTCTCTAGTTGCTTTTTGACAGGAAGTTCAGTTGGCAACAAGTTAGGCTGCCATTGCTGGAAGTAGAAATCCTTTTTCAGAGAATTTTTAGCTCTTAAAAAACATACACGGATATAAAATTAAAAAAAAAAAATTAAGAGGAAACTGACCCCAAGTGGAAAGAAGTACCTTCTTTATGTCATTCAGTTACAAGCTTAAACCACAGTCATGGTTAGTTGATAATGTGCTCGGTGAGATGGTTCACTTTGTGTCCTTCCTCCCCAATTTTATTTATTATACCCCAAAAGTAATAAAGAAAAGCAGTTCATTATCCACAATCTCATTCTTCTGTCACACTGCTTTAAAAAATCCTATTTTGGGGGATGTACCCTAATGATATATCCTTTGTGAATAAATTCTACCTATGGGGTCATAACATATGTGTATATATGTTTTTTCACTCAACATTACTTCAAAAAGATATTCTGTCAGTCTGTACAGTTCTGATTTTATGTGCTCACTCTGAATTGCCTTGCTTCAACCTACTTGTTTTAAAACTTTTATTTCCTATGCAAATTGCCTGTGAATCCACTTATTTGGCAGAGGTTTTTATTTTTAAAATTAAGAGTATCATAAGTACTTTGAAATGGTTTTCTTTCTAAATCCATGATATCTTATTTTCTAAGCTTTTATAATTATTTTTTCACACAGTCAAATGTATCACATATTTCTCATGTAATCTCTTTGATTACAGAGAAATCAAACCAGAGCTGGGCTCTTGCATTTGCTGAAGATACATACATACATACATACATACATATATATATATATATATATATATATATATATATAAACATTTTAAAAAATATTTATTTACTTGACTGTGCTGGGGTCTTAGTTGCACCATGCAGGATCTTTTTATAAAATTTTATTTATTCTTAATTGGAGGATAATACTTTACAATATTGTGTTTGTTTCTGCCATACATCAACATGAATCAGCCACAGGCATATATATATATTGGCTCTTTTCAGCAGGTGGCCAGAGTATTGGAACTTCACCTTCAGCATCAGTCCTTCCAATGAATGGGTTTATTGGAATAAAAATAATTTGCTTGCTTCTTTCCTATTGGTACTGTGCTACATAAACCTCCCTTCCTGTGTCCATGGCAGACATCACTAGTTGATCATGAGGACTTTCCAGTTGAGCCCCAACATGGCCTCAGGGGCTTCACAACCTGACTCCCAGACATCACAATCAATGAATTGCATTTGTTTGTGAGATGAAACCTATATAGCACCCAGCATCATCTCTGTATTACATTCTTCCTCTTTTCTGACATTGGAAATCTTATGCCTTGACCACAGATCTCCAGTTTTGTGGTGTTTATATGTTTTTTTTTTTCCCCAGTTGTTGACCACATTTACAGGCTTATATCCATCCTCACCGTTTAACAATGGAAGACTCTCCTAACATCCACCTAACTGAAACATCAATGGCAAAATAGCCATGTTGAGTATTTCTATATCAGCTATGAGTTGCATAGCAGTCTTTCCCAAAACTGAGGAGATTAATTCTAGAAGAGAACTCGAAAACCCAACCCATTTCCCCAAATATTCTGTGGAATTCCCTGAAAGATTTTGAGATATAAATGACGATCAAGACATGGCCCCAAAATGGCCCCAACATCTGGCACAGAAGACTTTTCATTATAAAGTTTCCATTTAAACTCATATCAGACTATTTACATCACAAAAGTTGTTCATATTTGTTTATTGTAAAAACAGCCGCAAAATATAAAGTAAAATGCAAAAGTCCCCTTACTTCTTTCCAATTGCCTAAGGGTAATTACTGTTGAAAGGTCTTTTAAGACAGTCTTCTATGTGTGTATAAATACATATGTGTCTCCCTCTATGTGTAGTGAGAATTTTCTTTTTAACAAGCATGATGTTATACCAGACGTATTATTCTGAAATTTGCTTTATTTCTTCCATACGATTGATGCATGTATTTGTGTATAGATTCATATCCTTCCAGGCCAATACTTTACAACTCTACTCCATTCTTTTCATAGCTGAATAATTTTTCATGTATGGATATACTCCGGTTATCAAAAGTGAAAGTGAAGTCCCTCAGTCGTGTCTGACTCTTTGCAACCCCATGGACTGGACTGTAGCCTACCAGGCTCCTTACTCCATGGAATTTTCCAGGCAAGAGTACTGGAGTGGGTTGCCATTTCCTTCTCCAGGGGATCTTCCTGACCCAGGGATCAAACCCGGGTCTCCTCCATTGCAGGCAGACACTTTACCGTCTGAGCCACTAGGGAAGCTAACTATTGTCACTTATCAAACTATTCTCTAATTATTGGATTTCTACTCTATTACAAATAGTGTTGTAAGGACTGGCTTTATGAACTGTATGTAAATACTTGTGTACATACAGGGTTATTTTATAGGAGAGATAGCCAGTAATGAAATTTCTGGATTGAACGATGTGTTAGAAGATTCTCTGAGAATACGCCCTTCACCTTTACTAACATTGAATATTATCAATCTTTCTCATTTTTGCCAAAAGAGTAATCTTTTAAAAAAATGTTTACATTTCTCTGGTCATTAGAAGGTTAACCATTTCCTCACATATTTATCAGCTATTTGTATTTCTTCTGTAACTTGCTTGTTTTTATGCTTTGCCCATTTCTCTAAGGTTTTCTTTTTATTGATTTGAGTGTGCTTGAATGTATTTATTTCAGTTGGATTTTGATTGTGACTGCACATTGAATCACCCAGGAAATGTGTAAATAATAGGTCCCAGCTTAAGAAATATTCTTTTAAATTTTTATTTTTTTATTGGAGTATAACTACTTTACAAAGTTGTGTTAGCTTCTGCTGTACAACAAAGTGGATCAGTTATATGTACACATATATCCCCTCCCTACTGAGCATCCCTCCAACCCCCATCCCCAATCCTACCTCTTTAGGCCATCACAGGCTATTCTGATTCTAATGGGCTGTGGTGAAGTCCAGGTTTCCAGAGTGAGTCTGATGTGCAGTCAAGGTTGAGAGTCTCTGGTCCAGGGAGTATGTGGTTTAGGTAGGATGGAGGTCAAGGTTTTAGGAACAAACAATTAAGGAGCCGAGAGGTCAGGCTATTAGGAGACTTGTGAATGTAGCTTCTGTAGTCTGCTTGGACTGTCATAACAAAATACCATAGACTTGGTGGCTTAAAGAACAGAAATTAATTTTCTCACAGTTCTGAAACCTGAGATTTGGACTTCTGGAGGCTGAAGATCTGGCAGGATTTGGCTTCTGGCGAGGGCTCTCTTTCTGGCTTGCAGACAGTCGCTTTCTTGTGGAGCCTTCACGTGGCAGCAAGAACATGAGTTCTGATATCTCTTCTTCTTATTAAGAAAATTAAATATACATTTTTGGGGGGCAGAGTCAGATGAGCAGTCAGGTTTGGGCTGGAGGTAGGTGCACATGCCCTGGAAGCACAGGAAACCCTTGAATCTGATTTTGTAATTTGTTTAAAAATGCCATAGGATGAAGGCAAGGAGGCCAAGAGCAGGAAAGTAAAAGGAAGGGGTGAGAAGGGGGACGGGGGTGGGAGGGAGGTTCAAGAGAGAGGGGATGTATGTATACATATAGCTGATTCATGTTGTTGTATGGCAGAAACCAACAACACTGTAAAGCAGCTATGCGTGTGTGCATGCTTAGTTGCTCAATCATGTCTGACCCTTTGAGACCCCCATGGGCTGTAGCCCACCAGTCTCCTCTGTCCATGAGATTCTCCAGGCAAGAATACTGGAGTGGGTAACCATTCCCTTCTCCAAGGGATCTTCCCGACCCAGGGATCAAGCTGCGGTCTCCTGCATTGCAAGTGGATTCTTTACCATCTAAGCTGCCAGGGAAGCTCCAAAGCAACTATATGCTGATTAAAAAAAAGAAAAAGTCAATGTGGGAAGTGAGATGCACAGAAAATCAGGAAGACAGTCCTAGACTGGCTCTGCTGCCGACTTTTTTCTGGTCTGGCTTTCCCATAGAAGGGGTTGGAGGTATTGCTGAGGTCTCTTCCAGCCCTACAAGCCTTTGGCCAGGAGAGCAACACCCACCCTTAATCCTGCATTTGGCATTTAACTGTCCAATGATAAGGGCAACAGTAAAATTTCCATGGTTCTTTTTTAGAATGAAATCCTGCAGTCAGGAGGAAAGAATTAGGACCATTGTGTCTGATGGTGTAGCTGCCACATCTTTCCATCTGCCTGAGGTCCGAGCAATGTAATGCCAAACATTAACCACTGTGTGTGTGTGTGTGCTTTGAATTGTAGCCCTCCAGGCTCCTCTGTCCATGTGATTTTTACGGCAAGAATACTGGAGTGGGTTGCCATTTCTTCCTCCAGGGATCTTCCTGACCCAGGAATTGAACCTGCATCTCCTGTGTCTCCTGCATTGCAGGTGGATTCTTTACTACTGATGCCGTTTAATCCTGTAAGGATGTTTAAAGTGCAGAGTAATGGCTTTTAAATATGAATGTTAAAACATTTATAGTATGCACGCATAAAGTACATTTTTAGAAAGCTTAAAGGAAAGGAGAGCTTTGTAGTACCAAAATTTATTCCTGAATTGAAGGCAGCTATGCTCACCACTGTACCACCGATGCTGCATTGCTCCTGAATTGCTTGCCTGTCTTCCTTCCTTCCACCAATATCTGAGCATCTTCCATGTGCTGGAAGGGTGACCAACCATTTCAGGCTTTCCTGGACATTCTTGGTTTTAGCACTAGAAGCCTGTATCCCACAAACCCCCTAGTCCTTAAGTAAATGGGGACAATTGGTCAGGCACTCTACAAGGCACTGAGTATTAAGTGGTAAGGAAACAATTACAATAGCTCATAGCATATCCCAGTTATTGGGCTTCCCAGGTGGCGCTAGTGGTAAAGAACTTGCCTGCCAATGCAGGAGACATGAGTGACGTGGGTTTGATCCCTGAGTCAGGAAGATTCCCTGGAGAAGAGCATGGCAACCCACTCCAGTATTCTTGCCTGGAGAATCCCATGGACAGAGGAGCCTGGAGGGGCCTGGAGGGCTACAGTCCATGGGGTCACAAAGAGTTAGACATGACTGAAGTGACTTAATACGCACATATCCCAGTTATTATTTTAGGGATAAAATGTACATGAGTGAGAGAACTCATCCTATCATATATTTTTTCATAGATAGTTCTTAAATTTTACTTCAAATGCAAGTCTCCAGATTACCAAAAGGTGGTTCTGTTGTATTTGACTGTGGTAAAACTAAAACACTGAGAATTATGAAGTACTGATTATATAGCATATTAAAAAGCAGAGACATTACTTTGCCAACAAAGATCCGTCTAGTCAAGGCTATGGTTTTTCCAGTGGTCATGTATGGATGTGAGAGTTGGAATGTGAAGAAAGCAGAGCGCCGAAAAATTGATGTTTTTGAACTGTACTGTTGGAGAAGACTCTTGAGAGTCCCTTGGACTGCAAGGAGATCCAACCAGTCCATCCTAAAGGAGATCAGTCCTGGGTGTTCATTGGAAGGACTGATGCTGAAGCTGAAACTCCAGTACTTTGGCCACCTCATGTGAAGAGTTGACTCACTGGAAAAGACCCTGATGCTGGGAGGGATTGGGGGCAGGAGGAGAAGGGGACAACAGAAGATGAGGTGGCTGGATGGCATCACCAACTCGATGGACATGAGTTTGAGTAAGCTCCGGGAGTTTGTGATGGACAGGGAGGCCTGGCATGCTGTGATTCATGGGGTCGCAAAGAGTCGGTCACGACTGAGTGACTGAACTGAACTGAACTGAACTGATTAACAAAATATGAAGTTGTCTCAGTGAACTGATGTGACTAGTTCCTTTATAAACTCAACATCTATTCAAGACTGTTAGTGACTTGCAACCAACTTTAAATCATTCTTTCATCTTTTTCACCAGCACATAGTTTAATAACAATTGGAAATGTCTGTATGAAGTATTACCTTATAAAATATCTTTACTGGAGTATGATAGATACAGTTATATCTGTGTGACTTGGTGACTTTCACACAGTGAACACACTGGGGTTAAACCATATTAAAGCACTGGTACCTTATACCATCTCATTTAATGTTCACAGCCACCCTGGAGGTAGGCAAGACAGTTCAGTTCAGTTCAGTTCAGTCTCTCAGTCATGTCCAACTCTTTGTGACCCCATGAATCACAGCATGCCAGGCCTCCCTATCCATCACCAACTCCCAGAGTTTACTCAAACTCATGCCCATCGAGTCAGTGATGCCATCCAGCCATCTCATCCTCTGTCATCCCCTTCTCCTCCTGCCCCCAATCCCTCCCAGCATCAGGGTCTTTTCCAATAAGTCAACTCTTCACATGAGGTGGCCAAAGTACTGGAGTTTCAGCTTCAGCATCAGTCCTTCCAATGAACACCCAGGACAGATCTCCTTTAGGATGGACTGGTTGGATCTCCTTGCAGTCCAAGGGACTCTCAAGAGTCTTCTCCAACACCACATTTCAAAAGCATCAATTTTTCGGCACTCAGCTTTCTTCACATTCCAACTCTCACATCCATACATGACCACTGAAAAAACCATAGCCTTGACCAGACGGACCTTTGTTGGCAAAGTAATGTCTCTGCTTTTTAATATGCTATCTAGGTTGGTCATAACTTTCCTTCCAAGGAGTAAGCATCTTTTAATTTCATGGCTGCAGTCACCATCTGCAGTGATTTTGGAGCCCAAAAAATGAAGTCTGACACTGTTTCCACTGTCTTCCCATCTGTTTCCCATGAGGTGATGGGACCAGATGCCATGATCTTAGTTTTCTGAATGTTAAGCTTTAAGCCAACTTTTTCACTCTCCTCTTTGACTTTCTTCAAGAGGCTTTTTAGTTCCTCTTCACTCTCTGCCATAAGGTTGGTGTCATCTGCATATCTGAGGTTATTGATATTTCTCCCGGCAATCTTGATTCCAGCTTGTGCTTCTTCCAGCCCAGCGTTTCTCATGTTGTACTCTGCATATAAGGCAAGACAGATTTTATTAATTTATGTGAACTCTACAGGGTGAGCATTTTTTAAAAAATATTTTATTTATTTGGTTGCATTGAGGGCTTAGTTGTGGCACATGGGATCTTTCATTGCAGCCCTTGGGTTTCTCTAGTTGTGTCCCGGGGGCTTAACTCCAAGGCATGTGGGATCTTAGTTCACAGACCAGGGTTCCGACCTGTGTCCCCTACATTGGAAGGCAGATTCTTAACCAGTGGACCACCAGGGAAGTCCCACGACCGGTATTTTTATTTCCAGTTCACAGCTGAGCAAATTGAAGGTGAGGCAGATTAAATAGCTCTTGCAGCATCCCTCAGCTAGTAAGAGGCACAGTCTGGATTTGAACCCTGATCTTCTGGCTCTCAGTGCCAACCTCCTGGTCCCTTTAATCTCTGGCAGAGTAACATAAAAACTGTAGGAAGAATGAGGGAGGAGGGGGGAGGAGGTGATCTCACTAAATCACATTTCTGGGTGGTGGGACGCCAAGGAGGATCACTCTGTTTATTTGCTCTCAGTAAAGAAAAAATTTTGAATGTTCAGCACAACTGGACTTAACATTAAGACCTCTTTCATTAAATTGCACCATTTCCTATAAACAGTAATTTGTCCTCAAACGTTCCCAGGGTGGAATAGACACAGAACAGACACATACTGAGTCCCTCTTCAATGTGAAGACTCTCAGGGACAGTTTACAATGAACAATTCCTGTTAAGAATGCACAGACTTTCCTTGGAGGACTTTGAAATTTGTAGGAAGATCATAAACAAACAGCTGCCTTTTAAGAACAGTGAGAGGCCAGAAAAGAGTAAGAAATTCCCTCCAGGGAACACCACTGGGGCAGCCCTTGGGAGGTGGGCTAGGGTGTGAGCAGGGCCTGAGAATCATTCAGTCTGAAAAGGTGGGGGAATAGTGGTTCAGGTGACTTGAGGAGAAGAAAGCAAAGGACATTTGTTATGGAACTATGACTGTCAGTAGAGCTGGACTGAAGGAAGACCATGCTTGGGTTCTCCAGCACATCTGACTGCTCTGTCTAGCTCTCAGACTAGAGCTGTCCCTACACACCCCTTTGTTTAGGCAATCTGCCTTCTCCCAAGAAGCTACTGGAGGGAATTATATACCTGGCAGTTTGAGAACAAAGGTAAACAAAGGGCAGACACAGCCTGAGGCCATGGAGTGAGCTGGTAATAACATCACAGATTTCTAAAGGGAAGGGTAGTCTGGTTGCAGCTGCGAACGCCTACAGGGAGGAGGTAGGCACTTGCTTGGGTTCCAACATTCTCCCTTTAACATGCTTTTCCTGATCATAGCAGCAGATCTGGTGCGCTAGTGAGTCCTTCCACGTAACCTGATCTGATTTGATTCTCAATGAACCCAAACCTACAAGGGGGTGCCTCCCAGGGACCCAAGATCACCTCAAAACAGCCAATGTCATGGACAAACATACTTCCTGTCCAGGGTTACTAGGTCCTAAAACCGTTGCTGATTCTGGCTCTCTTTAGATTCTGGACTCAATTTGAGGGCATTATTACAGATATGAATTTAAAGAACCATGCATGCGTGGAAGGTGACTATGTATGTATCTACTAGGCAGTGTGCTTTTTAAAAATAGATTGTTTATTTATTTTTGGCTATACTGAGTCTTTGTTGCTGAAGGGGCTTTTCTCTAGCTGTGTTGAGGGGAGGCTCCCCTTCACTGGAGTGTGAGGTCTTCTCATTGCAGTGGCTGCTCTTGGTGCAGAGCAGGGGCTCAAGACACAGGCTTCAGTAGTTGCAGCACGTGGGCTCAGCAGTTGCGACTCCCGGGCTCTAGAGCACAGGCTCAATAGTTGTGGTGCGTGGTCTTAGTTACTGCACAGCATGTGGGATCTTCCTGGCCCAGGGATCGAACCCATGTCCCCTGCATTGGCAGGTAGATTCTTTACTACTGAGCCACGAGGGGAGCCCTGCATTTCGTTTTATTTTTTATTTTTTTCATTTATTTTTATTAGTTGGAGGCTAATTACTTCACAACATTGCAGTGGGTTTTGTCATACATTGACATGAATCAGCCATGGAGTTACCTGTATTCCCCATCCCGATCCCCCCTCCCACCTCCCTCTCCACCCGATTCCTCTGGGTCTTCCCAGTGCACCAGGCCCGAGCACTTGTCTCATGCATCTCACCTGGGCTGGTGATCCGTTTCACTTTAGATAATATACATACTGTTCTCTCGAAACTTCCCACCCTCGCCTTCTCCCACAGAGTCCAAAAGTCTGTTCTGTACATCTGTGTCTCTTTTTCTGTTTTGCATATAGGGTTATCATTACCATCTAACAGAAACTAATATAGAACTCAGAGTTCAGTAAAGTGGTCTGTGATTAAAAACTTAAGAAGTCTACATTTGAACAGAATCAGAAACCAGATGCCGAGAACTTGTGTCTATTCTCCTAATAGAAATAAGCTTCCTGGGAGCATGGTGGTGTCTATCTGGTTCCCTGCTGGATCTCCAATGCCTCCAACATTTCTGCTTAGTTACTGCTTGAATTACTGAATAAGTCTGGGTGGTAGAAATGACCACATGGTCTCTTGTCCCCTCCTGATTCCTGAGGCTGGCCAGAAGTGTTCAGTTATAATAGATTGCAACACATCCCATTATCCTCTCTGCTCCTGTTTTAACTCAGTGGTCCGTGGGCTTTTCCATGAGAAAACTGGAGTTTTAGCAACATAAAAAAGCATGTGCACACACAGATCCTCACTCACTCTCAGAAATGTTGCAGGGACTGGTAACACTCAAGTCACTCTGTTTATAGGTTTACATCAGATTCTAGTGCTCAGCGGGGAAAACCTGGTGGGGATTCCTGTTCACACTGGCTGCAGGGAGAGTGCCTGACTCCCACGGTGACCAAAGCTGACCGAATACCCAATAGCCAACAGTTCTGTGCCCAACTCCTGGGCATACAGGCTCTAATTCATGCCTCATGCCAACCAATTGCTCAAACTGATCTTGCCAGGCCCAAGAATTTCTCTGCTCCCTATTTAAAAATAGTCCCCCAAATACACTTCTCATTAGATTTATTTTTCTTTCACGTCATCCTGCAATTTGAGCTAGCACACACAGCACGGAATAATTAAATGTGAAGTCAGACCGTGCCTGAAAAGTTAGCCCCGTTGCTCTGACTCATCACCCCCTCAATTCAGCTAACAGACCTTCCTCAGATGCAGGGTCCACGGGGAGGGCTGAGGCAGGAAGACAGGACTGGAGAGGCGGGGTCAACTTGGAGTTTCCCAATCAAACCTCTTCCCTCCCCCACCGCCCTCTCCTCTTGTTGGGACTCTCTTAAAGTAGTCACGTCTTCTATGAAAGGCAAGGCCTGTCTGGACACGAAGCTGCCACAGAAGGTCCTCCAGGCAAGGCTTCCCATAGACGGTTTGGCCAAATTCATAAATTAAGTTGAAAATTTGATCCTGTTTGCTGCCAAGCGGGGCTAATTAATTTCTGTAGAGACTGATGAACAGGAAGCACACTATTCACATTATTTCATCAACAATTAATTCACTAAGCTCAGATTCATTAGCTTCCTGGCATCCACCATCCCAAACAGTGTTGGAAGGTGTTTGTGGAGGGAACCCGGCTATTTTAAGCCTCCTGGAGAACACCTGAGGCTTAGCTGCCTCCTGGCAGGTGACTTCACCCTCCCCTGGAGACGACTCATTAGGGATTGTTTTGCAGCCCCGGGAGGCAGGCCTGGGTGGTGCTCCGTTCCTTCCTGGGATGTTCTGGAACTTTGTGGCCTCCCTGGCAGGGAAAAGCCATGCTCTGGGCTTCATATTAATCGCTGCTGCACTAATGAGCTTCACAGATGCCCTAGGGTGCTCCCAGGGACCGGAAGCTGGAAGGGAAGGAGCTCTAACTCAGGCGGGTTCAGGGCTTCAGGCTAGTCTCTTTAACTCCATTTGTCCTTCTCAGATTCTCTCCAGACCAGAAGCACTGTGTTCTAGAGCCAAAGGTCCCCAAGTCAGAGCCATTCCTCAATCAGCAGGCACTGGAGGCAATTATGGGTGCAGTTGGGGAAGGCTTCCTGGAGGAAAGAAAGAAAGTGAAAGTCGCTAAGTTGTGTCCGACTCTTGGCGACCCCCTGGACTATACAGTCCATGGAATTCTCCAGGCCAGAATATTGGAGTGGGTTGCCTTTTCCTTCTCCAGGGGATCTTCCCAACCCAGGTCTCCTGCATTGCAGGCAAATTCTTTACCAGCTGAGCCATAAGGGAAGCCCAAGAACGCTGGAGTGGATAGCCTATCCCTTCTCCAGTGGATCTTCCCAAGCCAGGGATCAAACCCAGGTCTCCCGTATCGCAGGCAGATTCTTTACCAGCTGATCCACACAAGGGAAGCCCAAAATACTTCACAAGAATGTAAGTTCCACTTGGACAGGTCTGTTTTGTTCCCAGATATACTCAGCTTTATACCCAACTTCTAGCACAGGTCCTGACACATAGTAGCTGCTTAACAATTGTGAGAGACAGAAAGAAAGGGAGGCAAGGAGAGAGGAAAGGAAGAAGAACAGAAGAAGGAAAGGTAATGATCTAAGCTGAAAATTGAGATGACTATGAGCTACTCACAGATAGGAGAAATGGGTGAGATGGCAGTCAAAGCCACGCTGTACAGTTGTACAGGCTGTGCACTGCACATTTCTGGGCACAGTTCAGATCTGTGTACTCAGATCTAGAATTATGTAGTATGCAGCCTGCATTGCTACAGACAGCAGTCCTAGCAACAGAGGGATAAAGAGAGTGTTTTGGGTCAACGGGGCAACATATGCAAAGACCTGGAAGTAAACAGGGAAGAGGAGGCGTGTTGAGTAACTAAAGAAAGTCAGATTAGCTAGAAATCTCCTTCAGGGCGGACACATATTTTCTATTTCTCAGTGTCCTCCGTAGGGTACCTCACACACAGTGGCAGGTGAGGAATGGTCCCTGAATTTAAGTCAACTTCATCTTTCCTGTCAGTATAGGTAGAGGGCACCCAGGACCCCATGCTGAAGTCAAGCCCTGTGGCCATGCCGCATGCCATAAGCAAGCTGCTCACTCTCTCAGGTTCCCCGGAGGTGAGAAGGGTTTGATATCACTTCCAGGCATTGTGCTATGGCCCTAGCAGGAGACAGAGGCCTTCCAGTAGTTCCAGCTGTCCCCATTTCCTCTTAGAACTGGGAAACTTTTAGGTAATTGCTTGAGTTTATTTTCATTGTACTATCTCAGAGTGTCAGAGCCATCAAGAACTGTAGAAATTGTTTTGTCCATTCCCCACTTTACTCTTGAGGAGACTGTGACTAGGAGAGTGAAGTAAAACCACGCAGGGCCACCCAGTTACTTGGCAAAGGGGCCAGAACTTCACCCTTGTCCTCTGGAAGTGCCTGCATTTCAAAAGCCAGCATTCCTCCTCCTCCAGTGCCTGCCTGACAGCAGGTGAGCTGTGCTCAGTGGTTCCAGCCAGCTTTGAGTCTAAGCCAAAGTGATGAGCCCTAAGTGATGCTGTATGGCTCCATTCTTGCCGTGGGGCTCCCTAGAACCTTGTCCCACAAGCCTCTGAACCTCAGAGAGTATATGGAATGTAGATTGGCCAGATGGGCATCATGGGAAAAAATAAAAGTTGAAAATGTTTGGGGAGGACCACTTCCAACACCCCCAACCCTCCCAAGGAAGCTACAAGTTGTCTGCACGGGACAGGAACTTTCCCTGCAATCCTGGTTAGGTGACAGTGGGCATCCTCATTCAGGCCGAGTAGAAATCATAAGAAGCCCTGCAAGGACGTACTCCCACAAGTCAGCCACGGATGCGCACACGGGGAGATGGTCAGGTCAGTTCACCTGACCAGGCTCCACCCTTGTGACAGGAATGGCTGAGGAGAATCCTGACCAGGAGATTCTGACTCTCATTTTGGGCAGTGGTCATATACATGATGGGGTTTCTCAGATGGCTCAGCGGTAAAGAATCCACCTGCCAATGCAGGAGAGATGGGTTCGATCCCCTGTCCCAGAAGATCCCCTGGAGAAATAAATGGTAACCCACTCCAGTATTCTTGCCTAGGAAATCTCATGGACAGAGGAGCCTGGTGGGCTATGGTCCATAGGGTTGCAAGAGTTGGACGCTACTTAGAGACTGAACAAAAACAACCCAGCATACATATGACATCCTCTCTGTTCATGAATTTCCTTTCCAGTCTCTCATAGTACACTTGTGGCTAATCAGGCATGGGCCCACAGGCAAGCGAGTCAGAGCACTTAAAGTCACCCTCTTCAGAAGCCTGACTTGCTGGGACTCTGTGTCCTTGGGAGAAAGCACTCCCATGTCATCCTCTGGGGTTCTTTTCCCTGGGACAGTTCTGTGCATCACTACTTCCCCATTTCCCCTGGGTGTGCTTAGAAGCAGGACTTTACTGAGGCTCTAGTACTGGAACATTTTGCAAAAAAAAAAAAAAAGTTCACTATTGCCCTCTCACCACTACAAACAGGAAAAGAGATTGTGTTTCAAAGTTGAAATTCTTCACTTAAGGAAGGTTGAGTAGGGTTTCCCCGGTGGCCCAGTGGTTGGGAGTCCGCCTGCCAACGCAGGGGCCATGGGTTTGATCCCTGGTCTGGGAAGATCCCACATGCCGAAGCATGACTAAGCCTGTCTGCCACAACTACTGAAGCCCACATGCTCTAGAACTTTTGCTTCACAAGAGAAGTCACTGCAATGAGAAACCTGTGCACCGCAATTAGATAGTAGCACCGCCCCCCCCCCCCAACATTGCCACAGCTAGAGAATGCCTGTGTGCGGAAACAGACCCAGCACAGTGAAAAACAAATGAATGAATTTTAAAAATGGTTAAACAAGCAAAAAATGGGACACTTAGCTTTTAGGGTAATAAGGCCCTTCTTTACAACTTGTAAAAATGAGTGAAGTCTGCATTCATGCTAGAAGCTGTGCCAGGGTGCCAAGCAAATGCCAACAAACTTCAAGAAATTTCTATCTGACTGTGAATAAATGGTACAAGATGAAAGAAAACTATCACTCAGATGCCCGAGAAAGTAGCGAAACCTCGTGGGAAGGGTAGAAGAGATCCTGGACACCATGAACATCTTCTAGTTGGAAGGGGTGAAAGTTGGAGGGAAGGAGAGACCCAGGACTGGGGCTTGAGGTTTAGAAGCGGCACTAAGCCAGAGGCTTGGAAGAATGGGAGGAGGTGGGGGGAGGGTACGTTTGAAACAGCAGATGTCCAGCCGACAGTCCCTGGAGGCTCATCAGGCAAATGTGAAGGCTGCTGTGCTGGAAGGTCCGGTGCAAAGGCGGCGTCATTCAGCCCTGGCCCCTGGTGGCCCAGAGGTCTTCTGGGAGCGGGGCCCAGGGTTGCAGTCCAAGGAGAGGGTTGGCAGGAAAGGAAAGTTGTTTATATACCAATCCAGGGCCCTGCGTGGAGAATCCAGATGCCAGGATCTCTGCTCTTTCTTCATATACTTGGGTCCCTGGGCCACTGAATGGTTCCCAGTTACAAGATCAAAGAGAAAACCAAATCAAATAGCAGCTTTAAAACCAAGCCAGGCAGGAGGAGGATCGAGAAACTTTGAACGTCCAGTTTTGATTTTTGTCTTATGGGCGATGAGGAAACAGATCTGAAGAAAAGTCTGGTTGTACAAGGATGAAATACCCAAAGAGGAGGAGATGCCATAAAATAAGGATAATGATATAATAATAGTAGCAGCAGCTAACATTTATTGACCAGTCACTAAATGCCAGATGCAAACTTCTAAATACTTTAATCCTTACCAAAAAATCAGGCTTATTATTATTATATACATACATAATAATATATATCATTATTATATTTTAATAGATATGAAAACGGAGACTCCGAGAGGTTCAGGAACTTACACAAGGTATAAGAGCAAGATCACACTTCTGAGAAATATTTACTGCAAAAAATACATTTTATGCAGTATCCGCTTTATGCTCTCTATAAAATTCAGGAATGCTTTCAAGATACAAAACCTGAATTAAGATGAAAGAAAAAAATAGGAAGGAAGCCGGATGACATAATGATAAAATGATGTGAATCTGACATGTTATGGTGGAATTTGAAGCCTTAGAAGCCATAAAAAGCAGAATTTATACTGGAGAAAATGAACGTGGAATTCGTTTCTTCATCTGTTGAGGGCATGGAGGGGAGGAGGGGTGACAGGGAATGGTGTTTAGGTTGAGAATCATGAGATGTCCAGGCCCAGGACTCGGTTCTTTCATTGGAAACATTGACGCATTTTCATCCGTCTGGAAAGATCTGGATTTGATCCCACCCAAGGAAAGAGGATCAAACCAGATGACTTCTTTGTTTGCTTTCCAGCTCTTCCATTCTGTGAGTTTTTCTTCTATCAACAAGCATAAATGGGTCCTACCAAAAGTTAGGTTTTTTGATAATGATTTGGGGTGGGGGGTGGTGAGGCTCTTAGATCTATTTACCTTTCTCCTATTAAAAAATTTCCAGTTTCTTCTATGGGGCCCACACCTCCCCCACTCTGAGCCTTTGAACTTTGGGTGGGTCTCCTTCCTCGCTTCCAGCTTTTGGGGGTGGGCACTGGTGGTCTTCTGCTCCCTTTTCACAGTGGGATTTCAAGCTGAGCTTTAGCGGCTGCCTTCTGACCCCAAGGGGAGATACTGTGTGAGAACAAAATCAACACTCTGGAAGAACAGAGCTGTGTGGAGTACTAATAATATCGGTTGGCCCCTGCATTAAGTTGTGCCTGACACTTAGCACTACGCCAGGACTATCCAGTAACATCAGCCAATAAATTCCCTTTTTGCTTAAGCCAACTTGAGTGGGGCTTTCTATCACTTGTAACCAAAAGATTTCCAACTGATTCGATTGGGCAGAATAAATCAATAATAGAGTCTAAAGGCAAGCTTACTTCTCTGAGAAACCGTGACTGCTGGATGTAGCATTAATATTAACATCTGGTTCATGAAAACATTCTATCTTAAGATACTTTTCGAGAACATTCAACAGAAGGAAAATCAATGAGCTATCCATAAAGGGCATGTACATAAACACGACTTCATTCATGTGTGTTTTTAGCATTTTAAGTACCCTGAGGGCTACCTTCATAACCAGGTTACTGACCCTCAGGATCTCAAAAACCAAACGAAATAAGAAATGGAACGAATTGAAGGTGACATGACTTGTTTTTCTACCCTGATGCCAAGTCTACCCAGTTTAAAGACAAGTCTGTTGTTTTCCAAATGGGTAGAAACGCTCGATCTCCCATAAGACATTCTATACTTGTGTTAGAGAGAAAGAGGTAAAAAGAAGACAATCTCTTTTGTCCATCTAACACCCTCCTTTGACTCTGTCACCATGTTCTGGACATATTGCCTCTTTCCATTCTCTTAAATTTGCTATGATTTTTCCTGCTTTTTTCCTTCACATATGTTTTCCTTCATAGCACCTACTGCTGTTGGTCATAAAATGCTTCTTGATATTCACTGAACGTCAGATTCTTTCTCAACGTAAGGTCTACGTGGCAGTGGCTGCATAGGTTTCAGCCTCTATGCACAGGGCAGCCAAACAAGAAAGAAGTACTGTTTGAATGAGTTAGAGACTAAATGTATGAATGACTGCTTGCTGTATTTTTGGGGTTAAAAGAAATGAAGGAGTGAGTTTTTTCATACATTACTTTTTTGTTTCTCTAAAGCTTTTTCTTTAATAAAAGGTTGATATTTTGTCAACCGATTTAGAGCTTTGATTTCATCAGAGGAGGGGAGAGCAGGTGAGGATGCTCAGAACCCAAGGTGGGGAGGAAGACGGGACTTGGTGCTGCCTAGAAACTGGTTCTGTGGGCTGATCTTTCTCGGTGTGGGAGTGGGCTGTTTAGAGGAGGGAATAAAAGCTATGTTGATTCCACTTCTGGAAGGGAATCTAAACAGCTGGTGCCAGGAGTCAACACAGGTGGTGGGTGGTTCAAATTCTGATTTAGAGTAAAAGAACATTAATACATCTATCCTGCTCAGAATTTCTCAATTTGTCATTATCTGGAGGCCTTGGAGAGCTATGAAAGGAGTGGAATGTGAAGCAAACAAACACAAGCTTTCTTTAAAAAAAAACAATATGCGAATGATGCCTCATCCAGTGGGGGAATATTATGTATCCATTAAAATAGTTTATGTGAAACATGATTATGCTATAGCATGAAGTCTAAAAACAAAAATAAGAAAACAGAAAAAGAAGCAGGACTCAGTGTTGTAGCTGCAGAATAATGACGACTGGACTGATAAATACACCCAGCCTGGCAGGGCCTGGCTTACCTCCCCAGCAGCGTCTCTTATCACCCCTCCTCCCGGAGGCCCCTGCCCTCTGCCCTCCAGCTATTCCGAACCCACATTTCACTCATGCCTTCCTCCCATCACCATCTCTGCCCTTGCCTGGACACCGCCCTTTGACTCTCCAGGTCTCAAATGTCTCTTCTTCTAGAAACCCTTTCCTAAACTCAGAGTCTGACTGAGGAAGAGTGCCGAGGTCAAGTCCCTCCAGTGTATACTTCTGGGTCATCACACTCACGGGGTCTCTCTCCACAGGCTGTGAGTTCTGTGAGCATGAATGGGCCATTCTTGTCCCATGCTTAGCACTCAGCACAGTGCCAGGCACAGGGTCTCAATAACTATTTGTTGACTATAAACCTTAAGGAAATAGGCCAAAATGTTGCCAGTGGTTGCCTCTAAAGTAAGGCAACTCATGCTGATTTGTTTTCCTTCTTTCTACTTTTTTGTATTATTATTATTATTTTTTTGAGTTTTCTATAATTAGCATGGGGCTTTCCAGATGGCGCTAGTGGTAAAGAACCCCACCTGCTAATGCAGAAGACGCAAGAAACAAGGCTTCTCTCCCTGGGTCGGGAAAATCCGCTGGAGGAGAGCATGGCAACCCACTCCAGTATTCTTGCCTGGAGAATCCCATGGGCAGAGGAGCCCGGTGGGCTACAGTCCATAAAGTTGCAAAGAGTCGGACATGACTGAAGCTACTTAGCACATGCACCCACACACATAATAGGCATGGATTACGTTTATGATAGGAAAACAATAGCAGCCTTTGTTGTTGTTGTTGTTGAGTGGCATGTGGGATCTAGTTCCCCAACCAAGGATCTAACCTGGGACCCCTGCATTGGGAGCATGGAATCTTAACCACTGGACCACCAGGGAAGTCCCAATAGCAGCCCTTTAACTGTAAAATATCTCAAGAAGGCATGAACTGCAGCAATACCAATACTGTTTTTTTGTTTGTTTGTTTTCATAGAAGAACGGTGGAACTTCATCTACATTTTTAGGTCTTTAAGGAAAAACATACAAATCCAGGAGGAGTGTCTTGTGGCCAGCAGTCTGTGCAGGGCTCACTTCTGCCATTCTACCAGTCAAGCTGCTTATCCTGGCCACCTCACCCTGCCTGGGACAGGCTTTTTCGACTCTGTTTCCAGCAACAGAACAGGCACTGTCTTAGCAAAGCCTTGCTGAATGCCTTGGTACCAGTTTTAGGAATAAAATGAACTTTGATTGATGCAAAGTACGATGTGTTTTGTGCCAGTGTTTTAGAAATTTGGGAAGGCACGCCAGGAAAGGTTTCCCTCTGCCTTAGAAATAGTAGCACAATTGGTAGGTGTGTGAATGTAAAGTTATACTCTAATCTAGAGGTAAGATTTGAAGCAATCTCAGGACTTCACTGGCAGTCTGATCTAGTGGTTAAGACTTTGTGCTTTCCATACAGGAGGCAAATGTTCGATCTCTGGTCAGGGAACTGAGATCCCACATACTGTGTAGTGCAGCCAAAAGAGAAAAAAAGCAACCCCAATCTTCCAGGCAATGAATAATTACAAAAACAAGCAAAAAAAGAAAAAGAAAAAGGAAAATGATAAAGAGGATGCTCA
Source organism: Muntiacus reevesi (assembly GCF_963930625.1). Taxonomy (NCBI): domain Eukaryota; kingdom Metazoa; phylum Chordata; class Mammalia; order Artiodactyla; family Cervidae; genus Muntiacus; species Muntiacus reevesi. Next base: position 23,008,737 of record NC_089263.1, on the reverse strand, counting down.
TTTGCATACCCTAGCAAGTTCACAAGGGCCAGGCTGTCCCATTCATGCCCTGGAAAGCCCCAAGAACATGGCAGAGCCTCCCTCGGGGTCTGTTTTTGGGGACTTTGGATACAATTCTAATGAGCACAGTCTGGGCCTGTCAAGAATCTCAGATCATCACGTCCCAGGGGTGTTTTCCACAGGGGCACACTGCCTGCTACTGCAAAGTCACCCAGGACTTGGCTGTAATAGCAGAAAATAAAGGACAAGACACCAGAACTAGAAACGGCTTTAAAGAGCATCTTGTGACATCCATCCCTCCTTTTACAGAGAAAGAAGCAACAATCAGAGAGGTTAACAAGTCTGCCCCAAGTCACACAACAATGATAGTAACCCTGTGATATAAAATCAACAAAGAGGATGCTCCCAGCCTCCTGGCTCCCAGAGCAAAGGTAGCTGTAATTTAGGGTCACCATGACCAAATGAAATCAAGGCAGGCAGGGGAGTGAGGGGAGTGAGCCTTATATTTCAGGGTGTTTCCTAACAAAAATTCTTTTTATAATTTTTAATTGGTTCTGAAGAGTGATTATCCTCAGTTATCTGAGGATAGGCTATGTCCCAGGATTGCCAGACAGGTAAAGAACTCCTTAAATAGTTACTTACTTTTTTCTCTCTATTATTGCTAAATGAATTCAGTATCCCCCCCCCTCACCCCCGCAACACACACTGAGATTTTGAAGGGATTCCACTGGGCAGACTGGGTACTTTATGAGGGCAGGGTCCAACTTGCCCGTTTTTGTACCGTGCCTGCAGCTGTGCTTTTCTGGATGATTGAATAAATGAACGAACAAATGAGTGAATATTCGAGATTCAGTAGTCAAGCTGTCCTCTTTAACTTTCGATGTAGCACACCCATGTCTTGAGGCCAATTCTTAAAATCCATACTGTAGATGCATTTGATATGACAGGAAATAATTAAAACACACCATAAGCATTGAGGGAATGCTTGTCAACGCTCATTTCTATAACCGACAATGTGGAAACTGCATTTTCCCCTGTAAACCAGGGTATGCTGACATGTGGAAATACAAAAAAACAAAAAAACAAAAAACCCTCACCTTCAAGAAAATATGTAAAACATAGTTGGGAAGAAAGAAATCACAGAAAATAGTGACTCTCCGTGTTTTTGATTCAAGATTTACACACATGTAGTTTTGTATTTGGGCTTCCCTGGTGGTTCAGACGGTAAAGAATCTGCCTGCCAGTGCAGGAGACTGGGGTTCAATCCCTGGGTGAGGAAGATTCCCAGGAAAAAGGAGTCTGGTGGGCTAGGTCCATGGGGGTCTCAAAGAGTCGGACATAACTGAGCAACTAGGTACACACACAGTTCTGTTTTTTCTTTTTAAACTTACCTTTTCTTCCCTGGATAGCTGTTAAAAACATTTTCCCACTCAGTTCTCTTATTTAGCACCTCCTAAAAATAAAAGCTATTATTTCTTTTAATGAGCAAAATTTGGGGATCCCCTCCTCCTAACTCATCTTCATCTTCTCTGAGACTACAAATTAAATCAGGATGCACCTTAGGTCTAGACTCTCACAGGTGTCATTTGAATCATAGATGTAAGCTGTTTACATCCCACATCATTTTATTTATCCTTCAACATCAGGGCTCTGTTTAATTAAAAAATTCACTTTGGTCCTCCTGCCGAGCTTGTGCCATCTCCGTGCGAGGCACAGAAGTGGTTTTGCTAGAAATTGCGTCTCTTTCTCTGTCTGCTCTGACAGAACACTTCTGGCCGCCCAAATCCTGAGCTTGCTTTCCTTGAGTATCGGGAGTCTTGAAAACCACAGGCGATTGCCAACGACGTCTCCCTTTACAAGCTGTTCTCCAAAGGCTAATGCTGATCTTCCCCAGACGCTAAATCATAACCTTCGTGTTTTTCGTATTTCACATTCTAGCCGCAATTTCAACATCCCATCCCCGTGACATTAGGGAATGATAAATCAGCGGGCGGGACAGCTCCCCTGTACAGACTGGTACGGGCGGACCAGCTCTGCCAACGCCCTCACTCCGGCCAGATGTCGGAGCCCCGCGGGGTTAACCCTTTCCCACAGCTCAGCTCCGCCTCACCGACCAGAAACTTCCCCAGGCAGCTGTATTTAACAACGTAACACAGCTTTTATTTCTCCTCTTTTTAAACATTCCTCCTTTTTGTCTTTTCCCTCCTTTCCTTGCCTTGCCAAACCCAACTGTACTTAGAGGCAAATAAAAATGCTATCGAACTACGGCTGATGTAAATGTTTATTTTTTCTTAAATCAGTCTGTATTAAAACCATTTTGCTCTGTCCTCTTCCATGATTAGTATTAGAGGAGAATGAGGGTGGAAAGACTCTTTTTTAAAGTGAAGAAATACTTAATGCTAATGTTTTGTTGCTGTTGTTATCTTTTAAAAGTAGCTTTATTGAAGCATAATTTACATACCATGGAATTCATCCATTTTGCCAGGACCAAGCAGTGGTTGGGTTTCCCCCGTGGCTCAGGGGTAAAAAACCCTCCTGCAGTGTGGGAGAGTGGCAGGAGCCATGGATTTGATCCCTGGATCAGGAAGAAACCCTGGAGAAGGGAATGGCAACCCACTCCAGTATTCTTGCCTGGAGAATCCCATGGACAGAGGAGCCTGGCGACTAAACAACATGCAGTGGTTTGGGGTATATTATAGAATTGTGCCACTGTAGCTGTAATCTAATTTTAGAACATTTCTATTTCATCCCCTCCCCCCAAAAAAACCCCTTTAGTGCTCATTTGCAGTAACTTCTGCCCCCACCCCTGCCAGCCCCAGGTAACTGCTAATTTACCTTCTGTCTCTATAGATTTGCCTTTCCTAGGTATTTCATGCAAGTGGAATTATACAATAGGTGGTCTTTTATGTCTGGCTTCTTTCACTTAGCCTAATGCTTTTGAAGTTCAGAGCTAATGGCTTTTATAAGATGGCAAAGCCGTTTGGAATGGTCAAACTGTCCCAGGTACTATAGAATCTAATATCCACATGCTAAGTGTGCACTCAGAGTACATGCTGTGTAGATGTACATGAAATAAGGTGAGAGACACACTGGGTGGGGGGCAGGGGGTGGTACTGTCAGTCATGGGCCACGTGCAAACACAGAGCATTTCAATTAGTAGTTGGTATTGGTTTTGCTTTAAAGAGAGTAAAATCCAAACCATTCAATTCACCTGTTATTTAAATAACAGATCAAGGCCAGATAACTTTACTAAGAACTGGAGCTTTAGAACTCTCTCCTTTTCATATCATCTAATAAGATTAAGAAGAAGTGGCAAGAATACACAGAAGAACTATACAAAAAAGATTTTCATGACCCAGATAACCACAATGGTGTAATCACTCACCTAGAGCCAGATATCCTGGAATGTGAAGTCAAGTGGGCCTTAGGTAGCATCACTATGAACAAAGCTAGTGGAGTTGATGGAATTCCAGTTGAGCTATTTCAAACCCTAAAAGATGATGTTGTTAAAGTGCTGCACTCAGTATGCCAGCAAATTTGGAAAACTCAGCAGTGGCCACAGTACTGGAAAATGTCAATTTTCATTCCAGTCCCAAAGAAAGGCAGTGTCAAATGTTCAAACTACCTCACAATTGCACTCATCTCACATGCTAGCAAAGTAATGCTCAAAATCCTCCAAGGCAGGATTCAACAGTATATGAACCATGAACTTCCAGATGTTCAAGCTGGATTTAGAAAAGTCAGAGGAACCAGAGATCAAATTGCCAACATCCACTGGATCATCAAAAAAGCAAGAGTTCCAAAAAAACATCTACTTCTGCTTTATTGATTACGCCAAAGCCTTTGACTGTGTGGATCACAACAAACTATGGAAAATTCTGAAAGAGATGGGAATACCAGACCACCTGACCTGCCTCCTGAGAAATCTGTATGCAGGTCAAGAAGCAACAGATAGAACTGGACTGGAACAACAGACTGGTTCCAAATCAGGAAAGGAGTACATCAAGGCTGTATACCCCTGCTTATTTAACTTATATGCAGAGTACATCATGCGAAATGCCAGGCTGGATGAAGCACAAGCTGGAATCTAGATTGCTGGGAGAAATATTAATAACCTCAGATATGCAGATGACACCACCCTTATGGCAGAAAGCAAAGAAGAACTAAAGACCCTCTTGATGAAAGTGAAAGAGGAGAGTGTAAAAGTTGGCTTAAAACAACATTCAGAAAACTAAGATTGTGGCATCTGGTCCCATCACTTCATGGCAAATAGATGGGGAAACAATGGAAACAGTGACAGACTTTATTTTCCTGGGCTCTAAAATCACTGCAGATGGTGACTGCAACCATGAAATTAAAAGACGCTTGCTCCTTGGAAGAAAAGTTATGACCAACCTAGACAGCATGTTAAAAAGCAGAGACATTACTTTGCTGGCAAAGGTCTGTCTAGTCAAAGCTATGGTTTTTCTAGTAGTCATGTATGATATGAGAGTTTATAAAGGAAGTTGAGTGTCAAAGAATTGATGCTATTGAACTGTGGTGTTGGAGAAGACTCTTGAGAGTCCCTTGGACTGCAAGGAGATCAAACCAGTCAATCCTAAAAGAAATCAGTCCTGAATATTCGTTGGAATGCTGAAGCTGAAGCTCCAATATTTTGGACACTTGATGTGAAGAACTGACTCATTGGAAAAGACCCTGATGCTAGGAAAGATTTAAGGTGGGGGGAGGACGGGACGACAGAGGATGGGATGGTTGGATAGCATCACAGACTCAATGGACATGTGTTTGAGTAAGCTCCGGGAGTTGGTGATGCACATGGAAGCCGGGCATGCTACAGTCCACGGGGTCACAAAGAGTTGGACTCAACTGAGTGACTGAATTGAACTGAATAAGATTATGTATATTAAGGCACTTTGTGTAGTGAAATGATATACTCACAGGGAAAGTATTTTTTATGCTAACTAATATATATCATACAAGGAGTAAGAAAGAGGAAGTAACACAGAAGAGGAGGTCTAAGCAGAGCAAAATGAAGAGAGGAGTGAAAAAGAGATTGAGATTATTTGTGGGGCCATGAAAGGGGGTAACCTTTCTCTACCTCACCCAGTTATACTCTCGGCAGTTAGTGATGACTTTGCAGCTTTTTGACTGCTCTTTCCAATTTTCATCATTGAATATTTGCAACAGCTTCCCTGACAAGGAACCCTTTTCCCACCTGAGGGTTATGGCCAGTGTGTTGATTCACAGCCATGGCTGCACATCAGAAGACCCTTTGGAACTTTTAAAAAATTTTTTGTTTGTTTGTTTATTTGGCTGCGCTGTGTCTTCACTGCTACGTGTGGGCTTTCTCAAGTTGTAGAGAGCTGGGGCTACTCTCTTGTTGCTGTGTGGACTTTTCATTGGGGTGGCTTCTCTTGTTGTGGAGCATGGGCTTTAGGGCACACAGGCTTCAGTAGTTGAGGTACACAGGCTTAGTTGCTCTGCATGTGGGATCTTCCCGGATCAGGATCCAGCCCGTGTCCCTGACATTGGTAGGAAGATTCTTTACCACTGGACCAGTCGGAAAGTTCCTCTAGGGAGCTTTTAAACTCTACCCATGCCCAGGCTGGATCCTAAATCATTTACATCAAAGTCTTTAGAGGTAGGGCCTGGGCATAAGTATTTTTGAAAAGCTTCCCCAGGTGGTTCAGTTTAGGGCCAGGCTAGAGAATCAGTGGGCTACACAGAGGAGTACCTATCAAATTTATATGCTTATAAATTACATATGATCTTTTTATACTGAAGACTCTGATTCAGTGGATCTGAAATGGTGTCCTGAGACCTTTAGAACAAGCTCACAGGTAATACTGATGCTGCTGCTCCTCAGCCACACACTGACAGGTGAAGAGCTAGAGAAAAATCCAAGATTTTTCTGCATGCACGGGATGTTCCATCATTTGCCTCTCTTCTGGACTAGCAGCATTAGCATTACCTGAGAACTGGCTAGAAATGCAAATCCTTGGGCCTTACCTTAGATTCATTAAATCAGAAATTCTGGGGGCAGAGCCCAGCAACAAATTGTTTTAATATGCTTTACAAAGGCCTGTATACTGAACGCTATGGTTTTACCAGTAGTCATGTACGGATGTGAGTTGGACCATAAAGAAGGGTGAGTGCCAAAGAGTTGATGCTTTCAAACTCAGGTACTGGAGAAGACTCTTGAGAATCCCTTGGACAGCAAGGAGATCATGGGAAGGACTGATGCTGAAGCTGAAGCTCCAGTATGTTAGCTACCTGATATAAAGAGCTGACTCCTTGGAAAAGACCCTGATACTGGGAAAGATTGAGGGCAGGAGGAGAAGGGGATAACAGAGGATGAGATGGTTGGATGGTATCACCGACTCGATGGACATGAGTTTAAGTAAGCTCCGGGAGTTGGTGAGGGACAGGGAAGCCTGGCATGCTGCAGTTCATGGGGTCATAAAGAATCAGACACGACTTAGTGACTAAGCAACAATAATAATCGTTTTACAATGCTTTGTTAGTTTCTGCTATGTAATGAAGTAAATCAACCATTGTATACATATATCTCCTTTTTCCTGGACCTCTCTCTCATTCTACGCTCTATCCCACCCCTCTCGGTCATCACATACAACTGAGCTGAGCTTCTTGTGCTTTATAGCAGCTTCTTACTAGCTAGCTAGTTTACACATGGTAGTGCATATAGGTCTATCCCAGTCTCCCAGGTCTTCCCACGCTCCCCTTCTCCCCACCCCTGCCCTGTGTCCACGTGTCCAATTTCTTCACCTGCTTCTCCTATTCTTACTTTGGAAATAGGTTCATCTATACTATTTTTTCTAGATTCAAGAGCATTAATTTTAGATCAAGCATAACAACATGTCCCATCTATATTTTATTTCAGGATGAGGGCACATGGCTCAGTTAATTATGATGGTCTCTAGTAGAAACCTTGTGAATTAGAAGCACTACTTTGTTTAATTTCAAAGTATGCACAAATGTGGAAGGCTCCAGGTGGTGGCTTCATGGGGGGAGCAGGGACCTGGGAGCCTGGCAAGTGTCCTAGCTCTGCCACTGACCAGGTTTCAGGGCCCCCTGGGCTTCCCACGTGGCTCAGTGGTAAAGAATCTACCTGTCAAGCAGGAGACATGGTTTCTATCCCTGGTTCGGGAAGATTCCCCTGGAGGAGGAAATGGCAACCCACTCCAGTATTCTTGCCTGGAGCATTCCATGGACAGAGGAGCCTGGTGGGCCCCAGTCCCTAGGGTCACAAAGAGTCGGACATGACTGAATGACTAAGCACAGCGCTCATAAGCACAATGCTCATACATAGGGCTCCCTGTCACTCGTGCTCATCTGCAAAGGAAGATGCCATGTCAGATTATTAGCTCTAAAGACCTGTTCTAGCTCTAGTTGTTAAATTGTAAGTTGGGACTCCAAATGCTCTTTAAACTGAAGGGAAAGCCTGACTTCAGAGATGTTTTCTCCATTAAAAAAAAAAAAAAAAAAAAGCCTTTCTATTTTACGGAAAGGGTTAAGTATCTAATATGCCCTAAAGCATCAAGGGCTTGTCTCGGCATCCCATCCTCCTTACCCCTGATGAATTGCCTGACACTTCCCTGATCTCGCAGCTCTTTTCTTTAGAAAGTAACATTTGGTTCCTGTCATGGCAGAAGCCCGGGCTTTGCTGATTTAAGGCCATAAAGGAATGTGACAGAAAATTTAAATACTCTGATATCTATGAAAGTATGAAATACAAATGTTAATATAAAACACTCTACATTGCCTCCTTATGTACAATACAGTTATCTCTAATTGTGAGCGGTTCAGTTACTATTTGTTCATACCTAATTCTCTTAAGGAAGTGCATAACTTGGATGGAGTTACAATTTTCACACTTTTAGGCCATACTAACTCAACCGTCACCTTGAGATTCAGTTGTTGTTCACTCACTCAGTCCTGTCCTACTCTTTGCCACCCTGTAGTCTGCAGCACACCGGGCTCCTCTGTCCTTGGGATTCTCCAGGGTTCTTTTTTGGGCTTCCCTGGTGGCTCAGAGGTTAAAGTGTCTGCCTCCAATGTGGGAGACCCCAGGTTTGATCCCTGGGTTGGGAAGATCCCCTGGAGAAGGAAATGATAACCCACTCCAGTGTTCTTACCTGGAGAATCCCATGGACGGAGGAGCCTGGCAGGCTACAGTCCACGGGGTCGCAAAGAGTCGGACACGACAGAGCAACTTCACTTTCACTTTCAAATAGGTTTAGCAGGCAATGACCAGAGTCCCTGTCTGTCTTCAATTGCTTTTTTCACTTAACTAGGACATTTCACATCTTCCTTCCTTCATGAATTCAGTGAATATTCATGGGATGACTTCTACATGGTAGACTCTGTGCCAGAACCTGGAGTCATTGGTTAGTCCCTGGTCAGGGAACTAGATCCCATAACTAAAGATCCTGCATGCCACAGTGAAGACTGAAGATGTTACATACCAAAACTAAGACCCTGCATAGCCAAATAAAATTACAAACAAAAAAAGTGACAGGAAAAAAAAAAAAAAGATTTTCAGCCTAGTAACTGAATTTTTGACAGATCCCATTAACTCTTATCCTTTCCCTAGTAGGTTTCTCTCCCATCCCAAAGGCAGCTATTCCAAATGTCTCCCAATTCCTACTCAAACTCCATCCTACTTTTCTTATCAGATATTTTCTATTGCCTTCCTAGGGCAAACAGAGGCCATGAATGCTATTCTTTTGGCTTTCCTTTCCTCTGCAGACATACTCAGTTACTTCACTCATTCTCATCTAGAGTTACTCATTTATTTTTTCTGCCCTTGTTTAAGCCCCAGCTCAAATGTCACTTCCTGTTTAATAGTGTAAGGATAATCATAATACCGTCACTAATAGGTATGAAAAATCTGGTCCTGGGCTGAGCATTGAACAGGATTTATCTCAATTTCATCCTCACAGAAAACTATGAGGAGGGCATCATGTCCATTTGGTAGACAAGAAATGAAAACTTAGGTTAAGTAACTTGCCTTGCTCTTCGTGCATGCTCAGTCTTGTCCAACTCTTTGCAACGCCATGAACTGTAGCCCACTGGCCCAAACTCTGTCCCCGGAATTTCCCCAGCAGGGATACTAGAGTGGATTGTCATTTCCTACTCCAGGGAATCTTCCCAACCCAGGAATTGAACCCGCGTCTCCTGCTTTGGCAGGTGGATTCTTTACTACCGAGCCACTTGGTAAGCCCAGGTTAAGTAATTTACCCAGCATAGATGAGGGTGGAGACGGGTTTCAAGCCTAGATCTGCCTGAAACTCAGAGTCCTGCTCCCAAGCAGGGGGTGCCGTCTCCTGGGGCTCCCCCAGCCCTGTCATGTGTGTCCACCCTGTGCACACACATCTCCCCACACGGCGATTTGCTGATGCTGTCTGTCTCCTGTTTCCCCACCGAACTGGGAGCATCCCGGGGAGAGAGACTCCACCTGATTCATAATATCCTCCCCAACATCTGCCATTCCTGTTGCATGGAGGCCACCAGTGGAGTTGTACTGACGGAGGGGATGAGGTCTGACCCAGCAGAAAGCAGGGCTGTACCAGAGACTGGTCCCCAGGAGAGTGGTTAGTCTGCTCTGAGGTGAGCAGTGGCAGGTATGGGGTTTGCTGGGCTGTGCTGTGCTTAGTCGCTCAGTCATTTCTGGATCTTTGTGACCCCATGAGTGGAGTGGGTTGTCAGGCCCTCCTCCAGGGAATCTTCCCAAGCCAATAATTGAACCCAGGTCTCCCGCATTGCAGGCAGATTCTTTACCGTCTGAGCCAACAGGGAAGCCCGGTATGGGATTTACCTCCTTGCATTATTTATTGTTTATTCAACAAATGTTTATTGTGTGTCTTCTGTGTGTCAGGCGCTATTTTAGTTGCTGGAAACACAGTGGATGAGCCAAGCAGACAAAAAAATCCCCACCCTCAGGAAGCTGATATTCTAGCAGTGCAGGCAGATTAGTTCTCCAGGCACTTTGCCTGCGTTTCTAGTCCCCAGTTCTTTCCCTCTTTTTCCTCAAGGTTGGGGTGCTTGTTAGGTGATTCCTTGTCAGACGTTCTCAGATCTCCTGAGAGTTACATCTCCTGTACTTACTGCTCAGGCTAACCAGCTGTGTGCATGCTCAGTCGTGTCCAACTCTTTGTGACCCCATGAACTGTAGCCCACCAGGCTCCTCTGTCCTTTTGATTTCCCAGGCAAGAATACTGGAGTGGGTTGCCATTCCCTTCTCCAGAGAATCTTCCTGACCCAAGGATTGAACCCTTGTCTCCTGTGTCTCCTGCATTGGCAGGCAGATTCTTTAGCACTGTGGAAGCCCAAATAGCTGAAGAACCACAGATAAGGGCAAATACTGAACAGACAGTCTGTAGGCTCAAATGTCCCCTCCCTGCAAAACCTCTACAGGTATCGTCTTCCACAGGGTTCTTTTGTAGGCTGGACATGTCATGATCCATTTCTCATTTTTCTGTGACTATTAAGTTGTGAGCTGAGTTCCTTGGGAGGGTAAGAAAGAGTGCTTTAAAAAAAAAAATTATTTGCTCTGGATCTTAGTTGCAGCATGCGGGGTCTAGTTCCCTGACCAGAGTTCCCCCTGGATTGGGAGCACGAAGTCTTAGACACTGGACCAGCAGGGAAGTCCCAAGAGTGCTTTTGGAGTCACGTCCTATTGTGTCAGGGGCCTTCACTCCCCTCTTCTGGGTGGAGAGCACCTTGGGTGCTGGAGCTCGCCTCTCCCCTCCTCACCCCAAGCCGGGGATGGGAAATTGCTCTTCTCACCCCAAGCCACGGATGGGAAATTGCTCTTGACCTGTGCGCCCTTCCAGGACTAGATGAGGTGGGAAACTGCTTCCGAATCTGGTCTAGAGGCAGCTGCTACAGTGATTCCATCAAGCCATCCATTGGTCTCCAGTCTGACTAGGGGTTCACGCACGCCCGCTTCAGAAGAGATCACAGACAAGGAATGAAGCCTGTGCATGGTGTCTGCCCCCTTAAGCGCTAGGAGAGAAAGGAAGGCTCTTTGCTCTGCCACACGCCCCAGTGCACCGTCTGCCTGGTGCCCAGGAGCCTCCTCCACTCTGCGGGGCGGGGAAGGGAGAGGCTCAAGCGCTGGCCTCTGCCCGTGGGTGCTGATCACACCTACCCCAGCCACCTGGGGCCTGGAGGGAAAGCTGGAGATGCTACCAGTGTTCTCAGGAGCCCCCAGCCTCCACAGGATGATTTCAGAGCCCTGAGCCCTGGATCTGCTACTGATGGCACGTTCCAGGCAGAGCCACTTGCCTGAAGTGTGCAACCCAGCCCTCGGCCCTGGTCCTGCAGTCCCCTCCTTCTCCATCTGGCCCATCCTTGTCTCCAAAAAGAAGTTTCTATGCTGGGTGTGTCCCGATCGCTGATTCCAGAGTTACAGAGAATGACCCATCCGGGGTGAGGGTTGGGAGTGAGTCCTGGTCACAGGCACGTGCCCAGGGTCCTCCAGGTGTCACTAGACAGGTGCCTGCCCTGCCCTCTGGGCTAATGAGGGCCACCTCTGGGTGGAATTTTCTCCCCACTGCACGTGGTGTCCAGGTTCTCCTAGTCATCCATGGAAGGGCCCCAAAAACGCCTGCAGCAAGGCGTTAGTCTAGCAGCAGCCTGACTGTGCCAACTCCAGCCTCTGGAGTCTGTATTCCCTCTGCCCTCCTCTGAGGACCCCTCAGGCGGAGCGTCTGGGCCAGGACACTACCTTTCCCAGACTGAGCCTGGGGCGGGCACTCCCCAGCACCGTCAGCATGAAGTCATCCTCCCATTAGGGATTTCCTGTCACTTCAGTACTCCTTGGAGACCGTCACCACCCTCTGCCCAGCCCAGGGCTCCCAACTCACCTCGGGGGCATTCATTACGTGGCAACGCCAGCCCTGCCTTCCAGGCTTAATCCACACCACAGATGGGGGACAGGTCTCACAGCGATGGATTTCACCCACTGCGAAGCCCTGTGGGTGAGCCCGTTTGTTGGCCGGTGTTCTCTGCACCGGACAAGCCTGCTTTCCTGAGCATTGACCCTTCTGTGTCCCATCTGGGGTTCACCCTTTGGTGCTTGGCAGGGGTCTCTGGGGAGACTAAGACCTGTTGGCCACAAAGTGCCTTGGGGGCCACAGTAAGCACACAGCTTCCTTGAAGTGAGGAGACTGCATGTAGCAAACGCTGGACAGCATCAGAAGATGCAATTATCAGGTGAATCTTAGGCTAAGAATGTGGGGATTCACCACAACCTCTGTCTCTCCCTAGCCAGATGGTGGTGGCACAAACCCCTCCCTGCCAAGATGTGGCTGGGGGGCGGCTGGAGAACCTGGGTGTGTGCTCACACTGATTTCCAACATGCTGTGCACACAGTAGGCGCACAGCAAACCTCTGTCCACTTTAAAGCTGTGATTTTTCCTAGGGCTTGTTTGCTCTATCGGCTCTGGCTAAGGGAGGAGGCAAGGGTCTTGAGGTGGTGGGTAGGAAAATGAGGGGGCGGGATGAATTGGGAGATTGGGATTGACGTATATGCACTATTAATGTGCATACTGTACTCAGCTGTGTCCGACTCTTTGTGACCCCGTGGACTGTAGCCTCCCAGATTTCTCTGTCCGTGGGATTCTCCAATCAAGAATGCTGGAGTAGAATGCCATACCCTCCTCCAGGGCATCTTCCCAACCCTGGTATTGAACCTGCATCTCCTGTGTCCCCTGTATTGTGGGCAGATTCTTTACCCACTGAACCACCTGGAAAGCCCATACAGTATTGATACTGTATATAAAATAGGTAAGTAATAAGAACCTACTGTTATGGCACAGGAAATTCTACTTAATATTCTGTGATGACCTATATGGGAAAAGAATCTAACAAAGAGTGGATATATGTATATATATAATTGATTCCCTTTGCTGTACAGTAGAAGCTATTAACACAACATTGTAAAGCAACTGCTGCTGCTGCTAAGTCGCTTCAGTCGTGTCCGACTCTGTGTGACCCCATAGACAGCAGCCCACCAGGCTCCTCTTTCCCTGGGATTCTCCAGGCAAGAACACTGGAGTGGGTTGCCATTCCCTTCTCCAATGCATGAAAGTGAAAAGTGAAAGTGAAGTCGCTGAGCCGTGCCCGACTCTTAGCAACCTGGTAGGCTCCTCCGTCCATGGGATTTTCCAGGCAAGAGTACCGGAGTGGGTTGCCATTGCCTTCTCCGGTAAAGCAACTATTTGCCATTAAAAATTAAAAAAAAAAAATAGTGTAGGGAATATCTAATGGCTACAACATCTTTGATATAGAAAGATTGATAAATTAAAATTTAAAAATTATTTTTTCCAAAAAAAAAAAAAGAAACAGCAGGCTCTTATGGGACTGGATCAGGATGCTGTAGGGTACATTAATGGGAGGGCTGAAGGCAGGAGTAGACGGAGTGTTTTCAAGAGGTGGGGGTGGCAGTGGTGGTGGAGGAGGAGGGGCTCTGGGGGATGATTAGGGTCCAGAATGGGAGAGGAGGACTTCCCCTCACTCTGGCGGGGGCGCAGTGTGTGGGGAGACCAGGCACCTGTGCGGCTCTGGGGCTTGCCATTTACAGAGTTCCGGGCACTAGCGTCCTGGGGTGTGTGTCTTGTCTGGGCTGGAACCTTTGGTCACAGTGTCATAGTCACAGGCGCCCCCAAGTGGCTTCAGGGCAGCACACCTGAAGGAGGGGATGGAGTTCAAGACGGAGAGCATCTGTGGTGCCCCTCCTCCTCCTCTAAGAAATGACGTGCTGCGGCTTTGAGGGAGCCAGGAAGATGGCCCAAGATGGGTCAAGAGACACTGAAACCAGATGGTTTTTTTGAGAATGTGTCCCCATTTGTATCTACAGACTTGAGAAATCTGGAATATTTAAGAATATAACATTTTATTCCCTGTATTTCTCGCTTGTCCTCCCCTCAGAGGTAAAGAATCTGTGCAGGAAACCTGGGTTCAATCCCTGGGTCAGGAGGATCCCCTGGAGAAGAGAATGGCAACCCACCCCAGTATTCTTGCCTAGAGAATCCCACGGACAGAGAAGCCTGGCAGGCTACAGTCCATGGAGTCGCAAAGAGTTGTATATGACTGAGGGACTTTCACTTTCAAGATAACATTTACTATCTTTTCTTCTGATTACAAATCAGTATTTGTTTACAAAGAAAATCTGGACAATACTGGGATTTTCCTGGTTATCCAGTGGTGAAGACTCTGCACTTCCAATGCAAGGGGAAAGGTTTCAATCCCTGGTAGGGGAACTAAGATCCTACATGACATGAAACATGACCAAATAAATAAATAAATAAATATATAAATAAAATGGTCAGTACTTTAAACAAAAGAAAACTGGACAATAATATAGAGAAACCCAGAAGGAAAATAAAAATGACTCATAAGCTCATCCCCAGAGATAATTACTGTTTATAATTGTATATTATACATGCTGTTTGTAACTTACTTTATCAACTTAAAACTGTATCATGAATCTCTTCATATCTGTAGATCTGCCCAAAATTATTGAACCAGTTCTTCTATTGGATGTTAAGGTGGCTTACAACTGTTAACCATAAAATAAAGCCATGATGAATAGAGCTATAAGCAAATTTTGTACATATACATAATGAGTTTCTTAGGATAAATTCCTAGGAAAATAATGACTGGTCGAATAATGGGCACACTTTTAAGGCTTTAAAACACATTGGCAAATTGTCTTTCAGAAAGGTAGTTTCAATTTACACTCCTACCCATAAAGTATTGGAATATCTATTTCCCCACAATCTCACCAAAGTATGGTACTATCAATCTTTAAAGATCTTTGTCAATTTGAAATTAGAAAAGGATAATGTTTAGTTGTTTAAATTACCATTTCTTTGATTTTTAATAAGTATAAATAGTACATCTTTTCAGTTTTTGACTTCCTATGTAAATAGCCTGTTTATGTCATCTGTTTTTTTTATTGAATTTTTATTATGTATCAGATATTGGGATTTTCTACTTGGTATGTTCAGCTTCCTCTCGTTAATTTTCAGGAGCTCTTGAAATAGTATTATTAGCCCCTTGCTCATCATGCTTTGAAGACTTCATTCCTATAGCTTTAAGCTTTCTTTTCCTCATAGTAGTTTTAAATATTTATTTAGTCAAAATTGTCAGCTTTGGTGTTGTATCAGGAAAGGTTTTCTCCTTATCAACAATATAAAAATATAATTGTCTATTCCCATTCATTTTTATTTTCTCACTACATTTAAATCTTAATTCTTTAATCCCTCTTGTATTTATTCTGGTGTTTGACATAGTTAAAAACCTAACTTTTTTTTTTTCAAAAGTTTGGCCAATTCCCCCAACATCCTTGATTGTACAGTCTGTCTTTTCCCCAGAACTTAACACATGATTGTTTTGATTAATCCTTTTTTTATTTTCCATATTAACCATATTTATTAACCATTTACATTTCTCTTTTGGTGAATGGTGTATGCATGTGCTTAGTCTATTTTTCTATTACTGCCTTCATCTCTTATGGATTAGAAAGGATATTTTATATATTGAATTACAAATTCCTTTTAGCTATTATGTTGCAAATGTTTTCCCCAGTTTGAACTCTAAGAGTTACTTTTCTGGCATAGAGGCTTTACATTTTATCTAGTCATATTAATCTTTTAATTTATGATTTCTGATTTGGTTCTTGGGTTTGGATAAGCCTTTCCCTTGACAAGATGGCACAAACTGTCACCTAGAGTTTATTTAGCTTTCTTCCTTCTTTCCTTCCACCTTCCACTCTAATTTACTTGTAGTTTATTTTAATCTGTTATATTGGGCAACAATCTAATTTTGTCTTTTCTCAAAAGAGTTACCTAACAGTCCCACTATTGTTTATTGAATAGTCTTGTACTCTCTTATTTGAAATGTCACTTTTATCATAAATTTTTGCATGCACCAGGTCTTATTCCTTGCTAACATCCTGTCACTGCCCTGCTTTTAATTCTGAGATTGCCATGCTACAAAAACCCTGTCCTACATCATTCTAGCCTTCCCCTCTTACTGCTTCTCTTCTCTGGATGCAGAGAGCTGCTGGGGAAATTATTCAATTCTGCTGGTTGCCATTGCTCTAAATTCACAGTTTTCTGTCTTAGCTGGACCCTCAACTTTGCCTTACAGTCACATCAACTCACTTGCCCAGTCTTGTAATAGCCATTATCAAAGCTCCGTCTGCTTTATCCTTTACCCCATCACCAGCAGATAACCTCAGCTTCCATCTGAAAGTGTGTGTTGGTTGCCCAGTAGTGTCTGACTCGTTGCGACCCCATGAACTGTAGCCTGCTAGGTTCCTCTGTCCATGGAATTCTCCAAGCAAGAATATTGGAGTGGGTAGCCATTCATTCCTCCAGGGGATCTTCCCGTCCACTGCATTGCAGGAAGATTATCTAGTGTCTGAGCCACCAGGGAAGCCTTCTATATGAAAACATATGTTCTATTGGATCTTTCTCAACTCCGACTCACCCTCTAACTTTTCCTCCTTGAGGAACCAGTCACTGTTGCTATTTACTAAGTGCTTATTCTATGCTGGGCACTCTTTTAGCCACTTTACATGTGGTTCATCCTCAACAACTGTATAAGGTGGGTCTTCTTATCCTCAGATAACAGGAAAGGAAAGATGCCAAGTTATGTAATTTGCTTCTGGTCATGCTACAGTAATGACTGACAGGTGGGATTCAAATCCTGGTTGTGCCTTGATTGTTCAAGCTCTTGACCATGATCCCTTTTCATCTTCACATGTGTTAATGGATGGGGAGGGTGGATTACCTTGGTTTTAATCTTCCTTCTCTGGTGTGTTAGTAAAATCATTCATTTCTTCATTGATTCAATTCTTCCACAAATACTCAAACTCCTTCTCTGTGCCAGGCATTCTGCTGAGGATACAGCAGGAGGTAAAACCAGACACAGTCGCCATTCTCTTGAGGCTGACAGTCTGTTGGTGCCAACAGAAATTCACCAAAGCACGACACCCACACTTAAACACACAAACACATGACAAACAGGTGTTTCAAAGGAAAGGAACGTAGTTCTTTGAGAGTGGACAGGAAAGGCCTGAGGAGCAGGGGCTGAGGGTGTTAGGAGAGTGCCTTCCTGAGAAAGTGAACAGTGAGCTAATAAGCTGAGAGCCAAGGATGAAGAGGAGTAAATTATGCAAAGGGCAGGGTCGGGCAGGATCCAGGCAGAGGGCGGTACGTGTCAAATGGTTCTCTGCATGTTTAGTGAAATGTTGTGAGAGGTTGCTAGGCAGACGCTCATAGACACAGGGCCGTGCGAGGATCTCCACCCAGGCTCAGCCCATGGCTGCCCCAGGCCATGTCCCTGAGTACCTTGGACCTGGAAGGTATGAAGGGAAGGAGGTGAGCTCTCCATCTAGTTGCTGTGCTGTGACTGTAGCTCTTCTGCCAGTGACTTGTACCCATATCTGATGCCAAATGATAGCATTTGTCCACAGATTCTCCTGCCTTTCACAGTGTTAACACCTCTTACTGAAAGAGCCATTATGGTTCTCTGTGGCAGGGTCCCCAGCCTCCAGGCTCGAATGCCTGATGATCTGAGGTGGAGCTGATGTAATAATAATAGGAATAAAGTGCACAATAAATGCAATGAGCTTGAATCATCCCGAAACTATCCTCCTGCCCCAGGTTCGTGAAATAATTGTCTTCCACGAAACCTGTCCCGGGTGCCAAAACGGTTGGGGACTGCTGCTGTGGGACGAGGGCTATCAGTTTACAAGGCAAACCTGGATGTCCCTTGTTTTCAGGTGCAGGGACTTGTGTCAGCACGGGACACTACTCTCCGCTCGTCCCACTCCTTGCTCTCTTCTTGGGAGTGGAGTTAGTTGGGTGTCTGCTGAGCCTCTCAGTCCTGTCCAACTCTTCGTGACCCCTGTGACCCCTGCCAGGCTCCTCTGTCCGTGACATGTCCCAGACAAGAATACTGGGGTGGGTTGCCATTTCCTTCTCCCAGGGATCTTCCCGACCCAAGGATCAAACCCACATCTCCTGTGTTCCCTGCACTGGCAGGCAAATTCTCAACTAGTGGACCACCAGGAAAGTCCCATGAATTCCTTTTTGTAAGAGAAACAACAAGCCGTGTCTTCTCTGTCCTTGCTGTGGAGGATGACCTGGAGTTTCTGGAACCGTAACAAGCACATTTAGGTTCAAATTCAGGTTTAGGATTCAGCTGACCCTCTCAGCCAGAGAAAATAAAAGAGCCAAGACAGAGGGGAAATATCCATGTGACAGTCATGTCTTTATTTATTTTAAAAAGAGTTATCTTGGATCCCAGAGATTACATTTTTTTAATCTGTTGGGCTCTGGCATGGACCCTGTTGTATAAAATACACAGGGTGGGGATGTTGCTGGAGAAGTGGAAGTCCTCTGAAGGGATGTAGGGAAGAGGTAGACCATAGGACTTCTGAGACCTTAATCATCATTAGTGGCTGGGATGCTGACGTGTCTGAGAAACAGCAGGGCTGCTGCTGCCAAACAAAACCAAATTTATCAGCAAATGGGGCATTGCTATGACAGTTTCAAATACTGGGCACATTAAGCGTACTGTTAAGTACTGAATATCACAGGCCATAGCCTAGCCTCTTCCTCCTTTTATCTGCTCCCCAGATCCCATTCAGTCCCTTATGCAATATGTATTTACTTCAAGAGAAGCATTCCTGATTCCCATAGAGTCTAGGTTTCCATCTTAGCTTGAATTTAGAGTTAAACATGTAATTTGTTTGCTCAGCAGTAGTCTTTGATGCGGATGTTTATCTTGCCTGGAAAGTGTTTGGAGGTATGAAGCAGCCTCAAAAGTCAGCTGGGCCTGTCTTCTCTCTTCCAGAAAAGGAATCCCCTCTGTATAAGTTCAAGGTCAAGAAAGAGAAAACCCAACTCAAAATAGCTCAAACAATAAAGGAATTTATTGGTTTTTGTAACTTGTAGAGCAGAAGGAGGGCTGGCTTGACCCAGTAGCTTAGTAAGGAAATCAAGGGTGGTGTTTCTTGCCATCTCTGTGCTTTGACTTCATCCTCGTGGAAAGTGTTAAGTGTTAGTTGCTTAGTCGTGTCCTACACTTTGCAACCTCTGTAGCCCACCAGGCTCCTCTGTCCGTGGAATTTTCCAAGTAAGAATACTGGAACGGGTTGCCATTTCCTTCTCCAGAGGATCTTCTCCACCCAGGGATCAAACCTGTGTCTCCTGCATTGGCAGGCAGGTTCTTTACCAGCTGAGCCACCAGGGAAACCCCATCATAAAGGATATCCTGCAACTAGGTAGTCCACCTCCAGCTTCCCCTTGCCAACAGCATCCAGTCAGGGCACACCTGAAGCCTTCTGTTCTTTCCCACCATACAGCTTATTCACTTCTCTGCCTGCCTTTGAATCTCTGTCAAAATGCATGTGATAGTAGTTGATTCCCTTGGCTGAGCAGATTCAGCATAGGTAGCCTTTGCTTTCTTCACTTGTTTGGGCTTCGTTTACTTCCACTGAGTAGATGCCCAGTAATTACTGGCAGGAGGAAGAAAAGAATGAAATATAGTTAGGAAATCTAAGTAGATACAATCTACTCCTAGATTTATTGAGATATAATCGACACAACATTATGTAAGTTTAAGGTGCACAATGTGGTATACGTAAATAGATATTTATTTGCCAATTGCACTTCAATAAAACTGGAAAAAACCCACATTAAAAGAAGACTGAATAGAGATGCAGATATAGAGAAGAGACTTGTGGACACAGAGGAGGATGGAGAGGGTGGGATGAATTGAGACAGTAGTATTGATATGTATACTCCCATGTGTAAAATGGATAGCTAGTGGGAAGTTGTTTTCAGCACAAGGAGCTCAGCTCAGTGCTCTGTGATGACCTAGAGGGATGGGATGGCGGGTGGTTGGGTGGGAGGAAGGCTCAAAAAGGAGAGGATATATGTATACATATGGCTGATTCACATTGATTCACATTGTTCTATGGCAGAAACCAATGCAACATTGTAAAGCAATTATCCTCCAATTTAAAATAAATAAAAAATAAAGGGGACAAAAAAGAAATAAAGAAAGAACTAGGTAATCTCTGTTCCTTTGCTTAGAGGGACTACTAGCTTTTAGGCATTTGATACAGTTTTGGCTTTTGTTTCAGGGTAGCCACCTCTTTAAAGTGTTAAGAAGTGCTTTTCATCAATATTTATTTAATTTTTTCCTTGAAATGTAGTTCCTTGACTTCTGTAGAAATTGACAGAGTAAAATAAAAGCACATGGTCTTCCTTTCCCGTCTATCATCAAATATCCACGATGATAGGCAAATAGAAAAACAAATCTCCCTCAGCTTCAGGAACGTAGGGTAAAATTAAACATGTGTCAGAATCTAGGAGGAGTAGATACTACATATAGCTCTGTGGGGCTGGATTAACAGCTAATTCCTCCATGCCTTTAACTGTAAAACAGTGCCAAGTGAGACCCAGCCTTGGCTGCCCTCCACACCAACAGCCCCTAACTCATTGCTTTGCCAGCAGGACTCACCTGGCCTGTCTAGAGGCATCTTGCCCTCTGGCACATAAATGACTACGCCCACCAGAGACAGGGGTTGGGGGCAGGGAAGACTTTGTCATCGGCAGAGGATGCCAGGGCTGAGAAAAAGGAGATCGCTAAAATCTCTCCTTCAGGCTTCCTCCTGGCCTCATGCACAGGCAGGCCTTAAAATCCAGACTGCTGTTCTGCTTCCCCCTCTATATCCTCTGAAACAACAGCCAGAGTCACAAGGGGGAGCTTCTTCCCGGCATGCTGGGTGTGGGCTCTTTGAATTGCCTGGAGAACTGGGATGGAGATCACCTCCCCACCCCATTTCCAATTCCCGTGCAGAACAAAGGTCAGGAAATCTGCCCTCAGCCCCAGGTGTGAAAGGGAGATGGAGCCTCGCAGCACTCTGGCCACTGTCCACCTGGAGACACTGTTTGTTAAAGGGTTGCTGCTGCTGCTAAGTCGCTTCAGTCGTGTCTGACTGTGTGCGACCCCATGGACTGCAGCCTACCAGGCTCCTCCATCCATGGGATTTTCCAGGCAAGAGTACTGGAGTGGGTTGTCATTGCCTTCTCCATGTTAAAGGGTGGAACAACGGAAAACAGAGCTTTGTGTAAAAAGAACAAAAACTTAAAGCGAAAAACCTCTAGCATTAAAAGACACATGTGACAGTGAAGACAGAGGAAAAGACAGGCCCTTTTCCATTCACTCTTTTTTAATTAACTATTTTTGTCTGCCCTGGGTCTTCCTTGTGGTGCACGGGCTTCTTGTTGTGGCGGCTTCTCTTGTTTTGGAGCACAGGCTCTAGAGTGCATGGACTTCAGTAGTTGCGGTGTGCTGGCTGTGTAGTTGTGGCACCCGGGCATAATTGCTCTGAGGCATGTGGGTTCTTTCTGGACCAGGGAATGAACCCATGTCCCTTGCATTGCCAGGCAGATCCTTAACCACTGGATGATCAGGGAAGTCTGTCCATTCAACCTTTTATCCTAGCTCCTGGATAGGAGCTAGGAGTTTGACACACAACTCATCACTTCATAAATATGTTTTGAAGACTGAGGGTAACACAAAAGCAGTTTACAAAGAACCTCCTCTGTATTTTTAATAAATAGCATCCTTTCGTCTTTCAAGACTGATCAGGCCATGAAAAGAGTGCAATGTCCAACTCACCTGAAACATGGTGTTCTGATTCACTAGGTCTGGGGTGGGGCCTGGGAGTCTGCATTTTTAACAATGATCCACAGCAAGCCAGTGCTGCTGGGGTACATCACAACAGTAAGAATCTAACAGGGACTTCCTGGGTGGTCCAGTGGTTAAGAATCTGGATCTTCCAATGCAGGGGATTAAGGTTCAATCCCTGGTCAGGGCATTAAGATCCCACATGCCATAGGGCTACTGAGCCCGTGTGCCACAGTGAAGAGCCCTCACCCTGCAACTAAGACCCCATGCAACCAAATTAATTAATTAATTAAAAAAAAAAAAAGAACTTAACAGTCTGGGAAGTAGCTCCACACAGGAAGCATTAACTCTATTGCCATCTCTCAGCATCACGATGGACAGCTCACGTCTCATGAGACACAGAAAATGCAAGTGATGGTCCAGTGTAGAAACCAGTTACTCTAGAAGTTAGAGAAGATACCAGAAAACAATGTGTATTTCCATTCAAATAAAAAGGAAATGATGTTCTTGGGCCAGCCTTGCTATGAAGGAACAAAAGCTTTTCATCACGCTTTGATTAAAGGTTAAGACGCTTCCTTAATCTGGACCCGTGGACTAAACAGCTGGTCAGATCCCAGTTTGGAAAATTATTGCCAAATGTCGCGGACTCTCCCTTACCAGGCTGGTTCCACAGTTTGGTTGGAATTCTGTGCTTTGGACAAATGAATGCTGAGGCGATTACTTAGCTTCACTTGACACTGCAGGCCCTGGGACTTGTGCGTGATTATGGCTAAAACCACCGGTAATGAACACTTCCAAATTATGACTCATTCCTCTGAGCTGACTCTTCACAATGTCTGCTCAGCCTGTTACCGTCCTGATCACCCCTCTTGTCATCTGACTTGCAGACGGGTGCCTGATCTCCTTTGATATACTGTACATGACATCCCAACAAACCCTTCTCTTTAATCAAAGGCATCAGACATATGCCACCGTCAGAAGTCGGGTGGGGCGAACACAGAGCAGATGTGTTCCTGCAGGTCAGATGGAATGAGTGGATTTGCAACATACACTTGGCATAATCTTTAAATTAACCCTGGGATCTAATTTTAAAATAAAGCTCCACTTTTTTTTTTCTTTTTTTTTTGCACAAGGCAGAAACATTGTAGCCAGCAGCTTTTAAAGGCAGCCAGAAAGCAGAAATCCTGAGATAACTTTCACAAATCCCTTTAGGAGGACAACATCACATATGAAAATTCTTGGGCCACAGAATCTCACCTTTTAAAATATCTAAAGAAAAAACATGTGCATGTTCAGACACCAAAGAGTATATATATCTGTTAGTTTTATCTTTTTACTTAAAAATTAATTAAAAAATTAATTTTTTGGTGACACCACATGGCATGTGGGATCTTAGTTCCCCTACCATGTGCCCTGTATTTCTACATTAGAAGAGTGGAGTCTTAACCACTGGACCGCCCAGGAAGTGTCTGTATCTGTGAAGTTTAAATCAGCCTTGCAAGTAAAGACAAATACCTTACTGACCATACATATTAATTTTTAAAACAATGTATATTTATTATTTATTTATTTTTGGTCTTCATTGCTGCATGTGGGCTTTCTCTAGTTGCAGCAAGCAGGGGATACTCTCTCATTGTGGTGCACGGGCTTCCCACTGCAGTGGCTTCTCTTGTTGCGGAGCAAGGGCTCTAGGGCACTCAGGCTCAGTAGCTGTGGTTCATGGGCTTAGTTGCTCCAAGGCATGTGGGATCTTCCTGGCCCAGGGATCGAACCCAAGTCCCCTGCATTGGCAGACAGATTCTTAACAACCGAACCACCAGGGAAGTCCTACACATTAATTTTTAAAAAGCATAATGCCAGATGTATGCCCAAAGTGGGATGAAAAGGAATATTATTTTTTTCTAACAATTCTGTAGTTTTGTTTTTTTTTTTCTTTCAAAAAAGGAACAGGTACTCAGCAAAAGGTCTGTACTGATGGTCATGCTCAAGAAGTGCTAGGATGAGATGCAGATGGTGAGCCAGAGGTTGGACTAATTATCTGGCAAGGGCCCTTTTTTTGGTTGTTCTATTATTGAAGTAGAATTGCTTTACAATGTTGTGATAGTTTTTGCTGCACAGCAAAGTGAACCAGCTATATGTCCATGTTTATCACCTCCCTCTTAAACCTCCCTCCTCCCACCCCCTGCCCCCGACCCCGCCCCACCCTACCCCTCTGGATCATCACAGATCACAGAGCATCAAGCTGAGCTCCCTGTGTTATACGGCAGCCTCCCACCAGCTGTCTTTTTTACACATGGTAGTGTATGTCAGTGCTACCCTCCCAATTCATCTCACCCTCCCCTTCCCCACTGTGTCCACATGTGGCAGGCTCCCTTGTAAACCTGTGATGTCTGAGGTTCTGTGTCTGGGATAGCCACCCGTTTCCTTCACTGCAGCTCGGGACTGCTGCATGTGGTCAAGGAAGGGCCACACTGGATGTGGCTGTTCAGGTCTGGTTCCCTCCCACCTCACCCCACCCACCCCATAACCGGCCTGCTCACGATACCCAGCGCTGCCTGCTGAAGCTGTGCATAGCAGACTCCTCTCCTGCCCTGCACCGCCTCGTCTCCCAGCTCCCCTTCCCTGGCAGGTGACACCTGCCCCTCTCAGCCCTTCCCTTTGGGCCATCCATATCACTTCACAAAGAATCGGACACGACTGGATGACTGAAAAACAACAATAAAAGACAATCACTTCCAGAAAGGGAGGGAGCAATCAAACTGCTCTCCAAGAATTCTCTCCTTTACCCACAAACAGTCTCCTTGTTTTCATCATTTTCCCTTTGGGGAAACAAGGGGAGAAATGGAAAGACTATATTCTTTGCTTATGTAGATTTGAATCCTAGCTCTGCCACTACTATCCGCTGACCTTAGACACCAGTCTGTACTTAGCTACACAGCAGGGAAATGCTGACTATAACTAGTTAGGGAAGTGTTCAGTCAAAACGCAGCAAGTCCTAGTACTTAAAGGCCAAGGAGAGGATAAATATTCTCTGCCCAAAAAGTGAACCCAGACCCTACCCTGTTGGGAATAAAGCTAACGTAAAATGCTTATCTCAGAGATCTTTGTGGCCTTCCCTGAAGAGCAGAAGGACCAAACCGCCTAGGGTTGAGGCCAGAAGGAAGACTGTTACACTCTTGGAGAATACAGTAAGTCCCCTACATGTGACCCTCCAAGTTATGAACTTTCAAAGATGTGAATGTGCGCTTGTGTGTAAGTCAGTTCATGTGTCTGGTATACACTGTCATGTGCGAGCATCCTCTCCACATGGTTGTGCTTGTGTGTACATTATTGTACATGACTATATAGAGGACAGTAGTGCAGTATCTTTATGTCAAGCCCAGGATGTCCAGAAGCATTCTCTGCCCCAAAGGTGAACCCAGCCTGCTGCCGCTTCTGTCCTGGACCAACATCATGAGATTTTATCCAGTCAGCATTTCCACGGGACCAAAATCGCCAGCAAATGAACACAAACTCTTAATGCTCTATTATTTGTTTGTAGACAAGATGACACTCGAAGCCACGGAATGGGATGAGACACCCAACCATACTCATGCAAAGGCACCGTACGTTTTCCAGAAGACCATGGTCAATAGTGGGAAATGCCTGCTGGCAGGAAGCTTTTAAATTGCTGAGACCATTATGCACAGCAGACATGATTTGAACAAACATCTCTTAGAGTCAACATATGAATGGATAATGGACTCTATGAAAAGAAGGATCAATGAGGTACTGCAATTTGCAATCAAAGAGAGATGGACAGATGCCCGGGGAGACAGTCGGATGTTGGGATTACATCTCACCCAGGTTTTTATGAAAGCCTGGAATTGGGAGTAAACAGACTGGCTATAAAGTTTAGCAGCTGTAAAATGTTTCAGTCTTTTGTAAGAGTTCAGTTTAAGGTAGTAGTTCTTTTTTAAAATTAATTTTGTTGGACTGTAGTTGCTTTACAATGTTCTGTCAGTTTCTGATGTACAGCAAAGTGAATAAGCTATATATTTACATATATCCCCTCTTTTTGAATATTCTTCCCATTTAGATCTCCACAGAGCACTGAGTAGAGTTATGTGTGCTATACAGTAGGTTCTCATTCGTTATCTATTTTCTACGTAGTATCAGCAGTGTATATATGTCAATTCCAATCTCCCAATTTAACACCCTCCCTTTTCCCCTTTGATTTCCATATTTGTTCTCTACCTCTGTGTCTCTATTTCTGCTTTGCAAATAGGATCATCTATACCATTTTTCTAGATTCCACATATATGTGTTAACATATGATATTTATTTTTCTCTCTCTCACTAAGGCAGTGGTTCTTAACCAGAGACAATTTTGCCCTTGGGAGGACATGTGGCACTATTTAGAGAGATTTTGTCACCACTGGTGGGAGAAGCTCTGGTGGAAGCCAGGGATGCTGCTAAACTTCCCATAAAGGAGAGAATCTCTTCCACTCTCCATCACAACAAAGAATTATCCAGTCCAACATGTCAGTGGTGTCAAGGTTGAGAAACTCTGGCATAAGAGACAAACAGCATGAAAGATTCTTAGAAGGGGCAATAATCCACGACTCCTTGAGATAGGTTGTGTACCCTAGAGTGTGAAGTTGGACCTTTCTGAGGAGTAAATAGGATGTGTCCTCTATGCATACATCCTAAGGAAGAGGGAGAGAAGCTGTGTTCCTGTTGTAAAACTAGGCTTCAAGACAAAGCAGAAAGAAAAGACATGAAAAGGCAAGCAGTCCCTATAATCAGTTACATAGTTTATCTTGGTCATGCTTTTTGTTGCTAGCTGGCTCTCATAAAATCAGTCACTTTTGAGAATCTTGCATACACAGTAATTGAGAAAAAAGTTATTAATGAGACATAAAGAATGTTGTCATCAGCCCGTGTGGGCTGCTACAGATCTCTTGGATCCAGGTTCAAAGACAGATGGGAATACTGTAAGAGCTGGGCTACTGCACTGTCCAGATGCCAATACAAGTTGCATAGCATCACAATGTTGGAAAGCCTCATTTTCTTTGGTGTTTGGATCAGGAGCCCAGCTCGGACTTGTGACAAGCCCATATTTCCACCAACAAATGCCAGAGTGTCTGCCCAGTATCACTTCTAGCTTTTTTATCATACCTTCTGCAGCACATCAAAGAAACTCATCTATGTTCATAAGTCATAAAATAAACTAAGATTGGGAAGAGGGCAGGATTTTGTCTCATTTCAAACATGTCTTAGGTTTTTAGGTGTCCATGAATAAACTGATTTACCTGCTTACCATTTAAAAAAATTTTTCATTTTTATGAATTTTTATTGGAGTATAGTTGCTCTACACTGTTATGTTAGCTTCTGCTGTATAGTTAAGTGAGTTGGCTATACGTGTGTGCTAAGTCACTTCAGTCATATCTGACTCTTTGAGAATCCATGGACTGTGTGCCTGCCAGGATCCTGGGTCCCTGGGATTCTCCAGGCAAAAATATTGGAGTGGATTGCCGTGCCCTCCTCCAACGGATCTTCCTGACCCAGGGATTGAATCCGCATCTCCTGCGTCTGCCGCACTGAAGGAGGATTCTTTACCCCTGAGCCAACCTGGAAGCAACCCCCTGCCCCTCTGCCTCTGGCTTCCTTTTTGGATTCCCTTCCCATTTAGGTCACCACAGAGCATTGAGTAAAGTTCCCTGTCTTATACAGTAGGTTTTCTTTAGTGATCTATTTCATATACAGTGTTCAGTTCAGTTCAGTCGCTCAGTCATGTCTGACTCTTTGAGACCCCAAGGACTGCAGCACGCCAGGTTTCCCTGTCCATCACCAACTCCTGGAGCCTATTCAAACTCAATTCCATTGAATCAGTGATGCCATCCAACCATCTCGTCCTCTTTCATCCTCTTCTTCTCCCACCTTCAATCTTTCTCAGCATCAGGGTCTTTTCCAATGAGTCAGTTCTTCACATCAGGTGGCCAAAGTATTGGAGTTTCAGCTTCAGCATCAGTCCTTCCAATGAATATTCAGGATTGATTTCCTTTAGGATGGACTGGTTGGATCTCCTTGCTGTCCAAGGGACTTTCAAGAGTCTTTTCCAACATCACCATTCAAAAGCATCAGTTCTTCGGTGCTCAGCTTTCTTTATAGTCCAACTCACAGTCATACATGACTACTGGAAAAGCCATAACTTTGACTAGACAGACCTTTGTCAGCAAAATAATGTCTCTGCTTTTTAATATGCTGTCTAGGTTGGCCATAACTTTTCTTTTAAGGAGTAAGCATCTTTCTATTTCATGGCTGCAGTCACCATCTGCAATGATTTTGGAGCCGCCCCCCCTATATAAAATCTGTCTGTTTCCATTGTTTCCCCATCTATTTGCCATGAAGTGATGGGACCAGATGCCATGATCTTAGTTTTTTGAATGTTGAGTTTTAAGTCAACTTTTTCACTCTCCTCTTTCACTTTCATCAAGAGGCTCTTTAGTTCTTCTTTGTTTTCTGCCATAAGGGTGGTGTCATATGCATATCTGAGGTTATTGATATTTCTCCCAGCAATTTTGATTCCAGCTTGTGCTTCATCCAGCTTGCCATTTTGCATGATGTACTCTGCATATAAATTAAATAAGCAGGGTGACAAAATACAGCCTTGACGTACTCCTTTCCCGATTTGGAGTCAGTCAGTTGGTCCATGTCCAGTTCTAACTCTTGCTTCTTGACCTGCATATAGTTTTCTCAGGAGGCAGGTCAGGTGGTCTGGTATTCCCATCTCTATAAGAATTTTCCTCAGTTTGTTGTGATTCACACAGTCAAAGGCTTTGGCGTAGTCAATAAAGCAGAAGTAGATGTTTTTCTGGAACTCTCTTGCCTTTTTGATGATCCAACGGATGTTGGCAATTTGATCTCTGGTTCCTCTGACTTTCCTAAATCCAGCTTAAACATCTGGAAGTTCATGGCTCACATACTGTTGAAGCCTGGCTTGGAGAATTTTGAGCATTACTTTGCTAGCATGTGAGATGAGTGCAATTGTGCGGTAGTTTGAGCATTCTTTGGCATTGTCTTTCTTTGGGATTGGAATGAAAGCTGACCTTTTCCAGTCCTGTGACCACTAGTGAGTTTTCCAAATTTGCTGGCATATTGAGTGCAGCACTTTCACAGCGTCATCTTTTAAGATTTGAAATAGCTTAACTGGAATTCCATTACCTCCACTAGCTTTGTTTGTAATGATGTTTCCTAAGGCCCGCTTGACTTCAAATTCCAAGATGTCTGGCTCTAGGTAAGTGATCACACCATTGTGATTATCTGGGTGATGAAGATTTTTTTTTGCATAGTTCTTCTGTGTATTCTTGCCACCTCTTCTTAATATCTTCTGCTTCTGTTAGGTCCACATCATTTCTGTCCTTTATTGTGCCTATCTTTCCATGAAATGTTCCCTTGGTATCTCTAATTTTCTTGAAGAGATCTCTAGTCTTTCCCATTCTATTCTTTTCCTCTATTTCTTTGCATTGATCGCTGAGGAAGGCTTTCCTATCTCTCCTTTCTATTCTTTGGAACTCTGCATTCAAATGGGAATATCTTTCCTTTCCTCCTTTGCCTTTCACTTCTCTTCTTTTCACAGCTATTTGTAAGGCCTTCTCAGACAGCCATTTTGCCTTTTTGCATTTCTTTTTCTTGGGGATGGGCTTGATCACTGCCTCCTGTATAATTCATGAAGCTCCATCCATAGTTCTTCAGACACTCTGTCTATCAGATCTAATCCCTTGAATCTATTTGTCACTTTCACTGTTTAATCGTAAGGGATTTAATTTAGGTCATACCTGAATGGTCTAGTAGTTTTCCGTACTTTCTTCAATTTAAGTCTGAATTTGGCAATAAAGAGTTCATGATCTGAGCCACAGTCAGCTCCCAGTCTTGTTTTTGCTGACTGTATAGAGCTTCTCTGTCTTTGGCTGCAAAGAATATAATCAGTCTGATTTTGGTATTGACCATCTGGTGATGTCCATGTGTAGTCTTCTCTTGTGTTGTTGGAAGAGGGTGTTTGCTATGACCAGTGCATTCTCTTGGCAAAACTCTAGTAGCCTTTGCTCTGCTTCATTCTGTACTCCATGGCCAAATTTGCCTGTCACCCCAGGTGTTTCTTGCCTTCCTACTTTTGCATTCCAGTCCCCTGTAATGAAAAGGACATCTTTTCTGGGTGTTAGTTCTAGAAGGTCTTATAGGTCTTCATAGAACCGTTCAGCTTTAGCTTCTTCAGCATTACTGGTTGGGGCATAGACTTAGATTACCGTGATATTGAATGCTTTGCCTTGGAAATGAACAGAGATCATTCTGTCGTTTTTGAGATTGCATCCAAGTACTGCATTTCAGACTCTTTTGTTGACTATGATGGTTACTCCATTTCTTCTGAGGGATTCTTGCTCACAATAATAGATATAATGGTCATCTAAGTTAAATTCACCCATTCAAGTCCATTTTAGTTCTCTGATTCCTAAAATGTTGATGTTCACTCTTGCCATCTCCTGTTTGACCACCTCCAATTTGCCTTGATTCATGGACCTAACATTCCAGGTTTCTATGTAGTATTGCTCTTTACAGCTTACAGCATCGGACTTTTCTTCTATCACCAGTAACATCCGAAACTGGGTGTTGTTTTTGCTTTGGCTCCGTCTCTTCATTCTTTCTGGAGTTATTTCTCCACTGATCTCCAGTAGCATATTGGGCACCTACCAACCTGGGGAGTTCATCTTTCAGTGTCCTATCTTTTTGCCTTTTCATACTGTTCATGGGTTTCTCAAGACAAGAATACTAAAGAGGTTTGCCATTCCCTTCTCCAGTGGCCCACATTTTGTCAGAACTCTCCACCCTGACCCATCCATCTTGGGTGTTAACAGTGTATATATGTCAATCCCAATGTCCAAATTCATCCCACCCCATTTTCTCCCTTGGTATTCACACATGTGTTTTTCTGTTTTTGTCTTTATTTCTGCTTTGTAAATAAGATCACCTATACCAATTTTTTCAGATTCCACATATGTGTGTTAATATGCAGTATTTGTTTTCTCTTTCTGACTTACTTCACTCTGCGTGACAATCTCCACATCTCTACAAATGACCCAGTTCATTCCTTTTTGTGACTGGGTAATATTCCATTGCATATATGTATGTACCACATCTTCTTTATTCATTCCTCTTTTTATGGACATTTAGTTTGTGTCCATGTCCTGGCCATTGTAAATACCGCTCCAGTGAACACTGGGGTGCATGTATCTTTTGGAATTATGGTTTTCTCTGGGTGTACATCCAGGGGTGGGATTGTTGGGTCATATTTTTAGTGTTTTAAGGAACTTCCATACTGTTCTCTTGCTTACTATTTAAAAGGTGATTTATCTTCACTTTCCTGCTAAGTTCTGAAGAAGTGTCTTTGCATCTTTCCAAGCCTCTTCTCACACCTGGTTTGGATTGGATCGCTCTTGAAGTCTTGCTGTATTAGCTCTCCCTGCTTCTGGAACTTGTGTTGGGTTCCCTCTCCAGTGACGCAGGTTGGGTCACTCATCCAGTGGCTCTCACTCAGTGACTACAGGTTGGGTATTTAATAGGATGTCCCTTGATTTGGGTCAATTTGGTGTTTCCACTGATTAAATTTAAATTTTTAATGTTTGGCAGATGTACCCCCCAGGTGTGATGTTGTGTTACTGTCTGTGTATCGCCTTAGGAGGGACATAATGTGAGTTTGTCATAATATTGGTGATGTTAACTTTGATCACTTGGTTAAGACGGTGTCCACCAAGTTTCTTCTCTGTAAAGTTCTATTTTACCCTTCGTAATTATGGGAGATATTTTGAGATTATGTAAATACCGCTTTAGTATCAAACTTTCACCCACTAGTTCTAGCATTCACTGATAATTTAACAACAATTATTTTTCCAATTGTTATTTCTTCTACGCATAAGGAAGAGCTGTCAGCACATGTTTATTTATATCAGAGTGGACATGTGGATTCTTTATTTTATTCTGTGGGTTAGAATTCATCCAATTTGATGCTCAAATTGTTTTCTCATGATTATTTAATTTGATTCCCAAGTTATTTGAGGTTACAGTGGGGATCTTGTCAGGTAGGCTCCTGTGTCCTTTAGGTATGCCCCCACCATTTTAAAAAAACATATCCATGTTTTCTGGGGGGGATGAGATGTTTCATCTCATGGTATATTGTACCATATATGGTATATTGTACCATGCCTTGCTCCATTCCTGGAATCAGCTGTTTCTCCAAGGAGCCATTATCCTATTATAGAAGAATAATATTTAGAAATCACATGTGGGTCCTGGGAGTGTTCATTGCTACTGGAATCATTGCTTCTAGGCCCTCCAGCTCTCGGGGCTGGGAAAAATATCAATTCTAAATCAAAAACTTTATAAGGCATTCATACTGATCTTTTTATTCAGTCAAACACTACAAGGTTTATTCTAGTCTTCCTGTTGCCAGGTCTTTCTTCAGATAGATGTATTGTGGTTATTTTTCTCCCACCAGGTGGTTCTCCATTTCATTTACTTGATGATGTATTTTTAAATTTTTTATTTATTTATTAGGCTGTACTGGGTCTTAGTTGTGGCATGTGGGATCCAGTTCTCTGGCCTCTGGCCAGAGATCAAAATCAGGCCCCCTGCATTGGGAGCATGGAGTCTTAGCCACTGGACCACCAGGGAATTCCCTCAGTGGTGTCTTTTGAGAAGCAGAATATTTTTATTTTGATGTCGCTCAGTTTGTCAAAATTTCTTTGTGTCGTGTGTCTTTTATAAAAAATGTCCGCCTATTCTCCTGGTTTTTTATCCTAGAAAATGTGTAGTCTTAACTTTCATGTTTAAGTCAATGATCCATCTCAAATTAATTTTTTTGTGTGGTGTGTGATTGGAGTCAAGATTTGTTTTTTCCCACATGTTTCTCTGATTATTTCAGCTCCTACTTACTGAAAAAAATTTCTTTTCCTCCATTGAATTGCCTTGGTGCAGATTGCTTGGTTGAAAATCAGTTGTCTTCATATGTGTGGGCCTATTTCTGGACTCTGTTCTCTGCCAGTAACTTATTTATCTGTTCCTATTAATACCACATTCTCCTGATTACTGTGGCTTTAGAGTACATTTTTAAGAATAAATGTATTTATTGTTGGACTCATTGGCTCTTCATTGCTGTGCATGGGCGTTTTCTAGTTGCAGTGTGTGGACTTCTCATTGTGGTAGCTTCTCTTGTTGTGGAGCATGGGCTTCTAGGGCACACAGTCTTCAGTAACCCTGCAGCAGGTGATATTCTCCAACCAGGGATCAAACCTGTGTCCCCTGCCTTGGCAGGTGGATTCTTAACCACTGGACCACCAGGGAAGTCCTATAGTACATTTTGAAATCAAGTTGTGTGTGTCCTTAAGCTTTGTTATTTTTTTAAGATTCCTTTGACTACTCTAGGTCCTTTGCCTTGCCACTTATAATTAACTCATCTATTTCAACAAAAAAAGTCCTTTGGAAATTCAATTGGAATTAATCTACAGATTAATTTTGAGGAGAAATAAACTCTTAACAACACTGTGTCTTTTAATGTATGAACTTTGGTTTGGACTTTGACCCTTTGAATTTCTCTCTCACAAAGTCTGTGTGCATGTATGTATATATATGTATATGTGTATATGTTGGTCAACTCTACTCAATAGAAATTTCTTTCCTCTTCTTCCACTGAGCTGAGAACTTTACCTGTGAGCACCTACCTTCCTGGCTCAGAAGCAGGGAGATTATGTATTAAAGACAAGTTGATTTTGGGAAGAGTTAGTGATAAGAATGAATAAGAGGGACGTCTCTGGTGGTCCAGTGGTTAAGACTCGTGCTCCCAATGCAGGGAGCATGGGTTCGATTCCTGGTCAGGGAACTAATATCTCATATACTGTGGTGTGGCCAAAAACGGGAATAGGAGAGAGAGACATGGACTCTTCTCTCTGTAGTTGTAGGGAGCACAGGCTATGGCTTTTCTGTATGAAGGTCCAGTGTGGGAAAGGGGTGGTTAGAAATGGGAAGGGGAGCATCTAGAGCTAAGATTAGGGAATTCTGGGGGGAGAGATCAATTGTACGCATTTGCTTAATAACTGGTATCTGAAGAAGCTGGGAGAAAAAGTAGCCATCTTAGGCAGATACATCCCATGTAAATATATCTTCCCCAAAAGAACATATGTCCCATTCAGGACTTGGCTGAGTCTTTGGGTCTGAAAGATAAATAGACTCACTTCTCAGGTCTGGTCACTGGGGTGAATATTTCACTGTAGCAGAAAATATGACAACTATAATATAATATAAAAATGGCTACATGGGACTTTCCTGGTGGTCCAGTGACTAGGACTCCATGCTCCCAGTGCAGGGAGTTCTATACCTGTTCAGGGAACTAGATCCTATATGCTGCAACTAAGAGTTCACATGCTGCAAAGAAAGATCTTGCATGCGTGGCGTGTTCAGTCGCTGTTGTGTCTGACTCTTTGCAACCCCACGGACTGTAGCCCACCAGCCTCCTCTGTCCATAGGATTCTCCAGGCAAGAACACTGGAGTGGGTTGTCATTTCTTCTTCCAGGGGATCTTCCCAGCTCGTGGATCAAACCTGCATCCCTTGCACTGGCAGGTGGATTCTTTACCCGCTGAGCCGCCTGGATGCCTTAACAAAGATCAAAGATGCCATGTGCTACAACTAAGACCCGGAGCAGCCCCCCCCCCAAAAGCTACTGTTTATTGGGCACCCGTTCTGTGCTAGGCCCAATACTGCCATTTTCCGTAGGTTTCATTTTCTCAACAACCTCTGGGGATAGATAAAACTTAGCTGTAGTTGACAGATGAAGAAGTTACAGATTTGAATAGTGAAGTGCACTGGGGGCACATGAGTGAAAGTAGAAGAGACCTTTCAGTAACTCCTACACCTCCTGGTTTCTGCGCATAGCACTGATCTACACTCACATTAAACCTCACAGCCGTGATGCCCCTGAGACCTCATCACACTGAGGGAAGCCCTGCTGACGTCTAATCTACCTGCTTGGCAGCTTCTCTTCTACATAAATCTAGACAAAGGCCAGGGTGAGCTTCTCTGTCAGATTCTGTCTCCGCTGTGCCTTCATTAGTCCAAAGGAGATGGAACACTATGGCCATCAGGCCTGGAAATTAGGCTGGGGAAATCCCCGGTGGTGTTGAGGCCATTATCACTCAGCCCCGGCTGGCTTCTGGGCTTTTAAGTGCATTAGAGCACTCTGCATTGACTCGATGGGCTGCTCCATGCTGGCTGACTTGTCAAATTACCTCTCATTTGTGCAGCTCACCTGATGTTGCTGAAGCACTTTCCTGGCATCGGGAGCTGCTGGTCCATCCTGAGGGATCTGGGGACTGAGCCTTGTTTTACAGATGGGGAAGCTGAGACCTGACTGTATCAAGTAAGTACGTATTCAGTCTCCCTCAAATGCTTCATGTTTGTAACTGGAATGATTGTTTTTTTCATGTGGCTGAATCTCAAGTTTCAAAATGAGAGTTTAATGAGTCTCTGAGTGAGGCTATGTTTGGGGGGTCAAAGTGAAGCAGAGAGGGGATGATTCTTTCATTATAGCATATGGGTCCTGTTTGTTGTTTTTGTCGTTAGTCGCTAAGTTGTGTCCATCTCTTTTGTGACCCCGTGGACTGTAGCACGCCAGGCTCCTCTGTCCATGGGATTTCTCAGGCAAGAATACTGGAGTGGGCTGCCATTTCCTTCTCCAGGGGATCTTCCTGACCCAGGGATCAAACCCACGTCTACTGCATCTCCTGCATTGCAGGCAGGTTCTTTACCACTAAGCCACTGAGGAAACCCTTAGATGTTTGCTACCTCTCATAGCATCTACTACGTGCTAGGTTTGGAACTAGACAGACACTTAGGATGGAGTCTGAAGGGGATATACAACCAGGCACAAAGCAGAGTCTCCAGAAATGGTTCAGGCCAAAAGAACCCCAACAGCTAGCAGTTGGGGCCGGGCATCAGTCCCCCAAAGTGCTAAGAAAGACACACTAAAGATGGGAGTCCAAGTAGCCCCCTCAGTGAACTGGACCTCATATTGGAGGTGGAGCCAAAGCTGGTGGGAATCCCTTGTGCTGAGCCAGTCTGCCAGGAGCAGTGACCTTATTTTAAGTCCCTATCCATTGGAGGCTTTGCAGGTGGCACAGTAGCAAAGGATCTCACTGCCATTGCAGGAGACACAGGGGATTCGGGTTTGATTGCTGGGTCAAGAAGATCTCCTGGAGAAGGAAATGGCAACCCACTCCAGTATTATTATTGCCTGGGAAAACCTATGGACAAGAGAAACCTGGTGGGCTACTGTCCATAGGGTCACAAAAGAGTCAGACACAACTGAACGGCTGAACAACACTCATTTTGGGAAGGGAGCCTGACAACTTCCTACCTAAGTCTGTCATTCTGAGATACAGGAGTCAGACTGAGCTTTTCAGTAGGGACAGTAGGAATGAGGAACTTGGAAAGACCAAGGTCAGGGGATGAGACCAGGGCTCATGGGTAAAACTTACTAGGTCTACAAAGTTGGAAAAAATGGTGTTTCTGACTGCTGTCCTAGAATCCAGACTACCTTTTCCAGCTAGTTGTATCTCTTTACCACTCTCTGAAGGCAGGAATCTCTACTGCAGTGAAGTTGTAAAAATGTAGAAATATAAAAATAATTGTGGGGAGTTCTGCAAAGGCTCTTTCTTCAGTGTAGGCCCTTTGGTTGGCCTGGTAGGAGGAGGCAGCTCTGAATGAGGAGTATCTGTAATCTATATTTTGAATAAGTCAACTAGGAGATTCAGAGGCAGATAGACGATTGAGGCTGGTTTGGCTCAGACAGTAACGAATCCACCTGCAATGCAGGAGACCTAGAGTCGATCCCTGGGTTGGGAAGATCCCTTGGTGAAGGGAATGGCAACTCCAATATTCTTGCCTGGAGAATCCCATGGACAGAGGAGCCTGTGGGCCATAGTCCATGGGGTCATAAAGAGTCAGACTTGACTGAGCAACTAATATTTTTAGGGGATGCTGGAGACAGTTTTACAAACACCAGGAAATCCATTGGCCCTCGACCCTGTTTAGGGCCATATGCAGAAGGGAAGGGAGTCTGCAGCACATCAGCTTCTGTGTAGGATCCTCAAACAGACTCACCCCAGCCTATCACCCAAGTCCCTTGCCTAGACATTGGCCCAGTCTTAGGATCCAGATTTTGTGCTCTGAGATTCTGCCCATTGTTCCTCAAATTCTTAGCCCTGGTTCTTTTGGTCCAACTCCTGGCCTACCCACCAACCCCACCACTTGCTTCACCATCACCTGTCCTAGTTGCCCTCCTGGAACTTGACCACTTGCTGTCGGGGTCCATTCCCAGCCCTCCTCCCACCACTCCATCCCAGTGAATGACTACACAACATGAGGTTGGACTGCTACTTGTTACAAGTAAGACTTTGACATTGAGAAACTTCTAAAAACCAGTGACCCAGGGAAGACAGGGCTTTTGTACCTAATTTTAAGGTTGTCCCGTGGTTTGAATACCACACTTCCACTGCGAGAGGCACAGCTCTGATCCCTGGTTGGGGAACTAAGATCCTGCATGCTGTGTGTAGCCAAAAAATAGAAACAAAAACAAAAAAAAAGTTAATTGATGGTGGAACCTAGAACCTGGAATTTCGAGAGGTTTCTTTGACTTTATCTTTTGGAGTGGATAGTGAAATTGTGGTACATTGAGAAATAAATAATTTCAAAGAACTTGTAGGTTTTATTTAATAATTTAGGACCACTTCATCTAATGAGAAGTCCACATATGTATGTTGACTCTATATCTCTCATGAAGAAGTCTCAGAACTCAAAGGTAGGGGCTGATCCAGCAAATATTTTAAATTTGTGAAACTTGTTTCTTTCTCCTCATTTCCTTCTCAGAACTTTCCACAGTGTCTAGGACTCTACTCAATTCATCATAATGGACTAAGGCCCACTAATGATTTCATTATAACTTAATTACCTCTTTAAAGACCCTATCTCTAAATACAGTCACATTTCTTTAAAAAAAAATTTATTTGACTGTGCTGGGTCTTAGTTGTGGCATGTGGGATCTAGTTCCCTGACCAGGGATTGAACCCAGGCCCCCTGCATTGAGTCTTATCCACTGTTCCATGAGGGAAGTCTCTACAGTCACATTCTAATGTACTCGGGGTTAGGACTTCAACATATGAATTTGGGGGACAGATTTTTACCACCTGTTCCCACACCCCAGCCTTTCTCTGGCACCCAAAATATTCAGTGGCTTCTACAAATGGTATCTTTTTATATTAGTCTATTCCTACTTGGATGATGTTGATATGTAGAATTTTAGGTATTGAAGTTCATTGTTGGTGATATGTTGCAAATATTTCCTGTTTGTCTTTTTGTTTTGTTCATTTAAAAACCAAATAATTAAAAAATGATTGCTTTTGGCTATTTAGTAATAGTTTGAGCTTTCTCTTGTGATAGAGATGAATATAAATAAAATGGCAGAGAATGTTAAGGATTGGCATAGCTGGCATCTGAAAATACCAGATGGAGGGCAGACATGGCTGAAGCAGGTACGCCTCTCTGGGGGCCTCAGTTCTGCCCTCCCGCCCACCCTGTTATGGGATAAATGCTCCCTTCATCCACCTCCCTGTCCTCTGGCCCATGTTAATAATAACCTTTGGAAAAAATAGCCTTAAACTTTCCAGCGCCTCTATTTTTTTCTACTCAGGAGCATAGTATAGGAAATCTGGGGTAAAAACCATGAGCAAGAATATAGTTAACTACATGTCAAATTTTTCTAGTTTTCTATCCAAGAAAGTGTGGCCCAGAATACAGATAGTCTGATGTTTGGGGGGGAGGGGAAGGGACAAAACTGGAAAATCATTGGTTGCCCTCCTGCTCCCTACCTGGGACTGTTAGATCTGTGCACAACTGGAAGAGATGCACTATTCTTTGAAGGAGGCTCGTCTTGGGGGGAATATTGACAGCTATCTCTGTCTCAAAAGTCATTTCATGTTTGAAAGAAGTGATATAGTTGATAACAAGAAGATAAAAATATCTCTACTTGATATGACTTAGTAATCATCATATTCTGTCTTTAAAAAAAATAACCAGCTGGAGTTTCTGTGACTGTTGCTGCTTCTAAAATGACCCCTTATGGGAGGGGTCTGGGCATTTATCCCAAGAGGCTGCCTTGTTTCTAAAACTCTTCTTAAGTGCAATGTCTTCTGAATAAAGTCCACACCCTTTGAGGCTAAAGCAGAATTTCAGAAACCACCCCAAAGCCTTTGAAGACAGCTAGGAAGTCAGTTTTGTGATTCTGTAGTGACAGAAGTTGACTGATGCTCAAGCTAATGAAGCTTAAGTCTCAGAGTCTCTAGGTTGCTGGGGTCCCTTCTCGGGGTCAGCAGGTTCCCCTCCAGGACTAAGCGGAGAAAGCAGCCACCCCAGCCTACCTCTGCTAGGCTGTGATGCTTGAGCTGCAGGTCCATCCTCTATGTGTGTCCTGTCCCTCCTTCCTTCTGTGCTAGGAAGCCACTCCCCATGCCCCCCACTCAACACCAGTAACACCCCAGGTCCTCACTCCAAGCTATTGAAGAGACCAGGAGTGCAACTGGTTGCTGTTGTTTAGTCACTAGTGTCTGACTCTTCTGTGACCCCATGGACTCTAGCGTGCCAGGCTCCTCTGTCCATGGGATTTCCCAGCAAGAATACTGGAGTGGGTTGCCATGCCCTCCTCCAGGGGATCTTCTAGACCCAGGTATCAAACCCACATCCCCTATATTGGCAGGCAGATTCAGGGGGATTTACAAAAGGGTTTGAAGTTGAAGGCAGCTATTCTGAACTATCAACACTAAAAAAACCCAGATTTCCATCAAGCATGCTAGAAGAAATACTGAATTACTTCTCTAGTCTGTCGATAGAGAACAATGTCACAAAATCAGTGTCATATGAACAAGCACTCAAAGTGTATGAAGCCCAGAAAGGGTAGGAAAAATGTATCATAGGGTTGTTTAAGCAATTAATGAATGATGGTGATTTAAGTAATTTTCCTGAATTGTGCCAGTTATCACTTTATTGCCTCTCAGTTCCTACCCACCCTTCTTTGCTCTGCTTTGTCATACTAGGGTGAGCCATGTAAACATTGCTCCTCCACCTGCTGGCATAGTATCAAGCTTTGCTCCAGAAGGGTGCTGGAGGGGTGCTGAAGGACAAAGATGCTTTTCGTTTCCTGCTTCTGGATTTCGTTTCCTGCCTTTCTTCTTGCTTCTGGGGCTTTTGGCCAAACCCCATGGGGCTTATCCTCATGCAAGTTTCAGGGCCACCCCAGTGGGTGGTTCCAGTGATTTCTGCTAGCACTGCAGCCAGCTTCTGGCAAGTCTCCCAGGCACCCAGCAGCAGGAGTGCCAACAAGCCTCGCTGGTGCCCTCATGGGCAACTTTCCAGTGCATTTCCCTGCAGAAGCTTTTCAGTAAGTTCCACTCGCATCCCAGAGGATAGCTCCTCAGTAAGTATAGTCCACACCCTGGCACATGGTTTATTGCTTGTCAGACCTGGCCTGAGACACCTCAGTGAACTGCTTCACCATCCAATAGGCCACACCTATACACCGTCTCCATCAAGGTCTGAATCTCAGCCCTGGTGGAGGTGGGACAGTGGGGAACTCTTCCAAATATTTTGTCTTTGCTTTTGGTATTAAGTAAAAAAAAAAAATCATTGCCAAGATTGATGTCAAGGGATCTTACCCCTGTTTTCTTCTAGTTTTATTGTTTTAGATCTTACGTTCAAATCTTAAATCCATTTGAGCTGATTTTTGTATATGGTGTAAGATAGAGAGAGGTCCAGTTTCATTCTTTTGCATGTGGATATCCAGTTTTCCCAGAACAATTTATTGAAGAGACTGCCCTTTCTCCATTCTATATTCTTGGCTCTTGTTTCATAGATTAATTGATCACAGAGGTGTGGGTTTATTTCTGGCTCTCTATTGATCTGTGTGTCTGTTTTTTCCCCCAATACCATATGGTTTTGATTATTATAGCTCTGTAATATAGTTTAAAATCAAGAGGTGTGATGCCTCCTAATTTGTTTTTCTTTCTAAAGATTACATTGGCTATTTGTGATCTTTTGTGGGTTCATACAAATTTCAGGATTGTTTTTTCTGTTTCTGTGAAAAATGCCATTGGGATAGTGACTGCACTGAGTCAAGTGTATAGAACATTTTGGGCACTTTGGGTTGTATGGAAATTTAAACACTATTAATTATCTACACTGAGAATTATAAGATATTGTTAAAAGAGTTTGAAAGACAAATAATTGGGAAGATACTCTGTGCTCTTGAATTGGAAGAATTCATGGTATGTATGTGTACACACATGTAACTATTATTTATTTAAAAAAGAAAATTCTTTCATTTGTGACAACATGGATGAACTTAGAGGGCATTTTGCTGAGTGAAATTATACAGAGGAAGACAAATACTTCATGGCATTACTTTTATGTGGACTCTGGAAAAAAGTTTAACTCATGGAAATAGAGCAGAAATGTGGTTGCAGAGGGTTGGGAGGAATAGGGAGAGGTTCGTAAAAGGGTATAAACTTTCATTTATAAGATGAATAAGGTTTGAGGATTTAATGTATATATGTCCCAGTCACTACAGGTGATAACACTGTATTGTATAAATGAAATTTGCTAAGAAAATAGAATCTAAATGTTCTCATAAAAAGGATAAATATGTGAGGTGAAGGATAGATGTGTTAATTAACTCAGTGGAGGGATCCCTTCACAATATATATGTATATCAAATCATCACATAGTACACCTTAAATATCTTAAAATATCTTATGATGGAAAAGGGGAAAGAGGACAAATGGAGAAATAGAAAACAGATATCAAGATGGTAGTTATAAATGCAGCCATATTGATGATTAATTAAATGTAATGGTTAAACACTCCAATTAAAAGTCAGAGATTATCACATTGAATTAAAAATTAAATTAAATTAAAATTTCCTATCTACAGGAAACCTGCTTTAAAATAAAGATATACATGGGTGAAACCTAAAAGATGACAACCTATCCCATGTACATATTCATTAAGCACCCCCAAAGCCTGCCTAGTTACTGTACTAGCACATGAGCAAGACCAGCTCCGTTTTGTCCATAAATTTGCCATTCCTCTAAATGTACCACACAATGAAGCTGTACACTCATTTTTACACCATCTCCCCTAGCATCTCCTCTGGGAGGCCTGAATGGGAAGTGACTTCTATGTTGCAAAATAAGGTGTAATCCCAGTCCTCAGCTAACACATCCATTGCCACACTGGGTGTCCTTCCAGTAGCTCTAATGCAGATATCATTGTTGCTTCTACATAGACCCTTTTCCCCTCCAAGCAGCATTACCATTCATTCTGGGGATATTTTAGTCCTGAAAACCACTGTTGAGCTGCCAAGGCAGGAACCTCTTGGCTAAGTTTTATGGAATTGAAATGGGCACAGCAGGCACTGCACCACACTTCCATCAGGCCAGACAACCATGGCCTTTCAGCTGGAAGGAAGGACGGAGCCACCAATAAAGCAGGTCAGTCTGACTGGTCAGCTGCGAGTCCGTCTCTGTGTTGTGGTCTCTTAAAACCCCTCTGTCAGACTCTGAAGAAATCCACACATCTGCTGGTGATTAGGGGAGCAAAGAGGTGGTCTAATCCCCTCTCCATCCAGAGCACACGCACACCTAATTCTAAAGAATGTCCAACGAATTCCTTTTAAAAATGTAGCTTGATTCTTACTGAAGTGATATGTGCACACAATTTTAGAAGTCAAATAATAGCCCACGACTTACAGGAAAGGAAGCACTCCTTCTCCCCAGCCTGCCTGCACCCTACTTTTTGCTCCCCATCGCCACCACTCAGAATGCATGCTTTTAAACCATTTAACCTTTTCTTCTCTTTCTCTCTTTTTAAACATTGCTATTTCTACATAATGTATATATATTACTAGTTATAATTTTTTAAAATTTAGAAGTCATTTATTGACTTCCTACTATTGAAATACTGTTATGACTCCAATCCCCTGGCCCCTGGCATCTATTGATACCCATGTATTGGGTTGGCTGAAAAGTTTGTTTGGCTTTTTCATTGGAATGAATTTTTCAGCCAACCCAATACTTTGTGACTCTATGAATTTGACTATTCTCAGTACCTCATATAAATGGAATCGAACAGTATTTGTCTGCACCTAATGTGTATTGAAATGCATTATATATATATTTAATATTTATTTGGGTGGGTTGAGTCTTGGTTGCAGCACATAGGATCTTTCGTGAGGCACATGGACTTAGTTGCTCCACGGCATGTAGGATCTTAGTTCCCTAACCAGGGATTGAACCAGTGTCCCCTGCAAGACAGATTCTTAACCACTGGACCACTAGCGAAATCCCTGGGATGCACTTTTAAGGTTAACTTACTATATGTTCCACAAACATTGCACCTCTGTTTTTCCCCTAAACCACCATATACCCCTTCCCCATCTTCCTAATTTATATAGTGTTTTGGTCAAATTGATATTTTGTATTGTCATTGTTTTGATTATGCAAATATTGTTCACAGCTATACCGTGTATTGTATTATAATTTTATTTCGCTTATTATATGATTTAAAATAATTGCTTTACTTTTTATTTACTTAGTTTCATAGCAGTTACTTATCAATGATTCAGCCCCAAACATTCTAAAAGAACCCGAACAATCCTCTTGTGCTTGTGTGTTAAGTCACTTCAGGCATATCTGACTCTTGGTGACCCCATGGACTGTAGCCCACCAGGCTCCTCTGTCCATGGGATTCTCCAGGCAAGAATACTGGAGTGGGTTGCCATGCCCTTCTCCAGGGGATTTTCCCAACCCAGGGATTGAACCTGCTGCTTCTCTTACATCTCCTGCATTGGCATGTAGGTTCTTTACCACTAGTGCCATCTAAGAAGCCAAAACAATCCTCTTACAGGGGTCAAACACACCAACTCATCTGTCAGTTCCATGCTTTTCCCTTACAGGCGCCCTCCTGAAACCCACGTGTCGGAACCGCGTGGGGGTGGGGAGGGGGAAGGAGGGCCTTACTGAGCTCACTTCTCTGCTCTCATCCAGCGTTTCTCTGGTCCAGCCTTTCTGGAGAATAAGTCTCCTGTCTTCCACAAAGAGAGGCAGGGTCATTCCCATGGCTTTCCAGCCTGCACTTAGAATCTGGGGGCCCAGTGCCTCCTTATTAGAGCTTTAAACCAGCTCTCCTTTCTGCCTGCACTGCCAAGCCCACCCTATTCTTTCTCTTTGAAGGTGTCTGTGCCTTGATTTCTGAAACTTTCCAGGCTTCTTTACTGGGAATCAATTTTTTCTTTTTTTAACCAGTTTCATTTCCTCTGCAGGCGGTCGGATTTTTGCTCTCAGAGCTCAGTGAAGGCAGCACCATTTATTCAACTGTTTTCAATTTTCCCAAATTTGGTTGACATCTCTAGTCTGTCATCTCTTCTCTGACTCTCTTTCTAATTCTCTTAGTGTCCTTCTGTGGGAATCAGGGAAGAGGTGGAGATAAACATGTGTTATGTCTGCTTTGTTTAGCTGAAAAACCTTCCTCAATCAATTCTTAACTTCTGTTCTAGTGATAGAATCAATCTGTTTGCAAGTCAAAAGGGTGGGAGGGGTGAGTCTACCCAGGTTCATGCCATGTACCATTTAGGAGTAGTCAGCCATAGAGGTTTTTTTTTTTTTTTTAAATTTTTATTGGGGTATAGTTACTTTACAATGTTCTGTTAGTTTTCTGCTGTACATTAAAGTGAATCAGCCATACATATGCAG
Organism: Muntiacus reevesi; assembly: GCF_963930625.1. Taxonomy (NCBI): domain Eukaryota; kingdom Metazoa; phylum Chordata; class Mammalia; order Artiodactyla; family Cervidae; genus Muntiacus; species Muntiacus reevesi. The sequence goes on along the minus strand of NC_089263.1, from coordinate 22,964,111 downwards.
ATATCCCCCTGTTTTTGAATTTCCTTCCCATTTAGGTCACCACAGAGGACTGAGTGTTCTCCGTGCCATAAATAGGTTCTCATTAGTTATCTATTTTATACACAGTGCTGTATATATGTCAATCCCAGTCTCAGTAGGCCATAGAGTTTTAAGGGACCTTTATGGGCAATCATGTTTGTCTTCTCAGTATATCTCCCATGCTTGACCCCAGTTTATAATAACTACTCAGTGCATGAGCAAAAACGGTTCCTTTTGGAATGCTTCCTTGCCATCTCCTACTCCCCACTCCCAGTTTTTTTTATTCCTCATAGTCTCCCTAAAATGGTTACTTTTGGCCATGGCCTTGGGTGTGCACTGTCAATCTATGGATCAGTCTTTAGCAGTGAATTTCTCTCTTTTGTTCGTTGTTGGAGAGAGGGTGGAGGGAGTCTCACATCCTGCTGGTTGGAGGGAAAAAGACCATTATGGTCATCTGGTCTCCAGGTGGATTATCTAAAATACATCAGCTATCTGTGCTGTTGGCATATCTTCTGTATTTTATCATTCTGAAGAGTATCTGCCTTCTCCCCAGACTTGGGTTATGTTAGGAGCATCCTTTTGAATTATCTTAGCCTTGCAAGCCATGGGCTCTAGAAAAGAATGGAGGAGAGAATACCCACAAATGTATTTTAAATATGTTGGATGTATTAGTTAGTATTTGCGATTTCCCAATCCTTTTATTTATTTATATTAGGTTTAAAAACAAATGGCAATATATTAGCTTTAAAAACAAAGTGCAATATATTAACTTTGAAAACAAAGTGCAACGGAGCTGAATACACTTGTGTTACAGCTCTTGCCTCTTTTCATTCTGTCTGGGCAGGCCTTACTAATTTGGCATAAGCCCTCTATATGCTATGTAATTTGATTAAATAATTCTCTATGGTGTACCAAGTTCTGTAAAAATCCATTTTTAAACAGTAAAGTGGAACTAAGATGCTTTAAAGAAATAATTCTGATACCTTGGGTAAAGATTCTGGGGATTTGTTAAATATGTACCATAAGCATGAAAATAAAGTTCAAGTATCCTTAGAAGGAGTGGTTGAAAATAATTATTGATATGATTAAAAGTAGAGGAAGCAGAAAGATATCAAAAGTTACCTAAAATATCTCCAAAATGATGGACAGGGGTGCTGTGAACAGTTGTGCAGGTTATGTCCTGAACAAGATGTTCAGCTGAGGAAGTAAACTTGCATTCCATTCCCCAAGTTAGGTGCCCCTGGGAATGCATGAATGCTATAGGGTTTATGGGAGCAGAGACTACTTTATCACATGTGGACTAAATAGATCACACAACTGTGAACTTTGGGGAAATGTATCACTAAGGGGCTTCCCAGGTGGCGCTAGTGGTAAAAAACCTGCCTGCCCGTGCAGGAGACAAAAGAGATGGGAGTTCAATCCCTGGGACAGGAAGATCCCCTGGAGGAGGAAATGGCAGCCCACTCCAGTATTCTTGACTGGAAAATTTGATGGACAGATGTGACTGAAGTGACTCAGGATAGCACACATAGCACATCATTAAGGGAATGGATGTTTCAGCTTTCAGGAAAATCAGGCTTCTCCAGGGCCCTCCAGCACGTTGGGACCCAGATTGTGTGACACCTGGTAAATTCCTTGCTAGACACTTTATCTGTGTCTTGTGGACAGGTAGACCAGGCCTGGGCCTCCAGCTCTCTGACTGCACAGCTGAAGCACCTAGTTTAAAGAGTTTAAAAGGTTCTTGTCAATGTATGGCAAAAACCACTACAATATTGTAAAGTAATTAGCCTCCAACTAATAAAATTAAATGGAAAAAAAAAAAAAAGAAAGCTTAAAAAAAATTAAAAAAAAAAGGTTCTAGGTATTCCGAGAAACTTGAGCATTTCCGTCTATTCAATTAAATCATTTGCAAAAGCCTGAACGTCTAAACTTCCAAAGCCATTTAAAATTAGGCCCTGTGTATGCCTGGAAGTCAGGAAATAGAAGACAAAAGTCAAGGGGTCAAGACTGTGTAAAAGGTGAACTCAGATCTCAAGGGAGGATTCTACCAGTATCCTCAGGGAGTGGGGCAGCGGCTTAGGTTGTTTTCCTGAAACTGAAGACCTTGGAAACGGGCTGGGGCCAGGTCTGGAGCATCTGGCCTTCTGTCTGTGGGGAGGGGATCCGCACCCCCCATGCCCTCACCCTGGAGGTGTGTCAGGACCAGACTCGCGGGGTGTGAGCTGAAGAGAGGCCAAAAGAAGATGGGGCTCCTTCTCCTCTCTGTCAGAGGGGAGCATGGTGGGAAAACATGGGCTCCCAGGACCACATTCAAATTGGGGGGAGGGGGCAGGAGGGAGCTATTACCAGATGGACTCAATTTTCTACAAAAAAAATCAGGTGAGGTCGTTCCCCAAGCGTCAGTGGGGAGAGAGGAAAAGCAGAATGGAAAACAGAGAGGAGAGGGGCCGTTTTTGAAGTTTTTAGCCTTACAATGCATTGCATGGGGGTGGCCGAGATTAGGTAATTGGTGATTTGTTTTGTTTTTAAGCAGAAGTAATGGATCTGCAAAAGGGGAGAATTCAGGGCATTTGCTCATTGTCATTGATTTAAGCATTATGATTTAATTCCTGTTTTTAAAATGGCTGCTCTTTGTAGTCAAAATCTTACCAAGTTATGAAATTTAGGTAATTTTTTGGTGCAGCTAGAGGAGTACACATGTTTTATGGGTACAGCTTACTGTATTTTCGCCAGGGGAGCCCTCTCCTGTACCCTGCACCCAGCCTGAGAAATGGAACATTAGCAGCCCCCAGAATCCTCACTGGGACCCCTTCCAGTCCTGACTGCTCCTCCCACGGGGTCAGCAGGTTCCTGTTCTAACAGCTTAGTTCAGGTTTGCTTAAAGCTAAATGAACTTAAAAGCCCATCCAGTTATGACCTGCAGACTCTCAGGTGAGATCTTAAGTCACTCATTTACTTCTCAGATTTTGTGGGGGTGATAGAGTTCATTGGGTTCTTTTTTAAAAAAAGACAAAAACAGGTGTTTTTATTTTTGGAGTGCTAGGTCTTCCTTTGGAGAAGGCAGTGGCACCCCACTCCAGTACTCTTGCCTGGAAAATCCCATGGACGGAGGAGCCTGGTAGGCTGCAGACCATGGGGTCGCTACGAGTCCGACACGACTGAGCGAATTCACTTTCACGCATTGGGTAGGCCAATGGGTAGACTTCCAAGGCCAGAGTTTGGGAGGTGGGTCAGTTACCTCTTACTGGGGCCGCTTCATCTCTCTGAGCTCGGTCTCATCATTGAATGAGGAACTGTATATGTGTCCCAGGCTTGCTGTCAGAGTGCACAGTGGCATGTCCCATACACACCGTGGCTTCATTCTCTTTGCATGCCCAGGGGCCTCTGATGGTCCGGGTCACAGAAAGTAGCTGCAGGCCACCAGTTGCATATTTCAGGGGCAAAGACACATTTTACTGTTTGGACAAAATCTGGCAAAATCAGGTTCAGAATCCCACACCCACTGGGACGAAGGTGATGGCAGACAATACCAGCCTCTGATGTTTACCAGCATAGTAGCTGTGCCACAGGAGAGAAAATGTTGCTCCCATGGTCAAGGGAAAGACAAACCTGGAACTCAGCCCGTCCAGGTCATTTAAACACAAAGAATCCTGTTTATGGTGCATTTCCACTGCTTATAGAATGAGCGTGTGTTAAATAAGAAAAGCTACATCCTGGGGTTTCTCTAAGACTGTTGAGGACTTGTCACTTACAGCCTTGCTACTCAAAGTGTGGTCCCTGGCCCAGCAACATTGGCATCACCTGGGGGCTTGTCAGAAATGAGGAATCTTAGCCCTTGGGGAAGACCCAGCGAATCAGAGCCTGCATTCTACCCAGATACCCAGGGGATTTGTGTACACATTAAAGATTGAGTGAGTGAAAGTCACTCATTGTGCCCAACTTTTTGCGACCTCATGAACTGTAGCCCACCAGGCTCCTCTCTGTCCACAGAATTCTCCAGGCAAGAATACTGGAGTGGGTAGCCATTCCCTTCTCCAGGGGATCTTCCTGATCCAGGGGTCAAACCCAGATCTCCAGCATTATAGGTGGATTCTTTACTGTCTGAGCCACCAGGGAAACCCAAAGATTGAGAAGCACTGCGTTATAGAGCTGCAGAATCACATGTCTGACCATATTTTAAGTTCTGCTGTTTCGCTTTGAGGTCCCTTGCTACCCTCTATGGACAGTCATCGTAACAGCAACGAGCCAACTTTTAAATACACACCAGCACAGACACTGTAAACTTGTAGGATTACAAAAGGCACATTCAGAACAAGTGGGAGATTCTTGGTACTGGCACACAGACAGAAATGTAGATCAATGCAACAAAATAGAAAGCCCAGAGATAAATTCACGCACCTCTGGACACCTTTTCTTTGACACAGGAGGCAAATATATACAATGGAGAAAAGACAATCCTTTAACAAGTGGTGCTGGGAAAACTGGTCAATCACGTGTAAAAGAATGAAACCAGACACTTTCTAATACTATACACAAAAATAAACTCAAAATGGATTAAAGATCTAAATGTAAGGCCAGAAACTATAAAAGTCACTCTTAGAGGAAAACATAGACAGAACACTCTCTGACATAAACCACAGCAAGATCCTCTATGACTCACCTCCCAGTGTAAAGGAAATAAAAACAAAAATAAACAAATGAGATAGAATTAAACTTAAAAGCTTTTGCACAATGAGGGAAACTATAAGCAAGGTGAAAAGGCAGCCTTCAGAATGGGAGAAAATACTAGCAAACAAAAAAACTGGCAAAAAATTAATCTCCAAAATACACCAGCACCTCATGAGTTCAATACCAGAAAAACGAACAACCCAATCAAAAAGTGGGCCAAAGAACTAAGCAGACATTTCTCCAAAGAAGACATACAGATGGCTAATAAACACATTGAAAGATGCTCAACATCACTCATTATTAGAGAAATGCAAATCAAAACCACAATGAGGTATCATCTCATGCCAGTCAGAATGGTCACTATCAAAAAGTCTACAAACAATAAATGCTGGATAGTGTGTGGAGAAAAGGGAACCCTCTTACACTGTTGGTGGGAATGCAAACTGGTATGGCCAACTATGGAGAACAGTGTGGAGATTCCTTAAAAACTGGAAATAGAACTGCCATATGACCCAGCAATCCCACTGCTGGGCATATACATTGAGGAAACCAGAATTGAAAGAGACATATGTACCCCAGTGTTCATCGCAGCACTGTTTACAATTGCTAGGACATGGAAGAAACCTAGCTGTCCATTGGCAGATGAATGGATAAGGAAGTTGCAGTACATATACACTATGGAATATTCAGTTCAGTTCAGTCGTTCAGTCGTGTCCTACTCTTTGTGACCCCATGGACTGCAGCATGCCAGGCTTCCCTGTCCATTACCAACTCTCGGAACTTGCTCAAACTCATGTCCATTGAGTCAGTGATGCCATCTAACCATCTCATTCTCTATCATCCCCTTCTCCTCCTGCCCTCAATCTTTCACAGCATCAGGGTCTGTTCCAAGGAGTCAGTTCTCATCAGATGGCCAAAGTATTTGGGAGAAGGCAAAGGTGGGATGATTTGAGAGAATAACATTGAAACATGTATATTATCACATGTAAAACAGATGACCAGTGCAAGTTCGATGCAGGAAGCAGGGCACTCATACCTGGTGCTCTGGGACAACCCAGAGGGATGGGGTAAAGAGGGAGGTGGGAGGGCAGTTCAGGATGGGGGGATACATGTGCACCCGTGGCTGATTCATGTCAATGTATAACAAAACCACCACAATATTGTAAAGTAATTATCCTCCAATTAAAATAAATTTTAAAAAAGAACACATGGGAGATTTTTGAAATACCAAATGCTAAGCACCTTTTTGCAACATTTGTAAACGCACCAAATACTACATTTAAAGGAAACCACAATTTCTTCTCACAAAGGCAGTGGAAAGAGAATATGAAGTCAATCTGGGGATTGATTTCTCCTCTGAAATAAGGGGGCTAATAGGAAAATGGGGGCTTTCCAGGTGGCTCAGATGGTAAAGAATCTGCCTGCAATGCCGGAAACCAGGGTTCTTTCCCTGGGTTTGGAAGATGCCCTGGAGAAGGAAATGGCAACCCACTCCAGTATTCTTGCCTAGAGAATTCCTTGGGTAGAGGAGACTGGTGGGCGACAGCCCTTGGGGTCACAAAGAGTCAGACATGACTGAGCGACTAACACACACACACACACATAGGAAAATGGGTGGAAAACACTTTTTAGCAGCCCGACAAGCATTCTTTTCTTTAAAATCGAATGTCTATTGGGGGTCTTTTTAGAATGATCCTATGATCTATAATTCCATAATTATTACCTCTAAGTCCTGAGAATCGGTGTCTTAATGTTCTTCATTTAGCACGTATTATAAAAGGAATCTGACATTTTTCCCCTGGGGGGATGGGGACACACTTAGAGCATTAGTCCCAGTAGGTGCCTGGAGCAGACATGCAGAGGAGACGTGCAAGCTTGGACTGCTGGGGTCCAGGGTCCGAGTCTCTGGCCAGGGAGGGTCACAGACTTCTCTGCAACTCCATGAGCAGTGACCAGAAGAGGAAGAAACCATGTGTAGTAATGATACTAATGAGGCTGTCTTGTGCACTTAACAAAGCTGTTCCCCGAGTCCTGTCACACCTGTGAGGTCACTGTTGTCAACCTCATGGTCCACGGAAGGGCCTGGGGAACTTGCAGGTTCAAGGACAAGGCCATAGACAGAGAGGACTTCTCTGTCCCCCACGGCAGCACTGCTATGGACGCCCGCCCAGATGGCCCATGGGAGAAGCTGGTTTCCTATGCTCCCTCCCTCCGCTGACCCTCCTGGCAGGATTCCTGGCTCTTAGTTCAGTCTCTGACTGCAGAACTGCCGCCCACCAGGCCATGGAAGTCAGTGCTGGCAGGACCCTTGTTCACATCAGCTTGGACGTGCAGCATGAACATGACCCCTCACATCTCCTTGGCTTTCTAACTGCATCTGCCTGGACCATGGCTCCTCCCTGATTGCTTCACCTCAACACACAAGTGAAAGTGGTAGTCGCTCAGTCCTGTCTGACTCTTTGCAGCCCTGTGGACTGAAGCCCGCCAGGCTCCTCTGTCCATGGGACTCTCTAGGCAAGAATACTGGAGTGGGTTGCCATCCCCTTCTCCAGGGGATCTTCTTGACCCAGGGCTCAAACCCAAGTCTCCTGCATTGCAGGCAAATTCTTTCCTGTCTGAGACACCAGGGAAGCCTCAACCACAACTTCTTACTAAATAGAATACATTGCTTTGAGTCTTCATAGTCACGTATTCACTAAATGAATATGTTTATGGAGGGGCTCTAGGCCTCCACATTGTCTTCTGGTATTGGGAGCATGGCAGGAAATAAAGTAGAATACTCTCAGCCTTCTGGGGCTGCTCCATACAACACAGTAGCCACTAGTCACGTGTGGCTATTTAAATCTTAATTCATTAAAGCTAAAGTAGAAATTGAGAGCCACTGTGGCCACTTCTTAAGTGACTGATAGCCACAGTTGGCTAGTGGTTCTCGGATTTGGACAGCACAGGTAGAGAACATTTCCATCATCATGGAAGGTCCTATTAGAACTTCTGTTCTGTCCTACTGCCATAGAACTTAAAAAAAATTTTTTTTAATTTAAATAACTTTCTGTAAAATTTAAGATTTATTTGGCTCATGGGATCTTTCGTTGCAGCGCGTGGACTCTCTCTAGTTGTGGCACATGGGCTTATTAGTTGTTTTAGGCATGTGGGATCTTAGTTCCCCAAAGAGGGATTGAATCTGTGTCACCTGCATCGCAAAGGCAGATTCTTCATCACTGGACCACCAGGGAAGTCCCTGCTGTAGAGCTTTTATTCATTCTGGTGGTGGAGTTGGATAATAAAAAATTAAAGATTAGATATTATTAAAGTATCAGGCATCTAGAATAAAGAGCTATGGAGGAAAAAATAAAGGGAGGAAAGGGGGATAGAGAGTGATGGAATTGGGATGCTGGGGGCTGCTTAGTAACCACTGGCTCTGCTGACTACTTCCTTTCTTGAAATTCCTCCTTTGATACCATGACCACCATCCTCTATTTATTATTCTGCTTCCTCTCTGGATAATGTCTTAGTGACAGAGCAGCCCTTCTTGAGAGTCTTACACAATAAGAACTGCGAGGCAACCCATGATTAGCCAAAGTCCCAGAAGTGACCCAGAATCTCAAGGTTTCCAAACTCCAGCAACACTTTTTGCACTCAGCACCATTCAGATGAGCTGCTGTGACAAGACTAGAGGTGCTAGTATGCTCTTAAAAAACTGAAATATAAATAAACGACCTACAACTAACCACCACCTGATCAAGTTCCTAAATGTTCATCTCGCCCACTTTTCAGAAGCACCACAAGGGGGCAGCAGTGGTTTACAAAAGCCACCAGGGCAGCTCTCACTAATTGCTCACCTCTGGCCTTTGTTTCAAAATAAAGCTTGTGGGGTGACTTGTGAAAATGAAAACTGCAGTATGCAGTTAACAAAGACTAATATTAGAATTTCCCCATGACCTAGAATGCAAACTGAACGTTTTTAGAGTGTAGAATAATGGAGTCATGTATTGTGTATAACCATGAGATGGATTAATTCACCAGTTAATTACATTTACTGTCACTGTTGATTGTAGCCCTTCACCCAATCCTCATTTTGAAGCACACAAGAATGCTTCAGTGTTTTTCCTCTCCATTTTAAAATGGAAAGATTTCTCTGGCCTTTTCTTGAACTGATCAATTGATTCTCCACCAGCTTCGTGTAAAACAAAAAGTGAAGAAAATCTATACGTTTGTTCCCAGTTGTGGTCTTGCAAGTTCAAGGCAAATTGCCACGGTGAACATCTGGGATTCATCATATCTGCTCTGTTACCTCATTGATGGGCACATGTCTTTTCCACATGTGCACAGTGAAAGGCCTGTGGAGTTACAAGGAAAGCAAAATCGTAGCATGCTCTCAACTTTCTGCTGCAAGCAGGTATGTGGAGATATTAAACTGGGAGAAGGGATGCTTCTGGGTCAAGTTTATCTAAATACTTGGCATATTGTACAAATGCCATTTCATGGGCCAGAGTGCCAACCTTTCATGCACGAGTTACCCACAGTGCCTCCCCAAAACAGAGTCTGGGTGAAAGATGAAAAAAAAAAAAAGAATAAAGTTGGAAATTGAGAGGCCATGGTTAAACTAACACTTTAGGATTATTCAAGACTGATGTGTTTGAACTCAGCTCTCCAAAGACAGCCAAGAACTGCAGTCTCAAGCTTATATCATGCCTCAGGGTTCATGTCATGGAATTCAAGACAAATGGTAGACATAGATCTATGTCTCTTTGACACTCCCTCACTTTTTATAATATTGTTCTCTAATGACCATGGGCAGTGGGAGCAATTATAACTATGCTCCATAAATGGCAATTTACACTTAGAACTGTTCAAGTCTTTGATGCACTAATTTCACATCTGGAGATCCATTCTAAGGAACTATTTCTAAATACAGAAAGAAGTTCTAATATGGAAAAAGACATTTCATGTAGCATTATTTAAGTGATGAAAAATTTGGGGTAAAATCCTTTAAATTAGTAGTAATAGGAAACGATCAAATATAATTTGACATGTCTACATAATTGGTTATTAAGTTGTCATGAGAATAATGTGTGTGAAGACTAGACAGTGTAGAAATGCTCACATAATTAAGGGAATAAAGAAGAAAATAAAGTAGTATGCATAGTCATGATCCTGCTGTGTTTAAATTTTGCATAGAAAAAGGCTGTGAAAGAAAAACATGCCTAAATATTAAGAGCAGTTGCTTCAATGGTGATTCCCAAGGTAAAATTTCCTTCTTTTTTTAAAGATATTTTTTATGTGAACTAATATTAAAGTCTTTACTGAATTAGTTATAATATTGTTTCTGTTTTATGTTTTGGTCTTTTGGCCACAAGGCATGTAGGATCTCAACTCCCCAACTAGGGATCAAATCCACACCCCCTGCACTGCGACGTGAAATCTTAACCACTGGACTACTAGGGAAGTTCCCTTCCTTTTTGCTTTTTGATAGCTTCAAATTGTAGGTGTTACTGTATCACAGAAAATCTATACTTGTGAAAACTTTTATTTTGAATTTAAAATAATTTCATTATTCTTTTATCTTAGAATTTCTGTTTAAGTTGTCTTCTTCTCTCCATCTTTCCTCCCTTACTTAAAAATCAACATCTTGCATCCCAGTCTCAAACTGGTTCATTTTCTATTTCAGACAAAGAAAAGTGAACCCACTCTGGTCTCTGGTGGAAGCTTCTCAGCTGGCTGGGGCTAAAGCGTGAGCTGGTTTAAGTTGACGGAGGTGACAAGATGATGCTAGTCCAGGTGCCCTGGCTACTGCTCATTCTAGTCATGCTGTGGCTTCCCTACATGTTTAATTATTGATGCTGAGAGAGACTATAAAGTCAAATATTTTATAGAACAATGGTAGCCACTAGTGGGTAAAAATTGAGTATATAACTTCCAAAAATAAAGAAGGAAAAGCAAAGAAAACCTTTGAAACAAATAGATACTATTTAAAAGGAGCTATTTTTTTTTTTAAGTTATTTATTTGGCTGCGCCAAGTCTTAGTTGTGGCATGTGGAATCTAGTTCTCTGACCAGAGACTGAACCTGGGCTCTCTGCATTGGGAGTGCAGAGTCCTAGCCACTGGGCCACTAGAGAAGTCCCAAGGGAGCTATTTGAAGGGAGGTGGGGACAGATAACATGCATGATGGGATCATATTTGGAGACGTTAATCAGTAAGCTTCCTTTCCTGTCAATCCCCCGCCCAAGGCTCTTCTGCTCCTGCCCACACAGACAGATGTGTCGCTCATGACTGGGCCAGGCATGAGGACTGCCTAATTGACAAGCTGGCCTGATCACAAGACAAGAGAGATGTGAATGTGCATTGTCCTCTGTGGACCAGGGAAGGGAAAGGAGAAGAGGGAGCCAAGTACTATAAAGAAAGGAACACAGGAGAACACCCAAACCTCTGGCAAAACATGGGCCATCTGTCCAGAGTGCTGTGACAGCATCTCTCTTGTCATGGACCTTGAAGATCATCAAGAGCCCAAAGATCCTTCAAATTAGGGTGATGCTTGTTTGTGCCTCAAGACTCTCCCATTGGTTTCATTCCATGCAGACAACTCTGTCAAATAGCCCCAGACATCTGTATTCTCTTCTCTAAGCAGACTGAGGAGCTATGGGCCTTTGGGCCCTGAAGGGTTGATGGTGATGTAAAAGGCAGACCTTGAGTTGGCCAATATGACTCCAGTTAGTGGGACTTTGAAATCTCCCTCTGAGCTAGGAACTTCAGTAGAACACATGCTTCCGCTACCCATGAACTTAAAAATTGTACCCTAGAAACTGAGAATACCCAGTATTTCTAACCTCTGTGGTACATTTATAAAATGTAACATAATAGACTATGTTGAAAGAAAAGAACTTAAAGACATGTTTGACAATAGTACTACAAGTCTCAAATTTCATATACCATGAATAAGAAAAATCAAACCACCTAGAAAAGGTTTTTAAAAATTGTCCTGAATAAAATCTGGATCAAAGTGTAATTTCCTCTTTGTAACTGCAATTACAAATTTATTTAGAACACAAACAGAAGAACTATATTATATGATGAAAACAAAGTGTGAAACCAAAGCCATATCGAGGAGGAAAATTCATAACTTTACATATGCTGACTATAAAACCAGAAAGTATAACAAATAAATAAAACACATTAAACTGAAGGAATCCCCAGATAAACATTAGTGGGCATTTGTGTTTTGTTTGTAGGCAATTGTTTTTGGCTGCCTAGCTTCTGAAGCTTCTTCTCCTATCAGGGGAATCCACCATGATGTTGGTCTTGGACATGGAGAGCTGGGGCAGAACATCTAGGCTTAGTTGATCAGATGCTGCTCCCTGGAACTAGAACTCTGAACCTGGAATGAGTGCCTAAAAGAAACAGAAGCAGCCTAGTGGTCATTCTGGTAGCCACAGCCTGAACATGTGGTGCAACCGGCACATCCCAACAAGCTGGGGATCTGACCACTCAGATTCCTAGTTTCTGCTCATCCCCCCACCTGGTTCCCTACAACCCCTGAACACCTGGGCTGCGTGCTATCCTTCTCCAGTGTATTTTTCTTCCTGTCTAGAGTCATTTTCTACTGTGAATAACTTCAATCCCCTTAACAAAACAGAAGGAAAGAATGTATAATAAAGACATAAATTAATGAGAGGAAAAAAGAACTATAGCAATGATGAAAAAACTCAAGAGCTGTTTTAAACAACCAATAAAACTGGCAAACTTCTGAGACTTATCACAGAAAAAAATTAAGAAAAGTCACAAATGCTTGTATGAAGGAAAAATGTATATGAATGATTCTGAAGTTAAGAAATGATGAGACTATGATGACAGTTCTACACTTGATAAAATTAAGAGATCAATTACCGAAATTAACTGAACTGGAGTGTGCTATCAACCAAGGGGAAAAGGCTAAAAAGTTTTATTAATAAAAAATTCAAACCCCTCCCCCCCCTTCCCAAAGTGCGCAGAGTCAGACTGACTTAAGGAGAAATTCCTGCAAACCTGTTCTATTTAAACGACTCCTGGACACAGAGAAAGAAGGCAGGTGAGCCTCTTCCAGGAGGCCCTGGCCCCTAGTTGCCCTTGTCTTGGTAGCAGTTCCCCTGCTGTTGAGTGGAGGTCAGCCTGTCGTATGAACAGGTTGTCTTGCTATACTCTTTGGACCTAGCTGTTACAACCCTCACACCTAGTTACCTATCTGTGGCTGCTGTCAGCTGTATGTAGGTCATTCGAGCACTTGCACAAGTCATGCTAATTAACCCTCTGGATGGCTGCCTTTATCTCCTTCACTAGGTTCCTTCATTACCTCCCCTATCTGAGGAAGAATGCTCCCATTCTCACGCTTCAAAGGGAAAGTGAGGGAACTTAGGCACAGGGAGATTTAGATACTAGTCCATGATTCTCACTAGGATGACCTCAGGAATAAGAGAGTTGGGAGCTAATGTCAAAGGAGAGGCTGTGTGACTTTTATCCTGGAGAAATGCAGATATCAGGAGTGGATGCCAGGGAACAGGTGTAAACCGGGGCTCTGAGAGTCTCTTGGACTGCAAGGAGATCAAATCAGTCCATCCTAAAGGAAATCAGTCCTGAATATTCATTGGAAGGACTCATGCTGAAGCTGAAACGCCAATACCACCTGGCCACCTGATGCGAAGAAATGACTCCTTGGAAAAGACCCTGATGCTGGGAAAGATTGAAGGCAGGAGGAAAAGGGGAAGACAGAGGATTAGATGGTTGGATGGCATCACCGACTTGATGGACATGAGTTTGAGCAAGCTCCGGGAGCTGGTGAAGGAGAGGGAAGCCTGGTGTGCTGGGGTCACAAAGAGTTGGACACGACTGAACAACTGAACTGAACTTGGGTCATCTCAGATGGGATCTGTTGAAGGTGCAGAAAGAGGAGCTTCTTTCTTTTAGGTGGAGACTGGAGGAGGAATATGCTTGTTTCTCTCAGTGTTAGGTGCTGCTAAAAGTGGTTTCTAGGTCTTGGGGGCCCTAGGGATCTTTGGGGGTTTCCCTGGTGGCTCAGATGGTAAAGAATCTGCCTGCAGTGGGGGAGACCTGGTTTCTGTTCCTGGGTTGAGAGGATCCCCTGGAGGAGGGCATGACAACCCACTCCAGTATTCTTGCCTGAAGAGTTCCCATGGACAGAGGAGCCTGGTGGGCTACAGTCCATGGGGTCACCATGAGTCACACATGACTGAGTGACTAATTCAGGGGCCTTTGGAGGCCAGCCTCCAGCTCAAATGACTGGCCTGTTGGGCACAGGTCTGACTCGAAGGTCAATGGGATGCTTCAGATCCCTGGCTAGGCCTCCATGTACATGGGTGCCCTGTAGCTGACACAGTTGTTAAGAATTACTGAGGGAGCTGGTCTCCTCCTGGAGTGAGTTCCCCTGGATACAGAGAGCTTCCTTTAAGGCTCCTTGGAGACAGCTGCTCTTAATCTAGTTGACAGTGGCCTAAGCGCTGTATAAGAGGCAAGCACTGTATTTAATAAATTACCTGGTAACCCTTGGGCTCCTAGAAGGCTGGATTGCACCCAGAGCATCCAGTGGGTTGAGAAGAAACAGACGTACTGCCCACAGACCAATTCCTCCTATTACAGATTCTGCGTCCTGTTACCTTTCTTTCCCCTTAAGCGTATTACTGTTCCTGTGGTTTAAAGGGAAGAATGCTGCAGTGCTTTGCCATTCTCTTTTCCAGCGGACCATTTGGATGGCAAGGAGATCAAACCAGTCAATCCTAAAGGAAATCAATCCTGAATATTCATTGGAAGGACTGATGCTGAAGCTGATGCTCCACTACTTTGGCCGCCTGATAGGAAGAGTCGACTCATTAGGGAAGACCCTGATACTGGGAAAGATTGAAGGCAAGAGGAGAAGGGGACGACTTAGGACGAGTTGGTTGGATGGCATCACCGACTCAATGGACATAAATTTGAGCAGGCTCCAGGAGATGGCGAAGGACAGGGAAGCCTGGTGTGCTGCAGCCGGACACAACTGAGTGACTGAACAATAAGGCGTATTATTACGGGGTTCCTGCATTGCAGAGCGATTCTTTACCATCTGAGCCACCAGAGAAGCCTGTATTATGGGGGGCGTTCCTTTTTAAAAACAGAAACCTACCAAAAATGCCCCTGAGAGCTGCGATATTGCCCAAAGCATAGAGAGTTGATTCCTCTGTCCCACCCAGGGCAGTCCTATGGCCAGAGGCATCCGGTCCCACGCCCTGCAAACAGCCCTGTATGGCTCTGCTCTCCGGACCTGGGGACATCCCCATGCTGCCCAGCTTCGCAGGCCCAGTTTCGCAGCAGCTCCAGTCCTCCCGGGTCTCCACGCAACAATGAAGCGTGGGCGGCCCCAGCGGCCTCATTTGCATATCTCCGCGGCTTGGCCAATGGGCTGCGCAGGGGCTTTGGAACGCAGTGTTGCCATCGGCGTGCGCGCGTGTGTGCGCGTGTGACAGCGGCTGTGGCCGTGGCCGTGGCCGTGGGAGGCCGGCCCGGCTGAGCCCAGCCGCGCGGGGACCGGCCCCGGCGCCCGCTCCCCCGGCGCATCGCGGCCGAGTAGCCCGGCCGAGTCCAGGGACCAGCATCCCCGGCCGCCGCGCCGTCGCAATGTCGGTGGCGGGGCTGAAAAAGCAGTTCCACAAAGCCAGCCAGGTAGGGACGCACGGAGGAGGGAGGGAGGAGGGCGAGGGGAGCCGCGGTCCCCTCGAGGCTCCGGGGCCTCTGAGACTCCGGCGCCCTTAGGGGCCTCTTTTAGGGCTCGATATCTTCCCGCCTAAGCGGGCGCGGGGGTGGAGTGAGGGGCCGCCGGCTCTCCTCCGCTTCTTGGCGCCTCCTTCTTGCCAGCCCCCGGCCCCCCTGCTCCATCCTCAGCCACTGAAATTCCGAGAGGTTCTGCGGAGGGGAGACCAGAGGTGGCGGGCCGCAGGGGCTCGGGCGAGCAGAGACGGCGTCTCGAGGCCTGGAGGCTCTGCTCGGTGCCTCTATTCCCGGACCCGCGCCGGGAGGAGGACCACAGAGGGTGCAGGGCCGGCATGGCCTCCCTCGAGTCTCCCACCTCTTGGTTGGGAGACCCCCCGGGGCACGTCCTGCCACTCCTGGGCAGCCGCGCGGGCGTCGGCGGATCCGGGGATGCTGTGTACTTGGCGCTCCCGGCCTGGAGGTGGACCCCGCCTGCCTGACTGCCCGCATCTCCGGGCTGGGCTGTCTACAGCCGTCCTTCCTCCCGCATAGTCTTCCCAGTGTTGGCGCGGGCCTGGGCACCAGGCTCCTGTTCTCTAAGAGCTGCCAGTTTTGTGGGAAGACACTGAGACAGACACGTAAACATATAGTGTTGGACACACCTCCACGCACAGTGGATGGCAGATAATAAAATAGGGGCATCAGGGAGAACTTCCCGCAGGAAGAGTCGCGTCATTTGAAAATTAAATATGAGAAGGAATTGTGGTGGAGGGTGTGGGTGGAAAGGATAGGTGTTCTGAGCAGAGGAAACAAGGAGACAGGCAAGCGGGCATGTGATTGCTGTGTGTGTGGGTGTGGGTGTCTGTTGACAAGCAAATTCGTATTCTAAGATTTGAGTCTCCCAGCCATGGTAGAACTCACATTGTAAAATCAACCCTACACCTGCACTTCTGGGTCTCTTGGACAGATTTCATTCAGAATTCACTCTTCTGATGAGGTCTTATCTTGCCTCTTTCACACATCGGTCCCTGAAAAGCAGCTGGAATTAGAGGATTCCTTTCTGTCTGTCTCATATTGAAAAGTGCTGCCTGTTCTCTCACTCACATCCCTTCCATGAAGAAACTGGGTGGTGTGCAGTTTCCAGCTGAGGATGCTGGGTGGTTGGTGGTACTATTGGGGTAATGAAGAGTCCTGGATGAGGGGCCAGTTAAGTGACCAGGGAGATGGTGGGGTCACTGCAGGCGGGCTTTGGGCACTTTGAAAAATCCGTGAGATACTCAGATGACTCTGACCTGAGAGCCAGTGGGTGAGATCCAGATTGGAGCTATAGACTTGGGGGAATTTCCAGCCTCAATGGAGATTTAAAAATATAAGTGCAAATGGAAGTCAAAAAATGCACAGTGAGTTATACTCATAGACTGTAGGGAGCACCCACATTTAGGGACAGTGTTTAGGCCGGGACTTGATAAGCAGTGACCACTCAATAAATATTTATTGGATAAGTGAAAGCGTGGGGGTGGAGAAGCACAAGAAGGGAAGAACTAGTAGAATGGAGGAGAAAGGAGTATCATGGAAACCTAAGAAGTGGGTGAATTTAAAGGTGGGAGCAGGGACTTCCCTGGTGGTATAAGGGTTATGACTCTGCACTTCCAGAATAGGGGATGTGGGTTTGATGTCTGGTAGGGGAACTAAGATCCCACATGCGATGCAGCCAGAAAGTAAAAATAAAATAAAAGGTGGGAGCAGTTAGCAAGTCTGCCGTGAGCTCAGTACTGAGGGGTGGGCAGCCTGGAGGCCTACTGCTTCTGTGGTCAGGGCAGTGTCGGCTTAATCACTAGCTAGCTAGGCTTGCTACAGGAGCTTTCTTAGCTTAGTTGCTCAGTCGTGTCTGCCTCTTTGCCACCCCATGGATTGCAGCTTGCTAGGCTTCCCTGTCCTTCACCACCTCCCAGAGTTTGCTCAAATTCACATCCATTGAGTTGGTGATGCCATCCAACCATCTCATCCTCTGCAGGGTCCTAACCTGTTTTGAAAGATATTCTTTTATTGAGAATAGACTTCATGGGAGCAAATCTCAGAGATGAACAGGACACAGCCCTAAGAGGACTGAAATTGGTTTCTGACCACTAACCAGAGTGAATGGTTGAAATCCCAGGAAGTTATTGACATTGGTAAATAATATGCTAAAGATAAGATCATTTAGTTTAACTCTCATCATCAGTCCATTAAAAAAGGAAATGAGCAGAGGGTCTAATTTAGTCTTTTTGCATGAACTGAAACCTTTTTGTGACTTTATCTGAAAAGAAAGACATCACAGATTCTCTCTGGGCTTCGCAAATCACATTTTGTGGTCAAAGTGCCTAAGAGATACATTTTTATCTGTTTTGAAAGTCTTTCTAAGAAATCTTGCAGTGGGACAGATTTGGTGGAGAAATTAGACCAGGCTTAATAAAATAAGAGGGAGCATGATCATAAAAAGTGCCAGATGTTCTTCCCAGGCAACATTTTAACAGCAGGTTTTAATTCACATAGAACTTTCCCAGGGCTGGGGAAAGGGAGACTGAGATGATGTCAATGGCTTAATAATTCCCAGGGATCCAGGCCTGGTTGTGCCACTGACCAGATCTGTGACCTGGGAAACATGATTTAACCCATCTGTATAGTGAATTAAAGGAATTAGATGCTGTATGCGTGCATGCTTAGTCATGTCTGACTCTTTGCAACCCCTTGGACTGTAGCCCCCTAGGCCCCTCTGTCCATGGGATTTCCCAGGCAAGAATACTGGAGTGGGTTGTCGTTTCCTCCTCCAGGGGATCTTCCTGACCCAGGGATGGAACCGAGGTCTCCTGCATTGGCAGGCTGATTCTTTACCGCTGAGCCACCAGGGAAGCCCTTAGAATCTATGTTCCTGTTCTAAAATTTCTTGTGATGATCATACAACTCTGTAAATATACTAGAAAAACCATTGAATTATATACTTTAAGTTGTGAATTGTATCGTATATAAATTATATCTCAAGAAAGTATATAACTAACTATATCTCTGTTTATATCTAATATATCTCGGTTCTGAAATTGTTAAGTAATTCGCTTAAAGTATTTCAGAGAAAGATAAAGATTATAAAGTGGACCTTTTACAAATAAGGGAACCAAGACCTTGACAAATTGAGATGACTTTTCTCAATGATAGAAAAGGTGGAATAACTTATAACTTCCTGGTTAAGTGCTCTGGCTTTTTCGATACCGTACCTATCTCTGCAGGAAAAAAAAAAAAGTCCCCTTACTTTACAGAGAATGAAGAACTCTAAATCCCAGGGATTATGCATCATTTTGGCAGCACATGGAGACTAAAAGGAAAGAGGACGAAATCAACTAAAATGAGAAGAGTACAAGTTGAGTTAATAATAAAATTTAATTAATCCTTTCCTTCAACATTTGGGATTATAACCCAAGTGTCCCAAGATCATAATTAAATACTTTTTTCTCTTGAAAAGATTTTTTTCTTTTTTTTTTTTTTTAGTAGAGAGGTTTACTCTTCTACTGGTAGGGATGCAGTTTGAGTTACTAGAGATAAATACAAATAACTTGGGCTTCCCCAGTGGCTCAGATGGTAAAGAATCTGCCTGCAATGCAGGAGACCTGGGTTTGATTCCTGGGTGGGGAATATTCCCTGGAGAAGGGAATGGCAACCCACTTTAGTATTCTTGCCTGGAGAATTACATGGACAGAGGAGCCTTGTGGGCTACAGTCCATGGGGTTGCAAAGAGTTGGACTGAGTGACTAACACACATACACAAATAGCTTAGAAAGGTCATTGTGGTTTCTTGTTAAGTGGCGTGCCTGACCAATAAAAATGTAACTCATAATAATTATATGTCACTGCTCATTGATTTGTATTAATTATGTTCACTTCATAGTAATTTTCTTGACAGCATTTTATTTTTGTTGCAGGATGCTTAGGCCACATCTGTGCTTACTGTGATATGGACACTGTTCTAATAGCTGTATTTGTTCCCTTTCTGCACATCTGAGAGCCTGGTTCCCCATCCCGTGAAAGCCTGATTTTATTCTTTCCTTTTGTTCTTCTTGCCCCAAACTAATCAACTAGTGAGGACACAAGAGGGGTGATGACCCTTCTTGTTAAATTTCCTTGTTTTTACCCTTCTGTAGCAGTGTTCTATCACATGACCCATAAACACAATAGGGTGTGGGGAGCTCCTAACAAAGCTTTTTTTTGGTAACTTCCCCCTCTTTCCCTTTTGATGCCTGAATCAGAAACATGATGAGTGGTCCTAAGGGGCCAAGACATTCTCTCTGTAATGACTAAATGCACAGGCTGGCCATTTATGGGTAAACACTATAGAGAAGGATATTCTTTGTAAATTATGAGAATCTCTAGGGAGGCGGTGAATGTCTCTTGTTTCACTTTCTCATTAGAGAGAAAGATAAAAATGCACTTTGCAAAGTCCATTATGATTCTTTGTTTTTTATGTAGGTACATCAGAAAATGTGTTAAGCTGAAACTTGCTTGCTCCTTTCCACATAGACTGTTTGATAAATTAATCATTGGGTCTATGTGTTAACAGTATATTTTTAACTTGGGATGCTAGAGTAGGTGCTGAAACTAAATTGGTTTTAATTTTTTAATCTCTGAAGAACACAGTATAATTCAAGCATTTCTTACCACTGATGCCTTTTCTCTAAAGTAAATATAATTTAGGCTATCTCTTAGGATTTGATTAAAAATGCATTTAAAAGGGCATTTTTTTGTGTGTGTATGTATATACTATTTGTTTCAGATTAAATTTTCAACTTTATTAAAAAACTGACTATAAATTATATTTTCCAAAATTAAGTGGGGGTGTGTGTGTGTATCTTATGTATTTGGAGGTTGCTATTGTTGGCATACTTTACCCAGAAAATGAAACTGACAATAAGCATAACCGATACACGACTTTATTTAACAAAATAATAGGCGAATGTATTCTGGAGATTGTACATCAGCCAAGTGAGGATAGCTAGATTTTGGTCTCTTGTGTTTCAGGCAGTTTTTTTTTTTTTTTTTTTTTTTTACCAAATGAGCTATAAGGGAAGCCCTTACTTTTCACTAGAAACCTGGAAAAGTGTTAAATTGGGGGAAAGAATCTGGAGGAATCCAGTTGGAGTTGGGAAGACATTGCTGCAGTTCTATTTGAGTTCTTCTGGGAGATGCCTTTTTCATGAGCTCTTCCCTTGCAGTTCCCAGGCTCATCCCCACTTGTTTTTACCGCAGCACCAGCAGCAGTGACCTTCCTGAGCCCAGTGGCCTTCCTTCTGACTTTGTCATTCATTGGGTGGTAGTGTCTTTCCCACCGGCATTTGGCTAAGTCTTTCTCAAGCACTGACATCACCAAGTGCTTTTGCCAGATCAAATCATCCATCAGTGGTAGAAGCTGCTGCTATTTCAGGCCACATAGCTTGGGTACTCCCTACCAATGAACCTGATATCTGAGTCATATGTCCTCATCTGAATCTGTGTTCCTCCTTGCTCATGGGCAGAGACCACCTTGTCTGGGTTGCTGAGTCTGAGGGTCACTTCCCCAGCTCACACTCGGCAGCTTTTGGCCCAGTGTACCGTTCTCTGCTTACAACCCCTTCTACACTTGTGCGGTTTTCCTCTGGCTTTTGGCTGTTGCTTCAGATCTCCTTTAACGGCTCCTTCTTGTCCCCTTGAACCCTAAATCCTGGAGTGCCCCAGGGCTCTGGCTTGGAATAGCTCCTCTTTTTCTCAACCTCGAACTCTGCCAAGGTGTTTTATCCAGCCTCATGGATTTATAAACTATCTATACATTGATGACTCTCTAAATTGTTTCTGGCCTAGACACTCCTCCTGATCACAGACCCATAACAGACTTCTAAGTCTAACTGCCTACAGCACCTCACTTCTTGGATATTTAAAAGGCTGTCAGACTTAAGATGTTCAAACCTGAACTCTTAATTTTCTCCACCCCAACCTGTTTTTCTGCTGGTGGTTCCCATTTAAGTCAGTTGTACCAACATGTGTTCAACTGCTCAAGCAAAATAAGACAAAAACAAGATTCATCTTTGATTGCTTTCTTCCTCTCATCCCTAATTCATCAGAAAATGCTAATAACTCTTGGTTTTATTTTCAAAATACATCCCTCTTCCATTTATCTCTTTCTGGCTCTGCTTCTACTGTTCTTCTCCTGACTGTCACCTCTTGCCCACATGGTTGCTGGAGCCTCCTCACCAATTTCTAGAACTTTGGGACCTAGCAGCTTTCTACCAGGTACAATCCATTGACCCACAGTGACCTGGATGCTCTTCTGAAAAGGAATCTCAGACCCTGTCGTTCTGTGAATGTAATGTAGACTGCTTACAAGTCTTCAGTGCTTCAGTGGCGTCCAGCTGTGTTTAGAATAAAACCCAAGCTTCCTCCTCTGGCCTGTGAAGCCTCACATAGCCTGGCCTCTCCCTTCCTTCTCCTGCTGCCATTGAGCCACACCGGCCTCTCTCTGCTGCTTTAAAGTGCTGAGGTCTTCTTTTCTTTGGGCCTTTGCCAGAGCTGTTCCCTCAGCCTAGCATGCCTTTCCTCTAGATCTTTGCAAAGTGTTTCCTTACTGTCCTTTAGATCATAGCACAGAATAAAGGCCACTTTGTCAGAAATGTCTTCCTGACCATGCAATTCAAATGGCATCTGCCCTCTCTATCACGTTGCGTAACTTTAAAAAAAATATTTTTAAAATAATTTATTTATTTACTTTTGGCTGTGCTGGGTCTTTGTTGCTGTACACAGGCTTTTCTCTAGTTGAGGCAAGCTGGGGCCACTCTCTAGCTGCGATGCATGAGCTTCTCACTGAGGTGGCTTCTCTTGTGGATGGTGGGCTCCAGGGTGCTCCGGCTTCAGTAGCTGCAGCTCCCGGGCTCTAGAGCACAGGCTCAATAGTTGTGGCACAGGGGCCTAGTTGCTCCGAGACATGTGGGATCCTCCTAGATGAGGGATAGAATCCGTGTCTCCTGCATTGGTAGGAGGATTCTTTACCACTCAGCCACCAGGGAAGCCCACGTTCCTTAACTTAAAAACAAAAAACTGTATCATAAATATTTTGATATTTTGATGACTATATTCAGTACAGATGGTTTCCTTTCTAATCCCATGTATTTTTATTTTAAAGATATATTTAAACTTGGGGGATAATTGCTTTACAGTGTTATGTTGGTTTCTGTATGATGTGAATCAGCTAATGGTTTGTCATGGATTTTTGTTTCTGTACGAAATATTGGTCTTTATTTTTTGCATTGTGTCTAATTTCAGTGTCAGGTAATACTGCTTTAATAAAATGAATTGGGAAGTGCTCACTCTTCTCTTTTCTGGAAGAAATTACACAAAACTTATGTTAATTCTTTTTTAGACATTTAGTAGAATTTTCCAGTAAAACCATCTGGGCTTGGAGATTTCTCATTTGAGGATTTCATTAGTTTGTGATTTTTTAAGGAATCGATCCATTTCATTTAGGGTTATCAGATTTATGTGTGGAGAATTATATGTAGTATTCTTCTCTTAATCATTATCAACTCCCTTGTTAAATGTGTATAGAGTTGATTTTTGATACTGGTGGTTCCATACCTTCTCCCCTTTTCTCTGTCAGTCTTACTAGAGGTTTGTCAGTTATATTGATCTTTTCAGAGAACCAGGTTGTTAATTCATTTTCTCCATTGTTTCGCTTTTTCAATTTCATTGATTTCTGCTCTTGTTTTATTATTTCCTTCCTTTTACTTGCTTGGGTTTATTTTGTTCTTTTTATAGATTCTTAAGGGAAGCAGATTATTGATTGGAGACCTTTCTTCTAACGTATGCAGTGAGTGCTATGTATTTTCCTCTCAGCACTGCTTTAGTTGCATTTCACTAATTTTGATGTATTTTATTCATTTGATGTATGAACATATACATATGTACATGTGTGTGTGTTGTATCTTCTTGTTGGATTGATCCTTTTATCATTCTGTTATGCCCTTCTTTATCTCTTGTTATGGTCTCTGCTTTAAGTCTATTTTGGAGTCCCTTTTCTTTTTTGTGTGTTTGTGTTTATTGTAGGTTTTGTTATCCTGAGGTCTATATATGTGATGTGACAATCACTCAGTTGTGTCTGACTCTTTGCAACCCCATGGGTTATACAGTCCATGGAATGTAGTCCATGGAATTCTCCAGGCAAGAATGGAGTAGGTAGCTGGTCCCTTCTCCAGGGGATCTTCCCAACCCAGGATCAAACCCAGGTATCCCAATTGCAGGTGGATTCTTTACCAGCTGAGATTTATATATAACAGCATATATATACATGATTAAGTTGATAACCTCTTAAGCTCGAATGCATTTTAACAATCTTGCATTTTTACTCCCCCTCACTTCACATTTAGTAATTTTGACTTCATATTTATATCTTTTTAACATTTACCTACTTATTGTGGCTATTTTGTCATTGTTCAGTTGTTCAGTTGTGTCCAACTCTTTGCAATCCCATGGACTACAGCATACCAGGTTCCCCTGTCCTTCACTATCTCCCAGACTTTGCTCAAACTCATGTCCATTGCAAAGAATTGGCTCTTTGCATCAGGTGGCCAAAGTATTGGAGCTTCAGCTTCAGCATCAGTCCTTCGAGTGAATTTTCAGGGTTGATTTCCTTTAGGATGGACTGGTTTGATCTCCTTGCTGTCCAAAGGACTCTCTCAAGAGTCTTCTCTAGCACCGCAGTACAACAGCATCAGTTCTTCAGTGCTCAGCCTTCTTTATGGTCCAACTCTTAACACATGTACATGACTACTGGAAAAACCATAGCTTTGACTATATGGACCTTAGTTGGCAATATGATATCTTTGCTTTTTAATACATTGTCTAGGTTCATCATAGCTTTTCTTCCAAGGAGCAAGTATCTTTTAATTTCATGGTAGAAGTCACCATTTGTAGTGATTTTGGGGCCTAAGAAAATAAAGTCTGTCACTGTTTCCATTACTCCTAGGGTAGAATCTCTGCAATTGTAATTATCCTCCCGTTTGTGGATGTCTAGCTGGGGGTATGATCTTGACTACACCATGTCTCTGCCCCTCCTACTTGTCTCACTGTGGTTCCTTCTTTACATCTTTTGTTGTAGAACACCTTTTTTTCTAGTCTTCGGGTCATTCTCATCCATAGTTGCTCTGTAAATAGTTATAATTTTGGTGTACCCATGGTAGGTGGGCTTAGGGTCATCCTACTCCACCATCTTGGCCATACCCTCATGATGGCGGGATTTTTTAAATAGAACCTCGGGCCTTTCAGTATTATTTTATGAGACTCTAGATCTTATTTAAATTGTCTGTTTTTATTGGCTTTCTTTTCCGCTGCTCTGGCAGGGGAAGGTGGTGGCATTGCCTTGTTACTTCCAAGTGGGGGTTAGTGTCCAGGCTTCTCACTTAGACTATTGACATTTGAGGTTCGTGCCTCCTTACTGCTGTGTGGGAGTGGGCATTCTGGTGCCTCACTAAGCTTCTGCTGATACCTCTCTGGCCAAGATGGATAGACGTGCCTTGTTGGTGTTCCCCACGTGGCCTCAACTCACACCCATGGGAGGGGTGGCCTCATTACTACTGGGTGGTGGTAGAAGTCCTGACTTCATACAAGGCCTCCTCTGGCCTCCTCACACACAAGAAGGGTGAGTGGGCTCCTTAGTACTACTGTGGAAGTGGAGGTCCAGGCTCCCCGATATGGTCTGAGCTGACACTGAAGGGGGGTGGGAGGAGCTGGGTAGAGCTTGTTATCGCCTGCTAGGGACTCCCTACTTGGCTTTCTCTGGCACCACCCAGGGAAAGAGGGAATTGGGGGGTACTGGGTCATCTTGTAATAATGTGGCAAAGATGCAAGTTCCTGCATTCCACTCATCCTTTACCATGTCAGTGGGGATGGGGCCACAGTTCTTTCTATGGTGTTTAGTAAAGCTGGAGTAGAGTGTATGCATGCTCAGTCACTCAGTTGTGTCCAACTCTTTGCGCCCCTTTGGACTGTAGCCCGCCAGGCTCCTCTGTCTATGGGATTTCCCGGGCAAGAATACTGGAGTAGGTTTTCATTTCTTTCTCCAGAGCATCTTCCCGACCCAGGGATCAAATCTGTGTCTCCTGTGTCTCCTGTATTGCCAGAGGATTCTTTAACTGCTGAGCCATCGGGGATGTGGGTATTATCTAGTAATTTCTAATAGTTTAGATATTGTCTAATAATTTCTGTGTTGCTAGACTGCCCCTTGCCTGGTCCTTTGACTAGAGAGAGCAGGCCTTCATTGAGTTTGTCTGTTTTCCTGTATCTGTTGGTATTTCTAGACTGCCGCTTCTTCAGCTCCAAGTCTTGGATTATGAAAGAATAAGAAAATGGAAGCTCACTACTGTGTCATTTCTTGGGCCCTGAGGTGCCTACTCAGTGTAGCTCCTTTGGTCCACCTGCTTGGGCCTTCCTGGGTTTGTGTTATATATAATGCCAAGGATTTTGGTGGTAATTTGTGGGAGGAATAGAGAAAGTGTATCTATTCCATCTTCCCTGAAGCAGAAGTCCTTTGAGTAACCCAAATCAAATCCTTTCTTAGAGGGTCTGACTGTCTGGTCTTTCTTGCCCAGTTTGTCCCTTGTGGAATCCTAAGTCTTTTGAACACTACTGGAACCATCTGCTAATATTGAATGAACATTCAGCAGGTTTTGAGAATTGGAACCTGGATAACCTCCTTCTATTGAACTCCAACCTGTTGTTTGCCTGGATGCTCTTGATTTGACGGGGAGGGGTGAGAAATGTTCAAAATCCAGATTTTTAAAAAATGGAATTTCCTGGTTTTGAAATATTGGCAATTCATTTAAATTTTAAAAGAGCTGTGCGGGGCCAGAAGAAGCATGTGTGATGAATTTACATGGTGCACCGCCAAATGGTCAACTAGCACACATGGTTTATCTGCAGGTTAATTTCTCCTCAAGTTTGAATAGTAGAAGGATAATTCTTGGTCACTTGTGGTGTGGCCAGGAATTTGCTTAGGAGATGAATATGGTCTCTGTAGAGACAGCTCTTGGCTTTTTGTTCTGGACGTTTCCTGGAAACCTTGTTGGAAGGCAGATTGGATGGAACCAGGCTGAGTGTTTGCCCATGTGCTATTGTGTTAGACTCTTTGATGGAACTTGGCTGTCTTGATGTGGGAACTGTGGAATGATCAGGCGTGAGGGCAGAGAGCTGTCAAGTCCAGATACGAATTCATCAGTGCTGAGCAGACAGAGCAGCAGAAGGCAGGCTGAGAAGTGAGTGGGCAGCCTCACGTGACTGTGAGAATGTTGGCAAGAAATGAGGGGGAGCGAGCGCTTTGACCTACTTGGGACTAATCTGAGAAGAGGATGAACGAATAGATGGTTTCTAGAATAGTCTAAGGTAGATAGGACCCCTTCCCTGATGTTCTCATTGAAACTTGGCATCTCATAAGTCAAAATTATGTATCTTAAGAAAGATTTTGATTAATCTTATGTATTGGGTTAGCCAAAAAGTTCATTTGAGTTTTTCTGTATGATGTCCCTGAACAAAGTTTTTGGCCAACCCAATAACTTTTTAAATTTGTTTAACAAAATTAACCAATATTGAATTTTTTTTATCTTGGATCCCTTCAAATTGACATCTTAGATCAAGCACTTTTTCCAAGAAAAGACAGAGTTTTCATTTAAACCTTGTGGTCATATCTCTTCAAGGGCTGAGTTCTCAGTATGATGGAATGATATTTAGGACTAGGCACAGTGTTGGCATTTAGCATGTAATGTAGAAATTTCAGAGTGAAACAACCTATACAATGCCCTAATTTGGCAATAAATAGCAAAGACTTTGGAGAAGGCAGTGGTAACCCACTGCAGTACTCTTGCCTGGAAAATCCCATGGACAGAGGAACCTGGTAGGCTGCAGTCCATAGGGTCGCTAAGAGTCAGACATGACTGAGTGACTTCACTTTCACTTTTCACTTTCATGCATTGGAGAAGGACATGGCAACCCACTCCACTGTTCTTGCCTGGAGAATCCCAGGGATGGGGGAGCCTGGTGGGCTGCCATTTATGGGGTCACACAGAGTCGGACATGACTGAAGCGACTTAGCAGCAGCAAAGACTTGGGGCTTCCTTGGTGGCTCAGCAGTAAAGAATCTGCTTGCAATGCAGGAGACTCGGGTTCGATCCCTGGGTTGGGAAGATCCCCTGGAAAAGGAAATGACAACCCACTCCAGTATTCTTACCTAGAGAATCCCATGGACAGAGGAGCCTGGTGGGCTACAGTCCATGGGGTCGCACAGAGTCAGACTAAAGCGACTGAGCAGCAGCAGCAGCAGTGAAGAGTTAGACACTTGGAAGCCCAAGGCCAGTAATTCACATTTATTTCTCTTGATTTTCAACAGTGGCTTTCTTTCCTGGGAAATAGTGGATGGAGGCCCAAATTTATTTTGAAGGAGTACAAGTGGGTATGGTGCTTCCCTGGTGGCAGAGATAGTAAAGAATCTGCCTGCAATGCAGGAGTTGCAGGAGGCATAGGAGATGCAGGTTCGATTCCTAGGTGGGGAAGATCTGGAGAAGGATATAGCAATCCACTCCAGTATTCTTTTTTTTTTTTTAATATATCTTTGAAAAGTGTTTTTATTTTTATTTATTTATTTCTAATTGAAGGATAATTGCTTTAAACTATTGCATTGGTTTCTACCATACATCAACATGAATCAGCCATAGGTATACATATAGCCTCCATTCTTTTTTTAAAATTAATTTATTTATTTTCAGTATTCTTGCCTGAAAAATTCCATGGACAGAGGAGCCTGGTGGACTGCAATCCAGGGGGTTCGCAAAGAGGCAGACGCGAGTGAGCATGCACACACAGGATGCACATATGTGGCAGAATTCTGATGTGGAAGCCAGCATGGATCCTCTAAACCGAACTGCCTGTCACTGCGTTTTAGGTGTAATGATTTGTACATTGATAAATTTTGGCTTCAATCTGTCACTACTCAGTTCCTCCCTTAATTTCAGCCCGGCATCTATGGTTCTTTTCAAATCTGTTTGCAAGTGATGTGCAAAGTCCTTGAATATGATTGAACCTCCAGAGAGGACAGTCTTCTTGTAGAGAAGACGTCTGACATCAGTAGGACAATTGTCAATGCCTTCATCTACAACTTCTGAGATAAGTTGAGTAAAGCCTCAATTAGCACACTCTACATGAAAAGAAAATTCAGGTCCTAAGACTCCCTCGGTAACCAACACCTGGACCTCTCTGGTGGTCCAGCGGTTAAGAAGCTGCCTGCCAATGCAGGGGACATGGGTTTGATTCCTGGTCCGGGAAGATTCCATAAGCTGTGGGGCAGCTAAGCCTGAGTGCCACAATTACTGAAGCCCATGTGCCTGGAGCCCATGCTCCGCAACAAGAGAAGCCACCGTAATGAGAAGCCTGCACACCACAACTAGAGTGTAGCCCCTGCTCTCTGCAACTAGAGAAAAGAACCTGTTCAGCAATGAAGACCCAGTGTAGCCAATAAATAAATAAAATACAAATTAAAAAATTGCTGTATAATGAGACATCCAAAAGGTTAACAAAACAAAAGCAACACTAATGGAAAATTCTTTGAGATAGCATTGATTCTAGTGTACTGTTTAGTCCACTTTGATCCATCTGTTCATACTTGTTAAGTCCTTTTACTAAATCTGGGCAGGCGTAGCTATAGTGTTCTTTGAAGTTTCCCAGGATTGCTCTGAGGGATTCCTCTGTTTCCATCTCCCAGCAATTGCTGAATAACATATGTTCTATTTCATCCTGTGTTTGGAGTGTGTGCTTAATATAGCTGACAGTCACATGCCCTTCAGTCACAGGGATGACCTGAGTGATACTGATTCCACTGTCTGGTATTGTACCAATAGACAGACCGTTCTCCTGCTTGTCTTGAGGTCTAGGATGCAGCGAGAATGGCCTGCCCAGGAATGTACAAGCCTAAAACATTATTTCAACAGTGTATTTCCTGTTGTCTGGAGTATTTAGTGGAGATTCAGTCCAAAAAAATGGTCTTCAGGTTCTGCTCTTAAAGATCATTTGCTCCGTAAAGCTTTCCATCAAGTCCCAGTCTTCAACTATGCCGTGGCAGATTGGCCACTTTTTTAATATTTATTTTTGCATATTTATTTACTTGGCCATACCAGGTGGCGCACTTGGGATCTTTAGTTGTGGCCTGTGGGATTTTTTTTTAGTTGGAGCATGTGGGATCTAGTTCCTTGACCAGGGATCGAACTTGGGCCCCCTGCGTTGGAAGCGCAGAGAGTCTTAGCCACTGTACCACCAGGGAAATCCTGATGGGCCACCTTTTTTTTTTTTTTTCTCAACATATGAAGGTTTTCCTGTTGCTTCTTCAGCAATAAAGAAGTCTGGGCCACCAACACATTTCATCCACCACCTTTGAGCTTGTTCATCCATTTTTGCTGACTTCTTAATGGCAATGCCCTGTGCCACGGTCCACCACACAAGCTGGCAACCATCCACCATCTTCCTTGTCACCTGCTGCTGCCTCTGCCACTGTCTGTTTGGTGCTGGTCGGGGCCAGGGCTGGGCAGGGGGAGATAGAAGCTATCTGACAATCCACAGCTGGCCGCTGTCTTTGTCATGGAGTAAGGGTTAGAGACAGCAAGCAGAAGTGGAGGCAGGCTTGGTCAGTGGCTACCTCTTATACAACCCAGGCAGACCGGCTCTCATGGAAGTCTTTAGAAATGCCTATTGAGACTGAATGACTGTTGGTGCTTGCATTCTTTTCTCATGATTTCAGGCTCACAACTTTCATAGAAAATGGAGACTCCCAAGTGGTATGGTGGTAAACAATCCACCTGCCAATGCAGGAGATGCAAGTTAGACCCCTGAGCCTAGAAGATCCTCTGGAGGAGGAAATAGCAACCCACCCTAGTATCCTTGCCTGGGAAATCCTGTGGACAGAGGAGCCTGGCGGGCTACAGTCCGTGGGGTCACAAAGAGTCGGACACGACTGAGCGACTGAGCACAGGCTCCCAATAGGTGAATACCTGGGGTGTTGCACCAAATTAAAATATTCTGTTTTTGTGTTTTACGTTCGTCTCTGGTATCTGCCTTATTTGGAGCTTTGACTTCCACAAATTAGGAGTCTGAACTTCTTCTCATCCAGGGAATGTTGTCTTCATATCCAGGAAGAATGTTTTGCAGCCAATCAACTCATCATTTCACAAGTATAATAATAATAATGCTAATTAGCTTTTTTTTGTAGAGGTGCTGCGTACTGTGCAAAGTATTTTTAGAGGCAGCATCTCATTTCATCTTCTTGATAGCCTCTATCAAGAAGGTACTAGCCTATAATGGAAAGGAATTTAAAAAAGAATATATATATACACACACACACACTCGCACACATATGTCTGAATACCTCTGCTGTACACCTGAAACTAACACAACATTGTAAATGAACTATATTTCAATTAAAAAATGGTTATTGAAAAAAAAGAAGGTACTCATCATATTCCTCCTTTTACAAGCGAGGGAGTTAGGCTTGGCAAGGTTAAGTGAAAGTTGCTCAAGGTCATATAGCTGGTAAGTGGTCTTATAAGGACTCAAGGACAGGCCTCTGTGATTCCAAGACAAATGCAGTCCAGTATTTGTCACCATTGCATGAGATAAATCTCTTCCTACCCTCCACTCTCTTCCTCATGATTTTCAATCTTTGCATAAATTCAGGGTGTCTTTATCTTTCATTTGAACCATGTGTCACTTGTTTAGCCTCTATTGAATAGCAGTTCTCAGTCAGAAGTTGGTAAATTGGCCCATGGGTCAAAGACATCGTCTATTTTTTTGTATAGCCTGTGAGCTAAGAATGATTTTTCCATTTTTAATGACACATGATAATGACATATGATTAAAATTTCAGTGTCTGTAAATAAAGTTTTATTGGCATACACACCCCAGCTCATTTCCATGCTCATATGTCTATGGCACAATGCAGAATCAAATAGTAGTGACGGGACAACATAGAGCGCAAAGCCTGAAATATTCTCTCTGGTCCTTCACAGAAAATGTTTGCCAACCTCTGTTCTGAGCTGTACGTCTAGGGAATTTGCATATGCTGGTGTGAGCATTCCTGAAGCCCTGGACGGAATGCTGAAAACGTTTTGTCTGCGTCTGCAATTGGCTTGTGTGTTTTTGGAGGTCACTTAACAAGTCTGATTCATCCTGGTGACCTGGGTAGAGTCCTGCGCTGGAATACATTCTTACTTTGTAATTCAGGAGACTTGAGTACCCCAAGGTCACTGGCTGTCACACACCTATGGACTCCTGTATCCAGAGTTTACACTGCTGACAAGGAATGACCTAGATGTTTTTACTAGGATGGGGTACAGGTTGTTAGGTGTTTTGCCATGCGTCTCACTGTGATTCCTCACCAGGGAAACAGTACTGATTCCCCTCACTGGGTTCACTCCTCTCCATGATTGCTCCCTTCTTGTTTTAATTATTCCGACTTCATTTTGCCTTCTCCTTTGCTTCATTTTGAAAGAGTCCCAATTGCTTTTCTTGCCAGTTCTCTACTTACTTTTCCCAGGGCTCAAAAATGATTCTTGAGGATGATGTCATTTCCATGTTTATCTTTCCTCTGTAGTATGACATTGATTAAATATGTATATTTTAATTGGTGAGCTGCGTTCTCAGGGTGTTGATCATTATAAGGACCATGGCCAGTTTCAGCCTCAGTTAACCTGAGTCAATTTGTACAATAGCCATGGAATGTTTTGGCTTCTGTTGCAGCAGGAGTGGCTCATATAAGTTGTATAGGCTTTTCAGAAACTGCATAATTTCATGCAGAAATTATGCGAACCAGATGGTACCCTTTTGAGTTGCCAGACACGCATATTTTAAAGAAATATGGTGTATCTATTCTCCTTGGTAGATTTAGGTGGAGGTTCTTTGGGAATGGAAATCAGCTGAAATTGCCGTAATTGAAAAATTCTTGGAAGCTTGTCATCAAAATAAGGACTGTAATATCAGAAGACTGGCATAGACTGTTAAAGAACAAATATTATTTGACTTATTTAATTTACTTCTTCTCCAAGGACAAAAAGCTCTATAGACAGCATGACATGTTCTTTCTTTGATAAGGCTATTGATTTGCTCACTGAGGTCTCTTGAGGGTATTTGGGGCAGTGAGAAAAGGTGGGTGTGAGGCAGGGGAGAATGCATGGATCCATAGGAGGAACAGAGAGGGAGGGCCAAGCCATTTAACCGAAAGCTATTGGGATGAGGTCATGTCTCTCTGAGAAGGCAAGACCCAAGACAATTTGCAGATTAAGGAAGGGGCAGAGCCTTGGGTGAAGGTTCCCCTGGTGTCTCAGAAGGTAAAGAATCTGCCTGTAGTGCAGGAGACCCAGGTTAGATCCCTGGGTCAGAAAGATCCCCTGGAGAAGGGAATGGCTATCCACTCCAATATTCTTGCCTGGAGAATTCCATGGACGGAGGAGCCTAGCAGGCTACAGTCCATGGGGTCACAAACAGTCGGACATGTCTGAGCATGCATGCACACAGGGTTGACTACTGTTACCTCCATTTCTCCATCCTTTTCTCCTCTTTCATCCGGTTTGCTTTTCCAGGGTATTTCCTGCTTCTTGTGTTGGGGTTGAACCTCTCCCTAGTCCCCAGTAGTAGCTGACAGCCTCAGGGCAACTTGCTGTGTTTGCAAAAAGTATCTTTCTTCCTATTTAACTAGAAACACAAGCATCCTTTCATATTGAATGGTCCTGTAACCCTGGGGCACAGCAGTTTTATATTTCAATCTGCCTCTGCTTTGTGATCTTGGGAGAATCACTTAACCCTTCTGGGCCTCTACTTTTATGGAAAATGAAGAAGCCGAACCAATGTGTCCTTTCCAGGTGAAATCAAGAAGGGGAATTAAGCCTATTGGATAGTTTGCACCCGTTGTCAGTAGGGGTTTCCCAGGTGGCACAGGTGTAAAGAATTCCCCTGCCGACACAGGAGACATGAGTTTGATCCCTGGGTCTGGAAGATCTCCTGGAGAAGGAAATGATAACTCATTCCAGTATTCTTCTCTGGGAAATCCCATGGACAGAGGAGCCTGGCAGGCTACAGTCCATGGTGTCACAAAGAATTGGACTCAGTTAAGCACAATCTTTTGATGTTCTGACTACCTGCTCTTTGTTGCAAAACTTTTATTTAATCTGACTCTTCCCCCTCCCCTCCTTGGAGCAGTCCTCTTAGGCTTACTTGAGATGCTGCCTCCCAGGCTTAAGTCCTAAAAATTCCCACCGAATAAAACATAACTCTTCACTCTTAGGTTGTGAATATTTTTTCAGTCCCCAATAGCCAAGTCAGACAGAAGTGTGGGTAGCCTGGAGACGCCATACTTGTGCCTGGTGTCTGAAGTCTGGGCAGTCTTATGGGATGGAGCCTTGAAACCTGTGGAGTCTGATGCCAGATTTAGGTATCCAGTGTCAGAACTCAGTTGGTATTGGAGAATTAGGGAATTGGTTGTTGGGTGGAAAGAAAAACCCACACATTTGGTGTCATGGTATTTTGGATAAAAATGGATCCTTGTCTCTGATACCTTTGTAAGAAGATACACTGGCTGGAACATTGTAAATCTGGGATGACGTCAAAAGACATCGAAAGAATTGGCATCACGGGGGAGAGAAAGAGAACTCCTTTCCAGGAAGCTTGGTGCCCTTCCTGAGCTCACAGAGTCAGGTCATATGTTTTTTTATTGAGTGAATTGACAATAAGGCCTCTGATCTGGAGAAAGTTTGATGGAGGCAAGTGGAAATGACCTTGGATAATTAAACGGCAGTGAGGTTCTTTACCAAACATCAATGGCTGAAGATTTTCAACTTGTCAGTATTGTGTGAAGCATTTCTTTGGGCTAGAACCTTCTCTGGATTTAATTTTAGCATTTCTTCAAGAGTCTTAACCTCTTTCTTGAACATGCATACTTGCAATAGGGCAGACTTTTGTAAAGTGGTGTGGGTAAGATTTACAAGATCTGAACATCTCTTCGCTTTGGAACGTGTTGAAGCTTAAAGTGTAAGCGAATTCAGATTCAGAGAGATCCATGTGGTGCGTGCACTGTTGTGGTATGGAAGTTGGTTTCAAAAGGAGGTTGGTATTTGAAATGTGCTCTGAAGAGTGGGAGACTAAATGACATTTTAGGGTGTATATTCTGAGTCACAGGCAAACCCTGCTTGAAAATTTTGAGCAAGACCTTTGGATGACACAGAGCTTGGCTTGTCTAGTTTATATTTGCTGAGCTTCCATAGCGTTTGGAAGAAGTTAGCCTGCTTGGAAATGTGTTGAATTAAGGAATATTAGCCAAACAATGAAAGAGGAGAAAAGTTGGTTTAAAGCTAGACAAATCTTCTGTTATTAGAGGCCCTTACTTCCTGATCTGATGCATTGGAAGGTCATGGCATCACCCATAGGGCTTCCCAGGCGGCTCAGTGGTAAAAATCTGCCTACCAATGCATAGACGCTGGCTTGATCCCTGGGTTGGGAAGATCCCTTGGAGGAGGCAGTGGCAACTTACTCCAGTATTCTTGCCTGGGAAATCCCATAGACAGAGGAGCCTGGCAGGCTACAGCCCATGGGTTCACAAAGAGTTGGATAAGATTTAGCACGCATGACTGAGCACACATGCATGACATCACCCATAGGTGAAATCTTGTCGATTCATTTGTAAATCTAGTAATACTGGTGTTGAAAATAAAAAGCACTCATTTCACTTGCTCTTTGAATAGTTTTATAAATTTAACCAATGAAATCCCACAAACAATACCATTTATACATTCTGTCAATTTCTCTTAAGTACTTTATAGTTACAGGTTCAATATGTATGATTCTCATAAGCCTTAAAAAGTAGATGAAGTATATGTATATAGAAATGCCTGCAAAGTTACTACTGTCATTATACCTTATTACAATCATTATATTCAATATAGGGACTTGTTTCTTTATCCCATACCCCAAATAAGGGACTGTGGCCACCTGTAGTCCCCTGCAAAACATTGGTAACCAAAATGTTGTCAAGCTCCATGGAACTGGTTAGAGTTTGGGACCTGGACTCAGAATGTGGGTCCTTCCTTCTGAATCATGCATTGTGAGCTGGCATCTGTTCTGAGGCCCACTTGCTGGTATCAAGTGGTCAACAGGACTTCCCTACTCCATTCCTTTCAGTGGGATCCTGTCCAATTTCATAGGTCAGTTTTTCAGCAGACTGGCACCTTTTCCTGAAAGAACACATCCTGCAAAATATCAAGGACTTGCTAGGCTCCTGGATTCTGGTTCCATTTTCCAGGACTTTATCCAGATCTCCCCATTTGGAACCCAGACCCTGTTGTTTTGTATTTGTTCTTTTTCAGTCCCTCAGCCATGTCCGACTCTTTGCGACCCCATGGACTGCAGCATGCCAGGCTTCCCTGCCTTCATGATCTCCCAGGTTTTCTCACACTCATGTCCTTTGAGTCGATGATGCCATCCAACCATTTCATCCTCTGTTGTCCCCTTGTCCTCCTGCTTTCAATCTTTCCCAGCATCAGGGTCTTTTCCAGTGAGTTGGTTCTTTGCATCAGGTGGCCAAAGTATTGGAGCTTCATAATTGTTTTTTATTTGTTTGCTTCTTAAAACCCTATATAGTGACGGGATTTCGTATACCTGACTCAGGTCCCAGTACAACTCGTTAAAACACTAGTAATCATTTACTCAAGCTTCCCTGGTGGCTCATTGGTAAAGAACTCACCAACCAATGCAGGAGACACGGGGTTCAGTCCCTGGGTTGGGAAGATACCCTGGAGAAGGAAATGGCAACCCACTCCAGTATTCTTGCCTGGAGAATCCCATGAACAGAGGAGGCTGGGGGTCAGTCCACGGGGGTCACACAAAGAGTCAGACATGACTGAACTTGCGTGCAGTCATTTACTCGGGGTTATAATCAGTACAGTTCTCATTGTTTACCATTCTGTGGTCATTTTATTGACTATTAGTCATGGAGTCTCCAGGCCAAGAGGAGAGTCTAGCACTCCAGCTAGGCACTCAGTAAATATTTGTTTAGTGAATGACACATGTTTCCTTGGGTAGATTTGGATCTCCTTGAGGACTGGAATTGTCTTACTGTTTTGCTGGGACTTAACACAGAGGGGGAACAGGATCCTGGTGGTCGCTCATTACATACGTATGAATGAATGAACGGGGCAGACATTGCTGATTGTGATCATGGCGTACCTTAAAGCAATTGGACAGAGCTTTAATTCTTGAAAGGTTCTATACTGAATCCAAACCTGGAGCATCTCATGAGATTCTCTCCCTGCTGCTTCCGTTTGAGTCTCTCCACCAGCAAAAAGATAATGACTTGCTGTAGGCTTGGATGATGTAGAGCACTTTTTATCAAGAAGCTTTTTAAAAATTGTTATGTAACTGTTTTTTTAGACATAATGTTATTGCATACTTAGAAGACTATAGTATAGCCTGAACATAACTTTTTATGTGCTGGAAAACAAAAATTTCTCTGATTTTATTGTGTTTATCACTTTATTGTGATGGTCTGGAACCAAACCCACAATATCTTCAAGGTATGCTGATATAAACCAAATTATGAAGGTTATATCTTAAGGAAATTTCAATTTTAGATTTGTAAAGAACATCATAAAAGTACTTTTTGCTCCAATGTTTTTGTCTCCTGTGGACTTACACATTTTTTTTTTAAAAATTCACTTTGCTTATCATGGTCCTGTTTAATGGGAAGGAAAAGGTGGAATTCAGAATGGGGTTATTGATATCACAAGGAGAACAGACATTTAAAGGTTGATTTATTATTTTTTTGTTAGGATGTAAGATCTTAGTTAAATATGAGAACCTATTTTGCATTTAAGACTTATCAGCCTCCTTTCAGACAGTTTGTAGGAAAGGAAAGAAATTTGATGATTCATTAGAAAAATAGGTACTTTATAAATCATGTTAACTGCAGTAGTTTCACTTTCAGACAAGTTATATAGAGATCAGATTTCTCTCCAGGAATAATACAAACTTCTGATCTGGAGAATGATTTAAAGGCATCTGAAGATGTGGCTTTGATTTTAGACTGTGATAACTGCATGTCTAAATTGCAGCCTGCTCCCTGAGGGTCTAGTTTTGTTGTTGTTGTTTAGCCGCTCAGTTGTGTTTGACACTTTTGTGACCCCATGGGCTGTAGCCCACCAGGCTCCTCTGTTCATGGGATTTCCAGACAAGAATACTGGTTGGATTGCCCTTTCCTCCTACAGGGGATCTTCCTGACCCAGGGATCGAACCCTAGTCTCCTGCTTTGCAGACAGATTCTTTATTGCTGAGCCACCAGGGAAGCCCCAAGGGTCTAGTTAATGTTGAAGAATTACCTTCTCTTGGGGAGGATTCATTTTCTTCACAGGTGTGGTGGAAATAGCCGGCTTGCAGATTAAAGGTGCAGATTACAGGGCTTGGTAATCACAATAGAAAGCTTTTTGCACCTTCCTGGGGCTGCCTCAGAGCTCCAGCAGTTCTGGTACTCACTGTAAGTGATGTCTGCAGCAATTGTCACGTTTCACGGGATGTGACTGTAGGTAGAAGACACCCAGTAGAAGACAGTGAGGCTGCTGCACTTAACTGCTGCTACTTCCGGATTCAGTTTCGTATTGCGCCCAGTTCTCAGCATAGTCTCCCATTACTACTCAGGAACCTATTCTAAGCCCTACTTAGCATC
Organism: Muntiacus reevesi; assembly: GCF_963930625.1. Classification (NCBI taxonomy): domain Eukaryota; kingdom Metazoa; phylum Chordata; class Mammalia; order Artiodactyla; family Cervidae; genus Muntiacus; species Muntiacus reevesi. The sequence continues at coordinate 22,925,937 of NC_089263.1, read as the reverse complement.
TTATGTGGTGTTTGTGTTTTATTGATTTCTAAGAACCTCTTCATACAGTTTACATCCTCACCAACACTTGGTATTGCCAACACTTTGGTATGTATGTACGGATAACACATTGGTGTTTTACTTTATGTTTTCTTGGACACCAAGAGACTGAGCATTTTTATTTATTCATTGGCCACTTGAATTTCCCTTTTAGTGACATGCCTGTTCAGGTACTGTGTCCATTTAAAAGTAGTTTTCTTTTCCTTATTTATGGCGGTTTTAAAATACATTCTGGGTACTGGCCTTTGCTGTTACTTGTTGTGCACATGTATTCTCCTACTCTCTGGCTTGTCTTTTCATTCTGTAATGACTGGATGGTGTCTTTGGACAGAACGAAATGGTTTGTTTTAATGTAATAGAATTTATTTATTTACTTACAATAGTGAGTTTTTATTAGTCTTTTTTATCATAGCTTCTGATTTTGAAGTCATACTTAGGAAGGTTTCCATCTGAGATTACACCAATTTTCACCTACCTATGGTGGCTTTGTTTATATGGTTTCATTTTTAAAATATTTATCTATTTATTTGGCTGTGCCAGATCTTAGTTGTGGCATGTCAAATCTAGTTCCCTGATCAGGGATCAAACCCAGGCCCCCTGAATTGGCAACATGGATTCTTAGCCACTGGACCATGAAGAAAGTCCCCCGTTTTTAAAAGACTTAAACTGTGTATTCACTAGAAAGTTTTTTTTGAAGCTATAAAGAATCTGCCTGCAATGTGGGAGACCTGGGTTCGATCCCTGGTTTGGGAAGATCCCGTGGAGGAGGGCATGGCAATGCTCTGTAGTGTTCTTGCCTGGAGAATCCCCATGGACAGAGGAGGCTGGCGGGCTACATTCCATGGGGTCTCAGGGAGTCGGACACAACTGAGCGGTTAAGCACGGCCCCGCACACAGTTATAGCAGTGCTGTCCCCTCAATATCATGTATATGGTTAACGGTTGCTGTTTAGTTGCTCAGTCGTGTCCAACTCTTTGTGACCCTGTGGACTGTAGCCTGCCAGACTCCTCTGTCCATGGGATTTCCCAGGCAAGAATACTGGAGTGGGGTGCCATTTCCTCATCCATAATGTGGTTAGTGAGTTTACTAAATAATTTGACCTCTTCCTATTGATCTTAAATGCCATCTGCATTGTCAAATCAGATCCTACATATAGGGTCTATTTCTAAACCTTCTATTCTGATTGTTGCTCTTTCTATGGATTTGGGCACTTTCTGTTTTTTTTTTTATTTTTGCATTTTTATTTTTGAGACGAGTTTTAGGATCTCTTTATCAGTTTTCTCAAAATATTGCCGTTAAGAGTTGTTGGGAGTGTGTTATATAATTACCTGTGGAAAAACAGCTTGTTTGGGATTTTTGAATCCTCCCACTTATGAATTTACCATGTCTTGCCATTTACTTTTGGATTCTTTTATGTCCCTCAGTAAAAATTTTGTAGGCTTTATTTCAATATAGGTCTAACAAATTCTTCTTAAGTACTCAAAGCACTTAATGTTTTTTGTTGCTGGCATGAATTGGTTCTTTTCTTCTGTGTGTTTTTTAGTGGTGACTTTTCAAACCCCTTCTCCTTCAGAGATCAAAGGCTTCTAGGAGTGGCTGAGAAGCTGGGGAGCATCATAGCTATGTTCTTCCTTGTTTACTGTCTTAGGTTCTATTTATATAAATAATTCGTCTGCTTAAAAATGTGTAATTTTCCTAGCTGGTTATTATCAAGATTTGAAAATTCATTTTTGTGTGTACTTGTTTTTAGCTAATGACCTTTACTGATATCTTTCATTGGTTTTAATTTCTTTTCAGTGATTCATCTTGGATCTTTGCAAGGCATCAATTGTTCATTTGAAACTTATTTATTGAGTACATACTATGTGCCAGACACTTCTGGGTGCTTGGGATTTGTTTGTATAAAAAACCAATAGGTATATTACATGGTAGGTTCAAAAGTCATAAGGCCTTGGGAGAAAAAGAAAATGTAGAACAAAGGGAAGATGGATTGGGACTTCCCTGATGGTTCAGTGGTTAAGAATCTGCCTTGCAATGCAGAGGACCTGGGTTTGATCCCTAGTCAGAGAACTAAGATCCCATATACTGGGGAGTACCTACTGAGCTCAAGTGCCCCAACTGGAGAGTCTGTGCATCTAAACCAAAGATCCTGCATGACCCTGTGAAGATCCTGCCATCAAAACTAAAACCCAATGTGGCTAAATAAATAAATAAATAACTTTTTTTAAAAAAGAGGGGATGGGTTGGGGCAATAGAGGTAGGCATGAGGGCAGTTGCAGTTTTAAATAGGATAGTCACATCTCATTGAGAAGGTGACATTTAAGCAAATACTTGGAGGTAAAGAAGGTGATTGTGCAGATATCTGCTAGAAACGTGTGCTTGGCAGAGGGGACAGCCTGTGCAACGGCCCAGGGGCAGGAGCCTGTCTGAGTACCAGGGCAGGAGAGTAGCTGGAGCAGAATGAGCAAAGGAGAGAGGGATGGTCAGGGAGGATGAGAGACTGTTCCTGTGGGGCCTTGCTGCAAAGACTTTGGCATTTATATTGAGTGGAGAGAGAAGCCATTGCAGGGTTCTGGAATATTGGAGAGTCGAGGTGGACTTAAATTTTGGCAAGATCATTCTGGTTGTTCCTTTGAGAATAGATCTAAGAGGGGCAGAGGTGGGAACAGGAGACAGGCTGTCACAAAGTTGCCTCCCCTAAGATCTTACTGGGAATTAAACACTTCGTGAGCATTTATGGGTATATCCCAGGTGGCTCAGATGGTAAAGAATCCACCTGCCAAGAAGGAGATGTGGGTTCAATCCCTGGGTCAGGGAGGTCCCCTGAGCAGGAAATGGCAACCCACTCCAGTGATCTTGCCTGGACAATTCCATAGAGAAGTGTGTCGGGCTATAGTCCTTGGGATTGCAGAGTCACACACAACTTAGCATACACACGTGGAATTAATATTTTATGGAATTAATGGAATTAATATTTATGGAATTAATATTTTAAAATACACATTGAGCAGTTTTAAATTGCAGTTTTAATTAGTGTGGTCAGTGTACATCTCATTGTGAAGGTGACATTTAAGCAAATACTCAGAGGTGAGGAAGGTGGCTGTGCAGATATCTGCTGGAAATGTGTGCTAGGTAGAGGGGACAGCCTGTGCAAAGGCCCAGGGGCAGGAACCTGTCTGAGTTCCAGGGCAGGAGAGTATGCTTTTTAAAAGAACCACACATTTAAGAAGTTTTTCTTGGAAAAGGATGAGACATAGAGGTGAGGCATTGGAGTTGTCTATGGAGCAGGCCATTTTGCTTAAGCCTTGTCTTAGGTGAAGAATACAGGATGACATAGGTTGGTCTGCTTTGGAGTTGAAGATTGGGGAGGCATGCCCTGCACCTACTAAGATCAGAACCCAAGGATATTGTTATTGGAGCAAAGTCCCTTCATGCACACTGCCGAGGGCTGGGGGACAGCAAGGACTTCCATGATGATTTTCATGTTTTGCTTCCAAATGATCATTGTGGATTGTAGTTTTATTTTTATTTTTTTATATTTGTTTTTGGCTGCACTGCGTCTTCATTGCTACCAGAGGACTTTCTCTAGTTGCTGTGAGCCAGGGCTTCTCTTGCTGTGGAACATGGGCTTTAGAGCATGGGTTTGGTAGTTTTGGTGCTTGGGCTTAGTTGGTCCATGGCGTATGAGATCTTCCTGGACCAGGTATCCATCCCATGTCCCCTGCACTGGCAGGCGGGTTATTATCTCCTGTACCACCAGGGAAGTCTGGATTCTAGTTTTAAATTAGTTTATATTTTCTGCCGTGTCGTTTCTTACTAGCTATTCACCCAGGAGATCAGGACTTCTTGGTGATTTGTTGCTCGAATGTGGGAGTAATGAAGAATTTTGTTTTTAAGTTAAGACTGCATATTTCAAATCCAGTTTTATTGCTGATAAGTATCGGTTCCTGTTAACAGGTTGGTCAGTGTTAGATCCTCTTTAACTTAAGAACTATACTTATGCTCTTTTTTTAAAAAAGGATTTCTTGATGTGAACCATTTTTAAAGTCTTTATTGAATTTGTTTTAATATTGCTTCTGTTTTATGTTTTGACTTTTGGCCGCGAACCATGTAGGATCTTAGCTCCCTGACTAGGGACTGAGACCCCAACCCCTGCATTGGAAGGTGGAATGTTATCACTGGACTGCCAGGGAAGTCCCTATATTTACAGTCTTAAGAAGACAGTGTAAACTTTTGGAGACAAAAGAGCAAAGTTTGTTAAAAAAAAATATGCTGTTTTTATAATGCTTCTGTAATTATCCTGAAATATGAATAATTCAGGGATTTAACCCTAGAATAAGTAGAAACTATCTTTTGAGAATTGATGCTTTCAAACTGTGGTGCTGGAGAAGACTCTTGAGAGTTCCTTGGAATGCAAGGGGACCAAACCAGTCAATCCTAAAGGAAATCAACCCTGAATATCAGTCCTTCATTGGAAGGACTGATGCTGAAGCTGAAACTCTAATACTTTGGCCACCTGATGTGAAGAGACAAGTCATTGGAAAAGCCTCTGATGCTGGGAAAGATTAAGGGCAGGAGGAGAAGAGGGCGACAGAGGATGAGATGGTTGGATGGCATCACTGACTCAGTGGACCTGAGTTTGAACAAACTCAGACAGTGAAGGACAGGAAAGCCCAATGTGCTGTAGTCTGTGGGGTCGCAGAGAGTCAGACATGACTTAGTGACTGAACAGCAATAAGCCTTTTCTGTCTCAGCGAGTTTGCAATCATTTTGGGGGAATTTCTTCCCTGGGCCCCACCTCCGACCCCCAGCCTCACAAAACCTATTTAAAATTATACCCTTGGAAAAAATTTAACCAACAGCTGTTCAAAAATAGTGGGTATGGAGGTTCATGTTTCTTTTATTTGGTCCTTTCACTCTGGGCCCACACACTTTCTCCACCCTTATGGAGCACGCCCCATGCTAGGTTGGCAGTGAATGCATTAATGTATGGTTTGCTCATCAGCACTTGTGCTGAAGGAGAAACAGAAGAGAGTGTCATGGAGGGATTAAGTATTTTTATTTTTTCTTATTTGGTAATACAAAGTGCTTTTTGTTTTTAATGCATGTGCAATCAGACAACCTCATCCAGAATGCACAGTGGTTCTGTAATACGGCTCTGCCTGGTGCAAAATACCTCATTTTGTATAGAAATGCAGAGTTGCTTCATGTAGATAGAACAGAAAGAATCTTTGCTTTATTCACATGTGAATAAAACGTCTTTGTTCATGGAAAAGAAAAGTGCCTCTTATTGTTTAGAAGCTGTGTGCATTTTAAATTAAGCTGATAGCGCACTATATTATATCTTTCAGGGAAGAAACATCATTTTGCTTAGACAAGTCTGGGCCCTGATTCCTTATCTGCCTTATCTGGTGGCCTAAGTGATTTTTTGCAGTTTGGTTATTATGTAAAAGACATGTCTGCCTCAGTCGTCTGTGAATTGCTTTCGCAAATTTTTATAATTTTAACCTAAACATTTTTTTTCTTGGTATATAGTATTTATATTCTCTTGTACCACATAGGGTTTGAAGCAGTTTACAAGAAATTTTAGAAGTAAAATGTAAAAAAGAATAATTGTGACCAGGGAAAATATAAATACATTGTTGTAAAGTCAAGGCTTGTGGAGGTCTGTGGGAATATGCATGTGTGCTGTTGCTTCAGTCATCCAACTATTTGTGACCCTATGAACTGTAGTGCGTCAGGCTCCTCTGTCCGTGGGGATTCTTCAGGCAAGAATACTGGAGCGGGTGGGTTGCTATGCCCTCCTCCAGGGGATCTTCCTGACCCAGGGATCAAACCCAAGTCTCCTACGTCTCCTGCTCTGGCAGGTAGGTTCTTTACTGCTAGGGTCAGCTGGGAAGCCCCCATGGGAATATATGTTCATGTAAATACACATGTGAGAAAGTCCATGGAGTTGCTATTATTGATCCTCACATTTGTTGTTGAGCTTCCTGGCAGCCAAAGTGAAAAGAGGGGAGCAGCCAATTAATGCTTTCTCTGGCTCTGGGAAGGGTCGCTTAGAACATGTCCACCAGAAAGCAGGGGTATGGGAGTGAGGCTTGCCCTCTGTCTCCTGGTGCTTCCCTGGTGACTCAGATGGTACAGAATCTGCTGGCAGTGCAGAAGACCCAAGTTTGATTCCTGGGTTGGGAAGATCCCTTGGAGATGGGAATGGCTACTGAGTCCAGTATTTTTGCTGGAGAATTCCATGGACCGAGGAGCCTGGTGGGCTACAGTCCATGGGGTCACAAAGAATCAGACACGACTGGGCCACTTTCGCTTTCTTTCAAAAGAAAATTGGTCAGTCAGAAGAGCAGATTGAATGAGGGGATGCTGTGGGCCCTGGCATCCCAGTGTCTGAGCCTTAGGTGTTGCTCTTAATAGAAGGCATGTCCTCTGCAGAGCCACCTGTGGGCTGGCAGAAGTGCCTGGTGTCCAGTCCCTCTGACTCTCCAGCTCCACGTGTGAACTTCTGGCCTCCTTTGAAGTGGTCACTGGTCCTTAGCAAAGTGAGAAAAATGGAAGGACAAAGAAGGGAACGAAGCGAGTTTCTAGCAAATCTGAATTTACCTGATTTCAAAGATTATATTCTTCCTAGGGAGCTCAGCTCAGTGCTCTGTGATGACCCGGAGGGGTGGAATGGGGGTGAGGGGAGGGAGGTTCAAGAAGGGGGGGACATATACATAGATGTAGCTGTTCACTTCATTGTACATCAGACACTGACACAGCATTATAAAGCTACTCTACCCCAATTTAAAACAATGTTTAGACATGCAAATATATATGTATAATTTTAGTATTGAAGGGTCCTTATTCAAATGAAACAGCGATAAAAAAGAAGTGTACTTTCCTGATAAAATGAAAACTTAAAAACATTTTGTTATATGGTAACAATAATAAATTAATAATATCACTATATTTAATACAACAAACACTAATTTATTGTATTTAATGTAATAGGATCATTATTATTATATATCTATTGTTTTGGTCTAATACAAAATATTTTATAATATGATTGGATAATGAAAAGTGTGTGTGTGTGCTCAGTCATGTCTGACTCTTTGTAACCCCAAGGACTGGAGGAGCCAGGCTCCTCCATCCCACAGGATTTTCCTGGCAAGAAAACTGGAGTGGGTAGCTATTTCCAATTAACTTATGATAAAAATTATATTTTACATTTTTATTATTATTACTAATACTGCCATTATTGGTATTTACTACTGTAAAATTCCAAAGTTCGGAGACTCCTCTTCCCTTGGCCTGTGAGCATCCCCACCAGCTGCTTAATCTCCAGGGTCCCAGTGAAACATGCCGGTTTGCTCCCCCAGTGTTCTGAGAGGGTGCCCTTCCCCTGCCCAACTCACCTTGGCTTCCGAGAAGCCACACTTGACCTTCCCCGTCCTTTCTGGGATCTCCTCCTAGCACCCCCACCCCACAGGCAGTCAGCTATCATGGTGCCCTAGTGTTGGACAGCTGCGAGCTCACAGGGGTCTAGAGTCAGAGGGGAGCTGGGGAAACTGCTGGACCTGAGGGAGCCAGGCCCTTGGATGCCCGGTCCCTCGGCATGAGGGACTTAGCCAGAGTGTAGGAAGACAGGCTCGCTGTGGTGAGGGTTCCCCATGGGGGAGCGCGTGGTACAGGGGCCTAAAGACCTGGGTCCTGTGGAGAGGTGTGGGATGGCTCTGACGGGTCCTCTCAAGGGGAGTAAACGTCACTGGTCTCTTCAGGGCACTTGGCCCATCCTTGCTTCTATCCTTTAATGAGGCTCAGAGAAGACCTCTTCAGGAGCTCTTATTGCCAGCATCTTGGTGGGACTGTGGGTGAGGTAACCTTTCTGTAACCCACATGCATTCACACTAGCTACATAACGTAAGAGGTAGAGATACATAGCTCAGTTGATTAAAAATACACCTCCAGTTAAAATATGTTTAATAATCTTCATCTTCTTAAACTCTCCCTTTATTTAGTATTAATCTAATCCTTGGCTTCTCTGAGGGCCCAGTAGGTTCATGTCGAATTGAGAGAGTAGCACTGACATATGCACACTCCCAGGAATGAAACAGAGAGCTGGTGGGAAGCAGCCGTATAGCAGAGGGAGCTTAGCTTGGTGCTCTGTGAGTATCCAGAGGGGTGGGACGGGGCTGGGGTGGAGGGAGGCTCAAGGAAGAGGGGATGTATGTATCCCTACGGCTGGTTCACTTCATTGTACAATGGAAACTTAACATTGTAAAGCAATTATACTCCAATTAAAAATTTGAAAAGACTGCTGCTAGAGTCAGAAGTATCTAAGGTACTTATGTTCCAAAGAATTTGCTTTTGAGCAGCAGCCATAGTGTGGAGGAATGAACTCTGCCTATCCCAGCGTCTGAAGAGCTGGTCCTGCTTCTGTGGAAAATGCTCACCTAAGACTTTTCCTCGAACTCAGTCTTAGAAAGCTCTCCTGTCTTTCTGTGAAACCAAAGGTGCCAAACAGTGTAGTCAGACATCAGCGTCATCTCCTGACCTTCACCCCTGTTCCTCTCTTCCTCCCCTTCCTTTCCTCCCTCCTTCCATCAGTCCACCCCCCATCTCTCTCTCTCTGTCACACACACACACACATGTACACAAAGTCACAATATGACCAACACTCTGTTTCCCCCTCTTGGCCTGGCTGTCACCTCACTCCTTCTCTCCCCTCATCAGCTCCCTCCAGATAAGGTGTTATTCTGCAGAGAACACTCAAGAGAATCCTCATTAACTCAATAAAGGAGCAACCGGCAACATTTTTCCTGCTTCTGACGTATTAAAAGGTGGTGCCAGTGGTAAAGAATCTGCCTGCCAATGCAGGATATATGCAAGAGACACGAGTTCAGTCCCTGGTGGGGAAGATCCCCTAGAGCAGGAAATGGCAACCCACTCAAGTATCCTTGCCTGGAGAATCCCATGGACAGAGGAGCCTGGCGGGCTACGGTTCATAGGGTCACAAAGAGTTGGACACGACTGAAGTGACTTAGGACACACAGAAAAAGGATAGCTTTATTGCTTTGCCAAGGCAAATGTGGACACAGCAGGATCCTGCTTTGAAAAACTATGTGTCCACTTGGAGAGGATAGTGAGAAGTTTTATAGTAATTTTTCAAAGAGGACGTCGTCAGCTCGTGGATATTCTTCTGATGGGTGGATGGTGAGGTAAGAAGGAGTCAGCATCCTCAGTCTTCAGGTCGAGCTGGTCTGGGGTCTACCTGCTTGTGGGCAGTATACCATCATTGATCATTAACTTCTGCCATCTGCAGGGGTTTCAGTGTCTGCAGAATACCTCAAAGATACTGTTGTGTCCCTTGATGGGGAACCAGGACCTTGCCCCAAGGCTGCTTGTTTCTCCCTGGTCTTGCGTCCCCTGCCTTCCCTAATTAACAGATACTCAAATCTCCCCATTGAAATTCATGGAAGCTCATGGAGGCTGAATGAAGGTTGTTTCCTGTAATCAAAGAAATGGGGGACATGGAAAGGCTTTTGCCTGGGAGCCCCACAGGCCCTGCTTGGTATCAATTACGTTAAGGATCTTGAGATGGGAGCATTACCTTGAATTTCCTGGTTGGGTCTGATGTAATCACAGAGTCCTTAATAAGACAGAGGCAGGAGAGAGGAGAAGGCAAAGTGAAGGTGGAAGTAAAAGATTGCAGGGTTGCGAGGAAGGGGTTGGGGCGAAGGATGCAGGCGAATATGACCTCTAAAAGCCCAAAGAGGCAAAGAAATGGTTTCTCCCCCAAGCCTCTGAAAGAAACCAATCATGCTGGCAACTTGATATTAGCCTGGAAACACCAATTGTAGACTTCTGTGTGTTTTTTTAAGATTTTTTTTTTCTGATGTGGGCCATTTTTAAAGTCTTTATTGAATTTATTACATTATTGCTTCTGTTTTATGTTTTTTTGGCCAAGAGACTTGTGGGATCTTAGATCTGTGATCAGGGATCGAACTCTCACTCCGTGCCTTGGAACATAAAGTCTTCACCACTGGACCACCAGAGTCTTAACCACTGGACCACCAGGAAAGTCTCAATCTGTATTGTTTTAAACCCTTAAGGTTTTGGTAATTTTTTACAGTGGCAGTAGGCAAGAAAAGCACTGGGTGAGGGCTTTCTACTCTTGAGTTCATAAGGAAGCAGCTGCAATGCCAAAGTATGAGCTATGGGTAATTGTCATTAGCATTTCAAAGATTTGTCACCTAGCCCAAATAAACTGTTTTCACACTTCCCTTTTTGGCTTGTGCCCCATTTTGGTCCCCAGCTTTGATCACCTATATGACAAATGGAATTGGAATGAATTCCAAAGCTGACATGCAGAGTGCCTGACATACTTCACAGAGATGACATGGGTGGTTTGGAAAGCATTTTGCTTAAATGTTCCCAGCTGTAAAAAGCAAGTTGTGGTTTTATCTTGGGGTAAAGGTGGAGTAGGGTGTAGGCAGGAGAGTGAGATGGAAGAATTGTGTGTGTGTTGGGGGGGGCAATTCCTAGGCAGGGTTTCTCAAATCTGTGTGAACACCGGACCCCTTTTTATAAGGGACTCTGTGTGTTGAGTTAAATTTCGTTTATTATATTGTTCTTAAATATGGATGAACTTGAAACTGTTAACTTATGCTTATAGCTTTAAGCATGAACTCCAAACTTATTTCAACTTAAATACAAATAAAACTGCTAATCCAGTAAAATTCAAATGAACACCACTGAATTAATGTCATAGATAAGGTTCTTTTGCTTAATTTCAGTTGGTGTTCTCCTGAATCCACACATAGCCTTTCCCTTCTCCAGGGGATCTTCCCAACCTAGGGATCGAACCCTGGCTTCGTGCATTGCAGATGGATTCTTCACCAGCTGAGCCACAAGAGAAGCCCATGAATACTGGAGTGGTAGCCTATCCCTTCTCCAGGGTACCTTTCCGACCCAGGAATTGAACCGGGGTCTCCTGTATTGCAGGCAGATTCTTTACCAACTAAGTTATCAGGGAATCCCATGGAAAAGGTTCTCTTGCTTAATTTCAGTTGCTGTTTTCATGAATCCACACACACTTGTAAAGTTCTGTTTCAACTGAACTCTTTAATTCATTACAAAAATATGTTCAAAGAAGCATATGCATCACAGGAGTGAGTTGATTTATCAAGAATAATTTTCAGACTCAATGCAAGTATTTTATTGATTTCATTTAGGGAAAAATCAAAAGCAGACCGAGGTAAACCATAGTATTTGATAATGTACACTTGAGGGTAAAAGTCAAAAGCGAGAGTGAAAGAGTTAGTCACTCAGTCATGTCCGATTCTTTGCAACCCCATGGACTGCAGCCCTCCAGGCTTCTCCATCCATGGAATTCTCCAAGCAAGATTCCTGGAGTGGATTGCCATTTCCTTCTCCAGGGCATCTTCCCAACCCAGGGATCGAACATAGGTCTCCTGCACTGCAAGCAGATTCTTTACTGTCTGAGCCACTAGGCAAACCCAGAAGTCAGGATGGTGATAACCCATGAGACAGGCAGAGGGCTGAGTTGGAAAGGCTCTGTGTGAGCTTCTGGTTTATGGGCTGAGTTCAATTTCATGACCTGGATATCGTTTCCTCAGTCTTTTTGGTATATATTCAGTAATTTTTAAGGATATAAAACATAATTATACAGATTGTTGGTTATTTGTAGACTGAATACTGGTATTATCCCATCAAGGACAAGACAGTACATTACAAGAACAAGGACAAGCCAGTAGCATCCCAGACACCACCTGTCCCCATGTAGCTTCTCAGAGTTATGTACCCCTCTCTCTCCCAAAAGCAATTACTATCCTGCCTTTTGTAGCCCGTCATGTATTACTTTTATTTATAATTGTACAACCCAAACATCCCTGAGTACCATGGGTTACTTTTGCCTGTGTTTTTTAACTTATAAATACAGGGTCATGATATATATTCACTTCTGTGTTTGACTTCTTTTCAACTCAACATTTATTTTGTAAGAGCCATCCATGTTGTTTTATGTAGCTGTAGTTCATTCATTTTTATTGGGGTATAAAATACCTTATTTATTTATCCATTTTCCTGTTGGTGGGCTTCTGAGTTCTTTTCAGTTTGGGGCTAGTACTGATGCTGCTGCTAGGAATGGCTGGGTCAGTGGTGCCCATCATTAGATAATGGCAAACTGTTCTCCAAAATGATTTTCCATGGTGCTTTCATTTTTATTTCACTGATTTTGAATGAGGCTAGGCACCTTTTTCTGTTTACTGGCCCTTGGATTTCCTTTTTTTGTGAAGGTTGTTCGAGACTATTTTGCCAGTTTTTCTATCAGATTTTCTGTATTTTCCTTACTGATTTACAGGATATATATTCATTCTGCATTTACCTTTGTCAGTTGTACATCAATATTGTGTTTTTTTTTTTTACTATTGTGAACATCTTCTCCACTGTTCTAATAGTGTCCATTGGTGAATGAAATTTCTTAATTTTAGTATAATCAAATTTATCTGTTTTTTCCCTCTATGGTATTCCTTTCATGTATTTTGTTTAAGACATTTTTCCCAGTTCCAAATTATGAAGCAGTTCTTTACTTCATCCTCTAAAGTGTGATAGTTTTTGTTTTCACATTAGCTGACGTGTGGTAAAAACTGTGAAGGGTCTGAAACTTTTCTCTCCTTGCAAGCTAATAAGCTAGCTTGTTCCGTTTCATGAATGCTGCAAAAGATACAAGGATTCTCGGTCAGAGACAAACGACTTTGCATGTGTGTGCGCTAAGTCACTAAGTTGTGTATGACTTTTTGTGACCTATGGACTGTAGCCCGCCAGGGATTCTCCATGGGATTCTCTAGGCGCGAATACTGGAGTGGGCTGCCATGCCTTCTCCAGGGGATCTTCCTGACCCAGGGATTGACTCAAGTTTCTCAGTCTCCTGCATTGGCAGGCAGGTCTTTTAACCACTAATGCCCTCTGGGAAGCCCAGACAAATGAGTTTATTACTCACAAAAATAGTAGTTGCCAGAGTAGCACAATTTTCTAGTGCTAGTTTCCGAGACTGAATTCCAATAAGACAGATGTGAAGAGGGTCACATAAGTCCTGTACACAAAGTAGATTGTGTTGTGGGAGAGGAATCCTGAGCCTAGGGAACCTGAACCTTTTGTTATGGGCAGTAAGCCTGCCTTACCTTTGCTCCAAAGGGAGACACCCTCTTTTATTTCTGTCTTACAAGCAGAGACTTTGCTCCCCTTTCCCAGACTGTCTTTTCAAAGATGTTTGCACAGTGACCAGTCTTGGAAGATATGATGTTTCTCTCCAGGAAACAAGATGAGTTTGTTTGCGTGCCTGTGTGCCAAGTTGCTTCATGTGTGCACACAACACATCTGTCCTTTTCCCTGGAGAGAAACATCATTATCTTCTAAGACTGGTCGCTGTGTGAGCATCCTTGAAAAGATAGCCTGGGACAAAGGGAGCAAAGCCTCTGTTTGCAAGACATGCAAAGACATGAGAGATCTGGCGAGAATTATCTCATGCCAGTATACCTACCTGGTATTAATTTGTCTGTGAAGGGAGGTCAGCTTTGTCACTTTCCATGCTAATGATTAATTCCATGCAGTTATACAAATATCACGTCCTGGACAAGTGCAAGGCTCTCCAGGGTCAGGTCCTGGTGAGTTAGACTGGGATTCCTGCAGCTTGAGCCTGAATGGACAGGACCACATAGGATGGTGGCTTGTTGGGAGAGGGGCCACAAGAGGGAGAGGGATCAGAAGAAGATTCTTTTTCATCAGATCTTAGGATGTATTTGTGTCCACAGAGAGAAAAACCCAAACATTTCAAATAGGCCTTTGCTTCTCTTAACCTTTTAAATATTCAGTATAAAATTGAATTTAGATTCTGCGAGTTGAGTTATGTGGATTGCGGGCCCAGAATTATCTGTGGGTCCAGCCAGCCTCCTTCATGAGGTTTCAGTTTCCTCTGACTGATGTGTATTCTTCCATTTCCACTCTGGAGAGCAGTCTCCTTGGCAGAACAAATGTTAACCAGAGGTAGAGACTTCAGCCATGGGAAGTGATATTTTGTGAGCAGAGAATGTAAAATCTATAACAAAAGAAAACAAACCACAAAGCAAAAGAAATTCTGTATCATAACTCAGGGTCCATTTAGGTTACAGAAACCACACAAAGTATTTCAATTAAGGGGGATTTCTTCCATGTCCTAGCTATTGTAAATAGTGTGGCAATGAACACTGTGGTACATGTGTCTTTTTCAACTATGGTTTCCTCAGGGTATATATGGAATCTAGAAAGATGGTACTGATGAACCTGTCTGCAGGGCAGCAGTGGAGACGCAAACATAGAGAACAGACTAGTGGACACAGTGAGGGAAGGAGCGGGTGGGAAGAATTGAGAGATTAGCATTGAAACATATGCACTACCCTATGTAAAATTAGATAGGCAGTGGGAATTTCCTGTATGACGCAGGGAGCTCAAATCCGATGCTCTGTGATAACCTAGAGAGGTGGAATGGGCTAGGAGGTGGGAGGAGGCTCAAGAGGGAGGGGCCATATGTATGTACCTATGGCGGATTCATGTTGTTATATGGCAGAAATCAACACAATATTGTAAAGCAATTATCCTTCAATTAAAATAAGTAATTATTAACAAAAAAAGAGGGATTTCTGACTGTACCAGGTTTGGAAGGTTGGAAGAACACAAGTGGATGCTGAAGTCATCCAGACATGAGTAACTTTAGGAAGTGGAAGCGACTGCTACCTCTAGATGCTGGGGGACAAAAGTAAGAGCTGTGATCTCAAAACCTAAGGGGTCAGAGGAGGACTGCCATGGCTGGGCTCTGCCCTGAGGGGGTGATGAGACCTGGGACTTGAATCCCCTGGGGGACACCCCAGAGCTGGTACTCAAGAGCCAAGACTAGGAAATGGAGCTTGTGCTGCTGCTCGCTGGATGCTAACAGAGGCTGAAAGCAGAAACAGAGCCTTTTCCCCCCTCCTCCCTCGTTCCACCATCAGAACCTCATAGAAGCCAGCGGCATGCAAGCCTGACGAATGTAGATTACAGAGTCCCAGCCTTGGCATCACCTAGTAGATGCAGGAGGGTGGGGCTGGGGCTGAGGGTCAATAGGCAAATAACCAGCACAGATTCCCAGCAGCAAACTGTTCAGATTAGAACATCCTCCAACAGTTCGAGAATTATAGTGCTCATTTTATTGCCAGTCCTGGGTCAATGTGGGGTGGTGATCAGCTCTCTGGTCTCTCTCTCTGATGTCCCAGCGCCTCAGCAGGGGCTGTGTCCAAGCTGAGGCTAGTGGAGGCCAGTGTTGCTGACTATGGACGGAGGCTCTGGGGCTGTGTTTGCTCTTTGTTCAGAGCTGGACACGACTGATGTGACTTAGCAGCAGCAGCAGCATGCATCTGATTATTTTCCTAAGTCGAGTTGAATTAGTTTGGGATATATATGCACTTCTGAGGTCAAAGCTGAAGAGTCGTAACATCGGAGCTTTTGACATGGTCTCCTTTCTCATCACCTGGAAAGTTGGTGCTGTCTGGGCAAGTGGGCAAGGGAGGAGGGAAATGAGCTCTTTATGGGGTGGGATATAATGGAGACATTAAGGAGGTGGCTGGATATGTGAATATGGATCTCAGGGGAGTGATTTGGGGCTAAAGATAATAATCTGGGTGCTTGATGGTAAGTGAAGATTTTGAGAGTGTACGTAATTTCCCAGGAGAGAGTGCTAGAGCTGAGGGAAGAGTTGGAATCAGACGTTGTAGGACTCTCAGCATTTTCAAGGTGAGACGAGTCTGCGGAGACAAGAGAGACCATCCTGATAGAAAACTCTTCTTTTTTTATGATGTGGACCAATTTTTAAGTCTTTATTGAATTTGTTACAATATTGTTTCTGTTTAAAAAAAAACAATGTTGCTTCTGTTTTGGGTTTTGGGCTGCGATGTGTGTAGGCTCTTAGCTCCCCGACCAGGGATGGAACCCCCTTCGCCTGCATCAGAAGGTGGAGTCTTAACCTCTAGACTGCCAGGGGAGTCTCAGAAAGCTCTTCTTTTGACCTCATTATTTGCTTGCACCTTTCATCCTGGGTGTTACTCATTTGCGCTGTAATAGAAGATACCTTCAACAACTGTGATGTCAGTTGGAAGCTCCAATCCCAAAGTGCTGAGTTTTGGAGATAGTCTCCTCAAATGACGTCTTCTACAAACATGATGTGGGCAGACAGTCCGCACTTCTGTCCTTTTGCTGCCGGACTGACCTTTTCTGTCCCCATTTCTGCAAGTTTCTGGTACCTGCCTTGGGAATTGCATTTGCTTTGTGGTCATACTAATGTTGCTGCCTTATATGGGCTTTGGAATTGAGTTTGATCCATTGACTTTCCTTTTTGCTTTGTCATTATAGCTGCTTTTTAAAAAGCAAAATTACTAAATTTTCCGAGTCAATAGTTTCAGTTTGGCAAAGAAGAGGCAAAATGCATGCAGACTCTGAAATCTGCATCGAGATCACAGTAAGGTCTTTTCCTGATTAAAGTGTCCGGTGAAACCTCCTGTGTGACTGTAGGAAAAAACCTATATGGGTAAGAGCATGTAGAACTGAAAAAAATATTACTACTCTGGATAAAATAAATAAGCTTCAAAGATATATTGTACAGTACAGGGAATATAGCCACTTATTTTACAATAACATTAAATGGAGTATAAATCTTATAAAAAAATTTGAATTACTGTGCCGTGCACAAAAATTTGTACTAGTTGTTAAATAAAGGCTGTGTGAGTCTCTCAGTGTCCGACTTTTGCGAATCTCTGGGCTGTAACCCCCCAAGCTCCTCTGTCCATGGAATTCTCCAGGCAAGAATACTTGAGTGGGTTGCCATGCCCTCCTCTAGGGGAATCTTCCCACCCCAGGGGTCAAACTCGTTTCTCCTGTGTCTCCTGCATTGCAGGCAGATTCTTTACCTGCTAAACCACCCAGAATTTAAATCGACTATATCTCAATTTAAAAAATAAACAAAAGAGCAAAAAAGAAAAAATTTTTTAAAAAGCTCAAATAGTTATCTTCCCCACCCTTCGCAAACCATAGAGATGGTCCACATTTTGAGAACAGAAGATGAACCCAAATCTGAATTTATATGACCAACAGATATAAGGGTGATCTTTACATCATTAGCATCATTTTATTTTACTAAAGTGTTCTTTGATGATGCCTTTAAGTAAACAAGCTGCTAAAGTGAGTTAAAAGCATATTTTGAATCATGAAAGAACAGAATTACACATTTTTTCAGGGACATACCCCAGAAAGGAAGTATTGTTGTAAAATGTAGAGCAAGGTCATGAAAGTTTTCATGGGAAGGAAAAGAATGTAACATTACTTTTTACCTCTTCTTTCCCCCTTATCAGCACCTCAAAATAGACCAACTGTACATTGTACTGTTACAGTTTCATGGCTGCAATATCAGTGACGTCTCGCTTGATTTGAGTCCTTTAGCCTTGAGCTCAGATGACCCTGTGGAAACAAGCGAGTACTTTAAAAATGTCCTCAGAAGAGTTTGGAAGGTCAGGGCTGTGTGGGAGGGTTTATGGAGGAGGCACGGGGTGGGTGCCCTGGAGGAGAATGGAGGCTCTCCGGAGAAGAGACAGAGAAGGTCCAGAATTGCATCTCCCAGGAACCTGCTGAGATGGGCTTTTCTTACATGAGGCTGCCATGTTGAAGGGGACATGGGTGGTGCATCCAAGCCATTCCAAGCAGCACTGAGGCTTTCTTACCTTGTTTTTAATTGTGTTTAAGGTCATGTTATGGGCTTCCCAGGTGGCTCAATGGTAAAGAATCTGCCTGCAGTGCAGGAGACACGGGAGATGTGGGTTCAATCCCTGAGTCTGGAAGGTCCCCTGGAGGAGGAAATGGCAACCCATTCCAGTATTCTTGAGCCTGGAGAATCCCATGAACAGAGGAGCCTTGTGTGCTGCGGTCCATGGGGTCTCAAAGAGTCAGACACGACTGAACACACATGCAGAATTTGCAGGAGGTGTTCACGTTAGTAGTTTCTTTGCTCCCTGGGGCCAAGCTTGGGGAGCTTTTATGACATCTGGCCCTCAGCTCCAGATACAGACCCAAGTTTAACTTAAGCATCTGGTGTGGCCTCAATACTTGTGGGGTTATTTTGTTCAGTTTTGATTTTGCTGTTATCTTTTGTATACCTCAGTGGTATCACATTTCCGATAGCAACTGAATGTGAAATCAGTGAGGATTCTCCTCCATGAGGCCCATGTGTTGGCAAAGACATCAACTACCCCAGTGGTCACCAAAACCTTCTAGTAAATGGAGAAGGTCATATTTGGTGTACAGGATGTTAAATTTAACCCAACAGCTAGGGTCAGAGGATATGACAGAGGCCGTAGAAAGGGATTAAACTATGTAAGGTGATTTCTTCTCCACCTGTTTTGAATTTTCAAATAAGTCTGGCTTTTTTTTTTTCCTGCTGAACTGCAAGACTGTGCGTTCTTAGTTCCCTGACCAGGGATTGAACCCCAGGCCCTTGACAGTGAAATCACTGAGTCCTAACCATTGGACTACCAGGGAATTCTCTAGTCTGGCTCTTCTTGGAGTATTGGGGGGTGAGTGAGGTCAGCATGAGAGAAAGTAACAGTGGAGTGTGTGCACGGTCAGGGAGATCTGAGGCTAAACCTTTGTGGTCCTGGAGATTTTTTTTTTTTTTTTTTTGCAAGATGGTATTGGTGAATCAGCATTTTCTTCTGAAAGCTTCAACACTTACAAGTTGCTGCTCTATTGACTTAAAAAGAAATCTAGATACTATATTCTTTGTTGTTTTCTCATGAACAATGTGTCTTCTGATTCCCAAAGAGAAGTCATATAGGTTCATGCCTTTCACTTGTAACTCTGTGTTCAGTTATTTTTGTTTGATATGAAGAATTTTTTTCCTAAGTTTCTGAGATTACATTCCACATAGCTCTTGTAAAGTGACCCAGACAGAATCAGAAGTTACTAGTATTTTTCTTATCTTGAAGTTACTAAAGCAACAGGTTTGCTTTCCTTCAATTAATCATCATGCTTTTCTTTTCTGTTATTGCCATGTAGCAACTGTACAATGAGAATTTTTATTAACCTTCTTAATTTCACTGACTGGAATCTTATTATCTTCATTGGAGACCACATGGTTAGACATAGTATAGTTATTTCCTTGCTATCATTCAGGATCAAATTTTCCTGGACTTTTACTGGAGAAAAGTGTCATTAGTAGAAAGATCTTCCCATGTGGTACTAGTGGTAAGAACCCACCTGCCAATGCAGGAGATGTAAGAGACACGCGAGTTCAATCCCTGGGTTGGGAAGATCCTCTGGAGGAGGAAATGGCAACCCACTCCAGCATTCTTGCCTGGGAAATCCCATGGACAGAGGAGCCTGGCGGGCTACAGTCTGTGGGGTCGCAAAGAATCAGACACAACTGAGCAACTGAGCAGAGCAGAGAGTCACTAATAGAATTTCAAACAATATTCTTACCATTTCCATGGATTACCTCAGTGTCCTTCGGTGCATTGACGGGGAGCGGGAGGGGGAGCAGTTATTGGCCAGGAGGCCTACTGTTTGGCATGTACTCTTCTAGTGTTACGGATGCGTCCTGAGTAGGACAGACGAGATCCTGCTCTCCGGGACCTCACAGGCCCCTGCGTGGGGCTGGCCGACAGTCAGTGGGATAAGTGCTGTGTTAACACTTGCTGGGTGGAGGGATCCACAGGAGAGGCACCCAGCTGGGCCATCCTTGTGACACTCGAGCTGAGCCTTGAAGCCTCGTTAGGGGTTAGCTAGATGGGGAAAGCCTTCCGAGGCATTGGGAATAGCATGTGCAAAGGCTGGAAGGGGCAGGATACTCCAAGGGACTCAGGATTAGGAAGGAAGGGGTGTGCAGTGTTGATCAAGAGTGGCGGGAAAGCGACTAGAGCAGTCAGATCATCGAGGGCATGGTCCACTGTGTTAAGGAGATGGGTTTTTTAAAAAGAAATTTTGTTAAGGGCTTTTTTTGAATTATTCTTTTAAAAATTGATTTTATTTATTTATTTTGGACTGTGCTGGGTCTTTGCTGCATGGGCTTTTTTTTTTTTTTTCTTTAATTGCCAGCAGGATCTGCTGTCTATTGCGGTGCATGGGCTTCTCACTGTGGTGGCTTTTCTTGTTGTGGAGCTCAAGTTCAGGGCTCAGGCTTTGGCATGCTGTCTCAGTAACTGCAGCTCCTGAGGCTCTAGAGCTCAGGCTCAGTAGTTGTGATGAATGGGCTCAGTTGCTCCGTGTCATGTGGGATCTTCCCATATCAGGGATCGAACCTGTGTCTCCTGCATTGACAGGCAGATTTTTTACCACTGAGCCACCAGGGAAGCTGAGGTGGGTTTTATTTTAAAGGTAACGGGAAGCCACTGAATCAGTGTGGGGAATGACATTATTCAGTTGCCATTTCGGATAGCTGACTGGCAGCTCTGTGGAGGAGGGGTTGAAAGAGCCCAGCTGGGAGGTTCTCAGAGTAGAGGCCTGAACGGAGGATGTGTTCATGGAAGTGGAGAGAAGGTGATGGAATCAAGACATGTTTGGGATGTAGGATAGGACTTAGTGGCTGATGAGTTGTGGGTAGGAAGGGGAGGAGTGTGTGTAGGATGAGAAAAAAAAAAATAACTTCAGTGGTAATAAAGGAGTATCCAGGGACGAAAGAGAAGAGACTTAGGTTCCACAGGCCAAGAAGAGGAACTCTGAGGAAGAGGTTGGTCAGTAGAGTCAGAATACCCAGAGAGACCATGTTAGTTAAAAGTGAAAATTTATTTTGGGAGTTTAGAAACTAAAAGGTCATTGGTGAGAGCAGGTTGAATAGAACCATTCAAGTTGTATCAATACTAAGGTCTATCAAGTAGGAATGAGTTTGGCTGCAAGCTATTATAGTTGTGGCTTCCCTGATGGCACAGTGGTAAAGAGTCTGCCTGCCAATGCAGGAGATGCAGGAGTCATGGGTTTGATTCCTGGGTTGGGCAGATCCTCCGGAGGAGGGCATGGCAATCCACTTCAGTATTCTTGCCTGGAGAATCCCATGGACAGAGGAGCCTGTGAGAGTACAGTCTATAGGGTCACAGAGTCAGACACAACTGAAGTTACTTAGCACGCATGCACCCGTGTATATCTATTATATAATATATACATATATTATACATATTCACATATATAATGTTGAATATATATATGTAATAACCCTTATGTCTCTACATTTTGGAGATAAGGAATTGGAGGCACAGAGAGCTTCCATAATTTGCCCAGTTATTCTCTAATCAGCAGTATGTCAGGGGTTTGAACCAAAAATGGAGTAACTGCAGACCCTGCCCTCACGTACAGATGGGGACAGGCTGGACAGTCTTCGTTGATCCTTGTAGCTTTCTATATGGTTCTTTTATCAAGTCTCTGGGTGAGTTCTTGGGAGCCCACTCTGTTCTAGCTGTGCTCATTTTATTCAGACTTGGAATTTCTCCGTATTAATTTTTATCTTGGGAGAGGTTTTCTGCCATATCTATATTGGTCCATTTCCTCAGCTTGCTGATCCCATCTGCTTTCTGTCTTCTAGGAATTTCTCACCATTTTTGATCTGCTGTTAGCACCCTTTTGTTTTTCAGCACTGTTATGTATGTGTCAGATGCCTCTCTTTATATATATACATATACATATATATAAAGTTTATTTAAAGGTATTTGGTACAGTGAAGAGGAAGATGTGTGTGTGTTCACGCCACTATCTTGGTTCAACGTCTGCAACATTTTCTGTAGGTATTTTATCTATCTACTTTCTCTTGTTGACATTTGTTAATTTCTTTATCCTGCTGCTGTAACGATTAAACTGAAAGTAGCATTTAGGGCACAGTGGATGCAATACCATGTAATAGCCTACAGGCTTTTTGTTCTTTTGAGTTTAGGTGATTCGATTCTGTATGGTTTAGTCACAGTTCTAAGAAGCAGACCCTTCCAGATGTAAATAGTCAGACAGTGAACTTTATTTCTATTATTGAGACAAGGGAGGAAGAAGTGGACCAGTATTGTTTATTAAGCTTCCCTGTGGATAAATAAATCGTGAAAATATGATAATTGCAACTATTGAAAGCATTGAATGCAGGGCTCATAGGAGAGTGAGTTAAACATTTTTTTTAAATAAAATATACATACAGGGAAGTGACAGCTCACACATATGTAGCTTGATGTATTTGAACAATATGAACACATCCGCAAAACCAATTCACAATGTAGAACGTGACCCGCTCCTTGAAATGCTCCCTGGTAACTCAGAATTAAAGATAACCATTACATTTATTTCTATCATCATGGGTTAGTTTTTTCTGTTTTTAAATTTTATGTAAATTGAATAAAACTATCTCTTTCCCCCATCCTTCCTGCCAACAATGGTCAGTTCATTCTCTACATCTACAACACTTTTTCATATTGATATTATACCTTGCAGCTTTACTGTATTTATTATCTCTATAGTTTTTAAGTGAAATCTTCAGGGATTTCAATATACGAAATCACGTCATCTGAAAATTGTGACAGTTTTACTTCTTCCTTCCAATATGGATGCCTTTTATTTTTTTTCTTTCCCTAACTATAGGCCTTCCAATACCATGTTGAATAAGAGTAGTGAGAGTGAACAGCCTTGTCTTGTTCCTAATTTTAGAAGGATAGCTTTCCTTTTTTCACAATTGAATATGATATTAGCTGTGGGTTTGCCAATCATAATTATCTTAAAGATAATTTTTGATGTCAGTGTTGGGATTGGCTATTGGGTTATTATTTTTCCCTTAATTTTCAGTTGTTTGGTTCAGTCTCTTGGCATGGTAAATGATTTTTTTGTTTTAATGGTAGATGCTGTATATGAAGATTTCCTCCAGAGAGAAAGTTTTATTCTGCCACATAATGAGGGTAAAGGTCAATAGCCTTAATGCACACAGGGACTGAACTAATTCAAGTTTGCATATCAGGCTTTGTGAGGGCCCATCTCTTTCGACCTTGCCTTTAGGTCTTCAGGGTTTGAACCAAAAACCCAGGGTGTGTTTACTGAGGTTTCTTGTTTTGGGGCATCTTGAACTCTATAATTTTGTCTCTTGATCACTGTGATAATGCAGAAATCTCCACTTCGATCTTTAGCCTTCTAGCAGCCACTTTTTGCTGGTAGCCAAGTATCTTGCCTTGTGCATATGCAGCTTAAGAATTGTCAAAAGCCTTGAGAGAAAATTGCACACAGCCTACTGGGTTTACTTCTTTATATGTCCTTTTCTCTTTTCCTGAAATTTTGGCCTCTTCTAGCCTGATTTCCTAGGTTACAGTGCACTTCGGTTTCCCTCTTCCCAGCCCAGCAGAGCTGCTGCAGGTTCTAAGCTGAGGCTTTCTGCTTAGCTTTTATATCATGTGTTGCAAGGCAAGAATTTCCCCAAAGGGAAAAAGCAGCTGTGATTGTATTGCTCTTCTCAGTGCATTTCCCTTCTTCATGATTTTGGGCCTCTGAAATCCTGATTGCCTTGGTTGCTCTCTGCTGCCTTCAGAGATTTTAAAAAATCATCTTGTATTTTGAAATATTTTTAGACTTACAGAAAAGTTGCAAAACTAGCACAGAGAACTCACAAGTGCCCTGTGCTCGTCTCCTAATGTTAACAACTTACAAATAACCTTCATGATTTAGATTTACACTTGAGTATTGCCTTGTTTTCCAAGCTGATAACAGCAGGACATGACTACTGACTGGTAAATGAAAAAAAAAAAGAGCCAGTAAAGAAGGTGAAATTTTTGGTTCAGGGCTTCTCAAAGCACATACTACTCGGCTGAGACATCTCCCATGACCAGATATGGTGGGAAATGCTCTATCTCACATGCAGCCCCTTGGAAATCAATAATGCCCATTTCCACTTTAAAGTCTCTGAAAAGTCTCTTTTAGTAGAGGTCTGCTTAATTTTGTTTATCGCCGTGTTTCCAAGGACATGGTGAAGGAGCTGTTCTGTCTGACTCTTCCTCGTATCCTGTGCAACAGGTGTTTTGTGGCACGTGTGTTGGAAAATACTGTTCCAAAACACATTCTGAAATCCTGAGGTATAAAATCTGCTTCTTTACATTTTCTCCTAGGTTCTGGCTTTCTTGCTGTCTAATTTCTTGCTTCATAAAAGGGAAGAAGTTGGAGAAGCCAAGAGTTCTTTGAAAACAGATTTTTTTTTTTTTTTTGCACAAGTAGAAGTCCAAGGCTGTGTTAACATTTACCACTAAACCCCCAACACATCTAGATGAAAAGCAAAAACTTCATGTCTCCCAAATAAATGTCTTTTGCATCACTGCTCTGTTGTAGTCTTTGATAACTGTTTTTATTTTCCCATCATTGATTAAATTGGAACCCACCGAGAAGTAGATGGTGAATGAAGATTGTCATCTCTGATTATAGCAACAGGCCATCCTGGGACAGGTCTAATTGGCAACATGACCCTTTTTCTCAGGGGGGGAAGATCACAGGAGATACATTTCCTTAGCTATGTGTATTTTAGATTCGTTACTTCCATCTCGCAAGCCCAGGTCAGATGCGGTGTTTGTGATGGAGAAGCTGGATAGGTGAGGGCTTACTAGTGTTTAAAGCTGGAGAGGGTAGATAGAGTTTTAGACTAAAATTTGGACACTCTTTCACTGTCTGCCTCTTCATTGTGTGTGTGTCCCTTATCTCCTAATGAATCTCCTTGTCCCCCTTCTGGTCAGTTCTGGGAATTTCTTGGCACCTTCTCATGCATTTAATTTGCTTTCTTCCGTCTGGGTTTGAAGAGCAAATTGTGCTTCCCTCTATTCTGCGTCTCGTTGTGTTATGGCCATTTTACTTCTGCTTCTCAGCGTAAGTGGTTGCAATGTATTTAAGGAAGTTTATTTTTGCTGTACTGGGTCTTCGTTGCTACCTGGGCTTTTCTCTAGTTGCGGCGAGCCAGGGGCTCCTCCCTAGTTGCAGTGCTCGGGCTTCTCTTGCTGCGGAGCACGGGCTTCAGTAGCTCAGCTGTGGGCTTAGTGGTTGTGTTCCCCGGGCTCTGGAGCACAGGCTCAGTAGTTGTGGGGCATGAGATGAGTTGCTCTGCGGTATGTGGGATCTTCTTGGACCAGGGATAGAACCCATGTCCCCTGCATTGGCAGGCAGATTCTTTACCACTGAGCCACCAGCTGCTGCTGCTAGGGAAGCCCTGAAATGTACTTAGATTGATTGATCTTTGTACGTTTAGCATATTGACATAGTTGGTAGACTTTCAGATGTTTGTTGAGTTAGATTGAATGACATGTATCAGTTTGAAACATGGAGGTGTTTTTTTTTTTTTTTAATGAGTTTAAAGTAACACATTGATTTGAAAACACTGATTTTGCTGCATCTCATAGATTTTGATGTATCTTCATTATTAATTTTTTTTGTAACTCCTCTTGGGAATTCCTTTTAAACTCATAGCTATTTAGGGCTGAATTTTAAAACTTTATACCTGCATATTTATTTATATTGTTGATTTCTAATTTAATTGAATTATGGTTGAAAACGTGTTCTGTATGGTGTTGACTGATTTGTGACCTAGTAAATGATCACTGTTTCTAATGTTCTGTCTGTACTTGCAAAGACTATATATTATCTGTTTATTAGTTGGAGGGATATATATATTTGTGCATATTTTATCAAGGATATTAATTTGATCATTAAAACTATCTGTATCCCTTCCAAGTTATTTTCTTTTAATCATGTTTGATCTGCCAGTTTTCTGAGAGACTTGTGTTAAATCTCCTTAATGATTGTGCATTTGTTATTTCAGTTATTTCTCTCAGTTTTTGCTTTATTTTTTTTTTTCTGAGTTATGCTGTTAGGTAGATTATATTATACCAGAATTTTGGTGAATTGCTCCATTTATTATTAGATCAGGTCTCTCCTTATTAATTTTGTTGTCGTTCTTCAGTCGCTAAGTTGTGTCTGACTCTCTGAGACCCCATGGACTACAGCAGGTCAGGCTCCTCTGTCCTTCCCTATCTCCCGGAGTTTGCTCAGATTTGTGTCCATTGAGTTGGTGATGCTATTTAACCATCTCATCCTCTGTTTCCCCTTCTCCTCCTGCCCTTAATCTTTCCCAGCACAGGGTCTCTTCCAATAAGTTGGCTCTTCACATCAGGTGGCCAGAGCATTGGAACTTCAGCTTCAGCATCAGTCCTTCCCATGAAGATTCAGGGTTGATTTCCTTTAGGATTGACTAGTTTGATCTCCTTGCTGTCCAAGGGACTCTCAAGTTTTCTCTAGCACCACAATTTGAAAGCATCAGTTCTTTGGCATTCAGCTTTTTTTATGGTCCAACTCTCATATTCATACATGACTACTGGAAAAACCATAGCTTAGACTATATGGACCTTTGTTGGCAAAGGGATGTCTTTGCTTTTTAATATGCTGTCAAGGTTTGTCATAGCTTTTCTTCCAAGGAGCAAACATCTTTTAATTTCATGGCTGTAGATGCTAAAGAATCTGCCTGCAATACAGGAGATCTGGGTTCAATCCCTGGGTTGGGAAGATCCTCTGGAGAAGGAAATGGCAACCCACTCTAGTGTTCTTGCCTGGAAAATCACAGGGACAGAGGAGCCTGTCGGGCTACAGAAAGTCAGACATGACCTAGCAATTAAACAACAACAAGAAGATAATTTATCTATTAATATTTTCACTCTCCTGTGCATTACATTTTAGGTATGTCTCTTAAAAGCTATACAGCTGGATTTTTAAAATCGACTCTATTAATTATCCTTTCATGTGTTGAACTTATTTGCATTGATAATGATTACTGACCTTTTTGGACTTGTGATTACTATCTTAATTTTGTAGTTTCCACTTGTCACCTTTTATGTTCTCCTGAATATCCTTTATCTTTGTTTTCTTTTGGATAGGGAAACATTGATTTTCCACTGATGTGCTGGTATGGATACTATGTTATAACTCATAGTATTATATGTATGTTAATTATTTTGTGCTTTTAGTAGTTACCACTAATTACATAAAGCAGATACTTCTCATACCTTATGAAATCAATTACGCTATTCATTCTCCATCTCCTCCTTAACACAGATGAACTTTAGTGTGTTCAAAATAAGTGGTCTAGTGGTTAAGACTCCACACTCCCAATGCAGGGGGCCTGGGTCGTTCCCTGGTCAGGGAACTAGATCTCACATGCCACAAGTAAAGATCCCACTTGCTACAACAAAGATAAAAGATCTTATTTATGTTTCTACTAGAGAAACTGCCTTGTGTTTTACATATAGTAGGTGTGTAATAGATGTCTGTTGAATGAGTGAGGAGTGTGTATTTTCCCATATTCTTAGCTATGGTTACTCCTTCCAATGATTTTCTTAAAGGATTTCATCCAAAAAAATCCAACAATTTGGAATTGAATATTTTTTTTTTTGGTAATAATTTGAGTCAAATACTGTGATAATGAATGATTGTACAATTACTTGTGTTTATTTCTACAGCTGTTTAGTGAAAAAATAAGCGGTGTTGAAGGAACAAAACTAGATGACGAATTTCTTGACATGGAAAGGGTAAGAGAACATTTTAATGTAAATTATCTCATAAATTTGACTTTTACTGTGATATGACATATACTGATATCGTAAAGGATATTAGAGTGGGGATCTAGGAGGTGTGAATTAAGGTGTAGATTATGAAATCCAAAAGGCAGTTCTTCAAATTAAGACCCTGGCCCTTGAGAGATGGGCTATGGCTCACTGGTGCCCTCTACTGGACAAAGTCAGAATGCTCAAAAGATGGCCCATCTTAGTGAACAGTTTCAGCCAAAGTAATTGTGATTATCTTGGAGAGTCAAAATGTGTTATTGGGAGGAGACTCTTCAAATATGTAAACATTGATCTAATGTGTGGAGGACTCTGTTTCCATGTGTTACAGCAGCTGCATAACAGTTTTTATCTTGGTTCTGCCACTGGAACCAGCTACGTCTACTTGAATAAGCTGTTTCAAACTTTCGTGACCTGTGACGCAAGGATGATAATGTGTGCTCTGCTTGCCTCACATGGATGTTTTAAGAATTATGCAAAAAAAAATTCTATGTGTGAAAGCATTTAAAAAATCCAGTGAGTGTACTGTAGAAATGATTGTTATCACATTGCAAAGAAAGACTATGGACTCTGTATCTCTGAACAAGCTTCCTGGTCACCTGTGTGAAGTCCTTTGTTGTTGTTGTTTAGTTGCTAAGTCATTTCTAACTCTTTTGCGACCCCATGGGCTATATCCTGCCAGGCCCCTCTGTCTTTGGGATTTCCCAGGCAAGAGTAATGGAGCGGGTACCATTTCCTTCTCCAGGGGATCTTCCTGACCCAGGGATGGAACCTGTGTCTCCTGCATTGGCAGGAGGGTTCTTTACCAGTGAATCACAAGGGAAGCCCGTGGAATAGTTTAGGTGGAGGCAAAAGTTGGACTATTGCTAGTTATCAGTCTCCTCAGTTCCCTTCCCTTTGTTTTGGGACCTTTAAACATAACCCTGTGTTACTAACCAGACTCCCCCAGTGAGAGAGGACTGAGATTCGAAATCAGAGCTTTCTCTGCTTTCCAAGGAAAGGCTTCCTTGGGTGTAACACGGAGGATACAGGCTGTAGCAGGTAGCAGGGCTTTCAGCAGATGCTGGGGAAGGGAGTCCAGCCCCACACTGTGCCATGGGGTATGTGTGTGGGGTTACCCTCTACGGGATGATCTGGACCTGGCCTCACTGTCCTCCAGGGAGCTTCTTGTTTTCTGGGTGAGCACAGTTAATTTTCTAGCAATGTTAATGCCTTGACAGAAAGCTTATTTTGTTTTGCTTTTGGAAACAGTTTTGAAAGAATGAGAAACACAGAACATTTAAACATCACTGGCATACCTAAAATAACTAAAATTTCTTGATAAATAAAGATATTTTATGCAACTTTGTTACTAACAAAGTGATTCAGTTGAAAGGTTAAATTTAAAAGCACATTTCAGGAATTTTAGTTTCAGTTGGTGGACTGAAACCTCTCTTGATTACTTCTTTTTCCTCCCAAAACCCAAGTGAGTGACAGAAGAAATATAAAAATAAAATCTATTATCTGTTTTATTACAGCATCGAAAAGCATGGAAATATCTAATAGGTGACAAGAAGCTTTAAGGACTTTCTACAAGAGGTGAATTAGATGATATTAGACTCACCTGAAACATAACATAGAAATGACAAAGTTTATGTTGGTTCAGTGGTAAAGAACCCGCCTGCCAATGCAGGAGACATGAGAAATGTGGGTTCAATCCCTGGGTTGGAAAAATTCCCTGGAGGAGGGCATGGCAACCCACTCCAGTATTCTTGCCTAGAGAATCCCGTGGACAGAGGAGCCTGGCGTGGTGTACTCCATGGGGTTACAAAGAGTCAGATACGACTTAATGATGGAACAACAACAAATGGAGAAAGATATTCCATGACAAATGCTAACCATACACAACAGAGGAATAAAAGTGATGTCAAAGTAAAATCTGAGGCCAAAAGAATACTAACTGGAAAAAGAAGATTTTAAAGCATTATCGAAAGATGTATCATGTAGTCTATCTGAATACTATGACATCATATAACATTGTGCATCATATAACATGGCATCTAAATATAGAAGGCAAAAGCAATCAGAAATTCATAGAGAACTGACAAAAATGCATAGCTTTCCCATAAAATAACAGATTAAATTGACAATAATAAATAGGATCATAGGGAATTTGCATAAAATATGACTAGTAAATTTGACTTTAAGTAAATATAGATGTCTGTATTTCTCAAATTGAGAATTTATATTCACTTCAAATTCCTTCAAAGCAGTTTCAGTAATCAATTATTTACTGGACTGTAGGGAAAAATACAAATTTCCTAAGTAAAATCGTAGAACACAAGAATTACAAGGAGGGTATAGTTTCCAAATTCTGGATGTTTGGAAATGGAAGAACATGCAAAAATAATTCTTATCTCAAGAGGAAATGGAAAGTAAAATTAAAGATCACTTAGTCATGAGAATTCTATGTGTCAAAACCTGTGATATACAGCTGTCTTAAATGCATTTAATAGAAAATAAATGTTGGAAGAGAATGAAAAAAATCATTCAAACCAAAAATTAGGAAAATACAGCAAAACAAATCACTCTAGGTGGAAGGAAGAAATCAATACAGATAAATGAGAGATTAATCAAATACGCAATAATAACAGCAAAAGGTAGACTCAATCAATAAAACCAAGAATTATCTTTTTTTGAAAGACCACTTCTAGTAAGTGTGAGCAAGAGAGGGAAAAGGGAAAACACAGATAAACTACACAGGGAATAAGAAGGATACAAAGACAGATGTGGATTCTTTAAGTAATTTTTTTAAAAAGAGAATATTATAAACCAGGACTGTCAGCAGCTCTGTCAGGACTGAGGTCTGGGAGTGTCAGGGACCTAGACTTTGGGGCACCTCAGAGGTAGGTACCAACGCATGTGGAAATTCTAGGGGTAGTTAGCCACCAAAGATGCCCAGGGAGACATTACAAAGATAATTGTCACCTCTCTGCTTTCTCCCACATGTCCTGATGGTTTGCTGAGATATGTACATTGCATTTTCTTCCTTTTTTTTTTTTTTTTTAAAAAAAAAAAGATTTTTCTCTTTTTCATGTAGACCATTTAAAAGTATCAAATTTGTTACAGTATTGCTTCTGTTTTGTGCTTTGGATTTTTTGGCTGAGAGGCATGTGGAATCTTAGCTCCCTGACCAGGGTTTGAACCCACACCCCTTACATTGGAGGGCGAAGTCTTAGCTACTGGACCATCAGGGAAATCCCTTCATTGCATTTTCTTAATCTGAACACCTGTACCCACCCTACCCCCGGTATTTCCACTTATTCTAGAAGCAGGGTTTTGTTTTTAATTTTTTTTGTTTTTATGCAACGAGTTATTTTTTCAGTGTTTATCTTGATTGGCCATATTTGCCAACATGGTTAGTGGCATCCTCTTTCATTTGTAAAGGATTCATTCCCTGTATTGATTCCTGGGCTGTCTTGGAAGCACTGCCAGTATGTGCAGAGCAAGGCCTGTTGAGTTTTGGGCTGTTTGTTTCTTGCTGTTTTCCCCCAAAAGAAACAGAAGAGTCTAAGTAGAAAGTATTCTTGCCTCTGCCTCCTCTCACCCTCACCCTTCAGAGGTGATTCTTAGATACCTGGTGGCTTTTCATGTCCCAAGAGAATTGTGTACATGGAATGACCATTCCAAGTTGTGCTTTAATTAATATTGAATTTATACAAAGTTATAAATCTCAAACCCAAGTCTTAAACCTTAAACTAAATGTCTGGATCTTATTCCTACATTTAGTAATTTCAGTATTGGGCTTTTCTTGGGGCTCAGCAGTAAAGAATCTGTCAGCTAATGTAAGAGACATGGGTTTGATCCCTGGGCCGGTAAGATCCCCTGGAGGAGGGCATGGCAGCCCGCTCCAGTACTCTTGCCTGGGAAATCCCATGGACAGAGGAGCCTGGCATGCTACAGTCCATGGGATTACGAAGAGTTGGACATGACTTAGCGACTAAACAAGAACAACTTCAGTATAGAAAAATGGCGATCATTTTCAGTGAACTTCACTTTAGGTTCCATTAGTCATACACTTAACAGATGAAATGCTTACACATCTATCACCAACTCATTATATAATTAGGCAAATTCCCTTCGAGTTTTCAAACTACAATACAAATGCATTGCTTAGGATTCCCTGAAACTTAACATCAAACCTAAAACAAATATTTATTCTCATTGTTGATGATTTTTAAATTGTTCTCATGAGTGGAATATCCTTTTCCTTTAAAACATTCTCTTTTCTACTATTGATGGTATAAAATAAAGCTATTGAAATGTGCATAGTTAACTTTACTGTATATGCTCACATTTATCTTCTGGTTAACCAAAAGCCACAGTGTCCAGAATTGGTTTTGTGGAAGGAGATTCAGTCTTAATCTAGCAGGGAAGCCTCTGAGGTTAACATCTTCTGACCACAGAACAGAAGAATGTGTATTTCAGTGATAACAGTCATGATGGTTCCTCTGTTGTTGGCTTACTGAAGCAGTTCCTCATGTTGTTGTTCAGTTGCTAAGTCATATCTGATTCTTTGTAACCCCATGGACTGTAGCCCACCAGGCTTCTCTGTCCATGGGACTTCCCAGGCAGGAATACTGGAGTGGGTTGCCATTTCCTTCTCCAGGGGATCTTCCCGGACCACGGATGGAACCTGAGTCTTGAGTCTCCTGCATTGGCAGGCCAATTCTTTGCCACTGAGCTACCAGGGAGGCCCATAGTTTCTCATGTGAATCTGTATTCTGGCATCCTATATAAGTACAGAAATTCAAGTTCACCCAGCATTCATGGAAAGTTTGGCTCAGAAACATCTAGGCTTGGTTTTGAGAGACCTTCAAATATATCCAGTAATCTAGTGGAGCATAATAACTTTTCCAAGTTTCCTAAATATTACATTAATATTCATTTTAATGCTGAAAAAGAAGTTAGTGTTCTCCACTGTCATTGGGAGGAGCAATTATTGAAAAGATGCCCCAGAATCTAAAAGTTAAGAAAATATTCCCTCTACCCAAAATGTTGAAAGGCTCATTTGAGTTAAAATCATTATAACAGTGTTGTTATAAATACTAACTTAATGAAATTTATTCTTGTTTGTTTTTCTGTTGAATTTGTCATTTATTAATATTTTTATGTTTCTTTCTTTTTTTAAAAGAAAATAGACATTACCAATAAAGCTGTTGCAGAAATTCTTTCAAAAGCCACAGAATATCTTCAGCCAAATCCAGGTAAAGTTAGAAAATGTCTTGAAATATTCAATTGTTCATTCACAGATTCTAATAACCGAGTTTTACTGAGCATCACAGATTCTAATAACCAATATTTACTGAGCGTATGGTTGACATGATCTAGAAACAGTGTCCTCTATGTCCAAATAATGAAATTAAATAGTTTAAAGTTGAGCGACTAAAGGTAGTTGCAGTGTTTCTTAGCTGATGACAAACAGGGCAGAGACTTCTGTGAACTATGGAGACATTATTTGGATGGAGTCTTGATCTTAGAGCAAGACACTTCTGCATGCATGCGGGTGTGCTCTGTCATGTCTGATCCTTTGCAACCCCATGAACTGTGGCCGACCAGGCTCCTCTGTCCATGGGATTTCCCAGGCAAGAATACTGGAGTGGGTTGCCATTTCCTTCTCCAGGGGATCTTCCCCCCAAGGATTGAACATGTGTCTCTTGAATTGGCAGATGGATTCTTTGCTACTAGTGCCACCTGGGAAGCATGAAGATACTTTTCTAAGCAAAGAGATGCTTTGGAAACCCACTAAATATTTTGTCAATACTTTCTTATTCACTTGCTGCTGCTTTTTTTTTTTTTTTTTTTAAATTCTGCCATCCTTTTCTAACAGTGTCAGTGACTTTGAAACTGCTTTCACTTCATGGCTCAAATGCTGATGAAGTGATTCGGATAAACCTGAGAAACATGAGAAGCTCCACTGTTACTGCAGCTTCTTGACAGGAGGTCTTTCGTTCCTAGGCACTGAAGCAGGATTCCCTTGATGAAGTTTTCCTAAGTTCTAAATTATAGAGACCAACAGAGGGCGTCCAAGTTTTGACTTCTGTGGATTTCCAAATCTGCTTTTACTTTGTATGAATTTATTATTTGTATATAATTACTGTGATTCCCTCGGCTGTAGGAATCAGCACACATCCAAACATCTGAAAATCTAGGAAATAAATCTAAAAACATATATCGGATAAAATATTCTACATTTTAACAGAATCCTTGGGTGTTTTGCAGGCACATTAAAGTTTGGGAAGCACTAGCCTAGAATACATGAAAATAAATATGTAATTATTAAAATCAGAGAAAATAAAAGTTTATCCCTTCACTGCCTAAAATTATCTCAAACATCACCTAGCCTGCAGAATATAATTCCAGATCCTTAGCTTGGAGTTCAGTTCATAGTACCATTTTCCCCTAAGTATTTCCTGATTTGTTCTGTATTAATTTCTTCTTCAGTCAAAGCAGCCTCCCCTTTATCTGTTGGTTATAAACCATAAGCATTCCTTTTCTGCATCTTACACTATTTCTGAACTTTCGAGATGGGGACATCTTTCCGTCTTTATTCAGCATATTGTTATATCTTCTTTTCTATGTACCACATAAGACTTTATTTGTGTAATGACATCTTGGATTTTTTGCCTTCCAAGAACTATGTGTGAACTCCTTGAGGGCAGAGTGTGTCTTAGGTGTCTCTATTTTTTTAAATTATTATTTGACCACCTTGAGTGGCATGGGAGATCTTAGTTCCCTGATCAGGGATTGAACCCATGCCTCCTGCAGTGGAAGCACAGTCTTAACCACTGGGTCACAGGGCGTCCCTGTCTTAGGTCTCTCTAAGGTCCTAGTAGTTAGCATGGGGTGTCGCACAGAGCTGGGATTAGTCAACCCTCATGGCCTAGGTCAGAGAAAGGATCTAGTGGCCACCCACCATTCTCCTTGGGTCCAGAAGTAGAGCTGCACCCAAGGGAGCATCAGCCGAGATTCCTGTTCACCATGGGAGTGTCCGTCTCCCACTGGTTCTGCTTCCTAAATAGGAGTGTGCCGTGCAGTGCCCTTGTACCATGACATTGAAGGTCATCAGTCTGGATACTCTTGGGGGTGGAGGTGCGTGTTAACCACCAATTGGTTTGAAACACCCACCTCAGCCATTCTATTCTTAGTTTGCAGTTGGTCCCTAGGAAAATATGTCTTCCCCAGTGTCAGCGTCTTGACTCAATGAATTAGCTGTGGATAAGGTAATGATAGCCTCGGTTACTGTAATATTATTTGGGAGTCAACACTGTGTGCCCTAATTTCTTTTTTTCATCATGGCCCTTAGCACCTATCCTAGTTAATAATCTAGGAAACCATGTGAGAAACTGGGTCACACAGGGCCCTTCCTGTCTCAGGTCTCTTGACATTGAGTCTAGGGTGACCTTGATTTTGCAGCCGCATTTGTTAAATGCTGTGTACCTGTCACTCTGCCGTTCCACTTTAAGGAATTACAAATGATAATGTTTTTAAGCATACAGAGCTAAGCTAGGAATGCTGAACACTGTGTCGAAGATCCGAGGCCAGGTGAAAACCACTGGGTACCCGCAGACGGAGGGCCTGCTGGGTGACTGCATGCTGAAATACGGCAAGGAGCTCGGGGAAGGCTCCACTTTTGGTGAGTATTACCACATCACTGGGGAGAGCTGAGCACGCAGCCTTCGTTGAGTTTTGGTAATGCACAAAACCTTCATTTTAACAACCCTTATTAATTTTTCCTATTATCAAGAAATGCATGTTCAGGGTTTCCCTGGCAGTCCAGTGGTTAAGACTCCACACTTCCAATGCAGGGGCACAGTTCTATCCCTGGTCAGGGAACTAAGATCCTGTATGCCATATGACATGGTCAAAAATTAAATTAATTAAAATTAAAAAAATAATACATGTTCATCTTATGACATTTAGAAAACATAGGCAAGTAAAATAAAAGAAGATGCCAGCATCACCCATAGTTACCTTCCCACTGATGGGCCCAGTTATACTCTTTATTGTTTGTTCTTTATATTAATACCTTTGGTTTATTCTTGTATCTATTCATATGCAGTTTTTAAAATTTTAAAGTGGGGTTATAGCAGTGGCCACAGGACTGGAAAAGGTCAGTTTTCATTCTAGTCCCAAATAAAGGCAATGCCAAAGAATGCTCACACTACCACACAGTTGCACTCATCTCACACGCTAGTAAAGTAATGCTCAAAATTCTCCAAGCCAGGCTTCAGCAATACATGAACCATGAACTTCCAGATGTTCAAGCTGGTTTTAGAAAAGGCAGAGGAACCATAGATCAAATTGCCAACATCTGCTGGATCATCGAAAAAGCAAGAGAGTTCCAGAAAAACATCTATTTCTGCTTTATTGACTATGCCAAAGCCTTTGACTGTGTGAATCACAATAAACTGTGGAAAATTCTGAAAGAGATTGAAATACAGACCAGCTGACCTGCCTCTTGAGAAACCTATATGCAGCTCAGGAAGCAACAGTTAGAACTCGACATGGAACAACAGACTTGTTCCAAATAGAAAAAGGAGTACGTCAAGGCTGTATATTATCACCCTGCTTATTTAACTTATATGCAGAGTACATCATGAGAAATGCTGGACTGGAAGAAGCACAAGCTGGAATCAAGACTGCCGGGAGAAATATCAATAACTTCATATATGCAAATGAAACCACCCTTATGGAAGAAAGTGAAGAGGAACTAAAAAGCCTCTTGATGAAAGTGAAAGAGGAGAGTGAAAAAGTTGGCTTAAAGCTCAACATTCAGAAAACTAAGATCATGGCATCTGGTCCCATCATTTTATGGCAAATAGGTGGGGAAACAGTGGAAACAGTGTCAGACTTTATTTTTTTGGGCTCCAAAATCACTGCAGATGGTGACTGCAGCCATGAAATTAAAAGATGCCTGCTCCTTGGAAGGAAAGTTATGACCAACCTAGATAGCATTTGCCAACAAAGGTCCGTCTAGTCAAGGCTATGGTTTTTCCAGTAGTCATGTATGGATATGAGAGTTGGATTGTGAAGAAAGCTGAGCACTGAAGAATCGATGCTTTTGAACTGTGATATTGGAGAAGACTCTTGAGAGTCCCTTGGACTGCAAGGAGATCCAACCAGTCTATCCTAAAGGAGATCAGTCCTGGGTGTTCATTGGAAGGACTGATGCTGAAGCTGAAACTCCAGTACTTTGGCCACCTCAGTTGAAGAGTTGACTCATTGGAAAAGACCCTGATGTTGGGAGGGATGGGGGGCAGGAGGAGAAGGGGACAACAGAGGATGAGATGGCTGGATGGCGTCACTGACTCGATGGGCATGAGTTTGAGTAAACTCCGAGAGTTGGTTATAGACAGGGAGGCCTGGCATGCTGCGATTCATGGGGTCGCCAAGAGTCAGACACGACTGAGTGACTGAACTAAACTGATAGTATGTATACCCTAATTCCCTTTTGTAATCTGCTTATTCCCACTGACTATAAACACGGTCCATGCTATTAAACAATCTTCCACATTACTTTCCACTGTGTTGTTTTTTTTTTTTTGAGGATAATTACTTTACAATGTTATGTTAGTTTCTGTTGTACAAGAGCGTGATTCAGCCATATGTGTACATGTATCCCCTGCCTGCCCTCCTCCCGCCCACCCCCATCCCGCCCCTCTAGGTCATCACAGAGCACCAGGTCATCACAGAGCACCAGGTCATCACAGAGCACATACAGCACCCTGTGCTATATGGCAGCTTGCCACCAGCTATTAGTTTTACATGTGATAGCATGTCTGTGTCAATGCTACTGTCCCAGTTCACCCTACTCTCCCCTCCTCACCATACATGTCCACATGTCCATTCTCTATGTCTGCATCTCTATTCCTGCCCTGTAGGAATGGTTCATCTGGACCATTTTTCTAGATTCCACATATATGCCTTAATATAGGATATTTGTTTTTCTTTTTCTGACTTACTTTACACTGTATGACAGACTCTTAGCTCATCCACATCCCTGAAAATGACTCAGTTTCATTCCTTTTCATGGCTGAGTAATATTCCACACAGTCCTTTTTTTTTAAAGACTGCATAATGTTCCATATATCGATAGTTTGTTCAATTAATTCCATTTACTGGATATTTAGATTTTTTAATGTGAAAAAAATTTGCACAGCATTTATGATAGCCACTTTCCTAGATAAAGCTTTGGAAATATCCAAGATTATGTTCTTAGAAGAAATTCCTAGTAATTAAGTTGCTGAGTCAAGAGTATGCTTAGTTTTCAGGCTTTTGAAGCATAATTTCAAATGACCCTCCAGAAGGGTTATACCATATTGACACTCCTGCCAGAAAGGTATGAGAATGTTTCCCAGCACAGTTATACTAACTCTGAGAGTTATCCTTTTAAATAACTGATAATCTGATTTCTAGCAAATAGAACTGGTATCTGGGCACTGTTTTAACTTCATGTTTTAGATTGTGTGTGAGGCTGGTTTTTTAGTCATGTTTGTCATCATCTTTGCGAGTTTTATATTTGTGTCTTTTGCTTATTTTTATATTAAGGTGTTCTTTTTTTTCTTACTATTCTGTGAACTTTTTATTTTCTGTAAATATTTATTTGGCTGCACTGGCTCTTAGTTTCAGCATGTAGGATCTTCATCTTCGTTGTGGCATGTGGAATCTTTAGTTGTGGCTTGTGGGATCTAGTTTCTTGACCAGGGTCCAAACCCTGGGCCTCCTGCATTGGGAGCGCAGAGTCTTAGCCAGTACACCACCAGGGAATTCCCTATGAGCTTTTTTCAGTTGTCAGAATATTTACTCTTTGTCTGTCACATATGTTGGATGAAGTTTTGCCCCAGGTATGCCTGTACCTTCTGCTGTTGTAGATAGAGATCATTGTAATGGAAAAAGATTTTTGCTTTTTATTTAGTGGGGTTCATTGATCTTCTTTTGTGGTTTATGGCTTTGGTATCATGTTTAGAAAAACATTTCCACCCCTCCCCCTCCACTAGTAAACTGCAAATGTTTATTTATACTTCATTTTCATACACATGTTTTCTTTCCTTACCTTTAAATTTCCAAGCTCTTGAGTTTAATGGGCAAATACTGTGCAGTAGGGTTTTAATTTTGTGTTCTCACAAATACACAGCTACTTGCCCTAATACTTTATTGAAAAGTTCAACCTTTCTCAGCTACAGCTTTTCTGTTATAAAATTTTATATATAATATTTTAAATTTGTTTTTGATCTTTCTCTTCTGTTTTCTGGATCTGTACTCCGCTTTGATGAAGTACCATGTTGTTTTAAATATCATCATTTTAAAATATATTTAACTAAAATTTCCCCTAGATATTATAAAAATTTCACAGACATACTCACCTATTTTATTTTTCCAGATGAAATTTAGAGTCCTTTTAAGTTCCCTCTACTAAAAACAAAAAGCTATTAATTTAATTTTTTTTTTTGCCACGTTGTGTAGCTTGCAGGATCCCCAACCAGGGATTGAACCTGGGGCCCATGGTAGTAAAGGCACCACGTCCTAACTACTGGACTGCTAGGGAACGCCACAAAAAAGCATATTAAATTTGATTGAGATTACTGTCAATTGATAAATTAAATTGTGGGTGAATTGAATTGTTAAGTCTTCCTGGAGAGTTTGGCATGTTTGCTCCTCTTGTAGTGATAACAAGGCAAGATATGGCAATTGAGAATTCAGATATTAGGCCATAGTAATTCATTTAGGAAACTGGGGGGAAAGGCTTTTGAAAACTTGAAAAAAAAACCCTCAAATGTTGAAACATTAATTAGTCTCAGAGGGTATCTATGTCCTTTGGAGCAGTATAATGTGAATTTTATTTCCTGGGTGATTGGGACCAAGATGGCCTATTCCTTGTTCTGAAGGCTGACCAGTGAAGGGAACAGGAGAGGCTGCCAGGCAGGCCCTGACATCCATGGACAGTCCTGCAGTGCATCTGGTCAGGTGACAGGGCAGGGGCTTCGATGCAAAGATAGTTTGGTCAGCTTGGTCACTACAGCCCTCCTTGTGCTCAGCTACCAGAGCGTGTACATGCATGCTCAGCCGCTTCATCATGTCTGACTCTGTGAGACCCTATAGACTGCAGCCCGCCAGGCTCCTCTGTCCATGGGATTTCCCAGACAAGAATATTGGAGTGGGCTGCCATTTCCTGCTCCAGGGGATCTTCCCCACCCAGAGATCAAACCCAAGTCTCCTGCATCTCCTTCATTGCCAGGAAGATTCTTTACCACGAGCCACCTAGAACCACTGCCTCCCCCTCCACTCCCCGAATGCCTACTTGCGTACTATTGCGGGTTAGCTGGCGCCAAATATCAGGGTTCAATCCAGCTAAAGCTGCCTATGGCTGCTCAGGCCCGGTGTGACTGGCCTGCACCTCACTGCAGGAGAAGATCCTGCCCATCCTGCTCGTGTGACACTGCCAGGCTTTCTTTGATCAGAAAGGGTCGGGAGGCTTAGAACCATCTCAAGAATACAAGGAGTATTCAATACAAGGCCTCAAGAAGACCTAGAAGCCAGAAGCTGAGAGGAGGATTTGTTCACTTATTTCTGTTGTCATCTTTATTGGTTAATACTTAGCCCCCATGAATGAATCCTTTTCATTGTTTACAAAGAGGTATTTTGTTCTAGTTTCTAAGGAACCTTTGGTGCCAGTTCACAAAACCACCAGTTTAAAATCAAGGAGCTTTAACCCCCTCTAGTGGTGGATATGGCAAGTGTCTCAGTCTGTCAGAGCTTTGGTTTTAATCCTCTGCAGTGGAAAGTGCAGAAGCAGTGAGGAAAATGTATAAAATAGAAAGACTTTCTCGTTTTAACATTTTTTTTCTCTGGGTCAAGATTCAGAGGTCCCAGACTGAGGACTTTGTTTCACATCATTGATCATCACAAACTTTGGGGAAGGAGTTAAATAAATATCACTGTTTACTTAGATTTAAGTCTGCTAAAGAACCTTTTTTGTTTGTATTCTCTGTTGAAGGCAGTGCATTGATAGAAGTTGGTGAATCCATGAAGCTAATGGCTGAGGTGAAAGATTCTCTTGATATTAATGTAAAGCAAACTTTTATTGATCCACTTCAGTTACTACAAGACAAAGATTTAAAAGAGATTGGGGTAAGTTTTCTAGGCTATACATCTGCCTGTTGCTACTTAATATGATGTTTATACTGTTTAAAATCATTAGAACATTTCCATAGCGACTCAGTGAAAGCATCATCTTACTGTGGGGAGTGAAATAATAACTCAGTTATGGTAATCTGGCTTACCAGGAAAGAGTCCAGGACAGCTAGACCTTTATTCTGTGTCTTATTGAAGCCAGCTAGAAGCCAAGCTCAAGATACCTATTTCTACAGTCGTTTTTCACATAACAAAATGATTCCAGAACTTTGTACTGATTTTTTGATCATCAAAATCACTCAGTACTAGTTGCATCTTTTTTTTTAATGCCACCATCTATTACTTATTTATTGTTTTAGTTTTTATGTTAAATTAGAGGATAATTACAATATTGTGATGGTTTCTTCCATCCATCAGCATGAACCGGCCATAGGTATACACATGTCCCTTCCCTCTTGAACCTCTGTCCCACCTCCCTCCCCATCCCACCCCTCTAGGTTATCACAAAGCACTGGCTGGCTTTGGGTTCCCTATGTCATATAGAAAATTCCCACTGGTTATCTGTTTTACACATGGTACTGTATGTGTTTCAGTGTTACTCTCTCAAATCTTTTTTATTTTAGTTTTAAAACATGTTTTATTTTATACTGAAGTATAGCCAATGTTGTGATAGTTTCAAGTAGACAGCAAAGGGACTCCACCATACCTATGCATGTATCTGTTCTCCCCCAAACTCCCCTCCCATCCAGACCGCGTCTTTTGATTCATTGCACTAGTGATCATTATTTTCCATTACTTCTCATGGAAATCAGTATCTAGGAATCAGCATTTTGTTTTTAGTGTTAGTGTGAGTCTCTTAGTCGTGTCTGACTCTTTGCGACCCCATGGACTGTAATCCTCCAGGCTCCTCTGTCCATGTGATTCTCCAGGCAAGAATACTGGGGTGGGTTGCCATTCCCTTCTCCAGAGGCTCTTCCCAACCTAGGGACTGAACGCAAGTCTTCTACACTGCAGGCAGATTCTTTACCATCTGAGCCACCAGGGAAGCCCAATTTTGTGTTTGGAAAATGTTAAAAATGGCCCTCCAGAGCATATCTAGGAGCTTTCAGGGACCCGTAAAGAATCACACACCACTTATTTGGTGGTGTTTTGGCAGATGCGCAAAAGCAGCCTTGAGACTTCCACCCCCCCAGGGACTTCTGTTCTGGAGGGACAGCCTGCACTGAGACCTGCTTTGGGCATCCTCTTGAGAAGCTGCCCAGAAGACCCAGCTCCTGGGGCCTTGAGGAGTGGTCTGAGTGCAGCCGGGGACCAGCTTGAAAGTCATCTGAACTTTGGGGAGATCCCCCTTTTTCTTTTTCAGGCCCAGTGATTCTCCTGGTGTGGTCCCAGGGCCAGCAACAGCATCAGCTCATGTTAGAAATGCAGATTCCTGGGCCGTATCCCAGAGCTTCCCGGGGGAGAGTCCTGGGTGCCCATGTAGACGTTTAGAATTCACACTGAAACCAAGGGCTATAGAGGGGAACTCGGGGAGGTTGAACGAAAAATGAAAGCATCCACTCAGGAACTCCCAGAACATTCCCCTACCCCATGCCCAGCACCTCGCTCAGCCCCTTACTCCCACTGTCCCGTTTTTTTCTTCCATATCAGGGAAATTGGTGTCTATTCTGCTCCCTTAGGCCAGTCCTCCACTGGGCCCCAGAGTCCTTCATCCTCACCTCCTCAGGGCCGTTGCCACATCCTTCATCCTCTGTCCAGATCCTCCCTTCTTCCCCTTTCTCTCTATTGACTTCTTCTGGTTAATGTTTAAACACATCAGCGCAGCAGCCCTTGACTCCCAGCCTCACATCTCGGCCCCTGCAGTCCACTCTCCACATCACAGCCAGAGTGGTCTTCCTAAGGGACAGCCTTTGTGCTCACAGATTATTATTGAACAGATGATTCTAGAGAAGAGGTATTATGAACTGCGGGGATACCAAGTATCTTTCCCAAATGCAGAACCTTTAAACCAAATACCTCCTTTGTGGAAATACATAATATGCGGTTTCTTCTTGTGCTGTTGTCCTTGAAGAAAGACAGGAACTTCACCAGATTACATTGCTCTTCCACTTGACCTGGTTCAGTAGGGTGGCTGGATATGAATATGGATCCTAAATAAAAAGTGGGATAAATGTTCAAAATACACATAGCTTTAAATGCTTTTCCCTATGCAAAAGATAATTTTTAAGTGGTATCTCTTGTTACTCAGCTCTGGTTTGATGGAGAAACTGTATACATTTAAACCTAAATACTATAGATGATCAAGACTTGTGTCCAATATTCAGTAGGCTTTTCATAGTCTCAACTATGCTTTATGTTTCTTGGACCTCCTGACTGGAAAACCCATTCATTTAACATATGCCTGACGTATCTATAAAAGGTCTTGTGGATTCAAAGAACTTTTACAGACATTTCATCACCCATAAGTAGCCAGGTTAAGCCTGGTTGTCCCCATTTACAACAATAGTTGTGGAGGCATAGAGGGGTTTAGAGACTTGCCCAGAGTCACGGAACGTGTAAGAGAGATGGTTCTGACTTTTTGTCTCATATTTTTTTCACCCAGCCACTGTGGAAGTTAGAACCAGTGCTTCCCACTAGAAAGAATAGTTAAGCTACCCACATGCTTCAGTGGGAGAGTCTGTTTTGACTTCCACCTTCAATATCAGATATCTGTTTTCCATGGGTTATAATCGTAACTCCCTTGACCTGTATAGTGATCCCTTCTATACTATTTCTGGCATGAGATCCCTCAGCTTAGACACAGATTTAATGGGGAACTTACTACCACAGGAGGCACCGTGTTCCCTGAATGGACACCTCTAATATTAGTAATTGTTTTACTTTCTTAAAGACATCATACTTTCATTCCTCTGTGTATATTACATTCATCAATAGCGTTTATTCAGCTTATTTTGTAATTAATTGGGAAATTTATGGACGATCCC
Source organism: Muntiacus reevesi (assembly GCF_963930625.1). NCBI lineage: Eukaryota > Metazoa > Chordata > Mammalia > Artiodactyla > Cervidae > Muntiacus > Muntiacus reevesi. Next base: position 22,882,088 of record NC_089263.1, on the reverse strand, counting down.
TATGTATTCAAGAGGATACTAGAAATTTGTGTTTTATAATCTACTTCTTAGTGAAGAGTTGCCAAAAGAAACATACATTTTTGGGAGTATAGTTAATTTGGTTGGAAATTACCTGGAAATTAATGGAGCTCAATTGAAGAGTTCTATAGAGAACCTTGGAAAATTAATCTAAAAACTGATACTGCATTTTTATGTTCCATATAGACACTCATTCAGTTTATCTTCCATCCATCCATCCATCTACCCATTCAGTCATTCCACAAATATTCCTTGTTGACCAGCAGTGAAAAGAGCTGCTAATAGATGCTGAGTACACACAAAAGAAGTATAAGGTGGGGTCCTGCCCCCTAGAATTTATGCTGAGAAAAAGCAATGACTATTTTCATAGAAATGCCAACAATTTGTTTGTGTTGTGTTTGAGTGTAACAGTTCTTTGAAGGACTCCTTTGTCTCTTAGCACCACCTGAAAAAGCTGGAAGGCCGCCGCCTGGATTACGATTATAAAAAGAAGCGAGTAGGTAAGATACCAGATGAAGAAGTCAGACAAGCAGTAGAAAAATTTGAAGAGTCAAAGGAGTTGGCTGAAAGAAGCATGTTTAATTTTTTAGAAAATGATGTAAGTATTTACACCAAACAGGAGGCTTTAATGTGAATGAAAATGTTGACTGTATGACGAGGGTCAGCATGTTGAGGAACTTGGGAGCCTTAGTTGTTACAAATTTCTGGAATTTTCCATAACCATTATCTCCTGCCTCAGAAATAGCTTCAGACATCCAGCAAGTTCTGACTCAAATCTCAGATCTGGAGAGGGTCCTGTTTATCCTGGGATTACCTCAGAGATGTGCTCAGGTCGGCCCTGGGGAGGCGGGATTGTCTTGGGTGAAGTGCGCGGTAGACCTGCTGTTATGATATTTGAGGCCATACTATTGGTGGTTTTGCAGGTGAGTGGAAAGCCCAAGAATATGGTAATTTGTGGTCTTGCTAAAACTGAAATGTGCTCTGTGAGGCAGATGTTTGAGGAGGAGCAGCTTTCTTGGCTCATGGGAAGCCTCACTCATCATCCAACTCTCCGATGCCTTTGCTTGTCACAGGGAACCTTCAGGATATAAAAGCGTGGCCAGCGGTACCCTTGTAGTACCTGTGAACTTGGGGATTGTGAAGGTCTTGACACAGATCCCTCAGAAATGCTAGCGTTCTCTTGTACCATGATTCTTGCCACCAGCTCTTATTTTATTTGTACAAGTAAAGTTAGATTTTGTGTGGATACGTAGTTGCTCAGTCATTTCCAGCTCTTTGCCGCCCCATGGACTGTAGCCCACCAGGCTCCTCTGTCCATGGGATTTTCCAGGCAAGATTACTGGAGTGGGTTGCCATTCCTTTTTCCAAGGGATCTTCCTGACCCCAAGATTGAACCTGCATCTCCTGTGTCTCCTGCATTGCAGGCACATAGTTTTCTGTGGTAAGCCCAGGTGGAAATAGAACTAAACAGGATGGTAACCCCCAAGTAGACACCATGAAAGTTGAAAGCCACTCTTCTTTGCCTTGGCAATGAGAGGTCATTTGGCATTTTTCAAGAACTCTTGGCCACCTGCTTCCCTCTGGAGTTCCTGCCCTAAGCCTGGCCTTGGTGAGGCCATGAACCAACTCAGCCCAGCATTACTTTGGACCTATTTGTTGAACTTTCCAACCTGTTGAAACAAGTCAGAGGATTTGTATATCTGTAAAACTATGTTCTACTTACAATAATTTATTAAAAGATACACTGAGGTCTTGCATCTTTTGAGTCAAGTCAAGCCAAGTGTCCTGAGCACCTTTTATCTGCCATGGTGATGTCAAGGAAAGATTATGTTTAATGTTGACAAGACATTAATCCTGGAGGAAACAATTTGAAATTCCCATGTCCATTAGACCCCAGTGCCGAGAAGCAATTCTATTATGTTTCTCCTTTTAAATATTTTATCAGATTTTTTCTTTTTTACACTTTATGAAAAATGAAAAGCATATAACAGTTTTCCCTTGTTGTTTGCTTTCCCTTAAAAATACAAATTTCCTTGAAATTATCCCCAAGCCATAGGTCATTTGCTTTAGTTTTGTCTGGGCTTGCCATATTGATTCAAAAATGAAGTATTTAGAGAGTGTTTTGAGAGGCATCAGATGCATGTATTTCTTATTGGGCTGCAGTAAAGACTGCTCTTCCAGCCCTGTGCCCTATAGAGATGGATTTAAACTCTGAGGCAAACGTGCTATCTAACCCATGTGCTTTGTCATGACCTTCATTCATGATCTGTGATAAGCTATTGCAAAGTACTCCATTAGGGAGGCCTGAATCAGTTTCTCTACCCTTGGTGGTTGACCCAAGAGAGCTCAGCTTTCCTTCTAGTATTAATCAAAATCAGAAATAATCCCTTCCTTATAAAAGCTCAGTCATTTGTCCATTTGTTGACAGGGACAGTATTCTGCTTGTCTCAAATGGGTTAACCCCTTCCCAGGCTACCCTGGGAGAAGGCTAGTTTGTAACTCAGGCCTCACCAAGGCATGAATTTCAGGGTTCCCCCTAAAGTTTCCTTTAGCGGGTAAAAGGTGGGGTGGTTTCATTCAGCTCTGAGGAGCATGGTCTGCTCCCTCATTTTAGGACCTGGGTCCACATCTCCATGGAAATCGACCATTGAGATGGGAAGAGATCAGAATAAGGAGAGGGTGAAGGCCTTTGCAGGCTTCCTTGGTACTAGATTCCTTCTCTTTCTCTCCCCACCTTTCCTTGTGCTGTTTTTAGCCACAGTGGTCTTACCCATCTGTGCTGTGGCTGCTGATTCTCGAGATAATGACAGTGCTAAGGAGACTGATGGTGGTGGTGGTGATGACAGTGACGAGAGCTAGCATTTACGAAGTGACTCATGAGGGGGAGGCTGCTTTTAACTTTGTCCCTCCCAGGTTTACAGTCGAGAAGACTCACAAGTTATTGTGGAAGCTCCGGAAGACTGCCTTCATCTTCTTCTTGTGGCAACCGCAGACCCAGAAAGGGATAGCCTTGTCATTTTCCATGACAGTGTCTGGCCTTATCCAGGTGGTCTGGCAGTCTTGTTGAGGAGGAAAGGTCTGGAAAATGTTCTCCAGTTTCCTTTGATTCTCTGGTCAACGGGCCATTGGTAGGGGTTTCCAGGTGAGGTTGCTTATCTGTCTTCTCCATCTACATTCTCCCCACTGAGAGGCAGGGGGGGAGGCATACAAGGACGACAAACCAGCCCCCTGCCTGGAGGACAGGACTGTCTGGAAAATCATGTGGGCAGCTTGGGCCTGTGTCCACGTGGGACTCCATCTGCCTCCCCCAGGCCTGGTCTAGACTGTAGAGCCACCCTCGGGGAGTGGGTGGGCCGAGCAGAAAAGTCTTCACAAACCCACTCTCTTCAAGAAAACAGACCTCCCGGGCCAAGACCCTCTTGCCTTTCCAGTGCAGGGTCCATTCGCCATGATCTCATCAATCAAACAAACCTCCTCCTCCTTTGGTGTGGAAAGAAGGAAGGAGTGGTGAGAAGGACCTGAGTGGTTCACACCAACACTCCTAAGGGAAAGTGGCATCTGTTTTCCTGTCTATTTGGGGCAGAGTTGGGAATGAGAGAATCAGAGAAGAGTCCCCTTTGGCCACCCACTGTTGTCCCTGGGGGACTTGTCAGTAAGAGTGGGACTGGGGACCTTGAGCGTTACTTCACCTCAGGCTGGGGGTTGAGTAGCTTCCTTATTCTCCATGCAGGTGCAAGCAGGGGGTGTTTGGGGCCCCAAGCTTTCCCAGAGCCCAGAGGGGCAGGTCTAGGATGGTTCCTTCGCCGGGTCAGGCTGGGACTGCCTGTCCCCTCAGAGGCACCCAGAGCAGCGCCCCCTAGGAGAGGGGCCCTTGTACCCCCAGCAGTGAGCTCTGAGGTGGGGGTACAGGGTATTCAGAAGTTGGTTCCCAGCCTCTACTGCCATTTTTTTTTTCAATTAGTTTTATGTATTTGGCTGCGCCGGGTCTTAGTTATGGTGCTCAGAATGTTTAGTGGAGGCATGTGGACTCTTATTTGTGGCACGTGGGATCTAGTTCCCTGACCAGGGATGGAACCCAGGCCCCCTGCATTGGGAGTGGGGAGTCTTAGCCACTGGACCACCAGGGAAGTCCCCCCACTGCCATTTTCTTGGGAATGCTGAATCACCCTGAGACCTGTTAACATGCTCCTCTTCAGTCTTTGCAGAGAGGTTTATTCTTCATGACTTGACATAATGGAATGTAGGTCTTTGACTTTGGCAAGAACCAGAAATACCACACAGAAGATGCCATTTCCCCAGCTCCATGAAGGCAGGCATCTGCAGTATTCTCTCTGCTCTCTTGATACAAATGCCCAGCCTGGAAACTCTCCCTCTGTCCATGGGCTCCCAGGACAAGTGAACTGACTAGATTTCAGATTCCTGGGTGCTTTTCATTGATCTAGAGTGGAGTTTCCCAAAATTTATTCCACAGGATGCTGTTTGTGTTTTGTCAATAATGTCTCCACAGTCAAATAAATTTGGGAAACCCTGGGTTAACCAAAACTAACCAGGTTTTCTTTATCAGAAGGCTTTTCAGACTCATTATATGAATATATGAAAAATTAATCTCTAAGAGAGTCCTAAGAGAGAATACACAAGGCAGTTTCTCAAAGTTATTTGATCATAGAACTCTTCCACACCACTATTATTACTATTGAATGAATGAGTATGTGCTCAGTTGTGTCCGACTTTCTGCGACCCTTTGGACTGTAGCCTGCCAGACTCCTCTATCCATGGGATTTTCCAGGCAAGAATACTGAAGTGGGTTGCCATTTCCTCCTCCAGGGGATCTTCCTGACCCAGGAATCGAACTTGAGTCACTTGAGTCTCCTGTGTCTCCTGTATGGCAGGTGGTTTCTTTACCTGCTAAGCCGTCAGGGAATTTATAACTATTATTTTATTGACATATCAAGGGACTTGTGATATATGGAAGAAGACATCTAGGAAGTATTGCACTAATAGAAAGAAAGCACATCCAACAAATAGTGAAAGACCTGTTATACGTTTTTGGTTTTGCTTCTGCTTAGTCACATACCCCTAGAAAGTGACTTTGGGGACTTTCCTGGTGGTCCGGTGGTTAAGACTACCTTCCAATGCAGATGGTGCGGGTTCAATCCCTGGTCAGGGAACTAGGATCCTACATGCCTTGTGGCTACAAAAAAAAAAAATCTAAAAACAGAAACAATATTTTAACAAATTCAATTAAGATTTTAAACATGGTTCACATTAAAAAAAAATACACTCTCTTAAAAAAAAAAAGTTGGGCTTCTCTGGTGGCTCAATGGTAAAAAATCCACCTGTCAATGCAGGAGACATGGGTTCAACCCTGATCCGTGAAGATCTCACATGGCATGGAGCAACTGAGCCCATGCTCCACAACAAGAGAAACCACCACAATGAGAAGGCTACGCACCGCGACTAGAGAGTAGCCCTTACTTGCCACAACTAGAGAAGAGCCTGTGCAGCAATGAAGACCCAGCACAGCCAAAAGGAAATAAATAAAATTATTTTTAAAATATGTATGTATGTATATAAATTAACCTTACTAAAGACAGAGGAGTGTGGTGCAGTTGTTAACCAGCCACAGCTCTTGCACTGTAAGGAATCTGAAGCAGATTCTGCTGTGATCCTGTTAGACCATGGTGCTGGACTTATTTAAAAGTGTGTGTACAAGTCAAAGAGGTGAAACTTAAATCCTTAGAATTTTGGAGGGGCCAGGCTGTCTTTGTTTTGTTTATTGGGTTTTTGGAAATTTCAGGCTTAGGCTTGTTGCTTTTCCAACCACAGAGTGTGGTTATGTAAATGTGATATGATGGAATTTCATTGTGCAGACGCAGATCATAGAATGACCCAAGCGGAAATCCATGTAGATCTTACGTGAACAGTGAGCCTGTGTTTAAAATGACGTGCGTGGGCAAGGAGAATTAAAGTGTAGACAGATAAAGCACAGTCAGTAATAGAAAATGAAAATAGCTTGGGTCTTTGAAGGCAAAGGAGCCCATGACTGGTTTTGCAGGGTGAATGTGTAGGAGGGACTAAGAAGGCAGACTTTCCCCTAAGTTACTGAGAAATGAAGTAAGGTGATGAGGTATACACTTTGGGGAAGTTTAGGAAAGAGGGGGATTGATTTTGGTTTGTGCTTTGTCTGGTTCTGGAGTTTATGGCATTCACTCTTGGAACCCCTTCCCTCCCCATCACCTCCACCCAGTGGTCCCTCCTCTGAGGCTTGTGGGAATCAGCTCCATTCATCCCTCTTTTCTGTTACAGCCCCCCAGACATATAGGGAAGCTGGGGGCAGAGCTCTGATACCCCACTGGAGACACCTCTTCCTCAAATTTTGCATCCCCAGGTCTTTGGGGCTCTCTATATAACATAACTTTGATTTTATTTTTTTTCATCCACTGTAATTTGGTCTCAAATTTCATGAATGTCTTGGTTCATGGGAGAGAGATGCCAGAGTCTTCCTAGTTCATTCCTTTGGGTTGTTTATGTCAGGGAAATATTTTGTGCTGTTGGCAATACATACATACAGGGGGCTGGCATATCTTTGCCCTGGGGCATGACTTGCTCCCTGGCTTCTTTTCTTATCTGAAAACAGCTTGTGTGCTGCTCAGTTGCTTGTTGTGTCTGACTCTTTGCGACCCCATGGACTGTAGCCCACCAAACTCCTCTGTCCATGGGGATTCTCCAGGCAAGAATACTGGAGTGGGTTGCCATTTCCTCCTCCAGAGGATCTTCCTGACCCAGGGATCGAACCTGCATCTCCTGTGTCTCCTGCATTGACAGGCAGATTCTTTACCACTGCGCCGCCTGGGAAGCCTGAAAACAGCTTAATTTACTTACTTTCTTGATGTGACTTAGTTCAAAAGTGCCCGTGGAGACATTTCACTAAGGAAGCAAATTCATTTACTAAATGTTGGCTTGAGTTGTCATTGGAAAAGTTTTATCTCCTTTTTCAGATCCATGAGCTTTATAGCATACACATCTCCCAAGAATATCATCTAATTGGAAAAACAGACTTTTTTTATTGAGTTAAAGCAGCTTCATAATCAAAAGATTTGAACATGTTTCTCCAGCATATCTAACTCTCTACCATGACCTGTGTGATTATTACTTTGCAATGAAATGAAATGAAATTGACCAGAGCCGCGGCAGACGGGGTTGGTGGTGGTGGTGGGGTGGGGGTCTTCCCTGAAAGGCTGGGTCTGGGTCGCCAGTCTCCCTTCTATTTGAACAAGACCCAGGCGCTGGCCTCCACGGAGTCATTTTCCACTTGTGCCGCAGGTAGAACAAGTCAGCCAGCTGGCCGTGTTTGTCGAGGCCGCTTTAGATTATCACAGACAGTCCACAGAGATTCTGCAGGAGCTGCAGAGCAAGCTACAGATGAGGTAAGTGCCTCCCCATTGACTGCCAGACGAGGGCTGCAGAGTTGAAGTCAGTAGAAATCCATCTCTCTCTCTTTCTCTCCAGTTCTCCCTTCCCACTGCCCCTTTCTGTTTTGAATTTTCTTCCACTGGCTTTCATGGTTGGGTGTGGATTGTGCTGAGATAATAATCGTATGACTTTGTCCAGTAGGACAGAACCTGGAAAGGAGGTCTGGCAGCTTTTCTCCTTTCTCGTTTTGCTCAAGTCCCTTATTCCATGACCTGTGTTTAGGGCAACCCAGGTTTTTGCCTTGGAGTTCAGCCCTTTCAGAGCGGTCCTGTCTTCATTGCTGGCATGATGAGAGTTTAGCTGAAGGTAGGATGGCATAGGGCCACTCCCCAGCATCTACGGATGTGGGGAGGAGTGAGATGGTCTTCAGACAGTGTGTATTATTAATAGTTCCAGGTGTATAGCAAAGTCAATCAGTTATACATGTACATACATCCCTGAGTTGGGAAGATCCCCTGGAGAAGGGAATGGCTACCCACTCCAGTATTCTTGCCTGGAGAATCCCATGGACAGAGGAGTCTGGTGGGCTACAGTCCATGGGGTTGCAAGAGTTGGGTACAACTGAGCTACTAACACTCTCATTCGTTTTTCAGATTATTTTCTTGCATAGGCCATTACAGAGTACTGAGTGGTGTTCCCTGGGCTACACAGTAGGTTCTTGTGTGTGTGCTCAGTCACTCGGTCATATCTGACTCTTTGTGACCCCATGGAATGTAGCCTGCCAGGCTCCTCTGTCCATGGGATTTTCTCAGCAAGAATACTGGAGTTGGTTGCCATTTCCTACTCCAAGGGATCTTCCTGACCTAGGGGTCAGACTGCATCTCCTGCACTGGCAGGTGGATTCTTTACCACTGAGCCTCTGGGGAAGCCCACCAGTTAGTATGTAATTATCTCGAACAAGATGTATTTTTACTTCCCCAGCACAAATATCAGGGCATGTTTACAATATTGACTCTGATACTGAAAGAGCCAAAAATGCCCCCGAGTGGTCAAAGAAAGATTGCTGTGTTCCTTATGACTTTACTGATGAGCCTATTGTCTACTTTTCTGAAAATCAGTGATACAGGTGTCGTGCATGGTAACCCTATTAATTGAAATACTGGGTTGAAATACTACCTTATTTTTTGACCAAATTTGAGAACAGATAGTTGTTTTATATGGGATTATCATAATGAGTAAATTTGGAGGGGTTTTGGCTTAAATCAATGCAGTAATTATAAAGGGAAGACACGAGGTGTATCCAGTCTCTGAATCATCCACTTTCGAAGGCAGGTGGTTCATCTGCTCACACATGTGTCTTCTCATAATTCTATCTTTATAAGAGGAAAAAGAGAAGGGAGTGAACATTGTTGAGTACCCAGTTCATCCCTGGGACTTGCTAGATGCCTCAGAGACTTTATGAGAGAAAATACTTTACAAATACAGACATACCTTGGAGATACTGAGAATTTGGTTCCAGACTACCACAATACAGTGGATATTGCAGTAAAGTGAGTCACATGAATATTTTTGCTTCCTAGTGCATATAAAAGTTCTGTTTATGCTAAACTGTAGTCTTTAAAGTGTGAAATAGCATTATGTCTAAGAAAAAAAAAAAAACCCACTATGTATTGGGTTGGCCAAAATGTTTGTTTTGGGATTTTTCTGTAACACCTTATGGAAGAAACCCAAATGAATGTTTTGGCTAACCCAATATATACTCTTATTTAAAAACATTGTTAAAAATGCTAACCATCACCTGAGCCTTCAGCAAGTCCTAATCTTTTTGCTGGTGGAGCATCTTGCCGTAATGTTGACGGCTGTTCAATAATCAGGGTGGTTGTTGCTGAAGGTTGGGGTGGCTGTGGCAATTTCATAAAGTAAGACAATGAAGTTTGCAGCATCGGTTGACTCTGCCTTTTACAAACGAGTTCTCTGTAGCAGGTAGTGCTGTTGGATAGCATTTTACCCACAGTTGAACCTCTTTCACCATTGAAGTCAACCCTCTCAAACTCTGCTGCTGCTTTATCAACTAAGTCATGTCATATTCTAAATCTCTATTGCCATTCCAGCAATCTTCACATCATCTTCACCAGGAATAGATTCCATCTCAAGAAGCCACTTTCTTTTCTCATCTATAGGAAACATCTCATCCATTCAAGTTTTATCAGAGGATTGCAGCAATTCAGTCACATCTTCAGGCTCCATTTCTAGTTCTCTTACTCTTTCCACCACATCTGCAGTGACTTCCTTCACTGAAGTCTTGAACCCCCCCAGAGTCATCCATGAGCTACATCCAGACCCCTGCAACTCTCCCCATAGCAGCTATAAGGCTGTTTGGCTTTCTTATCACTTGGGTGTTCATGGAGAAGCACTTTTCATTTCCTTCAAAAATTTTTCCTTTGCATCCACAACTTGGCTGTGTGGTACAAGAAGCCTAGGTTTTGACTTCTCCTGGCTTTTAATGTGCCTTCCTTACTAAGCTTAATCATTTCTAGCTTTTGATTTAAAGTGAGTGATATGAGGCTTTCACTTGAAGACTTAGAGGCCATTATAGGGTTATGAATTGGCCTAATTTCAATATTGTTGTGTCTCAGGGAATAGGGATGCCCAAGGAGAAGGAGAGAGATTGGGGAACAGCTGGAGGTGGTAGGTAGAACAGTTAGAACACACATTTATCAATTAAGCTTGCCAGCTCACATGCCACAGTTTCTGGGGCCCATATTAACTACAACAGTAAACATCAAAGATTTCTAATCACAGATCACCACAACAGATAGGATAACTAAGAAAAAGTTTGAAATATTTGGGGAACTATCAAATGGGATACAGAGATGCAAAGTGAAAAAATGCTCTTGGAAATGGCACCTAGAGACTTGCTGTACAAAGAATAGCCACAAACCTTCAGTTGTGTTTTTTTTTTTTTTTTTTAAAGCAGATTTCTGCAAAGTGCAATAAAATAAAGTGTGTTTCAGTTCAGTTCAGTTGCTCAGTTGTGTCCGACTCTTTGCGACCCCATGAATTGCAGCATGGCAGGCCTCCCTGTCCATCACCAACTCCTGAAGTTTATCCAAACTCAGGTCCATTGAGTCAGTGATTCCATTCAGTCATCCCATCCTCTGTCGACCCCCTCTCCTCCTGCCCTCAGTCTTTCCCAGCATCAGGGTCTTTTCCAATGAGTCAGCTCTTCGCATGAGGTGGCCAAAGTATTGGAGTTTCAGCTTCAGCATCAGTCCTTCCAATGAACACCCAGGACTGATCTCCTTTAGGATGGACTGGTTGGATCTCCTTGCAGTCCAAGGGACTCTCAAGAGTCTTCTCCAACACCACAGTTCAAAAGCATCAATTCTTCAGCGCTCAGCTTTCTTCACCATGCAACTCTCACATCCATACATGACCAATGGAAAAAGCATAGCCTTGACTAGACGGACCTTTGTTGACAAAATAATGTCTCTGCTTTTTAATATACTATCTAGGTTGGTCATAACTTTCCTTCCAAGGAGTAAGCATCTTTTAATTTCATGGCTGCAATCACCATCTGCAGTAATTTTGGAGCCCCCCAAAATGAAGTCTGACACTGTTTCCACTGTTTCCCTATCTATTTGCCATGAAGTGATGGGACTGGATGCCATGATCTTAGTTTTCTGAATGTTGAGCTTTAAGCCAACTTTTTCACTCTCCTCTTTCACTTTCATCAAGAGGCTTTTTAGTTCTTCTTCACTCTCTGCTATAAGGGTGGTGTCATCTGCATATCTGAGGTTATTGATATTTCTCCCAGCAGTCTTGATTCCAGCTTGTGCTTCTTTCAACCCAGCGTTTCTCATGATATACTCTGCATATAAGTTAAATAAGAAGGGTGACAATATACAGCCTTGATGTACTCCTTTTACTATTTGGAACCAGTCTGTTGTTCCATGTCCAGTTCTAACTGTTTCTTCCTGACCTGCATACAGGTTTCTCAAGAGGCAGGTCAGGTGGTCTGGCATGCCCATCTCTTTCAGAATTTTCCACAGTTTATTGTGATTCACACAATCAAAGGCTTTGGCATAGTCAGTAAAGCAGAAATAGATGTTTTTCTGGAACTCTCTTGCTTTTTTGATGCCTGCATATAGCCAAAAAACTACATTTGGGATATCAGAGCCATCACTTTGGGCTACTCAAGGGTCACTGTGTAAAAATCACCCCCTTCATGACCATCACCTTAGGACCTAAATGTGTAGGTCCACAAGGCAGAACAAATGTAGGTTTGGAGGCTTTGAATTTTTCATCAGATGTCTGACTGATCTTAAAATGTGTATATCACAGGATATCAGCTGCATCCAACGTCCCCAAGCGAGAATACAAGCCACGGCCCATAAAAAGGAGTCCCAGCGAGCTCAATGGGGTGTCCACTGCCTCCTCAGCAAAGACAACAGGTGAGCTGACCGTTCTGTGGGTACCGCATGCCCTTCTGCAAGGCTGTGCTGCAAGTGCTTGCTCACTGCTCATTGCTGTATTCTGTGTGGTTACACTGAGATTCTGAATTTCTCTCTTAGGTTATTTGGTGAATTCCCTTTGCCTCTTAGTAATGCACCCTTTCCTGCTTTCTTGTATTGAGTACTTATATCAAGGACAAATTCCACCACATTCAGTTCAGTTCAGTCGCTCAGTCGTGTCCGACTCCATGAACCGCAGCACGCCAGGCCTCCCTGTCCATCACCAACTCCCGGAGTCTAACCAAACTCATGTCCATTGAGTCGGTGATTCCATTCAGCCATCTCACCCTCTGTCGACCCCCTCTCCTCCTGCCCTCAATCTTTCCCAGCATCAGGGTCTTTTCCAATGAGTCAGCTCTTCGCATGAGGTGGCCAAAGTATTGGAGTTTCAGCTTCAGCATCAGTCCTTCCAATGAACACCCAGGACTGATCTCCTTTAGGATGGACTGGTTGGATCTCCTTGCAGTCCAAGGGACTCTCAAGAGTCTTCTCCAACACCACAGTTCAAAAGCATCAATTCTTTGGCACTCAGCTTTCTTTATAGTCCAACTCTCATGTCCATACATGACTACTGGAAAAACCATAGCCTTGACTAGATGGACCTTTGTTGGCAAAGTAATGTCTCTGCTTTTAAATATGTTATCTAGGTTGGTCATAACTTTCCTTCCAAGGAGTAAGCATCTTCTAATTTCATGGCTGCAGTCATCATCTGCAGTGATTTTGGAGCCCCCCAAAATAAAGTCTGACACTGTTTCTGCTGTTTCCCCATCTATTTCCCATGAAGTGATGGGACCGGATGCCATGATCTTCGTTTTCTGAATGTTGAGCTTTAAGCCAACTTTTTCACTCTCCTCTTTCACTTTCATCAAGAGGCTTTTTAGTTCTTCTTCACTCTCTGCTATAAGGGTGGTGTCATCTGCATATCTGAGGTTATTGATATTTCTCCCAGCAGTCTTGATTCCAGCTTGTGCTTCTTTCAGCCCAGCGTTTCTCATGATATACTCTGCATATAAGTTAAATAAGCAGGGTGACAATATACAACCTTGATGTACTCCTTTTACTATTTGGAACCAGTCTGTTGTTCCATGTTCAGTTCTAACTGTTGCTTCCTGACCTGAATACAGGTTTCTCAAGAGGCAGATCATGTGGTCTGGCATGCCCATCTCTTTCAGAATTTTCCACAGTTTATTGTGATTCACACAATCAAAGGCTTTGGCATAGTCAGTAAAGCAGAAATAGATGTTTTTCTGGAACTCTCTTGCTTTTTCGATGATCCAGCGGATGTTAGCAATTTGATCTCTGGTTCCTCTGCCTTTTCTAAAACCAGCTTGAACATCTGGAAGTTCATGGTTCATGTATTGCTGAAGCCTGGCTTGGAGAATTTTGAGCATTACTTTACTAGCGTGTGAGATGAGTGCAATTGTGTGGTAGTTTGAGCATTCTTTGTCATTGCCTTTCTTTGGGACTGCAATGAAAACTGACCTTTTCCAGTCCTGTGGCCACTGCAGATTTGGAGTTTTCCAAATTTGCTGGCATATTGAGTGCAGCACTTTCACAGCGTCATCTTTTAGGATTTGAAATAGCTCAACTGGAATTCCATTACCTCCACTAGCTTTGTTTATAGTGATGCTTCCTAAGGCCCACTTGACTTCACGTTCCAGGATGTCTGGCCCTAGGTGAGTGTTCACACCATCGTGATTATCTGGGTCGTGAAGTTCTTTTTTGTACAATTCTTTTGTGTATTCTTGCCACCTCTTCCTAATGTCTTCTACTTCTGTTATTTTCATACCATTTCTGTCCTTTATCGAGTCCATCTTTGCATGAAATGATCCCTTGGTATCTCTAATTTTCTTGAAGAGGTCTCTAGCCTTTCCCATTCTGTTGTTTTCCTCTATTTCTTTGCATTGATTGCTGAGGAAGGCTTTCTTTTCTCTCCTTGCTATTCTTTGGAACTCTGCATTCAAATGGGAATATCTTTCCTTTTCTCCTTTGCTTTTCGCTTCTCTTCTGTTCACAGCTATTTGTAAGGCCTTCTCAGACAGCCATTTTGCTTTTTTGCATTTCTGTTTCTTGGGGATGATCTTGATCCCTGTCTCCTGTACAATGTCATGAACCTCTGTCCATAGTTCATCAGGCACTCTGTCTATCAGATCTATACCTACCACCTTCTCGTGTGTCAAACCTTGGCCATAGAAACATCATGCTGCATTATCCTCTATATTTAAATTTTTAACTCTTGTAAAATATTTCCCTAATTAAAAAAAAATTTGAATCAGCATTGGCTGAGCACCTGCTATATAGTAGGCACCGCCATAAGTGTTGCATCATTATTTTTTAATTAAACAAATGACACAAATATATGCCTAAACAAAATGGTTGAACTGAGAAAAGTAGCATTCAAGTGGTGTAAGTCATACTTTAGTTTCTTGTGATCACTCACTATACCCCAGGCCCCTTCCTAGATGTTGCCAGTGGTAAAAATTTTGTATGAACACTGTCATACCTATTTATGTGCATAGATATACTGTATACGTACTGCTTTAGACACTTCACTGTTTTCAAATACAAGATCTTGTACTAGAGGTATTGTGCTATGCTTAGCTTTTGTAAATGTACCATTGTTTCTTGGAGTTATTCCCACATCATGCATATGGATCTGCCCCACTATTTTTTAAAAAAAAATTTTATTGTAGTATAGTCTATTTAAAATGTGCTAGTTTCAGATGTACAGCAAAGTGAATCAGTTATACATATGCATGTATTCACTCTTTTTTTAGATTGTTTTCCCATATAGGTCATTACAGATTGTTGAGTAGAGTTCCCTGTGCTATACAATAGCTCCTTATTAGTTATCTATTTTATATACAGTAGCGTGTATATGTCAATGCCAATCTCCCAGTTGAGCCCTCCTCCCCCTTCCTCCCTGGTAACCACAAGTTTGTTTTCTCTATCTGTGATCCTATTTCTATTTTGTAAATAAGTTCATTTCTACCATATTTCTAGAATCCACATATAAGTGATCTTACATATATCACTTATGTATCTGTATGTCTGACTTTGTCTTTCTCTGTCTGACTTACTTCACTGAGTATGACAATCTAGGTCCATCCATGTTGCTGCAAATGCCATTATTTTGTTCTTTTCATGGCTGAGTGATATTCCATTGTATATGTGTTATCCTATTATTTTTTAATGGCTTCGTAGTTTTCCATTATATATACCATTTCCCGTATTAATAGACATTAAGGTTGCTTCCAGTTATTTTCTAAAAGGAATGTCCTTTATCTGACTCTACATGCTGATGGGCAAGCCCTTCTTGGAAATGAAATTGCTGAGTTAAAGTGAATGCATTTAAGAGACCGTCGATACTGCCAAATTACCTGCTAAAACAGGTACACTACTATTAATATAGCAATACCTGCTTCCTCTTGCCTATGTCATTAGGCTTCAGTTTTTGCCAAGTACTAATGGATAAAAAACAATTCTTTGCCCTGTGTGCAACGTCTCATTTGAGAGTCCATGTCAGTTTGCCTGTGGTGCTGTGTCTGTTACTGCTGCCCACTTCCCCTGGTTTTGAGGGATTACAGATGCTTTGCTGAGTGAGGTGCAGTGGTTTCTAGATTTCTGGCTGGCTGCCTCCCTCACGGCACCGTTTCAGGTCCCTGCACTCAGCACTCCTTCCTGGAGGCAGACGCCTGGTCTCCCAGGTCCTTGGTACAAGGCCAGGGTGGGAGGAGTCATCGGGCTGCTCTTCTCCCAGAATGCCAACTAGTCCTCCAGCTCCCAAAACTACTTACTCTGAGTTTGGGGCACCCTCTTTTGTTGCATCTCTCTTTGGGGACCATTTTGAGCTTCATTTTCTTCAGCTGCTTGATTTCCATCTATCAGATATTCCGTATAGTTCTCATAATTTATGGTCCTTCTTGTTTTCCAACATTGTTTGGAATTAAAGACACACCTGTTTTATTTTTTAATTTTTAAAATTGATTTTATTGGTGTATAGTTGCTTTACAGTGTTGTGTTAGCGTCTACTGTACAGCAAAGTGAATCAGCCACACACGTAGGTGTATCCTCTCCCTTTAGAGCGCTCTCCCCACTCAGGTCACCGCAGTGAATTAGAGTTCCCTGCGCTGTGCAGTATGTTCTCAGTAGTTGTCTATTTCATACATAGTATCAATAGTGTGTACGTGTCAATCCCTGTTTCCTAATTCTTTCCACCCCGCTGCTTCCCCCTTGGAAGACATACCTATTTTATAATCCTTAGTGATTGGCTGGGATTCCCTGGTAGCTCAGTGGTAAAGAACCACCTGCCAATGCAGGAGATGTGGGTTTGATCCCTGGGTTTGGAAGATCCCCTGGAGAAGGAAATGACAACCCACTGCAGTATTCTTGCCTGGAGAATCCCCATGGACTGAAGAGCCTGGAGGGCTACAGTCCATGGGGTCGCAAAGAGTCAGACATGACTTAGTGACTAAGCATGCACACACTTGTCCAAAAAAATGATAGATTCTGCGGGACCCCCTATTGAGTCAATGAAAGTAGATTAGACCCTGGTTCTGCTCCCTGGAAGGTGTGAGAAGCCTAGCTCTTGTCCTTTATCCTGCAGGTCCCTAGATTTGTCTTCTCAGAGGTCTTTCATAGCTTCCGCATCTTCACATCTGAAGTGGCCTTTGGAAATCCGCTTCCTCTGACAGTTGTGCTTACTGCTGCTTAGGTGTCTTGAGGGTTCTTCAAGGTTCAGTAGATGCAGATGTTTTCAGGTTAGACCAGCACTTCCTTTTCCCAATTCAAGGCCTCCAAAAATGTAATAGCGTCTCATCTGTGTCTCCCAAGCACTCTCATGTGCCAGGAATCACATCCAAGTTTCTTTCTTAGATATAGCTCTTAAGACTGCCTTACTTCTTTCCTTTCTTGCCTAACCTTTCCTTTCTTTTTCTAAATATTTCTATATTTGGCTCTCTTGGGTCTTAGCTGTGGCACGTGGAATCTTCTTTGCATCATGCAGGCTCTTCATTGTGACCCATAGACTCTCTAGTTGAGGCGTGTGGGCTTAGTTGTCCTGAAGCATGTGGGATCTTAGTTCCCTGACCAGGGAATGAACCTGTGTCCTCTGTTGCAAGGCAGATTCTTAACCGTTGAACCACCAGGAAAGTCCCAGCTAACCTCTCTTAACTTATGGAGGCTACCTTGAGGCCATCTGGAATAGCAGATGAGTGGGAAGGCAGTACCTTTACATAAATCTTTGCTGTGGAATGAGGTGCATTCATTCAGTTTACAGAAGTCTCTGAGAATGACTTGGAACACAGCCTGCCCATCATCCATTCTTTGGGGGTACAGAAGCTTTTCTAATGCTCCAGGACCCAACCTCTGATTCTTCTGTCTTCCCATTTTGCTTGCAAACTGGGCAATTCTTCCCTTTCTTAGAATAAGTAGCTAGATGTACCAAGGAGCAGTTACCATCCAGTCACATTCTGTTTTCCCCAATTTCTTCCTTTAGAGCTCCTGATATGCAGCATGCTTTGAAAGTTACCACAGGCAAAAGTTTTACCAAATGTTTTTCCACACCTTAATTAGGATCACTGACTTTCATGCCAATTATATCTGTTTCTTCCTCTTCACGGCCTGGCCACTAATTTTAGCTTTTATCATGACAACATCCCACTTCTGGTACCAGTTTTTGCATGAGTTAGGGTAAGAATAGTTACTGTTGTACAAAGACTCAAGAAAGCAGTGGTTCAAATGAGATACAAATTAAGAATGGAAGTCCAGGTCTAGAGGTTTCCTTTTAGGGAAGTAAACCAAAGATGGTTGATGTTACTTCCACTCCCACCCCCCTGGGATGGACCTAGTCACAGGACCACAACTAGCTGCAGAGGTTGGGGGAGTGGGTTTAGCTGGAGAGCCACATCCCACCACTATATCACTGTGAAGAGGACAGAGAGAGTGCTGGTGGCCAGCTTGCAGTTTCTACCACACACATCTATCTACTACACATATGTTGTGGAAGAACACATCAGACCCCACACAATTCATTTCCATTAGAACATGGTACCATGTGCAAGTGGTATGGGAACGTACATTAAGGATAACCTAGGAGTTGGCAGGCTTTTTTTGTAGAGGGACAGGTCATAAAAAGTTTACACCTTGTCAGTTATTTGGTCTTGGTTGCAACGCTCAACTCTGTTCTTATGTGAAAGCAGCCACAGACAGTATGGAAAAGGATGAGCAGGGCTGTATTCCATTCAAACGTTACTTGGCCCACAGGCCAGAGTTTGCCAACCCTGGGGTGACTCATTAGGAAATCAACTCAACAATATCAATCAAAATTAATAAAAATGTTTGCATACTCTCAGTGGCTTCATTCCTGGAAATGTATCCTAAAGAAATAATTTAAGAAAAAGCATATTCCTGTACCTATTACAGCACTATACAGAAGAAGAAGAAGTTATAAATGGGAACAGCCTAATGACCAATATTTATTTATATATATTTGTCAACATTAGGTTAATGGTTAAATAGATGATGGTCTATCAAATGGGATATTGTGCAGCTTTTCAAACTCACTGACATGGAAATTATGTCGAAACATTTGAATGTTTATGGTTTGATATGAAGTTGAAAAGAAAGACACAGATTTATCAGTGTACTGTGATTACAACCTTGTATATCAATATGTGCATGTAGGCCAGGCTAAATGGTAGGATTCTGGGCAATATTTTCCTTTTTAAAAAGATATTCTTTAAATTGTATTTCAATAAGCATATTTGAATAAATAAGCATGTATTTAATAATGGGAAAGTCAATGGCTTTTGAAGAATAGGTATACTTCCTTCTTTAAAGAAAACTGTGTATCCATTGTATTCCCTATTCTCCCCACCCCCAGGAAGCTCAGTGCCAGATGCGAAATTCAAGCACAGCGATCAGTATAAAATGGCCAGAGCTGGTCCATGTGCACCTCCTCCTCTTTGATGAGGGTGACCATGCATCCTAGTTCGCTTGGGACAGTCCCAGCATATGTCTGTTGCTGCAGTATAATTTTTGAAAAAATTTATTTAGTTAGTTTTGGCTTCACTGGGTCTTTGTTGCTATGCACAGGCTTTCTCTAGTTGCAGTTGGGGGGGTACTCTCTAGTTCTGGTGTGTGGGCTTCTTATTGCGGTGGCTTCTCTTATTACAGAGCACAGACTCTAGGCACATGGACTTCAGCAGCTGTGCTGTGCAAACTTAGTTACGTAGCAGCATGTGAGATCTTCAGGACCAGGGATGGAACCTGTGTCCCCGGCATTGGCAGGTGGATTCTTAACCACTGGACCAACAGGGAAGTCCCTCTGGTATCATTTTTAGTAGTCCCCTCCCACCTTTACTCACAAGTTCTATTGTTTGTATGAAAATACATTGTTTCCTTAATTTTTTACGGCTTTACTTTTCTCTTTCTGGTCTGTGAAACCACTCTTCTGAATACATATGTTATTGTGAGCCATTTCAAAATTTCTGTTAGAAAGAAGCTGGTTATAAATATAACTAAAAACTTTGAAAGCAAGTCCAACCCCAGCCTGCCTTCCTCCCTGTATTATATCTGAGTGAATTAGAATCAGCAGACCCTAGAGCCCCAGAAGGGCTTCCCAAATGGCTCAGGGGTAAAGAATTCATCTATCAATGCAGGAGACACTGGAGATGAGTGTTCGATCCCTGGGTCGGGAAGATTCCCTGGAGAAGGGAATGGCAACCCACTCCAGTATTCTTGCCTGGGAAATCCCATGGACGGGCTACAGTCTATGGGGTCACAAAGAGTTGGACACAACTGAGTACAGTTGTTTTACAATGCTGTGTTAGTTTCTGTTGTAAGCAAAGTTATTCAACCACACGTATACAAATGTCCCCCCACCTTTTTTTTAGATTTCCTTCCCATGTAGGTCGCCACAGAACATTAAGTAGCTTTCTCAGTGTCATACAGTATGTTCTCATTAATTATCTATTTTATACACAGTAGAGTGTATATGTCAATCCCAATCTCCCAATTCATCCCACTTCTGCCTTCCTCCCTTGGTGTCTGTACATTGTTCTCTATGTGTCTCTATTTCTGCTTTGCAAATAGGTTCATCTCTAACATTTTTCTAAATTCCACATATATGCATTAATATACAATATCTGTTCTTCTCTTTTTCTGACTTAATTAACTCTGTATGACATTCTCTGGATCCATCCATGTCTCTGCAAATGGCACAGTTTTGTTCCTTTATATGGCCAAGTGATATTCCATTATCTATACATACCCCAACCTCTTTATCCATTCATCTGTTCATGGACATCTAGGTTGCTTCCATGTCCTGGCTACTGTAAATAGTGCTTCAGTGAACATTGGGGTGCATGTGTCTTTTGGGATTATGGTTCTTTCTGGATATATGCCCATGAGTGTGGTTGCTGAGTCATATGTAGTTCTACATCTTACAGATTTTTCATTTTATCTTGTTAAGAAATAATACTGGGGAATGTCAGCAAACGTTCAAGAGCATCAGGAAAGATTTCTTTCCAAGATTCTTGATCGGAGGGAATAGGGCCAGCAAGTGGTTGCAAAGGGAGTCTGTTGCATGCATCTGACTTGGAAGAAGAAACCAGTGATAGGACAGTCCGTTCCTTGGCTTCCTCATCCAGACTCTGCATGTAGTGCTATGTCCCCTCCTTCTTGGCCAGTAGCTTAGTCCCCAGGCAGATTAAGTTGTTAGCTGGGTGATGGTCAGCCAGAGATCACAGATGTGTAGAAGATGGCTTTCAGGAAGGCTCAGTGTCCACAACTGGATTCTCCGTTACAGCACACTGCATGCCATGCCACCGTGTAACATCTGCGTCTACTTTAGTCCCCAACCCCAGCCCTGGGCTTCTTCGTTGACTCGTGGGTAGAATTTGCGAGTGTGAAGGGGTCCCGTACTGTTTGTCTCTAAGGCACAATTTCAAAAGAAAATGGCATTTTATAGCCGGCATTAATGGGAAATTACTTTCCATTAGGATTCTGAATGATTTGCACATAATGTTTATAAAGTGAAGGAAAAATGTCAAGCATTTCACTAACAATTTAAAGCAAAGCTCCTAGGACTCTGCCAGAAATGAATTCCAAGAACATTTTCTTCATCATTTCTTATTTCTAAAGAAAAAAAAAAAAGAGGTGGGGGGAGATGAAAGGACGTAGATCAATTAGGCTGAATCCATGGTGGGACTGAGATGGAATCTTTGATAATATGGTTTCTAGGTACTTAAGAGAATGAATAAAGTGAGCCAAAAAGGGAGAGGGAGGTGGTGGTGGAAATCACATCTTGAAATGATGGATTGCAGACAAAATCCAAGTTTAGGCTCTGGCGAGGAGAAACCGCTGCCTGTCCAAGCCCCCGAGTGTGGGGTCATGAGGCTTCATTGGAGTATGCTGCCTCCTTGTCCCCAAAGAGAAAAGGAGGCCAAGAAAAGTCTTCGCGCTAAAATGTGTGCCTGGGTCGTTCCCAGAAAACCCTTGGTTTTCAGGAAAATAGTAAAGGAACTTGTGACCTGTGCTTAGGCATCTTCCCTACCTTGCTGAATTCTAAATGTAAAGACTAGAGAACAGAGGCTATTGTACATTTTTTAATCAACTCACTTATTTATGAAGGCCTTTTTTCTAATTTTATTTATGTTTTAATTTTTGGCTGTGCTGGGTCTTCACTGCTGCAAGCGGGCTTTTCTTTAGTTGTGGTACATGGGCTTCTCATTGCGATAGCTTCTCTTGTTGCGGAGCATGGGCTGTAGGTGTGAGGGCTTCAGTAGTTGCAGCTCCTGGGCTCTAGAGCACAGGCTCAGAAGTCATGGTGCATGGGCTTAGTTGCCCGACGGGCATGTGGGACCTTCCTGGATCAGGAATTGAACCTGTGTCCCCTGCATTGGCAGGTGGGTTCTTATCCACTGTGCCACCACCGAAGTCCCTACGGAGGTTTTCTTTTGCACTGCTGTTCTTAAAGAGGGCGCCACTTTGTATAATCACAACTGAGGGTTAATATGGGCCAAACAGACTGATGTTAAGAATGTGGAAGGCAGAGATGAGTGAACAAGTGTGGGTTTCAAACATGTGCTCCAGGTATTTCAGAGCGAGGTGAAATAAATCTCTCAAATGATGTATATTAAGACATTTTAACTCCCTTTGGGTATAAAGAGACTTTTTATAAATTCCTTGACACTTCTTAGGGGGCTCGGATGTAATGTCTAGGGCTTAAGTCCTTCCCCTCATTGGAGTGAAATCTCTAGGATTACATTAGAAAATAAACATTTATTCAGAAGTAAAGTGTGAAGTGTGAAACTTAAAGAAGACGAGGACTCTGCAAATAGAAATGGATGTATTTTTAACCTGAATTTCCAGAGAGGAAATTAAAATTTCACACAGCGGTGACAACAGTGATTGCTCGGTCAGTAGATCCTTTTTCACTCTTTCTCTCCTGTCCTTCCCACTCTTTCCTTGGTCTTTTTTTCCCTTGCCATCAGCCTGCCTGCAATCTCCATGTCTGTATATTATCAGTAGTGGTTCAGAGTCAGAGTTATAGACAAAGAGATATAAGCAAAAAACGGGAGTCTCATGTTGGAATTCAGAATTTTGGCACTTATTTGCTGTGTGACTTTGGGAGAGTTTCTTAACATCTCTGGACTGACTTATACTTGTTCCTAAATGAAGTGATCGGACACAATACGTTCCAGGTTTCTTTTCCAGCTCTAAATTCTGTGGCTTCAAAATTTATCTTTTATGAGTACTCAGCATTCTTAAAAATTTGCAAAGTGCACAGACTGAACATTTTTATATTTTCTATATTTTAAAAAATACTATTAAAAATTAAAGTGTGAGCTCTGATTATTATTTTTGATCAATAGGCATTGATGCGAGAAAGGGGGAAGGGTCCTTTTTTTATTCTTTATCTCAAGAAAGCTTCAGAGGGAAAGGTTTTCTTGCTGCAGGGGATGGTTTCCTGTAACTCTGCTAAATAGTCTGTAAAAAGAGTTTTTGAAAAGGCTGTTGGACATAATTTCCAATTTAGTTGTCAAAATTTTAATACTCCTTGGCTGAAATGGTTCTATTATCTCAGATGCATATTTTAAAATCTTAGCATATATTCTACAATGATATGCTTGGTCTTTAAGCTAAAACTTAAAATAATGTTATCTAAATATTAATGTACATACTTATGTTTAAAAAAAAATAGTCAAGTGAAGTCAGTCTCCAAGGATTAGAAACAGGGCGGCTATGCAGCACAGTTCCAGAGGCCCTTGTGTTTGAATCCACATGGGTGACACCCCCTCTGGAGTTGTTGAATGGATATGGCCTCAGATGCAAATCATGATGCCAGATTGTGGGAAAGTCTTCCCAGGTGGCTCAGTGGTAAAGGATTTGCCTGCCAACGCAGCAGACATGGGTTCCATCCCTGGATTGGGAAGATCCTCTGGAGAAGGGAATGGCAACCCACTCTGGTATTCTTGCCCGGGAAAAAGAGGAGCCTGGTGGGCTACAGTCCATGGAGTCACAAAGAGTCGGATGCCACTGAGCAACTAAGCAACAACAACAACAAGAAAACAGTGAGGCCGGTGATGTCTGACTGCAGACCTCCAAGTCAGGAGCACCACAGGCAGAGGAGCCTGTAGCGGATAGAGTACATACTCACCCCATCCCATCTGCAGCCGCTTGTTGCCCGAGAATGTGGACCGAGGATAGCCAGCCCTTAGGATTTTTCCACGAGAAGCCAGAAATCACATATTTATGTGCAATCTCCTGATTTTTAAATACTGGCAACTAATCCACACTGTACAAAGCAAGGAGCCGGCCAAGCAAAACACCGTCTGCAAGCTGATCCCCCTGCCAGTGGCCAGGAAGTCACCTCTGATTAAGGCTGCTGTTCATCTTCTCCTTCCCTTAACTCAGAGTGGCAAAGGCAACCCACACGCCCTGGGCCTGGTTGTAGCAGAGGGCTCACCTCCCAGGAAACTTTGCTAAATAATGGGCCACAGCTTCCAAGAAGTCTGTGCAAGTCATCTTGGTACACAGGGGAAAGCTTTGTTAATGAATGGAGGAGGGCACAAACCTCGCTAGTTAAATCCATCTCCTGCAATCTGTGTGAGTGGTAGAGGATTGGTATTAAGGTAAAAGCAAATTACAGGTGCTTATTTTTATAGATTATAATAACTAAGCTTGAGTTCCACTGACAAGTTATTTTGACAAATTACATCTCCTATGGATAAATACAGAGTTCTTATTTCTAGATTGTTCATAAACCTTTACTAGACCTTACTCATTAGTTTACCACTTAACTGTCTTAGCTCGAGCTGCTATAACAAATACTAGATCAAGTGGCTTAAAACAACCAACATTTATTTCTCACAGTTTCAGAGTCTGGGAAGTTCAAGATCAAGGTGCCGGCAGACTCGTTGTCGGGTGAGGGACCCCCTCCTGGTTTGCAGATGGCTGTCTTCTCATCGTGTCTTTCCCTGGTGGCTCTAGTGCCATTCCCGAGGGCTCTGCCCTCATGACCTTGTCATCCCCCAGCATCCCCACCTGGTAATACCACCACTGTGGGGATTAGGACTTCAACATCTGAATACTGGGGGCACACAGACATGCTGTCCATGGCATTAGCCATGGATCTATACGTAAAATTTGCAGGTAAGGAAACCAGGGTCCAGAGGTGACCTCACCCAGAGCTAGAACCCAGGGATCTAAACTGTCTGTCTCAGATGGTTTTATCAAATGAACGAAAATAGTCCTTTTCAGATGTTGAACAAAAATGGGTTTTGTAGTATTCGTCAGAGTTATATACCAATGCTGTATCTGGGTCAGCTCAAGCAAAAGTGTTAACTTCAAAAAAATATTTGCTACCAGAGCTTGAGATTTTTGATCAAGAAAAAAATGACAACTTTTGAAGGGAGTTTGAACCAGATATGCTGGTTCTAATTCAAGAGATGGTGCCTGGCACAGGGTACACACTCAGTGTTTGAGTCTGAAGCAGAAACAGACTTGAAAGTTCCAAGTCCTTTTTTGGCCCAACCCATTAAGAGACGAACTCTCTAGTTAGATGGTATGAGTGCAGTGAGTCTCTGGGTGGCTGATTACTCCTCCTAACTG
Organism: Muntiacus reevesi; assembly: GCF_963930625.1. Lineage (NCBI taxonomy): Eukaryota > Metazoa > Chordata > Mammalia > Artiodactyla > Cervidae > Muntiacus > Muntiacus reevesi. Next base: position 22,857,027 of record NC_089263.1, on the reverse strand, counting down.
GCTGCCCATTCCACCTGCTGTCAGGTACCTTCCTCTCTTCCCATGGGTAGCAGAAGTCATATGCAGACACCTCTGCATTCCAGACTTGAGACCAGGAAGTGAGCAGAACACAGGTTCACCCAGCCAGGACAGGTGTCACCTGCCTTTCAGAGGAAGGCCCAAGTCCCGGCTTTCACTCCATCCCTCTCAGTCAGAATTCTGTCATCAAAAGACTAGGAATTCTCACCTTACCTGCAGAGGGTTATTCTGAGGATTATATCAGACCCTGTAAATAAGAGGTACTGGGCACACATGGTACTTGCTACATAATGTAAGCACCCAGGACACAGCAGTTGTTAACGTTTCATAACTGGTTATCTGATTTCCCAGCCTACAGCAGACTGCAAGGAGCAGATTAGAAAGGCCTGGGGGACTGCTCCGGGAAGGTCCACTGTCAGCAGGAAAAAGTGACAGGTCGCAGCCTGATGACAAGAGAGGCAAGAGAAACACTATAAAGAGCAGGAACAAAATCTCTAAAAGGCACAGCAGTTTGGGGCATTTACTAAAAGACAAAGAGCCCTCCTCAGGTCAGTAGCTTCTGTAGACTCTGTACCTTGTACATTGACAGGCACACATGTTGATAGCAGGTGTGTGAATTTTACTTCTCTCTCCATCCCCTTCCCCACTCACCACAAAGTAGGAGTGGGGGTTGTCGCTTGCCTTTCGATTGTGATGCTCTGACCAGTGCTTCCAGGTAGTGAAATCCCCAAAGTCAGGGCCACCAGAGGAGACGAGAGTGCAGTGGATTCCTTGGGTGATCTGAAAATACGGCAAGTTCAAGGACAATGAAAGAGCTGTGACTTTCAGTGTCACGGAGAGAAGGATGTCCCTGCCCCTCTTACCACTTCTGCTTCCTCCTTGATCTTCTTCAAAGTCAGGGCGAGAAGTATATTTTTGACAACAGGCTCCCAGGTCCTGGCTGGTGGCAGAGAGAGAGGGAGGGAGTACATGCAGAAATGCCAGCACACCAGCTCCACCCTGGGGTCTAACCCACCTCCTGGAATAGACACCCATTTTTATTTGCTTGTTACACTAAGTCTGATACATATGAACCTTCAAGTTGGGAACTTTCCAAGATGTGAATGTTTGCATTTCCAATCAAAGCTATCACGAGTTACTTCTCATGTCTGGCATACATTGTCACGTGCATGCGTCCTCTACAAGTGGCTGTTCTTGTGTGTACTTTACCGTACAGTACTGTATATAAGGACAGCAGTGCAGTGTCTTTATTTCAAGCCCAGGATGTCCAGAAGCAAGCATAAAAGCAGCAGTATATAGCCAACTAGTTAGTTGGTTAGCTAGGCTAACTTTGTTGGACTTAACGAACAGACTGGACTTACAAATGCACTCTCGGAATGGAAGTCGTTCGTATGTATGGGACTTAATGGTATTTTTGATTGAAGCCTGAGCTGCTCACTTTGAAGCTGCCCAGGGAGTAAGGCCCTGAAGGACATCCCTCCAGTGACTGGCAGGGCGGGGTGGGATGTGGGCAGACCTTCTAGGATCAGAGACGGATTAAGGTGGAGAGTACTCTTGAAGAGCATCCAGGTCTGGGAGCTCCAGGAGCCTGCCCTGCTGAGGACCCATGGCTCTTTCCAACACAGCTAATGGACCACCCCATTGACTGCGGTTGGCTCGGAAACCTAGTGGGCATAAACTCACCATCCAATGATATTCAGAGTGGGTGCATGCCACGGTGATCAAGAGCTCAGACCCTGGACCTAGACGGAGTTCAGATCTCAGCACTGCTGCTTAAATGCTTGGAACCCCCATTTCTCTCTCCATCACATTGGGGGAAATAATAGTACCTCAGGCTTCCCAGGTGACTGAGCAGTAAATAATCCGCCTGCCAATGTGGGAGATGCAGGTTCGACCCCTGGGTTGGGAAGATCCCCTGGAGGAGGAAATGGCAACCCACTCCAGTATTCTGGCCTGGGAAATCCATAGAGGAACCTGGTGGGCTACAGTCCATGGGGTCACAAAGAGTCAGACAGGACTGAGCTACTGAACAACAACAATGACAAATGGTACCTCATCAAAGAGCTCCTCTGAGAATTAAATCTGCTCGTAGGCACTTAGAATGTTTTCAGGTACATGGTAAATACTGAAAACTGAGGGTTAGTCTTCTATCCCTCTAGCTGACCAGGGCTGTGGTATTCATTGTAGGACTGTGGCTACCAGGATAAAATGTGCCTGGCAGTTCTGTTCACGTGAGTAGCCCTTTGCAGCACGGACTTGGGGAGATAAAAACTGGAGTCAGAGAAGAGCCTCCAGAGAATCTTCCTTCCGTTAAAACAAGAGGGGACCAAATATTGTCAGAAGCCAGGCCACATTGTTGCCCAGAAGGGAGTGAAATTTCTTTTAGAGAGAACACAATTTCCCAACCTGTTGCATGTTGCCGATGCAGCACTGACTGACCGACCACCTTCCTTAAAATTCTTGTGGTTGGGTCTCTTTTTTTACTCCCTAATGGTGTGGAACAGAGCTTGAATAATAAATATTCAATAGGGACACTCCCTTCTCTCTGTTAAAATAATCTTTGTTTCAGAGCCTTAACAAGGAAGAGACTGTGTTTTCCCCACCTCTTCTCTCACATTACGTGAAGCCAGGCCTCAGGAGTGAGAGAAAATAAATACAGGCTCCCCGGCCAGGGCGGGAGGAGGCAGCCTCCTCACTGGAGGGGCTTTGGCTGCCAGGAGCTCACGCGCACAGATTCTCAGCGGGTTCAGGTGCCAAGTACCATGCACAAAAAAGCTTGTACAGGGAGGTGGTGGCGGAAGGTCCCAGGGGAAAGGGGGGTGGGTGTTCAGCAAAGATGCGGTGCTGGGTGGGACCCCTCCTTTCTTCGGGGAAGATCTGGGAAGGGAGCTTATCCTTGGGCGCTGGGCGCTCAGGCTCCTTGCACACATCTGCGTCAAGCACGGCCAGTTTGAAAAGATCCCACTGAGCACATGTCACCTCTTCTGCCTTCACTTCCAGCGTCCCATCTGTGGTGATGCTGCCCTGTCTTTTGTGCAGAGGGAAAGTTCACACACTGTCACGGAGTGAGCACAAACTCAATTCTTCTTTAACCAAACTTGCTCTTGAGCCTCTCTTCAGACCGATGGCGGAAACAACTTAATCTTTTTTCCATTTCTACTGTTGGCCAAAAGAAAAAAAAATTAATCTTTTTTCCATTTCTTCTAATGGTGGAAAAAAACGTAATCTGGCCATTTCAAGGTAACTCGGTCTCTTCCAATAGAAAGTGCAGACTGTCCATTTATTGCTTGCTCGATTCAGGATTTAAACCTGGTCAGTTCAGCTAAAATTTCCTGCCAGGGCTATTGGTTTTTCCTCCAAGGCTCTCTCCTGCCTCCTTCTCTACCCTCAAGATGTTCCCTGGGTACAGGGGGGTGTTTGGGGAACATCACAGTGATGGGTGGGGAAACTTGTCAGGGTCTTAACTGCTTCCACAGAGGAAATTTATCACACCAGGTCCGGGCCCGGGTCAGGTTTGCCCTTGGGTTACTGGACCTCTGCACTTGGAGCCTGTGCACCCACCCCCAGGTCATCTCTGGTTCAGATGCCCCCTCAGCTCTTCCTCACTTCCTGCCTGGTCTTGAGGAGATGTGTTCACAGTGCATGGGGAGCCCAGGTGACCCCCTCAGGCACCCTCTCTGTTTAATTACATGTGAGGGTGCTCAGTGGCTTCACTTGTGTCTGACTCTTTGTGACCCTATTGACTGTATCCCTCCAGGCTCCTCTGTCTATGGGGATTCTTCAGGTAAGAATACTGGAGTGGGTTGCCATTCCCTCCTCTAGGGGATCTTCTGGACTCAGGGATCGAACCCACGTCTCCTGCATTGCAGGGAGATTCTTTACCACTGAGCCACAGGGGAAGCCCCTGTTTAATTACACCACCCACCATTTCCACTGTGCTCAGCACCCCCAAGTCTAGAGCTCTTTGAAGCCTACCTTCTACAGTTCCAGTGGGAAGTGGGGACAAGACCCCCACCCCAAGGTGGGATCAGGAAGCATCTCAGCCTTTTCAAACTGCCCTTTTCTTCTACCTCTTCCCTGACTCCAGGAAGTGCTCTTGTCTCTTCTCTGGTGGCAAGAAACAGTCCCTCCCTCCCCATGCTTATAAGACAAATCTCTGTGCTCCGAGTTCTTCAACCTTTGGTTCCTTGGAACCCAGAAGTCTCTCCACACCCCAACTTCAAATCTCATAAAAGCCTACCTGGCTCAGGCATGAAAGCCCGAAAGCCTCAGCATCTACACCATCTCACAACTGAAATGGCATTATTTTAGAACTTACCAGTTAAACGTCGATCCCTCATATGTGGGTTCCACCCTCTCCCTAAAGGACAGGGGGGCTCTTTGGGGCCCGTTGGGGGCCTCAGACGGCCAAGATATCCCAGTGTGATGAAGGCATCGGATGACACTTCCCAATATCATCTTGCTGCATGTACAGTTCAGAACAGTGAGCTCTGCTGGGGGTGGACCTACTGATGCCTGCACTGTTGTTGAGAGCTGTGTTCGGTGGGTGGATGTGTGGGGTGGGGGGACAGGGCAGAGGCTGGGGAGAACCCAGCACTCACGCCTCACCGGAGTTGGGGAACTCTCGCCCAGGGGCTCTCCACTCCCGGGTCTTGGGAGAGACGCCATGTTTGGGGTTGATTTGCTGATGGAGTGTGATGTGAGTGCTGGTCGAGTTCTAGCTCTTCAGAGTCAGAAGTGGGAAGTATGGCAGTGGTCCCTCACCTGGAGTAAATGAAGTGAGACAGGAGGGACGTGTCTCTCCCCCGTGTGTGCAGTGAGGGCACACGTATGCATGCATAGGCAGGGGCTGGGATAAGTGCATGTCTGCCATTTAGTATTTATTTCAGTCATCACAGGTAGCTTACAAAGTGAATGGGAGGAAAAATAGGTTGGCCAAAAAGTTCATTCGGGTTTCCCCATGTGCTATTATGGAAAAACCAGAACTAACTTTTCGGCCGACCCAACATATGTGTACACACACACACACACACACACAGCCCTATAATCAGTGTGATAGCCTATGAAGTTTCTCGGCAAGACTTAGCAGCGGCATAGAGTATGTAGGAGGTGACATCAGGAGAGGAGGTCACGGGCTGAGCGCTGGTGTCTCTGGCTTTGCCATTAGCTCTGGGGCCAGGCTGTTGTGACCTCTCAGGGGCACGTACTGCCTCTTCTTCAAAAAGAAAGCTTGTGGAAGACCACCAAAGACCCTTTGTGTTCCAGGAAATGCCTCCCCAAACCATCATGGTGCTTGGCAGTTGACTCCCTCTGTGTCAAAAGCTGGTACGGGAGATAAGACAGAAGAATACTGATGGTTTTAGCGGACCACTCTGGAACAGTTATTCACTATCGGGACTGACTTTGACTCAGCAGCTTGACTTGCTACAGGGTTTCGGTGACCAGCTCCCACAGCCCCCCACCCCACCCAGATCCGAGCTGTATTTCCAAAGGAAAATGGAAAGTCTGGCCTGGAAACACACAACTCCCTAATGCTTTGAAATCAATGAAGGTTATTCTGTTCACATTCAAGATCATGAACCAGGCCCCCTATTTAAATCCTCCTGCTTCCTGGTGGCTCAGTGGTAAAGAATCCACTTGCCAATGCAAGAGAGACAGGATTGCTCCCTGGTCCGGGAAGATCCCTTAGAGAAGGAAATGGCAACCTTCTCCAGTGTTCTTGCCTGGGAAATCCTGTAGACAGGAACCTGGTGGGCTACAGTTCATGGGGTTGCCAAGAGTCACACATTACTGAGCGACTAAACAATCCCCAATTTCCATCATTACGACAAAAGGAATATACAAACTTGGGGTGGGACAGGGGTCTGTCATGGAAGGAGCTGTCTACATGCTGGAAGCATCAGGAAGATTCTAGAGATAATGGAGCAGGGGGCCCAGATTTTAAAATGCTGACCTACCTGGAAGTCACACCTGGGAAGGAGCTTCCCACCTGAAGAGGAACAGCCTCCCCTTCTCCGCCATCACTCCCCACCCCGCTTTCACCACTAGCTCCCAGACATACCCAGCCTCTTGTCAGAGGACTTAGAGGGAAAGAGGGCCATGGGGCTCATGGTTCACAACCTCTCTTGGAAATTGGAAACACCTGAGAAATTTTTAAAAATCCAGTGTCTGGGTCCCACTGCCAGAGCTTCTGATTTAATTGGTCTGGGGTCAGCTCAGGCAGGGGTGTTTACCATGCCTCCAGATTGAGAACCACTGCAGCAGGAAGGCAAGAGGGGACCGTCTCAGTCCAACTGGGGAACTTCATTGACAGACGCTCCCTAAGCGAGGTTCGGGGGTGGGGCTTGGCTCTCACTCCCACATGGGGTGGACAATGTGTGCAGGTTAGCAGTGGGGGTGGTACTGAGGGTGGACCGCCCCCAGAGAATAGGTGCTGCTCGCTGAATTTTCTGCCACTTCCTGGTCCCTCCCCTGGACAAAGCGGCTTCTCATTTGACCAGCCCCAAATTTATCTTCTCTCTTTACTTGGCTGGAAAAGACTTGTTGAGGAAGGAACACAGTCTCTAGCAGAACTTGTTTAAATTCTTACTTAAAGTCTGGATGGGGAGAGAAATAAGAATGTTTCATAATAATAGAAAGAGGAAATTGAAATGGAAAACACAGGATGGCAGAGGAACTCTTGTTTCAGAGCACAGACTCTAGAGCACAGGCTCACTGGCTGTGGGACACAGGCTTAGTTGCTCTGCCACGTGTGGGACCTTCTGGGACCAGGGAGTCAACCCATGTCCCCTGCATCGGCAGGTGGATTCTTAACCACTGCACGGTGAAGGAGCACGTGCTGATGTAGAAGCTGCAACAAGTTACCAGGAAGATCTAGCTAAGATAACTCATGAAGGTGGCTACTCTAAAGAAGAGATCTTCAGTGTAAATGAAACAGCTTTCTATTGGAAGAAGGTGCCATCTAGGACTTTGATAGCTAGAGAAGAAAAGTGAGTGCCTGGCTTCAAAGTTTTATAGGACAGGGTATCTCTCTTGTTAGGGGCTATTGCAGGAGTGACTTTAAGTAGAAGCCAATGCTTATGTACCATTCTGAAGATCTTAAGGCATTTAAGAATTATGCTAAATCTACTCTGCCTATGTGGGGCTTCCCTGGTGCCTCAGTGGTAAAGAATCTGCCTGCCAATGCAGGAGACACGGGTTTGATCCCTGGGTCGGGAAGATCCCCTGGAGAAGGAAATGGCGGCCCACTTAAGTATTCTTGCCTGGAGAATTCCATGAACAGAGGAGCCTGGCAGGCTGCAGTCCATGGAGTCACAAAGAGTCGGACATGACTGAGCAAATGAACAACATAGCTACCACATATAGTGATCCATCTAATGAATCTGGGCAAAGTAAATGGAAAACCTTCTGGAAGGGATTCTGCTTGCCATTAAGAATGTTTGTGATTCATGGGAAGAGGCCAAAATATCAACATTATCAGAAGTGGCTTTCATTCCCCACGGATGACTTTGTGGGGTTCAAGACTCCAGTGGAAGAAATAACTGCAGATGTAGTGGAAAGAGCAAGAGAATGAATAGAATTCAAAGTGGAGCCTGAAGATGTGACTGAACTGCTGCAACCTCATGATAAAACTTGAACAGATGAGTAGCTGCTTCTGATAAATGTGCAAAGAAAGAGGTTTCTTGAGATGGAATCTACTGATGATGCTGTGAAGACTGTTGAAATGACAACAAAGGATTTGCAGTATTACATAAACCTAGTTGATAAAGCAACAGCAGGGTTTGAGAGGACTGACTCTAATTTTGAAAAAAGTTCTACTGTGGGTAAAATGCTATCCAACAGCATCGCCTGCTACAGAGAAATCGTTTGTGAAAGGAAGAGTCAATCCATGAGGCAGATTTCACTCTTATTTTAAGAAGTTGCCACAGCCACCCAACCTTCAGCAAACACCACCCTCATAAGTCAGCAGCCATTAACAACAAGGCAAGACTCTCCACCAGCAGAAATGATGGACTTGTTGAAGGTTCAAATGATGGTTAGCATTTTTCAGCAATAAAGTATATTAAAATTAAGGTGTATACATTGTTTTTTTAGACACAATGCTATTTACAGGATGGTGTAAACAGCTTTTATATGCATTGGGAAACCAAAAAATGTGTGTGACTTGCTTTATTGTTTGCTTTATTGCAATGGTCTGAAACCAAACCTGCAATATCTCCAAGGGATGCCTGTAGAAGAATAATAGAGAAGAACTTATGTTACTAATTACTTTTACTTTTTGTTGTTGTTTAGTTGCTAAGTCATATCAGACTGTTTGTAATCCCACGGTCTGTAGCATGCCAGGCTCTGCTGTCCTCCATTGTCTCCTGGAGTTTGCTCAAATTTATGTCCAGTGAGTCAGTGATGCCATCTAACCATCTCATCTTCTGCCGCCCCTTCTCCTTTTGCCTTCAGTCCTTCCCAGCATCAGGGTCTTTTCCAATGAGTTGGATCTTCGTATCAGGTGGCCAAGTGTTGGAGATTCAGCTTTAGCATCAGTCCTTCCCATGAATATTCAGGGTTGATTTCCTTTAGGATTGACTGGTTTGATCTCATTGCAGTCCAAGGGACATTTACTTTAAAGCTACACTATTTAAAATGGTGTGGTACAGTTACTGAAATGCATCAGTGGGGGAAAGTAGAAAATGCTAAAATAGATCCAAGTGCATATGATAATTAAACATATGATAAAGACAAAAGTAGTATTGAAATCAGTGGAGAATTATGGATTATTACTATTTAATAAATTGTGTTCAGATAGCTGCTTAAACATTATTAAAAATAAATAATACCTTTACTTGCAAAAATGGATTGAAGGAAAACATCTTCACAATAAAAACTAATTTTAAAAAATTACTGGGATAAATTTAGTTGAATATTTATATATAACTGTGGAAGGGAAACCATGAATGAAAAGTTTCACCACTTTGACTGCTTATGTAGTTTAAAATTTCTGCATGGATGCCAAAATAAAACAGAAACCCCTATCCCTGCCCCACCCCCCGTACACACTCCAAAAACAAAATGAAAGGAAAAAATACATATAATAAGCTGGAAATAGTGTATATATCAAATATGACAGATACGAGGTTAATATTTATAGTATAAAAGTCTATAATATATTAGGAGCACCTAATACTTTTAAGACAAAGAAAATAGAAAAATATACTGGTAGTAAATTTTAAAAGTCTTGGAAAAATTTATGTCTATGAAGAGCAAATTTTCTCCTAGAAGTTTACCCTCAGGAATTAAATGTACATATTTGTAAATACACATATATTATGATATTTTTCAAAGAGTTATCAATGAATGCGAAGAGGAAACAAATAGGAAAATGAACAGGAAGGAATGTAGAAGGGAAGAGAGAGAGAAAGAGGAAGGAAGGAAGGAAAGGAAGACCTTTAAATATCCTATAATAGGATATCAGTTAAAGAAATTATGTTAGGGACTTCCATGTGGTCCAGTGGTTAAGACTATGAGCTCCCAATTCAGGGAGCAGTGGTTTGATCCTTGGTCAGGGAATTAATATCCCATGTGCCACACCACGCAGTCAAAACAAAACAACAATAAAGAAATTATGTTATCCTGATATAGTTGACAACTGTTCAGTAATTAAAAGTAATCTGTAAAATGTTCACAGTAATAAAATAGGAATATTCTTTCATTATTATGAAATTATATTATATGTTTATAATATATATTTAACATATATATTATATGTTAAATACATACACAAATATATTCATAAAGATTTCTGGAAGCTTCTATGCCATCATGTTAATTTAACACTGGTGACCTCTTCACTGGGGCTTCCCAGGGCACTAGTGGTAAAGAACCTGCCTGTCAATGCAGGAGTTGTAAGATATGTGGGTTCTATCCCTGGGTCCAGAAGATTCCCTGGAGGAGGGTGTGGCAGTCCACCCTAGTATTCTTGCCTGGAGAATCCCATGGACAGAGGAGCCTGAAGGGCTACAGTCCATGGGGTCACAAAGAGTCAGACAGGACTGAAATGACTTAGCAGACACACATGCACCTCTTCATTAGCAGTCAATTTTGCATATATTTACTCTTTTTGTCTTTATCTTTTTACCATGTTTAGTTTTGGTTTTGAAATGAAAAAATAATTACGTTAAAAATGTTGTCCTGAGAACTGCTGGCTTGGTACAACAATCCCAAGGCTGCAGGCTGGTCTGTAGAGATTCTGCTCTTGTCTCTCTAGTCTTACACCGCGCCATGTTCCACCCCCTGGTTCCCAGCTCTAGGAATATGGCCCTGACCATCCAGGCCTTTTCTGCTTCCTTCTTCTCTGAGTTATAGGTGATATACTACCTCGTCTTTGTTGTTGTTTTGGCCTTGGTTTCTTATCAATTTATTTTATTTTTTGGCCACACTGTGCCGCATGCGGGGATCTTAGTTCCCTGATGAGGGATTGAACCCGCGTCCCCTGCATTGGAAGCACAGTGTCTGAACCACTGGACCATCAGGGAAGTCCCTCATCTTTGTTCTTCAGATGTTTCTCATGTGTTGTCCACTCTCCAGAAAGAAACTATGAGCTCCCTGAGGGCAGGGGTTAGCCCTTGTAAAATTCTGCACCTTCCTTGGGCTGCGGGCAGAGCTGAACAGCTGCTTCAAGAACAGGGGTTGGGCCTGAATTTTCTGGCTAGGAGAACTGATGAGAAAAGCCATGGGCTCAGGAGGTCAGCTAGGGAAGGAGGGAGAGCTGAGGGGAGCAGAGGCCACAAGTACAGCGCCCACAATGGGGGTTAAGCCAGCCTTGTCCTGGCTCAACAGGAAGGCAGGCAGGGGCCTGCTGTTCCTGGTCTCTGCAACTCTCCACCTTTGCAACGCCCCACAGATGCCCTGTCATGTTAACCATGTGCTTTTTGTCTCCACATGATGCGGACAGGTTCTAACGTTCCCATGGACCAGCCCTGCTGTCGTGGTCTCTATGACTTTGAGCCTGAAAACCAAGGAGAACTAGGATTTAAAGAAGGGGACATCATTACATTAACCAATCAAATAGATGAAAACTGGTATGAAGGAATTCTGCATGGGGAATCTGGCTTCTTCCCCATTAACTATGTGGAAGTGATTGTGCCTTTACCTCAGTAAATGTGTTAACTCAGACTCTCTCGGACATAAGTTTCATAACCGAAGTGAATTCACACCAGTGTTCTCAGCGTGGTTGTTCTGTGGCATTCTTGCTCTTTGACCAACTTAATGACTTTTGTATGTGTGGTTCTCTTTATAATGTATTTTGTATCAGTTTAATTTGTATAAATGATTTTGTTGTCTTGGCTCCATGGAAATACAGTTTTCTTCTTTTGCTGATTGTCCTAAAAGTCACTGGTTAAATAAATGTATGTGCTTCTTGTTGCTAAAAATAAACAGCACCCATAAGCTCTGTCAGGGCCTGGCCCGTCTTCCTCAAGCTGTGATGGAAGACAACACTTGAAGCTAAGAACTGCTAAATATTTTGTTTCCTGACATGACTGATGGCCTCCGGTCTTTCCCCTTCGTGTGTTTTAGCTGACCTGTGAACCACCCAATAAACATGACACACTGTTGGCAAAAGGCCTCGGTCATTCTTAATGTTGAACTGATTCCGAAGTGCAGTCATGCAGCCGCAAGTTCCTCCTGTGACCACCCTGACCTGGGGTGCAGGCTGGTGAATTGTTTGGCCTGTGGGGTGGTAGCAGGTTGGATACCAGTGGAGACTTGAAAAATACTCAAGCCTTTCCACCTGTACTCTGCACCTGTGCATCTGCATCAGGAGAACATGCCCAAGCTAGCTGACTGCAGCAGAGAAGGCAATGGCACCCCACTCCAGTACTCTTGCCTGGAAAATCTCATGGACGGAGGAGCCTGGTAGGCTACAGTCCATAGGGTCGCAAAGAGTTGGACATGATTGAGCGACTTCACTTTCACTTTTCACTTTCATGCATTGGAGAAGGAAATGGCAACCCACTCCAGTGTTCTTGCCTGGAGAATCCCAGGGACGGGGGAGCCTGGTGGGCTGCCGTCTGTGGGGTTGCAGAGTCGGACACGACTGAAGCGACTTAGCAGCAGCAGCAGCTGACTGCAGGGAGATGCATGGGCCAGAACTGAGTGACTCTAGCCAACCTCCAGACTTGTGCACAAAGGTAAGGAAGCAGACACTAACCCACCACAACTCTAAACATAAATAGCTACTAGATAATCTTTTGTTGTTGTTTGCTTTCTTAATATTTTAAAAATCTGGACCATTTTTAAAGTTCTTATTGAATTTGTTACTATTGCTTCCGTTTTGATTCTTTGGCTACAAGGCATGTGGGTTGTAGCTCCCTGACCAGGAATTGAACCTGCACTCCCCTATACCGCGTAAAAGTGGTAGCTGGCCCTACTGTACTTTTCAAGGTACTGTACTGTGAGATTAAAAATGTTTATCTTTTGTGTTTGTTTTTTGTGTAATATTTGTGTGAAAAGTATTATAAACCTATGACACTGTAGTACTATATAGCCTATTGTGTTAGTTGGGTGCCTAGGCTAACTTTATTGGATTGATGAGCAAACTGGACTTACGCACGCAGTCTTGGAATGGAACTCATTCGTATGTAGGGGACTTAGTGTAGAAAGTCTCTTATTTAGTATACAGTACTGTAATTCTAAGCCCCTTTGTGCCTCCCATGGACCAGTCTCTGATGACGAGTGATGATGTGGAGCATCTTTTCATACGCTCATTGGGCATATGTGTAGCTTTTGCGAGTGCCTCTTCAAATCTTTTGACCATTTTCAGTCATTTATTATGGACCTGTGAGAATTCTTTCTACATTCTGTGTCTACATTTATATTAGTATGTTGTTATTAGACTACCTTATTGTCCTTTGGTCTCAGTCGTAGAACCTCGGATAAGCTATGTTGGATAACTTCGTTGGGCATCATTTCAGGTGGGACACAGAATGTAGAGTAAACTTTAGTATTGGTGGCTGGAGTGGGTTGATTAATGGCTTCCAAAAAGAAATGTCCGAGTCATCATCTCCAGTACCTGAAAATGTGTGTTTGGAAATAAGGTCTTTGCAGATGGAGTCAAGTTAAGGGTCTTAAGGTGAGATCATCCTGTATTTAGGATGGGCCCTGAATCCAATGGGGCTTCCCCAGTGACTCAGCGAGTAAAGAATCCACCTGCAATGCAGGAGACACAGGAGATACGGGCTCAATCCCTGGGTCAGGAAGATCTCCTGGAAGAGGAAATGGCAACCCATTCTAGTATTCTTGCCTAGAAAATCCCATGGACAGAGGAGCCTGGTGGGCTGCAGTCCTTGGGGTCGCAAGAGTCAGACATGGCTGAGTGACTAAGCCATGTGACTGGTATCTGAAGAGAAAGGAGAGGGGGATTTGTCACAGAACCAGACATAGGGGAGAAGGCCACAGGGAGAGCATGTGAAGACAGAGAAAGATTGGAGTGGTGCTCCCAGAAGCCAAGAAGAGGCGAGAAAGGATTCTCCTCAGAATCTTCAGGTGCTGCATGGACTTGCTGACACATTGACTTTGGACATCTGGCCTCCAGAAGTGAGATGATTAGTTTCTGTTGTTTTGAGTCACCTAGCCATAGTCATTTGTTAGGACAGCCCTAAGAAACTGATGCAGTATTGTGTCAGTCACTCTTTATGTCCAACTCTCTATGACCCCATGGACTATAGCCCGCCAGGCTCCTCTGTTCGTGGGATTCTCCAGGCAAGAATACTGGAGTGGGTTGCCATGCTCTCCTGCATTGGCAGGTGGGTTCTTTACCACTAGTGCCACCTGGGAAGCCTATTCAATCCTTATGTCCATATTAATAACTGTCCATGTGATGCCACAGGCATGGTAATAACTGAGCACCCATAACGGAAGGACATGAGGCTGTGTTAATCTCAGCTGTCACCGCCTCTGCCTCTTGACTCTCCCAGTGCATCTAGATGCAACTCAGAAGATGATCGCTCTTCAAAGGCTCCTGTGACTCTTGAGATTCCACTGCTCCTCAGAACCTTCACCAGAAGGGTGACACACTTTGGTCACCTTAAACTGATCATTGTGAAAACCATGGTCTGTGGTTTGCATACACTCCAGGAGGCAGCCCAGGGGCATACCACACAGGTAGATGCCCCTCGAGGGGGACCATCCCTGAGAGGTCGCAGGCCAGATGTAGTAAAAGAATCAGGTGATGTTGGGACAAACCCTGGCAGTCCTGTGGTTTTGAATCCATGCTTCCATCGTAGGGGGCATGGGTTTGATCCCTGGTCAGGGAACTAAGATCCTGCATGCTGTGCGCACAGTCAAAAATAAATAAATAAATAAAAATAAATTAGAAAAGAACAGGTGACGTTGACTCTCCCACAAGGTAACCATAGTTGCCTTAGCTTCCTGGCAGTGTCATCAGATGACATTCACAGCACACAGCTCTCTTCCTCTGTCACAGAGCCACTGTCACCAGAGCAATGGCTCCTGGTGTATCGCATCAACCCTGTGAGTCGCAGTTATGGGGGCAATTCCCTTCCTCAGCTTCCAGCATTCATAAAGAATTTGATATAGTATCCATTTAGTGGTTTCAGTGGGGAATGGGTAGTTTGAATACAACATATGAGTTCAAATCATCTTTGATATGAAGTCTCTACCTGATCTGACAGTTCATGTCAATATCAGGGTTTTTTAAAAAATTTTTTATTTTTAATTGAAGGATAATTGCTTTACAATATGACTTTGTTTTCTGCTGTACATCAACATGAATTAACCATAGGTATACCTAGGGACTTCCTTTTTTTGGGGGGGGGGACTTCCTTTTTTAAAGAAAAAATTCTTTTCCATTTTTCTTATTTATGCTTTGTAGAACACTAGTCATTTTGTTCTCAATCTTCCTGACACCATACATAAATTTGGGAATACTTGTTTCACAGAATTTTTTCGTTTCTTTCTTGGTTTTTAAAAAACAACAATAAAAATACACTTCTTTGGCACACCACGTTTAATGAAACAGCATTTAGCAATTTCATGGGAAAGGCCAAATAAGACCCACTCATGCTTTGATGGTAAACCAGAGCCCCAGGCTAGGATTGAATGTCAAACTTTGCCTTGGAGGATTCAGGGGTGGGTGTGTCTTTCAGATTGAAGTTCACAATGAAAGAGCAAAAGAACAGAGCTGAGGAAACATCCTTGTGGCCAGAGCCACTCAACCCTATGAGCAACTGGTGAAGACAGACAGAAATCAAAAGTGCCTCACAATGATGGTCGGTTTTTTTTTTTTTTTTTGAGAAAAAGAAACGTGTGATATTTTCACTGTTTAGGAGAAATTATACATATAGGGACTTCCCTGGTGGCTCAGACAGTAAAGTGTCTGCCTACAATGTGGGAGACCTGGGTTCGATCCCTGGGTCAGGAAGATCTTCTGGAGAAGGAAATGGCAACCTACTCCAGTACTCGTGCCTGGAAAATCCCTTGGACAGAGGAGCCTGGTAGTCTACAATCCAGGGGGTTGCAAAGAGTTGGACACGACTGAGCGACTAAACTTTCAAACTTTCATACATATACTGCATGCACACTGGAGGACATACAGAAATTCCTTTTCTGATGAATGGATGTATGGATAGATGGTGGATGAGCTGGCTGTTTTCATCCACACTATCAACTTCCACGGCTTCAAGTATCAACCATATGCTGATGAGTCATGAAGCTAAATCTCCAGCCCAAGTTGTCATCCTGATTCTAGACCCAGAGGGATTTCCAGCTCAGAATGTTCCAAGTTAAGTCATCATCTCTCGCTCTTTCTCTTTCCACCCAACACACTCCTCTTCCTCTTACACTCCCAATCTCCACAAATGACACTGCCATCACCCATGGCCCATGGCAGGAATCAGGGTATCAACCTTGACTGTCTCTCCTCTCTACTCTTTTAAGTAATTCACCAAGTCTTAAAAATTCTTTAACAACTGTCTCAAATCCTTCTATTTTCACTACCACTTGTACCAGCTTAGGCCATCATAAGTTCTTGCTTGGACTGTTAAAACTACTGCCAGACAAAACATTCTTTGACATAAATCATACCAATATCAGTCTCCCAAGGCAACAGAAATAAAAACAAAAGTAAACAAATGGGACCTAATCAAACTTACAAGCTTTTGCACAGCAAAGAAAACCATAAACAAAAAGAAAAGACAATATACAGACTAGGAGAAAACATTTACAAATGATGGGACCAACAAGGACTTAATTTCCAAAATATACAAACAGCTCACACAATTCAACAACAACAACAACAAAAACCAATCTGATGGAAAAATGGGCAGAAGATCTAAACAGACATTTCTCTACAGTAGACACAGATAGCCAACAGGCACATGAAAAGATACTCAACATTGCTAATTATCAGAGAAATGCAAACCAAAACTACAATGAGGTAACCACCTCACACCAGGCAGAATGAAAGCTTGAAAGTGTTAGTTGCTCAGTTGTGTCCGACTCTTTGAGATCCCATGGACTGTAGCCCACCAGGCTCCTCTGTCCATGGGATTTCCCAGGCAGGAATACTGGAGTGGATAGCCATTTCCTTCTTCAGGGGATCTTCCTGATCCAGGGATCAAACCCTGTTCTCCTGCATTGTAGGCAGATTCTTTTCCATCTGAGCCACCTCTACAAATAACAAATGCTGGACAGGCTGTGAGGAAAAAAAGAAACCCTTCTACATTGTTGGTGGGAATGTAAGCTGGTGCAACCACTATAGAAAACAGTATGGAGATTCCTCAAAAAAAAAAAAAAAATAGAAAGTTTAATTCATAGCTGAAATATCACTTCTCCTAAGACATCTTTAAAAGCCCCATGACTGAATCAGTTGCCATCCTATGCAAAAGTTTTCTAGCTCCTTGTGCTTATATCTCTGAAATAATTTATCACACTGTATCTCATTTGCTCCTTCAGGCAGGGCTGTATCTTTCCATGCCACTGTATTCCCAGGACCTAGACATACCTGGCAAAAATTTAATATATATTGCAAAAAATATAAATATTGCATTTTGCTGTATTGAACTGAATTGTTCTTTAAGCCTAAAACTGACCAGATATGAATGGTGGCATCTGAGGGAATTTAGTTCTTCATACTCGTCCATAGAAAATTTTTGCCCAAGTCTTGGTAAAGAAAGGATAAAAATGCTTAATTGGCTATCTAAACTCTCCTGAAGTTAAGTGTGTTTTGCAAAATGTAACACACAGAAATGCTTTTATTGAACTTATATTTGAAAAGACTTTTCAAGTATTTCTTTGTGGTGTTTCCAACCCAAATATTGCCAAGCGGACAGAATGCGGAACACGTAAGGAAGCAGAGTAAACAAGCGGGTCTCATTCTGCAGTGCGGGGTGAGTGGCCTGCAGTGCAGCGCGGGAGAAGATGCTTTGGGGCACAACTCTTCTTGACAACTTGTAAGAAAACTGGTATCACATTTTTAAACAGTGAAGTGTACAGAGTATGTTGCACTCTGTTCTTTTTGCTCAAATGGATCAATTCTGGAATAAAGGCTTGGTCTCCTGGAATTGTCAGAGATGATGTGCTAGGTGTGAACTTTTTTATTGAAGGATAATTGCTTTACAGTGTTGTCACGGTCTCTGCCATACATCAATGTGAATCAGTTATATATATATATATATATATATATATATATATATATATATATATACACACACATACCTTGCCTGGAAAACCTCCTAGAGGAGCCTGGTGGGCTGCAGTCCATGGGGTCGCAAAGAGTCAGGCATGACTGAGCGACTAACACTTTCTTACTTACATATATATGTATATGTGTGTGTGTGTGTGTGTGTGTGTGTGTATAAATATATGCATGCTAAGTTGCTTCAGTCGTGGAGTCGAGGAGATATATACATATCTCCTCCCTCTTGAGCCTACCACTGTCTAAGGTGGAGCGTTACAGAGCACCAGGCTGGGCTCCCTGTGCTATACAGCAGCTTCCCGCTGCCCCACCCACTAGCTATCTATTTTACATGTTATATAAATCTGTACAGCCACTATGTAGTACAGTTCGAAGATTCCTTAACAAACTAGGAATAAAAGTACCATCAGTTCAGTTCAGTTGCTCAGTCGTGTCTGACTCTTTGCGACCCCATGAACTGCAGCACGCCAGGCTTCTCTGTCCATCACCAACTCCCAGAGTCCGCCCAAACCCATGTCCATTGAGTCGATGATGCCATCCAACCATCTCATCCTCTGTCGTCCCCTTCTCCTCCTGCCCTCAATCTTTCCCAGCATGAGGGTCATTTCAAATGAGTCGGCTCTTGGCATCTGGTGGCCAAAGTATTGGAGTTTCAGCTTCAGCATCAGTCCTTCCAATGAATATTCAGGACTGATTTCCTTTAGGATGGACTGATTGGATCTCCAAGGGACTCTCAAGAGTCTTCTCCAACACCACAGTTCAAAAGCATCAATTCTTTGGTGCTCAGCTTTCTTTATAGTCCAACTCTCACATCCATACATGACTACTGGAAAAACCATAGCCTTGACTAGATGAACCTTTGTTATAATCCCACTACTGGACATATACCCTGAGAGAACCATAATCGAAAAAGATGCATTTACCCCAATGTTCACTGCAGGACTGTTCACGACAGGTGTGAACTTTTCAGGAAGCTAAAGGTGACTTGTTAAAGGAATAGATGGTGCCTGCCTTTGTTTTCTTTTTCTTACAATTTAGCCCTTTGATGAGTGATTATTTTTCTGAAATGTAGCCTGTACTTCCATACATCCATAAACTTAATGTGATGAACAAGTGCATTTGTAGATAACCTGGGTTCACGAGCATGAACAAAGCCCTTGCAGTGACCCTGTGATCCTCTCAGGCCCTACCAGTGTGAACAAAACTGTACCAGACTTATGGTGTCTTTTACTTCTTTTGTGCCTTTTACAGTTTTTCTGTAGCACCTTTAGGCTGCCAGTATCCCTTTTCTGAGTAGAGATTCTGTCCTTTTCTAACTCAGAGCCTCTGATTTACTCTTGAAAATTAGATGAACAAACCTGTTAGAATTATGTGCAAAGAAAGAAGCCATAGTCTTGAATGAGGCCTAAGGATTTGCTTGTATATGGGCTTTCCCCTGGCTCAGTGGTAAAGAATCCACCTGCAAGGCAGGAGAGGCGAGTTCGATCCCTGAGTCAGGAAGATCCCCTGGTTAAGGAAACAGCAACCCAGCCCAGTATTCCTGCCTGGGAAACCCCATTGACAGAGGAGCCTGGTGGGTTGTAGTCCATGGGGTCGCGAAGATGTGGACATGCCTGAGCACAAGACACACACATACATGTACAAGCAGAGTATGAGACGCACGTAAAATGGTCAGGTCAGCCCCTTCCCAGCCCCAGAGGCCACATGAAGTTAGCCTTGGGTCTGGGGCCTGGAGACTTTGCTGGCCCTGAGAAGGGTCACCGAAATCCAACTCCATTCCTTTGCAACACTTTAGGGGACTAAAGCTCTCCCCTGCCCAACCCCAAAGGTTTGGCGCTTTCTAGAAAGTCTGTCCAACACTACCTCACTCTCCTGACAGAGATTCTGACTGGCTCAGACTTCCAGTACTATAGCAGTATGAATGCCCAAGACTCCTGCCTTGACATGATGGATCTCATACCTCTAAGAAGTCCTGAAATCATGGATTCGGCTCCCCAAGGGGCTCCCTGGGGATCTAGGTGCAGGACAAGAGCAGAAACCAAGAATGAGGGTGTGCCAAAGTGCACAGAGCCCCTTGCCAAGTAGAACCTTCACTCTTGTCACACCTCTTCCCAAGGGCCTTTTTTTTTTTGCTTATGAGGCAGGAGACTTGAACACTTTTTATGAAGCAAATTTCTGTACCAAAGACGGGCTCTGGACAGAGAGAAAACTACCACCTCTAGCTGAGCTTGTTTTCCATGTGGGGCGGGGAACACCTGAGAAGCCAGGTGTGCTAGATGCTGTTGGGGCAGATGCTCTGTCCAAACCCTCGTCATGGCAACATACACCCACCTCCCATTTATGTGAGTGCGGCAGCCAGGGGCTTAAAGCCGTGACCTTCTCTGAAGCATCCTCTTTGGCTTATAAGAGTGAGGCAGGAGAGACATTGGCCTCAGGCTGAGCTGCTGGAGTTCCTCCCCAGTGGACAGATGTCCCAAAATAGCCAGAGCGAGAGAGGAGCTTGAGTCCTGCCTAGATAAGCGATAAAAGACCATGTATTCCTCATTCCCAAGCTCTAGGAGATCTTCCCGACTACACATGCGCAGAAAGTGAAAAGGTGAAAAAGGAAGGGGGTACCACCCCACAGTAGGTGATGTCAACCCACCCATAGGCCTTTTCACTAGAATCCATCTTGGCTAAGAGAGTGGGTCAACCTGGGAGGATCCTGAGATGTACCATATATGGACTCAGAACCAGGCAAAGCAAGATGACAGGCCAAAGGAAACCCAGAAGAACTGCTCCATAAAAGTGACTCGAACTACCATGAGGGGGCATGACTCTCAGTTTCTGAGCCTGTCTGTGTGTGTGTCCACACGTACTCGTGTGCACAGGCTGTCTCTGCTCTCTACCCATCCCTATTTGTGTCCCTTGCTCCCTTCCAGGTCTTTCCTGTAAAAGCACTCCCCAGGCAATCTCACATCAGGAAGACACCACGCTCACCCAATGTTTCCCCAGCGGCTCCTCTGTGCCTTCTGCAGTCAGCTCTAACTTCTCTAGGATTTGTCTCCAAGGGCTCCTGTTTGCCAGCCTCCAACACAGCCTTGAGCGTGCTTCCCAAGCCCATCTACAAGACCTGCAACCAGAAAGAGTAATTCCGTATCAGGAACAAATTCAGGTCAAAGCCCTGACATGACCTCACTTCTCAGGGTGAAATCCACACAGACCCCAAGAGCAGCATCACTGGTAGGAACTTCCTGGTCCTCTCTGTATGTTGTTGTTATTTAGCCACTAAACCGTGACTGACTCTTTGTGACCCCATGGACCGTAGCCCACCAGGCTCCTCTGTCGGTGGGATTTCCCAGACAGGAATACAGGAGTGGGGTTCCATTTCTTTCTCTACCTCTCTATATATCTCTGATACAAATGTTGCATTGTTGTGTTTGTCTGGTTTTGGTCAGTAGGCTATGCTGGGAGCATGGTTAGGAAATGGATAAGGGAGACTGGAAATGCAAGAGGATCGATTTTAGGGAGGAAATGGAACTTGATTTCTTAGACCTCTCCAAATTGAAAGGCACTGCCTTTGTCCCCAGGTCGTGGGGGTTCTCATAGGGGGAGAGTCCAGGAGCTAGGCAGTGAGGGGTCTGAATCCTGCCCACCCCCACTCCCTCCCCCACCCACCAGAGAGATTGGTTCTGCAGTCCCACCCCGTGGCCTGATCAGACAGATACAGCTTTTAGGGAGTTCATTCCCTTCTGTTCTTACCAGTCCCCAATCTTCCCCACCTCAGTGTCTTTGGCAATGTCTTGTTTAAACATTGTGGCAGGTTTCAGGGGAGAGGGGAGTGGGTGGCAGGGTGGAGTAGGTACAGGCACTGAAGCAGGCTCTGCATTTACACTTGGGTAGAGTGATGAAGGAGAGCTCTCTGGGGGTGATTAGACGGTGAATCTGGGGACAGGACCTGTGAGGTTCAGCCCACCCTCCCAGACTTGGGCAGTTCGCTGTCCTGATGTAACAGGAGAGCACACCTGACTCCACGTTGGATCTGTTTCTTTTAAGCTTTGCTTCCTGTTGCTTTTGGTACTCTCATCACTAAAAGGATGCTGTCTGTGGCTGTAAGCACACATAATGGCCTGCCTCAGGGAACCCTGCCCCTCTGCCTGACATTAAACTAAAGTACCTTTGTTCAGCTCCCAGGGAGACAACCTGACCCCTGAAGAAATTAATACATCCTCTCCTAGCTCCCCAGTGCTGGCCAAGCCAGGAGATATTCTGCAAGACCTATGTCCTTTTTACTTTACTTCCTCACCTCTTCCCTCTCTGTGTTCTATAAAAGAAACTGGGGTCCAGACCCCATAAGATGGTACTCTAGATTAGTCCTCCATCTTCTCGGATGCCCAGCTTTCTGAATAAAGTCACTATTCTTTGCCTCGACACCTGGTCTCCTGGTTACTGGCCTGCTGTGCGGCGAGCAGACAGAGCTTGGATGGGTAACACGAACTCACAGCGCCTTAAGGGCACTCACAGGACTGACTACTCAGCCCGCTAGGGTGAGCAGGAAGGGGAACGTCCATCAGGGAACTGCTGAAGCTTCACCTGCTTTTCACCAGTTCCCTGATGTTCTCCCAACTGTTCCTTAAAGGGGCTGGCCTGATGTTCCCCGGCACCTGTGGGAGAGAAAGGTTCATCCCTGGCGTCCTACTTGGTGTGAGCAGTCCCTGGAGGCTGACTTCAGAGTCAAGAGTGCGCCAAGGAACATGAGACAGGAAGTCCCCGCTGAGCCATTAATACCTGAGAGCCCAGCAGCTCAAATGCTTCCAACAACCCCACTCTCCTCCACTGCAGGAGACTTCTCGGTGCCTTCCCGAGTCAGAGGGAGTGCCCGACTGCCACTGCACAGCATAATCACTCTTTGAATTCTCCATTTCATTTTGAATATTCATGTGATTTTTGCAATAGGCTCTATTTTGGAATGTGAATGATGCGAGATGCAGTATAGTCTAGTTGCTAAGAACATGTGGTGTCTAAACCTTTCTCATCAGTCTCCTAGTTTGTGAAGTGGAATAAACATGATACTTACCCCACAGGCTGGTGTGAAAGTGAAAGTCGCTCAGTCTTTCACTCAGTCTTTGTGACCCCGTGGACTATACAGTCCATGGAATTCTCTAGGCCAGAATACTGGAGTGGGTAGCCATTCCCTTCTCCAGGGGATCTTCCCAACCCAGGGATCAAACCCAGGTCTCCCACATTGCAGGCAGATTCTCTACCAGCTGAGCTACCAGGGAAGTCCAAGAATACCGTAGTGGGTAGCCTATCCCTTCTCCAGCAGATCTTCCTGGCCCAGGTATTGAACCGGGAGTTCCTGCATTGCAGGCGGATTCTTAACCAGTTGAGCTACCAGGGGCTGGTGTAAGGACAGAGTTAATACCAGCGAAGTACCTGGAACAGAGTCTGGTATATTGTGTTTGGAATCATTATTCCTCGACCATACCTTGACAGGGGCATCTCAGGTGGCTCAGTGGTAAAGAATCTGCCTACCGTGCAGGAGACATGGGTTTGATCCTTGGTTCTGGAAGATTCCTTGGAGAAGAAAATGGCAAACCACTCCAGTATTCTTGCCTGGAGAATTCCCATGGACAGAGGAGCCTGTCAGGCTACAGTCCATAGGGTCGCAAAGAGTTGAACACGACTGAGCAATTGATCATGCAGGTATGTTATGCTCAGACTTTGAGTTTACACCTTGACAGGAGAAGCACACACAGTCAATCCTCATCATTTGCAGATTCCGTATCTGCGAACTTGCCTACTTGCTAAAATTTATTTGCAGTCCCCCAAATCAAGATTTGCAGCACATTCATGGTTCTCTGATGAGGGGTGAAATTTTGAGTTGCCTGATATACATGTTCCTAGCTCAGGTTCATCCAGGCCCCATGTTCCACCTTGTTTCAGTTCTCATACTGTAAACAAGCATTCTCTGATGGCCTATTCAGTGCCACTTTTCACGTTTTATTCTTTTTTTTCCTTGGTGAGTCTGTTGTTTAAAATGGCCCTCAAGAGCAGTGCTGATTTGCTGTCTCATGCTCCTAAGCAGAGGAACCCTGTGATGTGCCCTGTGGACAAAACCCTTGTGTTAGATGAGATAACTGTGAGATAAACTTATTTGGGCACAAGTTGTGGGTTCAGCGTTAATGAATCAATAACATATGTTAAGTAAGATGTCTTTAGAGCTTCCCTGGTGGTTCCAGTGGTAAAGAATCCGCCCGTGATCCAGGAGACGTGGGTTTCATCCCTGGGTGAGGAAGATCCCCTGGAGAAGGGAATGGCTACCCACTCCAGTATTCTTGCCTGGAGAATCCCACGGACAGAGGAGCCTGGCGGGCTACAGTCTGTGGGGACACAGAAGAGTTGGACATGACCTAGGGATTAAACAACAATAACAACAAAGATGTCTTTAAGGAGAAACACACATAAATTAATGTTATGTATTGATCAGTTGACAAGAACGTAGCATAGAGGCTCAGTCATGTCTGACTCTTGGTAGCGCCATGGACTTTAGCCCACCAGGCTCCTCCATCCATGGAATTTTCCAGGCAAGAATACTGGAGTGGGTTGCCATTTCCTTCTCCAGGGGATCTTCCTGACCCAGGGATTGAACTTGGGTCTTCCACATTGCAAGCAGATGCTTTATCATCTAAGCCACCAGGTAGTTTTTTAGCTCAGAGGCTGGCAGGAGTCTAATTCTGTGCTTTCCCCAGGAGCAATGGTTTGGTATTCCCAAATTCATTTTAAAGTTCCCTTAACTTTATAAGAACAAAACTTACATGGCAAATAAGGAGAATCCACTGTACATGGCTGCATTCTTTCTGGTTTAGCCCAGCCTCCGCTGCTCTTAGTGACCAGTCTCTCCTCTGCCCCCTTCACACTGAATGTCCTCTTCTCACTTCCCAAAAGATTCTGGCCATTTTACCTGGAGTGGAGAGACACAGACAGTTTTGGAGGTCCTCCTCTGGGCCAGAGGAAGTCCCACAGTAAGGAAGGGAAGATGAGGGAGGTAGACAGGCAGCACCAGCTCCTCTGGGTAAAGCTCTACCACCACCTGTAAGGTACCAACCACAGAACAGGCAGGAGACAACCTGCAGGGCTGAACAGTGGAGCCTTTAAAGAGAGGAGATGCAGGCTCCAGCGCTGACTTGGCAACTTACTGCCTACAAGTTATGTGTCCCTTGGGTCTCAGCTTTCCCATCCATGAAATGGGAAGAATGCTACTAACACCATGGAGCCCTTGTGAAGATGAGCTGCACATGAAGAGCTTGGCAGGTGGCTGGCACACACTAGGCACCCAAAGAAATGGGGACTGTGAAGACTTAGCCCCAGGCATAATGAGACTTTTCAAACCATCCCAAGGCCCTTGGATTCATACCTCTGAAATTAGATCAAGGCTAGGGACAAGCAGTCTACCTACTTCTCACCACCTCCACGAGGAAATTCACCCCACTCCGGGTCCCTGACACCGCTACCCCAAATCTCAGGCCTGGGTACCCCGGGGTTTGGGCAGCTGCGCAGCTCTGTTACCCAAGCTCGGCTCATAGCAAGAGGCACCAGGTCGCTGGTGGTCCCTGGTGGCCAAGGGTCCGAGTGGGGAGCGAGCTCACCGGAGTCCACCGGCCCAGGCCCGGCGTGTGCTCTGGGCGCCGCTGGAGGCGAAGGCGGGCAGGCCGGGAGGGGCCACTGGTCTCCGACTTTGGTCATGCCTGGCCGGGAGCGCCGGAGGCTCGCAGGCACGAGCCAGCGGTTCCGGGCAAACCTCCGTGTGGCCGCTGGGCCTGACTTAGCAGAGTCGGCGCCCGGGCCCGGGCGGGGCGGGCGGAAGCTCGCGGAGGTTGGGGCAGGGTGGGGGGTGGCGATGGCATCCCCGCTCCCGGCTCCGGCTGAGGCGGGGCGTCCCGGCTGGCTCGCGGCCGCCTTTCCCCGCGCGCCCGCCGGCGGCGGCGGTGGCGGCGTCGGCAGTCCCGGCTCTTGGCACCGCGCCTGGCGGCCGGCCCAGGGCGAGGAGTGGCTTCCAGGAAGCGGGCGGAGGAGCGTTCCAGCCGAGTCTCGCCGTCGCCGCAGCCCCGCGCGCTCCGAGCCGCCCGGCTCCCGCCCCTCACGCGCTCCCCTCGAGCCCGCGGCGTCCCCGGCACTGGCGGAGGGCGCGGGGTCGACGCGAGGGCGGGCGGGCGCCCGGGCGCGCCGTGCACTTGCCGGGCGGTGCAGGTGGCGGCGCGCGCCCTCCGCTTCTGGGCCGGGGCCAGCGCCGCGCTCCGCACGCCCGGAGGGGGCGGGAGAGGCGGGGCGGCCCCCGTCCCAGCCCCATTTAACTTCTCGGCGGCGGCGGCGACTGCGGCGCCGCGGGCTGGAGGCCGGCGTCGGGGAAGGTCCGGGTCCCGGATCCCGCACGAGGTGTGGACCGGGCCACTCCTATCCGCCTTTCCCCAGCGCGCGCCGAGCCCGCGTCGCCCGGCTGCACGTCCCGGACGCTTCTGCGGCGCCAGGTGAGTGCTCGGAGCTTGGCGCCCGGGGGCGGGAAGGCTCTTCCATCGCGGGTGTGGGGGGGAGCAAGACAGCGCAGTGGGGTTGAGGGGCTCCGAGCGGCAGGGCACGACTCGGTTCCCGGGAACTTCAGGACCCGGGCGCTCGGCGAGGCTCGGAGACCTCTGGCCGGGCAGGCTCCGTGGGTCCCAGTGGTTTGGGGAGAGACATTCGGGGACGCTTAAGCGTGAGGGAACTCCACCGACTTGGGGAATCTTCGAGTTGGGGGCTTTCTAGGTAGAAATCGGGCTGACAGCAGCTAGTGGGCTTGGGCGTCGGAAGGTCCGGCCGCTTGGCAAGCGGGTTTCGAGCACCTGGAGCGCCAAGGGCTGCGCGACGCGCCCGCCGCGGCCAGCGGGCGTGCGGGACCGGGGCGCAGCGGGGGCGCGGGGACCGCCAGGAGTGCGCGCTGGGGACTGCTGGTGCGAGCGAGCGAGGGGGGCGCACCGTCCCAGGGCCCCGCACTGGCCGCCTCCCTTCGGCCCAGAGTCGCCGCCTCAGGTCGGAAACAGCAGCACATTTGCGGATCGCATTAGGCCAGGCCCTTAATGCTTTCTCCAGATGGAGAGAAGCCACCGACCCGCCCCCGGACACCAGCTCGCCAAGGCGCCCGCGAGGCGAAGCGAGAGGCGAGGGTGACCTCGGCTTTTCCAGGCTCGACCCATCCTGATTTCCCTGCAAGCCGTCAGGAGGACGCCGAGGAAAGCCCCCGCTGCCCCCCAGCCTCCCGCTCGTTTGCCCTCAACTACTTTTAGGAGATTGTGCTCGTTGGCTTCTCCAAGGCTGTACCCTCTGAACCCCTCCTCACTCAGCTCTCTGGCTGCAGGGCGGGTGCTCCGAGGAGGACGAACGGTGTCTTCTGGTGGGGAAAGCCTCGAACTAACCGAAGACCTGCATTCCAGTCCTAGAATGGTCACTGTCTTGCGGTGTGATCTTAGGCAGGTTCCTTCCCCTCTCTGGGTTGGCTTAGTAGGGCTTAGACTCATTTGTGCCTGAAGTAGCAGAAGCTGGCAGGTGCCCTAACCCTTGGCTCCACGCTGGCTTCCCTGAGTCGGATGCCAACAGCCACACCCTACTGCTGACAAATGGGCTGGGAAGTGGTTGGTGCAGAGATGGCTTGGCTTTTGGAGGGCTGGAGGTATGGGCTGCACCGTGCAGGCGGGTCTAGCTGCGCTCCTGACTTTGACATGGACTCCTCCTAAAGAGAGCCCCAGACAGCCTGTACTCTATAGTAGGTAGCTCCATCCAGGGCCAACACAAAGCTTTCCAAGACAGTATGTGGGTCTCAGGGTTCCTCCCTCTGTTGATCTGGTAAGTCATGAGTGTTGCCACTGCTGGGTCTGGAGCTGAATGGAAACCAAATCTTTCCTTCTCCTTAGGCTACGAGTGAGACGCCCCCAGGAGACCCGACCCCATGGCCTCCCAGAAGAGCCCCTGCTGGCTGCTGATGTGGCTGATCTTCATGCACTCTGCCCTCCTGCAGGTAATAAGATGGGGAAGAGGAATGGTAGGCATCCCTCAGTTTACTTAGGAGTATTATTCTAAATCACCTAAGATGTGGTATGACTGATGTTAATCGCATACCAAAGAGAATCTAATTTTGTTTCTTACCTTCAGGAAATGGTATTTCTCATTGCCTTAGCTATAAGAATAATCCAATCCCTTGGGTCCTCTCTGAGTCCTAATATCACAGTGGATACTATATACAAGGGGTGACTTCGGACTGCGATGGATCCTGTCTGTTTCAGTCTGGAATGGCTGTCTGCACGTGCCCTGGAGAGGCACATGGCTGATGGAGGCCAGGGCATGATGAATGGGCAGAGGCCAGGGCATGATGAATGGGCAGAGCCCAGGTTCTGGTCTTAGCTCAGCCACTAAATAAGTATTCTGTGTGTATGTCCATCAACACATATTATACTGTTTTGTAGTTCTTTTTGCTCTTTCTTTCTCCCTGTCTTCCCTTTTTCCTCTTTCCCTCCCTCTTTCTTTCTTTATACACACAAATACTCTTTCTAATAACTGAGTCACCTAGAGTCACGGCACATAGCCTGAGCCCCCTGGCAGCACTGGTGGCCACACCCTTTCAGCTTCCACTGGCACAACACTGCTTTTCTAAAATAAAAGTCTGTAGTGGGCTGGCAGCGGGTTCCAGCCCAGC
Source organism: Muntiacus reevesi (assembly GCF_963930625.1). Lineage (NCBI taxonomy): Eukaryota > Metazoa > Chordata > Mammalia > Artiodactyla > Cervidae > Muntiacus > Muntiacus reevesi. The sequence goes on along the minus strand of NC_089263.1, from coordinate 22,828,600 downwards.
TACTTGGGCTGTAGCCTCTCTTGGTGCTGGTTACAAAGTGGAATACTTCTTGAGAGGCAAGGTCAGGAGTTGGGATGCTCCCTCTTCCAGAAATCAGCAAAGTCTCCCCGTGCAAAGCTGGACCAGGGTGGTGGAGACCGGTTTTCCTCCTCATCCTCCCAAATGCACTTTAGAATGGCTGCCTTGCCCGCTCCACTGGTCACAAAGATGACAGTTCTAGCTGTGTTCAGCAGGGAAGTGTGAGGGTCCTGCGCTGCCGAGGTGGCTGGGGGAATTGCCGATGGGGGTGACTCCTGATCATGCAGGAGATTGGGGTCTGGGGAGGGTGAGCAGGGGGCTGCTGTTGGGATCTACACCCAGAATCAACAGATTGAAAACCGGAATGGAATCCCTTAGGAAGGGCAGTCTCAGCTTCTTGGAGCAGTTCTCTGCTGCCACCTCCTCAAGCAACTTGGGGCCAGTGGTGACCACTTGGCTGGTGGGGCTGGGCTGCATGGCGAGCAGGTGGGTCCTGTAGAGGCTGTCTGGGCTTTCAGATTGCTGGAGGGGAAGGGCACGAGGTGCTTGTTGGAGAAGCCCAACGTCCAGTGAGGAGGCTGGCGGACCTGGTGGACGGGGCAGCAGTGGCCCATGGCTCAGAGACCCCGCATCCAGTTGAGGATGCCAGCAACAGGCCAAGTGCAAAGCCGCCCACTGTACTACTGGTTGTGCCAGCAACCAGCCCAGCTCCTGCGGGCTCTGGAAGGTGGAGTGGAGGCCACCAATATGCCTGTCCTATGCAGCCTTTCTTTAGTCTCTTGTCTTTCCCACCAGTCTAGCGGGGACAGCTCTAGCTCTGTATCATCATGTAGTTCCTGGGCAGATGCCAACAAAGGAAGAAAGTTTGCCTTGCCTGAGTGGCAATTGGGAATAGCTGAGACTGTGGCAAAGTTGATGGTACCTTCTCCATCTCTTAAGGGCAGCCTCTACTCAATTCCAGTCATCATTGCCAAATGAGAGTGCAAACTCAGAATTGCTGGATCATATTGTTGCTCAAGATAGCTAGTTATCCAGACCTCCTATGTGATCTCCCAGTTTTTAAAGGGTTGAAAGCCAGACAAATATATTTGTAGACTGGATTCAGCCAAGCAGTTTGTTGATGATTTAGGCACTAACTCGTGTCCGACTCTTTGCACCTCATGGACTGTAGCCTGTCAGGCTCCTCTGTTCATGGGATTTCTCAGGCAAGAATACTGGAGTGGGTTGTCATTCCTTTCTCCAGGGGATCGTCCAGCCCAGGCATCGAACCTGGGTCTCCTGCGTTGCAGGCAGTCTGCTGCAATTGTATGTGGATTGCATGTGGATTCTTTACTGACTGAGCCACCAGATAAGATGCAGAGCAAGATTTCCTGGCTGTCCAGTGGTTAGGACTTCGCCTTCCAGTGCAGGGGGTGTGGGTCTGATCTCTGATAGGGGAGCTAGGATCCCACATGCCCTGTGAGACTGAAAGACCAAAATATAAAACAGAAGCAGTTTTGTAACAAATTCAATGATGACTTTAAAAATGGTCTGCATCAATAAAACCTTTAAAAAATAATAAAGTGCAGAGCACATCTAAGTATTTTGTCCTGAGAGCTGCTGCAAACCCATACCGCACCCCGTGTGAGTTAGAACATGCTGGTCCATTCGGTATCTTGTGTGAATTAGAACAAGGCAGCCCCTCCCTGATCATGTAACTTGTCATCACATGGGTTAGTGGCCTCTGTACTCTCAGGGTCTGGCAAAGGGCCTGATGCTTAATAAGGCTCTAACATCTCTTAGATAGGCTTGTGCACATAAATAAAGAGATACACCCTGAGAGAGATTAATCAGACCTCTCTGCTTCACGTTTCACTCTCGGACTTAGTGTTTCTAAGGCCCCTTTCAGCTCCAGTGTCCCATGATTTCTGTGACTCATACAGAACTGGTTAGTGAGGTACAGCTTCTCCCCCATTATTCACTCTATTGATGCTTCCGAATCCACATTTTAATAGATAGCTTTTATTAGAACAGATGTAAATCTTTTCAGGGTAATCTTAGGATTTCTGTAGTCAGTGAGGTATAGCGTTGGAGCATGGTGGGTGGAGACTTTCTTTTCCATCTCATCAGACCTGAAACAGAGATTTGTTCCTGGTCAAATGGGGCTGAGGCTTCACAGCACGGGGTTTCATTTTGTTTTCTTCCACTCTATAAAATTAAAATGAGCTTTGAGGCAGTCTGTTGACCTTTCGCCAAGGGCAGTGTCTTCCCAGCTTGAATCACTCACTGACCTCTTTTGAATTTTTCCGTATCTGTGTGGCTTGGCAGTGGTGTTTCCATGTATGGGGCAGTGTGTGCACAGGAGGTTGTAAATGGAGATTTCAGGCTAGTTGTCTTTATCATTTGCAGCATCAGCTGTTGGAATCCCAGCTGCACCACTTCAAGGCCTGTTATACAACCATCTCTGCATCTCAGTGTCCACATTTGTAGAGAGGGCGTACCTACCTCACAGACTTTTCTGGAGGAGTTAATCCATTGTGAATGGAAAAAAAAAAAAAAAAAAAAGCTGTCTGGCATGACTTCCCAGGTGGCTCAAAGGTAAAGAATCTGCCTGCCAGAATAGGAGATGTGGGTCTGATCCCTGGGTCAGGAAGATCCCCTGGAGAAGGAGATGGCAACGCACTCCAGTATTCTTGCCTGGAGAATCCCATGGACAGAGGAGTCTGACAGGCTACAGTCCATGGAGTCACAAAGAGTGAGACACGACTGATTGAATGACTAAACAACAACATGTAGTAAAAGCCCTTGATATATTAACCTTTTAAAGCAAATGTTGTTGTCGTTCAGTTGCTGAGTCGTGTCTGATTCTGTGACTCCATGGAGTGCAGCATGCTAGGCTCCCCTGTCCTTCACTATCTCCCAGAGTTTGCTCAAACTTGTGTCCATTGAGTCGGTGATGCCATCCAACCATCTCATCCTCTGTCGTCCCCTTCTCCTCCTGCCCTCAATCTTTCCCAGCATCAGGGTCTTTTCCAATGAGTCGGCTCTTCACCTCAGGTGACCAAAGTATTGGATCTTCAGCTTCAGCTTTAGTCCTTCCAGTGGATATTCAGGGTTGATTTCCTTTAGGATTGACTGATTTGACGTCCTTCAAACAAGCCAAGTGCCTGTAATTTCTGCTGGGGAACTGTAGGGGGCACCCAAGAGGCATCAGCGGAGTCCAGAGAATACTGCAGAGGCTGGGAGGTGGGACTTGATCTTCTCAGGGAAGGTTCTTGCAGCTGTGGGTGGTCTCATCACAGGGCCTGGATGAATGTTATAGTGAAAGCTGTGGGTGGTCTCATCACAGGGCCTGGGTGAATGTTACAGTGAAGGCTCAATCAGTTTCTGCTCCTACCCGAGGGTTGGACACTTGGTTATCTCCTTAGTGTCAGCCTGGATTTGTTTCAAAGCTGCCCCTCCTCTGAGGATTTGGTTGTTTGGGGGACCCTTGGAGTCTTCTTTTAAAAATAATAAAATTTTTTTTTTGCCACACCACATGGTATGTAGGATCTTAGTTCCTTGACCAGGGATTGAACCCATGCCGCCTGCATTGGAAGCACAGAGTCTTAATTAATCTCTGGACAGCCAGGGAAGTCCCCTTGGGGTCGTCTTTAGTCTCTCTCAGATGGTAAAAGCATCTGCCTACAATTCGGGAGACCTGGGTTCGATCCCTGGGTTGGGAAGATCCCCTGGCGAAGGAAATGGCAACCCACTCCAGTACTCTTGCCTGGAAAATCCCATGGACAGAGGAGCCTGGTAGGCTATAGTCCATGGGGTCTCTGAGAGTCGGCAGACACGACTGAGCGACTTCACTTTCACTTTTCCTTATAAGTGCTGCCACCACCATGCTGAAACTGAAGCTCCAGTACTTTGGCCACATGATGTGCACAGCTGACTCACTGGAAAAGACCCTGATGCTGGGAAAGACTGAGGGCAGGAAGAGAAGGGTACGACAGAGGATGAGATGGTTGGATGGCATCACAGACTCCATAGACATGAATCTGAGCAAATTCCAGGAGATAGTGAAGGACAGGGAAGCCTGGCGTGCTGCAGCTTATGGGATAGCAAAGAGTCAGACATGACTGAGCAACTGAACTGAACTGAACTGAATGAATCATTCTGGGTTTTTTTTTTTTTTTGGCTGCATTGGGTTGTCTTTGCTGCACGTGGGCTTTACTGCAGTTGGCTGATGGAGAGTTAACAGCCCTGTGAGGCTGAGATACAAGGAGGAAGGGATGTGCCAATTCACTTAATAAAAACTAGATTATCTTTATTGAATCAGCTAAAACTGAAGCCTTCATAATCACTGACCACAATAATTGTGATAGATTGCAGAGCAAGCCACGAGGTCGGCAGCCTCGTGTTTTCCTAACTCGCTCTTGACCATTTCTGGAGGAGCTCGCTGTTCCCTTCAGTCAGGCAGCTGGAGAGGCCTCCCCTCTTCCTGTCATGCCCTGGCCCTGGATGCTTCCTGTTGCTCTGGGCCTTCTCCTCAGGGACCCAGATCTTCCCTGAGAAGACAGCTGCTGCTGTTCCAGCCCTCTTCCAGCCTTCTTCATTGAGAAGTCTCAGCTCAGGCAGATATAAACACAGAGCCAGTCACGGGCTCCAGCAATGCTTGGCCAAATCCAATCTGTTTCCATGCCTCCATGCACTCTTGGGCAAATTCACTTGCATTTATTTTTTAAAAATTTTTATTTATTTATTTATTCTTAGAGTTTTGACTGTGCTGTGTCTCCGTTGGTGTACACGGGCTTTCTCTAGTTGTGGTGTGCGGGCTTCTCATTGCAGTGACTTCTCTTCTGGAGTGCAGGCTTTAGGGTCCATGAACTTCAGTTGTTGCTGCTCCCAGGCTCTAGAGAACAGGCTCTGTAGTTGTGGCACATGGATTTAGTTGCTCTACGGCGTGTGGGATATTCCTGAACTGGGGATCGAACCTGTGTCCCCTGCATTGGCAGGTGGATTCTCAACCACTGGATCACTGAAGAAACCCTGCGTTTATTAAAAGTCCAGTCCAATTTAAAATTTCAGTTCCCCACTTGATTTAAATCTCATCTCCCTTCTGTCTAGTCTAGCCTTAACACTGGGCTCCAGGTAACTGAAGTGGGGTTGTACTGGGGTCCATTCTCCTCTCACCTCAACCAGTGGTGAGGACTGGTTTGGAGATCTTTCTTCCTTTTAGTTACTCTGGGCCCAGCTTTCCTGAAGTTGGAAGTGAGGAGAGGGGATGGGGAGAAGAGCAAACAGCTATTAACTTAACTGGATGCCACTGTCTGGCCCTCGTCATCATCTGTCCGGCTCTCACTGACTCTCTGCCCCCCTGGGCGGCACGTGTGAGTTCTTCAGAGGGTTCTGCAGCGCCTGCCTGTTCTGAAGCAGGAGGCTCAGCTCCGGCGTGTCTCATACTGCCGGGATCCTCTTCCAGGCAGCCCAGTTGAGTGGATGCTGGCAGAATGGTTTGAATCCAGATCCTTTGGTGTTGACCACTTGATCCATGGGCTTCCCTAGTGGTTCAGTGGTAAAGTATTTGCCTGCCAATGCAGGAGACACAGGAGACTCAGGTTCGATCCCTAGCTTGGGAAGATCCTCTGAAGAATGAAATGGGAACCCATTCCAGTATTCTTGCTTGGAGAATTCCATGACAGAGGATCCTGGAGAGCTACAGTGTTCACATCCTTGTTGTGCAGATGGTAGGGGTAGAGGCTCCAGCGCTGCCTCCTCCCTCTCTGGCCAGCTCCCTTCAGTTCTCCAGTCTGTCTCTGCCAGGACAGAGCAGTGGATCCAGTCTAAGCTCCTGCCCACCTGGAGAGTGGATCGACAGTCCCTCCTTGCAGGGATCCCTGATCTCTATGAGTGATTCTTCTTTTTTTCTTCTTCAGTGCATCTCAGTTCTCCTTCTTAGAGGGGAAGGAGTGAGGTGCTGGCTGGTGTCCCTTCTTAAGGAACTCCAAGGGAGAGTTCCACCTTGTGTTGGTAGTTCTCTTTATTTTTTCTTGTACATTTTTAATAGTTTTTTTAATGTGGACCATTTTTTAAAAAGTCTTTATTGAATTTGTTATAATATTGCTTCTGTTTTATGTTTTGGTTTTTTGGCCACAAGGCATGTGGGCCCTTACCTCCCTGATGAGGGGTTGACCCCTGCAGTGGAAGGCAAATCTCAACCACTGGACCCCCAGGGAAATCCTGGTAGTTCCCTTTAGAATGTGGATACTTATATCCTCTTTGTCATCTGCTTTGCCCCCTAAATTCCAGTGTTTTGGCATTGACAAAAGTCCCTGTAAATATTTTGATAGATACCAATTCTAATCGATAGAACTGATTTTAATTGGTTCTAATCCTAGGGCTGGGGCTTCCTAGGTGATGCAGTGGTAAAGAATCTGCCTGCCAATGCAAGAGATACAGGTTCGATCCCTGGGTTGGGAAGATCCCCTGGAGGAGGGCATGGCAACCCACTCCGGTATCTTGCCTGGAGAATCCCATAGACAGAGGAACTTGGTGGGCTACACCACAATCTTTGGTGGCTCAGTGGTAAAGACTCTGCCTGCAATGTAAGAGACCTGGGTTCGATCCCTGGGTTGGGAAGATCCCCTGAAGAAGGCAGTGGCAACCCACTTCAGTTTTCTTGCTTGGTGAATCCCATGGACAGTGGAGCCTTGCAAGCTACAGTCCATGGGGTCGCAAAGAATCAGACACGACTTGGCGACTAAACAACAGCCATAGCAAGTGAACATTTTTGATCATTTATTTGAATGCATGGGTTTCCGACTCTGTGACTGTATGGACTGTAGCCCACCAGGCTCCTTTGTCCATGGGATTTCCCAGGCAAGAATACTGGAGTGGGTTGCTATTCCCTCCTCCAGGCAATCTTCCTGACCCGAGGACTGAACCAGCGTCTCCTGCACTGGCAGGCGGATTCTTTACCATCTGAGCCATAGTCTTGTCTCTGATTCTTTCTAAAAGCTTAGTTCCAGAGTTCTGCTGTTCACCCTGATGCTCTCCCCTGGCAGCCCCAATCACTCTGCTGGTTTTTCTCTCCAGAGACTCCTGCCTGGGGTTATCATCTGAGGAACCAAGTCTCATAGTGATTCAGGCTTTCAAAGATAGACTTTTAATATTCTCTTCAAATAGGATTTTATCTACATTGAAAAGATAAAAAACTGTGTATTTTTACATCAACTGTTAAATGTAAACATTGGAAATAAAACACAATTTTGATAACTTCCTCCCCCCACCCTCCCTCACTCTTTTTCTCTCTTTCTCCCTTCCTTCCTTCCTTCCGGTCTTTCTTTCTCTTTCTTCCTTTCTCTCTTGTTTTCTCTCTCTCCCTTCCTTTCTCCTTTCCCCCATCCTTCCCTCCCTTTCTCTCTCATTTTCCTTTTTTCTCTCTCTCCCTTTCTTTCTTCCTCCCTCCCTCCCTTCTTCTCTCTCTCTTTCTTCCTTTCTTCTTGGTGACCTCACTAAAATGGAAGAGGCCCAGTATCTCTGAGAGGTTTCCGCCTGCCTCTTCCATGAGCTGCAGATTAATATACCCATGAACTGCTGCATGCTTCCACCAGGATATGCCTTGGAGGCCCCAGTACTCCCTAAACAGAAGTCCTCCCCACCCACCTAGCTCTGTCTCAGTGCCCGGATTCTCCATGTTCTGCTCGTTTGACCCAGACTCCCTGGTCTCCCTGGAGACCTTCTTCTCGATTGCCCCTGCCCCATACGCCTCAACTTCCCTTTTTCCATCTCAGAAATGGTTCTTCATTCAGTTTTGTCCTCTTGGTTTCCACTAACACTAAATTTGAAGAGTAAGATATTTGACAGCATGGAGTATGAAGTAAAGATGAACAAAGTTAGTCTGTGGCTACACTGGAGAGGACCTTGCCGAGCATGCTAAATAAATAAATGATAAAGAGGGCTTGGCTCAGTACGGAAGCCTTGGGCATTGATCAGGAGGTGATGGGAGAGACGCTATTAAGAGTCCGTTGGAGGGACTTCCCTGCTGGTCCAGTGGCTAAGACTCCACACTCCCAGTGCAGGGGTCTGGATTCAATCCCTGGTTGGGGAAGTAGATCTCGCATACCACAACGAAGAGTTCGCATAATGCAGCTAAATATCCCAGATCCTGTATGCTGCAACTAAGACTTGGAACAGCCAAAGAACTAAATAAATAAATATTTAAAAAATTTTAGAATGACTCCGTTGGACCACTAGGAGCACATTCGAGTCAGAGATACTTGGGACGTTGTTGGTACCAGTGCAGGTTGATAATGATGAGAACTTTAACTGTTCATAAGAGTACATGGGATGGGAGATGGGGGTTAAGTGGGGAGAGGGGTGGGGGAGTTAGTCATTGACCAGAGGGTGTGATTCTGGGCACCAGTTTCGAGCCTGAAAGGATAGAACTTGACTAGTGATTATGTGGGATTGAAAGAGAACAAAGGAAGTATGAAAGATTCCTTTAGGTTTTGAGCTTGCTTTAGGAACACAGCAGGGTGAAAATTCACCCCAATCTTGGGAAATTGTCAGTTATGTTTGAAGGAGTCGTTTTGGGGCAAGCTGTGAATTGCAAAAGATGAGGCACTGAATAAAGAAAATAGGTAATACTCTTTGAGAAGGGAACCAGGATCATTAGAAAGGTTTTAAGGAGCAAAATGAACACTTCAGTATATATGCATTCCAAAGGGAAGCAGTCAGGAGAAAGGGAGGGATTAAGGATCCAAGAGGAAAAAACCAATTATATGCAACAGTTTCATAACAGGAGAAAAGAAAAAAAAAAAAAAAAAAACAGGCAGTGTTTCCCCTCCACGTTGCTAATGGGTCTTAAAGCAGCAAAGCTAACATCTTATGGAAACCACATTTCAAGGTCTATGATTGTGATTGCTCTCAGTTTATTTTTACAAAGATGCTAATTTCCATAAATAGCATGGAAGCATAAAGCAATTTCCTCTCCAAGTATTTTATGCAATTACTTTCTGGACTTTGTCAGCACTGAACAGCTCCAGCCAATGTATGCTATAAATTATTGTGGTCAAATACTCAGAAATGCATTTGTTCCCTAAGCCTTCATTTATAAATATAATAGCATGTTATGTTGAAAAAATTTTTTTAAAAAGGAAGAATAAATATTTTATTAATAAAAACTCATTGTTAGTATTAAAGGAATCTGAATTCCCTTCACTCTCTCTTTTGAAATTTCATTTTTTTCTCCTGATTTAAAAGCACGAAACATACTCATTATAAAAAATGTGGAAAATACAGGAAAGGACAAAGATTAATAAAATCACCTTTCATTCTAACAGTTGTTAGGATTTTGTTGTATATATTTCCAATATTCTTAGTAGTAGCATATATATATGTCTTTTAAAAAGTGGTTACACTTTATTTGGATAACTTTGTAAAGATATAACAATATAAAGCATATTTCTATGTATTAGATATTTTTATATTTATTCTCACATTATAATAATATTTAATGTCTTCATAATATTGCATCATTTGTGTGCTATATTTTATTAACTAATTCTTTACTGCTGAACTTTTAAGTTCATTAGTTTTTTTGAACTTGCAAATAATGCCACTATGAAAATATGTTTGCAGATCCATTTTTGCTCATATTTGTGATTATTTTCTTTGAATACATTTCTAGGAAAATGTATTTGTTGAAGCAAAATCTTGGGGTCAAAAACTATGTGCAGTTGTAAGACCTTTGATTTATGCTATCAAATTGCTTTTCATGGGACTTCCTGGTGGTTCAGTGGCTAAGACATAAGCTCCCAATGCGGGGGCCCATGTTTGATCCCTGGTCAGGGAAATAGATCCCAAATGCCACAACTAAATATACCACATGTCACAATGAAGACTGAGGATAGCTTGTGTCACAACTAAGACTCAGCACAGCCAAATGAATAAATAAATATTTTTTTAAAAAATTGCCTTTCAGAAAGCATCTATAAAAATGTCATCTTACTTCACAGTAGTTGGCAGTGTAAGATTTAAGGAAATCTTAGTAGTGAAAGATTCTTAAAGATACTTTAGGGCCATTTGTATTACTGCTTTTGTGTATGGTCTCTTTGAGGCATTAGAAATAGAATAAAAGATTTTATTTTCATAGTTTTGCCCATTTTTCAACTGAGAATTTCTCATTAACCTGTGTGTGCCTTTTATAGATAAAGAATGTTAGTCTTTTGTCCTTAATATATTGCAAATGATTTCTCTGTTGTATCATTAGTATTTTCATTTTATTTATATTTTTTTGATGAACTGACATTTAAAATTTTCAAGTTACCTACTCTAAAGTCTCTTTTTAAAAAATATTTATTTATTTATTTGGCTGCGTTGAGACTTAGCTGTGGCACATAGATTCTTCCTTGCTGGCATTTCCTCAAGTCATGTGGGGTCTTAGTTCCCCGACCAGGGATCAAACCTGTGTCCCCTTCATTGCAAGGCCAATCCTTAACCACTGGACCACCAAGGAAGTCCCAGGGGGTTTCTTGAGAATCTCACAACTGTTGAATTTTGAAAATAAAAGGAAGATGTGACTCTAGAGGAAAGGAAAGAGCATCTTTAATAAGAGAAGGAGTCAGGCAACAACACGCTATGGAAGCTGTTGATTAGTCTGGTTCATTCCCTGTCTCACACTTCATGTCTTTCTCCGGCTGTTCTTTAGCAAACAGTCGCTCCTAGGACAGAAACAAGTGAATGTAAGGCAGTAAGCAACTGGGGACGTGCTTTGGGTATAGAATGAGCACTCTCGGAGATGAACTAGAAAACACACATGATTAAAAATAAATGGTAACAAAGGAGACCTAACAAACGTATAGTTAATATTTCTCAATAAGAACAGAAAAAATTCAACAACATGATCAAATAAAACTTTTTTCACTCTTTTTCTTCAGGTCTTTATAAATCTTGATGCTGCAGTTTTTGGCCCTGATTAGAATATTACTGAAGAGAACTTGGGGCCAATCTGATTTTTAACCCTTGTTTGTGTCTCACTTTTTTGCCGTGATACATACATGATTTCTTCCTTATCCTGAAGTCCATATTTTCACCTGGACATGATATAGATAATTTTTAACCTTCATAAGCATGTACATGTGTTTCTGGAAAGGTTTTTTTGTTTTAGTGTGCTCTTCAAATCTGTAATGTTTTTCTTTTTGCCATTTTTTCGCTAAACTCACTTCTTCTGTCATCTTAAAATGTTTACTTGTATTTATTTTTTAAAATCAGAGTATAATTGCTTGTGATAAAAAAATGTTTTTTTTTTTAACTCTTGTATTACTTCTTGAACTTTTAAAAAGCAAGATCAGATTCTTTATAATATATTTGGAGTAATTTATCTAGCAATACATGTTTATTGATTGCATTTTTCTTTTTTTTTTTCTATTTTTAAAACTTTGTATGCATCAGTCTTGTGAGGGTTCTGTTCCAAAAGGGATTCTCTTTATAATGAGGCTCTGCCAGACATGTCTGTCATCTTTCTCATCAGACTAGCAGGCTAAGAAGAGCATGTTCTTCTCTTGGTGATGAAAGAGACACATTGAAAGCAAGTCCAAGAGTACAAGAGTTTTCCTTATGCATTCTGCTTATGTCATTTCTGTAAAATCCCACTGGCCAAAGCAACTCATGTAGAAGACCGTCAGAGGGAAGGGCAGAGCAGGTTATATGGCCAAGTCCAAAATTATTGGAGTGGGCTAGATAAAGAAGATTGGTATATATACACACAATGGAATTTTACTCAGACACAAGAAGGATGACATAGTGCCATTTTGAGAGATGTGGCTGGACCTAGAGAGTTTCATACAGAGTGAAGTAGGTCAGAAAGATAAAAACAAATATTGTATAATATTGCTTGTATGTGAAATCTAGAAAAATGGTACAGATGAACTTATTTGCAAAGCATAAATAGAGACACAGACATAGAGAACACACAGACGTGGACCATGCAGACATAGAGAGCATAGAGAATGAATGGACACAAGAAGGGGAGCTGGGGGCGGGGAATGGGGAGGTTGGGATTGACATATATATACTACTCTGTATAAAGTAGGTAACTAATGAAAACCTACTGTATACCACTGGAAACTCTACTTAATGCTCTGTGGTGACCTAAATGGAAAAGAAATCCCAAAAGGAGGGGATACATGTACATGTACAGCTGATTCACTTTGCTGTGCAGCAGTAACAACATTGTAAAACAACTATACTCCAGTAAAAATTAACTTAGAAAGATAAAAAATAAAGCTGCCTAAATTATAAGCCTCCCCCCAAAAAAATCCCAACAAAATTATTGGAGTGGGCAAGTATGCTCCTCCCTTAGAGATTGTCTAAATGTGTGGAGTGTGGGGTGGGAGTGAATATTTTTGAATAATCTATTCTAATCTGGCAAAGCCAGGTAATATAGTAATATATATATATAAAGCCAGGTAGTATACCTCATTTATTACCTCATTGCATTGAGGTAATATAGTACCAGAGAGCAAGCTTCAGTAGCTACACTGACACCACCGTCACAAACTAATATGCTTGAATTGGAAAGGATCTCAGTAATGAGGAACTGTAGCCAGGTCTCACCTCATGACATGAAGCTAGTGGCTTTTCGTCATGAGGTAGGTGTGCCTATTAGAGCGGGAGGCTCTGATCCCTTCCTTCCTGTCTGGTCATTGTTGTTCAGTCGATAAGTCGTGTCTGACTGTTTGAGCCCCTGTGGACCACAGCACGCCAGACTCCTCTGTCCTCCACTGTCTCCTGGAGTTTGCTCAAATTCATGTCCATTGAGTCGGTGATGCTATCTAATCATTTCATGCTCTGTCGCCCCCTTCTCCTGCCTTCAGTCTTTCCCAGCATCAAGGTCTTTTTCCAGTGAGTCAGCTCTTCGCATCAGGTGGCCAAAGTATTGGAGCTTCAGCATCAGTCCTTCCAATGAATATTCAGGACTGATTTCCTTTAGGGTTGACTAGTTTGATCTCCTTGCAATCCAAGGGATCCTCAAGAGTCTTCTCCAGCACCACATTTCAAAAGCATCTGTTCTTCAGTGCTCAGCCTTCTCTGTCTCACTCATAATTTTAACTCTAGCCCTAAACTTTGGTCTGTAGCAAGTAGAAATTTAAAAATTGATTCCTCTTAATCCTCTAGTTCAGTGTTACTTCAGCTTTTTAATTGTAGCCCACAGGAGGAAGTGCATTTTATTTTAAAAAACTTTTTATTTTTGAAAGATTTTTTTAAAATTGGAATATAGTTGCTTTACAGTGTTGTGTTGGTTTCCGCTGTACAGGAAAGTGAATCAGCCATATGTGTACATAGATCCCCTCTGTTTTGGATTTCCTTCCCATTTACGTGACCACAGAGCACTGAGCAGAGTTCCCTTTTCTGTGCAGTAGTTCTCATCTGTTATCTATTTTATACACAGCAGTGTATCTATGTCAATCCCTGTCTCCCAATCCATCCCACCTCCTCTTCCTCCTTGGTGTCCATACATTTGTTCTCTATGTCTGTCAAAGTGCATTTAACATCGTGACTCAATTCATGTATATATCTATGCATTCATATTTCTGGAACAAAAGTTTCAGAAAACAATGCTAATTCTTTCCATGAGTGGTTCACTATGGTATTTGTCTTTTATATCCATTCCATTCCAAGTGATTCTATGAAAAAATGGCTGGCTAAGACCCAATGAATTTCATCGCCCATTAATGGGCTGTGTTTACAGTTTGAAAAAAACAAACAGTGCCTTAGTTCACAGTCTCCATTCTAGGGTTACTTTTGTGCATGTTGATCTCCTCCTCTGATATTTGGCTGGAAGGAGGGGGTTGAAAAATGAGGCTCCTAGCACAGCTTTTAAATTCTGGTTGGCCATCACCTAGTGTAGCCTGCTTTCCTGGGGTGCTATGTCCCCTCACTGAACCAACTATTGCCAGTGGTTTCCATTTAAAGCTAGTTTTCAACATGATTGGTTATTAAGGTTCTTCAGAGCTATCTAGATGATCATATACTTCTCCTCCTCTGACCTTCTAGCATGATGAATCATATTAATAGGTTTTCTAATACTGAATCCTCCTTGTGTTCCCAGCATTAACTGTACTTGGCCATGACATACTGCCTTTTTAATATTCAGCTGGATTTGGTTTGCAAATATTTTGTTGAAAAGTACTACATCTGTATTCATAAGTAATGTTGGTTGGTGCTATATTTCCCAGGTTTTTAATATCAAAATTTTTGTTAACTTTGTAAAATGGATTGGAACATTTTCCATCATTTTTTCCTTTTCTGGATCAGTTTATATAGCACAGGAATAACCTATTCTTGGAAGGTTTGAAAGCAAAATAAATGGTAGTTTTACCTTGATAGTAAATGGGACCCAAGACCTTTTGGGGGAAGTAGATTTTTGACAACTTTTTAAACATTTTTCTGTGATTACTGGATTATTCAGGTTTTCTCCTGCTTCTTTAATTAATTTTGGTAATATTTTGGACTTCCCTGATGGTCCAGGGGCTAAGACTTTGTGCTCCCAATGAAGGGGGCTTGGGTTCAATCCCTGGTCAGAGAATTAGGTCCTTCATGCCACAGCTAAAATTTTGCATGCTGCAACTAAAAATCCTGCATGCATGTAAACTAAGACTTAGGACAGCCAAATAAATGCTGTTAATATATATATTAAGTTATAAATTTTATAAGACAGAGGAAATGGAAGTATTTTGTCATTTTTCAAATTTATAAATTATTTTGCTTTAATTTCTGATCTTTCCCTTCCCAGAGTATGCAGCCTGTAAAGTTTTAAGTTTTTAAATGCTCAGTTTCGAAGTGCTCCATTTTATGAATGTGGCAAGCATATTTAACAATTCATTTTTTTCTAAACTTCTGTGAATACTGGACAGTGAATTTTATTCTCTGCATCAAGTAGCGTTGTTCTTGTGTATCCCTTTTCTTTCTTCATCGGTTCTTTCTGTCTCCTCACTCCCCACACTAATTCCTGTTTAGTTCTAGAGGGGAATGGTCTGTCTCTTTATTTTTCCACCCTTTGATTTTACTGATCTTTGTCTTCAGGAACTCACCAACTCCTTGTCTAGCTGTTTTTGTTCACAGAGCTCATTCTTTCCTGAAGAGGAATAATGGGTCCAGGTGTTGGCTAAGATTGAACCCTGCTTCCCTATTCTCTGATCTTGCCTCTTGGTTGCTTTGTAGTTTTTTTAGGATAAATAATGAAATCTTCAACATGTTTATTCACACGTATTTTTCTTAATTACCAAGTTGTGCCTGTTCACACTCCCACTCGTGACTTAGGAGAGTGCCCTTCTCACTGTGTGTGTGTGTGTTCGTGTAACTCTTTGCAACCCCATGGACTGTAGCCCACCAGGCTCCTCTGTCCATGGGATTTCCCAGGCAAGACTAATGGAATGGATTGCCATTCCCTTCCCCAGGGGATCTTCTCCATCCAGGGATCGAACCCAAGTCTCCTGCATTGCAGGTGGATAATCTTTAATACCTGAGCTACCAAAGAAGCCCCTCTCACTGTATGGCCACCAGCATTTGATATTCCTAAAAAATGTTGTCATTTTAGTAGCAGTCCAGACATTTTAAACTCTGTCACTATTAACATATATACACTACCATATGTAAAATAGATAGCTGGTGGGAAGCTGCTGTATAGCACAGGGAACTCAGCTGGGTGCTCTGTGTTAATAACCTAGAGGGGTGGGGTGGAGGGTGGGAAGGAGGTCCAAGACAGAGGTGATGTGTGCATACATACAGCTGATTCACTTCATTGTACAGCAGAAACTAACTCAGCATCGTAAAGCAATTCTGCTCCAATAAAATAAAGAACTATCATCCTTAAATATAGATAGAAATGGCCACCTTGGTTATGAGAGCAGGGAATTCTGAGTGGTGGTGTGCTCACTTAAAGGTACGTGTTAAGCTATGTTATAAAGTGAATAAGAAATTAGTCTATAAGGAGGTCAAACCAGTCAATCCTAAAGGAAATCAACCCTGAATAGTCATTGGAAGAACTATTGCTGAAGGTGAAGCTCCAATACTTTGGCCACCTGCTTCGAAAAGCTGACTCGTTAGAAAAGACCCTGATGCTGGGAAAGATTGAGGGCAGGAGAAGAGGGTGGCAGAGGATGAGATGGTTAGATAGCATCACCGACTCAGTGGACACGAATTTGAGCAAACTCCAGGAGATAGTGGAGGACAGAGGAGCCTGGTGTGCTGCAGTCTATGGGGTCACAAAGAGTCGGACAGGACTTAAGGAATGAACAGCAATAGCTATAAGTTATGGAAAGAGAGACCCGTACATATTAAAGTCCCCCAAATAAGGTGCCAGTCAGGGACGGGGATAAAACTATAAGCAAGACTTTGTGCTCAGTGAAATCTGGGGGGCAAGACTCTAGGAGAGTTTGGAAAGGAGAAAGCCCTGGGGTGCAGGCAGGGACTGTGAAGACTTTCTTCCTGCTTGGTTTGGTTCTCTGGAGCCTAGGGGATGACCGTCCCCTTGCTGGGGTGGAAGCTGGAAGCCAGTGGTGGGGAGGAGTCAGACTGAATGCATGGGGGCATGACCACCCTTCTGGAGAAAGGGTTGTTCATTTGCTGGCAATTATTGTAGTCACCCTTCACTGATGCTGAAACGGAAGAGAGGCAGGAATTGCTGGAATGGGCAAAGGGAAGCGGGTCCAGTGCCCTGAAGCTGTTAAAGTGAAATTCCTTTCAGTGCAAACACTTCATACTGAGAACGTGGAGCTTCCTTTCCATGCAGTGGTGATTGGTAAGACACCAGCGTATGTATGGAATATACTTACTTCCTACCTCTGTGGCTCTCTGAGGGCGGCAGGCCCTCCCAGGACCCCAGCCAGTCCTTTGCCTTCCTCCTCAGGACAGGCTTGGTGGCCTGACATCTTGGAGGGAGCCCAGGAGCTCCGGACTGACCTGCAGGCCCTCCACCCGGTCCCTGGGAGGTCCGGCATGTGGCAGGCATCTGTGGTCACAGCCCTGGGAGGAGGGGCACCGGGGCTGCTCACTCTGTAAACACTTTCTGGGATGTGCTAGCAGCTCCCCTCATCAGAACCGGGAAAGCACTTGGTGCACGGAGCAGGGAAGGAACGCGTGGAGTGGCTGGGGGCTGTGCTCTGATGGGCTCTGTGCAGCCCCTGACGCAGGGAGGCCATTTGCCTGGGTGATGCCCACTCTGCATCTGACTGATTCCTTGTGGATCCTTACAAGGTTCTTAGCAACCAGACACTTTAAAAATACATATTTTTTTATTTTGGGGGGCTGCACTTTTCAGCATTCAGGCTCTTAGTTCCCCAACCAGGGACTGAACTCCTCTATAGGGGAAGCTCCAAGTCTTAACCACTTGACCTCCAGGGAATTTCCCCAGACACTCTTTTTTTTCTTTGCTGCTGGTTTTCTAGTTTGTTTTTATTTATGAAAATTTTTACTGGAATATAGTTTCTTGGCAATGTTGTGTTAATGTCTGCTGTGCAGCAAAATGAATCAGTGAGACATTTACCTATATCCACTTTTTTTTAGATCCACTTTTTTTTAGATTTCCTTCACACTTAGGTCACCACAGAGCACTGAGTG
Organism: Muntiacus reevesi; assembly: GCF_963930625.1. NCBI lineage: Eukaryota > Metazoa > Chordata > Mammalia > Artiodactyla > Cervidae > Muntiacus > Muntiacus reevesi. The sequence continues at coordinate 22,810,996 of NC_089263.1, read as the reverse complement.
GGGGTCCCTGTGCTGTACTGCAGGTTCTCATTAATTATCTGTTTTATACATAGTAGTGTATATATATATGTCAGTCCCAATCTCCCAATTTATCCCCCTTGATATCCATAAGTTTGTTCTCTATATTTGTGACTCTATTTCTGCTTTGCAAATAAGGTCATTTGTACCGTTTTTCTAGATTCCACATATATGCATTAATATACAATATTTGTTTTTCTCTTTCTGACCTCACTCTGTGTGACAGGCTCTAGGTCCATCCACATCCCTGCAGATGGCACTATGTCATTCCTTTTTATGGCTGAGTAATATTCCATTACACACAGGTACCACAACTTCTTTACCCATTCCTCTGTTGATGGACATTTAGGAGCAACCAGACACTCTGAAAGACAACAAGATTGGGGTCGAGGGTTGGGAAACAGCCCAATCCATGCTAGGGAGCGAACTAGCCTCACTTTATTTTGTAGTTAATTGATTAAAGTGTCTAATAGATAGGTACATACACATATATGTACACAGACAGAGCAATACATATTATATGCTGATATAACCCTTTATCTTTCTACAGTGGGACTTTGGTGAATCCCTCAAGTGTGACAGGCCACATACCTTTGTCCTTTTTGGCCTCACTGCTGATTTGTTCCTGTATTGTCAGTTGATCTTCTTTGATGCCTACCCCAGGACACAAGGTGTATCAAGGGAGTTTTGACTCCCAAGGTTCTTCCCTGCCAGTACAGACAGATGTTGAGTTTTTTTCCACTTCAGCAGTTACCAAAGGAAGTTTGTCTTTCAAAAGACACATGGAGGAGCCTCTCTGGTGGTCCAGCGGCTAAAACTGTGCTCCCACTGCAGGGGGCCTGGGTTTGCTCCCTGGTCATGGAACTAGATCCTGCATGTCGCAACTCAAGATCCTGCAAGCTGCAACTAAGACCCAGCACAGCCACATAAATAAATAAATATTAAACAACAGACCCATGGCACACAGGACATGTGCACGTGCTAAGCTGATTCAATCGTGTACAACTATTTGTAACCCCATAGTCTACAGCCTGCTAGGTTCCTCTGTCCATGAATTTCTCTAGGCAAGAACACTGGAGTGCATTGCTGTGCCCTCCTCCAGGGTATCTCTATGACCCAGGGGTCCATCCCATGTCTCCTGCATTGGCAGGCGGGTTCCCTACCACTAGTGCCACCTGGGAAGCTTTTTTAGACTGTCATGTGGAAATACTGAGCTCAGAGCTTTGTTTGTAATTTAAGATTGTGAGATTAGCACATAATTCTGAGATTCAATGAATGAATCCATTGACTGGATTCAATCCTGACAATCCTTGAGGTCAAGATAGAAAGTCATCTTAATGAAAAGCTAGTATAAGACTAGAGTTGACAGGAAAAGTGCAAAGGGCACCCTAATGTGTGTTCAGTATTATAATTCACAGATTCTTTCTTCTTTATTCATAGATAGTAAGGTGAATTTTGCTTCCCAGGTGGTGCTAGTGGTAAAGAACACACCTGCTGATGCAAGAGACAAAAGAGACATGGGTTTGATCCCTAGGTTGGGAATATCCCCTGGATATAGGTACAGCAACCCACTCCAGTATTCTTGCCTGTAGAATCCCAAGGACAGAGGAGCTTGGTGGGCTACGATCCATAGGGTCACAAACGGCTGGACACTACTGAAGTGACTTAGCATACACACACACTCAAGGTAAATTTATGTAAAGGACTTTTACTTCATTTCAGTTCAGTTCAGTTCAGTTCAGTCGCTCAGTTGTATCCGACTCTTTGTGATCCAATGAATCACAGCATGCCAGGCCTCCCTGTCCATCACCAACTCCTGGAGTCTACCCAAACCCATGTCCATTGAGTCGGTGATGCCATCCAGCCATCTCACCCTCTGTCGTCCCCTTCTCCTCCTGCCCCCAATCCCTCCCAGCATCAGGGTCTTTTCCAACGAGTCAACTCTTCACATGACGTGGCCAAAGTATTGGAGTTTCAGCTTCAACATCAGTCCTTCCAATGAACACCCAGGACTGATCTCCTTTAGGATGGACTGGTTGGATCTCCTTGCAGTCCAAGAGACTCTCAAGAGTCTTCTCCAACACCACAGTTCAAAAGCATCAATTCTTCGGCACTCAGCTTTCTTTATAGTCCAACTCTCACATCCATACATGACCACTGGAAAAACCATAGCCTTGACTAGACGGACCTTTGTTGGCAAAGTAATGTCTCTGCTTTTTAATGTGCTATCTAGGTTGATCATAACTTTCCTTCCAAGGAGTAAGTGTCTTTTAATTTCATGGCTGCAGTCACTATCTGCAGTGATTTTGGAGCTCCCCAAAATAAAGTCTGACAGTCTTTCCACTGTTTCCCCATCTATTTGCCATGAAGTGATGGGACCAGATGCCATGATCTTAGTTTTCTGAATGTTGAGCTTTAAGCCAACTTTTTCACTCTCCTCTTTCACTTTCATCAAGAGGGTTTCTAGTTCCTCTTCGCTTTCTGCCATAAGGATGGTGTCATCTGCATATCTGAGGTTATTGATATTTTTCCCCACAATCTTGGTTCCAGCTTGTGCTTCAGTCTGCCTGGCATTTCACATGATGTACTCTGCATATAAGTTAAATAAGCAGGGTGACAGTATACAGCCTTGATGTACTCCTTTCCCGATTTGGAACCAGTCTGTTGTTCCATGCCCAGTTCTAACTGTTACTTCTTGACCTGCATATAGATTTCTCAGGAGGCAGGTCAGGTGGTCTGGTAGTCCCATCTCTTTAAGAATTTTCCTCAGTTTGTTGTGATCCACACAATCAAAAGCTTTGGCATAGTCAATAAAGCAGAAATAGATGTTTTTCTGGAACTCTTTTGCTTTTTCGATGATCCAACAGATGTTGGCAATTTGATCTCTGGTTCCTTTGCCTTTTCTAAATCCAGCTTGAACATTTGGAATTTCATGGTTCAGGTACTGTTGAAGCCTGCCTTGGAGAATTTTGAGCATTACTTTACTAGCGTGTGACATGAGTGCAATTGTGCAGTAGTTTGAGCATCCTTTGGCATTGCCTTTCTTTGGGATTGGAATGAAAACTGACTGTTTCCAGTCCTGTGGCCACTGCTGAATTTTCCAAATTTTCTGGCCTGTTGAGTGCAGCACTTTCACAGAATCATCTTTCAGGATTTGAAATAGCTCAACTGGAATTCCATCACCTCCACTAGCTCTGTTTGTAGTGATGCTTCCTAAGGCCCTCTTGACTTCACACTCCAGGATGTCTGGCTCTAGGTGGGTGATCACACCATCATGGTTATTTGGGTCATGAAAATCTTTTTTGTATAGTTCTTCTGTGTATTCTTGCCACCTCTTCTTAATCTCTTCTGCTTCTGTTAGGTCCATACCATTTCTGTCCTTTATTTACATGAAATGTTCCCTTGGTACCTCTAATTCCCCTGCATTGGCAGGCAACCTTTAACCATTGGGCCATGAGGGAAGTTACCAGACTCTTTATTTTGTTCTGTTGATTTATGTGTATATCCCTCCTCCAGTACCATGCCATCTTAATTTTTTTATCTATATGGTAAGTATTAAAATTGTATATAATCATTCCTCTCACTTTGCTCTTCTTTATCAAATTTATTTTTGCCATTTTTTTGTATTTTCATATGAACTATTGAATAAGCTTGACTATATTATACAGAAAATCTTGCTGGAATTTAGACAGGAATTGTGTTAAACCTATTGATTGGTTTGGGGAGGATTAACATCTTTACTATCCTGAGTCTTTCAGTCCATGAACATAGTCTATTTCTTTAGTGTTTAGATCTATTGGCTTCTTTCATAAGCGTTTTGTAAAATTCTTTTACATGTCTTGTCTTTTGTATGTGTACCTGAATATTTCCTTTTTTTGGAGTGATTGTAAATGGTGTTGGGCTTTTCATTTTATTATTCACATGTCATTTGCTAAAACACAGGAATACAGTAGAACTCTGAGTGCTGCTTTGGGCTTCTCTGATAGTTCAGTTTGGTAAAGAATCCGCCTGCAATGCAGGAGACCGAGGTTTGATTCTTGGGTCAGGAAGATCAGCTGGAAAAGGGGTAGGCTACCCTCTCCAGTATTCTTGGGCTTCCCTTGTGGCTCAGTTGGTAAAGAATCTGGCTGCAACGCAGGGGACCTGGGTTCCATTTCTGGGTTGAGAAGAGCCCCTGGAGAAGGGAAAGGCTACCCACTCCAGTATTCTGGCCTAGAGAATTCCATGGACTATATAGTCATGAGGTTGCAAAGAGTCGGACACCACTGAGCAACTTTCACTTTCTTTCACTTTGTATCTTGCAGCCATTCTAAAGTGAAAGTGGAAGTCACTAAGTCATGTCTGATTTCGTGACCGCATGGACTATACAGTCCATGGAATTCTCCAGGCCAAAATACTGGCATGGGTAGCCGTTCCCTTCTCCAGGGGATCTTCCCAACCCAGACATCAAACCCAGGTCTCCCACATTGTAGATGAATTCTTTACCAGCTGAGGCACAGTATTATTTTTATGAGTTTTTTGGTAGGTTCCTTGGGATTTTCTATGTAGACAGTGTGGCCTAAAATTAAGGCCAAGTATTATGTGCTGCCTTGATATCTGGTGAACCCACGAGGGCCTTGAATGTGTATCTGACTGTTCCCCTTCTCCCTCTGTTCCCATGGATATGGTCTCCTAGGCTTACAACCTTCCTTATCTAAGTGTCGAGGCAAAGTTCCTGCTTATAATGGAGTAGTGGGTTTCTGTTCCCTGCAGCCTGCAGAATTACTCAAACAAGCCAGTCACATCCTCCTGAGAGAGCCAGAGGTCACCTCACACTCTTGATACTACAGAGCCTGTCCCTTGTCCCTGCTTGTTTACTTTGTCCTGAGTGAGACCACGATGGGGTCCTGTATGGCATGTGGTGATCTTCCCAGGTGGTACTAGTGATAAAGAACCTGCCTGCCAGTGCAGGAGCCGTAAGAGACATGGGTTAGATCCCTGAGTAGGGAAGATCGCCTGGAGGAGGGCCAGGCAACCCACTCCAATATTTCTTGCCTGGAGAATTCCAAGGACAGAGGAGCCTGGTGGGTTATAGTCCATAGTGTAGCAAAGAGTCAGACACAACTGAAGCGACTTAGCATGCAAGCATGCATGCATGGGATGTTGTATCGGCTTTTCCCTTGGACTTTGAGTACATATGATTAATAAACTGTTGTCTTTCTCATCTGTCTAATGTCATGTGTCATGTATTTGGCCATTCCTTTAACAATAAGGTGGGAATCCCTTCGTCATTAATAAGGTGACTAGGAAGTGATTAAACAATCACATCATCTATAAATAAGGTTTTATTTCTTCCATTTCAATCTGTATGCCTTTGTTTTCTTTTCTTGCCTTATTACACTGGCTATCACTTCCAGTTCTATGAATAAGAGTGCTGAAAGTGGACATTCTACCTTATTCTTGACATCAGGGAGAAAACATTTAGTCTTTCGTCAGTAAGTATGACATTGTAGATTATTGCTCTTTATTAAGCTGAGGAAGTTCCCTATTTCTTGTTTGCTAAGAATTTTTATCATGAATAAGTGCTTTATTTTGTCAAATGCCTTTTTGTTTATCAGTTGATAAGATCTTGTGACTCATCTTTTTTACTCTCTTGATTTGATACATTATACTGTTTGATTTTCAAATAAAAACAGCATTGCATTTTTAGAATAAACCAACCACAGTTGGTCGTGGTGTATCATTCTTTGTATACTGCTGAATTTTATTTGTTCATATTTTGTTTGAGGATTTTTGCATCTAACTTCATGAGAGTTAGTCACCTGTACTTTCTTTTTTTGTACTGCCTTTATCTGATTTTGATATCAAGGTAATACTGTCTTCATAAAATGAGTTGTGGAGTGTTTCCTCCTCTTCTCTTTTCTGGAACAGATTGTGTAGGACTGGTGTTAGTTTTTTAAATATGTGGTAAAATTCTCCAGTGAAAGAAACCATGTGATCCTGGAGCTTTTGTATTGGACAGGCTTTAAACTGTGAATTCAATTTCCTTAATAGTTATAGCACTCTTTAGATTATCCTTTTTATGTTGGGTGAATTTTGGTTGTTTCTGTTTTACAAGGAATTGGCCTATTTCATCAAAATTGTTGAATTTATGCATGTGGAATTGTTTGTTTTCCCTAATTATCCTTTTAATAACTGTGGTATCTGTAGTGATACCCTGTTTCATTCCTGATATTGGTAGTTTGTTCAGTTCAGTTCAATTCAGTTCAGTCGCTCAGTCGTGTCCGACTCTTTGCAACTCCATGAATTGCAGCATACCAGGTCTCCCTGTCCATCACCAACTCCCAGAGTTTGCCCAAACTCATGTCCATCGAGTCAGTGATGCCATCCAGCCATCTCATCCTCTGTCATCCCCTTCTCCTCCTGCCCCCAATCCCTCCCAGCATCAGGGTTTTTTCCAATGAGTCAACTCTTCACGTGAGGTGGCCAAAGTATTGGAGTTTCAGCTTCAACATCAGTCCTTCCAATGAACAGTCCTTTAGAATGGACTGGTTGAATCTCCTTGCAGTCCAAGGGACTCTCAAGAGTCTTCTCCAACACCACAGTTCAAAGGCATCAATTCTTCGGCACTCAACTTTCTTTATAGTCCAACTCTCACATCCATACATGACCACTGGAAAAACCACACCCTTGACTAGACGGACCTTTGTTGGCAAAGTAATGTCTCAGCTTTTAAATATGTTATCTAGGTTGGTCATAACTTTCCTTCCAAGGAGTAAGTGTCTTTTAACTTCATGGCTGCAGTCACCATCTGCAGTGATTTTGGAGCCCCCCAAAATAAAGTCTGACACTCTTTCCACTGTTTCCCCATCTATTTGCCATGAAGTGATGGGACCAGATGCCATGATCTTAGTTTTCTGAATGTTAAGCTTTAAGCCAACTTTTTCACTCTCCTCTTTCACTTTCATCAAGAGGCTTTTTAGTTCCTCTTCACTTTCTGCCATAAGGATGGTGTCATCTGCATATCTGAGGTTATTGATATTTCTCCCGGCCATCTTGATTCCAGCTTGTGCTTCCTCCAGCCCAGCGTTTCTCATGATGTACTCTACATATAAGTTAAATAAGCAGGGTGACAATATACAGCCTTGATGTACTCCTTTTCCTATTTGGGACCAGTGTGTTGTTCCATGTCTAGTTCTAACTGTTGCTTCCTGACCTGCATATAGGTTTCTCAAGAGGCAGGTCAGGTGGTCTGGTATTCCCATCTCTTTCAGAATTTTCCACAGTGTATTGTGATCCACACAGTCAAAGGCACTAAAGGGTGACTAGAAGATCCCCTGGAGAAGGGGATCTTCCTGACCCAGGAATCAAACCCAGGTCTCATGCATTGCAAGGTGGATGTTTTACCAACTGAGCCACAAGGGAAACCCATTGGTAGTTTGTATCTCTTTATTCTTCATCAGTCTTGATTTTTTTCTTTGTCAATTTATTGTTTTGTTGATGCATATTGTTGACCTTTTCTAATTGTCAGGTTTTTCTTTCATTGATTTCTTCTGCTACTTTTCTGTTTTCTGTTTTCGTGGTTTGTGCTCTTTAGTATTTTCTTTCTTCTGGTTGCCTTTGATTTTTTCCTCTTTGTTTTTTATTTTCTTGGAGTGGAATTAGATCATTAGTTTGAGATCTTTTTTTTTAATGTAAGCATTTAGTGCTATAAATTTTTCTTTCTGTAAGTTGTTTTGCCATATTCCACAAAATTTGATATGTTTTAATTTAATTCATTTTTTGAATTTTTCTGTTTCCTTTGAGCTGTTCTCTCTGACCCATGAATTATTTAGAAATATGTTATTTAGTTTCTATTTGGAGAATTTCCTGTTACCTTTTTGTTACTGATTTCTAGCTTAATTCCATTATGGCCAGAGAACACACTGTATGATTCCAATTATTTTAAATTTGTTGAGGTTTGTTTCATGTCCAAAAATATGGTCTATTTTAGTGAATGTTCCATGGGCACTTGAAAAGAATATATATTCTGCTATTGTTGGGTAAAATGTTCTTTAAAGGTCAATTAAATTTTCTGATTGACAGTGTTGTCTAGTTCTTTTGTAGTGTTGTTGACTTTCTATCTATCTATTGCTGTTATGGGGTGTTCCAACTCTAATTGTAAATTTGCATATTATTCCTTTCAATTTTATCAGTTTTTGCTTTTAAGTATTTTAGAGCTCTGTTGTTTGGTGCACACACATTTAGTGTGCCTATATTTCCTTGGTGGAATGTTCCTGTGTGGAAATTTTCTTTGCTTTGAAGTTTATCTTTTTTAATATAGCCACTCCTTTAAAGAAATAACTATTAAATATGCTATTGGCATAATATATTTTTCTTTTACTTTAATATTTTTTTATGTTCAACCTGTCTGTATAATTGTATCTGCAGTGATTTCTTTTTTTTCCTGCGGGGATCACTTTATTTATTTATTTTTCCCAATTATTTTTATTAGTTGGAGGCTAATTACTTTATAGTATTACATTGGTTTTTGCCATACATTGACATGAATCAGCCATGGATTTACATGTGTTCCCCATCCTGAACTCCCCTCCCACCTCCTTCCCCATCCCCTCCCTCTGGGTCATTCCAGTGCACCAGCCCTGAGCACTTGTCTCATGTATCCAGCCTGGACTGGTGATCTGTTTCACACTTGATAACATAGCAGTGATTTCTTATAGTTAGCATATAATTGAGTTGTGTACTTTTTTTAATCCACTCAGCCAGTCTCTATCTGGTATATGGTGTATTTCAACCATATAAAGTAACTATTGATATGTTTTAATTATATGTTATATAAATATATATTATTGCTGTTATAACTGTATATTATATTTGTAGGGTTTATTTATTTTTTATTTAGAAATGTTTATTTATTTATTTGATTGAAGCAGGTATTATTAGTTGCAGCATGTGGGATCTTTTTTTCTTTTTTTTTTTTGTGGCATGCAGGATCTTTAGTTGTGGCATGTGGACTCTTAGTTGTGACCTGTGGGATCTAGTTTCCTGACCAGGGATCAAACCCAGGCCCTCTACACTGGGAGCGCCAAGTCTTAGCTACTGGACCACCAGGGAGGTCCCTATTTCAGGGCTTTAGCCGTTTTATGTCTTGTTTCTCTGTCTCTTATTCCTGTGGTTCCCTTTTATTGCCTTCCTGTGGTCTTCTTGAAAATTTTTTTAGAATTACATGTTGTTTTATCTGTAAAGGTTTTGAATCTTTCTCTTTCCCCTAACCCTCTTATGGCGGTGCTATCTTATCATAGACACTGTGTGAAGTGTCGAAACTTTACCTTAATTTAGGTTTTACCTTTTCCTGTTTTTAATATGGTAATTACCTTAATTGTGTTCTTTTCATACATTGAGCACCACATCAGATGATATAACTTTTTGTTTCCACTATCAAACGTAGTTTTTAATAAAGCTCATGGAGGACTTTCCTGGTGGTTCAGTGGTTATGAGCTTGCCTGCCAGTGCAGGGGTCGTGGGTTTGATCTCTGGTGAGGGAAGATCCCACATGCTCCCGGGCAATTAGGCCCCTGTGCCACAGTTACTGAACCTGCACTCTAGAGCCTGTGCTCCACAATGAGAAGCCTGCTCACTGCAATGAAAAGTAGCCTCTGCTGTCTGCAAGTAGAGAAAGCTTGTGTGCAGCAATGAAGACCCAGTGCAGCCAAAAATAATTTAAAAAAAATTGTTTTTATAAGTTCATGAAGACAAGGGCATTCTACAATCTTTACCCTATTTTTACCCATTACATTGTTCTTTCTTCCTTCTTGGAGTTTCAGATCTTCTGTTATAATTTACCTTCTTTCAAATATCTTTTTTTTTTTTCAAATATCTTTTAAAAAGGAATTTAATTAATTTTAATTTTAAAATTAATTTAATTTAAATTTAAAAGGATAATTTTAAAAAGAATATAATAAAAATAATTTTGGCTGCACTGGGTCTTCATTGTTGATCATGGACTTTCTCTAATTGTGACGAGCAGGGCTAGTCTTTGTCATGGCACATGGGCTTCTCATTGCGGTGGCTTCTCTTGTTGCAGAGCACAGGCTCTAGGGTGCTCAGGCTTCAGTGGTTACAGCCCATGGGCTCAGAAGTTGTGATGCATGGGCTTAGTTGCTGCATGGCATATGGGCTCTAGAGTGCAGGTTCAGTAGTTGTGATGCACCACGGGCTTAGATGCTGCATGGCATATGGGATGTTCCTGGACCAGAAATTGAACCTGTGTTTCCTACATTGGCAGGTGGATTCTTATCCACTGCACCACCAAAGAAGTCCTGCCTTTTTTTAGAGTACTTCTTTTATCATTTCCTTTAAAGGTAGGTCTTCTAGTGACAATTCTTAGTCTTCCTTCCTCTGAGAATGTCTGGATTTCCCTTTTATTCCTGAAGGGTATTTTTGCTGGGCATAGAGTTCTGGTTCAAATTTTTTTTTTTTTTAATTTCAGCAGTTGAAATGTCTGCTACTTCTTTCTGGCCTCTTTGGTTTAAGATGAGAAACCTACTACCATTTTAATTGCTGTTTCCCTATGCTGCTGCTGCTAAGTCGCTTCAGTCGTGTCCAACTCTGTGCAACCCCATTAGCGGCAGCCCACCAGGCTCCCCGGTCCCTGGGAGGCAAGAATACTGGAGTGGGTTGCCGTTTCCTTCTCCAACGCATGAAAGTGAGAAGTGAAAGTGAAGTTGCTCAGTCGTGTCTGACTCGCAGCGACCCCATGGACTGCAGCCTACCAGGCTCCTCCGCCCATGGGATTTTCCAGGCAGGAGTACTGGAGTGGGGTGCCATTGCCTTCTCTGGCTGTTCTCCTATAGGCAGTGTTTATTTGTCCATTGATTTCAGATGTTTGATTATGGTATTGTGTGTGTGTGTGTGTATTTCTTTGATGTTATTCTTTTTAAGGATTCAGCTTCTTGAATCTTTGATGTTATGGTTTTCCCCGAATTGGGAGAATTTCAGTCATTATTTCTTCAAATATGTTTTTTAACCCTATGCTATTTCTTTTTTCCTTTTTATACTCTGATAATATACATTTTATATCTTTTGTTATTATATGATAGGTCCTTGATGCTCCGTTAATTTTATCTTCAAAATATTTTCTCTCTGTTGTTTAGATTAAATAGTTTTCCTTGCTCTTTTTCATTTTTACTGATCTGTCATCTTAGTATCCTAAAAAACTACATTTGGTTTATTTTCTGTAATTTCTGTTTTTTACTTTTTTTAATGCATTAAGATTGTTTCCTTGTTTTTTATTAATGCCAGCTTCCCTTTCATTTAAAACTATTGTCTTATCAACTCATCTTTTATATCTTGTTTCTCAAAGTCCAAGATCACTTTTGTTTTCTTAAGTATTCACAGAAAATGCTACCTAAAGTTTAGATTCCTAGAGTAAAACTTTGTTTCCAAAATATTACCTCTTGCATGTTCTGTTACTGTTGTTTAATGCTGCAGACAGGGTGGCCTGGCGTGCTGCGATTCATGGGGTTGCAGAGTCAGACACGACTGAGCGACTGAACTGAATGCTGCAGATGCTTGTAGTTTCCAAGTTGATTTTAATCTGTTCACATATCCTTGAATGGGTGTTTGCAATGGCCCCACCACCTTTTTATTATTCCCAAAACTAGTGGGCAGATTTTTCCTGGCATCAGTCGGGATAGGCTAGGTCTTCTGCAGTAACCTTCAAAAAAATCTCAGCAGCATAATACACAGAGGGCTTTTTCTCACTCATTTATATATCTGTCACATTTCTTCTCAGTGCTGTTGCCATCTAAAACATTGCTGATTGCCATTTCTGTGGAGAATAGGAAATGTGACAAGTTGAGGGCTGGTTCTCTAAATTTTCTGGATAGAAGTGACACATATCACTCACATTTTGTTAGGTGTTTATTGCTTTGTTAGCCAAAGCAAGTGACATGGCCATGCCTAACTTCAAAGGGTTGGGGTAACGCACTCGTACCATGGGCCCAAGAGGAGAACTGGAAATATGTAGTGAACAGCAGTAATGGCTACCACAGACTCCTTGATGGTTTGTTTGTATACCCTAGAAATCTGTCTTTAAGATGGTCAGGAATGGATCTGGGATTAGTTAAGTAAGTACCTACCAGCCATACCTACCTACCTGGCCAAATCAGTAATTATGACTGCCGTCTGATTGGTTGGTACCTGTGCTTTAACAATCATTAAATACTTCAAATATAATTCTTGGGACTTGCCTGGTGGTCCAGTGGTTCCAATGGAGAAGGCTTCACCTTCCAATGCAGGGGGTGTTGATTGAGGAGCTAAGATCCCACATGCTTTGCAGCAGCAAAACAAAACGGAGACAATATTGTAGCAAATTCAATAAAAACTTTAAAAATGGTCAACATCAAAAGAATCTTTAAAAAATATCATTTTTGATCATGTAGTTTTTTTTTTAAATTGCCACTTGATTCATCTAGCATCCTAAAGGACTAACTGTGGGAGCTGAGGTCCTAGCTCTGTCTGCATACTTATTTTAATGCGGCTCCCCTCCCAGCTGCCTTTGACTGCTCTTGGTCCCTGGTAAGACAGCAACTTCAAGTGAAGCTCTTCTTGTGCTTTCTCATGATCTCCAGCTGTACCACTTTCTTAAGAATGAATATTTAAAAATCTGCCCTTGGTGACTTTTTCTTTATTGGATCCTGCCTATACTTGACCTAACACCAAAAAAAAAAAAAAAAAAAAAAAAAAAAAAATCATCCTTAAGGAACTTCCCTGGTGGTCCAGGGGTTAAAAATCCACCTTGCAATGCAGGAGATATGGGTTTGATCCCTGGTCGGGGAACTAAGATCTCACATGCCATAGAGCAGCTAAGATTGCATGCCACAGCTATTGAGCCAACACACCACAATTACAGAGTCTGTGTGTCGCAACCAAAGATCTGCATGATGCAACCAAGATCTCACATGCCACCACTAAGACCTGATGCAGCCAAATAGATAAATAAACACTGTATTTAAAAAATCCTTAAAATTTTTTATCATATGGTTGACATTATTTCAAAATGGTTATTCAAAACTATTGATATTCCTGTGTTCTCTTTTCCTATGGTCATCTGGGACAGTTTCTCGGTAGGGGGACTTGGTTACTGTAGTTACATGAATGCTGACATCTTGACTGTGTCGCTTTGTGGGTGGACTCCTTGTCACAGGCTTCTCTGTATCCTCTGTGGCATGGTATGTGTTAGAACAGCTGTATTTGAAAACTGAAGGACCCGATAAAGAGCGCCTTAGAGATCATGGATCCCCAAACAGACCTAACCAAGGTTAGAACCAGTGAGAGTCAGAGCTAACATAAACTCACTTCTCTAATTCACTCGATGTCTTTCTCAATGTATAGCTTCAATGCAAGTGGCTAGTGACTGGTAGAGGGACTCTGCTCTACCTGTCATGGTCTTAGGCACTTCTTCCTTTACTAATTTTACTTCTTTTCTCACTCTTTCTTCTCTTCCATCCCTTTTCACCCTTCTTTCCTAATATATGTTAGGTCAGCCAAAGGAGCCTACCAGTAATGTTCGTCCTTGCTGTTGGCACTGAGCACTGAATAGATTACTGACTATTGGAAGAAGGAAGCATTTAGTGTCTAGTTGGAGAACGTTGGTGTTAAAGGGTAGAGAGATTTGTAGGTGAAAGGGCAGGTGATTGTTTATTGTACAAGGAAGTGTAATAGTGATGTAGTCTAAATAATACTAATTGGTCTTTCCCTTGGCTTGGCCTGGATCATGCTGTTTTCCGTAAATTTCCATCAGAGAGCAGATGTCATCTAGTGACTTTCCTACAAATGTTTGCTTTCTTAGAAGTGAGCTCTGTTTATTTCTCTGGTTACAAAAATGTGTTGTTTATAACTTGTAAAGAAATGTGAATCTATTCTGCTTTGCTTCCCAAGCACATGTCTCACTGGGTCATTACCCAGCCCAATGTCAGCTGGACCAAACTGCCTTTATTATAATAGTGGTTGAGGAAGACATCCCAAGAAGGCTTCCTAAGCTTGCACAGTCTTTATCAGAGGTATAGAAGTTCATGGGAATTCACTTGGCAATATTTGAATTTTGGCCACAAATTCAGGTTGAGGTATTGGCTCAATAAAACAGGTCATTCCTTTGAGTCAAGATGTAACTAGCATTAGTGGGGAGAATGAAAGGAAGTAGGTGCATCATCACTTGTTGTCTGTAGGGAAATTGGTTCCAGAACCTCCTGCAGATACCAAAATCCAAGGATGCTCAAGTATGTGCATGTAACTTAAGCACCTCCTCTGTAGACTTTAAATCATCTCTAGATTACTTATACTACTTAATACAATGTAAATGCTCTGGAAATAGTTGTCAATACAATGTAAATGCTGTGGAAGTAGTCAATGGTGCATGACAAATTCAAGTTTTGTCTCAGAACTTCTGGGAAAAATTTGTCCTAAATATTTTCTTTTCTTTTTAAAAAACATTTTAAGTTTGAAGTATAGTTAATTTATAATGTTGTGTTTGCTTATTTGCTTTTTGCAATTTTTGGCTGCAATCTGCAGTATGCAAGATAGTAGTTCTCTGACTAGGAATTGAACCCGCACCCCCTGCATTGGCAGGCGGAGTGTTAACCACTGAACCACCTGAATATTTTCTGTCCACAGATGTGGAACCTGTGGATGCAGAGGGCACACTTCACTTGGTCAGAATTTCTTGATGGCTGAGATCGGCATCACTGAGTTCTTACTCTGCCCTTGTATGTGGCTTACTGTTTCCTTCAAATGGTGGTGTGTCTGGTTGTGTATCCATGCCGTAGTCATATAGAACTGTTGTTGCCTCTTGCCTTCCTCTGCTTGTTCTCCCCTCCTCTCAGGCCTTTCTCCACTTGCCCCTCTGTTCCTAGTCCTATCTCTGTCAAGGTTCAAGATGTTGGCAAAGTCTTTCCCAGTCCTCTCACCACCGTTCATCTCCCCTCTCATCGTGTTTGACTTTGAGTTCATTCTCTACATGTCTTTCTCCTCCGTTGGACTTCACCTTTGACCCTGCTCTCTCACCCCTTGAGGTCTTTGTCTGCTTTACCTTTGGGCCCCTCCCAGTGTAGTCCGGATCCCTGGACATGTGAGAACTCGTTTGACGACCTCCTCTCTACCTTGGAAGAAGTTCATACTGAGTTGGGGAGACCAGTGTTGGGTTGACCAAATGGTCATTTGGCTTTTTCCATAGGACGTGATGGACAAACCTGAATGACCTTTTTGGCCAACCCAGTAAATAGCATGAGAAAGACAGAATGGTTCCTGTTGTAGCCTTGCTGGGTCTCTGATACAGACATGCCCCGAATCCTTCTAGTAAAGAACCGTCTGGTTTTCCCATACCCTCAGTCTCAAAGTTCAGGAGTGCCCATTCCCCAGACCATTCTGGGTCTTTCCCACACTTGTCCATGTTTTAAAAACCTGGGCCCCTTGTGCTTTACAGCCTTTGCCCTGAGATATCTTCAAGGTAGCCTTTGACAACCTGACACCATTAATCTGACTTTTTGTCTTTGTTTTCTCATTGTGCTTTTAGGAAAAGCTGTCAAGATGTCTCCCTCACTATTTTCAGTACTTTATGTCCCTGGTTGCACATTTTGTGCTGATTCTCTAAGTCAAGGTTTCCTGGTAGATTTGAAACCCAAAGCAGATTAACTATTTACAACTTACAGAGAACAGCATTAATTTATATTTGAGGAGTCCTTGCTTATTTCTCATAAGCAAGGTCTATTATTATAGATTTATACTTAGTTTGCTAAATTTATTATTTTGTAATCATTAAGAGTTAGATCAGAATAAATAGTAATATAGGGCTTCCCAGGTGGTGCTAATAGTAAAGAATTCACTTACCAATGCAGGAGATGTAAGAGACCTGGGTTTGATCTCTGGGTCGGGAAGATCTGCTGGAGTAGGAAATGGCACCCTCCTCCAGTATTCTTGCCTGGAGAATTCCATGGACAGAGGGGCCTGGTGGGTTACGGTCCATGGGTCACAAAGAGTCAGACACTACTGAGCACACACACACAAATAGTAATACAGTGCCTATTCATGTACATCCTCCCAGCTTAAGCAATGAAACACTATCAGTACAAAGAAGTAGGTATGTTTTCCTCTTTTATCCCCAGATGTAATAACTACTCTGAATTTAGAGTTTAAAATTCCCTTACTTTTCTTTATACTTTTACTGCATATTCCTAAACAAAATATGTAGTGTTGTTTTATTTATTTTTTAAATATTTATTTTATTTATTTGGCTGTGCAAGGTCTTAGCTGAGGTATGAACTTCCATCTTTGTTGTGGCATGTGGAATCTTTCAGTTGCAGCGTGCGAAATCTGTAGTTGTGATGTGTGAACTCTTAGTTGTGGCATGTAGGACCTAGTTCCCTGACCAGGGATCAAACTTAGGCCCTCTGCATTGAGGATGCAGAATTTTAGCCACTGGACCACCAGAGAAGTTCCTATACTGTGGTTTTCTACTTTTAAAACTTTATGTAAATGAAATTATACTGTGAATAGTCTGCAACTTCATATTTTTTTGGTTCAACATTATGTTAGTGAGGTTCATCCATGTTGTTAAGTGTAACTTTCACTCATTTATTTTTGCTGCTGAGTAATGGTCCATTGTACCAAGACATCAGAACACATCTTTTTTTACCCTCCTGTCGCACATCTATTTAAAGTGTTTCCAATTTTGTTTTTATGGACAATTTTATCACATGTTCTTTTATATGTTAATTTCTTTAGGGTCTGTGCCTAGGAAGGAAATTGCTGAGAGAAATAATACACCATCTTCAACTTTACTAGCTATTATTGCACAAATTATTATCTGAGGTCATGGTACTAATTTATAGTCTAACCAAAAACCTGGGAATCTTTTTTGTACCATATCCTCTCAAATGATACTCAGTATTTTCCAGGTTTTTTGTTGTTGCTAGTTTCATATTTGTTACATGTATCTCTTTGATGTTTATAATTTGTATTTTCTTGATGGCTAGTTAAATACCCATTTTTTTTTCCTCATTTTTTTTTTATGTTTACTGGCATGTGGGTTTCTACTTCTGTAAACTGCTTGTCATACCTTTCACTCTGAGTTTCTTTTTTGTCTTCTCACTTGTAGACATTGTTTATATATGCTGGATACTATATGCTGGTAGAGATTTTGGTCTATTTTTTCAGTAATGGATCCCAAGTGCCTCAAGCAGCCTCTGGTAGATGTTCACAAGTATTGATTGAATGAATGGATAGCTGTTTATTCATCTTATCATTTATAGTTGGCCTTGTATGTCCTTTTAAAGAAATCCCTTCTTACCTTGATACCATACAGATATCTTCTTATATTTTCTTCTAGATGTTTAACCTCATATATTTTTTTTGCCCAAAGAAGTTATTTTATATTCTGTATGGCTCTGTGAAGAAGAAATAAATGAGTTTCCAACAGGCTTTGCCATTCATTAACTGTGATGCTCAGCAGCTCTCTCTACCTCAAGAATCTCAATTTTGAGACTTTGCTCGTGGTCTAGTGGTTAAGACTCCACAGACTCAGGTTTAATCCTTGGTCAGGGAACTAGATCCTGCATGCTACAACTAAGACCCAGTGCAGCCAAAAAAAAAAAAAAGGCAAAAGAACCTCAATATATCCCCTTATTTAAAGAAGTGGTGGCGATATGAACTGCCTTGCAAGGCTGATGTGAAATTAATTTAGATAAACTGTCAAGCATGTAATACATGCCTGGCATATAATAAGCTGTTCAATAGTGTGGCTGTTTCTTCCTTCTCTTGTCTCCTAACTGAGGGTGGCAAAGTTCTAGGAATATGAAGCCTTCTCCCCATGTGAGCGACTTCCCCGTGGACAAGGAGAAACCCATGATGGGCCCTTTTCAGCTTCTTTCTGGCAGCTAGCTCATCCTCCCTCTGTCTTCCTCCTGGTCTGGCCTCATCTCCGAAGCCTGGGTTTCTGCACTACGCCAAGTAGCAAACGCCTCTCTTTTACAGCCTGTCACAAATCCCTGAGTAGATGCAGGCAAGCCTTTTTCCACCATTTTTCCTTCTGAACACTTAAAGACACTTTTCATCAGAACAGAACTGCTTTTCAAACAGGATATAGGCTGCCTTCCTCACAAGGAATGTTTGTGATCCATTTGCATTTCAGTTATTCCTAAACTCAACCAATGACATCAGTCAGTTCTTTACTGTTGGCGTTGACTTGCTGTGGGGTGGGGACCAACAGATTCGTAGTAATGGTCAGCCAGCAACTAAATATAAGTATTAGATGTAGTGACACTGAATTATCATTTTTAAAATTTATTTAAAAATTATTTATTTATTCATTTATTTCTTATCTTTGGCTGCACTGGGTCTTTGTTGCTGCATACAGGCTGCTCTAGTCGTGGTGAGCTGGGGCTGCTCTTTGCTGTGGTGACTGGGCATCTGATTGTGGTGGCTTCTCTGCTTGGCAGCTCATGGGCTCTAGAGCTCTGCTCAGCCACCCAGTGGCTTGTGGTATCTTCCTGAACGAGGGATCGAACCTGTGTCCCCTCTATTGGCAGGTAGATTCTTTACCACTGGGACACCAAAGAGGGCTTCCCACGTGGCGCTAGTGGTAAAGAAACTGCCTGGCAATGCCAGAGACGGGAGCTCAAGTCTTGGATTGGAAAGATTCCCCTGGAGGACGGCATGGCAACCCACTCCAGTAATCTTGCTTGGAGAATCCCATGGACAGAGGAGCCTGGTGGGATATAATCCATAGCAAAGAGTCAGACATGACTGAAGTGATTTAGCATGCACCAGGGAAGTTCTATTATTTTCTGAATGTTTATTTTTGTTTATTTATTTGGCTGTGCCAGGTCTTAGTTGTGGCACTCGGGATCTTTAGTTGTGGCATGTGGGCTCTAGTTCCCTGACCAGGGATTGAACCCAGGCCCCCTGCATTGGGAGCACAGAGTCTTAGCTACTGGACCACCAGGGAAGTCCCTGGAGTTGAATCTTTACCACGGCTGGATTAAGTGAAGCTCTTTCTTCCCTTTACTGTACTGATAAGCTACTTATGATTTAAATGTGTTTTGAGTAATGTTTCAACATGTCCGTCAACATTAGTTTTTCGATTGGGAGGTTAAGTAACCATATAATTAGCGTGTTTTAAAATTAGCAAAATTTGCCTGAAATGCTCTCATAATAGTTTCTTTAGAATTTAAACTCCTCGAGGGTAGAACTATGCCTGTCTCCTTTACCACTGTCATCCTTAGTACTATGACCTGGCATGGAGCAGGTGCTCAAAAATACAGAATGAATGAGTGAATGAATGTGCTAAGACCAAGAGTACTTCATAACCATATTATGGTTTTAGCTGTCTAAGCTTTTAAACACGAATTTGTTGTGATTTTATTTGGAGTGTAGCAATTTTTGTGTACATTTAGAAAGTTAAGATTGCAGTTTGTTCTTCATTTGCATTTAAACATTTGAAAGTCCAACTTGCTAAAATGTGTTTCAAACCTGATACTTGTTGGCCATGAGTAGTATATTCTTTAAAATCTTTGCCAGTCTGGTAAGTGTTTTAACTTTCTTTCTTATTGCTACTGATATCATACCTTTCTTGGTTGTTGGCCTTTCTTCTTTTGCGAGTTTCCTATTCATGTCTTTTGCCCATTTTTAAAATTAATCTGTTCCTCACCTTCTTACTTGTTTTTAAGGGTTATTTTTATACGTTGGCATTAGCAATCATTTGTTTTGTGTGTTTCTGGTATTTTCATGTTTGATTTTTCACTTTTCAAATTTAATATTAGCTACATAAATATTTGTATAGTTTTTGCCTTTGATGTTGTACTTCTAAAGATTTTCCCCACATCAAGGTCTGATATGCATATAAATATATTTCATTCTGTATGGTTGCTATATCAGAGTAATTCAGGATCATGTAATCTTGTAGTCCTCTGATGCCAGCTGCCCCTCTGGCCATGGGTAGGTTCTGGAGCTGGTAGGCAGGCTGGTTCTAATGCAGGCTTAATGGTGTCTCTGAGCTTTTCTCGCTCTGGAAAGAGAATAGGGCTTGGGGGCAGAGAAGTTTTCTCTCTTTCTCTTTTTTTTCTTTTGAAGTTTTTTTTTTTTTTTGATGTGGACCATCTAAAAAGTCTTTATTGAATTTGCTATCGTATTGCTTTTGTTTTATGTTTTGGTGTTTTGACTGTAAGACATATGGCACTTAGCTTCCAGACCAGGGATTGAACCTGCCCCTCCTGTGTTGGAGGGTGAGGTCTTAACTACTGGACCACTTGGGAAGTCCCAAGAGAATTTTTCTGTTGGTGTCTTGATAGGAGACTGCTACCTGGCCAGCTGGTTCTCTGAAGTCCCTCAGGGACATTGACTGTGCCTCCTCCCTGGCATGGTGGGATGGTAGCCACTTTGTTCTACCGTGTCTGAGCACCAATATTTATGCACACAAGAGTTTAAAAGTTGCAGCATCGAAGGGGACTCAGCAGCCAAAAAGAAAGAGGAATAATAAGCAGCCCACTCAGAACAGACATCTCTATTACAGAACTCTTATATGGAGTTTTCCTCTTGTATAGAAATAGAACTGCCTTGGAGGAAACAGAAAGAAACTGGAAAACCACAAACTAAGAGTATGTAAGGAGATTCCACTACAGCCCCAAATGGTTTTCCCCAATGAAAAACAAATGAAATTTTCGAAGTAAAAAATCCAGGGGATGAGTTGAAGGACGTCCAAGTGGAGGAAATACCATCTACAACAGTGGAAAACCACAGAGTGTAAATCATGAGGGAAAAGCTGAGGGACTTGGAGAACAGATTTTGGAGACCTGGTATTCAAACCATGGAAGCAGCAGCAGAAGAAAAAGCCGGGGATGGAAGAGACTACAGTGAAACTACTATTGGTAGAAGGTTTCCTTGAATGAAGAGAAGAGAGAGAAGAAAAGACTTGAGTCTGAAAGGACTCCCTGAACTGTCAAGACTGATATAAAAAGACACAAAGAAAAACATGCACATATTCTGGTAAAATTTATGACTTCTAAGGGTGATGGTTAAAAGTTGCCACCTTATATTATTTAAAATGTCCAGTTTTCAATAAAAATTTGACACACAAAGAAACAGGGAAGTGTGGCTCACACATAGGAAAAGAACGCAGTTAGTAGCGATGTTTTAGGAAGCCACGTGTTAAACTTTTTTCTTTTTCTTTTCTTTGGCCATGCTTCATGGCTTGTGGGATCTTAGTTCCCCCGCCAAGGATCGAACCTGGGTCCTCAGCCGTGAAAGTGCAGAGTCCTAACCAATATGCCACCAGGGAATTCCCTAGAATTCTTAAACTATTTTTTTTTTCTTTTTGGATAATTAAATTTTATGTTTGCTTCCCGTTTTATTAATATATAATTAACGTGTGTGTGCGCGTGTGTGTGTGCTCAGGAGCTCAGTCATGTCCAACTCCCTGTGACCCTATGGACCATAGCCCACCAGGCTCCTCTGTGCATGGGATTTCCCAGGCAAGAATACTGGGGTGGGTGGCCATTTCCTTCTCCAAGGGATCTTTCCAACCCAGGGATCCAACCCTCATCTCCAGCATCTCCTGCGTTGGCAGGCGGATTCTTTACCACTTGAGTCACCTGGGAAGTCCCATAATTAACATACAATGCTGTATACATTTAAGGTGTACGGCATAAAGATTTGACTTACATGTTGGGTTGGCCAAAAAACTTATTCGGGGTTTTCCATAAGATTTAATGGAAAACCCACTTTTTGGTCAACCCAATATATCATAAAATGATTATCACAATAGGTTTAGTGAACATCCATCATCTCCTATAGATACAACATTAGAGAAATAGAACAATTTTTTTCCATGTGATAAGAACTTTTAGGATTTACTCTCTTAACTTTCATATATAATGTACAGCAGTGTTAATTGTATTTAATATCTTGTATATTACATCCCTAGTAATTTGTCTTATAGCTGGAAATTTTAACTGTCTCATCCAATGCTCCCACATCTCTGACCTCTTTTTCTTTGAGTTTGTTTCTTAGTTTTCCAAGTACAATTGACCTATGGCACCATATTAGTTCCTAGTGTACAACATAATATTTAAATATTTCTAAACATTTCAAGGTTATCACCGTGATTAAGTCTAGTTGTTGTCTGTCACTACAAATACTTTAAATTAGAAATATTATAATCATAACATTTATAATTGTATTGTAATTATATTATAAATATGTTAAGAACTTTCAGGTGAAAGATAAAGTAACTTACAATGGGTAAACAGTCAGACAGATATCAGACTTTTTTTTTTTTCACAGTTCTTGATCTTGCAAAATTTCACCACTTTCTGGAATATATTGAGTGTGTATATACACACACATTCAGGCACACACACATATATATATTAACATTTACATTTTTTTATCTATATGAAGTTGATTTTGATGCATTGATTGAAGAAGGGATCTGAGTTTGCCCATTTTCCTCCTAATTTACCTATTGTTCCAAAGAATTTATTGACTAGTCTACCACTTTCCCATTGATATAAAAGGGTATGTTTATAAAATAAATAAAAGGCTATGTTCATCTCATGTTAAATATAAACATTCATATACTTACAGGTTTGACTTAAAGCTTATTTTCTTATTATATTAGTATTAATTTATCTTAAATTATTTGATTATAATTATTTTGCATATATATTTTAGTTTTTATAGCATTTTATTTTGATGCTTATTTTGCATACACAGATAATGTTCCTTATATAACACAGTGCTTAAAGGGAGATGGCCATATACTGAGTGTAATACCCAGCCCGCACAGCCATACATGAGGAGGCAGCCATGAGAGTGTAAATGAACACCTCTGTACCCACCATGGCGCTTCTGAAATGGATGCTGTCATCCCCCTGCAGTATCCCCTGCAGAAGGAAGTGTTCCTTCCCTTCTGCATCCTCCTCTCTACTCAGACATCACTACAACAAAAGGTGAATTTTATTTTAGCCACTTGAGTGCCTATCCCCAAATAATGCACTATGGGAGGTTAGCCTTTTCTGAGTTTTATATGAATGAAATCATACTGTTATCTATTCTGCTCAGTGTTATGGTTTAAAATGTCATCTGTCTCGATATGTGGAGCTGAGATCATTCATTTTCATTGCTCCATTGTGTCCGGTATAAATAGACCAAAATTTATTGATGCATTCTGCTGTTGATGGTCTCTTTTTATATGATGGTAGATTTATTTTGCTTATATCTACTTTAGGAGTTTTATCTTCATTTCAAGAGTGATATTGATATGTAATTTTTTCTTGTTTAGTTTTGTTATCAAGTGTATAATCTCGTAAAAGTGAATTATTGGGTGTTCCTTGTTTTCTGTTCTTTGAAAGAGTTTTTTTTTTTTTTTTTTTTTTTTAAGATTGGAATTCTTTATGCTTTGAATGTCTTGTAGAGCTCACCTTAAAACCATTTGGATCTTTTGTTTTCTTCATGGGAAGAATATTAAATACTGATTCTGTTTCTATAATAGTTAAAGGACCATTGAGGTTTTTCTGTTTTATTTCTTTATTTTTAACTGCACTGCTTATGTGATCATAGTTCCCTAAACAGGGATTGAACCTGCATCCCCAGTGGTGGAAGTACAGAGTCTTAACCACTGGACCACCAGGGGAGTCCCTTTCTGTTTGGTTTTATTTTAGTCAGTTTTGCTTATGTAGAATTTTTTTCTAAAGCTTTAAAATTTTGACTATACCAGTATTTCAAATATACTGGCATAATTGTTTTCTTTTTTAAAATTAATTTATTTTAATTGGAGGATAATTACTTTACAGTACTGTGGTGGTTTTTGCCATACATTGACATGAATCAGGTGCACGTGTCCCCCCAAGTTCTTAGATACATTAATTTGTTATGGCTCATATTCTTCTCTGTATCCTATAGTTCTTGTCTTCTCCCTCCTGGAGTATTACAGGAGCCTGCCTTCTGTCTCACTCCCCTCCAATTCATTCTCCATAAGAATAGTTTCACTTTTCTACATAATACCCGTTGGATGCTTCCTAGGAATAAACACTGACTTTTCGACCTGCTTCACCAGACCGACATGGAGATCCAGCCTAAGTCTGCCTCGTTGACTCCTCTCGTCTCCTCTCTCGATCCAGGTGCACACACTCCTCATCCAGCTTGCAGCATCCTGCAGCATCCTGTCCCTCCCTCTCCTGGATGACCCTCTCACCTGACTTTGAATGACCTACTTGTTGATCTCTTCTCAGTCCACTCCCAACCCTAGACAGTGAGCTCCCTGAGAACATGGACTGTCTCCTGTTCAGTCTCTGATGACTAGCTCAACACTTCCATTAAAGTGATACTTAATACATTCTTATATTGCTGCTGACATCAAAAACTTGTTTTGGGAACTTTTTTTTTTGTCAAAGAAAATTCATGTTTGTTAGAAGAAATTTAAGAAGTCGTTTGAAATATAGAGGGATTGTAACAGATATTGTGTAAGTTAGATTAAGATAGAAAGTTACACTGAGAAATTTTGATAGTCATCAATGGATTTCATACTTCTTTTTTAAAATTAAATTTTAAATTGGAGTATAGTTGATTTACAATGTTGCATTAATTTCTGCTATTTGGCAAAGTGAATCAGCCATACATATACACATATCCACTGTTTTGGGAACTTTGTGATAACATGAATCATCGTGGCATTCATTGGTACAGCTTCTTACAAATTAAGTGATTAATTGAGTAATTGCAATTACAGTACCAGTCTTCCCTGGTGGCTCAGTGGTAAAGAATTCACCTGCAATTCAGGAGATGTGGGTTTGATCCCTAGGTTGGAAAGACCCCCTGGAGAATGAAATGGCAACCAACTCCAGTATTCTTGCCTGGGAAGTCCCATGGACAGAGGAGCCTGGCGGGCTACAGTCCATGGGGTCGAAAAGAATTGGACTTGACTTAGTGACTAAACAACAAACCACAAGAACAAAACAACAAGGACTAGAAACGTGAAAGAACATGGCAGGACCCATGGAGTTTATGGGGAGGTGGGCTGGACCCCTGGATTCCCCACCACAAATCTGGCCCCCTTTCTAAATGTGAATATCCATCACCACTTTTAACAGGTGTCCAGCATCTCCAAGTTTGGCTTATGAGTGTGACTTTCCATGTGTCTGGTACTGTTCGTAAAACTAATCCTATGTTTATTCAGGATTTAAATCTCAGTGACATTTTCATGTCAAACAAACGTGGAATGATGGGGTTGTGTTTTTAAGCCTACAAAAGAAAATTACTATCATTCCATACATCATTAAAAAATTAAAATTATACCTTAAAAATATACCAACTTAAACCCCCAAACCTGTGTCACACCCAACGTCCTGCTTGGAACAAACACTGTAGTTTGCCCTTCTCTTTTTTAAAAAAGAACAGAAGATAATCTGTTTGTTACAGTTTCTTCTGATTTATGCCTCCAGTATAGCTTTGTTAACCATTGAATTGTTTAGCATCTTAATTTTATAAAAGCATCACTTTGGGTTTTCAAGAAGTCTTTACCACTTGATGCTAAACCCCCAGTATTTTTGGATGGTTTATGGGAATTCGAATGATGCCATTTTCTACACATGGAACAAAGACATCCTGACTGTAAATCACCATCTTCCTATTGCCTTGCTTGTTTAAGAATTCTGAAAGGCAGGAGCATCCAAAAGGCAAATCTGGCAGCTCTGCTGACGTGTTAGCACTGAAGACTTCCTGCCCTGCTGAGCTTAGAAAAACAAACTGGCTTAGGATGAATATAAATGTTTTGGGGAGTATGTGCAAACAGCACATTTCTGTCTTTTTCTTCTCTTGGAAGCCTGCGTTTTGAAAGCCTGTAGGATTTCAGCCACATAGACGAACTGTTTCCTGAAAGAAAGAAAGCCGTGAGGGTGAGAAAGACCTTGAATAAACATGACTGTGTCCCCGATGTGTTTCTGGACTGTGTCAGGTTGGGTGATGTCTCGTTGCCAAATGGGGAAGCACTGGTAACATTTTTCCCTTTCCTCCTTTTCTTTCTTTTCCCTCCTTTTCTTCCTTCTTTCTTTCTCTCTTTGTCCATTCCTCTCTTCCTTCCTCCTCTCTCCCTTTCTTCCCTCCCTCCCTCCTTCCTTTTCTTTCTTGTCCTCTCTCTCTCCCTTCTCCCTCCTGCCTTCCATTTTTCCTTCTCCCTACCTCCCATTCTCTCTCCCTCCTTCCCTTCTCTTGCTCGCTCTCTCTTTTCCACTCCCTCCCTCTTTTCCTTCCTTCCTTCTGTTCCTCCCTTTCTCTCCCCCTCCCTCCCTTCCCTCCTTTTCTTTCTTGTCCTCTCTCTCTCCCTTCTCCCTCCTTCCTTCCATTTTTCTCTCTTTCTCCCTCCTTCCCGTTCTCTCTCCCTCCTTCCCCATCTCTTGCTTGCTCTCTCTTTTCCACTCCCTCCCTCTTTTCCTTCCTTCCTGTCTCTACCCTTCCCTCCTTTCCCTCCTTCCTTTTCCTCTCTCACTGATGGGCTTATACAAGTTCATGTATTGGGATATACACTGATTTGCATCATGCTTAGTGTTGGACTCTGACATTGGCAACAAAATCACTGTGCCCATGTAATCAATCTGCTGTCCAGTAACGGCGTTTCCTGCCTACTTAGGCCTTCACTAGTGCTCCTGGGGCCTGGGCGGGGTGGGCTGTGGCTCGCTGGGAGCAGGAGCATTGGAACAGCCTGAGGGCTGGGGCCTGGCCTGGCTGGAGTCGGAGAGCTGTGGAGGCAGACAGGCGCTTGGGGCCAAGGAGCAAAGCGTCACAGCGCTGCTGTAGGTAGAAGCAAATGACTCCAGAGCCTGGCAGATCCCAGCCAGGTTCCTAGAGAGAGTCAACGCTGTGATGCCTGCAAGGAAAAGGGCAGGCTCCAACTCGTGTGTTTGGAAAAGTGGAAAATAAGAAGTGTTTTCCTAAGAAACCCTCCCCTATCTTGCCCCCCTTATCCTGACCACTCTATTTAAAACTGCAGGGACTTCGCTGGTGGTCCAGTGGGTCCAGTGGTTGAGACTTCGCCTTTAAATGCAGGGGAGGGCGGGTTCGATCCCTGATTGGGGGGCTAAGATCCCACATGCCCTGCCACCATACAGCCAAAACATAAAAAACAGAAGCAATACTGTATTAATAACAAATCAATCCAAAAAAACTAAAATGATCCATGTGAAAAAAAAAAACCTTAAAGAAAACAAAAAGCCATTGCAATTTATACCCCCCAGCACTTCCAACTTCTTTTTCCCATATGATATTATGCCATGCTGTGCCATGCCATGCATGTGTGGTCAGTCACGTCCAATTCTTGGTGACCCCGTGGACTGTAGCCCACCAGCTTTTTCTGTCCATGGGATTTCCCAGGCAAGAATACTGGAGTAGCTTGCCCTTTTCTTCTCCAGGGGCTCTTTTCAAACCCACGTCTCTTGTATCTTCTGCATTGGCAGGTGGATTCCTTACCACTGTGCCACCGGGGAAGCTGTGTGACATTATACAACTTACATATTATGTTCATTTTCTATTTCCCCTAATTAGCGTATGAACTTCTTGAGAAAAGTGATTTCTGCCTGTTTTGTTGACTGATGAATTCTCTGTATTTAAAACAGCCTCAGTGCCTAGTAGGTGCTCAACAAACGGTATGTTAACCCTGGACATACCATCAGGAAGTATCTGGACAGCAATTTTTTGGGGAGTCCCTCCTCCTGCCATTTGGGGTAAAGTAAAATAGTGATTTGTACTCTATTTAAAAAGCAAAAATGCCTTTTCTCTGCCAGGGAGGTAATCATGAGTGTCAATGGGGAAGGGGCTGTGGGAAAAATACATATTTCACTTTGAGATCAAAGGGTAGATTCCACTTCCCAGACTGGCCCTCCCTCAGCCTTGGACCCCTGATAGGGTGGACATGATGATTCTGGGGAGGGAGTTACAGAGAGTCTCCCAGGAAATGCCTCCCTTCTCCATGGCACTTTTCCCTTCTGGATAATTCTCACACACAGCACTTCTCAGCATCCACAGTTTTGCTCGCTTTCCTCAAATAAACCATCACTTCCTTCTCTATACTGACAGTCACCAGTATGACTGGACCAGGAGGAGGGGCGGGGTTGGGAGAAGGAAAGAGTTGGGTAGGAAGTTTACAACTGATGAAGATTTGTGATGGTCATTCATCTATCTTTTTTCTTTACCTGTGGAGCTCTGTTCAGGGAATACAATTTTCAATTTCTTTCCTCTGAGGTGTTTTAGAATATTTCCATGTGACATTTTGGTGATTGAGGCTCTTTCCAATGGGTGAGCTTACTTCAAGTCCTTGAAAAATGGGCTCTCAAGTACAGTTTTGTGGGAAGGGTGGGCTCCGGGGAAAGAGGATCTATATTGTGTATATTGGCACAGGCAGGCTTTCTTTCCTCTCCCCGTTTAGAGTAATAGTCTAGTTTTTAAATAACCCCTTGTGAAGTGCCAGCGTGGTCTTCAGCCAGAGCATTCTCGTCTTTCTGTGGCAGAAAGAATATTCAAACATCAGTCACGCCGGGCTCTCCGTGGGGGTGGAAGGGCAACCTATGTTGGTTTTTCTAGGAAACACAATTAATTATTGACTTTCTTATATGCACCAAGCCTATTGCTGAGGACTGAAGAGGGTTCACATATATAAAGAAGTATTGTGATTTCGTGTTCAGATTTTCTCCTTTCAAGGAACTATTAATACAAGGTGAAGTCTGTTCCAGCAAGATCTTTTCACAGATTACTTTTGGCCCTGCTTGCCAGGGCTGATTAAAAGGGTGTGTGTGTGTGTGTGTGTGTGTGTGTGTGTGTGTGTGTGTGTGTGTGTGTGTGTGTGAGTGTGAAGGAGATGGAAGGAGAGAGAAACAGAAAAATTTGAGAGAGACTATGTGTTTAGTGGGGCTTCCTTGGTGGCTCAGTGGTAAAGAATCTGCCTGCCAATGCAGGAATCTGGACGATCCCCTGGGGAAGGGGATGGCAACCCACTCCAGTATCCTTGCCTGGAAAATCCCATGGACAGAGGAGCCTGGTGAGCTGCAGTCCGTGGGGTCGCAGAAAAGTGGGACACAACTCAGCAACTAAACATCACTACACCATGTGCTTAGTGGCAGGTGGAAGAGTGCTGCTATGGATGACATTGATAAGATCCACAGTCCAGTTTGCTAGAGTCTTAATAGGATAAATTTAAACTCAAGGAAAGACCTTCTCCGAGGAACAGCTCATTCCGAAGATGCACACCCGCAAGGCAACACCCTCCTCTCAGCACTAGGAGGGACCCAGAAGGGTCTGCCACTCATGTTTCTTTGGAAAACGTGACTCAGAATGAAGGTGAAGTTTGCAACAACTTGCTGTTGGTGTTTCTGTAACATGGTATGGAAAACCTCGAACAAACTTTTTGACCAATCCAATATTTTAGCTGAGATGTACTCGTAGTCACGCATTTATTCAAGTGATAGGCCTTTCAACCCAGTAAGATAGAGAGAATGTATTCGTTCAGTCATGTCTGACTTTAAATGACCCTGTGGACTGTAGGCTGCCAGGCTCCTCTGTCCATGTGATTTCCCAGTCAGGAATACTGGAGTGGATTGTCATTTTCCTCCTCCCAGGGATCTTCCTGAACCAGGGGTTGAACCTGCATCTGCTGTGCCTTCTGCATTGCAGGTGGGTTCTTTACCCACTGAGTCATCGGGGAAGCCCATTGTATTCATCTGTTGATGGTAAATAGAGAAGAGGAACCTTAAATTCCTAGTACCATTTTTTTTAAAGACTCAAATAGTTGTGAAAAGTCATTTTCTTTCAACTGATCCTGTCAACCTTGGCAAAGTAAATATATTTCATATTTAATTATGAAGTAAAACATCTTGGGATGATGATATCCTACTTGAAAAACCGAAATTATCCAGAAAGTTTCTTTTTGAGCCTTCATTTCAGGTTCAGGAAACAGAATGCACATTGTGCATCTTGGAACAAAAATTCACTTGGTATCCTAAATTTAAATAATGGTGGTTAACTTGATTATTCCCTCACGGACCTTGGAAGGTAGAAACTGTAAAATCCCATGTGTAATCCAGGATGGGAGGAATGACACCCAGAGACCCTCCAGGGAATGTATTCCTTGCAGGCTGACCCAGAGTATGGGGATTCTGTCTAAAACATACACTTTAAGACTCAACAAATATTATCATTTAAGAGGACTCGTTGAAAAAGACCCTGATGCTGGGAAGGATTGAAGGCAGGAGGAGAAGGGGATGGCAGAGGATGAGATGGTTGGATGGCATCACTTACTCGATGAACATGAGTTTGAGCAAGTTCCAGGAGTTGGTGATGGACAGGGAAGCCTGGCATGCCGCAGTCCATGGAGTTGCAAAGAATTGGACATGACTGAACTGAACTGAGCGGAACTCCCTTCCCTGGCGGTCCAGTGGTTAAGACTCTGTGTTCCGGATTCAGGGGGTAGAAGTTCGATCCCTGGTCAGGGAACTAAGATCCAACATGCCACACAGTGCAGCCAAAAAAAGGAAAAAAATATAAAGGGACTTTTCACCTGTAGGAGTGGTCGGTACCTTCCATCCTAGAGCTGAACTCTCCCCTGTAGACCTTAGCTGCTGTTAATTGAGACTGACTTCTTATGCATTTAGATTCCTGATGGTGACTTTAATTGGCCTCTATTAAACCCTGGTGTCACAGGGAATTGTAGTGCCTTAGTAGCTTAGGGGGCTTCCCTGGCGGTCCTGTGGTTAAGTCTTCATCTTTTAATGCAGAGGGGGTATGGGTTCGATGGGGAGTTAAGCTCCCACATGCCTCATGACAAAAAGCAAAAACAAAAAACCCCAATAAAACAGAAACAATATTGTAACAAATTCAATGAAGACTTTAAAAATGGTTAACATAAAAAAAAAAAATCTAAAAAATAGTGACTCAGGGTTATGCCTTCGTATCCTTTGGCTTTTGTCCTGACCTATAAAGCCCAGCTGGAGTCTCAGTTCTTGGATCTAGAGTCTTACTTCCATGTGTTGTCTGTCTCACTACAGAATCTGACAAGGTGTTTGTTGACTCTCTAGTGACCAAGCTGGGGATTCTGAAATGAGGAGACTCAAAGCTGGTCAAGTCCCTGTCAGCCTGGAGAAGAGCCTCATTCTCAGTCTTGTCCCAGCGAAGTGTTTGTGGCTGAAACAAGGAGGCAGAGCGCATGCTCAAATTCGGGCTGACACGAAGCGGGGAGAGAGCGATGCAAACCTTGATAAATGGAGTCAGGATCCAAAAAGAGCCTTGGCAGGCTGGGGTGATGGGTCAGATCCAAAGAGAGCCTGGATGAGCAGGGATAGTACAGTCCAGCTCTCCAGTACAGACATGACTTCACCGTGGTAGGTAGGAAAGAGCCTTGAAAGGTGAACGTGAAAAGTCAGTGTTAGCCACTCAGTTGTGTCCGACTGTTTGCAACCCCATGGACTGTAGCCTGCCAGACTTCTCTGTCCATGAGATTCTCCAGGCAAGAATATTGGAGTGGGTAGCCATTCCCTTCTCCAGGGGATCTTCCCAACCCAAGGGTCAAACCTGGGTCTCCTGCATTGCAGGCCGACTTTTTACTGTCTGAGCCCCCAGGGAAACCCAGGAAAGAACCTTAGTGACCTTCATTGACCACAGTTCTGTAGAGATCAGTGGTGTGGTGCTTGGCTGTGTTCATGCTCTGGAGACAGATGGACATCCACCTATAGTGCTCAAACCAAGCTTGGGAGAAGGGTTTAAACTGACTTGTTGAAATTCAGTGGGAATCCCACTGTATAATGTCAGCGGTGACCACTTGACTTTTGAGGCTTATTGGGTTCCCATTCTTTTGTATAGAAATACCCACTTCTTCTCCACTTGTCTTTCTTTCCATCACATCAGCCAAACCTTTTAGCAAGTCTTGAGAGACATTCAATATCCTACCCAGGGTGTTGATGGAGGCTTGTTGTTGTTTAGTAGCTCAATTATGTCTGACTCTTTGCAACTGCATGGACTGCAGCACACCAGGCTTCCCTTTCCTTGGCCATCTCCCAGAGTTTGCTCAAACTGATGTCCATTGAGTCGATGATGCCGTCTAGCCATCTTATCCTCTGTCGCCCCCTTCTCCTCCTGCCCTCAGTCTTTCCCAACATCGGGATCTTTTACAATGAGCTGACTCTCTGCATCAGGTGACCAAAGTTATTGGAGACTCAGCTTCAGCGTCAGTCCTTCCAAGGAATATTCAGGATTGATTTCCTTTAGGATTGACTGGTTTGATCTCCTTGCTGTTCAAAGAACTCTCAAGGGTCTTATCCAATACTATAATCTGAAAGCATCAATTATGCGGCTCTCAGCCTTCTTTACGGTCCAACTTTCACATCCATGCATGACTACTGGAAAAACCATAGCTCTGATTATATGCATGGAGTCTAGGACACGCAAATCTTGTCCTTGAATCGCCATCCCATACTTACTCTCTCCTGCCAAAGTCAAAGCCTTCGGCAGGGTGGGGAGGTGAGTAAGCT
Organism: Muntiacus reevesi; assembly: GCF_963930625.1. Taxonomy (NCBI): domain Eukaryota; kingdom Metazoa; phylum Chordata; class Mammalia; order Artiodactyla; family Cervidae; genus Muntiacus; species Muntiacus reevesi. The sequence goes on along the minus strand of NC_089263.1, from coordinate 22,778,444 downwards.
GCATCCTTGGGTCCCTGAAGGGGCCGTCTGGATTCCTCCTGACCCCCAGTCCCGGTGACTCAGCAGCTGTGGACAGTGGCTGGTGGGATGATGCGTTTTGGCAGCTTCTCTCCTTGGTTCTGGATCTGTGTCATGGGAAGCTTGCACATATCCTGGTCCAGCCTCCCTTCCCCCACCCCACCTCCCGTCCTCCCTTCAGTTGTTGCTGCCTGAGGGGCCTGACCTCCTCAGTCACCCGGTCCTGTGAGGCGCCACCTGCCCCCAAGTCTCCCCAGTGTTTAGGAAGTTGGCTCCTTACCTGGTGAGATGTCAGTGTGTGTTCGCCGCTGCCCAGGCTGCTTGCTTCCTGAAGTCATAAGAGAACTTAGCCATTTCTCCTTAAAGAAAAGTCTGGTTTTCCTAAGACTGTCCCCATGGAGGGAGCTGGGGGGATGGGGTGGGGGTGAACTTTCACTTGGCAGCTGGGCTACAGCCCATGGGGTCACAAAGAGTTGGACATAACTTAGTGGCTGCACCACAACAGCAAAAGTTCCTTCCAGTTTTATAGATCTGTGACTCAAGTGTTAGTCCCTGCCTAGATTCTGCTGTGTTTAGGCTTTAGAGTTCAACTTAGTATATGTGTGTTTGCTAGAGGGGAGGGGAAGACAGGGGGAGGCTGTAGGGGAGGATGACAGAAAGTGGGAAGGTACCTCATTCCACCTTGGGGAGCAATGGGCCACTTCAGAAGAGTTTGCTAGATTTCTTTTATTTTTTGTTTTAACATTTATCTCCTCTTCTATGGATTTCCTTCCCAGTCAGGTCACCACAGAGCACTGAGTATAGTTTCCTGAACTGTCCTGGAGGTCCTCAGTAGTTATCTATTATATGTGCATTTTGCATTTTGCTTCAGTTGTGTCTGACTCTGTGTGATCCCAGGGACTATAGCCGACCAGGCTCCTCTGCCAATGGCATTCTCCAGGCAAGAATACTGGACTAGTGGGTTGCCATTTCTGCCTCCAGGGGATCTTCCCGACCCAGGGGTCGAACCTGCATCTTCTGCATCGTAGGCAGATTCTTTACTGCTGAGCCACCAGGGAAGTTGTTTCAATCCCAGTCTCACAATTTCTCCCGACTCTAGTTTGCTAGATTCTGACGTACCTCTGTTGCCTTCTGAGGGAGTGAGCTCCTTGTCATAAAGGTATTCACTTAGAGGCTGCAGGGCATTGGGCAGGATTGCTGAGGGGGACAGGCTGGATCGGATGACTGAGAAGGTCCCTTCCAGCACTGAGCTTTCGTTATCCTGGGGTGCTACAGGTCAGCACTTCAGACTTCACACAAGCATGGCGGCCCATGCTGACCACCACAGATGGAGAGGACTTGGACTGCACCCGGCTGCAGCATCAACTCCCACAGGATTGAAAATTGACTCGGGAGGAAGGATTTTGGTCAAGAGAGATGAATGTAAAATCAGTTTATCAGTGACACAGGGTGTGATGTGAGCCTAGAGAGAATCTGGTCTAGCTCAGGGACTGAAAAGAAAAGTGAAAGTGTTAGCCATATCCAGTCATATCCAGCTCTTTGAGACCTCATGACTTTAGCCTGCCAGCCTCCTCTGTCCATGGGATTCTCCAGGCAGGAATACTGGCATGGGTAGCCATTCCCTTCTCCAGAGGATCTTCTCGACCCAGGGATCAAACGCAGGTCTCCCTCATTGGAGGCAGATTCTTTACTGTCTGAGCCATCAGGGAAGCCCTAGTCCAGGAACTGCTGCTAAGTCACTTCAGTCATGTCCGACTCTGTGTGACCCCATCCCTGGGATTCTCCAGGCAAGAACACTGGAGTGGGTTGCCATTTCCCTCTCCAGTGCATAAAAGTGAAAAGTGAAAGTGAAGTCACTCAGTCATGTCTGACTCTTCGCGTCTGGTAGCCTTTAATTCCCACAGAATGGGTTTGGCGAGAAGTTTCGCCCCCTATTGCATGGCTCGGGTAGTGTGGCCATCAGTCAGACTCTCACTGAATCACACCAGACATCTCCATGGGGAACACAGACATGATGGAGACACAGCCCTCAGCCTTCTGGAACTGCCTCCACAATGCTGCACTGAGATGCCTTTGGGCAGAGGCAGAAGCCTGGAATAGGAATACAGTGAACAAAATGTAAGGCAAACAGGTCATTTTACCCAATCGAATTTCAGCAGTCAAAAAAAAAAAAAAAAAAAGCTCATTGGTGCTTAAGAAATGTTTGTAGTTGTTGTTAATAGCATAGAAGAAGCACAGCAGGCAAATACTCGGATCACAGAGGCTTAGGACAGTCCCCCTTGCTGCAGAAAACAGCCACTTGGGAGTAAATGTGGCAGCATTTTTTTTTTCAGTGGTGGGGCAGCTTCAGAGGAGCCCAGAAAGGAGAGCCAGCTTGGAGTGAGACAGCTGAAAGGAGCTGGGGTGGGGAGGGTCGAAGAAGATGATGGGGATAAACAGATGATGATCTTGGAACCAGGCATCCCTGGAATCTAGTATGTGCGTGTATGTTAAGTCACTTTAGTTGTGTCCGACTCTTTGTGACCCCATGGACTGCAGCACACCAGGCTTCCCTGTCCTTCACTATCTCCTGGAGTTTACTCAGACTTATGTCCGGTGAGTTGGTGATGCCATCCAACCATCTCATCCTCTATCTCCTCCTTTCTCCTTTGGCCTTCAGTCCTTCCCAGCACCAGGGTCTTTTTGCAGTGAGTCGGCTCTTTGTATCAGGTGGCCAAAGTGTTGGAGCTTCAGCTTCAGCATCAGTCCTTCCAATGAATATTCAGGGTTGATTTCCTTTAGGATTGACTGGTTGATCTCCTTGCTGTCCAAGAGACTCTCAAAAGCCTTCTCTAACACCCCACTTCTTATATAAAGTTAAACAACCTTCTCCCAACTTTATTCACATATCCCTCTGTTTATTTACTTTATAGCACTTAGAGCTTTAATTTTCATATTTAGAAATTTGTTTGCTTTTTAAAAAAAATCTCTCTTCCACTAGAGTATAACCTCCATGAAAAGAGATACCTTATCTTTCTTGTATGTCATTGTATCCAAAGCACTCAGAACAGTTTCAGGCATATAGTAGGTGCTCAATAAATATGTGTTGAATGTATGGTCAACTAAAGATAAGCATTATACAGGATTGTAGTTTTTTAGTTGTTACATTATGTCCAACTCTTTTGTGACCCCATGGACCGTAGCCTGCCAGGCTCCTCTGTCCTTAGGATTGTTCCTCCTCTTGCCCCAGGCAAGAATACTGGAGTGGGTCGCCATTTCCTTCTTCAGGAGATCTTCTCAACCCAGGGTTCCAACCACGTTTCCTTCGTCCTCTGTGCTTCAGGGGGGTTCTGTATTGCTGAGGCATCTGAGAAGCCCATTATACAGGGAGGCTTTATGTCTTTAAGGGAGCTAGTTTCAGGTGGTGATCTTAGGCTGCTCCCAGCCCCCAGCCTTTGGTGAAATGACCTAACTGTGTCTTTGCACATGATTACTAACAGGTTTCAGCACTGGCTCCTGCTCTGTGCTGTTTGGCAAGTATCTTAACTCTCAGAGCCTTAGTTCACTCATTTCTAAATTTAGGAGTTCGACCTAGATGACTTCTAAGGCCTCTTCAGGAGTTTAAAACTATGATTCTATGATCTCTGAAGCCAATAGAGGCAGGTAACATTTATTGATCTTTGCTGAGCATTTTGGTTATCAACTTCCATGAATTATCTTAAGATAGAATCCATTATTTTCTAGTAGTTATGTAAAATTTGGCTCTGAGGTTTACCTAGATGTGTTTTTATTTTGGTGAGAAAAACAATACTTTTACACATACGGAAGCGTCCTAGGAAATGCAGAAATAAATTTTACCATCAAATTCACCTTTGATTTTCATGTGCAAGTTTTTATTCCCATCTCAGTTTTAATTTTTTTTATTATTTTTTCTGGATATGATCCAGAAACCTACATGCTTATGTCCTCAGTGAATTTTTAACCAAATGAATGTCAGTATTTGGAAATTAGTACACAGGTTGTTGGAGATTGGAGGGGAACAAAAGGAGGAGGAAAATATATTTGTTTGAGCTTCTACACTATAAGGAACATAAGCTAGATGAGAAATTTACTCCTAGTAATTCATCTAGTCCTCAAAAGTGATTTTTTAAAGATTTGTTTTTATTTGGGGGTATAGTTGTTTTACAATATAGTGTTTATACTATATAGTACAGTGAATCAACTATGTGTGTGTCAGTGGCCCAGTTGTGTCCGACTCTCTGCGACCCCATGGATATAGCCCACCAGGCTCCTCTGTCCATGGACTTCTCCAGGCAAGAATACTGGAGTGGGTTGCCATTCCTTCTCCAGGGAATCTTTCGGACCCAGAGATTGAACTTGGGTTTCCTGCATTCCAGGCAGACTCATTTGAGTGGCTCATTACCATTTGAGCCACTAGGGAAGCTCAAATCCGCTATATGTGTATATATATATCCTCTCCTTTTTGGATTTCATTCCCATTTAGGTTACCACAGAGCATTGAGTAGAATTCCCTTTGCTATGCAGTAGGTTTTCATTAGTTATCTATTTAATGCATAGTATCAATAATGTGTATATGTCAATCCCAATCTCCAATTCATCCCACCCTCCTTTCCCCGCTTGTTGTCCAAAAGTTTGTTCTCTGTGACTGTGTCTCTATTTCTGTTTTACAAATAAGGTCATCTATACCATTTTTTTAGATTCCATAAACATACATTAATGTACTGTATTTGTTTTTCTCTTTTTGAGTTTTCTCTGTATGACTGTATCTAGGTCCATCCACGTCTCTGGATGGCACAATTTTGTTCCTTTTTATAGGTGAGTAATATTCCATTGTGTATATGTACCACATCTTCTTTATCCATTCTTCTGTCGATGGATATCTGGGTTGCTTCCATGTCCTGGCTATTGTAAATAGTGCTGCTGTGAACAGTGGGAAGCATGCATCTCTTTTTGAATTGTGGTTTTCTCTGAGTATATGCCAAGGAGTGGGGTTGCTGGGTTATGGAAGACTTAAACCTAGGTTTTAAGGAATCTCCATAATGGATTTATCAGTTTACATTCCCACCAACAGTGCAAGAGGGTTCCCTTTTCTCCACACCCTCTCCAGCTTTTATTTGTAGAAGTCTAATAAATGCAATTTAAAGATAGAACAGTGGCTCACAGAGCAGAAAGTAATCAGCTATAGTTAAGCCATAAGTGTCTTCTATTTTTTCCACACTAAAGAATACTGAGGGGTGACAAGCTTTAACACCAGGAAGACTTTTTACTTTTCCTGATATTTCACATAGAGCTCCGTGGAACACTGCTAACACGTCTTGGGGTCTTCTTGTCTTTGAAGGGGCTGTGGCTTTAGCGCCCCTTCCTTTTCCTCCCAGGGTGACTTTAGGGACAATGTCCACAGACATATTCTGTGCCCTAAACAGATAACTAGTGAGAAGCTACTGTATAGCTCAGGGAATTCTGCTCAGTGCTCTCTGGTGATCTACATAAGAAGGAACTCCAAAAAAGAGAGGACATATGCACTTCTGTTACAGGATGGAAAAAATAAGTGTGTTTCTTACTCCTTCACCAAACAATCACAACAGAAAGAAAGTCGGTTGTTTCCATGTCTTGGCGATTGTAAATAGGCACTTCCCTTTTCTTGGTGAAACCTTTCGTGGTTGGATTCTTTTGGACTCACCCTTTTCAGAGACTGCCTGTTGGGGGTCCTTTGTTGTTGTTGTGTGATAGCTAGGTTGTGTCTGACCCTTTTGCAACTCCATGGACTGTAGATTGCCAGGCTCCTCTGTCTATGGGATTTTCCAGGCAGGAATAATGGAGTTGGTTGCCATTTCCTTCTCCAAGGAATTTTCCTGAGCCAGGGATCTAACCCGAATCTCCTGCATTGGCAGGCAGATTCTTTACCACTGAGCCACCGGGGAAGCCCATTGGGGGTCCTTACTGGGCCTTATGTGTAACCAAGCAATCTTGCCTTTCAGACCACAGCAGAGAAGTCTCCTGGGGCCTACTTCCTTCCTGAGTTTGCACTTTCCCCTCAGGGGAGTTTTCTGGAGGACACAACTGGGGAGCAGTTCCTCACATATCGCTATGACGACCAGGTAAGAACCTCACTGGAGAGCCTATTTTGGGCTCTGCCATTTGCCAGTGGGCAGGAAACAGTTTCTCAAAAATAGCTTCAAAATCTTTCTATTTCCTCCTCGGCACAACTAGTACAATAGACCCGTGACACCAGGAAGGACCCTGAAGCCCTGGGCTGCCCAGGCTTGCGAGTAGCTTCCTGCACAGCGTGTGGCTCCTGCTCCGGTTGTGGCATTGGCTTGAGAGACACGGTCTCTGATTTTCATCGGAAATATTTAAATATTAAGATAAATATTTAAATTTCTTTATTTTTGCTATTGCCAAATTTATCATGTAATTCTGAAATTATCTAAAAGTTCTGTTTTCTGATTAACCTTTGCTTTCATTGCCCTCTGAGTTCTTATTTAATTTTTTTGACCAGTACCAAAACTTACCTTTTTCAAGCCCATTTTCCAGAAAGGAAAACAGATGCCTGCCTCTGTGTGAATGTGCTTGTGTGCACATGGGTGTGTGTTTAAATCCCTGCACAAAACCCCACTGGAGAGCAAGACTTGAGCTTGGCTGAGATGCAGAGAGCAAAACTGCACCCTCAGTACTATGACTTCTCATTCTCGATTTACACTGATAGCTTGTTGTCGTTGTTTAGTTTCTAAGTCATGTCCGACTCTTTTGTGGCCCCTCAGACTGTAGCCCCTCAGACTCCTCTGTCCATGGGGATTTCCCAGGCAAGAAATCCTGGAGTGGGTTGCCATTTCCTTCTCCAGATCATCTTTCTGACCCAGGGATTGAACCCACGTCTCCTGCATTGGCAGGCGGATTGTTTACCACTGATCCACCTGGGAAGTCATTTTCATAATATAGACCCCAGTTAATGCTTTGGGCCTGTTTGCTAAGAGGGGCTAAACCATCAAGTTGCTTTCTGCCCTTTCTCCTGGATGGATTTTTAGAGGATCTATGATTTGTTGTTGTTGTTCAGTCACTAAATCGTGACTTACTCTTTGCAACCCATGGACTGCAGCACACCAGGCTTCCCTGTCTTTCACTGTCTCCTGGAGTTTGTTGAAACTTATGTCCATTGAGTCAGTGATGCCATCCAACCATCTCATCCTCTGTTGCCCTCTTTTTCTCCTGCCCTCAATCTTTCTCAGCATCAGGATCTTTCCCAGTGAGTCAGCTCTTTGTGTCAGGTGGCCAAAGTGTTGGAGCTTCAGCTATGATTTATGTCTCCTTTTAATTGAGAAATTAATGATTTAATAGGTTTCCTTAGGAAAGCTTCAGAGAAACTAATTGAGGAGCCAATAAAGGATAGAAGAGGATGTCTGGAAAATCACGAGCTTTGTGTTTTTTAATTAAAGAGTGGTTAATGCCTTCTCCAGCTTCTACAGATAAATTATATTTAATATCATAACAATATAAAAGCTATCTGAAGAGGAAAGTAAGCCCCTTCAGTCTTTCCAAAAAGCCTAAGGCAGACCTTAAAAGCATATGGCATGCGGTGGAAATTCTGTCCTAGGACATAGTGTTCTAGAGGGCCCAGTGGATAGCCTGTGAAAACATTCTGTGTTGCTCCCACTGTGCTATAACAAGCCAATAATAGCACCTACCCTCTGCTATTAAAGGCAAAAAAAAAGAGGCATTTGTACCAAACTAGGTGTATCCATTGAATGAATCTCAAGAATGTAATCAACTAGAGAATTGTTAACCTTTCAGCCCAAGCCCTGGATCCTTTTTCCTCTTCATGCTGAGTGTGCAAACTGCACTGTAATATCAGAGAAAAGTTAGATAAAATATTCCTCAGTTTGAAAACTTCCCCCTTCCTGCAACATACCATCAAATGTGACGAAAAGTTAAGAACATAGACTCAGGAGCCAGACTGCTTTGGGTTTGAATTTCAGTTCTGATATTTTACTTGCTGTGTGACTTTGGACAAGTTACTTCACTTCTGTGTTGCCTTAGTTTTGTCATCTGTGAGATACATGATGGTATTGGTCAACCTCACGGAAGTGTTTTAAGAATCAAAGGAGATAATTCAGGTAATTCCTATGTCTGCCTGCACAGGTTCTGATGCATAAAAGTACTTCATGTAGCTATTGTTATTGCTAGTAATATTATTTGAAAAGATTCAATTTGGAGAATCTCAGATACTCTTATGGAAAAGAAAAGGAAGAAGCATACTCTCCATTCATATCAAGGGTCTGCACACAATATGTTAAATTCATTGTTAATTAAAGTATAACATAATTATAGTAAATGACACCCATATCTGAAGTGTAGAAGTTGACCAGTTTTTAAATATCTTTATGCCTGTGTAACTACCACCCAGATCCAGCACTCAAACATTCCCCCACCCTAGGAAGCTCCATGGACCCCTTCTGGTCAATATCTCTCACCCAGGAAGTAATCACTAGTCTGACTTCTATCACGGTTATAGATTCATTTTGGCTTTTATTTTATTTTTTCTGTTTTTTTAAATTGGGATATAATTGCCTTACAGTGTTGTGTTTGTGCTGTCCAGCGAAGTAAATCAGTCACACGTACACATGTGCCTGCAGGCTCAGCTGTTTCAGACGTGTCTGACTCTTTGCGACCCCATGGACAGTAGCCCACCAGACTCCTCTGTCCATGGCATTCACTAGGCAAGAATACTGGAGTGGGTTGCCATGCCCTCCTCCAGGGGATCTTCCTGACCCAGGGACTGAACCTGAGTCTCCTGCGTCTTCTGCATTGCAGGTGGATTCTTGACTGCTGGGCCACCAGGCCACCGCTGGGCTACATATACGTATACTCCCTCTTTTTTGGATTTCCTTCCCATTTAGGTCACTACAGAGCACTGAGTACAGTTCCCTGTGCTAAACAGTAGGTTCTCATTAATTATCTATTTTATATGTAGTATCAATAGTATATGTATGTCAAGCCCAATCTACCAATTTATTTCACACTCTTTTCCCACTTGATGTCCATTTGTTTGTTTTCCATGTCGCTGTGTCTATTCTTGCCCTGCAAAGAGGTTTATCCGTATTTTTCTAGATATACATGTTAACATGCAATATTTGTCTTTCTCTTTCTGACTTATAACTTCACTCGGTATGACAGACTCTAGGTCCATCCACTTCTCCACAAATGACCCAGTTTGATGGGATCATACAGCACATACTCATCTGTGTTCAACTTCTTTCCCACATTATGATATCTAGAGAATCAACCAGGTTGCTGGATCCAATGTAGTTCAGGTTTTAATGTCTGTACCTTGTGCTATCTGCAACCAACTGTCTCATCTCGGAGCAGGTGGCAGCACATTGCGTGGCAGGCAGCATCGCTCCTACACAGAAATCCCCAGGTTGCCTCTCAGAGGTTTTCAGGGCAGCCATCCCACTGTCCCAGCAGCCTGAAGCCAGAGTGACAAGGTGCTTATGCTGTGGAGGCTGCTGTCTGGTTCCCGAAGTTGTGGGTCAGGACTGGGTTCACTAGGAACTTCCGCCTATCGAATATTCGTTTGATAAAATGGGAAGGAGGCAGACAGTGTGTAGATACTTGCTGTCTTCGATGACCCTGTAGGACTTTTTAAAGTACTCGATTCTGGTGTGTTTTCATGACAACCTTCAGGCCACTCTTCCAAGGTCCCCTGGATTAGATGTCTGGAAAACTAAGAGCCCCGAGGCCAGTAAAGCCCAGCTGTGATGTAGGCTGTGTTTAATGAGTCACATAAAAAGCGCACTATGGGTTGTAAGGGGACTGGGGCAGCTTCTAGTGAAGTGTGCCATCCTGAAGCCAACTGGTAGCCATGCATTTTGGTGCAGGCAGGACTGGTCAGGCAGCCTTTGTCTTGCTTCTGCCACTAATTGACTTGTAATTTAACAAAGTCATTCAGCATCTTTGGACCTCAGAGTCCTCATTTTTTTAAAAAGAAATATTTTTGCCTCTGCTGGGTATTTGTTGCTGTGCGGGCTTTTCTTTAGTTGCCATGAGCAGGGGCTGCTCTCTAGTTGCGGTACACAGACTTCTTACTCTGGTGGCTTCTAGTTGCAGAGCACTGAGCTCTAGGGCTCTGGCTCAGCAGTTATGGCACATGGGCTTACTTGCCCCATGGCATGTGGGATCTTCCCAAACCAGGGATGGAACCAATGTCTCCTGCATTGGCAGGCAGATTCTTTACTCCTGAGCCACCAGAGAAGCCCCCTCATTTGTTTTGAAAAACAAAGTGACTGTGTTTCATGTTCCAAACTCCTTCCTGTCCTAAATAGTCTACTTTTCGAAACTACAGACATATTCTACATTGCAGAGTGTTAATTGGATCATACTGATGATCAAGGCAGTCATGCCAGTGATGCAGTAAACTATTAGTTAGAGAATCATAGAATTTTATAGCTGGTGAGACTTTTCTCAAATGCCACATTTCAGGAGTCAAGGAAATAGACACTCTGCTAAGTCATGTCTGACTCTTTGTAACCTCATGGACTGCAGCACGTCAGGCTTCCCTGTCCTTCACTGTCTCCTGCAGTTTGCTGAAACTCATGTCCATCAAGTTGGTGATGCCACCCCACCATCTCATTCTCCCCCCTTCTTCTCCTGCCCTCAATTTTTCCCAGCACCAGGGTCTTTTCCAGTGTGTTGGCTCTTGGCATCAGGTGGCCAAAGTATTAGAGCTTAATTAACCTAGGATAAGTTTTAATGTAAACTTATGGACATTTGGGAAAGAACCACCTGGATTTTGTGTTGCAGAGGCCCTTTTATATTTTGTTGGTTTTGTGGCTTCAATGCATGTGGGATCTTAGCTTCCCCACCAGGGATAGAACCTGAACCCCCTGCATTGGAAGCATGGAGTCCTAACCACTGGACAGCCAGAGAAGTCCCCTGCAGAGATCCTTTTATACTGTTTATACCCATCATCTCTTCTTCCCTGTCACCATCTGTCACTGACTGATCTGGTATTTATTTTGTCTCTTTCTGCCCACATTTAAGTGGATTCAAGATTTTTTTTTTCAAGTTAAAATCACTGTCACCTATGCTCTCATCTACCTTTGCTTTCAGTGACTACTTGATTTCCAAATTCTTATTTTCTCCTGCTAATTTTTCCTCCTCCTTTTAGCTCTTAAAGTCTGACTTCTAGCATCTCCTTCCTCCATACCCCCTCTCACCTTAGACAGCATTATTTTCAAGAGTTTCATTTCCTTTCCTAAGTCAAATTCAGAGTTTGATGTGAATCATTCTACATCTGTAAAACTCTATGATTGTAAAATTCTCTGTTTGTCAAAAATTAGAATAACGTCATCTGAGGTATCATAACTTCATCATTGGAGTCAAGTTAACTCTTTGGCTACTTGTATGATTTCTTGTCTCAAAATGCCACTTCAGTTTGTATTTTCTTTACTATTTCCATCAGCAGGGAGGATGTGTGGCCCTGGAATTATAGAATGACAGAGTTGGAAGGAAGTTTAGGCATTCTGTTTTTTCAGGTGAGGAAGTGGAGCTCTAGAGAGGAACAGTGTCTTACCCAAGATCACACAGCCAAGAAGTAGCAAAGCCAAGTGTCTGTTTTTTGCCCTGCAGCTCAGTTAAGACATTTTTTACATCTAATCTGCGGGAAGGAAAAGTATGAGAGCAATGTTTGAATGAATTTTTAATATGCATCGTAACAATAACATGTTAATAATGAACTCTTTGTGGAGTCTTCTTTCTAAACTGCTTCTAAATGTCTTTTTTCTTCAATGATTATGAACAAACTGAATTTTCATTTTGCTTGTTTGAGTATTGATTTATGTATTCTTTCTAAGGACAAGAAATCTGTTTGCTGCAAGTCCATCTTTCTCAGAGTAACTTCTTCTGAACTTTTCATGAATATCTTGGCCGGGAGCTTCATTGTGGTTAAACTGTTGGCAGGCCTCAGAAATATCACTTGATGTTCCCAAGTTATTCATATAATTGTTTTTAACCTGGGAAGTATATACCAGCTTCTGAAGTTTCTCATGAAGGGAGATGGACAAGACCCTTGAACCTATAGGACGTTGCCAGTGTCTCTGGGGATCCAAATGGGCAGCTCACATGTTCTCTGCATAGGAGAGTTTTCTTTGTTGTTTCTGGCCTGTGTGTATAATGTTTTTAAGCAGCGAGCCATTTGAATTTGAATAGTTCATTCCTTTGTTAGTGAGTAATCTTGGTCAAATGTAGTTAGGCTCCTTCAGTATTCCAAAGAGTTAGACCATGAGCTTGCTTTCTCATTAGATCGATGCTAGGAGACAGGAACACATTAATGGGAATGACTTGTACTTGATTCCTAATTCAGGCACATTGCAGATACATGAATACTGCACATGTAGCTATATGTTCTGCTCTGATTCACTGTGGTATACGTGCATTCTGAATTTCATTATCATGGAGTTTTTTGCACATCAGCTCATTCTCAAGCATAAAAGAAAAAGATTGGTTAATGGAGAGTCACTTGAGCTTTTGAACCATGCAGACATTTTCCTCTTCTAATGCTGTCTTCTTTGACTCATTTTTGGAGTACTGTGTAATTTTTCAAATTACGTTCATCAGGTGAGTTAAATGGCAGATACAAGCTGTTGAAGTTCCAAACAGTTCCCAATGCAGCCCTTGCTGCCCGTGCCCAGATTTCTCTTCTCTCTGAGGTCTGACCTGTCCCTGCCCAGGATGCACTAGGTTTTCAAGCACTTTGAGACTAGGTTACTTCTAATCGCTCTACTGTGTCACCCTCGATCCTTGGATGTCCACTGCCTCTTGGACTACCAAAAGATCATAAGTAGCCATATAAGATTAATAATAAAACAAGATAGTGTGTGATGAATGCAAACTAAATTATAAAGGCAACAACATAGTGGAATGGAAAAGCACATTGGAAGTCAGGAGATCTGAATTCTATCCAAATTCTGATACTCATCAGACCTATGACCTTGAACAAGTCACTTAAATCAGTAGCCTACAAAGTACAAAACCTGCCCCAGTCTTAAGTTTTTTAAGTAAAACTTTATTGGGACACACACACACACACACACACACGAAAGCCATTGGGCCCCTCTTCTCTGCTACAAAATATAAGTTTCTTTTAAATGAATGTCATAATTCACAATCTACTGTGGTCTCTTCCGCTTCAGGCATAGCAATGTGAGTAGATTTTAGTGGTGTCTGCTGTCTTGAACCAAGGCAGGGCTAGGGCCAGGAAGCTGGCCTTTCAGCTTGCTATGAGGATGGGGAGTAGGTGGCAGGTAGAAGACTGGATGGAAGCATGTTATTTCTTTCTCTTGTCAAGGAGGAAGAACAGAGATGGAAAGAGCTATAAGACAAAGGTGAGTGGATTTGCTGGCTGGGTGAGAGAGCCATGTCAGGCCAGAAAAGACTTTGCTGACTCTCTGCAAGTTGAAGTTGGAAGGGCTAGATGTCCAGGCAATAGTGGAATTTATATCCTATCATGAGAGGTTTTAAGCATTATGTTTTGATTGGCTGATTTGGAGTTTGGAAATGTTGTTTTTGGTTGGGCAAGTGCTGGCCTACAGCACAAAAGTACAGGCATGGCTTGCAAAGAGGTTCTTGTGGGGCTAAGGCTCTGGGAGGTTTGGGTCATTCCATGGATGCTTTTGTCTGCTCATGCTTGAGGCTGTATCACTCTGGACAGTATTTCTTGGATGTGGACTTTGGGTAGCAGAGGCCTCTTGAGGGCTGTTCAGGTGGTAGGCGAATGGTTCTGGCACATGGATGCCTGAGACCAGTTGGAAAAGTACCTTGAAAGTGTCCACAGAGACTTCCCTGGTGGTCCAGTGGCTAAGACTCCATGTTGTCAATGCAGGGGACATGGGGTCAGTCGCTGGTTAGGGAACTAAGATCCCACATGCCACAACTAAGAGCCAGCACAGCCAAATAAAGAAATCATAAATATCTTTAAAAGTGTCTCTAGTGTTATTTTCTATCTAACCTTTTATGATACTTTTAAGGTAAGTCTCATGTCCACTTTCGTAGGGTGACCAACTGTCCCAGTTTTCTTGGGACTGGAATCATCCAGGCAAACTGGGACAGGTGGTCACTCAGCTTTCCAGCCTGGACATTTCTGTGCACGCTTGGGCTGGAGTTACCAGTTGAGATCAGTGGGCCTGAGGTCGAGGTGCTGCTGGCTCCTGTGCCTGGTGGGTCATTCCAGGACCCAGTGGGGAGCAAGAGTGTAGCTGTTAGGGGTGTCCCACCTGGACATTCTCTTGGCATTGTCTTCCAATAAATTTCCAGGCCTGGGTTTTTTGAGAGGGTAACATGGAAGCATATACCATATGTAAAATAGATAACCATTGGGAATTCACTGTATGGCTCAGGGAACTCAAACCAGGGTTCGATAACAACCTATACGGGTGGGAAGGGGTGGGAGGTGGGAGGGAAGTTAAAGGCAGAGGGGACACATGTATACCTATGGCTGACTCATGTTGAGGTATGGCAGAGGTCAATACCATATTGTGAAGTAATTTTCCTTTGATTAAAAATAAATAAGTTTGGGGAAAAAGCCAAAACTTAAACAAAAATAATTTATTTATTTAGCTGTGTCAAGTCTTAGCTGTGTCTCTCAGGCTCAGTAGTTGGCACACACGGGCTTAGTTGCCCTGTGGCACATGGGATCTTAGTTCCTTGACTAGGGATCGAACCCCCGTCCTCTGCATTGACAGGTGGATTCTTAACCCCTGGACCACCAGGGAAGTCTAGGCCTGGTTTTATTAATAAGGCTTTTGTGTGTCCATTCATGTGGCTCTTCTTCATCTGTGTCTTTACACAAATTGTCCTGGTTGCTTAGAACATCCTCCTCTGCTTCCTCCCCTCTACCAAAATACTTGTTCATTGATGTCAGTTTGATCTCTGGATTGGGAAGATCTCCTTGAGCAGGAAATGGCACCCATTCCAGTATTCTTGCCTGGAGAATCCCATGGACAGAGGAGCCTGGCAGGCTACAGTCCATGGGGCCGCAGAGAGTGGGTGAGCAAACACACACACACAATTTCAAAGAAATCAAGATGTAGTCAGTATTAAGTATTCTGGTTTCACAGAAAATTGGATTATGAAAATAAATTTCAGAAACTTAGTAACAGAGGAAAAGGACAGGGTAATAAAATTGATGAGAATAAGATGGTAGCTATGTTATACAGGTCTCAGAGAGCTAACTTATTAATATATGCTCACAAATGACAAAAGAGATTGAGTGGAAGAGAAGAAATTAAATAAGTGCTATAAGTCACTTTTGATTTACTAAAAGATTTTGTGAAGAAAATCCACAAATATTGCTAATATATGTGTTAATTATATTGCATTCTGATTTTTTTAAAAAAGTGAGAAGCAGCATCTTAGAATTTAGGGAATGCAAATGTAGAAAAATTAGCATATGGAGATGAATGTAGCCCAAGTTCTCTGAATCTAAATAATCCAAATAAACATTAAGACAATATGTTTTTAAGACAAAAAGTATGAACTCTTGGACATTTAAAAATATTCTCCTAAAGCAATTATTGGCCAAAGAGGACATGAGAAATATAATTACACACTTTGTAGGAAATAACCGAAAAGAGAATACTGTATCAAAAAATCATAATTAACTACAATCTATATTGAGAGGTAAACTTATAGTCTCAAATACTTTCAGTAAATGTATACATTTACTATATTCAACATGTGGCATAGAACAGTGGGTTAACTATTTAGAGAAAGTTAATTTAAAGTCTTTTCCATATGCCAAAATAAATTCCATATGGATTGAAGAGTTAAATAAAAATTAAACCATAAAAATATAATAAGACTGTAAAAGTAGATGTTTCTCAAATTTCTAATGGAGAAACTTAGAATGAATGGAAAATAGAGTGTATTGGTAGGTTTGACTATTTAGAAGGCTTAAAAATGTGTATTTACTGAAAATCATTCATATGAAAAGTTAAAGGAAAATGATATATACAAATTATGCTAAAATACTGTGTAAAATACTTTGTAAGGAAAAGTTAAAAAAATAATAAAGGAAAATAACGTATTCTTCTAAAAGGAAAGCAAAAAACCTGTTAGCTCATGTGGAAAAACTCCACTTTACTTGTAATCAATAAAATGTAAATCCAAGCAATGACCAAATAGCATGCCCCCCCAACTTTACTTTAAAAAAGGAAAAATATGAAAACCTTGTGCTGGCAATTGTGACACAAAAAGTTAGGCTATGTGATGCTATTGAATAATAATATGTGCAATGCTTTTTGATAAGCAGTTTTGTAATCTTTATTCAGAACCTGAAAAATATGTTTACTTTCAGCCAACTTATGTCTTTTCTGGGAATTAGTCAAGGGAATATTTTAAAGTTTTTTTTTTTTTAAGTTTTATGCAAAATTACATTGATCTCATTATTATTCATAATATGTGACAACCAGGAACAATTTAAATATTAAACCATAAGGAAATGGTTGAATAAATTATGGAATTTCTCACATGGACTATTACAAAATTTTTATTATATGTGCACTTTCAAAATAACATGGGAAACATTAACATTATATCCATAGATTGTAAGGTTGGGTCACAAAATCATAGAAGTCTCCAATTTTTTTCATATGTGGACAGAAAGAAAAACACCAAGAAATACCCCAAGCTGTTAACAGTGGTTATCTTTGGACTGCAGAATTATGCATGTTTTAAATTTTCTTTTAAGTATATTCTCTAGGCTTTCTACAGATGACTGTACAATATTTTGATCATTAAAACATGATAAATATTCTTTATAAATAGTGAGGAAGGGTCACTCGGGGGAGTGGCTAACAATACTGGAATACTTTGAAGGGTGGGGGCAGTTTTAATAAATGGAAAAGATTAGGGAATGGATATAATCAAGGTTCACACTGAATACGCGACCACCAAGTTTGATGCCTTGTGGGTCATTTCTTTTCTTGTCTTTCTTTGAAGAACTTCACTAATATGGCAGAAGACCTCACCTTTACTTTTGTCTTTTATGGAGAAACTTTATTTTCCTATGGAAACCTTT
The DNA here is from genome assembly GCF_963930625.1 of Muntiacus reevesi. NCBI lineage: Eukaryota > Metazoa > Chordata > Mammalia > Artiodactyla > Cervidae > Muntiacus > Muntiacus reevesi. Next base: position 22,761,355 of record NC_089263.1, on the reverse strand, counting down.
TCCTTTTTTCACTTTATAGAGCACAGATGTCTGCAGGATTCAGCCTTGGGAGATGTTTATGTGCAGGTGTTCAATTTCCCCTACATAAACCCACACGCATTGATTCCCTTCACCCTACATTCGGGTGAAATTCATACTGTAACGTGAACATGAATATCTATCTATTGATACAAATGCTAATCAATAAAGTGTTAGTTTGAAACAGTAATTTGCATTACTCATTAAAGTTGTTCATGTTAAATCATTTAATAGAATAATTTTGTGATGTAAAGGGTATTAAAAATTGAGGTTGGACATGTTTGACTTTGGGAAGAGGACCTTCTGGAAATGTTCCCTTGCAGTAATGCTCAAAACCTGAGAACTTGACCCTGGTTTGGGAAAGATTTCCTTGAAAGTAAAACCCATCACTTTGGGTGACCCATCAACTTGAAAACAATCAGCAATATAAACACAAAAGGGAACAGGGGCACCGTTTGGCTGTTAGATGTGCCCCCCCACCCCTCAGCTGAGCCGTAACATGCTTAGATTAATTTTTCAGATTATGTCAGCAATGGAAACTCAGCATAAAAAATTCAAAAATACTGTACTTCTCTGGATCTCAAATTGAAAAAGACCACCCAGGACTAGGCTTTTTGCATTAATTTCAGAGAGACAGAATTGTCAAAGAGCAGGTAATCTAGTGGTGTGGTAGCCGACCTGTAGGTCCTAACATTTTTCTTTACAATATGGATAACACCATGGATATTCAGTTGGCCAAAAAGTTTGTTTGGGTTTTTCTGTAACATTTTATGGAAAAACCTGAGTGAACTCTTTGGCCAACCCAAAAAACTGACATAAAAAATCTGATGTTTAAAAATGATATGGAACATTTTAGAAGGTGCTAGGTCACTTATGGGTACTGATTACCCAGAGAAGGCGCTAGTGATAAGACCAGGAGCACTGGTCACCTCTCTTGTCTTAAATGTGCTGTGTTCAGTCGCTCAGTTGTGTCTGACTCTTTGCAACCCTATGGACTGCAGCCCGCCAGGCTCCTCTGTCCATGGGATTCTCCAGGCAAGAATACTGGAGTGGGATGGCATTTCCTTCTCCAGAGGATCTTCCCAACCCAGAAATAGAATCTGCATCTCTTGCATCTCCTGCATTGGCAGGTAGATTCTTTATGACTGAGTCACCTGGGAAGGAGGTTCCAAACCGATGCATTGTCCAGGTGGGAACTCCAGGAATAAAGCCTGCAGAGCTGAATCTGAAATGCCATCCACAGCCAGGAGTGTTGAACAGAGGACTGAGGCTGGAGAATCCTCCTTAGAGTGGTGCTGGGTCACTGTGTGCGGCAAAGGGGCAAGAATTGGGGCAGAATGTAGGGTGGAGATTGGGGTTTGAGAGACCATAGTTCAGTTTCACAACAAAGCCAAAACCATCCTTGAGGACTCAAAAGCTTAGTGCTTAGGGGCAGTTAGCTTTTTATTTATTTATTTTTAAAATTTTGTTATTGGAGTATAAATGTTTTACAATGCTGTGTTAGTTTCTGCTATACAACAAAGTGAAATCAGCGATGTATATACATATATTCTCTCTCTCTTGAGCCTCCCTCCCACCCCCATCCTATCCCTCTAGGTTATCACAAAACATGGAGCTGAGCTCCCTGTGTTATGCAGCAGGTTCCCATAGCTATTTATTTTACACATGGTAGTATATCTATGTCATGGTCCCTGAAATGATGCTGAGCATCAAGAAGTTGTCAAGTTTATTTCCTAGGTCCCTAATTTAAAGACTTTAATGTATGCTTTCCATTTTAAAAGAGTTAAGCTAAAAATGAGACTCTGGAGGGCATCCTTCTTTATCTGGAAAATTACTCACTTCCCTAACAGTGTCAGATAAATGAGTCATCTCTATATATTTCATCCATCTAACAGATGCTTCCTTTATCAGATCAGAACATACGTGTAAAAGTGGAAATTAAAGGAACGTGTTGGGATCCATGTTCTTCCTTAAAAATGGATTTTCTAAGAACACTCTATTCCATTTGAATAATGGGCAATAATATATACCAAGGTTGTAGCTTTTATCCTTAATAGTAAGTATAAATTACAGGAAATGCTGTAGAACTATATTAGAAGCTATGTAAACAATGTTCCGCTCTGTTTTAACCAGTTGATCATATTCCAGAAAGCTGTTATTTTTCTCCCATTGGAATTTCATGGAATTTATTGAGTTTTCCTCATTTGTGCTAGGTTATCTTTCTACTTCTTAAATCAGATTGGATTTTCATCAGATCATCATTCACTCCTGTTTATCTTTCTTTGTGTGAAAGGGGTATGTTTCTTTAGAAACAGTCAGCTTAGGATACAGTGTTTCTCTGGATGCAATTGCTGTCAAACTGCAGTGAGCACAGGTAATCGATATTGTCACACACGACATTTGGTTCATTAGAATCTGTCAAAATGGGTTGGGTAAGTTATGGCCCTTGGAAAGAGCACAATACTGCATTGTATTGGAGAAACACACTTTTAAGGCATTCCTGAACTGGCATTTATTATGACCTGCCACATTATTTCCATTTTCAGCATTTCATTAAATTTGACTGGGTGTAATCACAAGAATGTAATGGGAAAGGTAATGTGAAATGTCTCCTTAAACCCTCCTGAACAAAAATGGACTAGATCTTTTATTCAATCCAACAAATTGATCACCTATGATACAGAAGCTCTTGGTGATGAAACTAGTAACAAGACAGTTTCTGTTTTCAACTAGCTTGCAGCCCAGCAGGAGAGAAGAATGGTCAAAACTAATCCTAATGTGATGCTAGGCTGAAGGTGTTGATGGAAAGCAGAGAATTAGAGAGGAACGTTTTCTTCCTGGAGGTGAGGAACTTGGGTGTCTACACATTAGGTACTGCCCTTGATGGGAAGAAACTGTGAGTCACAGCTTCTCACTGTGATTGGAATCCTGGACTGGTGCTAAATTCATTGTCCTTTGGTGTTTTTGTGGGCTGCACACATATGCATGGAATTTAATGTCATTTTAACTCACCAGAGAAAGTTTGTGGGTCTAGAGGTTTGGAAAATAACTTGCTCTGCAATAAGCTACATTTTAGCTCAAATCTTTCAAATGATTATGCCATACTCACTCTGCTTTGTCTGAAGGAAGCTGTCTCCCTGTCTGGAACAATGGTGTTGAGTAAATTTAAAGGGGGATGACTTTATTTAAAAAAATCTCCTCTAGTTTGTTGACAGCACTCATGCTTCATAAAACAGGGTGCATGATCCTGAATTTCATATGAATAAAATTTATTAATTTTGATGTCTACTTTGAATGCTTTAGATCATTTATTTGGCTTACTGCCCAGTAAAAGCAGGAAAGTGACTTGGACATCAACCACAAAATGGTCCAGGGACCCCTTCTCACTGGATAGACATCTGGAATGGTATATGAGGAATAGACATTGCAGACAGACATTTAATTAAAGGTTGGTGTTCAGACCGGAGGAAAGTGTGGTGAGCCTCCTAGCATAAAGGGAATAGTGAGTCTCTGAGACAAACATTGTTAATATTTTTTGTTTTATGATAATGCTTTACAACTTGAAAGAGTGTAACTATAAAATATAGACTATGAACTCAAAACAATATTAAGTCCAAATAGTAATTTTTAATGGCAGCAATTTATGATGCATCTGTGTGGGTTCTTTCAAGCAGAAAAAGTCTCCAACACATATTTTACAGTTTTCAGGAAAAAAAAAAAAAGAATTCTCTTTTGAGTTTTTGTGATCTGATTGATTATAGCAATTGTAAGGATTTACTGGGGCTTCCCAGGTGGCTCAGTGATAAAGAACACCAATGCAGGAGATGCAGGTTTGATCCCTGGGTCAGGAAGATCCCCTGGAGGAGAAAATGATTGGTAACCCACTCCAGTATTCTTGCCTGGGAAATCTCATGGGCTGCTGTGCACAGGGTCCCAAAGAGTTGGACACGACATGGCAACTGAGCTGGAGCACACAGGAATTATTGAGTCACCTATTATGCTAAGTTGGATTTGTAGACATTATTCTGTAATTAATGACATTGACAAGAATCATAACCTAAAAAATAGCATTCTGTTAATTAAATTATTTTTCATCCTCAAGCTGTCTCTAAGTTGGTATGGGCAAAACAAGATCAGAGCTAGGAAAGCTGGGAATGGGAGTCCAGGTTCCCTGGGCTTGGAGATGCTCATATAGTAGTTCCTTGATCAAATTGCCATAACTCTTCAGCATCACAACACCTGTGTGCCTGTTTTGTGGCAAGTTGCCTCTGCTCACTTATATGTGCCAGCTCAGGTATAGGTGTAGCCATTTCTGGGAGGAAGAGATGCTCAGTAAATAGACTCATGGTTTGTAGATATGAACACACCAAGGTACAAAGGAGTTAGAACATTTCTCTTCTAAACTATGTAAGCACAAATCATTGTTGGAGCTAAGGAGAAATGAGTCTCCTTTTCAGATCCCAGAGAGCATCATGGGCACCCTGGGTAATTCACATCTCACCTAGTGAATGATCGTTGCCGGTGGTAGAAGTATCTTTTCTCCAACTTCTCCTCTGCTGGTAGCGGGGGAAGAGATGCCACATTTGATAATGCATCTCTGATATGAAGTCCCCCAGCTTTTCTTTGAATGTCTCCAGAAAGTGGGGAGACTTTACTCCCTGTACTGGTTTTCTGATGTGCTATTTTCTGAGCTTCACCCATAATTGTATATATCTAGTGAAGAGTAAAACTGTATCAGGCAGCCTCACTATGCTAATATTGCAGAATAAGAGTTTTTATTTTTTTTTAAATTATATCTAATTTTAAACAAGGCAGCCTATAAAGATATATAAAATCTAATATGAAATAACCCAGCAGTAGGTGACAAAGAAAAGACAAAAATAGAGGCATATGTGATAGCCAAAAAAAGGCTAAAATAAAATATGTTATAGCCAGGGATAAGACTAAAATAGATATGCACACCAGAGAGGTCTACATGCATACTACAGAATATGAGGGGGTACATATTTAAATCTGAGCTTTCTAGAAGCCAATTTGGAGGCATACACCCAGCCAACTTAGAAGGATAAACCCAATCAGTTACCTAATTTGTGGGAACCATAAGATAATAACCTAAGTGTTTCTCAGAAGCAGAAATATGTTCCTTCCTTTAAGATGGAAAAAGCTACGGATCTTATTTTGAAAAGCAGGCTTTAGTCCACAAAGATGGAGATGTTTGATTTTGAAAATGAAACATTCCAATGTTGGGATTCCTTAACCTGCTTACCAGATTCATATAAATGATCATGTTCCAGAAGCTTCTCCCATTAAAATTCTTTTTATAAGATTTATAAAGATACTTCTGGGGTCAATGAAAAATTTTTCATAAACTAAAACATATGTATGATTTTTGCATCTCAGTAGCTTAAATGCTTGTTTGTTTGTATTTTGCTTTGAGCAATGTCTGTCAAAGTGAAAAGTGTGAGTCCTTCAGTCATGTCTGACTCTTTGAGACCTTATAGACTGTAGCCCATCAGGCTCCTCCGTCCATGGGATTTCTCAGGCAAAAGTACTGGAGTGGGTTGCCATTTCCTTCTCCAGGGGATCTTCCCAACCTAGGGATCGAACCTAGGTCTTCTGTATCACAGGCAGATTCTTTACAGTCTGAGCCACCGGGAAGCCTAGCGATTGTCAAACCAGCTACCAAATAACTCTCAGTAAATTAACTGGGTTTGAAATATTCACAATCTACTGGTAACAAGAAGGAATCCTCACCTTTAAGACATACAGTAGAATTTGAAGGAGTCTTTGCCTAGACAGAGGTTACCAATAAGGTTTGCAAGTGCCTCAGTTCCTTTGGTGCATGCTCAGTCACTAAGTCATGTCCGACTTTTTGCGACCCCATGGACTGTAGCCCACCAGGTTCTTCTGTCCATGGGATTATCCAGAGAAGAATACTGGAGTGGGTTGGCATTTCCTTCTCCAGGGGATCTTCCCGACCCAGGGATCAAACCCTTGTCTCCTGCTTGGCAGGTGGAATCTTTACCTCTGTGCCACCTGGAAAGCCCTCAGTCTCTTTTACTTTGATCTAATTACTTGCAGAAGGGATATGGGGAAGCTATGCATATTGTGCGAACAAGGGAGAAATATTCCCTTCTGATTTGATCTACAATAGGCATCATAAGGACAGGAAGAACAAAATAGACTAACCTGTATACTGCTAAGGCACAAATGAGCAGTATTCTCAAAAATTTCCCTCAGGTTTATCTGACATATCATCTTGTGTAATAATTTAGAGTCCAAAATAGGGGAAAGCAGTCCTTCCATTCTTTAGTAATCCTGCAGGGATTATATTGGATTCTCTGTTAGTCCTGGCATTGAGGTCCTGCCAGTGATTAGTTGTACCATGAAAGATGTAGAATAGCTAACGATCAGATAGATAGTTATATTTTAAAAATTAGACCCTATATAAAAGCAGTACTGAAAGAAAGGTTTTGGTCTCAAAAGCAGGGAAGATTTAAAATAAAAATAAATGAACAAATGTTCAACTCAAAAAGTATAAAAGGAGATGTCAAGGTAACACAAAGGAAGTAAAGATAAGCATAAAAAAATGACAAAACAGAAGAGTAACATCCAAAAAACAATATATTTCATTAATATAGCTAAAAAATCTTTCTTTAAGAAAACCAGTAGAATACACTGACTTTTGACAAGTCTGATTAAGCAAATACCTTCTTCCAACAACACAAGAGAAGACTCTACACATGGACATGACCAGATGGTCGACACCAAAATCAGACTGATTATATTCTTTGCAGCCAAAGATGGAGAAGCTCTATACAGTCAGCAAAAACAAGACCAGGAGCTGACTGTGGCTCGGATCATGAGCTCCTTATTGCCACATTCAGACTGAAATTGGAGAAAGTGGAGAAAACCACTAGACCATTCAGGTATGACCTAAATCAAATCCCTTATGACTATACAGTGAAAGTGAGAAATAGATTTAAGGGACTAGATCTGATAGACAGAGTGCCTGATGAACTATGGATGGAGGTTCGTAACGTTGTACAGGAGACAGGTATCAAGACCATCCCCAAGAAAAAGAAATGCAAAAAGCAAAATGGCTGTCTGAGGAGGCTTTACAAATAGCTGTGACAAGATGGGAAGTGAAAAGCAAAGGAGAAAAGGAAAGATATTCCCATTTGAATGCAGAGTTCCAAAGAATAGCAAGGAGAGAAAAGAAAGCCTTCCTCAGTGATCAGTGCAAAGAAACAGAGGAAAACAATAGAATGGGAAAGACTAGCGATCTCTTCAAGAAAATTAGAGATACCAAGGGAATATTTCATGTAAAGCTGGGCTCAGTAGAGGACAGAAATGGTATGGACCTGACAGAAGCAGAAAATATTAAGAAGAGGTGGCAAGAATACATAGAAGAACTGTACAAAAAAGATTTTCGCAACCCAGATAATCACGATGGTGTGATCACTCACCTAGAGCCAGACATGCTGGAATGTGAAGTCAAGTGGGCCTTACGAAGCATCACTGTGAACAAAGCTAGTGGAGGTGATGGAATTCCAGTTGAGCTATTTCAAATCCTGAAAAATGACGCTGTGAAAGTGCCACACTCAATATGCCAGCAAATATGGAAAATTCAACAGTGGCCACAGGACTGGAAAAGGTCAGTTTTCAACCCAATCCCAGAAAGGCAATGACAAAGAATGCTCAAACTACCACACAATTGCACTCATCTCACACGCTACTAAAGTAATGCTTAAAATTCTCCAAGCCAGGCTTCAGCAATACGTGAACCGTGAACTTCCAGATGTTCAAGCTGGTTTTAGAAGAGGCAGAGGAACCAGAGATCAAATTGCCAACATCCGCTGGGTCATGGAAAAAGCAAGAGAGTTCCAGAAAAATATCTATTTCTGCTTTATTGACTATGCCAAAGCCTTTGACTGTGTGAATCACAATAAACTGTGCAAAATTCTTCAAGAGATGGGAATACCAGACCACCTGACCTGTCTCTTGAGAAACCTGTGTGCAGGTCAGGAAGCAACAGTTAGAACTGTACATGGAACTGGACATTGGTTCTAAATAGGAAAAGGAGTACATCAAGGCTGTATATTGTCACCCTGCTTATTTAACTTATATGCAGAGTACATCATGAGAAATGCTGGGCTGGAAGAAGCACAAGCTGGAATCAAGATTGCCAGATACCCAGATGACACCACCCTTATGGCAGAAAGTGAAGAACTAAAGAGCCTCTTGATGAAAGTGAAAGAGGAGAGTGAAAAAGTTGGCTTAAAGCTCAACATTCAGAAAATTAAGATCATGGTGGCCGGTCCCATCACTTCATGGGAAATAGATGGGGAAACAGTGGAAACAGTGTCAGACTTTATTTTGGGGGGCTCCAAAATCACTGCAGATGGTAATTGCAGCCATGAAATTAAAAGACACTTACTCCTTGGAAGGAAAATTGTGACGAACCTAGACAGCATATTAAAAAGCAGAGACATTACTTTGCCAACAAAGGTCCGTCTAGTCAAGGCTATGGTTTTTCCAGTGGTCATGTATGGATGTGAGAGTTGGACTATAAAGAAAGCTGAGTGCCGGAGAATTGATGCTTTTGAACTGTGGTGCTGGAGAAGACTCTTGAGAGTCCCTTGGACTGCAAGGAGATCCAACCATTCCATCCTAAAGGAGATCAGTCCTGGGTGTTCATTGGAAGGACTGATGTTGAAGCTGAAACTCCAATACTTTGGCCACCTGATGCCAGGAGCTGACTCATTTGCAAAGACCCTGATGCTGGGAAAGATTGAGGGCAGGAGGAGAAGGGGAAGACAGAGGATGAGATGGTTGGATGGCAGCACTGACTCTATGGACATGAGTTTGGGTGGATTCCAGGAGTTGGTGATGGACAGGGAGGCCTGGCATGCTTCGATTCATGGGGTCACAAAGAGTCGGACACGACTGAGCAACTGAATTGAACTGAACTGATTAAGGAATAAAGAAGACACAAATAATCAGAAGCAATGTAACAGCTATAGAAAGGATTATGAATTATGAGCAGTTACAATGTGTAATTTTATAATAAAATGGAAAAATTGAATACAGTGGATAATTGTAAAATAAAACTTAAACTCCTAAAATAAAAAAGGAAGCATAAATAGAGCAATATCCATTGGAAAAGTTGAAAAAGCAGTCAATTATCTGTTAATTAGAAAGTCATCAATGTATTTTTCGATATGAATTCTAACAAACATTTAAAGGAACATGTATTTCCTATGTAATATAAACTATTCTAGAGTGTAGAAAGAGATGGAAAGCTTTCTAAAAGACTAGTATAATACTGACATATCAAAGAAAGCATGGAGAAGAAAATTATACTTCAATCTCATGAACCAAAGTCTAAAATCCTAAATATTATTCAATGAAATCCAGGAGTTTTTTTTTTTTAAGGTTAATACATCATGACCAAATGTGGTTTTCCTAGGGATGAAAAATAGCTTATCCTTCAGTCATTATTAGATGAAAAATTTAGTCATTAAAAAAAACTTTAGCATTGTCTCAAAAGTTGTCATGAAGGCATGTGGTATATTTAACTTGTGTGTTTATTCTATCAGTCCAACTCTCCACAACCCCATGGACTGTAACCTGCCAGGCTCCTCTGTTCATGGGACTTCCCAGACAAGAATACTGGAGTGGGTTACCATTCTTTTCTCCAGGGATCTTCCTGACCCAGAGATCATACCTGGGACTCCTGCATTGCAGATAGATTCTTTACCCTCTGAACCACCAGGGAAGCCCTATTTAACATGGAATCAGTCAGTTCAGTTCAGTCACTCAGTCATGTCTGACTCTTTGCAGCCCTATGGACTGCAGCATGCCAGGCCTCCCTGTCCATCACCAACTCCCAGAGTTTACTCAAACTCATGTCCATTGAGTCGGTGATGCCATCCAACTATCTCATCCTCTGTCATCCCCTTCTCCTCCCACCTTCAATCTTTGCCAGCATCAGGATCTTTTCCAGTGAGTCAGTTCTTTGCATCAGGTGGCCAAAGTATTGGCGTTTCAGCTTCAACATCAGTCCTTCCAATGAATATTCAGGACTGATTTCCTTTAGGATGGACTGGCTGGATCTCCTTGCAGTCCAAGGGGCACTCAAGAGTCTTCTCCAACACCACAGTTCAAAAGCATCAGTTCTTCGGTGCTCAGGTTTCTTTATGGTCCAACTCTCACATCCATACACGACTACTGGAAAACCATAGCTTTAACTAGATGGACCTTTGTTGACAAAGTAATGTCTCTTTTTTTTAATATGCTGTCTAGGTTGGTCATAACTTTTCTTCCAAGGAGCAAGCGTCTTCTAATTTCATGGCTACAGTCACCATCTGCACTGGTTTTGGAGTCCAAAAAAAATGAAGTCTGTCACTGTTTTCAGTGTTTCCCCGTATATTTCCCATGAGGTGATGGGACCAGATGCCATGATCTTAGTTTTGTGAATGTTAAGCTTTAAGCCAACTTTTTCACTCTCCTCTTTCACTTTCATCAAGAAACATTTTAGTTCTTTGCTTTCTGCCATAAGGGCAGTGTCATCTGCATATCTGAGGTTATCGATATTTCTCCGGGCAATCTTGATTCCAGTTGTGCTTCATCCAGCCCAACTTTTCTCATGATGTACTCTGAATATAAGTTAAATAAGCAGGGTGACAATATACAGCCTTGATGTACTCCTTTTCAGATTTGGAACCAGTCTGTTGTTCCATGTCCAGTTCTAACTGTTGCTTCCTGACCTGCATACAGATTTCTCAAGAGGCAGGTCAGGTTGTCTGGTATTCCCATCTCTTGAAGAATTTTCCACAGTTCGTTGTGATACACACAGTCAAAGGCTTTGGCATAGTCATTAAAGCAGAAATAGATGTTTTTCTGGAACTCTCTTGCTTTTTTGATGATCCATCGAATGTTGGCAATTTGGTCTCTGGTTCCTCTGCCTTTTCTAAATCCAGCTTGAACATCTGTAAGTTCATGGTTCATGTACTATTGAAGCCTGGCTTGGAGAATTTTGAGCATTACTTTACTAGCGTGTGACATGAGTGCAATTGTGTGGTAGTTTGGCATTGCCTTTCTTTGGGATTGGGTTGAAAACTGACCTTTTCCAGTCCTGTGGACACTGTTGAGTTTTCCAAATTTGCTGGCATATTGAGTGCAGCACTTTCACAGCATCATCTTTCAGGATTTGAAATAGCTCAACTGGAATTCCATCACCTTCAATAGCTTTGTTCGTAGTGATGCTTCCTAAGGCCCACTTGACTTCACATTCCAGGAGCTGGCTCTAGGTGAGTGATCATACCATCATGATTATCTGGGTCTTGAAGATCTTTTTTGTACAGTTCCTCTGTATATGCTTTCTACCTCTTCTTAATATCTTCTGCTTCTGTTAGGTTCATACCATTTCTGTCCTTTATTGTGCCCATCTTTGCATGAAATGTTGTCTTCGTATCTCTAATTTTCTTAAAGAGATCACTAGTCTTTCCCATTCTATTGTTTGCCTCTATTTCTTTGCATTAATGACTGAGGAAGGCTTTCTTATCTCTCCTTGCTATTCTTTGGAACTCTTCATTCAAATGGGCATATCTTTCCTTTCCTCCTTTGCCTTTTGCTTCTCTTCTTTTCACAGCTATTTGTGTAAGACCTCCTCAGACAACCATTTTGCCTTTTTACATTTCTTTTTCTTGGGGATGGGCTTGATCACTGCCTCCTGTATGATGTCACGAACTTCCGTCCATAGTTCTTCAGACACGCTGTCTATCAGATCTAGTCCCTTAAATCTATTTCTCACTTTCACTGTATAATCGTAAGGGATTTGATTTAGGTCATGCCTGAGTGGTCTAATGGTTTTCCCTACTTTCTTCAATTTCAGTCTCAATTTGGCAATAAGGAGTTCAAGATCTGAGCCACAGTCAGCTCCCAGTCTTGTTTTTGCTGACTGTATAGAGCTTCTCCATCTTTGGCTGCAAAGAATATAATCAGTCTGATTTTGGTGTTGACTATCTGGTCATGTCCATGTGTAGAGTCTTCTCTTGTGTTGTTGGAAGAGGGTATTTGCTATGACCAGTGTGTTCTCTTGGCAAAACTCTATTAACCTTTGCCTTGCTTCTTTCCATACTCCAAGGCCAAATTTGCCTGTTACTCCAAGTGTTTCCTGACTTTCTACTTTTGCATTCTAGTCCCCTATAATGAAAAGGACATGTATTTTGGGTGTTGGTTCTAGAAGGTCTTGTAGGTCTTCATAGCACCATTCAGCTTCAGCTTCTTCAGCATTATTGGTTGGTGCATAGGCTTGGATTCCTGTGATATTGAATGGTTTGCCTTGGAAATGAACAGAGGTCATTCTGTCGTTTTTGAGACTGCATTCAACTACTGCATTTCGGACTCTCTTATTGACTCTGAGGGTTCTCCATTTCTTCTAAGGGATTCTTGCCCACAGTAGTAGATATAATGGTCATCTGAGTTAAATTCACCCCTTCAAGTCCATTTTAGTTCGCTGATTCCTAAAATGTCCATGTTCACTGTTGCCATCTCCTGTTTGCCTGCTTCCAATTTGCCTTGATTCATGGACTTAACATTCCAGGTTCCTATGCAATTTTGCTCTTTACAGCATCGGACTTTACTTCTATCACCATTCACATCCACAACTGGCTGCTGTTTTTGCTTTGGCTCTGTCTCTTCATTCTTTCTGGAATTATTTCTCCACTGATCTCCAGTAGCATATTGGGCACCTACCGACCTGGGGACTTCATCTTTCAGTGTCCTATCTTTTTGCCTTTTCATACTGTTCATGGCTTTCTCAAGGCAAGAATACTGAAGTGGTTTGCCATTCCCTTCTCCAGTGGACTATGTTTTTTCAGAACTCTCCACCATGACCCATCTGTCTTGGGTAGCCCTACACGGCATGGTTCATAGTTTCATTGAGTTAGACAAGGAGTCTTGCTGGGCTTCTCCTTTCCCTTGGATGTGGGATATCTCCTCATAGCCACTCCAGCGCCCGAATACCAATCAATTTTTTTCAGTTCAGTAATACCATAAGGAAAATTTCTTTATGAATATTGTTAGTATCCTATTAGTGTTAAACATCTTATTGAAATAAGGAAGGAATAATAGAACCATATAAAAATTCTGTGTATAAATTCTGTGTATATACAGAGCTAATGCCATAAGAAAAGTGTTACAAAGACTATAAAAGATGAGACAAAACTATAATTATTTGAAGAAATTATGATCTAAACATTTAAGAAAGTCAACTCAAGAACTATTGAAAGTGAAATGAAATCAGTAACGTTATATAAATGAGATATACTCAATATAGTTACTCTAATAGATGTATATTCAACCATATGCTTTCCAAACAGAAAGCATATCTTAGAAAAAAGAAACCCAGGCATAAGTTCAAAAATATTTCCATATACTAGCTCACAAAGAAAAGTCAGTAAATTACCCATATTAAACTATATACTACATTTTTATCACAATGCAATAAAATGGAATATGTAAAAAAAGTAGAAATGAAATAAGTCCAGTCATATGCAAAATGAAACAGGCCTCTTTGCTAAGCCAATGATTACCGGATGTAAGGTGAAATAAAATCCATGATTGTGGGTTATATGGAAAATAATGAAAATGAAATAAAAAGAATGCCTTATGTTAAAATATACAGTTTAAGCTATAATTAAAGGAAATTTCACAAGGAAGCATGAATAGGAAGGAACTGAACAAACATTCAACTCCTGACAATAGGAAAGCAAAATATACCTAAGGAATTTAGAAAAAAAAAGTTAATCTAAGTGAAAGCAGAATTTTGTTCATTAGGATATCTAAAAACACTTGAAAGGCTAAATTTAAACATAGTTATTTGGAAAAAAGCAGCAATAGCATGAATAAAACTCTGATAGGTCTTAGCAAAAGAAAAAAGAAACAAAGGAGAAATAACACAAAATTAAGAAAAACAAAATGGATAACATAAAAATAATAAAGTCATTCTTGGCTAGAAGGGTTTTCCTTAGTTTGTAATCATGTATGTTTCTCCTGTCTAGAAGCTTGTAGGATTAGTTCTAAATCTTTGTACTTCAGATAATTGGTCTGCATGTGTTTATGTGTGTGGTTCTTTTCCGTGATTTTGCCTGAAATGAACCTCTGTAATCTTTGTGTGGCAATCTGTCTTCATCTCAGAAAAGTTTCCTTCTATACAGTTAAAAACACAAGCCATGTATTAGAACATTATTCTTTGATCTCCACATGTATTATTAACTGTCTTATTTGAATTTCCTTATCCTTTTCATCAGCATTCTGGGAGATGCCTTAATATTTGCCTGGTGATTATGGGATTTTTATTTATGTATTTCCTGTTCTGTTTGTTGCTGTTTGTACTTAGTTTTTAACTCTTCTATGGTGTTGTAACTGCTCTTACATTCTATTTTTACCTATATCATCTCCCTTTGGGTAAGAGTTGGTTCCCTCATCACTCCATTTTTATCTCTTCTACCCTTGTGTTCATTTGCCTTCAATTTAAATGAGTGAAATCAGGAATCTAACATCACCCTCTTTTGATTTTAGTACCTTTTAAAAAAAGTGTGCTTTCCTTTGCCTTTTGAATGATATACTCATTTGTTTCCCTAAAGAAAAGCATATACATTTGTAATGAGTTTGATGTTTACAACTATCTAATTTCTTTGCCTATTATGGTTGGAGGCAAGGGAAACTGATTAAAACGTAGATATGAGTTACTAGAGTCTAATTAACACTAGTCTGAAAATATAACACGCAATTTTATAATCGTGTGAGGAGATTATTAAAAGGTTATTAAAAGTGCTGTATTTCAGTCATGTAATAATTAATGTATATAATAATAATGGATCTGGGACTTCCCTGGTGGTCCAGTGGTTAAGGATATACCTTCCAATGCAGAGGACGTAGGTTCAGTCCTTGGTTGGGGAGCTAAGGCCCCACATGCCTTGGGGCCAAAAAAAATTTATTTTAAAGAAAAACAATATCATAACAAATTCAATAAAGACTTTAAAAATGGTTCACATCAAATAATCTTTTTTCAAAAAGGAGGAAGACATGGATATTGGGGATGAGTCTTAGTGTCTTAGTATTATTTATACCCATGGGAAAGTTTAGATTGAGACCAAAGCCAAAGGCTCCTGGGTGACAGTACATCAACTAAAGTCTATTTCACTTTTAAGTCCTTGCTTCTATTATCCAGTAACCAGGGTCATTTTATGAAGGGCATTGTGTAATGTGAATGATATTTACAAGGGTGTTTACATGAAGCTAACCTCAGATGAAGACAGTACACTTCAGGTTTAAAGGAGTTTATCATTTTTCTAATAAGTGAAGTAAAATAGGAATTTTCCTTACTTAACATCTAATGGGATAAATAATTTTCAGTAATGTCAAACAGAGCTCTGTTATGGAATTTTCTGAGGGATAATTAAAGGGCTGGAACTTTCTCATACTTAGTCTGTGTTTGGACACCAAGAAAATGTCCAAAGCTTGCAGAAGTGACAGTCTAGATTGGGTTTCAAAGGATGCTGCCCGGATAATGTGGTCTTGGTGTCATTTGGAAGTGAAGTTCTTTAAGGAAGTATTGGGCTGCCCTCTTGCTGCAAGCATCTGAAACTCTTGTCCACTAAGAGCTGGTTCTGGTCATTCTGCTTCCCTGATTCTCCCCTTGCATCCTTTTCCTGTTTTGCTTTCCTCTGCTGTTCATCTTTCGCTTCCTCTTCCCAAGTTTGGAAAGAGTGTTGAAACAACATTTCATTATTTGGCACTTCAAACCAATAGTAGTGTCCCCACATTGGACTCTTTATGCCCTGGCAGGAGAAATGGTCTCAGTAACTTTTTCCATTTCCCACGCGTTATATTTCCTGTCAGGTACCCCAGCCAGATCTGTCCACACGTGGAAGGGAAGGCTGGATGCTGTGAAAGAAGGCTTTTCCCTTCTCAGAGCAGTAGTGGCAGTGATCTTGGCAGGAGGCCTTTCTCCAGTGTTAGCTTTTAAGATTTCTCCTGGCGAATAAGAAGATTCCTCCTTCCTTTTCAGAACATGCTCATATATCACAAAATTCAAGCCTTGGCTCTAACTGCTCAAAATGGGCTTTTGTTTATTTTTTGTCTACTTCCTAAGGATTATTATGATCCTGTTTTGTTTTAAGGCAAACCCATGGCTCCCAAACATCCATTGTTCTCCGTGAGAAGGAAACAAAAGGGATAGTTTTGCTTGGCTGTTTCAAGGATGGAGAAGTGGCTCCTATTTCAGACTCTGGGTCACCCTAGATGGATAAGGGCAGCTTGCGGTGGGGTGGTCATCAGATCTGGTGGACGCAGACTCCCTGGCACCAGACTGGTTCAATCTCTGGGTGGGGAAGATCCCCTGGAGGGGGGCATGGCAACCCCCTCCAGTATTCTTTCCTGGAGAAGCTTATGGACAGAGGAGTCTTCAGAGGATCCCATGACTGGCAGGCTACAGTCCATGGGGTCATAAAGAGTAGGACATGACAGAAGCAACTTAGCAAGCATGCATGAGTGTGTCACCATATGGGGAATAGCATAAGCAAATGTGTGCATGGCCAGTGCGATGATGAGTGATGACCAGAAAAATTGGCCTGTAGTGGCTGGTACATATAGAGAAAGGTGATGTGGGAATGCTGGTAGGAGGGTAGAAGGTGGAGGGTCTTGATGGACAAGCTGAAGACTTTGGATTTTGTCTTGTGGTTAGTAGGAATATACTAAATTGTTGAGCAGTAAGTGGGTGTGACAGATGTGAAATGATATTTTTAATTCTTTTTTTATTGGTGTATAATGGCTTTATGATGTGTTAATTTCTGCAGGACAGTGAAGTGAATCAGCTATATGTATACATATATCCCCTCCCTCTTAGACCTCCCCCTATCCCCCAAGTCATCACAGAACACTGAGCTGAGTTCCCTATGCTGTAGAGAAGCTGCCCACTAGCTCTCTGTTTTACACATGGTGGTGTATATGTGTTAATCCTACTCTCCCAACTCATCCCACTTCCTCTTCCCCTATTGTGTCCACAAGTCCATTCTCTTTATCTGATCCCTATTCCTGCCCTGCAAATAGGTTCATCAGTATCATTTTTCTTGATTCCACATATATTCACTAATATATAATACAACTACCATATGACCCAGCAATGCCACTACTGGTATATACCCTGTGGTGTGTGTGTGTGTGTGTGTGTGTGAGAGAGAGAGAGAGAGAGAGAGAGTGTGTGTGTGTGGGTGTGTGTGTGTGTGTTCAGTCACTCAGCCGTGTCTGACTCTACGACTGCGTGGACTGTAGCCCACCAGGCTCTTCTGTCCATGGAATTTCCCAGGCAGGAATACTGGAGTTGGCCGCCATTTCCTACTCCAGGGGATCTTCCCAACCTAGGGATCGAACATGCAACTCTTGTATATCCTACATTAGCAGGCAGATCCTTTACCACTGCACCATACCCTGAGAGAACCATAACTCAAAAATACACATGCACCAAAATGTTCTGTTTAGTTCAGACGCTCAGTTGCATCCCACTCTTTGTGACCCCATGGACTGCAGCACAGCAGGCTTCCCTGGCCATCACCAACTCCTGGAGTTGCTCAAATTCATGTGCATTGAGTTGGTGAAGCCATCCAACCACCTCATCCTCTGTCATCCCCTTCTCCTGCCTTCAATCTTTCGCAGCATCTTCTCCAATGAGTCAGTTCTTCATATCACATGACCAGAGTATTGGAGCTTCATCATCAGTCCTTCTAGTGAATATTCAGGACTGATTTCCTTTAGGGTGGACTGGTCTAATCTCCTTGCAGTCCAAGGGACTCTCAAGAATCTTCTCCAACACCATAGTTCAAAAGCATCAATTGTTCGGTGCTCAGCTTTATGGACCAACTCTCTTATCCATACATGACTACTGGGAAAACCATAGCTTTGATTAGATGGACCTTGATTGGCAAAGTAATGTCTCTGCTTTTTAAAATGCTGTCTAGGTTGGTCATAGCTTTTCTTCCAGGGAGGAAGCATCTGTTAATTTCATGGCTGCAGTTACCATCTGCAGTGATTTTGGAGCCCATGAAAATAAAGTGTCACTGTTTCCATTGTTTCCCCATCTGTTTGCCATGAAGTAATGGGACAGGATGCCATGATCTTCGTTTTTTGAATGTTGAGTTTTAAGCCAGCTTTTTCACTCTCCTCTTTCACTTTCATCAAGAGGCTCTTTAGTTCCTCTTTGTTTTCTACCATAAGGGTGGTGTCATCTGCATATCCGAAGTTATTGATATTTCTCCTTGCAATCCAGCTTGTGCTTCATCCAGCCCAACATTTTGCATGATGCACTCTGCATATAAGTTAAATAAGCAGGGTAACAGTATACAACCTTGACACACTCCTTTCCCAATTTTGTATCAGTCTGTTGTTCCCCAGTGTTCACTGCAGCACTATTTACAATAGCCAAGACTTGGAGGCAGCCTAAATGTCCATTGACAGAGAAATGGATAAAGAATGGGTAAAGAAGACATATACAATGGAATATTGCTCAGCCATAAAAAGAAGTGAAATTGGATTATTTCTAGAAATGTGGTTGGACCTAGAGTCTACCATATAGAGTGAAGTAAGTCAGAAAATAAGTCAGGAAGTGAAGCGATGTTTTAAAGGGACATATCTGGCTTAGCTGTTTAGGATGCATAGTGGAGAAGGGAAAAGATGGGAGGATGGCAGTTGACTAGCCATTCATGAAAGTGGGCTTTGTGCTTAGTGAGGAAGAGTCCTGAGTTGCAAGCAGAGTTGCAAGACCTCTGTCACTAGACTGACTGTGTAGTTTTTCCTCTTGGTCCTTTGTTTCACCATCTGTAAACATGATAAGCTGAGGGTCTTTCCAGCTCTAACAGTTTGTGATTCCACATTAAAGTTATCCCTCTTCATGTTCCTTCATTGTGTCCTTGGGAAAGATGTGGAAGGCTTGTTCAATGTAAAACCAGACTTCTGGAGGCTTCAGTTTGGATGTTCAGATATTAATTGGGTCCTCCACTTTCATGACCTTCCAAATCCCCATATTTCCACACAACTTTTGAAGCCAATGGATTATGGATTCAAGCTGAACCAGCATCAGGTATCAGCTATTACAAGCCTGAGGGTTTTGTTTCTTTATCAATTACAATACAGCTGCTAACTCAACCCAGCTCCACAGAAGACAGAATTAGTTTCCCTTAAGCTTCTGCTTAAATAGTAATGAAAAGAGGCCTAACACTGGCAAAAATGAGCCAGTTTGGGCCCACACTTGCTGAGAACTTGGGTAGTATATGTTTGGTTTTTTTTCTCTCTTATGGGTTCTATGGAATAGCTTGGTGTCATGACCAGAATCAACAGCTACTTTGTTGTTGCTCAGTTGCTAAGTCCTGTCTGACTCTTTGCAACTTCATGGATTGTGGTGTGCCATCTCCTCTGTCCTCCACTATCTTCGTGTGTGTGTATGTGTGTGTGTGTGTGTGTGTGTGTGCGCGCGCGTACGTGCGCGCACGCTCTCAGTTGTTCAGTCTCCTGGAATTTGCTCAAACTCATATCCATTGAGTTAGGGGTGCCATCCAACCATCTCATCCTCTGTCAACCCCATCTCGTCCTGCCCTCAATCTTTTCCAGCATTAGGGTCTTTCCGATGAGCTGGCTCTTCACATCAGGTGGCCAAATGTTGGCACTTCAGTATCAGTCCTTCCAATGAATATTCAGGGTTGATTTCCTTTACGATTGACTAGTTTGATCTCCTTGCGGTCTAAGAGACTCTCAAGAGTCTTCTCTGTTTTACAATTCAAAAGCTTCAATTCTTTGGCTGCTTTAGGGAAGAACAAATTTCAGTCAATAAACAAAAGAGATAAATTCACTGCTCAGGGCTCTGACCCACTTCTCTTTCAAAATGGTTCCTAGAGAAATTTTTCTGTACTGGAGACATTTTAATTCCTTGATTTATTATCTCCCCCCCCCAAATACATTAGATTGAAAGTATCATCTCTATGCATTTATTAAATAAATTATTGATTCATGCATTCATTTAGTAAATACTTTCATTAAGTTCCTCTTGTATGTCAGGTACCATGCAAGTGCTGGAGATGCACTGGGAGATGAAACCAGATCAAATACCAAATTTTATGGAGCTTACAGTCTAGTTGATGAGACAGACAGTCAGGTAATGTTCCTCTGAGAAAGTGACAATTGAGCTGCAAACTGAAGGGCTCAGTTAACTAGAGGACTTCCCAGGTGGTTCTAGTGGTAAAAGAATCTACCTACCAGTCCAGGAAACCCAAAAGATGCAGGTTCGATCCCTGGGTCGGATGATCCTCTGAAGGAGACGGCAACCCACTCCAGTATTCTTGCCTGGAGAATCCCATGGACAGAGGAGTCTGGCAGACTACCATTCACAGGGTCACAAAGAGTCAGACATGACTGAAGTGACTTGGTACTCATGCAAATTAACTTGGATTGTAGCTCTGAATTACTGATGAATGTAATTTCAAGAGGATTTGGGCATTTTATATTATTATGGGGGAAAAGGAAAGACATATACTGACTTAACTAAATGCTGGGGGTCATCCAGTAAGTTAGAAACAGAGTCAAATTTAAAGTGACCTTGAAATTAAGTCTCAGATAGATGACAGGGAGATGGACGTGATTGCTCCTGAAACCTTGTTGGCTGTCGTGAGTTAATACTTGGAAGCTCCTGGTTCGGGAATATCAAGCTCAAAAGGAGCCGGATGGAACAAAAGCCTTTCTCTGAAGTGGGTTTCCCCAGCATGTCTGGGTCCTTTCTGAGAAGGGGAGCAGCTGTGCTGGCAAGGTCGCTTGATGTGGTGTGGAGACTGGTATGGGCAGGAAACAGCATCTGGAAGCATCATTCTTTGATGCAGTGTCTCTAGTGAATGTAGACGAGAAACCTCAGAGCTGATATTCTCTCTTTAGGGTTACTTTTAGTTTTAAACATTTTAAAATTACTTTATTTATTATTTTAGTATTGGAGTATAATTGCTTTATAAGGTTGTGTTAGTGTCTGTTGTACAACAAAGTAAATCAACTTATATATACATATATCCCCTCTATCTTGAGTCTTCCTCCAACCCCCTCCCTTCCACTTCTAGTCTTGATTCACTACCTATTCCTCATTCATCACCTAAGCCTAGATGTAAGAAATTTGCCTGTAGTGTCCAGGTAAGAAATGAGAATCTGTCCACTCAACAAGAATCTACCCCATAACTTTGTGGGACAATTACCAGTCTATGAGAGATTTCTCCCTGTACAATGATAAAAGTCAACAATAATAACATGAGAAATATGAAAAAACTCTGCTTCAGAACACAAAATTACATTCCAAAGCAGGAATATTTAGAAGGTAATTTATTGCAGGAAAAAAAATACAGTTTAAATAACATTTTCTTAAGCTGTTGATAAAATTGAAGAAAACACTTGAGTGTATGGAAACACAAAATGAGATGAAAAGGGAGCTTCAGAGTTAAAGAAAGAATATAAACAGATGATGCAATAACAGGATTTAGGTAGCATGATAAGCAACGAAGAGCAAAACTGACATTGTGGAAAATGGAACCAATTACATAGAATATAAAGAAATTAAAATGCTGAAAACCAAGTGCCCAATTTTATTAAAACTTACTCTCTTTTCTGTTACTTTTTGTTTACTTCTTTATCATGTTCATATTTTTTGGGAAAGTCAAAATTTGGGATATGTTTCTTTATTCTTGGTACTTTGCTGTACAGATCATATTTTACTTGAATTCATCATCTTTGATGACTTTGAAAGTTGAAGTTCTATTACTAAAAATTCCCACTGGATATTTTTAAAGTTAATTAAACTCGTGATCAAATAAAATATTTAACATAAGATTCATAAGATTTATTTAACATAAGATGGTATTTTAAATCCATATGTGTGTGTATACATACACACACAAGCAAACTTTCTTTTCCAAAAAAGTTTTTGGTTTTGCTTTCAATTGTGTGACCATATTTTCAACAATTATTTATATCACTGATATCTAATAGAACTTCTTGTAATAACAAATTTTCTATATATGCATTGTCTAATGTGATGGCCAGTATCCACGTGTGTATATAGCAAGCACTTGAAATGAGGCTAGTGTAAACATAAGGTCATATTGAAGAAGTAGGTAAAAATCAACTGAGATGATAACAGATCTCTCAGTTCAGTTCAGTTCAGTCGCTCAGTTGTGTCTGACTCTTTGCGACCCCATGAACCTCAGCATGCCAGGCCTCCCTGTCCATCACCAACTCCCGGAATCCACCCAAACCCATGTCCATTGAGTAGGTGATGCCATCCAACCATCTCATCCTCTGTCATCCCCTTCTCCTGCCCTCAATCTTTCCCAGCATCAGGGTCTTTTCAAATGAGTCAGTTCCTTTCATCAGGTAACCAAAGTATTGAAGTCTCAGCTTCAACATCAGTCCTTCCAATGAACACCCAGGACTGATCTCCTTTAGGATGGACTGGTTGGATCTCCTTGCCGTCCAAGGGACTCTCAAGAGTCTTCTCCAACACCACAGCTCAAAAGCATCAATTCTTTGGTGCTCAGCTTTTTTTATAGTCCAACTCTCATGACTACTGGAAAAACCATACATGACTACTGGAAAAACCATAGCCTTGACTAGACGGGCATTTGTTGATAAAGTAATGTCTCTGCTTTTTAATATGCTGTCTAGGTTGGTCATAACTTTCCTTCCAAGGAGTAAGTGTCTTTTAATTTCATGGCTGCAATCACCATCTGCAGTGATTTTGGAGCCCCAAAAAATAAAGTCATCTAGATGTTACCATATTCCTTTGATAACTCTTCATACAACCATCTAGAATTTATGCAAATATTTCCTCCTTTCTCCACAAGTTTGATCCCT
Organism: Muntiacus reevesi; assembly: GCF_963930625.1. Classification (NCBI taxonomy): domain Eukaryota; kingdom Metazoa; phylum Chordata; class Mammalia; order Artiodactyla; family Cervidae; genus Muntiacus; species Muntiacus reevesi. The sequence continues at coordinate 22,738,396 of NC_089263.1, read as the reverse complement.
GGGTTGGGAAGGTCCCCTGGAGTAGGAAATGGCAACAGACTCCAGTATTCTTGCCTGGAGAATCCTGTGGACAGAGGATCCTGGTGGGCTATAGTTCATGGGATCGCAAAGAGTTGGACATGACAGAGCATAGCACAGCAGCAGCAGTTCACTCTTTAGGCTTCCTAAATTCCTGTACACCATAAAGATTCAGCTCAAGTGATACCTCCCCAGAAAACATTCCTGGCCTCCCAGGCTGAGGAGTAGTTATCCCCCCTTGTTCTTTTTCTTTTTCTTTTTTTTTAATTAATTTACTTGACAGTGCCAGCTCTTAGTTGTGACATGTGGGATCTTTAGTTGTGGCATGTGTGATCTAGTTCCCTAAACGGGGATTGAAACAGGGCCCCTGGCATTGGGATCATGGGGTCTTAACCACTAGACCACCAGGGAAGTTCCCAATCCTTCCTTTTAAAATTTTTATTTATTTATTTACTCTTGACTGTGCTGGATCTTCGTTGCTGCTAGGGCTTTTTTCTAGTTGTGGCGAGCAGGGGCTGCTCTCTAGTTGCAGTGCAGTCTTCTCTTTGTGGTACTTTCTCTTGTTGTGGAGCAAGGGCTTCATTGGTCCACGGCATGTGGGATCTTCCAGGCCCAGGTATTGAGCCTGCGGAGTTTTTACCACTGGGCCACCAGAGACCACAAGTTCTAGTGAAGGAACTGGGATTTTTCTGTCATCTCTTCCAGTCTCAGAGTCACCAGTCTCAGATATGCACAATGTCTCAGTTTTGTTTCTTTACCTGGGGTGACCGTGGTGGCCCAGAGCATGCAGATATTCAGCTGATCCCAGAAGGAGAGGCATGGGATAAAAACAACATGCTGGTTTCTTTTACTACTTACTTTCATGGCTGTCAAATAATATTTCTTGTGGGAGTTTGTTTCAAGTCTATGCCCCTCCAATGTGGTCTGGGTAATATTCTTGATGAGTTGTTGGCACAAAACCTGTGTTTTTCTATGTGCAATGGCTAACCATGGATGGAAGTAAATCACTGAGAGAAGTCAAAAAGGAATTTTTTAAAAACTTGATATCATTAAACATGAAAGTCTATGCTTATTTTCTTCCCTTGGAAAGAAAAGTCTACTGTGGATTGTCAAATTTGAAGGCTTTGAATATGGTTTGAGGTATGTTGAAATTAAGAGCTTTTTACGATGATTCTGTGGTTCTTAATGTAGGGCAAGAGAGTATATAATCTTCATGAACCTGCTTTAAAATGGTTAGAAGTGTTATACATATGCAGGGTATTATTTTGTTCCAGTGTACGGAGTGAAAGTAAGCATTTTGCATTGTTAAGACTTAGCTGAAGGTTGAGGGTATTAATGATGCTTGCTTGTTAAGTTTGTTTAGAAAATAATTTTTTTCACTTTAACCAACATAAGTCATTATGAGAGTAAAGCATCTGGGTCATATGGACATGCATCCTTCTTTAATGGGGGTTTCTCATCCTTGCCACTGTTGACATTTTGGGTCAGATAATTCTTTGCTGGGAGCAGGGGGGATGGTGCTGTCCTATAGAGTGGAGGGTGTTTAGCAGCATCCCTGGCCTTTGTCCATTAGATGCTAGTCGAAACCTCCTTGTTCTAGTTGCAACAACCAAAAATGTCTCCATTGCCAAATGTCCCAGGGGACAAAACTACTCAATTGAGAAGTATCCTTCTGATACCAACTGATATTGATCAGGGTTCTTGGCCTTTCCCAATCAATAGAAATTGACTAGAAACCAGACAAGAAATTCAGGCAAGACTTTGTTGGGGCTCCTGTAGCTGTAGGAAATAGCAAAAAGAATTAATGTGTTCCCTTGCTCCCTTCCCAAAAAGCTGGTTCCTTTTATGTGGTGAGGGTAGGGGTATATCCGTGGTTGGGCTGCAGGGGTGGCTTAGGTGATCTGCCCACCCCTTAGGTGATGCTGTGTGCAGGGGGTGTGCATAGTACCCTTCTTTTGCTCCAGGCTCTTCAGAAATGGCAGTAGGGATTTTTTGGTCTTTTTGCATCTTGTGGTCCTTAATTTGCCACAGCTGTGCATACACCCAGTTATTTTTAGTCTATTATAGTTTCTTTGCATTTTGTTACTTGAAGAGACGTTCGTTCAGGTACAAGCGCTGCAGCACTACTGCCAAAGGGTCACAGGTCCCAGCCTGTCTCATTTCTAGAATATATGTTGAGATGTGTGAGGCTGGAAGCCTTAGACTGTGTACCTTGTTCACACAGCCTCTAGATGCCCTGAGGCAGTTTCCATAAATATTGCTCACAGGAATGCCAGCCTCCAATGAAGGCCTTTTGGCAAGCATTCACTAGGGAGATCCTGAATTGCCTTGGGTTTTGAAGCCGCAGTGGAATGACTTCTTTGAATGCAGGTTGGATTTATTTGTTTATCAAAATAATTAACACTAAAATTATCTTTTGTTATTTTAAACTCTGGCAGTATTATAGAAAACTACAAATCACCCTATAATCCATTTTCTAGAAATAACTAGTGCTCATACTTTGTAAATAGCATTTCTAGACATTTTCAAACACATGTACAAATAGAAGTTTGAATAGGATGTATAAATCTACATAATTCTATAACAGTGCCATCACATGATGCATGCCATTTTATATTAAAATCATTTAATTTTGTGAATTTAATAGATGATAAGGAAATGTGAAATTGAAGGACTTGCCAAACTTGGGATGAAAGTTCTTTCACAGAATAATAATAAATTATTTCCTCAAACATACCTCTTAGAATATGACAAAAGATTATGAAAAACATTGGGAGGGTAGAGTTACTATGTTTTAAAATTTCATGTTTAATTTTAGTCAATATTACTTGACTTCCTTGCAAGTCTCTTCCACTTGCTTTAAAGGGAACCAACCCTGAATATTCATTGGAAGGACTGATGCTGAAGCTGAAGCTCCAATACTTTGGCCACCTGATGCAAAGAGCTGACTCACTGGAAAAGACCCGGATGCTGGAAAGACTGAGGACAAGAGAAGGGGATGACAGAGGATGAGATGGTTGGATGCCATCACTGACTCAGTGGACTTGAGTTTGAGCAAACTCAGGGAGATAGTGAGGGACAGAGAAGCCTGGTGTGCTGTAGTTCATGGGGTCACAAAGAATTGGACACAACTGGGCGACCAAACAACAACAACAATACCAACTTATATATAAGTTTGCATCTGCTAGTCCCAAACTTCCAGTCCTTCCCTCCCCCACATCTCCCCCCCATGAGTCTGTTCTCTATGTCTGTGAGTCTGTTTCTGTTTCATAGATGGGTTCATTTGGGCCATAGTTTGGATTCCATGTGTAAGTGATACCATATGTTGTCTTTCTTTTTCTGACTTCACTTAGTATGTTAATCTCTAGTTGCATCTGTGTTGCTGCAGATGGCATTATTTCATTCTTTTTTGTGGCCAAGTAACATTCCATTGTATATATGTACCATATCTTCTTTATCCTTTTATCTGTCAGTGGACATCTAGATTGTTTCTGTGTTTTGGCTGTTGTGAAGAGTGCTGCTATGAACATATGGGGGCATGTATCTTTTCGAATTATAATTTTATCTGAGTATATGCCTGGGAGTAGGATTGCGGGATCATATGATAATTCTACATTTAGCAAAGCATGTATTCTTGATTCATCAAAGTCAAGTATTAAATAGCCCTTTTATCCTCTTCCTAGGTAATATAAGGGTCTTAGGATACTTTAATGTCATTTATCACGCTTCTGATTCATATGATGTTGTTATCAGATATGTTAATGCCATAGAGATATTTTAAATGCCGTAAGCCACAATAATTGCCATTTTATATAGTTGCTCTTTATTTAGAATGACCCACAGTCTTCTTTACCATTTTAACTTTTGCTATACATTTCTTTCCACATCTCCAAGTTCCCTTTAACCCTAGAAACACCTTTAAAAATGTGTTTACGTGTGTCCGCATGGGCCTCAGCTGCGGCACATGGGGTCTGTGTTGCAGGCGTCTCACGCTCAGTAGGCGTAGTGCGAGGGCTTAGTGGCCCCTCAGCATGTGGGATCTTAGCTCCTCCACCAGGGATCAGACCTGCATCCCCGGCTTGAAAGGCGGATTCTTAACTGCCAGGGAAGTCCTCTAAAAACACCTTTTCATATTTTCTTCAGGACTGGTCTGCCAATGGTGAATTCTCTCTTGTTTTTGTTTGTCTGAAAATGTCTTGATTTCATGTGTGGAGGACATTTTTGCTTTTCTAGTTGTTCTCCGTGGGATAGTTGGTCACCTAGCCCGCCATTACTCTCCATCAGACTTTTATATTTGGCAACCTTTGGTTTTCCTCTCTATTCAGTCTTACCTGTTGTTGTGCTGTATGTGCTTCAGGATGACTCACCAAAATATTATCTTATTTCTCCCCTTTCAAGAATCTTTTTAAAAAAAATTATTTCTATTTATTTGTTTCTAACACCAAAAACATTTTGTGTTAGGGTATAACCAATTAACAATATTGTGACAGTTTCAGGTGAGCAGCAAAGGGACTCCACCATACATAGACATGTATCCACTCTCCCCCAACTTACCAAAGTATTATCAATAATATCTATCAACTCTTTCTTCATATAAAGTAGCTTTGTATTTAGGAATTTCTTTTTAACCAAAAATACAGTCAAAACTAAACCAAACCCTATTGTATGGGGTCACTTATATTTATGTCTCTTGCTACAGTTGGAGGTTATGATTGTTTTTTGACTTGTGTAGTGGCCAGGAACATTGCACTCATGGGAAAAATAGCCTAGATGTTCTCATCCTTAATATGGGATTGTGTAGGGGTGTTGTGGGGAGGCGGTCTGTGTAATTCCTGGTATGGGCTCTCTGGGGACTATGATGTCCTGTGTTAGTGATAGCACAGGTGAATTCCAGAATATGATTTGTCTGCACTTTGGGAATTTTTATTTGAGTTTCTTAAATACACTAATACGTTATATTAGTGAAATACCCCAGAGACAAAGCCCAGGGATTGAAGGAGAGTAGAGTTTAGACATTAAGCACCATGGAATAACTTTTTAAACTCTACTGTGAGCACACTGCTGGACTCAGTCTCCAATGAAGACAACAAAGCATTCTTCTTTTAAGTTGTGCTCAGTCATGTCCGACTCTTTGAGGTCCCATGACTGTGGCCCACCAGACTACTCTATTGATGGGATTCTCCAGGCAAGAATACTGGAGTGGGTTGCCGTTTCCATCTCCAAGGGGATATTCCTGACGGGATCAAACCTGTGTCTCCTGTGTGCATTGGCAGGTGGATTCTTTACCAGTAGCACCACCTGGGAAGCCCATTTTTAAGTAATTTGTGTGTATATTTTTTACTCACTAAAACATGTTCTGTAGCAAGACTGAACAATCTGACATCAGTTACAAACACACATGTCAACTGATTACCTTCACAAAGACAGTCATTCATTACTGGCAAACTCCCAGTTGCAACCCTGGGGACAAGGCACATAGTGTGAATCCTCGTAGTGGCTGAATGGGGACAAATTAGAGGGCACATGCCTCTTACAAACTCTGTGGCCATGCTTTGTTTGAATTATTACCATGTTGGGATGTAAGTCCTATACTGATTTTCTCTTTCCTTTTCCTGAGAAGTCAGAAATCTAGATTTTTATGTGAAATTTCCGTATTTTTAAACATTATGAATAATTTCTTTTTTGGTGGTAAACTACACAATTATAGTTAGATGAATCAGACCCACAGGCCAGATTCCTCCTGGGACCACCAATTTGCTCCCTTTATCTTAGCTGTAATCTAGGCACTGCTGGAATTCAGTACCCAACGTCACTGAGCGTCTCACCTCAGGGATGGCATTGAGGATGCTTTTGAAGCTGAATGAGATGAGCATCTCCCACAAGTCATTTCATCTGGAAGCCCAAGAGTCATCCTAGGGTCTCCTTTCTTCCTGCATCTGGTCAACTACCAGGTCCTGTTGGTTCTAGCTCTTTATATCTATAAGAAGCTTCATGTCTATAAGAACAAATCTTAAAAGTTTTCCTGGACTTCCCTGATGGTCCAGTGGTTAAGAATTTGCCTCCCAATGCAGGAGACACAGGTTTGATCCCCTTCACCGTTCTAGCTCCCTAAAACTTCATGTCGGAAAGAATAGATCTTAAAAGTATTCCTGGACTTCCCTGATGGTCCAGTGGTTAAGAATCCACCTGCCAATGCAGGAGACATGGTTTGATTCCTGATCTAGGAAGATTTCAGGTGCAGTGGCGCAGCTAAACCCATGTGCCACAAGTACTAGGGCTCATGTGCCCTGGAGCCTGTGCTCTACCACAAGAGAGAAGCCTGCACACCGAAATGGAGAGTAATGCCTTCTCTCTGCAACTAGAGAAAGCCCACATGCAGCAATGAAGACCCGGTGGAGCCCAAAATAACTAAATTAATTAAATTAAGAAAAAAGTTTTTCTCACAAGAAAAAAAATTACAACTATATATGGTTATGGATGTTAACTAGACTTATGGTGATCATTTCTCAATGTGTACAAATAACGAATCATTGAAAAGATTGGGATGGGGAATTCGTGTAACTCTATGGCTGATTCACATCAATGTATGACAAAACCCACTGAAAAATAAATTAAAAAAAAAAGGCAAAAAAAAAAAAAAAAAAGATTGAAGGCAGGAGGAGAAGGGGACAACAGAGGATGAGATGGTTAGATGATATCACCAACTCAATGGACATGGGTTTGGGTAAGCTCCAGGAGTTGGTGATGGACAGGGAGGCCTGGCATGCTGCGGTTCATGGGGTCGCAGAGAGTCGGACATGACTGAGCGACTGAACTGAACTGAACTGATGTTGTACTATGCTAAATTTGAAGCTCCGATACTTTGTCTGCCTAATACAAAGAGCCGACTCATTGGAATAGACCCTGGTGCTGGGAAAGACTGAAGGCAAAAGGAGACGGGGCAGCAGAGGATGACAGGATGAGACGGATGAGCATCACTGACTCAATGAACATGCACTTAAGCAAGCTGCAGCAAGCAAGTGGAGGATAGGGAAGCCTGGCATGCTGCAGTCCATGGGATCACAAAGAGTCAGACACAACTGAGCAACTGAACAATGACAACAATGTTGTACACCTGAAACTAATGTAATGTAATGTTAACATGTCAATTCTGTCTCAATGAAAAAAACTGAACAAACAACAACAAAGCCCCTCACATCTACGCCCTCCTCTTTCAGACACTGGTGGTGTCTAGCCTGGGCTCTTGTTTCCTGTCTGCTCTATGCAGTGGCCCTTCCAGCTCTGTACTTAAGTGAGGCTCTCCTCCCTCAGTCCTTCCCCACACTCCTGCCAGAGTAATTTTTCCAAAATACAATTTACCGAAGTCACTCCTCTGCTTAAAAATATTCTAGTGAGTCAATAAATTACTGGGCTGGAAAGCTTCCCTTTGCCCTCCAGATTCATTCTTCACTGCTCCCCACCCTGTGCTGCATACCCCACCCACCCTGGGAGGCTGACCTGTGTGGACTGCATCAGTGGTCTCCCCAGGCCCTCTGGCTCCTGGTTGGCTTTGGCCAGTAATGAGCACTGCAGAGGAGTGGATCGAGGGTGGAGAGAAGTGTATTTGTTTGCCCAGCTCTCACTTTATGAGGTTGCTGTGGGCTGTAATTCTTTTTCTTTTTTTTTTCAAGATTTTTTTTTTTTTTATGATGAGGACCATTTTTAAAGTCTTTATTGAATTTGTTACAGTATTGCTCCTGTTTTATGTTTTGGTTTTTGGACTGTGAAGCATGTGGGATCTTAGTTCCCTCACCGGGAATTGAACCTGCATTCCCCTGCACGGGAAGGTGAAGTCTCAACCACTGGACTGCCAGGGAAGTCCCCTGTAATTCTTGAGCAAAGGCCTTAGTTTCTATCAACCAGCCCTTTACATGTAGCCCCTGCCTGCCTTTACCCCATCTTGCAAGCACGGCCCAGGAAGATAATGTGAATTGTCTTATGGGGTGCTGTATCAGCCCTGAGGTTTCCCTATACCTTGTCCTCATCTGAGTAGACTGTGTGTAAGCTTTTCTTTCATTGATTGGAGTACAGCTGATATATAATGTCGTGTTAATTTATGCTGTATGTAAAGTGTGTTTTTAAAATGCTCCTCAAGGGACTTACCTGGTTGTCCAATGGCTAAAACTCCATGTTGCCAATGCATTTGCCATGGTTTAATCCCTGGTCATGCAGGAGACACAGGTTCAATACTTGGGTCGGGAAGATCCCCTGGATAAGGGAATGGCACCTGCTCCAGTATTCTTGCCTGGGAAATCCCATGGACAGAGGATCCTGGCAGGCTACAGTCTATGGGGTCACAAAGAGTTGGACACAGCTTAGCAACTGAACAACAAAACAACAGGGAACTAGATCCCACATGCTGCAACGAAGACCAGGCAGCCAAATAAATCAGTTTTTAAAATAAAGTGTGTATAAAAAATAAATCACTCCTCAAATTATCCCCATCTGAATCTGCCCTCTTTCCCGCTGGGACCTAGTTCTTCCACCTAACATGCTGGACTAACTTGCTGTATATGAAAGGCCTGCCTCACTCTCAGAAGCCTGGAAGTGTTTAGTTGGTTTTCCTTCATCCTGACACAGAGAAGCTATGGTTGCCATGATTTGGGACCTCTTCATGGCATTTGTTGGAGATTTTTTTCTTTTACTAGAATAATTGTTGTTGTTCAGTCGCTCAGTCGTGTCCTATTCTTTGCGACCCCATGGACTACAGCATGCCAGGCTTCCCTGTCCTTCTCTGTCCTTCACTGTCTCCAAGAGTTTGCTCAAACTCATATCCATTGAGTCAGTGATGCCATCCAACCATCTCATCCTCTGTCGCCCACTTCTCCTCTTGCCCTCAATTTTTCCCAGCATCAGGGTCTTTTCCAGTAAGTCAGCTCTTTGCATTAGGTGGCCAAAGTACTGGAGGTTCAGCTTCAGCATAGTTCCTCCCAATGAATATTCAGGGTTGATTTCCTTTAGGATTGACTGGAACAACAGGCTGCATCAACCTATTGATGCAGGAAGTATATATATTGATGCAGGAAGTATATATATTGATGCAGGAAGTATATTCTATACCAGGAAGTTGATAGTGACGGTGACTGGAGTACATAACCTGGCTAACTAGGGAAGGAGACTCAGTGAGGTGAGGAATCCCAGACCTGAGGTCAGTCTCCTAGGTAGTGATGGGATGGCAGGAAAAATCCAGAAGCAAGAGGCTTGCTCAGAAGCTTTCCCAAACTATACTGACCTCAGCTTTAGGGAAAGAGGGCTGGTTGGTCCTAGATCTTCACTTACTGGTCACCTGCAAATAGAACTGCTCCAAGAGGAGTGTCTTGGTGTTTTTTGGGGGGTTTGCAAAAGGAAGCAGGACGTGACGAATGTGTTTGGGCAATCATGGGAAATATGGTGTGCTTGGAATATGGGATGTGGTATGAGTCTGGTCTGCCCGAACTAGAGCTGAAGGATGAGATAGAGCAGGTCATGGAGAGTCTGGAGGTAGAGAACAGTTGTCCCAAGGAATCGGTGAAGGGTTTTCAGTTTTCAGAAGGTAGGTGGGCTTTCCTGGTGGTGCAGTGGTAAAGAATCCACCTACCAATGCAGGAGACATGAGTTCGATCCCTGAATTGGGAAGATCCCTTGGAGAAGGAGATGGCAACCCACTCCAGTATTCTTGCCTGGGAAATCCCATGGACAAAGAGCCTGGAGAGCTAGTCTATGGGGTAGCAAAGAATCAGACACAACTTGGCAACTGAAGAACAACAATAAAATAATAGGTAACACATTGGTTAGGAAAGGGGGGACCAAATCCTAGTGGTCACTGACCATCATGGTAATGACCTGTGGATATATGTACCTCCCAGTGGAGTGTAGAATGAACCGAGAAGACAGAGGCATATGCCTAGCATACAACTTTCAATATGTTGGTATTTTAGGTATTCTAGCTGAACTGAGTTATTGAATCACTGAATCACTGTGACAGCTTGAGTGACATTTTACATCATTTACCCAATTCATATTAAGAAATTGTTGTTAAAGATCTCAAGGTAGTATTGACCTGGAAGACTGTATTTGCTGTTAACAAAAATCTGAGCTGTTTGTCATCTCCTAAAATAACCTTTGTGGTAACACTGGAATGAACATTTACTTGATGTCTGGGCAGTTGTATGCCAGTGGAACCTATTTTATTTTGAGTTGTTTTTAATATGGAGTTGTTAATGTAGCATTTGCAATAAGTGACCTTATACGTGAAATCTGTGTTTAATTACTAATGTTTTTGTAAGACTAGTTGAACTGTACTATTCATTATAAGTCACAGATTTAAGAACTTGTCAGGGAAATATTTTATGATTTGATTTATGCATGGGGATGCAAGGAAGGCAAGAAGTCCTCAAACCTTTATGAGATTGTAAGTACACTTATTCCTACAATATTCTTGGCTTTAAAACTGGTCCTATTATATAATGAGTAAACAATATCTTTTTTTTTAAAATTTTTCTTCCAGAATATTCCCTAGGTAGAACTTTACTTAGGAAAATAGAATTTCCTAAAAGATCTTGAAGCTTGATAGTTTTAACCAAACAGTACAACATGTTGCATCTCTGGATGTGTTTTCACAGGGTGCCCTTTAGTGTTTTTATTCTCCCTTAAGAAAAAGAACTATTATTCAGTGTTTTATTGCATAAAGTATACATGTTCATTGTATAAAACTGGGAGATATAAATGAGCAAAAGGAAGAAAATAGAAAGTGTTGTAATTCCATTACAGTTAGAAAATAGATTTGAGTCAAAAATAAGAACATACTTGCAATTCCACTACATGGGAGAAATTGATGGGGACATTGGAGGGTTAGCCCAGTGCTCCCAGCAGAATTAGTGTATTCCCTGGAGAAGGAAATGGCAACCCACTGCAGTATTCTTGCCTGGGAAATCCCATGGACAGAGGAGCCTGGCAGGTTATATTCCATGGGGCTGCAAAGACTCAGACACCGCTGAGTGACTGAACAACAAACTGGAAAGTAACCAAGGTGGAAATTGTTTCTGTTTCAGCATCTACTTGCTCTGGTCCCTTGTGTCTATGGCTCTCAGTGAGCAAGGGCTGATTCTGATCCTTTAGGCTCTCACCTGCTACTCACTGTCTTGAGGACCTGAGCCTCATCCTCACTGAACCTTGAACATTGCAAGCCCTTGGTATATGTTTGTATGAGAAAATTAACAAATGCATCTTGGCCTGTGAACATTGGTCAAGAATATTCCTAAGAAATGCTACAAATGAACTTTAAAACAGAAAGAGACTCACAGACTTAGAGAACAAACTTCTGGTTGCCGGGGGGAGGGATGGGGGGAAAAGGATCGTTAGGGCATTTGGGATGGACTTGTACACACTGCTGTGTTTAAAATAGATAACCAGCAAGGACCTACTCTATAGCACAGGGAACTCTGCTCAGTGTTATGTGGCAGCCTGGATGGGAGGGGAGTTCAGGGGAGAATGGATACATATATATGTATAGCTGAGTCCCTTCACTGTCTACCTTAAACTATCACAACATTGTTAATCAGCTATACTCCAATACAAAATAAAAAGTTAAAGAAGGCAGGCTTTCCTCATGGAATAATTTAGATAAAATCAAATATTTTGGAAAAACCCAAGTGGAGCTCTGCTTGCAACATGTTGTGTTGTTTAGTTGCTAAGTTGTGTCTGACTCCTTGTGACCCCATGGACTGCAGCACACCAGGATTCCCTGTCCTTCACTATCTCCTGCAGTTTGCTCAGATTCATGTCCATCAAGTCAGTGATGCCATCTAACCATCTCATCCTCCGTCACCCTCTTCTTTTGCTTTCAATTTTTCCCAGCATCAGGACCTTTTCCAGTGAGTCAGTTCTTTGCATCAGGTGGCCGAAGTATTGGAGCTTCAGCTTCAGCATCAGTCCTTCCAATAAATATTCAGGGTTGATTTCCTTTAGGTTGACTGGTCTGATCTTCTTGCAGTCCAAGGGACTCTCAAGAGTCTTCTCCAGCACCACAATTTGAAAGCATCAATTCTTCGATACTCAGCCTTTTTTTTTTTTTCTTTATTTTTATTGGTTGGAGGCTAATTACTTTACAATATTGTAGTGGTTTTTGCCATACATTGACATGAATCAGCCATGGATTTACATGTGTTCCCCATCCTGAATCCCCCTCCCGCCTCCCTCCCCATCCCATCCCTCTGGGTCATCCCAGTGCACCAGCCCTGAGCACTTGTCTCATGCATCCAACCTGGGCTGGTGATCTGTTTTACCTTGATAGTATACTTGTTTCAATACTATTCTCTCAGATCATCCCACCCTCGCCTTCTCCCATAGAGTCCAAAAGTCTGTTCTATACATCTATGTCTCTTTTTCTGTCTTGCATATAGGGTTATCGTTCCCATCTTTCTAAATTCCATATATATTCGTTAGTATACTGTATTGGTGTTTTTCTTTCTGGCTTACTTCACTCTGTATAATGGGCTCCAGTTTCATCCACCTCATTAGAACTGATTTAAATGAATTCTTTTTAATGGCTGAGTAATATTCCATGGTGTATATGTACCACAACTTTCTTATCCATTCATCTGCTGATGGGCATCTAGGTTGCTTCCATGTCCTGGCTATAATAAACACTGCTGCCATGAACATTGGGGTACACGTGTCTCTTTCAGATCTAGATTCCTCAGTGTGTATGCCCAGAAGTGGGATTGCTGGGTCATATGGCAGTTCTATTTCCAGTTTTTTAAGGAATCTTCACACTGTTCTCCATAGCGGCTGTACTAGTTTGCATTCCCACCAACAGTGTAACAGGGTTCCCTTTTCTCCAAACCCTCTCCAGCATTTATTGCTTGTAGACTTTTGGATAGCAGCCATTCTGACTGGCATGTAATGGTACCTCATTGAGGTTTTGATTTGCATTTCTCTGATAATGAGTGATGTGGAGCATCTTTTCATGTGTTTGTTAGCCATCTGTATGTCTTCTTTGGAGAAATGTCTGTTTAGTTCTTTGGCCCATTTTTTGATTGGGTCATTTATTTTTCTGGAATTGAGCTGCAGGAGTTGCTTGTATATTTTTGGGATTAATCCTTTGTCTGTTTCTTCATTTGTTATTATTTTCTCCCATTCTGAGGGCTGTCTTTTTACCTTGCTTATAGTTTCCTTTGTTGTGCAAAAGCTTTTAAGTTTCATTAGGTCCCATTTGTTTATTTTTGCTTTTATTTCCAATATTCTGGGAGGTGGGTCATAGAGGATCTTGCTGTGCAGAGAGTGTTTTGCCTATGTTCTCCTCTAGGAGTTTTATAGTTTCTGGCCTTATATTTAGAACTTTAATCCATTTTGAGTTTACTTTTGTGTATGGTGTTAGAAAGTGTTCTAACTTCATTCTTTTACAAGTGGTTGACCAGTTTTCCCAGCACCACTTGTTAAAGAGATTGTCTTTTTTCCATTGTATATTCTTGCCTCCTTTGTTGAAGATAAGGTGTCCATAGGTATGTGGATTTATCTCTGGAGTTTCTATTTTGTTCCATTGATCTATATTTCTGTCTTTGTGCCAGTACCATACTGTCTTGATGACTGTGGCTTTGTAGTAGAGCCTGAAGTCAGGCAGGTTGATTTCTCCAGTTCCATTCTTCCTCTCAAGATTGCTTTGGCTATTTGAGGTTTTTTGTATTTTCATACAAATTGTGAAATTATTTGTTCTAGTCTCTGAAGAATACCATTGGTAGCTTGATAGGGATTGCATTGAATCTATAGATTGCTTTGAGTAGTATACTCATTTTCACAATATTAATTCTTCCAATCCATGAACACCGTATATTTCTCCATCTATTTGTGTCCTCTTTGATGTCTTTCATCAGTGTTTTATAGTTTTCTATGTATAGGTCTTTTGTTTCTTTAGGTAAATATGCTCCTAAGTATTTTATTCTTTTTGTTGCAATGGTGAATGGTATTGTTTCCTTAATTTCTCTTTCTGTTTTCTCATTGTTAGTGTATAGGAATGCAAGGGACTTCTGTGTGTTAATTTTATATCCTGCAACTTTACTATATTCATTGATTAGCTCTAGTAATTTTCTGGTAGAGTCTTTAGGGTTTTCTATGTAGAGAATCATGTCATCTGCAAACAGTAAGAGTTTCACTTCTTCTTTTCCTATCTGGATTCATTTCTTTTTCTGCTCTGATTGCTGTGGCCAAAACTTCCAAAACTATGTTGAATAGTAGTGGTGAGAGTGGGCACCCTTGTCTTGTTCCTGATTTTAGGGGAAATGCTTTCAATTTTTCACCATTGAGGATAATGTTTGCTGTGGGTTTGTCATATATAGCTTTTATTATGTTGAGGTATGTTCCTTCTATTCCTGCTTTCTGAAGAGTTTTTATCATAAATGGATGTTGAATTTTGTCAAAGGCTTTTTCTACATCTATTGAGATAATCATATGGTTTTTATCTTTCAATTTGTTAATGTGGTGTATTACACTGATTGATTTGTGGATATTAAAGAATCCTTGCATTCCTGGGATAAAGCCCACTTGGTCATGATGTATGATCTTTTTAATATGTTGTTGGATTCTGTTTGCTAGGATTTTGTTAAGGATTTTTGCATCTATGTTCATCAGTGATATTGGCCTATAGTTTTCTTTTTTTGTGGCATCTTTGTCTGGTTTTGGAATTAGGGTGATGGTGGCCTCATATAATGAGTTTGGAAGTTTACCTTCTGCAATTTCCTGGAAGAGTTTGAGTAAGGTAGGTGTTAGCTCTTCTCTAAATTGTTGGTAGAATTCAGCTGTGAAGCCATCTGGTCCTGGGCTTTTGTTTGCTGGAAGATTTCTGATTACAGTTTCGATTTCCGTGCTTGTGATGGGTCTGTTAAGATCTTCTATTTCTTCCTGGTTCATTTTTGGAAAGTTATACTTTTCTAAGAATTTGTCCATTTCATTGTTAAGCCCTTTTTATGGTCCAATTCTCACATCCTTACAGGACTACTAGAAAAACCAAAGCTTTGACTATATGGACCTTTGTCTGCAAAGTGATGTCTCTGTTTTTTTAATAGGCTTACAACATAGAGAGGGGGAGAAAAGCAAAAAGACTTCATTGAGATATGGAAGGAATGTTGTGGTCAAGTGAATCTCAGCAGCAGATCTGTTCGATCCAAGATGTGAAATGCCGACTGGGAGTGGTGATAAGTTGCTGCTGCTTTTGATTGGATTCCTGGTCCAGAAGGGCAGGCAAGGAGAATCTGGGAACAGAAGCAGGCTTCATCTGGGTCAGGCAGGAAGGAGTTCTGCGTGGGCTCCCCCACATCTTGAGCATATGGTTCTGGAAGCTATCGTTGTACATCTATAAAATGAAGATTGGTAATATCCACCTCAAGGGTTTGTTGAGAATGTTAGAAGCAATATAGGAAAAGTATTGGCAAGGATGGGCCTCCCTGGTGACTCAGTGGTAAAGAATCCACCTGCCAATGTGGGAGACATGGGTTCAGTCCCTGACCTGGGAAGATCCCCTGGAAAAGAAAATGGCAACCCACCCTAGTATTCTTGCATGGAGAATCCCATGGACAGAGGAGCCTGGCAGGCTACAGTCCATGGGGTTGCAAAGAGGTGGACACAACTTAGCAATTAAAACGGCAACACCAACTATGACAAGGATGCTCACTCTGTACAAACATGGTAGCTGCTTTGTGCAGGACCAGATTCTTCAGGTTTTTCTTTGTGCACATTTCAGAGTCTGGCCCAGAACAGGGTCACTGAGTGACATGATGTTGGTTGACTCAGACTTAGGGGTAAAGTCTATGGATAGGGTTCATGTGTGGATATGAGAGTTGGTCCATAAAGAAGGCTGAGAGCCAAAGAATTGATGTTTCAGATTCTGTTGCTGGAGAAAAAGACTCTTGAGAGACCCTTGGATAGTGAAGAGATCAAACCAATCAATCCTAATGAAAATCAACCCTGAATATTCATTGGAAGGACTGATGCTGAAGCTGAAACTCCAATACTCTGGCCACCTGATGCATAGAGTTGACTCATTTGAAAAGACCCTGATGCTGGGAAAGATTGTAGGCAAGAGGAGAACAGGGTGGCAGAGGATGAGACGGTTAGTATATGGCATCATTGACTCGATGGACATGAACTTGAGCAAGCTCTGGGAGACAGTGAAGGACAGGGAAGGCTGGCATGCTACATTCCATGGGATCTCAAAGAGTCAGACACGACTTAGTGACTGAACAACAACAACAACAACAAAGGATTCAGATAACAACTGACCTTATAAAATGTTAATAACAAGGAATTTAATTAATCACTTAATCACTTTTCAGACAGCTCATGTGGATGTCTGAGAAGAAGGAATGGGGAATAGTGGTACCCAACTTACAAACAGAAGTTGCCTCTTCAGGGTGACCCTCAGGTCAAATATGGAACTAATATCAGTCAAACATACTTTATTGTCACTAGATTTCAGAGTTGGAGCTGACCAGTCGGACTGCTAAATATCTCTTCTCTCAGGAGACTCACCACCAACATGCAGCCCAAGAATACAGACCCCACCCGAACATCTCTGATTCAATTCCTCCTGATGGCTGGCTTTTTCCCTCCCCACCAATCTTTCTGCCTCCTCACGCTTGATGATGGTGATTGGTTTTTGTTTCATATTTTTATTGTAATGTTAAACTGTGTTCACAGATTCCAAGTCTGATTAGTTGGCTGCTTACTTGGCAATAGGGTCTGCTTACTATTGTAAAAAAGCAGAAATGTGCATGTGGAATTCTGTAAGATGAGGGAACTGTGTCTAGCATGTTTATCGGAGACTTGGGTGGAGCATGGAAACTGCAAAGTTGAGCAAAGTGACTTGTCGATGGGGTGACAGGATCAGGGTTCAAACAGATCTCAGCAGGCTGGTATTCTGGGCCAAAACCAACAAGAGGAAATTCAGTAGCGGTTAATGTTAAGTCTTGTCTAAGTTAAGATGGGGGAGAGCTGGCTCTCCTGTCATTGTTTGGAGAAAAAAAAACATTATTTTGAAGAACAATAGCTAGCTTATACTTATTGAGACATTCTGGCTTCCCTGGTGGTTCAGACAGTAAAGAATCTGTCTGCAATGTGGGAGACTCAAGTTCGATCCCTGGGTCCGAAAGATCCCCTGGAAAAGGGAATGGCTACCCACTCCACTGTTATTGCCTGGAGAATCGTATGGACAGAGGAGCCTGGTGGGCTACAGTCCTTGGGGTCACAAAGAATAGGACACAACTGAGTGACATTGGGTGAGAGAGCGATTGAGACAGTCACTTATTACCTTTACTGAGATGCTGTGTGATACAGTCTATATAGATGGTATTTTATTTAAATACTGTTGGGAGTAAATTTATCTCTATTTTTCGATGAGTTTTAGAAAGGCTAAGAAGGCTATGACTTTTAACCAGAGTCATACAACTTTTAACCATTATGCAATACTGCCTCCATAATGAGATCCAATAAATGATGTGACTGGAAAAGGTAGGAAGAAAAGGGAAAGAAAGGAAGGGAGGGAAGGAGGAGGGAAGGGAGGAAGGGAAAGGGAGGGAATAAAGGGAGATGGAAACTTAGATTTCATCAAAAGAAACGGGGATAATAGGGATACTGTGTGGTCTGTATTGTTCTTAGATAGCAATGTTATATTCTGGATGCTACATTTTAAAATAAAAAATGTGGAGGCTGCAGAGTATGCAGAGAGGAAACATTCCTGAGACAGCTGGGACAATTGAGGGTACCAGCTGGTTTGAGAAATCTCAAGAAGAGTTTTTCTGTAGCAGAGGATGGAGACTCACCATCCACTGCTCTGGAAGGCTAAAAGTTCCAGAGAGGCAAGTTCTCTTTCACTATAAGGAAGAATACACACAAATATAAATGCTCAGAAATGACCCTGTGGCACTTTGTTCAGCTCCAAAAGAGGTTTTGTTTTTCTAAATGTTTGTGTTATCATTATTATCATCATGCTGTTGGCATCAAATGGAAGAGATGAAAAGTGTGTATAAAACGGGGATGTCATTGCTACTCTTGGGAAAAGAAGATAGATGAGATGGGCAGGAAGATTGGCTGGTAGGAAATAACAGTGGCATTTCAAAGCAAAATCTAACTGTCTTCATGGCCAGAGAGAGGAGAAAAACTTGAGGACCCCTTTGAGATGTCATTTTCTGTTTTCTTAGGGGAAAAAATAATGTCTTATTAATTCAATCAGAGAAACCAAAGACCTGCCTTTATAACTTGCCTATTTTAGTTATTTTAGAATCAAGAAACTTTTTTTTGGTATGTATAGGTGGGGAAGTTATGGAAAGAAACTCTAAACTGAACAGATGGGACAGTGGGAATAAAAACAAATTAAAACAATATTGCAATGAACTCTGGACTTTCACTTTAAAATATATATGATGATGTTTTTCAACTTTTCACATTCAACCTATCAGTGTATCAAGTGATAAAATGAAAAATCAATTTCAGCTGTGTATATTTTAAATGTTTACCTAAAATGATTTGAACTCACCACCTAAAAGCCCAGATGAATGTATTAAACTGCTTATTGTATTTTTTAATGAATTAAAACTTTATTTTATATTACATTATAGACAGGACACAGTTCTGTGTGGTGACATTTGGTGTAGAAAATTGAACTGAACAGTGGTCTAATTAGAACAGTAAATAATATGGGTTTAATTAGCCCTTATCCCCGATGACAGACTTGATCAGTTGCCAGATATTTATTCTTTCCTTTCACTTGACTTTTGCTGAAATATTGCCTCTAGTAGGGCTGCTTACTGTGCTATAAATAGGTGACTTGGTAAGAAGCCAGGAAACCGACTGACCGGTGAGACGTGGGTAAAAATTATTGGAAAACCTCCTCCTTGCTAGGAGTCATTATTTCTTCATTTCACATTCGAAGGTCCTTTCTGCAGATCCCACTCTTAATTTTTTATTTATTTTTTTGGTTGGATGAGGTAACTTGGCCTAAAGGCTTAAGGAAATCTGTGTAATATCTAGTGGAGTCTCTTGCTACAGTTTATTAGATGTCAGGGTTTCCTGCATAAACTCTCCTGGTCTCTAACATAGGACTCACTTTTGAAGTCCTGTCTGACCTGAGCTTTTCTGTATGTCAACAGGATGTGGTTTTGTTTGTTTGCTTGCTTGTTTTCTATTAAAACATTAAAGTGTTGGCTTTACAAAAAACTTTACAAAATGCAGAGACACAAATAGAAAAGAAGTAAAATTGCTCAGCATCCTTCCACCTAGAGGTAGCAGCTGCTAACATTTTAATTAATCTCTGACTCTTTTCTCTGGACACCCCTCCCATAAAAGGTCTGACGCAAGCATGACAAAACATTCAATTTGATGAAGCCAGGTGGTACTAGAATGGGTGTTTGTTTTCTCCAAACTTCTATGGACATTCAGTGATTGCCTTTTAACCCCCAAATTTTTATTGCAGGCAGATTCTTTACCACTGAGCCACCTGGGAAGCCCCTTTAACCCCCAAATTTTTAAAGAGAAATGTCAAATCCACCCATTCTAGTACCACCTGGCTTCATCAAATTGAATGTTTTGTCATGTTTGCGTCAGATCTTTTATGGGGGGTGGGAGGAGAATAAAACATTCCTTTGGCACTCCTTTTATGTGTTTCCCCAACAGCCTTCACTCCTCATCTTGTTCCCTCCATCCTTAGAGGCATCTTGGTGGTTTTCTTCCAGCCCATATGCTTGTGCTTTTATTGCTGCATTTTCGTGTGGATATTCACATTTGTTGGTGGTGTTTAGTCACTAAGTCATGTCTGACTCTTTGCAACTGCATGGACTGTAGCCTGCCAGGCTCTGTCTATGGGATTTACCAGGCAAGACTGTTGGAATGAATTGCCATTCCTACTCCAGGGGATATTTCTAAGCCAGGGATCGAACCTGCGTCTCTTATGTCTCCTGGATTCGGAGGCAAATTCTTTACCTCTGAGCCACCTAGGAAGCCTGGATATTCACATACTTATCCCTTTATCTATAAGTGAGATAGAAAATGCTGTGTGTGTTTCCATTTTCATGTAATTAAATCTGTTAGTCTTTTCCTTTAGGAATTCTACCTTGGTTGATATATCTAGGACAGTCTTTGTTACATCAAGTCTGTGTGACTTTTAGTCTATAACTTTTCTACTATTTTACAGTTTTCACATTTAAAATATTGATTTCTGGAATATATCTGAATTAATTTTGGTGTATCTTGTGAAGAAGTTATCTATGGTTTTCTTTTAAACCATTCATCACACTGGCTTGTGGTTCTATACTATGTCCTTATACTTTGGTCTGTTTCTGGGCTTCTTAAGAAAACGTAATAGATATGAATGCTTATTGCTATGCCAGTTCTATACTCTTTTAATTGAGGCAATTTCCTTCTAATTTCCCATCTTTTACAGTTTTTTCTTGGCTCTTGTAGACATTTACTCCACTGATTGAACTTTAGAATCATTTGTTAAGGTCCAGAAAACCCCCTTTTGGGATTTTGACTGGAGTTGTTATGAATTTATAGATGAATTTGGAGAGAATTAACGTTTTGCAGTACTGAGTCCAGCTATCTAGGACTATGGTATGTTTCTCCATTTCTTTGAGTCTGCTTTGGTCCTCTGTAAAGTTTTGTAATTTTATTTAAGTAATACACATCACTTCTTTTCATTTCTATGTGTATGTGTGCTCAGTCACTCAACTGTATCTGACTCTTTGCAACCCCATGTGCTGTAGCCCACCTGGTGCCCGTGTCCATGGGATTTCCCAGGCAAGAATACTGGAGTGGGTTGCTGTTTCCTTCTCCAGGGTAACTTCCTGACCAAGGGATTGAACCCATGTCTCTTACATTCCCTGCATTGGCAGATGGATTGTTTACCATTGAGCCTATATCCATCTATATGTTTAAAAAATTTTAAACTCTCCCAGTTCTCTTTTCTCTAACATATCTTGATATAAGGGCTTCCCTGGTGGTTCAGATAGTAAAGAATCTGCCTGAAATACAGAAGACCTGGGTTCGATCCCTGGGGCAGAGAGATCCCCTAGAGGAGGAAATGGCAGTTCATTCCAGTATTCTTGCCTGGAGAATCCCATGGACAGAGGAGCCTGGTGGGCTACAATCCATGGGGTTGTAAAGAGTCAGACATGACTGAGCAACTAACACACACACACACACACATACACACACACACACACACACACTATATTGATATAAATCAATGGTAGCAAGTCCAGAAAACAAATTAAACCAACTGTATTCATAATTGAACTTTCTCTATTTTCTTGGACCCTGAAGCTTTATCTATTTTGCCTTCTTGGGGTGGAACCTCTCTCAGGAGGTGAGAATGCCTTAGGTACAAGCTAGGACCCTGCTATGAAGTTATAAAACAAATTAATAATAATAAATATTATTTTTAATATTTAGCCAATGTATTTAAATGTTGAAATGATAAAATATCACATTTAAAACTGAGCTGGGAAACCATCTGGATAAAACCCTCATAAGTAGAAAGGTACTCATGTGCCTCTAGTTTCCATATAAAACTATCTTATGTGTGGGACTCCCTTGGTGGCCCAGTGGCTAAGACTCTGTGCTCCCAATGCAGTGAGCCCCGGTTCAATCCCTGGTCAGGGAACTAGATCCTGCACGCCACAACTAAGAGTCCACATGCCCCAGTGAAGATCAAAGATACCGTGTACCAGCAGTTAAGACCCAGTGCAGCCAAATAAATAAAGAAATATTTTTTTAAAAAAACCCCAGCTTTCGTGTGTGTTTGATGTAACCACTCTGAAGCAAAGCACTTTCAGGCAACTTTAGTGTTTGTGAACAGCTTAGACTCAGACTCTGGAAAAACTAGGAAAGCCTTTGGGATATCTCTAGCATTTTGTCTATAATTTACTGTGCTTTCCACTTTCCAGACCTCAAGAAACACTCGTTCAGATGAAGAGAAAGACAGCAACTGGGATGCTTGGGGCGACTGGAGTGACTGCTCGAGGACTTGCGGGGGAGGAGCCTCATATTCTCTGCGGAGATGTTTGACTGGCAGGTAAGTGGCGGCTTTATCTACTCTTCTCCGTGGGACATCAGCGCCTTTGGATGGGTGGCGTTGGGAAGACAACTTGGCTTCATGGCTTTAGGAAGTACTGTGCTGGTGGTATAACATCTGCAATGTCTAAATATTTGGTGGCTTCCCTGGTGGCTCAGATGGTCAGGAGATCCCTGGTCGGGGAAGATCCTCTGAAATAGGAAATGGCAACCTGCTCCAGTATTCCTGCCTGAAGAATTCCATGGACAGAGGAGCCTGGCGGGCTACCGTCTGTGGGGTCCCAAAGAGTTGGAAGTGACTGACACTTTCAGATAGGAAAAGAGTGGGGTTTATTTGTGTTTGTCTTTTACTTTTTAAAAGTGGTGTGTGCCTCCCCAATCACCAACTAAATATAAAAGCCAAACCCCATATATTAGAGCATTTTATATTTCCTTGGCATCATCCCTCATGCCTTGCCCCCATAAAAAATATATCCTGTGATAAATGCCAAGGCAATAATTAGGGAAAATAGAGGGGATAAGACTACTTAATCTCAAAATTTTGATCAAGGTTCCATTTGAATCACTGGTATAAATGGTCATTATTCAAATCAAGGATCAGTTAAACACCATAAATTCCACTTATCCACTGGCAAAAGAGATAAAGGCAAAATTAAAAAATAAAATGGTATATACTTGTATTTGTTAAAAAAGAATTAGAGGAATATATTAAGAACCATGAATGGGCATTTTCACCTTGTTGTCATTCAACCAAAATGCTTCCATGCTTATAACTTTATTTAACAAGTGCTTTGATTTTGCCTAGAATATGATTTTTTCCAAGTGGTCTACCTCAGTGTGAATTTGTGTCTTCTCTCTTCTAACTGTGGTTGGCTGCTACTGGAAGGGCTTCAAGTTAGGAAGGGCAACTCTTCAGCCTTTTCTGCCTTCTCTGTACTTACTCAGAAAAAGAGATTTTGGCAAGAGGAGAGGAGGAGGAGTAGAGTGCTGCCATGACTTGTGTGTGTGTGTGCTCAGCTGCTTGGTCGTGTCTGACTCTTCGAAACCCCATGGACTGTAGCCTGCCAAGCTCCTCTGTGCATGGGATTTCCCAGGCAAGAATACTGGAATGGGTTGTCATTCCCTTCAGGGCTTCTTCCCAGCCCAATTATTAACCCTCACCTCTTGCATTGGCAGAAAGATTCTTTACCACTGAGTCACATGGGAAGCCCCTGCCATTAATTTAGGGAGCAGGTATTGATGCTATCTGGTTAGGAGTATTTAAAGCTACTTTTTATCTATTGTGAGCACTTTGATGGATTTCTCTGAGACGTTATCTCCTCCTTCCCCACCACCCAATCCCTTGGGATCCTTTGCATGCAGTTCACTTGAGATGTAGTATTCACAGTCCTCTAACTTGGTAATGCTGCTTTTTCCTATTCTAGGACACCTAGACATGTCCCAACCTCTCCCTATTTATGTATACTCACCCCCTCAGCAGCTGTCTTGGTATGTTTGTTCCTAACATAACTCACACTGACTGTCTTGCACGCAGTCCGCATCTGGTTCATTGGAAACCCTCCTGTGAACTTTGCTAAAGAAACTCCCCAGTTCTAGAAGCCAATACGGCAACACTTTATCTGCTTACACGGTCCACTGCAGCTGAGCTCTCAGCCCTTAGGTATCTCAAGTGTGAATTAGATACCAACCAACTGCAAGAGCCACCTATTGAACTCTTCAGCTGGCATTCCCCAAATTTCTTCCTCTTGACTGGGGGTTAGCAGATCGAAGCCCTTGTCTCTTGTCTTTCTGTTACAGCAGACTGAGGCTTAGGCTCACAGAATAGATTTCTCAAAAAAATCTTCAGAAATCTTTATATACCCAAGTCTCCAGCTCCAAGATGTTTTTATACCTTGGTATGGGCAAGGAATTTAACAATTGTGAATTAAACTAACACAGAGGGACTTCCCTGGTGGTCTAGTGGTTGAGTTCACCTTGCAACGTGGGGGACGTAGGTTCAGTCCCTGGTTGGGGAACTGAGATCCCACATGCCATGGAGCAACTAAGTCTGCAAGCCACAACTACTGGCTCTCTCTCCAGAAACCCAGTTCCACAACTACAGAGTCTGTCCATTGCAACAAAAGATCCCACATGGCGCAATGAAGATCCTGCAGGCCGCAACTAAGACCCAACACAGCCAAATGAATAAGTGAAAAAAATAAACTAGCACAGAACTTGCCCTCATGGTTCTTATAGTCTAGAGGAACAAACAATAGACAAGTGTGTAATCAAATTATATGAAATTAACATTTTGTCAAAGGGGTAAATAATGCCAACACAGGGAAAGCCTCTATACTGAGAGTCTCTTTTTGAGACTTGACTGCTTAGAGGAAGTGGATTATATGAGGATGGAGGGTAATGGGCCATAAAATCCAGATACTGGAGCCAGCATATGTAAAGTTGCTGGAGCAGGAAATGAAAAGAGACTTTTATTCCTGAAAGGGAAATAGGGAAAAAGCAGAAAGGGCCAATGTTGAAGAAGGAGGTAGATTAGTAGACTGCGGAAAAGAATCTCAGATTTTTGGATTTCAAATACTAGGAAACTGTCCAAAAAGAAAAAGCATATTTGGAACTGATATAGGTTGTCAATATTTTATTTGGTCAAATAAAGGCAAAAATAAAAACAAATCAAAAATTCAACTATGGTCCACTATCACAGGCTTTTCAGGAAAGAATTACAGTCAGAATTTTTGCATTTAAGCATTAAAAAGTAGACATAGTCTTAGATTAAAAGACTTGCCTTTAAATTGAATTCATATAGGTTTATAAAAATCTACTTTTTTTGTCCTTATTTGTCTCACTTCACTTTGGACCATGCTTTGGATGTAATAAAACTATCACAGATATCAGCAGTTTAATGATGGGTAATTTAGAACCAGAAGTGAAAGTTGCTCAGTTGTGTCCAACTCTTTGGAACCCTATGGAATATACAGTCCATGAAACTCTCCAGGCTAGAATACTGGAGTGGGTAGCCTTTCCCTTCTCTGGGGGATCTTTCCAACCCAGGGATCGAACCAAGGTCTCTGGCATTGCTGGCAGATTCTTAACCAGCCAAGCCACCAGGGGAGCCCAGGAACCAGAAACTGAGAAGTCAAAAATATTCATGGACTTAGAACTTGAGACTGCCAGATGCCTGAAGGCAGTGATATGCAGAAAATGACTTTATCTGAGTCATATTTTTTATCCAGGCATTTACCAGTTTTTAAGCAGTAAGAGGCAGAGAAGTCAAGCAGAAAGCAGCTTCTAAGAGGCTGAGAAACTGACCAGATTTATTGGCAGTTTCATAGTCCTAGGACATAAAAATTGGAATTCAAAGCTATGGTAAACACCTCAGGTGATAGTTTGTATCCTTAAATAGACTAGATATTACAAAGACTGAAACCCAGTCTTAATTAATTCAACCCTAACTTGAATAATGAAATTTGTTGCGGTTTCAACTGCCTCCAAGAAGCTTAAAAAAACACGCTAGAGGAAGATGACACCAACAAGAGAGTATACAAATTTTTATAGATTATGCCAATAATTCAGTAAAACATTACCAGTCTTACCATGGGACAAGAACAAGAGGAAAATCAGATGATAGAAATAGATACTAGAGTTAGAAACAGGTCCTAGGACCTGTGTATCAAAAAAACAAAACAAAACCCTTGTAATAAGTATTTACAAAAATAGATGGCAGGATATAGGATTTCACCAAAGAACTGGAATCCATAAAATGGAATTGTATGGGAATTTGAGGATGGAAGCAAATGATAACTAAAATCATGAACTAAACAGATGGCCATAATAGCAGATTAGAAACAGCAGAAGAAAGTATAGATTTGTAGAAATATCCAGGTTAAATTACACAGGGAAAATGAACAAAAATAGAATAAGGATGAAAATGTATGGATATAAGATGAAAAGGTCTAAACCATTTATAATTGGAGTCCTAAAAGGAAAAGTGAGATAGACAATAGGGTATAAGCACTGTTTGAAGAGATGTGTGTGTGTGTGTGTGTGTGTGTGTGTGTGTGTGTGTGTGTGTGTGTGTGTGTGTGTGTGCGCGCGCGCGCGCGTGTGCACATGCTCATTCAGTCTTGTCTGACTCATTGTGACCCCATGACTCTGGACTGTAGGCTTCTCTGTGAGATTTTCCAGGCAAGAATACTGGAGTGAGTTGCCATTTCCTCCTCCAGGGGATCTTTCTGACCCTGGGATCGAACCTGTGTCTCCTGCAAGCTTCTCTTTTGTGTAAGTGAATAGTATATTCGTGTACCATCCTTTAATTCAGTCTTATTCATATGTATATTGAAATTTCTGGCTTGTGTATAGCCTCTATGAATTTTTAGCTATGATGTAGACATGTTAACCTATTAATATGCTTTGTTGGTTATTTCACTAGGCAGTTATAAGAGAGAGAGAGTTCAATATATGTGCTTGGATGACCTTCTCTACTTAAAATCTTTCATTCCTTCTTTTATTTTGCTGAACTTTACCTCTGGTAATTTCAAAATTATATATGTGTGTATATATATATATATATTTATTTATACATTGGATTGTAGCCCACTAGGCTCCTCTGTCTATAGGATTTTTCAGACAAGTATACTTGAGTGAGGTGCCATTTCATTCTCCAGGGGATCTTCCTGACCCAGAGATTGAATCCAAGTCTCCTGTGTCTCCTGCATTGCAGGCAGATTCTTTACTTGCTGAGCCATTCTGTTTTTATATTTCTGATGATTAAATTTAAGATGTTTGAAAATCATACTTTAATAATTACTTTATAACTATCAATGCCAATAATAAAATACTAGTCTCTTTTTATTTGTAAGTCAATGCATGTTCTATGCTTTCCTTCTTCATTTCCACTCAGTGGGATTTTGTTATTATAACTTCGGATCTTATACTCAATTTCTTGGCAGCATTTATCCCCTTTTTATCTTTTCTTTCATAATCATATTTCAAACCATCACTGAAACTTAATTGAGTTTGTATACATATATTATTTCAATGTTCATTGTCAGTACTTTCAGTTCTTCTTTCTGAATCATCACTTTGTTGGCAGGGATATGTTTTGAGCTGTGCTTCTGGAATTTTAATGCACATATGAATCACCTAGGGATCTTGTTAAAATATAAACTTCGATTCAGTAGGTCTGGAGTGGGGCCCAGGAGTTTTCATTTCTAATGAATTCCCAGGTGATGTCAATGCTGCCTGTCTGTGGACCACACTTCAAGCAGTGAGACTTTATAGCTTTCTTAATTTCAGGAAAAAGTTGTGGGTCTTATACTTTATGAATCCTTCTATATCTGAAAATGTTTTTCTCTTGACTTCACACATAAACAGTGAATGGCTTATTTGGGTACGAAATTCCTGAGACCTCTCAGGCTGGCTTTTTTTTTTTTTTTGACTCTTTTTGGTAGTTTACTGTTTGTTCTGCCTGGCTGCCTATGGAAGGCTTTATTTTTTCTCTCAAGAGTTTTACAATGTTGTTTCTATATATCAGTCTCTTATTTTTTCTTGGCACATGGTGGCCATTTTTATTGTACAGATTTAGATCCTTTTTCATTATAGGAAAAGTTTTCTTCTATTATATCATTTACTGTTGCTTCTTGCCTTTTTGTTCTGTCCTCTTTTTCATGAATGCTAGTTATTTCTGTTCATCTACTTTTACTCCAGCCACTTTCATCTATTTATTTTCCTGTGTGTTTGAGAATGATTTTCAAGATCCTTGCCACTTGAATTTTTTTTCTAATTTATTTTCTAATGATGTTTGAAAATACTGCTATGGTGCATTTGTTAACTTACATTCTTTCCTTCATTTTAAACACGGTCCTTCTTTGTGTATCTATTGTCTTAATCATCTGCATCTTGTCATGTATTCTTTTGTGTCTTTTTTAGTGTGATATCTGGCTAATTCTTACTTATTCTTCATGGTCATCTTCATTTAGGAAATCTATCTTGACATCTGAGCCTAACTTTGATGTTCCTCTCTTATGCTTCTCATTATTGGCAGGTAAGACTCCTTTTAGGGAAGGGACATTGACTTTACCACTCTAAGGTCTAACATCTAACATGTGATTAGGACTCAAACATTGTTACTTGAATGGGTAAATAAGTAAATGTGTGCTCACCTATCACTTCCCACCTTTTGTCAGTGCTCTTCTTTCTGCCTGAAGCATCCTTTTTTCTCCTTTTGGTTGTTAACACATAGTTGACTTTGGAAACTCCTTTGAATCTCCATTTCTTCCTTAAAGCATTTGTTGGCAGTTTCTACCATTTTCTAGGTTAGATGCAGTACTTCTGTGCTTCTATAGGATCTTGTGAATATGGTTTTATCAGAGTGTTTATTTTATTGTGTTTAAAAATTTTTTTAAATAATTAAAACAAAATTTTAGGTGGTATACATGTATTTTTCCTCTCTGTGCTGTGCCCCACATTACCACTGGCATGTAGTGGAAATTTAGTATATTTTATTCCATTAATAAATAGATGAATGAATTATTAAATCCCGGACTGATTTTAAAAAGCCTTCTTGACTACAGTATGGCTCTAAGGGATAGGTAAGAATGGGTAATTTTGTGAATAATATTGAAAACTATGTTAGAGATTATACAATTTTAACAAAAAGATATTTTTGTTTTAATTTTTTTTATAATTTTTAAAAAGTTGTATATGTATGTATTATTCAGATATTAGACTTAGTTTTTCTCTCTTTGTCCATTTGCCCTACTTTCTGGGAGATTTATCTGAACTTACATTCCAATTCTCTAGGTAGCTTCATTTTTCCTCATTCTCTTTTTTTTTTCCTGAGATATTTTTTGTTCCTTAATTTGTTATTTTTAAAAGCAATCTGTCCCTGGTTTTCAGATGCAGTATCTTCTCTTTTCTCTCTGAACATATAGAGTTTGGGAAGGGGGGTTGGTTTTCTTTCCCTTGCATTGTCTCAATTGTTTTTGAATTACTGTTTTCTGTCTTGCTTGTGTCATGATATTTCATGACAAAGACTTTTCTAAGATTTCTGGTGATCCTTGTTGGTTGTTGTTCATATTTAAGGAAAAGAGGTGTGAGCTTAATTTTAAGGAGATATGGCTGGTCTATCTCATTGCCTGATGATGTTTTTTAGGTATTTTTATTTGTGCTGCTCTGATTTCTCAGTCAAGGATCCCCTGATTTCAATATTCTAGGAGACAAGAGGTCCAACCAGTCCATCCTAAAAGAGATCAGTCCTGGGTGTTCATTGGAAGGACTGATGGTAAAGCTGAAACTCCAATACTTTGGCCACCTCATGCAAAGAGTTGACTCATTGAAAAGACCCTGATGCTGGGAGGGATTGGGGGCAGGAGGAGAAGGGGCAACAGCGGATGAGATGGCTGGGTGGCATCACTGACTCGATGGACATGAGTTTGAGTAAACTTCGGGAGTTGGTGATGGACAGGGAGGCCTGGTGTGCTGCGATTCATGGGGTCACAAAGAGTCGAACACGACTGAGTGACTGAACTGAACTGAGGAGACAAGTGGGGCATAAAGCTGGGCCCAAGTTGATTTATAGATTCATTTCACTCAAAATTCTTGCAAAGTTTTATTTTTGTAAATTAAATAAGATTATTCTAAAATTTATATCAAAAGGTATAAGGCACAGAATACTTAAAAAAATTTTGAAAAAAAAATACAGTAAAAGGAATCAGTCCACCTGTTGTAAGACTTACATAGCCAAAACTGTAGTATTAGTACCTAGATCAATGAGAGAAAATATTTACAAACCATGTATCTGATAAAGGACCAGGATTTATATTAAGAACAAAACAGTCAACAATTAAAAAAATAAAGAATCCAATTAGAAAATGAACAAAAGAGCTGAGCAGATATTTCACTAAAGAGGATACACACATGGTAAGTAGGTACTTGAAAATGGGCTTAATATCTCTAGCTGTTGCTGCTGCTGCTAAGTTGCTTCAGTCGTGTCTGACTCTGTGTGACCCCATAGACGGCAGCCCACCAGGCTTCGCCATCCCTGGAATTCTCCAGGCAAGAATATTGGAGTGGGTTGCCATTTCCTTCTCCAATGCAGGAAAGTGAAAAGTGAAAGTGAAGTCGCCCAGTCGTGTTTGACTCTTAGCGACCCCATGGACTGCAGCCTACCAGGCTCCTCCGTCCATGGGATTCTCCAGGCAAGAACACTAGAGTGGGTTTGCCATGTCCTTCTCCACTCTAGCTGTTAGGGAAATGCAAATTAAAGTCTCAATCCAACATTATTACATATATATCAGAATAGCTTTTTTAAAAAAATAAAAAAATTGACAAAATGAAATGCTGGTAAGAATTCAGATAAACTGAATCACTCCTATGCTGGGAGTGAGAATGTAAAACAGTATGGCCACAGGCAGTTTCTTAAAAAATTAAACATGTAACTACTGTATAACCCAGCAGTTGTATACCTAGGCATTTATCCCAGAGAAATGAAGACTTGTTTTCACATGGAAACCTGAATGTTTTTAGCAGCTTTACTCATAATATCAAAAAAAAAAAAAAAGGAAACAACCCATATGCCCTTCCAGTGGGTGAATAGGTAAACAAACTGTAATATATCAGTACCTTGGAATACTACACAGCAATAAAAAGAAATGAATCACTGATAGATGCAATGACCTGGATGACCATACAGTTATGTATTGTGTTTTTCACACATCATGAATATTTACCATTTCAATGTCCCAAGGCTATGAGTATTTTGATAACTAAGAATATACTATACCAACTCAATCTGGAAGGTAAAAAATGTAATCCTGACTTTCTTACAACAAAAATTTCAGAAAGTACAAAAATGGCAACAGGCCTCTAGATAAAGATATTGGCAGAATTATGATTAAAACACTGCAGTATTAACTAAAATTCATAAACAGAATAATGTTTAGATAGTCTGAACTTGTCTAAAGACTGATGGGTACAGAACCCTTCTCTCTGTACATCCTTCCCTGTCCCTGCTTCCCCACCACCCAATGAACTTACTTTTCTTGGAGAGTTTACTCAAGTTTAACAATTCCACTCCCCAAATACAACCAGTCCTATGAATTAACAGAAAAAATACTTAAAAGGTATTACTTTAACTCTACTTTCAACATAGGTTGTATACTAGAAAACCTAGATGTTTCAAATAAGGACTTGTTTGTCCACTGTATACACAGTAGTATTGAATAAACTACACACGTGTAACAATGGTTATATTTGAAAGTGTCTTCTATGAAGGAATATTCTAGCTTAGAACCCTTCATTTCTCCCAGTTCCTCCTATTTGCCATCCATCCAACAGTGGCGGAGTACACTCACTTGTTTCACTTAGATGTGATTTACAATTTCCTTTTCAGAAGACAGCCTTTCAATGAATTATATCACAAAGTATACAAAACATATTAATTTATTAACTCCACTTTAACTCATACATTGGGCTTCCCTTGTGGCTCAGCTGATAAAGAACCCGCCTACAGTGCAGGAGACCTGGGTTCGATCTCTGGGTTGGGAAGATCCTCTGGAGAAGGGAAATGCTACCCACTCCAGTATTCTGGCCTGGAGAATTCCATGGATAGTCCATGGGGTCACACAGAGTCGGACATGGCTGAGCAACTTTCACTTCACTTTATCATACATTGGCAACCTCTTTAATATCTACAGACTAGCTATTGTAAAATTGGGACCCATCTGTCCAGTACATACATAATATATACAGCAAAGGTAAATGAGATACATGTAGCACATAGAACAATGGATAAGTTGAAAGGTTTCTAGTACACACTAGCAAAACATCTTTGCAATCTTCCCTCCTACCTTCTTCAACCCAATGGATAAGCACAGAGTGTACTGTTTAGAGAGGAGGTTTAACAATCCCATTTACAAAGACAGTGTTTCCCATCAGTTTTTAAAAGCTATTTATAAGAAGCATTATCTACTACTTCTACTTTTAAACACATTAAGCACTTCTAAATATCTAAAAGACTAGATATTGTCTTTTATTAGATACTTGTAAAAGTAGACTAGATACTTGTCCATTATGTACACAGCACTGCTAAATAAACTTTCACCCATCTAAGTCTTGAACAAGACAAGAAATAGTAATTATTTGGGGGCTTCTCCAGTAGTTCATCAGGTAAGGAATCCACCTGCAATGCAGGAGACATAGGAGATGTGGGTTTGATCCCTGGGTCAGGAAGATCCTCTGGAGGAGAAAGTGGCAACCCACTCCAGTTTTCTTGCCTGAAAAATCCCATGGACAGAGGACCCTGTTGGGCTATAGTCCAAAGAGTCACAAAGAGTCAGACATGACTGAGCATGAGCACAAGAGAAGACACGTAACAGTGCTTATCATCTAGGGTATCTTCTAAATATGACCAGTTTGGCTTGAACAATTCCCTCCCTCACTTCCTCTCTCCACCACCAATCAAGTGGACAAGTACAGGCATGTGTAATGCTTAGAGGCAACTGAACAAATTCATATCCAAAAGTCATTTACAGAAGACAAGCTGGCCTATGAACTTCCACACAATGTGTACAAAATGTGCTAATTTTATTTAAAATGTGCTAATTTTTTTTTTACTGACTACTTTGTTAGTCACTGGCAACCTCATTCACCCCCATCTTTCAACCAGTGCACAAATACAATGCAGTGTTCAAAGAGGTGGTTTGGCCACACCCCTCAAACAACAATATTTCACAGGAATTTTAATAAAAAGATGTTTACAAAAGCAGAGACTTTGTTATTGTTTAGTCGCTCAGTAGTGTCCGACTCTTTGTGACCCCATGGACTGCAGCATGCCAGGCTTCCCTGTCCTTCACAGAACACCTCCTGGAGTTTGCTGAAACTCATGTCCATTCAGTCGGTGATGCCATCCAACCATCTCATCCTCTGTCATCCCCTTCTCCTCCTGCCTTCAATCTGGAAACTAGATGTTGCAAAATTAGGACTCATTTATCCATTATATACACCACCAAACAAAATGCATATAACATACAGAAAATGGTTTGGTCTGAATATGTCCAGGTATGGACACACTAGCATATTACCTTTTGCAGTTCTTTCTCTCCCACCTCCTCCAAACTACAGAACAAATACAAACAACAATATGGAGGTGGTTTAACATTCAACACTCCCAAAGACAATAGTTCCTATGAATTTGAGCAAAAAGATATTTACAAATGATATTTTATGACTTCTACATTAAACTTATGTCAGGCACTTCTAAACATCTAGAGGGATTAGATGTTTCAAATAAGGACTTCATTTGTCCACTATATACAGAGCAGTCTTGAATAAGCTGCACACATGAAACAGTTATAATCTGAAAATGTCTTCAAAATACAGGCATTCTAGCCTAAGATCAAGCCCTTTCCCATCTCTCCCCCCTCCACCAACCCAGAGGGCAATAAAGCTCAATTTTTCAGAAGACAATCTTCCCTGGAAATTTTCACACAAAACGTACAAAATGTATTAACTTACTAACTCTATTTCTGTCGTACACTAGCAATCTCTTTAACGTCTAGAAAGACTAAATGTTGTAAATTAGGACTCACTTGTCCCTTATATAAACTATATACACAGCAAAGTGAAATAAAATGCACAAACATAAAATACACAGTGCTTAGTCTTGCCCCACTATAAACACTCAGGCACAGAGCTCTTTGCACTTCCTTCTTCCCCTGCTACCCCCAGTGTCAACCAGTGCATAGATACAATGCAATGTTCAAAGAGGTGGTTTGGCCACCACCACCACCTCCAACAGTATTTCAAAGGAATTTTAACATAAAGATGTTTACAAAATGTCTTTTTACTACTTCTAGTTTTACTACTTCCATATATCAGGACTTCAGAACATTTAGAAAGACTGCTGCTGCTGCTGCTGCTGCTAAGTCGCTTCAGTCGTGTCCGACTCTGTGCGACCCCATAGAAAGCAGCCCACCAGGCTCCCCCGTCCGTGGGATTCTCCAGGCAAGGATACTCGAGTGGGGTGCCATTGCCTTCTCCGTTAGAAAGACTAGATATCACCAAAAAGTACTTATTGTCAACTATATTTATACAGTGGTGAGGAATAAAACGCACACACAGAACAATGGTTATAATATGGAAATGTCTTCTAAGGATGGCCAGTCTGACCTAGAACCTGCTTTACTTCCTCAATGTCATCCATTCCATCCCACTGGACATGTCCATCCCACTGGACAAATGTGGGCCTTGGGGGCTCCTGAGGTCGCTTCTAGAGATGGTCAAACAACTCCATTTAGAAAAGTCATTTCCAGAAGACATGTCTTTTCTATGGTTAAAAAAAAAGGGGGCATTTACAAGATAGGTGATTTTCTAACTTGACTTTATCGTACTTCAGCAACCTCTTTGCATCTAGAAGGCCTAGATACGGTTTTCTTTTGAAAGGTTGAGGGGAAAGCTGAGAGCAGCTTTTTCATATTATAGACATAGGCCTTCTATAAATGGACAGTAAATCTTCCCAAAGGGCGATGGGCAGTAACTATTGGCTGCATGCGGTAAGTTATTCCATCATTTCTATTAGTATCTTTCGACGTCAAGGACTTGGTAGAATCACCACCAACTGCCGAACCGTTCATTTCTACCTGTCACCCACCGCGGCTCCGCTCACCTTTCTGGGTCGATAAAGCCTTTGTCTGCCCCCACGCGGTGAGCGGTCACCTCAGGTACCCGACACGCGCGGGTGCCTCGCAGACGCTTGGCCTAAGCCCTGCAGCCTTGGGCCAAGAAACCCAGTGGTTGGTCAGCGAGATCCGGGCGCCGAGCGGCCGCCGCCATTAGGCTGCAGAGGTGAGGGTGAGGGTGAAGTTTGCTGCGGCTTCCAGTGGGTGGCGGTGGTGAGAGCTCTGAGGCCCCGCAAGACAGCCCAAGCTGTCGAGTGAGTGCGCCCCCAGTTCACCTACCCACCGGGGGTCCCGGTTAGCCCGCCCGCAGGAGGTCCCGGCCTGCAGGCCTCTAATTCACCTGCCCACCGGAGGCCCGAGGACCTGGAGGGCGCCGGGTTGAAGGCCGCCATCCATTTTTCACCGCGCTCCCTGTGGGAACTGTGTGTAATAGTCTTGAAATGCAAAGATTATAGACATGTAGAACAGATCAGTAATTGCCTGGTATTAAAGAAGAAGTGGGGGTGGGTGGAAAGAAGGTACGGACTATAGAAAACAATTTAAGGGATCCTTGTGATCCCTCAATACAAGAAGTGTTCTGTGTTGATTGAATTAACGTCAACCATACAGCAATTTAAAAACTGGTGGAGAAAGGATGAATA
Source organism: Muntiacus reevesi (assembly GCF_963930625.1). Lineage (NCBI taxonomy): Eukaryota > Metazoa > Chordata > Mammalia > Artiodactyla > Cervidae > Muntiacus > Muntiacus reevesi. Next base: position 22,702,992 of record NC_089263.1, on the reverse strand, counting down.
TTCTATACGTGGGGTTCAAATATGATTATTAATATCCAAAGGGAAAATATTGGGAAATGTCAATCCGTTAAAGAATAAATTCCAGGTGGGTTAAAATCTGCTTATGGAAAGCCAATCTTGAAAACATTTAGAAGAAGAATATATAAAATATCTGTATGATCTCTGGGTGAGTTTTGTGTCCTTAACTAAGACACGAAGGGCATAAGTTACAAAGGAAAATATTTATAAATTCAAGCAGACTAAGCAAACACCTTTGTATCATAAAAATATATACTATAGGGACCTACCCTGGTGGTGCAGTGGTTAAGACACTGCACTTCTGCTGCATGGGGATGGGTTTGATCCTTGGTGAGGGAACTAGGATCCTGCATGCATGCCCTGTGTTGTGGGAAAAAAAAAAAAGCATGGAGTGGAAGAAAACCTTGATATTGAATATAACCAATAAGGAATTAGCGCATGAGATATTGAAATACAGTAAAACAGAAGCAAACTAGTAGAAGAATGGGAAAAGGATATGAACAGGAAATTCACAGAAGGGGAACTTGCATAATCTAGAACATGAAAATATTAACGTCACTAACAACAAAAATGCAAAAAATACAAAGTGAGATATTCCATATTCTTCAGACTGGGAAACTTTTCAGTTTAAAAATGCCAAGTATTGGCCTTGATATGTAAAAACAAGAATTTTTCTGCACTACTAATGGGAATGAAAATTGGTATTCGCACTTTATTTTTTTTTTTTTCATTTATTTTTATTAGTTGGAGGCCAATTACTTCACAACATTGCAGTGGGTTTTGTCGTACATTGACATGAATCAGCCATGGAGTTACATGTATTCCCCATCCCGATCCCCCCTCCCACCTCCCTCTCCACCAGATTCCCCTGGGTCTTCCCAGTGCACCAGGCCTGAGCACTTGTCTCATGCATCCCACCTGAGCTGGTGATCTGTTTCACTATAGATAATATACATGCTGTTCTCTCGAAACATCCCACCCTCGCCTTCTCCCACAGAGTCCAAAAGTCTGTTCTGTACATCTGTGTCTCTTTTTCTGTTTTGCATATAGGGTTATCATTACCATCTTTCTAAATTCCATATATATGTGTTAGTATGCTGTAATGTTCTTTATCTTTCTGGCTTACTTCACTCTGTATAATGGGCTCCAGTTTCATCCATCTCGTTAGAACTGATTCAAATGAATTATATAATATATCCACACTTTAAATGACAGTGTGTCGTTATCTGGTACTAGTGAAACTGTAAATGCCTACAATGGAACAGTCCCACTAGAGAATGTATCCTAAGAAAGTAGTGCAAATGTACCCTTTGTTGTTGTTGCTTAGTCACTCACTTGTATCCGACTCTGTGACTCTTTGGACCGTAGCCTGCCAGGCTCCTCTGTCCATGGGATTTCTCAGGCAAGAATACTGGACTGGGTTTCCATTTCCTTTGGGGATCTTCCTGACCCAGGGATAGAACCCATGTCTCCTGCATTGCAGGTGTATTCTTTACTGCCGAGCCTGCAGGGAAGCCCGCAAATGTAGTACCCTAAGTGACAGTATAAGATTGGTCATTGCAGGACCAACATAAACCTTCATAGACTTTTAAGAAAATCAATCAATAAATAAAAAGGATTGATGAATTTGAGCTGTATATATAAATTGAATTACTCTGGAGTATAAAAATTTGTGGGTTAGAATTGCATCTATCAACATGGATATTTTCAGAAACAGTGTTGAGGCAAAAAATCAAGCTGTGGAAGGTTACGTAAACTATGATGCCATTTACTTGGTTACTTCTCACCAAGGGGCAGGAGGCAGGGGAACAGGATTGAGGAGGTTTGGCAGGGGGCTTCCACCAAATTTGTAATGACACGTTTCTTAAATCCGAAGAAAACTTTTAAGAAATGATGAAGCTTACTGGTGTAGACATGAATTTGCATCCCTTTGACATTTTTTTGGACCTAAAATATTTCACAAATAATTGTAGGGACCGCAGAACAGTTCTAGCCTAAATATTGCTACTGTATTTCAAGTCACCATTCTTGAATTAGTATTTTTTCTAGGACTTATGCAGTATTTTTTAGTCTATTTATGTACACTTCTTAACCTATATTTTAATACATTTGGTCCTGAGATTCTCCAAATTTTTTTCTTGCTCCCTGAACTCATCCAATTTGAATACATATTTGAAAGTAGGGAAGATTCTTTACCAAATATAAGAAAAAAAATGTTGAATTAGAGTGTAGTATGTTCTGGGATGTTTATAGGATGACACGTGTGTGGTGAGGGGATCTATGTTCTCAGCTTAGCTCCTGATACAAGGCCAGGCCTGTGATATACTCACTCTTTCCATGACTCTGATAAAACACAGGGGCAGTAACATTATTTCTCTCCGTAAAAATTAAATTAGATTATTTCAGAGGAAAGGCAGCAGGGTCATTAATAATTCTGTCATTCGTTCTCCCCACCTTTTAGGCAGCCCCAAACCTTATGTATCCACTCACATATTGAGACGTTCACTGTAATTTTGGAAGTATGCTGAGATTATTAAGAAGGAAATCTACTTCCCCTGGAAAGCTTATCAGGTCTCCTTATCCTTGAACAGCCTTAGAGACTCATTAAATTTTCATAAATATTGAGCTTTTGTGGTCAACTTTTCTTGGAAGAGGTATGCGGAGGTGGTTACATAAAAACCAACGGAAAGCTATCCCAAAGTTGTAGAAAGCATTTCAGTGCCTTCTCTTTTTGTCAGTGTCCTTTAAATTCATGATTTAAGAAAGGACATGAATGTGGCTATTTTGCTTATGTATTTCTTTGTGGATAAAGTTATTTCAGAATTTGATTACATTTAAATACACATAGTTCTTTTGCACTGTGGACCATATGCCAGCCAGAATGTCTCTTTTGCTTGCAGAAATTTGCAATTTGATATTCTAGTCAAGTGCCAACCATGGGAAAGACAGGTTTAAGTTAACTAAACTACTGTTTTAAAAAATTAATATATTTCTATTCTTGAAAACACATGCTTGTTAGTTTTTAAGACACTAGTATTTGAGTCAATATATCAGCAAATGAACACAATAAATTATAGTGCTATAAACTCCAGGGAAATTTTATTAATGTTTTTACTGTATCCTCATGTGGAATCAACATATGTTTTTTATATATCCATAAAATTTATGGCTTCAAAAATCTTCAATTTCAGGGTGTTATGAATGTTGTAATGGATAGAAAATACATAATTGTGAAATGATGTTCTTGAATTTTTATATACTCCTGATAACCATTAGCTCTTACAAATAATAATTAGAATGAAATTAAAAACTTGGAAGTCATATTTCTGCAGCTCAGCTGCTTTGAGCCAAAGGAATTATTTCCAGAATAAGCTGGCAGGTTCCTGCTTGGGGAATTAGAACTTCAGTGTCCTTAGCTTTAAAATAACTTGCATTTTACTTTATTCCTCTTCATAAAGTGGCCATTCATTTTCATGCTAAATTGTAACCAAAGCATGCCACATCAATAGAGGCCAATCAGTGTAGGTTCAGCGTGTGTTCAGTTGGACAAAGTAAAGTAGGATGTGAAAAATGTCCACCAGATGCTTGAGTTTAAAAACCCTTACTACTGACTTATTAAGGGAACCAAGAGATAACCTTCCTGTATCCTTATATCCACATCCTAGTACATGATAGGTTCACCATGAAAAGTCACTGGAGAAGGAATGTGTCTAAAATGGTACTTTATATTTTGAGAATTCATGAAATAAAATGCTCTTTTTTCATATCACTTTGCTGCAGTTGTAGTGGGATTTTTAGTAGAGATACACTTATATTTTAGGTTTAGATTTTCAGGTCCAACATTCAAGATTCCAGTTAATGCCTCACAATTAGGATATAGCAGATGGCACTGGGCTATAGACCCAAACCATATGGTTATAATCAGTAGCTATGAGACATAACCATAGCTGCCACCAGCAAATAAGTGCTTTCCTTTCAGTGTTAAGTTTTTCAAAATTAGTTTTGTTTTTCATTTAAATCATTAAAATGAAACAATTACTAAAAATGCATCTGAAAAATTATTACTGAAATTCTAATACACTTTTTTAAAAAACTGTCATTCCTTGTAAGTTTCCACAGTTTTTGTGTTCCCGTGTTTAAATCAATTCAAATACAATCTTAAACCATGGTTTTATAATTTCCCTCCCTAATTTTGAAATTAGAATCAAAAGCATTCTAGGGTTATAAGTCAGCATGATACAAGAAGATTTTGGTTATCACTTTATAAATAGCTGTGAAAAGAAGAGAACCAAAAAGCAAAGGAGAAAAGGAAAGATATACCCATTTGAATGCAGAATTCCAAAGAATGGCAAGGAGAGATAAGAAAGCCTTCCTCAGTGATCAATACAAAGAAATAGAGGAAAACAATAGAATGGGAAAGACTAGAGATCTCTTCAAGAAAATTAGAGCTACCAAGGGAACATTTCATGCAAAGATGGGCTCAATAAGAGACAGAAATGGTATGGACCTAACACAAGCAGAAGATATTAAGAAGAGGTGGCAAGAATACACTGAAGAACTGTACAGAAAAGATCTTCACAACCCAGATAATCATGATGGTGTGATCACTCACCTAGAGCCAGACATCCTGGAATGTCAAATCAAGTCAAGTGGGCCTTAGGAAGCATCACTACGAACAAAGCTAGTGGAGGTGATGGAATTCCAGTTGAGCTGTTTCAAATCCTAAAAGATGATTCTGTGAAAGTGCTACACTCAATATGTCAGCAAATTTGGAAAACTCAGCAGTGGCCAAAGGACTGGAAAAGGTCACTTTTCATTCCAGTCCCAAAGAAAGGCAATGCCAAAGAATGCTCAAACTACTGCACAATTCTACTCATCTCACACACTAGTAAAATAATGCTTAAAATTCTCCAAGCCAGGCTTCAGTACGTGAACCATGAACTTCCAGATGTTCAAGCTGGTTTTAGAAAAGGCAGAGGAAGCAGAGATCAAATTGCCAACAACCGCTGGATCATTGAAAAAGCAAGAGAGTTCCAGAAAAACATCTATTTCTGATTTATTGACTATGCCAAAGTATTTCACTGTGTGGATCACAATAAACTGTGAAAAATTCTGAAGGAGATGGGAATACTAGAGCACCTGACTGCCTCTTGAGAAATCTGTATGCGGGTCAGGAAGCAACAGTTAGAACTGGACATGGAACAACACATGGATGAAGCACAAGCTGGAATCAAGATTGCCGGGAGAAATATCAATAACCTCAGATATGCAGATGACACCACCTTATGGCAGAAAGAGAAAAAGAACTAAAAAGCCTCTTGATGAAAGTGAAAGAGGAGAGTGAAAATGTTGGCTTAAAGCTCAACATTCAGAAAACTAAGATCATGTCATCCGGGCCCATCACTTCATGGGAGATAGATGGGGAAACAGTGGAAACAGTGGCTGACTTTATTTTTTTGGGCTCCAAAATCACTGCAGATGGTGATTGCAGCCATGAAATTAAAAGACATTTACTCCTTGGAAGGAAAGTTATGACCAACCTAGACAGCATATTAAAAAGCAGAGATAATACTTTGTCAAGAAAGGTCCATCTAGTCAAGGCTATGGTTTTTCCAGTAGTCATGTATGGATGTGAGAGTTGGACTATAAGGAAAACTGAGCACTGAAGAATTGATGCTTTTGAACTGTGGTGTTGGAGAAGACTCTTGAGAGTTCCTTGGACTGCAAGGAGATCCAACCATTCCATCCTCAAGGAGATCAGTCCTGGGTGTCCATTGGAAGGACTGATGTTGAAGCTGAAACTCCAGTACTTTGGCCACCTGATACAAAGAGCTGACTCATTTGAAAAGACCCTGATGTTGGGAAAGATTGATGGCAGGAGGAGAAGGGGATAACAGATGATGAGATGGTTAGACGGCATCACCGACTCAATGCACATGAGTTTGGTTAGACTCCAGGAGTTGGTCATGGACAAGGAGGCCTGGTGTACTGTGGTTAATAGGGTCACAAAGAGTCGGACACAACTGAGCAACTGAACTGAACTCCCTAATCTGTTAGCTCTTTCCTCAGTTGGGACCTTTCCAAAAAAAACAGAGTACTTCAAATTACCCTTTCACTTTTTTCTATAATTTATTTTCTCCCTTTATCCACACATAATAAACACAATGAAATGAGTCATGTAAGTAGATGACCTTGTCCACTGGCCTAGCTGTTGTTTCCCAGGAGAATGGAGCTGTATCCTTTTGACCAAGAAAGAGAGTTCTCCACCCTCATAAATTTTTCCTGCCAGACCTCCAGTTGGGTGATTCTGGAATGTTTAAAATTTAATGTATCCTGGTTGGGAGTTTAATAAATTTTAATTTATACCTTTGATGAGTCACAAAGATGGAAATATATACTGTTATAAAATATTAAGACTGGATCAGCCTACTTTGATAACATAGAAAGGAGTTCTCAGAGAACAGTCAAGAGAACTATATACCTGGATACTTGCCTCTATAGGCCCCATGTATAGCTTATTATTAAACTCATCATATCAATTTGGAGCTGTATCTTTACTTTTTAGTTCAATAACAATTTGCATTCATTTCTGTATCACCAGCACTCAGCCCTGTGCCTAATACATATATTGTACTCAAACAGTTTTGATTAAATGAATGAATGTATAACTGATAAAATATAACCTAATTCATTGTTTGAAAATTGGAACAGATTAAAACTCAGGAGTGCCACACAGCACAAGGCTGAGTTACTTTAATTTGTTGCCTCCATGTACCTCAGTTCAGTTCAGTTCAGTTGCTCAGTTGCGACTGACTCTTTGCGACCCCATGAACCGCAGCACGCCAGGCCTCCCTGTTCATCACCAACTCCCAGAGTTTACCCAAACTCATGTCCATTGAGTCGGTGATGCCGCCTAACCATCTCATCCTCTGTCATCCCCTTCTCCTCCTGCCGTCAATCTTTCCCAACATCAGGATCTTTTAAAATGAGTCAGCTTTTCGCATCAAGTGGCCAAAATATTGGAGTTTCAGCTTCAACATCAGTCCTTCCAATGAACACCCAGGACTGATCTCCTTGAAGATGGAATGGTTGGATCTCCTTGCAGTCCAAGGGACTCTCAAGAGTCTTCTCCAACACCACAGTTCAAAAGCATCAATTCTTCAGTGCTCAGCTTTCTTTATAGTCCAACTCTCACATCCATACATGACCACTGGAAAAACCATAGCCTTGACTAGACGGACCTTTGTTGGCAAAGTAATGTCTCTGCTTTTTAATATGCTGTCTAGATTGGTCATAACTTTCCTTCCAAGGAGTAAATGTCTTTTAATTTCATGGCTGCAATCACCATCTGCAGTGATTTTGGAGCCCAAAAAAATAAAGTCAGTCACAGTCCCCATCTATTTGCCATGAAGTGATGGGACCAGATGACATGGTCTTAGTTTTCTGAATGTTTAGCTTTAAGCCAACTTTTTACTCTCCTCTTTCACTTTCATCAAGAGGCTCTTTAGTTCCTCTTCACTTTCTGCCATAAGGTGGTGTCATCTGCATATCTGAGGTTATTGATATTTCTCCCAGCAATCTTGATTCCAGCTTGTGCTTCATCCAGCCCGGCGTTTCTCATGATGTACTCTGCATATAAGTTAATTAAACAGGATGACAATATACAGCCTTGATGTACTCCTTTCCCCATTTGGAACCAGTCTGGTGTTCCATGTCCAATTTTAACTGTTGCTTCCTGACCCACATACAGGTGTCTCAAGAGGCAGGTCAGGTGGTCTGCTATTCCTATCTCTTTCAGAATTTTTCACAGTTTATTGTGATCCACACAGTCAAATGCTTTGGCATAGTTAGTAAAACAGAAACAGATGCTTTTCTGGAACTTTCTTGCTTTTTTGATAATCCAGCAGATGTTGGCAATTTGATCTCTGGTTCCTCTGCCTTTTCTAAAGCCAGCATAAACCTCAAGGACAACTGAATCTTATCATTATTGAATTCTGCTCTTTGGATCTTAGATTGGTAATGCTCAACCAGTATGAGGTCTGTAACTCTAATGCTTTGGATTTACTTTTATAACATTCATCTTCAAAATGTATAAGGGAATATACACATGTATACATTTTTAAATATAATAAATTAAGACCAAAGAATAAAAATAAGAAGCAGTAGTCAAATGAAAACTGGTTACCTGGTCTGTATTTCAGTTCAGAAATGTAACTATCATTTAGGTCATGCTTTTGGAGGCAGCTGTAGTGCTCTTCATTTCACTCCAAGATGTCTTTCTCCTGTAAGTTTTCTAACTCCCATTAGGGATTACATCTTCCAGAAAACAGATATGAAGAGACTAGGATACAAGCTGCAATTGAAACAGAAAATAAGGTGAGGATGGTTGGAGATGTAGGTGGAGAAGGATGAGTTCATGAAGCATTACAAAGAAAGAAAAAGTGTATCAGAGTTGTTCCTTGGTGACCTTGTGGTTAGGATTCCAGGCTTTCATGGTCACTGCCATGGCCCAGGTTCAATCCCTCTTCAGGGAACTGAGATCCCACAAGCTGCACAGCACTTAAGAATTACAAGTATCCTTGGAACAAGAGCAGTAATCAAAATTATAACCTGAGAATAATATACAACACTGAAAATAAAGACCTTGAGTATTCCAGTCAAAAAGGCTAAACATTTTTAGTCAAAATAGATGAAAATTAACACGTGTCTATTAATAGGTACATCCTGACTGTGGTTTTTACTTAAAATGCTAATGAAACAAAATACTATATGCTTCCACAAAAAAATAAAATACATGTACAATAGAATAAAACTCAGACTTATCTTCTGCAAGTCTAAATGTCAGAAGTCAATAAAGCATGTCTACAGTTTTGAGGGGAAAGGATCATGAAAAAAGTAATACATCTTGCAGCGTTACCTTTCCTATGTGAAGTACAAAGTTCAGTAATGTGGGAGACATTTACCCTTCTTGAAGAAATGACCAAGTCAAATAATACTTAGCCAACCAGGAGTTAAAAATGCATGCATGGAAGAGTCATAAGATCAAATGACTGGTATTTGTTATCCATTTCTAGATATGTAACATAAATTTGAACAAAAATGGAAGCATAAAAATGTTTAGCAGAAAATTATTATATAAAATAAGGAGACTCAGCAATCTTGCTTATGAGTATTTACCCAAGAGAACTGAAGTTGTGTTCACACAAAACCTGTCTGTGAATGTTTACAACATTTGTGTTTACAATTGCTAAAAGCTGGAAACAACTCAAATATCCATCTGGTGAATAGGTAAATTGTGTGATACACACAGTGGAATAGTGTTCAGCAGTTAAGGAGTGAACTACGGGTACACACATCAACATGGATGGATATAGTCAAAAGACTATATGCTGTGTGATTCCATTTACAGGATAAGGTAAAGTTAATGGGGGCAGAAAACAAGTCAGTGGCTGCCAGGGGCTGAGGGTGGAGAGAAGTTGGCTACAGGGGGCAACCTGAGGGCATTTATGGGATGATGGATCTGTTCCACATGTTGCTTGTGGCAGTGCTTACACAACTATATGGGTTTGTTAAATCTTATGGAAGTGTGAACCCCCCCAAAAGTGAATTTTACTCTACATAAATTTTAAAAGTAGGGAAAAACAAGAGACAGCGCAAGTGCCTACAAAAGTTAATGTGTGTGTGTGTGTGTGTGTGTGTGTGTGTTGTGTGTGTGTTAGTTGCTCAGTCATGCCTGACTCTCTGTGATCCTATGGACTGTAACCTGCCAGGCTCCTCTGTCCATGGGATTCTCCAGGCAAGAATACTGGAGTGAGTTGCCATTTCCTACTTCAGGGGATCTTCCCCACCCAGGGATGGAACCCAGGTCTTCTACATTGCAGGCAAATTCTTTACTGTCTGAGCACCTGGGGAAGCCCAGTGTCTGAACAACAGTGTGAATATACTTACAGTTTTGCATAGTATACTTAAAATTGGTTAGGATCGTAAATTTTATGTGATGTGTATTTTACCACAATTTAAAAAAATTCAAATGCAAAACTATAAGACAAGTAATGTATTTATAATAGTTTATTATGTAGTCATTAAATAATTTTTCCAAGGAATTATTAATAAAGTAGGAATATGGTTATAATATTAAACTGAATACACAGTTGAATTGGCTATAAATAAATCTGTAAATAAATTATGGCAGAAACACTGGAAGATGAAATGCTAAAATATTAAGGGTAAAGGTCTTGATGATGGGATTTTTTCATGATATATTTTCCTCCTTTACACTTCTTGGCACATTATTAGTTTTCACTTAATCTTTTTATAGTTGATAAAAATAGAATCGTCAGAAAGGATATGCAGTGAGTTATATATTTCTGACATAGACTGGTTCAGTCATTTCATATAGGCTCATATTTAAATCACACCAGCAAAAAAAAAAAAAAAAAATCTCTTTGGATTCAATTTGTAGTAGTTCTGTTCTTCCCAGATTAACTATTCTAAAACAAATGACATAGTGACAATTGACTTTTAATTCAAGATTGTGAGTTAAGCCTGTGTTTAGCTTTTCTGGCTCCAAATTTGCCATTGAATTGACCAGGGAAATGTAAAGGGTAAAAACATAACTCCATGGAAAAGTTGGAAAAGTTGACAGGTGAGTTATCTTAAGGAGTTAATGTATATAGAAAATATAGAGCAGCAAGCCCTGCTCTGAGGAAGGGACCTGCCAGATGGAATTCCAGACGTCCAGAAGGAAAGTCTGCCTGGAAGATGAGTGCAGGGTCCCAGAGCAAGTGGCTGGAGGGCAGGGGAGTGTGTGTGGTAGTCATCCTGGATTCTCAAACCTATATGTATATGGGGATATGACTTCAGACCCTACAGTCTACTGTAGGGTCTACTTCAGACCCTACTGATACCCTACAGTATCAGTAGTCTAAGAAAGTTGCCCCAACACTATTTTGTAGCATTTGTTTAGTAAGACCAGTGGCTGAAGTAAAATATAAGCATTGCCACAAGCTAATTCCTGGCAGAGACAGTTGTATTTCTTTAGAGTATTTTAACAGTTAATGTGAATGTAGTGACATATGAAAATATGATTAAATATACCTGTTCAATGCATTAGGAAATTTTTTGTTTTTTAGGAATTATGCTTTAAAATTTTTTTTGCTTTTTAAACTTTATTGAAGTGTAGTTGATTTACAATGTAATTTCTGCCCTACAGCATGCTGACTCAGTTATGCATATTTAATTCTTTTTTATATTCTTTTCCATATGGTTTATCATAGATATTGAATATAATTCCCTGTGCTGTATAGTCCGACCTTGTTCTTTATCCATCCTATATATACTAGTTCGCATCTGCTAATCCCAAGCTCCCAGTCCACCCTTCCCAACTGCCCTACCTTGGCAAACATTAAGTCCATTCTCTTCGTCCGTGAGTCAGTTTCTATTTCATAGATATGTTCATTTGTGTCATATTTTAGATTTCACATGTAAGTGAGATGATGTTTTGTATAGAGGGCCCAGTTAACTTGGCGACCTCAGCAAGTAAGGAAGAGAAATTCTCCCACAGTGGGGTGCTACCACAGGGGGGTGCCAGTAGCTTTCCTTTCCTTTTCACAGGGGGAAAAAAAAACATATGCACACAATATACACACAATACTATAATACTATTAATTTCAGTGGTTATATGAACCCTAGGGCTAAAACTGTGCTTAAGTAATACTATTACATGAATTCAGCTAAAGAATTCACTATTGTGACACTTCTGTGAGACTTTTTGGCCTCCTGATTCCTAAAAGTTATTTCTTAGAATTTAAACTTTGAATCTTTGAGTCAGTGTTCGTGAATAAAAGTTTTACAAGTGCCTTGTTTTCACTTTTTTCTCCCCTGCTTGCAACTTCCATGAAATCCTTATTTTCTTTCCCCCCCACCAGGAATTGTGAAGGGCAGAATATTCGATACAAGACTTGCAGCAATCATGTAAGTTCTGTCATAAAAATATATAATCCCATAAAATATGTTCATGTTTTAAGTAATAATATTATGTATTGTAGAGCTAATTGCCTCTTGGTACTCTTTGTGGAAAATTTGAATATTTGTTTAATTGATGACAGATTTTGTGTATCTCATACCTTCCATTTATACTACCTTTTTTAGGTCATTTATGGTCTAATTTGGTAAACATTTAATAATTTCTGATTTCATAGAAACAATACATAATATTTATAAATGCTTTCCAAGTTCAAAGTGCTCTATGTATGGGATTTCACCTAACCCTCACAACTATCTCTGAGATGTTTGCATATGAGGTGTGGTTAGTTTTTTCAAATGAGGGGACTGGGGTTGAGGGAGGTGAAATTATTTTCCAGAGACCACGTGGGAAGAGTACAGACTTGAACTTCTCTAGTGCTGTTTCTCATGCTCCAAAACACCTGTCCTGCCCCCTGCAAAATGTATTAAGGAGTACTGAAGGTCGTGACTCAAGAAAATCACACCTGGGGAAGGGTTTATAAACCTTACTCTCATCCTACAGTGATCAAAATGAACAAAAAATAAAATTCCAATACAAATGTGCAATGCAGAATAAATATCAGAAAACACAAATCCTATTTTATACCCAAATTGAAATGACAGGAGTTCAAAGGAAATTCTGAAACTCTGGAGATCTAAGTCCATTTATTTTAAATATTTCACTTACTGGGGTACTGTGCTCTCTCCTCCTCCTCTGTCCTGGGCCAGTGTGAGACTGCAGTCCTGAGTAAGCATTTCTGTTCTATAGACCAGAACTTCTCTTCCATGGGCAGCTGTGGACTTGGGGAGTGGAGAACACACAGTGTTAGCAAGACCTTTTGTCTCTGGAACTCAAGCCATATTTTCAGTCTGTTTTATTAAGTGACGAAGCAGAAATGTTTCTCTCTCAAATATGGGTGGGAAAAATTCTTATTTATTGGGCAGAGGATGAGATGGTTGGACAGCATCACCGACCCAATGGACATGAGTTTGAGCAAACTCCAGGAGATATTGAAGGACAGAGGAGATTGGCGTGCTTCAGTCCATGGGGTCACAAAGAGTCAGACATGACTTAGCAACTGAACAACAACAACAAATTTTGGGGGCACTCAAAATACAATGACTTCCAACCCTCAGGTCAGTATATTTGTGTCCACTCTGTCCTAAAAGGGATTTGGGGAGACAAAGCAAATAGGTTTCGTGTGTCCTTATGACAAAATGAGCTTGGAGAATCGAGTGACACACGTGTGCTTAGGTACACAATTAAGTGAGCTGGAATCCAGGAGGGGAGGAGGAGGGAGAGAAGTAGGTACAGGCTGGCATTTAGGTATAAGCAGAGTCTAGCATGTGGATGCATGAGCAGCCTGGGGGACTTATAAACATGACTTTTGGGTCTGCTACCTTTTTCCTGGGTACATTTTATTTTTTAATTGCTGCTGTAATGCGTTACAACACACTTGCTTACAGCAACACAAATTTATCTTATAGTTCTGGAGGTTGGAGGTCTGCTAACAGCCTCACTGGGCTAAAATTATTATGTCGGCAGGTCTGCGTTCCTTCTGGAGTCTCCAGGGAAGGATCTGTTTCTTTGTCTTTTCCAGCTTCTAGAGGCTGCCCTCATTCCTTGGCTTGTGGACCCCTTTTCCGTCTTCAAAGCCAGCAACACTACATCTCTCTGTCCATTTTTATGTAGTCACATTGGCCTTTGATGACAACTGAACAAGTGTCACCTACCCAGATAATCTAGGATAATCTCCCCATCTCAGGGTCCTTAACCGTAGTCAAAGGATGCTTTAGACAAAGCCCCTTTCACCATATAAGGTAGCCTAATCACAGGTCCTAAGGATTGTGTTGTGACCATCTTGGGGAAGGTGCATTATTCTGCTGAACACCACAGAACAGCTTGTCTTCTCAGATAAATTGGTATGGCAAATTACTTGCAGTCATTCCAGGATAAATTTCACAACAGTATACTGTCAAGCAGTACTCTGTGAAGCTATCTGGGGGATTCATTTTAAATGCCCAGATCAAGATATTGCATTCTGAGATTTCATTCTAGGTGTGTGTGTGAGAGACTGTTCTAGCTAATTCCAAAAGACTGCTCTTTTCAGCACAAGGGTGATAAAGGTCTGGGATTACTCTGCCATACGATATAGAGATAAAATGTAATCTCTAAATTCGGTGCATATTGGTTGCAATGGTCAAACACAAACATTAGTTTGAGTGAAGGTCTGATGCCTCTGAGGCTCTGAGGGTCTTAAGAGTACCTTGGTCTCTAACTGATGCCCCCCTCAGAGGAATTTGCAGAAATCTTTAGCATCTCTAGGCTGGTAAGAAGGAGATGCTTAGGAGGTGGGAGCTAGTGGAGAGGACAGCCATGTAAATGTCACCCTCTTCTGTTTCTCAGAGTTGGGAGTCCTACGAGGGTTGTTAGAGAGATTTCATTAGAATAGGAAATTAATTTCTGCACTTGCCATTACAAATGCAGAGTTTCCAACAACATTCCTTACAGGGAAGAAGGGCACTCTATGGCAGATCTCTCATATCAGTAGTGTTCAGGGCACCCCTCCCTCTCCATGTGCCAAGTATCTGCAGCCATGATACTCAAGCCCTGCTGCCGACCACATGGATAAATGCAGCCCTAGCTGCAGGGTTGATGATCTGTAAGAAGATCTGTTCCTTTTCAGAAGTGATTATAGAAACCTTGCAAGGGTGTCCAATGCCATAAGTCTATGTGCGTGCATGCATGCTGAATCGCTTCAGTCATGTCCAACTCTTTTCTGACCCCATGGACTGTTGCCTGCCAGGCTCCTCTGTCCATGGGATTCTCCAGGCAAGAATACTGGAGTGGATTGCCATGCTGTCCTCCAGGGGATCTTCCTGACCCAGGGATCTAACCCGTGCCTCTCATGTCTCCTGCTTGGGCAAGTGAGTTCTTTACCATTAGAACCACCTGGGAAACCCCATAAGTGGATGTAACCAGAATGAACTCAGGGTATGAATATGGTCACATCTTGGTTTCTTTTTTTACATGTAACTACTTGAGGTGCTTCCTGTTTCATTAATTAGGGATTTAGAATAACCTTGTTGAAATCTCCAAGGAGTCCAGAGAACAGGAGTGGGGACTGTTCTGCAGCCCTCATCAAATGGAGGGAGAACTGAGTTGGGAGAACTGAGTTATGAGTCCTGCTGTTGCTTCTCAATGCTTCCGACGTCCTCACTGAAATAGCCCACACTTGTTCAATAGTCAGTGGCTCCTCTGTCCCTAGGGATTGGGCACGTCACCCACTCCTCTGAAGGAAGCTGCCTTCAGTGATTCCCAGGTCAGGTACTGTTTTATAAGGGAAACTTGCTTCGTGATCCAAAGATGCCTGCACCTACACTGCTGGGATCTGAGAACTCTATGTGATGGGACTGCAAGATCTCCCATTCCATCCAAGGGATGTCACTCAGTGGCCACATAGGGGAGTGTGCTATATTGAGAAGCAGAAGGCACTGCCAGTGAGCCCTGGAGACCTGACATTTGGTCCTGATCCTGAGGTTGCTAATACTTTTCTGTTCCTGGTTATTTGAAGGCTCAGGCTCTCAGCCTTAGGACCATGTAATTTTTCACATGTGTACCAGCCTTCTGACTCCTAACCAAGATCAATGATAATAGCAACAACAATGGCTCAGACTCATTAAGTACTACTAAAAATCCTAGGCATTGTTTTGAGTGCCTTTTCATGAATAAGTAAATTTAATCCTCATTCTCCCTACAAAGTTGAAAGTGATTAGGGGAGATCAGACTTTGGACTGGAAGGCCTGTGAGATGAAGGGAACAGAACATGTCTGTGTGCAGTCCTATGGCTTCAGGTAATGGCTGTCCTCAGACATGACCCTCCAATCAGCACTCAGCATGGACTCTTGCAGCCAGGGCTGGGCCACTGAGGCCTCAGGGAAGAATTATCCTTATCAGAGGTGTATGGAGAAGTGGAGAGGTTCCAAGGGCAGTCATGCATGTCACCAAGGAGGCCTTGCACCTGAATTCACTCACTCATATGTTTTTATACCAGGCTTTATGGGATTAAAAGTAAAGCTAGAAGAGAGCAAAGGGAACATATTTTTAAAAATGAATATATCATAATTTGGAAAGAGTGTTTTTGTAGCCTGAACACATTTTTATACGAACAAAGACTGAGGCATGCGTAATTCTGCACAGTGGGTTTCCTGGACTCCCTGACAATTTTCCAGAAGAGGTAACATTTGATGTGACCCCTGAAAGATCCTTTATACTCTGGATCCTATACTCTGCTCCTACTTTAGGCAAGGACTACGTCCTCTCATATCTGTCTCCAGAACCCCAGCCCATCTTGCTATCGTCCTGGCCCTCCTAAAATGCCATTTATTGTGTCCCTTTTCTGTGTCACTACCCACTGTAGGTCTTTTTTGCTTTCAGTTCCCCTCACTTGCATTTCAGGTCCTCCAGCAGTTGGTGAGATTTATCTCTTATTCATCCTGGCTGGACAAGGCTGTGCCTCATAGATATTGAACTTATTTCTACTGTTTGCCTTTTGCTTATGTTGTCTGTCATATCTTGTCCTATTCACATCATATCACTGTTTAGGTTCCTTCTGAACTGTTACTTCTTCATGATGCATCATTTGCTTATTCTAGCTGATAATAGTCACCTATGGTAATTTATTTTTATGCTGGGAAATTTGGCATTTGCTATGTAAGAGGATCATGAAATTTAGCTCACACTACAACATGGATAGGAAGATAAGATAAAATGTTCAAATTTGCTTATACAAAAATTGTATTTCTCCTGAGTCCCTACTCACTGGTTATCTAGGGGAATATATCTAATCCAAATTAGTTTGGTCCAATCCCATTATATAAATCATCTCTTACGAAATGGTCTCTCTTGCATAAAAATTCTCAGTTTATCAGATAGTCTCAACTTCTCTCCCTGAGTCGTCCATACAAGTTGATGTATTCTCATGGCTTTAGGAAGGAAGGGAGACCTCTGTCTTTAGAGTGGTCCTTGAATGGGTGCTGTTTGTTGTCTGCTGTATCTCATCCCCTCTCCACCTCCCTCTCCATTTTCCCTTCCCCCCATCTCTTCCCCTTCTCCTCCTTATCTTCCTCCTTCATCTCTCTCCTCTTCTTTCTCCTTTTCCATTTCTGTGCCTCCCAGGCTGGCTACTTCTTCCCGACTGAGTCAAGTCTTCCTGATTAGGATCTTTTCTCTCCTTATCAGATTGATTCTTTCCTTATCAACTCTATTTATTCAATTTTAAATTTAATTCTTGGAAAATAATTTTATTTCTTTCATTGCAAAGTCCTTCTCTAAGTCTACAAACAGCAGTAGATAACCTACTGTTTCAGTGAATTCCATGCACATAGATTCTACATCTCCAATAAGATAACAAGCTTACTAGGTAGCTTATGGATGATATTCTTCTTTTGTGTTCCTCACAGCATGTCACCTGGGCAAAGCCCATAAAGTATATTTAATAAATAAGTGTTGTCTTGAACTTAACTGATGTGAAGAAACACATCTCGGACAGAGGAAAGCAGAAGGATGTTTGGCATCCAAGCTTCCCAAACATCAACTAAACTTTAGACACAAGGATCCCTAGATTGTCTCCAGCCAGGGCATGGGACCCAGCTGAAGCAGACTAGACAGGCTTAGTGTTGACACTGGAAGAGCACCATGTGAATGAAAGCATTAATATAAGTAATCAGTGTCCCCCAGAATGACTAGAAAGCAGTATCATGGAATGGAATGCTCATTACTCTGGGACTCAGTCTTGGCTCTGTCATATTCTAGTTGTCTGTGTTTGGGCTAGTGACTGAAGACCTTCTGGATCTGTTTTCTCCCTTTATGAAAACGAGGCTACTGATAATCCTGACCTACCTCATGTGAAGGGTGGTGATGATGAGAGAATGTCAGTGATATTTCTTGGTAAACAAGAAAACACTGTCCAGATATATGGCTGTCTTAATCAGGGGTCATCATTTGTAAGAAATAGAAGCCCACTCAGATTAGCTTAAAGAAATGGAATTCACTGAATGGGTGGGTGGATATTTAGTGGAATTTAAGCATAAGCACGTCTTGAGGACCCAGGAATCAGAAAGTGAAGCCCGGGTTACTTATTCCTTCAATTGAAACCCATGGTTTGTGATCTGACCTTCTTTCATGTCTAATTATTTCTTCTTTGCTGTGGGAACTGGCTCACTTTGCTTCAACATGCATCACATAAAACTAGCCCAGAGTAATGTGAGTTCTCAGCTTCAACTCTTCTGTTGCAATTCCAAATTCCTGGGAAAGGTTGACCTGGCATGGACTAGTTGTTTGCCTCTGACAGTCAGCCTTGGCAAAGGAGGCTGGG
The DNA here is from genome assembly GCF_963930625.1 of Muntiacus reevesi. Taxonomy (NCBI): domain Eukaryota; kingdom Metazoa; phylum Chordata; class Mammalia; order Artiodactyla; family Cervidae; genus Muntiacus; species Muntiacus reevesi. The sequence continues at coordinate 22,684,594 of NC_089263.1, read as the reverse complement.
TCACACAGACCAACCTGGCCACCCCTTCAGCAAGGGCTCAGCTTCGGCTGGCTTCCTAGCTGCTTTCTGTTAATTAGCTGATTTTGTAAAGCTTCATTGATTTGGGGGCTTTAAGACATTCAGGAGTCAGCTAGCACTTGCAGTTCCTGGAGCACGGTTAGGATGCTAAGTGGGCCTGATGCAAGGGAAGTTATGTTTACCTTGCTCTCTTAAATTCTCTGGTTTGGATTTCAAAGAGTCAGATACAGAGAAAATAGGCCATGGTTGAGGAAAGAGGAGTTGAGATAATTTTATCACTGATGATCTTCTCTATGGCTAGATGGAAGACAAAGCCCTTATTCCAAGAGAAAAATGTCATCCAGTCTTAATCTTCTTCAACTTGATTCTTTCATATGTGTGACCTTGGTTAAGGGTTAATCTTGCTAAAACAAAGAAAAATGTGGACACATATAAGATTTTAGATTGATTCACAACAAAGTAATACAACTAATTCCAGGGGTATGTTTATTAATTATATTTTATGTATTCCCTCAGTTCAGTTCAGTTCAGTCGCTCAGTCGTGTCCGACTCTTTGTGACCTCATGAATCGCAGCATGCCAGTCCTCCCTGTCCATCATCAACTCCCATAGTTTACTCAAACTCATGTCCATCAAGTTGGTGATGCCATCCATACCTATATTCAAAAAAAGCTTCCCTGATAGCTCAGTTGGTAAAGAATCTGCCTGCAATGCAGGAGACCCTGGTTTGATCCCTGGGTTGGGAAAATCCCCTGGAGGGGAAAAAGCTACCCATTCCAGTATTCTTGCCTGGAGAGTTACGTGGACAATACTGTATTCAAAAAGGATTTGAGGCATTTTATAAAGGTCTAAAGCATAAACACAGTAAAATACAAAAATCAAGTAGTGAAAAGGTGATAAATAGAAGAAATTATATTTTAAAATTCTGACTGATAATCTGTTAATAACTATTTGCAGAAAAATAAAGTTAGAGTTCTACCTTACCCCATAGATCAAAATAAATTCCAAATGCAATAACGAGTTAAACATAATTGCTAAACTATAAGGAACTATAAAAATACATTTAAGTGTTTATCTTTTTTCATGGCAGGGTGTGAAAAGCATATCTCATTAGTAAAGAAAGACACCTTGAAAGGAAATATGAATATGGCTACATAAAAATTTAAAACTTCTTGATTTCACAAAGCACCAGAAACAAAATTAAATGAGAAAAATATTTTCAATACAAACAACAAAGAGTTGATAACTTCACTCTGAAATTTAATAGCTTTATCTGTTAAAATAATAAAAACACAAACATTCCATAGATAAATGAAGGACAAAAACCAAATTTTTGAAGAATTAATGAAAGAAGCAAATATACATGAAAAGATACTAAACCTAAATAATGAAAATAAATGCAAATTAAAACGTTGAAATTTTAAAAAAATTGAAATTCTATTTAACACTTATGATTAGAAAAAATTTTGTAAAATTATATCCAAACCAAGAAGAGATACTGACAAAAGGGAACTTATATATCCTGATGATAATAAGAAGACCTTTCTGGAGGGCAATGAGGCAATATTTTGAAATGCTCATGAAACATATCTTTTTTCTCAGAAATTTTATTTCCAGGAGTTTGTTCTTGGGAAATAATAAAGTTTGGTCAAAGATTTATGTATAAGAATCTTTGTTATTTATTCTTTTTTTGAATAGAAACTATTCCCAGAGTTTTTACAATGAACATTTATTTCTTTTGCAATATAAAAAAAAATATATTACCTCTCTGAATCTATTTTCTTTAAAAAGTGAATTCATTCCCATTAATTGGGAAGTCTGTGCTCAGTTTTGAAGAGTAAAGTAACGTTTTGGTCATTCAGCATCTTGCTTTGGAAATGTCTGATGAGATCGGTTAGTAATTAAATAAGATCCTTGAGTCATCAAAACTTGTACAAACTCTTTTTACCATTAGTATGAGAGCTCCTTGGGGCTTCCCTGATAGCTCAGTTGGTAAAGAATCTGCCTGCAATGTAGGAGACCCCAGTTTGATTCCTGGGTCAGGAAGATCTGCTGGAGAAGAGAGTTTGATCCCTGGGTTGGGAAGATCCCCTGGAGAAGGGAGAGGCTACCCACTCCAGCATTCTGGCCTAGAGAAGTCCATGGACTAGGGTTGCAAACAGTCTGCTGTGACTTTCACATGAGAGCTCCTTGGGGCTGTTGATTTGCTTTTTGTTGTAGACAAGATTTGAAAAAGCTATGCTGTCTCTTTCCATTCTAGAGCCAGTCAAAGGCAGGCACTGGGTACCAGTAAAGTGATGGCTGGGGGCCTGAGAGCAAGAGAAGAAAGGCTCTGAACTAGACGACAAAAAGAGTGAAACAAACGCAAGTTCCCACATTAGTGCAGCAATTTGGGACCAGTTAAAATAATTGCTAATAATCATTTATGTTGAAATGGCTCCTGAAGGCATGGATGATGATTAATATTTCCTATGGAAGACCTTAGGTCAACCTTAGGAAAACTCCAAAAACATTCCATTTCCTTTGTTTCAAAAATAAAGAGGTTATGTAATATGTTTGAAAATTTATGTTATATTCAGTATGCTTAAAACAGAGCAGAATTTGGCATTTACATAGGGTAAGCTTTAATTATCTGAAAAAAACTACATGAGTGGAAAAATAATCAGAATAAATTAGGTGATTCCCTTCGTGATCAGAAAATTCCACAGTAGAATTCCACACTGAAGATTCTGAAGTTTTAAAAAAAAACAAAAACGAAGGAATGAAGTGACTTCTGGAGAGAAGGAGGTGGGGGTCTGCTCTCATGGGACTCTTGCTTAGCCTGTGCTGGTCCAGCTCACCTCGTGATGTGCCTGTGGCCCTTTTTCTCTGACTTAGGACTGCCCTCCAGATGCAGAGGACTTCCGAGCCCAGCAGTGTTCAGCCTACAATGATGTTCAGTACCAGGGACGTTATTATGAATGGCTTCCACAGTACAACGACCCTGCTGCCCCCTGCGCGCTGAGGTGTCAGGCCCGGGGACAAAACTTGGTGGTGGAGCTGGCACCCAAAGTCCTGGATGGGACTCGGTGCACTGCTGACTCCTTGGACATGTGCATCAGTGGCATCTGCCAGGTAAGCCACAGCTGCTGCCCGGGCCCCTGTCTCCAGCCTGTGCTGCAACCACTGTCTAAGTAAAGATAACCTTTCTCTTCTGTACTTCAGTTCATGCAGACCAAATATTGCCTTTGAGGATTTTAATGTAAAACGTATTTTAAGGAGTGTTATTTACCTGTAGATTATATTTTACTTATTCAAAATAGTGTAAATTTTGCCCACATAGAGTCAAAAGACTATAATATATGACTTGTGGATTTTCCTAGATCAGTGGTTCTCCAACTTGAAAGTACATCAGAATTACCTGAGGGACTTGTTAAAACAGTGTTCTGAACCCCAATTCCAGAGCTTCTGACCCAAAAGGTCTAGGGTTTGGCCTCAAAATTTGCTTTCTAACAAGTTACCAGGAGGTGCTAATGCTGCTAGCCCAGAGACACCACTTCGAGAACTACTGATTTATTGGTATTGATAGGTTCTCTGAATTTTCTTGTTAAAAGTAATTCATTGTTTGAGGCCTGTGGGAGCAGTGACTTATTTCCTAAGTAATTAGCAAGGGTGTACTCCAGCAGACTTTTTAAAGTGATCTTTGCAGAGTTGTGATGAATGTGACTGAGGTATAACCTCCCATGGCTTGCAATAGGGGTGAGGACTCAGGGGTCTATGACAGGTTGCTGAGACAGTGTGGGGATTGTTGGGAAGGGATAGAATTCTACTCCATTCCTTTGATAACTGGAAAAAATTATAAACATAGGGAATGTTTACTATTCTATCTACCCTATTTTGTGCATAACAAAAACAGCAGTCAACAGTAGCAAATGACCCTAACCATCTACTAAGTGTCAGACCCTTCCAGGTATCTCTGACTTCTTATGCTTGGAGGAACCGTGGTCTTGCTTATCAGATGAGCTTCTTCTTCCTATATCCCTCCATCTGGAAAACAATCTCCAGTTGCTCACCACAACACCTTGGAGTCATTCTTTTCTTAAAAAAATTTTGTTGGGGTACAGTTGTTTACAGTGTTGTGTTACTCTCTAGACGGTAGGTTCTCATTAGTTATCTATTTTATACATAGTAGTGTATGTGTGTCAGTATCAATCTCCCAGTCCATCCCACCCCCTTTTCCCCACTTCGTGTCCGTGTGTTTGTTCTCTATGTCTTTGTCTCTATTTCTGTTTTGCAGATAGGGTCATCTGTACCTTTTTTAAAAAAACCATTCTTGAGTCTTCTCTTTCAATCTACACATGTAATCCATTGCTGAGTCAATTCTACCTTCAGACAACATAGTTGGATCTTGTTTTTTGAGCTACCGTGACATTCTTTATCTTTTTAACTTGTACATTTCAACTCACTGCCATACCCCAGTACTCCCACAATGTTTGTCCCCATCCAAAGTACTTAGCTAAAAACTGGTTGAATAAATGAGTCTTATCTACTTGCAGATGCAAAGGTTGTTCATATCTCTTGGTCTCTTTTATTTCTCTCTCAGCCTCAAATCTTGAACTTTCTAGTTCAAGTTTGGTGGGGTCACAAAGAGTTGGACACGACTGAGTGACTGAGCAGGTACACAGGATAAAGGTGGTTTTCAATGCTGAATTAGTCCCTCTAGAATGTGTACTTCCTGGGACTTTCCTGGAGGTTCAGTAGTTAAGACTACATGCTTCCAATGCAGAGGGCAGGGTGCAGGTTTGATCCTTGGTTGGGGAACTAGGATCAGATGGAAAAAAAAATTTAAGTAGAATGTGTGCTTCCTATCATGTTTTTGTGAGTCTGACAGGCAAGCGGATTTTTTGGGCAGGTGGTCGCTTGCTGAAAACTGAGTGCTCTTCTGGTAAGGCTGTCCAGGTCAAAAGAATTGTATGCACTTCTTCAGAAGTGACTCACATGCTTCTCAGTTGAATTCAGTATCTTTCCTTCCACAGGATAATGTTCATATAAATTCCCTTTTCTGGACTGTGTGGCTATGGCTGTCCACAGTTACCGGGATGGGAGAAATTAAACTGTGTGGTTCTCTCTGATTACTTCAGAATCAGTGAACTGAGCCCTGATGTTCACTTGGCAGAGGCTGCAAATAATTTTTGCAAGTGTGTTTAGTTTGCTTATTTACATGACTGTGTCACCGTGCTCCTAAGAACAACCTACCATGAGTCTGAGCACAGCATCTAGCATTAGACAACCCTACTCACTCAATGAAATTTGCTTTTGCTTTGGGGGCCTGATTTTTACCAGAAATAGGATCTGTTTGGAACCAGATCTGCATAACAAGTCCAATGTACCTTTCAGGTTTTTTGAATTCCTTGACGACTGGGTAAATGAAGAAATCACTCTCTGTTTCTAGTAAAAAGAATAGCATCCAACACACACTGGATGCTTACTCGGGGTCAGACACTGTCTAAGCCCTTGGCTGTGTTAGCACATCAGACACTCTGAAGTCGGGATAGTCATAATCCTCACTGTGTTCATAAGGAAACTGGAATTTGAAGAGGCTAAGTGATTTGCCCTGATGATACAGCTAGAAAATGGTAGAACTGGATTATGAACCCAAGAAACTGAATTCCAAAATCTGTTTTTTTAACCTTTGTGCTATATTGATGATATTTTTACTTTTTGTGTTACTGCAAGTATCACTGAAGTTTGGAAATGAGATGCTATTCTAGCAGATGACAGTCAGCACAATAGGTGAGCGATGCTTAGACAGTTTAGGACAGAGGTTGAAACTCAAATATCTACACCCCACTCAGGGAGGAAGACTGCTCAGGTGTAGTCATAGTGAGTAATGAGAGCTATCATGAGCTGGAGAATATATACCTGCTTGTTGATGTGCTCAAGGGATCAACCATATATAAACATCAGTTTTTGTCAACAGGAGCCAGAAATCTAGATTTTAATGTGAAGTGTTCAATTTCAAGCAACACCGTGATGTTAATGACATTGCTCTATCCATCAATAGTTAAGTAGAACTCCAATATAATAGAGGCTAGGGTTTCCTTCAGTAATAAACAACCCCCCAAAAGCTCCATGGCTTAAAACAAAGATTACTTTTAATTCATGCTACTTGGCCAATGTGGGTCAGCAGGGGTGTCTGCCCTTGAATGTCTCAGAGACCCAGACTGAAGGAGCCTTTATTTGCATACACGTTTTGCATAATAACTACAGCAGTGAGGAGGGAAACGTGTGACTCATGCGCTGACCCTTGAAGCTTCTAACCAAAGAGATGCAGACACTTAGACTCATATTTCATTGGCCAAAGACAATCAATGACCACACTTATTTCTAAGGGGGTGGGGAAGTGCAGTCCTCCATGGGCTTAAGGGAGAAACTAATTATTTATGAATATTCCTAATGACTGCCATAGCTCCATATACTCTGATTTTTCAGGCAGAAATGTTAGAATTTTTTGTAATGTAGAATTCAATTTTCAGAGATCTCAAACAGAAGTTGACTCAAAAAATTATTTGCTTCTTGAAGAATTAAATTTGACTGATCTGGGAAATTCATACTTTGTTCCATCTGGAGTAAAGACCCTTATTTAAACACTGACTTCTATGAACAGTGTAAGAAATCATAGGCTGGAACTATGAAATAATCCTTCACTGAAGTGACGATTTATATATGAGTATTTATTCCCCAAAGTACTGCTCATATATCTTAAATTTTTACTTATATTATCCCCAGTGTTGTGTAACTTGTCTCATCAACTGCACTGTAAGATAGGAATCCATCTTATTAATTTAGACTGTAATGCCTGGCTCTATACAAATTGGCTGTGTGGATGTTAATACATTTTATTGACATGTTTATCAATTAGCGATTTTTAAATCATTACAGCTAGAGATCTTGACTTCAGGAGAAGTTACTGAACTTGAAAATGCTTCAGGCAATTCTTAAAAAGTTGCTCATTGTTGATTATGATGAGATCTGAGAGCCAGTATTCAGTAGTCCCTCAATTTCAAGGGCAGTTTTGGCTTATCTCCTATGAATCACAAGGCAATCAGATCTTTTTAGATATTATTTTTCTGTGATGTTTTCACATGCTTTTATTGGCTGCAGGATTTGGATGAACTGTAACTTTAAAAATTATGAAATAAATATCAGTGCTCAGGGAGGTATTTGATTGCGCAAGATCTTGCAAGGCTCTAAACACCCTTCAAAACAAGCCCATCCTAGCTCCTAAACCCACACCCTTCCTGAATGACCAGATAAAGAGCGATTCTCATTCTCATGAAATGCAGAGTGCTCAGGGACTCGCATGCATGAGGACAGAGCTTGGCCCAGGAACAGTATTTCTATAATTTAATGGTAGAATTACTCCCCTTGGAGAAAGTTGCTTGAACGCAAGTTACTCATTGATTAAATCTTAACCATGCAAGTATGGTTCCAAAATCAATCACTCTTAAGTTATTCCACATGTACTTAGTAAATATTAATATAAAAGCCTGTGTAACTAGGTTTGTTGTTTTCCATCTGCTGATACTAAAGGTGAGGAAGATAGAGCATAGTGATAAGATTCTGGTGTTAGAGGACCTGGATATTCAAACAATATACTAGTTGTGTAATGTTGGAAAGTCATGTAACCTCAGAAACAGTCAGATGTCTAATTTGTAAAATCGAGATAAAAGGTATCAAACGGTGGCCATGAAAATTAAATGAAATAATGTGTATTACATGCTTGGCATAACACCAGCATTCAATAAAAATCAGCTATTATTATTACTGTTTCACTATTATCTTTATAAAAAATCATATAATCAGAATGAAAGGGTCTCAGAGGATTCAGCTGCTCATCAAATAATTTAATCCCCTCTTCAGTTTTCCTGTCCCAAAGTCTCCTACCTAGCCTGTGATTGAATATTTATTGTTGGATAACTCTGACTCTAAAAACGTTCTCATATTGAACTAAATTACACCTAAACCTGTATCTTTCACCATTTGAAAATACACAGAACAAATGCAAAGCCTTTCTTCACGACATCCCTCTGTGAATTTGAAAATATCTCTAATCATAGGCTTTTCCTCAAACTTCCTTGGAACTTTTCCCACCTCTCCCTGAAACTTTCATTTGATCTTGTTCCTTCCCTTCAGCAGCAGCACTTTGAAAAGAATAGTCGATAGATGTGGTTTCGACTTCCTCCAGTTTTATATTCCCGTCAACACCTTGGATACAGACTCTGACCCAGCAGTTCCCCCTAGCTGAAGTGTAGGGGCTCAACCCGGGAGTCCAGGCAAAATGAAAAACAGAGAGAGGTGATTCAAGGGGCTCTCTTTTGTTGAGCCCTTCGAGTATTCTAATCACTCTACTAGGAGTTTTACATGTATTTTCTCATTTCATTCCTAGTATAGACCCTCTGTGAAGTATGTGTGAGTGTCCCTATTTTACTCTTGAGGAAAATGAGCCTCCTAGAGTAGTTTGCATTGTTGTACATCCTGCATCTTGAAAGGGGTGGTAGGACTGGGTAGTTGTTGTAATTGGGCTGTTTGCCTCCAAGGTCTCTGCACTTAACCACCAGGCATATAAATACAAATAACACTGAAAGTGTGCAGAGAGTTAGAAATAAACCAGCTCATTAGTTAGTGTTAATATTACTAAGTGTATGTCATGTACAAGTCATATTTATAAAATAAAAATAAATATAAGATGTAGCCCTTTTTCCCATATAAGGAAGCTCACAGTTCAGCAGATGCACACACACTACTCACAAAAGCTTCCCTCATAGCTCAGTGGGTAAAGAATCTGCCTGCGATGCAAGAGACGCTGGTTGGATTCCTGGGTCGGGAAGATCCCCTGGAGAAGGGAAAGGCTACGCACTCCAGTATTCTTGGGCTTCCCTTGTGGCTCAGCTGGCAAAGAATCCACCTGCAATGTGGGAGACCTGGATTCCATCCCTGGGTTGGGAAGATCCCCTGGAGAAGGGAAAGGCTACCCACTCTAGTATTCTGGCCTGGAGAATTCCATGGACTAATAAGTCCATGGGATCTCAAAGAGTTGGACACAACTGAGTGACTTTCACTTCACTTCTCTTCACTTACAAAAAGTAATAATTCACAAGAGACTGAAGGATGTCAGTATAAGCATATTCTGAGATATCTCTCTTGTTAATTCCTTGTATTTTAAAAATTATTGATAAAAGGTTTTAGAAGAATTTTATACACACACATATATACATATATAAGTAAAACTATGTAGGTATAAATATAGATAATGATACAGAAGGATATACAAAGATCCAGATACAGGATATTGAGAGAGATGGATTTATCAATATGAATAAGATATAGGTATGTGTGTTAGTGACTTAGTTGTGTCTGACTCTTTGCGACGCCGTGGACTATAGCCCACCAGGCTCCTCTGTCCATGGAATTCTCCAGGCAAGAATCTTGGAGTAGGTTGCCATTCTCTTCTCCAGGGGATCTTTCCAACCCAGGGATTGAACCCGGGTCTCCTGCATTGTAGGCAGATTCTTTATAATCTGAAGACCAGTGATGTAGGTATAGATTGAGATTAAAAATAGAAAAAAATTAAATTAAACTATGGAACAGAAGGATATATATCAACCTCAAAATAGTGGTCATCTGGGGGAAGAAATGAGAGAACAGGACTAGGGTAGGGATAGAAAGAGAGGGAAGGGGTTGGGGGAGGAGGAGAGGGGAAGTATTTGTAATGTTCCTTTCGTTTTATGTACATAAAATAGCTGAATAGAAGTATAAATAAAAAACTAAGGACGAGAGTGTCAAAGGGCAGCCTCCATTCATCTTTAATTCTTTGGTCTTTGGATAAGAATTTTATATATAAATGACATGGTGCTGTAAAGCTTTATATATTATTTTTATTTTTAAGATTTTTCTATTTTTGATTTGACCATTTTCAAATTCTTTATTGAATTTGTTACAATATTGCTTCTGTTTTATGTTTTGGGATTTTTTTTTTTTTTTTTTTTTTTTTTTTTTTTGGCTATGAGTCATGTGGGATCTTAGTTCCCTAGCCAGGAATCAAACTCACACATCCTGGGCATTGGGAGGTGAATCCAGAGGTCCTAACCTCAGAACCCCCAGGGAAGTCCCTTTATTTATTATTATATACTTTAAAATCTGTGTTCTCATAAAAGAGAGCCAACTCATACATTTAAGAAGGATAATACCATCGGTATGATTTCTGAAATACATAAGGTCTGATATACCCATATCTCTACCCACTCCTGACGGTATCTTCTGTCTGCAGGCAGTGGGCTGCGACCGGCAACTGGGGAGCAACGCCAAGGAGGACAACTGTGGTGTCTGTGCTGGTGACGGCGCCACCTGCAGGCTGGTGCGGGGACAGTCAAAGTCACACGTGTCTCCTGAAAAAAGTAGGTTTTAAACCCAATACATTATCATACAACAGCCTGTGCTTTAGACCGTCTGATAGTAAAATAACATTTTCCCATTGCTGAGGTTTTTAGGTAGTAAGAACTTTTGACTGGTGTTCTAAAAGACACATTTCTCCCCAAAAGTGTAGTAGATCAAATTTTTATTCCCATTACCTCTTCTTAGATTACCTGTTTCTTTGAACTTTTGCTAAAACAGAGTACAACTATTTTTTTAAATTTGCTGATTTTTTTAAGGTAAACTAGGAGTCATTATTTCTTTTGCCCCCTTTTGATTGATAACAAGGTAGAAAATATCCTGTATTTATTGAAATATTGTCCTGCATTTATTGCCCATTTATACTTTTTTATCTTTCAATTAGTTGCTGAAGTCATTTACTTTTTTCCCTATTTGGATGGTGATCTTTTCCTGACTTTTATCATGAATATATACTATTTGTTGTAACTGTTTTTAATATTCTCAGTTTGTCATTTGACTTTCAGTATTGTTTGTGTTTGTAGAATCAGTAGTTTCTAAATTATAGATACACAGAATTCTCCACCTTTTAAGTTTGGTAATATCTGCTTAATTTTTTTTTTTTAATTAATGGTCAGTCAACTTTTTCTGTAAAGGAGTAGAGAGGAAATATTTAAGGGCTTTTTAGCCTCTATAGTTTCTGTCTTAGCTACTCAGCACTGCTGCTGCAGGTAAAAAGCAGCCACAGGCAACCAGTGAACCAATGGAAAGAGCTGTGTTCCAATAAAGTTTTATTTACAAAACTAACCTGCAGGCTAAATTTGACCCTCAGGGTGTAGTTTGCCTACCCCCTGCCTTAAAGAGAAAAAAATTATACATGTATGCCTTCTGCCAGTGCTTTTTTGTTTGTGTGTTCCTACTTTAAAATCTTATTTCTTTGAGTTTATTTGGATTTAACTTATGAAACAGAAAGTGAAAGTGAAAGTCGCTCAGTCCTGTCTGACTCTTGCAACCCCATGGACTGTAGCCCATGGGATTCTCCAGGCCAGAATACTGGAGTTGGTAGCTGTTCCCTTCTCCAGGGGATCTTCCCGACCCAGGAATCAAACCAGGGTCTCCTGCATTGCAGAGGGATTCTTTACCAACTGAGCTATCAGGGAAGTCAAAAGTTTATTTATTTTTTTGGCCACACTGATTGGCTTGTGGGATCATAGTTCCCCACCAGGGATTGAACCTGTGCCCTTTGCATTGGGAGCACAGAGTCCTAACCATTGGACTGCTGGGAAAGTCTATGAAATGGGGATTTTACTCATTCTCCCTAAATGCGGAGAACCCTAGAGGAGGAGTGGAGGGTGGAGAGGGTTTTCCAGGCAGAGAAAAAAAAAGTTCATGGCGTGACATTCGAGTGAAGCCTGGACTTCCTTGAGTAACCTAGGATTTCACATCGGTTAGGGTGGAAGGAAAGATACAGTGGCATTCAGAAGGAATCATAAAGGCCTTCATTGTTGCGAGTCATGTTTCAGGTTAAGTGAAGTCATTACAGCAATTTAGGCAGTGGAGGGACTTGATTAGATTTGCATTTTAATGAAGTGATTCTGGCAACATGTGGAGCTGAGCCTGGAAGCAAGGAGTCCAACTAGGATGCCACATTTAAATACCCAAGGGTGTTTGAAATAATGATGTCTTCATCGGGGTTGTAGTGAGGTGGGAGAGATAGAGGAAGGAGCAGAGAGATTTAGGAGAGAGAGTCAGCAGAGTTTGCTAATTTATTGAGTGAAAACTGTAAGAAAGAGGAAGCTAGAATGATGCAGATTTCCCAGCCTGAGCAGCTGGGTGGATTTCTTTTCTGTCCATCTGGGGAAGGAATGCGTGAAGAGGAGATGCATACCAAAAATAAGGGTTCACCTCCTTGGGTTTTCTTCTTTCCAGAAATGTGGCCCCATAAGTAGTCAGTGCTTTGGTACTTTTCTGATGCCTTCAAACAGATGTTAATTATATTTTGTTTGGGGTGAAAGAATTGATCTGAAATGTGACAGTCCATTGTTGTTAATGGTCTTTAGTTATGCATTTTTTAATACATATATTTTTTAAGGTAATTAACTTTTTATGGCTGCATCGGGTCTTAGTTGCAGCTCAGGGGATCTTCCATCTTCATTGTGACACACGGGATCTTTAGCTGTGGCGTTGGAATTCTTAGTTGCAGCACATGGGATCTAGTTCCCTGACCAGGGATCAAACCTGGGCCCCCTGCATTGGGAGTGTGGAGTCTTAGCCACTGGACCACCAGGGAGTTCCCTTTAGTTATAAATTAACTGAGTTTATCCAAAGAGAGTATATACAATATATTAGGAAGGCATGAGAATTTAGCCAGGGTAAAAGCTCAAACTTTTTCAAGTGAATTCAAGGGATTCAAGTGAAAAGATAATGAGAAAAGTAGGTAAACTCAGAACTTAGCAGAAGCAATATGGGAGCTGAAGGAATAAGTAATTCCAAAAAGGAGGTAATAGTCAGCCATGTGAAATGCTGTGTCAAGGTCAACTGGAGTAAAAGTCCAAAAATTTCTCATTGGCAATTTGAAGCCAAATCTGTGACCTTAGCAAGAGTGCTTTCAATGAATTTCTGGCTAAAACCAAAGCCTGATTGCAGTGGGTTTAGAAGTAAATAGAAGATGAGAGAATGAATGGAGGGAAGGATTTTCCCAGGACTAAAGGAGGGGGTATACAATCATACCATGTTAAGAACTGAGTAACTCTAGGTGCCCTTGGAGAACACGGTGATAAATTAACTGTGTTCCAATACAGTTTTTTTTTTTCTTTTTACATTCTGTTCGTTAGGAGGTAGAATCAGCTGCTTTAGAGTGAAGACTCTCAAACAGATTCACCAATGGGGATAATAATTATGCTCAGCTCTTAGGATCATTGTGAGGATCAAATTAAACTGCGTATGAAAAAGTGTCTGACACGTAGTTAACATTGGCTGAAGGATAAAGGGAGATGACCCTACTCTCCAGCCATCCTTTTCTCCATTGAAAGCTATGATCTCTACATCACTTCCTTCTTCCTTAGGATAAAGCATTGGCAAAGGGATTAACAGTAGAAAAGAAAACAATTTGAGTACAACAAAATATCCGTGCAAGCTTTGGGAATAATTGTGGCAGAAGGGCGCTTAGTGACTTGAGAAACAGGTTTAATATTCTTTCAATTGCAAAATGTACTATTGTCTGAATTGTCTGTTGTAGACAGTAAGCCCAAGTTGGTGTTTGGTGAGCATGGCGTCTGGCCTCATCACTTCATGGCAAATAGATGGAGAGACAGTGGAAACAGTGTCAGACTATTTTTTTGGGCTCCAAAATCACTGCAGATGGTGATTGCAGCCATGAAATTAAAAGACACTTACTCCTTGGTAGGAAAGTTATGACTAGCCTAGAGAGCATATTAAAAAGCAGAGACATTACTTTGCCAACAAATGTCCGTCCAGTCAAGGCTATGGTTTTTCCAGTGGTCATGTATGGATATGAGAGTTGGACTCAAGAAAGCTGAGCACCGAAAAATTGATGCTTTTGAATCAAGGTGTTGGAGAAGACTCTTGAGAGTCCCTTGGACTGCAAGGAGATCCAACCAGTCCATCCTAAAGGAGATCAGTCCTGGGTGTTCATTGGAAGGACTGATGTTGAACCTAAAACTCCAATACTTTGGCCACCTCATGCGAAGAGTTGACTCATTGGAAAAGACTCTGTTGCTGGGAGGGATTGGGGGCAGGAGGAGAAGGGGATGACAGAGGATGAGATGGCTGGATGGCATCACCGACTCGATGGACATGAGTTTGAGTAAACTCTGGGAGTTGGTGATGGACAGGGAGGCCTGGCGTGCTGCGATTCACGGGGTCGCAAGGAGTTGGACACGTCTGAATGACTGAACTGAGCTGAACTGAGCTAATATTATGATGCCAAGGAATTATTAAAAGATTTCAGACTCCCTAAAAAAAATAAAAATAAAACAGAATCACAGATATAGGAAACAAACTTCTGGTTACCAAAGGGGAGAGGGAAGGGGGAGGGACAAATTAGGAGGATGGGATTAACAGATACAAACTACTGTATATAAAATAGATAAACAACAAGGATATACAGCATAGCATGGGGAATGATTATACCCAATATCTCGTAATAACCTGTAATGGAATATAATCCGCAAAAATACTGAATCACAGTGCTGTGCACCAGAAACTAACACAATATTGTGAACCAACTGTACTTCAATTAAAAAAAAATGAGGGGACTGTCAGAGACTTGAAGTGGGTAAGGAGCTCTTCAAACGTAGTAAGGAGGACGATTCCCAGAGGTTAGGACTCTGCACTTTCACTGCTGGGGCCCAGGTTCAATCTGGGGCCAGTGAGCTAAGATCCTAGAAGCCTCATGTGCGACATCCTCCCCAGAGGATGGCAAAGAGGCAGAGGAGTAGCTGCAAGGGGCCTAGGTGAGACTGGGAACCCTGAATTCGTGGAGGTCCCATGTGCTTCTCCAAGGAGCTGGCTTTGAGGGATGTGGACCAGGGAGGGATACATTCCATGGCAAATCACAGGAAACCCAACTTATAGATGCAGGAGATTACATATCTTTTCTAAGCAGAAGTCTGGAGTAGGCAGTCAGGTTTGGGGAAGCTGTTTTACTGTGTTTTTGTGAAACGAGGCTCTTGTCTCTCTTTCATCAGCCTAGACTATAGCTTTCACCTGTGGTTGCTAAGTCACTGTTAAACGTCTAGACAACACATCCAGCATGTCAGGTGATAAAGAAGAAGGTTGTGCAAAAGGCATTCTTTTAATAATGTTCCCTTTAGTCAGGGAGAGAAGTCCTCCCCAGGGAATTTTGCCTCGTTGACCAGAACTGTGGCATATGAGCTAGGAATTTCCTAGGAGCTAGGAAACCAAGTGTACCACATTGCATCCATTCTGTTATTGCTAATATTGATCTAATGGTTTATAATAAATGCATATCGTTTAATTCCACCTGTCCCCTTACATGGTAGTTTTGATATTGTCTAATCCATTTTATAGATGATACTAAGGATGAGAGAAGAGACAGTTAAGAAATTGGTGTTTGGGACCAGACTGCCTGGGTTTAAATGCTGGGTCTGTTGTTTACTAGCTGTGTAAACAGGGCAAGATTTTGAACTTTTCTGTGTATCTTGACTTTCTCATTTTAATCTGGGAACAGAAGTTGTACTGCCTCTGTAGAGTTGCTGTCAGGACTAGATAAGTCAGTCATGCCCAGCATTGCAAATAATGTCTGGCACCTGGAGAGTGTTCAGTAAATGCTAGCAATATTTTTATTAGAAATATTGTCATTTAGGTACCAAAGGCTGTCACTCTCTAACATAATATTAAATGTAAACAGATTTCAAAACCAACTTATTCCACCCAGCCATTGTTTTTGAGAGTGCTACTGATGGGTACAGAGGAAAATCATGTCAAAGGTGTCAAAAAACAGTGAATTGTGGAGTTTCCCTGGTAGCTCAGTGGTAAAGAACCCTCCTGCCAATGCAGGAGACGCAGGTTTGATCCCTGGGTCAGGAAGATCCCCTGGAGGAGGAAATGGCAACACACTACAGTACTCTTGCCTGGAGAATTCCATGGACAGAGGAGCCTGGCGGGCTACGGCCCATGGGGGTTACATAGAATCGGATAGGACTTAGCGACTGAACAACAACAAACCAAAGATAGAGGAAAGAATCAGACCCAGAGGAAGAGAGTGAAGAGCCAGGCTGTGCTGTGGAGAGTTAACTAGAGTGACTTTGGTATGAGATGACAATCGGGAAAGTCACCGCTGACTCGGGCATCGGGAAAGTGCTGACATGGTGTTGGCTTGAAAGAATGTGCAAATATCATCAGGAAAGATGTCGTCTTGTGAGGGTCTCAGAGAGATTAGAAACTGAGAAAATTCTAGTTGAAGTAGAGTAGAATCTGAGTGAAATTGTGTCAAGAAACCAGTCTTTTTGAAGAAGTTTTCTAAGGAAGCGCTGGGAGGGGATTGTAATGGGGGCTGTACTGGCTGAAATGGGGCTTCCTGCTTGACTTCACTGTTCCTCACACTTGGTAAGGTACTTCATTTTCTCGCTGTGTGTCTCTCTCTGTCTTTCTCTCTTTCATTGATTTTCAGCTTTAGGATAACAGATCCTCTTGAGAATCTGTTGAAAATTATGCATTCTTCTCTCCAGAAAAAAATGCATGTGTCCCCATAAACCTCAAATTTGCCATTCTGAGTTTTTGAAGGGATCTCAGACCCTTGATACCAGTTCAGAACAATTCAAGTGAAGGGTCGCTAAACATTTAATACTTTTAAGTAATTTATGCAAAGGAAGAGCAGCTGGAGCTCAGAGACAGATCCCTAAAGGGAACTAGTAGAGCTGGGGGCATGCCGCTGGCAAGTCCAGGCTCTGTCTGCCTGCTCTAGGGCTGAGGCTAAAGTTAGCAAAGATGCCTGCCTGCCTGCCTGCATGAAAACCTGGTGCTTCTCATCCTTGCTTTTCATTATGGCCCCTTCATGTCTGTTACTGCTCTGAATCTGGCCAACTGAAGCTGTTTTTGGCTGAGATTTTCCGTGGGCCATATGGAAGCACTTCCCTATAATGATGCTTTGTGTGAAAGAAATGTGGGAAATGAAGCCACGTCTCTCCCTGAGTGTGTATCCCCAGGCCTGCAGAGTCCACCAGGCTCCTTGGTCCTCACCTTGCCAAGCCGTCATTCCTATCTTCCCCAAGTCTCACGCTGAAGGAGGCCAGGGCAGGGAGATGCTGTTGGCACAGCCCTGCTAGCAAGAAAGTGCATGAGGCTGCTCTTGGGCCCTGTTTCCATTCTGCAGGGAGGCAGATTCAAGGTGGAAGAGCCTGGAGCCAAAACCTTAGCTGTGAGAAATATCAGAAATTAATCCACATACAACATGCACATTTCCTGTTCGGAGGGAGGAGGAGAGAGGCTGAACTCACAACTGGCATCCATAGCTTTGGCTGTTGGAACAGAGAGCTGGAGGCCACTCAGCTTTTTAAGGAGAGAAGAGTCTAAAAACAGCAACAAAAAAGCATACACCCCTGATTGGAGCATTTGGATTTGGTACTGGGGGACTCACTTGTATTTCCAGATTTTGCCATTGTTTTGATCTTGTCCATAGAAGGACCATGCACCCCTGAGATAAATAAATAAGCTCACCATGCCTGATCTGTTCGTAGAGTTGACCTTTGAACAACACGGGTTTGAACTGCATGGTTTTCCATTTTCTTCAGCAGTAAATACTACATGAATAAATGACCTGTAGTTGATTGGACCCACCCACATGGAACCACAGATAACAGAGAAAGTGTATATGGAGAGCTGACTGTCAGTTATACTCAGATTTTGTGGGGCTTTTTTGGCTGTGATGCATGGCATTTGGGATCTTAGTTTCCCAATCAGGGATTGACCCAGCCCCCTGAGTTGAGAGTGCAGTCTTAACCACTCTGGAAAGTCCCTGCGCTATGCTTGGATGACTGGAGGCGGTTGTTGCTCCTAACTGCCACCATCCCCACCCCCTGCATTGTCCAAGGGTCAATTGTACATTTTTCCCTGGTGACAGCTAAGTTTATTGATGCAGTGACACCTGAGGCTGACCTGGAACCCCACACCTTCTTACCAAGCATCCTTGGGTCTCCTAGAAAATACAGAATCCTGGGCTAGGTGGACTATGGGGCTGCCTCATGGGGCAGTTCTTACAACGTTTTCTCTTCATGCACTCTTTTTTTTCCTCTTCATATGCTCTTCGTTTCTGTCTTGACTGTTATTTCCAAAAACCATCTGTATACTTAACTTATTCCATGACAAAGAAGACTGTTATTGACTATAACAGGCTTGCTGAGGTGGTAAACAGATTGCTCTCCCTTCCTCCTGCCTCTTTACCTCATCTCTTTCTGCCTCCCTGCCTTCATCTTTGTAGGGTGAGATTCTGATTGATAGTGCTGTATGCCAGAACTGTGTCTGGCAAAAGAATATTCCAACCAAGCACCCTGTTCATTTTATTTATTTTTTACATTAAAAAAATATTCTTGGCCCCACTGCACAGCTCATGGGGATCCTAGTTCCCCAACCAGGAATAGAATCCTTGCCCCCTGCATTGGCAGGCAGCTTATTAATCACCAGACCACCAGGGAATTCCCAGACTCCATTCATTTTCATGGAATATTTAATTCACAAGAGAGAGCTTGACATGGATGGAGATCCCAAGATTGAAAATGTAGGGCCCTTGCTTTCACCCTTGCCTTGCTCTTCCACATGTTTTTGTGTATCTTCTATGTCCTCTGCAAAGAAAAACAAGAGGACAATGACATGTAGGTTCTGTTAAGAAGGAATGTTATCGAGGCTGTATTTCACAGAGTAGCCACACTGGCCAGGAACTCCTGGCTTAATATCTCTTTGTAAATTGCCTTTATATTTACACTTATTTTAAAATCCATACCCATATTGTAAAGTAATTAGCCTCCAGCTAATAAAAATAAATGGAAGAAACAAAGCAAAACAAAAAAAGTAAAATCCATACCCCTTCCCGTGACTTTCAGTCTTATGTATCTGGTTTTTATGTCATGTCATGTGTGCTGTCTTGCCCTCATTCACTAGTCTTTAGTCATCTCAATTTTCTGGAAGATTTTTAACTTCGCAGGGACCTTTTCCTCCATGGCTATTGCACTGACCAATCCCTGAGCCTAGAACACACTTCTCCTAGCTCTTAACTTGGCTGTCTTTTTCTCAACCTTGAGCTTAAGCATCATCTCCTCAGAGATATTTTCCTTGACCAATCTGCCTAAAGTCAGCCCTTCTATTTTCTATTTCCTTCTTAGCCTTTATTGCAAGAAGTAATTGTTTCATTTACAGTTGACTCTTAAATAACATGGGTTTGAACTGCACAGGTTCACTTATATGCAAATTTTTGTTAATAGTACATACTACAGTACTGACATGATCCTCAGCTGGGTGAATCCCCGGATGTGGAAACTTAGATACAAATACAGAGAGATAACTATAAATATACCCAGATCTTCAACTGCATGTAGGGTAAGTGCCCTTAACCCCTGTGTTGTTCAAGAGAGAGCTGTATTTGTTTGCTTAATTCGTCTCTTCTGCTGGTCAGATGTTGCAAAAGTGGACTCTGTATCTATCATTTTCATCATTTTATTCTTGGAGCTTGTAGGGTACCGAGCACGTCAGAGGAGCTCAATAAATTTTGCACAAATGAATACAGGTTCTTCACTGGAGATACCTCTGCTTCCCATTACGTTTTCGGTGAGACTAAATATTGTGCAACAGAGTTTTGGGACTGGAATTTTTGGACTAGGGTAATAACCTCTGTTTGGCCACTGTCTGTGATCTTAGGCAAGATCACAGGAACTTGGACTTTTTCATCTGTGTCCTGAATGTGTTAGCACAGATCATGTCTAAGACATCTTTTAGTTCTGAAAATGTATTAAATATATTTGTACTTTATTTCTTATTTTAAAAAGCACAGACCTTGAGGTGGATGGAGGTCAGAGAAGTTAGTCCTAGGATCTCATAGGAAGAATTATCCACAGCTCTAATGAAAAGGTTCCACAGAGATGGCTTGTCTTCCTAAAGAGCCCAGGAAATTTTACATGTTTATATTGGTTTACATGGGCTTCTCAACTCGATATTCTCTGTATTTGGTGATACGGATGCATTCTACCCCTCAGTACAGGGAGGTACATTCCCCTGGAAGCTTTGTCTCCTGCTTTCGTCCAGTGGAGGGACACAGTGTCCTTGCACTGGCTGTTTCTTAGTACCTTTATATCAAAATAATCAGTTCAGTTCAGTTCAGTTACTCAGTCGTGTCTGTCTCTTTGCGACCGCATGGACTGCAGCATGACAGGCCTCACTGTCCATCACCAACTCCCGGAGTTTACTCAAACTCATCTCCATTGAGTCATTGATGCTATCCAACCATCTCATCCTCTGTCGTCCCTTTCTTCTCCCACCGTCAATCTTTCCTAGCATCAGAGTCTTTTCAAATGAGTCAGTTCTTCACATCAGGTGGCCAAAGTATTGGAGTTTCAGCTTCAACATGAGTCTTTCCAATGAACACTTAGGACTGATCTCCTTTAGGATGGACTGGTTGGATCTCCTTGCAGTCCAAGGGACTCTTAAGAGTCTTCTCCAACACCACAGTTCAAAAGCATCAATTCTTCAGTGCTCAGCTTTCTTTATAGTCCAACTCTCATATCCATACTTGACCACTGGAAAAACCATGGCTTTGACTAGACGGACATTTGTTGGCAAAGTAATGTCTCTGCTTTTTAATATGCTGTCTAGGCTGGTCATAACTTTCCTTCCAAAGAGTAAACGTCTTTTAATTTCATTGCTGCAATCACCATCTGCAGTGATTTTGGAGCCCCCCAAAATAAAGTCAGTCACTGTTTCCACTGTTTCCCCATCTATCTCCCATGAAGTGATGGGTCTGGATGACCTGATCTTAGTTTTCTTAGTGTTGAGCTTTAAGCCAATGTTTTACTCTCCTCTTTCACCTTCATCAAGAGGCTCTTTAGTTCTTCTTCACTTTCTGCCATAAGGTGGTGCCGTCTGCATATCTGAGGTTATTGATATTTCTCCTGGCAATGATGTACTCTGCATATAAATTAAATAAGCAGAGTGACAATATACAGCCTTGACGTACTCCTTTTCCTATTTGGAACCAGTCTGTTGTTCCATGTCCAGTTCTAACTGTTGCTTCCTGACCTGCATACAGATTTCTCAGGAGGCAGGTCAGGTGGTCTGGTATTCCTATTTCTTTCAGAATTTTCCACAGTTTCTTGTGGTCCACACAGTCAAAGGCTTTGGCATAGTCAATAAAGCAGAAATAGATGCTTTTTCTGGAACTCTCTTGCTCTTTTGATGATCCAGTGGATGTTGGCAATTTGATCTCTGGTTCCTCTGCCTCTTCTAAAACCAGCTTAAAAATCTGGAAGTCCATGGTTCACGTATTGTTGAAGCCTGGGTTGGAGAATTTTGACCATTACTAGTGTGTGAGATGAGTGCAGTTGTGCGGTAGTTTGAGCATTCTTTGGCGTTGCCTTTCCTTGGGATTGGAATGAAAACTGACCTTTTCCAGTTCTGTGGCCACTGCTGAGTTTTCCAAATTTGCTGTCATATTGAGTGTAGCACTTTCACAGCATCATCTTTCAGGATTTGAAATAGTTCAGCTGGAATTCCATCACCTCCAATAGCTTTGTTCGTAGTGATGCTTCCTAAGGCCCACTTGACTTGACATTCCAGGATGTCTGGCTCTAAGTGAGTGATCACACCATCGTGATTATCTGGATCATGAAGATCCCTTTTGTACAGTTCCCCTGTATATGCTTGCCACCTCTTCTTAATATCTTCTGCTTCTGTTAGGTTCATACCATTTCTGTCCTTTATTGTGCCCATATTTGCATGAAATGTTCCCTTGGTATCTCTAATTTTCTTGAAGAGATCTCTAGTCTTTTCCATTCTATTGTTTTCCTCTATTTCTTTGCATTGATCACTGAGGAAGGCTTTCTTATCTCTCCTTGCTATTCTTTGGAACTCTGCATTCAAATGGGTATATCTTTCCTTTTCTCCATTGCTTTTTGCTTCTCTTTACATCTATTTGTAAAGCCTCCTCAGTCAGCCATTTTGCTTTTTTGCATTTCATTTTCAGGGGATGGTCTTGATCCCTGTCTCCTGTACAATGTCACGAACTTCCGTCCGTAGTTCAGCAGGCACTCTGTCTATCAGATCTAGTCCCTTAAATCTATTTCTCACTTCCACTGTATAAGAGATTTGATTTAGGTCATACCTAAATGGTCTAGTGCTTTTCCCTACTTTCTTCAATTTAAGTCTGAATTTGGCAATAAGGAGTTCATGGTCTGAGCCACAGTCAGCTCCCCATCTTGTTTTTGCTGACTATATAGAGCTTCGCCATCTTTAGCTGCAAAGAATATAATCAGTCTGATTTCAGTGTTGGCCGTTTAGTAATGGCCATGTGTAGAGTCTTCTCTTGTGTTGTGGGAAGACGGTGTTTGCTATAACCAGTGAGTTCTCTTGGCAAAACTCTATTAGCCTGTGCCTTGCTTCATTCTGTACTCCAAGACCCTATTTGCCTGTTATTCCAGGTGTTTCTTGACTTCCTACTTTTGCATTCCAGGCCTCTGTATTGAAAAGGACTTTTTTGGGAGTTAGTTCTAAAAGGTCTTGTAGGTCTTTATAGAACCATAACTTCAGCTTCTTCAGCATTACTGGTCAGGGCATAGACTTGGATTCCTGTGATATTGAATGGTTTGTCTTGGAAACAAGCAGAGATTATTCTGTCATTTTTGAGTTTGCATCCAAGTACTGCATTTCAGACTGTTTTGTTGACTATGATAGCTACTCCATACCTTCTAAGGGATTTTTGTGCACAGCAGTAGATATAATGATCATCTGAGTTAAATTCATCCATTCCAGTCCATTTCAGTTTGCTGGTTCCTATAATGTCGACATTCACTCTTGCCATCTCCTGTTAGCCCATTTCCAATTTGCCTTGATTCATGGACCTAACATTCCAGGTTCCTATGCAATATTGCTCTTTACAGCATCAGACCTTGCTTCCATCTCCAGTCACATCCACAACTGGGTGTTGTTTTTTTTTTTGGCTCCGTCTCTTCGTTCTTTCTGGCGTTATTTCTCCACTGATTTCCAGTAGCATATTGGACACCTACCAACCTGGGGAGTTCATCTTTCAATGTCCTATCTTTTTGCCTTTTCATACTGTTCATGGGTTTCTCAAGACAAGAATACTGAAGAGGTTTGCCATTCCCTTCTCCAGTGGACCACATTTTGTCAGAACTCTCCACCATGACCCATCGGTCTTGGGTGGCCCTACACGGCATGGCTCATAGTTTCATTGAGCTAGACACGGCTGTGTTCCATGTGATTAGATTGGTTAGTTTTCTGTGATTGTGGTTTTCAGCCTGTCTGCCCTATGATGGAGAAGAATAAGAGGCTTATGGAAGCTTCCTGATGGGAGAGACTGACTGAGAGGGAAACTGGGTTTTGTTCTGAGTGCAGGGCCATGCTCAATAAATCTGTAATCCAATTTTCTGTTGATGGGTGGAGCTGTGTTCCCTCCCTCCTGTTTACCTGGAGCCAAACTGTGGTGGAGGTAATGAAGATAATGGCAACCTCCTTCAAAAGACCCCATGCATGTACTGCTACACTCAGTGCCCCCAACCCTGCAGCAGGCCACCTCCAACTCACACCTCCGCTGGAGACTTCTGGACACTCACAGGCAAGTCTGGGCCAGTCTCCTGTGGGGTCACTGCTCCCTTCTCCTGGGTCCTGGTGTACAAGGTACTGTTTGAACCTTTCAAGAGTCTTTTTCCCAGTCCTGTGTAAGTTCTCACAGCTCTGTGGTGGAGTTAATGGCGACCTCCTCCAAGAGGGTTTATGCCATACCCAAGTCTGCAGCACCCAGAGCCCCTGACCCTGTGGCAGGCCCCTGCTGACCCGTCCCTCCATAGGAGACACTCAGACACAGTTCTATCTCAGTCTCTGTGAAGTCCCTGAGTCCTGGCACGCACAAGGTTTGTTTGAGCCCTCTTAGCATTTCTGGTGGGAATGGGATTTGATTCTAAACGCAAATTCACCCCTCCTACCATCTTGCTGGGGCTTCTCCTTTGCCCTTGATGCAGGGTATCTCCTCACAGTTGCTCCAGCGCCTGCCGTCTTACTGGGGTTTCTCTGACCTTGGACGTGGGGTATCTCCTCAAGGCTGGTCCAGTGAAGCACAGCCGCCACCATCTGTATGCCGGTAATCGGTGTGCCAAAATGGCATATTTGGGGGTATCCCATTACAGAATCAGAGGCAAGTGGCTATTTAGTCCTTACCAGGCTCTGGATTTCTTAGCTGCAGTGTAAAGGGCAGAGAAGAAGGTTTATACCCTGATTCTGGGAAACATCGGACAGAACAATGTTGTCAGGTGCTGTATGTAAAATAGAGCCCTCTCTTGTTTGTAGCTAAGTTGTGTCTGACTCTTTTGTGACCCCATGGACCCCACCAGGCTCCTCTGTCAATGGGATTTTCCAGGCAAGGATACTGGAGTGGGTTGCCATTTCCTCCTCCAGAGGGTCTTCCCAAACCCAGAGATAAACCCATGTGTCCTGCATTGGCAGGCAAGTTCTTTACTGCTGAGCCACTGGGGAAAGCCACAGTTCCCTCTGCCACTTGCTATTCAAAACTAGTCCTGGAAACCAACACAGTAGCTGTACTGTTAGACACTCTGCCTGTTACATATTCTTTTGGGGTAAAGGCATTTTAGGCTGTTAAAGATCTACGCCTCCAAATTGGAAGCAGATGTTTCTACATAGATACCAAGGCTAATAGCTAAGGACACTCATTTGCAGATGCAGCAATAAACGCCATACATGATGTAGCACATGAGCAGCTCAGGGCAGGGATGTAATTACAGCAGAGGTGTAGAAATTGGGTTTCAGCTTGCAGCAGTTTCTCTCACCAAATTCAGTCCTGCCGAGTCCCCTGTCTGCTTTTAAAAGATGGTTGTTAATTTCTGATTATTTTGCCCAACTTTGTTCCCTGGCACATTTCATCTGTCCCACCTCGGTGTCAAAAGGAAGTATACGATCAGCCCTCCATTTTCAGAATCCATGTAGCCACACACTGGCTTTCTCTTCTTTCATCTCCCAGTCCTCCACCACACCCACAAAGGCACAGATAAACTTAAATCAAACTTGACTATCCTACGGACTTCCCTGGTGGTCCAGTGGTTAGGACTCCATGCTTCTGATGCAGGAAGTGCAGGTTCTATCCCTGGTCAGAAGACTGAGATCCCACATGCTATGGTGCAAGACCAAGAAGTAAAAACAAGACAGAACAACACTTGACCACCCTAGTTTGGAAAGCTGTCAACCCCTGTTCTATACAATGTTGTTTTAGGTTAAATGATGCCAAGTAGTTATATGTGTGTAAGAGTATTAATAAACACCATTTTTGTGCTTATATGTTTTTCATTTTACAAAATGCTTTCACACTTGTTATCTCATTTTAAAGGAGGATAAGTATTATTTTCAGTTTTTTCATAGAATTATTATTAGCATTAGCATTTATTCAATACTTATTTAAAAAAAAAAACTCCTCTTTTCCTTGGGAATGGAGAGAGGATGGAGGGCAGTGTGTGTGTGTGTGTCTGTGTGTTTGAGCCTAAAAAAGCAGAAGAATAAAAAATACAAGGTCAAAAAATAACATGAAATATGTATGACCGAAAGTTTTGTTCAGCAAAATACCCAACCAAATTAAAAAAAAATTAAAAACCAGAGATGGAAAAGTGGGAATGAGATTGTCAAGGTGAGGGTAATAGAAGAGTTCATCTCTTTTCTCGTGTTACGTTGGAATGTATGTATTTAGGTGGGTGCAGTTCTAACTTAACTCTACGGTGCAAATAAACGATCTGGTGTAAATTGCAGTCCTCCTGGGCTGAAACTGATGTTTATTGATTAGTTAATATTGTGTGGACAGTTTATTTCCTGTACATTTTGCTACTTAGCAAAGTGGTGATCTCTGCGGCAGGAAATGAGACATAGAAAAAATATGATGGAACAGCTGGACTTGAGCGTTTGTGTGTGGGAGGGAAGTCAATGGAAGCAAACTTAATAGATCCTTAGGTCAGCCCAGTGATTGCAAAATCAAACAAGTGAAGCCCATAAAATCCAAGTATAGTGAATGTACTTGTGATGGGAGAGTGGGAGTTTATACAGTGACAACTGGGTCTGAACAGTAGAAGGGTTAAAAGTGCACTGTTTGGTTCTGACCCCAGCCCTGCTGCTTGGGAAGTCTGTAATCTTGGACAAGTCACTTAAACTCGCAGAAGTTCAGTTTTTTTAATTATAGGAATGGTGTTTTATTAGAACAAAGGAGGCAGTTCTCTCAAGTTACCCAGGATCATGCCTGGGGGCATCGTATGTGTTCAGCCTGGTTTTAGTAACTTGCACTTACCCAGCCTGACTGCTGGTTAAGTTTTCTTCTACATCCTTTGCATGTATTATGTTATCAAATCCTCTCAACAACTCCTTGAAACAAGTATTATTATCCTCATTTTACACATGTAACTGAGGCACAGAGAAGGCAGGAAACTTGCCCAAAGTCACACAGTGGTTGTAAGTGGTGAAGCTGGCATTATAACCCAGGTTGCCTGACTCTGTGGTCTGTGATCTTAGCCATGATTCCATATTTCCTCTCCCAGTAGTTTGTAGAGTAAAAAAAAAAATGCAGAGTGTATTGAGAAGAAGCCCTGGAAGATGACATAGTGAGTAGCAGTATCAAGGATCTCTTACCCCAAATTTCAATGGAAATGTTTTGAAGTAGTTCCAAACAATGAAGGTATTCAACAGGAACCAGTTCCCAACACTACCACCAAATCTAGATTTCCCAGTCGTGGACCTGCTGTTATGAACATTGTTTAGGTGGGGTAGAGAAGAAACATTCCACCACCTGCCATGTTCTCAACTGTTGGATTCTATACCATTAGAGAGTTTAATATTTTAAAGTGGCCCCAAAATAAGACCTGATTGGTGGCCTCATAAGCAAACTTGTGAGAGGAGGTTTTAAGTGGTGTCTATTTCACCTGTCCTGAAACACAAGATACAGCTTGCTCCTGTTAGCTCCAAACTGAGGGGGATTTACCTGAAGGCCATTTGTCTGGGGTTTAAGTATCCCAGTGTAACAGGGGAGACAAGAAAGCATGTTAGCAGTGTTAATATCAAAGCTAGTAGAATCTTGCATACATGCATGCTCAGTCACTAAGATCTGGCTCTTTTGTGACCCCATGGACTGTAGCTCACCAGGCTCCTCTGTCCATGGGATTTGCCAGGCGAGAATACTGGAGTGGGTAGGTGTTTCCTTCTGTCGGGGATCTTCCCCACCCAGGGATGGAACCTATGTCACCTGCTTGGCAAACATTTTCTTTACCACCAGCACCACCTGGAAAGCCCCAAAAATAAATATTAAAAAATGTACAAAGAAAACAATAGCTCTATAGGTCTGTAAGAAGAAATTGAAGCAAATAAAACTGTTATGCAGACTTGAACACACTTAGTAGGAACTAAGTCATGTTACATTAACAGGTATTATTGAGCATTGCATTTTGAGGGAACATACTGTCTTTTCAAACATTTATGGACCATTTACAAAAACTGATTCTGTGCTAGACTCCAAAGAAGATTGTAAAAAACCCCAAAACTCAGTAAAACAGAAACCGTTAGTAGAGACCTCGCCCTGCAGCTGCGCCCGTCCATTCTTTGCTCCCTCCCATTACAGAGGAACAAGTGTCTGTCTTCCTTTCCAAGGCTAATTAATCCCTCCATCTGCGTCCTGGATTCCTGCCCCCTCTGCTTCCTCAGAGATCTCACCCCACCTATCATCTCTGTCCTTTATCCTCTCTCTCTGTCTCCTTTTCCCATCAGAGTTAAGTGTGACCAGATCTCTTCCATCTTAAATGGAAGTATAATTTGCAAAATATATGTGTGTATATATATGTGTGTTTGTATAAGATATATATATCTTCCCTGGTGGCTCAACAGTAAAGAATCCGTCTGCCAATGCAGGAGATGCAGGTACAACCCCTAGGTTGGGAAAATCCCCTGGGAAAGGAAATGGCAGCCCACTCCCATATTCTTGCCTGGGAAATCCCATGGACAGAGGAGCCTGACAGGCTACAGCCCATGGGGTCGTTAAAGAGTTGGACACGACTTAGCAACTCAACAACATATATATTTTACATAATTATATACATAATATATGTGTATATGTATATAGATCTTTTAAACTCTCCACATCTCCAGCTGCCACCCTAATCTTTAACTTAGCTTTATTGACAACTTTTGGAAAAACTGTTTACATTTCCTGTGTCTCCTTTTTTGTCTTTTATTCCTCAGATGGCAGCCTCTTGTTCTTATTGCACAGTTGATACTGTCTTTATGAATCCCATTAGCAAACTTCTTACTGTTGCATCCAAAAGGCACTTGAAGCCCCCAGTGGAAGAGCATTTAGTGCTACTGGCCCCTCCCTCTTTAACATTCTCTTCCTCATCAGGGTTCTCTCTCTATTTCTGGTCAGACCTAGAACTGTGCCTTTCTGCAGAATGGTGGAGAAATCGTGAAAAGTTGTGACTGTAGAACCACCCTGCTTCCTGTCCTAAAAACCTGGAGTTTTCCTCACTCTGCCCTGGTTCAGTGCTGTCAGAAACACAGCTCACACATGCTCCATAGTAGCGTCATACAGAGGCTGCTGGATGGACACATTCTTGGGCTCCACCCAAAGCTTGTGGGACAGGATTTCTGTGGGAGGAGCAGGAATCTGTGTTTTAATAAGTTCTCAGGGTAATTCTGGGAGGTGCTGCTCTGTAAAAGTTCTACAGGGACATGAGATGTATCAAATATTAATATACTATGGAGAGTTACAGAAACAGACAGGAATTGCCGTTTAGGAGAGACGGCATTTAAAACTGTACAGTGGAGATAAGTTTCCTGTAATCTAAGGATGTTAAATCCTTAAGTGAGGACTCTAACAGATTGCTGCCTTCCTAGCCTTGCCCAGCTGCCCTGCACTATGCGTTTCCCAACAAGGTAGTATTGTAAGCAACTGGGGGTTCACTTCCCTCTACACAGCCATGTATTTCCCCCAAGTGTGAACCATCTGACTAAAATAAAGTGCCAGGGTTTCTAGTCTGAGAGGTTTCACTTGAGTGTTTAATTGTCAATGAATGGCAGTTGGAATGTGTGCACACACACACACACACATACACACACAGGATAAATGCTTCTCAAAGACACTACAGTCTAAGTTCACAAAGATTTTCTGAGAGAGTTACTTAGCCCAGTTAATCTACCCAAAGAGGATTTCTTAGGAAAGATTTCTTATTTATTATTTTCAAAACAATTTTCATTACATAGATGTCTGTCTTCTTGTTGTTATTGTTTAGTCACTCAGTCACGTTTGACTCTTTACAACCCCATGGACTGTAACCCGCCAGGCTCTTCTGGCCATGGGATTTTCCCAAACAAGAGTACTGGAGTGGGTTGACATTTCCTTCTCCAGGGGTTCTTCCTGACCCAGAGATCGAACCCAGGTCTTCTGCATTGGCAGATGGATTCTTTACCACTGAGCCACCAAGGAAGCCCTGGCCAGTGTAGCTATTCTGTGAAAAAGGCTCCATAACATTCCTTCTTAACAGATGTGTCTCTTATTTAGACCATTTATTTTTTCATAATATTGACTTGGTAAAGTGTTCATCCCGTTTTTCTTATAGAATTTCCCATCTTCTGGATTTATCTGATTGCCACTTTTTTTCTGGATCTCTCTCAATATTTCCTATAAACAGAGCAGTGAGGTCCAAGGCTTGATTGGAACTGGACTGAACATCTGTTCAGGTGGGAGCACGTCACCCACGGTACAAAGTGCTTTCTGTTGCATCACATCAGGAAGTCTGTGCATAGCAGTGTTGAGTTTGATCAGTGGTCTAAGGTGGGGAAACACAGGTCACTATCTTATGCAGATCCATGTTTCCTTGTAAGAAACCTACAGAATGTTATCTCAAGGTGTTAAATATTCTGTTTTGCAACAGTTTCTCACATGGGGTTTAGCATCTATTGTTGAAATAGTGCTTATTCTGGGGTTTGGTTGCAAATGGCTATTTTCTAATTCTTCTCTTATCTCTATATTTACTTTCTGATATTCTTCTGTAAAGAACCTCCCCAATCTTTTTTGTTTTTCATTTCCCACTCTGTATTCAGAGATTTTTTTGTTTTTATTTTTTATTTTTTTCTTTCATTTATTTTTATTAGTTGGAGGCTAATTACTTTACAATGTTGTAGTGATTTTTGTCATACATTGACATGAATCAGCCATGGATTTACATGTATTCCCCATCCCGATCCCCCCTCCCACCTCTCTCTCCACCCAATTCCTCTGGGTCTTCCCAGTGCACAGGCCCGAGCATTTGTCTCATGCATCCAGCCTGGGTTGGTGATCTGTTTCACCCTAGATAATATACATGTTTCGATGCTGTTCTCTCGAAACATCCCACCCTCGCCTTCTCCCAGAGTCCAAAAGTCTGTTCTGTACATCTGTGTCTCTTTTTCTGTTTTGCATATAGGGTTATCGTTACCATCTTTCTAATTTTTTGTTTTTAAATGTTTTCTCATATTATAGACACTGTTCATCTGGGGCTGCATATTGTCCAAAATGTGGCCAGTGAGAGCAGTTCAAGCTGAACCCTTTTGACATAATTCCTTTGGACTTTAAACACTGCTTTGTGTTCTGAAACAACAACAGGGTGTTCTAGGCTCACTTTGAATCTTTTTTCCTTCTCCAGACCTAGAATTGCCTGTTTGTTTGTTTGTTTTTTATTCATAAAATCTTGATTCTTTTTAGTGGGGAATGGTATTTAGAGCCCAAGACATAGGCAGTACTTACTGTCAATGGGAAATCTTTGCTTCCAAGCCCTTTTCATTGCAGAGAACTTTGAAAGTATAGAAGAAAGAAAAATGAAGACCATGTATTTGTGGACCTACTTAAAGCTTATTTTATGATTTCCTTATTTTTATCATTTTAAAATAGAAGTATTTCTCACGGAAGTTAGCAAATAAAAAGTTAAATTGTCTGTATTGTGTATTCATCAACAAAATATTATTGACTCTTCCACCTTAAATAATGACACAATGAAGTATACAGGTTTTTGGTTATTGTCCTTTGGATTTTGGCCAGCCTCAGCTTATTAAGAATTGTTATTCTTCTGACTCCATTTGGAGATCCTTGTCACTCTATTATTGGAGATGTCATCATAAAATCTGAAGCCACTGGAAAATTTCCTAAAAAAATAACATTGTAAGAAAAAATACATTTTTTTATTATATAAAATTGGAAAATACAGAACAAAGCATAAAAAGCACATTATGTATGATGTTGGCTGTGGGTATGTCATATTTGCCCTTTGTTATTTTGAGATATGTTCTTTCTCTGCCTAATTTGTTGAGTTCTTATCATTATTGAATTTTGTCAAATGATTTTTCTGTATCTATTGAGATGATAATAGGATTTTTCTTTTATTCTATTAACATGATGTATTATATTGATTGATTCATATTTGATGAACTGTCCCATCTCCTTACATCCCAGGAGTAAAGTCCACTTGATCATGGTGTACGATCATTTTAAAGTGCTGCTGAAGTTGGTTTGCCAGTATTTTACTGAGACTTGTTGCATCTATATTCATTAGGAATATTGGTCTCTAGTAATTTTTTTCTTCTTGAATTTTAAGTAGTTATATTATCTACAACTAAGGTTTTTAATTTTTTTATTTCCAATATATATTCCTATAACTTATTTTCTACTTACACTGACAAAGATGAGTGTGAGGGAAAATGATGATAATTTTTGTTGTGTTCCTAACCATGGTGAAAATAATTCTAATATTTCACCATTATATCTGCTCATGGCTTCTGATTCTTTATTAAACTGAGGGTGTTTCTTTCTGTCCTTGGTTTTAAAAGGAATCTTATTGTAATGCATGCTGAATTTTGTCAGATGCCTTTTTATATTCATTAAAATGTTCATAATACTTAACTCACTTGATTTGTTAATATAACTAATTATATTAATACTTTTTCTGATGTTGAATCATTCATTTTTATAATATACTGTATTTAGTCATGATGTGTGATCCTTAGGATAGAGTTCTGAAATTTATTTGCTTTGTTGTGTTTATTATTTTTACATCCATAGTGATAATTAAGATTTAGTTCACATATTTATTTATGTGATCTATGTGTTTGGTTTGGGTATCAGTCATTTTAGCTGGTATTCACTAACTGGGAAGCTTTCATTTTCCTATTATCTGCAACTTGCTTGTTTGCTTAAGGTTTCGCAAAACTCATCCAGCAAAAACATTTTGGCCCTGGTCCTTTATTTTCTTTCTTCCTCAGTAAGTAATGTTTTTAGCTTTTTTAAAAATTGTATTTTAAAAGTAACTCATTGGTGCATTTTTATTCTAGAGAACTCAAAAAATATAGAACTATGTTTCCATTCAGGCACTCCCAGAATTCTTTTCTTTCCTGGGAGGAAACCACTGTCAATGGTTTGGTGAGAGCGAATGGAGAGTTATTATTTAGTGGGCTCAGACTTTCAGTTTTGCGAAATGAGGAAAGTTCTAGAGATAGATTGTGATAATATGTCTTACCCCATCCCCTGGCAAAAGCCATCCTACTTTTTTGTCTCTATGAACTTAAAATACCTCATATAAATGGAATCATACATATCCTTTTGTGACTGGCATATTTCACTTAGCCTAGTATCTTTGTGGTTTATCTATGTGTCATAGCATGTGTCAGAATTGTCTTTCTAAAAAAATACTTAAAAAAATTTTTTTTTCATTTTGGTCACCCCAGACCTTTGTTGGAGCATGCGGGATTTCTCTAGTTGCAGTATGTGGTATGGGGGTATCTCTTGTTGTAGCGCACCAACCCTAGAGCACATGGACTCAGTAGTTGCAGTGTGCTGACTTAGTTGACTTGAGGCATGTGGGATTTTAGTTCCTCTACCAGGGACTGAATCTGAGTCCCCTGCATTGTAAGGCAGATTCTTAACCTCTGGACCACCAGAGAAGTCCTAGAATTGCCTTACTTTTTAAGGCTGAAAAATATCCCATTGTATATATTTACCACGTGATAGCTTTCCACTCATCAGTGAATGGACACTTAGGTTGAGTTCATCTTTGGCTGAAATAATGCTGCTGTATATGTGCATGTGCAAATATCTGTATGAGTCGCTGATTTCAGTTCTTTGGGGTGTACCCGGAAGTGGAATTGCCGAATCATGTTGTAACTCTATATTTAGTGTTTTGAGTAACTGTTTTCCATAGTGATTGAAAAATTATTTTATATTTCCATCAGCTGTTCACAAGGGTTCTAGTATCTTCACATCCTGAACAACACTTGTTATTTTGCTTGTCTGTTTTTTCTTAATAATGGCCATCCTAATGAGTGTGAAGTGATATCTCTTTGTGGGTTTGATTTGCATTTTCCTAATGATTAGTGAAGAGGAACTAAAAAGCCTCTTGATGAAAGTGAAAGAGGAGAGTGAAAAAGTTGGCTTAAAGCTTAACATTCATAAAACTAAGATCATGGCATCTGTTCCGATCACTTCATGGCAAATAGATGGGGAAACAATGGAAACAGTGTCAGACTTTATTTTGGGGGGCTCCAAAATGACTGCAGATGGTGATTGCAGCCATGAAATTAAAAGACGCTTGCTCCTTGGAAGGAAAGTTATGACCAACCTAGATAGCATATTAAAAAGCAGAGACATTACTTTGCCAACAAAGGTCCATCTGGTCAAGGCTATGGTTTTTCCAGTGGTCATGTATGGATGTGAGAGTTGGACTGTGAAGAAAGCTGAGTGCTGAAAAATTGATGCTTTTGAACTGTGGTGTTGGAGAAGACTCTTGAGAGTCCCTTGGACTGCAAGGAGATCCAACCAGTCCATCTTAAAGGAGATCAGTCCTGAGTGTTCATTGGAAGGACTCATGTTGAAGCTGAAACTCCAAT
Source organism: Muntiacus reevesi (assembly GCF_963930625.1). Taxonomy (NCBI): domain Eukaryota; kingdom Metazoa; phylum Chordata; class Mammalia; order Artiodactyla; family Cervidae; genus Muntiacus; species Muntiacus reevesi. Next base: position 22,650,527 of record NC_089263.1, on the reverse strand, counting down.
ACTTTGGCCACCTGATGTGAAGAACTGACTCATTTGAAAAGACCCTGATGCTAGGAAAGATTGATGGTGGGAGAAGAAGGGGACGACAGAGGATGAGATGGTTGGATAGCATCAATGACTCAATGGAGATGAGTTTGAGTAAACTCCGGGAGTTGGTTATGGACAGGGAGGCCTGTCGCTGCAGTCCATGGTGTCGCAAAGAGACAGACACGACTGAATAACTGAACTGAACTGAACTGATTAGTGATATTGAGCCTATTTCTTTGTGTTTGTTGACATTTGTATATCCTCTTTGGAAAAATGTGTATTCAAGTCCTTTGCCCACTTTTTGAATTGGGGTGATTTTTGTTGTCGTTGTTGGGTTGTAGAAACTGTATCTCTTCTGAATATTAACCCCTTATTTGGTACATAATTTACAGATATTTTCTCCCACTACATGTCTTGCCTTTTCATTCTATTGATAGTACCCCTTGACGTGGAAAAGTTTAATTTTGATGGAGTCCAGTTTATGTTTTTCATCTGTTACCTATGGTTTTGACATCATATTCAAGAAATACTAGGCCATATAATTATTTTTTAACTTGTTTTTTTCTTTTCTTTTTTTTTTCCTGGAAAAGGAGATTCAAAGATGTTTAATTTAACTATTATGTTGTGTACAGTTGTGAAAGTGAATGAAGGACAATTAGGCTCATTCAACATGACTTGATTTCAAATAAACAGCATTGTTCAAAGAAAAGCAAATCACATAAGAATATACACATATGTATGTAGTTTCTTTCTATTTTAACCAAGGTCCCAAACAAGCAAAATTAAGCAATATGCTGCTTGAGGATACATTCACAAGTGATCCAACTACCAGGAAAACAAAGGATTATACTTATCTAACACTGGGTAAAAACATATATTAACTTGCTTTTTTCATCAGTCATTTAGCAGTCTTTACACATCAAGTAATGCAGCCTCCTATTGTTACTTTTATCTGTTGTAGAGTATTCCTTCAGGGCTTGCTAGGTGATGCTAGTGGTAAAGAATTCACCTGTCAATGCAGGAGATGCAAGAGACACAGGCTCAATTCCTGGGTTGGAAAGATCCTTAGCCTGGGCATATCACTGTTTATCTAACTCCTCCCAAAATAGTGAGCATTTAAATAGTGTTCATTTTTTTTACATGTATGTGTGTCAAAAACAAACAAATATGAAATAAGGAAAGGATATTTATCACAGTGCTAGAAGTGATGATCTCTGGGCAGTTGGATTGGAAATAGCTTTATTTTGTCTGGAATGCTTTTTGAATTTTCTAATTTTAATAGTAAATAAGTATTTTTATTTAATAAAACTTATAAACAAGTCAATAAACATAGTGACATCCTTTGATTCAACAACTTCACCCAGAGGCTATCAAAAATTCTTCGTTGTAAGTTAAACAAACAAAACACAACATCTGCTTGAAGTAATTCATATTGTTGATGATGTACTAATATCATTTAGTCATAGACTTGATGGTCAAATAGGAGACTGGGGGATAGAATTTCATTTACCCTGGGATTATTATGTGGTCATGAAAATTAATTTCAGGATGTGTAACAGCATGAAAAAAGAATCTACAGGGGGCAGGATTTCCATTCAATAATTATCTTGGCCAGGTATTATCAAAAATTTTTGGTGGAGAACCATGTAGGAAGTATATTAGTCTTTGTGAGTTGTATTGTCTTTTTTACAGTTACTCACCTTTGCCTTTGTAGGGCACAAGCAGCCTTAAATGAATGAGTATGACCTTAGGGCCCTAGTTGTGGACTCACTCAAGTTGCTCAGTGCATTTATTTAACTTTTTCTTTAATACTTTTAAAAAATAAATTGGCCAAAGAATTCCTTCAGTTTTTTTTTTTAAAGTAAAAGACATTTCTCATTTTCACCAGGAAGTTTATTGAATAATGTGTTCACCATTTTGTTCCACTACCTTCTTCCATTTTTCAGGCAACTTCATAATCCCATCTTTTCAAAACTTTTAATCTTTTTAAGCAGAGAACTGTTCTAGGTGCTTTTTACAATCTTCCAGGGAATTGAAAATTTTTCCCTGAAGCGAATATTGTAAAGACCAAATTGAAGGGATATCGGAAGCAGCAGTGTCTGGTGAATATGACAGATGAGTTAGAACTTCCCAGCCAAGATGTGACAGTTTTTGCCTTAGTCATCAAAGAAACATGCAATCTTACATTATCCTGATGGAAGATTATGGGTTTCCTTTGACTAATTCAGGACACTTTTCATCGAGTGTTGTCTTCAGTTGGTATAATGGGAGTATTACTTGTTGGAATTAATCATTTGGTTTTCTGAAAGAAGCTCATTATAGAGGACTCCCATCCCATTCCACCATATCACCCCATATCACCTTCTTTGGATGAAGATTGACCCTTGGTGTTGTTGATGGTTCCTTTCCCCTTGCCCCATGATTTCTTCTGTTCCACATTATTGTACAGCATCCCCCTTTTATTGCCTGTCACAATTTGTTTTTAAAAATGGGACTTTTTGTTACATTTAAGAAGAGAATCACATGCAGAGTCAAGAAGATTCTTTTTGCTTAACTTATGTGGAACCCAAACATCAAAATGATTAACATAACTCAGTTCAGTTCAGTTCAGTTGCTTAGTCGTGTCCGACTCTTTGTGACCCCATGAATCGCAGCATGCCAGGCCTTCCTGTCCATCACCAACTCCCAGAGTTCATTCAAACTCATGCCCATTGAGTTGGTTATGCCATCCAGCCATCTCATCCTCTGTCGTCCCCTTCTCCTCCTGCCCTCAATCCCTCCCAGCATCAGGGTCCTTTCCAATGAGTCAACTCTTCACATGAGGTGGCCAGAGTATTGGAGTTTCAGCTTCAGCATCAGTCCTTCCAATGAACACCCAGGACTGATCTCCTTTAGGACAGACTGGTTGGATCTCCTTGCAGTCCAAGGGACTCTCAAGAGTCTTCTCCAACACCACACTTCAAACCATCAATTTTTCGGTGCTCAGCTATCTTCACAGCCCAACTCTCACATCCATACATGACCACTGGAAAAACCATAGCCTTGACCAGACGGACCTTTGTTGGCAAAGTAATGTCTCTGCTTTTTAATATGCTATCTAGGTTGGTCATAACTTTCCTTCCAAGGAGTAAGCATCTTTTAATTTCATTGCTGCATTCACCATCCGCAGTGATTTTGGAGCCCCCAAACATAAAATCTGACACTGCTTCCACTGTCTCCCCATCTATTTGCCATGAAGTGATCGGAACAGATGCCATGATCTTAGTTTTATGAATGTTAAGCTTTAAGCCAACTTTTTCACTCTCCTCTTTCACTTCCATCAAGAGGCTTTTTATTTTTTTATTTTTTTAATTTTATTTTATTACTTGGAGGCCAATTACTTCACAACATTTCAGTGGGTTTTGTCATACATTGACACGAATCAGCCATAGAGTTACACGTATTCCCCATCCCGATTCCCCCTCCCACCTCCCTCTCCACCCGACTCCTCTGGGTCCTCCCAGTGCACCAGGCCTGAGCACTGGTCTCATGCATCTCACCTGGGTTAGTGATCTGTTTCACCATAGATAATATACATGCTGTTCTTTTGAAACCTCCCACCCTCACCTTCTCCCACAGAGTTCAAAAGTCTGTTCTGTACTTCTGTGTCTCTTTTTCTGTTTTGCATATAGGGTTATCATTACCATCTTTCTAAATTCCATATATATGTGTTAGTATGCTGTAATGTTCTTTATCTTTCTGAGTTACTTCACTCTGTATAATGGGCTCCAGTTTTGTCCATCTCATTAGAACTGATTCAAACGAATTCTTTTTAACGGCTGAGTAATATTCCATGGTGTATATGTACCACAGCTTCCTTATCCATTCATCTGCTGATGGGCATCTAGGCTGCTTCCATGTCCTGGCTATTATACACAGTGCTGCGATGAACATTGGGGTGCACGTGTCTCTTTTTTTTTTTTTTTTTAAATATTATTTTATTAGTTGGAGGCCAATCACTTCACAACATTTCAGTGGGTTTTGTCATACATTGACATGAATCAGCCATATAGTTACACCTATTCCCCATCCTGATCCCCCCTCCCACCTCCCTCCCCACCCGACTCCTCAGGGTCCTCCCAGTGCACCAGGCCCGAGCACCTGACTCATGCATCCCACCTGGGCTGTTGGTCCGTTTCACCATAGATAATATACAGGCTGTTCTTTCAAAACATCCCACCCTCACGTTCTCCCCCAGAGTTCAAAAGTCTGTTCTGTACGTCTGTGTCTCTTTTTCTGTTTTGCATATAGGGTTATCGCCACCATCTATCTAAATTCCGTATATATATGTTAGTATACTGTAATGTTCTTTATCTTTCTGGCTTACTTCACTCTGTATAATGGGCTCCAGTTTCATCCATCTCATTAGAACTGATTCAAATGAATTCTTTTTAACGGCTGATTAATATTCCATGGTGTATATGTACCACAGCTTCCTTATCCATTCATCTGCTGATGGGCATCTAGGTTGCTTCCATGTCCTGGCTATTATAAACAGTGCTGCGATGAACATTGGGGTGCACGTGTCTCTTTCAGATCTGGATTCCTCAGTGTGTATGCCCAGAAGTGGTATTGCTGGGTCATATGGCAGTTCTATTTCCAGTTTTTTAAGAAATCTCCACACTGTTTTCCATAGTGGCTGTACTAGTTTGCATTCCCACCAACAGTGTAAGAGGGTTCCCTTTTCTCCACACCCTCTCCAGCATTTATTGCTTGTAGACTTTTGGATAGCAGCCATCCTGACTGGCGTGTAATGGTACCTCACTGTGGTTTTGATTTGCATTTCTCTAATAATGAGTGATGTTGAGCATCTTTTCATGTGTTTGTTAGCCATGTGTATGTCTTCTTTGGAGAAATGTCTGTTTAGTTCTTTGGCCTGTTTTTTGATTGGGTCATTTATTTTTCTGGAATTGAGCTTCAGGAGTTGCTTGTATATTTTTGAGATTAATCCTTTGTCTGTTTCTTCATTTGCTATTATTTTCTCCCAATCTGAGGGCTGTCTTTTCACCTTACTTATAGTTTCGTTTGTAGTGCAGAAGCTTTTAAGTTTCATTAGGTCCCATTTGTTTAGTTTTGCTTTTATTTCCAATATTCTGGGAGGTGGGTCATAGAGGACCCCGCTGAGATTTATGTCGGAGAGTGTTTTGCCTATGTTCTCCTCTAGGAGTTTTATAGTTTCTGGTCTTACATTTAGATCTTTAATCCATTTTGAGTTTATTTTTGTGTATGGTGTTAGAAAGTGTTCTAGTTTCATTCTTTTACAAGTGGTTGACCAGTTTTCCCAGCACCACTTGTTAAAGAGGTTGTCTTTTTTCCATTGTATATCCTTGCCTCCTTTGTCAAAGATAAGGTGTCCATAGGTTCGTGGATTTATCTCTGGGCTTTCTATTCTGTTCCATTGATCTATATTTCTGTCTTTGTGCCAGTACCATACTGTCTTGATGACTGTGGCTTTGTAGTAGAGTCTGAAGTCAGGCAGGTTGATTCCTCCAGTTCCATTCTTCTTTCTCAAGATTACTTTGGCTATTCGAGGTTTTTTGTATTTCCATACAAATTGTGAAATTATTTGTTCTAGTTCTGTGAAAAATACCGTTGGTAGCTTGATAGGGATTGCATTGAATCTATAGATTGCTTTGGGTAGAATAGCCATTTTGACAATATTGATTCTTCCAATCCATGAACACGGTATGTTTCTCCATCTGTTTGTGTCCTCTTTGATTTCTTTCATCAGTGTTTTATAGTTTTCTATGTACAGGTCTTTTGTTTCTTTAGGTAGATATACTCCTAAGTATTTTATTCTTTTTGTTGCAATGGCGAATGGTATTGTTTCCTTAATTTCTCTTTCTGTTTTTTCATTGTTAGTATATAGGAATGCAAGGGATTTCTCTGTGTTAATTTTATATCCTGCAACTTTACTATATTCATTGATTAGCTCTAGTAATTTTCTGGAAGAGTCTTTAGGGTTTTCTATGTAGAGGATCATGTCATCTGCAAACAGTGAGAGTTTCACTTCTTCTTTTCCTATCTGGATTCCTTTTACTTCTTTTTCTGCTCTGATTGCTGTGGCCAAAACTTCCAAGAATATGTTGAATAGTAGTGGTGAGAGTGGGCACCCTTGTCTTGTTCCTGATTTCAGGGGAAATGCTTTCAATTTTTCACCATTGAGGGTGATGCTTGCTGTGGGTTTGTCATATATAGCTTTTATTATGTTGAGGTATGTTCCCTCTATTCCTGCTTTCTGGAAAGTTTTAATCATAAATGAGTGTTGAATTTTGTCAAAGGCTTTCTCTGCATCTATTGAGATAATCATATGGTTTTTATCTTTCAATTTGTTAATGTGGTGTATTACACTGATTGACTTGTGGATGTTAAAGAATCCTTGCATTCCTGGGATAAAGCCCACTTGGTCGTGATGTATGATTTTTTTAATATGTTGTTGGATTCTGTTTGCTAGAATTTTGTTAAGGATTTTTGCATCTATGTTCATCAGTGATACTGGCCTGTAGTTTTCTTTTTTTGTGGCATCTTTGTCTGGTTTTGGAATTAGGGTGATGGTGGCCTCATAGAATGAGTTTGGAAGTTTACCTTCTTCTGCAATTTTCTGGAAGAGTTTGAGTAATATAGGTGTTAGCTCTTCTCTGAATTTTTGGGAGAATTCAGCTGTGAAGCCATCTGGTCCTGGGCTTTTGTTTCCTGGAAGATTTTTGATTACAGTTTCGATTTCCGTGCTTGTGATGGGTCTGTTAAGATCTTCTATTTCTTCCTGGTTCAGTTTTGGAAAGTTATACTTTTCTAAGAATTTGTCCATTTCATCCAAGTTGTCCATTTTATTGGCATAGAGCTGCTGGTAGTAGTCTCTTATGATCCTTTGGATTTCAGTGTTGTCTGTTGTGATCTCACCCTTTTCATTTCTTATTTTGTTAATTTGGTTCTTCTCTCTTTGTTTCTTAATGAGTCTTGCTAATGGTTTGTCAATTTTGTTTATTTTTTCAAAAAACCAGCTTTTAGCTTTGTTGATTTTTGCTATGGTCTCTTTAGTTTCTTTTGCATTTATTTCTGCCCTAATTTTTAAGATTTCTTTTCTTCTGATAACCCTGCGGTTCTTCATTTCTTCCTTCTCTAATTGCTTTAGGTGTAGAGTTAGGTTATTTATTTGGCTTTTTTCTTGTTTCTTGATGTAAGCCTGTAATGCTATGAACCTTCCCCTTAGCACTGCTTTTACAGTGTCCCATAGGTTTTGGGTTGTTGTGTTTTCATTTTCATTCATTTCTATACATATTTTGATTTCTTTTTTTATTTCTTCTATGATTTGTTGGTTATTCAGAAGCGTGTTATTTAGCCTCCATATGTTTGAATTTTTAACAATTTTTTTCCTGTAATTGAGATCTAATCTTAGTGCACTGTGGTCAGAAAAGATGACTGGAATGATTTCAGTTTTTTTGAATTTTCCAAGACGAGATTTATGGCCCAGGATGTGATCTATTCTGGAGAAGGTTCCGTGTGCACTTGTGAAAAAGGTGAAATTGATTGTTTTGGGGTGAAATGTCCTATAGATATCAATTAGGTCTAGCTGGTCCATTGTATCATTTAAGGTTTGTGTTTCCTTGTTGATTTTCTGTTTAGTTGATCTATCCATAGTTGTGAGTGGGGTATTAAAGTCTCCCACTATTATTGTGTTACTATTAATTTCCTCTTTCATACTCATTAGCATTTGCTGTAAATATTGTGGTGCTCCTATGTTGGGTGCATATATATTTATAATTATTATATCTTCTTCTTGGATTGATCCTTTGATCATTATGTAGTGTCCTTCTTTGTCTCTTTTCACATCCTTTATTTGAAAGTCTATTTTATCTGATACGAGTATTGCGACTCCTGCTTTCTTTTGGTCTCCATTTGCGTGAAATATTTTTTTCCAGCCCTTCACTTTTAGTCTGTATATGTCTCTGGTTTTGAGGTGGGTCTCTTGTAGACAGCATATATAGGGGTCTTGTTTTTGTATCCATTCAGCCAATCTTTGTCTTTTGGTTGGGGCATTCAACCCATTTACATTTAAGGTAATTATTGATATGTGTGGTCCCGTTGCCATTTACTTTGTTGTTTTGGGTTCACGTTTATACAACCTTTCTGCATTTCCTGTCTAGAGAAGATCCTTTAGCATTTGTTGAAGAGCTGGTTTGGTGGTGCTGAATTCTCTCAGCTTTTGCTTGTCTGTAAAGCTTTTGAATTCTCCTTCATATCTGAATGAGATCTTTGCTGGGTACAGTAATCTAGGTTGTAGATTATTCTCTTTCATTACTTTCATTATGTCCTGCCATTCCCTTCTGGCCTGGAGGGTTTCTATTGATAGATCAGCTGTTATCCTTATGGGAATCCCTTTGTGTGTTATTTGTTGTTTCTCCCTTGCTACTTTTAGTATTTGTTCTTTGTGTTTGATCTTTGTTAATTTGATTAATATGTGTCTTGGAGTGTTTCGCCTTGGGTTTATCCTGTTTGGGACTCTCTGGGTTTCTTGGACTTGGGTGGCTATTTCCTTCCCCATTTTAGGGAAGTTATCTCCTATTATCTCCTCGAGTATTTTCTCATGGCCTTTCTTTTTGTCTTCTTCTTCTGGGACTCCTATGATTCGAATGTTGGGGCGTTTCACATTGTCCCAGAGGTCCCTGAGGTTGTCCTCATTTCTTTTGATACTTTTTTTTTTCCTATCTGCTTCATTTATTTCCACCATTCTATCTTCTACCTCACTTATCCTATCTTCTGTCTCCGTTATTCTACTCTTGGTTCCCTCCAAAGTGTTTTTGATCTCATTCATTGCATTATTCATTTTTAATTGACTCTTTTATTTCTTCTAGGTCTTTATTAAACATTTCTTGCATCTTTTCAATCTTTGTCTCCAGGCTATTTATCTGTAACTCCATTTTGTTTTCAAGATTTTGGATCATTTTTATTATCATTATTTTAAATTTTTTTTCAGATAGATTCCCTATCTCCTCCTCTTTTGTTTGACTTGGTGGGCACTTGTCATGTTCCTTTACCTGTTGGGTATTTCTCTGCCTTTTCATCTTGTTTAGATTGCTGTGTCTGGAATGGGCTTTCTGTGTTCTGGAGGTCTGTGGTTCCTTTTTATTGTGGAGTTTTTACCCAGTGGGTGGGGTTGGACGGTTGGCTTGTCAAGGTTTCCTGGTTAGGGAAGCTTGTGTCAGTGTTCTGGAGCGTGGAACTTGATTTCTTCTCTTTGAAGAGCAATGGAGTGCCCAGTAATGAGTTTTGAGATGGGTCTATGTGTTAGGTGTGACTTTGGGCAGTCTGTATGTTGACTTTCAGGGCTATGTTCCTGCGTTGCTGGGGAATTTGTGTGGTATGTCTTGCTCTAAAACTTGTTGGCTCTTGGGTGGTGGTTGGTTTTAGTGTAGGTATGGAGGCTTTTGGACGGTCTCTTATTACTTAAAAGTTCCATGTAGTCAGGAGTTTTCTGGTCTTCTCAGGTTTTGGGCTTAAATCTCCTGCCTCTGGATTTCAGTTTTATTCTTCCTGTAGTCTCAGGACTTCTCCAACTATACAGCACTGATAATAAAACTTCTAGGTTAATGGCGAAAAGATTCTCCCCCGTTAGGGACTCCCAGAGAGGTTCACAGAGTTACATGAAGAAGAGGACAGGGAGGAGGGAAATAGAGATGAGCAGGAGGAGAAAAAGGGGGACTCAAGAGGAGAGAGACAGATCTATGCAGTCGTCTGTTCCTAGAGTGTTCTCCATAGCCCAGACACCCACAAAGATTCACAGAATTGGATTGGGAAGAGAAGGGGCAAGGAGGAAATAGAGGTCTTCTGAGGTAGAAAACAGAGAGTCAAGATTGGGAGAGAATAATCTCTCCTCCTGAATAAAAATGGAAACTGAATATTGGATTCTTAAATGTTCACAGTTTATATCATATACTGAAGAACAGAAATTAAAAATCTAGAGTAGAGGTTAGACTCTTAAAAATACTATATTAAAAACAAAAACAGAAATAGGAGGAAAGGAGGAAATAGAGGTGTTCTGAGGTAGAAAACAGAGAGTCAAGATTGGGAGAGAATAATCTCTCACTCCTGAATAAAAATGGAAATTGAATATTGGATTCTTAAATGTTCACAGTTTATATCATATAGTGAAGAACAAAAATTAAAAATCTAGAGTAGAGGTTAGACTCTTAAAAATACTATATTAAAAACAAAAACAAAAACACCCCCCCAAAAAATTTTAGAAATATATATGAGGTTCAGTTTAAAAATAAGGCTTCTCTTCTTTTTTTTCCTTTCTTCTTTGTAAGGTTATAGTGTATTGAAAATGAATAATTAAGGAGCAGTAAAGGAGTACTAGAGGACTTTAAAAGAAATAAGAGAAAAAGAAAAATAGAAAATAGAAGAGAAGAGGGGGGAAAAAAAAAGAAGAGAAAAAAAGAGGGAAAAAAAAATTTTCCCTAACTAAAAAAATCGTAAGAATTTATGAAAATGAAAGTTAAGGAGTAATGGGGGAGTAATAGGGAATTTTAAAGGAAAATAAAAGAGAAAAAATAAAAAAGAAAAAATAAAATAAAATAATTTTTTTTTCTTACTTAAAAAAAAAAAGTAAAAATATATCTAGGAATTTCTCTGGACCTGTTGCGGTCAGTGTGGGTTCAGCTCAGTTTCAGATAGCTCCTCGTTCCAGCTTACACTTCTTGATATCTACAGGCCCCTTGTGGTGTGGTCAGTGTTTCCTACAGGGATTTTAATCTGTTGCACCAGTTCCTTCTGAAGCGGTTCCCTTTGTTTATTTGGCTTCTGTTTGCTGGTCTCTTCAGGACCTCATTTACGCCCTGACATAGGCGGGCGGAGGTGGACTCTTATTCAGGTAGCTAGTTCCGTCGCGCTGTGGGGAGGGGCTGGCGCTGTGGGGAGGGGCTGGCGCTGTTCAGGCTCGGCTGCTCTATATGGAGTGCGCCCGTGCTGCGCGCGGTTCCAGCCCTCGGGTGTTCCGCGAAAGGTCGGAACAGAAAGCTGCGCCTGCTGTTTGTGCCTTCCCGTCAGAGCGGTTCAGGCAGCCAGGGGCTTGGCGGTCGCACTCTCCCCGGGTGCGCTCGCCCACTCCCTTCCGCGGTCCCAGTCTCAGATTCCACCGGCGCCAGTCCGGTGCGTGCGCCTTCTGCCCTCCGCGTCCCCAGCCCCAGTCCCCGCCCGCGCCGGTCGGGTGCCTGTGCCCTGTGTCTCGCTGCGACCCTCCCGGCGGATGTCGACCATCCAGAATCTCAGACCCTTTGTTCTGCGAATGGCCGGCAGTGTGTTTGGGCCGGTTAATTTTTTCTCTCTTTTGCTCTCCCACAGTTCAAGCTGGGAACTCACAAAAGCTCCCTCCGATTGTCCTCAGGGCACTCAGGCCCGGACCCTGCCCCAAGTAATGCCGCCCGCTCCTCTCCCTTCCGCCCCCACTTGCTGGTTGCGGATGCGGGCGTCTGGGGTACTTTTCTGCTGGGAGTTGCTTTTAGGCTCGTAATCTGGGGGTTTTATTTATTGTTTCTCTCCCAGTCAGGTTGCCCTCTGAGATTCAAACACTTCCCCCAGGCCCGCCAGTGCGAGGGTTTCCCTGTGTCTGGGAACGTCCTCTATTAAGACCCTTCCCGGGACGGATCTCCGTCCTTAGCTCTTTTGTCTCACTTTTTATCTTTTATATTTTGTCCTACTTCCTTTTGAAGACAATGGGCTGCTTTTCTGGGCGCCTGGTGACCTCAGCTAGCGATCAGAAGTTGTTTTGTGAAGTTTGCTCTGTGTTCAGTTATTCTTTTGATTGAATTTCTAGGAGAGAAAGTGGTCTCCCCGTCCTACTCCTCCGCCATCTTGGCTCCTCTGTCAAGAGGCTTTTTTAGTTCCTCTTCACTCTCTGCCGTAAGGGTGGTGTCATCTGCATATCTGAGGTTATTGATATTTCCCCTGGCAATCTTGATTCCAGCTTGTGCTTCTTCCAGCCCAGCATTTCTCATGATGTACTCTGCATATAAGTTAAATAAGCAGGGTGACAATATACAACCTTGACATACTCCTTTTCCTATTTGGAACCAGTCTGTTGTTCCATGTCCAGTTCTAACTGTTGCTTCCTGACCTGCATACAGGTTTCTCAAGAGGCAGGTCAGGTGGTCTGGTATTCTCATCTCTTTCAGAATTTTCCACAGTTTACTGTGATCCACACAGTCGAGCTGGTGCAAATGATTTTCAACACTTGATTTGGATATTTGAATATGTTGTTTATCTCTGTGTGATATAATGTAGATTGTTTTCAATAACTCGATTTGATTGCTATCAACTTTGATTAATCTACTATATCATGGAACATTGTCCAGCTAGAAATGCGAGCAGGAAACTTCACAAACCACTTTTGACACATTCAATTAATCACAGCACCTTCTCCATACACTGCACAAAAATTTTTTTTGCTTCTCCATTGCGTTTTTATCTTTCTTGAAATAATAAAATATATAAAGCATGATATGCTGAAAATGTTGCTTTTTTTCTTCCATCTTTATTATTAACATGGCTACACAAAAAATTCACCAGTTTTGATAAGTTTTTTTTTTTTAATGCACACTGATATGACTGACTGCTGTCTTAATGCAGTCTAACAAAATTGTTTCTAATGAAGTTAAAGACAACTAAGCACTACTAGAGCCACCTTACAGAAAAAATGAATGTTTTGGCCAACCCAATATTTAAATAATATTATGTGAGTATATTAATATGCCTGAGACACAATAGCTGTTTTCTGAAGATTTCCTGACTGAAGATGGAAATGAAATACAATTAAGAACACTTTATACATGCCCTTAGTTTTGATTGAGTTGCTTATTTCAATGGGCCTTTAGTGCAGAAGTTTTATTGCATTTGTCTTATGTTCTTTCCTAGGGGAAGAAAATGTAATTGCTGTTCCTTTGGGAAGTCGAAGTGTGAGAATTACAGTGAAAGGACCTGCACATCTCTGTAAGCAAGATTTAATCTTAACATTTTTCTTCTTTTCTGAAGCTTATTTAGTAAAGAAAATGTATGTATATATTTATATAACTGAGACACAACTGAGCATGCCCACTGAAATAGTCTATATCTCTAAGGAATGATCTATGACCCTGATTTTTTTGGTTCTCATGTCCTAGTGGGAAGTATACCAGTTTGGGATTAATCCCCTGACAGGAGAGGAAATCAAGTTATATGTGAAATGAGCTATTTTTTATGTGGAGAGTAAACTTAGATTCAAGACTCTTCTGGAGAGCTCAATAGTTTGGGATAAAAAATAGCAAAACAAAATTTAAAACACAGAGGTGCATCAGTGAATACAACTGACAAGTACCAGCTCTGTTGACAGCACATCACAGCCTAGATCTGACAGCACATCACAGCCTAGATCTCGGGGGCACTGAAAGTGAACACTGGTTTCCCAGAATCTTAAGAGTTTGAAACAATAAAGGATTGGGATTGTATGTTTCTTTAGTCAAAGTCACATGAAATCTCCTCTGTCTTAGCTTTTCTGGTCTCTCGGTGGTGGTTTAGTTGCTAAGTTGTATCCAACTCTTGCAACCCCATGGACTGTAGCCCACCAGGCTCCTCTGTCCATGGGATTCTCCAGGCAGGAATACTGGAGTGGGTTGCCATTTCTTTCTCCAGGGGATCTTCCCAACCCAGGAATCAAACCCATGTCTCCTGCATTGCAGGCAGATGATTTACCAACTGAGCTATGAGGGAACCCCTTTCTGGTCTCTTAGGACCCAAAGAAACTGGGAATACCGAAGTTTGTATATTTCTATCTCAGGGTTTCCTGTGTCCATGCGAAGGACTTTCTTAGTATTTTTCTGGGGAAGTTGAGTGTCTGCCAAGACTGGGGTCCCTGGCCTTGAAGAAGCTCACTGTATTCAGCTCTATTTTTCTGTAAAAAGTACAAAACACTAAGTAGTCATAAATATAGCTATTTTAAAGCCACACAAATCAAGGTCCACTGGATTAAAATGTTGCATATTTTGCCTTTTTGTTTCTCCTGAGCCACCATCTTAGATTTTCAAGTTGTAAGAATTTCTCAGGGTCACAAGCGTCGTACATTTTCTGTAGCTTCCAAGTGTGTATGTGCTTGTGTGTGTATGTGTTTATATACTTTTGATTCAGTACTGATATTCTAACCAGCAATGTCCTTTGAGGAATGTTTATATCAAAATGCGTTTGTCACCAAGGATATAGATTAAAAGTTAAAAAAAAAAATAAATTCCGTAGCACATTATGGCCTAAATTAGGGAAGGAAGAGGATAGGTTTAGGACAGTGAGAGTGAGCCATTATTGGAAAGTCTTTTTTTTTTTTTTTTTTAATTATTAGTTGGAGGCTAATTACTTCACAACATTTCAGTGGGTTTTGTCATACATTGACATGAATCAGCCATAGAGTTACACGTATTCCCCATCCCGATCCCCCCTCCCACCTCCCTCTCCACCCGATTCCTCTGGGTCTTCCCAGTGCACCAGGCCCGAGCAATTGTCTCATGCATCCCACCTGGGCTGGTGATCTGTTTCACTATAGATAATATACATGCTGTTCTTTTTTTTTTTTTTTTTTAATTTTATTAGTTGAAGGCTAATTACTTCACAGCATTTCAATGGGTTTTGTCATACATTGACATGAATCAGCCATAGAGTTACACATATTCCCCATCCCAATCCCCCCTCCCACCTCCCTCTCCACCCGACTCCTCTGCCACCCTCACCTTCTCTCAGAGTTCAAAAGTCTGTTCTGTACTTCTGTGTCTCTTTTTCTGTTTTGCTTATAGGGTTATCATTACCATCTTTCTAAATTCCATATATATGTGTTAGTATGCTATAATGTTCTTTATCTTTCTGGCTTACTTCACTCTGTATAATGGGCTCCAGTTTCATCCATCTCATTAGAACTGATTAAAATGAATTTTTTTAACAGTTGAGTAATATTCCATGGAGTATATGTACCACAGCTTCCTTATCCATTCGTCTGCTGATGGGCATCTAGGTTGCTTCCGTGTCCTGGCTATACACAGTGCTGCGATGAACATTGGGGTGCACGTGTCTCTTTCAGATCTAGTTTCCTCAGTGTGTATACCCAGAAGTGGTATTGCTGGGTCATATGGCAGTTCTATGAAAAGTCTTTTTTTAACCCTACTTTTTTGTATGAATTATGACTAAAAGAGTGTGACTGATCTATTTAAAATATTAAAATGTTTACAACCATACAGTGGTCAGTTCACTCAAGGCTTTCTCTAGAATGATGCATCAAAGCATTTTTTAAGGCTTTTTGTTAAAATGGCTTAAAGGCCACCAGAGCTGTTTCTTTTTTAAAATTTTTTTATTTGGCTATTCCAGGTCTTAGTTGTGGCATGTAGGATCTTTAGCTGTGTCACACGGGATCTAGTTCCCTGACCAGGGATGGAACCCGGGCCCCTGCATTGGGAGCACAGAGTCTTAGCCACTGGGCCACCAGGGGAGTCCCAGCCCACACTCAATGAGAATAAATCTTCATCTTTGTAAATGCCAACTTGATGTTTGAAAACAGGTGAAAATCATTTAGATCCAAATTCTGTGAATGATTTGAATGATCACTTTGTAAAACAACATTTTGGTTCAAAACTATGAAGTACTGAATATTCATAGCAGTATAATTCATAATAGTCAAGATGTGAAAACAGCCCAAATGTCCATTAACAGATGAATGGCTAAATAAAATGTAGCATATGTAGAGTATTTGACTATAACAAAGAATGAAGTCCCTGACATGTGCTACAGTAGATGTCTCTGTGCTCAGTCATGTCCGAGTCTTTGTGACCCTTTGGACTGTAGCCCGCCAGGCTCTTCTGTGCATGGGATTCTCCAGGCAAGAATACTGGAGTGGGCTACCATTTCCTACTCCAGAGCATCTTCCCTACTTAAAAATGGAACCCAAGTCTCATATATTTCCTGCATTGGCAGGCAGGTTCTTTACAACTAGCGCCACCTGGGAAGTCTGCTACAATAGATACGATCTTTGAAAACATTGTGCTAAGTGAAAGAAGTCAGTCACAAAAAGGCCATGTATTATTAATATATGATTGTCTTTATATAAAGTGTCCAGTGTAAGCAAATCTAAGGAGACAGAAAGTTGGTTGGCAGTTGCATAGGGAGAGGGTGAGTTGGGTTGGTGGCAGGTCTGGGGATTGTTAATGGGTATGGGGTTTCTTTGGAGGAGTGGTGACAAAAATGTTCTAAACTTCGATTGTGGTGATGGTTTCACAATTCTGTGAATATGCTGAAACCACAAAACTTTATTTTAAATGAGTGAATTTTATGGCATGTGAATTTTACAGCATATCAAAAAGATATTTTAGAAAAAAAATTATGCAATGACTGAGTCTGATTTTCTCATGATACTAAAGACAGTTCTTTAAAATTCAGCTCTAAAGAGAGCTTAATAAGCTCAAAAAGCAGAATAAGTAGGCAGTAAACAGGTTTAGTAAAGATGAATACTTTGAGGTAAAATACTCATTTACATACATACCTGTTCTGGCATATTAAATATAACTTTAATACTCAAGACTGGCACTGTTCCAAGAAAAGAGCTAAAAAATATTCCCATTTCTCCAAAGGTGATAAGATCTCTTGGTTGGAGTATTTCTCCTTCTGAACATTCTCAAAACTGGCTCAGAAGTATTTCTGAAAGTTACCTTTCTCTGCCAGTGAAGAGAATGAACTGGCTTCATTTACAAAGGAATTAGTTAGCATTTCTTAACATCTTAATATAGATGTGGCTTTATTTTCTTGACTTGTACAAGTGTTTTCTTAATTTTATTCCAAAGATATAGTCCTGAAATTAAGCTGACTTTACAGTAATAAATCATTCTTTTTAAGATCTGTATTAAGTGCCACCCTCCAAAAGGCTACGTCATTCAAAACTGAGGACACTCAGTAACATAATGTTAGTCTCTTTGCTGTGGAATTTAATTACAGAATATCCATCTTGCATATTGCCTCGAGGTGATTAGAGCTGAATATCCAGTCCTTTTGCAAGCTTGACCTCAGTATTATATCAAGCACACAGCTCCAGATTTCCCTAAAATTTCAAAAATGGAAGTAATAAGAGGGTTACTGCAAAAGGGGTTTTATTGAAGCAAAACTTCAACATGAAATATGTTGACTGGCTATAAACTGGAGAAGGCAAGATACCATAAGCTGAAAACCTCGATCATTGATTGTAAGAATTGGGTTTTTTTCTTTTTTTTTGGTTCTCTAAATGCTGTCTGATGACCATATACAGTAAGTTCCTTACATACAAATGAGTTCCAGCCTAAGAGTGTTTTGTAAGTCCAGCAAAGTTATCCTAGGTACCCAACTAACACAATTGACTACACTGTACCAGCTACATCACTGCTATTTTATGCTTGCTTCTGGACATGCTGGGCTTGAAATGAAGATGCTGTACTACTGTACTTGCACACAGCATGATCACTTGTAGAGGATGCACACATGTGACAATGTACGCCAGACATGTGAACTAACTTATTGATTGGACATGCGAACACACATTCTGATGTCTGAAAGTTTGCAACTTGAAGGTTTATATTTAGGGGACTCACTGTCTAGAGATGTATAAATATAAGGATGAGCATAATGACTCATCAGAGGAAATGGATGCTGAGTAAAGTGTGCATACACTATAAAATACAACTCGGAGCATAAGTTTGATGTATTTATAACCAAGGCAGCCATGCTAAATGCTCATTACATGCTTACCTAACAATACTTTGTGGCCTTCTGAGAATTTGAGACCTCTTGGGATAATTAGCATGACCCTGTCTCTTTCAAAAGAAGCCTGGACTGATACTTCTCAGGGCAGGCCTTTCAGCTAGAAGCAGTTAGGAGCATTCATCATCTTTCTAGTCATTTCTTTTAAAAATAACTAATATGGATCAAAATATGTAAAGGTAACTATTGTAGACTTGAGTTGTGAAGATTTGGGGATAAAAGAGCATCTTGGTTTCTGATCCTCTTTTTTTTCTTCCTGGTATGTAATTTTATTTATTCTTGCGACAACACTAACTTCATTCTTCAGATTAAGCAGCAGAGGATAAGGGGATTTCCAATATATTTCTTTGTTAAGCCAGCTAACAAATGCCAAAGGTTGTTTTTATCTTTCTTTAAGATTTCATGTAAGCAATATCATAAGATATTTCTCTTTCATCTATTTGACTATGCATAGGATCTCTTCCTTGACTCTTCTCTGCAACCCCAGTCATTTAAGCCTGAAGAGGAGAAAGAAGGCAGCAGCGGCAGCAGGAAAAGAGGCTGTTATCCTTTGCCTTTCGCAGGGTGGGAGCGTTTATACATTTCCTGGGGTCTTTACCCAGCACTAGCTGTCCTACTATAGAAACACAGAGGGTCCTTGAGAGCTCTGAGGATTGAAGGGCTGTGAGTGCAGTTCTCATCAGCTGTGGATTTCACATCACAATGTAAGCCTGCAGCACATACACCAGTGTTGGACCTTAATTTGAAAAAATAGCACTGAAACATGTACAGTACCATAATAGAATGGATGACGAATGTGGGTTGATACAGGAAGCAAGGCACCCAGCGCACTCTGGGACAGCCTGGAGGGATGAGGTGGGGAGGAGGTGGCGGGGTGATTCAGGATGGGGGGACACATATTTACCTATGGCCGATTCATGTTGATAAATGGCAAAAGCCATCACAATATTGTAATTATCCTCCAATTTAAATAAATAAATAATTTTAAAACAACAACTTAAAAAACATATCCATAAATCAATACATTGTCTGAATTGTTGGTTTACAAAAACCCCTTTTCTGCCAACTACTTTTAAGACGCATAGGCACTAAGGAGAAGCAAGTTTACCCCCATAAAAATGACAACTTCTGAAGAACAACACTGGCTTTTGCTTCACTGTGAATTCATCATAGTGACCTTGTTAATCCAAAGTGTCAGCAGTGTTGGGATCCACAAACCATCAAAAGGTGGCTTCATCAGAGCACTTCCCTTAGTTTTATTGACCACTCATTTCTGAATCAAGTTACGCAGTTGAGGTCAGGGCACCTGCTTTTGACCTCCTGTGTATGCAGCCAGGGTTTGTGACCCAGAGAGTGGGAAACCTTTTGAAATAATTGGAATAAAGATATTTTATGAGAAGTGTAGGAGAGGAGTAGTTTGGGTAATTCATATGCACTTGAAAACTGGTTTTGCACCTTGTATTATCACATCTTCATCACTAAAGATCTTGGACACCATTGAAGTTAATAGGATGAACTCAGAATCAAAAACCAAAACATCAGGGACTTCCCTGGTGGTCTGGTGGTTAAGACTCAGCATTACCAATGCAGGGACCATGGGTTCAGTCCCTGATTGGGGAACTAAGGTCCCATATGCTGTACGGCATGGCCTAAAAGTAAATGAAAACAAAAGAACAACAAAATGTCATGAAAAAATATAGGGAGGCAGAAAATGCAGTAGATACTTGCATGCATGTGTGCTAAGTCACTTCAGTCGTGTCCACTCTGTAACCCTATGCTCCTCTGTCTATTGGATTCTCCAGACAAGAATACTGGAGTGGGTTGCCGTGCTCTCCTCTAGGGGATCTCCCTGACCCAAGGATCAGATCGAACCCAAGTCTCTTTTATCTCCTGCATTGGCAGGCTGGTTCTTTACCACCAGCACCACGTGGGAATCCCAAGTAGATAATTAAATAAACATTAAAAACAATGAAAACCAAATGAACAGAAACGGTTCAAAAGATAGATGTAATGTTGGTCTTCCCTTCCCCCTAGATCACCTTTCCAGATTCTGACCTCCCCGCCCCACCCCCCCCACCCCCCTTGCCACCACCACCATAACTCTGCAACCAGATGGAGCTTGGCAAGCTGTGATGCAGAAGGTCAGCTCAGTGGTAAAACAATCACTGCCCCAACACAGCCGCTGAATCCATTGGACACTACTTGAATTTAGTCAAGTCACTTCAGGCTCAATTTCCATCTAGAAACTTGGTGTTTTGTATGCCTTCTTCTTTGCAGCGTTGGATTTTGCCCAACTTCATTTCATTTTTTTGATATTACCTGAATGCTCATGATTTTTTTCCTCCTTTAATTTCAAGGTCTAATTCATCCAGTGTAGGGCCCTCTTATCATCTCTAGTTTCCCATCTCATTTTTACTGACAACTCACTTTATAGCATTCAGTTTTATATCTTCATTGGAACTAGGAAATGAATTTAATCTCACACTTTCCAAAAATCTACTGTGGTCACAGAGATCAGGGCCAAAGTGGTTGGGGTTTTGTGTGCCTGAGAGTAGCCAGAATTATTCTTTGACCGCTAATGACTCCTGCAGATCAAGGAGCCTGTGTCCAGTCTTTGAATTTTCCCAGAAAAGTTCCCAGCCTGCCTGTCAGGGATAATCAGGGATGTCTCCTAATGCCTGTTACACAGTCTGTCCAGGGCACTTGAATTCCTGCAGCTGTTCCAGTGGCAGAGAGAAATCAGCAAAAAAAAAAAAAAAAAAAAAAAAAAAAACAAACCCACAAAACTGCCAAAGCACAGCAGCATGTGGATTGCAGCCTCTTAAAAGCAGATCATTTTGTTGCTTTTTATTAGCTTGAATGGAGTTGTAGTTCTGTTGTGTCCTTTGTTTGAGATGGTTAAAGAACCACTGAATACCAGTGAGTCAAGTGTAGGTTTCAGAGAAAAGGATCTGGGAGATTGTCTGCTCTGACTCCTCATTTTAGAAATAGGCCATAAGAAGCCAAAGCAGTGAGTTAGGAGTAGAGCTGGAGCCAGAAATGCAGGTCAATCGGCTCTACTAAGTATGGAAACATTTATAAAATCAAAGGGAAAAAAAAGGAAAAGTAAAGAAAGAAATTATTTAAATAAAGTAGGAGTGTTATTTTGGTTAAACCATCAGCAGTGTTCTGTTAGAGATTGTAAAGAACTAGTGTTCATTTAAAAGCCAATATGAGGTACATCCTTGTTGATCCAGTGGTTGAGATTCTGTGTTTCCACTCCAGGGAGCATGGGTTCCGTCCCTGGTCATGGAACTAAGATCTTGTATGCCTTGTGACACAGGCAAAAAATAAATAAATTTTGAAAAAAAATAAGCCACTGTGACTAAAGAGGTGACACATGAGAGAGATCTTTGTGGTGATATCATAGTTCTGTGTTTTGGTTGTGGTGATATGTGACAAAATAGCCCAGGACTATAGGCACACATTGTACTGATGTCTATCTCCTAGTTTTTATATGGTATTATCATTGGATAAGATGTAACCATTCCATTGGGTAAAGCTGAATGAAAGGTATACAGGACCTCTTCACTACTTTTGCAACTTCCTGTGAATCTATAATTATTTCAAAATAAAAAAATAATCTTAAAGCAAATTCAGATTTTATTGTAGTTTAGTAGCCTATGATCTGAAGGGGTGAGAAAATTAGTAACATACCTTTAAATAATAACTACATCATGAAAAAATATAGAGAGAAGTTTTCTTCTTGCCCTTATGACTCCAAAGAGTTGAGTAGACCTTACTGGTGCTAGCAATCTTGTTTGCTCCTTTTTACAGGCAACTAAAAAGATCCCCTGGAGAAGGGCATGGCAACCCACTTCAGTATTCTTGCCTGGAGAATCCCATGGACAGAGGAGCCTGGTGGGCTACAGTCCATAGAGCCGCACAGAGTCGGACACTACTGAAGCAACTTAGCACGCACACACCAAAAGCTTATGTATTTATTTCACCAATTTGAATCAGTGTTTGTAAACTGAGTGGATGTACTGATGTGTTGATATCAGATGCAATTACACATACTAAAATATCTTTTGAAATGAAATGCTTTTAAGATACTTTCATTAAAACTTTATTTTTAAATTTTAGTTATTGAATCAAAAACACTTCAAGGAAGCAAAGGAGAGCACAGCTTTAACAGTCCTGGAGTTTTTGTTGTAGAAAACACAACAGTGGAATTTCAGAAGGGCTCAGAGAGACAAACCTTTAAGATTCCAGGACCTCTGATGGCTGATTTCATCTTCAAGGTAGGACGAGTCTCTTCATAAAATGTCATGCATCATGGGCCCAGTATATCTTGAATTTGCAAAAGAACATGTTTGTTTGGTTGGCAGTCAATGACTGCTTTTATACAAGGCATGTGTCATTAATATTTTCACCTTGACAGTCAGTTCTTAAAAATCATTCAACTCTCTCAAGGTTCTGTTCCTCAACCCCAATAGTTAAGAAACAAACTTCACTCTTATAGAGGAATGATTGTTTTGAATTTGTAGTCTCTGGTTGCTGTGTTCAGTTTTAAACCTCTTGATGGAGTTCAGTGAGAATGGTCCGTGGTTAAATGCTCCATATCTTAAACCACAGCTCTCTGTTGCTCTCCTTGCAAAGCAGAGCAGAGAAGACAGAGGCCCCTCCCTTTTGTTCCTTTCCTCTTTTCTCAGTAATGTCTCATCATGAGCACTTGTCTGGACACCTGTCAGGAGGTCCCCTCACAAGAACTCTTTTTTCCTGTGACCAGGGCTCTGTGTCCCCTCTCTTGGGTAAATCGGGGGCATCTTCTTTCACTCAGAGGACATGAAATGCAGTGGCCAATGTATTTCCAAGGTGACACAATCTGAAATTCTTCTGATACAACCGAAAATACCTAAGGCATGCAGAAAGGGGTGTTTCACTGGATGGTTTTGTCCCATCTATCCCTTTTGGGAAACTCATTCAAAATGGAAAGGGAAGAAAGACAAGAGCTCCAGTTGCCAGGAATATATTTACCTGTGAGAAGACCCAGGGCCTTCTAAAGAACTGTTCAATGTTAACTTGTCAAAGTTTCATCAAAGCATTGGTTGTGCCAGCAGAGAAAGACATTTGAAGTTTGCTATCCTTTTGCAAAGTCAGCCTCCAGTGTGACCAGCCAAGTGTCAGCCTGGGTGGAGTTGTTGTTTTGAAACTTTGGGTTTTAAATTGTCAACCTTTAAAAAAATCAAGAGATTTTAACATTAAAATACCAATGTTCCTTTTTTTCCCTGCTTCACTTTAAAAATGGGAAGGTCTGACCACCAGCTTGCATTCCACCATGGTGATAATTGGCTGCAGCTGTGGGACAGCTGCCTTCTCCGCAGGGCACACGTCCTCACTTGCCATGGTCCACACCGGGCCCTCGTGTGATCCTGACATTGAAGGTATAGACATTTATAGACATTTAAGTTGCCACTCCTGGACATCACTTGCCATTCCTAGACATTGAAGTGACTTTTGTGTCAGACCCTTGGAGCATCAACCCAACATTGTTCCTTGACAACAGCCTTGGGAAGGTCTTCTGGGGAAGCCCTAATTGTCATCTCTCTTTCCTTCTATTCTCTCTCACCCATTGTTGTACATAAATTCTGGGCTTGGGTTGCTTCTTTTAAGGTTTTCCCATTTGATGCTAAAGTAGTAAAGCCCACACACACAAACACAAACATACCGTCTTTAAAAATTCTCTTTTCATTCCTACTCAGGAGATCTGTATTCCTCTCAAGTCAATTTAGAGACCTCTGACTGAGTAGGAAACATTAATACAGTGATGGGATGAGAAACATAGCCAAAAATGTTAAAATTTTATGGTACTGCTTGGTAAAGGTATTAACATGGGAAATGTGTTGTTTATTGACCTCATGCATAAACACACATACACACATTAACTATTTACTTCGAATGTGTCTGTATACACACACATGTACATATATGAATATGTGTATGTGTGTGTGTATACATTTTTTTAAGATTTGGGAGGATATATTCCAAACTGAAAGCACTGAGAAGTTAGTGGCTATTTTAGAGGGTATCAGTGCTTTGGGGGAGTGATCTTAGTTTTACTTATAATATTCTAAAATTTAATTCTTAGAAATACAGTCATATACTATATGTGTAGTTAAAATTGGGCTTCCCCTGGTCGCCTCAGCAGTTTAATAAAAAAAAAAATCCACCTGCCAATGCAGGAGACGTGGGTTTGATCCCTGGGTTGGGAAGATCCCCTGGAGAAGGAAATGGCAACCCTTTCTAGTATTCTTGCCTGGGAAACCCCATGGACAGAGGGGCCTGGAGGGCATGGGATCACAAAAAAGTCAAATGCAACTTAGCAACTGAAAATCAACACTCAAAAACTACTTTACACCTTTATGTCCAAATTGTATATTCACCTCTTAATAGAATGCATTTTAGCAGCATGTTGCCACTGTATGAGTTTGTCCGCAGTCTTCTATTTTCCTGTCTCTTGAGTTCTAGTTTTCTCAGATTTAATAAACAATTCTGGGTTTTAACTTCAATTTCTGGCAAGCTTTTGATCTCTCTTGACTAGAAAGGTTTTTTTTTTTTTTTAATGTATTATTTATCAAAGAGGGTGTTACACACAACTGACTCATGCATAAATAAAGCCTCACTTACATGCCCAAACCATTTTCTTTCATGACTGTGTGTACTTGGTGCGAGAGAATTTGGCAAATCAGAGATGCTGTGATGAAGCAAGAATAATTCTGATGGTTTTCCCTGACTTACAAGCTTGTCCAAATTCTGTGGGTTTCTAGGAAATATCCTTTTCCATGGGTTACTGTTTTTTTGGTCAGAGCACTGTAGTACTACCAAGCCTGTGTTGTTACTGAGATTGGGAGTTCTGCTTCCATTCATCTCTCCTTGGCCTATGAGGCAATCAAGTGACGGCTCTCCTTCGAGTGGGAGGTTAAGAATGTGTGTGAGGTCCCTGATGATGGTCAATCTTGTATTTCACTGTATCTCTTTCCATTTCAATCAACTAAGAACAGCTGATCTTTCAAAAAAAAAAAAAAAAATAGGAAGAACTGGCTTCAACCTGAGAGAGAATGTGAAGACCAGCTCTATCCCACAGTTCAGTTCAGATCAGTTGCTTGGTCGTGTCTGAATCTTTGTGACCCATGGACTGCAGCACGCCAGGCTTCCCTGTCCATTACCAACTCCCAGAGTCTGCTCAAACTCATGTCCATCAAGTCGATGATGCCATCCAGCCACCTCAGCTTCTTTCGTCCCCTTTTCCTCCTGCCTTCAATCTTTCCCAGCATCAGGGTCTTTTCCAATGAGTCGGTTCTTTGCATCAGTGGCCAAAGTATTGGAGTTTCAGCTTCAGCATGAGTCCTTCCAGTGAATATTCAGGACTGATTTCCTTTAGGATCAACTGGTTTAGATCTTGCAGTCCAAGGGGCTCTCAAGAGTCTTCTCCAACACCACAGTTCAAAATCTTCAATTCTTGGCACTCAGCTTTCTTCATGGTCCAACTCTCACATCCATGCATGCCTAATTGATAAATCATGGATTGCTGGACCTTTCTCGGCAAAGTAATGTCTCTGCTTTTTATATGCTGTCTAGGTTGGTCATAGCTTTTCTTCCAAGGAACAAGCGTCTTTTAATTTCATGGCTGCAGTTACCATCTGCAGTGATTTTGGAGCCCAAGAAAATAAAGTCTGTCACTGTTTCTACTGTTTCTCCATCTATTTGCCATAAAGTGAAGGGACTGGATGCCATGATCTTAGTTTTTTGAACATTGAGTTTTAAGCCAACTTTTTCACTCTCCTCTTTCACTTTCATCAAGAGGCTCTTCTCTTCCTCTTCACTTTCTGCCATAAGGGTGATGTCATCTGCATATCTGAGGTTATTGATATTTCTCCCAGAAATCTTGATTCCAGCTTGTGCTTCATCCAGCCCAGCATTTTGCATGATGTACTCTGCATGTAAGTTGAATAAATAGGGTGACAATATACAGCCTTAATGTACTCCTTTCCAAATTTGGAACCAATCTGTTGTTCCATGTCCTGTTCTAACTTTTGCTTCTTGACCTGCATGCAGATTTCTCAGGAGGCAGGTAAGGTGGTCTGGTATTCCCATCTCTTTAAGAATTTTCCACAGTTTGTTGTGATCCACACGGTCAAAGGCTTTGGTGTAGTCAATAAAGCAGATGTTTTCTGGAACTCTGTTGCTTTTTTTTTTTTTATGATCCAGTGGATGTTGGCAATTTGATCTCTGATTCCTCTGCCTTTTCTAATCCAGCTTGAACATCTGGAAGTTCTTGGTTCATATACTGTTGAAGCCTGGCTTGGAGAATTTTGAGCATTACTTTCTAGCATGTGAGATGAATGCAGTTGTGTGGTAGTTTGAACATTCTTTGGCATTGCCTTTCTTTGGGATTGGAATGAAAACTGAGCTTTTCCAGTCCTGTGGCCACTACTGAGTTTTCCAAATTTGCTGGCATATTGAGTGCAGCACTTTCACTGCATCATCTTTTTGGATTTGAAAGAACTCACCTAGAATTCCATCACCTCCATCAGCTCTATCTCACAGAGTGTTGTTAATAATTTCGCTCAGTCCTGGGTGCACTGAAATACAAAGGCACCTTTGCATACAGTTCCTAGATTAGACCTCATTTCTTGGACGTCTCCGCTGTCTCCAGGAGATACTGAAGGACAAAGAAGCCTGTTGCACTGCTTCCATGGGGTTGCAAAGTGTTGGACTCACCTTAGCAACTGAGCAACAGCAACAGCAACATGGACTTTTAATAAATGGAAGGTTGAAAACAACTATATTCTGACGTGATGAGTAAAATATGAAGGCATCCATGGGATGCTGGATTCTTTTGTGGCTATTGTGCCGATTTTGAAATCTGGCAACTCACTGCACCAATGAGATGGGATTTCTTTTTTTCTACTTTTTCAGAAGCTGTATTTTCATGTTTGGACCTTTTTGGAAGAAAAGTGCACTTTTTCTTCTTCCCAGTGGATTTCTCACTAAGCATCCTTCTTTTCCTGAATGATCTATTTCTAGTGGAGGACTCTTGTCACTCTGCTACTGAGTCACAGTATTTTGCATGTGAGCCCCCGAGGTATTCTTGTTTTGCTTCTGCAATATGTGTACGTGGCCACCATGCAGCAGTAGAGTCTTGAACCTGTAGCTGATGCCGTGTGCTTTGTTGGTTGGAGCCTGAGGCGCTATCCTTTCAGTAAGAATTTACTGAGGATCTAAGTAGGTGTTTGTGAATATCTGCTTTCACTGTATGTGTATGAGAATAATCTAGTAAAATAAACATAAGTGGCTTTGAGAAAGGTATCTGTTTCCATGGTTAACTATTTTAATAATGATTGCTGGTGACTTTTCCCCTCTTTAAAAAGTATGTCCCTCTTCAAGGGAAGAAAAAAGTTTTCCTCGTAGTCTGAAATGTTCCTTTTTATGTTAGTTGTCTATCTTCTTTCTTCTATTTGGATATTTTGTATTTCTGTAGAAAAATATTTTCTAATTTCTTCTTTTTTAATGTTTTCTATTGTGGTAAAATGAAAAGTGTTTTTATTTCACCATGTTTCACTGTACAGCTCAGTGGCGCTAAGTACATTCATGTTGGTTTTCAGCTGGGCAAGCCTCTGTCTCTGGTTTCCTCCAACCACAGCTCTGGATACTGTGTATGTTTTCTACCTACAAGGTCTCTCTTTTCTTTCTGGGGAGTTATGGCAGCACATCTAACATCTCAGGGATGAGAGGATTTGAAACTGTTTTCCTCTCTCTGAAAGAGAAGATTTTAGCCTTGCAGTATGGTGCAGACGGTGGCTAAATCCTCATGTCCACAGGTGTTTCAAAACACAGCAGAACAGTTTTCAGAGTCTGCATGCGTTCACTTCCTGAACCTACGGTAACAAAGCACAGTAAACTGGGTGGCTTAAACAATAGATGTTTATTGATCTCACAGTTTTGGAGGCTAGTAGTTCAAAATGAAGATGTGGGCAGGACTAGTTTCTTGAAAAGGATATGAAAGAGAATTTGTTCATGCCTCTCTCCTCGCTTCTTGAATCCTCAGCTTTTCTACCTTTTCTTCACACCACTTTCTCTCTGTGCATGTCCACATCTGTGCCCAAATGTCTCACTTTATATAAGTGAGACAGGCTGGGACCTGGAACCTTTCACTGCAATGGTTGCACCTAGACACACCTCTCATGTGACAAAATACAAATAAGTTATATGGGACTAAAAATAACTGTGTGCATGCACAGTTGGGGCAGATTCTGGACAAAAGATTGAAAGAGACTGAAAAGCCCAACTGCCACTTTTGAAGAGCCTGGAGCAAAACTGGGTGTCGGGAACAAAGGCAGAGTACTGAGCATGCCCCCTGCACATGTCACTACCTGAGGGGTGGGCAGACCACCTACGTCACCCTGCAGTCTGACCCCCTGGACACACCCCTGTCCTCACCCCACTTCAGGATTGCTTCTCGTCCCCTCGGGGAGCAGGGGAATCTGTTGTTTGTTCTCTGTCCCAGCTGCAATGAAGTCTCGCCGGAATTTATTATCTGGCCTCAGATCAATTTCTGTTGATCAAGGAGGCCAAGAACCCTGGTCGGTAACAGAAGAACACTGGTCATACTGGGTCAGGCCCATCCTGATGACCTCATCTTAGCTTGACTAGACCTGCAAAAACCCCATTTCCAAATAAGAGCATTTCTGAGGTTCTGTGAGTTTGAACTTCAGCATAACTTTGTGGGGGATACAGTTCAGTGTCTAACAGAAAATAAAATTTACCTATCTCATTCCTCTCAATCAGAATTCCATCTCATTTTAAGCATGTGCCGTGAATCACAAAGGTAGAAACGTTTTCAATTTATTATTTTCTCGAAAAGTGTCCAATTCATCTAATTTTTAAAATTTAACTTTTGAAATGTAATCATAGCCTTCCTTTATCACTAAAACAAAACAAAACAGCAACAACAAAAAACTCACCTGTACCTATGTCTCATTCATTCCTAAACGTGTTCTCTGGTTCCTTGCCTAATTTTTGTTTGTTCAAACCAGCCAAAGGCTTGTCTCTGAGGTATCTAAGAACTAGATTTTAGTCTTGTTAACTCTCAGAGTTTATAAAGAATTCTATTCATGTAAATTTTAGTTTTTGTTTCTTTTCTCTTTACATGGGTTTTATCTTGGTATTGTATTTTTAATTTCTAGAGTTAAATTCTTAATTCAACTTTTGTTATCCATTAAATGTATTTACAGCTACCAGTCCCCATACAGAAGTTCTTAATTTTGTTGTGCTATAGGTTGTTAATTTTAAACTTTATGTGTAAGATATTTGTATCCTGGCTAGAAAATCTTTGCTTTATTCTGGATCATAAAAATATTCTTGTATATTTTTGTCTAGAAACATTACTATTTTACCTTTTACACTGAGAGCTACAATCCCAACTAGAATTGATACTTATGTGTGAAGTAGAATCCGTATCTTTTCCCCCATGACTATCCAGTTGAGCCAAAACCATTAGGTGGAAAAGACAATCCTTTCCCCATCTATCTTAAATTCCAAACTATATATGTGTGGCTCTATTTTTACACTCTCTTCTGTCCTATCTGTCTATATGCAGCAATACCATTGTGACTTAATTACTGTAACATTAGAACAAGTCAATATCTGGCAGTGTAATTTCTTCAGCTTTGTTCTTGAAGATTATCTTTAATATTCTTGCCTCCTTCCCTTTCCATGTCAACTTTGAAATATGCTCCTAAATTTTTATTCTGCTGATTTTGATTTGAGTTGCTTTGAATCTGTAGGTCAGTTTGGAGAAAATTCACCTTCCAATATTGTCTTCCAGTCCATAAATATGGTATATTCATCCCTTTATTTAGTTCTTTTGAAAGTCTTCTCAATAATGGTTATAATTTTCAGTGTGTATGTTTTGCATATCTTTTATTAATTTCTAAATATTTGATTATTATTTTGATGTTATTGTAAATGTTTTAAAATTTTTTCTATTTGTTTTCGGCTGGAGAATGAAAATCTAATTGGTTTCCATATATTGACATTATATTCTCACTGCATTCACATGTTTATACTAATAGTTTGTGAATTCTTTTGGATTATGTACATGAACAATTATGACACCCACAATAATGAGTTTGGTTTCTTCTTTTCCAATTGTTTTATACTTTAAAGAAATTTTCTTACATTGTTGTTATTGTTCACTCACTAAGTCATGTCCTACTCTTTGAGACCCCATGACTGCATGCAGCATTCCAGGCTTCCCTGTCCTTCCCTATTTCCTGGAGTTTGCTGAGATTCATGTTCACTGAGTCAGTGATGCTATCTAACCATCTCATCCTCTACCACCTTCTTTTCCTCATGCCCTCAGTCTTTCCCAGCATCAGGTTCTTTTCCAGTGAGTTGGCTCTTCCCATCAGGTGTCAAGTACTGGAGCTTTCTTGCATGACTTTGGACGCGTAGTACAGTGTTCAATAGAAGTAGTGATTATGTTTTTCCTTTCTTTCCTTTTAATACAGTGAACTACATTGATTTGGGGATGTTAAACTGATCTTACCTTCCTGTAATAAACTTTATTGGTCATTATTTTTTATTAGAATTTATTGTCAGTATTTACCTACAAGTATTTGTTATTTTATTATTAACAAAAAGGGTTACCCTTTTATATATTACTAGTTATGATTTTAAATTATTTTTATTTATGATTATGTTTTGGTATTTATGTCCAGGAGAGGTAAGTTTTTTTCCTTGTAATGTCTTTGTCAGATCTTGGTGTTAATTTTATGCTAGCTTTATAAAACACATTGAGAAATACTTCCTCTATTCTGTAACAGTTTATGTGAGATTGCTGTTATCTAATTAGTCAGATGTTTGATTTCCTGATGTGGCAGTTTTGTTTCAAGGAATCTGTCTATTTCAACTAGCTTTTTGAAAGTTATTGACATAGGTTTTTTTTTTTTTACAGTATTGTCTTATTTCTTCCATTATGTAGAGAATCTGTGGTGAGTCTCATTCCTAACATTGATTATTTGTCCCTACTTGCTTTTTTTTTTCCTTTAATCCTTCATGTTGGAGGGCTATCAATTTTATTAAACTTTTCAGAGAAACACTGTTTGGCTTTATAAGCCACTAATAAGTAATTTCATTCTCATATCATTAACGTCTGCTCTTGTCTTTATTATTACCATCTCTGTTCTTTCTCTGGATTCAATATGCTTTTCTTTTTTTAACTTTTTGAAATGGATGGTTAGATCAGTGATTTTTCATCCAATTTTTCCGTTACATACAATTTTAACTCCATAAATTTCTCTCAAAGTATGCCTTAAATTTCATTCCACAATGTTTAATATGAAATCTTTTCCTTCATCATTCAGTTAAATTGTA
Organism: Muntiacus reevesi; assembly: GCF_963930625.1. Taxonomy (NCBI): domain Eukaryota; kingdom Metazoa; phylum Chordata; class Mammalia; order Artiodactyla; family Cervidae; genus Muntiacus; species Muntiacus reevesi. The sequence continues at coordinate 22,619,258 of NC_089263.1, read as the reverse complement.
TTATAATTTTCATAGTGATATATTATTTGACTTACAGTATATTTCCAAGTGTAGTGTCCAAGTATGTCAGAATTTTCAAGAAATCACATCATTTTATACCTTAATTCTACTGTATTCAGAGAACATTGTATCATTTCAATGTTTTGAAATTTGTGAAAACAATTTGTGGCAAATTTTGGAAGAGTATGATATGTAGTCTTCTGTTGTTGGGCACAGTGTTCTACATATATCAATTAGGTCATGTTTATTAATGGTTTTATTCAAAATTATAGCCTTACTGAATTTTATCTCCTTATTCTGTTACCACAAGAGACCTGATAAAACTATCACTATGACTGTGGAGGTGTCTATATTTTTTCTATTCTTGTCAACTTGTGAATTACATATTTTGAAGCTTGGTGGTTAGGTACACTAACTTTTAGAATCATTAGCTCTTATAGTGACTTGACCTCTTTGTCATTGTGAAACTCTTTCTTGAAGATATCTCTCCATGTCTTCTGGCTTCCATTTATTCTGTTGAGATGTTAGCTGTCAGACTTATTTTTGTCCCTTAGAGGGTAACCTGTCTTATTTGTCTGTTTTCAACCATTTTCTCCTGTTTTTTCATCAATTTGACTATGATGTAATTAGTAACTTTTCTTCTGCGTAAGCTTCGTGGTGCTTCGTGAATCTAAAAAACTCTAAACTTCTTAGACTCCTTAGAAGTGCTTTCTGCCTCCGTAACCTCATCCCATCCCTGTAACTCTCCCTTCTTCCATACAGATCTCCTGTCTGGAGCTTTTCATTTGATAATTTTACAATTTTTTAATTGTTTTATAAGTTAGTATATCAAACTTTTCTTTTACAGTCAATTCTTATTTATATTTACTACTAAGCTTTACTGATCATTTCATCATTACTGCTTCTTGCATCTCATTACTTTCTCATGCATTTATATTAGTTCTTTTTCAGTATACCCTTAAGTAGTTTATTTTTCTAGTCTTTGAATGGTAATGTTTCTGTCATTTTGTCTCTGAGAAAAATTTTTTTCACTGATTACTGATTGTTAATTTGATCTTAGATTGTTTGTAAGTTGACAAGTGATCATTGATTGATAGTGAATAATTTGGTTGTAGAATTCTATATTAAAAACTATGGTCCCTCATCATCTTAAAGGTGTTCATTTTCTTGTATCCATTATTGCCTGTGAGAAATCTGATGCCACTCTGATTCTCACTCCTTTGTAGGGAATCATCTTTTTTCTGATAACTTTTAGAATTTCTCTTTGTCCGTGATGTTGCATTTTTTTATGATGTCTGCTCAGAACTTTATGAATATTTTTAGACTGAGTACTTCTGTCTTTCCCACATTGCTCACACTTCCCACATGGGATCTTAGTTCCCTGACCTGGGATCAAACCTGCACCCCTTGCAGTGGAAGCACAGAGTCTTAACCATTAGATCACCAGAGAAGTCCCTCTTTTCTTTCTCTTTAACTCCATGTAATACTGGCATTTCTGCTGGGAATACTGCTGTTCCCCACAAGCTTAATCTTTGTTTTCCCTCTATTTTTCTCTTTGTGTTACATTCTGGGACTTTTCCTCAATTCACTCATTTGTTCAATCAGTAGAGAAGAAAAGAAAGAAGGGAGAGGACTTGCTGAAATAAAATAACCTGAAAGTAAACTTATCTCTGTCTGTAACTGCCCTCTCACGGTCAGCGGTGCACCTTCTCTCTGTTAACTAGGTGCAGCAAGGCTCATATGCAAACACTGGATTTGTGTACATTTTGAGTTTCTGTAATTGTACTTTCAGAAGGATCTGCTAAAAGATGCTTAGGGATGTTGTTGTTAAAAATGTAAGATTCCTAATTATGTGCCATGTTGTAAGCAAACCCAGATTACATCTCAGTTCCTGTTCTCATAGAAATTAAAATCATAGGTATCAGGAAGAAAAAAATGTTAAGCAAACTAAAAACTCTGAAAAAATTGATACAGATGAATTTATTTGCAAAGAAGGAATACAAGGACGTAGAGAACAAACTTATAGATACCAAGCAGGGAAGAAGGGGTGGGATAAATTGGAAGACTGGGATTGACATATATACACTGCTGCTGCTGCTAAGTTGCTTCAGTTTTGTCCGACTCTGTGTGACCCCATAGACGGCAGTCCACCAGGGTCCCCTGTCCCTGGGATTCTCCAGGCAAGAACACTGGAGTGAGTTGCCATTTCCTTCTTCAATATATACACTTCTATGTATAAAATAGATAACTAATAGGAGCTTACTATACAGCACAGGGAACTCTACTCAATGCTCTGTGATGACCTAAATGGGAAAGAAATCCAAAACAGGGGATGTATGTATACAAATGGCTGATTCACTTTGCTGTACAGTAGAAGCTAACAGCATTGTAAAGCAACTATTTGCCAATAAAGGTTTTTTTTTTTTAAAGTCCGCCTACATTTTTGTGAACTCATTCACAAGCATGGCATTACCTGGAAAAATGACTCCAGGGAGAATGGTTGAAGATCTTCTGAAATCCCATTTATGACAAATTTAATTGAAATGCTATCACATCTTAACATTCTGGGAATCTTCATGTACGAGAGTGTGTTGTGATAGACGTGTTTGTCTCCCTAGGTGACTTGTATTCACCTCATGTTGAAAGATGTGGAAGGTGCTTTTTCATTGCATGCAGACAGGTTATCACAGTTCTTTCTGTCCAGACCAGGTACACTGTGACTAAGGACAGCGTGGTCCAGTTCTTCTTCTACCAGCCGATCAGCCATCAATGGAGACAAACTGACTTCTTTCCCTGCACCGTGACGTGTGGAGGAGGTGAGGCACAGACTTCGTTCCTAAATATTTAGAGCTCAGAGTTAAAAATGACATGTTTGTGTTTTTGAAGCCGTCTTTAAAGTTAGTGTGCTAATTAGAGACGTGTAACCACGCAGCATCTTACTCCACGACCTGGGGCACAGTGGGGTTAATGAACATGCATCTGCCTTATTCTTGAAAACAGGTGAAAACTGGATTTAGAGAACACCCTTTCCTTTGAGCAAAGAACTGGAAACATGTTTGCATGTCTCTCATGGACCCCAAAATAAGAGCAAAGAGATAGGGAGGCTTTTAAATTCTATACCTTTTAAAATTCTAATCCTGAAGAATTCTTTTTGATTCTAATTATCCATGAGAAAAACAACAAATGTCTCTTTAGTTTTAATTTATTTTCTAGCTTTCACACACAGTTAAATATGTGTTTTCATTTGGACACCAAAGTTAAAAGAGACGCTTTCCATTCTGGGAGAGACATGTACAGTGGGATTCAGCTTAGTTCACTTGGCTCAGTTCTTGGGAGGAGAATAGGTTTTCTCATATCTGGATGCCCAAGGAGAGCCACAATCAGCCCTGCTGGTCGGGATTCCAACCTTCAAAGGAATCGCCTGGCTGTGAGTCTGTCACCAAAGATGGTGTTGCCTGTGAGGACAGAAGGAACATGTTGGGCTCCTTTCGGAGGTTCCCCCAACATCCTGCCATTTTCTGTACACCAGCAGAATTTCAGTACATTTGTTCTTAATGTAGGAAAGCAGTCTGTCTTACTTCTTTCTCTTTTAGTTATCTGTGTATTGTGACAAAATTAAGGAGGAAAATTAATTGTCTCTCTCCCCAAATTATAAACACCTGTATGCTCTTTGTCTCCTTTTAGAAATATGTTTCCATTTAGAACAAAGAAATTTTTCTTTGACTCAAGGAGCTATAATTTCATTCTGTTATTATTTTGGGGAAAATACGCACACATAAAACTCACAAGGAAAGCATTACCAAAATCTAATTATATTAGTAATCGAATCTATATGATTTATGTAAATGCATTTCAGAGTTTGGGATAATGAGGAAGACTAGTATGCTGGTCTCCAAGTACTTGGGTGGGCTTTCCCGGTCTTGTCTGCAGTCATCTGTGTGGGCCACGTGGGGTTAGCTCAGGGAAAGTACCCGGACTGGCATTGCTGTCTGATACTGCAGACTTTCTGGCAGATATTGGTGCCCAAGTCATATTTTATCGACTCCATTTGGATTTTCGTTCCTGTGGTTTTTGACCTTGCTTTTTATAATGCATACCAGTCTGTCCTTCTACACTCAGCTTACATTTAAGCCACAACTTGTAGGAAGCTGTCTAGTGTTTTTCTCAGCCATTGGGCCTTTAAATGTATTTTTGGAACTTTGTACCAGTTGATTAAGGCTGAGAACTTAATTTTGGACTTTTTTTTTTTTCTGAAGAGCTCATTCTGGTTTTGAAAAATTACCTTTTTAAAAAACTTAACATGACACTTATATAGTGGCAGGAAGCTTGGAATCAGATCTTTCAGGAAATAGAAGCATCATTTTGTGAGTTGTTTTTTTGAATTTACAGCCCTCATCCATATGGAATGTTCACTTTCCTCAGAGACTGTACAAACTGATTGAATAGAATCAGGAATAAGTCTTCATTCCTTTTTCTTTGAAGGCTTATGAGGCAGGGGGAGATGTAGATAGGAGGGTTTTGTTCCCCTGTATAGAAAATGCTATTTCCCCAGTTAGAAAGCTCATTGTTGTCAGAGGTAACCTAGGTACCCCAGGGCAGGAAATGAGTAAAGTGTACTAGCAATGGAATATTTATTATACAGAAGAGCGAAACAACAGCTCAGTACAAGGGTACTTCTCAGAAATGTAATGTTGAGTGAGAAAAGTAGAAAACAGAAGACGATCTAAGACACAGTATTATTTATTTAGTCAAAGCAGATACACATGAAACAACACTACAAAAGATGGATGTATATTTAACACATTAACAATAAATAGATGTCTCTGGGGGATTGTAATGGAAGAAGGGGAAATATAAGGAAACAAGAGCCTTGCATAGTGCCATGACAACAGTAAAGAGATATGACACTGAATCACCTTCTGTACATGAGCTCCAAAAATTTTCAAAGGAGTCTATTATAACATTCTAATCATAAGTGCTAAAATCAGGGACTTCCCTGGTGGTCCAGTGGTTAGGACTTAGCCTTCCAATGCAGGAGTTGCAGGTTTGATCCCTGGTTGGGGAACTAAGATCCCACATGCCTTGTGACCAAAAAGAAAAAGAAAAAAACCAAAACATAAAACAGAAACAGTACTGTAGCAAATTCAATAAAGACTTTAAAAATAAAATGGTCCATATCAAAACAGAAATCTTAAAAAGTAAGTGCTAAGTATAACACAAATCAGTTATAATGCAAGTTATAACACAAGTAGTCATTCTCAATCTTAGTCAAACATTTCAGTCATCTTAGAGGAACCTGAGAGTCTTTTTTAAAAAGTCTCTCTTTTTTTTTTTGCTGCTCAGTTTGGTTCACTTCAGTTCAATCACTCAGTTGTGTCCGGTTCTTTGTTTGTAATTGCATGGACTGCAGCACGCCAGGCCTCCCTGTCCATCACCAACTCCCAGAGTTTATCAGACTCATGTCCATTGAGTCAGTGATGCCATCCAACCATCTCATCCTCTGTCGTCCCCTTCTCCTCCCGCCTTCAATCTTTCCCAGATCAGGGTCTTTTCAAATGAGTCAGTTCTTTGCATCAGGTGGCCAAAATATTGGAGTTTCAGCTTCAGCATCAGTCCTTCCAATGAGTATTCAGGACTTATTTCCTTTAGGATTGACTGGTTGGATGTCCTTTCTGTCTCCTTTCTGACTCTCAAGGGTCTTCTCCAACACCACAGTTCAAAAGCATCAATTCTTCGGTGCTTAGCTTTCTTTATAGTCCAACTCTCACATCCATACATGACTACTGGAAAAACAATAGCTTTGACTAGACAGACTTTTGTTGGCAAAGTAATGTCTTTGCTTTTTAATATGCTGTCTAGGTTGGTCATAACTTTGCTGCTGCTGCTGTACCATATCACCCAGCCTTTGTTTAAAGGTTTACATTGTTAACAAAGCTTTTACACTCATGATCTTACTCGCTCCCCCACAGTAGCTATAAACCTAAAGGAGTTTGGGAAACTGGAAGCAGCACTCAGTCCAATTGCTAGCTCTCTATTGGTGCTTTTGCTAAAGCGCCTTACACCCTCTTCTGATTAAGCAGTGGGCATCTGCTGCTTCTACCTTCTAGGTGCCCTGGGAATAAAGGAATGGCCATATTTCTTCAGTTGCAGTGTGACCATGGGAACAGATAGGACCCACTCCTCCCACTTTAACCTGTGGGAATGCTGATTTCTTGACTATAATGCTTCTGATTTCATTGGACCAGAAGGGGACCTGGGTGCTGGTATGTGTTAAAGGCTCCCACATGGTTCTGTTTGTTATACAACCAGGGTTGAGAACCACTGAGTTGAGTTTCTTAAAGAAGAGAGAAAAAAATGTGTGGCAAGCAATAACATTACCAAGGAAATCCCAAATGGATGCAATACTCAGACACTTCTCTTCTGCCGCTTTAGGGTATCAGCTCAATTCTGCTGAATGTGTGGATATCCGCTTGAAGAGGGTGGTTCCTGACCATTATTGCCATTACTACCCTGAAAATGTGAAACCAAAACCCAAACTGAAGGAATGCAGCATGGATCCTTGTCCATCAAGGTTTGTATCACTGCACTTTGGTACATGTATACAATGGAATATTACTCTGCTATTAAAAGTAATGCAGTTGAGTTTGTTCTAATGAGGTGTATGAACCTGGAGCCTGTTATACAGACTGAAGTAAGTCAGAAGGAGAAAGACAGATATCATATATTGACACATATATATGAAATCTAGAAGGATGGTACTGATGAGCCTATTTGCCAGGCAACAATGGGGACACAGAGAACAGACTTGTAGATGCAATGAGGAAAGGAGAGGGTGGGATGAGTTGAGAGAGTGACATGAAAACATACATTACCATATGTAAAACAGACAGCTGGTGGGAATTTGCCATATGACACAGGGAGCCTATATGACACAGGCTGATTCATGTTGATGGATGGCAGAAACCATCACAATTTTGTAAAGCAATTATTCTCCAATTAAACATTAAAAAAAAGAAATCAATGGCAGCTGTGACTGATCCATCCTTATCAAGCAGCACAGTTCCATTGCATGACCTTGAATGTACCCTGGTGGCAGGTACCTGCGAACCCATTTCCAACCTGGTCAGGAGGCATTAGGCTCATCTGCTCACGCATCTGGTTCGCGCTTGTGGGCTCTGTGTCCATGTGCTGTGACCTTTCGCTTTTCGTCATGAACCTCTCTGACCATGTCTTGTGTATACAGCATTAAAGGTCTCTTCATTCAAGTACGTCTAGTCCACCTACCAGCTGTGAATATCGATAATTCACCATTTTAGCTTTTTAAACGGGGTTACCGATGACCACATTTCGACTTTTGAAGTGTTCACCTTAAACTCAGCATAAATAATGCATAGTGCAGGAAGTGGAGAGTTTGACTGCCAGAGCAGAAAAGCTATGCATAAAGCATCCTGCTGCATAATTTAGTACCTGGTGACTTGGATTGCCAGAAGTTGGCAATCCATCTTCTGGATTGGGGAAGTTTCTTGACTTTGCTACAGGATCCTAAAATAACAGCACACTATCAAGTCCCAGAATCCCCCAGCTCTCTGCCAGCTGGCTGAGGCAGTGTGCAAGTGGAAAGGGAAGCGTTCTCAGTGGATTTCATTTCCTATCTTGAAGCTGTGTATTTCCTGTAATCCCAGGTGTACACAATCACGAATAGAGGCCTTTTCAAAAGACAGATCCTGTTAAACAAAGTGATTTTCTAAAGATCCTGCTAATAAGACAGTATGTTAATATCATGAATTTATTTTATCACAATAATTTAAGAGGATAAAAGGGGATAAATAGATTTATCGAAATTAAGAGATGATAAACATATACTACTTTAATGAGTATATACTGCTAGCTTCATTTTCTTCATTTTCATATAGAATTAGGTAAGTTGTATATCAAAGATATCCCTAAAAATTAAGGAGATGGTAGCAAAAACGTGCAAGTGGAAAGGAAATTTGGGGGGAAATAGTTCAGAACAGTTGGCATATTAAGTGTCAATATAATTTGAAAGAACTCTGTCTTTTGTCATATGACATCTGTACTAGTCAAATGAGTAAATGTATTGAGTAGTAATTATATTCTCACGACTTCATTTCTAGTGATGGATTTAAAGAGATCATGCCCTACGACCACTTCCAGCCTCTCCCTCGGTGAGTTACGTGTTTCCTTTTCCCTTCTGTAATATGCTCTAGGCAGTTTGCAAGGAGCTTTAGTATCTGTGAAAGGTGAAAGTGAAGTCGCTCCGTCGTGTCCAACTCTTTGCGACCCCATCAACTGTAGCCTATCAGTCTCCTCAGTCCATGGGATTTTCCAGGCAAGAATACTGGAGTGTGTTGCTATTTCCTTCTCCAGGGAATCTTCCCAACCCAGGGATGGAACCTGGGTCTCCCACACTGCATGCAGACTCTTTACTGTCTGAGCCACTGGGGAAGCCCATAGTATCTGTAGCAGTAGTCTTAAATGTATGAGACTAGACCCTTTACAGAGAGCTAAGGGAACAAAGACTTTAATTACATAAGATTTTTCTAAGAATTATATGGAATAGGCTGCCTCAAAGGTAATATTTTCTGTCACTGGAGATGTCAAGCATGCATTTATACCTAGGTATTACAGAGGGGAACTTCCCTGGTAGCTAAGTCAGTAAAGAATCTGCCTGCAATGTGGGAGACCTGAGTTTGATTGGGAAGGTCCCCTGGAGGAGGGTATGGCAACCAACTCCAGTATTCTTGCCTGGAGAATCCCCATGGACAGAGGAGCCTGACAGGCTACAGTCCATGGGGTCGTAAAGAGTCAGACATGACTGAGTGATTAAGCACAGCACGTTACACATTCCAGTTGATTAGATATTTGCATTCCCTTTTATACCTAGACATGTTAGGTTGGTCCTTTCTGACTGACTTTGTATGATTCCCTGGTAATACTGTCCATTGATGTTTTATACTTTAGAGTCAGATTGAAGATGCTTTCACACAGTGGCCCTGTTGTTATAATATACTGGGGCAGGTGTGTTACTCCCATCTGACAATAACCTTCAGGACCAAGGAGTTAAGACAGCACAGTGTGTGTAGTAGTTAAGATTAAAGTCTTATGACTGTACTTGTTGCAATCAACTTTGCAAACTTGAAGCAAGCAACAAATGAATAATGTGTTTTCACTTGTTTGCTTTTGAGCTGGGAACATAACCCTTGGACTGCATGTTCAGTGTCCTGTGGAGGCGGGATTCAGAGGCGCACCTTTGTGTGTGTGGAGGAGTCCATGCACGGAGCGATACTTCAGGTGGAAGAATGGAAGTGCATGTACGCGCCCAAGCCCAAGGTGATGCAAACCTGCAATCTGTTCGACTGTCCCAAGTGGATCGCCATGGAGTGGTCTCAGGTAAGATTTGAGAATATGCCACTTTTAATTCAGTCTCAGACTTTAATGATTATTTGCTCTGTGGCCAGTACTGTACTGGGCAACATGGTGGATGCAGAAGTTGTATGTGAACATGGTTCCTACTCCTGAAGAGCTGAGAAGACAGTTGAAGGATGATGTGAGGCAGAATGTTGGAGGCATCAGAGCAGGTACGAATGATTGAGAACCATGGTATATCTGAAAGGAACAGGGATTGAAACAGTTATTTGGAAAGTCTTTGTTGCCCTTATATTGCTGAACCCATGTTTCAGATTCGCAGACTTAAACCATGCAGGAGCCTAGAGAAGGCATCACTGTGGGGTATGGCTAAGCCAGGATGGTGGAGTAAAGCAGAAATGACACAGAATGACTGGAGGCTGAAAAGGCACTAATTCATCTGGATAAAAGAGAGAATTCATGTTATTAAGAATTGGAAGATTAAGACAGAGATGCTAAAACTGACCCTGGAAGTGTGTTCTTTTTAAAAATATTTATTTATTTTATTTGGCTATACCAGATCTTACTTGAGGCATGTGGGATCTTTGATCTTTCCTGTGGCATGTGGGCTCTTTTTAGTTGTGTCATGAGGAATCTTTAGTTGTGGCATATGGGATCTTGTTCCCTGACCAGGGATTGAAATTAGGCCTCCTGCATTGGTAAGGTTGAGTTCTCGCCACTGGACCACCAAGGGAGTCCCTAGAATTGTATTCTTGATCTGGTGGTTACTATGAAGCTTCACTCTTTTTATTGAAGAGAGTAAATGTGTTATATTTTATGTAAATGAGGTAAGATAGACTGATGCTGGGAAAACCCAGAGGCAAGCAGCCTATTTGGAAGCCACTGAGATGTCGTTGTTCAGTCACTAAGTCGTGTCTGACTCTTTGGGGCCCTGTGCACTGCGGCATCCCAGGCTCCCCTGTCCTTCACTATCTCCCGGTGTTTACTCAGATTCAAGTCCATTGAGTTGGTGATGCAATCTTAACTGTTTCATCCTCTATTGTCCCCTTCTCTTGCCTTCAGTCTTTCCCAGCATCAGGGTCTTTTCCAATGAATTGGTTCTTTTACTCAGGTGGCCAAGAGCTTCAGCTTCAGCATAAGTCCTTCCAATGAATATTCAGGGTTGATTTCCTTTAGGATTGACTTGACTTGATATCCTTGCTGTCCTGGGGACTCTCAAGAGTCTTCTCTAGCACCACTGTTCAAAAGCATCAGTTCTTTGGTGCTCAGCCTAACTCTCACATCCATCCATGACTACTATAAAAACCATAGCTTTGATTAGATGGACCTTTGTCAGCAAAGTAGTGTTTCTACTTTCTAATACAACATCTAGATTTGTTAAAGCTTTCCTTCCAAGGAGCAAACATCTTTTACTTTCATGGCTGCAGTCACCATCCTTGGTGATTTTGGAGCCCAAGAAAATAAAATTCCTCACTATTCCCACTTTTTCCCTTCTATTTGCCACGAAGTGATGGGACTGGATGCCATGATCTTAGTTTTTTGAATGTTGAGTTTCAAGCCAACTTCTTCACTCTCCTTTTTCATCCTTGTCAAGAGGCTTTTTAGTTCCTCCTCACTTTATGTCATTAGGGTGGTATCATCTGTGTGTCTGACGTTGTTGATATTTCTCCTGGCAATCTTGATTCCAGCTTGTGATTCATCCAGCCCCAGCATTTGAAATTATGTACTCTGCATAAAAGTTAAGGAAGCAGGGTGACAATATACAACCTTGACGTACTCCTTTCCCAATTTTGAACCAGTCCATTGTTCCATGTCTGGTTCTAACTGTTGCTTTTTGACCTACATACAGGTTTCTTAGGAGGCAGGTAAGGTGGTCTGGTATTCCCATCTTTTTAAGAACTTCTTGAAGATGGGTCTATGCTGCAAAAGGCCTCCATATCCTCTGAAACTCTTCTCTGACATTTTAAGAAACATCTATGGACTTAGGAAAGAATCTTCAAGCTTTATGAAGCAGTGGTGAAGTCATTATTTTGACAGCAGGAGGCTCTGGGATGGAATTCCACTTGGCCTCTTAGGAACTACTTGACTTTGAGGAAGGTCCTTAGTTGGCGGGTTGTTGATTGGCTCATCTGTTAAATAGGAATGAAGCGGTTGACCTGCCAGTGTATCAGAACCCCTTAGTGAGATCACATCTGCAAAACACTATCTGTTCTGTGGCATGTGCCCAAGGCTTCTTGACTTCTTCCAGGGGTGGATCCAGGATTGGTGGGACCTGAAGTTTAAACAATATGGAGGTGACTTTTTTAAATTTCTATTTTGTTCAAGTATAGTTGATTTACAGTGTTGTGTTCATTTCTGCTGCATAATGAAGTGATCAAGTTATACATATTTATACATTGTTTTCTCATATTCTTTTCCAGCATGATTTATCACAGGACATTGAATATAGTTCCCTGTGCTATACAGTAGGACCTTGTTGTTTATCCATTCTATATGCAACAGTTTACATATGCTAATCTCAAACTTCCAGTCTATCCCTCCCCTACCAAGGAGGTGACTTTTTAAGAAAAAAGAATACAAAACACAAATTTTGAGTATCTAAATAAATATTTAGAATAATGAAATTGTAAGAAATTACAAGTATTTTAAAGTTGACAACCCTAATGTGACTCTGGACTTGAGTTAAGAATAATATATCAGTATTGGTTTATCAGTGTGACAAAGGTACCACACTAATGCAAGATATTAATATTGGGGGGTACTGTGTGTAAGGAAGAGGGGGCATATGGGAACTCTTATACTAACTGGTCAGTTTTTCTTTTTTAAAATTATTTTATTTTTATTGCACTATAATCACTGCTCAATTTTTCTGTAACCCTTAAGTAGTCCTAAAAACTAGTCTTGATTTAAAAAAAAAAAAACATGCATACATACATATATACTTACCAACATAATGTACATAAACTGCAAAGATATCCTGGATATTCATGACTTGAAAAAATTCCATTCACAGGCAACAGTACCTTCTAAATCATAAATAAATTATTCAAGAAAAGAAATGCTGACAACACAAAATTCACAAAATTTAGAGAAAATAACATAATGTTTTCATTCATTTTAACTGCCTTATTACACCTATAGTATTTTTTCCTACATTTTTGGCTGAATACCCTTAGAGGGCCTTTTCATATGATATTTTTGCAAGATAAGTTTCTATACACAGAATAGAGAGGTAATCCTGTAGCGTGGTTCAGCAAAATTTGGTATCTTTTTAATCAGTTGTTTCAAAAGGCTTCTTTTGTCTTCACAGATTGTTTTGGATGATGTTGTGTGAATTTTTAATCAAGTTTGAGAAAAACCTATTCTTTCATATTTGTATAGAAAGATTTTAGGGCATTTCAATATTTCTTGTGCTGTGATCTCACCTGAAATACTTTTCAAAGTGAGAATTGGAAGTAATCTTGCAAGGGAGGGACCCTGAAGCATAAGAATCATGGGAAATTAGCCTCCATCCCCTTTCTTATGTAATATTTATCTGATGGTCCTTTGTGTTTAATATTCAGGTAGAAGAATTTCATTGACTTCTCTTTTTATCTCTGAAGTGCACAGTGACCTGTGGCCGAGGGTTGCGTTATCGAGTTGTGCTGTGCATCAACCACCGTGGACAGCACGTTGGTGGCTGTAACCCACAGCTGAAGTTGCACATCAAAGAAGAATGTATCATTCCCATCCCCTGTTATAAACCAAAAGGTAAATTTATGGTGCATTTTAAAGTGAAATCAGGTGGTGCTCTACAGCTCTCTTACTAATACTGCAGCATTTGCATTTAAACATACTAACTTTCTTACAAAAACTGTTCACTGATAGATTGACCTGTCCACCTAGATAAAGAAGTTAAACTTGTGTCATTAATTGATCTTGAAGAGAAACTTAGATAGATCTTGTTGATTCAGTGCAGTAAGTCCCCTACAAACAAACAAGTTCCATTCTGAGAGCTGGTTCATAAATCCAGTTTGTTTGTAAGTCCAACAAAGCTAGCCTAGGTACCCAACTAACACAATTAGTTATATAGTAGTGTGCTGTAATAGGTTTATCATGCTTTTCACACAAACAATACATTAAAAGAAACAAATAATAAAGGAAACACTTTTTTTAAATTGGAGGCTAATTACTTTACAATATTGTATTGATTTTGCCATGCATTGACATTGAATCTGCCACGGGTGTACATGTGTTCCCCATCCTGAACCACCCTCCCACCTCCTTCCCCATCCCATCCTGTCATCAAGACAGTATGGTACTGGCATAAAGAAAACACTTTTAATCTTCTAGTAAGTACCTTAAGAAGTACAGTAGTGCAGAACATGGGCTGGCATCGATTGAACAGGCAAGAAGAGTTACTGACTGGAGGAAGGAGGGGGGTGGGAGATGGTAGAGCTGAAGGATTGTTAGCAGTTGGATACGGAAGACAGGCTGCAGTGTCACTCATGCTTGATGTTTATGGCACAGGTTCTGGTTCCTTGCTAAACCAGATGCACATTCACATCTTTGGAAGTTCACATCTTGAAGGGTCATATGTAGGAGACTTACTGTATAGGTACAGTGGCTCCTGTCTGTGTAGGTTTATATTAACATTTCTTAGTGGACATAACACATGGACCACAGCCTTGTCTAACTCAATGAAACTATGAGCCATGCCGTATAGGGCCACCCAAGATGGATGGATCATGGTGGAGAGTTCTGAGAAAGTGTGGTCCACTGGAGAAGCGAATGGCAAACCAATTCAGTATTCTTGCCTTGAGAACCCCATGAAAAGTATGAAAAGGCCAAAAGATAGGACACTGAAAGATGAACTGCCCAGGTCAGTAGGTGCCCAATATGCTACTGGAGATCAGATGAGAAATAATTCCAGAAAGAAGTGGACATAAAATTAGTGATTCAGTGCCTGTTTTGAAGAAAAGGAAGAAGAGGGTGAAGGGAGAGAGGAATAGGAAAATTTCTACCTGCCTTCCACCAGAGTGGAAGGAACAGTGTCCTCTTCATCGTACGTCCTATTGTCTACCATGAACAAAGAAAACTTTCTAGACTGAAAGTCTAGATTTATAAATTAATCTCCAGTCAAGGTTTATAGATGCACTCAGAAATTTTTGTGTGGTTCCATTTGTTCCATATGAATTAGCAGACATGGGTAGCATCCATGGGTGAGCAAACCTTGGCACCACCTCTTAGGTATGTATGTGTTCCCCTCTAGACAGGAGGCTTTCCATACACGCACTTTAGTAAGGTATTACCAATCCTTGTGACAAGTATTTCCTTTTGGGAATGAAAAAAGAGTTACTCCCAAGTGTCAATGCCAAGGAATCGTCCTTATTGGCCCATTAGAGAGGATGGTAAGATTCTTCTTCATGATTTCTGGGTGCATTCTTCATACAAATAGCCTCATAAGCAACTAATTCTTCATTTCTTTCATGATGTCTGTCTTCTGGAAAAATCTCTGGTTTCCATGCAAGGTACAAATACTGATTATATAACTTCTTCAGGGAAGTCTTTTCTCCTTCTTTTCTGCAGTCAGTGATACTTTTATAGCCACTTTCTTGGCATCTGTGATTTCTCCAAAGCAGTCCAAAATTATTTCCCTCTCACTTCATAATTAGATGGTTTCTTCACATCTTAGGAAGCTTCAAAGGACAGAGAAGGGCACCAGCTTGCTCCTGCAGGCCAACTGTAATTGGTAATCATCTCTCTTAACAACTGCAACATTTTAAAGTTTGAGTAAACCATAATACAGACTTTTCTCCTCGCAGTTTTCTAAGCCTTCTATGTTATTTGCTTGTCTCTATTAATTTCTTCACTCAGTGGGCAAAAAATGTGTGGCAAAAGAAAGCAAACTGATCTGGTTGAAATCAGAGTTTTAATATGCAAACAACAGAGATTGGTACTGATTTATAAAAGGTGTTTTTATGCTAACTTGGAGAATGTATTCAACTGTGTCATGGGATTGTTTGGTTGCATTCTGATAATGTGTTAATTAAAAAAATACATGACAGAAATTTTTGGTTTCGTCCAGAAGCCACTTCATGCACTGTTCATTTGAAAAAAAAATTGATGAAATCTCCAGTAAATAACAATCACATGTCCAGCTCTTGAATGATTAACAATAATTAAGCTTGTTGTTTATGTTCCTTTTTCCTTAGAAAAAAGTCCAGTGGAAGCTAAATTACCTTGGCTGAAACAAGCTCAAGAACTAGAAGAGACCAGAATAGCAACAGAAGAACCAACGTGAGTCCAGGACCTTTTATGGGAGTATTCAAGGCCTAGCCAGTTAACATGATATATGTCATTTTTGTACTCATTGGAGTACAATGATATGTTTCAAATCCAAATGACCTGGATTTGCAGACTCTAGAGAGCCTGAACTGGCTAGAAGTCTCCTCTATTGCACAATTCAGCAGTCTTACTTTGGCAGCATCTACGAGAAGCACAGAAAAGAACAGTGCCTTTTAACTCAAAGCAGACTCAGTAGTCTGTTACAGTTACCAGATTGGGGGTAATATCTAGATCTAGATTAACACGTATGATTTGACCAAAGACCATCACAGTGTTAACCAAATAAACCGATCATTCCATGGATAAGACATGGCCAATGTTTATCAAACCAGTTAAGTTACAGAGATGTAACATGATGGCCTGAGTGATTATCAGGAGAACTCCCAGAGTTGCTGTGGTATGGGGCATGGAAGAACATGGCACCAGGAGTCTTGGAGCCTAGAACCACCACTTGTAACCATGTGACCTTAGACAAGTCTTTCATTTTTCTGTGTCTCATTTTCCTTACTTATAAAATGAGAAGGCCAGGCTTAAACTCTAGAGAGATAAAAAATCCAATGATTTCTGTCCACACGGGATTTAGCAAGTTTGGGCTGTCATGGTATCCATGGAGATATAGTATCAACAGCATGTCAAGAAACATTCTGGAGGTGAAGGTATGGGGGCCTAAAGAGAGCAAGGAATCTAAGACATTGAATCTCGCCCAGGAATCTAGAAACAAAACAGCATCAGTGATAGACTTGAGGAATTGGACAGGACAGCTGATTCCACATCAGATATGTGAAGCCTGCAGTGCTGACAGACTGTCACAGGGAGAACAATTCACAGGATGTCAGAGCAAAGCGGATCTCAGAGGCTGGGTGGCCAGTCTCTCTCTTCAACACCTTCAGCAAGGGCACAGTTCACTGCATTGAGAGCTCTTTCTTGGACTGAGCAACCTGAGTTGTTTGCAGTACTTTTTTTCCTTTTGAGCCAAAATATAACCTCCTTCCAATTTCTGCTTTCCGAAACAGAAAAAAACACATCTATGCCTCGTCCCATGTGACAAGATTTCACAAATTTGCAGAAAACTGAATCCCTAAAGCACTATCTTTCCCATCATTCTTAGCCTTTTCAGTGGTTTTTGTGTATTGTTTTTAGATCCCTTACCAACCCCGTTGCTCCTCTCAGAACAGGCTCTCATCCGTCAATGTCTGTTTTCACTGTGGTGCAATCCAGCAGTGAGCCCCATGGGCACATGGATTCCTTTTCTTTGAGAAGGCACCTTGCTTCCAGTGACCAAGGGGGCCAAGAAAACTGGCACATCACATTTATGACATGTGCAGAACATCTGGATGTGAACCCAGAAGACATTGTGAACACCATGAGGTGAATGACCCGAGAATAACTGACTGAAGAGAGGAGTATTTGGCTCATGGTGGAAGTGTGGAGGTTTAGGGGAAAAAGTGGAGTCAAAAGTCGATCTTGGGAACTGCCCTGGTGGTCCAGCGACTAAGACTCCAAGCTCCCAGTGCAGGTGGCCCAGGTTTGATTCCTGGTCGGAAAACTAGATCCCACATACCACAACTGAGAGTTTGCATGCTGACACTAAAAAGATCCTACATGCCACAACCAAGATTGAAGACGAAGATTGAAGATCTCCCATGCTGCAACAAAGAGCCAGTGCAGCCAAATCATTAATATTTTTTAAAAAGTGAATCATGTGTTCAAAAAAAAAAAAAGAAAAAGTGGATCATGAAAGAGTAGGAGTTGTAAATGGAAGAAGGAATAGATCCAAGGAAGGCTCACTGTTAGAAAGAGCAAGGGAGCAAAGCTTTAAAGGAGAGGTGCAGCAGCTAGTATTCAGACTTCACAGGAAACCAAGGAATAGCTTTGGGGACTGAGGAAAAGCTGTTTTGTCTGACAAAGTCTTCCTCAGTTAATTTAATTTTATTTTTTTAATTAATTAATTTATTTTACTTTACAATATTGTATTGGTTTTGCCATACATTGACTTGAATCTGCCATGGGTGTACATGTGTTCCTCATCCTGAACCCTCCTCCCACCTCCCTCCCCACCCCATCCCTCTGGGTTATCCCAGTGCACCAGCCCCAAGCACCCTGTCTCATGCATCGAACCTGGACTGGCGATTCATTTCACATATGATAATTTACATGTTTCAACACCATTCTTCCATATCATCCCACCCTTGCCCTCTCCCATAGAGTCCAAAAGACTGTTCTATACATCTGTGTCTCTTTTGCTGTCTCGAATACAGGTTATCATTACCATCTTTCTAAATTCCATATATATGCATTAGGATACTGTATTGGTGCTCTTCTTTCTGGCTTACTTCACTCTGTATAATAGGTTCCAGTTTCATCCACCTCATTAGAACTGATTCAAATGTATTCTTTTTAATGGCTGAGTAATATTCCATGGTGTATATGTACCATAACTTTCTTATCCATTCATCTGCTGATGGACATCTAGGTTGCTTCCATGTCCTGGCTATTATAGACAGTGCTGTGATGAACATTGGGGTACATGTGTCTCTTTCAATTCTAGTTTCCTCAGTGTGTGTGCCCAGGAGTGGGATTGCTGGGTCATATGGCAGTTCTATTTCCAGTTTTTTAAGGACTCTCCACACTGTTCTCCATAGTGACTGCACTAGTCTGCTTTACCACCAACAGGCAAGAGGATTCTCTTTTCTCCACACCCTCTCCAGCATTTATTGCTTGTAGACTTTTGTATAGCAGCCATTCTGACTGGTGTGTAATGGTACCTCATTGTGGTTTTGATTTGCATTTCTCTGATAATGAGTGATGTTGAGCATCTTTTCATGTGTTTGTTAGCCATCTGTATGTCTTCTTTGGAGAAATGTCTGTTTAGTTCTTTGGCCCACTTTTTGATTGGGTCATTTATTTTTCTGGAATTGAGCTGCAGGAGTTACTTGTATATTTTTGAGATTAATTCTTTGTCCGTTACTTCATTTGCTATTATTTTCTCCCATTCTGAAGGCTGTCTTTTCACCTTGCTTATGACCAGGGCCCACATCAGACAGTTCCTGGCAGAGCAAACTCAGTTAATTTTAGAACAGTGGTGTTCAAAGTGTAGAGAAGTAAAACGCTGCAGATCTTTAGGGAATGAATTCTGAATTACAAGGAAATGGGGCAATGGGTACCTGACTATTCAAGAAGGAAGACTGGTAGTCAAGTTGATGAAAAGGAAGGGTTATAGGTATGTATTTGATTTTTGTTGTTGTTTTTCATTTGAAGTTAGGGCAACCTTAAACATATTAAAAAGGTCATCAGGATTTTAGACAGTTACCATCTTTAGACTTCTCAGTTGTACAAGGAGGGTGTTAGGCTAAATGCTACTGGAAGCTTCTCCCAGCTCTGATCTCCTATGGTTTTGTAAGGGATGAAATCTAGAGAAGAAAAGGAACTTGGACACCTGCAAGGGAGTCTGTAACTGTCACACAAGGATGGTCAGGAAGTTCTCAGTCTTGAATGATACATCCTGCCAGGGTCTCTTCTCAGAACACAGTTAGATGCTATCTAGTATTTGTTCTCTATGTCTGTGTCTGTATTTCTGCTTTGTAAATAAGATCACCTATACCATTTTCTAGCTTCCACATGTATGTGTTAATAGATGATATTTATTTTTCTCTTTCTGACTTCACTCTTTATGACATTCTCTAGGTCCACATTCCCCATGCCTGTACAGATGACCCAATATTGTTCCTTTTTATGGCTGAGTAATATTCCATGGGGCTTCCCTGGTGGCTCAGATGGTAAAGAATCCACCTACAATGCAGGAGATCTGGGTTCAATCCCTGGGTTGGGATCTTCCCAACCCAGGGATTGAAAAAGCAGTGGCAACCCACTCCAGTATTCTTGCCTGGAGAATCCTCATGGACAGAGGAGCCTGTTGGGCTACAGTCTGTGGGTTCACCAAGAGTCAGACATGACTGAGCAACTAAACACAGCACAGCGATATTCCATGTGTGGCTCATTTTGCTATACAGTGGACACTAACACAACATTGTAAAGCAACTATACTCCAATAAAAATTAATTAAAAAAAACACAATTAGATCACCATTGCTAATCCTTCTGTGTGTTCTCTCTTGGTTAAAGGCTTTGCTGTCAGTTCCCTAGACTGGAAGCGTCATTCTTGCCTCTTGCTCATGTTTCCCCTGTCTATAATTAATTAGAGTTGTGAAGTCATATCTACTAAAATCTCCATTGCAGCTCTCCTTCTCTCCATCCCTACTATCACCTTTGTTCAGGTCTTGAAGTCACTTACCAGGACACCTACAACAACTCTCTAATTTGCTACCCACTTGATCTCAGCTGGTAAAGAATCTGCCTGCAATGTGGGAGACGTGGGTTCAGTTGCTGGGTTGGGAAAATTCCCTGGAGAAGGGAATGGCTACCCACTCCAATATTCCTGCCTGGAGAATTCCTTGCCTGTACAGTCCATGGGATCGCCAAGAGTCAGACATGACTGAGAGACTTTCACTTTCACTTTCACTTTTGATTTCCTCAGATCCACCCAGTCTGACTAAGGCAGAAGTCTAATCTTTTCTTACAATGTTCATCATATCCCAGTGTTTCCCCATTTCCCGAAGACTTATGCTTGTTGACCAGCCAATGAGTCATAGTGGGGTAGGTATCACCCTTCCTGGCTCCCAGCCTCATCTCTGACTACACCCCCAACCCCCAAACTTAGACTGGAATGGGGTGCTCCAGCACTCGCTGCCATTGGCTGTTCCTTGCCTGTAACGAGCTGCCTCCTTCACTTTAACTGTGTTCTCCTTTCTGTAGGGAATGGCACCCACCTGGGTTTTGAAAAAAGCTTTTTTTTGGTTGTTATAGAAAATATTAAGCCTGTATGAAAGATGAGAGAACAGTATGACAACCCCACCCATGAGTCTGTCTCTCAACTGCAACAGTTATCAACTCAGAGCCACTCTTGTTTCATCTGCACCACTGCCTCCACCCTCAGTGGGGCATTTTTGAAGCATACCCAGACAGCATGTCATTTCATTCATAAATATTTAAGTGTGTATCTTTAAAAGAGAAAGATCTGTTTTTGATCATCAGAATACCACTGTAAAAATTTTTTTTTGGTCATGCCACATGGCATGTGGGATCTTGGTTCTCTGACCAGGGATGGAACCTGTGCCCTCTGTATTGGAAGCTTGGAGTCTTAACCACTGGACCACAAGGGAAGTCCCCACAATAGCACTTTTTAAAGTGTGGTCCTCAGATTGCTGCTTTTAGAAGCACCTGTGATGCTATTTAAAATGCAGATTTCTGGACCTTGCCAAGTCAGGCATTCTGAGAGCATATTTTTTTTCTTTTGGCTCTGCCAGTTCTTTTAAAAATTGTGGTAAAATAGACATAACATAAAATGGAGCATCTTAACCTTTTTTAAGTGTTCAGTTCACTGGTATTAAGTACATTGACACTGTTGTGCAACTCTCACTACCATTCGTCGCCAGGAGTTTTCATCATCCCCACCACAAATTCTGTACCCAGGAATCACTGACTCCCCATCCCCTGTCCCTTCCCCTGCAGCCTGTGATCATCTCTTCTACTTCTAGCTCTATGGATTTGTCAGCAGCATGTTTTAGCAAACACCCTGGGTGACTGGCGCGGGGGGGGGTGGGGGGGGGGTGCATCCAAATTTGGGAACTATCGGATCAGATAATCTCTAGGGTCCCTCTTGGTGGTGGTGGTTTTAGCTGCTCAGTCATATCCGACTATTTGTGACCCTGTGGACTGTTGACTGCCAGGCTCCTCTGTCCATGGGATTTCCAAGGCAAGAATACTGAATGGGTAGCCATTCCCTTCTCCAGGGGATCTTCCTGACCCAGGGATTGAACTCATGTCTCCTGCATTGGCAGGCAGATTATTTACCGACTGAGCCACCAAGGAAGTCAGGGTCTTTCTTAAGTTTTACCCAACTGGAAAAAGGCCATATCGTGTAAGCTGCAGCAGGGTCCGGCCCCATGTTCATCCTCAAGCCTGCATGTGCTGTCAGCCACACCTGACTTTGGTGGTGGCTCTTCCTGTTCACATTCACTGAGCGAAGCTGACCTGCCCTCTCCTCCTGTAGGACCCCTTCTTCCTCCCCAGCACCTGTTCCTGGGCCTGAATGGCTGCCTCTCCCCGCCATCCCTCTTCCTCCCTCTGTGGTCTCTCTGCAGTTTTCCTTTATAATTCACACTGCCTGGCAGTTTCTGCCCTGTTCCCGCTGTCTAGTGTGAAGTTCATGGTTTCCTCCCACCACTCTGACTCTAGTCATTCCCTTGATTTCCAAACAAAACCACAACATATCTCAGCTTCCAGTTCATCCTTTTATTCCCCCTGTCTTTGTGGTTTGGGGATGCTTGCCTGTTGACAGTGAGCGAGAAGATGAACATAGCTGTATTTTGGATCCCTGAAGAATGCCTGCCAAAGCCGCCTGGAGAAGATAAATATTTCTGCCTCTGTGGTTTACCGTGGCTCAAGCTCTGACTTTACATAGAGAACGGATGTTCAAAAGGCTTTTATTTTTAATTAGGAAAATAAAAATTACAGCTTATAAAGCAAAGCCAGGGGAACTGCAGTTTTAACCATGTTAGCTTTCAGCTGTGGAATGTGTTGACAGTTGATATGGTTCATCATTGCTTTAAAAGTTCTTCCCTGGAGCCTTCCTAGTTTCTACGGAATTCACAGAGCTTCCTTAGTCACACTGCCCTCCCTCCCGTTTAGCATGTACGAAAACCAAGGAAATGAGACAGATTCAGAACACTTTGTGTATTTTCCACTGCCATTTTAGCCTCTCCATTTGTGTTTGCTCAAATTGAATCAGGTTATGTTTTAGGCATTCTGTTTTTCTCACAACAGTAGTAACAACTAATATTGAGGACTTTGTGCCAGACTGTGTCCTCAGTGTTGTATGTGGATTAATTCTGATCCAATTCTCACAATGACCCCATGAGGAGGCATTATTATTAGCTTCATTTTAGGGAAGAAGAAACAAACATTTAGATTAAGGAATTATCTCCAACATTTCAGATCTACTAAGTGACGGATGGTGATGCTCTGGCCTGTGATTTGAGGAAGAGCTCCAATTTTATGTTAGGAGACCTGAATTCAAGGCTCTCCCATCCTTGGGTTGGTCTCATAGGGCAGACAGAGAAGTTAGCGATTGGATGCGTTGTGAGGCTTAAAACTCGGGGATGGCTTCCTGGGAGAGCTGGTACATGAAGTGATGCCCTAAGATGTACATGGGTATCGGAACAGCCCGTCAGGGATTGAGGTTGTATGTAGGCCAACTGATCCATGGGGGCCACCACACTGGACACTGAGGTACTGAGTGAGGAGAGGGGACTGGAGGCTAAGGAGGTGGTAATGACAGCCGGGAAAGTGGGCAAGTCTTGAAGGCCTTCCATGGCTCATAAAGGATTTGGACTTCATCTGGAGGCAGTGAGAGTCATTTAGGAATTTTTAACAAGTGATGTAATCACAACAATTACATTTTTAGAAAGATCTTTCTGGCCTTCTGCAATTTGTATCTAATTATTCACTATAATAAATAAAACTGTAGCAAATCTCAAATTGCACCTCTCTACATCTCTAATTGTCTCCTTAGGACACATTTGCTGGGGTGGAATTTGGGGGCCAGAAGATGGACACATTGAAGTCATTTAATTCCTACCATCAAATTTCCTCTTTAAAATTTAAACAAAAGATACTGCAGTGTTCAGTATGCAGTGCTGAATCTTATTTCTGTTTTTCTCCCATGGTAATTTTAAAAATTAAATTCTCATTAAATGGGAGTGTATCTTTGTGCATCTTTTTTCTGGGAGATTATATAGATGGCATAAATCTTTCAGACACTCTGCATTTAAGAGTCCCTTTCTTATACCCTCAAATGAGCAGATGTATGAACTCTTGTTTAATAACTATCTTCTGTGTGCCTAAACTGTCCTTTATACTTGTGTTATGAACCTTTTTTTTTTTTTTTTAACTTAGGCGTAAGATTTTTCTCCATATACTTAAAATTGGAGGGTTTTTAAAGAATCAGTCCAGGTATTACTTTCTTTTCAGATTTTGGTAAACAGAATTTTGGGGACATAGATTGAAATCTTTCTTGGATGCATGAAAGTTTTCTTCTGTTGTATTTGTGCCTCTTTTCTATTGTTTTTCTTATTTATTGTAAAGGTTCATCAACTTTCTGAATTGAATCTCTTCTCTGTTTTTAACATGTGATACTTCCCTCACCTTTTTGTGTTTTTTTCCTCTATGTTTTGGATGCACATCTGCCCTTCAAACAACCATTTGCTGTTTTTACCATGAATGTGTTTCCTACTATTCATTTGGATTTTCTTCTCTCTTAGAGCAACTTTGCATTATTTTTGTATTTTTTCAGTCTTTTCTCAACCAAGCCAGAGATTTTCTCCAGCCATGTATTGAGTGTTCTGTTTATTTTTTTCCTGCCTTGATCTTTGTTGCTGCATGTTCTGTCTCTCTAGTTGCTGCGAGCAGGGGCTTTCTAGCTGCAGTGTGCAGGCTTCTCACTGTGGTGGCTCCTCTAGTTGCAGAGCGTGGGCTCTAGGGCGCAGGCGTCAGTAGTTGTGGCACACGGACTTCATTGCTCTATAGCGTATGGGATCTTCCCAAACCGGAAATCGAACCCTAGTCCTCTACATTGTCACATGGATTCTTAACCACTGGACCACCAGAGAAGTTAATGTTTTGACTTTCTTAATCTCTTCACTTATCTTTTGTTTTATAGAACGTTTCCTTGAATTTTATTGTCATTAAATTTTAAGGAGATGCTGTAGCCTTTCCTTCTGTTTCTGATAATATTTTTTCCCAAAATATGCTTTCCTTTCACAGATATATGTTGCATTCTTCTTCTTTAATAGCAAAAAAATTATTTTAACAAGTGGATATTGGTGTTTGTTTATTCATTTTTGAAGTCAGAAAAATAAATACCCCAAAATAGTATTGTCAGATTTTCCTGGGATCCTTTCATTGTCATCTTGGATGATCATGATACTGCTGAGGCAGGGTAAAATAATGCCAGTAACTACTATATTATCTTTGATAAATTATCCTCAGTTTCCTCATCTGTACAATGGGAATAATAATACTACTTTCTGATGGGGTTGTTACTATGAGCAAATGATAAAATATATGCGAAGTACATGGAACAGTGTCTCACACAAATAACAATGTAATGAATGTTAGTTGTTGTCATTTTTGTTGTAATTATTGAACTTTTCACTCTGACATCTCATTTAATCCCAACTTAACCCCATTGGGTTAGTACTATTACTGTTGCTATATGACAGGAAATTATTGCCTTTGTACTTGAATAACAGTTTGACTGGACATAATATTCTTGGGACCCCAGCTCTCTCTCTCAAAACTTTTGTTCATCTTTTTCTGGTTTTGAATGTTGCTGAGTCTGAAGTCCAGCTAACTTTTTATTCTTATAAGGGAGGTGATTTTTGTACCTAAATGCTTATGCAATTCTTTTCTTCATCCTCAAAGTCTTAATTTTTAAGTGTATTCATTTACATAAACTTAGTGCTTTAAGACTGGAGAAGGCAGTGGCACCCCACTCCAGTACTCTTTCCTGGGAATCCCATGGACAGAGGGGCCTGGTCGACTGCCCTCTATAGGGTTGCACAGAATCAGACACGACTGAAGCGACTTAGCACCTAAAGCAGCAGTGCTTTAAGACAGCACAAATATATTATCTCACAGTTCAGTGGGTCAGAAACCAAATAGATTTAGCTGATTTCTATAGGTTCCACTAGGCTAAAATCATGACGTCTGTCAGCCTGATCTCTTCTCTGGAGGCCCAGGGTGGAATCCACTTCCAGGCTCATTCAGGCAGTTGGCAGAGTGCAGATCCATGCAGTTGCAGAGCTGAAATCTCCATTTCCTTGCTGGCGCTTGGCCGGGAGCTGTTCCCACTACTGGAGGCCTCCTGCATTCCTTGGCTCCTGGCCCCTTCCGTCCTGGAGCCAGCCACAGCGGGCTGAGTACCTCTCACGCTCTCACTCTTGCCTCTTGTTCTGCTGCATCTCTCTAACTCCAGCCAGAGAATTCTTTCTGTTTTTAAGGGCTTGTGTGATTAGGCCCACTGGGATAATCGCCCTATCTTGAGGTCCATAACCTTAATCACATCTGCAGAATCCCTTTTGCCATGTAACAGCATATTCATATATTCTAGGGATTAGGGTGTGGGTATCTTTAGGGAGGGCATTCTGCTGAAAGCTCTAGGTTTTTACATTAATCATTTTGTATCACTTTTTCCTGGAAGACAGTGTAACCTTTCCAGGCTGTATTTTAGGCACATTTTTCACATATTTTATTTATGAACTTTTTTTCTATTTCATGTGTTGAAACCTCTACTTGAAGAATCCAACTATCTTCAATATTGGATTCTCTCTCATTTTATCTCTAAAAACTGCATTAAAAATCAATTTTAGAGAGATATAATTTATATACAAAATCTTTGCCTGTCTAAAGTGATGAGTTTTAACAGGTGGACACAAAACACAGAACCCCAGCCCCATTCTTGATATAGAACATCTCCATCACCCAGAAGCTTCCTTTGCAGACTAGCCCTCCATTCACCCCTCTAATTGCTTTAGAACTTTTCTTTCTCTGTCTCAACACTGCATTCACTTCCAAGTCTTGCTTCTATGTTATTAATTTGACCTTCAGCCATGTTTCTTCTATTTTTTTTCTCTTGGTTCCTGAATTGTTAGTTTCTAATGATGTTATGTTTCACAGTTTGTTTCTTCAGCTCTGTAGTTTTCCATTTTATTCTGCGGTTTTATCATCTCCTGTCTAGGCTCTCTTATAAGTGAATTGTTCTTTTTTTTATGTTTTGGGTTTTTGGCCTCAAGGCATGTGGGATTCCCTGACCAGGGATTGATCCTGCACCCTTTCATTGGAAGACGAAGTCTTTTAATCACTGGGCCATCAGAGAAGTCCCTTGAATTGCTCTTTTTAAAAAAAAGTCTTTTCTGTTGTGGAGTTGGACACAGCTGAGCACGCATGCATGCATTGTGCAAACACACAGGGAACATGCTGTTTCTCTGGTCGTTTTGCCCAGACATCGCTCTTCAAATGCTTGTGTGCAGCTGTGTGACTTTCTTTTCTTTAAAGAAAAAATTACTCTGTGTGTGTGTGTGTGTGGAGGGGGAAACAAAGACAAAACAAGATTTGGAACTGCATGAACATGATAATGTCCTCTGTTTAAATAAAAAATAATGTGTAGAAGAAAATTATGCGGGATGATGCATACATTTTTGAGTTACCATGACTCCCCATCTTGCCTCCCCCAAATCACTCCTAGATAATTTTGACAGCTCTGATATTTGTTTTTTTTTAAGAGGACACTTAAAAGGATCTTTGAAAACCAACTTGATAGAATTCCCAGTGGGTAGAACTCCAGACTTTCACTCTTGAAGGCTGGGGTTCAATCCCTGGTTGGAGAACTAAGATCCCACAAGCTAAGAAAAAAAATGATAACCAACTTGAAACATCCAGGACACCTGAAAAACATCAAATGTAACCATCATGTTCCCTGCTGGGAATTAAGATGGGCCTTCTCACTTACTCCACCCTCTCTCAGGATTCTGAATCTATGAGACATAAGAGTCCAATCTGAGTGAAAAAAACTACTTCCCATTAAAACATAATCCCCAGCTTTAGTTTTTATTGTGAAGGAGAAAAGAGAAAAAATTAATGACCATAGAAGTATAGTATGCTTACGGTTAGAAAGTTCAAGCCTTTAAAAGGGGCAAAACGAAAATGAACAAATACCAGATATTAACACATACATATGGAATCTATAAAATGGTATAGATGATCCTACTTGCAAAAGGGAAATGGAGACAGAGATGTAGAGAACAACCGTATGGACACCAAAGCAGAAAGAACGGGGTGGGATGAATTGGGAGATTGGGACTGATGTAAATACACTATTGATACTATATATAAAATAGAAAACTCATGAGAGCCTACTGTATAGCACAGTGCTCTGTGCTCTGTGGTGACCTAACTGGGAAGGAAATGCAAAAAAAAAAAGGGGGGGGATACATGTATGCATACAGCTGCTTCACTGTGCTGTACGGTAGAAACTACACAGCATTGTAAAGCAACTGTCCTCCAATAAAAATTAATCTTAAAAAAACAGCAACAAAATATAGTGAAAGCCTCCTTCTATAAATTCCAGTTCCCGGCTCTTAGAATTACTTCCTGAAAAGAGAAACTATATATAAATTAGCATAGATAACATAGAGGCTATAAATATATACCATTAGAACCAGATGTGAAACAACATACTGGTTCAAAATTGGGAAAGGAGTACGTCAAGACTGTATACCGTCACCATGCTTATTTAACTTATATGCAGAGTACATCATGAGAAATGCTGGGCTGGATGAATCATGAGCTGGCATCAAGACTGCAGGGAGAAATAATAACAACCTCAGATATGCAGATGATACCACTCTAATGGCAGAAAGCAAAGAGGAATTATAGAGCCTCTTGATGAAAGAGAGAGGAGAGTAAAAAAGCTGACTTAAAATTCAGCATTCAAAAAACTAAGATCATGGCATCCAATCCCATTACTTCATGGCAAATAGATGGGGGAAAAGTGGAAAAAGTGACAGATTTTATTTTCTTGAGCTCCAAAATCACTGTGGATGGTAACTGCAGCCATGAAATTAAAAGACACTTGCTCCTTGAAAGAAAAGCTATGACAGACATTGTGTTAAGAAGCAGAGATCACTTTTCCAAAAAAGGTCTATATAGTCAAAACTATGATTTTTCAAGTAGTCATGTACGGATGTGAGAGCTGGACCATAAAGAGGGCTGAACATTGAAGAATTCATGCTTCTCAACTGTGGTGCTGGAAAGGACTCTTGAAAGTCCCTTGGACTGCAAGGAGATGAAACCAGTTAATCCTAAAGGAAATCAACCCTGAATATTCATCGGAAGAACTGATACTGAAGCTCCAATACTTTGGTCACCTGATGCGAAGAGCCAACTCATTGGAAAAGATCCTGATGCTGGGAAAGACTGAGGGAAAGAGGAGAAGGGGATGATAGAGGATGAGATGGTTGGATGACATCACTGACACCATGGAAATGAGTTTGAGCGAATCCAGGGAGTTAGTGAAGGACAGGGAAGCCTGGGGTACTGCAGTCCACATACTGCAAAGAGTGGGACATGACTTAGTGACTGAACAACAATATGTAATATATACACTATATAGGCATGTCTGTGCCCTTTTGTGTACCTAGACAAAAGATCATAGCCTATGATACTTATTTCATAAGACCACATACTTATTTTATTCAATAGCCTCCAAAAGGAGAATATTCCTTATCAATTCACATAGATTCACCTTCTTCCTTTCAGTGACCTCATCCTATTATTGAATACATTGTATGAATGTGTCTTCTTAAATTTAATCAGTCTCCTTTCCAGTTTTCCCATGGGAAAGCAGCAAGCACAGAAAAGAGTGAAGATGCAAATATTACTCCAGTACTATTCCATCCTAAAGAGCTGAGTCATGGAAAATGAGGATTAGAAAATAGTTTCCCAGTAACAATTTCCAAGAAAACAAAATGAAAAAAGGGAGGTGTTATTGATATTTCTTTATTGCTCATGGAGAGCAATGATGTTTCAATTCTGCTGTGCTCTTGTGTACAGCTGTGGTGAAGCCTCATGTAGAGAGAGATGCTTAGGTGATTCTGAGAGATCTTTACAACTGGCTCATTCTGAGATTTTAAACATTAAGCCTTGTAACTGTATTTGAAGCAAACAACTCAGCAGCATTTTTTCTGAAGTTATTTAGTACAACATTTTCCCATGAATAGAGGTCTATATTCACTTAAATTTAGGAAATCATGCACGTCGTATCCACCCCCCTTGAGTATGTATGGTATGTGTTCATATATCATAGTTATGGGAAAAATTTTTCCGTAAATAAACCTATTGAACATTATTGAAAACAGAGTTTTCCAGACTTACTCAATCACTGCTCTCTTTCCAGCCTATCACTTATTAGTATCTCATGATGTAAGTGTTGCTTCAGATTGTCTTAAAAATATATGTCCCGATGGAGTCTGTGTCTTAAATTCAGTGCAGGAATCAGTAAACATTTTCTATAAGGAGCCAAATAATAAATATCTTAGGTTTTGCCAGCCAAATAGTCTATATTGCAAATCCTCAGACCTGGCACGTAACACAAAAGCAACCATAAACAAGGCTGAACAAGTGACCATGACTGTATTCCAATAAATCTTTAGTTATGGACACACATTGAATTTTATGTCATTTTTACATGACACAAAATATTATCCTTTTTTTCCCCCATCCATTTAAAACTATGAAAATCATTCTTAGCAGGTAGGCTGTGCAGAAATAAGTGGATGGGATTTGACCTATAGGCCAAAGGAGGATACCCTGTGATTTAGTAGATAAAGATTCAGGATAAGAAATACATGCTTTATTCAGTCAGATTGGGCAACAGCTATGATAGTTTCAAGAAAATTCAGAAGTTTTGTGTGTTGTTATTTATGAAAATGTTGTATATTGTTTAGTTGCTCAGTCATGTCCAACTCTTTGAGACCCCATAAACTGTAGCCCGCCAGGCTCTTCTGTTCATGGAATTCTCTAAGCAACCCATTCCAGAATTCTTGCCTGGAGAATCTGATGGACAGAGGAGCCTGGTGGTCTACAGTCCATGGGGTTGCAAGAGTTGGACACAACTTAGTGACTAAACCACCACCACCGCTTTGCAGAAAGCATTTGTTATCCTAAAGTTTTGTTCCTAAATATCAAGACATTTTAATAAAACTCTGCCTGTTAAGACAGGGTAAGAGCCAAAAAGCTTTCTTGAATAAATACTGGTGAACATCTCCATGTTATAAAAGAACTCAGAGTAGGAATTATCTCTACATGATTTATTATGACCAAATCTTACAGAAAACCTTTTAATGATGATATGCAAAGGTCAGAGCACAGAATTTGAATTAAATAAAATAGGTGCAAAAGTTCAGTGTATCTCTGGTAAAAGCTTCTTTCTGTTGCTGATGAGGTTGGAACATTTGTCCATGACACATTTTCAGTCACCAACAAAAGGACAGCCTCCTAAACATTGAATCCTCTCTGAATGAAATTACTTTTTTCCTTCATAGAATGCTTGTCACTCCCGCTTTGTGATCTCTTTGGACTGATGGCCCGTGTCCCCCCCTGCTCCGACCCTTGGGGCTCCCCGGTTGCCTGCAGGTTTGTTCCGGAGCCCTGGTCCCCCTGCAGTGCCACATGTGGACTAGGTGTTCAGGTGCGAGAGGTGAAGTGCCGCGTGCTCCTGACCTTCACGCAAACTGAGACTGAGCTGCCAGAGGAAGAGTGTGAGGGCCCCCGGCTGCCCACAGAGCGGCCCTGCCTCCTGCAGCCCTGTGATGAGAGCCCCGCCACCCGAGAGCTGGCCGCCTCCCTGCAGGAGCAGGACAGTGAGACGACCTACGACTGGGAATATGCTGGCTTCACCCCCTGCACCGCCACCTGTCTGGGAGGTATTTGATCTTTTACTTAAGGCACAGCTGTGTCTGGCATTGCTGATGGTTTGAGAAATAACAATACTAAACCGGTAAAGCCTCATCTACAAACTAGCAGAAGTCCAAAGGAGGAGAAGTCATTTGAATAATTGAAAACTGTGCCTTTTCTTTCTTTCAGTTTTCATCATCATTATTTTAGAAAGATAAAGGACAGTGGGACTAGATCCTGTGTTCCTGTGTTCCTAAGCATTTGCCTAACTGAGATGGTTACAGAGGTCACCGACTGGTAGAGAATAAATAGGAAAATGCAAGAAATGATTAGTTGAGGTAGTGTTGTGCATAAGTCGGAATTACAGAATGAGGCAGCCTGGGACTGCCTTATCTGATGCTCAGAAGTTATCCTCAGAAAATATTTTAGGTTCATACCTGCACATTGAACCAGAAACCAGTATGGAGCAAACTGATCACCATGATTTATGTGTGTGTACATGTGTGTACACATAGCCAGGGACCCTGATAGGACTAGGAAGTGGTCATATTGTCAGGTGGCCCCCTTGGGGTGGAAATTAGCCCCAAGGTGCTTCAAGCATTCCAGGATTCAAAAGGGAGTGAAGGAGCAGAGAGAAGTCCAGATAGTCATTCTGTCTCTGCTGGAAGTAAAAGGACAGAAATAATCAGTGGGAAACCAAGATCCTCTACTGACACGAAGGGGACTCCTCTCTCAGCAGCCCAGGCCCCTGACATCCTCTCACATGACTCTCACTGTGCCTTCCAGTCAGCTGTCGTGGCTGAAGTTGGGGGCTAGAAATGTTCTAACCAGACTTCCCTGGTGGTCCAGTTGTTAAGATCATGCACTTCCACTGCAAGGGGGCATGGGTTTGATTCCAGGTCAGGGAACTATGATCCTACATGCTCTGTGGCATGGTCAAAGAAAAAAGAAAGAAAGAAAGA
Organism: Muntiacus reevesi; assembly: GCF_963930625.1. NCBI lineage: Eukaryota > Metazoa > Chordata > Mammalia > Artiodactyla > Cervidae > Muntiacus > Muntiacus reevesi. The sequence goes on along the minus strand of NC_089263.1, from coordinate 22,587,013 downwards.
AAGAAATGCTTTGACTTCAGTGCCAGCCAGTGGTGGGAAAGCTAAGGAAGCTGCTGCCTTAGGAGGCAGTTGGCTCAACAGCCTGCTCCACTCCTCCTGGCAGCCCTGCACCCTTTACTAGGCACTCCCCATCAGGTCTTAAGAGCTCGTATACCAGTCATTGTGCCCTGGCCTCTTCCCCAGGCAGGTGGAGTGCATTTTCTGTTCTTGCCATCCAGTCGCTGTGACTTGAGGTATCTGTCTTTCTCATTCCTGTGTAGTTCAACCTGTAAATCCACCCATCCTGGACACCAGCCCATCAGTAAACCCAGGTGAAATGGCATGTGCTTTACCCCTAGGGCTCAATTAAGCTACTGTCTTTCATATGGTGGTGAAAGTGAAGTCACTCAGTCATGTCTGACTCTTTGCAACCCCATGGATTGTAGCCTACCAGACTCCTCCATCCATGGGATTTTCCAGGCAAGAATACTGCAGTGGGTTGCCATTTTCTTCTCCAGGAGATCTTCCCGACCCAGGGATTGAACCCAGGTCTCCCACATAGTAGGCAGATACTTTACCGTCTGAGCCCCCAGGGATCAAATGGTGGTATCCCTGTGTAATTAGGAAAATAACTCTTCTCTGCCTCCAGATTCTCTCTCTCTCTTGCTTGCTTCTCCCTGCTTCCTAGAAGCCCACCTCAATTAGCCAGCAGTTTAGCCTGCTTCACCCAACACTAAATGTCTGCTGTGTCTCTTCCCTCCCAGGAATAGAAGTCTCACTTTCCTCCTCACTTTCATGTCTGCTTTGGCCCAAACCTCTGGGTTCAGGGTCCTGGACATGTTTTCTGTTATACCTTGTGAGCCTTAAGACTGATATGCCCTTCGTAATCTGAGAACTGGTACTCTCCTGATGAGTCGAGGGAAGCCCTCCAGAGATAGTCATGCATACGTGCATGCCTGCTCAGTCAATTGTGTCTGACTCTTTGTGACCACATGGACTATAGCCTGCCAGGTTCCTCTGTCTATGGGATTCCCCAGAAAAGAATACTGGAGTGGGTTACCATGCCCTTCTCCAGGGGATCTTTCAGACCCAGGGATCGAGCCTGAGTCTCTTACATCTCCTTCATTGGCAGGCAGGGAAATGGCAATCCACTTCAGTATTCTTGCCTAAGGAATTCCATGGACAGAGGAGCCAGGTGGGCTGCTGTTCATGGGGTCTCAAAGAGTCAGACACGACTGAGTGACTGCACTTTCTTTACCACTAGTACCACCTGGGAAGCCCCCGGCTATTGCTTGCATACCTCCAAATCTATTGTATTAATCTCAGGCTTTTGAATACTGCCACTGGTAGAATTAGTCTTGCATCTAGTACTCTGTCATCCTTGATTTCAGTTTTTTCCTGACCAAGAAGGCCCTCCAGATGGGAAAGCATGGCATATTGGGTCCTTGGAACTTAACAGACCACATAGAGTCGCCCGAGGAAAGTTGACAAGATGAATTCTGATTCAGTTGAGAGAGTCTCTTAGACCTCATTTTTGGAGCCTGATGCCAAAATGTTTGGATCTGCTATGTTCCCAGTGCCCACCAAGACAGCCCTGGGTTCCACCTCCAGGAGGCCTGGACCCCCTGGCATGATTTTCTGTTTTTTTGGTAACAACTATATTAAGATATAATTCACATACCATACAATTTATATATCTGAAGTATACAACGTGGTGTTTTTTGTTATATTCACAAAGTTGTGTACCCATCATCACAATCTTCTTTTAACACTGATATATTTGGCTGCATTGGGTCTTAGTTGTGCCATGTGTGATCTTTCATGCAGCGCACAGACTCTTCTGATTGCAGCACACAGGCTTAGTTGCCCAATCAGGGGTCAAACTCCTGTCCCTTGCATTGCAAGGTAGATTCTTAGCCGCTGGACCACCAGGGAAGACCCCATCAAAACAATTATAGAACACTTTGACCCCAAAAGAACCCTGTACCCTTAAGAAATCACACCCCCCTATTTCCTCTCAAACCCCCATTTTCTTGCTACCAGCAGCCTCTCACAACTACTAATCTACTTTTTATTTCTTCTGGATGTTTCATATAAATGGAATCACACAGTAAGCAATCTTTGTGACCACCTTCTTTCATTTAGTGTGCTCTCAAGATTCATCCATGTAGTAACATAAGCCTATTCCATTGTATGGATATGTCCATATTTATCCATTCATCAGTTAGATTTTGGTTTATTCACATGTCTTCTTGGATACTATGCCTAAAACTGCTCTGAACATTCATGTACACATTACTGTGTAGACGTACATCTTCATTTCTCTTGGATATATAGTTAAGAGTAGTAAAATGATTTCTGGATCTGTTTAAGGCATACAAGTTTTGTAAAACTTGACCAGTTCAATTTATCCTTATTGGCACTGTGGGCCTTTTGGCCAACTGTGAGGAGAGAAAGGCCTTGCACATGTTAGAAGTGCATTTCAGTATTCACATGGTGGATGGGATGGTGTCTATTTGTTTCTGACATCCTCTTGCATAACTGGAACACATTTTGGAAATTTTAACAGGGCTCAGCTTGCTATTCTTTCAACTCTCAGTTAAAACAGAATTTAGCCTTGTGAGGCTATCCGGTGTTGTGTAGTTCAGGATAATATCATGAGATGAACCTTGCATGCCCATGAACCCAAACGGTATGGCTAGGGAAGCTGAGAGTCAGAGTGTATCACACAGTCCAAAATAGAGAGTGGACAACTTCTTTATTGAGGGATTGAACTCTAAGTGCTTATAGTAAGATTCTTCACCTTGAAAAAAGCAATGGTTTAATTTCTTGGGTTCAGGCTTATATTTTCTTAATGTTTTTAATTTCTTGAGTTCAAGCTTAAAATTTCATTTTAAATATATATCTCAATTCTATTGAATACTTGGAATGCTTGGAGGGTTATAAAATCCTCTAAATGCAGGAAACTGAACACCTGCTCTGTGCTGGACTCTATGCTCTCCACTCAGTTCCAGGCTCAGTACCATGATGTAGAATGAAGGCACGGTCCTCGTCCCGAGGGAGCACCGCTCTCGGTTATGTTGGCTCTACTGTCCCTACTGCATTGCTTATAGGCAGTGACACTTGCCTCCCTGTAATCCATCTTCATGTGGTTTTAGAGGCTCAGCCTCTGCAAGCCCACTTATGTGTGGTTTTGCATGTGGATTTTAACCCTCATCCTGGATAACAGGGAGGGTAAGTCTGCAATGACTGGAAACCACAGGAAAATAAAGTTTCCACAGGCATGCAGTTATTTCAGCATTCTTGTTTCTGGTAGAAAAATAAGATAGGCAAGTGATATATTTTCAAAAAGATAAACCTCTGATTCCCATCCTGATATTGTATATTTGTATAGTCTTAACTTGCTTTCACATCATACAGGAAATAAAAGTAAATCAATTTGTTGTAACCATTGATGTTTAAGAATCTTTTACAAGTCTGCTTTTATACTGGAGTGGCAACAATTCTTTCTCAATTCCCAAAAGTGTAAAGAATGCCAACATACTCAATTTCCAGTCTCCAGAGTGTATGTAAGTATATGATATACAGCATTATGTTATATGTGTATGTACATCCTGAAAGTTATTTAAAGTTATGCTTTTAAATACCCACTGATAAGGTTTTGTAATTTACTACACTATCAACATGGGCTTCCCAGGTGGCACCAGTGGTAAAGAATCCACCTGCAGTGCAGGAGACATAAGAGATGCAGGTTTGATTCCTTGGTGGGGAAGATCCCCTGGAGGAGGAAATGGCAACCCACTCTAGTCATCTTGCCTGGAGATTCCCATGGACAGTGGAGCCTGGAAGGCTACAGTTCATGGGGTCGCAAAGAGTCAGATACGACTTAATGACTGAACACACACACATGCACACCATAAACATTCCTCACTAACATTTTCTCTTGTGTCTTATATTATTTGCTGCATTTATGACCTTCAATTTCTCCCTTTGTGTTTTCTAAAATCACACGCTAGTCCACAGATGTGGACTTTTCTGGCCTCATTTTGAACCATAGTTCTGCCCCTCCCTTTGGGCTAGTTGTTTAAATTTGCAGAGGTTTATTTTTGTAAAAGGAAAAGAGCCACACCTACATTATTAGGATTAATGAAAGGATTAAATGTGATTCTTAAGCAAAGTTATGTTGGAGAAGTGTTTGATCACTGTGCCTGACACATGTGTGTTATAAATGTTGGTGGGATAATATAAGAGTTTATAATATAGTTTATAATATAGGAAGTTATTCATCTTAGAATATTGTTTTTTCCTTTTAAAAGAAAACGGACTAAATTGCTGAACCCCTTAATGCATCTAACTGTGCCAAGTGCATTCTTTGAATTCCTCAAGGAAATCATCATCTGCATTTAATGATGATTTTCTCTTTCCAATTGTTGTTTATCCTGTTTAGGTTTTATCTCTCATTGCACTGTCCAGAATTGTAAGAACAACAGTAAATACGATAGATGATGCCAACTTTGAATTGGCCTTGACAGTAGCAGGAATCTCTCTTATTGTTTCATTTGAAAACAACATCCTACAAATATTTATTGTGTTTTTTTGTGCAAGGTACTGACCTAGGTGATAGAGACAAATAGTTCCCACCTCTGCAACTCAGATCTAGAGGGGGAAATGTGTTCATCACATAATCACACACACATATGTGTAAACTTACAGCTGGCTATTGCAGCTACAAAAAAGCACGTGGTTGGGACTTGCCTGGCGCTCCAGTGGTTAAGAATCTGCACTTTCATCACAGGGGGCACAGGTTCGATCAATGGTCAAGGAACTAAGATCCCACATTTCATGTGGTGTGACCAAAAAATAACTAGAAACAAATTTTACAGAGAAGTATATGATGCTATGAAAGCACACAATAGGAAGAATTTGACCTAATTTGGGAAGTCAGGAAAAGATTCCCTAAGAACAATTACATTTGAACTTTAAGTCTGAAAGATGAGAAGTTAATTAAGCAAAAGAGAAGTTTGAGACAGTGATACAAAGAGAATTTCCAGCAGGAAAAGGATCATGTGGAAGGGTGCTAGGTGGCAAGAGGGCACATGGGAAATTCCAGGAGCTGAAGAAGTTGGGCACTTATAGTGTATTGAGAAAGATGGGGTTTAATATGAGATGATGCTGTAAAGGAAAGCAGGGGCCAGACAGTGAAGGTCTTACGGCCCATGTTCCTTTGGGTCTTTATCCTAAGAACAATGAGAAGTCATCCAAGTCATTAAAATGGAAATTAAAGATGAAATGTTTATTTCAGAAAGGTTAGTCCAGTTGTATTGTAAAAAAGGGATTAAAAGGGATAAAAAGAGATGTCAGGGGGCCCACAGAGAGGAAGATGGCTAGAAGGCATGGTTTGTTAAGGGAAGGCTGTGTGTGTGCTGTCACTTCATGACAGAGAGTCCAGGTGCATTTAAAAGGCAATGAGAGGGGACTTCCCTGGTGGTCCAGTGGCTAAGACTCCACACTTCCAGTGCAGGGAGCCTTGGTCAGGGAACTAGTTCCTGCATGCTGCAACTAAAGATCTTGCAAAGACCCAGCACAGCCAAATTAATAATTTTCTTTTAAAAAAAGGCAATGAGAAAGTTCCAGAATGAAAGCGAAAGGCAAAGTGTCAACAAACTTCCTATGATGGAAGGGAGTGAAATCTAAAGCGTGCTTGTGGAATTCAACCTTAACTAGTTAGAGTTGCATCTCCTAATGGAAACTGGCAAGGGAAAGGCCTGGGTGGATGGATTTATCTGCTGGATGGGCTGGTGGGTTTATCTGCTGGATCATAGGAAGTTCCTATCTGTTTGTTTCTGGTTGAGCGTGTGTGAATATTTGTGAGTGAATGATTTGATTGGTGAATGCCCATGGTTTGAAGTCACAATGTAATTTTTTTATTATACTCTTGACTTGACTAAAGTGTGCTACTATTGGGTTGACCAAAAGGTTCGTTCAGATTTTTCTGTAAGATGTTATGGAAAAAAACTCAAATGAATTTTTTGGCTAACCCCATATTTAATTTAGGATTTTGCATTTAGATATGAATGATATTGATGCAAGTTGGTAGCCTCCACTGAGCATGGTGGAGTACAAGAATGCCTTCCTGCAAATGGGAAAGGCATCTGAAAGCTGAATTGACCCACCATGGGCACATTTGGGCATACTCCCCATGGAGATGTGTTTCCGACATGGTGCATTAGCAGTCACCATTTTGTTCTCTTCAAATCCCTTCAAATCTGAACAAGCCTTGAGCTGGAGTTTCTTTCAGCTACTCTTGATATAATTGATCACTTCCTCTCAGGCTCCACTAATGTTTATGATGCCCTTCATGAGGCCAAATGGTTTTTAACAATCCTTAATTTTTACCAGCTGTCTTCTCAACTGGCTCCTAAAAAGAACTCATCTATTTGGAGTGCCATAAAACTTGCATTTTAACACCAAAATGGCATTCCTCTGGGTCCATATGATATTATGCTTCTCCTTTTTTTCATTGCCTGAGAGTTTATAGTAGTATTTATTCTATCATACTGGTTAATCAGCAGAGAGGAAAACATATGCTAACTATCCTTTTCAATATGGCCCTAGGCTTGCATCTGTCATGTAAAATTGTGTAAGGCAACACTATATTAAGTAGATCTGTTTTTACTCTTTTATAGATTTTTGTCATCAGGTTTATACTAGTTTGTTTTTTTTTAATGAATTGGAGTTTTCCATACCTTTCAATAATCTTAAATAGTTCCTATCATAGATGACATCTCTTTAAAAAGTCTGAAAGAATTTGTTTCTACAACTATATAAATTCAGTTATTTTTCCCTCTTGGGGGCAGGATTGGGAGGGGAATTGTTGCTGGATCTGTAAGATCATTTCCAAGTCCCCTCCCCACTTACTGTCATATACAAACTCTTAATTTTGAAGTGATTTAGGTCATACCTGAATGGTCTAGTTGTTTTTCCTACTTTCTTCTTTTAAATCTGAATTTGGCAATAAGGAGTTTATGATCTGAGCCACAGTCAGCTCCCGGTCTTGTTTTTGCTGACTGTATAGAGCTTCTCCATCTTTGGTTGCAAAGAATATAATCAGTCTGGTTTTGGTTTTGGCCATCTGGTGATATCTGTGTGTAGAGTCTTGTGTTGTTGGAAGACAGTGTTTACTATGACCACTGTGTTCTCTTTGCAAAACTTTGCCCTGCTTCATTTTTGTACTCCAAGGCCAAATTTACCTGTTACTCCAGGTGTTTCTTGACTTCCTACTTTTGCATTCCAGGGCCCTGTAATTAAAAGGACATCTTTTTTGGGAGTTAGTTCTAAAAGGTCCTATAGGTCTTATAGAACCGATCAACTTCAGCTTCTTCAGCATTATTGGTCGGGGCATAGACTTGGATTACCATGATATTAAATGGTTTGCCTTGGAAACGAACAGAGATCATTCTGTCATTTTTGCGATTCCATCCAAGTACTGCATTTCAGACTCTTGTTGACTATGATGGCTACTCCATTCCTTCTAAGGGATTCTTGCCCCACAGTAGTAGATAGAATGGTCATCTGAGTTAAATTCACCCATTCCAGTCCATTTTAGTTTGCTGATTCCTAAAATGTCGATGTACACTCTTGCTGTCTCCTGTTTGCCTTGATTCATGGACCTAACATTCCAGGTTCCTATGCAGTATTGCTCTTTAGAGCATCGGACCTTGCTTCCATCACCAGTCACACCCACAACTGGGTGTTGTTTTTGCTTTGATTCCGTCTCTTCATTCTTTCTGGAGCTATTTCTCCACTGATCTCCAGGAGCATATTGGGCACCTACTGGTCTGGGGAATTCATCTTTCAGTGTCCTATCCTTTGGCCTTTTCATACTGTTCATGGGGTTCTCAAGGTAAAAATACTGGAGTGGTTTGCCATTCCCTTCTCCAATGGACGACCTTTTGTCAGAACTCTCCACCAAGACCCGTCCATCTTGGGTGGCCCTACATGGCACGGCTTAGTTTCATTGAGTTAGACAAGGCTATGTTCCATGTGATTAGATTGGTTAGTTTTCTCTGTTTGTGGTTTCAATCTGTCTGCTCTCTGATTCCCTCTCTCAGTGCCTACCATCTTACTGGGGTTTCTCTTACCTTGGACGTGGGATATCTCTTCATGGCTGCTCCAGCAAAGTGCAGCTGCTGCTCCTTACCTTGCACATGGGGTATCTCCTCAGGGCCACCACTACTGACCTTGGATGTAGAGTATCTCCTCTCAGTTGCTTGCCGCTCCAGCACCCTGCAGCCACATACAGTGGAAGTAAGAAATAGATTTAAGGGACTAGATCTGATAGAGTGCCTGATGAACTATGGGCAGAGGTTTGTGACATTGTAGAGGAGACAGGGATCTAGACCATCCCCAAGAAAAAGAAATGCAAAACACCAAAATGGCTGTCTGAGGAGGCCTTACAAATAGTTGTGAAAAGAAGAGAAATGAAAAGAAAAGAGATACCCATTTGAATGAAGAATTCCAAAGAATAGCAAGAAGAGATAAGAAAGGCTTCCTCAGTGATCAGTGCAAAGAAATAGAGGGAAACAATAGAATGGGAAAGACGAGATCTCTTCAAGAAAATGAGAGATACCAAGGGAGCATTTCATGCAAAGATGGGCTCAATAAGGGACAGAAATGGTATGGACCTAACACAAGCAGAAGATATTAAGAAAAGGTGGCAAGAATACACAGAAGAACTGTATAAAAAAGATCTTCATGATCCAGATAATCACAATTGTGTGATCACTCACCTAGAGCCAGACATCCTGGAATGTGAAGTCAAGTGGGGCTTAGGAAGCATCACTATGAACAAAGCTAGTGGGGGGTGATGGAATTCCAGTTGAGCTGTTTCAAATCCTAAAAGATGATGCTGTGAAAGTGCTACACTCAATATGCCAGCAAATATGGAAAACTCAGCAGTGGCCACAGGACTGGAAAAGCTCAGTTTTCATTCCAGTCCCAAAGAACGACAATGCCAAAGAATGCTCAAACTACTGCACAATGGCACTGATCTCACACGCTAGTAAAGTGATGCTCAAAATTCTCCAAGCCAGGCTTCAGCAATATGGGAACCATGAACATCCAGATGTTCAAGTTGGTTTTAGAAAAGGCAGAGGAAGCAGAGATCAAATTGCCAACATCCGCTGGATCATTGAAAAAGCAAGGAAGTTCCAGAAAGCCATCTATTTCTGCCTTATTGACTATGCCAAATCCTTTGACTGTGTGGATCACAATAAACGTGGAAAATTCTGCAAGAGATGGGATTACCAGACAACCTGACCTGCCTCTTAAAAAACCTGTATGCATGTCAGGAAGCAGCAGTTAGAACTAGACATGGAACAACAGACTGTTTCCAAATAGGAACAGGAGTACATCAAGGCTGTATATTGTCACCCTGCTTATTTAACTTATATGTAGAGTACATCATGAGGAATGCTGGGCTGGATGAAGCACAAGCTGGAATCAAGATTGCCAGGAGAAATATCAATAACCTCAGATATGCAGATGACACCAACCTTAGGCAGAAAATGAAGAAGACCTAAAGAGCCTCTTGATGAAAGTGAAAGAGGAGAGTGAAAAAGTTGGCTTAAAGCTCAGTGTTCAGAAAACTAAGATCATAGCATCTGGTTCCAACACTTCATGGGAAATAGATGGGGAAACAGTGGATATAGTGGTTGACTTTATTGTGGGGGACTTCAAAATCACTGCAGATGGTGATTGCAGCAATGAAATTAAAAGACACTTGCTCCTTGGAAGTAAAGTTATGACCAACCTAGACAGCGTATTAAAAAGCAGAGACATTACTTTGCCAACAAAGATTCGTCTCGTCAAGGCTATGGGTTTTCCAGTGGTCATGTGTGGATGTGAGAGTTGGACTATAAAGAAAGCTGAGTGCCGAAGAATTGATCGTTTTGAAGTGTGGTGTTGGAGAAGACTCTTGAGAGCCCCTTGGACTTCAGGGAGATCCATCCAGTCCATTCTAAAGGAGATCAGTCCTGAGTGTTCATTGGAAGGACTGATGTTGAAGCTGAAACTCTAATACTTTTGCCACCGGATGGGAAGATCTGATTCATTTGAAAAGACCCTGATTCTCGGAAAGGTTGAAGGCAGAGGAGAAGGGGACAACAGAGGATGAGAGGGTTGGATGGCATCACCAACTCAATCAAGATGAGTTTGAGCAGACTCCGGGAGCTGGTGATAGACAGGGAGGCCTGGAATGCTGTGGTCCATGAAGTCGCAGAGTTGGACATGACTGAGTGACTGAACTGAACTGAACTGAATTTTAAAGTGAGTTTCATAATTTAGATTTTCTTGGGAAAAAGTCATCCATTTCTTGATGATATTAATAGCATCATCAAGCATTGTTCATCTAATCTCCTGTTGCTTTAAGCCCTCCTCAGCCCCTTTTCCTTGTCAAACACTGTGTAGCTTAGTTACTGTTTTTAACCTAGGAGTTTTGTGTGTGTGTGCTCAGTCACTCAGTCGTGTCTGATTCTTTGAGGCCCCATGGACTGTAACCCACCAGTCTTCTCTGTACATGGGGTTCTCCAGGCAAGAATACTGGGACAGGTTGCCATTTCCTTCTCCAGGTGCTCTTTCCCATCCAGGGGTTGAACCCACCTCTCTTGCACCTCCTGCATTGGCAGGTGGATTCTTTACCACTAGTGCCACTTATCGGAAATGATTATTTTTAAATTCTGATGTTCAGATTGGGGGGTTTAATTGTTTATTTTTCATTTATAGTTGGATTCTATTATAGTCAAGGAATATTGCCTACATTATTTCTAGGTTGTGGAATTTAATACAGTTTTCTTTATAGACTAATATAGAAACAATTTTTGTTAATGTTCCTCTGCTTAAAAAAGCATATTGCATCTATTTCTGAATGCCAAAGGCCATTTGTTTATTATATCAACATAATTTTCTTATTCAAATCATTTTCCAACTTTTAAAAAATAATTTACTATATTAAATACTGGGTAACACCTTAAAGGTTCTGACTGTAGAATTTTTTGTTTTTGTTGCTCCGAGTATTTCTTAGTGTGTGTGTGTGTGTGTGAGAGAGAGATGTGTTACTTGGCATGTTGAATTAGTCAAGATTTATTTGCAAGAAACCCAACTTGAACTAACCTTAAACCAACAAAAGAGAATGTATTAGCTCATTTATTGGCTCTGCTTCCCCTCTTAGCGTCTGTGTTTCTACCCTTTAATTATGAATTCATTTCTTGATGTAGGCTTTAGATATTTTTTGCCAAAAAATAAAATAACCCTCATATTATGACATTGCAGAAGTCAACTGTGAAGTGAAGAATGTTGCCTCATGCTACCAAAGGATTTATTAGAGAAATTGCATTGAAATTTCAACACTTGATTTATCTTATATCTTCTAAATGTGTATTTGTGATTACTGTCCAAATTTTGTTAAAAATGAGATGAAGTAAACTTATCTTTATAACTTTTTTCTTTTGAGGATAAAGGTTTGCTCAAATCTCTTGAAGTGGAAAGTGGTGAAGTCATGTCATAGGTTCAGTGTGAGGGATGGGAGATATTCTCATGGCCATCTTTGGAAAATACATTCCACCTCAATAAGTATCCTAAATTCCTCATTAAACTTTTATATTCTTTTGAGTAAACTTGCTTTAATTTGTCACAACTATTGTGAAATTCCATAAAAATGGTTAATTTGAGTAAACTTGCTTTGTCACTATTGTGAAATTTCATAAAAATGGTTAAAATGAGGTAACTTTGGTGCTTTCAGATCCACCCACTCATGTTCCAAAATAGTCTTCAAGTGTATTTTGTAAATAATTCTGGTTATAAATTAGAATATATGTGAAAGACAACTGCATTTTTCTCAGATTAAAAAGAAATGAAACTTGCTAGAAAATGAACATCTGTGTTCCTGTAAAATTAGTAAGAAAGTTCAACATTTATAGGGAGGAACCTGAGTTATAATGTTGTAGCAGTGTCTCTTCATGTTTCAAGTTAGTGTTTATTAAAAAAAAATTCATTGGAAGATGCATGGAGATTTAAGACTGCAACCTGCTATGCCCAGGAGTGTAAGATTACAACTGAAGAAAGCAAAGAAATTTAGGGAAAAGAACTCAACATCTCGAATATATATTTTAAATATATTTTGGTCCATACTGTATTTTGCGAAATATTGTAAAATGGTTGAATTGAAACATGGCATTTGGGAAAAGAACCGCAATGTGGAACGCACATTCTTGCATGAAACTGAATACGTTTGCATATTTCAAATAACATAGTTGATTGCTATTACAATTTTTATTTGATTTTTTCCATCAAAATTTGATTTATATTTTGCTCAGTTCTGATTTCCCAATAATCTTTTTTTTTTTTTTTTAATTTGTCTCAACAAACAAAATAATGGTTGAGACTAGGCCTTGGAGTCAGACAGACCTGTCTAGCCTCAAAGGAAAAATGTGCCTGTGAAAGTGTGTATTTGAACAGGGAAGCTGGTTGTCTGTATTGCATTTTGGAACCCGTTGGGTACAAAAGGGGCTTCCCAGGTGGCATTAGTGGTAAAGAATCTGCCTGCTAACGCAGGAGATGTAGGAGATAAGGGTTTGATCCCTGGGTCAGTAAGATCCCTTGGAGGAGGAAATGGCAACCCACTTCAGTATTCTTGCCTGAGAAATCCCGTGGACAGAGGCATGGCAGGTTACAGTCCATGGGATCACAGAGTCAGACACGACTGAGCACAAACTGAAATTCTGTCCCCATTTAACACTTACTCGCCCCCATCTTGCCCCTGGCATCTACCAAAGTACTTTCTGACTCTATGAATTTAACCATGCTATAACACAACCTTAAAAATGCATCCCAATATACATTTGTTGTTCAGTCGCTCTGTCATATCCAACTCTGCAACCCCATGGACTGCAGCACACCAGGCTTCCCTGTCCTTCACCATCTCCCAGAGCTTGCTCAAACTCGTGCCCATTGAATCAGTGATGCCACCCAACCATCTTGTCCTCTGTCATCTCCTCCTGCCTTCAGTCTTTCCCAGCATCAGGGTTTTTTCTAATGAGTCTTCACATCAGGTGGCCAAAGTATTGGAGCTTCAGCTTCAACATCAGTCCTTCCAGTGAATGTTCAGGGTTGATTTCCTCTAGGACTGACTGGTTTGATCTCCTTGCAGTCCAATATACATTCAGTTCAGTTCAGTCGCTCAGTCGTGTCTTACTATTTGCGACCCCATGAATTGCAGCACTCCAGGCCTACCTGTCCATCACCAACTCCCAGAGTTTACTCAAACTCATGTCCAGTATACATTAGGTGCGGACAAGTACTGTTTGATTCCACTCATGTGAGAAAGTGTTATTCTTTAGGAACTGATATGAAAATTCCTCTTAGGGAAATTATTGTATATGTTTGGAAGGAGCATGCGGATGATTCATTTGCAGGAACTGGCCGTGAGTGTGTTTGAAACGCAGATCAGTGTGACGGTGGATGGGGTCTCAGGGGTGGTCTTTGACTCCTCAAAGTGACCATTTGGGAGTTTACAAAGTAACTGAGGAAATAATAGAGCCTGGGAGACTTTGGGAAAGCCACAGTCAGTTGCTCCATGTGGACCCGGAAATGCACCATGCAGGCAAGCAATACAGCCAAAAGGGCAGTGGCTTAAGAATGAGGGGTTCAAAGACCCTGTTTTCGTTTTTCCCCACAATGAATCATTCTAAGTCATTTGCGTATTTTTTTTTTCTTTTTCCAACCTCCAGGCCATCAAGAAGCCATTGCAGTGTGCTTACACCTTCAGACCCAGCAGACGGTCAATGACACCTTGTGTGATATGGTCCACCGCCCTCCGGCGATGAGCCAGGCTTGTAACACAGAGCCCTGTCCGCCCAGGTATGTGCAGTCTTCTGCTCCCCGCAGAGAATCACGCATGTGTATTGAGGCTGAGGGGGGAGTCACCCAAGGAGATCAGAGTTCTCCCTTCTCCATTCAAGCTATGTGCCAGCCAGATTCTCACTAAAATGCACAAATACTGCTAGATTAAGCAGGAATCCCCTTTACCCTGCTTTTTGTTTGCATCAAACATGAGTGAATGTGAACTGGCTGCTGCTGGCAACACCATGAGCTCAGCAGTTTTGTTGTCTCATGTTTGTCCCTTCAGGGGTACTTCTTTGCCTGAATCCACATCAGGGAACACAGGCTCTGAGGTCAAGTTAGCACAGGTACACAGAAGGTGCTCCATCCATATTTGTGGACTAACTGAGTGATCTCCTACTTATTACTTAGAAATCACACCAGTGTGTTCTCACCCTTCCCACTGACCTACCAGAGATCTCAGATTGTGGGGTGTACTGTTAAGAGTCCCCAAAGAGTGGGCGATGTTGGCTTATTTTGGTCTCCTTGGCCTGAAAGGTTGACCTTAAAAATTAATCTGCTTCCTCTCTTAAGTCCTTATAAGATGCTGGGGATTTTTATCAGAAGGAAGGGTAGATTTTCCTCATGCTTCTGTGTCCCTGGCTATTGTTAGCTACAGAGGATTATAACTCAGCATCACTAGTTTCTCACAAGACATTCCAAAATCCAGCCCCCAGTTTTTTCTCTTCTGTTTCCTTTAACTGTGTAATCTTGACCCCTCTTCTATGATATATTTAAAGCCAAAAGTTGAAAGCTCATTCTCAGTCACCTCCTCTCTTCCTCATTGCCGGATTTTCTTTCTGTCTCTTAGTAATTTTATCACCCATTTAATTAGGTACCTGCGTTCACTAAAGGTAAGTTTAATTATGTCTGGGATCCTAAGCAATTGAGGACATTTATTATGTTTGTTAAATCCAGGAGTAAAGATAGATTTTTATGGTTATTCAGGAAATAATTTGTGCTTCTGGAAGTCTCTTGGTCTTTCTGATTTTGATTCCATGTGATGTGTTGGCTATGAGGAAGAAAGTCCTGCCTTGGTGGTCTCAGGGTGCTGGTGGTGAGAATCCAGTGAGTGAGGGCATCCTGCAGATGGGTCCTTTCTTTGTGGGTCTTGGTCTCTAACCTGCTCAGTCTTGGAGGAAGCCAGCTTCATCCTTGGGGAGACCACATCTACAGCGAACCAGGCATAGCATTTTATATCCATTGCTATATTTCTGACTTAGATTGTCAGCTACGGAAATATGGGAAACTCCTTCTTTATATACATACATATATATATATATATATATCTTTACTTGGTCACGTAGGGTCTTAGTTGCAGCACATGGGATCTCTCACTGTGGCACGTGGACTCATATATATATATATATCTCTGTTTGGTCGCGCAGGGTCTTAGTTGCAGCACATGGGATCTCTCACTCTGGCACGAGGACTTATATATATATCGCATAGGGTCTTAGTTGCGGCACACGGGATCTTTTCACTGTGGCACGTGGTATATATATCTTTATTTGGTCGCGCAGGGTCTTAGTTGCAGTACACGGGATCTTTCACTGTGGCACTTGGACTCTTTTAGTTGTGGTGCAAGGGCCCAGTGGTTGCTGTGTGGGCTTAGTTGCTTTAGGCATGTGGAATCTTAGTTCTCTGACCAGGGATCAAATCTGCATCTCCTGCATTGCAAGGAGGATTCTTAACCACTGGACCACTAGGGAAGTCCCCAGGGAACTTCTTGACTTACGCTAGAGCCATCTTGCTGTACTCAACTGGAACGAGGCAGTAAAGACCTACACAGTTACTTTGGTGAGCAAGGCCCAGAAACAGCATAGGGAAATCTTCTTCCCTAGACCTCCCACTTCCGCCGCCAGGTTTACTGAATTCCAGAGTCATCCACACCAGAATACTAGTAGAACATGGCAGAAGACACAGCACGGTAGGGGTATTAGAAGGTTTGATCTAACTGGGAGTCAGGATGCCCACTTTATCATCAAGTCTATCCAGAGCACTCCAAGAACATCAAGTGTATGGGAGGTGATGCTGAGATTCTGTCCATTTGGAACATCCCCTTTATCTCACGGGAAATAGCACTCATGTTAAGTATTGGAAACCTTAGGAATCCAAATTACTCATCTTAGGTTTCTCAGTTTTTCCTTAATCTAATATCAGAAGCAATGATTTAGATACTTTTGGAGAAGCTAGTTTCTGTTCTCCTCCCCCCACCCCTACCACATCCCTCCAGTGAGGCTCTGTGAGATGGAAATTACCTGTCTGACCAGGATGAAGGACAAGGGGAAATGCAGGAGGTGAAAAGCATAGTTTAATATCTCAACCTGTTGTCCCAAGAAATTGGAATCATGCTCTACAAGGTTTTTAATCTGGTTCCTTCAACTTGAGTCTTGGGATGGAGTAGAAGGAAGAATTAAACAAACATAAATAAGTATATTACTTAAATTATAATACATGCTATAAAGAAACAGAAAAAGTCTCAAGAACAAGAGTTGCATAAGGACCTAATATAGATTGGTTTGGACTGAGGATTGGGTGCAGGCATTCAGAGGAGGCCTCCCTGAGGGTTCTATGTAAGCTGATATGTAAAAGAGGAGTGAAAGTTGGCCAGGGGAAGCATAGAGGAGGGAGTGTTCTAGGCAGAAGGAACAGTATATACAGAGGTCCCAAGGAAAGGAAGAAACTGGTGTGTTCAAGAAACTTGACAGAAAGGAAGTCAGGAGATGAGAGACCAGACCAGAGATGAGACCAGACATAGTAGGACCATGGCAGGCATTTGGACTTGATCCCGAGAGTTGCCGGGAAGCCATTGGAGCATTTGATAAATTGAATTTACAGTTGGGGACTTCCCTGGTGGTCCAGTGATTAAGACTCCGAGCTGCCAATGCAGGGGATGTGTGTTTGATCCCTGGTTGGGGAACTAAGATTCCCAACATGCTGCACTGCATGGCCAAAAAAAAAAAAAAAAAGTACACTTAAAAGAGACTGCTAAAACCCTGAGATGGGGAGAACAAAGGTAGAGATATTGAAATCAATTATAAATTTTTAATTAATTACCTTAACCGAAATAGCTAGCCTGCCATAATTCGTCTGAGTGTCCCCCATTTAAAGCCTGCCTGCATGTGAATCTGAAAGCGTCCTTGGATTGAGTCCAAATTAGATATGTCCCCGACCACTTATCATAAAATTTGAGTCCTGCCTGTAATGTTTCCTGCTCTGATCCGTATGTACACGTATGACTGTGAAACTGTCTTCTAAATTAGAGAATGGCCGTGTGAACTCCCACAAAAAACCCACCAGTGACTTCCTTTTCCCTGTGGAAAAGTCACATTCTTTACTTTGGCATACGTATTAGTTCCCTTGGGCTTCCATAACAAAGTTCCATAAACTGAGTGGCTTAAACAACAGAAGTTCACTGTCTCACACATGGGGAGTTTAGAAACCCTTAATCAAGGTTGATTCCTTCTGACAGCTCTGAGGGAAAACCTATTCTAACTTCTGGTAGCTTGAGCATCCTTAGCTTGTGGATGCGAGAAGGCAATGGCAACCCACTCTGGTACTCTTGCTTGGAAAATCCCATGGACATGGATGGAGGAGCCGGGTAGGCTACAGTCCCTGGGGTCATGAAGAGTTGGATGCGACTGAGCAACTTCACTTTCACTTTTCGCTTTCATGCACTGGAGAAGGAAATGGCAACCCACTCCAGTATTCTTGCCTGGAGAATCCCAGGGACTGAGGAGCCTGGTGGGCTGCTGTCTATAGAGTCGCACAGAGTCGGATATGACTGACGCAACTTAGCAGCAGAAACAGTAGCAGCGTGTGGATGGCATCCCCTGTGTTTTCCTTTTATAATATTTAGTTATCTATTTGGCTGTACCAGGTCTTAGTTGTGGCATGTGGGATGGAGTTCCTTGACCAGGGATGGAACCCGGGCCCTCTGCATTGGGAGTGTGGAGTCTTAGCCACACTCCTGGACCACCAGGGAAATCCCCACTGTGTTTTCATAGCATCTTCCTTCTGTAGGTCTCTGCATTGAAATTTCCCCTTTTATAAGGTCACTGCTCCTATTGAGTTAGAGCCCAACATCTGATGACCTCAGCCTAACTCTATCATCTACAAAGATGCTATTTCCAAATAAGTTCACATTTATGAGTTCTCATGGTTAGGACTTCAGCTTCATTTGGAAGAAAGCAGTTCAGTCCATGAGAGCAGATAAAGTCCTTGGTGACCATGGTTTTAGGTTCTTGAACCATGTTTCCTCTCATGACTTCTCTCACCTTATCACAGCGCATGTGTGCGTGCACACACACACACACACACACACACACACACACACATACACACACACTCACTCACACACACCCAGAGGAACTTGAACTTGCCTAGCAGTCACACTGAATTATTCACTTTGACCCATGCTCCTGCTCTTTCATGCCTTCTGGGCCTTGGCCCTCTGCCTGGAGCCCTTATCCAATTTATCCATGAAATAAGTTAATACTCTCCCATAAAAGTGATCAGTGGCTCTCTGCTCCCTGGTATATGAAGTCAACAGTGTTAAATGGGATCCTAACCTTGGACACATGATAGGGATGTATCTTAACAGTGCAGAAAGAAGTGGGAATGGATCTGGAGCTTGGAGTAGAGGCCAGTTCTGCCTCCATCAGGACACTTCAGACATGTCCCTTCGCTCTTAGGGCCCAGTTTCTTCATCTGCATGTTGATCAAAGGTGTTAGACTTTATCATCACCAAGGTCCTTTTCAGCTCTAGTCTTTCATTGTTGAGTCATGCTTCAGGTTGCATTTTTCACTCATATCTGCAGGGCTCTGTCGAGTATTTTTGCAGTTTTCTTCATGTCTACTCATGAGTCCTTTGAAATGCTCAGGGTTTGTTTTAGTTATAAGAATACCAGCCTCTGCTTGACCTGCCGAGGAGGCCAAAGCAGGGCTGAGCTTGGTTTGCAGTGCCATCCTTTTGCTCACCAAATTAGGGCAAGATCTGACTACAGATCTAGAAACTGTCCCTTTATGTTCCTGAAGGGAGCGTGCTGGTTTATCCATGCACCGGCCCATGAGCAGGTTCCTCATCACTCAGCCAGGGATCTTGCACATAATCTGCCTCAGCAGTCTTGCCTACAGAGCTCTCAAGCTGGGAATAATACAGCACACAATATATCTTGGCCACTTTGCAAAATTAAGGGTCTGTTTTTATGTGAAGAGAAATACTATTCCTCATTTCAAAGTTGCAAGTTTAATAAAGGTTTTGAAGGTTGAGAGTTATTTTGGAAAAAAACCAGCAGAGACAAAGGGTTGATGCCAAAATAAAGGTAAGTTTACAAAAATGTTTTAGGTTCTAGAAACCAGTGGTGTAGGAATAACAGGAACAGGGTGTTGCACAATACTTTCCATACAAATATTTACTGACTCCAAGGGCAATAGCAGTAAAATATCACCCCAGGGTGAAACTTACCAGTGAGATTGGGTTGGACAGTCAGTAGATCTTTATTTACCCAGAGGCAAATGTGTTTGATGTATTAGCCTGAACTCTCCAAGGTGGGGCGTTGTATGTTTATTTGCTCTTCTGGGGTTACTCCCTTTGGTCTGTCCTTTAACTGCTGAGTGTCTGCTATTTATGGAGTTTGCTTTTTCCAGGAGAGAGAAACGGGCAGGGTTACATAATGGTTCCACTAGTCCAAGAAGAGCCTTCTTCTTCTGTGACAGGACTCAACATGGCTAGACAGGGAAGTGGGGAGACAAAAGGCAAGAGTAAAGTGTTTCTGTACCAACTTGCTACCCAGGTCTTGAATTAAAACAAAAAATGCTGTGTTCATTGTCTCTTAATAAGAAATTGTTACCTGTTTCTTGAATAAGAATGGTTCCCCTTCCAGTCCCTTATGTCACTGATCAATTCTAGTAGTTACATACTTTCTTGAAAGACTGACCATCCCAAAGTTGCTCCTAATAAATTACACAGTTAAGCTGAGTTGTTCTAATTATTTAGCTGTGTGGTCTGATTGTCGTCAGAGTATCTACTATTGGTGATTTTCTTCACCCCTAAAGCTACTGGAACTTTATATATTAGTAGCCTAATTAATAGGTTAATGAATATACTTCCAATTCAGATCATATTTTAATTTCACATTCTGCTCCAAATACAGATCAGTCATAGCTACAGTATAAAAAAGGGAAACATCACACCCAGGAAACGGTGAAAATAACTACATAGGCTGGGAAAGGAAGAGAAGAGGGAAGTGGTGAGTGGAATTGGACCTATGGTTCTTCTGGGCTTTAGCCCCACAGCATTTGGGGTCAGTGAGAGTTCGGATCCTCTGGGTAACCGAGACTGAGCATCTTTCTTTTAATTCATGGAAAAGGACCCATATTCCTTACTCCTTTATGAAGAAAAGCTGCTGCTGACCACAACCAGAAGCCTTTGTTTACCCGAAGCTACTCACCTGTGAAGGTGAAGGACAGATGCAGTAGAGCCCTGGGAGCAGACCCAGCCCTGGCTTACCCGTTGGCTCAGTGGTCGGGTCGTCAGTGTCTTCATAGTGCTTCTGTGCCACATGGGCCACACGGACCTGGTTTTAGCCTGGACCCCAGAGGGCTCGGGGCGGCAAACCAAACTGTAGACGGAAAGGGTTAAGAGACAGAGAAAAGGATTAAAGGTAGTGGAGGGAGAGAAAACCCCTTCCAGTTGAGCCTGCAAAATGGCATTCCAAAGCACATGAAAAAAATCTAATGCTAATGAAGATAGTTCATAGATTCGCCAAATGAAAGATGAATTCATTAAGAAATTAAATATATAGAAAGAAATTAAATATATATGAAGAAACTAAAATATAAGCACAATTTGGAAAATAATATAAGTATTCTTGGAATCTTTGGAGTTTGGAGAAGGATACAGATGTTCAGTTCACAGTGTATGTTGCTGTTGTTCAGTCACTAGGTCGTGTCTGACTCTTTGTGATCCCATAGACTGCAGCACACCAGGCTCCCTTGTTCTTCACTATCTCCCAGAGTTTGCTCAAACTCATGTCCATTGAGTCGGTGATGCTATCTAACCATTTCATCCTCTGTCACCCTCTTCTTCTTTGCCTTCAATCTTTCCCAGCATCAGGGTCTTTTCCAATGAGTAGACTCTTTGCATCAAGTGATCAAAGTATTGGAGCCTCAGCTTCAACATCAGTCCTTCCAAATGAATGTTCATACTGTGTATTATTTTAATCCTTTGATTAATATGCTTGTTACTTAGGATTTCTACTTCTCTCTTTTTAAAATTAAGAATATATAATCATAGATTGTAATCAAATGTTTTCTTTACCTTTTAATCCTCTTTTTTACCTTGGAACATTTTAAGTAACATAAGAGTTCATTTGTTTCTTAGAAACTTGTAGGAACTTTATCACAAAATTAGCACAATCTAGTCCTTTTCTTCAAAAGAACTTTTTGTAGTTGCCTAATAGCGTATCTATTTCATCAAAATTTTCAAATATATTATTAAATTCTCTATATTCTCATTTAAGTTTGTCTTTTTGATAAGCCAGGAGTTTAGAAAAACATTTTACAGCTGGGGTAAGATTCATGATTACTAATAGTTAAATATCTACAAGTTTTAAAATAATCATTGTATACAATTTTTCACCCATTAGATGGGCAGAGCCTTTTTCAAATGGTACGGTTCAATGGTGGTATGGATATAGAAGCCAGGCTCTCTCTACTTCTGGCGAAAGTGTGAATTGAGAGAATCATTTTTGAAGGCAACTTGGAAATATGTACCCAAAGCAACTGCCATGGTTTTTCATTTTTGCAGATGTTTCATGAGAAAACCTGATTTTTCCGAGATCTTATTGGAAAGGAATCACATTATGTATATATATGTGCTGTAAATCCAATCCTAACATAAAAGAATTTTCTTAGGGATATTCCAAATAATGAATCCAGGTGCCCTAAAAATTTCCTGAAGTGTGCTTTTAAGCATTTAAAATTTCTTTTGACACCTTATATAAATCATCCTTGCCTTGGGGCTCTATTCAAAACAAAACCAAGATTTTATTAATGATATATGGTGGTAGGCTAGGATGGAGAGAAATCTGCTTCTCTTTCACTCCAGACTTTCCTAGACAGGTGAAATCTTTAAGCACTTTTCTGACATGTCTTGCCTTTAAACATTGTATTTCTGCACTTTAATTGCATTTATTGATGCTGTGGATATGGAGGGTGGAGGCTGGAAGTCCAGAGAGGAGCGTGCAGTTGTCCATGCTCTGGGTGTCCCACTGAGTCACTGGACAGTGAGTTTTGCCCACTTATTGTTTTGGTACAGGTGGCACATGGGCTCTTGGGGACCCTGCTCAGCAACCTGTGGTGTGGGCATCCAGACTCGAGAAGTATACTGCCTGCACCCTGGGGAGTCCCCCTCCCCCCCTGAGGAATGCAGAGATGAGAAGCCCCATGCCTTACAAGCATGCAACCAGTTTGACTGCCCTCCTAGCTGGCATATTGAAGAGTGGCAGCAGGTATGGCAGACAGGCTTATGATCGTTAAGAGCCCTGTGTTTCACTAAACCGAAGAGGGCTGAGCCCGTGGACTCACTTCCTTGTGTCCTCCCAGTGTTCCAGGACCTGCGGAGGGGGAACACAGAATCGTAGGGTCACCTGTCGGCAGCTCTTAACGGATGGCAGCTTCTTGAATCTCTCCGAGGAACTGTGTCAAGGACCCAAGGCCTCATCCCGTAAGTCCTGTGCCAGGACAGACTGTCCTCCACACTGGACTGTGGGAGACTGGTCCAAGGTAAGCGCCATCCCAACTTCACAGCCCCTTCTTTTCTGTTCCTCCTTCCTTTCAGCCTTTCAGAATGTCCTCTCTCAGATGAGAGCTGGGGCTCCTTTAATGTGAGTGGAATGTCCAGGGCACAAAATTTTAGGACACATTTACTCTCTGGGTTGTGTGAGTGCCCTGCTCCAGACCCACCCATAATGATTCATTTTCAGTGTTTACTCAATATTGCTTAATCTGTACTCATCATATTTCTCCTACACCAAATCCCATGACTTCTGTCTTTTGAGAGAACCAAAGTCATTGTATCCCAGGATTAACTCAAAATCAGTTTCATTCTTCTCTTCCTTATGTCTCCTTATATAGAATTATTTATTAAACCCTGTCATTTCAACTTTCTGAAAATGTTTCATACCTTTACTTCCTCTGAATTCCATTGATACCACTGCTGAATTTACTCTTTATCCTCTCAAGCTCACATTAATTGCAATAAGCAGAATTCCAAACTAACATTTTAGTGCATATATAGGACTTAGTATAGTCTAGTAGCAATACCCATTTCCCCAAATACCCATTGGGGAAAATTAAACCCAAATAGCTAAAATAGGCTATGAAATAGGAATAGAATCCTTGCCTTTTGACCTTATTGCAAGGGTTCTCTTTTATGTATTACACTGCCCACCTGATTCCCTGCCTCTGTACCATCTTCCCCCTCTCCAAACTATCTTAACACCTCATGGTATTCCCACCAGTCCGTCTATCAAGTCAACTCCTAAAGGTCTTGTTGCCCGAAAAATCAACTTTCAGTTCCTTGCGGGGCTTTCCTTGAACGAATGGGACGCACATCCCAGCCCCCTTTCTTCTTATTCCAGCTCTTCCAGTCTTGCTTATTCTTTTTAAAATTTTTATTGGAGTATAGTTGCTTTACAATGTTGTGTTGGTTTCTGCTCTACTGCAGTGTGAATCAGCCATACGTGCACACATATCGCCTCTGTTTTTTTGGTTTTCCCTCCCATGTAGATCACCACAGAGCACTAATAGAGTTTCCTATGCTATGCAGTAAGTTCTCGTTAGTTGTCTGTTTCATACATAATAGTGTGTATATATCAACCCCAACCTCACAGGGATCTCTTTGGAAGCTGGGATCTTGTAAGAGATCTCAAGTCCCACCCAGACCTAAGGAATCAGAATCTGCATTTGAATGAAACTCCCCGGGTGCTGTCAGGCACAGTACCCTTTGGGAAGCGTTTCCTCACCTGCCCCTTCTCCTTGGGACAGTTGCTCAACCCTTCAGTGTGTGCACAGCAGGGACTGTCCTGGGCACTAATGTCTTTGGGCACATGCTGCCCTAACCCACGAGGAAGAGGCAGGAAAAGGGAAAGAGGAGGTATGAGCAGTGGTGGCGTGGAAACCAGGCCCCTGAATCTGGATGTGCCCTCCTCATCTCTTCTTTTCTCCAAGAAAGCAGAGGCCTTCACAGTTCCATCTCGTTTACTGGAACAAACTCTTCCCACTGGCCTTTTAGAAAGGAGAGACAGGGGGCGATACCCTCACTTTCCTCTACTGTTCCTTCTCTCTGTGAATGATGGAATTTGCAGTCGCTGGTTATCTTTCACTAAATGAACGTCCATCACTGTGTTGACTCAGGCTTGCCTTGTGTCTTTGCTCTTGTTGATACCCTCCAACCCCCAGGCCCAGCTCTGAGCTTCCCTCCTCTTTGAAGTCTTCTAGTCTCTAAAATCATACAGCATTTCTCAGCTCTAACTCATAATGACCCAGCTTTTTTTAGCATTTTAATGGGAGGCTACTTCCTGAGCCCCCGTATGGTACTCTCATCTGGCTGATTGTGTCCTTGCAGTCAGTGGCCACGAGATTACTGACAGGTCCTTGGGCCCTGCAGACCTCTGAGCAGGTAAACATTCTTCCTCAAGTGTCTTCGCAAAGACAGGAGGCATGTTAAAGTGTGTTGGAGTCGTGATCTGTAGAAAAACTCAGGCTAGCTAACAGGACAGGAAAAATCATTCACTGGGAGGGATTTTGTTGGGAGGAAGAAAAGGAGACAAAGGAGGTTATCCACGTGAGCTGGTTTGGACCAGAGGCAGATGAGTTTCCTAGGCGGCCCTCGTGGAGGCTAGAGCATGCTAGTGCACACTTCAAGAGGTTAGCCCAAGCCCAATCAAGATATCTGCCTGCACCCAGCCAAGGCCACGTCTCCAGGAAACGTGCATCTGGAGGAGGAGCAGGTATGCCCATGTCACAGCTGGGCAGAACTGGTGTTCAGACTTGGGTCCAGTCAGGCACATGTGTTGCCGTGCAGTTTGTATTCTCCTGCACGGTTCAGCTTTTCTGTTGATATTTAATATTTTCTCTCATTTCTGAGCTGCCTTGTTTCGGCAGAGATCCTGATGCCAAATTGCCGCCCTCCCTAAAGCGTTCTGCCAGACTCGTCCCTCTGCCATGGGATGGCTCATTCCAGGGCAGCCATCCATTTCATGGTTCTGGATGTGTCCCTTCCCCATGGGAACTGGCCACTGCCCCTGGTCCCAGAAAGACCAAAAAGCTACGCCAGAATTTCCATTTTTCACAATGCCAGGCCTCTCAGGCTACAGTTGTAATTCACTCGCTCTGTTCATGGCATGTTTGGGCTTTGTTCATTCACTGTATCATTCCTTTTCCCTGATTTCCTTAGATCTGAACCAAGTTTTATGTGGAAATGAGCCTCAACTCTTATGCCGCTTTTGTAGCTACAAGAAAGAAGCATTGACTCTTCTGTGGAGCAGTCATTCCTAAAGTTGTCTTGTGGCCCCTCCCGCTGCCTGAAATCCAGTAGCCTTTCCTCATTCTTTGTTCTCTGTGCTTCGAGGGAGCACTTGGCCATTTCATCCACTTTCATCATTCTCCTTCAGGATATTCTTTGGTGTTTTTTGTTTTTCCTATTTACCTGACTGTGTGTTTTGTATTGGTTTGTTTTCTTTCAAATCTTCAAAAAGCTCAGTGTTTGACCCTTTGATTTTTATCACTACATTTACCTTCCAGAGATGATTCTGTGGTGTGACTTCTCTGACTTCTATAGGTGATTTTCTGTTTCTGGACACAGTTTCTGATTTTCTCTTCAATACCTCATTCTTAGCTCTTCAAGTAGGATAGATCCTCAAACAAAGGGACACCCTCATCCCATCCAGCTTCCCCACCTACTTCCCGTCTCTCTTTCCAACACCTATGATCATCTCTGAGTTCACCTCCTGTGTTCAACTACCTATACCTGCCAACCCTTTCAATTCTTGAAATCTGTCCGTATGCTAAATAAAAAGGATATGGTCTCTATACATGAGACATTTTACAAAATATAGCTCAAGATATGCCCAGGACATATGAATTTCCAAACATGGCTTTCCAGTTTTCAGTAGATGTTTTATTTATGGCCTATGAAGGGAGTATTCCAACATGTGTTAGAGGCAGTTCGTACTGGCTTTTGAGAACCAATTGTGATCCCGTCCTACTGTGTAGTCAGTGATATTCCAATAACAGCTTGACATCAGCCATGATGGGAGTATTTACACCACAGAAATTGGCAAATGTTATAATCAGGGCCCTTTTCTCCATGAACCCTGTTGGAAAATATGTACTATCACAAAATTGCATGAAAGTATTTTCCAGAAACACATACACACACGTATACTATCTTATCAATAAGACAGTTTCAGCTTACTGATAAAGCAGGTATGTAGGATGGAAATGCCCTTATTTGTAGACTTAAATAAAGAAACTTGTAGAAGCTTCTTCTGACTTGAATATGCCTGTTGCCACAGCCCTGCGTCCTCACAGTCATTTACTGAGCACTGCTATGATTGATTGCGGGCTTCCCTGATAGCTCAGTTGGTAAAGAATCCGCCTGCAATGCAGGAGACACCGGTTTGATTCCTGGGTCAGAAAGACCCACTGGAGAAGGGATAGGCTACCCACTCCAGTATTCTTGGGCTTCCCTGTGGCTCAGCTGGTAAAGAATCTGCCTACAGTGTGGGAGACCTGGGTTTGATCCCTGGGTTGGGAAGATCCTCTGGAGAAGGGAATGGCTACCCACTCCAGTAATCTGGCCTGGAGAATTCCATGGGCACATATAGCCCATGGGGTCACAAAGAGTCGGACACGACTGAGTGACTTTCACTTTCACTTTCATAATTGATTGCCCCAGGTACCAGGAATCTGGGACAACCAAGAATATAGGCTTCAAAGGCAGACAGATGAAAAAAATATGTAAGACGAATAAAGATATCCCATCTACAGAACTATGTGAAAATCTAAGTCTCCCTGAGTCCCAGGAAAGTGTTGTAGAAGATGTAGATTAAGAGTTGGGTATTAAATGATGAGTGCCAGATGTGTGGAAATGAGACAACAGGTGTCCTAGG
This sequence comes from Muntiacus reevesi, assembly GCF_963930625.1. Taxonomy (NCBI): domain Eukaryota; kingdom Metazoa; phylum Chordata; class Mammalia; order Artiodactyla; family Cervidae; genus Muntiacus; species Muntiacus reevesi. The sequence goes on along the minus strand of NC_089263.1, from coordinate 22,559,918 downwards.
CAGAGACAGGAGTATACACACAGGTACAGGCTGTGAGCTCATCAATCTTACGTGGCTTAAGATAGGCTGCGATAAAGAAATGGAGGAAGGTGAGAGGTGAAGGAGAGGGCAGCCAGATTGTGAAGGACTTTGGGTTTATTCCCGACAGTCACTGAAGGTATTGTAGGAGGTGTCTGAATAGAGAAATAAAAGGCAGAGTTTTTAGACAACAGTTCTGAACAATGTGTTGGAAGAAGAAGGAACCTAGAGTTTGAGGGACCTTGTCTGATGAAAATGGAAATAAAAAGAATGAGAGATAATGAGCAGTTGGAATCAATAATCATGGGTAGTTTTGAGTGAGATTTAGCAGAACTGACTGGCAAATTCAGTAACTTAATTGATAAAAATGAGCAAAAAAAAAAAAAAAAAAAGGAGTGTCCTAGATTTCTATCTTGGGTAATTAATGGACAAAGATGATATTAACAATTAGAAAAGGAAATACATGCTTGGAAGGTGACTTGAAAGGGACAGAAAATGAGTTGATTTTTGAAACGAGTGTGGTTTGAAGGTCTGTAAAGGTATCAATAAAGAATTGTAGCTCACGCAAGATCTACAGTAAAGTTATAGTTTTGGGAATCATCAGCATTTAAGTGGTAACTGAACATGGAAAAATGAATACCTTGATATCAAAGAGTGTATTGTTAATAGCAGTTCCTTTAAAAATGCTTAGGAGGCTTCCAGTGAAGCAAAATCATGATAGTAACATAGTTGTTTAATATTCCAAAACCTCTCATTAAAAAAAAAAACAAAAGATAAAAAAGGCAATTGGGATTGCCAAAAGAAAGGAAAAGATAACAGATAGTAACTTTAGTGGAAGTGATATAAGCAGCCAGGGTGGGGGGGAGGGAGTGGGGGGCAAACCGTATATAATAGCAAGTATAGAAGTTAGAGTTTTTTTTTTAATAGAAAAGAAACAAGGATAAGAGCCATGGAACATAGAAATATCCCCACAATAAAGTAGTCCTGTTCCAGAATAGTAGAACCTTTAGCATGTCGGTCTGAGATAATCAGTGAAACTGAGAGAAGACTCAAGGTTCCTGTTTGTGGTTTAGAGCAAGAAAATCATGCAGACTCATTCAGGGCCTTAAGAAGATTGGAGAGCACTGGAGGAACTCACATCCCTAAGACTGTAGAAATGTGCAACAAAACCTGCCAGAAGGTTAAGCTGAGCTGAAAAGGAACAAAGGGATAAAGGAAAGATGTTCAGTTCCTTCAGCTCCTTGGGAGTAGAAGAGTCTAGAAGAGTCAGTTTCTAAACTGTGGCCAAACCCTTGAATACTTCATTTCAGCACCAGAGGAGGGAGTCCTTTATAGTGAAATAAGTCCCTTGAACACCTCCTTACACTATTTCAAAAGTACAGAGAAAAATCTGTTTCATTTAAACAAAACCAACAGCAAATCCCATAGAAGGATACCCCAAGAAAAAATATCAATAATGTAGCAACATAATGAAAATTTGACTTTGAGGTGGGTGAAAATATAACTTACTATTATAAAATCAGCTAAAAGAAACTAAGACATCTATAGAAACAAATCAAAAATAGAAAAATTCTGAAATGAGGTGAATAAATAATGGGGGGATATGAAAAATTACCTGACAGGGTTTAGGAAAGAATTAGAAAACTAAGGGGGAAAAAATCAGAAATGTAGACTAAACTAGAAGGAACACAAGAATGACCAGATGCAGAAAGTGTAATAAGAGAAAAAAAAGAAAGGAGAGAATTGAAAATAACTGAAGAAAAATAAAAAGGATTTAAGCAAAAATGATGGCTGTAAAAAACAGAGAAAGAAAATCATGTATCTATTATTAGAGTCCTGAGAAAAGAAAACCAAAACAACAGAACAAAACTATAAACAGAAAATTCAAATCACTATATTGAAGGAGCATACCACATGCATGGAAAAATCAACCCAGAATGGTCCATATCAAGACATACTCTACTAAAACCACTGGACTTTAAAGAATAATGTGTAAGTGTATCTCAGCAAAAGGACAAAGTCACTTATCAGGGAAAGAAAATCAGGTTAGCATCAGACTTCTCAACAATGCCACATCACAGTAAAAAACAGTGGAGTAATATATTTAATAAAAGAAAATGTGAGCCAAGGATTTTATATCCTGCCCAACAGACCTTCCAATTTGAAGGTCACAGACAAATAGTTACAAAGTTGCATGTGCTCTTCCAGAGGAATCTACCATATTTCTTTTGAATAATCACAAAGCTTTGGCATAAAGTTGCTGTTTTGTAACTTATAATTAATGGCACTGATTCTGTCATCTCCACTCTCTCATCTGTGGACATGTGCAAATGGCACGCTAACCTTGAACTTAGCAGACACAAGGTCGTGTAAGATCTCCATCCAGAAAAGGGGTTTGCAAATGATCCTCCCATTCATAGTGGGATAAAAAGTCAAATATTGATCATTAGAAATGGCTTGTGAATGGTGATTGGCAATTATTTAACTACTGTTTTTATATTATATGGAAAACTCCTAGACGACAATTTGACTTGTTTAAAAAAAGTACAGTAAATCCCCTACATACAAACCTTCAAGTTGCAAACTTTAAAAGATGAGAATGTGTATTTGCATGTCCAATCATGTAAGTTGGTTCACGGGTCTGATGTACATTGTCGCATGCATGCCTCCTCTACGACTGGTTGTGCCTGTGTGTAGAGTCCTGTACAGTCCTGTGTAGAATACAGCTGTGCAGTGTCTTTATTTCAAGCCCAAGATGTCTGGAAGCAAGTGTAAAAAGCAGCAGTGATGTAGGTGGTACTATTGAACTTTTTCAAGGTACTGTACTGTAAGATTAAAAATGTTTTCTTTATTTTTTAAAAATCTATTATTTGTGTGAAAGTATTGTAAACCTATTGCTATTACAGACAGTATTATATAGCTGATTGTGTTAGTTGGGTACCTAGGGTATCCTTGTTGAACCTAGGAACAAATTGGACTTACAAATGTGCTCTTGGAACCGAACCCTTTCCTATGTAGCAGATTTAATGTACATCATAAGTTGCTAAATGGTAATTTTTATTTTGTTCAAAAGCTTACAAAAAGCTTCCCTTGGCACTGAAAAAATACTAATAATTAGGGCTTTCTGTTGAAGAGAACAATAAAAGAATTTTAAAAATTCCATTCTCCTTCTTTGAAACCCAACAGAAAACCCCACAAAGATAATGAAAGAGAGAGAACACTCTGTCTTCAATGAACAATGAAACAGCCACAAGCCCAAACTATAAATTATGAAACACACCTGCCAAAGACCATAAAATCTGAACCAAAATGAAAAAGAGAAGGCTGAGGGCTGACAAATATTTCTTCAGGCATGAGCAGGAGGTAGATTTCCCGAGGAGTAAATGTGAGAGTCCTAAAAGGCCTGCTTCAGCAGATCTTGATTATAGACACTAGAAGCGGGACCATGGCCGCCCCTGAAAATACCATGAATGTCCCTCCAGAGCCGTCAGGCAGATGGAGCTGCAGGAGAGACCACGTGTGGAGGCCCTGTAGCCCAGGAAGGCTGCAGAGATGGAGTGGCATGAAGGATGCTTGCTGGGTGATTACAGTTACTTAAGAGACTGTTCCCTGAGTCACCCTAGCCCTTCAAATGCCAAAGTTTGAAGAGAGATGTGGGCGGAGGAAATAAAAATTTGATGACAGACTGTGGAAGACAAGAAACTGATGGAAACAGCCTAGCTCATCCCCCAACCCATATTATTCACAAACAGCCAGCTATATTTAAAGCTGCAGCATAAAAACTAAGCATCAGAACTGAAATGGGGGAAAGTGAAGGATCAGTAAGAAGTCAGGGCATGGGGAAAGGAACAGGGGGCAAGAGTCACATGAAGGACAGCATCACAATGATACTAGCCAGAGAAAAGTGTCAAAAAATATTCTCTGTACTCCCAAGGAAATTATAGTCATGATATCTTGGCCCAGGGCAGGGGGGTGGAGGGGGTGGGAGTGGGTGGATGGAGTGGAGGGAGGAGTGGCTCTAAAATGAGGTTTAGAGTTCATAAAGAGGTTATAAGTCAACAGAAGGAGATGAGAAGACAACTTGGAATAGGGGAAAAAACTGAAAAGAAAACTTTTATATAGCAGACATAAAAATTATTTTACAAGCAACAAAAAATAAAACAACTGAAAACAGAGAGCTATGGTATATAAGGTGGAATGACTCATATAAAATGATATGGAAAAGAGTTAAGATATAAAATTGGTTTTTAGAGGCAGTGATGGATATGGAAGGCAGAGGAGATTAAACATGAGTGTAATGGGTATTTGTGAGAAGAACAAAACAAGTGGAACAAAAAGTATTCAGAGATAATAAGGATTAAACATGAGTGTAATGAATATTTGTGAGAAGAACAAGTGGAACAAAAAATATCCAGAGATAATAAGGAGAATTAACTTCCTCTAATAAAAGCTTTAACCTTCAGGTCAGAGTGGCATACTACGTGCCGAGAAAATATGACCCACTAAAACACAGCCAGCAAATAAGGTGCTGAACCTCATGGGTTAAAAAAACAAGAGCAAAAGGCCTCTGAGCGTGAAAGTCAGACAAACAGCAAAAATCTCCTGCCTGGCCTCACACATCTTCACGGTAGCATTAGATGCCAGCAGACAGTGAAATGTTCCACAGTTCAAAAGGGAAGGAAAGGGACTTCCCTGGCCATCCAACAATTAAGACTCGGTGCTTCCAATGCAGGGGACACTGGTTCGATCCTTGGTTAGGGAACTAAGGTCCCTGCATGCTGTGTGGCCAAAAGATTAAATAAATAATTTTTTTAAAAAAGGAACTATGACCCAAGTATTTTCCTTTACATTTTGTTTTTTCTCCATGTGGAAAGGCAACAGAGAGGCAGTCAGATCATCCATGCATTAGTCTTGTCTTATGGTATGGGATCAAGACTTTCAGGGCCAAGAAGACACACCAAGATGACTCACAGTAAAAAATCCAGAAAGACACAGATACTGGTGAAAAAAGACAGACGATGAATAATAAATTCATTTAAGGGCAGAATTAAGACTAATCAGCCAGCATTGGCATCTCAGAACAGAACATAAATATCAGAAAATCTTGACATTAGCTAAATAGTTTAACAAAAACAAATGGAATGTTTGGAGAGAAGAAATGGGTGAGAGAAAATGTGAATGTGCCTGTCCCTCTTCTTAGCAGCGAGTCAATAGATATTCTCAGATGTCAGAATATATCAGTAACAATATCAGGCTGATCAGAAAGTTCATTTGGGCCAACCCAATAACCACCTGAATCTCTTGTTGGTTTCTTTCATCTTCCTTAACTGCAGAGAGTTCTTTTGGGAATTAGTTACTTGAACTCTTTTCATCTTATTTCATTTTTTCCTAATATGCCTAATAAAATTGCAGTAAATTGTTAAATTAAAATTACATGTACACATGTAATTATGATTATCAGCTATCATTTTTATATACACAATGATTATCACATATCAATGTTATTTTATGTATAGCAGCTTGGGTGTTTTTTAAAAAGACCTTTTCTTTTATGTTTTTCTAGTTCTTCAATTCTTGGTCATGGGTATATGCCATTTTTAATGTTAAAGTTTTTATTAAACTATAATTGGCATATCCATTTCAGGTGTGCAACATAGAAATTCAATGTTTGTATCCATTATGAAAGGATCATCACAATAAGTCTAGTCCCCATACAAAATTGATACCACGTTATTATCTATATTATATCATTTTTTAAAAAGCAAAGTCATCGTACTATATAAATAAATAGATAAAAAACAAATGAGACATCAACTCAAGGCCCCAGAATCCCATGGCAATTAATTACTAAAAATTAGTTACTATCTCATAAAGAAGAAAGGAAGTAATCGAAATGTCCATCAACAGATGAATGGATAAACAAAATGTGGTATATACATATATCATTGCACCATAAAAAAGGAATGAAATTCTGATACCTGCTACAACATGGATGAGCCTCGAAGAATTATGCCAAGTGATAGAAGCCAGACACAAAAGGCCATGTAGAGTGTATGGTGGTTTCTACCTTTTGGCTATTGTAAGTGATGCTACTGTGAACACTGGTATACAAACATCTGAGTTTCTGCTTTTGATTTTTTTGGATATTTTTCGAGAAGTGGAATTACTGGATCATATGGTAATTCTTTGTGTAACTTTTTGAGGACCCAACAGACTTTTTCATAGAGGCTGTACCATTTTATTTTCACATCAGCAGTTCATCAACATTCCAGTTTATCCACATCTATTTTTTTTTAATAACCATCTTGATGGGTTTGAAATGGGAAATGGTATCTCATTGGGTTTTTAGTATTTATTTAAAACATACATGTTATCCTGTCTCTGAAATTTTTTTGCTTCATGTTATAACAAAACTATGTCAGTTATAAGCATTCTTTTTTTTGGATCTGTTTCTTTTACTTTTTTATTTATTTATTTTTTCCATTTATTTTTATTAGTTGGAAGCTAATTACTTTACAATATTGTAGTAGTTTTTGCCATACATTGACATGAATCAGCCATGGATTTACATGTGCTCCCCATCCCGATCCACCTCCCACCTCCCTCTCCACCCGATCCCTCTAGGTCTTCCCAGTGCACCAGCCCCGAGCACTTGTCTCATGCATCCAGCCTGGGCTGGTGATCTGTTTCACCCTTGATAATATACATGTTTCGATGCTGTCCTCTCTAAACATCCCACCCTCGCCTTCTCCCACAGAGTCCAAAAGTCTGTTCTGTACATCTGTGTCTCTTTTTCTGATAAACATTCATTTAAAATATTCAGTCACAAGGTTAAAAACCTTGTAACCATGTGAGATTCTGGCTGTTAACTTATTGTAGTAATCAACATATATAAATCATTATGTTGTATACCTTAAACTAATACAATGTTACATATCAATTATATCTCAGTAAAATTGGAAACAACAGTGGGCCTCATACCTTACAAAACAGTTGAGGCACAAGGGAAGCCCAAGAATACTGGAGTGGATAGCCTATCCCTTCTCCAGTGGATCTTCCCGACCCAGAAATTGAACCGGCATCTCCTGCATTGCAGGTGAATTCTTTACCAACTGAGCTATCAGGGAATCCCACCTTACAAATAGATTTTTTTAAAAAAGAAAGAAGAAAGGAAGGGAAGGAGAGAAAAGAGAAAAGGTGGAGGGGAGGGAGACATGTCTTTGCTGGAGACGTGTGTCTGCTCTCGCTCCGCTTGACTCTGTCCCCACCGTTCTCCTTACAGTGTTCTGTCAGTTGTGGTGTTGGAACCCAGCGGAGACAGCAGATGTGCCAGAAGCTGACGGCCAAAGGCCGTCGGGTCCCCCTCAGCGAGACGCTGTGCCGGCATCTCTCTGGACCCCCTCTGGTGAGATCTTGCCAGATGCCTGTGTGCAGGAGTAAGTATGGAAATCCACACCGTGGGATCTGCTCGTTCTGTTCTCCTCCTCCAGTGGCGTCGTTTTCCATAGAGCAGCTCGTTTCTAGTCTGTAGGTACAGCAAATCAAGCAGATCTCAGCGTTGTCACCAGTGGCAAACGGTATAATATTGATGACCAAGGTACAACTCTAAGAAAAGTCAGCTTGAAGAAATGTCCACCCTCTTAACAAATGCACCCCTAGGCTTCCTCACTTAGGTTTACGCTTCCTTATGTTCTCCGCTTCATCATGATTTCCCCCACTTAGAACTCATGAGTGTTCCTAGTAGAAGTTAAGCTGAAATACTTTCCTTTTTTTAACTTTTTATTTTGTACTGGTGTATAGCTGATTAACAATGTTGTGATAGTTTCAGGTGGGCAGCAAAGGGACTCAGCCATACATACATAAACATGTATCCATTCTCCCCCAAACTCCCCTTCCAGCCAGGCTGCCACATAACACTGAGCAGAGTTCCCTGTGCTACACAGTAGGACACTGTTGGTTATCCACGTAAATATAGCAGTGTGTTCCTGTCTATCCCAAACTCCCTAACTACGCCATCCTTCCCCCTGGCAACCATAAGTTAAGTGAAGTACTTTCTGATTCACTTTGCTAATGATATGTGGGGATTCGTCCTATTTAAAGTAGATGAGCTAAGTATTTTTAAATATTCAAGTAACTCTTCTTTTGGATACTCTAATAATCTAAAACCAGCAAGGATGAAAATGTGAAATAGCTTTGGCTTTTAAAGGTGACAGTTTAGATACTTTTTCAGTTTATTATAAATAATAAGCTGAGTATAAAGAGTTAATATTATAGTTTCATTATATCCAAAAGCTAAAATGCATGTAGCAGTCATCTCTATCTTCAGTGTACATGAATTAGTATAGGTACATATGCATATGCATGTTTCATGTAGGAGGGTGATGAAAAATGAGTGGAGGGCTGCCCCCATGGTAGCTGAAAATAGGGCAGCAGTGTGGTCATGAGAAATGGGGTAGGGCAGCAGTCCTCAACCTTTTTGGCAACAAGGACCAGTTTGGTGGAAGATAGTTTTTCCACAGCCGATGAGGAATGATGGTTTGGGGATAATTTAAGCCCATTACATTTGTTGAGCACTTTATTTCTATTATTACTACCTTGTAATATGTAATGAAATAATTATACAGCTCACCATAATGCAGATTCAGTGGGAGCCCAGAGCTTGTTTTCCTGCAGCTAGATGGTCCCATCTGGGGGTGATGAGAGAGCGATGGGGAGCAGCCGAAGTACACATGGAGCTTTGCTCACTCACCTGTGTGACTCAGTTCCTAACAGGCCACCGACCGGTACTGCTCTGTGGCCCGGGCATAGGGGACCCCGGGATAGGGTCCCTTTCCTGATTGTTTCTCACTGTCTTTAAGTATTCACATAAAAAGGAACACTAACTGCCTCAGGTACCCTCCTGAACTTATGGTAAGAAAAAAATCAGAAGGTAGCTATTATTTTTAATGCCTCTTAGGAAAGAAATATATGTATACACACACACACACTACCAAGTTTACCAAAAACTTTCCTGAAGAAACTTATAAAACAAAGTAAGAAAAACAGCAATGACTTTTTTTTAAGTCATAGCTTTATAGCATTTACTGAGCACTTACTCTGTGAACCTCCCTGCAGGCATTGTTGCATCATCACATTTAGTTCCCAGCAGTTCTGAGACAGGTGTCATCCCCATTGAGAGATGAGGAGCCCAAGACGAAGAGAAGGTCCAAGATTTGACCACAGGCCTGTGGCTGTTGGTTGGGCCTCTTGGCCTCCTTGACCATGAGTCCATCTGATTCCTAGGCCCATGCTTTAAGCCACCTCTGTGTGGTGATTTGTGGACAACATTCATTTTTCTGCCCCTGGGATTTCTTTAAGACTAAATCTTCAAAATTTTGAGATTCCATAACTTTGAGATCCCAAGTTTTATAGTGTCCTGGATTTTAAGAATGTCTGTGGTATATGGTGTAGTGACACGGTTCAGGCTGCTTATCTGTCTGATTTTTATTAATTGTGGATGGTTGCATAGCAATACAGCTGGACCATAAACTACCTTAGAGGAGAGTGAAATTAAATTCTGGCAGCTTTCTTTAAAATAATAGCAGAGTAACATGTGGGAACACATCGTGGTTATTAGGGCACGCAGTGTGGTATGAGATGCAATTATAAACTATTTTGACATGCAGTAGAAAGCAGAGTAAAAGGATAAGTTTTAGGGAGAAAAAATAAAGCACTCCATACCATTGTCTAGCTTGCCAACATGGAGGTCATGGAAGCAGACAAGAGACAGGAATTTGTGTTCCCAGCACAGCCCGAGCTGGGCCCCCACTTCAGCTATAGTCTGGCCTCATGCCATCCGCAGGGATCAGTGGCCCTGGCTTGCAAAAACAATGGCATCCTCTTCTCCCCACCACCAGGAATGAGCCAGGGATGAGCTTGGGACTCATGTCCTCCCCCTGCTGGCTCTTCACCATATTCTCTCTGTCATCTCACAGCACGCACGTGGCCCCCATCTGCAGATGTATTGACCCGCAGGATCCTTTCTACCTTTCTCTAGGACCACTACAGGTCCATTCTTTCTCTCTGCCATTTGCCAACATCCAGGACAAACTGCACCCATGCTGATGACTTCCTCATACCCTAACGTCCCTAGTCCCCAATGTGATCAATTTCCCTGACCACCATCACACCTTGGCATATGGACACCATGGTATTGGGGTATGGCTTATAACAATGTTGTGATAGGTTCAAGTAGACAGCATAGGGACTCAGTCATACATATACATGTATCCATTCTCCCCCAAACTTCCCTCCCGTCCAGGCCACTGCATAACATTGAGCAGAGTTCCCTTTGCTGTACAGTAGATTCTTGTTGGTTATCTACTTTAAATACAGCAGAGTGTACATGTCCATCACAATCACCCTAACTCCCCCATCCTCATTCCTCATTCCTTGGTACTCAAATAGCTTTCTGCTCTTCCTCCTACCCCCGTCTCACCATCTGCTTTTTTAGTTAATGCTTCATTGTGACCTTCTTGCGCTGTTGTCCCGAGACTTCCTGCTCTTGCACTAGAAACCACTCCTCTTGACTGACATGTCGTCATCACACACTTAGCCAATGCTGTAGTCAGATCTCTATGCCCTTCCTTAACCCACTGCTTCAATGACCCTACTCATTCAACCCTGATGATCACCTACTTTTAGGTGGTGTTTGTTGGCTTGTTTTCTTAGTTCCTTGACCTGAGCTATTGGGATTTGCTAAAGAAAATAATGTCACCATCCTGATTAAACATACTTCATGTTCATGCTATCTGATTTACCTGGGCAATAATATGTGGATTTTTTTCCTGTTCCTAAGAATTCCCAAGAAATTCATCATAGCAGTTATTTCCTAATCACTGTACTGACTCCCAAGTTCTCATGTCTCCATGAATGAACTCACTTTTATTCCACTAAAAATGTCAAGGCTTGTGGCATAGAATAGTGACCTTCTGAGTGCCCTCTCTCCTTCATGTCACATCCACCTGCTTTGCTCACCATACTGGAAATATATGGTCTTTTTAGGTCTGATCTCTCAGGGATGGAAGGGGCCTGAAGACAAGAAAAATCAAGCCTGACTATGCTGTGATCTTTATTCCCTTTCAAGGCTCCATTTTTAGAAATGTGTCCTAATCAGTGCCTTGAGTTTAAGTGAAAACTATCTTCTTTGGAGGAGTGAGTCTTCTTGCTCTTCATTTTAACCCTTTGATGTGCAATGGGTGAAGACTTGGAGGTGGGGGTGGGCAAGATGTTTTGAGCTGTCCATGGAGGCCAGTGGTGCACCATACAGTCCTTCCAGTTAGAGGCCTCTTCCTGCTTCTCCCCAAACCTTCCCTGCATTTCCCCACCTCCAACTTTTCCTCCTATAAATTCTTCCCTTCACCATATCTAGTGACTGTCACTCTTCCCATTCTTGAAGGACCAGAACAATTCCTACCTTCCTCTATAATATTTCTCAATTTCTTTAGTCTCCAAAAGGTGTTATGACATTGTGATTAAGCCAACTAGAGTCTAATTTCATTTCTTTCAGTATCTCGTCATGTGACATTGACACAGAATCAATCTCTGTGAGACTTTTTCATCAATAAAATGGGAATGGTAATTATACCTACCCCATAGAATTGTTCTGAGAATTAATGCCTAGAAAGTGCTTAGAAGCAGTGCCAGGAGCATACTGTAGGCTCAAAAACATTAGTTATTTTTAATGTCATTACTACCTTCCTTTAATTCCTGTCATGGCTTTAAGATGGGGTAAAATGTAACAGTAACTAATATTGTGTCTTCTGGATCATTAGGATATGAGTTTATATGGGATAGTTAGGCAATAGCTTTGGACATTTTTTTCATATATAGGCCCCCAAAGCATGTATAATGAGTTGTACTCAAGACATACTTTTCAAATGTGTCAGGCTTAGATCAGCCTCAGATTGTTATTAAAAGTCTCAGATTGCTATTAAATGTCTACCTGGCTTGGCTTCTAATCAGGCATTCAAAGAAAGTAATGTTTGAGTTTAGATTTTTTTTTTTTTTTCAGTGATGGCTCCTGGTTTAAGGGTTCCTGAATTTTGGTGAAGAATTCTTATTTTTAATCCAAATATTGGCATCAAAATGGTTGAGGGTGGGAAGGCACCCAGACATGTCCCATATGATTGAAATGTCAAGAACAAACAAACAAAGAAACAAACGTGTTGTTGTTCAGTCATGTCCGACTCTTTATGACTCCATTGACTGTGGCCTACCAGGCTCCTCCATCCATGGGATTTTTCCAGGCAAGAGTACTGGAGTGGGTTGCCATTTCCTTCTCCAGGGGATCTTCCCGACCCAGGGATCGAACCCAGGTCTCCTGCATTGCAGGCAGACACTTTACCCTCTAAGCCACCAGGGAAGCCCGGGAAGCCCCAAAATGCTAAGAGAAATATGCCTTATCCCCTTCCCAGGTTAAGTTGAATCCTCTCACTTCTCTCCAGCTCCTGGTGGTCTTCCTTGTACCAGCCTCTTCAGCTCAGACTATCATCTTCCCTTCTTCTGCTCTTCCTCTAAGCCTTCTCAGCTTCCAGGAACACCCAGCCCCACCTGCCTGACAGAGCTGCAGCCCTTGGAAACCCAGCCACTAGGCTGCCTCACCAGCACCCTTCTTGGGCTGGTTGTTACCTCCTGCAGCATCCAGCAGCATACATTTGTTTTATCTTTTGCTTGTCATTTATTTGTTATTCATTCAATAAACAGTAAGAGTTTACTATGTACCAGGCACTATGCAGTGCCCTAAGGACAGAGATGATCTCTCTGCCTGGGCATATCTTGTTTTCAGTGTCTGATGGTAGTATTTCATTATCAGTTCTTTCAACAATCATTCTTCAGATGCTACTGTGTTTTAGATGTTATGGTACAAAATGAAGAGGAACCATTGTCTGGTCTCTAAGAACTCATAATCAGTAGGAAAGAGACACACATAAACAAATAAGAAGAATAAAGTGCCAGTGATGTCATAATGGGATGTAGCAGTGCTCGATCCCTCTAGGGGATGTGAAGAAGAATTTCATAAGGGAGGAAGCTTTGAGCAGAATTCTGAAAGATGTGTCTGATCATTAGACCCACATGGGATACAGGACAGTCTAAGAAAAAAGAGAGCAGTGTCGACAAAGGTGGGGGGTGGCAAATGGAGTGGGGCATTTCGGGAAACTGCACACAAACCACTATCCTGTGACCTTTTTTCCCCTTTAATATGCTGGGCTGTAGAACAGGGACTTGGGAATGACCAGCATGATGTCTTCATGGCCTCATCCCAGGAGTACCAGTGTCTCTTTCTGAGCAGGGAGATGATTGAAGATTGGACGTGGTCTCTGTTGAATCTCAGGTGCCGGGCTTAAGGCCTGAAAAATAGTCAGTCTCCCTTCTCATCCCCTGCCACAAGCAAATGTCCCTTTATTTATCAGGGTTCTTATGCTGCCCCTTTCCCAGGAGCTACCAGTGCCCTGCTTGTTTTAGAAGCCTCATGCGCACAAATTTCAAGACTCAGAAGGTTCTACTGCTTTTTCTTTTTAAGAAAGAATTAAAAATACACTGTTGCTGTGCCCCGCTTCCTCCCTCATAACTCCTGCTTGTGTTTGTGTGGGTCCCTGGTCCCCAGATGACGTGGATAATACTGTGTGTAGACCGCTGGGTAACTATCATGATGCAGACTCCAGGTTGTTCTGTATAAAATGCAAAACAAATGTTTTTATTGACAAAAAAATTCAGTAGAATTAGAGCAGAGGCTGAAAATGGGTTATGGTGAAACAGAATGCTTGAGAAGTGGACTGGAGAGCATCTTGAAACCCATGCTGATGAGACAAGTGCTCGGGCCTGGTGCACTGGGAAGACCCAGTGGGATCGGATAGAGAGGAAGGTGGGAGGGGGGATCGGGATGGGGAATACATGTAAATCCATGGCTGATTCATGTCAATGTCTGACAAAAACCACTACACTATTGTAAAGTAATTAGCCTCCAACTAATAAAAAAAAGAAAGAAAGAAAAGAAACCCATGCTGAGGAGTTTAGACTTTATTAAAGAAGGAAATGACATAGTCAGATTTTATTTTGTTTTATTTACTTGGATGGCTATATAGATACATTTTTCAATTAATTTTTATTGGAGTATAGCTTCTTTACCATGTTGTGTTAGTTTCAGCTGTACAGCAAAGTGAATCACCCATTCCTATACATATATACCCCTCTTTTTAAAATTTTTTTCCACTTAGGTCATCACAGAGTATTGACTAGAGTGCCCTGTGCTGTATACACCAGGTTCTCATTAGTTATCTATTTTATATATGGTAGTGTATGCATGTCAAGTCCAATCTCCCAGTTCACCCCAACCACCCCCTTCCCCCTTGGTGTCTGTACATTTGTTCTCTACCTTTGTGTCTATTTCTGCTTTACAAATAAGTTCATCTGTGTCATTTTTCTAGATTCCACATTTAAGTGATATTATATGATTTTTGTTTTTCTCTTTCTGGTTTACTTCACTCTGTATGAGTCTCTAGGTCCATCTACATCTCTGCAAATGGCACAGTTTCATTGCTTTTTATGGCAGAGTGATATTCCACTGTATATATGTACCACATCTTCTTTATTCATTCCTCTGTTGGTGGACATTTAGATTGCTTCCTTGTCCTGGCTATTGTGAGTAGTGGTGAACACATAGATATATTGGGAAAATATGAATGTGCAAGTAAAGTCTAGTCAAGGGGATATGACAATATCTCAGTGAGAGAATATAAGGACAGAAGTGGTGAGGATGAATTCTAACATTTCAGGTGTCCCATTTAAGTATCCGTTGCCTGGCTAGAGTTGGGAGCTCAAAGGAGAAGGGTGTGTTTATCTGTGTTTAAAAAGCAACTCTGGGACCAGGTAGGTGGTGAGGAGGGAGAGGGAGCTGCTGTTTGTTACCTTTGCTGATTTCTGTGGTATAGATTCTCCCATCATGTGGCTTCCTGCTACCAATGTGACGTCACTACCTGCAGAGTTGGGAATGGACACTAACAACCCCATGGACCTGTAAGTCAATGAGAGGAAGGGCCAGCAGACCAATGGACAGGGAGGAATCGAGGCAACTCCAGTTTCTGCCTTAAAGAATTGCAGGCTGGACTCTGAGGGCCAGGACTCCAGCATGGGAATAAGATGACTTAGAGGCTGCTTTGCAGCCAAAGCCCATCTGGGAGTGGCAGGAGTCGAGTGCTGGTGAGACAAGTGTAAACACCCAGCACAGATGGCTTGGGGCAGAAACCTGGTGTGGCACCAAGGCTGAGAGTCATGGCAGGGATACAACTGAATCATGGCAGGACACGAGCATGCAGACAGCCTTGGGCACGGGGCAGGGAAGGCTGGCACAGAGGCCGGAAAGAGGACCTTCAGAAGGAAGAGCTTTTCATTTTCTAGAAAAGCTGAATGATGTGGTGTTTCTCATGTCTAGTGCCATGGGAGAGATGGAGGGATGACCTGGTATCCCCACACTGCCCACAGCCCCCCAATAGGATGCCATGGGTTCCTGTCCACACTCTCTCTCCTAAGGTTTGTTTGGTTTGGCATTTTGGGGGCACATAGAAATGCAGAGGGAGGCAGTCATTCCAAACCAGACAGATTCCTACCCAAGAGCTGTGTCAGAGGATGCCAGGCTCCAGGCACTGCTCCAAAGGAACTGACAGGAGTCACAGAGAGAAACTGGCCCAAGTCCTAGCAGTTCCTGGGTCCCAGAGCACTGCCGAGGCACACCTGGTCACTGAATTGCTCTATAACTGGCGTGAGCAGTGGCTAACCAGGCCTGGTTGGGAATGGATCTGCCTTCCAGCAGATGGGCATGCAGCCAGAGGGAGCGGCTGGGCTTCTTGTGTGGCTCACCCAGCCATGGGCCAGTCCTTTCCCAAGGCTAAACACCACCTGTCACCTGCAGACTCCCCAGCCTGCTTTTGAAGGCATCATGGCCCCATCTATTAATACCTTAAGCCCCAAGCTTAGCTGGGGACATCTGGCTACCAGTTCTAAAGGTACTTCGAACCCATCTCCATGGTAACTAGAACCCATCTTCACACAGGATGCTGTGTGGGCTCATACCAGCTGCAGGTCATCTCCAGCCTGAACCCTGAGCTAGGCATGCACTTCCTTCCCCTTGCGGGCTTCGACCCCTTCCCAGTACAAGCGGGAATATTCAAGCGATGGCCTCATCTGTAGCAGCCCTAAGGAGTCTCTCTCCACCCCTCCCTCAGTTGCACAGGTTCAAAATTCTGACTTTGACCCAGCTTAAACTCTGATTTAAAGAGTGACTTTCAAAGCCATCCACATTCACCATCTGCCTTTCCCATAATCCATCATGGAGGAACAATGACCAGATGGGGTGTTCAACTGAATTCTTTTAAATAGTAATAAAAAGATGCCTGTATAAGTATCAGTATATATAAACACATGTATGTAGGTATTATGGCTAGGTATGTGTGTATACACATACATTACACACCCTGCATTGTGACAATAGGCCACTTTTAAATATTCATAAAAAGCAACCAGCTAATTAAAATTAGTGAGTGTTAGTCACTCAGTAGTTGTGTCTGACTCTTTGTGACCCTATGGACCTTAGCCCACTAGGCTCCTCTGTCCATGGGATTCTCAGGCAAGAATACTGGAGTGGTTTGCCATTCCCTTCTCCGGGGGATCCTCCTGACCCAGGGATCAAACCCAGGCTTTCTGCATTGCAGGCAGATTCTTTCCCCTCTGAGTTACCCATGCTAATAAAACAGGAAATAAGCAAGACTAATATAGAATTATGTCTTAAATTTTACACTTCCTTCATATGCAGGCAGAAATTTAGCTCTAAACTTGATAACACAAGTGTTGTCTTGGAAAAGGCAACCTGGTCAATGACACAGTTCAGTGTTCATTGGGTAGGAAATGAATTAATTACTCAGAGGAAATACAAGGATTCCTGATGGTAAGACCACAAAGCATCCTCCTGCTTCCTCCTACAGAGGACACTGCATGTTGTAAAGATTTTGGCAGGGTTCTCACAGAAAACACAGTGGCTGTTTCTTATTTTCCCTTCCCTGTTCACCAGTAGCAGCCCATCAAATTATCTTTGAGTTAACCCAGTGAGACTCTCTGGGGTGGTGGTTCTCAATCTTTGCTCTACGTTTCAGTCTCCTGGGGAGGTTTTACAAATTTTGATGCCCAGGCTTCTGTTCCCCATAAGTCAGAATTTCTGGAGAGTGGGACCCAGGGTAGTAAAATTAAAAAATAATAACAGCAGGTGCTCCTAATTGGCAGCAAAGTTTGAGAACCACTGCCTGTAGTCAGAGTTGATACTGAAACTCTTACACCCCAGTATGTCTGTGTTATTGTTGTTCAGTTGCTAAGTCATGTCTGACTCTTTGCGAGTCTATACAAGTTGGGAAAGTAGAGAAATCCTCCCAGGTGGTTAGTCAATAGCCTTGGCCTGAACCCCAGGACTGTCTCCCAGCTGCTTGGGCCCTTCTGCTGCGAATGGTCCACCTTCCTTGTAATGTACACTGTCGGGAGAGGAGACACTCAGAGCAGCAGTGTTACAGCAAGACCTGGTATAGGGCTACAGCCGCCGTCCGTTGCAATGGATCGAGCCCTTGTTGTGCAGACTGCTGTTATGAGTGGCATCTCTGGGACTTCCCTGGTGGTCTGGTGGCTAAGACCCCATGCTCCCAATGCAGGGGGCCTGGGTTCCATCCCTGGTCAGGGCACTATATCCCACATGCCACAACTGAAAATCCTGCATGCGTCAACTAAGACCCAGTGCAGCCAAATAAGTAAATACTGTTTAGTTGCCAAATCGCGTCCAACTCTGCGACCCAATGGACTGTAGCCCACCAGGCTCCTCTGTTCGTGGGATTTCCCAGGCAAGAATACTGGGTTGCCATGTCCTTCTCCAGGGGATCTTTCCAACCCAAGGAACTCCTGCAAGGATCAACCCATGTCTCCTGCATCGCACGCAGATTCTTTACCACTAGAGCCACCAGCGAAGCCCAGTGTTTGCAAGTGAAAGTGTTAGTACCTCAGTCATGTCCGATTCTTTGTGACCAAGGGGTTTGCTAAAAAAAAAAAAAAAAAAAAAAGATGGCATCCCTGCCTATAATAATGGGTGAACCACAAATTTAGCAGGAATCCTCCTCCTGCTTTTGACCACTGTTGAACAGCAGTAAATTTAAAATTCTGTGTTGCCAACCTAGAAAGAAATCTCATGTCTTAACTTACTGAGAGGATCTTGATGTCCTCTGTGAAGAATCTCTATCCCAACAGGTAAACATGTACACATGACAGGCCATTTGGCTCCACTTCAAGCTGATTCGAGGGGAGGGAGAGTTCATTGGCAAAACCTTGGACAAGGGGCCTGGCCTAGAAATGGCATCTCAGTGGAATTTGCGTGCAGACTTATTACGCCTGTCCCTCATTTAGAACACACTCTAATGCAGAAGTTATGCATCTACCCCTGTTGTTTTTCTGAACCTACTGCCAGCCCCACACCTAAGCAGGCAGCAGCCAGACCCTAATGGGATCATGAACCACCCAAGAGAAGTCAAGAGTTATTCCAACAAACACAATCTGGGTAGTGTCCAGGGCCTGAGAAGTCTGTCTTAAGTGGACTTCCCTCTGGTGATCTAGCGATTAAGACTCCACACTTCCATTGCAGGGGGTGCAGATTCGATCCCTGGTCAGGGAACTAAGATCCCACATGCTGTGCAGCAAGGCCAAAAAGTTTCAAAGACAAAAACAGAAATGGAGTTTCGATCTAGTTCTCCTCCCAGCCTATCCCTACCAGTGTTACAGTCGTAACCGTTGGAAGAACCATAACTGGGGTCCTCTGAGGCTCTTAGGCCCCTGTCTCATGACCTTAATTCCACAGTGTCATTGATGTGAGTTCAGTCTCTCTTCTGTCACTCCCTGATGCTTCCTGCCCTCTAGTCCATGGACCTACATACATCTTCAAAGAGGAATCAGACTCCCACCCATATCACATCCCCCTACCTACTCACTTCAGTATCACCCCAGGATGCATTGAGGCCTTCCTTCCTGAAAGTGAGTGGTTGCGGGGGCGGGCAGAGGGAATGGGGGAGGGAGAAGAGCCGCTCCTTCTGGGGGATGGGATCTGGGGAGCAACCTCTCTGGCCTCCACCCATTATCTGTGGCTGGTGCCCAGAAACAAGGAAAAGTCAGCCCTCCTGTGATCCCTCTATGCTTGCCCCGTTGATGCTGGCTGGACCCGCCTTTGTCAGCTGAGAACAATGTCTGAGAGCTTATACATCCCACTACTGTGCACTTGATAAAAATGCTCTGACTTTTCACATTCCTCCAGTGAAGGTGTTAACATCACCTGCATGTTATAGGTGAGAAAACTGAGGCTCGGAGAGAGTAGATCACTTATTCAGATGGTAGTGCTGAGATTCTCTCTCGCTGTTCAGCTGGCTTTCAGTGCCAGTTTGAACTTTTCTTCTTGCATCACTGGGTTCTTCAGGCCCCCATGCTAGTTTCACTGGCCTGCTTGGGTGATCTGCTATGGTCCCCAGCTGCATCCTCCTTTTCAAATCCTTCAAATACATTCACTCACCTCTCCACACTCACTGCCTCCTTCTGATTTTGGATACCCTTGGCTGAACCATACTAGATCCTCAAGAGCCTCCCAGATGGTGGAGACCCCACACATCAGACGTCCCCTTATTGATGGAAATATTTAACCATTTAACCTCATGCCTCCCCAAACCAAAGGCTCCTTTATAAAATAATTGACATTATTTCATGCAATTCATTCAAACTTGCATTCTTTGCTGCTAACGTGAAATTTGGCCCCATCTATGGATATGTGTGTGTATATATAAATATACATACACACATACATATATAGCATAAACAACGATCTATATATATATATATCTTTTTTTTTAGTTCTCAAATGTTTTAAAAGAGAAAAGAATTTGCTGATTTATGTCAGCCTTGGAAGAGAATGGACAAATGTTGTCATTATAAAGATATTTGTATTTTGCTTTCTTTATTTTTCCAACAGAAATGAAACCAGAGATGAAGGCCAGACTCGGGGAGCAGGGTCCTCAGATCCTTGGTGTCCAGAGAGTCTACATCCAGACAAGGGAAGAGAAACGCATTAACCTGACCGTCGGGAGCAGAGCCTATCTGCTGCCCAACACATCTGTGATCATTAAGTGCCCTGTGCGACGATTCCAGAAATCTCGGATACAGTGGGAGAAGGACGGGCGTTGTCTGCAGAACTCCAAGCGACTTGGCTTCACAAAGTCAGGCTCACTGAAGATTCACAGCCTTGCGGCCCTCGACATTGGTGAGTACCGGTGCATCGCCGGCCCCGCACAGGAGACCGTGGTGCTTAAGCTCATTGGCACCGACAACCGGCTCATTGCACCCCCAGCCCTTGGAGGGCACACCAGGGAATATCCTGGGATGGACAACAACGAGGCCAGTAATCTGGGAGCCACATGGCATAAGATGAGGCTGATGTGGAACAACAAAAATGAGCTTTATCTGCACAATGGCCAAATTAACAATCAGTCTCTCTTGAGAGCTCTGTTGGGCCACTGCAGCCCTTCTGCAGGAAACGCCAACTCCTGGGAATTTGAGAACAAGCAGTTTGAAGCAGCAGTTAAGCAGGGAGCCTATAGCATGGAGACCGCCCAGTTTGATGAATTGATCAGGAATATGAGCCAGCTTATGGAAACGGGGGAGATCAGCGACGACCTGGCATCCCAGGTGATATATCAGCTGGTGGCCGAGTTAACCAAGGGGCGGCCTGCACACGCGCACTGGAGGGGCATCCCTGGAGAGGCACTCCCCACGGCTCAGCTGAGGGGAGAGACTGAAAGTGTGCCCCAAAGCCCGAACTCCAGAAGCTCAGGCAAGCTGACATTCAAGCCGAAGGGACCTGTCCTTTTGAGGCAGAGCCAACCCACCTCAATTTCCTTTAATAAAACAGTAAGTTCAAGGATTGGAAATACAGTCTACATTACAAGAAGGACGGAGGCCATCAACATACTGTGTGAGCTTGTCACCCCCACTGAGGCCACCTATACGTGGAGCAAGGATGGAGCACTGTTACAGCCCTCAGAAAAGTAAGTATAGCCAGGGTACAGTGTTTACTCTGAGATGCCTTCTAAATGGATATGCCAGCTTTCCTTAAAATACTGTCAAATTCCTTCTCCTAAGAACGTGCTTCCAACAGGATCCTTCGGAAAGAAACTCCAAAATGTTAGGGGATGGCATTCACATATGCATTGGAATTCTGAAAATGAAATTGTCCCATCACAGTCACTACCATGAAGGTGGTACAAAACTGGATACCATAAGATTAAATGTTAGCATCTACAGACTCTCTCTTTGCAGGTCACTTAACATTTAAAAATAAAATCAGGGGCTTCCCTGGTGGTCCAGTGGTTTAGACTCTGTGCTTCCAATGCAGGGGATGCAGGTTTGATCCCTGGTTGGGGAACTAAAATCCCACATGTTGCATGGTGCAGCCAAAAAATGAAAAAATTATGCCTCCAAAAAAGTGAAATCAATCAGGCCATTAAAAAAACATACTTGCAGTTCTCTTAGAATGTGCAGGAGCTGCAAGAATCTTCTATATCTGGGAGATGTGGTGTCTCGTTTGAACTCACACCAGCCCCATGAGTCTGGCAGGGCAGGAGTTGATACTTTCTCAATGGGATCATTGAGGAATAGAATCTCATGACTAATTCATGGCCAGTGAGAACCAGGGGCCACATCTTCTGGACCCCGCCAGGGATGTTAGAGAGTCACACAAATAATAGCTTTGGTAGAAAGATTACCTGAAGTCATTTTCTAATATCAGGCAATGATTTATGTCACAAAATCCAAAAGTAAGATGATAAGGATCAAAGTTTTTTGAGATATTTGAAGTACAGTATTCAGTCACCTTATTTTATTGTAATAGCTATCCATGTCAGTGCAAAAATGTCATATTTCATTCATTTTACATAAATAATGGAATAACAGAAACATTCACTCATTTTGTGTTCTCTACTGTCTCCAAATCTTGCTGTTAACACACACAGGGCTGTAGACATCTTGCTTTCTTTCAATTTGCATTCAACAGCTCCTTATTCCACCTCCAGGGATTGTTAAGAAACATAGATGTTAAATTGTTTTGCAAACCATAAGGTACTTTAAAAAAGCAAGTTTTATTTTTATCATCCTTTTTTTCCTGCATCACCTAATGTGTGAAGCACTAAAAGAAATCTAGGTAAAATTCAATTTTTATAATAAATCATTGGGCTGTCTTAGAATGGAAAGATAGAACAAATCTAATTTTTAATTTTTTTGCCTAGAACTCTGAACATTAGAGTACAATGTAGTTTTTGAAGTGGAATACACCTTCCAAATCAACTACTTAGCAGTTCTCAAATCTTTTGGTTTTAGGACTCCTTTAAAAAAATGATGAGAAGTCAAAGAACTTTTGTTAATATGAATTAACGTTATGCCAGTATGTTAATATATCTCATGATGTTTATGCTGTTAGAAATTAAAACCATGAAACATTTTAAATAGATGTTTGTTAATTAATTTAGAAGTAATAGTAGTAAGCCCAATTCATGTTCATATAAATAACATAATTTTGAAAAGCAGTATTTTAAACATTAATGATAATGGCATTGTTTTACATCTCTGCAAATCTCCTTAATGTCTGGCTTAATAAAACATAGCTGGGTTTTCTCCTCAATGCTTCTACCTTCAGTCTGTTGCCATATGTTGTTTTAATTGAAGTTTATGGAGAAAATTGGGCTTCATACATATATAGATAGGTTAGTTGGGAGGAGAAGGAATATATTCATAATCTTATAAGGTAATTATGGCTATTCTTCTTTAATGCTACACTAAAAATAGACACGCGGTAGTTTCTTAAAGGTTAGATGGAATGTGGAATCTAAAACCATGTTGAGGAGATTTTGGTAGTCTGTTACAATGAAATCTGTTGCTTTATCTTGTTCTTTGAATGGATCTTTTAACTAGACTACATTTTATAATGTCATACATTGGTCATTTGGAAAATGTTGGCTGACTGAGTTATATACATCTTCCAAATGTTAACACATTCCATTATACAATACCAAAAATACACATATTCTTTAATATTACTGTCCCAACTTTTCAGAAAGGTCTTTGAACTTTGAGAAGCAGTCAGACTCATAGTGAGCGTGACTGATTTTCTCAAATTTTAATTTTCACTCGAAAGCTTGAATTTTATCATCGTCAACAATTACTGTCAGTTATTTTTCTTGCATTGGCCAGCTCATTTTTGTTCATTAAAAAAATATATCTTCCAAATACCTAAATCCAAATAACCCTGGCTTATCTGTCAGTCATTATTTCAAGTAAAGTAGTATGCCATGAAAAAGGAGCTAGTTCAGCTAGCAGTTCAAACAGTCACACCCACAGACTTTGGCAGACAGCAGAGGTATGGTGTGTATTTCCTGTTTTGTTGTACAGAATGTTATAAAAGTTACACTCAGGGGTAGAGATTTAGTGAAATAATAAGTTCTACTGCTTCATTAAGGACATTCTTATGGGAAATTGGCTTTTTGTTTTTACTGCAAGTGTGTGGTAGCCAGAATACAGTGACTACTGGTACACTTTGCTGCCATAACTTTGATTCCATTCTGGTGCCAACTTTTATCCACAATTGCTTTTACTATCAGTGCAAATGTCAACACTCACAGTGAAAAAGGCAAATAATGGTATAGTATCAATATTTACTATTATGAAAATAGTTTTGACCTCACAGACCCCTGGGACCCAAGTACCACCCTTTCAGGATTGCTCAACAATTTCACTTTAGAAATTATAAGGAACATTAGCCAAACCCAAATTGGGAAACATTCTATTTATTATCAGTAGTCCTCAAAACTGTCAAAGTCATCAAAAAAAGGGAAGGGGTCGGGGAAAGACAGAAAAATTGTCACAGACCTTCTGGAGACTAAGGAGACACAATGTCTAAATAAAATATGATGTCCTGAATGGGAGACTGTGCAACAGGATAAGAATATTAGTGGAAAAACTAATGAAATCTACATAAAGACTGAAGTTTTGTTAACAACAGTGATGGACCAATGCTGGTGCCTTAGTTGTGATGAAAGTATCACATGCTGAAGATGTTCACATCAGGGCAAACCAAGAAAGAAGGAGATAAGAACCCTCTGTGCTATCTTTGTTGCTTTTCTGTAATGCCAACATCATTCCAAAATAAAGTTTGTTTCAAAAAAAAAAAGAAACTATGAGAAACAGAGGCTGAGAAAGTTGATCAACTGATTTGTGGCCATAAAGTACTAGAGGGATATGGTAGAAGACTGTGGTTAGTTCAAGTCAGTGTTTGTTGAACTGAGTTGATTTGTGATCATCTGACTTGCTCAAGTGGAATTTGCATTAGTTTTTGTGACTGAGGCTCCTGAAGATCCCATAAAGATCCTGCCATCCTAACTCAGACCTGTTTCTGCATACTTTAAGGACCAGCCATTTGACACTGACGCAGTCCTACTTGGCTAGTAAGAGTTTTTGTTTTTAATATTTTAAGGGAATTTTTAAGAGATCTATTTTTATTTCCATTTTTTCTCCAATACACCTAATTAATTTTTTCAACTTATGTTTAAATTTCTTTATGCAACAAAAGTTCTTGAGTTTAGATATATTTTTCTGACTTTCACAAATCTTTTCAACTGAAGTCATGCAGAAATGGAATGATGTTTCCAAGCGCCCGTCTCCGATAGGAGGCAACAGTGTAGGCGTGAAGTGTGTTTGGATGCCAGCTGAGTAAGAGATCACAGCTAGGAAGCGAAGGCTGTGGGTGGATTCCCTAGGGGTGACGTCTGTGGAGAGATCAGCTTCATTATCACTTCAAGTAAAGAATAAGATTTTGTGGTGGAGGTCAAGATCAGATTCCTTAAAGTACTCTACCTTCTGGTTCTCCAGCCCAGGGACTGGTCCAGCCTGGATCCTGGGTGACATCACCTGGCAGGAAGGTTCATGTGTGCTCAGCTATTTCTCGGTGACTGCTTGCTGTACTGTAAAACTGAGGCCAGTGAAACAAAGGAATCCTTTGAGAATTGCTAAATCATACAAACATACATATGAAATAATTTAAGAAAAGATTTTCATGTATAAACATTTGTCATGTAGAGTTATTAGTTTTACTTTTTTTCTTAATCAACTGTTCCTTAACAGGGATTTGACAGTAAGAGCCTAGCCCTGGTCATAGCTACCTCTGCCTTATTCCTGTTTTTGTTCTGGGCAATTCAGCTGTTTTGGTCTCTTCCCACCTTTGTATACTTCATTTGTGGGTTGCAGGGGAGCTTGCATTCTCTAGTACATTGATTTTCTACTATTATTCTGTTCTATTCTAGTCATTCATACACTGAGTCATTAAATGTTTTTGAAAACTTGCTATATAAAAGGTACTGTGCTAGACATTGAAAATGCACAGCTGTGAATAAAATCTGGTCCCTGCTTTTGAAAAGATCACAATCTCATGAGAATAAAAAGATATTTCATCAAATAAATATATGAACCAAACCAGAAGGAGCCCAGAGGGGGCAGAAGATAACTCTAGGAGTATTGGCGAAAGCTTTACAAGGGAAATTACATTTGCTCCAGGACTCAGTGGGTAAGTCAGAGTTGCCAAAAGTGGGGAAGGGCATTCCAAATAGAGTGAACAACATATGCAAAAGCTCAGGGTGATGAAAGACCATGGAATGTTCTGGAAACTGTTAGAGGTTCTTTATGGCTACAGCAGAGGGTAAGCAAGCAATGTAAAGTGACAGGAAATGAAGTGGCCCAGTTCAGTTCATGAAGAAACATAGAGTATTTAGCAGTTGGTCAAAACAGTCAGTCATGCTTAAAATCTTGCATGCTAGACTTCAGCATTAGGCAAACCAAGAACTTCCAGATGTCCATGCTGGGTTTAGAAAAGGAAGAGGAACTAGAGGTAAAATTGCCAACATTCACTGGATTATAGAGAAAACAAGGGAATTTCAGAAAAACATCTATCTCTGTTTCATCGACTATGATAAAGCCTTTGACTGTGTAGATCATGACAAACTGTGGAAAACTCTTGGAGAGATGACAATACCAGACCATCTTCCCTGTCTCCTGAGAAACCTGTATGAGGGTCAAGAAGCAACAGTTAAAACCCTGTATGGGACAACTGATTGGTTCAAGATCAAGAAAGGAGTACGACAGCGCTGTCTGCTGTCACCCTGTTTGTTTAACCTGTACACCGATCACATCATGAGAAATGCTAGGCTGGATGAGTTACAAGCCGGAAGGTGGGAGGAACATCAACAATCCCAGATATGCGGATGATACCACTCTAATGGCAGAAAGTGAAGAGGAACTAAAGAGCCTCTTGACAAGGGTGAAGGAGCAGAGTGAAAGAGCCGGCTTAAGACTAGATAGTAAAAAAACTAAGATCATGGCTTCTGGCCCCATTACTGCATGGCAAATAGAAAGGAAAAGGTGGAAGTAGTGACAGATTTCCTCTTCTTGGGCTCCAAAATCACTGCGGACGGTGACTGCGGCCATGAAATCAGAAGACAATTGCTTTTTGTCAGGAAAGTGATGACAAACCTAGACAGTGTGTTGAAAAGCAGAGACATTATTACTCTGCTGACAAAGGTCTGTATAGTCAAGTCTTTGGTCTTCCCTGTGGTCATGTACGGTTGTGAAAGCTGGACTGTAAATAAAGCAGAAGTAAAGAAGGCAAAACCCCAAAGAATTGATGCCTTTGAACTGTGGTGCTGGAGAAGACTTCTGAAAGTCCCTTGGATAGCAAAGAGATCAAACTAGTCAATCTGAAGGGATATGAACCCTGAATATTCACTGGAAGGACTGATGCTAGAAAAGATGCAGGGCAGAAGGAGAAGAGGGCATTAGAGGATAAGATGGCTGGACGGGATCACCAATGCAATGAACATGAATTTGGGCAATCTCTGGGAGATGGTGAGGGACAGGGAGGCCTGGCGTGCTGCAGTCCACGGGGTCGCAAAGAGTTGGACATGGTTGGGCAACTGAACAACAACAACATAAAAATCCATGTTGCTAAGATCTGTAAAATGGGAAGAAGGCAGGTAAAAAAATAGCATATGGACTGCTGATCCAGATAATCTATTAGCAACTTCAAATCAATAAGAAAAAATTAAAATTCAAGTGAAACAAGTATTCTTTCCCATCCCCTGAATCAGTATCTCGCCTGTGAGGATACTCTTGGCCAGCTCTGATTTTCTAAGTGGTATTTACATGCAGATGTTTGTGAATGTCAATAATTGGGAAACCATAAGGGGTTCACACAGTGTAACCCTGATTCTTAAGAGCATGCTCAAAACCCAATACAGTGCAGCAGTAGCTTTGTTACTTCCACTGAGCTTTTCAAGCCATGAGAAAATAACCATTGCCAGGGAGCAGTAACTAAAGGTCCACTCA
Source organism: Muntiacus reevesi (assembly GCF_963930625.1). Lineage (NCBI taxonomy): Eukaryota > Metazoa > Chordata > Mammalia > Artiodactyla > Cervidae > Muntiacus > Muntiacus reevesi. The sequence goes on along the minus strand of NC_089263.1, from coordinate 22,532,381 downwards.
CTTCCAGCATGAAAATCTGAACTGAAAAATTCACATCTGTAGTCTGTTAGAAAGGATCAGGGCAGAAAATGCAGGCTTAACCTCCAGCAAACTAACACTAGTTTCTTTTTTAAAACATGGTAAATTAAGCATTGAGTCCATCCGGAAGAGTCTATTATGCAGAGTGAGATAGGAAGTCTGGATCTCTGAGCACAGTCCAGCTCTACCGTCTCAATGAGTTTCAGCCAAAAAGAGTGACTTTTCCACCCTCCAGTCTGTATGTTGCTGTTTAGTCTCTAAGTTGTATCTGACTCTTTGTGACCCCATAGACTGTAGCATGCCACGTTCCTCTATCTATGGAGTTTCCCAGGCAAGAGTACTGGAGTGGGTTGCCATTCCCTCCTCCAGCTCCAGTCTACACAGTGGTCTGCTTATAGGCAGGAAGCTTGACAAGATTATCTTCTGGATCCTTGCCAGCCCAAAGTCAATGTCTTCATTCTCTTTGGGTCGCTGTGGTTCTCAAGTAGGTCATTGTGTCACATGAATACATCCTCTTTCTAACTGTTCTACAGAGTCATTTTGGATGGAATGGGGAAAATACAGATACGGAAACCTACAAAGAAAGACCAAGGAACATATGGATGTGCTGTAGCTAATCATCTCGGTTCAGATGTGGAAAGTTCTTCTGTGCTGTATGCAGGTAATGCCCATTATGCAGCCTGGAGTGTCCGGGTGTGGTCTGGTTTTTTAACATTAAACTCTGGAGCAGCAGTTACCATGCTTCACACAGCAGAATCACTGGGGAAGAGGATGTTAAAACACAGATCTCCAGACCCCATTCCCAGGGGTTCTGACACAGCAGGCTTGGAGTGAAGTCTGAGTATGTGCACTTTTTTTGGCCTTGAGGCATGTGGAATCTTAGTTCCCCAACCTGGGATCAAACCCATGACCCCTGCAGTGCAATCTTAGAGAAGTCTTAACCACTGGAACACCAGGGAAGTCCCAGAATGTGCCTTTTTAACGTGTTCCCAGGTTATGCTGACACTGCTGGCCTAAGGACCACGCTTTGAAAACAGCTGCTCTAGAGTTCACCTTCTAAGAATTGGAAATTAACAAGATGGGGTTTAGTTGGTGGTGTTAATAGTGCTGACTTTTTGTTTTTAAAATGCCACCATCCAACGAAAGAGATAATTATCCTTTAAAGGTTGATGTATACCTCCCAATGGCACTCCTCTGCCCAATCCTTAAAAACACTTTCAGGAAACTGTCATTGTAAATTAGTGTAAATTGTCCCAGGAAGTAGACAAACTCATTTTAATATTAAAGTGTGCTTTTTGATGAAGGAACATTTTTAGCTGGCAAAGTTGTAAGCAATGCTTCCTTGTGGCAGGCTCATGATCTGGGATCAAAAGTCAAATAAGAAAGTTACCCTCCAACTCTCTGCTCTGTGGTTTCTGGTATCTATGGCTCAAATAACTAAGATAAGATGAGGAGAAAGACAATTATCAGGGATTGGAACCCAGCATTTAGACAGTCAAGCATTGATGTAGGTAGTCCATCACATCTATAACCTGCCTGAAGAGGTGGGACCAGTTGATTTTCAAAGCTCTTTGGATCTGCATGGCTTGGTGCCCCATCCCTCTCCTGGCTGTATTCCCATGGTAGGACCTTCACACCTTGATTTCTTGTGTCTTGATCCTCCTGGGTGATTATCCTCTGCGAGCATCTGCTCCTTTCTAGAAAACCTCAGTTTTGAGGTTCTGTATTGTTGGGAGAAACAGAAGTCTCTCTTGCAGCTTGCAAGTTTCCTCTTAAGTCCATCCCAGGATAACCCAGATTCATGGGAGAGCTGGTGCAAGTTCCTTAAGGGCCAGAGGACACATGACAATGACAGTCCTCTCTCAGCCCAAGAGTCCCTGTATTTTCAACTCCCAGCATACCGTTTCAGTGCCCCAGGCACTCCAGGAACAAATGGAACATTTGGCCACCTGAACATGATCCTTCCCAAATTCTCTTCTGCAGAAGACATGGTTACCAAACAGCTAAATATTGTTACTCTTTCACATGCTATGCATTAGTGATTAAAAAAAAAAAAAGTAAAGAAATATGTGAGAACTTCCCTGGTGGCCCATCGGTTAAGAATCTGCCTTCCAATGCAGGGGATGTGGGTTGAATCCCTGGTTGGGGAACCAAGATCTCACTTGCTTCTGGGAAACTAAGGCCGCACATTGCAACTACCGAGCCTGTGCGCCGCAGTCAGAGAAGCCTGTGGGCTGCGATGCAGACCCAGCACGGCCCCTCCCTCCAAACGCTTCCATGCTAAGGTGGAGGAGGGAAACCAGCCACGGCAGCAACTCCATGGTAGAGGAACGTGACCTTCCCTCACCCCCACATGCTCCTGAGAGACCCCTGGGCAACCAGCACGTTTCTCTACCTCATCACCCATCACCCTGTAAAGGTAGTGGTGTCTTCCACCAGTCTCTGACCTGATTGAGGACAAGAATGTTTGTGTTCCAACTTGGTATTTCCATTGTCCAGTCCAGGCACAGAGTATATTTCCTGAATGACTTCATAAATGAATCTGGTAAAAGTACATGGTTCTTAAAATCCAGGAAAGTAAAAGTCTGTGAATGAGTTCCTGATTCTTTATGACCTTGTTTTTATTTTATTTTTTTCCATACAAGTTTTGTGCAGGTTTCATTCACATTTTCCTTCCAGAAAGAGAGTCAGATGGTCCCGGGACCTGGTCTGTTTTGGTCCTGCCTTTACTCATCCAAGGATGCACTGCAGAGATATCACTCCTGCTCTTCCATGCCTTTCTCTGAATGAATTTCTGACTTCCTTCTTTTTCAAATGATCAAAGAGGATTTTATCCTCCAATTTATCCCCTGATTTTATCCTTTAATTTATCCCCAGTTTTGGTTATAAAGCCAAAATACCCTCACAGTCTGTATATGGTGGTTGCATTGCCTCTTTGTAGATATCTCTATAGATATCTCATCTGTGCATCCACCCATTGAGCACCTCCAGCCTGTAAGTATGCAAGTCCCTGTGGGGCACCACGGGGGATGCGGACTGAGCCAGGAGGCTGCACCTGCTCTCCAGGAGCTTGGCAGAGCTTACCAAGTGCAGTGAGGTCACTCAGAGCAAAAGTCTGAATCTAACAGAGTTTCCTGCTCCCTTTGAATTAAGAGGCACCTGTCGTCTTATCTGTTGGAAGAAACATCACCAGACCAGAGCATGGCCATCTCTCCGTTGTGATTGGCGGCTTCGTGGAGGCACCCCTGCAAGCAAATGTGACCATACAGTGTCCTGTAAAAGGTGAGTGTGGCCATTTCTAGTGGGAGGGCACAGGCCAGCCCAGGGTGGCCAGGAGGCACCAGCTAGCATTTTGGTAGCTCAGACAGTCCTGTGGGCTTAAAAACCTGATTTTTCAGCACCCGGACAGAAGATCTGTCTCGCAAGAGTATGTGTACACCAGCTCGTAAGGCTCGTGTGTAAAATAGAATACAGTTTACTCATTCTCAGTGAGGGCTGGGAGGACATGAACACGACTTCCCTGTAGCCGGCATGTTCATACTGGCCAGACCACAGCTCTCCGTCCCTGTGGCAGGTCTGCACAAAAGGCCAACTTCTAGCAGGTGGTTGCCTAGAGAGTGCAGAGTCAGAGCGAGGAACTGTGTGGGAAATCATTAGCTGTGTCCTCCAGCTTGATCAAGGCTGTGCTGGAGAAGGCCAAGTCAGCAAGGGGGGACGTCGAGGTCCTCTGGCCTGGTCTCTCTGTCCTGGACTGTCCTTGGCTGAGCGTCACCATTCTATGCCTCGGTGGCTCTTTCTGCTCTGTTTGCAAAAGCCAATAAACCTTCTTTCTAACTGATTTGCTTTTTCTTTAAGAAAAACTACATTTTCATCCGATCTCATCTTAATCTAGGGCCATTCTATCTCTTTAAACCACATATTCTTAAGACTTAACCTGAGCCTGTGCATCCCCAAACTGAGATCAATATTATAAACTCCTCAAAATGACGATCTACTGTTTTAAGGTGACCTTGCATATGCCTATTATTGACTGTGCATTGATTAAATTCTCTGGAGAGAACTGTATTTGCCTGGTTTCCACATTCTTTTGGTGTACCTGTAGTTGCAGCCACTTAAGATGAGTCTCGCCAAGGCAAGAGAGCCCAGGGTAACCCGAGGAGCCCTTACTGCTGGTCCGGGTACCGCAGAAAAGGTGCATGTGATGGCAGGATTCTAGAGCACAGCCTTGCAGCTCTGAGGCTCTGCCTCCCTGTGATGGTCACTTACCTGTCATGTTTCTGGAACTGCACCTCCAGCTTCACCAACAGTGGAAATTTGCACACCCCTGAGGTATTATTTTTCACCGCTTGTAAGTCCCTGCAGTGTTTGAAGTCCTTACCCGGACTTTTGAAAAATCCCTCCAGCCTCCCAACTGACTCCACCCGCAAATATGTGAGTTTTCTGGCAAAACACACCCACCATTATAGAAGGGCCAGCATTCTCTGGCCTCAGCAAGGAGAAAAGCAGAATGGAACTGTGCAGTTTGCCAAGCCACACATATCTAGAATTTCTATGGCCCTACACCTGCAGAGGATTCTGCAAAATAGATCTGACTTCTATTAAGAGAAACCTCAACTTTTAACATTATTTCTAAACTTCTTATTTCCCCGTAATAGTTCACAATTAGACTTGTGGGGGGTGGGGGTTGGTGGGGGACAAGCCTCTGAAAGGAGTGGGATGTGTTATTTGCGGTCATAGGTCAGGGACTGGATTCAGCGGAAACTGTCTTCAGGAGGGAAGCCTGCAGCTAACACCATTAAACTTGTCGCGGTTTACTCTCCGGCCAGGCCCCAGCAGTGTGTGGGCCGTCTCTGACCACTCAGACTCCGGCAGCCTCTTGGACTCTGTACAGTTCTCACTCTCTCGGGGCCTCTTCTGCCTCCTCCCTCCACCTCCCCCGCCCCCGCCCCACTTTCAGCCCTTCCTAGGAATGGGCCCATTTGGTCTCTCTTTACCTGGCAGCCACCCCTACAGACCAGACCCCAGGAACTCATCAGGAGTCCTTTCCTTTTCAAAATAAACCCCTCATTTTGAGTTGTATGCCATTTTAAATAAGCCTGAAGTGAATTTACTGTGTCTTCTTATGGGCAGAAGCCATAACTCACATAGTTGTTCATGGAGATTCATCTTTTTAGATATAGGTGGTGACCCTCGTGTATGATGGCAGGTGAGTCACGTGTCTGTCCTACTTGCCTCTCTGAAATGGGAAATAGACTGTATCGGTGGAAGAAGGGGCCTTGGCTATTATCTAATACAGTCTCTAATTTAATAGAGGAGGGCATCATAACACTGACAAACTTGAATACTGCTTTCTGAAATTACATTTCTTTCATGTTGCAAATTGTGATTATTCCCATCAATCTGTGGCATGTATACATTTTTATTTTTCAGTTGCCCTTAAAATGCTTATACTAATTAAACTGGGTTTATCTATTCATAACTTTTAGACATATTTATTAGTTCTTTCTTATAGCTTATGTTTTATTTAACCCATGTGGTATAGATATCAATAGTGATTCTCCCTAGTCACACTTGCATGATTTTCTAATAAATGATAGTAAATAATAGGACCTGAGAATCTGCATTTCCAAGGTTAAAAGCTGTAAGTTGCAAGTGTTATTTGTCTTATTTTTATTTTTAAATTGATTTTTATTATATGATTATATGATTATAACTAACAATGATATGTTAGTTTTTACTGACAGCAAAGTGAATCAGTATACGTATGTATATTTTCCCCTCTTTTTTGATTTTCCTTCCCATTTAGGTCACCACAGAGCACTGAGTGGGGTTCCCTGAGCTATATAGTAGGTTTTCATTAGTTAGCTATGTCATATAGAGTGAAGTAAGTCAGAAAGAGAAAAACAAGTGTTATATATTATTGCATATAAGTGGAATCTAGAAAAATGGTATCAATGATCTTATTTGCAAAACAGAAATAGAGACACAGACATAGAGAACAAATGTATGGACACCAAGTGGGGAAGGGGAGGGGGGATGAATTGGGAGATTGTGATTGTTTTATCCTTTAAAAAAAAAAAAGAAAGTTTCCTGTAAAAATGAGGGAGGTGGGAGTTTAAACTGCACCCTCTCTGCCACCTTCTGGTAAGAAAGGGAAGCCCATCAGGAAAATGCCCAGTAAATATCAGCAGCCACATATTTTTTCATGTGTTCATGCTTAGAGCATCATTTATCCTATAATTTTCTGTGATGTCTGTGTTGGGTTGCTTGTTATTCTTATCCCTTAAACTCATTAGCAGTGCGGCTAATCTGAGCCTCTGCTCTAAACTGTTCTGGTGTGTTGGGCTCCTCTTCAGTCTCTAAGAAGCTCTATTGGTCCACAGATTTGGAATGGAGTTAAGCTAGGAAGATGCTTCGGAAAACAGTTTGGCAGTTTCCCCAAAAGTTAAGCATATGACCCAACACTTCCACTCCTAAATATATAGCCAAGACAAATGAAAACACATGTTCACACAAAAACTCATACTCAAATGCTCATAGCAACTTTCTTTTTAATAGCCAAACAGTGGAAGCAACTGAAGTATCCATCAACTAATGAACAGGTAAACAAAAGGTAGTATATCCATGCAATGATATTTTATTTGGTCATAAAAAGGAATGAAATATTAACACGTGCTAAGACATGGATGAATCTTTAAAAATCGGGGTTAAGTGAAAAAAGCCAGACATGAAAGATCACATATTATATGATTACATTCCATGAAATGTCTAGAGTGGGCAAGTCCATAGGGACAGATTGGAGGCTGCCAGTGGCCAAAAGGAGAGGAAAATGCAAGAGAGTGGAGAGTAATGACTAATAGGCATGGGTGTCTCTTTGGGGGTGAGGAAAATGTTCTGGAGTGAGATAGGTCTGTGGTTTCACAACTTTATGAATATACTAAGAAAACGCTGAACTGTAGACTTTGAGAGGGTGAATTTTATAGTGTTTCAATGATATCTTATTAAAATCATAATCATAATACAATATAATAGCATGTAAAGTTTTAAAACCCACGGCACAATCATATGTTTTATTTGTGAGCATACGGCAAAAATATATAAACTTTCATGGGAAGGACGTGTATGTACCAATGTCAGGTTTGTTGGTACTGCTGGAAGAAAAAAGAAGGGAAAAAGTTTGGGAACAGAACTTTAGCTATAATGCTTTGTTGTTTAAAGAAAAACCAACAAAATAAGGCAAACTGCCTTCTAAAAAACATAAACTTAACTGTGGTATAGATTTAAGCCCTACATCCCTGTCATTTTTCAGCTCCCTACTGATAGGAGGGGTTGTGGGAGATAAGTGGGTTCAGTTCAGTTCAGTCGCTCAGTCGTGTCTGACTCTTTGTGACCCCATGACCCGCACCACGCCAGGCCTCCCTGTCCATCACCAACTCCTGGAGTCCACCCAAACCCATGTCCATTGAGTCGGTGATGCCATCTAACCATCTCATCCTCTGTCATCCCCTTCTCCTCCTGCCCTCAACCTTTCCCAGCATCAGGGTCTTTTCAAATGATAAGTGGGTAGAAGGTACAAAATGAGTGCGCACAGTGTGTGTGCAGCAGATGGTAGAAGCAAGGTTCTAACCTGGTAGCATCAGGGGCCTAGGTACTCCAGGAGTTGAGCAGAGAGAAGGAAAGCCTTTCGTATGTAAGAGATGGAGATCTGTTTCAGAAGAAATAGATTATATAGTTTTAAAGGTACTCTCTTAATTGGGGTTTTTTTGAGTTAGAATGCTGTGAAATATACCTAGAGTTTTGTTGATGTGTAACTGAATTATTAGCTTTCTTTACTGGCCTTAATGATTCCAGGGGAGGATTTTGACAACAGTTTTTGCTGTGCAGCAAGATGATATGCTTGAACTCCTAAGCACAGCCTCATCTCTCTGACAATTATTTTCCCCTATCAAGTGTTGGTTTATACTGTATGGTGTGGAACTCAATGGTGGTGATTTAACATCTTTAAGTCACAAATCCCTTTGGCTGCCCCCCTGCTCCCTGCCCCCACACAAAAAAAGACTCTCTTTCCAGAAAAATACACTTACCCACAACATTTTGCATATAACTTTCAGAATACATAGCCCTTAACCTTAACCCTAACTTGAGTCTCTAATATGTGTCAGCTTGAACAGGCTGTGAGGTGGATATCATTACTATCTTTGTATTGCTAATGAGTTAACATGCTTAGATGTGTGAGCTGAGATTTAGTCCCAAGTCTGTGTGACTCTTGAAGAACTGGAGGGAGGATGAGGCTCTGGGCTTGAGGCAGCAGAATGCAGACCCAGGTGGTCTAACCAGAGAGGAGAGTGTCAAGGCTGAGGTCTGAGGCAGGACTGAGGAGGAGGCGCAGCTTGGGGACAAGGTGTCAGGGCTTCGGGTATGGGCAAAACCAGGGCCCAACCTCACTGGAGGACCGTCTGGTATGGGAGGTCTAGGTTCCAGGCAGAGTCCACCAAGAGGCTGGCCTGCAGGCTGCCAGCCAGCACTAGGCCAGAGGTCTGACCCAGTCTGCCCTCTCTGTCCCCAGGAGGATGGAGGTCTCCCCTTGCTTGCAGTAGCAGGAAAGGAACATGGCGAGTCGGTCTGGTAATGACTCCCTACTGCCTCACCTAAGGCTGATATACGTGGGTTATTGGTCTATTGGATGAAAAAGCTCACTTATAAACTAGTTGTCTATTCTTTGAGGATCTGCTAAAGCTCTATCCTGAATGCTCCTTGAAACATGATTTTCTTCTCACCTTTGATCTATCTCAGTTTCCCATTTGGAGGAAACATAAGTCTCTATACGATCAAGAAGTAGAAAGAAATGCTGGAAGATGGCTTGGTGGTCCAGTGGCTAAGACCCTGTGCTCCCAATGCAGGGAGGCCAGGTTCAAGACCTGGTCAGGGAACCAGATCCCACAGGCCACAACTAAGTGCTTATATTGTGACTAAAGATCCCGTGTGCTGCAGCAAAGACCCAGTGCAGCCAAATAAGTTTAAAAAAAGAAATTCTGGGACATGGTGTTAAGAGCTAGATGTGCAGAATGAAAAACAGAAAGGGCTGTTCAAGCACCTGGCAAATTTCATTCTTATTGCCCGAAAGCCATGTGCTTGGGCTTCTGTGTTTGCAGAGTCCCACCATCTCTTGAAGCATTCAGACTGCAGCTCTCATGGGCGATTCCTGTCATCAGCAACACTGCTTTCATCCCCAGATATCTGCATCTGCTCTTGTCTTCGGTCCTAGCAATATGCGTCTGTCCTGAAAACTTCAGACACCCAGCCCCATGGTAACCTTCAGCCCTTTACGTGGTGAAAACAGCTGACCCACAGGCCTTTGAGCTTGTCATTTCACAGCGTGCCTGTTTATTCTCTGCCCTGCAGACAACTACCTGCCTCTCTCCTAGGTACCATCAACAGACCAGTGGATGAATCAACTCTCTCCCCCAACATAACAGTGTGACTAAAAGACTGCCGCATTTTTTCAGTTTTGTGAGTTGGACATCCTTATATTAAAAAAAAAAATTTTTTTTTTTTTAAGAATTGGTTCTGCTACTGTTTGCAAACCCTTGGTTGGAATACTAGAATAGGTCTTACGACCTGTGGCAGGTTCCTGCTCCCAAACTAATGTATAACCTCTCCACAGTGATATCTTATATCAGATTTACCACAGCTTTCCCCCCGTGGTTTTTGTGTTAGCACGGTTCTGATATGAAGACTCACTAAGCCCCCCTAGATGGAGGTGACTCAGCCCTGACGGAACTTGCTGGACTGCATGTTCATCTTGGAGGCAGAGACTTGCTTCCTCTGCCCTGCTTTCCAAGGTCTCCTCTTGGTGATCATCTGAAGCTCCAGTTCTAATGTAACAAGTGGCTTCACTCCCGACGGGTCTCTGAGTGGTGCCGGGGCTCGCCCTGTGTTCTCCTGGCTCCTCAGAATGTGGTGGGAGTGGAAGCCAGGGTGTCTGGTGCAGAGCTCCCCAGACCTGTCTGAGATCTGCCAGGGAGTAGTGAGGGAGCTTGTCTTTAAAGGCAGTAAGAGAGGCTAACCTGGTGGCCCAGTGACTAAGGCTCGATGCTGCCAGTGCAGGGGGTTCGATCCCTGGTTGGGGAACTAAGGTCTCATATGCCATGTGGTGGGGCCAAAAGATAAAAAATATAGGCAGTAAGAGCCAAGGCCTCAAACCAATCATACCTACTTACCTGTAAGGAAGTCCCTACTTGCTGTCTGCCCCATGGATCTCGACTTCAGCTCTTTGATGCTGTGAGACCCCAGACATGGATGGAGAGCTCAGGATGGCTATGGAGGCTGGAGGCATCTCTCATGTAAAACACACAGAACCATCAGAAGCCCTTGAATGACTCGTTCGTCCACAGTCACTCCTTGGCCCTAACTGTGCCTTCCTAGTAAGAGAGAGGGGTACACAGGACCCACACTGGGTGGGGGCTGAAGGAGAGGAAATTTCACTGGAATTCAACCTCCAGAAATTTTAAAAAGCATGAGGGCTTCTCGGTTCAGGCTGGAAAAAAAGGCATTCAGATACCATTGATGGAAGAAAAACTGTCACCGTGGAGAGAACACCCTACATTTTGGTGTGATAACAAAGAACCCAAATACAATTTCAACATCTCTAGTAACATCCCAATTTAGGAGCCCCTTTAATTTTTCTTATTTTTCATTCATTTATTTCCCCTAGCTCTGTATTTGATAATTCAACACCCATGTGCTTATTTTCATGACTGGCAAGTTATATACAAGTCATTTTATTACCATGGATAGTGTCAGTTTGAGGCTTCCCTGGTGGTTCAGGCAGTAAAGAATCTTCGTGCAATGCAGGGGACCTGGGTTTGATCCCTGGGTCTGGAAGATCCCCTGGAGGAGGGAATGACTACCCACTCCAGTATTCTTTCCTGGAGAATCCCATGGACAGAGGATCCTGATGGGCTACAGTCCATGGGGTCGCAAAAAGAATCAAATGTGACTGAGCAACTGACACATACAGTGTCAGTTCAGGCCTGGACATCACCTCCCACCCCCCCCACCCCCCACCCCCCGCCCTGAAAGAGTTTGATTTAATTTCTCTGCCATATGGCCTGAGAATGGGGTTTTTTAAGGCTCCCAAGATGATTCTGATGTGCAGCCAAGGTTAAGAACCAGTGCTTTAGCCAGTAAGGGGGGGCCAAAGAGTCTTCTGGAACTTACCTCAAATGTTCTCAAAATGAGAGCCTCTTGCCCAGGGAGCAGTGGGGAACAAGGAGTGAACCGGAGGCTGGGTTAAAGGGCAGGGTGGGATCCATGCTCTGGGCTTGTTCTGGTGCATCAGGCATGTCAACACGTTCAGAGTTCTGCAAAGAACTCAGCTTCAGGGTCAGAGAGGGTCATGAAGAGCAACCTTAAGACAGAGCTTTAAGAATTAGTAGAAATTTTCCAAGTGATTAAGAGGGAGGGAAGACACAGAAAATCTTAGCGTTACACACAGTTAGATGAGAACAGTGAGGTTCTTGGGGCTGGAGAAGGAGCTGCTGTGAGCAGCGGTACCTGCATGTTGAAGGGCTTTTGTCTTTTCTCCTTCAAGAAGAGTCGAAGCTATGGAGCTGGGGAAACTGAATCTTACTCCCCATCACTCCTAAGGAGAAGGGAACCACTTCATAGAGGAAGTGGGGCAGCTCAGAGACACAAGAGGAGTCGATGCCTTGAGGGAGGAGGAAAGGGAACCTTGGGGAGTCAACCAAGCCTTGAGGTTTCACCCTGGGAGCTTCACTGACACCACCCACATGAGGTTCTGCAGGATTTGGAGGGGGCAGGAGGAAGATCAACTTGTAGGTCATGGTACCTGACTGCCAAACAAGCCATACAATTAATGTAGCTTTTAAGGGACATGTCAAAGCTGCTTGTTCATTTACGCCCCAGTGTTATACTGACGGATGACCAACATTGCAGTATACCAGGAAGGGCCTCCGGATGCCCCCAGATTGCCCCTGTTTGAGCTGTTGACGGCTTCCCCGTGCCAGGGTCAGTGGTTTTCACCACTGCTTAACTCCAGTGTGTTATCACTATTCTTGATTTGCTCCAGCTTTGACTTTGACTCTTATTCTTCAGGAACACTGCAGGGTTTTTGGTTTTGAGATAATAGATAGTATAACTCTCACAGGCCCTTTCCAGACTATAAATGGGACCCTATAACCAGCAGTGAACTGAGATATGTCTGTCATGAACTATGACATATGACATAGTGCTCACAAGATGTGACTGTCGGAGCTAAAGAGAACTGCTTGGTCCCATGCAGAGCAGGAGTTCAGGGCTGTTGAGAGGTCCGGGATGAGCACGAGGGCTTGCTGGCACCCTTCCTCTGTGGCAGAAAAAGCTCATTTTTATTATTTATTTGGCTGCACTGGCTTTCAGTTGCAGCACCCAGGATCTTTCCTCGTGGCGCCTGGATTGTCTGGTTGTGGCACCCGGGCTCCAGAGCAAGTAGTCTCAGTAGTTGTGGTGCTCGGACTTTGTTGCCTCGAGGCTTGTGGGATCTTAGTTCCCTAACCACAGACCAAACCCGAGTCCCCTGCATTGCAAGTGGATTCTTAACCGCTGGACCACCAGGGAAGTCCCAAGAATCACCTTTTAAAAACCTTTGAGGATATGACAGAAAGCAACACAATGTTGTAAAGCAATTATCTTCCAAAAATTTTTTTAAAAAAAGAAAAAAAACATCAAACTGGGGTGAAAAAATAAACACAATTTAAAAAAGAAACCTTTGAGGAAGGACTCTTGATGATGAAACTGGGGGTTGATCTGATGACCCGGGTTGTCTCTAAGGTCCTCAGATCAAATTACTTGGGAACCTGACTACACCAGTCTGATGACATCATTTTACTAGAGAAGAGGAAGTACTTCCTCTATTTGAGAGAATTCTGTGAATAGTAAAGGCCATAGCCTTGTATGTGGAGGAGGTTCTGTATATGGCTTCCCAGGTGGCTCAGTGGTAAAGAATCCACCTGCCAGTGCAGGAGACACAGGAGACGCAGGTTCAATCCCTGGGTCAGAAAGATCCCCTGGAGGAGGGTATGGCAACCCGCTCCAGTATTCCCACCTGGGTCAGTATTCCTGCCTGGAGAATCTCATGGACATAGGAGCCTGGCGGGCTACAGCTCATGGGGTCACAAAGAGTCGGACATGACTGAGCGACTGAGTGCACACATACACGAATGGCATCTCTGATGGATGGTCCTTGATAACCAAAAACCATGGTTATACTGTATTTACTGCCACAAGAACAAAAGGGTCTGCAGCTAACTCAGAAGAAGAAGATGCCTTGCAGAATGTCCTACCCTTTGGAGACCCCGCAGTGAAGGGTGTCTACCCTTTGTGCTCGTAGCTTTGAGATATTCTCTTTGAGAGTGAAACTGTGGACTCTTGTTTATTTGTCTTCTTTATTAGTAATGACTGCCTTTGTGCCTTGCCTACACTGTATTCGATTCACTTCTAATCTTATAAACCAGCAGCATCATTTCTTCACATCCCCTGGAGGTGAGTAATGGTAGCTTAAACTTTCAATTTTCATATGTGGGAAAAAAGTACAGAATATTTTCTGAGTGTTGAGTAGCTGGAGGAAACAAACCAATGAACAAAACATATAAGTATAATGTATGTGATCCATTGACAGAAAAAATCTAGCATTTTAGAGCAGCCTGAAGAGGCCAGCGGATTTTATAGTGTAGAATATTTCATGGGCCTTTCAAGGATGAAGGAAATGTGTTTTTAAACAGTGACCATTTTAAAGGCACCCCAGAGGTGCAGACATTTTACAACATGTGTTTCACAGCCCCTCCAGATCTGAACTTTTTCCCCCATAACATTTGCCTTCCAAAAATGATTTCAGCATTGTGGAAAGAGAACATTGAATATTTCAGATCTGTAAGTCTTGAGGGAAATAGCCTGTCTTTGAGGTTAGATAAATAAGTTTAAACTGTTTCTGATATTTTATAGCTTTTTCAACAGAGCAAACATTTGTAGGTTTGAAAAACCATAAAGAATTCTGCCGGAGTTTCCCCCAGCCTCTGCAGTTCTTGGAAAACATCCCCATGTGTGGTGGTGATGCTCTAGGTGTTGAGATGTTCCTTCCCTCAGTGCTGGAGACCTCTGTCTCCCCTTGGACATCTACAAACTTTCCAACTCTGACTTTATTTTCTGAAATCCCTTATCTGTGTAGAACATCACAGTCTGTGTAAACTCAGTATCCTATACCCCTTGCCAGGCTGAGGTTTAGGTTTAAAGTGGAATTATCTCTACTTGTGGACACGGCGGGTGGGGGGGGAGAGGAAGGAGAGGGTTAATGGAGAGAGTAGCATGGAAACATAAACAGTACCATATATAAAATAGATAGCCAGTGGGAATTTGCTTTGTGACTCAGGGAACTCAAACCAGGGCTCTGTGACAACCTAGAGGGGTGGGATGGAGGGGACATAGGTGTACCTATGGCTGATTCATGCTGATAAATGGCAGAAACCAAGACAATGTTGTAAAGCAATTATCTTTCAATTAACAATAAATAAAGTGGAATTATCTATGATCCCTATCATTTGCAGGGTTTGGAGATTCCAAAGCCTTCTGGAACTGACTTCCAGTCATTCTTGGGGAGCTTGCACTGCCCCGAACCCTCTGCTTCTCACTCAGTCTGACACAGACCTGTTGTGGTCTCTCTTTTGCCCTCCATCAGCCAAGAATGCACAACTCACTTCCTTGACTAGTTTCTGTTCATAGTAAGACATCCATGAATACCAAGCATTTGGCAAATATTCCAAGAAAAGCCAAAGATTCAGGGATCATGGCAAAGGCATGTCACTTCTCAGCGCTTCTCCTCCCTGTTCTTGCTCACCCTCAGCCTTCCTGTCCTCACCCCTACCCTCCTGGGATTGCCATGGGAACTTGAAGTTCTCTCCCTCTTATACAGCCCCTGCCTACACATGCATGCAGCTAAACTTCCAAGGTGTTCTAAAGGAAAAGCATCACCCTCTTTAGAAGACAGCCAGAGTTATATACTGCAGAGAAGAGCAATTTCTTTTTTTTTTCCTCAGAGTGTAGTTGCTTTACAATGTTGTGTTAGTTTCCGCTGTAGATCAAAATGAATCAGCCGTATATGCACATATATCCCCTCCCTCTTGGACTGCTCTTCTTGCATCTAAAGGGAGTCTCTTGTAGACAGCACGTGGATGGCTCTTCATTTTTCATCCATTCAACCACTCTGTGTCTCTGTGTTGGCTTCTGTACAGTAGCTGAAGCAACCACATGTCCCAATTTTGAAGGAGCAGCCTCAAGCAGATGAATTTGTCATTCAGCTCAGCTCCCGATTGTCTCTCTAACATAAAAAACTTTTAATTTTGTATTGGAGTATAGCCAGTTAACAATGTTGTGATAGTTTCGGATTAACAGTGAAGGGACTTAGCCGTGCATACACATGTGTCTTTTCTTCCCCAAACTCTGCTCCCCTCCTCAGCTTGCTGTATTTTTAACACCTTTTCATAACTAAGGACATGCCAAGACCTGTCTGTGTCCCACAGGGAGACTCTCATCACCTAGATTCAGGTGGGCTGGAAGTGAGACCCTCAGGATCAGGTTTTCTCTACATACCCAGACATACACAGTCCTGTTGGACTGGAAATGTGGTCCCTGATGACCACCAGGATCAGAGGATTTGGAGGTGTCCCTTGAGTGGCAGTTGCAGAAACTAGGGCTCCAAATGAGCCTGTCAGCTGCTTTTCTGGGTGATGCTGGTGAGATGGAGTGAGGCAGAGGCCAAGCACCAAGAGGCCACTACAGCTGACTGCCCCCCTCCCCTAAAAGCAGCTACACAGGCCACTAAATGTGAGCCAGACCTGAAGCCAGCCCTCGGACCTAAGCTCCAGGACAGCAAAGAGACCTCCTCCTCAGAAAGGCTGGGGTGTATTTCAGTGCACTGCCTGGGCGGTGCTTGGGAGGTGGTAGCCCGCCAAGAACCATCTCTCTGACTGCCACGGTCCCATGGGACCCAGGAATGCAATCCCCCCATCGCCTACACCTCCCTATCCTCCCACCGCTTCATCCCACCCCTGGCCACCAGAGCCACCAGATCAAGGTGCATCCCCTGGCTGGCAGCTACAAAAACCATGGTACAAGATACAAATGAAGACAGAAACAGACTCACAGGCTAAGAGAACCTTTGGTTTCCAAAGGGGTATGGTGCAGGGGGATAGATTGGGAGTTGGGGATCAACATATGTACAGTGCTATGTTTAAGACAGATAACCAACAAGGACCTCCTGTACAGCACAGGGAACTCTGCTCAGTACTCGGTAACAACCTACATGGGAGAAGAGTTTGAAAAAGAATAGATACGTGTATGTGTGTAACTGGATTACTCTGCTGTATATCTGAAACTAACAACATCGTTAATCCACTGTACTCCAGTATAATACATATACACCAGGGTACCAACAGTGATGTCTTCCCTGGTGGCTCAGTCGGTAAAGAGTCTGCCTGCAATACGGGAGACCCAGGTTCAATCCCTGGGTCAGGAAGATCCCCTGGAGAAGAAAATGGCAACCCACTCCAGTATTTTTGCCTGGAGAATTCCGTGGACAGAAGAGCCTGGTGAACTACAGTCCATGGGGTCACAAAGAGTCGGACTCCACTGAGTGACAAACACTTTCACTTTCACCAACAGTAAAGCTTGCTTCCAGGGAGCGTTGGCCTCATGGAACATGGCAGAGGGTGAACTTGAAGACAGCTGCCAGCCTCAGTTGTCTCTGGAAGAGATCACTGTCAGTCCCCAGATGCAGGTTTTGTCAGAAACCTGTCCCGTGGACATAGTCAGGATGCTTAGCTAATAGACTTCCTTCAAGGAAGAAGAAGCACCTGGGTCTCTGGCCTCTCGCTGTGCCCTGGGGGAGTTTAAAACCTCTTTCTCCACTGGTCAGAATCCTGTGGGACCCACAAATATAAGCCCCATTAGCCACCAGAGCCACGTGATGTGGAGGTGTCCCTTGACCACAGTCACAGAAATCAGGGTGCCAGATATGAGTATGAGCTCTCTTCCAGGTGACTCCAGTTATTGCGGGTTCCCATGTCCTCCAGAGTCAGGTGATCCAGAGGTGTCCCCTAGATGGCACCCACAGAAGTCAGGGCCAGCTTGAGTAAACGCTCTCTCCTGGGAGACTCTGGAGCTCCGGAGCACGGCAAAGGGAGAGTATGACGCTGTCACCCGATGGGCCTCGTCCCTGGAGTGTTCCAGCAGGCTCCCACGAGTGTGTGATAAATTAGATGCCTGCCCCTCAGGCCTCAACATGTTTACAGCAACTTATCATGTTCCCTATTCCTGCCCTCGAAATAGGATCATCTGTACCATTTTTCTAGATTCCACATATATATGTTAATATATGATATTTCATATTTGTTTTTCTTTTTCTGACTTACTTTACTTTGTATGACAGACTCTAGATTCATCGACGTCTACAAATGACCCAGTTCTATTCTTTTTATGACTGGCATGTAACATGGGGTAGGAGAAGGGAAGGGTGGGATGTGCTGGGAGATCAGGATCGATGTCCATACACTACATGCGTGAAATAGACGGCCAGTGGGAAGCTGCTGTCTAACACAGGGGGCTCAGCCCAGTGCTGCGCGATGACCTAGGGGTGGGCTGGGGGTGGGCTGGGCGGGGGTTGGGAGGGAGGGGTTCATGCATACATGTAGCTGGTTCACTTTGCTACGCAGCAGAAACTAACACAACGTTGTAAAGCAGTGTACCCTGATTTAAAAAAATAGTAAAATGCAGTTATTTTGTTTTCTTGTTTTCTTTCCTAAATATTTTATTATACCCTCCAAATCCTTAACCATTTAAATATTTGTGAATTTTGACTGTTTTTTAAAAATTTATTTATTTTAGTTGGAGGCTAACTACAGTTATTTTAAAAGAAAAAAAAAGTTTATCAGATTCTCTATGCAGGTCTGCTCTTCCTCTTGTTTTCCCTGTTTTAGTTAATGGTACCACCCTCTATCTGCATGTCCTCCTTAAATCCTTTTTCTCCTTCACTCCCCTGTATCAAATCCGTCACCAAGTCCTATTGGTTCTTCTTGAGTATTTACTAAGGTGATCTGTTCTCTCTAGTTCCCCTGCTCCCACCCTTTTGGGTCTCACCTCAGTTGGTTCAGTGACCACCTAACTGGTCCTGCTGCCCCTTGCCTTACCCTTCCCCATTTGTGTCACATCCAGGACAATGTTTCTAAAGCACCAATCTAATATGTTACCACTGCTTCAAATAATTAAGCCATTTTCTATTTCCTTTAGCATAAATTCCACCAAACTCCTTACTATGGATAATATTAATAATGTACTTTAAACTTCAGTCATAAAAAACTCAATTTATGATTCCCCAAATGCATTATATTTTCCTTCATGTGTATGCCTTTTTGTACACCGTTCCCTCTATGTAAAACAATTTCCCCCCCTGTCCCCACCCCCTTGTCCTCATGTATTAGCTTAGCTGTTCCTGCAAATTAAAATCTTAGCCCTCTTTCCAGTCTGCATCAAATACAGTTTTTAGGTGCCAGAGGCATCCAGTGTTTGTCAGAAGCCCTTATGTCATGTTACTGCAATCACCTGTTCCCCTCAAAGCCCCTTTCTAAAATTAAGTTTCTTGAGGAAACCCAGTGCACGTCATATCCTTAGTTCCAGCCTAGAGTCTCACACAGAGTAGGGATCTTGTAAACATTTTTGAATGAATGAAATAATGGTAATGATTTGTTTCATTTCAAAGTGTAAGATATATAGTCAAAGCTGTACTCAAAAGAAAATTAGTATATTTAAATACTTTAAGTTTTTTAAAAGCCAATTCTCTGGTGGCTCAGTCAGTAAAGCATCCACCTACAATGCAGGAGACCTGGGTTCAATCCCTGGGTTGGGAAGATCCCCTGGAGAAGGGAATGGCAACCCACTCTAGTATTCTTGCCCAGAGAATTCCATGGACAGAGGAGCCTGGCAGGCTACAGTCCATGGGGTCACAAAGAGTCAGACACAGCTTAGTGACTAACACTTTCCCTTTTTCACAAATACTAACTCAAAGTTTTAGAAATTTCCATGTGAGTTAGAGTTACAAAGAAATTTATTTGATTTGACAACTATCAGAAAACAAAAGCAAACCACCTGCTTAAGGATAAAACACGAGTAATGTTCCCTTTAGAGTTGGAATCGAGAGAAATGTGCCTGCTCTAACTTATTATTCAGCATTGTTCTAGAGACTTTAGTTCATACAATGTAATAGTTAATAGAAAAATACATAGGGCTTCCCTGATGGCTTAGATGGTAAAGAATCTGCCTGCAATGCAGGAGACATGGGTTCGATCCCTGGGTTCAGAAGATCCCCTGGAGAAGGGAATGGCTATCCACTCTAGTATTCTTGCCTAGAGAATTCTGTGGACAGAGGAGCGTAGCAGGCTACAGTCCATGAGGTTGCAAAGAATCAGACATGGCTGATTGAGTAACACTTTCACTTTCATAGATATAAATGTAGGAAAAAAATGATAAAATTGTCATTACATAGGGGTGATATAATTGTTTACTATTAAAAAAAGAAGAAAATTACTTGAAAACTATTCAAAATAATAAACTTTAGTAAGATGATTAGATAGATAAATATGCCAATGTTTATTGCTTTCCTAATTGTCAGAAATAAACAACTATAAAATGTATTTTAAAAGAGCCTGCTTACTATGGAAGTAAAAAATATAAGATGCCTAGTAATAAATCTATCAAGAAATATATAGGACCTCCCTGAACTCTGGTTAAGAGGTAAGTTCTGGAGGAAAGTGCATGGGTGTGAATTTCAGATCCAGGGTTTGCTAGCTGGTGTCTTTAGGGAAGTTTAACCTCTCCTTGTGTTTATATTTGAAAAGAAACAGCAACAGAAGATAAGTACACCTGTGATTAGCACTTCTCTGGATATTTAGGTTATGGGCTGGTTTTGCCTTGACCGGCTTCCTTAGCTGTAAGTCAAAGCTAACAATGACTGCTTCCCCAGAGTTGGAAGAAAACTGTGAGAATCTAAGGGTTCATGAAGCATATGTTTTGCCTTTTGTGAGATGCATAACAGATTTCATAATTAGAGCAGTGACATCTCTTTTTTGTCAGAAAGACTTGTGGTGTCTGCCAGTCTCTCTAGACAGAGCACTGCAGGAAGATGGGACATCCTCAAAACCAGTAACCTTGCTGGATCTCAGACATCATCCGAAGTCACCCCAACTCTTCAGAATCAAATGAGGGACTTCTCTGGTGGTCCAGTGGTTAGGACTCTGGGCTTCCAATGCAGGGGCCCGGTTCAATCCCTGTTCAGAGAACTAAGATCCCACACGCCACAGTGCGACCAAAAAATAAATAAAAAAATTAAAAGATACCAATTTAAAAAATCCAAATGGACTTATTTTTTAAAAAGGAACCTAATGTAATTACTCTGAGCTTCACAACCCACAGCCCGGCAAACTGCTGAGACTTCGAGACTTCTCAAGATGTGAGGGAAGAAATTCTTTCAATCCCTCATGTTCCTCTCTGTGTCCCGAGATGTCACGTACAGTCTGTTCACCCCACACTGACCCAAATGTAAAACGCAACCCTTCTTTGTGTTCCCTGATAGTATCCTCTTTCACAAAAGTGGGGATGAGCAAAATCTATTTCCCTAAAGATTTTGTATCCTTCCTGAAGGAGAAACGTTGCATTGCATGTGCACAGTGGGCCACTTAACAGTAACGGTCCGTATTTGATATTTTTGTTTCCAAAAGTCTTCTTTGCAACAACCCCCTGCTAGGAATTTCTGTTTCTCTGCCTCCACATTGATCTGGCTTCATCAGCTCCTCTTTTCCAACCAGCCTTGCATTACCTTTACTCAACTTCAGACTACTCTCCCTTTCCACTGCAGAGCGAGCCCACCCTCTTTGGCTCCTGTTCTTTGACTCACAGATGTAAACTACCCCGTGCTCAGCTGACCAAATCCATTTGCTTCAGCAGCATCCCTCACCTGCCATAGAGGAGTGGTAGAAATAGAAAGAACCATTTTTCCTATTACGTGTGAGGAAACCCATTTGCTGGCTTGTGGTCAGAATGCTAAATGGTATTTGTCATATGATTCTGTGGTTCTGTTCTTAAAGGAATTTGCCTTTGTCATATCTGTTTTTATTCCAAAGGTGTCCCTCAGCCTAATGTAACTTGGTTGAAGAAAGGAGGATCTCTGAGTGACAATATTTCCTTGCTTTTCAATGGATCCCTGTTGTTGCAGAACCTTTCCCTTGAAAATGAAGGAACCTATGTCTGCACAGCCACCAATGCTCTTGGAAAGGCAATGGCAACATCCGTCCTCCACTTGCTGGGTAAGCACCAAGTCCTTGTTGTCTTCAAGTGCTTCTTATGATACATGCAAAGTAGGACCCGGTTTTGTGGATTCTGGAGTCAAGGAGTAAACAAGTGGACGTTCTATGGTTTTAACTATTGCTGTCACTGTCCACTTACAAACAGGCGCTAAATCTAATACTCTGTCTTACCTGTTCTTCTCTCAGAAGTCTGTGACTGCCTTGCTGCTGCTTCTCTGCCTAAGAACCTACAATGAGATATAAACTTTCTGCCCAGAATCAAGATCCTTCATCCTCTGCCTCTGTGTGTGTACTTGTGTGCCTAGTTGCTTCAGTCACGTCTGACTCTCTGTGACCCCATGGACTGTAGCCCGCCAGGCTCCTCTGACTGTAGGATTCTCCAGGCAAGCATACTGAAGTAGGTTGCCATGTTCTTCTCCAGGGGATCTTCCCAACCCAGGGATCAAACCCACATCTCTTTCATCCCCTGCATTGGCAAGCATGTTGTTTACCACTAGCACCACCTGGAAAGCCCATTCTGGCTCTACATCTTCTTAATTTATAACTAAACTCTGTTCTAGGCAATGCAGTTTCCTGCACTGTGATCCAATACCACACACACCCCCACTCCCCCCCACACACACCATGCAGCTTCCCTGGAAATCTGGCTTCCATTCATACTGCTCTCCCAGGAAGAGGTGGTCTTCACTGCCTTAGTCATGTTGCCCCAATACCTCCCATTGATAGCTTATGGTGAACAGTGTCGGATTCATTATCGCCAAAGGAGAGAATTTTGCTTCGGGACCAAAGACACAGTTTCAGTCACTCAGAACTTCATATGGCCAAAGTTTTATTACAGTGAAAAAGGGACAGAGAAAGCTTCTGACATAGACATCAGATGGGGTCGGAGAGTGCCCCCACTCACTAGTTCTGGTGTGGCTGTATATACTTTTTCAATTGGTTACTAGCAATAGATTAAAAGAATATCTCAGGGTTTTAAAGGTCTTTCTAGACCCCCTCCCACAACATACATCTTAAAACAACAGGATTAGTCAGAAGGTTTTTGTTAAGAAGGAGAAACATGTCCTCAAGATACATTGTTGTTATATAATCATTAGCTCTGGGCTTAAAGAAAGTTGGTCTTAGGGGAAGTAGATTGTTGTTATAGCAACTCAGAGCTTAAGAAATAAATGTCTTAAGTGACTAAGACAAGGAATGTAGAAAAAAATTTGTCCCTTTCTCCTCCTGGAGGGACCTGGTCTCCTTATTGACCTACCTAAGAATTAGCTCTCTCACCATCCTTTAAGCCACCTGAATTCTCATCTCCTATGTAAATCCTTCTCTGATTGTTTTGCACCTCTCCTTTCTCAGGTCTCACTGCTTGGTCCCTGACTGAGTCCTGACACACATTAGTCTCCAGTTGTTTCCTCCACTAAATTGTGGGTCCCTTCATGGTAGAGACCATGTCTAATGTTTCTTTTGTGCCCTAAGAATATAATATAGTATGAGGTACCCAGCAGGTGCTCAATAATTACTAATCAGTGGAGTCAAGACAGCTTGCAGTGGAGTCAGTATTATAGTTTGGGAAAGGTCATTGCAGTGAGCCCCTGGCACAGGATGGCATTTGGATGCATCTGGTGCTGTCTTTAGGGATAATATCTGCAGCTCAACAAACTCTTGTCACCAGAATGAGCTACAAGTTGCAACGGTTTGAAGACTCAATAAATAATGCTCCTCTTTCCCCCCAGAGTTTGGAAGTGACTGAGAGTTAATCATAGAAGTCAGCTAGACTGACATGAGAGATCGTTCATTACTCCCCCTTTGTATCTCCAGCACCTCAGATAGGTGTAAGTATTAAATAAGTGTCTCATAAATGGATAATATTGGATCAATGGCAGGACCGGTATTAGATTATAGAATCCACTGCTGAACTAAGGGGATGATGGAAAGAGCTTTCTCCATGGCTTTTCTTGTTGACAGTTAGAGGAGCCCAGAGACATAAATGGGTTTCCCCGATGATTCAGCGGTAAAAAATCCACCTGCAATTCGGGAGACCCAGTTTCAATCCCTGAATCAGAAAGATACCTGGAGGAGGAAATGGCAACCCACTCCAGTATTGTTGCCTGGGAAATCCCGTGGACAGAGTAGTCTGGCGGGCTACAGTCCATAAGGTTGCAGAGAGTCGGACACAGCCTAGCACGCGTGCAGGCACAGAGACATAAATAGATGGGGAGCTGGGATAGTCACGCAGTAAGCACTTTCATGTCCATACCTTTTCTGATGTTTACAATAGCGCAGTATTGGAGGCAGTAATCTTTGATCCAGCTGTATAAATGAGGAAAGCTGAGACTCATAAAAGTGTGTGCTAGAGCTCAAATACATAGTTGTCTCTTTGTGTTCCTCATATCACCCTCCTGGACTCTCCATGCTGGCCAGAAAGACCTTGGTGTACCTCTTGTTGTTGTTCAGTCTCTAAGTCATGTCTGACTCATTGTGACCCCCATGGACTGCAGCACACCAGGCCCACAGACCTCTGTGGTCCTCTAGGATCATAATATGGAAGATTTTCAACAGATGGGGTAGGCTTAGCCTGTCTAATGCTAGTGCCTTCCCTCAGGTCCCTAAGAAGTCAGTTCCAGCCTTACCCCTTCTTTCCCCACTCCACTCAGGAGTCTGCATGGTGTCTCAGTCCTGCCCCACACACCTCTTCTCTTCAGACGTCTCTGCAGTCAGGCAGCGCATGACTTAGTCACGTGACGGAGGAATCAAGAATGATGTCACACAATATACAGCATTCCTCCACCATTGTCTGCCCTTACACTTATGCTGCACAACCCTCCTAAAAGCATGCACCTATCACCATGTGAGATCCCCTATAAAGCATCACCCCTTGTCCTGTTCCCAAAGCTGTCTGGAGGGGAGGAGCCTGTCAGCCCCAGCTGCTTCCTCCAGTCCCTTCTGGAATTCTGGTGAATGTATTTTTTCCTACCTTGTTAGTTAGGCTGTAATCCAAAAAACATGTAGAGATGCTATGTGTTTGTGTAGCTAAGAACTTGTTCAACATGTCCCTTCCATATGGAAGCTTTAAAAAAAATTCACTCCTGAGGAAGCCCATGGAGCTCATATCCCAAATCTGCATCATTATTTGTGGTAACGCAGGTATTGGTTTTCTAGTTGCAAAATGATTGCTAACTTGGTAAATGTTTGTAGAGGCAAGATTTGCTAAGGATTGTTGAATTGATTGTTTCATTGGTCTTCTTTCACAAGTATGTTTTCCCACACATATTAACTTTGTTATATATCAGTGCTTAGTCATAAGAACCTAATCTAAATGTGTCTTGCAAAACTCTAAGAGGCCAAGAGATAGGGGCAGAGTTAAGAAAATCAAAATGTTTATGAGAATGAGGCTTAACTCTGTGGCTGAGGACTTGCAAAGCATGAAGATAATGGGACCCTTTATTCTCAAAATACTGACATATTATCTACAGCTACAGATTCAACATCAGACTTGAGAATAAAGGTCCTTGGTACTTAGGATAAAAAAGAAAGTCAGAAATGCTTGAATCACAAGGAACTGGTACTGCTGATCTCAGCTCCTTGTAGATTAAAATGAGTGAATAGCAGAAGGACACACAGAAGTTGCTGTCTGACCTCATGTTTTATTCTGTCTACTCTATAGGAACAGTAAAGGCTGCATCATTTCAATCTTTTAAATCTTTAGCTAGTGTCTTTCATTTTCAGGTTATGTCATGTAGAATGTAATTCAGCAAATAGAAATTCTAGAGATGTGGATGCAGGGAGAGCATAGAAGGAGAAAATCGTGTTGAGTCGCCATTCAACAAGCCAGCTCATGTTACTTATGAGATCATATTCTAGGGTTATTTATGTGATACCATTTTCTCTTCTTTTAGACATAGCGCTACCATCCTTAGAAGCACCTTCATCCATTCATTCAACATTCATCTTAGTCTGTTTGCACTACCATAATAACATAGCACAGACCAGCATGGAGGGGGTGGCTTATAAACAACAGGCATTTATTTCTTGCAGTTCTGGAGGCAGGGAAATCCAAGATCAAGGTAGGGCCAGATCTGATGTCTGATGAGGGCCGGCTTCCTGGTTCACAGACAGTCATCTTTTTGCTGTGTCCTCTTATGGCCAAAGGGATGAAGGGGCTCCCTGGGGCTTCTTTCCTTAGGGCACTAATCTCATTCATGAGGGCTCTGCCTATGTGACCTAATTACTTCCCAAAGCCCCCACCTCCTGGGTGTTAGGATTTGACACATAAATTTTAGAGAGACACAAATATTCAGACTCAAACATAGCCATGTTCAGCAAATATTTGCCCAGTGTTTGCTTGTTTTGCCAGAGCTGGGAATGCATAGATGACCTAGTCTTTGAGAAGCTAATAGTCTAGAGAAGGAGATGGTCATGTGAACAGATATTTTCAAGCAGAGTGACAAAGACTATAATAGTTGTTTGTTGTTCAGCCACTAAGTCATGTCTGACACTTTGTGACCCTGTGGACTGCAGTATGCCACACTTCCCCGTCCTTCACTGTCTCCTGGAGTTTGCTCAAATTCATGTCCATTGAGTCGGTGATGCTATCTATCCATCTCATCCCTCATCCTCTGCCACCCCCTTTGCCTTTTGCCTTCAATCTTTCCCAGCATCAGGGTCTTTTCCAGTGAGTCAGCTCCAAAGGACACAGTAGCTCTGAGGAGGGGTCTGTAATGCTCTCTGGAGAAGCCAACCAGGTTTCCACAGAAGTCAGGATGTTGCTCTGGGAGGAGGAAGAAGAATGTTCCAGGCAGAGAAATCAGAATGTGCACAGGCAGAGAGAAGTTCCATGTGGAATGGAACATGAAAATCAAATGAATGCCTTCAAATCAGTTAATTAAAAGATTGGATACTCATGAGGCTGAAGTTGCTGGTAAAGTTGACATCTTTGGAATATTTAAAACTTTGATTTATTGAAACTGTCTACATTGTTCTACCACCTCCTGCACACACACACATGCACCACACACACACGTGTGTGTGTACTTTGTGGAATATGCCAACCCTTCAGTGGTTAGCATTTCAAAGAAATTCATTTGTCACCTTAACAAATACTGGCTGAGCACCTAAGAATATAATATGTCTAGTGTCAAGGATTTGCCATTCCAGTCAGAGAGATGGATAATAAACCAGTAAACAAACAAGTATACAGGTTATATCTCTGTGGAAAGTGCTATGAAGAGAAGGAAATAGGGTGGTGAGCCCAATGGTGATTGCATATAACTACTTTACCCTTCTGAGGAGGTGATACGTGAGTCCAAACCTAAGGGATGGGGCGGATCCATCCATTCCAAGAGGTGAAGAAAGAGCATTTCTGGCAGAGGGAACAGTGAGGGTGAGGACTCTAAAGTGAGCACAGGCTTTGCGTGGTCAAGGAACAGAAGGAAGATTCGTGTGGTGAGGGTTCAGTGGGGTAGCAGGAGAAGGGGTGTGAGATGAAGCTGGAGAGCTTCTGAGGACCAAATCATTCAAGGTTTTGAAGGTCAAGGTAAAGACTGGAGTTTTATTCCCAAAACATGAG
This sequence comes from Muntiacus reevesi, assembly GCF_963930625.1. Lineage (NCBI taxonomy): Eukaryota > Metazoa > Chordata > Mammalia > Artiodactyla > Cervidae > Muntiacus > Muntiacus reevesi. Next base: position 22,505,399 of record NC_089263.1, on the reverse strand, counting down.
AAGCCACTGAGGAGTTCTGTATGGGAGGAAATAATGATCTACTTTTTCAATTCATTTGTGTCAAAAATCATTCATCATAAAATGAAAAAAATCAAATTGGACCTCATCAAAAATCTGCTAATCAAAGACACTACTAAGAATATGAACACATAAGCCTTAGACTGGGAGAAAGATCGACAGTACCTGTGTCTGATAAAGAACTTATATCCAGAATATATGAGGAACTATTGCAATTTAACAATGAACTCTCCCCTCCCCGAGAAAGACAATGGCAAAAGACTTGAAGTTCACAAAAAAGACTGACAGACAGAATCAGGAAAATGAAAATTCAAAATACAATGAGATGCAGTATCGCACCTACCAGAATAGTGAAAACCAACTGATGACGTAAACATTTTGGCATCAAAAGAAATTCCCAATGTACTGCAGATAGATGGATAAAATGGGACAACCACATTGGAAAACTATGTGGCAGGTTCTAATAAAGTTAAGCACACACCTATTCTTGACCCAACAATTACATTCACAGGTATTTACCCAAGAAAAATGAAAACATGTTCACAAAAAAAGAAAAACCTACAAGCATGTTCTTTATAGTCTTTACTTCATAGTGACCATCAATAGGAGAATGGATAAACAAACCATGGTATATTCATACAATGGAATAGTATTCAGCAATAAAAAAGAGTGAGTTACTGATATACACAAAAATATGGGTGAATCTCAAAAACATGTTAAGCAAAAGAAGCCAGACAGAAAACAGTACATATTGTATGAAGTCCAAGAACACATACTGCTGATGCATGTTGGCAGAAATAAAGAAGTAGTTGCCTGGGAGGAGGGGCAGTGCAGTTCAGTGCAGTTGCTCAGTCATGTCTGACTGTCTGTGAGTCCATGGACCACAGCACGCCAGGCCTCCCTGTCCATCACCAACTCCCGGAGTTTACTCAAACCCATGTCCATCGAGGTGGTGATGCCATTCAGTCATCTCATCCTCTGTCGTCCCCTTCTCCTCCCGCCTTCAATCTTTCCCAGCATCAGGGTCTTTTCCAATGAGTCAGTTCTTCACATCAGGTGGCCAAAGTATTGGAGTTTCAACTTTAGCATCAGTCCTTCCAATGAATATTCAGGATTGATTTCCTTTGGGATTGACTGGTTGGATCTCCTTGCAGTCCAAGAGACTCTCAAGAGTCTTCTCCAACCCCACAGTTCAAAAGCATCAGTCTTCGGTGCTCAGCTTTCTTTATGGTCCAACTCTCACATCCATACATGACTACTGGAAAAACCATAGCCTTGACTTGGATCTTTGTTGGCAAAGTAATGTCTCTGCTTTTTAATATGCTGTCTAGGTTGGTCATAGCTTTTCTTCCAAGGAGAAAACATCTTTTAACTTCATGGCTACAGTCACCATCTGCAGTGATTTTGAAGCCCCCCAAAAATAAAGTCTCTCACTGTTTCTGTTGTTTCACCATCTATTTGCCATGAAGTGATGGGACTGGATGCCATGATCTTAGTTTTCTGAATGTTGAATTTTAAGCCAACTTTTTCACTCTCCTCTTTCACATTCATCAGGAGGCTCTTTAGTTGTTCTTCGATTTCTGCCATAACAGTGGTGTCATCTGCATATCTGAGGTTATTGATATTTCTCCCAACAATCTTGATTCCAGCTTGTGTTTCATACAGCCCAGCATTTTGCATGATGTGCTCTGCATATAAGTTAAATAAGCAGGGTGACAATATGCAGCCTTGATGTACTCCTTTTCTGATTTGGAACCAGTCTGTTGTTCCATGTCTGGTTCTAACTGTTGCTTCTTGACCTGCATACAGATTTCTCAGGAGTCAGGTAAGGTGGCCTGGTATTCCCATCTCTTGAAGAATTTTCCACAGTTTGTTGTAATCCACACAACCAAGGGCTTTGGCATAGTCAATAAGCAGAAGTAGATGTTTTTCTGGAACTCTCTTGCTTTTTCAATGATCCAATGGATGTTGGCAATTTGATCTCTCATTCCTCTACCTTTTCTAAATCCAGCTTGAACATCTGGAAGTTCACAGTTCATGTACTGTTGAAGCATGGCTTGGAGAATTTGAGCATTACTTTGCTAGCGAGTGAAATGAGTACAATTGTGCAGTAGTTGGAACAATCTTTGGCATTGCCTTTCTTTGGGATTGGAATGAAAACTGACTTTTTCCAGTCCTGTGGCCACTGCTGAGTTTTCCAAATTTGCTGGCGTATTGAGTGCAGCACTTTCACAGCATCATCTTTTAGGATTTGAAATAACTCAACTGGAATTCCATCACCTTCACTAGCTTTGCTTGTAGTGATGCTTCCTAAGGCCCACTTGACTTCACATTCCAGGATGTCTGGCTCTAGGTGAGTGATCACACCATCGTGGTAATCTGGGTCATGATGATCTTTTTTGTATAGTTCTTCTGTGTATTCTTGCCCCCTCTTCTTAATATCTTCTGTTTCTGTTAGGTCCATACCATTTCTGTCCTTTATTGTGCCCATCTTTGCATGAAATGTTCCCTTGGTATATCTAATTTTCTTGAAGAGATCTCTAGTCTTTCCCACTCTATTATTTTCCTCTATTTCTTTGCATTGATCAGTGAGGAAGGCTTTCTTATCTCTCCTTGCTATTCTTTGGAACTCTACACTCAGATGGGTATATCTTTCCTTTTCTCCTTTGCCTTTAGCTTCTCCTCTTTTCTCAGCTATTTGTAAGGCCTCCTCAGACAACCATTTTGCATTTTTGCATTTCTTTTTCTTGGGGATGGTCTTGCTCACTGTCTCTTGTATAATGTCATGAACCTCAGTCCATAGTTCTTCAGGCACTCTGTCTATCAGATCTAATCCCTTGAATCTATTTGTCACTTCCACTGTATAATCGTAAGGTGGTCTGCCATTCAGGTATGGTCTTCCATTCAGAAGGCAGTGGTTTTCCCTGCCTTCTTCAATTTAAGTCTGAATTTGGCAATAATGAGTTCATGATCTGAGCCACAGTCAGCTCCCAGTCTTGTTTTTGCTGACTTGTATAGAGATTCTCCGTCTTTGGCTGCAAAGAATGTAATCACTCTGATTTCAGTATTGACCATCTGGTGATGTCCATGTGTGGAGTCTTTTCTTATGTTGTTGGAAGAGGGTGTTTGCTATGACAGCGTGTTCTCTTGGCAAAACTCTGTTAGCCTTTAACCTGCTTCATAGATGAGAGGAAGCTTTGTGGGTGATGAAATGTATATACCTTGCTCTGGATCATGGTTACCTAAGTACATACAATTGTGAAAACTCATAGAACTGCATGTTTGACATATGAGCATTTTATCATATATGAATTATACCTCAATAAAAAGAGGTATATTTTTTAAAGGAATGCATGTATGTCTTGCCTTGAACTGTCTTGCCTTTATGAAATGTGACATAGAGTTAGGTATGGCATCAGACACACTGGGTTCCAGTCCAGCTGCAGGACCTTGGAAAAGTCACATAGCTTATTTCCATTTCTACCTCTGCAAGTAAAAATAATCTAAATCACAAGATGGCTATGAGAATTTAATGAAAAAATGATGTTAAAGTGTTTAACTCAGTACCTATCACTGGAAACTTCTCAATAAACTTAGCTATTTCTAAAAAATGTTTTAAATAAACTGTCGGGCAGCTAAAAATGTGTACTGTTGTGCTTTACAAATGATATACAACTTAGGACAAAATTCCAACATCAGAAGGAAGCACTGGAAAACAGTTAAGTTAAAGGCATAGGTGTACTCAGTGGAGCAGCCTGTGGACACAGCTGGTAGTTATTACTTACTTGTGATTATTACAAGAAAATCTGGTACTTTCCGTGATCATACACAAATCTGTCATCGTCATGTCCTACTTCATCTTTTTATCCAGTGTCAAAAGGGAAAAGAAAGGCTTCTTGGAACAAGGACCAAAAGGAAAACAAGCCATGATTATTGGAGGTGGTCCGCTTCAGCTTTTTTAGAGGAAACTCCCATTTTCACCTTTCCAGAGGGCTCTATGGCAAATTATTTATTCAACTTCAGGACTCATCTGAAGTTTAGATTCAGAATTAGTGGAGAAGGAAGAATGGAATTGAAATGTGTCTTGAACCTGTCTGCTTAATCCCTGCTCCCCGCTAAATCATCTTTCATCTCTTTCAGTCTGATCCACTTTTGAGAAAGAGAATCCATTAGGGCATCCCCTGGAGAGACCCTCCTCTCTTGTCCTCTTGGCTCTGCTTGGAGAGTCTTGAGAAGCTGGCCAACTGCACAGAGTTTCTCCTCCTTCTCTGGGGCTTTTCTGGCAGATCTGGCTGGCCTGAGACAACCCCTTTCCCAGGCTGTATGTCTTGCCTTAAACTGTCAAGGGGCCTTTGTGAAATGTGAGGAGTATTTTGAAAGAGTTAGATTTGGCATCAGACACACTGGGTTCCAGTCCAGCTGCAGGACCAACAGCTCCATCCTGGCTGTAATAACCCCCCGCAGTTTTGACAACGGGCTAGTCAAGGGAAAATGAGATTTAAAGGACCCCTTTACCCCATCTGATGGCAGATTCTCTGTGTGCTGCTCAGAGAGCCCGACGGGCAGCTAACCAGCAAGCAGCTCATAGTTGTCTTTGGCCGGGTTGTCTCTAGCCCATCATCCCTTTTCCTCCGGCGGCCATCTGTGACATTCCTTTTCTTTCTGCAGAGACTTTCTGGGAGCTTGGCAACTGGACTCATTGTTCTGCCACATGCGGCCACTTGGGAGCCCAAGTTCAGAGACCCCAGTGCCTGATGGCCAACGGGCAGGAAGTGAGCGAGGCCTTCTGTGACCAGCTCCGGAAGCCACAGGCTGCATTCCAGCCCTGTAACATCCGGGACTGCCCCCCGAGGTGTGTGCAGTCACTCTTTTCTCCTTGCTAAGCGTTTCACTTGTTTTAAAATGCACAGTAATTTGGACTGAATAACTCAACCACTAAGATTTGTTTTATGTGGACTATACTAGGTGCTCAGCTAAATAGTTTATATGGATCATTTCACAGTCACCTATCAAGTCAATATTGTTCATTTTCTTGTTTAAAACATTTATTTTATTTTATTTCTTTGGTTATGCTACACCACGTAACGAACCAGGGATTGAACCCAAGTCCCCTGCACCGGAAGCTCAGAGTCTTAACCGCTGGACCTCCAAGGATGTCTCCAGTGTTGTTCATTCTGTATCATACAGTTGGAAAAACACCCCTAGGCCACACAGTTATGAGGGCCAGACTTCAAATTGGGTTAGCCTGATTTCAGAGCTTCTGGTCTTAATTGCCACTCTCAACTGCTCCCTGCACTCACAATGGACCTTAAGAGCACAGGGAAGATGACTTCATGGGTTCACCTCAGAGATATGGCAGTGGGCCAGCATCACAAGAGGCAATCGTGGAAAGCACCATGCCTTAGACTCTACCCCCACGAGTGGTGGTGTTATTCACTCGCCTGTCATGTCTGACGCTTTGTGATCCCATAGACTGCAGCACGCCAGGCCTCCTGCCCCTCACCATAGGAGTTTGCCCAAGTTCATGTTCATTGCATTGGTGATGCCATCTAGCATCTCATCCTCTAATGTCCTCTTCTCCTTCTGCCCTACATCTTTGCCAGCATCAAAGACTTTTCCAATGAGTCATCTGTTCTCATCAGGTGGCCAAAATGCTGGAGCTTCAGCTTCAGCATTAGTCTCTCCAGTGAATATTCAGATTGATCTCCCTTAAGATTGACTGGTTTGATATCCTTGCCGTCCAAAGGACTTTCAGGAGTCTTCTCCAGCACCACAGTTCAAAGGCATCACTTCTTTGGTGTTCTGCCTTGTTTGTAGTCCAGCTCTCACAACTGTACATACCCACTGGGAAGACCACAGTCTTGACTATACGGACCTTTGTAGGCAGAGCAATAATGTCTCTGCTTTTCAACACACTGTCTAGGTTTCTCATCATTTTCCTGGCAAGAAGCAATCGTCTTCTGATTTCATGGCTACAGTCACCATCCACAGTGATTTTGGAGCCCAAGAAGAGGAAATCTGTCACTACTTCCACCTTTCCCCCTTTTATTTGCCATGCAGCGATGCAGCCAGATGCCATGATCTTAGTTTTGTTTTTTTTTTAACTATGTAGTCTTAAGCTGGCTCTTTCACTCTGCTCCTTCACCCTCATCAAGAGACTCTTTAGTTCCTCTTCACTTTCTGTCATTAGAGTGGTATCATCTGCATCCCCAGGGGTAAAGCCATTAATAACCTTTTGATATCATAGATGACACAAATCAATAATTTTAAAAGTATCCAAAATCAAACTTATAATCTCCACCAAATCTGATCTGCCCCTAGTTAGTGTTCCAGATCACAATGACTACATCCTAAGCTACCACCCCCCCTTTCCTCTCACTTCCATGCATTCCTGTCAGTTTCCCACTGTTCCCAATGTCTTTGTCATTTCTCATAAGGGCCACATCAAGAGCCTCCTGAGTTTTGTCTCTTCTCTAGAGTGCCTTGTCCACTCTATAAGCAGAAACATCTTTTATTTATTTTTTACTGGAGGATAGTTGGTTTACGATGTGTTTCTACTGTACAGCAAAGTTAATCAGTCACATGTATACATATCCCCTTTTTTTTGGATTTCCTTCCCATTTAGTCACCACAGCACCCTGAGTTCCCTGTGCAATACAGTAGCCTTTCATCAGTTATCTGTTTTATACATAGTAGTGTATATATGTCAATCCCAGTCTCCCAGTTCATCTTCCCAGATGGCACTAGTGGTAAAGAATCTGCCTGCCAATGCAGGAGCTGCAGGAGACGGGTTCGATCCCTGGCTTGGGAAGATCCTCTAGGGGAGGAGATAGCAACCCACTCCAGTATCCTTGCTTGGGAACTCCCACGGACAGAGGAGTCTGGTGGGCTACAACCCATGAGGTTGTAAGAATCAGACACATCTGAGCGACCAAACAAAACCAACAACAAGGAGCACACAGGTGCCACCTCCTTTTTTCCTCCCTTTGGTTTCAATGAGTTGAAAGTCACCTTTCCAAAATTTCCACATACTTTTGCCCTAGCTCTGCTCTCTGAGGCCACACAGCTGATGGCTCTTACATCCCTGAGGATGACTTTATCCCACCCCGATGCTATGCTCTCTACACAGTGATTCTGTTGCTTCTGAGTGAAAGGAAATCTTAGAGTATGGCTGGGAGTTACTGTGCTGCTGCCCACTCCCAGAGACATGTGTCCGCCCTGAAACAGTCATACTGCTAGGATGGGCTTTCTCTTTGGAAGACAGTTCCCATAGGGACTGTCCTACTAAGCTCCTGTAGTTTTTGTTCTTAGGTGGCTCACAGGCACGTGGTCAGAGTGCTCTGTGTCTTGTGGTGAAGGATTCCGCAGTCGGCAAGTGACATGTAAGCGCACAAGAGCCAATGGAACGGTGCAGGCATTGCCGCCGAGAGTGTGCATCCCCAGAGACAGGCCTCTGGGGAGAAGACCCTGTTCCAGTCACCCCTGTGTTCAAGGGCTCGTTGAACAAGGGAACCAGGTAATGCTGACGAATCTAGTGTTTTAAAATCATCCAGTTCCTGTGGTCAAACCCACATGTCCAAAAAGGCACTTCCCCTGTCAGTCCAGTGTTAGGACTTTGCCTTCCAATGCAAGGGATGTGGGCTCCATCCCTGGTCAGGGAACTAAGATCCCACATGCCATGAGGCCAGGACATAAAACAAGCAATAGTGTAACAAAACCCCACCCATCAGGGCCCCTCCCCACAGGGGAGAGGAGAGCACAGACTGCTGCAGGACATTCAGGAAACTCATCTGCACAGGGAGCTGACCACACCACCCACCAGCTGGTTCAGGGGACTTAATATCCTATCCTAGACTTCCTGGTCATGATTAACACAGGCTGCAGAGATCAAAAGTTCCCCCCGGCCCTTCTGAAAATGTTCAGTATTGTCAGTGTGGGAGAATAATACACTCACTCTGCATTTCTGCCCTGCAGTGCAGCAGTTGTTGCTCTTGAGAGTCATTGTGCTAATTCTTAGGTCATTAACTCCAAGTCCTACATGACTACACACTTCTCTAACTGGAGAGGATGCAAAACAGACAGAGATACATCTTTCTGGAGAAATAAAGTTTATTAAAAATCTGAAGAACCAAGGAGTTGGCAAGAACTATCCACTCCACCACCAACATGGAAGGGGGGAGTGCGGGGGAAGGGGGACATGCCCCGGGGGACAGTCCAGTCTGTGAAGTTTCACCCAGTGGCAGAGGAGGGGCAGCTGGGTCAGGGTGACGCCTCTTCTGGTCTCCCAGGCTGCTTCAGACCATCCTCTGAGCTGGCCAGGGTTCCTAAAGGCCATGGAGGTGCTGGATTTGAATCCCATAGTCCACTTGACTGGGTCCCAGGGAGTTCAGCAGGGCTCCTTTTGTCTTGGTCAGTCATCCATGGGTTGTTCTGGGCCTATTTTACTTGTGCGGGTTTTGCTGGGGAGTCCACAATAGCAATGTTTTCTTATAAACCTCCATATTCCCTCTTTTTCTTGCTGAGGCGAGAGGGAGTGGCTGGGGAGTGGGACTGCCCAGCTTGGTCAGAGCTTCCGGTGGTGTTGGCCACACTCAGGGGGTAGTGGTTTCCCTCTGGGGCTTTGCTGCTGATGTCATGGGTACCGTGGGTGTCTCAGGGGCCACTCTTGTCCCGGGTGCTGCTGGTGTCTCGGGTGCTGTTCTTTTCCTGGGTGCTGCTCTTGCCATGGGTGTCATGAGTATCATTGGTGTCTCGGGTGTCCCGGGTGCTGCTGGTGTCATGGGTGTCACTCTTCTCATGGCTGTCGCTGTTGTCACGGCTGTCGCTGGTGTCACAGGTGCCGCTCTTGTCGCGGGTATCACAGGTATCTCCCATGCCGCTGGTGTCTCAGGTGTCATGGGTGCCACTGATGTCTTGGATGCTGCTGGTGTCTCGGGTGCCTCCTGTGCAGCAGATATCGCTCATGCCCCGAGAGTCAGGCCCCATGGTCACACCAGGAAGATGGGGTAGGTAGGGGAGTGGTAGGGTCAGTGATCTCATCTGACTTGTGGGTTGTCTCTGGTATCCGAATGGTCTCCCTCAGGAAGAGCCAGGCTGGTATGATGGTGGGAAGCTCAGGGCTTGGAGGCTGGAGTTTTTGGATGGTGAAGTCCTTCATGGCAAGGGAGGGCTTCACAAAGATGGACTGGGACCCCACCCTGGGTCTATTCAAGCTCAGGCTTTCTGAACTCTGGCTTTCAGCCCACCTAGAGCCCAGAAGCTTCTGCACTGTCACCTCCGAGTCCTCTTCACAGAGCAGCTGGAGTGGCTCCTTATCCATCTAGACCCATGGATGCTGCCGAAGATGGTGTAAAGTAGCTCTGTCCGTTGGATTGAGGGTCAGCATGCTTGTTATTAATGTTCTTATTTCATATGATAGGAAGTCAGGCACATAATAATGCCCTGTGAGCACACTCTGCCTCATCTCCCGGTAATCTCCTCCTTGGAAGGGTTCGTACCCAGTCACCATGACGTACAGGATGACGCCAAGGCTCCACACATCCACGGGCGGGCCTAAGTACATCGACCCCAGGAATACCTCAGGGGCTGCGTAGGCAGGGCTGCTGCAGAATGTGTTCAGCTTCTCTCCAGGGTGGTATTTGTTGCTCAGACTGAAGTCTGCAATCTTCACATTTGGTCAGCAACAAGGAGCAAGTTGCTCGGTTTCAGGTCCCGGTGCACGGTGCCGCGCTCGTGGCCGTGGTTCAGGGCCGATAGGAGCGGCCGGAAGGGGCGCTGGGCCTCCTTCTCGGTCATGCAGCCCTGCTCATCCAGGGAGGTGCGCATGCCTCCCCCGCGCATGTATTCCATAACCATGATGGTAGAATCTTCCGTGTCAATGACATCGAGGAGTTTCGCGATGTTTTCATGGTCTAGCAGCTTCATACTGTTTATCTCACGAAAGAACTCTTGGAGGCTGGAGAAGCTCTGTTTCCATTTTTTTATGACCTTAATGGCCACCTTGGTCCCAGTCACAACATACCAGGCCGACTTAACTTTAGCAAAGCGTCCTCTAGGAAGCGGGTCATAGAAGTTGTTGCTTTGATTTAGGTCACCGAGTGTTCTGTCTATGCTTTCCTCTAAGAGTTTTATAGTCTCTGACCTTACATTTAGGGCTTTAATCCATTTTGAGTTTATCTTTGTATATGGTGTTAGGAAATGTTCTAGTTTTGTTCTTTTACATCAACATCCTCAGAATTCTTAAACCATTCAAACATCAATTCAAAGTCCAAACCTCATTAAAATGTCACTTCGCCAGGTACGGTTGAGAAGTGACACATAAAACTAATCCTCGCCGAACCCATAAGGAAAAATACAACATATTGTTGAAACACATAACAGAAAATTTGGATAAGTAAAGGTAATGTGAGTGCTATAAAGGAGCCCATTCCCTTAAATGAACCAGAACATGTACTTCCAATTCAAATTGCCATAGAATTCTTTTCTCGGAACCTTATATGATTTTGAAATTCATATGGGAGAGTGAGTGAGGACAAGAGATTTTCAGAAAAACAAATCGATAAGAGTATAGAAAGACTTTCCTAATCTGATGTCGGAGTGTCCTGCAAAGCTGTTGTTAAGTAAAACAATGCAGCATCAGTGCAGAACACACTTAGGTCGTGCAGTATGATAAAAGTCCTGAAACAGACCCATTTAAAATGGGTTTAAAGTCCAAAAGCAGTTAATCATAGAGGGAAGAAGAGTTTTTTTTAAATGAACACTATAAAACTATAGAAAGTTTTTTTTTAAGGACATTAAAGAATGTGTTGATTGCTCCGTTGTGTCCGACTCTTTATGACCCCATAGACTGTAGCCTGCTAATCTCCTGTACCCATGGCATCCTCCAGGCATGAATACTGGAGTGGGTAGCCATTCTCTTCTCCAGGGAATTTCCGCAACCTGAGGATTGAACCCAGGTCTTCTGCAATGCAGGTAGATTCTTTACCGTCTGAGCCACCAAGGAAGCCCAAGGACTGTTAAAGAAGACCTAACTAAATGAAACGGCATTGTATATTTATGGATAAAAACACTTAATATTATTCACATGACAGTAAATTGATCTACAGATTCAACACAGTCCCCGTCAAGACCCCAACTTTTCTGTGGTACATATATACTGTGGAATATTACTCAGCCATTAAAACAAATTCATTTGAACAGTTCTAATGAGATGGATGAAACTGGAGCCCATTATACAGAGTGAAGTAAGCCAGAAAGATAAAGACCAATACAGTATACCAACACATATATATGGAATTTAGAAAGATGGTAATGATAACCCTATATGCAAAACAGAAAAAGAGACACAGAGGTACAGAACAGACTTTTGGACTCTGTGGGAGAAGGCAAGGGTGGGATGTTTAGAGAGAACAGCATCGAAACATGTATATTATCAAGGGAGAAACAGATCACCAGCCCAGGTTGGATGCATGAGACAAGTGCTTGGGGCTGGTGCTCTGGGAAGACCCAGAGGGATCGGGTGGAGAGGGAGGTGGAGGGGGGATCAGGATGGGGAATACATGTAAATCCATGGCTGATTCATGTCAATGTATGGCAAAAACCACTACAATATTGTAAAGTATTAGCCACTACAATATTGTAAAGTAATAAAAATAAATAAAAAATAAAAATCCCAAAGCAAAAAAAAAAAAAACCAGCTTCTTTGCAGAAATTGACAAGCTCATCCTAAAATTCATATGGAAATATAAAGGACCCAGGATAGCCAAAGCAATCTAGAGAAAGAACAAAGTTAGAGGGCTCAGACATGTCAGTTTCAAAACTGACTACAAGACAATAATAATCAAGACAGTGCAGTACTAACATGGTCTTCCTTGGTGGCTCAGGAGTAAAGAACCCACCCGCTAATGCAGGAGACGCGGGTTTGATCCCTGGATCTACTCACTCCAGTGTTCTTGCCTGGGAAATCTCTCGGACAGGGGAGTCTGGCCGGCTGCAGTCCACACTGACCATGGGATTGCAAAGAGTCCGATGTGACTTAGTGACTGAACAATGACATGGTGCTAACAGCATAGACACATAGATTGATGAAATTGAATTGGAAGTCTAGAAATAAATTCATATATCTATGTCAATTGATTTTCTACAAGAGTGACAATACCAATTCAATGAGGGAAGAACAATTTCTTCCTCATTGGTGAAGGACAACTGAATATGCAAATGCAAAAGAATGAACTTGGACTCCTAGCATATAAGGTGTACAAAGCATTAACTCAAAATTTATCAGAGACCTAAATTTAGGAGCTAGAGCAATAAAGCCCTTGGAAGAAACTCTGTAGCCATACATCTTCATGCTTTGGATTAGGAGACAGTTTCTCAGATATGATGCGAAAAACAAGCTACAACAACAACAAAAATAGATAAATGGGACTACATGAAAATTTAAAGCTTTGTTGCTATAAGGGATGTGATCAAGAAAGTGGACAGCCCACAGAGTGGGAGAAAATATTTAAAAATCATATACATGAAAGGGAACTTGTTTATAGGCCTGTTTGTAAGTCCAACAAGGTTAGCCTAGGTACCCAACAAACCCAATTGGCTATAGAGTACTGCACTGTAATAGGTTTGTGATACTTTTCACACAAATAACACATAAAAAGCAAACACAAAATGAAACATTCTTCATCTTACATTACAGGACCTTGGAAAAGTACAGTAGTACAGTTACAATAGCTGACATACAGGAGTACATTTGCATCTTTGAAAGTTCTCAACTTGAAGGTTCATATGTAGGGGACTTACTGTAAACTGTATACATTGAACAGTGACTTTCAGGCTATGTGAATTGTATCTCAATAATGTTGTTGGAAAAATTTAAAAAGCAATTGTATAAGAGAGAAAGTGGTCAACTAATTTAAGAGGAATAAATAAAATGAGAGCCCAAACTCACAGCATACAACAGAATAAATTCTGCCTTGGTTAAAGTGCTTAAGTGTAGTCATTAAACTGGAATAGAACTACCAGGATGGGAAGACCTTTTCAAGCATAAAACAAATGACAAGAAAAAATTGATATGGGTTATTAGTACAGAAAAATTTAAGAGCTGAATGTTAATTTTTTTTCCTGTAATTCAGCTCACCCCTACACACAAGCCTCCATTTTTGCTCTAAGCAGGAAAGCACAAACTTGGCTGTAGCATATGCTCTTAATTTTTTTAAGCACAGTGATTTCTGAACGTTAACCTGGTCAATTAGGGATTGGCCCTGTGCTTTTCACTCCTTCTCCCCAGGGGTAGTCTCAGTTTCTGAGGAGGAAAAGAGGATGAAAGGAAACTTAGGTAGCTATTTGGCTCTGAAGGAGGGCAATCTGATCCTTACAGCTGGGCTTCCCTCCTTCCTACCTTCTCGGAATACTTGCTGGAAGGACCGATGCTGAAGCTGAAGCTCCAATACATTGGCCACTAATGGAAAGAGCTGATTCATTGGAAAAGACACTGATACTGGAAAAGATTGAGGGCAGGAGGAGGTGAAGGGGGCAACAGAGGATGAGGTGGTTGGATGGCATCATCAACTCAATGGACAAGAATTTGAACAAACTCCGGGAGATGGTGAAGTACAGGGAAGTCTGGCCTGCTGCAGTTCATGGGGTTACAAAGAATCGGAAACAGTTGAGCAACTGAACAACTTTCCTTCAGCCAACTAACCCCCTGTAGCTGGCCTCTGGCAACGCTGCCACAGCACATGGTTTGGGTACCCCAGCACGATGAGCTCACAAGGTTGTTTTCTAATTTTTTAAGATCAGTCTTTATTTATTTTTGCCATGCTTCACCACCTTCGGGATCTTAATTCCCCACCCAGGGATTGAACCCGTGCTCCCTGTGTCGGGAACACAGAGTCTTCACCAGTAGACCAGCAGGGAAGTTTCTCACAAGATTGTTTATACTGCACTGTGCTTTCGTTTCAGTGTCCTGGACGTTGCCTGGGTCGCATTGTAAGGATGCAGCAGCATCACATAATTTGTCAGCACCCCAACAGTTCTGAGTCCGGCTGTGATGACACAAAGAGGTACTGGCCCCACCCTAGGGCAGCACACAACCTCTCCCACCTCAGATAAGCACTATGATGTCTGAAAATGGCATCATCCCTCCCGTACACTACCTCTCATAATGCACAGTTCAATTATGATTTCTTATGGTGCCATCCTCCATGGTGTATGTTATACTCTTGCTGTTCCATCGCAGAGGCATGTTTGATTCTTTGCAACCCCATGGACTGCAGCATGCAGTCTGTAGGGAAGCCCTGTCCTTCAGATCTCCTGAAGATTGCTCAAATTCATGTCCATTGAATCGGTGATTCTTTCTAACCATCTCATCACCTTGATTTCCTTTAGGAAATTGGTTTCCTTTAGGAAATTGGTTAATTGGTTTGATCTCCTTGCAATCCAAGGGACTCAAAAGAGTCTTCCCTTGAAAAACATTGCAATTTGAAACCATCACTTCTTCAGTGCTCAGCCTTCTTTACAGTCCAGTTCTCACATCGGTATGTGACTACTGGAAAAACTATAGCTTTGACTTTACGGACTTTTTTGGCAAGGTGATGTTTCCACTTCTTAATATGCTGTCTAGGTTTGTCATAGCTTTCCTTCAAAGGAGCAAGCATCTTTTAATTTCATGACTGCAGTCATCATCCACAGTGATTTGGGAGCCTGAGAAAAGAAAATCTGTCACTGCTTTCACTTTTCCCCTTCTATTTGGCATGAAGTGATGAGACTGGACACGATGATCTTATTAGGCTTTTGAATGTCGAGTTTCAAGCCAGCTTTTTCACTCTGCTCTCTCATCCTTATCAGGAGGTTCTTCAGTTCCTCTTCACTTTCTGCCGTTAGAGTGGAGTGGTATCCTCTGCATATCTGAGGTTGTTGATATGTCTCCCAGCAATGTTGATCCCAGCTTGTACTTCATCCAGCCTGGCATTTTGGATGATGGACTCTATGTATAAGTTAAGGAAGCAGGGTGACAATATACACCCTTGACGTCCTCCTTTCCCAATTTAGAACCCGTCTGTTGTTTCATGTTCTTTCTATTACTTCTTGACTCACTTACAGGCTTCTCAGGAGACAGGTAAGGTGGTCTGGTATTCCCTTCTCTTTTTGGAATTTTCCACAGGTCGTTGTGATCCACGTGATCTGCACAATCAAAGGCTTTAGCATAGTCGATGAAGCAAAGAAGAAGAAATCTCAGTCACTCGGTCATGTGCGACTCTTTGTGACCCCATGGCCTGTAGCTTGCCAGGCTTCTCTGCCTGTGGGGTTTTCCAGGCAAGAATACTGGAGTGGGCTGTCATTCCCTTCTCCAGAGGATCTTCCTGACCCAGGGATCGAACCGAGTCTCTTGCATTACAGGCACATTCTTTACTGTCTGAGCTACCAGGAAAGCAAAAGTAGTTTTTCTGGAATTCCCTTGGTTTCTCTATGATCCAGTGAATGTTGGCAATTCAATGTCTGGTTCCTCTGCCTCTTCGAAACCAAACCTGTACATCTGGAAGTTCTCAGTTCACAGATTACTAAAGACTATCTTGAAGGATTTTGAGCATAACCTTCCTAGCATGTGAAATGAGCACAATTGTACAATAGTTTAAACATTCTTTGGCATTGCCCTTCTTTTGGATTGCAATGAAAACTGACCTTTTCCAGTCCCATGGCCACTGCTGAGTTTTCCAAATTCGTCAGTTCTCTTTAATTTACAGATTAAATCTGGATCCTAGTGTTTTCAATTATTCTAAATTTATTCCTCTGTTTAGAAACTGTTTGATTAGGATGTTAGGACAGTGGGTTGACAGAGAATAAAGTAAACTGTTATCTTGTTGAGGGGCTTACACAAGAAGATTGCTTCTGTCCAGTATAAAAGTCTGAACTGGTAGATGGTTTAGGGGGTAGAAGAGCTCTGCTCCCTGAGGTCACTCTGAGATCCAGATGCCTTCTGTCTGGCGGCTCCACCACCCTAGGGGAACATGCTTCAGCCAGAGAAAGTGAGGAGAGAGCCGAGAGGGCCACCAATGGAATCTGGAGTTCTGCCACTCTCTTCTTGGTGTAACTTTGAACTTTCTGAGCTCCTAATCTTCAATGGGGTATTACTGTCCATGTCAAATTATGGTTGGGAAGTTGTTTTTTAATTGAAGTGTTGTTGACTGACGCAAGTGTGTGTTAATTTCTGCTCTACAGCCAAGTGATTTAGTTATACATATATACACATTCTTTTTTAAAATTCTTCTCCATTATAGTTTATCATAGGATATTGAATGTAGTTCTCTGTGCTACACATTAGGAACTTATTTATCCATGCTGTATATAAAAGATTACATCTGCTAACACCAGCCTCCCACTCAGTCCCTCCCCCAACCTCCTCTCCTTTGGCAAACACCAGTCTGTTCTGTCACTAATTCTGTTTCTGTTTCATATGTAGGTTCATTTGTGTCATTGTTTAGATCCCACTCATAAGTGATATCACATAGTATTTGTCTTTCTTTTTCTGACATCTCACTTAGTATGATAATGTCTGGTTGCATCCATGTCACTGCAGATGGCATTATTCCATCCTTTTTTGTGGTTGAGTAGTATTCCATTATATATATATATATGTATATATATATTTCCATTGTATATATATATATATATCCATTGTATATATATATGTACATCCTCATCCATTCCTCTGTCAGTGGACACTTAGGTCATTTCCATGTCTGGTTGTGTGAATAGTGATGCTGTGAACATCAGGATGCATGTATCCTTTTGATTTTTAGTTTGTCCATTTTATACCCTGGAGTGGGATTGCTGGATCATATGGTAACTCTTGTTAGTTTTCTGAGGAACCTCTGTACTGTTTTCCACAGTGGCTGCACCTGTGCACATTCCCACTAGCAGGGTAAGAGGGTTCCCTTTTCTCCACACCCTCTCTAGCATTTATTTGTAGACTCTTTAATGATGGTCATTCTGACTGGTGTGAGGTAGTTCCTCACTGTAATTTTGATTTGCATTTCTCTAGTAATTAGGGATGTTGAGTACCTTTTCCTGTGTTTATTGGCCATCTGTATTTCTTTTTTTGGAGAACTGTCTATTTAGGTCTTCTTCCTATTTTTGGATAGGTTTTTTTTATTGTTGTTGTTGAGTTGTATGAGCTCTTTGTACATCTTGGAAATTAAGCCCTTATTGGTTGTGTCACTTGCAAATATTTTCTCCCATTCTGTAGATTGTCTTGTGCCTGGGAGGTTTTGATTAACTGGTTTAGTGTGAAGCACTTAGCAGCCTGAATCATAGCAGATGCTCACTCTATGGCTCTTCCTTCCCCCTCCACATCATGAGTTGCTGGGGAAAATGAGATGACCCTGACCATTGGCTCAGTTTCCATTTTGAGCCATCACTATGTTTTGTCGATGTAGTGTCAGCTGCATTTCCTATTCCCAACACAATTTCATCCAGAACCATTCTCCTTGAATGGAAAATGTTCAGAACAGCCACCCTGATTCTCAACAGAAAACCTAGTTTCCAATTTTGTTCAGAAGATAGAGACCACACACTGATTGATATGTATCATCAGAGATGTTTTACTTTGCATGCTCAAAGATATATTTATATTACAAACACATGTGGTTTGTCCTTTCTTTATAATAAACCAGACATATTTTTTATGAAACTTGCTTTTTATCCTACTGATCAATATGTTATTGACTTTTCCCCATCTGAGTACATAAGGGTCACTTCATTCTTTTTAAATTGTTGTTTTTACTATTACCTCATTCTTGCCTATTGCTGATGGACATTTAATTGTTTCCATTTTTTACTATTGCAAACAAATGCTGCTGTAAACATCCTGGAATATATATCTTTATGCCTAAAGGGTAATACTCTTATAGGATAGATTTTAGATATGGACTTAAATTGACTGACATGCTCATCTGGATACTGCTAAATTACCATCAAAATGTCTCTACCAACAGTATATGAGAGTCCCCCTTTCTACCAACTTTATATAGATTTCCAGTGTTGTAAAAATTTTGCCAATCTGATGGATGAAAATTGATATCTTAATGTATTTTGTACTTTTCTGTTTTGTATGACTTTTGGCTCTTTGTGTTTTTTTCTCTCACCGATCCACTTCTTTCCTTCTTTACCACCAATCTGTTTGGCCAAGCCATCCTACTAATCTCCCTCCATCCACCCATGATCCTTTCTAACCCAGGCTCCATACTGTAACCAGAGTAATCGATTCCAAAATGCAAATCTGATTTTACCATCCCCACACCCATCTCCCTGCTAGATTAACAACACTTCAGAGGCTTCACTTTTCTTAGGGCAAAGATTGACTATGTGGCTTATAAAATATTGCACAGTCAAATTCCACCTCCCTACACAGCCTCATCCAAGACCTCACTCTGTCTCATTCTTTGTGCTCCAGCCACACTGTCCTTCTTTCAGTTCCTTGAGTATGCCATTCTCTTTCCAACTACTTTTTGGCAGCCAAAGCAGGAAGCAAAAAAATATTCATGATAATAGAGAGGACAACAAGGTGTGGAAAGATCTACCAAGAGGGTATCTGACTAAGTAGGGTTTTGGAGAAAGAGATATGGAAAAGAACTGAAAGGAGAGACATTTTTAAAAGAAATAATAGAAGACAAATTCCTTGACCCAAGGAGGAAAAAAAAGAGTCAAACTGCCTTTTATTTTCTTTATTGTTTCTGCTTCATCCAAGGTTGGCTGTTCAGCTTTAATCCTAGTGCTTTTCTTTAATGCTGTTCAGTTCAGTTCAGTTCAGTCACTCAGTCATGTCTGACTCTTTGCAACCCCATGAATCGCAGCACGCCAGGCCTCCCTGTCCATCACCAGCACCCGGAGTTTACTCAAACCCATGTCCATCGAGTCAGTGATGCCATCCAACCATCTCATCCTCTGTCGTCCCCTTCTCCTCCTGCCCCCAATCCCTCCCAGCATCAGGGTATTTTCCAATGAGTCAACTCTTCACATGGGGTGGCCAAAGTACTGGAGTTTCAGCTTCAGCATCAGTTCTTCCAATGAACACCCAGGACTAATCTCCTTTAGGACAGACTGGCTGGATCTCCTTGCAGTCCAAGTTGCTACTTTTCCCCAAATATCTGGTGGCTTATGGAAGCAAGACTAGGTTAGTTTAGAGAGCTTCTGTGGGTGGGTTTCTTTTGCAGTTTACTGGCCTCACTGTCCCCCACAGACCTCTTCTGCTGACTGGGTGGGCTCGTTGAAGGTAGGTGAGGCATTAAATCTCACTTTACAATACAGTGGGTAGGCTGGAGACACTGTTGCCATAGTAGGGCCTCAGTAAATATTAGAGGGTGTTTAATAGGGAGTAACATTATTCGTCCATCCTAAAGGAGATCAGTCCTGGGTGTTCATTGGAAGAACTGATGCTGAAGCTGAAACTCCAATACTTTGGCCACCTCATGCGAAGAGTTGACTCATCGGAAAAGACTCTGATGCTGGGAGAGATTGGGGGCAGGAGGAGAAGGGGGCGACAGAGGATGAGATGTATGGATGGCATCACTGACTCGATGGACATGAGTTTGAGTAAACTCCGGGAGTTTGTGATAGACAGGGAGGCCTGGCGTGCTGTGATTCATGGGGTCACAAAGAGTCTGACACGACTGAGCAACTGAACTGAACTGAACGTTATTCATGGCCATGGGTAGAGAATCAGTGGTGAGCGGGGTGTCTGCTAGCCTCTTTTATTGACCCTGGGAAGAGTTTGAGAAGTGTGGCTTCTATTGTGGAAAGAGCTTTAAAGGGAGTGAGAATTATCAGGGTAGAACTAGCCCACATAGAGGTGAGAAGACAACATGAGGATCTGAGAAAATGCTGAGGACCGAGACAGCTCCCCAGAGCAGTAATTCCTAACCTCAGCAACAAGTCAGAATTCCATGGGAATTTTCTTTAAAATAACGATTCTTGGGCTCTCAATTGGGACTTAATGAATTAGAATTTGGGACTTAATGAATTAGAATCTTTGGAAGAGAATGGAAGCTGGCAATCTACATCTCTTTTGTCTTTTTTTTTTTTTAATTCTTTTTTGAATCTACATCTTTTTTAAGCTGCCTACATACTTCTGATAATAAGGCAGATTTGAAATCTATTGCCCTACAGAATCAGTAGTGCCATCTGGCTGATGATGAAAGGGGTTATTTGAGGCAGGAGCAGAGCTGGACTGAAGAGGAATGAGAAATTGAGAAAGACTAGAAACAGGGTTACTTTGTGATTTCTGCTGCCATTTCTGCTTTCATGTTTTACATAGAAAAACATATGAGCTCCACTTGTGTGCTCAGTGTTGGTACACAGACTGTGAACCCCCCAGCTCAGGCATCACCATCTGCAGTCCCATTCGTGGCCATGAGGAAGTAATGCTCTCTGCTGGAGCGATCTTGCATTCTTTTACTGGGTTCTCAAGTGGCCAGCCTCTTGGATTTCAGCATCTTCACTGGTGTCCAGCTCAATGTTCCTGTATCATCTTGTGTATTTAGGGAAACTGAATAGTTTCTTCTGACTTCCCACTGACTCTATCTTCTATTGAAGCAGAAAAGGTAGCTGTATTAATTAAGGTCCTGTGGGCTGGAAACAAAAGTCAACTTGGAATGATTTATACAAAGATAGTGGGAGAGTTCTTAAGATAGGACAGCCATTCTTAGATACAACAATTTGGTATCTTTTAAAATGTATCCTCTGAATATTCTTGGAATGTTGGTTCAATTCTTTTTAGTAGAAACGTTGGTCTCTACATAAGGGATGGCTGAAGAGTACTCTATCTCTGTCCTGTTGTCTAAAGGAACCCAATTTTTGGCCCCATAAGGGGAAAACAAAAACCCTCCATTTAACAGGAAACCCTCATCCCTCTTCCTCTTATAAATCTTATAATCAGTTTGATGTGACAATATTGCTTAAGTAAACCCTTTGATGGAGTCTTCCCCCTACTTGCTAATCAAAATATTGCTTCCAACTATGTATAATACTCTTGCAACTTAGCAGGCACACACACTCTCTTTGAGAAGTTCAGGTTATCAGAATTTTCTCCATCTTATCACATTCTCAGTGGTGTTTCTCACTCCTTATAGATTATGTGTTTGGATAAGAAGGCTTTTATAGGAACACAAAAACATTCCAATCCAAAGGGGTGATGCTGTGAAACCTCAGGAGGGACTATCACCACGAAATGAGAAGTCATTAAGTGTCGTTTCTCTTCTCATCTCTGCAGAATGTTATTTTTTCCTCTTCCCTGGCCCTTGTGGCAGAGTATGGCCACTGCTACTCCAGCCTTCAAATTGTTCCAGCAACTTCCAAACTCCTGGGAGAAAGACAGTGACAACTAGCTCAGGTTAGGGCCCTCTTCCAGTCATCTTTGGGGATGGGGAGATATTCTTATGTGATATAAATACGTTAGTTCCAGGAGCTCTGCCCTAGAGAGCAACGGATACCCCAAAATGGGTCCTCTGAGGTGGCTCACCCTCCAGGGTAAATATCTTTTCAGTAATCAGAGGGCATTCAGCAGGCATATGAAAAGATGCTGAACATCACTAATCATCAGAGAAATGTATATCAAACCCACAATGAGACATCACCTTGCACCTATCAGAAGGTCTATTGTCAAAAAGACACCAAATAATAAATGTTGGTGAGGATGAGAGAAAAGGAGCCCTCATACACTATTAGTGGGGGTGTAAATGAGTGCAGCCACTATGGAAAACAATATGGAGAGTCCTTAAAAAGAACTGCCAGATGATCTAGCAATTCCAGTGCTGAGTATAAACCTGAAGAAAATGAAAACACTAATTCAAAAAGATGATGTGCTACTGTACCACACAGGGAACTCTGCTCAGTGTTATGTGGCAGCTTGGATTGGAGAGGAGTTGGGGGAGAATGGATATATGTGTATGTATGGCTGAGTCCCTTTGCTATCCACCTGAAACCATCACAACATTGTTAATTGGCTATGCTCCAATAAAAAGTTCAAAATTTAAAGAAAAAATATATGCACCCCAATTTTCATAGCAGCATTATTTGTAATAGCCAGGACGTGGAAACAACCTAAGCAGCCATCAACAAATGAATGAGTAAAGAGAAGTTGTGGTGTGTCTTTGTGTGTGTATATGAATGGCATACAATGAAATGGTACTCTACCATAAACAATGAAATTTTGCCATTTGCAACATCTTGGATAGACCTGGAGTGTACATATGCTTAGTAAAACAAGTCATCAGACAGAGAAAGAGAAATACCATATGATATCACTTGTATGTGGAATCTAAGAAATGAAACACATGTATGTCTAAAACAGAAACAGTCTCATAGACAGAGAAACAAACTAGTGGTTACAAAATGGGGAAGGGGGTGAAGGAGGGCAAGATAGGAGTAGGAGATGTAAGAGGTGTCAACTACTAGGTATAAAATAAACAAGATACGAGGGTGTGATATACAGCACAGGGAATATGCTGTGCCATCTGACTGATGTGCTTACTCACTCAGCTGTGTCCTACTCTGCAACCCCATGGACTGCAGCCCACCATAGACTGTCCCTGGGATTCTCCAGGCAAGAATACTGGAGTGAGTTGCCATTCCCTTCCCCAGGGGATCTTCCCAACCCAGGGCTCAAACCCGGGTCTCCTGCTTTGCAGGCAGATTCTTTACTATATGAGTCACCAGGGAAGCCCTTGTTGTACATCTGAAACTGACATAATATTGCAAATCACTGATACTTCATTAAAAAAATTAAGTAGCGACTATGTAGGATAGTTGTGAGGAATAAATGAGTCAGTGGAAAAGTATTTGGAAAGTTCTCGGGTGCATGGTTATACACATAAATATACACACACAGTGGACCCTTTCTGACAACAACAACAAAAGCAGAGGTCCATTAACTTTCTGATCTGCTTTAAAGGGTGAGGCAACTAGAGGCAGATCCTTCTTCCCAAAAGGTCTCACTCCCAAAATGGAATCACATATGTCTTCTTCTCGAGAGCAGATCCATAGCTTTGATAAGTGTTCCCTGGGGTCCATGATGCCCACAGAGCTAGTGCTGCTGTCAGCACAAGAGGAGCAGGTGGCCTGCCAGACTGTGACGTTCGCTGAGGGCAGCAAGAAGCCACCTGGCCCAGCTAAGAAGTGGGTTGGTCCAGTGTCTAAGTGATAGTGTGTCCTCAGTGTAAGCTCAGGCCCTTCCCGTAATGGGCACGATGGCTCACCCACAAGTTCACACTCATACCAGAATATGTTTCAAGTGCTTATACAGACAGAACGTAGCTTGTTAACAAATGCATCACTGTCCTCTTCCTCACCTGAACCGACTGTTCCAACTCCTCAGGAGAGTGGTCTTTTTTTCCCCCCAAGTCATTTTTTAAAATTTATGTTTTTATTGAAGGATAATTGCTTTACAGAATTTTGTTATTTTCTGTCAAACCTCAACATGAATCAGCCAGAGGTATACATATATCGCCTCCCTTTTGAACCTCCCTCCCATCTCCTGCCCTATCCCATCCCTCTAGATTGATACAGAGCCCCTCTTTGAGTTTCCTGAGCCATACGGAAAATTCCTCTTGGCTATCTATTTTACATATGGTAATGTAAGTTTCCATGTTACTCTTTCCACACTTCTCATCCTCTTCTTCCCTCTCCCCATGTCCATAAGTCTATTCTCTATGTTTGTTTCTCCGTTGCTATCCTGTAAATAAATTCTTCAGTACCATTTTTCTAGATTCCATATATATGTGTTAGAATATGATATTTATCTTTCTCTTTCTGACTTACTTCACTCTGTATAATAGGTTCTAGATTCATCCACCTCATCAGAACTGATTCAAAGGCATTCCTTTTATGGCTGAGTAATATTCCATTGTGTATATGTACCACAACTTCTTTATCCATTCTTCTGTTGATGAACATCTAGGTTGCTTCCATGTTCTAGCTGCAATGAACAATGGGATACATGTGTCTTTTTCAATTTTGATTTCCTCAGGGTATATGCCTAGAAGTAGGATTGCTGGGTCATATGGTGGTTTTATTCCTAGTTTTTTAAGGAATCTCCATACTGTCTTTCATAGTGGCTGTATCAATTTACATTCCCACCAACAGTGCAAGAGGGTTCCCTTTTCTCCACACCCTCTTCAGCATTTATTGTTTGCAGACTTTTTGATAATGGCCATTCTGACTGGTTACAAGTGATATCTCATTGTAGTTTTGATTTGCATTTCTCTAATAATGAGCGATGTTGAGCATCTTTTCATGTGTTTGTTAGCCATCTGTATGTCTTCTTTGGAGAAATGTCTTGTTTAGGTCTTTCCCCCACTTTTTGTTTGGGTTGTTTGTTTTTCTGGCATTGAGTATATGAGCTGGCTTGTATATTTTGGAAGTTAATCCTTTGTCAGTTTCATTTGCTATTCTCCCATTCTGAGGGTTTCCTTTTCACCTTGCTTATAGTTTCCTTTGCTGTGCAAAAGCTTTTAAGTTTAATCAGGTTCCACTTGTTTACTTTTGTTTTTATTTCTGTTACTCTAGGAGGTGGGTCATAGAGGATGTTGCTTTGATTTATATCATCGAGTGTTCTGCCTATGTTTCCTTCTAAGAACTTTATAGTTTCTGGTCTTACATTTAAGTCTTTAATCCGTTTTGAGTTTATCTTTGTGTATGGTGTTAGGAATTGTCCTAATTTCATTCTTTTATGTGTAGCTGTCCAGTTATCCCAGCACCATTTATTGAAGAGACTGTCTTTGCCCCATTGTATATTCTTGCCTCCTTCGTCAAAAATAAGGTACCCATAGGTGCATGGGTTTATTTCTGGGCTTTCTATCTTGTTCCATTGGTCTATAATTCTGTTTTTGTGCCAGTACCATACTGTCTTGATGACTGTAGCTTTGTAGTATAGTCTGAAGTCAGAAATGTTGATTCCTCCAGCTCCATTCTTCTTTCTCAAGACTGCTTTGGCTATTTAGAGTCTTTTGTGTTTCCATATGAACTGTGAAATTTTTTGTTCTGGTTCTGTGAAAATTGCCATTGGTAATTTGATAGGGATCATATTGAATCTGTAGATTGTATTTGGCAGTATAGTATTTGGCATTTTCACAATATTGATTCTTCTTACCCAGGAACATGGAATATCTCTACATCTGTTTATGGCATCTTTGATTTCTTTCATTGGTGTCTTATAATTTCCTGTGTACAGTTCTTTTGTCTCCTTAGGTAAGTTTATTCATAGATATTTTATTGTTTTTGTTGCAATGGTGAATGAGATTGATTCCTTTATTTCTCTTTCTGATTCTTCATTGTGTTTAGTATGTAGAAATGCAAGTGATTTCTGTGTATTGATTTTTTATCCTGAAACTTTGTTAAATTCATTGATTAGCTCTAGTAATTTTCTGATACTATCTTTAGGGTTTCTATGTACAGTATCATATCATCTGCAAACAGTGAGAGCTTTACTTCTTCTTTTCCAATCTGGATTCCTTTTGTTTCTTTTTCTTCTCTGATTTCTGTAGCTAGGACTTCCAGAACTATGTTGAATAATAGTGATGAAAGTGGACACCCTTGTCTTGCTCCTGATGTTAGGGGGAATGCTTTCAGTTTTTCACCATTGTGAATAATGTTTGCTGTAGGCTTATCTTATATGACCTTTACTATGTTGAGGTAGGTTCCTTCTGTGCCCATTTTTTGAAGTGTTTTAGTCACAAATCGGTGCTGAATTTTGTCAAAGGCTTTTTCTGCATCTATTGAGATGATATGGTTTTTATCTTTCAATCTGTAACATGGTGTATCACATTGATTGATCTGCTTATATTGAAGAATCCTTGCATTACTGGAATAAAACTAACTTGATCATGGTGTATGACCTTTTTGATGTGTTACTGAATTCTGTTTGCTAAAATTTTGTTGAGGATTTTTGCGTCTATGATCATCAGTGATATTGGCCTGTAGTTTTCTTTTTTCTGTTGTCTTTGTCTGGTTTTGGTATCAGGGTGATGGTGGCCTCGTAGAAAGATTTTGGAAATATTCCTTCCTCTGCAAATTTTTGAAAGAGTTTCAGAAGGATAGGCATTAGCTCTCCTCTAAATGTTTGATAGAATTCTCCAGTGAAGCTATCTGGTCCTGGGCTTTTTGTTTTTTGGGAGGTTTTTGATCACAGCTTCAATTTCAGTGCTTGTAATTGGGTTGTTCATAATTTCTGTTTCTTCCTGGTTCAGTCTTGGAAGATTGAACTTTTCTAAGAATCTGTTTCTTTCAAGTTATCAATTTTATTGCCATATAGTTGTTCATAATAGTCTCTTATAATCCTTTGTATTTTTGCATTATCTTTTGTGGCCTCTCCTTTTTCATTTCTCGTTTTGTTGGTTTGATTCTTCTCCCTTTTTTTCTTGATGAATCTGGCTAAAGGCTTGTCAATTTTATCTTCTCAAAGAACCCTCTTCTAGTTTTATTAATCTTTACTATTGTTTCTTTCATTTCTTTTTCATTTATTTCTGCTCAGATCTTTATAATTTCTTTCCTTCTACTAATTTTGGGGGGTTTTTTTGTTCTTCTTTTTCCAGTCGTTTTCGGTGTAAAGTTAGGTTGTCTATTCGATGTTTTTCTTATTTCTTGAGGTAGGGTTGTATTGCTATAAACTTTCCTCTTAGAACTACTTTTGCTGTATCCCATAGGTTTTGAGTTGTCATGTTTTCATTGTCATTTGTTTCTAG
Source organism: Muntiacus reevesi (assembly GCF_963930625.1). Taxonomy (NCBI): domain Eukaryota; kingdom Metazoa; phylum Chordata; class Mammalia; order Artiodactyla; family Cervidae; genus Muntiacus; species Muntiacus reevesi. The sequence goes on along the minus strand of NC_089263.1, from coordinate 22,478,652 downwards.
AAATTTTTTTATTTCCCTTTTGATTTCTTCAGTAACCTGTTGGTTGTTTAGAAACATGTTATTTAATCTCTATGTGTTTGTGTTTCTTACAAATTTTTCCTTGTAATTGATATCTAGTCTCATAGCATTGTGGTTGGAGAAGATGCTTAATACAATTTCAGTTTTCTTAAATTTACTGAGGTTTGATTTGTGACCCAAAATGTGGTCTATCTTGGAGAATATTCCATATGCATTTGAGAGGAAGGTGTGTCCTTCTGCATTTGGATGGAATGTCTGAAGATATCAATGAAATCCATCTCATCTAATGTATCATTTAAGACTTGTGTTTCCTTATTAATTTTCTGTTTTGATGATCTATCCTTTGGTGTGAATGGGGTGTTAAAGTTTCCTACTATTATTATGTTACTGTCAATTTCTCCTTTTATGTCTGTTAGTGTTTGTCTTATGTACTGAGGTGTCCTGTGTTGGCTGCATAGATATTTACAATTGTTATGTCTTCCTTTTAGATTGATCCCTTGATCATTATGTAGTTTCCTTCCTTATCTCTTGTAATCTTTATTTTAAGGTCTATTTTGTCCGATATGAGGATTGCTACTCCAGCTTTCTTGTGCTTGCCATTTGCATAGAATATATTTTTCCATCCTCTCACTCTCAGTCTGTATGTGTCTTTAGGTCTGAAGTTTCTTGTAGACAGCATATATGTGGGTCTTGTTTTTATATCCATTCAGCCAATCTGTGTCTTTTGGTTGGAGCATTTAATCTGTTTACTTTTAAAGTAATTATTGATATATATGTTCCCATTGCCATTTTCTTAATTGTTTGGGGTTGATTTTGTAGATCTTTTTTCTTCTCTTGTACTTCTTGACTATATAAGTCCCTTTAACATTTGTTGTAAAGCTGGTTTGGTGGTACTGAATTCTCCTAACTTTTGCTTTTCTGAAAAGCATTTTATTTCTCCATTAATTTTGAATGAGATCCTTGTTGGGTACAGTAATCTTGGCTGTAGATTTTTTCCTTTCAGTACTTCAAATATATCCTGCCAATCCCTCCTGGCCTGCAGAGTTTCTGCTGAAAGATCAGCTGTTAAGTGTATGGGGTTTCCCTTGTATGTTACTTGTTGCTTCTCCCTTGCTGCTTTTAATATTCTTTCTTTGTGTTTAGTCTTTGTTAGTTTGATTAGCATGTGCCTAGGTGTGTTTCTCCTTGGATTTATCCTGTATGGGACTCTTTATGCCTCTTAGACATGATTGACTATTTCCTTTTCCATTTGGCGGATATTTTCAACTATAATCTCTTCAAAAACTTTCTTATACCCTTTCTTTTTCTCTTCTTCTTCTGGGGCCCCTATAATTTGAATGTTGGTGCATTTTTTATTGTCCCAGAAGTCTCTGAGACTATCCTCAGTTCTTTTCATTCTTTTTACTTTATTCTGCTCTTCAGAAGTTATTTCCACCATTTTATCTTCCAGCTCACTGATTCATTCTTCTGCTTCAGGAATCTATTGATTCCTTCTAGAGTATTTTTAATTTCAGTAATTGTGTTGTTTGTATGTTTATTCTTTAATTCTTCTAGATCTTTGTTAATTGATTCTTGCTTTTTCTCCATTCTGTTTTCAAAGTTTTTGATTATCTTTACTATCATTGTTTTTGAATTATTTTTCAGGTCATTTGCCTGTTTCATCTTCATTTATTTAGACTCCTGTGTTTCTAGTTTGTTCCTTCATTTGTGTAGTATTTCTCTACCTTTTCATTATTTTTTTTAACTTATTATGTTTGAGGTCTCCTTTTCCCAGGCTTCAAGGTTGAATTGTTTCTTCCTTTTGGTCTCTTCCCTCCTAAGGTTGGTTCAGTGGTTTGTGTAAGTTTCATATAGGGTGAGATTTGTGCTGAGTTTTTTTTGTTTGTTTTTTTGTTTTTCCTCTGATTGGCAAGGCTGAGTGAGGTGGTAATCCTGTCTGCATGACTGGGTTTGTACTTTTGTTCATTGTTTAGATGAGGTGAAGGACCTCATCTGGTGGTTGGGTGATGCCAGTTTTTGTATTCAAGTGGTTTCCTTTGTGTGAGTTCTCACTATTTGATACTCCCTAGAGTTAGTTCTCTGGTAGTCTAGGGTCTTGGAGTCAGTGCTTCCACTCTAAAGGCTCAGGGCTTGATCTCTGGTCAGGAATGAAGATTCCGCAAGTGGTTTGTTATGGCATTAAGTGAAATTAAAACAAATATCCAAAAATGAGAAACCAAAGATGTATCCCAGACAAACTGCAGTTACAAAATCAGGCAAATAATAATTAAAATAATGGAATATACACATATACATATACACCCATGACCAAAATCAAAACCGTCCAACAGAAATAAGGTACAATAGATTGATCCTGCAAACAAAGGAAACCAAAAAGTATATCTACCAATTAAGAACAAAACTCACTAAAGCACAAACTGGAAAACTAAACTAAAGCAAGGTGCCAATTGGAGAATAAAGCAATGAAAATAAAACTAACAAAATGTTGAGAGGAAAGGAAAGAAAGAAAAGAAAGAAAGAATAGATATGCAGAGTTAAATAGAGGTAGATGTAGAAGATTTATATACAATAAAGATTAACTGCAAGGGGCAAAGAACAGTAGGAAAAGCAAACAAAGGCATAAATGTAGAAAAAATACTAATAGGTTTAAAAAATTAAAATAAAAAAAGAGAAAAGAAGCAAAAAAAAAAAAAAGAAAGCTCCACAGAACTGCAAAAGCCCAACGTAGAGGCAGAGGTTTATAACAACAATAAAAAATGTGACTGAGGGGAAAAAAAAAACCTTCAAAAGCTTATTAGATTTCATAGTGCCAATAAAACCAACAACTACAACGGGGCGGGGGGCGGGGAGGAAAAAAAAAGAAAACAGAAAAAAATCCAAAAGAATTGACAGAACAAGTCAAAACATGAGTTTTTGTTGAATCCTTTCCTATTAGAGTCCTTTCCCTCGCTGGGAGTCACAGTCCACCTCACCTCCCTAGGATGTCTTCCAACACTGTGCTGATCTCTGGGCCTGCTATGGGGGCAGCTCAGAATCTAATCTGGTTCTTCTCCTGTGTGTTCTTGCCTCCAATGTCCACAGCTGTCAGAACTAGTGCATATTCCTTTGTGGGAGCTCTCAATGACCTTTTATATATTCCTAGACACAGAATCTGCCTAATTGATTGTGTGAATTTAATCTGCAGCTTGTACAGCTGGTGGGAAGGTTTTGGGTCTTCTTCCTTAGGCACACTGCCCCTGAGTTTCAATTGTGGTTTTATTTCAACCTCTGCATGTGGGTCTTCCACTGGGGTTTGCTCCTGAGGTTGCCCTGGAGGACTTGGGTCTGCCCCAGTGAGGGCCAGGTGTGGAAGTGGTGCGGCTACTTGGGTCGCAGGCATTCTGGCAGCACCAGGTACTCAGGGGAATTGGTGGCTAAGGCAGCAGAAAATATAGTGCTCTAGAAGGGTATTGCAACCAGTATTGGCCAATACGCTCTAGTATTCTTGCCTGGAGAACCCCCCTCCCTGACAGAGAAGCCTGGCAGGCCACAGTCTACAGGGTCGCAAAGAGTCGGACACAGCCAAAGTGACCCTGTGTGCACAGACACAAGACTTTTTCTGCCTGTGGTAGCTCTGTGCCAGTGAGAGCTGAGCGTGAAGGAGGTGCAGCAGCTTGGCTTGTGGGGACCCTGGTGGTGCCAGGTGTGCAGGGGCATGGACTCTTCCACAGGAGTTATGGCCCTCTAAGAGTCTTTCTTCAAGCCTGTTGTAGCTGGCAATCAGAAGGCCTCTTTGGCCAGTCTTCTCCGTGGCTCCACTGGTTCAGGCACTTAGAGGGCTCCCTTGCCTGGAGTCCTTCTCCATTGTTCAGCATGTCAGGCACAAAGAGGGGCACCCCTGGCTGGGGTCCTACTGTGTAGATGGGCACATCAGACACTTTAAAGGGGCACCCTGGCTGGGGTCCTACTGTGTAGGTGGACACATCAGACACTTAAAGGGGCACCCTGACTGGTGTCCTACTGTGTAGGTGGGCACAGCAGACACTTAAAGGGGCACCCTGACTGGTGTCCTACTGTGTAGGTGGGCACAGCAGACACTTAAAGGGGCACCCTGGCTGGGGTCCTACTGTGTAGATGGGCACAGCAGACACTTAAAGGGGCCCCCTGGCTGGGGTCCTACTGTGTAGGTGGGCACATCAGACACTTAAAGGGGCACCCTGGCTGGGGTCCTACTGTGTAGATGGGCACAGCAGACACTTAAAGGGGCCCCCTGGCTGGGGTCCTACTGTGTAGGTGGGCACATCAGACACTTAAAGGGGCACCCTGGCTGGGGTCCTACTGTGTAGGTGGGCACATCAGACACTTAAAGGGGCACCCTGGCTGGGGTCCTACTGTGTAGGTGGGCACATCAGACACTTAAAGGGGCACCCTGGCTGGGGTCCTACACTGTAATTCAGTGTGTTAGGCCTTTGACAGGCCAGCCTCTCTATTATTCTGCTGTTGATGCTGGCGTGTGGGGATAGAGAGGCTATGGTGGTGGCTCCATCCTCTACGCGTGACTCAGCAGTATCGCCTTGCTTTCATGGCTGCCTGGCTTTCCTCCACAGGCATTTCCCACCACAATCTCCTCCCTCACCTCCCCTCACTCCATCTCTCTGCAGTCAACAGCAGCCCTCGATCTGGGATTGCTCCACAATCCCTAAACTCCAGCTCCCAGCTGCTGCACCTTCTAGGGGACCTGCATCCCTGTCTAGGGTGTGTATGGCTGTGGCAAGGACTGTCTGATTCTCATTCCATTTAGGCTGCCACAGATCGGCTGTTTCACTCTCAACCTTAAACGTTTCTCCTCTGACTCAGACAGTTGCCCCGATGTGGGGATGGGATCCCTGCCTCCTGCTTCATTTCCCACACGCGCTAATGGCAGGTAAGGGCAGGCCCAGTCTTACTAACACTCCAGTTTTTTCCCCTTAGTTTCTTCATCCTACTGAGTTTTGCATGGTTCTATATATTCTTTAGATGGCTGGATGGCATCACTGACTCGATGGACATGAGTTTGAGTAAACTCTGGGAGTTTGTGATAGACAGGGAGGCATGGCGTGCTGTGATTCTTGGGGTCGCAAAGAGTCGGATACGACTGAGCGACTGAACTGAACTGATATATTCTTTTCCTCTTGTCAGGTACTCCTGTCCACTCTCAGCTGGTGTTCTGCAGGCACTTTTGTGTCTGAATACTTTTGTGTGTTCCTGAGGTATCCGTGGAGAGGTACTCCATGCCCATCTATTCCTCTGCCATCTTTTTCTCTCTGGAGAGTGGCCTTTTGGGGTGCAGGCCTTGAATGGATGTCGGAGGCTCATGGAAACATGTGCTTTGTTTGCCTTCATTAAGGTCCAGATTCCTCCACCTCTTTGCTTAGTCCACCAGGGACAGTGCAAATCAGTGAAAAAGGTCCTAACTGTCAGACCTTTCATACATTGAAAAGTCGGTACAGTGAAAGAGTTGATCCCAGACTTCTCCCATTTTCCATTGTTTTGTTTGTTTGTTTTTTCATCACAGACCCATCGTTCAGAGGAACTGCTTGTTGGGAGCTTGTGACGCATGTTGGCGTGCAGGCCCTTGGAAGCCCTGCACCACAGCCTGTGGCCGAGGCTTCCAGTCTCGGAAAGTTGACTGTGTCCACCCAGGGAGCTGCAAGCCGGTGACTAAGACACGCTGTGCACCAGGGAAGAAACCCGCTTCCTGGCAGCATTGCCTGGGGCCTTCCTGTGACAGTACGTACCCCTCACAGGTATCACAGCCACCCCCAAACTTTGTCCTAACCTGACCTCAGGGAGCCAACCTTCAGGGTCTCATCCATAGGGTCATTCTGAATGGGTGTGGGATCTTGGAATGTTGGGGAAGTAGCTGCTTTGATGTGGGTGTGGCTCGGTGTTCTTTAGAGAAAAAACAGTTGAGGGAGTGGTGACCAGTGGCCTTCTCGCAGACACCGATCACCTCTCCAGAGAATTCCTCCTGCCTGGAGTCTCAGCCCCTCTGCCAGGGCTTCCCCGGATGGGGTTGGGCAGGCATGCCAGTGTCCTGAAGTTCTATGTGAAATGGAATCATGTACGTATTTTTCTAGAAAGCATGTCCATAGCTTTGGTAAGTCTTTCCCAGGGTCCATGACGCCCCCAAAGGTAGTGAGAGGAGCAGGTGACCCAAGGGATCTGAAGCCCCCACAGGGCAGTGAGAAGCCACCTGGTCCAGCTAAGAAGTGGGTCCAGGGCACTCTTTTTTTAATGTTATTTATTTATCTTATTTTTGGCTGCCCCGGGTCTTCGTTGCTGCACAGGCTTTTTCTCTGTAGCTGTGGCAAGCGGGTCCTACTCTCCAGTTGCAGTGCACAGACTTCTCACTGCAATATCTTCTCTTGTTGCGGAGCATGAGCTCTAGGGTACGTGGGCTCAGTAGTTGCGGCTCCCAGTCACTAGAGCATAGGCCCATGTGGTTCACAGACTTAGTTACCCCATGGCATGTGGGTTCTTCCCGGACCAGGGATTGAACACGTATCTCCTGCACTGTCAGGCAGATTCTTATCCACTGAGCCACCAGGGAAGCCCTCAGGGTGCTTCTGACTCTAGTGCAGAGCAATGACTCTAACCCAAGCCTAGTTACTTTGCTTCACTGTTTGACCTGTTTTTACTTTTGATAAAACTAGGTCTCTAATGAGCTCCGTGTTAAATAGATATGTATATATATATATTTTTTTTTTCAGGAGACTGCACAGACACAACTCACTACTGTACGTTTGTAAAGCGTCTTCATTTGTGTTCATTAGACCGCTACAAACGAAGGTGCTGTCAGTCGTGTCAAGAAGGATAATACTTTGTGGGGTCATTATGCTGCTGTGAAGGTAAAACAAAAATGTAAAAGCTCTTTTTCCCCCATGTAGCTGGTTCCAAAACATGTGTAATACTTCTCTAAAAGTCTCTCGATTCTACGATCAAACTGAAGTCAATGCAAAATCACCACTGTTAACATTGGATGCTGTCATGTCCCCATGACTGGTTTTTAATTCTAACTCTTTTAAGTGATATATTCCAGGACTAACATAAAATCCCATAAGAAGCAGGCACACCATTGCCCTTGGGACCTGGGGAGACCCCGCCAAGGTCACCAGTGCACTGTCACTAGCTGCCTCTTCCTATTGTTTGTAGACTAGCACAGAGTGGGACATCCTGAAGACTTGGGAAACACAGCAGCTGATGGCTTCTCTCAGTTCTAGGGTTGCAGCAGGTTGATAAGGCATCTATGTTTTAGAAGCTCTGGCCACTAGTCGTTAAGATGTTGACTCTGATGGCGTTTCTATGGATTGTTACATGTCGTCTGTGAGAGAGTCACTCTGGACAGGTTTGTAACCCTGACTGACCCAGAGGTCCTGGGGGGAATGGCACCTTGTCCTTGCTCTTAAGAGAACCTGTGGAAGGAAACACAGAGTAAACGTGGCTGCCGTTTCCCAACTGTGGAAGGAAATGTGTGACCGAATGAGGTATCTTAGAATTCAGAGGAGAGGGAAAGTCCACCTTGTCTACTGATTTTGAAGTATATTCAAAGCATCCTTTTAAGAGCTGTGAATGAGACTTTTCTAAGCACTATTCTCTTGCACACAAACAGAAAATCAAAGTCTTATAAGACCTAATTTATGCAGAAAATAATATTCCTAAGGATTTTTATTTTGGAAAAACTGTAAGAAAGTAATGTAACTATGAAACATGATAGCTGACCAGAGTCATTTATAGTAAATAACTGTTTTAGTTTGAACTGATTTTTCAGTGAATCCAAAGTGAATTAGGGTTGAACTGTAATGTACAGTTAGGATGAGGGGTTAGAGTTGGGGTTTGGTAAGTTTAGGGTTGGTTTTAATTTCAGGGTTAGGTTAGTTGAGAATGGAAGCTAAGTTTGGGTTGAGGCTGCAGTTGACTTTATGGATTAGGGTTAGGTCAGAGTTGGTTTGGGTTTGGGTTTGGGGTCAGTGATGGTGTCAGGGTGAAGATGAAGTTTGGAGTAAATGTTATATGTTCTAAAGCTGATTTGGTTAGGGGACTCTTTCCTTCCATCTTACCAGTTACGGCATTAGTTGGCACCCAGCCCAAAATAAGTGGTCATCCGTCTTTCTTCAGGGTCATAGCTGCCTGCGGCCTGTGGCAGCAGAGTCTGCTGAGGCAGGTGTGCTGGCCGTAGTCACTGGTCACACGTAAGTGAACAGTGGGCTCTGGCTTTGGGTGTGTCTGGACAAGCTTGCTGAGTCCCTGCTGTATCCTGAGCACCGCAGCTCTTGTCACTGCAGTCTCACCGACACCTGGATGAGCGCTACTGTACTGGAGGGTGTGGCGGTGGGGAGTGGGTGTGGGGATGTGACGAGGACACGCCAGCCCCTGAGTTGTTCATCACCAATCACACTTGATTGCTGGAGGTTTTTAAGTTAAAAGAGAGAGCATTTGTACAATACTCTTTGTATATATTTTTATATGACTTATAGGTGCAATATTTTATTTTGTACAGTATGTAATAAAGATATGGGACATATATTTTTCTTAGTAACAAAATTTCCTATTAAATTTCTTCATCTTTGTAGTTAAAGTGGCTGTTTTTCATGTGCTGATGTACCGTTTGTCTTTGATATCATTCAAACGACATTGCTGTGTACTGTATTTTACTACTGTTTCTATCACATAAGAGTTCTCTGTCATGATTCTGACTAGTAATTCAAAAATAAATGTACTTTGATTATTCAGTGGCATCCTCATAAATGCAGGCGATTCACTTGCATTCTGGTTTTGGTTGGCCTGGGGTAATGTCACCTTGGCATTTCTGTGGGTTCAGGTGGGCTGGACCCTGGTGGGCTCAGTGCTCTGGGCTGAACTTGGGAGTGTGGGTTACAGGATTCAGAGCAGAACACGCAGAGATCCACTCTCACTCCCTTGCCCCGGATGCTTACTTCCTGTGAATCACAGGAAGGTCAAGGGGGGAAGGAAGCTCCGAGTGTGTGCGGCCTGGAGCAGGAATGGAGGTGGGCAGCAGGCGGGAAAGCGGCAGCACAGAAGAGCTAACACCGTCTGGTTTGGTGAGTAACCTCTCCCGATGCCATCCAGCTCTCATACAGTTGCTGGGTTTGAACTGCTCGGGTCCCCTTACACACAGGTTTCTATGACTGGTAAATACTACATTATCCAGGGCCGGATAAAAAACACATGGATGTGGAACTGTGAATACAGAGGAACTGAGTGTCCTGGAGGGTCAACTACAGGTTATACATGGATTTTCCACGGCAGGGAAGGCTGGTGCCTCAACCCCCCCCCCCCCCCCCCCCCCCCCCCCGCTCAACCCCAACCCATTGTTTCAGGCTTAACTGTATAGGGCTTCAAAATTAGTAGTGAGTCTTTCTACAGTAAATGCATGTTGTGGAAATTGAAATTCCCCTTGGAGTTTCCAAGGTCACATGAGATAAGCAATGGAACATGGCAGGTATTTCAACAGTGTATTGACACTTCCTTTTCTTTTTTTTTTCCTTCATTCCTTCCCTCCTTCACTCCTTCCATCCCTTCTTTCCTCCTATTTTTCATCCTTCCATATATATACATATACATATAGATATATGTATTGTGCACACATGCACACATATCTCCTGTATCTATGAAAATTCACACTGAATTTTCAGTGTGGTGAATACCAGTGGATACCAGTCCAGCACCATAAGGGTCATGATTATAGTAAAGGTATAGTATAATTATACCTTTTTCTTTTTTCTTTTTGCCAATTTCTTTCTCTGACAGGGAGGGAGCCTGGCTCTCATCAGCAATGTATTTTCTTGGTGACTCTAGTATACACATAAAGTAGTCTCAGAACTGATAATGCATACACCCTGCGAAAGGAAAAAATACGACCAGTGTGGGTACAGCATTCTTCCTGTCTGTTTCCTGAGAGCATTCAGTCAGAACCCTCTTCCAGGGTGACTCAGGTCGCCCCTTTTTTCCCGCCCCCTTCATTGTGGTTATGGCGTCCATCTGTTGTACAGAGATACTCCTTTGTCACAGTCTGTGTGCCTTCTTGGGTTCTCCCCACCTCCTGGGTGATGGTTTTTATCATTTGACATGCAGTCACGTTGACTCTGTGGTTTACCGTTCTCGTGTGTGGTTTACCGTTCTCGTGTGCGCGCGTGTACGTGTGTACTCTTTCGTGTCTGACTCTTTATAGACCCAATGGATAGTAGCCCACCAAGCTCCTCTGTCCATGGAATTCTCCAGGCAAGAATACTGGAGTGGGTTGCCATTTCCTTCTCCAGGATCTTCCCAACCCAGGGATTGAAACTTCGTCTCATAAGTCTACTGCATTGGCAGGTGGATTCTTTACCACTGGCACCACCTGGGAAGCCCCTACAGTTCTTATACAGACAGTTGTTTGTCAACCACCACCACGTTTTCTCACTTAACAGCTCCATTACTCCCCAAATTCCTTTATCTTCCTCTTTGGTAATCAGTAATTTCTCCATCCCAGCCCCCCGGCAATTACGGATATATTTTCTGTCCCTACAATTTTACCTTTTCCAGAATTTCATGCAAGTGTGATCATACATTATGTGGCCTTTGAGGCCCAGCTCCTTTCACTGACCAAAACACCTTTAAGATCCTTGCATAATATTGGGCAAATCATCAGTTTGTTCCTTGAATTGAGTCTGTTTGAGTATAGTAGAGATATGTGTCATTTTTCCGTACTACAGATAGGAAAATGACACACATCTCCAGTATGACACGCATCTCTCGTATGACACTCATCTCCTGTATGACACGTCTCTAGTATGACATGCACAGATGCAAATTGAGACTCAATTGTACAAATGTTATACAACTATATGAGTAAAATTTATAAATGTGTGAACTTGTGTGTAAAACAAGTTTTCATTCTTCTTTGATAAATACCTGGGAGTGGATCTGCTGGCTTATATGATACGTGCATGTTTAGAAGAAACTGTCAAACTGTTTTCCACTAATGACGTACAGATGTTCCAGCTGCTCACATCCTCATCAGTACTGGAGACTGTCATGAGTCTGCACTGTATATGTGTGGGCTTCCCCAGATGGCACCAGTGGTAAAGAACCCGCCTGCCAATGTAGGAGACATAAGAGATGCAGGTTCATTCCCTGGATTGGTAAGATCCCCTGCAGGAGGGCATGGCAACCCACTCCAGTATTCTTGCCTGGAGAATCCCATGGGCAGAGGAGCCTGGCAGGCCACAGTCCATGGGGTTGCAGAGAGTCAGACATGATTGAGTGACTGAGCATGCATGCATGTGTGCATGTGTATTTTGTAGCCATTCTAATAGATGCATAGTAGTGTCTGATTGGGCTTCCCTGGTGGCTCAGATGGTAAAGAATCCACCTGCAGTGTGGGACACCTGGGTAATATGTGTCTCATAGTTTTAATCTGAATCTCCCTATTGACTAATGATGTCCATCTGTCAGGTGTGTGTCTGTGTGTATTGTAGCTATTCTAATAGGAATATAGTGGTATGTCATTGTAGTTTTAATTTGCATTTCCCTGTTGGCTAATGATGTTGAGTATGTTTTCATATACTTCTCTGCCATCTTTTATGGATTGAACTTTGTCCATTCCCCCTCCCTCCCAAAAAAATTTCTAACTCCTAGAATGTGACCTTATTTGGAACTAGGGTCTTTGCAAATGATCAGCAAACAATGAGACCATTAGGGTGTGCAACGTTAGGGTGGGTCAAAGACCTGAGTCTGTGAACATCAATATGACTGGTATTTTTTTTTTTTTTGGATGTCGACCATTATTTAAAATCTTTATTGAATCTGTAATAATATTTGCTTGTTTTATGTTCTGGTTTTTCGGTCATGAGGCATGTGAGATCTTAGTTCCCTGACCAGGCATGGAACCTTCACCCCTGCATTGGAAGACAAAATCTGAACCACTGGACCTCCAGGGAAGTCCCATGACTGGTAGTCTTATAAAAATGGGGAATTTGGACCCAGGTGCCTGCACATAGGGAGAAGATAAAGGCTGAGACTGCTAAACCAAGAAACACTGAAGGTTGCCAGCAATTCTCCAGAAGCAGGGGGAAGAACAGAACAGATTCTCCCTTGCAGTCCTCAGGAGGAACCAGCTCTACCAACACCTTGACCTTGGACTTGGAGCCTCCAGAACAGTGAGAAAGTAAAATGGTTACGCCACCTGCTTTGTTAAACTTTGTTACAGCAACTTTAGCAAACTAATACACCATCTGTGTATAATCTTTAGTGAAGTAGCTGTTTAGATCTTTTATCCATTTTTCCTTATTGTTGAGTTTTAAAAGCTCTTTATATATTCTGGATACACAGCCTTTGAAGTCTGTGTTGTAGATGAAGAAACAGGGCTCAGACAGGGAAGGCAACGTACACCAGGTCACATACGTTAGTCTGTCTATGGAAGAAACTAGCGTCTTCACCCCTCTTCTGGCTCCCATCTTCCAAGGCTTGCTGACCATCAGCATCTCCTGGCCATGTTTCCTTGCTAACCACTGTACCTCCCTAATGAATTCAAGTAAAGAAGTCTTGTTGGGGATACTGGAGGTGATGGAGACACAGACCTAGCTGCCCTAGACAGCAGCTGGCAACCTGTGTGTGCAGTTGAAGGGGCAGGGGATGGTGACATTGGTGAAAATCCTAAGTCTATGACACAAGATGAAAATCTGCATGTCCACGTAAAACAGCACCGCGTAAAACAGGAGAGAGAAGACTAGGTGAAAGTTTCTTGTTGTTGTATTGGACACTGTGACCTTCAAAAAGTATGTTATCAGCACTCTTTTTAAACAGCTTTGTTTGAAATTTGCTAATTTAGGATTACCAGGTTCATCTTCCCTTTCTTTGATGAATGTTCAGAGGTCTCCTCTTCCCCTCACAGGCTACTCTCACACAGAGACTCTCAGGGAGGGCCTTGTGTGTGTCAGTCACTCAGTCGTGTCTGACTCTTTACAACCTCATGGACTGTAGCCCACTTGGCTCCTCTGTCCATGGGATTTCCCAGGCAAGAATACTGGAGAGGGTTGCCGTTTCCTCCTTCAGGGGATCTTCCCGACCCAGGGATTGAACCTCCATCTCTTGCATCTCCTGCATTGGCAGGACGATTCTTTACCAGCTGAACCACCAGGGAAGCCCCAGAGAGGGCCTTGGGTAGTTTGTACAAAAGTCTATAAATCAGATGTTTTAAGGGGCTGGGGAATGGGGATTCCCAGCCTCTGACTGCTGAACATCCCCCTCCATTCTTCCTGCCGCCTAGTTTTTGGTTTTCTTCTTTAATCATTTTATTGTTTTAGAACAGTTTTAGGTTCACAACAAAATTGAGTGGAAAGAACAGAGAGTTAACCTGTACCTCCTGCCCCCACACTTGCACAGCCTGCCGACCTTTAATAGCCTGTGCCCAGAGGGTGTGGGTGTCACAATGGGTGGCTTAACCTTGACACAGCATAACCACCCAAAGTCCATGGTGCACATTAGTGTTCACTCTTGGCATTGTTGTCCCTCCAGTTCTTATGAACAACAGAGCCTTTCATTCTAATTCTGTGGTCTTATTTTCCACAACAAGGATATGCAGGAGGACAGGATAGAGACAGGATGGGGTGGGTGTGAAATTTCCTACTGCTTTTTGTCTCCAAATGTCCCTCATTCTTCATCAGATTCATCCAAGTTTGGCTTAGTGGAAACTCATTCTAAATCTGGCAGATGGTTAAATATTACGTTTCCAGTGCTTTTAAAATGTTGTGTGACTGTGTGTGTGTGTGAATTTATGTATACCTTAACCTAGAACATACTTTATTAACAAGGTCTCTTCCAGAGAAAATTGGTTGCAGAAATGATTTCATGAAAATTCATTAAGTGATACTTTATTAATATTACTAGATACATATAATTCAACATAATTTCCCCTAATAAATACAAAAGTAAATGAAAACAATTTACTGCCACATAATGAAAAATATTTTAACCAAATGTTGATGGACTTATTTTTAGTTATGGATATATATTTTGAAACAATTCCGAAACTACAAGACTAAACTTTTGAGATAAAATAAATCATATTACCCCAAAAAACACCCAATAAGAATTTATTTCATGGGACTCCCCTGCCAATCCAGTGGTTGGAACACCACGCTTCCCATGCAGGGGGCACGGGTTTGATCCCTGGTCTGGGAACTAAGATCTCACATGCAGCATGGTGTGACTGGGGTTGAGGGGGAGAGTCTCATTCATTAGGGAATGTTCAGCATTTATATACGCAGTCTGTTCTGCCTACTTCACTTGGTGCCACCATTCCTTCCCTCCCTCCCTTCTTGGCATTGTTCTTCACACTGTAGCTGTGCTCCTACTGAGCCTGGTTCTTCTTCTGCACTGTGATTCTGGGAGCAGCAATTGGGTGCATAATTGCCCGTGGTTACCCTGAACATTTTCTTCAGAGCTGCTGGGCATACTCTAAACTTCTGCAAATGCCTTTTCCTTTTGGGAAATAGTGTCATTCAAACCACATTATTCCCCTACCCACACTCTCCATTCTCTGTAACAACTTCTAGGGTGCTTGTGAAGGTTGAGAGGGGAAGACTCCTCTCAGAAGTCATACTCCTCATCAGCTGGAAGCAGCCTAGGTTATTCTACAATCTTTGCTACAGGCCAAAAGGGAGTATTGAGTAGGGAATTCTCCTAATATGAAAATGGAGGAACAGGTACAAAAAGAGATTAGGTGACTTATGAACAACCCCTGATTCTTGGTTAGCACTCTTACTTTGTGGATTTCAAGGCATCACAGGACCTGATGCTCAGAGCAAAGTTTCTGTGAGGTAGGCAGAGCAGACATTCTTTTACAGGTGAAGACACTGAGACTCAAAGACAAGAGTCCCTTGCCTCGGGTAACACAGATAGAAATTAACATCATTGGAACTGTGAACTCAGGTGCTTCGATTTCCAACCCACGGAGCCTTAGATTTAGACGTTAGGGTGCCTCTTACTAACCTGAACCCTGTGAGGAGCAGTGCAGCCATCTTAACAGCCACCAATGAAAACCTGACTCAGGGAACACCTCATAGATGCCTTGAAGTCTAAGAAGAAAAATACTGTCATCTTGAAAGAAGAATCCGTGTGTCATTTTCCGTGGTGCTCTAGAAAAGTCCTAAGGCACTTGATGAATGATAACACCTATGTGAATAACCATATACTTGACATAAGTATAAACACAAGTATAAATGATAATAGATTGAAACAAGTTACCAAACAGCATGTTGGGATTAAAAATAGTTCTGATGGGAATGTATGTAATTTAAGTCTCAGAAATGCATACTAAAGAACAATCTTGGTTAAAATGTTAATTTGAAATGGATTTAAAAATCCTGATTTCCTCTGACAGATTTTCTAAATTTCTTGTTTAAAAATTTTAAAAATGATTAGTTTTCACTTAAAAAAAAATTTTTTTTTTCTACTGTAGAAAATTGATTTTGTCCTTGAGAAGCCAACATGCTGTAAGTCCGCTTCCTTTTAAACCTGATTTGAGAATTAGAAGGCCTTCACCGCGGGAGCGATCTTGCGGAAGAATTTATGACCTCGGGAATTTGTAGTTTCAAATAGGTAGCCAGGAGGGGAAGGGTAGCTAGCGGGGCAGGTCTCCAGTTTCTTGGGCATATACTCCAGAGAGTACGTGGTGACGTCGTCAAACGGAAGCGACCTTTTCAAGGGAGCGTCTGCAGGTTTGCAGCTCTCGGTTGGAATTAGTTCATGGGGCACGTAGTGAGACCTGAAAGTGCTCAGGCCATCGAATTTTCCGGACGGGCTGGGGATCTGCGGCTCCTGCCTAATGAGTCCCTGACGGCAGCTTTCCCATGCTGGGAAATCTTGCATCGTGGTGCTCTTTCCTTGGAAAGGAAAGCTATGATTTCTCCTACGAGAAGCGGGCCTGATGAGAAGCACACGCGTGGCCTGATGCGGGACGTAGTCGAGGTGGCTGGTGCTCTGCAGCTGCATGGTGCCTGCGGGAGGGACGTACTCCGGCACTTTCTGGACTTGCGGTGCTGGGAGTGCCCACGCTTGAAAACTGTCCCGGAACTCAGTGCTTCCTTCGAATGGAGCGTCCTGGGCCGCTCTGGTGTGTGCAGGTCTGCAGGTCTTTGCCGTTTCACCGACGAGCCCCTGAAAGTCGCATCGGTGCATTGTGAGGTCCTCCAAGGGCTGGTCGGGTGGCTTGTAGCTGTCTTTTGGCCTTGCCAGCTTGAAGTCTGGCCGATGAGGCACATAATCAAGGCGATGACTTGTGTCACCGCTAAAGGGGATGGTAGAGCGTTCGACCGCAGGGCTGGGTTTACAGCTTTGTCTAGGCTTTATCTCCCGAGGGACATAGTCATCCTGAAATGTTGTTGAATTTCCAAATCTCACAGTAGGGGGATAGTAAGTTTGTTGTGGCTTGTAGAGTTCACTTTTCTGAAAGTCCCAAGCTCTATAATCATCTTGAAAATTTAAAAGAGAGAGAGAGCATTTTTAAATACTGAAGGACACCACCACCTTCTAAAAATCATGACTGACTTCTCTCGTTGCCGTCCTTGCATTTCCTTTAGGTATCCCAACACCAATTAAGTAGGAAGTTCCACTGATTTCCCCTCAGATTTATTCCTTTTTTCCTTCACTTCTACTTTCCTCTTCCTATCTCCCCACTTTAATACATACAACTTTCCACTTTCAGATTCTTGTGATTTAACATGGGAATGGAACATCTGAGCCTGACTTGATTGTTTTTGAAAACCGAAAAGGTTGTATTTTGGGTGAAGACAGAATTTAGGAGATTAGGGTTGTGTTCCCAGGAACTGGTTGGGATTTTTGTTATAACATGCTGAAGTGTGAAACATAAAAGCTAGGAATTAACATAAAACCAAGGGCCCTGCTGTGTGGGCAAGAGTGATGTGGATATTACTCCTTACTTTGGGGGGACTCCTCAAAGTAGAGAAAACTTCAGCTCCACTGTACCCCTGGAAGCCAAGGTAACTTGTACTATCCCAGGAGGAGCACTGGCTTCGATTTCCCTCCTCGGGAAATGGGCTTCACCTGGAGGTGAGGGGCCCAGACTGAATGCTCTCTAAAGTGTGAGAGACTAAGTATGGAATTTAGAAATGAACATCAGGGCTGAACTTGGGATTTCGTGTCAAATACCTTAATTCTTCTTCTTGCAGCTCACCTCGACCATGGATGGAAAACTGAAGTGCATATATTTCAACTGAGGTTTATTTAGGCTTTCTGTTTCTAGATGAGAAAGGGAGAAAGCTGAGAAATGCTATGGAATTGACTTTACCCCAAAATACATATCTCTAAATACCAAAAATTAATTTATGAGACAGAAGATATACATGATAAAGAATTAGAGTCTAGGCTAAAGGCCATGCAGTTTGTTTATTGGAAAGGCAAAAGTTCAAATGCTCCTTCTGTGGATACTTCTTTTGAAGAGGAAAGCTTCTCAGTCACAGGCATTTCTGCCAAAATAGCCACGTTTTTGACCAAATAATGATTACTCCCACCACCTTCAAGCTACTGATGTTTGAATGAGAGTGAATAACCTAAGAGCAGGCAATCTTTTGGATAACAGAGACCTGGTAAGAAAAGATGATCTGGGTCATGCACATTCTTGGTCTTGTGAACTTACATTTGAAAACAAATTCAGATACATGTGGGAGAAGAATGTGAAAGGTGCCATGAAGCAGAATTGGAGAGCTATGGTGGGCTGAAGACTTTGGAATAGACTCATAAGGAAACAGTGACATGATACATAGGCAGGGAAGGCTAGACCTTGGAGGGTGATCAGAGATGTGTCCAGGGGTGTGAGGATGCTATGAGAAAAGCCAGCTAGCTGATGGCGGTGGTGGGGTGGGTGAGGGGTAGTTCTCCCTCAAGCTTCCTCTGCGGCTGATAGTTTTCCAATTCCACTTCACAGGAAGCTTTACCACAAACTCACTTTTTCTTGAGTCACCATGAAGGACTCTCTGTTGTTTGCTACACCTCAAGTATAAAATTGTAGCACTACTTTTCAGTAACTAAGGAACCAGAGGATGTTAATGGAAGGTCTATGGTTCAATATAAACATACAGGGAGACCCTTTGTTGTCAAAATGTCTACAAAAAAGATGTTAATTTCATGAGAGAAACTAAATAGAAAAGAATATTCTCCCTTACCAAAAAAGTTTGGTTTTCAAAAAGGAAGCAAAATTTTAGAGACGAGATTTGATGGCAATGTATTAATTCCAGAGATCTGCAGAAAATTGGTTTGCCTCTTTTAAATATCCCCATGCTCATATGCCTGGAAATTTATTATTTTCCTATAATATTTATTAATAACACTCTAGTAATACCTTTAAAACATCATGGCCTTTATTAATATCATTGGTTCTTAGTATCTTATGACACTTATGGAAAAAAATCAAACATAATGCCGTCTACATCTAACAATGCATCTGGTCATTTGGCAACTACAGTACTGCACTTGTTAGATAAGGGCCATTCAGTTTAGATGGGAAGTTTGCTTTCTTCTAAACAGCTTTAAGTCCATGAGGTGCTTTCATGTGTTTGCTCATCATGAACATCCAGATGCAGAACTCCAACTCCATCTTTACACAGTGAGCTGTCCTGGGTTCCTCTTTGAGGACAAAAATCCTCAGCGGCATATGCAGTTTCTTTCTCTTGGTAGTTGGGGCTCTGTTCTCTACGTTGTCTTATGGCACCAAGAATGTGGGACCAATTTTCATAAAGTCAGGGGGCTCCATCCTTTCTTTTTCAATCTACACATCATCAAACTTGTCTCACAGTTTTAGTCCTACCTGTAAGTTGATGACTCCCAAACTTGAATCTCTACTGCAGACTTCCCTAGAAATCCAAACCAACATATCTATCTTCCTCCTAGACAATCTCTATTCAAATGTCCAAGAGGTAAACTGAAACTTAGTTTGCCCCAACTGAGTTCACCATCTTGCTCAGACTCATTTTCCCTAAATAACACAACAATAAAACACTATTTTGAATATGGCATCTCATGTAAAGATTTCACCCAGTTAATTTTCTCTTCCTCACTCCCTTCTCTCTGTTTCAAGTCATTTTCAAATCCTGTTTATTTTACTTTCTAAATTATAAGTTTTTCCATCTGAGGCAATCATGCAATGAATAGCAACCTGATGAAATTATCAAAAATAAGAATAAGGAAATAGAAGAAAAAATATTGTAAAATAAGGTTCTATAGACTTTACAGCAAGACCTTTATTTCATTCTTGATATTTGTAGTTAGTGTCTTCTCTTTTTATTTTTCTCCTTGGTCATTGTGGTTAGGGTTATTCAACTTTGCAATCTTTTAACAGAATCAGCATTCCATTTCATCAATTTCCTCTACTGCTTTTCTCTTTACAGACTCATTGATTACTGCTCTTCATGCTTCTCTCTGGAATCATTTTCCTTCAACCTGAAGAACTTCCTTTAATTACTTTTGTAGTATGTATCTGCTACTAACACTTTTTCTCCTTTTTTTTCCTTCCCTAAAAACCTCTTTATTTTACATTATTTTGAAGAATATTTTCACTACATATAAAATTCTAGGATTCACTGGGTTTGAAATTCTCAATTTTTTTTTCCTTTTAACATTAAAGATGTCATTCATTGTCTTAAGGCTTCTATAGTTTCTGGTGAAGTCAAGTACATTTCTAACTTTTCTTTTGTAGATAATCTGTAGTTTTGCTCTTACTACTTCTAAGAAGTTATCTTTACTTGGTTTTCAGAAGTTTGATGACAGTTGCCAGACATGGCTTTGTGTTTATTTTGCGGTTTGATAAGCTGCTTGAATCTGTGGCCTGAATTCCTTCACCAATTTTGGAAATTCTTTGACCATTATCTCTTCAAATACTTCCTGATTCTTCATAGGTCTTATAAGGTTTTATTTTATGCTGGACGTTATGCATAAGAAAATCATAAAAGCTAAAATCAGTGTTACTTTCAACAGAAGACACCTTGCTCTTCCCTCTGTTGGGCAGATAGGATGTGGGGCAGACCACCTTGATCCAATCAGGAACTGAGCAAGACTGGCGTTCAGTGACATCTTTAATTAGACAAAGTCTTCCTCTAATTACAAATTTCTTCGGACAAGACCTGTGATGTGTTTGTAGCTTTGCCTTCATTCTAGACAAAGACATTCTTTGTCTTCCAAGCACCTGTTCCCAAGACTGTGGGACATTACTGTGAACTCTTTCTAGCCCAGTCTTCTAGCCCACCATGCCCCCTCAACACTTAGCAAACACCCCACAAGGGAAACAAGCCCTGCATCTGGGGTACTTATAGATTCTAATTGTCATACCTGCCTATGTGTGAGCTTCTCCACTGATTTCCCTTCCCCCTAGAAGAGTCCCCTGCTTATGCCACCCCAATCTTCAGCCTCACCTAGACTTGACAGATGCTTCCAGAGGAGTGAACAGTTGGCCACCTCAGCTTATCTAGGAAGGGTTCCTCCATTTCTGTAAATTTAGTTCTTTGCTTCTATTTAAAAAAAGATTTTTAAAAATTTATGTATGTTTTTAGCTGTTTCAGTGGAGGTTATGGCTTTCTGCCATCTACTATATCCTATCTGGTAGCAGAACTCAAAAAATTTTAGTGACTAGTAGTAAAATGCTAAGCTCCTCAGTCTAACAACCAAGACATCACAATCTTAAGCTACATTTTTGGAATTAGACACTAATTACTCAGATCCTGAAATTCTCTGGTCCACACCATGTTCACTGAACACCTTTTTATTTTTCTGGCTTTATGACTTTTGCTCATCTCACCCTAGCTTTTAGGACGTCCCTCCTCTTTCCATACATCAATACTTACTAGTCTCTGATGCATTCTCAGACTAGCCTGCAGTGATATCTTGTTCAGTCTAAATTTTTGAAGCACTAATTGTTTCATAATTTTCTAATGAATCATTCCCCCCTCCTTGTGATATTTCATTTATTTCTTATATGACTACTTAATTTTTCATGCTATATTGCTCTTTTTTTTCCTCACCTGTAAAGTTTCTAAATGTCAGCAACCCTGCTCCATTCAGATCTCTATTCCTTGTAGTGCCTGGCACACAGAAGAGTAATCCCTAAAAAGTATTTATCAAATCAAATACTGACCTATTTTCTTTATGTACACTTTAGTCTGAATAAGTTTCTAAACCAAGGCTGCTGGGGACAGATAAATTTCTGTCTAATAAGAGTGACCAGTTCCATAGAGCCACATCTCCAGAATCTAGATGACGCCCTTCTCACCATCTTGTAGTTTTTTTGTTTTTAATCATATCCCATTTCCATCTTCCCTCTATTCTCTGTTAGGTTATAGTGAAAGGCTCTTCCCATTGTGATTCTTCTTCAGCTACAGATCTGTCCTTATGGAGGGATGTACAGAGCCTGTAGTGTGGTCATCACACAGGATGGTAACATGTCCCCTTGGCCCATAGGTTTTCTTGTCTCATGCCCCCAACCTGGAAATACAAGGATAACTTTTCCTTACTAGGAAAGATCAGGAGAGGGGAGGCCAGAAGGAACCCAGGAATCCTCAACATTGGGTTATGGGAGTAGAAGTACATGAATCTATAGGAAGCCCAGGTAATGAGAAGCCAGAACTAGTATTGGATGTATGAGTGTGGGTGTGCATGTGTGTATGTT
The DNA here is from genome assembly GCF_963930625.1 of Muntiacus reevesi. Lineage (NCBI taxonomy): Eukaryota > Metazoa > Chordata > Mammalia > Artiodactyla > Cervidae > Muntiacus > Muntiacus reevesi. The sequence goes on along the minus strand of NC_089263.1, from coordinate 22,456,940 downwards.
ACATGTAAATAGTCAAGGCATCAAGGATTATCAGTATTATTGTATTTTAAGTGAACTTTACAGAGAAAAAAAGAAAATCTTACTATGGTTGTTGAAAAGATCCAGTACAATCAGGAATAAGACAAGGGTGCCCACTCTCACCACTGCTATTCAACATAGTTTTGGAAGTTTTGGCCACAGCAATCAGAGCAGAAAAAGAAGTAAAAGGAATCCAGATAGGAAAAGAAAAAGTGAAACTCTCGCTGTTTGCAGATGACATGGTCCTCTACATAGAAAACCCTAAAGACTCTACCAGAAAATTACTAGAGCTAATCAACGAATATAGTAAAGTTGTAGGATATAAAATTAACACACAGAAATCCCTTGCATTCCTATACACTAACAATGAGAAAACAGAAAGAGAAATTAAGGAAACAATACCATTCACCACTGCAACAAAAACAGTAAAATACCTAGGAGTATATCTACCTAAAGAAACAAAAGACCTATACATAGAAAACTATAAAACTCTGATGAAAGACATCAAAGAGGACACAAACAGATGGAGAAACATACCGCGTTCATGGATTGGAAGAATCAATATTGTCAAAATGACTATACTACCCAAAGCAATCTATAGATTCAATGCAATCCCTATCAAGCTACCAACGGTATTCTTCAGAGAACTAGAACAAATAATTTCACAATTTGTATGGAAATACAAAAAACCTCGAATAGCCAAAGCAATCTTGAGAAAGAAGAATGGAACTGGAGGAATCAACCTGCCTGACTTCAGACTATACTACAAAGCCACAGTCATCAAGACAGTATGGTACTGGCACAAAGACAGAAATATAGATCAATGGAACAGAATAGAAAGCCCAGAGATAAATCCACGTACCTATGGACACCTTATCTTTGACAAAGGAGGCAAGAATATATAATGGAAAAAAGACAACCTCCTTAACAAGTGGTGCTGGGAAAACTGGTCAACCACTTGTAAAAGAATGAAACTAGAACACTTTCTAACACCGTACACAAAAATAAAATCAAAATGGATTAAAGATCTAAATGTAAGACCAGAAACTATAAAACTCCTAGAGGAGAACATAGGCAAAACACTCTCCGACATAAATCACAGCAGGATCCTCTATGACCCACCTCCCAGAATATTGGAAATAAAAGCAAAAATAAACAAATGGGACCTAATGAAACTTAAAAACTTTTGCACAACAAAGGAAACTATAAGCAAGGTGAAAAGACAGCCCTCAGAATGGGAGAAAATAATAGCAAATGAAGAAACAGACAAAGGATTAATCTCAAAAATATACAAGCAACTCCTGCAGCTCAATTCCAGAAAAATAAATGACCCAATCAAAAAATGGGCCAAAGAACTAAACAGACATTTCTCCAAAGAAGACAGACAGATGGCTAACAAACACATGAAAAGATGCTCCACATCACTCATTATCAGAGAAATGCAAATCAAAATCACAATGAGGTACCATTACATGCCAGTCAGGATGGCTGCTATCCAAAAGCCTACACGCAATAAATGCTGGAGAGGGTGTGGAGAAAAGGGAACCCTCTTACACTGTTGGTGGGAATGCAAACTAGTACAGCTGCTATGGAGAACAGTGTAGCAATTTCTTAAAAAACTGGAAATAGAACTGCCATATGACCCAGCAATCCCACTTCTGGTCATACACACCGAGGAAACCAGATCTGAAAGAGACACGTGCACCCCAATGTTCATCACAGCACTGTTTATAATAGCCAGGACATGGAAACAACCTAGATGCCCATCAGCAGATGAATGGATAAGGAAGCTGTGGTACATATACACCATGGAATATTACTCAGCCATTAAAAAGAATTCATTTGAATCAGTTCTAATGAGATGGATGAAACTGGAGCCCATTATACAGAGTGAAGTAAACCAGAAAGATAAAGACCAATACAGTATACTAACACATATATATGGAATTTAGAAAGATGGTAACGATAACCCTATATGCAAAACAGAAAAAGAGACACAGATGTACAGAACAGACTTTTGAACTCTGTGGCAGAAGGCAAGGGTGGGATGTTTCGAGAGAACAGCATTGAAACATGTATATTATCTAGGGTGAAACAGATCACCAGCCCAGGTTGGATGGGTGAGACAAGTGCTTGGGCCTGGTGCACTGGGAAGACCCAGAGGGATCGGGTGGAGAGGGAGATGGAGGGGGATCGGGATAGGGAATACATGTAAATCCACGGCTGATTCATGTCAATGTATGACAAAAACCACTACAATGTTGTAAAGTAATTAGCCTCCAACTAATAAAAATAAATGGAAAATAATGGAAAATAAAATAAAAGACCCAGTACAAACATTTCACCCGTTTTATGTCAAATTATTATGTAATACATTATCTCCTATGCATAGCAACTAATATATATCTTAGCAATTACTATATGCTGTATTAGATTATTAAAATATCTTTGTTCACTGTATGTGAAAATCTTTGTGAAAGTTGCTCAGTCATGACTGATTCTTTGCGACCCTATACAGTCCATTGAATTCTCTAGGCCAGAACACTGGAGTGAATAGCCTTTCCTTTCTCCAGGGGATCTTTCCAACCCAGGTCTCCCACATTGCAGGTGGATTCTTTACCAGCTGAGCGACAAGGGAAGCCCAAGAATACTGGAGTGGGTAGCCTATCCCTTCTCCAGCAGATCTTCCTGACCCAGGAATTGAACCGGGGTCTCCTGCATTGCAGGTGGATTCTTTACCACTGAGCTATCAGGGAAGCCATGATATGTTCACTGTATGTGTTGTCTTAAAAATTTGTTCCTTGTATGGTGTCTTATATGCTCATAGCCTAAAAAACAAAACAAAGAACATTGTTCCTGATCTCCCTACTGAGCTGACTTATAGATCATACTATACTAATTCCATATACTGTGTTGTTTAGTCATTCAGTCTTAAAAATAGTGACTCTCTTGTGACCCCATGGACTGTAACCCACCAGGCTCCTCTGTCCATGGGATTTCCCAGGCAAGAATACTGGAGTGTGTTGCCATTTCCTTTTCCAGGGAACATACACTTTACTTACCCATTAAACTGCTAAGAGTGATGTTTAAAGAGTAAGTGTGTATTCAGTTATTATTTGTTTAAAATATAAATCATTATTGTTATTGTGGATGGCATCACTTTTATAAAAGGGTTTCATATTAGGACATAGCCATTCAGTTATATCACATATGAGTAAAAATACTGTAAGCCTAAATATGGAATTACATTATTAACAAAAAATATAGAAACAGTATGAACTAACCAGATAGACTATTGTTGGAAAATAAAGAACTGCCCAAAGCAAGTGTTGTAAGACCAGATTGATTTTTGGAAAGAAACTGGTCACACATCGTCCAGCCCCTTCCTCCCTGCAGTTGGTTGCCAGCAGGCAGAAGGTATTCCATGCTGGAAGGCCTAGAGGAGCAGGTGGCCTGTGTGAGGATCCAACGTTGTCTCACTAGGTGAACACGCCTATTTTATTCTGAAGTTCAGTAGCAGGGACCATCTGCTAACAGAGGTAAGTGTCATCCTCTATCCCAGCCTTTATCAGCATAGAAGGCAATATTTTGGTTCTCTCCCTGCTAATTCTTTTGGTTGGTTCAGAACCTGAATGGTGAAGAGGGTTGCTATTTATTTGACTTTCTCAAAGGCTGCAGAATGCTCAGTAGTTTCATACTGGGAGGAAAGGAGAAGTGCCAACTCAAAATGGCATAATGTGACAAATAGGACATAATGCTTGTTCAGTAGTATCCTTTGTTTTCATGGTTTGAGATAGAGAAAACTTAGTGGCTGAATTTAGACAGGAACCCAGGTCTCTTAACTCTCAACCAAGCAAATGGTCTTTTTCCCTCACTATACAATATTATTTTGACAAAAGAGAAAGAAGTTTTCTCCTAAGCCTTGGCGACTTAAGTTTGGCAGTCTGCCAGAACTGCAATTCCATGTTGGATGTCAAAGCTGAAGGTTAAATTTTTGTTTTTTGGTGCTTTAATTCTGGAGATGGCAAGTTACCTTTATAGGTTGGGACAGTGTCCAGCTTTCCTTTTTTAACTTGTTGTCTCTCCAGAGGCCGAACTATCACCACAGGATGTACTTTGTAAGAATTAAAATCCCGTTTGTAGGTGGTGCCAAGATCAATCACCCCCTGTTTTGGTTTATATTCTTCTGGTGCATGGCGAGGCTGTTTGTCTATTTTGTAAGGACGATAATCCGACCTGAAATATATAAGTTTGAAACATAGCCTCACAGGTTCTTTTGTTTTTAACTCTTTCAATTCAGTATTAAAGTTTTCAAGACTTCCACTAGAAAAATCTAGAAGATATTAAAATGGTGATGGTTGGTAAACTACTTGAAAGAGAATATTGAATTCCTTTATGTCCTACCCAGTGACTAAATATCTTAAGAAAAATAAATATTAAAAAAAAAAAATCCGTTTTTCCAAACCTCTTTACAATGAATCATTGGTTAATTGGATCTTACATAAATAAAATCTTCCAAGAATTGAATTTTTGGTCTAACCTGGAAGAAAATCACAGGTTAAAGGTTTAAATGAATCTGAAAAAAATTTTAACTATATCCCTTGGGTCCAGTTTGTCAAAACCCTTATTCATCCTATTAAAGACTTTAATGAACTGTTTGGGTATGCTCTTTTTGTTGAGTCATGCTGTCTTCCTGCTCATCTTTAAATAATCAGTTAAAGGAGTCACGTACATCTGACTCTGGCCTTTAGACATCAATCATATTCATAGCATGGATATAAGTCTTATTCATCTTCTGATCCCCCGGCAGCTCTTGCCAGGGATGGGGGTCATAGAGTACCCTGGCCACCCTGGGCATTTGATAAACATTATGTTATTGCAGACACTGAGGCTGTTTGTTGAATTGGAGAAGACCACAGACTTGGACTGATCAGACCACCTGGGCCCAAATCCTGGCTCTGTCATTTGCTACATGTATTATACTGGATAACTTCACCTGTCTGTTCCAGTTTCCTTATATATAAAATAGAACCATAATGTCATCTACCTCATACAGGGTTGTTTTAAGGACTGACACATATATGCATGTACAGCATACACATGACTATTTTGTACACATAAAGAATGATTATTTTGATTACTACTACTAAAAGTCTTCCAAATTGCTTTCTTTTCTTTGGCATTGACTTTCTATTGATATTTCTATTGGCATTTCTTTTCTATTGGCTGTGGTCATTTATTTTATGATTTATTCAAATCATTTTTTTACTAATCAGTATTTTCTATATGTGGTCATAACCTCCCGAAAACAAAACTCACTGAATCCCTTCTCTGTTCACAATGTAACTTCTTAGACTTGTTAACTCACCCCTGTCAACCCACTTCAACCTGGTTTTTTCAGCACAGCCCTCTCTAGTACAGTTTCAAGGTCCACAGTGACTTCTATATGGTGAAATGCATCAGACAGTCTTAGTCATCATCTTACCAAACTTCTCCAGTAGTAACTTTCATTATTGACCACTCTTTCTATTTCTGGAAATCTCTTTCTCCCTGTCTTCCTCATTATTTCTTCTCAGTCTCCTATGTCACTTCACCCTCCTAGACTCAGTCATGAAGTGCTAGAGTTCCTCAGCACTTGGGTCTGCACACTCTCCTCTGCTCATCCCATGTTCCCTCCTGAGCACAGGTCCTCCACCCCCACAGCTGCCATCACTAACTAGATGGAAATGCCTCTCAAACTTACATCTCTGCTTAGACCACTTCTCTTAGATCCAGACCAGTTTTCACAAGGCCTCTCAGCTAGTCAACGGCACCTCAAAACGTACTATACCTCTAATCAAGACATTTCTCCCCAACAATTCTGGCCCCTTTTGCTTGTTCCTTGTCTTGGTGAATGGCACCACTTCTTCAGCTGCACAGTCAGGAACCTAGACCGACCCTTCATGCCTCACAGGGCTGAACCAGTTGTCTTGTATGTCTCCTGCAATGGTAGGCAGGTTCCTTTATCACTGGCGCCACCCGGGAAGCCCTTTCATGCCTCACTTCCCTCTTAAATTTAGTTTATCACCACCTCCTATCAGCTTTGCCTCCTAAATCTCTTTTAAATCTAACTGCTTTTCTGTGTCTCATCCACCACCCTGATATTTCAAGCTTTTGTAACAGCTCATCCACATCAGTTCAGTAGCTTCCTAAACTCACTCACTAGTTCTCTCTCCAATCTTTCCATACCCCCTGCCACACACACACAAACAAACACACACACCCCAAAAAGAAACCCCCAGTGGCTTCTTACTGCTCTAAGGCTACAGAAGAAACTGGGCGTGACCTCTCCCACTGGCTTCAACTCACCTCCTGCTTCCCCTCCCGCTGCTGGCCTTTTCCTTCCTGCTTCATGCTGCAATCTGTCTGGAAAGCACGTTCTTACATTCTTAATCCAGTTAAGTGCTTTACAGCCTTCAGATTTTAGATCATTCTGCTCATTTCCCTGATGAAGTCAAGCCTTGGCTCTCCAGTTACCTGGTGCCTACCCTTCCTAGATTTGATCACTGTTGCAATTTTATACTCATGTTTTTGATTGCCACCTCCACTAGACTGCAGTGTCTGTAAGCACAGAGATCAGGACTGTTTCTGCTCATCACTGTATCCCAGGCACCAAGCATAGCGCCTGACACTTAACAAAGGCTTGAGAAATACTTTAGAAGATGAACAACAGTAGACATCACATACCTCTGCTGCTCAAGATATCTGAGTTGTTCTTTGCTCTTCCCAAATACCAGCTAGAGAGGAACAGGCTAAAATGCAATCAGGAAGTGGAAGAACCAGGGAGAGGACAGAGAAAGCTTATAAGTCTTCATTTCTCTAGTTAGATTGGTTACATGTTAGAAAGTGTACCTCCAAACCCAAAACAACTTTCTATGGAGATGTAGTGAAGGGTAAATGCACTCTTACTCATCTGATATATCCTAAAACTCTGGACATGTCTGGACTCAGACTTTCAGGGCAGCCTTCCTGCCAACTCTGGCAGTCACTGATTCTGCTACAACTGTAATCCTCTAAAGGACCAAAAGTCCTGTACAAGTCCAGACATCTGCTCTTTACAGTCTCTTCCTACAGTACAAAAAAGTATAGAACAGAATGACACAATATTTTTCAATTGTACAGATGAATCAGCTGCTATCTGTTGCCCAGTCAACATCGTCAACATGCGGGAGTCAAGCAAGAGTTCCAAATCCCTTGAATGTGGTCCTTGGAAATACTTCTGTTGTTAGTTGCTAAGCTGTGCCCAACGTTTATGCGACCCTTGGATTGTGGCCCGTCAGGCTCCTCTGTCCGTGGGATTTCCCAGGCAAGAATACTGGAGTGGGTTGCCATTTCCTTCTCCAGGGGATCTTCCTGACCCAGGGGTCGAACCTGAGTCTCCTGCAAGTGGATTCTTTACCATCTGTGCCACAATACTACTAATTCCCTAGTCAAAATACAAAGAAAAGATCTAGTGTTTTACTAAGTGGAAAGATGATTTACGAAATGGAAAGTTTCGTTTTGTTGGTATATTTGAATCTTTATTTAGTTTTATTTTATTTTTACTATTAAGGCTACTTGAACAAGGCAATGGAGAAAACCCAGAATTGAAAAGCAATTGACTTTTTAAAAGAAACATGTGGCAGGTTAAACTTTCTTCATTTTTTAGAGTTGGTTAAATGCAAAATCTTTATTCAACAAATATGAATATTGTGAACTTTATTTCAAATCTCCATTATGAATCACTAAGGCATCAAGGAAGAAAGGAGTAGAGGTGGAGAAAAAAAGAGCAACCTTTCCCCTTGGCTCTATCTCAACCAGCTGTTTAGTTCCTTCATCTCATTTACTACAATCTGGGATTATCTTGTTTGTCTGATTTTTGTTTGGGGACCGTTCATAGTTAAAAGACTATAAACAGTGGTGGGGAAAGCCCTTCTTTCCATTCCACATCAGACCCAGTGGACAGTCCAGGACCTGCCCACTGCATTGAGTCTGTAGCAACAGAATCACCACTGATGCTGGTTAAAAATGCATATTCCTGGAATCCATTCCATTAGCTACTGACGGTTTTAGGTGGTGATCTGGAACCTATAACTGTAGCCTTTCTTGATGACTCCAAATCACACAAAAGTCTGAGGACTATGGAAGATCTTCACATTTCCGGAAGAGCCACACACCTACAGAAGGAACCATAAGAGTTGCCTGAAATGTTAAAGTATAAGTATTGGACTAAAAGTTTGAAGGTCTCCACCTTTGCTATGTAAGTAAAATAATCTTCCTTTGAAATGAAAATGGATAATACTAAAAGTTAACATTGTCCTAGAGCATTTTAAAAACCCTAAATTATAGAAACCTGATGTACAAGTTCCTTGAAAGCAAGAACCTATGTTTATATTTTTTTTAATGCCTTAGATTGTGCCTTGAATATAGTGTGGACATCAACAGAATAAAGAAAAGAATTGAATTGACAAAGATACAAAGAGATCAAAAGTGCTGAGTCAAGTGAAAAGTTGAGGCTTAAAAGAACTTTTCTGTCTTTCACACACTGAGTAAATATTGAGCACCTACTATGAGCTAGTAAGCATTTAATAGGTTTCTGGAAATAGAATGCTGAGATAAGAAGACACACAGTTCCTGCTTTCACTGAGACTAATCTAATGATAAACAATAGGCAGATACTTTGAGAACTTATATAGGGGACTTTTACCTCACCAAAAACTGGGTGTCAGAGAAGGCTTTTCCGAGTAATAATTGGGTTGAGATCCATAGGTTGAGCCAATGTAAACTAGGGTAAGATACAGGAAGAATTTCAGGCAGGTAAAATAGTATCTTGGAAGGTTATGTGACAAGGAAAACTTACTACATTCAAGAAATGAAAAATGTCCTATGGGATGTAACCAACAGTGCAAAGGGCATTACAGTGAAAATAAATCAGAGAAGAAAGTGGGGACCAAGCAGTGAAGGGATTTGTTCGTATATTAAATATGATGGGAAAATACAAGACCAGTTTTAGCAGGGAGGTGATAGAATTGGATCTGCATTTTAAAAAGGTCATCTTGCTCAACATCACTAATTATTGGAGAAACTCAAATCAAAACTACAATGAGGTACCACTTCACATTAGCTAGAATGGTCATCATTAAAAAGTCTGTAAATAACAAATGCTGGAGAGGATGTGGAGAAAAGGGAACTCTCCTCTACTGTTAGTAGGAATGTAAGTTGGTACAGCCACTATGGAAATTAGTATGGAGGGTTCTCAAAAAACTAAAAATAGAACTACCATATTATTCAGCAGTCCCACTCCCAGGCATATAGCCAACAAAACTATAATTCAAAAAGATATATGCACCATCCCTATGTTCACAGCAGCATTATTCACAATAGCCAAGACATGGAAACAAACGTCCAGCGACAGATGAATGGATAAAGAAGATGTGGTACATATATATACAATGGAATGCTACTCAGGCATAAAAAGGAATGAAATAATGTCATTTGCAGCAACATGAGTGCAACTAAAGATTATCATAAGTAAGTTAAGTAAGTCAGAAAGAAAAAGACAAGTACCATATAACTTGTATGTGGAATCTAAAATATGGCAAAAATGAACCTATCTATAAAACAAAAACAGACTCACGGACATAGAGTACAGACTGGTGGTTGCCAAGGGCGGGGGGAGGGAAAAACTGGGAGTTTTGGATTAGCAGATTGTGATCTATTATATTAATCTATTGGATGGATAAACAACAAGGTCCTACTGTATAGCACAGGGACTATATCCAAAATCCTGTGATGAAAAAGAACGCTAAAAAAGCAATGTCTGTAAGTGTGTAACCGAGTCACTTTGCTGAACAGCAGAGATGGGGACAACATTGTAAATCAACTATACTTCAGTGAAAAATAAAATTAAAAAAAGAAAGAGGTAATCTGGGTCACCTCAAGTTAGAAAACAGATCAGAGACGCAAAAGCTGGAGTAGATACAAACATAACCCTTGGGAAGTTATTGCATTCTGGTCACAGTGGAAAGCAGACAAACACATAGATTTTAGGAGGTTAAAAAAGAAATCAACAGAACTTTTTATATTTTCCTTTTACATTCTCAGTTTTGTCATTCTAGCTTAGTTCTCATCTTTCTTAAGTTGTGACTGAACCAGTTTCTTGCTTTTTAGATTGGTTCAACTTAAATCAACTAAATAGTTTAAAGAGTTAAACTAAATAGTTTAAAGAAAACTTTATTAAAACCAGGAGAGTGGTGAAAAAATAAGTAAAGCAAATTGTTTCTTGATATTTACTTAAATGTTGTTATTCCTTCCATTTTGCCACCATATGCTCGATATTCTTCCTTGGGCTTCAGACTCTGAGGTGGAAGAACATTGACGTATGTAGGATATTTTTCCAAATATTCAGTTGTGGCACAAGACCCGCCAGAATTTTCATAAATCCTTGTGGTTCCATGTGGGCAATGATGTCGCCTATGCAAACATAAAAAACTCATTACAGTTTAACTCACATGAGCAATTGTATATGCACACTGCAGAGGAAAATATGATAGATGGTAGTTTTGACTGATAAAGTGAAAGAAATAGACATTTGGAAATTTTTAGTTACATAGTAGGGGGAAAAAAGATTAAAATAGCAAGATGACAAAGTAACAGACAGGGGTCAAAATTTCCCAAAGGGGCCCAACAATCTTGATCCTGATAGACAGAGGCAATGTACTGAAATATCAATGAGTTTGTTCTCTTAGAAGAGCAGGGATCTTTGCCCCACTCTATCACAGTTGTGGGTGGTGGCCAAATGTCAAGAGTTTGCTAGGTGAACCCTCCAACTGTGGCTCCTGGCTTTGCCAAGATTCTTGTACCTCAAACATACACTTGAAAGTAGGGGTGCACTACTGCTGAGAGGATTCTTAGAACTTCAGCAAGAGACATGTCAGTGGGAAGCATTATCAATGTTTAAAGCCCAGAGAAGATTCCTTGCTTTGGCAATGCCTCAGTTCCCCGGATCATTTAACTGCCTGAAAAAAAGGGAGCCTCCAACATCATGAAGACTGAAAATTCCTGATAGCTGGATGGGAAAGGAACTTGGGTTGGATAGAAATGAAAGATTAGAAATAATAATTAATTTTGTGCATTAGATTTTCAAATATGAATCAAATCCTCAAATGTCGATTTACCTTTTAATCCATATTGGATTATTAATTATAAACATTTACCATGAAACTAAGGGGAAAACTGCTTTCATCAACATTCTAAGTGTCTATTCTTTGGAGGAGATTACAATACCACAGGGCTGACATATTCATAATATTCATTGAGCAAACAGTGATCTAATCCCTGGGTCAACAGGGAAGTTGAGGAAGGAGAAGACTATTTCTTAGGTGACGGGAGGTTGTCAGGCAGGACTCACTGACCAATTCTAGGTTTTAGGAAGTCAGATTCCAAAGGAGCACAGGCTGGATGGGCTTGGGAAAGAAAATATCGGTCAGGCAGGGGTGGGGGGAAAAAAAAGAAAGCAAGGGATAAAAGAAAGCGTAACATGGATCGAAAACTCATCGACTTGCACACCGTTCTATTCTTCTGTTTCCTTTTATTAATTTTTAAAATAGTGTGGGGCATACACTCTCCCAGTCGAATCAGATCCCCACTTAACCACCCTGACCTCCGGCCGCTGCTGCACAGGCATATAAACCCCACCGCTGGATGGCACTGGGAGTTTGCGCCCTGGATAGGAGCCCACAAATGCGTGCGTGCGTGCACAGTCGTTTCAATCGTGTTTGCGACCCTATGGACTGTAGCCCGCCAGGCTCCTGTCCATGGGATTCTCCAGGCAAGAATACTGGAGAGGGTTGCTGTGCCCTCCTCCAGGGGATCTTCACAAACTAGCGGTGGAACCTCGTCTCCTGGGTCTCCTGCATTGGCAGGCGGGTTCTTTATCACTAGCGCCACCTGGAAAGTGCCAGGAGCCCACAAAGCAGAATTGCTTAACCCGAAATAGCTGGCCGGGTGCGCGGCCAGCATTTGGGGACCCGGGGATAAGTGGGGACGTCGCTGCGCCCGGGTCCCCGCACCTCCGCTAAACCCGCGGCCCTAGCTCACTTCCAAGCCCGGCCGCCGCCACGCCGGCCGTTCCTTACCCGCAAGTACAAATCTGACACAGACACCAAGTCCTCATGCTCCCGGCTCCTCAGCTCCTCCAAATCTGCAACTTCCGCCGTTCCACCGCTGCCTCCGTAGTCAAGGCAACCGCGGGAGCCCAGGAGACGGACGCGGCGCCGGCTTCCGGCGGCGACAGAGACGCGCGCGGGTCAAAGGTCGTACGTCGCTAGCCCCGCCCCCAGCGCGCGGGCATTCGGGAGACACCTGGTTGTGGGCGTTTGCGACGTGCTTGGTGTGGTCTGCGCCGGGGTCCGAGCGGGACTGATTGGGCTGCGGGAGCCGGTGAGTGTGGGCCCGCAGGGCGCTGGGCGTCCTTCTCTGGCAGCTCCAGGCGGTGGGGGCACCCGGGGCGCCGCGGCGGCGGGGCGGGGCCGGGGACTAACTCGGGATGGAAGCGACTGCCACCCGAGCTTAAGTGTCTGCTCGCGCCCGACTGCTTTTTATTGTGGACCCGGAGTCCTCAAAGAAGAAGGGAGTGATGAAGGGAAGGTGGAGATGAGGGTTTATTTTTTCATTTCCCCAATGTGGGAAGGAATGAAAGACGTTCATTGCACCTGCTCAGCAAATAAGCACGTGACCCAAAACTTTATTCGGGCTCCGTAGCAATCATCAAATTGAATGTTTCCCCTCCAGTGAAAGCAAGCGAGAGTGATAGGAGGAGGGACTTGGAAAAAGATCGAGGAGCGGAAGGAGAGATGTCAGCATCTTCTCTCCTGCTTACGACCCTTGCGATACGTCATCACTGACCTGGAGAAATTCACCCCTGTACAGAGTACAGGGCAGAGTCCTGGTGTCACTGGGCACCCAACCCTAAGGAGCTCTGTGATTCATCGCAGATCCGGAAGGATGAGTAAAATCCACAGTCGTAGTACATACAGTAGTTGCTGAAGTGCTCAAATTGGACTTAGGTCTGGGTGGGTGTCTGCCTTTAATAAGCGGTTCGTTGGGTTTTTACTTGAAGGAACTTGAGAAATCTTGTCAGTTCCCAGAATTAAAAACCCTTTTTTGTTGTCCAGATCTGTAGTCATTTGTAATACGTCTTTAATTTTTAGTCACAGGAAATAAGTGACCATGGTGCTCAATAGTTTGGATAAGATGATTCAACTCCAGAAAAACACGGCTAACATTCGGAATATCTGTGTTTTGGCTCACGTAGACCATGGTAAGAGCCCTTTCTAAATAGCTTGTTTTCAGTTCAGTAATTAATTAAGCTTGTTTTCAGTAATGACACACGTGTTATTGGAGTGATGCTAAGTTGGAAGTCTTATTTCTTTTAAAAGTTTGATGTGGTAGAACACAGCCAACTGGGGATTGGTGTTCTAGATAGTATACTGTGTTTTTAAATGAGAAGTTGAGTTTTTGTTAAGCTATCAAGTATTTTTGAAATGGCTTTCTAATATAACACCTCTATAGTCTTAACATAATGTTCTCAGAACCTGTGTTCTAAGTTCAGGGTTCTTTGCCCACTATGTCAGAGGTAGAAATTTATGAACAGGGCACCCCCTCAGCTGTAGAGGTGATTTGGGGGTTGAGGCAACACAGAGTGAGACAGGCAAAAAGTCGATGATAAGGGTTGAGAGAGCTGGAGAGTCAGGAAGCTAGGAATGGGTTAAGAAAAAATAAGGCTTTATAGCATAATTAGTATTAGAGATGAACCCTGAAGGGTGATTCAAGATGGCAGATGGGGACACTCATTTCAAGGGGGAATAGTGTCAGAAGGGGAGAAAGAAATGTATGTGACCAGAGGCTGGGACACAAGAGGGCAAGGTGGGCTGACCCATGGTGCTTAGCTCCCGATAGATATTGCTTTCATGCCACAGCATCGCCTCCTGCTAAGCCTGCTCTTGATTTCAAACTGCCTTTTGTTCACCCAGTCACAGCAAAGATAGGAGGTGGGAGTGTGAAACAAAACCTATATGCCATCCTGAAAGTGAGGGAGGAGGAGATAAAAGTGAAAAGACAGGCTATGCTGTATCTTAAAGACCCCTTCCTGCCAGCAAGGCGCTAGGATAAGGGTTGTTGTTTAGTCGCTCAGTCGTATCTGATTCTGCAACCCCTGCACTGTAGCCCGCCAGGCTCCTCTGTTCTTGGGATTCTCCAGACAGTAATACTGAAGTGGATTGCCATTTCCTTCTCCAGAGGAGCTTCCCCACCTCCCAGGGATTGAACTCACATCTCCTGTATTGGCAGGCAGAGGCTTTACCACTGAACCACCAGGGAAGCCCCTGTGTAAAGTATGCCTCAATAAAAAAAGTTTTTTTTTTTTTGTTTTTTTTTTTCCCGCTTTACCAAAGCTAACATTTTAATGGGAGAGACAATTAAATCAACCAGTATGCGCCACGTTGATAGGTTAAGCGTTATGAATGAAGTTAGCAGGGTGATAACACTATATACAGACGAGGAGACAGAAGACTATCTGGATAAGAGTGGTCAGGAAACCATCACTTCAGTAACATTTGATGTTATGTGGCAACCTGGATGGGAAGGGAGTTTGGGGGTGAATGGATACCTGTATGTGTATAGCTGAGTCCCTTTGCTCTTTTTTTTTTTTTTTTAATTTTTTATTTTTCAGTGGGTTTTGTCATACATTGATATGAAAAAAAGTTATTGGACAACTTTTAAAGTGAGGTTGATCCATAGGGTTGGAGATACAGATTATAGCACTGTGGAGTGCTAGAATCTTTGCCCTTCCAGACAGTGCACTGTTCAAAAGTCTAGTTATAATGCTCATTGTGTCTTCTTTCTTTTACTGTAGGTAAATAGGAAATACTTGGTAAAGAAGTTCTTATGGTTAAATGTTAAATATGTAGATGCAGTTTACCTACCTCCCCCTTTAAGAAAAGAAGTCTATTTAAATTAATATTGTTACTTTAACAGGAAAAACTACTCTGGCTGACTGTCTTATTTCTAGCAATGGAATCATCTCCAGCCGCCTGGCAGGCAAGGTATGTTATATTTGATATATATTTGCATTTCAGTAAGTATTAGCAAATCTACAATGCGATGAAGCATTTGTTGTGTTCATAAAGACTCCAAAAGTATAGAGCATAGTTCATGCATCTAAGAGACTGGCAGTCCATTTAGCAAGATAAAATAGATTGTTGACAAAAAATTATTTCTGTATTGCTTTTATATTAGTTTACATTAATATTTTATAAGTGCAAGAATGAGCTTTTGCAGCAAGTCAAATGATAACCTGGCACAATTGTGGAAGATTTCACAGGTGGAATAGATGCTTCACAGCAGGAAATTATGTGGATAAAATGGTTAAGGCTAGTTTGTTAGTTGCACTTTATTTGAGTGGAACATTTGCCTAGCAATTACTGAGAAAGGAAAATGTGCTGGTACAAAAAAATGTATCAGATTATGATGATCTTGAAGGCTAACCTGAGTACCAAAAGAAGGCTTCTGAAGTATGAGGGTCATGAGGAAAATCGTGTTTTAGGAAATGAAATGAAAAAGACCTTTGTTTCTAGCTGTGAATTGAAAGGACTTGGAATGATTTATTTGTAGTAGAAAAATAAAGATATTCCTTCCTTCAGTGAATTTAAGATATAGTCAGCAGGATTTATCCATTGATTGGTAATACAGAGAAGAGGAGATCGAGAAGCAAAATTGAATTTGAAAAGTAGACCTGAGATACTAAAGGAAGAATGGGGCAGGTTGGGTCCCCAGGAAATTGGCCCAAGATAACTGTCTGAGTGAGTGAGTGAAGTCGCTCAGTCGTGTCCAACTCTTCGAGACCCCATGGACTGCATGGTCTACCAGGCTCCTCTGTCCATGGGATTTTCCAGGCAAGAATACTGGAGTGGGTCACCATTTCCTTCTCCAGGGGATCTTCCCAACCCAGGGATCGAACCCAGGTCTCCTGCGTTGTAGACAGATGCTTTACTGTCTGAGCCACCAGGGAAGTCCTGACTAGAGGAGGCTCTAAAACTGGGTGGAATAAAGTGTTTTTATTTTTCCTACTTGAGAAGTTAGAACAAGTACAATAACTCTGTTGTAAGTAGATGAAATAATAAAGCATAAGTTAATGAAGTAGAAAAGATCAAAGAAGCTAAATTTGTTCTTCAAAAGATTCGTACAACTAACAAATATGATACAGTAATGATGGACACATCATTATACATTTAAAGAGTGAATCCTAATATAAAGTATAGACCTTAATTGATAGTAACGTATTGATATTGGTTCATTGATTATAATGTACCACACTGCATACAATTTAAGATGTAAATAACAGGGAGGGAACTGTGTGTAGAATCACTTAGGAACCTCTTTACTTTCCAGTTATTCTAGAAACTTAAAATTGCTCTAAAAAGAAAGTCTATTAATTTAAGAAGAATTACTAGCAATGTAGACATTGTATGATTATCCTGTATTATAACTGATAAATAATCTAGAAACTGATCAAGGAAAAAGGAAAGGAGAAAGAACTACATGATACTAGGCAAGAAAAATGCTGCAGAGATTTAAAAGGTAATAATAGTGGGACCTAATGAACAACCTCACAGCAATAATAAGCCTAAAAATTTAAATATTGAAAACAAAAGTCCACATCAGTTCGTTTTAACGTTGCATTTTTGCAGTTGAGGTACATGGACAGCAGAGAAGACGAGCAGGTCCGAGGGATCACTATGAAATCCAGTGCCATCTCTCTGCATTATGCGGAAGGTACGTCGGTCTGCGTTTCACAGAACAGTGGTTTCGTATCTTTTGTGTCTTCCTTTCTCTTTCCAAGTCAGTTTCACGCCTCAGGTTTTTTTGCTTTACCTTCCACAGACTTCATTCTGGCCTTTCCAGATGATCAATTTTCAGATCAGAGTCAGACTGTCCATACTTGGGTACAGATGGGGGCCTCTGACTGGCTTGAGGGCAGAATCACTGACAGTTCACACCTGCCCCCGTTCACCCAGGTGCTTGTGAAGATATCTTCTTTGGGAAGGTCTGGAGTCATAGGACCCTGGCTCAGTCTTATCGTCCCATTTCCTTGCTGGGTCCTTATTCTGTCCTCTGGCCTGCCTGTTAGATCTAGAGTCTTATTTACTTTACTCTGCGTTGCCATGGTCACTGTAGCTTTTATCCACAGATCAGGATGCCACTCTGACAGTAATACTTTTAGAGATTTGTCCGACAGACATAGTCATACAAGCATGCGAGATGTAAGTTCATTGATATTCACCCTAATGTCTGTATCAATGAAAAGAATGCCTTAGTGTCTGTCTTTGGAAAATAGTTCAGTAGAACTGACACATGCACGCTGTGAAGTGCTGTGCAGCTCTTCCGACAGCTGTGTGATCATATAGAAAAGATAAAGTCAGAGACAAAAAGCAAGTTGCAAAGTGAATACTTACAAGACACAAATGTGTTTTGATGATAAGAATATAGCAAGTATGTAGATGAAAGTGTCTGGAAGGCTGTATACCAAAACCGTAACCATACTTATCAGGGGCTGGATTATGTGAAAACTCACAGTTTTCCAAATATTTATTTTGTTCTGCTTGGAAATGTTACACAACATGTGAGTTTTGATAAGTAGAAGAAAGTAGTAAAGATGTATCTCATTTCCCTGAAGGCCTGGCCTGTGGTTTATCCTTCAGTGTCGTGTCTCTGACACTAACACCAAGGGTTGTGCTGTGTGGGGCCTGACTCTTCTCTCTGAGGTCAGTCTTTAAAACAGTTTTGAACTAAACCAGTTTTGAAGCTCTTAGGTACATGAATTCCCAATGTATTTAAAGTAATGCCTTAATTTTTAAAAAACTACCTCTCACATTTTAAAGAGTATGTCCTAATTCTGTGATCCAGCAAATGGCTCAGTGGTCAGTTTTTTTCCTATCTCTCCATATTTTTATGAACTTGAAGAGCTTAGAACTTCATGGACTATTCTTTAAGTAGTCTCAAAAGGCCTATTGTCATTTCTACTCTGTAGCCATTCTTTATACTTGTGAACAAATAATTGCTATCACAGAACTTCTAAAATGAAGGTTTCATTCTGATTCATCTTTTTAAAAATTTTTTTTTAATTTACAGGTTTTATATGTGTGGTAGGAAATTCAGTATGTAGAAAATTTATAGTAAAACACAAGATTGAAATAAAAATTACTCTAGTTTTTTTCCCCCAGTTATTCCTTTTTTTCACATTTAATCCTGTCATAACTGTGCATGTGTATGTGTGTACTTGCAAGCTGAGAGGTAGGTATCTAACTTAAATCCACCCCCCCCCACCCCAGCCCAAAGAGTTAACTACTTATTCCAACATGAGTCTCATTTGATTATTAAGTACTGTATCATTAGTTCTTGGTGTGGTGCTGGCGTCAGCACCTCTACATGAATGAGGCAGTCTGGGTGGGACTGCTGTGAGCCAGAGAGTAGACTTGGTCCACCCGTGAAACACGGGTGGGGGCTAGTGCTTTTTAGCTCCAACTGATGGATACCCTGTGTTTTTCTGTTTTGTTTTGTTTTGTTTTTTTCAAGAAAAGGCATCAAGATTTTTGGTAAATTCATCCCGTTTTTAAAAGAACTGGCAATTATTAAAAAATGGTAAAGTACAGTATAGAGCTTTGTATATATATTGTAGTGGGCTTTCACTAACAGGCTTTCAGTTTGTACTTCAGGCATATGTGCTAGCTGATAGCCTGGTTCAGGGGGACACTCAGTATTTACCCAGGAGGCAGCCAGGTAGCTTAGATGTGCCTCAAATGTGGAGATCAAGGATGTGGGGGCTGTCTGCAGACAGATCCACTTCTAAGGTCACCCCTCTGTACACACCTCCAGGAAGTGAAAGTGTTAGTGGCTAAGTTGTGTCTGACTCCTTGTGACCCCATGGACTGTAGTCTGACAGGCCTCTCTGCTCATGGGAATTCTGCAGGCAGGAATACTGGAGTGGGTTGCCATTTCTTCTTCTAGGGGATCTTCCTGACCTGGGGATCAAACCTGGGTCTCCCATATTGCAGGCAGATTCTTTACCATCTGAGCCACCAGGCAAAGGGGTCTGCGGTTATGGGCAAGTAGAGGGTTTCAGCTCTGTGACCCTCTGGTCTTCATCTCTAAGACTGGGCCCTGGGGACACCGACTCGTGCCATCCAGATGCACATGAGGCCAGCACAGATCAGTAGCCACTGTCGCTGCCAGACAAGTAAACATTCACTCGTGTTTCTGATCACTGTCTTTTTCCTTTGGGACCAGGCTTGGAGGATGGGGTTCCCTTGTCCCTAGTTTGACTAAAGGTCAGATATTTTTTCCTCTAAAGGTAATGGGTACTTTACTTTGTGAAGCATTCAGATGATTTAAGATCTAAGAAGGTGGGTGCACCGCGTTTTGACTCTGAGCTGCACGTCTCGTCTGCGTGATTTTGTTTAATCTTCCCGGCAATCCTGGGAAACGGAGGTTCTCCTCATTTTACATGTTCGCAAAACGGAGTTCAGAGAGATTAAGAGGCCTTCCTAGAGACAGAGTAGTTAGCATGTGGCAGTAGTCCTGCATAATGAATGCGTGCTCAGTCGTTTCCGACTCTGTGACCCCATGGACTGTAACACTCCAGGCTCCTCTGTCCATGGAATTTTCCAGGAAAGAATAATGGAGTGGGTAGCCATTTCCTACTTCAGGGGTCCTGGAAACCAAGTAACTATTAATACATTTCCAGCCTGTTTATTTGGATCAGGAGTCTCTCAAAAGTCATTCAGTCTAGGCCACCCCTGACTCCCCCTTCAGTGAAATTCTCTGCTGTCCGCCAGGGGTTGCTCTGGCTCCTTAAGGGCATCTCTTGTGGCATTACCCCCATCTCTGTTGTCTTTGGTCACTGCCCAGAGTGGAGGTCACGTGATCTGACTTCTCAGTCATCTTGTCCCCGTGTTTCTCATCCCTGCCCCAACCCCTCACCATTCCCTTCCTGACCACACCTTTTTCTGAAAACTTTCCAAGGTAGACATGTGTCCCTCCATCCTCAGCGTCTTCTGTCAGTTTTCCCTCCTCCCCCTGCCTGGCTGTTTTCTAGTCACTGCTCTCTTGTCCTTCTTTTGAGTGAGTGCTGTTTATTCTGTCATACCCTGTCTGTCCCTGGGTGAGAACATGGGATCACCCTTCTCCTTCTTCCCTGGTTCTGGTTCAGAGTTTAGTTCTTCCACCATTGCTTTAAAGCACCGTCTCCTTCGAGACTCTTACCATCTATCCAGTTATTCTCCATCCCTTCTCACCACCTCAGCTTCCGGTTACAGTCCCTGGTCGCCATTCATTAGTGACTTTGGCACCTAGTTCATCATTTTCCTTTCTACCCAAATCCACCAAGGTCACTTTTCCTGTGTCTGAAAAAGAACCTCTTCCAACAGCTTGAGCTTGGCTTCTCAACAGTAGTGATGTGTACACCTCTGCTTCACCCACCCACTGGCATGGCTGCTTTCTGCATTTTAATATCACCCCTTACTGGTTCTCTGATATTTCCCATTTAAATACTGCCTTCTCCACCATCTTTAGTTTTCCAGCTCTCTCACCTGTGTAGCGAGGGACCCACTTGACTTCAGGAAGCCCTTCAGTCTCTTGTGCCCCATTAACATCCTTCATTTCATCTCTGCCTCCTACTATCCAGACTTGTCGTTTTCTGACAGTCTTGCTGAGACCCTCAGTGTGTCTGCTGTCTCGGCCTCCTGTCCTCCCAGTAAAACTCTAACCCTTGGTGGAGCTGACTACACATTTTCCTCGTAACCTTGGGCTGGGCTCTCGACTTCCCGTGTGTCCTCTGTCAGACCTTGCTCATTCTCTCCCACTGGCGCTCTCTTAAACCCACTTGCCTCTTCGAGTCCACCTCTCAGTCCCTCTCCCACAATCTCAGCAGACATTTGTCCATTCTATTTTACAGAGAAAAGGAAAATTTTCTCAGCTATTTGCCACTACCCCTCAAAATGTAATATAGTGTCTTTGCTTGCCTGCTGTCACTGTGAATGGCTTGTGCTCTGGACTTACCTCCAGTGTCCCGGTGCTGTCAACTTTTAAGCATGTTCAAGCCTCTCATCTTAAATTGTGTGTATTTGTGTGTAAGACTTAGACAAAAGTGTACCGCTATTACTCTTTCAGTGACCCTGAGAGCAGGCCCTGTGCCTTACAGTAATGGCACATATTAGCAGTGTGAAATTGAGTGAAACATAGTTGGTCCTTGATCTCTGACTTTCTGTCTAGGGTCATATGAACAAAGAGAATTTCCAAGTAGATTGCAGAGGCTTAAGACATTTACATGGGTTCCAGGCAGTGAACATCAGTCTTTTTTCACTCCAGGGTTTCTTATTCTGATTCTGAGCCAGATGAACAGACAAGTGTTGTTTCCCCAGTTGCAAAGTCTAGAGGCACCTGTGACCTTTACAGGAAGTGACTAAGCTGATCAATAAACCTGGGTATGTTTCTGACTTGTGACTGCTTTTGTGACCTTGGGTAAATCTCTTCCCTTTTGGGAGCTTTAGCATGAAAGCTAAAATGAAATGAAGGGTTGGGCTATGGAAATGCAGAATGATTTCGAGAACCTCACAGCTTTTGTTTTATGTGACAGAGCTTTTCTTCAGTCATTTCTTAGAAGCTCCCCTGCTCTCAATTGCTCGAGGAGGAGGGTTGCATACCTGCACTGCTCAATATGTGTTTTCAAATCTCATTTCAGGCGATAAGGAGTACCTGATTAACCTAATAGACTCTCCAGGCCACGTGGATTTCTCCTCAGAAGTGTCCACGGCTGTTCGTATCTGTGACGGGTGCATCATCGTAGTGGACGCTGTGGAAGGGGTCTGCCCACAGGTAGTGGATGGTAGCCTGGAAATGTTTAACTAGTTAGAGAAGGCAGGGGGAGAGGAGGCACTCACCATCAGTGACGATGTGGCACTTTAGACATTTCTGTGACACTGGAAAGCTAGTTTCCATTTCACATTCCATAGTGTTCCAGTCTGTGGTGGAGTTAAGTCACCTGAGTTCTGAAGGGCTATTAGAGAGAATGACTTTAAGGTACTTTGACATGTCTGTGGTATCCTCTGGGAGAGGGACTCAGTGGAAATGAGAGAGGCATGTAGGGGATCTGGGGGCTTTCCTCCAGTGAAAGAGTCTGTCAACTGTGAGGGATTGTTAACAGCAAAATTCTGAGCTGCTTCTCCCTTACGTGGAAAAGTCTCTTCTGTTGGTTTCCCAGTCTGCAGGCCCCCTCACACTTAAACACATACTCTCTCCCTTCCTCCTCTTTCTTCCTCTTCCAGATTCTTAATCTGCACTTTCTTACCTTTCCCAGCAAAGTTCAGATAGTTCTCCCTAAGGGCGGAGTGAACATACAGCTCTGGTCAGCATGAAACTCAGAGTGGCTTTCTAATCTGTTTTAAAATAATTTTTCTTTGACACCTTATGTTTTTTTCTTTAAAAATGTTGTCACCTTTGTGTCCTACTTCTTATTGTACCATCCTTTGTTTTAGTGATTTTTAAAAAGAAGAGTAAAAAGCTTACATTACAACCATACCTCGGAGATATTTCAGGTTTGGTCCTGAGCCTCTGCAGTAAAGTGAATGTTGCAGTAAAGCAGGTCACGTGAATTTTTTTGGTTCCCCAGTGAATATACAAGTTATGTTTATACTATACTGAAGTCTCTTAAGTATGCAATAGCATTATGTCTAAAAAAATGTACATACCTAGATTAAAACAATATTGCTAAAAATTACTTAACTTTTTCTGACCCTTCATTGAGTTGTAAAAGTAACATCAAAGATCACTGATGGCAGATCACAACTATATTAATTATGAAAAATGTAAAGTATGAGAATTATTGAAATCTGACAGAACAACAAGAAGTGAACAAATGCTATTGGAACACCAATAGACCTGCTTGATGCAGAGTTCTCAGACCTTCAGTTTGTTAAAAAAAAAAAAAAAAGGAGGGGGGGAGCAACATCTATGATGCACAGTAAAGCAGAGCACAATGAAACGAGGTTTTCATGTAGAAATGGAGAAAATCTGACCATTCCAGGAAGGTGTGCTGTACTTACTCTCTAATTTCTCTGATTGCCTATAAGTGCACAGGTCCTGCATCCAGAGAAGCAAAACCTTAGTCTGTGTAGTGTGCTGGGTGTCCTGACAAGTTAAGTTAAATTAACAGATGTGACTTCAAAGTAGCTGAATAGTGGTTAATGCTAAGAAGTGGTTTATGATCAGGAAAGTGTATACAGGGAGCCTCTGGGGCCATACTCTGTTTTTCTACCTGTGTGTTACAGCATGAGTGGTTTTTTTCTTTTTTAATGATTATTCAACAAACTGTGTGTATTCTTGTTTGTGTTTAATTTCACAAAACTCTTACTATCTTATACACAATTTTTATTTATCAGTCTTAAATAAATTGTCAGTTCCATAAAGGCAAGAACAATTTCCTGCCTGCAGTTCTTTGCTTCTGTGTTATATATTTTTGACTGTCTAATGAATACCTGTGTCTGACTGGCATGGTCTGAGTTGTATGTGATAAAGGAGCATGAAAATAAGCTACTTATTAATCAGGATTTTCTAATGTGTGCTTGAATTTAAATCATGAGCTTTACATTTTCTTTTCTGTTTTAATCAGACACAGGCAGTTCTGCGGCAAGCCTGGCTCGAAAACATCCGTCCAGTTTTAGTGATCAATAAGATAGATCGCTTGATAGTGGAACTGAAATTCACCCCACAGGAGGCCTACTGTCACCTTAAGAATATATTAGAACAGGTATTTTATCCTTTATTTCGGTACTTTAAAAACTGTGGCTCAAAGGAGAGTTATAAGGAAGTTGCTAGGTTGAGTATGAGGCTTTGCTGCAGAAAATCCACTTAAATGTGTTGGAGTCATCATACTGCAGCAGGGGCAATAGAGCTAGCATCATCTTAGGAGTTGCCTCCATCTCCTGGGAGCATCCTGAAATAGAAAACTTGGACAATGGGTCTTAATGTTCTCTTGTTTAAATTCTTGTGATTGGGTTTGTAAGTGAAGCCAATATTAGGAAACTCTTTGGCTTTTTTTATTACCTGTATTTGGGTGAAATTTTACCAAAGCTTTCATTCATTATTTATTCAGCAGACATTACCATAACTGTATGTTGAATACTTCATGCTAAGGATTGTGAATGTAAAGACAGACAGGTCAGAGTCCCTATCTTCAAAGATCTCACAAAAAAAAAAAAAAAAAAAGAGATCTCACGATGGGGTAAGGGAGAAAAACACGTAAAAGATGTTTGGGGAACAATGAGACAAACCCTAAATATGATTTGAGAGCATAAATGAGGCCTGCCTCACCCAGAATGGGTCAATAGGAAGGGGAGAGTTAGGGAGAGTCTTATAATAGGAGTCTTGAGATGGAAGAAAGGTAATGTGTGCCAGGGGAGAATTATGCCAAAGGCCTTCAAGAGAGAAGAAATAACATATACAGATTCATTATATAAAGGAAAGAAAAACATAGTGCAAGTTCCATTCAAAGAATGTAAACTATTAAAGAACTATTGAAGTTACAAGTGAAGAACTAGATCAAGTACAGTAGTGATGAGAGATGGGAGTAGAAAGGAATACAGTTTAGATTCTGGTGAACCCTGCATGCCATGTGTGGAGGTTTGAAATGTCTTTTTCAAGACAGTGGTGCACCATCGATGAGACCATGTTGAGAATGTTTGTTTGCTACAGGAAAGAAATGATAAAGGTAGAGCAGTGAGAAAGTCTGGGTCAGTGGATCCAGTTCCCTGAAGAGACAGGCACGGTACAGGTGGAATACTCCTGCCCTGCCGCGGAAGGGGCAGTGTTTGTAGAGGTGGACTTACAAGTTGGATGATGAGAAGCCTGCAGGCTCTTTGAGCAGTAGATTCTGTTTTCTCTCTGAGGTAGGAAATAAGATTGGTCACCTAGGAGTGAGAATCTTTGGGGCTTAGAGATCAGGAAGAGGGCCTGAAGAGAGGGGTGAACAGTTCAAACATCTGACATGAGAGACAGAGAGGGAGTTGACAAAAGTCATAAACTCAGACTGTGGGGCTTGGAAACCAGGAGTTCTAGTGACACCTGGCCCTCATACTGAAAAACAAATTGAAGATACGACAGATCAGTGTTTGCATTAAAAAAAGAAATGACCTTCCAAAAGCCTTAGAATTTAGTCTTACTGGGTATTGAAATAAATGGCTGATAACATGTAAGTTAATGATTGCTGTAAACACCAGTTCCATCTTCATGGGCTTCATGGGAGTCCAGACTGTGACTTAGGAGTCTAGACTTAAGGAGAATTAGACAGTGTGTCTCCTGTCATGGGCGTGCCTTGCATCCGAATGACCTTCTGCCGTTTTGCCATCTCTCCTAGATTAATGCACTCACAGGAACTCTTTTTACTTCTAAAGTGCTAGAAGAAAGAGCGGAGAGAGAGGCTGAATCTCAGGTGAACCCGAATTCTGAGCAAGGAGAGCAGGTGTATGACTGGAGCACTGGCTTGGAGGACACGGATGACTCCCACCTGTACTTCTCACCTGACCAGGGGAACGTGGTGTTTACAAGTGCAATAGATGGGTGGGGCTTTGGGTAAGTCTTTGACTCTACTGAAATCTCTCTGTGGATTCTGTATACAGCTGGTGCTTTAATTAAACTTTTTATCTTGAGGTATCGTAGATTCACGTCCAGTTGTAATGTATGAGAATACAGGAGTGTTCTCTTCCTCCTTTCCCCAGTGTCCCTCCAAAGGCACTATCATGTAGAACTGTAGTGGAACATCACAGCTAGGCTAGTAACATTGATAAAATCCATCACCCCAGCGCACCTTTGCGTTGCACTAACATAGCAACACCTACTTCCATCCCACTCCCAACTCCTCCTTAACAACTAACTGCCCTGCATTTCTATAACTTGTCATTTCAAGAATGTTATAGAAATGTGCTTGAACAACATAGAATGTTTTCTAGATTGGATTTTTTTCAGCGTAGTTTTCTGGAGATTTGTCTAAATTGTTGCATGCATCACTGGTTGTTTCCTTTTCATTGTCTACTCCTATTCCATGGTATTGGTTGTACCACAGTTTGTTTAAATATTTACCCATTGAAGGATGTCTGGGTTTTTTCTGGTTTGGGGCTACTGTGAGTAAAGCTGCTATAAGCATTCATGTGTAGGTGTTTATGTGAACATAAGTTTTCATTTCTCTGGGATGAATGCCTGGAAGTGCATTTGCTGAGTGCTAGGGATGTTATATGTTTGATTTTTAAAGAAACTATCAAATTGTTCCAGCGTAGGTGTACCATATTCTCACCAGCAATGTGTGGTGATCCATTTCTCCACATCTTAACACTCATTTGGTATCATCACTATTTCTGTTTTTTCTTTTTTTAGCCATTCTGCTAGGCTAGCCATGTGCTGTTATGGTTTTAATTTGCGTTTTCCTAACAGCTTCTGAGGTTGAACCTTTTCATGAGCTGATTTGTCATCTATCTATCCTCTTGGGTGAAATGTCTTTTCATGTTCTTTGCCCACTTTGTTTTTGTTCAGGTATAATTGACTTATATCATTATATTGATTTCAAGTATACAAAGTAATCTATCTTTGTACATATTGTGTAAATATTTGTTTATATTTGTATATAGATGATCACTACAGTAAGTCTAATTTCCATCACACTACATAGTTAGAAAATTTGTGTGTGTGTGTGAGATGAGGATTTTTAACTTTGATTCTTAAGAACTTTCAGTTACACAGTGCACTATTACTAACTTTTCTTACCATGCTATATACATTGCATCCTATGACTTATTTTATAACTGGGAGTTTCTACCTTTTGATCCCCTTCAACCATTGTGCCAACCCTCTACTCCTTGCCTCTAGCAACCACCAGTCTGTTCTCTGTATCTGTAAGATGCTTGTTTTTTTTTGGTTTTGTTTTTTAAAGCTTCTGCATGTGTAAGTGCACACAGTATTTGTTCTTGTCTTACTTCATCTGACATATCTCCTAATGATCTCGAGGTCTATCCATGTTGTTGCACTTGACAAGTTTGCATTCTTTTTTATGGCTGAATACTATTCGTGTGTGTGTGTGTGTGTGTGTGTGTGTGTGTGTACACACACGCACACACCACATCATCTTTATCCTTTCATCTGTGAATGGACACTTAAGTTGTTTCCATGCCTTGGCTATTGTCAGTAATGCTGCAGTGAAGATGATGTGATGATTTCTTAAACATTAGCCAGCCACTGAGTGGCAGAGCTGTTGTTAAGTTTAAAGACTGCCTGGCACTGCAATTCATGCTTTCTTACCATGGTACTTCTGTGGGATCTTCACTGTGGAACATTGGGACCCTTGTTTCCTCTCATTGCTCTTCTGGATATGTATGTGCTCAGGCCAAGTAGTAGTGATAGCAGTTTTGAATGTGCTAGGTAATTGATTACATTTCTAACCACAACCATTGCTTACTCATGGAATCAGAAAATTCAAAGGGTTTTTTACCTTGAGAAAAAATGTCTTCGACTTGCGTAAACAGTTGTGGGATATAATGAAATTTCCTTTAGTTGTGGGCTTAACCTTTCATATAGTTTATGGGGATAATAGAACCAGGAATAAGGGACCAGGTGAAACCAACCTTGGTTATTTCTCATCTCCCTTTTTACAAGAACTTACTCTTCAACTTCATTTTGACTGAACACATTTGCCTGGGGCGGCATAATAAATTGTAATACTGTAATTTTTTTGTGTTAGTTTGTAACAAATTATAGATTCCTTGGTTTACTATAAAGATCATATCAGACTTAAATACATTCAGATAATGGATTATAGTGAAAATGGAAGTTAACAAGCCTGAAAATTTGTAATTTTCATATGTAGTTGATGACTTACCTTTATCAACTTTCTGGTCCTCAGTTTCTTCATTTGAAAAATAATGTAGGTCTAAGATAATGTCTAAGAGTTTCTTTGAGCTAAAAAAAGTTCAGTGATTCATTCAGTCATATAAGAGAGTCAGACCTATTGATTTCTTACTTTGTAAGCATTTTGTTAGTGAGCCACAAGGTGGGGGGCTTGTCCGTTTCTAGTACTTATTTTCATAAATAATTGAATATTTTATGTGAATTTTAGTCTAAATCTCATGAATTAGGGGGAGTTGATCATGGAAGAAGGAATGGGGAGAGATTTGAATGAATGAAATCAGGGGAACTTCAGTATCCCTCATAACTTTGGACATTTTTAACTTACTTTCAGTCAATAGATCAATTCCCCTGTATTAGACAGTGTCATCTTTGGAGATCTGCTAGTGCCTGTTCTCAGCTAGTTGACATGTTCAGTTTAGTCACTCAGTCGTGTCCAACTCTTTGTGACCCCATGAATCGCAGCATGCCAGGCCTCCCTGTCCATCACCAACTCCCAGAGTCTACCCAAACTCATGCCCATTGAGTCAGTGATGCCATCCAGCCATCTCATCCTCTTTTGTCCCCTTCTCCTCCTGCCCCCAACCCCTCCCAGCATCAGGGTCTTTTCCAATGAGTCAACTCTTCGCATGAGGTGGCCAAAGTATTGGAGTTTCAGCTTCAGCATCAGTCCTTCCAATGAACACCCAGTTGACATGTTAACTTATGGGGAAAGTGTTGGAAATGAAAGCACTGGAGACCCTTTCCTTCCAATATTCCTCTAAAATGTCAGTGAATAGGGAACTCCACGTGTCACAGAACGTGAGAAATGAGCACGTTTCAGAATTTAGAAAATGTTTCAAGAACTCTCACGTAGTGGGACAGGATTAAGAAGTGTGACTGGTGGCCATATGGCCTGAATTTGTCCTGTTTATAGTTGTTACTCCAGGAGAATCTGCTCTGAAAAAGCAGCAACACAGTGGCTTGGGTAGGTGGCAACAAGGGTCTGTTAATAGTTTCTGTTTAAGGTAAGCAGAGCTGAGGCCCAACCCTGTTCAACAGGGACAGGAACGAGAAGACGAGGAAAAGCCCTTCCTAGTAGCTCTCCATGCCGCAGCATCTTAGAATCCTGCAATTAATATTAGCCCGTTGGGTACCTCGGACTCAAAAGCATATGTGGCCCAGTAATTTCATACGTGGCCACATCCTCGTTCAGGAGGACTGGCCAAAGATTGATGGATCAGTAAAGTCCTGGAAAACATGTTCTGCAGATCTTTTCTGAGAATCCTGCTTGAAGTTACTCAGTAGAGGAAGTGAATTAAAATAGAACTCAAGAATGGAGAAGTCCTGCTAGAAGCTGTCATTATAACTAATGACAGATAAAAGAATAAAAGCATCGAGCAATGGTGGAGAAAGGTTTGATGTTGATAAGCAACTTTTGTGGTAACCAGGGGATGAAAAAGAAGGTAAAGGATGAAGAGCAAGATTTTCAAAGATTATAAGTGTCTGTATGTATAGGTATGTGTATAGAAATGACAGACTAGAAAAGGGTGGAGACAGTGACCTATAAGCAGATGGGCAAGTGTCTTACTTTAATTTATGATTCTATAGCAGTTTTAGTCTTTGTGAAAGTGTTTGTTTACCACTCTGTGAGTTAAAAATAGGACTTATATCTGACATGTTGTAAAGGATAACAGAAAATATAACAGTCTGGGAAGCACAAATCAACATTAAAAAAAAAATCCTAGAATCATGAATAGAATGTGCCTGATCAGAACAGTAAGTGACAGTAAGTATTTGTACCCCCTGTTGAGGAGATACTGTTTTTTTAAAAGAAGGAAATTTCATTAGAAAAAAAAAATTCAGGAGTGAGCAAGCAACAACATACACAATTATATATAAATTATGTATTATTATATACATGAGTTGTGCACTCGTGTCCAACTCTTTGCGACCGCATGGACTGTAGCCCACCAGGCTCTTCTGTCCGAGGGATTTTCCAGGCAAGAATAGTGGAGTGGGTTGCCATTCCCTCCCAACCCAAGGATCAAACCTCTGTCTCCTGCATTGCAGGCGGATTCTTTACCATCTTAGCCACCAGGGAAGCCCCGTTATATACATGTTGTGTATACAAATTTATTTATAATCTTATATAAAAAGTTTTACATGAAACAGTATAACATGTAAATGTATAAAGTTATTTACATATAGCATAATAATACAGTTTATATTTTAATATCACTATAAACTTATATAAATAAATATAAAGTATATAAAAGTTGACATAAAAGTTATAAATAATGTAATATAATAAAAATTAAACTTTTAGAAAAAATTTTTAAGACCTCTACTAAGTTAATACCTTTTGGATCAAATGGGAAATAAAGCTTTAAATAGTGAATTACTTTGCATGGGATGGACCCTTGAGGCCAGCTCTTTCAGAACATTGATGACTTATAACTATGTGATATGAATTTTGCTTCCTGATTGGGTATTTTTCTCTCCTGTGACTCTCGGTCACAGGAGAGGGGGCACTGGGTTTTTATCTTCAGTAGTTTCTGTAGTGTCTCTTTTTGCTTCTAAGTTGCTGCCTGGTGCTCTCCATATTTCTGGTTCCAAGCATAATTATCAACTTCCACTCGTCCGCTTCTTATTGCTCCCACCAGGCTTTCATTATCATAAGAGAAATGTCAGCCAGTTGGAGTTGGTTGTAGTTAACCTCTGGATGCTTTGGAAAATACAGCAGGTGTCTTGTAAGTTGCTGGTACTTTGAGAGTTGAACTCAAAGCTTAGATTGTGTAGGAACATACTGTTCCCTGCAAAAAGTATTTTTTGGGGGGGTCCTTTATCCAGACAGTGCAGATGGTATAATATACAGCATTCTTATTTGTTCAGTGACTGCTCCCGTTTGGCTGGGGTTTGTAGTAGAGCAGACCTGCTGCTAACTGGTTTCTCTAAGGGCTGGAGAGAGCTAAGTAAGTGTATATGTATTTCCTGTTTAATCTCAGATGCTACAGAGCCTTTTTTGGCAGGTTCTGGCTGTAGGGTTTATTTACTTCATGAGCAATAGGAACTTACAGTGAAAGGCTGAAACAGAGTTTATTGTTGGCACAGTTGCAGTGAACAGCTGGAGCCTGTTTCCTTGGCCAGTGTTCCTCTTGTTTTACGCTTGCAGAATTAAGAAAGGGATTGATAGCACGAATTCTCATTCATATGAATGTGGGGAAAGTTGGACAGGAGCACGGGCGAGATTGCTTGGCTTTGAATCCCAGCTCTACTTGCTACCTGTGTGATATCTCGTGCTTCATTATACTTTCCTGTGAGGGAAGGGGAGATAATTAGTACCTACCTTGTAAGAGAGTTGAAATGAATTCAGAGCACGTTGAACAGTACCTGGCACAGAAACACCCAAATGCTAGCTAGACTCATACTTATTTCTGTTGTTATTAATAACGTGAACACTTGCTTTTCTTTCAGAATTGAGCACTTTGCCAAAATATACAGTCAAAAAACTGGCATCAGAAAGGAAGTTCTTTTGAAAACATTGTGGGGAGATTATTATATAAATATGAAGGCTAAGAAGATTATGAAGGTGGATCAGGTAATGTGGTCTATTGTCCATGTTGATCGGTGGTCACATTGTTGCCCAGTGAAAACCTGCCCTGTAACACACTTGTAATTTGCCTCAGTTTATGGGAGATTTTCTATTGTATATATTTGGCTAAAGCTCATGTGTCTTATGTCCAAGTATTGTTTAAATAGAGTTCTTTATCAGGATCAAAGGACTGCATGGTGATGGTGGTGGTGGTGGTTTTTCCTGTTTAAGAGGAGCAGAAATCCCAGATCCTGGGCTGGTGAACTTAAGACACATATTTTGCATCATGCATTTGTGTGTCCCCTTACTAAAGAGACAGCTCTTGTAGATTTCACTGTGTGGCCTGTATTCCTAGCCTCAGCCGAGGCCTCCTCCTTGAACACCAGTCACCATGCATTGCTGATGGGTGAGGCAGATGCTTCCTGGAGCACTTCATTCTGTCGGTGGAGGTCTTGTAGGGCTGCTGAGTCACCTAGCCTCAAAGGAAGGATGCTTTTCTTGAAGACTTTTTTTTTTTTAATGTAAAATTAAGGATTTTATAAATGTATTCTCATTGAAGAGCACGTATATTCCTTTTAGAAGGCATTCCTTATATAAAGCTATAGGAAAGAAAAAAAATACCACAGGCCAACACTGCTAATGGTATGGTTTTCATTTCTTTCATTCTTTCTGTTTAGATAACATATATCCCTAGACTGAGACT
Source organism: Muntiacus reevesi (assembly GCF_963930625.1). Classification (NCBI taxonomy): domain Eukaryota; kingdom Metazoa; phylum Chordata; class Mammalia; order Artiodactyla; family Cervidae; genus Muntiacus; species Muntiacus reevesi. Next base: position 22,424,628 of record NC_089263.1, on the reverse strand, counting down.
ATGCTGTTTATACAATGTAGCCGCTTTTCCGCTTGACATCCTATTGTGACCATTTTCACTTGTCATTGAAAGTTCTTTATAAACAGTACAGTGTATAGATTCCTTAAAAAACTAGGAACAGATCTACCATATGACCCGGCAACCCCACTCCTGGGCATACACCCTGAGAAAACCATAAATGAAAAAGACACAGATACCCCAGTGTTCACAGCAGCACTGTTTACAATAGCCAGGGCGTGGAATCAACCTAGAAGTCCATTAATAGAGAAATGGATAAAGATGTGGTACATTTATACAAAGGAATATTAGTCATAAAAAAGAACAGATTTGAGTCAATTCTAGTGAGGTTTGTGAACCTAGAGCCTATTAATACAGAGTGAAGTAAGAAAGAGAAAAATATATTAATATATGGAATCTAGAAAAATGGTATTGATGAACCTATTTGCAGGGAAGGAATGGAGACACAGATGTAGAGAATGGACTTGTGGACACAGGGAGGGCAGAGGGGACAAATGCAGAAAGTAGCATTAACACAACATTGTAAAAATTTTAAAAATAAATAATAAATTTAAAAAGGAGCCAGTGGAGTGAAGTAGCAAGGAGCATAGCTTGAGAATCTGATTCTCTTTGAGTCTCAGCTCCACCACTTTCTAGTTCTGTGACATGTGTCTGTTTCTTTCCTCTGCAAATTGAAGATAGTAATATTTATCTCATGGAGTGATTATGATAATTATATGAAATATCCAAGAAAAGTCTTAAGAGCAATTCCTGTCATGTAATAAACACCCTGTTATATCATCATTTGTGTAATCATTCTCGTTAGATTGAACATAGTTTTTATTTCTGTTTCTCAGATATTTTGATGTTTTAAGTAAAGCTGCGATAGGCATCTTGATGCATACATTTTTAGGCCTTTACGATTTTTTTTTTACCAGTCATTCAAAGGTAATGACTTAATTTCCCAATACCTTGCCAGTAGCTCTTGAGAAAGAGGGTTTCAGTTTATATTCCATCTCTTGTACCTAGGAGAGTATTCATCTCAAAGTGCTTATGCTGTGATTTTGTATAGTTTGATAAGAGAAATAGTAGAGGTTTTGTTTTTTTTAATATGTTCTTCCTTGAAGTTGAACAGTGTTCATATTTTAAGAACATCCTTTAGAACGAAGTCCATGGACATTTTAGAGTGGAGTTTTAGCTCTCAGCTTGGGTACCATGTGTTCTTTTGATGGCAGTGGGAGGACAGCGCGATGATGTATCCACCTCCCCCCACCATGCCCCAAGTGGTTTCGTGTGTGGTGTCCACAGTTCAGAAAGAGAAGAGTGAGTTGTAACTGACTGTGGATTATTGGCTGTTTAAAGCATTCATGTAGCTACTTTCCTCCACTTTGTTGTTGAATAAATATTTTCTAGTAGAAGTGAAGCATTAATAACAAAGCACATCAAGAATGAATACGTTAGATAGTGATGAAATATTCAGAAATTTTAAACCCACACATCCTTTTTTACTTTACAGGCAAAAGGAAAGAAACCTTTATTTGTACAGTTGATCCTGGAAAATATATGGAGTTTGTATGATGCTCTCTTGAAAAAGTAAGACAGTTATAAATTGTTTATCTCTGGGCAGTGTAATTTGCAATTTGACGAGTTACCCTTCCGAAAGCTAGGTAGACTGGGAAAGTGAAGAAAGCCTTTACAGAGCTTGGAAACCATTTAAAGGAGTATGTGTAACCCAATTACAGGTTGATGGGAGGGACAGAACAGAAATATTTTATAGAGTGTTGAGGCAAAGAGATAAAAAGATGGGAAGAAACATAGACTTTGATTTTTACAAACTCAGTTTAAAATAGTAAATATAGTAGAAAAGCTGCTTGATATTGAGGATCACTTATGGGGTCACTTAGGGAAAAAACCTTGCCCAATACAAATGGAAAAGAAAGTTTGCTTTAGTAAATTTCTAAGTTGTACCAGCGTTGGAATCATGATTTTTGGTTTTAGTATTTATTTATAAAATCGCTTTACCAGTTAACTTAGCGTGTTTAAGACAATTGTGGAATGGTGCCTCCTGGGACATTTTCAAGAGAAGTTCATTTGGAAGTGAAAAGTAGAGGTTGAGCAGTTTAATCCTATGTCAGGAGCCCCCACTCCAGCATTTTTGTTTTTTATAGTCAAGTAGTGCATTAGGAATAAAGGTGTCATGTGCTGTTGTTTTTCTCTTCCTCACTGCCCCTTTGTATCTTGATGTGATCTTTCTCTCATCTCACCTCCCATCCACCTATCTCTCGTTTACTATAGGGACAAAGAAAAAACTGATAAAATCGTGACTTCTTTAGGATTAAAAATCGGAGCCCGAGAGGCACGGCATTCAGATCCTAGAGTTCAGATCAATGCTATCTGCAGTCAGTGGCTGCCCATATCTCAAGCTGTTCTTGGTATCCTTTATATTAATGGTTGTTAATGAAATCATAGATTTGACAGAACAAGAAAAAACTGTGTGTTATTGGCCATCAGGAGGTCCTCTGAAAATAACGCATGCCAATTCAGAGTAAGTTTTTTCTGGGGTTATTTAATATTTTACTATGAAACTGTATTAAATACTTTAGAAATGAATATATTAATATTAATTAAGATCAATACGAATCTGAATGTTCTTAAAAAACATTTTAAATTTTTGTTTCTTAATCCATAAAATCAAAACTCTTAGACTAAGATTTACATAGGAGTAGATACTTTAGATGTTTGTGTTAAGATCTCTGGTTCATTATAACCCATATTTTCTTTACCTTGTTTATACTTTTCGTCTCAAATTAGTGATTCCAAAAAGACTTGATTTTAAGTGGCTTACCTTAACTAAAGTCATTTTGTAGGTGAATTTAAACTATCTTCTTTTTTTTTTTTTTAATTTTTTTTTAAAGACTTTTGTTATGTGGACCAATTTTAGCATCTTTATTGAATTTTTTACAGTATTGCTTTTGTTCTGTTTTATGTTTTGGTTCTTTGGTCAAGGGGCATGTGGGATCTTAGCTCCCCGACCAGGGATCGAACCCACACCCCCTGCATTGGAAGGTGAAGTCTTAACCATTGGACCTCCAGGGAAGTCCTAACCAAAGTAATTTTATAGAGGAATTTAGACTATTAAAACCTTCTTGTCACTGATCTTTGTGTACTTAGCAGTACCCATGGGGTGGGCTGAGAGTGCAGTGTCTGGGGAGTGGGCCAACGGTGGACCACAGAGCTGTAGTAAACACAGACCACTACAGTGACCTCGCTCTGTTGGAGGACCTGCTTGTATCACAGCTAGTGGCCAGTGCTCGCTTCGGCAGCACATATACTCAAATTGGAACGACACAGCTAGTGGCTGATGGTGGTTTTATGCCAGTTGTTAGAGACTGAAACTGTATGAAAGATTTTGAGGACTTGGTCACAGGTAGCCAAACTCCTAAGCTCTGTTGTCCTTCCTCATTTGTTCCATAGGATGTCAATGTTAAAGTATCTACCATGACATCCTTTCTGGGCTCTAGAGCATCCATGAACTCCCTGAGATTGTATCCACGTTTTGAGGTGTGACTTCTGGAGTGTTTCCTTGCAGCCCAGGCATCGTATAGACACAGGTTGTTACTCCCGTACTTTGCGCACAGCCTGTCTCTGCCGGGGTGAAGAGCACTTGCTCAGGCTTTTGAGGCCTTAACAGCAGACTTCAGCTATGGTGTGTCAGAAGCTTCCTAGTCCCCTCGACATTACAGCTGAGAGAGTGGAGAAGCTGATGTGTGCAGGATCACAGACTTTTGATTCTCTCCCACCAGAAACCCAGGCCCTGAAAGCAGGTGAGGTAAAGATGAACACGCCAGTCAATGTATTTTTGGTCATCCTAAGTCAAGACTACTCTAGACCAATTTGCTGAATACTAGCTTGCTAAATGGCCAAATGGCCAACTGCCCTGGTAAACAATTTCACAAACATTTCTCCAGTTGCTATTTGTTTTCTAACATTTCAGTTTCGCCAGAACCGTTTTGCTCTGCTAGTGGAGTGAGGAGACCTGAGACCTCTCCCTTTTGCCCAGATCACAGTTCATAATCTTATCATCATGCTCTGTCCATCCTCTCAGGTAGCCAGGAATGCATCCCTGAGGGGACTGTGTCTCAGGACCTGTGGAACAGTGACTCCAGGGTCTGTGTTCCCTCCTGAAGCCCCGCACATGCTCACCCCCTGAGAGGGAGCCTTATTTGCTCCCAGCTTCATGTGGCTCCATGAACTTCATCTGTGCTCATCAGGCTGTCCTCTTTTTCTCCCGTTCTTTTGGATTTGCAGCCCCTGCCGTCAGATCACTGCTGTTCTCAGACCCATGGTTGACTCTCCTTTGTTAAATCTCTCAGCAAGTTCCCAGTCTTCCTAACTAGATATGTCACTACCATTTGACATAGTCAATCCCTCCTTCCTCCTTGAGACCCTTTCTTCTTTGACTTCTGGGTTTCCACCTGTTTCTCCTTGTCTCCCTGTTTCCCTGGCTATTTATCCCAACCCCCCCCCCCTTTTTTTTAAATTAAAACAGGAGAAAAATCAAACAGAAGTTAATAACATATGTACAAGGGAGAGACTTGGGAAAACAGAATAACTTGCTAAAATGTCTGAAACCCTCACCTTAAATACTGTCAGTGGTTTAGAACTTCAAAGGGGAGAAAGGCATTTGCCATGGAAAATGAAAAAGTGAAAGTCTGGTTACAAAGAGTGTTTGCCGGGCCACAGAGTGGGCTCTGATCGCTGAGCCCTGCCAGATTTCCCCACCACACCAGCCCCTTCTCTTTGCAGATATTTCTGGTTACAGTTGTATTCCAGGAACAGGCCCTTTATCTCAATTCTTTAGACAACTAAGGGGACAGAAAAAGAACAACTTCCTAAGTTATCTGCTCCTTAAGAACAATCAGCCTAAATTAACCCTCCGCTAAAGAAACACCTTGTGGAGTGGCGAAGTTTGTTCTTCTGCAGTTCTGCCTTTGAACTTCTTTGTGGAGTTTCACAGTCCAGAAGCCAAGTTGGTAGATTGTGTCTCATTAAGCCAGTCTCTTAGTCCTGACAGTAGGTTTAACTAGACATCTTTAAATCCATTTCTGCCAGCAGTGATGCAGGTGGGCTCTCAAAGTTAGGCTTCTAAGGTGCAAGCAATCAGGTATTTCTAAGAGGCATTTCTGTGAAGACAAAAAGGTTCATGGTTGGAGCAAATTATAAACCAGCTTCTGAACCTAGGGAGCAACCAGTCCAGATTTCTTCGTGTTAGAGTCAAGTATCATTTGCAATTTGAAATGTCTTTGATGATGTCCTCCAATGTTCAGGTAAACTTCCTGAGTGGCTTACACAGCAGTGGGTCAAAATATTGCCCCAAAATGGGCCACTGTGTGGTGGTCTCTCTCAAATTTTTCTCAAGTTGCAGAGCTTCAAGAGAGGAGCAACTTTGGTTCTCGGTGTTTCCACATCAAAAGTGGGAGGAAGAAGCGGAAATATTAGTTTGGAGAGTTATAGCCTAATATTTGAGGAAACCAGAAGAATTCAGGATCCAGGCCAGTTTACAGATAGTAAAACACAACCTCAAAGATGGTAACAGAACTAGAATCTAATATTCCCAAGTGTGTGATAGTTTCTGTTGAAACATAATTTTTTCCTCTCTAAAGTCACTCTCATTTCTACCCAGGATAGCCAAATTAAGACTCATTTGTTTGCAGAATAAGTTTAGTTTCATTAAACTTGGCCTGATTGTTTTTATAGGTTCAGCATGAATAGCAGTTCACCAGGTAGGCTCTTTTAAATCTCTTTTGCTGGAACTTTTCATAAGGAATCTCCAGATTGAACTAATAGCCTCTTGAGGCTAAGAAACCAAGCCACATCCTTGCCATCGGAGCTGGCTGTTTAGTCTTCATCTTTTTCCTGATTCTTCCCCATCCCCTTGGCTTTTTAACTGTGGGATGCCCCAGGCAAGGCTTGGTATTTGGATCTCATCTGTCTGCAGTCACTCTCCTGCTCATCTTGTCCAGTCTCTAGGCTTCCCATGACAACGGCGTACTCTTAATTTCCGCATTTGTTTCATGCCCCCATTTCCAGTCCATCTTCAAATCCTGTTTACTCTTCCTTTGAAATATATCCAGAATTAACTACTTTTCAACATTTCCATTTCTGCCTTCCTGGGGCAGGCAACCATGATCTCTCACCTGGGTGTTATAATAGCCTTCCAGCTGGTATCCCTGAGTCTTTCTTGATTGCCTGCAGACAGGGTGAGCCTGTTACAATCCGAGTCAAGGCATGTTGCTTTGTTCCTCAAAGCCTTTCAAAGTTTTCCCTGGCAAGACTTCTGATAGATACTTAATTCTTACTTCCTCCTTCTCTTATTTGAATTTTACTCCTGAATTCTTTATGTGTAAATTATTTTGATGTAGGGTGATTTTAAAAAAATTACTCACCAGTGGTTTTTTTTTTCCTTAACCAGTATTTTTTTAATGTAGGTTAAGAAAAATGTCCATATGCTGATTAGGAAATTATGTTAAAATTTATAGATTTAGGGAAAATCAATATCTTTGTAGTATTGCATCTTAATCTTCATTTCTAAGGTTTTTTTTTGTTATCATGATATTTTTGTCTTTTATTTTCTAACTTTTCTGAGAGGTTGGAAAAACTACTGATTATTTTATTAATAAGCTACCTTGTTGACTATTGTCCCTTGGTAAAATTCCTTAATTCTATCCCTTCTCCACTGGAAACGGTTATGAGGGCTTCTGGTGGGTAGTTAAGCCCATTTCCTACCTGGAGTTCCTCCAGCTCTCCTCCCACCCTGTCAGTTTTACTTTTCTTTTCTCCTTTCTGCCAGTTCTCTTGCTCTCACCCTACTATTTTTCTAGCAATCTTATTCTTTTCTAAATGGAATTTTTCTTATAGTTGTAAAAGATTATAGGTTGCTTATGTATTTAGATGATGCCATGTTCTAAACTTCTTGTTTTCAGAAAAGCCTGGATTATTAAAGTAACATTTTTTTTTTCCTGTCTGTTTAGCTTTTATGAAATGCGGAAGTGAAGATACTGCTCCAGTTATTATCTTTGTTTCCAAAATGTTTGCAGTTGATGCTAAGGCTTTGCCTCAGAATAAGCCAAGGTAAGGATCATCGGGAAGCCAGGCTGGGCCAGGGAGTTGGGGTGGGCTTGATGGGGTGCAGGGAGGGTGTGCGGTGGGGAAGGTGCAGTTCTGTCCTCAGCCTGGAACTCTGTGTAGCAGCCCCTGTGGGAACATAAATTTCACTGAGTACTTGATCTTTTTGTGATCTCTCTGGAGGCCACAGTTGTTGAAATCAGCTCTGGGACTGTTAATTCAAATTCATGTTCCAAAAAAAAAAAAGTTTGTTATTTTTTTTGCTACATCAGGTCTTTTTTGCATCGTGCGGGCTTCTCTGGTTGCAGCAGACAGGCTTAGATGTGCCATGGCCTGTGGGATCTTAGTTCCCCAACCAGAGTTGAACCCATATCCCCTGCACTGGAACATGAACTCTCAACCACTGCACCAGCAGAGAAGTCCCTGAATTGGCATAAACCTGAAGAAGAGCAGTTAGAATAGTGGTAGCCACAGCTAACAATCATTGGACGTCAGACAGGTTCTAACCTCAGCCTGTCTGTGTGCGTCACTAGAGACTTTGAAACGTGTGAGTGCCTCTGCTGATGTTTGTGTGTCTTGTTGTGTGTGGAGAGACGGGTGGAGTGCAGCTGTGGGAGACAGATCCTTTCTCACGTTTCCAAAGCCTTGGAGAATTTCTTCTACGTCGTATGAACTGGTATGGGTCGTCTTCCCCCACTAGTATAAGTGATTAGATCCCAGTCGTTCCTTATGGGAATCATGGCACTAGTCTCCTAGCTGGTTCCGCTGTCCCAGTGTCTAACTTGGCTGGTCCACTTGCCATTCTCCCTTCAGGATCTTGATGTCTGGAGTGAAAAGATTCACTCTACCCAGGAGCTTGAAGGCTCCTCTTCTTTACTGTCCACATCTATTCTGGGAGCTTTCTGTGTGGGAATCTTTCAAATAACCCGAGAGAAAGAATATAAATTAATAGTACTTCTTAAGAAGGGCCTGGTACCTCAGGCATCATCTCAAATCTTGCTTTTTTAGGTTCTAAATAATAACGGTAATAGCACTAATAATTGGCTCCAGTTTATCAAGCTTATAATATTCCTGCCTCACTGTTGATTATGCCGTTTAAATCTAACAGTAGTTCTGCAGTGCAAGTATTTACTGTTTCGGTCTAACCTGGGGAAGTTAAGAGGCATTAAAAAGATGAAGTAGTAATGGATTTTCCAGGAGTCATGTATGGGTGTGAGAGTTGGACTATAAAGAAAACTGAGTGCCAAAGAATTGATGCTTTTGAACTGTGATGTTGGAGAAGACTCGAGAGTCCCTTGGACTGCCAGGAAATCCAACCAGTCCATCCTAAAGGAAATCAGTCCTGAATATTCATTAGAAGGACTGATGCTGAAGCTGAAACTCCAATACTTTGGCCATCTAATATGAAGAACTAACTCATTGGAAAAGACCCTGATGCTGGGAAGGATTGAAGGCAAGAGAAGAAGGGGACGACAGAGGATGAGATGGTTGGATGGCATCACCGACTCAATGGGCATGGGTTTGGGTAAACTCCAGGAGTTGGTGATGGACAGGGAGGCCTGGCATGCTGCAGTCCATGGGGTCGCAAAGAGACGGACATGACTGGGCGACTGAACTGAACTGAGTGTGCTCAAGGTCACATAGTTAGAAGGAGGCCAGAAGAGTATGTGAATCCACATCTGTCCAGCTGGACAGCCTACAGGCGTCCACTTCACCAGTGGGATCTGGCCTCCATCATCTATGCAGCTTGTTAATCTCCACCGCTAGATCTCAGCAGCAGCCTTCCATCCTGCTCACCATTTTTAGACTCTGGGCCTTTGCTCTAACCATTCTCAACCACCGTCTTCTCCAGTACTCTATCAGAAATTCTTACTGCATGTTTAAGTGCCTATTAAGTAAGATCCTGCTAGGAGGTTTTCAGGCAGTTCCTCTCCCCCCGAATCCCTGAGTCTGCTGCTTTGGCTTCCTTCTTAAGAACCAGTTTCTTATAGTCACAGAATGTGATGTTCAGACAGAAACTGCACTCCTTGCTCCCTTAGTTCCCATCATCTCAGCTCCCTGGCGCTGTGGTTACTGGTAGCACCCTTGCAGCCAGCTCCTCAGCCCTCTGTCTGTCTCTCCCCCAGCCCACCCCTGCAGCCGGCTCCATGGAGGCCAGGGCATGGACATTCAGCTTGGAATCCTGAGGGCGGGTGGTTTTGTGTTGTCACCTCTGTCCTTTCTTCTCCAGCCTCACCTCCCCAGTCTGCCCTTTGAATGTCCAGTCCACATTCTCACCTCTGGTCACCTTCACCCCTACTGTTGGTCACTGCCGTCCCCTCAGAACTGTCATCCACAGTTAGCTCTGCTACAGCCTCAGTAAGTCAGCACCCACAGACGTTCCTTGACTAGTAGAGCTCTGTTGTCTTGCAAGTAAATTTCTGTTTATTCTCAGTAAACACTAGTTGACACAATGGGTTCTTCGTATAAAACAGTGCTGCCTTCTCTTCTGTCTGCTCTCTTTACCTGTGTCACCACTCCCAGCGCTCACAGCAGTGCCTGACCCGTCGCAGGTGTTACCTGGGTGGATGCATAGATACGATGATGGGCAGCAAGACTCTGTACATTTGATGTTAACTTCATGAATGTAAATGCTAATCTTGTTATGATCTCTGACAAAATGGGGATTTAATATATGTGAACAGATATGCTTCTTTCTTAACCAAAGCTCAAATAAAACCACATTTACTTAATGTGATGATTTTATCGTTTCTAATTCCTTCTGAATGGAGGATATAGCCACAGATGATGAGTATGGAATTTGGAGTCAGATCTGGGTCTGAATTACGGCTCCTCTGTTTATTGTCCATGTGACTCTGGGTCGAGTTATGTAATTCTCCTAAGGCTCCAGTTCTTATTTGTAAAACAGGAGTAAGAATACCTGTGTCATCTAATTGTTTGGATAAGTATGTGCTGTAATATATGCAGAGTAATTAACACAATGTCTGTGCCATAGTTATGAAATAGTTTATTTTCTTGGGCACCAAAATCACTGCAGATGGTAACTGCGGCCATGAAATTAAGATGCTTGCTCCTTGAAAAAAAGCTATGACCAACCTAGACAGCATATTGAAAGCAGAGATACTACTTTGCCAACAAAGGCCCGTCTAGTAAAAGCTATGGTTTTTCCAGTAGTCATGTATGGATATGAGAGTTGGACCATAAAGAAAGCTGAGCACTGAAGAATTAATGCTTTTGAACTGTGGTGTTGGAGAAGACTCTTGAGAGTCCCTTGGATTGCAAGGAGATCAAACCAGTCCATCCTAAAGGAAATCAGTCCTGAATATTCATTGGAAGGACTGATGTTGAAGCTGAAGCTCCCATCCTTTGGCCACCTGATGTGAAGGGCTAACTCATTGGAAAAGACCCTGATGCTGAGAAAGATTGTAGGCAGGAGGAGAAGGGGATGACAGTGGATGAGATGGTTGGATGGCATCACTGACTCAATGGACATGAGTTTGAGCAAGCTCCAGGAGTTGGTGATGGACAGGGAGGCCTCGCGTGCTGCAGCCCATGGGGTGGAAAAGAGTCAGACAGGACTCAGTGACTGAACTCAACTGAACTGATAAGCCCATTGGAAGTGACCATTTCTGTCTGTGCTAACCAGTGCATCAGTTTTGTTTGTTTTATTTTTTTAACCTCCCTGTTTATAGTGATAATAAGGTATTCCATGTTTTTTTTTTTTTTAATTTTTAATTGAAGGATAATTGCTTTACAGAATTTTGTGGTTTTCTGTCATATATCAACAAGAATCAGCCATAGGTTAATTCATACTTTTCAGATACTCTTATAAAAAGTCTAGAAGCAAGATAAGTTACATAAGGGTTGATTGACAGGGCCACTGGAGTGTGTAGCCTGAAGAAGAGAAGGGTGAGGGGAAGGGTGTGAGGGCAGATGATCGAAAGACAGGGAGAGGGGAGTACGTTTGTTGGGTGTTGCTCCAGAAGACAGAACAAGAGCCTAGAAATTTCATCCTGTGTGTGAAAGGCCTAACACAGAGAGCTTCCAGTGGAGAGAAGCTTATGCCAGCATATGTGACTTCCTGACAACCCTGAGCAAGCCATCCTCAAAGGTCTCTCCCTTTTTTTTTTGGTATCTGATGGCACAGCCCTGCCTCCTGCATTGGGGTGGGTGTTACTATAAGGGGCCAACTCCTAGAACCAAATTCATCGATTTCAAGGGGCAGGTGCTAAGGGAATAGAAGTGGTGTCCAGTCCTGGGGGGAGGTCTTGTCTAGCAGGTGGGTGTCCGAAGAGGACAGCGGTGGACAGCTGGTGACTTATGTGTGGGGCCGCCCACATGATGTAGAAAGGGGATTAGGGCACCTGAAGTTAGGAGCTCCAGGAGCACATGGCATGTAGCATGCACGGGACCAGTGCACTCTTGTACGGCCATCTGAGTGGCTTCCAGGAGAGAGAAGGGGAAGGGAATGGTGGGATGGGAGACGAGGTCATCAGCCGGAGATGGAGGTGTGAACAGGAGTCATAGTACCAAAGTTGGGGGGTGGTAGAGGAGGCAGGCACAGTGTGGCAGGATCAGGCAAGGTGCCCCACCCCCAGGCGAGCCCCCAGCAAACACACAGACATGTGCCCTCACACCTTTCCTCTGGTGGAACTCAGGTCTGGCACCGTGACTGATAGTCATTGTTGGACCTTCTGTCCGGCCTGAATTGCCAGCATTCAGCCTGGCCCTTCCTTTTGGACCCTAGTTTGCCGTGGAGGTGTATTTTCTTACTTTCATGGAGAAAAGCTCGCTTTCTTACTGAGTTCGTCTGCGTATTTCTCTGTTAGAGTGTTCTGAGCTGTGGTATCTGTTACTCATTCCCTTTTTTTTCCGGCCATTTGCCCTATAGAGGAGGATTGTGAGTGCCTGAGAATGGTTCCCTGCTGTTGTGTGTGACTGAGGGGACACGGGCTCTTGCATGTTGTCTCATGAGCTCAGAGTAGCTGGGGACGCAGCATTCCCGGTGGAGGAGGGAATGGCAACCCACTCCAGTATTCTTGGCTGGGAAATCCATCGATAGAGGAGTCTGGCAGGCTACAGTCCATGGGGTCGTAAAGAGTCCCGACACAACTGAGTGACTAAACAACAGCAGCAGGGTTCCCAGAGAAAGCGTGACAAGCCTTCTCTTCTCTTGCTGCAGTGAAGGAGAGAACTCGGAGAAACTTTGCACCAGGAAGGGACGGGGGACCAACCACCGTCTTCTCCAGCCACGTTGTCGTTCAGTCACTGAGTCGTGTCCAACTCTTGGCAACCCTGTGGACTGCAGCACGCCAGGCTTCTCTGTCCTTCACTATCTCCTGCAGTTTGCTCAAATTCATGTCCTTTGAGTCAGTGATGCCACCCAACCATCTTATCCTCTGTCATCCCCTTCTCTTCCGGCTCAAGCTTTCCCAGCATCCCATTCTTTTCCAATGAGTTGGCTCTTTGCATCAGGTGGCCAGAATACTGGAGCTTCAGCATCAGTCCTTCCAGTGAATATTCAGGATTGATTTCCTTTGAGATTGACTGATTTGATCTCCTTGTTTTCCATATTAATACTAGCTGTTTCTTGGCTGGAACAGACTGAGAGCCTTGCTGTGGCCAGGTGTTAACATGTCTGTGGTGTCCTGTAGACCTCTCACTCAGGAGGAGATTGCTGAGAGGCGAGAGCGTGCAAGACGAAGGCATGCAGAGAAGTTGGCAGTGGCGCAAGGCCAGGCACCCATGGAGCCCACCCAAGATGCAGGCGCCCTTGAAATGAGTTCACAGGGAGAAGAGCCAAAAGGTACAGCTTTTCTCAGTAGTTTCCCCATCCTCGGTGATACGGATGGAACACTCGTCCTTCTGCTCTTGGGCTTTTAGCTTTGAAGGTAGCTTTCATCAGTAAACTTCTATCCTTGGTGTTTCCTTGCTCAGTCTCAGCTAACAATAGTGTCTTCCTTGTCGCCTCTCTTTCTCAGCAGCTCCTGGATGCAGAGAGCATCTGGGCACTCATACTTCTTCTGTTTCTGGCAGATGATGAGCAGGAGGTGGAAAGTGAGACCCCCAAACCCGTGCCCCCGGAAGGAAGTGAGCAGGAGTCTTTTATCGCCTTTGCTCGAGTGTTCAGTGGTGTGGCACGAAGAGGAAAGAGAATTTTTGTCCTGGGACCCAAATACAGTCCTCTTGAGTTTTTGCAGCAGGTAAGAACAGGAAGTAAAACATTCGTATATTGTTTCATGGTTCTGCTTTCTTGTTTGATTAGTGATTACCTTCTTGGTAGGTGTGTTTGATCTCTAGGGAGGCGCATTTGAGTGAATCTCTATGCTTCCTCTTGTGTCACTTTGGTACTATTTGATAAACCTGTCTCAAGTAATAGCATTTAGGAAATTAGGCTAGTACAAGAATCAAGTTTTCAAACCTTATTTAGTTAATTTATAAGGCTTTTCTAGAAATTCAAGGCTAGAGGAAAGAACTGAGAAGAACAGATGTCATGGTGGAGCCAGGACGATACCAGGTGTTCAAGACATAAAGATCCAAAACCCAGGTGGCACGAGCCAAAGGCATGGGCCTTGAACAGGTGATAGGCAGCAGTTTCTTGGCAGGCAGGTCCCAGACATTGATCAGGAGGGTCTGACAGTCGGTGAACAGCCAGCATCTCAGTATGTCTGGACCAAAGAGTAAATAAGAAACCACAAGCCAGAGCTGTCTCAGAACATTTTTGGACATACAGAAGGTGCATATGTGGAAATTAAATGATAAAGGTCAGAGGATGAATGCCAAAGGTCCAGGGAGCCAGGCAACGTCAGCGAGAAGCTGTGAGTTGGGGGCTTCTAAGATGCTCGTGCTCCTCTTGGCGCGGGTAAACCAGGGATGCTGCTGTGTTCGGCTGTGATGAGAGGGGGAGGTGGTGGTAGAAGTCTGTGCCATCAGCTCCTCCTTGCCTTGAATGTTTATTCCATCAGTGTGAGCAGCAGGTGGATCCTTGGACAAATCCTTGGACCTGTTGCCATGCCGAGTGGTGACTGAGCAGTTTGTGCTCGTCTGTGACATGTTCAGATTTAGCAAGGAGAAGTACAGCAGTTTGTGTGTTTGGAGTTACTTTCTAGCAGAGGGTAAAAGTGTTGTAATAAGGGGTATAAAAATCTACTTGTGATCTTCTAGCCATCTTGGTTACCATCTATCCATAAATGTATTAAGTATAGTTCTCCGTTTATTTAGGTCATTTAAAGTGTTATCATTTTCTCCATAAAAATCTTTAATCACTTTTGTTACTTTTGCCTAACTCTCTTATGTTTTGTTAGTATTCTGAAAGTTACTGTTTTAAATATATATGTATATACTTTTTTCTCTACTGCTAATCTATAGACATACAGTTAGTTAATGTTTGTATGTTGGTCTGTGTATGACTATCTTGCTAAATTGTCTTACTAATTGTAATTTTTCTGTAGTTTGTTTTAAGTGAATGGTCCTACTGTCTGTGCATGATTCTGTTTCTTCCAATTTGATGTTTATATTTTAAATTTCTTCCAGCCTATCTTTAGAGCTCCCCTATAGAGCTGTCAGTGAGTCAGAACACATGCATGTACATGTAGCCTGTACCTCAGAGGTCGTCATTTTCATGAAGTTTCCAAGTCTACCCTAACACAGTAGATTCTCTCTCCTCTTGAGATTTTATACATTTACTTACCTGTTCTTCCTTTTTTGCCATTCACTCTATGTTTCCAGTGTTAATTATCTTTTTGTATGTGATGTCCTGGACATTTTTTCCTCTTCACAGCACCAGCACAGTGCCTTGGGTACCAAAGATAAGTCGGTTCCTTCGTTGACATGCCTTTGGGGCACTTGAATTTATATGGAAATTGTTGAAAATTCAAGACTGTATCTTGAATAATTTGAGACAGAATCTCCATGAGAGTAAACGTGATGTAGAAAGAGTTCCATGTATCTCATCTTTGCTGTGTGAGTGTCGTGTGTCTTCTCACCAGAGTCCCCGACATTTCACAGCACGCTCTCTCCCACATTAACAGCCCAGCCTAGAAGAGTGGCTGTTTGGCCCTTACATGGCGTATTTATGACATCTAACTACTCCTCAAAGTTATTCACTTTCCTGTGTTACTCAGCACTAGCACCAGCCCTTGTTATATGCTTAAAGGACATTATAAGATTGTAATTGACATGACAATATAATAATGTTAAAGCTATTTTAAGTGATAATAGTAACAATGAGTGTTGAAAAAATAACCCAGTGGTTCTGGTATCCAACAGTGTCTGGACACAGTTCATATAAATACTGGCAAAGGGTATGGGGATTTTTGTGTGTTAATATCGTGCTACCAGGTCACAGCAGAATTTATATTAGCCGTAAAGTTTATGATTATGTGGAATTCTTGACAGGTTTTATGTATATGAGAAGTCTCTCTAGTTCAGAATTTACTCATAAACTGAGACTTATTTTTATATCACACCATTTCAGATCTGAATATTTTGGGTTTACATGAAATGTGACTGCACTATATCTTATTTATGAATCAAAGTAACTTTGTAGGTATTAAACCAAACCTGTTTTCCTTTGACGTCTCCTAACTCAGCTTCTGTTCTTTTTTCTTTTTGGCCCAGGTGCCAATAGGCTTCTCAGCTCCATTAGAGGACCTTCCCCCGGTCCCCCACATGGCATGCTGTACGTTGGAAAACCTGTACCTTCTGATGGGAAGGGAACTGGAAGACCTCGAGGAGGTGCCTCCAGGAAACGTGCTAGGTAGGGTGATGCTGTGTGTCACATCTGTGCTCCGTTCCAAGACGCGGCCTGACATGTCACCCACATCACATGAGATCTCTGAGGGAAGTGACTTGGATCTCATTCTTGTTTTTTTTTTGGTTTATTTTGGGTTGTGTTCTTTGGTTTTAACCTGGTGCTTTTCAGTAATCAGCATGTACAGTAGTGCCGAGCTGTGCTTAGTCGCTCAGTCATGTCTGACTCTTTGTGACCCCCTGGGCTGGAGCCCACCACACTCCTCTATCCCTGGGGATTCTCCAGGCAAGAGTACTGGAGTGGGTTGCCATACCCTCCTCCAGGGGTTCTTCCTAACCCAGGGATCAAACCCAGGTCTCCCGCATTGCAGGAGGATTCTCTACTGTCTAAGCCAGCAGGGAAGCCCAAGAATACTGGAGTATGCAGCCTATCCCTTCTCCAGGGGATCTTCCTGACTCAGGAATTGAACTGGGGTCTCCTGCATTGCAGGCAGATTTTTTTTTACCAGCCAAGCTACCAGGGAATCCCATTTACAGCAGTAACTTGCTATAAATTATGGTAGGGGGAAAAAAAAGTAACTGCTTAAGAAATCGGTGACTAAGCTGAGATTTCCATTCATTTGGGAATGAGAAAGAAAGTCTGCTCACAGTAAAGTCAGTTCAGATGAATAAGACACTTCTGGCTCTAAAGTATCAGAAACTATTCTGATATAAGGGACTGTCTTCAGGATTTTTTAATCCACTGAATGTTGTTTTATATTATAAATCCATAAATACTCTTCCTCATCTCCGTAATGTTCATTACTTCTTTGCGGACTTCACTTTTAAAGGTCCTCAGTGCAACCTTGAAGACTCAGATGAAGGAATTTTCTTTGGATGGTCATAGTCACTCTGGGTGTGATATGGAATGCTGGGTCCCATTCTGAACCCTTGGAGTCCTTGTCAGGTGTAGAGTTATTTATGGGGGGACTCCTTGGGCTCCAGCTTCTTTTTATGTTTTATAGAAATGATTTAGATTGCTGGTCTGGAGCTGCTGGATTTTGTCCACTTTAGTCTAGGAAATTTGTGTTTTGATGCTCCCTTGCAGAAATATGTAATTAAAATTTTTTTTTTTCATTGCTTTTTTGGGGGCATGAATTTCTAGCCTCTCCTCAGTATTACCCATTCTTTTCACCCCCTTTGGAAAATGCTGTTGAACCCTAACAATTGACATGATTTATGAGCTTCCATAACGAGCAAAATATTTTTTTATCAGGAAGGACATGGGAAGATGAATAGAAAGCACTCTGTTTTTGTTTATAAGCCTTCCATGTGATTCCTGTATTCCTCACGCTCAATTACTTTTTTTTTCTTAAATGAAAGGTGAGGTGGAAGATCTCTTAACACAATGTTCAAGTGAAAAGAAGTACTGAATAAGGGTTCAGTGCATGGTTTCTGTTGGATCCCCTCCAGTTATGGGTCGTTGTTTGTGCTCTCTCCCCAACAGAGGTCAGGAACATGATGTGCAGTAGTTCTGGTTTCCTTCTGTCTGTTTCTAGATAGCCGTGTGCTGTTCAGCCCTGAGGCCAGCTGTGTTATGTCTCTCTCATCTGCCTCCTAAGGCAGCCTTAACCCTGCTATCTGCAGGAGACCTCCCACAGATTAAAGCTTTCTTCGTATTGGGGAAGAGAGAAATACCTCATTCTCTTTTACTGATCTTTTGAAGTTATTTGGGAGCAGTGGTAGGAGCTAGGGTGTTGGTAAAGGTGCCTGTTGGTTAAACATTTGTTTACCAAATTCAGTTGTTAATAAAATAAGATGGGCACACAACTTTGGGACAAAATGAATTAAACAGAAAAGTGAGATATATTTTGTAGGAGCATTAGGATTGTATTTAACTGCCAGTGATCAAAAAACCAACTGCACAGTCTTCAGTTTCCCTCAGTGGGAAGATTGGGGTAGAAGATGCAGAGTTGAGGACTGGTGCCGTGGCTGTCTTATGTCATCAGGGAGCAGGGTCCCTCTCTTGGTCTGTTCGCAGTCCTTGGCTTGGGGCTTTGTCCCCATGGATCCAAGATGGCGTCTGCATCGACATTCCTGGCAGGAAGAGGGCACACGGGCCAAAGGCCCTCACAGCACTGATGTTTCATTTATTTTTGTTGTCATTAGTTTATTTATTTTGGATGATTTGGTTGATGTTACTTTAAAACCCTTTGGCAGTGGCCACCCCATATATGGTCTATTAGACAAATATCTAAAATATCTCTTACTAAGAAGTACTCATAAATAGAGGCTTTACATCTCTCCTAAATATCAGTTGTCATGTGTGTTCTGATTATTCCATTATGCCAGCTTTTACCTTTCTCAGTAGAATTAGAAACTAAGATATATTTGGGATGAAAAGGTCTGGTTTGCTCTGTGGAGTGGTGAGGAAGTTCAGTGGTTTGGATGTGGGAAGTGTGGGCAGGTGTGAAGCGGAGCTGGTGTTCAGCCAGCACACACTGGTGCCAGTCTGTATGGAAACCCCACAACCTGATGTTGGAATAAGCAGGCACTGCTTCCCGACCCCCACTGCCTGGCACTTTTTTCCCCTTGGACTGGTGTTTTTATTTGGGAAGAGATGCCCTGTTAGTGACCATTGTATTATATATATCCTTGCTTCTTTGTGATTTTGTCATGTGGTCACCCCTTGCTGCAGTGAAAGCCAAAGGTTGAGTCTCTTACAGTCTCTACAAGTAAGGTAGGGGATATGGGATGGTGAATGGTTTTTGAAGAGCCTGTTCACACTCTAAACCACATTTCCTCCACATTTGCCTGGTGTTGCCTGAAGCCCCTTCATTACGGTTCTGTTTCTTTACATTAGGGAGGAAGATAGTCTGCCAGAATGATTATAAATGCAGCATTGAAGGGATTGGAATCCAGCCAATCTCAGCTTACCTTCTAAATTGAAGCATACAGAAATTGTTTTCTGTCTATTAACCTAGATCTGTTCGAACCCTGTGCTTGACTATAAAGCATGAGTATACCAAAATTCTGCTCATAGTTCTGCCACTAATTAGTATATGGCCTCGGGCCAATTATATAACCTTTCTGGTCCCCAGCTTTCCAAAATAATTTGGATTAGAGTAATTTCTACTAACAATCTTATTGTAAAAATAGAACAGCTACTTTTTTTTTTTCTAAAACTGTTAGGGACTTTCAGAGCTTTTATTATATCTGTCATATATCCTAAAGTTTAAGGATAGAACATTAAACAGCATTGTATGGATACATTTTATTACTGTAGCTATAAAATATAAACAAAATTTTATGTACATCATGTCTCTAAGATACATACAAACTCATGTAAAAATAAAATACAAGCAAAATTCAAGTTTATAATTGCCATTATATTATGGCGGGCTGATATTTCAGTGAGGATAGAGTGAGATAAAATTGCTTAGTACTTTCGTCATAAAAATTGTCCCTGGATTATGTCAGTATACCACTGATTGAAAAAAAGTCCTAGACTAGATCATCTCCAAAGTCCCCTCTAGCTTTAACTTTTCAGGCTTGTGTTTTTTAAAGAAAAATCTTATGTCAGTTATTAGGACATTTCTCTTCCTAGTATTCCTTAGAGGAACAGTAAATTTTTGGTATGGCTACTAGGTTGGGTTGAGAAACCCATTTCAATGGCTCCATCAGAACATGTTGAACTAGTTACCAGTTTGTAAAGCAAATTTCACTTGTTCACTGATTTGAAAAGTGGAGTATATGTAGCAGTAGTAGCAGTTTCTTAAGCCAGGTGTTTAATACAACTTTTTGGAGTGAGGAGTAAGTTTAAGGCAGGACAGGGGTGTGTTAAGAGTTGAGAAGCAAGAGAACAAGAGAAAGCTGATTGCCAGCAAGAGCAATAAATGCTGGGGTTCTAGCTTTGGTTTCTAGAGTGAGTTGACTGAGACCAGGTATGCCAGCATAGTTGTTGTTTACTAAAAAGTTTTCCTGTCATAGGGGATGAACAGGTAGGGGAGAGGGGAGGAGGAGAGTGGGATGGGGTGGGCTGGGACTGAAAAGAAGAAACTGAATGGCCGAACATGGTTGAATTAATCTACATGTTCTAGTTATCTGTTACTGCAAAACAAACCACCCAAAGCCTAGTGGCTTAAAACAAAGGCAGTCTTAAATGTTTCATGAATCTGCGATTCAGGTTAGGTGGGACAGCTCGTTTCCATGCCTCACGGTGTCAGCTGAAGTGCTCAAAGCCTGGGCACTGGAGTCATGTGAAGGTGCTTGTCACTCACGTGTCTGCTGACTGACGCTATCTGTTGGCTGGGACCTTGTGTGGATGTGGCGCTAGAGCTGGAACATGTGACCTTTCCACATGGCTTCTTTGCACCACACCGATAGGGTTCTGCAGCTGAGCATCCCAGGAGGAAACTGCGTCAGCCTCTGTGGCCTAGCCCTTAACGCCTTCAGCCTCATTTTTGCCACATTTTCTTCATTAAGAGGTAAGAGTCACTAAGCCTGGCCCAGACTCACAAGGAGGGAACTAACTCCACCTTCAATGGGTGATACATCAGAGAATTCGAAGACATGTTTTAAGATGACCACACCATGGATCAAAGGTGATTTCTTCTTTCTTTTTATATTGTAGCAGGCCTGTGGCTAGACACATACTATAAATTGAGGCAGCAATGTTTATAGTGCTCAGGCATGCCTGTTAACTTCATCTTTTTTATTCTTATTAACTTAGAGAAAAAGGTGCAGTTCTTATTTTAATAAGAAAATTGTAGAGTGGTATGACTGATACCCATATGCTTTTCATCCAAAATGATACCAAGTCAGATTTATCAGCTGCAGATGAAAATTTTTGTTGGAGAAGGAAATGAAAACATTATATGGCATTCTTGAGCAAGTCAGTGTATGGAGTCAAAGTCTAAAGTGAAGTTCTTTTACTGGCACTTGAAAAATGCAGATTTCACATTTGACCTCAGCTATAACTCACTTGGAATACTTACACCGTCTGATAAGTGTGGTTAGATTTTATGGTCTGGAAATAGTCAATTGAAGGTTGAAAATCATTTAACTCCAACCTGATGTTTGAAAAGTTGGTAGAGATGGGACCGCAGAGACCTTACCAGCTTGAACACACAATAGTCTTTTGTTCAGTTCTCTGCTGAGAGTATCTCTAAAAATAAATGTTTGCTCCAGGCTCCTATTAAAATGTGGGGGGAAATTGAATTAGGATTCCAAATCTTTAGCTTTCTCTCATATACTTTTAGATCTCTTCCATATGGTTAACTCTTTAACATTTCAGGGGCATATTTCAAGAGGAAACATGATAGTTCTCTTTTCAACATAAAGAAAATAAATATTAATTAGCCTTTTTCTGAAATAGTTTTAGTTTTGCCATGGTTGTTTGCTGGGTTGGTAGGAAGTCAGTGTGCATTGAATGGGGAGAGAGTGTGTGTATCCTTACTCATGTGGGGTCATTGAAGAGTCAGACCTTTGAAGAGTTTTAGTAGCAGGTTTGATTTGATTGTTTCAAGGGAAAGCTCAACATTTTGTGACTCTTGAGCCTTTGTAGTACTTTTGTAATACTTTAAATTCACTTACTAGTGGATTTCTTTTAAATATACTTCTTAACAGCATTTCCACTTGGAAAGAATAACCAGCAGCCTTACTATTCATTTCTTAGTATTAATAGTTTCAGCTGATTTTTAACAACTTTTGTTTTATAGATTATAATTTATTCTCTGATTTTGTAATAGTTGTCTTATTTCTTTTTATTTTTATATTGCCTGTAAAGGTATGATAAATAATAATAGTTATAGCTGCTCATCTGTCTTGTTCCTCCTGACTTTAATGGAAATATTCCTAGTATGTTAGTTACAGGTTTGCTGATGCCCAAAGATTCATATTTTTTAATCATGCTAGGAAAGTTCTGAGATTTTTTAAAATCAGGAATAAATACTTAAATCTTACTGATGCATTCTTAGCATCTGAAGACAGGGTTATAGAGCTTTTCTCCTTGCTGTAATTGATGTCATGAATTATATTTAGTTATTTCCCGATTATTAAGACGTCCTTGTGTTTCTGGAAGAAAATAATACTTGAGCGTTGCATATTTTCTTCATACACTGTTATATTCAATTTTCCAGTATTTTATCCAGACTTTTCTTGTATGATTAATGAAACTGCCATTATTTTCTTTGTGTCATGGTGATTCCAAAATGGGAAACTTCCATCTTTTCTACCCTCTAGAACTATACTGTTCAGTTGTTAGCCATTTGCCATATGCCATTAAAGATTAGAATCAGATAACATTAAGAAAACTTACTTCATCATATAGATGCACCAGTCACATTTCAAGAACTCAGTAACCACATATTACTAATGGCTACCATTTTGGACAATGTCATTCTGGAGAAATTTCTATAGAATGTGATAATCATCTTTGAAAGTTTTCAGCATAGTGTGGGTCACAATAGAGATCTATTTGAGAAGTGCAGAGAAGCCAAGTAAGAATTCTCTCTTACATAGGGAGAGCCACCAGTCTCTTTTTTAAAATCTCTACATGTGTATACTTAGGGTTTTAAATTGTGATGAAAATGTAGTTACACAAAATTTACCTTCTGAATGATTTTTAAATGTAAATTGGTAATTTTTGTTGTTGTTTTGCTGCACAGAGTGCAGGATCTTAGTTTCCTGGTGAGGGATCGAATCTGTGCCCCCAGCAGTGGAAGTGCACATTCTTAACCATTGGAGCACAAGGGAAATCCCTGTAGTATATTTTTAATACAAAAAAATCATATTTTCTGTACAGTTTTATAGCCTGTCTATTTTTCTTTTTGAGATAATCTCTTCTGAGAACATTTATAGCTTTTTTCCCTTTTGTTTCAGTGCATTTTCTGTAACTCTTAGAACAATGCTGAAGAGTAGTGTCTTATTTCTTTTAAGGTAGAGGAATTCCTGTAAACATTTTAGTGTTTCCGTGAGATTGGATTTGGATAGTCTGTGTGATGAAAATAAAGTATCCTCTTGTTTCTGCTTCCTAGATTGATTTTTTAAATGTGGGTTGATGTTGAGATTTATTAAGTGGTGTTTTCCACATTTTTTAGGTGATAGATACTTCTCTCTTTTCATCCACTTATATTGTGAATTACTTTAACATGTTTTCTAATATCAAACCAGCTTTATATTCCTGGGATAAACTATTTGATGAGTGTATTTCAATATGTTAATGGAACAGTGAGTTCAATTTTTGGTAGTTTTTTCTATAAAATGTTTATAGTATTTGTAAGTTTGCCCAATCTATAGTTTTGTGAATATATTTGTGTAGTTTAAATATCAGCTTTATACTAAGCTATATGCAGGAATAACAAATTAGGGGATATTTTCATTGTTTCTTGTTTTGCAGAACAGTTTTATCAACACAAGAATTTTTTGGCCCTTAAATTTGATTAAACCTCATGAAAGCAACTTATACCTGCTTCGGCACAGATTCTATCCCTCACCAGGAAACTAAGATCCTGCATTCTGTGCAGCACAGTAAAAAAAAAAAAAAAAATTTACCAGTTTACATTTAAAAGAAATTTATACCTGGTTGGTTGTCAGG
This sequence comes from Muntiacus reevesi, assembly GCF_963930625.1. NCBI lineage: Eukaryota > Metazoa > Chordata > Mammalia > Artiodactyla > Cervidae > Muntiacus > Muntiacus reevesi. Next base: position 22,401,179 of record NC_089263.1, on the reverse strand, counting down.
TTGTGATTTGATAATTTTATCAATTGTTACTGTCTCTTTCTTTTTTATTTAGAAAAGTTGGTTCTTCTTTTTTTCTTTTTTTTCCCAAGTGAAAGTATTCATAGCCTGAATCTTACTGCTAACTTTGGCTAGATTTCTTTAGTTTTATATGCAGCATTCTTTTTAATATTACATTTTTACGTGTCCTCTAATTCAGCACTTTTCAACCCGTGAACTGCAGTCGCACTTAACAAATGTGACAAACTGTTGCTCCTTTTAGCCTCGAGGCAGCTGAGCAGGTTATTGGATGGCTGGAGCCCTCTTGTCTGTTACCTTGGATGGAATTGTTACCATATGGTTTAGTAAAATGCTCATTTTCAGATGTGTGTGTCGAATCCACATTTTTACTCACTGGAGTAACTGGCTAAAACTGCATAACATCTTTTGAATAGGTAGATGAATACAACTTCATAACCTAAAAACTGTTAATTAACCTGCTGCCACTCTAAACATTATATGAGAACAAATGAGTATGTGAAGGGTTCAGTTCAGTTCACTTCAGTCGCTCAGTCGTGTCCGACTCTTTGCGACCCCATGAATCTCAGCACGCCAGGCCTCCCTGTCCATCACCAACTCCCGGAATTTACTCAAACTCATGGCCATCAAGTCAGTGATGCCATCCAGCCATCTCATCCCCTGTCATCCCCTTCTCCTCCTGCCCCCGATCCCTCCCAGAATCCGGGTCTTTTCCAGTGAGTCAACTCTTTGCATGTGGTGGCCAAAGTATTGGAGTTTCAGCTTCTGCATCAGTCCTTCCAATGAACACACAGGACTGATCTCCTTTAGGATGGACTGGTTGGATCTCCTTGCAGTCCAAGGGACTCTCAAGAGTCTTCTCCAACACCACAGTTCAAAAGCATCAATTCTTCGTCACTCAGCTTTCTTCACAGTCCAACTCTCACATCCACACATGACTGGAAAAACCATAGCCTTGACCAGATGGACCTTTGTTGGCAAAGTAATGTCTCTGCTTTTTAATATGCTGTCTAGGTTGGTCATAACTTTCCTTCCAAGGAGTAAGCGTCTTTTAATTTCATGGCTGCAGTCACCATCTGCAGTGATTTTGGAGCCCCAAAAAATAAAGTCTTGACACTGTTTCCACTGTTTCCCCATCTGTTTGCCATGAAGTGATGGGACCAGATGCTATGATCTTAGTTTTCTGAATGTTGAACTTTAAGCCAACTTTTTTACTCTTTCACTTTCATCAGGAGGCTCTTTAGTAGTTCTTTTTTTTCTGCCATAATGGTGGTCTCATCTACATATCTGAGGTTATTGATATTTCTCCCAGCAGTCTTGATTCCAGCTTGTGCTTCTTCCAGCCCAGCATTTCTCATGATGTACTCTGCATATAAGTTAAATAAGCAGGGTGACAATATACAGCCTTGATGTACTCCTTTTCCTATTTGGAACCAGTCTGTTGTTCCACGTCCAGTTCTAACTGAAGGGTGAAGTGAAGTGAAGTCACTCAGTCGTGTCCGATTCTTTGCGACCCCCATGGACTGTAGCCTGCCAGGCTCCTCCATCCATTGGACTTTCCAGGCAAGAATACTGGAGTGGGTTGCCATTTCCTTCTCCATAGGTTCTTCCCAACCCAGGGATTGAACTGGGGTCTCCCGCGTTACAGGCAGACTCCTTAACGTCTGAGCCACTAGGGATGTCCCAACTGAAGGATATCCGTCTCCAAATACTGTATTTCTCTTTTACTCTTACATGGCAGTTATAGAGACTAGCTTGTCAGAGGAAATAAAGGAACAGATAATTGAAATGATTTTTGCTGAAGTTTTTCAGTAAAGAAAGGCAAGCCGTGGGTTAATAGTCTGAAGGAGTGGTTGGGTGAAAGCAAAGGGGGAGAGAGAGAGAGAGTGTTTGTGTATGTGTGTGTGTGTGTGAGAGAGAGAGAGACAGTTCGATGATAGTTGTTTTTCAGAGTGAAAAAGAGGTCATGAAAGGGGAAAGATGAAGGATGCAGTGACATGTTCCAGTGGTGAGTGGTATGTAGAATATAACCTCTGCAACTCAACAGTGTGAAAGACCTGGTTGACCGTAAGAGGAGGGAAGACTTGGAAAATTTCAAAGCATGTGACAACTTATGGAGAAACTTATAGTGAACTTTCGCTAGCTGTTAGATCATAGGATTGTACCCTCTCCAGTATTCTTGCCTGGAGAATCCCATGGACAGAAGAGTCTGGCAGGCTACAGTCCATGGGATTGCAAAGAGTCGGACACAACTGAGTGACTGAACAACAACAACATAGGATGATGCCTTGACTAGATGGGACTGCTAGATGGTTTGGGAAGAAGTGGAGATGGGATGTTTAGTGAGGATTGCTCAGATGTGGCAATAGAAGTTTGCCTTGAGTCTAGTTCGCATCAGGGAGGGACTGTAGACTATTCTTGACATTCTGGAACTGTCCCAGGTATAAACCTGGAGGAAATACCACTGAGACCTAGTTGGCAGGGAGGGGCTCACCTATCACTGAGCCACCTCAACAGACTCAGCACATCAGCTTGTTGTGGTTTCCTCATTTCTATATGATTTTGGCCCTACCTGCCAAGCCTATTTCAGATATAGTAATTGAAAAAGTGAACAGTTGTATTTAGAACTTACACATCATAGTAAATGTACTGCAGGTCATATTCCACTTCAGATGATTTTGGAAACATACTTGTGAGCTGAATCTGCATAATTTTCATGCCAACCCTGGGGAGGCCGGGGAAGTCAGAGCATGGAAGTTAGCTAAGCTGCCAAGATACTAACAAATCAAATGTCAGATATAGGAAATAGAAAAGAGTAGGTGGTAATGGATGAAGCAAAGGTCAAGTTTAAAAAACTGATGGTGAGGCACTGGACCTCTTAGTGTTTTTAATGCCTGCCAGAGTGGGGAAATAATTTGACTTCTGTAAATGGCTTATGCAGGTTAGGACAATATCTGTGATGAGTCACACAGTAGTCTGGTTGACAAGGCCAAATTCTGTTTTGTCCAGCTGACAGCTGTCAAGATACACTCATATACCCCTGAATTGATACCCTCCATTGGAGTACCACTTGCATATGTATCAAGAGTTTTAAAGATAATTACACCTTGGAAAATCATCGTATCTTTTGACCCACAAGTGCTACCTTTATGAATTGATTCAGAGGGAAATTATTAATATTGTGCATAAAGATTTGGCTATAATATTTACTATAGTCTTGGGAGAGAGGGTAAATGGTTCAATAGAATTTTTTAAAAGTTTTCCAAAAAGGAAGTATTTGTAAAGACTCTTAAAATAGTTTGAAGTGATTTTGAGTGATAACAGTCACTGGATTTTGAGTGGTGGCAGTAATTATAGAGGCTCAACATCTCTTGTTTTTTTCAGAAAAAACAAACCATGTGGTTGAGAGGAAAGTGTGATGTTGGAGGGAGAAATATGTTTCTGGTATGACTAAACTGTGGTAGACTCATTAGATGTGAATGTAATCAAGGAAATGCATATTTTTTCAATCATGATAGCTGTTAGAATGGTGAAATTCTTAAAATCTGGCAGTATCCTATGTTGTAGGGATGAGGCCTTAGAAACTTTTATAACCTTTTAATGTAATTTGTGCATTGGTATAACCACTTTGAAGAACAGGCGACAGCCAGACATCTGTTTTATTTTTCTTTTTATCTTTTTATACCTTAAACATCATCTAATTTGATTTTTTAAAAGATCAGAAGAGAAGACAGTGTTAATGTCTTTCTTTGACACCATTGGTGCTATTTTATAGAATTTATGCTATTGAGTGGAGAAGTATGAAGTATATGGATTAGAAATAGGATCCGCTGGGTTAAAATTCCAGCTGAGTAACTTTTCAGCTTTGTAGCCTTGGGCAAGGTACTTAACCCCTCTGATCCTTCATTTCATTTTATAAATGAAGATAATGGAAAGCAGCAGGAGGATGCCCTTTATTTTGTTACAAAAAAAAAAAAAAATCAAAAGGCAAAATGTTAATTCAGTCACATGGTTATTTACCATTGATTTCCATGGGAAACATTATCATTAGCTAATTGACTGCCAATAGTCACACATATTAAGAAAATAAGTCACAAGTGAAGCATATAATTATGAAGATTAAAGAACACTTTTCTAATTTAGCATGTCACTTATTTATTAATAAATGCAGCACTTTTCATCGAATTGAAAAAATTCAGGCCAGCCACCATAAACATTCTGTTGTTCTTGTGAAGGCTGTTTGAAAAAATCCTACAAAAGAATGTGTGTAGAAAAAAAATCAGATGCTTTGGCACCTGTGGTGGTTTAAGTTGCTCAGTCGTGTCTGACTCTGCAGCCCCATAGACTGTAGCCCGCCAGGCTCCTCTGTTTATGGAATTTTCCAGGGAAGAATACTAGAGTTGGTTGCCATTTCCTTCTCTGGGGGATCTTCCCAACCTAGGGATCGAACCCTGTCCTCATGCATTGCCGGCAGATTCTATACTGACTGAGCCACCAGGGAAGCTTTGGTTCCTGCTGAAACTATTTCTCTGACTCTCCCTCTCATCCTTTGTTATTCAGAGTTAACAGAGAATCAGAACTTTCAGTAACTTCCTCAAGAGAGAGCCTGAAGCAGAGATGGCAGAAGGAATTAGTTTCCCAGAGAAGCAAGGCAGAAAGGGTGAATCCTTGAAACTTCAGAACTGCCACCACTGATGTCAAGAATGCCATTGCATTTGGGTCAGAGCCTGACTGCAAAAGTGGTGCCTTAGAGGAGGAGGAGTGGCAGAGGCAGAGGCACTGACTTGCAAGTTGGGGGAGGTAAAGAAGTCCTCCTGAGAAGCATGTGTACCAGCCTGAAGACAGGTGAAGACAGAGACCGTGGTAGCATCCCGTGTCTTCCCTGAGAGGCCACGTCATGTGCCTCAGCAAAGCCATGAGCTGTTTGGGGTAGATTCAGAGTTAACGTTTAATTTTTTTTTTTCCCCCACAAGAAGGAGGGTGTTGGGCTGGGTGTTACACACTCAGTCATGTCCAACTCTTTTATGGGCCCATGGACTATAACCTGCCAGGCTCCTCTGGCCATGAGATTTCCCAAGCAAGAATGCTGAACCAAATTGCCATTCACTTCTCCAGGGTATCTTCCTGACCCAGGGATTGAACCCACATCTCCTGCATTGGCAGTTGGATTCTTAACCTCTGAGCCACTTGGGGAGCCCTTCTCAAGAAGGTGAGGGCTTCCCTGGTGGCTTAGAGGGTAAAGCGCCTGCCCGCAATGCGGGAGACCCAGGTTCGATTCCTGGGTCAGGAAGATCCCCTGGAGAAGGAAATGGCAACCCACTCCAGTACCCTTGCCTAGAAAATCCCATGAACAGAGGAGCCTGGTAGGCTACAGTCCATGGGGTCGCAAAGAGTTGGACACGACTGAGCGACTTCACTTTCACTTTTTCAAGAAGGTATTAACTATAAATTGGGTATATATTCTTCTGAAATGTTATTCTGAAAATAATAGTGATTACTAAATATAAACCACTTCACAAAAAAGCAGAATAGTTTGTTTTCTTAAAAGGAAATATATTAATTTTCTTAAACTGTCATTTGTAAGGTACATCCTTAGCTGGATCTCTAGAATTGTATTAAGAGCAGGAGGGACTAAAAGCAGCTATGTTCTGCCCTGGAATAAAATATATTGTGGTTTTTTCAAAAATACTTGTCCTTTTTCCAGTTCTGTAGCATGGGGAGGAAGGTCAGTTCACCTCTTCCTAGGGAAGTAAGTCCCTTTCTCCATCATTGGTAGACACTTGGCTTCTACTATCCTAATACTTCACACAAGCTCTAATTTGGGCATAACGCACTTAATGCAGATACCTTACCGACTGGGCCCCATAAGTCTCTGCCCTGCGTTCAGTGAATATTGGTTGAATGAATCAACTCATCAGATAGGAAGATCACTGAGCTTAGTTGAAAGAACACATGAGCAGCCCGAGCTACTTAGTGTTGATCATTTATTTCTCAAAGTTGAAAACGTTCTCAAGTACAAAAGAAAGAGTGTGGAGCACTTTCCCTTAGAAGTGAGCACGTTTGCTTTTCATCATAAATATTCTATAATTTCATAGATGAGAGCAGACTCCTTGCTTGGTCTGAGTGTTTCTCATTTAAAAGTGTATCAGGATAGTGACATTTTCACGCGATAAGGTGGTCCGGTGCCCCAGCGCCAGGGTGTTGTTATCACTGGAGATTCTTCCTTTGGCTCATGTAGACACAAACGAATTGTTTCTTTCTCCATTCCCTGTATCCCAGGTGTTCTAGGAGATTCACAGGGTATATTCTGGGCTACAAGAGGCTTTCTGGTGTTGAAGCAGCAGAGATATCTGAGTCTTTTTTGGTTCTTTTCTGTGTGTGTTGGTCCAGGCAAGAGAAGAGCGTTGTCCTAGGCTTTGTAAAGGCCAAAATTGCCCCCTCCCAGGAGCCGTTTGAGGCCCCTTTCCAGCATCCTAAGAGAGTTCCCTAGATAAAGCAGAACTCACTCCCCATAGCTGAGAACTGGTTTGTCCCCAGTTGCTGCATCATATTCTCAGGTGTGTGGTGTTTGGGGACCACGCATGATACTTTTCCTCTTTTCTTTTTGTTTATTTCTCTTATCCTGTATCACATACTTTTGGCAGTTATACTCTTTCTTACATTGTTCTTGGACTGTTTCATGTCACAGCTCCTGTGTGCCCAGCTAAGCTCTGGCATGGACCAGGTTACCCACTGGCCAAATATTCCAGCATTCTTTTTTTTTCTTCCAGCTGCATAGCTGTTCTGCCCTCAGTTTCTCAAATAAACCTTCCCCCCCCAAGCCCTGAGTTTCTCTACCACTTTTGTCACTGTTAAATTTCTATAAATACTGTACTTGTCTGATTCCAGGCTTTTGTTTTCTATCCTCAGTCTGTATTGTTTGATTTTGATGATTTTAGTCAATTCTTTCTTAATCTGGTTTTATCACTTTTTGTTTTTATACCTTTTTTTTCTGGCTTTTCTTGAACATTTATTTTTCCATATGAACTTGAGATCATTTTATTTCATCCCAGTAAATTAAATATCTGTATTGAGACATTTTATTTATTTGCAGAAGTAAATTTTGATCACCTGCTTTTACTGTAAAGCTCAGTAAATACTGAAAAAACTAGGTGAATTACCATCTTGGGGTAATTACCGTAGGTGTTTAGAATATACAGTATAATGTATATTTTTCCAAACTTCTGTCCATGCATAAGTTTTTTTCCTACATACATATGTCTTACAGTAAGAAATAATTTTATATGTGTGAGTTGATACATTCATTTGGGAAGAGCTGACATCCTTAACGTGTTAAGCCATTTCTAGTGATGGGGAGCTTAGGAACGGACTGTAACTTAAACCCAGCTCTGTGTTGTTCTGGCCTCCTAACTTAATTATGACCAAATCATTTTAAACCGTTAAATTGTACCAGTACCAGTCTGTTTGGGGAGAAGTTCTTCCTATTTTCAAATAAGTGCCTCTGTTGTGGGCCCTGGGTTTGGCTGTCTCAAATTAAGTCTACTGGCCAGCATCCAGAATGACTGATTCTGCCCCGGCCAGGGTCTTGCCTGGAATGAAGACGCCTGCCCAGGGCTTTCTTACTGTAGGTATTTTTGAGGTCCAGAATCTCTTATTTTCAACTGTGGAGAGACCAGTTGCCCCCTGAGTGGCATATATTAATTCTAGGATGCCTGGGTGACCTTTAATTTAGCTCCATTTTTCACACTTTCCTGGCATTTGGATGAAACCTTTTCCTGAGTTGACATAGCCTTTCCCTAATTTTTACCTTTCTTTGGACATTTCACTTAAGATTTGGAGGTTTAGGGATTCAGGGAAGAGAGGAGGGGCTATTAGTATCTCTGATAAGCCTTCTTTCTCACTATCCAAAGTCTCTTAAAAGAAAAAAATAAGATGGGAGTTTTTTTTTTTAAAAAACACGTGAACTGTCATTTGCTCTGAAAAGATAAATCTTTATTTTCTTAATTTTATAGGCTCGTCATTCTCTCACATATGTGGATTTCATACTCACTATATTTTGGTTCTATTAACATATTATCCTGTAGGTTAGATTTCTCATGCTGAGTGCTTACATTTAATCTTCCAGATTATTTCTAGGCCCTTCACAGCTTTGATCCCAAACTAGCCAGTAAGGCAGCCTCTTACATGAGCAATGGCACTAGGTAATACCAGCTGAGACCTCTGGCAAGTTGACCACTTTTGTGGGAACTTCCAGACCTGAAGGCACATCCATAGAAAATAACCTTGGGTCAGATGATCTTTTACGACAAGCCTTTCCTTCTCTCTTAACTGGTTTCCCAGGAACTTTCCTAATTGTAGCCCCTAAGTTGGGCTTTCCTGCCTCTTTTAGTTGCTTTGCTGTTCTTGGTACCCTCTCTGCCCCCACTCCCACCCCCATCTGTAGATTTCTCTGGATGACATCCAGAAAACCAGAGTTCCAGAGCCGATTGACAGATAGGAACTCCATCCCTCTAAACATCTTCTGTAACAACCAGGAGTTTTCAAAAAGCGGTTCTCATCCTGATTGTATATACAAGGGCCAGCTGTGCATGGCTGTGCCTTAATCGAGGTGCAGAATGGTTTTCTTGGACTTGAACCAACTCAGCAGCGTTGCCAATTTCACTGAAAGCGCAGGGGAAGATCATCCTTTATACCAGCCTAGATTTCGGGGCAGGGGTGGAGTGGGCCAAGTCTGCTCTCTGAAGCCTCCTAGGATGGTGGAAGGCCATGTGCAGCTATCTAGTTATTCCTCCTCCAGCAAGGGTGGCGCTTCACCTAGGTGACCACCAGGGGGCAGCCTTTCCCACGGATTGTCACGTCAGAGAACAGGAACAAAGACAGGTTTCTGTGTGTTGAGCGTGTGAGTGAGCCTGTACTCCACGCCAGATCCCCCATGTAAAATCTGTAGCCTCTACGTTTGTGTAAAGAGTATTAAGCAGTCAGGTGAAGGGCATCTGACTGCTGAGTAGGTTCTGTGCTTTGCTGGACTGAGTTTGTCAACATAAACAGGATTCTATGCAGGCGCTGTGAACTGCCCCCTCTTGCCCAGGTCAGAGTCTTGCAGACATGAAGGCAGGCATTTTTTTATCATCAGAGGTTGAGATGTCTGAATCATTAAGATAAGGAAATTGAAATCAGTTTAGTTCCTTGTGTGAACCCAAAGATTGATTTCCAAGCAGTCGTTCAAATTTATTTTGGCCCTTTTTTTCTTTCTCCTGCCACTCCCTGCTCTCTTCCAAATACTAAAGGGATTGTTTCAGTTACATATATTTTTTTCCCTTCGGTTTCCTCTTCACCTTGGAAACTGAGTTATGATTCCTTGGGTTGTTTTTAGTTGAAAAAAACATTATTATGAAAATCTATGCCGGTCAGTGGGCAGTGAAGCAGCATATAAAATAACACTAATATCCTGATCTCCCTTCTTCTACTGTGCAATTAGAAGCACATTGTCACCAGTTTTGCTTTATGTTTCCCAGATGACTGTTTGTTAATTTACAGCAGTTCAGCATGTAATTGCATTGATGATCATATTTCAAAGGGTTTGGGTCTATTGGTTCAAGTGCAGAATTGAAGTAAGAGTTATTATTCCTTCACTGCTGTATCTAAATCCATCTTATTTGACTCTGTGATGGCTGGAAGAAATCAGATATGCTTTGAAAATCAAAGGCAAAGACCCTCTCCCCTGGGGGTAGGAGTAGGGTAATGAGAGGAACCTTTTCTTTTAGTTCTTTACAGAAGCAGCAGTTAGATTTATTGTATAATGGTTGTTTTTCTTCAGTACCACGAGCCTTCAATTTTTCTAAAATGAGAATTGTGAAATTTCATTTTCTAAACAGTCTACTTAATCAATGTCATTATGTTTGCATATCTTTTGTTAACTGCTGCTCATAGAGATGTCACATACAGAAATGTACTTGAAAGCTAATACATCAAACTAAATTTCACCAACACTGACTTAGCACCTACTGCATGCCAGGTGTCCAGTGACTCAGTTTCACGTAAGTTTTCTCGCTTAAGTCTCACAGCAAACTCGAGTGGTAAATGTATTATCCTCAGTTTGCACATGAGAAAACCAAGAATGAGGTGGTTTTTTTACACCATCTCAGCCATCCTTTATTGGAGGCAGATGCTGTGTCGTAGACGGTAGGGTAGCTGAGATTGTTCAGAATACTTCTGTTACAGGGTCTCCTCGCTTCCTGTGAGTGTTAAAATGAAAATATGCTATAATGATTTTGGGCATTCTGCTCATGGTCCCTGAATTTCATGGTTCATGTAGTCCGGTCCCTTCTTCCTATAAAAAGGGAAAAGGGAGCCCGAGATTCAGGGCAAGATTAGGTCTTCTATAAGCTTGTGAAGGAAGAGTTAAAACGAGAATTCAGGTCTTTCCTTTTATAAAGGAGGAAGAAAACTATTGGGAACAGAGGAAGAGAAATAGCTTGGCTCCTCTCAAAAGGGAGGAGAGAGAAGCTGAACAGTGAGACTGTCGGTTGCACCCAGTTTGGAGAAGAGAGACCACACAGAGGTGAAGTGGTGAGACACCCCCTTCCCCTCCGCAGGAGAAGTGTTTCCTGTGGCCCCTTGCTCCTCCTCATTGCTGCTGTCACACTCCTGGGAGCCTAGACCTGTTCTGTGTCCATGCCTCACAGACCCTTCACTGTCAGCTTCCCCCACCTCAAACCCTGGGCTTTAGTTCTCACCTGAGTCCATCAGCACTTTTTCAATCATGTCTGACTCTGTGACCCTGTGGACTGTACCCCGCCAGGTTCCTCTGTCCATGGGATTCTCTAGGCAAGAATGTGGGAGTGGGTTGCCATGCCCTTCTCCAGGGGGCTCTTCCCGACCCGCAATCTTTTGTTTCCTGCATTCACAGGGGGGTTCTTTTTTGTGTATCTTTTATGTGGTGGGAACAATTAAGATCTAGTCTCTTGTTAACTTTGAAGTTTATTATGCCGTCCTGTTGTCTGTAATCATGGTGTTGTGGTTTAGATCCCAGGACTGACTACGTGCTACTTGCAAGTTTGTACCTTTAAATACCACCTCCCCAGTTTCCCATGCTTACCACTCTGTTCTGTTTCTCTGAGTTTGGCTTTTTTATATTCCGTGTATATGTGACATCATACCATGTTTGTCTTCCTCTGATTTATCTAACTGTAATACTCTTTAAGGTTCATTCGTATTGCTGCCAAAGGCACGATTTCCTTCTTCTCATGGCTGAATAATGTGTGTGTGTGTGTGTGTGTGTGTGTGTACAGCAACTTCTCTATCCATTCATCTGTTGATGGACACGTAGATTGTTTCCATATCTTGGCTACTGTGAATGCCGCTGCCATAAACATAGGAATGCAGGCTTCTCTTTGATAGCCTGTTTTCATTTCTTTTGGATGTATACTCAAAAGTGGGAATTGCTGGATCATCCACCTGGATCATACACACATACATACAAGTTTTAACTTTTTGAGGAGCATCCACACTGTTTTCTATAGGGCTACACCAGTTACTTTCCCACCAACAGTGAACAGATCAGGATTTTTATCACCCTGTGTTTCAGCACTTGCTGTTTCTTCTCCTCACATGTTCCTTTCCTTTTATTGCCTGATCAACTTGGAATCTAGACCCGGCGCACAGGCACCTTCCCTGAAGCCTCCCCAGCCGCTCCAGGCAGAGATATCCGACTCCTTGCTTCCAGTTCCTTGTACCTCTTTTAATATGTTAAACGTTAAAGCATTTCTTCCATTCCACCGTTTGTGTTTTCAGATGGTGTTTCTGAGCTCCCAGGCCGAGGATCTTCCTCCTTTGGGCATCTCTGGTGTTGAGCCCAGCCCTATTACACACTTCACTGAGACGCTTGTAAGTGAAGTGTGAGTGAGTAGACAGGTGGCTGTGTGCTTCCCTCCCAGCTGGACCTTCTGAGCACAGAGATGAAATAGAATTTTGAGCAGGAGGAAAAGAAAGTCTGTGGAAGTTCTCGGAGATATCATTACAGTTATTCCCCAGTTTGTTGGCATTTTGGCTTTTAGATTCCATGTGGGAAAATTGAGGGCCTACAGGTCAGGAACGGGGAGTGGAAGACCAGAGGACTGAGAACCTGAACTTCCAGCCGGTGACCACCAGTCGTGTGCTCCTGGGCTGCCTGCCGCTTTGTTCCTGATGTTCAGTGTGTTCACCGGGAGTTACTTTCTCCTGAGGACCTGCATTAATTTAGAGCTGTGGGGCTTGGAGCAGACATCTAGGCTGGGTGTCGTGACTTGAGTGTGGCCGTCTGTCCTACATGTGTCGGTGTATTAATCTACCAGACGGGAGATACCTTAGGGCTGTTCACACCTGAAATCTCATGGCTATAGGAGTTTGTAAGTAATATAGCATCAGTCTTCTCAGGACTTTCAAAAGATCTTCATGTTTTGAGTAACTTTGAGTTACTGGATTTGAATTTGTTTGGCCCTTAAAAGTCTTAATTTTCTACATAAATATATTCAAAGATTTTTTCATAATAAATTTGAAAGGATTTTCCTTTATGAGGTTAGACAAGTTTGTAACTGAATCCAGTATGTTAAACCTATGTTAAAATATGGACTTGTGTCTAAAAAATAAAAAGCCTGAACAAATAGAGGGTGTTAGCTTACTGATATAGATGATTTGGATATACTGACTTTAAATAATATAAAAATATTTCCCAAACTCATAGTATTAAGACCAAATTTAAATTTATTTTAAAATGTAACAAGTCTGGAGCTTTGTTCTTTGCAGAAATTGTAGAAAGAATATTGTTTGTGTATCTGATTTTGTTTTCCATTTTTTTCAGTATGCCTCTTTGATTTTCAGATTCTGAAAGGAAGATGATCACTTGAACCAATTACTCCAATTTCCTCTCTTAGTAAAGCAGCTGTTTTTGTAAGCAGGGAGACCTCACTGCCTGGCTTGCTCAGATATCCTGGCTTATGCCTGTGTCTCGGAGATGTTACTAATAGCACCCCCTTTCACTTTTGAAAATGCTAGCTTGGGTAATGAATTCTAGTAGTCACTCTAGTTATGACTGATATGCTTTGTCCTTGATTGTTTTGTTTTATGCTTGATTTTAATGCTTCTGTAGTGTGTATTTTATTACAGTTTCCTCTGTTTTTAGATCTTCTAATGTTTTAGAAGGCATTTCCTACTATATTTTTAATTCTGTTAATGGCTGGCCTCTGTGTTTTTCAAAGCACTCTTTGAATTTAAGAGTCAAGACTGAAATGTTATGTGTCCCACCACATAAATAAGACTTAGACTATAAACTCTCTCAGGATGACACCCGGTCCTTGTGTCTCTGACAGTATCCAGGAGTATGCTTTGAGCTAAGTGCTCAAGAAATAACTTGTGGAATGAGTTTTAGGAGACCCTTTGGCTTGACAGAAGGAAGGATGAATTTCGATCTTGTCTGGGAATAGCATCCTTCGGGTAAACGGGCTGGGGCTGAGGATCTAGTCAGTCCCACAGTACCACTGCCCAAACTCAGTTGTCAAGGAGGTCCAATTTGTCTTGTTTTCTTACCTGGAGACTCTCAAGGAAGTTTTCAGTAAACTTTTTAAATTAAAGTCTTTTCTGGAAGGTTACAGGGCTTCCCTGGTGGCTCAGATGGTAAAGAATCCACCTGTAATGCAGGAAACCCAGGTTCCATCCCTGGACCAGGAAGATCCCCTGGAGAAGGAAATGGCAACCCACTCCAGTATTCCCGCCTGGGAAATCCCAGCCTGGCGGGCTACAGTCCATGGGGTCGCAAAGAGTCGGACACCACTGAGCAACGAATGCTTGCACTTTCTTCTTAGAAGGCTACACTCCTGCTAACTGTAAAGGCGGAGGAGTTTTTCAGGGTCGAGACAGAGGAGAGCAGCTTGGTTCAGTCACTGTGACCCCAGCAGAGTTGGCGACAGCACTGTGTTTGGGGTTAGGAGGTGACAGGGTGGGGGTGAGGATGCGGGAACCAGGTTAGGTGGGAGAAACCAAGTGGAATGGGAATTGGGGAGCCATGCAGGTTCACAAAAGAGATTTTTATGAGCATATCCAGTTGGTCAAACTGCATGTATTTCTAAGGAATAAATTTGGGTTCTTGATTTGAAAGCTAGGTGTGTTTAATAACAGTTAATCATGTATGAGCCAGAAGAGGGAAGAATGCCCTTTTTTAGAATTTGAGTTGCAAAATATGCCTTGTACTTCATCATAATAGGCAGTTTACAACACTAGGAAAAAATTAGCCTTTTTAAAGGCTTTGCCAAATTTTACTCTAGCTAAGTGCTTGCCTCCAAATTTAGGAAGAATGTAGACAGCTTAACTGAGCTTACATGTAATAATGCTGTAGACATTCGTGACTAAAAACTTGATATTTAGAAAGTATAGCATCCTTTGAATTTATATTCAGGGTGTGAGGGTTGCTCATCTGCAAAACTGGAAGTGATCTAACTGGGTATAAATAAGGAATGCTCTGGGTAAATTGAGTGCGAATAGAATTCTCTGAGTCCTAAGTTGGTAGGTATCTGTTAGCATATGACAGTTAATGCACAATAAGTATGGGTGAATCTGTGTTTTTTCCCTCTAGCAAGTGTATTTGATCATGAAGTTCACTATTCAGTTCTTAAGTTCCAGTAATTTCACAACCCATAGCATAATCCTAGGGTGTGTTTATTTTAAAAATATATATATATACACACACACACACACACACACGATTTGTTTTCTGTCTTCAGAATTACACCCTTTCTTTGTTGGCAAATTTAGCTGGTACATTTTATTTTGATTTCATCCATTTGGGTTTCAAAAGTAATACATGTCTATAAAAATTCCAGGCAGAATAGAAATGTCAAAAATTAGTAGTTTCCTCTCTGCAGCCTCTTCTCTGATATAATTGTTGAAAACAAACCAGCATGTGTCCTTCCGAAGGTTTTCTTTAACAGTGCACAGGCACGTACACGTTTTTGCATCTTTCATCTGTCCTGTAAAATTGTTGGTGAACATTACTGGTTTAGTGCAGTTCAGCACCTGTGCATTGGGCCCTCACTCACAGTGTCAAGAGGCACTGCACTCTGAGTGTCTAGTTTCCTTTGACACATTTCAAGTTCATTGCTAACCCCCTGACAGTTCACATGGGGGCTTCCTCACTATGCTGTTGTGAAACCCTAATAAGGTAATGTTTATTAAAGCACTTGGTTAAGCATGAAGCACTTTGTTTAGTCAGCACCATGATTGCTAATAATTATTTATGAATAATTCTAGAAGGACCAAATGGTACATCTGCTTATATTTGAATTATTTTAGTAGGTCCTGTACATTCCTGCACCTGATCTTTCTTACTGTATTTGTTCCTTTAAGATGCAGTGTGCCTAACTTTCTTTGCCTTTTCAGATGTTGTTAAAAAAAAAAAATCCCATCCGTTGAATCTTGAGCAGTCCTTTTCTTCCATGTTCTTGACTGTATCTTGGCCATATATTTCTGGATGGATGAGAGTGGTACCATAAATTTTATTCAGTTAGCATGCGTGTGTTAAGAGTCTGAGGTTTTTTAGGTTTTGTATCCCCTGTCCACTGTCATCGTGATTATTTTCTCACCAGCTACTTAGTTACGGCCAGAGATGTTAATTTGACCACCAGTATAAAGCTCTTCTTTGTCAGAACAACCACACACAGCTCTTGAAAAGTTACTTTCAGATTTGATCACAAAATTTCCAGACATCCCCCAATAAAGTGAGCATGATGGCTTTGAGTGAAAAACCGTGGCACTTGACCAAAACCTCTCAGTTTGTTTCTAATCCTGGCGGATGGAGTGTAATTTGATTAGAGTTGACCGGCCTGAAATGATCCCAGGGAGATGCAGAACTGGGTCTGGATTAGTCTCACTATTTTCTGCCTTTGTTCCAAGATTTAAGGCAATCACTGAAATGAATGAGTTTGGGGTTTCATGTTCAAATCCATTTTTAATACCACCACCTTATGTTTTTATAGCACTGTATGCATTTCACAATGCTTTTATCTGCAGTATTTGATCTGTCCAGTCAGCTTTCAGCTTCTATATTTCAAAGGCCAGTAATGGTAAGGTTGGAAGTAGTATCTATTAGAATAGTGACTTTGAAAACTTTGAAATTATTTCCAGGTGTTCCAGATAGGCTACATTTGAACAATGAAACTTTAAACTTTCTTTTCTGTAAAAGAAAACTTTACTGCTTGGAGTAATCTTAGAAATTAGCAGCTCAGTTCTTCTGTTGTAATTCTTCTTTTTTTATAACAAATATATATGATTTACTGAGATGTAGATAATAAGTAATATGCTTAGGGAAAGCTGTGGATGCAGCCAAGGAGAAAAGAGGGGCAAAGAAAACTGTCACTTTTCCTTAAGTACTAAAGGTGAAGGAAATACAGTTTTAATAATTTTCATGGTATATAATCCTTCTTTTTTTAATCACGTGAGCATGTAAACTAGGATGGAAAAAGTTATGAAAGATCAGAGAATAAAATAATAGCTGTACAGAATATATTTTAAGGATTTCAGTGAGGTTTCAGTTTTGACATACAGTCTGTTTTTAAAATGTTCCACAGACATTAAAGGTAATTTGTGCATGCACGCACACACACATACATATACCCGTATACCCCTATTAAATCAGTATTATCGCTTATTTCACTCAGGACATGAGAATGATACTATTTGAGACAGAAGTAAACCCTCTTCCCTGATTCTGCTTGCTGGCCCTTTGTTACACCATAGAGATGATCTCATCACCAAGATGGCAAAGAAATTTCCAATAACTCTAAATTCTTCCCTCCTCATTTTGTGAAGACTCTGGATTAGAACAGAAAACGTGTGTTATCTATTACAGTTCATCACTCAGAAAACTAACACGGTCACTTCCTCCCTTGGAGTGAATGTAGAAGATGCCAGTGGATATAGAGAAATAGAAGACAATTCAAAAGAAAAAGACCAGTTTAACCGTCAGGAGTGAATAGGACTGTTTGACCTAGAAACAACTTAGAAAAATGAACTAGCCAAGTAAGATTAGGAAACTACTACATTGATAAAACCAGAGCCAGCAGTCACCAAAAATAAAGGATCTGAGACAAGGAAAAATTACTGGAAATTAAAAATATGGCCACATAATTTTAAAACAAAGCAATGAGGAGCAGATTCAGTACTGAAGAAACCTGAATCAGTGAATGAAAAGAAAGCTAAAAAAATTCTAGTAGAACCAAAAAGAAAAAAGGTTAAAATCCTCAGTGAAAAGATTGAAAACATGCAATAAACACAATTCACTGTAAATAGTGTATACTAATGTGTACATGTGTATATGTGTCTTTGCTCGAAAGAAAGAATACAAAGTTTCCTGTGGACTTGAGTCCTTATAGTGAAAAGACACCCTTAGTAATAGGCATGGTTGTGGGAAAAAGAAGACTCCTAGGAATATGTCAGACAAAAATCTGAATTTCAAGAATAAAGAAAATACTACAGAAAATCCAGGTAGCTTAAAGCAGAACACCCACTTAAAAAATAAAGAAAAGACAATGAAGTTAGCATCAAGCTTCTCTTTCTGTCTCCAGAACTCAGAGAGGGAGGAAAATGTGATTCATGACTTCTGGAACCTTCTGGCCTCATCTGTTTCCCCCTTTAGAATGTAAGGTGGATTCACTAGGTATACATGAACCATTGTGTTCTATGTAGAAATCAAATTTTAAAATTAGATTCTCGGTCACAAGTAAATCTTAATGCTGTGTGTGCTAAGTCGCTTCAGTCATGTCAGACTCTTTGCGACCCATGGACTGTAACCCACCAGGCTCCTCTGTCTATGGGTTTTTCCAGGCAAGAATACTGGAGTGGGATGCCATTCCCTTCTCCAGGGGATCTTCCTGAACCAGGAATCAAACCCTTGTCTCTTAAGTCTCCTGCGTTGGCAGGAAGGTTCTTTACCATTAGTGCCACCTAGGAAGCCCAAAATTTTAGTGAAGTCCTCCTAATAGAAACTGCACAGGCTGTTATAAACTAAAACTTGAAATTAGTTGTAAAAAGTTATTCAAAAAAGTTCTCACCAGTTTGATATGAAAATACAATTTAAATCACTTTTGGAACAAAGTAGAAATTAAATTTGCAACTATAGGATATAGGCAATCCCTTGATTTAAAACATTTGCATTTTATCTTATCCAAATAGCCTTAGTGGAAGTGATACCCATTTTACAATATTTTTTTTTCGCTATTAAAAAAAATGAAACTTGAACTCCAAATACATGTCTCAGCATTTGTTCCTTTGCTCACCTGCAGATGCCTCCTCTGTAGAAGAGCCCTACAGTAGCTCTGGTCCTTATCATCCCCCTGCTAACTTCCTTTGAAAGGTGACCTTTGAAAGGTAATAGAGAACATGTGTGACATCACTCTTCAAAATAGGTCAAAAATAGCTTATGTAAGAAGGTGAAATAGAACTCCAAAGTGGTATGGTAAAACATTTTTAGTAATTAAAAAAAAAAACAACAAAGTGGTATGGTGATCTCTGTTTCAAGTTCAGGGCAATGACAACCAGCGTAGCTCTAGACATTAACTAAAGTCACTCCAGTTCATGGTTTCAGTGAGGCCGCAGGATTGGTGCTGGAAAGACTACCTAAGCAAGTGCCCACATTACTGGCATTGGTGCGCGTCATCCTGAGGGGTCAATTCGGGGGTAGACTTGCAAGTAAGAGCAGAGTGAGCCTTAGTCATCAAAGATTCAAGGACCCTGAGGGTTACAGACTTTCTACAGGAACTCATGCAAACTGGAAGCTCCAAAAAGTCATTTCTAGAAAGTTCAGGTCTAGAAAATCTAGGGTAAGCCCTATAGGACACAGAAAAGGCAAACAGCTTACACGAGCTAGTTGTTCAATTTGCAGGAATTTTGCTAACTGATTTTTATATCCAAGCATCATTAAAAATTAAATTATGTATCTTTATTATTTTTTCTTCCATTTATTTTTATTAGTTGGAGGCTAATTACTTTACAATATTGTAGTGGTTTTTTCCATACATTGATATGAATCAGCCATGGATTTACATGTGTTCCCCATCCCAATCCCCCCTCCCGCCTCCCTCTCCATCCCATCCCTCTGGGTCTTCCCAGTAAATTATATATTTTTAGTTCATTTTCTTCTCTTTTTATTTAGGGAGATAAGCAATATAGTGAATTAAGCAAAGCAGTGGCACATAGAGAAATATTGATAGTCTTGCCCTTTCTCCTGATAAACCTCATTTTTGTTTAGTATGTATTGCATATGCAAGCAAAAAAAATGCATGCATGTGTCACTTTTAAACCCATCTGGGTTGTTATGTTGGCTTACCTGTGGAGTAGAGGTATAATTTTAGTTTTTATTATTTAAAATAGGTGACCTAATGTTCTAATTCAGAGTGATGGGGAAAGGTGTGTGTACACACACACACACACACACACACACACACACACACCCATTACTGAGAACTCCATGCCTTCTGCTTGCAGCCAGATAGATTCCTTACCACTCGCTGAGTCACCTGGGAAACCCGTTCCTGTGGGTACTAGGAGTATTTACTGTTGAGAATCCTGGATGTCTCAGCTGCAGGTCTTGGCATAGTAATGTAGCAGTCACTACTTTCTGAGATAGATGTCTATGATGATGACTTCCCTAACAGTGTCAAAGATGAAACATTTAGATTAAAAGTAATGATGAGCACCGATTATAATCATAGCTGTTTAAGAGTGGGTCGCTTTGCTGAGCACCTGTTCTAGCTGCCTCACATCTCTCCTCGCCTCTGAGGTCCTGGAGTGCCCCCACGCCCCACCCCCCTGGAAAGGTGAGCCTCTCAGTAATAATAAGTACCGTTCAGTGTTCTACTTTTGGACTCCTAAGATAACCTGACAGTATTCTGGGCGACTTCCCACTGCTCTGCACTTTTTAGGGAATTTTGTTCTTGGTTTTGTTTTACTGTTGCCTTCAGTAGCGCCCAGAGAAATGCAGCCAGCCAGCTACCAGCTGACCTGGCTCGCAAACAGAGAACACAAGGGCCTATTGTAAGCGTAGCAATAGTATTCAGAATGGCTAAAAATTCAGTGCTTCAGAGACACAGAATACATTTTGCTGGCCCATCCTTTCAACCTTTGTTATTCCATTTCTTTCAACTCCTTCCATTAGGTTTGGGCGGGGTGGATGCAGTTTATCACCAGTCCTGTTCTCCTCGGCCAGCTTCTGCTGTGGTCAGCGGAGCAGGGACCGCAGGGCCAGGACCGGGGTGAGTAATGATGGAAGGTGCCCTGAGTGGTGATGTGACACCACATCCTAAGGAGTCAGGTATTCCCTGCCTCTTCTGCCAAAATGGGCTTCCCTGGGGGCTCAGCAGGTAAAGAATCTGCCTGCAATACAGGAGACCCAGGTTCAATCCCTGGATTGGGAAGATTCCCCTGAAGAAGGGCATGGCAACCCACTCTAGTATTCTTGCCTGGAGAATCCCATGGACAGAGGAGCCTGGCGGGCTACAGTCCGTGGGGTCACACAGAGTCGGACAGAACTGAGCGATTAACACTTTTCACTTTCACTCCCCCCACTCCTACCCTGCAAAATAAAGAGATGAACTTCCCAAAGAAGCAAGTGAGAGAGCCTGCTTTAAAAAAAAAAAAAAAAGACTTCACTGCCATATTTATTTTTATCCCATGTGCTTGAAAAATTAGGCAGATATACCCTGGCGTATGTAAAGCGCTGTATGAGTTACTAAAGAAAACAAAGTTTAGCTCTTCAGGGCAAAATTGTTATAAAATATGATTATCCACTTCTCTTTCTCCCCACGTTGGAGAAATCGATGATTTGAAAACTTAACATACAGCGACAGGGCTTCTATAGTACAGTTCCCTGGACAATCCCCCACTTAGCTTTGCCGTCTCCCCTGCAAACCTGCGTCTCAGCGACTGTCAGCACCGTTTCTCCTTTCCTGCCGGGCGACCCCTTTTACCTGCAGTCTCCTCGCTGTCTCCCCTTCCCATGCCCTTACAGATGCGCCATGCCAGAGAGGCTCTGGCCCTGATGGGAGGGTGGGTGCCCAGGCTTTCCCCCCACTTGTTGGTCTGCCGCTGCCTCCACAGGCCAACTGCTCTGGTGACTAAGCCAGACTTCAGACCACATTTTGGCTCCTGGTGCTTCATGACTATAGAACATGGTTCACAGACATCCTCTCCTGCCGTTTCTGGCTGGACTCGGGCTTGTCCTTACCCTTCCTCACAGAAGAATACTTCACATACAGGTGATTGTCACGGGCGCCTTTTACTTTATGAACTGGTTCCCAGGCTTCATGAAGGAAACCTAAGACTGAACTAGCAGCTGCCTCAGACTGTTAGCTTGCAGCAAACCTGTTTTCATCCACACGCCGTAGACCTTTTTCACACAAATGACTGCCTGAAATTGTACCAGTGTGGGCAGCTTATTTTTTTACCTAAATGTACTACTTTGTCAAATTTATGTTTGGAGCACAGAGGGAATGGAAGTTTTTAGAGGGGACTTCCTGGTGGCATAGTGGTAAGAACCTGCCTGCCAGTGCAGGGGACACAGGTTTGATCCTTGGTCCAGGAAGATCCCACATGCCATGGAGCATCCGAGCCCGTGCACCATTGCAGAGCCTGCATGTCTAGAGCCTGTGGGCCGCAACTGCTGAAGACTAGGCGCCTAGAGCCTGTGCTCAGCAACAAGAGAAGCCACAACAGTGAGAATCCTGTGAACCACAACTGGAGGGTAGACACACACTTGCTGAAACTAGAGAAATCCTGTGCGCAGCAACCAAGATCCAAGTGCAGCCAAAAATAAATTAAAAAAAAAATGTAAGAAGCTTTTAGGGAGTTTTCTGGAAACAGACGTGTTGCGGGAGATGTGATAGCTAGCTTTGGTTGTATTAATAACAAGGAATATGATTTTTTTAAATTATTTATTTTTAGATCTTTTGGCTATGTCACTCAGCATCCTGGGATCTTAGTTCCCCGACCAAGGATCGAACCTGTGCCCTCAGCAGTGCAAGCGCAGGGGCTCAGGTACTGGAGTCCTTAGGAATTACACCTCATCTACTCCCCTCTGCTGCACTGTGCTTCTACACCCTGTTGTAACCAGCTCTACGGGGATAGTGTGATCCATTGCCTCTTTGTTTCCACCAGTTCTTCCTCCTGTCTCTTCTTCTTTACCAGATTCATCATTTTTACTTTTCCTTCACTGAAGGACAGGCAATCTGAATGAGATTTTAGGGATTTTGGAAAGAAGCAGAAATATCATGGCTATTTATTGGTGCTGGAAAAATGCAATTCATCTTCTGTGGAATCCACACTGATGAAGTGTGGCATAGAGGAAAAGCCCTGTCCTGGGAATCAGGAAAACTGGACTCTCTTTGGAACTGCCAGAAACTGATGTGAGATCAGTCTCTCCCCTCTGTACCCCTCAGATTCCCCGCCTCTGAAAGGGAGGAGCTCTAGGGAGTGCTGAGGTATGTGTGCTCAGACGCTCAGTCGTGTCTGACTCTTTGTGACCCCATGGACTGTAGTCTGCCCGGTCCTCTGTCTGTGGGATTCTCCCAGCAAAAATACTGGAGTGGGTTGCCATTCCCTTCTCCAGGGGATCTTCCTGACCCAGGGGTTGAACCTGCGTCTCCTTCATTGGCAGGCAGGTTCTTTACCACTGTGCCACCTGGGAAACCCAAGAAGTTGCTGAAGTAGAAATTTGATGTTTCTGTCTTTTATTTAGGGACAGTGATGTTTTACAAGCAAGCTGTAAAAACCATGTGCAAACGTTAGATGCTTCTAGAGCAGATTTTACCCTCCATGAAGCAGTGACCTACTTGATACCCAGTACTCAATCTGGGAAGCTGGCCACTTTCCCATCTTGCTGAGGGCTTTCCCCTCAGCCTGGGGTGTTCAGTACAGTCACTGCCCCCTTCTCTTCTGCTCCTGAGCCAAATACCGCGAGTCATTCTCTTCTGTAGAATAGTAACTCAGATAGTTGAAGTACCAATGATCAGCTTCAGCATGGGCTGCTTCACCTTCCAGGATTCAGATGAGGGTCATACGAAGGTGTTAGTGGAAAGGGCCCTTTAAAATCACTGAGACCTCCTGGAAGGAAACTGCTCCTAAGGAACAAGAAACCAGATGTGACAGGACAGGCCAGTAGCTAAGGGAGGAATGGCATGACACCTATCACTGGCGCCAACTTGTTGCTCCTGTGACGGAGACCTTCGAAGGTAGGAGTAAGGCACAGAAGAGTTGGCTCTAAGACATTGGGTCATTAGCATTGTCTACTCTCTAAAGGTGTATGGCATTCAAAGGAAGCATTGCTCCTGCATCAGAGACCCCTCAAGAGTTTCTGCACCATGAGAACACAAGTGCCTGAGAGTCTGTGGCAAGTGTGGGCTCATGAGCCTGTGAGGACCAGCCCCTGGGATTGCCAGGGAAGGTGATGGTCAGGAAGGTGAAGATCCTGTGTGAACTGGTGGGGACCAGGGCACCACTAGGATTTGGCTATTGGTCATCCAGCTTCACCTAGTCGGCACAGTCTGGGAAGTCTTGAGTCAGTGGTTCCCATTAGTCTCTGTTGTGAAAGGTGCTTTATAGATGCTGAGTTGGCATTTCTGCCTTTTGTCATGGCGGAATTCTTTAGTTTGCCACAGGTTGCACTGGAGACAGAGCTTGTTCATAAATCAGAAGGACACCTGTGGCTGTTTGAGAAAACAGACCCAAGTGCCTTGGTAGAGTCAAGGAGGGCCGCCTGGCATACCCTGTTTGCAGGACTCCTATTTGAGGTCAGTTAGAAATGATCTCTTACCTCTCAGTATTTCTGGGATATTTGCTGAAGAGACCAATATACAGAAGGCCGCCATGGATCATATTATGGAAATAGTCAACTGGAAGCAACTTTCACATTACTTTGCTGACCTACTTTTCATAGCACTTACTCTGTTTTTCTTAGTGCCCAAGGAACATTTCTGATGATGGGAGCTGAGATTATTTTACTCTAATGGTCCTTAGTTTTCAGCAGTGGTAGCTGGTAAAAATGGAATGAGACACTTGGAAATTCTTGGATATTGTGTTGAATGTTTTTTATATATAAATAAAGGCAGTCTTAGAGAATTATGTGGTGTTTTCTGGGAATTGGTCCCCCACCCCCACCCCGCCCCCAGTGAAACTTGTACAGATGTGAGAGCTGAACCGTAAAGAAGACTGGGCTCTGAAGAATTGATACTTTCAAAGTGTGGTGCTGGAGAAGGCTCTTAAAATTCGCTTGGACATTAAGGAGATCAAACCAATCAATCCTAAAGGAAATCAAACCTGAATATTCACTGGAAGGACTGATGGTGATGCTGAAGCTCCAGTACTCTGGCCACCTGATGCGAAGAGCCGAATCATTGGGAAAGACCCTGATGCTGTGAAAGGTTGAGGACAGGAGGAGAAGGGGGCGACAGAGGATGAGATGGTTGGATGGCATCATCGACTCAACAGACATGAGTTTGAGCAAACTCTGGGAGATAGTAGAGTACAGGGAAGCCTGGTGTGCTGCAGTCCACGGGGTAGCAAAGAATTGGACACAACTTAGAGTCTGAACAGGAACAAATGAAACAGACCAAAACCCAAAGAATAGTTTTCTAAACCGTTTATCTTCCAGTGGATGTTTTAAAAGGACCAACCTCTGAGTGAAGAACCAAAGAGTATGAACAACAGAGGGTAGCCAGTCTCCTCCTGGATGCACTTAACTTGAATAAAGAAGTGATTTGCTCAAAGGCAGACATGTTCAGAAGAATCTATGAAAGGACATTGAAGTGATTGATACCTTTCATTAGTCCTAGGATGATGTGCAGAGAAAGGACACAATAAACAAGACAAACCGTCCGCTCGCTATTCCTGCCAATTCTTTTTGAAAGACTCTAAAATAGGTTTATCTTTATTAGCTGCAGCTAATGGCATCTCTGAAAGACTCAGAAGCACCTTATATACCCATGTAATTTGTGCCAATTACACCCTTAAGTAATAAAGCTTAAGTAGCTACCTTAAGTAGCTTTATTAATACATAGTAGCCATATAGAAAAGAATGCAAATCTTAAACCACAGGTTAATAGGTTTTCATAAACTGAACATAGGCCAGCGTTGGTAGCATCCAGACCTGGAGACAGAACACTGCCCGAGTGCAGAAGCCACGTGCATTTCCAGTCACTGTCACCTGCGCCCTCCACCCCAAAGAGTAGCAACTGTCCTGGCTTCTAACATAGGTGAATTTTACACGTTTTTAAGCTTTGTACAAGCTGAGTTATAGAGAATGCATTTGGGTTGGCTTTTTGTATTCATTCACTCTGAATGTGAGATTCATCCATGTCATTGCACACGGTTGTGATCTGTTTGTTCTAGTAGCTGTATTGTGTGACTGCCACCATTTATCTGTTCTTGTGTTGGCGGACATTGTATTTTATTTTCGGTATTGGTCTGTCAGGAGTACTGTTGCTTTGAATATTCATGTGCATGTTTTTTGCTGAACATTTGTACACGTCTTTTGGAAGAGAAGTTGCTGTGATAGGGCAGGTGTATGCTGAGGCTCAGTGAGTGTACAAATTTATGCTCCACCAGGAGGGCCTGCAAGTTTCAGTTGCTCCATCTCCCTGCCAACACTTGTTTTTGTTTTTGTTTGAGCCACTCCGATGTCTATGGAGTAGTAGTTGGTTTCCCTGATTACCAGGGATGTTAAACTCCTTTTTATTTATTAACCATTGATCTTGCTCATTTGTGAATTGTCATTAAGTCTTTACCTACGTTTATATTTTTTTAAGATTGTCTGCCTTTTTGTAGTGATTTGTAGGCATTCTTTATCTTCTGAGTAAAATCCTGCTTTATTTATTTTCACTTGTTTTTTTAACTGAGTCTGCAGTAATCCAACTCTTCAGTATAGAGTCCTTTGTTCTTTATAGAGCATTTTGATTTCTTTACAGTACCAGTGGGTTCATTCGTGTTGCTGTAAATGGCATTATTTTGGCTGAGTAATACCCCATTGTGTATATGTACCACGTCTTCTTTATGCATTTCTCTGTCAATGGACATTTAGGTTGCTTCCATGTCTTGGCTGTTGTAAATAGTGCTGCAGTGAACATTGGAGTGCCTGTGTTTTTTTCAAATTATGATTTTCTCTGGGTATATGCCCACGACTAGGATTGCTGGGTCATATGGTAGTTCTATTTTTAGTTTTTTAAGGAACCTCCATACTGTACCAGTTTACATACTCACCAACAGTGTAGGAGGGTTCCCTTTTCCCCACACCCTCGCTAGCATTTATTGTTTGTAGGCTTTTTGATGATAGCCATTCTGACTGGTTAGTTAAGTGATACCTCATTGTAGTTTTGATTTGCATTCTCTAATAATTAGTGATGTTGAGGATCTTTTCATGTGCTTTTTGGTCATCTGTATGTCTTCTTTGAAGAAATGTCAAGATCTCCTGGCCATTTTTTCATGGGGTTATTTGGGTTTTCTGATATTGAGCTGCATGAGTGTTTGTGTGTGTTGGAGATTAATCCCTCATCAGTTGCTTCATTTGCACATCTTTTCTCCCATTCTGAGGGTTGTCTTTTTGTTATGTTTATGGTTTCCTTTGCTATGCAAAAGCTTTTAAGTTTAATTAGATCCCTTTTATTTATTTTTGTTTTTATTTTCACTACTCTAGGAGGTGGATCAAAAAAGATCTTGCTGCAATTTATGTCGAAGAGTGTTCTGCCTGTGTTTTCCTCTAAGAGTTTTATAGTGCCCAGCCTTATACTTAGGTCTTTAATCCAGCTCAAGTTTTTGTGTATGGTGTTGGAGAAGGAAATGGCAACCCACTCCTGTATCCTTGCCTGGAGAATTCCATGGACAGAGGAGCCTGGCAGACTACAGTCCATAGGATCGCAGAGTCAGACAAAACTAAAGTGACTTAGCACATGGTGTTAGGGAACATTCTGAGTTGGTTCTTTTGCATGTAGCTGTCCAGTTTTCCCAGCACCACTTACAGAAAAGACTGTCTTTTCTCCATTGTGTTTTCTTACCTCCTTTGTCATAGGTTAAGGACCACAGGTGCGTGGTTTGTCTCGGCTTTCAGTCTTGTTCGATTGATCTATGTTATGTTTTTGTGCCAGTACCATCCTGTTTGTTTTTTTTTTATTAAAAGTTTTTATTGGACTATAGTTGTATTACAATGTTGTGTTTGCTAGTACCATACTGTTTTGATTACTGTAGCTTTGTTGTACTACTGTTAACATTTAAAAAAAATTCAATCAAAAATTCTTACTTCATTGATCTTTGAAGTGATCAGGCCACAATAAGAGAACCACTTTGAAAGCTGCTTCTTACAGAGAAGTAATGGATTTACTGGAAAAAGTATTGGCTTGGTTTAAAATAACCTGTATTTGCTTAAAATTTCATTAACAGTCTAGCATTGTTATCTTTTCACCTTAGGAATTACATTTCTTCAGTAAGTTCTGGTATCAAGTAAGTTGTACCCGTGCCATGCCACAGTAACTGTGCCACGTCAAGACTTAGACATGTGGCAGGGGTCGCAAAAATCTCCAGCTCCAAGGTTCAGGGCTTGGAATAAATTATCAGCAATAATGTGATAGAGTTTTAAAAATGTTTTAGGAGTGCTTATACTATTAAATGAGAGAAATTTGTGGGATCTTGGTTGGCTTTATCTCTGCCTCCTCTGTGGTGTTCAGCATAGACATAAATATCAGTAGAAATTTGTTGAGATAAATCTTAACAAGCTCAGGAATTGTGTGAAATATTCCTTCACTAACTGTTTTGAGCCCTACTCTCAAATTAATAATGACATCAGGGCTTCTCTGGTGGCTCAGCAGTAAAGAACCCTCCTGCCAATGCAGGAGACGTGGGTTCGGTCCCTGGGTTGGAAAGTGCCTCTGGAGAAGGAGATGGCAACCCACTCCAGTATTCTTGCCTGGAGAATCCCATGGACAGAGGAGCCTGGCGAGCTGCAGCCCATGGGGTCGCAGAAGAGTCAGACACAACTGAGCAACTAAACAACAACAACGTAGGGTTCAATAGGCCCCACTATATTCCGTAATTCCGGAATTGACACTGAGGAAAATGTTTACCACTGAAAAGTGATCATTATAGATGGTAAAGGGCACAGAGGTGGCATCAGGTGACACAGGCTCACTTCTCATGCCAGGGCAGCCTGTGGATGGACCCAGAGATTAGGGGCTTCCCATGGAACTGAGAGCAGGGCCTTGAGTCTGAGGATGCCGTATGCCCCACTCTCAGGACCTTGATTAATCTCGAGAAACATTCCAGCTCCCTATCAGGTAGGAATCCAAGACTCCCTCCGCGCACACCAGGCTCCAGGGAAGTCTGTGGCTGGCAGTCAAGAGGTGAGAGCAGTTTCGGTTTCTAGGGCCTAAATTGGCTAATGCAAATGTAATGTGTTTACTACATAATCCCAGGGTCTATGGCTGTGTGATAATTCAAACAATGCAAGTATTCAAGGTGCTGAAGCCTCAGAAAGGTTGTTTTCTTACTGTTTAAAAAAATTTTTTTTTGGTGTTTTACGATAAAGTAACCTGCTCAGCTGGTAAAGCATCCACCTGCAGTGCCGGAGACCTGGGTTTGATCCCTGGGTTGGGAAGATCCCCTGGAGATGGGAAAAGCTACCCATTCCAGTATTCTGACCTGGAGAATTCCATGGACTGTATAGTCCATGGGGTTGCAAAGAGTCAGACTTGACTGAGCAACTTTCACTTTCAACCTGCAGTGAGTAAACGTTCCAATCTCGCTATACTAGATGATAGATCGAGTTAGATACACGCTTGTAGTCACTGTGCATATGATGGCCGTGGATGCAGTGCGATGCTCACGTACTCTGCTGATGACTTGGCGCCAGAAGTGGCTGTTGCTAAAACAGTGACTAGC
Source organism: Muntiacus reevesi (assembly GCF_963930625.1). Classification (NCBI taxonomy): domain Eukaryota; kingdom Metazoa; phylum Chordata; class Mammalia; order Artiodactyla; family Cervidae; genus Muntiacus; species Muntiacus reevesi. The sequence goes on along the minus strand of NC_089263.1, from coordinate 22,372,226 downwards.
TCATTTTCATGGTGAATAGAATAAAACTCCTGAAAATGCAACGTGTGTTAATTGGTGCCAAAAGTACCTTGTTTTTTAAATGGAGTTAAATTTAAACTCAGATCATTATGAACAGGCTTGTCCGGCAGAATACTCAAAAGCCATGCAGCTTAGGAGAATCCTTTGTGTGGGATGTTTGCACATGCTCCTAAGGCCCTCCTCTTTGGCCCTGCCCACGAATGCTGGCATTCCACCCTAACCAGAAATGTTCCTGCCAGTTACCAAATCACCTAGGGTTGTACCACTGTTCGTGGTATGTTCCTGGTCCACTATGGAACCTTCTGCTCACACTGATTTGGGAAATACAAGCAGAAATCAAACCAGTGAGTTGCACATCTACCATATTTGGTGGAATATCACAAACTTGTTCTCTCACTTGATTCATATGATTGTAACAATTTTTGTTCCCATTTCCAGTTCATAAGACCTATGATTTCTGCATATACTTGTCAGCATGTGGGTTCTTCAGATTATACCAGTTGCATTGGTGTCAAATAGTATCTCATGGTTTTCATCTCCATTAACTTATTATTAATGAGATTAAGTTTTTTAGTATGTTTTTTGAGTGTTTTGAACTTCCTTTTCTTCTGGTCTCTTTTCTTAGAGCTGTTTATATTCTTTGCCTACATTCCTATTGGTTGCCTTCCTTTTCATTGATTTGTACTAGTTCTTTATATATTATGCCTACTAATCCTTTGTCTTATTTTGACATTGAAATCATCTATTTTATAACTTTTTACTTTCTTTATGGTATTTTTGTTTTATAGATTTTATAATAGAGTAAGACTTTGCAGTCTCATGATGTCATCCTGACTTGTGCTTTCAAATCCACATGAAATTTATTTTTCTAGATGGTATATGGTATAGATGCAGTTGTATTATTTTTTCCATTTCATTTACTTTTTCACCTTCACACACACATATTTCTGGGCTCTTCATTCATTTCTGTTGATCTGTTATCAAATAGACCACCACTAGTACATTGTATATACAATCTTTTTTTTTAAGTTGTATTGGTTTCTCAAGAACTGAATTATGAACTGACACTTGCTATTTTCCTTTTATTTGCTCTATAGTTAACAGAAATGACTCACAGTTTGAAGTGGCCTCTATAGTTTCAGTGGTCATTCAGTTCTTCATTTGTTTTCTCCTTAGGTCATTTCAGTTAGAATCTTTTGTATACTTGTGATGAAGTTGCCATTTCATCCAGAAGTGTCTCTGCCTCCTGTTTTTAATTGGAAATATTTTTAGTTTAAAGTTAGAAGAAATCCAGTTACAGTTTCCCAGTTGTATAAAATCATCTCTCTTTTTTTAAAATCTTGAAACAAATTTCTATTGTTTAAAATTGTACTAGGTGTTTTATTTTTCTTACATTCTAAACATCTTACATTTCCTCCATTTTATTGAAATCTTTGAATTGGAATCACATCTTTGAAGGAGCATCACTTAAAACCATGTGTTACTATACAAAATAAAAATTTAGGTCAGTGGGATAGGCTTCAGAGCTTATAAATGGATATGATTATAAGCTTGTGCCTTGCAAGAAGTTGTTACAACCTTCAATACAGTTGAGTAACTAAAGGTATATATAAAAAATTAATATGCTCTTCATACATACACCAGAAAACCCTAATTAATTAACAAGACTGTTACTAAGACAGCTGCTGATACTACCATGACCATTATAACCACCACTACCACCACCTTCATTTATGAGTGCTGACTCCGCCAGGGACTCTTCTTTTAACTTACTTGAGGTTCACAGTAACCTACGCAAGTACCATGTGCCATGAGTGCACTTGGAAACTAAAACCAGGGAGGGATCAGGTCACTGACATAAGGTGAGAGCTTTAATTAAATTCAAGTCCCTCTGATTCCAAATCAAACATAACAAGAATGCGTGTTGCCTAAGGAAAAAAATTGATGGCAGTTGCAACATCTCAGAGAAACGGGCATGAACGGGATGCCAGTGTCTCTTCATTCCTGCTTTCTGATCCTCACTGCAGCTGTAGGTAATGACTTTGGATTCTCACCTGGGCCTCCACTCTTGCCATTTCCCCCACTCACAGAGTTATCTCAAATACCCCTGAGTGTCAACTTCTCTGGGAAGTCTCTAACTTCTCAATTTCTCTCCCTACATAAACACACCTTGTATTGTTCCTGTTGTGACACTTACTACATTACACTGTAATTGCTTGTTCATCTGCCTTTGTCCCCCTTCAGATTTTTCCCCCCTACTTTTTGGCCGCACATGGCATGGGGATCTTCGTTCCCTGACCAGGGATCATGCCCCCTGCAGTAGAAGCTCAGGGTCTTAACCACTGGGCCACCCGGGAAGTCCCCCAGGTTCACTTGTTCACTGAAGAAACTGTGAAGTGCCCAGTCGTGCCCCTGCCCTGAAAACTCAGTTATTGGAAAAGTAACTGAATATTGAATCAATTTCAGTTCTTTGACAGCACAACTTTGTAAGCTCTGGAGTTTAGACACCCAATAGAAAAAGCTCAAAAAGATACTAAAAAGAAAAAATAGAAGCAAAATAAACGGGAAAACTGTAGTCTGAAGGAAAAAATGTGATGAGTTAAAGTATTTATTACATAAAGAACTAGTAAAAATGGTAGGAAAAAATTATGAACCTCAAGAGTCGAGAAATGCTTTGACTAAGTAATCATCTGCTTAGTTTTCCAATTTAGAAATCTGGATTCCATCCTCGTTTCTCCTTGTCCCTTCTTTCCAATTCCTAAGTAACCCCCAAGACTTGACAGCTTACCCTCGCTTCTCTAGCTCATCTGCGGTCTTCCACATCCACACCTTTCAGAGTAAAGTCTAAACTCAGGTTGACATCTACATCTCTTGACACTCTGTCTCTGCTTTCCTTCAGCCTCCTGTTTCACCAGCCCATGAACACTTCTCTGTGCACCAGGTATTCTGAAACCACTTCGGGTTCCCACCGCACTCCAGCGGTTTGCATTAATATATGCTGTGTTCCTTCCCCATAGTCCTTCATGTCAATTTCTGTTCTAATAGAAAATATTGTTTTCAACTACTTAAATTATGTGCGTCATCCTTTCTCCCGGGTTAGCATCAGTAGATTCTTTATCATGATATCACATGCCAAGAGACAACCAGAAGACTGTTTTATACTGACTGCCCTTTCATTCACCTTGAGATATACCAATCGGCACCATTCAGGTACTCTGTGTTGCCTCCAGGTCCAAGGTGAAATTTCTTCCCCTGTTGACTCCTAGACCCTCCCAACTGTGTTAATTAATTCCCTTGGTGACAGCCAGCTCTACCAAGTGATTCTGTTTCCCAGGAATGTTGGTTGGGAGCATAAATGAAAGTGGTCCTGATGCACAAATTGAAACTCCACAATGAACCCTAATTATAGCTCCCTTAGCCTGGTTCAGGACCCTGACGCCAAGTTTCCACCTGTTCTCAAGTAGAGACGAAGACAGGAGGCCTACACAGCGCTTTAAAAAAAAAGGGGGGGGGGGGTTTATTCTTAAGGTGTTATGTTTTCCATTTATTGTAGTCTCTCTGTTGAGAAAAAGGCCCCAGATCCTGGTGAAACTTTCTTAAAACTGTTATTAGCTGGTTATGAGCTCCATCTGTCCCTAGGAGAAGAAAAAAAAATCCTGACACAGTGATGTCATTTTGCGAGTTTTCCCTTGGGCCTCCTATAACACCAAGAAGCTAAAGGGCAGTTGATTTAAGAAACGTGTTTAGCATAATGGACAGACTTGATAATCCTCTGCAAACATTAGCAGTACTGGTCTGTGCTGGAGATGCTAGGCAAGCAGGCTTGGAAAAGGCCCATTTCTTATTAATTATATCATACCTGCCTGCCTGCTGCCTCCATGACAAGGGTTATAAAGCACATGGATCCCCTGATAGCCTTTGTAGTTGACTCACAGAGAGTAGAATCCGAGTATGATGGGAAAGGTGTAGAATAAAGACACAAATGAGAGGCAGAGGATGTGGGCTTTCTTGGTATTCAAAGACAGAAGGACCAGAACGAAGGTTTTCTAGGTTCTCAACAACTACTCTGTGAACCTCTACTTTAGAAAAAACATTTTTTTTGTGTGATAGTTGTCTGAATCCTTGTGTGTCTTCTAAAGTAGTGTTTATTACTGTCATAGGCCTGAGGCTCTATAGACATCCACGGTTGGACTTACTGTGAAGATTTAAAGGAATCCATTAACTTGGGCTTATTAAACAGTTTAAGAGGAACAGGTTGGTGGTTCTGGGTGTAGTGATGTTAAAGTTGGCCTGAAATAAAACTTTGGAGATTAGGTGACCATATTCTGTCTAGAGCCCTTACATGTTTTACCACAAAGTTCTTTTTTTTTTCAATTCCAATATTTTTACACCAGCAATGAAAGAGCACTTTACACATCTAAACTTTGCTAAAGATAGTAATGCCGTCCTCTGTCCAGACAGCTCGAAATCTTGTCCCCACGAAACGGTGTTAGAACTCAGTAGTGACTTCACCATGTTCCTGCTGCCAGTGTGACCTCATTCTCAATTGATTCAACCTGTGCAGCAGGGGGTCGTTAAAGGAAAACAGTTGTCGACAAAAGGCCCATCCATCTCTCCAGTCCCACACAGTATTTTCAGTCTCACATCATAAAAGGTGTGCTCCTTTATGTTACTTGTTTATGGAATACTTTAAAAAGTTTGTATGTAAATATTAAAGGTTATTTCCATTTGCAGTTACTATAACATATTGACTCTACTCCCCCTATCGAGAGAACATCCCTAAGCCTATTGTACACCCAGAAATTTTGTGCCTTGTCCTCCTCCTCCTCTCTGTTGCCCTCACCCCTCCCCACTGGTAGCCTCTAGTTTGTTCTCCATACCTGGGAGTCTGCTTCTTTGTTTGTTGTACTTTTTAGAGTCCAAGAATAAGTGATATCATACAGTATTTGTCTTCTCTGTCAGACTTATTTCAGTTAGCATAATGCCCTCCAAGTGCTTCCATGTTGCTGCAAATGGCAATATTTTCATTCTTTTTTATGAATTGGTAGTAATCCATTATATACATATAGTCTTTATCCATTCATTTGTTGATGGGCACTCAAGTTGCTTGCATATCTTGGTGACTGTAAATAATACTTTTACTTTTCATTTGAAATATCTTTTTGCGTATCATCATATGTGAATGATAACATATATAAACAGCTAGTATAACTCAACATTAAAAAAAAATCAATCTGACTAAGAAAATGGGCCAAAGAATTAGATAGATATTTTTCCAAAGGGGAAACAGATGGCCAACAGACCCTTGCAAAGATGCTCAGCATCACTAATCATCAGGGCAGCGCAAATCCAGAAGCATGATGAGACACCACCTCACACCTGTCAGAATGGCCATCATCAAAAATAACACAGATAACAAATGTTGGTGAGGATGTGGGGAAAAGGGAACCCTGCTACACTGTTGGTGTGAATGTGAATTGGTACAGCCACTGGACAACAGTATAGTAGTTTCTCAAAAAAACTAAAAATGGAATAGCTTGTAATAGGAAACAGAGACTGCCTGGAAAAAAGTTTTGGTCTGACAGTTTTTGCAAAAATGCTGATTTTTGATTAAGAAGCATTTGAAGGGTATGGTATATACTCTGGTAAGGGCCAGTGTGTGCCCAGTGGGAGAACTCGGTGTTTACTCAGGTGTCACCCCAGTCTCTGAGCTAGAGTTTATGAGTGCATGCTCAGCCATGTCCGATTCTTTATGACCCCATGGACTGTAATCTGATTGGCTCCTCTGTCCACAGGATTTCCCAGGCAAGAATACTGGATTGGGTTACCACTTCCTCATCCATGGGATCTTCCCAGCCCAGGGATTGAACTGGTGTCTCTTGCATCTCCTGCATTGGCAGGCAGATTGTTTACCACTGCGGCACCTGGGAAACCCAAGCTAGAGTTCACTCTCCCAAAATAGCTAATATTCCTTGTTTATAGAGAAGAATTGGTACCAGCGAGGACTTGGATCCTTCATCTACAGTCAGACAGAAGTTACTGGCGTTTGTATGAAAACAAGCTAGAATTCTTGCTCTTTAGTAAATGCTGTTTGCTCAGCCTGTTTTTTCTTTCTTTTCTTTAAATCATATGCTTTTTTAGAAATATGCATGGAAAAACTTTGCATCCTCTTTAATCCTTGAAACAAATTCATGTAATGCTAATTTTACATATTTTTTTTTCTGGCCTATCACTTCTCCTATTCCAGAAATTCTGAAATAATTCCCTGAAGGGAACGTGTCCTTCAGCCATGATCCCAGTTGAAAAATGCTTGAGCAGATGTACTGTATGTGAAGGAATCATTCCTCCTTAAATGATAGTTGTGATTTAAACAAGTGAAGTGAAAATCCCATGATTTAAATAGGAAAAAAAAGGCACAGAATTATATGGAAATTTTGTTGTTGTTGTTGTTGTTGTTGTTGTTGAGTCACTAAGTCGTGTTGGACTCTTTGTGATCCCATGAACTACAGCATGTCAGGCATCCCGGAGTTTGCTCAAATTCATGTCCATTGAGTCAGTGATGCTATATGGGGATTATAACAGTGTAAATTATGTGTGCCAATAGAGGAAGGGCTAAAAAGGGAAGTATATCAAGTGAATATAGTGACAATATTAGAATGGTATTACATGGGGATATTGTGGTTTGTTTTATTTATTTTTTTCAATTTTTACTTATTTATTTGGCTGCACTGGGTCTTGGTTATGGCATGTGCGATCTTTAGTTGTGTCATGCAAATTCTTAGTTGCAGCTTGTGGGATCTAGTTCCCTGACCAGGGATCGAACCCTGGCTCCCTGCAATGAGAGCAAAGAGAATTAGCCACTGGACCACCAGGGAAGTCCTTATTTTTTTTTTTCTTTAATTGTATCTGATGGCATCATTTTTAAAACAGAAAGCTTGTTTTAAAATGTATTTTGTATAAATATAAAGTTCTATCTTAATAATTATCTGATAGTGCAACAAGAAATTCTCAAAGTGATTGTTAAATCATTTTATTGTGATTCACCCAAATAACTCCAATGACTGTCATTGGAGCATAATTTTTTCCTTAAAATCTTAATCTTGACTAGGAATACTGTAGTATTGACTTTCTGTTTTTCTGTCTTTAGGGGAGTTGCAATCATGTTCACAAATCTGGGCATATCTAAGTAGCAAGGACAGCAAAAATGTAAACCAGAAGTTTTTAAAGAGACAGTGTTCAGAATATAGTGACTATCTGCAGCCTGCTTCCCTGGTGACACAGAGGAGAGACCAGCATTTATCGTTTCTTTGAAACCATGTGCTATGTGAGCAGGAAGGAAGTGCCTGCTCACCAGAGGTCAGAGCAGGATGGATGAGGTTTGAGGGGGAGTATTTACTGTGAGGTTGTCCTCACCCCCTGTATTCATGGCAGATGTTATTTCTAGTAGACTTGATGGAAACTTGGGCAGACCCAGGTCTGCCATGCTGCGTGGGGCACATTAACAGGAAGCCGTGGCCAGGCATAGATGTCTCTGTGTGCTGGGCCAAGATGCACAACAGTAAGAAGTGTAGACCTTGACCAAGGAAATGAACCGGCAGCACCTTGGAGACATCAGTCTGAAGAGGGTCCCCTGCACAGGAAAGTTCTCACGGTCATGTCATGAGTTAAAGTCAAAGGACCTAATGAGGTTTAGTGTGAGACAGAAAGGGATTAAAAGGGCCGGACAGATGCCTCTGAAACCCAAAGGGTAGTTGGTAAAAGTGGAAGAAGCACGTTTTCTGTGGACCTTTGAGGAATGGAACTCTGAGCACTGTGTAGAGATGGGATAGACATGTTCCAGCCCAATGTGAAGAAGGTGTTCCTATAGCTGGAGTGACCCTGTAATGTAGTGGGGAGAGTGATAACTAGAGGGGGCTTTTCACCCTGTGTGATCAGACTCAGAGAGGCCTCTGCCACCTTCTGGGGTCGTGTGTCAGAAAGCTCTGCTTCAGTTCCCTCCTCCAGGATGGGTGGTCCATGGTGTGACACCCCAGCACCCTCTGCCTTTACATCCATTGTCAGCCAGCAGCGGAGTTGTTTCCTTTGCATATTTGTCTCTAAGCTGGAGATGGAGAAGCAGAATGCTGCTTGCATAGCCCTGCCCCTTTCACCTGTGTCACTTTCTCCTAAAACAGGTGGCCTCTCCTTCCATGCCCTCTTTAGTGTTTACCTTAAACCAAAAGCACAAAAATGGGCCTTCTGTGTGTTTCTTAAAGTGAAAGTTGTTCAGTTGTGTCTGACTCTTTGCTACCCCATAGACTATGCAGTCCATGGCATTCTCCAGGCCAGAATACTGGAGTGGGTAGACTTTCCCTTCTCCAGGGGATCTTCCCAACCCAGGGGTCGAACCCAGGTCTCCTGCATTGCAGGTGGATTCTTTACCAGCTGAGCCACAAGGGAAGCCCAAGAATACTGGAGTGGGTAGCCTATCCCTTCTCCAACCGATCTTCCCGCATTGCAGGTGGATTCTCTACCAGCTGAGCTATCAGAGAAGCCCATGTGTTTCTTAATTTGTTCTAAAGTGTTGTCTGTTCTTACTCTAGATGTGAGGTTCAGTATGACCCCTTCATTTCACTTTTGGAGGCATTCTCTCTGTTCCTATCTGTTCAAAGACAAATATGTATCCTCTAGAGCAGGAGTCCCCAGCCTTTTTGGCACCAGGGACCAATGTCATGGAAGACAGTTTTTTCACAGACTGGGGGTGTGGGGATGATTTCAGGATGATTCAAATACATTATGTTTATTTTGCACTTTATTTCTAGTCTGATGCCACCACCCGATCTGACAGGAGATACCAGAATGCAGCCCAGAGGGTAGAAACCCCTGCTCTAGAAGCTTATGCAACTCCCAGCTGGGAGCCTGAAGTGGATCAGGGCAGGAGACAGATGGGATGGGGGGTAGCTGATACTCTCGTCTGAAAGTCTCTAAAATTCCTTTTACCCACATGCAAGTCAATTTGGCAAAAAAGATTATTTCAATAGTGACTCATCTTCAAATTAATAATCAAATTAACATATTTAAAAATGTTAAGAGTTCCAATTTAAAAAGTAATTGATGTCTTTAGACATACATCTCTGGACAGGATCACTGCTGTGGACAAAGTAGGTATGTTTTAGCCTGATTTCTTAAGTGTTTTTTCTCTGTGACATATATGCTGGGTTGACATTATTTTTCTAACATAAATTCAGAATTTGTCGTCTTTTATTGACTCCATGGGTCTTTTCCTCCCTGCAGGAATTGGAGGCCTTCAGGACTTCGTGTTGAAGTCAGCCACACTGTGTTCCTCACCTTCCTGCCCCCCATTCATACCTCTCAACTTCGAAGCCACCCCTATTGTGAGGGTTGCTATTGAACCGAAACACCCAAGTAAGATGACCTTGTTTTTAAAAGCATCTAATGTTCATTACATTTTTTAAATGCATGCATTTAATGCTTGGTTTCTCCTGGTTTGTTTTAGTATAGACTGTGAATTTTCATGGAGGTATATAACAGGGGTAACTTACCCAGCCATAAGGCCGTGCAGACCACCACCATTTCCAGGGGAATCTAACCTGTATCTTAGGAACCTGGCATCTTTAGGCACCTTTGCCATCCAGGGAGACTTTATCTTCTTCCTTATGGCAGAAACAGGGTCATCTCTGCATCCCCCAGAACCCTGGCACAGGGTCATGTCTCAGCAAAGCTCACGTTTTATGTGACTGGTTCTTTAGAATCTTATACAAGACTGCTTGATTCAGAATCACATCTGCTCCCCTCTGGGTGTGCTAGATTATCTGGACACTGGGCATTCCCTTTGTGTTTGGAAAGCACTCTCTGCCCCTTTCTGTCTGGCTGTGTGATACCCACATACACCAGGCCCTATAGTATTAATAACTAAGACTTAGTCTTCGGTTCCTACTATGTGCCTGGCCAGTCCTCACTGACTCTTGTACTTTACTTCCTGTGATTGTCACTCACCCACTGTTCCCTGTGACTCCGCTGTTCCCAGCGTTCAAGGGTAGCCAGTGAAGTGTCTTCCAGACTGCTCTAGGGGAACCAGAGAGCAAACATGTGATTTGTTCACAAACACAGATTTCTGTTGGCGTGTGTAGTAGCCTCACTGCCCCTGCATCTGTATATCCCCTCTCTCCTCAAAGCCGGGCCTTCAGAAAGCTTGTCTCTGCCCCAGGCGAGACACATCCTAGCCACTGAGGTTCCCGGAGACCCTTAACAGATATGTATGATGGTACAGGGAAACCCGAATGAACTTTTTGGCCAGCCCAATCATTTGTGATTGTGGTTTATAATTCTGTTAGTTACCTAGGACTGCCTAACATGTTACCCCAAAATTTGGTGACTTGAGAGAACAGTAACTACTCATTTATTATTTTTGGCGATTCTTCCGGTCAGGAGTTCTGGAAGGGTTCAGTTAGGGGGTCTTATGCAGTTGTAGTTGTGTGTAACCACAGGCCACAGCCATCTGAAGGTGTGCCTGGACTTGCAGGGTGGTTCACTCACAGGGCCTCACAGGTCGGTGCTCACTGCGGACCTGGGTTCCTCCACAGGGACCTCTCCTCAGAGCTGCTTGGTGGTCCTGGAGTGCAGTGGTGACTGGCTTTCACCAGGAGTCCAGGACACTAAAGCAGAAGCCTTCTGTGATCCGCCTCAGGAGTCACATACCAGTTCTGCAATATTGTGTTGGTCCGACGGGCCAGCCCGGTTCCCTGTGGGAGAGGACTGCGCTGGAGTCTGGCTAGCAGAAGACGAGGGTGACTTGGGGCCATCTTGGAGTCTGCCTTCCACAATGAGGCCTCATTATTTTTTAAAACCTTACCATAACACTTTGTAAGATAGCTGCACAGATCTGTTTCTAGGCTCCATTTATTATAGCGCTTGATTTTAGTGACTGTTATTACTGAAAAATGCACCTCACAAAGTTACACACAGTCCAATGGAAGACATGCATCACTGGCTTTACTAAGTCATGATATCAATTTTTACAGTCCCATGTACCAGTTACACAGATTTTGATGAAGATGGTGATTTTTTTTTTCTGACCTCAATTTTTCTCATACTAATTAGAACACTGATTTTATAGTTTTGTAGGTACTGTATGGAAAGAGTTCTGTTACATTTCTACATGTATATACGTTTCTAATATATTTTGGTGATTTACAACTATAATAATGGTAATTTGTATCTGCTGAGAGTTTGAAGAAGTGGTATGGCTCAGCTTTGGGAGCCTTGATGATAAGTTTGTGACATGTGTCTCATGTTAGCTATCTGTACAGATAAATTATTAGAGGATAGTTTTCTTCACATTGCTATATTATTTGGAAAAACAGAGTAAACCATTATTGTAAAAGTTCATCGCATTATGCTTTTCCCTTCAGAATTTGTCATGAGTTTTCCCATGGATGCTGTCTTTAGATTATATTAGTCCTTACCTTGTAATCAGTATTTCATTTTGTTAACCTAGGTGAAATGCCTCAACTCGTCAAAGGAATGAAGCTGTTAAACCAAGCTGATCCTTGTGTCCAGATTTTAATTCAGGAAACAGGAGAACACGTTTTAGTCACAGCAGGGGAAGTGCACCTTCAGCGCTGCCTGGATGACCTAAAAGAAAGGTTAGGTGACGACTGAGATGGAGCCCCCAATCAATGGGATATTTCAGTGTTTGCTAAACCCCTTGAACTTACACTATGGTTTGTTGTTGGAGAAAAACGAAGTGCCCTCAACTTAAACATGAATTGTTATTGTGTTATTGGATCATAGATTTAATTTTACTAACAGTATTCACTGCTCTACTTGCATGATTTTGCATTTTTAGTGTAAGTCATAAAATATTTTCATAAATACGTATTTTATTTTAAGTATATATACACACAGCATGTCAGGACAACAAAACAAAATCATATTTTGTGAACTTAGGCTGTAATTAGGATAGACTTTCTTCCTTATTGATGTCATCTCTGCAGTACAAACCTTCAGTAAATCTTCATATTTTTCTATCATAGTGATATGTAAGTGTCATAAAATAGGCATCCCAAGTAACTTTTTGTGAGTTACGTTTTTCCTCTTTATTCCAAAGGTAATATATGTTTATTATAGCAATTAGGAAAATACAGAAGAATAAAAAGAATCATTCAGTTGCCATGCAGAGATAATATGACCATTACATTTGGGTTGATAAATCCCTAGTCTGTTCTATGCATACTCAACTATCTACAGATATCTATACATACAGTTCTGATTATTTAGTTCAGATAAACTGCTAATTGCTAGCAATTACTAACTCAAAAGGTGGCATATTATATTGCTGGCATATTTTTTAGGCTTATGATCCATATTATCCTTAAAGTCTGTACCAATTTACACTGTAACTAGCAAAGTGTATTTGAAAGTGTTCCTTTTCCCAAACTTTTGGCAGCCCTGTATATCATAATTTTTTAAAATTTCATCAGTCTGGAAGACAAATGTTTGTTCATTGTTAATATACACTTTCTATGTTTAGTAATAATACTGAAACGTTTTTTAATGTATTTATTGATCATTTATTTTTCTTTGATGAATGGCCCTCTAGTGGCCTTCCTTCCTTTTATTTTTCAATTTTCTGGGACTTTAATAACCATAATCATTATAGTTAAATAATAATTATAAGTAATCAACATAATTACCTACTAAATATTACATATCAGTCACTGTTAAAGTCTTTATGTCTCATTTAATTCTTAAAACAACCTAGTAAAATTGGTGGTGGTGGTACTAGTTGTGGTAGTAGGTGGTGGTGTTGTAGTTCTGCTTTCCTACTACTAATGATACAGTAGAATAAGAAGAGCTGCTTCTGCAGCACCGCCTACTTGGGGTTTATATTCTGTATCTCTCTCTCTCTCTCTTTCTGTGTGTGTGTGTGTGTGATTTTATTTACATATTTAGTTTTGGCTGTGCTGGGTCTTCTTTGCTGTGCTCGGGCTGTCTCTAGTTGTGGGAGTGGGGGCTCCTCTCTAGTTATGGTGCTTGGGTTTCTCATTGCAGTGGCTTCTCTTGTTGCGGAGCACGGGCTGTAGGTTGCCTGGGCTCAGTAGTTGTGGCGGACGGGCTTAGTTGCCGCAGGGCATGTGGGATTTTAGTTTCCCAACCAGGGATCAAACCAGTGTCCCCTGCATTAGCAGGTAGATTCTTAACCACTGAACCACCAGGAAAGTCCCTCAGAGGGTTTATTTTATTTTATTTTTTTAATAATATTTAAAAGTTATTTTTTGGCGTTTTTGAACTATTTTCTTTCTTTTTGCACTCTTTGCTACCAAATTAAAACCCAGTGTTAAGTAACCTTACATTTCTCAGGTCATTAACTTGCCTTTAAAAATAATACTTGTTGGTACTTAGAATTCTACTTTAAGTCAGCAATTACTTGGTGTTATCTACTGAGGTAGAAGATAGTTATTTCCTATAGCTTGGCAAATCCACTCTCGTTTTTATTCTATCTGTATGTAACACACAGTGGACAGATGTGTTAAGAATATTCATAGCTTGATGTATGGCAGAAATGAAACCAATATTGTAAAGCAATTATTCTTCAATTAAAAAATAAATAAATTTTAAAAAATATTCATAGCAACAAAAATTTTAATAGGCAAAAGCTGAAAAAAAACTTGGATAAAAAAATTATGAAATTTTATAGAATAATCTCAAGCTAACTGTGCAGACATGGATGAATCTCACAGCATAATGTTGAGCAAAAGAAGACAACTGAAAAAAATAAGTTTGATTCTATTTACATGAAGTCCAAGAAGCAGGCCAAACTGAACATATGTACTATAGGGGTTATATGTTTAAGTGATAAAAAATAATTTAAAATGGATTACAGTGAAAATCAAGATAGTGGTTACATTCTTGGGGTTGGAAGAACACTTGAGGGGGCCTTCTGAGGATTGGTAATGTTTCTTAACTTGAGTAGTGGTTTACATGAGTGTTCACTTTGTGACAAGTCATAGATCAGTGGAGTTTTGCTTTGTGTACTGTTCAATATGACTGTTAAAAAAGTTTGCGGTTATACTTAGAACATATAGAAAATTCTAAAGTTTTTTTTTTAACCTCTCATATGACAGAACCTGACTTCTAATATATAAGCCCTTTTGACATTGACATACATGTCCAGGAATGCATTAGTACAGGTTTCAGAGACACGGGGGCTACCTGTGGTCTTTTGGCCAGCAAAACAGTCAGAGTTCTCACCATCCACCTCTCAAGGCAGTAATGCTCAGATATGGCAGGAAGCCACGGGAAATTACTAATGTAGTCTGAGCCTCTGGCACTTGTTTTGAAACATTCACATGCTCTGCACTGCCAGGGTTTAAAGAACCTTTAGCTCTGAGGCACTTTGCAGGTATGACAACCATATATACACACAACAACCTTTCCATGATGCGGAGTGATCCTGATTATTCTTACAAGTGATGACTGTGGGAGGATTCTTGGAAACTTTAAAAATTAGAAGGACTAATGAGACTTTTAGCCCTTTGGACCTTATACTAGAAGGAAAATTGGACAGTGTCATAGATGGACTCACTCTCACAGTTTCAGTAGCTGTGCAATCTGTTTTCTTGAGTGTTCTCAGTGTATGAACTTATTTTCCCTAAATGGTAATTTTAAAAGCATTTTCCTATTTCTAAGATTTCTAAGTGCTTTTCTTTTTAAAAAAACAGGAATGGATATTAAATTTTACTGAATGCCATTTAGCATTTGTAAAGATAGTTGAATAGATTATTAGATACTTTTAATATGATATTTTACCAGATGTCCTAATACAAATCAATTTTTATAACCTATAATAAAAACTACTTAGTATTGTAGTGAATTATTCCTTTAATATGCTGTTTAATTGGATTTTTCCGGATAGCATAATGGCTAAACACATTGATTCTGAGGTCGGACCTAGACTTGAAACCCAGCTCACTTGTTCTGTGACTTTGGAGAAATTATTTGATCTTTCTTACTTCATTTTCTCCTCTACGAAATGAGGATACTAATACACCTACTAAGTAACACATGTAAACCATGTACCACAGTGCCTCGTACATAATAAGGGATTAGTGGGAAGAAAACACACACAGACATATATGTATATATACATCTTTTTTCGTTGTTATTTTATCTTAAATTTTACATCTCAGGCTAAAGGTCTTTAAACCCTGGCAGTGCAGAGCATGTGAATGTTTGAAAACAAGTGCCAGTTCTTAGGTAAAATTGAACTACAGTTCTGTCTGTGTCTGCCACCTTTATCAAGTTCAAGTGTCAGAGTAATAATAAAGTGTCAGGTAGATATCCATCTTGTTGTATATTCTGCAACAATATATATAGCATTGGAATAAACTAATCCTTGAAAGTAAACATACTCACTGGCAAGACCATCTTCCTTGAAAGGGATTATTTTTTCACAACATTTTAATTTTCTTCCACATTTTATGATTCTATTTGGGTTCTGTTTTCTAAACCACTTGTGGTAACATTATTTTTAGAAAACCATTTATTGAATTTTCAAATTTATCAAAAAGTATAAAATCAGATAAACCAAATACCTGCCCTATACCCACAAAATGTAGAAAGCAAAAACAAACCTAGAATAAAAAGTAAGCATTTCAAAACGTTTTGCTTTCAGTATTTAATTTCCTTATTGAATTACATTTCCCAGGGAAAAAGCATTATTCCAGGATCCAGAGATATCTCATAGTATATATGTGTACATACATATATGCTTATGTATGTACATATATATGTACATTTATACATATATCCATCCACATTGCCAGTGGTAGACCAGACCAAATCCTTAGTATTACCTGGGAATGAGGTAGACAGAAAATAAGAGAAAAAGAAAGATGGCCTAGTTTTATCATCATCAGACTCAAAACCATGCCAGTTTCCAGAACCTGCCCTTGGTGAACTTACAACTCATCTGAAAGAAAGTGCAATGTGAAACTAAACTTGATGGTGTGTGAGAAAAGGGGCTTTCCAAACTTGATGCCACACTGAGGGTCAAGACTTCTGTGATCCAATACAGTGGCCAGATATTAAAGTTGAATAAGATTGAAAATTCAGTCCCTCAGTCACACTAGCCACATTTCAGATGTTCAGTAGCTACGTGTGGCTATTTAAATGTAATTAAAATTAAATAAAAATAAAACTTGATTTCCCTAGTTGTACTAGCTGCATTTCAAGTGCTCAGTAATCACAGTACAGGTACGGAACATTCCTATCATTGCAGAAGGTCTTTAGGAGAGAGCCGCTCACAAGCTCCTCGAACTTGCCGGCCTCACTATGAGCGTCATCAAAGCCAAGTACACTGTCAGTAATTGAGTGGATATCCTGATGTTCTGTGAAATTTTTTTTCTCTCTATTAAGTTTTCATCATTGAGCTTTCCTTATCCAGATTCTTCAACTGGCAAATATTATTTTAAAGAACTAATATGTCAATCTTATTAAAACATTTATTCTCCACTCAAAACAGTCTTATCTAAATACATGGTTTATTTGTTTTGAGAATGAATGAACAAAGCAGTGAGATTCTGGTATATGCAAGGAACTCACTGAAGGTCTCTTCCCACTAGAGGTAGTCTTTTCAATGTGAAGTGAAAGTGGTTTTTGAATTCTGATAGAATGTAAATCACCAATATTTCCTAGTGAAATAAATTTTATATATCTGCATTTTTGTAGAATATTCATTATGTAATATTGCTCCATGGGCGTTCTGATGCCATTTTGATGATAACCTTGTGTTATTCCTCTCAACTTTGTAGGTTTGCAAAGATTCAAATCAGTGTATCTGAACCCATCATTCCATTCAGAGAAACAATCACAAAACCCCCGAAAGTCGACATGGTCAATGAAGAAATCGGCAAACAACAGAAAGTTGCGGTCATCCACCAAACAAAGGAGGATCAGAGCAAAATCCCTGAAGGAATTCAGGTTGACTCCGATGGGCTCATCACCATGACGACTCCCAACAAACTTGCCACTCTCAGTGTCCGAGCCCTGCCGCTCCCAGAGGAGGTCACTCAGATTCTAGAAGAAAGCAGTGACCTGATTCGTTCTATGGAGCAGTTAACGTCCTCTCTAAATGAGGGCAAAAATAATTCTCAGATGATCCATCAGAAGACCCAAGAGAAAATCTGGGAATTCAAAGGAAAGCTCGAGCACCACCTCACCGGGAGGAAGTGGAGGAACACAGTGGACCAAATCTGGTCATTTGGCCCAAGAAAATGTGGGCCCAACATACTAGTAAATAAAAGTGAGGATTTTCAGAATTCAGTGTGGACAGGCTTCAATGGCAAAGCTTCAAAAGAAGCCAGTCGGTACCGAGACCTGGGCAACAGCATTGTGAGCGGCTTCCAGCTAGCCACCCTCTCCGGCCCCATGTGTGAGGAGCCGCTCATGGGTGTGTGTTTCGTCCTGGAAAAATGGGACCTGAGTAAGTTTGAAGAACAGACAGCAAGTAATAAACAGAGTCAAGAACCGGGTGATCTGGCGAAGGAGGGTCAGGGGGAAGGTGACACCCGATCATGTGGAGACGAACAGCAGGAGCTGCAAGACCATGGCTCTGAGCCGTTTGAGAAAAGGGCTTCCCAGAGAGGAGAGTCTCCACTCACTGACTGCTACGGGCCCTTCTCAGGGCAGCTCATAGCCACCATGAAGGAAGCCTGTCGCTACGCACTGCAGGTGAAGCCGCAGCGACTGATGGCAGCGATGTACACATGCGACATCATGGCCACCAGCGATGTTCTCGGTAAGGCAGGAGAGGGAAAGACAGGTGCCCTGAGTAGTAGTGACCTCTTGTAGATTAGGTAAGCAAGCTCATTTTATATGTTTTCACAGAAGCTACATTGTTGTCTGATTTTTCAAGGAACTAAGATCTTAGCCACCTCCCCGTGGGCCACCCTGCATGCATTAGCACACAGCCCCAAACTCAGGCTCTCAGTGCCTCGAGGTAGGCCACAATGGTGTGAGGCAAGAAGGACCCTGGAGAGGATATTGGAGACTCCCCAAGCCAAAGGAAAGGGTAGCTCGCAATTAAGGGGCCCAAGAGGAGCCGATACCATCCTTGTCACAGCTGCTGCGTTCTCACTTTTATCAAGGTGTGGGGCTCCAACCATGTAGGGTTCCTGCATCTTTCACCAACAGGAAAGCCAAGCCATTGGACTAGGAAATGGCAGCCAACTCCATCATTCTTGCCTAGAAAATTCTATGGACAGAGGAGCCTGGTGGGCTATAGTCCCTGGGGTCACAAAGAGTCAAACAGAACTGAGTGACTGAGCACATGGCACAAGATCTTAGAATAGGATTTCCCAGGTGGCTCAGTGATAAAGAATCCTCTTGCTAATGCAGGAGATGCAGGTTTGATCCTTGAGCTGGGAAGATGCTCTAGAGAAGGAAACAGCATCCCACTCCAGTATTCTTGCCTGGAAAATCCCAGGGACAAAGGAGCCTAGCAGGCTACAGTCCATGGGTTCACAAAGAGTCAGACATGACTAAGCAACTAAACAATAGCAAGATCTTGCAAAGCCAGAGGCCTTAAATGTAAAATAAAAATCTTGGGGGCAAGGGAGTGGAAGTTGGACAACTAAGGATATTTTATTCTGCAAAAGTAGAAAGACTCATTTCTGTAATGAAAGGTCTGGTAAATGAGGTTTAAACTGCTCATATACATTACCATCCAAACCTGTGCAGTAGTTTTTCACAAGGGAATCAATCGCCATATCAATCTTGGTAAGCAAAGTTGTGACAAGGATCAAAGAGTCAGACAACACTCTTGTGCCCCTAACCCAAAGGGCTTCTGTGAATTCTGGGTCTCTTCTGAGGAGACTTGAGGACTTTATCGACTGCTAACATTATACCAAATGCTGCTCCTGATTTTTCTCTCTTTGGGAGAAGAATGTTTAGGATCTCTTTAGGAGACGTTGAGCCTGGCTGGGACTCAGTAACTGTTTTGACTTTTGAAAGATTTGACTTCATTGAGACTTAGTTTCTTCACCTCTGAAAAAGGAAGATAATAACTCATTGGAAGTTGTGGAAAGTAACTTGAGAACACAAATACGGGCCCCAGAACCAGGCCTGGCACCCAGTAGTTCTCTTACCCTCCTGAGATCATGGAGCTGCTTTGCAGTGAGGAGGGCAGACGGAGGATCCTGCACTGGTTGAGCAAGTGGACCAAATTGCTGGATTTTCTCTAGCTTTGAGGTCCTTTGAGTCAGTATGTGCTTACTTTGCTTTCCTTTTAGTTTGGTTCTTTTGCTAATTAATTGCTAAAAGCATAAATCTAAGTTGTTGGGATTTTTTTCCCCCCAAAAGAAACTTAGACTTGCATCACACAGTAAAGTTCCTGTTAAAGGAATTGAGCACACATAGCACCATATCAAAAACAGTTGAGCTAAACAAAGGCACAAAGATTCAGCTACCCTTGGATGGCTTAAAGTCAGTGTGTTCCAGGTGTCAGATCTGCCGATATGGCCTGGAACACGCAGTGTTTCTCAGCCTACTTTGAGTACGGCATCCTGTTAATATCTCATGGAATCCATCGATGAGTTCAGCGAACACAGGTGTCTAGACCATTCCCAGATTTTCTTCATATTTCCATTGTTGTTATTGTTGTTCAGTGGATAAGTCACGTCCAGCTCTTTGCGTCCCCGTGGACTGCAGCACACTAGGCTCCTCTGTCCTTCACTGTCTCCTGGAGTTTACTTAAACTCATGTCCATTGAGTCGGTGATGCTATTTAACCATCTCATCTTCTGCTGCCCTCTTCTTTCGCCTTCAGTCTTCCCAGCATCAGGATCTTTTGCAAGGAGTTGACTTCTCATCAGGTGGCCGCAATTTTGGAGCTTCGACATCAGTCCTTCCAGTCCTTCCAGTGAATATACAGGGTTAATTCCCTTTAGGATTGACTGGTTTGATCTCCTTGCTGTCCATGGGACTCTCAAGAGTCTTCTCCAGCACCACATTTCAAAAGCATCAATTCTTTGGCACTCATCCTTCTGTCTGGTCCAACTCTCACATCCATACATGACTGCTGGAAAAGCCATAGCTTTGACTATATGGACTTTCATTGGCAAAGTGATATCTCTGCTTTTTAATATGCTTTCTAGGTTTGTCATTGCTTTTCTTCCAAGGAGCAAGTGTCTTTTAATTTCATGGCTGCAGTCCTTGTCTGCAGTGGTTTTGGAATCCAAGAAAAGAAAATCTGTCACTGTTTCCAGTTTCTTCCCTTCTATTTGCCATAAAATGATGGGGCCAGATGTCATGATCTTAGTTTGGTTTTTTTTGTTGTTGTTGAGTTTTAAGCCAGCTTAACTGTCTTAATATAAAAGGTAAAGGTAAAATTAGAACCAACTAGTCTTGATTCCTTCAGATCCTTGAAGAAGACTTCAGAAGTATCCTCCTATCTCTCCTACCCTGACAGGTGCTCTGTTTGAATACTTCTGTGGATGAGTAGCGCACAGCCAGTTATGAAATTAAACAGTTTCTTTCTCATATTGAGCAAAAAATCTTGTTTCCTGCCAGTGTCTTGCCATTCATCCCATCATTGGTCCCTCTCACATGCATAGCACTTCATATGTTTGAGGGGAGCATTTATTTTCTAGTTTTACATCCAGGGGAAAACTCTCCATGTCCTTCAGCTGGTTTTCAGGATATGAATTTTTTTTTTTTAATCCTTTCATCAATCCAGTTGCTGTTCTTTAGACATACTTTATTTGGTCAGCCTCCCTCTTAAATTAAGCAACCTAAGATACTATCTCACCAGGACCGAATACAGACACGCTGTTACCTCCCACGGGTGGCACAGCATTCTTTTAACACAGTCTCAGCAGTTGCATCTTGTCATTAACTTGTGAGGAGTTAGGATCAACTTCACTTCTTTTTTTTAATAATTTTTTGTTGTTGTTGTCCTTATTTTGTCCTCAAAAAGCTGGATTTAAATTTCAGTAACTGAAGTGATATAGTCCTACTAGAACCCCTGTATTTACATATGAGTAAACTGGGTCTATATAATTTTTTTCTTAGATTTTGTGTGTGTGTGTAAAATAGTAATAAACATTACAATAATAATGAAGGACATTTGGTGGTTTTTTAAGGCCAAGAAAATTCTCAACACCATAATCTTAACACAGTGATTCGTTTTTCTTTTCTTTTCTTTTTTTTTTTTTTAATGTGTCCTGGTGAGAAAGGAAGGTCACTAGGTATTGAATCAGGGACTTTCCTGGCACTCCAGTGATTAGGACTCCACACTTCCACTGCAGGGGGGTACAGGTTCAATCCCTGGTCAGGCAACTAAGATCCTGCATGCCCCATGATGCAAAAAAAAGTAGTGAAAAGTAGTGAATGAGATGTTTTGATGAAGTTGAGGTCCTTTCTGTATATAGCATTCCCCTCATTACCAACTTAACTAGCCATGTTAGAAGAAGAAATAAGCTTAGATTGATAACGACTTTGTGTTAGAAAGTGCATGTCTTCATTTAACTCATGCTTGTATAAATATATACAAATCTTTATGTTTTCTTAAAATTTTGTAAGAAATTAGCATATGATTTTCTAGTCTGTGGTTTATGTAATCCAGTGCCTTTATCCTTAAAAAGTTTGTTACTTAGTGTGTAGTTTGGCAGCTACCCTGCTATGCATAAGTTCTGAAAAGGGCAGATTTCTTTAGGACCACAGGATACATTTCTGGTCTTGGAGACTTGAACTTGTTTGAGAAGGGTCAAGAAGGTTTAAGAAGTTGCTTGTCAACTTCTCAACTGTCTTGAACTTCAGCATTTCCTCTATGAGGTTTGTTTTACTTGTTCTGGTTTCTTCTCCAGTCTCCTTGTTGGGGAAAATGGAGTTAACATAGGTATGGAGAACCAGCCTCTGCTATCCTGCTGTCTTCTGTTAACATTACACTAGCCTCTCCACGTTGTAAGTGTGTCTTGTTCTGAAAGTCATGAAAAAGACCCTTTTGTTGCTTATAACTGTAATTTTGGTCAGCTCACCTTATTCTAGTTTTCACCATCTGGGACATACTGTGCCCTCCCCACCCCCCTCCCTCAGTCTTAGTTGCTATCTTCCTCTTCTTCTCCCATCTCCTGTGTGTGTCCTCTTAAAACAGGAGTCAGAGACACATCAGGCATGTGACCTGACAGCTTTATTTTGGGTGGGGAGGATTTTTCCTTCTTTTTTTCTCATTGGGATCATTCATGATTGATATTTTCAGACTCCCATTACCCCCAAAAGGGAGTTTCATCTTAGGGTTTGTTATCCTGAAAACTGTTTTATTGGTTTTTTTCTTTTCCTTTGTGTGTTTGAAATGATCTTCCCAGGGCCCAGGGTCCAGGTAGGTCTGTGCCTGCCTGTCTCTCCACTGCACTCCCAGGGTAACAGGGACACATGTCTCCTCCCCAAACTGCCATTTCTCCTTGCATTATCCATTCGGAGCAGCGTTTGACCTTTCTGAGAAGACAGCTTTTTCAGCACAGCAAACGAAGGCAGGATCAGCTGTTGGCATTTGCCAGAAGTCCCCAGCAGACTGCTGCGTCCCTTTGTGGAGTCAGTCCTCTGTGCCCGTGTATTTGTTTGTGCTAGGAGATCACCACCCGGTCCCTGCCTGTGCCCCGAAGTCCTTGGGGCATCTCTTGTCATCCTGCTCTTTGATCTTCACCAGGCACTTTCCACTTGGCCAGCAGAGTCAGTTCTGACCTTTTCTAGGAAGAGATGCTTATCTCAGCCCTCAGGGTTCTTTGCCGTCTTCTCCCTCGTCTTTGCCTTGCCTTATCCAGGTACAAATCTCAACTGTGAACATGGAGAAGGGTTAGTACAGTTGACCCTTGGACAGCACGGGGATTATGGGCACTGACTGACCATGCAGCTGAACATCTGTATATTACTTTAGAGTTGGCCTTCCCTATATGTGGGTTCAGATGCAGGTTGTGTAGTACTCTAAGGTGTGCTTGGGCTTTGCAAGTGGCTCAGTGGTAAAGAATCTGCCTGCCAAAGCAGGAGACGTAAGAGACGCAGGTTCGATCCCTGAGTTGGGAAGATCCCGGAGAAGGAAATGGCACCCACTCCAGTATTCTTGCCTGGAGAATCCCATGGACAGAGGAGCCTGGTGGGCTACAGCCCATGGGGTCATAAAGAGTCGGATACAACTGAACTACTAAACAGCAACAGCATAGTATGTACTTAGAAAAACACATGTATGAGTGGACCCACACAGTTCAGACCTGTTCTGTTCAAGGGTCCACTGTACACAGTTTGTACCAGTGTCACTGGTTGGCCTTCAGAACACATTTCTCAGAGACCAACTGGCTGCCCTACCCACTGCCTTACAGAAAACTGTGTTTAGATTTGATCTGGAATTTGTTTTCTTTTTTTAACTGGTTTGAAGCCTTCTTAAACTAGAGAATTACCTCCTAAACCTGTTTTCTCTTGTTTGGGGGAATGCTTTGGCTTTGATAACCGATTTTTAGTACCGGAGGTCTGTCAGAGTAGTCAGGTCTTGTGTTCTCTTACGTTTTGCTTTTTCTTTCTAAATCACCACCTACAACTGGAGAAAGAAATGAGGAGATCTCTATATTCCTGAGACTTTTTACCTCCTACCTGGATGGTCAGCAATCTTCCAGGAAGACTTCATCCTGAAGACTGAATCCTCATCTCCCACATTGCAGGCAGATTCTTTACCACTGAGCCACCAGGGAAGCCTGTCAGTTGCTTTAACTCTCCAAGAATTGGCAAAAATTGACAAAAGGACAAGTTCAGGCCTTTTTTATTTAGTTAGATGAGTTAGTCTCTTAAAACTTTTTTCTACACAGATTGTTGAAATTAGAAATCCTTTTATAAATGTGTAGAATTGCTTATGGTCAAAATGGGAAATACTACAGAAAAAATAATCATCTTAAAATTGTTTTGTCTGGGGAAATAATACCAAGAAAATGACCTTCTTTACTTGCAAAATCTACTTAACTAGCAGTGTAGTTTTATTAGAATTTTTTTTACCCATGAAAATTTTTTTTAGTGGGCTTGAATAGACGTCAGAATTGGTTTGTTTTTAATTGATCATCATGCAACTAGTAAATTGTCTCTCTTCATATTTCTTCTTCCAAGTATTTACATCTGTCATTCTTGCTCTTCATTGTTTTTAATCTTTGCGTGAAAACTTCACATATAAAAAATGACTTTTCTGTTAGATAGTATTAGTTTAATCACACCTACAATTATTGTAGTTCTGTCTTATTTTAGGGATAAATGCTTATACTGTTATAAATATATGTGTTTTAATGTATCAGAAGCCTACTTATGTTACTGTTTACATTTAAAAACCTATTTTTATCTCATAGTTGTAATTGTTTTTATATTTCACCAGCATCTTATAATTCAGTGCAACAAAAATTCATTGAGCTATGTATGCTAATGCTGTGTTAAGCATGGTTCCTGTTTTGAGAGATGAGTTAAGGTGACAAGAGCTTGATTTTGTAAAGAAATTAGTAAAATGCAATTGAATTTAGTGAATAAGTACAAATTTTTGACGAAATTTTTTGAGACATTTGGATAGCAAAATTCAAAACCAAGTAAGTCTTTTGAAAGTGACAGAACTTTGAAATAAGCTTTGATGGATGGAGTAATTTTGTGTTTATCAACTAGATATTAAATTGTCTTTGTCCACAGCACCAGAAACTTCTATTGAACTTAAATAGCCTTTCTAGTTGGTTTTCTAGGAACTGCTCTGCAGCATTAATGGGGCTTCCTGCATGGTAAAGAATTTGCTTGTCAGTGCAGGAGATGCAGGTTCTATCCCTGGTCTGGAAAGATCTCCTGGAAACAGAAATGGCAACCCACTCCAGTATTCTTGCCTGGAGAATCCCATGGACAGAGGAGCTTAGTGGGCTACAGTCCATAGGGTCGTAAAGAGTTGGACATGACTGAACGACTAACCGCCAACAATAGCAAATGCAGCACTATATTTCTAATCCTGACCACTGGTTGACTGAACCCAACAGTGAAACCTTGTGTTTACCCACACTGTGTCTTGTTAAATTGGGTTCTTAGATAGTTATCCTAATCCTGTCAAAGTATTTATTACCTTTGCCAGCTTCATGTCAACTTGGGATTTGATCCCATGCCTTCTGGGTTTTTAAGTAGCTGATTATCATAGTAAGGACAGAGCTGTGAGCAGAGCACTGATCCATCTATCCTGCGTTGGAGTGAGGGTTAACATCCACTTCCTATAGACTTGTGGCTGAATCCATCTATCTTATAGCCACCAGCCTACACTCCCCATTGTGTCCACAGCACACTTTATCTCATGTTTGGTTGAAGACCATCTGCATCCTGTCAACCGTACTGGCTTGATTTAGCAGTCTGGATGTTCTGTGACAAAAGGAAGAGAAGTTAGTGTAGTAGGAATAAGAAGTACCCACCGATTTCTGTGTGTGTGTGTGTGTGTGTGTGTGTGTGTAGTTGAAGTTAAACCACAAGTGTCACCAACAGTAACAGAAACCATAAGATGAAAGAAAAATCTTCCTTCTTGGAAATCAACCCATCGTTTTTCATTTTCTTGTACAATCTTTGTCCACAGTAGTACATCTTACATAGCTGTATGTATTATGCTAGAGGCTACTAGGTGTTCTGCTTTTTGCATTTATTGTTTACTTTATAAACACACTTCCATTTGGCTACTTAGTAGTCATAATTTGCATTTTAATCTCTGCATGATATCCTATCAATCTGATATGCTATAGTTTACTTCCCATCATCCCCACATTGGAAATTCATATTGTTTCCTATTAGAGAAAACATTGCTGTGAACCACTGCCTCCTTTGCTAATTCAAAAGAAAAGAAAAGAAAAAAGTCAACTTTAATTGGCAGACTTCAGCTCTAAAGATTGTAGAATCTGCAGACTAATCTTAATGCCTAGTGTGGAAGAAGAAAATACGTATTGATACCTAAGTATCTATAATGCCACAAAAGAACAGATGAGGCCCAGTGAGGCCCAAATGGTGAAGAGATTATTTTGAGTTTAGGATCTCACAGAACGCTTCGTGGAACAAGTTGTTTTTGAATGGGCTTTAGACAATGGAAAGGATTTGACTGTAAAGTTGGGCCAAGTGTGCTCTGAGTTGGAGAAACTGAGCTCAGAGTGGAAAAACCTCAAACGTGTCCTGTGGGCAGCGCACCGTTTATCTTGGCTAAGAGTGTAGGGTCCGTGCGCTAGGGTCTGGCCGTTTCAGGAGCTGGGGTGTTGGGTTCCTGCCAGGTCATAAAGGGCCTGGAGTACAGGCTGAGACATTTATAGTGTAGTCATTAAAACCAGAGCCCTGATCACAACCAGTCCAGGCAATTAACCTTTGTGTTGCTGGCGTCTATCCTGGAGGATGCCTCTCCCCTGCTGCCTTGCATACAATTGGGCGCACAGTGAGCTTCCTTTGAGTGAGTGAACGAACAACTTGGGGTGATGGAGCAGATGCCCAGTCAAGAGGGCCTCAGGATATTCCCAATCAGGGGCCACAGGCTCACGAATCCTCACTGATGCGACTGCATGTGTTTCCCAGCCGAACAGCGGGTCCCTGAGTGCTCCCAAGGATTGGACACACCTGTCATGAGCACCAAGTGTATCTAGGTTTTTTTTTTTTATTGTGACTTTTCCTTTGTTCAGTGATCCATCACTGTGTCCCAGTTTTTTAGTTTTAGCAGAATTAAGATGGAATGGGCCAAATATGCATGATTAATTACGTTCAGTTTCAATTACAGTTATTGATCCATGCCTGTTGGCGTGACCCATGAAGGTAGGGGAAGAGCTTCTAACCTCTGCAGTGGGATGGAGTCAGTCGGCTCATCTCCACTGGCCTACCTCTTCATGGTGCATTTGCCCCAGTTTACTCATTCTTTCTCCCGCCCTACCCCCTTGTTTTGGCTATACTTGCATAAACCACCTTAAAACTTCCCTTAGAATGAGATGGCAGAGTAAACAAAGATGATTAGATCACACAATGGCTAATTCCAGTGAATTTTTTTCCCTCATATGAATTTCAGGCAGCTCTTACACAGCCCAGAGGGGAATCGCTAATAAAGACACTAATTGTTCTGCTTTTTTCAAGAGCTTTTCACACTGTAACTAAAATATTGCTTTCAGTTCTAGATACTGTGTTCTAAAAGCTATGTAAATAAGTTGTATTAGTTCAAACAGGAGAGTGGTCAGGATGCCAGAGGAAAGGAAGGTCATGTCAGAGAAACACTGGAGGAGAGAAGGTTGATGCTATCTTCAAGCAGCTTAAGGGCCCATCGGGTTGTGGGACACAACCAGAGTGACTTAGCACACCCTCCACCATGGAGATGCTCTGAGGGCCACAGTCTCAGTAAATGTGGGATCAGAGGTCAAGTGAGAGGCCTGGCTAAGAAATAGAGTCCCAAGCATCCCAGACATAAAGTTAATCATTTAAACTGCACCAATGAGAAATGAAGGGGCTCTCTGAAAGGAAAGTAGTTTGGAGAAGAGCTTGGAGCCTCAAAGAATACTCTTAGGAAGAAATCATACCCGTAAGAATTATTGTCATAGACAGTAAAATGATGGTCAGAGGGCCAGGGGTCAGAGGAAGGTAGCCCTAAGATTGTTGAGATTTGTCAGAGTGTTGATCAGTAGTTGCAGAAACTGCAGAGAAGTCACAGAGAGTAAGGACTGAGGAAAAGACACTTAGGTTGATGATGACGTGTGTGTGTTAGTTGTCAGTCATGTCCAACTCTCTGCAACCCCAGGGACTACAGCTTGCCAGGCTCCTCTGTCCAAGGGATTTCCCAGGAAAGGATACTGGAGTGGTTTGCCATTTCCTTCTCCAGGTGATCTTCCCAACACAGGGGTCAAATACATATCTTCCTATGATGGCAGGGGGTTCTTTACCACTGTGCCACCTGGGGGAATATGAAAATGGCTGAAATTTCAAAAGAAGCAGTTTTAATAGAGCTCAGGGCAGCTGGCCGTTGAAGACAGAGCACATGGTGAGGAAGCCAGTGTCAGCCCCTTTGGACACATGGGGAGGGCGGTGCCGGGGGTGGGGGACAGCGTTCAGTGGGTTAGAAAAGAGGACAGGCGTCCCTGTCATCACTGTGGCCATTTTTAATTTGTTTTTCTGCTAAGCCTGGAGATGCGAAGGCCCATCAGAGTTTTTAAGTTTTTATTTGTGACACAATGGGTTTCCTGCCATTGGTTTTCCTTTCTCCTTCCTCATCACCACCACCAGGGGGAAATCTGAGTCAGAGAGAAAAGTTTGCCAGCTCAGACAGTTTTGCTCTGTGCACTCAGTTTCTAGTCTAAAAAGTAAAATGTCAGTTAAGGTGGGCGACCTCCACACCAGCTCCCTGCCCTGTTGTTGAGGATGGCAGAGTCCAGGACTCCATGCTGTAGTCCCAGGAGACTTGTGCTCTGCTTCACTGCAATGTGAATTCTCCGGGATAACGTGTTTGTAGACTACTGTGTCCTTAGAAGTAATTTGTCTTATGTGGTAGCTGAAGGAGGAGGCTGTGTATCCATCCCCTCATTTGAGCAAGTTCCTCACCACTGTCTGTGATTTTTGGTTTATCTCTGCTCTTTGCAATTGGTTCTGCTTACTGATGGAAGGGGTATCTGGAGCACCCAGTGGTGCTCACACAGAGGCCAGTCAGAGGGGAGGTTGTCTCCCTTCTGCGTGGAGGGCAGAATTATGCCTGAAGTTGAAATAAAGGTGTTAACCAAGAGGATTTGCTAGAATTCCTGTGACATGGTGCTAAAACTTGTGTTTACTCAGTCATGTCTGACTCTATGACTCCATGGACTGTAGCCCGCCAGGCTCCTCTGTTCATGGGATTTCCCAGGCAAGAATACTGGAGTAGGTTGCCATTTCCTTCTCCAGGGGATCTTCCCAACCCAGGGATTGAACACAGGTCTCCTGCCATGGCAGGGGGGTTCTTCACCACTGAGCCATTGGGAAGCCCAGAAACCAAAAATTCTTACCAGATGTTAAAGATTCCAAACACAATCAGTTTTCAGGGAATAAAACCCATACTCTTGTACCACTGAAATACTATCAGCTTAAATATGAGCAAGCATTTATATGGCTTGCTCACACACACACACACACATATATATAGCTTTAATTTTTAGTGTAAAAATGTCATTGTGCCAGTTTCTTGCTTACTAGGCCCAAATAGCTTGTAATCATTATAATTATCATCA
The DNA here is from genome assembly GCF_963930625.1 of Muntiacus reevesi. NCBI lineage: Eukaryota > Metazoa > Chordata > Mammalia > Artiodactyla > Cervidae > Muntiacus > Muntiacus reevesi. The sequence goes on along the minus strand of NC_089263.1, from coordinate 22,342,966 downwards.
TCACATTAATAATGTCTTGTAATTGTGAAAATACTTGTAACATTTATAAAGCCCAGTCACACTAACTCATTGGATTTCATACTCAACGACAGCTCCTAGTGACAGTGTACCCAGGGTCCTTTTAAAGGTCTCCCTCTTACCTTGCTGTGTGGAGGGGATTGTCTTGGGTAATGCACTTTGGGGTGATTTCACCTTTTGTTACTTGTTTCTAATTTTTCTGTGATTGTCACACTTATCCTTTTAAATAAATGCTGGGATATTTCCCATGCCTTTGTAAGCCAAAATTACTGGGATCAAAGTTAATCATTAGTAGAGGGTGAAGAGGGTGTAGGAACAGTTGCATCTCGGTGCATCTCAAGACATGTAACCAGTCGATGAATTTAAAAGATGTGCGGCTTTGCAGGTCGGGTCTACGCAGTCCTATCAAAGAGAGAAGGACGAGTGCTGCAGGAGGAGATGAAAGAGGGGACAGACATGTTCATCATCAAGGCCGTGCTGCCCGTGGCTGAGAGCTTTGGCTTTGCCGATGAGATCCGGAAAAGGACCAGTGGCCTGGCCAGCCCACAGCTGGTGTTCAGCCACTGGGAGGTAAGAAGCCAAATCCGAGTTCCTTCCTTGTCATTTCAGGCTGTGCTTTCCCACAGGGGGCGCCCCTGGGAGCCAACCACTTCCCAGTCTGGTTGGTCTTATCTGGTCCTGCTTGGTCAGATGAACAGGACAAAGCAGATGGCATTTTTTCATCCAGACTGGAAGACCTGAGATTATATGTGCTTTGTAATACACACAGATACACACACACACTCATTTTTTTTCATTTGATGTAAAATTTAAGACAGAACGTTTAATCCTTTTTTTCCCTTCCAAAGATATATTGTAGGTAAGAAAACCACAGATATTTTGAAAATGAAACTTAATGTTTCTTCTGGGGAAAAAGCACTTCTAACATTTAAAGGCAAACAGTTGTGCTTCTTACAAGAGAGAACTTTTTTTTTTTTCATTTATTTTTATTAGTTGGAGGCTAATTACTTTACAATATTGTAGTGATTTTTGCCATACATTGACATGAATCAGCCATGGACTTACATGTGTACCCCATCCCGATCCCCCCTCCCGCCTCCCTCCCCATCCCTCTGGGTCTTCCCAGTGCACCAGCCCTGACCACTTGTCTCATGCATCCAACCTGGACTGGCGATCTGTTTCACCCTTGATAGTATACTTGTTTCAATGCTATTCTCTCAGAACATCCCAACCTCGCCTTCTCCCACAGAGTCCCAAAATCTGTTCTGTACATCTGTGTTTCTTTTTCTGTTTTGCATATAGGATTATTGTAACCATCTTTTTAAATTCTATATATATGCGTTAGTATACTGTATTGCTGTTTTTCTTTCTGGCTTACTTCACTCTGTATAATGGGCTCCAGTTTCATCCATCTCATTAGAACTGATTCAAATGAATTCTTTTTAATGGCTGAGTAATAATTCCATTGTGTATATGTACCATAGCTTCCTTATCCATTTGTCTGCTGATGGGCATCTAGGTTGCTTCCATGTCCTGGCAATTATAAACAGTGCTGTGATGAACATTGGGGTGCATGTGTCTCTTTCAGATCTGGTTTCTTTGGTGTGTATGCCCAGGAGTGGGATTGCTGGGTCATATGGCAGTTCTGATTCCAGTTTTTTAAGGAATCTCTACACTGTTTTCCATAGTGGCTGTACTAGGTTGCATTCCCACCAACAGTGTAAGAGGGTTCCCTTTTTTCCACACCCTTTCCAGCATTTATTGCTTGTAGACTTTTGGATAGCAGCCATCCTGACTGGCGTGTAATGGTACCTCATTGTGGTTTTGATTTGCATTTCTCTGATAATGAGTGATGTTGAGCATCTTTTCATGTGTTTGTTAGCCATCTGTATGTCTTCTTTGGAGAAATGTCTGTTTAGTTCTTTGGTCCATTTTATTTTTCTGGAATTGAGCTTCAGGAGTTGCTTGTATATTTTTAAGATTAATCCTTTGTCTGTTGCTTCGTTTGCTATTATTTTCTCCCAATCTGAGGGCTGTCTTTTCACCTTGCTTACAGTTTCCTTTGTAGTGCAAAAGCTTTTAAGTTTCATTAGGTCCCATTTGTTTAGTTTTGCTTTTATTTCCAATATTCTGGAAGGTGGGTCATAGAGGATCTTGCTGTGATTTATGTCGGAGAGTGTTTTGCCTATGTTCTCCTCTAGGAGTTTTATAGTTTCTGGCCTTACATTTAGATCTTTAATCCACTTTGAGTTTATTTTTGAGTATGGTGTTAGAAAGTGTTCTAGTTTCATTCTTTTACAAGTGGCTGACCAGTTTTCCCAACACCACTTGTTAAAGAGGTTGTCTTTTTTCCATTGTATATCCTTGCCTCCTTTGTCGAAGATAAGGTGTCCATAGGTTCGTGGATTTATCTCTGGGCTTTCTATTCTGTTCCATTGATCTATATTTCTGTCTTTGTGCCAGTACCATACTGTCTTGATGACTGTGGCTTTGTAGTATAGTCTGAAATCAGGCAGGTTGAGTCCTCCAGTTCCATTCTTCTTTCTCAAGATTACTTTGGCTATTTGAGGTTTTTTGTATTTCCATACAAATTGTGAAATTATTAAATTATTTGTTCTAGTTCTCTGAAAAATACCGTTGGTAGCTTGATAGGGATTGCATTGAATCTATAGATTGCTTTGGGTAGAATAGCCATTTTGACAATATTGATTCTTCCAATCCATGAACACGGTATGTTTCTCCATCTGTTTGTGTCCTCATTGATTTCTTTCATCAGTGTTTTATAGTTTTCTATGTATAGGTCTTTTGTTTCTTTAGGTAGATATACTCCTAAGTATTTTATTCTTTTTGTTGCAATGGTGAATGGTATTGTTTCCTTAATTTCTCTTTCTGTTTTTTCATTGTTAGTATATAGGAATGCAAGGGATTTCTGTGTGTTAATTTTATCTCCTGCAACTTTACTATATTCATTGATTAGCTCTAGTAATTTTCTGGTAGAGTGTTTAGGGTTTTCTATGTAGAGGATCATGTCATCTGCAAACAGCAAGAGTTTCACTTCTTTTCCTATCTGGATTCCTTTTACTTCTTTTTCTGCTCTGATTGCTGTGGCCAAAATTTCCAACACTATGTTGAATAGTAGTGGTGAGAGTGGGCACCCTTGTCTTGTTCCTGATTTCAAGGGAAATGCTTTCAATTTTTCACCATTGAGGGTGATGCTTGCTGTGGGTTTGTCATATATAGCTTTTATTATGTTGAGGTATGTTCCTTCTATTCCTGCTTTCTGGAGAGTTTTAATCATAAATGAGTGTTGAATTTTGTCAAAGGCTTTCTCTGCATCTATTGAGATAATCATATGGTTTTTATCTTCCAATTTGTTAATATGGTGTATTACATTGATTGATTTGCAGATATTAAAGAATCCTTGCATTCCTGGGATAAAGCCCACTTGGTCATGGTGTATGATCTTTTTAATATGTTGTTGGATTCTGTTTGCTAAAATTTTGTTAAGGATTTTTGCATCTATGTTCATCAGTGATATTGGCCTGTAGTTTTCTTTTTTTGTGGCATCTTTGTCTGGTTTTGGAATTAGGGTGATGGTGGCCTCATAGAATGAGTTTGGAAGTTTACCTTCATCTGCAATTTTCTGGAAGAGTTTGAGTAAGATAGGTGTTAGCTCTTCTCTAAATTTTTGGTAGAATTCAGCTGTGAAGCCATCTGGTCCTGGGCTTTTGTTTGCTGGAAGACTTGATTGCAGTTTCGATTTCCTTGCTAGTGATGGGTCTGTTAAGATCTTCTATTTCTTCCTGGTTCAGTTTTGGAAAGTTATACTTTTCTAAGAATTTGTCCATTTCATCCAAGTTGTCCGTTTTATTGGCATAGAGCTGCTGGTAGTAGTCTCTCATGATCCTTTGTATTTCAGTGTTGTCTGTTGTGATCTCTCCATTTTCATTTCTAATTTTGTTAATTTGGTTCTTCTCTCTTTGTTTCTTAATGAGTCTTGCTAATGGTTTGTCAATTTTGTTTATTTTTTCAAAAAACCAGCTTTTAGCTTTGTTGATTTTTGCTATGGTCTCTTTAGTTTCTTTTGCATTTATTTCTGCCATAATTTTTAAGATTTCTTTCCTTCTACTAACCCTGGGGTTCTTCATTTCTTCCTTCTCTAATTGCTTTAGGTGTAGAGTTAGGTTATTTATTTGGCTTTTTCCTTGTTTCTTGATGTAAGCCTGTAACGCTATGAACCTTCCCCTTAGCACTGCTTTTACTGTGTCCCATAGGTTTTGGGTTGTTATGTTTTCATTTTCATTCATTTCTATGCATATTTTGATTTCTTTTTTGATTTCTTCTATGACTTGTTGGTTATTCAGAAGCGTGTTATTTAGCCTCCGTATGTTTGAATTTTTAACAATTTTTTTCCTGTAATTGAGATCTAATCTTACTGCACTGTGGTCAGAAAAGATGACTAGAATGATTTCAATTTTTTTGAATTTTCGAAGACCAGATTTATGGCCCAGGATGTGATCTATTCTGGAGAAGGTTCCGTGTACACTTGAGAAAAAGGTGAAGTTGATTGTTTTGGGGTGAAATGTCCTATAGATATCAATTAGGTCTAGCTGGTCCATTGTGTCATTTAAGGTTTGTGTTTCCGTGTTAATTTTCTGTTTAGTTGATCTATCCATAGTTGAGAGTACGGTATTTTAAAGTCTCCCACTATTATTGTGTTACTATTAATTTCCTCTTTCATACTCGTTAGCGTTTGCCGTACATATTGCGGTTCTCCTATGTTGGGTGCATATATATTTATAATTATTATATCTTCTTCTTGGATTGATCCTTTGATCATTATGTAGTGTCCTTCTTTGTCTCTTTTCGCATCCTTTATTTGAAAATCTATTTTATCTGATACGAGTATTGCGACTCCTGCTTTCTTTTGGTCTCCGTTTGTGTGAAATATTTTTTTCCAGCCCTTCACTTTTAGTCTGTATGTGTCTCTGGTTTTGAGGTGGGTCTCTTGTAGACAGCATATATAGGGGTCTTGTTTTTGTATCCATTCAGCCAATCTTTGTCTTTTGGTTGGGGCATTCAACCCATTTACATTTAAGGTAATTATTGATATGTGTGGTCCCGTTGCCATTTACTTTGTTGTTTTGGGTTCATGTTTATACAGCCTTTCTGCATTTCCTGTCTAGAGAAGATCCTTTAGCATTTGTTGAAGAGCTGGTTTGGTGGTGCTGAATTCTCTCAGCTTTTGCTTGTCTGTAAAGCTTTTGAATTCTCCTTCATGTCTGAATAAGATCCTTGCTGGGTACAGTAATCTAGGTTGTAGGTTATTCTCTTTCATTACTTTAAGTATGTCCTGCCATTCCCTTCTGGCCTGGAGGGTTTCTATTGATAGATCAGCTGTTATCCTTATGGGAATCCCTTTGTGTGTTATTTGTTGTTTCTCCCTTGCTGCTTTTAGTATTTGTTCTTTGTGTTTGATCTTTGTTAATTTGATTAATATGTGTCTTGGGGTGTTTCGCCTTGGATTTATCCTGTTTGGGACTCTCTGGGTTTCTTGGACTTGGGTGGCTATTTCCTTCCCCATTTTAGGGAAGTTTTCAGCTATTATCTCCTCGAGTATTTTCTCATGGCCTTTCTTTTAGTCTTCTTCTTCTGGGACTCCTATGATTCGAATGTTGGGGCGTTTCACATTGTCCCAGAGGTCCCTGTGGTTGTCCTCATTTCTTTTGATCCTTTTTTCTTTTTTCCTGTCTGCTTCATTTATTTCCACCATTTTATCTTTACCTCACTTATCCTATCTTCTGTCTCCGTTATTCTACTCTTGGTTCCCTCCAGAGTGTTTTTTATCTCATTCATTGCATTATTCATTTTTAATTGACTCTTTTTTATTTCTTCTAGGTCTTTATTAAACATTTCTTGCATCTTTTCAATCTTTGTCTCCAGGCTATTTGTCTGTAACTCCATTTTGTTTTCAAGATTTTGGATCATTTTTATTATCATTATTCTAAATTCTTTTTCAGGTAGATTCCCTATCTCCTCCTCTTTTGTTTGACTTGGTGGACTTTTTTCATGTTCCTTTACCTGTTGGGTATTTCTTTGCCTTTTCATCTTGTTTAGATTGCTGTGTCTGGAGTGGGCTTTCTGTATTCTGGAGGTCTGTGGTTCCTTTTTATTGTGGAGGTTTTACCCAGTGGGTGGGGTTAGACAATTGGCTTGTCAAGGTTTCCTGGTTAGGGAAGCTTGTGTCGGTGTTCTGGTGCATGGAACTTGATTTCTTCTCTTTGGAGAGCAATGGAGTGCCCAGTAATGAGTTTTGAGATGGGTCTATGTGTTAGGTGTGACCTTGGGCAGCCTGTATGTTGACATTCAGGGCTATGTTCCTGCGTTACTGGAGAATTTACGTGGTATGTCTTGTTCTAAAACTTATTGGCTCTTGGGTGGTGGTTGGCTTCAGTGTAGGTATGGAGGCTTTTGGACGGTCACTTATTACTTAAAGTTCCATGTAGTCAGGAGTTTTCTGGTGTTCTCAGGTTTTGGGCTTAGGTCTCCTGCCTCTGGATTTCAGTTTTGTTCTTCCTGTAGTCTCAGGACTTCTCCAACTATACAGCACTGATAATAAAACTTCTAGGTTAATGGCGAAAAGATTCTCCCCCGTTAGGGACACCCAGAGAGGTTCACAGAGTTACATGAAGAAGAGGAGAGGGAGGAGGGAGATAGAGATGAGCAGGAGGAGAAAAAGGGGGACTCAAGAGGAGAGAGACAGATTCGCAGTTGTCTGTTCCCAGAGTGTTCTCCGTAGCCCAGACACCCACAAAGATTCATAGAATTGGATTGGGAAGAGAAGGGGAAAGGAGGAAATAGAGGTGTTCTGAGGTAGAAAACAGAGAGTCAAGATTGGGGGAGAATAATCAACACACTCCTGAATAAAAATGGGAACTGAATATTGGATTCTTAAATGTTCACAATTTATATCATATACTGAAAAACAAAAATTAAAAATCTAGAGTAGAGGTTAGACTGTTAAAAATACTATATTAAAAACAAAAACCAAAACACACAAAAAAATTTTAGAAATATATATGAAGTTTGGTTTAAAAATAGGGCTTCTCTTCTTTTTTTTTTTTTGTAAAGTTATAGTGTATTGAAAATGAAAATTAAGGAGTAGTAGAGGAGCGCTAGAGGACTTTAAAAGAAATAAGAGAAAAAGAAAAATAGAAAATAGAAGAGAAAAAGGGAAAAAAAAGAAAGAAAAGAAAAAAAAATTTCCCTAATTAAAAAAATCGTAAAAATCTATGAAAATGAAAGTTAAGGAGTAATGGGGGAGTAATAGGGAATTTTAAAGGAAAATAAAAGAGAAAAAATAAAAAATTTTTTTAAAAAGTAAAAATATATCTAGGAATTTCTCTGGAGATGTTGAGGTCAGTGTGGGTTCGGCTAAGTTTCAGATAGTTCCTCATTCCAGCTTACACTTCTCGATATCTATAGGCCCCTTCCGGTGTAGTCGGTGTTTTCTACAGGGATTTTAATCTGTTGCACTGGTCCCTTCTGAAGCGGTTCCCTTTGTTTATTTGGCTTCTGTTGGCCGGTCTCTTCAGAGTCTCATTTCCGCCCTGACACAGGCGTGCGGAGGTGGACTCTTATTCAGGTAGCTAGTTCCCTTCACTGCGGGTAGGGGCTGGCGCTGCGGGGAGGGGCTGGCGCTGCTTTCTCCGTCTGCGCTGCTCAGGCTCCCGGCTGCTCTGTATGGAGCGCGCCCGCGCTGCTCGCGGTTCCACCCCTCGGGTGTTCCCCAAAAGCGCACAACAAAAAGCTGCGCCTGCTCTTTGTGCCTTCCCCATCAGAGCGGTCCAGGCAGCCGGGGCTTGACGGGTGCACTCTCCCCGGGTGCGGCGCGCCCACTCACTTCCGCGGTCCCAGTTTCAGTTTCCGCCGGAGCCAGTCGGGTGCGTGCGCGCGCCTTCTGCCCTCTGCGTCCCCAGCCCCAGTCCCCGCCCGCGCCGGTCGGGTGCCTGTGCCCTGTGTCTCGCGGCAACCCTCCTGGCAGATGTCGACCATCCAGAATCTCAGGAGGTCTTTGATTAGAAACTGGAGGCCTGTTTGCAGTGCGGCAGGGGATGCAGTCCTTGGGACCAAGCCTGCCCCCTTCCCCTCCCCCCTGCCTCCTGCCTCCCGCGGGGCTCCGCCGGTCCGCAGCCTTCGAGCTCTTCTCTGAACTTTCTCGGTACCTTTGTTTTGCGAATGGCCGGCAGTGTGTTCGGGCTGGTTAATTTTCTCTCTCTCTTTTGCTCTCCCACAGTTCAAGTTGACACCTCACAAAAGCTACCTCCGATTGTCCTCAGGGCACTCAAGCCCGGACCCTACCCCAAGCAATGCCGCCCGCTCCTCTCCGTTCTGCCCCCACTTGCTGGTGGCGGATGCGGGTGTCTGGGGTACTTTTCTGCTGAGAGTTGCTTTTAGGCTCGTAATCTGTGGGTTTTAGTTATTGTTTCCCTCCCATTCAGGTTGCCCTCCGAGATTCAGACACTTCCCCCAGGCCCGCCAGTGTGAGAGTTTCCCGGTGTCTGGAAACGTCCTCTATTAAGACTCCCTTCCCGAGACGGATCTCCGTCCTTAGCTCTTTTGTCTCACTTTTTATCTTTTACATTTTGTCCTACCTCCTTTCGAAGACATTGGGCTGCTTTTCTGGGCGCCTGATGACCTCAGCTAGCGATCAGAACTTGTTTTGTGAAGTTTGCTCTGCGTTCAGTTATTCTTTTGATGAATTTGTAGGAGAGAAAGTGGTCTCCCCGTCCTACTCCTCTGCCATCTTCTGGCCCATTTTTTGATTGGGCCATTTATTTTTCTGGAATTGAGCTTCAGGAGTTGCTTGTATATTTTTGAGATTAATCCTTTGTTGCTTCGTTTGCTATTATTTTCTCCCATTCTGAGGGCTGTCTTTTCACCTTGCTTTTAGTTTCCTTTGTTGTGCAAAAGCTTTTAAGTTTCATTAGGTCCCATTTGTTTACTTTTGCTTTTATTTCCAATATTCTGGGAGGTGGGTCATAGAGGATCCTGCTGTGATTTATGTCGGAGTGTGTAATGCTTATGTTCTCCTCTAGGAGTTTTATAGTTTCTGGTCTTACATTTAGATCTTTAATCCATTTTGAGTTTATTTTTGAGTATGGTGTTAGAAAGTGTTCTAGTTTCATTCTTTTGCAAGTGGTTGACCGGTTTTCCCAGCACCACTTGTTAAAGAGGTTGTCTTTTTTCCATTGTATATCCTTGCCTCCTTTGTCGAAGATAAGGTGTCCATAGGTTCATGGATTTATCTCTGGGCTTTCTATTCTGTTCCATTGATCTATATTTCTGTCTTTGTGCCAGTACCATACTGTCTTGATGACTGTGGCTTTGTAGTAGAGCCTGAAATCAGGCAGGTTGAGTCCTCCAGTTCCATTCTTCTTTCTCAAGATTACTTTGGCTATTCGAGGTTTTTTTGTATTTCCATATAAATTGTGAAATTATTTGTTCTAGTTCTCTGAAAAATACCATTGGTAGCTTGATAGGGATTGCACTGAATCTATAGATTGCTTTGGGTAGTATAGTCATTTTGACAATATTGATTCTTCCAATCCATGAACACGGTATGTTTCTCCATCTGTTTGTGTCCTCATTGATTTCTTTCATCAGTGTTTTATAGTTTTCTATATATAGGTCTTTTGTTTCTTTAGGTAGATATACTCCTAAGTATTAAGAGAGAACTTTAAATTATTCTGTGTTTCATGTTCTACAGTCCCCATTATGGAGACTCAAGGCTCCTGTGGGCTTCAGGTGTTGTGGCACAAAATGGCTCATCAAAACACGTACACTTAGAGAACAAACTTATGGTTACCAGGGGTAAGGGATAGTCAGGGAGTTTGAGATGGACATGTATGCACAGCTGTATTTAAAATGGATAACCAACAAGGACCTACTGTATAGCACAAGGAACTCAACTTCAAACAAATAATCCAGACTGTTTCCTTAAACAATTTAGACAAAGCTCGTGGTTTAGGTTCTGTACTAAGCTCTTCTCACTTCTTTTACTTTCTTTAGCCAACTGGGTCCCTTCTCTGGAACACTTAAAATGAACAGTTTAAAATTAGACAATACAGGGGAATGGAAATAATTGAGGGAGAGCTTTCTCTTTAAAATGAATTCTCTAGTCAAGTGAATCTGGAAGAGTAAAGAATGGTGACACTTTAGAAAAACTAACCTGGACAGGGCAAATTTGATTTTAATTGGGCAAGTTTATATCATCTAAATCTGTAAATTTAGTTGCTAGTCCAAAACACCCAGTTGTGTCTGCTTTTCCTTAAAAAAAGAAGGTTACATTCTTTGTGCTTGATAGAACTAAAGTTAATATTGTTCCAATTTAGGTTACATATTTTGGTTGTTGGTACAAGCTACCTTTTAACAGTGATTTCCTATGACATTTTTCTTGCATTTTTGTCTCAAAACTAAATGATATTTCTATGGCTTTATTGGCTTATGTCTGAATAGATACCATTGCTGGACTTCATTAGGTAGAAAACAGTAGCACAAAACATGTAAGTTATTTGTTAATCCCCATGCTTATGGGCAATAATTTCCCACTTATCCAGACTTCTAGCTTTTTGGTTTTGGTTTTTGACACTCAACTTTTACATAAGAGCACAAACCAGTAAGAAATAGAAGGGATGGATTCATAAAGGCAGCTTCTGAAGAACTATGTTTATCAAGAAGTGAAAGCGTTAGTCACTCAGTTGTGTCTGACTCTTCGCAACCCCATGGACTGAAGTCCACCAGGCCCCTCTGTCCGTGGGATTCTCGAGGCAAGATACTGGAGCAGGATAAATATATACAGATGTTCCTAATGAAAAACAGCATTGTCTCCCAAACGTTCTAGCAACCAGATGTGTGATTATAGGACAGTGCAGCAAAGTGGTACTTAAAGACTTACTCCACTTCAAAGTAATGACCTTGAGAAATGAAACACTTTCTTCACTTGCGCTACCACTACTGAAAACAGCCTTCAGAACTTGGAGCTCGTGCTTCTGAATGTCTTAAGAAATGACGAGTCCATCTCATTAAGAAGACTTCGCTCACCTAGGTGCAAAAAACTGGGTGACAGGATGTTTGATCAGAACAAAGAGAGTGTAGGTTGAGTGATCAGTGGGATTCTCTGTAGATGCATATTCAGAGTTCTTGAAATGGCACCATCATTGGAAGAGTTCTGTATTGGAATTTGCTTATTCTATTTGTTTAAAATACTTCATCACCTTATAGTCACTCTTATCCTTGAAAATGATTCTATAATGCACATATTTTTAAAAAAAATTTATAAAACTTCTCATCCTTTCCCAGCTGGCAAATAACATTGTGTATGAAACTGATGAGGCTGCTCTGTGGAAAGAATCCCAAAGCAGAGTGGCTCAGATAAAGCAGAAGGTTCTCTCGAGTCCAGGGCTGCCTCTCAGCACTCGTTGTCCACTGGTGGTCTGGAGCGGCTGTTCCACCTCCTCCCATCACCCCTGCATTCCAGCCAGTAAGATCCAGGAACAGCTAGAGGGCGTACTCCATCCCTATAAGAGGATGCTGCCCGAGTCACTCCCCTTCATCCCACTGCCCAGAGCAACTCATCCAGCACGTCAAGCAAGGCTCCACCTGACAAGGAGGCTAGCAGTGTGGTCTTACCCAGGTGATACATGCATGCTAAGTCACTTCAGTTGAGTCTGACTCTTTGCAACACCATGGACTGTAGCCCACCAGGCTTCTCTGTCCATGAGATTCTCCAGGCAAGAATACTAGAGTGGGTTGCCATTTCCTCCTCCAGGGGATCTTCCCCACACAGGTATTAAACCCACATCTCTTGGGTCTCCTGCCTTGGCAGGTGATTTCTTTGCCACTAGCACCAGGAGTCAGCAAACTCTTTGACCCATTACTTGTTTTGGTAAATAAAATATAACAATACCCCTTCATTTGCATATCTTACATGGCTGCTTTCAAGTGGACTCTCTTAGTTAAGACAGAGACCGTGTGGCCCACAGTCTATTTTACCTACTGTCTTAGGCTTTATAGAAAAGGTGTGACTACCCCTCCCCCCAGAAGCTCGGTCGTCTGTATGCCCACCTGAAATACCTGTTGCCAAAGAAAAAGAGAATAGGTATTTAGGAACAGTTAATATAAAACAGCAAATTTTGACTGAATAGGCAGTTTTTGTTGCTATGAAAATCATCAGTTTTCTTTCTCAAAATGTGAAAAAAGAGGTGGGGGATTGAAAGTTAATCCTATATACTTAATAGTAGTTTTTTTAAAATACTAGCTTTGGGCTTAGTTATAGCTTGTTATTACAAATCGATCCTTCAGTAAACAACTGTAGGGGAAGTGTAGTCAAGAAAAGTTAGCTGCAGTTTTGTACCGTCCTTTTGTCATCCCCTTGCCACCTGTCATGATCCCATTCCCCAAAGCTTCAAATCTTTGAAAGTCTTGAAAATCCATTACACTTAAATGTTACTGATCTGATATTTTCTGGCTGTCTCAGTTTTTTTCCCGCTGCCCCCCACGCGCCCCCCCCCCCCCCCCATAGTTAGGTTCAGAAATAACACAGTTGTCGAGATCTGGCTTCTCACTCCAAGGCACTGTTTTTCATTTGTATTCTACCACACCATATAATTTACAATCAAGAGCTTTTGAGAGAAAGTGCTTCAGAAAAATAGAGAAAATAAAATTACAGGCATTTTCCACGAGGAAACCTTTGAAGTCAGCAATCTCATAATTTCTCTTTCTATGTTTTACCCTTCTGCAAAAAAGGAAGAAAAGGCGCTAATAAGGGACACAGAAAGAAATATTACCAGTCATTGCTGTTCTCCATGTATGTCAGCATAACCTCAAGTCTCCCTGTTAATACTGAGATTCCCCCAGGGCGTGCACTGAAGGCCGTGCAGGGTAAGAAGAAGTGATTGCAGCAGCACTGGGCATGGCATGTGGACATGGTATTTCCCTCCTGCCGTCTGTAATCATAGGGAGGACTGGGTAAAATGTTGAAATAGAGCTCCCAAAGCTTTTTTATTTTCTTGTTTTGTTGTTGTTGTTGTTTTTAACACTCAGGGCAACAACTAGCACTTGGGTGCCTTCCTTCCTGTGAGTTAGAAGATGAAGTCCTCTTTAGATTCTGAAGATGCAAAAAATATCCTCCCCACAGGCACGTGAATTCTGGGTGAGCCAATTAGAAGAAAGCACCTTTTCTTCAAAACTGGTAGCAAGCTCTGCTCTCCTGCCTCAGAGATGCTTTTCTGTGAGCATCACCCATACTGTTTTTGGGGTCACCTTTTCTCATCACCCACAAAGAAAATTCATAATGACCCTACTGCAGTCAGATGGGGCTGATCCAGGCTAGCCTCTTCCTGACAAAGAGTACTCCATCTCCCCTCTCCTGAGAGTTTGTTCGACATGTCAGGGCAAGAACCTAGATACAGGAGGGGTGCAGGTGAAGACGTCAGCTGCCCGTGCAGGACAGAGGAGGTGCAGGCAACTGGGCCTGTGTCAGGCGAGTCCCTGGGCAGCAGGAGATGAACACAGACAGCAGCCCCAGAGTCTCGGGAAGCAAACTGAGCAAACCTCAGAAATATGTGCTGAGGGGAAATGGGACCCTTCTGAAGCTCCTGGGTCCTGCATTCTTGAAAAAGGACTCTCTGGTCTTAAACTGGCCAGTCCAAGTCCGCTGTCTCCCAACCAGCCCCTCACTTACTGCTAGAAAAGATTGAGGGCAGGAGGAGAAGGGAGTGGCAGAGGGTGAGGTGGATGGCATCACTGACTCAATGAACATGAATTTGAGCAAACTCCAGGAGATAGTAAAGGACAGGGAAGCCTGGCGTGCCACAGTACACGGGGTCAAAAAGAATTGGACACGACTTAGCGACTGAACAACAACAAAAATGTATTCACTGCTGCTGCTGAAACCTGCTAAGAACATGTGGCTTCTTTATATTCCATGATGGTTTTATCATCCAACTAGTTAGAGGCGGACACTAATGACTGACTTAGAACTAGTGTCCTACAAGTACAGTGTTTGTGGATGACCACCCAAGGTCCATTTCCTGACCTTCTTCCCCTTCCCCTCTCCGAGAAAGAGAGGGCCTTCTATGGGGAGAGGGTGGGGACCTCAGCTTCAGCATGGTGCCCTCTAGAGCCTCAGTGGCCTTGTCTGGGAAGTGGCTTGCCTGGTCCGGTCCCATCTAGCTGCTAGAGCCAGCATGGTGGCACCAAACAGTCTCAGGAATCTTTCCAGCAGCCACTGATCTCTGGAAGTCCCCACCTGCAGCTGCCTTTGTCCTGCTCCCAGGCTGCTACCAGTGTCTTGTCCACTCCACGTCCTCTTACATGTGGGGACTTCCAGATCAGCAGCATCACCCCTCGCACTGCTCTGCTACCTTGTCAGATGAGACCTGGAGTGGGCAGGACCCCAGCAACTTGCCAGTCCTAAAAGGGAGTCAATCTTGAGTGTTCATTGGAAGGACTGATGCTAATACTGAAGCTCAGCACTCTGGCCACCTGATTCAAAGAGGCCACTCATTGGAAAAGACCCTGATGCAGGGAAAGATTGAAGGCAGGAGAAGGGGGAGGTGGAGGGTGAGATGGCTGGATGGCATCATCAACTAAATGGGCATAAATTTGAGCAAACTCTGGGAGGTAGTGGAGGACAGAGGAGCCTGGCATGCTGCAGTCCATGACGTCACAAGGAGTTGGACACGACTTAGTGACTGAACAGCCTCCTGCCAGTCCTTTGCTGATGGCACCCTTGGAGATGTTGCTTGTACTCTGTGGACATATACCTTGAGGACACCTGAGTCCTCATGTCTACTACTTCAGCCTGAGGGCACTGTCTGTGCTTTTACACACTTAGGAGACTGTGATGTGTGGTCTAGTTCTGTTTCACAACTGCCTACTGTTTTATGACTGCTGTTCCCCACCCCCATCTCCTTTATTTCTTGGAGGATTTTTACATGAACTCTCTAGAACTTTGTCTTCAGATTGCCTTGTTATCTCTCTCTCTGACTGTTTGTTCTCCTTTTGAGTCTGGCGCCTGTCTTTCGTGGTGCTGGATTTCCTCTTGTCCTCAGAGAGTCATGCTGGCAGGGTCACTTGCCGCGGGGCTTCTCTCCTCCTCTGCCGTCCTGAGGGCTGAGGCTCAGGTCAGGGCCTATCCCAGTGTGGATGGTGCAGGACCGCAGACTCTGCATGGGCTGAGCCTCATCTTCAGAAGGTGATGGCTTTTCTCTCGTGACCTACTAGTCACTTTTAGCCACAGCCCCAGACACAGTTGTTCCACCTCCCCAGAAGACTGGGTGGTTCTGGTCCCCACATGCCTGGAGTATGTGGCTTTGGGCCCATCCATCCTCAGTGGGCAGTAAGAGTCTGGCCCTCATGACCATTCCTGTCTTGGCTCCCTGTGGGAAGTGGATGGGGCTTGTACCTCTGTTTATCATTGTGGGCTCTCTTCTCTTCCTTCCTGGTCCACAGAGATCTCCTACTGTTGTATTGAAGAGTGACTATTATAAAATAAATTCTTCTTTCATTTCTGTGTCTTAAACAGAAGAGTATTGGGATTTGAGACCACTTGAGACATACCACCTTTTTCTGCCCAGTTGGAAAATAAGAAAAAAACAACAAAAAGAACAAGACATATGAAAGTCAGAATCTCACTGTCCTTATTGGTAAAGCCGATTTTGTTGAATGTGGTCAGCGTGTTGGCAATACTGACCTCCTAATACTGCACTGAATTTTGGAGCAAAAACTCGGAATAATCAAGAACAGACCCATGTGTTGATCAGTGCTGAGGACAAAGGCAAAATTAATGAAATAACACCTCTACCCAGGGATATGATAGTGTAGGGGAGAGTTTTTCCTATTACATTATTCAAAAGTCATAGTTGTCTTACTTCCTTAGTGTTCTATAAAGGCTCTAAGAGTCAAGACTAACGTGTATATTACAGGTTTCATTGAATCTGCCTCCATTTGTTCATGGTTGTTTATTACCATTTCTAGCAAGCTTACCTCTTCATTGCTTAGCATTTGTTTCTTAAGCTAAGACTATGAATCGGCACTGGGAATAAAAGTATAGTTGTCTAATCTAGCACATTCTGTCACCTTCCTTTACAAGATCATCCCCAGCGACCCCTTCTGGGTACCAACCACCGAGGAGGAGTACCTGCACTTTGGGGAAAAGGCCGATTCCGAGAACCAGGCCCGGAAGTACATGAACGCAGTGCGGAAGCGGAAGGGTCTCTATGTGGAAGAGAAGATTGTGGAGCACGCAGAAAAGCAGAGAACCCTCAGCAAGAATAAGTAATCAGCCCTGCTGGCTGATCCTTCCCTTTGTAATAAATGAGGAAAGGTCACCCAGGCTTTGATACTGGGAAAATTTCTTTATGCTGCATCATCTCTGCATTCACTTTCAATAAAGTTGATTGGTATAATATTTTACATAGGGCATTCCAGAATTTTTTTGTAATTGATTCTGCTATAAAGCAAGATGTTATTATAAGCATTGCACTGGACCCTTCTCCCTTTGTGTGTGCTTCAGTCATGCCTGACTCTTTGCGCCTGCCAGGCTCCTCTGTCCATGGGATTCTCTGGGCAGGAATCCTGGAGTGGGTTGCCATGCCCTCCTCCAGGCCCTCCTCCGTACCCTGTGTGTATCTGCCCCCCGGCAGTAAAGCTCAGGCTATGATGAGGGCAGTCTGCTCAGTGCTGAGGGCAGGGTGTGCAGACCCTGCTATGGGGGCTGCTTCCTCTACACTGAGCAACCCACCTCTGCCTGTTGTCAGCATCTCACTTGCAGCTACATCCTCCAATTAAACATATTTTATATGTAATCTTTGGTTAACAGCATTTAACATCCTTTGAAGAGACCACAAATTTGCAAGACCAGCTACCTTTAGATTAGTTAAACCAAGTCACTTTTACAGCTGATTCATCTTAAGGTTTATTTGTCCATCAAAACAATAGTTTTAATGTAATGTTCAATTGTTGGCCTTTAAACCTTCTGTTTTCACATTCCTTCATATATTGTATCACTCATATTTAAATAAATGTTAATTAACAGATTGGTTCCAAATAGGGAAAGGAGTATGACAAGGCTATATATTGTCACCTTGCTTATTTAACTTATATGCAGAGTACATCATGAGAAACGCTGGACTGGATGAAGCACAAGCTGGAATCAAGATTGCTGGGAGAAATATCAATAACCTCAGACATGCAGATGACACCACCCTTATGGCAGAAAGCAAAGAAGAACTAAAGAGCCTCTTGATGGAAGTGAAAGAGGAGAGTGAAAAAGTTGGCTCAATATTCAGAGAACTAAGATCATGGCATCTGGCCCTATCACTTCATGACAAATAGATGGAGAAACAGTGGAAACAGTGACAGACTTTATTTTTTGGGGCTCCAAAATCACTACAGATGGTGACTACAGCCATAAAATTAAAAGAAACTTGCTCCTTGGAAGAAAAGTTGTGACCAACCTAGACAGCATATTAAAAACCAGAGACATTACTTTGCCAACAAAGTTCCATCTAGTCAAAGCTATGGTTTTTCCAGTAGTCACGTATGGATGTGAGAGTTGGACTATAAAGAAAGCTGAGCACCGAAGAACTGATGCTTTTGAACTGTGGTGTTGGAGAAGACTCTCTTGAGAGTTCCTTGGACTGCAAGGAGGTCCAACCAGTCCATCCTAAAGGAAATCAGTCCTGAATATTCATTGGAAAGACTGATGCTGAAGCTGAAACTCCAATACTTTGGCCACCTGATGTGAAGAACTGACTCACTGGAAAAGACCCTGATGCTGAGAAAGATTGAAGGCTGAAGGAGAAGGGAACAACAGAGGATGAGATGGTTGGATGGCATCACCGACTCGATGGACATGAGTTTGAGTAAACTCTGGGATTTGGGGATGGACAGGGAGTCCTGGTGTGCTGCAGTCCATGGGGTTGCAAAGAGTCGGACACGACTGAGTGAACTGATGATATTTTTCTTTTAAAATGATATTTTTCTTTTAAAAAAAAAAGTAAATTTCTGTAATTCTCTTGGCTGTTTCCTCTTAGCCTTACTGAAGGGTATTATCTTATATGATGAGATTATTGCCTGTATTGTAAATGTCTTCCCTAAATCTCCTCAGTTGCCTCATTCAGGGAGATCCCCATATAAGGGACAAATAAATCCAGTCAAAAATAGATTTTGTAATTTTTTATGTTTCCCTAATACCTTTTATAGCCACTTTAAAGAAGGATTCTTTTTCAAAATGCATAAAATTATAAGACCAGACTCTAAATGCTTTTAATGGTTTTTTTGTTTAGGGTTTTTTTAATTTGTTTTGTTTTGTGTTAATACACTAGATCACTCTTAACACTAGAGCCCTGGCAAATCTGGTTAAGTCTGTTTGACCCCGCCTTTGGGGAAAGTGTAGCTAGATATTTCACTGTCTGTCCAAGTTGAACAGATACTGATAATCTGAATTAATTGAGGAGAGTTCCACCACATACTGGTTATCTAAAAACTTGGATAACACAGGAAGAGCTAACACATCGATTTATAGCTTTGTGAATAACATCATTCAAACTGCCAGATGTACCATATAAAGTATTCTCAGACTCTCCACTTTATCAGCAAATGCTGCATTTAATAGAAAAGAGGCACAGCCCCGAGAGAGCTGGAGCGCTCACTGCGTCCTGCCAGCCCTGCCAGATGGGCTGGTGTTGGGGGAGGACGTCAGCCTGATAGATGGCCACTCTTCCTTCACCATGTTTGGGGAGGTATCAGCAAGCAGTGAGGTGACTGCAGGCCACAGGGTGTAGCTGATCCACCACGTGGGTCATCGGCCGTGTTGTATAACTGGCGAAGGGGCCCCAGCCAGGGACGCCCCATCGCGTGTGACAGCTCACTGAGGTGTGTGTCTACTTCTTGTCCCTGGGCCACACTCAGACCCTCACCTGCACGTATGAAATGCAGTGAAAGTGAGCCAAGAAGCTGTGACGCTCAGTCATGTCCAACTCTTGTGATGCCCCTGGGACTGTAGCCGCCAGGCTCCTTTGTCCATGGGATTTCCCAGGCAAAAATATTAGAGTGGGTTGCCATTTCCTCCTCCAGGGGATCTTCCCCACCCAGGGATCGAACCTGTCTCCTGCATTTGCCAGTGGGTTCTTTACCACTGGGCCACCTGAGAAGCCTGAACCAAGTATTTAACCTGCCCCAAAGTGGGATGGGGGTGTTGCTATTCTTACATCAGGCTTGGTCTCTGGCCGTCATTTATAGACAGGGGGCAGTGAGGGGGCCACACAACCAAGACCCTCACTCCTGGAGGATCCTTGGCATTGAGGTGCTAAGATCTCAGAGGACAGACACAGGCAACATCAATCTCTTGGCTTTTCTAAGACAGCCCCAGGGCACAGGTGGGCAAGGGGCGGCAAGTGGGTGGGTGAGACTTCGATGTGCTCAGTTGCTCCATCATGTCTATCTGACTTTTTGCAACCCCATGGACTATAGCCTGCAGACTCCTCTGTCCATGGGATCTTCCTGACCCAGGAATCGAGCCCACATCTCCTGCATTGGCAGGCAGATTCTTTACCACTGGCACTACTTGGCTTAAGGAGAAATATCCATCTCCTGTTAGGACCCCAGGTGTATGGGGTGGGGGGGCGGTGTTGGGGTGCGAGGGGACAGGGAGAGAGATCCTCACTGGATCCTCACATGTGCTGAATGAGAAGAGGACCCGGAAGACATTGCATGGCCCACGGTCCCATATCTCATCCAGCTGCACCTCCTTCTCTGAGCACATCACAAAAGGATTCCAGGGACTGTGGCCTGATTTGTGTCAGGGTCAGAGAACTCATCCACAGAAGCCACATCTTCACTATAACAGAGGACAAGAGGAAGATCTTCATATTTATGGTATTTTTATCCTGTGCCTCAAACTTAGGTAAACCTACCAGTGTCCTAGATTCAAAATCATTAACTATATTGCTCAGACTTATGGCCAGTGAGTTTAGAGAAATAATTGATTTCAGATATTAGGTCAACCTATGCCCTTAAAACTGGGTAAGAAAAATTCCTTCCCTCGAGATGGTTGGATGACATCGCTGACTCAATGGACATGAGTTTGAGCAAACTCTGGGAGATGGTGAAGGACAGGGAAGCCTGGCGTGCTACAGTCCATGTGGTCGCAAAGAGTCGGACACGACTGAGTGACTGAGCTTGTCTTACAACAAGTAAGGCCCAGAGCTCTCCAGCTGAAACAGACGATTAAATTCAAGAACTAGAAGGTGTGTCCTCATGAAGCAATCCAAGTAATCCTTTCTCTTTAAGGCAAAGAGCACTTGAGACTTCCGAAACTGCGGGGGGCGGGGGGGCGGGGGGGGGAAGGAGGGATATAAAATTAATAATGAAAGCTAAGCATTTAGATCAGATTCTAAAAACAGAGGATTATGAATGTCAACCTAAACATACAAACTGGACCATGGAACTTGAGAAGACTTACCTTTGATCCCCTTCCACAGACAGAGCCTGTGTCACAGACAGCATCTTCTCTCAATTCAGGGATGAGCCTTGGGGAAGCTTCTCAGCCTGTGGCCTGTGTGTCCTGCAGTTCATGGGAGAGTCACATGCCATGAACTCCAAGAAAGGAAGGGGGCAGGACATACAGAAGTGCTCCCTGCAAGGGCAGAAGTGAAGGGACCACGACCCTCCCAACCTGGCCAATCCTGCCTGGCCCAGGGCTGGAGAGCCAGAGACTTGATCTTGAGTCATGAGGATGACTGAAGACAGTCCCTGTCCTTCACCATCTCCTGGAGTTTACTCAAACTCATGTCCGTTGAATTGGTTATCCCATACAACCATCTCATCCTCTGTTGCCCACTTCCCTTCCTGCCGTCAATCTTTCCCAGTATCAGGGTCTTTTCCAGTGAGTTGGCTTTTTGCATCAGGTGGCCAAAGGATTGGATTTTCAGCTTCAGCATCAGTCCTCCCAATGAATATTCAGGGTTGATTGCCTTTAGGATTGATTGGTTTGATCTCCTTGCAGTCCAAGGGACTCTCAAGAGTCTTCTCCAACACCACAAGTTGAAAGCATCATTCTTCAGCACTCAGTCTTCTTTATGATCCAACTCTCATATCCGTACATAACTGGTGGAAAGACAACAGCTTTGACTACATGGACCTTTGTCCGCAAAGTGATGTCTCTGCTTTTTAATATGCTGCCTAGGTTTGTCATAGCTTGTGGGACATGCAAAGTCTCAGCCCCCATCTGACTTCCTCTATCAAACTGAGGTGAACTCAGTATGCTGTTTTTAACAAGGCCTCCAAGTGATTCCGATGCATACTTAAGTTTGAAAGCAAGTGCCATAGAGATTTTAATTACCAGTTTAAAATTATACTTTGGGGACCATCCTGGTGGTCCAGCTGTTCTGCACTCAATGCGGGGGGCCCCAATTTGATCCCTGGTCAGGGAACTAGATCCCAGATGCCTCAACTAAAAATCCCCTGCGCTGCATCTAAAACCCAGCACAGTTAAATAAATTAAAAAGTAATAATAAAGAAAATAAAACTATACTTTGCACTTTTTGAAAATTTTCTTAACTGCTTCGTGATTTGCAAGCAAAAGTGTGCGCTATACCTCTTAGGTCTAATTTTAAGTAACATTTGCAAGGACTCATTTGGATAATTAACTTTCTTCCACCCCATGGTAGATATGGAAACTCTTAAGTCTTTTCAAATGTGTACACTGTTATTTTAGGATTGGAAGGCTAAAGGTCAAAGGAGAGAACTAACCAAAAATAATTCAGTTTGAAAAAGAGCATCCATATGGTGTTCATTCTGGACAGAACATTGATGGAGGAAGAAGTTATTTGCCTTTCAAACCTGGTAGGAGCAAAGAAAGGGAGGAACAGGCTCAAAGATTTGGGGCACTTATAAAACGTACTCTTAAGGCAAGAAGAATGGATCAAACTGAAAGGTTGTTTGAACATCAGATTTAGATGTTTCTTTTTTTATGTGCCCTAATTCAAAAAAGAAAAAAAGAAGTGACCTTATGAGATGTCTAGTTATGGATGTTTACTCCCCTTGTTTTATCTTTAAGAGAGGCTAGAAAAACCAGAGCCAGGGGAATTTTTCTGTCCAGCAAAGCACATGAGATCATTGAAAATACACACTTTTAATTTTACAGCCTATCCTTTCCAAATATATTTTCCTTTATTAAAACAACTGCACTTTTGAGAATGTCAATGAGAGGTGAATTCATTTAGCTGTTGTCAGAGGCTTTGAAACATTTTAAAATTGCCACCACCACCATACCTTCAACCTTTCAGGATAAATAGAATTTAGCCTTTGAGATGAAATTTGATGGAATTTTATATAGAAAAAGCAGTGCTTCCTGGTCAAATATTTCTCCAAAGAAGGCAAAAATACCCTCAAACCTGAGACTTTGCCCAGGCTTCTCTCTTGCAGTGATAACTCCCTTCCCTGGAAAGGTTAATATTTAAAAAAAAAAGAAAAGATTGCTTCTAACTGGAGGATGTCTGCTTTAAAACATGGTGTTGGTTTCTGCCGAACAGCAAGATGAATCAGCCATAGGTATATGTATGTCCCCTCCCAGGTGAACTCCCTCCCACCGCCACCCCCCATCCCACCCTTCTCTAGTGTCATAGCGCGCTGGCTCTGAACTGCCTGCATCACACAGCAAATTCCCACTGGCTGTCTATGTTACATGCTAATGTATGGGTTCCAGGGCTACTCTCTCCATCCGTCCCACCCTCTTCTTCCCCTCTGCGTCTGTTCTGTGTCTGCCTCTCCACGCTGCCCGGCAAGTAGTTCATTGGTACCATCCTTCTCGATCCCACATACATGTGGTGCGGTGCTGTGCTATGCTTAGCCATGTCCGACCCTTTGCAACTCCATGGACTGTGGTCCATATATGTGTTAATATATGACATTTGTTTTTCTCTTTCTGACTCAATTCACTTTGCATAATAGGCTCTAGGTTCATCCACCTTATTAGGACTGAGTCAAATGTGTTCCTTTCTATGACTGAGTAACAGTCCATGGGGTCACAAGAGTCAGACACGACTTAGCAACTAAACCACCAACCACCATCAATATTCCATTGTGTATATGTACCACAACTTCCTTACCCATTCATCTGTTGATGGACATCTAGGTTGCTTCCATGACTATTACTATTACTATTGTAAATAGTGCTGTGATGAACACTGGGGTGCATGTTGTCTTTTTCAGTCATGATTTAGGAAAGGTTAATATTTCTTAAGTGATGTGCTGCCTTCATCCAGGTGGGACAGATTACCGTGCTGAGCGCCCTCTTCCTTTTAGTGGTGTTGTATCTGAAAGGCCTCATGGAGGTGGGCCCTGGTGTCCTGGCAGAGAAGGCAATGGCAACCCACTCCAGTACTCTTGCCTGGAAAATCCCATGGACAGAGGAGCCTGATAGGCTGCAGTCCATGGGGTCACAAAGAGTCAGACACGACTGAGCGACTTCCCTTTCACTTTTCACTTTCTTGCATTGGAGAAGGAAATGGCAACCCACTCCAGTATTGTTGCCTGGAGAATCCCAGGGACAGCGGAGCCTGGTGGGCTGCCGTCTATGGGGTCACACAGAGTCGGACACGACTGAAGTGACTTAGCAGCAGCAGCAGCAGCTGGTGTCCTGGGGTTTATGAAGTTTTGAGTGAATGGGCTCCTTGGCACCTTGTTCTCCATGGGACCAGACAGTTGCTCCTAAGCTGTAGCTTGGGATGCACTCAGATGGCTGTCACTAGCTCTACTCAGGGCTTTCTTGGTGGCTCAGACAGTAAAGAATCCGCCTGCCAATGTGGGAGGGCCAGGTTTGATCCCTGCATCCGGAAGACCCCCTGGAGAAGGGAATGGACAACCTAGATGTCCATCAACAGATGAATGGGTAAGGAAGTTGTGGTACATATACACAATGGAATATTGGTGGTGGTTGGTGGTTTAGTTGCTAAGTCGTGTCTGACTCTTGTGACCCCATGGACTGTTACTCAGCCATAAAAAGGAACACATTTGACTCAGTTCTAATAAGGTAGATGAACCTAGAGCCTACTATGCAAAGTGAAGTGAGTCAGAAAGAGAAAAACAAATGTCATATATTAACACATATGTGGACCACAGTCCATGGGCTTACAGAGTCAGACATGACTGAGTGACTAAGTAGAGCACCGTACCACATGTAAATGGGATCTAGAAAGATGGTACTGGTAAACTACTTGCCAGGCAGCAGTGGAGAGGCAGACACAGAGGGGAAGAGGGTGGGATGGATTGAGAGAGCAGCCCTGGAACACATCCGGTATTCCTGACTGGAGAATTCCAGGGACAGAGGAGCCTGGTGGGCTACAGTCCATAGGATCTCAAAGAGTCAGACACAACTGAAGCAGCTTAGCACACATGCTCTTGACAGTGGCAAGGAAAGAAGACAGAAGCAACTCTGAATTCACAGAGGATCTGCATTTCAGATTCGTCCCCCTGAACCCATTGCAGGCTTTGAGTGAACACTGGAAAAGCTGCTTTGCTAAATCTCTGAGCCCCCAGAGAGATAAGACTGCACAATTTCCTTCCTCCTGGCCCAAAGGGCAGCTGAGGAGAGAGCAAAGACACCTCTCCCACCAACGCCCGTGACTCAACACCCAGGGGGCTCAAGGGAGCACAGCTCCATGTTCACAGTTCAGGGTCCCACCTCAGAGACACTCTCAGAGAACTTCAAGAAAAAACTAGGGGCCTCCTTTTTAAGAGCTACAGGTCATATAAAGGCAGGTGGGTGAGAGCCAGAGGGGTGGGATTGCTTCTGTTTTCCTGTGATGGTGGTCTGAAGAAGCTCCGCTTTGCCATAAATGGTATATTTTCCAAATCTTATGGGCTCTGGGAAGACACGCACACACAGTGATCAGTCATTCTTTCATTAAATGGAGGGAACTTTCATCACCCTCCCTCTGGGTCTTAGCATTATTTACATACAAAAATTAAGGTCTTAGAAAGCAGATGCCCTCGGGACTTCCCTGGTGGTCCAGTGACTGAGACTCTGAGCTCCCAGTGCAAGGGGCCCGGTGATCGATCCTTGGTCAGGGAGCTATATTCCAGTGCCCCAACTAAAAAAGATCCCAGATGCTGCAATTAAAGGTCCTATGCACTGCAACTAACACCTGGTGCAGCCAAAGAAAAAATATATAAAATTTAAAAAAAGAATGCAGACCTCATATTCCCAAACCTGCCTCCCAACTGACTCAGGTTCATGTTAGTTATTTCCCCATTGACAGATGTTGATCTAAAGTGCCTTGAACTTGGATAAATCCCAAAAGGTCACACAGCTAATAAGTGGTTGCAACAGAGCCTCAGACTCAGCCCTTCCAGTTCCTGGGCCTTGGCTCTCAACACGGCCCCCCGGGGTGTTGGCACACGGTTTCCCTGATGGAAATGAGAGCCAGAAAATGCCAGAAAGCGCACAGCTAGCAAGGCGCAGTCTGGCAGACCAGGAAGAAGCTGCTGAGAAACATTCAACTTCATCTCTTTCGTAAGAAGCACATTGTTTCCAAGAAATTCACCCAGTCTAGTGTTCAGCGGAAAGACTCAAGCCGTTCTGAAAGGCTTTTGATAACAGCTGTGGAATCCACCCCCTGTGTTCTCGTGGTCGGCTCAGAGCAGCTGTGGAGGCACAAATGCCCACTTCTGACGTGCGAGCTGGGCTGGGTATGGGGCGAAGGGAACAGCGGTTAGAAGAGTTCACCTCTAGTAGACTCTTTGATGTGGGGTGTGGGTAGAGAGGGAGGAGAGAGAGAGATCAGGACACGGTCCACTGAGAACGAAGGACTGGAGGTGAGATTCGTCTAACAATCAACATTTACTCAGTCCCAACCACATACCAAAGGCTGAGCCAGGCACTCTGGACATATTGGTGGTCCTAGTTGGTGGGGGGGTGACATTCCAGTTCTCTAGGGTAAGTGTCTTGGAAGGAAGGGATGTAAGCCAAAGCAACCTGACCTGGGGGACCAGGAAAAAGCTTCTATTGAGAAAGTGACCTTGGAGCACATCTTGGCCATGAAATTAAGACTCTTGCTCTTTGGAAGGAAAGTTATTAAAAAGCAGAGATGTCACTTTGCTGACAAAGGTCCATATAGTCAAAACTATGATTTTTCCAGTAGTCATGTATGGATGTGAGAGTTGGACCATAAAGAAGGCTGACCACCAAAGAACTGATGCTTTCGAATTGTGTTGTTGGAGAAGACTCTTGAGAGTCCCTTGGACTGCAAGGAGATCCAACCAGTACATCATAAAGGAAATCAACCCTGAATATTCCTTGGAAGGACTGATGCTGAAGCTGAAGCTCCAGTCCTTTGGCACCTGATGTGATGAGCCAGCTCATTGGAACAGTCCCTGATGCTGGGAAAGATTGAGGGCAGAAGGAGATGTGGGCAACAGAGGATGAGATGGTTGGATGGCATCACTGATTCAGTGGACATGAGTTTGAGCAAACTCCAGGAGATGGTGAAGGATAGAGGAAACGCGTGCTATAGCCCATGGGGTCACAAAGAGTCAGACAGGACTGAGCAACTGAGCAACAACGGGGCCAGGATGGGTGAGAAAATCATGTTCTAGATCCAACGGTGTTCAAAGGCCCTGTGGCAGGGGTAATATTTGTAGGTCTGAAGACTTTAGACAAAGCAGCATGGCCAGAGCAGAGAGAACTTGGAGGGAAGTGATGCCAGACAGAAAAGTCCATTTGAGGAATTTCATCTTTTCCCTAGGGGCAATGAAAATGTTGGAGGATTCTAGATGGGGTGACATGAGCTGATTTACATTTGTTTTCACAAGTGGTCACTCTGGCAGCTCTGTAGAAGTCAGATGGGAAGGACTGTGGTGCTTCGGGCAGAAGGTGACAGTGGTCTGAACTGGGCGGCAACTGTGATTCTGGAGAGAAGGTCATATTTGAAACAGAACAAGTCCTTTGATGGCCTTTGCTTCATCTGGTTTTGCTCTTTAGTGAAAGAGGAAGGAAGATCCTCCTGAGAAGTGAGTCTAGAGATGATTCTGGTGTCCTGAGAGCAGCAGTGAGGATGGGGTCATGGAAAATGGAAGAGGGGCTCGTGGCAGACTGGCAGCTGCTCAGAGAGCTTGGTGACCTGAAGGGCTTGGTGACCTTTAAGCAGCATCAATTGGCAAATTCCCAGGCGGGTGAGGCAGGCAGAGGACATAGCCGAGCTGAGCAGGGCAGGCTGGAGGACTCAGGTGAGGAGCTGCAAGGACAGGTGAGTTTGGGCTGCTTGGAGATGGTTGGAGGAAGGACTGAAGCCCAAAGGGGTCTGAGAGACTGAGACCCAGAGGCCTGGACCTCTCAGTGAGGTGGGGAGGTGGGCTTGGTGGCAGAAGGGACTGGGAGAGGCAGGAAGACCAGCAGCAAAGGGTCTCCTGGATCCTGAGGATGCTGACCTCCTCTGGAAGATCCTCAGCAGAAGTAACAATAAACAACCGCACACTTACGGGTGAGTCTAGCACCACAGTCCCTGTGTGGAAGGAAGAGGAGGATGTGTTTGACAAGCCGACAGGTCAAGACCATCAAGCCCCTGCAGAGGATGGGAGAGGGGAGAGGGTAAGATGGCCAGTGGAGTCATACGGTCCAGGCTTTACACAGAGTCTGTGGGGGGAGCCGGGACAGCACGTGGCCCCTCGGCCCCGTCCTAGGGGCTCCTCCTCCACAAGGCACTCATGTGGTCCTCAGCCCTCCTCTCTCAGGGTCACCCAGCAGGGGCTGCCAGAGGATCACTTCCCCTTGACCTCCCGTGTCTTTTCCCTGGCCCCCTCAGGCCCCTCATCCTTATATTCCCGCCCTTCTTCTCCTGAGTTGGCTGTCAGGCCTTGGCTGCCTCCAGTCCCTCCATCTACCTCCTTCTCACCAGCCCAGGCCAGAGGAAGAGGGAAGCGGGAGGGAGACAAGATCCTTCTGGACACATTAGAGCTCCCAGGTTTGCCAGGCCCCATACTCAGGAGTTTTCCCCATCACCGGAGTTCCCTGTGTTGACCTGACATGCACAGTTCTGGAACTTTCCTGACTTTTTAAACAAGTCTCTGTTTAGGACCTAAACCAGGGATTTTCCACCGAGGATGGTTTAGGCCCCCAGAGGACATTGGGCAATGTCTGGAGACACTCCTGGCCTCTCGTGGGTAGAGGCTGGGCCTCTGCTGAACACCCTCCATCTCCCAGCACAGGCCTTGCCTCAGAGAAGCATCTGCACTGATGGGGCAGGAGGGGACAGTGAGCCAGGAGTCTCTTCCATCCTTTGTTTGTTTTTTAAATTTTATTGGAGTATAGATGCTTTGGGCTTCCCAGGTAGCGCTAGTGGTAAAGAACCTGCCTGCCAATGCTGGAGACATAAGAGACTCAGGTTCGATCCCCGGGTAGGGAAGATCCCCTGGAGGAGAGCATGACAACCCACACCAGTACTCTTGCCTGGAGAATCCCACGAACAGAGGAGCCATGGGGTTGCAAAGAGTCGGACACGAGTGAGTGACTGAGCACACACACATGTCCCCTCATGTAGAGGCAAGGAATCCAAGGGTAGGGGGCAGGGGAAGCTGTACCCCCAAAGCCCCCGAAGGAACAAACTATAAGTTGGAGACCTGAGAGAGTCATCTGCAGGACACTTCAGCAGCCACCTCCTCAGGGGATGATGAACCCAGGTCCTATTTTATCCCAAGGCAATGTGAAAACCACAAAATTCCCATCAAGATGGAAAAAAAAATCTCACTGGCACAGCCAAGTCCTGTGTCCACCCCCCAGCTCAACTCCCAGGCATTCTGTTGACACGCCTGTCTGCAGCCCCTCTGGCCGACCTCAGGCCGGCTTTGCTGGTGCCGGGAGCCAGAGAAAGTGCCTTGTCTCTTAAGTGGGTGACTTTGCAAAGGTCAACCTCACCACCACCCCCCACCTCCCAGCAGGATTCGCCTGAGGGCAGCACCTTCCTCCAGAAGGGGGGTGGCAAGATTTCCCGGGAGGGTTTGGCAAGTTTGGAAAAAGAAAATACTTTCCATCTGGCTCATTTCTCTGCTCCTCTGACTTGCATGATGCTGCTTCTCCTGGGGTTGGGGGAGCACTGTAGGTCTCTCCCCCCAGGGATCTGGGCTCCGTGGCGATTCCTCCCTGGACTTGCAAGGCTGTCCAGGAATGAATGAGAAGGAAGAAGGACCGAGGATGCCGGTGTGTAAATGGAAGACATCTGGTTCCACGCTGGTCAGCATATGGTCTGAATTAAGACAATTGAGATGGTTTTCAAAACATGCTGCTCTGGGCAAGAACTTCGTTTGGCTCTAGGAAAACCAAGTGTAGAAGACATTTTGGAGCGCAGTGGGGGAAATCTGAACAAGGCCCAAGTGTGAGGTGATAGTAAGAAACTCCTGATCATCCTATTATGGATCAACCCAATCCGTATTTGGGTTATGCAGGGAAGTGTCCTTCTCTTTTAAAATTTATTTACTTATTTAAATGAAACAGATGAATATTTGTAAAGATGAAAGGTACAATTCACAAAGAAGACAGACATCATAAACCATTAGACCCCTAACAACAGACACAAAGATACATAAATAAAGCAAAGAAGAAAATTGAAGTCTTGAAGAAAATTGTCATGATAGCTGTAACTTGCTTTATTTTTCTAAATATCATTTTGTTCCCGTTGTCCTGTCATAAACTTGTTTAAGGAGCTGCACCTCACAGCATGTGGTATCTTAGTTTCTCGACCAAGTATCGAACCCATGCCTCCTGCAGCGGAAGAGCGGAGTCTTAACCACTGAACCACCAGGGAAGTGCCCATAATTTACTTTAAAATATTTCTTCTCCAATGGATATTATACTGTCTTTCTCACTTTTCTCATCTGCTGAAAATTATCATAATGAAAAGTAAATGCAAAACTGAAGTGAAAGTGAAAGTGTTAGTTTCTCAGTGGTGTCTGACTCTTTGTAACTCCATGGACTGTAGCCCTCCAGGCTCCTCTGTCCAGGGGATCCTCCAGGCAAGAATACTGGAGTGGGTCACCATTCCTGTCTCCAAAAGACCCTGCAAATTTTCAGGTTCTTCATCTGTAAAGAAAAATGCTGCTCTGACTGGGGGTGAAGGAAAAGCTGGCGTGATGTGGGAACAGGCCTGCTTCTTCCAGGAGGGCGGGATCTGCCCCGCTTCTGACCCGTCTCCCCCATCTTCTGTGCAGACACAGCTCCCCGCTGACCTTCTTCCAAAAGTGGAAACGAAGTTGTTGCCACATGTTCACTCATTCAGCTATGTGTCCAGTCATTCAGCAAAGGTGACTGAGGGTCTGTCATTCGCCAGTGTCTGTGCTGGGTGCTGGGCACACAGTGACGGGTGAACGGAAACATGGTCCCTGCCCCCAGGGAACGTATCATCTTGTGGGGGAGGCGGGTGTTAATCCAAGACAGAGGCAGACCTGAGGTGGATGAACCTAGAGACTGAAGTAAGTCAGAATGAGAAAAACCAGTATTGTATATTGCTGCGTACATATGGAATCTGGAAAAATGGTACCAATAAACCGATTTGCAGGGCAGGAATAGAAAGATGTAGAAAACAGCCTTGTGGACACGGACAGGGGAGGGAGAGCGTGGGACAAATGGAAAGAGTAGCACTGAGACATTACATTGCCATCTATAAAACAGTCAGAGTGGGAAGCTGCCGCATAGCACAGGGAGCTCAGCCTGGCGCTCTGGGACGACCTAGGGAGGTGGGGTGGGGGAGACGGGAGGGAGGGAGGTCCAAGAAGGAGGGGACAGACGTGCACTCTGACAAGTGTTGTCATAAAGGAGAGCATGGAGAAGAAGATGACCGAGCCAGGGGGCTGAGTTTGGAGGGAGGAGAGTGGGGATGTGCAAAGGTCCTGTGGCAGGTGAAAGCCTGGCAGCGCTGAAACCTGAGGACATTGGTGCGGCTGCTGTGAAGGGGTTGGGGGAGGGGGAGGCGGCTGGGAGGCAGACACAGAGGCGGGGATGTCCACCCTCCCCGTGGGCTAGTTTTCCCTGGGTGTGGACATTAACTCAAAGCCTGTGTTCTTATTGCAGTTGAAGTCTGGTTTTTCTCCCTGGCCAACTGTTCTCAGTACTGCAGAGCCTTCTGAATCTCAGACACACCCTCCACCTGACCCCTGCTGAATTATGGACTCTGTAACCTTTATGGCGGGTCCCTCCCCCCATTTTTGGCTTTTCCCTCATCTTAACACCCAGTCCCACCACATCTTGTGAGCTGGGCTATAGCGGGAAGCCCATGACGCACGTGTCTGCTCCACTGTGTCTCCTCCTCTGACTTCCTTCTGTGGTGCAGCGGAGAGGAGACAGCAGGATTTCCAAGTCCTCCTCCCGTCCAGATAGTCTCCTTCTACACAATACCTCCTCCGCCCCCAGGTCCTGAAGCCTGTGACTGCTGGTCTGTCTTCGCTATGCTCCAGAAGAATCTCTATGACCTGAGTATACTGGGTTTGACATTAGACATGACCACAGATAAAATAAATATTGGTTGAACTTCCCTGGCAGTCCAGTGGTTAAGACTCTGTGCTCACAATGCAGGGGCACCGGTTTGATCCCTGGTGAGGGGAACTAAGACCCACATGCTGCAGCCTAAATATAGTCCAGAAGAAACCCTCTCAGATAGGGGAGCAATAGTAATAAGAGATGCTATTAATCAAATGTGCTGATATAGTAAGGATATTATTGGGGGGGATCTTAAACTTCTATATATGTTTATAATATAAATATAAATAATATATAATATAAATATATTATGAATCTATTTTAAAATATAAAGCACATGGTTTTATAGGCACATTTTTATAGTATACATAATATAATTTATATGTTCATATTTATAAATATATTAATATGCTTATATTGTATAAATATAATAGAAGTTTATAGAACTACTTCCTCTTTAACCTAAGAGCCATGCTGGGCTCACCTCACGTAGGTTTGCGCCTCTAGAGTTTTCAGTTTGGTTCCGCAGCTCATTCTCCCTAAATCTTCAGTCCCTAATGATAGAGCCTGGGAGGGTCTCCAGGCTTCCGCAGCCTCGTGTGTCTGCCTGCTCCTGAGGTCACCTGTGCAGACCCTGCCCGGTGGAGCCCGGCTCTCTGTTGCCCCCTGGTGGAGCCCTGTTGTACTGCCCTGCCTGCCCCTGGTTGATTTACCAGGCGGGATTCGCGGTGCAACCCTTTGACCACGTAAGAAAAGATGTGAGGGAGGGGAAAGCCCCACACGAGATGGGTCTTATCATATAAAATGAAGACACTCCGAGGTGTTTTCACCTGTCATCTGTTGAAGAGGTGAAAATAAAGAAAAAGGGAAAGTGAATATTTATTGATTGCCTGTTACATACCAAGACACACACACACACAGTGTATCTTGTTTCAGGACGGCCTTGTGAGGCAGGTAACAGGGTTGATGGAGCAGGGGAACGAGACTTTAAGTGTGTGAGCGGCAGTGCTGGGATGCCCAGTCTGCTGCTTCCACGAAAATATAGGGAGGGGTTTGTAGCTTATGTTGCTAAGTGTTCGACTCTTTGCAACCCCATGAACTGTAGCCCACCAGCCTCCTCTAGTCCTAGAATTCCCCAGGATAGAATACTGGAGTGGGTAGCCATTCCCTTCTCCAGGGCATCTTATTGAGCCAGGGATCAAACCCGTGTCTCTTGCACTGGCAGGCGAATTCTTTACCACCAAGCCACTGCTGCTGCTGCTGCTGCTGCTGCTAAGTCGCTTCAGTCGTGTCTGACTCTGTGTGACCCCATAGACGGAAGCCCACCAGGCTCCCCCGTCCCTGGGATTCTCCAGGCAAGAACACTGGAATGGGTTGCCATTTCCTTCTCCAACGCATGAAAGGGAAAAGTGAAAGGGAAGTCGCTCAGTCGTGTCCGACTCTCAGCGATCCCATGGACTGCAGCCTACCAGGCTCCTCCGTCCATGGGATTTTCCAGGCAGGAGTACTGGAGTGGGGTGCCATTGCCTTCTCCGACCAAGCCACTAGGAAAGTCCAAAATATAGATCAGGCAAAGAGACGACTGAAGGAAATGGAAAATTCCTGCTTCGCTTCCAGAAGAAATCAGGATGGGGATGTTAGAAAGCCCCTTGCAGTTCCCAGAGTTCACAGCAGGGGCACAGGGAGACAGCTGTCCTCCAGTTCAGAAAAGGATGGTCGGTTCTAGCTAGGAACCTCCTGGCTCCACCTGCTCAATATCTGGACGTCAACGTGGGGCACCTCTGAGAGCAGCTATAGCCAGGTGAGTGAGAGTCCAGCTTGGGACCAAAAGAAGAGTCTTCTGGGAAGGGTACAACTGGGACCATAGCTGTGCCCCTCTGTCTGGGTCCTAGTGCCTGGGTCACCCCATCCTAGGGCTTTAGTAGGACCACATCCTATCCCTCGTCCAGCCCAGTCAGCTGACCAATGCCACACTCCACCCCACCCCAATCCTTTGGGGGAAGCTGCTCCTAGGCGGGGCTAGGTCATATAGATAAGAGCACAGTGGCTCGCGTATCTGAAGACACTTGTCTTTCTCCTGCAGACTGCAAAGCCAAGACTCAGACCGCACATCCTTGCCCCTCATACAGAATGCTGTTCCAACAGAAGTGAACCAGTCTTCTGATCACGGAAGAACGCTGTGAACGTGGTTTTAATTTCTGATGGGTTCTGCGGTGTTGCTTCCCCAAAGTGTGTATCCATCCATGGTGTCGCCAGCTCTGTGGGTACACATTTTCCTAGTGCCTGATCTGCAGTGGAACTGAATAATAGTTTTTAAAAAGTGTTAACTAATTTAGTAGGTATAAATGGCACTCAGATAGTCACTGAATTGAATTTGTACAGTGATTATAGTCTCAGCATTTAGCTATCTATTTTCTAGTGAGAATTGGATTTAATTATGCAAATCTGGATTTAAATTCCAACTCTGCCTTTTTACCAGCTATGAGAACCAGGAAAACTTACTTATCCTCTCAGTACTTCAGTTTCAACATCTGTGAAAAATGAAAATCACAATGTTTCAGAACTCAAATGCCAGTTGTGAGGATTCAATGAGATAAAATACATAAAACACTTGGTATAGTTCCCAGCACATACTAAGTGCTCAATAAATGATCACCAGTTGTGCTAGAATATAAGACCACCTCTTTCTTAAGCTCAAGTTGTTTTTTTTTTGCATATTTACAAGAAATTAACCCTTTTTATTTTATTTTCTTGGGCTCCAAAATCACTGCGGACAGTGACAGCAGCCACGAAATTAAAAGACACTTGCTCCTTGAAAGAAAAGTGATGGCAAGCCTAAATAGCATATTAAAAAGCAGAGACATCACTTAACTGACAAAGGTCCCTATAGTCAAAGCTATGTTTTTTCCAGTAGTCATGTATGGGTGTCAGAGTTGGACCATAAAGAAGGCTGAGCACTGAAGAACTGAGGCTTTTGAACTGTGGTGTTGGAGGAGACTCTTGAGAGTCCCTTGGACTGCAAGGAGATCAAACCAGTCCATCCTAAAGGAGATCAGTACTAAATATTCATTGGAAGGACTGATGCTGAAGCTGAAGCCACCTGATGTGAAGAATTGATTCATCTTGATGCTGGGAAAGGTTGAGGGCAGGAGGAGAAGGGACAATAGAAGATGAGATGGTTAGATGGAATCACTGTCGATGGACATGAATCTGAGGAAACTCCAGGAAATAGTGAAGGACAGGCAAATCTGGTGTGTCCATGGAGTCACAAATAGTCACAAATAGTCAAACATGGCTTAGTGACTGAACAACAACAATAATCCATTTGAACTCATGATCACTTCTAATGCAAATATGTTTTGCAGATAATTTACTCCCTTTAATTTTAGTTTGCTTATAATTCACTTTTAAAAGACTAGTTTCTCTGTTGTTGATTCCATTCTTTTCTGTTTTCTTTGATGACTTGAAATCTGAGAAAACATTCCTCCACAAGCCTGATCGCTATTTTATATTCTTTGCTTTGAAAAATAAAGTGATATATAAGCAAGAAATTGGTGGACAGGGCTGGGAAATACGATGAGCTGGTTTTCCCAGCCACGTCATGGGGGCCTCAACTGGCAGGTTTCTCTATGGAGTTATGAACATTCTTAGAATATTCTGAGAAACTTCTTTGAGTGACCAAATTCCATGAGATGTCTGAAAATTAATCACTAGACATACTGACCAGCTAATGATGAAAGATTCATTCACCAAATATTTATTAATAACCCACTCTTATATGCAAAGCCCCAGGCTTGTCATGGGTCCTGGCGGGCAATTCTGATATGGATGCTATACTCTAGGGTTTCACAGAAGGGAAAGAAGCCATATGCTGGAGACTCTCTCTTTGCACCCCTCACTTAGTTGTGGGGCCTCTGTCCTGTGCATTGAAGGATGTCTAGCACCATCCACGTTTCTATCTCCACTAGAGGTCATTAGATCATTCAGTTGTGCCAACCAGAAATGTCCCCAGATATCGTCAAATGTCTCCTGGATGGTGAAGTTGCCCCAGCGAGGAACCACTGGCCTAGGTGTAACCGTGGGATGGAACACCAGGGTAACACGGCTGTAAAGTCAGCCACACCTGGCCACTGGCTGGAGCATGAGGCCTGCCATGGATGGCCACAGGTGAGTGATCAGACGGTGGTCAAACCGAGAATCTAACTGAAAGCTGCTCATTAGAAATTAAATATTGATCTCTTTGGGCAAACTGCTTTCAGGAATTTTCCCCAGCAGTCAGTTTGTTCAGGTGACACTGTTCCTGAATACAGGCACTTGGGGAGCTCTAAATACAGTGAGTGAGGACTTCCCTGGTGGTCCAGTGGCTAAGACTCCACGCTGCCAATGCAGGCAGCACGGGTTTGATCCCTGAAGAGGGAACTAGATCCCACATGCCACAGCTGAACGATCCTGCATGCCACAACAAAGACCCTGAACAGCCACATAAGTAAATATTTAAGAAACAAACAAACAAACAGCAAGTCAGTGAGTGAACTGGACGAGGGCAGGCTGCTTCGGTGGGAAGTGATCACTTAAAACAGGCCCGCCTTCTGCCTGCTCCCTCCGCCCTTCTCACCATCTGGTTTCAACCACTTCCCCTAATATCTTTTCAGTGTAGTCCTAACAATCTCCATTTTATCTTAAACAGCAATCACTAAACAGATGCCCCTTTTGGAAAATGAGCCCCCTGCTTCTCCCCTCCATCAGGTCACCTCCTTTGGAGGCTGTAGGGGCCGTAGGAACGCAGCCTGCTGCTGAGACTTACCTGACCGCCAGGTCCCATGCTAGATGTGGGAAGAAGAGTGAAAAGTCATATACTATTGCTTTCGAGGAGTTCAGTGTCCCTGAAAAATCCACATCTTCAGGGATACAAATTCTTAAACTTGACCCTGACTCAGCATTACCTGTGTGTGCATGCTAAGTCACTTCAGTTGTTCGAGCCCATGAACTATAGCCCACTAGGCTCCTCTGTCCACGGGATTCTCCAGTCAAGAATACTGGAGTGGGTTGCCGTTTCATCCCCCAGGGAATCTTCTCAACCCAGGGATCCAACCCGCCTCTCTTATGTTGCCTGCGTTTACCACTAGCGCCACCTAGGAACCCTCACAATCTCCTGTAGGACTTGTTAAACGCAGAGTTCTGGGACCCACAGTCAGAGTTGCTGAGTTAGTGGGCCAGGGGCCAGAGGATCTGTGTTTCTAATATGTCCCCCAGGGACCATCTCCGCTCCCTGAGAACCTCCTGGCCTAGACTCACAATTAAAAACAGCCACGTGACACCCTAAGCAAAGTTTAGGATCTGGCCCAGGACGCCCAATCCAACTCTGCCCTTCATGTGCTGCAAAGTCTTGGGTGAGGTTCCAGGGTCCCCATCGATTCAATGACGGATATAGCGACAGGCTGGTCTTCCCAGATGGCTCAGTGGTAAAGAATCCACCTGCCAATGCAGGAGACTCAGGTTTCAATCTTTGGGTTGGAAAGATCCCCTGAGAAGAAAATGGCAGCCCACTCCAGTATTCTTGCCTGGGAAATCCCATGGACAGAGGAGCCTGGTAGGCTGCAGTCCATGGGGTCGCAAAGAGTCAGACAAGACCTGGCGACTAAACAGCAGCATCTTGCATGCCAGACTCTCTGTGCTGACGCCTCTGACAAATTCTTGAGGTGGGGTATGAGTCATGCGCTAAAATCTTAGGATTGAAGCTCCAGTCCACTACTGTTGCAGTCCCCTAAGACAGGAGACCTTCACTGACCTCATGGCCACAGGTGACATTCAGAAGAGCTGAAGGATGTGTTAGAGCTTCAGAGAGTGCAGAGTGAAGGAGCACCCAGATCAGAAATGCCCGGGATGGATGAGCTGCAATTTGGTTTATCATCGGGTAAGTTAGGGTTGTTGCTTGATCTCCCTGACCCCAATTCCTCCCACCCCAACACATATGTCTGAGAAAGGGCATGGAAGAGAGTTAAGAGGTCTCGAGGAGGTAATTGCTGCTGATACTCCTACAAAAGGGGCAGAGGAGGAAGTGGGGACCACCATCAGCTTCTGGGGGTTCATCTGAGGAGTGTCGACTGGGGCCGCCTGGGCCAAGGGCCAGCCGTGGGCTCAGCAGTCGTCTGGGCTGAAGACTTTTCTCTTGGCCCCTTTGGCGTGCCTGGGACTAGGGGAGAACGCTATTATTTCCTTTCTTTGCCATCAAAATACAGGATTGTGGCTGGGTAATTAGAAACTTTGTTGTTTTTCTTTTCCCTCCACTGGACCACAGGATGTCCATGCATCAGCCAGATTGCTCCCTTTCTGAGCATGGGTTGCTCCCAAGTTCTGAAATGTTACATATTTGTCTTCGCCATGATACCATTTGCGGTGGTGAGGGTGCAGCTCCCTGTGAAGGTCTCACATGATTTTCTTGAAATTTCCATCATGAGGCTGGAAAGAATTCCACCCTCCCTACCAACAACTGCATAGCTGGGGTCTGACAAGTAGTGAGTTAGTGGGACCACCACAGGAAACCTGGCTTCTGAGGGGGGCCGGCAACTGGGAGCTTCTACGAGGCACTTAGCGCCTGGCAAGCAGGTCAGATGATAAGAGGCGAAGCGGATGGAGGTCCTTTTGAACACCCTCGGGCATTTCTTCTTTGGGCAGTTTGCACCCGTCGCTTTATATTTTGATTCCTGTGCATAAACATCGCAAAGGTGTGAGCTTCCAGGAAAAAGCAGTTCTATCAAATCTTATATGATAAAATCATAGAATATTAGAGTCGAAAGGGCCCTTTGAAAGCATGTTGTCCCCAAACCATGATTCACAGAGGAGCAAAGAGAAGTTCAGAAGATAGTGAACCTGACCTGCCCAGTATCGTGCAGCAGGTAACAAGCAGGACCGGACTGGGACCAGGTTGCTGGTTCATGCTTTGACCCATCATCTGCTGTGTCCATGAGGAATGGGGAGGGAGGGAGAGGGGGAAAGGGAAGCAGGTTGCCTTGGATGAGCCCCTACTATGTACCAGGCACTGGGCTCAATGTTTTCCAAGTCCATTCGTCACTTAGGGGTTCCTAAGTATTAAAAAGCAGAGACATCATTTTGCCGAAAAAGGTCTGTAGAGTCGAATCTGTGGTTTTTCCAGTAGTCATGTACAGATTCGAGAGGTGGACCATAAAGAAGGCTGAGCACTGAAGAATTGATGCTTTCGAATTGTGGTGTTGGAGAAGACTCTTTAGAATTTCTTGGACAGCAAGGAGATCAAACCAGTCCATCCTAAAGGAAATCAGTCCTGAATATTCATGGGAAGGACTGATGCTGAAGCTGGAGCTCCAATCATTTGGCCATCTGATGCGAAGAGCCGACTCACTGGAAAAGAGTCTGATGCTGGAGGAGACTGAAGGAGAACGGCAACAACAGCAAACTACTTCCGACTGAGGTTGAAATTCCAAGTCAGCAGCCTGTGGATGTACATACATCCAGGGACCTTAAATAGCTATTGAAAGTCACCAAGGGACAGGTGTCTACGAAGCTCAGAAAAGTAGACCCATCAAAATGACAGCCCCTTATAGCTGGAGAGGTTGAGGTAGACAGGTGCACTCTGCTATGTGTAAAATGGATAACCAGCAGGGACCAACATACAGCACAGGGGACTCTGTTCAGTGTTGAACGGCAGTCTGGATGGGAGGGGAGTTTGGAGGAGAATGGATACAATCCCTCTGCTGTCCACCTGAAACTATCACTGTTGTTAATTCGCTATACTCCAATATAAAATTAAAAGTTAAAAAAATCCTTAAAGAAAAACAATAATAACCCCTTAACCACTCAGAGGGCTTCCCTGGTGGCTCAGATGGTGAATAATCTGCCTGCTAATGCAGGAGATCCCTGGGTCAGGAAGATCCCCTGGAGAAGGGAATGGCAACCCACTCCCATATTCTTGCCTGGGAAATCCCATGGACAGAAGAGCCTGGTGGGCTACAGTCCATGGGGTCACAAAGAGTAGGACACGACTCAGTGAGTAACACTTCAACACTTTTTCTAACCACTCAGACTCCTTAACTTTGAGCCTGGGAAGAGTCGGTAAAGCAGATCAATGCAGGATGTTGCATAACAAGTACAGGACCCAGCCCCACCGAGAACGTCTCTGAAAGCCTCTCTTCTTGGCCTTTGCTGCTCCTTCTTGGACTCTGCTCTTCTCATCTCCTTGGCACACTTCCTGGTGAATCAGAATCTCTTTGAATGCAGTCTTCAGTAGACTGGGTTACAATAACAGAACAACCATTACAACCAACATTCACTGAGTGCCCAGTAGCAGGCGTTTTACACACAATAATTCATTTAATTTTCACCACGACCCTATTATTATCCCCTAGTTTACAGTTGAGAAAATTGAGACCCACTGTGACTGACCCATCCAGAGTCACCCAGCAGAGCCAGGACTCAACATCAGGTCAGCCTGATCCCAAAGCCTGTGCTCTTCACCACCATGCTTCTAGGTCATGTTCTTTTTTTTTTTTTTTTGGGCTGCGTCAGGTCTTAGTTGTATGTGGGATCTTTCATTGCCCACCCCGACCAGGGATTAAACCCACATCCCCTGCATTGGAAGGAGGATTCTTAACCACTGGATCACTAGGGAAGTCCCTTGGTTGTGCTCTTTAACTGAAGACCTAACTCCACAAATTAATTACCAGTGGAACAATTATTTACAACTACATTTACAAGTGTGTGAAACGATGACAACATAAGTGTGTGTTCAATTGCTCAATTGTGTCTTACTCTTTACCACCCCATGGACTATAGCCCTCCAGGCTCCTCTGTCCATGGCATTCTGTATACAAGAATACTGGAGTGGGTTGCCATTTTCTTCTCCAGGGGATCCTCCCGACCCAGAGATCGAACCCAGGTTCCATGCATTACAGATATTCTTCAGTGTCTGAGCCACTAGGGAAGCCCAAAATTATTCATAACCTTTGTCAACTCCAATTCTAGGGATTTACTCTCAGGAAGTAGTCTTTGATATAGAAAAGAATTATTTATAAAAATATTCAGCATTGCATTGCTCATGGTAGGAGATATTTGGTAAAACATTAAAATTTGGCAAAATAATAGGAGTTTAATAAGTAAATATGATATGACAGTTGAAAATGATGCATCTATTAGAATGATTCTGTATAAGAATATTTAAAGTATGCCAACTATTTGTAATCAATTATTAAGTGAAAAAACCGTTTATAAAACAATGTCCTCCAGTGCAACCCAGTTTCCTTAATATCTGACCATTACTGGGTGAGAATGTTAACATCACTGACAGTGAGGTAAGTCCATTTCATATGCACCGTGATAAGACACAGTGAAGACTCATTACTTCTGGGGCATTTGTAACAAAAAAAAATGTATAACCTGAATGGGTTGTACATGAGGAAACATCAGCCTACCCCTAACTGAGGGACTTCCTATAAATTAACTGGCCTATATTTTAAAAATATCAAGGTCATGGAAGGTGAAGACTTAGGAACCCTTATAGATTAAGGGAGACTAAAGAGACACGAAGATTAAATGGATTGTAACATTCTGGGTTGGTTGCTGATCCAGGGGGCGGGGAACTACTATAAAGATTATTAGGGGATGTCCCTGGTGGTCCAGTGGTTAAGAATCCACCTTCCAATACAGAGAACTTGGGTTTGATCCCTGGTCGGGAAACTAAGATCCCACGCACCTCAGGGCAACTAAGCCTGCATGCCACACTTAGAGAAAATCCAGTGCCACAGTGAAAAACCAATATAGCCAAAATAAAATAAACTTAAAAAGAAGATGATTAGGACAACTGATATCACTTGAATACAGACTGTGGATTACATAATAGCGTTAATACTAAATTTCCTGATTTTGATACTGGCACTATGGGTCTGAAAGAGCCTTATTCTTAGGAAATAGACACTAAAGTATTTAGGGATAAAGGGCTTGGTATCTCTGATTTCATCTCAAATGATTCAGAAATTGTCTGTCTAAATTACATGAGTACATTGCTAAAATTTATTTTTTTTTAATAGTCACAATAACTCTTAATATATTTATAAAGATATTAGAATGTACTTAGCATATTATAAAAATAGTTGGCTATATCAATACACACACACACATACACACACATATATCTCCAGGGAGAAAGAGGTAAAAGGAAGAATAAAGGGAGAAAAATCAAGCAAATAAGGCAAAATGTGAACAATTGGTGAATTTGGGTGGAGAGTAGTGCAGGGGAACACCTTGTGCTTCTCTTGCAACATTTCTGCAAGTTTGACATTACATCAAAATCAGAAGTTACAAAGAAACTGCATCAAAACTGTAATGTTATTCACAAAAAAGTGAATATTTTTCTTTCCTTATCTAGCTGATTTTTATGCCCATCTTTCTCCTGACAAATGTTTTCTAAACTTGCCCACATGAACATCTATACCTATATAGCTGGTTTATCAAACAGTCTAAACTCAAGGGGGTATAGACATGGAACAGTAAAAAAAAAAACCCAACTTCAGCTGTGCATTTCTTTTCATTTTTTTAAAAATGTCATCCCAGCAACATATAAACTTACTAGTCACATGTACGTATTAAAAAGTCTGGTCCATATAGGGAATGCACATGTGGACACAGAAGGGAAGGGGAGGGTGGGACAAACAGAGAATCTCACTGGCACACATCGCCACCATGTGTAAAGCAGAAAGCCAGTGGTAACCTGCTGGGTAACGTGGGGAGCTCAGCTCGTGCTCTGTGACCACCTAGAGGGGTGGGATGGAGTGGGAGGGAGGCTCAACAGGAAGGGGTTATATGTATACACACAGCTGATCCATTTGACTGTGCAACAGAAACCAACACAACACTGTGAAGCAATCATATTCCAATTAAGAAAATAAAAGGAAGAATTCTGGTCCAGATGAAAAAATCTCACATCCAACCACAAGCTCATCCTCCTGTGTCCAGCATCAGAGGTGATGTTCTAAAGCTTATCCTTTGCCAGAACCCAGGGGCTATCCAGGTGGCTCAGACGGTAAAGAACCAGTTGCAATGCG
This sequence comes from Muntiacus reevesi, assembly GCF_963930625.1. Classification (NCBI taxonomy): domain Eukaryota; kingdom Metazoa; phylum Chordata; class Mammalia; order Artiodactyla; family Cervidae; genus Muntiacus; species Muntiacus reevesi. The sequence goes on along the minus strand of NC_089263.1, from coordinate 22,300,345 downwards.
GGAGACCCGGGTTCGATCCCTGGGTCAGGAAGATCCCCTGGAGAAGGGAATGGCAACCCACTCCAGTATTCTTGCCTGCAGAATCCCACGGAGAGAGGAGCCCAGTGGGCTACAGTCTGTGGGGTCACAAAGAGTCAGACATGACTGAGCGACTAACACACTGTCCCCGTCACTCTACATCCAGAGACGGGTGCTCGTGACCTACCATCCCAAACCTTCAGTGGCTCCTGACAAGAGTGACGACCATAGCCAACCACAGCCACCACTGACTGAAAGCCTAACCCACGCCAGTTATTCTGTGCCAGGCAGCAAGCTGTGGCTGGTCGGGGAGATTTTAAATAGAGTCACTCTTGGCTGCCTGCCTGCTGTCCCATCCTGCACCCCGCCAACACACACACACACACACACACACACACACACACACGGACGGACGGTTTAGATCCTCGGTGATTTCTATTTCCAAATACCAACCAGAAAGAAGAAAAACAGATGTTTTCTGGGGGTGTTAATTAGTGAATGGTGTGTTCGTCATTACCCACCAGAGATGACTGTCAGCAACGAAGCAAACACACCCGGATGGAAGGAACGGCACTGCTCTGTGCTCTTTTGATGCAACCAGGTTGATGTGTTCTCTAAGGAAAGCTTCACTGGGAAAGGAACTAGGTGTGCAGGGTTAGAGGACCTACTAGGTGCAGGGCTCTGTGGTGTGAGCTGAGTTTGCAAGTTCTGGATGCCTGTCTTCCCTAGGAAGGGCCCCAGGCACACTTCCTTGGACAGATGAACCCAGCCATTCTGTCCACATGGACCTGGTCACCATGGCAAGTCCACCAACACTGAGAGTACTGCAGAGAGCCCAGTTGTCAGTGGGCATCTCCCAGCGCATGGAGGTCCAGGAGATCCTGGCTCACACCTTGTTCCAGGGAGCCCCTCCCCAAAGGATGCAAGGAAGGCTCAACTCTCCCCAAGATGCCTGGGGCTCCCTGGGGGTCTCCATCCCCACAGTCACCTCCACACCCAGTGTTGCACATCTACTGAATTATGTGATGCTCTCTTCCCTGCACTTTCCTCTTTATCTCCACCCAAGTGATGACCCATGGAAACTCTCCACCTTCTTTCTCTTCCAGGAAATCAACTGAGGATGTTCCAGGCCATTGCTTTTGGAGCATCTATGGATGAGCTGTGGGTCACCAAGGAAGTTCAGGTGGTGGATTTGAGTACAAGCAACTTAAAACAGCACACTTGACATTCCTGTTATAAAGGAATGTCCTTCTGACCGAACTTCAGGAGGGCTTCTCACTGGCCCTTTCACCCTGCAGAGCCTTCTGCCACTTTGCTGGTTCTTCTCCATCTCTTCTCTTCCTCTCTCTGCCTTTCATCCCCTTCCAGAGTCAGCTCCAGGCAGGTCTGCATTCATAGAGGTGCTTGGCAGAACAAAAGAGTCTTTGTGGGCCGGAGCACCCCTTCCTTAGAGGGCTATTGTGGTTATAAATAGCAAAGACATTTTCCTCCTTTACAGAATTAAGTTTCAAGAACCAGAAATTCCCCACCTTGGGTGTTCCTACTGCATTGCAGGCACATGGACAGCCTTGGACCCAGGTCCCTGATGCCAGTTCCTCCCCCTGGCTCACCTTGGAGGTTTGTCCATCTCCTTGAAACTGTGGGGGGTATGAGGATACCCCATTTCCCCCTCTTCTGAGCCACCCTCACCTCCTCTGCCGACCATACCCTCTCAGTCAGCTCTTTATGGAGGCAAGTACTAAAAATTATCTTCCCTCCTCCTGTCCTCCTCCTCCTTTACACTAATAGACTCTACTTTTCAAGAATAGAAGAGTTTTAGACTTATAGAAACATTGAGTAGATTGTACCGACTGTTCTCCTACACCCCCCCACCCCCCGACAAAGTTTCTCCTATTATTGTCACCTTACCTACCAGCATGGGACACTATGAGAATCAATGGAACAACAGTGGTCCGTTATTATTTATTTTTATTGGAGTATAATTGCTTTACAGTGTTGTGTCAGTTTCTGCTTACAACAAAGCGAATCAGATGTGTCTATATATGTGTGTATATACACCCCCTCTTTTTTGGATTTCCTTCCCATTTGGGTTTCCCTGGTGGCTCAGACAGTAAAGTGTCTGCCTACAATGTGGGAGACCCGGGTTCAATCCCTGGGCTGGCAAGATCCCCTGGAGAAGGAAATGGCACCCCACTCCAGTACTCTTGCCTGGAAAATTCCATGGACTGAGGAGCCTGGTAGGCTACAGTCCACAGGGTCGCAGAGTTGGACACGACTGAGCGACTTCACTTTCACTTTCTTTCACTAGGTCACCACAGAGCACCCAGTAGGCGTTCCCTGTGCTGTACTGTGGCTTCTCATTAGATATCTATTTTACACATAGTATCAATAGTGCATATGTGTCAATCCCAATTTCGCAACCCATCCCATCCTGCTCTCCCCACTTGGTGTCCATACATTTGTTCTCTATGCCTCTATCTCTATTTCTGCTTGCAAGTAGGTTCATCTGTACCAGTTTCCTAGATTCCACATATATGCATTAAATATACAATATTTGTTCTTCTCTTTCTGATTTCCTTCACTCTGTATGACATTTGCCAGGTCCATCAACATCTCTGCAAATGGCACAATTTTGTTCCTTTTCATGGCTTAATAATATTCCACTGTGTATGCAAACCATATCCTCTTTACCCATTCCTCTGTCGATGAGCACTTAGGTTGCTTCCATGTCCCGGCTATCATAAATAGTGGTGCCATGAACATTGGGGTGCATGCATCTTTTTGAATTATGGTTTTCTCTGGATATATGCCTAGTGGTCCCTTATTGTTAATTAAAGTCCACTGTTTATTTGGATTCTCTTGGTTTTTCCCTATGTCCTCTCTCTGTTCCAGAATCCCATTGAGGACAGCACATTACATTTAGTCTTTGCATCTCCTTAGGTTCTTCTTGGCTGACAATTTACGAAACTTTCCTTGTTTTTGGTGGCCTAGACAGTTTTCAGGAATTCTGGTCAGGTGTTTTGTAGGATGTCCCTCTTTTGGAATAGATCCGATGAGTTACTCATGATTAGACTGGGGTTATGGGTTTTTGCAAGAAAGATCCTATGACACCGACATCAATAGTTCGTACTCTCAGTGTGAAATACGGCTGCCCACACTGGTCTTGGTCACTTGGGAGACACAGTGTTTGTCAGCTTCTGCACCATAAAGCTACTCTATTTCTTTTTTTCTTTTAAATCTTTTTGATATGGATCATTTTTAAAGACTTTACTGAATTTGTAACAATATTGCTTCTGTTTTATGTTTTGGTTTTTGGGCCCTGAGGCCCGTGGGATCTTAGCTTCTCCAGAGATCAAACCAGTATCCCCTACATAGGAAGGTGAAGTCCTAACCACTGAACCGCCAGGGAAGTCCCAAAGCTACTCTTTTTGCCCCTTTCCTGTGCTTTTCCATCCTCTGGTCTTTTGAAGGAAGCCAGGACACATGGCCCACACATAAGGGATGGGGAGTTATGCCCAACTCCTGGAAGGGTCAGTGTCCAACAGGAATGATTTAGGATTCTTCTGCACGGGGCACTGCTCTCTTCTCTCTCACTTAGTTATTCAATCTTTTATTTCTATCAGTATGAGGCAGGGGTATTTATTTTATGTTGTTGTTGTGTAGTCACTCTGTCATTTCCCGCTCTTTTGCTACCCCGTGGACTATATAGCTCACCGGCTCCTCTGTCGATGGGGATTCTCCCGACAAAAATACTGGAGTGGGTTGCCATGCCCTTCTCCAGGGTATCTTCCCCGGCCAGGGATTGAACTTACATCTCCTGCATCTCCTGCATTGCAGACGGATTCTTTATCACTGTGCCACCAGGGAAGCCCATTTGTTTTATACTTCGGTTTATACTCCAGTGTCCCTTAATTGTGTTGCTCAGATCGGTCCAGCTTTGGCCGTAGTGGGGGCTCTTTCATCCTCCCTGTGGTCCTTTGACAAACTCCCGTCCACACCTGTGCCTGGGTGTTTAATCACTTTTTACTTTAGGGCACTACAAGATGCTCTCTTCTTGTCTTGTCATCCCCACTCTTGGCTATTCTTGGTCTTGTGCTCAATTCTTTTTTCTCCTGAAATAAAATAAATGCTTCGACTGCCAGAGCCCCAAACCCGCCCAGCCTCTCCCGTGGGCGACCCAGGGACTGCCCACGTCTCTTCCTGGCTGAGCAGGCATGTTTTCAGTTAGTCACCCCAGCACACCTCTGCATCAGCACCATCCAGCTCATCTTAGAATGAGTCAGGGATGTGAAGTAACTGGGCCGGAACCATGCAGAGAGGCAGTGGGACCTGAACCCGAGGCTTCTCTTACACAATGCAGTGGCCTTGACTTGGAGGAGATGCTCCCTTGGCTTCTTCTTGGAGCAAGTGCAGTCCTAGCACCTCTTTGAGGGGGACATGGACCTCCAAGTCTTCCCCACTTTTCCTTCCTTTGAAACATTCCTTGTGGACCCTTCAGCACCATCCCTTTCAGGCCATGCCCATCCCTCATCTCTGGTTGGGGGTCTGGAAACACACCTCAGTGCGAGGTAATGGAAATGGCTGACTGGATCACTATTTAATCAACAAATTATGCCTCTGTAAGCAGCTTGGAAGATCCATTCCCTGGATTAACAGTTGTTTCTGGCGACATCCCTGGTGTCCAATAGCTAAGACTCTGTAATGCCAAAGCAAAGAGCATGGGTTCCATTCCTGGTCTGGGAACTAAGATCCCTGTGGCCAAATGAATAAAATGGCTAATAACAAATAATGCTTAAAAAATTGTCTCCATCAGTAGAGGAGGGGCATGACCCACTGACTCTATTCCCCACAAGATGGCTTTTGGTGGATTTTCAATGACATTCAACACATGAAGGGAAAAAATAAGCATAAGCTGAAACCACTCTATTTTTATGAGAGGGTATGCATATTTATACATCAGTCTCATATTTAAATGTTCCAGTTTGGGCTATGGTTTTTCCGAAAAAGTACTATTTTTTTTTTCCTTTTTATAGAAACACAGTTCACTTTGAATTGTGGCAGATTTTTTTTTTAAAGAAAAGGCTACATTTGAACTTTAGAACTCAAAGAGTGGTCCATAGCAACCACAGGAACAAGATTTCACGAAATCCTCAGGGGCCCTACCAGGAAAGGTACAGCGGGGCCGTCAGCTGGCTCGCTCACGGTTAAGTGCCATCGTCGCTGGGGCCTGTGGTCCCGACCGCGAGCATGTGACGAGGGGCTCGGATGAAGCAGCTGGGCTGAGTCAGACCTTCTGCTTGCCTTGGCACCCGCTTGGCGGAAGGCGGTTCCCAAAGACATGCTTCCCCCGCCGCTCCCCGGGCCCGCTCCCGCCCGTCCTGGCCACGCCCCTGCCCGCCCCGGCCACGCCCCTGCCTGAGGCCCGGCTCTCCGCACTGCTGCCAGGGCCTGGCTCCACCCGGCCTGACTCCGAATCCGAGAGGGCAGGACCGCGCGGGAAGGGAGGGGCAAGAGGGGCTGGGAAGTGTGGGCCGAGTCTCAGCTCAGTGGGTCCACAGGGGAGCCTGGCTGTGTCTGCCAGGCAAGCGGTGTTGTCTGCTGTCTCTGGATAACTCACCCTCACCAGGAGCTTAGGGTTTAAATTCCCCTTCGAATCCTAGTTGGGGGCCAGACTCTGGTCTGCATGAAGCTTTGGAGGGAGGATGAACTCAGCTTTTTTGATCCAGAGAAATTCACATTTCGTTGACCAGCTCCCTCTGTCGTTAGGGGCAGGGTCCACTCTAGTCTCCTCATGTTTTTTTTTGTGTGTTTTTTTTAAATGCAGACCTTTTAAAAAAGTCTTTAATTTGTTACAATGTGGCTTCTGTTTTATGCGGTTTTTGGCCTTGAGACAAGTGTGATTTTAGCTCCCTGACCAGGGATCAAACCTTCTCCCCCTGCACTGGAAGGCAAAGTCTAACCACTACACCGCCAGGGACGTCCCCTTAGTCCCTTAGTCACGGTGGCAATTTTGCAGCTCTAGCATCAGGTGCCGGAGAAGGCAATGGCAACCCACTCCAGTGTTCTTGCCTGGAGAATCCCAGGGACGGCGGAGCCTGGTGGGCTGCCGTCTATGGGGTCGCACAGGGTGGGACACGACTGAAGCGACTTAGCAGCAGCAGCAGCAGCAGCAGCATCAGGTGCAGTGTGAAGTGTGTTACAGGTGTGCTTTATCTCAGTCTTGTCCTACAGCATCTCTGTGAGAAGATAGAATCCTTATCCTCAAGTTGCAAATGACTAAGCAGAGCTCAGAGATGTGAGCAGGTAGGAGAGTATGAAGTCAAACCAAACTCCAGAGTCCATGGATGGATCACTGGTGAAACTCCCTGCCTGGATCTGACCCAAGTATCAAAAGACCTGAAACCTGGTGTTTGTTTGTCCCTAATCGACTGGGTCACCTTGAATAAGTCACTCTCCATCTCTGATCCTAGATTCATTGAGTCAAATGGAGCTCATTCTAGGACTCACCTATCAAGGTGTTCTGAAGAAATGTGTTTCCTATAGCAAGTGACAAAGTCTCCATATAAATTCCCCTCTCCTTCCACCCCTGCTGAGTTTTGAGGCATCTGCTTCATTCTTATGGCACCTTATGCTCATGTTGTTGTTCAGTTGCTCGGTCGTGTATGATTCTTTGCCACTGCATGAATTGTAGTCTGCCAGGCTCCTCTGTCCATGAGATTCTCCAGGCAAGAATACTGGAGTGGGTTGTCATTTCCTCCTCCAGGGAATCTTCCAGTCCCAGGGATCGAATGCGAGTCTCCTGCATTGGCAGGTGGATTCTCTATCACTGAGTCACCAGGGAAGCCCTTCTTTTGTCTAAAAGACCTATGGGGCAGCAGAAGAGAGGAAATAGTCTTCCCAGAGCCTAAATCTGACTGAGGTTTCTCCGTGATGATCCACGAAACCCCTCACTAACGGAGACTCTCTGGACTCATCTTTCCCCTGCGCAGAATGGGAGGCTGGGACAAAGTCACTCAGTTCCAAACCAGGTCCTCCTCCAGGCTTCTGATACCCATCACTCACCAGTGGTTATTGGCTTATCCCTTTGGCAGCTTGTATACCTGCCCCCTCATCTCTAGTGTCTTGACTAGTCTGAGTTCGGGCTGCACTTCCTAGGTTGTTGCCTGACTGCTGGGTGGCCCTGCTCTAAAGCTGTGCTCTGCCTAGCCAGTCCTACAGATCTTTGGCCCTTCCTTGCTTAAAAGAATGGGGCTTCCCAGGTGGCTAAGTGGTAAAGAAACCGCCTGCCAATGCAGGAGACTCAGGAGACATGGGCTTTTTTCCTGGGTTGGGAAGATCCCTTGGAGGAAGAAATAATAACCCACTCCAGTATTCTTGCTTGGAAAATCCCATGGACAGAGGAGTCTGGCAGGCTATAGTCCATGGAAGCTCAAAGAGTTTGACACAACTGAAAAACTAATACTTTCTCTATTCTTAGCTCTGGGGGAAATCCTCACCCCTGGCCAAGATAGAAATAGAAGAAACCAGCTTAAAAAAAAAAAAAATCACTCTTTTCCCTTGGGGGCAGAAAACCACCAGAGCCCACCACATTGACTTTGTCTAAAAACAAGGGCTCTGCTTAAAAAAAAATAGAAAAATGTGTATCTCCTGTGTCTGGATTTGGAGCTACATAATGCACAGACAGAGGGTTTTGCACTCCTCCTACAGGAATCCCTCTCTTAATAAAGCCGCAGCGCTCACAACCTGAGTATGACTGGGGTTAACCTAAGGTAGGGGAGGGGACAGACAGGACTGCAACACCTTCTGCATCTACATGTCATTTGTCTCACAAGGAAATCTGCCCAGAAATTCTGTGGACATTTGCTATCAGCAAATAATTCTCCCATTTCCTACCACAAAGTTATATGTAATATAAATATAAATTCTGGTGGGTAGGAGCAGGGCCCAAGCGATTTCATAGACAGAAATGCAATTCTTAGTGAATGAAAACAAATAAACTCAGCAAAATTCTCTATGGTCTAGAATCTTCTGGGATGGTGCAGTCCTAAATTACAGAGTCTCTTTCTTGAGATGAAACTTTATGCCTCAAGATGTAATTATTCTTTTAACCATTTTGGAAGGAAATTATTCTCCCTGAAGGTTGAGCTCCTTGAAGGCAGAGCTGTGTGTTAATCTCTGCATCACCCATGGTGCCCAGCTGTGAGAAATATCTTCCCAGCATCTCTTTTTCTTTCCTTCCTCTTTATTGTATCAAGCTATAGTAAAAATCTACATTTTTCATTCTCCTTGCACATAGAAATGGCCAATGAAATACAAATTAAAATTGGGTAAAGTTTCCACTAAAGCTATTTTGAAAGAGGTTGATTCAGATGGAAAATATGCCTTTACTGCCATTTCCCTGTCCTCGTCCCTGCTGACTAGAATTTAGGTGTGATGACTGGAATTGCAGCAGTCATATTGTGATCATTAGGCAACTTTTAGACTGTAAACCAGAATGGTGAAAAAAAGGTAAAGCAGAAATACAGAATGTTATTAATGTAATAGGATGCCACCATACAAGTCATAGACTCCCTACTTCTGGGATTTCTGTTATGTGAGAGAAAAATACCCACTATAACTTGTTTGGCTTCCTGTAACTAGCAGCCAAAAATAATAGCTAACTAATATACTAGACGAGAGCTTGGCATACAGTAAGCGGCTTGGTGAAAGGCTGAATGAATGCATGGTATGATCTTGTAATAAGTCCTCAAGTCTTGATGTGTGCTAAGTTGCTTCAGTTGTGTTCAACCCTTTGCAACCCTATGAACTGTAGCCCACCAGGCTCCTCTGTCCATGGGATTTCCCAGGCAAGAATACTAAGTTGGTTGCCATTTCTTTCTCCAGGGTATCTTCCTGAACCAAAAATTGAACCTGCATCTCCTGCATTGGTATGCAGATTCTTTACCACTGAGCCACCAGGGAAGCCCTTCCATGTGGATACATATTTATTTAACTCATTCCTTTTTATCAGCTCCATCATATTCCATTGTATGATTTTTTGATAATTTGCCAAGTAATTCTTTGGCAAAAAACATTTTTTGGAATCTTTTCCAGTGTTCCACTATTGCCAAAAAAAAAAAAAAAAAAAAGTGCTGAACTGAACAACGGGCATTCCTGTAAGATAAAGTCCTAGAGTGGAGCTGCAGGGTCAGAAAGTATCTCATCTCTAGTTGATCATCAGGTAGTGTCAAAATTCCCTCCTCAAAGTCTCTGGGCTCTTTTTCTAATAAATAAACTTAATGAGTACCAAGCATGTGTGCCCAAGTCACATGTATGCCAAATGCCCATCTCCTCACCTCTGCTCATTATTAGCTGACAACTTGACCTTTGTGGGGGCTTCCCAGGTGGTGCAAGTGGTAAGGAACTCACCTGCCAATGGAGGAGATGAAAGAGATGTGGGTTCAATCCCTGGGTCAGAAAGATCCCCTGGAGAAGGAAATGGCAACACACTCCAGTATTCTTGCCTGGAAAATCCCATGGCCAGGGGAACTTATTGACCTTTGTGATGAACACCCCAAGTCACCCCATATTTGTTGGCATCTCCAGACAATGCAGGCCCACCACTATGGGTGGCATTCCACACTCTCTACTCCAATGTGACTTTGTGTGGAAAGCCCCAGCCACTCTGTCTGCCCTCAAACTCCTTCAGAACGGTGGCCGAGACATCTCAGCAGGTCCTCACTCTTCCGCCTCTGTGCTCCTTACATCACTTTGTGAATGAGTGCTAAGTCACTTCAGTAGTATCCAACTCTCTGCAGCCCCATGGACTATAGCCTGGCAAGCCCCTCTGTCCATGAGATTCTCCAGGCAAGAATACTGGAGTGGGTTGCCATTTCCTTCTCCAAGGGATCTTCCCCACTCAGGGATCGAACCTGTGTCTCTTATGTCTCCTGCATTGGCAGGTGGGTCCTTTACCACCGAGCCACCAGGGAAGCCCCTGCATCACTTCACAGTACCTGAAATTGTTTGTTAGCATATCTTTGTTTCTTTTTCTCCCAATGGATGGGGAATACCCAGACGTCAGGGACTGAGTACTAGCTAATTATGCAGAGAATGTGCTCTTTGACAATCAAATGATGATTTCTGAGCATCTTTTGTTCTCATTGGTTGTTTTCTGATAACTTCCTCCCTCCGCTCCCCCTGAGTCTAGTAGATGTTCAAGCAGGGCTGATTGCTGTGTTTGGTCATTGTCTGGAACTTTATGTACCTACCAGTGATAAAGCTGCCCTAAGGGATAAAATGGAGCAATGGAAATTGGCAAGCTAAGGAGATAGTAATTGGGACCTGCCAACAGGGAGTGATGAAGATTGAAACTGTGTGAGTCTGTGGGTTCTGTGGAGGGCATAGGATGAAAGATCCCAGGGAATGGATGAAGAGAGAGAAGCAGCCCTAGAGGAGAGGTGCACCTGAGAGACAGAGAGGTCAGAGGTCAAGGGGTAGACTTCCTGGATAGTTGTGTGTGTGTGGGCGTGCACACTTAGCTGCTCAGTCATGTCCGACTCTTTGCTCCCCATGGTAGCCAGTCAGACTCCTCTGTCCATGGGATTCTCCAGGCAAGAATACTAGAGTGGGTAACCATTCCCTTCTCCAGGGAGTCTTCTGGATCCAGGGATTAATCTGGGTCTCCTGCATTGCAGGTGGATTCTTTACCATCTGAGCCACCAGAGAAACCCTCTGTATAGTTAGGGGGAACATAATCAGGGGAGACTTCCTGGAGGAAGGGGACTCCCAGGTACAGGTTTGAGTCCTCACTTTGCCACTTACAAACTTGTGACCTTGAGCTTGATAATTCATAATTATCTTTCTCATGTGTCAAATGAGAATAATAAGACTGATCTGCTGGAGTTATCCTAAGGACTAAATGAAGTCATGCCTCTAGCATGGTTCCCCTAGCTTCTCATTTTTCTGCTCAGTGACTCATTCAGAATAAACCACATAGGTAAAACGCCTATCGAATCTCTCCCCTATATGAGCTTCAAAAGATCTGTGGATATCCATCAGTACCATCAATACTTTTTCTCCAGACTCAACGCTCCCAGCCCATGACATCCTGATCATGCCGCTCGGAACCCCTTTCCTAAGAAAGCCCTTGGAGGTGAATGCTGGTGTCTAGCATTGGGGGCACTCTTAGCCACCCCCACTCAGTCCGTATCATTCATGAGCATTTACATTTTTATTTTTAATATCCCAATTATTGTCTTGCCTTATAATGAGCTTGTGGTTATCTGAAACTCTTAGGCATTTACTTTTACAAATTAATTTTTGCCACCAAATAAACTCTTTTGTTGCCAGAGTTTATCCTTAAATGTTGAGATCTACCTCATCACAATGTCAGCCTGACAGAATATTTTGAATCCTCATCCTTCCGTCCAGAGAAATGTCAGCCAATATGGTTTCTAGTAGCCAAAGGCAATGGTTGTGTGTGTGTGTACACTCAGTCGTGTCCAACTCTTTGGGACCCCATGGACTATAGCCCACAGGCTCCTCGGTTCATGGGGTTCTCCAGACAAGAACACTGGCATGGGTTGCCATTTCCTCCTCCAGGGGATCTTCCCAACCCAGGGATCAAACTCATGTCTCCTGTGTCTCCTGCATTGGCAGATGGTTTCTTTACCATTCAGCCACCTGGGAAGGCAGTGCTTCCTCATCATCTTTGCCACTTTCATCAGGCCCTGTGCTCTAGACAATTCCCCAGTGTGTTGCCCCAAGTTCTGGACTGATGTGTGCTTCCCAGGGCCAAACAGAGTGGGACACTTACTTTCTTTTTTAATGATATATTCTTCTTTTTTTTTTTTTTTGCCATGCCCCTTGTGGCATGCAAAACTTCCCTGACCAGCGATCGAACTTGTGCCCCCAGCATCAGGATCGGGGAGTCTTAACCACTGAAGCACCTGGGAAGTCTGACACTTTCTTAATATAAAGGTTCCTTTCTACATGTACAGCCTAAGACAGTGACAATCTGTGCTCTACGTGGCATTTGTTGTTCAGTAGCATTCTGAGATCCCTTTCATATAAAAAATCTTCCATTCATAGAAGCTGCTGCCTGGAAGACTGTGGGCAGTTTTGAATTTTTATTAAGAATCCAGTGATCACCCCAGGGATTTCCCTGTCGCACACAGTAACCATTGCTTATTGTTTCCAAAAAGGGAATGGGGGAGTTTGGCAGTATCTGAGCATAGCCCTAACTGGCTGAAGGGGGCTGTCATCCCCGTGGCCAGGCATCTCTCCCGAATCAGTGGACCTTCAGAAGGTGACGGATGAGCAGAGCTTAAGATCAAGCCCCAGGGACAAACACACAGCACACTTAAAAATGCCCCAGCAAGCATTGCTCAACAAAGAGTGTTTTGGAATCTGCAGGGAACGAGTGCACTCCACGAGGGCTTTCTGGGCAGGCATTTGTGGTTACAGCGTGCTGTTCGCTGACAGTTTGCTTTTTGGCCTCTTCCCAGCCTTAAATAAATAAAGATGATTTATCATGTGAGACATGGGAGTTTCCCTTTATAAATCGAAAGTATAGAGTAATGGGAATATCACGGAAGGCTTGTTATCTGGGAAAGGAATGAAATCCCATCTAACGACGTGGCAGCTGGGTGTCTCCTTGCACTTTGACCTCTAAGAGGGTTTGAAGTTGGGAGTGGAAGGCACACCCTTTTATTTCCTCTAGAAACTCTTCTTCCTTCCATCAAAAGCAGGGGAGCTGTACTCATCTGGTAGTGACTCAACTAAGTTTCTCGGAGTGAGATGACCCCCCTCGTAACTCCACTGGAGAGTCCCTGTAATCCCGTGGGGTGTGCGTACGTGTGTATGCAATGCACATAAGAGTTTGGGCCAGCGCCAAAAGCACTTTCTGCCATAATGGAAATTTTCTACAATCTGTGATGCCTGATACTGTAGTCACCAGCCACATGTGGCTATTGAGCACTTGAGATGTGGCCAGTGTGGTGGAGAAACTGAGTTTTTATTGCATTTCATTGTAATGAATTTTAAGTGGCCACATGTGGCTGCCATATAGCATAAGTCTATACCTCAGAGCTGTAGGTTCAAGTCATTTATTCACCTACTCACTGTCTGTCTCATTTATTCAGCAGAAGTTCTAGCATCTTCTCCTGCCACGTGCTAAGCTGAAGGCCGATAGTCTTACAGAGGTCATAAGCCACAGCCCCACACTACAGAGAACTTACTCTCTCATGGGGACAAACAACAAGTGAAAAGATAATTCAGGTGCAGTGTGAAAAGCAGGGGAACAGAGGTGTCTACAAAGTAGCATTCAGGAAGGCATGGGAAGTTTTGTGTCTGAAGGACATTTGGAAAATATATGCAAAAGAAATAATGTTGAACAATGTGTTCAGATAATTGTTTCTAAAGTCCTGGACTTAGCACTTGTTTTCAGAAGGAATTTAGAAGTTCCATCTCTGGCCCAGCCTCAATTTTACCCCCTAAAATGGTTTTTCAGCAACTCCTGGCAATAACACCCATGGAAACACATTTCTCTGTTTTGGTATCTCAACAAATCCTTAATCAACCAGTGAATACCACTAGGAAATGTGTTTTTGACATAGATCAACAGTCCCACAAGTTCATAACACTCATCTAGTCCAGTGACTTTTTAATCAATCAGAGAAGCAACGCTCAGAAAGGAGAGCAATTTAGGTGAGAGTGAAGATGAGGTATTGCTGGTTGGCTGGTGGAAAAGGTGGGGCTTTTCAGAAGATATTCCTTCTTGAAGACAACTTTTTGTCTATCCTTCTTAATTTAGAAGTTAATCCAAAGCATGAGAACCTATAAAAAACATTTTGTTTCAGATATTTTCTTTTATTTTTTGAACTTTTTATATTATATTGGGTTATAGCTAATTAACAATTTTGTGATAGTTTCAGGTGGAAACTATCCACTTGAAAGGAACTACCCATAGCAAAGGATAGTTAACAAAAAGGATAGTTTTGCTACCCATAGCAAAGGAACTCAGCCATACATATACATGCATCCATTCTCGCCCAAACTCCCCTCCCATCCAGGCTGCCGCATGACACTGAGCATGGTTCCCTGTGCCGTACAGTAGGTCCTTGCTACTTATCCACTTTAAATACAGCAGTGTGTACACCCCAAACTTTCTAACTGTCCCATCCCCCAGGCAACCATAAGTTCATCCTCTAACTCTGTCTCTTTCTGAAAAAGCAAACATTTTTGGCTATCAGGGTTAAAGAACATTTATACAAAAATGAAACTTAGAATCGTATTTGTGTACTGCCCAATGTTCTGATTCCTAAGGAAGGCTAACGTTTTCATCAAAACCGAATGTGAACTTAACCTAATGTCTAGGCCATTTAAAGTGGAAGAAATCTTCTCTGCCAACCCCCTGACTTCCAGCTGGTACCACTCCTTCAGTGAAGGATCTCATGGAAACTCAGCTGCCTTTGTACCTCTGAGGGAGCTTCCATCACACACTCATCTGAACTCTGATTTTTTGTTACCATGTCTGACAGATGAGGGTGATTGCTTGAACCAATACAAAGACTAGACAATGTAATTGGACATGAAAAATAAAAGGAGTGCAATATTGGAAAGAGAGACAAGGATGTCATCATTTTAAGGAGACATAATAACATACAGTACTAGATGCCAGGTAACTGTAGCTAAAGGAGCGTTCTTGAACACATTTTTAAAAAGGAAATTTTCCTTTTGAATTTAATAAAATTACTTCATTACAAGGGAATAAAACAATTGAGATATTATGATCTTTTTTTATTATGAAATACTTTGGTTCAGTTCAGTCGCTCAGTCATGGCTGACTCTTTGAGACCCCATGGACTCCAGCACGCCAGGCTTCCCTGTCCATCACCAACTCTCACGGAGCTTGCTCAAACTCATGTCCATCGAATCAGTGATGCCACCCAACTGTCTCATCCTCTGTCATCCCTTCTTCTCCTGCCTTCAATCTTTCTCAGCATCAGGGTCTTTTCCAATGAGTCAGATATTCCCATCAGGTGGCCAAAGTATTAGAGTTTCAGCTTCAGCATCAGTCCTTCCAATGAACACTCAGGACTCATCTCCTTTAGGATGGACTGGTTGGATCTCCTTGCAGTCCAAGGGACTCTCAAGAGTTTTCTCCAACACCACAGTTTGAAACCATCAATTCTTCAGTGCTCAGTTTTCTTTATAGTCCAACGCTCACATCCATACATGACTACTGGAAAAACCATAGTTTTGACTAGATAGATCTTTATTGGCAAAGTAATGTCTCTGCTTTTGTGTAAAAAGGAGCAGTCATCTTTTAATTTCATGGCTGCAGTCACCATCTGCAGTGATTTTGGAGCCCCCAAAATAAAATCTGTCACTGTTTCCATTGTTTCTTCATCTATTTGCCATGAAGTGATGGGACCGGATGCCATGATCTTAGTTTTCTGAATGTTGAGCTTTAAGTCAACTTTTTCACTCTCCTCTTTCACTTTCATCAAGAGACTCTTAGTTCTTCTTTGCTTTCTGCCATAAGGGTGGTGTTATCTGCATATCTGAGGTTATTGATATTTCTCCCAGCAATCTTGATTCCAGCTTGTGCTTCACCCAGCCCAGCATTTCGCATGATGTATTCTGCATATAAGTTAAATAAGCAGGGTGACAATATACAGCCTTGATGTACTCCTTTTCCTATTTGGAACCAGTCTGTTGTTCTATGTCCAGTTCTAACTGTTTCTTCTTGACCTGCATACAGATTTCTCAGGAGGCAGGTAGGGTGGTCTGGTATTCCCATCTCTTGAAGAATTTTCCACAGTTTGTGGTGATCCACACAGTCAAAGGCTTTGGGGGTAGTCAATAAAGCAGAAGTAGATGTTTTTCTGGAACTCTTTTGCTTTTTCGATGATACAGCAGATGTTGACAATTTGATCTCTGGTTCCGCTGCCTTTTCTAAATCCAGCTTGAACATCTGGAAGTTCACAGTTCACGTACTGTTGAAGCCTGGCTTGGAGAATTTTGAGCACTATTTTGCTAGCATGTGAGATGAGAGCAATCATGTCGTAGTTTAAGCATTCTTTGGCATTGCCTTTCTTTGGGATTAGAATGAAAACGGACTTTTTCCAGTCCTGTGGCCACTGCTGAGTTTTCCAAATTTGCTGACATATTGAGTACAGCACTTTCACAGCATCATCTTTTAGGATTTGAAATAGCTCAACTGGAATTCCATCACCTCCACAAGCTTTGTTCGTAGTGATGCTTCCTAAGGCCAATTTGACTTAGAATTCCAGGATGTCTGGCTCTAGGTGAGTGATCACACCATCATGGTTATCTGGGTCGTGAAGATTTTTTTGTACAGTTCTGTGTACTCTTGCCACCTCTTCTTAATATCCTCTGCTTCTGTTAGGTCCATACCACAATTGAATATATGTATACACACGAAGCAAGAAATATATACGTTAGTTGCTCTTTGCAACCCCATGGATTGTAGCCTGCCTGGCTCCTCTGCCCATGGACTTCTCCAGGCAAAAATACTGGAGTGGGTTGCCATTTCCTACTCCAGGAGATCTTCCTGACCCAGGGATCAAATCTATGTCTCCTGCATTGCAGACAGAGTCTTTACTATCTGAGCCACCAAAGCAAAATAATGAAAGTGGTAGTTCACAGTACCCAGTTTAAGAAGTACATAATATCTAAAGAGAAAACAATACATAAAGTATTCTTGGAAGATATAAATAAAGATTTGAATAAATAACTATACTATACTTCATGTGGGAAGGCTAAATGCTATTGAAAGATGATTTTTCTCTATGAGGCATTTACAGACATTATAATCAGAAAAAAAAGTCAAGAGACTATTTAATGGAGATACAGAAAATAATTTCAAACTTTATTTTAAAAGACAGATGAAATAGTTACAATAAAATGATTTAAAATTCAATATTAAAATATGTGCAAGTTCAAACTAAATATAGATGAGTGGAGCAGAGCAAAAGGTCCAGAAGTATACTTGGCTAATACAAAAATTCAATAGTTAGTGTTTTGGAACCAGAAAGCAATGAAAGATTATTTGATAAGTGCTGCTTGACATCTGGGGGCTTCCCAGGTGGTGCTAGTGGTGAAGAATCTACCTCTCAATGGAAGAAACACAGGAGCGGTGGGTTCCATCCCTCGGCGGGGAAGATCCCCTGGAGGAGGGCACAGCAACCCACTCCAGGATTCTTGCCTGAGAAAGCCCATGGACAGAAGAGTCTGGCAGGCTACAGTTCATGGGGTTGCAAAGAGTCAGACCTGACTAAAGCGACTTAGCATGCACACACAGGCATAAATGCATAGGAGACACCCAGAAAAGTAGGAGGACAAGTGCATTGACTCAACATGCAAGTGCTTTAGTTGCTGAGAAACATGCAAGTGCTTTAGGTGCTGAGTGTAGAGTGGTGGCGTTTTTTTTTAACACAGATGTGTCCCTTCAGGTGTTCTTCATTGTGGAGGGGACACAGGCTGAACAGGCAACCTCAGTGCAATAAGACAGATGTTCTAGACAAAGTAAGCATAAGCGCTTTGGGAAACACCCAGGAGATCTCAACCCAGACTTGGGCATCTGCAAAGCTTTCTTAGATGAAGAGAAAGCTAGTCTGGGACCTAAAGGTGGTGGGATTATCTAGCAGAATGAGTCCTTTCAGCAACAGGGTGAGACTGACTTCAGGATGCCTTTGTGACTTCAGAGGTGACTGGAGGAGACTGAGGCGATAGTTCTTTCAAGAATCTTACATGAACAGGCAGGGGCACTGGGCAGGAGCTCAAATCAGGTGTGGAGTGAAGGGAGGGAAATTCTTTATGAAGGAGAGAGTGGGACAGGCCGACATTCTAATGGGAAGCGAGCATATATGAGGAAGAATTTAAAGATACAGGAGATAGAGAGAACTTGAGTGGAGAGGGTGTGACCGGGCTCAGTCGTGTCTGACTCTTTGCAACCCCATGGACTCCAGCCCACCAGGCTCCTCTGTCCATGGAATTTCCCAGTCAAGAATACTGGAGTGGGTTGCATTTCCTTCTCCAACGGATCTTCCTGACCTTGGGATCGAACCTACATCCCTTATGTCTCCTGTATTGAGCAGGCAGATTTTTTTACCAACCGCGCTACCTGGGAAGCCCAGGTGAGGGTGATAAATGATAAAGCAAGATCTCCACAGAGGCAGAAAGGAGGGGATCCAAGGCAGAGGTAGGAGAAATATATAGACAAGTTGGTGTTTTTTTTTCTCTTTTTCAGGGGAGGCTGTTTAATGAGCTTTGGGGACAGGGCACACACACAAAAGAACCAGACTTTGATCCGTGGGAAAATACAGGAAAACAGAAAACTCAGACTTGCTGGGAGAGGGAACAGCGTTTCAGTTGGCTGTTGGAAGAGAAGGAATGTTCCCAGGGTTGAGGGAGCGCAGTGGGGCCTCAGGACTGGGGGCATGGGAGTCAGGGGGTGCACCCTGGGATTTGAAGGGTGAACTGCAGGAGGCTGGGGGCGGACCCCAGGAACTGATGGGAGGAGGAGAGGGAGGATGGTTCTGGGAAATGGGTAACTGTGTGTGTGTATATGTTTTGTTGAGTTGAAATTCACATAGCATAAAAGTAACAATTTTATGGGCTTTCCTGCGGGCTTGCCAGTGGTAAAGAATCTGCCTGCAAAGCAAAAGATGTGGGTTCAATCCCTGGGTCAGGAAGATCCCCTGGAGAAGGGAATGGCTACCCATTCCAGTATTCTTGCCTGGAAAATCCCATGGACAGAGCAGCCTGGTGAGCTGAGAGTCCATGGGGTCACATGGACATGACTGAGCGACTAAACCACAACAACCATTGTAAAGTGAACAGTTTGGTGGCAGTTAGCACATCCACCTGCTCTATCTGGTTCCAAAACATTTTCATCACCCCCAAAGGAAACTCTATACCTGTCAAGTAGTTGTTTCTCATCCCCGCTTCCCCACCCTGTCCCTGGTCACCACCGTCTGCTTTTGTCTCTGTGGATTTGCCTACCCTGGACCTTTAATATAAACCACAGAGGGTACAGTGGTTAAGACTTCGCCTTCCAATGCAGGGGGTGTGGGCTTGATCCCTGGTCAGGGAACTAAGATCCCACATGCCTCTTGGCCAAAAAACCATAACATAGAACTGAAGCAATGCTGTAACAAGTTCAATAAAGACTTTTTAACAATGGCTCACATTCAAAGGTGGATCATGGAGAGCTTCGGACACCCAGGCCTTGTTTGTGATAGCTGTGCCTCTCTGATGGGTAAACTGCATTCCTCAAGAATTTTATATAAAACCTATGGAGAGAAACTGGATCCAATTATCAGAGCATGCAAGGGGAAACCTACACTCTCTTTTTACTGTGCGGTGCTCAGTCGATTCAGTCGTATCCGACTCTGCGACCCCATGGACTGTAGCCCACCAGGTTCCTCTGTCCATGGGACTCTCCAGGCAAGGATACTAGAGTGGGTTGCCATGCCCTCCTCCAGGGGCTCTTCCTGACCCAGGGATTGAACCCGGAGCTCTTATGTCACCTGCATTGACAGGTGGATCCTTTACCACTAGCTAGTGCCTCCTGGGAAACCCACTCAAATATACTCTTAAAGTACTTTTGTGAAGTGGACCACAATCTTTTCATGAGCCTGTGTGTAAGATCATATTTTGAAAATCAGAAAACAAAAGCATTATGTTGGAAAAGCCCCAGTGAACAGGACTAACCATCTAAAGGACCCAACTTCTGCTTCATGCTGTTTTTACTAACTGCTGTTGGAGCCAGGTGGAGGCCAGATTATAGAGCCTGACTTCACTGAGCGAATCTGTTACTGGAAGAGAAGGAGCGAGCACTGACGTTTTGAAAGTAAACTGCACTTTAAAGCTCCAGGAGACTGTGCTGTTTAAAAGAATGATGGGGTGAGTAGAGCTCTAATGAGGGGATTCAAGCTTTGGGGTTTGGTGTAACTAGTTCGCTCTGGGGTCCTTTCCCACTGACTGAAGTGAGTAAACAGACCCCTTCTGATGGGGAGGTTCTTAACCAGGGCTGCTCCTCTACATCACCTAGGGGAAGGTATAGCCCCATATACAGCCCCCCACCCCAGCCCATGGCCCCTACCCCCATGATCGGGATGGAAGAGGGGAGGGCATGGCTGTATGAACTGACAAAAGCTCCCTGGTAACTCAGCCACCAGTTTCCAGTCAGAAACCACTGTGAACACATCTTATTGAAAAGCTTCAGTTTTGACTTTTGGCAAAATCCATTGCTTTTAAAATGGGCCACTTTTGAGGAAACCAGCACATGACTAGCATCACAGGACACTTCCCCAACTCAAAGAAAAGAAAGCAACAAGATGAGAGTGATGCTGGGGCGACGGGAGGGAGCATATTTTTACTCAGCATATACCAAAGACAGGAGGGAAGGTGGAAGCAAGGAGACTGCAGGAGTTCCATAACCTGCCTTTGATTAACTCAACACACCAGATAACAAAGCCATGACTGAGAGGTTCTTCACTGAAAGTGGGAGAAAAGATTAAAGAAAATCTTTTTGCAATTCTCTGTAGTAGCTCAGTGGTAAAGAATCTGCCTGCCAACATAGGAGATGCAGGAGACGTGGGTTCATTCCCTGAGCTGGGAAGATCCCCTGGAGAAGGAAACGGCAACCCACTCCAGTATTCTTGCCTGGAAAATCCCTTGGACAGAGGAGCCTGGCGGGCTACAGTTCATGGGTCGCAAAGAGTCGGACAGGACTGAGCACATACACAATCAGGCAATAGAGCAATAATGAACATTATTCATTTTGTATTCAGAAAAAGTATTTCTGATGAAAAAACGCCTGGCCGTTTTGAATGATTAAAGTAGAGGGATGAACTGACCACATGCATGGTTCAGCTCTGTTCTAGGCATATCTGGTCCCCGGGTCTGAAGCTGACCAAAGGCAGTGTGGTTGATGACATTAGCATACAAGTGTTTGAGGGAATTTTGCCTGCATATCACTGGTGCTCTGGTGCCCCTGGTCATTTTTCAGCCTCACCTCCTAGAGACCAGCCCCTGTGACTGTGGGGCCAGCCACACACACTGTGGGGCCACTGAAGTAATTTGTCATCTCTTGGTCATCCGTGCTTTGCATGTGCAATTTCCTCTGCATGGAATGAGGACTACCTCCCCTTCCTTCCTTCTTCCTTCCCTTCAGCCTCCAGGCTCCCTCCTGTCCTTTCCAATCTTGGCTCAAATTCCTCCTCTCAAGACATCTCCGATTCCACTTGAAAGATGCAGAGCCTCCTTCTCTGGGGATCCCTCGGCACTCCAAACCACCATGATATCATCAGGTTGAGTGTATAATAAATGCATGGTTATGTGCCCGTCTCCCCCTGATCATGCTAGTTGGCACTTATGGCGTATTTCTATGGACCAGGTATTATACTCATTTTGGACCAATGTTCTCATCAGATTATCAGAGCAACTCTGCAAAAGTGGCCCTTTTTTTTTTTTCCTTTGGCAGCATGCAGAACTTCCTGAATGGGGATCCAAATTGCTCCCGCTGCAGTGGAAGTTATCTCGGAGGAACAGCAGTCTTTTTTCCCTGCCCAGGAATTGATGCTGGGTAACCTGGATGAATGGCAACCCACTCCAGTATGCTTGCCTAGAAAACCCCATGGACGGAGGAGCCAGGGGCAGGCTACTGTCCATGGGGTTGCAAAGAGTCGGACACGACTGAGCGACTTCACTTTCTTTCTTTCACTTTAACATGGATGAAAACCAAGAGTCTTAGTCACTAGACCACGAGGGGCTAAAGGCTAAAAGCAAAGTGGCCCTGGCTCTTGCCCACTTTTGAAAGCAAGAATGTTTTCAGGAGGCAAACACTGTAAAAATAGGCACAAAGTTTATTATTAGAGACACAGCACAATGTATGGGAAAGTGAAGAAGAACTAAAGAGCCTCTTGATGAAAGTGAAAGAGGAGAGTGAAAAAATTGGTTTAAAGCTCAGCATTCAGAAAACTAAGATCATGGCATCCGGTCCCATCACTTCATGGCAAATAGACAGGGAAACAGTGGAAACAGTGGCTGACTTTATTTTGGGGGGCTCCAAAATTACTGCAGATGGTGATCGTAGCCAATAAATTAAAAGATGCTTACTCCTTGGAAGGAAAGTTATGACCAACATAGACAGCATATTAAAAAGCAGAGACATTACTTTGCCAGCAAAGCTCTGTCTGGTGAAGGCTATGGTTTTTCCAGTGGTCATGTATGGATGTGAGAGATGGACTATAAAGAAAGCTGAGCACAGAAGAATTGATGCTTTTGAACTGTGGTGTTGGAGAAGACTCTTGAGAGTCCCTTGGACTGCAAGGAGATCCAACTAGTTCATCCTAAAGGAGATCAGTCCTGGGTGTTCATTGGAAGGACTGATGTTGAAGCTGAAACTCCAATACTTTGGCCACCTGATGTGAAGAGCTGACTCATTGGAAAAGCCCCTGATGCTGGGAAAGATTGAAGGCAGGAGGAGAAGGGGATAACAGAGGATGAGATG
Organism: Muntiacus reevesi; assembly: GCF_963930625.1. Lineage (NCBI taxonomy): Eukaryota > Metazoa > Chordata > Mammalia > Artiodactyla > Cervidae > Muntiacus > Muntiacus reevesi. The sequence continues at coordinate 22,277,799 of NC_089263.1, read as the reverse complement.
GTTGAATGGCATCACTGACTCAATGGACATGGGTTTGGGTGGACTCCGAGAGTTGCTGATGGACAGGGAAGCCTGGTGTGCTGCGGTTCATGGGGTCGCAAAGAGTCGGACACGACTGAGCGACTGAACTGAACTGAACAATGTATGGGAGAGAGCACAGAGAAACAAGTTATTTACACAGGACAGAAGCAAGGCAGAATTGCACTCCTGAAGAGGAATGTGGGCATCCTGAGTGGGGAGCACAGTAAGCCAAAAACTAGGCAGTGCTGTGCACCTGGGGAGAAAGGGTGTGGCTGTCCTTTCTAATGGGGAGGAGCGCAGTAAGTCAGAAGTCAGAAACGAGGCAGAGGTACACACCAGGAGCGGGGTGTGGGCGTCCCGCGGGAGGGGGAATGCAGTGAAGAGGTGATTACATCGCTTTTATAGGACAGTCCTTCCAGGTCTTTGTTGACATCTGGCCAGTTATCCTGTTTCTTCACCACTCACTGACTAGTCCATGGACTCTCCCCAAGGCGCAGGTGGAAATTTTGCTAAAACAGATCCCACTAATCCATGGTTGATTCATGTCAATGTATGGCAAAACCCACTACAATATTGTAAAGCAATCAGCCTCCAACTAATAAAAATAAATGAAAAATAAAAATAAAAAATAAAACAGATCCCACTGCAGAGGCCTATGGGTACCTGTCCACACTTAACCCCTCCCTTTTAAACCTGCAGAAATCTTCCTGTGCATGTACAGACAGGGACGTCTTCCTTGACCTCAGAGTGGGCACCTTATCTCTTTGCTTTAGCAGAGCTCAACTTTTGCCACCAGATTTGTCCTTGGAGTGTCTGGGTGAGAACAAAAGCTCAGTTTTACTCTGCTTGACAAACACCAGGAGTCCAGCCCAGGGGCCCACTGTCTCATACTTCAGAAGCACAGAGTTCTAACTACTGGAGTGCCAGGGAAGACATCCTAGGTAGTTTTTACTCTCACCCCCATTTCTAGCTCTGAAGCTCAGAGCTTGGTAACCCACCCACGTCTCAAAACAAGTAAATAAAACCCAGGTTCTTCCTAGTCCTAAGTTTGTGCTCTCAGCTGTCATGTAAGCAAGTTTGGGACAGAGATTATCTCTGACATTTGTATCTTTGATACCCAACCTGGGGGAGGTGCTGGATGGCTCACTATAGAAAGAGTTGAATACATCAGTCATTACAGGCTTTGGCAGAGCCCACTCCCACTCCTCCTCAATCATTCCCTGAGGTTTTCATTACCTGCAGGGGTACCCTTTCTAGAACACCTCTGACACCAGCCTGCACAACGGACTCAGGATGCTGGACAGTTTGTCAGCATAACAGAAACATAAACGGATATAAGGCAGACCAAGATGCGATGCTTAAAGCACTGCCAGTTGAGTGTGTATGTGTGTGTGCGCTCAGGTGCACACATTAACATCTACCCCCCCAAAGCTGAAGGTCTTAAAATAAATATGACCCTATTCAACCTATTTGAGCTTTTCATATTTTTAAGTTTTTAAAAAGTTTTTGGTCACGCCGTTCAGCATGCAGGCTCTTAGTTCCCTGAAAGAAAGTGAAAATGAAAGTCACTCTGTCGTGTCTGACTGTTTGTGACCCCATGGACTATACAGTCCATGGAATTCTCCAGGCCAGAATACTGGGGTGGGTAGCCTTTCCCTGCCCCAGGGGATCTTCCCAACCCAGGGACTGAACTCGGGCCTCCCACACTGCAGGCAGATTCTTTACCAGCTGGGCCACCAGGGAAGCGCAGCTTAGTTAGTTCCCTGACCAGGGGTCAAACCTGTGCTCCCTGAGTGGAAGTGCAGAGTCTTAACCATTGGACCACCAGGGAAATACCTTCATTCTCTTTATTTTGAAGAGAATTTTTAAACTTTTAAATTCTGACCCTTAATAACAACATTGGTATAGGACAGCAGAGTGGATAAAAGTGTTGTATTAATGTTGAATTTTCTGAAGTTGGTAATTGCAGTATGAGTTTGTAACAAAATACTCCTATTTATAAAAAACATATGATGAAGTATTTAGTGGTAAAAGCCATGATCCACACACTGTGATGTACATACTAGTTCTGTGTATATGTATATCTATCTGTATCTGCATCTTTGTTTCTACTGAGAGGGAGAGACAACAAAAAGCAAGTGGGATAAATGTTAATGGGGTAAATTCTGGGTAAAGAGTATATGAGGGTTCTTTGCACTATTCTTGTTTTTGCAACTTTTCTGTAAGTTTGAAACAAAAAGTTAAAAACATTGCTGCCTTGTATTAATAGCTCATGGATGGACCAAGAGTGTCATCCTGAGAGAAGTAAATCAGAGAAAGAGAAATATCGGATGACATCCTTTATGTGCAGAATCTGAAGAGAAATGATACAAATGAACTTACAAAACAGAAAGAGACTCACAGACTTAGAGAATGAACTTATAATTGCTGGGAAGGGAAGGGATAGTTACGGAGTCTGGGATGGACATGTGCACACAGCTATATTTAAAATGGATAACCAACAAGGATCTACTGTACAGCACGTGGAACTCAGCTCAACGTTATGTGGCAGACAGAATGGGAGCAGAGTGTGGAGGAGAACGGATCCATGTGTATATATGGCTGAGTCCCTTCACTGTTTACCTGAAATGATCACAACATTGTTAATAGGCTATACCCCAATAAAAAATAAAAAATTCAAAAGGGGAAAAAAAGAGTAAAGCAGAAGATTTAAAAATATGCTTCATTGTAAAGCAATTATATCCCAATTTAAAAAAAAAACCTGAAGTTCAAAACTTATTGCATTGTTAAAGCAACTATACCCCAAATTGAAAATAACAATAATACCTGAAGTTTAAAAAAAAATTGCTGACCTTGGGGAAGATCTACACCCTGGAGAAAAAGGTCTGATGAATGTTCTCTGAAACACGGGGAACAGAGGCTGGTGAGGTTGAATGATGCTCCCTTCAGACTGACTCGTCACAGCCAGTTTTCTTTCCCCATTTCTGGGCCTTGACTCTGTTTCAAGCTCAGCTGGCTGTGTTCCGTGAGAGGCGGGTGGGCTGCCTTGCAGATGTGATGCTGGGAGGACAGTGCCGCCTGTGCCTCGGAGGAGCCAGCCGACACGTGCTGGGGCAGATGCCCAGATGGTGTCAGGCCTGCAGCCACAGATGCGGCCCCCTCGGAACAGTGGGGCCTGCAGTTGGAGGCCGGTGGGGACAGTGGCGTCAGTGTGGCTGCAGACTCGCCCTCTGTGAGTGGGGACAGTTAGGGCTCTCTGTGGCCCGCACATCTGCTGACTCCATTCACCGCAGCGACCCTGAGCCCTCCAACTGTAGACCCTCTCACCTTCACCATGTCAGCTGTCATGAGCATCTCTCCACAAACATGTTCTGAGCATCTTACTGGGTGATATTGCTTCCTCGGTGCTAGGGACAGGGACCGCATGATGTGATTACATGTAGCATTTACAAAAATCCTTGTGTTGCCTCCATGAGCATCATACAGTTAATATCCCTCTGCCCCCACCCTATTTTCCCTATTTGCGCTACAGGTAAGGAACCCACCTGCCAATGCAGGTGATGTAGGAGACTCAGGTTCAATCCCTGGGTCAGGAAGATCCCCTGGAGAAGGAAATGGTAATGCACTCCAGTATTCATGCCTGGAGAATTCCATGGACAGAGGAGCCTGGTGGGTTACAGACCATGGGGTCGCACAGAGTCAGACATGACTGAAGTGACTTAGAACACTTGCACTCCTATTTTTCACAAGTGGAGACTGAGACACAGAGGTTAAGTAGTTTCTGGGGTAACACAGAAAAAAGTAGGGTAGAGATTTCTCCAACGAACCTGTGGCCTCGCAGGGGCAGTAAGAGGATCCACGAAGAACAATAATACAGTAAGTCTCCTACATATGAACGAGCTATGTCCCAAGAGCACCTTCATAAGTCCAGTTTGTTCGTGAGTCCAACAAAGTTAGCCGCGGTACCTAACTAACACAATCGGCTAAATGGTACCATACTGTAATAGGTTTATAATACTCTTCACACAAATAATACATAAAAAATAAGCAAACACACAAAACAAAGGAAATATTTTTAATCTTACATACAGTATATTGAGAAGGACAGTAGTGCAGAAAGTAGCAGGCACACAGGGGCTGGCATTGAGCGAACAGGCAAGAAGGGTTGCTGACTGGAGGAGGGAGATGTGGGAGATGGTAAAGCGGAAGGGTTGCCAGCAGTAGGAGATGGAGGGCAAGCTGCTGTTTCACTCAGGCCTAATACTGATGGCACAGGTTCTGGTTCCTCGCTGAACCAGATGCATGTTCGAATCTTTGAAAGTTCACAACTTACAGGGTCATTTGTAAGGGATTTACTATATCAGGCTGAAGGAAAGGGGTGCTGATGACAGACCCTAACTCTTGGCTGGGAGATGAAAAGGAGAGGAATCGCGTTTGATTCTGGGTTGGCCTGGGAAGCTTCATCGGGGAGGTGGCCTTTGAATGGCGTCTAAGAGAATGCTGAAAAATTACATGAGGAAAAGAATTTTATAAGAGGGGAATTCAAGGCGGTGTTATGGAGAGCTATGTTGATGGAAAAATCCCATGGGTGTTGAGATGATGAGCCTTACCTAAGCGCTGAGTGCTATGGGATGCACTTTAGATCCATCAACTCACTTAAAGCAACAGTCTCCAGAGTGAGTTCTAGGACCACCCTCATTTCACAAATGAGAAAGTGAGGCATGGCGGCATCACGCTGGTTATACACATCTGGTGTGGCAGCAAACCTGCAAGCTTAAAAAGTGCTTCCTGATAATGGCTAAATGATCACTCATGAAACTGATGAGGAGGAGAGGAGAGGGAGGTGGAGGGGAGGGTATGGAGAAGATGGAGAAGGAATAGTAGCAGCAGTAGTAACTGTAGGAGTAGCAGAAGTAGTAATAGCAGTAGCAGTAATAGCAATAGTACTACAGTAGGAATAACAGGAGCAGTAGTGATGATATTAGTAGTAGCAATAATAGTAGCATTGATAGTAACAGTGGTGATTGGTGGTGGTGGGTTGGGGTTTAAGTCCTGAAGTGCTTAAGAAGATGTCCTGGGAGTTTGGCTTCCATCCTCTCTGCCTTTAGCCTTGATCAAGCTGGTGATCACTCCCTGCCTGGGGACATATAAGATGTCTTTTTAAAAAGTCGCAGGCTTGAAGGATAAAAGATGCTCTGGAGACAAGATCATCTCCCTTCCCAAGCCATTTCCTTATTCTTGTCTCAGCTCTGATTCTGGTATTTGATGCTTTTCCAAATCCTGCAAAATAAATAAATAAATAATTAATTAATTTTTAAAAAACACACTAAAACTAAACTATCCAAAACAACTTACTCCTGCTATGCAGTCGGTAGGTGACTTAGCAGAGAGTCCTGGCAGGCAGGCACCACAGGCAGGATGGAGAGGATGACGGGAACCCAGGCTTCCCGGGCGGGGAAGGGCTCATTCACAGTAGCCAGGTCAGCTCTCTGGAGCCTGTCTGGCAGCAGATGACAAGCTAGTGAGGATAGGAAACCCATCCCAGGGGGAGCCAGTTCCCATGGACGCACCCCACCCCCAAGCCTGGGGCACCTGCGCCAAACCTGAAAAAGGTACCCGATAATTGTGTGTGTATATGTTTGTGTGTGTTGTGTCTTGTGTGTATATACTAAATAAATGAAAAACGGGACTGTTCAGTATGGGGCAGGGGAGGAGGAGAGGGGAAGACCAGTGGTTTCTGCCTCTTAGGGGACATTTGCCTAAACTCCACTTAGGTATGGTAAAGATATCATCATTCATTTCCCAAGACCGGAAACCAAAAACACTGCTAGTGAAAAGATTTAAGATCAACAGGTGATCAGAAAGCCAAACTGATAATGTTAAAAGCACAGGTGGCTTTTCTTTCTAGGATTCTCCTCCTCAACACAAAGCCCTTTAAGAATCATAAGTTTCCAGGTCTCCTTTGCCTAAACCTACATGGGGAATCTTCACGGTTTCATTACATTGGCCATGGATGTAGGGAGTTGGGAGGTTTTTGAAAATATATAAGGCTCCTGGCTTTAAGAGAAAAACAGATTTACATTTCTTCCCACCTCAGTGGGAAACCTTAAATCAAAGGTGACCCACAGATCAGCACATGCTTATCTGTCAGCATACTTGTCCCCGTTTGTGATTATCCATTTATTTGTGTGTGATCAATGCTAGTCTCCTCATTAGGCTGTAAACTCCCCGAGAATATTTATCTTGATTATCCTTGAATCTCAAGGTCCAGGCAGTGCCTGGTGCACAGGGCACTCTCTACATATTTGTGTCAAGAAGGAAGAACAGAAGGAAGGAAGAGAGGCAGGAAAGGAGAGGGAGAAAAAAAAAGGAAGGAAAAGAAGTAGCTAGTGAGAAGCAAGTGGAAAGATTCTTTACAACTATCCCATCCAGCAATGATAGGGTTGCTTGTAATCTTTAACCATAGAGAAAATGGAGATAATACTAGTTATTGTTGTTCATTCAGTCACTAAGTCATGTCCGACTCTTTGTGACCTCATGGACTGCAGCACGCCAAGCTTCCCTGTCCTTCACTACACCTCCCGGAGTTTGCTCAAACTCATGTCCATTGATTTGGTGATGCCACCCAAGTAGCAGATGTTGATGCCATCTAGTACTTATCTCATAACTCAAATAGTTTATTATTATTTTTATTTTAGTTTTTCAGTTAAAAAAATTTTTTTACGTTTTTTCAATTTTATGTTGCAGTATAGCCAATTAACAATGTTATGATAGTTCCAGGTGGACAGCAAAGGGATTCAGTCACACATATATGTGTATCCACTCTCCCCTAGATTCCCCTCTCACCCAGGCTGCCACATCACATTGAGCAGGGTTCCCTGTACCACATGGTACAGTAAGTGACAGGTTTAAAGTGAAGTGAAAGTTGCTCAGTCGTGTCTGACTCTGCGACCCCATGGACTGTAACTCACCAGGCTCTGCTACCAGTGGAATTTTCCAGGCAAGAATCCTGGAGTGGGTTGCCGTTCTCTCCTCCAGAGGATCTCCTCCTCCCCTTCCTCCAGGGATCGAACCCACATCTCTTACATCTCCTGCATTTCAGGTTCTTTACCACTATCCCCACCTGGGAAGCCCTAATATAAAATTCTAATTGTAAATGAATTTTAGAGAAGTAACTTAATTAGAACACTTTTTCACCCATTTCCACCTCTAATCACCATTCACACATACAACATTTGTTTACATATATATGTACATATATATTTGATTTACTGTTTCATGTGTATAGCAAAGTGGTTCAGTTACATATATATTTATACTTTTTCAAACTCCTTTCCATTATAGGTTATTATAAGATATTGACTATAGTTCCCTGTGCTCATAGTACCTCCTTGTTATTTATCTATTTTATGCATAATAGTGTGTATCTGTTAATCCTAAATTCCTAATTTGTCCCTCCCCTGCCTTTCTCCTTTGGTCACCATAAATTTATTTCCTGTGAGTCTATTTCTGTTTTGTAAATATGTTGATTTTTATAATTTTTTTTAAGATTCCACATTTAAGTGATATCATATGATATTTGTCTTTCTCTTTCTGACTCACTTCACTTAGTTCTGGGTCCATCCATGTGGCTGTAAATGGCATTTCTTTCTTTTGTATGACTGAGTAGTATTCCATTGTATATATGTACCACATCCTGTTTATCCATTCATCTGTGGATTGGCATTTAGGTTACTTTCATGTCTTGACTATGGTAAATAGTAAACATTTTCATTATGTATTTGTTACAATAGCTGAGAACAAACTCTAATATTATTTATCGAATATTGTGTCCAAATTGACTTCCTTTTAAGCATGCATATCAACTTTAGCTTCTTCCTTGCCTTGATATCAGTAAATTCTAAGGTTTAGTATACTAAGATCTTATAATTCAATTAAAATAAATTTAGGATGACCAAACTAAAATAGGCTTATCTGTGTGCCTCCCAAGGTCCTTGCTGGTACCTCACATTTGAGAAAGCCCTGCTGTACATTATTTTGTCTGGCACTACAGTTTCATAGTTTCTTTACATAAGCCTTTCCCTAAATGATTCCCACCATTAGGATCATGCTCAGAAAGCCCTTTTCCAACTTAAAAATCACAGCAATGGTGATTTCCTTTCAGTTCTTTCATGATTTCATTTTTCAAACTTAATTCCTCAACCCATCTTGAATTTATTCCATTGTATGCAATGAGGTTAAAAAGAATATCAACCCAATGTAGTGCTTCTAAACAGCCAGCTATATCTCACCGTCATTTTTGGAGTATCTTTTCCCCACTCATTTTCATTTCTACCCTTGTCATAGAGGAAATACTTTTACAGTTTGTGTTTGTTTCTGAATGTTTATGTCCATTGTAATTATCTAGCTCTCATCTGATGCTGATGTATGCAGCTTTAATTTTTTACAGCTGCATAACATAGTTAGACACGAGAGTGCACATGCTACTCTTTATTTCAGAGTTTTCCTTATCAGCTATGCGAGCAGCACCCCGTGCCTTAGCAAGCATCACTCCTCACACTTCATTCACATCAGACCAGGGAGACAGGTGCTATAACCACTTCTATTTTACAGATAAGGAAACTGAGCCCAGGAAGAGGAGGTATAACTAGCAGGACTGGAAGCTCTCAAACCCAAGCAGTCCAGCCCCAGAGACCATGACCTTGGCCTTTAGAAGGTAAAATTAAACCTGAGAATCAAACTCTCTTCAAGAAGGAATCTATTCTCCTCATATTTGTTATTATCAACTAGTTGGCATTTGCTTTATTTGGTTGTTTAATGCTTTTGTATGGGCTTCCCTGGTAGCTCAACTGGTAAAGAATCTGCCTGCAATGGAGGAGACCCCAGTTTGATTCCTGGGTTGGGAAGGTCCCCTGTAGAAGGGATAGGCTACCCACTCCAGTATTCTTGGACTTCCCTGGTGACTCAGATGGTAAAGAATCTGCCTGCAATGTGGGAGACCTGGGTTCAATTCCTGGGTTGAGAAGATCCCTTGGAGGAGGGTATGGCAACCCATTCCAGTATTCTTGCCTGGAGAATACTGGACAGAAGAGCCTGGGAAGTTACAGTCCATGGGGTTGCAAAGAGTTGGATGTGACTAACCACACAATGATTTTGTATGCTTTATTGTGTTTTGCTTTATACTTCTAATTTATAATGCTTCCAGCTAGAGGCCACATTTCTTTTATCACCCCTGAGATTTACTTTATGACCTCTGTTTTAATTCTTTGGTTAGGTTTACTAGCGATTGTGCTTACTCCAAAGCATTCTTTCACTAGTATTTCTTTGCTTGTCAGGGTCAGTGAATCTTTTTGATATGGCTGCCTACACATTTTACTAATGGTAGAATTTTAATAAAATTGCAGATTTGTTTTATTTTTTAAAACATATTTATTTGGCTGCTTCAGGTCTTAGTTATGGCATGCCCACAGCTTGTGGGATCTTAGTTCCTTGACTAGTATCTTAGCCAAACCTGCATCCCCTGCATTTCAAAGCAGATTCTTAACCACTGGACCATCATCCAAAAGATTTATTATATTAACATGACAATACTGATTATATGATTAGCTAAAATTTCAATAGCCTTAACATAATTTTTATTGTTTGAACTCAAACGCATGGGAAAAAAATGCTTTTATTATGAGGATAAACTAGATAATAGTTCAGAGTTCTTTGTGAGAATATCATTGCTGTATTTTTTTTTAAGATTTTTTTTTTTAATGTGGACCATTTTAAAAATTTTATTGAATTTGTTAAATATTGCTTCTGTTTTATATATTGGTATTTTGGCCCTGACGTATGTGGGGTGTTAGCTGCCCAACCAGGGGTTGAACCTGCAACCCCTGCATTGTAAGGTAAAGTCTCTACCACCGGCTCACCAGCTGCATTTTATTAATTAGCATCCTGACTTTGGGGGTGATGTTTAATATACACAGAAAAGTTGTCTAGGTTATAGAAGTATTCCTTGCTTTTTTTAAAAAAAAAGTTATGAGATCAGAGACAATATGCTCTTAGAAAGTCTTGAAAAAGACTAAAGAGCATTTACTACTTTCCCCCCATTCTGTATTCTATCACTTTATAAGAGGTCTGATAAGAAAACAAGGAAACCCTCATCTACTAGACTATGCCTACATCGCACTGGCAAGAAGGACTATCTCACATTTGTTACCTGCCTACATAAGGACTAATGTTTCTATTTTACAAATGCAAAAACTGATGCTCAGAGACTAGGTGACTACTTGAATGTTAACAGACCAAAAGGAAAAAAAAAATCCTCAAAATTTTACCAGTGATTAAATTTACCTATCTGCCCAGCCAGCCCATGAGCCCTCTGTAGGTGTCTCCTGGTCCAGTGGTCCTCATGTCTGTGAGCATCCCTTGTGAGGTGGCCCACCCTGATCACCTGCTGCTTAAGCAAATTATTATCCTTTGCCATTATGCCTTCCAGTAGCTTCTATCCTTGCTCTGCTCCACAGAGTGTCACAGAACTCATCTCCCATTGAGTAGTTCTTTAAATATCCTAAAACCATCCATTCCCTGCCTTGTCTCTTCCCGCTTTTGATTTTTTAAACCTCTATTTACTGAGCACTTAAGACTGTTGTTGTTGTTCAGTTGATAAGTCATGTCTGAATATTTTTAGCCCCATGGATGCAGGACACCAGGCTTTCCTGTCCTTCACTATCTCCTGCAGTTTGGTCAAACTCATGTCCATTGAGTCAGTGGTGCTATCCAACCTCTGATTCATCCTCTGTTGCCCCGTTCTTCTCCTGCCCTCAATCTTTCCCAGCATTGGGGTTCTTTACCAATGAGCTGGTGCTTCACATCACGTGACCAAAGTGTTGGAGCTTCAGCTTCAGCATCAGTCCTTCCAATGACTATTCAGGATTGACTTCCTTTAGGATTGACTTGTGACTATGAGGCACTTTATCTTTTATTATTATTATTTAGATTTTTTGATGTGGACCATTTTTCAAGTCTTTATTGAATTTGCTACAATACTGTTTCTGTTTTATATTTGTTTGTTTTCTGGCTGCGAGGCACTTGGGATCTTAGATCCCTGACCAGGGATTGAACCCGTGCCTGCTGCATTGGAACCACAGAGTCTTAACCACTGAACCACCAGCTAAGTCCCTATTTTATTACTTTAATCTGTTTGTCACTCTCAGCTCTGAGGAATAAATATTGTTAGCCCCAAACTCCTCTTGTCCAAAGAGTCATAAAATTCCCTCCATTATTTCTCTTACATCATGATTTTGAGACTTTTCACTATGCTGGTTGTCTTTTCCTGGAGTGGGTTCCCATGCCCTCCTCCAGAGGATCTTTTGGACCCAGGGATCAAACCCAAATCTCTCATGTCTCCTGCAATGGCAGAAGGGTTCTTTACCACAGCGCCACTTGGGAAGCCCAATAAGACTTTTAGCACTATTTAATTTTTAAACTAAGCGTGCATTACTTTAAAAAACAAACTGGATAAAGATGTATGCTTAGTCTGAAACATACAGAAAAGCAAAATGAAAATAAAATTGTGACCCACCACTTAAAGAATATTCACTGTCAAACTTTGATGTCTCTTTCTAGCCTATTCATTTGCTTTTTCTAAAGCTTATTGAGTGTTTAGTAGCACACATACCTTAACTCCCTATTTGCATTTGTTCAACATAAGAACATTTCCCATATTATTAAAATATTCATAAAATACATGTGCAAGTTCCATGTGTTATATGTTACATACACGTTAATGGTATAAAAGCCATAGAACATCAGAAAAACAAAACGCTGTCAAATCCCCTCACACACGTGATTGTTACAGAAGCAACGCTGGAAAAATTTCCAACTTCCAGCTGAGGAACTGTGTCTCAGAAATGAGAAGGAACTTAGGGGTGATTAAGATTACAGGCTCAGGTACCACTTACTAGCTTCCAGACCTTAGATGCAATAGTGGATCTAAGATTAGAAGGTTACATCATTTTAGGGGCACTCCTTAAAAAAAGGAATTAAAAAAAAAAAACCCTTACTCTTGAAAATTTTGCTAAGATCTGTGATCCTGTAAATAAATTGCTAAGACCCCTCCCAGACTGTGGGCAAGAATCCCTTAGAAAAAATAGAGTAGCCCTCATAGTCAAGAAAAGAGTCCAAAATATAGTACTTGGTTGCAATTTCAAAAATAACAGAATGATCTCTGTTCATTTCCAAGGCAAACCATTCAAAATCACGGTAATCCAAGTCTATGCCCCAACCAGTAATGCTGAAGAAGCTGAAGGTGAACGGTTGCATGAAGACCTACAAGACCTTCTAGATCTAACACCCAAAAAGATGTCCTTTTCATCATAGGAGACTGGAATGTAAAAGTAGGAAATCAAGAAACACCTGGAGTAACAGGCAAATTTGGCCTTGGAGTACGGAATGAAGCAGGGCAAAGGCTAATAGAGTTTTGCCAAGAGAACGCACTGGTCATAGCAAATACCCTCTTCCAACAACACAAGAGAAAACTCTACACATGGACATCACCAGATGGCCAACACGGAAATCAGATTGATTATGTTCTTTTCAATCAAAGATGGAGAAGCTCTATACAGTCAACAAAAACAAGACAGGGAGCTGACTGTGGCTCAGATCATGAACTCCTTATTGCCAAATTCAGACTTAAATTGAAGAAGCAGCAAAAACCACTAGACCATTCAGGTATGACCTGAATCAAATCCACTATGATTACACAGTGGAAGTGAGAAATAGATTTAAGGGGCTAGATCTGATAGACAGAGTGCCTGATGGACTATGGATGGAGGTTTGTGACATTGTATAAGACGGGGATCAAGACCATCCCCAAGAAAAAGAAATGCAAAAAATCAGAATGGCTGTCTCAGGAGGTCTTACAAATAGCTATGAAAAGAAGAGAAGTGAAAAGCAAAGGAGAAAAGGAAAGATATACCTATTTGAATGCAGAGTTCCAAAGAATAGCAGGGAGAGATAAGAAAGCCTTCTTCAGTGATCAGTGCAAAGAAATACAGAAAAACAATAGAATGGAAAAGACTAGAGATCTTTTCAAGAAAATTAGAGATACCAAGGGAAACTTTCAGGCAAAGGTGGGCTTAATAAAGGACAGAAACAGTATAGACCTAATAGAGGCAGATGATATTAAGAAGAGGTGGCAAGAATACACAGAAAGAAAGAAAGTGAAGTCGCTCAGTCGTGTCTAACTCTTTGCGACCCCATGGACTGTAGCCCACCAGGCTCCTCCATCCATGGAATTTTCTAGGCAAGCACACTGGAGTGGGTTGCCATTTCCTTCTCGAGGGGATCTTCCCAACCTTGGGATCAAACCCAGGTCTCCTGCACTGTGGGCAGATGCTTTACCATCTGAGCCACCAGGGAATCCCTGGTAAATACACAGAAGAACTATATAAAAAAGATCTTCATGACCCAGATAACCACAATGGTGTGATCACTCACCTAGAGCCAGACATCATGGAATGGGAAGTCAAGCAGGCCTTAGGAAGCATCACTATGAACAAAGCTTGTGGAGGTGATGGAATTCCAGTTGAGCTATTTCAAATTCTAAAAGATGATGCTGTGAAAGTGCTGCACTCAATATGCCAGCAAATTTGGAAAACTCAGCAGTGACCACAGGACTGGAAAAGGTTCATTTTCATTCCAATCTCCAAGAGAGGCAATCCCAAAGAATGCTCAAACTACCACACAATTGCACTCAACTCACATGCTAGTAAAGTAATACTCAAAATTCTCCAAGCCAGGCTTCAACAATACATGAACTATGAACTTCCAGATGTTCAAGCTGGTTTTAGAAAAGGCAGAGGAACCAGAGATCAAATTCCCAACATCCGTTGGATCATCAAAAAAGCAAGAGAGTTCTAGAAAAACATCTATTTCTGCTTTATTGACTATGCCAAAGCCTTTGACTGTGTGGATCACCACAAACTGTGGAAAATTCTTCAAGAGATGGGAATACCAGACCACCTGACTTGCCTCTTGAGAAATCTGTATCCAGGTCAGGAAGCAACAGTTAGAACTGGACATGGAACAACAGATTGGTTCCAAATAGGAAAAGGAGTACATCAAGGCTGTATATTGTCACCCTGCTTATTTAACTTATATGCATCATGAGAAACACTGGGCTGGATGAAGCAAAAGCTGGAATCAAGATTGCTGGGAGAAATATCAATAACCTCAGATATGCAGATGACACCAACCTTATGGCAAAAAGTGAAGAAGAACTAAAGAGCCTCTTGATGAAAGTGAAAGAGGAGAGTGGAAAAGTTGGCTTAAAGTTCAATATTCAGAAAACTAAGATCATGGCATCTGGTCCCATCACTTCATGGCAAATGGATGGGGAAACAATGGAAACAATGGCTGACTTTACTTTGAGGGGGGCTCCAAAATCACTGCAGATGGTGACTGCAGCCATGAAATTAAAAGACGCTTACTCCTTGGAAGGAAAGTTATGACCAACCTAGACAGCATATTAAAAAGCAGAGACATTACTTTGCCAACAAAGGTCCGTCTCATCAAGACTATAGTTTTTCCAGTAGTCATGTATGGATGTGAGAGTTGGACTGTAAAGAAAACTGAGCATCGAAGAATTGATGCTTTCAAACTGTGGTGTTGGAGAAGACTCTTGAGAGTCCCTTGGACTGCAAGGAGATCCAACCAGTCCATCCTAAAGGAGATCAGTCCCGAGTGTTCATTGGAAGGACTGATGTTGAAGCTGAAACTCCAATACTTTGGCCACCTGATGGAAAGAGCTGACTCATTGGAAAAGACCCTGATGCTGGGAGGGATTGGGGGCAGGAGGAGAAGGGGATGACAGAGGATGAGATGGTTGGATGGCATCACTGACTCAATGGAGATGAGTTTGAGTAGGCTCTGGGAGTTGGTGATGGACAGGGAGGCCTGGTGTGCTGTGGTCCATGGGGTCGCAAAAAGTCAGACACCACTGAGCGACTGAACTGAACTGACCTCTCAGATTGAGGAAGAGCCTGTGTAAGGGAAGGCTCCAGAGGCTTAAGCTGCACGTGTGTGTGTGTGTGTGTGTGTGTGTGTGTGTGTGTGTTTAGTTCCTCAGTTGTGTCCAACTGTTAGTGAACCCACGGACTGCAGCCCACCAGGCTCCTGTGTCCATGGGATTTCCCAGGCAAGAATACTGGTTGTGGTGGTGGTTTACTTGCTAGGTCGTGTCCAATTCTTGCGACCGCATGGACTGTAGCCTGTCAGGAATACTGGAGTGGGTTGCCATTTCCTTCTCCAAGGGCTCTTCCCAACCCAGAGAGCAACCCCATATCTCCTGCATTGGCAGGTGGATTCTTTATCACTGAGCCACCTGGGAAGCGCATTAATATATTGTATTATAAAGCATTTCATAAAAGTGCCAGGCACATAATAAGTGCTTAATGATTATTACCTGTGAATATTATTATTCAGAATCATGTAGTTGTGGCTGAAGTTGTCTGAGCCATTTCCCAGACACTGGTATTCATCCATATACTTAAGAAAATTATGCCTTAGGCCTTTTCAATCTGGTTCACTCATTCACTTAATAAATACTTATTGAGGTCCTATCATATGCTATGCTACCCACTAGTTTCAATTAATTCACCTACCTCATCCTTTGAAAGTGCAACTCAAATGTTCACTATGAAGTCTTCCTGGGACCTTAGGCAGATTCACTACCACCTGGACACTTACCTCTGCTGTGAACTGGATTTGGACTGGTGTCCCAGGGAGGGGTTCACAGGTGACACTAGCGGTAAAGAACCCACCTGCCAATGCAAGTAGACATAGGACACGGGTTTGATCCCTGGGTTGGAAAGATCCCCTGGAGAAGGAAATGGCCATCCACTCCAGTATTCTTGCCTGGAGAATCCCATGGACAGAAAAGCCTGGCAGGCTGTAGTCCCTAGGGTCACACAGAGTCGGACACAACTGAAGCAACTTAGCACACATGTACCACATATGCAGGGAGTCCAAGGGAAAGGATTCCTCTGCCTTGTTCATTTCTGTAGCTTCAGCACTTTACTCTGCACCTATAATAAAGTATGTAGCTGCTTGATAATGTTGAATGAATTGATTGAAAGTGCACTTGTGTTCCCATGAGGATTTTAGTTTCTTTTGCCAGCTAATTAGTTTGCCAAGGGGAAGCAAGATGTGTGCAAAACAGTTTGGAGCTTCTGGAGAACAGGGCGGTCTCTTGCTAATCTTGTTTTTGCGTGACTTTACCTTTTCTTATGACAACTGAATTTCCCTATTGTCTTACCAGATCACATTCTGCAAGTTTCTCTCTTGTGCTAACAACAACAAAAAATAATACGGCCACATCGGGGATGTCCTTAGGGAACATGTACTGTGTCAGGAAAAGTAGTTAAGCTCTGGGGTCCTGAAGGAGCCTGGGAAAGTCTAACCAGAAACTTTGGGGTTGGGTGTTATCATCTATTTAAAACAGAACTAGACTTGCAAGCTTTAAGATGTCTTGGCTTATAAAAGCCATTAAATGAGAATGAAAATTTCCAGATTGTTACTTTTATAATAGCATTCAAGTGTCAGAAGATACCCTGACTAGTCAGTATTATTAATAAATATAAGGAGGTAAGAAGTGGCCGTGGGGAAAACACCCATTTTCCAATACTTCTGCTTAGGACTTTGCAACGTACAGTGAATCATTTTTCACTGTCATTTTCTACCCGCTAAACCAACCCCCTCCTTCTTGGGAAGTAGATGGAAAGCTGGATACTAGCTTCTTTTTGTAGGCAAGAAACATTGGGGCAGAACTGGACTGGGAACCAGATCTGTCGACCATCCCAGCTCAGGCCACCAGGATCATACAACTCCTACTCTCTGGAGGCCCTTAGATTTCATGAGTATCTTCCAAAAATGTGCTATCTTTGTACACATTTTAACCAAAGAATTCTGGTCCGTGCAGGGTGACCTGAGCTGTGTGGCAGTTCATGGGCATCTCGGGATTGGCAGCTTTCCATGAACTCCTGTGGTCAGAGTTTTAGCTTATCCTTCATGGGGGCTGAGATTTCATGGAGCATTTGCACAACAGGCAGGTGGAGTTCCTGGCTTCCTGATTTAGTAAGGAAAGAAGATATTATCCGGGTCACTTCCACATCCACAAAGTGTATTCACCTTTCTGGGAGGACTCGGGGACTTGGAAGCATTCATATCTCCAGACCAGTTTCTGAACTGACCATCTGAAAGCTTCACACTACTTTCAGTGTGAAGGGGAGGATGTATGACAGGATTGTTGCCTAGGAAACAGGTGGGGGAGGGTCTTCATCTACCTGGGCACAGGCCTCATCAGCCATGGAAGTCCAGCAAAAATTTGACCTTCATCAAGTCTGTTATTTGAAAAAAGAAACTTCAGTTGGCCTGATCAGGAGTGTATGAAACTCCTAGAAACTGAGTTGAGAGGCCAAAAGTAGATTGTGTTGGCAAGATGCAAATGCTGAGGCCTTTGACAGGAGGGCTTCTCCTGTCTGCTTTGGTGTTTACAGACCTTTAGTGAGGGGCTCCAGGCTGAGCCTTCTCTGTGCCACCCCCCTCCCCAGCCAGGACCCTTTACTCTCAGCTCTCAGGAATCTTCAAGGACACTCCCTCCTGGTTCTCAAATTGGTAGGGCTTGAGTACAAAAACTAGGTTAAAAACTAGAATTCTCTACTGGAGGCCTAGGTGGTGACTCTCTGGGAAGGCTCAGTACCCCCATCCCGATCCCCACCCCATCACCAAGCTTCCCCTTTGAAGAAACATACACACCAGGAAGCTGATGTAAACATCCTGCGGAAATAACTACTGCAAGTGGCTTCCAAGTCTCATTTCCCTAAGGAAATAATCAGCACCTCTTCGCCAAGACAGCTCCAGGTGAGCGAAGCAGCACAAACACCTTCGCGTTCTCAGCAGTCTAGCGTGTGTCTGACTGCTTACTAGGCGCGCTCCCGTCTGTTGTCACATCTAATTTCCAGAACCCACGAGGTGGGGAGGGCTGTCTGATTTCCCCTATTTTATGGATTAAAAAGATTCGAGGCCCACCCAGGGCGCTCCCTCACTCGTCCCTGGGTCACGCAGGGCGCACTTTGGGGAGCCTCTGCCTTCGAGCCCCGAGATCGCCCCGCGGCACCGCGAGGACTCCGGAGTAAACCCGTCTGTGGGTTCGGCCACATGGCCTCATTGTCTTCATCAGGAGCCTCGCTGAGCGGACACTGGCCATCATCGCGATTCACAGCCCCGGCCGCTCTGCGGAACGGCCGGGGTCAGGAGCAAGGGGCCCGGCGACCCAGGCGGAGCCCAGAACAAAAGAGGGGAGCGCGCGCGCCAAGACCCGGGGGCATCCGCTCGGGCTGGCGGCGGAGGGGGGACTCGGGCGGAGAGGGACCGAGCAGCAGGGCGGCCGGGCATCGCGCCCCGTTCCGGCCCGCCCCTCAAAGCCTCCTTTCTTCTCCCTTGCGCTCGGAGGCGGCCCCCGGGAGATCCGGGAGGGGGCGCAGCTCGCCGTCCCCGCCGGCCGGTCCCATCGCACCCTCCCTCCGCCGCCACCCCCACCCGGAGAGGCGCACAAAGAGCGGCCGGGCGGCGAGCACACACCTCCCGTTGGGGCGGGGCCGCGGGAGGGGCGGGCGAGCTCCGCCGCGCTCGCCTTAAAGGGCCCGCCCGCTCGTCGCGCGCACTGCGCATGCCCGACCGTGGGGCTGGGAGGGACCGGAGAGCGGTGGGCGCGCACACCCGCGCCCGCTGGAGGTATGACTGGCGTCCCCGCGGTGGCGGCGCGGCGCTCGTGCGCGTGTCAGCGCCCGCGGGGTCTCTGCCCGCACGCCGGGCACGGGCAGGACCTCTGCGCGGTGCATTCCAGAAGTCGCCGGAGGCCGGGAGGGCCAGGTCGGCACTGCAGGCTGTTTCTGGCTTTCTGATCCGCAGTTTCGGGGCCAGTTGGGCGAATTGCCGCCCAAGGGGACAGAATTGCGGGCGCGCGCGCTCACGAGTGGGGATGCGAGCGGGCGTATGCCTTTGTGTCTCCTGCGCTCGCGTGCAGGTGGGCAGCCCCGGCCGGGGGCCACTTGGTCAGTGCACACAAGGATCTCGAGACCTGTCTTTCGCGTCCGAGGGATCGGTCTGTCTTTTGGGGGGCAGACAATAGACCTTTCTCCCGGAGGCATCGTTGGCTCTAGGGGTGCTTTATTTGGGGACGCTAACGGGACTTTCTAAGGACCGCTCTCTTGGAGCTGGGGCCCTGGCATCAGAGTTGGGCGCGTTTCCTTTTCTCAGTCTGGCAAGGGAGGAGACCTGGGGATAGTGACTGTCCTCGGCTGAGAGGTGCAGGCAAGTGTCCCGGGCCGGCCGGTCCCGCATTAGACAACAAAGAGAGGCGTTAGCGGCGGCGGGGGAGGGGCGCGGGCGGGAGGAGGACAGGGCGGGCTGCGGCGAGCGCGGGGGTGGGGGGCGCTAGCTCTCAGCTCGCTCAGCCTGCGGCCTCCGCCCGCCCCCGGGCCGGCGCGCGCCAATCGCCTCCCCCAGCGATAGTGTCAGTAGCATTGTAGTGTCAGCTCCCCCGGTGACGTTGCGCCTCCCGCGTCCCCCTCCGGAGCCGTCTGGCTGCAGAGGCTCAGTCAAGAGGCGGGGAGGAGAGGAGGAAAAAGCGCTGAGTGAGGGCGGGCGGGCGGGCGGGAGGGAGGGAGGGAGTGGAGGAGCCGGGGAGGGGCTCCTTAAAGAAACGCTGCTGTCGCTCGCCTGCTCGCTTCTCGCTCGGCATTGTGGCCAGCCAGCCGGGCACTCGGGGGGCACGCGCGGCTGCCGCTCGAGCTCTGCCCCCACCCCACCCGCCAGCAGATCTGGGGTGGGGACCCAGGCGGCGGCTCCCGCAGCCACTGCCCGGCGCGGACCGCCAGGAGCGATCCACTCCTGCCAGAGCCGAGGAAAGAGCCACGGAGCTGTCTGCAGCCGGCCGGCCTCCCCGCCCCTGAACACTCGCTTCCCGGCTGCCTTTGTGGCCGAAGCTTCTCGCCGCCGAGCCCAGGGCCGGCGGGGGCGCGGCGCGCACGGCCGAGAGATGCCCAGCTCGCTGTTTGCAGACCTGGAGCGCAACGGCAGCGGCGGCGGAGGGGGCGGCGGCGGCGGAGGAGGAGGAGGCGGCGGAGAGACCCTGGATGACCAAAGAGCCCTGCAGCTCGCACTCGACCAGCTCTCCCTGCTGGGGCTGGACAGTGACGAGGGCGCGTCTCTATACGACAGCGAGCCGCGAAAGAAGAGCGTGAACATGACCGAGTGCGTGCCGGTGCCCAGTTCCGAGCATGTCGCCGAGATCGTGGGGCGGCAAGGTGGGTCCGGCCGGGGATGGGCGGATGCAGGAAAGAGGGTCTCGGGCCACCGCCCCTCGGGGAGGGCGGGAGAGGGAGGCTGGGAGACCCGCGGTGCTGGGGAACCTTGAGGAGGAAGGCAGAGCCGCGCGATGGGCCGGCGTCCCAGACAAAGAAAGTGCAGGCAGGCTGTCTCCCAGAGCTTCGCCGCGGCCACGGCGGGAGACACTCTCTCCTGAGAAAATCACCGCCTTCTCCCCTGGCGCCCCCCACCCAGCCCACTCCGGGGAAACAGAATTTAAATAGATGCTTGGGGGAGGGGGCCTCCGAGCGGTCCTTGGGGAGGGGGGAGGAGGAGGAGTGAGCCTCGGATGGGAGGAGGGTTCTGGATTTCTGCAAAGCGGAATGGAGCCCCGAGGAGGAACAATGGGTCCCGGGACTGCTCCCCACCCCACCCCCGACTTCCCACCAGGGCCCCCGCGCCGGAGGATCCCGGCTTTGGTCGTCTTTCCCGAATCCCTCTGCCGCGTCTTCGGGGCGGACGGCGCGTCCCGCTGGGTCCCAGCGGCATCTCCCCAGCTGACTTTTTTCTGGGATTCTCGGATTTGACTGCAGTCACTGGGGGAGGGCTGGGCAGCCAGTGGGCTGGTCCTCTAGCGCCTCGCGGGTGGGACCGGCTTCCCAGCCCGGTGGCGCGGCCCGGGGGTCTCTGAGGGAGCCGCCCCCTTTCCGCCCATCGCGCATTCTGTCTTCCAGCTGCCCGGTGCGGGCAGTCGCAGGTCTCCGCGGTTAATGGGCGTGTCTGTCTATCTCTCCCACTCCCTCCTCTGCACCCGGACTCCCAGGTTGTAAAATCAAAGCGCTGCGGGCAAAGACCAACACTTATATCAAGACCCCGGTTCGCGGGGAGGAGCCTGTCTTTGTTGTGACGGGCAGGAAGGAGGATGTGGCCATGGCCCGGAGGGAGATCATCTCCGCCGCCGAGCACTTCTCCATGATCCGCGCCTCGCGCAATAAGAACACGGCGCTGAACGGCGCAGTGCCCGGGCCGCCTAATCTGCCAGGGCAGACCACCATCCAGGTGCGCGTGCCCTATCGCGTGGTGGGGCTCGTGGTGGGGCCCAAGGGCGCCACGATCAAGCGCATCCAGCAGCAGACGCACACGTACATCGTGACGCCCAGCCGCGACAAGGAGCCGGTGTTCGAGGTGACGGGCATGCCGGAGAACGTGGACCGCGCCCGCGAGGAGATCGAGGCCCACATCGCCCTGCGCACTGGCGGCATCATTGAGCTCACCGACGAGAACGATTTCCACGCTAACGGCACGGATGTGGGCTTCGATCTGCATCATGGGTCCGGCGGGTCCGGCCCAGGCAGCCTCTGGAGCAAGCCCACCCCCAGCATCACGCCCACTCCGGGCCGCAAGCCCTTCTCCAGCTACCGCAACGACAGCTCCAGCTCGCTCGGCAGCGCCTCCACAGACTCTTACTTCGGCGCGGGCACCAGCGGCAGCGCAGCCACCACCCCGCGCCTGGCGGACTACAGCCCCCCCAGCCCCGCGCTCAGCTTTGCTCACAACGGAAACAACAACAACAACGGCAATGGATACACCTACGCGGCGGCTGCGGCGGGGGAGGCTTCGGTGCCTTCCCCCGACGGCTGCCCCGAGCTTCCGCCAGCCTTTGACCCGGCTCCCGCTCCACCGCCCGGGGCGCCCCTTCTCTGGGCCCAGTTCGAGCGGTCCCCGGGAGGCGGACCTGCAGCTCCCGCGTCCTCTTCCTGCTCCTCCTCCGCATCTTCGTCCGCTGCTTCGTCCTCCTCGGTGGTCTTTCCCGGGGGCGGAGCCAGCGCGCCCTCCAGCGCCAACCTGGGGCTGCCGGTGCACCGCCGGCTGCACCCAGGCGCCAGCTGCCCGCGTCTGTCCCCGCCCTTGCACATGGCCCCGGGGGCGGGCGAGCACCACCTGGCTCGTCGTGTGCGCAGCGACCCTGGCGGAGGGGGCCTGGCCTACGCCGCCTATGCCAATGGGCTGGGGGCGCAGCTGCCGGCGGGCCTTCAGCCTTCGTCGTCGGACGCGTCCGGCTCCTCGTCCTCGTCCAGCTCGTCCTCCAGCTCGTCCTCTTCCTCCTCCTCCTCCTCCGGGTTGCGGCGTAAGGGCAGCCGCGATTGTTCCGTGTGCTTTGAGAGCGAAGTCATCGCCGCACTGGTGCCCTGCGGCCACAACCTCTTCTGCATGGAGTGCGCTAACCGCATCTGCGAGAAGAGCGAGCCCGAGTGCCCAGTCTGCCACACGGCGGTCACTCAGGCCATCCGCATCTTTTCGTGAAGGCAGTGCGCGCTTGCGCGCACCGCAGGGCGAAGAAGGACCCCCCGCCCCCCTTTCCTTCTGTCCTCAATCCCTGGCGACACCTCTCTGCCTAACTCGAAGTGTCCCACCTTCTCCCCGCCCTCCTGCTCACACTCTGAGATCCGAAGAGGAACTTGGAAAGCTGTAGTATCCGCTCATTTTTTTTTTAATTTTAATTTTTAAACAAAGGAACTTGCCAGGATATCAGCATCCGAGTACTGTAGCCTGGGAAACCTCCAAACCACCTGAGATGCATGCTCTATAAATAATAGGAACGGCGACATTCTAGTAATGATAGTTTTTACACTGTACTTAATAGGAAGCTTCCAAAAGAAGAAAACCCCACAAGTTTTCCATTTTCTTAAAAGTAGGGAAAAAACTGAACAATAATTATTATGATGAAGAGGATAATAATAGTGCTATGGGATGTGTGTGGACTGTTTCTGTGTGTTCCCCTTTGTGGCTGGGTTCCTACCATTCTTATTATAGAACACAGTGGATCCTTTTTGAATGTTCGTAGAAGGGCCAGGAGTTCCTGTAATACCAGGATACTGCAGCTTTATTAAAGTTAAAGAAACTGTAACATATCTCTTATATATTAAAAAAAAAAACGTTTAAAAGTTTTAAAGAGAAATTGCATTAATACAGATTGAAGTATTTTATTCTTTTTTGACTTGAAAAATTATATTTCATATTGCAAAGATGTTTACAAGTATTTTAATTTAAGTTCAGTGAACTTTTTTGTAGCTGGGTTAAATCTTTTTATTTTAGTATGGCCTTATGGCAAAGAACACTGTATTATTTTTTAATAATCACACAATTGTGACAGAATTACAAACCATAAAATGTGTAATGTTTTAAACAGTATTCTGTTGGGATGGAGATTTTATAGGTTCAGACAAATCTTCTAGAACTGCTTCACCCAGCATATTTTCTATTCAGTGATATAAAGCATATTTTATTCTATATTATTACAAAAAAACGGAAATGTATAAACATGTCAAAAGGAACTGTTGATGCTTTCTAACATTTGTATAAATAGAATTCAGTGCAAGTTACAAAAATTCTGTTGCACCACTATAGTTTTAGTATTTCTATTTTAATACATTTGTTTACCACTTGTTTATGTATATGTAGGTGACGTTACTTGAGCTTAAATGTACTTTACTGAGCAAAGTTTAAAAAAACAAAGTATATTTTATTTTATGATAAAGGGCCTTTAACCTCATGGTCAAATACTAATATTATATTTGCTGAGACAAGATTTGAAATTGTATCAAGAGTTTTATTTTTCTGACATTTAAAGTTCTACATAATAAAGGTAAAACTTAAGTAATGGTGCTACTTCATTTTTTAAGTATTTCTATATAAATAAAATATTGAAGAAAATCTATCTTGTGTGGTGACTTGATTTTTTTTTAAGCTTCTCAGCATCTCCCTTTGTAAGGAATCATTCTTAAGTGATGAAACAACTTCCAGGTGTATTATGTTGGTATTTTATCAATAGAATGGACTTTAGAAAGGCTAAGGCTGTGGGTAATGGTATTTTTTTTTAAATTGCAAGTTATTTACTGAATCAGAGCTAACTTCATTAGACATTGTGGGCACAGTGCCAAGGATCTGAGAAACTTTTGGGGGCCCAGGAAAATGTTTAATTTCTCTTCGAAGGAAAAAAAAATGAAAATATTGAAAAGTATTTTCAGGCCCTCGAAGATCTATTCAATTTTGCCTGAAACATTAAAAAACCAGGTATCAAAGTATTGAAAGTTGTATCATAAATAAATTTTAATATTATTGTGGAGGAAGGAACCAAAGTGCCTAGAGCCCAGGAAAGTCATAATTGCACCCAGCAAGACCCTCCAAAAGGACAGGGGATCTGAGGGTTGTGCAGGGTGTGGTGGGTTTCCACTGAATGTCACTTCCTTGAGGGAAGCCTGGAGATGACAGTTTCTGCTTGCAGGGGACCTTGGCTGGGTTGGAGTGCTGGTCTTAATAGGCTTCTGCTTGTCAGGCAGGCTAATTGGTGTTGACAGGCTGTGGGTGTTAACTGTGTGTTGTTGTTTGGGAGAAGTTTTTGTTTGTTTTTGGCAGGCTACACCTGCTCCCTGGCTGTGGGGCTTTGTCAAGGGCTGGAGCCAGCATGCTTTCACTTGACCTGCAACTCTGCCTTCTAGAGAGTACTTAGGAATGACCAGACCATGCCACTGAACTGCCAGCAGACTTCCAGGCTGAGCTGCTCCTGGAGAACCGTGTCTGCCTGGAATGTGGCAGGCTTTTATTTTAATCTTTGCTGATGGGTAACATTTAGCAGGTGAGTCCAAAGAGCAGACTATAACCTTTGTTGAAGGTTCCTCTTTTCCCCTTTGTATTCTGTATTTGTCCGGAAGTGTAGTCACTGCCTACATCATAGCTCCTGATTTGTTTGGTTTGAGTGATTCTGTGCAAAGGCAGGAGACAGCCTTTGGGGTGGGAGGAGAAAAAGGAGAGGCCCTGTTTGGGAATTTTCTGGCATCATCTTCAGCTCTGGAAAGTTCCCAGGCAGTGTTTACCCCCGTTTTTCACTCCCTCAAGGACTGGAGGTTAGCTGAGGCCTGGCAAGGAGCAACATGATGGTCCAATCTCCCCTTTCTTTCAGCTGTTCCAAAGTGCCTAGAACAGAACCAAGAGTCTTTTTTGCACTTATTTCTTTAATAACTCAGCTTTGTTTAATAAAACAGCTTTGCTGTTTTAGCAGAATGATTCCACAGAAGGTGAGGAAAAATCAAAGCTTCCATTGGATTTCTCATGGGCTCTTACTCACTGAGATTTTTTATGGTCCATAAAAATGAAAGAAAAATCAGATTTTGAAAGGTTTTAGCAAATGAGAAAGAAAAAAATATCAGATTTGGAGGCTACTGACACGCCCTTGGATGGCTTGTATTTCTTTGCGGTGAGGGCTCCCCTTGGCTGACATGAAGTTTGGGGATGTATTAGTAAAACCAGGATTCTTGAGAAGAGAAGGAGCTTTCCATCACTGGTTTCCTCTGCAGGGCAGGCCCTTGTCACCAGTGGAGGATGTGGACACATGAATCCCAACCCTGGGATTGAACCCAGGTCTCCTGCACTGCAGGTGGATTCTTGATTGTCAGAGCCACCAGGGAAGTCCTGCTAGTGAGGTTAGATAACAATGACTTCTGATCCAAGGGAGGCCTTTTGTTCCATTCCCCAGGTCCCCCCAGATGACAACTGTGGAGGTGGTCAGTGGCTGTGGAGGTGACATTTCACCTGGGAACATGAGAGGAGCCATCATATATCTGTACTTCCTGCTCTCACGCTTATGCTCGTGGCTCAGTCAAGTCTGACTCTGCACCTGTGAACTGTAGCCCGCCAGACTCCTCTGTACATGGAATGCTCCAGGCAAGAATACTGGAGAGGGTTGCCATTTCCTTCTCCAGGGGATCTACTCATCTGAAATCTTTCTGCAGCAACAGAATATCAGCCAGCAGACATCTCTGCCCCAAATTACTAGTGCATGTGTCCTTTGTTTATGCGATCTACTGGTTCTCAACTGGGGGTGAGGTTGTAACCCCCACCCCACCCCGACTCCCGATTTGGCAATCTCTGGGGACTCTTTGGGTGATGATCATGTGGGGTAGGTGGTGCTACTGGTATCTAGTGGGTAGCACCTGGGGATGCTGCTGAACAGCCTACAAAGCCCAACAAAGAATTATCCACCCCGGGTTGAGAAACCCTGATGTAGACAAAGAAAATGGATCTTCCCTGCTGTCTTTTCACTGCCTTGAAATTGGTGACATTATCCTGACATTTAAAGGCATAAAGGTTGGGACTTCCCTGGTGGTCCAGTGGTTAAGACTCTGCACTCCCAATGCAGGGGAGCCTGGGTTCCACCCCTGGTCAGGGAACTAGATCCAGCATGCCACAACTAAGACTCAGTACAACCGGATGAAAATAAATAATTTAAAAGTTTAGAAAATGCATAAAGGTTGACCCTCAGTAGTGTTTTGGGATTGCCCATGATCCAGGGTGGAGAAGGCAACCCACTCTAATACTCATGCCTAGAAAATCCCATGGACGGAGGAGCCTGGTAGGCTGCAGTCCATGGGGATGCTAAGAGTCAGACACGATTGAATCGACTTAGCAGCAGCAACAGCAGCAGCATGACCCAGGGTATCTCTAGTGATATGAGGAATACTCTGTGGTTTATGTGATTTAGTCGCTCAGCTGTGTCTGACCCTTTGTGACACCATGGACTGTAGGCCGCCCGGCTCCTCTGTCCATGGGATTTCCCAGACAAGAATACTGGAGTGGATGGCCATTTCCTCCTCCAGGGAATCTTCCTGACCCAGGGATTGGACCCGGTCTCCTGTGTTGCAGGTGAATTCTTTACCAACTGAGCCACCAGGGATATTATCAGGGAATATTATAAGGAAAGTCAAAAGCAGATGTGTGAGCACAGGGGTTCCAAATGAAGGAAATCACTGTTATTCACCAAACAGAGGTAGCTTGCACTCAGTGAATAGTGATTTTTATTTTTTTAATAAAAATTAAAATGTTTGCCTGGAGTATTCAAAATATTTTCTTTCCCATTCTCTCCGGTGGTCCTTCCTACAACCTAAGGGAAAAACCACTGTGATTCTCTGGTGCATGTTTGTAGTAAAACATGAATACTCAAACTATAGCCCTTGCAGACTCAAACCTGGGTTTTCTAGCCTCTGTTTGCACTCTTTCTGTCATGTCAGGCTGCCTGTAGCTATGAGGCAGATTTATGGGTAAACTCTAGAAGTGGGTCTGGGCCAGCCACTCTTCTTCCTCCTTTCCCTATTGCATGGGGCCCCTTATCCTACCAACACTGGCTCTGTTATTGTCAGTGAATAACAGCCACTAAGTGATGCAGAACTTTTGTCTCTTAAGCCTTATCTTTCCAAGAAATATGAACAAATCTGCTGCATGTCAAGGGGGTTCTGAGCCTGCTGGCCAATGCAATGCTTGTAGTAGTTATCCTTAAAGCTTGATAGAGCCAAGGCAACTTGGGAGGAGGTGGGTTTGTACAGGAGACACAGGTTTGATCCCTGGGTCAGTAAAATCCCCTGGAGAAGAAAGTGGCAACCTACTCCAGTATTCTTGCCTGGGAAATCCCAAGGACAGAGGAGCCTGGTGGGCTACAGTCCATAGGGTCACAAAATAGTCAGACACAACTTATGCAACTAAACAACAACAACAAACAAATGAGTTCACTCACTCCTCACCTGAAGGTAATCCCTCCCTCCCTGGCTTAGGCACCAAGGGCCCTTCTAGGGCTGAGTCCTGCCCCTCTTTTGCCTTTCTCTTTCCCCTGACCCAGTCAAAACCTGACCAGTGATACTTGAAGAGCTGATGTCTCTTCCCTGCCTTTGTTAAGAACCATCTGTTTTCTAGGGAGCGGAATGTGAGAGAGAATTAACAATCTCTTACACTGGTCTAGTGGACATTGGTGATGATTACTATAGTTCAATAAGCCCTCACTCAGAATCAGGCACTGTGCTAAGGGTTTTACATTAATCCAACCCAGAGGGGTAAGTGTGACTAAGCCCATTTCAAACATAAGGAAACTGAGTTGGAGGGAAGTTAAATGACTTAACCTCGGGTCACACAATCCTAAGCACTGGACCTAGGAATCCTACTTGGGTACCTAAATCCAAAGCCCCTATTATTACCACTTGAGAAAAAAAATTTTATATATTTATTTCTTTATTTGGCTGCTCCAGGTTTTAGTTGCAGTATGTGGAATCTAGTTCCCTGACCAGGAATGGAACAGGACCCCCTGCATTGGGAGCACAGAGTCTTAACCACTGGATCACCAGGGAATTCCTGAGAAAAATGTTTTTTTAATGAGATATTTTCAGAAAAAGCCAGCACTCACTTGTTACAAAATGGTCAACCATGGGAATGATGTTCGCTTCTTACTGATAAGTGTTGTTCAGTCGCTAAGTCAGATGTCTGACTCTGCGACCCCATGGACTATAGTGCGCCAGGCTCCCCTGTCCTTCACTGTCTCCCAGAATCTGCTCAAACTCATGTCCGTTGAGTCAGTGATGCCATCCAACCCATCTCATCCTCAGTCGTCCCCTTCTCCTCCTGCCTTCAATCTTTCCCTGCATCAATGTCTTTTCCAATGAGTCAGCTTTTCGCATCAGGTAGTCAAAGTATTGGAGCTTCAGCATGTCCTTCCAATGAATATTCAGGATTGATTTCATTTAGGATGGACTGGTTAGATCTCCTTGCTGTCCAAGGGACTCTCAAGAGTCTTCTCCAACACCACAGTTCGAAAGCATCAATTCTTTGGTGCTCAGTCTTCTTTATGGTCCAATTCTCACATCCGTACATGACTACTGGAAAAACCATTGCTTTAACTCTACGGACCTTTAACTGATCTAAAAGATGGAGCAGGGCCCAGTTGCTATAATGACTTCAGGACACACAGCAATGCTGCTGAGAACCCAAAGCATGATCAATACCTTACACACACAGGGGTATTTCTTTGACATGTATTCTAAAGTGACTGTTTTGTGACCAACTGAAAAATGAACAATAAGCTAATTCTGTAGGATAGTCTTTCCAGGTAGACAAAATAAATTAGTATTTAATGAGGATAAAGTGAATACAGAATTCTCTTTCTCTAAAAAAAAAAAATCCATAAAAATGTCACATGAACTAATTTAGACAGTGACTAAAAGATGCCAAAACTGTCCTGACTAAAAAGTGAAATATAGTCACTTGTTTGATTTCCAGAAGGCCAAGCTCTGTGTTTTGTTTTGTTTTTTCTCTTTCACACTGACATCATTTTTCTAGGGCATTTCTTAGACCTTATAGGATCTGGACATGGTCTAGATATGGCATCATGGAGGACAATGCAGGAGACATAAGAGACACAGCTTCGATCCCTGGGTCGGGAAGATCCCCTAGAGGAGGGCATGGGAACCCACTCCAGTATTCTTGCCTGGAGAACCCTGTGGACAGAGGAGCCTGGCGGCTACAGTCTGTGGGATCAGACATGACTGAAGTGACTTAGCACACACGCATGCATGCTGCTCACCCCAGGAGTCTGTAATGCTGTTTCCAACAAGAGTGTGTATTTTCAGGGAAGGTGTGGGTGAGAAAAATGGTAGGTTTGTGGTTTAGTTTGCTTATCTGTAGGAAGAGAAAGGGTTTACTTCTTCCTGGAATTATCAGACATGCTTAGTCCCTCTTACAGGACTCCTTGAACCTCCTGCCACAGTCATGTCTGCGGGGGTCTTCATCATCGTCCGTCTCTTTGTCTTTTCTCCCCACTAGGCTGAGGATGCCTTGAGGTCAGGGGTCTTATCTTTCTACCTCTGTGTTCCCCACATCCAGCACAGAGCTTTGCCCACAGGGGTGCTCAATACACACCAGGAAAACTAGTAAAAAGCGTATTTTACTTGAAAAAACCTGCTTGCCCATCAGTCGTGGACTTAAGTTATGCAACTGCTACCCGGTGGAATCTTTGTGTTATAATAAATGGGACGATCCTCTTGACGTTTGTAAAGGCACATGCCAAGGATATTATTTGGGGAAAGAAGTTTTGTATGTGTTGGATTTCCCTGGTGGCTCAAATGGTAGAGAATCTGCCTGCAATGCAGGAGATCCGGGTTCAATCCCTGGGTCAGGAAGATCCCCTGGAGAAGGAAATGGCAACCCACTCCAGTATTCTTGCCTGGAGAATCCCATGGACAGAGGAGCCTGGTGGGCTACAGTCCATGGGGTTGAAAAGACTCCGACATGGCTGAAGGAGTAACACTTTCACTTTGCATGCACAAACACTTTTTAGAAAGCTATCATGATAGGCAGTCTTTTTAAAATTTTTTATTTATTTATTTAGTTGGCTGTGTTGGGTCTTTGTTGTAGCATGCAGTATCTTCATTGCGTCATATGAGATGCTTCATTGCTGTGCTCAGGCTCTCTGGTTGTGACTGGACCGAGTGCTCAGGCTTCAGTGGTTGTGGCTCACAGGCTTAGTTGCTCTGCGGCATGTGAGATCTGATCAGGGACTGAACTCATAGGCCCTGCATTGCAAATGGACTCTTCACCACTGTACCACCAGGCGAGTCCCACGATAGACAGTCTTTAAGATGGCCTCTAAAGATCCCCTACCCTCCTGGTGTTCACATTCTTGTGTAACCTCCACCCCTCTGGAGTAGGTTGGCCTTTGTGACTTGCTTCTAGTGAACAGAAAATGGCACAAGTGATGGGATATACTTAGAAATTAGGTTGTAAAATGACGGGCTTCTTGGATGTGATCTCAGATCTCTCACACTGGATGGAGCTAGCAGCCATGCCCTGAGGCAATCCAGTGAGAAGTCCTTGTGCTGAGAAATTGAGGGGGTCCTTGGCCTTGAGAAACTGAGCTGCTCAGTCCAATAGTCTGTGAGGCACTGAGACCCACCAACCACCATGTGAATAAACTTGGAGACAGACCCTCTCCAAGTCCACTGTTCAGTTGAGACTGCAGCCCTGGGCAATATCTTGACTGCCTCCTAAGAACCCCTGAGTCAGAGAGACCCAGCTAAACCAAACCCTGATTCTAGATCCACAGAAACAGTGAGATAATAAATGTTTGTTCTTTTAAGCCACTAAGTTTTAGGGCTATTTGTTATATAGAAACAGAAAATGAATATGTACAGGTAATTAACTGTAAAACAGTGGTCACCCTTGGAGAAGAAGGCTGACATTTGGTGGTGAAGACAGAAAACTAGCATTGCCATTTCCTAGCTGTGTATCTTGGGAAAGTTACTCAACTTCTCTGTGCCTCACTTTTTTAAAATTAATTTTTATTGGAGTATAGTTGCTTCATAATGTTGTATTATGTGCCTCACTTATGAAATGAAGATAATAATGGTAACACCTCAGAGGGTTACTCTGAAAAGCCCTGAGGATAATGCATGGCTTATGATATGTACCCTCTATCAGTCCTTATGATATTATTATTTCTTCATTTAATATCCTCATGACCTTTGAATTTTTTTCACTGTGTGATTATATCACATTCATAGGTTGAAAATAATTTGAAGACTTTAGACTCGGATGCGAGTGATGTTAGTCAATTTTGTCTGGGCCTGATCTTCTACATTTTAGTGAAAGAAAGCGTTAGTTGTACAGTTGTGTCCGACTCTTTTCAACCCCATGGACTGTAGCCCGCCAGGCTCCTCTGTCCATGGGATTTCCCAGGCAAGTATTTTGGAGTGGGTAACCATTCCCTTCTCTAGGGGATCTTCACAACCCAGGGACTGAATCTGGGTCTCCTGCGCTGCAGGCAGATTCTCTACTGTCTGAGCCACCGGGGAAGCCCCTGAACATTTTGATGCACAACATATCTTTAAAGTGATACAACGCTATAATTTTATTTCATAGAGGAGACATTACACTTTTCAAAAATGCTTTCATATGAATCAACTCATAGCCACCCCGTGAAGTAGTGAATAATATTGCTTTCATTATTATCCTCATTTTACAGCCTAAGAAACTGACCTTAAATGCGTTGCCCAACAGGGCGTCTTTGGTGAAGTGGAGACTAGAGATTTCCGGAAAGCTAGTTCTCTCTAAATGTGCCCTGTGCATATACACAGAAGATTCTTGCTTTTACAGAACAGCCCAGAGTGATTCCAATGAGTTATGAGTAAATTTAATAGACTGCTTGCTGAAAATATCCAAACCTACCACCCATGGATTTTGAGGCCAGTAAAACATACTTCTCATTAAAAATCATGATGACATTGCCTTAATATTCCTTCGATGACTCAGAAAGCACTTCAACAGCAGTGAATGGTACAGCAAGAAAATAATCACTTAAAACCTCTTGATAAAGTGGACCATGATATTTGGGGTTACTTATCACAGTCACACTTTTATAGTGTACCTCTCAGATTCAGTCAGTCTCCTACACTTCCTATTCAGGAAATCCCGTGGTTCTCTTACCTCTGCCTTTGCTCTGAGCCTTTGGGAAAATCACTAAACATCCTCCATTTCCAGTTTTGTCAGCATATTAATCCCTACATGAGAGGAACCTGGAAAACATATATGAGATAGATATTTCTGGGTCTATCCCTTTGGAATTCTTATTCGGTACAATTGGGATAAGGTCTGAAAAACTGCAATTTAAAAAGCTTCTTCTATTCCTTCTCTTCTCTGGTGGCTCAGTGGTAAAGAATATGCTTACAGAAGCAGGAGACGCAGGTTCAATCCCTGGGTCAGGAAGATCCCCTGGAAAAGGGAATGGCAACCCACTCCAGTATTCTTGCTTGGGAAATCCCACGGACAGAGGAACCTGGTAGGCTACAGTCCATGGGGGTCACAAAAGAGTCAGACATGACTTAGCGACTAAACAATTCCTTCAATAAGGGGTAGTTAGTTAAAGATAAAAATACTAGACCTTAGACAACCCTGCAGAGTGCTGTTATAAAGAATTAAGCAGATTGATTTGTGTTGATATTGAACAATATGTATTCTTCAGGGGAAATCATTAAGGTACATTAGAGTGTATATAGTATGCCACGCTATTCATTTGTATTAAAATTGTATATGGAGACTTACTACAAGTATAATTGTATATTCATAATATTGACCTCTGGGGAGGGAGACTGGCAGCCAGGAATCTGGTGCTGGAGAGAGACGTGTATCTTTTTGTAGCATTTGGAGCTTTTTTAAAAAATTGTATGTTACCTATTCAAAAACATTTTCTGTAGTTGTTAATGATGTGTCCGCATTGGTTCATTGACTGTAACATATGTATTGTGTTAATGGCGGAGGAGGCTGTGTGTGTATGCCATGTGTGGCGGGGTGGGCAGGGGGTGTGGGGAGAGATGGGAACTCTACTTTCTTCCCAATGTTAGTGTGAACATAACAATTCTCTAAAAATAAGTTCTATTAATGAAAACAGTTTTTTAAAAAGCGCTAGGCATGGTAGACCTATGTATGAATGAATGTAAGGCTAACCTGATTGATGGGCTGATAAAGTAAAAGCTCCCTTTGAGATTCTGATGTGTAGCTAGGTTTGGGAGTCATTGGACCGGTTGAGAATAAGGCCCCTTCCACCAATGGTTCCAGGTGAACTGGAAAGTAGAAGGTAAGTTTGCAAAAGCAGGTTGGATACAGGCTGTGGAGAGCCTGGAAAGCTCAAATTGGGGTTTGGTGTGTCTTGCAGGCATCAGGGGATATGGTTTCCATCATGCTCTCTTCTTTTTTTTTAAAGTATGCATTTATTTACTTATCTATTTATTTTGGCTGTGACACAGCGACTTTCTTAAATTGTGGGGAGCAGGAGCTGCTCTCGTGTTGCGGTGCACAGGCTGCTCAGTGTGGTGGCTTCTCTTGTTGCAGAGCACGAGCTCTAGAGCCTGTGGGCTTCAGTAGATGTGGCTCACAGGCTTTAGTTGCTCCATGGCATATGGAATCTTTCCAGCCCAGGAACTGAACCTGTGTCCCCTGCACTGGCAGGCAGATTTTTAACCACTGGACCAGCAGGGAAATCCCGTAGTGTTTTCTGAGAACTGTGAGCCAGATGGGCTGGGAAAACTCCAGGACAGGCTGGAGTGGGAGTCCAGTGGGGAACCAGGAGGTAGGTGGTGAGGTGCTAAGTTGTAGAGCATTCGGGATGATGAGAGAAGAGGAGAGAGCCTTGGAAATGTATTAGATTGAGTCATGTGAAATTGCTGATATTGAACCATTATTTCATTCATTCAACCTAATAGAATCAACAGTGTGACGGGGCAGAGGGCATTTCTGGTGAGGTTGGGCAGGGTGATTTGGGGATTTAAGCCTCAGTGGCTAGAAAACTGTTATTAAAAATAGAGGAATGAGGATGTTTGAGGTGATGACTAAATGGAGTGTCATGGAATTTTAGTGCAAGCTTAGAGTAAGCTTTTGCTTACTATTTCCGGACTATATCTTGTGCTTTTACATATTTATGCCTTTGTCTGAACCATTCCCTCTGCCTAGGAAAGGTACTGATATAAATATATAAAAAGATCCAAGCAGCAGCCTGCTAAAAAGAGACATGAAAGATCTAAGATCTACCTGGAGCAAAGTTTATGAACTCATTGGGGTGGAGGAAGATTATCAAAATTTTGGAAGGCAGAGAGAAGCATGTACATTTGACAGGGTTGGGAAGGGAACTTGGAATGGAGCAGCACACGAAGGAACATGATATTTTAAGATGAGGTTGCTGGTGGTAGGCAGGGTTGAGTACCCACAAAAAACGATCAGTGACCCAAGATAAGGTGGTGAGTGCCCTGCCCCAGGGAGATAGCAGCTGGACTCAGAGGGAGGGAATGCAGTGAGGTGATTAGGGAATCTTGGCACAAGAAGGGAGTTTAAATCCTGTATATATACTATTAATGGGGTTCCCAGGTGGCTCATTGGTAAGGAATTCACCTGCCAATGCAGGAGACACAGCAGACTTGGGTTCGATCCCTGGGTCAGGAAGATCTCTGGAGGAGGAAATGGCAACCCACTCCAGTATTATTCTTGCCTGGGAATTCCCAAGGACAGGGGAGCCTGGTGGGCTACAGTCCGCAAGGTTGCAAAGAGTTGGACACAACTGAGTGACTAAACAATAGGATAGATAGCTAGTGAGAACCTCCTGTATCGCACAGGGAGCTCTACTCAATGTTGGGTAGTGACCAAAATGGGAAGGGGGTTCAGAAAGGAGGGGGTATATGTGTACGTGTAGCCGATCCACTTTGATGTAAGGCAGAAACCAGCACGACGTTGTAAAGCAACTATACTCCAGTGAGAAGTTTTTTTTTAATTGAAGAAAGGAATTAAATAAGTTAATCAGTTCCATAATTTTATGCTACATGACAGTGATATAATTATTTTTTTTTTGCTAAAAATAAATAAATGTAATCTAATTCAAACAGCACCTCCACCAATGCTGGAGCCACCATTTTCTTGAAGAGTTTTGAGAAGTCATCCTTTATTCCCCC
The DNA here is from genome assembly GCF_963930625.1 of Muntiacus reevesi. NCBI lineage: Eukaryota > Metazoa > Chordata > Mammalia > Artiodactyla > Cervidae > Muntiacus > Muntiacus reevesi. Next base: position 22,242,118 of record NC_089263.1, on the reverse strand, counting down.
TTCCAATTTTACTAAGATATAATTGGTCTACAACAGTTGTATAAATTTAGGGTGCATGGCACAGTGATTTGACATATATATCATGAAGTGATTATCACAATAGGTTTGTGAACATGCATCATCTCACAGAGACACAACCTTAAAGAAATAGACATATTTTCCTTGTATGCAAAGTCATGATTTAGTCTCTTAACAACTTCCGTATATAGCATAGAGCAGTGTTAATTATCTTTACCATGTTGTATGTTATCTCCTTAGTACTTATTTATTTTATAACTGCTTTATCCAATTTCCACTCCCCCCACCTGCCTCGTCTGGTAATCATAGGTATGATCTCTTTTTCTAGGAGTTTGTTTTTGGAGTGTAACTGACCTACAAAACCATGTTAGCTCCTAGTATACAGCATAGTGTTGCAGTATTTCTATATGTTTCAAAATGATAAGTCTAGTTGTCATCTGTCACCATACAAAGATGTTACATAATTATTGACTGTATTCCCCACACTGTACATTTCATACTGTAACTCATTTATTTTGTTGATATCAACTGCAAGTTGATATCTTTTTTTTAAAGAATAATTTCATTTATTTATTTATTTATTTGGCTGTGCTGGGTCTTCATGGCTGTGTGGGCTTTTTCTCCACTTGCAGTGATCAGGGGCTACTCTCTAGTTGTGGTGTGCAGGCTTCTCATTGTGGGGGCTTCTCTCCTGTTGCTGAGCATGGGCTCTAGAGCGCGTGAGCTTCAGTAATTGTGGCCCACAGGGTTAGTTGCTCTGTGGCATGTGGGATCTTCCCGGACCAGGGATTGAACCCATGTCTCCTGCATTGGCATATGGCTTCTTTATCACTGAGCCACCAGGAAGCCCTGAAAGTTTATGCCTCTTAATCCTCTCCCACTATTTCTCTGCTCCCCCCACCCTGTCCCCTCTGGCAACTGCCTATTTGTTCTCTGAATCTATGACTCTGTTTTGTTATCTTCACTCTTTTTTTTTTAGATACCACATATAAGTAAAATCATACGGTATTTGTCATTCTCTGTCTGGAACCTCATCACCCTTTTGCCTTTGGGCCAGTCTAACTGTAAGAAAGCTGGTCCTTGTCCAGAGTCTAAAGCTGAAACTCCACCCAGCAGCCTTCATGTTATGAACCAAGTGACGTTAACCTTTTTCCTGACGGCTCAGCAGTGACTTGAAGACACTATGAGACTCGAATCTTCTCTCTTGCGTGCTGGGTAGCTCCGGGGCTTTCACTTCTCTGTAAATGATGTGCTTTTGTCCACCCTGAGGCCCGGTAGCGCCTGACTGGACACTGGTACCCAGGTGCGCTCACGCAGCAGCAGAGCGGGGGCGCCTGCCTCCGTTCCCGTCGCCGTGGGAAGCGCTCACCCTCTTGGTGGCTTAGTCACACTGGCCCATGCCGACTGGTCCTGGCAGCCCGTGGAGGGCACACCACACTTGCTGCCAGGTGTGTGACAAGAGTTGGTGAGCGACTGGATGTGGAGGTTAGTGAGGATCGGACCTGCTCTCCAAGCAGGGGCTCTGCCATGAACACTGGCTGTGGGCCAGCTGAAGAAGTCATCTGTAGGGTCCACATCTTTTTCCAAATTCCTAAGGGGACTCATTGGAGAGGAGTAGAAAAGGGTTTCCCAGGCGGCCCTAGTGGTATAGAACCCGCCTCCCAATGCCGGAGACATAAGAGACGCAGGTTCAATCCCTGGGTGGGGAAGATCCCCTGGAGGAGGACATGGCAACCCACTCCAGTATTCTTGCCTGGAGAATCCCATGGACAGAGGAGCCTGGTGGGTTACAGTCCATGGTGTCTCAAAGAGTCAGACATGACAAGTCTAGATGTTGTTTGACTAATATGCCCTTCTTTGTTTATGTTTAACTTTAAAAAGATGGAGCAGGAAATGGCAACCCACTCCAGTATTCTTGCCTAGAGAATTCCATGGACAGAGCAACCTGATGGACTATAGTCCAGGGAGTCACAAAGAGTCGGACACGACTGAGTGACTAACACAACTTTAAAAAGAAACGGTGGTTAAAATATACTTAACACAAACTTATCATTTTAACCACTTTTTTTTTTTTTAATAGCAGCATAGTCCCAAATTTGACAACCCAAAATATGTCTGAACATTGCCCAGTATCACTGGGGGAAATATCATCTGTGCTGGAGAACCCCTGCCTTCACCTTATCCTTTAGATCATACACTAAAGGTAGAGAAAATTAACTTCATCTGGGAGTTTAAGCTGACTGCCTTGGGCTTCTATTTACCTGATAGGGTCGTTCTCAAAGTTTACTGTGTGTAAGAATTACCTGGGGGAATGTCTAAAATACAGATGCTTGATTTTTTCCTCCAACAAATACTTGGTGCAATAGGTCTGGGTTAGAAGCTAAGAATCTGACTTAAAATGACAATATATTTTTGTATTGATAGCTTATTTTATCTGTAGTAAATTGTACCTCAACCCCTCCCCCATCTTGCCTCTCCCTACTCCTCCCTCCACTGGTAACCGCATGTTTCTTCTTAGTATCTGTGAGTCTGTCTCTGCTTTGTTATATGTATTTATCTGTTTTTATTTTTATTTTTTAATTCCAAATTTAAGTGATAATATCCTGTCATTCTCTGTCTGACTTATTTCACTAAACACAGTATCCTCTCAGTCCATCTATGTTGTTGCAAATGGCAAAATTTCATTCTTTTTTATGGAGGAATAATATTCCATTGTGTATGTATATAAACATACACACACGTATCATATCTTCTTTTGAAGTGTACAATTCAGTGGCATTAAGTACATTTACCTTGTTGTGCTAGCCCCTCAGGCTTCTCTGGCCTTGGGATTCTCCAGGCAAGAATACTGGCATGGGGAGCCAATTCCTTCTCCACGGGATCTTCCTGACCCAGAGACTGAACCCAGGTCTCCTGCTCAGCAGGCAGATTCTTTACTGCTGAGCCACTAGGGCAGCCCCCAGAACCTTTCTATCATCTCAAACTGAAACTCTGTACTCAAGAAACAGTAAATAACTCCCCATTACCTCCTTTTCCCCAGGTCCTGGCAACCACCATTCTACCTTCTGCCTCTATGAATTTGACTGTGTATTCTAAGTCACAGCCCTCTTTTTATATTCCTGTTTATCACAGACTTCCTTCCCACCAGGGAAGATGGATAGGAAAAAAGCTGGTCCAGGGAAAAGGAGATTTTATACATGAGTCTAGTAATATTCTGACCATGATAAGAAGTCAAACCTTCCTCACCTCTACCCACAGGCTCACCTGAGAGTCAGGTAAGGACTTGGTGTGGTCTCCACCTGTTGAGGATGATTTCAAATAAGAAAAAAACTGCTCTTCAATAGGAAGATTGGGGACCAAGGTTTGTATACAACTTGGAACAATTTGTGCTAGGTTTATCTTGATTATGTATATTAAAGAGTCTGTTTCCATATCCTTAGGCAAATGATGCATTTGGAAGCAAAGACATGACAGGCATATAAAGGAGAAGTGAATATCTAGAGAGAGCTCAATGTGCTTGTTTATTTCAAAATGTGTGTGTGTGTGTGTGTGTGTGTGTGTAGCTTAAGAAAGCTTTCTAGCCTTCTCATGGGTGTGTTTTTTTTTAAATATTTAATTTATTTTAAAAATATTTATTTTATGTTCAAGAGGGAGGGGACATATGTATACTTATGACTGATTCATGTCGTTAAGGCAGAAACCAACACAGCAATGTAAAGCAATTATCCTCCAGTTAAAAATAAATTTAAAATTTTTAAAAATATTTATTTTAATGAGCTCGTACTACACATGATAAAATTGAAACCTACCTTTTTCCTTAAAAATATGCCATAGACATTATTCTATACCAATTAATGCAGATACACATCATCATTTTAGTGCCTTCATAATACTTTTTAAAGTTAAACTTTTTATTTTAGGTTGAAGTATAGCTGATTAACAATGTTGTAATAGCTTCAGGTACACTATTTAATAGTTGTAATAGTTTCAGGTACACTGGTTCAAAGTGACCCAGCCATACATGCACCCATTCTCTCATGGCTGTGGTTTTATGTAATTGTTTTAACCAATGAATATACCATTTTCAGAGATTATCTGAAAATCTCCATTGCTGCTTTATACACATATTGATCCTAATAGGTGACAGGGATATGACTTCTGTTTTATAGGGTTGATTACATTTTCTGAGAGTTCATTTATTTAATCTTTTTTGAAATTGTTTAGAAATTCTACAACAATTAGAGTTAAATATCTGTCATTGACTTTGAATTTACTGCAGTAACTAGACGGGTTTTTAGAAGAATCTTGTGTTTCCAAGTCTTTATGACACAAAAGTTGAAGATTTTTAAGAAGTAGAGAAATATAGCTTTTAAAACTTGGGCTCTGTCTGAGGCACTTTATTGTAAGAATCACAGTGTAATCTGTAAGCAAGTTTACAAACAGTAGTACATATATGATAGCAGAATAAGCAGTAAAGCACATAAAGGAAATATATTTGAACCCCAGACTCACTAAATGTTCAATCTAAGAAGAAAAAAAATGCTAACTGTATTTAAAATGACTTGTTGAAATAAAGAATCACAATAGTTTAGCAGTCACCATTAGAATTTGCTGAACAGTGTATCTTACACAGGATTCAACTTGTGTGTAATTAAAAATCTAAGACCAACATTTGTTCCTAGGAAGCTTTTAAGATCCATTTGTCATTAGTAGCAGTGTTTCAGATCTTTTGTTTGTATGAGCGTGTACATCAATGTGTTATTGTCATTAAAGTTTAATTTCAAGAGCTCAATCTTCATTCATATACATTTAGAACTAAGTGCCAGCTAGATTCCAGCACTTCCACTCCAAAGAGGAGATCAAAATATGAAAACCTCCAATCTATATATTCCATTTGAGGGAGAAAGAGCACCTCAAATTTCACTCAAGCATTTATGAAAAGGTTGGGACTGAGTACCTTGTGGATGGGGTGGGAATTTGGATTTACTGTCTAAGTATCTTGCCCTTTGCTTCATAAAGTTGGGGCTGCCAGGTAACTCACTATAAGAGAGTGAAGAATAATCCAGGCCTCCACGTTCTTGGTGGAACCAGGCTATGTATTAAATTGGGAAACCCGAATAAGTCCTTTCTGGGGCAACCCATTTAATCCTCCCTTATTGGTTAGAAGGACTGATGCTGAAGCTGAAGCTCTAAAACTTTGGCCACCTGAAGCAAAGAGCTGACTTGTTAGAAAAGACCTTGATGCTGATGCTAGGAAAGATTGAGGGCAGGAAGAGAAGGGGACGACAGAGGATGAGATGGTTGGATGGCATCACTGACTCAATGGACATGAGTTTGGGTGAACTCTGGGAGTTGGTGATGGACAGGGAGGCCTGGCGTGAGGTGGTTCATGGGGTCGCAAGGAGTTGGACACGACTGAACGACTGAATTGAACTGAAGAGGAGAAGTGGGTGACATAGGATGAGATGGTTGGATGGCATCATCAACTCAATGGACATGAGTTTGAGCAAACTCAGGGAGGTGGTGGAGGACAGGTAAGCCTGGTGTGTTGCAGTTCATAGGGTCACAAAGGGTTGAACATGACTTAGCAACTGAACAACAACAAATGGTTAGAATATTGAAACTCCTTTCTCCAAACGAATCTCCAAAATGAATCCATCGATCTTAGAAAGCTTCTAAAGATAGAGACAGACACAGGCAGGATTCAGAGCCCAGGACAGTCAGAATCCAAAACCATGTTATTGTCTGGCCCTATCTTATTGACTCAAGACTGTGATAGGACTTTGTGGTCACAGGCAGTCTGTACATAAGTTGATGCTTTTCCAAAAGCGATGGGCTCCCCCATGAGTGGGAGGAACTCAACTCTTGGCTTTTGTTAAGAGCTTTGAAAAATCTCTCTGGTGGTTCAGTTGTTCTTAATGGCTCATTAAGTTTAAATACAATTTACTGATTATCCCCACAGCTCACTGAACAGTCGTCTTAAGTCGAGAGGTTTTTTTCCCCCAAATGTTGGATTAGATCAGATGATGGCTGAGGTCATAGGTAGGGTGAGTGTGGGGGAGGCAGAGGAGATGGGGGGTTGTGTGGCTGTATCATATAGGCAGGTGTCTTGTTTCAAATAACAGAAAACCCTCCTGTAGTTGTTTGTGGGAGCTGACTAAACACCACACTGAGGGGCTGAAGCAACAGGAATTTATTGTCTTACAGTTCTGGATGTGTGAAGTCAGAGAGCAAGGTGTCAGTGGAGCTGGTTTCTTCTGAGGGCTCTGAGCAAAGCCTCTCTTGTTGGTCCCTTTGATTTGTAGACAGGAGGGAGAAATATCAACAACTTTAGAGATGCAGATGATGCCACCCTAATGGCAGAAAGTGAAGAGGAGCTAAAGAGCCTCTTGATGGAGGGAAAGAGGAAAGTGAAAAGGCTGACTTAAAAGTCAACATTCAAAAAATTAAGATCATGGCATCCAGCCCCATCACTTCATGGCAAATTGTTATTATTCAGTCGCTCAGTAGTGTCTAACACTTTTCGACCCCATGGACTGCAACATGCCAGGCTTCCCTCTCCTTTACCATCTCCCGGACTTTGCTCAAACTCATATCTATTAAAGTCAATGATGCCATCCAACCATCTCATCCTCCGTTGCCCCCTTCTCCTCCTGCCCTTGGTCATTCCCAGCATCAGGGTCTTTCCCAATGAATTGGTATCAGGTGGCCAAAGTGCTGGAGTTTCAGCTTCAGCATCAGTCCTTCCAGTGAATAGTCAGGGTTGATTTCCTTTAAGATTGACTTGTTTGATGAAACCAGTGTCTGTATACACTGTATGTATCTGTATCTATTTTTAAATCTCATTTGAAAATGAGGACCTCAGTCATGCTGGATTCAGGTCCACCTTCATGACCTCATTTTTACTTGATTACTTCTATAAGGACCCTATCTCCTCATTAGGTCACATTCTGAGCTCCTAGAGACCAGGACCACAACATATATTGTTTTCCAGGGGATATAATTCAATCCATAACACTTTCTACAGTGACTTAAGCAGGATTTGAGTGGATTTACATATAGGCAGTCCCAGAGTAAGCAGTTCAGCACTCATTTGGTGGTTCAGAGTCACAACCAGAATCACAGCTCTTTCTGCTTTGTCATCTGTTATGCGCTTAATGCCTCAGGGTCAAAAAATGGCTGCTCCAGCCCCAGGCCTCTTATCTGTGGTTCCAACATGAAAAAGCTGGGGTGAAAGGGCAAAGGAGACCATAAAGAGGCATGTTCCTGCTACACCTTGGCCTTTTCATTTAGGGTCTACCTCTCACTGGCCAGAACTGTTTATGTTGTTGGGAAATCAAATATTTTAACTGGACATAATTTTACCTTGAGTGGAATGTACATTTTTCTGATAAAGATAAAGGATAAAATTGAGGGCATGCATGTTCATTTGTGTTCAACTCTTTGTGACCACGTGGACGCCTCTGTCCTCTCCCACCAGGCTCTGTCTGTGGGACTCTCCAGGCAAGGATACTGGAATGGTTTACCATTTCCTCCTCCAGGAGATCTTCCCAACTCAGGGATCGAACCTGAGTCTCCTTCTTGGTAGGCAGATTCTTTACCACTGAGCCACCTGTGAAACCCACATCTCAGGTTACCAGGTGTGAAACCTATAGCGATTAGGTAGCCACCTTGTGCCAGGGGATGTGTCCACACTCCAGTGAAGATGTGTCCACACTCCAGTCCTCCTTGCTGATCTCACAGTGAGTCATCCAGTTCCAAGAGGAATTCCAGGATGAAGGAAGTCATCAGGGATGACTGAACTGCCTGGGGTTTACTGGGGTTTAGGAATCTCTTCTTGGGCTTCACAGGTGGCACTAGTGGTTAAACAAAAAACATCTGCCAATACAGGAGACATAAGAGACCCATGTTCGATCCCTGGGTCAGGAAGATCCCCTAGAGGAGGGCATGGCAACCCACTCCAGAATTCGTGCCTGGAGAATTCCATGGACAGAGGAACCTGGCAGGCTATGATCCATGGGGTCACAAAGAGTCAGACACAACTGAAACAACTTAGCACACACCCAGGAACCTCTTTGAAGGGGTTTACTCTGACATGAGTCCTGTGGCTCAACAAGGAATCCTCAAAAGGTGATGTGCCAAGAAGAATTAGAAATTTACCATGAGTAAAGGCCTTGTGGACCTTATTTCACACCATTCTAAGAGGGAAAGGGAGCTCTTGATGGGTGGTGCTTAGGGAAGCAGAGATGGAGCATCTCAGAGAAAGGGACCGGACTAAGCAAAATAAGAAGACATGTTGAGAGTCAGTGTATACATTGAAGGGTGGGCAAGATGGCAGCGTCAGATCCCTGTGTTAAGAAGTGCTCAGGGACTGAATGGTCTTCCCAGGTGGCGCAGTGGTAAAGAATCCTTCTGCCAATGCAGGAGACACAGGAAACATTGGATTTGATCCCTGGGTCAGGATGATCTCCTGGAGGAGGGCATGGCAACCTACTCCAGTATTCTTGCCTGGGAAATCCCATGGACAGAGGAGCCTGGTAGGCTACAGTCTATGGGGTCGTAAAGAGGCAGACATGACTAAAGCAACTTCACATGTATACATGTCAATCCCAATCTCCCAATTCATCCCACCCTTCCTTCCTTTCTTGGTATCCATACATTTGTTCTCTATGTCTGTGTTTCTGTTCCTGTTTTGCAAAGATCATTTGTACTGTTTTTCTAGATTCCACCTATGTGTTAATATACAACATTTTTTTCTGACTTATTTGACTCTGTATGACGATCTCTAGGTCCATTCTTGTCTCAGCAAATGATACAATTTCATTCTTTTTCTATGGTTGAGTAATGTATGTATGCACCACATTTTTTTTATCCAGTCACATTTTTCTTATTTAAAAAAGTTTGCCTAATTTGAGAACATAGAGTTTTTTGTTCCACATTGTAATCCTGCCATGGATCACTCTTTGTACATCTTTCCTGGCCCCATACCCCTGTTGCCCTGTGTTGTCCCCCTTCCCTTTCTCCATCCTCTCCTTTTTCCATGGCTTCTCCCAATGCTCCTCTTTGACGCTTGTTTTTCTCTTTTCCTTTCACTCTTCTGGTTGCTTCCCTTCCCTCTTCCTTTGCCCTTCCTGACAGATACCCCCCACTTCCTGCTGCAGCCCTGCCATCCTAACACACCACGGTCACACACACAAACTTTCACAAACTCTTCTTCCCTTTGAGTTCCCTGAGCCCTGCTTTGGATTGAGGAATTGGCTTCTGACTTCAAAGATTTCAGAGCCAGCAGAGGTCAATTATTTGACTCCCCTCTAGGGGTTAATCTGGACGCAAGAACTTTGACTTGAGAGGCAAATGTGTAGAGAAAGGCAATTTCATTACTTTCAAGTCTACAGATAACCTACTGGAACATGATCAAAAAGGAAAAGCGAAAACTTCTGTATCAGGAAATCTTGTGAAAGCCTTAACAGAAAGAAAAGATCCATCCTCCTTCCTTAAATATATTTGCTGATGTAAAATGTCTTACCTTCAAAGAGGTCAATATTTCTTCTACTTAAACTAGAAAGTGACTAAGGAAAATCACATTCTCCTCTATTGAGATAAAACTGCATTTTGAATGTTTAGTTAAAAAAAAAAAATTCCAGGTCCCAGTGGACAGCTTCATCCAACAGTCAACAAACAAATATTGGGGTTGGGATGAACTGGGAGATTAGGACTGACATAGATATACACTATTTGATGTGTATGTGTGTGTGTGTGTTAAGTCACTGAGTCACGTCCGACTCTTTGCAACCCTATTGACAGTAGCCTGCTAGGCTCTTCTATCCATGGGATTCTCCAAGCAAGAATACTGGAGTGGGTTGCTGTGCCCTCCTCCAGGAGATCTTCCCAACCCAGGGATCCAACCCACGTCTCTTACATCTCCTGCATTGGCAGGCAGGTTCTTTACCACTCGTGCCCCTTAAGTGTGTTAATCACTCAGTCGTGCCCGACTCTTTGCGGCCCCGTGGACTATAGCCCACCAGGCTCCTCTGTTCATGGGATTTTCCAGACAAGGAGACTGGAGTGAGTTGCCATTGCCTTCTCCTTGCCCCCCTGAGAAGCCCATATACTATTAATACTATGTATAAAACAGGTAACTAATGAGAACCTAATGTATAGTACAGGGAACTCTACCCCAAACTCTGTGGTGGCCTAAATGGGAAGGAAACCCAAAAAGAGGGGACATATGTAAATGTATGGTTCACTTTACTGTACAGCAGAAACTAACAAAACATTGTAAATCAACTATATGCCAATAGAAACTAATTAAAAAACAAGAAGGCAATGACAAATATTTGCACTTCTGCTTGATTAAAAAAGCCAAATGTTGGAATTAAAAACAAACTGATACATACTCTACAAACAAAAAATGCACAAAATGGGCCACAACATCTATAAACAAGGTGTGTTTTATTTAAGTTGAATACAATTTTGTCATTAGATATTACTATTATTAGTCTGCTTGAAATCACACACTAATTGGATATTCCCCAAGTAATATGCCCTCAGAACTTGAAATGAGGGGAGAGTTAGCCCCTGGGGTGGGAGTGGGACAAAGTTAGGATTTCATAGACTGCCTGGCTGGAGAGAACCTCACAGATCCCTTGAGACCAATACCCTCAGGGCAAAGTTTCTCAACCTCCCCACCACTGACACTTGAGTGCAGGTGACCTTTGTTGAGGGAGCAGTCCTGTACTGCTTAGATGTTTACTGCAGTGCTTGACCTCTGCCCTTCACCACCTCTATCAGCAGCACCCCTCCACCCTCGTGTGACAGTCAAGCATGTCTTCAGGGCTTCCCTGGTGGCTCAGTTGTAAAGAATCTGCCCGCCAATGAAGGAGACTCGGGTTTGATCCCTGGTCTGGGAAGATCCCACATGCCACAGAACAGCTAAGCCCAGGCATCACAACTGCTGAGCCTGTGCTCTAGAGCTGGGGAACCACAACTACCGAGTCCATTTGCTGCAGCTACTGAAGCCTATGTACCCTAGAGCATGTGCTCTGCAACAAGAGAAGCCACCGCAATGAGAAACCCAGGCACGGCAACTAGAGAAGCCTGTGCAGCAATGAAGACCCAGCATGGCCAAAAATAAATAAATAAAATTGTAAAAAAAAATGTCTTCAGGTTATTACCAAATATTCCTTGGCAGGAGTGTCAAATTGCCTCTGCTTGAGAATTTGCCCTATGTTATAGACAAGCAGGGGGGTCTAGAGACCTCATGGGGATTTCCACTATGGAAGAGAAAGAATATTCTTGGCTGGATCCTCCAAATGAAGAATCTACCCAGTAAAAGGGCAGCAGGCAGCGAAGGAGGAGTCTTTTCTGAGCCCAGCAAACTGGACTGTGGGGCATCAGAGAATCAGTGGAGGACCCTAAAGGAGAGGGGCATTGAATGGGAGGCAGGGACCATGTCTTTAACCCCTTGAGGGTCCCCTTCCTCCATGCCGAATCTTTGAGCTTGCAGGAGAGGGCAGTGTTCTCCAATAGGCAAAACTAACTCCGGACCCCTGGACAGTTCCATGGGGACCCTTGGAGACAAGATAGAATCTGAACTAGCAGAGCTTGTTCCTGAGATGGAGGAGAAAGAAAGGCCCCAGGCGGTGACCTCGGCTGGAGTAGCTGGTTACTATTAGTGGCTTCTGCTGCTTGGCTCACTGCCAAGAGATAAGAGAAGGCAAAGAAAGAAACATGTCCAGTCCTGTAAGAGCAGTTGGGTAAGCACAGACAGCAGCTGCACAGGCTGGAAAAACAGCTGGACAGGCTGCAAAAAACAGGAGCCTTGGCAGAAGGACAAGGAACCCCCTGCTCCTAAGATGAGACTGAGGATAAAAAAGACCTTCAATTTAGGAAGAGAAATCAACCAAGTGGGATGTTTTGGCCTCTTTTTCCAAGGCTCCGCAGCAGGGACCTTAGAATTGGCCACACATCCCCCCTCCCACTCCGGGTGGCCCAGCAGGACCGGCCCCGAGAGCAGGTGTTCTGGGAAGAGTCTCAGAATAGCTGACCTTAGAGAGACACCCAAGCCCAAGAGAAGAGGGTGGAAGTAGGCCCTAATCAGGAAAGGGGAGTTCAACACCCGAGCAGGAGCCTCACTGTTAACGTGAGAGAGATTTCTGTGGGTAATGTGTGGATGGAAGAGGTTCTAGGAATGTCAGCTTTTGAGTGTAGGGGGCTGACCTTTAACCCAGGGAAACAGTTCTTCAAAATGTGAAGAAACCAGAGCAGCTGCCAGGCTGTGAGGAAATCTCATGGGCAGGAGATATGAGTTTACATCTCTTCTTCTAAGGAACATCGTCATCCCCTTTCTCCCCACCATCCCCCACCAGAGCAGAGAGAAAAGGTGTATCCGGAGATCCTGGCAAGAACTGAGGAGAACCCTGGATTCAGGAAGACATGCATATTCAGAATCCAAGGTATTTGGCCTGAAGGGGACTGTTTTTTTAATTAAAATCCCTCACCCATACCTCCAGGGGGGGAAAATCCATTACCATTCTAATCTCTGACTGTTGCCCGGCCCTCCCTGACTCTGTTTTCCTGAGGAATTGTGCTAGAAGGGACCGAGTCACTCCTGGGAAGAAAATCCCCCAGGGATGAAGTCTGGGCAGAGAGGCTGTGTGAGTCATCCTGTCCTCACAGTCCAGCAGCAGGCCTGGCAGAGAGAAGGCATCAGCATATGTCTGTAGATTGATCAGATGAATTAGATAATGAATGAGAGGAGGTGAATGCCTCTTGGCTGGGCTGCGTCCATGTACTCTCTGCTGGCCTCCAGCGGCTGTGGGCTCCTCTCTCACAGGGAAGCCAGAGGCCGGGAGGGAGGCTGACTGCCGAAGTGCTTTGCCACCAGCTCCAATTCTGATCCTTCTCTGGACTCCGAGGCCAAGACAGACCCAGGGTGTGCTGTGCGCTTATTCTCAGGAGCATAAAGACGAGTGCCAGGACCAGAGGCGTGTGGGTGCTGGGCCCAGTCTGTCATTGGAAAAGTCAGGGGAAAGGGTGCTGAGCAGGAGCAAAGCGGGAGTCTCTTCACGTGGACGTTGGCTATATGATATCATCCCTTCTGGGTTCTGCTCTCAGGGGCCTTCCTTGGACTGCCCCACTGGGAATCCCCAGGAGCTCTATGGACTGAAAGCACTTCTATCGGCTTTGGGCCTTGAATCAGTCCTATTCAGGCTTCTGTTTTCATTTGGGATGGCTTGATCAGTTTTGAGATGTGATGTCTAGAACAAAACAAGCAGACTTGTTTCCAAGGTGGGGGGAAAGTCACTCAGTTGAGTCCTACTCTTAGTGACCACTGCGGATTATAGCCCACCAGGCTCCTCTTTTCATGGAATTCTCCAGGCAACAATACTGGAGTGGGTTGCCATTCCCTTCTCTAGAGGATCTCCCCAGAGATCAAACCTGGGTCTTTTACATTGCAGGCAGATTCTTTACCATCTGAGCCACCAGGAAAGCCCAAGGTGGGGGTGGGGGAGGAGCATACATTAGGAATTTGGGAGTAACTATATATAAAGTAGATAAACAAGGACTTGCTGTATAGTACAGGGAACAATACTCAATATTTTGGAATAACCTATATGGGAAAAGAATCTGAAAAAGAATATAAATACATACGGCATGTATGCTAAGTCACTTCAGTCGTGTCTGACTCTTTGCGATCCTATGGACTGTAGCCCACCAGGCTCCTCTGTCCAGATGTATGTAACTGAATCAGTTATACTTTTCTGTATACCTGAAGCTAACACACACTGTAAATAAACTATACTTCAATTTAAAAATATTTTTAAAAAGAGAGACTATGTGTTTGCAACAAACAAAAACCCCACCACTCCCCTCACACATACGCCCCTAACAAGCTGTCTGTGAAGGACCAGAGAGAGGAGGTTGGTGGGTCCTGGAGCACGGGGACCTTCAGAGAACTTAGAGGAAGGAAGGACATGTGTCCTTTTCAGGGAGCTCCAGCCTAGGAGCGTGGGCAAAGGATGCCCAGGTTACAGTTGGCAGATGTGCTAGGATGCTCTGGAGCTTGCAGTATCCATTGTCCATGACACAGGCCTGGGAAATTGAATCTGTAAAGGCTCAGGAAAACCATCTTGGATGATACAGGGTTTCTAATGAGGCTGGAAGGGGTGGGAGGAGGGAAATTGTAGTCTAGTCATCTGCCTGCAGCCGAGTCTGAACTTGTCATGGCAGTGCTGCCTGTGTGAGAGAAGAGAGCTGGGAGATGCCTGGGTATCCCTGAGGATCAGGCAGGAGCATCCTGATACCCAGAAGTACAGGGAGGGTCCCTGGTGTTTCTAGGATGGGCAGAGGTTGGAAACCAGAATCCCCTGGTGAGCATTTAGCCAGAGCATCATTTTCTCCCAGTGAAAACTGGCCCCCATCAAAACGATTGCTTCCATCTTCCTCCTGATAAAAGGCCTAGGACATAGCATGTGTTTCCTTCCTTCTTTTGGAAAGAAGATGGTTAGCAAATAACACAATGAATATTACAGAGAAGCTTCCACTGACATCCATGGTTCTAAGAAGATTTCATATCCTGTCTAGTCCACTCATTTCCATACAGTATACGCTCAGTATATATTTGAGGCAAAAGTACTTTAAATAGTCCATCATTATTTTGGCTCTTTCTATACCTGTAAACCAGAAGAGAATGCTAAATTAAAATTTGGGAACAGGGTGTATGTGGCAGGGGTAGCCAATAACCATATATTAATAGATTTTCTGTTCTTTCTGGGAAAACATTACAATTCCCAGCCTCCTTCGCAATGAATGTGGACATGTGTTTGAGTTCTAGCCAATGAAATGTGAGCTCAGGAGACTTGCCCAATACTCAGGCCTCCCACACATTCTTCTTGACCTTCTGCATCAACCTTGGAGATGGTAGCTGTTGATACAAGATGGAAGGATTCTGGGTTCCTGAATTTTCGCTGAGAGAGCAGAGCCTGGTAATCAGAAATGCCTATTTTGGATTAATATGATTCAGAAATAAGCTAATATTCTCTTATGCCCTGAGATTTTGTGGTTTATCTGCTGTGTTGCAGCTGGGTGACTTATTTAGTTCAGAAATTGGTACCCAGTATCTTGGAGTGAGGTGATGCTATAACAAAAGCCTAAAATATATGTCCTTGGCTTACTTCTTTTTTATAAAATATTTCTTTCCTTTTTTTAAATTGGAGTATATTAATAGTTCCTTTACACTGCAGTGTCAGTTTTTGCTCTACAGCAAACTTAAACAGTTACACATATATCCCAGCTTTTTTGGATTTCCTTCCCATTTAGATTACCACAGAGCACCAAGTAGAATTTCCTGTGCTATACAGTAGGTTCTCATTAGTTATGTTTTTTTACACATAGTATCATATCAATAGTGTGTATATGTCAATCCTAGTCCCCCAATTCATCCCACCCCTTCTTTCCCCCTTGGTGTTCATATGTTTGTTCTCAACGTCTGTGTCTCTGTTTATGCTTTGCAAATAAGATCATCTATATCACTTTTCTTACGTCTTAATCACAAAGCAAGAAAATGGCTATCCGATGATGGAAAGACAGAGACCCACTTGATGCAGTGACAGTCAGTAAAGCTGTTAACAGTGTTAATTTTTGTGTGATTTATTTTATTTCTTTTAATTTTAAAAAATTTATTTATTTATTTTTGGCTACCCATGTGGAATCTTAGTTCCTCCACCAGGGATCAAACCTGTGCCCCCGGCATTGGAAGCTCAGACACGCAACCTCTGGACCACCAGGGAAGTCCCACCACTGATAATTTTAAAAACAAGGTCTCTGTCTGGTGAAACTGTGCCTTTAGGGACAATGTGTTTCTCTGACTTTTTGCTTTGAAAGCACTTTAGGTCTTTTTATTCAGGACAAGGACTTTTTAAACACACACAAACATCACTCAAGGTCCAACCATGAGGAGAATTATTTAACTCCCTTCAGACTAATTTCCCCTACCCCTAACAGGAGGATAAACACTCTATCACAGGCTACTTATAAGCATTCAACGAAATAACAACTTGCAATGTGCCTGGGTAGAGGGCAAGACCCATAACAGCTGCTTAATAAAAACTAGTTTAAAGATCATCTGTTGTAGATAAGACATGCATGGTGCCTGCTACATGGATGAAAATGGACATATCACAATTCCATCAAGGACACAGTGGAACCGGAAACAGAAAGTTGAGAGTTCATTTCACTTCCCACACACATCCTCCTCCATCTGTCCCTTTGTTCTAACTCAGGCATGGAGGGGAACTCCCACTGCAGTGTCCCTTGGCCAGACCCATTCCCTATACACTTCTCACTCATGTTTTCTGCTGCTTTCCCCTCCTGTTCTTATTTTCCTTTCTCTTTCTCTGAGGTGCCACCTCTCCTTTCCCCACGTGGTTCGCATCCTCTTTTGACACGCTGTCATCCTGCATTTGTCCCCTTCTGTACTTCCTGCCTGCACTTCCCTGCCACCCTCCCATCTCCCAAGTGCTCTGCATGCTATGTGGACCCCTTGTTGGCTTTTGTGACACAGCGCTCCTTTGCCTTGATGGAACAAGTCAGTCCGAAACAGTGGCAGCCGACTATGTTTACAGACATGCAGTTTTCTTTTTCACACACATATATAAAGTGCTATAAAGCAGCTATAAAGCATCACTGACTCTATGGACTTGAGTTGAAGTAAACTCCGGGAGATAGTGAAAGACAGGGAAGCCTGACATGCTGTAGTCTGTGGGATTTAGGGACTTAACAACAACAATAAAGTGCTGACTGTGCAGTTGATAGAAAAGGAGAAATTGGTTTTGAATGATTAACTCTTCTAAGAGCCTAACAAAAATCTGATTCACAGCTTTTAGTCATCATCAACCCTGCTGTAGGAAGCTACCTTTTACAAAGAGGTCCGTGGTCTTTTAGGTCACCCATCGTGGAGCTTAGAAAAATCTTATAATCATCAACAAAAGTAAAATCTCATTTTGATCATTCTCCAAAGCGACTATTTCTAAATTCTGTTACACATGATACTTAAGATAGCAGCTAGACAATAGCAAAAATTACCAGCATGGACAGAAGAGGAAGGTGAATGACACAGATTCCTTGTCCTCCACAGCTCATGGCCCGTTTTATAAATCTGGTTCCAATTAAGTTTAATTAGCAGAGCATCTTAATGTCACACTTTATAGTCTGTATAGATAAAATACTGTTTTATCCTGTTTATTTTGTAATTCAGGGAGGACAAATAATAAGTAAAGCAGGCCATTCTCAGTTCCTTATTCTGCTATTAAGTAGCAATTAGCTTCCAATTTTCTTCTTTCTCTCTTTCATCTCTCAGCTCATTCCAATTCTGGGTAAAATGGTAGCTTTATCATGTAGGTATCTTTATCTTGTTGTTCAGTGGCTCAGTCGTGTCTGACTCCTTGCGACCCCACCATCTGCAGCACGCCAGGCTTCCTTGTCCTTCACTATCTCCCAGAGTTTGCTCAAACACATGTCCATTGAGTTGATGGTGCCATTCAACCATTCACCTGTCGCCCCCTTCTCCTCCTGACCTCAATCTTTCCCAGCATCAGGGTCTTTTCCAATGGGTCGGCTCCTCTCATCAGGTGCCCAGAGTATTGGCTCTTCAGCTTCAGCATCAGTCCTTCCAATGAATATTCAGGACTGATTTCCTTTACGATTGACTATCTATATTAATTTATAGTAATGTAGTATATATATATATATACATATATATATATATAAAGTTATTTCATATAGAATTACTTTACATATACTTTATCAAGTATGAATAGTATATGTATGAAATTGCTTTCTCCATTTTGCTCCATGTCGATTCCAATTGAAAATCAAAAAAAGATCTTAAACACGGGAAATTCTGTGTCAGAAAAGAGGCCACCCACAGGCGATAGTCTGGAGAAATTTCTACCCAGTCCTGTCAAGAGCGGACCAGAAGGAAGGATGGAACTAATCTCTTGCCTGTAGCTTCCTTTCCAGAGAACTGTGAAGAAGGCAAGGAAACACGCCCTGGTTTGGAAAACACAAGGGCGGGGCAGAAGGGGAGTGCCACCCCTGGAACCCCTTTCCCTGCTGGGTTGCCAGTGGTTGAGCGAAGCTGAGTCGTACACGGCTGCACCAATCAGAATGTGAGCTGCCACTGGGGATGGAGCCAGAGAAGAGCCGCATCACCTCTAACGACAGGCGGGCCCTGTCTCTACTGTGGGCTAGACCCCCAGCTCCTTGAGAGCAGTGCCAGGGTTTCCCTCACAGTGCCCTCTGTGCCTACTGTTGTCAGAGGTGGCTGTTCAGGTGCTCGGTCTTGCCCAACTCTTTGGGACTGCAGCATGCCAGGCTTCCTTCCCTGTCCTTCATTATCTCCCAGAGTTCGCTCAAACTCACGTCCATTGAGTCAGTGATGCCATCCAACCATCTCATCCTCTGTCACCTCCTTCTTCTAACCTCAATCTTTCCCAGCATCAGGGTCTTTTCCAGTGAGTCAGCTCTTTGCATCAGGAGGCCAAAGTATTTGGGTCAAAAGCCCCTAATTCAGAGAAGAGCGATGCAAAGGAGGAGTACGTTTGAGTGAGTTCTGTTTGCACTGAATTTGAGGAATCATGGAATATGGAGGTGAACATATCTAGTGAGCAGCTGGGTGTAGAAATTTGAGCAGAATGTCAGACAGAGTATGCTGATTTAGGAGATATCAGCACACAGATTTTTTTTTTAAATCTTGACAATATCCCCAGAGAAATGTAAAATTTGAAGGTCAGTGGGGCAAAGAGAGAGCCTAAGAGACACTAATATTAAGGGGTGGTGTATTAGTTTTCTGTGTCTTCCATACATATCACAAAACTGGCTTAAAGCAGCACAACATAAGTACATATACTGCAGAGATTAAAATGTAGTAAGATACTCTTATGGGCAACTCAGTTTCCCATTTTTTATTGTTTTTTTTTTTCAATTTTTTTTATAGAAGGATAATTGCTTTACAGAATTTTGTTGTTTTTCTGTCAAACCTCAACATGAATCAGCCATAGGTACACATATATCCCCTCCCTTTTGAAACTTCCTCCCATCTCCCACCCTATCCCACCCCTCTAGATTGACACAGAGCCCCTTTTTGAGTTTCCTGAGCCATACAGCAAATTCCTGTCGGCTATCTATATTACATATGGGTGTAAGTTTCCATGTTACTCTTTCCATACATCTCACCCTCTCCTCCCCTCTCCCCACGTCCATAAGTCTATTCTCTCTGTCTGTTTCTCCATTGATGCCCTGTAAATAAATTCCTTCAGTACCATTTCTCTAGATTCTGCATATACGTCTTAGAATATGACATTTATCTTTCTCTTTCTGATTCACTTCATTCTGTATAATAGGTTCTATGTTCATCCATCTTATCAGACCTGACTAAAATGCATCCCTTCTTATGGCTGAGTAATATTCCGTTGTGTATATGTACCACAACTTTTTTATCATTCTTCTGTCAATGGACATCTAGGTTGCTTCTATGTTCTAGGTATTGTAAATAGTGCTGCAAAGAACAATGGGATACATGTGTCTTTTTCAACCCTGATTTCCTCAAGGTACTTTTTTTTTTTTTAATTGAGCTGCATGAGCTGTTTGTATTGTTTGGTCTCTAAGTCATGTCAGACTTTATTGAGACCCTATGTACTGTAACCCATCAAGCTCTTCTGTCCGTGGCATTTCCAGGCAAGAATACTGGACTGGGTTGCCATTTCCTTCTTCAGGATATCTTCCTGACCAAGGGATCAAACCCATGTCTCCTGCATCTTCTACACTGACAGGTGGATTCTTTACCACTGAACCACCTGGAACTCTGAGATGTTTGTATATCTTAGAGGTTAATCCCTTATTGGTGGCTCACTTGCAAATATTTTCTCCCATTCTGAGGGTTGTCTTTTTGTCTTATTTATGGTTTCCTTGGCTATGTAAAAACATTTAAGTTTATTTAGGTCCCACTTATTTATTTTTGTTTTAATTTTCATTTCATTGACTCTAGGTGAGTCAAAAAGGATCTTGCTGTAATGTATGTCAAAGAATGTTCTGCCTGTATTTTTCTCTGAGAGTTTTATAGTGTCTGGTCTTACATTTATGTCTTTAATCTATTTTGAATTTATTTTTATGTATGGTGTGAGGAAGTATTCTAATTTCATTCTGTGCCCCCATTTTAAAACATGGATAAAATGCACAATTTTCTAGAAAAATATAACTTATCAAATTGACCCAAGAAATATGGAAAATGTAAATTGTCCTACAAACCATTAAAGAAAGAAATCAATAGTTAAAACCTTTTCCCAAACCGAGTACTTAAAGTCTAAAGACTTTAAAGTTGGAATCTAACAAACAGATAAGTGTAAGTTAAGGAACATAATTTTCTAGTCTCACATAAATATTTCATAAAATAGGGGAAAAAGGGAATTTTCTATTACTTGCTTAACAAAGCAAGCATAACATTGATATCAAAGTCAGACAAAGACAGTAAGAAAAAGGGAAACTTCCAGCCAGTTTCAAACATGGACTTCTGAACAAAAAATTAGCAAGTGGAATCCAATCATGTGTAGAGGTAACAGTACATCATAGCCACACTGGATTTGTCCCAGGAATGTAAGAAGCATTTCACTTAGAAAATCTATTCATGCATTCTTTTATATTCATTGATTAAAGCAGAAAACTATATGATCATTACAATAGATGCAGGGCAAACATGGAAAAAAACTAAGCATTCATTCAGGGTAAAAAATTTTTTTAAGCTTTAAAAATAGTTTTAAAGTCTTTTATTGAGTTCGTTACAATATTGCTTCTGTTTTATGTTTCATTTTGTTTGGCCCCAAGTCATGTGGGATCTTAGCTCCCAGACCAGGGATTGAACCCACACCCTCTGCAGTGGAAGGGGAGTCTTAACCACTGGACAACCAAGGAGGTTCCACTCATAGTAAATTTGTAATGAACTAGGAATAGAAGGGAACTTTCTTAACCTGTTAAAGTTTACCTAAAAAAAAATCTACTGCAAAGATGAATAAGACATAACCTCTGCCCTCAAGGGGTTCAAAATAAGGAGATGAACACAGAAACAGTGTATGAATCACATAATCATCCTTGTAAGTCATCTTAACAGAGAAGAAAATAAGAGTCACATCAATTAAATCAGTTATTAAATTCTAATTTCTTTTTATATAATAATATTTCTCAAACATTCCCTTTTCTATTACCTAACCATATAATCTTCTTGTTTCATTGCACCATTTTATCTGTAAATAGGTCCTACAAGAGAGTTTTAAATGCTTTGTTAAAAATCAAGCAACAATGTGAGTAGGTCACTTACCTAGTGTACATGAAATTTTAACTCAGAGTAAAAGAAATTCTGGAGACATTAGGTATAATTTTAAAATAGCATTTTAATTGGTAATCACTTAATTTTTATTTTTTAGACTTTTAATTTTATAGTGGAGTATAGCTGATCAACAATGGTATGATAGTTTTAGGTGGACAGCAAAGGAACTCAGCCATACACACACATGTGTTCATTCTCCCCCAAACTCCCCTCCCATCCAGGCTGCCACAAAACATTGAGCAGAGTTCCCTGTGCTGTATAGTAGGTCCTAGTTGGTTATCCTTTTTCAAAAAATTATTTCTAATTAATTAATTGATATTATTTTTTGGTTGTACTGGATCTTCGCTGCTGCAAGGGCTTTTCCCTAGTTGTGGTGAGGAGGGGCTATCTCCGCGTAGCACTCAGGCTTCTTATTGTGGTGGCTTCTCTTGCTGTGGAGCAAGAGTTCTGGGCACACAGGCTTCCACAGTTGCAGTTCCCAGGCTCTAGAGCACAGGCTCAATAGCTGTGGTGTACAGGCTCCAAGGCCCGTGGGGTCTTCTGAACCAGGGACTGAACCCATGTTTTCTGCATTGGCAGTCTTTACCACTGAGTCTCCAGGGAAGCCCAGTTATCCATTTTGAATAGAGCAGTGTGTACATGTCCATCCCAAACTCCCTAACTATCCCATCCCCCTGCTTTTCCTTCCCAGCAGCCATAAGTTTGTTCTCTGTGAGTCTGTTTCTGTTTTGTAAATAAGTTCATTTGTATAATTTCTTTTTAGATTCTGTATGTAAGGGATGTCATATGATATTTCTCCTTCTCTGTCTGAATTCCTTCATTCAGTATGGCAATCTCTTGGTCCATCCATGTTGCTGCAAGTGGCATTATTTCATTCTTTTTAATGACTGAGTAATATTGAATTCTATATATATGTGTGAGTCTGTGTGAGTGTGTGTGTACACCACAACTTCTTTATCCATTTCCCTGTAGATGATATTTATATTGCTTCCTTGTCCTAGCTGTTGTAAACAGTGCTGCAAAGTGCTGCAATGAATACTGGGGTGCATGTATCCTTTCACACCATGTTTTTCTCCAGGTATATGCCCAGGAATGGGATTGCATGGTCATGTGGTTTTGTTGCTAAGTATCATGTGTACACATCCATGACTCTAACCATCCCTGTGCTTCAGGGTGACTGGAGGGCATCAATGGGGAGAGAAATGGAATGAAAGTCAAGAACAGGGTGAGAAGAAACTCAGGGGAATAAGGGAAAAGTACATTTTGTGACATTTAAAAGATGCTTACTCTTTGAAAGGAAAGTTATGACCAACCTAGACAGCATATTAAAAAGCAGAGACATTACTTTGCCAACAAAGGTCTGTCTCATCAAGGCTATGGTTTTTCCAGTGGTCATGTATGAATGTGAGAGTTGAACTATGAAGAAAGCTGAGTGCAGAAGAATTGATGCTTTTGAACTGTGGTGTTGGAGAAGACTCTTGAGAGTCCCTTGGACTGCAAAGAGATCCAAACAGCCCATCCTAAAGGAGATCAGTCCTGGGTGTTCATTGGAAGGACGGATGTTGAAGCTGAAACTCCAATACTTTGGCCACCTGATGCGAAGAACGGACTCATTGGAAAAGACCCTGATGCTGGGAAAGATTGAGGGCAGGAGGAGAAGGGGACAACAGAGGATGAGATGGTTGGATGGCATCACCGATTTGATGGAATGGGTTTGAGTGGACTCCAGGAGTTGCTGATGGACAGGAAGCCTGGCGTGCTTCAGTTTATGGGGTTGCAAAGAGTCGGACACGACTGAGCAACTGAACTGAACTGAACTGATTCAGCAATAAAAAACTTGGCAGTTGAATGTTCTTTTATTTAAGGGTTAATTGATAAGTATTAAGCTCAAAATTTCCACTCTCTCTTGAATTTCACTTCATTCCGGGTACAATATTCTCAGAAAATCTGTTGAGACTTAAGGAGAAGGAGAAGGGTCTCCTGAATATACTGCTTGATAATAAAATGCTTAAAGTTTTTCGAATGCCTTTAAAAACTTTTCACGTTTATATTCATTTTACTGTAGTGGGTAGCCTTTCCCATTTCCAGGAGATCTTTCCAACCCAGAGATCAAACCCAGGTCTCCCACATTGCAGGTGGATTCTTTACCAGCTGAGCCACAGGGAAGCCCAAGAATACTGGGGTGGGTAGCCTATCCCTTCTCCAGCAGATCTTCCCGACCCAGGAATTGAACTGGGGTCTCCTGCATTGCAGGCGAATTATTTACTAAATGAGCTACCAGGAAAAGTCTTTAAAATTTTTCATGTTTATATTCAGTCATGTTACTGTATTTTCAAAAATTTCAGTTCCCATTTGATTTAGGTGGGGGGAAATATGCTTTGCCAAGATAGTCTGAGAAACACTGAAATAGACTCCGTGAAAATCAAGAAATGCTATTCACAAGAAGGTCCTGCAAAGATGAAATGACATCCTGCACAATGGAAGAAAATGTTTGCCACACATAGAACTGACAAAGACCTAGTCTCTAAAATGTATAAAGAACTCATTGAGATCAATTAGAAAAATGGGCAAAAACTTGAAGAGGCACTTCATATAAAAGGAAATCCTATTGCCCAATAAACATATTAAAAGGCCTCCATCTCATTAGTCATCAGGGAAATGAAAATTAAAACCACAATGAGCAATCACCCATCATCAACAGATTGGCAGATACTTAAAAGCTCCACAAGCTTAAATGTTGGTGGAGATCCTGTGAATTACAGGAAGTCTCAAATACTTTTTGCTCCTGAGGGTATAAGTTAGTTCAACTACTTTGGGAAACTTGTTGGCAGGATCTACTTACTTTGAACATATATACACTCTATACCCCAATAATTCCCAGGGACCCAACAGAAATGTGTTACATATGTGAGCAAATTATGTGTACAAGGAAATTCATATTATTTGTAATAGCTCCTAAATGATTACAATCGAGATGTCCATCAACAGTAGACAGTATAAACCTATTGCAGTATCCTCACATAATGGAAAACTCTTCAGCAGTGACTCTCAAGAGCAGGGACCATGGACCAGCTGCCTCAGCATCACCTGGGAGCTTGTCAGGGGTGCAAATCCTTGGTTCCCTCTTCAGACTTAGTGAATTAGAAATTCTGGAAGTGAGGCTCAATGCTGTTTTAACAAGCCCTTCGTATGATTCTGACACATGTTGAATTTTGGAAAACACTGGTTGACTGTGTTCAATATGAATAAATTATAGTTTGGGGCAACAACATGAAAGAGTTGCACAAACATAAGTCAATTTTTCTTAAGTGGAGCCTAGAATGCTTGGTTTTCTTTGGTGGTTCAGTAGAGAACAGGTGATTCTTTACTAAAGGCAGTAAAGAGGTGGTAAAGAACCCGCCTGTCAATTCAGGAGACACAGGTTCAGGCCCTAGGTTGGGAAGATCCCCTGGAGAAGGAAATGGCAACCCACTCCAGTATTCTTGCTTGGAAAAGCCCATGAATAAAGGAGCCTAGAGGGTTACAGTCCATGGGGTTGCAAAAAAGTCAGACACAATTTAGTGACAAAACAGCAGCCATAGCAGCAGAATGCTTTTTGGGGGAGAAGAGACACATATAGATATTACAAGATCTGGGTTTGAGTTAGTTAAAAGAGTTCAGGCATTATTGCTTTTCTCCATGACGCTGGGGCTTTGAGGTACAGGCCAGGGGTACCAGATAGAGAAGACTGAAGAAAAGTTTCAGATGTGAGTTTCAGAGTTTCAAAGTTTCAGAGTGGCCAGTCAGAATGAGGTGGAGAAGACAGAGCCCCACAGTTAGAGCCAGAGGACGGGGGGAACAAGTGGTCCCCATACTTCCCTCTCCTCTGGCTCCGTGCATGAGACACCAGCCTCAAAGCTGACCCTTCTTGCTTTTAGTTCTTGATTGCTTGACAGTGAGAAAAGCAGAAAAAGAGAAAATGAAGACCTCTCTGGTGATCCAGTGGATAAGAATCTGCCTGCCAATGTAGGAGACAAGGGTTCAATCCCTGATTTGGGAATATCCCACATACCTTGGAGCAATAAGCCTGTGCTCCACAACTACTGAGCCCAGACTCCTAAAGCCCGTGCTCTGCAACAAGAGAAGCCACCACAATGAGAAGCCCACACAGCACAACTAGAGAAAAACCCTCACAGCAAGGAAGACTCAGCACAGTCAAAAATAAATTAAAAAAAAGAGAAAATGATGTCATGCTAAGGATTGCTATGTGCAGTTTTATGATTCGTTGTTCTTTCCTACCAAGCATCCCAAAATTAGAAATGGGAGAGACTGAATTTATACATCAGGTGAGATATTTTTATTAAAATCAAATTACATTTATATTAGCAATCCTGCTTCTGAGAACACATTTCAAGGGAACAAACATAACTATGAAAAAAATATGCAATGAGATGTTTCTCTATTACAAAAAAATATCAGATATCTACAGTTTCAATGATAGAGGAATAATTAAATAATCACGGTATACTGACATGATGGACTGTTACTTATCTGTTAAAATCATTATGAAGATTTTATAACATGAAAATACTCATATTAAGTGACACAAATTTACACATAAAATATAATTTAAACTATATAAAGCAACCAAGAAATCTATATAAAGAAAAAAGATTAAATATATCAACATACAGTTATTTAGATGGTGGGCAAAAGATAACTTTTGTCTACTTTTCGAATTCTCTAAAATGAAACTGAATTATATATATATATATTAAAGAATTTTAAACCAGTTAATTAATGATTTTTGCCTGTTTTGGGTCTTTGTTAGTGCACAGTCTTTTCCCTAGTTGTGGGAAGCGGGGGCTACCCTCTGTTTGAGGGGCTTGGGCTTCTCATTGCGGTGACTTCTCTAGTTGCCGAGTGTGGGCTCTAGGGCGCTCAGACTTCCGTAGCTGCAGTGCGCAGGCTCCGTGGCTCCCAGGCTCCAGAGCAGGGGCTTCCGGAGTGGTGGCGCACGGGCTTAGTTGCTCTGAGGCATGTGTGATCTTCCTGGACCAGGGTTCAAGCCTGTGTCTCCTGAGTTGGAGAGTCTTTACCACTGAGCCACTAGCGAAGCCCTTGAATTATCTGAAAAAATATACATACCTAACAAATTTCAAATTTATATAGTTTAAATGATTACTCAGACAACTTTGGTTTAATCAGGTCTCCCAAATGCAATTGAATTATTTGATATGATTACTTACATAATACTACACATTTTCTTTTAATTTGTATTTGGATACAGGTATAATTTTTAGAATGTACATGTATATTTTATAGCAGATTAATATTCTAAGAGCTAATTTTGCAGCTATAGCTAGAATCTGAATTTTGACTAATTTACCTAATTTCTTGAGCCACATGTCATTTTGGTCAGATGAACAAATCCATTTCAACAATGATCATAGATCTCAGGGAAATTATTTCTGTTATAATGATTAGAACTGCTTCTAGATATTGCTACCTGTACCTTTACATTTAATATAAAAATATTAATAAATTAAATGAAAAATCTCTCCCTTCTTTGCCATCCTCAGGACAATACCCAACGAAATCAAGGTTGATGATATATGTCACCCTTTTGAAGCTGTGATCCAAATGCTTCTATTCTGGAGTGTGGTCTGCAGGTTTAAACAGGGAAAAATTAGGTAAATTAGGGGAAAATAATTTTAATTGAACCAGATTCTTTGCTCTATCATGCATTAAGGGATCAATGTTGCACCCCCACTTTTGCATTCACTTTCTATCCTTCTCAGTTCTCTTCTGTTACATCCTCTGCTTTCTCTCTCTTCTAGATTTCCTGACAGCTTTTCCTCTAGCCCGTGTCAAGTCTATTTCTCCTCTTTCTTTCCTCCCAAGTCTGATCACATAGACATGTGAACACATGCACAGGGGCACAAACCCATACACACTCCTCCTTGGAAGGAAGCCAGTGGGTAAAAGCTCAATAGACAAAGCCTGAACCTTTTAGCGAGCTCAGGGGGTCGGAGTGTTGTTTGTCTTCATATAATACCTAATACTTTGGCCCCCTGATGTGAGGAGCCGATTCATTGGAAAAGACCCTGGTGTTGGGAAAGATGAAAGCAAGAGAAGAAGGGGGCAGCATAGGATAAGATGGTTGGATGGCATCACTGCCTCAATGGATGTGAGTTTGAGCAAACTCTAGGAGACAGTGAAGGACAGGGAAGCCTGGTGTGCTGCACTCTATGGGGTAGCAAAGAGTTGGACATGATTTAGCAACTGAACAACAATAACGAATACCCGTCTATGTTGTACAGCTGGTTATGTACTGGTACAGCTGGATACCATGTGCTGCTGATTATCCCCCATGCCTCTACAGGGTATTTGCTTGCTCATCCTCATCCAGTTTGCATCTCCTTTGCTTCTCATGGGTGGTTTCCACCAGCTCTAGATGCGACTTTTACTCCTCCTGGTTAGCCTTTCTACAGTGGACAGTCCCCCAATTAAGCTTTTTGTTATACTTGCTGCTCTTCTGCCCAAAGTCTTCAGCCCTTTCCTTTTATTCTCGGAGTCAAGTCCGAGTGCCTCAGGATGGCATTTAGCACCTTCTGGGGCCTGGTCTCTGTCTTGTGTTCCTGAGTCCAAACTCACTCGTCTCGTGCAACAACAGGCCAGTGAATCAGAGACAGGTGTTGAGGCAAGGAATACGACTTTATTCGGAGAGCCAGCTGACCATCCTCTCTGGCTCTGGATGCCAGATTCTTTTACAAATCAGAGACTGTGGAGGTGAGGAAACAAAGGGAAAAAGGCCGTTAATCTTGCAAATATCTCCTAGAAGGGCAAGTCTCAGGCAGGGGTGTGTGTTACTTTCTTCCTTCCTGCCACCTACAGGTGGACAGGGTTCTGAACCAAGGCACTTTAACAGTCAGGCGGAGGGGCAGGGTCCTCTGAGGCAGGTCATTACGCGTGATTATAGCAACAAAAACCAGTCAAAGAAACAGTTCCAACATGGAGTCAGAATTGACTTCTGCCTGCAGTGTTTGTGTTACCCTTCCATTCCCATCGAACAACTTCCTGAGTACATTTTGCCTCTTCGCTTGGCACCCAAGCGCTCCCCTAGGCTCCCCAACCTTGGCTCACACTGCGCCTCCTCCTTGGCGTGCTCTTCCCCATTCAACTTGTTACAGTCTTTCTCATCCTTCATTTCAGTCCAAAATATCTTTTTTTCCCCATGAAACCTCACCTGGTCCTTCTGGGTGAGGACCTTTGCTTTTCCTGTGCTCCCATGGCTCAACTGCTTTTAGGGACTTCTGTTTTGTTTTGAAAAAATATTTTATCCATTTACTTGTGATGCACAGGATCGTCATTGCATCAAAAGTTGCAGAGCAGAATTAGTGGCGTATGGGCTTGGCTGCCCGAAGGCACATGGGATCTTAGTTCCCCAACCTGGGATTGAACACATGTTCCCTGCGTTGCAAGGTAAACTTAACCTCTGGACCACCAGGCAAGTCCTGCTCTTAGTTTTAATTATTTTAACCTTTGTTGAGCTATTTGTACATTTATTTTGTCTCCTTGGAGAAAAGGGTGACGTCTGGTTCATCTTGGTGCCCTCATAGGATGCACTACATTGTCCTGCACACAGTAGGTGCTCAGCTATTCATCTTTACACAATTAAATGTAAAGAGCTGAGAAGTCTTTCTGTTTTCAAGGAGTGTTTATACCGCAGTTATTTTCCTTCAACAAGAATCTTACTCATTTGTCAGCATAAGCATACATTTCGATGCGACTATTTTAATTTAAAAGTGAGTTTTTGAGAATGAAAAAGAGGAAAGCCAGGGCACCATGATATGATTAAAGTCTTACATTTGCTGTTAGTCTAGTTTTTACTTTTCATTCTAATTTATTTGTTCTCTAAGAGAAGATAACGTGAGGTTAAGGCCAGTGTCTGAGCTTCTGAATGCCTGGCAAATGATTTAGTCCTCGTCAATGTGTCCATGTGTGCAATTCATTCTCTCTGAGAGACCCTGAAATTTAGACTTTTACTATAGTCCTTGGACTACAGTTAATTATCATAAAAATGTTGAAACAATGACTATATATGTCCCCCATTACTATATAATTATATATTATAGTAGGAAAATATAATTTTTTTAAGTATTCATTTATTTTTGGCTGTATCAGGTCTTAGTTGTGGCACATGAGAACTTCGTCGCACTGGACCAGCTTCTCTCTAGTCGTGGGGGTTGAGTCACTCCAGCTTAGTTGCCCTGCAGCCTGTGGGATCTTAGTTCCCTAACTAGGAATTGAACCCTTGTCCCCTGCATTGGAAGGTGGATTCTTAACCACTGGACCACCAGAGAAGTCCCATATATCATTCTTTTTTTCTTCATCTCTAATAGATCTTGAACAATTTGAGATATAATTTGACTTCAATACAAATAAATTTGAATTTTTCAACTCCATTTCACAGAAACTAAAAATTATTTTTATTCATCATGGTGTTGGAAAAACTTTAATTGAAAACAGATTAGCAAGTGTGTCCTGCGTGCCCAGCATGTGTTGATCTTGAGTATTTTAGTATGTGATTTGAGGCTGTGGTACCAGACTTTTGAGAAGAATACATAATTCATTACCACCACCATTTTCACAGAACTGTATTAATGAAGCTTTTCTTTGGGCTTGAGGCCGTCTTGGCTGTTTCAGAATTTTGGTGAGCAGATTGAGTGATAATTTTAGGCTTCTAAAATCAGCCTGTGTCCCCTCAGTCACATGATGTCATAAGCAGCTGGTGTTGCCTTGGCAACTTTACAGAATAAAAGTGCTGCTTTTGGTAAAACTTTGGGTCATGTGACCTAGCTCTGTAGCTGGGGAAGACAACACGAAATTATTACTTACTTCTTCACCAAAACAAACCCAGATTTGCATAAGAGAAAAACAAAACCAGAACTCAAAGTCCCAAGTGAATTAATTACCCGCCTTGCCATCATCTGAAAGCCAAGTTTGTTTGACTTTGTAATTTCAGCATGCTCCACTCCCTGTAATAACTCTCAAATTTGTGTGTTGCTTTCCCTCATCTTCCCCATGACTCAGGAGGGTATGTGTGTTTCTAAGGCATTAGCAAGGCCAGGAGAAGAGTGATAAAGCCAATCAACCCAGAGGAATTTTGATGGCTTAACCCTTAGTCCAGGGCTCTTTCTAGCATCTAATGCTGTGTTGAATTCAGTCATTGCCATCAACTTGCCATGTGATTTTCAGATCTGTCCCAGAAATCTGTCTCCTGGTTAAGGCCTCCCTCCTGTATTGCAGATACGAGCCCTTACAGTCAAGAAATCATGGTGTCGGGCTTCCCTGGTGGGCCTGTGGTTAAGAATCCACCTGCCATTGCTGGGGACATGGGTTTGATCCCTGGTCCAGGAAGACTCACATGCTACAGAGCAACTAAGGCAGTGAACAGCAACTACTGAGCCCACGTGCCCTAGACCCATGCTCTGCACCAAGAGAAACCACTGCAATGAGAAGCCTGCACACCACAACTAGAGAGCAGCCACCACTCGCCACAACTAGAGAAACCCTGAGAACATCAACAAAGATCCACTGCAGCCAACAAATAAATAATAAGTTCTTAAAAACAAAGAAATCATGGTAAATTAGTCATCCATAAAATACAAATAGCTCGACAATAATTGGGTCACAAAAGAGTTGGAAACTATTGAGTGATTAAATAACAACAATAAAATTATTTAGATGACCACTTTGTGCCACTTAATGACAAATTTATAAACACAGGACAGTCATGAGTGTATATATCCTTTTACAGATTTTAGTAAAAATTTTGTTTTCATTTCTCAGATATCTAAATAAATATATCTTCAGCCTTAGAACTTAATATATTATTTTCAAGCCACTGAATTGCTTTTTCGAATCTAGATGATTGATGCATACTATAAGATTTCCTATCATATCAATTATGTAACAGCTACATTATATACTATTATTTCAGTTCATTATATAATTTATATTTAAGACAAAATAAACTATATATAAACAAAGTAAAAAAATTTCTTTGTATTTAGTGTTGGATGTTTATAAGTACCAGCCTTTAAAAGAATTTTTGAAAAACAGAAAAGATAGAGTAAAAATTCCATAGTTTTTTATATTATATATATATATATATAAATTTATAATCAATATGAGTAAAATTACACAATGTAATTATTAAAATTACATAATCCAGAGGCCATCACTGTTAATATTTTAGAAAATTTCCTCCTGTTTTAAAAGATATTTCCATATAGACAAATTATAGCATATATTTCAGTACAGACATACACAGACACAGTGTTTCATCCCATAAAAATCATTGCTCTATGATATCCATAAATTTATGTATCTATATATTTCCCCAGCCATCATATACAACAAATAATTTAAGATGACTTAAATATTCTTTTTAATGATTCTTACTCTTTTATTTAACCATTTCCATGTTGTTTGACTTTTCTAATATTGTGCTATTGTAAATAATATGGCAAAATGTTTTGTATTTAAGATGTGAAAATACAACATAAAAGTCTGCCTAAAATGTCCTAAGGCTGTATACATAGTGAAAATTTATTTTTCCAGAAAAATTTAATTGTATCAGTCACTCCATCCATAATGGATGAAAATGTCAATTTTAATATATTAGTCCTGGGTGTTCATTGGTAGGACTGATTTTGAAGCTGAAACTCTAATACTCTGGCCAGCTGATGTGAAGAGCTGAGTCATTTGAAAAGACCCTGATGCTGGGAAAGATTGAGGGCAGGAGGAGAAGGGGACAACAGAGGATGAGATGGTTGGGTGGCATCACTGACTCAATGGACATGGGTTTGGGTGGACTCCGGGAGTCGGTGATGGACAGGGAGGCCTGGCGTGGTGTGGGTCATGGGGTCTCGAAGAGTCGGACACAACTGAGTGACTGAACCGAACTGAACTGACAGTACAGGATCATATGAGATTTGTTTGAAAAGAAGTTTAACACCTAGTACCTAGTTCTTGGTTTATAATACCATTTTCCAACTAACGTAACCAGGACTTCTTGGAAAAGTAACTGCTTCTAGGTATGGGGTAAAAAACATACAAAATGAAACTGGGGTATTCTGTGTTGCAAGAAAATAAGAAGTGCTCAGAAAAGAAAGTGATGAAGATTGTATGTCAAAATGTTGAACTTCCCTGATGATCCAGTGGTTAAGATTTTACCTTCCAATGCAGGGGGGTGTGGGTTCAATCCCTTGTTGGGGAGCTAAGATTCCACATGCCTCATGGCCAAAAAAAAAAAAAAAACCAAGGCATAAAACAGAAGCAATATTGTAATAAATTCAATGAAGACCTAAAAAACAGCAAAGTTGCACAGGAACCAACTAAAGAGCTCCCAATGGCTGAAGCTAGGACAGTTGGAACAACAAAATTAAAAAAAAAAAAAAAGTAGTATTTAGATTAAAAGCCAAGCATAAAATAAATATCCATGACTCCAAACTGATATAATGACTGAAGCATGAGATGGTTGGATGGCATCACTGACTCAATGGACACGAGTTTGAGCAAACTCTGGGAGGTAGTGAAGGACAGGGAAGACTGACATGCTGTAGTTCGTGAAGATGCAAAGAGTTGAATATGACTGACTGACTGAACAACAAATAAATAAAGGGAGGAAAGTGGACAAAGCTCTCAAGGAGAAGAATTTCAAATAAGTGGTGTGGTAACTCTGTCCTCAAGTAGGTGGAGCAGAATTCCCTCTTCTTAACCATGGCTGCACACAGAGGCGTCCTTCTGAAGGGTGCAATATGGAAGCAGGAAAGAGAGGTACTCAGATTCATCATGGTAAATCATGTGAATGGCATGCCATCACTCAATATGATGTAATGCCATGGCACTTTACTTCTGTGGTCCTCCCCAAAGGAAGTTATCCCAGTCTGTTCCTGAGAGGGGCATGGACAAATCTAAATTGAGGAATGTTTTCCAAAACACTTAACCAGCATCCCTTAAAACTATCTTTGTTTTTGTTCAGTTGCTTTGTCGTGACCGGCCCTCTTTGCGACCCTATGGACTGTAGCTCACCAGACTCCTCTGTCCATGGGGTTCTCCAGGCAAGAATTCTAGTGTGGGTTATCATGCCCACCTCCAGGGGATCTTCCTGACCCAAGGGATTGAACCCGAATGTCTTATGTCTTCTGCACTGGCAGATGGGTTCTTTACCACTAGCATCACCTGGGAAGCCACATCCTTGTCTTCAGTTCAGTTTAGTTCAGTTCAGTCACTCAGTTGTGTCTGACTCTTTGCGACCCCATGAATTGCATCATGCCAGGCCTCCCTGTCCATCACAAACTCCCGGAGTTTACTTAACCTCATGCCCATCAAGTTGGTGATGCCATCCAGCCATCTCATCCTCTGTCGTCTCCTTCTCCTTCTGTCCCCAATCCCTCCCAGCTTCAGGGTCCTTTCCAAAGAGTCAACTCTTCATATGAGGTGGCCAAAGTATTGGAGTTTCAGCTTCAGCATCAGTTCCTCCAATGAATACCCAGGACTGATGCAGGTCAGGAAGCAACAGTTAGAACTGGACATGGAACAACAGACTGGTTCCAAATAGGAAAAGGAGTATGTCAAGGCTGTATACTGTCACCCTGCTTATTTAACTTATATGCAGAGTACATCATGAGAAACGCTGGGCTGGAAGAAGCACAAGCTGGAATCAAGCTTGCTGGGAAAAATATCAATAACCTCAGATATGCAGATGACACCACTCTTACGGCAGAAAGTGAAGACGAACTAAAAAGCCTCTTATATGGCTGATTCATGCCAATGTATGACAAAACCCACTGAAATGTTGTAAAGTGATTGGCCTCCAACTAATAAAATAATATTTTAAAAAAAAAAAAAAAAAAAAAAATTTGAATTCCTGGTCAATGAACAATGGATTTTCAAGTCAAAGTAGAGAAGTAAATCTTTCCCTAAACTAGCTCTCATTTCTCTGTTTGAAAGTATGCTTTAAAAACTCACATATTCCCATTTTTCTAAATTTAAAAATATAAGAAAAAAAGAAACCCAGAAATAAGGAAAACAAACAAGAACTTATTGGGTTATTTCTAGCATATTAGCAGAAAGCACTAGAAGGCAAGGGGAACTTGGTAAAAAGATTCACTTCAAATGTCATTTTCTAAAGACTTTCTGAACCTATTCCCCACCCACTCCTGCCCTGGAAGAACTAATATTTTGTGTCTCTGAGTGAGCAAAGCTTTGTTCGTGTCTGTACTGTGGCACTTATAAATCTCTAATGCAATCATTGATCTGTTTGTCTCTCTCCTCTACTGGACTGGGTTTCTGATGGCTTTGTAATGTTAGGATGTATTGAATAACTTGGTGCCTGGCACTTAATCAAATGTCAATGAATTGTTAATGAATTCATATACAGAATCTCATCTAGTAAAGTGAACAAAATACTAACAAAAGATACCACTGTCTTTCTGTTTCATGACACTCTCAGTTTCAATGTTGACATTTTAAAGATTTCATTTTATTTCTCTTACCTGTATTCTTTTCTATTCTGCTTTGTTTTGCTGAACAACCATAGGAAATAAACGTCACTGATAAACTAAAAAAAAAAAAAAAAAAAAAGAAAGTGAAAGAGGAGAGTGAAAAAGTTGGCTTAAAGCTCAACTTTCAGAAAACTAAGATCATGGCATCT
This sequence comes from Muntiacus reevesi, assembly GCF_963930625.1. Taxonomy (NCBI): domain Eukaryota; kingdom Metazoa; phylum Chordata; class Mammalia; order Artiodactyla; family Cervidae; genus Muntiacus; species Muntiacus reevesi. The sequence continues at coordinate 22,207,016 of NC_089263.1, read as the reverse complement.
GGTCCCATCACCTCATGGGAAATAGATGGGGAGACAGTGGAAACAGTGTCAGACTTTATTTTTTTGGGCTCCAAAATCACTGCAGATGGTGACTGCAGCCATGAAATTAAAAGACGCATACTCCTTGGAAGGAAAGTTATGACCAACCTAGATAGCATATTAAAAAGCAGAGACATTACTTTGCCAACAAACGTCCATCTAGTCAAGGCTATGGCTTTTCCAGTGGTCATGTATGGAGGTGAGAGATGGACTGTGAAGAAAGCTGAGCACCGAAAAATTGATGCTTTTGAACTGTGGTGTTGGAGAAGACTCTTGAGAGTCCCTTGGACTGTAAGAAGATCCAACCAGTCCATCCTGAAGGAGATCCTTGTCTTACATTACTTTAAAACCCTAACTATTCTCTGTACTTCATCTATGTTCTCCCTAAAATCCATTCTTCACACAGTAATTAGCCTACTATTTTAAAAGTATAAATTTGATCATGCAGTCTCAAGAATAAAGTTTATCATCCTTATCAAAATAAAATATAATTCTTACCAAGATAAAATATACTTCTTACCAAAATAAAATCCAAAGTCTTTATTGTGGCCTATAGTTTCTTCATGATCTAACTCCTGTGTCCAGCTCTCCCATCCCCACCTCTCTGTCCAGTTTGTGCTACTCCTGTGACACAACCTCCTACTGAATCCTCAAAACCCTTCCCTATTTTCCCCACAGTTGACTTCTCACTCTTTAGTTCTTACTTCTTCTATTGTCTCCCTTCCTTTTCCTTGACGATCTTATCTCGGTGGGGCTCAGCCCTCTTCTGTTAGTTCCTCTTATGTTATCCTGTTTATTTCCTCTATAGGGCTGATTGCAATTCTCTTTCCTTCCTAGGGAACCAAAATCTGCCACCCCAAGTATGCTCCAAGCATAAAGGTTATTTTGAGCTAAAGGTAAAAGAGAAGAGACAGACACAAGAAACTGCCCTTTTCTTATGCCTCAAAGCAGGACATAGTTTGGAAAGGTGTCTCTTTCCTGTACCAGGAAGGAAAAAACTCATCAGTGCTCCCAACACTTATTAGCCCAGAGCACAAAAAGAACACATAACAATCTTCACTAAAATAGCCCTTATATTTTATTACTTTCCCACATGTGTTAAGCTTCTCATGGTCTGCTACCTCTAAAAGCCTAAACCCCTCTTCCTTTGTCTTGTCACTTCTCCACAAATTTATTGTCCTTTGTTAAAATGCTGTATAAAGCCCCAATTCTAACCATGGCTTTGAGCTATTCATTCCTGAGTTCTCCCACATGTACACATGATGCATGTGTTAACAAATGCTGTTTTTCTCCTGTTCATTCATCTTTTAAAATCTAGTCTGCAGAGCCACAACAAAAAAAACCCACAAAAAACCCAAGACACGTAAAGGAGAACAAGTTAAACTTTTCCTTGCCTATACACTCTCTCTCCTCATTTTCCTCCGGACTTGCTGAATGCCCCGCCTCCCGATGGTCCATGAGGGTAGGGACCTTGTTTGTCCATCACTGTATTTTTAGCACATCTCACATAGTATATGCTCAATATTTTTTATTGTATCAATGTTAAATGAATTAAACAATTGGCATGTCTTGGTACTGGAACATATTTTATTTATGTTTTTAAATTTTTTTCCTCTCTTTGCATATAAAAATAGGACATAGTTTGGAAAGGTGTCTCTTTCCTGTACCAGGAAGGAAAAAACTCATCAGTGCTCCCAACACTTATTAGCCCAGAGCACATGTGGTGTATGAGTTCTTAGTTCCCTAACCAGGGATAGAACCCAAATCCCTTGCGTTGGGAGCTCAGAATCTTAATAACTGAACCACCAGGGAAGTCTCTAGGAGTACAATGTAGTTCATTAGAACTAAAACATTAGAGCACATTTTTATTGAGTCATTTTAATACATGAAATCTTCTAAATGAATTTGTAAATTTGCTTTTAAAGAATATCAAATTCTGATTAAAAATACATTATAGTTGTCTTTCTAGATTACTTTGGGGATAACTGATATATTTACAACGTCAAGCTCTTCCATTCAGGCACATGGTATTTTTTTTCCCTTGAATATTTTTGACCCAGGATTGGCTGATTCCATGGATTGGAACCTGTGGATGCAGAAGGCTGACTGTATATGACATTTTGTTTACCCATTTATCTGTTGATGGCCACTTATTGGCCTTTTTGAAAAACTGGTGTAGAAGTACCAATTTGACTGGTTCTTTCAATTATTTTGGGTGTGTACCTAGGAGTGTAATTATCTGATCATATAATCATTATATTTACTTTTACAAACAATTTTGGCTGGTTGAACTGCAATCCCTTTGCAGAAGAAATGCATATACTTCTTTGAGTCCTTACTTTCATAGTGTTTCACCATCAATAGGGATATTTTTTCTTGCATCAAAGTAGGCATTAAAAATGTTAATAAACCACACTCTTTTTATTAATTTACTAAGTGTATATATATATATATATATATTTCTTAATATAGGAATGTATTTTTAATTTTATCAAATTCCATTTCAGTGAGTATTTTAAAATAAAAGATTAATTTTCTTCATGAACTATTAACATTATAAATTATAATACTAGATTTTCTAATATATAAGCCATTCTTGACTTTTTATTTTAATGATACCTTGATATTAATTCTTTCTTTATGGCAGTAAATCAAATTTTCCCTTTTTTGAAAATTAATTTTTAATTTCATGAATGCTTTATATGCAAATCTGGCTCATACAATTTCTGCTATTTGAAATGTAGTAAACTTATTTTTCACTTCTAATCTTTTCTACAATCAATTTTGTGTTTCATGAATTTTAGAGAAGATATAGCCTAAATTTCAAATTCTCTTGTTCTTTGTTTTATTTATTCATTTAAAAATTGTATTCCTATTTTTATATCCTTATTAAGTTTTTACCTGCCTGATCTACCATCACACCTTGACAGTTGTTATTTAGTTACATCTTTTTCTATTCATTTCTTTCAGTATATCTCTAAAGGTAAGTGGATACAAGGTTACTCAACACATAAAGATTCATTATAGTTACTTTTTCATTGTAAATTATTTTTATCAGGATAAAATTGCTATCTTTGTGCTCTTTAATACTTTTTTATTTGCTTGAACTTTGGGTAAAGTAAATTGACACCTTAGCTTTATTTGCTATTGCTTGATGTACTTTGCCTCTCGTTTCACTCTTAATCTTTTCCTCCATATTTTAAAAATGCCTTTTATAGACAGCATGTTTAATACTCTATTAGAGAGTCCTTCCTGTTTGAAAAAAGATTTTGATTTAGTTTCAATCATCATCATAATTGATAATATCTGATCTTCCTTTTTTTGCTCTCTGTTCTTAAACTTTTCATTTCTTTATTACTTTATTGTTTTTATCTTTTACATCATTTAAAATATACATATATATTTATAGACCTATCTATCTAACTATAACTCAACCAATTCTAAATAACAAAGGTGAGCCCCTCAGTCTTTTCCCTCATATACTGGAATGTTATGCTTGACACAGGGATCAAACCCAAGCCTCTTAAGTCTCTTGCATTGAAGGTCAGGTTCTTCACCACTAGCACTACCTGGAAAGCCCTCATATAAAGCAGTTTTTATCAAGCATATGGTCTTGCGCTCCCCTGGTGGCTCAGACTGTAAAGGATCTACCAGTAATGCAGGAGACAGGAGTTTGATCCCCTGGTTGGGAAGATCCCCTGGAGAAGGAAATGGCAACCCACTCTAGTATTCCTGCATGACTTTCGCTATGTGGTCTTGGTTTTACAGATTTTTGAAAATGTTCCCTGAAAACTTGTCTTTGTGTGAGATATATGTATCATTCTTTGTCATGTTAGAAATTAAAAGTGAGAATTTAAAATATTTATTAACTCATTTAAAATAGAATAATAAACTCATTAAATCTTACAAATAATGTATTTTTTTTGGAACCTACCTGTATTTTCTGAAAAATAAAATTCACTGAGGAGAATTGCATTGCTTTATATTATTACAAATCTCTTTAGTAAATGTTAAATAAAAAGATAGCCAAATTCTCATACCTGATCCTTTTAATTTACTTTGTGGCATTACGTTGTTTTGATTGAAGTGTGAAAAAAAATACAGCAACACAGTTATGAAGTTGGAGAATATAGGGATATTTTAAAAGTCTTTTAGGATAGTTATGAAAAACTTTCTTTGATATTACACCAAAACTTGGCAAATGTTAGTTTCTTAAAGATGAGTTGCAATGTAAATACTGAAACCGTATCAATGAACTCTTTGTCCTTTGTTACATTAAAATCCACTGACTTACTTTGCACTTCAAATGGATCTTTTATAGCATGATGCATTGGTTATTTTGGGCTTCACAGGTGACTCAGACTTGAAAGAATCCACCTGCAATGCGGGAGACTTGGGTTTGATCCCTGACTTGGGAAGATCTCCCCAAGAAGGGAATGGCAATCTACTCCAGTAACCTGCCCTGGAGAATCACTGTGGACAGAGGAGCCTGGCAGGCCACAGTCCAAAGGGTTGCAAAGAGCTGGATATGACTGAGCAACTTTCACTTCACTTTCTTTGGTCATTTTAGAAGATATATTAAGTCTCTGAGTTCTATACACTTTCCAAATACTGACACATTTTATTAAACCATATTTTAAAAAGTCACATTAGTTAATATCACCACTGTCTCATCAGAAAAAAAACTTTATGTATTAGAAAACTATAAAGACCCATGTGTGGCAGATACAAATGGAAAAAAAAAAATCTAATTGTCTTTTGAAAGCCTCAGTTTTGTCATTGGCAACACTTGCTGTCAGTTGTCCTTGAAGTGACAGGTTCACTTTGTTCATTTTTGAGAAAAAGCATGTCATGCATCCACTTCTAAATAACTGTCATTTGCCAGTTGTTCATTCAGTAAAGATGCAATTCCTTAAGAGAAGTGGCAGGTTCTGTTAAGAGCTCACCTGGAGCAACTGTTGAACTCTGCAGGTAGCATAGGGCTTTAAGTCTGTCTCCTGTGCCGTAATGAATTACCCCTAAATTTATCAGCTTAATGCAAAAATAAACATTTATTTTATCTCGCAGAGTTTCTGTGGGGCAGGAATTTGGAATCAGCTTAGCTGGGTGATTCTGGCTCAGGGTTTCCTCATGAAATCTTAACCACCGTGTCGGCTGTTTGCTGAAGGCTTGATTGGGGCTAAGATCCACTTCCAAGATAGCTCCTCAAGTGCTTAGCACATTCATACTTGTTGACATGACAGTAGATAGACCTTAGTTCCTCTCCATGGGGCCCTTGCCACTGAGCCACCCGGGAAGATGCAAGATAAGATCCATTGTCTTCTACATATTAATTTATCTTTGATCATTTTAGTCTATTCCTCCCATTCTTTTCAGTCTGAGGATGGTTCTCTAGCTTTTTTCCACTTTACTGTTTCCTTTTCCTGCACCATCAGTTTTGGCATTTACTCTGTCCAATGAGGATTTTTACTCTTCTTACAGTTGTCGTTGTTTTTCCGCTTCAGTTACTCCTTCTCTCTCCTCTTTACTTATCTGTTTTAGCTCTCCTTTGTGGAAACACAATGATCTCTGTTCTCTGATATGCTGAACTAATAGGGTATGCACAGAACATGACATCCCATATGTACTGCTGGGCCCTTCTGTCTCTCCCCAGCAAGCTGTCCTTACAGGAACTCCCCTCCTCTGGAGCGTGTGGCAGGTGCGGTCATACTCTAAAGACACTGAGAAAATGTACCTGCAGCCTTGCGCACTTAGGAGTTTGGCAATGACCCATCTCTTTGAATAAGACAATGGGAGAAGTAAGACAACACATTTCCAAGTGGCTCAGTGGTAAAGAATCAGTCTGCTAATGCGGAAGACACAGGAGATGTGGGTTCGATCCCCGGACCAGGAAGATGCCCTGGAGGAGGGCATGGCAAACCCACTCCAGTATTCTTGCCTGAGAATCCCATGGACAGAGGAGCCTGGCAGGCTGCAATCTGTGGGGTCACAAAGAGCTGGACACAACTGAAGTGACTTGTCACACATGCATAGAGGTGTTGTGAAATTTTATGTTTCTTTATTGAGGTTTCTTTGCATGAGTGCATGTCAAGTCACTTCAGTCATGTCCAACTGTTTGCAACCCCATGGACTGTAACCTGCCAGGCTGCTCTGTCCATGTGATTTCCCAGGCATGAATACTGGAATGTGTTGCCATGCTGTCCTCCAGGAAGATTTCTTTATATGTTTCTTTATCGAGAAAACCCTTGCACATGTCATGATAGAGATGTCCTGAGGATACTGGAAGAATACATTCAAATATTAACTGTAGATATCACTGGGCAGTGGGATTTTAAGTAAATTTAGCTATTTTTAATGTGTTTTTGTATTTTTCACAATTTTCATAAGGTTAGTGGATTAATATTTTTTATTATACGAGTAATACACATGAAAAAATGTTGGTTGTCTAAAAATCCAAACAATTTAGAAGAAATAGAATCCTTTGTTTTCAGCCCCTTCCCTAATACTTTTGCCTTTGGCCACCATTATCAGTTTGGTGTGAGTCTTTCTTGTCCTTTTTCAGTATATTTATGTTCTTATATGAATAGATGTATGTTTGGAATAAATATCTTCTCATATATGTGTTTCTGAACCTTGATTTTTTTCCCCTTTATTGATATGTCTTGGAAAGTTGTTCATATGAGTATATGTACATCTCATTCTTTTTACAAGCTATGTTGTACATAATAATACAGGCACATCATAATTTGGTTAACCACTTCCATATTAATGAGTAGTTAGTTTTTTGCTTTATTACAAGTCAGTGCAATAGACATCTTTGTATATGAATTATTTTGCCAAGGTACATATATTTTTCTAAGATAAATATCTAAAATAGAAATGGTGGATCAAAGAACATTTTAACAGATGCAAATGGTACAGTCTTGAATTTGGGTATGCAATAACGAACCTCTAAGCTCCCATTTCACTTCTTGGCAGAAAACCTGAATGCTCCTAAGAGTGATAGTACGCACAATGGAAACAAAATCTGGAGGAATGCGTAACAATTTCTATAATGGCTGTGTCTTCTACACCTGCTGAAGGATGAAGGCAGCTGCTATGGATGAATTTGCTGTTTTCTCTCAGCACCTGGTGTCCGCAAAGACCCAGACCAGCACTTATATATCCTGATGGAGGGGGTGTGATGCTGAACTACAGGGTCTTGCCAACCACCTTGGCATTAGACATTTTGTTATTATTGGGCAATTGCCCCAGGTAGATTAAGAGTGTGGAAGTCAGAAAGATGGAGAAGAAGGAAGGGAGGGATCAGCAGAGAACCAGAGGGGTTCATATTTAAAGTGTTTTTCCAAAATGGAATATAGGATAGAAAACATCAAACAACAATAATCATTACTTTGGATATTCAGCATAGTAGGCTTATCCATCAGAGACAAGGCAATGCTTGGAAAAGAGTTTTGCTTCTTTTCCTTCTTCAAGTAAGTGATAGAGCAGTTGATAAAAGTCACTGAATTTTTTTAGTAGTGAAGACTGTTAGGCTTAATAGTTTGCCTTCTTCACCTATACTCCAACCAGCCACAAATAGACCCCAGGGTCTCTTCGCCCCTTTGTGCTTTGAGTTCTTTCTGTCTTTTCAGAGTGCCCTTGGCTCTAAACAGATGAGGTCAGCAAATCTTCTAGGCTTACACTGAATTTCCCTGTCACCTTGAATCCACCCACATTCATCCTTCTGTGGATGGCATCTTGTCTGTCTCTTTCCTATACTGTGATTACACTCTTTCTTAAAGTAAGTTATTGAATTCTTATTTTTTTTTTTAAATCTTTATTGGATTTGTTATAATATTACTTCTGTTTTGTGAGGTGTGGGATCTCAGTTCCCCGACCAGGGATCCAACCCACACCCCCTGCATTGGAAGGTGAAGTCTTAACCACTGAATCACCAGGGAAGTCCCTGAATTCTTATTTTTAATAGATATAATACCCGCATGTCCAAAACGCAAAAAGCACAAAACAGTATCGAATGAAAAGTTTATTGTTTTGTCACCGCTTATCAAAAGTCTCTCTCTCTCGCTCTCTCTAGTTTCTACTCACATTACACTGTGTATACTTTTCTTCATTTTAATTATTTCCTTTACTTTTATGTATTTATTTTATAGTATCCTAGTGTATTGATTTCCTAATGGGCAAATACCAGGATATCCTGTTGAACCTCAAGTTTAGCTGGCTTGAGGGAAGACTACCTCTCTAAGAGACATACTTGTAGGCCACTCAAAGTAGATTTTATTTTTTTTAACTTTCTACTTTATATTGGAGTATAGCTTAATACACATGTACCCATTCTTCCCCAAACTCCCCTCCCATCCAGGCTGCCACATAACACTGAGCAGAGTCCCCTGTGCTGTACTGTAGGTCCTTGCTGGTTACCCATTTTAAATATAGCAGGGTGTAAATGTCTATCCAGACTCCCTGACTATCCCTTCCCCCTGATAATCATAAGTTAATTCTCTAAGTCTGTGAGTCTGTGTCTGTTTTGTAAATAAGTTAATTTGTAACATTTCTTTTTAGAATCCACATAGAAGAGATGTCATGCAATTTTAGATGGGCCACAGACTCTATCCTGTACAGTTGTCTGTTCCCAGCATTCTTACTACATTTGTTGAAGTTCTGTTCAGTCTGGTGTTAAAAAGAAGGCATAGACAGATGTAAGTTTTATTTTAGCTCTATAGATTAAATTAGAAACACCAATAGCATTAGAAAACAAAGAAATAAAATAGTAGCTGCAGGGAGCATCTGCTACACAGGCAGGGTTTCCCTGGGGACCAATTTCAAGTGAAGGCATTCATTTCAGGGTTTGGTTTTTAGCCGGGTGGCTCCCTGACACTTTCTAAAAACAAGGTACAGGGCATTCAGCAAGTCTGCTGAGTTAATGACTGAAAGCCGTAAAATAGATCAAGTTGTCCGGAATGACTCTCAACAACCAAACTTGAGGTGTTCACGTGCAAATTGGGCTTCCCAGGGGGTGCTAGAGGTAAAGAATCTGCCTACCAATGCAGGAGATGCAAGAGACATGGGTTGGATCCCTGGGTCAGGAAGATCCCTTGGAGGAGGAAATGGCAACCCACTCTAGTATTCTTGCCTGGGAAATCCCATGGACAGAGGAGCCTGGGGGGCTACAGTCCATGGGGTCACAAAGAGTCAGGCACCACTGAGCAACTGAAAGTGAAAGTAAAAGTCCTTCAGTCGTGTCCGACTCTTTGCGACCCCATGGACTATACAGTCCGTGGAATTCTCCAGGCCAGAATACTGGAGTGGGTAGCCTTTCCCTTCTCCAGAGGATCTTCCCAACCCAGGGATCAAACCCTGGTTTTCCACACTGCAGGTGGATTCTTAACCAGCTGAGCCACAAGGGAAGCCTAAGAATACTGGAGTGGGTAGCCTATCCCTTCTCCAGCAGATCTTCCCGACCCAGGAATCAAACTGGGGTCTCCTGCACTGCAGGTGGATTCTTTATCAACTGAGCTATCAGGGACTGAGCTATCAGGAATGGAGCAACTAAGCACACATGCAAATCAGAAGGGAAATGTTCACTTATGAAAATTTGGAAGCAGGAAAAGTTCAACCTGTGCTTCGATAAGATTTTAAATATAATCCTGGAATATATCAGCTTAAGACCTTGTGTTTTGTTGTTGTTGTTTTGTTTTTTAAAGTGAAATTTTCTTATTTAATCCATTTGAAGTAGATACCTTCCCTTTATTATTCCAAATTCTTTAAAAAAAAATTTATGTATTTAACCATGTCAGGTCTTAGTTGCAGCATGCAGGATCCTCTTTCGGTCACTCGGGTTCTTTCCTTGTGGCAGGCAGAGTCCCATGGCACGTGGGATCTTAGTTCACCAGGAATTGAACCCGCATCCCATGCATTGCAAAGCAGATTCTTAACCACTAGACCACCAGGGAGGTCCCAAGCTAATGAGACTTTGGAGGACTTCCATCTTAAAGTGTGTAGCTAGGAAAACTGAGTCCAGAACAGGAGAGGGACGTGCCCAGGGTCACCTGCTGACATATGTAAATCTGTTCTCCAATCTGCATGGTTGTCTGAGCACTAAACAAAATGTGGTTACCACCTGCATCTCTTTTTTTTTTTTTTTCCTCTCCTTTGGATAAAATCTCTTGTTTGGCTTTTTGGAATATAAACACTTTCAAACAGATTTTAAAAATTGTACTTTTGGAGTTAACCCTTACAGGAAAGATTTTTGTTGTTGTTCAGTTGATAAGTCATGTCTGACTCTTAGTGACCCCATGGACTGCAGCATGCCAGGCTTCCTTCCTTGTCCTTCACTATCTCCTGGAGTTTACTCAGATTCATGTCCTTTGAGTCAGTGATGCTATGTAACCATCTCATTCTCTGCCATCTCCTTCTCCCGTTGTCTTCAATCTTTCCCAGCATCAGGGTCTTTTCCAGTGAGTCGGCTCATCACATCAGGTGGCCAAAGTATTGGAGCTTCAGCGTCAGTCCTTCCAATAAATATTCAAGATTGATTTCCTTTAGGATTGACTGGTTTGATCTCCTTTCAGTCCAACAGATTCTCAAGAGTCTTCTCCAGCACCACAATTCGAAAGCATCAGCTCTTCAGTGCTCAGCTTTCCTTAACGTCCAACTTTCACATCTGTACATGACTACTGGAAAAACCATAGTTTTGACTATAAAGATTACATTTCTTTAAATCTATAACTTGGCTTCTCTTTAACCACATTCACCCACCCACTGACAAAGGAACACTGCATCTACCATTTATGAGCATTGCTTCTCTCCCACATTTAAAATACCAAATCTAAAATAACCCCCGAAGTCTTGGTTAAGGTTGAGTTTATGCAACTCACACATCTGAAGCTCAGCATCACTGTGAAACTTACACATTCTTTCCTCACTGGTGGAAATTCACATGCATTTGGACTAACAGATTCCAGGTCTGTGTCTCTTAACTGGGGCATTTTGTCATTAAATATTCATAACTTCATCTTTATTCATGTCAGCTAAGCTTTTTATTGCCCTGCCATTGCTTTTATTAACAGCAAAGTGGATGTGTTTATTTACACTTAGACAGGAAATGAACCGAAGTTGCCTGGTGGTATGGGTCTCACTCAAGTCATCCACTGTACTTATCTTAATTAGACTTAATGCAGATCTGAAGCTTGGTTTTCTTACTTTTCAGAAGTAATTTCTGGAAAGGGCACAAATAGAATTCAGTGATTATAGAAAGAAGATGAAGCTCAATTTTTGGTACTTATAGCTTATTAACTTTTTTTTTTAAAGAAAATGTGTTTTGATGACTGACACATATATGATATGCTGCAAACATGAACTGCAGTTCATAAAATGACTTCACTCAGTAGCATTTATGATAAAGAGAAAGTAATCATTCTAAAAATGAAATAACCATGACTTCCTCTATGTTAATTTAAAGTGTAGTTTCAGTTCAGTTCAGTTCAGTGGCTCATTCGTGTCCAACTCTTTGAGACCCCATGGACTGCAGCACGCCAGGCCTCCCTGTCCATCACCAACTCCCTGAGTTTACCCAAACTCACGTCCATTTAGTCGGTGATGCCATCCAACCATCTCATCCTCTGTCGGGCCCTTCTCTTCCCGCCTTCAATCTTTCCCAGCATCTGAGTCTTTTCAAATGAGTCAGTTCTTCCCATCAGGTGGCCAAAGTATTGGAGTTTCAGCTTCAACATCAGTCCTTCCAATTAACATTCAGGACTGACCTCATTTAGGATGGACGGGTTGGATCTCCTTGCAGTCCGAGGGACTCTCAAAAGTCTTCTCCAATATCACAGCTCAAAAACATCAATTCTTCGGCACTCAGCTTTCCTTATAGTCCAATTCTCACATCCATAAATAACCACTGGAAAAACCATAGCCTTGACTAGACAGATCTTTGTTGGCAAAGTAATATCTCTGCTTTTTAATATGCTGTCTAGGTTGGTTATAACTTTCCTTCCAAGGAGTTCAGAAGGTGAAAGCAAGAAAGTGAAGTTGCTCAGGCATGTCCGACCCTGCAACCCCATGGACTGTAGCCCACCAGGCTCCTCAGTCCATGGAATTATCAGGCAAGAATACTGGAGTGGGTTGCCATTTCCTTCTCCAGGGGATCTTCCAAACCCAGGGATCAAACCCAGGTCTCCCGCACTGCAGGCAGACGCTTTACTGTCTGAGCCACCAGGGAAGCCCTCCAAGGAGTTTATAGAACTGCAAATAAATGATGCCAGGCTCCTCTGTCATGGAATTCTCCGGGCAATAAAACTGGAGTGGGTAGCCATTCACTTCTCTAGGGGATAGTCCCGACTCGGAGCAAGTCCGGATCTCCCACATGGCAGGCAGATTCTTCACCATCTGAGCCACCAGGGAGGCCCCAAATAAATGACTATAGTGAATAAAAGGAGAACATTGAAACTGATATTTTTAAATGCAGCAAAACACTAGTACCTGGTCTGGAAACAACACCAAATAGAAATTAAAGGTGATGCTTATTTTCTTAAATGAATTTTCTGATTTTAAGCCTTCCTTTTGTACCCCATGTGAAGTCATCTAAGAATTCAAATACTGTAATCAAATAAACTGAAACTCATTAATAAGCCAATTAAGGATTCCAAATCAAGATTGGCAGGAGAAATATCAATAACCTCAGAGATGCAGATGACACCACACTTATGTCAGAAAGTGAAGAGGAACTAAAGAGCTTCTTGATGAAAGTGATAGAGGACAGTGAAAAAACTTGCTTAAAACTCAAGATTCAAAAAATAAAGATCAAGGCATCCGTTCCCATCACTTCATGGCAAATAGATGGGGAAACAATGGAAACAGTGAGAGACTTTCTTTTTTTGACCCCAAAATCATTGCAGATGGTGACTGCAGCCATGAAATTAAAAGATGCTTGCTCCTTGGAAGAAAAGTTATGATCAACCTAGACAGAATATTAAAAACCAGAGACATTACTATGCCAACAAAGGTCCATCTACTCAAAGCTATGGTTTTTCCAGTAGTCATGTATGGATGTGAGAGCTGGACCACAAGAAGGCTGAAGGCTGAAGAATTGATGCTTTTGAACAGTGGTGTTGGAGAAGACTTTTGAGAGTCCCTTGGACTGCAAGGAGATCAAACCAGTCAATCCTAAAGGAAATCAGTCCTGAATATTCATTGGAAAGACTGATCCTGAAACTGAAGCTTCAATACTTTGGCCATCTGATGCGAAGAACAGACTTATTGGAAAAAACCTTGATGCTGAGAAAGATAGAAGGTGGGAGGAGAAGGGGACCACAGAGGATGAGATGGTTGGATGGCATCACTGACTCAATGGACATGAGTTTGAGCAAGCTCCAGGAGTTGGTGATGGACTAGGAAGCCTGGCGTGCTGCAGTCCATGGGGTCACAACGAGTCAGACACGGCTGAGTTACTGAACTGAACTGAAGGATTCTGAGCTATGAAGACAGCATTGTTATCTTTAACTTTTAAAAAAAATAGCATTGGAGAAACTAAGAAAGCAGGGAGATTTCCCCAGGGTCATGAATCACATGCCACAAAGCTGTGACTGGAAGCATGTTTCTAGACATCGGGTTAGTGCTCTTTACACTGTCGTCTGTGCTGTGATTAGAACTCTGTTTTCCTCTCCAGTTTTATTCATTGCTATCATGTGTCTGGCAGCTGGCCTCTTTTTAGGTTTATAAGAATCACTTGACTTCTGGTGCTTTACACCCACACAATATGCTGAAGACATGGTTGAGTGTTGAAAGGACAAAAAATATTATCTTTCAGATAAATGTGGAGGACAAAACAGGGGCAGGTAGGTTCAGCTTCTAATTGTCCCTCTTTATGTAATCAGCCACCCATCCATTCATTCATCCATCCCTCTATCATCCATCATCCATCCATCCATCAGATGTTGGCATCAGTGACGTCTTCCTGGTTTCTGGTTTGACAACCTTGTAGAAAGTGGAGGCACCATTTATTTATCTGCTTGTTTTTGATTGTGGTAAATGCCACAGAAGATAACATTTACATAACATAATGGTTTTAACATAACATAAATAACAAAACATTTTTAACAGTTCACTAGTATTGACTATCTCTACTAGATCTCTATAATGTTTTTATCTTGCAAAACCTAAACTCTGTACCCACAAAACTGCCACTCCCTTACTTGCCTCTCCCAGCCCCTAGCACCCACAATCCTACTCTGGGTCTCTATGAATTTGACTGCATTAGATATAAGCAGAATCATATGATATTTATCTCTTTGTTTTTGTTGTTCAGTTGAGTAATCATGTGCAACTCTGCTACCCCACAGATTGCAGCACACTGGGCTTCTCTGTCCTTCACCATTTCCTGGAGCTTGCTCAAACTCATATCCATTGAGTCGGTAATGCCATCCAACCATCTCATCCTCTGTCGCCCCCTTCTCCTGCCCTCAATTTTCCCCAGCATTAGGGTCTTTCCTAATGAATCTGCTCTTTGTATCAGGTGACAAAAGTATTGGAGCTTCAGCTTTGGCATCAGTCCTTGCAGTGAATATTCAGGATTGATTTCCTTTAGGATGTTCTAGTTTGATCTCCTTGCAGTCCAAGCGACTCTCAAGAGTCTTCCCCAGCATCACAATTCCATAGTATCAATTCTTCAATGCTCAGCCTTTTTTATGGTCCAACTTTCACATCTGTGCATGACTACATAAAAACCATAGCTTTGCCTATACGGAACTTTGTTGGCAAAGTGATTTATCTTTTGGACTAGTTTATTTCACTTAGCATGATGTCTTCAAGGTTCATCCATGTAGTGGCCTATGTCAGAATTTCTTTCTTTTTTAAGACTGAATAACATTTCTTTGTGTGTATAGACCACACTTTCTTCTGCCATTCATCCATCAATGAATGTTTGTATTGCTTCCACCTCTTGGAGCTGCCACTTAAAAAAAAATTTTTTTTAAATTACTTCATTTATTTAGGATATTCTGGGTTTTTATTGCTGCCTGGACTTTTCTCTAGTTGCAGGAAGCATGGGCTACTCTCTAGTTGCAGTGTGTGGGCTTCTCATTGCAGTGGCTTCTCTTGCTGTGAAGCATGGGCTCTAGGGCAGGTGGGCTTTGATAGCTGCAGTGCTTGGGCTCAGGAGTTGCTGTTCCCCAGTTCTAGAGCACAGGCTCAGTAGTCGTGAGCCACCACTTATTAAAGGAGAGAAGTAATCTAACTTCTCTTTTCCTGTGTTTGTTTATTTGTAAAAGAAGTGATAATAAAGAACCACACTTTAGGATTCTGGTGCAAAGTGAGAGATTTATAGAAGTCACTTTTAATATGTGTAGCATGGTGTTGCAGATCTGGGAAGCAGAGAGTGTCTGCTTGCTCTCACTCTTATTAGTTTTGATATTTACCAAGAGGTGGAATCTTGGAAGAGAACCAAATCTGAAGGCAAGATAACACACTCTGTTTGGGACACACTGCGTAGGAATGATCTTTGGGATATCCAAGTGGAGATGTAAAGTGCACAATCAGACAGGGCTCTTTGGAGCTCTGAAGAGCACTCTTACATTTTGGATGGTAGTGAAGCTGTGTGTGTTGATGAGGCTACTCAGGGAAGGGATGCAGGGTGATACACTGAGACCCTAGTGTGGAGATCTTAGGAAAAATAAAATAGGGTGTAGGGGAATGCAAGTCTGCAGAGTAGAGAAGGCACAATCAGAGGATGAGGATGACTATTGAAGGCAGTGTGACGTCATGGAAGGTGAAGGGAGGAGGGTCAAAGGTTTCCACCAGAGAGAGTCCCTGCCAACACAGAAGCCTGTGTGAAGCCTTGCTAGAAGGGGGCTCAGGAATCACCATGGGGCTTGTTGATATCATTGCTGGGGTGATGGCCTCAATAAGAAATCTAGAGTGTTTGTATGTGAAGGGGAGAAGAGAAGATGTTGCGAAGGGTAGAAGAGATAACTTACCCAGTCCCTCCCTGCACCATGGAAGGCTGCATGGTCTCTAGCTCAGTTCCTCCCACTTCTTTATTTACAAAATTTTTATTTTTTTTTTGGCTGCACCAAGTGATATCTTAGTTCCCTGACCAGGAATTGAACCTGTACCCCCTGCATTGGTAACGTGGAGTCTTAAACACTGGACCACTAGGGAAGTCCCTTTAGCAGCATTTCTTAAAATTTTTCTCTTTCAGTGTCTCCTCTGAGTGTCCCCCACATGGACTGCAGTTACTCCCATGAAACAATGCTCAGCCCCAGATTCTCTTTGACATCCTATCTGTTCTCTTGCTCTCTTCCCTCTGATTCACCTGAACCTGATTCTCCCGAACCTGTTCAATGCAGATCCACTTTCTATTCATGACCTCCAGCTGCCATAAGCCCCTCATCTTCCATTTGAACAGCTTTTCTCTCCTTGATCCATACTTCTCACTTCACTCCCTAAGTTCTGATGAATGAAAAGTTCATTTTTGGTTGCCTCTGAGAAGATACCTGAGGTGCGTTCCTGGGTACAGAGACCTTCAACCTATGATCTCAAAGAGGAGAACTCCTGTGCTACCCACAGTAGCCTTGGGACATATGTACGGCAGCCTATCATTTGTAAGAGAAGAATATTTAAGCTGAAGAAGGAATGAAAGAGCTAACAATTTGTTCCTGTAAGGCTACTGTCCATATGTGGGTCAGCGTGAACCAAGAACAAACATTGGATTTAAGCTCTTGGGTTCTGATAGGTTATTGGCAAGGTTGCTGTAGGGTTGGCAGAGAAGGAAGAAAGGAGGGTCATAATTGTGCCTGATTGGGACTGGCAGCTTGGAATTCTGCATGCAGCGCAGTGACTTCTGCCCCTCACTGAATGTGGCTCTTGTTGCTGTGTGTTTGGTTGAGCTTTGCTACCATTTGTGAAGGTGTCTCCAAATACAGACAGAGACCACAGGGCCACTCTGCATCTTCCAACCTGGCTCGATGGGGCAGCCCTAAGGTCTGCAGTTCTAAAGGCCCATCTGGACAGAGGCCATTCACAAAAGCACGTCTTTTTTCCTTGCCCTGACTCGTCAAGGATTCAATTCCCCGACCTAATTCTTCTGACTAGAAGAGACCCAACCCAAGATCATCCAGATTTGTTATTTCTTCACCAAACTTATTATATACCAAACACTGTTCTAAGTACTTTGTGCATATTAACTTATTTAATTCTTATTAACAAGCCTATAAGGTAGGTCCTATTATTATCCACATTTTGCTGTAGGGAAAAAGAAGGCACAGAGAGGTTAAGTAGTTAGTCTGAGATCACACAGCTGACAGAAACTAGGCACTCTTTGTCTGAGTGTATGTTGTTTACCATGACCCTCCATCGCCTCTCAGAGAAAAGCTTTCTTTGCCATCATACAAAGCATAAACAAGCAAAAGGAAGGAGGCTTATAAAATGAGCATAATAGGTCTTGTCTCATTGGGATGTAGTTAGGATCAGGCTTCATCATCAACGTAAAGCAGTTTGTATATTTCTTGGCATGTTGCTCCTGCTCAATAGCTATTGCTGCTATTATAGATAAAAAAATGAAAACTATAAGAGTTCATTGATTTGTTCAAGATCACAGAAATAGTTGGCACCCAAATGGGAGATTGGGTGGCACCAGGCGGCACTAGTGGTAAATAACCTGCCTACCAGTGCAGAAGACATGAGACCTGGGTTTGATCCCTGGGTTGGGAAGATCTCCTGGAGAAGGGCATGGCAACCCACTCTAGTATTCTTGACTGAAGAATCCCATGGACAGAGGAGCCTGGTGGGCTACAGTCCATGGCATCTCAAAGAGTCAGACACAAATGAAGTGACCTAGCATGCACAGTAGGAAAAAAAAGTTCTCTAAGTTGGGGCAGCAGTTCCCAACCTTTTTGCCACTAGGTACCAGTTTCATGGAAGACAACTTTATCATGGACAGGGTTGCAGTGGGGGAATAATTTTGGGATGATATAAGTACATCACATTTATTGTGTTCTTTATTTCTATTAGTATGACATCAACTCCAACTCAGATCATCAGGCATCAGAAATCCTGGAGGTTGGGGACCTCTGCTCTAGTGGACACTTAGGCTGTTACCTCTCCTCACAGGATGTTTACATACACTCATTCAGCAATATGCCACAAAATCTCTCAGCTGGTTTCTCAAGTTGTAAGAACAAATTGCTACAGGCCCGGCAGTGCTTCTAATCATTGTGGTCACTGGCTTGTAAACATACCATTTGGTTTAGTTGGTGTAAACAGCCAGCAGTGTGCAAGCACACTCAGATAATTTTTAATATGTAAAGAATTTTCCAGGACCTGATGCTGCCGGAATGTCAGAAAAGTTAATGGCAGATGTGGTCGTGAAAACGTTCTGTATTTTTAGACAACCTTTAATTAAAACACTTTGTATGTCTCGGGGACCAAATCATATGCTGCCACTTGAAGGCTGTCAGAAGGGGAAAAAGTATACAAAGCTTCTAAAAGCAGCTTTGCTTATTTTTATCAGAGATGGAATGAGGGAGCCTTTGCAGGGACAAAGCTCGATCTTTTGCTATGAAATTATATGAATTTAATCTGTAGCACAAATATGCAAAGGGTTCAACATACTGTGCTTAGTTTGCTGCATTCAGGGCAGCCTTGGGGTCGGCCTGGGGGCAGTGAGCTAAGCTTGGGTCCCCCAAAAGGCCCATGACCTGCAAGACCTTCCTAATAAGCCGATAACAACTGCTTATTGGTGTTGAGCACCCAAACAGAAGGGCTGTGCTAAAGCAGAATCAAAGTTTCCTAGAGATACAAGTGATGCTACATTCGTGTCAAGGAGCCGCCATGTTGAAATGGCCATCTGGAAGCAACTATGTGAGAAAGTAAACTTCTACCTAACGACAGCTCTACCTAAATGGCTGTTTTAACTGATTTAATTTTCCATGTTGAATTTCATTTTCAAACAAATCCTTAAAGGGCCGGGTAATGCAGTGCTAAATCTGAATTCTCTTTGTATATCTGAACATCTGTAACAGGTCCTTGTATCCATTAGGTGGTCAACAAAATAGATGACTGGATCATTCAAGTATGTATTTATTTATATATCTTAAAATTTAATTAGATTAATTTATTTATGTTTTTGGCCATGCTGTGCAGTATGTAGGATCTTAGGTCCCCAACCAGGCACCAAACCCACACCCCCTGCATTGGAAGCCTGGAATGTTAACCACTGGACCACCAGGGAAGTCCCTGTATTTATTTTTAATATTAACAATAACATGAAAGTCACTCAGTCATGTCTGACTCTTTGTGACCCCGTGGACTGTAGCCCACCTGGCACCTCTGTCCATGGGATTCTCCAGGCAAGAATCTGGAGTGGGTTGCCATTTCCTACTCCATGGGATTTTCCTGACCCAGAAATCAAACCTAAGTCTCCTGATTGCAGGCAGATTCTATGCAGTCTGAGCTACAACATATGCAAGTATATTTACATTCAGAATGTATAAACTGCTTTCTTCAAGCATCTTGGTTCTTGCTAATAATGACAATGTCATTCTTATGTTTGGCAGCTCACTACCTTTAGCTGCCATTTACTTTTCACTACATTTTCTTAGGCATTTGCATCCTTAAATTCTTAGGAACATGAGTAATGTATGGTGTCTATTTTGTTCAGAAGTTAAAAATGATAAGCCATGAAAGACTTTTCTTCTTCCCTTTAATTCACATTTGAAGGATATTAGAAACTGATACAATATTGAAATACTAACTGGTACTAAGAAACTACAAGAATACTTTTAATCGCAAGCCACTGTCTATGTATCTCTGTTGTTTAGCAGTTAATATAGCAAAACTATAAATAAATTGTGCACACACCAAAAAAAAAGAAAAAGAAAGAAAAACAACAAAAAAAATTAATTTTTATTAATAGTGTTTTTATTGCCAAGTAATGTGCACAACAGAATTCGCCACCTTCACTCTCTTCCTGAATCACCACCTGGTCTATTGTGGTTTTAAAATATGAACAAATGCTTTGATACATACTCTTTCCTTCAACAGGTGGGGTCTTATTCCTCTCCTGGGAGTGCGGGCTGGACTCAGTGACTCATTTTTTGTGAAGAGAATAAAGTGGAAATGATGGTGTCCATTTCCAAGACTCGGTCATGAAAGAGTCAAAGGCTTCCTCCTTGCTTTCTCTTTCCGCTCTCTCCTTCTGAGAGCAGTCAGCTACCAAGTCCTAGAGACACTCCAAGAGCCCCATGGAGAGGCTAGGGGTCACCTGCTGACGCATGTGAGTGTCAGAACCCAGAGGCTGACATCTCGGCTGCAATCTCATCGGAAACCCCGACCCAGAACCACCTGGCTACACCACTTCCGAATTCCTGACCGTCGGAACTTGCTAGACAAAAGCTGTTAGCTGTTTGAAGTGTCTAAGTGTGGGGTGACCTTTTAGGCAGCTGTAGAAAGCCAAATTGCACCCCAACTGCCACCCTCCGTTCTCTTTGAATTGCTCTATGTCCTTTGTTGTTGTTCAGCCACTCAATCATGTCTGACTTTGTGTGACCCCATGGACTGTAGCCTGCCAGGCTCCTCTGTCCATGGGATTTCCCAGGTGAGAATACTGGAGTGGGTTGTCATTTCCTTCTCCAAGGGATCTTCCCAACCCAGGGATTGAACCCAAGTCTCCTGCATTGCGGGCAGATCCTTTACCATCTGAGCCACCAGCAGTGTCCTTTAGAAGCTGGAAAAGGCACAGAAACAGATTGTGCCCTGAAGCATCCGGAAGAAACATAACCCTGCTGGCAAATGAATTTGAGCCCAGTGAGACCCGTTTCAGACTTCTGTCCTTAAAATTGCAAGGTTGTGCTAAAGTGCCACTACGTTCGTGGTGATTTGTTGGGCTGCTCTAAGGGGCTGCACACATGATGCTGTCCAACCCCTTCATTATATGAAGAACTCTGAAGCCCAGAGAGACAAAAGTGCCTTGGGAAGATGCTCAGGAAGAATTAAACCTCATGGGACAAGGGTGTGCTGGACAGATCTGTCCACCCTGGCGAAGACTTAGCTATGTTTGCCGACTGGGTCCAACTAGTCCAGAGAGTTGTTGTTCTGACAGTCCCTTAGCGCCTCCTTAAATGACAACTGCCTTAAATGACAAGAGCATGAGTGAATTCATCCTATGGAAAAATGCTGCACAATTCATTAACAGTATAATTATTTTACCAGGCTTCATTTCTTGCACTGGTGGGTCTGGTGTTAACAGTTAAGAACTTCCTTAGGGGCCCTTGGACCAGTTTAGCTAGGTGTGGCCAGGGGAAATGACTCTCCCCACTTTTGAATCACCGTGGCTTCTGTTCATTCACATGCTCCCTGTTACATCTCACCCACCCCTCCATGTTGCCATGACCTGTTTCAGAACCTGCACTAGTACCTATGGATAGGACACAGCAATCCCACTCCTGGGTATATAACCAGAGAAAACCATAATTCCAAAAGACATATGTACCCCAATGTTCATTACAGCAGTATTTACAACAGCCAGGACATGGAAGCAGCCTAAATGTCCATTGAGAGACAAACGGAGAAAGAAGATATAGTACATATATATAATGGAATATTACTCAGCCACAAAAAGGAAAATTTTGGGGGGGTATCATTTGTAGAGATGTGGCTGAGCCTAGAGTCTGTCATACAGAGTGAAGTAAGTCAGAAAGAGAAAAACAAATATATTAACACATATATGCAGAATCTAGAAAAATGGTATGAAAAATCTAGAAAAATAGGACGAACCTATTTGCTGGGCAGGGATAGAGGTACAGATGTAGACAACAGACTTATGAACACGGGAGGGGAAAGGGAGGGCAGAATGAATGGAGAGAGCAACTGTGACGTATATACACTATCACATATGAAACAGGTGGCTAGTGCGAAGCTGCCGCATAGGACAGGGAGCTCAGCTCAGTGCCCTGTGGTGACCTAGAGGGGCGGGATGGGGGTGGGAGGGAGGCTTAGGAGGGAGGAGATATATGTATATGTATAGATGAGGCACTTTATTGTACAGTGGAAGCTAACACAACATTGTAAACCAATTATACTCCAATAAAAAATCAATTTTCAGTCCTTTTATTTGTGATAACTCCAATTTCACTCCTTTGACAAAGTCTTTACTAGCTGTATTTTTATAACCACAGTTATTTAGTTTCTAATATGCTACCTCTAGGTCAGAGTAGGTCTGACATTTGGAGGAAGTAGAGATGCCTTTTTTCTCTTTCAGCCAGTTTTCTGCAAAATACTTGCCCTGCCTGCCCTTCCTAGAAGATGTTTACACCCCGGGCCTTTGTACCTCTTGGCTAGAGGTAAAACCCTTTGTGATCAGGGGACCCTGGAACCTCAGCACCATCTGAACGCCTGATCAAACAGTGGACTGACATCTTTAGGCAGTGCGACAGCTTCCTAAGTTGTCCTCTGTACTGTTCACCCCGATTCCTTTACCTGGCTTCTTTTGTGTGACAAACAGCTCCGTAGTGACTCTGTCCTACAAAAGGAGCCACTTAAGCTGTCACACACATTGATTTCTAAGGCTCCTTCAAGTCCTGAAATGCCTCATTTTATTTGACAGCCATCCTGTTATCTCACTTACCACCTGCCTTCTTACAAAGAGGATGACATTTTACTGCAGTGTTGAGGTGAAGAAGTGGGTTTCAAACTTTCGGAGGCCATGGATGCCGCGCCTGGCTTCTTGGTGGTAGAACTCCTGACCTGAGAATTGTTTTGACTGTGACATTATGAAAACATTGCTGCTTCTTAATGTTTTCAAAACCTGTGAATTCCAAGCAATGCAATTTTCTCCAACAATGTCATAACACCCTCCTGTCCAAAAAGCTCAGATAGGTTTCTTTTAAACAAAAGACATAAAAAGCAAAAGAAGTGAAGAAATTTAATCAGATGTCAGAACAATGCATAATTTTCCTTATATATAGTTTCAATAGCAAAAACGATACACTGTTTGACTATATTAAAAAAATTTTTAAGTATCAAGCCAAAAAATCTAAAGAGTTTTTCATTCACTCTCCTTTTTTTTTTTTTAGAAAAAAAAATAGTGTGCTTGTATCAATATTACATGGTTTTGATTTAAATTGTTTTTTGTTCTAAAGATGCTGTATATTTCTTCCACCAATCATTTCAGTTTTGTCCCTTCATCCATCTTTTTGGACAAACAGATAGTTTCTCATTTTTCAATACCTTGATATAAGCAAAAGACAAAGAAAGAGGAATTTAGAGTACATGGTGATGCGAATTTGGGCTATAGTTCTGTATAAGGGCTAATGTCCGTTTACCACCTCTCTCCCTTTTTTGTTTAGCACCAAAGCATCTCTCCCTGCATTGCTGAGTTGGTGGCAGGGAGTCCAGTGTACTTCTGACTCACTCTGACCCCAAGAGAGTGGAGTTTCATCATTGTGGCAGAATGTGGGATATGGAAGGGCCATGTCAAACCCGTCACTATAGGTGACCCTTAGCTTTAACATCCATGCTTTGTTTCTTGGCCTGGAAGGCAATGAAAAGACTAGTTTAGTTTCTCTGAGAAAACAAATGGCAGGACAGAGTTAGATGACCTCACTGGGTCCTAGTCTTTTGCTTAGTTTTGACCTGTGAATTTCTGGGTGAAGAAGTGTCTAAAGTCTAGTGAGGAAGTGCTTATATGTGGATCTGGAGCATTATTATAAGTAATAATTGAATTGCCTTCCCCCTAAGAGATGTTGAGGGCTTCCCAAGTGGCATTAGTGGTAAAGAATCCACCTGCCACTGCAGGAAACGCAGGAGATGAGGGTTTGATCCCTGCGTCAGGAAGAACCCCTGGAAGAGGAAAGGGCAACCCACTCCAATATTCTTGCCTGGAGAATCCCACGGACAGAGGAGCCTGGAAGGCTGCAGTCTACGGGGTTGCAAAGAGTTAGACACGACAGATGCATCTTAGCATGCACACACTATTCTGAAAACAATGGAAGCAACTTAAGAGTTTAAGTGGGAGGGGTGGGTAATGCGATCGCAATTATGTTGTCTTTTAGAAAAGGGCACACTTGTAGGAGTTTTGTGGGGGTTTTCTCTATTTTATTCATTTTATTAAAATTTTAATTTTATATTAGAGTATAGCTGGTTAACAATGCTATGATAGTTTCAGGTGGACAGCAAAGGGACTCAGACATACATACATATACATGTCCCCATTCTCCCCCAAACCCCTCTCCCATCCAGGCTGCCACATAACATTGAGCAGAGTCCCATGTGCTAAACAGTAGGTCCTTCCTGGTCATCCGTTTTAAATATAGCGGTGCGTACATGTCCACCCCAGACTCCCTAACTATCCCATCTTCTCATACTCCACCCCCCAGTCTCCTGGCAACCAGAAGTTTCTTCTCTTAAGTCTGTGAGTCTGTTCTGTTTTGTAAATAAGTTCATTTGCATTGTGTCTTTTTAGATTCTGTAAATATAGGATGTCATATGATGTTTCTGCTTCTCTGTCTGACTTACTTCACTCAGATGGAGTTTTGAGATTGGACTAGAAGGAGATAGGAAGGGGAGACTGAGGACAGGTACCACTAGGGAGGCTGTCTTTGCAGTTGTCCAGATGGGAAATGACAAAGTTCTAAACTAAGGCAGTGGCAATGATTTTGAGGGCAACAAGACCTGGGGTTAATTCAACTGGGAACAGAGAATGTTTATCAGCTGTCTTGTCCCTGGTGGCTCAGGGGTAAAGAATCCACCTGCCAATGCAGGAGGCTTGGATTCAATTCCTGGAGAAGGAAATAGCAACCCACTCTAGTATTCTTGCCTGGGAAATCAAGCCCATGGACAGAGGAGCCTGGTGGGCTACAGTCCATGGGGTCACAAAAAGTCGAACATGACTAAGCATGCATGCATGCCTGTAGGGTCATGAAATGTCTAGCTTGGGATCCCGAGGGCAGAATGGTGCCATACAGATAAGAAGGGAAATGACTCTGGGGGCCATGGAATGGGTACTGAGTGCAGTTTGGACATGTTGAATTCAGGTGCCTTTGGACATTGGGAAGGAGACAGTCAATTATCAGGTAGAAGACTGGAATTCAAGAGAAAGATCTGGGTTAGAGATAGAAAGACATCAGTTAGGAGTGTCAATTAAAGCCCAGAATGTGGATATGTCACATTCAAAGAAAATATACGGTGTGAAAAGAAAGAGAGCTCAGTATGGAACCTTGGGGAATAACACAATTTAAGAGAAGGGGAGAGAAAGAGGACCCAGCAAAGGACCCCAAGAAGGGTCAGCCAGGCGGACAGGAAGAGCCCAGGAGAGAATGTGGCAAAAGATGCAGGATGGAGAGTGAGCCAAAGAAGCAAATGCAACAGAAGAGCAGTTTTACAATAAAGTGGGTGAGAACAGAAATGAGTCTAGGATGGTTTGGGGAGGAAGGGTGAAAGGAGAACATGGAGCTATCTCGGGTCAGCTCCCGTTTTGTGAAATCCGACCACAAAGGGAAAATAAATCAGATGATAATTGTGGGAGGCACCAGGAGGAAGGCCATGTGTAGGAAGAGAAAAGGAGGTTGGTGACCAGAAGGAAGCAGAATCTAGGAGCCTGGAGAGCAGGTAACTCGAACTCCACACTGTCCTTCCCAGTTGTTCCAATGGAAAAATCCCCTCCCCCATCCTTTATGATTGCTTTGATGATGGTGATGCTTAAACACATTTAGATTTCTGTCACAGAAAGTTTGTAAAAAGGGCTGGTGAGAGGCACTAGGATGAATGAGTTCGCCCTGATTCAGTACCCTCAAAGTTGAATTGAGAGAGTAGCTTTGCCATAGATACACTCTTTGTGACTCCATGGACTGTAGGCTGCCAGGCTCCTCTGTCCATAGAATTTTCCAGGCAAGAATACTGGAGTGGGCTGTCATTTCCTTCTCTAGGGGATCTTCCTGACCTAGGGATCAAACCCGAGTATCCTGCTTTGCAGCTAGATTCTTTATCATCTGAGCCACCATGGAAGCTCTATATATACATTGTCATGTGTAAAATAGGCAGCTAGTAAGAACCTGCTCTATAAGGCAGGGAGCTCAGCTCGGCGTTCTGTGATCACTAAGAGGGGTGGGATGGAGGGTGGGAGGGAAGCTCCAGAGGGAGGGATGTTCTTATACATGTAGCCAATTCACTTTGCTGTACAGCAGAAACCAACCCAACTTTGTAAAGCAATTATCCTCCAATTAAAGAAAAATTTTAAAACAGTTCAGTGCATTGTCTTGTCTGACTTCTCTCGTCTGCTTAAGCGAAGACCCCGAATGGCAGGGAAAGGCTGCCACTGACATGGGTAAGAAAGAAGGGCCATTATGATCTGCAGGCATTTTATAGATAATTACAGAGCTATAATGTAGCTGTCAGGGATCTCGGGCTTGTAAGAGAATTGCATTGTTTTGATAAAGCTTTGACTCTGTGGGGTTGTGGCACGTTTATGTTGCTTGCACAGAACGCCATCCTATTCTCTCCCCTCTGGATTACAGGGTTTTATAGACTGAGAGCTGACCCTGCAACACAGAGGTTTCAAATTTAAAGCTTGACTTTTTCAAAGTCATCTGCTAACAAATTATTTAAATACCAGACTGTTAGTCTCAGAGTTCGATAGCATTAACCCTTCAATGTGGGGGGCTATTTTGCCTTAACCACATCCTCTGCGTTTTAGAGTTTCCAATAGAAGAGGGAACCAAGATTTATTGAAGAATTAGAGTTTGCTGTGTGGCCATACTGGGCTTCCCTGGTGGCTCAGTGGTAAAGAATCCACCTGCCAAAGGAAATGGCAACACACTCTAGTATTCTCCCCTGGAAAATCCCATGGACAAAAGAGTCCGGCAGGCTGCAATCCATGGGATCGCAAGAGTCAGACATGATTTAGTGACTAAGCCATGGCCTGCACACTGATTAATTCTTGTTTAATGACTGAAAAATATCAGGAGCACCTCTGAAGAGGCAGAACAGGTAAGGCAGGTCAAAAGAGCATGCCTCTGGGGCATCTTTCTCATTGGAACACCATGTCTCTGTTATTTTATTCATTTAAGATTAGCTATTGAAATAATGGAAAGAACCATACTCCCCAGTCCCTAACAGCCTGTCACAGATGTAAATTCTGAAGTCGACATCACAGGATTGGAATTTGCTAGGATGCATGTGTCAAACATAGTATAGGTATGTGACACTTTAAAAACACTTAAAGAAATTATATGACCCAGAATGTTACATGTTGCATTTGTATGAGCCAACATGCTTTTCTTTTTTTTTAAATAAGCGTGTTGAGCTGGAGGGTGCAAGCTTCCCTGTTTGAATGCCAGACCAGTTTCATGCATTATTCTTAAACGTTGTTAATCCTGTAATTTCACATCAGCAGATTTACCTAAATGTGATTCTGCTGAATGAATATACTAACTCATGTTGTGTTTAAAGCCCCTTCATCTAACAATTGCACCTGTCAAGGAGTATCCTTAATTTGTTTAATTAAAGATATTTTTCTAAGGTCATTTGTTTTTCTTTCTAGGGTTAAATGTCCTACACAATTTTCCTTTTTTACTCACATCTGCAGAGGTTCTCAGAATGCTTGAAAATGAACACTACATGCTCTGTTTTAAAGTCTTAGGTGATTTCCCCCATGGGGCATACACATTTACTTCTTAAGGTCTTGTAATTCACTTGAAAATGTACATTTACTCACACTAATAAAATTTTCTTCCAGCTATATATTTTCCTGTCTTACATCATCTCATTAAGCACTAGAATCCCTCATGCCTGGATTTCCCCCAAAGATTGTGGGAAATCTGTGACTAGCTCCATGAAATGAGCTCTTATTCTGCGATGGTCTAAAAATAGTTGTACCGAACCGCAAAAACATATTGCAAGTGACTTAGATTAATACCTTTTTTCTCTGTTCAGGAGTTATTAGGTGATGGGGTGGAAAGGAACCTTAGAGATCATCTAGGCTGAGCTTTTTAGTTTACAGATAAGAAAACCGAGTCCATGAGATGAAAAGTGACTTGCTCATGGTCCAGAGTGAGCTGTTGGCATCTCTATCACTGAACTCACATCTCTGGATTCCCTGCTGTGAGGAGAAAAGGTTCAGCTTTTATAAGTGATTGGAAACAGGAGAGCAGGACATCTGTAATACTGTTGAACTAGATTAAAATCTCAACTTGATTGCTTAGTATCTGTGTGGGCCATGGGAAATCTCTATGCGTCTGTCTTGCTGTTTGGTCGTTCAGCTGTGTCTGACTCTTGCATACCCATGCACTGTAGCCCACCAGGCTCCACTGTCCACAGGATTTTTCAGGCAAGAATACTAGAGTGGGTAGCGATGCCCTTCTCCAGGGGATCTTCCTGACCCAGGGATCGAACCTGGGTCTCCTGCATTGTATGTGGATTCTTACTATCTGAGCCACCAGGGAAGCTCCAGTGGGTCACATGCTACGCATAAACTATAGCTAAAATTATACATTATTCTTCAGTACATATTGACACTTTTCTGAAATGATTGTATTTTGTTTATACTTCTCTTAGGTGCCTATGAGAGTTCCAACTGTCCTATGTCTTTGCCAATAACTAGCATAATTTCATCAAAAAATTTTTTTAATAGTGCATAGTGATATCTCTTTGCATTTTAATATGTATTCTCCTGGTGATTGATAATGTTGAGAACATTTTTTTTCATAATTTATTAGCTATTTGGAGATTCTCTTCTGTGAATCTCTTATTTAAGAATGTTACCTAGGGTTGAACTGTTAACTCTTTTAAATCGATATGAGGATGTCCCTGGTGGTCCAGTGGTTAAGAATCTACCTTCCCCAATGCAGGGGAGGCAGGTTCAGTTCCTAATGGGGGAGCTAAGATGCCCCATGCCCGTGGAACAACTAAGCTCGCACATGGCCCCTACTGAGCCCCTGGGCTCTAGAGCCCAAGCACCACAACAAGAGAAGCTCGAGCTGCTACTAGAAAAGCCAGCACAGCTAGAGAGAAGCCAATGTGCCACAATGAAGATGGAGCGCATGCAAACTAAAAATTAAGGAAGTTTAAAAAATGGAAAAATCCTTATGTAAAGGTCCTTTATACACATTAGGTAAACGTTCTCTTCTCCCACTCACTGGCTTGCCTTTCACGTTTTCACTCATGTCTGAATAAATAGGAATTCTTACCTAGGGTTGAACTGTTTTGGGGGAGAGGGCAGATGGTATCTTTATAAAGAAATATCAGTCTACCCCAAGATCGCGAAGACTTTGTGTTCTCCCATGCTACTACCTATAAACTGTATTATTCTACCTATTATATATTTGGGTCTATGACCCACGTGGAATTGATTTTTATTTATTTTAAGAGTAAGGGATTCAGATATTCTAATTTTTCTGAATAGCGAATTGACCCTGCAACATTTATGAAAAAGATGGTCCTTTCCACATGCACTGCAATTTTCTCTTTGTTGAAATTTATGTGAACATATATATAGATTTCTGGACTCTCAGTCCCGCTCCATTAACTCTTTTGTCTAGTCTTGTGCCAGCACCACCCAGTCTTACTTACTGGAACTTGATAATAAGTTGCCATATCTGGAAGCATAAATCATTCAAATGTGTTCTTTGTCTTGAAGTTTGTTTTTCAATATAGTTGCCCCTTTTGCATTTCCATATAAATTTTGCCATCAGCCTGTCAATTTCTACAGAAAGGTCTTCTAGAATCTGATTAAGATGACACTGAATCTATTGATAAATTTGGGTGAACTGACATCCTTACAATATTGAATTTTCAAATCCACAGTCACAGTGTATTCTTTCAGTAATTTAGGTCTTTAAAAAATTCTTCTCAGTAAGTTTTTATCATTTTCTGTATAGATGTCTTTTACTCCTTATCTCTAGATTTTTTGGATATTACATCATGTGTGCAGAAGGGTACTTACTTCCAAAACTTTCCCTAACACTTTTTTTTCTTGCTTTACTTATTTAATTAGCATTTCTGTGCTCAGTCATGTCTGATCGAGGCCTATAGCCCACCAGGCCCCTCTGTCCATGGAATTTTCCAGGCAAGAATACTGGAGTGAAGTGCCATTTCCTCCTTCAGGGAATCTCCCAGACTCATGGAGGGGATTGAACCTGTCTCTTGGTCTCCTGCATTGGCAAGCAGATTCTTTACCACTAGCACCACCTGGGAAACTTATATAGAAATGGTGATAATGGCATGTGTCTCATTTCTAAACTTAGGTGAATCAGTTTCAAATTTCACATTAATTAAGTTTACTGTATATTTACATTTTGCAGATTCCTTTTGTCAGATTTAAGAAATTTCCTTTTATATCCCAATTTTCTAAAATTAAAAAAAAAAAAAGATGAGTGGTTAATTTCCCAAATGTGTTTCTTTCTCACTTATTCGAGAAAAGTCTTCTCCATTTTTATGTTAATTTGGTGATTAAGTTTTAAATGTTAAACCAAGCTGCATTTTTAGAATAAACCCAACTTTTTTGATCCTTATTAATTTTCTTTTTCTTGTTTCACCAGATCATCTGATCTTCTAACATTTTGTTTTTGGTTTTTACATCAATGTTCATTGGATTATACACTTGGATAGATTTTTTTAGGTTTTAAAATCAAAGAAATGCTGGATGAAGAATAAAAGAACTGGGAAGGTGTTTCAACTTTTCCCTATTCTCTGGAAAACTTTGTGTAAGATAAGAGTTGTTTTTTAAATATGAAGAATTTACTCTAGAAGTCATTTGAGCTTGGAGCTTTCTTTATGAGAAGGTTTAAAATTAGGCGTTCAACTTCTTTCATAGATACAGGAGTGTTTTCATTTTTTATTTCTCCTTAGTGTTAGTTTTGACAAGTTGCATTCTTTTTTCAAAGAACCTAAAACTTTTTATTGATATCTATGTTTTCTATATACAATATTATCCCTCGTACCATCAAGACCAATTTGGTGATGCAGTAGTTTTAAAAATGTACTCATTGGTTATTTTAGTGACTTTCTTCCAAGCTGTTATTCACTCCCCCTACCTTGCCAAAACTGCAAGTTTTTATGTTGTCACTTCTCTGTTTGAGTTAATTCATGACTTAGTGTTTTCTTTAATTGAACCACATGTCTCTAAAGTTAAGTAGAGTCTATTCAAAGTCTGCAGGAAGTTTCCAGTGCTCAACACCTTAACTACAGGCCTGCTTGATGTGTTAATTGGTAGTGCCAGTCTCTTGATGCTTTGAAAATTTGGCAACTTTAATTTTTTTATTTTCAGTTATGTTGCTTGGCCACATAGTACAAATAATGAACAGACTCAGCTGAAGCAAAGACAACACAAATGGTGATAACCAGGTTGGACACATGCAAGTAATGATAACTACTTCAAAACAACTGTGTGTCTGAATATAATTTAACGATGTCATCAATCCCACTTTTAGAGTTGCTTAAAAATATCATAAAAAAGATGAAATATGACAATTCTATTAAATACAGTGACACTTTTCAGTCTTTTTTTCTCTTCTGAAATCTTTATTTTCTTTTGTGTTTAAGAAGAAGCTATCCATTATAAGACTGGAAAAATAGGGTAAGCAACAAGGTCCTACATACAGCACAGGTAACCATATTCAATATCCTATAATAAACCATCATGGAAAAGAAAAAAATATATATATATATGTATATATGTGTGTGTATGTATATAACTGAATATAATGTATATGTATATAAGTGAATAACTTTGAAGTATCACAGAAATTAACACAACAATGTAAATCAACTATACTTCAATAAAATAAATTTTAAAAACGGTCAAACTAAAAAAATATGACTGGAAAAATAAATGAGTAAATTGTCTCCTAGTTGTTTGATTTCATTTATTATAACATACTTATTATAATATAATGAAATTTGTAATTTATTTTGAAGACTCATTTGTAGTAAGGATCTTCTTTTATGTTTTCCCACAAAGTTACACTAGAATATATCATGGAATACTGAACTATGGGTGTCAGTGTTCCATATGTTAAAGATATTTGTCTCTTTTAATATATTTTCCATTTGTTATTTTAATAGGAATCTAGTTGGGCAAAGTGAATGGAAATGGAAAGAGCTGTTCATTCAAATTTCCAGCATCACAAGGAAGTTTCTGAATGGTCAATTCTTTGGACTGAAAATTAATTCCCTGTAAACCTTATTCACCTTGCCTGCTCCCAGAACCTAGCATGTGTTCTAGCTTGTGTTGCCATTGAAACTTCCTCTTGGATCCCTGTATGGCTTCTTTGAAAATTCCTGTGTAATGGGAGAATGAGATATGTCACCATCCACAATCACACAGTTCATCAACAGAAAGATATCCATGGGCCAGACCTCTTGACCATGTGTTCCCTTCTGTGATCTATCCAGAGGCCACTCTGGTTGCCTCTTCACCTGTATTGGTTACTTCTAAGTGGATTGGCTATTTCCTTTGTTCTTACAACATCTCTGCAGTAAATCCTACCATTTGGAGACAATTAGTTTTGATTAGGTAACAGTGAGCATTCTAAGAATGGATATTTATATCGCTAGAGCAAATACAGAGAGATAGTGAGGGACAGGGAAGCCTGGTGGGCTACAGTCCATGGGGTCACCAAGAGTCAGACACAAAGTAGCAACTGAACAACAATAACATGTCAGAGATCAGGCATTTTCCAGAGGCTGTGTTTCCTGTGTCATCATTGACAAGACACTTGGGATGCAATCTGTGAATCAGGCCTTGGGTTTAGAAATGGATCCCATAGACAGTGATCTGAATCCAATCAGAGGAAATCTTCATTTACAGAGTCAGTCATCTCCTTTTCTATGAGAGGGCCTGCCAAGAATACCCTGGAGGGAAATGTCAAAGATATAGCAAGTACTCTTGCTGTGGGAGGGATTATGGTCTCAACTGATAATGCTGTGTGTGCCATAAAATAGAAACCAAGGTGACTGAATTGATCAGGAGGTTGTCCTCTGAGCAGGGCAGTGGGTGTGGTTCCATCCTGCAGAGATGAACAGTACGCTGGTGCTGACACTGCGGGCTTCTCTGGATCACTGTGCTGTTCCTTCCTTGAAAGTGAACCTTTTGAAAACAGATGGGGTGAAACAGCTGATGTCATGCTTAAGGGAAGGGATACAGAGGTGAACATGACCCCTCACCCCTGACTTGGCTGGGACTTTCTGTTTGGAGATAAGGAAGAAACTCAAAATGGCAACAAAACAAAAACAACAAAAGTCAAGGTCGATGGTTCATGAAACTGGAAATTCCAAAGATGGAGAGACTTCAGGATGTGGTTGATATTGTTACTTGACAGTTTCTCAAGGACCCAGCCACCTTTCCCATATCTGCTCAATTCTTTGCAGCACCAACTTCAACTTCAAGGTGACTTCCCTTCATATTTGCAAAACTGTCTTCACTGTTCTAGGTTTCATATAGATAAACCATATACCTAAAGAAAAAGCATCTCTTTCAGTATGTTCTCTTTTTTTCTTTCCCAGAATTTCTCAGAAACCCCTCCTGATATCTCATCAGGTTACCTGCTTGCTTACTTATTTGTTTTTGACTGTACTGGGTCTTCATTGCTGCACACAGACTTTCTCTAGTTGCGACAAGCGGGGGCTACTTTCGGATTAAGGTGTTTGGGCTTCTTGTTGAGGTAGCCTCTCTCATTGCAGAGCAGGCTCTAGGCACATGGGCTTCGGTAGTTGTGACTCTCAGGCTCTAGACCACAGGCTCAGTAGTTGTGGTACACAGGCTTTGTTGCTCTGAGACACGTGGGATCTTCCCAGACCAGGGATGGAACCCATGTCCTCTGCATTGACAGGAGGATTCTTAACCACTTGACCACCAGGGAAGTCCTCACCTGCTAATTTTAGATCAGTCCCTAAGGCTGGGGAAAGCTAGACACTGATTGGCTTAGGTGAGTTACCTGAATAAACCCTGTGATAGGCGAGAGGGTCAGATCCCCACTGGATTAGATCCATCAGGATCCACCCAGGGACTGAGGGTTGGGTCAACTTTCCCCAAACTGTAAAGGAACCGTTAAAATAAAGGCATTGAAGAGCTGAAATAAAACTGGGTAGTGTGAGCATAGACAAAGAGGTGAGTAGATGCTGCGTAACCACCAACCACCAGCATACACTGCCAGCACCAAGCAGAACCAAGTCCAAAGGTGAGAGAAAAGAACTCATCATTAACAGTCGCTGTATGGAACACCCCAGAGATTAGTAAACAGACTCCAATTTTAAATTCAATGACCTTTCTTGTTTGTCCCTCCCTTGATTATTTAACCACCTCTATATCATGTGTGCATATGTCCATGTCTATGTTCCACAAATAGCCACACCCATATGCAAATGTAAACACACAAGATCTCCACTGACTCCCTAGCATTCAAGGGACAAGTTCACTCTCAGTTCTACCAGTCATTTCAGAGACTTCCCCTGTGGTCTAGTGGTTAAGAATATGCCTCCCAATACAGGGGACTCAGTTTGATCCCTGCTGGGGGAACTAAGACCCCACCTGCCATGGGCCTACTAAGCCCACGTTGCATGACCACAAACCGGTGTCCTGCAAGGAAAGATCCCACGTGCTGCAGCTAAGACCCGACGCAGCTAAATAAATAAATAATTTAAAAAACTAACACTACAGTCATTCCATATAATTTCAAGGGCGATTGCAGTTTTGATCAGTGGCCTAATGCATTTGAATAACTGTACTAATTTGTGGGTTCTGATGGCCGAAAACCAAAGACTCTCAATCTACCCCTCTCCCACTTTCCCACTGACATAATTATAAAAATATAGAAGGAGATTCAAATTTTCAACAACGCTGGGAACCAGAAATATGATTAAAAAACTTATGAGAAGTCAGGAGGAATTTCTACTTTACTGAACTCAGAAGACGCGCTAAGTAAGAGAGTAACGCTATACAAGGAAAAGGCGGTCATAGGAAATTCTTTCCCCATTATAGAGGCTTTCAATCTCTCCAACTGACTCCTGGGCTACAACTCCTAACATGCTAAAGGAGAAATGAGAATCTAGTAACTGGAAAAACTGTGGTATTAGCGCAAACAGGAGACTCTGTTTTTCATTTAGTGTTTCAACATGGAAATAAATATACACTGTTTCAGATTTAGAAAGTTGACCAGGCAGCTCCTTCTTCAAGTTAAGTACATTGCAAATCCCAGGCAAGTTGGCTTGGAATAGATAGAGATGTGCAGAACCATGGAAGACATACATGGGGGAGGGAGGTGGGGCGGGGGACAAAGCAGAACTGCACACACGTTTTATGAGCAAATATCAAGACTGAGATCTCTCTCTGATCAAAGGACTGAACATGTAAGAGAGAGAACGGGGCACTCAAGAGGCCTGGGAACAGTATACTTTGGGGAAAAAAAATTTATGATAGGAAAGAGCAGAAAATGCTTAGAAAATATCTAACTTGAGCTCCATAAACTTCAGGAAGCTGAGAATGAGATAAAAACACAATAGACTTTGATGAAAAGAAAGATTGTTGTGATAAGTAAAGCTTTCAAAGAAACTCAAATTTAATGACTTTTAAAAATGGATGATAACAGATCTGGATGCAAAAAAAAAATGTACAAATATGCACAGAATATTGCATTCCTTTTCAATTTATGTGGTCGTCAGAGTTGATTCCACATCCTGCACTCCTCCCGCCTTTGGACAGATGTTTTCAGTAGTTCAAAATTTATTTTTAAAATCTATATTTAGCTTTTTTTAAAGAGAAAAAAAGTATAAATTAAGTTCCTCCTTTACTATTTTGGCTTTTCAAAGAAACCTAATGTCAATGAATGCCAAATGAATGCCATTAAAACTGCTCCAAGTGTTAATAAATCTGATTTTTAAACCTCTTGGCCTGTGCTGCCAATTAAAGGTAGAGTTTAAGCTTTGGAAAGCTATAGGTGTATAGAGGAATTAGGTACACAACTTCATGAAGTTTAGAATGAGTCTAATAAAACAAATATAGTATTGGGCATTAAAAGTGAAATCATCAAATCAAAGTCAATAATAGAAATAGTAAAGGAACAAACTGGGCTTCCCAGGTAGCTCAGTGGTAAAGAATCTGCCTGCCGATGCAGGAGACATGGGCTTGATCCCTGGTCCTGGAAGATTTCACATGCCACAAAGCAGCTAAAGTCTGTGCACCACCACTACTGAGCTTGTGCTCTAGAGTCCGAGCTCTGCAACAAGAGAAGCCACTGCAGTGAGAAACCTGAGCACCACAACTAGAGAGTAGGCCCTGCTCGCCGCAGCTAGAGAAAAGCCCATACATCAATGAAGACACAGCACAGCAAAATATAAGTAAATACAAAAGATTTAAAAATTAATCTATTAGTTTAATTCAGACTTCTCCAAATCACTTTTTTGAAAGAAAAGATAAGAAAAATCTTCTCTCTTTTTGGTGTGGGAGAAGGAGGCTAAAAGTTTCCAGAAAGTAAAATATCCATGAACTCTCTTTAAAAAATATTATTCCACAAAACCATAGAAGTTGGCCCAGAGATGAATCAAAATAAGTAGAAATGAGGTTGTTACAGTACGAAAATATTCACTCGCAGAATTAAATGAGTTAAATAGAATTGTTTTATATATACTCTGTAAACTAAATGCAAAGACAAAACAAACAAAATGGATAAATTAAAATTTCATTGTAATAGTGTTTCAAAAAATTCTAAGTATTATTGACTAAACTGTGAAGAGAATAGGCAAGAGTCAAAGATAGGCTGGGACTTTCCTGGTGGTGCAGTGGTTAAGAATCCACCCCCAAGGTAAGGAGTGCCAGATTGATCCCGGGTCAGGAAGTTAAGATCCCACATACCACAGCCAAAAAACCAAAACCCAAAACAGAATCAATACTGTAACAAATTCAATAAAGACTTAAAAAAAGAAACAGTCATAGACAGGTGATTGTGAACGAAATGTGCCATCTTATAGAGGAGTAGTGAAAGAGATTTTATTATTTATTTGATATTATTTATTTGTCTAATTGATAGTGAATTAATTTCCCAACATTTTATTTCTGAACATTTTTGAGATATACACTGAAGTTGAAAGAATTTTATAATGAACATCAACATCCTCACTACCTAGATTCTACCATTAACATTTTACTATACTTGTTTTATCACCTCTCCATCCATCTATCCATGCAAGAGATTTTATTTTTTATTTTGATCATTAAAGAAGTATATTTTTAAGTACAGTTTTACAAAATTTAAAAGTAATTACTGGTATGAATTTTTAATATTACCAATTTTAATAACATCAGAGAAGAAAAAATAAATAAGACATGACATAAAACTATGAAAAACAATAAAACAGTAAATAAAATTGCACATGTTACTTGCAAAGTGAGGCGTATCTCCTTTTATTGTGCTTCACAGATATTGTATTTTTGACAGATTGAAGATTTACGGCAGCTGTGTCGAACAAGCACCATTTTTCCAACAGCATTTGCTGACTTTGTGTCTCTGTGTCACATTTTGGTAATTCTCACATTATTTCAAACTTTTAAAACAATTAGTTCTGGTTGTTGTGGGGATCTCTCATTAGGGATCTTTGGTGTCACTACTACAACTTGCCAAAGGTTCAGATGATAGGATTTTTAGCAATAAAATATTTTGAAATTAAGGTATGTGCGTTGAAAAAAAAGGTATGTGCATTGCTTTTTTAGATATAATACTAGTGCACACTTAATACAGAACAGTTTAGTGTAAACACAACTTTTGTATACCCTGGGAAGCTCCAAAATGTATGTAACTTGCTTATTGCTATGGTCTGGATTCCAACTCACGACGTCCCTGAAGTATGTCTGTATCTATCCGAGAAAGGAAAGATGAAGAAAGAAAACCACAAGAGTAAAAACAAAATGTTTGGCTAATTGATGTTGTTACTGTTCAGTCACTAAGTCGTAAACGACTCTTTGCAACCCCATGGACTACAGTATGCCAGACTCCTCTGTCCTCTGTCTCCCGGAGTTGTGGGCTAATACATACAGGTAAATAAACAAAACAAGCAAACATCTCTAATAAAAGGCTGCTATAAAAGTACTATGTAATTAAGAATTAAACATATAAAAGTGCTTAAATTGATGGAGGTTATTTTATTTTGAGAAAAAGTACAAGGCTCCTTATAGACATAAGAGTAGATACATGCATGTCACTGACATATAGTGCAAAATATTTTGCATAAGGTACACAAGAAGAAAAATTTTGTAAGCTAGGAGAAAAGAAAGACTTGAGCAGAGTTTTATACATTTCTGAAAGATCAAGTAGCCAAACTAAGTGAGAATATAGAGAATCTGGATAATAACATTACTGAGCTTAATTAAGTAGACCAAATTGGAATTTGTACCTTACAAGCAGTTGAATACCCTTTGGTAAGAGTTCACTGAACAACTATAAAATGTAATTAGATCACAGTGAAAACCTTAACCCCTTTCAAATGGGAGAAATTTTATAGTCCATTTTCTATGATCACAAATGTCAATCCCACAGACCAAAAATTGAAATCACCTCAAAAAATAGTCAGCTTGAATCTGTGATTTCAAACATTTTAGAAAAGAATGAAAATTAGAATTCTCCATGTCAGACATAAAGGTGCTGTGGAAGCAGTGATAAAAGGAAGGTTTTTGGCTCAAAAGTGAAAATAAATGATAGGGATGAGAAATGAATTCAGTTGATCAAAGATTCGATCCAAGTTTGAAAAGCAAAGATAAGCTAAATCTGATGAAAACAGGAGGAAAAAATAATACAGAAATACTTATTGCACTTCCTAGATGTTGCATTTTTATAATTTGCAGGTTTGTGGCGATTCTATGCAGAAGAAGTCTGTTGGCACCTTTGCTCGCTTCTTGTCTGTGTGCCACATTTTGGAAAATCTCAGTGTTTCGAGCTGTTTCATTATTATTATATTTTTATAATAATCTGTCATCAGTAATCATTGGTTACTCTTGTGATTATTTTGGAGGTACCATGAACTGTGCCCATATAAGTGGCAAACTTGGTAAATGTGTGTGTTCTGACTGCTCCTTCATCCTGCTGTTCCCCATCGCTCTCCCTCCCCTCAGCCTCCCCATTCCCTGAGACACAACAGTATTGAAATTAAGTGGATTACTAACCCTACAATAACCTCTAAGTGTTCAAGCAAAAGGAAAAGTTGCATGTCTCTCACTTTAAATCAAAAGCTAGAAATGCTTAAGCTGAGTGAGGAAGGCATGTTAAAAGCCAGGAGAGCTGAAAAGCTAGGTCTCTGGCATCAAATAGTAACTAAGTTGTGGATGCAAAGGAAAAGTTCTTAAAGGAAATTAAAAGTGCTGCTCCAGTGAACACAATGCCAATAAGAAAGCAAAACAGCCTTGTTGTCGATATGGAGAATGCTGTAGTGGCATGGATAGCAGATCAAACCAGTCGCAATGTTCCCTTAAACTTGAACCTGATCCAGAGCAAGGCCCTAATGCTCTTCAATTCCATGAAGGCTGAGAGAGGTGAGGAAGCTGCAGAAGAAAAGTTTGAAGCTAGCAGAGGTTAGTTCATGAGGTTTAAGGAAAGAAGCCACTTCCATGACCTATAAGTGCAAGGTGAGGCAGCAAGTTCTGATGTAGAAGCTGTGGCAAGTCATCCAGTGGACCTGACTAAGATAATTAATGAAGTTGGGGGAGGAGGAGCTAAGATGGCAGAGGAATAGGACGGGGAGACCACTTTCTCCCCTACAAATTCATGGGAAGAATATTTGAACGCTGAGCAAACTCCACTAAACAACTTCCGATCGCTAGCAGAGGACATCAGGCGCCCAGAAAAGCAGCCCATTGTCTTCGAAAGGTGAGAGAAGAAATCCAGCTCCATACACCAGAACACCGACGCAAGCTTCCCTAACCAGGAGACCTTGACAAGCCACTCGTCCAACCCCACCCACCGGGAGAAACCTCCATAATGAAGCTGGGTATGCCAAACAGGTGGGCAGTGCGCCTCTGCCTCCAAAAGATTATGACTCACTGAAGGTTCAGATGACGGTTAGCAACTTGTTTTATCAAAAAGTATTTTTAAATTAAGGTATGTAAATTGGTTTTAGACATAATGGTATTACTCACTTAATAGAATACAGTATAGTATAAACATAACTTTTTTATGAACTGAGAAACC
The DNA here is from genome assembly GCF_963930625.1 of Muntiacus reevesi. NCBI lineage: Eukaryota > Metazoa > Chordata > Mammalia > Artiodactyla > Cervidae > Muntiacus > Muntiacus reevesi. The sequence goes on along the minus strand of NC_089263.1, from coordinate 22,166,820 downwards.
AAAAAAAAAACCTGTGACTTACTTTATATCTAATGTTTGCTTTACTGTGGTGGTCTGGAACTGAACCTACGATATTTCCAAGGTCTATCTGTATTAAGCCAAAAATCAACAAATAAAAGACAGTAAACTATGGAAATTATAAAGAAATTAATCTAATCTCTAATTCTTTTTAGGTGAAGGAAGAAAGAAAATAATATAGAAAACTTTCTGTGTAATTAGAAAAATAAATCTGAGCAACTGAAAACAGTCTAATTTTAAGGAAAGTATACCTATAAAAATTTACATTAGAAGTGAAGCTCTGAAAGATAAAATAACTAAAAACTGATTTCCAGTGTTGCCAACATTTACACTTAAATCAAGAACTTGTGGGCCTGGATGGATGGTTTTGTTGGTTGGTCTCATTAAATGTACAAGAAACAGAACAAGGAAATATATGGAAAGTTTTCTTATTCATGTGTTAATAACCTTAGTAACAGAATTGAGATGATGCTTACCTCAATACAAAAAAATATATAGTTCAATTTGGATTATGAAAATAAGCAAAAACTCCTGATTATAACACTAGCAAATTGAGACTAGCATTCTATTAAGTGAAGATGAATTCATGACAAAATTAACAACATTACAGAAATACAATAATGATTGGATGTCAGAAATATTTTACTCTAATACGTATTCATAGGTCAAAAAAAAGAAAAACACCTCTCCATGGTAGCAGAAATGACATTTGTTAACATTTAAATTCAATTACTGCTGAATAATAATGAATTAGAAATAGAAAATTCTTCTTCAGCATTATCAAGTTTCTATCTTAATTGCTCTCTCTCCAGCCAGGAGTCTTAACTTCTAGTCCCACACAGAGCCACTTGGTGACAATGGCAATGAATTCTGCTGGCAGAGAATATTAACCCTGTGTGAAGACAGGGTAGGGATCTTCTGAATTTTTGAGGAGGTTAACACTGGAACAAGCCAGAATCACACAGAGCATTTTACCAATACACACTGATGTCTTCTTGATGGGCTCCTTTGCCCCTGTGACTGTTGATCAGGAATGCAGTAGAAAATGAATGCAATAGCCATGATGCCTACTTCCACAGTGATGAGAGGAGCAAAAAGATGGAGAGGCTGCTCTTTAAGGTCCCATTGAAAAGTAATGATTTGATTCCACTGAGTGACTTTCTTTCAGTGAAAACAGATGTGCCATTTCCTAGAAGAAGTTGAAGAAATGCAAACTAGAACTGATGACTTCCACAGGAAAGAAAAGAGGGAAAGAGCTATTATGTATTGAGCTTCAGCAAAGTGACCACAAAGAAGGCTGACTTCCAAAGAATTGATGCTTTTGAATTGTGGTGCTGGAGAAGATTCTTGAGAGCCCCTTGGACAGCAAGGAGATCAAACCACTCTATCCTAAAGGAAATCAGCCCTGAATATTCACTGGAAGGACTAATGCTGAAGCTGAAGCTACAATATGTTAGGCCACCTGCCTTGCAGTTGGAAAAGAGCTTGCTTGTTGTTGTTCTCTGTTATGTTTGACTCTGCAACTTTATGGACTGTAGCCCACCAGACTCCTCTGTTCTTGGGATTTTCCAGCCAAGAATACTGGAGTGGGTTGCCATTTCCTTCTCCAGGTGATCTTCCCCACCGAGGAACGGAACCCGGGTCTCCTGAATTGCAGGCAGATTCTTTACCATCTGAGTCCCGAGGGAAGCCCCTTTGAATGTTTGTAAAATCTTCCCAGATGATGTCCTCATTCTGAACGTGAGGCTCTATCTGCACCCTTTATGAGACATTTACCTGCACATTGACTACGTTCTCTAAGCTTAATATAATTCCAAATTCTTCGAGAGCGGACATCACGACTCACGTCTCTGTCTGCTGGTGCACGTAGGTCCATTCACCCCAAATTGTCTATCTTGAGCCAGAACCCTGGTGGGAATTGGAAATGAGAGGTGGAATAAATGTCATTCCCACCAGATAGGTATAACTGAGGTCACTCAAATGTTAGGACCACTAGGATCAGATGCCAAGGTGACCAGGAAACACCTCATGGAACAGAGACTGCAAAGCTGTGCCTCAAATATGACTGATGCTTGCCAGGTGGGCCAAGCTTGAAAGGACTTTCCAGGAGGGGGAGCTGTGTGGACAAAGCACTGAGATGGAAAATTAAAAAATGCAGATTCAAGGAATTGCAAGCAGGTCAGTGCAATTGGAGTATGGGTGAAATTCTGGAGAATAGAAAAGACAGGAACCATACCACGGCCATGGGTTGAACAATTTTTGACAGGAGAGGGGCTTGGCCAGATTTGTCTTTTAGAAAGATCTCCTTAGCCTGGAGGGGGATGATGGATTTTGGAAAGGGACAAAACCGAAGGAAGGGAGACCACTTAAAGACTGCAAAGCTAAGGTGGGTGCTCTGGGAAATAGAAGAATGCGGACTGTGTGGTTTTCTTTTTTAAAATTGAAGTTCAGTTGCTTTTCAATGCTGTGTTAGTTCTTGATGTACAGCAAAGTGAGTGTGTGTGTACATACACACACAGCCACTCTTTATCACCACCGATCACTGTGGAGAGTTCCCTGTGCTGCTATACAGTGGGGTCTCATTAGTTATCTATCTGACTGAGGTTCTTTTTTTTTTTTTTTTTCCAGTGCTTGTTTTAGTGGAATGTTGGTAACATGAATCATTCAGCACCCAGTATGGACTGGAAATTATGATCAGCCTTATACATGTGATTTAACATTTAATTTTCAGAATTACTCTGGTAGAAAAGGACCATGATCATCTCCATTTTACAAATAGGAAAACTGAGGGTATAGAGAGAGTAAATAAATTACCCAATGTCATCCAGCTACTCTCAGTTTCAGAGCTGGGATTCAAACCCAGGTGGTCGAGCTCCAGGAGCCGGTCCTCTTATCCTCTGAACAACATAGTCCATGGAGAACGAACCTTGGGAGAATCAGAGTTGGGGTGGTGTCCTTCAGCTGTAATAGTTCCAGGTAATGAAAACCAGATTAAGGGCTTCCCGGGTAGCTCAGCTAGTAAAGAATCCGGCTGCAATGCAGGAGACCCCAGTTCAATTCCTGGGTCAGGAAGTTCCCCTGGAGAAGGGCATGGAAGCCCACTCCAATATTCTTGCCTGGAGAATCCCCATGGACAGAGGAGCCTGGTAGGCTGCAGTCCATGGGGTCACAAAGAGTTGGACATGATTGAGTGACTAAGCACAGCACAGCAATGAAAACCAGACTGAGATGAAACCAAGAGAATGGGGAAATGACATTGTGGGAGGATATGGAATTGGGTTCATAAACTGTGAGCTTAGCCCAACCAACACCAGGAAATCTGTTTTCTTTTTATGTTTTTATTTTTATTGTGGTAAGATATATATAACACAAAGTTTACCATCTTAACCATGTTTAAGTGCACAGTTCAGTGGAATTAAGTGCATTCATATTGTTGCCCAACCATCACCACCATTCATCTCCAGAACTCTTCATGCTGCAAATCTGGGACTTTGTACCAATGAGACAGTAACTTCTCCTTTGCCCTTTGCCCCAGCCTTTGGTGACCAACATCTTACTTTCTGTCTCTATGAATTTTACTATTCTAGGTACCTCATATAAGTGGAGGGTTTTCCAGGTGTCACTAGTGGTAAAGAACCTGCCTGCCAATGCAGGAGACATAAGAAATGGGGGTTTGATCCCTGGGTCGGGAAGACCCGTTGGAGGAGGGCATGGTAATCCTCTCCAGTATTCTTGCCTGGAGAATCCCATGGACAGAGGAGCCTGATGGTCTACAGTCCATGGGGTCACATAGACTTGGACACGACTGAAATGACTTAGACAAGTATAAATGGAATCATACAATATCTGTCTCTTTGTGACTGACTTATTTCATTTAGTAAGATGTCCCTAAGTTTCACCCATGTCATAACAAATGTGGGAATTTCCTTTCTCTTTAAGGTGGAAGATATTCCATTGCATGGAATAACCTTTTCCATGCTCACTCTCAACTTATTTGTGTCTTTGGACCTAAAATGAATGTTTTCTAGACAGCATATAGTTGAATCATATTTTTTTAGTCCATTCTGCCAATTTCTGATTTTCGATTTCTCTGAGAGTATAATCCATTTATATTTAAAGTAATTACTGATAAGGAGTTCTGTCATTTTACCATTTGTTTCCTATATGTATAGCATTTTTGTCCTCTTTTTCTTGCATTTCTGTTTTCTTTTGTGCTTAGTTGATTTTTGTAGTAAATCATTTAATTCTCTAGTTTCCTTTGTATATATGTTACAACTGTTTCCTTGTAGTTATAACGGGGGTTACGTTTAACATCCTAAAGTTATACAACTCTAATTTGAATTTATACCAGCTGAAGTTCAAGAAAATATAAAACCTTCTTCAGAGCTCTGTTCACATCTCTTTCAGTCATTTTTGTCATAAAGTTACATTTTCATACATTGTATTCCAAAAGGGTAAGCTTAATAAGTGATTTCCATGGAGTGGCAAAGAGTCAGATAGGACTGAGCAACAGAATTGACTGAATGACTGAATAAGTGATTTTAGAAATACATAGGTCTTTTAAATAATGTAGAAAATAAAAAGCAGAGTTACAATTCATTGTTACAACAATTCTACCTTTTGAAATTGTCCATGTATTTACCTTTACAGAAATTTTTATTTCTTCATGTGGCTTTGAGTTACTCTCTAGTGTCCTTTCATTTCAACCTGCAAGACTTCTTTAGTACTTCTTTCAGTACTTCTTACACGACAGATCTAGTAACAGACTCCTTCATCTTTGGGAATTGTCTGATTTTTTGTTGAAAACTGGACACTTGAAGCTAACAATGTGGTAGGGAAGTTAGAATTCTTCCCTTTCTCTGGGGCTTGTTGTTTTTGTTTTGCCTTAAAAAATTATCGCAGGCTCTCTTCATGTTGAGGTGTAAACTTAAAGGTCTTCTCAGTTTTCTTCTGAGCCTGAACCTTTCCCTCGGCATACATAGTAACTTGGTAATTTCCACTGTGTATAGCTATTGCCTTTGAATGATCTAATCTTTAATGCCTGGTTCCCTAAAGGAGAAAAAGAGAGAAATGGACTGGGGAGGGGAAAGTCAGCCTTTTAAATCCTCTGGAAAGGAGCTTACAACAAGGATGGGGTGAAACAGTGGCTGCATGCTTCTGTTTGCACCTCTGTGATCAGAATGGGCAATCAGTGATCAGAACGTGGATACCTAATTTGGGGAGAACAGGGTTCTTATTGTCCACTCTGACTTCTGAAAACTTTATGCCAACTACTCTAGGAATACGTGTACAGTGGCCTGCAATGGGACTGGAGTGGAGATGGTGGCTCTCAAAGACTTACAAGCTGAAATTGACAAGACATAAGTGCAATTTAGTGCTTCCCAGGTGGCTCAGAGGTAAACAATCCGCCTGCCAGTGCAGAAGACACAGTTTTGACCCTGGGTTGGGAAGATCTTTTGGAGAAGGAAATGGTAACCCACTCCAGTAGTCTTGTCTGGAAAATCCCATCAATAGAGGAGCATGGTGGGCTATAGTCCATGGGGTCACAAAGTGTTATGACTTGGTAACTAAACACCACCACCAAGTGTAATATACTTTGTAAGCCTTCTCCCATAGAAGTTGTAAGCTCTCAGTAAACTCCAGAATTTCAAAATAGTTACAGCAGACAAATTCTTCCAGTGCAATTGTTGTCTAGATGGGAAGACAGATTCTTTGTACTTCCTACTCTACCATCTTCCTAGGATCCAGCAAATCTGTCTTGATGCACTTGTGTCCATCAGCTCTTGAATACCCCTTGGAGGAAAGTGATGGAGGCACTAGCAGATGCCTGGGCTGTAATAAAGGCAGGTTCCCATCTGAAGGTTTAGTTTTGTAAGCTTATCCTGTTGACACAATGGATGTTTTGTTCTTGCTTTTATTTGAACTTTGTACAGATAATTGTTTTAGGATGTAGAAATTCTGATTTGTTATGAAAGCAGAGATGGGGCACATCATGATTAATTTCAGTGGATATTGTACAAGTCCTCTTCCTCCCAGAAGAGGAGATATATCCAAAAATGGACATATTTTTCCTAACAGAATATATTTCTGCATATTTCTCCTCCTTCTTTTACAGTTGTCCTGTTTAAAACCTAATTCTGAATTCTTAAAAAATTCAGTGGGCCAATTCCTTTAGATTACTTATTTTTTTAAGGAAATTGCTCTGTTAGATGCCCAAATCAGCCCAAATCTCTGTGCACAGAGGTGTAATGTGGGTTCTATGGTGCCCAGGAAGCTCCTGAAAGCTCTGTACCTCGAGTTCAGTCAACTTGGCTCATGAGCAGCAGAGAGAAGATTTTTGAGCCTCAAGGTCGCTTTAAAATCTTCATATCTTAAAAAATCCTATTACTACTTTGAGTGAATGGTAGTGTTAAGTATAGTTTCTCCTCAATAAAAAGTATAAAAGCATCCCTTAATTGGAATTGAATGCAGACTCCAAAAAATTCATCTTGATTAGAGCCAGGGGTGTGGGTGGGGAATTAAATGAGACTAGTCTCCTTAGTTTCTTTAGTCTGATAAATGTTTGTATCTATAACTGCACACACATATTTATACACATAAATATATTTATATCTATTGCTTAGATGGATCAGAGAAGGGATGTTATTGATGTTGTTGCAATCAGCTGTTTTTCTGGCAATTTCTAATCAGGGGCAAGGTGCTATCGAAGCAGGCTTTGTATTTTGTGCTGCTGTGAACATTAGACACTCTGACCCTAAATTTTAACAAGACTTGAGCTCTCTGGAAAAGCCCCTGATGCTGGGGAAAATTGAGGGCAGGAGGAGAAGGGGGCGGCAGAGGATGAGATGGTTAGATAACATTGCTGACAGTGGATATGAATTTGAGCAAACTCTAGGAGATGGTGAAGGACAGGGAAGCCTGATGTGCTGCAGTCCATGGGGTCACAAAGAGTTGTACATGCCTTAGCAACTGAACAACAACAACAAAGAGCTCTTTGGAACTGAGAGATACTGCACCATGTAACAAAAGTCCCAAATTCCCTTTTGGGGAAGGGTGGCATGCTGAACCACTGATGTGGTTGATTTTCCAAGGTGATCTTTCGCTCTTTTGTCTGAGTCAGATGCTATCTCCAAGAATGGTGGCTTGAGAGTTGGGGACTGGGTTGCTGGACAGATGGCTTTTCTTCCCGGTGATGTCATCAAATTGAAGGCTGCTGGAGATCAAAATGAAGCTTCATAGTCAAACTCAGGCATCAGAGAACCTGCTTGTTTATGCTGTGAAACATAGCTCAGAGTAACACTGAAAGGGCAAACACCCAGTCAGAGGGAACGTGACACTCAGCAGAACTGACCTGGGGAAACCCTCACCAGCCCAAGTAACCCTGGATGCACTGAAGGACATTCCTGCCTAAATCTCAGAGCCAGGGAATCAGTCAGTCAGTCAATAGCAAATACTTTTGTGAGCATCCGTATTACTGGTTAGACAAGAAGGAGGGCTTCCCAGGTGGCACTAGTGGTAAAGAACCCGCCTGCCAATGCAAGAGACATAGGAAACTTGGGTTCGATCCCTTTGTTGGGAAGATCCCCTGGAGGAGGGCATGACAACCCACTCTAGTATTCTTGCCTGGAGAATCCCATGGACAGAGGAGCCTTGCAGGCTACAGTCCATGGGGTCCCAAAGAGTCAGATGTGACTGAAGTGGCTTAGCACGCATGCACAATGAATGGCTGAACTTGGTAGCCATCAGTGTAGACTTGGAGTCAAATAATGCCTGAGCTTGGAAGCTGATCCAGTGGGGACAGTAGCTCTGAGAGCGAGCGGAGGAATGTGAGGCTCCATTTCTGAGAACGAACCTGAACTCCAGGAGAGTGGTGTTAATGTTGGTCATTCAAGCATGTCTGACACCTTGTGACCCCTTGCACTGTAGCCCACCAGGCTCCTCTGTCCACAGAACTTTCCAGGCAAACATACTGGAGTGAGTCGCCATTTCCTCCTCCAGGGGATCTTCCTGACCCAGCACTTGAACCTGGGTCTCCTAATTGTGGGCAGTGGTGCCAGGATAAAAATTCAAGTGTTGGGAGGAGCACTTCATTCAAATGTTGGGGGTGGGGTGGAGGGAAGCAATTCAGCTTCAGACAAGCAGAGTTGATGGCCCCAGGGGACATTCAAGTGGAGAGTCCAGCAGACATCTGGGTAATTGCAGATTAGGACAAATCCTTACTCTAGATGAACAGCTGCGCCCTCTGAAACCACTTGTAGTGTCGGCCTTCTTAGCATGTCTGGGTTGGTGGCCAGAGGAGGTTGTGCAGGGGAGCTGAGCAGGCAGCACTTTTACTGTTGGAAAAGGGGGAGCTCTGGGCTCCTTTTGGGGCTGAGGTCATGAGCTTATGCCCGGTGTACCTGTCAGCCAGGTCCCAGCCATGGCAACCCATGGGGTAGCTCCAGGATGTAGAGTCTGCCTATGAGCTGGTCAGCGAGGGTGTTGACAAAATTTGCAGCCTATGAATTTGTATTTTTGACTTCTAAACATCCACAAGGTTATAAAACCACATTTTAAGAAAGCTAGATTAGTTTTTGATGGGTGGTGATGGTGGAGCAGGGTGGGGAAGGAAGGAGGGTGAACTGAGCCACCTGAGCCTTTGGAAATGCGATGGACTTGAACTTCGTAGAAAACTGGTCCCATCCCCTCTGACACCAGCTAATGATTTGTCTCTGTGGCTGTGTTCAGACCTCAGGCTGTCATCACCTCTGATGTGGCTCCCGCAGATGAGAGAGGGAGACAGTGTCACCGCCTGGGCTCACTCGCACAGAGGCCCTTTGCGCTAGCTTCTGGGGTACCCGACTGGGGCCGTGCACATCATTACCCAGATTAATGAGGACAGATGGAGTTTGTATAATCAGCCTTACCCTGCTGCCAGTCTGATTTGGTTGCCAGGTGGAATATCCCCATAATGAATTCTTACAAATATAGCATCCAATTCTGACTTGGGGGAAAAAAAATAACAACTTTGGGTGTTAACACGGGAAACAAGAAGATCCTGAGTTATTATTGCACATGAGGTTTGCCCTGAGGGTGCAGGGGCCGTCAGGATGGGGAGGCTAGTTTCAGTTACCTTAATAACAGGTAACAAAGGGGGAAATGGGGAGCCCAAGTCTTCCCTTTTCTTCCTTTCCCCCTATCCTTCTGCTGTTCTCAGCATCCCTGGCTGTACCTATGGTTAAAATGCAGATGCTCCAGGGAACTTCTGGGCTCATTCATAAAGAAAATGGGAGTGGGTCCCATTAAAAAGAATGAAATAACGCCATTTGCAGCAACATGGATGAACCTAGAGACTGCCATAAACTGAGTGAAGTAAGTCAGACAGAGAAAGAAAGATATCATATGATAACGCTCTAAGCGGAAACTAAAAAGAAATGGTATAAATGAAATTATTTGCAAAACAGAAGCAGACTCACAGAGTCTGACAGACTTGGAGAATGAACTTATGGTTGCTGGAGAAAGGCTCCTGGGGAGGGGTAGATTGGGAGTTGGGGACTGACATGTACACACTGCTATATTTAAAACAGATAACCAACAAGGACCTACTGTATAGCACATGGAACTCTGCTCAATATTAGGTAACAGCCTAAATGGGAAAAGAATTTGAAAAATAATAGATACATGTAGATGTATAACTGAATCACTTTGCTGCACACTTAAAACTAATACAACTGTTGATCGATTATCTTGTGGTGGCACTGTAGTCATTCGTTCAGTCGTGTCCAATCTTTTTGTGACCCCATGGACGGTAGCCCGCTAGGCTCCTCTGTCCATGGGATTTCCCAGGCAAGAATACTAGAGTGGGTTGCCATTTCCTTCTCCAGGGGGATCTTCCTGACCCAGGGATTGTACCTGAGTCTCCTGGTTGGCAGACAGATTCTTTTACCACTTAGCCAACAGGGAAACCCAGTAAATGTACATTGCATCTCAAAATAAGTTTCCTTGAGCCAAAGCTTTTATTAAAAATGAAAGAAGATTCTATAGGAAACTATCAGAGTTTTCATCATTGCCCAGAGCTTAGATTTACTGATTATAAAGTATGTCCCAAGCATTGTATAAAAACATGCTCCACATGTATCATCTGATATAATAGTACGTCTGACGTATAGTAAATACAGTAAGTGCTCACCAGTGTGACCTTTTATGAACAAGAATCTGGAAGTTGATGGACCTAAGGCTGGCCCAGCAACTCAAATGTCCACTCAAGGACCCAAATCCTTTCTGTCTTTCCATTGTGCTATCTTTAGTGATTCATTGGTGGATGGCCTCATGATTGCAAAGTGGCTGCTGCAGCTTCAGCATTATATCTTCACAGGACATCAGCACAAGCAGGAAAGCAGTGAAAAAAAGTACAGGAAAAAAAGACTTTCCCTTGAGAAGTTCTTGTCACTAATTAGGGGTGAATGTCTTTTCTAGAAGGCACCAACAGACTTTCCTTTGTAGAATGATCATGTGGTCATCCCCTCAACAGTTTCTGGCAAAACAGAACGTAACTGGCTTTGACTAATTATGATCCATACCTTGAGGTTGGGTATGAAACAAATATTCTGTCCTGGGGGTTCAGAGGAAGTACCATCAGTCTGCACCTCAAATTATGTGAAGTAGGATATTGTTATCACACCCATTTCCCAAATGAGAAGGATGTAGTAAAAGAGTAATTTTTTTCAAGGTCACATGCACACATCTTTACAAGCAGCCAGGCTTCCCAAGGCTGACTAACAAACTCCAGCTGTCAGCTCTTTAATACCACATTGCAGTGTCTTCCTGGAAAAACCTATCCAGTCCAAACCCCATATAGTCTTAGACTATAAAGTACTAAAAGCATAAGATATAAATATTTAAAATATAATTATGTAGAATATAGATAAAATATAAAACATTTGAACTGGAAAAGACATTTAAGATCCAGTAGTTCTCAGAGTTTGGCCCAGACCAGCAGTATCAGCGGTGCTGGGGAACTAGAAATACAGATTCTTAAGAGAAACTCTGTGGGTAAGGACCCGACATCCATGTTTTAGAGCTGACACATGCTAAAGTGTGAGAACCACTGACTAATCCAAGTCCTTTGTTTAGAGACCCGATCCAGGTCATTCAACTTATTTGTGGCACAGATGGAATTGAAGATAGATGCGGCAGTGAGGTCACCTGGAGTCTGTGATCAACATTTAAATGATAGATTCTTCCCCAGCGTGCACCCAGAAAGAGATTTTGCATTTTTGAATAGCCTCAGATGCACACAGCTCATTAAAAACTTAATAATAATAAAAAACCCATTCTAAGGTGCAAGCATTGTATTATGCTCTTCTAATAGTTCATCAGATCATCTCGACACATACACATAGGTATATTTAAACTGGATAACCAACAAGGACCCACCGTACAGCACAGGGAACTCTGCTCCAATGTTATGTGACAGGCTGGATGGGAGGGGAGTTTGGGGAGAATGGATACATATGTATGTATGGCTAAGTCCCTTTGTTCTCTATCTGAAGCTATCACACCATTGTTAATCTGCTATACCCCAGTATAAAAAAAAGTTTAAAACAAAAACAACAAAAATAGTTCATCAAATACTTGGCAACACAGTCAGGTAGGTGTTAATACCTCTATTTTAGGGAATGGATGCATAGAAAAGATAAATAAATTCTCACAGTCTTCTAATTAGTAAGGTGGAGACCCGGGATTCAAATGCATCTTTATCCAAATGCAAGTCTGCTTGAGACCAGGCAGGTAAGGAGGCTAAATATGATCCTGAACCTTGGCCTCGCCCCCATATGGTGAAGGGGCCATGGGCTGGTGTTCCCGTCCTTAGCTGGACTTCCCACCTGAAACCCGTTGAGAACGGGATGATGCTGGTCATGGGAAAGGCTTCCTGAGGTTGTGTAAGCTCACCTCACCCTCCCTGGGGCTCACTGGCTACTCTGGCAACCCTCAGAAAGCCTCCGACTGAGTCTGTCTTTTCTAACTTTGCCGAGGCGCCATTTGCCAAGAGGAAGCTGGCCTCAGTCTGGTGGCCTGGGTCACTGAAAGCGGGAGAGGAGAAGTTGAGCCATCAGCTCCATGAGATTGCTGCCAACATCTGGCCAGCTGTTGCCCATAAGCTGGAAAGCTAGCCAGAGTGTCTCCTAGGGCTGGCCGCTAGAGTGTTGGGATGCAGTGACTGTGCCAGATCCTGGCTGGGGGCCAGAGAGAAATCAATCCAGGCTGGTTTGTGCCTGCAGGGCCCCCACACCTGGTGCCTGCAATTTCTGGCTCAAGGGACTTGTCAGAGAATGATGGGTGAACACAGCAGGAAGGGGTGTGGCTGACCATACAGCCCGGGGCTTTTCAAACTTTTTAACAAGGTGGAGACCTTTCTTCAAGTGACATTGCAGGTAGTAAAGACCAGTGCAGAGAACTAAAAGGGGGGTCTCTGCGCCTCAGGAGCCCCTGGGAGCCCCCAGTGCTCTGTGGAACAGGGCGAGCTCCTTACGGCCGCCTTCCTGAAAGAGGACAAAATCTAACCTCTTTTGAGATGGGTTAAAGATCCATGTGAAAAGAAGAGAAGCGAAAAGCAAAGGAGAAAAGGAAAGATATTCCCATTTGGATGCAGAGTTCCAAAGAATAGCCAGGAGAGATAAGAAAGCCTTCCTCAGTGATCAATGCAAAGAAATAGAGGAAAACAACAGAATGGGAAAGACTAGAGATCTCTTCAAGAAAATTAGAGATACCAAAGGAACATTTCATGCAAAGATGGGCACAATAAAGTGCAGAAACAGTATGGACCTAACAGAAGCAGAAGATATTACGAAAAGGTGGCAAGAATACACAGAAGAAGTGTACAAAAAAGATCTTCATGACCCAGATAATCACAATTGTGTGATCACTCACCTAGAGCCAGACATCCTGGAATGTGAAGTCAAGTGGGCCTTAGAAAGCATCACTACGAACAAAGCTAGGGGAGGTGATAGATTTCCAGTTAAGCTATTTCAAATCGTGAAAGATGATGCTGTGAAAGTGCTGCACTCAATACACCAGCAAATTTGGAAAACTCAACAGTGGCCACAGGACTGGAAAAGCTCAGTTTTCATTCCAATCCCTAAGAAAGGCAATCCCAAAGAATGCTCACACTACGTCACAATTGCACTCATCTCACATGCTAGTAAAGTAATGCTCAAAATTCTCCAAGCCAGGCTTCAGCAATACGTGAATCGTGAACTTCCAGATGTTCAAGCTGGTTTTAGGAAAGGCAGAGGAACCAGGGATCAAATTGCCAACATCTGCTGGATCATCAAAAAAGCAAGAGAGTTCCAGAAAAACATCTATTTCTGCTTTATTGACTACGCCAAAGCCTTCGACTGTGTGGATCACAATAAACTGTGGAAAATTCTGAAAGAGATGGGAATACCAGACCACTTGACCTGACTCTTGAGAAACCTATATGCAGGTCAGGAAGCAACAGTTAGAACTGGACATGGAACAACAGACTGGTTCCAAATAGGAAAAGGAGTACTTCAAGGCTGTATATTGTCACCCTGCTTATTTAACTTATATGCAGAGTACATCATCAGAAACGCTGGGCTGGAAGAAGTACAAGCTGGAATCAAGATTTCTGGGAGAAATATCAATAACCTCAGATATGCAGATGACACCACCCTTATGGCAGAAAGTGAAGAGGAACTAAAAACACTCTTGATGAAAGTGAAAGAGGAGAGTGAAAAAGTTGACTTAAAGCTCAACATTCAGAAAACTAAGATCATGGCATCTGGTCCCATCACTTCATGGGAAATAGATGGGGAAACAGTGGAAAGAGTGTCAGACTTTATTTTGGGGGTCTCCAAAATCACTGCAGATGGTGACTGCAGCCATGAAATTAAAAGACGCTTACTCCTTGAAAGGAAAGCTATGACCAACCTAGATAGCATATTAAAAAGCAGAGACATTACTTTGCCAACAAACATCCATCTGGTCAAGGCTATGGTTTTTCCAGTGGTCATATGTGGATGTGAGAGTTGAACTGTGAAGAAAGCTGAGCACCAAAGGGTTGATGCCTTTGAACTATGGTGTTGGAGAAAACACTCAAGAGTACCTTGGACTGCAAGGAGATTGAACCAGTCCATCCTAAAGGGGATCAGTCCTGGGTGTTCATTGGAAGGACTAATGCTGAAGCTGAAACTCCAGTACTTTGGCCACCTCATTTGAAGAGTTGACTCATTGGAAAGGACCCTGATGCTGGGAGGGATTCGGGGCATGAGGAGAAGGGGACGATAGAGGATGAGATGGTTGGATGGCATCACCGACTCGACAAACATGAATTTGAGTGGACTCCGGGAGTTGATGATGGACAGGGAGGCCTGGCATGCTGCAATTCATGGGGTCACAAAGTGTCAGATACGACTGAGTGACTAAACTGGAGTAAACTGAACTGAAAGATCCATGAGGCCGCAAAAGAGTCGGACATGACTGAGCAATTAACACTTAACAAAGAATCATGTATGAATGTGAGAGTTGGTTCACAAAGAAGGCTGAGCACTGAAGAATTGATGCTTTTGAACTTTGGTGCTGGAGAAGACTCTTGAGAGTCTCTGGGACAGCAAGGAGATCAAACCAGCCAATCCTAAAGGAAATCAACCCTGAATATTCACTGGAAAGACATGGTGAAGCTGAAGCTCCAATACTTTGGCCACCTGATGTGAAGAGCCAACACATTGGAAAGGACTTTTATGCTGGGAATGATTGAGGGCAGGGGGAGAAGGGGCGACAGAAGATGCGATGGTTGGATGGCATCACCGCCTCGATGGACATGAGTTTGAGCAAACTCTGGGAGAGAGTGGAGGACAGAGAAGTCTGGCGTGCTTCAGTCCATGGGGTCACATAGAGTTCACCCAGCTTAGCCTCTGAATGAAAAAGTCCTGGGAGAAAGTTGACAGATGAGTGGCACCACATAGACACTGGGTCCACTTGTCAGATTCTGAGGAAGGTATCAGAGGGATTAGTTAATTTCTGCCCCTGGGGTGGGGGATAGAACTTAGCTTAAGGTGATGCTACTGGCCAGGCAGTGATGGGGAACAGTGGAGGGCAGCTGCCCCGAGCAGAGAAGAGCGGGTGGCTCTCGAGTCTAGACCTCACCCAACACCATCAGTCATTAGTTCTCACTCTAGACCTCACACAACACCATTGGTCATGAGTTCTCACACCTAGACCTCACCCCACACCATCAGTCATTAGTTCTCATGCCTAGGCCTCACCCAACACCATCAGCCATTAGTTCTCACTCTAGACCTCACCCAACACCATCTGTCATTAGTTCTCACTCTAGACCTCACCCCACACCATCAGTCATTAGTTCTCACACCTAGACCTCACCTGACACCATCGGTCATGAGTTCTCACACCTAGACCTCACCCCACACCATCGGTCATTAGTTCTCATGCCTAGGCCTCACCCAACACCATCAGCCGTTAATTCTCACTCTAGACCTCACCTGACACCATCGGTCATGAGTTCTCACGCCTAGACCTCACCCAACACCATCAGTCATTAGTTCTCACACCTAGACCTCACCTGACACCATCAGTCATGAGTTCTCACGCCTAGACCTCACCCCACACCATCGGTCATTAGTTCTCACTCTAGACCTCACCTGACACCATCGGTCATAGGGCTTACCCGGCTTCACAGGTCCCTGGCCTCCAGCCAGATTCTGGGCTTTGTGTGGACCTCCCTCCGGCTTAGGACAGACAGTCTGTCTCTCACTGCAGACGTCGTGACCGTGCCTGCTCTGTTTATTGCATTATTTCTATCCTCAAAATTTATCCACATCTGGGTTTTGCTCAGCCCACTGACCTCCATTCCATGCCCTGGACTTTAAATAGCTGAGGATCTGTTTGTTTATTTACAGAGTCAGGACTTTATCCTGCTCCTGCTCGATCAACCAGAGCTCAGAGAATGGGAACCCTCTACCTCTGTAAACTCGCACCAGGCGTCTGCTTAGCACGCTGCTTTGGCTGGGTTCTTTGAGGCTGTACTGCACTCAGTCCTGTGAGTAAGTCAGACTTAGCACAATACACCCTCATTTAACTATTTAAATTACCCTATTCCTGATTGCTCAGATGATAAAGAACCTGCCTGCAACGCAGGAGATGCAGGTTTGATCCCTGGATTGGGAAGATCCCCTGGAGAAAGAAATGGCTACCCACTCCAGTATTCTTGCCTGGAAAATCCCATGAACAGAGGAGGCCAGCAAGCTGCAGTCCATGGGGTCACAAAGAGTCAGACACAATTGAGCATGCACTCATGTATGGCATGCACATCCCAGGTCCCCAGCTCATGTTGTGTATTAGACGCTCAGATGGAGGGCCAGTTACTTTACAAAACCCCGGGCTGGGATGACATGCAGCCATGTCTCTTCCTTTTTGGCACCCAGGTCACACATTTCTTTTATTTTTATAATGAGCCTCTGCCTCTTGTCTCCGCTGTGCAGTTAATTGCCTGTTACACTAGAAAGAATGCCGACTGCACTTTGCTGAAACCCAGCAAAACCATTCAATAACGATCTGCTAATTTCTTCCAAACGATTATTTATTTATTTGCTTGCTTTTCTCGTGATGAGGGTGAAGGGGTTGAGAGGGGAAGAGGAGGGGGAATCTGTTCATTCCAGTGGATTTACCACTTCTGTGATGGTTTTCCCCCAGAGAGGCCTTAATAATTCCTACAGAACATTATGCTTAACTTTCCATCTCCCAGTTGTTTAAAAACTAGATCCCTCTTTCAGGAATTTGCACCCAGCATGGGGTCAGGGTAGGGACAAGCCCATCCTAGAAGGAGCTGATCACGGACAAGGGGCAGAGGCTGGTGGGGCTCTGGGGCTATTTCCCTGTCAGGCAAGAGCAGGATCAGTGCTGGGGGCTCAGGATAATTTTAGAGGCCATTAAAATACCTTTGGGCTTCCCAGGTGGCGCTGTTGGTGAAGAACCCCCCTGCCGATACAGGAAACATGAGACACAAGTTTGATCCCTGGGCCAGGAAGATCCTCTGGAGAAGGATATGGTAACTCACACCAGTATGCTTGCCTGGAGAATCCCTCTGGACAGAGAAGCCTGGTGGGCTACAGTCCAGGGGTCACACATGACTGAAGCGACTTAGCAGGCATGCATGCATGCAAAACACCTTCATTTGTTTTAAAATCAGAAGTCAGAGGAAAGACTGTGGACATAATCAAAGCTAGATTAAATGTGTCTTCATATCAATGCAGCTGTAAAATAGAACTTTTAATATCGTTTTATGGACTTCCAAGGTGGCTCAGTGGGAAAGAACCTGCCTGCCAATGCAGGAGATGCACAGATGCAAGTTCGATCCCTGGGTCAGGAAGATCCGCTGGAGAAGGAAATGGCAACTCACTCCAATATTCTTGCCTGAAGAATCCCATGGACAGAAGGGCCTGGCAGGCTATAGTCCACTGGGTCGCAAAGAGTCAGACAAGACTTAGTGACTAAACAACAACATCATTTTATGGAGGAAGGATCCCAAGAAGTCAAAAATGCTGAGAGCCCCTGGAGGTGATAATATAGTCTGTGTTCTATCACCACCCAAGGCCACAGGCTCTCTCCCTACTCCCTCCCTCTTTCCTTCCTCCCTAGGCCTCTCTCTCTGTCTCCCACTTTCTATATTTCTCTCCTTTTCTCTTACAAGTCCTTGTTCAACACCCACACAGGAAGTGCTAACCTTTCTAAGGAGATGGAGAGAGACAGTCAGTGGAGTAGCCCAGGGCTGACCGAGGCAGAGTCCCCTGTGCTGTTCCTGCATTGTGCTAGGTGTGTTTCCCACACTGGTATTGAATTACCCTGCTGTTGCTACTACTGCACTGATTTTTAAAACAACCACCAAATGATAGAAGAGAAAAGGAATGTAAAAATCAAGGGTCATAGTTCTGGACCATTTTCCAGCTGTAGAACATAAAAAAAAAAAAGACACGAAAGCATTTACAAAGTATGAGAGAGAGAGAGAGAGAGAGAGAGATGCAGACATGTGCACACACACAGGGGAGAGATACACACGTAATATATATACACATACAAAAACATAGACACAGGCACAGGGAGAGATACACACACATAGACATGTAAGTACTGAGCCAACCCATCAGGAGCTCCCCAAGTGGAGAGGTGACACCCTCCCCCCATTTCCCCACTTCAGAGGTCTCTGCACTGACCCTGATGAGCATAATTCAGCCCATCTGGCATCTATTTTTCTGGGGAACACAGGTCTGCAGGAGGAGGCATCTTATTAGTAGTAGAGCCCATCTTGCTCCCCTGGGTGCCCTGCCCACAGTCATTTTCCTGGAGCACAGTTCAGAAGACTTTTATTCCATTTGGCCCTAAAGGATCCACTAATGAGACTTTAGGAACCACAGGTTAATGCACAGTAAGCTGAATCTGGGAGCGGTGTAAATAGTAGATGTCCAGACTTGACACTCTTGTAAGATCCTCAACACCTCACAATGAATCAAGTCTTATTTAAGGAAGACTCACAAGGATCCAAACCTGGTTCATCCACGTACTTTGCTTCTTCTTTAAAGGAGATGCTCCAAGGGCTTCTCTGGTGAATCAGATGGCAAAGAATCTGCCTGCACGGCAGGAGACCCAGGTTTGATTCCTGGGTTGGGTAGATCCCCTGGAGAGGGGGATGGCAACCCACTCCAGTATTCGTACCTGGAGAATCCCATGGGCAGAGGAGCCTGGTGAGCTACAGTCCATGGGGCTGTGAAGAGTTGGACACGACTGAGCAACTAACACTTTCACACTTTGCACTTTGCTCCAGGGAAGCACCTGGCCCTGCCCTCTGCCTCCCCACCCCCACCTTCCTTACCTTTTTTCTCCCCTCTCCTCCCCCCACTTCCCTCCAGATCTGACAGGAAACCAGCCCTCTGTCTGCCCTTCAGTTCCCATGAAGCCTGGGCTGGCTCATCCTCAGCACGAACTCCGGAGCCAATAATGCTTTTAAAGCCTTTGAAGAATGTTTTCAATTATAATTCACAGAGCTCAGGCTCTGTTCGAAGTCTGAGCGAGCAGGCTGATGGCAGCTGCCAGATCTGAAAGGCAGGCAGGAACGGAGCGAGAAAGGGTGGCAGCGGGGGGAGGATGTAGGTTCTCCATAAACATGTGATCCTGAAATATGTGTCATTATAAAAGCTATGTTACATACCTGTAAGCAAACAGACAAAGGTGTAACATTGTACCACACACTCTAGTGTGTTCCATGTGCCTTGGAATAGCATCTTTATTCCTGTGTGTAGGCTCCGTCACATACACACATCCTTACATTATGATTTTGGGTTTTCAGAAGTGGGATATATTTAAATACATTTTTGTCATCCTATTTTCACCTTTCCTGCCCCCCACTTACTGTTTTTTAAAACATTTTTCTGTTATTAAATCTTATGGCTGCTTGGGGTAGGGGGAAGGATGGGGGGCAGGAAAGGTGAAATGGGGGGAGGGATTTGTTAGGGAGTTTGGGATGGACATCTACACACTGCTATATTTAAAATGAGTGAGCAACAAGGACCTACTGTACAGCACAGGGAAATCTGCTCAATGTCATGTGGCAGCCTGGATGGGAGGGGAGTCTGGGGCAGAACGGATTCGTGTGTGGCTGAGTCCCTTCGCTGTCCACCTGAAACTATCACAACATTGTCAGTTGGCTATACTCCAATATAAAATCAAAAGTTTTTTAAAAAATCTTCTATATCTTTTTGTTTTACTTCTTTTATACTATTTCTTGCACTAAATAAATGGTAATGAACTTAACATCCTCACTTTGTAAATCATAGGGTTTATTTCCAGTAGCTTTGCTATCATAAAGGTGCAGACTCATTTATAAAGACCTTTGGCGTTTTCTTTTCACCTTGGTAGGGGATATGAAAGGACACGGGTTCTTTGTGTCCCTACTCCCCAGTTTTCACTCTTCCTCCTTTTAAGACGGGAGCCCAAAGCCTCTGAGAGCCTTTGTGGCCCCGCATGAAGATAGTTCTCTCTCCTTGGCTTTTGTTGGGCAAGTCTCAGTTTATTGAGGGGATTATGCAAAGAGCAAGAGCAAAGTGGCTTTGTGTGGGAGAGGAGTTCTGGGGTCATAAAAGGGAGAGGAGAGAGTGGAAGGATTGAGTCTGGGTCTGGCAGTGCCCCAGGGGTGGGGAGGGGGTGTAGGACATCCCTGGGAATAGCTGCTCAGGGAGGACTTAGGGCTTGGGCATGGGAGGGTGGGAGGAAGGGGTTACTCCCAGTCTGGCAAGTATTCTTGTCTCCAAGCAAAGCAGAGAATCAAGGGGGGGCCGCCTACATGAGGCTCTGCAGCTTAGAAAAGGAGGTCACCAGCGTCCACCAAGATTGGACTCAATGCAGACATCCTGATTCCTTAGACACGAGACCCCAAGAAGAGAGAAGAGTCTTCAGAAAAAGACAGGACAGGTTTTCCACCTTCCTGGTATGATCGGTGGGGGTACCATGTTTATTTCTATTCATTTTCTTAAATATTTTTATTTTTTAACTTTTTATTTTATATTGGAGTACAGTTGATTAACAATGTAGTGTTAGTTTCAGGTGGTGCAGCAAAGGGATCCAGTTACACATGTACACGTATCTGCGGCTGCTGCTAAGTCACTTCAGTCGTATCCGACCCTGTGCGATCCCATAGACGGCAGCCCACCAGGCTCCTCTGTCCCCGGGATTCTCCAGGCAAGAAAACTGGAGTGGGTTGCCATTTCCTTCTCCAATGCATGAAAGTGAAAAGTGAAATTGAAGTTGCTCAGTCGTGCCCGACTCTTCGAGACCCCATGGACTGCAACCTACCAGGCTCCTCCGTCCATGGGATTTCCCAGGCAAGAGTACTGGAGTGGGTTGCCATTGCCTTCTGCCGTACGTGTATCTACTCTTTTTTAAACTCTTTTCCCATTTAGGTTGTTAAATAGCATTGAGCAGAGTTCCCTGTGCTATGTAGGTTGGTTAACCATTTTATGATCAATTTTATTTTTTATTGATGTGTGGCTTTGTTGGGAGGGATTGGGAGCAGGAGGAGAAGAGGACAACAGAGGATGAGATGCCTGGATGGCATCACCAACTCGATGGACATGAGTTTGAGTAAACTCCGGGAGTTGGTGATGGACAGGGAGGCCTGGCGTGCTGCGATTCATGGGGTCGCAGAGAGTCAAACAAGGCTGAGCGACTGAACTGAACTGAACTGAGCTTTGTTGTAGCAGTTTTTTTTTTTTCTTTTTAAAAATTCTTTTGACCTTTTAATTTTGTACTGAGGTATATAGCCAATTAACAATGTTGTGATAGTTTCAGGTGAAGAGCGAAGGCACTTAGCCCTTCCAGGATATACATGATCCATTCTCACCCAAACTCCTCTCCCATCCAGGTTGTCATATAACGTTGAGCAAAGTTCCCTGTGCTATACAGTAGGTCCTTGTTGCTTACTCAATTTAAATATAGCAGTGTGTACCTGTCCATCCGTTTCCCTAACGATCCCTTCCCCACATCCTGATTTCTATTTTAAAATGACAAAATGTATCGACATTTCTCACATGTTCAAATCTGCACAGTTAAGAAACTTGCTCCAGCACTAACATTTCAGTGAATACCTTTGCATGTACCTATAATTATTTTCTTGAGATGCAACCCTAAAAATGTTTAAAAAGCTGTATCTCTTTAAAGGCCTTTTGCATTACACTCAAATAATATTGATGTAGTTTTTATACCTGTCAGTGTAATTTAGGAGTGTTCCTTTTCCACACAGCAATTTCTGGTCCCTGTCAATGTCAAAATCCTGAACTCTCCTGCCTTACTGGAGGAGATTTCCTTATTAAA
Organism: Muntiacus reevesi; assembly: GCF_963930625.1. Lineage (NCBI taxonomy): Eukaryota > Metazoa > Chordata > Mammalia > Artiodactyla > Cervidae > Muntiacus > Muntiacus reevesi. The sequence goes on along the minus strand of NC_089263.1, from coordinate 22,144,923 downwards.
CCCTGGTTTGACTTTCTGAAAGGAACTCCCTGAAATCCTTTCTCAACTGGTGTTCCATGAGAGAATAAAGCCATTCAGAAAACGACCTGAGTGACAATTTCCAATTCTCCCATGGTTGGTACATGACTGGAACCATTATAGGTAAACTGGAAAGAAGTTAATTCATTCCTTCTTGTTATTTAGTTGCTAAATCGTGTCCAACTCTTTGTGACCCCATGGACTACAGCCCGCTAGGCTCCTCTGTCCTTGGGATTCTCCAGGCAAGAATACTGTAATGGGTTGTCATTTCCTTCTCCAGGGGATCTTCCCCACCCAGGGATCAAACCCGTGTCTTTTGCATTGGCAGGTGGGTTCTTTACCATTGAGTCTCCTGGGAAGCCCCTTACAAGGTAAGCAATGCCTTGGGGCTTTAGGGCTTAATTCTGTCCTGAAAGGGAACCTGGTTGGGAAAGGAGAGAGAGACAGAGAGAGATAGCGAGACAGAGATAGATATACAGAGAGCATGGTGTGCTAGTGATGCTATCTGGGCCCCCTGACTCCACACTTTGGGAAACCTTTCCTTTTCTGGTGTCCTCCTTGGCCATATAGAAAGTGATGTAGAAGTGGTGACCTTTTTGGGAGCTATGCAGTTTTACTACCTTCTTCATATTACCTGCAACTTGAAAAACCAAGTTTTATATCCTGACCAAATCTCTCTTTAAAAAAAAAACGCACTAATTTCTTCAGCAATTCATAACTCCCTTTAAAACTTAGAAGACTTTGCTTTCATTCAATACTAGGTGCTCGCCACATACCATTCTTGCCACACTACCCTGCCAATTTCTTTCTTGGTTTCTTTGCTTCCCTACCCATATACAGTCTTGATTCAGGCAGCCCCATTGAATCTATCTGGGCTTTCCTGGTGGCTCAGCTGTAAAGAATTTGCCTGCCACTGCAGGAGACTCTGGCTTGACCCCTGGGTCAGGAAGATTCCCTGGAGGAGAAGGAAATGACAACCCACTCCAGTATTCTTACCTGGGAAATCCCAGGTAAGCCTGACAGAGGAACCTGTCAGGCTACAGTCCGTGGAGTCGCAAAGATTCGGACACGACTGAGCAACTGAGCACTCACACGCGCGTGTGCGCACGAACACACACACACACACACACACACACACACACACACACACACACACACACACACACACACACTCCCATTCCGGTCTATCTAAAACAGCATTCAAGAAGAACTCTTACTGCAATCACTGCCTGGGGTCATTTGATTCCCCCACAACGTTTTACTGGCTTTTTGCCACTCAGAGCTTTTTTCAATCCCATCTTGTTCTTGTTTGGAATCTAGAAGCAGTTGGCTTTTTCACCCCTCAATCTTGCAAATATTAATATTTGAACTCTTTCTGTTCTCTTTTGTTTTTGCCTATAAACCAACTACTGCTTTCCTGGGTCAGCCGTTTCCTATCAGGCCTTCCCAGCTTCAGCATGGGAAGCCGCTGTGTCTTCTATCTTCTCCGCTAGTACCAACAGGCTCCAGATCTACCTTTTGGATGAGGAAATGGCAACCCGCTCCAGTATTCCTGCCTGGAGAATCCCACGGACAGAGGAGCCTGGTGGGCTACAGTTCATGGGGTCAAATAGAGTCAGACATAACTGAGCAACTGAGCATGCATGCATGATCTACCTTTTTTTTGATCTACCTTTTGAGTCACTTCAGATGACAGTCTTTTCTGAATATTTTGCCTCTGTATAGCATGGATATCCAACCCCCCAGCCTGCCATGGGCTTCCTCACTGCCTCTGCCTGCTCAGCCAATCCCAATTTCAGTAATAATTGTTGTATTAGTCAGTTAAGACAAAGTGCTATAACAAACAGCTTCAAGTCTCAATGGCTTAATGTAAGAATGATTTCTTCTTTACTCATGCAAAGTTCCAAGGGGATGTTCGTGTACTGGCGGCTCCTTCTCCAGTGGTGACTGTGGGATCGAGTCTCTGTTTATCGTGTGAGAGCATCCTCAACATGTGGCTTTCAACACTGCTGCAAACAGGGGAGCAAGAGGAAGACTGAGAGGTTTGCTGTTGGTTGTTCTTAAGTAGACCCAGGCAAATGAATTGGTTCACATCTCTTCCAGCCACATAATTATTGTCCAGACTAGTCACATGAGCTGTCCAGATGTGAAGCAGGTAGTAAAGTCTGGGTACTTAGGGCAAACCTTGGCAAAGCATTCAAGAGATGGCTGATAAATTATGTATTCAATTTTACTTTATTTTATTATTTATTTATTTTCTTTGATCACACTGCACAGTATGTGGGATCCTTAGTTTCCAGATTTTGGAAGAAAAACTGACCAACCTAGACATCCTATTAAATTGCAGAGACATCACTTTGCAAACGAAGGTCCATATAGTCAAAGCTATGGTTTTTCCCATAGTCACGTATGGGTGTGAGAGTGGGACCATAAAGAAGGCTGAGCACTGAAGAAATGAGGCTTTTGAACTGTGTTGGAGGAGACTCTTGAGAGCCCCTTGGACTGCAAGGAGATCAAACTAGTCAATCCTAAGGGAAATCAACCCTGAATATTCATTGGAAGGACTGATGCTGAAGCTGAAGCTCCAATACTTTGGCCACCAGATGCGAAAAGCCAACTCACTGGAAAAGACCCTGATGCTGGGGAAAAAGTGAGGGCAGGAGGAGAAGGGGGTGACAGAGGATGAGATGGTTGGATGAGATGGTTGTATGGCATCACTGACTCAATGTACATGAGTTTGAGCAGACTTCAGGAGATAGTGAAGGACAGGGAAGGCTGGTGTGCTGCAGTCCAAGGGGTCACAAAAAGTTGGATACTATTTAGTGACTGAAGTGCAACCATTCCCAGACCAGGGATCAAACCCATGCCCCCTGCATTGGAAGCATGGAGTCTTAACTGCTGGACTGCCAGGGAAGTCCCTATATATTCAATTTCGAATCTGCATTTATTTATTCATTTGTTATTTCTATTTTTGTTATTCTGCTTTGAAATCCATTTTACTTGAAGTATATATAAACATATTTCATTTTTTATATTTAAATCTTATTTTTGTTGAAAATTTATTTAAAAGGTATGAAGAGATGGCAGGATTTACATTTCCTGTTTTCTAAATTATTGGGCAATAGCCCCAAGGCTATATTTAATTCAATATATTTGTTTGGTTTCTTTGTTTACTTGAATGAAATCTTTTGGTTGTACTAAATTCATAAACTGTTTTCTGTATTTTTTTTGTTCTGTTTCTAGTCTGTGTTCTCCCTCTAGTCCAATAGCAGTGTCACAGTGTTTTAATTATTGTGGTTATTTTATTAAGATTTTAATATCTAGCAGGCTATCTCTTTTGTTTCAGTTCAGTTCAGTTCAGTCACTCGGTCATGTCCAACTCTTTGCGACCCGATGCACTGCAGCATGCCAGGCCTCCCTGTCCCATCACCATCTCCCAGAGTTTACTCAAACTTATGTCCATTGAGTCAGTGATGCCATCCAACCATCTCATCCTCTGTTGTCCCTTTCTCCTCCCACCGTCAATCTTCCCCAGCATCACGGTCTTTTCAAGTGAGTCAGTTCTTCACATCAGGTGGCCAAAGTATCGGAGTTTCAGCTTTAGCATCAGTCCTTCCAATGAATATTCAGGACTGATTTCCTTTAAGACGAACTGGTTAGATCTCCTTGCAGTACAAAGTCTTCTCCAACAAGAGTCTTCTCCTACACCACAGTTCAAAAGCATCAATTCTTCAGCGCTTGGCTTTCTTTACAGTCCAACTCTCACATCCATACATGACTACTAGAAAAACCATGTCTTTACTAGATGGACCTTTGTCTGCTTTTTAATACTCTGTCTAGGTTGGTCATAACTTTTCTTCCAAGGAGCAAGCGTCTTTTAATTTCATGGCTGCAGTCACCATCTGCAGTGATTTTGGAGCTCCCCAAAATAAAGTCTGTTACTGTTTCCACTGTTTCCCCAACTATGTGCCATGAAGTGATGGGACCAGATGCCATGATCTTAGTTTTCTGAATGTTGAGTTTTAAGCCAACTTTTTTACTTTCCTCTTTCACTTTCATCAAGAGGCTTTTTAGTTCTTCTTCACTTTTTGGTATAAGGGTGGTGTCGTCTGCATATCTGAGGTTAATGATATTTCTCCCAGCAATCTTGATTCCAGCTTGTGCTTCATCCAGCCTGGCATTTCGAATGATGTACTCTACATATAAGTTAAATAAGCAGGGTGACAATATACAGCCTTGACGTACTCCTTTTCCTATTTGGAACCAGTCGGTTGTTCCATGTCCAGTTCTAACTGTTGCTTCCTGACCTGCGTACAGATTTCTTAAGAGGTAGGTTAATGGTCTGGTATCTTTTGGCCTTATTTACTCTTCAAGGTGAATATTAGAGTTTTTAGGTGGGGCAAAATTTTAAAAAACCCCTTACAAATTTAGATGGAGGCATTTTGAATGAATAAGTTAACATGGGGAGAACTGATATCTTTATATTTAGACTCTTCCCACAGAGAAACCTGGTGTATTTTCTAATTGTTTTTCAGGTCTTCTGTACTTTTTCAATAAAGATCTGTAGCTTTTCTTTTTATTCGTATGAATCTATTTCACAAAAAATAGACTCATATGAATAAAAAAAAAAAAAGCTACAGACCTTTACTGAAAAAGCACAGAAGACCTGAAAAGCAATCAGAAGATGTACCAGACTCTTCCCATGGACAGAGGAGCCTGGTGGACTATAATCCATAGGGTTGCAAAGAGTTGGACATGACTGAAGTGACTTAGTGTACACATACAAACACACACATATATATAGTTGTTGTTATTACAGTCTTTTTAAATTGTATGCCATTACTGATTATTGCTGGCTTATCAGAACACTATATGTAGTGTTCCTATATATACATACATATGCATATTAATTCTTTAATTGGCCATCTTCCTGAGCTGTCTCATTAATTCTAATAAATCTTGTTAGTTTTTCTAACTCATTCTCTAGATTTTCCAGATAGACACCCAAAAATTTGCTGCAATCTTTGTAGAGCAATTCTGTATCTGTCTTATCTCTGTTCCTTGAATGTAAACTCCTGGAGAGCAAGAGCAGGAGTGCTACATCATTCATTTGTGTCCAGCTCTTTGCGACTGTATGGACTGCAGCCCATCAGGCTCCTCTGTCCATGGGATTCTCCAGCAAGAATACTGGAGTGGGTTGCCATTCCTTCCTCCAGGGGATCTTCTCCACCCAGAGATCGAGCTTGCGTCTCCTGTGGCTCCTGCATTGCAGGCAGATTCTTTACTGCTCAGTCATGGAGAGAAGCCCAAGAGCAGGTACTAAGTGTCATTTGCATGCTCCCCAGACTCCGTAATCTGGAGACAGTCTGGGGAAATAATTGTTGAATAGACTGCAAGGAGGAAGCCTGACTGTGCTGGCCCTTGGCTTTTCTTACTTCTTTCCACTGAGTTGGAACATTTTTAAATTTTAATTAAAGAACAGCTGATTTACAATGTTGTGTTAGTTTCAGGTGTACGACAAAGTGATTCAATCATACATATAAATTCTTTTTCAAATTCTTTTCCATTAAAGGTTGTGATAAGATATTGGTTATAGTTCCCTGTGCTATACAGTAGGACTTTGTTGTTTATCTATTTCATATGTACTAGTGTGTATCTATTAATCTCAATTTCCTAATTTTATCCCTTCCTCTGGCCCTTTCCCCTTTGGTAATCATAAATTTGTTCTCTAAGTCTGTAAGTCTGTTTCTGTTTTGTAAATAAGTTCATTGGTATCTTTTTTTTTTTTTTTTTAAGGTTTCACATATAAGTGATGATATTTGTCTTTGTCTGAATCAGCATTTTTGACTCCTTTCAGCTACTTACCAATAGGCCTGCTTTGCCTAGACTGTGCTCCAATATTCTTGCCTGGAAAATCCCATGCACAGAGGACCTGGCAGGCTACAGTCCACAGGGTCCCAAAGTGACGGCCACAACCAAGCCACCGAACACACACGAGGATACAACAGGAACCAGGACCAGAAAGAGAACCAGATTTCCTGACTACTCTGTCCTCATCAGTCCCTGGATACCACGATGTCCAGACTGCACTTGTAATTTAATTTCAGCCTGTGTTATTCGGCTTTAGATTTGAAAAATGTTCTATTTCCTCAAGATGATGACAGAAGCCTGTAAAAGCCAGCTGGCCAAATTATAAAATTACATTTGTGTTTCATTACTAATGGTTAGATTTTGGGAGTTATTTATTCTATAGGAATTATGGATACAATGTATTTCATCTGGCTGACCATCAGATGCTTCCATAGTGGGCATTTTCAGAATTTGTCTGTTTTTTTCACCCCTAAATTCCTTAGATCAGAGATAGAGAAACCTCCATATTTAGTTCAATCTCATTTAGTTATAAACAAGTTTAAAAAACAAATGTTCTACCACTCATGTTCCATCTCAATTATCGTCAACAAACATAATTATAGCTGCATCTGAAAGAAACTTCCCTGGCTCAGAAAAGGCACAAGAATTCAAGTTGTTGGAACTGGAGGGACTTGGGAGACTATCTGTCTCAGTGGGCTCATTTTACCACTGGGACATGGTGGTCCAGAGAGGGGGTGTGACTTTTCCACGGATGCAAAGATATAAGAACTCAGAATTTCTGACTCCCATTTCTTTGCTGTTTCCATCACAAAATACTGTGAAGTCTGCTGAGATCTTAAGCAAGAGATAGGTAAGGTGACCCTCCTGGTAAAGAACCGCCTGCCAGTGCAGGAGATATAAGAGGTGTGGTTTCCATCCCTGGGTCAGGAAGATCCCTTGGAGAAAGGCATGGCAAACCACTCCAGTATTCTTGCCTGAGAAATCCCCAGGACAGAGGAACTTGACTTTCACTTATGAACTTAGCACATGCCATGTGTTGTTTTGCATCCTTTACACGTCTCTACTCACTTAACCCTCCTCATGGACTGTAGCCCACCAGGCTCTTCTGTTCATGGAATTCTCCAGGCAAGCATACCGGAGTGGGTAGCCGTTTCCTTCTCCAGGGGATCTTCCTGACCCAGGGATCAAACCCAGGTCTTCCATATTGCAGGCAATTTCTTTACTCTCTGAGTCACCGGGGAAGCCCTCCAAAATGTTTATATTATTATAGTTTTTATTTTAGAAAGGGTGAAATTGAAGTGCACAGTAATTTCATAACTTATCCAGCATCATGATGCTGTTAACTGTGGAGGAGGCATGTGAATCCATGTTATTAGCTCTGTCTCCTCTCTACCACACGGAATTATTGAATTCATCAAAAAGGAACATGCATGTCATATTGTTTTGTCACCTGCAAAGGAAATATCATGCAAATGTGCTTTAATATCATTCTTCACCATGTAGTATCTCAACTTTATCTTAGTTCATCTTCATAGCACACTTTCTTAAAAATAGTTACAAAAATGATCGGTCTGCTAGAACAGAGCTCCAGAAAGGAAGAGACTGAGGCCCAAGGAGCTTAGCCATGGAGATGGTTTTCTAAAATATGAATTTTCAACCCTCAATCATGTGTCCTCTACTGCATCACACGTTTAAAAATGATCACAGAGACTCCAGAAAGAAAATACAACAGTCACAGACCTTTTATCCCCACCCCCTTCCTTCTGAGGCTGTGTGTATGGGCCACTCTGTGTCACAGCTGGATGAAGGTTTCCTTTGGTGAAATTAGGCTCAGAAATAGTAATTCTGAAAGCTGAATTGTTTGGTAAAGACAGGGAAGACACGGACAGGCATTTCAGTTTTTAGAGATCAATGCTATGATGAAGCTCATATAAAAGAATCACAGTTTGTGAAAATATTAACAAAAGATTTGGGGGCACAAATTATACCCTCTGCAATAATACAGTGGAGTTTTAAAATTGAATACTGTCATTGTTATGAGAGTAGAGTTCCGGCACACAAGTTCGGATATAGTGGGGTATTTCCAATTAATAGGAGGACTAAAGAATATAGTTTGGGTGCAATGAGTTGAAAAAAGGTGCCAAATAAATAACATTTCACAGCAATAATTGATATAAGAACCAAAACATTAAATATATAGTTTAAAGCATCAAGGTGACATGTAATAATTTTCAGCCTTTTTATTTAAAAATGGTTTTAATTTTGACTCTGTCTTTAAAAGCTTCAACTTTAAACTATATAATACATTACTGTGCTTGGGATTGAAATCTAAAATATGCTCAATGACTCATGTGCTATAGCCATGGCCAAATTGTAAGGAATTAACATGAGAGTTTAACCAATTACAGATTTTTTCCCTGCCACTGTGGCATAAAATACTTGCTGAAACCAATTTCTGTGATTATGTGCTCAGTAGTGACTGACTCTTTGTGACCCCATGGTGCACCAGGTTCCTCTGTCCATGGGATTCTCCAGGCAAGAATACTGAAATAGGTTGCCATGCCCTTCTCCAGGGGATCTTCCCAACCCAGGGATGGAACCCATGTCCTCTGCCTTGGCAGGAGGATTCTTTACCACTGAGCCACCTGGGAAGCCCATAGAATCTTTGTACAATACCTATTATCTTTTCATGGGCTGGAATCTGGATATATCTATACTTTTACCTCCATCAGAGGTTTTAAAAGCATTGTTGTGTTTATTATGTATTGAACAAGAAAAAAATCTTACATAGAACACAATGGCTTAGGGCCAAACCTGTGGGGTCAACAGGGAAGGCTGTGATGGAATTACACTTGGGTTTATGATTTTCTCTGTGACTTGTTAATTCTGTGATCAGCTCTCTGATTCCAACTCCCTCATCTGTTTACTCTTTGTGTGATCCTAAGAAAATCTCTTTATTGCTTTGAAACTCACATTCTTTATCGGTTTAATAGGGATAAATGTTATAACTTTCCTTACTGGGTTGTCTTAAGGACAGAAGAGGTGGTGCCTACAAAGTTCAAGGCACAGTGCCTGGTATGTGAGCTCAGAGTAAGACCACCAACCACCTCTTTCCTCCTTTTTCCCCAGAGTCAGTCATCTCCTCTTTGCTTGGGTTTTCATTTCTAATCCCATTGACTGAAAAGTTGAGATTTTGCCTTTCTCAAGATTACCTCATGCCTCTGAGATTTCTGGCTAGTGTACTGGACCTCTGTGATTTTTGCCTGTTTGGCGTGTTGCTTTTATTCAGTCACTCCATCATGTCTGACCCTTTGTGACCCCATGGACTGCAGCACGCCAGGCTTCCCTGTCCATCACCAACTCCTGGAGCTTGCTCAACTCATGTCCACTGAGTCGTGATGCTGTTCAACTATCTCATCCTCTGTCAGCCCCTTCTCTTCCTGCTTTCAATCTTTCCCAGCATCAGGGTCTTTTCCAAGGAGTCATTTCTTCTCATCAGATGGCCAAAATATTGGAGTTTCAACTTTAGCATCAGTTCTTCCAATGAATATTCAGGACTGATTTCCTTTAGGATGGACTGGTTGGATCTCCTTGCAGTCCAAGGGACTCTCAAGAGTCTTCTCCAACACCACAGTTCGAAAGCATCAATTCTTTGGTGCTCAGCTTTCTTTATAGCCCAACTCTCACATCCATACATGACTACTGGAAAAACCATAGCTTTGACTAGACAGACCTTTGTTGGCAAAGTAATGTCTGTGCTTTTTAATATGCTGTCTAGTTTGGTCATAACGTTTCTTCCAAAGAGTAAGCATCTTTTAATTTTATGGCTGCAGTCAGCATCAACAGTGATTTTAGAGCCACCCAAAAATAAAGTCTCTCACTGTTTCCATTGTTTCCCCATCTATTTGCTGTGAAGTGATGGGATCAGATGCCATGATCTTCATTTTTTGAATGTTGAGTTTCAAGCCAGCCTTTTCACTCTCCTCTTTCACTTTCATCAAGAGGCTTTTTAGTTCTTCTTTACTTTTTGTCATAAGAGTGGTGTCATCTGTATATCTGAGGTTATTGATATTTCTCCCAGCAATCTTGATTCCAGCTTGTGCTTCATCCAGCCTGGCATTCCACATGATGTACTCTGCATATAAGTTAAATAAGCAGAGTGACAATATACAGCCTTGACATACTCCTTTCCTGATTTGGAACCAGTCTGTTGTTCCATGTCCAGTTCTAACTGTTGCTTCTTGACCTGCATATAGATTTCTCAGGAGGCAGATAAGGTGGTCTGCTATTCCCATCTCTTGAAGAATTTTCCACAGTTTGTTGTGATCCACACAATCAAAGGTTTTGGCATAGTCAATAAAGCAGAAGTAGATGTTTCCCTGGAATTCTCTTGCTTTTTCGATGATCCAACCAATGTTGGCAATTTGACCTCTGGTTCCTCTATCTTTTCTGAATCCAGTTTGAACATCTGGAAGTTCACGGTTCATGTACTGTTGAAGTATGGCTTGGAGAATTTTGAGTATAACTTTGGTAGCGTGTGAGATGAGTGCATTCTTTGGCATTGCCTTTCTTTGGGATTGGAATGAAAACTGACCTTTTCTAGTCCTGTAGCCACTGCTGAGTTTTCCAAATTTGCTGGCATATTGAGTGCAGCACTTTCACAGCATCATCTTTTAGGGTTTGAAAAAGCTCTTTTGGAATTCCATCACCTCCACTAGCTTTGTTCGTAGTGATGCTTCCTAAGGCCCACTTGGCTTCACATTCCAGGATGTCTGGCTCTAGGTGAGTGAACACACCATTGTGGTTATCTGGGTCATGAAGATCTTTTTTGTTTAGTTCTTCTGTGTATTCTTGCCACCTTTTTGTAATATCTTCTGCTTCTGTTAGGTCCATACTGTTTCTGCACTTTATTGTGCCCATCTTTGCATGAAGTGTTCCCTTGGTATCTCTAATTTTCTTGAAGAGATCTCTAGTCTTTCCCATTCTATTGTTTTCCTCTATTGCTTTGCATTGATCACTGAGAAAAGCTTTCCTAGCTCTCCTTGCTAGTCTTTGGAACTCTACATTCAAATGGGTATATCTTTCCTTTCCTCCTTTGCCTTTAGCTTCTCTTCTTTTCTCAGCTATTTTTAAGGTCTCCTCAGACAACCATTTTGCTTTCTTGCCTTCCTTTTTCTTGGGGATAGTCTTAATCACTGCCTCCTGTACAATGTCACAAACCTCCATCCATAGTTCTTCAGGCACTCTGTCTATCAGATCTAATCCCTTAAATCTTTTTGTCACTTTCACTGTATAATCATAAGGGATTTGATTTAGGTCATACCTGAATGGTCAAGTGGTTTTTGCCTACTTTCTTCAGTTTATGTCTGAATTTGGCAATAAGGAATTCATGATCTGAGCCACAGTCAGCTCCCAGTCTTTTTTTGCTGACTGAATAGAGCTTCTCCATCTTTGGCTGCAAAGAACATAATCATTCTGATTTCATTATTGACCATCTGATGATGTCCATGTGTAGAGTCTTCTTTTGTGTTGTTGGAAAAGGGTGTTTGCTATGAGCAGTGTGTTCCCTTGGCAAAATTCTATTAGCCTTTGCCCAGCTCTATTTTGTACTCCAAGGCCAAATTTGCCTGTCATTCCAGGTATCTCATAACTTCCTACTTTTGCATTCCAGTTCTCTATGATGAAAAGGACATCTCTTTAGGGTGTTAGTTCTGGAAGGTCTTGCAGATCTTCATAGAACTGTTCAACTTCGGCTTCTTCAGCATTACTAGTTGGGGCATAGGCTTGGATTACTGTGATATTGAATTGTTTGCCTTGGAAATGAACAGAGATCATTCTCCCAACCTGAGGAGTTTATCTTTCAATGTCATATCTTTTTGCCTTTTCATACTGTTCATGGGGTTCTCAAGGCAAGAATACTGAAGTGGTTTGCCATTCCCTTCTCCAGTGAATGAATATTCAGGGTTGATTTCTTTTAGGAATTGACTGGTTTAATCTCTTTGCAGTCCAAGGGACTCTGAAGAGTCTTCTCTACCACCACAGTTCAAAAGCATCCAGTTCTTTGGCACTCAGCCTTCATTATGCCTTATAATGACCCCATTTCTGGCCATCACTGTTCCAAAAAAATTTTTTTTCAGTCTTAATGGGATTGCCAAAGCTGGAGTCCTTGGTGAGCAGGTGAGCATGGGACCCACAGGAGGCTAATTAGATGCTCCCGTGGGGTATTTGCATCTTCAAGGAAGACAATTGAAGCTGATGTATTCAGATGAGGTTACCTTCCACTAAATTCCAGGAGTGTTTCTATAGTTGGACGTTGTTTATATAACATGCACTCCAAGTGACATCACCAGAATCAGACCTCCAGGTCTCCTTGGAACTAAGAATGAGCCTCTATGCATGTGTGACAAGTCGCTTCAGTCATGTCCAACTCTTTGAGACCCTATGGGCTGTAGCCGCCAGGATCCTCTGTCCTTGAGATTCTCCGGGCAAGAATACTGGAGTGGGTTGCCATGCCCTTCTCCAGGGGATCTTCCTGACCCAGGGATTGAACCTGCATCTCCTGCATTGCAGGCAGTTTCTTTACCATCTGAGCCATGAGGGAAGCTGTGCTAGGAATGACATCACAAGCCAATTTGGATATACAAGGAGGGGGTGGCACTCTTTACCACAATAGAGGATATGTGCAATGACATTTCATTAAAAAGAAAGAAAGAAAGAAAAGTGTTCTGTGTAACTAATATTTAACCAAAGGAGCCGGGACTGGATGGTAAGTGAGAACAGTGCAGAATATTTCCAAGAACAGAAGGAGCCCAGTGATTCCAGATTGAAGCTCTGGTTTCATGGAGAGACATGCTGTTCCAGGAGCAGAGTGAGGTGAGCTCAGAACAAGATGACTGCTCATTAAGGAAAAATTAAAAATAACAAAAAGGGTGCAGTAAAAGAGTTCACCGATTACATTTCTTATCATCTACCTCTCTGTTCATATGTCTTCAACATTTTCTTTTGAGAAATATGTATTTCTCATGTATGATGCTTGAGGTACAAATGAAAGCAGGGAGGGGCTGCAGAGGGAGAGGATAGTAAAGAAGGAAATTGGAAGAAAAAATTTCTGTGGAAAATATAACTAGAAGGATGGGTAGGTGCAGAGAGACTTCTAGAAGGGGAAATAGCTACTAGGTGATGGTGATTAGGGTCTGCATTCAGAGGCATTCCCATCTCCCTCTGGTCTTCCAGCATCTTTGGCTTTGCCAGGTGGGTGAGAAAGGCCAGGACCAACAATCTGACCTCCTCTTAGAGGCTTGGGCTTACTAGGTGGCACAAATGGTAAAGAATCTGTCTGTTCTGCAAGAGCCACAGGAGACCCTCTCCATTATTATTGCTTGAAGAATTCCCACGAACATATAAGTCTGGTGGGCTACAGTCCATGGAGTCACAGTCAGACAGGATTGAGAATGTACATACAGTTTGAGAGGCAAGGGTGAATCTGAAATGCAAAAACAGAGTCAGAGCCTTGAAAATACACTTAATAAATCAGTCTTGAGAAATCATCTACTGGGGGGTTGGCAAATTTTTTTGGTAAAGGGTCAGATAGCAAATATTTTAATCTTTGTGGACCATAACGTCTCTCACATTTTGTTTTGTTTTGTTTTGTTTCCCCAACCCTTACAGAAACTGAAGACATAAACCTGGTTTAAGATGTAATGTAAAAATCATCTTAGCTCACAGACCCCATGAAAACAGGCTGCTGGATACATTTGGTTGCTGGCCTACTAGCTGTTGTTGTTCAGCTGATCAGTGGTGTCTGACTCTTTGCAACCCCATGGAACTATAGCTCACCAGGCTCCTCTGTCCATGGGATTTCCCAGGCAAGAATACTGGAATGGGTTGCCATTCCCTTCTCTAGGGGATCTTCCCAACCCAGGGATTGAACCTGAGTCTGCCACTTTGCAGGCAGATTCTTTACCATCTGAGCCACTGGCGAAGCCTATGGGCCCTTGTGAATTACTTTCAAACATCATAAATCAGTGAGAGAGTTCAAGTTAGGGTGAGATCATCACTTGTCATACAGGGTGAAGAAGGTCAGAAAGAGAAAATAACAAATCGTATATTAACACATGTACATGAAATCCAGAAAAATGGTACAGATGAACCTATTTGCAAGGCACAAATGGAGACACAAACAAAGAGAATAAACATACAGACACCAAGGCGGGAGCAAAAGAGGGTGGGATGAATTGAGAGATTGGGATTGACACATATATGCTATTAATATTATGTATAAAATAGATGGGGCTTCTCAGGTATTGCTAGTGGTAAAGAACCTGCTTGCCAATGCAGGAGATGCAGGAGATGCGGGTTCCATCTCTGGGATGGGAAGATCCCCCGATGGAGGTCATGGCAACCCACTCCAGTATTCTTGCCTGGAGAATCCCGTGGGTGGAGGAGCCTGGTGGGCTACAGTGTAGGGTTGCACAGAGTTGAACATGACTGAAGCAACTTAGCTCGCATGCACATAAAATAGATAACTAATGAGAACCTGACGTGCAGTACAGGGAACTCGACTCACTGCTCTGTGGTGACTTAGTGGGAAGGAAACCCAAAAAAGAGGGGATATGTGTTCACGTGGCTGGTTCACTTTGCTGTGCCACAGAAAAAAACACAACATTGTAAAGCAACTATACTCCAATAAAAATTTTTTTAAAAAATCATGAAAATTAATATTAGCAAAACCTAAGGAGGTGTGAGTGAACTCCTCCATGTTCAATGAGAAGCCTCAGGGATTGCTGGGCCCTCATGGCACAATCCCAATGCCCCCAACCCTTCGAATAGTTTCCTCTGACTCTTCTACAAAGAACAACAGCATTCTGCTCCCAGGAAGAGATTGAGTGACTGACACCATGAACAAAGTGCTATTCTTTGTAAAGCTCTTGGCCTTCAAGGATCATTTGGGAGAGGAGAGGTTCCAGCTTTAACGCTTTAACCAAGCACCTCCCAGTCCTCCTTCATCTCTTTCTTCTTCCCTTTCTCGTCTGCATGTGGATGTAATAAAAGTATGTTGGGTCGCGGTCAGGCTCTGGGGGGAGAGGAAGCGCCCGAGCAGTGTAATTGAACTGTTATTGCCTGCCTCTACTGCACACATTAGTTGAATAAAACATGGAGTCAATAAAACACAACAGAACAATAAAACTAAGCCCTTTGGTGCTCTCTTATTGGGTGTTATGCAACCCAGAAACCTGTGGCCATAAAAAGGGGAATGAGGGAAACTTTACACTTGTAGGAACAAAGACACTCAGGCACTAGGTTGAAAATAGCGCTTGCTGAGTTCAAGTCATATTCTTCCGTGCACCTGGAGGCAGTTAGCTTTGAAAGCTGTGCAGGCTTTGGCTGCTCCATCCTTCACAGGCCCTCCATGAGATCTTGTTAAGAACAGGTCTAGAAATGTGCTTTTCATTAGGGGAATCATACATCCAACCAACAAAGATACATTTCTCTTAGATGATAAATTTATTAGCTATGGGCAGAGAGATCACTTACAGCCCTTCCCCTTTTGGGGGCCAGGGAGGGAAGTCACAGAGGCCAGGATCCCATAGGTGCTGATACCGCTAGGCTGTCCTTTAAGAGAGTGGTCTTTGTGACTAGCGGAAAATTGCAAACCAAGCCTCAATACTCTCCTAGTCTGGTGAAGAACAAAAGAAAACAGCAAGTTTTACTGTCGGTGACTTGTTAGGATTTGGTGAAAAGTAGGCCAGTGTAATTTGTCTATTTTAGGTTTTGAAAATCTTCCCACAAGAGGTTTTTGTTTAAAATTTCGTTGGAGCGTATTTGTGCTAGTTTCAGGTGTACAACAAAGTGAATCAGTTACACATATACACGTATCCACTCTTCTAAGATTCTTTTCTCATACAGGCCATTACAGGGTATTGAGTAGAGTTTCCTGTGCTATACAATATGTCCTTATTAGTTACCTATTTTATACATATAGTAGTGTGTACATATCAATCCCAATCTCCAAATTCATCTCTTCCCCCATCCCCTGGTAACTATAAGCTTGTTTTCTATATCTGTGACTCTATTTCTGTTTGTAAATAAGTTCATTTGTACCATTGTTTTATTTATTATTTATCATTATTTTAGATTCCACATATAAGTGATACCATATGATATTTGTCTTTCTCTGGCTTACTTCACTCGGTCTGACAATCTCTAGGTCTGTCCATGTTGATGCAAATGGCATTATTTCACTCTTTTTTATGGCTGAGTAATATTCCATTGTCTATAATATGTACCACATCTTTATCCATTCCTCTGTCAATGGACGTTTAGATTGTTTCCGTATCCTGGCTACTGTAAACAGATACTTTAAAGACCTTCAGGACTAAGATTGTGACCCAAAAAAAGTCATGGATAAAACTGAGGCTGGAGCTAATTTTAAAACAAATGCCCATCCCTGGGTTTCAGACCCTGGGTTTCAGCCCCTGTCCACTTAGAGAACCACAGGGTAGCCCTGCCAGGAGCCAGTGTGCCTGAGAGATGTAGGGGCTCCTTGGCACAGAACGCACCCTAGTGGACGAGCATCCGCTTTAAAGAAACAGAATAATCTCGGCCAAGTAAGAAAAACTTTCTCAGTGAGGAAGGGCCATTCTGAGTCAAGCCTGATCTATTGTCACTTAGACTTGGCTCCCAGTCCATTCAGCTGGGTGCTAGTGAGGAAGGTAGAGGGCCAGTCTTAAAATCTGAGCATGCTGGCTCAGACAAAGCTCTGCAAGACATTTGGGGGCATAAACAGATAAGGAAGCACAACATAATTGGAGACAGGATTCTTCTTCATAGGCCCTAGGTTTGTCTGGACATATTCAAGAGAAAAGATAGATTCAGGACAAGAGGGCTGAAACTGCAGCTGCCATATAATAACACATGGAATTTGCAAATATGTTTGAGAACCTTCCCGGGTTCTTTCAAAATGAATGGGCATGTTGGGTGTGCAAATGTATTTATTTACTTATTTTTAAATATTTATTTCTTTGCCGGTGTTGGGTCTCAGTTGTGGCACACCGCCTTCCAGAGCGCGCGGACTCTGTAGTTGTGGTGCAAGGGCTTAGCTGCCCTGTGGCGTGTGGGATCTTAGTTCCCAGGCCAGGGGTCAAACTCGCATTCCTTACATTGGGAGGCAGACTTTTAACCACTAGACCACTAGGGAAATCCCTGTGCAAATGTGTTTATGATGTTTGTGGAGGTCGATGGGTAGACTTCACCATGGGCTATGATCCTACATGAGTTGGGGGTAGATGGGAAGATGAGAGACTCAAGAGCTATGTTTTTTTCTTTAACACAAATCTGGTTAAGAATTGTAAGCACTTTAGAAAGAAACATGAATATTTCACAAACGTGTCCAGATAATTTGAGCTTGGACAGATAAAAGTCCGTGGTCATTGTTAAGCCTGTTCTGATAGATTTATCACAATGCTAAACTTGATGTTTTATAATATTGCTTGCATGTGAGCACCTGTTGTGCTAAATGATTTTAGAGGAAGAGGCTATCCATGTTTCCGTGCTGTAGCATGTGTGGAAATATCTCCAGTGTTGACACAAGAAGGACCAGAGTATTCGTGCTGTTTCCTGGAACAGAGTGGTGGCTGGTACCACATGTTGAATTCCATTCATTCTCACAGAAGTCATGAATTATGCTTCCTACATGGTACCTGATCATGTAATTTCAATTTTTACTTTGTAATGCTTTCTGAAGTCATTTCTCCTTATTTCCCCCCGCCCAGTTCATTCTGAATAAAAGAAAACACTGTTGTTCTTCTTGTTCTTATCAATGAAGTGTTTCCAGAGGTTATTTTTCATTAGTGCTTGAAAAAACTATTATTAAACCAACAAACTGCTCAGTAAAAATGGTTCTGAGGTACCGACAAGCAACGATGGTGTAACCTGTGGTCGAATCTTTAGTTCGCAAGATTCTAAACTCTTGGATCCTCAGTCTACAGTACATGCTTTGCAAGCTTCCCTCTGTACAGTCCTCAGTGCATCATTTTAAGAATGGAGAATTTTTAGTTTTATCTGTAACTGTTTTTTATCTATCCATCCATTCAACCATTCATTTACCCATTCATATGGGCTTCTCACCTTTTTATGACCTACAGTGAGTTAGCAATTTCGAATTAGATTCCCATCTCTACTGCTTTTTCCACCCCTAAATTTATTTATATATAGTGAATAGAAAACATTGTGTAAACTTAAGGTGTCAGTGACATGTGTATATTGTAAATGATTACTACAATAAAGTTCATTAACACCCTCATCATCTTGCATAATTATTTTCATTTTTTTGTGGTAAGAACATTGAATATCTGCTCACTTAGAAACTTTCAAATATACAATAGAGTATTTTGAACCAGAGTCTCCCTGCTGCCCTCTACCATTTTATTCCCCTACACAAATGAGAATCCAAATCTGTGAAATGCAACTAATATTGCCTTTAAATCTTTGTCTTTTGACTGGACTATTCAATCAATTTATTATACTTTTTGTTGTTACTCTAGCATGCACAGCATGGAATCTTGACTTATTAAACTATAATAGAACTCAATGCTTTGTTTAACCACTTTCCTGACACCAGTGGAGTACAGTGCCAAATTCAGACAGAGCTTACTCTTAGCCTCTGCCTTGGGAGGTGTCTGATGCATTTAGATTTAAAAATAAATATTGTTCAGCAGACGAGTCAGTCAACCTGAAATAACATGGTTCATAATTGCTGAAAGCAGAATGGTTGCAATTTAATAATTTTTGGTGGACTTTGTGATGGACGCATAATGTGCATATAGTGTATTGGACAAATCCTCAGTGCACAACAAATTAATTTCTATGAAGTGAGCATTCCTGTGTAACCATCACCCAGGAGGCTTCCCTGATGGCTCAGCAGATAAAGAATCTGCCAACAGTACAGTTGACATAGAAGAAGTGGGTTCGATCCCTGGGTTGGGAAGATCCCCTGGAGAAGGAAGTGGCAACCCACGTCAGTATTCTTGCCTGGAGAATCCCATGGACAGAGGAGCCTGGTGGGCTACAGTCCACGGAGTTGTAAGGAGTCAGACACGACTGAACAATTAAGCACTATAGAATTTTAATATCATTCAAGAAATCATTCTTATGCCTCTTAACAGCCACTATCTTCTCTACTTCTCTCCAAGGTAACCATGATTCTAGGGCTTCCTAGGTAGCACAGTGGTAAAGAATCTGCCTGCAATGAAGGAGATGTGGATTAAGTCCCTGGGTCAGGAAGATCCCCTGGAGAAGGGAATGGCAACCCACTCCAGTATTCTTGCCTGGGGAATCCCATGGCAGAAGAGCCTGGAAGGCTACAGTCTATGGGGATCACAAAAGAGCTGGGCATGACTTAGCCACGAAGCAACAATAGCAAACCATGATCCTGATTTCCACAGATAGGTCTTACCTGGTTTTGAACTTCATTTTATACTGGTTTATTACCATTTGTATACTTTCATGTCTGACTTCTTTCACATATCATTATATTTTTAAGACCCATCCATGTTGATGCACATATTCATTCATTTCTAAAAAATTTTATTTGTTCATTTGGCAGCACTGGGTCCTCACTGTTGCATGCCGAATCATAGCTATGGTGCACAGGCTGTCTAGTTGCAGAGTGTGGGCTGTTGCCCTGAAGCTTGCTGGATCTTGTTTCCCTCACCAGGGATTGAACTCCCACCCCCGCACTGGAAGTTGGATTCTTAACTGCTGAACCACCAGGGAAGTCCCATATATTCCTTCATTTTTACTGCTATCGTCTCTTGGATCTAAAGCGCAACAGCTCCTCCACTTCATTTCTGTTCAGTATCTTAGGCTTCTGTTCCACTTTTAATCCATGGAGATTTCTGTTTCATTGTGAGTTGAGTAGTGTCATTTGACTTACCTACTTCTATAATTTATCACCATTAAGTATTCTGACCCAAGCACGTGTGTGGAAGTACTTCTCTAGCACTGATCACTATGTTACCCTGATCTCAAGCCCTTATGTTGGTTTCTATTCATACTTGACCTTTAATTGATTTAAAAAATGTATCCCCACTCCACACTTAAAGAATAATTATTTCTGGGAAATGGGCCAACTATTTGGATGGTGACAGCTGAGCAGTTTGCATCATAGGATTGCCACGGATGTTCGAGTTGGGAAAGTGAGGTTAGCTTTTAAAGTCTCTCTTGAGGGCAAAACTAGATATGCACAATGGTGGTCATATGGTCTCAGTTATGGGAAGAAAAAAGTAAGTATTTACATCTGACTTCTGTCGCCTGTTGTCTTGGAGGAGAAGTCAGAGTACCTGTGGTTAGTCTGACAAAAGTAGCAATGGAATCAGACCTACCTTTGTTCTTGCCTTCTGGATCTTTCTTTTCATTCCTCATTGTTTCTGAACGTTTTAAAACCTGAGGGCCGGTGGACTGTTGTTCAGAAATATATGTTCCTCTCATTGCTGTCCCCTTCCTCCACCCGCCATGAATGAAGTGTACTTCTCTACCCTGCGACACTGGGTGTGGCAGTCACTTTCCTTGGCCTTTGGAATGATAGTGGGCCAGCTATACCAAAAGTTTAAAATGTCCAATGCACTTGGGATTACACTTTGGCATTTGTCCTTTCACTCTGGAAAGAATGTGCCTGGGTGGGTCCGCTGGTCCCAGGAGGAGGACAGCAGACATGGGGAGCACCGTGACACCAGTCTGACACCCCCAGCCAAGCCCACATCAGTCAGTCCCCAGCTGATCCGAAGTTGTGTGCAGGAGCTTCCCTAGACTTGGAGATTCACCCATCTGAGATCAGGCTTCAACAGTTGACTTTCTGTTGCACTGATGTATGAGTTAAATAAATGCACTTTTTTCTGCTGCTGAGATTTTTGCAATTGCTTGT
Organism: Muntiacus reevesi; assembly: GCF_963930625.1. Lineage (NCBI taxonomy): Eukaryota > Metazoa > Chordata > Mammalia > Artiodactyla > Cervidae > Muntiacus > Muntiacus reevesi. Next base: position 22,124,114 of record NC_089263.1, on the reverse strand, counting down.
TACACAAAAATAACTCAAATATCAGAGGCAAATGAAAGGTAGCAGATATGTCACCAAAAGGGCTTCCCATGTGGCGCAGTGATAAAAGACCCTGCCTGCTAACGCAAGAGATGAAAGGATGTGGGTTCGATCCCTGGATCGGGAGAATCCCCTGGAGAAGGGAATGGCAATCCGCTCCAGTATTCTTTTTTTTTTTTTTTTTAGTTCATTTTTAATTTAATTTAATTTTTTTTTCCACTGGATTTTGTCATACATTGATATGAATCAGCCATAGAATTACACGTATTCCCCATCCCGATCCCCCCTCCCCCGCTCCAGTATTCTTGCCTGGAGAATTCCAAGTAGAGAGGAGTCTGGTGGGTTACAGTCCAGTCCATGGGGTCGTAAAGAGTCGGACACTACTGAGTGACTAACCCTTTCATTTTTCTTTCTCAGCTTTTAGGTTGTGAATATTTTTCAGTCCATAGAGTGAAAAATGAAAGCGATTAACTCCTCACAGAGATGAAACAGAGAAGAAAAAAAAGGATGAGACTGGGTACTCTGGCTGCCTGGACATGTACCAGGAGTGGGAACTTGGCTGGGGTTTCCGTAACTGGATTCTCATCTACTGGTTTACCAACCCAGAAGTTGGACTGGTGCTCTTGGACTCACCCACACCCTGATCTTCGGGTCCCCTTGTCTTAGAGCTCTCTAATCTCCTCTTTGTTTGCACAGTGTTCTTATAGGTGGGACACATCACCAGCCTCCCTTGTTATCAATCACTCCCCCAGCCCTGCATCCTTGGCATCACCCTCCATGATCACTGCTTGGACTTGGGTTTCCCTAGATCTCCTCCATGCCACCTTCCAGACTGCCTCTTGCAGTGAATTGCTTCTGTTTGAGACTAAATATAAAGCACGATGAGTCAATTCTTCTAACTTTGGCTATCAGGATTCACCTTCTTTCCAGGTTCTGTGGGCATCTCCTGTGACTCTGTGTGTGTTGTCTACAAACCCCTGAGACTTGATTTATGCATTCACTTCCTCTCAGGGTTGTCTAACATTCACCACCGGCCAGGTATTTGACTTGGCAAAACACTGAGAGGGAGCAAGAGGCTATTCTCAGAGCATGATAAATGCTGTCCTCTCAATGGAAAATATAAATTGGTGATGGATTACCTGATGTTTCTTGCTTACTTTCAATGGAAACATTCTATTGAACTTACCCTAATGGCAGAATTCTTTTTTTTTTTTTTTTGGCAGAATTCTTATAAACAACCTTCTTGGGTTTTATGACTGTGGGCTCCCTGCCAAGTGCAAACATTCCTAGCATGTGGCATGAAAAGTCGGTGAAACAGAACAGAAAACGTAACTGAGAGAGAGTGATGGTCAGAGAAGGTGGGAAGAGAGAGAGAGAGAGGTAATAGAGCTCCTTCTTGAAAGCAAGCAAGACTGTGGTTGATTTTGCAAAGTCCTAGGTATCCAGGGGGGTCAGGGGAGTCCTCCATCAAGCCGGAAGCCAGTTTGCCAAGAGCTATGGAAACTCCTGAAGGTTCTGAGGGAGTGAGATCTGTGCCTCCGCACAGCTGTGTTTGCTGTCACTTACCCTTCTCCCTGCCACTCTGAAAGAATAGTGACTTTCTGTTTTGAATATCAATGTGTGAAGTCAACTGTCCCCTAATCTATACCCACTGCTGGGACAGTTCCAGTGTTTAGGATTAAATGCTCCAGCGCAAATCTCTTCAAATCTTTCCTAAATAAGAAATTATGCGAGGCTCTCTCCTGAAAGGTTCCCAGGGAGTTAAAACCTTGGGCTCCATTTGCTGTGGCGAGAATGAAGTGGCTCGAGATCCTTCTTTCTAATTGGCTGATGTCCTCATGTGGCTGAGAAGCTGCAGCATGTGGTCTCCCATCCTCTCTGCAGGGTCAGGTAGCCACAGCATCTGCCCTGGGCTTGGGGCTTATTTTTCTCTGCTCCCATTACTCAAGGGGTAGGGAGGGACTGTACTGTACCCAAAGAAGCACAGCGGAGACCTTCCCAGCGTGCTCAGTCACTTCAGTCGTGTCCGACTCTTTGAGACCCCATGGACTGTAACCCGCCAGGCTCCTCCGTCCATGGGATTCTCCAGGCAAGAACACTGGAGTGGGTTGCCATTTCCTCCTCCAGGTGGTCTACACAGGGATCCAACTCCCCATCTCCTGCTTTGGCAGGTGGATTCTTTACCACTAGCACCATCTGGGAAGTCCCAATACAGAATAAAAAGTTTAAAAAACAAAAGCAAAAACAAAGCAGCTGCTCCGTGTTGCAGTCCCACATGCCATGAATGAGGGATTCGGTTGCCTCTCATCCTCACGAGCATGAGTGTTGCGTTCCTCTTTTTGCACTTAGCAATTTCTTTTATTATAATGATTTGGTACAAAGTCCTTGGACACAAGGTCTTCAATGACCGACTCATGTTTTTATCATCTAAAACACACAAAAGTCATCTATAAATGGTTGAATGTAAGTAAGAATTCGTGAATCAGAAGGAATCAGCCAACTAGTCACTCTGGTTGTGTGGAAGCTTGATGTGTAAACCCTGGAGGGTGAGTCAAGAAAGTTGAATTTAGTAATTAGGATCTAGCTTTTCTGATTATGTGCAGGGACATGTCTGCTCCAAACCTCAGGTTTCCTATCATTTATTTTTGCTTACTTATTTTTTGACTGTGCAGTGTGGCATGCAGGATCTTGGGATCTTAGTTCTCCGACCAGGGATTGAACCCATGCCCCCTGCAATAGAAGTGCAAATTCTTAACCACAGAACTACCAGGGAAGTCCCAGGTTTCCTATATTTAAAATGAAAATATGAAGTTGCAGGGTGTCTCGGCTCCTGTCAACCTCCAGCAATCAATGGTTTGGGGTTCTCCCTGCCTGGAACAGGCTTCCCAGGTGACTCAGTGATAGAACCCGTTTATCAATGCAGGAGCTGCAGAAGATGCAGGTTCGGTCACTGGGTTGGGAAGATGTTCTGGATGAGGAAATGGAAACCACTCCTGTATTCTTGCCTGGGAAATTCCATGGACAGAGTAGCTTGGTGGGCTTATAGTCCATGGGGTCAAAAAAGTCAGACACGACTGAATACACAGGCTCTGCCTGCAACACTTTAACTTCTCCTGATCACTTAGCTATGATAGTAGGAGTTACTCTCACTTGCAGTTTCAACCACAAGACCACTACCTCCATAGAATCTTCCGGCCCTTCCTACTTCCCCAGGACAAGATAAAAACCTCTTATTGCACATATTACATACATTTTACACATCACAATAGTCATTCTATTCAGTAGTGCTTCTTATTTCTCTATTTCTCCACCCATCTAAATTGTTTCTATTATCTCACTTGTCCCAGTCTGGCCCAAAGTAGCAGCTTAATAAATATTTTTATAATGAATACTAAATAAATGGGTGGATAAGGGAATAAATGGGTCAAGGGTTTATTTTTTCTATTGAATAGAAACACTCTTTCAATGACTACCTGTTTATTTTCTTAGTTTCCTAGACCTCAGCAGCAGCTTCTTTATAATTTTGTGGGGTAATTTGCATAGCCATGGAAAAAAATACAGTATGTGTATACCAGGATAAGCTGCTTTTTTTCTGACTGCATTTTCGTCTCCAGTATCTAGTGGGCTAGTTTAGCCTCACTATTGAGTTACAATCATATGCTACGTGCCTCTAAGCAATTGATGAGAAAGATAACACAAACTAATAATCATTAAAATTATCCCAGGACTAGTTAGATTTATTCTTGAATCCAGGCTTCAGGGATTTGCTTGTCTGAAAGGTTGAATTTGGTGGGTAGAACACAGAAATGTTTTGTAGAAAGAATCTTGACTTTGGAATCAGAGGTAATAATTGGCCTTGCATACCAGACTGTGTGACGTTGAGTAAACCAGACACCCTCTCTGAGCCTCCTTCTTCTCCACTCATCCAGAAAATAAACACAGACTATTCTATCATTTCCAAGACCTTTTTCTTTTTCACATTCAACATTTCTGTTTCTGGAATGTCTCTTAAAATTGAAGGCAAGTCATAGGTCAATTGGAAGTGATTTTTTTTCTTAAACTGATACACAAAATAATGACATTTATTTCCCCTGCTAATACCTACATTCTATGAAATATAGTTATAATACTCACCTATGGGCAGCTGTCAATCAAAAGCTTGGCTAACTAAAGGCTTTCCAGCTTGTTGGAAACAGATGGAAAAACAACGTCTGTCCAGGTCTCTTTAAAATTGATTCACTCCTCCCATTTCAAGTTCAACCCTCATCCTGGGGGAAAAATGGGGTCCTAGTTTTGTATCTTAGATGATCTTTCAGATATTCCAGCCCCACTTCTTTGAAGTGTGTGTTTGTGTGTGTGTGTGTGTGTGTGTGTGTATGCACAGGTCCTCAGCAGGGTAACACTTGTAATGCCACATCCAAGGAGAGAGCAAATCTCCCAAACTCTCTCCTGGGTTGTGCTGAAGCAGTGGGTGGGTAGAATGTTTTTAACACCTGGAACAGAGCTAGGCAGCGGGTGGCAACAGCCACCAGCCAGGATAGAGCCCCAGCTGTGTATGTGTCCCTGACAGATGCTGCCCTGGAAGGCTGTTTTCTAGTTTAGTCTGAGAGAAGGTCAAGGATAGATCAAATGCTGGTTGATAATCATGGAAAATTAATATGGAAACGATTAAACCGCACACTGCTGTTTTTCCTCTGCATTTTGCTTCCATTTCTGGACATAGCAATCGAAGTTAATAATAGCCACTCTCTGCTCTTAAAATAGAGTTGTTTACAGTGAATCTGAATGGAATCATGTGCTGCAGGAAACCTGTACTGCGGGCTGCCGGCTGGCATTGCGTGGTTATCCTCCAGTAGGCCTAGTGCACCTGGCGGCTGAGCCCACGCTGCACGTAGCAGCTGGCCTGGGGAGCCAGGAAGAGCTCTTCGTAGGATGCAATCACTAACTCAAGCCATACCTTAGTAAATTCATCTCTGCCTCAGAACACCGGAATATCGTGTTTAACATGGGCAGAACCTACTCAACACTGGATAGAAGCCATAGACATACAAGAGAATCTACCCAATGTTTTTGGGATTTGACACAGAAGGAAGTCCAGCCTCCTCTTAATCCAGACTCTATCAGTCTCTATGCTACCCTGGATGATTTCTTTACCTTCTCTGAGCCTCAGCGGGTGTACAGTGGGGTAACGACTGTATCTTGTGAAGATCAAATAAAATAAGATGGATAAAAGTGCTTTGCATAAGTAAAAGTATTTAATACAGTGCAAAATTTGTCCCTCTAGTATGTGAAACATTAGGAATTCTATAAACAGGGGAGAGAATAAGAGAGAGCATTCATAGTAAGTGCAATGAAATGAGAAAAGGCTTTAAAAAATGTTCAAATCAAATTAGGAAATGATTTATTTTATTAGTTTCCACATAGGGACAATTAAGTGATAACAAAAAATTTCAGTGATGATTTTACAAAGAATCAAGAAATCAATATCCTCCAAATGGCTACTTCTTTTCTTGAGCCTCAATAAAACAGAGCTTGTTAACGATTAAACCTCACTCATGGTTTTAATTCAGTGTAACAAAACTTGAGTATTAGGAATAAAATACACTTGTTCAAAAATCTGTCTCCATTAATTACTATCTGAATGAGATTGTAGAAATTTCCTAACTTTTCAGAGTCTGTTGCACCATTTGTAAGATAAGATATACTATCTACAGAATGTGAAGATAATTCTACATTTAATAATTAAATTAATCATATAAAGCATCTAAAAAAAAGAAAATCCTATTTGTTATTTACCTTTGTTTATAAAGACCTAGATTTTTTTCTGCATCCCTTCTATTTTGGCCCCAAATCTCCACACATAACCCTCCATTAACGAATGAGCATGTGTGACTTCCCTGGTGGTCCAGTGGTTAAGAATCAGCCTGCCAATGCTGGGGACTCGGGTTCCATCCCGGGTCTGGGAAGATCCCACATGCCACGGGGCAACTGAGCCCGTGCACCTCAACTACTGAGCTCACGAATTGTAGAGCCCGTGCTCTGTAACTAGAGAAAAGCCCGAGCAGCAACGAAGACCCAGCACAGCCAAAAATAAATCAATAAATTAAAAAAAAAAAGTACTATATAAAAAAAGGAATGAGTATGTGACCGAATTATTCAGAAGGACCACCTGGTTAGATCTCACAGAGCTAGGCAACATGGTGATTTTTTACGAAGAACAGTGAGTGGAAACTCCTGCTTGTTTGTAGCATGCTCTCAGCAGGCACTCCTGTCTGCAAACAAATACCCTTGACCTTAGAAGAACTCTATGAGAACAGTCCCCTGAGCTCACTCAGGGTTTAGAAAAGGCTTGGAATTTCAGCCACAGCTCCTTATGCCCTGCCTGTTATCTGATGGGGGTTTCTTCCAGCGAACGCTGAGAAAACTCCAGGACTTGGGGAGGTAACATGATATCTCATAGGAAATCATAAAAAAAAAAATTTCTGGCTCAATGACTTTTTTCTTTTCATGTTTCATGACTGCAGGTTTGTGCCTAGGCCGAGGAAGTCAGCTGTTGCTGATTTATTTCAGACTTAGATTTTTAAAAGTCAACATGATTTTTACTTTGACTCTTACCAAGATTGAGGAAAAATGATCCATTGGCTGCATGGGCTGCTGGCTGATGGGCGAGCCACAGAAATTGCAGTTTCACTACTGTGAGCCTGATGCTTTCTGGGCTTGGTTCAGACCGATGGAAACTCAGGTCTTGGCGTTGTGGGTGACTTTCCTGTGAAACTGTCTGGATCCAAGCTTGGGGTCTCACAATTGGATAGGAGAGGTCTGATGTAAGAAGAGGGCATCCCAGGCGGTGCTAGAGGTAAAGAATCCGCCTGTCATTGAGGGAGATGTAATAGACTTGGGTTCGATCCCTGGGTTGGGAATATTCCCTGGAGGAGGGCATGGCAACCCACTCCAATGTTCTTGACTGGGAAATCCCATGGACAGAGGAGCCTGGCGAGCTACAATCCATAGGGTCAAAGAATTGGACACACTTAGCAGGCAGGCAGAGCACCTGGGTCTGTGCTCCCCAATTCCTGAGCCTGCGCTCCACAGTCCAGGAACACAGTTATTGAGCCCACACACTACAGCTACTGAAATATCTGTGTGCTAGAATTCAGGCTCCCCAGCAAGAGAAGCAACCACAATGAGAAACCCTCACGCTGCAACGAGAGAGTAGCCTCCGCTCCCTGAAACTAGAAAAGGCCTGCCCAGCAAGGAAGACCCAGCACAGCCAAAAATAAATTAAAAAACATTTTTTTAGTTTCAGAAGGTAGCACTATGTTGCTACAAATGAATGTGTTGATCATGTTGAGTCTCTTTTAGAAATTGTCTTAGTTACAGTATATAATAGTACATTGTTGCTCCTGGTAGAATGGTAGGGATGATCAGAGAGCTCATCTAGTCCAAGTTTTGTAATCTACAGACCCCAAAAAAGAGGTTTCCACACTAGGCTGCATATTATCACCTGGAAACTTTTTTGAAAAGTTTCTGGAAGAGTTTTATTCATTAGTTCTTAGGTAGGGTCCGTGCATATTGTAAGGAGCACTCCAGGTAAGTGTGATGCAAGGAACTTCTGGTCAAGACTTTCTGGGGATATATATTTATAAGGGGTGAAATAGTTTGAAAGCTACCCAGTAACTCTTGGGATTAATCTTATGAAATAAATTCTTAAACTACTGCTTTTAATATAAAGTCAGATTTAAGACTGAAATAAATAGGCAGGAAATAGGTATAGAATTCTGGTAAATTGAGCTTTTCTGACCTGTTTTCAAACATATCATGTTTATTGAATGAATGGTAAGGCACATGAATTTTTAAAAATATATTATTTACATTTTGAATATTTCTAAAAATGTGAAGAATATGTATTAGCATCCACTACTTTGGGGGACTTCCCCAGGCCCCCCAAGTGGCACAGTGGTAAAGAATCTGCCTGCCAATGTAGGAGACTTGTTGCAAGAGAACTTGGGTTGGGAAGATCCCCTGGAGAAGGAAATGGTAACCCACTCTAGTATTCTTGCCTGGAGGGTCTCATGGACAGAGGAGCCTGGTGGGCTACAGTCCATGGGGTCTCAGAGAGTCAGACATTACTGAGCGACTGAGCACAGAAAGGAGAGGAATTACCCTAGGCTAGACAGCTCATGTCCACAGATCAAGGAAATAAGAGAAGGGCCTCCATGGAGTCATTTCCAATATGTTCCTCTTGGTCCTTTGCTGAGAGTTTGATAGAAGTTCTGCCACAGGACTCCTGCACGGTCTGGAGACAGACAGATCCCAGCTGGTTCTTTGGAGCTCCCCCCCTCCCCCCAGCCCATGATCAGCTGACGATGCCTGATCCCGCTGATTAAGCCCATCATGGCGCACATTTGGGGGCTTGAGGGAACCTCAGTGATAAACACAGTTGAGGGGAATGACCTCTATAGTGAGAGTGGGCCAGAGCTCCAAACTTTGTTCAGAGGCGTCACATCACAAGGGCTAATTTAATTACATAACATGAGAGGGAGGCAGGGAGAGAAAGGGAGCTATCTAAGTGGTGGAGGGATTGTTGCTCATCCTCCGCTTCAATGAGCTCATCCTCCTCGTCAATGAGCTCATCCTGAGTCGCATGGGATGGGAAACGTGACCTATCTACATGTTCAGACCAGCCAGTCTCCAGGGCATAGAGCAGTGTGAGCCTCTCAGCTCTCTGGGTGTGCTTCTGTACTTTTGGGACAATATGGGCTAAAAGACCAGCTAACTATTTCAATGGGCTCCTGCCCTGTTCCAACCTTAAAAAAGAATTTGGATGTTAAGACCTACTGAGTTGGGACTTTGGAGATAAAAGTCAACGCTGTGTGATTTTTGCCTTTTGTGATGCTTTTTAAATCGAGTGAGCTGTGTTCCCGCTGTGTGTCTGGTGTCTGGAGGTTGACATGCCCTGAAGCTGGCTGTGGATGCTCTGCATAATCTGATAATACTGCCCCAGCCTGCTTACCCATCCATCCAGGCTTCCAGGTCCTTTGTGTCCCTTCTAGGGAAGGGTTTGATGTCTGGATCTCCCTTGTCTCTCGGTTTCCAAGCAGCAAGCACAAACGACCACAAAGCCCTAGGCAATGCCTCCCACACTCATTTGGAAGACCTCTCCCATTGGGCTGTTAATCATAAGAGTCACACTGTCAATACCACACAATGTATTTCACACTTTACAGTCAATGAGCGCCTCTCCCTTCTTCATCTGGCTTGATCCGCACTGGACTCTGTGAGCCAGGATAGGCTTGTTCATCTTGACAAGGAAACCAAGTCTCCCTGAACAAAGGGCAGGGAGGTCTGAGCTAGCATCCTGACCTTCTGATCCTGCATCCTGAAAGTCTTCCCACCCCTCCATCCCCCATGACTCCTGAGGGGAAATTCCCTCCAAGGCTTGTTTTAAGTAGTGGCAAAAAGCCGGAGTCCAAGTAGGTCTCCCGTAGGCAGCTCTCTTAGTTAAGTTACAGTAAAAACAACTTTGGGCTTCCCTAGTGGCTAGCAACCCACTCCAGTACCCTTGCCCGGAAAATCTCATGGACACAGGAGCCTGATGGGCTGCAGTCCATGGGGTCGCAAAGAGTCATGCACGACTGAGCAACTAACGCTTACTTAGTGGCTCAGCAGTAAAGAATCTGCCTGGCAATGTAAGAGACGCAGGTTCAATCCCTAGGTCAGGAAGATTCCCTGGAGAGGAAATGGCAAACCACTCTAGGATTCCTTTCCTTTTTTTGGGAGGGGGGAGGGTACCAAATTACTTTATTTGAAGGAACGGGCGTAAGAAGAGAACTTAAGTAGAAGTTTTGGTGGGCTTTCCAGGTGGCTCTAGTAGTGAAGAATTTGTGTGTCAAAGCAGGAGACCTAAGACATGTGGGTTCAACCCCTGGGTGGGGAAGATCCCCTGGAGGAGGGCATGGCAACCCACTCCAGTTTTCTTGCCTGGAGAATCCCATGGACAGAGGAGCCTGGCAGGCTACAGTCCATAGTGTCACAGAGAGTGCGGCACCTCTGAGCAACTAAACAACAAAAATGACTCAGGCAGGCCCCACCGGTTTGTACTTCTGACACACACAGCTCCACGGGCTCGAAGGAAGGTGAACAGTTGACCGCTAGGAGCTGAAGACTGGAAGACACATTTCCTCATCTTTATTCTGGCAAAACTCACTAGAGAGATGCAGCCAAGTTACCTCCTGTCCCTGGGCCTCAGTTTCTTCCAGAATGAAGTGTCTGTGACTCTGGCGACCCATTTGTGAACCAGCCCACATGGAAGATATTCATGTTTCTCCCTTCCTCTGGCTCTCCACTGTCTCCTAACCTCACTTCTGAGAAATACATCCAGGAATCAAAATCCCTGAGATGGATTCCATTGCCTTATAGCTCTGTCTCTTTCTCTGCCTCTCTTTCCCTCTTTTCTATCAATAGAACTCTTGACTTTGATCACTGTTATCTACTCCTAAAAATAATTACCAAGTTTATATATCCTCCAAAGAAGCAACTCCTAATTTATGTGGGCTGTCTGCTGCAGCCCTCTTGGGGAAATTATAGGTCTTTTTCATCTTGATTTACTCCTAAAGGGATAGAGAATGTGCATACTGCCATCACACGCGGAGCCAGAAAAGAATTGGCCATTTCCCCTCACATATTAGAATCATAATGAATACTTGGAATATGACATCATGGCCCTTCCCATGCCAAGACCCTGTGGGATCATATTGAAAACACTGCATTAGCTTAGAAAATGGATTAAAACAAAAAGGAACTGCAGTGGCTAATGCAGATGTTTATGTTTCTATGTGAGGCCCTAGAGGAAGGAGCCCTTGCTCAGAGTCAACTGCAAAGTGAGGCTCTTATGCTAGCCTCCCAGCCTCTGGGGGCTGCCCCTGGGTCCAATTTGGGCCTGGGGTTGAAAAGATGCTTTCCTGATGAAGGAACACCTGATCAGGGAATTTTAGATTTCATGTTCATTCCCACAGGAAGGCCAAAAGATATGCTGAGTTTATTCTGAAGTCCCTCAAGTTTTCCCTCCTTTGAATCTGTCTCAGAAAACCTCGTCCCTTTCTTCCAATCTGGTCTCAAGAAAATGAAAAGAACGAAGAAAAGAGGTGACTCCATAGCCTCCCTGTCACCGCCCTGAACAGCTCTGGAAAACCAAAGAGAGGGACCCTGACTTCTATAATTTGCCTTCTGTCCAGTTGACCATGAACTCATGGCTGACTTGGCCATCCTAAAGGTTACAAGGTGAGGACTGTGCTGACTGCTTGCTGGATGGGCTGTTGACGGTACCAGGGGTAAGATTTCCTGTAGGCTCTGTGACTCAGCCTGAGGCGATGCCAGCAGCAGAAACCTTCCTATGAAGGAAGCTACCTTTGCTTGGAACAGTCTGTGACACGCCCCTGGGCTGAGAACGAGACCCCATGTGCCATGGAAGCTGGCAGGGGCTTGAACCATGAAAGGGAGCAGAGGTCAAAAAAAGGGAATGGAAGTACTGGGTCCTGGTTCTGGGTGGCAGGAGGCTGTGTGCACTGTGGAGAATGTTGTTGCAGTTAGATGTGGCTTTTGTGTACGTGAAGACTTGACTGGTTGCAGCAAAACAAAGCCTCTCAGAGGAGGAGGTGATGGCGAGGAAGCTCCCCGTGGGACCTGGGTGGTTTCTCTCGCTGTCATATGACCAGTTCATCTGTCTCCCTCCCGGATCCTGAGCAAGTTTGGTCACGGTGACTTGAGCCTTGCATGAGGCATCTGTGGTCATGTGGATGGAGGAGGGATGTGTTTGTAGATAATAGAGAAGGATTTGGCCTCGTGTCTGGGTCCTCGTGGTGATTAACATTCAAAGTGCACGTGAAGTTGAAACCCCAAGGAGGAGGTAGTCCTGAGGGTCAAAACTTCCTGAGCTATCATAAGAATGCTTCATAGTTTCCATAAGCTATAGAATTGGAGATTCCATAACAATTTTCCTGCATTTTGGAGAAAAGAGACCCTGGATGCATCTTGGTTAAACCTACCCCATGAGGTTGGTCATGCCAAAGAGAGGAGAAGAGAGCCCCGCTTCTGTTCTCAGATTGCCTCCTGTAGACTCTGGGTGTGTGCTCTGCTTACCTGCATTTCTTCCACAAAACCACTGTTTCTTCTTTCAGCTCGAGGAATGGAGCTTCCTCTGAACGCTGCATTTCTCAAGGATGCTGGGCACCCAGCCCAGACCATGTGTGTTCTGCATTCCTAACCTGACAATATATCTGTTTGTAAAGAGTGTGACAGGTCCTAAATGAAACAATGTGGATACAAAAGGAAAATGGTACTTTCTTGCCCTTGGTGAGCTCACAGCCTATTGAGAACAGCAGACACCAAAAGAAAGAATTATAATAAGGTGTAATAAGGTCTGAAAGGGCTTTGTGCAATATGCTATAAGTAGGTAAAAGAGAGAGGCGTTTCTTTCGCTTGGGTTGGGACATGATGGGGGCAGAAGACAGGGAAGTTTTTGAAAAGGAGGAGACAGGCAATTTATACTTAAAGGAGGAAATTTCCTGGGTATTTGTGTCCATTAGAGCTTGACTGGAGGTCTCTGCTTATGTTGCTTGGCCAATGACAAGCATGTGCCCTGTTGACAGTAGTTATTTCATGCAGATTTGTTACTGATGGTGACAAGAGCTGTGCATCACATGACGAAATGAACTGTAAACAAGTCTGTGAAGGCGGCATCTTCTTGCTAGTATGGACTTGATAGTCTTCTGGATTAGAAGAGGCCAACTGTTGTCCTACAGGAAGAATTCAGGCTGTCAACATTTACGTCTGTCTGTACCATGTTAAGGGGCTTCCCTGGCGGCTCAGATGGTAAAGAGTCTGCCTGCAGTGTGGGAGACCTGGGTTCGAACCCTGAGTCGGGAAGATCCTCTGGAGAAGGAAATGGCAACCCACTCCAGTATCCTTGCCTGGAAAACCCCACAGATGGAGCTACCAAGTTAAAATATGGAATTAATAGTTAACATTTAATAATTGGGAGATTTCATATAAAACCCCACATTTCTAGCATCCCTGGAGAAAAAAATCAGATACAGCACTGGATTTAGGGGCTGAAGCTGGGTCACAGCTGCTCTTGAAGATGAAGCATGAACCCTTCCATTTTGTCCCAGTACCCACCTGGCCAATTCATTCACTGTGTTACCTGCTTGACTTTTTTTTTTTCCCCATAGCCATTCATTTTATTTATTTATTTAATTTTGGCCACACCCCATGGCATGTGGGACCTTACTTCCCCGATCAAGGATTGAACCCACACTCCCTACATTGTGAGTGAATTCTTAACCTCTGGGCCACCAGGGAAGTCCCTGCTTATTTCTTGAAAGCATCCCCAGCTTGCAATTCCTGGAAGAAGTTTTCTCCCCCTCCATTTCCTTTTTGTGTGATGTAACTGATGAGAACGTTGAGATCTAGTGTGGGAAGTGACTTGCACATAGTCACATACTGCAGGACAGAGACTGGAGCCAGGTCTCCTGACTCCCAGTTCCCCATCCCTAGTTAGCCAGCCTGGAGAAAATTACATCTCCACGGCCTGGAATGCAGTGCCATTTACCTTGAATTTAATTCAAATGAAAATGACCTATTCATTGTAGAATGTTGAGATCCTAGAAACTGAACATTGAAACTTGAGCTAAGAAGTGAAGACATGAAGGGGAAAGAAAGAAAGGGAAAGAATAAAAGAGAAAGAATCAAAGTATGTTTTGCATTTGGGAGGCTTTAATTAAAAGTCTAGAAATGCTTATTCTTAGAAAATGAAAAAAAAATCATTTTGAAGGGAAATGGCTGCATAGTTCCCTAAATTAACATACCATGTGCATAGGAAAGTTATAACAATTAGATGTTGGCTGAATTAAGAGGGCTTCCCAGGTGGCGCCAGTGGTAAGGAACTAGCCTGCCAATGCAGGAGACATAAGACACGCAGGTTAGATCCCTGGCTGGGGAAGATCCCCTAGAGGAGGAAATGGCAACCCACTCCAGTATTCTTGCCTGGAGAATCCCACGGACAGAGGAGCCTGGCAGGCTACAGTTCATAGGGTTACAGAGTCGGACATTACTGAAGTGACTTAGCACACATGCACAAATTAACATAACCTGAAAGTTGAAGGATGAAGCAAATATGATTAAAATTATGATGTGAAATAAACAGAACTCATGTTTGGTTTTGGCTTTATCTGCAAAATAAAATTTCTGAAACAGTAGGTGGTTTTATGGATTTATATTCTTTGCTTTCTGCCTTTGCCATAAGATGAAAATTGATTTGTGTGTATTGATTATTAATTTACCTTAGCTTTAGGATAATCATGTCAGAGCCTTTGAGTTATCTTTATAGTAGTGATTTGCATGAAATAGGCATTCACAAAATATAAGTACTTATATCTGAATTTACAGTAGGTACCTAAAATGAGTTTATCATTTTGAAGGCATAGAATAACAGAATCATGGTATTTAAGACCTGGAAGGGCTACTTTAAGTTATCCCCCTCAGATGAACAGACAGATCCAGAGGGGAAGATAAATTTTTCCAAGTCATGTAGCTAAACAGAGTTAGAACCAGGAGCTTGTTCTCCTAGTATCAAAGATAGCTATGTTTGGAAATCTCTGAATCTTATTCATGAGAGTTTTGTTTTTGAAAGTAGCCAAGGCATTTTACAAAATTGGGACTCTATACACTGTGTTTATAAGCTGCTTTTCCACTTGCCAGTAATTAAATCCTCAGCATGAATTTATAATAAATGCTGCTGAGGATGTAACTATATGACTGATCCAGAAATTAGTCATTGCTCTTCCAATGTTGCACATTCAAAGTTTTCTAATGCTCACCATCAAAATAATTCTTTTGAACATCCTTTTAGATAGGTATTTGTACATCTCTAGGACTGTTTCTTTAGAATATTTACCCAGAAGTCAAATTGTCAATTAACTTCTTTGTCTTTAGATACATATTGACAAATTTATCTTCATAAAATCATCCAGTTTATACTTTACCCCACCATAAGATGATCTCAATATTGTGATAGTAAAGTTGTACAAAATTAAACAGTCTCTTGTTTAAAGGTAAACATTTACACAACTTCAACACGCTAATGCACATTGTTGATTTTTAAAATAATTTTATTTATTTTATGTTTGGCTGTGCTGGGTCTTTGTTGCTGTGTGGGCTTTTCTCTAGTTGCAGTGAGTGGGGGCTACTCTCTAGTTACCGTGCACAGACTTCTCACTGCAGCGGCTTCTCCTGGTGCAGAGCACAGGCTCCAGGGTGCTTGGGCTCAGTAGTTGTGGTATTTGGGCTTAGTTACTCCAAGATGTGTAGGAACTTCCTGGATGAGGAGTCAAACCTGTGTTCCCTGCCTTAGCAGGTGGGTTCTTTACCACTGCAACCACCAGGACAGCCCTGTATTGGTGTTTAACTGAGAGGGTATACAAACTGTGTAAGGATGGAACGTTCTCATTCCTCTTTAATGTGTGAGTGTGTGAGTGGTGTGTTACATCTGAACCTAGGGGATTCACTCATATTTAATAACAAGCAACTTGATAAATGTTGCCTTAGATTTTCTTTTCTTGCTTTCATTTAACTTTTTGAGTTTGATCTAAATTGATTCATTTTTGTTATTATTTCTTCCTCTTAAATAATGAAAGCATTTAAGGCTTTTGATATTCTGAATACAATTTTAGTCATACCCCACTGGGTTTTTTTATGTAACGTTTTCCCTGTGTCACTGCTGTTATTTTTCTAAACAACATGTAATTGCAATTTAAATGTTCTCTCAGAGATGGATTTTTAATTTCCTAGTGATTGCTTTCCAAATATTAATTGATGATTTTTCTGCATTATGGGAAAGGAATGGATCCTATATAATTTTTACTTTGGTGAGAGTTCCTTGTTTATTTGAAAGGGATGGATAGACTGTAGTTTACAAAGTTCATTATTTTCTGTAAATAATACTTTAAATTTTATCATTCAATTTAGTTTATGTGGTTTTATTCTGTGTCTGTTCAAAGGAGATCATTTATAACTCCCCTTGTGATTTTAGTTTTTTCAATTTATCTTCATATTTTCAAGATTTAAAATTTCATGTGCTTTAGACTGATGTTTGGTAAACTTTAAAGATAATTATAGATTAATTCTACATGGTATCTTTCTTCAGCACAAAATAACCTGTTTTATCCTGTTAAAAGTTTTTGGCAGAGACAAGTGCTCGGGCCTGGTGCACTGGGAAGACCCAGAGGAATCGGGTGGAGAGGGAGGTGGGAGGGGGGATCGGGATGGGGAATACATGTAAATCCATGGCTGATTCATGTCAATGTATGACAAAAACCACTACAATATTGTAAAATAATTAGCCTCCAACTAATAAAAACAAATGAAAAAAAAAGTTTTTGGCAGAAATTCTAATTTGTTTGATATTGTCTCTCTTTGTCTTTTGTTTACCTTCTTAGCATTATAGCCTCCATTCTTTCAGGAAGATATGCACTTTGCATCTAGTTATATATTTACTTGAAATCAATCTCAATAAATAGGCAATTCATACACATATTAAAACATTTGAGTATCACAACATTGTACAATGAAAACTAAGACTTTTTCCCACCTGGTGTCTCCAGTATATCCCCTAGTGATAGTCACAGTTAGTAATTTCTTTTATATTCTTCTGTTTTTAATACTTACATAAGTGAACAAGCACATACACACATTAATTAAAAAAAAACAAATGGTACCACACTCTACCCTGTGTTCTGTACCTTGCCTTTTTTTCATTTAACTGGAGACCATTTCTTATCTTTTCTTATAGCTCCTCCTTTGTACATGCTGCAGGGTATTCCATTGTAAAAACTGTCAGAATATATTAATCCATTACCATCTTGCTGGGCACTGAGGTTTTTAATGCATTGAGTCCAAAGCTGTCCTTCCTGTCCTCTTCTCTTAAAGGGCCAAACTTACTTCTTCAAGCATTCCCTCAGTTTGGAAGTGGCATTACTCTCCGTTTGGTTGTTTCAACCAGGAACCTTAAAGGTATCCTTATTCCACTTTCCCCCCAGCTTTCCACATGTGAATGTCACACAGGTCTGTTGGTTATGTCATTCCAAGATCTCTCAGATGTGTCTGCCTGTCTCCCTCCACACTGCCAGTGCTGTTACTTAAGTAAGCCTCCATCATCACACTCTGGATGGCTTACCCGCTTCCTCTCCCACCCTTTTCAATTTATCCTTAACCACGGTGTCAAACTCACCACTTCAGAATGCAGATCTGTTAATAATACTCTCCTGTTT
Organism: Muntiacus reevesi; assembly: GCF_963930625.1. Taxonomy (NCBI): domain Eukaryota; kingdom Metazoa; phylum Chordata; class Mammalia; order Artiodactyla; family Cervidae; genus Muntiacus; species Muntiacus reevesi. The sequence continues at coordinate 22,106,772 of NC_089263.1, read as the reverse complement.
AAAATCCTCCACTGATTTTCCACTGCCCTTAGAATAAATTCTCGTCATGATTAATTTGATCTAGAAAGCTATGCATAAGCCGGCCCCCACTGTTTCGGTGGACACCTTGCTCTTTTCAGTCCAGCCATACTGACTGTCAGCTTTTAGTTCCTCGAATTTGCCCACACTTTTCAAAAACTGGGTCTTTCCACATCCTGTCTCCTCTGTCTTTAATGATTTTATTTGCAGCTTTCCTCCTTGCCTAGTATATTTCTCTTTATCTTTTAAGTCTCAGTTTAAACAGAATTTCCTCTAGCATGGTGGTCTCCAAGCTTTTTAGATACCAGGGTCTGGTTTCATGGAAGACAATTTTTTCCACAGATTGGGGGTGGAGTGGGCATGGTTTCAGTATTCTGAACTGTATTCAATATTCTCTGTTTTAGAAGGTGGTGTGGGTGAACCACCGCACCTTCCTGAGGGTCAGTCACTCCATTTGTAAAGAGTTGAGCTAAGAGAAATGAGGCCACTTTAAGCGCTGAGGTTCTATAATTTCACATTCAACCACTTTCTCTTCCCATACTCCTTTGTTCTGAAAAGACTAAATAATTACCTTTCTGTGAAATAATCAACAACTGGAATTTCATAACAGCTCTACCCCATTAGAACGGTAGAGGCTTCATCAAGGCTTTTTAGAAAAATTGCTTTACCCCATTCCAATTCATTCCAAAGTACAATTCTAGGAGCCGAAAAGAATCATACCACCAAGAGTGACCACGGTGCTTCATTATCCACAGCAAGTACAAGTTCAGGCTGCCTCTCTTTGTTTCTTCCATACTAATGGAATCTCATTTCACGTTTAAGTTGGCTTTTATAAGTCATTCCATCAGCTGATTTTTTTTAAAACCTGGAAGCTTTTTAATGACTATTTTTATGCTGTAGAATGGTGATTTATAACTGGCAAATTATAACAATTGCCTGACTGGAAATGCAGTTAGCCATGCCGATTCTTTTTTGGCAGCATCAAAGACCATTTCACAGACTTTGTATTGACCAGGTTGCTCACTTGGTATAAACAGTTTTTACGATTTAGCGATGTGTCCACTGTATTTTCTCCTTGTCTCAGTCTTTAGCAATTAGCTGATGATGTGCTGGTGTGGTTCAAGACTATGAAGACAGCACAGAACACAGGGTCCCCTAACTGCAATTGTATCACAGCATCCAAGTTTGCTGCATTTAACATTCTGCTTATGGCAATGGCTAGATCAAGCTCATTTCAAAATAATTTTTTTTTTTTAATTTATTTTTTTATTTTTCAGTGGGTTTTGTCATACATTGATATGAATCAGCCATAGAGCTACACGAATTCCCCATCCCGGTCTCCCATCCCACCTCCCTCTCCACCCGATTCCTCTGGATCCCCCCAGCCCAACAGGCCCGAGCACTTGACTCATGCCTCCCACCTGGGCTGGTGGTCTGTTTCACCACAGATAATATACATACTGTTCTTTCGAAACATCCCACCCTCCCCTTCTCCCACAGAGTTCAAAAGTCTGTTTTGAAAATGAATTTGTAAGCCATAATGCACCTACTTTTTAAAAGCCTGCCATAGAAAGCAATTTGCATGGCATGACAATTACCCACTCTTCTGCTTTTATCTTTTCACTGGGATAGAGATGCTTGGGAGAGAGTATCCATTCCTACTCCCGGGCCCTTAAGCATCTAGGAGAAAAACTATGATGAGGCCCTGAACCAAACATTTCAGTAGTTGTGTTCGGGCCTCTGCCAGGCCTTTCCTTCTGTTTGGTTGATTTGCTGCAGGGTTCTCTTCATGCTCCATGGTGTTCTCCATTTCAGTCACAAACTGCAGAATGTGCTAGTATATCCCCATAGTGTATGTTAGTTGCTCAGTCATGTCTAACTCTTTGCGACCCCATGTACTATAGCCCACTAAGCTCCTTGGTCCATGGAATTCTCCAGGCAAGAATACTGGAGTGGATAGTCATTTCCTCCTCCAAGGGATCTTCCCAACCCAGGGACTGAACCTGTATCTCCTGAATTGCAGGCGAATTCTTTACTGTCTGAGGCACCAGGGAAACCCAATGTTGCTCCACTGCAGGGGGCTAAATATTGTTTAATAAAGTAAAAGATAAAGTAACTACCCTGATTTGTTTACAATGGGTGTATCTTTGTCTGTCTGCTGTTCATTTTTTTGTGGTGCCTTTGTTCTCTCGAAAGAAGAAACTTTTCTTTCCAAGTTCATTCAAAAGAGTCAGAAAACATTCTCTAAAATTGAAAGAGGAAGTCCAAGATGTTTCATTCACTATTTTCTGAGCTCCGGACAAAATTACACTTGCTGCTGTTTTGACTGTAAGAAAATTACGGTGAATAAGATAGTCCCTGCGCCATGGGCTTCTTATATTGAGGAGCTTAGAGATATCCATGCATGTGAATGTTGTCAGTCTCTCTCTGGGGGTCAGTTAACCCTCAGCCAAGGCTGTGAATGAGGAATTCCTGCTGTCAATCTCCAGGGAATTTTTCCTCTGTCCCCACCTTTATTATCAAAGGGAAGCCTGGACTTTGCCTTTCAAAGTTACCCAGTGTCCTGGGAACAGTCTAAAAGTCAAAATGTCTGTATTTTGAGAAAGGTAAATATTATTTGTTATAACTTGTATGTGGAGGGCTTCCCCAGTTGCTCAGTGGTAAAGAATCTGCCTGCATTGCCGGAGCCGCAAGAGATGAGGGTTCAATCCCTGGGTCAGGAAGATGCCCTGGAGGAGAAGATGGCACTCCACTCCAGTATTCTTGCCTGCAGAATTCCAAGGACAGAAGAGCCTGGCGGGCTACAGTCCGTGGGTTCACAAAGAGTCGGACACGACTGAAGCAACTTAGCAAAGCACAGCACATATGTGGAAACTAAAAAATAATACAAATGAGCTTATTTGCAAAATATACATACACACACACATACATATATACACATATATGTGTAACGTGTAACTAAATCACTCCTATTGCTGACCCATGTAGCTTATCATGGTATAAATAATTAATTCTCTGCCTCTAGGCTTTTACCAACATTTTCCCCCTTCTAGTTCCTGGCCTTCTCCACATGTCCCTCCTGAGACAATTTGGGATACCCTTCTTTCTTTCTAGGAAGAGAACTAATGTTATTAAGTACCTACTAAGTTCTAAATACTCATTTATGTATATTAACTATTTGACCTTATAAAATGCTGAAGAATCTGTTGTTATCCTCATTTAATAGACCAAGAAACGGAGGTTCAGAGAGGTTAAGTTACTTGCCCAGCCTGCACAAGTGGTAAGTGAGTGACATCTTTGTCTGACATCAATACCTGCGTTTCCCACACCATAGCATGCTTCCAGTTTATTACAATTTTTCCCCTCAGTCTTGAATCTCTGAAAAATTGGAGTCTTTTTTTCCTCTGATTCTTAGGCACACTCCAGCAACTTAAGAGCTGTTCACATGTGCCTGGATTCCTGGCTCTGCTTGCGGAATTCCTGCATGCCTTTCCCTTGGCACCAAGCTTAAGCTTCTCAGAGGGGTGCCTCTCATTTTAACTCTCACTTCCCAGCTTGACATCCCTCCTTTTCCTACTGACCTTTTCTTCCTTGATATATTTTTTAAAAGATTTTTATTTTTCTACCTAAAGCTTCATTTTTCGCCCCCTTCTCTGCTCTACCGACCTCCAGGGGCCCGAGCTTCCTGTTTCCATATGGAGTCTGCAGCTATTCAAGAAATGATGTAACTCACGGAGCCCCAAGGAGCTGAGCCTTTACCAGAGGAGAATCTTGTTGAAGTCTTAATATGATGAAAATGCAGAGGCTCTGAGCCTTCTGCCTGGATAGCTCTGTGATCTTGGATGAGTTTCTTAACCTCTTTGGCCTTGGTTTCTATTTCTGTAAAATGAAAAGCATAGTGTCTACCTCTTGAAGTTGTCATGAGAGTTAAAAAAGACAAGGTGTGCAAAAAACTTAGTGCAGCAACCAGCATATAAGCCCTTAATTATTATACATATTTTTGTTATTAATGTCTCCCTGTAGAGCATGTATTGAGGCATACTGTGAATACCGCTGGGTGGGAACATTACTGAAAGAATTCAAGAATCCGTTTTAAAGTGCTTTCTAACCCCAAGACCTTGAATGTTTATGATTCCAGGGAACAAATCTGAACTTCCAGGCCTTCTCAGGCAAACACACAGACACACACACACATTAATTCCTTTATCTTTCATTATCCATCTGACCCTCTCACTTCGTTAAGGCTAAAGGTACTTCAAAACTAAGGTCATTTTATATCACTTTTGGAGAAGGGTTACTTCAACATGAACCTTTGAAATATGAGAACAAGACTGAAAGACATGAAATGCTAAAAATCAGAGGCAAATTCTAGAATGTTGGAAGAGTTCAAAGGATGGAGAAAGTCTTGTTCAGAAGAAGGTTCTAGACAGATATGAACTGGAGCCAGGGTTGATGGAGGGGCCGTGACTTATCCAAGTCCAGTGGATGTTCAGTTGTAGAGGTGGATTGTAGCTGGAAGATTCCAATCTCCTCTCTGTCCCATGACTGGACAGTGAGCTTGTGTGGACAATGTCTATAATTCTATGAAACCTATTTAATAGAGCTTACTTTTGTAATTTAAAAAAGTTATAAAGGGGGACTTTCCTGGTAGTCCAGTGGTTGAGACTTCATCTTCTGATTCAGGGGCTGTGGGTTCAATCCCTGTGGGATCTAAGATCCCACATGCCTCACAGCCAGAAAACCAAAACATAAAGCAGAAACAAAATTGTAACAAATTCAATAAAAGCCTTTAAAATTGTTCCATATCAAAAAAATCTTTAAAAATCAAGTCTTAGCCTTCTTTCATTTTTAACTTCTTAAATTGAAGATAGGTATTTGATGTCAAATCTTTATGCAGAAATACGCTGAAAGACTGTGACAAGATTTCTGTGGGAAAATGAGGTCTGCTGTATAGCAATCCACTTCTGGCAAGGTGTTCAAGAAGGCTTCTTAAGCCATGTGGGCCTTGTGAAAAAGAGCAATTTTTCTCAGTGCATGCTGAGACTGTAAGAAGGATGATCCTCGTCTTATTCATCTCTACATTATCTTGCTTTCCTCAAAGGACTTTGCAGAGTGTTTAGCACATAGTAAATGCTCATTAAATATTTATTTTAAAAATTCTTTCTTTCGTTTATTATTTATTTGACTGCTTCCAGTCTTAGTTGCTGCATGTGGGACTTTCTTTGCATCATGTGAGATCTTTCATTGAGGTGCACAGACTTGCTAATTGCAGCACGCAGGCTCAGTAGTCATGGCATGCAGGCTTAGTTGCCCTGTAGCGTGTGGGGTCTTAGTTCCCCGACCAGGCATCAAGCCCACATCCCCTGTGCTGCTTAACCACTAGACCAGCAGGGAAGTCCCTGAATATATCTTAAATAAATATAATTAAGCGTACAGAGGTGGTTTCTGGGCTCTTGGTGTTTCTCCTTCTTTGCCTGGAGTTTTTCCTCCTATGGAGCTTCCGTCATATAAATGTCTAGTAGAACTCCCCTTAGAATGTTTCAGCTCACTGCGTTGTTGCAGGTGTCACTCTAGCAAATAGCCACATTTGATGTAGCTGACAACATCTCTCCTGAGCAGCCCTATACAACAGCCCACACATTCTGCCCTTACCATCATACGATCCCTCCAAGAGTCTGCCCAGAGCTCTGATGCAAGCCCAAGATTGCTGGAATGAGAGAATTAACTCCTTCAGAATAATCCTGGATCAGTGTGGGATGGATGCTCATGATTAAAACCTCCCTTTCCCACATCTCAAGTGGATTTTGAGGGACCTCCTGTGCAGGTTGCCAGAAGGCCCCTCCAGGACTGGACTGTGGCCCGTTTGCCCTCAGCAGCTGCCAGCTCGATAAGTACCTTTGACTGGCATTTCTTCTTTACCACTGACATCTCCTCAGTTTCTCACTCTTGCTCCCCTTCATTTTTAAAATATACCACCCGGACTCAGTCCTTTGTCCTGGACTCTACTTCGGACTGGGCCATGTGCCAGTTCTAGTGAAATTCAACCTGATTTACGCTGTAGCCACCTAGAACTGTTTTGGTTTGCATTTGCACCGTCTCCCTCACTGTATGAGGAACTACCTGTCCGTATGATGTGGTGTGTGATGTGCTCAGTTGCTCAGTCATCTCCAACTCTTTGCAGCCCCATGGACTGTAGCCCACCAGGCTCCTCTGTCCATGGGATTTTCCAGGTAAGAATACCAGAGTGGGTTGCCATTTCCTCCTCCAGGATCTTCCCAACCCAGCGATTGACCCTGTGTCTCTTGCATCTCCTACATTGGCAGGTGAATTCTTTACCACTGTGCCACCTGGGAAGCCCAAAAGCAACTATAATCTAACAAAATTAAAAAAAAAAAAAAAGGAAAGTTCTAACAGAGCTGAGTGGTAATTTTAAATTTTGCCAATAGATGTCGCTGTGATTACAAGAGTTACCATCGTAAAACACCCACTTAGCTAAGTACCTATAATCACATTTAAGCTTCCCAACACGTTAGGAGAGGTGAAGAAATGGAAGCTCAGAGAGGCAGTGCTGCCTGCCTAAGATCATTCAGCTAGTAGGTTGGGGAAGCAGGATTCAAAGTCAAGTTCATCTTCTTCATAGGTCTACTCTTAATCTTTTCAATATGCCTGAATATTCTTGACTTCCAGACATTATGTGACATTAATATATGTAAATCCTTAACATATAGCTTCAGTACTTTGGCCACATGATGTAAAGAGCCGACTCACTGAAAAAGACTCTGATGCTGGGAAAGATTGAGGGCAGAAAGAAAAGGGGACGACACAGGATGAGATGGTTGAATGGCATCACCGACTCAATGTACTTGAGTTTGAGCAAACTCTGGGAGATAGTGAGAAGCAGGGAAGCCTGGTGTGCTGCAGTCCATGGGGTGCCAAAGAGTTGGACATGACTTGGTGACTAAACAGCAACAAATCATTAACATGATACACTAAATGACTTGCCTAAATTTTAGCTTTGTGTCTTAGATTCATGATAAATCAGCAGTTCAGAAGTGAGAGCCAGTTTGCCCCCAGGCAATATTTGACAGTATCTGGAAACATTTTTAGTTGTCGCAGCTTGGGGTGAGATGTTCTCTGGCATCAAGTTGATAAAAGCCAGGGCTGCTGCTCCACAATAGAGAATTATCCAGCTCCAAACCTTGCTCTTTTAGAACAGAATGACAACTTGAACTTTAAAACACTTTAACATTTTGGCAAACATAGTTCCCCTTTTTGATGCAGAAGAGGAGTATGATTATCCTTGTGTATAAAAGGAGAAGATAGGAAGCATAGAGGTGGTGCTCTGTTTAGGACAGAACGGAGCCTGAGATGGAGTCTTGTTGGACCAACAGGGCCGACACCTGCTCCCTTGGCTCTCCTATCTCAGTTATGGAAGTTTGGCTTCTTTGTAGTAGAGATCTTTGTTAATTAGTTTGAAATCAAATATAGGAAACAAACAAAAAAAACTGAGGAAGTAGTTTGTCAATGAGTCAGGAAAGAGCGGTTTATGGAGAGGGCGTCTCACTTCCGGCACATGGGCAGTAGCTCTAGGAATAATAGAATCACACAAGAGTTAAAACTTCGAGAGGCTTCAGAGACCATTGCTCCCTCCCCCTACCCCTGCTCTGACTGCACAGTGAGAAGGACCGAGGTGCTGGGGACTTCCCGGGTGGTCCAGTGGTTAAGACTTGGCCTTCCAGTGCAGGGGCTGTGGGTTCCATCTCTGGTCAGGGAGCTAAGATCCCTGTGGCTATTAAAAAAAAACCCAAAGCATAAAAAGGAAGCAATATTGTAACAAATTCAATAATGACTTTTAAAATGGTCCACATCGAAAATTAAAAAAAAAAAAAAGAAACAAAAACTCTGAGGTGCTTCAAAAGGAAATGTGCTCCGTGTCACCCAGTGAGACGTGTCTGGATAGAGTTAAGTCTCCTGACTTTGAGCTTGGACTTTTTCTCCACCCTGGGTTGTTGTTCTCCCAGACCGATGGCAGTGGGAGATTTTATACAATTTCAAGGAAATCCTCAGGTCTTCCTTCTGCAAACCTGGGATGACACTCCTAGGGTAAAATGGAGAAAAATTGTCTCAAAACAAGAAGGCTGGGATTTAGGTATCAAGAGTACTGAGGCACTCAGTTGGAAAAGGATGGCCCCTAGGGCTCTGACTCACTTAAAAACAGAAGTCGACATTTCAATAGAAATCCCGAGGCTTCCTTCCTACCTTAGAAGCTGACAGAAAGAAAAGTTCCTGATCCTAGTGGAGAGATATATGGGAAGATTAACGGAAGGGGACTCAGTTGCTGCTAAGGCTTTGGTACAGCTCATGATCTCAGTCCCATGCTGTCTTATGGAGGAAACTAGAGTTACAGACTCAAAGAAGGCTCTGGATTTGGCCAAGATTTATGATCTAATTGGAAGTGCTAGTAGGAGTGGATGGAAAAGGCAATGGCACCCCACTCCAGTACTCTTGCCTGGAAAATCCCATGGACAGAGGAGCCTGGTAGGCTGCAGTCCATGGGGTCACTAAGAGTCAGACACAGCTGAGCAACTTCACTTTCACTTTTTACTTTAATGCATTGGAGAAGGAAATGGCAACCCACTCCAGTGTTCTTGCCTGGAGAATCCCAGAGGCGGGGCAGCCTGGTGTCCATGGGGTCGCACAGAGTTGGACACGACTGAAGTGACTTAGCAGCAGCAGCAGCAATAGGAGTGGATGGATAAGAATGCAACCAACATGGAGACCAACTGCCCCTGGAAAGTGGGTTGTAGAAACAGGTTCCCTGGGGGAAAGGAATTGGCTCTTTCAAAATCAGGCAATCTGGCCACCAGTTAACTCTCAAAAACCCAATGTGCCAAAATTCAAATCATCAAATGACCAACTTATTATACGTATCATATGTGTCAGTGGTAGTTTCATGTGACTGTTTCAGTAGCTTTGGCATAAGTGTTCACGTTTGGTTACTGATTATGTGATATCTTCTAGTTATGAACTAATCTAAAATTGTTCTGCCACCTGAGAAGCTGGCTAGCAAATTTTGAAATTCCAAAAGTTTGACTAAAGGGAAATCACGATAAATGAATATTTTTTCCATGTAAAGTGCTATTTTTCTGTCACTCAAACTTCTACCTGTAAATGTGATAAGATCTTCATTATTTCTGATTTCTTTCTGGAGCTTTTGAAAGTATTTTTCTACTTTAAAAAGTTTTCCATCATTAGTACTATCTTGCTAATACCTCAAATTAGCTTTGTATATATTTCTAACAGTTAGGTTTTGAACATAAAGTAAATGAAAAAAATGTAAAAAACATCAGAATTAACCAAACACACGTTGCTAAAATGAAATGCTTATGTCTAGTCAGGAACAGTTTGGATGTGTTGTTACAGTGTGTAGAAAAATTAGACATAATGTTAAAGCCATTTAAATCAAGAAGAAAATAATGAGAATTCTCAAAGAAATGACTGTTGTTGGCTGTATGCTTGCACCTCAGATTTCACAGCTACTAACTATAAGTGTGAATTATGAAGGATTAAAAATCCTAAAAATGCTTAAAGATTGGTAAAGACAAAAACAAGAAGACACTAAAAAAGACATGAACCCACATGTATATGGGGAATTAATCTATAGCAAAGAAGGCAAAAATATACAACAGGGAAAGACAGCCTCTTTAATGAATGGTGTTGGAAAAACTGGACAGCTACATGCAAGAAAATCAAACTGGATTACTTTCTCACACCATGCACATAAATAAACTCAAAGCAGATTAAAGACTTAAATGTAAGACCTGAAACCATAAAACTTCTAGAAGAAAACAAAAGCAGTACACTCTTTGACATCAGTCTTAATAGTATTTTGTTTGGATATGTCTCCTCAGGCAAGGGAAACAAAAGCAAAAATAAACAAATGGAACTACATCAAACTAAAAAGATTTTGCACAGTGAAGGAAATTATCAACAAAATGAAAAATCTGTTTACTGAATGGGAGAAGAAAACTGTAAATGATATATCCAATAAGCACTTAATACCCAAAATATACAAAGGACTCATAGGATTCAACATAAGAAAAACAAACAACTCAATTATAAAATGGGCAGAATACCTGAATAAACGTTTTTCCAAAGAAGACATACAAATGGCAAAAGTCAAGTGAAAAAATTCTCAATACCACAAATCGTCAGGGAAATGTAAAACAAAACTACAGTGACATATCACTTCACACCTGTCAGAATGACTGTTATCAAGAAGACAACAGATAACAAATGTTTGTGAGGATGCGGAAAAAAGGGAACTTGTGTACTGTTGGTGGGAATATAAATTGGTGCAGTCACTATGGAGAACAGTATGAAGATTCCTCAAAAATGTAAAAACAGAACTACCACACAATTCAGCAATTCCACGCCTGGGTATTTATCTGAAGAAAACTGAAAACAGTAATTCAGAAAGACATATGTACCCCTATGTTCATTGATGCATTATTTATAATAGCCAAGACACAGAGTCAACCTGAGCGCCCATCAATAGAAATAGGTGAATGGATAAAGACAATGCACACAGAATATAACTCAGCCAGAAGAATGGCATCTTGCCATTTACAACAACATGGATGCACCTAAAGCGTGTTACGCTAAGTGAGATAATTCAGAAAGAGACAGATACCATATGATTTTTACTTATATGTAGAATCTAACAAACAAACAAATGAACATATATAACCAAACGGAAATAGTCATAAATAGAATAGGTGGTTGCCAAAGAAGTTGGGGGGGGGGGTGCAGGAGAGAAACATGTAAGGGGAATTAAGAAGCACAAACCTCCAGTTGCAAAATAAATGAGTCACAGGTATGAAATGCACAGAATGGGGAATATAGTCAGTAATTATGTCATATTTTTGTATGGTGACAGATGGTAACTTGATTTATCGTGGTGATCATTTTGAAATGCACAGAGATAGCAAATCACTATGTTGCATAACAAAAACTAACATGATGTTGTAGGTCAATTATACTTCAAAAAAACACAAATGAACTCATAGAAAAACAGATCAGATTTGTGACTACAGTGGTGAGGGGGAATTGGATGAAGACAGTCAAAAAGATAACTTATATCTTCCAGTTATAAGATAAATAAGTACTGGGGATGTGATGTACAATATGATAAATATAATTATCATGGTTGCACATTGTATACAAAAGCTAAGAGAGTAAGTTCCAAGTTCTAATCACAAAGAAAAAAACCATTTTTTCTATTTTTCAATGTTGGAGCTATAGGAGATGATGGATGTTCAATAAACCTATTGTGATAATCATTTCAATGAGTCAGAACTGACTCCTTGGGAAAGACCCTGATGCTGGGAAAGATTAAGGCAGGAGGAGAAAGGATGACAGAGGATGAGATGGTTGGATGGCATCACCAACTCAATGTACATGAGTTTGAACAAGCTCCAGAAGTTGGTGATGGACAGGGAAGTCTGGCATGCTGCAGTCCATGGGGTCACAAAGAGTCGGATACGAATGAGTGACTGAACTGAACTGACAATCATTTCATGATATATTATTAATTATATAACTGTACACCTTAAACTCAGGCAGTGCTCTGATCTATTGTGTGTGTGCTTAGTCGCTCAATCGTGTCCCACTCTTTGCAACGCTATGGACTGTAGCCTGCCAGGCTCCTCTGTCCATCAGATTCTCCAGACAAGAATACTGGATTGGGTTGCCAAGTCCTCCTCCAGGGGATCTTCCCAACGCAAGGATAGAACCCATGTCTCTTATGTTTCCTTCACTGGCAGGCAGGTTCTTTACCACTAGTGCCAGCTGGGAAGCCCAAGGTAAGGCCTAAACTCTTTCTAAAGGTTAGCAGGCTGCCGTGATCCCTTTTTCTCTTCTCCCAGGAAGGGGCAATGACACAAACCAGGCTGAAGACAGACAAGCAACTGCATCAGGCGCTCAGCTTTCTTCACAGACCGTTAGGACAACATATCCATTAAGGGGACAGGCAGGTACATTTGTCTGATTTACCCTCCCCTCTGTTGGACGGCAGAAGAAGCAAGAATGAAAGCAAATGCAAAAGTGATTCTTGTTGCATCCTCAGTAGCTTAGTAGACAAATATAGAATTTCTAAATACAGAACTGGAAACGTCATCCTGTGTCCTTCCTCGACTTTCGTCGCTTCTCATTTTGAGAACTCAGATTCCAGGACTTTCTGGATATACAACCTCTCTAATTCTTTTCTTGGGCATCACCATCGGAGAGCAGATGCTTCTATGAAAATGCGTGGAAATAATTACAGAAAAAAAAAATGTCTCCAAGAGGCATTGGCCAAACGATAAATGACAAGATGCCTTTGGGCATAAATCTAGAAAGGCACATGTGAATTGTAGATGACACCACAATCTTTTTTTTTTCCCCCCGAATACAGTTTAGGCTATTTGACACTTTGGGAGCTTAGGTGGTCATCTCTGTAATTTCCATCAGCTTGAAGACACTTTGAAATGGAACCAATATTATCAGCACAGCTTGGTAACCACTCTCTAATTTTTCCCTCTCGAATATCAGCCTCACCAAAGTGAGTTTCAATTTTAGATGTGTTCCCTCCCTGAGCAGAAACCCTATGGAAAATGATTCTTGGGAGAACATGCAAATGTGCCAGTGACCTACATACGGAGCTATAAGCCCATCAGATTGCTTCTGCCACTTGAAACCTGGGGAGAAAAAATGGAAAAATAAAATTGCATTTAGTATGCTGTGCTCCAAAAAGCACTAAGATTTTTCCAGGGCTGTTTTACCAAAGATTATTCGTTAGGAGCATTTTCCTTTGCCTTTGTGGCTCTGCCAAATGACACATTTAAACTGGATGTGGTTATTCATGGAATAATTAAGGTGTGAAATGATTGTATTTGATGTTTTATTTTAGGGTTTTAAAACTGCATGATCCTTTTATGACCTATGGAATCAGGAACTTTAAAAAAAAAAAAAAAAAAAAAAGAAGGTTGTGGGGCTTCCTTGGTGGTCGTGGTTAAGACTCCATGCTCCCACTGCAAGGGGCAGGGGTTTGATCCCTGGGAGGGGAACTAAGATCCCACATGCTGCAAGTGGCAGTCAAAAAATAAAAACAAAAAACTTCAGCAGAAACTGACACAACACTGTAAACTGATTAGACTCCAGTTGGGAGGTTGTAGGACTCTGTAACTGGAATGAACAGAACACACATGTAATATATCCTGGTCACTTTCCTTAGGGTGAGTGGACAGGTTAGTTCATCTAAACATTTCCACTTGGGATTAATAAACATCTATTTGAGATGAGTAGAGTTGATTAGCCTGAGGGAATTAGGGGAGGGGGCCTTTGTTTTCTGGAGGTCTATGTTGAGTCGGGGCAAACGTTTTAAATGTGGGTTTTACTTCTCTCTGGCATCACTGGGGCTTCCCTTGCTTGGCTGGTATGCCCTCATCCTTCCATTTTCCCACACACCTGGACACTGTGCCTCCAAATTAAGAGGGCACAATTGAATATGGCTCCTAGGTTGTTACTTCTGGGGAATGTGAGTATGTTTGTCATAAGGGTTGAGTGCCGAAGAATTGATGCTTTCAAATTGTGGTGCTGAAGAAGACTCTTGAGAGTCACTTGGACTGCAAGGAGATCAAACCAATCAATTCTAAGGGAAATCAACACTGAATACTCGTTGGAAGGACTGATGCTGAAGCTGAAGCTCCAATACTTTGACCACCTGATGCGAAGAGCTGACTCATTGGGAAAGACTCTGATCCTGGAAAAGACTGAAGGCAAAAGGAGAAACGAGTGGCAGAGGATGAGATGGTCAGAGAGCATCCCTGACTCTTTGGACATGAATTTGAGCAAATTCCACAAGTTAGCGGTGGACAGAGGAACCTAGCATACAGCAGTTCATGAGGTCGCAAAGAGTTGAACACGAGTTAGTGATTGAACAACAACAGTAATAACAAGGGCTAAAGATACTTAAAAGGCTTGGAAGGACCATAGGGACATCAGGTTGGCAGAAAGCCCATGCAGGTGCAGCTTTGTGCCATGAAGGGAATCGAGGCACTGAAATGCGATGGGAGCTGGGTTTCAGGCACAGAGAGATCAAGAGTGAGCAGGAAGTCAGGGTACTTTCAGATTCAAACACAATAAAGACTTTCAAATTGGCTTCACCCTCCCCCACCCACAAGGGTGTTGGTGGTGGGAAGAGGGTTTATTGGGAAATTATCTAAGAAGACAAAGAGAGATGATCAAGAATCATTTTCCACCTCTTTTCTGTTTGCTTTTGTCTGAGCAGAGCCGCATTTTCACTCATCTTTGTCTATGTGTCTGAGAAAAAATGATCATCAGCAGTGGTGTGTCTATCATCCTTAGAATTCTCAATCACAGGTAAAAAGAAAGAACTGTTAATAGCTAATTATCTCCTATTCATTAATGTCCCAAAGTGGATCATCTTGCGTCACATTGCAGAGGGACCCAGTGCATGCTTAGCCTATTCATGTCCTCCCCTATGGGCTGGGGAGGGGATGGTAGGGCACTTGGTGGGGAGGAAGTTAGGGAGAAAATTGCCCAAGTTAAAAATGTTCTGTGATCAGAATACAGGGATGAAAACCTACTGGGCAAAAAGTGAAAACTGTCATTCCAAGTCACTCACTTGTGTCTCTTCGTTCCTCAGTTACTTTGTAGCTAAGGCCACTGATCTTCTCCACCATGGTGGTAAGATTGTCTTTTCTTTTTTTTTGTTAATTGCTGTTGAAGTATAGTGCTTCACAATGTTGTGTTGGTTTCTACTGTACGGCAAAATGAACCAGTCATGTATACACACACACACCCTGTTTTTTGGATTTCCTTCTGGTTCAGGTCACCACAGTGCATTATTATAGCATATTATTGCATTCCTGTGCTATATCATAGGTTCTCATTAGTTATCTATTTTATGTGTGGCTGTGTTCAGTCATGTCCAACTCTTTGCAACACCATGGCTTATAGCCTGCAAGGCTCTTCTGTCCATGGAATTTTCCAGGCAAGAATACTGGAGTGGGTTGTCATTTCCTAGTCCAAGGGATCTGTTTTATACATTGTATCAGAGTGTTTACCTGTCAATCCCAATCTCCCAACTCATCCTACCCCTCCTTTCCTCCCTTGGTATCCACACATTTGTTCTCCATGTCTGTGTCTCTATTTCTGCTTTGCAAATAAGATTGTCTGTGTGTTCCATTTTTCTATATTCCACACATTGCTTGAGGGGCTAAAGAAAGGCACTGCTAAGGTTCTGGAACAGCCTCAGAGAGTGGAGAATTGTAGAGACAGCCCCCGAAGTCATTACGTCTAGGTCAGTGCAGAGGAAGCAAACCAAGAAAGTGACATTTCTGAAGTTATCAAGTTAGTAAGACACAGAGCGGGAAGCAGAACCCCTAAGGATTTTAAAGCAACAGGTGACAGCAAAAAGCTGTTGCCATGAGAGTTTAGTGGGCTGTCTCCGTGAGGCTTCATAGCATGGTATCCATGGCAACAAGGTCTGGTCTCAGTGTCTTTCTTAGACTGGGACCAACAGGAACTGTGAGGGGATCCTGCCTCTGAATAGCCTGGACTGACTCCTGTTTGACCACGGAGAATGTCCGGAAGCAGGCTGAATCCTACCCAAGTCCATAAGGGATCCCAGAGGAAAGTTTCAGCTTGATGAATTCCCAGCACTGGAAGTAATTCAAGGGGTCCTGGGATCTGGGCTGGATTAGATCTAATGTGTGACTGCCAGACCAGAGTCTCATTGGCTCAGGGATTGGGTAGGACTGAGAGTTCACATTGGACCTTTGAGATGGACAATAGCATCAAAATAGGAAAATAGGAAAATAGGATCCTTTGGAAGAACTGATGTTGAAGCTGAAGCTCCACTACTTTGGCCACCTGATGCGAAGAGCCAACTCATTGGAAAAGACCCTGATGCTGGGAAATATTGAAGGCAGGAGGAGAAGCGGGCAGCAGGGGATGAGATGGTTGGATGGCATCACTGACTCAACGGACATGAGTCTGAGCAAATTCCAGGAGATAGTGAAGGACAGAGAAGCCTGGTGTGCTGCTATCCATGGGGTTGCAAAGAGTCAGTTACAACTGAGCAACTGAACAACAATAACAGGAACGGGGGGAAGGTGGGGAGGAAAAAGAGGCTAAGAGTCTCACTTATCTGGGAACTGTGCTTTTCTTGAGTCCAGTGGCATAGTAAGTCACCTGCTCATGGTCCTCTGAAGCAGGTGGTGTTCAGGTTGTTGTTCAGTCACTAAGTCATGTCTGACTCTTTGCAATCCCGTGGACTGCAGCATGCCAGGCTCCTCTGTCCTCCACTTTCTCCTGGAGTTTGCTCAAATTCATGTCCACTGAGTTGGTGATGCTATCTAACAACCTCAGCCTCTGTCATCTTCTTCCCCTCCTGCCCTCAATCTTTCCCAGAATCAGAGTCTTCTCCAACAAGTCAGCTCTTTGCATCAAGTGGTCAAAGTATTGGAGCTTCAACTTCAGCATCAGTCCTTCCAGTGAATATTCAGGGTTGATTTCTCTAGGATTGATTGGTTTGATCTCCTTGCAGTCCAAGGGACTCAAAAGAGAGTGTTCTCCAGCACCACAGTTTGAAAGTATCACTTCTTCAGTGCTCAGCCTCAAGTGGTGACTAGCGCTTTCATTTCTCAAGGGCCAGAATTGAATGACTGGACTGGCTTCCCAAGACCCACAGAAACATCCCCTTATGAAGACTGTGTTCAGAAGACTTAAATTACAAGTTAAGTAGATTCAGCTATTGCAAATTCCCGTGACTGCTGTAGGCATGCATCCTATGCTTTAATTTCCTCTTGGAAGCTTTGTGCTTCTGGAATCTAAGTTCCCTGCCTCGTTTGCACATTATTTTCAGTCAACCACATTTCATTGTCCTTAATTAACCTGGAGGCATTAATGCACAGTACACAGATTAAGAAAGCTTTGTTTCTGAAATTGAATTGTACTCCCCTCACCCCCCTCCACTTCTAGGAAAGATTGGGGCGGCCAAGAATATATAGGTCATGTTTCCAGTTATAAAACACCAATGATGCTATTTTTCTCCTGCACTGATAAAAATAGAAATGAAAAAGTGAAGCTGAGCTGTCTGTGTGAGGTCAGTAGTCACCAGCACCAGCTTCTAACCACCAACAGGACTCCTCAGGTGACCAGATGATGCCTGACAGCCAGGGAGGATTTTTACCCAGCAGGGTCACTAGGTGGCGCTATCAATAAGAAAGGATTAAAAAGCGCTCCTCTGCTAACCAGACCTGTGAGCAGCAAAGCAATTAAGCACTTCAGAGGACCCTGCTCCCTCAGCTGTTTGTAAAACCTCTTGCAGCGTCCGCTCCCCTCATCTGTCTGCAGCTACTGGTGACAGCCACAACAGTAAGAAAGTGTGGCAGGAGGGCTCACATTCACACATATTGTCTGTGTCATTTCTGTAAGATATTGTTAGGAGAAGCTGGGTGGGAGGGTGGGGGTGGGTAATGGGACCGTCATGGAGAAGGATGCCTGGTTTCTCAGGTGGACACTAATTATTTGCCCTGCCTCTGGCTCTTTTACAAAAGCTGAGGCATTGCAGGCTTAAGAAGAGAAACTGAACACAGCCTCAGGCGTTTGCAACTATGATTATTCCCCCATCTTCCTGAATTCTGTGCCAACCTGTTACTGTCAGGCTCAAGAGCCCTGATTCTGCCTCATCACTAACCTTCTCTGTTTTATTTTTTAAAATATTTATTTCTTTGTTTGTTTTTTACAGCACACCCACTCTCTAGTTGTGCCTGGGCTCCAGAGTGTGCAGGCTTCAGAGCGCGTGGGATCAGCAGTTGCTGCGAGCAGGCGTAGTTTCTTTGCAGCATGTGGGATCTTAGTTCCCCGGCCAGGGATTGAACCTGTGTGCCCCGCAATGCAAGGTGGATTCTGAACCGTTGGACCACCAGGGAAGTCCCTTTCTTTCTCTATTGATGGACCTTTGTTTTACTTCAGCAGATGTGAAATCTTTCTATAGTCTACTCCCCCAGCCGATGATGACTTCCATTGTGTTTGGTATGAATTTCTACCCCATCTTTACCCCTGGTGAATACCCGCTTAGTCCTATCTCCCTCTGACTCTCCCATCCCATTTATCCTAGTCATTCAGACAACATTTACTAACCAGGACGTGAGGCAATGCCCTCAGCAGAGTGGGATTGATCATGGGACATATGACAGATGGTGCTAAGCTTGGCAGGCAGCACTTTTTTTTTCAGGAAACAGCGTCCCATTTGTTCTTCCAATCATGATGCAAGGGGACGGGAAGCAAGAAAAGTGGATATAGGAAACTGATGCTGCCATTTTCCCACCAATATATCACTGTATGATTTGTAGAAAGGGTTCCTATCTGCTGTTGTTGTTCAGTTGCTAAGTTGTGTCTGACTCTGCAACTCCATGGACTGCAACATGCCAGGTTCCTCTGTCCACTATCTCCTGGAGCTTGCTCAAACTCATGTTCGTTGAGTCAGTGATGCTAAGGGGTGATGCCGCCCCCTTCTCCTACTGCCTTCAATATTTCTCAGCATCAGGGTCTTTTCCAACCCTTTGTGGGATGGGTTTCTATCTGTACTCAGCCATGAGCAAGGGCTACCTCTATCCTCTTTGCTTCAGCCTGAACGTGCCAACACCTTTTGAGATATACCTTGTATGACATACCCTCAGATACTCTCTGCCATCTACTCACCTTCTTCTGGCAGCTATCATTTATCAGCATATGCCCTTAAAATAAGGTTTACAGAATGGGGCAAGGTACTCTATTCTGATACAGAAGGTGGTCTTAGGGAAATATGCAAAAGAGGGTGCAAAACCTGGAGGCTGAAAAGTTGAAGGAAATGTAGTCAATGAAGTTCACATAAGTCAAAAAGAATAAGAAAATTTCCTGATTGCTTTACTCACCCTCTCGTTCTCTCAGTTCTTATGTAACTTGACATGTGGTCCCATAGTTTTATCCTTCTTAATTACAAGTGAAGAAAAAAATGTGGGTTAGAAAATACTTACTACCTACTTCGGCTTACCTGGTGGCTCACTGGGTAAAGAATCTGCCTGCAATGCAGGAGACCCAGTTTGATCCCTGGGTCGGGAAGATTCCCTGGAGAAGGAAATGGCAACCCACTCCAGTATTCTTGCCTGGAGAATTCCATGAACAGAGGAGCCTGGCTGGCTATAGTCTGCGAGGTCATAAGAGTTGGACATGACTTGGTGACTAAACCACAACCACCACTACCTACTTATAGTAACTTCGACCATCTTTCCTTCTTATCATGATTATATGCCACTTTCCCTTGGAATCATCCTGAGGTAAGAATGAAGCATTTCCCGTCCTCTTGATCTCTGGCTTTCATTGGTCTATTTATCTTTATTCATTTATTGCAACTGTGATTTTCCATTTCTGGACTTCTTTTTTGCTGCTAGACACAAGGAATTGTGTTTTAACACTAGTGCCTAGGACAGTGCTTGGCAGAGAGGAATCGTTTAATCAAAGTTTTAAAATGAGAAAACATTTTTAGAAATATCCATCTCCAATTATTTTATGTTCCTTTCCTTCTTAAAATAAGTGTGATTTTATTTCTGGGGCTGCTCTTCTGTTCTATCGATCTCTTTTTTTTTTTTTAAATATCAGTACCATACTGTTTTGATGTTTTGACTACCATTATTTTATAATATAGCTGAAATCAGAAATTGTGATACCTCCAATTTTATTTTGTTTTTTTTTCCCCTCAAAAATATCTTTGTGTATTTGGAGTATTTTTGTGGTTCTGTACAAATTTTGGCTTCCCTTGTGGTTCAGCTGGTAAAGAATCCACCTGCAATGCAGGAGACCCGGGTTCAATCCCTGGGTGGGGAAGATTTCCTGGAGAAGGAAACGGCAACCCACTCCAGTATTCTTGCATGGAAAATCCCATGGACGGAGGAGGCTGGTGGGCTACAGTCCATGGGGTCGCAGAGTCGGACACGACTGAGCAACTTCACATACAAATTTTAGGATTGTTTGTTCTATTTCCGTGAAAAATGCTATTGGTATTTTGACAGGGATTGCATTGAATTTTCAGTGACATAGTATGGACATTTTAACAGTATTACTTCTTCCAATCCATGAGCTTGGAATATCTTTCTACTTGTGTCTTCTTCAATTTCTTTCAGGAATGTTTTTATAGTTTTCAGCATACAGGTCTTTCACCTCTTTGGTTAAATTTATTCCTAGGTGTTTTGTTATTTTTGATATAATTGTAAACAGGATTATTTTTTAATTTCTCTTTCTGATAGTTTGTTATTAGTGTATAAGAATGCACAATATTTTTATGTTGATTTTGTATCCTACAAATTTACTGAATTCATTGGTTAGTTCTAACACGTTGCTTTCCTTTCATTTTCATGCCTAGGAGGAGATTTTTTTAATCTTTTTGACCTATGTGAACTTCATTGACTACATTCTCTCCAGCTTTTTAGCCTCCAGGCTTTGCACCCTCTTTAGCACATTTCCCTAAGACCACCAGCCTTTCCATCTTCATTTACCATCGTTGCTGTTGTTCAGTTGCTAAGGCTTGACCGACTCTTTGCAACCCCATGAACTGCAGCACAGGCCTCACTGTCCTCCACTATCTTCTGGAGCTTGCTCAGATTCATGTTCACTGAGTCCATGATGCCATCCATCCATCTCATCGTCTGTCACCCTTTTCTCCTCCTGCCCTCAATCTTTCCCAGCATCAGGGTCTTTTCCAATGAATTGGCTGTTCACATCAGAAGTCCACGGATATCAGCTACAGGGAGTGGGAGGTTAGAAGGATCTGGTTTGATTTCCTCTATGCCTTGAATGAATGCCCAGTGCCCTTGCTTCCATTCATTGCCAAGTTTCACAAAAAATAAAGGACCTCGGATGCTCCTCATCTACCTTTAGTCTAGATCTCAGTCTTTTTTTAAGTGGTACCAAACCCTGCCAGTGAGATCTGTGTTTCCAAACTATTGCATCAGGATGGGTGGGTGCTTGTCAAAGACATGTGGGAGTGTGGCAGAGACAGCTTTCAAGACTTTTTTTCAATCCTCAGTCCTAGGATTCTATTGCTCATTGCCTTATGGTTCAGTCAAATGGAAGACTCCCAGACTGAAATATACATTGATTTAAGACATTTATCAGCTTCCTTGGTGGCTCAGTGATAAAGAATCCACCTGCCAGTGCAGGAGACGTGGGTTCTATCCCTGGATCAGGAAGATCCTCTGGAGAAGGAAATGGCAACTCAATCCAGTATTCTCGCCTGGGAAATCCAATGGACAGAGGAGCTGGCCAGCTACAATCCTTGGGGTTGCAAAACATTTGGACGCTTCTTAGTAACTAAACAACAAAGAAAACAACAACAAAGATATCTATCATCAGGGCCTGTGTGACTCTTTGTGAAATGATCCAGTAGATTTTCTACCAAAATAGTGCACTTTTTTTTTTTTTTTTAAATATTATTTTATTAGTTGGAGGCCAATCACTTTACAACATTTCAGTGGGTTTTGTCATACATTGACATGAATCAGCCATATAGTTACACGTATTCCCCATCCCGATCCCCCCTCCCACCTCCCTCCCCACCCGACTCCTCAGGGTCCTCCCAGTGCACCAGGCAAGAGCACCTGACTCATGCATCCCACCTGGGCTGGTGGTCCGTTTCACCATAGATAGTATACATGCTGTTCTTTCAAAACATCCCACCCTCACGTTCTCCCCCAGAGTTCAAAAGTCTGTTCTGTACTTCTGTGTCTCTTTTTCTGTTTTGCATATAGGGTTGTCGCCACCATCTATCTAAATTCCGTATATATGTGTTAGTATACTGTAATGTTCTTTATCTTTCTGGCTTACTTCACTCTGTATAATGGGCTCCAGTTTCATCCATCTCATTAGAACTGATTCAAATGAATTCTTTTTAACGGCTGAGTAATATTCCATGGTGTATATGTACCACAGCTTCCTTATCCATTCATCTGTTGATGGGCATCTGGGTTGCTTCCATGTCCTGGCTATTATAAACAGTGCTGCGATGAACATTGGGGTGCACGTGTCTCTTTCAGATCTGGATTCCTCAGTGTGTATGCCTAGAAGTGGTATTGCTGGGTCATATGGCAGTTCCAAAATAGTGCACTTTTATTGCTGATAAAGCAGCCTGTTCAGGTTTAAAATGAAGAAGTCCAAGTCATATCATTGGACATGGTCCAATAATACTTTCATACCACCTGCCCTGCCCATCAAGACACTCTATTTTTCACTTCTTTTTTCTTTAACTTACTTTTCTTCCCCTCACCTCAACCTCTGAATAGATCAGTCAAAACACTGAGCAGAGAGGAAGGTAAAAGGAAGGGGTACTTAAAAAGACAGTGGGGAAAATGGCATAAAATTATTCTCATAAATAAGAAATGGGTAATTATTAGAATGTAGATATGTACACTGAATGGATGGCAAAGTACTGAAATATATTATAATGTGCCTGTTTAATATCTATATCCTCGTGGTTGCTAGGTTACACTGGTACTTTTAATAACACTAAAGGCAGCGAGAAATACTTGTAGATACTTTCCCATTGAAAATATTACTGGCAAGGAAAGGGACATATTGCTGGCTAGAGCCGTGGGATATTATAAGCTTTCTGTTGCTCATTAAAATGCATTTTAGTTGTTCATAGCATTTAGTGGTTCACTTTAGAGTTTTTCCTTCAAAATAGTTAAACATCATAATGTGCCTTGGGTTGAGAGATCTGGGTGGTTGATATCTCTGTCTCCCTGAAACATGTGAAAGAAAAGTGAAAGTGTTAGTCCCTCAGCTGTGTCCGACTATTTGCGACTACATAGACTGTAGCCCACCAGGCTCCTCTCTCTATGGAATTCTCCAGGCAAGAATACTGGAGTGGGTAGCCATTCCCTCCTCCAGGGGCTCTTGCTGACTGAGAGATTAAACCTGAGTCTCCTGTATTGGCAGGCAGATTCTTTACCACTGAGCTACCAGGAAAGCCCCAAGATTCTTTTTTTAACTAGGTAAGAGGATATTCCAAAAGCCCAGATGGGAAAATTCAGCTTAATAAATACTTTTTGAGCACCTGAACAGTGATTCACAACAGCTCAGTTCCTTCCCAAATAAAATTTGAATCATTAGTCTTTTCATACCAGGAGGCTTGCTAATTCCGTGCTTTCCTGGCACCATTCAACATGTGAGCCTCTCAACTCATCTTTTCCCTACTCTTTCTCCTGCTTCACCACGCTTCCTTCCTTGGCTTTTCATACGGAGCCTTCCGATCCTATTCATCATCTCCTCTAGAACTCCAGCCACTGTGAAGATACACACTCATAAAACTTCAGCTCCCTTGCCAAATGCTTACTTCACCCTTGGCCTTAACCAAAGCTTGGATTCACACTCAGGATGGAAGAGCAGCTCCCACTCTGGAAGGATTAGCATCCTTTGTCCACTTCTCACCTCCCCTAGTTATCACATCCCTCCTGGCCTCATGTCCTTCCCATCCAGCCTGAACCTGAGAAAACATCATTGCCCAAACCCTCACTGTCCTATGTCCTTCTACAAAATCCATCCTGTCTTATTCAGTCTTTTTAAAAATTAGGCTAAATTTCCTTTACAGGCTTCCCCAATGGCTCAGCGGGTAAAGAATCAGCCCACAATGCAGGAGTCACAGGAGATGTGGGTTCAATCCCTGAGTCAGGAAGATCCTCTGGAGAAGGAAATGGCAACTCACTCCAATAGTCTTGCATGGGAAATTCTGTGGAGAGAGAAGCCACTGCTTGGGGTTGCAAAGAGTCAGACACAACTGAGCACAGTCCAACGAAGTGAATCAGCTATATGTTTACACATATCCACCCCCTGCCCCACCACTTTTTGAGTTCCCTTCCCATTTAGCTCACCACAAAGCATTATAAGGAGTTTCTGGGCTATACAGCAGGTTCTCATTAGTTATCATCCTGTCTTGCTCAGCCTTGAATTATTTTAATCATCCACTTTCTGACCCTACACAGGAGTAGCCAAGAAGCAGTGGGGAAAAATCACTGAAAACTGCAAATATCTTTGTAAGACATTTATGCAAACCTGGTCACCTTGCTCCCATCACCATCAGGAGCTACCACAGACCCTCCCCTCCCAGCTCTACATTTCCTCCTTGTGTGTGCACTCTCGGCCGATGGCCTCATCTTCCACTTGGGAGGCCGTCGGCAGGATCCCACTTCAACCCACCCACCCCCTGTCTTCCTTTCTCCTTTATAGTCACCCTTCCTTTCTAGCTCAGCTATGATTGATATTTCCCCTTCCATCCCTGACTTTTATCCCCACTGCTTCTCTATTTCCAGGAGCTCCATGCTGTCCCATGTTTCTAACCTTTAGTTTCTTCCTGTCTACTGTCATCTCTAGTCCACAATGGTGTGCAAGTCTCTCGTACCTGAAAACAAATAACAAGAAAGCTGCAGTCACCTCCAGATGACCTTGGTTCTTCCACGCCAACACACAGAGTTGTGCTTCATAGACTACCTGCTTCAAAGTGTGAATCCCTGCCCCTGTCTTCACTTTTTCATTTCCAAATATCCCTCTAATTTCTGAGTCCACTTAAATGCATCTTCTGCTCCAACCATCGGCTAAAGCAATGACTGCCAAAGTCGTCAATGTCATTGTTGTCACTAAAGCCACAATTTCCAGCCCTTTCGGCAGTGTTTGGCATGTATGATCACTCCCTAAACTTAAAATTCTATTTTTCTCTGGATGTGACACCACCCAAAGACAGTTATGAGATGAAGATTATGGTATAATTTTTTCCACCAAGTCTTCCCTTGTTCAAATGAAAGCATGTGTACGAAATGGCACTGCTTGCTGTGGGACAGAAATAACGGGTGATCATTATTGGTTAAATCCTGTTGCAATGTATTCTATTTTTTAAATATTTTTTATTTTATTACTTTTTACATTGGATAATTGCTTTACAATGTGTTAGTTTCTTCTATACAACAACATGGATTGGCCATAAGTACACATATACCCCCTCCTTTTTGAGCCTCCATCCCACCCCCACATCCTACCCTCCCACCAGGTCATCACAGAGCACTGAACTGAGCTCCATGTGTTATATAGTAACTTCCCACCAGCTGTCTGTTTTACATATGCTAGTGTATATATGTCAGTGTTACTCTGCCAATTTATTCTAAAACCTTCCCCCACAACCTGTAAAGCCCACCTGCCACCCTATCTGTTTTGTAGGAGAAGAAGAAATGGGGCTCCAATGGGTTAAGGTCACACAAGGACCAAGCCCAGGGCCACAGCCCATTCACTGACTCTAAACACATGCTTTCTGCATTCTCCAATGGGTTTTTTAAAAATTTTATTGGTAATTTCCCTGGCAGTTCAATGGTTAAGACTTCACCTTCCAATGCCAGGGTTTTCGGTTTGATCCCTGGTCGAGGAGCTAAGATTTCTACATGCCTTGTGACCAAAAAACCAAAGCATAAAATGGAAGTAATGTTGGAATAAATTCAATAATGACTTTTAAAAATGACCCAGATAAAAAATAAATTTTAAAAAAAACATGATTTTTCTTCTCTTTTCATATCTACCCCTCCTTTTGTCTTTTCTTCCTTCCCTCCATTCCTTTTGCTTTCCTTTAATTTCCATCCTTGTTTTGAAAATTTCTTCTTATAAACTTTGAAGTGCTCAAATATTGAGCTTTTCTTTGTTTACCCCTCAGATCAGATCAGATCAGATCAGTCGCTCAGTCGTGTCCGACTCTTTGCAACCCCATGAATCGCAGCACGCCAGGCCTCCCTGTCCATCACCAACTCCCGGAGTTTACTCAAACTCATGCCCATCGAGTCGGTGATGCCATCCAGCCATCTTATCCTCTGTCGTCCCCTTCTCCTTCTGCCCCCAATCCCTACCAGCATCAGGGTCTTTTCAAATGAGGCAGCTTTTTGCATCAGGTGGCCAAAATATTGGAGTTTCAGCTTCAGCATCAGTCCTTCCAATGAACACCCAGGACTTATCTCCTTCAGGATGGACTGGTTGGATCTCCTTGCAGTCCAAGGGACTCTCAAGAGTCTTCTCCAACACCACAGTTCAAAAGCATCAATTTTTCGGTGCTCGGCTTTCTTCACAGTCCAAATCTCACATCCATACATGACCACTGGAAAAACCATAGCCTTGACTAGATGGACCTTTGTTGACAAAGTAATTTCTCTGCTTTTTAATATGCTGTCTAGTTTGGTCATAACTTTCCTTCCGAGGAGTAAGCGTCTTTTAATTTCATGGTTTCAGTCACCATCTGCAGTGATTTTGGAGCCCCCCCAAAAAAGTCTGTCTCCCCATCTATTTCCCATGAGGTGATGGGACCAGATGCCATGGTCTTAGTTTTCTGAATGTTAAACTTTAAGCCAACTTTTTCACTCTCCTCTTTCACTTTCATCAAGAGGCTTTTTTTTTTTTAAAGAGGCTTCTTAGTTCCTCTTCATTTTCTGCCATAAGGGTGGTGTCATCTGCATATCTGAGGTTATTGATATTTCTCCCAGAAATCTTGATTCCAGCTTGTGCTTCTCCCAGCCCAGCATTTCTCATGATGAACTCTGTATATAAGCTAAATAAGCAGGGTGACAATATACAGCCTTGACATACTCCTTTTCCTATTTGGAACCAGTCTGTTGTTCCATGTCCAGTTCTAACTGTTGCTTCCTGACCTGCATACAGGTTTCTCAAGAGGCAGGTCAGGTGGTTGGGTATGCCCATCTCCTTCAGAATTTTCCACAATTTATTGTGATCCACACAGTTGAAGGCTTTGGCATAGTCAATAAAGCAGAAATAGATAATTTTCTGGAACTCTCTTGCTTTTTCGATGATCCAGCAGATGTTGGCAATTTGATCTCTGGTTCCTCTGCCTTTTCTAAATCCAGTTTTAACATCTGGAAGTTCTCGGTTCACATATTGCTGAAGCCTGGCTTGGAGAATTTTGAGCATTACTTTACTAGCGTGTGAGATGAGTGCAATTGTGTGGTAGTTTGAGCATTCTTTGGGATTGCCTTTCTTAGGGATTGGAATGAAAACGAACATTTTCCAGTCCTGTGGCCACTGTTGAGTTTTCCAAATTTGCTGGTGTATTGAGTGCAGCACTTTCACAGCATCATCTTTCAGGATTTGAAATAGCTCAACTGGAATTCCATCACATCCACTAGCTTTATTCATAGTGATGCTTTCTAAGGCCCACTTGGCTTCACATTCCAGGATGTCTGGCTCTAGGTGAGTGATCACACCATTGTGATTATCTGGGTTGTGAAGATCTTTTTTGTACAGTTCTTCTGTGTATTCTTGCCACCTCTTCTTAATATCTTCTGTTTCTGTTAGGTCCATACCATTTCTGTCCTTTATTGAGCCCATTTTTGCATGAAATGTTCCCTTGATACCTCTAATTTTCTTAAAGAGATCTCTAGTCTTTCCCATTCTGTTGTTTTCCTCTATTTCTTTGCATTGATCACTGAGGAAGGCTTTCTTATCTCTCCTGGCTATTCTTTGGAACTCTGCATTCAAATGGGAATATCTTTCCTCTTCTCCTTTGCTTTTAGCTTCTCTTCATTTCACAGCTATTTGTAAGACCTCCTCAGACAACCATTTTGCCTTTTTGCATTTCTTTTCCATGGGGATGGTCTTGATCCCTGTCTCCTGTACAATGTCACGAACCTCCATCCATAGTTCATCAGGCTCTCTGTCTATCAGATCTAGTCCCTTAAATCTATTTCTCACTTCCACTGTATAGTCATAAGGGATTTGATTTAAGTCATACCTGAATGGTCTAGTGGTTATCTCTACTCTCTTCAGTTTAAGTCTGAATTTGGCAATAAGGAGTTCATGATCTGAGCCACAGTCAGCTCCCGGTCTTATTTTTGCTGACTGTATAGAGCTTCCCCATCTTTGACTGCAAAGAATATAATCAATCTGATTTCGGTGTTGACCATCTGGTGATGTCCATGTGTAGAATCTTCTCTTGTGTTGTTGGAAGAGGGTGTTTGCTATGACCAGTGTGTTCTCTTGGCAAAACTCTATTAGCCTTTGCCCTGCTTCATTCCATACTCCAAGGCCAAATTTGCCTGTTACTCCAAGTGTTTCTTGACTTCCTACTTTCGCATTCCAGTCCCCTATAATGAAAAGGACATCTTTTTTGGGTGTTAGTTCAAAAAGGTCTTGTAGGTCTTCATAGAACCACTCAACTTTGCCTTCTTCAGTGTTACTGGTTGGGGCATAGGCTTGGATTACCATGATATTGAATGGTTTGCCTTGGAAACAAACAGAGATCATTCTGTCATTTTTGAGATTGCATCCAATTACTGCATTTCAGACTCTTTTGTTGACTATGATGGCTACTCCATTTCTTCTAAGGGATTCCTGCCCACAGTAGTAGATATAATCGTCATCTGAGTTAAATTCACCCATTCCAGTCCATTTTAGTTCGCTGACTCCTAGAATGCCGACATTCACTCTTGCCATCTCCTGTTTGACCACTTCCAATTTGCCTTGATTCATGGACCTAACATTCCAGGTTCCTATGCAATATTGCTCTTTACAGCATCGGACCTTGCTTCTATCACCAGTCCCATCCACAACTGGGTATGATTTTTGCTTTGGCTCCATCCCTTCATTCTTTCTGGAGTTATTTCTCCAATGATCTCCAGTAGCATATTCGGCACCTACCAACCTGGGGAGTTCCTCTTTCAGTATCCTATCATTTTGCCTTCTTATACTGTTCATGGGGTTCTCAAGGCAAGAATACTGAAGTGGTTTGCCATTGCCTTCTCCAGTGGACTTGAATGAAAACCATGAGTTTTGTTTGTATTTTTATTGGGGGTTTTGAGGTTCGTGACTTGAAGTAATTAACAATTAAAGTAAGATGGACTTTCTAAATGTTCAACACAACCAGAGTATTCTATTCTCCATCCCATGAACAGCAACAAAAATATCCTCTTTGCAAGGGACTCAAAACTGTTCTTAGTGATGAAGAATCCCTCTCTCTGATGAAGTTCACTCCTCTTGTCCTAGGATGTGGTCCTCAGTCCTGGACATTTCACATACTCCTTCTGACCTTGACGTTGAACCATTTTCATGACAGATTTAGGAGGCATTTTTTACTAGCATTCATTTTTCCTCCTCAGGGGCTTCCCAGGTGGCACTAATGATCAAGAATCTGCCTACCAGTGCGAAGAGACACAAGAGATGCAAGTTCAATCCCTGTGTCGGAAAGACTCTCTGGAGGAGGAAATGATACCCTGCTCCAGTGTTATTGCCTGGGAAATCCCGTGGACAGAGGAGCCGGCTAGGCTGCAGTCCATGGGTTCACAAAGAGTCGTACATGACTGAGCACAGCACACACCCATTCCTCATTTCTCAAATCCTTTTCTCTTCTTTACAAACTCCTGTCTCATTTAATGGGGCAGATATGATGGTTCAGAAGGTAAAGCAACTGCCTGCAGTGCAGGAGACTCAAGTTCGATTCCGGGGTTGGGAAGATCCCCTGGAGAAGGAAATGGCAACCCACTCTAGTACTCTTGCCTGGAAGATCCCATGGATGGAGGAACTTGGTAGGCTACAGTCCATGGGGAGTCATTTAATAATTTATCTGCAAGATCCCTTCATGGCCACCAACCAGAGACTGATTGATGCCTGCCATATGGCAAACATACCAAATGGGGCACCTTTCTCACCCACTCCAACTCCTCCCTCAAAACAGAACACTCTCCCAAATCTATTAACTCCTGAATCTGCTAGAAGTTTTCAACTACTCTTGTTCAAAGCAAGGTGGTGCAAATTGAGTTCATTCTTGGAACTTGGTTCAGGCCAATGTTTTAGTTTTTGATTCATAAATAGTAGAGTTAGAAAGAAGGAAATCCGGGAAATATAACAAACAATAAAATAAAAAGACATTTTCAATCCCACCTTCCAAAAGTAATCATTATGACACTAGGTTTGTCATGTATTCCCTTTATTATGCTAATGTCTGTTCTTTCAATACTCAATTTGTTGAGAGTTTTTTGTGTGTGAAAAGATGAAGAATTTTGGCAAATGCTTTTTCTGTACCTATTTAGGTGATAACATGATCATTCGTCTTTCATTTTATTAAAGTGGCATATTGCATTTATTGATTCATGTATGTTGAACTATCCTTATATATCAAGGATTAATCCCTCTTGAACATGGTGTATGATCATTTTAATGTCATTTAACATATTTGGTTTGTTCTCATTTAGTTGAGAATTTTTGCATTTATATTCACCAGAGATATTGGACTGTATTTTTTTGTGTGATATCCTTATCTGGCTTTGGTATCATGGTAATTCTGGCCTCATAAAATGAGTTTGAAAGTATATCCTCCTCAATATTGTGGAAGAGTTTGAGAAGGATTGGTGTTTAAATGTGTGGTCCAATTCACCAGTGAAGCCATCTGGTTCTGAAATTTTCTTTGTTGGGAAGTTTTTCACTACTGTTTTTATCATTTCAGTCTTTATTGATCCATTTCAATTTTCTATTTTTTCATGACTCAGTCTTGGTAGATTGTATGTTTCTAAGAATGTATCCATTTTTCTAGAATATCCAATTTGTTGGTATAATTTTTTGCAATAGTCTCTTATGGTTCTTTGAATTTCTGTTATATCAGTTATAATGTTGCCTCTTTCATTTCTGATTTTATGTGTCTGAGTTTTCTCTCTTTTTTCCCTCAGTTGTTCTACCTAAAGGGTTTATTAATTTTGTTTCTTTCTAAAAAATCAGCTCTTATAGTTTTGTTGATTTTTTCTCTTGTTATTCTGGTCTCTATTTCATTTATTTCTGCTCTTTTACTTGTTAGTTCCTTCCTTCTACTTACTTTGGGATTAGTTTGTTCTTTTTATGGTTCCTTGAGGAATAAAGTTAGGTTGTGTATTTGTGAAGTTTTTTCTTTCTAAATGTAGGTGTTCATCACTATCAACTTCCCTGTTAGAACTGCTTTTGCTGCATCCTGTAAGTTTTGATATATTGTGTTCCATTTTTGTTTGTTTCAAGATATTTTAAATTTTTTCTTTGACTCACTGGTTGTTCAAGTGTATATTGTTTAATTTCCACAAACATGTGATCAGTTTTGTTTTCTGCTGTACTTCCAGGGCTTACCACAGTATCTGGGTTAGGGTAGGCATCCTATATAATTTGGCCACATCACTGAGTGGGTACACGCACCAGCAGTTTTCTGTTTCCACCGTGCTGTGTATACATTCCTCAGCTGCCTATTTTCTTTCTGTTCTATTTTGATGGAAGGAAGGTTATTTTTCATATTTTTCTGGGGTGCACATGGTAACTTACAGATTGAGTCCAAGCTCAACAGACACGAATTCTAAAGGACCTTATTATTACATCTTGGTGGTGTTCAACTATTTCACTTCTCTTTTTAAAAAGTTTTTGTTTATTTTATTAGATTTTGGAGGTAGAAGATTCTGTAATGCAATTTAAAAGTACCTTCTCTTAATAATATTATTTAAAGTATTTATTTGTTTGGCCGCGTCAAGTCTTTAGCTGCATCATGGGATCTTGAGTAGCAGGGCAAAGACTCTTTGGTTGCAGCACATAGGCCCAATAGTGGCGGTGAGGGTTTAGTTGCTTTGAGGCATGTGAGATCTTGGTTCCCTGCATTAGAAAGTGAAGTCTCTAACCACTGCACCACCAGGGAAGTCTCTAATGATTTCACTTCTAATCACGTGCGGTTTTGATTCTACTTAGGATGCTATTTCCTTTTGATTTGCAGGTTCACCTTTCATATCTTCAGGGTAGCAAGGGTAAGCCAGCTTCTGCAGCCCCGGCTTACTGCCCTCTTAGTCCCCCGGCTGGCCCATTTATTCCCTATCCTGATCTCTGACAGTCTCCACCACTTACTGACAAAAGTTCATATAAAATAAAACACGCTAGGGAAGAAAATCGCCGGCAAGGCGCCTGGGAAACAGCGGAAAAACAAACATACCAAACCACACCAGTTAAATTGGAAAATAATCCATTTAGGCTGACTTTCAGAACTAACCCCCACCCCCACCCCCGCACCAGTGGCAAAAGAGGAGATATTCTTTGCAGTTCATCATGTGTCTTCCCTGGGAAGGAAAGGAAGCAGGCAGCACTGTGTGAGAAGTGGTCCCCCGAGGAGTGAGCTCTATCTCTTCCAGTGACATTAATCTTTGTTAAAAAAAAAAAAAAAAAAAGCCAAGAATCCTCACGGAGTCACCACATTGACAGCTTCAGGAGCTGTTTCAGAGGGGAGGTGCTTGTTGAGACTTCATCCTGGAAAACAATTTTCTTCTCAAGATGCATGGAAGTGAGTTATGGAAACTTGGAGGAAATACAGAAAATCATCTGAAATGAAGCAATTTGGCTTACTTCTTTTGGGGAGAGATTTTTGTTCAAAAATAGCTGTTGTAGAGCCATCAATATTAATGTGTGCTTTCCTAAAGCTACGGGCTTCCCAGGTGGCTCAGATGGTAAGGAATCCTCCTGCAGTGCAGGAGACCTGGGTTCAATCCCTGGGTCAGGAAGATCCCCTGGAGAAGGGAATGGTAACCCACTCCAGTATTCTTGCCTGGAGAATTCCATGAACAGAGGAGCCTGGTGAACTATACAGCCCACTGTGTTGCATAGAGTTGGACATAACTGAGTGACTATCACATTCACTTTCAAAGATGACAGAAATATTTGGAGAACCTCTTATGAAGGAAAAAAGCATGTCTTAGAGCAGTTTTCCCCAACCTTTTTGGCACCAGGGACCAGTTTTGTGGGAGACAATTTTTCCATGGATTGGGGGTAGGGGGATGGTTTCAGGATGATTTGAGCCCATTACATTTATTGTGCGCTTTATTTCTATTTTTATTACATCAGCTCCACCTCAGATCATCAGGCATTAGGTCCCAGAGGCTGGGGACCCCTGTCTTCCAGGAAGTCAGAGATGTGCCAGGACAGAAGGTGACACCTTTGTCATGGTACATATTTTTGCACTTGCATGTGTTTCATGCCCTCTCAGCCAGGAGCCTGGAAGGCTTGATGTGGATGAAATGGCAGTGGGACGTGGAAGAGGGTGGCCAGGACATGCCTGGTGTGGGGAGGGGTCTGTGTTGCAAGCATCTCTCTCCAGTGGTCGCACGGGAGCTGCTAACTCCTGTCTCTATTCCTTTATGACTCCACTTGGGAAATTAAGGTTCAGATAATTAACTTCTGCTGCTTCTTAAACCTGTCAGACATAAGGCCACGTGAGCACACAGAGGCTGCTTTTTCTGGCCCAGCATGTGCACAAAACCTCTCTTGCTGGCCAACTTGGCAGGTGTTCTAGAACAGAAGTCCTGGCTGCTAAGTCAGCAATAATAAAACCTCAGTAGGTACGCATTGCCAACTGGCTCCTGTCCTGGTGGGTTCTCTATGAGACGGCATCCGGGGCAAGGGGTCCAGGGAGGACTCTGGCCACAACAGTATTCCTAGGATGGGACTAGAATGCTAGTGAGGTTCTTCTAAGCATTGCCTCCACCTATACCTGCTCTAGTCATTTCTCCTGTCTCCGTCCTTCCGTTTGCTACTTACCTTGGCTCTGCTTGGGCTTCCCTGGTGGCTCAGATGATAAAGAATCCGCCTGCAATGAATGAGACCCAAGTTTGATCCCTGGATCGGGAAGACCCCCTGGAGGAGGGCATGGCTACCCACTCCAGTACTCTTGCCTGGGAAATCCCATGGACAGAGGAATCTGGTGGGCTACGGTCCATGGGGTCACAAAGAGCTGGGCTCAACTGAGCGACAAACACTTTCATTTTTTGACTGCCCTAGGGCTCAGGGCTAAAGGTGGACTTTCCCAGCACAATGGGTCATGGAAACGTCTTACCTTGGGATGGATGCCCTCTCACCATCCTTGTTTCTATGCTCCAACCTGAGCCCACTCTCCACATTCTACCTCTCTGTCTCCTTTGCTAAAGCCCAAGATGACACCCACGTGATGTGACTGCCACCTCACACAGCGGAGTCATCACAAAGACTCTCAACAGGTGAGCTACCTCTGCTTCCAAAGGTCACAGGGATTGGTGTGCATAAGCCTCTCTCCTGGCCCCTGTGGGAGACAGACTGATGACCCCCAAAGTCCACATCCCCATTCCTGAAACCTGTGAACGCGTTTTCTTGTGCCACACAGAAGACTGCGTATGTGATTAGGGAAATGAATCCAGAGATGCGGAGATTAACCTGGATTCCCTGGGGAGGGCACTTGTAAATGAATCAGAGAAGGGGAGTTTGAAGATGTGAGGATGAAGCAAAGGTCAGAGTGATGTGAGTCGTGAACCATGGAATCGGGGCACCCTCTGCAAGCTGGAAAAGACTGTAGATGAGTGGGGGGGTGGGGTTAGATTTGGAGTTGAGACGTGATCAGTGAGTTCCTGTCACTCCAGCCCTTCCTCCTACAAAGTCCCTTAGATTCTTATTGGATTGCTTATACCCACAGTGAACATTTGGAGAGATTCTAAAGATTCCAGAAATCTGAAACCCACCCCCCGCCCCAGTCCATGGGGGAGGGTCTTCAGAAAACACTGCTTCATCTCTCAGACTCGATCTTCGTGCCTCAGAACACTTCCTGGGCCCTTGTTCTACCAGGGCTCTGCTTCCTCACTAGGTCCCTCCTTGCCCTTGACGAGCTGTGAGCTGTCAGCAGTGGTGGAGGATACGGAATGAGCAGGGGGAACCCAGAGCCTGTGAGGAAGTGTAGCCCCATCAGGAAGTGACATCAAAGTCTGTACTTTTAATCCCGCTGCCCCCCACCCAATGAAAAGAGTAAAACATTTATTGGTGCATCAGTTTCATTCTTTTTTTAAATTTACTTTTATTTTTAATTGGCGGATAATTGCTTTACAGTGTCGTGTTGGTTTCTGCCATATAGTAACATAAACCAGCTACAAGTATACATACATCTTCTCCCTCCTGAGCCTCTCTCCCACCCCTCTGGATCATTGCTGAACTCCGAGCTGAGCTCCACATGCTACACCACAGCTTCCCACTAGCTAGCTGTTTTCACATATGATAGTATATATGTCTCAGCGCTACTCTCTCAACTTGTTCCACTCGCTCCTTCCCTTGTTGTGTCCACAAGTCCATTCTCTAATTCTGCATCTCTATTACTACCCAGGAAATAGGTCCATCAGTACCATTTTTCTAGATTCCATATATATATATGTTTTGCATGTGTGCAAGTTAAGTTGCTTCAGTTATGTCTGACTCCTTGTGACCCTATGGACCGCAGCCCCCCAGGCTTCTCTGTCCATGGGATTCTCCAGGCAAGAACACTGGAGTGGGTTGCCAGGCCCTCCCCCAGGGGATCTTCCCAGCCCAGGGATTGAACCCACATCTTCTGCAATAATTTTACTTTTTATCCTGAGAAAAATTATGATTTTTAAAAACTTGTTCACAGGATGAATAACAATCTGTGACCAAAGTTGAACAAACAGAACCCTAACTTATGTGGCTGATTTCACAGTTTTTGACAGATTTCTGGCTTTTCCAATAGCAACTCAAGTTCCCCTGAGACCTCACTGGAATGAAGTCAGGACAACATGTTGAGTCCCGTGGCTCCATCATTTCATTCAATTCCCTACTCCTTTCTCCCCCTCTAGGTGCTTCTTTGCAGACTGATGTTCAAGAGTCCGCCCAGCTGACAACCCACCCACTCTGGCATTTCCATTCTGAACCCTCCCAGTACTGGTCCTGAAGAAAAACATGCTCTTACCCAAACATGATATGCTTGTTTATTGAAAAAGGCATCCTTAGAGGATTATTGCCTTCCCCTAGTAATAGCTGAAATGTGAGCAGACATAAACTCTCACATGACCAGGATAATCCTCTCTGAGATAGTATCAATGTGTTTTTTATTTGTCAAAATGAAAACAGCTTCAATGTTTCTGATTGTGAAGTAATACATGTTTATTGTAGAAAGTTCAGGGGAAGAAAGTACAGATTGAATTACAATGATGAAAATACGTCACCCAGAGAAAGTCATAATTTAAACTTTGGAATATAAATTTCCAAATATTTCACTAAACACACACACACATTCACACGCATCTTTTGTTGTGATTTTATTTTAAAAATAGCATATTACTCATGTTAGCTAAGTTTTGCTGTTGCTGTTTAGTCGCTCAGTCGTGTCTGACTCTTTGGTGACCCCATGGACTGCAGCCCGTCAGGCTCCTCTGTCCATGAAATTCTTCAGGCAAGGATACTGGAGTGAGTTGCCATTTCTTCCTCCAGGGGCTCTTCCTGACCCAGGGATCCAACCTGAGTCGCCTGCATTAGCAGGTGGATTCTTTACCACCGAGCCACCTGGGAAGCCCAGGTAAGTTTTACTGTAGCAATAAATGAACTCTGGACTCTCAGTGACTTGGTAATACAAAGGTTATTCCTCGTTCATACTTCTGCAGCACAAGTTGGCAGGGGCTCTGTTCTACTCAGCCGTTCAGGGAGCTGAGCTAATGGAGACACAGCACTTTGTCTGGGCCACGGGGTCGTCTTGGTGGCTGCAGGAGGGAAGCAAGACTGGAGAATTAGACTTTGGGTTTCTGCTTCCTCGGCCCCAAAATGACACAAGTCACTCCTACACACATCTCATTGGCCAGAACCAGTCGGATGATCCTACTCAGCTTCAGTGAAACTCTAGTTCTTATATTTAACTTGTGAAATAAGCGGGAGGCAGGAGGCATCTATTATGCATGCACAGCATATCCTAGTTTGCAGACTGTGTCTGTCTATTCCTTCCTGCTTGCCCTCATCTACCCCATGATTGCCATCCACATTTGCCTGTTGAGGTGACTGAGGTTTGCACAGGTATGTCACTTGCAAAAATCTGATCATTAGCAAGGGTGGTGGTAGAGATGGGCCATCTGTGCCCTTCTCTGGGGCTCATAGAGACCCGAATGGCAGTCAGGAGATTTTTAATTGCATGCATTTCAGACAGAAGCAGCATGAGGCTCAGAGACGTTAAGACGCCCACCCCCGGTGGCACAGCCAAGACTCCACTCCAGGCCTAGTGTCCATCTGGCTATGTGGAGTTGTCATTCAGGCAGTGATTCTGTATGGGTCAGTGGTAACAAGTTAGCAATGATCCAAGGTGGGGGCCTGAGAGTTTGGAGAAAAAGAGAAGTCAATGAAGAATGGATTCAGCACAGTGACTGACTTCATCTCCTAATGTTTACTTTCCATTCATACGCCACGCCACTCAGCATGTCTCATGTATTCTTAATGAGAACATTCTATTAATGCCAATGGGATTGATCTTGAAGGAAGCATTAAGGGCGGTAGAACGTGACCGCTGTGTAGTATTGACTAGGAATCATTATCCGACCACATTTGCTCTGACCTTATCATTAGCCGGCGAAGAGAACTAGGACATCAGTGCGTTTCTTCAAAGCTGTGTCCATGGCTGGCGGAAGGCCTGAGCCCACTGCAGGGATGAATATTCGTCCTTTCTGAATGGTCTCAGGCGAAGAGCTGGCCCCGAGATGGACAGAGCAAAGAACTGGAGGGGCCGCCGGGCCCCCACCCACTCCTCCCCCTGCCTCCTGGGCTCAGAGTCCTTCTGGCTTCTGTGACATCAGAGGCTCACATGACAAACAGCAGGATGCTACTAAGAGATTTCACCTCCACACGCTCTTTGTGCCTCAGTCTCCTCACCTGCAAACTGGGTGCAGTTATTATACTTCACTCATCCACTTCTTGTGAGGACTAAGAGAGTTAATAAATGCGAACCCTGGGACTTCCCTGGCCATACAGTGGTTAAGACTTCGCCTTCCCACTACAGGGTGTGGGTTCGATCCCTTGTCGGGGAGCTAAGTACCTCATAGACGAAAAACCAAAACATAAAACTGAAGCAATGTTGTAACAAATTCAATAAAGACTTCAAAAAAAAAAAAAAAAGGAAAGAACCCCTCAGCCCACCCGGAAGAAGCTCCTGCACCTCACCCCTCAGAATGGAGGCACTGTAGAGGGACTGATTCTCCCTACACAGGTCCATGGAGAAAACCCCAAAGGGTAGACCCTAATTAGCTGCGTAAGTCATGAGCCCATCCTGATGGTGGTCAGCTGTCACCATGGGGCTGGAAACTGTGATAACCTGCCCCCTCCCTTCAGAACAGCAGTAACCAAACTCACAGCACTTACTCTGTGGTAGTTCACATTCCAAACACTTATTCATATCGACTCCTTTCATCCTCTTTACAGTACCAGGAGATAATCCATAAAGTGAGTACATTTAAGATCATCCCTATTGTAGGGCTTCCCTAGGACTCAGACAGTAAAGAATCTGCCTGCAATGCAGGAGGCCTGCGTTCGATCCCTGGGTGGGGAAGGTTCCCTGGAGAAGGGAATGGCTACCCACTCCACCCACTCCAGTATTCTTGCCTGGAGAATTCTATGAACTGAAGTGACTTAGCACATAACCGCTTAACAATGTTGAGGTAATTTCAGGTGAATAGCAAAGGGGCTCAGTCATAAATATACATGTATCCATTGAGTAGAGTTCCATGTGCTATACAGTAGTAGGTCCTTGTTGGTTATCCATTGAAAGATATTTTTGATTCTAGCTATGGAAAATAAGAGGATGAGTTTATATTTCTGCCAGGATTTTCTGTAAGACAAAATTTATGCATTTTTTTTAATGGAAAGAGTTGAGCTGACTCCACCTAAACAAATCATAAAATGGCTGTGTTAATTGCTGTTGAAAAGAGGAATGGTGATTTGCTTTGATGTGGAGTTCAGGTATTTCTGTTTACAGTTCCTTTCTATAGATCAAACAGTGCCACCAGCCTTAGCATCTTCTGACATTTGCAAGTTTTAAGCATTGTTCTTTTCAGGCAGGAAGACTCAGAATCAGATATTCATTCCCTCAGGCTACTTCAGGTAGGGATTAAGGAGATATTAGAGGAACTTGGCTCTTTTTTATCCTTAAATGTGTCATGAATGATTGAAGAAAAATACTTCCTTTGTTCGCCTATTCTGAGCAGCCATTTGGAAGGTGATGATTTCTGGAGAGGAAATTGGAAAGATGTTGGTAGATCATCCAACCCTTGATTACATTAAACCCTGCCACCCTCCTTTCTTTACAAGCTGAAGTATGCTGGCTTCCACTGCCAGGTTCAGGTGAGAAACGGCGTGGTTCTACCCACTGAAAAGCAAGGCTTTGATTTTGTGATAGGCTTTCATTGATTTAATCATGTGGACTGTAAACATTGATAAAGGAGCTAACTACCCTGTGCCAGGAGCTGCCTCTGGCACAGCGCGAGTGGAGATGAGTCAGATTCAAGTCCCAGCCCTTGAAGAATTCACAGTCTTGGAAACGAAAAGCTAGCCCGTTAATTACGTGGCTTTACAGATGCTTCATCATGTGGATGGAAGGGTCTTGGGGAGCACTGATTCTGACTTGAAGATCAGAGAAGCTGTGTCCTGCAGGATGAGTAGAGTTCTAAGATCAAGGACATTAGAAAGGACTCATGAGGGGCATGCAGAGCATCAGGCACGAGGTCTGAGTGTCAGGGGAGCAGAGAATGGTTTCATGAGGCTGGGAGAGGGAAAGGGGTTTGGTGTGGGGGCAGGATGCAGAGGAGCAGCTGATGAGTTTACAGAATTAGAAAAGGTGATACCAACCAGGGTTCTGAGCCTTCCCCAGTCAATAGAAATTGAGTGGGGGACAGACAAGAAATTCAGGCAAGGCTATACGGGGGTCTGTGCTTCAGCAGGTGGTATGGCAAAGTAAGAACAAACAAGAGGCTCTCTTGCTTGCTCCCTCCCCGGGGCGGGAGGTGAGCTTGTTCCTTATATGCGTGTGAGGGTAGGGGTGTGTCCAGGGGTTGGCCTGGTGAGGTGGCTTAGGTGGGTCTGCCCATCCATTGGGTGGTATTGTGTGCAGTGGGCATGTGTAGTACCCTGCTTTCCCTCCCGACACCCAGTTTTTGCTCCCAGCTCTTTAGAAATGGCAGCTGATTTTTTGTTGTCTTTTTGCACCTTTTGGTCCAGAATTTATCAACTGCACTGCATACAGTTATTTTTAGTCCCATACGGTTTCTTTGTATCTTGTTGCTCTAGAAGAGCTGTGTCTGGGTGCAAGCACTGCAGGGAAGGGTCTCGGGTCCCAGCCTGTCTCAGAGAAGAAAGCATGGATCCTGAAGGTCTTGCAGGTCATGTTGAGGAGTGAAGTTTTATAAGAGCCCAGACCCATCAAAGCAGGGCTGTGTGTGAGCATTTGTCCCTGGTGTGATGTTCTTTGCTCTGTTAACCTCCTTTTCCTATTCCCTTTAAGCCTTGGTGGTCCCTAAGTTTTGTCAGTGACCCCGTCTTTCTTAATCTGCTCTTAAGAAACAGTGAAAACTTCTAAAAGTACAACTCACCCTAAAGTGCCCTTCCGAGTTCCAGACCCAAAGCATTCCAGTCTCCTCCTGAACCCTCCCAACTCCCCACTCCGTGTCCCAGCATGTCTGGACCAGAATTCATGGGGTTGCTTTCTGGGTTTCCTGTCCAATAAAGGTTGCTACCACACACCCACTGGGTTTCACTATTGACTCCTCCCTCCCTCTCAAAGCCCAAATCTAATTTGTCTAAATTGCCATCCAAATTACCACTTATGTTTCATTTAAATCCCCATCATTACAACCCATCTCCACCACTTCCATTAAGATCCTTGTCACCACTCACCTGGACCACACAAGAGCCTCTGACTATCTTCATGTCTCCCTTAGCTCCTTTTTCCACAACATCCTTTATCACTGCTAAAATGGCAATCTGACATTACTTCCCAGGTTAAAATTCTTCAGGGTCTCGGCATTGCCTCCTCCATAGCACGATCACAAAATTCTGCAGATCCGCACTCTCTCCTACAAGTCTCTCCTTATAGGCCTCATTGCCCTTCCTTCTGGTCCAGTGGAGCTCAGCCCTGGCTGTATATTGGGATTACCTGAGACTGATGCTCAAGCATCCCTGACCAGAGATTCTGGGATGGGGCCCCAGATCCTGGTGCTTTGTCTAAGTTTCCAGATGTTGCTAATGCATAGCCAGAGGTAAGCACAACTGAATCACCCCTACTTACGAGGGGTGTCAAAACTCCTGGTCTCCAAGATATGGAGTAGGAGCAACAAAGGTAAGCAGCCACACCCTTCATCTGCCACCCTGTCATGATGTTTTTAAGAGTTTGCCAACCAACTGTGCAGCATGTATCCCTGGAAACCCTGAATGGATGGACCAATAAAAAAAAAAAAAATGA
This sequence comes from Muntiacus reevesi, assembly GCF_963930625.1. NCBI lineage: Eukaryota > Metazoa > Chordata > Mammalia > Artiodactyla > Cervidae > Muntiacus > Muntiacus reevesi. The sequence goes on along the minus strand of NC_089263.1, from coordinate 22,065,404 downwards.
GACTCTTCATATAGCAGCTAGCTTCCTTCTTTTTACTTGCTAGAAAGAGGATGGAGTGTCTTCTCTGGTGACTCAGATGGTAAAGAATCTGCCTGCAATGTAGGAGACCCAGGTGCGATCCCCAGATTGGGAAGATCCCCTGGAGAAGGGAATGGCAACCCACTCCATTGTTCTTGCCTGGAGAATCCCAAGGACAGAGGAGCCTGGCAGGCTACAGTCCATGGGATCACAGAATGGGACACAACTGAAGCAAATTAACACACACACACAAGGGGATAGAGTGGCAGTTTTGGCTGCCCAAGTGGAGCAGAGAGTTGCATGCTCTTTAGGAATAACCATGTGGGGCTGGGAGGTGGGTAGAGGATGACTCCAGTAACAAAGATTATCTTGCTTCCCTTGACTTCATTTCCTAGCTACCTGACTGTACTAGCTTTCTCGAGCTGTGTAACAAAGTAAGGCAAACTGAATGCTTCAGTAGCGACTAGAAGCCTAAGATCCAGGTGTTGGCAGAGTTGGTTCCTTCTGTGGCAGTGAGGAAGAACTGAATTTCCACGTCTTTCTCCCAGCTTCCGGTGGTTTGCTGTCAATCTTTGGCAATCTTTTCTGGTGGTTTTGTTGGTGTTCCTCAGCTAGTAGACACATCACCCTGAGCTCTGCTTTCATCTTTATATGGTCTTCTCCCTGGGTTCATGTCTGTGTTCAAATTTTCTCTTTTTATAATGACACCAGTCAAGTTGGATGAGGAACCCAACCAACTTCTGCGTGACCTTGTCTTAACTAACTGAATCTGTCATGACCTATATCCAAAGATCACACTCTGAGGTCTAGGGGTTAGGACTTCCTTTATGAATGGCGGGGGCGGGGTGTGTGAACTGGGAGGGCACAATTCAGCCTATCTTCTTGACAGAGGGGCAGGCAGATCAGGGGTTTACCTGAATGCTGCGTAAAAGGGGCAGCTATAACCTTAAAACTGGGCGTGGTTTCTCTCTCTTCTCCTAGCAGTCCAAAGCAACTAAAAAACCTAGAGGAGAAATGAGAAAGAAACCATCTGTAGCTGGATCTCAAATCCTCAAACCCATAGATTCTGAAATCACCTTCATTTCCTTTTAACCCCCTAAATCCTGTTTACATCTTGGATTCGATTGACAATTTTAAGTCTGGCTTCTATTCCTCTTTTTCCAGGCCCAGTGTTGGGTAGATGTATATTCTCACCAGATAATGAGAACCTAGAGTAAAAAGCCTTTCATGGAGGTGAGACTTCATTATTTAAGTCTGATGTGCAAGAATAGCTGGAAGGAGCTGGGAGAATCAGCAGTGTAAAAGGTGTGTAAGCATGTGCTCAGTCCCTCAGTCAAGCCTGACTCTTTGTGACCCCATGGACTCTGGGAAGTCCACCGGGCTCCTCTGCCCCTGGAATTCTCCAGGCAAGAATCCTGGAGTACTTCCTCCTCCAGGTGATCTTCCCCACCCAGGGATTGAACCAGAGTCTCTTACATCTCCTGCATTGGCAGGCAGGCTCTTTACCACTAGCACCACCTGGGCTAACAGCACATGGGGCTGCAAAAGAGTTGAATGGGATTTGACGGCTAAACAACAACAACCTACAGGAAAGGGCATTGTCCCCAGGTCACCCCCTGGGGACCTCTCTGAGGGTTCCCTGTGCTCTTTATTCTGGGCCTTAGATATGACAGACAGCCCACATCATCGACTTCTCATCTAGGGCTGCCGGCTCCAGGCTCAGGACATGCACACATTTCTTATAAGACAAGCTGGCAAGCACATATGCTTATAAAGCAGACAGGCAGCACCTTCCTAGCGAGTGTTTATTTCAGGTCAAGTTCTCTTCACAGAGGGACATACAGTCACTAAGGATCAGATCCTTGTGTTTAAATAGCATAAAATGCAGTGTGTGAATGAGGTACCCATCCCCCTCCGCATCTCTTGCACGGTCACCAGGGATAATCTTATTTGGCCTTCGGATTGTGGGCGGCTCAGTTAATCTCATTAAAGGAAGCCAGTGCCTCCTGAATTCTCAGTCTGTCCTGCTCTCTCTCCTCCTTCCAGGAAAGGTTTTAACGGCCCCACAAAGGGCTCAACCCAGCGCACCATGAATTTGCGATAACGTCCCGTGTTGGGTGAGCTGAGCCTTCCTGCCAGCGGAGCTGATGCCATCTGCCCATTTATTGACAGCCTTGTCAGCAAAAATCTGGATTCTGAGGGTTGGCAGGCAGCCAGGCTGCTTTCCACTGTCTATCCAGCGTCTTAGTAACAGATGTGGCGCTCATGCCTGGGGCTGCAGTTGGCTAATCGCTGGATGTGCGTGCTATTTATCGGGGGTGGAGGGACGGCATGAAGGGATACGTGTTTTCCAGGAAGGAATTTGTATTCCTTTCCAGGTTCTCTTTTTCAGATTTAAAAAAAAAAGCAACTGACTTTTCAAAATGTGAAAGAATCAGCTTATTGTTCAACATTGGGGAAAAAAAAAAATCATTCCAAACCATGCGAACATTTATTCAATGCTTTTGTTGAAATCACAAATTACGCAAGGTTTGCGGACTTGAGTATTGGCTCTACAAGTCATTTTCTGTATTGTCCCCCTGTCCTTGAAAGATATTCTTTAATTGGACTGTAATACAAAAGCAAGATTTGGGAGATTTTTGTTTTGGGGTTTTTTTTTTACAAATAATGCTTCAGTTGGTGTTACCTTATCCCCAATCAATGGAAATCAATCAGACTGTTTACTGAATGAATCAAGAATAAATGCATGACTCAGAGAAGAGGTAATTTGTACGTCCTTGAGAAAAGGAATTTTTCTGGCAGTACCTTTACTTTGAAAGTAGAAAACAAGAGAAAGGGAAGACTTGGAAAGAAACAAATAGCAGCTTCTCTCCAGAGCTGTGACACACATCCTGACCAGGCATTCCAAGACAGATATCACATTTCAATTTTGAGTATCTTATGAAAGCAGTTTTGTTGGAAGATTTGTTTTCCCCTTAAATGTAAGGCTCTTAGCCACTGATTCCTGCAGGTTCTATGTTTGTTCATTCAGCCATAACAAAAGGAGTCTTGGATCAGGAGAAAAAGCTAGACCAGAGGCACTTAAGCCATCTTGGCACCAAGAAAAGGGAACCATTCCTCTGGGAGATGGGGAAGACACCAGCAGGGGAGAGGCACCGGTGAGTCACTTGCAGTTCCCTGAACCAGGGCGTCTAGTCAAGGCTATGGTTGTTCCAGTGGTCATGTATGGATGTGAGAGTTGGACTGTAAAGAAAGCTGAGCGCCGAAGAATTAATGCTTTTGAACTGTGGTGTTAGAGAAGACTCTTGAGAGTCCCTTGGACAGAAAGGAGATCAAACCAGTCAATCCTAAAGCAAATCAGTCTTGAATATTTATTGGAAGGACTGATGTTGAAGCTGAAACTCCAATACTTTGGCCACCTGATGTGAGGAGCTGACTCATTTGAAAAGACCCTGATGCTGGGAAAGATTGAGGGCAGGAGGAGAAGGGGATGACAGAGGATGAGCTGGTTGGATGGCATCACCGACTCAGTGGACATGGGTTTGGGTGGACTCTGAGAGTTGGTGATGGACAGGGAGGCCTGGCGTGCTGCAGTTCATAGGGTCACAAAGAGTCAGACACGACTGAGCGACTGAACTGAACTGAACTGAACTGAACCAGGGAGGAGGAACACATTGAAGGTGTTTCCTTTTAATTACTCCTTGCCACTGTGCACATCAAAAAGGCAAAGCTCTTGTTCTAGTGTTTTGTGCTAGTATTAGTAGCTCAGTTGTATCTGACACTTTGCACCAGGCTCCTATGTCCGTGGGAATTCTCCAGGCAAGAATACTGGAGTGGGTTGCCATTCTCTTCTCCAGGGGATCTTCCCAACCCAGGAATTGAACCTGGGTCTCCAGTATTGCACGTGGATTCTTCACCATCTGAGCTGGCAAAGCTCTTGAATGGGAATCAAAGAAACCACCAGTGGGGAAAAAAACCCAGGGGAGGCCCTCTTGCCCAGCACAGGGGACTGAGCCAGTCCTAGGCTGTTTAAGATATAAGGTAGTCCCTGGGAAGTACAAGAAGCCTCACACCACCCCTGGGTGCCTAGAGGCAAGTGGCAAAACCCTGCAGACTGCATTCTTATCTGGTGTCCTGAGACAAGTGCCACTGTCTCCTGAAGAGCTAGTATCCAGCCAAATGAGACAACAGAAGCCTGTACAAAGGAATGCAAAGTATACATGACTTTCTATGTACAAAGTCAGCTGCAACAAAACCAGGAAAATGCATAATTACATTTAAGGTTCTAGTGTTCAAATGGTAGGACTACCAGTGACCACTTTGGGCTTTTGTATTGAACTGTAAGGAGATCCAACCAGTTAATCCTAAAGGAAGTCAGTCCTGAATATTCGTCAGAAGAACTAATGCTGAAGCTGAAGCTCCAATACTTTGGCCACCTAATGCAAAAATCCAACTCATTGGAAAAGACCCTGATGCTGGGAAAGATTGAGGGCAGGAGGAGAAGAGGACGACAGAGGACAAGATGGTTGGATGCCATCACCGACTCAATGGGCATGAATTTGAACAAGCTCCAAGAGATGGTGAAAAACAAGGAAGCCTGGCGTGCTGCAGGCCATGGGGTTGCAACAGTCAGACACAACTTAGCGACTGAACGACAACAACAAATTGTGCTTTACGGTCTCAGTATTGCTTTCATATGCATTTCCTTACCCAACGGAAGGCTTTCATCCTTGCTGATGTCCAGGCTAGACTATTGGTGCTGTCACTGACTTCAGGTTAGGACACTGGCTTGATTCTGAGCCCTCCTACATTAAGACCTAAGAGCCTGCCAGTTGCTGGATGCGAATGAGACCAAGGGAAGACACAAAAGTACGGCCAGTGCCAGCAATTGGGGTGGGGGGTGAGGCCCTCAGGGGTGACCTGCAGACTCAGAGATTGCTCATATCACAGCTGTGGGCACCCCATTTACTTGACAGATGAGGACTTGGCTCTGGGCCAGAATGTCTACAGGACAATTTTGCCCTGTGCGTAAACCCAGACCAGGGCTCCTAGGAGATGCCCAAAGGCGAGGCCAGGGGGGATGAACAGAAGACCATCGTTATCCCTAATTGCACAGCACTGGTGGGTCTCTTTCTGCAGAGCAGGGATGGGCATCTTCGCCTGGCAAGAAGGCATAGCCCCCCATCACACCCTGTTAATCCTCCTCCCAAGTAGTCATTGCTCCCCAGTCTAGTGGTGGAACGTAAGAGGATGTGTTTGCTGCTGATGGAGCGAGCAGACACTGGTAGGGTGAGGAACAGGGAAAGGGAAGCTGCTCTCTCAAGTCCTCATGAAATTTGGGAAAGGGCTTTAAGAACAGCAGGCATAGTCCAGCATCCAGGCCTGTGTGCCCACCACCCCCCTTACCTTTCCCTCCCGGGAAGCTGAGCAGTGTGGTTTCTGCCCCTTCCACCAACCGGCGCCTCTGCTTCTGCCTCAGCCTCCATCTCCGCAGTGCCTGGCAGCTGGTGGGCTGCCCACCTCTCTCTCCACACTGGCTCAGGCTGTGAGAACCCAGACAAAGGCCATCTGGAGTGTGTGAGACTACGTGAGCCAAAGAACAAGGGTTGCGTTTTATCAGCGCACCCTGGATGCCAGACAGCTCGCCTCCTGGGAGCTCTGCCCGGCGGGTTGGTGCACGATAGTGAGAGGCTGCCCGAGCTCAGGGATGCGCATCAGTGAAGAGCGGATCTCCTGCCTGGTGCCGAAGATGCTACCTACACCGCCAAGCCGGGGAAGCCTTCCTCTCTGCTCTGCCTTCCCTTCTCTGCTTGGCCGGGCTCATGGGGACCGTGCGTTTCTAGCTGACGTGCAGCTCCAGTAGCCGTTGCTAAGAGCTGCCTGGCTGGAAATGAATGGCAATCAGGTGTGGGGGTCGCAGCCTGCCTTCCCAGGGGCCCCTGGCTGCTGGCAAGCTGAGAGCTCCAGGCAGGAGTCGCCAGCAGTTTGTTCTTTGTTCAGTCTTCTAGCCAAGCTTGGCTGCAACCGCTCATTTTTTTGTGTCTTCCTACCTGCTCCGAGACACTGGAGTTGCCTGGCAAGCAGCCAACATGCCCCATCTTCTCCTCCCCTTCCCTCTCCTGCTCCCCCTGCCAGAGCAGCAAAGGGCTGAGACCACGACACCACAGCACCGCTGGAAGAAAGGCTGCCGACCCTGCCCATACTTAGGGATGCTTACTGCATTCTCTGTGCTCAACTGCCAACTTGATCCTTACAAGGACATGGCCCTAAGCATAGGCCAAACCAACAGTCTGCCCGGACCCGATATTTAAAGCTAACGGGTGAAACAGCCCAGGTGCAAGACAGTTTGGAGCCACGGGGTCTGCCACAACTATCCCAGTTGAAAAAGGTACTGCTGCTCAGTCCCCAAGGGCCTCATGTTGTCATATCTCCCAAGTTTTCAAGAAAAGCCAGAAATTCTAATCTGTATAAAATCTCTGAATTTTTACATGTATGCATGCTCAGTTGCATCAGATGTTTTGTGACCCTGTGGACTATAGCCCGGCAGGCTCCTCTGTCCATGGGATTTCCCTCTCAAGAGTACTGGAGTGTGTTATCATTTCCTTCCCCAGGGGATCTTCCAACCCAAGGATCGAACCCTTGTCTCTTGTGTCTCCTGCACTGACGGGGATTCTTTACCACTGGTGCCACCTGAGAATTTTTATAAATATTGGCAACAAATCCCAGGTTTTCTTAAGCATTTGAGCAAACCATGTCTGTGGGACGTTTGGGGCCCTGGAGCTGTCATTGTTGTGATTTCTGCCCCAAACTTGTGAGGATAAAGCTAAAAGCCCCATTTGTGGTCTGGCTGTGCTCATCCCCACTGAGTGTAGGAACCCAGCTCGCTGGCCTCCTTCTCAAGGGTTCTGATGGGGGTTGTGTGTTGCTTTGTCTCCCTCTTGGGGGATAGCTGAGATCTTCCTGGAATTAGCCAGGAATAAACTAAGTTGTCAGTTCAGACACTATTCTAAGTCCATTCTTGCCCGGGTTCCAGGGTTGATCTAAGTGTATTTGTTTTCCGTGCTCTGTAACGAATTACCATAAACTTGGCTAAAAACAACACAAATTTATTATTGGACCAACTGTGAGTATATAGCATGGGTTAGTTGGTTCTGCTGCCCAGGGTCTCAACAGATCTTGGCCAGGACCGAATCTTACCTTCTGAGTTCATTCGAGTTAGTGGCAGAATTCATTTACTTTCAGTTGTAGGGCTGAACTGAAATTAAACTGAAACTGTGTCCCCATTGAACACTAATTCCCATTCACCCTCCCCAACCCACAATCCCACCCCCAGCCCCTGACACCTACCAATGTACTTTCTGACTCTGTGAATTTCAGTATTCTAGGTACCTTGTATGTGAAAGAGAAAGTTGCTCAGTTGTGTCTGACTCTTTGTGACCAGATGAACTGTAGCCCAGCAGGCTCCTCTGTTCATGGAATTCTCCAGACAAGAATACTGGAGTGGGTTGCCATACTCCCCTACAGGGGTTCTTCCCATCCCAGGGATTAAACCCAAATCTCCTGCATTGCAGATGGATTCTTTACCAGCTGAGCTACCAGGGAAGCCCTGGTACCTTGTATAAGTGAAATCAAACAGTATTTTTCTGCAGCTAATGTGCATTGGAATGCATTCTTAAGGTTAATATATGTCCTACAAACAGACTGTACCTTCTTTTTCTTTTCCCTGTGGTATACAGTAGGTTCTCATGTTATCTATTTTATACAGAGTAGTATATATATATGTCCTTCCCAATCTTCCAATTCATCCCAACCCTCTTCCCTCCTTGATGTTTTTGTTTGTTCTTTATGTCTGGGTCTCTATTTCTGCTTTGCAAATAGGTTCATCTTTACTATTTTTCTAGATTCCACATATATGTGTTAATATACAATATTTGTTTCTCTTTCTGTGTTAATATACAATATTTGTTTCTCTCTTTCTGACTTAATTCATTCTGTATGATGGTCCCTAAGTTCATCCATGTCTCTGCACAAGGTGCAATTTAATTCCTTTTTATGACTGAGTAATATTCATGTTTTTAGATCTAAAATGCTACACTTTCATTTCAAAGGGTTTGCTGGATTATAATAACTATTGTCTTATTCATTGAAACAGATACGGAGGAACTTCCCTCATGGTCCAGTGTATAAAACTCTGCACTTTCAATGCAAGGAGCCCAGGTTCAATCCCTGGTCTGGGAGCTAGACCCCACATGCTGCAACTAAGATCAAGTGCAGCCAAATAAATAAATAAGCAAATAACTTTTTAAAAAGAGATACAGAAATGAAATGGGGTTCCCAAATTAATTCTAAAACAAAGCTAATGTTTCACATAATTTGTGTTTTGCTCAAGTCTGAGACAGATGAAATTTAAGGGACACAAAAGTTTGCAAATACCTAGACACTAGAGCATTCTACTTGGTTGCATTGACCTAGATCATTAAGATTTGATTTTTGATGAATGGACATTCAGCTAGATCATTAACTTGATTGCTTCCAGGTTAGTGTTGGTTTATTGGCAGTGAAATCTACTCAGGAGAATGTTAGGTTATTTTTCCAAAAGCTGAAGTTTCTCTCCTTGTCCATTTTACACTCCAGAAGGAAGACACCAGAAGAGTCACTTGTTCTGGCCCTGATTTTTTTGTTGTCAGGTTCCTCCCCTGCCCTGTCAATCTCTGTGGGGAGATACACACTTCTACTCTGTGTTAAAGTTTCTTGCCTGAATGTTTGCAAGATATTCAGATCACAGGAACATCAGGTGAGGAGGGAGAAAGTCTTAATTGCTCAGTTGTGTCCACACTGTTTCCAACCCCATGGGCTGCAGCCTGCCAGGCTCCTCTGTTCATGGGTTTTCCCAGTCAAGAATACTGGAGTGGGTTGCTACTCCCTTCTCCAGGGGATCTTCCCAACTCAGGGATTGAATCCACATCTCCTGTACTGGCAGGCAGATTCTTTACCCTCTAAGCCATCAAGGAAGCTCTCAGGGTGAAGGTGCTGCCAATCTGCCTCTAGAGAAGAAAGAACACACAAATGTCAACATCTTCACAAAGATGCTCTCCTGGGACCATGGGTTTACAGGCACCAAAGAGCCATCCATCCATCGGCAGCCAGATTCTCTACCCAAAACACAGTAGCTCACTTCTTAAGGATGAAGCAAGTCTGGGACTGCTGCTCTCTGCTGTTTAATAACAGGAGAGGTGAAAGCCATGCTTAAGTCTTTTGCCAACTGGTAAGCAATACTGATCTTTCAGTACCCTTGCTTCTAAAGGAAGGGCTTCGTGGGCTTCCCTGGTGGTCCAAGGGTTAAGAATACACCTTGCAATGCAAGGGACATTGCACTGGGTCCAATCTCTGGTCTAGAAAGATCTCACATGCCTTGTGACAGCTAAGCCTGAGCGCCACAACTACTGTGACCGCTGTCTGGAGCCTGCAAGCCACAAATACTGAGCCCTTGCATCCTAAAGCCCAAGTGCTGCAACTGGAGAGGAGCCGCTGCTCAGAGAAAGCCAGAGGGCAGCAGTGAAGACTCAGCCTAGCCAAAAATAAATAGATAATTTTTTAAAAAATAAAGAAGGAGCTAAGGATTTAGGAAATCCCTTTGCTCTAAAATCTGCAAGCTGGTGTGAATACCATTAGTGGCAGAAAGAAAAGTTTAAGAATCTTCCCAAAGTGTTTGCTAACTGTATAAGGATAAAAATCTGGGGGAATCTTGAAAGATACAAACTGGTTTCTTTTTCCTTGCATCATATTTGTCCATGGCTCCTCCTGAGCTTGGTGGAACTTACATGTCATTCTTATAGGACAACTCCATGGTGGGCTCTTTGTCTTCATCAGGAGAATGTCCCAGGTTAAAACAAACAAGTGGTACATCTATACAATGGAACACTACTCAGCCATTAAAAAGAATGAAATAATGCTGTTTGCAGCAACATGAATGGACCTAGAGAGTGTCATACTGAGTGAAGGAACTCAGACAGAAAGATACCACTTGTATGCATAATCTAAAAGGAAATGATACAGATAAAGTTACTTAAACAATAGAAACAGACTCACAGACTTAGAAAATGAATTTATGGTTATGGTGCAGGGCGGAAGGTGAGGGGAAGGGATAGTTAGGGAGTTTGGGATGGACATGTAAACACTGCTGTGTTTAAAATGGATAACCAACAGGGACCTACTGTATAGTATGGGGAACTCTGCTCAGTGTTATGTGACAGCCTGGGTGGGAGGAGAGTTTGGGGAAGAATGGATACATGAATAAAGTAAACACCAAAAAAAAAAAAAAAGAATGGATACATGTATGACTGAGTCCCTTTGCTGTCCAACTGAAACTATCACAACATTGTTAATCAACTATACTCCAATACAAAATTAAATAAAAAATAAAATAAAACAAATTTGAAAACATGAATTGAAAATCAATGACAAGTACAAAATTAAAACACTCTGTCTCCTCCTAAATCTCATCCAGTCTTCCATCCTAAGGGGCCTTAGGACCAAAGCCAGTGATTGGGGTTGGCAGCAAATATTTGCCAAGATGCTTTTGAGATCTACAAAATCAGAAGATATGAATTAGTGGGCTGAATCCACTCTAGGTACAAGTTAATTAATAGTCTCACTGCATCCTCTATAATTATAAGTTTTGCCTCAAGTCTCAAATTTTTAAGTATTTAGAAGATATATTTAAGCAGTTTAGAGCATTACTGTTTAGCAGAGAAGAACTGTCTGCTAAACAGATTTATTTCTCACAGTTCTAGAGGCTAGAAGAGTCCGAGATCAGGGTGCAGCATGGTTGGGTGATGGCCCTCTTCTGGGTCACAGACTCCTGTTTATGTCCTTGCATCATGGAAGGGATGAGAGAGCTCTCTGGGGTCTCTCTTTCTCTCTCTCTCTTTTATTTTTTTGGATGAGATCACAGTTTATTTCAAGTGAGACATCATTAGTATTATCCCTAAAATATTAATTAGTAGCAATTGATGCTGTGAAAGATTGAGGGTAGGAGGAGAAGAGGGGGACAGAGAATGAGATGGTTGGATGGCATCACCAACTTAATGGCCTTGAGTGTGAGCAAACACCAGGAAACAGTGAAGGACAGGGAAGCCTGGAGTGCTATAGTCCATGGGGTCGCAGAGTCAGATACAACTTAGCAGCTAAACAACGACAGCAAAAATACATATTTAACATTCTTTTCCCATCAGAAAATACTACTAAAAGGATGCTCATCATTTAGAAACCGAAATAGATTGTTGTGACTAAACACCTCCCAGAAGCCCCACCTCTTAATAGCATCAGTTTTGGGGATAGGTTTCAATGTGTGAATTTTAGGGAGACATAACACTCAGGACATATCAAGTGGATAAAATTTTAGTTTAGCAAATGCTCTTCCCACCTTTCCATAGGAGTTTGCTTTCCCACTCCATTGATGTTGGTTATGGCCGTACAATTTGCTTTGCCCAATGGAATTTGTGTGGATGTGGCTATGTGCCAGTACTAAGCAGAGGCTTCAAGTGGCATCTCATGTTTCCATTTAATCACTTGCATCCCTGTTCTCTGCCATGAGAGCATCGAGTTCTAGATAGGAAATCGTCCTTCATCTGGTCCTACAATGAGAATTCATATGGAGCAAAATTCTAAACCTATTCCCCAACTTGGAACAGAGCCATGAAAACCGTTGCACAGACCGGTGAACAAGAAAGAAATATTTGTAGTTGTAAGCCACTAAGAATTTGAGGTTGGGGCTTCCCTGGTGGTCCAGTGGTTAAGACACCTTGCTTCTACTGCAGGGAGCACAGATTCAATCCTTGGTCAGAGAACTAAGATCCAAAATGCTGTGCAGTGCAGCCAAGAAAAAATTTAAAATAATTTTTTTTTTTTAAGAAACTGGGATGTTCTTTGTTTTGCAGCTCTACTGCTCCAAAAGCTAACTGATACATGGCCCAAATGAGCTGCCTCTTGGTCCCCAACTCTACCTGCAACTGGTAAAGTTCCACTCATTGCTCTTTTACATACCAGCTTTCCCATAAGACTTCATCTGAATGGAAGAATTCTGCTGCTAAACACACAAAACACCAGCTGCATTTGATTACGTTTCTAAAAGTGTTCATCAACACGTGATTTTAATATTTTGTCATTTTAAAAATACACGTTTATGGTCATGTTTATTTTTCAATTCTCCTGCTGCAAAATAAGCAATAAAATCAAGACTTGAACAAGTTAAAAGTTATAATTTTAAATAAATCTCTCATGTTTATGTTTTTATTTTTATTATTAATTTCCAGATGTGAAATTGGCAAAAACATTTAGATATCATTCCAGCAAGGTAATTCATGATAGATTTCCTTTTAAATACTCCCAGTTCAGATTATTTCAAAGGTCAACAAATTGTCATTTGGTCAAGAAGGGTTTTTTTTTTTTTTTTTTTTTTACAGATTTGGAAAACAGAGCAAGGGCTAGAGACAACTCCAGGCTGGTCACATGCACAGCGTGCAGTGGAGCCTCTCTGAAGGGGACAAACCCTCAGTCCTGGTCGGGTCCCAGCCTCAGCAACCACGTGGCCTGGCTAAACCCTGGCCTCCACGGCCTGCTCACCTTTCCCTCCCCTGCTCACAGTCAGTCTCACCAACAGATGCTGTGCATGGGTGCACTCATATGCAATGTGCTTTTCCTACCCATCGTTCCCCCCTCTTCAAAATTAATCTTTCTGTATGCTATGCCATCTGGGTGCTGAAAGGTAACCTGCAATCAAATCTTGTAAATACATTGATATGATTGGATCAGAACCACCAGGGCTTCCCTGGTGGTCCAGTAGTTAAAAGTCTGCCTTGCAATGCAAGGGACACTGGTTTGATCCCCGATCCCGGAAGATCCCATATGCCTTGGAACAAGTAAGTCCGTGCGCCACAACAATTGAGCCTGTGCTCTAGAGCCCAGGAGCCGCAACTACCGAGGCCCACACATCCTAGAGCCTGAGCTCCGCAATAAGAGATGCCACTGCAATGAGAAGCCTGAGCACTGCAACTGGAGAATAGCACCCACTTGCTGCAACTAGAGAAAGCCTCCACAGCAACGAATACATAGCACAGCAAAAAAAAAAAAAAAAAGTACATTTAGACCAAGGCTTTAAATTGGGTGCCAGGTTAGAATGCTAATGTTCTCAAGAGGCTAGTCTCTTAGAACTGTCCAGTGTTTAAGTCTAAAGAAATGAATAAGTGTTGTTCCAGACATCCTGGGAAGTCTGCTAAGGAGCTATTTTTAGAATTTTGCACCAGTTTAAAGACATTCAGTGAAGAGCATTGGTCCTGGTGGATTATCTGGAAGGCCATTCATTTCAGAGGACACATTCCACAGACAGTTTGCCCCTAAAATTTGTTCATTGGCTGTGCTGGGTCTTCACCCCTGCATGGGCCCCTCTCCAGTTGCAGCGAGCAGGGGCTACTGTCCAGGCTTGGTGCTCGGGCTTCTCAGGGTAGTGGCCCCTCTCATTGTGGAGCATGGAACACGGGCTCTAGGGTGCACAGGCTTCAGTAGATGCTGCTCACAGGCTCAGTAGTTGCAGCTCCCAGACTCCAGAGCACAAGCTCAGTGGTTGTGGTGCCCGAGATTTGTTGCTCTGCATCATATGGGATCTTCCCGGATTAGGGACCAAACCCATGTCTTCTGCATTGGCAGGTGGATTATTCACTATTGAGGCACCAGGGAAGCCCCTCCAACGATTTTGGCCTAAAAATTTGTGACCAGTAATTTCCTCTAAAATGATCTCAGTTTTATCACCAGTGAAAGCAACAGATTGGATTAGATGTTGTTTTTTTTTAAATTTTCCTACTCTACTTCCTTCCATACCTCACTTTTTAGCCTATTCTCTTATTAAGCATGTAAATTGTTTTAATTCTAAATATGCACAAAGGATGATTTAACAGTTCCTATGTATCCACCAGTTATATTGAAAAGATGTAAACTTATTTCTTCACATTTAGTCTCTGTCACAATCCAATTTTGAAAATGTTAAAATATGAGAAAATGACCCTTTTAAAGTCAAAAAGGTATGGTACATTAAGAGGAAATCACACACACATTATAAACAATTATGAAAAGAAGAAAATTACATATGAAACCCCATGGAAGAGGGCCAAATCTATAATCAGAAAAAAACTACCTGAGATGTTTTCATTGTTTACCATAGCACAAAGAAAATAAACTCTACAAAAGCAAAGGAGTAATGAATGAGCTATGAGGAAAGGAAATAAAGGATTTGATTTGAACTAATCTTTAATTCCTTACCCTCTCATCTTCCCATGTGAAACATCAAGCTATGTTGTTTAGTTGCTAAGTCCTGTCCGACTCTTGTGACCCCTGGACTCTAAGCCAGCTGGGCTTCTCTGTCCATGAGATTTCCCAGGCAAGAATACTGAAGTGGGTTACCATTTCCTTCTCCAGGGGATCTTCCCGACCCAGGGATTGAACTTGCATCTCCTGTGTTGGAAGGCGAATTCTTTACCACTGAGCTACTGGGGAAGTCAGATCAAACTATAAAGGGATGAAAAATTCACTTAAAAGTTGAAAAATAAGAAAGTACCATAACTGTAGAGACACACTGAGGACCTTCTTGACTGGCACTTTTTCCAATCTTTTGAGAAATTCCAACCAGACTATGGTTCAACCAATGTGAAGTGGCCAGTGTCCCCATCAGAACCAATGTGAAGTGGCCAGTGTCCCCATCAGAACCCCCCAAATTTCTTTGTAACTGGGAGAGGAAAGGACTTGAGGGGTAGCCATTTGGCAGCAAATAAAGAGAGTGTCAACGTCATGAGTGACCTTAGGGGGTAGATGAATGTGGGTAACCAGAGCTATGGACGCGACTCTCCTTCCTGAAATCCAAGAAATGGGTCTGCCATGTGAAATAGAGAGAAATGCCACAATTAGAGAAGGGGGCACTGTCACTACCCATTCTAGAAACCAGCCACCCCAAAGACATGAAAAATGGCACTGCCATGAGGTCTCTCTATGCTAATAAGTCCCCTATTATCTTCCCCAACCGGGCTTTTGTCTCCTTTGGATAAATAAGATGTGTTCTTTATGGTGGTATCCCATTTCTATCTTTGAGGGTATGTGTGATTTGGGGGATGGATTTATCCTTTCTGACCCTAGATATCCTTTCCATGTTTATTCATTTCATTTTCTTCAATTTCAATCTACTGACCTCTGTTGAGAGCCTTTTCTATCTATGGAAAGAAATAGTCTTTTACCAGTGGAAACATTAGTCATCCTGCCTCCTCATTGAAAAACTTTCTTCATGGGTGCACACTCATTCATTTCTGTAAGGATCGCTATCAGGGCTGTTGTTTGTAGCCATTATTTCTTTAAATTGAAGCATGATACTTTACAGCCTGTTATTTTAAGTAAAATGGAGGCCTAATGGATGGCTTACCACTTCACACTGCATTTCTAGCGATTTCATTTGCAAGCGTATCAAATGCCCTGAGATGAATGAGTTTTGTCCTTCAATGGAAACTGGCAAAAGCAGAGCCGAGCTGACTTGCAGATAAATATTAACAATGACTGCTCAGAAGCAAAGGTCAAGAAATAAAGCTCAAATACTTGTCTTTACTAAAACACTTAAATTATGTAAAATTGAAAATCCATTCTCATTTTTAAGTGAACACATTAATCTTCTTAGAAGTGAAAGAAGTTGTCACGAATTTAGGGAGAGGGAGTAATTTAGTCCTGACTTTCATCCTCCCTCCAGAACTAGATGAAGGAGTAGAGCAGTCAACTGGTTCATAGGCACTGATGCATAAATAGTACAAAAACCCACCACTGGGGCAGATAGACCCCCCAGGTAGCTGTAGTCACTGAAGGGTTTATGTTCAAGTCTTGATCATCGCCCCTTGAATGTGGGTGAAACCTGTGACTTGCCTCAAACTAATATAAAATAAAAGACTACAGTGGGTACTTCCTTGGTGGTCTAGTGGTTAAGACTTTGCTTTCCAATGCAGGGGTGCAGGTTCAATTAGGGTTCCCCTGATCAGGGAACTAAGATACCACATGCCTCATGGCCAAAAAACCAAAAGGTAAAACAGAAGCAATATTGTAACAAACTCAGTAAAGACATTAGAAAAAGAAAACTATGGTCAAAGTGGCAAGATGTTAATATCTGTCATCACACTACTGTGTGTATATATGCGTGCATGTGCAAATATATTCAAGAGTGACTCTCCAGTGCCACTTTTTTTTTTAATGAATGTGTTTCTGTTTCTCTTATCATTTAAAAAGTGTAAACCTCCTGTTGGACCATATAAATGGCTGAGCATCAAAGAACTTGATGCTTTCAAATTATGGTGCTGGAGAAGACTCTTGAGAATCCCTTGGACAGCAAGGCGATCAAACCTGTCAATCCTAAACGAAATCAACACTGAATATTCATTAGAAAGACTGATGCCGAAACCCCAATATTTGGTCACCTGATGTGAAGAACTGACTCATTGGAAAAGACCCTGACGCTAGCAAAGACTGAAAGCAGGAGAAGAAGGGGACAACAGAGGATGAGTTGTTGGATGCCATCACCAACTCAATGGACATGAATTTGAGCAAATTCCAGGAGACAATGGAGGACCGAGAAGCCTGGCACCCTGCAGTTCAAGGGGTCACAAAGAATTGAACAGGACTTACCAATTAAACCACAACGATACATTCTATAATTCAGCTACAGCCTTTACATCCAGGTGACTTCTTCATTGGATCTCAATTTCCTTTAATATAATAGATTCTTGTTCCTGAAGGCAGTTAACCTTCCATCATTCTTTCTGTCTAGATAACATCCAAAGGCAAGTCCAACAGGTACATGACTATGTACCCAATGGTCACATATAATCTGAAGTAAGTTCATCATGAATGCTGCAGCCTCAGAACCAACAATGATCCCACACCCAAGGGCAGTGGCCCTCAAGGCCATTTCTGAATAAGTGAGCTGCCATGGTGTCAGGTGGGCTATGGAGAGGGACCACATGATGAAGAACTTTGATCAGCTTCTATAACCTGAAAAAGACTTGAGGCTGACAGCTAGCAGAAAGCAAGGAGTTCAGTCCTATAGGAGATAAATTCTGCAACAACTAAGGGAGATTTGAACTGGATCTTTCCCTAGGCAAGCCTCCAGTGAGACCCTAGTCTTGACCTACATCTGGCTTTCTACCTGAAAAGACTCTAAAGTAGAGAATCCCATTATGCTGTGCCTGGATTCTAGCCTACAGAAAACTGTGAGGAGTGAATACATGCTGTTCAAGCTTCTAATATGTGGTCATTTGTGATGCAGCCATGGAAAACTAATGCAACCATGCAACAGGTGAAAAAATTGGAGAAAATTGCATTTGCCAGAGTCTATTAAAGAGAGTAGCAAGTGCAGTTGGAATGACTAAACTCATGAGGCTTATAGATTCAGGGTTAGAATCTTTGGAAGCAAGTGTGTTAATTGTCCTGTAAGGAGCGTAGGCCTAATTACTGCAGGGCCATTGTTTTTCTGAGGGGTCTATGCAGTTTTAAAGTCAGAACTAAATGACTCAGAACAGTAGAGAAGACCTTGCTGGTTGCCCATTGTCCACAGAATCCTCTCCCTTTCCCCTGCAGCACTGTGTTGTTGTTGTTCAGTCACTAAGTCGTGTCAGACTCTTTGCAACCCCATGGAATGTAGCCAGGCTTCTCTGTCCATGGAATTCTCCAGGGAAGAAAACTGGAGTGGTTTGCCATTCCTTTCTTCAAGGGATCTTCTCGACCCAGGGATTGAACCCGGTCTCCTGCCTTGCAGGCAGATTCTTTACTGTCTGAGCCACCAGGGAAGCCCCATTAATCTTTATACACACATGCAAATACTTTCCTAGTGATTGCTTAGTTGAATTGCAGACTCAGTCTGTTCAGGTCAGTTCAGTTGCTCAGTCGTGGCTGACTCTCTGCAACCCCATGGACTGCAGTACACCAGGCTTCCCTGTCCATCACCAACTCTCGAAGCCTACTCAAACTCATGTCCATTGAGTTTATCTCATCCACTGTCATCCCCTTCTCCTCCTACCTTCAATCTTTCCCAACATCAGGGTCTTTTCCAGTGAGTTAGTTCTTTGCATCAGGTGGCCAAAATATTGATTTCAGCTTCAGCATCAGTCCTTGCAATGAATACTCAGGACTGATTTCCTTTAGGATGGACTGGTTGGGTCACCTTGCAGTCCAAGGGACTCTCAAGAGTTCTCCAACATCACAGTTCAAAAGCATCAACTCTTCGGTGCTCAGTTTTCTTTACAGTCCAACTCTCACAGCCATACACGACTACTGGAAAAACCATAGCTTTGACTAGACAGACCTTTGTTGGCAAAGTAGTGTCTCTGCTTCTTAATATACTATATAGACTGGTCATAGCTTTTCTTCCAAGGAGCAAGCGTCTTTTAATTTTATGGCTGCAGTCACCATCTGCAGTGATTTTGGAGACCTCAAAACTAAAGTCTCTCACTGTTTCCTTTTTTTCCCCATGTATTTGCCATTAAGTGATGGAACTGGATGCCATGATCTTAGTTTTCTGAATGTTGAGTTTTAAGCCAACTTTTTCACTCTCCTCTTTCACTTTCATCAAGAGGCTCTTTAGTTCTTCTTCACTTTCTGCCATAAAGGTGATGTCATCTGCATATCTGAAGTTATTGATATTTCTCCCGACAATCTTGATTCCAGCTTGTGCTTCATCCAGCCTGGCATTTTGCTTGATGTACTCCGCATATAAGTTAAATAAGCAGGGTGACAGTATACAGCTTTCCTGATTTGGAACCAGTCAGTTGTTCGTGTCCAGTTCTAACTGTTGCTTCTTTACCTGCATACAGATTTCTCAGGAGGCAGGTGACATGGTCTGGCATTCCCTACAGAGTCAACAGGGTCCAGAATTTGCCCCAACTGTACATGCACACAGCTACAGCCCATACAGTTTCTTTGTATTTTGGTGCTCTAGGAGAAGTGTATCCAGGTGCAAATTTTGTAGTAAAGGGTCCCAGGTTCCAGCCTGTCTCATTCCCCATGAGAGATTCTATATCCTTGTTCTTAAGGGGTAAGGGGCCAAAGTTCTCTTCTGAAGTTTCTTCCCGCTGGTCAGGAGCTGCAGATCCTAGCCTACCCAGAGGTGTAAAAGTCCCTAGTTGACTTTTCCAAGGGCCTGTAGGGACCTGGGCCACTTTCCACTGGGATGGGCTGAATTTCTTGAGCCACTGTGAGCCTTACTTCAAATTTGCTATTGCATTTGGTTTGGTAACATTTTGTTTAGACTATTTATAGTTGTAAGGGAAATGATTTACAATCTTCCTTTTTTAGTTATCCTTGTCTGGTTTTGTTACAAGGGTTTTGCTAGGTAAATAAAATCAATTGGGGCAGATATCCATTGTTTTCTCTGCTCTGAAATACCTTACATTACATAGGAATTTTCTGTACCTAGAATGTTTTCTAAAACTTGCTGGTCAAATTTTCTGACCTAGTGCCTTTGGACTGAACATTTAAAATGGGGACTAAGTCTTTATCCAACAAGTATGGATTAAAAACATTTAGAAATATCAAACAGGCAATGAACGTGTGGACATGGAAGGGGAATAGAGGGGTGGGATGAATTGGGAGATTAGATTTGACATAAATACACTCCTACACTACTGTGTGTAGAACTACAGCTAGTGGGAAGCTGCTGTGTAGCGCAGGGAGCTCAGCCTTGTGCTCTGTGATGCCTAGAGGGGTGGTACCGGGGTGGGGTAGGAGGAAGGCTCAAGAGGGAGGAGATATGTCTATGTTTACGAATGATTAACATTGTAGAGCAGAAACTAACACAGCACTGTAAAGCAATTATTCTCCAATTAGAAAAGTTAGCTTTAAGAAAAAAAGAAATAGCAAACTAAATGGGTACCCACCCCAACACACTCAGACATATAACTGTAATTTGTCAAGAAAACCACATATAATATCTTCCCAGTTTGGACCAGTTAGAAGGAAGTGGAGAAGAAACTTCATAAAATTCACCATGAAGGAAAAAAACAGAAAGACTCGAAGAGAAAAAGCTGAAGTGGGCTCACCACAAAGATTTTCCGACAGCATTGACCTCTTTTAATCACGATAACACAGAACTTCTGTTCAGGTGGATTGCAATACAACTCAACTTCTTAGGTTGACATTTAGACCTCTTCAGCATGACTGACCTTGTCATAAAAAATTTCACTTCCAAAAAGAAAAAATTCACTTCCCAGAGGACTTATACATTAAGGTATCATTTTACCTTGCAAATATGCAGAGAGTTTAGCACAGGATCTGGCTCATGGTAGATATTCAATAAAAGTGAGTTTGCTTCTCCCAAACCCATAAAAAAATTTCATTTCATCTAAACATATTCACTTCTCTTCTCATAGAAAGAAAGGTAGCAGGTAATGGTGTTACTTAATTTAGTAGCTGGAAATGAATGCCAGCTGCATGAACTTCAGATGCAATCAGAATTGCAGAGTCTCAATGCAATCTGGACATAAAAAAATAAAATAATTTTGTAAAGGCACAGTATATCCAGTCAGCCAAACCTCATCCTTGGAGAGGGTTGACTTTTCAGTCAACTTCCATATGGATCTGAAACTTCCAAACCTTGACTTCTGGCAGTAGAGTCCCAAGATGTGTAGAATTGGGCAAGAATGACTAACCCTGGGGTTTCAAAAGTAATTAATGAATTCATCTTCCACTTGCAAGTATGTCAGCTTTGGCCTCTAGTTCAGGACAATTTTTACTATATCACACATAAAATTATTTGATTTGTTTTTTATAGATCATTCCATACATTCTTTCCATGTTTGGACACAATTTACTGGCTCTAATAAAGGGGGAGCTTTGTATTTCATTTTAATTCCGTTAACTCACAGAGCCGTTGTTTTAAGGATGGCTAGGTTAGCGTCGGGCTTCCCAGGTTGTGCTAGTGGTAAAGCACCCATCTGCCAATGCAGAAGACAATAGAGATGTGGGTTCCATCCCTGGGTAGTAAAGATCCCCTGGAGAAGGGCATGACAACCCTCTCCAGCATTCTTGCCTGGAAAATCCCATGGACAGAGAAGCCTGGCGGGCTACAGTCCATGAGGTCCCAAAGAATCAAACAAGACTGAGTGACTTAGCACACACACTCACTGGTTGACATCAGCAGCCAGAGACTGGGGTTCCGGCATGCCAAACATCTGTTGAATGTGAACATATTTTAGATGGTTTTAATATAGCTAGATATTTGATATCAAATGGAAACACTTTGATCAGAATCCCTGCCTAAAGCTATAGATAGCTTCAGTTAAACATGTTGTCTTGTGAACTCTTCATTGGAAGTTATATATATGTGGCAGACACCTCTCGTTGTCCACCCTGTTTCCACTCTTTCTCTTTTTTATCTCACTAGCAGAATGTTAGCTTTGAGATATCCCCAGATAAAATATTCATTTTTCCAGTTGGCACTGAAACATAGAAATGGCTATGGGATAGAATTATGAACAATGAGATACAAATAGAAGTCAACTAAGGATTTATGCATGATTAGTGCTTTTGTTTTCTTCTTTTTCTTTTCATTTTGTTTCTGTTTCTCTTCCCTCTTGTTGTTGTTGTTCAGTTGCTAAGTCAAGTCCAACTCTTTGCAATCCCATGGGTTGCAGTATGCCTGGCTTCCCTGTCCTACACTATCTCCTGGACTTTGCTCAAATTCATGTCCATTGAGTCGGTGATGCCATCCAACCACCTCATCCTCTGACACCCCCTTCTCCTCTGCCCTCAATTCTTCCAAGCCTCAGGTTTTGTTCCAGTGAGTCATCTCTTCATATCAGGTGACCAAAGTATTGGAGTTTCAGTGCCAGCATCAGTCCTTCCAATGAATATTCAGGACTGATTTCCTTTAGGATTGACTGGTTTGATCTCCTTGCCAGTCCAAGGGACTCAAAAGAGTCCTCCAGCACCACAATTTGAAAGCATCAGTTCTTTGGGGCTAGTCCAACTCTCACACCCATAAATGACTACTACAAAAGCCATAGCACTTATTTATTTTCCTGCCTGGAACATAGTATCCAGGCTAGAGCTGGAGCAGCTCTCTTTGAATCATGAGGTAACACATATTAAGATAAAAACATGTACTAAAGATGATGGAGTGGGCAGAGAGATGGTTCCTGAAATGTTGATTGCTGCATAGAACTACTTATTATATGAGAAAAATAACTCCTTATTTGCATAAGCCACAATAGTTATTATTATTTACAGTTGTATATAATCTAGATTGGCATTACATAGACTTTCTGAAATTTCTTTCTCTTAAATTTTAATGATCATATCTCTGTTTTAACTCTTGGATGGCAGAGTTGGATTCATTTGATGTAGAGAGAAAGCTGTGACGTTTGTATTTTTCTTATATTGAACTTATAGTCACTTTCAAAGTTAGTGATCCCCATCTTTTTTTTTTTTTTTTTTTAATTTTATTTTATTAGTTGGAGGCTAATTACTTCACAACATTTCAGTGGGTTTTGTCATACATTGACATGAATCAGCCATAGAGTTACACGTATTCCCCATCCCGATCCCCCCTCCCACCTCCCTCTCCACCCGACTCCTCTGGGTCCTCCCAGTGCACCAGGCCCGAGCACTTGTCTCATGCATCCCACCTGGGCTAGTGATCTGTTTCACCATAGATAATATACATGCTGTTCTTTTGAAACATCCCACCCTCACCTTCTCCCACAGAGTTCAAAAGTCTGTTCTGTACATCTGTGTCTCTTTTTCTGTTTTGCATATTGGGTTATCGTTACCATCTTTCTAAATTCCATATATATGTGTTAGTATGCTGTAATGTTCTTTATCTTTCTGGCTTACTTCACTCTATATAATGGGCTCCAGTTTCATCCATCTCATTAGAACTGATTCAAATGAATTCTTTTTAACGGCTGAGTAATATTCCATGGTGTATATGTACCACAGCTTCCTTATCCATTCGTCTGCTGATGAGCATCTAGGTTGCTTCCATGTCCTGGCTATTATAAACAGTGCTGCAATGAACATTGGGGTGCACATGTCTCTTTCAGATCTGGTTTCCTCAGTGTGTATGCCCAGAAGTGGGATTGCTGGGTCATATGGCAGTTATATTTCCAGTTTTTTAAGAAATCTCCACACTGTTTTCCATAGTGGCTGTACTAGTTTGCATTCCCACCAACAGTGTAAGAGGGTTCCCTTTTCTCCACACCCTCTCCAGCATTTATTGCTTGTAGACTTTTGGATAGCAGCCATCCAGACTGGCGTGTAATGGTACCTCATTGTGGTTTTAATTTGCATTTCTCTGATAATGAGTGATGTTGAGCATCTTTTCATGTGTTTGTTAGCCATCTGTATGTCTTCTTTGGAGAAATGTCTGTTTAGTTCTTTGGCCCATTTTTTGATTGGGTCATTTATTTTTCTGGAATTGAGCTGCAGGAGTTGCTTGTATATTTTTGAGATTAATCCTATATCTGTTTCTTCATTTGCTATTATTTTCTCCCAAAGTGATCCCCATCTTCTATGTGTGGTCATTTGGAAAAGAATATATAGGCATATATAACCCATGGAAAGGCAAAGCCTAGGTGGCTCCCAGGTTCCCAGTTGTAGGTTTTTATGTTAAAGTTATACTGATTGCACAGATGCATGTGTCTGAAAGGTCTGGGGATTCCCAGAGACATCAGAGCATCACCTCTCAAGATTCAATGGCTTCCATCTCCCAGAAGAGAGAGGATCATACAGGTTCAAGAATGCCTCAGGATTAAAGAATTACTGAAGGTAAGCTTGGAATAGTCAGTATGGCCAATCCCTGGGTCAGGAAGATCACCTGGAGGAGGAAATGGCAACCCACTCCAGTATTCTTGCCTGGAAAATCCCAGGGACAGAGGATCCTGGAAGGCCATAGGCCATGGGGTTGCAGAGAGTCAGATGTGACTTAGCAACTGAATGACAATGACAAGGATGAGCAGATTAAGTCTTAATAATTTAGGGCCACACTTCTTTTCATATTGGTGTTGAGGAAGGTTAAAATAGTCAATTATTTTTTGTTTTCTTTTAATTTCAAAAGTAATAAAGAGTACTGCAACTCAACCAACCTTCTTGTAAATATAGTACACCTATTCTAATTTCCTCCTACTTCAAATACCGAAAACTCAGTTTATTTCCTAGAAGATGATCAGGGTCTCTCATTCTTATTCTTCCTACTTCTATAATTGAGTCCTTCCTTGTTTGTCACTTCCTCCATTTAAATAGAGTGTGTAGGGACCTAGAAGAAAGGAAATAGCCCATAAAGTCCAACCACTCAGTCCTGGAGTTGGGTAAGGAATTGAGGAAAGCAGTATCAGCAGATAGCCCTGATTCATGATCGTCTGCACCTTCTCAGCTCATCCATTTCCATGGAAAAGTAAAAGCTGTTTAGGAAAACAACTTTGAGGGACAAGAGGAATGCTGACATCATGAGTCATAACTTCATCTTAACCATGTGGCTTTAATAGAACTACTGTGACAAACATTTCCAAATAGTTTACCAAAGGGGGAAAAAAAAAACTGCACCCACTAAAAACAGCTTAGTTTTGATCAGTTGTGTTAAAATATTTAGAGAAAGTCAAAGATGTTTGGAGCCCATAGAACTTTTGACTGAAGCCAAGTATTTCAGGTGGAAGGCCAAGGAGGAAGTGAGTCAAGGTCACATTGGAAATGGTCTTGTGTTTCCAGTTGGGTGAGCCTTGGAAGATGAGGAAAGAAGCATGGGAGTCCAGAACACTTGGGATCAAACCTACTAAGCTTTTTGCAGAGAAGGTTGTGGGAAGACTTCATAGCAGAACTCTCTCTAGAGAGATTTTTTAAAAAGTGCCAGAGATAAAATGATGAATAATGGCCTCTGTGAGAGTCACCAAGACAAGAAAAAGTCTAGAGGTTGGAGGACTTCCTTGGTGGTTCAGTGGCTAAGACTTTGTACTCCAATGCCAGGGGTCCTGGTTCAATCCGTGGTCAGGGAACTAAGCTCCCATGTGCCACAACTAAGACCCAGCAAAGCCAAATAAATAAATTTTTAAAAATTTATTAAAAAAAAAAAAAAAAAAACCTACCCTGCAGGCTGGGTAGGTGGAGGCAGCAGGGAAGGCTGGGCCAGGAATTCTGAGTTTCAGCCAACTGGCCACTTAACCTTTGGGAGAATGTAGCTGGTGTGCAAGTTCATTGCTCAAGGAAGCAGATAGGGTGCTAAACACATACATTTTGAGGCCAGAGAAGTGAAACAGACCTGCTAGAGACACAAACAGAGCCAACATGTGAGATCAAGTATAAGACGGAGAATTAGGTTACACACAGTAGTGTGTATATGTCAATCCCAATTTCCCAATTCGTCCCACCCTTCCCTTTCCCCCATCATGTACAGATGTGAGAGTTGAACCATAAAGAAGGCTGAGCATCAAAGAATTGATGCTTTCAAAATGTGGTTCTGGAAAAGGCTCTTCAG
The DNA here is from genome assembly GCF_963930625.1 of Muntiacus reevesi. NCBI lineage: Eukaryota > Metazoa > Chordata > Mammalia > Artiodactyla > Cervidae > Muntiacus > Muntiacus reevesi. Next base: position 22,039,852 of record NC_089263.1, on the reverse strand, counting down.
AGTTCCTTGGACAGCAAGGAGGCCAAACCTGTCAATCCTAAAAGAAACCAACCCTAAATATTCATTGGAAGGACTGATGTTGAAGCTGAAACTCCAAAACTTTGGTCATCCGAGGTGAAGAGCTGACTCATTGGAGAAGACCCTGATGCTGGGAAAGATTGAAGGCAGGAGGAGAAGGGGACAACAGAGGATGAGATGGTTGGATGGCATCACTGACTCAATGGAAATGAGTTTGAGCAAACTCTGGGAGATGGTGATAGACAGGGAAGCCTGGTATGCTGTAGCCCATGGGGTCACAAAGAGTCAGATACAACTGAGCGACTGAACAATAACCGCAGGTCCATTCTCTGCATCTATATCTCTATTCCTACCTTGGAAAATAGGTAGTTAGTGGGAACATTCTATAAAGAACAGGGGGCTCAGCTCAGTGCTCTGTGATGACTTAGAGGGGTAGGATGGGGGTGGAGTGGGAGGGATGCTCAAGAGGGAGGGTATATATGTATACATATGGTTGATTTGGGCTTCCCTTGTACCTTAGCTGGTGAAGAATCTGCCTGCAATGCAGGAGACCTGGATTCAATGCCTGGGTTGGGAAGATACCTTGGAGAAGGGAATGACTACCCACTCCAGTATTCTGGCCTGGAGAATTCCATGGACTGTATATCCATGGGGCACAAAGAGTCAGACATGACTGAGCAACTTTCACTTTTCATGGTTGATTCACTTCATTGTACAATAGAAACTAATAGAACACTGTAAAGTGATTGTTGTTCAGTCGCTGAGTCATGTCTGACTCTTTGGACCCCATGTAAAGCAATTATATCTCAATTTTAAGAAAAGAATAGGGTTAGAGTAAACCAGGAATTGTCCAGCTTTATTTTTGTTAAGGACCAGACTGTCGACGGTTTGGGCTCTGTAAGCCCATGAGGTCTTTATTACCACCAGTCAACTCAGCCACTGCGGTACAAAGTCATACACTAAAGTTTTTTTAGAACTCAACTACTCTCATTTGTTGATTATTGTCTATGGCACTTCAATTTAAATTTCAAACAATCCCATACTCCCAACCATTAAAAGTATAAAAACTCTTTTTGGCTCAAGGGCTGCAAGAAAAAAAAACCACAACAACAACACAGGTGGTGGGCTGGGATCACATTTTGCTGATTACTGTGTCAAGTACCATGACCAACCTAGACAGCATATTAAAAAGCAGAGACATTACTTTGCCAACAAAGGTTCATCTAGTCAAAGTTATGGTTTTTATAGTTGTCATGTACAGATGTGAGAGTCGGGCTATAAAGAAAGCTGAGCACTGAAGAATTGATGCGTTTGAATTGTGGTGTTGGAGAAGACTCTTAAGAGTCTCTTGGACTGCAAGGAGATCCAACCAGTCTATCCTAAAGGAAATCAGTCCTTAACATTCATTGGAAGGGCTGATGCTAAAACTAAAACTCCAATACTTTAGCCACCTGATGTGAAGAATTGACTCATTGGAAAAGACCCTGATGCTGGGAAAGATTGAAGATGGGAGGAGGAGGGGATGACAGAGGATGAGATGGTTGACTGGCATCACCAGCTCGATGGACATGAATTTGAATGAGCTCTGGGAATTGGTGATGGACAGGGAAGACTGGCATGCTGCAGTCCATGGGGTTGCAGAGTCAGACACGACTGAGCGACTGAACTGAACTGAGTGTTAAACGGACAAAGGGGCCTGAGGGGGCAGTGAAGGGAGTGGAGGGCAGTGCAAAGGGCAGAAGGAAATGTGTCAGGTGTGTCACATAAGGACATTCAATTCAGGTAGCAATTCATCTTAGTGGCTGGACTATTCATAGCACTTTTGTCCTTGAACAGAAGTATCTTTCACAATTTTATAAGCAGAGTTACATGGACATATTTTATTTCTCTTTGGAAAAGAAGGAACTACTAAACAAAAATACATGAGACTTCCCTGGAAGTCCAGTGGTTAAAACATCACCTTCTGACACAAGGGGTGCAAGTTTGATCCCTGGTCGGGAAACTAAGATTCCACATGCCTTGAAACCAAAACATAAAAGAGAAGCCATAATGTGACGAATTCAGTTAAGACTTTAAAAATGGGAGTGCAAAGATGGCGGAAGAGTAGGTGGACATGGAGTACACCTCTCTCCGTGGATACATCAGGAATACACTTCCAGACACAGAAGTACATGCAGAACAGCTGAGAGCGGACAGGAGTACCTGACCAGCAGAAAATAATATATAGAACCACATAAAACTCAGTAGGATGAAGGAACTAGGCGGGAAAACAGGAGTGTTAATAGGACTGGACCTGCCCTTGGCGGGTGGGGGAACTAAAGAAGTGGTCTGAACCCCACATTAGGGCAACTGTCTGAGTCAGAGGAAAACATTTAAGGCTGAGAGTGAAACAGCTGATCTGTGGCAGCCTAAATGGAATGAGAATCAGACAGCCCTTGCTGCAGCCATACAAACCCCAGACAGGAATACAGGTTCCCTAGAAGGTGCAGCAGCTGGGAGCTGCAGTTTAGGGATTGTGGAGCAAACCCAGGGTGAGGGCTGCTATTGACTGCAGAGAGACAGATTGAGGAGGAAAGCCAGGCAGCCATGGAAGCAAGGTGATACTGCTAAGTCACATGTAGGGGGTGGATCCATCACTATAGCCTCTCTCTCCCCACATGCCAGCATCAGCAGCTGAACAATAGAGAGGCTGGCACATCAAACGCCTGGCCTGATGCATGAACTACAGAGTAGGACCCCACCCAGAGTGCCCCTTTAAGTGCCTAATGTGCTGATCTACAGAGTAGGACCCCAGCCAGGGGGACCCTTCTATGTGCCTGATGCACCGAACAACACACAGAGAAGGACCCAGGCAAGTGAGCCCCCTAAGTACCTGAACAGTTGGAATTACAGAGAAAGACTGGCCAGAGAGGCCTTCTGATCTCCAGCTACAAGAGGCCTGAGAAAAGACTCTGATAGGGCCATAACTCCTGAAGTGGAGGCAGTCCGTGTCCCTGCACACTTGGCACCACCAGTGTCCCCACAAGCCAAGCAGCTGTACCACCTCCACTCTCAACCCTCACTGGGACAGAGCCACCATAGGCAAAAAACGTTTCTCATCTATGCACACAGGGTCACTTTGGTCATGTCCAACTCTTTGTGACCCTGTGGCCTGTGGCCTGTGACCTGCCAGGCTTCTCTGTCAGGGGGTGTTCTCCAAGCAAGAATACTGGAGAGTATTGACCAATACTGGGTGCCATACCCTTCTCAGTTCAGTTCAGTCGCTCAGTCATGTCGGACTCTTTGCAACCCCATGAACTGCAGCACGCCAGGCCTCCCTGTCTATCACCAACTCCCAGAGTCCACCCAAACCCATGTCCATTGAGTTGGTGATGCCATCCAGCCATCTCATCCTCTGTCAGCCCCTTCTCCTGTCCTCAATCTTTCCCAGCATCAAGGTCTTTTCAAGGGAGTCAATTCTTTGCATCAGGTGGCCAAAGTATTGGAGTTTCAGGTTCAACATCAGTCCTTCCGATGAACACCCAGGACTGACCACCTTTAGGATGGACTGTTTGGATCTCCTTGCAGTCCAAGGGACTCTCTAGAGTCATCTCCAACATCACAGTTCAAAAGCATCAATTCTTCAACACTCAGCTTTCTTTACAGTCCAACTCTCACATCCATACATGACCACTGGAAAAACCATAGCCTTGAATAGACAAACATTTTTTGGCAAAGTAATGTCTCTGTTTTTTAATATGCTGTCTAGGTTGGTCATAACTTTCCTGCCAAGGAGTAAGTGTCTTTTAATTTCATGGCTGCAATCACCATCTGCAGTGATCTTGGAGCCCAGAAAAATAAAGTCAGCCAGTTTCCACTGTTTCCCCATCTATCTGGCATGAAGTGATTGAACCGGATGCCATGATCTTAGTTTTCTGAATGTTGAGCATTAAGCCAACTTTTTCACTCTCCTCTTTCACTTTCATCAAGAGGCTTTTTAGTTCCTCTTCACTTTCTACCATAAGGGTGGTGTCATCTGCATATCTGAGGTTATTGATATTTTTCCCAGCAACCTTAATTCCAGCTTGTGCTTCATCCAGCCCAGCATTTCTCATGATGTACTCTGCATATAAGTTAAATAAGCAGGGTGACAATACCCTTCTAGAGCACTGATTTCCTGCTGCCCTAGCCACTAACTCCCCTGAGTAGCTGGTGCTGCCAGAACCCCTGCAACCCAAGCAGTTGCACCACCTCCACACCTTGCCCTCACTGGGGCAGACCCAAGTCCTCCAGGGCAGCCTCAGGAGCAAACCCCAGTGGATGATCCACATGCAGAGGTGGAAATAAAATCACAATTGAAACCCAGGGGCAGTGTGGCTAAGGAAGAAAACCCAAAACCTTCTCACCAGCTGTAGAAGCTGCAGATTCAATCCACTTGATCCACTGGGCAGACTCTGTGTCTATGGAATAAATAAAAGGTCATTGAGAGCTCCCACAAAAGAAAACGCACTAGTTCTGATAGCCATGGACATTGCAGGCAAGAATACATAAGAGTAGGACCAGATTAGAATCTGAGCTGCCCTCACAGTAGGTCCAGAGACCAGCACAGTGTTGGAGGGCATCCTAGGGAGGTGAGGTGGACTGTGACTCCCAGCGAAGGAAAGGACTCTGACAGCAGTGACTCAAGGAAAACATTTATTATTCACATGTTTTGACTTGTTCTGTAGATTCTTTCAGATTTTTTTTCTTTTTTTTACCTTCCTCCCCAACCCCTCTGTTGTAGTTGTCAATTTTATTTGCACTATGAAGTCTAATTATGCTTTTGAGCTTTTTTTTTTTTTTTTCTATCTCAGTCAAATTTTTTATTGTTGTTATAAACCTCTGCCTCTAGGTTGGACTTTTGCTGTTCTGTGGAGTTTGTCTTTTTTTTCCTTCTTCCTTTTTTTTTTCTTTTTTTTCTTTTTAATTTTTTAAAATCCATTATTATTTTTTTTCTACAATTATTCCTTTGCTTGCTTCTCCTACTGTTTTTTCCCCTTATAGTTAATCTTTAATGTATATAAATCTTCTTCATCTACCTCCATTTAACTTTGCATATCTATTGTTTCTTTATTCTCTTTCTTTCTTTTCCTCTCAACATATTTGGTAGTTTTGTTTTCACTGCTTTATTCCCCACTTGGAACCTTGCTTTAGTTTTGTTTCTCAGTTTGTGCTTTTCTTAATTGGTAGATATAACTTTTGATTTCCTTTGTTTGCTGGGCCAACCTACTGTACTTTATTTTTGTTGGACTGTTTTGATTTTGCTTATGGGTATATATGTATATGCATATATTCCATTATTTTAATTATTATTTGCCTCATTTTGTAACTGCCATTTGTGTGGGGTTCATCTTTGGTTTCCTGTTTGGGGATAGTTTTAATCTCACTTAATGTCTTAACAAACCACTTGTAGAATCTTCATTCCTGACCAGAGATCAAGACCTGAGCCTTTGGAGTGGAAGCTGTGGCTCCAAGACCCTAGACTACCAGAGAACTAACCCTAGAGAGTATCAAACAGTGAGAACTCCCACAAAAGAAACCACTTGAATATAAGACCCAGCATCATCCAACCACCAGTAGCACCCTGTGCAGGACACTTCATCTAAACAACAAAACAAAAATACAAATCCAACCATCAGCAGATCACCTCACTCAGCCTTGTCCATCAGAAGAAAAACAAACAAACAAACAAAAAACCTCAGCACAAATATCACCCTATATGAAGCTTACAAAAACTGATGGACCAACTTTAGGAGGGCAGAAACCAAAAGGAAGAAAGAATTCAAACGTGAAGCCTGGGAAAATGAGACCTCAAACACAATAAGTTTTAAAAAAAAAATGAAAAAGTAGAGAAATACTACACAAATGAAGGAACAAACTAGAAACACAGAAGTCCAAATAAACGAAGGGGAAATAGGCAAACTACCTGAAAAAGATTTCAGAATGATAATAGTAAAAGTAATCAAAGGCCTTGAAAATAGAATGGAGAAAATGCAAGAATCAATTAACAAAGACCTAGGAGAATTAAAGAATAAACATACAGAGACAAACAACACAATTACTGAAATTAAAAATACTCTAGAAGGAATCAATAGCAGAATGTCTGAAGCAGAAGAATGAATCAGTTAGCTGGAAGATAAAATGGTGGAAATAACTTCTGAAGAGCGGAATAAAGTGAAAAGAATGAAAAGAACTGAGGATAGTCTCAGAGACCTCTGGGACAATATCAAACACACTAACATTTGAATTATAAGTGTCCCAGAAGAAGAGGAGAAAAAGAAAGGGTAAGAAAAAATTTTTGAAGAGATTATAGCTGAAAATTTTCCCAACATGGAAAAGGAAATACTCAATCAAGTTCAAGAGGTGCAAAGAGTCCCATACATGATCAACCCAAGGAGAAACACACCAAGATGTATGCTAACAAAACTAACAAAGACTAAACACAAAGAACAGCTATTAAAAGCAGCAAGGAAAAACCAACAAGTAACAACACTCACAGGGAAACCCCATATGTCTAACAACTGATCTTTCAGCATAAAGTCTGCAGGCCAGAAGGGAATGGCAGCATATATTCAAAGTACTGCAAGGGGAAGATCTACAACCAAGATTACTGTACCTAGCAAGGATCTCATTCAAAATTGATGGAGAAAGAAAAAGTTTTTCAGACAAGCAAAAGTTAAGAGAATTCAGTACCACCAAACCAGCTTTACAACAAATGTTAAAGGGACTTATATAGTCAAGAAATACAAGAGAAGAAAAAGACCTACAAAATCAACCCTAAACAATTAAGAAAATGGCAATAGGAACATATATATATCAATAATTACTTTAAGTGAAAATGGATTAAGTGCTCCAACCTAAAGACACAGACTGGTTGAATGTAGACAAAAAACAAGATCCATATATATGCTGTCTACAAGAAACCCACTTCAGGCATAAAGACACATATAGACTGAAAGTGAGAGGATGGAAAAATATATTCCATGCAAATAGGAAGCACAAGAAAGCTGGAGTAGCAATCCTCATATCAGAAAAAAATAGACCTTAAAATAAAGAATATTACAAGAGATAAGGAAGGACAGTATGTAATGATCAAAGGATCAATCCAAGAGGAAGATGTAACAATTGTAAATATCTATGCACACAATATAGGAGCACCTCAACACATAAGGCAAACACTAACAGATGTAAAAGGAGAAATTGACAGTAACACAATGATAGTAGGAGACTTTAACACCCCACTCACACCAATGGACAGGTCATCAAAACAGAAAATTAGTAAGGAGACACAGTCTTAAGTAATACATTAGATGAGATAGATCTCATTGATATCTTCGGGACATTCCATCCAAATGCAGAAGAATACACCTTCTTCTCAAGTGCACATGAAACATTCTCTGGTGTAAACTACATCTTAGGTTACAAATCAAACCTCAGTAAATTTAAGAAAATTGAAATTGTGTCAAGCGCCTTCTCTACCACAGCACTGAAACTAGGTATCAATTACAAGAAAAAAACTGTAAGAAACACAAACACGTGGAGATTAAGCAATACATTTCTAAATAACCAATAGGTCACTTAAAGAAATCCAGAGGGAAATCAAAAAATTTGTAGAAACAAATGACAATGAAAACACAACAACTCAAAACCGATGGGATGCAGCAAAAGCAGTTCTAAGAGAGAAGTTTATAGCAATACAACCCTACCTCAATAAACAAGAAAAACATCAAATAGACAACTTAACTTTACACCTAAAACAACCAGAAAAAGAAGAATAGAAAAAAACAAAAACAAAATTAGCAGAAGGAAAGAAATCATAAAGATCCAAGCAGAAGTAAATGAAAAAGAAATGAAAGAAACTATAGTAAAGATTAATAAAACTAAAAGACAGTTCTTTGAGAAGATAAACAAAATTGACAAACCTTTAGCCAGACTCACCAAGAAAAAAGGAGAATCAAATCAACAAAATAAGAAATGAAAAAGGAGAGGTTACAACAGAAAATACAAAGGATTATAAGAGACTATTGTGAAGAACTATATGGCGATAAAATGGATAACCTGGAAGAAATGGAGAGATTCTTAGAAAAGTTAAATCTTCCAAGACTGAACCAGGAATAAATAGAAATTATGAACAACCCAATTACAAGCACTGAAATTGAAGCCATGATCAAAAATCTCTCAAAAAGCAAAAGCCCAAACCAGATGGCTTCACAGGAGAATTCTATCAAACATTTAGAGAAGAGCTAATGCCTATTCTTCTAAAACTCTTTCAAAAAATTGCAGGGAGTAGAACACCTTCAAAATCATTCTATGAGGCCACCATCATCCTGATACCAAAACCAGACAAAGACAACACAAGAAAAGAAAACTACAGGCAAATATCACTGATGAACATAGATGCAAAAATCCTCAACAAAATTTTAGCAAACAGAATTCAGCAACACATCAAAAACCTCATACACCATGATCAAGTTGGGTTTATTCCAGGGATGCAAGGATTCTTCAATATATGCAAATAAATCAATGTGATATACCATATTAACAAATTGAAAGATAAAAATCATATGATAATCTCAATAGATGCAGAAAAAGCCTTTGACAAAATTCAGCACCCGTTTATGATTAAAACTGCAAAAAATGGGCATGGAGGGAACCTACCTCAACATAGTAAAGGCCATATATGATAAGCCTACAGCAAACTTTATTCTCAATGGTGAAAAACTGAAAGCATTCCCCCTAAGATCAGGAACAAGACAAGAGTGTTCCCTTTCACCGCTATTATTCAACATAGTTTTGAAAGTTCTAGCTACAGCAATCAGAGAAGAAAAATAAATAAAAGGAATCCAGATATGAAAAGAAGAAGTAAAGCTCTCATTGTTTGCAGATGACATGATATTATAAAAAGAAAACCCTAAAGATAGTATCAGAAAATTACTAGAGCTAATCAGTGAATTTAGCAAAGTTGCAGCACATAAAATCAATACATAGAAATTGCTTGCATTTCTATATATGAAAAATGAAAAATCAGAAAGAGAAATTAAGGAATCAATCCCATTCACTATTGCAACAAAAAGAATAAAATAACTAGGAATAAACTTATCTAAAGAGACAAAAGAACTGTACACAGAAAATTATAAGACACTGATGAAAGAAATCAAAGATGACAAACAGATGGAGAGATATTCCATGTTCCTGGGTAGGAAGAATCAATATTGTGAAAATGACTATACTACCAAACGCAATCTACTGATTCAATGCAATCCCTATCAAACTACCAATTGTATTTTCCACAGAACAAGAACAAAAAATTTCACAATTCACATGGAAACACAAAAGACCCTGAGTAGCCAAAGCAGTCTTGAGAAAGAAGAATGGAGCTGGAGGAAACAACTTTCCTGACTTCAGATTATACTACAAAGCTATGGTCACCCAGACAGTATGGCACTGGCACAAAAACAGAAATATAGACCAATGGAACAAGATAGAAAGCCCAGAAACAAACCTATGTATCTATGGGTACCTTATTTTTTACAAAGGAGGCAGGAATATATAATGGGGCAAAAACAGCCTCTTCAATAAATGATGCTGGGAAAACTGGACAGCTACATGTAAAAGAATGAAATTAGAACACTTCCTAACACCATGGATTAAATGGATTAAAGACTTAAATGTAAGACCAGAAACTATAAAACTCTTAGAGGAAAACATAGGCAGAACACTCAGTGACATAAATCAAAGCAAGATCCTCTATGACTCACCTCCTAGAATAATGGAAATAAAAGCAAAAGTAAACAAGTGGGACCTGATTAAACTTAAAAGCTTTTGCACAGCAAAGGAAACCATAAGCAAGATGAAAAGACAACCCTCAGAATGGGAGAAAATAATAGAAAATGAAACAACTGACAAAGGATTGATTTACAAAATATACCAGCAGCTCATACTACTCAATACCAGAAAAACAAACAACCCAATTAAAAAGTGGGAAAGAGACCTAAACAGGCATTTCTCCAAAGAAGACATACAGATGGCTAACAAACACATGAAAAGATGCTCAACATTGCTCATTTTTAGAGAAATGCATATCAAAGCTACAATATCACTTCACACCTCACACCAGTGAACTACAATATCACCTCACACCAGTCAGAATGGCCACCATTAAAAAGCCTGCAAACAATAAATGCTGGAGAAGGTGTGGAGAAAAGGGAATGCTCTTGCACTGTTGGTGGGAATGTAAGTTGATATAGCCACTATGGAAGACAATATGGAGATTCCTTTATAAACTAGGAATAAAACCAGCATATGACCCAATGATTCCACTCCTAGGCATATACCCTGAGGAAACCAAAATTGAAAAAGGCAAATGTATCCCATTGTTCATTGCAGCACTATTTACAATAGCTAAATGGAAAATACATAGAACTATATCTATATATGAACCACTTTTAAAGTCTTTTATTTATTTATTTGTTTTTTAATTGAAGGATAACTGCTCTACAGAATTTTGTTGTTTTCTGTCAAACCTCAACATGAATTAGCCATAGGTATACATATACCCCTCCCTTTCGAACCTCCCTTTCATCACCCTAAAGAACATGGAAGCAGCCTAGATGTCCATTGACAGATGAATGGATAAAGAAGTCATGGTATATATATATATGGCTGAATATTACTCAGCCATAAAAAGGAACACATTTGAGTTAGTTCTAATGAGGTGGATGAACCTAGAGCCTATTAAACAGTGAAGTAAGTCAGAAAGAGAAAGATAAATATCATATTCTAATGCATATATACTGAATCTAGAAAAATGGTACTGAAGAACTTGTTTATAGGACAGCAATGGAGAAACAGACATAGAGAATAGGCTTATGGATATGGGGAGAGGGGAGGAGAGGGTGAGATGTATGGAAACAGTAACACGGAAACTTATATTACCATATGCAAAATAGATAGCCAACGGGAATTTGCTGTGTGGCTCAGGAAACTCAAAAACGTGCTTTGTATCAACCTAGAGGGGTGCAGTGGGAAGGGTGATGGGAGGGAGGTTCAAAAGGGAAGGGGTATATGTATACCTACGGCTGATCCATGTTGAGGTTTGACAGAAAACAACAAACTTCTGTAGAGCAGTTATCCTTCAATTAAAAAACAAATAAATTAAAAAAGACTTTAAAATGGTTCATATATTGATATAGTTCTATGTATTTTGGCATCTAGTATTAATGCTAAAATCTAGAAAATTTATTATCTTAAGAGATTTTTTTTTTTAATTTGAATGAGTCTTGAAACTTCAAATCCAATTCTGAGAATATAAAGAAATAGGTTGTTAAAAAAATGGGAAATTAACATAACTGAAGTATTATTAATAAAGTACAGAGGTTCTTCAAATTACACAAAATTTTATGTTAGTGTCCATTATTTGCTTTCATACGTTATTCAAGACTTCACATTGTATTTAGCTGCACTGAAGCACTTCAGTTGCATGCAACAAATTCTGTTAAATTCTCTTTACAATTTTATTCTATTGCAAAATTATGTCTTCTTATATACACCCATCACTTAAAAGTGGACATTTAATTTCCAAATACATGGGATTTAAAAAATACCTTTGATATTAGTTTCCCATTTAAATGCTTTCTTCTCTGTAGTCACCCTCTGTGTTTTTTCAGTATTCTGACTTTACTGAAGCTTTCAACAGCTAAATCAAAAATCTCTTTTGGTAAATGTCACGTTACAGTTGAAAATATGTAGGTTATTTTCAAATATCTTTTGATATTGATATCTAACATAATTTCACAGTGATAAGAGAATAGACTGTAGGATTTCAATACCTTTAAAACTATCAAATTTTTGCACCTGGTCTTATGTCCCTGGATATATTCCAGTGTCCCTTAGTTCATAGTCCATGGGAACTTGAATAGAATTTGTATCCTACTGTTGTGTGAAAACTGTATAAATCTTAATTTTGTTGAATTAATTCATAGTGCTTTTCAGGTCTACTATATCCTTCTACTTCTCTGTATATTCATTCTATTAATTTTTGAGAGTTTGATATTGAAACTCCAACTGAAAATATTAATTTATCTACTTTAAAAAACAATTATAATATATAGTGAAAGTATATGTAAACTTGTCTGTATTTTCCAAGTCTCCTGTAAATGTGTTATCATATTTTCATAATTTAAAAAATGAAAACAAAAAAGAAATTGTTGCTGTACACCTAAAACTAACACAATATTGTAAATCAGCTATACTTCAATAAAAAAATTGCTTACTTTAAAAAAAGTGGTTCATATGAAAAAATTCTTTAAAAGAAAATACATGTGTTTTTGTTGTCCTTCTTCAATCTCTTCATTTTTCCACATCTGGAAAATGACTCTCCTATCAGTTGATGCCATTCCTAGAGGTATCGGTGCTCCCTGGGTTGCGACCTACTAGCTTCTTTTCTCAGAAGAATTTTCGTTAAGTTTTAGGATATTACCTCTGAAATCCACATCTGCATTAAGGGACATTAGATCTCGGAGGAGAAGGACTATTTGAAATCTTAATTCTTTGCTTTGGAGCCAGCCTATGCTAAATTGTAGAACTCCCTGCAGCAGTCTGCCATTGCTGCCTTTCAAGAGCATCTTTTACGACTTCCCTCCATGGGAATTTACACTTCTCATTCAGATGAGGTGCTGAGATAATTGAATTTGATTGAAAATGATTCCAATTCCCGATTAACTAATTTGGGAGCTTCCTTGAAGCCAGACAGCGGGTTGAGGCAACCTCAGCCTCCTTTTTAATCTTAGCATCTGCATGTCCTTAGAACAGTGCTTGGAATATATTAGCAGTAGCTAATATATAGCTACTGAGCAGTAGCTCAGTAAACCGAGGGTCCCCAATCTCTGGGATCTAATGCCTGATGATCTAAGTGGAGCTGGTGTAATAATACTAGAAATAATGTTGCTGTCTAGTTGCTCAGTTTGACTGACCCTTTTGTGGCCCCCCCCCCCCCCCCGCCCCACCCCTCACATGGACTGTAGCCCATCAGGCTCCTTTGTCCATGGGATTTCCCAGACAAGAATACTGGAGTGGGTTGCCATTTCCTTTTTCAGGGTTAACCCAATATTAGACAAAGAGAAAAGCAGGGGAGGTCTGACTTTTAGAAAAATTTGGTAAGCAGGAGGAACCAAAACTCCCTTTGTCTGGTTCATTGATTTGTGTTATTATAAATATCTGGTGTGAAATTATTAAGACTTTTCCATTTGGTTCTTGACTTAAAAAAAAAAAAGTAGCAGATAAAGGTAGTATGTAATTCCCTAATAGAGGAATTGGGGCACATGTTAGGTAGACAGGATTAATCTGGGTCAGGTGAAAGCCAAGGGTTTCATGTGGCATCAGCAATGAAGTGAACTGAAACCACATTCCATAAGGAATAGCCATATATGTGCATCTGGGTGACATGTGTTTTGGTGACATGATCTTTACTTTGTGATCCTGACCTAAGGTCTCTTAAGATTGTGGCCCCATCCCCACCTCCTTGGGGGTAGTTCTGGATCCAGATTCTGGGGCAGGTGGGACCTGCTTGGGATTGAGTGAAATCCGCCTTTCCCAGTTTCAGCCTTGGGGGCCCCAGATAGGCCAACACACTCCTTTATTCAGTTATCATGGGGATGAATCATAATTGCACATATGGTCACTGAAATCTGTTTCCCTTTCAGAATGCTTGTGATCTGGCTTGAGCTGGGTTGGGATCCTGCAAATCGGCACTTGAGCAACTGCCTTTCCCTGCTAAAGTGCCAGAGTATTAAGGACTAGCTCATGATCCTTTCTTGGCCATCATGTGTACATACTAAGTCACTTCAGTCATGTCCAACTCCTTGAGACCCCATGGACTCTAGCCTGCCAAACTCCTCTGTCCGTGGGATTCTCCAGGTAAGTATACTGGAGTGGGTGCCTTACCCTCCTCTGGGGGATCGTCCCAACCCAGGGATCAAACACACATCTGTTCAAGTCTCCTACATTGGCAGGTAGGTTCTTTACCGCTAGTGCCACCTGGGAAGTCCTTCTTGGCCTATGACTTATTGCAAACCATAATTGCAGGATGGAGTTGCAGGTTGTTTGTGTGGCTGCAACATTTTATTTATTACAAGCTTGTACTGTATGTCAAGAAGGAAACTTTAGTTTGCAATTTTATCAGCAATGTGAAGAATGTTTTCTAAATATCTGAAAACTGAAAGAAAAAAAAAAGCAACCCCAACTGAAAATGCACACACACATGTCCCAACTCTAAGAGAGCTTATTTTTGCCAATTACAAGCATCAGGTATGTAGCAATTGAGCAATTTCCTGGCAAGAAATATGGCAAGCCCAGTCTGAAAGGGTTTGATGAATGGTGACTAGCTCATGAACTACAGCCTGTAGCCAACTTTTATAGGATGCAAGCTGTAGAGCCTATTCACATACTCCTTGGGACTTCTCTGTTCTGTAATGAAACCCAGGGGCAAAAAAACCATAGAGTAACATGAGTCTAAAAAGAAAGTGGAAACATGTGTAGGACATGTTGCTTTAAAAAAAAGTGAAAATTAGATACATGTTAATAGTGATTCAAAGGACATGCTATTTCTCTATGGGTTGGTCTAAAATAAAGTGAGATGGTGAGATGATCGTGTGTCTGGCACACAACAAAATACATGAGAATGACCATAGTGAGAAACTGGATTTGATAGCCTTAGTTATTAGGGAGTGTCTTCAGTAAGCTATCACTAATATGCAGGGTTTCCCTGGTGGCTCAGATGGTAAAGAATCTGATTGCAATGCTGGAGATCCAGGTTCAATCCCTGGGTTGGGAAGATCCCTTGGAGGAGGGCATGGCAACCCACTCCAGTGGGAGAATTCCATAAACAGAAGAGTCTGGTGGACTACAATCCATGGGGTCAGAAAGAGTCGGACACAACTGAATGACTAAGCATGCATGCACTCACTAATATGAGGCAGGTAGCCAGGCCTAAGAAATGTTTTCCTGTATCAGTGTTTAAAATCCACAGGGTATTTCATAAGCCACGAATAAGCAATTATAAACCCCTGTACTTGTTGGAATCACTGACTCAGAATTGGAAGGGGACTGAGATGAGGTGTCTAATCTCAATTCCCTTTCAGGGCAGAGTCTTTCTCCCTTTGGAAAGCAGCATCACTTTCATCTTTTAGTCTTTTATTAAGTCTTTTCAGGGCAGGAGGTTCATTACTTAAGAAGCTCTTTCTGTTGGATGGGTGTCTTATTATGACTTTTTTGAGCCTCTCTGAATTTCTGTCACTTTCCCTTTCAGTCTTTGAGGACCTTCCTAACCCCAGACTGCCTTTAGTTCTTTAAAAGCAGATCTTTTGCTGACTCTGAGTCTTCTAATTGGTAAATAAAAGATTAGGTGAGGGAACTTCCCTGGCAATCCAGTGGTTAAGTCTTCCCCTTCCAATGCAGAAGGTATGGGTTTAATCCCTGGTTGGTGGGCTACAATCCCACATGCCTCGGAAAAAAAAAAAAAACAACACACAGACACACACATAAAACAGAAGCAATCTTGTTACAAATTCAATAAGACCTTAAAAATAGTCTCTCTCTATCTAAATATATATATTTAAAGATTTAGAAAAAGTTACATGAGATGGCTAAAGGAAGTTCCCACATCAATGATCATTTCTATGATCTCATGCCCAACTTATTTATAGCTCTAGGCTAGTCTCTAAGGCAACAATTGTGTCATCAGCAACTAGTGATTGTTTGTTTCTTCTTTTCTGACATTTACACCATTTATTTCATTGTATGATTACGTTGGATAATTCATCAGTACATCTGCGACTCTGTACCAAAAAGTATGTGAATTTTTCCCCCATATTACTATTATCACCAACTTGGTCTTATTGTTCAGTCACTAGGTCGTGTCTGACTCTTTGTGACCCCATAGACTGCAGCACACCAGGCTTCCCTGTCCTTCCCCATCTCCCGGCGTTTGCTCAAACTCATGTCCATTGAGTCGGTGATGCCATCCAACCGTCTCATCCTCTGTTGCCCCCTTCTCCTCTTCCCCTCTATCTTTCCCAGCATTGAGGCTACTGTATCAGCTCCCTGAGGCTTTCACAACAAAGCCCCACAGATGAGGTGTCCTAAACAACAGACATTTATTTGCTCACTGTTGTGGAAGCTGGAAGTCTGAGATCAGAGTCATCAGGTTTGGTTACCTGTGGAGACGGTGAGGGAAGAATGCATTCCAGGCCTCTGTCCTTGACTTGGACATGGCTGTGTTTTCATTGTATCCATGTATCCATGCCTTCTCTCGGTACGTGTATATATCCAAATTGCACTTTCAACGAAAGACACCAGTCCTGCTGGATCAAGGTTAACCTTAATAACCTGCTTTCTAACTCTGAATGTTACTGTGTCTCAAGGTTCTGCATATGCATTTTCAGCCATGTCCAACTCTTTGTGACCCCATGGACTGTAGCCCGCCAGGCTCCTCTGTCCATGGGACTTCCCAGGCAAGAATACTGGAGTGGATTGCTATTTCCTTCTCCAGGGAATCTTCTGGACCCAGGGATCAAACCCAGGTCTCCTGCATTGGCAGGTGGATTCTTTATCACTGAGCCACCTGGGAAGCCCAAGGTACCCTTATACATTGCTAGTGGCAAAGTAAGTTGTTAATCTTTTTTTGGAAAGCAACCTGACAACACCTATTAAAATAATGTGTAGCTCTTGACCTAGAAATTCACTTCTGGCAAAATTTTCTTTAGACACAAAAGTCACAGTGCAAAGAATTCATAATCATAAATATTTATTATGCTATTGTTAGTTGTGCAAAAATGAGAAAGAAATGTAGTGTCCATCAAATGAATGAATGAGATACATACCAGCAATAACTCCTTCCAAACAAAAAACTATATGCATATTTGTGTATAGAAATTGAATTATATTTATGAATAGACACAATATACATGATTGGGCAAATAAATAAGCTTAAGTATTATTATAGTAAATTCAATATATATAGGGTTAAGTATCTGTGTATGTTTGTATTTAGAATAAAGTGTGTTTGAGTGTGTCAAAGGAAGAAAGCAAATATACACATGATAGAATATACATATATTTATGTATGTAGAGGACAAATATATGGATGTTTATGTATATAAGTGAAAGCATTAACCGCTCAGTTGTGTCTGACTCTGTGACCCAATGGACGTAGCACACCAGACTCCTCCGTCCACGGGATTTCTCAGGCAAGAATACTAGAGTGGGTAGCCATTCCTTTCTCCAGGGGATTTTCCTGATCCCAGGGATAGAACCCAGATCTCCTGCATTGTGGAGATTATTTACCACTGAGCCATCCAGAAAGCCCAATTATGCTGGGAAAGACTGAGTGCAAGAGGATAGGGGGTGACAGAGGATAAGATGGTCAGATGGCATAATCGACTCAATGGACATAAGTTTGCGCCAACTCCAGGAGAGAGTGAAGGACAGGGAAGCCTAGCATGCTGCAGTCCATGGGGTCACAAAGAGTCAGACACAATTTCTTAGCAACTAAACAACAACAATTACATCTAAGATTATGAAGATGTCAATTTAAACAAGAGTCATGGTAAATGGGGCTTCCCATGTGACTGAGACAATAAAGAATCTGTCTGCCAATTAAGGAGACGTGGGTTCGATTCCTCAGTCAGGAAGCTCTCCTGGAGAAGAAAATGGCAACCCACTGTAATATTCTTGCCTGGAAAATCCCATGGACAGAGGAGTCTGGTGGGTTACAGTTCATGAGGTTGCAACGAGTTGGACATGACTTAGTGACTGAAGAACAACAACAATGGGAAATGATCAGACTATGGCTATAATTGGGTGTATATGTACACAAGTGTGTGCATGGACTTGAGATCAGAATGGCATATTATGTTGGGCAGGAGCTCAGATTAGGGTTGATTTTGGTCATGGCTATAGATGGAATGAAGTTGAAGATAGACATCTGTGTGAGGTTGTGGACCTGAATATGAATGCAATTAAGGGTGTAAAATTGAACTCAAAGCTAGATGTGGATGTGATTACAATCATTTTATACACAATTGTATATAGGATGTTATATTTCTATAGGTGCCTAGGATTATGAAAATAGATTTTCTGACTGTATGGGATTATTCATCGGACTTTTTAAAATCTGTACCAGAATAGGATTTTTATTCCACATATGTTTAAAATCATGCTTAAGTATATAAGTATATAAATCTAATATGTGTAGAAATATATATATGCAAATACACATATTTATGTATCTATGTTTTGCCTTATACAATTATGAAATGCATCTCTCTATATTTTTAATATTTACTAGTTTGTAAATACATCTGTGCAGAAATCCTTGTATGGATTTGTGTAAATAAATATACATCTATGGACTTCCCAGGTGGCTCAGTGGTAAAGAATCTGTCTGCCAATGCAGGAGACACGAATTCAAATCCTGGGTTATGAAGATACCCTGGAGAAGGAAATGGCAGTCCACTATAATATTCTTGCCTGGGAAATCGCAAGGACAGAGGAGACTGGCAGGCTATATAGTCCATGGAGTCTCAGGAGTTGGACACAACTTAGTGACTAAACGACCATCACCACCATATACATCTATCTATATAGGGATATGTAGACATTTACACAGAAGTCTGCTCCTGTAATGGATTATGTCAGTATATCTGTATCTTCAGAAGGGATTATGCAAAGTGATTATTTACAAAATGAATTATGCAAAAGAGCATGTTCTTAAAATTATGGAAATATACCCATGGCTCTAGAGGATGATACAAACTTTTTTCCTCTGATTCCATATCAGATTATACAATGGTATCTATTCCAATTTATGTGGCTTGACATATAGAATGCTAATACATGAATAGTCTCTATATAGTGTTCTATAAATGTATGGGTGTCTGTTTAGTATTACAGAATGTTGCCATGCCAGTAATTTTATCTCTTTAGCCCACATAAATATATCTTCAAATGTTACACATATCAATTAGTATCTATAACTTTATGTGTTTAGAATTAACAACCTAGCTTAGTATGGTATTGATGTTATTTAGAGCACTAACTTCTCTTTCTATATGGAAACTTATAAATGTGTGTCACTATCAGTATAGAATTATGTAAACAGAGCTCCCCATATATCTGTATGGGATTTTGTAAAAAAACACATATTTGACACTATGTAAGATATATATATATATATATATATATATATATATATATATATATATATATAATGGTGTTGGACAGCAAAGAGGTCAAACGACTCAATCGTAAGGGAAATGAACCCTGAATATTCTTTGCAAAGACTGACGCTGAAGTTGAAACTCCAGTATTTTGGTCACCTGATGTAAACAACTGACTCATTGGAAAAGTCCTTGATGCTGGAAAAGATTGAGGGCAAAAGGAGAAGAGGGCGTCAGAGGATGAGATGGCAGGATGGCATCACCGACTCAGTGGACATGAACTTGGACAGACTTCAGGAGATGGTGAGGACAAGGGAGGCCTGGTGTGCTGTAGTCCATTGCGTGGTAAAGAGTCAGACACAACTGAGCGACTGAGCAACAACAAAGATTATATATATATATATATATATATATATATATATATATATATATATATTTGTGTGCCTGGCTGATCTGGAACTTGTTTAATATTATTCAAGTGTATCTGTACATCTAGTCAAGCAGGATGATGTAAATTTATTTGTACTAGGTCTGTAATTTTAAATACACTTGAGTATGCATGTGCATAGTATCTGTCATCACTAAGAATATGCAAATATATCAGTGTCTGTGTGTAATTATACAAGTATCACCTGCCAATTTCTCTATTTCTAACTCTTTGAGGATAAGATATAGATCTATGCACTAAATGTTATTGAAAAAAATCCATAATTTAACCTATATGGTAATGTGTAAATGTATCTTCCTAGGAATATGCATAAGTGTTTTGATCTAAATCCCTATGTGTTTGTGAGTATTTAGTCACTTCAGTTGAATCTGACTCTGCCACCCCATGGACTATAGCCAGACAGGCTCCTCTGTCCATGGGATTTTTCTGGCAAGAATACTGGAGTGCGTTGCCATTACCTCCTCCAAGAGATCTTCCAGACCTAGGGATCAAACCTGCATCTCCTGTGTCTCCTGCATTGCAGGCGGATTCTTTACCACTGAGCCATCAGGGAAGCTCAGGCAGGCACTCTAAATCTCTATAAGCCTAGGTAAATGTGTTTTTTGAAGTCTTTTTACATTGATTTTAGATAGTTCCTCAAGATGAGTCCATACATCAACACACTCCAGTGTGAATATGTGTGGGATGCACCTGAATGACATTTTTGTTTCATTTCATTGCTTTTATAAAAAAAAATTCCATAAAAATTGTTCTTTTTTTTCTTTATGTCACTGCCTCGTAGAAATTAGGTAAGAGATTTGGCTACTTGCTTCTTTGTATTGTTTTTTAACTTGTTCTCCTCTATTTCTATAAACTGATAGTTAACATAGAAGGTTCTAAGCTCAGGCTCAGTTTTGTTAAGAATACTTCCAGGTGATATGGTGAATCTCCTATCACATCCTGTTGTCTCGCTTTAAGTCAAGGCAGTATTGATCAGTGGAGTTAGGATGGTCCTTCCATTATACACGTCCCATCAATCTTTCACCTAATGGCTGTAGTATCTGTTGATGATCACTGCTGAGTTCCATTACTTTATTAAGAGTTACACAATTGTAATTTTCTAATTGTCATTCCTTCTGCATTTGTTCCACATATAGATTTTTCCATGTGAAACCACTTAAACCCTGGAATAACCCCAACTCCCTGATTAGATCTTTTTTAAATGCTGCTGAATTCAATTTGCTGGTATATTTTTAGAATTTTTTCATCTATATTTATGTGTGAAATGGCCTATAATACAATTACCCTTCAGTATCTGTGGGGATACTGGTTCCAGGACCCCCGTTGATAGTAAAATCTGCAAATGTTCAAGATGCTTATATAAAATAATGCAGTACAGTCTAGCCCCCTCTGTGCAGAGATATAGGGCTTCCCAGGTGGCACAGGGGCTAAGACCCTGCCTGCCAATTCAGGAGACATGGATTCAATCCCTGGGTCGGGAAGATCCCCTAGAGAAGGAGATGGCAAGTCATTCCAGTGGATTTCTTGCCTGGGAAATCCCATAAACAGAGGAGCCTGGTGGGCTACAGTCCACAGGGTGGCAAAGAGTCAGACCTGACTGAGCGACTAAGCAATAACAACAGTCCAGAGATGCAGAACCTGTACGTATGGAGGGCAGGCCATATTTCTTCCTAATATTAGGCTTTTAAAAAATGTTACAGTTCAATATTACACCAGCCTCATAGAATGAATTGGGACTATTTCCTCTTTGTCAGTTCTCTAGAATAGTTTGCATAAAGTCTAATGAACTTTCCTTGAAAAGTTCACATTTGCTTGGAAAACACCTTGGAAAACATTCTCTGTGGTGAAATAACCAGCATTTCTGCCTGTGTAGTATATTAGGAATTACCAGTCTTTCTATTTTTTCCTGGTTTCAGTTTTCATAAGCTATTTTTTAAAGAATATACACATTTTATCCAAATTTCAAATTTATTGACATAAACTTCATTTTGTCTTGCCTTTTGAATTACCTTTTTATTTCTAATATTGTTTCTTGGTATCTTTCCTCTGTTTTCTTAGTCATTATTGCCAGAGATTATGTCAATTTTATTAGATTTCTCAATGAAGCAATTTTTGGCTTTGATAATCCTTTTTACTTAATTGATATCCATTATTCAGTTGTTTTGCTCTAATTTCATAAACTCATATTTTGTTACTTTTTATTCTCCCTTCTTTTCAAAACATGGTATTTTAGCTTGTAAATTTGCCTCAAACATAGCAGTTACTCTATTCCTCCTGTTTGATACACAGTATTTTAATTGTCATTCAGTTCTAGGCTTTTTTTTTAATTCCATTTTTATTTCTTCCATGACTTGAAAATGCTTCAAAAGTGTGCTTTAAGTGAGGAGCCAAGACGGCGGACGAGTAGGACGGGGAGACCACTTTCTCTCCTACAAATTCATCAAAAGAATAACTGAACGCAGAGCAAACTTCACAAAACAACTTCTGATCACTAGCTGAGGTCATCAGGCACCCAGAAAAGCAACCCATTGTCTTTGAAAGGAGGTAGGACAAAATATAAAAGATAAAAAGAGAGACAAAAGAGCTAAGGACGGAGATCCATCCCAGGAGGGGACTCTCAATAGAGGAAGTTTCCAAACACCAGGAAACCCTTGCACTGGCGGGTCTGGGGGAAGTTTTTGAATCTCGGAGGGCAACCTGACTGAGAGGGGAACAATAAATAAAACTCACAGATCACGTGCCTAAAAGCAACTCCCTGCAGAAAAGTACCCCAGACTCCCGCATCCGCAACCAGCAAGTGGGGGCGGAACGAAGAGGAGCGGGCGGCATTGCTTAGGGTAAGGACCTGGCCGAGTGCCCTGAGGACAATCAGAGGGAGCTTGTGTGAATTACCAACTTAGACTGTGGGTCAACAAAAGAGAGAGAAAAAATTAACTGGCCGGAACACACTGCCGGCCGTTCGCAGAACAAAGGGACCGAGCAAGTCCAGAGAAGAGCTCGAGGGCTGCGGACCGACCCAGCCCCGCGGAGGCAGGAGGCAGGGGGGAGGGGAAAGGGGCAGGCTCGGCCCCAAGGACCGCATCCCCTACCGCACTGCAAACAGGCCCCCAGTTTCTAATCAAAGACCTCCTGAGATTCTGGATGGTTGACATCCGCCAGGAGGGTCGCGGCGAGACACAGGGCGCAGGCACCCGACCGGCGCGGGCGGGGACTGGGGCTGGGGACGCGGAGGGCAGAAGGCGCACGCACCCAACTAGCGCGGGCAGAAACTGAGACCGGGACCACGGCAGGGAGAAGGCGAGTGCGCCCGTCAAGCTTCTGGCTGCCTGAGCCTCTCGGACGGGGTAGGCACAAAAAGCAGGCAGAGCTTTTTGTTCCGCGCTTTTGTGGAATACCCGAGGGCTGGAACCACACGCAGTTCAGGGCATGCTCCATATAGAACAGCCGGGAACCTGAACAGCAGTAGACAGGAAAACAGCACCAGCCCTCTCCGCAGCGCACGGAACTAGCAACCTGAATAAGAGTCCACCTCCGCCCGCCTGTCTCAGGGCGGAAATTAGGCACTGAAGAGACCGGCAAACAGAAGCCAAATAAACAAAGGGAACCGCTTCAGAAGGGACCGGTGCAACAGATTAAAATCCCTGTAGATAACATCGGCTACACCAGAAGGGGCCTGTAGATATCAAAAAGTGTAAGCTGGAACGAGGAGCTCTCTGAAACTGAACCGAACCCACACTGACCACAACAGCTCCAGAGAAATTCCTAGATATATTTTTACTTTTTTTTTTAAAGAAAAAAAATTTTTTTTCTTTTTTCTTCTTTATTTTCCATTTTTCCTCTTTTATTTTCTTTTAAAATTCCCTATTACTCCCCCATTACTCCTTAACTTTCATTTTCATAGATTTTTACGATTTTTTTTTAATTAGGAGAAAAAAATTTTTTTTTCTTGTGTTTTTTTTTCCTTCCTGTTTCTCTTCTATTTTCTATTTTTCTTTTTCTCTTATTTCCTTTTAAAGTCCTTTATTACTCCTCTACTACTCCTTAATTTTGATTTTCATTACACTATAACCTTACAAAAAAAAAGAGAAGCCCTATTTTTAAACCAAACTTCATATATATTTCTAAAAATTTTTTTGTGTGTGTTTTGGTTTTTGTTTTTAATATAGTATTTTTAAGAGCCTAACCTATACTCTAGATTTTTAATCTTTGTTTTTCAGTATATGATAGAAATTGTGGACATTTAAGAATCCCATATTCAGTTCCCATTTTTATTCAGGAGTGTGTTGACTACTCTCTCCCAATATTGACTCTCCGTTTTCTACCTCAGAACACCTCTATTTCCTCCTTTCCCCTTCTCTTCCTAATCCAATTCTATGAATCTTTGTGGGTGTCTGGGCTACGGAGAACACTCTGGGAACAGACAATTGCGTAGATCTGTCTCTCTCCTCGTGAGCCCCCCTTTTTCTCCTCCTCCTCATCTCTATCTCCCTCCTCCCTCTCCTCTTCTTCATGTAACTCTGTGAACCTCTCTGGGTGTCCCTCAGGGGAGAATCTTTCACCATTAACCTAGAAGTTTTATTATCAGTGCTGTATAGTAGGAGAAGTCTTGAGACTACTGGAAGAATAAAACTGAAATCTAGAGGCAGGAGACTTAAGCCCAAAACCTGAGAACACCAGAAAACTCCTGACTACATGGAACTTTGAGTAATAAGAGACCGTCCAAAAGCCTCCATACCTACACTGAAACCAACCACCACCCAAGAGCCAATAAGTTTTAGAGCAAGACATACCACGCAAATTCTCCAGCAACGCAGGAACATAGCTCTGAATGCCAATATACAGGCTGCCCAAGGTCACACCTAACACATAGACACATCTCAAAACTCATTACTGGGCACTCCATTGCTCTCCACAGAGAAGAAATCAAGTTCCACGCACCAGAACACCGACACAAGCTTCCCTAACCAGGAAACCTTGACAAGCCATTTGTCCAACCCCACCCACTGGGTAAAACCTCCACAATAAAAAGGAATCACAGACCTCCAGAATACAGAAAGCCCACTCCAGACACAGCAATCTAAACAAGATGAAAAGGCAGAGAAATACCCAACAGGTAAAGGAACATGAAAAATGCCCACCAAGTCAAACAAAAGAGGAGGAGATAGAGAATCTACCTGAAAAAGAATTTAGAATAATGATAATAAAAATGATCCAAAATCTTGAAAACAAAATGGAGTTACAGATAAATAGTTTGGAGACAAAGATTGAAAAGATGCAAGAAATGTTTAATAAAGACCTAGAAGAAATAAAAAAGAGTCAATTAAAAATGAATAATGCAATAAATGAGATCAAAAACACTCTGGAGGGAAACAAGAGTAGAATAACAGAGACAGAAGATAGGATAAGTGAGGTAGAAGATAAAATGGTGGAAATAAATGAAGCAGAGAAGAAAAGAGAAAAAAGAATCAAAAGAAATGAGGACAACCTCAGGGACGTCTGGGACAATGTGAAATGCCCCAACATTCGAATCATAGGAGTCCCAGAAGAAGAAGACTAAAAGAAAGGCCATGAGAAAATACTCGAGGAGATAATAGCTGAAATCTTCCCTAAAATGGGGAAGGAAATAGCCACCCAAGTCCAAGAAACCCAGAGAGTCCCAAACAGGATAAACCCAAGGCGGAACACCCCAAGACACATATTAATCAAATTAAAAAAGATCAAACACAAAGAACAAATATTAAAAGCAGCAAGGGAGAAACAACAAATAACACACAAAGGGATTCCCATAAGGATAACAGCTGATCTATCAATAGAAACCCTCCAGGCCAGAAGGGAATGGCAGGACATACTTAAGGTAATGAAAGAGAATAACCTACAACCTAGATTACTGTACCCAGCAAGGATCTCGTTCAGATATGAAGGAGAATTCAAAAGCTTTACAGACAAGCAAAAGCTGAGAGAATTCAGCACCACCAAACCAGCTCTTCAACAAATGCTAAAGGATCTTCTCTAGACAGGAAACACAGAAAGGTTGTATAAACATGAACCCAACACAGCAAAGTAAATGGCAACGGGACCACACCTATCAATAATTACCTTAAATGTAAATGGGTTGAATGCCCCAACCAAAAGATAAAGATTGGCTGAATGGATACAAAAACAAGACCCCTATATATGCTGTCTACAAGAGACTCACCTCAAAACAAGAGACACATACAAACTAAAAGTGAAGGACTGGAAAAAAATATTTCATGCACGAAGAACAAAAGAAAGCAGGAGTCGCAATACTCATATCAGATAAAATAGACTTTCAAATAAAGGATGTGAAAGGAAACAAAGAAGGACACTACATAATGATCAAAGGATCAATCCTAGTAGAGGATATAACAATTATAAATATATATGCACCCAACATAGGAGCACCACAATATGTATGGCAAACGCTAACAAGTATGAAAGAGGAAATTAATAGTAACACAATAATAGTGGGAGACTTTAATACCCCACTCACAACTATGGATAGATCAACTAAACAGAAAATTAACAAGGAAACACAAACCTTAAACGACACAATGGACCAGCTAGACCTAATTGATATCTATAGGACATTTCACCCCAAAACAATCAACTTCACCTTTTTCTCAAGTGCACACAGAACCTTCTCCAGAATAGATCACATCCTGGGCCATAAATCTGGTCTTGGAAAATTCAAAAAAATTGAAATCATTCCAATCATCTTTTCTGACCACAGTGCAGTAAGATTAGACCTCCATTACAGGAAAAAATTGTTAAAAATTCAAACATATGGAGGCTAAATAACGTGCTCCTGAATAACCAACAAGTCATAGAAGAAATCAAAAAAGAAATCAAAATATGCATAGAAATGAATGAAAATGAAAACACAACAACCCAAAACCTATGGGACACTGTAAAAGCAGTGCTAAGGGGAAGGTTCTTAGCTTTACAGGCTTACATCAAGAAACAAGGAAAAAGCCAAATAAATAACCTAACTCTACACCTAAAGCAATTAGAGAAGGAAGAAAAGAAGAACCCCAGGGTTAGTAGAAGGAAAGAAATCTTAAAAATTATGGCAGAAATAAATGCAAAAGAAACTAAAGAGACCACAGCAAAAATCAACAAAGCTAAAAGCTGGTTTTTTGAAAAAATAAACAAAATTGACAAACCATTAGCAAGACTCATTAAGAAACAAAGAGAGAAGAACCAAATTAACAAAATTATAAATGAAAATGGAGAGATCATAACAGACAACACTGAAATACAAAGGATCATAAGAGACTACTACCAGCAGCTCTATGCCAATAAAATGGACAACTTGGATGAAATGGACAAATTCTTAGAAAAGTATAACTTTCCAAAACTGAACCAGGAAGAAATAGAAGATCTTAACAGAGACATCACAAGCAAGGAAATCGAAACTGTAATCAAAAACTTTCCAGCAAACAAAAGCCCAGGACCAGATGACTTCACAGCTGAATTCTACCAAAAATTTAGAGAAGAGCTAACAGCTATCTTACTCAAACTCTTCCAGAAATTTGCAGATGAAGGTAAACTTCCAAACTCATTCTATGAGGCCACCATCACCCTAATTCCAAAACCAGACAAAGATGCCACAAAAAAAGAAAACTACAGGCCAGTATCACTGATGAGCATAGATGCAAAAATCCTTAACAAAATTCTAGCAAACAGAATCCAACAACATATTAAAAAGATCATATACCATGACCAAGTGGGCTTTATCCCAGGAATGCAAGGATTCTTTAATATCTGCAAATCAATCAATGTAATACACCACATTAACAAATTGAAAGATAAAAGCCATATGATTATCTCAATAGATGCAGAGAAAACCTTTGACAAAATTCAACACTCATTTATGATTAAAACTCTCCAGAAAGCAGGAATAGAAGGAACATACCTCAACATAATAAAAGCTATATATGACAAACCCACAGCAAGCATCACCCTCAATGGTGAAAAATTGAAAGCATTTCCCCTGAAATCAGGAACAAGACAAGGGTGCCCACTCTCACCACTACTATTCAACATAGTGTTGGAAGTTTTGGCCACAGCAATCAGAGCAGAAAAAGAAGTAAAAGGAATCCAGATAGGAAAAGAAGAAGTGAAACTCTCGCTGTTTGCAGATGACATGATCCTCTACATAGAAAACCCTAAAGACTCTTCCAGAAAATTATTAGAGCTAATCAATGAATATAGTAAAGTTGCAGGATATAAAATTAACACACAGAAATCCCTTGCATTCCTATACACTAACAATGAAAAAACAGAAAGTAAAATTAAGGAAACAATACCATTCACCATCGCAACAAAAAGAATAAAATACTTAGGAGTACATCTACCTAAAGAAACAAAAGACCTACACATAGAAAACTATAAAACACTGATGAAAGAAATCAAAGAGGACACAAACAGATGGAGAAATATACCGTATTCATGGATTGGAAGAATCAATATTGTCAAAATGGCTATTCTACCCAAAGCAATCTATAGATTCAATGCAATCCCTATCAAGCTACCACCGGTATTTTTCACAGAACTAGAACAAATGATTTCACAATTTGTATGGAAATACAAAAGACCTCGAATAGCCAAAGTAATCTTGAGAAAGAAGAATGGAACTGGAGGAATCAACCTGCCTTACTTCAGACTCTACTACAAAGCCACAGTCATCAAGACAGTATGGTACTGGCACAAAGACAGAAATATAGATCAATGGAACAGAATAGAAAGCCCAGAGATAAATCCACGAACCTATGGACACCTTATCTTTGACAAATGAGGCAAGGACATACAATGGAAAAAAGACAACCTGTTTAACAAGTGGTGCTGGGAAAACTGGTCAACCACTTGTAAAAGAATGAAACTAGAACACTTTCTAACACCATACACAAAAATAAACTCAAACTGGATTAAAGATCTAAATGTAAGACCAGAAACTATAAAACTCCTAGAGGAGAACATAGGCAAAACACTCTCCGACATGAATCACAGCAGGATCCTCTATGACCCACCTCCCAGAATATTGGAAATAAAAGCAAAAATAAACAAACGGGACCTAATGAAACTTAAAAGCTTTTGCACAACAAAGGAAACTATAAGTAAGGTGAAAAGACAGCCCTCAGATTGGGAGAAAATAATAGCAAATGAAGCAACAAAGGATTAATCTCAAAAATATACAAGCAACTCCTGAAGCTCAATTCCAGAAAAATAAATGACCCAATCAAAAAATGGGCCAAAGAACTAAGCAGACATTTCTCCGAAGAAGACATACAGATGGCTAACAAACACATGAAAAGATGCTCAACATCACTCATTATCAGAGAAATGCAAATTAAAACCACAATGAGGTACCATTACACGCCAGTCAGGATGGCTGCTATCCAAAAGTCTACAAGCAATAAATGCTGGAGAGGGTGTGGAGAAAAGGGAACCCTCTTACACTGTTGGTGGGAATGCAAACTAGTACAGCCACTATGGAAAACAGTGTGGAGATTTCTTTAAAAACTGGAAATAGAACTGCCATATAACCCAGCAATACCACTTCTGGGTATACACACTAAGGAAACCAGATCTGAAAGAGACACAAGCACCCTAATGTTCATCGCAGCACTGTTTATAATAGCCAGGACATGGAAGCAACCTAGATGCCCATCAGCAGATGAATAGATAAGGAAGCTGTGGTACATATACACCATGGAATATTACTCAACCATTAAAAAGAATTCATTTGAATCATTTCTAATGAGATGGATGAAACTGGAGCCCATTATACAGAGTGAAGTAAGACAGAAAGATAAAGACCAATACAGCATACTAACACATATATATGGAATTTAGAAAGATGGTAATTATAATCCTATACGCAAAACAGAAAAAGAGACACAGATGTACAGAACAGACTTTTGGACTCTGTGGGAAAAGGAGAGGGTGGGATGTTCCAAGAGAACAGCATGTATATTATCTATAGGGAAACAGATCACCAGCCCAGGTGGGATGCATGAGACAAGTGCTCGGGCCTGGTGCACTGGGAAGACCCAGAGGAATCGGGTGGAGAGGGAGGTGGGAGGGGGGATCGGGATGGGGAACACATGTAACTCCATGGCTGATTCATGTCAATGTATGACAAAACCCACTGCAATGTTGTGAAGTAATTAGCCTCCAACTAATAAAAATAAATGAAAAAAAATTTTTTTTGAAAACTAAAAAAATAAATAAATAAAAAATAAAAAAATTAAATAAAAATAAAAACTTAATTTTGTATCTAAAAAAAAAGTGTGCTTTAAATTTCTAAGCATATGAAAATTTCTTTCTTTCTTTAGTATTGATTTCTAAAATGTATTGTATCAAAATGGCATTACCTGGCTCTGAAAAGCACATTGGTGCCTGTGGACTCCTGTTGGGAACAGGACTTCTAAAACAAGAAGGATGTCTGGAAGGCTGTGGCTCAAGGCCATTGTTGCTGGTTCTCAACAGGGTCTCTGGACCAAGAGGGCACACAGTTTTGTTTGTTTTTTTTTTAATTGTTCATGCTCAAGATGAAACTGAATCCTATCTAGACAAGAGATGTACTTATGTGTACAAAGCAAAGAACAACACAGTAACTCACAGTGGAAAACTGAACAAACCCAGAGCAATCTGGGCAAAAGTATTAATAACTCACAATCATGGAAAGTGTCATGGCTCGTGCCCAATTCCAAAGGAATTTTCTTGCTAAAGTCGTTGGACACAGAATCTTTGTGCTACTGTACCTCTCAAAGACTTAAACTTACTGAAAAGTAAATAAATAAAAGTGTGGATTTGAAAAAAAAGAGGGCATTATCTGTATGATACCAGTCCTTCGTATTTTACCGAAACATGCTTTATACCTAACATGTGATCAATTTTTGTAAACATTCTCATTGCTTGACAAAACATTTATTTTATATTTTAAAATAATTTTATTTCTCTTTTGATTCTGTAAGCAATCAAAAAATGTGTTTTAAAAGATTTTTTAAAATATGATCCATTTGTTGAATTTATTGCAATATTGTTTGATGTTTTGGTTTTTTGGCCGTGAGATTTATGGGTTCTTAGCTCCCTAGCAAGGGATCAAACCTTCAGACTCCTGCATTCGAAAGTGAAGTCTTAACCACTGGACTACCAGGGAAATCCCAAAGGAAGTATGTTTAAATAGCTCACCAATATGGAGAGTTTGTCAAATTCTTCCAGTTGTTTTATGAATCTTTGCTTTCTATTTTTGAAGATACATTATAAGGTACATCCTGTTAAGGAATGTTGTGTCCTCTCATTAATTAAAAATTTTATCACCATGTATATAAACTCTCTCCCCCAGTAATGCTTTTTGTTCTAACGTCTATTTTGTTTGAATAATGTCTGCATTAACATGCAATTACCACACGTTTCTTTTGGTTTATTGTTGTATGATCTACAAATTTTGTCCTTTGACTTTCAGATTTTCTGTATCTTTTAGGTGTGCTGACTGCAAACAGGTTTTAGTTGAATTTTATTTAATTTGATGTGATATGACAGTGTTTGTCTTTTAAATGGTGATTTGTTTCACTATATTTTTCACATTATGATATTTTGCATTATTGATATATTTGTACATTTTCTACCATGTTGTGCTCTTATTTCTCTTATTTTTATTTTTATTTTATGATTTTTCCTTTTTTTCCTGACCTTTAAAAAATTTGATTGAAACTTTATTTTTTATTCTTCTCACTAGATGTTACATTTATTACTTCTATTTTTAATGGTTATCCTTAAGAATATACTGTGAACAATGAAGTATAAATTTTATATGTAAATTCATAATTTGAGGATATTTAAACATATCAACTGTTATCATTCCAGTGTCAGTCAACCTAGGCTAAGTTATTTTGTGATTAAAAAAGAAATCAACCTCAAAATATTTATTTTATAGTCTTCAAAGTTTATTTCTTTCTTAAATTACATGTCTGTCATGATTTGGCTAAAGGCCATCCCTTAATATTGTTTGTTAAAAATATTTATTTATTTATTTAACTGCACCAGGTCTTAGTTGCAGCATGTAGGATCTAGTTCCCTGACTGGGGATGGAACCCAGGCCTCCTGTATTGGGAGCATTGAGTCTTAGCCACTGGACCACCAGGGAAATCTCCCATATCATCTTTATATACTTCGCTCAGACTGACAAAGCAACTTCCACCTGGGAAATTTTGGTATCCTGCAAGAAGGAAAAGAGAGATTGTCAAAAGTGGATGTGACTGTTAAAATTTTCATTCTGAAATAGCACACATCACTTTTGCTCATATTTACCTTACCAAATGAAAGCAAATGGCCAAGCCCAGCATCAATAGGCTAGATATCTAATTTTATTAAAAGGCTTTATGAATATTTTTAAGATTATGTAACCCAACAGACTCATCAGCCCTCTTCTTATACAGAATCTCCTCATCACCCCTTTCCCAAGAGAAACAACCCCCAACTGCCTGGAAATTACTATATTAAGCTCAAATTTCATAATCGCATGTTATTTTTTTCCTCTCACACTTTCTATTGGCCAAGAGTCCTGTGAAGCAAAAGGATACATTATACACTCCAAACTCAGCAAACAATAGCGAGACCAGAACTGAATAACCACCATGAACATCCACATTCAGAAAGACGGAGGCTCATAGCAATTAGTTTTCCGTGGCCATTCTGAAGTCAAATTGTACAACTATTGCAAGGGTTCCATACAAGGGGGACGGGGAACATTCCTTGTTTGGGTCCAGATTCATTGCTTTCTTTAACTCCATGCTCCAGGAAGTCCATACTCCAATGTTCTCCTTAACCACATCTGAAAAGAGCATTGAGGAATAAACCCTCTTAAGAGGCTGAGCATCCTTCTCTGCCTATTTCTTGTTCCTGGAGGGTTGGGGACAAGACGGTTCTGAACTTTGATCCATCAGATTGTCTCAGTCAATGCTGGCATTTCTATGACAGTAGGACTCATCAAAAAGTTAGTTGGCTTTTATCTATTTGATTTCACTCAGCTCCATATGCCAATAGTGACAACCCAAATTATTTCTGTACATGAACATATTGAGTGTGTTGAACTTCTGTGGAAGAACCACACCCTTATTCTCACTTCCTTGTCACCTCCTATATAATGAGTTCTCAAGTGCTATTTTATTCAGAGATTTTTTAATGAAAGGTAGCAGGTCTAAGATTTTGTGACCTTGTTCCAAGGTTTAGTTTTTTTGTTTTGTTTTGTTTTTTTCCACAAATTTCAAATTTATACAAAGGTAGTAAGAGTAGTATAAGAAATTCCCAATATCCTTTTCTTAGATTCATGAATTATTAATATTTTGTCACATTCACATTCTGTCTCTCTTTAGATATTCCTTGCTTGCTAGCTTTAGACACACACACACATCATTATTGATGAACCATCCAAGAGGAAGTTGCTTTGATGTTACTATACTCAAGTATTTCACTGTGTAATGAAGATATATTTTTACATAACCATGGTATAATAATCAAATTCAGATAATTTAACACTGATGTACTATTCTTATATATCCTCCATGTTCAAGTTTATCCAATTATTCCAATGATGTTATTTGTCTAGTCCAGGATCACAGACTGCATCTAATTGTCATGTGTCTTTTGTGTCCTTTCTTTGTCTTTAATGCCATTATTATTTTTGAAGAGCATGAGTCAGTTGTTTTGTTGAATATGTATCAGTTTGGGTTTGTCTGTTTAGTCACAGTGCATTCAGTTTGTGCGTTTTTATAGAAATGTTGCACATAGGATACTGGGTTCTTCTTAATGCCTTGCCTCAGGGTGTTGAGGACAAGACTACATGTTAATGGTCTTCATTGTTCAAATAACTGAAGATGAAAAAGATCTGTTTGTACTTTTCAGTTTGCAATCTTGGCGTTTTTAGGCTCTAGTCCCTTTAAGGCAGCAGTCATTTAACAAGTTCATCTCTTTACTCTAGCCCTTTGTCACCTCGAGTCAGTAACACCAAGGCTTGCTACTAGCATTCTGCTCCCAACATCCTTGCCTAAAGCCCTCAGTTCATTTGATATATTACCTGCTTTCCAAGTTATCAGGGAAGTAGCTTGACCACTTGCTTCACTACTGCATAATGTAGGTTACCATCTCTTCAGGCTCAACATAGAACTCACCACCATCTGGCCCTGAAGCCTATGCCATATAAACTATGTTCTCTTGTACTGATAGTTCCTACTACCATTTTCTGTGTCAGTCATCTTAGACGAAGATATGTGGTCATGTGAAAATGGATGATTGTTTCTGTTCTTTATAGGTTTGCAAATTAGCACCAAGACTATAGAAACAATAGGAGGCTGCTAAAACAGACTCTATAAAAAGTTTATCATTCTAACAAGCAATTCTACTGCTAGGAATCTATCTTGTAAGAAATATCTGAACATATGTACAAAGATACATGAACAAAGATATTTATTTCAGCCTTGGTTGTAACAGTGAAAAACTGAAAAGCACTTAAAGGGCTATCCATAAAGGAATGTTCAATAAATTATGATGCAGTCATACTATGGAATACTTTTGCAGACATTAAATAGAATGAGCTATGTCTGTAAGTTATGCTATAGTATCATCTCTAAAACTAGTGCTCAATGGAAGTATATAAATCAATGGAGATCTATAAAACCTGTAATATAATTCCATTAAATAAAAACAAGTACAAACTGCAACATTCTGTGTAC
Source organism: Muntiacus reevesi (assembly GCF_963930625.1). Lineage (NCBI taxonomy): Eukaryota > Metazoa > Chordata > Mammalia > Artiodactyla > Cervidae > Muntiacus > Muntiacus reevesi. The sequence continues at coordinate 22,005,398 of NC_089263.1, read as the reverse complement.
ATACACATATAGAATGTAAATGTATTGGGGGGGGGGGGGCGGGGAAGCTGGAAAGAGCTACACCAAACTGTTAAAACAAGTGTTTCATTCTGAAGAGAAACATAGGAAGTGGTGGGGTGAAGGGTAATGAAGAGGGATTTTAGCATTTTATTCTGGATTTGGCCTCCATTGTTTAAACTATCAACTACAAACTGGCACTTAACCAAGAGCATTGCTAGCAACAGAACAACAAAGACATTTGCCATCTGCCTCTATGGAAATTGAACCCCATGCTGCTATAGCTATTGACCTTCAACAACCCTTGAGGGAGTTTAGGGTAAACTGAGGCACTCTGTGCTCCAAGGAATCTGGTGGGACAGGTCTTTAGCTAGTTGGATGTTTTTTGGAATGATTTTATCTCAATTCTTGTATCTTCTCATATCTAGAGAAGCACTAAATCCCTTCATGGTGACATCAGATCCTCATGAATAAAAAAAAACCTTTTGTAAACTGAGTGCTTCATGGTATTGACTCCCCCTTCACCAAAACCATATGTATTGACCTCCCCCATGACCGCTTTGGAGCAGTCTCTCAGAGCTATCTGTGATGCTGCCTCCCAGGCTGCAGTCCTCATTTTGCCTCAAATAAAACTTAACGCGCAACTCTCAAGTTGTACATCTTTTTTAGTTGACAAAACTTACGTAAAAATATGTGATTGTGTTACTTATGTAAATTAATTGTTGGATAAATAATATAATGTGTAACTCAATGGCAAGATGAACATCTAAAAGCAAAGAGAAGCCTGGGGTAGGAAAGAAAGAAATGTAATGAAGACATGATCACAGTTACCAAATACTGAGGTGTCTCTCAAGGTGAAAAAGCCCTACATTTATTTTGTGCACCTCCAGAGAGCAAGGAGACCTGGGTTACATCCCTGGGTCAGGAAGATCCCCTGGAAGAGGGAATGGCTACCCACTCCAGTGTTCTTGTCTGGAGAATTCCATGGACGGAGGAGCCTGGCGAACTACAGTGCATGGGGTCACAAAGATTTGGACAGGACTGAGTGACTAACATTTTCCCTTTCACATGAGAGCAGGAGGATAGCAAGAATAAAACCAATTCATCTCTTTGAACTATCTAGGGATGGGATGGACTACTTGTGAGGTATAATGAAACTCCTGGCCTCGGGTATTTCAAGGAGAAAATTCAAACCCTAATAAAAGTTCGGGTTAAAACACATGAAATATAGATGGTTTTCCATCTCAAAGTTTCTAATTTCCATTTTTGATTGATGTTTCTGGAAACCACCACCCACATTCTGAAATACATTGTTCTTATAATTGAGCTTTGGTTCCTAGAGAAGTTCACAGGAACACTTGGGTCCTGACTGTTGATTCACCACTTTGAAATACACTTGAGCTAACAAATTCCCCATGGGCTTCTTTACCAGGAAAAACATCAGCCACACCTAACTACCACCACCCCAACCCCCAGGCTTCTGCAAGAAAAGTGTCATCCCTCAGGCCCTCCCATTGAGTTTCAGCCCTCAGGAAAATTCCAATCCTTGGTCCCGCCATTGGTCCTTCTGCAGAGTAAGGGCTCTAGGGGTAAAGGTGGCAGATTACCCTCAATCTTACATCCTCTGGCATGTGGTCAAGGACTAGCTAAAATCTGCTCCCAATCCACTGAACCTCAAACCCACGATTATTTCTCTGCACCTCAGCCAGTCATTCCACATGCATGATGCTGCTCACATCCTTCGGTTGAACTCTCTGTACTCATCCCCCAAGGGCTCTCTCCCTCTCCTCCTCCCTCTCTTTCTCCCCTTCTCTCTCCTCCATCCCCATCCTATTCTTCTCTTCTCTCTTCTTCCTGTTTCTTTCCCCTCTTTTGGTCTCTTACTCAGGCATTATGGTGATGTCGTCTTCCTTCTCATTATCTACCCACAATGATATTTCCTAATGGGGTATACTTGACCAAGAAAAGAGCACTGTCAGAATTTTAAACCAGAGAAGACCTTAAAATATCCAGTATTACTTTCTCCTTTGTGCCTTGCACAACCCACCCAGACCATTTCTCATCAAGTGATGAATATTCAAATCTCAGGTTTGCCTCTTCTCTGGGAAGTCAGACGCTTAGGAAATGAGTGCCAGTGATAGAACACAATGCAGAAGTCCTCACTGGACTGTGGCCCATGGGTCAAACTATTCATCTCCCTCACATTTGCAACACTTTGATAGTGAGTGTATCAGCATCTGTACTGAGGATCCACTCACCTGGGTGTCTTAGCAGGTGAATGAGCTCCTGTACTGTCTGATGTGCATCTTTTCTGTGCGGTGTTGTGTAGACAGAGACACAGATAGAGATACCCGCTGCAGATCTGTTTGCCCGATAAGAGAGTCTGAGCTTGAGGGAACCACCTCTACTCTATCTGCTTAAGGATCTCTCCACGCTTTAAAAGTGAAGTCAGAACATGACCAGAATTCATCATCCCATCCTTGCCATTAGTATCCTTATGGTCTAATGTTCAATTCAGAGACGCAGCTTCTCAGCACTACATGTTAATTTTATGAAGACAGAACTAACCACTTCTGCATAAACCATAATTCTTCTCCAGTGATGAGGGTGAAGTCTTATTCAAAAGAGTCAATCGTATTTCATGATGAATTTAACCACTTGTCTCACATTATCCCAATTAGAGAGACAAGTTTATACTTCCATAAATATCCAGCATCTCACTTGTCACCGAAGATCAAATTTCTTTCTTCTGCAAAGAATATTAACAATATTGAAAGCTACTACACATTTGACAATAACACCTTATCCTAGAATCATCCTCCTGATGAACTGTCTTCACTGTTGCTTCTGAAACTGAGACTTAATTTCTCCCACTGAGCATCCAGAAAACAGATTTGTGGTTTTTAAAATATATTCTTCTTTACTTTAATAAAAGACACAAATCTCTACAAATGTATGCAATAAATTAATGACAACTTTGAAGAATAAATAATTTTAAGATTTTAAAAATAAAGTGATCATAAAAAGAAATGACACATGAACATGTTTTCAAATCACTATGAAGTCCTAGAACAGTATTGTGCCTTTTAAATTGTCTGCATTCTTATTTCAGTTTAGCAGAAGTTTTGCTTTATAGGAATTGTGTTTTTTTAAATGCAAAGTAGTTTGTGATTTTTTAAATCAATATTTCATTTATGATTCATGTTTTGCTAAAGTGGATAATGTAATGTCTTAATGGATAGAAATGGATCACTGCAAGGAGGTCAGAAAGCAATGACTGCCATTAATAATACATGTCCTACAAGGTAATTGACAGACAATGAGTAGGCGAGTCACTTGGTTCCTGCACAGGCTTGCTATATGGGATGTATACAGAAATAGCTGCTGATTTTAAGATCAGCACATGTCAGAGAGGCACACACATTTGTGTGCATCTTATCAAGTCTTTGCCCTCAGCAAATACTTTCTCTACTCATTCAAAAACCGAACACAGTTAATTATAGAAGAACTGCATATGATTAGAGAAATCCTGAAAATAAAATGTGCTAGCAGCCCTAATTTCATGAGGCACTGGGCATGATATACCTTTGCTAGATGATTACATTTTCCAGGTTTCCTACAGACAACTCAAGCGTTTATAGTTTACCCTTCTGATAATGCTCCAGAGTCCAACTTTGAGAAAAATGTGCACATGCAAAATAGTGTATATATATATATATATATATATGCACAAATAACACACTTTATGTGAACACATGTTTTATTTATTTACTTTTTTGCCACACTGTGCAGTTTATGTGATCTTAGTTCCCTGACCGGTGGTCGAACCTGGGCCCATTGTGGTGGAAATGTGGAGTCCTAACTACTGGACTGCTAGGGAAGTGCCTGGACACACATTTTTAAGATGCACCCTATATACACTCATACTTTCAAAATTATATATATCCACACAGTAAATATGTCTCATTAAATATAACTCTATCATTGGAATTATGGCTTCTCAGGTGGCTCGGTGGTAAAGAATCAGTAGACACAGAAAACATGAGTTTGATCCCTGGGTCAGGAAGATCTCCTGGAATGGGAAATGGCAACCTGTTCCAGTACTCTTGCCTGGAAAATTCTATGGACAGGGGAGGCTGGCAGGCTACAGTCTGTGGGGTTGCAAAGAGTTGGGCATGACTAAGCACACACACAACAGAATTGTATATGTCATCACATCACACACAAAATTTTGAATACAAGGCTTAATTGAACTTTATGGAGAGTATGGCCTCTTCACTGTGAGTAAAACTGCCCTAGCCTCCCTGGAATGGCATGACTCCTTTTTTAAAAAGTCAATATAAATAATTATTTTTTTTTAATTGAAGTATAATTTATTTACAATGTTGTATTAGTTTCAGATGTACAGCACAGTGACTCAGTTATGTATCTTTTTCAGATTCGTTTCCCTTATAGCTTATTACAAAATACTGAGTATAGTTCCCTGTGCATATCAAAACAAAACAAAACAAACAACCCAATCAAAAACTAGGCGGAAGATATAAACAGACATTTCTCCAAAGAAGGCATAAAGATGGCCAATGAGCACATTTTTTAAAATGCTCAACATTGCTAATTAGAGAGTAAAAATTACAATGCAGTATCACCTCACACCAGTCAGAATGGCCATCATCAAAAAAATGTACAAATAATAAATGCTGGAGAGAGTGCAGAGGAAAAGCAACCCTCCTACACTGTTGATGGGAACATAAGTTGGTACAGCCAATAAGAGAACTTGAAGAGCTAAACCAATGTTCTATATTCGAGTGTTGTTTCTTCCTGGTATTTTTTTTTTTTTCATTTATTTTTATTAGTTGGAGGCTAATTACTTCACAACATTGCAGTGGGTTTTGTCATACATTGACATGAATCAGCCATGGAGTTACATGTATTCCCCATCCCTATCCCCCCTCCCACCTCCCTCTCCACCGATTCCTCTGGGTCTTCCCAGTGCAGCAGGCCCAAGCACTTGTCTCATGCATCCCTCTTCCTGGTATTTAAATTCAGTAATGTTCTTCATACTCTGCTGCTATGAAAGTGTTAGTTGCTTAGTCATGTCCAACTCTTTGTAACCTTATGGACTGTAGCCCACCAGGCTCCTCTGTTCATGGAATTCTCCAGGCAAGAATACTGGAGTGGGTTGCATGCCTTCCTCCAGGGGATATTCTTGACCCAGGGATCAAACCCAGGTATACTGCATTGTGGGCAGATTCTTTACCATTTGAGCCACCAAGGAAGCCTGATCACAATCAAACATGCTTCTGGGATGAGCTTTGGATCGAGAGCTATCAGAGAAGGTGGTGTAAACAGGAAGGAATTCCTAAAGAGAGTGAATATATAAGTATAGCTGATTCACTTTGCTGTACAACAGAATCTAACACAACATTTTAAGCAATCATATTCCAATAAAAATTTAATAACAAAAAGAATTTGGCTCAGGGTTAATACAACACTCTCTGGTTCACAGCAGAGATCTGTAACATTTTTCTGTAAAGGGCCAGAGATTTCATATTTTAGGCTTTGTGGGCCATTTAAGCTTGGTCACATGTTGTTCCTTGTCTTTGTTTTTAAACACCTTGAACATGGCACAAGCCACCCTTAGCTTCAAGACTGAACAAAAACAGCTGTAGTTTGCCTACCTGTGGTTTGGAGTGTAAACTCTGAAAGACTGCCTGGGTCCAAAACCTGTCACTTCCTAAGTCAGATACATGTATGTGTAAAACCGAATCACTTTGTTGTACACCTGAAACTAACACAACATTTTTAATCAACTATACTCCGATAAAAATAAAAAGCTGAAAATAATTTTAAAATAAAATTAAAAATATATCTGAATCACTTTGCTATACAGCAGAAATTAACCCAACATTGTAAATCAACTACACTTCAATAAAATAAATTTAAAAACTAACCAGACACTTTAAAACTAAATTTAAAAACTAACAAGCTGTGTTACCTTTGGTGAGTTACTTACCTATTCTGTGCCTTAGGAAAATGAGCAGTCATAATAGCACTTCCCTCATAGGATATGATGAGGATTTAACAATTTAACACATAGGAAATACTTAGGAGAGCAATGATGTAATTGACAAAGTGGGGGCCTTAGCTCTTATCAATAGGTTTAGAAGGAGGGTTGGTTTTCCCAGTTGTTTGGGGCCCCAAACTTCCCCACAGAAGCCAAAGCAAAATGTCAACCAATTGTTCTTATCTTGTGGCATATAGTGCACAGGAAGGATAAATACTGTCTGCTCAGTGTATTAAAATAGTTCCCATATGCAGAGTGGGACAAAAATAGCTCTTACCTTACAGGGCTGTTTTGCAGAATAAATGGGCTGATGAATATGAATTTGCTCATTATAATGTATAGTCTAGTTATTATTGTGGAAGAGGCCTGATTATAATTACTAATTAGGCAAGAGCTTTTGGCAGAACCTTCTTCTGGGTAATACCCCTGATGTAATATATTTGAAGCATGTGCAGCTGATCCATGCCTCTTCCTCTTCTTCCTTCCACTCTGCATTTTCTTAGATTGAGAGCTGGGTTCTAGTCACCCCTCTGACCTCGACACCTAGTAAAGGGCCAAGAGCAGTGCTGTAGCTGAGTAAAAAATATTTTTAAAATGAAATAACTTTATTTTTAAGACATAGTAGGAAGATTTTCACATTTGTGTGCTTGCTTGAGCTTTCTCTTTTTTACTGACATTTTTAAATCACAAAACACTTGCAGTACAAGATGGCTGTCAGAATAAACACACATGCAACATCCAATAAACCTAGTAACTACAGAAGAAATACATGCAAACAAACACACCATCCATGCCCACACTGGAAAACAGGATGAGGCTGCCAATCAGACGTGTGCTGTGCTTAATTTCTCAGTCATGTCCAACTCTGCAACCCCATGGACTGCAGCCCACGAGGCTCCTCTGTCCATGGGGATTCTCCAGGAAAAAATACTAGAGTGGATTGCCATGCCCTTCTCCAGGGGATCTTCCCAACCCAGGGATTGAACCCAGGTCTCCTGCATTGCAGGTGGATTCTTTACCATCTGACCCACCAATCAGACCTCACAAAGTTAAAAATAAATAAATAAATAAGGTCAGCATGACACCATCTCAAGGCCTTTGAGCTTGCTATTCCATGTCTCAAATCCATTTATATAGTTCTATTTCCACGGGTGTGTGTTCAGTTGCTTTAGTTGTGTCTGAATCTTTGCGACCCCATGGACTGCAGCCCACCAGTCTCCTCTGTCCGTGGGAATTCTCCAGGCAAGAATACTGGAGTGGGTTGCCACTTCCTTCTCCAGGGGATCTTCCTGGCTCAGGGATTGAACCCGTTTCTCCTATAGCTCCTGCATTGCAGGTAGATTCTTTACCACTGAGTCATTGGGGAAGCCCTCCCTGTTTAAATATCAACAAATCAAAAATGAAATGAAATGAAATAAAAAAGAGAGAGAGAGAAACTCTAAAGATTTCTGAAAGGAGAAAAGAATATGGGATCCAATAGGAAATGGAAATCAGAAGCTCAAGTGTGTGCAGGGAGGATGGTTGAAAAGATGGAGCTGCTCTGGAGGTGCTGCCAGCCCAGAGAGCAGACAGCAGAGGTTTAGACAGGCAGGTGATCTAAGGCGTTCATCTGGAGGCTTGTCTGGGATAGCAGAGAAGAGCTGAATGGGTTGGCCCTTCTGTTTCGTTGCCTTGGGCCAAGCATCACATGACAGGGTGCTAGCATCTGAGAGACAAGACAATATATTCCACTGGCAGCCTTAGGAGGATTGGGGAGTTCCTCTTCCTGAAGGAATCATGACTGGAAGGACATCCCACTCATACAAGATCTAAGACCACTTTATTTGGATGTGGAAAGTAAATCATCTGTGGTTCCTGTCTGAATGCCTTATGAAAAGGTATCCTTCAACAAAACAAAATTATTATTTGGAACATACAAAGATATTTGTTTCAAAAAGAAATTAAAAATCTCAGTGGAAACATGGGCAGAAGTTATGAACAGGTAGTCCTGTTTCTAAAAATGAAATACAAATGACCAATGAATGCATGGCAAGATGCCCAGCTTCCCTAGTAAGGAGGAGATACCAACTAAAACCAAGAAATGCAGTTTTGTACTCATCAGAGTAACAAACTCATATAAAATTTGGATGATGTTGCAAAGAAATGAATATTTTTATTTATCACTTTTGTGAGAGTAAATTTTCATAGCTACTCCACAGTCCAATGTTGGCAATGTTTTATTAGAATGAAGCAATGAGTATTCTCTGTGATTCAGCAACTTCCTCAGTTTTGACCTTAGAGATACACTTGCAGGTGCCCAATGTGAAAGTTCAAGCAAGTTCATTCCAGCAGTGTTGGAGCAGATAAGACCAATAACAAATGTAAACACTGGAATAAATGTACCACAGTACATCCTGACTCTGCAGGGCTTATAAGGAAATGGTCGCAGACCTATGTGTGTGAAGGTGGGAAGTTCTTCAGACATATTAATAAGTGAGGAAAATAGAATTCATGGAACAAGAAGTATAGTATAACACGATTTAGGTATAAGACCAAATTCTCCATACAAAATGTAAAGAGAAATAGAGATAGACAGAGAGTGAGAGAGAGAGGGACAGGAGGGGTGGGGAGTGGAGGGGGTGTTAGAACTTGATTTAAATTTAAAAATGAATCATTTTTAAGTGAATTAAGTCAGAAAGACAAAGACGAATACTACATATCACTTATAAGTGGAACCTGAAGTATGACACAAATGAACCTATCTATGAAACAGAAACAAAATCAGGGACTAGTGGTTGCCAAGGGGGAGGGGGGTGGAAGAGGGTAGAAAGGGAGCTTGGGATGAACAGAGGTGAATCATTACATACAAAGAGATAAATGGCAAAGTCCTACTGTATAGCACAGGGAACTATTTTCAATATCCTGTGATAAACCATAGTGGAAAAGAATATGAAAGAAGAATGTGTGTATATACATTCAACTATATACAATTCAACTATAGGTCAATAAAAAATAAATTGTCTAGAAAAATGGTATAGATGATCTTATTTGCAAAACAGAAACACAGATGTATAGAACAAATGTATGGACACCATGTGGGGAAAGGGGATGGGGATGTGGGATGAATTGGGAGATTGGAGTTGACATATATATAAAAGAGATAACTAATGAGAACCTACCGCATAGCACAGGAAGCTCTCCTCGGTGCTCTGTGGTGACCTAAATGAGAGAGAAATCCAAAAAAGAGGGACCATGTGTATGCGTATAGCTGATTCGTTTTGCTGTACATCGGAAACTAACACAACATTGTCATTCAACTACACACCAATAAAGAAATAAATTTAAAAATAGTTTTCATAGTGTAATATGGCCTCAAGATAGAAAACTGAAAAACACAAAGAGAAAGGAAACATCTCTAATCTCATTCCACAGAGAAAACCCCATTGAGCATTTTGCTGTATAGTCTTTCAGTCAGGTTTCTTTGTAGGTACAGGTAGAATCGGAAATGTTGATCTGCTGGGGAAACTCTTGTTTTGGAGGGAAAAATATACTCAGGTTAGTGAACAGAGGCAGAGGAAATTGTGTGAACCTGGAGCATTCAGGGGAACATGTGTGGAGAAAGAGGAAACAATAGGAACACAACTGGAAAATGCTCCCAGTCCAGGGAACTTGGGGAGCGGGAAAGGCTGGGATTCATGGAGTCAAAGGGGACAGTGCAGAGAATGCTGATATTTAGTTGCTCAGTCGTGTCCCAATGCTTTTCGAACCCATGGACTGCAGCATGCCAGGCTTCCCTGACCTCCACTATCTCCCAGAGGTTGTTCAAACTCAAGTCCATTGACTCAGTGATGCCATCCAACCATCTCAGTCTCTGTTGCTCCCTTCTCCTCTTGCCCTCAATCTTTCCCAGAAATAGGGTCTTTTCCAATGAGTCAGCTCTTTGCATCAGGTGGCCAAAGTACTGAGTGCGCCCAAAGTGTGCATGCATCCTCTGTTCACTCCATCAATGCCATTTATAATAATGAAACTACGAGAACAATCAGATATAATTGGAGCAATCAATTATAACACCTGAACAGGTGTTTGGCAGAGTTTGGGCTGCAGACAACATGAGATTCAGAGCCAAAAAATTGGAACGGGAAATACAAGGGTTAAATCCAGTAACTCTAGACCCTGCATGTGTAAGAATCTGAGCGGTCTGATTTTCTATGTCCCAGAAACATTGCCTATTTCAACACTGCTTTCAAATTTGTCACAGGAGTTTTTCATAGTATCTTATAATTTTCAAACCTTTTCTGTATCTCTGTGTTCGTGTTTCATGTAATGTGCACCTCATATTTCTTGATCCTATTTGCCTAAGGTTTGTCTGTTTTATGAGTCATTTCAAAGCTTTCAGTTTTGCTGAGCAATTCATTTCTTGGGAAGGAGAAATCTTTTTCATGAACTTCAGCTTTTATCTCAGCTATTTCCTTCTTTCCAATTTTCCCACCCACTAATGAGATTTTTTTGGATTTCCTCCTTACCGCATTGCCTGTGTGTTGCCCAGAGGTGGCAGGGCATATGGTTAGTAAAAAATTAATGACAATGAATGAGAAAAGGTCTTGGTCCCTAGAAACATGGAGAAAGGCTTTCCATAGAAACAAGGAGGAAGTCAGAGAGACCCTGGCAATGTCTAGTCTAGGAGGGAGCTGACTGAATGAGGGGCGGGGCTTGTCATAACATCTCAGATCAGAGGAATAACCTTCACAAGGAAACTTAGATAGATCAGGTGGTCAGCCGTTAAATCAGGTGGAGGGAAATATTTGTGGTTATCTGCTGAGACTTTCCAGCCCCCAAACTATTCACAGAAATCTTAATATAAATTATTTTAATGATTACATTTACCAAGAATGCTCTTGTACTAAGAGTAAATCAAAATTTCCAAGAGCTCCAAATATAACACCCAGAGGCACAAGGAGACCAAGTTAGTAATTCTGGAGAGCAAGAAGTCTATGCTCAGTCAAGTCCAGTCTGTCTTCCTTTGAGTTTTTTATTAAAGTTTAACGTTAATCATTGTTGCTGTTTAGTTGCTAAGTCCTGTCCAACTCTTTTGAGACCCCCTGGACTATAGTCCACCAGGCTCCTCTGTCCATAGGATTTTCCAGGCAAGAATACTGGAGTGGTTGCCCAACCCAGGGATCAAACCCGAGTGTCCTTCTTGGCAGGTTGATTCTTTACCATTGAACCACCTGGGAAACCTTGGTTAGTCTACTTTTAAAATGCCTGTTTCTACCCACCCTCCAAGAATCACTGGGAGCATTTATCCACCCTTGCAGTTTAGGAGTCTGAAAATCTCATCTGCAGAAAACAAAAATGTGAGATCTCCAAGACATTTGACCATTACAGTTCAGTTCAGTTTCAGTCACTCAGTCGTCTCCAACTCTTTGGACCCCTTGGATTGCAACACACCAGGTCCCTGTGCATGTGTTCTTCAAACGCATGTCCATCAAATCGGTGATGCCATTCAACCATCTCATCCTCTGTCATCCATGTCTCCTCCCTACTTCAATCTTGCCCAGCATCAGCATATTTTTTAATGAGTCAGTTCTTCCAATCAGGTGGCCACAGTATTGGAGTTTCAGCTTCAGCATCAGTCCTTCCAATGAATATTCAGTACTGATTTCCTTTAGGAAGGACTGGTTGGGTAACCTTGCAGTCCAAGGGACTCTGAAGAGTCTTCTCCAACACCACAGTTCAAAAGCATCAATTCTTCAGCACTCAGCCTTCTTCAGAGTCCAACACTCACATCCATACTTGACTACTGGAAAACCATAGCTTTGATTAGACAGACTTTTGTTGGCAAAGTAATGTCTCTGCTTTTTAATATGATATCTAGGTTGATCATAGTTTTTCTTTCAAGGAGCAAGCACCTTTTAATTTCATGGCCACAGTCACCATCTGCAGTGACTTTGGAGACCCCAAAAATAAAACCTCTCACTGTTTCCATTTTTTCTCCATCTATTTGCCATGAAGTGATGGGACCAGATGACATGGTCTTAGTTCTCTGAGTGTTGAGTTTTAAGCCAACTTTTTCACTCTCCTCTTTCACTTTCATGAAGAGGCTCTTTAGTTCCTCTTCACTTTCTTCCATAAGGGTGGTGTCAACTGCATATCTGAGGTTATTGATATTTCTCCTGGCAATCTTGATTCCAGCTGTGCTTCATCAAGCCTGGCATTTCATATGATGTACTCTGCATATAAGTTAAATAAGCAGGGTGACAATATACAGACTTGATGTACTCCTTTCCCGATGTGGAACCAGTCTGTTGTTCCATGTCCAGTTCTAACTGTTACTTCTTGACCTGCATACAGATTTCTCGAGAGGCAGGTCAGGTGGTCTGGTATTCCCATCTCTTGAAGAATTTCCCACAGTTTCCTGTGATCCACACAATCAAAGGCTTCGGCATAGTCAATAAAGCAGAAATATATGTTTTTCTAGAACTCTCTTGCTTTTTTGATAATCCAGCGGATGTTGGCAATTTGAACTCTGGTTCCTCTGCCTTTTCTAAAACCAGCTTGAACATCTGGAAGTTCACAGTTCATGTATTACTGAAGCCTGGCTTGGAGAATTTTGAGCATTACCTTACTAGAGTGTGAGATGAGTACAATTGTACAGTAGTTTGAACATTCCTTGGCATTGTGCTTCTTTGGGATTGGAATGAAAACTGACCTTTTCCAGTCCTGTGGAAACTGCTGAGTTTTCCAAATTTGCTGGCATATTGAGTGCAGCACTTTCACAGCATCATCTTTCAGGATTTTAAATAACTCAACTGGAATTCCATCACCTTCACTAAACTTCCTAAGGCCCACTTGACTTTGCATTCCAAGATGTCTGGCTCTAGGTGAGAGTTAACATCCTCGTGGTTATATGGGTCATGAAGATCTTTTTTGTATAGTTCTGTGTATTGTTGCCACCTCTTCTTAATATCTTCTGTTTCTGTTAGGTCCATACCATTTCTGTCCTTTATTGTGCCCATCTTTGCGTGAAATGTTCCCTTGGTATCTCTAATATTCTTGAGGAGATCTCTAGTCTTTCCCATAGTATTGTTTTCCTCTGTTTCTTTGCACTGATCACTGAGGAAGGCTTTCTAATCTCTCCTTGCTATTCTTTGGAACTTTGCATTCAAATGGGTATGTCTTTTCTTTCTTTGCCTTGAGCTTCTTTTCTCAGCTATTTTTAAGGTCTCCTCAGACAATCATTTTGCCTTTTTGCCTTTCTTTTTCTTGGGGATGGTCTTGATCACTGCTTCCTGTACAATATCATGAACCTTCATCCATAGTTCTTCAAGTACTCTGTCTATCGGATCTAATCCCTTGAATCTATTTGTCACTTCCACTGTATAATCATAAGGGATTTGATTTAGGTCATACCTGAATGATCTAGTGGTTTTTCCCTACCTTCTTCAATTTAAGTCTGAATTTAGCAATAAGGAGTTCATGATCTGAGCCACAGTCAGCTCCCAGTCTTGTTTTTGCTGACTGTATAGAGCTTCTCCATCTTTGGCTGCAAAGAATATAATCAATCTGATTTTGGTATTGACCATTTGGTGATGTCCGTGTGTAGAGTCTTCTCTTGTGTTGTTGGAAAAGGGTGTTTGCTATGACCAGTACATTCTCTTGGCAAAACTATTAGCTTTCGCCCTGCTTCATTTTGTACTCCAAGGCCAAATTTGCCTGTTACTCCAGTTGTTTCTTGACTTCCTACTTTTGCATTCTAGTCCCCCATGATGAAAAAGACATCTTTTTGGAGTGTTAGTTCTAGAAGGTCTTGTAGGCCTTCATAGAACTGTTCAACCTCAGCTTCTTCAGCATTACTGATTGGAACATAGACTTGGATTACTGTGATATTGAATGGTTTGCCTTGGAAACGAACAGAGATCATTCTTTCATTTTTGACATTGCACCCAGCAACTGTATTTCGGACTCTTTTGTTGACTATGAGGGCTACTCCATTTCTTCTAAGGGATTGTTGCCCACAGTAGTGGATATAATGGTCATCTGAGTTAAATTCACCCATTCCAGTCCATTTTAGTTCACTGATTCCTAAAATGTCGGTGGTTATTCTTGCCATCTCCTATTTGACCACTTTCAATTTACCTTGATTCATGGACCTAACATTCAACTTTCCTATGCAATATTGTTCTTTACAGCACTAGGCTTTACTTCCTTCACCAGTCACATTCACAGCTTGGTGTTGTTTTTGCTTTGGGTCCATTTCTTCTTTCTTTCTGGAGTTATTTCTCCACTCTTCTCCAGTAGCATATTGGGCATCTACTGACCTGGGGAGTTCATCTTTCAGTGTCTTATCTTTTGTCTCTTCACACTGTTCATGGGGTTCTCAAGGCAAGAATACTGAAGTGGTTTGCCATTGCCTTCTTCAGTGAACCACCTTTTGTCAGAACTCTCCACCATGACCCGTCCGTCTTGGGTAGCCCTACATGGCATGGCTCATAGTGTCATTGAGTTAGACAAGGCTGTGGTCCATGTAATCAGTTTGATTAATTTTCTGTGATTGTGATTTTAATTCTGCCCACCCTCTTATGGAAGCTTCTTGATAGGAGAAACTGAATGTAGGGGAAACTGGGTCCTGTTCTGATGGGCAGGGCCATGCTCAGTAAATCTTTAATCCAATTTTCTATTGATGGGCAGGGCTGTGTTCCCTCCCTGTTGTTGACCTGAGACCAAACTATGGTGGAGGTAATGAAGATAATGGTGACCTCCTTCAAAAGGTCCCATGCATGCACTGCTACACTTAGTGTCCCTGACCCTGCAGCAGGCCATTGCCAACCCAGGCATCCGCTGGTGACTCCTGGACACTCACAGGCAGGAGACAAAAATTTGCATCCAAACAGGATGAATAATTCCACTTACTGTTAATGCAATTATTCCTCTGATTTTGAATTCCTTTGCTCAAGTGTTAAAACCATGTGTGATGCCTTTGTGCTAAACTTGCAGCACTAAGCAGCTTTTCTCCCTCCAGTTTTCTACACACTCTCCCATAACAGTCTCCAATCAGCCTGTTGCTCTCAGGACTGGTTTTCACATTAGCTTGTTTTTATAGTACACAATGGTTTCCTCAGTTACACAACAGACCCAGGGCCAATAAACTCTTTTCTGGGTAATGTAAAGCATATTTGAGCACAAGAATGAATGCCTTTTTGTAGCTAAAAATAAGCACTTGTTTTTAATTTTCCAGGAGACTGTGGTCTCTTAACCCGAGAGGCCACCTCCTACCTGTTGAAACCTTTATGGTAAAGTCGTTCCTCCCTGGCTGGAAGTGTGGGATTCAAGTTTCGTTGTGTAACACAAAGGGAAAAGCCCATATGCAAATCTCTCTTTAATTCCACCATATCCTTACAATACTTTAAAAATAGGTTCTTCTATTGGGATTTTCCAGGCAAGAATACTGGAGTGAGTCACCATGCCCTCCTCCAGGGTATCTTCCCAACCCAGGGAAACAACCAGTGACTCCTGAGTCTTCTGAATTTTTATTTTTTTTTAACCAATGAGCCACTCAGAAGCCCCTTTAAAAAAAAAAAAAAAAAAGATGATATCAAATAACAAAAACAGATGACATCAAATTCATTATAGAAGCAACTCCCACCACAGCCAATCAGCATAGAAAGAGTATCTATATTTTTATACTACTGACAATAGCTGGCATTACCTTATTTAAGCATCATAATAGCATTATGAAGTTGGTAAGATTATATCCACATAAGGAAGTCAGTTACTTCTCGTTTCCACCCAAATGCTGTAAGCTTACCCTGCTGCATCACCTATGCTTATTGGAGGAATTTTCTTTTTCTCCAAATGTTTGTTTTTGACTGCGATGGTGTCCTGTGCCTGCCACGAACCACTGATCAACCTTAAAAGGATGTTTAAAAGCCATCCACATCTAGGGACTTCCTCAGTGGTCCAGTGGTTATATCTCCACCTTTCAATGCAGGGGGTGTGGGTTTGATCCTTAGTAGGGGAGCTAAGATCCCACATGCCTCATGACTGAAAAGACCAAAAACATAAACAAAAGAAATATTGTAACAGATTCAATAAACACTCTAAAAATGATGCACATCAGAAAATCTTTATAAAACCATCCACATCTACATTTTTCTCACTATTGTTGAATACAAAACCTTTCCTTTCAAGAAGCAAAGTCTTTATATCTGTTGAAGATTGGGCTATAATTACAGGATAGAGCCCATCATTGAAGAAAGCCTCTCCTTTAAACGATCTCATTGCAAAAATTTAGAAAAGATGCTTTTAAAAAATGAGCTAAGAGAAGCTATCATGAGGAGTGAAGGCACTTGAATCAGACAAACCCAGGTCAAAGTATTATTAGACCAATGTAATCTGTTATTATCATCTTGGTCTCCATCATCCAAGAATATCCAATATATCTTCTATTAATCCTACGGATCTAATGGTCTACACCATTACAGAATGCAAAGGTCATGCTTCATAAGCTGGTGAAGACAAAGACTCCGTCTCAGTCTCTAACAGGAAGGGAAATAGAAGTAGTATTTACTAAGCACCTAGAGTGAGCCTGGTATCTTTGTCAGAAAGTTAAAATGCATTGTCTAATGGAACCCCTTCACCAATCTGAGAAGGTAGATATTAGCCTAACTTTTCATTTTAGTAAAAATTGCTGAGAAAATTTAAGTTTATGTTTGTGCTGTGTTATATTGAGTCGCTCAGTTGTGTCTGACTCTTTGCAACCCCATGACTGTGTAGCCCTACAGGCTCCTCTGTCCATGGGATTTCCCAGGCAAGAATACTGGAGTGGGTTGCCATTTCCTTCTCCAGGGGATCATCCTGACCCCACATCTCCTGCATTGGCAGGCATAGTGTTTACCACTGAGACCTTGGCAAGTCCACACCTACCCTATCATCCAGGAATTACACCCTTAGATTTTTACTCAAAAGACGTGAAAATATATGTTTATAGAAAGACTTCTACAGAAAGAGTCATAGCAATTATATTCATAGTAATAAGAAGATGAAAACAACCCAAATAACCACTCACAGAAGAATGGATAAACAAACTTGGTATATTTGCAAAGTGGTATACTACTCAGTAATAAAGAAGAATGAGCAGTGTGATTGATTTTCAAAAACAGTGTGTTTCACTGAGGAAACCAGATCTGAAAGAGACATGTGTACCCCAATGTTCATCGCAGCACTGTTTATAATAGCCAGGACATGGAAGCAACCTAGATGCCCACCAGCAGATGAATGAATAAGAAAACTGTGGTACATATACACAATGGAATATTACTCAGCCATTAAAAAGAATACATTTGAATCAGTTCTAATGAGATGGATAAAACTGGAGCCCATTATACAGAGTGAAGTAAGTCAGAAAGTTAAACACCAATACAGTATACTAATGCATATATATGGAATTTAGGAAGATGGTAACGATAACTCTATATGCAAGACAGAAAAAGAGACACAGATGTATAGAACAGACTTTTGGACTCAATGGGAGAAGGCAAGGGTGTGATGATCTGAGAGAACAGCATCAAAACATGTATATTATCAAGTGTGAAACAGATCACCAGTCCAGGTTGGATGCAAGAGACAAGTGCTCGGGGCTGGTGCACTGGGATGACCTAGAGGGACGGGATGGGGAGGGAGGTTCTGGATGGGAAATACATGTAAATCCATGGCTGATTCATATCAATGTATGGCAAAAAAACACTACAATGTTGTAAAGTAATTAACCTCCAACTAATAAAAATAAATGAACAAAAACAAAAACAGTGTGTTTAACGAAAGATCCCAAATGTAAAAGATGACACCTGATGTCACTGACAGGAAGTTGCACAACAGGCACCTCTTCTATAACGATAGAAACTAGAAGAGGTTGCCTGTGGGGAAATGAAGCTTGGGAAAGAGAGTGAAAGAAGTTTCTGGAGGGTTGGAAATGTTCTATATACTGATTTGGATGGTGGATGCATAAGTATTTATAACACAGAATTGTATCATGAAGACCTCTGTGCATTTCAGCAGATATAAATTTTACCTCAGTTTTAAAATGAACTCTGGAAATACAGCACAGTCCATAGGAAATAGAGCCAATAATGCAATAGGCATTCTCAAGTCAGTACATAGACGTCAGATCTTACCAGAAGCATCTAGTCTCTGGATTTTCTGAGTTAGGTCAAAACTTCAAAGAAATTCTAATTCCTAAAAATGAAGGTGGTCCCCAGAGTAGTAACAGGGAAGAAAAAGGTCCAAAGATAGTGATTTGACATGATTCCTGTAAAATAAACCAGGAATCATTTGAAAAACTGCAAATAGTGGCAATTCAGAAAACCAGTGACAAAATGAAGTTGTAAAAAGCAGTGTTTTCTTATGAAGCATAAGCTATTAAAATATAAGAGGGAAATATTTTCCTAACAGCAGTAAATTTAAAGAAAATATATAGAATGCATTTGAAAAAAAAGTTACTTAACCATACCAAGTGGCATAAAAGAATAAATGGAGAAGCACAATGTTTCTGGATGAAAAGACACATTAGAAGATCATCAATTCTCCTTAATTTAACATAGAAAACATTTTCCTAATCAAAAATCTCAAAGTGATTTTTCTTTAACTTTTTGACACAATTGTTATTTACAACAATAAAGATACAATGAAACTGTCACCAGATAAGCAAATCAACAGAAAAAGCAGAAACCCCAGAAACAATTCTAAATATATGTAGCAATGTAGAATATAATGATTTTGCTACTTCAAAAGTTGGAAAGAGAATAGAGTTTATTCAATATATGTGACTAGAACAACAAAAACCAAAGCAATCAAGAAAGAGGGGAATGGGGAAGTGAAGGAGGGAAGAAGGAAAGAGAAAAAGAAAGAACAGGGAAAAAAATTGGAAGTAGATAAAGATCTTGAAGATGTCCAAAATTTGTAGGCACCAAGAAGAAATCTTCTAATTCCTCATGTCAAATGGATGCAGTGAAAAAAAAAAATATGGATGCACTAACCTGACAATTTAAGATCATTCTTTCCCAATTTAAAAAGAACCACAATCACTCACCTACAGTATTGTACCCATTCTAGCCCCCGAACTGCCTTTGAGTCAACTGTAACTAAAACTCAATGGCTATAAAGATGTGGTTGAGATGCTGAGGGCTTCCCTGGTGGCTCAGATGGTAAAGAATGTGCCTGCAATGTATGAGACCTGGGTTCGATCCCTGAGGTGCTGAAGGAGAAGGAGGATGGAGAGACAAGGTAAGGAAATGCAGCCAGGTGAAAAGTGAAAGTGAAGGTCACTCAGTCGTGTCCAACTTTCTGAGACCCCATGGACTATACAGCCCATGGAATTTTCCAGGCCAGGATACTGGAGTGGGTAGCCTCTCCCTTCTCTAGGGGATTTTCCCAAACCCAGGTCTCCCGCATTGTGGGTGGATTCTTTATCAGCTGAGCTATGGGGGAAGTCCAAGAATACTGTAGTGGGCAGCCTATCCCTTCTCCAGCAGATCTTCCCAACCCAGATATCGAACCAGGGTCTTCTGCACTGGAGGTGTATTCTTTACCAACTGAGCTATCATGGAAGCTAGGCGAAAGGGCATGTGAAAAAGACATGGAGGGTAGAGAGAAAGAGTTTGTCCAAGTGGAAGGTTGTAAGTAGTGAAGAGTGGTTACTAACAGGTCCATTTTGGTCGAACTGTGAAAGATGATTCTAGAAAGGTAGGCAGAGGCCACCACGTGAACGATCTTGTAGACTTTGCCTTGAACACTATGGGAAGTCAAAAAAGAATTTTGAGAAGAACAAAGAGAGTTGACCTTGGAGGACAGATGGGGGACTAGATCTGCTTAAGGTTCCAGAACTGATGACAGTATCAAGTCTAGGAACTCAGCTCATTATAATTCCATATTGCTTATCTTCCTTTCATGCTTTGCGTTCTGTGTGTGTGGGTGTAGGTGTGTGTGTGTATGTGTCTCTGTGTGTAGAGAGAGAAGGGACAACACCGACAAAGTCTGGAGAGAGATGATCTCATTAATTAACACAACAACCATTTGCTGCTAGGTGGAGCAAACTTGAGTGGTGATACAAAAAGGGCAAAAGTGCTTACGA
This sequence comes from Muntiacus reevesi, assembly GCF_963930625.1. Lineage (NCBI taxonomy): Eukaryota > Metazoa > Chordata > Mammalia > Artiodactyla > Cervidae > Muntiacus > Muntiacus reevesi. Next base: position 21,985,233 of record NC_089263.1, on the reverse strand, counting down.
ATCTGGGAAAGGGGATCCATCTCTGGTGCATTGGTTTTGATTATTTCTCAGCTATATAAACATCCAAAGAGATGACCTCATATATTCCACAGGCATGACCAAAGATTATGGCACAGATGTTCTGAAATAAACAATGTCAGTGCAAGCACAGAGCCGCACAGCTCTGTAATGGCTCCAAGAAGAGATTAGTCCACTTTTTTTTTCTTTTTTTTACATAAACCACAAGTTAAGGCTAAGTCAGAAAGAAAATAGAAACTTTTCTTCATCTGCTCTCTCCTTGGTTTCATGTTTTATTGACAGCCTGGGAGGCTCTCTGAACCCCTTCCTCCCCTCAGGAATTTGTGGAAGTCGCATTTCTCCTGTTGACAAGATTCTGCTGAGAACAGAATTTTCGGCCATTTTCATTATGTTTTTTGTCAAGTTTCCACAGTCCTGCTTTTTACAGGCTTTCACTTGATACTGGCTGTAGCTACACTAAAAGTACTACATTTGGACTACATTTATGTCCAAAAGCCTGTGAATTGTATGTTTTTGATCCTGGAATTTTTCCTGCATTTCACTGAGAGCAAAGATTATGCCCTGCTGTTTTTTGTTTGTTTGTTTTTTCCTTTTTTAATTTCCCACAATGCTCAGCTCTTGCCACAACATGTACTAGGTGCTTTATTCTCAGCACTGCTCTATGTCTTCCTGGATCAGAATGCCAGAAGTGACGGTTGCAAAAATGGGTGGATTGGGACAGGATTTGCAAAGACAGATGAAACCTGGATTTGTTTCACACTGAAATGGAATTGGAACAAAGCCCAGTTTTGACGAATAATTAAACACTCTGTCATTCAGGTTGGTAAGGGCTCAGAACCAGATTTAAATTATTTAAATAAACAACCATGACAAGATGTTTTACTGAGAACAAACTCTTCCCTCCAACAGCTAAGGATGCAGTTCCTACCATCACCTGCTGTTATAAGCCAAGCTCTGCCTGGCCTTCTCAGAGTTGAGAACTTAGCTACAAAAAGAACTTTGTTCACTCAAGGAAAATGTTCCCCACAACATTAATATAAGTCACTTAACTCTGAGGGACCTACAATTACAAATCTTTTATTAGTTATACTATTATACTAGCCAATGGTCAGATTTTAGACTATTATAATGCTTTCCTAGAAATGGCTCCAGGAAAAATATCTTTATTACCTAGCAAAGAAACCTGATTTTAGACCAAGGCATTTCTGCAGAACTTTTCAGTATAACTATTATTCATAAGTGTATACAAATATTAATAAATATACATAAAATTATGGCTGATTCCCTGGTGGCTCAGTGGTAAAGAATCCACTTACAATGCAGGAGAAGAGGGTTTGATCCCTAAGTTGAGACGATACCCTGGAGAAGGAAATGGCAACCCAATCCAGTATTCTTGCCTGGAAAATCCCATGGACAGAGGATACTGGTGGGTCATGGGGTCTCCAAGAGTCAGACACAACCTATCGACTGAGCAATAACAACATAAAACTATATTTATTTATACAGTAATAAAGAGTACACAAAGACCATAAAAATAGAAGTGCTGATTCTAAATACTATCAAAATTACCATCAAAATTAAGCTAATGTCACTCCATTCCTAGGAACATGAGTATTAATAAAGTAGATTTCAGCCTGTAGACAGAGTAATAAAATATCCCTACTTTGAAAAAATAGCTTAATATATGTGCAAATTTTACCTTAGTACTGCCTACATTCACAAGTAAGTCTACTTATTTGTAGTACAAACATTTCTGTGACAACAAAAATGATCTAGATTGGTAGCTTCCAAGATGAATAAAATGCAGACCTAACCCTTGAATGAGTCATGTGATAATGAGTTGGAACAGAGAAGTGGACATTTAAGGAGTGCCTAATCTTTTGGGTGCATGACCAACCCTGTTATCAAGAATGAGGAGGAGCTCAGAGATGTCAAATTACTTACTCAAAGAGACATTTACCAAGCCCATGAGTCTAGATAGAAATTCATGACTGAAAACAAATAATTCATCAAAAATGGAAGTACCAAAAAACCTTTATTCCTTTTTTAATCACTTTTTTCTAAGAATTAAGTTGCATCTTTATTATTTGGGCATTTCCCACATTTCTAATATATAATATGTGTTCAATAAAAGCACATTGAAAGGATTAACTAGTGTACAAATGAGCAAAAAGCATTTATAATATCAAACACAGGCAAGAAAAATTGGCCTTAGGGATGCAAAATTTAAATACATTAGCTGTGGATCCTGAACCCCCTTTTAAAGTTTTTTATTGGAGTATAGTTGCCTTACAATGTTGTGTTACTTTCTACTATACAGCGAAGTGAATCAGCTATATGTATACATATATTCCCTCTTCAAAAAAGACAAAGATACAGATGCTTATTCCAAAATTAAATTCTTCTCTTCATCTTCTCCTTTTTCTACCCCCAATGACCTCACTCCCAACCTAGGTTTTGGGACTAGATGTTTTTCTACATGAATTATTTTTAACATTTGAGAAATAGATTACATTTTCAGTAATGGCCACTCAATAACAGAGTGGCCCCCATTAGACAAAATCTGCAGAAAACTGTAAACTCTGGACAAAATTTGTAAAACAACTTCATGGAGGTACTAGAGAGGTACTCCAAACTCAAGAGAGTGGACACTTGGAAGAAGGGAATCAGACCAGGTGTTTTCTATTTTTACTGCTCTTTTCTTATGGGAAGACTCTGGTCAGCACTGTGTGAAGCTGCTAAAGCACACAGAAACCCACAAGCTTATACTAGCAACTCTCAGTCTTACTGGCTGAAGAATGGGAGTATGATCACAGCAGATAAGAAGTAGCCTAAGGAAGAAAGAGCCAGAAAGCAGGAGTCACAACATTTTGTGTGCAAGTCTTTGAACTACAAATGTACAAGCTGACTCTCATAGCTCAGCTAAGAATAAAATAACAAAAAGAGATTTTTAAGTACCTCTCACAGAGGGGAGAAAGAGTTTGGAGTTTGAGTTCAGACAAATTAAATGCCTGGTAAAAAAAAGCAAAAAGCAAAAACCAAAGCTCTTTAGAGGCTATGAAAGAGTATAAAGTAAAAAAAAAAAGTAAGGTCGCTTCAGTCATGTCTGACTCTTTGTGACCCTATGGACCTGTAGCCCTCCAGGCTTCTCTGTCCATGGGATTCTCTAGGCAAGAATACTGGAGTGTGTTGCCATGCTGTCCTCCAGGGGATCTTCCCAACCCAGGGATTGAACCCTGGTCTCCCACATTGCGGGTAGATTCTTTACCATCTGAGCCACCAGGGAAGCCTGACAGGGTATGGTAGTCTCCTAAACACATCTTTCACAATGTTAAGTATGCTAACCGATACCACTCAACATATAAAAAAACAGGAAAATGTGACCCATATGGAGACTGTGATAAAGTCTCAGATGATGTAGGTCCCCCATATGACAAAGTTAACCTTCCTCAGGATTTCTCCATCTCCTCAGACCTGCAGACTAGTACTTAGGGTTGTTGTCCAGCATAAGCCCACTGAGCTAACAATGGTGGTACTAAGATGTAAACACATAATTCCAGAGTCCATGCTTTTAACCATTTTACTATACTGCCTTAAACAATCTTGTTACAAAGCATCAATTATCACTTAGGACTATGTCTTCCCATGTTGAAGCCTGTAGCCAGGTGTGACATTTAAATTTACATTAATTAAAATGAAATACAATGTAAAAATTCAGTTCCTCAATGACACTAACTCCATTTCAAATGTTTAGTAGCCACATGAGCCACATGGCTGGTGGCAGCCTTATTGATCAGTGCAAATGTAGAACATTTCCATGAGCACAGAAATTTTATTAGACAACACTAGCCTAGAGCATACAATGGCAAAAATAAAATCACAGTTACATTAGCAATAATGTACAGTGTGCATGTGTGTGTGCTAAGCCACTTCAGTCATGTCTGACTCTGCGACTCTATGGACTATTGCCTGCCAGGCTCCTCTGTCCATGGGATTCATCAGGGGTGAGTTGCCATGCCCTCCTTCAGGGGATCTTCCTGACCCAGGGATCAAACCCAAAGTTCTTAAGTCTCCTACACTGGCAGGTGAGTTCTTTACCACTAGTGCCACCTGGTAAACCCAATTTATACTATAAAATATTAATTAAAATACTGTGGAAGAACCAAGAATAATCTAGGCACTGAAGGAAATGAAAGAGGAGGTGGAATACAGGAGGAAGGCAGGGGCCAGTGAGCATATACAACGTTAATCTCACAAATATTCATAATTTAAAATTACTAAAAAAAAAAATAAATAAAGAAAAAAAAAAAAAAAAATACTGAATGGTGGGGAATTCCATGGCGATCCAGTGATTAGGAGTCCAAGCTTCTACTGCTGAGGGCATGGGTTCGATTTCAGGTTGGTGAACCAAGATCCTGCAAGGGGCAACAGCCAAAAATAAATTAATGAATTTTTTAAAAACTAAAACCTGATTTTTTTAAAAATAAAATACTGAATGTTTTCTTTGCTTTTGTCATCATCAAATATTTTACTTTTCATTAAATATCCAAGGCTGGCAATGGTATAAGAGCTATCAGCTATTATACTGCTGATAAAAGTACACATAGAGACATTTACAAAGCTATCCTTGGAGGCATTTTGGGAACATTAATCAAAGTCCTATAAAGTACATATCCTTCGATCCAGCCAAGTACCCTAAGAAATGTATTAGACAAAGGTAATCATAATTCAAATATTTTTAAAAGTAAAACTGAGAGCCTAAATGTCTGATGATGGGCAACTTCTTGTTAAACAAAAAGATATCCACCTAATGATGTTGTGAAGAATATAAAATAATAGAAGAGAATGTCATGATATATTTCTGTATGTAAAAGGATATGCTTCAAAACAATGTACAGGATGATTCAATTAGTACAAGTTACATACACATGCTGTTATGTATCATGTGTATAGAATTTATTTACAGATATATTCTGTAAATGGAACCAAAGAATAGAAGGGGATATACTAAAATATTAATGGAATTAATTCGAGCATGAGTGCTAAGTTGATTCAGTCATGTCAGAGTCTTTGCAACCCTATGAACTGTAGCCCGCCAGGCTCTTCTGTCCATGGAATTCTCCAGGCCAGAATACTGCAGTGGGTTGCCATTCCCCTCTCCAGGGGATCTTCGAGACCCAGAGATCAATCCCATGTCTCTTCCATCTCCTGCATTGGTTCTTTACCACTAACGTCACCTGGGATGGAATTATTACATTTACTAATTCATTGTAAATTCACTGCATTTTTTAAAACAAAATTTGTGGCTTGAGTAATGATCAAATTCAATAAATATATGACTTGGAATTAATAACTCAATGAACAACCTTCTGCAGAAAAGAAAATTGATGTCACTCAGAACCAGATGTCAGATAACAACAAAGTGTGCTTCATCTCAGTTCTATACAGTTTAAGTGCTTTAGATCAATTCGGTCCTCGAAGACCTTTATGAAGCAATTTTAAAAGGCTCACAGAAAAGCAGAAGTAAATGTTTATATTAAAATTTAAGGAGAGATGCATGATAAATATGTACAGGTGCTAAGAACTGTCACTATGTAAAACTGTATTTTCAATAAGAGGACAGCAGGAAACAAAAAAGTGAACATTTATTTTAATGGAGCTGAACAATTATTTTACAAAATCATTCTCTAGGTTTTATTGATTCTCTGTGAGTCTTCCAATCATATGCAAAAGGCCCATTGCTTCACTCCAGCCTTTGCCTACCTGTTTATGCAGAAACCATTTCTGTGCACTCAGCATTGGCCATTGGGTTACTTAACCTCTCTGTTCATTTTGAAAGTGAAAGTGTCAGTCACTCAAATTGTCTGACTCTTTGCGACCCTGTGGACTGTAGCCCACCAGGCTCTTCTGTCCATGGGATTCTCCAGGCAAGAACACTGGAGTGGGTAGCCTTTCCCTTCTCCAGGGAATCTTCCCGAACCAGGGACCAAACCTGCATCTCCTACATTGCAGGCATACTCTTTACCATTTGAGCCACCAAGGAAGCCCCTCTGTTCACTTTAGAACAGAAGCAGATGGCCTTCTTAGGCTTCCCAGGTGATGCAGAGGTAAAGAATCTGCTGCCAATGCAGGAAATGAAATGGCAACCTACTCCAGTATATTTGCTACATATAGTCCATGGGGTCATAAAGAGTTGGACACGAATGAGCATGCATTCACATGGCCATGCACACATCCAAGAACTCATTTAAAAATAATATATTCCAATGGAGACAATTGAACTACCCCTTTGAAAACAGTACTCCTCTTATTATAAGCAGAATTCAAGGAGACTGGAGGGACTATTCATATTTGTGTAGAGTGAAGAAGGAAATCATGAAAATACTTTATGATTTTGTTTCCTACAAGTCATGATATGGAGTAATTCATTAGAGTTCCCTGGGTCTTTGTTTTTTCACCTCTGAAAACAGAATTGAACCATTATATCAGAGGTCTCATTATTTTAACTGAATGCTCATGCACACACTCAGATATTCATGATGGAAGTCATAATGATAATTATTAGGAAGCTGACCCATGCGAAAAAAAATAAGGCAATCCAAAATAGATTTTTGGAAACCACTGGATTTGAGTAGGTACTCTTCTGGGACATCTTGTGTCCAGAGAAATTGAGCCAGCACTCAGTTACACAGTACATTCTGAGTATCAGTTCAGTCAGTTCAGTCGCTCAGTCGGGTCCACCTCTGCAATCCCATGGGCTGCAGCATGCCAGTCCTCCCTGTTCATCCCCAACTTATGCAGTCTACTCAAATTCATGTCCATCACGTCAGTGATGCCATCCAACCATCTCATCCTCTGTCGTCCCCTTCTCCTCCTGCCTTCAATCTTTCCCAGCATCAGAGTCTTTTCCAATAAGTCATTTCTTCATATCAGGTGGCCAAAGTATTGGAGTTTCAGCTTCAGCATCAGTCCTTCCAATGAATATTCAGGACTGATTTCCTTTAAGATTGACTGGTTTGATCTCCTTGCAGTCCAAGGGACTCCCAAGAGTCTTTTGCAACATCACAGTTCAAAAGTATCAGATCTTCAGCACTCACCCTTCTTGGTAGTCCAACACTCACATCTATACATGACTACTGGAAAAACCATAGCTTTGACTAGATGGACCTTTGTTGGTAATTTCTCTGCTTTTTAATATGCTGTCTAGGTTGGTCATAGTTTTTCTCCCAAGGAGCAAGCATCTTTTAATCTTGCTGCAGTCACCATCTGCAGTGATTTTGGAGCCCCCCAAAATAAAGTCTCTCAGCTTCCACTGTTTCCCCATCTATTTGCCATGAAGTGACGGGACCAGATGACATGATCTTAGTTTTCTGAATGTTGAGTTTTAAGCCAACTTTTTCACTCTCCTCTTTCACTTTCAACAAGAGGCTCTTTAGCTCTTCTTCACTTTCTGCCTTAAGGGTAGTGTCATCTGTGTATCTGAGGTTATTGATATTTCTCCCAGCAATCTTGATTCCAGCTTGTGCTTCATCCAGCTTGGCATTTCACATGATGCACTCTGCATAAAAGTTAAATAAGCAGGGTGACAATATACAGCCTTGATGTACTACTTTCCCTATTTGGAACCAGTCTGTTGTTCCATGTCCAGTTCTAACTGTTGCTTCTTGAACGGCATACAGATTTCTCTGGAGGCAGATCAGGTGGTCTGGTATTCCCATCTCTTGAAGAATTTTCCACAGTTTGTTGTGATCCACACAGTCAAAGGCTTTGGCGTAGTCAATAAAGCAAAAGTAGATGTTTTTATGGAACTCTCTTGCTTTTTCAATGATCCAGTGGATGTTGGCAATTTAATCTCTGGTTCCTCTGCCTTTTCTAAATCCAGCTTGAACATCTGGAAGTTCATGGTTCATGTACTGTTGAAGCCTGGCTTGGAGAATTTTGAGCATTACTTTGCTAGCATTCTGAGTATACTGAATACAATTCTTTGGGTTTGGTTTGGAGAGCTCCCCTGCTACCAGCAGCCATGGTGGTGGAAAAATAAAACAAACACAGTGATTTCAAAAAGCTTGAAGCCATCTGTGTTTTATTTCTTGGACTTTGAAGATTCATTTTCATAATCCCTGAGTCACCTGAGCCACAGTTTTTCTGCATTTTTCATGGACTCAACAGACACTTTGGCATCATTCCCCTGGTGCCCCTTGTCCTAAGAATCAGGTAAGGACTTTATAGAATGCTGCCTAAGTTTCTCAAGGTTAAAAAAAAAAATTCTTTAAAAATGTATGTAAGTTTCCTCTATTTTGTCTTTAGATTCATTTCAACTTTCTAGGTCTGATTTTTCTCATTTGAAAAATGAAGATACAAATAATTGTTCCACCTTCATGTCTGGGTTTTCATGAAAGTGGAATGCTTGGGGAAGGGCAATGTGTTCCAAATAAGATGTAAGATGTTACATGCACAAAGGAGGGGAAATAAAGCTTTTCTTGACAGGTAAACAGCATTGCTCAACATATGGTTGCACAATCAGATATGAAGTTGTGGTCTTCCTGGTGCACTTATGGTCATTGTGGAAGACCAACAATAGAATGAGAACGTTCTAAAATTAAAGAGGGCTAGTTTCATTTTTTTACAAGTGATTGACCAGTTTTCCCAGCACCACTTGTTAAAGAGATTGTCTTTTCTCCATTGTATATTCTTGCCTCCTTTGTCGAAAATAAGGTGTCCATAGGTGCGTGGATTTATCACTGGGCTTATTTTGTTCCATTGATCTATATTTCTGTCTTTGTGCCAGGACCATACTGTCTTGATGACTGTGGCTTTGTAGTAGAGACTGAAGTCAGGCAGGTTGATTCCTCCAGTTCCATTATTCTTTCTCAAGATTGCTTTGGCTATTCGAGGTTTTTTTGTAGTTCCATACAAATTGTGAAATTATTTGTTCTAGTTCTGTGAAAAATACCGTTGGTAGCTTGATAGGGATTTGCATTGAATCTATAGATTGCTTTGGGTGTTATACTCATTTTCACTGTATAGATTCTTCCAATCCGTGAACATGGTATATTTCGCCATCTATTTGTGTCCTATTTGATTTGTTTCACCAGTGTTTTATAGTTTTCTATAGATAGGTCTTTTGTTTCTTTAGGTAGATATATTCCTAAGTATTTTATTCTTTTCGTTGCAATGGTGAATGGAATTGTTTCCTTAATTTCTCTTTCTGTTTTCTCATTGTTAGTGTATAGGGATGCAAGGGATTTCTGTGTGTTGATTTTATATCCTGCAAGTTTACTATATTCATTGATTAGCTCTAGTATTTTTCTGGTGGAGTCTTTAGGGTTTTCTGTGTAGAGGATCATATCATCTGCAAACAGTAAGAGTTTTACTTCATCTTTTCCAATCTGGATCCCTTTAATTTCTTTTTCTGCTCTGACTGCTGTGGCCAAAACTTCCAAAACTATGTTGAAGAGTAGTGGTGAGAGTGGGCACCCTTGTCTTATTCCTGACTTTAGGGGAAATGCTTTCAATTTTTCACCATTGAGGATAATTTTGCTGTGGGTTTGTCATATATAGCTTTTATTATGTTGAGGTATGTTCCTTCTATTCTTGCTTTCTGGAGGGTTTTTATCATAAATGGATGTTGAATTTTGTCAAAGGCTTTCTCTGCATCTATTGAGATAATCATATGGTTTTTCTTTTTCAATTTGTTAATGTGTTGTATTACCTTGATTGCTTGCAGATATTGAAGAATCCTTGTATCCCTGGGATAGAGTCCACTTGGTCATGATGTATGATCTTTTTAATATGTTGTTGGATTCTGTTTGCTAGAATTTTGTTACACCAGACATAAAAATAAGCTCAAAATGGATTAAAGATCTAAATGTAAGACCAGAAACTATAAAACTCCTAGAGGAGAACATAGGCAAAACACTCTCCGACATAAATCACAGCAGGATCCTCTATGACCCACCTCCCAGAATATTGGAAATAAAGGCAAAAATAAACAAATGGGACCTAATTAAAATTAAAAGCTTCTGCACAACAAAGGAAATTATAAGTAAGGTGAAAAGACAGCCTTCAGAATGGGAGAAAATAATAGTAAATGAAGCAACAGACAAAGAATTAATCTCAAAAATATACAAGCAACTCCTGCAGCTCAATTCCAGAAAAATAAACGAGCCTATCAAAAAAATGGGCCAAAGAACTAAACGGACATTTCTCCAAAGAAGACATACAAATGGCTAACAAACACATGAAAAGATGCTCAACATCACTCATTATCAGAGAAATGCAAATCAAAACCACAATGAGGTACCATTTCACACCAGTCAGAATGGCTGCTATCCAAAAGTCTACAAGCAATAAATGCTGGAGAGGGTGTGGAGAAAAGGGAACCCTCTTACACTGTTGGTGGGAATGCAAACTAGTACAGCCACTAAGGAGAACAGTGTGGAGATTCCTTTAAAAACTGGAAATAGAACTGCCATATGACCCAGCAATCCCACTGCTGGGCATACACACCAAGGAAACCAGAATTGAAAGAGACATGTGTACTCCAATGTTCATCGCAGCACTGTTTATAATACCCAGGACATGGAAGCAACCTAGATGTCCATCAGCAGATGAATGGATAAGAAAGCTGTGGTACATATACACAATGGAATATTACTCAGTCATTAGAAAGAATACATTTGAGTCAGTTTTAATGAGGTGGGTAAAACTGAAACCTATTATACAGAGTGAAATAAGCCAGAAAGAAAAACACCAATACGTATACTAATGCATATATATGGAATTTAGAAAGATGGTAATGATAACCCTGTATGTGAGACAGCAAAAGAGACACAGATGTATAGAATAGTCTTTCGGACTCTGTGGGAGAGGGCGAGGGTGGGATGATATGGGAGAATGGCATTGAACATGTATATTATCATATGTGAAATAAATTGCCAGTCCAGGTTTGATGCATGATACAGGGTGCTTGGGGCTGCTGCACTGGGATGACTCAGAGGGATGGGATGGGCAGGGAGGTGGGAGGGGGGTTCAGGATGGGGAACACATGTACACCCATGGCAGATTCATGTCAATGTATGGCAAAACCAATACAATATTGTAAAGTAATTAACCTCCAATTAAAATAAATAAATTTATATAAAAAATAAATTAAAATATACCAAAATTAAATAAATAAATAAATAAACTTAAAGATGACTTTCAAGATTTCCCCTGTAATTCCTCCGTGGCAATGTCAGGTCTGGAGGGACAATGGGACAAGGACTGCAGTCTGGAGGAACAATGCCACCTGCTGATAGCCGGTATTAGGATATAACCCAAAGAATGGAAAAACAATTCTCTTAAAGGTCAATTGATCAAAAAATAACTTTACAGAACCACCAATTCACTTCATCATTGTTTTACCAAATGATTCAACCCCACCCCTGTATGTCCATTGTCGCTTGTCATTCTGCATTGATTCCTACCCCATGCCTCCTGGTCTCTGCCTTTGTTCTGGCTTTTAGTGGCCAGATAATTACAGCAAACCGTCCTAGACTTTGTTTCAGGAATCTGTCTTAGTTTTTGGTGAATAGGTGATTTTCAGCAAAACTATTTTATTTGGGGGGGGGGGGGATATTGACTTTGAACCTATGAGTTCCTTTTGGTCTTTAAAACACACACTTTTAAGAAAACATCTGCCAATAATATTCATGACAAAATTAGGACGCAACTGTCAGGAAACTAACATTCAAGAAAAAAGTATGTTTTGAAGAGAAAAGGCAATGGTTTGAGAGAGACTTGCCACATTTTATTGGGTCTTATATGCAAAGTCCAAAGACACATAACTGTCAATTTTCAATTTTCAGCCCCTTTTGACCTAGGCTTTTCTTTCCCCCCACTGGCAAAGAAGTCATACCAGTTGTGCAAGGAAAAAAAAAAAACAAGAGAGAGAGAAATAAAAAATGACCTGCCTTTATTATGTGTGTCTTTTAAAACTTCAGACACGCTTTTCACATCCATAGTGACTTAATGGAGTCTAACAACCAATTAATGGCTTTAAAACCAGTGGGGATCCTGTGCTACCCCATAACCTGAAATGAATTATTGATAGATGCTTTCAGCCCTGTGTCCTGTCAGATATTTCAAAGTCAATGTCAGCCTGTGCATTTTCTCATTCAGTCTCCACTGAGGTCAAGACTTGTGAAGAGATGCTGTCCCCAAAGGAAAAAAAGAGAGAGAGAGTTCGCTCCCTGCAAAGTGTGGAGCTAGACATAATTGGTCTCTCTTTAAATCAAATCTCTGTAAGACATTAGCAACCTCTACACGCATTAGCGGGACCAGTGGCATTATTCCTTCAAGGCAGGTGGAACACAGCACATTTACAAGGGGAATGACATTAATAAGTCCTTTACAATTACAATAACTTTTCACTGAAGTTCACATTTTCTTTTATTTGAGCCTTAGAACCATCCTGTGAAGTGGGCAGGGCAAGTGTCACTATTTACAGCTGATATGAAGAAAAGAAAAACTTGAAACTCCTTTCCTTTTCTCTTCTCTTTCCCCTCTTCCTCCTGTTATGCGTGTAACTGTGGTGCAAGTTTTATGGGTCTGCTTGACAAAACGACAGTTCTAAAAAGGTGATTTTTTTTTTTTTAATGACTCGGATTTTAATGTCATTCTGCTATGGCAATCTCTGAATTATCCATTTCCTAGCAAAATAATTAGTACACTATTAAAGTGTTCCTTTTAAGTGTTTAAAACTGACTAGTGGGAAAGGATAAAATCATAATAAAATATAATGGGTAAATATGTGACAAATTACTAACCTTCAGAGAACTTCCAAAAAAAGGCATTTAGGGGCATGACAATATTTTATATACACAGTTTAAAACTTTGAAAAATATTTTGCTAAACTAATCTGTTAAAAAGGAATAAAAATTAAACATTGCTAACTACCCATAAATGTATATGCTTCCTACACACATGTTGTAGCATTTTTTTTATTTTAATTGGAGGCTAATTACTTTACAATATTGTGGTGGTTTTGCCATACATTCACATGAATCAGCCATGGGTGTACATGTGTTCCCCATCCTGAACCCTCCCCCCCACCTCCTCCCTCCCCATCCCATCCCACAGGGTCACCCAGTGCACCAGCCCTGAGCACCCTGTCTCATGCATCGAACCTGGACTGGCGATCTATTTCACATATGATAATATACATGTTTCAATGCTATTCTCTCAAATCATCCCACCCTCGCCTTCTCCCACAGAGTCCAAAAGTCTGTTCTTTACATCGTGTCTCTTTTGCTGTCTCACATATAGGATCATCATTACCATCTTTCAAATTTCATATATGCTTTTTAGTTAATCCATAATTTTTACTGGTATGCTACATGACTTTCATAGCTTTTATTTTATTGAGTAGATATTATTTCATTCAGATTTCTCAAAATTAATTACTGATTTCCTTATTACTGTCCATTTAGACTCTTACCAGCTTTTCCCTGTAATAAGTAATACAACAGAGAATGTCTCCATACATATAAAATGTTCATTTATTTTAATTATTTCTTTTGATAGCTTATAAGAATACTATTACTGAATCAAAGGATAAAACTACTTTTATGGACTTGGCTGCATTTTTTTTTTTTTTTTTTTTTTTTTACTGATCTCTAAAATTCCAAAGTAAAACACCAGTCGTGGACATGTCACAATGCCCCGTCAATATCAGCAACATCAGTTGTTATCATGTATACCTTTTGGAATCACATACTACACATTACATATCTTCCTTAATCTGTACCAAATACAAAAGTGTAATATCGGCCCATTAACAAAAGAATGTGATATTGACATATGAAGAAACAGGTTAGTAAAACAGAATAGACATTCCATAAGTAGACCGCCCAAAATGGAACATTCTTTAATAGTCCCTATAGGGGAATCTAAAACCATTAAGGGAAAAGACTGCCTATTAAATAAGGAAGAAAATATAAGCCATTTTATAAATTCAGAATTAAAAATAGTTTCAGCGATGATGTATAACATAGAAACTTTTGTGGTTTAGTACTTTCTGTACTAATAAACATAATTACATAAAAATACAAAATTTCTGCATAGTTAAAAAAAAGAAGCAAAATTAAAAGTTAGATAAAATTAGAGGGTTAATTACTGCAAATTATATAGGACTTCTCTGGTGGTCTCTCAGATGGTAAAAATCTATCTGCGATGCAGGAGACCTGGGTTCGATCCCTGGGTTGGGAAGATCCCCTGGAGAAAGACCCACTCCAATATTCTTGCCTGGAGAATTCCATAGACAGAGGAGCCTGGCGGTCTACAGTCCATGGGGTTGCAAAGAGTTGGACACGACTGAGCAACTGACATACAAGCACACACATACACACACACCAATTTTTCCCATGCATTACTAGACCCTACAAATTCATAACAAATGAACCAAAACTTCAATTAAAACATGGGCAATGTATAGAAACAGATTGCTCACCAAAAATAAACATAATTGAAAGAGAGGATCTAGGGAAATTCTCATTATTATGTTCAAATTTTTTCTCTAAATGTAGAACTATTCTAAAAGATAAAGTTTATTTTTCTAAAATTAGTTAACAAATTCCAAACTTGCAGCCAATTTAATTTAGTATCTGTATTATAATCTCTCTGATCATCACATCTGTCCTGGTATTTTACAAACACATGGAAGACTAATCTGTAAGTTTTTTAAAAAGTAAATGCAGAAGTCATTTCAATTTCCTGAGACTGAAAGACTCCGTTTCTAAATGACCATCACTTTAAAGAAATACTAAAGAACGTTCTTCAGCAAAACAGAAATGGAATCCCTCAGGAAAGAACAGGATGAGAAGAAAGGATCTACTCAAGAAATTGGTTAATACTAATCGTCTTCCTCATGGGAAATAGATGGGGAGACAGTGGAAACAGTGTCAGACTTCATGTTTTTGGGCTCCAAAATCACTGCGGATGGTGACTGCAGCCATGAAATTAAAAGACGCTTACTCCTTAGAAGGAAGGTTATGACCAACCTCGATAGCATATTAAAAAGCAGAGACATTACTTTGCCAACAAAGTTCCACCTGTTCAAGACTATGGTTTTTCCAGTGGTCATGTACGGATGTGAATGTTGGACTGTGAAGAAAGCTGAGTGCCGAAAAATTGATGCTTTAGAACTGTGGTGTTGGAGAAGACTCTTGAGAGTCCCTTGGACTGCAAAGAGATCCAACCAGTCCATCCTAAAGGAGATCAGTCCTAGGTGTTCATTGGAAGGACTGATGCTGATGCTGAAACTCCAGTACTTTGGCCACCTCATGCGAAGAGTTCACTCATTGGAAAAGACCCTGATGCTGGGAGGGATTGGGGGCAGGAGAAGGGGACGACAGAGGATGAGATGGCTGGATGGCATCACTGACTCGATGGACATGAGTTTGAGTAAACTCCAGGAGTTGGTGATGGACAGGGAGGCCTGGCGTGCTGCAATTCATGGGGTCGCAAAGTGTCAGACACGACTGAGCGACTGAACTGACTGAATGAATCGTCTTCACTGAATGACAGTGGAGAATATCATATTTATGGGTCTGTATCTGGACATAGTATTGATGTTTATTCTAACTTTATCATCTACTAGCTGTGTGACTCTGGGCAAGCTACTTAACCAACCTGGGCCACAGTTTCCTCATTTTTAAAGAGGAGATAGCGTCTGTATACTTAATAGGGTTGTTATACTGATGAACCAAGGTTGTACACGTAGAGCAGGTACTAAGTGAAAGTGAAAGTTGCTCAGTCCTGTCTGACTCTTTGCAACCCCATGGACTATACAGTCCATGGAATTCCCTAGGCCAGAATACTGGAGCCTGTAGCCTTTCCTTTCTCCAGGGAATTTTCCCAACCCAGGGATTGAACCCAGGTTTCCCACATTGCAGGTGGATTCTTTACCAGTTAAGCCACAAGGGAAGCCCAGAGCAGGTCCTAAGTTTACAGTAAATATTCATTGTTGTCCAATATTATAGTTTTTGATATTTACCCTCTATTATATTTTTTATTGTTTAAATGCTAACCCTCTATTTGATTCTTCTGTTAATGTAAATCCATGTTCTACTCGTTTTGCTTTCAGAGACTATAATTTTTGGCCCAATAAAAGCATTTCTTCTTGTTTCCTTGTGAGTGCAGAAATTGTTAACCTTGGTTTTCTGTGACTAGTAGGCTCTGGGGGACTTTCATTTGCTGGATTATACTTATTCACTGAGTTTTTTTATTTTTTCAAAGAATATATCAGTTTTTAAAGATTCTTTAATGTGGATTTTTTTTTTAAAATCTTTATTGAATTTGTTATGACATTGCTTCTGTTTTATGTTTTGTTTTTTTGGCCACAAGGCACATGGGATCTTAGTTCCCCAACCAGAATTGAACCTGCACCCCCTGATTGAAAGGTAAAGTCCTAACCACTGGACCTGCCAGGAAAGTCCCTATCAGTTTTTTATAGAGAGGAAAAACAAACACTTAAAAACTCCAACAACCAAAATTTCAAACCACCTATTCCTTTTGGCTTATAATCAGTCTAACTGAGAGTAGACAATGTATTGAATTCAACAAGGTCTGGTCAATCCTGTTTGACTCTCATCTTTATCTTACCTTAATCTTCAAAAAACAATTCAGGGATCATTTTTATTTCAGGAAACAGCAACAGCTCACATCTACAGGTGAGCAGGAAGTGGCACACCGCCCCTCTCCCCCACCTCCATTGTTCTTGCCTGGGAAATCCCATGGACAGAGGAGCCAGACAGGCTACAGTCCATGGGGTGCAGAGAGTCGGATACAACTTAGAGGCTCAAACACACATATCTACAGAATACTTGAGGCATAGCCATTTCTAGGACAGGGTGATACTCAGATGAGTATAATCTGGCCTCAGTCCTCAGGGGATTACAGTTCAAGAGGAAAATACTAAGAATTCATGAAGGACCACACCGGTGACTGTCTAATGGATTCCGTGACAGTGAAGCCCATAGGATTTCTGAGCAGGGAACCAGCGCTGAGAGCCGAGGCTGCTTCCAGAGGCTCTCTCCTCAGATGCTGTGAGGGTTGTTCATCTGTAAGGGAATCCACAGACAAGAAGGGCCTTTACATTGCTGACTGAGTAACAGGGTCAGCCAGAGAGAATAGAGCACTTTCTGCTTGAGCTAATGGTCAAGCCACGTTGGGGACTATGGACTCCAAGCTATGACATTCCACAACCCAGAGAACTCAGGCAACCCCTTTGTCAAGGGAACTTCTCAGTACACTCTCTGAAGCTGTATTATAGACACCCAACTCAATATTACCTATCTTTCAAAGGAATAAGTGTTTTGTATGTGTGTTTATTTTTCTCACGTGTGTGTGTGTTTTGCAGGCTCTGCACTAGAGACTTTTTTAATTTAATGAATTAATTGATATATACATACTTATATTTATTTTGTGGTTGTGCTGGATCTTCATTGCTGCACAGGCTTTTCTCTAGTTGCAGCCAGTGGGGGCTACTCTTCATTTCAGTATGTGGGCTTCTCGTTGCAATGGTTTCTCTTGTTTTGCAGCACAGGCTCTAGGGTGTGCAGGCTTCAGCAGTTGCCACAAATGGCTCAGTAGATGTGGCTCCCAGGCACTAGAGCACAGGCTCAGTTGTTGTGGTACACAGGCTCAGTTGCCCCCTCGGCATATGGGATCTGCCCAGACCAAGGGTCAAACCCATGTCTCCTGCATTGGTAGATGGATTATTTACCATTAAGTCACCAGGGAAGCCCAAGACTTTTTTTAAAGATATTTTTGATGTGGCCCACATTAAAGCCTTTACTGAATTTATTACAATATTCCTTCTGCCTCATATTTTGATTTTTTGGCCCCACGACATGTGGGATCTGAGCTCCCTGACCAGGAATTGAACCTGCACTGCCAGCATTGAAAGGTGAAGTCTTACCCAGTGGACTGCCTAAGAAGTCTCCCTAGAGACTTCTTTTGAAATTCATGAAACAATCAAATGCTGAGGCAGCCTAGAGAGGGCAAAACCTATCGGACCTATATTTAGGCTTCATCTCACTGGGACAAAAAGCCGTTTTCCCCAAGGGCCAGTTATTAGAAGGAATCCTTAAGAGAGAGACATGGGACCAGATTTAAGGGGTTTCTCCTAGTATAAGGGATGCAGAGCAGAAAGGGATGCTGCTGCCACTGATGCTGTTGGCCCTGGAGGATCCCAGGGTAGCTGCCAGCCAGAGGAGGCCCCCAGCCACCTCTGGGAGATGTTTGGGGGTCCATGCTGGTGAACTTTCATCCTCATTATGTTTAAAAGCCTTTTGCCTTGAAGAGTTTGTAAATTAGCCCTGAGAACCATGCTACTCTTTTATGGTTAATTTCTCCAAGGCTGCCTTGTTAAGTATATGCAAATCACATCATTAATATGCTAAGCCTCTCTCCAGGGGGCTGGTCTTCCAACCCTGCTCTGCTGTTGACTGACAGCTCTGCTTGTCCCTTTGGGCTTGTGGCACAGGGGCTTCTTAAGGTGGGCACTTTGGGAAACTTCTTAATGGTGGGACTTCATGGTCAGGTCTCCACATCTTTCACTTTCCTCACTCAATTCACTTCTCTTTCTGAAGACTCTGGCCTGAGTATGAGGAGTCTCAGACCCAAGTCTTAATTCTTCATCTCTCTGGTCCTTCTTGAATTTTCTCCATTGCAAAATAAGCAAAAGAGTTTGGGGGCACCATTGAGGAATAGCTGAAAAATCAAAACAGCCCCAAGCAAAATATACTCCATCATCAAATCAATGGCCATGATAGTCAAGCACAGTAAAGCCTGACATTCTGCAGTCCATGAGGTCGCAAACAGTTGGACAAAACTGAGCGACTGAATGACAACAAATATACTCCAATAAAAATTAATTTAAAAAAGACTGAACTGAAAAAAAGCACTGAATTACTCAGCAGAAATGATTAATCCCTACTCTATAACCGTGTATCAACACATCTCTGTTTATTGAACATCCACCGTATATTTCAGTTCCTCTGATGACTGCTTCATGGCTTGTCACTGTCCAACATCACTCCCCATCCAGACCACACCTGTTGATAGGTCCACAAAGTAAGGCATTTGCTTTCACTCTGATCCTGAATGAGGTGGAGGTGAGAGCTTTGATTTCCCCATCTTCATGTTTCTGAGAGAGAACTTGGTCTTCCAGAATGAAGCAGTTTGAAATAATGATTGCATTGTTCTTTTCTACCTTCTTCATTCCCTCCCCATGGTGAAAGTTGAATAAAACTGGTGTGTGTGTTTGTGTGTGTGTGACAGCTCTTCTACTATGTTTCGTTTTTTTAAAAAAAATTAATATATTTATTTGGCTGCATCAGGTCTTAGTTGTGACACACAGGATCTTTATTCCATCACGCACATGGACTCTCTAGTTATAGCTCGGGCTCAGTAGTTGTGGCACACACACTTAGCTGCCCCATGGCATGTGGGATATTAGTTCCCTGACCAGGGATCAAACCCACATACCCTGCTTTGCAAGGCTGATTCTAAATCACTGAACCACCAGGAAAGTCCCAGATGTATTTCATTTTGGATCAGACTGTCTGCAGGAAATGGCCATTCTCTGGCTTTCCATGAGGTTGACTAACCAAGGCAAGTATTGTCCTTGAGAAGGCAAAGCAGGGGCCAGGGGTGGGTGTAGTAGGTCTGGGAGGATGTCTTCAGGATCCATTGCATGGCAGATGTAAGACCTAGTTCTTCAATCGGGTGCTGCAGTCATAAAACTGCTATTTTTTTTTAATGTCTATCTTCCTGACTCCTGTACCATGTTTCTCAACAATAAACAAACTAAGGAGAAGGAGAAAAAAGAATATAATTATTCCTCTGAACCCCAGGAACCAGTTCTTACTCTCAGCAGGGGTACCAGCCTTTGTTCAACCCATTTAGTTTAATGGTCCTTCTAAAAGATTTCTCAGAGAGAGTCAACAGCCTCGGTTTCAACAAATACCCACTTTACACAGTGAGCAAGACGTAGTGGGGCTGAGCAGAGCTTTGATGTAAACTTGGAGCCACTAAAAGAATATTTAACACGGGAATTACCCACCACAGAATGACAACACCTAGGTGTGCTGTGTCGTCAGTTCTGTGTTCATCCCAATTTTTCATGCTCAATGTCAAATACCAAAATCATGAAAGACACCTATCTAAAATGAAGCCTGACATTTGTGAAGGACCCGTTACATGGGCTTTCTTTCTTTTTTTTTTTTTTTTTTTCATTTATTTTTATTAGTTGGGGGCTAATTACTTTATAATATTGTAGTGGTTTTTGTCATACATTCACATGAATTAGCCATGGATTTACATGTATTCCACATCCCGATCCCCCCTCCCACCTCCCTCTCTACCTGATCCCTCTGGGTCTTCCCAGTGCACCAGGTCCGAGCACTTGTCTCATGCATCCAACCTGGTTTGGTGATCTGTTTCACCCTAGATAATATACATGTTTCGATGCTGTTCTCTTGAAACATCCCGCCCTCGCCTTCTAAAAATATGGAACGCTTCACGAATTTGCGTGTCATCCTTGCACAGAGGCCATGCTAATCTTCTCTGTATCATTCCAATTTTAGTATATGTGCTGCCAAAGCGAGCACTACATGGGCTTTCAAACTGATGTTTTTGAATTGTGGAGCTGAAGAAGACTCTTGAGAGTCCCTTGGACTGCAAGGAGATCGAACCAGTCAATCCTGAAGGAAAACAACACTGACTATTTATTGGAAGCACTGATGCTAAAGCTGAAGCTCCAATCCTTTGGCCACCTGTTGCAAAGAGATCACTCATTGGAAAAGACTCTGATGCTGGGGAAGATTGAAGGCAAAAGGAGAAAGGGGGCAACAAAGGATGAGATGGTTGAATGGCATCACTGACTCAATGGACATGAGTTTGAACACACTCTTGGAGACAAGCCTGGCAAACTGCAGGCCATGGGGTCACAAAAAGTCTGATATGACTTAGCAACTGAACAACAAGAACAACATTGCATGGGAGGTATATGATATGCGTTCTATCTAATCCTCAGAGAACCTCATAAACAGAAGTTATTCTTGTTCCCATTTTGCAGTGAGAAAACCGAGTTTCTGATGGATTGAGAACATTGGCCCACAGTTACCTGTCTGGTGAATAGTAGAGACAGAACCCAAACCCACATCTCTCACAGTCCCTGTTTTTCCATAAACACACTGCTCATCCCCCACCCCATCTACTGACTGTTGGAAAATACTCCAGTATTTAGGTGGAGAGATTCTGTGTTCCTGAGGGCAGTTCACAACTATTCTGTTATGCCACCTTGGAGATGCAGTTCCCTCTAAAACTGAAATATAAGCACAGATGCCTTTTAATGACATTTCAAGACACTTATCAGTGAACACTCCCCAAGTAAAGGATATTTCCAGTCTCTCTCCACTAAGACATCTTTTGAGGAAATGCCTTTCTTTTTACCAAAGCCCAACCCTTTCACCTGTGCTCTGACTCACATCCTTACCCCACCTCCCTAGGAGAGGTTTGTCTTTCGATCAGCACCTCAATGTGACCACGGATCCAGTTTCTCCTCTCCTTCAACAGACACTCCCACACCAAGCTTCATTTCCTTCTCCATTGCTATCCTGACTAGCTTTATTCTTTCACAGATGAATTATCTACTGCCTCATCTCTTAATCCCTCTTCAATCCACCCAGAGACTGAGATGTTTTTTTGCTCTATATGAAAGAAAGAGAGGAAGGAAGAAAAAAAGAGAGAGAAGGAAGGAAGGGAAGGA
This sequence comes from Muntiacus reevesi, assembly GCF_963930625.1. NCBI lineage: Eukaryota > Metazoa > Chordata > Mammalia > Artiodactyla > Cervidae > Muntiacus > Muntiacus reevesi. The sequence continues at coordinate 21,963,398 of NC_089263.1, read as the reverse complement.
GGCTTAATGCAAGTTTCTGTGCCTGGTGCATAGTGAGACCAAACAAACAGAAATGTCTGAGTTTGGAGCAGAGAAAGGTTTACTGCAGGGCCATGCAAGGAGACTAGTTGCTCATGCCCTAAAAAGCCGCAAGTTCCCGGAAGGGTTTGGGCAAGTTACTTTTAAAATCCAGGTGGGGGTCACAGGGTTTGTGACCAGCTTGTGCACAACTCTCTGATTGGCTGATGGTGAGGTAACAGGTGGTGTCACAAGGGTGAACTTGATCAATCTTTAGGCTCCAGGAGGCCTGGGGCTCTGTGCTTATGGGTATCAAGTAGTTAATATCTTCTATTTGTTGCAGAGGGGAGGTTTTCTACATCTGCAAAACAACTCTGGAAATGTGAATTATATACTATTATCTAGATACTTCAGCCCTCTCCCTATCTCTGCTCAGTTCAGTTAACTCTTTGAGACCCCAGGCAAGGGGTAGCCCACCAGGCTACTCTGTTCTTGGGAATTCCCAGGCAAGAATACTGGAATGGGTTGCCATTTCCTCTTCCAGGGGATCTTCCTGACCCAGGGATGGAGCTCACATCTCCTGTACTGGCAGGCAAATTATTTTACCCACTGAGCCACCTGGGAAGCCAGGTACTTTAGAGAGGAACTAAAGCAGAAGATATGGGAGAAGGCCCTATAGGGTCCTGCTTGGGAACACTTGTTAGCCAATTGGCACACAGGTAATCTAGGATGGTCTGTGACCTGGTGTGGCTGGGCCCATGGGAATATGGGGAAAGGTGTGTGATGTAGGAGGTGGGGTGTCAGCAGGAACCTAGTGCCATCCTTCACTACTGAGCTGAGAATTTGGATTTGATTCTTTTGATCCTCTTGACATTGGGAGCCAGTGAATCAGTTTGGACGGGGATGACAGTCCCTGGGCTGTGATTTGGATGCTCACTCTAGTTATGCATGTAAAATTGTGGAAAGCAAAGACCAGCAACCAAAAAACCCATAAGGCTGATATGAAGTGACAATAAAGGCATAAGCAAGGGCAGTAGAGACTGGAAAGAAAGCAAGAAACTGCAATTAATAAGCCTTGGTTTACCTGGATATGAGGGGAGAGGAATAGGAGAAACCGAAGCTAAATGATGCTCAAGTGGCTGGCAGGAGGGAGAATCCCTGAAAAGACCAGGGAACAGCTGTGCACTTCTGTGCGGGTCAGAACTTCCATAACATCTTACAGAAAAACCTGAATGAACAACCAAATATTTGGAACACCTATCGCATAGTCCAGCACCTAGTCCAGCACTTATTTACATCTTCCTTTCCCCCTAGACTATGAACTTTTTGAGAGATTTTTGGGTGGAGCCATCTAATTTTTGTACAACCCAGATGAAAGAGCCTACTGAGTCATAGATGTTCAACCAAATAAACTAAGTAAGTATCAGAGGGATGACTGGTGATGAGCTTAGTTTTCAAGATTGTATTTGAAGGAGAAGCAGAAAGTCATTATAAGAAGGTCTAGCAGGCAGGAAGAACTTTTATTTAATTTTAGGAAGTATTTGGGGTACTTGAAGAAGGGGCATTTGCCAATATGAGAGGTGAAGATGATGAGATCTCATAACAAGCCTTATATTTTACAGTTGTTGTTTTTTTTTTAATTTAGGAAAGGACATTTGGTTAAATATTTCATGTCCTTTAAACATTTTGGAAAATGCAAATGAAGGAAAAGTTAAATCACCAAAGCACCATTGTTAATAATAGCTACTACATATTTAGATAAATATTTTGTTAAATATTGTATTTAACTGATAAGGGAACTGAAATAAGAATTAGCTTTCAGCTATACCACTAGTTAGTGGTATAAGCAGATGTAGAACCTAGCTAGTTCTTTTAACCCATACACTATTGTCATCTCTATGCAAAACTGCTTCTCCATTAAAGATTAGTGAGAAATATACCAACATGCATATAGTGTTTCATTTCTTTTGAGCTTCAAGGTTATTTATTTTCCTATTTGAAAACCACACATGTGTCTATGTGCATACCCAGGATATTTTGTGATATTAACTAGACCTTTTTTTTTTCTTATGCTTTTTAATACTGTTCTCTTTTCTCCACTAGTCAGAAAGTCATGATAACTTGTTTCATGGACTGGTCTCAGAGATCTCAGGCCCTGGAATTACAGTAACAACAGACATCAGTGAAGTTACTGAATGGATTTGTTAAACTCATAAATAATAGTTTTTAAAGCCAAGGTTTTCAGTTCCAGGATATAAGTCTTTTGTTTAATTATTTGCTTTTGAGAGAGAAAGGAGGTCTTTTGAAGCTAAAAAGACTAAGAGCTCTAAAGAAGGAAGACATAAAATTTCTAAAATAAAATAAATAATTTGGTAAGAGAATGCAGACTGTTATAAGATCTAGTTTCTGCCCAAAAAAAATAAAAATCCAACACTCTGGCAGAAGAAGGACATGCTGCCTCCCAGATGGGTTTGGCAAGGAATTCAGAGGATTGTAGGAAGAACCCAAGAGCAGAGGTGATTTATGTCTTACTTCCTGGGGTGACATCTGTGCATGCCTCATAAAACCAGAGGGATAGATTAGTAATGAATGAGGAAGGTGCTCAGGGAAAAGGGGTAGAGACACCTCCAGAGTCCTAAACACCCAGGAATGAATCAAAACAACCCACTGAAGTAGGAATTAGGTCAAGGAGGCAATTTATCTGCCACTGACCATTCGTTAGAGATCATGGCTGAGGGTGCACATCAAAATCGAACACCATAGATCAAAAGATATTGGAACAAGATAGAGATCCCAGAAATAGACCCACAAAAATTTTGTCAACTGATTTTTTACAAAGGAGCAAAGGCTATATAAGGAAGAAAAGGTAGTCTTTTCAACAAATGCTGTTTGAACAACTAGACATCTACATGCAAAAAAAAAAAAGAATTCAGACACAGATCTTATTATCCCTTACAAAAACTAATTCAAAATGGATCATAGAATGTAAAATGCAGAACTGCAAAAATCCTTTAAGATAATAAAGGACAAAATCTAGATGACCTGGAGTATAGCTATGATCTTTTTTTTTTTTTTTTTTTTTTTAGATACAAGCCCAAAAGTATAGTCCATGAAAGAAATAATTGGTAAATTGAACTTCTTTAAAATTCAAATCTTCTGCCCTGCAAAAGACACTGTCAAGAGGATGAGACTATAAACTACAGGCTAGAAGAGAACATTTGGAAAATATTCATCTGATATATTAAAAAAAAACCCTCTTATCCCAAATATATAAAGAACTCTAAAAACTCAACTTAAGAAACCACTTAGTTGAAAAATGGACAAAAGACCTGAATAGGCACATCACCATATACAGATGACAATAAGCATTAAAAATGGTCCACATCATATGTCATCAGGCTGCAAGTTAAAACAACATTAAGATACCACTGCACACCTATTGTTTTGAAAATGAAACACTCAGTCGTGTCCAACCCTTTGAGATCCCATGGACTACACAGCCCATGGAATTCTCCAGGCCAGAATACTGGAGTGGGTATTCTCCAGGGGATCTTCCCAACCCAAGGATTGAACCTAGGTCTCCTGCATTGCAGGCAGATTCTTTACCAGAGAAGCTATCAAGGAAGTCCTTTTAGAACACAACTAGAGAATAACCGAAATCCGAATTCTGAGATCTTCCAAATGACCTAATGGTTGTCCAACAGACTGACTCTAAAAAGGGGGTTGACTGAGTCTATTTCAAGTTAGTGAGGTCATCTCTTCTGGTATCAGCAATATCAAAGGCTTAAGAGCCAAAATAACTGGATAGAGTTCAATGACAGAGCAAAATAAAGAATATCCCACACCTGGATTTTATCGCTCTGTGTAGTAGTCCAGCCTACTCCTTGTGTTTTCGTAGATTACATGGAAAAGTTTGATCTTAAAAAAGAGTTCTCAAAAAAAAAAAAAAAAAAACAACTGCACAGGACTTATCCTCTCAGCAGCAAATATCACTTATGAGCTGACATCTGGCAGGTGAGACACACCAACACACCTTTATGACAGCATCTTCTGCACCGGTCAGGGTGAAATCACCCTTTTGCCATTGAGCCTGCCATTCTAGTGCACACCATCTTCACTGGGAAGTCCATCTGAACTGGAATACAAAACAAAGCTTGGAATCTAGAGGTGACATGGGCATCTCATCATCAGTCAGTCCAGAAGTAAAAAAACCTCCAGGCAGGGAACCAGATAGGGTCAGCCTTGCTCCTCAGCAAGGTGGGGCACATGGCAGACTGGAGAGCAGTGAGCAGAAGCTTCTCTCCTCCTGCATTTCCCTGGAGACAGGATGCTCATATACCTAGACTATAGTCTTTCTACCTTTGTGTCTGTGCTCATCCCAAATCCTCCAAAAAGACAGCTTCAGGATTTGGACCTGTTAGATAGTTGGAATAGGAAAAAGGAGCCCAGAATAGCCGTGACTAAAAGACAAAGAAAGGAAAAAGCCTGTGAAAATAAAAAAAAGAAAGGTCTGAGGACCGGAGTGAGAACCTCAGGTGAAACAAACAGTCCTCCTTGCTAGCCCAATTCATATAGGGCAGGTTCAGTGGGAGGAGAAAACAACACATAAAAAGAGGAGCCAAAGTTGAGCTGCTCTCTTCTTTGGAGTCAGCCTGCCCTCAGGCCTCAAGGATGTATTTTCCTTCGCTTGCAAAATAAAACTGAACTGTAACAGAGCTGTAACATCGGTCCACTGTTTAAAATGAGCTGTAACCAAGCTGCAACACTGGTCCACCATTTCAAATTTTTGCTTCAACGAGACAGAACTAAGGAAATTACACACTCCCCTAACAGACCTTTGGGCAACAAAAAAGTTCTTTGGATTAGATCTAACTGAGCCAAGGCAGTCAGGTGGACTTAAGTCTTAGAAAGACAGGAACCTGCCCTGTTGTTCCAGGAGCCAAGCTTTTAACTGTATAAGGAAACTTGCTTAAATGTTTGCAGACTGGAAAAGGGAAGGAGGAATCAAGAAAGCTCACAGAAGGTGGTTAAAAAAAAAAAACAAACCCTCAAGAAATTACTCTTGAAGGGGTGAAAAATTGTTTGCAATTTCCAAAGGTTCTCTCTTCCTGAATCTTCTCTCTCCAAAGAAAACTTATCCGAAATGACTGCCTCACAGAGGGCAAGGGCAGTCTTGGAGCTATAATTGTCATATGAGGTAGTGTTGAATGCAAGATTGCACTCTTGGCTAAAGAAATCTCTTTTATCTAGAATTTTACTGTTAGTATATGGCACATGCCCTCTAAGTGCAGCAAGTGTTAGCAATGGGCAAAAGATCTTCTCATGCTAAGACATGACTTGAGTGATGACTGGAATTGGAGGGGGTGACAGGCTGACCTTCTCATGAAGGTAGTCTAACAAAGTGATGTAATAATATGGCATATGAGACACATTTAATAATAAGAAAGATTACAAATCCATAATAGAGAGCTGAGTAAAATTTAAGGGAGATAGAGACAGAGAGAGGCAGTGGAGACTGAAAACACACAAAAAAACCTATCAGATGGAAAATTCTGATGAAATTTCTCTTAAAAAAATAGAGACAAACATATTAACACATGTACATGGAATCTAGAAAAATGGTATAGATGATCTTATTTGCAAAGCAGAGATAGAAAAACAGATGTAGAAAACAGAGAAAGAGGGTGGAATGAATTGGGAGATTGGGATTGACATATATATACTACTGATACTATGTGTAGAATAGATAACTAAATGACAACCTGCGTATAGCACAGGAAACTCAATTCAATGCTCTGTGGTGACCTAAAAGGGAAGGAAATCCAAAAAAGAGAGGATATGTTTATTCATGCAGCTGATTCACTTTGCTGTACAGTATGAGAATACAAATTAATTGTAGGGGAAAAAAGGGAAATTTTAAAAAGCAAAAACAAAATAAGAATGGGCAGGGAAATAAATGGAAGTATGAAGTAGAAATGGGTCAGAACCAATGGTAAATCTAATACCATTTAACCAAAGGTTTAGATACATGCTTAGAAGAGAAAAGTAAAAGATAAAGGGAAATATTTGACAATATTTGAAAAAAAACTCAAAGTGGGGAAAAAATTGGCTACAGTTGGAAGTGAATTGAACACAAAATGGATCACAAAGTTGGTGAACAAACAGATGTCCAGTTGGCACAGGTTTGAATGATGACTGAGTTTCCAAAGATTATTAACCACAATAATTTTACTCAAATGCAAGACAACAAAGTACAGACACAGGATGCACAATGAGAAATATCTACCGAAGGGGTATGGTGGGTGGGCTTTGGTGGCAGAGAGGAACCAGGCTGTGAACATTGAGGGCGTCACTTGACAAACAGTTGCTGGCAATATTTGTGGATTTGTATTTCATATCTGATAGTGTTAGTGTTAGTCACTCTGTCATGTCCAACTCTGTGTGAAACCACGGACTGCAGCATGACAGGCTCCTCTGTTCATGGAATTCTCTAGGCAAGAATACAGGATTGGGTTGTCATTCCCTTTTCCAGGGAATCTTCCTGACTCAGGGATCAAACCGGGGCCTCTTGTATTGCAGGCAGATTCTTTACCACTGAGACACTGGGGAAGAACCTCATATCTAATAAAGATTTGGAAACCTTCAAGCACAGGTCTTTCCTGGAGAGCTGATAGCATGTAGTCCACATTACCAACCCGGAATAAAATAAATACAATGTTCCACTGCAGATCTGTCTCTGTAAAATCTCTTCTATAATATGGAAATTTTAGAGCATGACATGAACCAGACCAGAATTATCATAAAATATATAAGGACACCAAGAATAGGAGATTTGTTTAAATATCAGTGTCTGTCATCTTTGGGATTGTACACACCCAAGATGGAAATAGCACCCTCCCTGAGTTATGAGATCTGTCTATGACACAGCTGGAATTTCAGAAACTTGGGTACATGCATGTTAAGTCACTTCAGTCGTGTTCAACTCTTTGCGACCCTAACGACTGTAGCCCACCAGGCTCCTCTGTCCATGGGATTCTCCAGGCAAGAATGCTGGAGTGGGTTGCCATTCCCTACTCCAGGGGATCTTCCTGACCCAAGGATCAAACCCACATCTCTTTTGTCTCCTGCATTGGCAGGTGAGTTCTTTACCACTAGGGAAACCTGGGAAACCACTAGAGCCACCTGGGAAACCCCATGCTTGATCCAAAGCATAACTGTTTCTCCCTTTGTCCTTAAGGTGGCTGAGGTTGGAGATATGAAAGTTGTGCTGACAGGTGAGATACACCAACACAGGCATAAAAAAACCTTATAGGAGTTTTAACCTCTGTGGGAAATGTGGCTCATGGCAACACTGCCCCATGAAACACTGCCCAGAGATCTTTGTTCTCCACGTGGCTGAGAGGCAGCTGGCTTTTACAGTGTTCCAGCTCTGCTCCAGAAGGGTGCTAATGTAATATGACCTCCCAGGCAGCCTGCCTGAAGGCGCCTCGGTGGGGAAGAATGATGACCTAGCTCACCATTAAGCCCCAGCTGCCCTTCACACAATTGAGGCTTTGGGACTCTTCGTAGGTGCTCCAATTAGATTACGCTTGGGAGGGAGCCATCAGATACCTATTATTTTCTAACAAAAGTCAAGTGAAGCCCTAGAGGAACCTTTTACCTCCTCTATGCATCTCAGCAAAGAACACATTGTGCTGATTGTTTTCTATTTATCCTCCTCCCCACCCCTACAAAGGCTTCCCAAGTGGCTCAGTGCTAAAGAACCCACCTGCCAATGCAGGAGATGCGGAAGACATGGGTTCAATCCCTGGGTTAAGAAGACCCCCTGGAGGAGGAAATGGGAACCCACTCCAGTATTCTTGACTGGAAAATTCCAAGGACAGAGGAGCCTAGTGGTCTCTAGTCCATGGGGCCGCAAAGAGTCAGACACGACTTAGTGACTAAACAATAAATGATATAAAAAGAAGAGCAGATCAAGAGTAGACACCTTGCAACTCAGCCTGGACTAGGACAAAGGCACTGTGCTTCATGTTTTAACAAGTTTTTTGTAAAACATTTACTTATTTGTCTGTGTTTGGTTTTCATTGAGGCATGCAGGCTCTTTTTGTGGAGGGTTAGTTGCTCTGCAGCATATGGGATCTTCGTTCCCAAGCCAGGGATTGAACCTGCATCCCCTGCGTTGGAAAGTGGATTCTTAACCACTGAACTATGAGGAAAGTCCCTGCATTCTATTCTGATAGTGAGGAGGAGGTTGAGACCTGGCTGGGTAAGGGAGAAGAAAGGGATCCAGAGTGAGAGCCTGTTGCCTCCAGATGCACTCTAAAATAAGGTTATTTGTTATTCTGTTACAAAAGAGTACAATAAAGATCAGGTTGAGGCTTGGAGAAATGGCCACAGGCAGGCTTGGTGTTTCCTTTTTCGGCAAAGCAGAACTGACTCTAATAATTAAGCTTTTCTTATCCAATATGTAATTAATTATGCAACTGAAAAACCAATGAACTAGACACTGTCTCTACTAGGGATGGTTAAAGAAACTATGGAGATTTAACCAGAAAAAAACAGACATGACATTCATCTTCAAATATCTGAGAACTTGCCATATGGAAGTGAAGATGCACTTCTGACCAATGGATAGAATTAACAAAGAGACAAACTTTCACTCCATATAAGGCACATTTTCTAATTACTATAATCATCACACTGTGGAATTGATAATATGGGGAATGTTGAAACCCTTGCACACCGGGAAGTGTTCAGGTTGGCAGACCATCTGCCAGAAATGTGATCAAACCAGATGATCCCCTTTTAAAAATAACATTTTCTAATCATTATTAGAGTAGAATATTTGCATAGGAGGCTATGTGGAAAACAAAATAGTAAGAAGAAAAGATGAATCCTTAACCCCATTGCCCATGCATGCAAGCATGCTCAGTTGTGTCTGACTCTGACCCCACGGGCTGTATCCTGTCAGGCTCCTCTGTCCATGGGATTCTCCAGGCAAGAATATTGGAGTAGGTTTCCATTTCCTCCTCCAGGGGATCTTACTAACCTAGGGATCAAAGCCATGTCTTGTGCATTGGCAGGGATAGTCTTTAACACTGAACCACCAGGGAAGCTCTCCCACTATCCGTAATTGACCTCTACTAACACTGATGTCTTAAGGGATTTGATTTAGGTCTTACCTGAATGGTCTAGTGGTTTTCCCTACTTTCTTCAGTTTAAGTCTGAATTTGGCAATAAGGAGTTCATGATCTGAGCCACAGTCAGCTCCCGGTCTTATTTCTGCTGACTATATAGAGCTTCTCCATCTTTGGCTGCAAAGAATATAATCAATCTGATTTTGGTGTTGACCATCTGGTGACGTGCATGTGTAGAGTCTTCTCTTGTGTTGTTAGAAGAAGGTGTTTGCTATGACCAGTGCATTCTCTTGGCAAAACTCTATTAGCCTTTGCCCTGCTTCATTCCGTACTCCAAGGCCAAATTTGCCTGTTACTCCAGTTGTTTCTTGACTTCCTACTTTTGCATTCCAGTCCCCTATAATGAAAAGGACATGTTTTTTGGGTATTAGTTCTAAAAGGTCTTGTAGGTCTTCATAGAACTGTTCACCTTCAGTTTCTTCAGCATTACTGGTTGGGGCATAGACTTGGATTACCGTGATATTGAATGGTTTGCCTTGGAAATGAACAGAGATCATTCTGTCATTTTTGAGATTGCATCCAAGTACTGCATTTCAGACTCTTTTGTTGACCATGATAGCTACTCCATTTCTTCTAAGAGATTCCTGCCCACAGTAGTAGATATAATGGTCATCTGAGTTAAATTCACCCATTCCAGTCCATTTTAGTTCACTGATTCCTAGAATGTCAACTTTCACTCTTGCCGTCTCCTATTTGACCACTTCCAATTTGCCTTGATTCATGAACCTAACATTCCAGGTTCCTATGCAATATTGCTCTTTACAGCATCATACAGTGGAAGTGAGAAATAGATTTAAGGTACTAGATCTGATAGACAGAGAGCCAGATGAACTATGGACGGAGGTTGGTGACATTGTACAGGAGACAGGGATCAAGACCATCCCCATGGAAAAGAAATGCTAAAAGGCAAAATGGTTGTCTGAGGAGGCCTTACAAATAGCTGAGAAAAGAAGAGAAGCGAAAAGCAAAGGAGAAGAGGAAAGATATTCCCATTTGATGCAGAGTTCCAAAGAATAGCTAGGAGAGGTAAGAAAGCCTTCCTCAGCAATCAGTGCAAAGAAATAGAGGAAAACAACAGAATGGGAAAGACTAGAGATCTCTTCAAGAAAATTAGAGATATCAAGGGAACATTTCAGGCAAAGATGGGTTCGATAAAGGACAGAAATGGTATGGACCTAACAGAAGCAGAAGATATTAAGAAGAGGTGGCAAGAATACACAGAAGAACTGTATAGAAAAGATCTTCACAACACAGATAATCACAATGGTGTGATCACTCACCTAGAGCCAGACATCCTGGAATGTGAAGTCAAGTGGGCCTTAGAAAGCATCACTATGAACAGCTAATGGAGGTGATAGAATTTCAGTTGAGCTATTTCAAATCCTGAAAGATGATGCTGTTAAAACGCTGCACTCAATATGCCAGCAAATTTGGAAAACTCAGCAGTGGCCTCAGAACTGGAAAAGGTTCGTTTTCATTCCAGTCCCTGAGAAAGGCAATCCCAAAGAATCCTCAAACTACCACACAAATGCACTCATCTCACACGCTAGTAAAGTAATGCTCAAAATTCTCCAAGTCAGGCTTCAGCAATACATGAACCGTGAACTTCCAGACATTCAAGCTGGTTTTAGAAAAGGCAGAGGAACCAGAGATCAAATTGCCAACATCTGCTGGATCTTTGAAAAAGCAAGAGAGTTCCAGAAAAAAAATCTATTTCTGCTTTATTGACTATGCCAAAGCCTTCGACTATGTGGATCACAATAAACTGTGGAAAATTCTGAAAGAGATGGGAATACCAGACCACCTGACCTGCCTCCAGAGAAACCTGTATGCAGGTCAGGAAGCAACAGCTAGAACTGGACATGGAACAACAGACTGGTTCCAAATAGGACAAGGAGTACGCCAAGGCTGTATATTGTCACCCTGCTTGTTTAACTTATATGAAGAGTACATCATGAGAAATGCTGGGCTGGAAGAAGCACAAGCTGGAATCAAGATTTCTGGGAGAAATATCAATAACCTCAGATATGCAGATGACACCACCCTTATGGCAGAAAATGAAGAGGAACTAAGAAGCCTCTCGATGAAAGTGAAAGAGGAGAGTGAAAAAGTTGGCTTTAACGCTCAACATTCAGAAAACTAAGATCATGGCATCTGGTCCCATCACTTCATGGGAAATAGATGGGGAGACAGTGGAAACAGTGTCAGACTTTATTTTTGGGGGCTCCAAAATCACTGCAGATGGTGACTGCAGCCATGAAATTAAAAGACACTTACTCCTTGGAAGGAAAGTTATGACCAACCTAGACAGCATATTAAAAAGCAGAGACATTACTTAGCCAAGAAACGTCCGTCTAGTCAAGGCTATTGTTTTTCCAGTGGTCATGTATGGATGTGAGAGTTGGACTGTGAAGAAAGCTGAGCACCAAAGAATTGTGGTGTTGGAGAAGACTCTTGAGAGTCCCTTGGACTGCAAGGAGATCTAACCAGTCCATTCTAAAGGGGATCAGTCCTGGGTGTTCATTGGAAGGACTGATGCTGAAGCTAAAACTCCAGTACTTTGGCCACCTCATGCGAAGAGTTGACTCACTGGAAAAGACCCTGATGCTGGGAGGGATTGGGGGCAGGAGGAGAAGGGGATGACAGAGGATGAGATGGCTGGATGGCATCACCGACTCGATGGGCATGAGTTTGAGTAAACTCCAAGAGTTAGTGATAGACAGGGAGGCCTGGCGTGCTGCAGTTCATGGGGTCACAAAGAGTCAAACACGACTGAGCGACTGAATAGAACACTGATGTATTACATTTGGTACTTTTTCCTGGGCAATAGAAATCAACATGAACTTTGTAAAAGCATATGGTATACATATATATATATATATATATATATATATATATATATACACACACACATACACACACATATATCACATGCTTCTCACAATGTGGCTTTTGTATTTTCTTTAAGTTATGTAATTTTTTCTATGTTGTTAAATAATCTTCAGAAACATGATTTCAACACAGGGCATGACTTAATTTCTATGGATGAAAGTGTCTGTGTAATGTTCATACAATTAATGTTCCATTGAACACACACACACACACATCACACATGCATACTTTATTAGTTCTGTTTCTTCTGAAGAATCTGACTATGTGCCAGTAATGTTACTTCTAACATTTGAATAAATGTGTTAAATCTCATACATATTGGCAATACATAAACATTTAAATAAAAATATTTTTCTGTTTTATTGTTTATTTCCTTACCACATCCTTCCCATATCTGAGTCTTTAACTTTGCAGTTCACAAAGACTCCCCCTGCCAATGTAGGAGATGCAAGAGATGCAGTTTTGATTCCGGGGTTAGAAAGATCCCCTCGAGGAAGAAATGGCAACCCACTCCAATATTCTTGCCTGGAAAATTCCAGGGACAGGGAAGCCTGGTGGGTTACAATCCATAGGGTCACAAAACAGTCAGACAAGACTGAGGGCAGACACACACAAGGATGTGACACATCCTTGAGGGATTGGTTTGTGAAGGATAAATACATGAAGGGAGATAATACGTGAATCCTCTCAGGTTACAAGATGGCTTAAGACTGACCTCACACACATCCTAATAACTCTCCAATGTCGACAGCCCTTTCCAAGACAAATTTTCTAAATTTTAGGGAAAAGTTCTTCCATGACTTCCTTAATCATGCCTTCTCTATCTGCCCCATTTTCTCTTTTGGGGATTCCTTTTATTTTTTTGGCAATCCTTGGCAGCATGTGGGATCTTAGTTCCCCAATCAGGGATCGAATCTGTGACCCCTTCATTGGAAATGCCAAGTTTTAACAACTGGTTCACCAGGGAGGTCCAAGACTCTCTTCTCTGCGGCATATCACCCGAACTTTCCGTCCTGAGAGTTTTGCCCCTGGGTGCACATGACTTGCCAAAATAGCTGCTATCCTTAGTAAAACAGGAACTTGGGGAGAAAAGTGTCAAAATATCTAAGACAATCTCCATACAAGAAAGAACATACATTGTTGAGTTTTTATGGAGAAAGAAAAAGCTGGAATGTAAAATAAATATAGAAATTAGTTTTAACAGCAAATTTTGGTAGCATGAAATAGAAACAAGCAGTTATATGATAAGAACAATTATAGATACCAGACTTGAAAAATACAAGAATTTTGGATAACAAACACAATACCTGAAGTGAATAATGAAATAGGTACAACTGAAGAACAAATTAATAAGCAGAAGAGTAGGTTAAGACCCTGTTTCAAAGGCATTAGAAAGGCAGAGCAACAGAAAATAACTAGGGAAAAGTTAATGTAGCTGATTAAATACCATGACTATGACAAATGGAAAATGCAATTTATATAGCACATACTTAAAACAGCAATGAAAGCAATAAAATCCTTAGTAATGAATCTGACAAATGTAGAGGATGTGCACATATCAATGATAAAAGTTCACTAAAAGACATAAAGAAGTTGCTCAGTCATGTCTGACTCTTTGAGACCTCATGGACTGTGGCCCTCCAGACTCTTCTGTTCATGGGATTTCCCAGGCAAGAATACTGGAGTGGGTTGCCATTTCCTTCTCATCTCATGGTTAGGAAGATTTTATATAAAAATGATGCCAATTTTCCATAAACTAATCTAGATTTAACACAACTCCAATTAAGAGAGTTTTCCATGGAACCTGACAAAATGCTACTAAAAAGCTAGACTCATCTGAAAAAAAAAGAATAAGGGCAGCATGTGTGCTTGACTAGAAGTCAAGACTTACTGTGCAGCTATATTATTTGGAACACTGTGTTGTAACACAAGGATGAACAAATTACCCAGTGGAATAGAATAGAGAACTCAGAAACTAACTGCTACATTATAGAATTTTATGAATGATGCATAACAGCATCACTGGGGGATAAAGTGACTAGTCAGTAAATTAAGCTGGAAAATATATTTATTTATATGGAGGAAAAATTAAGTTGTATCCTTACTTTACATCAAAAACCAAAAATCAACTCCAAAAGGATTAGAAACTTAAATATCAAAAGAAGGTGGTACTTTAGTAGAAATACAGATGAATATCTTTATATCCTTGGGATTCCAAAAGTGCCCTTGAACAGGAACAAGAAGGAATAAACATAAAAGATTGCTGAAGTTGGGTATTTGAAATCTTGATCTTATAAAAAGTAAAAGATACTACAAACTTGGGGAAGAAAATGACTTAATGAAGGAAAATCATTTTGGGTTTCTATCACACAATATGGGTTGCCCTGGTGGTTCAGATGGTAAAAAAAATCTGCCTGCAACGGGTCAGGAAGATCTCCTGGAGAAGGGAATGGCAACTCACCGGCAACTGAAATACTGGCAATTCCAGTATTCCCTGCACAATTCCATGGACAGAAGAGCTTGGCAAGGTTATGTCCACACAATATATGCAAATTTCAACTCTAAGTGGATTAATAAAAATCTGAATTTTTTCTTACCTTTAGATGGCAAAGGTTTTCTTAAGCTTCCAAAAGCATAAAACTTTAGAAGGCATTATTTTTATATGACTAAGTAAAATTTAAAGCTATCTGCATTAATAAGAACAGCCGTAAAGTTAACAGAAAGCTGACAGAATGGGAGAATGTATTTACTCATTAAGAAAAAAAAAGGAGAGGGACTTCCCTTGTGGTGCCACAGCTAAGACTCCACGTTTCAGCATGGAAACCATCTCTGCCCTGTCCCCTCTGAGTCAAACCCCAGGTCTGCACACTTGGTCCTCTGTCTAGCCTCATGTCTTCCTAAAGTCCCTTCCAGATGTCCTGCCCTGGGTGAAGACAGCCCTGCCACATCCCGCCTTCTGCTTGTTGATGGTTTGCTTGCCCTTCTCCCTTTAGATGGAGAAGGACATGGTAACCCACTCCAGTATTGTTGCCTGGAAAATCCCATGGACAGAGGAGCCTGGCAGGCCACGGTCCATGAGGTCAAAAAGAGTCAGACAGAACTGAGTGACTGATCACACACCCCCTTTAGATTCTGGTTACTGTTTCTGAGTGAGATGGTCCCTGTGCACATACCCATTGAGGCAGGCTTTCCACCTGACGGTGTGAGCACTGTCTCTGCTACACTCCCACTTTATCAAGAGATAATGTGGAGTGGTCCTTCAGCCCGGCCCCACAGGCAGTGGACACCTGGACTCCCTTGAGGACTTGTAGACGCGTGCCATTCTTCCTTGGTTTTCAGTGCTAGGGCAGATTTTCCTCTGGATGCACTACTGTGGTCATTGCCATCAGTGTTTGGGAAGAGCAAGGGAAATGACACCCCTCAGGTAGAATCACCTTTATTTAAAGTAATTATTCATTTAGTCCATCCTAAAGGAAATCAGTCCTGAATATTCAATGGAAGGACTGATGTTGAAGCTGAAACTCCAATACTTTGGCCACCTGATTCGAAGAACTGGCTCATTTGAAAAGACCCTGATGCTGGGAAAGATTGAAGGTGGGAGGAGAAGGGGACAACAGAGGATAAGATGGTTGGATGGCATCACCAATTTAATGGACATAAGTTTGAGTAAACTCTGGGAGTTGGTGATGGACAGGGAGACCTGGAGTGCTGCAGTCCATAGGGTCGCAAAGAGTCGGGCATGACTGAGAGACTGAACTGAACTGAACTGATGCTGGGTCTCCATTGCTGCATGGGCTTTTCACTAGTTGTGGCGAGCAGAGGTTACTCTCCATTTGCGGTGCAAGGCTTTCTCGTTGCCATGGCTTGTCTTGCTCTGGAGAAGACTCTAGGATGCATGGGTTCAGTAACTGTGACTCCTGGACTCTAGATACCTTTTTCCTCTTAAGTTCTTCTAACTTTCCATAAAGCAATCTTTTTTAGCCTGCACTCCTGGGAAACACAAAGCATACCTCTTCCTGCAGCTTATCTGCATCTACTTTTTAATATTCCCAGCATGTAAGTATTAGTTCCAAAAGAAAAGCTGCCATCAGCTTCCTTTAAAAAATAATACTTTGCTTTTTGAACTGCAAAATAACACATCCTCATTTTTAAAAGGCAACACTACAGAGATACTTAAAGGGAAGAGTAATCTTCCTCCACCTCCTCTCCAATTTCACCCACTCTCCTCCACCTCTAGGATAACAAATGTGAAGTATATGTTTTCATAGTTTCCTCTCTGTTCACATATACGGTTGGTTTATGTTAAACATTTAAATGTCTATGACCTCATCTCCGTGGACTAGTGGGAAACCATACCTCCTGTCTGGTATCCCATTGTTTCATGATTAATTTTACTGGTCAAGTAGTGAATAAAGACCCAGAAAAATGTGTGGTCAAGTAACCAACTGAACCATGAGACCACATCCCAGGGAGATCACCCTCTTTGGTTTTAACAGAGAATTTCCAGTGAATGGGCAGAATTAGCTAGACTAGTGACTCAAAACTTTTTTCACTAGAAAACAGAACAGGTCAGAAAATTTTTGAGTAAAACTCGCTTTTCCACTACCAACAACTCACCAGGTTCAAGAGAAAAGCTTTTCAGGTGATACTATTAATAATAAAGTGACAGACATCTGGTGTGTAATCAACGTGAAATCAAAACCAAAGCATTCACTGTTAAAAGACTGTCACTTGTGGGACTTCCCTGGCAGTCCAGTGGTTAAGTCTTTGCCTTCCAATGCAGGGGATGCAGGTTTGATCCCTGATCAGGGACATAAGATCCCACTTGCCTTGCAGTCAAAAAAACCAAAGCATGAAACAGAAGAAATATTGCAATAAATTCAATAAAGATTTTAAAAACAGTCCACATGAAAAGAATCTTTTTAAAAATTGTCACTTGTTGAACATTTACACTGCTAATATGAATGACCCCTATAGGCCACCCCAGTCTTGTCATAAACCCCCACGGGAAAGACAGAAGGATGAGAATTTCAGTCAAGAAGAAGTGATTACAAGGTTACAAGGACCAGATTTCACAGCCATCCTCCCTCCTGGGGCTCTGATCATTTCAGTGGAATCACTCCAATTCAGGCCTGATATTTGCCAAAGCTTACTTATTCTCCATGGCACAAAACCAAACTGCAACGAGATGGCTTCACTACACACTCGTCTGGACAGGTACGAATATTTGAGAGGCTCCTTGGTGCATCTACTCCTTGCACATGAAATGAATGTGAGTTTGTGAGGTTTGAAAATGTCAATGCATAGAATTGCCTGATCACCCAAAGGACTGTTATTGTGGGTGTGCAGAGAAGTGGAGAGGTGTGATGTGACTTATCAGCAAAGGGAGTGTCCATGGCAACCAGCCCCAGGTTTCCTTGGAGATGCTGTGCTTTGGCAGGGAGCCAGTGCAAGTGCATTGGATTGGAGTCCAGAGAAGAACAATGACACAGCCTCTGCATGGGGACAGATTGCTCCAGACATGCATATCATGCTATAAACGGATGAGAGCTCCATATATAGAAACCATAGAGCAAACATGAGGATTCTAAAACAGAGTCTTGAAACAGGGTTGATACTGGGCCTTAATTTCAATTGAGCAAAGGAAGCTATTGATTAAAAGTGAAAATGTTAATCGACTCTTTGCAATCCCATGGACTATAGCCCACCAGGTTATCTATCCATGGGATTTTTCAGGCAACAATGCTGGTGTGGGTGCCATTCCCTACTTCAGGGCATCTTCCCAACCCAGGGATCAAACCCTAGTCTCCTGCATTGTAGGTGGATCCTTTACCATCAAAGCCACCATGGATGATGACTAAAGCTTTCAAGCAATTCCTCTGAAGATCACCATTTACCAGGTAAATAAATAAATACTTTTCCAAAATATAAAAGTGTGAAATACAAACACGTTAGAGAACCAAAAAGAACTGAACATAATGATCTTGATATTAAAGATTTTTAGATGCAGCTAGGTCTCTTTTCTAAGGAAAGCAACTGCTTACATCCTCATGTCTCTTTTATTTTTCTGCCTTTTACATTAGATAGCTTCTCTATTTAGAAACAAAACAGGAGAAAGGGATTGAGATTTGGGACTTTAAAATAGCTGAAGAGGCTCTGAGGAATATATAAGATCTCAGATGAGAATTGAACGGTGATGTAGATGAAAGCAGAGTTAACGGCCTGGCTATCCAGTACACCCAGTTTCTCTTGTGACTAATACAAAATTATTAGTGCTAAATTGAAACAAAGTTTATGCTGTTCAAATGGTCCAGGAGACTCCAGGTTAAATTCCTTTATATAGACTTAAAGCCCCATTGAATTCACTGTATATTCCATGTGTGTGTAGTTTGAGCAAAATCCAAGAGATAGTGAAGGACAGGGGAACATGGTGTGCTGCAGCCCATGGGGTCGCAAAGAGCTGAACACAACTTAATAGCTGAAGAACAACGACAACAGCAAATGTGTGTTTTCTTCTTTCGAAAAAAGAGAAGAAAACAAATTATGACTGTTAACCATTATTCTCAACTTGAGACCGTAATGATCTGGGTGCATAGTTCTCAGAAAAGTCAATGCTACATTTTAGGAACAAATGGACGTGAAACACCTGACAAGCTTCTGGAAGGACACTCGTTCAATACATGCACCAGCTTGCTCTTCACTGCCAGCTACAAGAGTAAGGGACCTGCCCAGTAAGCATGCCCTCTTCAACTGGGGGGATAATGTTCTGATTGGATAGCATCACTGCCCATCTTTGATTCTGGCGTTTTCACTGGCTAGCATCACTGCCCATCTTTCATTATGGCGTTCTCATTGGATAGCATCACTACCATCATTTTTGCCTTCAGAAGGTTATTAGGAAGGAAAAGAACCTCTCCGATTTGAACTTACATTACCTAAGTCCTCGGTATCTGTCCTACCCACAGAAAGCAGAGGTTTTAGCTCCACTCAGATATAAGAAATAGAAATTAATCTCAAAAGTAGATGTCTGAGTACTCAGGCAGAGTATTTGACTATTGTCAAGCACACTATAAGGTGTGTGGATATTTGTGTGTAAAATAAATGAGCAATGGCACAACTATTTGGACTCTAAGCTTCTTGGCAGCTTGAAATTTTGCCTCATTGCTCATTAAAATACTCAAATATGAGTAGGCCACAGAATAAAATTCCCTCTGATTTTGTCAAGCACCTAATATTATAAATCATGCATACAGCAGGGCAGCTTTCCAAATGCTTTCTTGGTTAACCAAACACATGAAGGATTATGCTACTCAGAGTTAAAGGCCATGCCTTTTAACTGCCCAGGGGAATAGCCCATCGTTCATGCCTGCTTCAGTGGTATACTGGTAGTTGTTTAACGGTCAGCTCTCTAGTGGGGGAGGGGGAGGGGGGAGTGTCGGGATTTGTAGCATTTGCCAATTTCTATGGTGTGAAACTTTCACCAGAGCTGATTTCAAGCTACTGAGGGTTTCACAGATGACTTGCAAAATTCCTGAAAGTATGACATTCAGCTCTTGCAAACTGTCACAAGGCAGTCCCAGCACACCACTGCAGTTGGGTTTCAAATGACTGGGGAAGTAATGGCAGGATATTCTAACTGCAGACAAATTTACCAAAGGCAACAAGAAATAAACACCTCCTTATAGTTGGAGCTTAAATTCCAAACTGAACTAGCCTGTCTTAGAACTGGTTTCCACAAAACGTCCAAAGTGTGTGAAGACCCATTCTATTTGGATGTATGCTTTATTTTTGATCCTGAAAGAAATGGCATGCTAGTTATAAAACAGTTGGAAAATGCAGAAAATAATTTTCTCAGGAAGCCCATAGCAATGTCTCTTGGGAACTAATCTGAAAATCACTGACAGGAACTGAGAAATGACCCAGGGCTTAGAAAATCTGAAACACATTTTCTGATCTGTCCCGTTCTCTGTAAATTGATTTCACCCACCCGCCAAACCCACGTCTCCTGTATTGCAGGCAGATCCTTTACTCTTTGAGCCACCAGAGAAGCCCAACTAAGATCCAGCACTGCTAAATAAATATTTTTAAGTTATTATTAATATTAAGCAAAGAGGTACCTCCAGCTAATAACCAATGAAATTGGTAACATACAGATGGAGTTTCAAGTCCCCATTAGTATGATTATATAAATTAATATTTAAGATATAAATCCTTCATGTATTCAACTAAAAAAATGATTTGAAGGTAATGGCGTCATCAAAACACAGTCTCTTCCCATGTGGAATTCATAGACTACTGGAGAAAAGAGACAGCATATAATTATGCACAGGTAAGTATATAATTGGGGCCTCCCAGGGGGCACCAGTGGTAAAGAATTTGCCTGCCAGTACAGGAGATGCAAGAGACTCTGGTTCAGACCCATCCATTCCCTGGGTCGGGAAGATCCCCTGAAGGAGGAAATGGTAACCCACTCCAGTATTCTTGCCTGAAAAATCCTATGGACAGAGGAGCCTGGAGGGCTACAGTCCATGGGGTTGCAAAGAGTCAGACATGATTGAGTGACTTAGAATACACACAAGTATATATTAATAATTACCAATTCTAGTAAACACCAAACTGAAGTAGGACAAAATATTGTCAGAGTATGCAAGAGTGATATTATTTGAGATATAGAGGATGGATGGAAATTAATTAGGGAAAAGGGAGAAAGGGAAAAATACCCCAAGTAGAAGGCATGGTTTGCGCCAGGACCCTGAGATGGGGAAGTGGGAGGTGCCTCTCCAGAACTGGCCCACTGCTGGTGTGGCTGGAGAAGAAGGGGGGAGGAGGGAGGACAGGGGAGGGAAGAGGTGGATGGGGGAGCCGGGCAGACAGAACTAAAGAAGTAGAGGTAGGGGCCAGGCCAAGAGGGCCATGAATAGAAAGGTTGAGAAGTCCAAATGTAGCTGATATTCATCTTAGAAATCTAGTGTTACAGAACTGTGGTGTGTGTGCTCAATCTTGTGTAGCTCTTTGTGACCCCATGGCCAGGCTCTTCTGTCCATGGGATTTCCAGGCAAGAATGCTGGAGCGGTTTGCTATTTCTCCTCCAGAGGACCATCCCAACTCAGTGATTGAACTTTTGTCCCTTGCACCTCCTGGATTAGCAGGCAGATTCTTTACTACTGCGCCACCTGGGAAACCCTAGATCATAGCCACGAAAGCTGCTCTGTAGAGTAGGTTAGGATGAAGGGATTTATCATCAGCCAACCAGGGGGATTGAGAAGTACTATAGTGACTTAGAGAAAGAATTTATGGTTACCAGGGGGAAAGGGGAGAGGAGAGGGATAATTAGGAGATTTGAGATTGACATATGCACACTGCTCTATTTAAAATGTATAGCACAGGGAACACTGCTCAATACTTTGTAACAACCTAAATGGGAAAAATATTGAAAAAGAATAGATACATGTATATGTATAACTGAATAACTTTGCTTTACACTTGAAACATGACATTGTTAATCAACTTATTCCAGTATAAAATAAAAAGTTGGGAAAAAAAAGAAGTACTATAGCATTTACTGTTGAAAAGAATCTGACTATAAGCGGAACTTCAGTTCAAACTTGTGTTGTTAATTCTGATGATAGGTCAGAAAGATAAGAACCCACAGTGACCTAGTATTCAGCACTGTGCACGTTACTGGTGACTATGACAAGCCTGGTTGTGTGTTGCTAATCAGAAGATTGAAAAGATCAACATTATTAGAGCAAAAGTCATTACACTAAGTCCATGGTTGGTAAAGAATCTTCCTGCAGTGCAGGAGACCCAGGGTTCCTGGGTGGGGAAGATCCCCTGGAGAAGGAAATGGCAAACCACTCCAGTATCCTTGCCTGGAAAATCTCATGGGCAGAGGAGCCTGGTGGGTGGCTGTCCATGGGGTCGCAAAGAGTCGGGCACAACTGAGCAACTGACACTTACTTACTTACTTATGGTTCTCAAAGTAGGGTCCCAGGACCTGAAGTGTCAGCATCACCATGGACCTTGTTAAGTAAGCAGATCTGGGGGTCCTGCCGAGCTCTACGAAATCAGAAACTCTGGGGATGGGGCCTCGTACTCTGTTTTAACAAGCTTCCCAAGTGGCGCTAGTGGTAAAGAATCCACCTGCCGATGCAGGTTAGATGTAACAGATGCAGGTTTGATCCCTAGGTCTGGAAGATCCCCTGGAGGAGGCCATGGCAACCCACCCCAGTATTCTTGCCTGGAGAATCCCATGGACGGAGGAGTCTAGCAAGCTGCAGTCATAGGGTCATACGGAGTTGGGCATGGCTGAAGCAGCTTAGCACACAGGCACACACAGATTCAGGGTCAAGTTTGAGAACAGCCACTATAAGGTGATGGGATTGCTGTAGATTTTTATTTTCTTCTTTTTCTCCTTTTAATCAAATAGATTTTTGTCTTGAGCATCACTATTAAATACCCTCAATTAGAGTCTCCATTTTTAAAGGATGCAATATCATTTATCTGGGTTGAAGTTGCCGTGTGACCCAATTGAAGTGTTGATATATTCTTTGCAGAAGAGCTAAGTGAAGGTAGTGTTAGTTGCTCAGTCGTGTCTGACTCTTTGTGACCCCAAAGACTCTAGCCTGCCAGGCTCCTCTGTCCATGGGATTTCCCAGGCAAGAATACTGGAGTGGATTGTCATTTCCTTCTCCAGGACACCTTCCCCATCCAGGGACTGAACCTGAGTCTCCTGAACCGTGGGCAGATTTTTTACTGTCTGAGCCACCAGGGATATATTCTTTGTAGAAAGAGCTAAGTTATTGAAAATGGTTAATTGTATACTTCATAGACGTGCTCACGTGAGGGTGACAGTGCTTATCAAATCTCCACATATGTCATAGAACATCCTTCTGTCAGCAGTGCGTACACATCGCTCTGATAGGATAAGTGTATCTGACAAGCTTTGGAATCCCCAGGAGAAAAGGCAAACTTCCTGTTTAAAAGTCTTTTCTATCTTCATTTTGACTGTCACAGGGCAACCTGTGTGCCTTTACCTGGTAAGTGGCTATCAGAAAAAAATTAAAAAGGTAAATGTTATACCCTTCACTTTGAGATAAGAGACAGAGTGAAGGCTTTCTATATTTTGGGCATTACATCACATTTTGGTTTTGTGGTTCATTCATCTTGAATTTCTAAAAAGTTATCCAGAAGCTCTGACTTTATTACATAAACCATCTGGGAATGTTAAAAACGCCAAGACATCATTTCCAGGCCTTTCTCCAGCCTCCCCACTCCCAAAGAGACATCATAACAAAGAAATAGCTTTTGTTTTAGCAAATATTTATTTTTTTCCCACTAGAAAAATAAATAAAGGATTTGGAATAACTACTTCAGATGCTACTTTGGTAAAATTTTAATCTTAGTTAGGATTAAGTTTGCCTATGACAAGGAAAAAAAAAAGATATCTTAAACAAGATAGAAGTTTTTCTTCTTTCTTAAGAAATGGAAAGAGACAGTCCTGAACTGACACAGTGCTTGTTGGTGCAGAACCCTGGTCTTCTCTCTGCTGGGTGGGTCTTTGTTCCCAGGATCTGTCTCCCTGTGGTCTCAAAGGCCTGCTGTGACTCCTGCCATCACATCTCTATTCCAGCACATAAAGAGGAGAAAATGGAAGGATAATACACACCCATCATTTAATAATGTTTTCCAAAGTTATGAAACCCAATTCCACTTATACAACATTGGCAAAACTTGTTCACAAGAAACCACATGGCTGCCAAATCATTTCAATTAATGCAGAAAAGAATTGTTCAATAATATTAAACATCAACTCCTAAAGGCAAAACGTACACACACACATACATATACTTAGCAACTTAAAAATAGAAGGAAATTACCTAGATGGTGAAAAAACGTGAAAGTGTTAGTCGCTCAGTTGTGTCCGACTCTTTGCAATCCCATGGACTATAGTCTGCCAGGCTCCTCTGTCTATGGAATTCTTCAGGCAAAAATACTGGAGTGGATAGCCATTCCCTTCTTCAGGGGGTATTCCCAACCCAGGGATCAAACCCGAGTCTCCTGCATTGTGGGCAGATTCTTTACAGTCTGAGCCACCAGGGACACCTCACCTAGATGGTAAATATATATATATATATATATATATATATATGTGTGTGTGTGTGTGTGTGTGTGTATATACCCTATAGTGAATATCATCATCGATGGAAAAACTTAAAAACATTTTCTTTAGAAGCAGGGGAAAATAGAACACCCATCACTCAAAAAATGTGCTAGCCATATAGCAGATAAGAGGATAAGAATTAGAAAGAAACAAAATAAATCATCATTATTTATAAATGATATGGTTATCTCATAAAAAGCCCTTTGGGATATTTTAGATTATGCCCCATTTTAAAAAAAGATTGAAAAATGAAACAACATTAAAATTTAAAACTTATATCAAGCAAAGACATCATAAATTTTTTTGTGGGACAAATAAGGAGATGTTCACAAAACACATAACAGAGTTTGTTTTGGAATAAAGTAATAAATCAATAAGAAATAGCTAACACAATTTAAAACTGAGCAAGCCAAGTTATTAGACATTTCACAAAAGAGGAAACATGAATGAATGCCCAATAAGCATATGAAAAGATGCTCCACTAGATTAGTCATTAAAGAAATGTAAATCAAAATCACAACAAGACACTATTTCATACCAAGGAAACTGGCCAAACTCTCACGGTTAGATGTTACCACCAGTCTCAGACCCTGGTGGAGACACATATGAGTTTAAAAAGCAGTCTGGTGTTAACCAGTGACAGTGACTGTGAAACCCACTTGAAACAGCAGTTCCACTCTCAGAATTATATATCCTTGACAAGATCTTCCACATTCCAGGAGGCATATTTAAGATTTCTTTTTTTTTAGGTGTCAGCTTGCCGGGGCAAAGGGATGCCCAGGAAGCCAGTGAAACATTCTTGTTGGGTGTGCCTGGGAAGGTGTTTCCACAAGAGATTACATTTGAATTAGTAGCTGAGTACAGAGGATTATCCTCACCAGAGCTGGAGGGCTTCATGGCACCTGCTGAGAGCCTTCATAGATCAAAATGCAGAGGAAGGGAGGGTCTGCTCTCTTTGCTTGAGCTGGGACATCTACCTCTTCCTTCCCTTGGACGTCAGGGATCTGAGTTCCTTCAGACTCTGACCGTCACTTTCATCCATCGGCTCCCCTGGATGTCAGGCTTTTGGACTCAGACTGAGCTTTAAACCACTGGCTTCCCTCCTCCAGCTTATGGACAGCAGATTGTGGGACTTCTCACCCTGCCTGCCTAATTCTGTGAGCCAACTGCTAAAAGAAGCCTGTGTCCTTGTCTGTCTGTCTGTCTCTGTGTATATATACAAATACACAAATCTTTATATGTGTGTGTGTGTGTGTGTGTGTGTGTGTGTGTGTGTGTCTCAGTTGGTAAAGAATCTGCCTGCATTGAAGGAGACACAGGTTCGATCCCTGGGTCAGGAAGATGCCCTGAAGAAGGAAATGGCAACCCACTCCAGTTTTCTTGCCTGGAGAACCCCATGGACAGATAAGCCTGGCGGGCTACAGTCCATGGGGGTCACAAAGAGTTGGACAGGACTTAGCGACTAGCCAGCACCGTATATATATATATATATATATATTCAGGAATAGAAGGAATGCATACACATTGTGTGTGTGTGTGTGCTCAGTCATGTGAGCACATGGACTGTAGCCTGCCAGGCTCCTTTGTCCATGGGAATTCCCAAGCAAGAATACTGGAAAGGGTTACCATTTCCTACCCCAGGAGATCTACCTGACCTAGGGATCAAACCCACATTTCTTGCATCTCCTGCATTGGCAGGTGGATTCTTTATCACTGCACCATATTTCCTAATACATAATGTCATCTTGGTGTTTTCATTAAAGCAAAAACAATTGCACATAATCTTAATGTTTGACAGAAAGGTGCATAAATAAATGTGGGTAGATTCACAGAATCAAACAGCAGTGAAAATAGGGGAAATAGGGGAATTTCAGCGACCTGAATCCAAATGGATTACACTCTCAAAATGGAAAAAGGAAGTCATAGAATATATATTCCATATTCCATATATAGTTGTATAAGGACTTCTACATAGAGTTGAAAGACATGCAAAACTAAAATATACTCTTTATCAATACAAACCTATGTGCTTAGATTTAAAGAAATGTGAAGGGATAATAAGCACAAGATTCAGGTCAGAGGTTAATTCTGGGGGGTTGATGCAATAAGGGTTCATAGAAGACCTCAAAAGTATCAATACTGTTCTAATTATTTAGCTATGTAGGTATCCATGTTTTCTTTGTACCATGCACATACTTCGTTTTGATGTATAGAACATTTTCATAACAAAAGGATGCATAATATAGAGTGTGTTGAATGCATATTGCTGCTCTGTCTTTATTACTAGTCTTTACTCAGAATTGTTTTAGAAGTCAGACTAAATCTTACCTCAATCTCATCTGCAACCCACCACTTTCCCACAATGAGGAGAAGCTGGAAGGGACCAAAGGTACCTGAGAAAGCACAGGATTGACCCTCCAGAGCCAAGGCAGTGAGAAAGAAAACACATGATTACAGATCTGAAGAAAGCAGTCCTGGCTTCAAAAAGTTGAGATGACAGGACGTATGCTGGGGGGGGAAAGTGTTTAAAAAGAATTTCCTGGGACTTCTCTGGTGGTCCAGTGGGTAAGAGTCCACCTGCCAGTGCAGGACCCCATGTACTTAGCCTGCCAGGCTGCTCTGTCCACGGGATTTCCCAGGCAAGAATACTGGAGTGGGTTGCCATGCCCTCCTCTAGGGGATCTTCCCAACCAGGGATTGAACCCACGTCTAACCTGCATTGGCAAGCAGGCTCTTTACCACTAGCGCCACCTGGGAAGCCCTTCTCCCTTGTAACTACACTTAAAATCTGTAGGTACATTTTGCTTTCAACTATATAATTCTTTACCTGAAACACAGATTCTTTACGTGCAATGCAGGAACTATATAATACTACATTAAAAAATAAGAAAATATAAGAAAATGTTTACTGTGGGAGGTGGGAAACTGGATGATTTTTCAACTTTTCTTTATGATCTTTATTTCCTCTAATTTTCTACCTTAAACAAATAGATATTAGAGTGAACATGTCCTACATAGGTGGTCATAAAAGTGACTTAAAACCAATAAATACAATTATATATTGGCCACATTAGAACCATGTAAACAACGTCCTTTAAAACGCCCACAAAGTAGATACAACCAGGGCTTAACAACAGTTACTTCTGGGTTGTGCAAACTGGTTGGGAGATTGTTTTCATCTCTTGAATACCATTTCTGTATTTCTCAAATGTTCTTGATGAACACACAGTATTTTTATAGAGGGAAGTAAAACAACAATAAAATAAAATAAATCCAGGGAGTCTGGCCCAGCAGAGCTGAGCTAGGGGAACTGCTCTAGTTTTAAAAGTGAAAGATGCTCTCAAGGAATTTCTGGGCATCCCCTGCCCTAGTCTTCCCTCCTATTGCTGTGACAGTTAGTTTCCCTCCTCCTGCTCCTGGGAGCATGTGTACATACATGTCGGTTTTGTATCTGTTGTGTGTGCCTAATTACATCAGTGCTCAGACACTCAGCCATGTCCGAATCTTTGCCCTCTCATGGACTGTAACCTGCCAGGCTCCTCTGTCCATGGGATTCTCCAGGCAAGAATACTGGAGTGGAACTGAGTAGCCATTTCCTCCTCTAGGGGATCTTTCCAACCCAGGGATCAAACCTGTGTCTCCTGTATTTGCGGGCAGATAATTACATTGGTAATACACCTATACAATCTCATTACAGAAATTCAGTTTACAGATAAATCTAATGCCTCTCTTGATCTCCAGCCCCAATCTGTTTCTGCAATCCAGAAGTCCGTTTGATGGTTGTACTTTATAGACATATAAATTTGCCAGAATGTTCACCATTATCTAATTCACAGAAAATTCCAACTCGTGCAGAATTTCTTATCTTCAATTGTACAAATATGTGTCCATACAGAATTTTATAATATTGATTCATAGCATCACCAATTCAATGCACATGAGTTTTAGCAATTCCCAGGAGATAGAGAAGGACGTGGAAGCCTAGTGTGCTGCAGTCCATGGGGTTGCAAAGTCAGACAGGACTGAGTGACTAAAAAACAACAGGGGCATGTGTTTGCATAAATGGCATTCTTTAAAACAAAAATTTAATATGGACTATATTTAAAGGCTTTATTGAATTTGGTCCAATATTGTTACAATATTCTGCTTTATGTTTCAGTTTTTTGACCCCAAGGCATGTAGGATGTTAGCTCCCCAACTAGGGAACCAGGGAATCCATATCTCCTGCATTGGAATCTTAACCACTGGACACAAGAGAAGTTCCTGATGTTGTTGTTTTAGTCACTAAGTTTGTCAGACTCTTTTGATCCCAAGGACTGTAGTCTGCTAGACTTCTCTGTTCATGAGATTTCCCAGGCAAGAATACTGGAATGGGCTGCTATTTCCTTCTCCAGGGCATCTTCCTTATCCAGGGATTGAACCTGTGTCTCCTGCAGGAGGATTCATTACCGCTGAGCCACCAGGGAAGCCCCATCCTCTATATTATAATGCCTTTGACTCTAGCCCTGTCACAGAAGCTGTGTCTCTTATAAAACTAGTTCATTTTGCCTACATTACTTTGGAAGCTCTGTTCAGTAAAAGGACATAATCTAGAAGTTCACTGAGTACTCAGCCAAGGTTGTAGAATTGTCTTGGACAAAGCAGAGCTAAGATGGAAAGCTTCCTGGGATGGGAGTGTCCTGACTTCTTGTTCAACTTAAACATTTTTTCAGCAATAGAAAAGTGTCTGGCTGTTGTATTTAAGGTTATGTTCACTAAACCCAAATCAAAGTTTAGAACAAAAATGACATAATACACTCAACACTCCATTATCTATTCTCAGATAACCCCAACATCTTTTATAGGGAATGCATTTTCCACTTTTGGCAGAAGATTTTTCTTCATAATTATGCTTGGCTTTGAATAAGGTTTCAATTTGTATCCAGGAGAAGATAGCAGGGGTGCCAAGATGCTCCTTCCCACAAGCCTCTTTAAAATACCAGAAGGTCATTGAAAAACGAAACATTTTTGCAGCAGCAGCAATAAGAGAAATGAGCTTACCTTCTGAAAACCCCAGCTTAACTCCCTCTCATAACACATGCAGCAGGAAAATTACCTGTAAATGGACCACTGATCCCAACGTCCCATGTTCACCTATCAGCTCCATCCTCTCCATACTCACATTCATTGAGAGTATGGTGCTCAGTCACTCAGGCATGTCTGACTCTGCAATTCCATGGACTGTAGCTCACCAGTCTCCTCTGTCCTTGGGGTTCTCAAGCAAAAATACTAGAGTGGGTTGCCATGCTCTTCTCCAGGGACTCTTCCCAACCCAGGGATGAAACCCATATTTCTTACGTCTCCTGTATTGGCAGGCAGGTTCTTTACCACCAGAGCCACCTGGGAAGCCCTATTGAAAGTGTGGACTCTGGAAAAATACTGAGTTCTGATCCAAATTCTCAACTTGGAGGCAGTGTGATCTTCAGGCAAATCACTCACCCTTTTTTATAAAAACCTCATATGGAAAGTATTTAAATTTTCTTGTAATTTAAAAAAAAAAAAAAAAAAAAAAAACTGGCAACCGGACTGTGACTTCTATCTATGATGAAAGAGCTTATATGAAACCAAATCTCTCACTGGGGACAAATATAAACACATGTGCTAATTTAACAAAGGAGATGCATGAAACATCTACCTAAAAACTACAATGGGGCTTTCCTGGTGGTTCAGTGGTAAAGAATCTGCCTGCCAATGCAGGAGATTCCAGTTTGATCCCTGGGTGGGGGCGGTGGGGGCTGGAGGGCGGGGGAGATCCCCTGGAAAAGGAAATGCCAACCCTCTCCAGTCCTCTTACCTGGGAAATCTCATGGACAAAGGAGCCTGACAGACTACAGTCCATGGGATCACAAAAGAGTTGGACATGACTTAGTGACTAAACAATAACAACAACAAAAACTACAATATGTTATTGACATTAAATAAGGAGACTATAACATTGCAATGGATTAGAAAAGTCAGTGTTATAAAAAAAAGTCAATTTGTACTAACTGACCTGTAGATTTAGTACACTATCAGTCAAAATCCCACTATTTCAAGTAGAAATTGAAAATGGAAGATTCAAATGGATATATTAAAGAGTCCAGAAACAGACCAAACACACATGTGATCAGTTGATTTATAACCAAGATGACATAATATTGCTGAACTGGTGTTCAAGAAATCACACTTATTTGATTAGATGTCCATATGGGGAAATTACTCAAACTTGACCATTCTTCCTTCACAAAAATTAAAGATGACTTGTAGATAAATCAGCAATCCTTTTAATCAGATGGCATTGATAGGCAAAGTTTTTTAGAGCACAAAAAAAGTGCTAAAAAATAATAAATTAGATTGCATTAAAATTAAGAACTTCTGATTATCATAATAGATCATTAGGAAAATGAAAGGACAAACCTCAGGTTAGGGGAAGATATTTTCAATATACATATTTGAAAAGAAGTTGCATCTGGAAAATGATGAATTTGTTTTTTTAAAAAAAGGAAAAGGAAAAAATTCAAAAGGGGAAAAAAAAAGGGTAAAAACTTTGAACAGATACTTCTTGTAAGAAGGTATTGGAACAGCCAATAAGCACGTGAAAAAGTGTTCGTCACTGTTCAACGTCAGGATATTTTAAACCATCATTAAAATGTCAGTGGTTTTAATTTGAATTTTAAAACCACTATGAAAAACCACTACCCGTCTGCTAGAGGTGCTACAGCATAAGAATATCTGTGATGAAAAAGGTCGAAACTGCATAGTGCCAGCGTTGGTCAGGAGCAACTGGACTTCTCAAGCATCTGGTGGGGATATAATCACAGCCATTTGGGGAACTGTTTGGCAGTAACTATCAAAGCCAAACAATTGCATTCTATATGACCCAGAAATTCCACTCTCAGGAATAGCCCCCCAAAAAATTCATATTATGTATACATCTTAAGACATGTACCAAAATGTTCACGGCAGGGTTATTTATAAAAGCCAAAATTGGAAGCTTCTCCAAGTTTATCAATACTGGAATGGATCAATAAAATGTGATCTATTTAGACTGCCGAATAAATGAACTACAGGGCTTCCCTGGTGACTCAGTTGTAAAGAATCCACCGGCACAGCAGGAGGCTCAGAAAACTTGAGTTCGATCCCAGAAACAGGAAGATCTCCTGGAAGAGGAAATGGCAACCCACTCCATTATTGCTGCCTGAGAAATCCCATAGACAGAGGAGCCTGGTGGGCTGTAGTCATGGGGCCACAAAGAGTCGGACATGACTGAGCACACACAAGGAAGGATATTTGCAACCTGGATTTCATAAACATAGTGAGCGATCTAATGTAAAACAGAAGAACTTACTATATGAAGCCATTTGTAAAAACTTCAAAAACTAACAAAATTCATCTATACCAATAGAAGTTAGAATGTCGGTTACCTTTGGTCATGAGGTATGTCGGGGCTAATATGATTCAGATAATAATATTCTATTGTTTTTTGTTTATATATACTTTATAAAAATTCATTGGACTACACATTTCTGACTTTTGCATTGCTGTATATAAATTATATTTTGATTTTAAAGTTACTCAAAAATCACAGAACTAAGCAACAGTGGACACCTCATCAATCTTCAAAATATAAAACATATAAATAATATTTGTGAGATTTTAGTGACATGAGTACTCTCACACAATACTGGTAGTGGTAGAGATGTCTGTGTTTCTTGAGATGTAATTTGGCAGAAAAGCACCAATCAGATTCTAATAAGTATCTACTCCACACTAGTTTTCAGGTTATATGCTTTCATAATCAATCATACTTTATCTTCACAATAAGTGTGGAAAGCAGAAATTAATATCAACATTGTATGGGTGTGAGAACAGGTTCTGAAAACGCTTGTTCAGTGTCATAGGACTAGGAAGCAAATGAGCTGGAATTCTCACCTGGTGCTACTATAACCAGAGAAACTCCACAAAGATACTCATCAAAATTTACCCAATCAGGATGTGAAATAGGGAACTGTCAATATAAGAAAGGGACTGGGGACTTTCCTGGAGGTCAGTGGTTTGGAATCTGCACTTCATTGCAGGGGCCACAGGTTTGATCCTTTGTTGGGGAACTAAGATCCCACATGGCTTGTAGTGAGCCCAAAAAATAAAATAAATAAAAGAAATTTTAAAAGAAGACAAGAAAAAAGCTGGATGCAGGAAGACTTACTTTAAAGCTTTACTTATAACACAGAACATTGAAAACCTAAACATTCAATAAAAGCATATGCTTCAGTTCTTCATGGCATCCTACGCAGACATTGGAGAAGGAAATGGCAACCCACTCCAGTATTCTTGCCTGGAGAATCCCATGGATGGAGGAACCTGGTGGGCTACAGTCCATGGGGTCACAAAGAGTCGGACATGACTGAGCGACTTCACTTTCACTTTCTTGCTATGCAGATACTGTAGCCTTTTAAAAAGGTAACTATGACTTTTATATTAACTGACTCGTAGAAGCCCATATTGGGGCTTCTCTGGTGCCTCAGCAGTAAAGAATCTGTATGTTAGTGCAGGAGACTCAGGTTTGATCCCTGGGTTGGGAAGATGCCCTGGAAAAGGAAATGACAACCCACTCCAGTATTCTTGCCTGGAGAATCCCATGGACAGAGGAGCCTGGAGGGCTACAGTTCATGTAGTCACAAAAAGTCAGGCACGACTGAGCGACTAAACAAGAAGTCCATGTTAGAGATATGGTTAAGTGAATACACTTCCCAGAAACACAGAGGATGCTTAGAATATAATATGAAGTGAAGGGCAAAATGAATTCTACTAAAACTCTGAGTATATCTATCAATTTCCTTCTCCAGTGCAAGAAAGTGAAAAGTGAAAGTGAAGTCGCTCAGTCATGTCCGACTCTTCGCAACCCCATGGAGTGTACCAGGCTCCTCTGTCCATGGGATTTTCCAGGCAAGAGTACTGGAGTGGGGTGCCATTGCCTTCTCCATGTAAAATTATGTGCATGCATATATGAAA
Source organism: Muntiacus reevesi (assembly GCF_963930625.1). NCBI lineage: Eukaryota > Metazoa > Chordata > Mammalia > Artiodactyla > Cervidae > Muntiacus > Muntiacus reevesi. Next base: position 21,930,119 of record NC_089263.1, on the reverse strand, counting down.
ACCTGGTGAAGAAATTCCAAGACATGTAAAAAAGGTGATATACAATGATAGTGGGCACTTCAAGGAAATTTTCTTATTTTTTTCTCATCTTCTTTTGTTCCTGCTAAAATGGTGTTTGAACCATGTATTAAAATGTAGAAAGAAGAAAGCAACTGGTAAGCAAGAATGGGTAACCCAGGTTATTGGGGATAAGGCAGATCTTATTAAGATGTGTAATTTAATGCACTGAGAATGAAGCAGGAGGTAGATGCCCCCCAGGGTAAAGCAACTGGAGATTTGCTGTGGATCAAAGCTCCAAGATGAGAATAGCAGCACAATTAAGAGAGGAGGCTGGGCCCTGCCCATACCTCATATTTATCATTCTCAAGGTGAGGAGACCTCCCCGACAACACATGTGCAGACAGGTTCCTTGGGGATCAAAGGGGATTGATGCCAAGGAATGTTCTACCCATAGGCTTTTGCAGTAGAATCTGTCTTGGCTAACAGATGAGTATGAACATATCAGAGGATCCTGAGATATACCCAATACAGACTCAGAATCATTCAAATCAAAATGATCGGTCAAAGGAAACTGGAAGGAATGCCCCTTAAAGTAATTCAAACTGTCACAAAGGTGTGACTCAGCAATTCTCCCTCTGAGTCTGCCCATGCGTCTTTCTACATGTGCATGCACACATGTGTACGAAGTCGCTTCAGTTATGTCTGACTCTGTGCGACCCCCATGGACTGTAGCCCACCAGGCTCCTCTGTCCAGGAGATTCTCCAGGCAAGAATACTGGAGTGAGTTGCCATGCCCTCCTCCAGGGGATCTTCCCAACCCAAGAATCAAACCCATATCTCTTTCGTCTCCTGCATTGGCCGGCATGTTCTTTACCATTAGTGCCACCTGAGAAGTTCCTATCCACACGTACTGTTCTCTTTTTCCTCCTAATATATATGTTACTTGCTTCACTACTTTCTATCTTTGTGGGAATTCTTTTCTGCAAAGCTGAAGGGCCAGGGCCTTGTCACTGACCACTGGTCTAGTGGTTAGGTTTAGTGCTCTCACCACCAAGACTCGGCCTCAGTCTCTGGCTGGGAATACTAGCCCCATTCCAAGACATGGCAGACTGAGTGAGGCCACCCAAGATCAAGGATAACAGAATCATGACTTAAAGAATAAAAGTATCTTTGGGGAACCAGAAAGAATGTGCAAGCAAGTCTGCCAAGGTTAATTAGTGGATTATTGGCAATCAGGACTGCAACACAGCCATTTTGACCACAATAAATGAATTTTAAAATTGGACAGTTTAAATAATAAGAACATTTAAAAATAAAAAACAAAGCAACAACTATCTATAAAAGCAAAACTTGGCCAGGGATCAATCATTAAATTGATAATTCATGTTTAAGTAATACAAGTAATATGTAGTATATCATATTTATCTGATGACATTTTTATTGCAATGTCTCTTCCAACATTTTTAGCATCCTTAATAATTTTCCACAAGGTATACATGCATTAAGAAGATGCAGACAAGATAACATTATAATTTGCTGAAATGTGTCATTTTTGTGTGTCTGATGTCATTTTTGTCTGATTTGCTGAAATGTGTCTATTTTGTCTATCTGTTCAGAGGCTACTCACCCTACAACCCTATGTCCTCATGTTGTATCTTTATTAGTTTTATTTCTTCAACTCAAACGCTTGGCATCACCTTGTCAGTGTCACCAACAAAATCATTACCATTTGCTTTGGTTCCTGAGAATGAAATAAACAAGCCCACTTCCTCCCTGTCTGAAGTTATGTTTAATGAGAAATGTTGTTGTTGCCCAGTCACTAAGTCATTTCTGACTCTTTATGACCTCATGGACTGTAACACATCAGGCTTCCCTGTCCTTCACTATCTTCCAAAGTTGACTCAAACTCATGTCCATTGAGCTAGTGATGCTAACCAACCATCTCCTCCTCTGTCACCCTCTTCTCTTCCTGCCCTCAGTCTTTCCCAGTTTCAGGGTCTTTTCCAGTGAGTCAGCTCTTCACATCAGGTAGCCAAAGTATCAGAGCTTCAACTTTACCATCAGTCCTTCCAGTGAACATTCAGAGTTGATTTCCTTCAGGAGTGACTGGTTTGATCTCCTTGCTGTCCAAGGGACTCTCAAGAGTCTTCTCCAGTACCACAGTTTGCAATCATCAATTTTTCGGTTTCTGAGAATATGACAAGCTAAAAAATAATCTAGGTGCATTAAAACACATCATTTTAATTTACAGTAGCAGTTACCCTTCACAGGATTCAAAGGGAGTTGGGGCAAAACTTCATTAGAAAAGCAATGAACATACTGGAAAGAAAATCGGGGGGCATTGCTAAAAGGGTGATTAAAAGTTATATTTCCACACTCCGTGCCAGTGGGTACTGAGGGAGGAGGGGGCTGGGAGTGTACAGTGGCTAGACAGACCATTAAATTGGTATTAAACACTTTTCCATATGAAGGAAGTGTCCTCCTGCCAAAAGCCAGGAGCTGAGAGATCCATTTCCATGCAAACGCTGCTGGAAGAGTGGTGGGTAAACTTGGAAAGATTGAGAGGTCACTGGGGTGAGAACCCAGGACGCAGTCACGTCTGGCTCCACTTCCTCACAGACTCGGGAAACTTGGCACAGAGCAGCAAGATGAAGGGCTTGTATAAACACACAAACCCACTGACTCTTTTTTTCCGTAGAATCAACTCAACCAGAAATATACTACAAAAATAGAACAAAACTGGCTTCCATCAGTTTTCACCGCACCAGCCCATAAAGGATTTCTTGTCCCTTGTCCAAAGCAAAGCGGAGCAATGACTGCTCAGGGCCCAGACTTCTCAGCGGTGGTTTCCTCCACTGACCACCGCCTGACCTCTTTGCAGAGTTGAGCTGGAACAAAGACCCCATTGAGTCAAATGCAGCCCATATGCAACAGGAGGGTCTCCCTGACCGATTTCCTCTTCTAAAATCCTCAAAGCGATTCATTTGCACAAATCTTTCTAATAAGTACCACGTGGGTTCCTAAGTTACCCCTGGGATCCTAGTAAGCATTTCCTGATGGTGCTCAGACCTTGACCTATCTGTACTAACCCTAGCTAGGAAAGAGCAGCATCAGTCTTGCAAAGCAAACTTGGGCTGTCTGAAATAAAGTGTGTTATAAACCTTCAGAATTCTTTTAAAATTCGGTCCCCAAGCCTCTTCACCTTTACAGTTCTGGTAAATGCATTATGTTTAGCGGGGAAAGGATCATTTTAGAATCTTGGACAGACTTCGACAATCCCATTGGAGAGTGACCTAAAAAACTTATGTAAGCGGTTCTTTATTAGAAAAATGGGAATCATACCTGCTTCAGAGGGTTGTTAAGAGAATTCTTAATAAATAAAAGAAGGAAGTCTAGTGTCCAACATATTGGGGATTCAATAAACCTGAGCGCTTTCCTCTCCCATACAGAATCTGACATGGATTTAACGTGCATGTCCAGCAAATCCAGTAAGATTAGAAAGTGCTAGGCATTTCATCTTGAGATTGTAAATAACAGTCTGAAACCACTATTCATGGGCCAAAAGTTCCTTGCAGAGTAACATTGTAAAATGTCTTTAGTCTAAGATTACGCGATCTACGCAGACCTGTTTTTAGATTAGGTTCTTTCAACATTTTGAAAGGAGTTGAGGTTAACACACACACACACAAAGCCAAAGGGAAACCATCACATGCTAAAACCAGGGTAATACTGAGAAGAGAGAAGCTGAGAGTATCATAAAATCAATGACTTCCGCACCAAGCGTGACTTTCCACATTGAACTCTTCCCAGAATCTGTTGTCTTTTCACAAAAGCCAGAGTGGTTTTATAGCCACATAAAATCCCTGCCTCTGCCAGGGCACAGCTCAGAGGAAGATAAAGTGTGAATTAAAGAACACACAGACCAGAGCAGAGACACAGCCGAGGGAGGGAGGTCACGTCTGTGTTCAACGGGTCTGTTTTGAAGTGTGCACACTGCCAGCCCCAGGGTCTGCAGAGATCTGTCAAGTTCCTGGCTGAAAAAAAGAGATGCTTAAGCAATGGAGATGCAGACATAGAGAACAAACTTGTGAACACAGTGTGGGAGGGAGAGGGTGGGACGAATTGAGAGAGTATCATAGAAACATATACTCTATCATACGTGAAACAGACAGCCAGTGGGAATTTACTGTGTGACTCAGGAAGCTCAACCCACTGCTCTGTGACAACCTAGAGGAGTTGGAATAGGGTGGGAGGTGGGAGGGAGGTTCAAGAGAGAGGGGACATGTGTATACCTGTGGTTGATTCATGTTGATGTATGGCAGAAACCAACACAATATTGTAAAGCAATTATCCTCCAAAAAATTAAAAAAAAAAATAGAGAGACGCTGAAAGATTAAGAAAAGTTTGCCTAAGACTCTTCATTTGATGTGGATAAATCTTGGGCTACTGGCAATGGAGAAACTGAGTTGTTTATTTGTTTTTTAACACCGGGAGCTGATCGTGGAATGACAATTGACAAATGCGCTTTGGGGAGACAAAGGACATTCCATAGTTAATGCAGAATTAAAAGCCCTACAGGACAAGACTCAGTCTGGGCTGAAGAAAAAACATTTCTCTCCACCACATCTGGATCAGGAATTTGCTGATTCTCTAGGGAGAAAGGGTTGGGAGCTAATACCAGAACCGTATTTTATGCTGTGTGTCATCTTTTGTAAATGTAGGCTGCAATTAACTCTTCAAATAAACTGTGTATACAGTTGGGTCCCTAATGAGGGTGCTGTCATTTTCACTTAAATTTTCTGGTATTCCTGCAGAAGGAATTCCTTCAGGAATTGATGAAGATCTTTATCTGAAGTTAACAGGCATAAGAAATCATTTAAGTTAGAATCCTCTAACTAAGTTAGGAGATGGACACAGACCCTCAGACATATCAAGTTTGCACCATGGGAACTTGAATTACACTGTCCGCAAAGCCTCAAAATGTCCCCAAGATATCGGACCCTCTTGAGTGAATTATTTTAGGGGATCTTCCCTTCAACATTATTCCAGACATTTTTCTATTACTTGCATTTAGATGGATAAAATCATCAACACAATGAAACTGAAAGGTACATACCAGGAGACTGTGGGCCTGTGAGAATGTTAATAGTCACATCTTTAATTGCAGGGCATTAACCAACATTGGGCTTCCCTGGTGTCTCAGAGGGTAAAGAATCTGCCTGGAGAAGGGAATGGCTACCCACTCCAGTATTCTTGCCTGGAGAATCCCATGGACAGAGGAGCATGGCAGGCTACAGTCCACAAAGCTGCAAAGAGTCAGGTACTGAAGCGACTTAGCATGTGTGCATGCAAGCGTAGGCAATATTATACGGTATTTCTCTTTCTCAGACTTACTTCACTCAGTATGATGATCTCTAGATCCAAAAGGATCATACTTTATTTCTTTGTTTATACCAACACTGCGTGCTACTTCGGGTAGTAAGCCAAGTTTACCAGCACCACACAATTCCAAACATTGTGGGAAAGGAGTCTTCCCTGATCACTCAGATACACCATGGAATTGAAACTTATTGGTTCTGATTGGTCCACTGGGAAACAAATCATTGTAGCCAGGGGAATGGAGGGCACCAAATGGCTTAAGTAGAGGTCACATGTCCCAGGCTTGGAGCTGAATAAGGTACCAGCTTCCAAAGACCACGACTGACGTAACAGAGGCATCTAGAACCTTATTCAACAGCCATTATCCCTGATCTTCTTGAATGAATGAATGAATGATGCTCTATACTCAGCTCCAGCATAATGATGAAGGTGATTGATCAGTATTTCATATGCACTCTTTCTCACTTCAGCATGAAGTGAAAAACTGAAGATTTGGAATGCCATCATTGAAGGATTGCTGAGTAAACCTTTGTTTCCATGTAACAATATTCTTTGTGTGTCATATCTATTTCAGATTTCTCTTTAAGCGTGAACAAGTTTTTCCCTGCTTCTCCCTTCACTTTCCAAATGTATAGTCTTAAAGAAAAAAAAACCTACTGCATTAGCACAATGAGATTTATTTCAATTATACAGTTGAGACCCATTGGGTCCTTAGCTTCATCTTGTTATCTACTTCGCTGTCTGGTTTAGTTTTCATTTTGGCCATGCCCCATGGCATGTGGGGTCCTAGCTCCCTCACCAAGATGGAACGCTCACCCCCCACATTGGAAGAGTCTTAACCAATGGACCGCCAAGGAAGTCCCTCCATCTGGTTTAATATTTCATCTCATATCAAATTTCTTTGTTCTTTCCTATCATCATAAGCAGATTTTCTAATCAATAACACCTTCTCTTTTTGCTTAGTCATTAAAGCTATGTCAGTTTTTCTGATTTCAGAGGGTCTTCCCTGTCTCCAAGGACCTATTTGAATCTCCTGAATGAACAACCTCTGCTGTTTCTTTCAAGATGTTTCTCTATAGCTTGTCACCTTGACGTGCAGTTCCCAACTCTGGAGCATACCTTTTAACAACCATCCTGGTTTACCAGAACTCTTAAATAGCATGAGGTATAACATCATTCATTGCAAATGCATTCTTTAGGAAAACAATTTCCAGCCCTTATAATGGTTTTCTTTCCAGATATTTTTCCAAGTTTCCTGTTTTGAACTCCCCTTTAGACCTGAAATAATATGCCCCATCAATCTCTTTAGACTTATGTTGAGAAAAAAAAATTTTTGTTTCTTTGATATTTGGGACAATTTTTCTTTTTCCTGACAGGTATGATTTCTCAACCTAATTTTGCCCATCTCAAATATTCCACGTCTCCCTGGACTATTTAATGTTGACCAAGTTACTTACTAGAAGTCAACTGTTTTCGATCCTACCCTGTTGACACACAATATTTCCTTGATCCATTCTTATTTAATTGATGTATGTGCCCAATATCAGACTTTTTTATACTACAGTAGGCTTCTCAGGTGGCTCAGCGGGTGAAGAGTTTGCCTGCAATGTAGGAGACTCAGGAAATGTGGGTTCGATCCTTAGGTCAGGAAGATCCCCTGGAGGAGGGCATAGCAACCCACTCTAGTATTCTTGCCTGGAGAATCTCATAGACAGAAGAGCCTGGTGGGCTACAGTTCATAGGGTCTCAAAGAATCAGGCATGACTGAAGTGACTGAGCACCCACATGCAACCTTATTCTTAAACTCATAAACTGACTTTATCTCTTTAGAAGAATTATCTTTTGAAACAAAAATTTTAAGCAAAGTGCATGATGTGTTTTTTGAGTACTTACATACCTGGGAATGTCTCTATTTCCATCAGTCATGAACATGAAAGATCTTAGATGGATATACTGAAATGTCATAACCTTTTCTTTCTCCTCCAGGACACCTATAATTGCTCTATTTTATTTCTAATATTATTATTACACTAGAGAAGTATGTGGCACATGACTGTGAAACTAGCAACCTGTTTCATTTCTGCCTACATCCTTACCGGACTCTTACTTTGTATTTTAAAAGCATCTTAGTACTTAAAAAAATTTTTGTCTCACCCAAGAGCGAGTGCTAAGTCACTTCAGCTGTATCCAGCTCTTTGCAACCCTATAGGCTATAGCCCACCAGGCATCCAAGAGAGTCTACCTTTTAACTGAATTGCCCGAAATTCAGGAGACAATGTTCTTTTAGTTTTCACAATTTCTCCTATATCTTCAGCTATTCTGTTTTCATTCCTAAAGTTGCTTATTCTGCATTTTTGTTTCAGCACAGAAATTTAACTGTTTTTATTTCTTTTACACCTTTTGTAGAAACAGCTATCAATTTTATCCTCTATTTTAAGAAAAAAATTATCCTTTCTATTGCTTTTTAATCTTAGTTATTTCCTTTTTCTGCTTTCTTTGGGTACCAGTGCATGTTCTTCCTTCTATCCTTATGAGTTGAACTTTTATTTTCTTTGATTCAGAAAAAAAGTTCTCCTATTCTATCTCTGTATATCTATTATCCACCTATTCTTGTATCTGTTCTAGAACTACTGTTGGTAATGCTTTTTCTGTCATTAATACTTATAATCTCTTATCTCACAGTTTCCTGTGAGATTCATAATGTACTCTGAAATCTGGAAGAGTTATAAAGTTTTTTCCCATTTTGCTTATTTAACTTCTCTCTCTATTACCTCATTCTTTTAATGCCTCCAACAAATACTTTTTAATGTTGCAAAGATACTCTTGGTTTGTGATCATCCTTACCTCTTCCAGTTATGCATGTCATCTATTTTCATCTCAGCCTATTGCAATTCTATTTTTTTCCCAGAGAATCTATATTAGCTTCAATTGTTTTCATGATGCAAAAAGTTTCCAGGGTTTTTGCTTTGAACACTGAAATATATCCCTTTTATTACAGCACTCTCACTTGTGTGATTGTAACTGTAATTGACCAGTTCTCCTCAAGTCTGTTCTTGATAGCACTGTCTTTTGATGAAATTTTTAGAATTACTGATTTGTGTGTAGTGCCTTTTCCTAGAATTGAATAATATTGTGGATGGTTTCCTATTATATAATAGAAGCAAGGATACTACTACTAATAATAACAACAACAATAAGAAGTTATATTTCAGTTTAAATTTTAGAACCATAGTAGCTAAAAGGATTTGCAGACGTTGCTATCTTAAAATCCAAAGGGGTGTGGTCAGATTTCTCATGAGTAGCATTGCCAAAATTATAAAATACAACTGCACAATTTACTTAGGAGATTGTTGTGAGCTGACTTTGCCTTCATAATGTAAGGACTGCATTTTAAAAAATAGGTCTTCTAGCAGTTCAGATGAAATCATTGTTCTTCTCTATCTTCCCCTTTATTATTCTACTTTTTGGAGGCAAGTATTTATATATTAGTCATAAGTGCTTCATCACAAAATGTGACATAATTGGCAACTCCTTGAAGACATGGGAACTTTCTCTTGTCTGCAGAGTAATAGTTTCTTATAATAAGAAACACATGTGAGGAATTTTTTTTAACTATGTCTAGACTTGGGATCTTTCCCAAGAGAGACTCCAGGTGTTTATCTAAGCATAACAGGCCAAATTACTACATTTTAGAGGCTGGGAAATAGAAATGGCATAACAGAAGTATAAACGTGACTGGACAGCCTCATAATTCTAAAATGAATTTGGAAACTGGAGAACATTGAATGAAATTAATACGCTGGAACTAAGGGTTGAATTTAATGTGAATTTCTATTCATTAATCTTTAATAGATGCGACTTCTCTGAGTTCTTTTTCACAGCTGATTCTGTTTTGTCATTTATAAAATGTAAATTTCCCTAACTTCATGTGAAACGTTCACAGTAGACCTGTGATCTCAAGTCATTTCATACCATTGCACTAATTCAATGATAAATTCGCAAGGCACACTTAGATCCTGATTCAGAAAAGCCCCAAGAGGACACAAGGCTCATTCATCAGAGAAAGCTTATTCATAAATCTCTCTTTTCTTCCTTGAATGAACAAATTAAACTCTTCAAGGTTCCCAAAGGAAAATTGGCTGTGACAGTCACTTACCTATTGTCTTCCACCCAAAACTACTCTTCTAGGCTATGTCTTGTGATTCTGGGTCTTGGAGTATGTATTTCTTTGCCAGATGAGTTCATTGTAGGTCCTGCCAATTGGAGGATGAGGGGGATCTCAGAAGGCATACTGTTTTTCTTTCTTTCTTCTCTGCATTCCATTCTTGCTAGTGTCACCTCCCCAGTAGCAAAAATTGTAGGGACTATGCTGATGTTCCAGTGGCTAAGACTCCAAGCTCCCAATGTAGGGGCCCTGGTCCCATCCCTGGTCAGGGAACTAGATCCCATATTCAGCAACTGAAGATCTGGTAGGCCACATGAAGATCTCATATGCTGCAACTAAGACTTGGCACAGCCAGACAAATAAACTAATGAAAATTTTTTTCCAAGCTCATACTTCTTTTGTTGTTCAATAGACTAACTGTTGTGTAACTAATTTTCTACATTAAATTCTCTCAGTTGAAATACGTATTAGAGTTTTCACTTTTATGACTAAACCCCAGAAGATACAGCATTAGTAACAGTCCTAGAAAACAGATCTTCAAGGGTGGGGTACCAGTTTGCAGCTTTTTTTTTTTTTAATAAACCTCCAATATCAATTTGCAACTTCTACTAGAAGAAGCTTGCTTCCACCTGGTATACAGCATATTCAGTCTTGCCTCAGATTGATGCCAATTCTCCTGACCTCTGCCAGAGGTCCTCAGAGATCTTAATCATCTTGATATTTCACAGACATCACACTGGCCTACTACTAGGATATCACACTGCTTGTACCCAATGCACAACAATTATTAATAGCAAGTATTTTAGATGGCTTAAAAAGATATGTGCAAGGGCTTTCCTGGTGGCTCAGTGTTAAAGAATCATCCACCTGCCAATGCAGGAGACGTGGGTTCGATCCCTGATCTGAAAAGACCCCAGATGCTGTGTGGAGCAATGAAACCCTTGTGACACAATTATTGAGCCTGTGCTCTAGCGCCTGGGAGCCACAACTACTGAAACCCACGTGTTCTAGAGCCCGTGATCAGCAACAAGAGATGCCACCACAGTGAGATGCCCATGTACCACAGCTAGAGAGTAGCCCCCACTCACTGAAACTAGAGAAAAAGCCCACATAGCAAGGAAGACCCAGCACAGCTGGGGAAAAAAAAAAAACTTTTAAAAAGATACATGTAAGCCAGAAGGTAGGAAAGGAAACCCATAAAAATTCAGGTGACTGTCACCGCAATGAAGTTATTCCAAGACTCTCAAAGTGCCTCAAACAAAAATGAATGCCCTATGGAGCCCCTTGCCAAGTGCAGTAAGACAATCACGGGGAAATTTTTTACCCTTTATTCTTGCCTGGAAAATTCCATGGACAGAGGAGCCTGGCAGGCTACAGTCCACAAGTTCGCAGAGTCTGACAGGACTGAAGCAACTTAGCATGAACGCATGCACCTTATTACTAAAATTAATATATGTGCAGTGATCAGGGTTGGACATAAAGTTTCAGTGTCTAAAGGCTATGGGGATTATATTGGTACTTGGAACCAAGAAATTTTGGCCTTATTTCTGGAAAGATATGGACCCAAAGTAATATCAACAAGGAACACTTCCATGTGCTGTATTACAAGATTACTTTGCAGGGTTTAAAGATTTTTGAAAGGTTTGAAAATATATCACTACATTTTTAATTTTCATGTCAAAATGGCTATAAATGATAACTTTAAAAAAGATCTATTTGTTAAAAGATTTGCCAAAAGAATCACATTTGTTAAACAAGAGATAGCAATTTGTCTTTTCAGTTGTGAGATAAGCATAGCTCAAGGCAGGAAATGTGACTTATATTCATCCAAGGAACTCAATTAACTTCCCATTCTGTAGCATCTAGTGCTTCAATTGAATAAATTTCCAAAGATAAGACTCACGTAAAATGAGGTTTGTTACCCAGAATGTGGACAAGGGAAGCCCGGTAGTTGCACACCACACTGCAAAACTCAGTCACAGTTACAAATTTTCCTATTATACTCAGAGATGTGCTGGTAGAAGGGCATTAACCAGCTAGCCAAAAAGAAAGTCTTTGATTTCTAGAATCTGCCATTGTCCCTGATATAAATATTTTAAACATGGTTCATTTCAAGATACCAAGTTGATGTCACTGGAAAGAAATTTGCACAATTTACTCTCATGAGCCTGAGTCCATCAGCCTCACCATGCTGCTAACTTTAGATAAAATTTCACATTCTCTAAAACTGAATTTGCAGTGTTGCAAACAAAACACAAAATTATCATGAAATACAATAATTTTTTCTCCGTAAGTTGAAAATATTTTATATTAGAAATTGGATGACATTTTATGTTTAACCATTGTGAAACATCTGTCTTGCCCCAAAAGTCAGCATATTAGTTTAAAATGTTAATAAGAAAGATCTAGTAAGACAACCATGTGTTAATAAGATATCTGTACTTTTAAAAATTAATGTCAATATAATTTTGATAACATTCATTTTTTATAATTTCAATAAAATCAGAGATATTGGAATCATTTTTGTGTTTTGTTTTGAATTTCTCAGTTGCATCTGGCTTTTTGCAACCCCATGGATGTAGCCTGCTAAGGTCCTCTGTCCATGGGATTTCTCAGCCAAGAATACTGGAGTGGGTTGCAATTTTCTTCTCCAGGGATCTTTCTGACCCAGGGATCCAACACGTGTCTCCTACTTGGCAGGTGGATTCTTTACCATGGTGCCACCGGAAGCCCATGCCTTGTATAAACACTTGTACCAATATTCAGAATAAAGACAAAAACCCTGAATTTTCCTGATTTGGCATTCTTCAATTAAGGAAGAAAATTGTCAAGGAAAAAAATATTTATTTCATTTTGAATCAGGTTCATCAGGTAAATGAGAGTTAGATTTTTGAGTCTTCTGGAATCTATTCTGTGGCCACAGATCCATGAAGGGCTAGGGAGTTATTATATTTGAGACTCCATATGTCTTATGAATGCTTTTCATCCACATATGTTACAAGTTCTTTAGTATCATGTTGAAATCTATACATTTCTTATGTTAAAAAGTGGCTTTCTTTATTGAAGTTTGAGTACATTAGAAACCACATCTATGGTCCTTTCAAAGCAAATTTGAAAACCTCTGTTAATTTTTCAGGAATCAGTTCAAAGTAAGACTGTGAATGGACTTTGCCCAAGGAAGAAAAGGAATTTTGTAAATGTGCTTTCCATATTTCATGTATTTATGCATTCATCTATAGATACATTCATTATCCACATGTTAAATTCGGTCAATAAAAGTTTTTTAATCTCTACTGTAGACAGGGGCCAGGCTGAGGCTAAAGCTAAGGACCAGAGAGACATGGTCCCTGTTCTCATGCTCATTCAGGCCAGCCTGAAGGAGAAGTAATTTTAAAAAAAAATCATTGCCATTGAGGAGCTTATCTAATGGAGGAATTGCAAGACACTAAGAGGGTCCCTTTACCATCTTTCAGATGGCAAAGAATCTGCCTGCAATGTGGGAGACTCAAGTTAAATTGCCGGGTTGGGAAGATTCCCCAGAGAAGGGAAAGGCTACCCACTCTAGTATTCTTGCCTGGAGAATTCCACAGATAGAGGAGCCTAGTGGGTTACAGTCCATGGGGTCGCAAAGAGTTGCACACGACTAAAGTGACTTTGCAAGCAAATTCTTTTTCAGATTATTTCTTAATATAGTTTATTAAAAGGTATTGAATATAGCTCCCTATGCCATACAGTTGGACCTTGTTGTTGGTCTATTTTATATACAGTGATTTGTAGCTTTTAATCCCAAACTTCAAATTTATCCCTCTCCAGCCCTCTTCCCCTTTGGTAAGCATAAGTATGTTGGTTTTTCTTTTGTTTGTTTGTTTTGATGTGGACCATTTTTAACATCTTTATTGAATTTGTTACAATATTGCTTCTGTTTTATGCCCTTAGGCATAAGGGATCCTAGCTCCTGCACCAGGGATAGAACTGTACCCCTGCATAAGAAGGCAAAGTCAAAACCACTGGACCACCTGGGAAGTCCCTACAAGTATGTTTTCTATATCTGTGAGTCTGTGTCTGTTATGTAAATAAGTTCATTTATATCATTTCTTTAGCTTCCATATATAAGGGCTATCATATGATATTTGTCTTTCTGTGCAATTTTAATGGCTGCTTAGTATTTACTAATATGAATAGAGCTTCAGTTCAGTTTGCTCAGTCGTGTCCGACTCTTTCCGACCCCGTGTACTGCAGCACAGCAGGCTTCCCTGTTCATCACCATCTCCCGGAGCTTGCTCAAATTCACGTCCAAGTCAGTGATGTGAAACAGATCACCAGCCCAGGTGGGATGCATGAGACAAGTGCTCGGGCCTGGTGCACTGGGAAGACCCAGAGGAATCGGGTGGAGAGGGAGGTGGGAGGGGGGATCAGGATGGGTAACTCTATGGCTGATTCATATCAATGTATGACAAAACCCACTGAAATGTTGTGAAGTGATTAGCCTCCAACTAATAAAATAAAATAAAATAAAGAGTAGATGTCAAGAAAGTCAGTTTATCAAAATAATTAACATAAAAAAGAAAAAAAAAAGTCAGTGATGCCATCCAACCATCTCATCCTCTATCATCACCTTCTCCTCTCAGCTTTAAACATTCCCAGCATCAAGGTTGTTTCAAATGAGTCAGTTCTTCGCATCAGGTGGCCGTTTCAGCTTCAGCATCAGTCCTTTCAATGAATATTCAGGACTGATTTCCTTTAGGATGGAATGGTTGGATCTCCTTGCAGTCCAAGGGATTCTCAAGAGTCTTCTCCAACACCACAATTCAAAAGCATCAATTCTTTGGCGCTCAGCCTTCTTTATATAGTCCAACTCTCACATTCATACATGACTACTGGAAAAAACATAGCTTTGACTAGACAGAACTTTGTTGGCAAAGTAATGTCTCTGGTCATGGCTTTTCTTCCAAGAAGCAAGTGTCTTTTAATTTCATGGCTACAGTCACCATCTGCAGTGATTTTGGAGTCCCAAAAAATAAAGTCTCACACTATTTCCATTGTTTCCCCATCTGTTTGCCATGAAATGATGGGATTGGATGCCATGATCGTAGTTTTCTGAACGTTGAATTTTAAGCCAACTTTTTCACTCTCCTTTCACTTTCAACAAGAGGCTGTTTAGCTTTTCTTCACTTTCTGCCATAAGGGTGTTGTCAGCTGCATGTCTGAGGTTATTGACATTTCTCCCAGCAATCTTGATTCCAGCTTGTGCTTCATCCAGCCTGGCATTTCACATGATGTACTCTACATATGAGTTAAATAAGCAGGGTGACAATATACAGCCTTGATGTACTACTCTCCAATTTGGAACCAGTCCGTTGGTCCATGTCCAGTTCTAACTGTTGCTTCTTGACCAGCATACAGACTTCTCAGGAGGCATGTCACGTGGTCTGATATTCCCGTCTCTTTCAGAATTTTCCACAGTTTATTGTGATCCACACAGTCAAAGGCTTTGGCATAGTTAATAAAGCAGAAGTAGATGTTTTTATGGAACTCTCTTGCTTTTTTGATGATCTGATAGATGTTGGCAATTTGATCTCTGGTTCCTCTGCATTTTCTAAATCCAGCTTGAACATCTGGAAATTTACGGTTCATGTACTGTTGAAGCCTGGCTTGGAGAATTTTGAGCATTACTTTGCTAACATGTGAGATAAGTGCATTCTTTGGCAATGCCTTTCTTTGGGATTGGAATGAAAACTGACCTTTTCTAGTCCTGTGGCCACTGCTGAGTTTTCCAAATTTGCTGGCATATTGAGTGCAGCACTTTCACAGCATCATCTTTTAGGAGTTGAAATCACCTCCAATAGCTTTGTTCGTAGTGATGCTTCCTAAGGCCCACTTACCTTCACATTCCAGGATGTCTAGCTCTAGGTGAGTGATCATACCATTGTGGTTATCTGGGTCATGAAGATCTTTTTTGTACAGTTCTTCTGTGTATTGTTGCCACCTCTTCTTAATATCTTCTGTTTCTGTTAGGTCCATACCATTTTTGTCCTTTATTGTGCCCATCTTTGTGTGAAATGTTCCCTTGGTATCTCTAATTTTCTTGAAGAGATCTCTAGTCTTTCCCATTCTATTGTTTACCTCTATTTCTTTGCATTGATCACTGAGGAAATCTTTCTTACCTCTCCTTGCTATTTTTTGGAACTCTGCATTCAAATGGGTACATAAATAAATCTTAAAATATCAAGCAGAGATTTTTTTACCTGAGAAGAGCTCAAATAATTTACAGGTTCTGTAGTCTTTAAAAAGACAGTTCACAGTGCATCACTCCACATGATTTAAATTCTGTAGTTTTATGATACTCTGTTTAAATAGCTTTGTAAATCAGAAACATATATATTTATGATAGCATTTATTTTTGTATTATGTCTCCAGAGACTCAGAATGAATAGAATGCTTAAGATAGACAAAAAAGTTTGAGACAAGCCTTGTTTAGCTACTCCACCTGGCAGAGCAAACCAAGAACCAAGGTTTTAGAACTTAATGCCAGACCACTGGCATTAAGGAGGCTGCCTTCTCCAGCCTCTATAACTTCAGATACATTTCAACGTGTTTTTTAGTTTTTTTCTTTTTTTCTTTTTTTTTTTGTGCCATACATATGTGACTGTGGTTATGAAGCAAGGTCAACTTTGTTTCAGAGTTGATTTTCTTTTTTCCCCTCTTCTGTCTCTCTCCTTTGCTTTTTCTTGTTCTCGTGAGTGTGTGTGTGTGTTTGCACAACTCTTCCAAGGCCACAGTGCAAAACCTGAGACAGCCAACATAGTAGTTAAATGTAGGGGCCTTAGTGTTGGCCAGGAGCCCACAGAAAGCTCCCGGTAACCTCAGAGCAGACTCCAAGTCTTTGTCTTTCATGGCTTGTGGCTCCTAATAAATATTTATAAGATTGAACTGCATTGTTCTCCATTGTTATTCATGTAATCTGGTTCCACAAACATTGACTTCCATATATTTGCAAAAATATGCATTTCAGATGGGCAAAGGTAGTTTCTACAGTAAAATAATTTTATTCATGTATTCAAAAAAAAGGGTTATTGAATGTCGACCCTCTACAGGCACTGATGTTGTAGGCAGGAGAGAGAGCAATGAACAAATTCGGCAAATCACTCACTTCTTGAAGCTTGATGCTTGCAGAGGGAGCAGAAGATATAAAAATAAGCAAATACATGTATATAAACTATCAGATGGTAGTGAGCATGACACTGGTACGTTGAACAAGTACCAATGTCTACCCTCTCTTTCTCTCTTTTTCCTGAATCAAATATATTCAGAAAAGAATGTGTCTGCATCTTGCCCCTAGATGAATAGTCCACTGAGTTTGAGACTTTTCTGTTCACACTCAGGCAAAAAAACAAGCAACAAGCCAACAAATAAAGCCTTTTGATTCCCTGAGGTCACAAATATAATCTCAATTTAGTAGTTAACATGTCTATTCTTATGCAAGAATCAAAACTCCAGACTTGAATCAGAGTCACCCCTTCTCCAACTGGGGACGACTGTGCTGGCCACAGCAATGGCTGGGCAGTGAAACAGAGTTCCTCTCTCTCTATCTACATGTTCTCCAGATCAGAACTTGAGTTTCAGGTCCTCTGATCTGGAGAGAACCAATCTCATCACTCATCCTGAGCCTGGTGAATGGACAGTTACAGCTGAGTCTGCCTGTCAGGGGGTGTATCTTTAGGTTCATGTTAGACCCTGAGTGAGGGCCCCTGTTGCAGCTCCTGAGTCCTGGGGGAAGTCATGCTTCTGGGGAAGGACTTCAAGAGTCTACTGCTTTCTGCCCCTTCATCCACATCTTCACTGTGAATAGTCATGCATCATTTATTCTGTTAAACTCTGCAGGGCAACGTGATCCTAAATCACACAGCTGCATCCTGCCGCCTTGGGCCACCTTGGGATGCTCAGCCAGGAGTCTGTAATTCGTTCCCCATACATTATCCTCACCCCAACCCCGGACACAGGAAGCCCAGAGATTCCTCTATCACTAAGCTTCAGATCAGAAGGCAAGGAGGATTCACAGTGTCTCCACAGGGGAGGGGGCGGAAAAGATCTTCCCCAAACCTTCTCTGACACCTTTGAATAATCTTGATATGGCTGAATCACTGAGCCATTTTTCCTACGCGTTCACTTTAGTTTCTCTCCATGGTGTGGGGAGGAGGTGATCTGTCTTGCACGCATATTGCCAAAAACCCTGTCCTCTGTTGAAACTGCGCTGAGAGAAACATGTTCAAGACACGGACAGGGCTGGGAAGAAGGGTCATCGCGGATGGAGAGGGCGTGGCGGGGAGGCGAGATCATACAGGTAGTCAGACGTCCTCTCTGAGAAGATGAATGAGAGGAGACTGAAGTAAGGAATTAAGCCCCGAAGATGTCTCTGGAAAGAATATTCTAGACAAAGGGAACCACGAGGGCAGAAGTCCTGGGGCAGGAGTGTCTGGAACATACCAAGAAAAGAGCAGGCGGTCAGGAGGAGGAGCCTAGTGAGAAAGGGACCCAGGAGGCGTGTCACAGAAGTGGCAGGAAGACAGCTCACGTCCAGCTCCATAAGTCAGGGCAACAATCTTTGGATTTTATTTCAATGACAAGAGAGTCCTTATTTCTTTGCTTTAAGTGGCAGGAAAACACAAGAGAGGAACTCTGCCACTATAACTGAGCATAAAACATAATGAAATATAATGAATTCTCCAGGCCGCTGGAGTGGGTAACCTTTCCCTTCTCCAAGGGATCTTCCCAACACAGGGATCGAACCTAGGTCTCCTGCCTTGCAGGCGGATTCTTTACCAGGGAAGCCCAATGAAATGTAGTATTACTTGGGACAGCCACTTAACTGATCAGTTGATAACTAAGACTATTTTATTTCAGCACCCTTAGCACATGAAAGAGACTGAAGAGCGGGTCAATGAATAAATAAATGTTATCTGGTCCAATGCTATCTATTTCATGGATTTCCTTTATATATAATAACATATTTAATATAATACAATATATAATAAAATTATTAGAATTATACATATAAAATATGATACAAATGAACTTATTTAAGAAGCAGAAACAGACTCACAGACACAGAGAACAAACTTACGGTTACCAAACGGGGAAAGCGGTCAAGAGGGGTTAATAAGAAGTTTGGGACTAACAGATAAAAACTACTGCATATAAACTAGATAAACAACAGGGACCTACTGTATAGCTGAGGGAACTATATTCAACATCCTCCAATAAACTATAATAGAAAAGAATATGAAGAATATATATATCCAAATCACTTTGCTCTATACCAGAAACTAACACAACACTGTAACTCAACTGTATTTCATTCATCAATTAATTAATTATTGTTTAAAAGGTCATGTACATACTGCTCTATTCAAAGTGGATAACCAACAGACTTATTGTACAGCACATGGTACTCTGCTCAATGTTATGTGCCGGCCTGGATGGGAGGGGAGTTCGGGGGAGACTGGATACATGTGTATGTATGGGTGAGTCCCTTCTCTGTGCGCCTGAAACTACCACAACGTTGTTAATCGGCTATACCCCAATATAAAATAAAAAAATTTAAAGTAAAACAAAAAAGATAATCTTGAATGGAGACTCATAATTCTGCTATTTTAGGTTCTCTTCTTAAATACCGGTTAAGATTGTTCTACAGCCAGGCCCTCTCTCTTCCCCAGACATCCAGATCCAGATGAAATGAGCTGGAAATGATCCACACTGAGTGAACACAAGCTGACAGAGAGGGTGCAGTCAGAGGCCACGTCCTCCTCAGAGTTGGGATATGGACATGCTAGGAGAGATACAGTCCAGGGGGGCCCAGTCCCGGCTCCTGTGTGGACCAGGCTCCTATGCTGCCCTGGAACCACTGGTCCTTGGTCTGGAAAGCCCAAGACCATTCTGCCTGCTGGCCTCCCCTGAGCCTGGCTCTGAGCACAGGCATTCAGAAATGCCCATCAACCAGGGCAACCACAGAGGGCCTGCAGCGTGGTGCGGCTGGATATGTTTCCAGGTGGGTGGAGAGGAGAACTCCACGGTGGGAAATTGCTTCCAGGACAGGGAGGAGTTCTGTTTCAGCTGCAGCGAGAGGCCAGGTAGGCAGGAAAGCGCTGGCAAGGATGGCAGAGGCATGGCTATAAGCATGCATGTACCTCACCTTAGTCCCAGGAGACGGCAGCTGCTAGGTGTGAGCTCGTGTCTTCCGTGCTCCCTTAGAAGGTGGTGTGGGGGACAGGGGAGAAATCCAGGGCTTCCAGGCATGGTCCTCTACCTTACCATATGCCAGGATCACCTGAGAACTTCACTGGGCAAATGCGTGATCCCTGGTCCCAGATTTCCTGGCTTAAATAGTCTGGGGTGCCAGCTGACCATGGGGATTTAGGGAAGCCTCCCCAAAGATGCAGTCAAAGTTGAAGTGGATAGCTGCCAACAGATGAGAACTTTGCCTACCAATTGTGTGCTTAAGGTCACATCACTTAATACTCAGGGTCAACTGACAGTGTGGCAGGCACAATGCTATGACCCAGGAACTTTTAGGACCCTACCCAAACATTATAATTTTATTTTTTCTAATTAATTAATTTATTTATTGGCTATGCTGGGTGTTCATTGCTGCATGTGGGCTTTTTCTAACTGTAGTTGTCGGTGGGGGGGGGGGGGTTGCTCCCTAGTTGCGATGTGCAGGCTAGTCATAGCAGTGACTTCTCTTGTTACAGGGCACAGGTTCTAAGTACATGGGCTCAGTAGTTGTGGTGCACTGGCTTACTTATGTGGAAACATCCTAGACAGGGGTCCAACCCATGTCCCTTGCGTTGACAGGTGGTTTCTTAACCACTGGACCCCCAGGGAAGTCTTATTATTTTATTTTAATCAGAAGAAAAAAATGAATATGACCCAGCCTGGGTTATAGCCACCTTTAAACCCACATAGTTGTAAAATGTCACTTTTTTTTTTTTAATGGAGGAAGGAACTGATGAAAGTATAAATGTCTGGAAGTCCTGGAAAGTCACAGTGCAGCCCCTGCTGGCCTTCAGCCTGCAGGTCTGTGAAGTGAGTTCATACAGAATCACCCACCCCAGCCAGTTGCTATGAGGGCATACAGAAACGCCACTTCTGTCGCCAGCAGCAAAATTTGTCTAAAACCAACTTTGGACTTCACTGCCCTCTTATACTATTTCCCCAATCATTGCTTTGAGGTTTTATGAAAATACTTTATTCTTACAGAATCTGTATCTTATGTGCATTTGTGGGATGTGGAAAGCAAATTCCATGCAGGAAAGGCAACCACAGGCTTTGCCCATCACAGATGTTCAACCTGGACTGGTTGTTTTGAACTGGGTGGGGGGCAGTGGGGCAAACACTTCAAGACATCGGATCTTTGCAGCACATGTGTTGCTGCAAATCTGTTACACACCGGGGGATGGGAGCACTTTAGAGAACATCTTCTTGTGGGTTCCAGATCTGTGTGACCATCAAGGTCACCAGGGGAACATCTTGCTATACCAGATCTCCTGAATTAACATATCTAAGGGCAAGACTGTATATGCTGAAAATATCCTAAGCATCTGTATGTCCTCAGTGTGTGTGTGTATGTGTCCCCAGAGGAACAGAAGAATCAGCCAGACTTGCAAATTGCTGCTTTTGAAGGTCTCATGAGCCAGATATTCTGTGTTTGCATCCCCAGATCCGTTCTCATCCCTCCTCCACCCCACAGTCAGACTCTTAACAACAGCATCCCTAGGTTCACTTGCTTCTGGGTTCCAGCTGGGTTCAGCCCACGGAGATACTGACAGGAGCAACAGTGTGATGACAATAAGCATTTCTCTACGTGGCCCCACGTCCCACAAGTCCCTCTATCTCTGGGCACTCTACTCCTGTAGCTCTCTCCAGGTCCTAAGAAATACTCCCTGCCCTTGTTCCTCTGTGCGAGTGCTAAGTCACTTCAGTCGCGTCCAATTCTTTGCGACCCTGTGGACTGTCGCCCACCAGGCTCCTCTGTCCATAGGATTCTCCAGGCAAGAATACTAGAGTTGCCATGCCCTCCTCCAGGGGATCTTCCCAACCCAAGGATCGAACTGGCATCTCTAACTGCATTGGCAGGTGGATTCTTTACCACTAGCGTCACCTAGGAAGAAGCCTCTAGGCAGAGAACCCCAGAGTTCTTCACCTTCCCTTGCTTGGCCTCCATGACCTACTCTATCCTTGGAAGTAAGCCCTTCATTAAATTCAGCTCAATTGCCTCCCCTGGGACTCTGCCATCTCTTCCCTGCTGGGACCCCAAATATTCTCATCCTGTAGTTTAATTTTCTTGCAGGTAATCCTACTATCCAAATATGATCACCTCCGGGGCCCGGAAATGCAATACCACCATTTATGTTATGTTATTACAGTGTACTCTCTGTGGATTCAAAACAAAAGCGAAAGAAAGCTAACACTGGGGCTCCCTTTAGCCCGACAGCACTGTGTGAGATTGTTATTGTCAGCACCGTGATAGCTGAGGACACTGAAGCACCATGAAAGGAAGGTAACTTGGTCACGCTGCCCCAGCGTGGCAGCTGCACCTCTCGTGGGCCCACATGCTCCTCATTGAGCGAACTCCTCAATGTACCAGGGAGGAGGCAGCCCTCAGACCTGGCATGAAGAATTTACTTCTCATCAGCTGGCCAGTCAGGGCTCCTAGACTGTAGCCTTCTCAACTGTACCCCAGCCTTGCTGCGAATTCTGGAAAGGCCCTTAGTGAAATAAATTTTTCCCTGTGATTGATAGGCCTGAAATTCATGCCATGGATCCGGGGCCGTCGGCTTTTTCTTCTTGGTGTTGCTGAGACAGCACTATAAAATATAATGTATGGCCACATCAGAGTGGGTATTTTCCAGGAAAAATGCTTGCTTCTACTTAAGTTTTATGGGGGTCCTCACTTCACATCTCCTTTGGAGCATTCACAAAGCTTTTCTGGTTGATTCTGTCCCAAAGAAATCTATGGGACCAAAAGCCACATCATCTACTCCAACAGATGAAGGGGAGGAGGGACTCTTTTGAGAGGAAATGCTATACTTTTTGCTTTGCTTTAACTCTTTGTGGGCAAGAGAGGAGGGGGAATGTGCATTGTGCCTGGAAGTAATTATCTTCCTTTCCGGGAATCACTTATAGACTTGGATATTGAGAGGAGATCTGCTGGAACAGAGGATCTTTCCCATTTGGAGAGAGAAACATTGGATCTACAGCATGCCTGGTCGTTTTCTCTCTTGTTATTTAGCTTTTTCTGGGTTTCAATTACCTCACTGAAATTCGAGATAATGATGGCCACTTAAAGAGAAATTGGAAGGATTATGGTGGCTGATAAAAGTCAACATGCTACACAAACGTAAACTATCTTTTAACTTTGTGATCCTTTGGACCTCATAATTTGAAAATATTTTTATGTTGAGTCTTTTATTCAGGCCCCATAGATTTGGTCCCTTGAGGACATTTCTATCTTTTCTCTATAAATATACATCCCAGTAAAGCTGAGCCTGATGAACAAGCCAATATCTTCATTCAATCCAATCACTTGGGGGTTGAGAGTGAACATGGCACCCAGATTTATGAAAAGACCACTAGGGTCAGACAGAGTTGGGTTGAGTCTCACCTCTCCTCGGATAGGCTGTGTAATCAAGACCAAGTCTTTGTTCAAAATGTATTAAGATTCTTCCAAGGAATGACAACAGAGCATGAAACCCAGCATAAGTGGGGGGAGAAGGGGTCTTTAGGAGTGTAGGACTCTGTACTCTTTCATGTAACCTTGTATGTGACCTTGAGGGGTTCATTTAACTGCTCTGGTTTTCTGCTTTGGTTTTCTCATCTTTAAATGAAGGGAGAGTGACTGTCAAGGCTAGGGGGCATAGCACAGGTCTTGGAACAAAGAGAAGCTCAGAAAGCAGAGTTACTGTTCTGTCATTCACAGTCCTTCCCAATATCCTTTGGCTTAGGGATTATAAGCAACATTGCTGGTGCTTTAGCTTATTCCTTGCATTAATCACTTTTTATTAATAGAATAAAAGGAACAATAGATCTAGGTGAAGTGGGAGTGGGATTAACTGTCATTATCTGATGTTGATTATTCTGAAATATCACATATGCATGCTCAGTCATGTCCAACTCTTTGTGACCACATGGACTGTAGCCCACCAGGCTCCTCTGTCCATGGGATTTCCCAGCCAAGGACACTGGAGTGAGTTGCCATTTCTTCGTCTAGGGGATCTTCCTGACCCAGGGATCGAACCAGTGTCTCCTGCTTCTCCTGCACTGGCAGGCAAATTCTTTACCACTGAGCCATCAAGGAAGCCCATGCACTATTACAGTTGAGTCCAAATTGAGCAGCAGAAAAAAAAATTCTTTTAAAAATGAGTTAGAGTGTAAATAAACTAAACAAACAGAGAAACAAGACAGAATCTTGTTTCTAGGAGATCATTATATTCCTAGTGGGCAACGTCAGGTCATCAATATTCAGGGATCAGCCAGCTACGGCCCACAGACTAAGTCCAGCTCACCACCTGTTTTTATAAATAAAGTTTCATTAGAACACAACCACATTCATTCATTAACCCATTGCCCAGGGCTGCTTTCATGCCACAGGGCAGAGCTGAGTAGTTGGAACAAAGACCATTTGATGACAGAGGCTCCACGTAAAAAATTCTCAATCCCTGGTTAATATAGTCTTTGCAGGGTTGATGTGTGTGTGCAGGTGATAGATGAGAATAAATGTACTTTGTAAAAGGAATAGCACTGCAGAAATATGGGGCTTCCCTGGTGGTTCAGTAGTAAAGAACCCACCTGCCAAAGCAGGAGACCAGGTTTTGACCCCTGAGTTGGGAAGATCCCGTGGAGAAGGAAATGGCAACACACTCCAGTATTTTTGCCTGGAGAATCCCATGGATGGAGGAGCCTGGTGGGCTACAGTCCATGGGATCGCAAAGAGTCAGATACAACTGAGCAACTAAACCACCACCCAAGGCAGAAATACAAGATTAGTACTGGATTAGTCCTTAACACAGACCCACTGTGTTGTTGAGTCTGCTAAAGACTGTTTGAAAAAAAGAGAGAGAGAGAGAGAGAGAAATACACAGGAGGTAATTAAGTGATCAGTCAACACTTTTATTGGGTGCCAATTATGGGCAAACAGCCTTGGTAGCTATCACCTCAGCGATGGAGTCTGGCTGGCAAACAGCTGGAGTGTCATGCCATGGCTGCAGGGTATACAACAAAAGAAAAAGAAAATGAAGGAAAACATAGACTTTGTTCAAAACAAAAAAAATCAAACCTTCTCAGTTTCTTCCAGTAGTCCCTCCAGCTCTGATATAGTTAAATTCTCAGCTGTGGTTTCTTAGGGGAAGAAAAAAAAACCACCGCTTTAGGAAAGTTGCCAGTCCCTGACATTGGAGCCCTTGGGTTTTGGGAGTAGTGATCAAGAGACCCATATTCTCCTCCATCGTGAAAGGTTAAGCCTCCACATTGCACTTTTAGGAGTACACGTTTAATGTTGCTGCTCAGCTGCAGAAATGCTAGGAGCCTTAATAAAGGTATTTAACGTGGGCTTATTCAGCCCCCAACACATGCCTCCCTGTTGAGATCAGGGTGAATGTTCTTCAGCACACACACAAAAGCCAGACTGTGTGAGCAAGCCAGTCGGCTGCAAGGCTCTTGGCAGATTTCCATCATTGTTATGATGGGCGGAGTGCCACGGGGTGATTTGCTGCGGGGAGGCTGTGGCCAGGGCTTCTGCCCAAAGAGCATCAAATTCTCCCATCTCTAATCACTTGACTGCTGGCCTTTCATCTACAAACCCGGCCCCCACACCGGACCGTCCATCCTGCCAAATTTGAATAACCAGCTCCAGAGCGGCTCCCGTTGCTGGATAAAGCACACCTTCCTCTAAGCGGGGATTCGTGTTTCCTCTCTGGGCACAAAGCCATGAGCTGAAGCCTCTTTTCATCCTGAGATGGGGCTGTGCCGAGTGATGGTTAGAGCTCCCTTCTGAGTCTCTGTCAGCACATGCAAATGAGATGGTTAAGTTCAGAGGGAGACAATTGTCTTTGTAAAACCTCTTGCATTCTTGTCTCAATGATGACAGTCTTTTATTTTAAAATAATGATCCCCTTCTCTTGAAGGGGCTCCCCTGGTGGCTCAGTGGTAAAGAATCTGCCTGCCAATCAGGAGATGTGGGTTCGATCCCTGGGGCAGAAGGTTTCCTGGAGGAGGAAATGGCAATCCACTCCAGTATTCTTGCCTGGGAAATACTATGGAAAGAGGAGCCTGGCGGGCTACAGTCCATGCGGTCACAGAGTCAGACACGACTTAGCTCTAAGAGGTCTCCTCTTTCACCCTGGAGGTCTCTCTTGAAGACAAGGGTGTACATCTGAGGCTACTAACCCACCTTATTATATTGCTGATTATTGTAACAAATCACCTCTCAGGTTCTGATCTCTGTGAACCCCAACGACTCTCATCTCTCTCTCTAGTTCAGATGATGACAACCACTTCCTGCTCATCTTATAAGGACATTATAAAAACGAATGAGATCATGTCTCTGAATAGAGCTCTAGAGGTGAAGCCCAGAGCCTGTTATCACATCCTCTTTTCCTCCATTCTCTCTTTTTCGCAGCTTTTGCTCACCGAATTTTCTACTCCCAAAGAGAAGAAAATTCCCCATGGCAATCTCAGAAAGCCCACACTCCGCATCTCCCCTGTCTTTCATTATAAACCAAAGATACACCCCAAAATGGTACATAGTAACCAGCACTCACATGTTTACATTGGAATAAAGAATTTTGTTCTTGGAGTGCCAGCAAGCCCATGCATTATTGAAATGTTATATCATAAAATTGAAACCATACTAACTTCCTGATGGATAAGCTCCAGATTCTAATATCATTGTGTGCTCACTAGGGCCCTTTTAGGTGTGGCTTCTCTGTGAAAAAATGTTTCTCCCTTTTTTTTCTGTTTTTAAATATTCCATTTTATTTTAATATAGGAGGATAATTGCTTTGCGATGCAACAAAGTGAATCAGCCGTATGTGTACATACATCCCCTCCTGCTTAAGCGTCCCTCCCACCCCCATCCCACCCCTCTAGGTCATCACAGAGCACTGAGCTGAGCTCCCTGTGCTTCCCAGTAGCTATTTCACACGTGGCAGTTGATGTATATCACTGCTAATCCCCCAATTCATCCCACCCTCCCCTCCCCTCCGCTGTGTTCACATGTCCATTCTCTATGTTTATGTCCCTATTCCTGCCTTGCAAATAGGTTCCTCAGTACCATTTTTCTAGATTCCACATATTCATTAATATTTAGTGTTTGTTTTTCTCTTTCTGACATACTTCACTCTGAATGACAGACTCTAAGTCTATCCACATCTCTACAAATGATGCCATTTTGTTCCTTTTTATGAGTGAGTAATATTCCATGGTATATATGTGCCACATCTTCTCTATCCATTCTTCTGTTGATGGACATTCAGGTTGCTTCCTCATCTTGGCTATTGTAACTAGTGCTGCAATTAACATTGGGGTGTATGTGTCTTTCTGAATTATGGTTTGCAAAAAAAAAAAAAAACAAGTGCTCTTTCCTTTCTATCATGATTTTCCTGATATGGCTCAGCCAGTAAAGAAGTCGCCTGCCAATACAAGAGATGGGGAGACACAGTTTCTATCCCTGGGTTGGGAAGATCCTCTGGAGAAGGAAATGGCAACCCACTCCAGTACTCTTGCCTGGGAAATCCCATGGACAGAGGAGCCTAGCAGGCTACAGTATGGGATCACAAGAGTCAGACACGACTGAGGAATTAAGCATCCATGCATGCATTGATCTCTATTATTCCCATTTCTATTTCCCTGCAAAATATCCCCCTTGTGACACAACTTCTGTTGAACATCTCTCCTGTGGACCCAGCTTCTTTTGATGTGGGTTGAGCAGCACCTCATCTCCCAGCTCACTAGGGCGAGCACCGTGTTGTAGGCTGGCCCCTTGGACTCCCTCCTGCACAGGCTCATGGCTGTTGTCCTCCTTCTTTGCCTCCTCCTCTACTGATATCAAAGCCATCTTATGTAACTTTATCAAAACCGATCCACATAACTCGGATATCATCAAGTAAATTTTGCCCTATGTCCTTGGAATCTTGTAGAAGACTCTTGAGAGTCCCTTGGACATCAAACAAGTCAATTCTAAAGGAAATCAACACTGAATATTCATTGGAAGGACTGTTACTGAAGCTGAAGCTCCAATGCTTTGGTCCCCTGATGCGAAGACCTGACTCACTGGAAAAGACTGATTCTGGGAAAGATTGAAGGCAAGAGGATAAGATGGTTAGATAGCATCACTGACTCAGTGGACATGAATTTGAGCAAACTCTGGGAGCTATTGGAGGACAGGGGAGCCTGGCGTGCTGCATAGGGTTGGAAAGAGCTGGACATGACTTAGCGACTGACTCCCCAGTGAATCATCCCTTAAGCTTAACAAATATCTTACAAATATGCACATGTATCTACACTTACACCTATACTTACATGTACACCTGTATCAAGATCTTCTGAAAATTTACAAAGTTGACTTAGGAAAACAAACTAAAGATGTATTTAAAATTGAAAAGGAGGTACATTTGAGGTTGGTAAATATTACTAGATATAGAAATATGTTCTAAAGCAGCAACAATTAGTATTCATGCTAATAAAACAAGCACATAGCCCACTGAAACTTCCAATAAACCGTATTGAATGAATGAATGAATGTTCATTAATACAGGGGTCCCCAATCTCTGAGATCTAATGGCTGATGATCTGAGGTGGAGCTGATGTAATAATAATAGCAATAAAGTGCACAATGAATGCAATGTTCTTGAATCATCCTGAAACCATTCCCCCAGTCCCAATCAGTGGAAAAAACTGTCTTCCATGAAACCGGTCCCTAATCCCAAAAATGCTGGGGACTGCTGCATTAATGTATGATAGGAAAAGATAGACAAAGGAAAAACAACTAGGGCATTGTTTTATAACTATTAAGACCCAAACCAGGATAAAATTAGCTCTACATCTCATAGCATGGAAAATAATTTCCACATATTCACATTGCAGAATAAAAATGAAAATATAGAAACTATAGGAAACAAAATATTTTCAAAACTTAAATTGACCATCAAATATCTAGAATTTAGACAAAAAGTCACAAAGTTAAAGCTCAATGAATTACATCTATATAAAACTAAAATATTTTATGTAAGAAATGATAAAAAACTAAAAGAAAATTAAAATAACTAAATGTAAAGCATCTATGATAAATATGACAGAGAGAATATTGTACATATCATAAAAAATAATTTTCACTTATTTATGTATGAGAGAACTTATTTTTCATTTGCAAACTGGTTATTATTCACCAATTTTTCTCTATTTTTCATATTAACTTGTAGAAGCTTTTAATATAGTATGCATAGTGAATCATTGTCTGCCATATATTTTATAAACATGTGTATTATTTTTTCAGTTGCTTTAAAAATTACTTAATGGTTTTAGAAATATTTATGAAATACAAATCAATCAATCATTTTGATTATAATTTCTGCCTTTAGTTCATGCTTAGAAAGACCTTCCTGAGGTCATAATTATAGAAATCCACCTATCTTGTTGGAGAAGAAAATGGCAAACCACTCCACTGTTCTTGCCTGGAGAATTCCATGGACGAGAAGCCTGGAAGGCTGAATTCCATGGTGTTGCAAAGAGTTGGACACAACTGAAGTGACTGAACACAGCACACCTATGTTGTATTTTGGGGTCTAAATTTCACTTTATTTGACATATTCTTTTTTGTTTTATTGAAGGTTGAAGAGAGATATTGCTTAATTCTTTCTATAATATTATTATAGAAATTAATAGAATAATTAATATAGAATATATATTAATATATATTTATTAATTATATATTTTTTATTATATATAAATTTATATATTTATATTATATATATATTGTGTACACACTATATATACACACTATATATAGTGTGCATATTATATATATAATATTTATATATTATATTATATATAAATTTATGTATGTTTATTAATTATATTCATTAATATATAATTAATATAGAAATTAATATTAATTTCTATAAAATTAATATTATTAGCATTAATTTTTGATTAATCTATTTTTGCCCCATCCATATGCAATTCTGTGCTTAGCACACACTAGATTATAGCAAACACATGCACATAAACAACATACATGCCCTAGTGATGTTTAGGGTCTGATGAATTAATTCTGGTGCCTCTGCCAGTCATGCGGATTGTTTGAAGCTTGGTAATAAATTTTAATACCCTGCGGGGTAAGCCCTGTCTTATCCTGAACATTCTTGCACACTTACTTATAAACTTTGGGCTCATTGAGTAAAATTCCTCCTAATATTTTTTTTTAGAACTTGAAAAAGAATTCTGCTAAACTTATGGGTTAAGTTGAGGGAGAATTAAAGAGAGTCAGGCACGATGATATGCTGCCTGTGAACATATAACTAGCTCCAGCTCTTCTGGAGTTCAACTTGGCAATATAGATCAAGGACTCTGAAACTATAAACATCCTGAGACCAAGCCATTCTGGTCTTCATCATGATTCTAAGTAAATAATTAAAGATGTCACAAAATAGATGTCTATAAATGTCTTATAGTTGGTCACGTGAAAATATTAGAAATATTAGAAACACACCAATGTCCAGGGGCAGGATGGATAAACCATGGTGTATCCATGTCATGAAATTCAACAGAAACGTACTAAATACCATGAACAGCTGTTCACCTAGAAAGTAAAAGTGTTAGTCACTCAGTTGAGTCCAACTCTTACGGCCCCATGGACTGCAGCCCACCAGGCTCCTCTGTCCACGGGATTTCCCAGGCAAGAATATTGGAGTGGGTTGCCATTTCCTCCTCCACGGGATTTTCATGTCTTCTTCAGCAATTTGCTTAACCACTCTGAGCTTCCCTTCCCCATCTGTAAATTGGGCTGATAACAACAATGCTTACCTCAAAGGACTGTTAGGAGGATTCAAGGGCTAAAATTTGCAATGTCCCTGGAAATGTGCCTGAACACTCCCTGAGCTTTATCACTATTCATTCAATAAATGCTCCCTTCTATAAAGACTGACCATCTAGCTTTTCCTAGGCTGATGGAAATTTATGTTTGCTAATACTTGACAAATAACAAAGAGAATTCTTTTCAATGAGATAGGATTCGATTTATTATCTTAAGTACAAAAGACAGAACTAGGCATGGTAATGAGTTGTGTTGATTCATTTGTTTTTTTCATAGGTATTTCCCTTTTTTTCCTTTTCTGTTTTTCCTCTTTTTAAACTGTTTGTTTTAAATTGGAATATAGTTGATTAATAATGCTGTGATAGTTTTACTTTGTACCGCAAAGTGTTCAATTATACATATAAGTGTATCTATTCTTTTTCAAATTCTTTTCCCATTTATGTTGTTACATAATATTGAGCAGAGTTCCCTGTGCTATACAGTAGGTCCTTGTTTGTTATCCATTGTAGATATAGCAGAGTGTTCATGCCCATCCCAAACTCCTTAGCTATCCCTTCCATTATTCCCCTTGGCAACCATAAGTTCATTTCATTCTCTAGACCTATGAGCCCGTTTCTGTTTTATAAATAAGTTCATATGTATCATTTCTTTTTAGATTCCACCTATAAGCAATAACATATCATTAGATATTTCTCTTTGTCTGATTTACTTCACTAGGTATGACAATCTCTCGGTCCATCCATGTTTCAGCAGGTATTACTTGAGAGCCCCTGTATCCTTCTCTGGGGTTATGACACTGAACAAAACAAACAAAATTCCCTACCCTTGTGATGACATCTTATGGCAGGAATTGGAGGGAGACGATGAACACAGTGACTAAGATAAGCATCCATAATGTGTTAGATGGAGAAAACTGTAAAGAAGAAAAGCAGATCAGGAAAGGGAGAAATAGTCATCCACTTAGATGAGTGTGGCTAGCGAGTGTAAGACAAGCTTAGGGAGACAGATCCTTAAGGCAGATTGTAGCCAACAACCTCTTGTACAACTTGGACACTCAGTGATTCGAAAATCAAGTTCGCCTCTTTCCTAAGCCTCCGATCTCAGGTGAGGCAAGGCAAACACACGAGTGTCTCAACTTTCGGCATATTCCCAAGACGAACACTGAACTTGGAAATTCTGTGAACACGGTGGCCGACCCAGGGTAAGCAAACCAAATGGACCACATCTACGTTTGCTGAATTTCATTTTAAAGAGATCTCAATTAGAAGCTTCTATGTCTGAAAGTTCCCTGCCCAGGGACAGTTGGCTAAACAATTCACGGGTAAACAGAGAGCCTGAAGGAGGCGTTGCAGATAACTTCTCCTCCTGAACGCCGCATATGGACGTCTCAGGGTGCTTAGGAAAAGCAACACAAGAAGAGCCCTGCCAAAAGGCGCGCGGGTCCCTCCACTGTGCTCTCATCTTCTCACACTAATAGGAATCAACCCTGCTGCTATGATTTGATAGCTTCTATTATTTATCATTTCTTCTGCAGATCTCTGGGCTTCTCTGGTGGCTCAGCTGGTAAAGAATCCGCCTGCATTACGGGAGACCTGGGTTCAATCCCTGGGTTGGGAAGATCCCCTGGAGAAGGGAAAGGCTACCCATTCCAGTATTCTTGCCTGGAGAATTCCATGGACTACATAGTAACAAAGAGTCGGACATGGCTGAGTGATTTTCACAACAGATCTCACTGGGATCCCAGTTCTAGAACCTCTGTCACTTGTCATTAAGACTAATTGATCATGGGAAAGGAGCCTGGCTTCAGAGGGAAAGTTGTGAAGGGCAGGCTGGCTTAGGGTGAACTAGGTGTGTAGCGCTCTTTCCTGGACCTCTGTACCTGATGGAAGTAGGAAGAGGGAAAAGGGCTCCCTCTGGCATTGCTCTGGGAAGAATTGACACCATGGCTCCCAAAGCAAGAGGAGCTGCCAGCCCATGGGGAGCCATGATGACCTAACCGGTGCCTCTGTGGGAACAACCCACAGGCTGCGGCATCCTCAGGAAGCATGCTCAGGACCACAAATGCTATGGAGCAAAACACCCTGCCCTCTTTAGACTGTGGCTGAGGAAGGATGCTAGTAACATCAGAGGAGAGGTCAGTGGGCTTTTCTCTAGGAAGGGTGAGCAAGGCGGTTCTACCAACTGGACTGTAATGACCTACATTGAATTAATTTCACCTGAACCAGATGTTGTGTCCTAATTTTCCTGCATCAGAGCCCAAAATGGGAACAGAAAATATTGAGAATATACACAATTTTTTTTTTTTTTTTAACATAGTCTGCCTTTATTGTAGGTTGTACCTTTAAAACCAATAACAGGCCACTGCTTCTAGCTGGGTGTGCTGGTCTCAGGTAACGAAATGTAAGAAGACCTTAAAGGGTGTGCAGACAAAGGCACCATATTGAAGGCATTGAAACAGACCAAACCCATGTAAGAGATGCAAGCTTCTGTCTTCAGTAGTGTGTGTGTGTGTGTGTGTGTGTGTGTGTGTGTGTGAAATCTGCCATTATACATGAAAATTCAAATTTTGTCCAGTATACCAAAAGAATCCAAAATCCTTGGGACCTCCTCTTGCTCTTAGAGAAGCTGAAATTCCTTATTTTTCTTTATAAATTCTCTCGATGGGATCCCACTTTTCTCTAGCTGGCCAAGTGAAGCAAAATCCAAATAGCACTCGCCCAGAGTCAGGACCCCTCGTGTCCCCTGTACTACATCTCCTGAGCATCTGCTGGAACGAGTCCTTTCGAAACTCTCAGGGACCCCACAACCAGCACCAGCATCAACCTATCTTGGGTGCTGCCTGGGATGGTTGATTTTATGTGTCAACTTTTCTTAGCCACAGTGTCCAGATATTTTCCCAAGTATTATTCTGTACACTTCTGTAAAGGTATTCTTTGGATGACATTAACATCTAAATTTCTCTCTCTCTAGTTGTGTATATATGTACACACACACACACAGAGGTGTAAGTATATACATATACATGCATACATTGGGTTGGCCAAAACATTCATTCAAGTTTTTCATAACATTTTAGGGAAAAACCTGTATGAACCTTTTGGCCAATCCTATATATATGGTGGTGGTGGGTTAGTCATTAAGTCCTCTCTGACTCTTGTTACCCCATGGACTGTAGTCCTCCAGACTCCTCTGTCCATGGGTTTTTCCAGGCAAGAATACTGGAGTGGGTTGCCATTTCCTTTTCTTGGGTATCTTCCTGACCCAGGGGTTGAACCAAGGTCTCCTGCATTGCAAGGGGATTCTTTACCAACTGAGCCATCAGGGCAGTTTAAATATATATACACATATCTTGCTCTTTCTGTTTCTCTGGGAACCCTAATACACTGCACAGGAGTTTTTATAAAAATAGTATGCACATGGTGATTAACATATACATACTGCGATATATAAAATAGAAAACCAACAGGACCTACTGTATTGGACAGGGAGCAATACTCAATATTTTCTAATAACTTATAAGGGGAAAAATGAAATAATGAGAGATATATATGTATGTATAACTGAATCACTTTGCTGTACACTTGCAACTAACACAACATTGTAAATCAACTATTCTTCAATTTAAAAAAAGAATGAACACAGTACATGAAATAAAAAGAAAAGCATCACTTACCTCTGTTAATGTTTTGGCAGCTCTCTATGGGCACGTGTTTCAGACAGCTCTCTATGGGCACATGTTCTTAATTCACACAGCCATGTAAACATCTCTTAAAAGGAATCACTATGTTTTGCTCTTCTAGAACTTATCTATTGCATTGAACAACATATCATGACACATATTACCTTTCGTTCAGTGGTTAACTATGACACATATTACCTTTCGTTCAATGGTTCCTGTATACCATTATTTATTGGAGTTCCACTGGGCTTCCCCAGTGGCTCAGGTGGTAAAGAACCTGCCCGCCAATGAAGGAGTCACGGATTCGATCCTTGGGTCAGGAAGATCCCCTGGCAAAGGAAATGGCAGCCCACTCCAATATTCCTGCTTGAAGAACTCCATGGACAGAGGAGCCTGGTGGGCTACGGTCCATGGGGTCACAGAGTTGGACAGGACTGAGCAACTAACACTTTCACTTTCACAGCTGATTCACTTTGCTGTACAGTGAAAACTAACAACATCGTAAAGCAACTATAATTCAGTAAATTTTTTTATAAAAAAAACAGTCTCAAAGCTGGTGTCCAAGCCTCCCCGTTGGGACACTGAGGGATGGCCTCTTAGAGTGGCTGTTGAGAGGCACAGAGGTCATGCACTTCATGCAAGACTCCAGTCTCTACCGGCTTGCACTTTTGTCCTCTGCAGACATGGATTCTAGGTTCTGATAATTTTGCAAATACAGGCTCAACTCAGTTTGTGGCAGAGTTTATATTTGACTATGCAAATACTGTCCCCTAGTGGGGATTTAACATAAAACACTGTGAAATCTCCAACTTCCTAGCAGTGTATTTGGAAGAGATCTTGGAATCGAGTTCAGCCCTCTCATCTCGTAATTGAGGTAACTGAGGCCCAGATAAGAGAAAGCGAGTATCTCTCTGTCACACATGAAGTGGAACATTTAGGATGAAAACAGAAACTTTCATTCGTTGCCACACTGTAATTTGTAGCACACGGGCTTCCCTGGTGACTCAGTGGTAAAGAATCTGCCTGCCAACGCAGGAGACGTAAGAGATGAGTGTTCAGTCCCTTGGTTGGGAAGATCCCCTGGTAAAGGAAATTGCAACCCACTTCACTATTATTGCCTGGAGAATCCCATGGACAGAGGAGCCCAGTGGGCTATATATAGTCCATGGGGTCGCAAAGAGTGAGACCCAACTGAACAATATTTTGTTGTTGTTCAGAGACTAAGTCGTGTCTGACTCTTTGCACCCCCATGAACTGCAGCACGTCAGGATTCCCTGTCCTTCACCATCTCCTGGAGTTTGTGCAAACTCATGTCCACTGAGTCAGTAATACCATCCTACCATCTCATTCTCTGTCACCCTCTTCTCCTCCTGCCCTCAGTCTTTCCCAGAACCAGGATCTTTCCCAATGAGCTGGCTCTTCCGCATCAGGTGGCCAAAGTATTGGAGTTTCAGCTTCAGCATCAGTCCTTCCAATGAATATTCAGCATTGATTTCCTTTACGATTGACTGGTTTGATCTCCTTGCTGTCCAATGGACTCTCAAGTTTTTTCCAGTACCACAATTCAGAAGCATCAGTTCTTCAGCGCTCACCCTTCTTTATGGTCCAATTCTCACATCCGTACATGATTACTGGAAAAACCATAGCTTCGAATAGACGGACCTTTGTCAGCAAAGTGATGTCTCTGCCTTTTAATATGTTGTCTAGGTTTGTTGTAGCTTTTCTTGCAAGGAAGCATCTTTTAATTTTGTGGCTACAGTCGCCATCCACAGTGATTTTGGAGCCCAAGAAAATAAAATCTGTCACTGTTTCCACTTTTCCCCCATCTGTTTGTCATGAAGTGATGGGACCGGATGCTATGATCTTAGTTTTTCGAGTGTTGAGTTTTAAGCCAGATTTTTCACTCTCCTCTTTCACCCTCATCAAGAGGCTCTTCTGTTCCTCTTTACTTTCTGTCATTAGACAAGTATTTGGATCCCACTAATTCCAGGTCTTTTTCTAAATGCTAGAAACACACAGTAAACTAGGCAGAAGTGAATCTTGATGCTTTTATTCTGTTTGAGGAGACAGGCCATAGAGAGGTAAGCAAATGATACCTAGAATAATTTCAGATGCTAATAAGTGAGATGACAAGTTAACAAGAGTCAGTTGATAAAGAGTAGACTGATGGAGTGCCTCTCACAGTTTTGGAGCAGAGGGCACTTCTCTCTGCTGTGGTGTTTCAAATGAAACATGAATGATGAGAAGGAGCCCACAGGTGGTGGATTGCAGAAGAGAGTTCTGGGCAATGGGAGGAGAGAATCTGAAGGGTCCTACCAGGAAGAAGCATGGAGTATTGGAGGAAACCAACAAATTCCAGTGAGGCTTGAGGCCAGAGGAGGACAGGAAGTGAAATGGAGAGATGGACAGTGACTGGTCACATAGGGTCTTGGAGGCTATGAGGAGGACAATGGATTCAGTTCTTACCTCACTGGGTGAAATTCATATGTGAATTTAA
Source organism: Muntiacus reevesi (assembly GCF_963930625.1). Lineage (NCBI taxonomy): Eukaryota > Metazoa > Chordata > Mammalia > Artiodactyla > Cervidae > Muntiacus > Muntiacus reevesi. The sequence continues at coordinate 21,893,314 of NC_089263.1, read as the reverse complement.
TAAAGTTCCAAACAGAATACCTTCAGTTTCGAGTAATAAAATTCATACTGAAAAAAAATTTTTAAATAAATAGCAAGATTATGAAAACTAGGAGAGATCTTTCTGACTCAGACAAGAAATTCAGAGTAATAAATGAAAACCAGTGAGCAGAACTTTGCTGATGATCCAGTGGCTAAGACTCTGCACTCTAATGCAGGGAACTCAAGTTTGATCCCTGGTCAGAGAACTAGATCCCATATGCCGCAACTAAGTCCTAGCGCAGCCAAACAAATACATATTTTAAAAAGAAAAACAATGGGTATATTTGATCACATGCTTTTTTTTTTTACTATGGAAAATAGTTGTATGACGATTCAAACATCTTAAAGAGTTTATCATTATAATATTTTAGACCACAACATATATCTTGACCTTTCCTCTAATGAAAGGCTATGTGATAGTTGCTCAGTAAAGTCCAGTTCTTTGCAACCCCATGGGCTATAGCCCACCAGTCTCTTCTGTCCATGGAATTCTCCAGGCAAGAATACTGGGTTGAGTAGCCATTTCCTCTTCCAGGGGATCTCCCCACCCCATGTATCAAGCCCATGTCTCCTGCGGTTCCAGCATTGGCAGCCAGATTCTTTACCACTAGCTCCACCTAGGAAGCCCAAGTGCTATGTAAATGTTAAAAAAAAAAAAAAAAAAAAAAGTATTCTATGTAAATAGCACATTATAAGTTCAAGTTTTGCTTTTTGGGACTTTCTGTATTTTTTCAAATGTTTTCTAGTCATGGTTAGTTTAATCCATGGGTGTAGAACCCATAGATGCAAACGGTCAACTGTATACATATAGATCTGTAATTGACAAGCTGGAGAACTAGGGAGAGCAGATAGTTATTTTATATATTCTATTACAAAGAGATTCATTATAAAGAATTGATTATTGGTTCTGTTTCTCTGGTTTCCCCAGCCATGGATAGGATTATAATTTAGGACTGCAATTTATACAGATAGGATTTTAACTTAGGCTTTCAAAATAAAGATATTTTTCAATCAAATATATGGCAGGATAATATTTTCAAAATATGTGTAGATTCATCCCCACTTGGCCAATATTTCCATCATCTTTGTGTTTCACCCCCAACCCTTTCTATGCAGGAGCTGATTTGTTCTCTGCTCATTATTTCTGAAGGAGAGTGTGACAGTAGAAAGAGATAGAAGTAGCTGCTATTGGCTTTGATATCAAAGCCACACGTCTGGAGAGAAAACAGAGTGAAAGATTAGACAGTCTTTAGAAAAAAAAAAAAGCCAACCCACAAAGGCAACACTTTCTCCTTTGACCCCATCCTACACACACACACATACACACATACATTGCCCCGGGACCTGAAGGATGGGGGAACGCCAGGAGGGAAGTGATGGACAGAGGAACCAGCAGAGGCTGGGGCAGGGCACACCAAGTGTAGCAACTAGGTCACTTGCACAGATTGTCTGACTTGCCCATAAGCAGGAAGCCTGACCACCATGTGAGCCCAGGGCAGCATCTGTTGCCTTTTTGATCAGTGTTCCTCTGACCACAGATAGCACTTTGCCCATTTAATCAAGCGAGAGGGCTTCCCCGGGGCTCAGTGGTAAAGAACCTGCCTCCAATGGAGGAGCCACAGAAGACGTGGGTTCAATCCCTGGTTCAGGAAGATCCCCTGGAAGAGGGCATAGCAACCCATTCCAGTATTCTTGCCTGGAGAATCCCATGGACAGAGGAGCCTGGTGGGCTACAGTCCATAGGGTCGCAAAGAGTTGGACATGACTGAAGTGACCGAACACACATGCAATTGAGCAAGAAGGATGCCCTTTGAGCCTGACACCTTGAAACCCTGGCATCATCCTAGGACACTTACATGTCTACTGAAGCCCATGACCCTGGTCACCCAGTTCAGTGAGGCTAGGGATGATATGCAAAGGACAGATTCAGAGCTGGGTTCAATTCAGTTCAGTCGCCCAGTCGTGTCCGATTCTTTGAGACCCCATGAACCGCAGGACAGCAGGCCTCCCTGTCCATCACCAACTGCCAGAGTTTACCCAAAATCATGTCCATTAAGTCAGTGATGCCATCCAACCATCTCATCCTCTGTCACCCCCTCCTTCTCCTGCCCTCAATCTTTCCCAGCATCAGGGTCTTTTTCCAATGAATCAGCTCTTTGCATCAGGTGGCCAAAGTATTGGAGTTTCAGCTTCAGCATCAGTCCTTCCAATGAACTCCCAGGACTGATTTCCTTTGGGATGGACTGGTTGGATCTCCTTGCAGTCCAAGGGACTCTCAAGAGTCTTCTCCAACACCACAGTTCAAAAACATCAATTCTTCTGTGCTCAGCTTTCTTTACCGTCCAACTCTCACATCCATAACATGACTACTGGAAAAACCATAGCATTGACTAGATAGACTTTTGTTGACAAAGTAATGTCTTTGCTTTTTAATATGCTGTCTAGGTTGGTTATAACTTTCCTTCCAAGGAGTAAGCGTCTTTTAATTTCATGGCTGCAATCACCATCTGCAGTGATTTTGGAGCCCCCAAAAATAAAGTCAGCCACTGTGTCCACTGTTTCCCCATCTATTTGCCATGAAGTGATGGGACCAGATGCCATGATTGTAGTTTTCTGAATGTTGAACTTTAAGCCAACTTTTTCACTCTCCTCTTTCACTTTCGTCAAGAGGATTTTTAGTTCTTCTTCACTTTCTGCCATAAGGGTGGTGTCATCTGAAGTTATTGCCATTTCTCCCAACTATCTTGATTCCAGCTTGTGCTTCATCCAGCCCAGTGTTTCTCAGGATGTACTCTGCATATAAGTTAAAGAAGCAGGGTGACAATATACAGCCTTGATGTATTCCTTTTCCTATTTGGAACCAGTCTGTTGTCCCATGTCCAGTTCTAACTGTTGCTTCCTGACTTGCATACAGGTTGTTCAATAGGCAGGTCAGGTGGTCTGGTATTCCCATCTCTTTCAGAATTTTCCAGAGTTTATTGTGATCCACACAGTTAAAGGCTTTGGCACAGTCAATAAAGCAGAGATAGATGTTTTTCTGGAACTCTCTTGCTTTTTTGATGATCCAACAGATATTGGCAATTTGATCTCTGGTTCCTCTGCCTTTTCTTTAAAACCAGCTTGAACATCTGGAAATTCACAGTTCACATATTGCTGAAGCCTGACTTGGAGAATTTTGAGTATTACTTTACTAGCATGTGAGATGAGTGCTGGGTTACTCAAATTCAATCCAGGATAACAAGTAGAGATGAACACCTCTTCTTAGGGTCACAGATGACTACTCATAGCCTGCTATTCTGTTATTGTTGTTGGCTTAGCTGTCAGTCGCTAAGTCGTGTCTGACTCTTTGCAACCCCATGGACTACAGCACGCCAGGTTTCCCCGTCCTTCACTATTGCCTGCAGTTTGCTCAAACTCATGCCCATTGAGTCAGTGATGCCACCCAACCATTTCATCCCTTGTCACCCCCTTCTCCTCCTGCCCTCAATCTTTCCCAGCATCAGAGTCTTTTCCAACGAGTCAGCTCATCACATCAGGTGGCCAAAGTATTGGAGCTTCAGCTTCAGCATCAGTCCTTCCAAAGAATATTCAGGGTTGATTTAATTTAGGATTGACTGGTTTGATCTCCTTGTTACCCAAGGGACTGTTAAGAGTCTCCTCCAGCACCACAGTTTGAAAGCATCAAATCTTGCAAAAAGGCAGCCAAAAGATGACCCAATTCTTCCCATCAGCACCAAGCATTTCGCTGAGGTTCTGGAGATACCCACCTTGTCTCTTCAGTGGCCCATGGTTCCATCATTCCGAATCTAAGCTGTGAACTTGAGGCTTTCAAAGGTTGCAGGGTGGTCAGTGCTCCCTCGATCTGGCCCTGTGTGTGTCTGTCATGTAGAAGTTCCCCAAAGCTTCTGGCATACTGAGGTCATTTTCCCTTTCTAAGTCCTGAGACTGGTTTTCTTCGCCTATTTCCATATTTCTCTGGTTATTTCAATGAAACTTGGAAGGGACAGACTTTACCCAGGTGGGCTAAATTCCTTTTCCTGAAATTTGACTATGCATTGTTTCCCCTTAAAAGAAATTCAACCATGAATTGAGTTGTCACCTTAACTTCATCATGGTTTGTAAAATGTTTTTGAAGTTTGGAATACAAGTGATGGTACAAACCCTTCCTCATCCATGGTCATTTTAAGACACACATGTGAGAAGAATACATTTATGAATATGTGGCCTCAGATTGCCATATCTCCATGTTTTCACCAGATTCAAGAGATTTCATTTACAGATTCCAGCTGTACGTTGACAAAGTAGACACGATCTCTGAACTGGGATAATTTCTGCTGTTTTAAACATGACTTATAGGTGCTCTCTGAAGAATTCTGACATTGACAGAAACTAATAAAACTTTTAAAATAAAATAAAGAAAAGACATTTTCTTGTGCAATGCCAACACATACATCTGCCTGCTTCATTTTCTCCAGTGCTGTGTGGACAGCAAACTAGAATTCATTCCCTCTTTGTACCTCCTTGAACTCTTTCATTTTCTTTATTGGCACTTCGCATGAGAGAAAATGTGCAGAGTTAAGAAGGCACTTTAGGATCTTTGTCTCTGCCAAATTTGCTTGCAAATTCTGCTTCTGCTGGAGAATAAAATGGAACACTCTTGACATTGCCAATATTCCTGACTGTAAGATCACTTAAGATATTACTTTCCCACTTAGCAATCCCTGAAAGTTGTTTTCCTCTGTGATTTGAGACAGACCTTTGCCAATTTGCTCTCTCTCTTTTTTTCACTTTTAACATATTTCCATGCCATATATAAATGTCCATGTACAAATCATCCTGAAGTATTCATATCCTAAGATAAAGCTCCTTTTCTTTTCCTGTGAGATTGGAAAGCTGAAAGTAAAGTTTAGGGAAAAGAGCAGGAAAACACCAGGCCCAGATGGACTGTTTTCATTTGTCTCTGCTCGCTTAGTAGAACAGGGGGTGATTTTTGCAGTCTGCACTGACCATGTGGTGAAACTCCTTGCAGGCTGACACTGAGCAAGACACGCAAAGGAAGGGCGTGGGGGGCGGGGGGTTGTTTCCTTTGTTGACTTTTCACTTTATATTGGAGTATAGCTCATTAACAATGTTGTGATAGTTTCAGGCGGACAGCAAAGGGACTCAATTCAACCATACATGTACATGTATCCATTCTCCCCCAAACTCCTCTCCCATCTAGGCTGCCACATAACATTGAGCAGAGTTCCCTGTGCTATACAGTAAGTCCTTGTGGGTTGCATGCATGCGTGCTAGGTCGCTTCAGTCGTGTCCGACTCTGTGAACCTATGGACCAAAACACATCAGGTTTCTCTGTCCATGGGATTCTCCAGGGAAGAATACCAGAGTGGGTTGCCATGCCCTCCTCCAGGGGATCTTCCTGACCCAGGGATCAAACCTGCATTTCCTACATCTCTTGCATTGGCAGGCAGATTCTTTACCACTGAACCATGTGGAAGCCCATCCTATAGTTTCCAAAATTAGTCATTTGGGATTTATTTTAGGGAATGATTAACTGTTGTCAAGAACTGACCTCAGCCAGGCACTGGGTTCATTGCTCTAAATCTGTGACCTCACATGATCCCCACAACCCACACCACTCCTGAATAGGAACCATGATTATCCACTTTTTGCAAATCTGACAAATAGGAGGCAGATTACTGGTGTGCTCATGGCCATACCACCAGTAAGTGATCACTCTCAAAGTGTGCTCTTACCACTAAGCTTTTTGTTTTCTTAATGTTGGACTAATATATTTAAAGTGCCTTAATTTGTCTCATCTCACTTTAACCTATTAAGCTTTCAGGATTTCATAATCCCTTTTATCTCTCATTTTTACAATCCTTTAAAATTTGTGTCTATTTGTCCTTTAAATATTTTATATCTTTTATTATTTACCCTTTAATAATTTAATCTCGGCATCATTTTTATGTCCCTTGATATCTGAGCTTTCATTTCCAGCAGTGAGCACTTTTCCTGGGACAGACAAAAATTCAAATACATATTTTTTTGAGTAATAAGTGAGCTCCTCATATTTTTAATTTGTTAGTTTGCTTTATGTTTCCTTTTAATTATTTATCTTCTTTTAATTTTTATTATTCACCCTTCGGTAGTTTAACCTTGACATAATTAGATCACTGTAAGTTCTGAGCAAGTGATTTTATCTCTTGTGATTGTTTTAATTTCTCCATAGACTGTTAATGTTTTAAACTTTTAATATTACCCATCGAGGTATTGATATAGCATTCTTTGGCCCCACACCTCAATTTCCTTATATTTAACTTCTAAATTCTTAACTTTTGTTTTCCTTAAATTTTTAGTTTCTTTCTTTTCCCAAGTTACTACACTGTCTCATCTTTTTACTTACTTATTTTTTAGTTAGTTCTATGAAAACACTTTGCTTTATCACATATGCCACAATATGCTTTTATTAATGGGAACTCTAATATCAACTAACATTTTTTACTGTGTATCAGGAGCTCTTAATTGCCTTTCATAGTATCTCAATATTTACTCCTATTTTGTTCTTGTTGTTGTTTAGTCACTTCAATCATGTCTGACTCTGCAACCCCATGGACCGTAGCCCACCAGGTTCCTTTGTGCATAGGATTTCCCACGAAAGAATACTGGAGTGGGTTGCCATTTCCTTCTCCAGGGGATCTTCCAGACCCAGGGATCAAACCCGCATCTCCTGCATTGGCAGGTGGATCTTTTTAAAACTGAGCCATCTGGGAAGCCTCTTTCTATTTGATACCTGTTCAAAATTTTGCCTATTTTTTCTATGAGCAATTTTCTTTTTCTAATTCATCAGTTAAAACTATTTATATATTCTGGATTGTATACATTGTCCTATCACTTTATTAATGGGTCTTTTGTTAAACACAAATTCTTAATTTAATGTAGTGAAGTGTATCAGCCTTGTTCTCTGGAGTGTGTGTTGTGTCTTGGGTAAGAATTCTTCCCATATGCCCAAGTCATAACCATATTCTCTTGCACTTTCCTTTAAAAGTTTTGTAGCTTTGTCTTCTACATATAAGACTTCATCTATTGAAGAACTAAATTTTGACCTCATTCTTTCTATTATACACTTTATTTCTATTTCACTAATCTCTCTTTCTATGTGATATAAACATTGATGATCCTAAATATATGATATAAATGAGCCTATACACACACACACACACACACACACACACACAAAATGAGCCTATACACAAATGAAAGTTTTTCAAGTCCTGAAGTAGTCATTTGTTTAGAGGATATAAAAGGGCTTTCTTAATACACATACAAGTATAGATAATGACACCTCACTTAATTCTTCAGACTATGGAGAATTACCAAAATCTACCCAACCTTTTTTTTAGCGACCAGAACTACATTTTAAAAAATATAACTCTGGGACTTCCTGGTGGTCCAGTGGTTAAGACTTCATGATTTCAGTGCTTCCACTGCAGTGGGCATAGGTTCGATCCCTGATCAGGGAACTAAGATCCCACATGCTGTGTGGCAAGGCCAAAAAAGTTAAAATTAATAAATAAGTAATAAAAATATAACTCTGGCTGAAATGAGTGAGATCATGGAATTCTGAATGATGTCACTGACAACAGGAAGTCAAGAAGAGGACTTAGCCAGGTCTTATTGGGTGTGAGGTATGCCAGAGAATGGGCCAGTATTCAGTTTCAATCTTGGTATAGTATATGCTTAGTGACTATTATTTGGGAAAGGAAATGCAGTAAACTGAAGCCTGTGTTCTCATATTATGAAAAATAATTTTTTTTTTTTGCAGTAGGTATTTACTTCTTAATTTTTGTAAACTGGAACATAATTGCTTTACAATGGTGTGTTAGTTTCTGGTGTACAACAAAGTGAATTGGCTATATATATATATATATATATATATATATATATTCCCTCCCTCTTGAACCTAACACCCAACACTCCCCCATCCTACTACGTCATGACCTTCTAGGTCCTCACAGAGCACCAAGCTGATTTCCCTGTGTTATGCAGCAGCTTCCCACTAACTGTCTATTTTACACATGGTAGTATATATATGTCAGTACTGCTCTCTCAATTCATCCCACTCTCTTCTTCCCAACCATTGTGTCCACAAGTCCATTTTCTACATCTGCATCTTTATTCTTGCCCTGCAAATAGGTTTTTTGAAATTCTGCAAAATATAAGGAAGAAGAAGAACAAAGAGCAGAAGAAAGAGGAGGAGGGACCTGTAATTCTAGTGGTCCCATTAAAGTTAAATCTTGTTTATACACTATAGTCAGTATGTGTTTTGCTTTCTCACTGTGAGAAGTTCCCGTTAGTGCTTAATGAAAGCACTATAAGAGCTGAGGAGAGAATATAACCAGCCTCAGGAAAAGATGTGGGGAAGCAGAGACAAAATGAAAGTCTAACCATTAGATTGTTGGTGAGCAGATGGGGGAAGAGACGGTTCCACGGAAACGAGGACAGAGTAGCCTTGTTGAGCATCAGCCCACACGAGCAGGAGGGAGAATGATCAAATACTGCCAAGTGTTGAAGGAGAAATAGCAGCCCCAGAAGATACTGTCCTGTTCTCCAAGGTAAGCGGTGGTCAGGTTGGAAAGTAGGGTGGTGGTGAAGCATCCCGTGGAGCTGGTCTAACATCCTTCTGGTAAGACTCACCAATATTTTCTGCCTCAAATCCCCTAAATACCCACCCTCATGGGTGATGCCTGGGTTTCCTGGACTATCTCATTATTTGAGTTTGGTTTTAAATTTCCAAAAATACTGTTCACTCCTTAAGAAATTAGATGTAGAAACCAAGGTGGGCTCAACATCAGTGATGAGTTAAGACTTACCAAGATTGGATTCTGAGTTAGATGGTGTAGCTTAGATATGTTCATTGAGATCCACGTCAGAATCACAAAAGTGACAGACTTCTTCTAAAACTGTATATAGATAGATAGATAGATAGATAGATAGATAGGTATAGATGATGTAGATACAGATAGGAGCTTCCCAGGTGGCTCAGTGATAAAGAATCTGACTGCTAATCAGGAGATACAACTTCCATCCCTGGGTTGGGAAGATCCCCTGGAGAAGATAATGGCAACCCACTCCAGTATTCTTGCCTGGAAAATCCTATGGAAAGAGGTGCCCTGCGGTTGCAAAATGTCAGACGTGACTTAGCGACTAAACAACAACAATATAGGTATATATGTGTAGATACAGATATAGCTTTCTCATTCTGTAGGTTAGTGTTTATGTACACAGAATTTGGTGTCAGATAAATTTGAATTTAAATTCTAAATACTAACTGTTGGCAAGTTGTTTAATTGTATCAGAAAAGGAAGGGCATCATAGATGTATCTAATTTACAAGGTTGTTGAGGAGATTAAATGCACAGAAAGCAGTAGGAAATAGTGAAGAAGATCTCAATGGATATTATCTGTGATTAATTTATCACTATCTTTGAATACCAAATGTGCTAGGCATTTTAACCTACATTTTATTTGGTCTTTGTAATAATCGTCAAATTATGCCAAATCACTTTAACATTCAGTGAACCAGGCTCAATTTGTTAAATAAATCCTCTATTATTCAGTTAGAAAATTGGGGGATCACAGTTTAAATCTGGGTCTATTTGATTCAGAAAGCATTGGGAATTTTCACTACATGTGGCTGAATTATATTCCAGAGAATTTATTTCAAAATGAAGCAGTGCTTAGATATGGATTAATTTTATTAAGTACTGAGTTCAATTTCTGTCTGAGTATTGTTTTTCCTGCTTTAATGAAAATGTGAGTTTTTAAAGGAAATGTGAAAAGTCAGGAATGAAAGGAACAAACTTCATGGATTAAAAAACAAGTGAATGGAACTTACTCTTTAAAATATAGTGGGTTTTTTTTTTTTTCAGTGGGTTTTGTCATACATTGACATGAATCAGCCATAGAGCTACACGTATTCCCCATCCCGATCCCCCCTCCCACCTCCCTCTCCACCCGATTCCTCTGGGTCTTCCCAGTCCACCAGGCCCGAGCACTTGACTCATGCATCCCACCTGGGCTGGTGATCTGTTTCACCATAGATAATACACATGCTGTTCTTTTGAAACATCCCACCCTCACCCTCTCCCACAGAGTTCAAAAGTCTGTTCTGTACATCTGTGTCTCTTTTTCTGTTTTGCATATAGGGTTATCGTTACCATCTTTCTAAATTCCATATATATGTGTTAGTATGCTGTAATGTTCTTTATCTTTCTGTCTTACTTCACTCTGTATAATGGGCTCCAGTTTCATCCATCTCATTAGAACTGATTCAAATGAATTCTTTTTAACGGCTGAGTAATATTCCATGGTGTATATGTACCACAGCTTCCTTATCCATTCATCTGCTGATGGGCATCTAGGTTGCTTCCATGTCCTGGCTATTATAAACAGTGCTGTGATGAACATTGGGGTGCACGTGTCTCTTTCAGTTCTGGATTCCTCAGTGTGTATGCCCAGAAGTGGGATTGCTGGGTCATATGGCAGTTCTATTTCCAGTTTTTTAAGAAATCTCCACACTATTTTCCATAGTGGCTGTACTAGTTTGCATTCCCACCAACAGTGTAAGAGGGTTCCCTTTTCTCCACACCCTCTCCAGCATTTATTGCTTGTAGACTTTTGGATAGCAGCCATCCTGACTGGCGTGTAATGGTACCTCATTGTGGTTTTGATTTGCATTTCTCTGATAATGAGTGATGTTGAGCATCTTTTCATGTGTTTGTTATTTTATTATAAAGGCTTTCAAATATTCAAATGATACAGAGAATGTGTGTGTGCGTTAGTTGCTCAGATGTGTCCAATAGTTGCTCAGTAATGTCCGACTCTTTGCAACCCCATGGATTGTAGCCCCCAGGCTCCTCTGTCCAAGGAATTCTCCAGGCAAGAGTACTGGAGTGAGGTGCCATTCCCTTCTCCAGGGAATCTTCCTGACCCAAGGGTCAAACCCAGGTCTCCTCAATTTCAGGAGGATTCTTCACCATCTGAGCCTCCAGAGAAGCCCATGATACAGAGAATAGTATTTAACACACGTCAACAGTTTTCCATATTTTTTAAGCAACAAATCATCACTGGTAGAGTTGAACCTTTAATCTCATTGTCTATCTTACCTTTCTTCCCCAGTAGTAATGACCCCATCTTGAAACTGGTATATATCTTTGTCCAGCTTCTCTTTGTAGAAATAATTGTTTCCTTGACTTTAAATTTTATATAAACTATCAGACTGTACATATTCTACAACTTGCTTTCCTTTGTCCAATATCTGTTATAGTTAATATATGTTTTATATATAATTGTAATGTATTCAATTTTTACTGTTATACTACCCATACAAAATGTAGTATATCTGTACATTTTGCTACAAATTAGCTTGTTCTACTATTGTTCGACCTTGGAGCTGTTTTCAGATTTTGCATTATGACAGTTACAGTGCACACCTTGGCGAGTGTCTCCTTGAATATGTTTCTCTAACTGTGGGGTGCTAGGGTCCTAGTGCATTTCCTTCTTCGGGTGAACTGAGTGTTTCTTGGATATTGTAACTTTGTTCCAAACTTTAACCCTTATAAGGAGAGTCAGAGATGTATATTTTTGTATTCTTTTCCCATGACTTTCTTAATTGGTTTACTTGTTTTTCCCCTACCTCCCAACTCCCTCCCAAGTCTGTCAGTGTTCAGTTGCTAAGTCATGTCCTACTCTTTGTGATTAAAAAAGCAATTCTTTTCAGGGACTTTCTCCAACATTATTGAATATTAAATAACCTATACTTTCCCACAGTAGGCAAAGTGAAGCCACCCCACTACTTTATTTAATAAATATGTAAATTTTGCAGTATCCCATTATCTAACTCAATAAGAGAAGAGTGCACCGTGGTGACCAGGTGGTCCAGTGTCCCTTTAAAAGATGCTCTCTGCTCCATCTTCCCCTGAAGCTGTCCTGTGCTCTGTTATTTCCTGGAAAGAACACTCAGTCTTGTAAACTTGAGAAACACTGCCATGTTTCATTTCACCAAGATAGTGAGTCTTCAGGTAGTCGCATGAAATTTAATCTGGAGGAGAATAAAAACCTCTCCAATGCATTTTATGTCTGGTGTGTAAGGAAATCAGAACGTGCACATTTTTTCCTGAGCCTTCACCATCTGTGTGTTGTGAACATAATCTAAGAGGAGAAATCAGGGCAAAGTTACAAGGCTTTTCCTCAAAGTAAATTTTTCTGTCGCAGGTGGTCTGACGACTCTATTTCCAGCACTGTGAAATCATCTAGTTTTTTCCTGAAGCCACCCAACCAACCTTTTATCCTGTTAATGTGTACTCTCAACTTTATTAACAAGAATGACTTGTACCAAATAAAGCTTTTCGAAAGCAACAAAATCAATGACTTTCCTTCACTCTGAATCTTGGAGGTTGAAAAAAAATGGAGCCTGATTAATCATGTTCCTACTGCGTGTATTTCTTGGAAAGCTAGGCAGGGGTCTGTGAACTTTAAAAATGGTTATTAAGAAGAGTTGGTGCACATTTTCATCTGCATACATAATTTATGCTAATGGCATATATTTTCCATGGGTATGAACAAAAATCTAGCACGTTGAATTGTGTTAGTGGATAGATAAAATCAAGACATTGTGTCCAGGGCATTTTCCTCTCCTGCAATTTCAAATTTGTAATAGAAAATCCAGAATGACTGAACAATGACTATAAATGTGTGCTACACAGCAGAGATAACTGCTTTTGCACTTTGTCTGTTATTTGCTAGCATAATCTTCTCTCGATGTGAATTTCTTCCCAAATGACTTCCAAATGAGTATTTAAAGTCACCATTTACAACTCACCATAAGCTCCCACTCCACTGCAGTCAGGCAATATTAGAACACTTTATGCACCGGCATTTCTCAAATTCTGTGTGGAGAGAAAGAAGTCTTTTTCCACCCAATGCATCAGTGACCAATCATCTTGGAAAAGATAACAAAAGTGAATTGTTATAGAGATGAAATTTAAAATATACAAAATAGGGACTTCCCTGGTTGGTTCAATGGTTGAGATTTCATTTTCCGATGCTGTAGATGTGGGTTCGATTCATGGTCAGGGAGGGAGCTGAGATCTCACATGCCTCATGGCCAAAACACCAAAAACCATAAAAAACAGAAGCAATATTGTAGCAAAATTCAATAAAGACTTTAAAAACAGTCCACATAAAAAAAGTCTTCTAAAAAAAAGGTACAAAATATAATCCTCAGAGATTTGTTTTGATCTTTAAACAGACATAAAATTACTCTGTCCGATTACTGCAAAAGTTCTAACAATTACTTCCAATTCCTATATTTATCTCACTGCAGGTCAGTGACAAATATTTCAGGAGGGGCTCAAAGCCCTGTTTTGAGAAGCACTGCCCTAGACAATGACTGATAAAAGAACACATGTGACTTTCAAGGTCTACTCTGTTGGGCGATGCTTAGAAAGTTAGTAAAAATGTCCCCATCTTTATCTAAACCATGAAAGCTTATAGGAGCTGTTAATTTGCCCTTGACTCTATTTCTGATGAGCTAGCTGAGATCAGAAAGCCACTAGGTTCAGGATTTTTTTTCCCCAAGTCATGTTTGGATAACCATATGAGGATGTGAATGCATTTCTTTGAGATCTTGTTAAAGAAGCAGAATTTAGGGGGAAAAAAGCTTCCTGAGACTGGGTGTTCTCCAAGTATAAGTCGTTGTTGTTGTTTACTCACTAAGTCATGTTCAACTTTTTGTGACTCCCATGGGCTGTAACCTGCCAAGCTTCTCTATCCATGGGATGTCCCAGGCAAGAATACTGGAGTGGGTTGCCATTTTCATCTTTCTGAAGCTCCTCTGGAGAAGGAAATGGCAACCCACTCCAGTATTCTTGTCTGGGACATCCCATAGACAGAGGAGCCTGGCAGTCACAGAAGGCTCAGATACAACTTAGTGACTAAACAATAACACACAGGACGTGATAGGAGCAGGGAGGTGAGCACACTTCCTTTTCTTCTGGGGGGACTGGCAAGCATTAGTGAGATGATACGTGTCATCTGCCCTTGAAGAGGGAGCCTGAAAAAAAAAAAAAAAAGAAGAGGGAGCCTGCTTCTCTAGCAGATGTGCTAAAGCACAGCATGGCCCTGACCTGGCCCTCTGATCCCAGCGCCCCTGGCATCTTTTCCCTTCCTAAACGTATGCCTCAGTTAGGTGAGGGAGTAAAGATTACATTTCACTCTTGGCTTCAAAAATCATAGAAACAGCCTTTTAAAAGGCTTCTGAGGAATTCAACACTACAATGGACTGCATCTGATGCTGGGGTGAGAATCTAAACTTGGTGCAAAAGGTTGAAAGAAAAAGTGTGCAGCCAAATCCACCCTGGGGGGGAAAAAATTGTCTCCTTCAAATTATTAGAAATCAGGCCCTTGAAGTTCAAAAGACATGATTTACTTTTTCCTTTATTGTTCTGTACATTTAAAGTGATGCCTTTCTTCTCCTTCTGGCATTTGGGGAAAAGTCCTTGGGAAGGCAAATGAGCAGATAAAAGGATTCTCTCAGCCTCTTTCTCTCCAGTCTCAGAAATGAATTTGCCTGAACTGGATACTCAAGTGATGTGATTTCACTCACTTCACTTGCAAAATATGAAGCAAGTAATTGAAAACATTTAAAGAATTTAAAGCAAAAAAGAAGACAAAAATATATATTAATACCATGAACCAAGATACAAACCAAAGGGAACCTTGAAACACATAAGTCATATGAAGTCATATAAAAGGAAATACAACAGATATCAGCATATGAACACATTTAAATACACAGTATATTCGCATATGCATAAACAGAAAATCCACTCTATGTAAATCCATGGCTGATTAATGTCAATGTATGGCAAAAACCACTACAATATTGTAAAGTAATTAGCCTCCAACTAATAAAAATAAATGGAAAAAAAAACCAAAGTGTTAACAGTGCCTTTATCTATGGAATATAAACAGAAAGAAAAATAGAAGAGTATTCATTTTTAACTGTATCTAGTATTATATTACCTGAGTTTAAAAGCATGACTTACATCTTCAGGTTAAATAATTATTTAAAGTATGAACACTTAGTGTAAGCTTTTAAAAAGTTCTGCATTTGTTGTCAGAGCATCTTTGCTCTTTGTTTTTGTTTTAGAAATGTTGCTTTATTAGAGAAACTTACTTCCAAATTACTTTTATGTGTTTTAAAAACTCTCAAATATAATCTAAGAAGGATGTTCTGTCCCTCACGTTCGTATAAGTGGGTAGAGATTGAATCTGAAAAATTAACCATTTAACCAAAAGAAAAGGGAATATGCATGAAATTTTATTAAGTTCCTTACCTGCCGCCAGCAATTCAGTGAAAGTGGGGGAGCCAGAAAAACTAGATAAAAACTAAAATTAAATTTTTCACTGCAAATTTGATTATAATTGAGTAGAGACCTAATATACATATATATCTACCTAAACAAACTTTTCAAAATATATCAGAAAAACAAATGTAAAATAGATGAAAACATTTATGTAAAAGACAACCTCATAGATTTGTGAAAAATGTAAACCTAACTTTATACTATTTAAAAAAGAATATTTAAAAACAAGGGAAACAAATGGATTTGTATTAGACAGATGAGTATTACATTTGAAAATAAAGGTGAAAAGTTTAATGATATAAATGAAGTAATTTATTGGAAAGAGATCAATTGAAATGAGAAACTATTTATTGTCATAAACTTTTATGCAATGAATAATATATCCTCAAAGTAAATAAAGCATTTTTTAAAATTTTATTTTAAAAAATTCACAGCAAAATTCAATGTCTTGATTTCATTTTTCTTCCTGAAAAAAAAAAAATTCCCAGAAGTATGTTTCTATCATGACACTTGCATGCTATTTGTATATTTATACCCTGGAATGTTTTATCGTTTCCGCCTTTGCTTCTTAAATGTGTGTAGCCTTATATCCTTCCCCTGTGTTTTCCTCAGAAATAGGTGAATGGATTCTTACTGGATCACTTGAAAACAGCTGAGGCTCTCCCTATAGATAACCAGACCCTATTCAATCTGACCAGTCCCAGGACTTCCCTGGAGGTCCAGTGGTTAAGACTCTGCTCTTGTAATGCAAGGGGCACAGGTTCGATCCCTGGTCAGGGTGTTAAAATCCCACATGCTGCAGAGTGAGGCCAGAAAAAACCAGGTTCTGTTCACATTTGACTGGCCCTGAGGGAGGAGATGGACCTGGGGCCTATGGGAACCCCTGTAACAGCCTCACTTTTGGCCTGTGCCTTGGGCTCTGCCTGATATGGCAGGGCCTCCTTCCTGGTGCAGGAATCGTCTCACACTATCTTGGACTTCTTACACAAGCTATCAAACTTTGCCACAGAAAAGGAGTCTCTTTGAGAGCCATGCTCTAGAGTCACTGCTGTGGCTTTAGCTAGTTGTATGATCATCTGCAGTCAGAGTCCTCAGACCCAACTCATAATAACAAATGAAAATGAATCAAAATACAAGGCAAAACTTCACAGAATTTAAAAATCATACAGAATTTAGAGGAGACATTTTTAAGCCTTTTATTGGAGGACATGAAATATCTAGGGAAAAAAAAGAAAATATTTTATATATGGAAAGACACACCATATTCCTATATGCAGAAAGTCAACATCCTTAACCAATTATTGTTCTTCTAAAAAATAATCTATTCTTTTAATGCAACTCCTGTCATATTCCCAGCTATTTTTTGGGGGGATGGGGATGGGAATGGGGGTGGAGGCGAAAATGTAGGAAGGTTGGATACAAAAGTTTTTTTAAAGCAAAAAAAAAATATGGCATTTTCTTGAAGCAACAAAATGACAGTATTGTAGAGCAATTATCCTTCGATTAAAAATAAATGAATTTTTAAAAAGGAAAAAATAGAAAATTTAAAGGAATTTAGAAAGTTTTCATAAACAAATATAAATTTAAAATATAAAATAAAATTAAGGGTATGGCCAGCAATATAATAGTAATAAAAAAAAAGATTTCAAGAGAAAAGGCACTGAATGGAACAAGGTGATATTAATTTTCTAAGATAAACTTAGAAATGAAGATGTAATATTTATGACTCTTTGAATTAAATAAAATCATTTTCATGTTTTACCCTCCTGAAGATTACTCTCCATCTTGACTAGAGTTGTGGATGTCTCTCAAATTCCCATTATGGGAACACGGGTTAAGACTTGATACCTCAGATGACTAATTATAACCCATGTGCATGTGTGGCTCTTATCAATTTATATCCAAGTGTTGAAGAGGACTTTTATTTCCCCCTCCAGATAATGACAACAGGTGTCAAAGTATATACTTTTTTTCTGAAATGTGATTGCCCTGTCTTTTTTGTTTAGTTGCTAAGTCGTGTCCAACTTCTTTGAGATCCCATAGACTTTAGCCCTCTCCTCTGTCCATGGGATTCCTCAGCAAGAACACTCCTTCTTCAGGGGATCTTCTGGACCCAGGGATTGAACCTGCATCTCCTGCATTGGCAGGTGTATTCTTTACCACTGAGCCACCTGGGAAGCCTCAAGGTTGCCCTAGATGGAATCAATCAATCAATTTTTGAATAGTGTAAGCCAGGCTTCACATCCTCTGTGTCATTTTTCTGAATAGGAAGAAAGACGGTAATAAGGAAGAATTGTTGGGTCCGCGGTTCATTTCCAATGAGGTGACACTGTTAGATAGTTATATCAGAATACCACTGAGATGAGTCAGAAGGAATCAAAGAAAGAAACAAAGAATCATGTTAGATTCATGTTGGGGTGGACAGGGGATGGAGGCAGCTGGATTGTCTTGCAGAAGACATACATTTCTTTCAGGAATTGCCATAAACATAATCCTCTTTTACATCATTGAAACATGTTCAGACCTTAGTTATTGCAGATGTATTTTGCAACAGTAGCAGAAACTGCTACAGGAAATAAAAACCTTGAAAAGAGAATTTAAAAAGCCATATCTAGGTTAGGTGAGCATTTCGTTTTCAGCACAAAAAAATCCAGAACAGTGAAAGAAGCCTGCTGGCTTTTTCATCTTTTTTTTCTACCGCATTGATTCAAGCATCTCTGAGAGTTATTTCAAGAACTATTTTCACACATTCACTGATTTTTGTTTCTTTTTTTAAGCTTTCTGGAAGCAAAATCCAAGCTGTCAGTTGCAACCATGGAGATAAACAGAGATCTGAAAGCTATCATTTTGAAGTCTTCTTCTCTTTTAACTATTCATAATAGGATGAAGCTACCCTGGCTGCCTAAGAGGTCACCTGGAGAGTTTTTCAAAAACCCCAGATGCTCAGAAAACATTCAAGGCCAATTAAATCTGAACCTTTGAGGTGTGCATGAGGCATGGTAGGAGTAGACACCTCCTGGTAGCAACATTCACTTGGGACCCAGATTCGGGGATATTTTCTAGGTCATCTTAATAAGCCCTTCTGCTGGAATAGTTTTCACTTCTCTCACAAATATTATCTCATTTAATCCTCACCACAAGCTGTGCAGTAGGTCATACTCCCCAGTTTTACAAATGAGGAGATTAAAGTTCAAATGAACTTGTAAGCATCAGACTCAAGCGTGTAACCCAGTGACCTAAATCTAAGGGAAAACTAAATCTTCCTGACCTTTCCCTGGTGACTTTATTCTCACGATCCTGGCCCCCCAGGTAGCTCAGCGTTAAAGAATCTTCCTGCATGCCAGAGGCTCGAGTTTTATCCTGAGGTCAGGAAGATCCCCTGGAGAAGGCAATGGCAACCCACTCCCATATTGTTGCCTGGAAAATCCATGAACAGAGAAGCCTGGAGGGTTACAGTCCATGGAGTCGCAAGAGTCAGATATGACTTAGCAACTAAACCACCACCACCACACACATTGCTGGTGGGAATGTAATACAGTGAAGTTGCTTTAAAAACCAAGTGAGGCAGTTCTTCAAATGGTTAAATACAGAGTTCTAGGGACATTCCTGGCGGTCCGTGGTTAAGACTTCATCTTTCAGTGAAGGGGGCATGGGTTCGATGCCTGGTCAGGTAGGTGAGATCCCACAGGCCTCAGTGCTAAAAATCCGGAACAGAAACAACAGACACAATATTGTAACGAGTTCAATGAGGACTTTGAAATGGTCCACACCAAAAAATAAAAATCTTTGAAAATAAATAAATAAATAAAGAGTTCCATATGATCCAGTGTTTCCACACCCTAGCTCCTACTTAAGAGAAATGTAAATATATATGCATGCAGAAACTTGCATGCAAATGCTTATAGCAGCAGCATTCCTAATATCCTCCAAAGTGGAAATGACCCAAAAGCCCATCCCCTCATGAATGGATAAGTATAATGTGGTATGTCCTTATAGCGCAACGTTACTCAGTCACAGAAAGAAATCAAGTTCTAATATACACTATACAATGAGTTACCTTAAAAATGGTATATGAAGTGAAAGAAGCCAGATACCAAAGTCACATACTGTATGGTTCCTTATATCCAGGAATATCCAGAAGAGGCAAATCCACAAGGACAGAAGGTGGATTAGTAATTGCCAGGAGCTGGGGGAAATGAGAAACAGGGAGCGACTGCTAACGGGTGTGGCTTCCCAGGTGGTTCAGTGGTAAAGAACCCACCTGCCAGTGCAGGGGGCACAGGAGACCCGGGTTCGATCCCTGCGTGGGGAGGATCCCCTGGAGAAGGGAACGGCAACCCACTCCAGTATTCTGGTCTGGAGAATCCCATGGACAGAGGAGGCTGGCAGCAGGCTGAAGTCTGCGGAGTCATAGAGTCAGGCGTGACTGAGCACACAGCACACTAACGCATGTGGGGTTTCTCTGCGGGAAATGTTCTGGAATTCGTGATGATGGCCTGAGCAACTTTGAAATGATACTAAAAACCACTGACTTGTACACTTTAAATAGATTAATTTTATGGCATCTGTATTATTTCTCAATTTTTAAAAAAAGGAAACAATTTGTGTTGAGCAGATGTATACAGACAAAAAAATCCCATTTAAATAGAATTTAAAAGACAAAGCTAAACTATAGGGTCGAGGAATACATACGTAGGTAATAAAACCATAACAAAACTATTTTAAGTGATTATCATAAAATTCAGACTAATGATTATTTTAGACTTTAGAGGTTTGGGGTCTGGAGGGAATATATGAAGAGAGTTAATGAGGTGCTGGTAGCATTTCATTTTTTGGTGTAGTTGGTGGTTATCTGGCTGTTCATTTTATGATAATTCAGTAAATTGCACACACATTTATGTAGTGTACACTTTTCTGTTATGTGTTATGTTTCACAATACATGTTCTTTTTGATTTGTTAGGGGAAAAAAAAACCCAGAATTAGATGCTCTACAATTTACTTAATCATTCCCATATTGTTGACATTTCGATTGCTTCCAATTTTTCATTATTCTTAACAACACTGCAATTAACATTTTTGGGCAAAAATCTCCTCCCATATTTTTTATTACTAACTGGGAATAGATTTACATATGTGGGCCTGCAGAGTCAAAGGATTCAAATATTTTGCAATGGATACTATGAGCCCTCAGATGTAGTTTTCCTTTTTTGTGTGACATGTGGTTTCTTTCAGCCCAGTGTTCCAGTTTTCCTGGCCTTTCTGAATTCTGATTCTGTCCTCAGATATTGAGTGATCCTCTCTCCCTACAAGGCGTTTCCATCTTCCTCTCAAGGAGGCTCTCAATCTCTCATTGCAAGCCCAGGTTCTGCCGTGAGCTTGGTTCTGCCTCCTCCCAGTTACTTACATCAGTATTCATGACCAATGGCAGAGCACTTCTGATAACGGAGTTGCTCTCCTGTATCTGAGATCTGTAGACCGTGGTTTCCAGGCAAACTCTGCTCTGCAAAGGACTCTTCAAATCATGATGCAGTACCATCCGCATGTCAAATTACAGCATTTGCGACTCTCATACAAATATAGAAGGACCACGTGCCAAATATTTGTTTAACTTAATTCATGAGAGACCATTAAGATGATGAAACTGGTTTATAGAACAATTCAAAGACTGAAGATTGATGGAGTCAGTCAGTCCAAGGAAGGCTGAGATGAATTTGTTAATAGATATAAAAACTATGTAGGCTTCCCAGGTAGATCAGTGGTAAAAAAAAATCCTCCTGCCAATGCAGGGGATGAGGGAGACGCAGGTCTGATTTCTGGGCCTCGAAGATCCCCTGGAGTAGTAAATGGCAACCCGCTCTAGTATTCTTGCCTGAACAACCCTATGAACAGAGGCGCCAGGCGGGCTACAGTCCACGAGGTCACAAAGAATTGGACACAACTGAGCGCGCGCACATACACACACACACAAAACTATGTAGAATTGTACAGGCTAATTAGACAAAAGTAATCTTTAGAACTGTCTTTTTACCAGATGCAGAAATACACAAGTCAGCATGTAACTTCACAGCGTGTGGGTTCTATTTAATGGGTAACAAAGTCAAATTTAGGTGTATTTTGCTAGATGGTAAATAACCTTTAGGGGAAAGATTGTGAAACAGTGTCCTAGGATGACATTTAAAGGACTCCTAACCATCCTCTGTCTTTATTTACAAGTGTTGGATATTTTTCTAACCACATTTTTTCAGCGGCCCTGAAAATAATTACTGGGTCTGTCTTTTGCTATTTCAAAAATGCTGAAAGACTTGGGTAGATTACACTGTAAAATCTAAGTCACTACATAGAAAAAAATTTTTTTTCTTTCTAAGGCCAGCTCAGTTCATTTTGCGTTATCTGAAAGCTCACAAAAAACCAGTTCTGTTTTGTTGAAATCATTAATGCTTTGCAAGATGTAAGAAACCTCACATCTTCAAGCGTCCATGGAGGGGGCATATACCCATGAGTCTCCTGAAATTGTGTTCAGATTATTGGTATAGGCACACGTCTGCATTTTGCTTAAAAAGGAAACAAATTTCCATGATCTCAGAGCGTTAAGAAACACTGCCAAGTACGGCTTCTGCAACTAGTATTTCCATGGAATTAGCCGCTTTATTGCAGGGTGCATTTTCTTCATGCATGTCCTATTTCCTTCTTTAGAATCACTGGTTATAAACGCTGCTTTTAGTCACATCCCTCCCACCCACCAGCCTGTGAGCAGCTCCATCTTTCCTATGGGGGAAAAAAAGGCATCCATGATGCGCCGCAGCACCAACCCAGACATGCGCAGAGCAACATCACTAAAGACACACAAAGGTAACATATTCTTGGCTGTTACATTTTGCAAAACAAACCAGATAATCAACCAATAGCTCAGCTGCTAATGAGGCACTGCTCATTTGTTACTGTAATTCCTTCTCTTTTAAATTTTATTTGCAGCCTTTGTTAAGAATTCAAACGTACTCTATCATTTGCATTTATGTGAATATATATTTTACATAAAGCTATTCCGATATACCAAGAGTAATGGATGGTAAGGTTAGATTTCCTATGTAAGCTATGAAATAACAGTCCAAACTCCATCTCAAAGCAGGAACAATCCATCAGCCTGCTGCTTGTACAGGGTAGCCATGTTGTCCTTTGGTCAATCCTAAATACCTCAGGAAAAGTCATTAAAGGCTTCTTTCAACTCACAAATTTTACTTTAATTAGAGACTAGAGTTGGTTACTGAATGAATTATGCTTACAATAAGTTTTATATTTAAATACACTCTGAGATACTATTTTTACCATGTTTACTATTTTTTAAATTTGAAAAAGAGGGTTAGCATTACAGGGACCCAGAAAATAGGCGAAAGGAAAGATAAAAGTGACAAAAAGCAAGATTTCAATTTCTCTCCAGTGATGGATAAATAACATTTCACAGTGTAGCAAAAATAACAGCAGATACTCTTTACTGGACACTTAATATATGGCGGTCATTGTGCTCTATGCCTGACACATATTTAGTAATTTATTTATTTAATTATCTATTAAATGCTTAATAAATATGTGTCTTAGCCTATAAAATACAGTTTCTGCCTGATAGTATTTATATGCTATAGAGAGGAGAGACCATAAACACAGAAAGAAATACAAATACACACACACACACTTTTTAAGACCACTTTATTAATCCTGAATATTCCCTGAAAGAACTGAAGCTAAAGCTGAAGCTCCAATACTTTAACCACCTGATGCAAAGAACTAATGCATTGGGAAAGACTCTGATGCCAGGAAAGATTGAAGGCAAGAGAAGAAGGGGATGACAGAAGATGAGATGTTTGGATGGCATCACCGACTCCATGGACATGAGTTTGAGCAAGCTCCAAGAGTTGGTGATAGACAAGGAAGCCTGGTGTGCTGCAGTCCATGGGGTCGCAAAGAGTTGGACATGACTGAGCAACTCAGCTGAACTGATTGAGTGTATAATTGATGTACAAAATACTGTACCTACATAGTGTATACAATTGGGTGAATTTGAAGATAGGCATATACCCACAAAACTAGCACCACAATCCATGCCATAAATATATCCATCACCTTCAAAAAGTTTCCTCCTGTCATTATTATTATTATTATTATTTGTGATAAAACAATTAACATAAGATCTACCTTCTTAACAAAATTTTAAGTAGATACCACTAACAATAGTAGTATTGTTAACTACAGGCACAATCTGAGCAGGAAATCTCTAGGAATTTTTCATCTTACATCACTGAAAGCTTGTACCTTTTGACTATGCGTTCATGCTCAGTCGCTTCAGCTGTGTCCGAGTCTTTGAGACTATAGCTATGGACTATAGCCTGCCAGGCTCCTCCATCCATGCGGATTGTCCAAGCAAGAACCCTGGAGTGGGCTGCCATGCCCTCCTCCAGGGGATCTTCCTGACCCAAGGATAGAACCCACGTCTCTTAGCTCTCCTGCATTGGCAGGTGGGTTCTTTACCACTAATGCCACCTCCCAATTACCCATCTCCCCACTACAGCATTCTACTCTCTGCTTTTTGTGGGTTTCACTATTTTAGATTACTCATCTAAGTGAGATCTGGGCTTCCCAGGTGGCGCTAGTTGTAAAGAACCCACCTGCCAATGCAGGAGACATCAGAGACATGGGTTGGATCTCTGGGTCAGGAAGATTTGTAATGATATATATCAGAATTAGCTAACACTTAAGGAATCACCCTCACATCCCAATAGTAAAATGTAAAGAAACCAAATACTCTAAAGGGAGATATGAAATTTTATTTTCAATCACCTTCACAATATACACTTTGGATTGGAACAAAAACTGACTTTTTCCAGTTCTGTGGCCACTGCTGAGTTTTTCAAATTTGCTGACATATTGAGTGCAGCACTTTAACAGCATCATTGTTTAAGATTTGAAATATTTCAACTGGAATTCCATCACCTTCACTAGCTTTGTTCATAGAGATGCTTCCTAAGACCCCCTTGACCTCGCATTCCAGGATGTCTGGCTCTAGATGAGTGATCACACCATCGTGATTATTTGGGTCATGAAGATTTTTTTGTATAGTTCTTCTGTGTACTCTTGCCACCTCTTCTTAATATCTTCTGCTTCTGTTAGGTCCTTGACATTTCTTTCCTTTATTGAGCCCATCTTTGCATGAAATGTTCCCTTTATATCTCTAATTTTCTTGAAAAGATTTCTAGTCTTTCCCATTCTATTGTTTTCCTCTGTTTCTTTGCACTGATCACTGAGGAAGGCTTTCTTATCTCTCTTTGCTATTCTTTGGAACTCTGCATTCAAATGGGTACATCTTTCCTTTTCTCCTTTGGTTTTTGCTTCTCTTCTTTTCACAGATATTTGTAAGGCCTCCTCAGACAACCATTTTGCCTTTTTGCATTACTTTTTCCTAGGGATGGTCTTGATCCCTGTCTCCTGTAAAATATCATGAACCTCCATCCATAGTTCTTCAGGCACTCTGTCTCTCAGATCTAAACACTTGAATCTATTTCTCACTTCCACTGTATAATCATAAGGGATTTGATTTTTGTCATATCTGAATGGTCTAGTGGTTTTCCCTACTTTCTTCAATGTAAGTCTGAATTTTGCATAAGGAGTTCATGATCCAAGCCAGTCAGCTCCAGGTCTTCTTTTTGTTGACTGTATAGAGCTTCTCCATTTTTGGCTGCAAAGAATATAATCAGTCTGATTTTGGTATAGACCATCTGATGATGTCCATGTGTAGAGTCTTCTCTTGCATTGTTGGAAGAGGGTGTTTGCTATGACCAGTGCATTCTCTTAGCAAAACTCTATTAGGCTTTGTCCTGCTTCATTCTGTACTCCAAGGCCAAATTTGCCTGTTACTCCAGGTGTTTCTTGACTTCCTACTTTTGCATTCCAGTCCCCTGTAATGAAATGACATCTTTTTTGGGTGTTCATTCTAGGAGGTCTTGTAGGTTTTCATAGAAGCGTTCAACTTCAGTTTCTTCAGCATTACTGATTGGGGCATAGACTAGGATTACTGTGATACTGAATGGTTTGCCAAAGAAAGGCAATGCCAAAGAATGCTCAAACTACCGCACAATTGCAATCATCTCACACACTAGTAAAGTAGTGCTCAAAATTCTCCAAGCCAGACTTCAACAGTACATGAACTGTGAACTTCCAGATGTTCAATCTGGGTTTAGAAAAGGCAGAGGAACCAGAGATCAAATTGCCAACATCCATTGGGTCATCAAAAAAGCAAGAGAGTTCCAGAAAAACATATATTTCTGCTTTATTGACTATGCCAAAGCCTTTGACTGTGTGGATCACAATAAACTCTGGAAAATTCTGAAAGAGATGGGAATAGCAGACCACCTGACCTACCTCTTGAGAAATCTGTATGCAGGTCAAGAAGCAACAGTTAGAACTGGACATGGAACAACAGACTGGTTCCAAATAGGAAAAGGAGAATGTCAAGGCTGTATAGCGCCACCCTGCTTATTTGACTTATATGCAGAGTACATCATGAGAAACGCTGGGCTGGATGAAGCACAAGCTGGAATCAAGATTGTCGGGAGAAATATCAATAACATCAGATGACACCACCCTCATGGCAGAAAATGAAGAAGAACTAAAGAGCCTCTTGATAAAAGTGAAAGAGGAGAGTGAAAAAGTTGGCTTAAAACTCAACATTCAGAAAAGTAAGATCATGGCATTTGATCCCATCACTTCATGGCAAATAGATGGAAAACAATGGAAACAGTGAGAGACTTAATTTCTTGGGTCTCCAAAATCACTGGAGATGGTAACTGCAACCATGAAATTAAAAGATGCTTGCTCCTTGGAAGAAAAGTTATGACCAACCTAGACAACATATTAAAAAGTAGAGACATTACTCTGCCAACAAAGTTCATCTAGTCAAAGTTACGGTTTTTCCAGTAGCGATGTATGGATGGCGAGGGTGGGATGTTCTGAGAGAATAGCATTGAAATAAGTATACTATCAAGGGTGAAACAGATCACCAGCCCAGGTTGGGACAAGTGCCCAGCATGAGACAAGTGCTCAGGGCTGGTGCACTGGAAGACCCAGAGGGATGGGATGGGGAGGGAGGTGGGAGGGTGGATTGGGATGGGGAACACATGTGGATCCATGGCTGATTCATGTCAATGTATGGCAAAAATCACTACAATATTGTAAAGTAATTAGCCTCCAACTAATAAAAATAAATGAAAAAATAAATAAATAAAGTGAATAAAAATAAATAAATAAAGTGAAGCTATGCTAGTCAAGAAAAAAAGAAAAGAATGCTGACTGTCAAAGAACTGATACTTTTGAACTGTGGTGTTGGAGAAGACTTGAGAGTCCCTTGGACTGCAAGGAGACCCAACCAGTCCATCCTAAAGGAAATTAGTCCTGAATATTCATTGGAAGGACTGATGCTGAAGCTGAAACTCCAATATTTTGGCCACCTGATGCAAAGAGCTGACTCATTTGAAAAGACCCTGATGCTGGGAAAGATTGAAGGTGGGAGAAGGGGATGACAGAGGATGAGATGGTTGGATGGCATCACCAACTCAACAGACACGAGTTTGAGTAAACTCCAGGAGCTGGTGATGCACAGGGAAGCCTGGCGTGCTGCAGTTCATGGGGTCGCAAAGAGTCAGACAGGACTGAGCAACTAAACTGAACTGAACTGAATACACACTTTCTCCAGCAATTCTGTCCCTTGGAAAATATTCTTTGAAAATCATCAAATATGAACTAACTGTACATTCAAAAACCATTCATTGCTATAATAATAAAGGAAACTTAGAAACAATTTAAATATCCAATGATAGCAAAAATCATTTAAAAATATTATGATACAAACATTTATACAGTCATTACTATCATATTTTGTAACAATTTTTGTAATTATAAAGGATTGTGATGTAAATAATAAGTTCAAAAAGCATGATAAAAAATTTTACATCACTGGGACTTCCCTGGTGGTCCAGTGGTTAAGATACCACCTTCCGATGCAATGGGTATAGATTCAGTCCCTGGTGGGGGAAATAAGATCCCACATGCCTCGTGGCCAAAAAAAACAAAACAGAAAACAGAAACAATACTGTTACAAATAAAGACTTTTAAAATGGTTCCACACAACAGCCACGACAACAGAAACTTTACATATATGAACATGTCTGTGCCTGCAAATAACAGAAAGTAGAAAGCTAAAAGGTTACTAATGACTTTCTCCAAGAGGTCAGATGATAGCTGATCATTTTCAAAATATCCACAGTGAATATGTATTACTGTTTTCCCCAGCTTTACTGAGTTGTGACTGACAAATAATAATTATATATATTTAAGGTGTACAATGTGATGTTTTGATATATGTGTACACTGTGACATGATGGAGCTTTTATCATCCCAAATTGTACAACCCTCAAGAAATCCAGGGAAATTTCTGGGCTGCGATATCATGACACTTGCTTTCAAACAAAGCCTAGCAATTTCCATGGACCCCTGAGGATAATGCTTCTGCCTGAGTCTGTCTCTGTAATCTCAGGGAAGCTGGCAGGGATCTCCAGGGAAACCCTCACACCCACTCTTGTGTTGGATTCTCTTTCTCACGTGACTTAGGTGTAGTGATTGGCTTTTCCCTTCATCTGACCTTGGCTGAAAAAATTGTGCTGAAATGTCTTGGAGACATGCTTCCCTGAGACTCATGCTGGTAGAACACTTCCCCTCTTATGTGCTTTTCCTGATTTAAGTGGAAACACATGAGAGGTGGAATCAATTCACTGAGTCCATTTGCATATGGCACTCTAGCAGCCAGGCCTCTCCACATTTCCTATCTGCCAAGTTCCCTCATGTATCAGCAGGAGAACAGGGGAAAAAGAGTGGAGAGTCATTTTATGAGAATCCAGGACACTTGTTTTTGCTACTGTCTCTACTGCTATCTCACCAAATCAGGGTTTCTTTATTTTCTAATACGTGTAAAGCTGAGAAACCAATGAAACCAAAGATACACTACAAACACCTTTTGTCACAACAGCCATATCTAGCCAGCTGCAGAAGTGAATATACAATTGATTCTTTGGTGTCCAAACAAACAATAGAAACCAAATTTTCATCTATTTTGGATGCATGTGTTATTCAGTGGCTAAGTCTTATCCAACTCTTTGAGACCCCACAGACTGTACCCTGCTAGGCTTCTCTGTCCGTGGGATTTTGCAGGCAAGAATACTAGTGTGCGTTGCTATTTCCTCCTCCAGGGGATTTTCCTGACCCAGAGATAGAACATGCACCTCCTGCATTGCAGGAAGATTCTTTACCAATGAGCCATCTGGAAATAGTCTGACTTAAAGGATCATGAGGGTAAATCAGTAAGTTTTCCCAGGGTGATCACACCTAATGATTGCAATGTTCCTTGTATCAATTCTAAAATTTTACTTGATTTTATTTTATTAAAACCTTTTGTGAAAAACTTTCCTTGCCTGATCATGACAGCTCGTGTGGGTTTTGGAGAAGTGATACCATGAAAAGGTGGTTGCTGAAGGGTAATTTTGTCAGCATTCTCATAAATCACACATGTTTTCTGTCTGATTTGCCAAGAAGGAAATGTCTCAGGACACAAAGAGCATCCTCCATATTTTAGTCTGATTTCCAGGCCTAATTATGTTTGCTTAAACTCAACACACTTGTGATTCCACAAGGAGGATGTTGTTGTATGATGTTATTTCAGCTTTTTTAAATGTCTGAAGTTGATTTCCTTTCCTGGAAATTGAACTCCTACTGTCATCCAAAGATATAAGCATCTAAGGGAATTTACTTTGATCACATATGAAAGAAAAGATTCTGTCATACAGAGTGAAGTAGGTCAGAAAGAGAAAAATAAATATCGTATGTTAACGCATATGTGTGGAATCTAGGGAAATGGTACTAATGAACCTATTTACAAAGCAGAAGTAGAGACAGGGACGTAGAGAATAAACGTGTGGACATCCAGGGAGGAAGAGGAGGTGAGATGAATTGGGAGATTGGGATTGATGCATATACACCACTGTGGATAAGATAGGTAACTAATGAGAACCTGTTGAACAGCACAGGGAATGGTGGTGAGCTGGATGGGAAGAAAATCCAAAACAGGGGATTCACAAGTTGAAGACTGGTTCACTTGGTATACAGCAGAAACTAACAAAACATTGTAAAGAAACTATATGCCAATAATGATTAAAAATAAAAATTAATACTACTAGAATGAGACATAAAAAAAAGATTTAACATGAAGTTGATCAATTTAACAATAGCCTTTTGCAAAAAATTGTAATGGAATATATAACTAGAATTATCAAATAAGAGGAATAGATTAAAAAGGGCCAACTCTGTCAGTTCTTCCACATACACAAGCTCACATCCTCTCCCAAAAGGCACCAGTTATTATTACAAAAGGTTTTCAAATCCTGTCAATTTCATTTGAAATGCATTGCAGAATTTCTCAGACCTTTGCATTACCAAATTCTATATCAAACCTTCAGTATTTTTTGCAAGCTTGAACTATTACAGCATCTTTTATTTCCTCTATCTAGTCTCTCACCTATTAATCTATCCAACTCCTAAATCCTCAGTTTTGTTATTTAAGTTACCTAATTAAAATATCCATCATCATCTCCCCAGTCAAAATCTTCTCAACACTGGCTAATTCCAGTGTACCAGATCCACAGCTGAGGAAGTAATGAGACAGTGGGGACAGAGTCGTTGCAGGAAAACAGACCGGGTCTCCACTTTCCGTGACGAGGGGGAGCTACCTGAACTCTGAGCTGCAGGGCTTCAGGAACCAGTGTTTCATTTCCTTGGTCTTGGTTGTGATCAGAAATATGAACTCAAACTCCAGGAACTGCCCCGCTGAGATCATCCCAGCAGTCAAAGAGTAAGGAGATGTCACGGTAACCAGAGTCTCATGTTACAGTTTGAAGCTAAAAGTTAAGAAGAAAAGGCAGATTAGCGGAGTAAAACCTTTGTCTTGCATCTCCCAGATGTGCCCACCCAGGAGGGTACGGGTAATGCTATTTTTGAAATCACATCCAAGGAAATAAGGGTTAAATAGGACCCACTACAGCACTTGCTGTTGCCCTTTCTTTTCTTAGAAAGTGGACAAGAAAATATTTAATTTTTCAACGAGAACACATATGGAAACCACCTGGAAAACTGGGACATGTGCTTACTTAGTGTGAGTCAGCTGGGGCTGCCACAGCAGAATTCCACACATGGGGTGGCTTAAAGAGCAGAGATTTATTTTTCACAATTCTGGAGGCTGTGAATCAGATTGAGGTGCTGGGCAAGTTTCGTTTCTCCCAAGCCCCCTCTCCTTGGTTTGCCAGTGCAGGAGATGCAGGTGTGGTTTTGATCCCTGAGTCGGGAAGATCCCCTGTAACAAGAAATGGCACCCCACTCCAGGGTTCTTGCCTGGGAAATCCCATGGGCAAAGGAGCCTGGCGGGCTACAGTCCATAGGGTTGCAAAGAGGTGGACGTGACCGAGCAACTGAGCTCTCAGCATGCATAGCTTCTCACTATATCCTCACGTGGTTTGTGGGGGGGGGGGGTGTCCTACTCTCATTTTATTTTATCTATTAGACTTTTTATTTTGTATTGGTGTATAGCCAACTGACAGTGTTGTGATAGTTTCAAGTGAACAGTGAAGGGACTCAGTCAAACATATGCATGTATCCATTCTTCCCCAAATTCCCCTCTCATCCAGGCTGCCGCATGACATTGAGCAGAGCTCCCTGTTCTACACAGGTCCTTGCTGGTTATTCTTTTTTATTTTTTTATTGAAGGATAATTGCTTTACAGAATTTTGTTGTTTTCTGTCAAACCTATCAGCCATAGGTATACATATGTCCACTCCCTTTTGGAACTCCCTCCCATCTCCCTCCCATCCCACCCCTCGAGGTTGACACAGAGCCCCTGTTTGAGTTTCCTGAGCCACACAGCAAATTCCTGTTGGCTATCTATTTTATAAATGGTAATGTAAGTTTCCGTGTTATTCTTTCCGTATATGTCACCCTCTCCTCCCCTCTCCCCATGTCCATAAGTCTATTCTCTATATCTGTTTCTCCATTGCTGCCTGTAAATAAATTCTTCAGTACCATTTTTCTAGATTCCATATATATTTGTTAGAATACAATATTTATCTTTCTCTTTATGACTTAGTTCACTCTGTATAATAGGTTCTAGGTCCATCCACCTCATTAGAACTGACTCAAATGCATTCCTTTTCATGGCTGAGTAATATTCCATTGTATATATGTACCACAACTTCTTTATCCATTCATCTCTTGATGAACATCTAGGTTGCTTTCATGTTCTAGCTATTGTAAATAGTTCTGAATGAACAATGGGATATATGTGTCTTTTTCAATTTTGGTTTCCTCAGGTCATATGCCTAGGAGTGTGATTGCTGGTTATTCAATTTAAGTAGAGCAGTGTGCACATGTCCCTCCCAGACTCCCTAACCCTTCCCCCATCCTTCTTCCCAACAAACTGTTTTCATGGATTTACAATTTTATCAGGTAGATGACAAATGACATTGTAGGAGAGGAAAAAAATTCCCAGATCCCTCATACTAGTATATCAGGAGTCAGATCTTACACCTGTTAGGGTGAACAGTAACTTCTCATTAGTTACCTATTTTATACATAGTGTCACTGGTGTACATGTATCAATCCCAATATCCCAGTTCACCCCGCCCCCCTCACTCTTGGTGTCCATATGTTTGTTCTCTACATCTGTGTCTCTATTTCTGCTTTTATGAGGACATCAGTCAGGTTAGGTTAGGATCCACACTAACGGCCTCTTCTCACTTTACTTTTATTGCCCCTTTAAATGTCTCATCTCCAAATACAGCCACATTGTAAGGTGTTGGGGGTTAAGACTTCAACATATGAATTTGGAGAGGATACAAATCAGCCCATATCATGAAGTTAGTGGTGGTGCTATCAGAGCTGGTATCCTGAAATAAAAATCATGCCAAGATGGGCATCAGTTCATGATAAAACAGACTCAGCTTGAAGCATTCAAGCCTTAAAGGATGTGTCCCTAAGATTTGCCTAAATTGTTCCAAATCTGTTTTTATTTTCATAATTTCAGAGGCTAAATCATCAAAATGTCATGATGGTAATATGATTGTAGTGCCTTTATTAGCCTTCAACGCTAATGTGTTTATAGAATTCCATTTGGGGGTATTTGATTCATGAGTTTTTAAATTACTAAGCACATGGTGCATATTTCATTATCATTGTGTTATTACTCTCAAGTTTCATTGCACTATGATGACACAATGTGTCCTGTATGAAAATAATTATTTTAAATGTATTGAGGCTTGCTTTATGGCTTAGGACTTATCTGAATTTTGTAACTGTTCCATGTGTATGTGAGAAAAATTGTATTCTTTGTTAGATGAAAAATATGTCCATTGAAATCTACTTGATTAACTGTGTTAGCAAAGTATTCAATTTGTTTGATGTGTCTATGTGTGTCTGTGTGTTATCAATTACTACTGATATGGGCAGTGAAAATGTCCTAATATAATGATGAATTGGTCACAATTTCCTTATAATTAGTTTTAAATCAGGGAGAGATAATTCTAAGCATAATCAAAAATATATATTTTGATGCAATTTTAGGTGATAGCGTTTCAAATTATCTCTCTCTCATGAAATGACACTTTTTGTCATTTGTTAGTAATATTCTACACTTACTGACATTTTCTCTTAAAACCCTTTTTGTTTGATATTCGTAGACATCAGCTTTCTTTTGGTTAACATTTGCCTGGGGTATCTCTTTTCACCCTTTACTTTTGTTATTTCTGTCATTTCAATGTCCTTACGTGGTATTTACCCTTTTATAGTCAGCAGATAGCTAAACTTGGTGTCTTTTTAATCTTACAGCCCAATTTGTGCCTTTTAACATATGGGTTTAGATCCTTCATCTTTTTTAAATTTTTGGTTATTTATTTTTGGCTGTGCTGGGTCTTCATTGCTGCACAGGCGTTTCTGCGGTTGCAGTGAGTGGGGGCTGCTCTCTAGCTGTAGTGTGTGGGCTTCTCTTGCTGCAGAGCTCGGGGCCTAGGGCACGTGGACTTCAGTAGTCGCAGCTCCAGAGCTCTAGTGCACGTAGTTGTGATGCACGGGATTAGTTGCTCCATGGCATGTGGGATCTTCCCAGATTAGGGATGGAACCTGTGTCTTCTGCATTGGCAGGTAGATTCTTTACTGGGGAAGCCCAAGACCCTTCATCTTTTTATATTACCGATTATTTAGTTATATTTATCTGAAAATATTTTGTTATGCTAATATTTTTGTATTCTTTTCTCTTTTTGATTTCATTCCATTCATCGCCCACGTGCACACCCTCATTCTACCATCTTCTGTCTGTGTGCTGTGTTTAGTCTCTCGGTCGTGTCTGACTGTTTGAGACCCCACGGACTGTAGCCCACCAGGCTCCTCTGTCCATGGGGATTCTCCAGGCAAGAATACTGGAGTGGGTTGCCATGTTCTCAATACTGGAGTGGGTTGCCATGTCCTCCTCAGGTGATCTTCCCAACCCAGGGATCGAACCTAGGTCTCCCACATTGCAGGCAGATTCTTTATCATTTGAGCCACCACGGAAGCCCGAGAATACTGGGGTGGGTAGCCTATCCCTTCTCCAGGGGATCTTCCTGACCCAGGAATCAAACCTGGGTCTTCTGCATTGTAGGCAGATTCTTTACCAGCTGAGCTACCAGGGAAGCCCCATCTTTTGTCTACTCTTGGAAAATGTATACACTATTTTTATTCTTTTAAGAGTTCTGCCAATCCTCAAATTCATAGCAGTTGGTTTGGCACATTTTTTTGTTTTTGAGGTTGTTCTTGGCTAAATGTATCCCCCGGGAACCCCAAGGGCCCGAAGTGGAGCATCCTTTTCTCCAGAGAGGACCTGCCTTTGCTTCTGTTTAGTGCCAAGGCCACAGCCAACCCAACACCATTGTAATTTCATTTTCTTAGCTGGAAATTGTCATGGCCCTGCCGGCAGCAACTATTCACACCCCAAGTTCCAATGAGGTCTCCCTTTGGGTTACAGTTTTTCTGAGTGGAAAAGGTTATTTTGTTTTGAGTTTTGGTTTCTTGTCTGTTTGTTCTCTGTCTTCCAGAGCCTTGTGGAGATGAGCAGATTTCCTCATTGATGCTCTGCAACAGCAGGCATAGAGGTTTTCACTCCCTTTTTGAAGGACTATCCCTTTGAAGAACCCTAATTTGCCAACAAAGGTCTGTCTGGTCAAGGCTATGGTTTTTCCGGTGGTCATGTATGGATGTGAGAGCTGGACTGTGAAGAAAGCTGAGTGCTGAAAAATGTATGCTTTTGAACTGTGGTGTTGGAGAAGACTCTTGAGAGTCCCTTGGACTGCAAGGAGATCCAACCAGTCCATCCTAAAGGAGGTCGGTCCTGGGTGTTCATTGGAAGGACTGATGCTGAAGCTGAAACTCCAATACTTTGGCCACCTCATGTGAAGAGTTGACTCATTGGAAAAGATCCTGATGCTGGGAGGGATTGGGGGCAGGAGCAGAAGGGGGCGACAGAGGATGAGATGGCTGGATGGCATCAATGACTCAATGGGCATGAGTTTGAGTAAACTCCGGGAGTTGGTGATGGACAGGGAGGCCTGGCGTGCTGCGGTTCATGGGGTCGCAAAGAGTCAGACACGACTGAGCCACTGAAATGAACTGAACTAAACTGAATGTGTCAGGTTCATCTCCCTTCCTCTTCGTGCAATGTGTTAATCTCTTGTTCTCCCCTTTGTTGTCCTCAGGGATTCTCTCAGGTCTGTGCATTCTTATATCCTGGATTCAGTCTCCACTAGGGAAGTTTAACCCTTTAGTTTCTGGAAAGTTCAGCAATGCTTGTACAATATGCTCGTTCTCATTTATCCAGCAACTAGTTTATTTTGCCAGAGAAGGCGATAGCACCCCACTCCAGTACTCTTGCCTGGAAAATCCCGTGGATGGAGGAGCCTGGTAGGCTGCAGTCTATGGGGTCGCGAAGAGTCGGACACAACTGGGTGACTTCACTTTCACTTTTCACTTTCATGCATTGGAGAAGGAAATGGCAACCCACTCCAGTGTTCTTGCCTGGAGAATCCCAGGGGCGGGGGAGCCTGGTAGGCTGCCATGGGGTCGCACAGTGTCGGAAACGACTGAAGCGACTTAGCAGCAGCAGTAGCAGTTTATTTTGCAATAGCAGAAGTTTTCTAGTTTCTAGACCACCAACTGATGGAGGCAGAAGTGTAAGAAGCAGACTTTTTTGATGATGGATTCATGTTGATGTATGGCAGAAACCAACACGAGATTGTAAAGTAATTATCCTCCAATTAAAAATAAATACTTTTTAACTTTAAAAAAAAAACAAGTTTAAGAAGTACTTTTCATCTGGTTGGATATTAAATCTGGTCAAATGCCTTTTCATCCTCTATTGAGAGAAGTTTCCTCCCCTTCCATTGACTAATTAATTATTAACAGCAAATTAATTATTCATTATTCATTAATAATATTTATAGAGAATTTACAGTGTGCAAAGCACTGTGCATTGTGGCTTATGTGGTCTATCCTATCTAATCTTCAAATCCTCAAAACCTTGAAAGGAAGTCACAGATCATTACTCTCCAGAGATGGGACTGGCTTCCAGGCATTTCTTGGCCAAGACCTTTTATTTCCACAATAATCCACACAACTCAGTGAAGGAGAAATGCAGAATGAGATGGCCTAGGAACCAGCAAGAGTCTGAGAAAGCTTCCTTGAGATACTGACAGGTGATTGTTTCCAGCTCATCTGGAAGGCTGTTAGGATGCAATCTGCAATGTATAGGACTGTAAATGCAGACAGAATCCACAGCGTTTCCCACCCTTTGTGGATTGGTGAGTTAGAGCAGGTTCCATGTGGTTATGCAACTCTAGATAAAATAGCAAAGTAAACCTGAGATTGTGACAACCTGACTCTGCTCTTATTGAGCCCATATATACTTATTTGGGGGCTTCCCCGGTGGTCCAGACAGGAAAGAATCTACCTGCAATGTGGGAGACCTGGGTTCAATCCCTGGGTTAGGAAGATCCCTTGGAGGAGGACATAGCAACCCACTCCAGCATTCTTGCCTGGAGAATCCCCATGGACAGAGGACCCCGGCGGGCTACAGTTCATGGGATTGCAAAGTGTCAGACATGATTGAGTGACCGAGTACATACTTATTTTCATAGAAATGTACACCCTTTGTGGAACTGTTCTTCAGCAAGAGTCTTATGCCTTTGGAATCTGTTTTTCATCACTATTCAAAAAATGTTCCATAGCTCCATTGCCAGAGAAAATATATTCTTTTAGGTTATTGACAATCCCCTCTTGTTACACGCTATCTTTTGCTAAGGCATAATTCAGTTATTTATGTGTATATTTATTCTCTGGCAATGGCTTTGATCCCACACCATGTTTTAATCCAATTTCATAGCCAGAAGAAAATAAAGAAGTGAACCAGCCTATCATTCACTCCTTCATTCAATCCATCCTGAGCCCTCTTCAATGTGCCCAGGCTGGAAATACAGGAGGAGACAGACTGAAGTGTTCCTGCCTGCTGCAACCATAGACTCTAGGAACACGAGGCAGACACATAAAGTGAGATTTTTTTTTTTTACTTTGCAAAGGGCTAGATGAAAACAAGAAGAGAATGAACCTAGAGAGTGTCATGTGCTAAGTCGATTCACTTGTGTCCAATTCTTTGTGACCCTATGGACTGTTGCCTGCCAGGCTCCTCTATCCGTGGGATTTCCCAGGCAAAAATACTGGAATGAGTTGCCATGCCCTCCTCCGGCGGATCTTCGTGACCCAGGGATCGAAGCCACATCTCTTATGTCTCCTGCATTGGCAGGCAGGTTGCTTACCACTAGCGCCACCTGGGTCAAGTAAGTCAGAAAGAGAAAAACAAATATCGTATATTAACGTATATACGTGGAATCTAGAAAAATAGTACAGATGAACTTACCTGCAAAACAGAAATAAAGACACAGATGTAGAGAACAAGTGTATGGATACCAGGGGAAGCAGGCAGGATGAATTGGGAGCTGAGATTGACATATATACACTACTGATGCGTGTTCGTACCTGCTCGGTTGTTGCAGGCATGTCTGACTCTTTGCGACCCCATGGACTGTGCCTCTCTAGACTCCTCTCTCCATGGGATTCTCCAGGCAAGAATATGGAATGGGTTGCCATGCCCTTCTCCAACACTATTGATACTATGTATAAAACAGGTAACTAATGAGAACCTACTGTATAGCACAGGAAACTCTACTCATTGCTTTGTGGTGACCTAAATGAGAGAGAAATCCAAAATAGAGGGGGTATATGTGTGCCAAGAGCTGATTCATTTCATTGTACCGAATAAACTAACACAACATTGCACAGAAACTATACTCCAATAAAAATTAATTTTAAACACACACATACACACAAAGAAAATAAGAAGGGATACTGAGACAGTACCAGAAATCATTTTAGAGAGAACCGTCAGGAGCAATCTCTGCAGTGAGGCGACCTGTGGACTGAGAGATGAGACGGAGCCAGGACGCAAGCCAGAGATGGCACCTTCAAGGAAGATCTTCCCTTGCATGCCGGGGTCTGGCTGTGACAAGTGTCTTGGTGTTACAGAATTCAACCATGAATGTAGGATCAAAGGTGCTGACGCTGCTGAGCAGTGAAGGGGAACTTTGACTGTGAGTCCCTAGCACGTGACTTCCTCACGGAAGGCTAGATGTGCAGTATAGCAGGGGCGGGGTGCAGGAGGGGTGCCTCTTTGGTTTCTTTGGGTAGAATCCATGTCTACAAGATCAGCTAATACCTGGGACTTCCCTGGTGGTCCAATGGCTAGAACTCCAAGCTCCCAATGCAGGGGGCCCGGGTTCAATCCCTGTTCAGGGAACTAGATCCCACATGTTGCAGCTAAGAGCTCATATGTCACAACTAAAGATCCCACATGCCACAACTGAAAAACACACACACACACACAAATCCACATGCCACAGTGAAAATCAAAGACCCTGTGTGCAGCAACTAAGGCCCAGTATGCTCAGTGGATTCGGTTGTGTCTGACGCTTTGTGACCCCTTGAAATGCAGCTCACCAGGCTCCTCTGTCCCTGGGATTCTCCAGGCAAGAATACTGGGGTGAGTTGCCACGTCCTCCTCCCGGGGATCTTCCTGACCCAGGGACTGAACCCAGGTCTCCCACACTGCAGGCAGACTCTTTACCTTCTGAGCCACCAGGAAAGACCCAAGACCCAGCACAGCCAAATAAATAAAATAAAATATTTAAAATATCAGCTGATAGCAGATGGAGGAAGGGAAGGTTGGAAGCAACTATTGGTGAGAACTGCCAGTTCCCGTCAGCTCAGCCAGGCCTTTTCCTTCGTGGGTTTAGGAGACAGAGTGCAGGTCTCTCAGGCAGACTGTGTGCAGGTTGGTGCAGTTAAATTCACCCTGTAGTTAGTGAATCATCTGCCAGACTTGTCACCACCTTCAATTTTCACTCTGGTCTTTTTCCGCCACATGATAAACACCATAGCAGGACTTGTTATCTCAAAAGAGAAGAATTCACAGGGAGTCTAAATTCATGTAGGCCTTTTGTGTTCCTGCTTTTCTAGCAGCTGTTTTTGTACATCTGACTACCTTGCAATAAGAATGTCCATAAGTCAGCTCTGCAGTGAAAGATCTCTGAGCACTTCCCCAAGTGTGATTCAAAAAGGGTAGAGAGAATCCACCTCTAGAGGTTAGGGTTGGGGTTTTTTGTTTGTTGGTTTTTGTAATAACACATCAATCTTTATTGAAAACTGTAGTATTAATGTCTTCCATGGTAGCTCAGTGGTAACAAATCCACCTGCAAGGCAGGAGACGTGTGCTCAATCGCTGGGTCAGGAAGATCCCCTGGAGGAGGAAATGGCTACCCACTCCGGTATTCTTGCCTGGGAAATCCCATGAACAGGAGAGCCTAGAGGACAACAATCCATGTGGTTGTTGTTGGCAGAAAGTCGACATGATTGAGTGACCAGGCACACAATATTAATATACACATTTCTTGTTAAGATAAACATGCTTTTAAGAATTTTAAGTCTGAGCTCATCTACTTGTCAGACTGCATAAAATATTAAAATGGCATGAATTTACACATAATGGAATTGGCTCAGGATGGTCATTCCATTACTTTGTATTGACTGACACCTTAAGTTCAATGCAGAGGGTGAGGCATGCCTTTAACACTGAAGATAGTGCTGATTTAAATGCTAAGACAAGATTCTTTCCGTTTCCTGCTGTGGTTGAAGTGTGGAGCACAGTGCTGATTTCTTCTTCAAGAAATGTACATCTTAGTTCCTGCACAACGGTGAGCCCTGTCCAACAATGAGAAACCCTGCGTGCGTGTGACCTGTGCCTCCGAGGACACCAGTCCTAAACTCGTCTGAACCCGACCAAGTTCTATCTAATGGTAGATTTAGAGCTCTCTTAAGTCCTGTCTCATCTATTTCTGCTTTATTGACTACGCCAAAGCCTTTGACTGTGTGGATCACAATAAACTGTGGAAAATTCTGTAGGAGATGGGAATACCAGACCACCTGACCTGCCTCTTGAGAAACCTGTATGCAGGTCAAGAAGCAACAGTTAGAACTGGACATGGAACAACAGACTGGTTCCAAATAGGAAAAGGAGAATGTCAAGGCTGTATATTGTCACCCTGCTTACTTAACTTATATGCAGAGTACATCATGAGAAACGCTGGGCTGGAAGAAGCACAGGCTGGAATTAAGATTGCCGGGAGAAATATCAATAACCTCAGATACGCAGATGACACCACCCTTATGGCAGAAAGTGAAGAGGAACTAAAAAGCCTTTCGATGAAAGTGAAAAAGGAGAGTGAAAAATTTGGCTTAAAGCTCAACATTCAGAAAACTAAGATCATGGCATCTGGTCCCATCACCTCATGGGAAATAGATGGGGAGACAGTGGAAACAGTGTCAGACTTTATTTTTAGGGGCTCCAAAATCACTGCAGATGGTGATTGCAGCCATGAAATTAAGAGACGCTTACTCCTTGGAAGGAAAGTTATGACCAACCTAGATAGCATATTAAAAAGCAGAGACATTACTTTGCCAACAAAGGTCCGTCTAGTCAAGGTTATGGTTTTTCCAGTGGTCATGTATGAATGTGAGAGTTGGACTGTGAAGAAAGTTGAGCGCCGAAAAATTGATGCTTTTGAAATATGGTGTTGGAGAAGACTCTTGAGAGTCCCTTGAACTGCACGGAGATTCAACCAGTCCATCCTAAAGGAGATCAGTCCTGAGTGTTCATTGGAAGGACTGATACTGAAGCTGAAACTCCAGTACTTTGGCCACCTCATGTGAAGAGTTGACTCATCGGAAAAGACCCTGATGCTTGGAGGGATTGGGGGCAGGAGCAGAAGGGGGCGACAGAGGATGAGATGGCTGGATGGCATCATCAACTCGATAGGCATGAGTTTGAGTAAACTCTGGGAGTTGGTGATGAACAGGGAGGCCTGGCGTGCTGCAATTCATGGGGTTGCAAAGAGTCAGACACGACTGAGTGACTGAACTGAACTGAAGGCCTGTCTACGCTGATAATGTTTAGATGAGACCATGTGCTTTCTGCAATGAGAACATTTAGACCTGACCTTGTACTCTGTGCACCAGGACATAGAGACCCGGGTAGAGACCTGGCCTGGCCTCTGTCCTGGAAAACTCCGTGCCTGCGTCTGAATGTCGGTGCTCAGATGTCTGGGCTCTGGGGCTGAGGTGGGCTTCTCTGGGTAACCGTGCTCTTCTCTGAGTGGGGTTCCATGGCCCTCCCGGGGGTCAGTGCTGTAGGGCTCCTAGTCTGTCCCCTGCCAGGGTCACCTTCCCTGGGGCTCCTGGCGACCCCTCAGGTGGCTACCTGGTAATTGTTCCAATTTTCCAGCACATTCAGGTTGAGTAGGGAGGCAGGTTCACCTGGTGAATTGGTTCCAGGGCACAGGGATGGGGCATAAAGTCAATGGGCAGCAGGTGAGGTTGCTGCTCTGGTCTCCTTCCCATCGACTCTCTCCCCCGAAGAGAACAGAGCTGCCCCGCGTCTCTCGGCCCAGCTCTGCTGTTTTCTCAGCACCTCAGCGGGACAAGAAAGACAGAGCCTGCCAGAACCGAGGTGGTGTGCTCACCTCTAGCATGAGCTTTCAAACCAGAAAAACTCACACAGAGCCAAAGTGAAAAGAGGAGACGCCTGACTTCTCAGGGACAACTGAGGGGTGAGGAGACCAACCCTAGACTTCTTTCTGGGGTCCCCAGAGGTCCCAGAGACCTGGCTTGTTTATACATTGGGGGCCGGCTGACCACAGCCATGGCGTCCTGACTGAGGGGACGTGTGACCCCAGGCGGGGGCTCTGGGCACTGTGTGAGTCTCACCCCATCTGCATGGGTCAGGATCAAGTGTGCGGGGAGACCACACACACAGCTAAGAAAAAGGGACGAATACATGAGAGCGTCACTTGTGTTTAGGAATTAATGCTTTACAGTATTCACTTTATACAGGTCCGTGCCTGCCTCTTTACCCTCCGCGAAGTTCACCCTTCCTGAGGCTCCTGGAGACTCCTCAGGTGGCTACCTAGTAATTATTCCATTTTCCAGCACGAGCATGGTGGGAGGGGAGGCAGGTTCACCTGTGAACTGATTGCAGGGCACACGGATCAGGCAAAAAGCCAAAGGGCAGCAGGTGAGGTTGCTGCTGTGATTTCCTTCCAGTCGACCGTCCCTACTCAGCAGAGACCAAACCTGCCCTTTGCCTTTCAGCCCTGCATCTGGAGTGTTTTCTCCACACCTTGGTGGAACAAGAAAGATTCAAGCATGCCAGGTCCAAGGTAGTGTTCAACAATTTATCATGACAGCTATAAAAACAGTTAATATCACACAGAACCAAAGGGGAAAAAGGAGGGCTTTCCTGTGACAAGAGTGGGGAGAGGAGACCGACCCTACCTCTTTCTACCATCCCAGGAGGAGCCCGCTCATTTCCACCTTAGGGGCCCAACCAGCAGAGACCTGGAGTCCTAACCAAGGGTCATGGGACCCCAGGGGCAGGGTCTGGGGATTGTGTGGGTCTCACATGGGTCAGGATCCGGTACCTGGAGACCACATATCTGCTCTTTACCTGCAGTGTGTCTTGTCGCCTCTGAGACTCCCAACATCTGAATTGCGGGTGTTGCCTGATTAACCTGTGGTCCTTTTTCTTCTGTTCACATTGTCACATTCACGTGAAGTCTGGCACCTTTGGGTGGGTTGTTGCTCTGTGTTCTGGAGAATGAAAACCTTTGGAGGCATCATATTAATATCATAGTCTATCACATGCTTATTCATAGGTCACTGCTGTCTGATTTCCCCAAGACCAAGCTCAGGTAATTTAATTTGTAATTTAGTCTTTACAGTGAAGTAGAGTTGATTTCTATTGTTTTGTTAGTTATAGGTGTACAGAAATTTGATTTGATCTTTACATAGAAGTATATTCTTTTTCTGTTTTTTTCTCATATGGGTTACTACGGTTTTTTCAGTAGAGTTCCCTGTTCTATTATTCAGTAGATTCTATTATCAATTTGATAAATATTAGTGTTTATGTATTAATCAAAATTCTTAATTTATCCCTCCCGTCTAAT
Organism: Muntiacus reevesi; assembly: GCF_963930625.1. NCBI lineage: Eukaryota > Metazoa > Chordata > Mammalia > Artiodactyla > Cervidae > Muntiacus > Muntiacus reevesi. The sequence continues at coordinate 21,850,096 of NC_089263.1, read as the reverse complement.
TTTCTTTGGATAATCAGAATTTGTTTTTCTCAATCTGTGAGCCTGTTTCTGTTTTGTACATTAGTTCATTGGGATGAATTTATAGATCTCGCCTGTATGTGATATCTTAGGATGTTTGTCTTTTACTCTCTGACTTACCTCACTTGGTTTGAAAATTTCTCAGTCCATCCATGCGGCTGCCAATATCATTGTTTATTCTCTTTAATGGCTGAGTAGTATTCCAGTGTATAGATATACCATACGGTCTTTATTCTTCTGTCGGTGGATAATTTTTTGTGGATTCTATGTCTTGGCTGTTGTAAATAGTGCTAGCTTGAAAACTGGGGTGCACATGTCATTTTGAATGATGAATCTGTCCAGATCTGAACCTGGGACTGGGATTTCAGGATCATATGCTGTATGTTTAATGTTCAAGGAAACTCCATGCTGTTTTCAATAGTGTCTTCACCAGTTAACAGTCCCACCAAAACTGTAGGATCGCCTTTCCAAGATCCCTTTTCTGTACATCCTCTGCAGTATTTGTTCTTTGTAGATCTTCTCAATGATGGCCATTGTGACCAGTGTGGGGTGATACTTCACTGTAGTTTTGATTGGCATTGACTTAGTAATTACTGATGTGGAGTATGTTTTCATGTGCTTTTGTTATTTTTTTGTTATGTGCTTTTGTATTTTGCTATTGTACACCTTGTGAGTACAATTTACTTCTTGAATCTGCTTTCCTGAAAGCTGGCCCTGTTTGGAATTCTTTTCTGATGATTTATTTACCCCAGGACATTTCTTGAGGGTGGGTGTCATTTACAGCCCTGTCAGACTTGTAACTATTAAGAACCCTTCAGCACCTTTTTTATGGTATATTTATTAATCTGAACCAGCCAATGGCTCTCTGCCCCCTGAAACTTTCTTCTTTGGTAAACATAAGTTTCTTTTTTAAGTCTCTGAAGCTGATTCCCTTGTGTAAAAAGTTCATTTGTGTCCATTTTTAGGTTCCACCAGAAATGGTATCCTATGACACCTGTCTTTCCCTGTCTCACTTAGTATGATCATCTCTAGTTTCTTCCCTGTAACTGGAAATGGTATTATCTCATCCCTCTTTATTTCTGAGTATTATTGCCCATGAGCAATGGTTTCAAAGTTGTTGTTATGGGAAATGGGCTCAGGGTGGCAGCACGTCCTTATGCCCAGTTCTGGTCACTGGGGGAACCACCAGGGCCTTGGGGAAGTCCTGTTCCTGGACTGTCCGTTAGAGTGGAATGTGCCAGAAAAGGCACTTAAAGCTTGTGGCCCATTCCTTGGTCCTTCCTTTCCCCTGTCATCTGGACAAATCCCAATTCCTGCAACACCACTCTGGGGAGGGTGCTTTCATCCATAGGTGGGACGATCCTAAGGAAGGAGGCTGGAGGCAGAAACCCCAACACCGGGAGATGTGAAGCCCACAGGGCTTTTCAGAGTTCTTCCAGCCCAGAGGGTGCGCATCCTTTGGGTGCAGTAGGTGTAGTTTCACTGCAAGAGGACGTGCCTGCATCTGGAGGTTGTGGGCTGATGCAGAGGGGAAGAGGCTCGCCAGGTCCATGGGGCAGGGCTCATTGGCTGGCACACACTCCCCAGCTCCATCAGCCCCGTAACAGTCCATCCTCGGGAAACAAGCCTGCCCAGGCTTCAGGGATGTGCCAGCAGCCCAGGTCACCAAGGCCTGAGGGGAATAGAGTTGACATTCACTCTTTGTAATTTGTATTTTATATTGGTGTGTAGGTAACTTACAATGTTGTAGGGTGTTTTTGTTTTTTGTTTTAGGTGAACAGCAACATAATTCACTTATGCATAGACGTCTGCATGTCATTTTTTGGGTTCTCTTCCCATATAGTTTATTGCGCAGGGCTGTGTAGGGGTCCTCATTGCTTATTTGTAAAGAGTAGTGTGTGTGTGTTCATCAACACCTGCTCATTTCTCATTGCTCATCATCTTTCCCTCTTGGCAACTATAAGGTGCTCTCCTATGTTGTGAGGTGTTTCTGCTTGGTAAAGAAGTTCATTTGTATCTGTTGTTAGAATTTACCATCAAGTGGTATCATATGATACTTGTCTTTGTCTCACTTCACTTTCTATGATCGTCTCTACTTCCTTCCTTGTTGCTGGACATGGCATGATGTCACCCTCAGTATGGTGACTAATACAGCACTGTGTGTGCGTGTGTGTGCGTGTATGCGTGTGTGTGTGTGTGTGCATGTGCCCCATCTTGTTTATCCATCCATCGGTCCTTATCTGTTTAAGTTGCTTCCATGTCTTGGCTGTTGTACATAGTGCTGTCATGAACATCGCATGCACCTGTCTTTTAAAATAATGGTTTTCTCTGAATCTATGCCCAGGAATGCGATTCCGGGTCCTGTGGTGCTTCTCTGTTTAGTTTTTAATGAGCCTTTGTTCTGTTCTCCTTCGTGGATTTCCTACTTTTATTCCCACCAACAGGGAGGAGGGTTCTTTTCCCTCTCTATCCTCTCCAGCCTTTATTGTTGTAGATTTTTTTGTGCTGACCATTCTGACCTGTGTGAGGCGATGCCACATTGTTCTTCTCATTCATAGTTCTCTAACACTTACAGGTGCTGAGCATCTTTTCATGAGCTTCCTGGCCACCTCTATGTCTTCTTCAGACAAATGTCCATTTAAATCTTGTGCCCCTATTTGATTGGGTTGTTTCTTTGATACTGAGGTCCCATTACTTCATGGGAAATTGATGGGGAAACAGTGTCAGACTTTATTATGGGGGGCCTTCAAAATCACTGCAGATGGTGATTGCAGCCATGAAATTAAAAGACGCTTACTCCTTGGAAGGAAAGTTATGACCAACCTGGATAGCATATTTAAAAGCAGAGACATTACTTGGCCAAGAAAGGTCCATCTAGTCAAGGCTGTGGTTTTTCCAGTAGTCATGTATGGATGTGAGAGTTGGACTGTGAAGAAAACTGAGCGCCAAAAAATGGATGCTTTTGAACTGTGGTGTTGGAGAAGACTCTTGAGAGTCCCTTGGACTGCAAAGAGATTCAACCAGTCCATCCTAAAGGAGATCGGTCTTGGGTGTTCATTGGAAGGACTGATGCTGAAGCTGAAACTCCAATACTTTGGCCACCTCATGTGAAGAGTTGACTCATTGAAAAAGACCCTAATGCTGGGAAGGATTGGGGGCAGGAGGAGAAGGGGACGACAGAGGATGAGATGGCTGGATGGCATCACCGACTCTATGGACATGGGTTTGGGTAGACTCCGGGAGTTGGTGACGGACAGGGAGGCCTGGCGTGCTTGGTTCATGGGGTCACAAAGAGTCGGACACTGAGTGACTGAACTGAGGTGTGTTAGCTGTTTGTACATCTTGGAGATAAATTCCTTGTTGGTGTCTTTGTTTACCAACGTTAGTTTCATTATGAGGGCTGTCTTTTTGTTGTGTTTATGGTTTCCCCTGCTGTTACAACACTTTTAAGGGTAATTAGGTCTCATTTATTTTTGTTTTATTCTTCATTATTCTAAGAGATGGGTCAGAAAAGGACTTGCTGTATTTTATGTCAAAGCGTGTTCTGCTCTTTTCCTCAAGACTTTGATTGTATCCATCTTTTTATTTAGGTCTTTACTCTATTTTGAGTTGATTTTTGTGTATGCATCAAGGAGTATTCCAATTTCATTCTGTTTATCATTTCTTTAAAAATCTGCTTACCATTCTCCATATTGGCTGTTACTACTTTGCCTTTTCATTAACAGTGTAAGAGGGTTCCCTTTTTCCACTTTTTCTAGAATCTATTGTTTGTCAACTTTTGGAAACAGTGATTGTGAATCATGTGAGGAAATACCTCATTGGATTTTTGATTTGCATTTCTTTAATATTTAGCAATGGTGACATCTTTTAAAGTGATTTTTTAAAGGGTATGAATTAAACTTACCACCTGAAATTGGACACTTGGACACCTGCCTTGCTTTGAATTCTTTTTCAGTGACCACTCCTAAGACATCCCTCAAGTGTACGAGTATTTTTCTTACAGAGCTTGAATCCTTGTGAATATTACACGCCCAGCAGCGCAACTCTTCATCGTGTAATTACAGAAAATGCCCACAAGGCGGCAGCACTTCCTTATGTCACACGGTTTTGGGGGTTCTTTTTTTTTTTTTTTTTAACTGTAATTTCCTTGCTGTTTTATATTGGAATAGAGCTGATTTCTGATGTGGTATTTATTTCCAGTGTACAGGAATTCAATTTAGTTATATATAGATGTTTATCTATCCTCTTTCAGGTTCTTTTTTGCATATAGGTGATTACAGTGTGTTCAATAAACTTCCCTCTGCTTTTCAGTAGTTCCTTTTCAGATCATCTCTTTGATATATATTAATGTGCATATGTTAATTCTAAGCTCCTAATTTCTCACGCCTGTACCTGGAGGCTCTGCAGAGGGCAAAGGCACCCTAGGTTCTTTGTGGAGGCACACTGCCTGCCACATGCTCCCAGTTCCCTCAGCCCCAGGACACTCCAGCCTTGGGACCCAAGCCAGTCAGGCTCCGGGGGTGTGACCACAGCCTAGGTCACTATGGCCTGAGGGGAATAGAGTCGGCATTTCTTTTTATTTTTATTTTGATGTTTTTAACCTATAATTTGAACCGGAGTAAATAGGTGAATTACAATCATGTGGGTCATTATATTTTTTTTCTCCCTTTTCAGTCTAGGATAATTTGATTCACTTCTACATAGATGTATATACATTATTGGGGGGGGGGGGTCGTGTAGGTAATCACACAGTGTTCTAAATGTTTACCTGAGTTACACAGTAGGTCCTGATGACTTTATAAATAGGAGTGTGCATATATTAGTCTGAAGCAGTTCATTTCTCCCTCACCCATAACCGTCTGTGTTGGAGAGCAGTTCTTTCTTTTCTAAGTCTGTGAGGCTGTGTCTCTTTAAGAAAGAAGTTCATTTTCATCCGGTTTAGATTACACCTAGAAGGGATATCATATGACGCTTGTCTGTCCCTGTCTCCCTTACTTCACTTCGAATAATTATCTCAACTTTCTTTTCTGTGACTGGACTTGGCATTATTGCCTACTTCTTTATGGTTGAGAAATATTGCATTGTGTATATGTACCCCATCCTGTATCCATTCATCTGAAATTTCTGCAATTAACTTGCTTCCCAGACTTGGCTGTTGCAACTTGTGGGCCAAGACTGCAGGGGTGTCTTTTACAGTTTTTATTTTCTCTGGACTTATACCCAGGTGTGGGATTCCTGGGTCCTAAAGTCCTGTGTTATTTTTCAAATGACCCTCCATACCGGTCTCCCTACTGGATGAACCTAAGTACATTACAACCAACAGTTCAGGAAGGTTTCCTTGTCTCTATAGCCTCTCCAGCATTTATTCTTTTCTAAATAATTTTACTTGCTCATTTGTCTTTGGCTGCACTGGGCCTTGGTTGCAGAAATCCAGCTCTCTCTATCTGCAGTGAGCGGGGGCTACTCTCTGGTTTCACTGTCACAGTGAAGCTTCTCATTGTGGTGGCTTCTGGTTGCAGAGCGCGGGCTCTAGAGCACCAGGCTTCAGGAGTTGCAGTGGGAGGCCTCAGTAGTTGTAGTTCAGGGGCTCTAGAGCACAGGCTCAGCACTTGTGGCACATAGGGGTTTAGTGGTCCCACTGATGCGGAATCTTCTGAGACCATGGTTCCAACCCATGTCTCCTGCATTGGCAGGCACATTCTTCACACTGCACCACCAGGGAAGTCCTAGAATTTATTCTTTAAGACATTTTAAGATGACCATTCTGACCAATGTGAGTGCTTACCTCACTGGACTTGGATTTGTGTTTTTCTAATAATTTAGTGATGCTGAGAATAGTTTCATGTCCCTAAGTGCAATCTATAGGCCGTCCCAAGATAAATAACCATTTCAATCTTTGCCCCGTTTTGTTCTTGGTTGTATGTATTTTTGATATTAAGTTACACAAGCTGTCCATATGTTTTGGAGATGAATCCCTTCTGGGTATCTTCCTTGGCAAATACTTTTTCCTATTTAAAATATTTATTCCTGATCTCAAAAATGGCAGAAAATCTCTGTTTGTTTCCAAGACAAATCATTCAATATCACAGTAATCCAAGTTTATGCCCCAACCAGTAATGCTGAAGAAGCTGAAGTTGAATATTTCTATGAAGACCTACAAGACCTTCTAGAACTAACACCCAAAAAAGATGTCCTTTTCATTATAGGGGACTGGAATGCAAAAGTAGGAAGTCCACAGATACTGGGAGTAACAGGCAAGTTTGGGCTTGGAGTACAAAGTGAAACAGGTCAAAAGCTAACAGAGTTTTGCCAAGAGAACACCCTGGTCATAGCAAACACCCTCTTCTAACAACACAAGAAAAGACTCTAAACATAAACATCACCAAATGGTCAATACCAAAATCAAGCTGATTATATTTTTTGCAGCCAAAGATGGAGAAGCTCTATACAGTCAGCAAAAACAAGACTGGGAGCTGATTGTGGCCCAGATTATGAATTCCTTATGCTACATTCAGACTTAAATTGAAGAAAATAGGGAAAACCACTAGACCATACAGGTATGACCTAAATCAAATCCCTTATGATTATACAGTGGAAGTGAGAAATAGATTCAAGGGTTTAGATCTGACAGACAGAGAGCCTAAAGAACTATGGACAGAGGTTCGTGACATTGTACAGGAGACAGGGATCAAGACCATTACCAAGACAAAGAAATGCAAAAAGGCAAAATGGTTGCCTGAGGGGGCCTTACAAACAGCTGAGAAAAGAACAGAAGTGAAAGGCAAAGGAGAAAAGGAAAGATACACCCATTTGAATGCAGAGTTCCAAAGAATAGCAAGGAGAGATAAGAAAGCCTTCCTCAGTGATCAATGCAAAGAAATAGAGGGAAATAATAGAATGGAAAAGACTAGAGATCTCTTCAAGAAAATTAGAGATACCAAGGGAACATTTCACACAAAGATGGGCTCAATAAAGGACAGAAATGGTACGGACCTAACAGAAGCAGAAGATATTAAGAAGAGGTGGCAAGAATACACAGAAGAACTATACAAAAAAGATCTTCACAACCCAGATAACCACGATGGTGTGATCACTCACCTAGAGCCAGACATCCTGGAATGTGAAGTCAAGTGGACCTTAGGAAGCATCACTACGAACAAAGCTAGTAGAGGTGATGGAATTCCAGTAGAACTATTTCAAATCCTAAAAGATGATGCTGTGAAAGTGCTGCACTCAATATGCCAGCAAATTTGGAAAACTCAGCAGTGGCCACAGGACTGGAAAAGCTCAGTTTTCATTCCAATCCCAAAGAAAGGCAATCCCAAAGAATATTCAAACAACTGCACAATTGCGCTCATCTCACACGCTAGCAAAGTAATGCTCAAAATTCTCCATATGAGGCTTCAGCAGTACGTGAACTATGAACCTCCAGATGTTCAAGCTGGTTTTAGAAAAGGCAGAGGAACCAGAGATCAAATTGCTAACATCCACTGGATCATCAAAAAAGCAAGAGAGTTCCAGAAAAACATCTGCTTTATTGACTACGCCAAAGCCTTTGACTGTGTGGATCATAACAAACTGTGGAAAATTCTTCCAGAGAAGGGAATACCAGACCACCTGACAAGCTTCCTGAGAAATCTGTATGGAGGTCAAGAAGCAACACTTAGAAAGGACATGGAAAAACAGACTGGTTCCAAATACGAAAAGGAGTACGTCACCCTGCTTATTTAACTTCTATGCAGAGTACACCATGAGAAATGCTGGGCTGGATGAAGCACAGGCTGGAATCAAGATTGCCAGGAGAAAATAACCTCAGACATGCAGATGACACCACCCTTATGGCAGAATGTGAAGAAGAACTAAAGAGCCTCTTGATGAAAGTGAAAGAGGAGAGTGAAAAAGTTGACTTAAAGCTCAACATTCAGAAAACTAAGATCATGGCATCTGGTCCCATCACTTCATGGCAAATGGATGGGGAAACAATGGAAACAGTGAGAGACTTTATTTTGGGGGGTCCCAAAATCACACTGCAGATGTGATGTGACTGCAGCCATGAAATTAAAAGGTGCTTGCTCCTTGGAAGAAAAGCTGTGACCAACCAAGACAGCATATTAAAAAGCAGAGACATTACTTTGCCAACAAAGATCGGTCTAATCAAAGCTATGATTTTTCCAGTAGTCATGTATGGATGTGAGAGTTGGACTATAAAGAAAGCTTAGCACTGAAGAATTGATGCTTTTGAACCGTGGTGTTAGAGAAGACTCTTGAGAGTCCCTTGGATTGCAAGGAGATCCAACCAGTCCGTCCTAATGGAGATCAGTCCTGGGTGTTCACTGAAAGGACTGATGCTGAAGCTGAAACTCCAATACTCTGGCCACCTGATGCAAAGAACTGACTCACTGGAAAAGACCTTGATGCTGGGAAAGATTGAAGGCGGGAAGAGAAGGGGATGACAGAGAATGAGATGGTTGGATGGCATCACCAACTCGATGGACATGAGTTTGAGTAAGCTCCAGGAAGTGGTGATGGATGGGGAGGCCTGGCGTACTAAAGTCCATGGGGTCACAAAGGGTCAGACATGACTGAGCAACTGAACTGAGCTGATTTTGAGGATTATCCTTGCCTTTCCTTGAGGATTTCCTTTAGGTATGCAAATACTTTTAAGGTTAATTCAGTCCCACTTTCTGATTTGTGGTTTATTTTTCATTGTTCTAGGAGATGGACCCATAAAGAACTTGCTGCCTTTTACGTCAGACTGTGTTTATATTTTTCTCAAGAATTTCATAGCGTCTATCATTACGTTTAGATATTTATGCTCTCTGGGATTTATTTTGTGTTTGGTGTTAGGATGCTTTCTAATTTCATTCTCATTTTCATGGTTGAGGGAGTCCTCACAGTGTCCTCCAGAGTGGCTGTTCCCCATTTCCATCCCAAGCATCTGTGGTGGAGGGATCCCTTGTCAGTGCATCTTCTCAGCACTGACTGCAGAGTGTTTGGCAACGGCCATCCCTCCCGGTGTGATGTGATACCTCATTGTGGTTTAGAATTGCATTTCTCTAATGTCCAGTGGTCATGTATGGATGTGAGAGTTGGACTGTGAAGAAAGCTGAGCACCAAAGAATTGATGCTTTTGAACTGTGGTGTTGGCGAAGACTCTTGAGAGTCCCTTGGACTACAAGGAGATTCAACCAGTCCATCCTGAAGGAGATCAGTCCTGGGTATTCACTGGAAGGACTGATGCTGAAGCTGAAACTCCAATACTTTGGCCACCTCATGTGAGGAGTTGACTCATTGGAAAAGACTCTGATGCTGGGAGGGATTGAGGGCAGGAGGAGAAGGGGACGACAGAGGGTGAGATGACTGGATGGCATCACCAACTCGATGGACATGGGTTTGAGTAAACTCCGGAAGTTGGTGATGGACAGGGAGACCTGGCGTGCTGCAGTCCATGGGGTCGCAAAGAGTCGGACACAACTAAGCAAGTGAACTGAACTGAATATTTAGTTTGTTGACATCTTTTCATGTGATTTTTAAAAAACGTGTGATTTAAATTTACAGCTTGAACTTGGCTTCTTTAATGCCTGTCTTGTTTTGGATTCTCTTTCGATGACAAAGGACATTTCTGGAGGGCAGGTATTTTTTACTTACAGACCCTGAATCCTTGTGAATATTAAATTCCCAGCAGCACAGCTCTGCCTGGTGTTATTTCAGAAAATGGCCACAAGGCGGCAGCAGTACTTCATGCCGCATTCTCTCTTTTTTTTTTTTTTTTTGTTCTGTAAATTCCTTGTTATTTTCTATTGGAATACAGTGGATTTCTGATATTGTGTTCGCTTCAGGTTACAGGAACTCGATTCAGTTACACACAGACATTTATCCCCTTTAGGGTTCTTTTTCGCATGTAGGTGATTATCGTGTGTTCAATAAACTTTCCTGTGCTATTCAGTCGGTACTTTAAATCATCTATTTGATATATATTAATATGTTTACGCTAATTCCAATATCTTAATTTATCCTGCCTGTATCTGGATGTTGGGGCTCTTCAGAGGGCAACAGGCACTCCAGGTCCACTTTGGAGGCACGCTGCCTGCCACATGCTCCCAGCTCCCTCAGCCCCAGGGCACTCCAGCCTCGGGACCCAAACCCGCCAGGCTCGGCGATGTGACACCAGCCCGGCTCAGGGTGTCCTGAGGGGAAGAGAGTCAGGATTGCTTTTTCATTTTTCCTGTTTCCATCCCATCATTTGAACTGTGGGTGGGAAATATCCCCTGAAGGAGAGTATGGCAACCCACTCCAGGATTCTTGCCTGGAGAATCCCATGGACAGAGGAGCCTGAGGGCTACGGTCCATGGGGTCACACAGAGTCAGACACGACTGAGCGACTAAGGACAAGCACAGTACAGTGAACGACAATCTTGTGGGTGGTTTTTTTTTCCATTTCCTTCTACCACAAACTGTTTCGCTTTGACATGGATGTACGTATGATTTGTCGGGGTTTTTCCCCTCGTGGATTAATACACAGTGTGGAATAAGTTTCCTTGTTATGGGTCGTGGTCACTTACTTTATCAATAGTAGTGTGCATATCTTAGTCTGAAGCAGCTCACATGAGCTGCCCCACATCTTTATATCTGGTGACCAGAAATTTCTTTTCTAAGTCTGGGAGCCTATGTCTCCAAGCAATAAGCTCATTTGTATAACTCTTTAGTTTATACCTAGAAATGATATCATATGATACTTGTCTTTCCTTGTCTCCCTCACTTCACTTGGAATGATCATCTCTACTTTCTTTTCTGAGGCTGGATTTGGCATTATTTCCTACTTCTTTATGGTTGAGAAATATTCCACTGTGTACATGTACCCCATTGTCTGTATCCATTCGTCTGTGCTTCTACAATTAACTTGCTTTCCTGTCTTGGCTGTTGTACCTAGTGGGGCCGAAATAACAGGTTACGTGTCTATTAAAATTTTGGTCGTCTCGACTCCAGCCCAGTCCAGACATGAGACTCAGCCTGCTCAGGCCCCAGGAATGGGAGAGCAGCCCAGCTCAGGGAGGTCGTGGGGAACGAAGTAGGCACTGCTTTTCTGTTCCTTTTCTTTAGTCTCACGCCTGTGCTACCTTGGAATATAGTCAATTTGCAGTTTTGTGCTTGTCTTCAGATTACAGCCAGCTGATTCACTTATGACATATACATACAGCATATCTGTTTTTTGGATTCTGTTGCCATAGAGATTATTGCAGAAGGTTGAGTAAAGTACCCTGTTCTGACCATCAGGTCCTTCCTCAGTAGCTAGAGAGATATATATTTCTCTATATATAGAGAGAATGTATATTCGGAAGGAAGGAAAGAGATAATTCTTCTGGATTATCTATTATAGATACAGATTTCTATGTATATCTTAGCCCTAATGTCCTAATTCATTGTTACTCTTTGACTTTCTCTTGGAAACTTCTGATTGCGTTGAATTCTCAGAGTCACTATTTTTGTTGTAAATTTATTCCATTGTATCTCTTTTTGTATTTTGCCTATAAGGGACATCATATGCTATTGTCTTTCTCCATCTGACTGACTTCACTTAGTCTATGATCCTCCAAGATTGATCCTGTGACAATTAGTGGCACAATTTCAGTGGCCATTTTTCATGACTGAGTAACAGTCCATTGTATGTATGTACACATCTTCTTTAACCTTTAATCCATCAGGTGACATCTTGCTGGTTCTGTGTCTTGGCTCTGGGAAGCAGCGCTGTAGTGAATGATGGGGTGCCTGTGTCTTTTTCACTGATGGTTTTCTCAGGATACAGGCCCAGGTGTGGGTATGTCAGACCATGGGCTGAGCTCTTTTGAAACTTTAGTTTCTGGCCTGAGGAGACTGTCCTTTCTAGGGGCTGTTTCCAGCGTCCATTCACAATGACCGTGTAGGGGGGTTTCCTCTCTGCCCGGCTCTCTCCCCTGTTCATTGTTTGAAGACTTGTGAGGATGACCATTCTGACAGGTGAGGATTGATTTCTTGTTGGCTTTTAGAATGGCATTCCTCCTGCAATAATTGGGGATGTTGAGTATCTTGTTCTGTGGCCTTTTGGGGATTAGGGGGGTGTGAGGAAATTTTACCTGTTGCAATTGGCTTCTTGAAAATTCGTCGTGTTTGGAATTTATTTCTTCTATAACCATCCCAGGACCTTTCCTGAGGGCAGCTGTCATTAACAGTCCCACAGACCTTATGAATTGGAGGTGCCAGTAAGCATAAACTGAGAAAGCAACGGCACCCCAACCCAGTACTCTTGCCTGGAAAATCCCATAGACGGAGGAGCCTGGTAGGCTGCAGTCCACGGGGTCGCGAAGAGTCAGACACGACTGAGCGACTTCACTTTTACTTTTCACTTTCCTGCATTGGAGAAGGAAGCGCAACCCACTCCAGTGTTCTTGCCTGGAGAATCCCAGGGACGGCAGAGCCTGGTGGGCTGCTGTCTATGGGGTCCCACAGAGTCGGACCTGACTGAACCGACTTAGCAGCAGCAGCAGTAAGCACAAAAGATTGAGTTGTAGTTACAGGAAATGTCCACAAGGAGGCAGCACTTTTTCATGCCCAAGTCTGGTTCCATCTGCGACCAGAGCCCTAGGGAAGGCCGACTTCCTGGCCCCGTGAATTAGAATGGCGTATGTCTGAGCAAACACCCAAGTGCTTGAGTCTCAATACTTCTTTCCCCTACAGCTTTACCCTTCCTCTCAAGATTCATGCTGGGGTACCGCTCCTTGCTGAGGTGCCTAGGAGGCTGCACTCTCAGGAAGGAGGCTTCAGCAAGGGACCCCAGTGCCAGGGCCCTGGATATTTGGTACCTTTACCCTTTATCCTCGAGGCCAGAGGACTATGCCACCATCGTTGGGTGCAATAGGGATGCTTGTCCCAACCAGAAAAAAATGGGCAGTACAGGTTTAAGAGGTGTCTCTATGAAGGGGACCCTGCCCGGCTGTCTCAACCCCACCCCGGTGCAGCCCTGGGACTCTAGTCTACTCAGGGTCCAGGGAGGGGCTAGCAGACAAGACAGTGAGGTCAGAGGGGATATAAGAGGCATTACTTTTCTTTTTCTTTTCTTTAATCTCATGTCAATGCTATGTTGTAGTCAATTTGCAGTTTTGTGATTCTCAGTGCACAGTCCACTGATTCAGTTAAGACGTATATATATACAGCATATCTGTTCTTTTTATCCATTCTTTTGCCATAGAGGTTATTGAACAAGGTTGAATAGAATTCCTGTTAAAAATCAGGTCCTTGTGGATTATCTATTATAGATACAGATTTCTGTGGATAAGGTAGTAGCAACCTCCTAATATGTACCTGCCACTTTCTTTCTTTTTTTTTCTTTTAACAGTTCTTTGTGTTTGATCTGAGTCTCTTTTTATGTTGTAAATTACTTCCTCTGTATGTCTTTTTTTTCAGTTTTGCTCTCCAGGGACATCATCTGCTATTTTCTTCCCCTGTTGCTGACTTCACTTAGTATATTATCCTCCAAGGTTCGTGCTTGTGGGGAACACTGGCGTCATTTCATAAATTCAGTGGCGATATTTGAGGTCTGAGTGATGGCCCCTTGTATGTATGCACCACATTTCTTTAAGATTTTATCTGTCAGTGGACTTTTTTTTGGGTCTGTGTCTTGGCAGTTGGAGGTACCACTACAGTGAAAGTTGAGGTGCATGTGTAATTTTGAATGAAAGTTTTTCTAAATTAGGCCCAGGTGTGGGTATTAGAATTCTAGCTTTAGTTGTCTTGACTGTTTTGTTCTGGCCCGTGCAGGCACTGTCCCTTCAAAGGGCTGTTGCCAGCGTCTGTTTGCAGGGAACCTGAAGGGGAATTCCATCATCTCCCAGCTCTCTCCTCCGTGTACTGTCTGCAGACAGTTAGGATGGCCATTCTGTCAGATGGGATTTGATTTCTTGTTGATTTCTTGTTGTGATTTTGATCGGCATCACTCCTGTAATGATTCGGGATGCTGAGCATCTTGTCCTGTGGTTGTTTGGGTTCTTTTTTTTCTTTCCTTAAAGGGTATGAGGGAAATTGACCTTTGAAATTGGTTTCTTGAAAGTTGATTGTGTTTGGAATTTATCTCTAATAGCTGCCGCAGGACCTTTCTGAGGGCAGCTGTCCTTTAACAGTTCAGTTCAGTTCAGATCAGTCACTCAGTCATGTCCAACTCTGCAACCCCATGAATCGCAGCACGCCAGGCCTCCCTGTCCATCACCAACTCCCGGAGTTTACTCAAACTCATGTCCATCGAGTCGGTGATGCCATCCAGTCATCTCACCCTCTGTCATCCCCTTCTCCTCCTGCCCCCAATCCCTCCCAGCATCAGGGTCTTTTCCAATGAGTCAACTCTTTGCATGAGGTGGCCAAAGTATTGGAGTTTCAGCTTCAGCATCAGTCCTTCCAATGAACACCCAGGACTGATCTCCTTTAGGATGGACTGGTTGGATCTCCTTGTAGTCCAAGGGGCTCTCAAGAGTCTTCTCCAGCACCACAGTTCAAAAGCATCAATTCTTTGGCGCTCAGTTTTCTTTACAGTCCAACTCTCACATCCATACATGACCACTGGAAAAACCATAGCCTTGATCAGACGGACCTTTGTTGGCAAAGTAACGTCTCTGCTTTTTAATATGCTGTCCAGGTTGGTCATAACTTTCCTTCCAAGGAGTAAGTGTCCTTTAATTTCATGGCTGCAATCACCATCTGCAGTGATTTTGGAGCCCCCAAAAAATAAAATCTGACATCGTTTCCCCATCTATTTCCCATGAAGTGATGGGACCAGATGCCATAATCTTAATTTTCTGAACATTGAGCTTTAAGCCAACTTTTTCACTCTCCTCTTTCACTTTCATCAAGAGGCTCTTTAGTTCCTCTTCACTTTCTGCCATGTGGGTGGTGTCATCTGCACCTCTGAGGTTATTGATACTTCTCCCAGCAATCTTGATTCTAGCTTGTGCTTCTTCCAGCCCAGCGTTTCTCATGATGTACTCTGCATATAAGTTAAATAAGCAGGGTGACAATACACAGCCTTGACATTACTCCTTTTCCTATTTGGAACCAGTCTGTTGTTCCATGTCCAGTTCTAACTGTTGCTTCCTGATCTGCATACAGGTATCTCAAGAGGCAGGTCAGGTGGTCTGGTATTCCCATCTCTTTCAGAATTTTCCAGTTTATTGTGATCCACACAGTCGAAGGCTTTGGCATAGTCAGTAAAGCCTGGCTAGGCCTTCCTACAGAGAAGGCAATGGCAACCCACTCCAGTACTCTTGCCTGGAAAATCCCATGGACGGAGGAACCTGGTAGGCTGCAGTCCCTGGGGTCGCAAAGAGTCAGACATGACTGAGCGACTTCACTTTCACTTTTCACGTTCATGCATTGGAGAAGGAAATGGCAACCCACTCCAGTGTTCTTGCCTGGAGAATCCCGGGGACGGCGGAGCCTGATGGGCTGCCGTCTATGGGGTCGCACAGAGTCGGACACGACTGAAGCGACTTAGCAGGAGCTGCAGCAGCAGGCCTTCCTAATCGGAGGTACCCGTCAGCACTGATGGGCAAGTGTAGTTATAGGAAGTGTCCACAAGGCGGCAGCACTTCTTCATGCCCAACTGTGGCTCCACCTGCACCCAGAGCCGGAGGGAAAGTCGGCTTCCTGGGCTGTGAATTAGGGTGGAATGGGCCTGAGCAAACACCCAAGGGCTTGAATCTCCCTGCTTCGTCCCCCTAAAGCTTCACCCCTCCCCTCCAGAGTCATGCCTACCTGGGGCACCGCTCCCTGCTGAGGTGCCTAGGAGGCTGCGCTCTCAGGAAGGAGTCCTCAGCTGGGGACCCCAGAGCCAGGTCGCTGGATACTTGGTGGCTTTACTCTGTAGCCTCGAGGCCAGAGGCTCAGGCCTATCACTGGGGTGCGCTAGGGATTCTGGCCCCAGCCAGAGAAAACCAGACAGCACCGGCTTAAGAGGAAGGAGTCTCAGCGCAGGGCACCCTGCGCGGCTGCGTCGGCCCCGCCCCAGCGCAGCCCCGGGACTGTCTCCTCAGGGCCCAGGGATGGGGTGGCGGCGCAAGTCACAGAGGTCGGAGGGCATAAACTAGCACTGTATTTCTCTCTTTTTGTTTTGCCTCATGCCAGTGCTATGTCGAAGTCTCGTCAGTTTGCAGTTTTGTGCTTGTCCTCAGCAAGTGAGACTGGTCAGCCTACCCAGCTTGTGTGAGTGATGCCGGGGAAACTTCTTAGTGACGCGGATTTGGAGTCAGACGCAGCCGTGGCAAAAGTGGAGATGCCACGAAAGCAAAATGAGAAGAAAGGTAAAAAGAGAAGCCAAAATCTAGGAAGGCTGACGAGGAAGCCGAAGAAAAGGAAGAAATGATTTCTCCCAAAGCTACAAAGGTTAAAAAGAAAGCAGAGCCTTCTGAGGTTGACGTGAATTCTCCTAAATCTAAAAAGTCAAAAAACAAAGAGGAGTCATCCTAAGATGACCTTATTTCTCCTAAAACCAAAGTTCGAAAACAATCAAAGGAGGCCTGTGAAAAGACAATTGTTTCTCTTAAAACCAAAAAAGTTATAAAAAATGAGGAGCCTTGTGAGGAAGAATCAGGTGCACCTAAGCCCAAAAAGGTGAAGAAAGAAAAAGAAAGAAATGGAGTAATTTGAGAGAAAAGCCCCAACCTCAAGAATGGATTCCCCGATTCTGGACCTGACTCCAACTCCAAGGAAGCTGCCACTGAAGAAAACAGTGAGTTAGAGCAGGCAATGACTGTGGAGCAAAAAGGTGGAGCTTCCTCTAATTTCCCCATGTCTGAAGAAACTGCTTAACTTTTCAAACCTGTGGGGTGACCTTCCTGTTTCCTATACAAGCAAAGACGTTTCACTACATCTATAGTGGGAAGGATTTGATTGCACAGGCACGGACAGGAACTGTAAAGACATTCTCCTATGCTATCCCTTTGGTTGAGAAATTTCTTGGGGAACTGCAAGACTGGAAGAGAGGTCATGCCCCTCAGGTACTGGTTTTTGCACCCACAAGGGAGTTGGCAAGTCAAGTAAGCAGAGATTTCAGTGACATCACAAAAAAAGCTGGCAGTGGCTTGTTTTTATGGTGAAACATCGTATCAAAGACCACCTGCAGAATGGCAAGCTAGATCTCACCAAACTTAAGCATGCATGTTGTCCTGAATGAAGTTGACCAGATGTTGGATATGGGCTTTCCTGATCAAGTGGAAGAGAGTTTATGTGTGGCACACAAGAAAGATTCAGAAGACAATCCCCAAACATGGCTTTTTTCTGCAACTTGCCCCTATTGGGTGTATAATGTTGCTATGAAATACATGAAATCTACATATGAACAAGTGGACCTGACTGGTGAAAAGAGACAGAAAACAGCAATAACTATAGAGCATCTGGCTATCAAGTGCCACTGGACTCAGAGGACAGCAGTTACTGGAGACGTGAAAGAGTGTACAGTGGTTTTTAAGGGCGCACTGTCATTTTGTGAAGTGAAGAAAGAAGCCCAGACGTTGTCACAGAATGTGACTGTAAGACAGGATGCCCAGTCATTACACGGATACATTCCACAGAAGCAAAGGGAAATCACCCTGAAAGGTTTTAGAAATGGTGATTTTGGAGTTTTGGTTGCAACCAATGTTCCTGCGCGTGGGTTAGACATCCCCAAGGTTGATCTGGTTGTTCAAAGTTCTCCACCAAAGGATGTGGAATCCCACATTCATTGTTCTGGGTGAACAGGTAGAGCTGAGAGGACCAGGGTTTGCATCTGCTTTTACCAGCACAAAGAATACCAGTCAGCCCAAGTGGAGCAAAAAGCAGGAATTAAATTTAAACAAAGAGCTGTTCCTTCTGCAACAAAGATAATGAAAGCTTCTAGCAAAGATGCCAT
Organism: Muntiacus reevesi; assembly: GCF_963930625.1. NCBI lineage: Eukaryota > Metazoa > Chordata > Mammalia > Artiodactyla > Cervidae > Muntiacus > Muntiacus reevesi. Next base: position 21,832,173 of record NC_089263.1, on the reverse strand, counting down.
CAGGCTTCTGGACTCTGTGCCTCCCACTGCGATTAGTCACTTCGAGCAGTCAGCCGAGAAGCTGATCGCGGAGAAGGCAGCTGTGGAAGCCCTGGCATCTGCCCTGGCCCGCATTTCCGGTGCCGCGTCGGTAGACCAGCGCTCCTTGATCAACTCCGAAGCGGGCTCTGTGATCATGATCTTGTGGTGCTTAACTGAAGTGCCAAACATTGGTTATGCTTGGAAAGAACTTAAAGAGCAGCTGGGGGAGGCTATTGATTCCAAAGTGAAGGGAATGGTCTTTCTCAAAGGAAAGCATGGTGTTTGCTTTGATATCCCCACTGCATCAGTAACAGAAGTACAGGAAAAGTGGCATGATTCACGGCGCTGGCAGCTTTCTGTGGCCACAGAGCAACCAGAGCTGGAAGGTCCATGGGAAGGATATCGCAACTTCCAAGGACAGCGGGAAGGCAATCGAGGCTTCAGGGGACAACGAGAAAGAAGGAGAAGCTGCAGAGGACAGCGATCAGGAAGTGGCAACAAAAGTAACAGATTCCAAAACAAAGGCCAGAAGCAGAGTTTTAATAAAGCTTTTGGACAGCAATTTGAAGTAGGAGATTTATCTGGCAAAAACAGAACTATGTTCAGCAACGTGGAGCTGAACATTACTTTTCAGACAAAGTTAAAAGCACATTGTATTTCCTTCCTGACCATTTGCCCAGTCCCCATCTCTTCCAGAGAGAAAAGCTTCATCTAAATTATTTCATCTGATTGATGACTGTCATTTATAACTTTATTGCTACTTCTGTCTTGGTTATTCCTTTGGGAAATGTGTACGGATTCATTACATATTCTAATGTATTGTCTAAGATTATAAGATAAAGTCAAGCATGTATCTGCTGATACTTTTTAAGCTGACCTGTCTTTATACTTAGAAATGTCTCTTAATAGTAGAGTTCCCCAGAGTAGGCAACGGCAACCCACTGAAGAATCCCATGGATGGAGGAGCCTGGTAGGCTATAGTCCATGGGGTCGCTAAGAGTCAGACATGACTAAGCAACTTCACTTTCACTTTTCACTTTCGTGCATTGGAGAAGGAAATGGCAACCCACTCCAGTATTCTTGCCTGGAGAATCCCAGGGACAGAGGAGCCTGTTGGCTGCCGTCTATGGGGTCGCACAGAGTTGGACACCACTGACGTGACTTAGCAGCAGTAGGGTCCCCTGGTGGCTCAGATGGTAAAGACTCTCCGGCAATGCAGGATCCCTGGAGAAGATCCCCCGGAGAAGGAGATGGCAACCCACTCCAGTAATCTTGCCTGTAGAATTCCATGGACAGAGGAGCCTAGCAGGCTGCAGTCCATGGGGTTGCAAAGAGTCAAGCATGACTGAGCAACTATCACTCACTCAGTGGGCAACAGACTGATTTACTTATGACAGATACAGCATATGTGTACTTAAAAAATTTTTTTTGCCATAGACTTTATTAAACTAAGTTCATAAACCTCTCTGTGATGATTATCAGGTCCCTGTGGACTCTTCATTAGAAATAGATTTTTTTGTACATGTGCAAGGAAAAAAATGAGATTGTCCTTGTGAATTATCTGTTACAGCCACAGATTTCTATGCATGTGTTCGGGATAAATGTTTCTCTGTAATGAGCATAAGAGGAAGAAAGTAAGGGAGGAGATAATCCTTGTGGATTAGCTAATGCAGATACAGATTTCTGTGTATACGACAGTACCGACCTCCTAATTCAGACCTAACCCTTTCCATTTTTTTCCCTACAATTCTTTGTCTGTGTATGAATCTCTGAGTCTCCTTTTGTGTTGTAAATTACTTCCACTGTATCTCTGTCTCTTTGCGTGTGTGTGTGTGTTTACTTTGCCTAGAAGGGACATCACCTGCTATTTTCTTCCTCTGTTGCTGAATCCACTTACTCTATGATCCTCCAAGGTCCATCCTTGTGACCAGTGGCATAGTTTCATAATTTCAGTGGCAATTTTTTTATATCTGAGTGATAGCCCATTGTATATATGTACCACATTTCTTTAATATTTAATCTGTCGATGATGTTTTATTGAGTCTATCTTGGCTATTGGAAGTAGCACTGCATGAACATAGGGGTGCATTTGTCTTTTTGAACGATTCTCTCAGGATTTAGGTTCACATGTGGGAAATCAATATTCTAGGCTTAGTTTTCTGGAAAGTTGTTTTTTTTTTTTTTTTTTTTTTTTTTTTTCTGACACGGGGAAGCTGTCCTTTCTAGTGGCTATTGCCAGTGTCCACTCCCACTGACCATGCAGGGAGGTTCCCTCTTCTCCCAGCTCTCTCCCACATTTATTATTTGTCCACTTGTGAGGATGGCCATTCTGACAGGTGGGATTTGATTTCCTGTTGTCGTTTTGATCGGCATTCCTCCTGTAATATTTGAGAATGTGGAGCGCTTGTCCTGCGGCCATCTGAGTCTTTGGTTTTTTATTTTTCTTTTCATAAAGGGTGTGAGGAAATTTTACCTGTTGCAAGCTGCTTCTCGAAAGGCAGTTATGTTCAGAATTTATTTCTGCAGTACCCACCCCAGGACCTTTCCAGAGGGCAGCAGTCATTAACACAGGTGCCAGTAAACACCGGTGGGCAAGTTGTAGTTACATGAAATGTCCAGGTGGTGGCAGCACTTCTTCATGCCCAACTCTGTTCCTGCAACCTGCAACCAGAGCCTTAGGGAAGGTCAGTTCCTGGGCCATAAACTTGAGCGGAATGTGACTGAGCAAACCCCCAAGGCCTTGAGTCTCACTGCTTCTTCCCCCTAAAGCTTCACCCCTCCCCTCCAGGCTCATGCCTACCTGCGGCACCGCTCCCTGCTGGGGTGCCTAGGAGGCTGCACTCTCAGGAAGCAGGCTTCAACTGGGGACCCCAGCGCCAGGGCCCTGGACACTTGGTGACTTTACTCTTGCCCTCAAGGCCAGAGGGTCAGGCCACCATCAATGGGTTGCACTAGGGATTCTGGTCTTAGCCAGAGAAAACCAGAGACAGTACAGGATTGAAACAGATCTCAGTGAAGAGCATCCTGCCTGGCTGTCTAGACCCCACACTAGCCCAGCCCTGGAATTCAAGCCTAATCATATTCCTAGGATCAAATAGCATCCTGAGTCCAGCAGGTGGGAGGGAATAAACTAGACATTACTCTTCTCTCCTTTTCTTTAATCTCATGCCAACGCTGCAGAAGTCTAGTCAATTTGCAATTTTGTGCTTGTCTTCAGTGGGTTGCTGGCCGGAAGCTTGGCCTCTCTTGCCCTGAAGCTAAATGAAAAATATGGAGAGAGTTTGGAGGAAATAGAAAGGTGGCTTTAATTCTCAGTCGGCAGAGAGCAGAAGACAGTAGTCTCATGTCTCAAGAACTGTGCCTCTGCTCCATGAGGAGTCTAGGGGCTTATATAAGATGAGGGACAAAGGTGACAGGATCTTGATTTCTTCCTCGTGCACTGTTTTGTTGACTAAAAATTATAGTCACAACCTGAAAGTAGAGACTTATTTTATTTGGTGCAAATGTTTAGGACCCCAAGCTCTGGAGACAGCATTGCAGTAGTTCTGAGAAAACTGCTCCAAGGAGGCAGAAGCTAAGTTAGGCTATGTACAAGTTTGCCACAAAGAGAACATGCAGTCTGAGTATCAAAGATCAGGTATCAGGTTATGTAATTTAGCATTCTATGTATGGGAAGATGCAAGCCTCTGGGCTCACTGAATTCATTCCTTTCACATGCACCTCAGCCATCTGGGGCCAATCCTGTTTCCTTGTTCACTTAGCTTCTTGCATTCCCCTAGCTCCTCAGCAATCACCATGGGAGGGGGTGGCAACACTCCCTGGATCACAGTTTGGGGAGCCCTCATTCACATTTGGAGACCAGAAATCGCTGATGGTAGTGATGTTTCTTGTTTATTAATATGGCAGGATGTTTTCATTTAATGGTTTCAAAGACCATCACAGGCTGGCGTCAGTAACTCAGTAATTGTGTCTGGCCCTGTGGCCTTCTTTCTGATCTATAACTACAAGGGGAAGTATGTTGTAAGCAGAGAGGAGATGTACTCAACATAGAGTCAAAAGAAAAAGTGTGAATTGTAGCTCCTGCAGAGTTAGGGAGGAGAAAAGCAAACTTAGTTACAGACCTGCAGAGTCAGGAGCAGTTAAAGTAAAAAAAACATCTAGGAATGTTCAGGCCTGCTCACTGTTCTCTTTATCGTCTTTGTTCTCAGGAAAGGGAAAGAGAAAAACCTATTCCTCTTTTTCTGCTTTCATCACAATGTGTACAATGGACTGATTCGGTTATGACATAATCATACAGCATATTTGTACTTTTTATTGATTCTTTTGCCATAGAGGTTATTGAACAAGGTGGAGTAAAATTCTCTGTGGTGAACATCAGGTTCCTGTGGAGTAACTATCAGAGATACAAATTTTTTTGTATGTGCAAGGAATGAAGGAAGGAGATAGTCCTTGTGGATTATCTATTATGGTGACGGGTATTTATATGTGAGAGATAAGTATTTGTGTATATAAATGGAAAAAGCAAAAAGGAAGGAAGGCAGGCAGCAGATAATCCTTGTGGATTAGCTAATACAGATACAGATTTCTGTGGATATGTTAGGGATACAGATTTCAGTGTATAGATGGAAAGAAGGAAGGAGACAATCCTAGTGGATTATCTATCACAGATACAGATTTCTGTGCATACATTAGTACCAACCTCCTAATTTACCTCTAGCCCTTTCCTTTTTTTTTTCTGGATTCTTTTTTTTTGTGTGTTTGAAGCTCTGAGTCTCCTTTGGTGTTGTAAATTTCTTCTAGTGTATCTCTTTGTTTAACTTTCCCTAGAAGGGACATCATCGGCTGTTTTCTTCCTCTGTTGCTGACTCCACTTAGTGTTTGATCCTCCAGGGTTCAACCTTGTGGTGACCAGTGGCATAATCTCATCATTTCAGTGGCAGTTTTCATGACTGAGTAATGGCCGGCTGAATATACGCAGCACATTTCTTTAAGGTTTGACCTAACTGTTGTCAGTAGTGGTATGATGAAGGTGGGGGTGCACGTGCCTGTTTGAATGATGGTTTTCTCAGGACATTGACCAGGTGTGGGAATGTCAGATCCTAGGGTTAGCTGTCTCAAGGGGCTGTCTCTACCCCACCCTAGTCCTCATTCCTTCCTTATTTATTATCTATTTACCTTTTCCCCCAGGTTTGTGTTTTGATTCTTACCAAATTCTAATGGAGCTGTTTGGTATAATTTGAGTATACATCCTTTATCTGATATGTGTTTTGGAAATAGTCTCTTTCAGTTTGTGGTTCATTATTTGATTTTCTGAATAAGATGTTTCATAGAGTGAAAGTTTTTAATTTTACAAATAATTTTATAAGTTTTATTTTTCTGAGGAAGTTTTTAATTTTCTGGGGAAGTTTTTAGTCATATGAAAGTGAGTAATTGTATGGAAGTGAGTAATATGAAAACTAAGTTGTGAAGTAATTGGCCTCCAACTAATAAAATAAAATTTAAAAAAAATTTTAAAAAAAGAAAGAAAACTAAGATCATGACATCTGGTCCCATCACTTCATGGGAAATACTTGGGGAAACAATGGAAACAGTGAGAGACTTTATTTGGGGGGATTCCAAAATCACTGCAGATGGTGACTGCAGTCATGAAATTAAAAGACGCTTGCTTCTTGGAAGTAATGCTATGATCAACCTAGAGAGCATATTAAAAAGCAGAGACCTTATTTTGCCAACGAAGGTATGTCTAGTCAAAGCTACGGTTTTTTCAGTAGTCAGGTATGGATGGATATGACAGTTGGACTATGAAGAAAGCTGAGCGCCAAAGAATTGATGCTTTTGAACTGTGAGGTTGGAGAAGACTCTTGAGAGTCCCTTGGACTTCAAGGAGATCCAGCCAGTCCATCCTAAAGGAAATCAGTCCTGAATATTCATTGGAAGGACTGATGGTGAAGTTGAAGCTCCAATACTTTGGCCACCTGATGTGAAGAACTGACTCATTTGAAAAGACCCTGATGCTGGCAAAGACTGAAGGCAGGAGGAGAAGAGAACGACAGAGGATGAGATAGTTGAATGGCATCACCGACTCAATGCACAGGAGTTTGAGTAAGCTCTGGGAGTTGGTGATAAACAGAGAAGTCTGATGTGCTACAGTCTGTGGGGTCATGATGAGTCAGACATGACTGAGTGACTGAACTGAACTGAGTAATATGAATGTTATTAATTGTATGAAAGGTATTAATTTTATGAAAGGTATTCAATTGATGCCAGTTATTCAGTTTATGAAAGTTATTTTTATGGAAATTTTAATTTTATGGAATATCTACTACATATATATATATATATATATATATATATATATACCAAGAGATACCAATATCTATCTACCCAGAGATGTTAAAATCTACACAGAGATATAAAAATTACATCATGATAAAAATATCTATGTACATATCTGTTTATATTCTTTAGGTGTGTTTTTCAGTCCTTACCAAATGTAAATGGGATTGTTTGGTCTAATTTGAGTACAGATCCTTTATTTGATATGTGTTTTGGAAATGATTTCTTCCAGTCTGTGGTTCATCTTTTGGTTTTCTGAATAAGGTATCTCATGGAGTAGAAATTTTTAATTTTATAAATAATTTTATAATTTTAATATTATGAGAAAGTTTTTAATTTGATGAAGTAGTTTTTAATTTCATGAAGTTTTAAATTTTCAGAAACTTCTTCATTTTATGAAAGTTTTTCATTTTATGAACCTTTTTAATACTTTTGCTGTTGTTCAGTTGCTAAGTTGTGCCCGACTCTTTGCGACCCCGTGGACTGCAGCACTCCAGGCTTCCCTGTCCATCACCAACTCCTAGATCTTGCTCAAACTCATGTCCATTGAGTCAGTGATGCCATCCAACCATCTCATCCTCTGTCATCCCCTTCTCCTCCTGCCCTCAATCTTTCCCAGCATCAGGGTCTTTTAAATGAGTCAGTTCTTCGCATCAGGTGGCCAAAGTATTAGAGTTTCAGCTTCAGTCCTTCCAATGAATACTCAGGGTTGATTTCCTTTAGGATTGACTGGTTTGATCTCCATGTTGTCCAAGGAACTCTCAAGAATCTTCTCTAGCACCACAGTTCAAAAGCATCAGTTCTGCAGTGCTCAGCCTTCTTTATGGTCCAACTTTCATATCCATACATGACTACTGGAAAAACCATAGCTCTGACTAGATGGACTTTTGTCGGCAAAGTAATGTCTCTGCTTTTTAATATGCTGTCTAGGTTGGTCATAGCTTTTCTTCCAAGGAGCAAGCGTCTTTTAACTTCATGGTTGCAGTCACCATATGATCCAGCAATCTCACTCCTAGCCATACATCGAGACAAAGCTATAATTTGAAAAGATACATGCAATATTCTAAAAGAATGTGTGTATACCAGCTGCATATCTGACAGTTAACCTTTACTCTCACATCTGAGAGATCAAATTTGTCCTCACATACTGCCTGCTATATGTAGACCCTTGGTTCATACTCTATGTAGTCACATACTGTCATAATTAAATCCTATTTTAATTTTAGCTTTATTTTAGGATGTGCTTTCCATCTAACAGCATAGGAGCATTCCCTCTTCTCCAGGCCCTGTTTCCTTGGTATGACATTTCAACCTTCATAAATGTTACCTATTGATATGAATATCAATTTCATTCTAGTTCACTTTGAACAGAGAAGCAAAAAATCAGGGGGCCTATGTTTTCTGTTTTCTTCATGGAGAAAAATGAAACTGTTAGAAGAAAAAGTACCTGCAGCTCATGTGCTCCTTGAATCACTAACTGTTGGCAGGAACTTTCTTTTAAGTGTGACCCTTCATTCATAATGTAACAAATAACAGAATTAGATGAAAGTAGTTTGACATGGTGTCTTGCTTCTAACTAGAAAATCTGAAACAATGGAAACTGCAAAGATGAGGTTGCCAAACTTTTAAGAATATTTTAGGTTTGCAAGTAATAAGTAGTATGCTTGAAATTTCAACAATATATTTTTATACTGATAAAGAAAATATTTTCGAGAAGACTTCCAGTGTGGTCACCTCCTGCTGGAAGCCTGGGATGCTGGAATCTGGCCACTTCCTGTCTGTCTTTACAGGACACGACTGCACTCTGAGAAGTTCCTGGATCTCCCAGATCCTGACCATCATGTGACCAGAGAAATTGCTGACACTGTTGTTTTGCCTGTTGAAATGTGTAATGACACAGATCCTTTCAGTCTCCTGATGTGGGTGAAGTGTGGAGCCCAGCGATGATTTCTTCGAAAAACATACATCCTAGTTCCCACACGAGGGTGAGCCCCCATCCAGTGATGAGAGCCCCTGCATGTGTGTGACCTGTGCCTCCTGGGAGACCAAGTCTGAACCTGACCAAGTTCTGTCTACACGGTAGATTTAGACCTAAGTCCTGTCCACACTGATGCTGTTTAGATGAGACCATGTGCTTTCTGCAACGAGACCATTTAGACCTGACCTTGTACTCTGTGCACCAGGACATGGAGACCCGGGTAGAGACCTGGCCTGGCCTCTGTCCTGGAAAACTCCGTGCCTGCATCTGAATGTCGGTGCTCAGATGTCTGGGCTCTGGGGCTGAGGTGGGCTTCTCTGGGTAACCGTGCTCTTCTCTGAGTGGGGCTCCATGGCCCTCCCGGGGTCAGTGCTGTAGGGCTCCTAGTCTGTCCCCTGCCGGGTTCACCTTCCTGGGGCTCCTGGCGACCCCTCAGGTGGGCTACGTGGTAATTGTTCCAATTTTCCAGCACATTCAGGTTGAGTAGGGAGGCAGGTTCACCTGGTGAATTGGTTCCAGGGCACAGGGATCGGGCATAAAGTCAATGGGCAGCAGGTGAGGTTGCTGCTCTGGTCTCCTTCTAGCCGACTCCTCCGAAGAGAACAGAGCTGCCCCGCGTCTCTCAGCCCAGCTCTCCTGTTTTCTCAGCACCTCAGCGGGACAAGAAAGACAGAGCCTGCCAGAACCGAGGTGGTGTGCTCACCTCTAGCATGAGCTTTCAAACCAGAAAAAATCACACAGAACCAAAGTGAAAAGAGGAGGGGCCTGACTTCTCAGGGACAATTGAGGGGAGAAGAGACCAACCCTAGACTTCTTTCTGGGGTCCCCAGAGGTCCCAGAGACCTGGCTTGTTTATACATTGGGGGCTGGCTGACCACAGCCATGGTGTCCTGACTGAGGGGACGTGTGACCCCAGGCGGGGCTCTGGGCACTGTGTGAGTCTCACCCCGTCTGCACAGGTCAGGATCATGTGTGCGGGGAGGCCACACACACAGCTAAGAAAACGGGACAAATACATGAGCGCGTCACTTCTGTTTAGGAATTAATGCTTCACAGTATTCACTTTATACAGACCTGGGCCTGTTTGCCTCTTTACCCCTGCAAGGTTCACCCTCCCTGGGGCTCCTGGAGGTTCCTCAGGTGTCTACCTGGTAATTACTCCAATTCACCAGCACAAACATGGCGGGAAGGGAGGCAGATTCACCTGTGAACTGATTGCAGGGCACGCGGATCAGGTGAAAAGCCAAAGGGCAGCAGGTGAGGTTGCTGCTGTGATCTCCTTCCAGTCGACCATCCCTCCTCAGCAGAGACCAGACCTGCCCCTCATCTCCCAGTCCTGTGTCTGGTGTGTTTTCTCAACACCTCAGTGGAACAAGAAAGGACCGAGCCTGCCAGAACCAAGGTAGTGTGTTCAACATTATTATGACAGCTGTAGAAACAGTTAATATCATACAGAACCGAAGGGAAAACAGGAGGACTTCTCTGGGACAAGTGTGGGGAGAGGAGAACGATCCTACCTCTTTCCACCATCCCAGGAGGTTACAGGAGCCCACTCATTTCCACCTTAGGGGCCCAACCAGCAGAGACCTGGTGTCCTAACCAAGGGTCGTGGGACCCCACGTGCAGGGTCTGGGGATTGTGTGGGTCTCACCCCATCTTCATGTGTCAGGATCCTGTGTACGCAAAGACCACATATCCGCTCTTTACCTGCCGTGTGTCCTGTCCCCTCCAAGATTCTCAACATCTGAATTGCGGGTGTTGCCCTGATTAACCTGAGGTCCTTTTTCTTCATCTTGTCGCGTTCACATGAGCTCAGGCACCTTTGGGTTGCTGCTCTGTGTTCTGCTGAGTGAAAACCTTTGGAGGTGTCATATTAATATCATAGCATATCCCATATCTAATTCATAGGGGCATCACTGTCTGGTTTCCCCTACACCAAGCTCAGGTGATTTAATTGTTATTTTATATTGGAGTAGAGTTGCTTTCTGATGTTTTTGTTTGTTTTCAATGTAAATGAACTTGATTCAGTTATACATAGACATATATCTATTTTACTTTTTCCCCCTCGTATATGTTATTACAATTTTTTCAGTACAGTTTATTGTTCTATTCAGAAAACTTAATATATTATCAACTTATATATATTAGTGTGTATATTTTCATCCCAAACTCTCTTCTAACTTTCTTTTGGTAATTGGAATTTGGTTTTCTCAGGCTGTGAGTCTGTTCGGTACATTAGTTCACTGGTATGAATTTATATATTCCACCTGCACATATCACATATCTGTCTCTCTCTGACTCACCTCACATAGAATTATAATTTCTTGGTTCATCCATGCCACTGCCAATATCATTATTTCACTTTGCTTTATGGCTGAGTAGTATTCCAGTGTATAATGCACCACATAGTCTTCATGTTTCTGTCAATGGACACTTGGGCAGATTCTCTGTCTTGGCTGTTGTAAACAGTGCTGCCCTGAATATCAAGGTGCACATGTCATTTTGAATGATTTTTTTCTGAACCTAAGTCCAGGGATGAGATTACAGGATCATATGATACCTCTATGTTTAGTGTTTCAAGGAAACTCTGTGCTGCTTTTCACAGTACCTTCACCATTTACATTCCCACTGAGATAGTAGGAGGATTCCTTTTTCCATAAGTTCTCTATTTATTTATTCTTTGTAGATCTTTTCAATGATGGTCATTGTGACTAGTGTAAGGTGATACCTTATTGAAGTTTTGGTTGGCATTGATTTAATAATTATTGATGAGTATCTTTCCATGTGCTTTTATTATTTTACACATTGTGAGTACAGTTTACCTCTTGAAACTGGCTTCTAGAAACTTGACTCTGTTTGGAATTCTTTTGCGATGACTTAGCGCAGGACATTTCCTGAGGGCGGGTGTCATTTAAAGCCCTGTGGGACTTTCAAGGGCCCTGCACCACCTGTTTTGTGGCTTCCCTGTTGGGTCAGTGGTAAGGGATCCGCCTACAATGCAGGACACTTGCAGGAGACATGGATTTGATCCTTGGGTAGGGAAGATCATCTGGAGAAGGAAATGGCAACCGACTCCAGTATTCTTGCCTGGAAAATCCCATGAACAGAGGAGCCTGGCAGGCTACAGTCCATGGAGTTGTAGAGTTGGACACAATTGAGTGACTAAACAACATCACCTGTTTTAATGTGTATATATTGATCAGAACCAGCTAATTACTCCCTGCCCCCAACCACATTTCTTTTTTGGTAAACATCAATTCCTTAGTCTGTGAACCTGTTTCTCTTTTGTAATGAAGTTCATTTGTATCCATTTCTAGATTCTGGCAGAAGTGATATCCTATGATACCTGTCTTTCCCTGTCTCACTTCACTTCGTATGATCACCTCTGGTTTTTCCCTGTAACTGGAAATGTCATTGTTTCATCCTTTATTTCTGAGTTATATTGCACTGTGTACATGTACCCCATCTTCTGTGTCCATTCATCTGTCTATGTACACTTCAGTTGCTTCTGTTTCTTTGCTACTGTACCTAGTGCTGCCATGATCCTTGGGATGCAGGTGTCTCTTTAAATTTTGGTTTGCTTTGGATCTACACCTAGGTATGGTATTGCTGGATCACTTGGTATTTCTATGCTTAGTTTTCTAAGAACCATAATGCTCTCCCTAGTGGGTGTACTAATTTACATTCCCACCAACAGTGTAGGAGGGTTTCCTTCTCTCCACAGCCTCTGCAGAATTTACTGTTGTAGGATTTTTGATATGGCCGTTTTGATCAATGTGAGATGATACCTCATTGTATATTTGATTTGCTTTTCTCTAAGAAGTCCTGAGGCTGAGCATCTTTTTATGTGCTTTATAGCCATCTCTACATCTTCTTTGGAGAAATGTGCATTTAGACCTTTGGTTGATTTTTATTGGATTGTTTGTTTTTTGATATTGCACTGTACAAGTTGTTTGTATGTGTTGAAGATAAATTCCTTGTGGGCATCTTTGTTTGCAAGAATTTTTTCCATTCTGAGGATTGTCTTTTTTCTTTCACTTGTGATTTCCTTTGCTGTGCAAATGCTTTTTAACTTTATTAGGTCCCATTTGTTTGTTTTTGTTTTATTTTTCATGATTCTGAGAGATGGATCACAAATGCTGCATTTTATGTCAAAGTGTGTTCTGATTTTTTTCTTCAAAAGTTTCTCATTATCTGTCCTTTTATTTAGACCTTTAGTCTATTTGCAGTTATTTTTGTGTGTGGTGTCAGGGAGCAGTCTAATTTCATTCTCATTTTCATGCTAAGGAACCTGCCCCGTGTCCTCCACAGTGGCTGCTCCCAATTTCCATTCCCAGCATCAGTGTGGGAGGGTTCCCTGTGCTCTACACTCGCTCCAGGATTTATTGTTTGTAGAATTTCTGCCTGTGGCCTATCATCAGTGTGAGGTGATACCTTATTGAAGTTTTGATTTTCATTTCTCTCATATTTAATGATATTGACATATTTTCATGTGTTTTTTTAAACAGTGTGAGTTAATCTTACTTATTCAAGTTAGCTTCTTGAATGAGTATTCAAATTTTTTTCCCTGTTTTGAATATTTTTCTGATGATCTCCCTTAGGACATTTCTTGAGGGCAGGTGGTCTTTACTCACAGCCCTGCTGGCCCTGGGAATATGAAGTGCCCATGAGCAAGGGTTTCAAAGTTGTTGTTATGGGAAATGGCCACAAGGTGGCAGCATGTCTTTATGCCCAGCTCGGGTTACTGAGGTAACCAGAGCCTTGGGGAAAGTCCTGTTCCTGGATTGTCAGAGTGGATCGTGCCAAAAGAAGCACTTAAGACTTGTCTCCCGTTCTTCCTTCCTTACCCCTGTCCCCTGGACACATCCCAGTTCCTGCAACACTACTCTGGGGAGGGTGCTTTCATCCATAGATGGGAGGACCCTAAGGAAGGAGGCTGGAGGTAGGATCCCCAGCACCAGGAGAAAGGAGCCCACGGGGTTCTTCAAAGTTCTTCCAGCCCAGAGGCTCCACATCCTTTGGGTGCAGTAGCCGTGGTTTCACTGCAGGAGGACCCTCCTGGATCTGGAGGTTGTGGGCCTGGGCAGAGGGGAGCAGGCTCACAGGTTCACGGGGCAGGGTTCATTGGCTGGCACACCCTCCCCAGCTCCATCAGCCCCATGACAGTCCATCCTTGGGAAACAAGCCTGCCCAGGCTTCAGGGACGTGACAGCAGCCCAGGTCACTATGGCTGGAATGTAATAGAGTCAGCACCTTTTGTTATTTATTCTGTTTTTATCCTGTCATTTGAACCCTCTGCTTTCATTCAAACTTTGTCCCATTTTTTTCTCGTGGTGTATGTATTTTTGATACTGAGTGGCAGGGGCTGTTTGTATGTTTTAGAGATGAAATCCTTATGTTTGTGTTCCATTTTTTATTTTCCTTGGTATTCAAGTGCTTTTAAAACTAATCAGTCCCTTTTTCTGGTTTGTAGTTTATTGTTCATTATCCTAAGATATGGCTCCACAAAGAATTTGCTATACTATATGTCAAATCAAGTCCTGTTTCTATTTTTCTCAAGAATTTAATAGTATCCATCCTTACATTTGATATACTTCAGTTCAGTCGCTCAGTCATGTCCAACTCTTTCTGACCCTATGAACCTCAGCACGCCAGGCCTCCCTGTCCATCACCATCCCTCAGAGTTTACCCAAACTCATGTCCATTGAGTCAGTGATGCCATCCAACCATCTCATCCTCTGTCGTCCCCTTCTTCTTCTGCCCTCAATCTTTCCCAGCATCAAGGTCTTTTCAAATGAGGCAGTTCTTCACATCAGGTGGCCAAAGTATTGGAGTTTCAGCTTCAACATCAGTCCTTCCAATGAACATCCAGGACTGATCTCCTTTAGGATGGACTGGTTGGATCTCCTTGCAGTCCAAGGGACTCTCAAGAGTCTTCTCCAACACCACAGTTCAAAAGCATCAATTCTTTGGCACTCAGCTTTCTTTATAGTCCAACTCTCACATCCATACATGACCACTGGAAAACCATAGCCTTGACTACACGGACTTTGTTAACAAAGTAATGTCTCTGCTTTTTAATATGCTGTCTTGGTTGGTCATAACTTTCCTTCCAAGTAGTAAGCGTCTTTTAATTTCATGACCGCAGTCACCATCTGCAGTGACTTTAGAGGCCAAAAAAATAAAGTCAGCCACTGTTTCCACTGTTTCCCCATTATTTGCTAGGAAGTGATGTGACCAGATGCCATGATCTTAGTTTTCTGAATGTGGAGTTTTAAGCCAGCTTTTTCACTCTCCTCTTTCATTTTCATCAAAAGCTCTTTAGTTCCTCTTCACTTTCTGCCATGAGGGTGGTGTCATCCGCATCTCTGAGGTTACTGATATTTCTCCTGGCAGTCTTAGTTCCAGCTTGTGCTTCATCCAGGCCAGTGTTTCTCATTATATACTCTGCATATAAGTTAAATAAGCAGGGTAACAATATACAGCCTTGACAAACTCCTTTTCCTATTTGGAATCAGTCTGTTGTTTCATGTCCAGTTCTAACTGTTGCTTCCTGACCTGCATACAGATTTCTCAAGAGGTAGGTCAGGTGGTCTGGTATTCACATCTCTTGAAGAATTTTCCACAGTTTGTTGTGATCCACACAGTCAAAGGCTTTGGCGTAGTCAATAAGGCAGAAATAAATGTTTTTCTGGAACTCTCTTGCTTTTTCATTGATCCAGCAGATGTTGGCAATTTGATCTCTGGTTCCTCTGCCTTTTCTAAAACCAGCTTGAACATCTGGAAGTTCACGGTTCATGTATTGCTGAAGCCTGGCTTGGAGAATTTTGAGCATTACTTTACTAGCGTGTGAGATGAGTGCAATTGTGTGGTAGTTTGAGCATTCTTTGTCATTACCTTTCTTTGGGATTGGAATGAAAACGGACCTTTTCCAGTCCTGTGGCCACTGCTGAGTTTTCCAAATTTGCTGGCATAGTGAGTGCAGCATTTTCACACCATCATCTTTCAGGATTTGAAATAGCTCAACTGAAATTCTATCACCTCCACTAGCTGTTCATGGTGATGCTTCCTAAGGCCCACTTGACTTCACATTCCAGGATGTCTGGCTCTAGGTGAGTGATCACACCATCATGATTAGCTGGGTTGTGAAGATCTTTTTTGTACAGTTCTTCTGTGAATTCTTGCCACCTCTTCTTAATATCTTCTGTTTCTGTTAGGGCCATACCATTTCTGTCCTTTATTGAGCCCATTTTTGCATGAAATGTTCCCTTGGTATCTCTAATTTTCTTGAAGAGATCTCTAGTCTTTTCCATTCTATTATTTTCCTCTATTTCTTTGCACTGATCACTGAGGAAGGCTTTCTAATCTCTCCTTGCTATTCTTTGGAACTCTGCATTCAAATGGGTATATCTTTCCTTTTCTCCTTTGCTTTTCGCTTCTCTTCTTTTCTCAGCTATTTGTAAGGCTTCCTCAGACAGCCATTTTGCTTTTTTTCATTTCTTTTTCTTGGGGATGGTCTTGATCCCTGTCTCCTATACAATGTCACGAACCTCCATCCATAGTTCATCAGGCTTTCTGTCTATCAGATCTAGTCCCTTAAATCTATTTCTCACTTCCACTGTATAATCATAAGGGATTTGATCTAGGTCATACCTGAATGGTCTAGTGGTTTTCCCCACTTTCTTCAATTTAAGTCCGAATTTGGCAATAAGGAGTTCATGATCTGAGTCACAGTCAGCTCCCAGGCTTGTTTTTGCTGACTGTATAGAGCTTCTCCATTTTTGACTGCAAAGAATATAATCAATCTGATTTCAGTATTGACCATCTGGTGATGTCCATGTGTAGAGTCTTCTCTTGTGTTGTTGGAAGATGGTGTTTGCTATGACCAATGCGTTCTCTTAGAAAAACTCTATTAGTCTTTGCCCTGCTTCATTCTGTACCCAAGGCAAATTTGCCTGTTACTCCAGGTGCTTCTTGAGTTACTACTTTTGCATTCCAGTCCCCTATAATGAAAAGGACATCTTTTTTGGGCGTTAGTTCTAAAAAGTCTTGTAGGTCTTCATAGAATCATTCAATTTCAGCTTCTTCAGCGTTACTGGTTGAGGCATGGACTTGGATTACAGTGATATTGAATGGTTTGCCTTGGAAATGAACAGAGATCATTCTGTCGTTTTTGAGACTGCATCCAAGTACTGCATTTCGGACTTTTTTGTTGACTATGATGGTTACTCCATTTCTTCTAAGGGATTTCTGCCCATAATAGTAGATATAATGGTCATCTGAGTTAAATTCACCCATTCCAGTCCATCTTAGTTCGCTGATTCCTAGAATGTCAACGTCCACTCTTGTCATCTCCTGTTTGACCACTTCCAATTTGCCTAGATTCATGGACCTAACATTCCAGGTTCCTATGCAGTATTGCTCTTTACAGCATTGGACCTTGCTTCTATCACCAGTCACATCCACAACTGGGTGTTTATATACTTAGATATACTATTTGGAATTTATTTTTGAATATGGTGTCAGGGAGTATTCTAACCTTATTCTCATTTTCATAGCTGAAGAAACCTTCAGAGGTGTCCTTCATAGTGGCTGTTACTAATTTACATCCCAAGCATCAGTGGAGAAGGGTTCCCTTTGTCTCCACACCCCCTCCAGCACTTGTTAATTGCAGAGTGTTTGACAAGGGCCATTCCTGCCAGAGTGGTGTGATACCTCACTGCAGCTTAGACCTGCATTTCTCTATTATTTAGCGATGTTTCCATCTTTTCATGTGATTTTTTAAAAATGCCATGAACTAGCTCTTGTAGTTGGATTCTTGAAGGCCTTCCCCATTTTGAATTCTTTTTCAATGACTACTTTTAGGACTTTTCTCAAGGGCAGGCGTTTTTTACTTACAGCCCCTGGATCCTCAAGAATATTTAATCCCCCGCATCTCAGCTCTGCATGGTGTTGTTACAGAAAATGGCCACAAGGCGGCAGCACTTCTCCATGCTACAATCTCCCTTTTTTTTTTTAATTCTGTAATTTCCTTGTAATTTTATGTCGGAATATAGTTGATTTCTTCTTTTTTTTTTTCCATTTATTTTTATTAGTTGGAGGCTAATTACTTTACAATATTATAGTGGTCTTTGTCATACATTGACATGAATCAGCCATGGATTTACATGTATTCCCCATCCCGATCCCCCCTCCTACCTCCCTCTCCACCCGATTCCTCTGGATCTTCCCTGTGCACCAGGCCCGAGCACTTGTCTCATGCCTCCAGCCTGGGCTGGTGATCTGTTTCACCCTAGATAATATACATGTTTCGATGCTGTTCTCTCGAAACATCCCACCCTCGCCTTCTCCCACACAGTCCAAAAGTCTGTTCTGTACATCTGTGTCTCCCTGTTTTGCATATAGGGTTATCGTTACCATCTTTCTAAACTCCATATATATGCATTAGTATACTGTATTGGTCTTTATCTTTCTGGCTTACTTCACTCTATATGATGGGCTCCAGTTTCATCCATCTCATTAGAAATGATTCAAATGAATTCTTTTTAATGGCTGAGTAATATTCCATGGTGTATATGTACCACAGTTTTCTTATCCATTCATCTGCTGATGGGCATCTAGGTTGCTTCCATGTCCTGGCTATTATAAACAGTGCTGTGATGAACACTGGGGTGCACATGTCTCTTTCAGATCTGGTTTCCTCGGTGTGTATACCCAGGAGTGGGATTGCTGGGTCATATGTCAGTTCTAGTTCCAGTTTTTTAAGAAATCTCCACACTGTTCTCCATAGCAGCTGTTAGTTTGCATTCCCACCAACAGTGTAAGAGGGTTCCCTTTTCTCCACACCCTCTCCAGCATCTATTGCTTGTAGATTTTTGGATAGCAGCCTTCCTGACTGGCATGTAATGGTACCTCATTGTGGTTTTGATTTGCATTACTCTGATAATGAGTGATGTTGAGCATCTTCTCATGTGTTTGTTAGCCATTTGTATGTCTTCTTTGGAGAAATGTCTGTTTAGTTCTTTGGCCCATTTTTTTATTGAGTCACTTATTTTTCTGGAATTGAGCTGCAGGAGTTGCTTGTATATTTTTGAGATTAATCCTTTGTCTGTTGCCTTGTTTGCTATTATTTTCTCCCAATCTGAGGGCTGTCTTTTCACCTTGCTTATAGTTTCCTTTGTTGTGCAAAAGCTTTTAAGTTTCATTAGGTCCCATTTGTTTATTTTTGCTTTTATTTCCAATATTCTGGGAGGTGGGTCATAGAGGATCCTGCTGTGATATATGTCGGAGAGTGTTTTGCCTATATTCTTCTCTAGGAGGTTTATAGTTTCTGTTCTTACATTTAGATCTTTAATCCATTTTGAGTTTATTTTTGTGTATGGTGTTAGAAAGTGTTCTAGTTTCATTCTTTTAAAAAATATGGAACACTTCACACTGAAATGTTATAAAGTGATTGGCCTCCAACTAATAAAATAATATTAAAAAAAAATAAATAAAAATAAAAAATATGGAACACTTCACGAATTTGCGTGTTATCCTTGCGCAGGAGCCATGCTAATCTTCTCTGTATCATTCCAATTTTAGAGTATGTGCTGCCGAAGCGAGCACTATAGTTGATTTCTGATGTCTGTTTCAGGTGTACATGAACTCGATTCAGTTATGAATAGCTGCTTATCTGTTCTCTTTCAGGTCCTTTTCCCGTTTAGGTCATTACAATGTGTTCATAAACTTCCCTCTGCTTTTCAGTAGCTTCTTCTGGATCATCTGTCTGACACATTAATGTGTGTATGTTAACTCCAAGGTCTTAATTTCTCCTGCCTGTATCTGGATGTTAGGGCCTCTGCAGAGGGGAAGAATACTCCGGGTCCATTTTGGAGGTACACTGCCTGCCACATGCTCCCAGCTCCCTTGGTCCCAGGACTCTCCAGCCTTGGGACGCAAGCCACTCTGGCTCCAGGGATGTGACACCAGCCCAGGTCACTATTGCCTGGAGGGAATAGTTAGCATTTTTTCCCATTTTTTCTGTTTTTAATCTATTATTTGAACTAGAGTATAAAGGTGAATCAAAATCTTGTTGGTTTTTTTTGTTTGTTTGTTTGTTTTTCCTTTTCAATGTCCTGCAACTGGTTCACTTCCACATAGATGTATACATGTTTTGGGGGGGTTCTTTTTCTATATAGGTGCTTACATAGTGTGATGTAAGATTCCTTGTGTTACACAGTGGGTCCTGGAGTCTTACGTTAGAAATGGTTATGTGCATATGTCAGTCTGAAGCAGCTCATTTCTCCCTGCCCCACATCTTACTTTCTTGGTGACTGGAAGTTTCCCTTCTAAGTCTTTGAGGCTGTGTCTCTTTTTGAAAGATGTTCATTTGTATCCATTTTCAGATTACACCTAGAAGTGATATCATGTGATACTGGTATCTCCCTGTCTTCTTTACTTCTCTTGGAATGACCATGTCTGCTTCCTTTTCTGTGGCTGGACTTGCATTATATCCTACTTTGTGTGGTTGGGGTATGTTGCATTGTGTACACGTACCCCACCTCCTGGCTCCATTCATGTGTGCTTCTATAATTAGCCTGCTTCCCTGTCTTGGCTGTTAGCTTTGACTGCAAAGACCTTTGTCAGCAAAGTGATGTCTCTGCTTTTTAAAACGCTGTCTGGGTTGGTCATAGCTTTCCTCACAAGGAGAAATTGTAGTCCGCCAGGCTCCTCTGTCCAGTGTATTCTCCAGGCAAAATTACTGGAGTGGGTAGACATTCCCTTCTCCAGGAGAATTTCCTGACCCAGAGATCAAACCCAGGTCTATATTTCTGTATTTCATGTATGAACATATAGGTGCATATTTCATGTATGAAAGTAGAATATTCTATATTTCACATATGAAAATATGTATTTCAGTATGAAAATTGAGTTTTCTATATTTCATATAGAAAATATAGGTGCATATTTCACATGTGAAAATGGAATTTCTATATTTCATATATGAAAATACCACTGCATAGTTCACATATGAAATTAGAATTTTTTATATTTTATGTATGAAAATATAGTATTTACATTTGTAGAGTGAACACATTTGCCATTGTTCTTTAACCAAAATAATCAAAAATCTACTGTAATTTATGATGATACTAAGTCTTACAACTTGGGCTCAGTAAAATGTGAGCCTTGCCTGGATTTCTAGGGCAATAGTTCTCAAACTTCAGCATGCTTCAGTGCTTCAGAATTGCCTGGAGGGCTTATGAACTCAAATTGTCGGAGAGCAGTTCCAAAGCTTTTGATTTAGTAGATTTGCAAATACCAGTCCAGGGACCAGAATGAAAATCATTGTGCCTTTTGAGTAATGCTTTATAAAGACTTAAAATAACTGTTCTAAATCAAGTATACTGTCTTACATCTTAATACATATGAAAGTCTTAATTTGAAACCAGAAGATTGCTAAGTGACTTTTATTTATATGACACTGTGAACTGAAATCAATGTGTAGGCATCAAAAATAACATTAAATAAAGTGTTTGTTAGAGAACACTGATAAAAGCAACTTTCAAAAAAGTATATTTATTCTGCAGTTAGATTAATTGGCTTGACTAATTAGTTCGCTGTGAAGCAAATTTTAAGAGACTAAAACTACTTTATACGGTTATTTTAAATCTCATCAAAATTAACTTCTTGATGGATGGAATCTTCTGTTTTTAAAAATACCCCAGTTT
Organism: Muntiacus reevesi; assembly: GCF_963930625.1. Classification (NCBI taxonomy): domain Eukaryota; kingdom Metazoa; phylum Chordata; class Mammalia; order Artiodactyla; family Cervidae; genus Muntiacus; species Muntiacus reevesi. The sequence goes on along the minus strand of NC_089263.1, from coordinate 21,811,125 downwards.
TATTTTGCTAACTTTTTTATTGTTGATTATTTTTTGTGTTTGTAGCTAGCCATCAACAAAATTTTTAAACTGAAGTACAGTTGATTTACATTCCTATATTTGTTTTGGGTGTTCAACATAGTGATTCAATGTTTTTATGGAATATACTCTATTTAAAGTTATCACTTTATCTCACTCTGCTGTATACTATGCCATAGCAGCTTGTTTACTTTACAGAGAGTAGTGTGCATCTCCTTTTCCCCTACCCTGTCTTGCCCCTGCCACCTCCCTCTCTGCACTGGTAACTATTCTCTATATCAGTGAGTCAGTTTCTGTTTCACAGATAAATTCATTTACATCATATATTAGATTCCACATAAAAGTGAAATCATAGGGTATTTGTCATTGTCTTTCTGACTCACTTCACTTAATAGAATAATCTCTGGGTCCATATTGCTGAAAATGGCATTATATTACTATTTTCTATATTTCATACATGAAATTATGTATGCATATTTCATCTCTGAAAAGGGAATTTTCTATATTTCATATGTGAAAATAGAGGCCCATATATCATATATGAAAGTGGTTGAATTTTCTATGTTTCATATATGAAAACAGAGGCACATATTGAAAAGTAAAATTTTCTATATTTTATATATGAAAGGAGAGCTGCGTATTTCAACTATGAAAGTGGTAGAATTTTCTGTATTTCATATATGAGCAAGGAAGTGCATATTTCATGTATGAAAGTGGTAGGATTTCTTTTACTTCATATATGAAAATAGAGCAACTGAACAAAGTCTGGTCTACACTGATTATGATAGGATGAGACTGTGCACTTTCTGCAATGAGAACATTTAGACCTGACCTTGTACTCTGTGCACCAGGACATGGAGCCCCGGGTAGAGACCTGGCCTGGCCTCTGTCCTGGAAAACTCCGTGCCTGTGTCTGAACGTCAGTGCTCAGATGTCTGGGCTCTGGGGCTGAGGTGGGCTGCTCTGGGTAACCGTGCTCTCCTCTGAGTGGGGCTCCATGGCCCTCCCGGGGTCAGTGCTGTAGGGCTCCTAGTCTGTCCCCTGCCGGGTCCACCTTCCCTGGGGCTCCTGGCGACTCCTCAGGTGGCTACCTGGCAATCATTCCAATTTTCCAGCACATTCAGGTTGAGTAGGGAGGCAGGTTCACCTGCTGAATTGGTTCCAGGGCACAGGAATCGGGCATAAAGTCAATGGGCAGCAGGTGAGGTTGCTGCTGTGGTTTCCTTCCCGTCAACTCTCTCCTCCGAAGAGGACAGAGCTGCCCCTCGTCTTTCAGCCCAGCTCTGCTGTTTTCTCAATACTTCGGTGGGACAAGAAAGACAGAGGCTGCCAGAACCAAGGGAGTGTGTTCACCTCTAGCATGTACTCTCAAACCAGAAAAAATCACACAGAACCACAGTGAAAACAGGAGGACTTCTCTAAAACAATAGTGGGGAGAGGAGACAGACCCTACACTTCTTTCTACCATACCAGGAGTTTACAGGAACCCACTCGTTTCCACCTTAGGGCCCCAACCAGCAGAGACCTGGTGTCCTAACCAAGGGTCCTGCTACCCCAGGTGCAGGATCTAGGGAGGTGGTGTCACCTTGGAGACTGTAGAAGTGTGTCCCCAGGTGCAGGATCTGGGGATTGTGTGGCTCTCACCCCATCCACGTGGGTCAGGACCCTGTGTACACAGAGACCACATGTCTGCTCTTTACCTGCAGTGTGTCCTGTCTCCTCGGAGATTCCCTATGTCTGAATTGAGGGTGTTGCCTGATTAACCTGTGGTCCTTTTCCTTCTCTTCACCTTGTCGCCTTCACATGAGCTCAGGCACCTTTGGGTGTGTTGCTGCTCTGTGTTCTGCTGACTGAAAACCTTTGCTGGTATCATATTAATATCAGCATATCACATGCTAATTCATGGGGTACAACTGTCTGGTTTCCCCTAGACTGAGCCAAGGTAATTTAGCTTGTAATTGAATTGTTATTTTGTATTGGAGTAGAGTTGATTTTCCATGTTTAGTTTTAGGTTTACATGAACTTGATTCAGTTATACGTGGATGTATATATATTTTTTCTGTTTTTTTCTCATATACATTATTACAGTATGTTCAGGAGAGTTCCGTGTTCTATTCAGTAGGTCCTTTCTCATTATCAACTTGACATATATTCATGTGTATATGTTCATCCCAAACTCTTAATTTATCCCTCCCTTCTAACTTTCTTTTGATAATCAGAATTTGGTTTTCTCAGGCTGTTTCTGTTTTGTACATTAGTTCAATGATATGAATTTATACATTCTAACTGTATGTGATATCTTAGGATGTTTGTCTTTTTATCTTTGGCCTACCTCACTTAGAATTATGATATCTTGGTTCATCCATGCTGGTGCCAATATGATTATTTCGTTCTATTTTAAGGCTGAGTAGTGTTTTAGTGTATGTACAATGTAGTCTTCATATTTGTGTCAATGGTCATTTTGGTGGATTCTAAGACTTGGTTATTGTAAATAGTGCTGCCCTGAAAATCGAGGTGCATGTGTCATTTTGAATGATGATTTTCTTTGGATCTAAGCCCAGGAATAGGATTGCAGGATCATATGATACCTCTATGTTAAATGTCTCAAGGAACCTCCATGCTGTTTTCCATCATGGCTTCAGCAGTTACATTCCCACCAAGGTTGTAGGAAGATTCTATTTTCTGTACATTCTCTACAGTATTTATTCTTTGTAGATCTTTTCGATGATGGCCATTGTGACTAGTGTAAGGTGATAGCTTATTGAAGTTTTGATTGGCATTGGTTTAATAATTACTGTGGAGTATCTTCGCATATGCTTTTATTATTTTACACCTTGTGAGTACAATTTACCTCTTGAAACTGGCTTCTTGAAACTTGGCCCTGTTTGGAATTCTTTTGCAATGATTTTCCCAGGGCATCTCTTGAGGGCAGATGTCATGTGAAGCCCTGTTGGACTTGTGACTATTAAGAGCCCTTCAGCACCTGTTTTATGACTTCCCTGCTGACTCAGTGGTAAAGAATCCACCTGCAGTGCAGGAGACTTGCAGGAGACATGGGTTCGATCCCTGTGTCAGAAAGCTGCCCTGGTGGAGGAAATGGCAATCCATTCCAATATTCTTGCCTGGGAAATCCCATGGACAGAGGAGCCTGGTGGGCTGCAGTCCACGGGGTCACACAGAGTCAGATGTGACTTAGTGATGAAACAACGGTAGCACCTGTTTTAATGTGTATATATTGATCTGAACCAGTTAATTATTCTCTGCCTTCTCCACATTTCTTTTTTAGTAGCCATAAGTTTCTTAGATTCTAAGTCTGTGAATCTGTTTCTCTTTTGTAAAGTTCATTTGCATCCATTTTTAGATTACATCTAGGAGTGCTATATGATACTTGTCTGTCCCTGTCTCCCTTACTTCACTTGAAATGATCACCTTGACCTTCTTTTCTGTGGCTGGACTTGGAATTCTTTCCTACTTCTTTTTGGTTGAGAAACATTGCATTGTGTGTATGTACCCCATTGTGTATCCATTCATCTATAATTTCATCAATTAAATTGCTTCCCAGACTTGGCTATTATCCTTTGTGGAGCTGAGATTCCTGGGGTTCTCGTATCTTTAAAATTTTTTATTTTCTCCAGATTTATGCCAAGACATGGGATTGCTGGGTCCTGAAGTACTTCTATGTTACTTTTTAAATGAACCTCCATGTGTTCTCCCTACTGGATGAACCTATTTACATTGCGATAAACAGTGCAGGAGGGTTCCCTTGTCTCTGCACTCTCTCTAGCATTTATTCTTTTTAAAATAATTTTATTTATTCATTTATCATTGGTTGCACTGAGTCTTGGTTGCTGAGCATAGGTTTTCTCTATCTGCAGCAAGCGGGGACTACTCTCTAGTTTCATGGTGCAGCTTCTCATTGTGGTGGCTTCTGGTTGCAGAATGTGGGCTGTAGAGTGCCAGGCTCCAGGAGTTGCATTTCAAGGGCTCAATAGTTGTGGTTCAAGGTCTCTAGAGCACAGGCTCAACAGTTTTGGTCCATGGGCTTAGTTGTCCCACATATGTGGAATCTTCTCAGACCAGGGATTGAACCTGTGTCTCCTGCATTTGCAGGCTGGTTCTTTTTTTTTTTTTTTTTTGCAGGCTGGTTCTTAATCACTACAGCACCAGGGAAGTCCTAACAGTTATTTTTTAAGATGTTTTAAAATGGCCATTCTGACCAATGTGAGTGCTTAGCTCATTGGACTTTTGATTTGTGTCTCTCTAATAATATCTCAGTTGGTAAAGAATCCACCTGCAATGCAGGAGACCCTGGTTCAATTCCTGGGTCAGGAAGATCCCCTGGAGAAGGGATAGGCTACCCACTCCAGTATTCTTGGGCTTTCCTTGTGGAAATGTGCCTAACTGCAATCTGTAGGTCTTCCTAAGAGAAATATCCATTTCAATCTTTGGCCCATTTTGTTCTTGGGTTGTGTTTATTTTTGATACTGAGTTGCACGAGCTGTTTGTATGTTTTGGAGATGAATTCCCTGTGGGTATCTTCATTGCAAATCTTTCCCCTGTTCTGAGGGTTGTGCTTGTCTCACGGTTAGGGTTTCCTTTGTAGGCAAATGGTTTTCAGGTTAATGAGGTCCCATTTTCTGATCTGTGGTTTATTTTTCATTATTCTGAGAGGTAGAGCCACAGAAGACTTGCTGCATTTTATCTCAGATCATGTCCTGTTTATATTTTCCTCAAGAATTTCATAGTATCCATCATTACCATTAGACATTTACACTACTTGGAGCTTATTTTGTGTTTGGTCTTAGGGAGTTTTCTAATTTCATTCTCATTTTCGTGTCTGAAGGAACCCTCACGGTGTCCTCCACAGTGGCTGTTACAATTTCCACCCCAAACATCAGTAGAGGAGGGTTCCCTTGTCTGCACACTAGTACTCACTGTTTGTGGGGTATTTGGCAATGGCCATTCTGACCAGTGTGATGTGATGCCTTGCTGTAGTTTAGATTTGCATTTCTCTAATGTTTAGTGAAGTTGACATAGTTTCATGTGATTTTTTTTAAAAGGGCATGAGTTAAACTTACTTCTTGATATTGGCTTCTTTAATGCCTACCTTGTTTTGAATTCTTTTTTCATGACCACCGTAAGACATCTCTTGAGGGCATGTGTTTAATTTTGTATAGCCCCTAGATCCTTGTGGATATTAAATGTCGAGCAGCAGAGCTCTTCATGGTGTTATTACAGGAAGGGGCCACCAGGAGGCAGCACTGTTTCATGTCCAACTCTGGTTCTTCAGGCAAACGGAGTCTTTGGGAAAGTTTTCCAAGGGCTGTGACTAAGAGTAGAATGTGCCTGAGCAAACACCCAAGAACTTGTCTCACTACTTCTTCCCCTTAAGGCTTCACCCCTCCCTTTCAGACTCATCCCAACCTGGGGCACTGCTCCCCGCTGAGGTGCCTAGGAGGCTGCACTCTCAGGAAGGAGGCTTCAGCTGGGGACCCCAGCACCAGGGGACCTGGAGGAGGGTGACTTTACCAAGGTCCCTGTGGCTAGAGGGTCGAGCCGCCATCCTTTGGGTGCACTAGGGTCTATTGTCCCAGCCAGGGCAAAACCTGTAACTACAACTTGTAGATGTAGTTACTACCTCTAAACCAGATGCTAAGGTTTAAGAGCAGGCTCAGTTAAGGGCACCCAGTCTGACTGTCTCAGCCTCTCTCCTGCCCAATCATGGGACTCAAGCCTGCCCAGTCATGGGACTTAAGCCTGGTCAGGTTCCACATATGGCAAGCAGCCCAAGTCAGGGAGATCAGAGGGAATAAAATAGACAATACCTTTTTCTTTTCTTTAATCTCATGCCTATACAATGTTGACCTGTATTTGATTTGCAGTTTTGTGCTTGTCAGTGTAAAAGCTCCTGATTCTGTTATGACATATACATATAGCATATCTGTTCTTTTTTCACTTCTTTGCCTTAGAGGTTATTGAACAAAGTTGCTGAGGTCCCCAATTCAAGGCCCTTTGAAGGGAGTGCAGCCTTCTAGGCCCCTCACCAGGGCCTGTGGCCAAGGTTGGTATGAGTCTGCAGGGGAGGGGAGAAGCTTAGAAGCAGTGAGACACAAGCCTTTGAGTGTTTGCTCAGGCACATTCCACTCTTAAATCACAGGCCGGGAGACCAACTCTCCTTAAGTGTCTGGTTGCCTGAGAACCAGAGTTGGGCATGAAGAAGTGCTGCCGCCTTGTGGACGTTTTCTGTAACTACAACTTGTACACGTGTGCTTACCGGTACCTCCATTCACAAGGCCTATGGGGCTGCTAATGACAGCTGCCCTCCGGAAAGGTCCTAGGCGAGTATTGCAGAAATAAATTCCAAACACAACCGACTCAAGAAGCCAAGTGTGACAGGTAACTTTCCTCAAATCCTTTAAGGAAAACAAGAAAAAAATGGCCACAGGACAAGCCGTTCAGCATCTAATTATTACAGGAGGAATGACAATACTAGGTTTAGCTTGTCCGAAAGGTCTTTTTTTCCTTTGGCATGTGAAGACTGTCTTTTTTAAGGGCTGCTGGCAGTGTCCATTCTCACCAACCATGTAGTGGGGTTGAACCATCTCCTGGCTCTCTCCTGCATTTACTGTTTGTAGACATGTGACATTCTGACTGATGGGATTTAATTTCTTGTTGTTTTGATTGTCACGCCCCTCACTGATCATCATGTCCTGTGGTGGTTTGGGTTATTTTCCCATAAAGAATCTAGGATCTTTACCTGTCATGGTGGCTGTTTGAATGTCGATTCTGTTTGGACTGTGTTTCTGCAACACCTGCCCAAGACCTTTCCTGAGGGCAACTTGTCATTACAGCCCCCAAGAATTGTGAATTGGAGGTGCAAGTGGGCACTGCTGGTCAAGTTATAGCTACAGGAAATGTCCACAAGGTAATAGCAATTCTTCCTGCCCAACTCTTGTTCCCCTTGCAAGGAGGTCCTTAGGGAAAATCAGCTTCCTGGGCTGTGAATTACAGTGGAAAGTACCTGAGGAAACACTCAAGGGCTTGGTCTCAGTACTTCTCCCCCTAAAGCTTCACCCCTGCCCTCTAGCCTCCCCCCAGCCTGGGCCACAGCACCCTGCCGAGGAGCCCAGGAGGCTCCGCTGTCAGGAAGGAGGCTTGAATTGGGCATCAGAGCACCAGGAGACCTAGAGTTAGGTGACTTTCCAAGGTCCCGGAGGTCAGAGCGTTGGGCCGCCACCCTTTAGGTGCCCGGGGACTCTGTTCCCAGCCAAGCAAACCAGACAGTACAGGTTTGGGGGGGGGGGCCCTATTACCAGCACCCGCCCGCGGTCTCTGCCCATCCAGTCCAGCATGGGCACCCACACCTGCTCAGGGGCCAGGGACGGGATCGCAGCCCAAGTCAGGGAGGTTGGAGGGAACGAATGGGACTTCCTTTTTCTTCTTTTCAGTTCAGTCACTCAGTCATGTCCAACTCTTTGTGACCCCAGGAATTGCAGCATGCCAGGCCTCCCTGTCCTTCACCAACTCCTGGAGTTTACTCAAACTCATGTCCATTGAGTCAGTGATGCCATCCAACCATCTCATCCTCTATCGTCCCCTTCTCCTCCCACCTTCAATCTTTCCCAGCATCAGGGTCTTTTCAAATGAGTCAGTTCTTCACATCAGGTGGCCAAAGTATTAGAATTTCAGCTTCAGCATCAGTCCTTCCAACGAATATTCAGGACTGATTTCCTTTAGGATGGACTGATTGGATCTTCTTGCAGTCCCAGGGATTCTCAAGAGTCTTCTCCAATACCACAGTTCAAAAGCATCAATTTTTCAACACTCAGCTTTCTTTATAGTCCAACTCTCACATCCATACATGACCACTGGGAAAACCATAGCTTTGACTAGACAGACCTTTGTTGGCAAAGTAATGTCTCTGCTTTTTTATATGCTCTCTAGGTTGGTCATAACTCTTCTTCCAAGGAGCAAGCATCTTTTAATTTCATGGCTGCAGTCACCATCTTGCAGTCATTTTGGAGCCCCCCAAAAATAAAGTTTCTCCCTATTTCCATTGCTTCCCCATCTATTTGCCATGAAGTGATGGGACCAGATCCCATGATCTTAGTTTTATGAATGATGAGTTTTAAGCCAACTGTTTCACTCTCCTCTTTTACTTTCATCAAGAGGCTCTTTAGTTCTTCTTCACTTTCTGCCATAAAGGTGGTGTCATCTGCATCTCTGAAGTTAGATATTTCTCCCGACAATCTTGATTCCAGCTTGTGCTTCATCCAGCCCAGTGTTTCTCATGATGTACTCTGCATATAAGTTAAAGAAGCAGGGTGACAATATACAGCCATGTACTCCTTTCCCGATTTGGAACCAGTCTTTTGTTCCATGTCCAGCTCTAACTGTTGCTTCCTGACCTGCATACAGATTTCTCAAGAGGCAGGTCAGGTGGTCTGGTATTCCCATCTCTTGAAGAATTTTCCACAGTTTGTTATGATCCACACAGTCAGAGACTTTGGCATAGTCAATGAAGCAGAAGTAGATGTTTTTCTGGAACTCTCTTGCTTTTTCAATGATCTTTTCTTTAATCTCCAGTTTTGCACTTCTTGTCAGTAACAGCCACCTGATTCAATGATGACACATACACACAGATTATCACTTTTGGGGGGGATTATTTTGCCATAAGTTATTTCAGAAGGATGAGCAAAGTTCGCTCTGCTGAGGGGACTTTCCATCTCCTTCTGGATTATCTGTGAGATATATAGATTTCTTTGTGTTTGTGGAAGAAAGGAAAGGAGGAGATAATCCTTATGAATCATCTATAACAGATAGATATAACACCAACAGAGATAGATTTCTTTGTATATGTTAGAGATACACATTTCTGTGTATATTTAAAAGGAAGAGAGTGAGGAGAGGATAATCCTTATGGTAATATTTTTGTTCAGTTGCCCAGTCATGGCTGACTCTTTTTGTGTGTGTGTGAAGATGACAATTCTTTTAATTTTCTTTTTTGTAAATTATTTTAATTGGAGGCTAATTACTTTACAATATTGTGGTGGTTTTTGCCATATATTCACATGAATCAGCCTTGCGTATACATGTGTTCCCCATCCTGAACCCCCCCCCCACCTGCCTCCCCATCCCATCCCTCAGGGTCATCCCAGTGCACCAGCCCTGAGCACCCTGTCTCATGCATCGAACCTGGACTGGCGATCTATTTCACATAGGATAATATACATGTTTCAATGCTATTCTCTCAAATCATCCTAACCTCGCCTTCTCCCACAGAGTCCAAAAGTCTGTTCTTTACATCTGTGTCTCTTTTGCTGTCTCGCGTCATCATTACCATCTTTCTAAATTCTATATATATGCGTTAATATTACTATACTGGTGTTTTTCTTTCTGACTTACTTCACTCTGCATAATAGGCTCCAGTTTCATCCACCTCATTAGAACTGATTCAAATGCATTATTTTTAATGGCTGAGTAATATTCCATGGTGTATATGTACCACAGCTTTCTTATCCATTCATCTGCTGATGGACATCTAGGTTGCTTCCATGTCCTGGCTATTATAAACAGTGCTGCGATGAACATTGGGGTGCACGTGTCTCTTTCAGATCTGGTTTCCTCGGTGTGTTTGCCCACCAGTGGGATTGCTGGGTCATATGGCAGTTCTATTTCCAGTTTTTAAGGAATCTCCACACTGTTTTCCATGGTGGGTGTACTAGTTTGCATTCCCACCAACAGTGTAAGAGGGTTCCTTTTTCTCCACACCCTCTCCAGCATTTATTGTTTGTGGACTTTTTGATAGCAGTCATTCTGACCGGCATGAATGTTACCTCATTGTGGTTTTGATTTGCATTTCTCTGATAATGAGTAATGTTGAGCATCTTTTCATGTGTTTGTTAGCCATCTGTATGCCTTCTTTGGAGAAATGTCAGTTTAGTTCTTTCATGGCCGACTCTTTGTGACCCCATGGACCTCAGCATGCCAGGCATCCTTGGCCCTGACCATCTCCCAATTTGCCCAAGTTCATATCCATTGCACCAGTGATTGCATCCAACCATCTCACCCTCTGACACCCTCTTCTGCTCTCTGTCTTTCCCAGCATCAGGGACTTTTCCAATGAGTCAGCTGTTTGTATAAGATGACCAAAATTCTGGAGCTTCAGCATCAGTCCTTCCAAAAAGTATTTAGGGTTGATTTCTCTTAAGATTGACTGGTGTGATCTCCTTGCTGTCCAAGGGACTTTCAGGAGTATTCTCCAGGACCATAGTTTGAAGGCATCAATTCTTTGGAGTTCTACCTTCTTCATGGTTCAGTTCTCACAACCATACGTGGGAGATCACAGCCTTCACTATTTGGAACTTCGTCAGCAGAGTAACGTCTGTGTTTTCAACACACCCTTTAGGTCTGTCATAGGTTTCCTGCCAAGAAACAATCTTCTCACTTCATGACTGCAATCACCATCCACAGTGATTTTGGAGCCCAAGAAGAGAAGATCTGTAACCACTTCCACCTTTTCCCCTTCTTTTTGCCATTAAGTAATGGGGCCGGAGTACTCTTGCCTGGAAAATCCCATGGACAGAGGAGCCTGGTAGGCTGCAGTCCACGGTGTCGTTAAGAGTCGGACACAACTGAGCGACTTCACCTTCACTTTTCACTTTCATGCATTGGAGAAGGAAATGGTAACCCACTCCAGTGTTCTTGCCTGGTGAATCCCAGGGACAGAGGAGCCTGGTGGGCTGCCGTCTATGAGGTCACACAGAGTAGGACACAACTGAAGTGACTTAGCAGCAGCAGCAATGGGGCCAGATGCCATGATCTGAGTATTTTTAATACAGAGTTTTAAGCCAGATATTTCACTCTGCTCCTTCACCCTCATCAAGAGGCTCTTTAGTTCCTCTTCACTTTCTGCCATTAGAGTGTATCATCCACATATCTGGGATTGTTGATGTTTCTCCCGCTTATCTTGACTCCAGCTTGTAACTCATCCAGCCCAGCCTTTCTCACGATGTGCTCAGCATATAGGTTAAACAAGCAGGGTGACAGCAGACAGCGCTGTTGTCCTTCTTTCTCAATCTTGAACCAATCAGTTGTTTCATACAGGGTTCTACCTGTTGTTTCTTGATTCGCATCCAGGTTTCTCAGGAGACAGGTAAGATAGTCTGGTATTCCTATCTCTTCAAGAGCTTTCCACAGTTTGTTATGATCCACACAGTCAGTGTAGTTGATGAAACAGAGGTAGATGTTTTTCTGGAATTCCCTTGCTTTCTCTATGATCCAACGAATGCTGCAATTTGATCTCTAATTGCAGCTTGGACATCTTGAAGTCCTTGGTTCATATAATGCCGAAGCCTAGCATATTTTAAGCATTGATCTTACTAGCATGGGAGATGAGTGCAACTGTCTGATAGTTAGCACATCTTTAGTACTACCCTTCTTGGGAATCAGGATAAGGATTGACCTTTTCCAGTCCTGTGGCCACTGATGGGTCTTCCAGATTTGCTGACATATTGAATGCAACACCTTGATGGCATCATCCTTTATGGTTTTGAATAGCTCTACTGGAATCCCATCACATCCACTAGATTTTTTAATAGCAGTTTCATGAGTTTCTCACGGCAAGTATACTGGAGTTTCTCACGGCAAGTATACTGGAGTGGTTTGCCATTCTCTCCTCCAGCGGATCACGTTTTGTGAGAACTCTCCGGTGTGACCCATTCATCTTGGGTGGCATGGCTCATAGCTTCAGTGAGTTTTGCAAATTCCTTTGCCATGACAAGGCAGTGATCCTTGAAGGGGGGATTATCATTACAGATACAGATTCCTGTGTATATGTTATTCTGGACCTCTGATTTTATCCCTGCCCATTTATTGCTACTTTTTTGAGACTGATTGATTGTGACTGAATTCTCAGCGAGTATTTTGTTTTAAATGAGTTCCTTTGTATATTTTTTAAATTTGCCTTTAAGAGATATCATATTATTTTATCTTCCTCAGTCTCTAGCTGACTTCACTTATTGTATGATCCTCCAAGGCCCATTCTTCTAGTGACCGATGACATAATGTCATAATTTCAGTGGTGGCTTTTCATGGATGAGGAATAGCCCACTATATACGTGTACCACATTTTCTTTAACCTTTAATCTGTCGGTGGACATTTTCTCATGTCTGTGTCTCAGCTACTATAAGTAGTGCTGCAATGAACATTGAGGGGGATGTGCCTTTTGGAATCATGTTTTTCATGGGATATATGACCAGGTATGGGTATGTCAGATCCTAGCCTTAACTCCTTTGAAAGTTTTTTCCTTGCATGAGGAGACTGTCCTTCCAGTGGCTGTTGCCAGTGTCAACCCCACTGACAGAGTCAGGCAGGGAGCAGGAGGTGTTACATCTCTTGCCAGCCCACTACTGCATTTATCTGTAGACTTCTTAGTATGACCATTCTGACCAGTGTGATTAGATTTCTTCTTGTTATTCTGATTGGTATTCCTCATGTAATAATTAGGGATGCTAAGCATCTCGTCCTGTGTCCTTTTGGGGATTGTTTATCTTCTTTATTTTTCCTTAAAGTGTGAGAAGAAAATGTACCTGTTGCATTTGGCATCTTGAAAGTCAGTTGTGTTTGGACTTTATTTCTGCAATAACTGCCCAAGGACCTTTCCTGAGAGCAGCTGTCATTAGCAACCCCACAGGCCTTGTGAATGGAGGTGCGAGTAAGCAAGGCATTTAAGCTGCAGTTACAGGAAATGTCCACGAGGCAGCAGCACTATTTCATATCCAACTTGGTGCTTAGTCCCTCAGTCGTGTCCCACTCTCTGCAACTGGACTGTAGCCCGCCAGGCTACCCTTTCCATGGGGATTCTTCAGGCATGGATACTGGAGTGGGTGCCATGCCCTCCTCCAGGGGATTAGCTCAACCCAGGGATTGAACCCAGGCCTCCCGCATTGCAGGAGGAATCTTTACCAGCTGAGCCATCAGGGAAGCCCAAGAATACTGGAGTGGGTAGCCTTTCCCTTCTCCAGGGGATCTTCCTGACCCAGGAATCAAACCGGGATCTCCTGCATTTCGGGAAGATTCTTTACCAGCTGAGCTACCAGGGAAGCCCCCAGTCCAACTGTGGTTCTTCAGGCAAACTGAGACTTCAGGAAAGTCGGCTTCCTGGGCTGTGAATAAGAGTGGAATGTGCCTGAGAAACACCCAAGGCCTTGTGTCTCACTGTTTCTTCCCCTTAAGGTTTCACCCTTCCTTTCAGACTCATCCCAACCTGGGACACTGCTTTCTGCTTAGGTGCCTAGGAGGCTGCACTCTGGAAAGAGGTTTCAGCTGGGGACCCAGAAACAGCAGACCTGGAGGCTAGGTGACTTTTCCAAGGTCCTGTGGCCAGAGCGTCAAGCCACCATCCTTTGGGTGCACTAGGGTCTATGGTCCCAACCAGAGCAAAACAGATAGCCAGGTTTAAGAGGGGTTCAATTAAGGGCACCCACCTTGACTGTCTTGACCCCTCTCCAGTCCAATCATGGGGACCCAAGCCTGGTCAGAATTTCAGGGACTGGAAAGCAGCCCAAGTCAGGGAGATCAGAGGGGATAAAATAGGCAATAGTCTTCTCTTTTCTTTAATTTCATGCCAATACAATGTTGACCTATATTTGTTCTGCAGTTTTGTGCTTATTGTCAGTGTACAGGCTCCTGATTCAGTTATGACATATACATACAGCATATCTGTTCTTTTTCAATTTTTTGCCATAGAGATTATTGAACAAGGTTGAGCAAGCTCCCTGTGCTGAATATTATGTCCTTCTGAAGTATCCATTCTGACTGTATGTGACACCAAGGACTGTAACCCTCTAGGTTCCTCTTTCCATGAATTCTCCAGGCATGAAAACTGGAGTGGGTAGCCATTCCCTTCTGGAGATCTTTTGGATTCAGGAGTTGAATGCAGGCTTTCACATTGCCATCATATTATTTACCTTTGAGCCACCAAGGAACCCCTAGTATCTATTAGAGATTCAGATTTGTTTGTATATGTAGAAGAAAGGAGGAAGGAGATAATCCTTTGAATTATCTATTTTTTGTTGTTCAGTCACTCAGTCCTGTCTGACTCTGAGACACCATGGACTGCAGCATGCCAGGCTTCCTTGTCCTTCACCATCTCCCAGAGCTTGCTCAATCTCATGCCCATTAAGTTGGTGATGCCATCCAACCATCTCATCAGGTACATATTTGTGTATATGTGGAAGGAAGGAAGGAGATATTCATTGTGAATCATCTATTACAGATACGGTTTTGGGTGTATATGTTAGAGATACAGATTTAAGTGTATATGTGGAAGGAAGGTAGAAGGAAGGAGGGAAGGGAAGGAAGGAGATAATCCTTGTGAAATATCTCTTACAGACACAGATTTCTGTGTATACATTAGTCCTTAATTCATAATTCATCCCTGGCTATTTATTCTTTTTTTTTTTTTTTTTTTTTTTTTTTTGGTAATTCCTTGTTTCCCTTTAAATTTTCAGAGTCTGTTTTGTGTTGTAAATTAGTTTGTATATATCACTTTTTTTATTTGCCTAGAAGGAACATCATATGCTTTTCTCTTCCTGCCTGGCTGAATACAGTTAGTGTATGATCCTCCAAGGTCCATCGCTGTGGTGCATAATTTCATCATTTTAGTACTACTTTTGTGTGTCTGACTAATACCAGTGTGTTTATGTCCCACATCTGCAATAAGCTTTATTCCGTCAGAGGACATCTTGTGGTTCTGTGTCTTGGCTGCAGTAAGGAGTACAACAGAGAATGTTGGAGTGCATGTGTCTTTTTGAATGATGGTTTCCTTAGGGATATAGGCTCAGGCATGGATGTCAGATACTAGGCTTTGCTCTCTTCAGTGGTTTATCTTCTGGCATGCGGAGACTGTCTTCTCTACAGGTGATGGCAACGTCCATCCCCACCGACCGTGTGGTGGGGTTCAATCCTGTCCTGGCTCTCTCCTGCTTTTACTGCTTGTAGACCTTTGAGGATATCCATTCTGACTGGTGGGGTTTGATTCCTTGTTATTGTTTTGACTGTCATTCCTCCTGTAATAATTACGATGCTAAACATCTTCTTCTGTGGCCGTTTGAGGGTTTTTTTTTTTCTTCTTTCTTTTCCATAAAGGATTTGAAGAAATTCACATGTCCTAATTGACTTCTTGAAAGTTGAATGTGTTTGGAAATTTTTCTGCAGTATCCACCATAGGACATTTCCTGAGGGCAGCTCTCATTAATAGCCCCTTGGTCTTGTGAACTGGACTTGCAATGAAGCACTGCTGGTCAAGTTGTATTTATAGGAAATGTCCACAAGACAGCAGCATTTCTTCATGCCCAACTGTTGTTCCTGGAGCACAGAGACCCTTAGGGAAAACTGGCTTCCTGGGCTGTACAGTACAGTGGAAAGTCCGAGCAAATACCCAAGGGCTTGTGTCTCACTCCTTCTTCCCCCTAAAGCTCCACCCTCCCCTTTAGACACCTCCCTGCCTGGGCCACAGCACCCTGCTGAGGTGCCTAGGAGGATGCATCTCAGGAAGAAGGCTAGAATTGGGGACCACACCATGAGGAGATCGAGAAGTGAGGTGAATTTTCCACAGTCCTGGAGGTCAGAGGACTGAGCCACCATCTTTTGGGTGCCGTGGGGACCTTTCTCCCAGCCAACCAATTCAGACAGTATGGGTTTAATAAGGGAGGTCAATTAAGGACACCCTGCCTGGCTGTCTCATCCCCATCTAGTCTAGCCATGGGACCCAGGCCTACTCAGGCTCCAGGGATGGGTTAGCAGCCCAAGTTGGGAGTTTGGAGGGAAGAAAATAGACTTTCCTTTTCTTTCTTTCACTTTTCTTTAATCTCTAGTTTTTTGCTTCAGGTCAGTATACAGCCACCTGATTCAATTATGACATACACAAACAGCATATCTCTTGTTATGGGGCCCCTAAGCAAATGCTGACCACATGTTTGACTATGAGGCTTCTAGGCAGATGCTCAATTCGGGTCTGTCTAGAAGCCTGTAGGCAGATGCTCAGCTGTGTTTATCTAGAGGCCTCAATGCTCTTGCTCAATTCGTGTGTGTCTATGAGGGCTCAAGACAGATGCTCACCTCATCTGTGACAATGAGGCATCTAGAAAGGCTCTCAGTTCATGTCCTCATCTTGTCGTGTAGGCATTTGGGTTTTTCTTTCTTTTTTTTTTTTTTTTTTTCCTTTCCTAAAAGGGTGCAAGGAAAGTTGGTGTTTGAAATTAGCTTCTCGAAAGTCAGTTGTGTTTGGAATTCATTTCTGCAATACCCACCCCAGGACCTTTCCTGAGGGCAACTGTCATTAGCAACCCCACAGGCCTTTTGAATTGGAGGTGCCAGTCAGCACTGGTGGGCAAGTTGTTGTTACAGGATACGTCCACAAGGCGGCAGCACTTCTTCATGCCCAACTCTGGTTCCACCTGCAACCCGAGCCTTAGGGAAAGTCGACTTCCTGGGCTGCGAATTAGAATAGAAATTGCCTGAGCAGACACCCAAGCCCTTCTGTCTCACCACCTCTTCCCCCTTGAAGCTTCACCCCTCCCCTCTAGCCTCATGCCTACCTGGGGCACCAACCCCTGCTGAGGTGCCTTGAGCTGGGGACCCAAGCACCAGGAGACCTGGGGTCTGGGTGATTTTCTGTGTTTCTCAAAGTCAGAGGGTCGGGCCAGCAGGATTTGGGTTCACTAGGGATTCTGGTCCAAGACAGGACAAATCAAACTGTACAGGTTTAAGAAGAGTATCTGTGTTCGGCACCCTGCTGTGCTGTCTCTACCCATCCCCAGTCCAGCCCTGGGACTCAAGCCCACTCAGGGTTCAGGGATGGGATAACAGCCCGAGTCTTGGAGGAGGCAGGGAATGAAGTAGGCATTAGTTTTCTTTCCTTTCCTTAGTCTCATGCTGATGCTATGTTGAAGTCTAGTCCGTTTGCAGTTTTGTGCTTGTCCTCAGTGTACGATGAACTGATTCAGTTATGACAGATACATTCAGCATGTGTAGTGTTCATTCTGATTTTTTTGCCATAGAGTTTATTGAACAAGTTTCAGTAAAGTTATCTATTCTGATCTTCAGGTCCCTGTGGAGTATTTATTAGAGATACAGATTTTTTTGTACATGTGCAAGGAACCAAGAAAGTAGCCCTTGTAGATTATCTATTCCAGTGATAGATTTCTATGTCTATGTTAGAGACAAATACTTCTGTGTATATGTGCATGGAAGTGAAAGGTTGCCACTATGAGCCATGAACAACGCCAGGATTCTTGGCCTCCGGAGGAGAGGAATCCAATCCGGGGCCAGAGACAAGGCTTGACTGCTCAGAGCTTTTGTGTGATAAAGTATAAAAGAGATAGAGAAAGCTTCTGACACAGACATCAGAAGGAGGCAGAAAGAGTGCCCCCTTGCTAGTTTTTAGAAAGAAGTTATATACCTATTAGCGAGCTGATAATTAGAGAAAGGAAATGTCTTAAAACTCAGAGTGGCACCAGGCCCCTCACCCACAACATGCATTTTGAGATAACATTGGCACAAGGTGAGTCATCGAGGGCCATAAAACAACTGATTTGAATCTTGATGAAAGGCAGTTTTCTGAGCAAATACATAGTTTCACTAACATAGCTTAAGAGAACATTTCCATGAGTAAAACATAGTGGTTTATTGAGCCATTATTGGTTCTGAGTCTCAGGCAGAACTGACTTGAAGAAAGACAGAGTCTAACGTAAATACATAGTTCATTAACGTAGCTTAAGAAAAACATTTCTGTAAGAAAAAGGCATTGGTTAGCTCAAGGTTTGAGAAAAGTTAAGTTCAGGTGGGACCAGGTGTTGTCATGGCAACACAGAATTTTAAAAGAAACCTTTTAATTTTGTAGAGCTGAGGGGGAGAAAAGTCTGATACTTGTAGTTTATTTCCTCCTGCCATTTAAGAGAGAGATAAAAAAAAAAAAAAAAGTCTGACGCAGCCTATTTCCTCAGTTTGGGGGACCCTAGCCTTCCTGCCTGTAACCCTCTCAGAAGGAAGAAAGCAAGGAAGGAAGGCAGGATGTAATCCTTGGGGATTAGCTCATACAGATACAGATTTCTGGAGGTAGGTTAGGTATACAGATATCAGTGCCTATGTGAAAGGAAGGAAGGATGGAAATAAAGGAGGAGGAAATAATCCTTGTAGATTATCTACTACAGATACAGATTTCTTTGTATACATTAATACCAACCTCCTAATTCATCCCTGGCCCTTTCCTGTTTTTTTGAACTCTTAGTTCGTGTTTGCAACTCAGTTTCTTCTTACGTTGTAAATTACTTCCTCTATCTCATTCTTTCAGTTTTACCCTCAAGGGACATGATCTGCTATTTTCTTTCTCTGTTGCTAACTTCTCTTAATATTTAGTATTTAGCATTAGTAAATACACTTAGTATTTTCCTCCAAGGCCCATCCTTGTTGGGACTGTTGGCCTAATTTCATAATTTCAGAAGTGGGGTTTCAGGTCTGAGTCATAGCCCGTTGTACATATGTACCACATGACTTTAAGATTCATCTGTCAGTGGGCCTATTCTTAGGTCTGTATCTTGGCAATTGAAGGAACCACTGCAGAGAACGTTGGGTGCATGTATCATTTTCAATGGCGGTTTTCCATAATACAGGCCGAGGTGTGGGTATTAAAATCCTAGTGAAGAAGGAATTCACAGGGCCTGGACTCCATCTGAGGCCTGTCCGTGCTAATCGTGCTCGGCCACCTCAGTGGACTGTGAACTCTCTGCGTAGTGCCTGTGGGAACGACAATGGAAGGAGAAGACCCCCTCCAGACAGGGGAACCTTGAAGATCGCATCCAGGTTACTCATCACCTAAGAGAAAACATACCGTAATCACCCCTGCCTCCGGACAGGCCATAAATTTTTTCTGTATCTATCAGATGTAATCACAGGGTTATCGATTATTAACTGTTTGGAATGTAACTGCGGGCTTATTATTAACTGTTTGAACACATAACACATGAATGATGGGATTATTGTAGTTGTATTTACCCTTCCTTTGTTTATGTAAGTTTCAAGGAATTTGGGGTGGTGGGTTTGGACATGTACACATGGGGTATAAAAGATTTTCACAAATGCTGATCAGTGTCCTTGGCTGGGAGGAGACTCTGCCTTGGGCCCGCCGGTGTAGTGGACTGCACTCCACTATCTGCATTGTCCTTCTGAGTGAGTTTGTTTCCCGGAATGCGTGGCTATAACACTAGGTTTAGCTCTCTTGACGTTTTTTGCTCTGGCCTGTGGCTGTCCTTGAGGCTGTCCCTTCAAGGGGCTGTTGCCAATATGCATTCACAGAGAACATGAAGGGAGTGTTCCATCATCTCCCGGCTCTCTCCTCTATGCACTGTTTACAGACAGGATGGGCATTCTGTCAGACAGGATTTGATTTCTTGTTGTCATTTTGATCAGCACTGCTCCTGTAATAATTCAGGATGCTGAGCATCTTGTCCTGTGGCCATTTGGGTTCTTTCCTTTTTTTTTTTTTTCTTTCCTTAAAGGTTGTGAGGAAAATTGACTCTTGAAATTGGCTTCTTAAAAGTTGGTTGTGTTTGGAATTTCTGCAATACCTGCTGCAGGACCTTCCCTGAGGGCAGTTGTCTGCTGAAGTCTCTGGCCATACGTCCAGCTCAGCGTGTCCATGAGGCTTCTGGGCAGATGTTCAACTCCTCTCTAAGAAGCCTCTCAGCAGACTCTCAGCTCCTGTGTGTATGAGGTCTAGGCAGATGCTCTGCTTGTGTGTGTCTCTGAGGACTCTAGGCAGATGCCCAGCTCCTGTGTGTCGCTGAGGCCTTTAGTCAGATGCTCAACTCCTGTGTTTCTATGAAGCCTCTAAGCAGATGCCCAGATTGTGTGTGTCTATGAGGTCTATAGGCATAAGCTCAGCTCATGGGTATATATGAGGCCTCCAGGCAGATACTCAGCTCTTGTCTATGACTCCTTTGGCCATGCACTCAGCTCAGTGTATCTATGAAGTCTTCTAGGCAGACGCTCAGCTCGTGAGTGTCTATGAAGCCTCTAATCAGAGCCTCAGGTCTTATGTGTCTACAAGGCCTCTAGGCAGATGCTGAGCGCGTGTGTGTCTGTAAACCTCTAGGCAGATTCTCAGCCTGTGTCTCCACAGTGGTCTCTCACTGATGCTCAACTTCAGTGTGACTATTAGATCTCTAAACTAACACTCAGCCTGTGTCTTTATAGAGACCTCTAGGCTGATGTTCAGGTTGTGTGTGTCTATGAAGTCTGTAGGCTAGCATTTAGCTCATGTTTATCTAGAGATCTGAAAACAATGTTCAACCCGTGTGTACCTCTGAGACTTCTATGCTGACACTTACCTATTGTTTGTCTATGAGGCCTCTGGTCAGATTCTGAACTCAAGTGTGTGTCTGTGAGGCCTCTAGTCAGATGCTAACCTCCTGTGTTTCTATGAGGCCTCTATTCAGAAGCTCAGCTCGTGTGTGTCTATGATTTCTCTAGGCAGACGCTTTGACTTTTTCTATATACAGGCCTCTTGTCAGCTTGTATTTATTTTTGAGGCGTCCAGGCAGATGCTCATCTCGTGTATGTCTATGAGACCTGTAGGCAGACACTCAGCTCCTGTCTAACTACAAACCTGAAGACTGACTCTCATCTCGTGTGTGTCTGTGAGGCCTCTAGGCAGATGCTCACTTCATGTGTTTGAGACCTCTAGTCTGATGCTCAGCCTGTGTCTAATTAGAGGTCTGTATGCTGACACTAAACTCGTGGGTGACTATGACGCCTCCAGGCAGACGCTAAGCTGGTCTGTGTCTATGAGGCCAGATTGTCTAATTTTGAGCCATTCAGGGGCTTTGTTCTCCTGATCTTAACGTATCTAATGTGCACCCCATAGATCTTACCTTTGGGATAGATGAAAGTTTTCCCACTTTTATCAGCTGTATAATGCCAAACACAGAAGACGCAGACAGATTCCAACAAAACCAGCACAGATTCTAGCATCAATGCATCCAGATGAACTGATTCCCAGATTGGGTAATAAATTTACCCTGTAAAAAGAACTAATTCCAACTAGGATACCCACCCCCACAAGATTTACCTCCCAAATGAACCAGTTCCAACTGGACCAGTTCCCAAATCAGGTAAATACACTTACCCTACAATTGAGCTACTTGCAACTATGGTGGGCATGCCCCACAAGGACTAGCTCCCAATGAATCTGTTCAAGGTAGAGTCCAACAACACTTCCCCTCTGCAAATGGGTGCCCAGCCAAATTTGCTTGTCCTGTAAAGGAAAGCCCAGATTAAGAGGAAAGTATGTTTCTGTTAGGCGAGTGTAATCTCCTCAGTTCTGTCTCGCCTCACCAAAAATTTGAAGCGACAGACATTAAAGCCCTCGGCACAACACAGCTTTGAACAGACCATGTTATGGCTCTTAGATCAGTGTTACAGCTCCATGTTACAGCTGTTTTATTTAGAAAATAGCAGGAAATACATCCTCGAGACATGAGGGCATGCTGACCCAAAGACACGAAGAGAAGAGAGAATGCCCCAGCCCTTTGGCTCCTCTTTTTATATGTTTTATCCTCCCCCCGGGCCTGTCCTATGTAAATTGGGCTTGGCCAGGAGTGCTGTTTGTTCCACCTGAGGTCCTCACTCCATTCCTCGGACCCTCCCTTGACCTTCCTTTGTCCTATTTTCACAGGTTTTTCCTTTCTTTGTCTTTTAGCCACCGCCAGTTTGGACTCCTGTTTCCTATTCTAACTACCTAACATTTCCATGTGCACACCAGAGCAACTTGCCCTCCAAAATCCAACCAATCAGCTCTTAACACAAAAGGACACAAAAAACATCATACTGGCTGAACCACTATCAAATTGCATATACTTACCCTACAAATGAAATTGAGTCCCTCGACTCTAGAAGTTTGTTGGTTCCTTGTCTCAACTGCCAAGTGCTGGGGGTAGCCGGTGCCACTTCAGGGAATCTTGAAGGAAAGAACTTCAGGACAACAAATGGTCCCAGCAGCTGCTAGGGTCTTGCCCCAATATTTCCTGATCAGGGCCAGCTAGCTACAAGCAGCAAGGCTCCTGGCTGGCTAAGCCAAATTGTTCCTGAGTCCAAGCTCACTCTGCTCACTGCACAATAGGCCAATGAATCCGAGAGATGAGGTGTTGAGGCAGGGAAGGGACTTTAATTGGGGAGCCAGCAGACCAAGAAGATGGCAGCCTAGTGCCTCAAATTAACCATCTTATTAAGGTCTGGATGCCAGGTTGTTTTATAGACCAGAGAGAAAGAAGCAATGAGGAACTAAAATCAAAAGGCAGAAGGACCCCTGGAGTCCCGGCACAGGTGGGAGAGCCGCGTCGGCCAGCAGGGCTCAGTGCTGTGTGCGCCCGTCTCACGCGGCTGTGACGGCCACTTGTAGCAGTGACCTGGTTCTTGGAGGCCACAGACACACACCCCGCCCCTCACACCCCACCCCACCCCAGTTTCCAGGCCCAAGCCTTCCTCCCTGCTTGGTCGTGAAGACCCTGACACCCAGAGCAGGGCCTGCAGATCCTGGT
This sequence comes from Muntiacus reevesi, assembly GCF_963930625.1. Taxonomy (NCBI): domain Eukaryota; kingdom Metazoa; phylum Chordata; class Mammalia; order Artiodactyla; family Cervidae; genus Muntiacus; species Muntiacus reevesi. The sequence continues at coordinate 21,788,508 of NC_089263.1, read as the reverse complement.
CTCCCTCCCAGAAACATGGGACATATTTTTCTGATTAAAGAAAATAAAAAGTGCTGTGCCATTATTTAAAAAAAAAAAAAAAAAAAAAAAGGCAGAAGGAGAGGGAGATGTTATGACTGACCTGGACAGCATATTAAAAAGCAGAAACATTCCTTTGCCAACAAAGGCCCATCTGGTCAAGGCTATGTTTTTTCCAGTAGTCACTTATGGATGTGACAGTTGGACTATAAAGAAAGCTGAGTGCTGAAGAATTGATGCTTTTGAACTGTGGTGTTGGAGAAGACTCTTGAGAGTCCCTTGGACTGCAAGGAGATCCAACCAGTCCATCCTAAAGGAAATCAGTCCTGAATATTCACTGGAAGGACTGATTCTGAAGTTGAAACTCCAATACTCTGGCCACCTGATGTGAAGAACTGACTCATCTGAAAAGATCCTGATTCTGGGAAAGATTGAATGCAGGAGGAGAAGGGGACGACAGAGGATGAGATGGTTGAATGGCATCACCAACTCAACTCAATGGACATGACTTTGAGTAAACTCTGGGAGTGGGTGACGGACAGGGAGTCCCGGCATGCTGCAGTTCACAGGGTCTCAAAGAGTCAGACACGACTGAGCAACTGAATTGAACTGATGCACCAAGATGAAGGAACCCCCTTTCAGGTTCCCTAGGAACAGACGTCCCTTGAAGGGACAGCCTCCACAGGCCAGGAGAAAAAATTTCAAGACAGCTAAACCTAGGATTCTAATACTCACATCTGGCCTATAGTACAAAAAACCATCATTCAAAAGGGAAAATGTACCCCAATGTTCACTGCAGTGGTACCTCCAGTTGCCAAGACACAGACCCAAGATAAGGTCCAATGACAGATGAAATCTTAAACAAATGTGGTACAAATATAAAATAGGCTACTACTCAGACTTGAAAAATCGACACTGAAATTATGAAATTAGGCCAATGGTCCCCACAATGATGGACTTGGAGGAAAATATGCTACGAGAAATCAGCAACAGAGGAAGAAAATAGCAGATGTCCTGGAGGGTGAAACTGAAAAAAAGACAGAGAAAGTCGTTTACAACATAGAGGCTCTGAGATGTAAACACAAACCCTGAATTCCAAAGGGGACTGGAGGGGGGGGGGGGGGTGGAGGGAAAGAGCCAGGGATGAGTTAGGACGTCAGCACTATTGTACCCAAGGAAATCTGCGTCTGAAATAGATAATCCACAAGGATTATCCCCTCCTCCCTTCCTTCCCTCTGTCCGTCCTTCCTTTCACCTAAGCACTGAAATCTGTATATCCAACATATATCCAGAAACCTCTATCTGTATGAGCTAATCCACAAGGCTTATCTCCAGCCTGCCTTCCTTCCATGCACATATACACAGAAGTATTTATCTTTAACATATACATAAAAATCTGTCACTGGAACAGATAATCTATAAGAACTACTTCCTTCCTTGGTTCCTTGCACATGTACAAAAAATCTGTATCTCTATTAAATAGTCCACAGGGACCTGATGATCAGAATAGAGAACTTTACTGGCCCTTGTTCAAAAAAACTCCTTGGAAAAAAAAAAACAATTACACATATGCTGAATGTATCTGTCATAACTGAATCAGTTCGTTGTACACTGAGGACAAGCACAAAATTGACTAGACTGATTGACTAGACTTCAAGAGCATAGGGATGAGACCAAGGAAAAGGAAAGGAAAGAAAAGTAATGCCTACTTTATTCCCTCTGACCTCCGAGACTTGGGCTCTTATCCCTTCCCTGAACCATGAGGAAACTTGAGTCCCAGGGCTGGCCTGTGGTGGGGTCAAGAAGGCCCGGCAGGGTGCCCTTCATAGAGACGCCTCTTAAACCTGTACTGTCTTTTTCTGGCTGAGACCAGAATCCCTAGTGCACCCCAACGATGGTGGCCTGACCCTCTGGCCTCGAGGATACAGAGTAAAGTCACCTAATGTCCAGGGTCTTGGCACTGGGGACGCCTGCTGAAGCCTCCTCCCTGAGAGAGCAGCCTCCTAGGCACCTCAGCAGGGAGCAGTGCCCCAGGTAGGCATGAGTCTGGAGGGGAGGGGGAAAGCTTTAGGGGGAAGAAGTAGTGAGACGCAAACCCCTGGGTGTTTGCTCAGTCACATCCCGCTCTAATTCACGGCCCAGGAAGCCTACTCCCCTAAGGTTCTGGCTGGAGGTGGAACAAACATGGGCGTGAAGAAGTGCTGCCGCCTTGTGGACATTCCTGTAACCACAACGTGACGACGGTTCTAACTGCACTTTGAATTCCCAAGGCCTGTGGTGCCCTTAGGAAAGGATGGATGCCTCAGGAAAGGTCTTTCAGCAGGTTTTGCAGAAATAAATTCCAAAAACAGCCAAATTTCAACAAGCCAATGGCAACAGGTAAATTTTGCACACACCCTTTAATGGAAAAAAAAAAAAAATCCAAATTCCATCAGCCAGAACCAAGATGCTCAGCAACCCTAATTATGACAGGAGAAATGTCAATCAAAACGACAAGACCTGGAGAAGGAGATGGCAACCCACTCCAGTATTCTTGCCTGAAAAATCCCATGGATAGAGGAGCCTGGCAGGCTGCAGTCCATGGGGTCACAAGAGTTGGACATGACTAAGCAACTAAACCACCACCACCATAAACAGTGAAAGTAGTGAAACAAGTAAAATATGTATTAGGAGGAAAAAAGTACAGCACATGTGGATAGACACACAGCAGATTCAGAGTTAGGCCCTCTGGTAGGTTGAATCATTTACAGCCAAGATGGATTCCAGCAAAAATGACTATGGGTAGACTTGACATCATCCCTCTTTTGACCTCCAAGAAGCTCTCTAGTCAGGAAGGTCTCCCTAACTTCAAGAATGAGAAATATGTGGTCTCTTATCTGAGAAGAGCCTGGCCTCTCTCCATTGTCCTGGAGTTTCTGTCCACAGGGGATGAACTCAACTTGCTTACCCTGGGAGGAGCCCATCTGCCTTCTGCTCCAGAAGCACTACCTAAAGAACCATGTGAAAGAGAATTTCTGTATTTTCTCTCCTGTTTTTTTTAAATTTCTGTTAGGAGGAAAACAAAAGCATTATTGAAATATTGAGTTGGTCCTTTTAAAAAGGCAAGTCTGGAAAATTTCAAATTTTCCCCGATAGCTGAGTGAAGGCCAAATTAAATATAAATTCTAAAAAAAAAAAAAAAGCAACAACAACAAGAAATTAAATCCCATGTGACAGAACAACCATCTGGACTGTCTGCAAACAGAAAATGGTGGGGATAGCAGGGAGGTGACAGAACCCCCCAACAAGTGCCATGGGAATGGACCTTGACAACAGCCTCTACAAAGAACAGCCTCCACAGGCCAGAACTAAAAATTGCAAGAGAGCTAAACCTAGGAATTTAATATCCACACTTGGGCCTCTGTTACGAAAAAACATCACTGAGAATGATTCACCCCAACGTTCACTTGCAGTGGGACCTCCAGATACCAAGAGACAGACATGAGAAGCAGTCCATCTACAGATGAAATCTTAAAGAAATGTGGTACATATGTACAATGGGCTATTTCTCAGACTTGAAGAACTGCCACTGAAATTATGAGATCAGGTCAATTGTCTCCACAGAATGGACTTTGAAGCATCATACACTAAGTGAAGCCAGCAATGGACAAAGAAATAGGCAGATGATGTCCCTTCTAGGCAAAATAACAGGTACAGGGGAAGTAATGCACAACACAAAAAGAGTCTGACATTCTAACACAAAGGATAACACCCCCCCCCCCCCCACCCGCCAAAATAAATGAAACTTCCAGGGATGAGTTAGGAAGTTGCTGCTAACCACACACAGAAATCTATACCTGTAATAGACAAACCACGAGGATTAGCTCCTTCCTTCCACATACGCACTGAAATCTGTATCTAACACGCTTGTTGTTCTTTGGTCGCTAAGTTGTGTCCGACACTTTGCAACCCCCTGGCCTCTAGCCCACCTGGCTCCTCTGCCCATGGGATTTCCCAGGAAAGAATACTGGAGTGGGTTGCCATTTTCTTCTCCAGTATCTCTTAATATACTCACAGGAATATGTATCTCTATTAGCTAATCCACAAGGATTCTCCTCTGCCTGCCTGCCTGCTTCCTCTCCCTCATGCACGTATACAGAGAAGTATTTATCTCAAACATAAAGAATTATATCAGTAGCTGTAATATGTAATCCACAAGGCCTACATCCTTCCTTCGTTCCTTGCACATGTACAAAAAAGCTCCACCTCTAATAATGTCCTAAAGGCATCTGATGTTCAGCACACAGAACTTACATGACCTTGCTCAATAACCTCTATGGCATAAGAATCAACGAAAAGTAGTAAAGCCTGTATGTGTATGTCATAGCTGAATCAGTCCACTGTGCACAAGGACAAAACTGTAAATTGACTTCAACAGAGCATGGGCATGAAATGATTGGAAAAACATAAGGCAAAGGAAATCATGCCTAGTTTATTCCCTGCACCTGTTGGATTTGGTATGCTATCTGAATTCGGGAACCTAGTAGGCTTGAGTTCCAGGGCTGGACCGGAGTGGGGTCAAGACAGTCAAACAGGGTGCCCATCATAGATACCCCTCTTAAACCTGTACTGTCTGGTTTGCACTGGCTCAGTCCAGAATCCTAGTGAACTCAAATCCTAATGGCCCCACCCTATGACTTGGAAGAACACAGAAATCACTCCAACCCCAGGTCTCCTGGTGCTTGGGTCCCCAGCTCAAGAGTCCTTCCTGAGAATGCAGCCTCCTAGACACCTCAGCAGGGAGCAGTGCCCCAGATAGGCATGAGGCCAGAAGGGAGGGGTGAAGCTTCAGGGGGGAAGAAGTTGTGAGATAGAAGGCCTTAGATGTTTGCTCAGGCACATTCTACTCTCATTCACAGCCCAGGAAGTCGACTTTCCCTAAGGCTCTGGTTGCAGGTGGAACCAGAGTTGGGCATGAAGAAGTGCTGCCACCTTGTGGAAATTTCCTGTAACAGCAACTTGCCCACCAGTGCTGACTGGCACCTCCAATTCAAAAGGCAGTGAATGACAGCTGCCCTCAGGAAAGGTCCTGGGGAAGGTACTGCAGAAATGAATTCCAAACACAACTGACTTTCAAAAACCCAATTTCAAAGGTCAATTTTCCTCACATCCTTTAAGAAAAGAAAGAAAGAACCCAAACGGCCACAGGACAAGATGCTCAGCATCGCTAATTATTACAGGAGTGATGCTGATCAAAATGACAAGCAATCAAATCCCATCTGACAAGCAATCAAATCCCATCCTAAGTGTCTGCAAACAGTACATGGAGGAGAGACCCGGGAGATGATGGAACCCCACTTCATGTTCCCTGGGACTACACATGGGCAACAACCCCTTGAAGGGACAACCTCCACAGGCCAGAAGAAAAAACTTCAAGACAACTAAACCTAGGATTCTAATACCCACACCTGGGCCTATATTACGAAAAACCATCATTCAAACTGACACATGCACCCCAGTGTTCACTGCAGTGGTATCTCCAATTGCCAAGACACAAACCCGAGACAAGTGCCAATGACAGATTAAATCTTCAACAAATGTGCTACATATTTACAAAGGGCTGTTACTTGGACTTTAAAAACTGTCACTGAAATTATGAAATTAGGCCAACGGTCCCCACAAGGATGGACCTTAGGGGATAATACACTAAGAGAAATCAGCAACAGAGGAAGAAAATAGCAGGTGATATCCCTGGAGGGCAAAACTGCTGAAAGGTGAGACAGAGGAAGTTATTTACAATGTAAAAAAACGCCTCTGAGATGCAAACACAAACCCAGAATTCCAAAGTGGGGGGAATAAAAATAAAAGGGAAAGAGGGATGAATTAGGAGGTCAGTACTAATGTATACACAGAAATCTGTGTCTGTAATAGGTAATCCACAAGGATGATCTCCTCCTTCCTTCCTTCTTTCCTTCCTTCCTTTCATATAGGCACTGAAATCTGTATATCCAACCTATATCCAGAAATCTGTATCTTAATGAGCTAATCCACAAGGCTTATCTTTGGCCTTCCTTTCTTGATTTCTTTCTTCCTTCCTTCTTTTTACATATACACGGAAGTATTTATCTCTAACATAGACATGGAAATCTGTTGCTGAAATAATCTACAAGGACTATTTCCTCCCTTGATTCCTTGCACAAGTACAAAAATCTGTATCTCTAATAAACAATCCACAGGGACTTGATCAAAATAGAGAACTTTACTGGACCTTGTTCAATAAACTCCATGGGGAAAAAATCAAAACAAAAACAACTACACATACGCTGAATGTATCTGTCATAACTGAATCAGTTCATTGTATGCTAAGGACAAGCACAAAACTTCAGATCGACTAGATTTCAAGATAGCATTGGAATGAGACTAGAGAAAAGGAAAGAAAAGTAATGCCTACTTTATTCCCTCTGACCTCCAAGACATGGGCTCTTATCCCATCCCAGGACCTGAGGAGGCCTGAGTCCCAGGGTTGGCCTGCGATGGGGTGAGATGGCCCAGCAGGGTGCCCTTCACAGAGACCCCTTCATAGTGTTAGGGTCTCTTAAACCTGTACATCTGTTTTTTTCTGGCTGAGACCAGAATCCCTAGTGCACCCCAAAAATGGTGGCCTGACCCTCCAGCCCTGAAGATACAGGGTAGACTCACCAAGCTGAAGCCTCCTTCCTAACAGTGCAGCCTCTATACTTTGTACTAACATAAATTTAGAAATGTAAGTCTGCAATAGATAAACCCAAGGATTATCTCCCTCTGTCCCTCCCTCCCTCCCTTCCACATATACACAGAAATCTGTATCTCTAACAAACACAGAAATTTTTGTCTCTAATAGATAAGGTCCACATAGTCAAAGCTATGGTTTTTCCAGCAGTCATGTATGGATGTGAGAGTTGGACCATAAAGAAGGATGAGCACCAAAGAACTGATGCAACACCACAGTGGTGTTGGAGAAGACTCTTGAGTCCCTTGGACAGCAAGGAGATCAAACCAGTAAATCCTAAGGGAAATCAACCCTGAAAAATCACGGGAAGGACTACTGCTGATGCTCCAATACTTTGGCGCTTGCTGCGAAGAGCCAACTCAGTAGAAAAGACCCTAATGCTGGGAAAGATTGAAGGCAGGAGGAAAAGGGGATGACAGAGGACAAGATGGTTGGATGGCATCACTGACTCAATGGACAGGAGTTTGAACAGCCTCTACAAGATGGTGAAGGACAGGGAAGTCAGGTGTGCTGCAGTCCGTGGGGTCGCAAAGAGTTGGAATGACTGAGCGACTGAACAAAGCTGGTGGAGGTGATTGAAATCCAGCCGAGTTGTTTCAAATCCTCAAAGATGATTCTGTTAAAGTGCCACTCTCAATATGACAGCAAATTTGGAGAACCCTATGATCCAATGAATGTTGGCAATTTGATCTTTGGTTCCTCTGCCTTTTCTAAATCCAACTTGTACATCTAGAATTTCTCAGCTCATGTACTGTTGAAGCCTAGCCTGAATGCTTTTGAGTATTACCTTGCTGGCATGTGAAATGAGTGCAATTGCACAGTAGTTTGAACATTCTTTGGCATTGTCCTTCTTTGGGATTGAAATATAAACTGACCTTTCCAGTCCTGTGGCCACTGCTGAGTTTTCCAAATTTGCTGTCATATTGAATGGAGCACTTTAACAGAATCTTTTAGGATCTAAAATAACTCGGCTGGATTTCAATCACCTTCTCTAGCTTTGTTCATAGTAATGCTTCCTTCCAGGCTTCCCAGGTAGTTCAGTCATAAAGAATCTGCCTGCAATGCAGGAGACATGGGTTCAATCCCTGGGTTGGGAAGATCCCCTGGAGGAGGGCCCAGGGACCCACTCCAGTATTCTTGCCTGGAGAATCCCGTGGACAGAGGAGCCTGGTGGTCCATGGGGTCACAGAGAGGTGGACACGACTGAAGCGACTGAGCACACACTGCTTCCACAGGCAAACCTGACTTCACCCTCCAGGGTGTCTGGCTCCAGGTGAGTGACCACACCTCCATGGTTATCCAGGTCATTAAGACCTTTTTGTACCTAAGTTCTTCTGTGTATTCTTGCAGTCTCTTCTTAATATCTTCTGCTTCTATTAGGTTCATACTATTTCTGTCCTTTATCAGGCCTATCTTAGCATGAAATGTTCCCTTGCTATCTCTAATACTCTTGAGGAGATCTCTAGCCTTTCCCATTCTATTGTTTTACTCAATATCTTGCATTTCACAAGGCCTGGAGAGCTGTTAATAACAGCTGCCCTGAGGAAAGGTCCTGTAACATATATTGCAGTAATAAATTCCAAACACAACTGTCTTTCAAGAAACCAATTGCAGCAGGTAAATTTGCCTCACACTCTTTAGGGAAAATATAAAAAAACAAAACAAATGGCCATAGGACAAGATGCTCAACATCCCTAATTATTATAGGATGTTGAGCATCTTGTCCTCCCAATTATTATAGGAGGAATACCAACCTAAAAGACAAGAGTTTGTAACAGTTTTTAATAAACATAAATGTAACAACAACAACAAAAAAGACAACAAGAAATCAGATCACACTTTTCAGAATGGCCATCCTCACAAATCTACTAAGAATAGATGTGGGAGAGAGCCGGGTTGAGAGGAAACCCCCTACATGGTCAATGGGAATGGACAATGGCAACAACCCCTAAAAAGGATAGCCTTCACAGGCCAGAAAATAAAATTTCAAAATAGCTCAGCCCATGACCTAACATACTGACACTGACACTTTCTATATCCCAAGAAATCCATCAACGAAAAAATCACATGTACCCAACGTTCATGCAGCACCACTTATAGTAGCCACGACACCAGGACCAGCAAGATGTCATCTGACAGATTAAAAGTTAAAGAAGATGTGGTTTGTATATACAATGGAGTACTACTCAGCTATGAGAAACCACCACTGAAATTTTGAAATTATGCCACTAATTGTCACAAAGATGGAGGTTGGAGAATCATAGATAAGTGAAGTCAGCCAAAGAAAGAAAGTAAATAGCATATGATGTTCCTCTGGACAAAAGAAAAAATGATCTCAAACATATTCAGAGAAATCTGTATCTATAATAGATAATCCAAAATCATTATCTCCTATCTTCCTTCAACATACACACAGAAATCTGTATCTCTAATAGATACTCAAGAAGGACCTGATGTTCAGCACAGAGAACTTGGTCTACCTTCGGCAATAACATCCAGGGCAACAGAATCCAAAACAGAACAGATATGCTGTAGGTATATGTCATAAGTGAATCAGGTGGCTGTACCCTGAAGATAAACACAAAACTGCAACTATACTCCAACATAGCACAGACATGAGATTAAAGAAAAGGAACAGAAAAGTCAATGCTGAGCTTATTCCCTCCCTCCTCTCTGACCAGGGCTTCTCTCCTATCCCTGAGCAGGCTTGTGTGTTCACATCTGGACTTGGGTGGGGTCGAAGGAGCCGAATTTTAATAGAGACAGGCAACCCTGTGATTTTGGCCCCACTAGGTACAATAATCAAGACAGGAAAGCAAGCTAGTCATAGAAGCACATGAATGGAAACAGACCATGGGGTACATGTACAAAATGAAATGTTTCTCAACCATAAAGAAGTAGGAAATAACATCAAGTCCAGCCTCAGGAAAGAAAGTAGAGATGATCATTCCCAGTTAAGTAAGGGAGACAGGGACAGACAAGTATCATATGATATTGCTTCAAGGTGCAATCTAAAGATGGATACAAATGAAATTGCCCCAAGACACAGGACCACAGACTAAGAAACTTCTGGTCACCAAGATATGAAGATGGGGAGCAGGGAGAAATGAGCTTCTTCAGACTAATATATGCACAATACTACTTATAAAGTCAGTCACCAGAACCCACTGTGTAACACAAGGAAACTTACATCATGCTCTGTATTAACCTATAAAGAAAAAAACTAACAAATCACATATACATCTGTGTAGATGTGAAATAAGGCAGGCATCCAAGTGGCCAATTGAAGAATTAAGTTTAACTCACACCCTTTAAAAAATATCACATGGAAAGAAGTCAACATCACTATTTATTAGAGGAATGCAGATCAAAACTACAATGAGGCATTTCCTCACATGGTTTACAACGCCGCTGTCCAAAACTGGAGAAGCAATAAATGCTGGAGAAATTGTGAGGAAAAGGGAGCCCTCCTAGACTGTCAGTAAAAAGGTAAACCAGTAACAGCCAGAACGGTGTGCAGGTTTTTTAAGAAAAGAGAATGAAATTAGAATACTCCCTGACATAATACACAAAAATAAGCTCCAAGTAAAGACCTAAATAAAAGGATGATAATATGAAACTCTTGAGGAAAAAAAGCAGAACATGCTTTGACATAAAATGCAGCAAGTTCTCTTTTGACTCATCTGTTAGAATCATAAAAAAAAAAAAAACAATAACTGGGACTGAATTCCCCTTAAAAGTGACGGCAGAGCAGAGGAAACCATAAAGACAACAAAAAGACAACCCTCAAAATGTAACTAATATTTGCAAAAAAGACATCCATGAGGAACTTATCTCCAAAACACACAAACAGCTTATGCACCTCTGCCGGGCCAGCCGGAAGATTTCAGCAAGCAACACGACGCATTCCTTTAGGCTAAGAAATAAAGACACAGAACAGATGGGGTCGAGACTACCGCTGCAGTCAGCGATGATTCTTTATTTCTCAGGGTTACATTTATACTAAACCAAGAAGAGAATCTTAAGAAGAGAAAATATTTTTCCATAAACATCACTTTGAGATAACAATCACCAGAACTCTCTGATAACGTCAAGGGATAAGAAAGGCATCCCGTTTATCTTAAGGGTGGTCGTGAAAGGCTTATCCATCTGCGTCATGTGTGCATTCAAGGCTTACAAATGTTCTTTAAGATTAACTTAGATAATAAATTCCAGAGAGGGGTGGCGGGACAGAGAGCTATGTCTGCGAACAGACCCTTGAGGATCAAGGCAGCTCCCAGAGCCAGCCTTTTGGTTCAGGCCGCTCCCCGCACACCTCAATATCAAAGAAAAAAACCCAGTCAAATAGAGGCACAATATATAAATGGACATTTCTCCAAAGAAGTCATGGAGGTGACCAGGAAGCACATGAAAAGATGCTCAGCATCTATAAGTATTAGAGAACTGTGGGTCAGAGGTACAATGTGGGATCACCGCACATGGGTCAGAATGGTTAGCATCAAAAAATCTACAACAATAAATGCTGGAGAGGATATGTAGAAAAAAGAAACCTCCTACCTGTTAATGGGAATAAAGTTAATATTCATGAAGGAGAACAGAACAATGGTTCATTAAAAACTAAACAGAGAAGTACTATAGGACCCAGCAATCCCATTACTGGGCATAGATCCAGAGAAAACCATTACTTTAAAAGACAGGTGCACACTACATTCATGGTAGCACTATGTACAACAGCCAAGATTTGGAAGCGATCTAAGTAGATAAGGACAGATGAATGGGGAAACAACATGGGGTACATGCACACAGTGAAATATTACTCAGCCATAAAAAGGGTGATAACACGCCCATGTCATGTCCAGCAACAAGGGAGGAAGTAGAGACAATCATAGTAAGTGAAGTGAGACAAAGGAAGACAAGTATCATATGATATCTCTTGGAGGTGGATTCTAAAAATGGATACCAATGAACTTCTTTTCAAACAGAAATGGGCTTACAATATAGCAAAGTACCTTATAGTTACCAAAAGGGAAGGTGGTGGGCATTGAGAAACGAGCTGGTGGAGATGAACTACTCTTTATGAAATAGTCAGGTGGGAGGCATGAGTCAAGTGCTCGGGCTTGGTGGGCTGGGAAGACCCAGAGGAATCGGGTGGAGAGGGAGGTGGGATGGGGGACCGGGATGGGGAATACGTGTAACTCTATGGCTGATTCATATCAATGTATGACAAAACCCACTGAAAAATTAAAAAATTAAAATAAAAAAAAAAGAAATAGTCAACAAGGACTCCTACTCAACACTGCATAATAAACTATATGGGAAGAGAACCCAAAAAAGGACAGGTACATGTCTGTGCATAAGTGAACATTATTATGCTGTCCACCTAAAACCAAAAACAAAAATAAACACACCCTACAACATTGTAAGTCACCTACACGCCAAAACAAATACAAATTATAAAAAGAGAATGCTGACTATTCCCCTCAGGCCTTGGTGACCTGTACTGCTATCACATCCCTGAAGCCTGGGCAGGCTTGTTTCCCAAGAATGGACTGTCATGGTGTTATAGCCACGCTTTCCGGGAAACAGACTCACTCAGAAGGACAATGCAGATAGTGGAGTGCAGTTTATTACACCGGCGGGCCCAAGGCAGAGTCACCTCTTAGCCAAGGACCCCGTCCAGCATTTGTGAAAATCTTTTATACCCCATGTGTACGTGTCCAAACCCACCACCTACCCCATGTGTACGTGTCCAAACCCACCACCTCAATTCCCTTGAGACTTACATAAACAAAGGCGGGGTAAATACAACTACAATAACTCCATCATTCCCGTGTTATGTGTTCAAACAGTCAATAATCAATCAGCCCGCAGTTACATTCCAAACAGTTAATAACCGATAAGCCTGTGCTTACATTCTGATAGATAGTGTCCGGAGGCAGGGGTGATTAGTGTCTCTTTTCTCTTAGGCGATGAGTAACCTGGATATGATCTTCAAGGTTCCCCTGTCCGGAGGGGGTCTTATCCTTCCATTGTCGTTCCCACAGGCACTAAGCAGAGAGTTCAGAGTCCACTGGAGAGGCAGCCGAGCACGATCAGCACGGACAGGCCTGAGATGGAGTCCAGGCCCTATGAATTCCTTCTTCATTGGGGCTGATGGAGCCCCATGATGATTTAGTATAGGTTTAACTCTAGAAAGTATACTTCAAATCAATGAGTGAAAAATATATGGCTTGTTCAGGAATTTCAGATAATAAAGTATAAGGATTAGGCACTTAAATATCTTGAATTAGTCTCCATTTATTATTTTACTTTTTTACATCCAAAATAGGAGTGTTGTATGGGCTGTTATAGGGAATTAATAGTCCTTGTTCCTTTAAATTTTCAGTGATGGGTTTTAACTCTTCCTTAACCTTGGGATACCGTTTTTGATGTGAAAATAGGTGAGGGTCTTTGAGCTTGATAATGACAGGAACAGCATTCTGTGCTGGACCCAGTTTTTCCATCAGCCCAGACCCTAAGAGTTACATATTGTCCAATTAAAAATAGCAGATCCCAAATCTGTGAAAACAGAGGCCTGAACCTTGTTCAGTGTACCCCTCCCCAGAAGGGGTGAGGGAGACTCTGGCCTAATTAGAAATTTATGAGAAAATAGCACAGAGTCCCAGTTGCTGCTTAAAGGATAACTGAAATAATAGCATTTGGCTTGTCTAGCCACCCCCATTACGGTAGTGGATCTGGAGGAAAGTGGGCCAGGGGCTTCAGTAACTGCAGAGTAAGTTGCCCCAGTGTCCAGTAGAAAATTGGCCTCCCACAGTTATTAATACATGGGGTTGCTCGGGTGTAATTAGGATGGGAGCTTTTGTGGGGACCCTCGGGCACTGTTAGTCCTGATTGTCCTGATAGTCCAGCCCCTGGGCTTATAGCTCTGGAGGGCAGTCTCTCCTCAGGTGTGGTCCTTTACATAGAGCCTGGGGTGGCTTAGATGCCTGAGGGCAATCCTGCTTGAGATGCCCCTCCTTTCCATAGTAATAACAAGCTCATCCTTTTTCACCAGGGTTCCTCCGGGCATTTTTCCTCAGGCTGTTTCAGAGCAGATCTAACAACCATGCTGGGGCTTCAGTCTTTTGCCTAGGTTTTTTTTTTTTTTTTTTTTTTTTTGTCTCCTATTTTCCTCCTCCTAGTCTCTACCATAATATACCATCTGAGCCAGCTGTGACAGTTTTTCTAAAGACTGATTTGGTCCAAATGTGTGTTTTTGTAGCTAACAGCGGGTATCTGGAGCTGACTAGTGAGAAATCTATCCTCTAAGATCATTCCTCCCTCTCCACTTTCAGGATCAACGTCAGTAAACTTGTGGACAGCCTCCCATAGTCTATCCAGAAATTTACTAGGAGTTTCTTTCTCTCCCTGTTTTATGTCAGCCAACTTGCTGCTGCTAAGTCGCTTCAGTCGTGTCCAACTCTGTGCGACCCCATAGACGGCAGCCCACCAAGGCTCCCCCGTCCCTGGGATTCTCCAGGCAAGAACACTGGAGTGAGTTGCCATTTGCTTCGCCAGTCAGCCAATTTAGCATACTCTCAAGTCTTAGCATGTACTCGCTTGAGTCCTTCAAGAATACATCTGACAAAGTGTTTCTGATCCCACCCTCCATGTTATAGTCCCAGCTTGGCTCTGTCATGGGAACTGCTTGGCTCCCAGTAGAAAGGAGGGCTATTTCATGTTCCCTTTTTCCTCCTTGTCTCATTCATGTTCAAGCCATTCATCTCCAAAAGTAGTAGCTTCCCTAAAACTCTAGTTTTTGAGTCAGGGGTCAGCGTCTATTCCAAGACACACATTACATCTCTCCAAGTGAAGTCATAAAATAAAGTTAGTCCCATAAAGGCATATGTATATATATATATAGTCTCAACTGCAATTGGGGCTGTTTGAAATTCTACTGAGGCAACCCCTCCTGGAAGGGTGCCCTGATTCTCAGCCTGTTTAGTTGGGAACCCCAGATACAGGGGCAAAGTAAGAGGACAGGAGGGAGCTGAAGGTTTCACACCCAAATCTGCACCCTTGGGACATAAGTCTGGCATGTCTCGTAGAGAGATAAAGAGCAACACATATGGCACTTCTACCCATTTCTCTTGTTTTCTACAGAACTGATCTAATTGTAAAACAGTATTATAATTAAGAGACCCTTCAACCTGCCAGCATTCCCCAAAGGATACCATGGCCATTCAATATCACAGAAGAAGATCAGGTGTGTCTTTTTAAAAAATTTTGGGGATCAAACCTGTCCCAGTTTTTTTTTTTTTTTTTTTTTTTAATACATTGTAAAGTAGTGGTTCTGGAACTGTTAGCTTCCATCTGTAAGAGAGAAAAAAGCAGCATCCACAGCCACGGCTTCTTTCCATCGAGAGTGTGCCTCCCTGCTCTAGCTGGGGGTGTAGACAGACTTTCCACCAAAGCTTTCCTTCCCTGGTCAGACTTAGTCTGTCCCTTACCGACGCAGGCACCTTACTCGTCCCTCCTGGTTCTACCACCAAGGCGGGGTGAAGATGCACCAGGGGTAGACCTGATGGCATCACAAGTTGATTTAATTCCATACCAACAAGACCTTTGATTTGATCTGTCCCTTTCCTCTGATGCCTCCCGGGGTGTAAAAGAGCAGCTTCCCGGAATGTTTCCCGAGCTAGGACTACAAGGGGAGGCATCCGTTTCACATGTGCCTGCGCACCTTCCTGAATACAGTCCTGACCACAGTGGAGGTGGTGAGTCATAAAACGATGAACCACCACCAAGATGCCCCTTCTGAGCGTCACCACACCAGTATATGTGAGAGCAAAAGAGGGGGTGGAGGATCGGCCAGCGAGGAAAAAGTGACTTTTGTCCTCGAGCTGCTAGGGCCAGTCCTTCCAGTTCATTCCCACGGGCTCCACAAAAGGGATGTCTAAGGCGTTGAGACAAACGCCGCCAGACAGCTCCCTCTGACCGCTCGCAGCGCCACCGAAGGAAGCCGCCCTCGGTTCATTCAGCCGCTCGGTCATGTCCAACTCTTTGCGACCCCGTGGTCTGCAGCACACCAGGCTTCCCTGTCCTTCAGCAACTCCCAAAGCTTGCTCGAACTCATGTCCATCGAGTCGGTGATGCCATCCAGCCATCTCATCCTCTGTCGTCCCCTTCTGCTCCTGCCCTCAAGCTTTCCCAGCATCAGGGTGTTTCCAAATGAATCAGTTCTTTGCATCAGGTGGCCAAAGTATTGGAGTTTCAGCTTCAGCATCAGTCCTTCCAATGAATATTCAGGACTGATTTCCTTTAGGATGGACTGGCTGGATCTCCTTGCTGCCCAAGGGACTCTCAAGAGTCTTCTCCAACACCACAGTTCAAAAACATCAATTCTTCAGTGCTCAGCTTTCTTTATAGTCCAACTGTCACATCCATACGTGACTACTGGAAAAACCATAGCTTTGACTAGATGGACCTTTGCTGGCAAAGTAATGTCTCTGCTTTTTAATATGCTGTCTAGGTTTGTCATAGCTTTTCTTCCAAGGAGCAAGCATCTTTTAATTTCATGGCTGCACTCACCATCTGCAGTGATCTTGGAGCCCAAAAAAATACAGTCTGTCACTGTCTCCATAGTTTCCCCATCTATTTGCCATGAAGTGATTGGAAGTCCACTGTACTTCCAATCTAACCAGATACTGCAATTCCCAATCTGTGTCTTCAAAAACCTCATGGTCACCAGCAGAGCTTTTATCCACATAGATCGGAGGCACAGTCATGACAAAGAGAGGCAGGTCGCTGGCCCCTGAGGCAGGCAGCCAAGAGACTGACCTCTAGCCTGAGAGACGTTCCTGGAGCTAGAGCTCTGCCTCACTCCCAAACCTGCTTTTGTAACTTGGTTCCCAGCAAGGCTAGGCGCTTCCATACATGAGGTCTAAGTAAAAGTACATAGTAACAGCATGGATCACAAGTCCCTTGAAAGTCTATGATCTGACAGATTAGATTAGTAGTTCTAGCTCCCCACACAATTACAAAATGGTCAGAGACCAGGAAAAGGTGACTGAGAAAGGAAAGTTTGCTGCACACTCTTTGCCCACCTCTCCAGCTGCTCCCCTCACAGGGACGCTGGGTGTCTCTTGACATCGGCAGGTTGCTATAAACCCTGACAAGGCTCCTCTTTTTGGGGCTGCCTTCAGTCATTACGAGGCACCATTAAACCGAGAGCAGGGCTCATCAATTGCTTCGTGCAGTGCATGTCATTCACTCATACAAGCACACCGTAGAGGTAGTAAAGTAAAACAGAAAACGTGTATACTGAGAAAGCAGAGAGGCTAGAGCTTTGAGTGTTCTTCCCTTGTCCTGAAGATCTCAGACGAGCCCCCAAGATGATAGCTTAAGGTGAATGATGTTGGATTCATGATCTCCAAAGATTTAGCTTTGGGACCAGGGACCAGGCTTGATCACTCAAGAGCTTTTGTGTAGCAGAGTTTTATTAAATTATAAAAAGGGACAGAGAAAGCTTCTGACATAGACATCAGAAGGAGGATGGAGAGTGCCCTCCTTGCTAGTCTTCTTAAGGGAGTTATATACTTTTTCAATTGGTTATTACAGTAAATCACAAGAATGTCTCAAGGTTGTAAAGAAATTACCAGACCCACTCCCACAATTTCCAACCTAGATAGCATATTAAAAAGGAGAGACATTACTTTCCCAGCAAAGGGCCCGTCTAGTCAAGGCTATGGTTTTTCCAGTAGTCATGTATGGATGTGAGAGTTGGACTATAAAGAAAGCTGAGTGCAGAAGAATTGATGCTTTTGATCTTTGGTGTTGGGGAAGACTCTTGAGAGTCCCTTGGACTGCAAGGAGATCCAACCAGTCCATCCTAAAGGAGATCAGTCCTGGTTGTTCATTGGAAGGACTGATGTTGAAGCTGAAGCTCCAATACTTTGGCCACCTGATGCGAAGAGCTGACTCATTTGAAAAGACTCTGATTCTGGGAAAGATTGAGGGCAGGAGAAGGGGACAACAGAGGATGAGAAGGTTGGATGGCATCACCGACTCAATGGACATGAGTTTGAGTAAACTTCGGAAGTTGGTGATGGACAGGGAGGCCTTGCATACTGCAGTCCATGGGGTCACAAAGAGTCAGACATGACTGAGCAACTGAACTGAACTGAACTCCCACAATTTACATTTTAAGATAATGGGATTAGAACTAACAATAGAAAGGTCTTACCAGACCCACTCCCATAATATACATTTTTAAATGACAGGATTAGTTCAAAAGTTCTCAAGAAGGAGAAACACTTCCTCAAGCAGGATACATTGCTGTTATATAATCATTGGTAGAGTTTAAGGGAAAACATATCCTTGAGCAAGATGAGTTGTTTTATTGTGCAATCATCAGCTCTGGGCTTAAAGAAAAAAACATTTGCCCTTCTCTCCTCCTTGAGAACTCCAGACCCCTATCTCCTCCTTGGGGACCCCAGACTTCTTATCAACCTGCCTAGGAATAGACTCTCTCAACATCAGGGAAATAGGACCTGGAGAAAAGGGAATGCTCCTACGCTCCTGGAGGGAAACCACATCTGAAAAATAAAGCTAACATTCAATTTGGATTTAATTATGACAGTATGTGGTTACATGGAGTATGAACCAGGAGTCTAAATATAGCAGACAACATATGAAAGCAAATTTGCTATCTCAGCTGTAAGGGTAAAGGTTTCCTGGCAGATCCACAGCTGGTGTGCACGAATTCTTTTAGAATACAGCATGTGTCTTTTCAAATTATGGCTTTGTCTGGATGTATGGCTAGAAGTGGGACTGCTGAATCATAGTGTAACTCTGTTTTTAGTTTTTCTGAGGAACTGCCATACCCTCCTCTACAGTGACTGCACCAATTTACAGTCCAACCAACAGTGAAGGAAGGGTCCCTTTTCTTCACACCTTCAACACACAACCACAACACTTGTTATTTGAAGACTTTTAAATGATGGCCATTCTGACCAGTTTGAGGCAGCATTTCATTGAAATTTTGATTTGCATTTCTTAAATAATTAACAATGGGGAGCATTCAGGATGAATTTTTAATTTTCAGATGTATAAAATAAATTAATTTGACATCTCAGCTTGACAATTTTTTCACAGATAATGATTTATTACATATTTAGTTATTTCCTTTCTTCTTAGTCTAACTAATAGGGACATGCATTATCATGTTACTCAATGCGATGAGCTCAGTTATTCATCTTTAAGCAGTTATATAGACATGCATTTTGTGTAATGGTGTTTTAAATTGACTTAAACTTCAAATATTTGTATCAATGATATGTGGACTCATTTTTCCTATCAAAAACCGGGTGCATTTTAATTGAAAAATAGTTGTTTTATGTTGTATTAGTTCCAGGTGCATACCCAAGGGATTCAGTTAGATGTATGTATATTGTATGTAACAAACATTTATTATATATAAGCATATATAATACATATATATATATAGCACACCTATATACATGCTCTCAGATCATTAGGCTATTACAAATATTGAATATAGTTCCCTCTGCTATACAGGAGGGCCTTGTTTATCTATTTTATATGTAGTAGTGTGTACCTGTTAATACCAAATTCCTGATTAATCCCCCATCCCTTTCCCCTTTGGTAATTTTACGTTTCTTTTCTCTGAGACTGTTTCTGTTTTGTCAAGAAGTTCATGTGCATCACAGTTTAGAGTCCACTCATAAGTGATATCATATGATATTTGTCTTTCTGTGTTATATCTTCACTTAATGTGCTAATCTCTACATCCATCCATGTGGCTGAAATGGCATTATTTCATTTTTTATGACTGAGTAATATTCCATTATATATTCTATGATATGTGGACTCTTGATTCAGGCCTTACAGATGTTACAGACAGACCTGTTACCATGAACATCCTCTCATGGTGAGGGCTAAACCACGATTACCCAGAAGAAACTTAACTGACGGTGTGGGTCTCCCAGAAGAATTCATCTGACATGGGGCGCTACCTGATCACCTTAACAGAACATCACACTGCCCCTTCCACCTGCCCAGATGAACTGCTCAAAACGGGCCATTTTCCAGCTCCTTCAACACAGCAATCTCTTTACTTTGCAGTTCCCAAATTCTTAATAATGCAAGACAGGTGCACTTTAAGGAGAGAATAGAAGGCTTTGGGGCTAATAGCTTCACAAGTAACTTTTTCTCCATGAGAATTTAACATTGACAAGATGAAGTACAGCACAACTCTTTTTTAAGTTGCTCATTTAAAAAGAAAACCCTTGTTTTAAAAAGGCAGAGGAAGATTTTGATAAAGCTTTTAATGAAAACTAAAAGAAAAAAAGAAAACCATTGGTAATGTGGTCTTAGGACATGTTGGGCCACATGATATTGCTAACAGAACAAACTTGTTCCTGGAATAACTACAATTAGTGACAAGAAAGGTTAAAGTAAAAGAAACCTTTGCCAACCAGAGTCATCTTGGAAAATCTTGGTGACAAAATGCGCTTAGTGCCCTTAGCTGGGTAAGGTTCAGTGTTGGGGACATTAATTGGCTTGTCTTGACTGATAGGTTCTTGGAAAGCAAAAATTACAAGAGTTAAGCTACTTTATGTGATTCTTAAAATTCTTATCTAAATCCATTATTTGACAGAATCTTCTATTTTTAAAAATTTCCCATCTTTATTTCACTTATTTTTATTCCTTATTGTTTTTTATAGATAGCCATCAACAATTTTTAAGTTGAAGTACAGTTTATCCATAATATTATATTAGTTTTGGATATACAAAATAGTGATTCAATATTTTTATACTCCATTTAAAAGTATTACAAATAAAGGCTATATTTTTTGTGCTGTATAATATATCCTTATGGCTTATTGCTTTTATACATAGTAGTCTCTATCTCTTAATCCCCTACACCTATCTTGCCCCTCCTACGTCCCTATCCCCACTGGTAAACACTAGTTCACTATATCTGTGAGTCTGTTTACATTTCATAGATAAGTTCATTGGTGTCATACTTTAGATTTCACATACAAGTGATATTATATGGTATTGCTCTTTTTCTTTCTGGCTTACATCACTTACTATGATAATCTCTAGGATTATATTGCTGAAAATGCCATTATGTTAATTGTCTTTACAGTTGAGTAGTTTTCAGTATATATTTCATATATGAAAACCTAGGTATATATGAAAATATACACATATATATTTTCTGAGTACACTCATTTGCAACTGTTCTGTAACCAAAAGAATGAAAATTTTACTATGACTCATGATATGAAAATTTAACTCATAATTTGTAACTTGGGCTTGATAAAATATGAGTTTTTCCAGGACTTCTAGGGCAATAGTTCTCAAACTTCAGTTTGCTTCAGTGCCTCAGATTCACCTGGAGGACTTACTAACTAAAATTGTCAGATGGCAGTTCTAGACCTTCTGATTTAGAAGATTTGCAAATACCAATCCAGGGACCATAATGAAAATCATTGTTGTGCCTTTTGAGTAATGTTTTTAGAGACTTAAGATAACCCTTCTAACTCAAGTACACTGCCTTGCATCTTAATATGTACAGAAGACTTAATTTGAAACTAGAAGATTGCTAAATGACTTCTATTTATAGAGCACTGTGAACTGAAATCAATATGTATGCATCAAAAATAATAAAAATAAAATATTTTGTCAGAGAACATTGACAGAGCATCTTAAATAAAAAATATTATCCTGTATTTAGATTAATTGCCTTAACTTCCCTGATAAGTTCCTTGTAAAGCATAACTTTAGAATAAAACTACTTAATGTGATTTTTTAAAGTCTCATCAAAATCAGTACCTTGATGGAATCTTCTATTTTTAAAAATTTCCCATTTTCACTTTGTTATTTTGCTGAGTAATATTCAATATACATTTCATATATGAAGATAGATGTATATATTTCATATATGGCAATACAGGTATATATGTATTATGTGAAAATATTAGTATATATCCCTTATATGACAATATAGGTATATATATCATATATAAAAAGAGGTATATATGTCATATATAAAATAAGGTATATATTTTTACATCATCAAATTTAAAACTTTCATAAAATTAAAAACTTTCAAAGAATTAAAGTCTTTAAATGCATGGATCACAACAAACTGTGGAAAATTCTTAAAGAGATGGGAATACCAGACCACCTTACCTGCCTCCAGAGAAGCTTGTATGTAGGTCAAGAAACAAGTGGTGCTGGGAAAACTGGTCAACCACTTGTAAAAGAATGAAACTAG
The DNA here is from genome assembly GCF_963930625.1 of Muntiacus reevesi. Taxonomy (NCBI): domain Eukaryota; kingdom Metazoa; phylum Chordata; class Mammalia; order Artiodactyla; family Cervidae; genus Muntiacus; species Muntiacus reevesi. The sequence goes on along the minus strand of NC_089263.1, from coordinate 21,766,453 downwards.
AACACTTTCTAACACTATATACAAAAATAAACTCAAAATGGATTAAAGATCTAAATATAAGACCAGAAACTATAAAACTCCTAGAGGAAAACATAGGCAAAACACTCCCTGATTTAAATCATAGCAGGATCCTCTATGACCCACCTCCCAGAGTAATGGAAATAAAAGCAAAAATAAACAAATGGAACCTAATTAAACTTAAAAGCTTTTTCACAATGAAAGAAACTATAAACAAGGTGAGAGACAGCCTTCAGAATGGGAGAAAACATAGCAAATGAAGCAACTGACAAAGAATGAATCTCAAAAATATACAAGCAACTCCTGCAGCTCAATTCCAGAAAAATAAGCAACCCAATCAAAAAATGGGCCAAAGAACTAAACAGACATTTCTCCGAAGACGACATACAGATGGCTAATAAGCACATGAAAAGATGCTCAACATCACTCATTATCAGAGAAATGCAAATCAAAACCACAATGAGGTACCATCCCACGCCAGTCAGAATGGCTGCTACCAAAAAGTTCACAAACAATAAATGCTGGAGAGGGTGTGGAGAAAAGGAACCCTCTTACACTGTTGGTGGGAATGCAAACTAGTACAGTCACTATCGAGAACAGTGTGGAGATTTCTTAAAAAACTGGAAATAGAACTGCCATACGACCCAGCAATCCCACTGCCGGGCATACACACTGAGGAAACCAGATCTGAAAGAGACACGTGTACCCCAATGTTCATCGCAGCACTGTTTATAATAGCCAGGACATGGAAGCAACCTAGATGTCCACTGGCAGACGAATGGATAAGAAATCTGTGGTACATATACACAATGGAATATTACTCAGCTATTAAAAAGAATGTATTTGAATCAGTTCTAATGAGGTGGATGAAACTGGAGCCTATTATACAGAGTGAAGTAAGTCAGAAAGAAAAGCACCAGTATAGTATATTAACACATATATATGGAATTTAGAAAGATGGTAATGATGACACTATACGCGAGATAGCAAAAGAGACACAGATGTAAAGAACAAACTTTTGGACTCTGTGGGAGAAGGCGAGGTTAGGATGATTTGAGAGAATAACATTGAAACATGTATATTATCATATGTGAAATAGATTGCCAGTCCAGATTCGATGCATGAAGACAGGGTGCTCAGGGCTGGTGCACTGGGATGACCCTGAGGGATGGGATGGGGAGGGAGGTGGGGGGGGTGCAGGATGGGGAACACATGTATACTCATGGCTGATTCATGTGAATGTATGGCAAAAACCACCACAATATTGTAAAGTAATTAGCCTTCAATTAAAATAAATAAAGAAAAAAATTTAATTAAAAACAACAACAACAACAAAAAGAAACAACAGAACTGGACAGGCAACAATGGACTAGTTCAAAATTGGGAAAGGAGTACGTCAAGACTATATATCGTGATCCTGTTTATTTAATTTACATGCAGAGTACATCCAGTGAAATGCCAGGTGGATGAAATAGAAGCTGGAATCAAGATGCTGGGAGAAATATCTACAACCTCAGATATGCAGATGACACCACCCTAATGGCAGAAAGCAAATAGTCTATGCTGCAAAGTAGTATTGGCAAAATGTTAAAGAAAAGGGAAAGAAAGCAGTGCCTATGGTATCATGTCCAACCTCCCTGTCGTGGGATGCTGTCCCATCCCTAGAGGCTGAGCAGGCTGGGTCCCACTGCTGAACTCAGGTGGGGTGGACACAGCCCGGAAGGATACCCTTCACTGAACACTTCTGAAAGGTCTACTGTGTGCTCTGTCTGCCTAGGACAAGAGTCCTGCCTGGCATCAGGCCCCAAGGAATTTCAAGGCAAAATTCAGCTAGCCTCAACCTCCCCTGGTGCTGGGGATCCGAGTCCAAGCCTCCTTCCTGAGAGTGCAGCCTCCTAGTACCTTAAGCACCCTCGGCAGTAAACTGTGGACCCTGAAGGGATTAGTTTGGACGTGGTGTTTGTGTGATGCTTTAGGGGAAAAAGTAGTGAGACTCAAGCCCTTTCCAGTTGCTCAGGCACATTCCACTCCATCTCACAGCCCCTGAGGCCAACTTGCGCTAAGACTCTGGTTGCCTTCAGGCACCAAGCTGGGCCTGAAAAGTGCTGCCGCCCTGTGGACATTTCCTGGAACTACAGTTTGGTCACCCTAGCTCACAGGCACCTCAATCCACAAGGCCTGGGGTTCTGTGAATGACAGCCCAATGTCCCGTGGCCAGCACCAGAGAGAGAAATTCCAAACACAGCCGGAATCTTTCAGGAATGCCCAAAGGTAATTGTCCTCATACCCTTTAAGGAAAAAAAACACCAACCCAAACCTCCCCCACCAAATAAGATGCTCAGCATTCCTAACTGCTGCAGAGATGCCAATTGAAAGACGATGGGAAATCAAATCCCACCACTCACAATAGTCAGAGTCACAAATCTGCAACAATAAATTTGGGATGGAGTCTGGGGGAGAAAGAATCGCCCTGAGCTCTCAGTGGGAATATGTATTGGCAGCAGCCAGTATCATGGCCAGTCTCCTCGTGCCTGAAAAAAAACAATCAGGTCCTGCTAAGCTGAGGATCCAACATTCCCCCACTTGGGCCTGTATCCTAAGAAAACCATCAATCAAAAGGCACAAGCACCCAAACAAACCTCCAACACGACTTCCAGTAGTCAAGACAACCACAAAATCTCTAACCAGAAGTTAAAGCTTAAACAAGAAGTGTACACATAGACAGTGGATTATTTCGCACTCATTAAAAATCACCACTGAAATTAGGAAATTAGGACACTGGGAGCCACAGGGATGGACCTTGAAGGATCATGCACTAAGGGGAGTCAGTCAGGCAGAGGAAGACCATGGTACATGAGGTACATTCCAGGCAAAATAAAAATAGGCATGCAAGTCAACAAATTTACAACCCAGAAAGAGGCTCTGAGGATTCAAACATTTAGGGTTCCATAAAATAAATAAATAAATAACTGAAGGGTCGTGAATGAAATAGGAGGTTTGTACTTACACAGACAGGAAAGGTATATCTGCAGTAGATAATCCACAAGGATGATCCTCTTCCTTCCTTCTTCCTTCTACATATACATGGAAATATGCATCTCGAACCTATACACAGAAATCTCTTTCTCAAAGAGATATACTACAAAAATTAACTATCTTCCTTCCTTGTATCCACAGAAAAGTGTATCTGAGATAATTTCGAAGGCCCCTGTACTCAGCACTCTGCTCACCATTCTATGGCAAAAACCCAAACAATCATAGAGATACCCCATAGATAAGTGATACCTGAATCCCGTGATGTACACTGACAACGGTCACAACATGGCAAATCGACAGTGCTGCATTGTAGCACCGACAAGATGTTAAAGAAAGGTACGTAAATCAGTGCCTTTCTATGATCTCCAACCTCCCTGACATGGGATGCTATCCCATCCCTGGAGACTGAGCAGGCTTAGGTCCCACTTCGGGACTGGGAGTGGTTGACACAGCCTGGCCCGGTGCCTTTCACTGAACCCTATTGAAATATCTACCATCTCTTACATTCTGGCCGGGGTCAGGTTTGCATGTGGCATCAAGGTCTCAAGTAATTGCAGGCAAGGCTCAGCAAGCCTAGTCTTCTCATGATGCTGGGGTTCCAGCTCAAGGCTTGTTCCTAACGGTGCAGCCTCTAAGCACCCAAGCACCCAAGCTCACTCAGCATTGTACTGTGGACCCTGAAGGGATTAGCCTGGACCGAGTGTTTGTGTGATGCTTTAGAGGGAAAAAGACCTGACACTCAAGGTCTTTCGTGTTTGCTCAGGCATCTTCCACTCTACTTCACTGCCCAGGAAACCAACTTTCCCTAAGGCTCTGGTTAGGGTTCCCCAGGAACCAAATGGAGGCCTGAATAGTGCTGTCTTCTTGTAGATGATTTCAGTAACTACTATTTTATCTCCAGAGTTCACTGGCACCTCAGTTCACAAGGACTGGGACTGTATAATGACAGATGCCCTGAGAAAATGTCCTGGGGCAGTGTTGGAGAAATAATTTCCAAACACAACCAAGTTTCAGAAACCCAATTGTCAGAGGCAAATTGTCCTGACTCCCGTTAAGAAAAAAAAAAAAACTTCACAACAGGACAAGTTGCTAAGCATCCCTAATTGCTGAAGGAATGTTAATCAAAATGACAATGGTAAATCAAATGCCGACTGTCACAACCACGATCATCACAAATCTACAAGCAATAAATTTGGGAGAGAGCCTGGAGGAAAAGGAAGGCCCTAAGGTGTCTGTGGATAAGAACTATGGCAACAGCCTGTAAAGTGGACAGTCTCCAACGCCTGGAAAGAACTCTCCAAAGAGGTTAAGCATAGGATCTGACATTCCCACACCTGGGCCTATATCCCGAGAAAACAACGGATCACAAGGCACATCCACCCTAAGGAGCGCTGCAGACTACTTCCAGTAGCCAAGACAGACAACCATCAAAGTCTCCAACGAGAGGGTAAAGCTTAAACCTGGTGTGGTACATACATCCGGTAGACTGTTTCTCACTCATTAAAAACAGACACTGAAATTAGGGAATCAGGAGCCACACTGGGAGCCACAGGGATGGACCTTGAAGGTCCATACACAAAGGGAAGTCAGTCAGGCAGAGGAAGACTATGGTATATGAGGTAAGTTCCAAGCAAAATAAACATAAACATACAAGGTAACATATTAACAATCCAAAAAGGGACTCTGAGAACCGAAAGTTAAACAAAGTGTTCAGGAAAAAAAATAAGTGAAGGGCCTTGAATGAATTGAGTTCCGTACCTACATAAACAAGAAATGTGTGTAATAGATAATCCATAAGGATTATCCTCTTCCTTCCTTCATTCTATATGTACACAGAAATCTTTATCTATAATCTATACACAGAAATCTCTATAAGAGATAAACCTCAAAAATTAACTACCTTCCTTCTTTGTATACACAAAAAAGTGTATCTGGGATACATAATCCACAAGGCCTGATGCTCAGCATTCTGCTTGACATTCTATGGCAAAAATAAAAAACGAATAGAGATACCACAGATACCACCTGATCAGGGAGCTGTATACTGACAAAAATCACAACACTGCAAATCGACTATACTGCAAGTTAGCATCTGGAAAACGTTAAAGAAAAGGAAAGACTATCAGTTCCTACTCTATGATCCCCAACCTCCCTGACTTGAGATATTATCCCATCCCTGGAAGCTGAGCAGGCTTCGGTCCGACTCCTGGACTGGTGTGTGGCAGAGCCTGACACAGTACTGTTTTTCAAACCATTTTTAAATGTCTACTGTCCCCTACATTCTGGCTGGGACCAGAGTCTCACATGGCATCAAGACCTCAAGGAATCTGAAGGCAAGGATCAGTGAGCAAGCACTTCTCCTGATGTGCATGTTCCCAATTCAGAGCTCATTCCTGAGAGTGCAGCCTCCTAGGCACATATGCAACCTCAGCAGTGTACTGTGAAACTGAAAAAGGATGTCAGGACGAGGTGTCTGTGTGATGCTTAAGGGGAAAAGTAGTGAGACTCAAGCCCTTTCCTGTTTGCTCAGGCACGTTCCACTTGATCTCACAGCCCAAGTAGCCAGCTTGCCCTAAGGCTCTGGTTACCCCAGGAACCAAAGTGGGCTTAAAAAGTGCTGCCACCTTGTGGATATTTTCTGTAAATAAAATTCGATCACAGGTTCTAAAGGAACCTTAATTCACTAGGCCTGGGGATTCTGTTGGTGACAACTGCCCTGAGGATCAGGGACGAATATTGGACAAAGTTTGAAACACAGCTGACTTTCAGGAAACCAACTGCCAAAGGTAAACTGTGATCACACCCTTTAAGGAATAAAAAAGACAAGACAAACGCAAATCTCTACCATAGGACACGATGCTATGATTCCCTAAATGTGGGAGGAATGTCAAACAAAATGTCAATGGAAAATCAAATTTCACCACTCACAGTAGCTATCATCACAAGTCTACAAAAAATAAATGCGGGAGAGAGCCTGGAGGAAAAACAATCGCCCTAAGCTGTTGGTGGGAATATACAACAGCATCAGCCAGTACAATGCAGTCTTCAAATGACAAAAAAAAGCTATCAAGAGGGACTAAGCCTAGGATTTGACATTACACACCTGGGCCTATATCCTGAGAAAACCATGAAGTTATGTCAAACAACTGTACTTCAATTTGAAAAGATACACTTGATGCACAGCTACAAACACAATAGAAAATCAAGAAGAAAAAACCAGCAAAATGAAAATGACATATTTCTCACAACAGAGCATCCAACTGAGAAACTTCCTTTGCATGAGATTATTTAAAAAACAGAAACTAGATTTACCACTTTATTTTTTTTTTTTTTAAATATTATTTTATTAGTTGGAGGCCAATCACTTTACAACATTTCAGTGGGTTTTGTCATACATTGACATGAATCAGCCATATAGTTACATGTATAGATTTACCACTTTAAACAACTAATTAGTTAAATGAGGCCAGTTAACCTACCAACAAGATAAATATGGCCTAGAAAGCAGGTGAAGACACATTTTACCAGACACATTTTATCACATTGTGATAATTAGTACCATTTAAAAATACAGAAAAAATTTTGCTGATTTTCTTTAAAGAACGAATCAAAAGGAGTTCACTCTGAAGATGTATTTTCCATATTCTATATGTGCCAATATTTTCCTGCATGAAATATGGAAAATTTCATATTTAATACAGGAACATCTACAGCCACATTTTCCTGTACAAAATTTGGAAAATATCATACTTCATGCAGGAGAATCTGTGTCCATAATTTCCTCCATGAAATATGGCAAATTTTATGTTCCATGCAGGAAAATCTGTGCCCATAATTTCCTGCATGAAACATAGAAAATTCTGATTGAAGCTATAAATATTTTCAGGAAAATGAATCTACATTTTCTCATACTAAGGCAAGATTGTCAGAAACACACAGAAAATGGCCACAAGAAATCACATTTGTGTAGAATCTAAAATACGACACAGATGAACCTACCTATGAATCAGAGACTCACAAATCCAGAAACTGATGGAGGCCTGGGGAACTTGGTTGTCTGGGCGTTGCCAGACTGGAGTAGAGGTTAAGAGATAAAAATCACTATGTGTAATGTAACGCTTTACCATCTGAGCCACCAGGGAAGCTGCACATGTAATATAGGAAAAATAATAGGATATTGTATGCAGCAGAGAGCAATATAGCCATGATTTTGTAATATCTTTAAATGGAGTATATTCCATTAAAATACTGAATCACTATGTTGTATCCTGTACTTCAGAGGGAAAAGAAGTAATGAACTGATAACAACAAACACAAAAAATAATCAAGAATGAAGGTTAGCAAAATAAAAATGGGAAAATTTTAGTAATAGAAATTCCCATCAATGAATTAATTTGGATAAGATTACTAAAAATCTTCACTGGTTTGTTCCCTAGAAAGAACAATATGGAGGATCCTGAAATAACGAAACACAGAAGTGCCTTAGGAAACAGCAATCACATGCCTGGGCATATAGTCAGGGAGAAGCAACATTTTCAAAGACAGGGGTACCCATGCCATCCTTGCCGGGCTGGTTTTCATATCAAAGACACTGATGCAACCTAAGTGTGGAAGGACACAGAAATGAATAAAGTATATGGGATATACACACACGATGCTATATTACTCAGCCATAAGGAGCAATGAAATAATGGCATCTTCAGGCACAGGGAAGAAGGTAGAGATGATCATAGCAACTGAAGTAAGAGAGACAGTGAGCAAAAAATATAATATGATATCACTTCTGGGTGGAATTTAACAATGGATACGTATGAGCTCCTTGAGTAAAGATACACAGTTCACAGACAGAAAAAAGAACTTACTGTTAGCAGAGAAGAAATGTATTGGGTCCATAGAAATCAGCTATTTGAAATAACACATGCACACTACTATTTAGAAAATAAACCACAAGGACCCACTGAGTAACAAAAGGAATGGTACTGCACTCTCTGTAATAACCTATACAGTAATAGAGCCCAAAATACAACATGTACACATCTACATATGAGTGAATCACTAATAGTCCCTGGTAGCTCAGTCAGTAAAGAATCTGCTTGCAAGGCAGGAGACCTGGGTTCAATCCCTGGGTTGGGAAGATCCCCTCATGAAGGGAAAGGCTACCCACTCCAGTATTCTGGCCTGGAGAATTCCATGAACTGTATAGGCCATGGGGTTGCAAAGAGTTGGACACGACTGAATAACTTTCACTTCACTTCATACAGGAATAGAACCCAAAATATAACATATACACATCTATATATGAGTGAATCACTAACAGACCCTGGTAACTCAGTCAGTAAAGAATCTGCTTGCAATGCAGGAGACCAGGGTTTGGATCCTGGGTTGGGAAGGTCCTATGGAGAAGGAAATGGCAATCCACTCCAGTATTCTTGCCTGGGAAATCCCAAGGACAGAGGGGCCTGGTGGGATGCAGCTGAGCTATTTCAAATCCTAAAAGATGATAGTGTTAAAGTGCTGCACTCAATATGACAGCAAACTTGGAAAACTCAAATTTGGAAAACTCAGGCTACGGGACTGGAGAAGGTCAGTTATCATTCCAATCCCAAAGAAGGGCAATGCCAAAGAATGTTCAAACTACTGCACAATTGCACTCATTTCACACACTAGCAAAAGTAAGTTCCCAAGACATGCTTCAACCGTACATGAATGAAGAACTTCCAGATGTTCAAGCAGTATTTAGAAAAGGCAGAGGAACCAGAGATCAAATTGCAACATCTGTTGGATCATAGGAAAAGCAAGAGAATTCCAGAGAAACATCTGCTTCATAGACTACACTAAAGCCTTTGACTGTGTGGATCACAGCAAAATGTGAAAAATTCTTAAAGAGATGGGAATACCAGACCACATTACCTGCCTCCTGAGAAAACTGGATGGTCAGGAAGTACCGGTTAGAACCAGATATGGAACAACAGACTGGTTCAAATTGGGAAAGGATTTCATCAAGGCTGTATATTGTCACTCTGCTTATTTAACTTATATGCAACAACAATGAGAGAATCAAGTTGCTATGCGTTAAAAAAAAAAAAAAAAAAAAAAAAACCCAATGCATTGTAATTCACCTATATACTCAGGTTCAAATAACTTTATCAACTCAAAAAATATAGAAATATATGCTGACTCTATTCCCCTCATCCCATGGTTACACATGGGTTGGTATCACATCTCGGGAGAGTGGGCAGGCTTGGGTCCCAAGGTTGGCTTGTGGTGGGGCTCAGGGACCTGGGAGGATGTGGCAGGCAGTGCGCCCCCATGATGTTCCTGGAGTGCCTCTTGCCCTCTGCAGAAGCCCTCAGTCTCTAGATACAGGCAAAGTAAATTAAGAGATTTGAATTAACATAGACACACTTATATGGATCAAATAGATGATTGAAAACGCCTTACTGATTAGCAGATGGAAGTTTACTAAACACACTGTAATCACCTAGATGGGAACAAGAACTTGAAAGAGAAGAGATAAACACCTATACATTAATAAATCAAGTTCCTATATACCTGAAACACATATAAATTCAGAAATCATCTCTATTCAAAATAAAATAACATGGGGAAAAAGTTGTATGGGGCTGAATAAAGCTGCCGCTTTGAGGCCATTTTCTGCAACAACTTGAAAAGCTGTGATGTTGGGCATTGAGTATTCTTAATGTCAGAGGGTCTGGAAGTAAAAAACAGCTGATCGCCACAAACGTTCTAATGGTGGTCATCAGAAAAAATTTACAACAGGGCTGAGTTCAAGGGAGCCAATCTGGAGAAATGAGTTCAACTCACCCTTGAAAAGAAATCACATGGAAAGAGGTCATCATTGCTAAATATTAGGAATGCAAATCGAAACCCCAGGAAGGTATCATCACCTCACAGAATGCAGAATGGCCACTGTCAGAAACTCAACAAACAATAACTGCTGAAGAAGGTAGAGGGAAAAGACAATACAGAAAATTTCATGTTTCATGCAGGAGAACCTGCACCCATGTTTTGCTGCAGGAAATAGGGGGTATTCACAAGGACCTGATGCTAAGCACTCTGCTCGACTTGTTATTGCACCAAGTCCAAAAACAATAGAGAAACACCACAGATATGAAATACCTGAATCAAGCAGCTGTATGCTGACAGCAATCACAATACTGTAACTCGACTATGTTGCAATGTAGTATGGCAAGATGTTAAGGGAAAGGAAAGAAAAGGAAAGCAGGACCTCCTCTGTTATAAGTGACCTCCCTGACTTGGGATGATATCCCATCCCTGGAGGCTCAGCAAGCTTGGGTCCTACTGCTGGACTGGGGAGGGGTGGACACAGCCTGGCACAATGCCCTTCACTGAACCATTTTTAAAGTTCTACAATCTACTACTCTCTGGCTGGGACCAGAGTCCTCCATGGCATCAAGGGCCTGAGGAATTTGAAGGCATGATTCAGTTAGCCTCGACCTCTCCTGGTGCTGAGGTTAGCAGCAAAAGCCTCTTTCCTGAGAGGGCAGCCTCCAAGGCACTGGGTGCTGTGGACCTGGAAGGGATTAGTCTGGATGGTGGGTTTGTGTGATGCCACAGGGGCAAAAAGTACTGAATGAAACTCAAGCCCTTTTGTGTTTACCCAGGCACAGTCCACTCTATTTCACACCCATGAAAGCCAACTTTCAGCATCCCTAACGGCTGCAGGAATGCCAATCAAAATGACAAAGGGAAATCAAATTCCACCAGTCACAAAGGTCATCCTCATAAGTCTACAAACAATGAATGTGGGAAGGAGCCTGGAAGTAAAAGAATCCCCCTCAGTTGTCGGTGGGAATATACATTGGCTACAGTCAGTATATGAACAGCCTCCGAATGCCTCAAAAAATAAATAAATAAACAACCTGTCAAGACAGGCTAAACCTGGGATCTCACATTCTCACACCTGGGCCTATGTGCTGAGGAAACCATCAATCAAAAGGCACGTGAACCCCAATGAACACTGGAGGACTACTTCCAATAACCAAGACACACAACCAGGAAAATTTCCACCAAGATTAAAGCTTAAGCAAGATGTTGTACATATATCCAGTAGACTATTTCTCACTCCAAAAAAACTACCACTGAAATTAGGGAATTACGACACAGGGTAGCCACAAGGATAGACCTTGAAGGATCATGCATTAAGGGAACAGTCAGGCAGAGGAAGCTTGTGGCATATGAGATAACTTATTGGAAAAAATAAAAATATACATACAAGGAAACAAATTTACAACTCAAGAGGGACTCTGAGAATTCAAAATCAAATACAGCGTTCCAGAAAAAAAAGTGAAGGGCCTGAAATGAATTAGGAGGTAGGTACCTACATAGATAAGAAATCTGTATCTGTAATAGATAATCCACAAGGATTATCCTCTTCCTTCCTTCATTCCTTCCTTTCAGATACACACAGAAATCTGTATCTCTAAGAGATAATCCACAAAAATTATCTCCTAACTCCCTTCTTTGTAAATAGGAAACTATATCTAAGATAGATAATTCACAAGGACCTGATGAGAAAGATAATTCATAAGGACCTCTGTTTGACCTTCCATGGCAAAAAAGTCCCAAAAGACAATAGAGATATCCCATAGATACACAATACCCAAATCCATCAGCTATGCACTGACAACAAACACAACATTGCAAACTGTACTGCAATGTAGCATCAGCAAGATGTTAAAGAAAAAGCATTGACTACTATCTCCAACCTTCCTGACTTGGGATACTATCCCAACCCTGGAGGCTGAGCAGGCTTAGTTCCCACTGCTGAACTGGGGTGGAGTTGACACAGCCTGGCACATTGCCATCCATTGAACCCTTTTAAAAATTCTACCGTCTGTTGTGTTCTGGTGGGGACCAGCGTGTTGAGTGTGATCAAGGCCTCTCAGAGTTGGAGCAATAATCATGGAGCCTCCACTTCTCTTGGTTTTGGGGGTCCCAGCTCAAGCCTCCTTCCTGAGAGTGCAGCCTCCCAGGCACATAGGCACCTTCAGCAGCGTGCTGCGGACCCAGAAGGGATTAGTCTGGACGGGGTGTTTGTGAACTGCTTTAGGGGAGAAAGAAGTGAGATTCAAGCCCTTGGGTGTTTGCTCAGGCACATTCCACTCTAATTCACAGACCAGAAAGCCAACTTTCCTTAAGGAGCCAAAGGTGAGCAAGAAAAAGTGCTGCCATCCTGTGGACATTTTCTGTAACTACAACTTGGTCACCAGTGCACACAGGCACCTCAATTCACAAGGGCTGTGGCTCTGTTAATGACAGCTGCCCTCAGGAAATGCCCTGGGGCGGGTATTGGAGAAATATACTCCAAAACCAGCCAACTCCAGGAAGCCAACTTCCAAAGGTAAATTGTCCTCACACCCTTTAAAGAAAAAAACCAAAAAATAAAACTAAATCAAACCTTCACCACTGGACAAGATGCTCAGCGTCCCTAATGGCTGCAGGAATGCCAATCAAAACGACAACGGACATCAAATCTCACTACTCACAATGGCTATCATCAAAAGTCATCAAACAACAAATACAGAGCATGGAAGAAAAAGAATACCCCTAAGCTGTTGGTGGTAATATATATTGGCTACCGCTAGTATATGGATAGACTCTGAATGTACAAAAAACAGCTATCAAGAAGGGCAAAGGTGAAAAAAGTGATGCTACAAGGAGGGTGTGTGTGTGATGCTTTAAGAGGAAAAAGTAGTGAGACACAAGCCCTTGGGTTTTTGCTCAGGCACATTCTATTCTATTTCACAGCCCAGAAGCCGACTTTCCTGAAACTGCAGCTTGCCCCAAGAACCAAAGGTGGGCATCAAAAAGTGCTGCCGCCTTATGGACATTTCCTGTAACTACATCTGACCACTAGCATTTGTTGGCACCTGTAATTCACAAGGGCTGGGCGGCTGCTCATGACAGCTGCCCTCAGGAAATGTTCTGTGGCGGGTATTGCAAGATAAATTCCAAACACAAACGACCCCAACTGCCACAGGTCTATTTTCCTCACACCCTTAAAGGGAAAAAACCCCAACAAACCCCATACCTCCGCCACAGGACAGGATGCTCAGCAGCCCTAATCATTACAGGAGGAATGCCAATCAAAATGACAAGGAGAAATCAAATCCCATCTGTCAGAATGGCTATCCTCAAGTCTACAATAAACGCAGGAGTGAGTTTGGAATAAGGGGAAACCTCGTACACTGTCGGTGGGAACGTACATTGGCAACAACCACAATAAAGGACAATGTTGGCATGCCCGAATATAAGCTATCAAGACACTAAGCCTAGGATATGACATTACCACAACTGGGCTTATGTTATTCTATATGAAAAACAGAAAATTCTATTTTCAAATATGAAATATTCAACATTTTCAACTATGATATATAGAAAATTCTATTTCATATATGAAATTTGCACTTATTTTTTCATTTATGAAATATAGAAAATGGTCACATATGAAATATGCACCTATATATTCACCTATGAGATACAGAAAATTCTCCATTCATATATGAATATGCATCTATATTTTCATCTGTGAAATACAGAAAATTCTATTTTCATATATGAAATATACATATATTTCCCTCTGTGAAATATATTTTCATATATGAAATATGCATCTATATTTTCATCTATGAAACAGAAAATTTTCTTTTTTTATTTATTTTTTTACTTTACAATATTGTATTGGTTTTGCCATACATTTTTGATTGATATGAATGATATGATTGATATGAATCCACCATGGGTGTACATGTGTTCCCCATCCTGAACCCCAGCTCCCACCTCCCTCCCCATCCCATCCCTCTGGCTCATTCCATTGCACCAGCCCCGAGTACCCTGTATCAAGCATCGAACCTGGACTGGCAATTCGTTTCACCTATGATAATTTACATGTTTCAATGCCATTCTCCCATATCTTCCCACCCTCACCCTCGCTCACAGATTCCAAAAGACTGTTCTATACATCTGTGTCTCTTTTGCTGCCTCTCATACAGGGTTATCATTACCATCTTTCTAAATTCCATATATATGCATTAGTATACTGTATTGGTGTTTTTCTTTCTGACTTACTTCACTCTGTATAATGGGCTCCAGTTTTATCCACCTCATTAGAACTGATTCAAATGCATTCTTTTTTTATGGCTGAGTAATATTCCATGGTGTATATGTACCACAGCTTTCTTATCCATTTGTCTGCTGATGGACATCTAGGTTGCTTCCATGTCCTGGCTATTATAAACAGTGCTGCGATGAACATTGGGGTACATGTGTCTCTTTCAATTCTGGTTTCCTCGGTGTGTATGCCCAGCAGTGGGATTGCTGGGTCATATGGCAGTTCTAGTTCCAGTTTTTTAAGGAATCTCCACGCTGTTCTCCATAGTGGCTATAATAGTTTGCATTCCCACCAATGGTGTAAGAGGGTTCCCTTTTCTCCACACCCTCTCCAGCATTTATTGCTTGTAGACTTCTGGATAGCAGCCATTCTGACTGGCGTGAAATGGTACCTCATTGTGGTTTTGATTTGCATTTCTCTGATAATGAGTAATGTTGAGCATCTTTTCATGTGTTTGTTAGCCATCTGTATGTCTTCTTTGGAGAAATGTCTGTTTAGTTCTTTGGCCCACTTTTTTTTTTTTTGGCCCACTTTTTGATTGGGTTGTTTATTTTTCTGGAATTGAACTGCAGGAGTTGCTTGTTTATTTTTGAGGTTAATTCTTTTTCCATTGCTTCATTTGCTATCATTTTCTCCCATTCTGAAGGCTGTCTTTTCACCTTGCGTATAGTTTCCTTCATTATTAAAAAGCTTTTAAGTTTAATTAGGTTCCATTTGTTTATTTTTGCTCTTATTTCCAATATTCTGGGAGGCGGGTCATAGAGGATCCTGCTGTGGTTTATGTCGGAGAGTGTTTTGTCTATGTTTTCCTCTAGGAGTTTTATAGTTTCTGGTCTTACGTTTAGATCTTTAATCTATTTTGAGTTTATTTTTGTGTATGGTGTTAGAAAGTGTTTCATTTTTACAAGTGGTTGACCAGTTTTCCCAGCACCACTTGTTAAAGAGATTGTCTTTTCTCCATTGTATATCTTTGCCTCCTTTGTCAAAGATAAGGTGTCCATAGGTGTGTGGATTTATCTCTGGGCTTTCTATTTTGTTCCATTGATTTATATTTCTATCTTTGTGCCAGTACCATACTGTCTTGATGACTGTGGCTTTGTAGTAGAGACTGAAGTCAGGCAGGTTGATTCCTCAAGTTCCATTCTTCTGAAAATTTTATTTCTATGTATGACATATGCACCCATATTTTCATATGAGAAATATGGAAAATTCTATGTTCATATATGAAATAGGCACCCATAGTGTCATATATTAAAGATGAAAAATTCTATTTTCATATGAAATGTGAACCCATAGCTTCATATATGAAATATCAAAATTTTTCATATATGAAATATACACCCATGTTTTCATATATGAAATATTAAAAGTTCCATTTTCATTCATGAAATATACACTCATGTTTTCATATATTACATATAGAAAGTTCTATTTTCATCTTGAAATATGCACCCATGATTATATATGAGATATAGAAAATGCTATTTCCATCTTTGAAATAAGCAACCATGTTTTCATATATGAAATATGCAAAGTTCCATTTTCATCCATGAAATATGCACCCATGTTTTCATATATGAAATATAGAAAACTATATTTTAATCATAAAATATGCACCAATCTCTTCATATATGAAACACTGAAAATTCTATTTTTATCAATGAAATATGCACCTTTTTATACACTAAAATTCATGCATACTTTTGTATAAGAAATACAGAAAATTCTATGTTCATGAAATTTGTACTTATCTTTTCATTCACAAAATAGGAAATATGCACATATGTTTTCATATATGAAATATAGAAAACTGGATTTTCATTCATTAAATTTGCACCCATGTGTTCATATAGGATATACAGAAAGTTCTATTTTCATATATGAAATAATCACCTGACTTGGGCTTCCATCCCATTCCTGGAGCCTCAGCAGGCTGTCTTCATGGCTGGACTGTGATGGGGTTGAATCGACCAGGCTGGTTACCCTCTTAAATCTGTACTTTCTGGTTTGATCTGGTAGGGACCACAGTCCCTAGGGTACACAATCGATGGTGTCCTGACACTTTGGCCTCGATGACCTTGGAAAAGTCTACCAGCTTCTATGTCTCCTGGTGCTGGGTTCCCCAGCTCAAGCCTCCTTCCTGAGAGTGCAGCCTCCTAGGCACTTCATCAGGGTGCTGTGGTCCAGGTTTGGATTAGTCTGAAGTAAAGGGGTGAAGCTTTTAGGGGGAAGAAGTATTGAGACTAAGCCCGTGGAAGTTTGCTCAGGCACATTGCACTCTAGTTCACAGCCTAGGAGGCCAGCTCTTCCTCAGTCTCTGGTTTCCTGAGGAATCCGAGTTGGGTGTGGGAAAGTGCTGCCCCCTTGTGGAAATTTTCTATAACTACAACTTGACCACCTGTGCTTACAAGTACCTCCAATTCAACAGATCTCGGGGACTGTTAATGACAGCTGCCTTCAGGAAAGGTACTGGGGAGAATATTGCAGAAAAAAGTACCAAAAAAACTGACTTTCAAAAAATCAACTAAAACTGGTAAATTTTCCTCACAACCATGAAGGAGAAAAAAAAAAAAAAAAACTTAACCGCCACAGGACCAGATGCTGAGCATTCCTAATTACTACAGGAGGAATGCCAACCAAAATGACAATGAGAAATCAAATCTCACCAGATTGGCCATCCTCACAAGTCTACAAGCAATAAATGCAAACTAAGCCTACCATCTGACATTCCCACACCTGGGCCTATGTTCCAAGAAAACCATCTTTCTTTCAAGAAGTCACATGCACCCCAATGTTCACTTCAGCACTAATTAAAGCAGCCTGAACACAGACCCAGCAAAATGTTCACCTTCGGATTGAAGCCTAAAAGCAATGTGGCACATACAGAAAATGATCTAATACTCAGCCATAAAAGACTACCACTGAAATCATGAAATTATGCCACTGGTAGTCACAGGGATAGATCTTGGAGGATCATACTCCAAGTGAAGTCAGTCAGAGGAAGACTATAACATGGGATGACCCTTCTAGGCAAAAGACATACAAAAGAATTTAAACATAAAATTTAAACATAAACATAAAACAGAATTTAAACATAAAAAGAGACTGAGAATTCAAATACAAACAAATAATTTTTTTTTAATTAATAAAACCAAAGAAAAGCCAGGGATGAATTAGGAAGTCAGGACTAACATATACACAGAAATGTGTATATGTAATAGATAATCTCCAAGGATTATACCCTTCCTTTCTTCATTCCTTCCACAGAAATCTGTATCTCTACCATAGCCACAGAAATCTGTACATATAACAGATAGTCCACAAGGACATGATATTCAGCACAAGGAACTTTGCTCCACCTTCTGCAATAACTTCCACAGCAGATGAATCTGAAAAAGAGTACAGGTGCTTTACATACATGTCGTAACTTAACCAGGTGGCTGGATACTAACAACAGGCACAACATTGCGCGCCGGCGATACTGCAGCATACCACAGGCAGGAAATCAAAGAAAAGAATAAAAAGGAAAAGCCTTGCCTAGTTTACTTCTGCTGACTTCCTGACCCCAGCTGCTATCCCATGGCTGCAGCCCGAGCAGGCTTCGGTCCAAGGCTGGACTGGGGTGGGGTTGAAACCACCAGTCAGGGTGCCCTTAACTGAGCCTCTCTTAAGCTTGTACCTTCTGGTTTGCTCTGACAGGGACCACAGCCCTTAGCGCATCCAAAGGATGTTGTGACGACCGTCTGGCCTCAAGAACCTTGGAAATGCCACCTAGCTTTCAGTTCTCCTGGTGCTGGGGTTCACAGCTTAAGCCTCCTTCTTGAGAGTGCAGCCTCCTAGCACCTCAGCAGGCTGCTGTGGCCCCGGTTGGGATGAGTCTGGAGGAAAGGGGTGAAGCTTTAGGAGGAACAGTAGTGAGACACAAGCCCTTGGGCATTTGCTCAGGCACTTTCCATGCTAGTTCACAGCCTAGGAAGTCAATTCCTTAGGTTCTGGTTGCCCCAAGAACCAGAGTTGGGAACGAAAACTGCTGCCACCATGTGGACATTTTCTGTAACTACAACTTGACCAGCTGTGCTTACCTGCCAGGCTCCTCTGTCCATGGGATTCTCCAGGCAAGGATACTAGAGTGGGTTGCCATGCCCTTCTCCAGGGGATCTGCCCCACCCAGCAATCAAACCCAGGTCTCCTGAATTGCAGGCAGATTCTTTACCATCTGAGTCACCAGGGAAGCCTGACCTGTGCTTACTGGCACCTCCAATTCACAAGATTTTGGGGGCTGTTAATGACAGTTACCCTCAGGAAAAGTCCTGGGGAGAATATTACAGAAATAAATTACAAACACAACCCACTATCAAAAAGTTAACAGCAACAGGTGTATTTTCCTCACAGCCCATGAAGGAGAAAAGAAAAAGAAAAAACCAGGACAAGATGTTCAGCATCCCAAATTATTACAGGAGGAATGCCAATCAAAACAACTACAAGAAATCAAATTATACCAGTCAGAATGACCATCCTCACAAGTCTACAAACAGTAAATGGGGGAGAGGGCCAAGAGGAGAGCGGAATCCCCCTCCCTACACAGTTGATAGGGAAGTATCCTGGGAAGGGACACTGTCAATAGCTACTAGAAAAGACAGCCCTGACATGCCAAAAAAAATCTTTCAAGGGAAATATAGCTAGAAGCTGACATTCCCACACCTAGGCCTGGAATCCTGACAAAGCCATCATTCAAAATGACACACATACCCTAACATTCACTGCAGCATTACGTACAATAGCCTGACACAACCGTCAAAATGTGCACTGACAGGTTAAAGCTTAAAGAAGACGCGGTGCATATGAGCACATGGAACTCTGCTCAACCTTCTGCAGTAAATTCTAGGGAAAAAGAATCTAAAGTAGTGTGCTCACCTCGGCAGCACATTTACTAAGAATCTAAAGAAGAACAGGCATGCTGTATGTATATGTCAATACTGAATCAAGTGTTGTGTACTGACAGTAAGCACAAAACTACAGATCAACTATACTCCAACATAGGATCAGCATGAGGAAAAGAAAAAGAAAAAAAGCAATGCCTAGTTTATTCCCTGCAAACTCCCTCTCTTGGGGTGCTATCCCATCCCTGGAGTCTGAGCAGACTGTTTCTCATGTCTAGACTGGGATCGCATTGAGAAAGCCAGGTGGAGACAACCAAAATTTTAAAACAGATGAGTCACCCTGGGATTCTGGCCCCACTATGTACAACAGCCAAGGCAGAGAATCAAGTTAATCGTAGAACAGATGAATGGATAGA
Source organism: Muntiacus reevesi (assembly GCF_963930625.1). NCBI lineage: Eukaryota > Metazoa > Chordata > Mammalia > Artiodactyla > Cervidae > Muntiacus > Muntiacus reevesi. The sequence goes on along the minus strand of NC_089263.1, from coordinate 21,746,948 downwards.
TACAGACAACGGGGTACCTGTACACAATACAATATTTCTCAACAATAAAGAACTAGGAAATAATGTCAAGTTTGGCCACAGAAAAGAAAGTAGAGATGATCATTCCAAGTGAATTAAGGCAGACAGGAAGAGACAAGTATCATATGATATCACTCCTGGGTGGAATCTAAAGATGGATAAAAATGAACTTCTTGCCTGGAGACCATGCCTCATAGACTTAGAAATTTCCAGTCACAAAGATATAAAGATGTGGAGCATGGAGAAATGAGTAGCTTCAGACTAATATATGCCCAATACTGTTTATAAAATAAATGACCAAGACCCACTGTATAACACAATGAAACTTACTCCACACTCTGTAATAACCTATATGGAAAAAAACCAAAATATATGCACATTTATGTATTGATAGAAGTGAAATAAGTTGTGGTAGAAGGAAAAGGGAAAAAAAGAAAACACCAACAAGGCAGTAATTCACCTATATACTCCAGTTCAAATGGTGGAAAAAACAAAAAAGAAATGCTGACTCTAATCAAAGACACCAATGTAAAGAACAGACTTTTGGACTCAGTGGGAGAAGGTGAGTGTGGGATGATTTGAGAGAGAGAATAGCATTGAAACATGTATATTATCATATGGAAAACAAATGACCAGCGCAAATTCAATGCATGAAGCAGGGCACCCAAAGCCAGTGCTCTGGGACAATTCATAGGGACAGGGTGGGGAGGGAGGTGGTGGTGGGGGGTTCAGGATGTGGGTCACATGTATATCCAAGGCCGATCCATGTTGATGTATGGCAAAAACCATCACAGTATTGTAAAGTACTTATTCTCCAACTAAAATAAATTAATTTTAATTTATTAAATAAACTTTAAATAAAAGTTTTTTTAAAAAACAAACAAACAAAAAGACTGTTGTCACATCCCTGGACCCTGACTGACTTGGGTCCCAAGGCTGGAGTGTCCTGGGGTTGAGAGAGCTGGGAGCACGTAGCAGGCTGTGTGCCTCCACAATGGACCTGGAGGGCCCATTATCCCTCCAGGCGGGATAATTTAAGGGATTGGAATTAACATACACACATTAATATACATCAAATAGATGATCAACAAGTACCTACCGAATAGCACAGGGAAGTTTACTGCACACACTCTAATCACCTGTATGAAGAAAAAGCCCAAACGAGAGTGGATAACTGTCACGCATCAATGCACCCGGCTCCCGCACACCTGAGACAAGCGCACACCGAGCTCTCGTGCAGCTCCATGTAAACAGCAACAGCAAAGAATCTCAGTAAAAAATCGCCCAAAGGTCTAAACGCACATTTCTCCAGAGGGGTCATAGAGATGGCCATAAAGCACATCAAAAAATGCTCAGCATCATGAGTTCTTAGAGAAAACCAATCAAATGTACAATGAGGTGTCACCTCACACTGATCAGGATGGCCATATCAAAAAACCTACAGCAATAAATTCTGCAGAGGGTGTGAAGAGAAGGCAGCCCTCCTACCCTGTTGGTAGGAATATAAAATGGTACACTCACTAGGGAATACATTATAGAGGGTCTTAAAAAACTAAACATAGAAGTAGCAAGTGATGCAGCAATTTCATACCAAGGCTTAGATCCAGAGAAAAACCAAAATTTAAAAACACACCTATACCCCACTACTGATCATGGCAGCACTAGGTACAATAGCCAACACAAGGAAGCAACTCAAGTATACTAGGACAGATGGATGGATACAGGAAATGGGGTGCATATACCCAGTGCAGTATTACTCAGACATATATAAGGGTGAAACAATGCCGTTTCCAGTTACAGGGAAGAAACCAGAGATGATCATACTAAGTGAAGTGAGACAGGGAAAGAGAGATATCATAGAATACCCCTTCTGGTGGAATCTAAAAATGGATACAAATGAACTTCATTACAATAGAGAAACATCACAGACCTAGGAAAGAAAGTTATGGGTGCCAAAATGGAAAGGGGGAGCAGGGAGTAATTAGATGGTTCAGATCAATATATACACATTAAAACAGGTGCTGTTGTTTAGTCGCTCGGTTGTGTCTGACTCTGTGACCGTATGGACTGTAGTCCACCAGGCTCGTTTGTCCATGGGAGTCTCCAGGCAAGAATACTGGAGTGGGTTGCCATTTCCTTCTCCAGGGGATCTTCCCAAGTCAGGGATTGAACCCATGTCTCCTGCAAGTCTCCTGCATTGCAGGTGGATTCTTTACCAATGAGCCAGCAGGGAAACCATAAAACAGGTGCCGAAGAGGTCTTAATAGTCTCAAGTATGACAGGGCTGTAAATGACACCTGTCTTCAAAAAATGTCCTGGCGTAAGTTATGAGAAAAGATTTCCAAACAGGACCAAGTTTCAAGAAGTCAGTTTCAAGAGGTAAATTGTACTCATAAGGTGTAAAATAATAAAAGCACATGGAAAGATACTCCACATCAGTAATTATTAAATCAATGCCAGTCAAACTACAATGAGGTATTACCTCACACTGATCACAATGGCCATTGTCAAAAAGATCTACAAAGAATAACACTGCAGAGGATGTACAGATAAGGGAATCCTCCCACAATCGTGGTGGGAATGTAACTGGTGAAGCCATTAGGGAAAACAGCACGGAGGTTCTCTGAAAAACTAAACATAGATGTATCATATGATCCTGCAATCCTTTCCCAGGCTTAGATCTGGAGAAATTCATCATTTGAAATGACACATGCACCCCAATTTTCAAGGTAGTACTATTTATAATATACAAGACATAGAATCCACCCAAAATATCCAGTGACAGAAAAACAAAGACTACATGGTCATAAAACAGAAAAAATAATATTGGTAGCAGCATAGATGTACTAAGAAATTATTATACTAAGTAAGGTAACTCAGGGAGTAAAAGATAAATATCCTAAGATACCACGTATAGGTGGGATCTATAGATTCATACCAGTGAACTAATGGATAAAACAGAAACAGACTCACAGACAGACAACCAGATTATGATCATCAAAACAAAGTTAGAAGGGAGGGATAAATAAAGAGTTTGGAATGAAAATAAACACACTAATATATATCAAGTTGATAATGAAAAAGGACCTATGGAATAAATAGAATAGGCAACTCTACTGAAAAAAAAAGTTAATATCCCATATGAGGCAAAAAACAGTAAAAGGATAGATATATGTCTATGTATAACTGAAGGAAGTTCATATATACCCAAAACAAACAAAACATTGGAAATCAACTCTACTCAAATTTAAAATAACAATGAAATTACAAATTAAATTACCTGAGCTCAGTCTAGAGGAAACCAGACAGTCACGACCCCTATGATTAGACATGTGGTATACTATGAGATTAACATGACACCACCAAAGATTTTCACTCAGCAGATCACAGAGCAGAAACCCACTCAAAGGTGCCTGACCTCATATGAATGCGACAAGATGAAGAGAAGGAAAGGATCACAGGTTAATCAGGGCAACACCCTCAATTCAGATGCTGGGAATTTCCAAGGAGACAAGACAAACTGCAGGTAAAGAGCAGATATGTGGTCTCCAGGTACAGGATCCTGACCCATGTTGATGGGGGTGAGACCCACATAATCTCCAGACCCTGTACCTGGCGACACATTTCCACAGTCTCCAAGGTGACACCACCTCCCCAGACCCTCCACTTGGGGTCCCACGACCCTTGGTTAGGACACCATGTCTCTGATGCTTGGGCCCCTAAAGTGAAAACAAGTGGGCTCCTGTAACCTCCTGTGATGGCAGGAAGAAATGCAGGGTCGGTCTCCTCTCCCCACTTTGTCCCAAAGAAGTCCTCCTCTTTTCCCTTTGTTCTATGTTATATTAACAGTTTTTACAGCTGTCATGATAATGTTGAATACACTACCTTGATTCTGGCAGGCTTGGTTCTTTCTTGTTTCACTGATGTATTGAGAAAACACGCCAGACGCAGGGCTGGGAGACAAGGGGCAGGTCTGCTCTCTGCTAGTAGGGACAGTCAACCAGAAGATCACAGCAGCAACCTCACCTGCTGCCCATTGACTTTTTGCCTGGTCCATGTGCCCTGCAATCAACTCATCAGGTAAACCTGCCTCCCTTCTAGCCATGCTCATCCTAGTGAATTGGAATGATTACGAGGTAGACACCTGAGGAGTTTCCAGGAGCCCCAGGGAGGGTGAACCTCCCAGCGGTAAAGAGGCAAACAGGTACATGCCTGTATAAAGTGAATACCATAAAGTATTAATTCCTAAACACAAGAGAAACTCTCATGTATTCTTTCCTTTTTCTTAGCTGTGTGTGTGGTCTCCCCATACACATGATCCTGACCCGTGCAGATGGGGTGAGACTCACACAGTCCCCAGACCACCCAACCTGGAGTCTACATCCCCTCAGTCAGAACACCATGGTTGTGGTCAGAGGGCCCCCAGTGTGTAAACAAGCCAGGTCCTTGGGACTTCCTGGGACCCTAGAAAGACGTCTAGGGTTAGTCTCCTCTCCCCTCAATTGTCCATGAGAAGTCAGGCCCCTCCTGTTTTCACTTTGGTTCTGTGTGATTTTTTGCTGGCTTGAAAATTCGTGCTAGAGGTGAACATACTACCTTGGTTCTGGCAGACTCTGTCTTTCTTGTCCCACTGAGATGTTGAGAAAACAGCAGAGTTGGGCTGAAATACGAGGGGCAGCTCTGTTCTCTTTGGAGGAGAGAGTGGTTTGGAAGGAGACCACAGCAGCAACCTCACCTGCTGCCCATTGATTTTTCGCCCAATCCCTGTGCCCTGGAACCAATTTGCCAGGTGAACCTGCCTCCCTACTTAACCTGAATGTGCTGGAAAATTGGAATAATTACCAGGTAGCCCACCTGAGGGGTCGCCAGGAGCCCCAGGGAAGGTGAACCTGGCAGGGGAAAAGACTAGGAGCCCTACAGCACTGACCCCGGGAGGGCCGTGGAACCCCACTCAGAGAAGAGCACGGTTACCCAGAGAAGCCCACCTCAGCTCCGGACCCCAGACATCTGAGCACTGACATTCAGATGCAGGCACAGAGTTTTCTAGGACAGAGGCCAGGCCAGGTTTCCACACAGGTCTCCACGTCCTAGTGCACACAGAACAACGTCAGTTCTAAATGTTCTCATTGCAGAAAGCACATGGTCTCATTAAACATAATCAGTGTAGACAGGACTTGAAAAGTGAAAATGAAAGTGTTATAACATCTGACACTTGTGACCCCGTAGACTGTAGCCTGTCAGGCTCCTCTATGCATGGAATTCCCCAGGCAAGAATATTGGTAGTGGGTATCCATTCACTTCTCCAGGTGATCCTCCCAACTCCAGGGATCGAACCTGGGTCTCCTGCATTGCAGGCAGATTCTTTTCCATCTGAGCCACAAGGGAAACCCTAGACAAGATTTAGAGAAGCCTGAATCTACCATGTAGACAGAACTTGGTCGGGTTTAGACTAGCGTAAAGCTGCTCTCTAGGAGGCACAGGCCACACACATGCAGGGTCTCTCATCGTTGGACGCAGGGCTCACCCTCGTGTGGGAACTAGGATGTACATCTCTTAAAAAAATCATCACTGGGCTCTACACTTCACCCACATCAGGAATTGAAAGAACCTTTGCCATTAAACATTTCAACAGGCAAAACAAAATTGGTACCAATTTCTGTGGCCCCCTGATGGTCCAGATCCTGGGGAGAGCCAAGATATTCTTAGAGTGCAGTCCAGAGTCTTGTAAAGACAAACAGGAAGTGGCCTGATTCCAGCATCCCAGGCTTCCAGCTGGAGGTGGCCACTGGAAGCCTTCTGGAAAAATTTATTATTTATCAGAGTAAGAATATACTCTTGAAAAAAACAAGCATACTAGTTATTACTTGCAAACCTAAAATATTCTTAAAAACTTGGCACCTTGATCTTTGTGGTTCACATTGGTTCCTTTGTGTTCAGATTTTCTGAGTAGAAGCAAGCCATCATTTCAAATTAGTTTCTTCTAATTCTGTTATTATATGAATGAAAGATCACACTTAACAAAAAATTAGAAGAAAATTCCTGCAAACAGTAAGTGACTCAAAGAGCCCATAAGCTGCATGTATTTTGTCTTCTAACAGATACCTTTCTCTCCCTAAAGAAACCTGAAAAAACTGGCCTCCTAATTTTTTTTTTTTTTTTTTGCTTCCCTGTTCAAACTGAGCTAAAATGAAATTGATAATCATATAAACAAGCAAGAGTTTATGAGTTTTGAGATGTCATACCAGGGTAACAGGAGTTGAAGAAAATGGAACATTCCTACGGTGCTCGTAGGCAAACCACATCCTTAAAATAAAGCTTAGTTTCTAATTGTATTTAATTACCACAGTATGTGGTTACATGAAGTATGAACCAAGAGTCTAAATATAGCAGGCAATGTGTGAAGACAAATTTGATATCCCATATGTGAGAGTAAAAGCTACTTATTTTTCCAGCAGTCGTATACAGATGTGAGTTCTGGACCCAAAAGACGGTTAAGCCTGAAGAATTGAAGCTTTCAAATTGCAGTACTGGAGAAGACTCTTGAGAGTCCTTTGTACGCAAAGAGATCAAACCAGTCAATATTAAAGGAAATCAACGCTGTATACTCATTTGAAGGGCTGGTGTTGAAAATAAAACTCCAATATTTTAGCCACCTGATGCGAAGAGCCAACTCAATGGAAAAAAACCCTGATGCTGGGAAAGATTGAGGGCAAGAGGAGACGGGGATGACAGAGGATTAGATGGTTGGATGGCATCACCAACTCAATGGACATGAGTTTGAGCAACTCTGGAAGATGGTGAAGGACAGGAAGCCTGATGTGCTGCAGTCCATGAGTTCCCAAAGAGTCAGATACAACTGAGTGACTGAAGAAATGTTTATCATAGCTTGTCTTTCAAGAAGCAAGTATCTTTTAATTTTATGGCTGCAGTCATGATCTGCAGTGATTTTGGAGCCCAAGAAAATAAAATCCGTCACTGTTTTCATTTCTTCCCCATTTATTTGTCATGAAGTAATGGGATCAGATGCCATGATTTTAGTTTTTTGAATGTTGAGTTTTATGCCACCTTTTTCACTCTCCTCTTTTCCCCTCATCAGGAGGCTCTTTAGTTTCTCTTCACTTTCTGCCATTAAAGTTGTATCATCTGCATATCTGAGGTTGTTGATATTTCTCCTGGCAATCTTTATTCCAGCTTGTGCTTCATCCAGCCTGGCATTTCACATGATGTACTCTGCATATAAGTTAAATAAATGGGGTGACAATATACAGCCTTGATGCACTCCTTTCCCAATTTGAAACCAGCCCATTGTTCCAAGTCCAACTCTAACTGTTGCTTTTGACCTGCATACAGGTTTCTCAGGAGGCAGATAAGGTGGTCTGGTATTCCCATCTCTTTAAGAATTTTTTAGTTTGTTTTGATTCACACAGTCAAAAGCTTTAGTGTGTCAATGAAGCAGAAGGAGATGTCCGTCTGGAATTCCCTTGCTTCCTCTATGATCCAACGAATGTTGGCAGTCTCTAGTTCCTCTTTCTTTTCAAAACCCAACTGGTACATCTGGAAGTTCTCGGTTCATGTACTGTTGAAGCCTAGCTTGAGGGATTTTGAGCATTACCTTGCTAGCATGTGAAGTGAGTGAAATTGTACAATACTTTGAATATTCTTTGACACTGCCCTTCTTTGGGACTGAAATGAAAACTGACCTTTTGCACTCCAGTGGCCACTGCTGAGTTTCCAATTTGCAGGTATATTGAGTGTAGCACTTTAACAGCACTATCTTTTAGGATTTGAAATAGCTCAGTTGGAATTCCAACACCTCCACTAGCTTTGTTCATAGTAATGCTTCCTAAGGCCCACTTGACTTCACATTCCAGGATGTCTGCCCCTAGATGAATGACCACATCTTTGCGGTTATCAAAGTCATTAAGACCTTTTTTGTACAGTTCTGTGTATTCTTGCCACCTCTTCTTAATATCTTCTGCTTCTGTTGGGTCCTTGACATTTCTTTCCTTTATTGTGCCCATGAAATATTCCCTTTGTATCTCCAATTTTCTTAAAGAAATCTCTAGTCTTTCCCATTCTATTGTTTTCCTCTATTTCTTTGCATTGTTCACTAATGAAGACTTTCTTATCTCTCCTTGCTATTCTCTGGAAATCTGCATTCAGTTAATTGTATGTTTTCCTTTCTCCTTTGCCTTTCGCTTCTCTTCTTTTCTCAGCTATTTGTAAGGCCTTCTCAGAAAACCATATTGATCTATCGCATTTCTTTTTCTTGGGGATGGTTTTGATCACTGCCTCCTGTACAATGTTAAGAAATTCCATGCATAGTTCTTCAGGCACTCTGTCTGTCAGGTCTAATCCCTTGAATCTATTTGTCACTTCTACTGTATAATCATAAGTGCTTTGATTTAGGTCGTACCTGAATGACATAGTGGTTTTCCTTACTTTCTTCAATTTAACTCTGAATTTTGCAATAAGGAGCTCATGGTCTTGTTTTTGCTGGCTGTATAGAGCATCTCCATCTTTGACTCCAAAGAATATAATCAATTTGATTTTGGTATTGACTATCTGGCGATGTCCATGTGTAGAGCCATCTCTTGTGTTGATGGAAGAGGATGTTTGCTATGGCCAATGTGTTCTCCTAAAACACTCTTCTAGCCTTTGCCCTGCTTCATTTTGTACTCCAGGGCCAAACTTGCCTGTTACTCCAGGTATTTCTTGACTTCCTACTTTTTCATTCCAATCCCCTGTGATGAAAAAGACATCTTTTTTTGTGGTGTTAGTTCTAGAAAGTCTTGTAGGTCTTTACACAACTGTTCAACTTCAGCTTTCTTGGCATCAGTGGATGGGGCATAGACTTGGATTACTATGATGTTGAATGGTTTGCCCTGAAGATGAAGCGAGATCATTCTGTCGTTTTTCACAGAATGTCAAATGTAGTTTTTGACCCTTTAAAAAGAATCACATGAAAAGATGTCAACATTGTTAAATATTAGAAATGCAAATCGAAACCACAGCAACTTATCACCTCACACCGTTCAGAGTGGCCATTCTCATAATCTCTACAAACAATAACCACTGGTGAAGATGTGGAGAAAAGGGAATGTTCCTTCCCTAATCCTGGGAATATAAATTAGTAACAGACACTGTGAAGGATGGTGCGATGGTTATTGAGGCAAAGAAAATAAGATTAGAATACTCCCAAACACCATACACAAAATAAACTTCAAATAAAACATCTAAATGTCAGGATGGAGTCTATGAAAGTGTTGATGAGGATAGACAGGACACACAATAACATAAATCACAGCAAGGTCTTTTCAAATACACCTCTTAGATGAATGAAAAATAAACCAAAAATAAGAAAACAGTACCTAACTAACCATAAAAGCATTTGCACAACAAAGGAAACCCAAAATGAAAGACAACTGCAACCTGAAGTGGGAAGAAATATTTGCAAATGAAGATACCCATAAGGAATTCATCTCCAAAACAAAGAGCCCCATACAGCTCAATATCAAAAACACAACCCAAGACACAAACGGGCAAAACACAGAAATGGGTATTTCTTGGAGGAAGACATACAGATTGTGATTAGGCACATGAAAATATGCTCAGCATCACTCATTCTGGCACAAAGGCAAATCAAAAGTTCAACGAGATATCACCTCACACTGGTCCAGATGGCCATCTCAAAACACCTACAAAGATAAGTCTCCTTCATTGGCAGGCAGGGTCTTTACCACTAGTACCAGCTGGGAAGCCCTATTCCAATATAAAAAAACAATGAAAGTACAGGAAAAGGTTAAGAAAAAAGCAAGTGGGGCAGAAAGAAAGGCTGCTGCCTTGTGGCCGTATTGGCAACTACAACTATAAAAGCTGTGCTGACTAGCACTTAATATTCACAAGGCCCTGGTGTAGGGAGGTGGGGGTATAAGCAAACAACAAGTGCCCTCCAGGAGTCTCCTAGGTCACTGAAAAAATTCATAACTGGGTAGACAGACAACCCTCAGAACAGGAAAATATATTTTTAATTGAAGATATCCACAAGGAATTCGTGTCCAAAACATAGAAACAGCTCTTGCAACTTAATATCAAAAAGTCGAACAACCCAAGAAATCACTGGGCCAAAGATCAAAATGGATATTTCTTCTGGGAAGGCATATGGAAAAAGAAATGCAAGAAGGCAAAGGGGTTGTGTGAGGAGGCCTTACAACAGATTAGAAAAAAAGAGAAAGGCAAATGAGAAAGGGAAAGATATACTTAACTGAATGCAGAGTTCCAGAGAACAGCAAGGAAAGATAAGAAAACCTTGTTACGTGAACAATGCAAAGAATAAGAGATAAAAATAGAATGGGAAAGACTAAAGATCTCTTTAAGAAAACTGGAGATACCAAGGGAACATTTCATCAAAGATGGGCATAATAAAGGACAAAATTGTCAAGGACTTAACAGAAGCAGAAGAGATTAAGAAGAGGTGGCAAGAATACACAGAAGAACTATACAAAAAAGGTCTTAACGACCCAGATAACCATGATGGTGTGGTCACTCACCTAGAGCTAGATATCCTGGAGTGTGAAGTCAAGTGGACCTTAGGAAGCATTACTATGAACAAAGGTAGTGGAGGTGATAGAATTCCAACTGAGCTATTTCAAATCCTAAAAGATGATGCTGCCCTCAATTTGCCAGCAAATTTGAAAAATTCAGCCATGGCCACAGGAGTGGAAAAGGTCAGCTTTCATTCCAATCCCAAAGAAAGGCAATGCCAAAGAATGTTCAAATTACCATGCAATTGCACTCATTTCACATGCTAGCAAGATTATGCTCAAAATCCGTCAAGCTAGTCTTCAGCAGTGCATGAACCAAGAATTTCCATATGTACAACCTGAATTTAGAAAAGGCAGAAGAACCAGAGATCAAATTGCCAACATCTGCTGGATTATAGAAAAAACAAGGGAATTTTAAAAAAAAATCTGCTTCATTGATTATGCTAAAGTCTTTTACCATGTAGATCACAAGAAAATGTGGAATATTCTTGAAGAGATGGGGATACCTGCTACCTGCTAACAGGGGATACCTGTTACCTGCCTCCTGAGAAACCTCTATGCAGAACAAGTAGCAACGGTTAGAACCGGACATGGAACGGACTGGTTCCAAATCGGAAAAGGAGTATGTCAAGGTTGTATATTGTCACCCTACTTATTTAACTTATATGCAGAGTACATCATGTGAAATGCCGGGCTGGATGACTCAAAAGCTGGAATCAAGATTGGCAGGAGAAATATCAACGACCTCAGAAATGCAGATGATACTACTTTAATGGCAGAAAGTAAAGAGGAACTAAAGAGTCTCCTGATGAAGGTGAAAGAGGAAAGTGAAAAAGTTGTCTTAAAACTCAACATTCATAAAAAGAGGATCCTGGCATCTGGTCCCATCACTTCATGGCAAATAGATAGGGAAAAGGTGGAAACAGTATCAGATTTCATTTCCTCAGGCTCCAAAATCAACGTGGAGTATTCCTGCAGCCACGAAATTAAAAGACATTTGCTCCTTGGAAGAAAAGCTATGACAAACCTAGACAGTGTATTAAAAAGCAAAGATATGACTTTGCCAACAAAGATCCGAATAGTCAAAGCTATGGTTTTTCCAGAAGTCATGTACAGATGTGAGAGTTGGACCATAAGGAAGGCTGAATGCCAAAAATTGATGCTTTCAAATTGTGATGTTGGAGAAGACTGTTGAGAGTCCCTTGAACTGTAAGGAGATCAAACCAGCCAATCCTAAAGCAAATCAGTGCTGAATATTCACTGGAAGAACTCATGCTGAAACTCTAATACTTTGGCCACCTGATGAGAAGAACTGACTCATTGGAAAAGACCCTGATGCTGGAAAAGATTGAGGGCAAGAGGAGAAAGGGGTGACAGAGGATGAGATGGTTGGATGGCATCACAGACTCAATGGACATGAGCTTGAGCAAACTCAGGGAGACAGTGAAAGATCGGAAAGCCTGGCGTGCGGCAGTCCATGGGGTCACAAAGAGTTGGACATGACTGAATGACTGAACAACTACAAAGGTTAAATCCACTAGATGCTGTGGAGAAAACGGAAACTTCCTCCTCCATTGCTGGAAATGAAAATAGGTGAAAGCCGACATGGACAGTCGTGGCTGTGGTTCACAGCCAACAGTTGACAGTCAACAGTGTGGTGGTTCCTTGAGTAATGAAAATGAGAATGAAATTAGAACATTCCTCAAACCATACACAAAAATAAACTTCAAATAAGATAAAGATCTGAATGTAAGGATGGATACTATGGAATTATTGAGGAAACTATAGGTGGGACATGCTGTGACATCAACTCCATCAAGTGCTTTTGGGATCTACCTCTCAGAATAATGAAAAATAAATGAAAAGTTAGAAAACAGGGTCAAATTAATTTTAAAAGCATTTGCACAGCAAAGGAAACCTTAAACATAAGAGAAAGACAACCCTCACAATGGGAAAATATATTTGCAAATGAAGATACTCACAAGGAATTTGTGTCCAAAACATAGAAGCAGCCCTTGTAGCTTAATATCAAAAAGACAAACAGCCCAACAAATCAATGGGCCAAAGATCAAAATGGATGTTTTCCAGGAAGGCACACAGATTGCCATTATGAACATGAAAAGATGCTCAGCATTGCTAATTATTAGAGTCAGGCCAATCAGAAGTCCAATGAGTATCACCTTACACTGATGAGAATGACCATCTCTAAACATCTCCAAAAAAAAGTTTAGAGAGGGTGTGAAGGGAAGGGACCTTTCCTACACTCTTGTTAGGAATGCGAAATGGTACATGCACTAGGGAGAACACCATGGAGGTTCTTAAAAATATATAAACATAAAATTATATGAGGACACAGCAATCCCACACCTGGGCATCCATCCAGAGAAAGTAAAAATTTTGAAAGACAGCGGTTCCCCTGTGATCATGGTGGCACTAGGTACCATAGCAAAGACACGGAGCAACCTAAGTGTAGGACAGATGAATGGATAAGGAAGACGGGAATACATAGATGCGAAGCAACATCACTCAGCCGTAAAGAAGCAGAGCATAATGCTATATCCAGCCTTAGAGAAAGAAGCAGAGATGGTCATTCCAAGTGAAGTGAAGGACACAGGGAGAGATATTAGCATATGATATTACTTCTAGTTGAAATCTAAAAATGGATACAAATGAACTTCTTTACTAAAGAGAAACAGTCTCACAGATTGAGAAAAGAAACTGTGGTCCCCAGAAAAGAAAAGTGTGGGTCAAGGAGAAAAGAGCTGTTTCAGTCTAACATAGGGAGGGTAATATTATAAAAAGAAGCCACCAGGAACCACTGTGTAATACAGGAATCCTATTCAACACTCTGTAATATCCTGCACTGGAGAAGAACATGGAAAAGAACATACGTACATCTACGTGTAAGTGAATCTAGTTGCTGTAGATCCAAAATGGAAGAAAAAAGAACCCACAACCTTGTCATTCACCTATATACTCCAATTCAAATTAGGGAATAAAAACACAAAAAAAGAAAAGAAAGAAAGAATGGTGACTCTCGCCCTCATGCCACAGTGACCTGGCCTGGTGTCACATCCCTGGAGCCTGAGCAGGCTTCAGTCTCAAGACTGAAGGCTCTCAGGGCAGGTGGAGCTGGGAGCAGGAAATGTGCCCCCTACGATGGACCTGAAGGGTCTCTTGCTATCTGCATTAGCACCCAATCTCCAGATTCAGGTGAGCCCACCTGCAGAGAAACCACACCTACTTCACCCCAAAAATGGTGGAGCCTCTGGGCTGGAAAAACTTTGCATGGCCCCCTGGGCACCATATGTCCCCTGTTTCCCAACTCCAGCCTCCATCCTTAGGGCTGCCCCACTGGCAGATGATAGCACCCTCTAGCAGAGTGGTGTTCCAAAAATTGGTGTGTCCTGAGGATAAAGGATAAGGGGGAAGAGAAAAGAGACATAAGCCTTGGATGTTTCTTCTGGCACATTTCCCTTAGTTGATGATCCAGGAGCAGAGTTTTCCATAAGACTCATTGCCTGAGGACCAGAGTTGTATAGGAAGTAATGCTGTTTCCTTAAGACCCGCTTTCCAAAACAACTTTAAAACAGGTGCTGTCAGGCTCTGAATATTCACAAGCTGTTGGTGGGGGGCGGTGCTGTAAATGAAACCTGCCCTCCAGTCATTTCTTGGAGTAAAACCTCGGAAAGGAATTCAAACAGGGCCACCTTTCAAGAAGATAATTTTATTTTTTTTTTAATTTATTTTTTTAAGAAGATAATTTTAAAAGGCAAACGATACTCACACTGTATAAGTTCAAAAAGCACCAGGAAAGGTACTCCCGCTCACTAACTACTAAAGTTAGAAAGTGAAAATTAAGTCACTCAGTTGTGTCCGACTCTTTGGGACCCCATGGATTGTAGTGTACCAGGCTTCTCCGACCATAGGATTTTCCAGGCAAGAGTACTGGAGTGGATTGCCATTTCCTTCTCCAGGGGATCTTCCTGACCCAGGGATCGAACCGGGTTCTCCCGCATCATAGGCAGACACTTTTACCGTCTGAGCCACCAAGGAAATTCGCTAACTACTAAGCCCAGGCAAAACAAAACTACCATGAGAAATCCCCTCACACAGGTCAGGATGGCCACCATCTAAAACACCACCTACAGAGAATCCGTGCTGCAGAGCATGGAGGCAAAAGGGAATACTCCTGCATTCTCGGTGTGAATGTAAACGGGTACAGTCACCATAAAAAGCAGCAAGGATGTTCCTTATAAACTAAACATCCAGAAACCATGTGGTCCGACAATCCCACGTCTGGACTTAGACCCAAAGAAAATCAGAATTCACAATGACCTGTGCACCCTTGTTTTCAGGGCAGTACCATTGACAACAGCCAAGAACTAGATTTGTTGCTGGCCAAAATCTTGGCTTTCTCTGTCTGGTGAAGCCAAATAAAAAATATGGAGACTGAGTGTGGAAGAAATAGAAAGTGGCTTTAATTCTCAGCTGGTGAAGTGGGGAACACAGTAGGCTCATGCCACAATAACTGTGCCCCCCATGAGGAGTTTAGGGGCTCATATAAGATGAGGGTTCACAGACAGTGATGAAGAACAAAGGTGATAGGATTTTTATTTCCTCCTCTTGCATTGTTTCAAAGACAGTCATAAATTGGTGTCAGTAATCCAGTAATTGAGTCTGGCAGTTCAGTGGCCTTCTTTCTGATGTGTAACTACAAGGGGAAGGGTGTTGCAAGAGTAAACGCCAGAGAGGGGATGTATTTAACATAGAGTCAAAGGTAAATAGGTGCAAAGTATAGCTCCTGCAGAGTTAGGGGGCAGAAAAGCAAACTTAGTTACAGACATGCAGAGTTAGGAACATTAAAGTAAAAAAACTAGGAATGTTCAGGTCTGCTTACTGTTCTTTTTATCATCTTTGTTCTTAGGAAAGTGAAAGAAAAAAAACTCACTCCTTTTTTCCTTTTCACAGCAACAAATTCAACCAAGATATCCATTGACAGAAAAATGAGGACCAAGTGGTGCACCTCTACACTGAAACACTACTCAGCCACGAATCAGAACAGAAGAATGCCATTGAAAGCAGCGTGGAAGGGCAGAGTGATTACCATACTCAGTAAAGGAAGTCAGAGAGAGAAAGACAAATATCACAGGGTATCATCGACAGGTATATTTTTGAAATGAATGCTAATGTCAAATATTACATGATAGAAACAGGCTCACAAACTTAGAAAATAAACTTATGATTACCAAAAAAAAAAAAAATCTTAGGGTTGAGGAATAAATAAGACTTTGCTAATAACATATGCTCATATATCAGTTGATCAAAATAAATCCATTGCATAGTACAGGGTAGTCTGCGGAATACATTTTAATCATCTATATGGGAAAGAGAACTCCAAAAAGAACTGATTAACATCTATGTATAAGTGAATCAAGCTCCCATACACCTGAAACAAACACAATATTATAAATCAATTCTACTCCAAAATAAAATAACAATGAATGTCCAGAAAAAGGAAAATTAAGTGGGACAGGAAGAAATGCTGCCTCCTTGTGTACATTTTTGTAACAGCAACTATAAAAGCTGTGCTGATTGGCACTTCCTATTCCCAAGGTCCCATGGTCTGGAAGTAAACACCTGCTGTCCTCCAGAAGTCCCCTAGGGGTGGTAAACGAAAAAGAATTCAAAACTGAGAAGACGTTCAGGGAGCTGATTTCAGGAGGTACATTTAACTCACATCTTTTAAGAAAAAAGTCACATGATGTCAACATCACTAAAGATTAGAGAAATGCAAACGAAACCTACAAGTAGGTATCACCTCACACTGGTCAAAGCAGCCACTGTTAAACACTCCACAATGGTTAAATGCTGCTGATGCTGTGGAGGAAAGGGAACCCTCCTCCTCTGCTGCTGGAAACACAAATTGGTGGCAGCCACTGTGGAGGACAGTGTGCTGGTCATTTCCGACGTTCACAGCGGTAAGGGCAGCAAGCTGTAGCTAAAAGTAGGGTCTTAGTTTCCCAGACCCGGAGTCCTAACCGCTGGACCACAGGAGCCAGAAGTTAGGGATAAAGTCCATAGTCTTGCCTGCCTAGTCAAGAATGAATTCAGGTGAGGAAGCAGAAGGTAAAGAATAAAGTAAAAAGTTTATTGAAAAAAAAAAAGGACATGCGGAAAGGTGCACAGGCGAGCGCAGAGAGAGAGTTGTGCCTTTGTAGGTTTATATCCTTTATGAGGGGGCAGTTCTCCAGGTCTCTGTGTTCCCTCACACCAGTCATCTTGCTTTGTCCCCTCCCCTGGTTAATTTGTCTCAGGACCCTCCCTTGGCGTGCACATGTACACCTTAGCCAAGATGGATCTCGAAGTGAAGGCTTCTGGGAGAAGCAAGACTCCTTATGGCCTGGAATTATCCTCTGACTTTTGACTCCACAGAGCCTTTCTGCGCATGTGCAGTGTTCTCCCTAATTCTTTACTCAGACAGGGTTTTGCCTCTCTTTGTCCTTGCCAAGATTATTCCCTGGAGGTGTTTACAAGAGACAAAGACTGGCTACTTACTCCGTTTCTGTTGTTACTTCAATTTCTGAGAGCAAACAGGGGGCTGGTTGTAAATTCCTCAACTGGAACCCACCTATCTGTTGCCTCAGGAAATGCAGAGAGGAGGCTGACTGACTGTGAATTTCCAACCTGGAACCCATCTATCTCCTACCTCACTGCTTCCTTGAACAGTGAAAACAAGAATGAAATTAGAATATTCCTGAACACCATATACAAAAATAAACTCCAAATAAGATAAAGTTCCCACCTTAGTATGGCTCAGAGGTAAGGAACCTACCTGCCAATGCAACAGTCTCAGCTTTGGATCCCTGGGTTGGGATGATTCCCTGGAGAAGGGAATGGCAACCCACTCCAGTGCTCATGCCTGAGAAATCCCATGGACAGAGGATCGTGGACTGTAGGTGGGCTACAGACCACGGGATCACAAAAAAGCCAGACACCACTTAGCGACAGATTTTCAAGATAAAAATCTAAATGTAAGGTTGGTCTCTTGTGATCCCATGGACTGTAGCCCACCTACAGTCCACGATCCTCTGTCCATGGCATATCTCAGGCAAGAACACTGGAGTGGGTTAACATTCCCTTCTCCAGAGGACCTTCCTGACTCCACATCTCCTGCCTTGTAGGTAGATTCATTTACTAACTGAATCACAAGGGAAGCCCTACTACCTGGAGGCAGGTGTTTATAAAGACCTCAACCCAAGCATTGCTGGAAAAGGCTGGCCGGCTCGCCTGGTCAGCCAATCCTCACCCATCAGGGGCTCATAGTTGCAGAAAATCAGGTTTGTTGTGCTGGCCAGGTGCAAGAAACAGAAGTGTGGTTGGATGGATATGTGGCTGCAGTTCTGGTTTGATATCTAATCATTTTTTCTGGGCCATGAGTGGGAGAGAATTTCAAGGAGACCTTTTCCTAAGGAGAGGAACCCAGGAGTCAGGGAGAGGAGGAGTGGTGGGTGGAGACAGAGGCCCAGGGCCCTGGGTGCAGTGGAAGCTTCTGGAAGACCGGTGGAAGGAGGCCACACAGAGTAAAGCCCAGGGTCACCAACCTGTCCAGGAGCGACTGTTAGTTAGTCCACATCCTGCTCTGAGGTGCTCAGACCCAGCTCTGCCCAGGAAGAGGGCTGGGGGTGCCCTGCAACAAGGGCTCTGTGCACGGTTCCTGTGTGCTGAGTCCTGCCCAGATGGGTCCCCTGCCTGGGGAGGGGTCTGCCCATGTGAGCCTCGTGCCCTGGGAGGGATGTGTGAACTGGCTCCCTCTCTGCAGCTGGCACAGAGCTGCTTAGGATGTAGATTAAAATCAGCCGAGGACAAAGGTCAGGAGCAGGGTCAGGGGTCCCTCAGGTGTTCCATGCATGAGTTCCAGCTTGCTATGCTTGCCACATGACACAAGATGTTTCATAAGGGCACTAATCTCATTTTTGAGAGCTCCACCTATGTGACCTAATTACTTCCCAAAGGCCCACCTCCTAAGATCATCACATTGGATGTTAGGATTTGACACATGAATTATAGACAGACAGAAACATTCAGACACAAACATAGCCATGTTCAACAAATATTTGCCCAGTTTACTCTTGCCAGAGCTGAGAATACGTAGATGACCTAGCCCTTGAGAAACTCATAGTCTAAAGAAGGAGATGCCCATGTGAACAGATATTTTGAAGAAGAGTGACACGCACTGTAATAGTTGTTTGTTGTTCAGCCACCAAGTCGTGTCTGACTCTTTACAACCCCATTGATTGTACCACGCCAGGCTTCCCTGTTCTTCACTATCTCCTGGAGTTAAGTCAAATTCATGTCCATTGAGTTGGTGATGCTAGCTAACCATCTCATCCTCTGCCGCCCCCTTTGCCTTTTGCCTTCAATCTTTCCCAGCATCAGAGTCTTTTCCAGTGAGTCGGCTCCAAGGGACACAGTAACTCTGAGGACGGGGTCCCTAATTCTCTCTGGAGAAGCCAATCAGGCTTCCACATAGGTCGGGATATTGCTCTGGGAGGAGGAAGAAGAAAGTTCCAGGCAGAGAAATCAGGATGTGCAAAGGCAGAGAGAAGTTCCATGTGGAATGGAACATGAAAATCAAATGAATGCCTTCAAATTAGTTAATTAAAAGATTGGATGTTCATGAGGCTGAAATTGCTGGTAAAGGTGACATCTTTGGAATAGTTAAAATTTTGATTTATTGAAACTACCTACATTGTTCTACCACTTCCTGAACACACACACATGCACCACACACACACACACACACGTGTGTGTGTACATTGTGGAATACGCCAAACTTTCAGTAGTTAGCATTTCGAAAAAATTCATTTGTCCACTTAACAAATACTGCCTGAGCACCTAGGATATAATATGTCTGATCTCAAGGATTTGGCATTCCAGTAGGAGATATGGATAATAAACTGGTAAACAAACAAATGTACAGGATATTTCTCTGCGGAAAGTGCTATGAAGAAAAGGAAATAGGGTGGTGAGATCCCCAGTGATTGGGCATCACTAGTTTAGTGGAGAGAGTCAGGACTGGCCTTCTGAGGAGGTGATACACGAGTCCAGACCTAAAGAACGGGGTACAGCCATCCATGCCAAGAGATGAGGAAAGAGCATTTCTGGCAGAGGGAACAGTGAGCATGAGGACTCTAAAGTGAGCACAGGCTTTGTGTGGTTAAGGAAAAGAAAGAAGATTCATGTGGTGAGGGTGCAGCAGGGCAGAGGAAGAAGGGGTGTGAGATGAAGCTGGAGAGTTTCTGAGGACCAAATCATTCAAGGCTTTGAGGGTCAAGGTGAAGACTGGAGTTTTACTCCCAAAACATGAGAAGCCATTGAGGAGTTCTACGTGGGAAGAAATACGATCTACTTTTCCAGTTCATTTCTGTAAAAAATCATTCATCATAAAACAAAAAAAAAATCAAATTGGACCTCATCAAAAATTTTTAAATCTGCTCATCAAAGACACTATTAAGAATATGAACAGAGAAGCCTTAGACTGGGAAAAAGATTGGCAATACCTGTGTCTGATGAAGAACTTATATCCAGAATATATGAGAAACTATTACAGGTAAACCATGAACTCTCCCTCCCTGAGAAATACAATGGCAAAAGACTTGTAGCTCACAAAAAATACTGACAGATAATATTAGGAAAATGAAAATTGAAGGCACAATGAGATGCAGTATCACACCCACCAGAATAGTGAAAACAGACTTGATGAGGTAAAGTTTTTGGCATCTTTATTTATTTATTTATTTTTAACATTTCCACCTTAATTTATTTGCTCAAAAATTATTTTAACA
This sequence comes from Muntiacus reevesi, assembly GCF_963930625.1. Lineage (NCBI taxonomy): Eukaryota > Metazoa > Chordata > Mammalia > Artiodactyla > Cervidae > Muntiacus > Muntiacus reevesi. Next base: position 21,726,538 of record NC_089263.1, on the reverse strand, counting down.
TACAATGGGAGCAAACGAAAAATGTTGATGCCATGTTAATCTCCCCCCCCAGTTTTTGGCATCTTTAGAGAAACTCTCCATGCACTGTGGATAAATGGATAAAATAGGACAACGATGCTGGAAAACTATGCGGTAGTTTCTGATAAAGTTAAGCACACACATACCCTTGACCCAGCAATTCCATTCACGGGTATTTACCCAAGAAAAATGAAAACATGTCCACACACAAAAAATTACACAAGAATGTACATCGCAGTCTTTACTTCATAATGGCCATCAATAGGAGAATGGATAATCAAACTATGGTATATTCATACAAAGGAATAGTATTCAGCAATAAAAAAGAAGGACTTACTGATATACACAACAATATGGGTGAATCTCAAAAACATTATATTAAGCAAAAGAAGCCAGACACAAAAGAGTATATATTGTATGAAGTCCAAGAACAGATACTACTGATGTATGTTAATGGAAATAATGAAGTAGTTGCCTGAGAGGAGGGGGGAATTGATTAAAAAGAGACAAGAGGAAGCTTTGCAAGTGATGAAATGTTATATACCTTGCTCTGGATCATGGTTACCTAAGTACATACAATTGTGAAAATTCACAGAATTACATGCTTAACATCTGAGCGTTTTATCGTATCTGAATTATACCTCAATAAAAAAAACAGGTCTATTTTTTTAAAAGAAAGGCATGTATGTCTTGCCTTGAACTGTCATGGGGCCTTTGTGAAATGTGACATAGTATTTTGAAAGAGTTAGATTCAGCATCAGACACACTGGGTTCCAGTGCAGCTGCAGGACCTTGGAAAAGTCACTTAGCTTTTTTCCATTTCCACCTCTGCAAGGAAAAATAATCTAATCACAAGATGGCTATAAAGATTAAATGGAAAATTGATGTTAGCCTTTAAATCAGTACCTATCACCTGGAAAATTCTCAATAAGCTTAGCTATTTCTAAGAAATGTTTTAAATAAACTGTAATCCTGAGGGGGGCAGCTAAAAATCTATTCTGTTCTGCTTTGCAAATAATATCATATGCAACTTAGAACAGATATTCCAAAATCAAAAGGAAGCACCGAAAAAGAATGAAGTTAAAGGCATAGGTGTACTTGGTGGAGCAGCCTGTGGACACAGCTGGTAGCTACTTGTGATTATTACAAGAAAACCTGGCACTTTCTGTGATCATACACAAATCTGTCTTCATCATGTCCTACCTCATCTTTTTACCCAGTGTCAAAAGGGAAGGGAAAGGCTGCTTGGAATGAGGACTAAAAGGAAAACAAGCCAGGATTATTGGAGGTGGTCAGCTTCAACTTTTCTAAAGGAAACTCCCATTTTCACCTTTCCAGAGGGCTCCTTGACAAATTATTCATTCAGCTTCAGGACTCATCTGAAGTTGAGAAAAATAGTTAGTGGAGAAGTAAGAATGGAATTGAAATATGTCTTGAACCTGTCTGCTTAATCCCTAATCCCTGCTAAATCATCTTTCATTTCCCTCTCAGTCTGATCCACTTCTGAGAAAGAGAACCCACTAGGGCATACCCTGGGAAGACCCACCTCTTCTGTCCTCTTGTCTCTGCTTGGAGAATCCTGAGGAGCCGGCCCACTGCACAGAGTATCTCCTCCTTCTCTGGGACTTTGCTGGCAGATCCAGCTGGTCTGTGACAGCCCCTCTCCCAGGCTATGGTCCAAGGGCTCCATCCTGGTTGCCCACCCTCCCCACCCCCACCAGGTATTACGACGAGCTAGTCAAGGGAATGGAGAAGGCAATGACACCCCACTCCAGTACTCTTGCCTGCAAAATCCCATGGACGGAGGAGCCTGGTAGGCTGCCGTCTGTGGGGTCGCACAGAGTCAGACACGACTGAAGTGACTTAGCAGCAGCAGCAGCAGTCAAGGGAAACTGAGATAAAGGACCCCTTTGCACCGTCTGATGGCAGATTCTCTGTGTGCTACTCAGAGAACTTGACGGGGGACTAACCAGAAAGCAGCTCGTGGTGGTCTTTGGCCAGGTCGTCTCCAGCCCATCATCCCTTCTCCTCCAGTGGCCATCTGTGACATTCCTTTTCTTTCTGCAGAGACTTTCTGGGAGCTTGGCAACTGGACTCATTGTTCTGACACGTGTGGCCACTTGGAAGCCCAGATTCAGAGACCCCAGTGCCTGATAGCCAATGGGCAGGAAGTCAGTGAGGCCTTCTGTAGCCAGCTCTGGAAGCCACAGGCTGCGTTCAGCCCTGTAACAACCAGGACTGCCCCCACCCCCAGGTGTGTGCAGTCACTCTTCTCTCCTTGCTACCAGCGTTTCACTTGTTTTAAAATGCACAGTAGTTTGGACTGAATAACTCAACCACTAAGATTTGTTTTACGAGGACTGTATGAGGTGCTCAGCTAAGTAGTTTATGTGGATCACCTCACAGTCACCTATCAAGTTGAGATTATTCATTTTCTTTTTTAAAAATTAAAAAAAAAGTTTTTTTGGTTGTACAAAGCTGCATGTGAAATCTTAATTCCCTGACTGGGGAACCTGAGCCCCTTGTACTGGAAGCTCAGAGTCTTAACCTCTGGACCTCCAGGGAAGTCTCCAGTGTTGTTCATTCTCTATTGTATAGTTGGAAAAGGTCCCCTAGGCTACACAGGTATGAGGGCCAGAATTCAAGTTGGGTTAGTCTGAGTTCAGAGTTTCTGCTCTTTTTTTTTTTTTTTTTTTTTAAGCTTCTGCTCTTAATTGCCACCCTCACCTGTTCCCTGCACTCACAATGGACCTTAAAAGCACAGGGAAACTGACTTCAGGGTTCACCATGTGATATGGCAGTGGGCCGGCATCACAATGTGCTTGTGAAAAGCACATTCCTTACACTCTACCCCGAGGGTCTTGCTGTTGTTTAGTTGCCCAGTTGTGTCTGACTCTTTGTGACCCCATGGACTGCAGCACGCCAGGCCTCCCTGTCCCTCACCATCTCCCCGAGTTGGCCCAAGTTCATGTTCATTGCATTGGTGATGCCATCCGGCCATCTCATCCTCTGATGCCCTCTTCTCCTTCTGCCCTCAATCTTTCCCAGCATCAGGGACTTTTCCAATGAATTGTCTGTTCACATCAGATGACCAAAATACTGGAGCTTCAGGCTCAGCATTAGACCCTCCAGTGAATATTCAGGGTTGTTCTCTCTCAAGATTGACTGGTTTGATCTCCTTGCTGTCCAAGGGACTTTCAGGAGTCTTCTCCAGCACCACAATTCGAAGGCTTCAATTATTAGGTGTTCTGCCTTCTGTAGACCCATCTCTCACAACCGCACGTGACCATACGAAGACCATAGCCTTGACAATACAGATCTTTGCTGGCAGAGTAATGTCTCTGCTTTACAACACACTGTCTAGGTTTGTCATCGCTTTCCTGCCATGAAGCAATGGTCTTCTGATTTCATGGCTACACTCACCATCTGCAGTAATTTTGGAGCCTAAGAAGAGGAAATCTGTCACCACCTCCACCTTTTGCCCTTCTATTTGCCATGCAGTAATGAAGCCGGAAGCCATGATCTTAGCTGTGTTTACTATATAGTCTTAACCCAGCTCTTTCACTCTCCTCCTTCACCCACATCAAGAGACTCTTTAGTTCCTGTTTGCTTTCTGCCATTAGAGTGGTATCATCCTCCTTCCCAGAGGTAAAACCATTAATAACCTTTCAAACAAAACAATAGTTTTAAAAGTATCCAAAATCAAACTCATAATCTCCACCAAATCTGATCTGCCCCTAGTGTTCCAGATCACAATGACTACATCCTAAGCTACCACCCCTCTTTCCTCTTCCTTCCGTCCCTTCCTGTCAGTTTCCCACTGTTCCTACCTAAGTCCAAGCCATTGTCATTCTCCATGAGGGTCACATCAGGAGCCTCCTGAGCTTTGTCTCCTCTCTCGAGTGCCTTGTGCACTCTATAAGCAGAACCATCTTTTAATTTACTTATTTTTTTATTGGAGTTTAGTTGCTTTACGATGTGTTAGTTTCTGCTGTACCACTAAATGAATCAGCCCATGTATACACATACCCCCTCTTTTCTGGATTTCCTCCCCATTTAGGTCTCCACAGAGCACTGGGTAGAGTTCCCTGTGCTGTACTGTAGGGTCTCATTAGTTACCTATTTTATACATAGTGGTTAATATATGTCAATCCCAGCCATTTTCCCAAGTGGCACTAGTTGTAAAGAATATGCCTGCCTCTCCTGAAAGAGCTGCAGGAGACTCAGGTTCGAACCCTGAGTGGAGAAGATCCTCTGGAGGAGGAAATAGCAACCCACTCCAGTATTCTTGCCTGGGAAATCCCATGGACAGAGGAGCCTGGAGGGCTACAGTCCATGGGTCGCAAAGAGTCAACATGGCTGAGCGACTAAACAACAACAAGGAGCATATAGTTGCTTCCTTTTTCTTCCCTTTGGTTTCAATGAGTTGAAATCCACCTTTTTGAAATTTCCACCTAATTTTGCCCTAGTTCTGCTCTCTGAGGCCACACAGATGATGGCTTTTGTATCCCTGAGGATGACTTAATCCCACCCCCATGATACTGTCTCTACATGGCAATTCTGTAGCTCCTGAGTGAAAGGAAATCTGAGAATATGACTGGGAGTTATATGTGCAGCTGCCCATTCCCTGATACATGTGTATCCGCCCTGAAAGAGTCACAATGCTAGGATGGGCTTTCTCTTTGGAAGGCAGTCCCCATAAGGTCTATCCTACTAAGCTCCTGTAGTTTTTGTTCTTAGGTGGCTCACGGGCACATGATCAGAGTGCTCTGCGTCTTGGGGTAAAGGATTCCACAGTGGGCGGTGACATGTAAGCACTCAAGAGCCAACAGAACGGTGCAGGTGTTGCCTCCGAGAGCCTGTGTTCCCAGAGACAGGACTCTGGGGAGAAGACTCTGTTCCAGTCACCCCTGTGTTCAAGGGCTCATTGAACAAGGGTACCAAGTAATACTGACAAATCTAGTGTTTTGAAATCATCCAGTCCCTGTGGTCAAACTCACGCATCCAAAACGGGGCTTCTATGGCAATCTAGTGGTTAGGGCTTTTCTTCCAATGCAGGGGTTGCAGGTTCCATCCCTGGTCGGAAGGCTAAGATACCACATGCCTTGCAGCTAAAACATCAAAACATAAAACAGCAGCAATGTTGTAACAAAACCCCACCCATCAGGGCCCCTCCCCACAGGGGAGAGGAGAGCACCCAACTCCTACAGGACATTCAGGAAACTCATCTGCACAGGGAGCTGATCACACCACACACAGGATGGTTCAGGGGACTTACTATCCTATCCTAGACCTCCTGGTCCTGATTGACTCAGACTACAGGGATCAAAGTTCCCCTCGGCCCTTCTGAAAATGTTCAGTATTGTCAGTGTGGGAGGAGAATACACTCTTTCTGCGTTTCTGCCCTTCAGTGCAGCAGTTGTCTCTCCTGAGAGTGACTGTGATAATTCTTAGGTCATTAACTCCAAGTCCTATATGACTACACACTTCTCCAACTGGAAATGATGTAAAACAGTGTGATACAGATGGTAAAACAGATCTCCAGAGGTGATCTTTCTGGAGAAATGAAGTTTATTAAAATTATTAAGAACCAAGGAGTTGGTAAGAACTATCCCCTCCACTACCAACATGGAAGGGGGAGTATGGGGGAAGGGGGACATGCCCCGGGGGACAGTCCAGTCTGTGAAGTTTCAAACATTAGGGTAGGAGGGGCATCTAGGTCAGGGTGGCACCTATCCTAGTCCCCCAGGCCACTCCAGATCATCCTCTGAGCAGGCCAGGGAGGTGCTGGATTTGAATTCCATAGTCCACTTGACCAGGTCCCAGGGAGTTCGGCAGGTCTGAACTTCTGTCTTGGTCAGTAATACCTGGGTTGTTTCTGGGCCTACTTTACTTTTGCAGGTTTTGCTAGGTAATCCACAACAGAAATGTTGTATTATAAACCTCCATATCTCCCAGCCACCCCTATCTTTACTGGCTGAGGCCAGATTGAGTGGCTGGGGAGTGGGGCTGCCTAGCTTGGGAGGAGCTTCTGGCGGTGTCGGCCACACTCAGGGAGCACTGGGTTCCCTCTGGGCTTTGAGCTGGTGTCCCTGGTGCCACAGGTGTCCCTGGTGCTGCTGGTGTCACAGGTGTCACTGGTGCCCTGGTGCTGGGATGCCTCAGGTATGGCGGGTGTTGGGGGAGTGGTGGGCGTCTTGGGTGCCGAAAATGCCTCTGGTGGAGGGAGTGGCCCCAGGGTCACACAAGGCAGATGGGATGGGTGGGGGAGTGGTAGAGTCAGGATCTTTGAATCGGGTGTTGTCTCCTGCATCTGAATGGTCTCCCACAGGAATAGTCAGGCCAGTGTGAGGGTGGACACCTCAGGGCTTGGAGGCTGGAGTTTTGGGGGGCTGAAGTTCTTCATGGCAGGGAAGGGCTTCACAGTGGTGGTTGGGGCCCCACCCTGGGTCTATTCAAGCTTAGGCTTTCTGAGCTCTGGCTCTGGTCCCACCCCGTGCCCAGAGGCATCGCATTGTCACCTACGAATTCTCTTCACTAAGTGGCAGGAGTGGCTCCTCCTGACCCATCTTGACCCATGGGTGCTCCCAAAGATGGAGTAAAGTAGCTGTTTGTATGGTTGAGGGTCAGCTTGCTTGCCATTAAACTTCTTGTTTTGTATGATAAGTAGTCGGGCACATGGTAATGCCCTATGAGACTGTGGAGGTGCTGGATTTGAATTCCATAGTCCACTTGACCGGGACCCAGGGAACTTGGAAGGTCTGACCTTTTGTCTCAGTTAGTCATGCAGGGGTTGTTTTTCGGACTATTGTATTTTTGTGTCTCTTACCGGGAAGCCTGCAACAGAAATGTTTCACAATAAAATTTCACATTCTCCCAGCCAGCCCCGTCATTTTCTGGCAGAGGGCAGAGGGAGTGGCTGGGGACACTGGAGGCCCGGCTTAGTAGGAGCTTCCAACTGTGTCGGCTGCACTCAGGGGGCAGTGGGTAACTTCTGGGGCTTTGCTGCAGGTGTCTCAGGTGTCCCTGGTGTCACGGCTGTTGGTGGTGCCTAGGGTGTCTCAGGTGCCACCAGTGTCTCGGGTATCATGAATGTTGCTGGTGGCCCGCATGCAGCAGCTGCTGCTAGCGACCCCCTCCCCAGGGTTATTGGGTGTGCCTCGGGGGCGGCGGGTGTTGGATGTGCAGGGGGTACCTTGGGAGCCGAAGATGCCGCAGGTGGAGGGAGGGGCCACAGGGTCACATGAGGCAGATGTGTCTCAGGTGTCACTAGTGCCCTGTGTGCGCTGGTCATCGGGCGTGCATTGAGTGCATTGGGTGTCAGGTGTGCCTTGGGTGTGTCAGGGATCTTTGCATCATGTGTTCTCTCCTGCATCCGAATGGTCTCCCACAGGAAAAGCCAGGCCAGAATGAAGGTGGACACCTCGCAGCTTGGAGGCAGTTTTTGGTGCTGGAGTTCCTCGTGGCAGGAGGGGCTTCACTGTGATGGTGTTGCAGAAACCAGTACTCGAGAAACCAAGCACCACGCTCGGAGAGTTGGAGAACTCAGGTTTATTACGCCAACGGGCACAGAGGAGTTAACATTTCAAGCTCTGAGCCCCAAAGTGATTACAGAGATTTTATAGACAGACTATAGTGGGTAACACTAGCTGTTATAGGCTGGTTTAAACTAGGGGGTTTCACGCGCACGTGCGGGAACAGTGGTCAAGATGGGGAGGGGGATGCCTGACCTGGACAGGCATGATTAAAAAGGTTTGCAGGGGTTGGGCAATTGCAAAGAGCAGGAAAAGGGTGAATGAGATAAATTCCAGTTCCTAGTATTGCAAGTCCCCACTTTCTGAGACTACATGACCGACATGATCCAGACTTTGCAAGCCGTAAGGCGAGTTACAGAGGCAGAAGGAAGTAAAATTTTAACTTTTCCTCTTCAGTGGTACAGGGTCCCATCCTGGGTCTATTCCAGCACAGGCTTTCTGAGTTCTGGCTCTGGTCCCATCTTGAGCCCAAGGATCTGCACTGTCACTTAGAAGTCCTCTTCACAGAGTGGCAGGAGTGGCTCCTCCTGGCCCATCTTGACCCATGGATGCTGCCAGATGTGGTAAATTAGCCGTTTTTAGGGCTGAGGATCAGCATGCTTGCCATGTGGTACTTATTTCACATGATAATGTGAAATTTATCATGATAATTCCCTATGAGGCCATGGAGTTCTGGATTTGAATCCCACAGTCAATCCCTGGGACTTCACTGGGTCCCGGGCAGCACAGCAGGTCTGACATTTTGTCGCAGTTAGTCAGGCAGGGGTTGTTACTGGGACTACTGTAATTCTGTGCGTGTTTCCAGCAAGCAGCAAACAGTAATGATTCATAATAAAATTTCATTATTCTACCAGCCAGCTCCTTCTTTTTCTGACCTGGACAGAGGAAGTGGTTGGGAACTCTGACTGCCCAGCTTGGGAAAAGGTTCCAGTGGTGTCAGACCCAGTTAGGGGGCAGTAGGTATAGCGGGGACCCTCTGAGGCTTTGCTGCAGCTGTCCCGGTTCCCCTGGTGTCACGGGCGTCATGGGTGCCACTGGTGTCTTGGGTGTCACGAAAATCGCTGGTGTTGTGTGTGCCCCAGGTGTCAGGGGTGCCTTGGGTTTGGTGGCTGTCAGGCATGAATGGTGTGCAGTGGGCGTCAGGTGCAGCGGATACCTCAGGTGCAGAAGATGCTGCTGGTGAAGGGAGTGGCCCCAGGGTCACACAAGGAAGATGGGTGGGGGAGTGGTAGGGTCAGGGGATCTTTCAATCATGGGTTGTCTCCTCCATCCGAATTTTCTCCCACAGGAATAGCAAGGGCAGTTTGAGTGTGGACACCTCAGGGCTTAGAGGCTGGAGTTTTTGAGTGCTGGAATTCTTCATGGCAGGTGAAGACTTCACAGTGATGGTACAGAATCGCACCCTGGGACTATTCAAGCTCAGGCTTTCTGACTTCTGGCGCTGGTCCCACATCGAGTTCAGAGGCATCCACACTGTCACCTTTGGATCCTCTTCACACAGTGGCAGGAGTGACTTTTTGCAGGGAGCCGGCCTGACTGCTCAGGCCCCTTCTCGGCCCTGAGAGAGATCAAAGGGTCTCTCTCTGTCCCGCCACCTCTGACTTATTAAAGTGCAAATTGGCCTTTCTCACCTCCCTCAAGGAAATTGCTGCAGCCACCATTTGCCCATTCTCCTGACTCTGACAAGATTATCAAGCTCCTGTGAATCTAACTGATTGTAAGACGCCAGTGCCATCCTCTGCTAGTCTTAAAGAGTTGAGATAAAATTCATGAGCTAAAACTAGTGTCTGCAGTTCTGCACGTATGCATGTCTTTGATCTAAAATTTGGTGAGTCCTGTTAGCATATATATGTATGTTACCCCTCAATAAAGTTGTCGGAATCAGTCATGAGCTGACTCCGTCCCTCTCAACCCCATCTTTCCTAGTCTTTCATTTCTCAGGTGCTCTGGTGATTGCGTCCTCGACCTGTTCCTTAGCCGGCTGGCCCGGCAACTTTTCCTGGCCCATTTTCACCCATGGATGCTGCCAAAGACAGGGTAAAGTAGCCCTGCTTTTAAGGGTGAGGATCAGCATGCTTGCCATCATGTTCTTATTTTGTATGATAAGTAGTTGGGCACATGATAATGTCCTATGAGATTGTGGAGGTGTTGGATTTGAATCCCATAGAATTCTTGACTGGGTCCCCTGGAACTCGGCCAGTCTAAACTTTGTCTCAGTTAGTCAAGCAGGGGTTGATTCTGGGACTATTGTATTCTTGTGCCTCTTGCCGGGAAGCCTGCAACAGAAATGTTTCACAATAAAATTTTGTATTTTCCTAGTCAGCCCCTTCTTTATCTGGCTGAGGACAGAGGGAGTGGCTGGGGACTCTGGCTGCCTGACTTGGGAGGAGCTTCCAACAGTGTCAGCCCCACTGGGGTGGGGCGGGCAGTGGGTACACTCCTGGGCTTTGCTGCAGGTGTCTCAGGTGCCCCTGGTGTCACAAGTGTCTTGGGTGCCGTGGATGTCTGGGGTGTAGCTGGTGTGTCTGGTGTTGGGAATGTCGCGGGCATCACATGTGCTGCAGGTTTCGCCAGTGCCCAAGGTGTTGGGCATGCAGCGGGTGTTGGGGTTGTGGCAGGTGCCTCACCTGGGGAAGATGCCACTGGTGGAGGGAGTGGCCCCAGGGTCACTCAAGGCAGATGAGGTAGGTGAGGGAGTGGTAGTGGGTGTGATCTTTGAATCATGGGTTGTCTCCTGCATCTGAATGGTTTCCCAGGAATAGCCAGGCCTCTATAAGAGTGTACACCTCCAGGCATAGAGGCTGGAGTTTCTGAGTGCTGGAATTCTTCATGGCAGGCAACAACTTGACAGTGATGGCACAGGGCACTACCCTGGGTCTATTCAAGTGCAGGCTCTCTGTGCTCTGACTCTTGTTCCACCTCAAGCCCAGTGGCATCCCCAACTGTCACTTCTGACTCCTTTTCAGTGTGGTGGGAGTGGCCCCTCCTGGTTCATCTTGACCAATGGATGCTGCCACAGATGGGGTAAAGTAGCTCTTCGTAGGGTTGAATGTCAACATACTTGCCATTAAGTTACTTATTTCATACGATAAGTAGTTGCGCACATGGTAATGCCCTATGAGGCCGTGGAGGTGCTGGATTTGAATCCCATATCCACTTGACCAGGACGCAGGGAGCTCAGCCCGTCTCACCTTTTGTCTCAGTCATGCAGGGGTTGTTCCTAGGACTATTGTATTTTTGTGCCTCGTGCCGGGAAGACTGCAGCAGAAATGTTTCATAATAAATTTTTGTATTCTCCCAGCCAGCCCCTTCTTTTTCTGGCTGAGGGCAGAGGGAGTGGCTCAGGACTCTGGCTGCCTGGCTTGGGAGGCGCTCCCAACAGTGTGGGTCTCACTCAGGGGGCAGTGGGTACACTCCTGGGCTTTGCTGCAGGCGTCTCGGGTGCCCCTGGCGTCATGGCTGCCGCAGGTGTCTGTGGTGCCGCTGGTGCCAAGGGTGTTTCGGGTGCTGCTGGTACCTCAGGTCTCTCCGGTGGTGCTGGTATCTCTGGTGTTAGTGAATGTCACTGACGTTGCACGTGCCACTGGTGTCGCTGGTACCCTGGGTGTGGGGGGTGTCTAGGGTGCGGCCGGTGTCGGGTGTGCATTGGGTGCAATGGGTGTCAGGGGTGCGGTGGGTGTCTCGGCTGGGGAAGATACTGCTGGTGGAGGGAGTGACTCCAGGGTAACATGAAGCAGATGCGGTAGGTGGAAGAGGTAGGAATCGTGGTTTGTCTCCTGCATCCGAATGGTCTCCACAGAAATAGCAGGGTATGAAGTTGCACACCTCAGGGCATAGCGGCTGGAGTTTTTGAGTGCTGGAATTCATGGTGGGTGATGGTTCCACAGTGATGGCATGGGGCCCCACCCTGGGGCTATTCAGGCCCAGGCTTTCTGACTTCTGGCTCTGGTCCCACATCGAGCTCAGAGGCATCCACACTGTCACCTTCAGATCTGCTTCACACAGTGGCAGGAGTGGCTTTTCCTGGCCCATCTTGACCAGTGGATGCTGCCAAAGACAGGGTAAAGTAGCCCTGCTTTTAGGGGTGAGGATCAGCATGCTTGTCATCATGTTCTTATTTCGTCTGATAAGTAGTCGGGCACATGATAATGCTCTATGAGGCCGTGGAGTTCTGGATTTGAATCCCATAGTCCACTTGACTGGGTCTAAGGGAGCTCAGTAGGTCTGAACTTTCATCTCAGTTAGTCATGCAGGGGTTGTTTCTGGGGCTATTGTATTTTTGTGCCTCTTACCAGGAAGCCTACAACAGAAATGTTTCAAAATAAAATTTCATATTCTCCCAGCCAGCCCCTTCTTTATCTGGCTGCCTGGCTTGGTAGGCACTTCCGACAGTGTCAGCCACACTCAGGGGATGGTGGGTACACTCCTGCGCTTTGCTGCAGGCATCTCGGGTGCCCCTGGTGTCATGGGTGTCGCGGGTGCCACAGATGTCGCGGGTGCTGCTGGTGTCTTGGGTGTTGCTGGTGTGTCAGCTGTCGCCAGTCGCTGTTGTCATGCATGCCGCATGCGTTGCTAGTTCCCTGGGTGTCGGGGGTGCTTTGGGTACAGCAGGTGTCAGGTGTGTGGCAGATGCCTTGGGTGCTGAAGATGTTGCTGGTGAAGGGAGTGGCCCCAGGGTCACATGAGGCTGATGGGGTGGGTGGGGGATTCGTAGGTTGGTGATCTTTGGATCGTGGGTTGTCTCCTGCATCCGGATGGTCTCCCACAGGAAGAGTCAGGACAAAATGAAGGTGGACACCTCAGGGCTTGGAGGCTGGAGTTTTTGGGTACTGGAGTTCATCATCGCAGGAGGGGCTTCACAGTCAGGGTATGGGGCCCCACCCTGGGTCTATTAGCGCACAGGCTTTCTGACTTCTGACTCTGGTACATCAAGCTCAGAGGCATCTGCACTGTCACCTCCTTGTCCTCTTCACAGAGTGATGGGAGTGGCCCCTCCTGGCCCATCTTTACCCATGGATGCTGATTAAGACACTGTAAATTACCTCTGTTCCTAGGGTTGAGGGTCAAGCACATGGTAATGCCCTATGAGGCCATGGAGGTGCTGGATTTGAAAACCATCATCCATCCTATCAGGTCCAGGCAGCTCCGCAGTTCTGACATTCTATCTCAGTTAGTCATAGAGTTGTTGTTTCTGGGACTATTGTATTTTTGCACCCCTTGCCAGGAAGCCTGCAACAGAAATGTTTCACAATAAAATTTTGTATTCTCCCAGCCAGCCCCTTCTTTCTCTGACTGAGGCCAGAGGGAGTCAGGGAGGTCAGTCAGGGAGACTGAGGACTCTGGCTGCCTGGCTTGGTAGGAGCTTCTAACCGTGTCAGCCACACTCAGGGGTCAGTGAGTTCCCTCTGGGGCTCTACTGCAGATTTTTCAGGCACCCCTGGTGTCACGAGTGTCATGGGTGCCACTAGTGTCTTGGGTGTCAGTGTGCCGGGAATGTCACTGGTGTTCCATGTGCCGTGGGTGTCACTAGTACCCTGGGTGTCTGGAGTGCCTTGGGTGTGGGGAGTGCCAGGCATGCCTCAGGTGCTGCTGCTGTCTCAGGTGTCTCAGGTGCTGCTGCTGTCTCAGGTGTCTCAGGTGCTGTTGCTGTCTCAGGTGTCACGGGTGCTGCTGGTGTCACAGTATCATTGGTGTCATGGGTGTCACTAGTACCTCGGGTGCCACTGGTGTCTGGGGTGTCAGTGGCATAGTGGATGCCACCGGTATCCTGGTGGAGCTGGCATCTCTGGTGTCTCAAGGGCTGCTGCTGTCTTGAGTGCCAGTGGTATCTTGGATGTCATGGGTCCTACTGGTGTCTTGGGTGCCACGAATGTTGCAGGTATCACATGTGCCACAGGTGTCACAGGTGTTACTGCTGTCACAGGTGTTGTGGGAGCCACTGGTGTCACGGGGTCTCAGGTACTGCTGGTGTTGCAGGTGTTGTGGGTGCCACAGGTGTTGCAGCTGTCACAGATGCCGCTTATGGTGGGGGAGGACAAAAGGTCCCACAAGGGGGCTGGGCTTGGGGTACCTGCCCTCACTTTCAGGCTGGGTGTGGCGGGGGCGGGGGGGGGCGGGTAGGCTTGGTGGTCTTCTCCTGTGAATCATGGGTTGTCTCCTGCCTGGAATGGTCTCCCACAGAAATAGCCAGGCCAGTAGGAGGGTGGACACCTCAGGGCTTGGAGGCTGGAGTTCTCAACTGCTGAAGTTCTTGGAAGAGGAGGGAGGGCCTCACAATAATGGTCTGGAATCCCGCCTTGGGTCCCTTCAAGTGCAGGCTCTGGTCCCACCTTGAGCCCAGAATCATCCCCACTGTCACCCCTGAGTCTTTTTCACAGAGTGGCAGGAGTGGCTCCCGGCCCATCTTAACCCATGGATGCTTCCAAATATCAGTTAAAGTACCTCTGTTGACAAACCTTACAGGGTCAAGAGTCAGCATATTTGTAAGTAAGCTTCTTATTTCAGACAATTGGTAGTGTGGGGCACAATGTATTGCCCTATGAGCACTCTATTCCAGAACTGCCAGAAATCTTGTCCCTGGAAGGGGAAGGACCCGGTTAACATGACTGTAGGACGACATCAAGGCTCCACACATCCACAGGTGGGCCCGTGTAGCTCCGCCCCAGGACGAGCTCAGGGGATGTGTAGGCGGCAGTGCCGCAGAAAGTATCTAGCTTCTCTCTTGGATTGTACTCATTGCCCAGACCGAAGTCCAAAATCTTCACCTTCTGGTTCTCATCGAGGAGCACGCTGCTCAGTGTCAGGTCCCGGCGCACAGTGCCCCCGCTGGTGGCAGTGCTGCAGGGCCAAGAGCAGCCGCTGGAAGTGGCTTTGGACCCCTGCCTTCGTCATGCAGCCCTGCTCATCCAGGAAGGTGTGCCTGTCTTCCCCACGGAGGTGTTCCATAATGAGGAGAGTTTCTCTTCTGTGTCAGTGACCTTCAGGAGTTTCACAATGTTGGGATGGTTCAGAACTTTCATACTGTTGGCCTCGGGAAGGAGCTCCTGGAGACTGGAAAAGCTCTGTTGACATTCATTTATGACCTTAATGGCCACCTCTTACCCTGTCACAACAGGCCGTGCCAACTTTACTTTGGCAAAGTGGTCTTCTCTGATTGTGTAGAGGATTCTGTAAATCTCAGTGCAAGCATCCTTGTTAGCAGAGGTGGCCATGAGGTCCATAGATAGATGGCTGTTTAGAAAAGCTAGTGCTACACTGCTCGGAGAAGGAAATGGCAACCCACTCCAGTATTCTTGCCTAGGGAATTCCGTGAACAGAGGAGCCTGGTGGGCTGCTGTCCATGGGGTCTCACAGAGTCGGGCACGACTGAAGTGACTTAGCAGCAGCAGCAGCAGCAGCGCTACACTGCTATATTAAAATGGATAACCAGCAAGGTCCTAGTATATATAGCACAGAGAACTCTCCTCAACGTTATGTGGCAGCCTGGAAGGGAGGGAAGTTTGTGGGAGAATGGATACACATATATGTATGGCCAATTCTTTTGCTGTCCACTTGAAACTATTACAACAACACTGTTAATCAGCTATACTCCAGTATAAAATTAGAAGCTTTAAAAAACAAAAGCTAGTACAACTGTAACTTGGATTTGTAGCTACACTTTTTGTTTTCAATTTGAACAAGACTAATATGTAATAAACATGCACACACAAAAATCATCATCTGTTCTCTTTTTTGGAGAAGAAAAAAATCTGATTGGTCTCTAAAAATGAATGTATGTGTTTGACCTCAAAGATAGCATTTGAAAACTGTCGTGTTTTTGTCCTCCAATATAAAGGTAAGCCAGAGTCAGGCCCCTTTCAATACGGCAGCTCAGTTAACAGAAGCTACAAGATAGACAGATGTGAGGCAGTAACAGTAAGAGCAGGCTTTAGAAAAAGGAACCAAGGACCACTATTAAGAGATGCACAAAAGCCTCAGAACCCCTATTCCAAATGCCACTTCGAATAACATTGTAATAAAGAAAATCTACAAAAATGTTTAAAGTAATGTGTAGGACCCTGTATTAGTAGTAGTCTGTGTAGTGTTAGTCATTCAGCCATGTCCGACTCTTTGCAATCCCATGGACTGTAGCCTGCCAGGCTCCTCTGCCCATGGGATTCTCCAGGCAAGAATACTGGTTGGTCACCTTGCCCTCTGCCAGGGGATCTTCCCAACCCAGGGGATCGAACCCATGCCTCCTACATCTTTTACATCTCTTGCATTGGCAGGCACATTCTTTACCACTAGTACAACCTGGGAAGCCCCAATAGTCTTCAGGGCACCATAAAAGAAAAGCACACACTGGATCCCTTTAACAGCAGAAATTAATTTTTTCACAACTCTAGAGGCTATATATAAGTCCAAAATCAAGGTGTTGTTAGGGTTGGTTTCAGTCAGATTTCTTTTACCGGCTTGTAGACAGCCCTCTTCCAACATTGTTGCTGTTTAGTCACAAGTCGTATCCAACTCTTTTGCAACCCCATGGACAGGACTGTAGCCCGCCAGGATCCTCTGTCTCCATCCTCACGTGACCTCTTCTCTGTGTTCACACAGAAGCAGAGAGAGTTCTGGGTGTCCCTTCCTCTTCTTATAAGGACGCTTCCTATCGTATTAAGGCCCCACCGTTTGGCAAGTTATGCTAGGGAGGCCAGAGGTCCCCAAGAGGCAGGAGGAAATGAATGGCAAGAGGTGGACCTTTTTTCCTACATTCCTTTGCTCCCGCTTTAGTCATGTGAGTGGGAAGCTCCTTTTAATTGCTATGGTGACAATGGGTTCTACCTGAAAGTACCTTTTCCCCAAACCCTGAGCTGCTAATTGCCCAAAGAAACAATACATCTTACTCATGAAAAAGTTATTCTTAAGCTATGTTAATGAGACTATGTGTTTGTTTGGAGGTCTGTTTTCCTTCAAGACTTAATTCAATTGTTTTGTGGATACAATATATCTCACCCAGAGACATCTAGTCTGGAGAGGACACCCCTTGTGTAGATATGTATGTTGTGGGAGAGAAACCTGGTAGACTCTCTCAACCTCGAAGTGTTTCTTCTATCTATGATCAACAGCTTGCTAACAGGTATAAGATGCCTTGCTAAAAACTGGCAAGGGGCTATCTTTTCTGCCCACTTCTGCTGTCTATTGTCAGAAGCTTTGTCTATCCTTTTTGTGCTTTAATAAAACTTTACTACACAAAAGCTCTGAGTGACCAAGCCTCGTCTCTGGCCCCAGATTGAAATACTCTCATCTTCAGGCCAAGAATTTCAGTGTCGTTCTTGGCTCACAGTCACCACCTTTCATCTTGGGGGTTCTTCCAGGATCTTCAGGACATGGTAAAGACACTCAGAGCTCTAGTTCTTTGGTTCTCCTAGTAAACACGTTTCCTACTTTACTAACACAGTGTGCCTGTCTGTGTGAATGCTACATGGAAGAGATGCACAAACAAGTGTGAAGCAAGAGTTCAGGCTGGCTTTGTGGCTCCATGGTGCCTCATAACGACTGAAGGAGCCTGAAAGGGTCAGGGGTTTATACTGACCTGCCAATGCCAAGAGACATCCAACATCCCTGCAAGGGGAGTGGCCAGAAATGGGTGAAATGCGTGGACCTGACTTTTCTTTCTCAGTCAACTTTTCCTGGCCTCTTTGACCATTTTGTAACTGCCTGGGGAATTGAAACTACTAACCTAATCTGTAAAATAATAGACTTTCAAGGGACTTGCGATCCATGCTGTTACTGTGTACTTTGACTTAGACCCCAGGTTTGGATCGATAGTCATGAAGCACCTAGCCTTTCTAGGAGCGGAAAGTTACCTTGGTTGCACTCTCATGTACTGCGGACAGGAGCACAGTTAGGAGCTAGGTGGAGCTCTAGCTCCAGGAACGTCTCTCAGGCTGGCGGTTGCTCTCTCAGCTGCCTGCCTCAGGGGCCAGCAACCTGAAAGTGAGTCCTTGTCACAGCTGTGCCTCCTGTCTACATGGACAGAAGCACTGCTGGTGAGCATGAGGTTTCTGAGGACACAGCACGGAAATTCTAGGATCTGGTCAGATGGGAAGTGCAATGGGTTTCTCCCTCTGGTAACACTAGCTCTTAGGGGACCAGAGGAGGCTCGCCAGTGACTTTTGCCTCAACTCCTTAGGTAGTCTTCCTGTGGAATCTGTAGAAATGAATGGAAAGGATTGGCCCTAGTAGCTCGAGGACAAAAATCACTTTTTCCTCTCTGGCCAGTCCTTCACCACCTCTTTTACTATGACATATGTCATGACACTCCGAAGGGACATTTTGGGTTTTATGTTTGTCCCTTTATGGTTTTCCAGTTTTATTGTGGTCAGGAATATATTCAGGACTGTGCATAGGCACCCAGGAGACGAATATTTCCTCTAGTCATCTTAGCTTGGGAGGCATTCCAGAAGGCTAATCTGTTGCACCCTGGGGACATCAGAGGAAGAGCAGAAATCAGGAAAAGGTCTTAATGATGAGCAACTGAACATCAATCTGGGATGCCATCAGGTCTATCCATGGTTCATCTCCATCCCGCCTCACTGATAGAATGGAGAAGGCCAGTGATGAGACACCTATGTTGCTAAGAGACAGGTTAACTAACTCCAGCTAGAGAAGGAAGCGTAGGTGGAAGACCTATCTCCATTACCATCTATAGCAAGGAGGGACACCTTGGGTAGAAAAGAGCCAAAGTGCTGGACACTGCTTTTTTCTCTTTTACAAATGGGAGCTAACAGTTCCAGCCTTACTACTTTGGATTGTATCCTGAAAAACTGGGATAGATTCAATTCCCAGGGCTTAAAGAAGACACACCTGACCTTCCTATGTGAAACTGCATGGCCACGGTACCCATTAGAGGATGGCAAACAATGGCCGGTTGGAGTGTCTCTTAATTATACCATTTTACAATTAGACCAGTTCTGTAGAAAACAAGAGAAATGGGTAGAAGTGAAATATATGCCGCTCTTTTTCTCTCTGCGAGACATGCCAGACATGTCCTAAGGGTATATATTTGGGTGTGAAACTTTCAGTTCCCTCCTGTTCTCCTACTTTGCCCCTGTATCTGGGGCTCCCAACTGAACAAACTGAAAGTCAGGGCACCCCTCTAGGAAGGGTTGCCTTGGTCTCGGTAGACATTCATACTGAAATTCAAACTACTCCAGTCTCATCAGAGGTTCAGGCAATCCTCTTTTCAATATGACCTCAGACTACTGTGATTTCAACAGAAACTCAATTGAAATAAAGGAAACTCAGGCAACTAAAAACTAAGGGTAAAATACAGGATGAGAAAGGAGATGAGATGGAGGAAGAGATGGAGGATAGGAGACAGAGATAAGGAAAAACAGACCTCTAATCTATCTCTGGGATCATATGCAAAGGGCAGCTAGAGAGGTTGAGGAACAGCCACACAAGCTGTTGCCTCTTCAGGAAGGACCCACTGGGAGGAATAACCAGTCTATGAGAGTTAATCACCCATTTTCTTATCAAGAAATACAAAGAATCAAGGAGGACCTGGGAAACTATTTGGAGGATGCAGAGAAATATATTAGAGCCTTTAAGGGTGTTATTCTGTTTATGACCTTACTTGGAAAGTTGTGATGTATCTTGGGACAGACGCTAAATCCTGACTCAAAAACTCGAGTTTTGGAGGAAGCTGTTGCGTATGGAGATGAATGGCTTGGTAATGAATCAGCAGGAAAGACAGAGAACAAGATAGCTGCCCTCTCTACTGGGAATCAGGCAGTCCTGACAACAGAACCAGACTGAGACTATTACACAGCTAAAGAAAGATGGGATCAGAGTCACTTTGTCAGATGTATTCTTGAAGGACTCAGGCAACCACACACTAAAACTTTAAACTATGCCAAACTGGCAAGAATAAAACAGGGAGAGAAGGAAGAGCCTAGTAAATTCCTAGATAGACCACAGGAAGCCCTTCACAGATTCACTGAGATTGATCCCAAAAGTGAAGAGGGAAGAGTGATCTTAAGAGATAGATTTCTCACTCAGTCGGGTCCAGATACCCACCATGAGCTACTAAAACAAAATTGGAAGCTAGATTTTCTGTTGAGAATCAGGGCAGCTATTCTGAACATTTTCCAATCAAGGAGAATGGTTCTTGCTGGAATTGTGTTGGGAATAGGAAATGCAGCTGACACTATGTTGACAAACCTTAGTGAAGGCTCAAAATGGAAACTGAGTCAATGGTCAAGGTCATTTCATTTTCCCCAGCAACTCATGATGTGGAGGAGGAAGGAAGAGCCATAGAGTGAGCATCTGCTATGACTCAGGCCGCTAAGTGCTTCACACTAAACCAGTTAATCAAAACCTCCCAGACACAAGACAATCTACAGAATGGGAGAAAATATTTGCAAATGATGAAACCAAGAAGGGCTTAATTTTCAAGATGTACGAAGAACTCATACAGCTCAACAACAACAATAAAAAACCTATCCAAAAATAGGCAGAAGACCTAAATAGACATTTCCCCAAAAAAGCAATACAGATGGCCAATAAGCAGAGGAAAAGGTGCTCGACATCACTAATTACTAGAAAAATGCAAATCAAAACTATAATGAGGAACCACCTCATACCAATCAGAATGATCATCACTAAAGAGTCTACAAATAAATGCTAGAGAGGGTGTGGAGAAAAGGGAACCCTCCTACACTGCTGGTGGGAATGTACATTGGTGTAGCCACTGTGGAAAACAGTGTGGAGGTTCCTCAGAAAACTAACAAGAATTACCATATGATCCAGCAATCCCACTCCAGGGTATATATTGGACAAACTATAATTTTAAAAGATACATGCATCCCGATGTTCATAGCATCACTATTCACACAGCCAGACATGGAAATGACCTAAGTGGCCCTTGACAGAGGAATGGATGAGGATATAGTACATATATACAATGGAATACTACTCAGCCATGAAAAAGGATGGAATTATGCCATCTGCAGTGACATGGATGCAACTAGACATTATCATACTAAGTGAAATGTCAGAAAAAGAAAGACAAAACCATGTGATATCACTTATGACTGGAATCTAAATAATGACACAAATGAACCTACATATGAACAGAAACAGAATCACTGACAGAACAGACTGGTGGTTGCCAAGGGAGGGATGGATTGGGAGGCTGGGGTTAGCAGATGTAAGTTTTTATATATAAGATAAAGTTCCTACTGTATAGCACAGAGAACTATATTCAATATCCTATGATAAGCTATAATGGAGAAGCATATTAAAAAAGAATGTACATATATGTACAACTAAATCACTTGACTGTAGAGCAGAAATTAACACACATCATAAATCAACTACACTTCAATTAAAAAACAACTTCCCAATCATAATTTGACATGGACAATAATACCCCAATGTGACGATTAGGAAGTGAGCAAGTTCAAAGTTACACCAAGAAGAGAGTGGCAGAACTCCAGATTCCATTGGTGGCCCTCTCGGCTCTCTCCTCACTTCCTCTGACTGGAGCACGGTCCCCTAGGGTGGTGGAGCTGCCAGATGGAAGGCATCTGGGTCTCTGAGTGACCTCAGGGAGCAGAGCTCTTCTACCCTCTAAACCATCTACCACTTTAGACTTTTATTCAAGACAGAAGCATTCTTCTTCTTCTTGTGTAAGCCCCTTAACAAGATAAAAGTTTATTTTATTCTCTGCCAACCCACTGTCCCAACATCCTAAACAGTTTCTAAACAGAGGAATAAGTTTAGAATAATTGAAAACACTAGGATTCAGATTTAATCTGTAAATTAAAGAGAACTGATGAATTTGGAAAACTCAGCAGTGGCCACAGGACTGGAAAAGGTCAATTTTCATTTCAATCCCAAAGAAGGACAATGCCAAAGAAGGATTAAACTATTGTACAATTGTGCTCATTTCACATACTGGCAAGGTTATGCTCAAAATCCTTCAAGCTAGTCTTCAGCAGTCTGAACTGAGAACTTCCAGATGTACAGGATGGGTTTCAAAGAGGCAAAGGAACCAGAGATCATATTGCCAGCATCTGCTGGATCATAGAGAAACCAAGAGAATTCCAGAAAAACACCTACTTTTGCTTCATCGACTACGCTAAAGCCTTTGATTGTGTGGATCACGTGGATCACAACAAACTGCGGAAAATTCCAAATGAGATGGGAATATCAGGCCATCTTCTTACCTGTCTCCTGAGAAACCTGTATGCAAGTCAACAAGCAACAGTTAGAACTGGACACGGAACAACAGACTGGCTCCAGATTGGGAAAGGAGTATGTCAAGACTGTATATTGTCATCCTGCTTCTTTAACTTATACATAGAGTACATCATCCAAAATGAAGCACAAGCTGGAATCAACATTGCTGGGAGACATATGAACAACCTCAGATATGCAGATGATACCTCTCCACCGTAATGGCAGAAAGTAAAGATGAACTAAAGAGTCACCTGTTAAGAGAGAGTGAAAAAGCTAGCTTGAAACTCAACATTCAAAAAACGAATAAGATCATGGCGTCCAGTCCCATCACTTCATGGCAAACAGAAGGGGGAGAAATGGAAGCAGTGACAGAGTTTCTTTTCCCAGGCTCCCAAATCACTGAGGATGATGACTGCAGCCATGAAATTAAAAGATGCTTGCTCCTTTGGAGGAAAGCTATGGTAAACCTAGACATATTCTGCATATTAAAAAGCAGAAACATCACCTTGCCAACAAAAGTCCGTACAGTCAAAGATGTGGTTTTTTCTAGTAGTCATGTATGGATGTGAGAATTGGACCATAAAGAAGGCCGAACACTGAAGAAAGAACTGACGCTTTCAAATTGTGATGCTCTTCAAGAGAAGACTCTTACAGGTCCCTTGAATAGCATGGAGATCAAACCAATCAATCCCAAAGGAAATCAAGGTAATAAGATGATTAGAAAGAATCACCAACTCAATGGACATGAATTTGAGCAAACTTCAGGAGATGCTGAAGGACAGGGCTTCCCTATAGACGGCATGCTGCAGTCCATGGGATTGCAAAGAGTCAGACACACCTTAGTGATCGGACAGCAACAGTATAACATACACCATTGAGGATGGCGCCATAAAAAATGATAATTGAGTAGGAACTGTGCATTATGAGAGGTTGTGTACGGGAGGGATGATGCCATTTCCAGACATCATAGTCCGTATCTGAGGTGGGAGAGGTTGTGTGCTGCCCTAGGGTGGGGCCAGTACCTCTTTGTGTCATCACAGCTGGACTCAGAACTCTTGGGGTGTTGACAAATGACATGATGCTGCTGCATCCTCACAATGTGACCCAGGAAACATCCAGGACACTGAAATGAAAGCACAGTGCAGTATAAACAACCTTGTGAGCAATCCCCCTGTCGGTCTACTAGTTAAGACTCTGTGCTCCCAACGCAGGGGGCACGGGTTTGATCCCTACTGGGGAATTAAGATTCCACATGCTGTGCAGTGTGGCCAAAATAAAGACAGATCTTATAAAAAAAAACACCTTGTGAGCTCATGCATGCTGGGGTACCAAAACCATGTGCTATGGCAGCATTGCCAGAGACGAGCTACAGGGGGTCAGCTGTTCCCAAGGGAAGTTGTTGTTCAGTCGCTCAGTTGTGTCCGACTCTTTGTGACCCCATGAACTGCAGCATGCCAGGCTTCCCTGTACTTCACTGTCTCCCGGAGTTTGCTCAAACTCCTGTCCATTGAGTCATTGATGCCATCCAACCATCTCATCCTCTGTCACCCCTTTCTCCTCCTGCCCTCAATCTTTTCCAGTATCAGGGTCTTTTCCAATGAATTGGCTCTTTGCGTTAGGCGGCCAAAGTACTGGAGCTTCAGCTTCAGCATCAGTCCTTCCAGAGAATATTCAGATAAGTTAGGGAGGATGTAAGCCCAGCTCTGAGGATCAGACTACCCTCCTTCAGAGCCAGAAAAACACCTAAGTTCCCTTTCATCCTCTTTTCCTCCTCATAAACCGAGACCATCCTTGGGGAGAAGGGGCAGAAAGGACAGGGCCAATCTCTAACTGACCAGGTTAAGGTTCAGAAATCACTGTGCTTAAAACCATAAGCTATAGCCAAGTTTGGGTTTTCCTGCTTAGAGCAAAAATGGAGGCTTGTGTGTAGGGGGTGAGTTCAATTACAGAAAAAAAAATTGACATTCAGCTCTTAAACTTTTCTGCACTAATAACACATATAACTTTTTTCTGTTCATTTGTTTTATACTTGAAAAGATCCTTTGCATCCTGGTAGTTCTATTCCAGTTTAATGACTTTTACACTGAAGCACTTTAATCAAGGCTGAATTTATTCTGTTGTATGCTGTGAGTTTGGGTTCTCTATTTATTTTTCTTAAATTAGTTGAACAATTTCCCTCATACAATCATTTTTTTAATTTGCCCACATTATTGAGATATAATTCACATATCCTAAAAGTCACTGCTTAATGTATACATTTTACAGTAAGTCCCTCCCCTACATATGAACCTTCAAGTTGAGAACTTACAAAGATGTGAATGTGCCCCTGTATGTCAGCTATTATAACTGTACTAATGTACTTTTTCAAGGTCCTATACTGTAAGATCAAAAATGTTTTGTGTGTTTGTTTTTTATGTGTTATTTGTGTGAAAAATATTATAAAGCTATTACAGAGCAATACTATATAGTCTATTGTGTTTGTTGGGTACCTAGGCTAACTTTGCTGAACTTACAAACAGGCCTAGAAACAATTTCCCTTTCATGTATATGATCTTTAAATATTTTCCCCCATTCTATGGCTGTCTACTTTCTTGATTATGTCCCTTGCAGCAACAAAGCTTTAAATTTTGATGTAGTCCCATTTATCTATTTTTGTTGTTGTTGTAGCTTATGTTTTTTGTGTCATATCTAAGAAACCATCTCCTAATCCAAAGCATGAAGATTTATGGCTACAGTTTCTTCCAAGAGTTTTATTTTAGCACTTAAATTTAGGTTTCTGATAAATTTTGAGTTAATGCTTTGTAAACATTATATGCTAGGAGTCCAAGTTCATTCTTTTGTATGTGCATATTCAGCTGTCCTTCACCATTGATGAAAAAACTGTTCTTTCCCCATTGAATTAGTATTGTTACCCTTCTAGAAAATCAATTGACATAGATATATGGATTTATCTCTAGACTTTCAATTCAGTTTCATCAACCTATGTGTCTATGCTATGTTAGTACCACGTTATTGTTCTTTAGTGACTAAGTCATGTCCAACTCTTTGCAATCCCATGGACAGAGTGGACTGCAGCCTGCCAGAATCATCTGTCAATGAGATTTCCCAGGTAAGAATTCTGGGAGTGAGTGAGTTGCCGTTCCCTTCTCCAGGGGATCTTGCAGACCCAGGGATCAAACCCACATCTGCCAGTTCTTTACCGCTGACCCACTGGGGAAGTCCATGATAGTATCTTACTGTCTTGATTATTACCGTTTTGTAATAAGTTTTCAAATTGAGATGTCTGAGCCCTCTAATTTTGTTCTTTCTCTAGATTGCTTTGTCTATCCTGGGTCCTTTATATTTCCATATGAATTTTAGGATCAGCTTGCCAATATCTGCAAGGAAGTTGGGGTTTTGATAGGGATTGTGTTGAATCCGTAAATCAATTTACTGTCATGTGAATAACATTAAGTCTTTTGATCCATAAATATACAATGCCGTATCATTTATTTAGGTCTTCTTTAATAGTCCTTGTGTTTCCCTGGTGGCTCGGATCGTCAAGAATCTGCAATGCAGGAGACCTGCCTTTGATCCCCAGGTCAGGAAGATCCCCTGGAGAAGGGAATGGTTATCCACTCCAGTATTCTTGCCTGGAGGATGCCATGGATACAGGAGCCTAATGGGCTACAGTCTATGGGGTCACAAAGGGTTAGACGTGACTGACTAACACATTTTCTTTAATGTCCTCAAAAAAGATTTTCTGTAGTTTTATACTGTTCATTTTTTAAAACTCTTCTTCCCTCTATGACTAACAGATTTTGGACTTTAAATTCATTTAACATGGGTCTGTTTCTGTACTCTTATTATACTCCACAACTCATGTCTATTCTGCACTGATGCTGTACCTGAAAGGTTGTTGCTGAACCTCAAAAAGACACCAGGATTCTTGGCCTCTGGAGGAGAAGAATGCAATCCGGGTCCAGAGATGAGGCTTGATCGCTCAGAGCTTTTGTGTAATAAAGTTTTATTAAAGTATAAAGGAGATAGAGAAAGCTTCTGACATAGACATCAGAAGGGGGTAGAAAGTGTACCCGCTTGCTAGTGTTAGCAATGGAGTTATATACTCTCCAATGAATTCAAAGAATGTCTGGAGGTTGTAAAGACCTCACCAGACCCACTCCCATAATTTACATTTTAAGATAACAGGATTAGCCAGAAGGGTTAATCCAGAGACTGTCCTCAGGCAGGATACATTATTGTTATACAATCCTAAGGAATGTAGAGGAAAAAAAGTTTGTCCTTTCTTCCTCCTTGAGAATTCCAAACCCCTCTCTCCTTGGGGACTCCTAGACTTCTTATCAACCTGCCTAGGAAATGACTCTGTCATACCGTTTTACTTACAACAGCTTAGTAGGACGCTTTGACGTCAGATAAGGACAGTCTTTCTATACTCCTAATGATTTGTTTTTCTAAAAATCTCTTGTCCTTACTCTCCAATATGAATGTCAAAATTATATGAAGTTCTGAAAAAGGAATTCTACGGCAATTTGAATTGGAAGTATGTGTTCCAGTTCATTTAAAGAGAATGAATGGGCTCCTTTATAGCACTCAGAGCGCCTTCACTTGTACAGATTTTCTGTTATGTGTTTCAACAATATTTTGCATTTTTCTTTATGGGTTCTGTGAGGATTAATTTTGTGTGTCACTTCTCACCCATACCTGATCAGGTGACATTTTAATGAGATTTTGGACTTGGAATTGATGTTGGAATGGCTTAAGAATTCTGGGGATGTTGAGATGGGGTGAGTATATTCTGCACATGAGGAAGACATGAATTTTGGGGGCCAAAAGGCAAACGGTTACGGACCAAACTGTATCCCCTCAAAATTTACATACTGAAGTCCTAACCACCAATGTGACTATATTTGGAGACAGGGTATATAAGAAGGTTACAAGTTAAATGAGGCCAAAGGGTGGAGCCTTAATCCCATAGGAAGTGTCCTTACAAGAAGTGGAAGAGACAGAACTCTCTTTCTGTGTGTACAAAGAGAAGATGTTATGTGAGGACGGAGACAGAGGAGCCTGGTGGGTTAAAGTCCTGTCCATGAGGTTGCAAAAGAGTCAGGGCATCATTCACTGGGACCTGACACTGAGCAACTTGCTCCTTGATGAGAACCAAGTGAAGATTTCAGACTTTGGTCTGAGCAACGAGTAAAAGCCAAGAAAGAAGCTAGATACTTTCTGCGGCACTGCTGCCTACACATCCCCTGAGCTCATCCTGGGGCGGAGCTACACGGGCCCACCTGTGGATGTGTGGAGCCTTGATGTCGTCCTACAGTCATGGTAAACAGGTCCTTCCCCTTCCAGGGACAAGATTTCTGGCAGTTCTGGAATAGAGTGCTCATTGGGAAATACCATGTGCCCCACACTACCTATTGTCTGAAATAAGAAACTCACTGGCAAATATGCTGACCCTCAACCCTGTAGGGTTTGTCAACAGAGGTATGTTAGCTAATATTTGGAAGCATCCATGTGTTACGATGGGCCAGGAGCCACTCCTGCCACTCTGTGAAGAGGACTCGGGGGTGACAGTGGGGATGATTCTGGGCTCAAGGTGGGACCAGAGCCTGCACTTGAAGGGACCCAAGGTGGGATTCCAGACCATTATTGTGAGGCCCTCCCTTCTCTTCCAAGAACTTCAGCAGCTGAGAACTCCAGCCTCCAAGCCCTGAGGTGTCCACCCTCCTACTGGCCTGGCTATTTCTGTGGGAGACCATTCCAGGAAGGAGACAACCCATGATTCACAGGAGAAGACCACTGAGCCTACTACCGCCCCACCCTGCCCAGAGGCAAGGGCCATCACCCCAGTTCTAGACCTTGGGCCTCCTCCTCCACAAGTGGCATCAGAGAGAGCTGCGGCACCCACAACACCTGCAACAGCACCAGCACCCGAGACACCATGACACCGCAGTACCCATGACACCAGCAGCTCCGGCAACACCCGTGACACCTGAGACACCCACAACACCCATGACACCTGTGACACCAGAAGCACCCGAGGCACCTGAAGCAAAGTCTCAGAGGGAACCAACTGACCCCTGAGTGTAGCTAACACCATCAGAAGCTCCTCCCAAGCTGAGCAGCTCCACTCCCCAGCTACTCCCTCTGGCCTCAGCCAGAAAAAGAAGGGGCTGGCTGGGAGAATATGAAATTTTATTGCAAAACATTTCTGTTGCAGGTTCCCCAGCAAGAGGCATAAAAATACAATAGTCCCAGAAATGACTCCTGGATGACTAATGGAGACAAAAGGTCAGATCTGCCGAGCTCCCTGGGACCCTGTTAAGTGGACTATGATTTTCAAATCCAGCACCTCCATGGCCTTCAGAAACCCTGGCCAGCTAGGAGGATGGTCTGGAGTGGCCTGGGCGACCATGAAGCAGACCTGGCCTGACTACCCCTCCCCGCTTCCTGGATAAAACTTCACAGACTGAACTATCCCCCAGGGTACGTCCCCCTTCCTCCACAATCCTCCTTTGATGTTGGTGGTGGAGGGGCTAGTTTTTGCCAACTCCCTGGTTCTTCATAGTTTTAATAAACTTCATTTCTCCAGAAAGATGTATCACCCTCAGTTCTACATCCTCTCCAGTTAGAGAAGTGTGTGGTCATGTAGGACTTGGAGTTAAAGACCTAAGAATTAGCACAATCACTCTCAAGACAGATAAATGCTGCACTGCAGGGCAGAAATGCAGAAAGAGTGTATTCTCCTCCCACACTAACAACACTGAACATTTTCAGAAGGGCCGGGGGGAACTTTGATCCCTGTAGCCTGAGTTAATCAGGACCAAGAGGTCTAGGATAGGAGAGTAAGTCCCCTGAACCAGCCCGTGTGTGGTGTGATCAGCTCCCTGTGCAGATGAGTTTCCTGAATGTCCTGTAGGAGTTGGGTGCTCTCCTCTCCTCTGTGGGGAGGGGCCCTGATGGATGGGGTTTTGTTAAAACATTGCTTCTGTTTTATGTTTTGAGATTTTGACCTCCTGGCATGTGGGATCTTAGCCCCCTGACCAGGGATGGAACCCACATCCCTTGCATTGGAAGGCAAATTCCTAACACTGGACGGCCAGGGGAAGTCCCATTTTTGTTGCATGGGTTTGACTACAGGGACTGGAAGATTTGAAAACACTACATTTGTTAGCACTACCTAGTTCCTTCGTTCAACCAGTCAGAGTCCTGACTCTGGGGATGCACACTCTTAGTGGCAATGCCTGCACCATTCCTGTGATTCTTGTGTGCTTACATGTCGCTTGCCCACTGCGGAATCCTTCACCACAAGACACAGAGCACTCTGACCATGTGCCTGTGAGCCACCTAAGAGTAAAAACTACAGGAGCTTAGTAGGTCAGACCCTGTGGGGACTGTCTTTCAAAGGGAAAGCCCATCCTACCACTATGATTGTTTCAGGGCCTACAAACATGTATCAACGTATCTGGGAATGGGCAGTAGCACATATAACTCCCAGCCATCTTCTCAGATTTCCTTTCACTCAGAGCAACAGAATTGCCATGTAGAGACAACAGCATGGGGGTGGGATAAAGTCATCCTCAGGGATGTAAAAGCCATCATCTGTGTGGCCTCAGAGAGCAGAGCTAGGGCAAAATTAGGTGGAAATTTCAAAAAGGTGGATTTCAACTCATTGAAACCAAAAGGAAGAAAAAGGAACCACATATGTGCTCCTTGTTGTTCAGTCGCACAGTGACCCCCATGGTCTTTGTGACCCCAAGGGCTGTAGCCCACCAGGCTCTTCTGTCTATGGGATTTCCCAGGCAAGAATATTGGAGTGGGTTGGTATTTGCTCCTCCAAAGGATCTTCTCAACCCAGCAATCGAACCTGCGTCTCCTTCAGCTCCTGCATTGGCAGGCAGATGCTTTGCCACTAGCACCATCTTGGAAGACGAACTGGAAGATTGCAACTGACATATATACACTGATATGTATAAAATAGATAACTAATGAGACCCCAAAGCACAGCACAGGGAACTCTACTCAGTGCTCTGTGGTGACCTAAATGGGAAGGAAATCCAAAAAGGAGGGGATGTATGTAATTATGGGGCTGGTTCACTTTGCTGTGCAGCAGAAACTAACAAACATCTTAAAGCAACTATACTCCAAAAAAAAAAAAAAAGTAAAATAAAAGATGTTTCTGCTTATAGAGTGAACAAGGCACTCTATATGAAAGTCTCTGGCATTGCAGGCAGATTCTTTACCAACTGAGCTATCAGGGAATTCTGAAGGCACTCTAGGAAGGAGACAAAACTCAGGAGGCTCCTGACGAGGCGTTCATGAGGAATGACAATGACAGTGGGAAACTGACAAGAACGGAAGGAAGTGAGAGGAAAGAGGGTTGGGTAGCTTAGGATGTAGTCATTGTGATCTGGAACACTAGGGGCAGATCAGATTTAGTGGAGATTATGAGCTTGATTTTGAATACCTTTAGAACTATTGATTTGTGTCATCTATGACACTGAAAGATTATTAATGGTTTTACTCTTGGGGGTGAGGATGATATCACTCTAATGGCAGAAAGTGAAGAGGAACTAGAGTCTCTTGATGAGGGCGATGGAGAGTGAAACAGCTGGCTTAAGAATAAATAGTAAAAAAAACCTAAGATCATGTCATCCAGCCCCATTACTTCATGGCAAATAGAAGAAGAACAGGTGGAAGTAGTAACAGATTTCTTCTTCTTAGGTTCCAAAATCCCTGCAGATGGTGACTGTAGCCATGAAATCAGAAGACCATTGCTTCATGGCAGGAAAGCGATGACAAACCTAGACAGTGTTGAAAAGCACAGACATTACTCTGCTGACAATGGTCTGTATTGTCAAGGCTATGATCCTCCCATAGTGGTCACCTACGGTTGTGAGAAATGGGTCTACAGAAGGCAGAACACCTAATAACTGATGCCTTCAAACTGTGGTGCTGGAGAAGACTCCTGAAAGTCCCTTGGACAGTGAGGAGATCAAACCAGTCAATCTTGAGGGAAATCAATCCTGAAAATTAATTGGAGAGACTGATGCTGAGGCTGAATCTCCAGTTTTGGTCATCTTATGTAATAGACAACTCATTGGAACAGTCCCTGATGCTGGGAAAGATTGAGAACAGAAGGAAAAGAGGGAATCAGAGGATGAGATATCTGGATGGCATCACCAATGCAATGAACATGAACTTGGGCCAACTCGGGGAGATGGTGAGAGACAGGAAGGCCTGGCGTGTTACAGTCCATGGGGTCACAAAGAGTCGGACACAATTGGGCAACTAAACAACAGGACCCTGGGGGTAGAGTCTAAGGAATGTGCTTTCCACAAGCACATTGTAATGCTGGCCCACTGCCATATCTCCTAGGTGAACCCTTGAAGTCCACTTCCCTGTGTTCTTAAGGTCCATTGTGAGTGCAAGGAGCAGGTGAGGGTGGCAATTAAGAGCAGAAGCTCTGAACTCAGACTAACCCAACTTGAATTCTGGCCCTCATACCTGTGTAGCCTAGGGGACCTTTTCCAACTGTATAAAAGAGAATGAACAACACTGGAGACGTTCTTGGAGGTCCAGAGGTTAAGACTCTGAGCTTCCTGTGCAGGGGGTTTGAGTTAGGGAATTAAGATTGCACACGCAGCTTAGTACAACCAAAAAAAATTTTTTTTAATTTTTAAAAAAGAAAATGAATAATCTCAACTTGATAGGTGACTGTGAGGTGATCCACATAAACTACTTAGCTAAGCACCTCATACAGTCCTTGTAAAACAAATGTTTGTGGTTGAGTTATTCAGTCCAAATTACTATGCATTTTAAAACAAGTGAAACACTGGTAGCAAGGAGAGAAGAGTGACTACACATACCTCGGTGGGGGCAGTCCTGGTTGTTACAGGGCTGGAATGCAGCCTGTGGCTTCCGGAGCTGGTCACAGAAGGCCTCACTGACATCCTGCCCATTGGCCATCAGGCACTGGGGTCTCTGAATCTGGGCTTCCAAGTGGCCACACGTGTCAGGACAATGAGTCCAGTTGCCAAACTCCCAGAAAGTCTCTGCAGAAAGAAAAGGAATGTCACAGATGGCCACTGGAGGAGAAGGGATGATGGGTTGGAGATGACCCGGCCAAAGACCACCACGAGCTGCTTTCTAGTTAGTCCCCTGTCAAGTTCTCTGAGTAGCACACAGAGAATCTGCCATCAGACGGTGCAAAGGGGTCCTTTATCTCAGTTTCCCTTGACTGCTGCTGCTGCTGCTGCTAAGTCACTTCAGTCGTGTCTGACTCTGTGCGACCCCACAGACGGCAGCCTACCAGGCTCCTCCGTCCATGGGATTTTGCAGGCAAGAGTACTGGAGTGGGGTGTCATTGCCTTCTCCATTCCCTTGACTAGCTCGTCGTAATACCTGGTGGGGGTGGGGAGGGTGGGCAACCAGGATGGAGCCCTTGGACCATAGCTTGGGAGAGAGGCTGTCACAGACCAGCTGGATCTGCCAGCAAAGTCCCAGAGAAGGAGGAGATACTCTGTGCAGTGGGCTGGCTCCTCAGGATTCTCCAAGCAGAGACAAGAGGATAGAAGAGGAGGGTCTTCCCAAGGGATGCCCTAGTGGGTTCTCTTTCTCAAAAGTGGATCAGACCGAGAGAGAAATGAAAGATGATTTAGCAGGGATTAGGGATTAAGCAGACAGGTTCAAGATAAATTTCAAATCTATTCTTACTTCTCCACTAATTCTTTTTCTCAACTTCAGATGAGTTCTAAAGTTGAATGAATAATTTGTCATGGAGCCCTCTGGAAAGGTGAAAATGGGAGTTTCCTTTAGAAAAGTTGAAGCTGACTATCTCCAATAATCCTGGCTTGTTTACCTTTTAGTCCTCGTTCCAAGCAGTCTTTCCCTTCCCTTTGGACACTGGGTAAAAAGATGAGGTAGGACATGACGAAGACCGATTTGTATATGATCACAGAAAGTGCCAGATTTTCTTGTAATAATCACAAGTAAGTAATAGCTACCAGCTGTGTCCACAGCTGTACGCCACCGAGTACACCTATGCCTTTAACTTAATTGTTTTCCGGTGCTTCCTTTTGATTTTGGAATATTTGTCCTAATCAGCATATGATATCATTTGCAAAATAGAACAGAATGTATTTTTAGCTGCCCCCCACCCCAATGAAAGTGAAAGTCACTCAGTCATGTCTGACTCTTTGCAACCCCACAGACTATACAGTCCATGGAATTTTCCAGGCCAAAATACTGGAGTCAGTAGCCTTTCCCTTTTCCAGGAGATTTTCCCAACCCAGGTATTGAACCCAGGTCTCCCACATTGCAGTTGGATTCTTTACCAGCTGAACCACAAGGGAAGCCCCAAAACACAAAAAAAGGACCAACAATTCACTTATATGAGAGCTTAAGAACAAGACGATAAAACCACAGAATAAAATGGAAAACTACAGAGCTGAAGAAACAAACTGTGAAACATAACATCATTAAAAACTAACTCAGAACCGAGAGAAAAAATAGAAGAAACATGGCTGAAGTTCAAATTAATGACACAGAAACAAGACTTGGAAGTGAATGCAGTGTTTAAGAGAGAGAAAGAAAAGTTTTAAAGCAATCAGAGGGGTGAATGGAGGGCTGGGCTACAAAGGAAGCTTCTGGGTGACAGAGATGTTCTGTATCACGAGAGAGACTGGGGTTCTGTGGTCAGGTCCACCTGTTAAAACTCATCACTTTAGACTGACACAGCTTTTGTTTGTACACAATACCTCTCTAAAATAAATTTTTAATGTACTATTTAGAGATAAAATGAGAGAGAATCCAATATTGAGGATAGCTGGGTTATTCAAGTAGAGGTTTCAACACATGAAACAGAAAAAAAAAAGTTAATAAATAAAATATGTGAAAAATGTGCTTAAAATACAGCTTGGAAAGTTTACACTGTCTTCCAGGATAAAGCGATAAAAAATGATTAACGTAAAAACCCCGAGCTTTCAGCAGAATGCCTTCCCTAAAGATGCCCACACCCTAACCCCTAGAATATATGAATATGCTAGTACATGGCATAAGGGATTCTGCAGATGTGATTAAGGTTATGGACCTCAAGATAGGGTGATTATCCCAGTGGGCCTAATCACACAAGCCCTTAAAAACAGAAAGAATTCTCTGGCTGGAGTTAGAGAGATGCAGCAGAACAAGAGGCAAGAGTGAGAGCATGAGAGGCACTCAGCCGCTGTGGCTGGCTCCAGGACGGAAGGGGCCAGGAGCCAAGGAATGCAGGAGGCCTCCAGAAGTGGGAACAGCTCCCGGCCAAGCGCCAGCAAGGAAATGGAGATTTCAGCTCTGCAACAGCATGGATCTGCACTCTGCCAACTGCCTGAATGAGCCTGGAAGTGAATTCCACCCTGGGCCTCCAGAGAAGGGATCAGCCTGACAGATGCCATGATGTTAGCCTAGTGGGACCGATAGAAATCACTGAATCTACTGGGTTTCTGACCCACCGAATTGTGAGATAATACATTTGTGCTGTCTTAAAGCACTAAGTTTATGTAAATGAATGTACTCAAAAATTAAGACTCTGAGGATGAAAAAAAGAATCGTATAAGCATCTAGGTACAAAAATCAAGTCCCTTATAAGAATAAAAAGTCAGGTGGACTTCAGACTCAGCAACATTCAAAACCAGAAAAAGATGGAACAAAAGTTTTGAGAGAGAGAATTGGGGTACCAAGAATATTATGTCCAGTCGAATTGTTATTCAAATACAAAGGCAATAATTTCTTGCCATATATGAACAGTGATAGTACCAACCTCATGGGGTTCAGTAAGGATTAAATGAGATGTCAGAGTGAAAAGTTCAATAATTACAACAAAAATGACAACAGCTAACATTCATTGCATTGTTATTTGTGTGAGATACTGTTCTATGTACTTCACATGTATTTTATCGTTTACTCATAGCAACAACCCCATTAGGAAGTATTATTATTATTCTTATTGTACAGATGAGGAGTGAGTGAAAGTCGCTCAGTCATGTCTGACTCTTTGCGACCCCATGGATTATACAGTCCATGGAATTCTCCAGGCCAGAATACTGGAGTGGGTATAACCTTTCCCTTCTCCAGGGGATCTTCCCAATCAAGGGATCAAAGACAGGTCTCCCGCATTGCAGTTGGATTCTTTACCAGCTGAGCCACAAGGGAAGCCCAGAGATGAGGAAACTGAGGGTAATTTATCAAAGGTAACATAGTAACTACTGGCATTATTTTACCCTGCCCCAGCAATATCACAGGTGAGAGATGCAATTTAAGATCATCTAAAGGTGACAATGAAAGAATCCTAGGAAAATTTGAAAATAATATTTTGGGGCATTTATTTTTCTGACTTCAAAAATTAATAAACAAACACCAATATCCACTTGTTAAAATAATTCTTTGCTATTAAAGACAAAGAATGTAACATATATAAGTGAAAGGAAAGCATAGTTTAGGAAAAATATTATCAGAAACAGAAGGAAATGTTACAGCATCTCCTTAAAATTTAATGACAAAATTCAAGGAAACATTCTATAAAACAAAAGATAAACAATGAGACTAAAAAAGTCAGAGCATGAACTTCCCTGGGTGGTCCAGGAGTTGAGAATTTGCCTGCCATTTTAGGGGACAACGGTTCAGTTCCTGAAGATCCCACATGCTGCAGAGCAACTAAGCCCACGTGCCATGACTACTGAAGCCCGTGCACCTAGGGCCTGTGCTCCACAACTGGAGAACCACTGCAATGAGAAACCTGCACACCACAACTAGACAGTAGCCCCTGCTCACAGCAACTAGAAAAAGAGCACACAGCAACAAACACCACGGCAGTGGGGGGGGGGGGCAAAAAAACCAGCCAAAACACGGTTAGGAAAACAATCTTTGGCTTCACTGAGAAAAGACTGAAAAAATACAAAATAATGCAAAGTTCACTCTATGACAGAAGAAAATCCAAATGAATAGTAGAAAATACATTCATGATAAGGATAGCAAGTGGTTTTGTTTGAAGGGGAGATGCACATCCAAAACAGAGGTAAAAAACACAAACAGGCAAGGGAAGTATCATGTGTTAAAAACAGAGAGTCAATACGGAGAGTTGGTGAACCTTTAAAATAAATAGAAAAACAATAGAAAAGAGGCACTAGTACAATAGAAGAAAACTTTCATGCACCCAAGAAAGATTTGAATCTATGTCCTATAAATTCTGCTTACCAAAATTTTTGAAAAGAAAATAATACCTGGACTTATTCTAGAAAAATCCTCTAATTTTAAGTATATGAAAAAAAACCTAATCTCTAAGTGGGGGGGGGGGGGGGGGAAGAAGGCTCACAACAAAAGGATAAAGGACAGTTTAGGCACAAATATTTCCTTTTCATTATTCAGAGCCATGTGTTCAGAGTTTTAAGATAAAAAGAAGACAGTTTATTAAACAAGACTTCATACTTCTGCTCATTTGAGGGTATAAGAAAAGCATTCTTAAATACAGAAAGTCTTAGAGATTATGCCATCTATATAAGCTCCCAGAAAAAAATGCAGAAAGATATACTCCCATTTAATGAGAATTTAATTTTTAAAATTACTATGGGAAGAAAACAAAAACAAAACAAGATTCAGTACTGTATGAACACTGCATTATCTTTTGTTTAAATTTTAAAAAGGAAATTTGACGACGGAAATTAAATGCCTTCAATGAACCCATCTTCTGGCTCCCAACTTCCAGCCCAGCAAATGTGTCCTAAGCAGACAATTAGAGATGTAGAGAGGAGCAATTTGAGATTTGCTACAGTTTTATTTATCATAGTGAATAATTAGATACAAATGGCAGACAGCCAGAAAGATCTTTCTAAAAATGTCATCATGATTACATCACTTGTTAAAAATCCCTAAATGACTCTCACTGCCGCCACATGAAGTCCAAATTCCTTTATGAGCCATGAAAGGCCTTCAAAACTTGCCCACTTTCCCAACTGTCATTACCACCTCCTTAGCCTCCAGCCCACTCTCCTCACTCAGTACCTCAGTGTCCAGGTGTGGTGGACCCCATGGACCAGCTGGCTTACATACAACCTCAATGCCTGACGGGCTGTTCTAACACCCATGTACATCTTAGGGCATCACTTCATGTACCAGTTCTCCCAGGAAGCCATCCCTGAGCTTTAAGCCTCAAAACACAGCAATCTAATCGCTAACTTCTCTGTCTGCCCTATGAGACCAACCCAAGGATGGGAGAGCCTCGAATTCAGGTCTCCTAACACAAAATTGGAGCTCTTCCTCATATCACAGGCCAAAGCATGACCATCTGCCACTTAGTAGATCTGAAATGTTGGAAGATAATTCCTTAATCTACACCTTTGTTTCCTTGTTCCCAAAATTAAGCTAATAATAATGCCTCTTCATGGGGTCACTGTGAGAATTAAATCAGAATTAATCACATACAACACTCAGGACACAGTCTGGCATAAAGTCCACAATATTAGTTGTTACTGCTGTTGTTGTGAGAAAAACAGCATGCCTAAAATATAACCTGATTCAATTTGAGCAAACACAAATGGAGAGGCTAAAATTGCAGTGGAGAAAATATACAAAGTGTTCTGAATCTGTTTCATTTCCTTGTTTCTCATACATGCAAAACAGGAGGGAAGGGAGCATGACTAAGGAAACCCTGAATCCCATAAAAACCAGGAAGGATCCAGGGAAGAGTTTTTGAAACAATGATGAACCATATCAACTGTTGACACATTCTACAGCTGAAAGCTAAGGTTAAAACTGCAGTTCCCCTGGCTTCGCTTTATAAGCTGTAATTTTTATTTCCTTAATTAAAAAGAAAAGCCTTTTTTGAGCATCCGCTCTCTATGTAAATTCAGAGCTCGGGTTATGGTAAACCACAGAGGCAGACATTCCTCAAGGAATCTGAAATACAGCTATGTTCATCTTCTCACTATCAACAGGCAAGCATCCCCAAACCACAAAGACAGGGGGAATAAAAGGATGAAGTGGAAGCTGAGATATGTTGTGGTTTTGTTTGGAAATCAAGGGAATGACTAGAGTCAGAGTGGTGGGAGGAAACCATGAACTTCACACTAGACAGCAGGAACAGGGCAGAAACTGCCAGGCAGTGTGAATTATAAAGGAAAACTGCAGAGAGACCACAGAGGGAGGAAGAGGGATGGCGGGGAGAGGCAGCCGTTCAGGCCCAGAAACAGGTGCTGGGGAGGAAGAAGGGGTCCTACAGGAGGAGAGGGCAGGTCAGCTTCGCTCAGTGAATGTGAACAGGAAGAGCCACCACCAAAGTCAGGTGGGGCTGACAGCACATGCAGGCTTGAGGATGAACATGGGGCCGGATCTTGCTGCAGCTTACACGATATGGCCCTTTTCCAGTTGGGTAAAACTTAAGAAAGACCCTGGCTTCCTTGGTGGCTCAGTTGGTAACCCACCTGCCAATGCAGGAGATATGAATTCGATCCCTGGGTCGGGAAGATCCCCTGGAAAAGAGAATGGCTACCCACTCCAGTATTCTTGCCTGGGAAATCCCAAGGACAGAGGAGCCTGGCCCAAATAGTTGCATATGACTGAGCGACTAAGACCACCACCACCAAGAGGGACCCTAGAGATTATCTGATACAACAGTTCCCAAATTTGGATGCACCACTGCCCCCGCTGGTCACCCAGGGTGTTTGCTAAAACATGCTGCTGACAAATCCATAGAGATGGAAGTAGAACAGAGATGACCACAGGCTGCAGGGGAAGGGACAGGGGATGGGGAGTCAGTGCTTCCTGGGTACAGAATTTGTGGTGGGGATGATGAAAACTCCTGGAGATGGATGGTGGTGAGGGTTGCACAACAGTGTCAATGTACTTAATACCAGTGAACTGAACACTTAAAAAGGGTTAAGATGCTCCATTTTAGGTTATGTCTATTTTACCACAATTGGACCCACTCCCAGAATGCCTAAATTGGTGAGGTCCAGAAATCTATATTTTAAATAGCACCACAGGTGCTTCTAAAGAAAGCAATCTGAGGACCACACTTTACAAAGTGGTATTGTGGGGACTTCCCAGGTGGCCCAGTGGTTAAGACTCTGAGCTTTCAATATAGACAGCACAGGTTCCATCCCTGGTCCGAGAACTAAGACCCCACATGTCGTGTGGCATGGCCAAAAATAGACCTTTCTCTTTTAGAGCTACACATTGAAATATTTATGGATGAAATGATATACTCTCTGAGTGTGCTTCAAAAATGCCCCACTGGGGTGGAGGCAGTGGTGAAAAAGAAACGAGAGGCCCTGAGTTAACTGTTGCAGTTGAGTGACAGATATGTGGGGGGTTATTACACTGTTCTCTCCTCTTTCATATAGGCTTGATATTTTCTATAACAACAACAAAAAAAAAGATTTTTAAAATCCAGGTGGAGGCCATTCCCAACAGAGAGGAGAACATGGTTAAAGCAAAGGAGGTGATTGGCAGCTCATTACAGGCAAGAAATAGCCAACAGCAGAGAGTGCTGGAGCACCCCATTCCAGTCTAAGCAGGAGGCAGTGGGTGTGCAATCAGAGATGAGGCTGGGAGCCAGGAAGGGTGATACCCCGTGATGACTTGTTGGCTGGTGAATGAGCATTAAGTCTTCGGGAAATGCTGAACATTGTAAGGAAAGATCAGACTTGTGCCTTAGCCAGACTACTCTGGGTTAGAGGGTGGATTTGAGGTGATCGAGTGGGGAGCAAATCAGAAGGCTATTGTAGGTGTCCTGATATGTGATCTCAGGACCTGAACAAGGATGGCAGTGGGGATGGAGAGAAGGAGCTGCAACAGAGAAAGATTTTAGTAGATATGACTTCACAACTCAGTAGTTAATTACAGACAGGGGAAATATGAGCAAGAGGCAAAGAATGATGGCAGGCTTCTAGTCTAAGGAAGTGACAGCAAAGCCTGGAACCATTCTTGCATGGTTGAGATTCAATCAATGAGTAACTTGTGTTCAAGCAACTTTCTCCAAGGGGAGTAATTCTACCATTAAATTATAGAAATACTGTTTCTGGGCCAAGCTCTGTCCTCATGCATGCAAGTCCCTGAGCACTCTACATTTCATGAGAATCACAATTGCTCTTTATCTGGTCATCCAGGAAGGGTGTGGGCTTAGGAGCTAGGATGGGCTTGTTTTGAAGGGTGTTTAGAGCCTTGCAGGATCTTGGGCAATCAAATATCCTCCTGAGCACTGACACTTACTTCATAATTTTTAAAGTTACAGTTCATCCAAATCTTGTAGCCAAAAAAAGCATGTGAAAACATCACAGAAAAATAATATCTGAAAAGATCTGATTGCCTTGTGATTCATAGGGGATAAGCCAAAACTGCAGTTGAAATTGAGGGACTACTGAATATTGGCTCTCAGATCTCATCATCAATGATGAGCAACTTTTTAAGAATTGCCAGAAGTATTTTAAAGTTTGGTGACTTCTCCTGAAGTCAAGATTTCTGGCTGTAATGACTTAAAAATCACTAATAAAACACATCAATAAAATTAACATCCACATAGCCAATTTGTATACAGCCAAGCATTACAGAGTCTAAATTAATAAGATGGGATTCCTATTTTGCAGTGCAGTTGATGAGACAAGTTACACAAGATAGGGGATAATATAAATAAAAATTTAAGATATGAGCAGTGCTTTGGGAAATAAATACTGATATATAAATCATCACTTCAGCAAAGGATTATTTCATAGTTCCAGCCTATGATTTCTTAATCTGTTCATAGAAGTCAGTGTTTAAATAAAGGTCTTTACTCCAGACGAAGCAAACAAATAATTTTTTGAGTCAACTTCTGTTTGAGATCTCTGAAAATTGAATTCTACATTACAAAATATTCTAACATTTCTACCTGAAAAATCAGAGTATATGGAGCTATGGTAGTCATTAGGAATATTCATTAATATTCAGCCCATGGAGGACTACACTTTCCCCCTCCCTTGGAAATTAAGTGTGATCACTGACTATCTTTGGCCAATGAAATGTGAGTCTGAGAGTCTCTGTCACTCCTGTTAGAAGCTTCAAGGGTCAGCGCGTAAGTCACACATTCCCCTCCTCGCTACTGTACTTATTATGCAAAACATGTGTGTAAATAAAGCCTCCCTCAATCTGGGTCTCTGAGATATTCATGGGCAGAGACCCCTGCTGACTCACACTGGCCAAGTAGCATGAGTTAAAAGTTATCTTTAGTTGTTTTAAGCTCAGAATTTTTGAGGGGTTGCTTATTACTGAAGGAAAACCTAGCCTGTATTATATTGGAATTCTATTTAACTATTAATGGACAGAGCAAAGTCATTAACATTATGGTGTTGTTTGAAACTGGACACTTCACATTAAAATCTAGATTTCTGGCACCTATTGAAAAAAACCCTGACATGTTTATACATGGTTGATCCTTGAGCACATCAACAAGCAGGTATATATTCTCTAGCTCATGACAGCCCTCGTGACTCACTATGACTATACCTGAGCAGTCTTCCTCCCTGAGGGGGGTGTAGATATTTGAGTTTCAACTTCTATCCTAAACTGTCTAAGCATCACACACCTATTGTGCTAACTGTTGTCTACTAGAATCACATCTCATTTCCAGTTACAAACTTCAGTGATACTTGTAGCAACACAAAAAGTACAAATATCATCAATACAGCACAACAGTTAAGAAAAGAGATTTTGGAATTCAGTTTCCCAGGTTCAAATACCAGCTCTACCATTTTCTAGCTGTATCATCAGGGCAAATCACTTAGCCTCTTCAAATTCCAGTTTCCTTTTGAACAGAGTGAGGATAATGACTATCCCAGCTTCAAAGTGTCTGATGAGCTAACACAGTCAAGGGCTTAGACAGTGCCTGACCCCGAGTAAGCATCCAGTGTGTGTTGGATGGTATTCTTTTTACTAGAAACACAGAGTGATTTCTTCATTCCCAGTCGTCAAGGAATTCAATAAACCTGAAAGATACACTGGACTTGTTCTGCAGATCTGGTTCCAAACAGGTCCTGTTTCTGGTGAAAATCAGGGCCCTAAAGCAGAAGCAAATTTCATTGAGTTTTGTTGTCTCATGCTAGATGCTCTGCTCAGATTCATGGTGGGTTGTTCCTAGGAGCATGGTGACACGGTCATGTAAAAAAGCAAACTGTAAACGCACCTGCAGAAATTATTTGTAGTCTCTGCCAAGTGAACATCAGGGCTCAGTTCACTGATCCCGAGGCAATCAGAGAGAATCACACAGTTTACTTTCTCCCATTCTGACAACTGTGGATGGCCACAGCCACACTGTACAGGAAAGGGAATTTATGTGAACACTATCCCGCAGAAGAAAGATACTGAATTCAACTGAGAAGCATGTGAGTCACTTCTGAAGAAGTGCATACAATTTTTTTGATCTGAATGGCCTTGCCAGAAGAGCACTCAGCTTCCAGCAAGGTACCACCTGCCCCCAAAATCCGCTTGTCCAACAGACTAACAAAAACATGTTAGGAAGCATACATTCTACCTTATTTTTTTTTCCTTTTGGATCCTAGTTCCCCAACCAAGGACCAAACCTGCGCCCTGCCCTCTGCATTGAAAGCATGGAGTCTTGACCCCTGAACCTCCAGGGAAGTCCCAGGAAGCACACATTCTAGAGGGACTAATTCAGCATTGAAAATCACCTTTATCCGGTGCACCTGCTCAGTTGCTCAGCCGTGTCCAACTCTTTGTGACCCCATGGACTGTAGCCCACAAGGTTCCTCTGTCCATGGCATTTCACAGGCAAGAATACTGGAATGGATTGCCATTTCCTACTCCAGGGGATCTTCCTGACCCAGGGATCGAACCCAGGTCTCCTGTACTGACAGGCGGATTTTTTACCACTGAGCCACCTGGGAAGCCTTCTTGTTATCCCAACTTAACCTATTATTATCTACTCTGACCCCATCTTCCCCAGATAATCTGCCACACTGCCACTTGAATGACCTTCCCAGAGATAATTCCGACTGAGCTATTTCTTAAAAAATTCTTCACTGACTCCCCTTACAACTTTGAGAATCAGTTCATGACTGATTTCCACCTACGTCTGCAGCCTCAACACCTAGCATTGCCCCACAGGTATTTTTTCACCTCAGCTCTACAGAATGAGTCAAAGATGCTTAAACACACCTACTGTCACATCTCTTTACAAACTCCATTCTTCTTCCTGGTATTCTCTTCCTCATTTTGGTTTATGTTAACTTTTACTCAAGTCTTCAAAGCCTCAGTGTCCAAACATTACCTGGATTGCATTGCTCCTCTTTAGCCCAGACTAAATTGTTTTTAGTGAATCAACAATTCAGTAAAAAACTTGGAAAACTAAAAAGCATAATTTCACTGACCAAAAATAGCTATTATTATTTTGTGGAAGAGCCCAAAAGTTAACTGGTAGTTATAAAGGGAAATCACTGACAGCATATACAATAAAAGAATAAAGTCAAACTCCGACCTTTGGGAAGATTAGTCAACAGTAAACATCAAATAAGATGGTTTAAGAGTAGAAGAGAAAGGAAGAGCGATTGGTTAGGCCACCAAAGGAGATTGGTTAGTCTAGTTTTGGGGTAAAAAGGTGAAAGTGGGAGGGGGAAGAAAAGTGAAATGTGAGAAATTTGATAGAAGTACCAGGATAGAGGACATGTAAGTAAATACACTCGGTGACCACAACATGAATTCAGGAAGGTGACACTGAGAATGTTGTGGTGTCATAAACTGAAAATGAACAGAAATAGCAGTCTGAATAACAGGTGGATCTGGGAAGAACAATACTAGTTCATTTGAGAAAGGGTGAGGACTGGAGGAATTCCCATGGTGTATTGGAGGAATTTGTGTAATCTCCCAGAATGGACATCAAACTTGAACCAGAAAATTCAAGATTGGAGGTTGAGACAGAAATAAAAGAGAGACCAAGGGATATGAACTATCTTTGTATTTGCAAGTAGATAAGACTCATTTATTCAACCAGTTTTTAACCGAGGACCTTTGATGGGGACAGACATTGTGGGAGTACTGGAGTATGGCAGTGAGTTGAAATGCACAAGTTAAAAAGATAAAGAATGTCACAGTAGTTCATAAGACAAGCTCCAACTATGTTTTTTTGAGGGTAGAATTGACTCAACAATGGATTAGATGTGTAGATTGAAAGAGAAGAATCAAGAATTATTTTTAAAATGGTACAGATGAGCCTATTTGCAAAACAGAGACAGAGACATAGAGAACAAACATATGGACACCAAATGGGGAAAAGGGGGTGGGGTGAATTGGGAAATTGATACTGACACATATGTACTACCATGTATAAAATAGATAACGAATGAGAACCTACTGTCTAGCACAGGAAACCCTACTCAACGCTTGCTATGTGTGATGTAAATGGGAAGGAAATCCAAAAAAGAGGGGATATATGTACATGTATGACTGATTCACTTTGCTGTCCAGCAGAAACTAACACAACATTGTAAATCAACTATACTCCAATAAAAGTTTTTTGTTTTTTTTTTAAAAGAATGACTCCAAGGTTTTGTGGTGAGCAACTGGAGGTTGTTTTCTAGATGTAGGGATGCAGGAAAGAGAAGCTCATCTGATGAACAAGACCACAGTTCCTCTAAGCATATGAAGTCAGAGGTGCCTGGCAGCATCTGACACTTAGTAGATGGTTTAGGGTCATTTGCTACTGTTATTGCTGTTTTTGTTATGAACATAATAGGGTAGATGGAAGAGTAAGTATTCACTATGTTTATAATTTTTTCCAGTGATCAAAGGAATGGAGTAGAATTCAATCTTTTCCCTACAATCCCCACATTGTCTCAGCAACCTGTCATAGCTGCCTGAGTTCTCACCCCCATTACAAGCTGCAGGGGGTTATACCTCAGCCACATTCATCACAGCTCTGCAAAGTCCACTCTGAAAAGCTTACTGGAGTACATTCATACTAATTACCTAGTAAGTAAGTCATTGTTCCCACAGGCCTCAAATGATGAATTTGACAAGAGAATTCAGAGAACCTATCAATACCAATAAACCAGTGGTTCTCAAAGGGGTTCCC
Organism: Muntiacus reevesi; assembly: GCF_963930625.1. Lineage (NCBI taxonomy): Eukaryota > Metazoa > Chordata > Mammalia > Artiodactyla > Cervidae > Muntiacus > Muntiacus reevesi. The sequence goes on along the minus strand of NC_089263.1, from coordinate 21,681,670 downwards.
TGGGCTAGCATCAGCAGCATATCCTTGGAACTTGCTAGAAAGCAAATTTTGAGACCCTCTCCCAGAACTTTTGGGTCAGAAGCTCTGGAATTGGGGCCCACAACACTGCTTTTAACAAGTCCCTCAGGTGATTCTGATGTACTTTCAAGTTGGAAAACCACTGATCTAGACAAATCCACAAGTCGTACATTACAATCTTTAGACTTTATACAATATGGACATCATTGTAGGCTGAACACTGCTGAGCTTGGAAGTCCTCTGCATCCACAGGGTAGTCCTGAGGCAGAGAAAAAGGGCCACAGGCACATTGCGAGGTGAACTGGACCAGCACAAGGCTGAACAAGTTCCCCTGAGTCCCATGAGAGCAGACCCCACTTGCCTCTCTCCAGATGTCACTTCATTCCTTTGCCTTTTTTTTAACTTCGAAACAGAATCTTCATTGTGGAATTCTACTGTTACCTCTCTGATCATGGTATTTTAAATAAGTAAAACATAATCTTCAGGTAAGTAATACTCCTTAAAATACATTTTACATTAAAATTCTCAAAGACAATATTTCATCTGCATGAACAGAAGTACAGAAGAGAAAGGTTATCTTTACTGACAGTGGTCGCAGTACCGGCTGGAGCCAGGGGTCCAGGAAGCAGGTGTGGCTTACCTGGCAGATGCCACTGATACACATGTCCAAGGAGTCAGTGGTGCACCGAGTCCCATCCAGGACAGAGTTTTGTCCCTGTGCCTGACACCTGAGTGTGCAGTGGGTGGCAGGGTCACTGTACTGTGGAAGCCATTCATAATAACATCCCTGGTACTGAACATCATTGTAGGCTGAACACTGCTGGACTCGAAAGTCTTCCGCATCCAGAGGGCAGTCCTGAGGCAGAGAAAAAGAGCCATAGGTACATCGCAAGGTGAGCTGGGCCAGCACAAGGCTGAGTAAGTTTCCCCAAGTCCCATGAGAGCAGACCCCACCTGCTTTTCTCCGAAAGTCACTTCATTCCTTTGATTTTTTTTTTTTTTAACTTCAAAACAGAATCTTCACTGTGGAAATCCATTGGTACCTCTCTGATCACGGAGGGGATCACCTCATTTATTCTGATTATTTTTCCACTCAGGTAGTTTTTTCCAGATAATTAAAGCTTACCCTATATAAATGCCAAGTTCTGCTCTATTTCAACCATATTGAATATTAATTTTCAAACACATTACACAACCTCCTTCTTTTTGAAACAAGGGGAAATGGGATGTTTTTTGAGTTTTCCAGGTGACCTAAGGTCTTCATAGGAAATATTAATCATCATCCATTCTCTCAGGAGCCATTTCAATGTAAATGATTATTAGCCATTATTTTCGCTGGCCCCAAATCACTGCACTGATGTGGGAACTTGTGTTTGTTTCACTGTTTTTGTCTAGCTCATCCTCTTTCCTCTCTGGCTCTCAGGCCTCCAGCCATCACTCTTTCTTTACTGGTACTCAGTGCCTGCCTGGCACTGGCTCTAGAACATAAAGAGATAACAGAGCTTTTTCAAATCCTGTCTACAACAAAAGCAAATAAACACACCCAAGGAGCTCTCATACTAATAGTAAAAACTGTACAAGACTTGATAACTCAAAGCTCTTCTTCTTTAATTATTAACCAATCTCATCAGATAGTTCCAAAGCAAGATACTGAATGACAAAAACATCACTTTATTCTTCAAAACTGAGCACAGACTTCCCAATTAATGGGAATGAATTCACTTCCTGATTAAAGGAAACAGATACAGAAAGGTAAAATTTTTTTCGTATTGTAAAAGAAATAAATGCTCACTGTAAAAACTCTGAGAATAGTTTCTATTTAAAAAAAGAATAAATAACAAAGATTCTTATACATATATCTTTGAATATATGTTTTATCTCCCAAGGACAAATCTCTGGAAATAAAATTTCTGAGAAAAAGGGTGTATTTCATGAGATTTTTCAACATATTGCCTCATTGCCCTCCAGGAAGGTCTTATTATTATCATCAGGCAACCTAAGTTCCCTTTTCACAGTACCTCTTCTCAGTTTGGATATAATTTTCTAAAATTTTTTCTAATCATAAGTGTTAAATAGAGTTTCAGTTTTTTTAATTTCAATGCTTTAATTTGCATTTCTTTCTTACTTACATTTAATATCTTTCCATGTACTTTGCTTTTTTGCATTAAGTCTTCAAATTTTTCTTGTTTTCTGCCCTTCATTTGTTTATTGGAATGTTTGTGCTTTTATTATTTTAACATGTAAAGCTATTACATTTCATACATTTCATAATGAAGTTATCAATTCTTTGTCATCTGTACTGGAAATATTTTTCCCATTTAATTTTTTTTTTGGTGCTTTGTGAAGTCAAGAAGTATTACATTTTTATGTAGTCAGTTCCTTTTAAGCTTTCTTTACTAATGAGATACGCTTTTCACACCCTGACCTGAAAACAGATAAATGCTTAAATATATTTTTCTAGTTCTTTTATAGTTTAGTGATTAAGTGTAACTCTTTATTCCATTTGGAATTAATTTTGATCTATGGGGTAAGGTAGAACTCAAACTTTATTTTTCTGCAAATAGTTATTAACAGATTACCAGCCAGAATTTTTAAATATAATTTCTTTTATTTATCCCCTTTTCCTACTTAATTTTTGCATTTTACTGTGTTTATGCTTTGGGCCTTCATCAGTTCAGTTCAGTTCAGTCACTCAGTTGTGTCCAGCTCTTTGAGACCCCATGAATCACAGCACACCAGGCCTCCCTGTCCATCATCAACTCCCGGAGTTTACTCACTCATGTCCATCGAATCAGTGATGCCATCCAGCCATCTCATCCTCTGTCGGCCCCTTCTCCTCCTGCCCCCAATCCCTCCCAGCATCAGGTCTTTTCCAATGAGTCAACTCTTTGCATGAGGTGGCCAAAGTATTGGAGTTTCAGCTTCAGCATCAGTCCTCCCAATGAACACCCAGGACTGATCTCCTTTAGGATGGACTGGTTGGATCTCCTTGCAGTCCAATGGACTCTCAAGAGTATTCTCCAACACCATAGTTCAAAAGCATCAATTTTTTGGCACTCAGCTTTCTTCACAGTCCAACTCTCACAGCCATACATGATCACTGGAAAAACCATAGCCTTGACTAGACGGACGTTTGTTGGCGAAGTAATGTCTCTGCTTTTTAATATGCTATCTAGATTGGTCATAACTTTCCTTCCAAGGAGTAAGCGTCTTTTAATTTCATGGCTGCAATCACCATGATTGAGCCTTCATAAAGTACCTCAAATCCTTTTTGAATGTAGGTAGGGAATAAATAAAATATAATTAATAAACTTTCCCCTGGAATTAGTTGTATTACTTTATTGTGAATCAATCTAAAATCTTACATTATGTTCACAGTTTTCTTTGTTTTAGCAAAATTAACCCTTAACCAAGGTCACACCTATGGAAGAAAGAATCAAATTAAAGAGGATTAAAATTGGATGACATTTTTCTCTTGGAATAGGGGCCTTGTCTTCCATCTAGCCATAGAGAAGATTATCAGTAATAAAATTATCTCACCTCTACTTTTCTCAACCATGGCCAATTTTCTCAATATCTGATTCTTTGAAATCCAAACCAGAGGGTATAAGAGAGCAGGGTAAAAATAACTTCCCCTGCATCAGGCTCACTTACCATCCTAAGCATGCTCCAGGAACTTCAAGTGCTAGCTGTCTGACTCTTGAACATCTTAAACCCTCCCCAAACCAATCAAGCTTTACAAAATCAGCTATGTTTAATTAACAGAAAGCAGCTAGGAAGGACCTTATATGCTGAGTATATCATGAGAAATGCCAGGCTGGATGAAGCACAAGTTGCAATCAAGTTATTTGGGAGAAATATCAATAACCTCAGACATGCAGATGACACTACCCTTATGGCAGAAAGTGAAGAACAATTAAACAGCCTCTTGATGAAACTGAAAGAGGACAGTGAAAAAGTTGGCTTAAAACTTAACATTCAGAAAACTAAGATCATGGCATCCAGTCCCATCACTTCATGGCGAACAGATGGGGAAACAATGGAAACAGTGACAGACTTTAATTTAGGGTGCTCCAAAATCACTGCAGATGGTGACTGTGGCCACGAAATTAAAAGACGTTTACTCCTTGGAAGAAAAGCTATGACAAACCTATACAGCATATTAAAAAGCAGAGACATCACTTTGCCAAAAAAGGTCTGTCTAGTCAAAGCCATGGTTTTTCCAGTAGTCATGTATGCAAGTGAGAGTTGAACCATAAAGAAGGCTGAGTGCTGAAGAACTGATGCTTTTGAGCTATGGTGCTGGAGAAGACTCTTGAGAGTCCCTTGGACTGCAAGGAGATCCAACCAGTCAATCCTGAAGGAAATCAGTCCTAAATATTCATTGGAAGGACTGATGCTGAAGCTGAAACTCCAATACTTTGGCCATCTGATGCAAAGAACTGACTCAATGGAAAAGACCCTGATGCTGGGAAAGACTGAAGGTGGGAGGAGAAGGGGACAACAGAGGATGAGATGATTGGATGGCATCACCGACTATTTTTTTTTTTTTTTTGGCATCACCGACTTGATGGACATGAGTTTGAGCAAGCTCTGGAGTTGCTGATGGACAGGAAAGCCTGGTGTGCTGCAGTCCATGGGGTCACAAAGAGTTAGACACGACTGAGAGACTGAACTGAACTGACAAAAAGAATAAGTGAAAACTAATAATGTGCCAAGAAGTATAAAGGAGGAAAATCTATCATTTAAAAATCCCATCATCAAGACCTTTACCTTTAATATTTTAGCATTTCCTCTTCCAGTGTTTCTGCCATGATTTACAGATTTATTTATAGCCCATTCAACTTTGTATTCAGTTTAACCTAAAATTATAACCACATTCCCATTTTATTAATAATTCCTTGGGAAAAATTGCTTAATGACTTCCCAATAATCCATTATAAATATATAATATCTGTCTTACAGTTTTGAATTTTCTTAAACTGTGGTAAAATACATATCACATAAAATTTGCCATCCTAACCAATTTTAAGTATACTATGCAAGACTGTAAGTATGTTCACATTGTTGTACAGACACTGGGCTTCCCTGGTGGCTCAGAGAGTAAAGAATCTGCCTGCAATGCAGGAGACCCAGGTTTGACCCCTGGGTGGGGAAGATCCCCTGGAGTAGGAAATGGCAACAGACTCCAGTATTTTTGCCTGGAGAATCCCATGGACAGAGGAGCCTGGCAGGCTACAGTCCATGGGATTGCAAAGAGTTGGGCATGACTAAGCAACTAATACACACACACAATACACAGACATTACCTTTTGTGGGCATCTGTGCTGTCTCTTCATTTTCTCTACTTTAAAATTTTACATACAGTAAAATTTTGGGGGGTGCTCAATTCCATGAGATTTAACAAATCCATACAGTTGTGTAAGCACTACCACACTCAACATGTGGAACAGATCCATCATCCCATAAATGCCCTCTGGTTGCCCCTTGTATCCAACTTCTCTCCACCATCAGCCCTTGGCAACCACTGACTTGTTTTCTGTGCCCATTAATTTTGCCTTCTCCTGTAAATGGAATCATACAGTACATAGTCTTTTGAGACTGACTCCTGTCACTTAAAATAATACATGTGAAATCCATTCATGTTGATGTGTGTACCCATAGTTCATTCCTTAATTGCTGAACAGTATTCCACTGTGTGTATCACAGTTTATTTACCTATTCACCAGCTGGATGTTTGGGTTGTTTCCAGCTTTTAGCAATTATAAACACAAATGCCATAAACGTTCACATATGGGTTTTGTGTGAACACAACTTTTCAATTCTCTTGGGTAAATACTCAGAAGAGGGATTGCTGAGTCTCCTTACTTTACATAATAACTTTTTGCTAAACATCTTTATGCTTTTATTTTTGTTCAAATTTAGGATACATATCTAGAAATGGATAATGAATATCAGTCTTTTCATCTTGCGACTTTTTCATGCATGCATTTTTAATTCTTGGTTGGCTAAGTATTATTTGATTGGTTGTTTCTTCAAGAAGGGTAAATGTCTCCCACATTACTGACCTTTGTACTTCACAGAGGAAAGGCAACGCGGCAAGATACATTACTTTTTTTTCATGATCCTTTCCCTTCAAAACTGTAGACATGCATCACTGACCTTTGACATTTAAATTTGCAGAAGAGAAGTCTGAGTTTTATACTTTTTAACATGTATTTTATTTTTCTGCATGGAAACCTATAGGGTTTTGCTTTGTTAGCACTTGAAGTAAAAACTGCAGTCAGGGTGTACCTGTTAATAGTTGTTTATTTTCATCTATTTTGATTAAAATGGTTGGCCTTTTTGACTGGATACTCAAGGTCTTTATTTTCAGCACTGTATATTATTCTCAGATTATAATTTTGATTACTGCTCTCGTTCCAAGAATATCTGTAACTCTTTAGAGTTCCTTTTCTCTGCTACTATTATTTATTGACCTATGATTATTTTTCTAATTCATATCTCATTCATTTGACCTTTTCTTATACTTCCAAGAAATTTCCTACAGATATCCCTCCACATGACTGCTTTTCTTCATGGCAGTCCACTCCAGTATTCTTGACTGGACAATCCCATGGACATAAGAGTCTGGCAGGCTACAGTCCATAGGGTTGCAAAGAGCTGGACAGGACTGAAGCAGCTTAGCAACAGCAGTAGTGGTTATCTTGTATTTTATTATCTGATACATTTTTTTGTTTTTGGCCACACTGTGCAGCTTGAGGGATCTCAGTTCCCTGACCAGGGACTGAACCTGGGTCACAGCAGTGAACTTGAAAGCCTGGAATCCTAACCTTGAGGTCACTAGGGAACAACTTTGATACACTTTTTCTTCCTTTGTACTCCTTCATGAACTTACCCTTCTCCATCTCCATCTCAAACTATCCTCACCTTACTTTCTGTTCCAACTGCAGTTTATATCCTAGTCTCTTCATAACTATTTTCTGGGAGGTGCAATCCCTAATGGGAGTTAGAAAATAGAAGCGAAGAAAGACTTTTTGGAGTGAAGTGAACCAGCATTGGCTGCCTCCAAAAGCATGACCTAAATGATAGTTACATTTCTTAACTGAAATACAGACTAGGTATCCAATTAGTTTTCTCTTTTTATTTTTAAAATTTTTTGTATTTAATTTATATTTGAATATATACATTTATATAAATAAAACATATAAATATAAATATACAATATAAATATATGTGTAATATAGTATATAAAATATAAATATATAAAATATATACAAATATTTATATTAAAATTTTACACATGCATTCATTCCCTTACACATTATGAAGATGAATGTTATAAAACTAAACCCATGACATTAGAGTTACAGACCTCATACTGGTTGAGAATCACCAATTTAAGGTTCAAATAGCAGAATTCAACAATGATAAGATTTAGTTGTCCTTGAGGTACATGGAGGCAACAAATTGAACTAGTTCAAATTAAACTAGCAACAAGTTAAACTAGTGTGGCACTCCTGAGTATTAATGTCTGTTCTAATTTTTAAACAATGAATTAGGATATATTTTATTTTGAGTTATACAATCATTCATTTAATCAAAACTACTTGAGTATGTACTAGCCACAGGGCTGAGTGCTGGTGATACAGAAATGAATGCAAATTAGTTTTAAGATACAAAGATACAGCTCCAAATTGATGTGGCAAGTTTAATGATAAGCTTACATGGGACTTATAGAACCAAGTATCCAGGTATACAGTTCTATTGACTGTTCACTGAGAACATCTTTCCATATTATCACAATAGACTGACCCAGGCTTAGTATTTTCAAACACTGTATAGCTCCATCTTTGTGACTCATCAAAGGTATAAATTAAAATTTATTAACCTCCCAGCCAGGCTACATTAAATTTTAAACATTCTAGAAGCACCAAACTGGGAGTCTGGCAGGGGAAACTGATGAGGGTGGAGAACTCTCTCTCTTGGTCCAAAGGATACAGCTCCATTCTCATGGGAAACAACAGCCTTGCCAGTGGAAAAGGACATCTATTTACATGACTTATTTCACTGTGCTTATTATGTGTGGATAAAGGAGGAAAATAAATTACAGAAAAAGTGAAAGGGTAATCTGAAGTACTCTGCTTTTTTTTGGAAAAGCCCCAACTGCAGAAAGCAACTAACTGATTAGGGAAGTGATGACCAAAATCTTCTTGTATCATGCTGACTTATAACCCTAAAAAGCTTTTGATTCTAATTTCAAAAGGCAGGCAAATTACAAAAACATGGTTTAAGACTGTATTTGAGTTAAACACGGGAACACAAAAACTGTGGAAACTTAAATATATTTTTTTTTAAGTGTGTTAGAACTTCAGAAATAATTTTTCAGATGCATTTTTAGTAATTGTTTCATTTTAACAATTTAAATGAAAAACAAAACTAATATTGAAAAATTTAACACTAAAAGGAAAATATATATTTGCTGACGGGTAGCTATGGTTATGTCTCATAACCACTGGTCAGGGTCTATACCCCAATGCCATCTGCTATATCCTTACTGTGAGGCACTAACTTGCATCTTGAGTGTTGGGCTTGAAAATCTAAACCTAAAATGTAAATATATCTCTACTAAAAGTCCCACTACAACTACAGCAAAGTGATATGAAAAAGAAAAGCATTTTATTTCATGAATTCTCAAAATATAAAGTACCATTTTGGACACATTCCTTCTCCAATGAGTTTTTATGGTAAACCTATCATGTACTAGGATGTGGATATAAGGATACAGGAAGGTTATCTCTCAGTTCCCTTAATAAGTCAGTAGTAAGGGTTTTTTAACCCAAGCATCTGGCAGACATTTTTCATGTCCTACTTCACTTTGTCCAGCCTAACACACATTGAACCCACTGACTAGCCTCTATTGATGTGGCATGCTTTGCTTACAATTTAGCACAAAAATGAATGGCCACTTTACGAAGCATTCATGAAATGAAACACAAGTTATTTTAAAGCTAAGGACACTGAAGTTCTAATTCTCCAAGCAGGAACCTGCCAGCTTATTGTGGAAATAATTATTTTGGCTCAAAGCAGCTGAGCTACAGAAATATGACTTACAAGTTTTTAATTCCATTCTAATTATTATTTGCAAGAGCTAATGATTATCAGTAGTATATGAAAATTCAAGAACATAATTTCATAATTATATATTTTCTATTACAACATTCATAATACCCTGAAATTGAAGATTTTTGAAGCCATAAATTCTATAAATATATAAAAAACATGTTGATTCCACATGAGAATACACTAACAATTTTTCCCTAGAGTTTATAATTTATTGCATTCATTTGTTGATATATTGACTCAAATACTAGTGTCTTAAAAACTGAGAAGCATGTTTTGCAGAAAAGAAATATATTAATCTTTTAAAATAGTTAACTTAAATTTGTCTTTCCCATGGCTGGCACTTGACTAGAATATCAAACTGCAAATTTCTGCAAGCGAAAGAGACATCCTGGCTGGTCTATGGTCCACGGTGCAAAAGAACTAAGAGTGGATTTAAATGTAATCAAATTCTGAAATAACTTTATCCACAAAGAAATATATGAGCAAAATAGCCATGCTCATGCCCTCTCCTAAATCATGAATTTAAAGGAGCATACCGATAAAAAGAGAAGGCACTGAAAAGGTTTCTAAAGTTTTGGAATAGCTTTCTCCTTGGTTTTTTGTAACTCCCCCTCCACATACCTCTTCCAAGAAAAGTTGACCAGAAAAGCTCAGTATTTATGAAGATTTGATAGGACTTCCCTGGTGGCTCAGATGGTAAAATATCTGCTTACAACACAGGAGACCGGGGTTTGATCCCTGGGTGAGGAAGATCCTCTGGAGAAGGAAATGGCAACCCACTCCAGTACTCTTGCCTGGAAAATCTCATGGATGAAGGAGCATGTGAGGCTACAGTCCATGGGGTTGCAGAGTCGGACACAACTAAGCGACTTCACTTTCAATGAGTCTCTAAGGCTGTTCAATGCAGGAGACCCGGGTTCGATCCCTCCGTTGGGCCTGGAGAATTCCATGGACTATACAGTCCATGGGGTCGCAAAGAATTGGACACAACTAAGCAACTTTCACTTTCAAGGCTGTTCAAGGATAAGGAGATCTGATAAACTTTCCAGAGGAAGTAGATTTCCTTCCTAATAATCTCAGAGTACTTCCCAAGTTACAGTGAAACATCTCAATACGGGAGTGGGTACGTAAGGCCTGGGGCTGCCTAAAAGATGGGGAGCAGGGATGAGAGAATTATTAATGATCTTGATGCCTTTCCTCTGAAATAATCTAATTTTTATGCAAAGGAAAAAACGTTACTGCCCCTGTTTCTTATCAGAATCATGGAAAGAGAGGGTATATCACAGGCCTGACCTTGTATCAGGAGCTAAGCTGAGAACACAGATCGCCTCCACCACACACTTGTTTTCCTATAAATACCTCAGAACACACTACACTCTCATTTAATTTTTTTTCTTATATTTGGTATAGAATCTTCCCTATCTTCAAATATGTTTTCAAATTAGATGAGCTCAGGGAGCAAGAAAAAATTTGGAGATTCTTGGGCCCAAAAGTAAATTTTAAAATATAGGCTAAGATATGGACAAAACAGACTAAATAATACTGTATAAATACTTTAAAAAAGCGGGGGAACTACTTCAGGAATGGTGACTCTAAATACAGTAGCAATATTTATGACAGACCTGTTTTGGGGTCCCTACAATTACTTTACTGTGAAATATTTTGGATCCAAAAAAGGTCAGGAGGACAATGCAAACTCTTGAACACACCAGTAAGCTTCATCATTTCTCAAAAGTTTTCTTCAGATTTAAGAAATGTGTCATTACAAACATGGTGGAAGCCCCCTGCCAAACCTCCTTAATCCTATTCCCGGCCTCCCTCCCCATGGTGAGAAGTAACAAAGTAAACAGTATCATAGTTTGCCTAACCTTTCACAGCTTGATTTTTTTGTCTCAACACTATGTTTCTGAAAATCCATGTTGATAGATGCAATTTTAACCCATTCAATCTTATGACTCCAGAGTAAACCAATTTATAAATATAGCCTGATTCATCAATTCTTTTCATTTTTTTATTGATCAATTTTCTTAAAAGCCTATGAAGATTTACGTTGGTTCTGCAATGAGCAATCTTATACTGTCTCCTACAGTACTACAACTCCAGGATTCCTTGGTGGCTCAGTGTTAAAGAATAGACTTGTAATGCAGGAGACATGGGTTCAATCTCCGTGTCAGGAATATCCCCAAAGGAAATGGCAACCCACTCCAGCATTCTAAACTGGGAAATCCATGGACAGAGGAGCTTGGTAGGCCACAGTCCATGGAGTTGCAAAGAGTCGGACTCAACTGAGTGACTGAACAACTACAACCAAGGGTACATTTGCACTCATTTTCTGCGTACTCTAGTAAGACTGCTCTGTTGTGGACATTGAGAGCTTCACTAGTACCAGATAATGACAAACTGTCCTTTTAAGGTGGAATACCAATTTTCATTCCCTTTAGCAGTGTAGAAAAGTTCTTGTTTTTACACATCAAGGCCAATATTTGGCATTTTTAAACTAAAAATTTCCCACTCTGAAGAATGTGAAATATTTTTGTATTTTTTGCATTTTTGTTAGTGAAATTAATATTTTCATGTTTTAGACTATGCAGGTTTCCCTTCTGTGAATTTCCTGTTCATACCGTTTTCCCATTCTTCTATTAGTTCACTTTGCTTTTGTTTTATTGTATTTCAATATCTCATACACTAATTCCTTATTGGTTATATTTATTATTAAGATTTTCTCCCACTCTATGCTTTTCTTTCTTTTTTTTTTTTTTTTTGCTGACACCACAGGGCATGCATGCAGGATCCTAGTTCCCCCACGAGAGATCAAACCCCGACCCCTGCAGTTGAAGTGCAGTGTCTTAACCACTGGACGGTCAGAGTAAGTCCCCATAGTATACATTTGTATGATACAAAGGTGTTTGCTTAACCTGCTTGAATTTATATTTTCCTTTGTAACTTATGCCCTTTGTATCTTAGTTAAGGACACAAACATCACCCAGAGATCATACAGATATTCTGTATATTCTTTTTCTAAATGCTTTAAGATTTACTTTTCATAAGTAGATTTTAATCCACCTGGAATTTATTCTTGAGTGGATTGACATTTTCTAATATTTTCCCTTTGGATATTAATAATCATATTTGAACCCCATGTATTAAATGTTCATCCTTTCTCCACCAATTTTTAAACTGTGGTATGGTTGACATTAATTCAGTCAATACAGAACACTTCTATCACAAGGATCCCTCCAGTTGCCTTTTACAGTTGTATCTCCTTTCCACCCACCCCCACTTCTTTAATATCAGGCCATTACTGATCTGTTCTACATGTCTATAATCTTTGCAATTCAAGAATAGCGCGGTGAGAAGCGGATGGCGGCCTTCAACCCGGCGCCCTCCAGGTCCTCTGGCCTCCTGCCGGTGAATTAGGGGCCCCCGGGCCGGGACCTCCTGCGGGCGGACGAACCGGGGGTCCCCTGCCGGGACCCCCGGTGGGAGGTGAATTGGGGGCGCACTCACTCGGACAGCTTGGGCTGTCTTGCGGGGCCTCAGAGCTCTCACCACCGCCACGCAGTGGAAGCCGCAGCAAACCTCACCCTCACCCTCACCTCTGCAGCCTAATGGCGGCGGCCGCTCAGCGCCCGGATCTCGCTGACCAACCACTGGGTTTCTTGGCCCAAGGCTGCAGGGCTTAGGCCAAGCGTCTGCGAGGCCCTCGCGGGTGGGTGTGGACGCCTTGGACCCGCGCGGATCAGGTACCTGAGGTGACCGCTCACGCGTGGAGACTGACGGAGACCTTAACGGCTGGGAAGGTGAGCAGAGCCGCAGTGGGCGACGGGTAGAAATTAACGGTTCGGCAGTTGGTGGTGGTTCTACCAAGACCTTGACGTTGAAAGATATTAATAGAAATGGTGGGATAACTTACCACATGCAGCCAATAGGAACTGCCCATCGCCCTTTGGAAAGACTTACTGTCCATTTATAGAAAGCCTATGTCTATAATATGAAAAAGCTGCTCTCAACTTTTCACTCAACCTTGCAAAAGGAAACTCACGCTGTATCTAGGCCTTCTAGATATGAAGAGGTTGCTGAAGTATGATAAAGTCAAGTTAGAAAATCATATATCTTGTAAATGCCCATTTGTGGTTTTTTTTTTTAACCACAGAAAAGACGTATCTTCTGGAAATAATTTTTCTAATGGAATTGTTTGACCACTGTAAAATAGTAAAAAAGTTACAGATTAAAAGTCACACAGACTTGATGCAACAAAGATTGTCCTAGATACATCAACCAAGGTAGAAATCTTAAAGGAAAAGACTGACAGATTTAACTACATTAAAATAGAAACACACATAGCATTTTCTATCTCACCTGTAGATAAAGGGGTAAGTATGTGAATATCCAGGCTTCCCAGGTGGCACCAGTGGTAAAGAATCTGCCTGCCAATGCAGGAGACATAAGAGAGGCAGGTTCTATCCCTGGCTCAGGAACATGCCCTAGAGAAGGAAATAGCTACTCACTCCAATAGTCTTGCCTGGGAAATCCCATGGACAGAGCCTGGCAGGCTACAGTCCATGCAGTTGCAAAGAGTCAGACATGACTTAGTGACTAAACAACACCAAAAAATGTGAATACCCGCACGAAAATGCAGTAGTAAAAGCACAAGCATATGGGCTGGAAGAAAACCCACCAAAGTGCCTCTAAGGATGGAGGGAACAGGACAAGGAGTGAAGGCTGTTAGGGAAACACACAAAAGAAATACCAAGGGAACATTTTATTCTCCTCCTACCCCTCCCATAAAATAATCTGACACAAACATGACAAAACATTCAATTTGATGAAATCAGGTGGTGATGAAGTCAGAATGGATGTTAGTTTTCTCCGAATTTCTATAGATTTTGAAATTTTTTTTAAAAATTTGGGGATAAAAGGCAATAATTAGAGAAAAAGGTAAGCCTTACCACATTTAATACAGGTAAGTGTGTCCATGCCTAGGAAGGGAATCAGAGGTTAATTAAAATGTTAACAGCCACTACCTCTAGGTGGAAGGATACTGAGCTATTTTACTTCTTTTGTATTTGTGTCTCTGCATTTTGTAAAGTTCTTTTGTAAAGCCAACACTTTAATATTTTAATCAAAAACAGGCAAGCAAACAAACAAAACCACATCCTGTTGACATACAGAAAAGCTCAAGTCAGACAGGACTTCATAGGTGAGTTCTACGTTAGAGGCCAGGAGAGTTTATGCAGGAAACCCTGACATCTAATAAACTGAAGCAAGGGACTCCACTAGATATTACACAGATTTCCTTAAGCCTTTAGGCCAAGTTACTTCATCCAACCAAAAAAACAAAAAACAAGAGCAGGATCTGTAGAAAGGACCTTCAAATGTGAAATGAAGAAATAATGACTCCTAACAAGGAGGAGGTTTTCCAATGATTTTCACCCACATCTCACCCATCAGTGGGTTTCTGGGTTCTTACCAAGTCATCTATTTATAGCACAGTAAGCAGCCCTACTAGAGGCAATATTTCAGCAAGAATCAAGTGAAAAGAAAGTATAAATATCTGGCAACTGACCAAGTCTGTCATTGGGACTAAGGGCTAATTAAACCCATACTGTTCTAATTAGACCACTGTTCAGTTCAATTTTCTACGCCAAATGTCACCAAACAGAACTGTGTCCTGTCTATAACATAATATAAAATAAAGTTTTAATTCATAAAAAATACAATAAGCAGTTTAATACATTCATCTGGGCTTTTAGGTTGGTGAGTTCAAATCATTTTAGGTAAACGTCTAAAATATACACAGCAGAAATTGATTTTTCATTTTGTCACGATATACTGATATGTTGAATGTAAAAAGTTGAAAAACATCATCATATATTTTTTAAATGAAAGTTGAAAGTCCATTGCAATATTGTTTTAATTTGTTTTTATTCCCACTCTTCCATCTATTCAGTTTGTAGTTAGAATCAGGTTCCTTTCCATAACTTCTCCACCTTTACTTACCAAAGAAAAGTATTTTGATTCTAAAATAACTAAAATAGGCAAGTTGTATAGGCAGGTCTTTGATTTCTCTGATTGAATCAGTAAGATATTTTTTTTCCCCTAAGAAAACAGAGAGAAAATGACATCTCAAGAGGGGTCCTCAAGTTTTTCTCCTCTCTCTGGTCATGAAGATGGTTAGATTTTGCTTTGAAATGGCACTGCTATTTCCTACCAGCCAATCTTCCTGCCATCTCATCAATCTTCTTTTTCCAAAGAGTAGCAATGATACTCTCAATTTCCACCCGCTTTTCATCTCTTCCATGTGATGCCAACAGCATGATGATAATGATAATAACACAAACATTTAGAAAAACAAAATCTCTCTTGGACGTGAACAAACTGTCACAGAGTCTTTTCTGAACATTTATATTTGTGTGTTTTCTTCCTCATAGTGACAGAGAGCCTGCTTCCCTGAAACTTTTAGCCTTCTAGAGCAGTTGAGTCTCCATCCTCTGCTACAGAAGAACTATTCTTGAGATTTCTCAAACTAGCTGGTACCTTCAAGAATGCGGACAAAGTCAAATGCTGAGAAGTGTTAAGCAGGCTAAAGTGTTGCGTGTCAGTTATGCCTAGCACTGAGGAAGTCACTGGTATTTTTGTGAACAGTTTCATTGTCATGATGAAACAAACAAAAATGAGAGCAGGCAGTGGAGTGGGGGGGTGGGGGCGGCCAGGAGGGAACTAAAGGAGAAGGGAGTGTAGTGCAACCTTGACAGCTGGGTTTTCTTTTTGTTTTTGTAATCCAAGTGACTGACTTAAGCTTGGCTGCCAAGGCACACACTTTGAAGATGGCTGTCTTCAATAAATGCACTGCCAGCCACACAACTAGATAAAAAAGCCTGGCTCCACCTCCCCCTGCTCCATCCCAGAATGAGGCACCTTACTGCGTGCAAGTAATTTCTTGTGTTAATTATTTTTTTTTAAATGTAGGTTTATGTGGTGAGATTATTGAAAAGTCCTGGACTTGGGGATGAATTCAAAAGTCAAAGTGAAAGAAACAAATCTAATATGGAGTTAGATTTTATTGTTGTTGTACAGTTGCTCAGTCCTGTCTGACTCTCTGCGACCCCATGGACTGCAGCATGCCAGGCTTCCCTGTCCATCACCATCTCCCGGAGCTTACTCAAACTCATGTCCATCGAGTCAGTGATGCCATCCAACCATCTCCTCCTCCTCTGTCATCCCCTTCTCCTCCTGCCCTCAATCTTTCCCAGCATCAGGGTCTTTTCTAATGAGTTGGCTCTTCACATCAGGTGGCCATTATTGGCGCTTCAGCTTCAGTATCAGACCTTCCAATGAACACTCAGGATTGATTTCTGTGATGGTTTCGCACTGAATAATTCTCACAAACACACAGGATAATGAGAGACAGTGCAGGGGGAGTTGCAGAAGAGCAACTCCCCGAGAAAACGCTGTATGTATGTATGTTACTCACTCAGTCATGTTGGACTCTGTGATCCCACTGACTGTATCCCACCAGGCTTTCTGTACATGGGATTCTCCAGGCAAGAATACTGGAGTGGGTTGCCATTCCCTTCTTCAGGGGATCTTCTCGACCCAGGGATCAAACCTGAGTCTCCCTCATTGCAGGCAGATTCTTTACCCACTGAGCCAGCAGGGAAGTCCCAAATCCATGAAAGTGAAACTTGCTCAGTCAATCTTTAACTAAGAGCAGTAAAGCAAGATAGAGATCAGAACTCTGGGATTAAGGATCCTCCTGAAACTCTGAAGGTAATCACATGAGAGTTGTAAAGAAAGGTCTTTGAAGATAAGAAAGTTTGTTCTCCATGCAGAACAGTATAGCTAATGCTGACATGTCAGCCAGAACTTCTGACTTAAGGGCAGGGGAAAGAGCAAGCAAGGAAGAGAGAAAGAGTAAGATTAAATTCCAGGAGACATTTCTGAGAAAGCAGCAACACATGGTTCCCCTATATTTCCTTTAAGATTGACTGGTTTGATCTCCTTGCAGTCCAAGGGACTCTCAAGGGTCTTCTCCAACACCACAGTTCAAAAGCATCAATTCTTTGGCATTCAACCTTCTTTATGGTCCAACTCTCACATCCATACATGACTACAGGAAAAACCATAGCTTTGACTACACTGACTTTTGTTGGCAAAGCAATGTCTCTGCTTTTTATTTATTTGTTTGTTTGTTTGTCATTTATTTTTATTAGTTGGAGGCTAATTACTTTAC
Source organism: Muntiacus reevesi (assembly GCF_963930625.1). Classification (NCBI taxonomy): domain Eukaryota; kingdom Metazoa; phylum Chordata; class Mammalia; order Artiodactyla; family Cervidae; genus Muntiacus; species Muntiacus reevesi. Next base: position 21,664,293 of record NC_089263.1, on the reverse strand, counting down.
AGTATTGTAGTGGTTTTTGCCATACATTGACATGAATCAGCCATGTATTTATATGTGTTCCCCCCAAAATATGGAACACTTCACGAATTTGCGTGTCATCCTTGCACAGAGGCCATGCTAATCTTCTCTGTATCGTTCCAATTTTAGTATATGTGCTGCCGAAGTGAGCACTGTCTCTGCTTTTTAATATGCTGTCTAGATTTGTCATAGCTTTTCTTCCAAGGAATTAGATTTATTCTTCCCTATTACATGAACATGGACAAGTTTCTTACCCTCTCTAAGTTACTTTCTTGATGTGTGTGTGTGCTAAGTCACTTCAGCCGTATCTGGCTCTGTGTGACTCTCTGGACTGTAGCCCACAAGGCCCTTCTGTCCTTGAGATTCTTCAGGCAAGAAAACTGGAGTGGGTTGCTATTTCCTTCTCCCGGGGATTTTCTGACCCGGATCAAACCTGGGTCTCTTATGTCTCCTCCATTGGTAGACAGGTTCTCTACCACTAGCACCACCTGGGAAGCCCACTTTCCTGATAGTTTTTTTTTTTTTTTTTTTTTTTTTTTACTGCACCTCATGTCATGTGGGATCTAGTTGCTTGACCAGGGATCAAACCTGGACCCCCTGTGCTGAAAGCCCGGAGTCTTAACCACTGGACCACTAGGGAAGTTCCCTCTAGATAGTTACTTTTAAATGGTGGTGGGGCAGGGGGAGATGGGGGGAGAATGTATAGATAAAAATCAAGCCAATGTGACAAAATGTTAGCAATTGGTGGAGATCTAGGTTATAAGTGTACAGTACTTACATGCTTTGTATTGTTCTATCAACATTTCTGTAGGTATGACTTTTTTCAAAACAGAAGAATAAAGCTGAGAATAATGGTAGTGGTAAAGAATGGTAAATAGTAAATAGTGGTAAAATAGAGCTAGTAGTAAAGGACCTGCCTGCCAATGCAGGAGACATAAGAGACACAGGTTCAATCCCTGGGTCGGGAAGATTCCCTGGAGGTAGGCATGGCAGCCCACTTCAGTATTCTTGCCTGGAGAATCCCATGGACAGAGGGGACTTGTGGGCTACAGTCCATAGTGTCTCAGAGTCACAGGCAACTGAAGTGACTTAGCACACACACGAGGGAGGGGCATGGTTGATTGTTGCAAGTATCTTGGTGTAGGAGTCCTTTGTTCCCACAGCTGTCCAGGTAGATCAGGTCTCGGTATTCCTATAGATCTCCAACAGGACAAATGTTATTCTCTGCTTTGCAACTTTTTATCTTTATACAAAAGGAAAAGTGTTATACCCTTAAAGGTCAGAGCCTTTGGGCTCTGAGAATGGGCTATCCTGTGTATTTCAGGTTATGGCAACATTCTTAATGCATGCAATAGAACACAAAGGCTAAACTAAAAGAAACAGATCTAATATGAAATGAGATTTATTCTTCCCTGTTACATGGACATGGACAAGATTCTTACTGTCTCTAACTTTCTTTCTTGATAGTTAAAAGTAAAAAAGAAACAGCAGCTATGCCTTGCACCTTCCCTAATTATTTTGTGAACACCAGTCATGGTAACAGATATAAAGTGCTTTGCAAACAGCAGAGCCCTTCCTGGGCACAAAGGGTCACCAGTGTGGTTATTTGGGCATCACCAAGTGGTCCTAGATCACCTGGCCAAGCCTCTTGCCTTCGGTTGTCTCAACTCCAGCCAATCTCTGCTGCCACAGCCACCTTAACATGCATATGCATGAGTGGCTTCCTGGCTTCTCTGCTCAGAGCATCACTGCAGACACACAGACCTGCTCCTGAGAACTGGAGGGCAGAGCAACTCACACAGCAGACTCCTGCCTGCCTGCTTCTCAGCACCCTGTCCACCCCTCCTGATCCCTGACAGCCAGCCAGCTCCCATGAAACCATCAAAGGCATCCCAGCATTTTAGAAGCATCCAGAGAAACGCCAACCAGCACAACTTCTTTCAGGAGTTCCTGCTGCTCTGGTGAGCCATCCTGCCCATCCACCAGGCAGTGAAGGCAGGTGTGTGAGAAGGGAAAGCCTGGGTCCCCCTAGCTTGCATCTCACCAAAGGACCAAGTCCTCATCCGTCTGTGTTCTTCTTCAGAATAAGCTCAGATACTCCTTTTTCCAGGTCCTTATCCATCAAGAGAGGCAACCTCAGCCATGTGCAAAGAGGGTGGTGTCTCTATCTGCTTCTGATCGGCATCCAAAATCTTACACCCCAACCTGCCTATATTGCTGGCCAAACCTACAGACGTGCTTTATCTGTTTTCTCTTCTCTTTACCCCATCAGCAATATCAAGAGAGAGCAGATGATACATCTGTTGTAAATATGAGGTTTCTGTTGGAATATAGACTGGTTAGAAGTGGGGGAGTGTTTCTCGAATTTGTTAAACATTTACAAAGGTATATTAAAACCTCTGTAAATTTAGAGAAAAATTCTCCTTGGAGTAAGTAAAACAATCTGAATTAGAAAAAACAAAGGAATTATTTCCCCTTACCTTTAAGTGCTTCCTTGAACAAAATAGCCATAGCACAATACTCTTTATCCGCTCCTGAAAAGTTGTGTTAGGGTGCATGTGTCCTTTTGAATTAAGCTTTGAATTAAGCACCGGAAGCTCAGCTCAGGTGCTCTGTGTTGACCTAGATGGGTGGATGGGAGGTGGGGAGGGAGGAGGGTCCAAGGGGGAGGGGATATATGTATACTTAATTCACTTCATTGTACAGCAGAAACTGTTACTGAGTCCAGGCTGACTCAGTTCACCACAGGACAGGCCAATGAATCCGAGAGAGGAAGCGTTGAGGCAAGGAACAGATTTTCGTTGGGGAGCCAACTGACAGAGAAGATGCCAGGCTACAGCCTCAAAGTAACCATCTTGTCGGGGCCTGGTTGCCAGGTTCTTTCATACATCAGAGATGGGGGGTGGGGGGAGGTGAGGAAACCAAATAAAAAGACTATTTAATCCTTGTAAATGTCCCCTGGAATGGAAAGCCTCAGGCAGGGGGATGTGTTTCACTTGCTTGCAGTCCTTCACAGGCGGGACGGCAGCTCAGGTTATCTCCCTGAGGCAGGCCATTGGGTATATAACAAAAAAGGGTTAAAGTCACAGAAAAAGATCCAACATAAATTCAAAATTAACCCTTTCTGGTTACAAAACTAACCCAACATTGTAAACCAATTGGATTCCAATAGATATATAATATGTAACATTACAGAAAAAAAATTTGCATTAGAATTAGTGTATTCATTTTCACTGGGAATAAATGTTGCTCCATGTTGGAAAGTTGTTCTCCTTAGAGAGTAACTAATACCCTGAAATATTAACCCGTGGAAATTTGCTTAGCTAATTTCTTGTTCATAGAAATGGCTGCCTGTTTCCCATCGTTATCTCAGGTTTAAAATGAATCCAAGCGGGATTGTGGGGTGGGGTGGGGGGAGTGGTCTCTAGATGAGATAATTTGGTTTTTATTTATTTTACATCCGGAGTTAGGGGGCAGAAGGACTCCTTTCTTTAAAATCAAGCTGATTATTTCAGTTAGCCTGTAAAAGAAATTGTTTTGCCACCAAAGATGCGGCTCTTCAGGAATCCTACATAAGTACTCTCTTGGTTGCTTTTATGATGGCTGCTGATAGCATGTTTTATCCTTCGAAGACTTTGTCTTTCACTGACCCATCAAAGTAATACCCAGTGAATGTGTTCCAGTGTCTGCTAACACTGCTGGACTCTCTCTCTCAGGCCCGGGATCCTTCCCCTCCCCTTCCACACACACCACCTTCATACAGATGACCCCTAGGCAGCAGGAGGATGAATTTACCCAGGGCAAGATCTTGGCCTGAAGCAATTCTACTAATCCTATTTTCTCCTTATCCATTTCTCCTTGATCCATTTGCAGCTTGGAGGACAACTTTACTGTGGATGAAACAGGGGACAGCCGTAATCCAGAACAAATCTGCCAGAATGTATGGCGAGCACAGAGAAAAAGAGAGAGTCGGGCATTCAGGGAGAGAAAGATTTATTATAGGAAGAAAGAAAGTGACTGGCTTTAGAGAGAACCAGTGTCCTCCCTTTACAGCCAACCCTTCTTATACCCTATCGTCGGGAAATTGTGCCCCGAAGGGAGGGGGCCTTAGTTTATCTTTAGCCCGAAGCTGGGGTCTTGTGTCACATAGTCAGAGGGGTCTCACAGTCGGGTGGTCCCATAGTCTTGAGAAACTGGCAGCAGCAGGGAAAAATGGGACATTGCCTTAAGGAAAAGCAGGATGCCACCAGGGCAGTGTGGCCTCTGTGATGTCACCCCTTGTTTGTCAGGTCACCACAGTGGGCCGTTTTTAATTAATACGCTACGAGCCCCTTGTGGGCCCTAACACAGAACATACATGTTCCAGAAAGATCTCACGGCAAACATTCGCTGCCGACCCTGGACCATAGGGCAGAAGTTGAGGGCGCTGAGGTAATGGCCTCGACAGAGCCAGTTGGTTATTGCAAGTGCATGTGAGTGCTAAGTGCTTCAGTCCTCTCAGACTCTTTCGACCCCATGGACTCCATGGACCCCATATAACTCACCAGGCTCCTCTGTCCGTGGAATTCTCCAGGCAAGAATACTGGAGTGGGTTGCCATGCTCTCCTCCAGGGAATCTTCCCGACCCAGGGATCGAACCCACATCTCTCATGTTTCCTTCATTGGCAAGTGTGTTCTTTGCCACTCGTGCCACCTGGAAGCCCCATATAAGTGAGATCATATGGTATTTGTCTTTCTCTGTCTCACTGACTTCACTTAGTATGATCATATCTAGGTCCGTCCATGTTGCTGCAAGTGGCATTAAAGTGAAGTAAAAAAGTCACTCAGTCATGTCCGACTCTTTGCAACCCCATGAACTATATACAGTCCGTGAAATTCTCCAGGCCAGAATACTGGAGTGGGTAGCCTTGCCCTTCTCTGGGGATCTTCCCAACCCAGAGATCGAACCCAGATCTCCTGCATGGCAGGCGGATTCTTTACCAGCTGAGCCACAAGAGAAGCAAGTAGCATTAGGTCATTCTTTTTATGGCCGAGTAATGTTCTGTTGAATAAATGTTCCACATCTTCTTCACCCATTCCTCTGTTCATGGACATTTAGGTTGCATCCATGTTCTGGCTGTTGTAACTAGTGCTGCATTGAATACTGGGGTGCATGTATCTCTTCGAATTAGAGTTTTCTGTGACTTCTGAATGACACTAAGGAAAACAAAACAACCTAATTGGTCACCTTTGGAGAATGATTATTTTGAACTTTGGTAAATAACAGAAAAGACTGAACCAATCTAGCCTCCATTTCCCACCTCCAGTCTGCTGAAGCATGGAGGACAGGGGACAATGTTCTCCTCCGCTGTAGGGACAGTCCTCAAAATCTCAGTCAAGGGAAACTCTCTCCGACAAACGATTCCTTGTCTTCAGTGAGTAAATTGCAAGGGTAAACAGAGAAGTAGAAGCCGATGAATTGAATGTTATGTACTCAGTGTTGACGGCTGGGAGCTCAGTGGAAAATGGTTAAGGAGAGGTGAGGCCGTGATGACCGCACAATCCAGATGGTCAGAGTGCACATGGCAGGGTCTTGGTCTCCGAAAAGCACTGAGGAGGCCTCAGGGGAGTCGGCTCAGTCTATCTTCTTACCTGACTGGGGTTGCCAGGGTGTTTAATATTCGTGTATCAGGGCTTCCCAGGTGGTGCTAGTGGTAAAGAACCTGCCTGCCGGTGCAGGAGACATGAGACATGAGTTCAGTCTCTGGGTTGGGAAGATCCTCTGGAGAAGAGCATGACAACCCACTCCATCCCATGGACAGAGGAGCCTGGTGGTCTATGGTTCATGGGGTTGAAAAAGAGTCAGACACAACTGAAGTGACACGGCATATTTGGCTAAATTATTTGCCTTATGCTGTTGTTGCTTTGCTTGAGGGTTATTTTGACAATTAAAAAAAAAAAAAAGTTAAAAGAAGTTCAGGAAGCCTTGAGGTGAGCAGCCTCACCAGCAGCCAGCCTAGGACCAGCAGCCATCCTGGTCCTAGGAGTGTAAACTTCTCCCCTTCCTGCGACAGTAGTTGCTGTCTCTCATATTTTCTTAGAACTTTTATTGTAAATTTACCCATAAATATACTTGTGTATTTGGTTCTGTGCTTTCTAAAGGGTGTATTGGAGTTTTTTTGGGTGTGTGTGATTTTTATTCTGTTTTCTTGCCTGTAAGGAATGGTGTTAGGTCAGGTCCTCTGAGAAGCAGACCTAAGGCAGGATTAAATATGTGTGGACCTTGTTGAGGTAGCAGCCTCAACAAGGAAGCTGGGGAGCGGGAGTGTCAGATGGGAGGGAGAGGGTGGGAGGAGGCGTCAGATGCAGCCCAAGGAAGGCAGAGGCTGAGATGGTTGGATGGCATCGCCGACTCAATGGACACGAGTCTGAGCAAACTGTGGGAGATAGAGAAGGACAGGGAAGCCTGGCATGCCGCAGTCCATAGGGTTGCAAAGAGTTGGACACGACAGAGTGACTGAACAATAACAATAAGGAAGGCAGAGCTGCCTGGAGGTGCCCACGCATGGCCTGTGGGCATACAGCAATATGGATGGACCTAGAGCTCATCATACTAAGTGAAGTAAGTCAGACAGAATTCAACAAATACCACATGATATCACTTATATGTGAAATCTTTAATGTGATACAAATGAACCTATCTACAATATAACAATGGACTCACAGACACAGAGAACACAGTTGTGGTTGCCAAGGAGGGTGGGGGGGAAGAATTGCGAGTTTGGGGTTAGCAGATGTAAACTATGATATCTAAGATGGATAAACAACAAGGTCCTACAGAATAGCCCAGGGAACTATATTCAATATCCTGTGATAAGTTGTAATGGAAAAGAATATGAAAAAATACATGTAGATCTTAAATCACTTTACTGTGCAGCAGAAAGTAATACAATATTGTAAATCAAATATAGTTCAATTATATATATAAGCAGAGACCTTCAACATGTTTGCCTACAGCCCGTACCATAGGGGTGGTGAACACTCTCCTGGCCCCACACCTCTGGGCCTTTTCTGAAGACCTGGACATTGGATTGAAAAAAAAAAAGTTTTAAAGGGTTCTAGGTAAAGCCCTAGAGGATGAAGAAAGGCCCAGAGCATATCCTTAGGGAAATACCAAGACACTATTTATTACACAAAAATAAGACACAGTTCATGTATTTAATAGGGGAAGAGTCAGATAACGTTTATTGGGACAGAAACATTATGTAGCCATTAAATAATACTTAATAGTGGGTTTCTACTGCATTCTCTTTCTTCATGTTTCATTTAAAATGCTTCCCAGGACTTCCCTGGCAGCCCAGTGGTTAAGACTCTGAGCTATCAATGCAGGGGACACAAGTTCAATCCCTGGTCAGGGAAATAAGATCCCATATGCCACGTGGTGTGGCTGAAAGATTTTTTAAAAGTTTTTCCACTCCTTGTATATAGTAGGAAAATAAAATCATTCATGGGAGTGAGGCCAGCATGGGTTGCTCTCCTGTTCAACCGACTTCAAGCCCAGCAGTCAGGACCATCATTTCCAATTTCGCAGGACAGGAAGGCCATCCGTTCATTAAATATCATGCTCAGGGCATGACAGTGTATGGAAGCCTGAATTGAAACAAGGACCTCCTGTCTTCATCTTTAATAGGAGACTCTATCTCTTACACCACAGTGTGCTATAGGTTAGTTCTGCAGACCTTCAACAATGTGACTTCTGTCCTGGGTGACCAACCTGGGTCCTTCCATTTGTATCCACAGACAAGAGAATGGTTTGCACCATCAAGCGCTGGAAAAGCCAACAACAGCACTGTATTTAATGGGGAAAACTTTACTTTTAATTTTGGCTGCACTAGATCTTTGTTGCCGCACGTGGGCTTTCTCTAGATATGGGGCACGGGCTTAGTTGCCCCTCTGCATGTGAGAGTTTATTAATAGTTCCCCGACCAAGAATCAAACCCTAGTCTCCTGGCATTGGAAGGTGGGTTCTTCTTTTTTTATATATAATTTCATTTAGTTATTTATTTATAGCTGTCTTCATTTCTGCTCAGACTTTTCTCTAGTTTTAGTGAGCAGGGGCTACTCTCTATTAGTGTGAGGGCTTCTTATTGCAAGTGCTTTTCTTGTTTCGGAGCACAGGCTCTAGGACATGCGAGCTTCAGTAGTTGCAGTTCCCGGGCTTAGTTGCTCCACAGCATGTGAGATCTTCCCAGATCAGGGATCGAACCTGTGTCTCCTGTATTGCGCAGGTGGATTCTTTACCACTGAGCCACCAGGGAAATCCGTAATAGGGAAAACTTGAAAAAAAAAAAAAACAGGATCATTCTCAGAGGCCAGCCAAGCCCTATCGGAGCCTGAGCCCCCCCAAAACAAATCAGTAATGATCAATCTTGTCATTAACATTTTACTATCTTGTTCATCGTGGATTTTTTTTTTTTGGCATTAATCTTTATTTTTTCAAGTCTTGCATTAAAATTGTATCTATTTTGATTCCTGAGTTTTTTGGCACCCTGTTAAATCTTGCACCTGAGGCAAGGGTCATGCCTACCCCGCCCTGGGCCAGCCCTGATTAAAAAGTAAAGACATTTTCCTTAATATATGATATTTGGTTTTTTCTTTCTGACTTACTTCACTCTGTGTGTATGTGCTCAGTCATTTCAGTTGTGTCCGATTCTGTGACCCTGTGGACTGCAGCCTGCCAGGCTCCTCTGTCCATGGGATTTTGCAGGCAAGAATACTGGAGTAGGTTGCTATGCCTTCCTCCAGGGATCTTCCTGACCCAGGGATTGAACCGCATCTTTTATGTCTCCTGCATTGAGAGGTGGGTTCTTTACCACTAGCACCACCTGGGAAGCCTGTATGACAGTCCCGTGCTCTGTGGTGACCTAAATGGGAAGGAAATCCAAAAAGGGGGTATATGTTTATGTGTAGCTGATTCACTTTGCTGTGCAGCAGATACTAACAACACTGTAAAGCAACTAGACTCCAATAAAAAATAATTTTAAAAAAGTAAAGGCATTTTCATTATAATTGGGAATAAGTCAGGGAATGCCCCAGTACCTCTGTCATGTAAATGGAAGCGCAGTGCAGCCAGACAGAATACTGGAAAAAAGAATCAAATGATCAACTAAAAGTATTGAAATTTCAAAATGGGCTTTTCGGGCTTCCCAGGTGGCCCAGCATAAAGAATCTGCCTGCTAATGCAGGAGACATGTGTTCGATCCCTGATCCAGGAAGGTCCCACATGCCACGGGGCAACTAAGCCTTTGTGTTTCAGCTATTAAGCCTGTGCTCTAGAGCCTGGAAGCCAAAATTAATGAGCCCCCGTGCCTCATTACTAAAGCCCATGCTACCCAACAAGGGAAGCCACTGCAGTGAGAAGCCCATGCACAACTAGAGAGCAGCACCTACTCGTCCTGATTAGAGAAAAGCTCGAGCAGTAAGACGCAGCACAGCCAAAAATAACAAGCAAAATAAAAAGGCTTTTACAAGATCAGTAGGGATTTTTTTTATGTACCAACAACAGGTATATAAGATAGAGAAAATCTATTCCCCATGGCTACAAAAACAAAAACGTCTTAGAATAAGCTTCCTGTATCTACAGCTATGAAGAAACCCACAGTGCTGTTGACATTTAAGGCTCGAATAAACGGGGAAACATATCTTGAGTGAAAAGACCTGATGTCATGTGTATAAAATTCCATCACTGTTGAACAGTATGAAGTAGGGCGCGAGACGATTTTTCAGCAGACTTGCTGCAGTGGCTTGGCCACTTGGATTTCTTTGCTGAGGCAAGAGAAGGAAGGAGCCTCATAGAAGTGGGCTGTCCTTGGCCACATCTATTTGTTTCAGGGGACAATGTGCATGCCACCTGGGGGGGCAGGAAATGTGTTCACTTCCCCAGCCTCACTGTGAGCTGCGCCCCCCACCCCAGCTGCCAGGAGTGCAAACTCCCCATGAGAGAGCCTGAACATCTCCCCTTGAAGTGGGCAGGTCTGGCCACTGTCTGTAACCTTAATTTGTTTTTTATTTTTACACAAATGCATTTATTTAATATAAATATATATTTTCATAAATGAGTATAATATTTTATAACCTGTGCATTTTACTTAACATATTGTATCTTCCATGAAATGGTTGTAATAATATTATTTTTAATGACTGCAGTACTCATCAAACTATTTTATCATAATGTACAAATTGCATATTATTGGACATTTAAGTAGTACATGATTTGTACATTAACAAATAAATTTTCTTTATTTCAAACAATGTAGTGGTGAACTGGACATCCTTTTTTTTTTTTTTTTGGACATCCTTTATAAGCTATACCTTTGTACATATGGGCTTCCCTAGTGGCTCAGCTGGTAAAGCATCCGCCTGCAATGTGGGAGACCTGGGTTCGATCCCTGGGTTAGGAAGATCCCCTGGAGAAGGGAACAGTTACCCACTCCAGTATTTTGGCCTGGAGAATTCCATGGACTGTATAGCCCATGGGGTCACAAAGAGTTGGACAAAGTGACTGAGCGACTTTCACTTTCACTTTGTACATATACACCATTGTTTATCTAGTGTACATTCCTAGATTTGGAATTGCCAGGCCAGAGGGCATATATATTTTGAAAGGTTTTTGATTGCCAGTTGCAAATTAGTTTCCAGAAAGGTTATACTTTTTAAAAGTTAAAATTATTGCCACTTTTACTTTTCTCCTGTCATCTTTGTATTGGACTATGATTGCTCTGCGACGTCGTGTTAGCTCCTGCTGACAGTACAGTGAACATGGGGAGTCTGCTGTAAAATGAGACTGTAAAATGAGTCTGCTGTAAAATGCTCCATGCTCTTGGCGCATCCTCGTGGTCACCCGCGTTCCAGGAAACACTGGACACCTTGCCTCTCCCTGGGAGCAGGTCTCTGAAATGGGTCCGTCAGTTTCAGGTTTGGGGATGGGGTGACACAGAAGGATGCTCAGACCCTGCAGGGTCCATCTCAGTGACAGTTTTCCTGCTGTGGGACTGTATCTGGTGTGTGGACTGCTCCGGGGAAGTGCTGTGGATCTGCCGGCGTCTGGTGATGCTGCGGAGACATGGCCACAGGTGAACCACTCAGGTTCCCTAGAGGACAGGAAGAAGGTTTCCACTGACCTCCCTTCCCCCACTGTCTCCCCAAGGGGCTGAAAGAGAAATCTTGTGAGTCAGCGTGCCTGTTGAGAATTGCCCAGGGGCTCTGTATGTTTTGTGGGATAAAACATAGGGTTCTGGATGGCAGGGTTCAGGACCTCCCCGGTTTGGGCCCGTGGGATCTTTGCAGTGCCCTGCGGTATCATGACCTGTACCCCTGAAATGGCAGCCACATCCCTTGCTCCCTCCTGGGTGCCCCCTCCTTCTGGTGGCTGTCCTCCCTCTGGTGTCCCCCCCGCCCCCGTCCTGAGGCTCCGCCCCATCAAGCCTGTGAGGCTGGGGCTCATATCCAGTGTCTGTGTGGCATTCAGCCTGGACGGTTCCTGGCAAATTCGGTCAGTGGTTCTGTTTGGAGTGAGGAGGAAGCAGAAGCTTGTGTGTGCTGGGAGTTGGAGGCAAGTGTCAGGGAGATTGGGGATGGGCTTCAGGGGCAGCAGATTAGATTTGGAAGGGGTAAGGCACCTCCTCTTTGGTTTCATAATATCTTTGGAATGAAAGCCTCTCTTTCTCTTTTTGAGAACAAATAACCTGATTTTACAACCCGTTGTCTCAGTTACCTGGGCTCCTCAACCCAGGAACCATCTTCACAAAGTCATGAGTGTGATGGTCAGCAGGCACATGAAAAGATGCTCAGCATCACTTATTATGAGGGATATGCAACTCAGAACTACAGTGGGGTACCATCTCACACTAGCCAGAGAGGCCATTGTTAGACAGTCTACAAATAATAAACGCTGGAGAGGGTGTGGTAAAAAGGGAACCCTCCTACACTGATGCTGGGAATGTCAATTGGTGCTCCCACTATGGAGAACAGTATGGAGGTTCCTTAAAATACTACAAATAGAGCTACTATATGATCCAGCAACCTCATTCCTGGGCATATATCCAAAAAAAAAAAAAAAAGATACATGCACCCCATGTTCAGTGCAGCATTATTTACAATAGCCAAAACATAAAAACAACCTCAATGTCTATCCACAGATGAATGAATAAAGTTGATGCAGTACATATATACTATGGAATATTACTCTGCCATAAAAAATGAAAGAATGCCATTTGCAGCAATGGATGGACCTAGAGATGATCATATTAAGTGAAGTAAATCAAAAACAAATATCATATAGTATCATCATAACTAAAAAAAAGGATATAAATGAACTTATTTACAAAATAAACAGATTCACAGACATACAAAATAAAGCATGGTTACCAAAGGGAAAGGCTGGGGAGAGGAATAAATAGGGAGTTTGGTATTAACAGATACACACTACTATATATAAATTAGACAGTCAACAAAGACCTGCAGTACAGCACAGGGAACTATTCAGAAAGGATCTGAAAAAGAATACGTGTGTGTACACACACACACACACACACACACACAGATGTACATAACGGAAGCACTTTGCTGTGCACCAGAAGCTGACCCAGCACTGTAAGTTAACTCTATGCTGATCAAATCAAAGAGAGAATTCCTGAATGAGCAGGGAGTTGGGGGGAAGCAGCAGGTGTCCTGGGAAGTCGCCTGGGTCCCCTTTTCCTCCTCCAGCCCTGGTGCCCTCCTGTCTCTTTGGCAGGGCATGTGCGGGTCCTGACACCAGAGTCAGCTGAGGAGGGGTGTCCTGTCATTTGAATAGACACGAGTTACTTCTCCTGGGCGTGCTCCTCGGGTTGGTTGTTTGGGGCCGGGTTCTGACTCTCCTGTCCCCCTTCCTGACCGCAGTGGCTGCCTCCTGGTGATGACGGCCGCGTGAGTCTCACCATGGCCCACCTGAAGCGTCAGAGTGCTGCGAGCAGCCTGCTGGACCACAGGGCAAGACAGGGCCTGGATCCCGAGAGCGAGGATGCAGAGCTGGCCCTGGAGCAGAATGTGCCCACCGGCCTGAAGCTGGCGGCCCCGTGGCCCAAGAGCCTGTGTCCGCTGAGCAGGGCGGCCCCGACCAGAGCCCTGACAGGGACTCCAGCTCCGACTACGTGAACAACACCTCGGAGAAGGACTACGATGTGGGGCTGCCCGAAGAGGAGGAGGGCATCACCTACCGTATCTGCTACTGCCCCAAGGAGACAGCTACCTGCGACGGGCAGGGTTACCTAGCCCATGATGCGCGCCACCTGGAGATGGATGAGTGCCAGGAGGCGGTGGAGGAGTGGATGGAGCCGGGGCCCGGCGACTCCCCCAAGGCCTGCCCGCCTGCCCGGGCCGGCCGCGGCCCCAGCAGACACAAGGGCAGGCCCAAACACGAGGGCAGGTCCAAGTCGCTGAACCTCCCTCTCGAGGCCAAGCACCCTGCCGACACCCAGAGGAGCTTCAAGACCAAGACCTCGAAGGAGAGGCCCAAGTGGCCCCAAGAGGAGGTAGGATTCTGGCTGGCCCTGGGGAAGCAGAGTGAGGGGCTGAGAGCAAAGGCATCTGCGCAGCCCGCAGGTCAGAAAGTGACCCAGCTCTCTACGCATTCAGTTATACGTGGGAAGTCCTAGCCACGCCTGCTGATCCGTCAGATGCTGTAGTAAATGCCGAGGAAATCTTGTTGAGGCTGATTGGCAGCCAGGGCTCCCAACAGACACCCAGCCCCCAGCAGAGCTTGGGTCCTTCACCTGCTTGCTCTGGATCTGCTCATGTGGGGGTGGTCCCTGAGACTGTCACCCCTCCCCAGGTGGTTTCGGTCAGTCATAGGGCTCTGGTACTGCCGGCAAGTGCAGACAGCTGCAGCCAGTGGTTGGGACAGCCCAGTGGCGAGGGTCAGTGACCCAAGTGCATTTCACAGGGGCGGTTGAATCTGGTGACACTTCTCTGAAAGACCTGGGGCCTTGGTATGATTGGCAATTCACTGTAAATAACCACTTTGCAAATAATTATTTGAAAGTTTGACAGTCTTGGAGAAGAATTGCATGCTAATGAGGCTAGTAGATTTAAGCTTAACTGTATTTTCTTTTACTTATAGCAAAGTAAGTGTGCATTTTAATAAACACTTTTGAAAAGTTGCCTTTCAAAAAAAAATAACTTACATGTATATAGAAAGAAGATGTGTGTGAAGGAACTTCTATTTGACTAATTCTATGGAAAATGAGAATGAACTTCTTTCATATTTTTTTTTAATTGGAGTATAGTTGCTTTACAATGTTGTGTTAGTTTCTGCATTTCCCTCTTCCTATGTCACTGTAAAGCCATTTCTAGACTTTATGTAATTTAATCCATAAATTGTTCAGTTGTATGTGTGTGTTTATTGCATTTTGTATATATTTATACAAAATCATAATGGCTCCTAAGACAAAATTAATGGTAATCCTTTAATATCATGAAATATCTAGTAGATATTCAAATTTGTTCTTCCGTAGTTTTTATAGGGTCTTTCTTTGAATGAAAATCCCAATAATAGGCACATGTTGCCTTTGCTTGTTATACATCCTTTGAGCCTTTTTGTTGTCATTTAGTTGTATGTGGGGAAGGGGTAGTGTAAGCACAGGTCTTTTTTTTTCATGATATTATTTATCTGGGAAACTCAAAATATCTCACAAATTATGCTCATGGATTCCATATGACCTCAAGAAAATTCATCACTCTGTGCATCAGACTCTTCATCTTTAAAATGAAAATAATTAGACATAAATCCAATTAGTAATCATTTATTATCTCCCCATAAGATTAATGACATTATTTAAATATTTTTAAAAATAAAGTTTTAAAGGCATTTTGCTGTTATACAGAGCATACAAGTAAGCATGTTGAAGATGGGCTTGAGATCAGGTACACATATGAACAACATGAAGTGATACACAAAGATTTGGTTGGGCCAGCTCAAGCTATCCAGTAGTCATGTACGGATGTGAGAATTGGACCATAAGGAAGGCTGAGCACCGAAGGTTGAGCACTATGCTTTCAAAGTGTGGTGCTGGAGAAGACTCTTGAGAGTTCCTTGGAGAGCAAGGAGATCAAACCAATTAATCCTAAAAGAAATCAATCCTGAATATTCATTGGAAAGACTGAGACTGAAGCTGAAGCTCCAATACCTTGTCCACCTGATGCAAAGAGCTGACTCATCGGAAAAGACCCTGATGCTAGGAAAGATTGAAGGCAGGAGAAGAAGGGGGAGACACAGGATGAGATGGTTGGATGGCAACACTAACTCAATGGACATGAGTTTGAGCAAACTCCAGGAGATAGTGAAGGACAGAGAAGCCTGGCATGCTGCAGTCCAAGGGGTCACAAAGAGTTGGACACAATTGAGCGACTAAGCACAGAACAGCACAAACCCTCCCTCTTGCTCAGTAACTCCCTGGAAATGCTCACAGTTCCCTAATCGGGGAACTAAGATCCCACATGCCACACTGCACAGCCAAAATAAAAGTACTATCCAGACAGTTTGGCAGATGGGAGGTTTGGAGATCAGAGAAGCACTCGTATTTGTTGAGTACCTTCTATAAACTGTGCTAAGAGTTTCTTATCTGTTACCTCATTTTGATCTCTTGGCCATTTATATGGCAGGCCTCATCTCCCTCTTATAAATGAGGAACCCAAAGCTCTTAGGAAAAATAATTTGTGAAGAATCATCAATAGTGTTGCCACAAGAACATGCTATGAAGTGGAGCAGACATCATTTAGGCCCTAAGGAGAAATGTTTGCTAATGGAGAAAATTCTTAAGCATGTGGTTCCTCACCTAGGAAAATTTAGCAACCTCCTTTTGGGTCTCTAGAAGTATCAAGCTTATTTTTGTGATGGTTAAAGAATGGTTCTGCCCAAAGGCAGAGGAGTTAAACACATGAGTTTGCAAAGTTTCTTCTAAGTCTTACAATACTATAATTTGGTGTTCTTATGATTTCAGATGTGTTGTTTATTTCCTTTTCTCAAGGTGTATAATGTAAATGCAGCTGTGATGGATTTGAAAGACAAGATTTGTATTCTAAGTGAAGAGGCCAAAATAGGAGCACATAGAAAACCAGTGATCTTTCTCCATCCTAGTGTCTGTGGTGGAGTCCTTGTGGAATTGGAGCAAGCCTGATGAATAATTCACAAGAAACTGATTGCCCTGAAAAAGGCTTATCACAGTGTGCTTCGACACTGAGTCCTTCACTGCTTCCATCACTTAGAAGTCAGAACTAAATTGCGGAAAGGGAGTTTTTAAATTATATGTGTCCATATACATATATATACACACAAAATATTTGCTGATTACTTTGGATTTTTTCCTGATTTGGAGAAAACTTTGATGACTGAATACTTATGGAATATTATTAAAATCATATTCATAGAAACAAATTATTCCTGTTCTGAAATGAGGTGATTGAGTACAGTGAGTCTGCTGTGTGGAGGGGGTGCAGGATGGAGCATAGAGGACACCTGACAGCTGCCTGGCCATGTATCTGGGACAAGGGCTTCCTGAGGATGTCATGGAGAGTTTTTTTAGAGCAAACTATTTAAGGATAAGGAGTCTTTACCTCAGAAGTTTTGTTCTTCTGCAGCAGCGCATGTTCGTGATTGCCTTATTTGGGGGGCTAGTGCTGGATTATGAACAGGAAGTTTTGTGGCAAACTTGGTGCCTAATCTAGTGGGTGCATAGATAGGTGATTTTTTTTAAGTCGGTAGCCATAGAAAATTGGAAATATCAAAGGATCTTTTCATTCAAAGATGGGCACAATAAAGGACAGAACCGGTAATGACCTAATAGAAGCAGAAGAGATCAAGAACAGATGGAAGGAACACACTGAAGAACTGTACACAAAAGATCTTAGTGATCTGGATAACCATGATAGTGTAGTCCTCACTCAGAGTCAGGCATCCTTGAGTGTGACATCAAGTGGGCCTTAGGAAACAATGCTGCCAATAAATCTAGTGGAGGGAATGGAATTCCAGCAGAGTTATTTAAAGTCCTAAAGGATGATGCTATTAAAGTGCTGCACTCAATATGTTGGCAAATTTGGAAAACCTAGCAGAGGCCACAGGACTGGCAAAGGTCAATCCTCATCCCAAACCCCAAGAAGGACAGTACTAAGGAATGTTCAAACCACTGGACAGTTGCACTCATCTCCCATGCTAGTAAGGTTATGCGCAAAATCCTCCAAGCTAGGCTTCAGCAGTATGTGAACCAAGAACTTCCAGATATTCAAGCTGGGTTTAGAAAAGGCAGGGGAACCAGAAATCAAATTGCCAACATTCGCTGGATCATAGAGAAAGCAAGGGAATTCCAGAAAAACATCTACTTCTGTTTCATTGACTATACTAGAGCCTTTGACTGTGTGGATCATAACAAACTTTGGAAAATTCTTAAAGAGATGAGACTATCAGACCACCTTACCTGTCTCCTGAGAAACCTGTATGCGGGTCAAGAAGCAACAGTTAGAATAGTTAGAATACTATATGGAACAACTGATTGGTTCAGGATTGAGAATGGGGTACCACACCATTCTGTCTGCTGTCACCCTGTTTATTTAACCTATATGCTGGCACATTGTGAAAAATGCCAGGCTGGATGAGTTACAAGCTGGAATCAAGATTGCTGGGAGAAATATAAACCACTGCAGATATGCAGATGATACCACTCTAATGGCAGAAAGCAAAGAGGAACTAAAGAGCTTCTTGATGAGGGTGAAGGAAGAAAGTGAAAAGGCCAACTTAAAACTCAATATTAAAAAAAAACCCTTAAGATCACAGTGATTGCAGCCATGAAATGAAAAGATGTTTGCTCCTTGGAAGAAAAGCTATGACAAACCTAGACAGTATATTAGAAAACAGAGACATTACTTTGCTGACCAAGGTTCATATAGTCAAAGCTATGGTTTTTCCTGTAGTCACATATGGATATGATAGTTGGACCATAATGAAGGCTGAGCACCAAGGAATTGATGCTTTCAAACTGTGGTGCTGGAGAAGACTCTTAAGAGTCCCTTGGACTGTGAAGAGATCAAACCAGTCAATCCTAAGGAAATCAACACTGAATATTCATTGGAAGGACTGAAGCTGAAGCTGAAGCTGAACCTTCAATACTTTGGTCACCTGACACAAAGATCCAAGTCACTGGAAAAGACCCTGATGCTGGGAAAATTAGAAGACAGGAAAAGAAGCGGATGACAGAGGAGGAGATGGTTGGATGGCATCACCAACCGAATGGACGTGGGTTTGAGCTCTGGGAGATGGTAAAGGACATGGAAGCCTGGTGTGCTACACTCCATGGGGTCACAAACTCAGACACGACTGAGCAACTGAACAACAACAAAGATCATGGCATCTGGTCCTATTACTTCGTGGCAAATAGAAGGGGAAAAGGTGAAAACAGTGACAGATTTCCTCATCCTGGGCTCTAAAATCACTCCAGATGGTGACTGCAGCCATGAAATTAGAAGACGATTGCTTCTTGGCAGGAAAGTTATGAGAAACCTAGACAGCGTATTAAAAAGCAAAGATATCACTTTGCCGACAAAGGTCCATATAGTCAAGGCTGCAGTTTTCTCAGTAGTCATGTACGGATGTGAGAGCTGGATGATAAATAAGGCAAAGTACCGAAGAATTAATGTTTTCAAATTGTGGTGCTGGAGGAGACTCTTGAGAGTCCGTTGGACAGCAAGGAGGTCAAACCAGTCAATCCCAAAGGAAATCAACCCTGAATATTCACTGGAAGGGCTGTTGCTGAAGCTGAAGCTCCATTACTTTGGCCACTTGATGTGAAGAGCTGACTCATGGAAAAGACCCTGATGCTGGGAAAAACTGAAGGGAAAAGGAGAAGGGGGCGGCAGTGGAAGAGATAGATAGCATCACCGACTCAGTGGACATGAATCTGAGCAAACTCTGGGAGAGAGTGAAGGACAGAGATGCCTGGCGTACTACAGTTCATGGGGTTGCAGAGAGTTGAACACATCTTAGCGACTGAACAACACGGTACTCATAAGCAAAACTTTTAAGGTTGCTGTTGCTGGGAATGGTCACAAGGCTGCTGGATTTTCTAATGCCCAGCTTTTCCAGGTTACCCTGGAAATGAAAGCTTTATGAGAGTTTTCATTCAGGGCTGTAATTTAATGTGGAATGCACCTGAACAAACATCTAAAAGCTTGTGTGTTCTTCCCTAGCTTTCTTTTTTAAATTAATCTTTATTCTATATTGTAGTAACAGTGATATACAATGTGTTGTGGGTGGCAGGTGAACAGAATGTGTTTTCAGTTTTACATATATATATGTATTCATATTTGCATTTTTCTCCATGGAGTTCATTACAGTCTGTTCACAGAAATCCTTAGTTATATCTAGGTCTTTGATGATTACCTTTTTTACACGGAATGATTATATTTGCTTACTCTAATCTTCTATTTTACCCTTTTCCACTTGCTTTCTCCTTAATAATCAGAAGATTGTTTTCTAGGTCTCTGAGTCTTCACGTTTCTCAGTGAATAAATTGCTGTGTGTTTATCAATTCCAGCTATAAATGATGTGTAAAGATATATATCTTTTTCTGATTTTTCTTCACGTTGTTTGATCATCCCTAGTTTTATCAATATTCCTGAAAATCACATTATGTCATTTTCTTCTGGCAGAGTCATGTTCCATTGAGTACATAAGTCTCTTTTTCTTCATCCATTTATCTCCCCATAAACAATATGTTTATTTCCATTTTTTGGCTATTGTAAAGTGTAGTCCAGTGCATGCTTGATTGCAGATGCATTTCAAAATGTTTTCTTCTCAAATACTCCTTGGAGTGGTTCTGCAATATCTTATAGTAGCTTTATTTTTATTTCTTTAAGTGTGTTAGTCGCTCAGTCGTGTCCGACTCTTTGTGACCCCATAGATTGTAGCCCACCAGGCTCCTCTGTCCATGGGATCTTCCTGACCCAAGGATCGAATCCACTTTTCCTGCCTCTCCTGCATTGGCAGGCGGATTCTTTACCACTAGAGCCACCTGGGAAGCTCTTTTTGTTTATGCACATAATGCAGCTCACCTTACTTAAACATCTACTCTGGAAACAAGTGCTGCCATCTGCCACTTCACCAGTTTTTTTTTGCAGTCTCAGGCTTTTCTCTCCTGTTTGCTCTCAGCAGGTGAGAGAAAGAGAACTGTTCTTGTTATTTCCTCTGATAGAGGGTAAGGAATGTCGCACCATCATTTCCTATTAAAAGAGCTGCCTGAGTGACTCCTGTGCACCAGGCTCTGCACTGAGCACTTGACACACATTCTCATTTGCTTCTCACAACATCATATGAGAAAAGTACTATTATAAGACCCATTTCACAGGCCAAGAAATGTTTTAAAAGGTTTTAAAATGTTTTAAAACATTTAAAACATTTTAAAGGAAATTCATGTTTTAAAAGGTCAGGAAGTGGTGGGAGGCTGAATTTAAACCAGGTCTATCTCCCAAGCCATTAAGTTGGGAAAATATTTTACTGGGTCCCAAAATAACATGTCACCATTTTCAAACTTTACAATAAGACCCAGAAAGATACTTGGCCAATCTGTAGTTACTGCAAAATATGAGCATTTTCTATTGTTTTTAAAAGTGTAATTTCTCCAGTATCTACCCAACAAATTGTGACAATTTATTTGAGTTACCAAATGTTCCTTCTTTTAGGCCCACATAAGTAGTACTTTCAATTTGCAAGAAAAAAACTTTACCTGGAAATAGACCACCTTATAGGATATTAAAGAGCCAGATCTTCAAATGCAGTATGTTTCAGACAAATGTTTTCCTTTCCAAGTCCTATCTGCTCCAAACCGTCCCCTTTTTGCTTCCCTGCTCTAGTCATCGAGATTCAAAACCTGAAAAGTGTCCCTTGAACTAGACAATGCATCATTCCTAAGAAAGGATGGTGCTATAGTGTCCCAGCCCCAAAAGTTACACGGCTCATTACTCTTGCCTAATTTGTACACTTGAAAAATCCATTTTCCATCTTCTCCGTTGGCAAAAGCTAAGACAATATTGAGGTTTTAAATTCAACTTCACTAAACCTGAAAGAAATGAAAGAGGAAATAGGAACCAGTATAAACATTTATAATGGGTTTTCTGCCATTTGGATCATAGACCACCCCCACTTTTTTTCTTTTTAATTATTTTAACCATTCTCAGTATCTCTTCGTGGCTTCCCAGGAGGTACAGTTCAGTTCACTTCAGTCGCTCAGTTGTGTCCGACTCTGCGACCCCATGAATCGCAGCACGCCAGGCTTCCCTGTCCATCACAAACTCCCAGAGTGTACTCAAACTCATGCCCATTGAGTCAGTGATGCCATCCAGCCATCTCATCCTCTGTCGCCCCCTTCTCCTCCTGCCCCCAATCCCTCCCAGCATCAGGGTCTTATTTTCCAATGAGTCAGTTCTTCGAGGGAGGTGGCCAAAGTACTGGAGTTTCAGTTTCAGCATCAGTCCTTCCAATGAACACCCAGGCCTGATCTCCTTTAGGATGGACTGGTTGGATCTTCTTGCAGTTCAAAGGACTCTCAAGAGTCTTCTCCAACAGCACAGTTCAAAAGCATTAATTTTTCGGCGCTCAGGTTTCTTCACAGTCCAACTCTCACATCCATACATGACCACTGGAAAAACCATAGCCTTGACCAGACGGACCTTTGTTGGCAAAGTAATGTCTCTGCTTTTTAATATGCTGTCTAGGTTGCTCATAACTTTTCTTCCAAGGAGTAAGCGTCTTTTAATTTCATGGCTGCAGTCACCACCTGCAGTGATTTTGGAGTCCAAAAAAATAAAGTCTGACACTGTTTCCACTGTCTCCCTATCTATTTCCCATGAGTTGATGGGATCAGATGCCATGATCGTAGTTTTCTGAATGTTGAGCTTTAAGCCAACTTTTTCACTCTCCTCTTTCACTTTCATCCCAGGAGGTACACGGGTAAATAATCTGCCTGCCAATACAGCAGACGCAAGAGCCGTGGGTTCGATTCCTGGGTGGGGAAGATCCCCCGGGAAGAGGCAATGGTGACCCACTCCATTCTTGCCAGGAAAACTGCGTGGACTAAGGAGCCTGGCGGGCCACAGCCCATGGGGTCTTGGAAGAGTGGTACCCGGGTTAACGACTGAACATTCATGCCTTATTTCTTCAGCTCTTTCCAGGAAGAACGAGTCTTGATC
Organism: Muntiacus reevesi; assembly: GCF_963930625.1. Taxonomy (NCBI): domain Eukaryota; kingdom Metazoa; phylum Chordata; class Mammalia; order Artiodactyla; family Cervidae; genus Muntiacus; species Muntiacus reevesi. The sequence continues at coordinate 21,642,027 of NC_089263.1, read as the reverse complement.
CCGCCAACCGGAAGGCGTCGCCCTCCTTCCCGAGCTGAGGCTCAGGCCCACGGGGCCGCTCCCTCCTGCTGCGTGCGCAGGCGCAGAGGGCTCTTCCGGCGCCAGGCCGCTCTCCGTGCCGCCTCCTTGGCCGGTATGCCGCGTCTAGGCTACGGCCTGAGGCTGCTCGAAGCTGGGTCTGGTTCTCGGGCTGTCACCCGGCTCCCTTTGGGCGCCGACATGCCTAAGAAAGCTGGTGCGACGAACAAGGCCAGTGGCAATTCCCGTGACCGCGGGAGGGTGGGCCGCAGGAATGCTGGTTGAGGAGCGCGGGAGAGAAGCGGGACCCGCGGGTGGGTAGGAGCTCCGCTAACCGCTTGTTGTCTCCGAGTCCCAGGCCTCCTCCCCGCCTCACTCGGCTGCGCCGCCCGCCAACCGCAGAGGTCGAGCACCCGGGCCGGCGTCGCGCGTGCCTCTCCCCGAGCGGTGGCTGCCGCTCCTCCGGCCTCGCTCCCTCACTCCCAGGCTCGCGCTTCGTGTTCCGGCAGCGCGGTGTGGCCTATACTTACTTGGGAGGCTCTCGCCAGCGTTCAGTGCCCTTCACTTCCTCGGCTGTCTTCGCACCCCTCCGTCGGGAACGCACCACTTCCCATTTCCCTTCCACCGTCTCTGCAAGGCCGGGTCCGGTTGGTTCCTAAGACTCGGCTCTAAATTTGCTTCCTGCTGGGAGCTTCCCCGGCGTCCCGTGGCCGAACTGCCTCCTCCTTCGCTGCACGTTGATGCCCCGTGGGTGTGAGGTCGGCCTCCTAGCACAGCGTACCAGTCCGCAGTCCGGGCTCCTTGAGGGCAAGGGCCATATGTCCTTGTTCATCTTTACGCATCCTTTGCCTCCACACCGCCCTGGTGCGCAGTTTATGTTTGTCGAGTGGAAAGTTCCTAATTCAGCTTATAGTAGTTCCTAGTATAGTAGTTCTTTAAATCAGCTTCTCGGGTGGCTCAGCGGCAACGAGTCCGCCTGCCTGTGCAGGAGACATAGATCCGATCCCTGGGTCGGGAAGATCCTCTGGAGAAGGAAGTGGCAACCCACTCCAGTATTCTTGCCTGGGAAATCCTATGAACAGAGGAGCCTGGCGGGCTACAGTCCATGGGGTCGCAAAGAGTCGGACTCGACTTAACGGCTAAATAACAATAAGTCCTTTAAATACCACTATTGTTCCTTTTTTCTCCGGCCCCCCTCCCCTCCCACATATACACTTCCAGCCGTGGTTGTTCAGAAACTTTTAACTTGTGCTGATTGAAATACAAAGATTAATAATGAACAGTCGCTGCCCCTGAGAAATGGGAAATGCAAAATAACCGGCTCTAAGGTTTACCACTGCAGGAAGAAAACACGGTGGGGTTGATGGGGAGGCTTTGTGGAAGAATTTATTTGAGCCATGAAAGATGTTGGAAGACCATTCTAGATGACCAGAAATCCCTGGACATGACTAATCAGCCTAATTTGCCTTGGTTAAGGGTGAAAAGGAATCCTGGAAGGATCAAATGCGTGGGAAAGTATTTTGTAAGCTGTGAAGCTGTAGTGTGGTTGTTCTTGTCGTTTTAGGGTAAAAGCCAGAGCAAGGAACCAGAGAGACCACTTCCTCCATTAGGTCCTGTGACAGTTGATCCTAAAGGCGGTGTCAGCATAGCCATCCATGCCAAACCTGGTTCCAAACAAAATGCTGTGACAGGTATACTTGGACCCTGGGGTAGGGATCTTGTACGAATCAGTTGTCCCCTGCTCCATCCTTTTTTTGCCTTAGTTTGCTGAAAATTTATCCTGTGTGGTCAAATATGTTTTTCACATCTGCAGTTAGAGGCTCCTCCATTTTTAAATTCTGAATTCTAATGTAAAGGTGTAATCTAGTGCTTAAAAGTGAATATGTATACCATATTTAAAGCATACCAAGTTAGATGAAAAACCACTGAATGCTGTCCTTTTTAATATTTTATTAACCTATATTGTGGTGATCAGTTCAAAATACAAATATTGAATCATTATGTTGTACTCCTGTTCTATGTCAGTCATACCTCAATTTTTAAAAAGGTATTTTAGAAAGAACTTATACAGAAACGTATGTAACCTAGATGATTCTTAGTTTGTCCTGTTCCCGAAAGTGCAAACATTATCCAGAGAAAGGAAGGTGTTTCAGTTGATTTTTTAATGATAATTGGTCCAAGGAGGGAGAGAACCTGATGATCAACACATGTGTGAGCTTGTTTCAATCAAACCTATATGAAATATTTCTGGGCCCAGTTCTTTCATCTGTCAGATGAGATAGTTGGCCTGTTAGAAGCTTTTAAGCTATTCCTTGGACCCCAAAAGTTGCCTACAGGATCTCTGGTGGGCATGGGGGAGGTCAGCAGAGAGGACTCCTGAAGAACTGTTGACATTTGCTTTAAGTGTTGGAATTTCAGGGGAAATTGGTGGAGGTGGGGGATTCTGAGTGGGGAAAACAGTTTGAGAAGCACTAATCTGAGTTTTATTGATGGTCTTTGTCATCCACTAAAGCTCTATATTCCAGTTTTTAAAATATTTTGAAAACAAGACCTCAGAATTGGGGTGCTGGGCCTGGTTTGTGCTTATGGCCATGTTTGTGTAGCTGTGTGTTGGCTGTACCTTCCTTGGCCGGCATTTTCTAAGTAGTCACTGTGGACACTGTCTCCTTACTGTTGGAATGCCATGTTTCATCAGATATAATTGGCCATCAACTGTAAGGTACACAGATACTTTTTGTACCAGTAAGATAGACAAAATCCACATCAACTAAATGTTTTCTTTCCCATCTATTATAAGATACACCTGGATTTCAAAGATACTAAAATGTGAAAAACTGAATTATAGAATCTGACAGGATAGGAGAAGGGTTGTTCTACTATCTTATTCCTGTGGATCCTGTGACGGTGTTTACACAGGCGAGATGTATGGGTGTGGAAATGCCCAGGTAACCCCAGATGCAGGACCAGCTCAAGCTTATTTGCAAACTGCTTTGAATATGTACTCCTCTCAGAAATGACAGTGGAGGACTGCACGCAGGTTGCTGTTTATGAAGGCTGTATTGATGAGGAAGCCTGAACCACTTCAGAAAGCAGTGTTCATTGTCCCTGGATTGATTTCAAAGCATGAATTCAAATTTATTTTTGAATCACAACATCACTTTATAGCCATGTGACCCTGAACACATTACTTCTTGGTTCCAGTTTCCTCATTTGTAAAATGGGGGTGATAAACTATAGGAATAAGCAAGTTATTATTTGTAAAGCCTTTAAAATGTGTTTGTGTGCCCTTAAACTTGGTGTAAGTGCTATGTAGCTGTTAACTAAATAAATACATGTTAAAAACATCAGAGAGGCATTTCACTGAGATGAACCTAACGCAGTGCTGCCACTTCCTTGATGAGGAAACTCTGAACAGCCCTGTACAGTCTGTGAGCTACCTCCTTCACTCACTCCTCAGTGACTGCTGGGCTAAAGCCCAGCTCCCCTGTCTCCCTGCCAGGGGCTCTTCCTATCAGACCAGGCGCAGTTTCCAGCTCCTAATTCCAGACTATTGCCCAGGGCTCTGTGGGCCCACCTTGGTCAGCAGGTGAAAACCAATTTTCTTCTCTGGGTTTCTATAATGGAAGTGGCATGTTTATGTTCCCTTAACTGTGATGAGCTTTGTCATTGTTCATTCAGCAGTTATTACTGAATACCTACTATATGCCAGACAAATGCATAAGCTTTTACAAAATATCCCCACTTCATGAAGAAAAGGAACTCTATGAGAATCTGTTCTCATTCCAGACGTGACAACCGAGGCTGTGAGTGTAGCCATCGCAGCGCCTCCGACGGAGGGAGAGGCTAATGCAGAGCTGTGTCGCTATCTTTCCAAAGTCTTAGAACTCAGGAAGAGTGATGTGGTTTTGGATAAGGTAGGCCTCTTTCTCTCTCTCAACATCTTTGAATACTACATCAGTCATTACTTTTAAAACACCAATTTTTTTCTTTTCAAAATAATTGAAAAACCAGTTGTTTTTAACTCTCGTATACATTTAATCACCAAAAATCTATAATTTTTCCTAGTCCCCTTCCTCCTAAATGCCTTAGTCCTTCTGGGTTCATGCCTGCATCTGCTCTGTCAGGTTAAATGCTTGTCTCTTCCCTCAACTGGTCACCTTAGTAGAAACATCTAAAATGGTTCCTGTTGTTTGTAATCTCCATTAGTGAGTCAATCAAGCACATCTGGTCCAACATGTCCTCGCTCACTGGGAGACGCTCATTAAAGAGATGGCTCATACGAAGTCATTAATACTTCTGCACTAGAGGTGGTGATCAAAATCACCTGGGAATGATTTCTAAAACGCAGGTTCCTGGGCATTACCCCAGAGTTACTCAAATAGAATCTGCAGGAGTAAGACCCACCCAAGGTTATGTTTCTTACAACTCTGTTTGTTTTCCAGTGCTATATTCTGTAGCTCCCATCCAGGATCCTGTGGGCACTGGGTCATTGATTAGGAGGCTGCCCCTAAGCATCCATAGGATCAGGTCCATGCCCCTCTGCATCTCCTGCATAGCAGGTTATCTCTGAGTTTCTGCCGGGTGCGTGCTCTGACATCGGCCTAAACGCCCTCCCCGCGCTTCTGCCTGTGCCGCTTCTGCCTCTCTAGATGAATACCTGCTCAGAATTTACTTTCTTTAAAGGAGGTTTCTAAACAAATCCTTCTCATAGTTGTCTTAATTGGTTGTGGGATCATAGCAGTTGGGTATGTGGTCACTTTTTGTTTGGTATTTTTCAGAAATGTGTAACAGTATAGAGAATAGCAGTTCTATATTTAGAATTATTTTTAATCAGTTTATATTAAATTGCAATATTTGTTTTGGTAATTTAAAAAATAAACAAAACCATTACTTGAAAACAGAATATTGTACATCCAGATTCTATACTCAATTTGAAAATGCCTAATTTTTGTTACTGAAGAAATTGACGTATGAAGGTAAAACCTCTGGGGAATTGTTAAAAAAAAAAAAAAGAAAAGAAAAACAGTACTGAACCGGAAACTGTCTGGATAGACCAGAAATGGCTAGGAGAAAGCGGTACCTAGCAACCAGGAATACTAGCCCACCTGTGACAGCCCCACAAGGACACAGTGGGGTATCCTCAGCAACTGAAGTCTGCTGTCACTAATAGTAGTAGAAAGTTTAGTGTGTTGTCCTGACACCAGTTTTTCCTTTTGGTCCAGGGTGGTAAATCTCGTGAAAAAGTGGTGAAGCTTTTGGCCTCCACACCTCCGGAAGAGATCTTGGAGAAATTGAAAAAGCAAGTTGAAAAGAAATAAAAGTAAGAAACGAAAAGTACGTCCTTGAGAAACTTTTTTTATTGCTAATGATGGAGAGACTGTTAAAATACACAGAATGTGTAAATATATTTAATAAGAACAGGACTCAAAAAAGAAGTATGAAGATTAAAAGTACTGGACATGGAACTTAGGTTCTCAAATCCCTGATCCCAAACAGCTCAGGACATGTTGCTCTGTTTTCACAGAATTACAGAGTACAGAGCTGGAAAGGATATTTAGGATGACCTGATTCAGCCCCTTTCATTTTGTGATGAGCCCTCTGATCTCAGAAGTTGAGAGTATTCAGGATCACTTGGTGCAAGATGGCAACTAGAACTTAGATCCTTTGGCTTCTAGCTGAATGCAGTTTATCCTGGTTGTAAATTAAAATGGTAATATTTCCACAGCAATTACTGGAATTCTGGGGACTGCCTTCTAATCCAGTTTAAAAGTGACAGAGGAAACCTGTCACACTACTTCATAGTGTCACTTTATATTTTAAAATGCTTATGTAAATGGCTTCCCTGGTATCTCAGCTGGTAAAGAATCCACCTACAATGCAGGAGACCCTGGTTCGATTCCTGGGTCAGGAAAATCCACTGGAGAAGGGAACAGCTACCCACTCCAGTATTCTGGCCTAGAGAATTCCATGGATTGTGTAGTCCATGGGGTCACAAAGAGTCAAACACGATTGAGCGACTTTCACTTTTATGTAAACGCAACATTTTTTTGTCTTTTTAAACTTCTGTTGAGCATTTTGTTAAAAAGTAAGAACAGTCAAGACTTGCAGTTTAGAGAGTTCCCTGGCAGTCCAGTGGTTAGGACTTAGCACTTCCACTACCATGGCCCAGGCTCAATCCCTGGTCAGGAAACTCCGATCACATGAGCAGAACACTATCAAGCCAAAAAAAAAAAAAAAAAGATTTGTAATTTCATGTTAATTTTCCTCCTTGGATGGTAATCTCCTAAGATCTTCAAAAGAAGACAGAAGATCTGGAAACTATTTTCAATACTTGTGAAAACCTGTCCTGTCAGAAGTCATATCTATATTGAGTCTTCAAAAACTAATAGTAAATATCTTATTTTTAAATGTCCAATTCAAATTATAGTAATTATTTAAGGTAATCTAATTACTGCCTTTGCTGATGGAAGAGTTGATTTGCAGTTTTCTGCTTTGTCTAAGTACATGAGAAAAATCTGATAGACAAAAGTCTTTAAAAATACAAAATCCACTAAAAGGACCAATAATAAAAATGGATGGTAAAAGAACTGGGAGCCACTCATCCAGTACAACTTATTTTGTTGAGAGGAACCAAAGACAATCAGTGAGGTGGCTCATCCAAAATCAGCGTAAAGGGCAGAACACGGGTTGCACTCAGCTGCCTTCTCTTATGCCATCTGCTCCCAAATGTGCTCTGCTTTACGTGGTCTTGGCTTCAGAATCCTTTCTGTTGTTTTTCAACACTATTCTGGTGTGTGCACTACAGGCATTTTTTTACCTGTGGTCTTTACATGAATCCCTGTTAGGATGCTTTCCCTGATAAGTAACAGAAACCTAACTCATCTGGCTTAAGCAATGGAGGGATTTATTAGCTCACATACCTGAAAAGTCTCAGGCAGGGTTTACTTAGGGGTTGGTTTGACTCAGCAGCAGCTCAGTGATGTCATAAAGGACCCACCTACTTTCCTTCCTGACTCACTTCAGCAGCGCCAGCTGTACCCTCAGGCCCACTTCCTTCTTGGAGGCAAAAAGGCAGGAATTTCGGGCTTCTCATCCACCTATCACCCCCTCCAGTAGGAAAAAGGGCCTCTCACAAGAGCTTTGGTATTTCTTTTCCAAAAGCTCTCCATCAGCTTCTCCTTGTATCTCAGCCCAAATCAGGTCACATGAAGTTTCTAAACCAGCCCATATTGTCAGGGAATGCCAGGTTGTAACACAAGGTGCCTAAACCAGTGACTACTGAGGAGAGTTACTCTCACTGTTTTACAGTAATCAAGGTCCATGCTAGAGCTGGAGATGGGCTCAGCCTAAATAGAAACAGAGGAGAGAGCAGAGAGGGGGAGGTACTTGAATACAAATTAGGAAAAGTTACAGAAATAGGAGTCTGGATAGGAGTAACATCCACCATGATCATCTATTTAAATAGCCATATTTTAACATAGGAACGTTTCTGTCTGGTCACTGTTTTTTTGAGAAACGCACAGTATCTTTTGAAAAAAGAACATCCAGTCATCAAAAGCGGTTGCCAGAGGTAGGAACTGGTTCAGGAGCTGTGTCTGGGGACATGATTTCCCTTTCTTCCTCAGCAAACAAGGTTGCCTTTAGCAGTCTGTGCTCTCCTGACCTGCACAGGGCTGTTCCCCATTAATAACAATCACAGCTAAGGCCTGGGCACCTCGACCTGATGTGAAAGTGTAGTTAATGCAGCTTTCTTCAGCTGGGCCTTGTTTTTCCTCCAAGAACATTAAGACAGGTCCAGTGACCTAAGACAAGGATACAAAACCCCCAACCCCTATAACATGTATCAGATAACATGATTCTAGCTCTGCCTTCCCCCCATTAAATTTAAGTGACTGCTGTGTTTCTTCTCCTGTCTGTTGTCCTGAGGGTCCAGCCTTTCAGGCAGCCCATGAACAAGGTCTGAAAGATACTTATCCAACTCTGGTGAATAATATCATGGTGGTCTAGCAATGCATCTGTAATCTATCATCCCCATTTTAATACATGATAATTACTCTCACAAGAATGATTTAATTAAGAATAGTAAATTAATAACTTGGGTGCCTGCTGCTTGCCAGACACTGTTAGGCCCTTTGTCTACACTACACTGACCAAAATAGGGGCAGAAACAGGGAGCTTGAACTCCTGATTGCCATGAGTTCCTCCTCACTAGTTTGCCAGCTGGGGGATGGAGAGAACCAGAGCATGTAGGTGGCACCTTTAGAGTGCTTAAAATTCCAAACAGCTAAAGACTCACTAAAGAGCCTTGATGAAAGTGAAAGAGGAGAGTGAAAAAGTTGGCTTAAAGTTCAACATTCAGAAAACAAAGATTATGGCATCCGGTCCCATCACTTCATGGCATAGATGGGGAAACAGTGGCTAACATTTTTGGGGGGCTCCAAAATCACTGCAGATGTGACTACAGCCATGAAATTAAAAGATGCTTACTCCTTCGAAGGAAAGTTATGACCAACCTAGACAGCATATTAAAAAGCAGAGACATTACTTTGTCAACAAAGGTCTATCTAGTCAAGGCTATGGTTTTTCCAGTGGTCATGTATGGATGTGAGAGTTGGACTATAAAGAGGGCTGAGCACAGAAGAATTGATGCTTTTGAACTGTGGTGTTGGAAAAGACTCTTGAGAGTCCCTTGAACTGCAAGGAGATCCAGCCAGTCCATCCTAAGGGAAATCGGTCCTGGGTGTTCACTGGAAGGACTGATGTTAAAGCTGAAACTCCAGTATTTTAGCAGATGCGAAGAGCTGACTCATTTGAAAAAACCCTGATGTTGGGAAAGATTGAAGGCAGGAGGAGAAGGGGACGACAGAATGAGATGGTTAGATGGCATCACCAACTCAATGGACAAGAGTTTGGGTAAACTCCAGGAGTTAGAGATGGACAGGGAGGCCTGGCTTGCTGCGGTTCATGGGGTCGCAGAGTTGGACACGACTGAGCAACTGAACTGACTCACTTTAGGAGGCAGTACTTTTCTGGGCTTCAGGTGCCAGTATCCCCCTCTTACAGATTCTGGACATTCAGTTAGGTAGTCCCTTAACCATAAGGTAGAATAAAAATATTAGAACCCATCATGGGCCCCCACTTCAGACTTTCTTAATGCCTGTGACTAGAGACAAAGTTTATAAGGCTAGATTTTCAGTTTACATTCCAAGAGGTGGCGCCATAACGCAACAGCAGAAACCCACACACAGTTTAAAGGGAATGGACTCTCAATTCCTTCTGAAATGAGTACTCTTAGGAATCCCTTTCTGTTGTGCCTGACTACCAATATCAGAATATCTGGTCCTTCTTGTCTGGTCTCCTCAGAGACATTCCTTAGACCTAGTCTCCTCACATTCTGGGTTTAGCACAGACCAGAGTGTGGCATTAACCAGGGCCAGCTGAGTACTCGAGAGTGTGGGTCAGCACTTTGGTGGAGCCAGCAAGGTCCCAAGTGCCTCCCTTAACTTTGCAGCTTTCAGATATCCCATCTAGTCACTGTCTTTGAAAACAGAATTGGGCTGGACAACTGACATGGAATTAAAAGAATGCCAGTTTATTAACTGGAGTGAAGAACATACCTGCCAAATAGACTGTGTAGTGGGATCCTCTAGTGAGTACCTTCTGTCCCTCTGGGAAGTCTCTTCAGAGCCTTAGAGATTGGAGATCTCTAAGATCTCTAATCTCTCTACCTGAGAGATTGGAGCACCGTGGAGAATAAGGGAGCAAGTCAAGTCCACAGAACCCCAAGCCTTTAGTCCAATTCTAGAACTGTGATGCCAGGACAGTTGCTGCTGGTCACATGTAGGTCCTGAGCACCTGAAATGTGGCTAATCAAATTAAAAAGCATCACAGAAAGGTCCTATTGAAAACAACACAACAGAGAAGAGGCTGAAAATATGACATGGAGTTAAGAGGGCAAGATAAAAGTGAGCAAAGAAAGGAAAATGACAGATCCAGAAGTCAGACACAGGAAAACCAACACATAGCAGGAGAAGAGAACCAAAGAAATGGAACAAAGATTTGAGGATGTAATCAAAATATTGGCGAAATAATATAATTTTACAGAACGAAGGTGTCCCAGGTGAAATACTGACAAGTGATCAGCAATGAAACACAACCCAGTAAAGTTCTCTGAAGGTATGAAAGCCTGTGGCCATCTAGATAAAAAGTTGAAGTCACAGGGAGGAAGAGAAAAAACATACCTGCAAACTCACATGTTGATGGGAATGTAAATTTCTGCAGTTCTTTAGAAAATGTGGCATTTATTAAAATGAAATAATACAGGTTTTTTAACCCAACAGTTCTCCTTTTGAGACCACCCCAACAGAACACACAAAAGCATCAAGAGGATATGCAGACAAAGGCAACATGGCATTGTTAGAGGCAAAAAAGGAAACTGAAGTGTCTACCTATAGGAGAATGAGCATATAAACAATGGTATATCCATACCATACCATGTCATATTATTAAAATTAAGTCATTAATTTTTAATCTATGGCTACTTACCTGGAGTGATGGCTGTTATAATCTGTTGTATGAACAAAGAATAATACACACATGTGTGGGTTAATACATATATGTAATTTCAGTTTAATAAAGGAAAAACACATATACCAAATTTATATAAATTTGTGTGGGCCTGGTGAAAGAGAAGCATTCACAACAGGGCAGAATCACTGGTTAGTTGTGGATTATTCATTTGTCTACTTTTACTTTTTACAGTATTATTTTGTATACACACAAAACATATTAGTGAAGGAAACTTTAAAATGAGAAACACACAAACATGAAAAAAGCTCTGAACTTTAGCAGTTAGAGCAGTTTTGTTTACCTCTTTCAGACAAAGAGGCTGGAGATCCTTTAGTGAGTTAAAAGCACTGGCAGTATAAATAAACCATGAGATCATCATCACATTGTCCCCTGCAGGCATCTCAGGAGAAGTCACTGAAACCTGGAGAAAACCTAACTGTAATTAATACTTGGGGCTCTCCATGCCCCCCTGGGGCCAGGAGTGAAAACAACTGAATTAGCCCATGAGTGCACAGAGACACCAGAGATCTGTGAGCAGCACTTTTTGTACTCACGTTGGCCCAGAGGTACCCATTCTTACTTCTGGAGGCACAAACCTGATGCTGACTGGCACTGAGTCTGTGCCCCACCCATTGATGTTAACTTGGCACAAATGCTTTCACTTAATCCTTCAAGGGGGTGGTCAAATGACTTATTAGCAATTTTGATGAGGAAGAACTTGTCCTCATTAACCTCCTTCCATGCCATCCCATAAATTTAAAATCTGAGGGGTGTTATCCACAGCTCATCCCATTTTCCAGTCTGACAGCACTGATAACGAACTACTCAGATAAGCATGTGTCTCTGGCACATGCAGGCCTCAGCAGTGTTACCAGCTGCTGAGGTCACTTCCTCTTCAACCCTGGTATATTCTCAACAGCAGTCCAACTGACTGAGACCCATGCAGCCAGCATGGCCCTCCCCTGCCATCTCAACAGCTCATGGGATCTCTGCTGCCATCCCTATTTTCCCAAAGAACTGGTCCCAGTAAAGGTCAGTCAGACTAGAAGGCTACCTTACAGCTGAATGGTATAGTCTACCACTTGAATCTAGTTGCTGCTGCTGCTGCAAAGTCACTTTAGTCGTGTCCGACTCTGTGTGACCTCATAGACGGCAGCCCACCAGGCTCCCCCATCCCTGGGATTCTCCAGGCAAGAACAGGCCCCCAAATAATTTGATGTAGCAAAACCCAGGAAAATATATTTAGCTATTACAGCATGTCAAACTGAATAGGTCTTAATTCTTAAGTACTAATCTAAAAATTAGTATCATTAATTTCTACAGATGTCAAGAATATTTATTGCTGTTGGTCTTAACTCATTCTAAGTTCAAAACTGGAAAGTTTTAAAAGCATATCTAAGTTTATAAATCTAAACAGAGGAAATATTCTCTGAGTGACCTGTATAATTAGATTTTTCACACAAAATTAACCAAAGCCTAATGTATTTCAAAGTTTCCATTTATATATATTATTTATCAAATATAATATGTATTTGACATATATTTTCTTGGGCTCCAAAATCATGACTGCAGATGGTGACTGCAGTCATGAAATTAAAAGATGCTTGCTTCCTGAAGCATTATCCTCAACGGTGAAAAATTGAAAGCATTTCCCCTAAAATCAGGAACAAGACAAGGGTGCCCACTCTCACCACTACTATTCAACATAGTTTTGGAAGTTTTGGCCACAGCAAGCAGAGCAGAAAAAGAAGTAAAAGGAATCCAGATAGGAAAAGAAGAAGTGAAACTCTCGCTGTTTGCAGATGACATGATCCTCTACATAGAAAACCCTAAAGACTCTACCAGAAAATTATTAGAGTTAATCAATGAATATAGTAAAGTTGCAGGATATAAAATCAACACACAGAAATCCCTTGCATCCCTATACACTAACAATGAGAAAACAGAAAGAGAAATTAAGGAAACAATTCCATTCACCATTGCAACGAAAAGAATAAAATACTTAGGAATATATCTACCTAAAGAAACAAAAGACCTATACATAGAAAACTATAAAACACTGATGAAAGAAATCAAAGAGGACACAAACAGATGGAGAAACATACCATGTTCATGGATTGGAAGAATCAATATTGTCAAAATGGCTATACTACCCAAAGCAATCTATAGATTCAATGCAATCCCTATCAAGATACCAATGGTATTTTTCACAGAACTAGAACAAATAATTTTACAATTTGTATAGAAATACAAAAAACCTCGAATAGCCAAAGTAATCTTGAGAAAAAGAATGGAACTGGAGGAATCAACCTGCCTGACTTCAGACTATACTACAAAGCCACAGTCATCAAGACAGTATGGTACTGGCACAAAGAGAGAAATATAGATCAATGGAACAGAATAGAAAGCCCAGAGATAAATCCACGAACCTATGGACACCTTATCTTCGACAAAGGAGGCAAGGATATACAATGGAAAAAAGACAACCTCTTTAACAAGTGGTGCTGGGAAAACTGGTCAACCACTTGTAAAAGAATGAAACTAGAACACTTTCTAACACCATACACAAAAATAAACTCAAAATGAATTAAAGATCTAAATGTAAGACCAGAGACTATAAAACTAGAGGAGAACACAGGCAAAACACTGTCCGACACAAATCACAGCAGGATCCTCTATGACCCACCTCCCAGAATATCGGAAATAAAAGCAAAAATAAACAAATGGGACCTAATGAAACTTAAAAGCTTTTGCACAACAAAGGAAAATATAAGCAAGGTGAAAAGACAGCCCTCAGATTGGGAGAAAATAATAGCAAACGAAGCAACACACAAAGGATTAATCTCAAAAATACACAAGCAACTCCTGCAGCTCAATTCCAGAAAAATAAATGACCCAATCAAAAAATGGGCCAAAGAACTAAACAGACATTTCTCCAAAGAAGACATACAGATGGCTAACAAACACATGAAAAGATGCTCAACGTCACTCATTATCAGAGAAATGCAAATCAAAACCACAATGAGGTACCTTACATTTCAGTCAGGATGGCTGCTATCCAAAAGTCTACAAGCAATAAATGCTGGAGAGGGTGTGGAGAAAAGGGAACCCTCTTACACTGTTGGTGGAAATGCAAACTAGTACAGCCACTATGGAGAACAGTGTGGAGATTTCTTAAAAAACTGGAAATAGAACTGCCATATGACCCAGCAATACCACTTCTGGGCATACACACCAAGGAAACCAGATCTGAAAGAGACACATGCACCCCAATGTTCATCGCAGCACTGTTTATAATAGCCAGGACATGGAAGCAACATAGATGTCCATCAGCAGATGAATGGATAAGGAAGCTGTGGTACATATACACCATGGAATATTACTCAGCCATTAAAAAGAATTCGTTTGAATCAGTTCTAATGAGATGGATGAAACTGGAGCCCATTATACAGAGTGAAGTAAGCCAGAAAGATAAAGACCTTTACAGTATACTAACACATATATATGGAATTTAGAAAGATGGTAATAATAACCCTATATGCAAAACAGAAAAAGAGACACAGATGTACAGACTTTTGGACTCTGGGAGAAGGCGAGGGTGGGATGTTTCGAGAGAACAGCATCGAAACATATATACTATCTAGAGTGAAACAGATCACAAGCCCAGGTTGGGTGCATGAGACAAGTGCTTGGGCCTGGTGCACTGGGAAGACCCAGAGGGAGCGGGTAGAGAGGGAGGTGGGAGGGGGGATCGGGATGGGGAATACATGTAAACCCATGGCTGATTCATGTCAATGTATGACAAAGACCACTACAATACTGTAAAGTAATTAGCCTCCAACTAATAAAAACAAATGAAAAAATAAATAAATAAAAGATGCTTGCTTCCTGAGAGAAAAGCTATGACAAACCTAGAGAGCATATTAAAAAGCAGAGACATTACTTTGCAGACAAAGGTCCGTCTTGTCAAAGCTCTGGTTTTTCCAGTAGTCATGTATAGATGTGAGAGTTGGACCATAAAGAAAGCTGAGTGCTGAAGAATTGATGCTTTTAAACTATTGTGCTGGAGAAGACTCTTGTTAGTCCCTTGGACTACAAGGAGATCAAACCAGTCAATCCTAAAGGAAATCAGTCCTGCATATTCATTGGAAGGACTGATGCTGAAGCCCCAATACTTTGGCCACCTGATGCAAAGAACTGACTCCTTAGAAAAGACCCTGATGCTGGGTAAGATTAAAGGCAGGAGGAGAAGGGGACAACAGAGGATGAGATGGTTGGATGGCATCACCAACTTGATGGACATGAGTTTGAGCCAGCTCCAGGAGTTGGTGATAGACAGGGAAGCCTGGCGTGCAGCAGTCCATGGGGTTACAAAGAATCAGACACGACTGAGCGACTGAACTGATAGCAAATAAGCTTCTTTGGTTAAAACACAGGACAGTGAAAGAAAAAGCCCAAACAAACTTTTCAGTGAATTTATACACACACACACACACACACACACACACACACATATAAAATACGTCAATTTATCTAACATTACACACACACACACACACACACACACACACACACACACACATATAAAATACGTCAATTTATCTAACATTACCAGAGTCAGTGCATTCACACACAGCATTTCCAGATAACTGAAGTTCTCTAACAAGCCACCTCAAACTGGGAGCATTTATTTCCTAACCAGAACAAAAATTCCCTTTCACTACAAACGGTAGTGACTAATTAAAAGAAGTCAAAGGGTCCAGAGCATAGATTTCCATACACAGTGAAATCTGTGTTTGGGTTGACTGAATCAAATGGAATACAAAGTCTAGGGAAATTTTTAAGGTGTTAAAAACTATTTAGAAACAAAGTGTAGTGCTTTCAATAGATTTCAAAGTTAGTGATATCAGTAATCTTCAGGGTAAAAGATCATTTCCTTCTTTTTGTGATTCTAAACTTAAAACTGACATTTCATTACCCTTAACTGTCATAAAGTTTTATATTTCCTTTAGGAGAATGAAATATAAAGGGGACATTACATCCTTGTCTGTTGAGCATCATGTTATAAGGAATGCAGCTTTGGAAACCAAAACTATGCTGGGAATCTTACTGGCTTTTTCCTATATGGTTTCAAGAACCAAAAACTATTCTTAGAGCAGTAACCCAAGGTTATTATACTCTGTGCTATGCTTTGTTGCTCAGTCGTGCCTGACTCTTTGCGATCCCATGGACTGTAGCCTGCCAGGCTTCTCTGTCCATGGGATTTCCTAGGCAAGAATACTGGAATGGGTTGCCATTTCCTCCTCCAGGGCAAATCCTTCTAGCACTCAAGGAAAAAAAAATTTTTTTTTTTCTGTCTTAAATCTCTAGTAAGCTGATCTCAAAAGGATATTAACTTGATATGTTCCACAATCAACACTGTAAAGTCAGTGTCAATTTCCAAACAGCAAATGCCAATAATTTTGTTTCAACTTTGATATAAACTTTCTTCTTTTTGGCCACACCATGGGATCTCAGTTCCCCAACCAGGGACTGCACCCAGGCCATTTACCTAGTCCTAACCACTGAACTGCCAGGGAATTCCTGTCTTCCTATTTGAAGCATTTGTTATTTTTCTGAAGGATACAATGTTTTGTTCTTTTGCTAATCTGTGTAATAATACACCTAAGAAAACAATCACACATCTTTAGTTCTCAATCTGCCTACAATATTTAGGATTCCCTCCTAGTTTAGTATTGAACCCAGGAGACAAAGGTTCAATTCCTGGGTGGGAAAGAACCCCTGGAGAAGGAAATGGCAACATACTCCAGTATTCTTGCCTGGAGAATCCCATGAACAGAGAAGCCTGGTGGGCTGCAGTCATGGGGTTACAAGAGTTGGACACAACTTAGTGACTAAACCACTACCACATTGTTTATGTTAACACTATGCTTTACAGTTTATCATATCCTTCACTCTCACTGATTAAACAAAATATTTATGCAGCACCAATTATATACAACTGAGGTTTTAATGGTCACAGGCTTTCATTTCCATTCTCAAGCTCTTATATGTCTGGTCACTTGTTTTTATGATGACCCTGGGAGAGTGACAAGGGTGTCACCTTGTTATCCCCATTTTTGCAGGTGAACAAATAAGCTCAAGGTTTAAGTGCTTACTTTTCTCAAGGTCAGATACCTTGTAAGACAAACTTGGAGCCAAGATTCCTTATGTTTAATCTATATGCTATTATAAGAGACTACCTATTTGAGGTGAATTTCACTTGACACTTAATTTTTTCTTCTCCTCTTTTCAGTGATCCGTAAGTTGCTTTGATGTTCTTTTCTGTCTCTCCCACATGAAGCAGAAACCATGTCTTTTATTTCTTCCTGATTTTAAGTACACAGTCTGATGTAACTGCTATTAAAAAAAACAAAACAAAAACACCACCACATAAATTACCCATGCTGAATGCAGAAATAACCCATGTTAAAAGGAGGACTCATCATATTTCCGAGTTGATATTCAGGCTATATATGCCCTACTGTATCAGTGTGAAAATATTTAAGTACTGTTGGACAACACTTTTCTTCCGAGCTTTCTGAGGCATCCTCCCCGGTTCCTTAGATCCAGAGATCTAACTAGTGTCAATAGCTGGCACAGCAGACAACCTCCAGGACCCTGCTGCAGAGGTGTGGGCTAACAGGTCAGTGGCTGTGCTTTATCAGTTGACAGGTATTTTTAATAACACATCTGCTTTGGGGGTTCCCTGGTGGCTTAGATGGTAAAGAATCGGCCTGCAATGTGGGAGACCTAGGTTTGATCCCTGGGTCAGGAAGATTCCCTGGAGAAGGAAATAGCCACCCACTCCAGGATTCTTGCCTGGAGAATTCCATGGACGGAGGCGACTGGTTGGATTGTGACCCATGGGGTCACAAAGAGTTGGACACAACTGAGTGGCTAACACTTTCACACCTGCTTTCAGAAAGGATCTTGGGATATAGGCAAGCCATTCTTAAGCTAAGTACTCTGTGGTATAAGGACAAATCTTAGTATACCAGCACTGGCTTGTTTCCTATTGATGTAATTAAGAGGGGGAGGGGGAAAACCCTTATTTTATTGTTAACATTTTATTTACAGGTGAGTGGAGAAGCAGTATCTGGAGATGTCAACTTCTAGAGCCTAGAGCAGAGTGCTAAGAGAAGGCAGCAGAAGGCAGATTCAGGAAGTTGCCTTTTAATATCTTTGACCTATCATGAAACTTGTGCTCTTAATATTACTCTTAAACCAAATGAACTTTTTTCAAGAGATATGAGGACAGAGAAATAAAGCTCATCTCACCATATTAATGAATGGACTAAGTACCAAAATTTGAGGGAGAAAACTTACAAGTATTTTAGTTGAATAAAACCATTATAATGGCCATTAAAATGATGGGAAATATGGTGCTCATTCTGAAAGGAAGTTTCAGCATCACTGGATTTACAGAAGAGGAGACAGCAAAAATGCACATCTGGAGGTGAAATAACATTGTAAACTCAACCTACATTAAACACCATAAAAGTAAACAGAGTCAAAAGACAGCATTATTTACATGTAACTGAGAAGAAAGGGAATATTACAGAGTTAAACTCTTCCATAACATGTAATGTTTATGTTAGCAAAAGCCTTAGAGTTTGTGTAAAATGACTGTGTGCCTTAATCCCACCCACCACTAGATTAAATAAAGACAGTGAAACTGAGACTGATTCCTTCCTGATTTTACAGCTTTATTTGTGACATCCCTCTAAAAAGAGACTAAAATGATTGTGAAGATGACTCATACCTATAGAGTAATTACAAAGTTCCACATTCACGTAACGACAAAAGCCAAATGAAATGTACTACAATTGTTTTACCTTTCAGTTACTACTGTGTACAATACATCATAAGTAGGCATAGTGGTGCATTTAGGAGCTGATTTTACTCCCTGTGTAAAATTTTAGGAATGTGCACATACGAGTGTGTGTATGAAGGTATACATCCTTCTATCACAAATTAAAAGCAAGCATTTTCTATATAAAATTTTTATTTCTGTGTAAAACAAAGACAACTCCTGAAGGTCTAAAAAGGAAAATTATATACAACATTCAAAGCACTATTAAGTCATGAAACAAAGACGAATCTGAGGTAGAAGTCAAACAATATAACCCACAATCTTTTTAGGGGAGTATTTATTTCCAGCAATCATCATGCCTCTCCAGTAAGATCTAATTTTTAAAAAGTTCTAAGTTCCAAAAAATTAATAATCCATTTTCTATAATCAGATGTAAAACTATGACCAACAAAAGATACAACGTAAACTTTTGTCATGTTAACAAAGTAAATAATTTTACTAAAAGTTGCTGACACTTCTATCAGTAGTAGCCATAGGGAGGCCGTTGGTTGTAACCATAGTGTCCATATTGATGAGGGTAGTAAGGTTCTTGTCTGTGCTGTGGGTAATTGTTACCCCAGGATCGTCCATGCCATTGATTCGATCGATTGTCACTTGGCCACCCCCGTCTGCTATCCCTACCTCTAAACTGTCTGTTATCTTGCAACCTACAACAACAAAACAGAAAGATTTTTTACACTTCCCTTAAAAAAAAAACCACGAGAAATCTATCCTGGTGCATTTCATTTCTCAAATCTAATACTCAGTAACAAAAGAGTAAAAACCAGTTTTCTTTACAGAGTGTTACTGCACCAGGTATTCAAAACTTTCCTAAAATCCAGATCTGGTATTATACTGGATATACTTTGCAGAGAAGAGGTAAAAAATAGCACCAAACTCAAAACAATAGAATGGTTGTGAAGCAAACTAAACCCATTCAATTGTTCAAAAGCATTATGGTAATATTCCTCTTATCTATTTTGAGGTATTAAATGGAAGTTATGTCTAAACTTCTTTCTAAATGGAAACCAAAACAATACCTTCTTTATGGAATTTAAATGTTTTATAGAAGACCCTAGGTTTTTAAAGCATATTTGCAAAGAAAAATTAGTCCAGAGAAAGAATATTTTTTTAAAAAAACCATTAAAATACACATATACACACAACTGCACAGCAAGGGGGAAAAAAATATGGTGCTGACAAAATATTAAAACAAATATTTATCAGGCACTTAAGCAGTTACTAGGCACTCAGTAACACTGATGCCTACCCTCACGGGCCTTGTGGGCTAGATAATTCGAGCTGTCCTCTCCCAGATCAGTCATCTGCATTTACTCTTCTGAAGTAATACATACCGATTGCCTCTATTTCTCAGGCTGCCACCAGCTCTGCTATTCCATTCCTCAACGATTGGAGGAGACTCAGGAGGGCGTTTTAGGTATTCTTGGTATTCTTTGTCATCTTCTGTGAATCTACTGGCAAACATCTCTTCAAAATTTGGAACAGCTTCAGAAGTGTCAGTCATTCTGAGATTCTGTACAGGTTTTTAATATGTTTCTATTAGAATTTTTTTTTAAGTAACACCATCTTTACCAGATGGTGAGAAACTAGGAAGTAAACACTTTTAGGCAGAGTATGCATAAAGTCCTTGTGTACCTTTAAAACTAAGACAGGCTAGATTCAACTCAGTATTTCTTCATTACTGTAACAGAGGCACTGTGCTAACTAGGAGCCTGGGATACAAAGATGAACAATGTATCATGAACCTTGCCCACAAAGAGCTCTCAGTCTAGTAGAATAGACAGATGTGGTATAAATATAAAGGGAGGAGCAGCAAATGTCAAGAAATGAAGCTGTGAAAGTTGGCAAGAGTCAAATAGTCAAATACCTTGTATTTAATGTAAACAACTCTGCTTTTTCTGAGGCAATGGGGTGGTTTAAGCAGGGGAGTCTCAAGAGCAAATTTACCATTTAGAAGGATCACTTTTCTATTAATAATATGGTAGAGAACAGATTAGTGAGTTTAAGGGCAGATTACTGCAGTGACATAGGTGACATGCTGAGGATTTAATCTGAGGCGGGACTGTGAAAATAGTTTTAAAAGAACTCTAAGAGGAATCAGTCACTGAATAGACTTGTGAAGAGAGGAGGGGATAAAGGATAACGCCTAGGTTTCTGGCCAAATAATTGGTCAGGTAATGGTATCACAGGAACTAGAGAATGAAGGTGGGTGAAGATCCACACTGAGATAAGTTAGTTATGGTATGTATATCCACATGAAGAGTCAGTTCACAGTTTAACTATCTGGGACGGAGAACTGGGTGGACAATGAATGCGATGGGAGACATCAATTTTGCTGGTGGATAATGCTGTGAGAAAGAATGAGACTCCTCAGGAAGGCTATGGAAAAAGACTATCAAAAAACAGAATCCTAGAGAACATCAGCATATAAAGAAGATAAGGAAGGGATAAGAGGAGAACCAAAAGAGATTATCATAGAAGGCAAGAGATTAAATTAAATAGTGAAAGGTCATCAGTGTTTAATAGTAACTGGAAAGAACCAAGAAGAGAAAATTAATTCGATTTAGCCATTAGGAGCTGATTAAGAGTAGCAGGGATTAAAGCAAGACTACAATTAATTAAGAAGTAATTTGAAGGTAAGGAAATAGAAATCTACACCGATTAGTCTATACTAAGTTTTCAAGAGGCCTGGCTGGAGACAGGAGAAAACACAAAGGGCAGCAGCTAAGGGGTTACTGGAAGATTATCTCTTTTTTTCCCCTGACTAAAACACCTGAGGGTTGGTGATAGAAAAATGAAAGAGCCAACAAAGAAAGAAAAAGACTGAAAATACAGTAAAGACATGCAAATGGAAAGACAAATTTAAAAAGCTTTTAAACACACAGCTATTAAAGTCGAGGGTAATTACTATAGAATGGTATCTAATATATTCTTTCTTTTTTTCTCTAATACATTCTTATACTAGGTGTTCTGACACATGAAAAGAAGTACTATAAATATTATCTAATGGCTACGAAAACGAACATTTTTTTTCAGCTGAGTTTTCCAGGGCAATTATGGATTCACATTTGAAGCAGTATTTACCGAAATTTTCAGAGAGCCCCCTTCCTTTGAGAAAAGATTTGACTTAGGCTGCAGAACGCCTAATCCTTGAGGAACCAGAGAAGAAAGAGTTCACTTGTTTTTATCTTCACCCAAGACCTGGAAGCCAGCCCTGGAAGTATTTTGGAGGTAGCCCCCCATGCCCTGGGGCTTCCCTGATAGCTCATTTGGTAAAGAGTCCACCTGCAATGCAGGATACCCCAGTTTGATTCCTGGGTCAGGAAGATCCCTTGAGAAGGGAAAGGCTACCCACTCCAATATTCTAGCCTGGAGAATTCCATGGACTGTATTGTCCATGGGGTTGCAAAGAGTCGGACAGGACTGAGTGACTTTCCCTTTCACTTCACCCAATGCCCAGTCCTTCCTTGATGCAGTCCCATCCCCTACCTTTCCTAACCTAAGCCCTATTCTGTTCTTTGCCTCAAGACTTGTTTTATTATGTGGGGCATATGTGACATCATGTTAAAACTTTAAAAGCAAATCTCTCTTATCTGACATCCTAGAATTATTTTTCTTCCTGTATCAGTTTATAATAAAAAGCTTTTGTCAAAGAGATGTAATATTAGAAGATAGCTTTTTCATTAGTTTGTCTTTCCTCCAAATCCCTCAAAACTCATGCGAATATTTATAATACTACTGTTGTCCCAACAAAATTAAACAAAATTATTTGGATTAAAGAAACAGTATCTAGATGTTTTAACTTCTAGACATTAGAGTATGTCTTATTAAATACCAATGTGTCTGAGATTGGCAAACAGCTGTCAAAATTCTCAAATCCAAGGTATAGTTTATAATAGATTCAGCAAATTAAAACAGTGCCTCAATTTCTATAGTAATCACAGGAATCACCAGAAAGATGACCCAAAACTAACCAGAGGGGTGATAAAAATCATAAGGCAAGGCAAATGTGCTACTGTATTTTTATGTTCTCCCAGGATCCCCCTCCCATAAATAAGCAAATGTTTATCACCTTTATCATTATTGGTGAGGATGAAACTTAAATAGGATTTTCATTGATCCATGCTTTACTCACCTCAGGGGTTTGAAGCGGCTGTTCTGTTTAATGTTTAGATTGTGTAGATCTGTGGGAAGAAAAACAAAAAACTTGAATCCCTTGAAAGAAATCCTCAAAAGGTGTGTGCCGCGGGGACGGGAACCGTAAGGGTCTTGTTAATTAAGTGGTGGGATTAAAAGACTTCCGACGCTAATCTGAAAGAGGAAATTGGAGCTGAAAGTACTACCGAAGAGCTAGAAGATGCTACAAGACGTGTCCTCTGGGCCTTCAAAATCAATTCGAGCGTGAATAAAACTTGACAAAGTGTGTTCTTTTCTGTTAAAAAACCACCACCACAACAACAAACAAAGTACAGATGTGTACTCGAGACGGCTAGTTTCTAGGCCCTAAATAAAACCACAGGGAACTTTCCCTGTGAGTCACTAACCTCGGAAAGGACTCCCCAGAATGGGTTGTCATGCCCTGAGAGATGAACCCAGAGAATTAACCGACGAAGACACCGACTGAGAACCGCTGCGTTTCTCAGTTCTCTCTCGCAGCTTTGTCTGTTGGGCTTCTTCTAAAGCACCTCGGCGCCAGGTGCGAAGGAAATTAGAGGCCGTGAGGGGGAAGCGGCTTCTGGTTTCGCCAAAAAGTCTGGTCCCAAAACTGCAGAGCCCAAGGACACCTCGCCGGCCACTCAGTTCGGCCTGCCGGCCCGACTCCCTGTCCCCTGCAGCCCGAACGAACGACTCCTCCGCCCAGGACTGTGTCTATCCAGCTCAGGGCTCCGGATGCGCAGGGAAACCTACCTCCGGTCCAGGGCGCTGGCACAGGACCCCTGTATACACGCCTCCACCTCTCCCAGGTAACAGAGCCACTTCGGCCAGAATTCGACCGCCTCTCGACTTCCGCTTCCGGCGCGCTGAGGCCAAGGCAGGCCTGTGAAATCTCGCGGGATCTCCGACTCTGTATTTTCCGCAGTTTTTTCAAAGATGCTGCTGGCTCGCCCGGGGCTCTGCGAGAGTAGTTAGGTCGGACTAGAAGTGTTGATGCTTTCCGTGCGCTTCCAGCCGGCCTGGTGACTGGCAGGAAGAGACGCATCGCTGTATTTTGAGCCCCCTTAATTTGGAACCGGCGACGGCTAGGGATGAAAGTTCTGGAACTTCTTAGCTGAGAAGGGCGGGAAAAGCTGCTTTTGGCCGCCGGCGCCGAGTCTGCGTGAGGAACTTGAGGCGATTGCCTGCCGCAGAGTAGGCCCGAGGGGATCCCTTCAGCGATGCTACAGCTTTCACTCCTGTTCCGGCGAACCTCAGTAGTAAGATTTCTCTGGTCCGTTTTGTACCTGTTTTTGCCGAAACACGGCCCCGCTCTGCTCCAGCTTAAGTCGTCAGTACCCAGCTCCCTTCAGGAGTCTTGTCCGTTTCTTCTGGAATGTTCGTAGGTGTATAAAGGCTGACTGTTTCGCAGTGTGTTTTGGCCTCCTTCATCCCGAATTGCTTTCCAGAGTGGCTCCCGCATTTCCTTAATACTCTTATGAGTTTTCAGCTTGGAAACATCAATGTTTCTATTTGATGCCATTTCTGTTTTCCCCGTTGATACTGACCAGCGTTCTTGGCCTTTCTCAATCAATAGAAATTGACTAGAGACAAGAAATTCAGGGGAGTCTCTGTAGAGGCTCATCTATCTTGGGATGTTGAAATTCTGTCCTTTAATTAAAGCTGAATGAAATAGTAGCTCCATCTAGAAATAAGTTTTCCTACTGAGTGTTCATTATGCTCTGGGAACCATTCTTAATCTGTTCATTAAGTACTAGTTTCTCGGTTGAAACTAAAATTATTTTTGTACAAGTCTTGTTTCCCTTCGAGACCATAATCATTCATTTCTGCTTCCTGAGTGTGTAATGTAGTGTACTGTATAAAATAAGCACTCAGTGTTTGTGGAATGAATGATGAACTGTGAATGTTCCAATCCACGTTTTACAGACACTATCCTGGCTCAAGTATGAAAGAGAGTATGGATGGGGAGATAGGATAGTCTTGGTGTTCGGTAATAAAGGTGAGAGCAGAAAGACCAAGATTACAATAACTGAGTGGTATAGTAGCCAAGTGGATGATGGGAGAAAAGGATCAGGAAGAATCAGAAAAGACTCCCAATTTTTAAGTCTTGGGAAATTGTAACTGAGAAGGGATGTGCATAGCATGTGTTGAGCTAAAAAATGAGCTCAGAGCTCAAAAAAGATTTGTAGAATTTGAGATAGTAGTGAAATATTCAGAAGAAAAATCTTAAGAGGGTTTTAGAAATACATGACTAAAGCTGTTGAAAGAGAGGCTGTACCTAAATAGGTAAATGTGTGAGTCATCCGTGAAGAAACAACAGTTGAAAACATCAGTGTTTATGATCTTTCCGAAGGAGAAAGGATTTATAGAGAAAAGCAGAAGGCCAAAATCCACAGCTCAGGAAATAACCCATATTTAGGAAGAGGGAATAGGAAATAATAAACTTGAAGGGGAAATTGGAATAAAGATGAGTAGCAGTGTAACAGTTGAAAAACTCAGGCAAATGCTTGCCTGGTTGGTATCAGCAGTCAGAGACGATATTTGGGAAATCAGTTTTTGAGTCCAGCTTTCTGATTTCCTTGTGACTTTATTATAGTGTTATTTCTAGGTAATGAGAACTTACATAGAAAAGAGTATATTTCATTTCTTTAAATTCCAAAACTGCACTTAGGAGCTCCTAGACTTCAGATAGTTTCTGTGAAAAGTGGAATACCAGCCAATTTTCAAATGAAACTGTTTATGCACATAATATTTTCTCATATTCTGATATCTTGTCAGTTACTATATTTCACTTTCTGGCATCACTGAGAAATAATCTGTTCCATGAAAGGGAATTTTCCAGATAACTGACAGCCTTTAAGCAACAAAACTTGTTCACTGGAACCACTTTTCTAGAAATGTAATAAAATATAGTACTTAATTCTGTACCGTACCAGAGTAAGTGGGCCATATTTTAATCTTTGCTTGGCAATTAAGGATAATTGTTACAGCTTCAGCTGCTTGCCCAGTGGCTCAGTGGTAAAGAATCCACCTGCCAATGCAAGAGGTAAGAGTTCAATCCCTCAGTCATGGAAGGTCCTATGTAGAAGGAAATAGCAACCCACTTCAGTATCCTTGCCTAGAAAATCCCAGTGGTCAGAGGAGCCTGACTGCAGTCCATGGGGTCACAGAGTCAGGCATGACTTAACAACTAAATGACAACAGTAATAATTATATTCTGCTGGGTAGTAATGTGTTTGGAGCCTGTTAATGCATATGGAAAAAATTACCTTTTATTGGTTGACTTTGCTGTTTCTGTTATTACTGTTGTAGCTCAGTGTTTTATCTTCTCATAGTTTTATAGATTGACCTAATTTGAAGCCTCACTTTGACCCAGAGATCTAGAGGCAAACACTCTAGCAGAAGTCCCAGGGGGAATCGTAGCAACGAAGAGTTTTCTGAGTGAATTTAAGACAATAATCATTTTTAAGATGATTAAACTGGGGCTGAAGAGGCTGTATAATTTATTCAAAGGAACAGCCAGTAAGTGGCAGAACAGGATTTGGATCAAGTCTGTGATACCTAAGGCTGCCTTGCTTTTTCCTCAGTGAAACACTGTTTTCTCCTTTTCATTCTCTACTGTACAAGTCTTGAGCCACATTAAACAACTTTGCTGCTGCAACACAACCCGGACTCTTCCTCTCCACAGTTGATGTGGAGCTCCAGAAAGCAGGAACTCCTGCAACCTCCCCACCAAAAAGTGAACTCCACATGGTACCTGTTTCCTCACATTGCTTACCTTAAAAATATATGTTTCTCTTGAAATTGTATTTCATAAGCAGAACCCAAGTCAAATGACTTGTTCCTGGCTTAAAGGAAGACTGGGCCAGTGAACTTCTAGTATCATCCTTGGAGAGAGAGTGCTCATCAGGTAGTAAATTGTCTGAACAGAAAGATATTCAAAAAATGCTGGGCAGCCCAGAAATGTGACATTTATCCACTTTAGCTTAATCACACTTTGCCTTGTATTATGGTTCATTTTATATATAAAATCACAATATTGAAGTGGTGAAAGGATCATCTGGTTGAATGCTTTTTTTTCCCTCTTATTAAACACCCCCAAGAGATTAAATGACTTCTCCAAGGTTGTAGAATTGATCAATGACAGAACTAGACCTATAACCTACAGGCATTCTTCATTAGTTTGACATCTTTTTGAGTTTTAGATGCCAGGTACTGTTCTAGGCCCTGAAAACATCAAGGAATAAGGATAAAAACCCTGCCCTCATGGAGCTTCTATTTCTAGTGGGGGAAATAGACAAATAAAAAAATGAATATATATGTACTATGGAGAGTCATTGAGCAGAGTAAGAGCACAGAGCATCATAATAGGGTGCTGCTTTGGTTCGCATGGTCAGGGAATGTGTGCATGATAGTTTTCATCTCAGCCCATTTCCTTATATGGTGGAGTCCCTCTTTTCTCTCCTATTATGAATGTAAAAATTAAATCCTTTGTTTATTTTTAACATCCATACCATTCACAAGGGAGTAAAAGAATATCTCTCTCATTTCTGGGACAAGGCAGATTTGCTGAGTTTGTAATTTCATAGACTGTGCCCAGTGGCACAATTTAATTTCTGTTTCTATAGCTTGAGTTGGAATTACAGGCTCTTAAATGTTCTTTCGTCTTTATATTGTGTTATTCAAACCATTTCCCCCTTTCCACCCCACCCACTCTACTGTATCACAAACACACCAGAGCACAAGGGTTGAACTCAATAAATAAGTTCCTAAAAGAGAATTTAAAAATGATAATCTTCCACTCATTTTTTCTGACCTACAAAAAATCTCATCATGTTTCTCTGCTCTGATTTTATCTTTCGCAAAATGGGAATAATAATCCTTGCTGATTGTCTGCTTTATAAGATATTGTAAGAATTAACCATTGCATATATAAAGCACTTTAGGCTCCAATGAAGAAAGATGCTATGTAAATTATAATGATAAAGTTATTATATGTTACATAAGGGTTTAATCTCCAAGAGGGAAACATTTCAAGTTATAGGAGGCCTTGGTTTAGATCCACATTTGTACTCCTGTGACTTTAATTACATGGAATGGTTTTGATCAGAGATTACAGGATTTTAACCCAGTTCCACCTCAGGGTCAGCCTCCCACATCCAGAGTCCTTTGTCTAGGGGCCTTTATTCAGGACACTGCAGAAAGCAAGCCAGTGCTTGTTGGAAGTTTGTTTGCTATCTAAGTATTTCTGTTTACCCTAAAAGTCAGTTGATATTGTTAAAGAAATCACAGAAGGAGAGATAAGCAATCTTGGGGAAGACAGACCTATGAATTGGTCCTAATAGGTGTGACTTAAGTCTTTTCCAATTCTAAAGTGTGTGATTGTGATATGAAGGAGTTTTTTTTCTCCTTTTCCCTAGTGTTATATGAGTTAAGGACACAAGCTATGTTTTCCAAGTAGACATAATTTGGAAAAGTTACTTAGTGTCTGTCTATTTCTATTCCATTTGACAGGCCCCTCCACGGCTAAATGATGGATCTAATCTTCATTATCCTTCCTTTGTATTTTTGTTGCCTGTTTTCTCTGTGGGCTCCACTGGCTATCTCTAGTCATCAGTGCTTGGTCCTGTCCACCGCTTCCTCAGATGTGTGTGTTACCCTTAGAAAGGACCTCGGAAGTGTGTGGAAAGGCCAAGAGGCTTGTCCACAGTTTACTCTCAGCCACTCCTTCCCCTGTAACACCATACTCTCCCTCCAGGTACTTTTCTAGAATGTTTTCCAGTGAAGTGATGCTCACAATTTAAGTGTTCAATGCATTTTCCAAGCACTGGAAAGTGGCATGAGTAAGTCAGGATCTCTCTTTGAGGGTGAACTGCTGCTATCTTACCCATTAAAAAAATTTTTTTTTAAATATTTATTTATTTGGCTGTGCTGGGTCTTCATTGCAGCGCATGGGATCTTTAGTTGTGGCATACAGATTCTTTAATTGCAGCATATGGGATCTAGCTCCCTGACCAGGGATTGAACCCAGGCCCCCTGCATTGGGAGTGTGGAGTCCTAGCCACGGGACCGCCAGGAAAGTCCCTTACTTCAAGAGGGCAAATCTTCTAGGTCCCATTCCTGGCTTTTGGCAGGCCCACTGTCCTTGGTGACAGGTGGCATAATCTTCCATTTTGTGAAGCCAACCTTGCCTGGTCATCTTTCAAAAGAAAGGTACAAAAAAGCCCCATTTTCAAACAGATATCCAGGCAATGCAAATGTCTTCAAAACAAGTGAGTATATTCTAGGGAGTAGAAAGAGGACCAGACAAGGAGTCAAGAAACTTGATTAAATCAAACTGTTACTCTCTGTGAATTATCATGCAGATCACCACTTCTCTGGCCCTTGGCTTTCTCATTTTCTTCTTTTGCAGATAATATTGAAGCTTCAATATCAATTCCCTTGATTTCCCAATCTCACAGGGAAAGACCTCTGCTGCAGGGTGACCTCTTTCTGCCCCCTTTCACCTTTTGTCTTCCAGTCTCTTGCTGCTGTGTCTTTGATCAGTGTCCCCTCAGCTCTGCTGAACATCACTCCTGTAGTTACTCCTTCTCTTCTCTGTTTTCAACTCTTCTTCTGTAATGGCTCCTCCCACCCCCACCACACTGTGTAAACTTGCTCAAGTTTCTCCACGCTCAAAACAAAACTGATACCCTGTCTCAGTCCTGTGTCCTCCTATAAAGATCTCAGATCTCCTTTCCCCCTCATGGGGAGCATCTTACAAAGAGTGCCCACAGCCTCAGCATTTTACCCTCCCCTCTTTTCTGTTCACTGCAGTCAGGTTTCTGCCCACAGACACGCCACTGAAACCACACTGGCAAAGTTCCCCAGACAAAGTTGACCTAGGGCCAAGTTCAGCCACTGTTGGTTTAAAATCTTCAGTTTATTTAATATCTGGGAAGCATTTGACACTTTTATCTCCTCCCTCCCGTAAACCTTCTTCTCACTCTGTTTTCAGATTTCTCATGATTCTTCTGTGCCCTGGATTGCTGTTTCTCCTTGGCTGACCCCTCATTCCCCTGCCCATGGCCCTGACTCTCTTCTCCTGGTGTTGCCCTTGAATACTCAGGCTCTTCTATGACTTCAGCTTCCTGCTCTATGCTGATGACTCAACAATGGATATCCCCAGACATCCATCATATCTGAGCTCTAGACTTGAAAGTATTGCTGCATGCTAGAAACTTCTATCTGATGTCCAGCAGACATCTCTAGCATGTATCTTAATGTGAATTCATCTTTCTTCCTGAAACTGTTCATATGCCTCTATCTCTGTTTTCAGAGAATGATTCTTTCCAGTTACCCACATCAGAAACCTGGAAGTCACCCAGGACTCCTTCCTCTCTCCCATCCTACCCACCTAGTCCCTTCCCATGTCCTGTGGACTTCAGCTCCTGACCATCTCTTCTGTTTATTCACTCTCCTTTTCTTCCATCATTCTCTTTGTTCTGACCCTCATCCCTTCTCATGCAGACCAGGTGATGGCCTCTAACTGGTTCCCATATACAGTCAGTACGTTTATCACAATGCATTGTAATTTGTTTATGTGCACTTAAATGATAAGCTCCTTGAGAGGAAGTCTGTATCTTTCATGCCTTTAGCAATTAACATAGAGTCTGGCAGCCCATATATGAACATTATATGAATAATGTTCAATAAATGTTTATTGATCTTGCCCCTACCTTCTTCTCCATTGTATGTTAGACTAATCTTTTCCTACTTCCTCCCCTCTTAGTACACACTCTGCCTAGGTAAAGACTCAGCTCACCTGAGCATAGCACATGTTCCTCAGACACCCATTTGTCATGGTACCTCCATCACCTCATTGAGTCTGTTTTCATGTCCATCTTCCCTGTGAGTATCAGTGCTGGAGTCTCTGCCTTGCCAACACCTAGCCCCGGGACTGACACACACGAGGCAGTGAAGAAGCCTTGCGACGATATGAATGAAAGAGTTAGCTGAGCTTGCTGAGCTTCAAGTTCTCCTCCAACTCCAAACCTATACAGTTTGATACAAAAACTGACATAATCTCAAAGTTTTCTCCCAGCAGATGGTCAGAACAGTCGAAACACCAATTCAAACAGTTGGCAAATATAAAGGTAAACATTTAAGAAAGTGAGTCAGAATGAAGGTGAATCCTCCAAAAGGAGTGAGAACATTGGCACAACAGTGTCTCCATGTAGTCACAAGCACCCCCTTTGCATCTGATGGTGGGTTCCATATGTTCCTCTCAAGGCGTGGGACACATATGCCTTGAGAGCTTCTCAGGAGGGTGGGTGACAAGCTACTGATGACTAAACCCCCACTGGCTAGAAATGAGCTGAAAGCGTGTTATTTTTCTGGAACAAAAATTAGTTTTTTTTTTCTTCAGCATTTTAATTTGCTCATTTTTGTAAACTAAACACAAACTTTAGTCATTTATTTAATATTTGTTCTGTTCAGTTAAAACTCTAGGAAAAATCCCTAATCTAAAGACTCTTAAGATTTGCAACTTATTTTTCGCTCCACAAGCATTTATTAACACCCAATATATATTTCTAGGCTCAATGTTGGGGGAGTGAAAAGATTTTTTAAAATGTAAAATACAAATCTTAAGATCTAATTGAAGAATCAAGCAGAAGATAGTTAGGATGTAGATAGGCATAATGTAGAAGAGTGCATCGTAACCTGATGGAGTGCAGGAAAAGGTAATTCCAACTGGATATCCAAGTATGAGAGACCTCAGAGTGGAGACACTATCAACTCAAAGGGAAATCAACCAGGAGAAATTTACTGAAAGTGGTGAATCTCCAATAAGCACATAAACACACAGAGTATATAGATTGCTGGCAGTAGCACCTGTGTGTAATTTGGATTTGAGGGGTAGAGAGGATGGAGACTGGCCATCCTTCTGTTGAATGCTCTTCAGAGAGAGACTCTGAGACTACTCCATCTTCCCCTTCAGGCCACCTCAACTACTCCTCTCTCCTAAGTTCCCTCAGGGGACCCCTGACCCACTGTCATATTTGGGGTATGAGTTGTGATCCTGGCTCACTTGGGAAAATGCACGTTTCCCTTCAGAATTTTGCATATTCCACTTAGACATTGTCAAGGACTGACTCCGTTTTCCCCAGGGCAAGCAGGAGTCGGCCCCCACCCACAGGTGGGTGTGCATCTCCACAGAAGTCGTCAGCATCTGCAGATGGGGTGGGTGTTGACTTTAGATGCAGACCAACCTGAATGACTTTAACCAAGAGAGAGGTTCAGTTTCCTGATTTCTAAAATGCAATTATGATAATCATTTCCACCACCTACAATGTAAGAATGAACAAATGTAATTTTTTCATCAGTTTTTCAGACCAAAGGAGAACACTCTGACTTGGCTGGTTTGAATAGTAGGAAGAGGTTCTGATGCAAACATTTCACAATAGTCCTGTGAAAACAGCCCTGTCAAAATGTGGGCACCTCTACTGCTACTATTTATTGAGCGTTTACTACAGGCCAGCCAGCTGGGCAACACTTTTGTGTTACCTTGTTTTATCCTCACAATAACATACCAAGGTAGATATCTCTTTTTAAAAATTTTTATTACATATTTATTTTTTTGCTGTGTAGCTTGTGAAGTCTTAGTTCCCCTACCAGGAATTGAATCTGTGTTCCCTGCAGTGGAAGCACAGTGTCTTAACCAATGGCCCGCCATAGAAGTCCCTATCTTCTTCTTTTTTGTTTATTTTAAAGCAAGGCTTAGAGATGACAGGTAATTTGTCCAAGGTTACACAAGCAAACAAGAAATGAGGTTTGACCTCAACTCTACTATTTCCATAGAAGGGACTCCAGAAGACCTGAAGAACAACATGTTTGAGCTGGTTTGTGGGTTTTTTTTTTTTTTTTTTTTTTTTTTTTTGAGAAGTAGCTGTGTGACAGGCTCTGTGAGGAGAGAGTAGAATGCAGATGTTCTGTGGCATCAAAAGTTGCTAAAAGTCGTGAATCGTTGCTAACAGTCATGAATCGTACTCTTACAGAAAGTGATTCTTGTGGTATGTCAAGTTACGTGGAGGGGTGAGGGGAGAGGAAGAGAAATGAGAACAGCAGCTTTGAACCAGTTTGAATCTATGGCTAGCACTTCAGTGAAGACCTGGAGTACCTGGCCATGGAGCACAGAAGAGAAGATTTTGGCCTAGAAAATGTTAAGAGTAGGAGTGAATAATTAAAATCTCTGTGTCCAAATACCTAACTCTGGGTAATCTGCCTGCTTGACATACCCCTGGGAAAGGTGACAATCCTGACATGAATAATGGCTGTGGCAGAAACAGCTGGTTCTCTGTTGCCCTTGTATCAGTCCTCCTCTTCTTCCACAGAAAGAGGGGGTTTTCAGGCACTGGTTCATACCTGCACTGACAGAGTCAGAGTTTAACAGCAAGAGCCATCAGTTTTTGATTCCAGGAAAGCTTTACAGTCTGTTTGAATTTTAAAATAAATTCCAAACAGCAAGTTGTTGCATTTAAACTGTCAGGTGTAGGCTGGCTAGCCCCCCCAGGCTCAGGATTCTTGGTGCCAGGATTACTGACATTTATTTTAAAATGGTGTCAAAGTGGAAAAAAAAAAAAAATGATACCTTTAGTGGTTTTGCCTTCCCAACAGCCTTTACCCATCCTCTCCCCCTCTCTTTCTCTCTGTATGTGTATGTGTGTCTGTTTGTCTCTCTGTCTCCCACTTTCTCTCCTCCACCCCCCCTCCCTTGTCCCTCCTGCCTCTGACCACCACTTCTTCCCTCACCTAGTTCAGAATTCTTAAGAGAGGAAGGACAGGAGTCCCCAGAACCGTGCCCTGCTGCCCTTTAGGAAGCTGTCACAGCAGGAGGAAGCACTTGAGCTCCCTCTCCCCTCCCAGAATGATTTTAATTACCTGCACCTGCAGTGTGATCCTGAGCCCAGGCCTCAGCCGAAAAATCCAGAAATTAGAGTTGCTTGTTACCAAGGCTTGGGTCTGTTAACCAGGCTTATTTAAGTGAACCACCATACTGGTTTCTTGTTAGATCAGATACCAGCTTGTTAATTCACAATGAGAGGTACACCTTCCTTTCCATCAGTGACTCAGGGTGCCTCTTCCCCAGTGTCTCAGTATCTGGGCACCACTTGGGGCCATGAACTCTGGCCTTGCACCTCTGCATCCTGGAACACAGTTGGTGCTCCATAAATATTTGCCAGACTGAATTGAATTTTGCCAGGGATAAGATGTATGTATCTTCAGCCATTTTTAGTCAAACAGAACCTAGAGATATTTTTACCCCACATATTAGTTTAGTCAAATGCTGTTTCTGAGCCACAAAGATCCTTGCAAACACTGCAAGGCAAGATTTATGAAGTAGCCATTTAAAAAAAAATTTTTTTTTCCCACACAGCTGACTTCATCATAAAGAACATTCATCTCAGGGGATTTACCTAGCAAGATATCATTCTACTTCATTTTGCGTTTCCTCTTTTCCTTTACATCCAAAATGAATGCAATAAAGGATCCCACTGTGCCCCAGGTAATAATAGCACAAGCAACTATAGACTGTCCACCGTGTCCCTGAAATAGATTCTCGGGTAGAAGGAACAACAGTGCTGTCATTTAGTGAGTGCTACGGGAAGCAAGGGTCGGAGCTGAAGACACAAAAAGACTTATGAGTCAGTGGAGTCCAATTTAGTCTTGATGGAAGCACAAGGCACATTATTAGATCCATTTCAGGGAAAATTATATTGTTGGAAAGAAGAGTCCTGTCCATTTGTCAAGCCCTGTCACTAAGGTCCCTTGGGGATAGGAACCTCTTCTTAGAGCCCCAAACAGGCTTTCCCTTTTCTTGGTTCTACAGACCCCATGAACTGTAGCCCACCAGGCTCCTCTGTCCGTGGAATTCTCTAGGCAAGAATACTGGAGTGAGTTGCCATTTCCTTTTCCAGAGGATTTTCCCGACTGAGGGATTGAACCCGGGTCTCCTGCATTACAGGCAGATTATATACCATCTGAGCCAGCAGGGAAGCCCCTGATTTATTAATAAATAGTCCTAAAGTTTTCCATACCCATGTGACAGCTCTGTCCTCCCCTTTCCTCCAGCAGGTAGAGTTTCTGATCTGAAGTTTAGGAGGTTTTGCTCAAAACTCTTGGCTGCCATGACATACTCTCTCTGAGGTTAGTGTGTCCAGAACTCAGCCCTTGACCTCTTCTCATTCTCCATGCATGCTCTTCGTGTGAATTGTATTTATTCCTGTGGCTACCACTGCCACTTGTATTGCTAGTACCCTTGACCCTTAGTTATGGTGTATGGTTCTGACTGTGTTTAGACATCAGTATATTCTGTACCCAAATCCTCTTCCATCCCTCATTGGATATCTCATATCCCTTTTCATCAGGCTGCCTGTTCAGTTCAGTTCAACATGTACTGCATATGTTTGGCAGAGGTCTTCTGTAGTTGTTGAGGATACTGAGGTTCCATTCTATTTAAGTGAATATTCCTCTAATTAATTTGCAGGGTTCTTTATTTTAACTATCCAGTCATTGTAGTAATCCCTGAAGTCTTAACTATCACCTACTCTTCTCTTTCTCTCCCTGCATCCTCCCTAAGGTTATTCGTTAGTACAGTTTCAGTTTCATAGAGATAATTTTCAAATATCCATATCTGATTCTAGCTATCTTACCTGTCTCATTTAATGTATGCACTTAGATGTCCCTTTGTGTCCTTAAAATAAACATCTGCCGTGGCTTTGGTTTCTGAATCTCTAAAATGCAGAAGTGAATGGGGAGATAATTTAGTAAGTTGCAATGTGTCAATGCAGTACAGCTTTTTGCCTCTATTTAAAATGCTTACAAACAACTGTGGATAATTACTGCTTCTCTATTCACTTTCTTAACTCCCTCAAGGAGAATCCCTTTGTTTTCTAATCAGGAAAGAAGTAAGGGAGTGAGATGATTAGTTATGTCTCGCAGGGGAAGGTGGAAGAGAGACCGCAGTTTGCTGTCATCTTGCAGCCACACCTAGTGAATACCCAAAGATTTTGCAGAACCCTTCAGTTTCTTTCTCTCCTCTCCCTTCCAAGTGCATGGCTGTGACAATAGCTGCCTTGAGGTTGAACCTTTAATTTGCCTTTCTCCCCTTCTCCAAACAGTACTTTTAAGACTGTGAGCTGCCTGAGAAAAGAATCATTCACATTTGTAACCCCAAGTAGTAGAAGAGCATACAGTTGTAGAAAGAAGGAGAAATGTCTTTCTGTTCTGTTACAGGATGAAAAAAAGGCTGACTGCAAATCAGCAAGTGTAGAGTACTCCATTTAGGTAAAGACAGGGGAAAAGGAACTTTCACTCTTTGAAAGGGTGTATGAGAACAGGAATGCCTCCGAAAAGGGGACTGTGTACTGGAGGAAGAATGGTGGCAGAAAAACTTTTCATTACAAACCCTTTTGTACCTTTTGAGATCTAACCCTGTTGAATTTTTTCATGATAAAAAAATAAGTAAAATTTAATTTTTTAAAAATATGTTGAATGTATTTGAAGTATCCAGAATAGGCAGATATGCAGAGAGAAAGCAGATTAATGGCAGCCAGGGGCTAGGAGGAAGAGGGAATGGGGAGGGATGGCTTAGTTGGGTCTGGGCTTTCCTTTCAGAATAATAAAATTACTCTGCAACTGAATCGTGGTCATAGTTACACAACATTATGAATGTACAAAATGCATTGTACACTTTAAAGTGGTTAAAGTGGTGAATTTTGTTACAGAAATTTTACCATAATTTTATATATGTGCTAAGTTGCTTAAGTCGCTTCAGCCCATATATATGTGTGTGTATATATTAATGAGTGAATGAATGAATAAAGTGCCTATTTATAGATTTATATTAGATATCAATGAGATATCTGTGTGATCAGATATCTCTGCTTTGTGAAGTTTTCAGTGGAAAATTCCAAATGTAGAACATTCCAAAAAGTAGAACAGAGACATGGACCCCACTTACCTACCACTCAGCTTCAACAGTTAGCAATTCCTCGCAAATCTGACTCCATTTATATCTGAACACTTGTCCTCTATACCTACTGGATTATTTTGAAACAAATTGTACATATTTCAGTATGTATCTCATAAAAGCTATTGACTCTTTATTTAAAAAAAAAAAAGCTTACAGTGCATTATCAACCTAAAAAAATTAAGTTATTCCCTAATGTCATCGAAGAGCTGTGTTCATGTTTCCTAGATTGCCTCACAAACGACCCCCTTAGGGCTGACTTGTTGCTCTGTGGTTTTAAAATAACCAATCTCCTTTTCCCTGAACTGACTGGGTCAGTTCATTCTTAGCCATAATGAGATCTGGAGGAATTTGAAGTTTCTTATCTGAACATCTTGAAGTTGGACAAGATGCTATTAAAGTTATGTTTCTACTCAAACATTTTCTAAAGAGTTTCTGATGAGCTCTTTTGCCTGCTGGGGCCCACAGTACTGTATGGCAGTACATGTCAGTCATGAAATGCCAATGTAATGATTGAAATCCTAATTTGAGAGGCCCCAGTTGGGCACTGGAACTCACCAGCAAGAACGTCTCTATTCCCCCTCTTGATTAGTAACTTAACCATTCCTGAAAGTGCAAGTGAAAGTTGCTCAGTTGTTTCCAACACTGTGACCACATGGACTGTACAGACCATGGAATTCTCCAGGCCAGAATACTGGAGTGGGTAGCCGTTTCCTTCTCCAGGGAATCTTCCCAAACCAGGAATCGAACCCAGGTCTCCTGCATTGCAGGTGGATTCTTTACCAGCTAAGCCACAGTTCAATTCAGTGACTCAGTCGTGTCCAACTCTGCAACCCCATGGGCTGCAGCACGCTAGGCTTCCCTGTCCATCACTAACTGCAGGAGCTTGCTCAAACACATGTCCATCAAGTTGGTGATGCCAACCAACCAACTTATCCTCTGTCCTTCTCCTCATCCCTTCTCCTCATGCCTTCAGTCTTTCCCAGCATCAGGGTCTTTTCTAATGAGTTGGGTCTTTGCATCAGGTGGCCAAAGTATTGGAGCTTCAGCTTCAGCAATAGTCCTTCCAATGAATATTCAGGACTGATTTCCTTTAGGATGAACTGGTTTGATCTCCTTGCAGTCCAAGGGACTCTTAAGAGTCTTCTTCAACACCACACTTCAAAACTATCAATTCTTCAGCACTCAACTTTCTTTATGGTCCAGCTCTCACATCCATACATGACTGTTGGAAAAACCATAGCTTTGACTAGATGGACCTTTGTTGGTAAAGTAATAACGTCTTTGCTTTCTAATATGCTGTCTAGGTTGGTCATCGCTTTTCTTCTAAGGAACAAGCGTCTTAATTTTATGGCTACAGTCACTCTCTGCAGTGATTTTAGAGCCCAAGAACATAAAGTCTGTCACTGTTTCCATTGTCTCCCTATCTAGTTTGCCCTGAAGTCTGGGACCGGATGCCATGATCTTCATTTTTTGAATGTTGAGTTTTAAGCCCACTTTTTCACTCTCCTCTTTCACTTTCATCAGGAGGGTTCTCAGTTCCTCTTCACTTTCTGCCATAAGGGTGGTGTCATCTGCATATCTGAGGTTATTGATATTTCTCCCAGCAGTCTTGATTCCACTTGTGCTTCATCCAGCCCAGCATTTCACATGATGTACTCTGCTGCTGCTGCTGCTATGTCACTTCAGTCATGTCTGACTCTATGCGACCCCATAGACGGCAGCCCACCAGGCTCCCCCATCCATGGGATTTTCCAGGCAAGAGTACTGGAGTGGGTTGCCATTGCCTTCTCCCGATGTACTCTGCATATGAGTTAAATAAGCAGGGTGACAATATACAGCCTTGACATACTCCTTTCCCAATTTGGAACCAGTCCATTGTTCCGTGTCCAATTTTAACTGTTGCTTATTGACCTGTATACAGATTTCTCAAGAGGCAGGTAAGGTGGTCTGGTATTCTCATCTCTTTAAGAATTTTCCAAAACCCACTGAAAAATTAAAAAAAAAAAAAAAGAATTTTCCACAGTTTGTTGTGATGCATACAGTCAAAGGCTTTAGCATAGTCAATAAAGCAAAAGTAGATGTTTTTCTAGAACTCTCTTGCTTTCTATGATCCAGCGGATGTTGGCAATTTGATCTCTGGTTCCTCTGCCTTTTCTAAATCCAGCTTGAACATTTGGAAGTTCTAAGTTCACATACTGTTGACGCTTTACTTGGAGAATTTTGAGCATTACTTTTGCTAGTGTGGGAGATGAGTGCAGTTGTACGGTAGTTTGAACATTCTCTGACACTGCCTTTCTTTGGGATTAGAATGAAAACTGACCTTTTCCAGTCCTGTGGCCACTGCTGAGTTTTCCAAATTTGCTGGCATATTGAGTGCAGCACTTTCACAGTATCATCTTTTAGGATTTGAAATAGCTCAGCCTGAATTCCATCACCTCCCCTACCTATGTTCATTGTGATGCTTCCTAAGGCCCACTTGACTTTGGACTCCAGGATGTCTGGCTCTAGGTGAGTGATCACACCATCGTAGTTATCTGGGTCATGAAGATCTTTTTTGTATAGTTATTCTGGATATTCTTGCCACCACCTCTTCTTAATATCTTCTGCTTCTGTTAAGTCCATACCATTTCTGCCCTTTATTGTGCCCATCTTTGCATGAAATATTCCCTTGGTATCTCTAATTTTCTTGAAGAGATCTCTAGTCTTTCCCATTCTATTGTTTTGCCCTATTTCTTTTCATTGAGCACTGAGGAAGGCTTTCTTATCTCTCCTTGCTATTCTTCCTGCATTCAGATGGGTGTCTTTCTTTTTCTCCTTTGCCTTTCACTTCCCTCCTTTTCTCACCTATTTGTAAGGCCTCCTCAGACAACCATTTTGCATTTCTTTTTTGGGGGGATGGTCTTGATCTCTGCTGTACAATGTCACAAACCTCTGTCCATAACTCTTCAGGCACTCTATCAGATCTAATCCCTTGAATCTATTTGTCACTTCCACTGTATAATCGTAAGGGATTTGATTTAGGTCATACCGAAGTGGTCTAGTGGTTTTCACTACTTTCTTCAATTTAAGTCTGCATTTGGCAATAAGGAGTTCATGATCTGAGCCAGTCAGCTCCCGGTCTTGTTTTGCTGACTGTATAGAGCTTCTCCATTTTTGGCTGCAAAGAATATAATCAATCTGATTTTGATATTGACCATCTGGTGATGTCCACGTGTAGAGTCATCTCTTGTGTTGTTAGAAGAGGGTGTTTGTTGTGACCAGTGCATTCTCTTGCAAAATTCAGCCTTTCTCCTCCTTCATTTTGTACTCTGAAGCCAAATTTGCCTGTAACTTGAGGTATCTCTTGACTTCCTACTTTTGCATTCCAGTCCTTTATGATGAAAAGGACATCTTTTTTTTGTGTTAGTCCTAGAAGGTCTTGTAGGTCATCATAGAACTGTTCAACTTCAGCTTCTTTGGCATTAGCTTTCACTGGGGCATAGACTTGGATTACTATTGTATTGAATGGTTTGCCTTGGAAACGAACAGAGATCATTCTGTCACTTTTGATATTGCACCCAAGTACTACATTCTGGACTCTTGTTGACTATGAGGGCTACTCCATTTTTTCTAAGGGATTCTTGCCCACAGTAGTAGATATAATGGTCATATGAATTAAATTGGCCCATTCTAGTCCAAATTTTAGTTCACTGATTCCTAAAATGTCAATGTTCACTTTTGCCATCTTCTGTTTGAGCACTTCCTATCTACCTTGATTCATGGACCTAACATTCCAGGTTCCTATGCAGGCTTGTTCTTTGCAGCATCACACTTTACTTCCGTCACCGGTCACATCCACAACTGGGTGTTGTTTTCATTTTGGTTCAGCCTCTTCATTCTTTCTGGACCTATTTCTCCACTCTTCTCCAGTAGCATATTGAGCACCTACTGATCTGGGGAGTCCATTTTTCAGTGTCATATCTCTGCCTTTTCATACTGTTCATGAGGTTCTCAAGGCAAGAATACTGAAGTGGTTTGCCATTCCCTTCCTCCAGTGGACCACTTTTTGTTAGAACTTTCCACCATGACCTGATATCATGGGCTTCCCTGATAGCTCAGTTGGTAAAGAATCCGCCTGCAATGCCGGAGACCCTGGTTTGATTCCTGGGTCAGGAAGATTCACTGGAGAAGGGCTAGGCTACCCACTCAAATGTTCTTGGGCTTCCCTTGTAGTTCAGCTGGTGAAGAATCTGCCTGCTAAGGAATATGCAGGAGACCTGGGTTTGATCCCTGGGTGGGAAGATCCCCTGAAGAAGGGAAAGGCTGAGCCACCAGGGAAGCCCAAGAATACTGGAGTGGGTAGCCTATCCCTTCTCTAGCAGATTGTCCCAACCCAGGGATTGAACCTGGGCCTCCTGCAATGCAGGCAGATTCTTTACCAACTGAGCAATCAGGGAAGCCTGTTCCTATCTTTATTTAATAGAACTCTGCATGACCCTCCTTCCTGCTCTGGAGACTCCTTTAGTTTTCCACATTGTCCAAACTAGTATCAGAGGGTCAAGTGGTGATGGGGTACCTACCCTAGGGGATCACAGGTTACAGCCAGCACTGTCTTAAAGGAAACTGAGGTTTGACTCTTTTCTTTCTCCTCTTCCACTCTCTTCTCTTTTTATAATGTATTTATAATGCATTGATTAACCCACAGAAGTACATATTTCTTTGTATATAACCTGTTTGAAGGTTTGTTTGATTTTTTAAATAATTTTTATGGGTGTATAGTTTGTTTACAACGTGGTGTTAGTTTGAGGTGTACAGCAAGGTGAATCATTTATACATACGTACAGCCACCCTTTTAAAGGTTCTTCTCCATGTTGGTCATCACGGATCACTGAGCAGAGTTCCCTGAGCTGTACAGTAGATCCTCATTAGTTATCTGTTTTATATATAGTAACATGTATGTGTCAGTCCCAATCTCCCAGTTTATCCCTCCCCTTCCTTACCACCTGGTAACCATAGGTTTGTTTTCTACATTTGTGATTCTATATCTGTTTTGTAGACAAGTGATTTGATTTTTTAATTTTCCTTTCCCCTACATTTCAGTGGACCCTCCTCTTCATCCCGGTGCATCACCCCAACCTGTTCCTCTATGTTGCTTCCCAAATGAGGCATAATATATTATGATATTTTAGCATAATAGCTCTCTTCAGTTTATTCCCATCTTTTCATTTGCCTCCTCAATTCTCTCATACTCCTAATTCCACATATGCTGTACCCTTTAAAGTGACCACTAGTTTATTGTTGTTGATTCGCTCAGTCATGTCCAGCTCTTTTGTGACCCAGTAGACTGTAGCCCACCAGTCTCCTCTGTCCATGGGATTTCCCAAGCAAGAATACTGGAACAGGTTGCCATTTCCTACTCCAAGGCACCTCAAGTTAATAAGTGGAGGGGTCCAGATTCAACTCCAGTCACCTGCTCACCTAACTGCTGTGGTCTTCTGCTGAACTCCAAGATGAGACTTTTGTGGTTACATGGAACAGTACCTCAGAGGGAAGAGAGATTCACCTGAGATGAAGCAAAGTAGCAACTGCTTGTTTCTTACAGGTCAAGTTGTATCCTTTATTTTATTATTTTTTCTTAATTTTTTTTCTTTTTTCTAATTTTTTTATTGACGTATAGTTGATTTACAGTATTGTGTTTCAAGTGTACAGCACAGTGATTCAGTTGTATATATACATATACTTATTTTTCAGATTATTTTTCCTAATAGGTTATTACAAAATATTGAGTAGAGTTCCCTGTGCTGTACAGTAGGTTCTTGTTGGTTACCTATTTTATGTATAACAGTGTGTGTATGTAAGTCCCAAACTCCCAATTTATTCCTATCCACCCCTTTTCCCCTTCGATAACCATAAGTTTGTTTTCTGTGTATTCTGACATTATCCTTTATTTTAACATTTCCCCAAAATGTGTCCTTTGGAAAACTACTTAAAGTTTCATTGTTAAGTTCCTTTAATTTAGGAAGTACAGTGCACTGTATTCACTTAGAGTTTCCTGAGATTACATTGACATATTAAAAGTTCTTTAAAAAAAAAAAGCCAGGGATATCTCTGGTGGTCCAGTGGCTAAGATTCTGCACTCCCAATGCAGGGGGCCTGGGTTTGATCCCTGGCCAGGGAACTAGATCCTATATGCCATGACTAAGACCCAGTGCAGCCAAATAAATATTTTAAGAAGCACCAGTAAAGAAACCTATTTCAGTTTGTTTAGCCCAGTATTTCCCAAACCTATGGATTATGGAACCTTTCTCTGATGCTTAACACCTGTTGATATTCCATGGAAACACTGCTATATGTAACTTTCTGGAGGGATGATAACAAGGGGCTATCTCAGAAACTGTGCTTTCATTAAAGTTTTTATCAAAACCTGCTCTGGCTCGTTTTTGTTGTTGTTCAGTCTCTTAAGTCATGTCCAGCTCCTTGTGACCCCATGAACTGGGGTCGGCATGCCAGACTTCCCTGTCCTTCACTATCTCCCAGAGTTTGCTCAAACTCCTGTCCATTCAGTTGGTAATACCATCCAACCATCTCATCTTCTGTCACTCCCTTCTCCTCTTGCCCTCAATCTTTCCCAGCCTCAGGGTCTTTTTCCAGTGAGTTAGCTCTTTGCATCAGGTGGCCAAAATATTGGAGTTTCAGCTTCAGCATCAGTCCTTCCAATGAGTATTCAGGGTTGATTTCCTTTAGGATTGACTCGTTTGATCTCCTTGCAGTCCATGGGACTCTCAAGAGTCTCTTTCAGCACCACAATTCGAAAGCATCAATTCTTTGGCACTCAGCCTTCTTTATAGTCCAACTCCTACATCCGTACATGACTGCTGGAAAAACCATAGCTTTGACTATATCAACCTTTGTAATGATTCCTTGTGCTGTGGGGTAGTTGTTGGGGGTGGGGGGTCATATTATGTAGGCAGGGGCCCACTAGAGCCACTCAAATGTGAATGAGCCTCCCAGGCTTGTATCACAAGGGCCTCAAGGTGAAATTTCAGCTCACACAGTGTAGTTAGTATCCAATGTCTCCCTCTATAAATCCTGACCTTGGATTTGATAGATATAAACTTCCCAACTTATTTCCATACAATGACCCTGCTGACTCTAAAGATAGGCTATGATGTCACCAGCTATCTATAGTCAGTCCCTGATTAATACCTGGCCAATGACTACCTGACTCTCTGTTCTAAACTGGGACTGCACCTCACTGTTATCCCTCAGCTGTGGGGAGCCAAGCCAGGGCACAGGGCCAGAGCTGCAGAAATGTGGGGTCATCCGAGGCCTTCAGCATAGAGTAGAAGTAAGAGGTAGCATGTGGGCCTTGCGTACAGAAAGCCTATGGGAGTCCTGGGGCCCACTGAACTTGCAAGCATTTGGAAAAGTAGTCTAAGTAGTTTCTAGAAACAGGAAGTCAGTCTGGCTGAAAGCCTTCACCTACCCAGTCACAGGCAGGAGTTTCCTCCTCCCCCCACCACAACCCTTGCTGATAGAACTTTCTTTCCAAATTTGCCTTTCATAGGAATTACTCCAGGCACTAAACATGCAGCTTTCCACACTCTACCCCCAACATACTAAATTGGTCCATTTAATAAATACCCTCTGTGATCTATATGATGAATTTGTGAAACACTGCCCTAGTTATTCCAGGCTCAGTCCATTCCTCCAAGTACTTTGTTTCCTGTTGAGGAGGAACAGAAGCTGCCATCCCAAAGTATTCCACTTTGGCATGTGGATTATTTTGAGCTGAGAACAGTCAGGACCCAAGACTCACAAAGAGGTTTTTACTTTCCCTTACCTGACTAAAAGAATTTAAATAGAGGGCATGTACCAGGAAAACAAACCTAGACAACATATTAAAAAGCAGAGACCTCACTT
This sequence comes from Muntiacus reevesi, assembly GCF_963930625.1. Taxonomy (NCBI): domain Eukaryota; kingdom Metazoa; phylum Chordata; class Mammalia; order Artiodactyla; family Cervidae; genus Muntiacus; species Muntiacus reevesi. The sequence continues at coordinate 21,597,454 of NC_089263.1, read as the reverse complement.
TGTTGAGAAATATCCATGTAGTCAAAGCTATAGTTTTTCCAGTAGTGTGTCCATATATGAGACTTGAACCATAAAGAAGGCTGAGCACTGAAAAATTGATGCTTTCAAATTGCAGTGCTGGAGAAGACTCTTGAGAGCCCCTTGAACAGCAAGGAGATCAAACCAGTTAACCCTAAAGGAAACCAACCCTGAATATTCTTTGGAAGGACTATTGCTGAAGCTGAAGCTCCAATACTTTGGCCACCTGATGCAAAGACCCAACTCATTAGAAAAGACCCTGATGCTGGAAAAGATTGAAGGCAGGAGGAGAAGGAGGAGACAAAGGATGAGATGGTTGAATGGCAACACCAACTCAATGGACATGAGTTTGAGCAAGCTCCGGGAGATGGTGAAGGGCAGGGAAGCCTGGCATGCTGCAGTCCATGCGGTCGCAAAGAGTTGGACATGACTGAATGACTGAACAACACAAACATTAGACCAGCCAAAGAACCTAGAGGGGACGAAGGGAAAAGCTTTCTGTCCCTATACTGTCAATTCATTGTTTGGCCTGTCTTGGGATCCCACAAGGGTCTTGTGTTCTCTCAGAAGAGATGGCGAGGACCTACCCTCCTCATCCTCATCTTCTTCAGGGGCTTTGGACTTCTAGCCTTTCTGACTGAGTCCTGTGGCTTGACCTCCAGCTAGAGTAAGTTTATGTTTTCTCCCTTTTCTTGGGTTTTTGTTCCCCCACTTGTTTTAATAAGAATCATTTTAGAAGAGGTGGTTGGGTGGACTATTGGTGCTCTTTTGGTGCCTTTTATATTAAACCTGTTCTTTTTTATTATCTCTGATTAGCCAAGAGATTTTTGGAACACATACTATTACAGAACTAGGAATAAAAAATGAATTAAAAATGTCTCTACTTTCTGGGACATGTTTGGATTTGGGATAAAGAAAAAAATGCTGGAAATGGATGGTGGTGATGGTTGCACAGCAGTGTGAATGTACGTAATTCCACTGAACTGTACACTTAAAAAAATTATGAAAATGCTACAATGAGGCATCCCCTCATACCAGTCAGAATGGCCATCGCCAAAAAGTCTCCAAATAACAAATGCTTGAGAGGGTGTGGAGGAAAAGGAACCCTCTTGTACTGCTGGTGGGAATGTAAATGGGTATAGCCACTATGGAAAACAGTATGGACATTTCTTACAAAACTAAAAATAGAGTTGCCATGTGAACCAGCAGTCCCACTTCTGGGCATATATCTGGAGAAGACGAAAACTCTAATATGAAAAGATACAGGCACTTTATCTGTTCACTTTATCTGTTCTGCTATCAATGTTCATAGCAGCACTATTTGTAATAGCCAAAACATGGAAACTAAATGCCCATAAACAGATGAATGGATAAAGAGGATGCAGTATATGTCTGTATGTATATGTGTGTGTGTATACACACACACACACACACACACACAATGGAATATTACTCAGCCATAAAAGGGTTAAATAATGCCATTTGTAGCAGAATGGATGAATCTAGAGATTATCATACTAAGTCAGAGAAAGACAAATATTACATGATATCACTTATATGTGGAATATAAAAAATTGTACAGATAAACTTATTTACAAAACAGACTCACAAGCATAGAAAACAAACTTACAGTTACCAAAGGGGAAGATTGGGGATATATTAGGAGCATGGGATTAACATATACATTACCATATATAATATGTAATACGGAGAAGGAAATGGCAACCCACTCCAGTATTCTTGCCTGGAAAATCCCATGGACTGAGGATCCTGGTAGGCTACAGTCCATGGGGTTGCCAAGAGTCAGACACGACTGAGCAACTTCACTTTACCATATGTAAAATAGATAAGTAACAAGGACTTACTATATAGCACAGGGGACTATATTCAATGTAATAACTTATAATGGAAAAGAATATATATATGTTCATATACATATATAAACATGTATCACTGAATCACTTTGCTGTCCTGAAATAAACAGAATATTGTAAATCAACTATACTTCAATAAAAATTATGAAAATGGTAAATTTTATGTTGTGTATATTTTACCATAATTGGGGAAAAAAATCTTGTTCAGACAACAGTACACCCTAAAAACAAATGAGGGAGACATTTACAAAGTAATCAGCCAGTAAATGTGAAGGAGCATGTGATTTAAAGGGATACTGGCCTGAAGTAGACCAAACACTGAAACAGCTTTTGTGCTAGTTTTGATGGAGGTAAAAAATTGGTAGATTGGAGACTTACAACAATGAAAAACGTGGCATGTGCAAAGAGAACAATAGATCAGATCTAGTAGAAGCAAGTGTCTAAAGGGAAGGGTCTGTCAAAGAGGCAGCCCTTACACTACTGACCACCCTGGGCATGGGAAGTGTCCTCTGGGAGGATGAGGTGATGAGAAATCGCAGAGAAAGCAGTGAAATCTCCGCAGGTGGCTGGTGACTGTACTTTGAGTGAGTTAATTTATTTGGACTGCCAAGTGTTAGTTGCAGCATACAGGATCTTTGATCTTCATTGCAGTATGCGGGATCCTTAGTTGCAGCATGTGGGATTTAGTTCACTGACCAGGGGTCAAACCCGGACCCCCCGCATTGGGAGCATAGAGTTTTAGCCACTGAACCACTAGGGAAGTCCCAAGACATATTGTCTTGATTCCGAGTGATTTTCTGCTAAGTATTCTGGTAGTATTACTGTGAAGTTACCAAAAGGAAACTCCTGGAGAGACTGAGGGGTGAGATGTTAGAGAGATGGTTAGAAATGGACAGAAAGAAGTGTACTCAGTTCTGGGCCCACTACCCAATCATGCATCTCTGCCATGTGCAGGAGCCGGGAAGGGGCTGGAGGTGGGCTTCCGAGCAGAACCCAACTCTTAGTGGGGAGCCCAGCACAGTCAAGGGATTTGTGGAACAGACAGAGCCATAAACCCGCTGGACAGCTGTTATGAAACAGATGGCTTTCAGAAAAGGTGTAGTTTATGAGGAGGACCCCAGATTTGTAGGGGGACCTCACTTAGAACAAGTGGAAGATGAGCTGAGCTTGATGGGAGGTGGAGATGCTAGGAACCTGGGCCTCGGTGGCCTCCAGATGGGGCTGGGAAGAGAATGGGAGAGGGGCTGTGTCTGATAAGCTCCGCATGCCAGCCGAGCCATCTGGGGCAAGGCTGATGCATAGTAGGCGTTCAGTAAATATTTGCTACATGGAAATGAATTGAAAACCCACTTATTTCTGTGCCGTATTATTTGCTTTTTGTGTGTTTGTTTTTGTTTTGTGCTTAGTTCTCTAGTAAAGAGTTACTACATTTTTGTAAAGAGAAGATACTTGATTCAGCTAAATCAGGCTAAAAGTGGGTGGATCCACATCTAGAACTGAATGGCCTCCTGGGCGCTTCTAATGGCCACTCTTTCATCCTCACAGGCTCCCTTTCCTCCCCATGCCTTCCTGTACCTAACCTGTGCTCCTAGGACAGGCTCTTCCTGTGTTCAGATATTGTCTTTCTAATGGCTCCCAAGCTTCCTTTCTCAGCTCCATGCCTGCCATGTCTGACTACCTATTGGACATCTCTTGTTTATTCCTCAGTATTTGCATCTCAGCATGTCCAAAGCTGCATTCATTGGGCTTCCCTGGAAGCCCAGTGGTTAAGTCTCCACGCTTCCACTGTAGGGGGCACAGATTTGATCCCTTGTTGGGGAAGTTCCACATGCCACATGATGCAGCAAAATACAAAACTGTACTCATCAGCTCTCCGCTCTGACCCACTGCTGCACTCCCCTCCAGAAGTCCACGTATCCTTGAGATGTGTCTTTCTGTGAACAGTATCTCAAGTTGGACACCTGAGTGCCACACATGACTCCACCATCTTCTTAACTCATCCTCAGTCTTGCGTCTACCCCAGATGTGACTCTGGAATCTTCGCCTCCACTCTCTGAGCCTGCCGCATCCCATCTATTCCAGGTACAAACAGGTAACTCCCTGTTCTACAGCCGCTGCCAGTCAGAGGCAATTCATCGACCCAACTCCCGCCTCGCTCAGAGAGCTCTAGCAGGCTTTAGAATTCTTCCTGCCCTGTACTCAGAGGAGGTACAGCTTCTCTTTGGCCCAAAAATTTTTTGAATTTTTGGTTCTCCTCTGGAGTCCTAAGTCTCAAGAAAGCCTAGCCAGCGAGTGTGTTCCTTTTTGTTCCTAAAAGTTCCCAAGCTCCTGGGGCTCTGAATCTCACATCCACTTCTGGTGGGCACCAGGAGGCTCACAGCAATGGCTGGCAACCCTGGCGGTACATTGCAACTGCCTGGGGAGGGTTACTGAAGCCTGGGCACCAACCAAACCAATTAAATCATTCTCTCTGGAGGTGGGACCTCAGCACTGCATTTTGTCATGGTGATTTTAACCCTCAGCCAAGGTTTCAAACGACTGATTTAAAGCATCTATTTCCACTTTCTCTGTCCTGGGGTCTCAGAATTACGCCCATTCTCCAGCTCTCCAGCCTGGCCCTTTCAAATTCTTCTCCAGAAACTTGGAGTGACTCTTCTACGTCCTTTATTATTGTTCATCTGACAATTCACCCATCTCCTCTGTACCTGGCACTGGGAAACAAATATAACTATATACTCAGAGTGGGCATCTATTATTTGGGGGCACCATCCTGTAGCCACTGACTTTGATTTTCCCAACTCTTGCTTTTCCTTGGAGCGTCTGCTCTGGTCCTACTCCCAGTTCACACCCTCCTGTGAGAAGCTCACCCCAGGGCTGCATGTGACCCAGACTAAGGCAGTAAGGGCATTTCATCCTTCTGGCCACAGAGACTGGCTCAGGGATGGGCCCACACCCCAAGGCAGGCCAGTCAGGCACAGTGCAGCTCAATCCTGGGACTGGTTTGAACTGGTTGGGAATTTTCTCATTTCCTGCTGCACATAAATGTGCAACTAGAGCCAAGAAGAGAGCTTGTCTGAGTATGAGCCCAGACAGAGCAAGGAAGACCCAGGGAGGGACCCTGCCCTTGAAGGTCACCGTCCAGTGGTGGAGACTCACTTGTTGACAAGTCCCAAAGGAGCAGTGAGGGGGAAGTCAGGGAGGTGGAGCAGCAGGACTTGAATGTCCCTGGAGCTGGTAGTGGCTGAGCTGCTGAATGGTCATTCCCATTTTGTAACTTTAATGTCTATTTTATATCAGAGTGTAGTTGATTTACAATCTTGTATTGGTCTCAGGTGTACAGGAAGGTGGTTTAGTTGTACACATGTATCCATCCCCCGATTCCCCCGTAGCTCAGCCAGTAAAGAATCTGCCTGCAATGCGGGAGACCCAGGTTCGATCCCTGGATGGGAAAAATCCCCCTGAAAAGGAAATGGCAACCCACTCCAGTATCCTTGCCTGGAGAATCCCATGGACAGAGAAGCCTGGCAGGCTAGAGTCCATGGGATCGCAAGAGTCGGACACTGACTTAGCAACTAAACCAGCACCGCCACCATACATCTATCCATTCTTTTTAAGATTCTTTTTCCATATAGATTGTTGCAGAGTATTGAGTAGAGTTCCCTGTGCTATATATACAGTAGGTCCCTTGTTGGGTATATCTTATATACAGCAGTGTGTCTATTTTTTCGTTAATTTTTTTTTGGAGTAAATTTGCTTTACAGTGTTGTTAGTTTCTGCTCTACAGCAAAGTGAATCAGCCATATGTGTACATATATCTCCTCTTTTTGGGATTTCCTCCCCATTTAGGTCACCAAAGAGGATTGAGTAGAGTTCCCTGTGCTGGACAGTAGGTTCTCATTAGCTATCTATTTTATACATAGTAGTGTATATATGTCAGTCTCAATCCCCCCATTCATCTCCCCATCCAGTCATTTTCTGTTTTTGCCTCCTGTAGTTAAATTCTTCATGGAGGCAGCCAGTGAGGTCCAGCCTCTCCTGGAGGCTGGATTGTTGGATGATTGATCTCTCTGCCCAACAGTTGAGCTTCCCAGGGCCCTGCATTGCAGGAGATCCCTGGTCTTCCTGCCTCATTCAGGCTCCCATCCCTTACTGGAAGCTAATAGAGACCCTTCCTCCCCTTTTCTGGCCTTGGCTGAAACCTTGCCTAGATTCTCCTAACAGACTTCTTGCTTCCAGTCTCTGCCTCTCTGGACCATGCTCCTTACTGCTGCCAGAGAATGTAAGATGCTAATCTGATCACACCAGCCTCCTATTTCAAAACTCTCATGTGCTCCCTGTGGCTCTCAGAATCAGGTCCAAACTCTTTAACATTCCCCTGAGGTCTTTCACAAGGTAGTACCAACTCACCTCTCCTGTCTGGCCACTTCCTTCTTGTTGTTACTGCTTAGTCATTAAGTTGTGTCTGACTCTTTGTGACCCTATGGACTGTAGCCCACCAGGCTCTTCTGTCCATGGGATTTCTCAGGCAAGTATACTAGAGTGGGTTGCCATTTCCTTCTCCGGGGCATCTTCCCAGCAAAAGGACTAACCCACCTCTCCTATTGGCAGGCGGATTCTTTACCACTGAGCCATCTGGGAAGTCACTTCTAACCACACTCTATTGAGCTAAACACGGGGACATTCCCTTTATGAGTCATACTCTTTAATGTCCCTGTGACTTAGCAAGTGCTGGTCTATTTACAGGTATTGACCTTCTCTCCCATACAGCCTTTAAAATCCAGTTTGGGTGTCCCCTTTCGAAGCCTTCCCCAGATAAAGCCAGTATCTCATGGGAATTTATTCATATCTTGGTTACATTATATTTTACTTGTTAGATTGTTTGAGAATATAGATTGTCAGATTGTCTGATCTATGTCAGAATAGGTGCTAAGGTTAAACGAATGAATGAATGAATGCTGTCAGAATCCTCAGAGGCATCTAGAACAGATAGACTTCCCCAGATAGGAAGAGAAGAGAACAAGTAGCAATGTTGGAAACCATTCAGAGTTCGTCTCTCCAAGAGCAGGTCCTTGGCTATATCAGAAGCAGGTGCTGGAGCTGGCCTCTTAAAGAGATGGGCCATAGTCTTCTCTGACCCTCAGGTGCCCTGCAGGGACATCCTGAAGCTATGAAGAGCTTTGTTACACAGGTTGGCAACATGTTACTGGGCAGGAAATGCATGAGCTGTTTCCATACAGTTTCAGAATCCTCAAACCAACTCTACTAAACTTTAAATTACCAACTCTATAAATACCATTATAACAGTATTAATTCAGTCACAATAAAGAATGAAAAGTTTGCCCTGGTCCCACCACAATAACCAGTAATAATAATAATACTTGAAATGTATTCAGAATGTACTGTACATTCAGTGGACATGAATTTGAACAAACTCTGGGAAATAGTGGAGGACAGAGAAGCCTGGCATGCTGCTGTCCATGGGGTTGTAAAGAGTCGGACATGACGTAGTGACTGAACAGCAATAACAAATGCCACGGAACTCGGCTAAGCACTTTACATGTTTTCTCATTTCATCTTCCTCACAGTCCAGTGAGGTATCCCCATTTTACAGGTGAGAGAACTGAGACTCAGAGAGGTTAAAAAGCTTGCAAAGCATCACAGAGATAGTCAGTGGCAGGGCTGAGACACAGGCCAAGTCTGTCTGACTCCAGTGTTTGTGCTCCTTCTGCTGTCCCAACAAATCAAACTTTTCGTTTTCTATACTTCCAAGCCTTGTCCATGCAGACTAGTAGCTTTTACCTAATTATAGCTGCAGCTCAATGAATATAATAACATGGATGATTTTCTGAATTTAACTTTATATCATAATACACACCCAAAATACGCACCCATCACCAAGTCCTGTCAAGTCTCCCTCCAAAATATACCTCTGATCTATAATCCACTTCCCTTCCTCTCAGCCCTTGTCTTCTGTCTGGGTTTCTCTGCTAGAGCCTCTTAACTGGTCTCCCTACTTTCACTCTTGTCTCCTTATCTCTTCTCCTCCCAGTAGCCAGAGTGAGCTTCAAAAAATGTAAACCAGACCATTCTCCAACCTGTCAGTGTGGTTGGATAAATCCCCTTAACCCTGCATCAGGGCCCTGGGGACCCCTCCCAGCTCATCACCTGCCTTGCTAAACCCTGTGCACTCTAACCACACTGACCCTGCAGTTCCTCAGAACTTCCCAGCCTTCTCCACCTCTGTGCTACTGTCTAGGACCTCTTCCCTCCACCATATCCTGCCCTTTGTTCTTCAGGCCTTTTTTTTTTTTTTTTAATGTGGACCATTTTTTTAAATCTTTCTTGGATTTGTTACAGTATTGCTTCTGCGTTTTATGTTTTGTTTTTTTGGCCGGAGAGGCATGTTGGATCTCAGCTCCCCAACCAGGGATCAGAAACCATACTCCCTGCCCTGGAAGGCTAAGTCTTAATCACTGGACCCCCAGGTAAATTCACAGGCCTCTTCTTAAATGCCTCTTCAAAGAGGCCATTCCTGACAATCCCTCTCAACCTACATTAGGACCATTTTATTCACACAAGTAACAGTTTATATGTTTCTGATTTTTTAATATTTCTACCCACTCTTACAGTTACATGACATTATAGAAGCACTTTGTCTCTTTTGCTGAGCACTTTATCCCTAAAACTCAGCACAGTACCAGGCACATAGGAGATGATTAATATTTCTTAAAAGAATATTTTTCTATGTTACTATCTAGAAATATAGTACAAATTATACCACAGATATCTTAATAGCTGCAAAATATACCTGATTGTTACCTGTTTAATTAATGACTTTAGTAAGATACTTGTTTCATATGTAGTGAAGGGTTAGAAGACAAAAAAGTTGAAGTCCCTGGATTAGCAATACCAGAAATCTGAACACACTAATAATATTATACATATACACTGTGAGCCTAATTTTGCTGTTGAAAGAAGAAACATACATGGATTACAGGTTTTGAAATCAATTTAGTGGGTTGTGAACAGCATTGCTTTTAAAAATAGAACAGAATGGAAAATGTCTTAATGCTTTGCAGGTGAGAATTGCTTTGTGTACCTTTCACTTATATATATAATTTTTGTTTCCATTTTGTCTAGGTATAACTGTAGATAAAGTGGAAGTACGTACCCAGCCACAGTGTAAAATCTGTTTCTTACTGTAGGTTGCAATTTTTTTTAAAAAATGGAAAAGCAAGATTTTGATTCATTGCTTTTGGAGCTATGCAGACAATTTCAAGTCCTAGACATTCCCTGTTGAGGTTCTTGTTCAGTGTTCCACACATTCACCTTTCTGAGATGACCAGTGATTGGACTACTTGGAGGATTCTAGTATACAGGAAACTCCCAAGGCTACTTTCTTTTATTTGGGACCAATTTTAGGTTTACAGAAAGGTTGCAAAGACAGTATAGGGAGTTCTTATCTATCCCCACCCAGTTTTCCCCCATTGAAAATTTTTTTTTTAAAAATTTGGCTGCACTGCACAGCATGTGGGATCTTAGTTTCCCAACCAGAGATCAAACCCACAACATGGAATGTGTGGCATAAGGAAGAAACCAACACTGGTACATTACTATTAACTAAATTCCAGATTTTATTTGAATTTCAAAATTTTCTTCTTCTTTATCTTCCAGGATCTAAATACAGTATTTAGTAAATCATCGTGTCATCACCTTGGGGCTTACCTGGTAGCCAAGACAGTAAAGAATCTGCCTGCAATGCAGGAGACCCGGGTTCGATCCCTGGGTCAGGAAAACTGGAAGATCCCCTAGAGAAGGGACTGGCAACCCACTCCAGTATTCCTGCCTGGGAAATCCCATGGACAGAGGAGCCTGGCGGGCTATGACCCCCATGGGGTTGCAGAGTTGGACACAACTGAGTGACTAACACTCAGCAGCCAAATAATAACGCATATCACCTTAGTTTCCTCTGGTCTGTGACAGTTTCTCAATCTTTTCTTGCTTATCATAACCTTGACAGTTTGGCAGAGTACTGATCAGGAATTTTGTAGAATGTCCCTCAATGTGGATTTGTCTGGTGTGTTTATCATGATTGTGTTGTTCAGTTGCTAAGTCGTGTCCTATTTTTTCAAGACCCCTGCATCCTGCCATGCTCCTCCATCCATGAGATTTCCCAGACAAAAATACTGGAGTGAGTTGCCATTCCCTTCTCCAGGGGATCTTCCTGACCCAGTGATTGAACCTGAATCTCTTGCCTTGGCAGGTGGACTCTTTCCCACTGAGCCACCAAGAAGTGCCCCTTTCATGACTAGGTTATGGGCTTAGGGAAAAATAACAGTACAGGTGAGGTCTACTTCTCTTCCATCGCCTCAGAGGGTGTGTGATTCCAACATGGCTTACAGCTGGTGATGGTAACCTGGATCACCTGGCCAAGGTAGTGTCTATCCGGCTTCTCCACTGTAAAGTTCCTGTTTTTCCCTTCCCATTCTCTCTTCTTTAGAAGCAAAGCACTAAGATGCTAAGACCAGCTTACTGTCAAGGAGGTGGAGGAGGGGAGAGCACCTGCACATGTTGTTTGAGATTCTTCTGTAGAGAAGGTTTGTTTCTTCCCACTTGTGTAATAATTTACATCAGTATGGATTTGTGTGTATTTGTTATATTTTGTGTTATAATCCTATACAGTGTTATTTATCATATTGCCCAAATTGTTCCAGCTTTGGCCATTGGAAGCTCTTTCAGTTAGCTCCTGTATCCCTTTAGCAGATGCCCAGCCCTTGTGTTATTGTTGTTTTTTAGTATCTCCTTACTTTGTGGTATTACAAGATACTCTGTGCTGGTTTGCACTTTTCCTGCCTTAGACTACTGTCAGCCATTTCTCCAGAAGCTAGCTTTTGGGAGACAAGAAGCCAGTGGTGTGGACCACAAACCTCTTAGGCACAGGGGGTTCACAGTGCTCTTCTGCCCAGGATGCCTGGGAGAATTCATTTGCAGTACAGAGGAAGGGCACACGTGGAGCTGCTGTTTTCCTTAATTTCGCAGGTTCATGTAGCTCTCTGGTGAGCCATCCACAGTTATCCAGTCTGCCCCTGTTGGAGCCCAGGGTGTCCTTCCCGTGCCACCTATCAGGTTCTGGAGCCTCTGCTGCCTGCAGAGAATGGCAGGAATTCCAGGTCCCTGAGGTTGTGCTGGTCAAGACACAGCCTCCCAGACTTCTGGGACATCTCTGTCCTGCTCATTTCCAACTCTGGGTCTGTTCAAACACTCGTTTTTATTTTCCCAATGCTATCAAGTTTGGCTTCTGCCCCATCTCCTCTCTCTTGTGCACATTCAGTAAGTATCCTTTCTTTCCTTAGGAAAAAGAGCCCATGGGACGGACAGTGATTCAGACTTCACCTTCCAGTGAGGGGTGTGCAAGTTTGGTCCTTGGTGGGGGAGCTAAGATCCCAGGTGCCTCCTGGCCAAAGAAACAAAACATAAAACAGAAGCAATATTGTAGCAAATTCAATAAAGACTTTACAAATGGTCCACATTTTTAAAAACAAAGTCTAAAAGAAGAAAAAGGGGCCCACCAGGCAAGGGTTCCCTCTACCTCTCTCACCTTCTCCTCTAGACCCTCCACCCCTCTCCAAGGCCAGCACCTCTGCCTGGCCTGGACCCCATCCTCTCCTGCTTTCCCCAGGATTACCCCTTCCTTTTCACATCTTCAGTCTTATCCCACATCACTGACTTCTCTTGGTCAACCTAAAAGGATCCTGAAGTCTTTTGGCCAAAAAAGACTAGTCTTGGCCTCACCTCAATGTCCAGTCAGCATGGAGTCTCTCCCTTTGATTATGGGACTTTTTTTTTTTTAATATTCATTTATTTATTTGGCTGCACCAGGTCTTTGTTGTGAATTCTTGAGGCATATGGGATCTAATTCCATGATCAGGGATGGAACCTGGGCCCCATGCATAGGGAACTCAGAGTCTTAGTCACTGGACCGCCAGGCAAGCCTCAACTGTGAGACTCTTGAACAGGAAGGACTTCACCCATCATTTCCCTTGGCAATTGGGGCCATGAAGACCATGTTGATGGGCGATATTTCACAGCAAAAGGGTTACTGTGTTGGCTTCAATAGAGGGAGGAGGCACTAATAGGGAAATTAAGTGGCCTCTTTCTAGGGAAAACTCCAAGATGATGAAGTACTGCTGGCAAGAACTGGAAGCTTAGACAAGGCTCTGGGCATCTGGTAAAGCTCCTGAGAGGCAGCACCCAACCTGGGCCTGGAGTTGGGGGTGAAGGAGAGGAGTGGTGGTTACCCCCTACCCCCAGGGACAGCAGCCTGAAACTGGGGGAAAGGAGGGACATCCATTTCCCACTCTTGTCTGATCCACCCTTTCCTGTAGGGAAGCTTTGGTCATGGTCACTTTAATCCCAGCATATTTAACCTTACCGGGCTTATACCTCCCGCACCGCCCTGCTTTTTGCTGACTGTGTGAAGCAGCCCAGGTGATTCAGCAGCCCCACCTGTGTGGCTTCAGTACCTCTTACCAAGGTAACTTGGGTGTTGCCCTTTCCACCAGTGGAGCCAAAGGAAACTCCCTCTCAGAGTTGGGGACACTGCTTGGTCCAAGTGCACCGTGAGTCTATTCTCCGATCCTCCTACTCCAGCTGAGCCGGGTTCTTCTAGTCCTCTTTCCTGACTCCTCCTTTTGATACTGCTGGGAACCTCCACCCCCCACCCCTACCCCAACCAGCTTCACCTGGCCTTTGGAATTCAGCTGGTGATGAGTTTCCTCCAGGATCAAATGCTTATCCAGTCCTGGCTCTGTGTGTTGTGTGCTAAGTTGCTTCAGTTGTGTCTGACTCTTTGTGACACTATGGACTGTAGCCCACCAGGCTCCTCTGTCCATAGGATTCTCCAAGCAAGAATACTGGCGTGGGTTGCCATGCCCGCCTCCAGGGGATCTTCCTGACCCAGGGATCGAACCTGGGTCTCTTATGTCTCCTGCATTGGTAGCGGGTTCTTTACTGCTAGCGCCACCTGGGAACAGACTTACTTGTGCTTACAGACCCTGGTCAATTCTGTTTATCTGTGGCCTAGCCTATTCACTCATTCATTCATTCAACAAATGTTTGACAGAGGACTTTCAGGCACTGTTCTAGGCACTGGAGACGCAGTGATAAGCAAAATTTATAACAGCTTCATAGAGTGTGCAGATGTGCCTGAGAGATGGTTAAATTATTAATTTCACAGATATTACATACAGTGAGTGCAATGAAGAAAAAGTACAGGGGTTCACAGTCTTGTCTGGGGCATCAGATAAAGATTCCACAAGGAAGGGACAGTTTAACTGAGATCTGAAAGTGCATAGGAATTGACGAGGCAAAGGGGTTGGGGTGTCAGAGACAAGAGAGAAAAGTATCTCCCTAGACTGAGAACAGCAGGTGCTGAAGGGAGGATGGCCAGTTGGCTGCTGCACAGGAAGCAAGGGGAGAGAATGCAAGGAGAGTCTGGAGAGGGAGATGGAGGCACTATGAGGCCGGCCCTTGTGAGCACGTTCAATATCTTGTGTTCATCCTAAGGATGGTGGGAAGGAGTTAGGTTCAGGTCTGTAATTGAGACAATTACTCATAGCGGGTCACCAGCCCCAGGAGGAGACCTTGAGGGTTCCCAGGTAAGCTGTGGTCCCAGGAAACATGCGGGTAGGCTTGGGGTGGTGGCCCTGCTTCATATACGTGTCCCTAGACTTTTGTTTACTGTCCTGAGTAAAGAAATACTGCCCAGGCTCAGGCGGGCAGCCTGTTCTCAGGAGAAAATGATCCTGTGAAGGGCCCAGAGTGGAGATGAAGATTAGTTTAGTCCCCCGCCGGCTTTTAGTAGGGGATCGGGACCTGATGTGTAGAAAGAGGACCTGATGCGTAGAAAGAGGACTCAGCGATCGCTCTTCCTGAAGCTCCACCCTTACCCTCCCAATTTCCTTTGTTCTAAGCCAAGTTGATTAAGCCTCCTGAAAAGCGATTATGTTCTAGTCGGGAGACCCCAACCCATCTTTGCCATAGAACACCTGCGGCGGGTGTAGGATCCGGAATTTCATGGTGGGGGTACCCTGAGCCAACACCCTGGAGTGGACCTGCAAGATGAAAGGGGGCTTCAGGGCGGCACATGACTGTGCCCATCGCAGATTCTGAAGACTTTGGGCTCAAAGCTGAACGTATGTCCTTGGGCAAGTCACTTCCTCTTCTGGGGGCTCGTTCCTGCAACTGCAAACTAAGGGTCGCCCAAGCCCCCTCAGTCCCACAGACTGAATGCTTGCTCTGGCACTGCGCCAAGCCCCGCGGTGGGCACGGGGCGGGGGAGTGCCAGTGCCGGGTCTCCAAGGAAAGGCGGGGGGAGGGGGGGGGGGAAGGCGGGTGGCGACCGCAGGGTGGCGCCCGGGGACGCCGCACGCCCCGCCGCGCCCCCCACCCCTTGGCCGGGCGCCGAGTCCCGGGGGCCACAAGGTTACGTAAGGAGCCCGGCGGGGGGGAGCGGGGCGGGGCGGGCACCGCCCGAGCGCGACAGCCCAGCCCCCGGCGGCCCAGCCCCCGCCCTCCCGCCCGCCCGCGCCTGTTGGCGGCGGCGGCGGCGGTAGTGGCAGCCGCGCAGCCCCGCGGAATGGAGCGGCGCCGGGGCTGAGCCGGGCGCGCAGGGACCGCCGCATGTGCCGCGCGGGGAGCGGCTGCAGAGCCGGCGGAGAGCGAACGCGAGAGGCCCCGTCGGAGCGGCCGCCGGAGCAGCGCCGGAGATGGGGTGAGTGAGCACGCGCCGCGCGCGCTCCGCGAGGCACCCCGAGGGGCTGCGGTGCCCCGGCTCGCGTCCCTAGGCTCGAAGCCCCCCTGAGCGAACCGGCCTCTACGCCCAGCGCCGGGAGCCTGAGCCAGCGCGCAACCGGCTCCGGAGAGCCTGGGGCCGCCCGACCCCGCGCTCTCCGCCCCGGAGCGCGGACACCGGGCAGGGGCACCCCGGCCTGGACTTTCAGCGCAGCGCGCGTGGCCTTCGCCCTCTAAGGCAGCCCGGGCGCGGGGGCACCGGGCGGGGACAAGCACACTGGCCGGCCTCCCTGCTTCGGCCATTCTGCCGCGGTCCCTTTGCTCCAGGCGCGATCAACTCCAGGGCCTGTGTTTGGGAGTCTAAGAAGCAGTTTGTGTGTCTCCACGGTTGGATTTATTACATACAAAATGGAAATCGAAGTTTTCCTGGAAAGGGAACTCACCAGATAATAATAACCCCCCGCATAGAAATAGTGGACTTTATGCTTTGAGATGACTGAGGATGTGTAGGTAAGGCTTCAGTCTTTGAAACAACTGAGTGGATGCTCAGGAGAGAAGTTGAAGCACTCTGTCGAAGTGACTAATGCATCCGAGTATATAAAGTAATTTAAAAAGCAGGATTGATTTCTCCTTGGCGTCTCTCTGAGCAGTAGGCGCTGTGAGTCAGGGAGCCGCTGCGCTAATAACACAATTAACTCGTGCATCTGCTCACCCGATGTGAGCACATATTGATGATGTGCTGTGCAGGTTCTGGGAGTGGTTATTATTCCCATTTTACAGATAAGGTAGCAGAGGCCTGAAGTGGTTGGGTGACTTCTCCCAGGTTGAGCAGGCAGCTGATGAGTGTTTGTAGAATGACCCCTGAGCGCAGGGGCAGAGCCACCAGCGCAGCCTGACAGTGGCCTTGGGGTGGGTTGGTGGTGGGTACCTGAAGGGGAGTTCCTGAATTTCTGTGTCCCCTGCTGCTGAGCTGAGCGCACTTCACACATTCCTCAAGACCCAAAGACTTCTGCGGGGTGGTAGGTCTAGAGCGCTTGCTTTTCTGGGCAGGATTGGTGAGCAGTGGAAAGGGGAAGGGTCCTCCTGGTGGTCTGACAGGGCTCCCGTGGTGGCTTTGTTGTGCCTTAGTCCTTACCAGTTTGTGGAGTCATTTTACCCAGTGAATTTTTATCTCTGGGGTCTGTCTGTAAAGTGTTTGGAGGAACCAGAGAGAGGCTGAAATGAATTTTGAGAAGGGAAGTGTGAGAACTCCAGACTGACGTGAGCAGGTCAGGGGGGACAGAGAGGAGCCTGGAGATTTGCTGAAGACACTGGTGCTGATCCAGATTTCACACGGACAAAGCTGTGAGTGGTTTCTACCAGAGGCACCCTGGCCAGGAAGCTGTTTTCCTGTAACATTTCCAGTGACCTCTTGGTTGGCTATGAAACGGCTGCTCTTTGTGCAGTGGGAACCTTTGAGGTTCTCAGATTTCATACTTTTAAAAAAAATGTATAGAAAGAAGGGTTGGCAAATGTAGGTCTCAAGATGGAAGATAAAAGGAACCTGGTAATTTTAACTCTTTCTGTACACCCCCCCCCCCCAACTCCCAGCCAACACAAAACCAACCCAACACACTGGCAGGATCAAAAACAAACATTGAAGCTCTGTGGTTGAGATCAAATGATTCTGTGGAAATGAAAATGTTTACTCATAAAAGCTTAAAGAAAATGTCAGAAAATAATTTTTGTTTGTAGAGAAGCAGGGAGGAGTAGCTTGGGGATTTTGTTTAAACACTGACTATGTCTTTCATGTAATTTTAACATCATCTGATAAATGTCTGTTACTCACTTCTCATAGGTAAGGGGTGGTTGGTAACTCCTACCTACTTCTGCCATTTTTAATATATCCACCTCTTCTATAATTTATGTGAACATACAAACCATGGCTGTAAATTGAGATGGAGCTAAGGGCTGGGTAAGCTGTTCACACAGAGGAGGGAGCCATTTTCACCGAAAATAGAACCAATGTCATCCTTTCCGAGAGTTGAGTAGGATGGAGGGAGATGAACTAAGAAAGGGCAGCCAGTAGAAGAGCTTGCTGTGATCCTACAGCTTTGTCACAGCGCTACTGTGTAGACATGACCAAAATTTAAAAGGCAAAAAAAAAATCAAGCCTGAGTTTCTCTCTCCCTCACTTAAGATGCTTTTCCTCATTGAGAAGTTCTCTGCTATTTCCCGCTTCTCTTCTGAGAAGTGTTGTGCGTTGTATGTCTGGTTTCTCCAGTAAAGTTGTGTTTTCACTCCCCAAGGAAGTTGTTTCCTACTTTCTTCCTTCCTCAGGTCTCCCTCTTCTCCCTCCACACACATCTTGCCTCCCTTTTCATTGACAAAAGACAGCCACAGTCCAAGGAGGTGCCTCACCACCACCCCCACGCCTACAGTCCTGTGTGTGGCCACCCCCATGTTTTCCTTCCTACTTGTTGTCCTTCCAGAGGCTCACCCCTCTGGAGAACCAGCCATCACATCCCCTTTCACCTTGTCAGGGAACATTTCTTTTCTCCCCTCCGTCTGTCTCTAGGGTCTTTCCTATCAGTGTACAAACATGCTTTGGTTCAGTGCTGTCCCATGGAACTTTCCACACTGATGGAAACATTCTTATCTGTGTGGTCCAGTAAGGTGGCCACCAGTTACCTGTTCCTGTGGGGCACTTGAAACGTGGCTAGGGTGACTGAGGCCTAATTTTTTTAACTTTGAATAGCCACAAGTGGCTAGTGGAGCCGCCATGTTAGACAGCACAGCTTTAGCGTCTCTCATTTTATTGGGTTGGCCAGAAAGTTCATTTGGGTTTTTCTATACCATCTCATGGAAAAACCTGAACGAAATTCTTGGCCAACCCGATACATCCCTGTCCTCCTTCTGTTCCACTTCTTTGCTCCCCTTTACCCGAGAACATCTCAAAAGAGAAGCCCGAAACCACCATCTCCATTCATCTCCTCTGCCTGTCATTTGTCAGCCCTTCACTGCCTACAGTCTGGCTTCTGTCCCCACCCAGAACTGCCGGGTCGCTGATGACCTGCATGCTGTCAGACCTCTGTCCATGTCTTCCCCCCCTCCTCAGCAGTGCCGCTCCCCTGCAGCCACTCCCTCCCCCTCGCCTCCACACTCTCCTGGGCTTCCTCTTCTCTTCCGATGGCTCCTCTTCAGTCTGCCTGCTGGTTGCTCCTCTGTCTGACCTCTGAGTGATGGGGTTACTTAGGGACTGGTCCTGGTTCCTTTTTGCTGTCAACACTCTCTTCCTTAGTAATGTTATCCCATCCCTCCATGGCTTTAAGTACTATCTATATGCTGGCAACTCCCATGTTTATATTTCTTTCTTTTTTTTTAATGTTTATTTATTTGGCTGTGCCGGGTCTTAGTTACAGCTCTTGTGATCCTCCATCTTCGCTGCAGCATGTAGGATTTTTAGTTGCAGCACTAGATCAGGGATCTAGTTTCCTGACTAGGGGTTGAACCCAGGTCCCTTGCATTGGGAGCTCAGAGTTTTAACCACTGGACCACCAGGGAAGTGCAGTCCAGGCCACTGTATTTTTAACACAGCACTTTCCCAGGGCTTCCTGCTCTTGTTCATGCACAGAGCTCCCCAAACCTCTCCTTCCCTCTGTCTCCTCCATCCCCAGTCCTTGGCCCCACCATCCACCCACTTGTGAGAGTCATCCTTGATTCTTCTGTTTCTCACCCCCGATATACAGGCTGTCAGTGGGTCCCCGGGATTCTGCTCCTGGGATATTATCTGGGGGTGCATTCACCTCTCCCTAGAATCACAGCTCCTACCCTACTCCTGGCCATTTGCCTCCATCCTGGACTAACTTCCTAATAGGCACCCCCAGCATCCACTCTGGGGTGTCTCTGGTCCACTCTCCACACAGGAGCCCAAGTGATGGGTCATACCACTTTTCAATCAGGTCACACCACTCTTTGCCTTAAATCCCTGCCAGCCGACGAGGGGTTGTCCTGTGCCCCGTCCTCCCAGCCCCTCTGGCCTCCCTCCCTGCCTTCTGCTGACCTTGGCCTCCTTTCTTTTCTTGCCCTGCCTGGGAGGTCTTGGAATTTGTTCTTCACTCCACCTGGAATGCTTTTGCCCTGGCTCTGCAAAAACCTTCCTCCTTCTCATCCTTGGCATTTGGACATAGAGATCACCTGCTTGCTGAGATGGCCACACTTTGTTCCCACCATTGTTCACCACACCTGCCGTTGTTTGGATTCTTTTGTGCTTGTTTATCATCTGCCTTCCCCAATAGCATCCCAAGAGGATAAAGTATTACGTTCTTCACCAGTGAATCCCAACACCTAGCACCATGTCTTGCACCTAATAGGCTTCCAATAAATTTTTTGATTGAGTCAATGCTTGAAGTGGTGGGCAGCCTTGCCTGGACGCCAGCCTGGAAGTCATGATCATTTCTGGATTACTTTTTATATAGCATGTTTAATTGAGAGTTTCAAGGGCCAAGAGAGAAGGAAATCACATTTGGAGGCAGTTTTCTTTTAATGTTGAAGCATGCTGTTTAGCTTTTATTGTGACTTGGGTTAATTTTCAGACTGTCGGCTGTCACCCGAGCATTGGGGTTGTAAATTGTCTTTCTACCCACCTGCAGAAGGCTAAGAGAAAAGCCAGCTTGTGTGCTGTTGTGACTTTGGAATGCTTTTGTCAGTGTTTACAAACAACATCTACTGTATTTCTGTTTGGCTTCAGTTTACACTCATTTGTTTTGTTCAACCAAGATTATGTTGCACTTGGTTATCTAACACCGGGGGCCTTCACTTGGTAATCTATACTGGTTTGCTTTCTTCTGATGATCATTCCTTCTCCTCTAATTTTCCATTCCTCCTGAATCACACCTAATTTCATAGTTCTTGCAAATTAGAGACTTTTGCGGGGGGAGGTTCGCGTTGACTAAAATAAATAACAGGCTCTTGAGTATATTGAGGAAACTTGTCTTCTTTTGGTTCTGTTATGGGTTTCTTGTGTGTGTGTGTGTGTGTGTGTGTGTGTGTGTGTGTGCGCCACAGACCATGGCTTGCAGGATCTTACTTCCCTGACCAGGGATAGAGAGAGAGAGAGAGAGAGAGAGAGAGAGAGAGAGAGAGAGAGAGAGAGAGTGTGTGTGTGTGTGTGTGTGTGTGTGTGTGTGTGTGTGTGTGTGTGTGTGTGTGCGCGTGCGCCACAGACCATGGCTTGCAGGATCTTACTTCCCTGACCAGGGATAGAGAGTGTGTGTGTGTGTGTGTGTGTGTGTGTGTGTGTGTGCGTGCGCCACAGACCATGGCTTGCAGGATCTTACTTCCCTGACCAGGGATAGAGAGTGTGTGTGTGTGTGTGTGTGTGTGTGTGTGTGTGTGTGTGTGTGCGCGCGCGCGCCACAGACCATGGCTTGCAGGATCTTACTTCCCTGACCAGGGATAGAGAGTGTGTGTGTGTGTGTGTGTGTGTGTGTGTGTGTGTGTGCGCGCCACAGACCATGGCTTGCAGGATCTTACTTCCCTGACCAGGGATAGAGAGTGTGTGTGTGTGTGTGTGTGTGTGTGTGTGTGTGTGTGCCACAGACCATGGCTTGCAGGATCTTACTTCCCTGACCAGGGATTGAGTGTGTGTGTGTGTGTGTGTGTGTGCGCGCCACAGACCATGGCTTGCAGGATCTTACTTCCCTGACCAGGGATTGAACCCCAGCCATGGCAGTGCAAGTACAGAATCTTAACCAGTAGACCACCAGGGAATTCCTCTGTTATGGGGTTTTTTTTGGTTTTGTTTTAATTTTTTAAATATATCTTTGGCTAGTAACTTTGTTGCTGCTCTAGGGCTTTCTCTAGTTGTGGCCAGCAGGGGCTACTCTCTAGTTGCCGGGCACGGACTTTGCATTATAGTGGCTTCTCTGACTGTGAAGCATAGGCTCCATGGTGCACAGGCCTCAGTAGTTGGGGTGCACAGGCTTAGCTGCCTCACGGCATTTGGGATCTTCCCAGACCAGGGATCAAACCTGTGTTGTCTGCTTTAGCAGGCAGATTCTTAACCACTGGACCACCAGAAATGCCTTGTTGTGAGTTTTTTAAACTTGACTTACTGAGGTCTCAAGCTCGTCATCTGTTAGGCAACTGGAGAATCTGTTGAGGATCCAGGATGAGTAGACCTACCAGTTAGTTCCTGCCCTTGTGGAGTTTGTATTTTGGAAGGAAAATATAAGCCACATACACAAGTGCCAATTATATGTGTGAGTTTAAACAAAATGCTGTAATACATAGGGTGTCAGAGGAACTATCAGGGGAACATAAGAAAGATTCCCCAGTGCACTCGGCAGAAATGCTTAGGGAGACCCTTAACATGTAGGATCATCCTCATTGTTCAGACAGTCCTCAGTGTCACCCTTAGTGTCAGAGTTGGAAAAATACACAGTGCTTGGCCTGGGGTAGATAACAAATAGATATGTGCTGAATGAATGAATGACTCATTTTGGGTTGACTTTCACTTTGGGAAAATGGCATCATGCTTATTGGAAACAGTCCTGAAACTCCTGACTTGGCTTCAGGATGGACTTGAGGGCACTTTTGTTGCTTGTGCACAGTTCCCTGAAGGGGGACCTAGAACAGAAAGGGGGGTTGTTTTTTGTCTGATGGGCTCAGTGGTTTGTGTAAATTATTGGGTTTCCTTTCTGCAGTGGCTTCTGGGGAGCTTAGGAGACAGATGTATGGTGACCTTATCACATTGATGAGATCTCACTGTTTACTTCTATTCCTCGCTCAGTTTTTTGACCCTGTCCTTGTTTTGCCTTCACTCTTTCACTACCTAAAAAAACAAAACTGGAAATAGCTTTGCTTTTTTCTAATTATAAAAGTATTATATGTTCATACTAAAAAATAACAGTGTAAAGAAGGAAGTGAAAATTACTTGTCATCCCACCTTACAAGGATAACCTCCATCAGCAATCAGATGTCCGTCTTTGCAGACTCTTTTCCATGTATACATGTCTCAGTGTCTAGATAGACGTTTACATAGAGCAAGCAATATTAAAAAATTGGATATTTTTATCAAAATTGAATCATGTCACACATCTCTTTTGTAACCTGTTTTTCAACTTAAAATACCTTGAATGGACATCTTTCCTTGCCAATTACTATAAATATACACCATCATTCAACTCCAAACCTACTTCTGATTTATCATTTTGCTAAATTTTATACATCTCTGCAAACCTGCTGAAATCTTTTCTAGAGCAAGGCAGGGTATAAATTAAAAAATAAAAGTCACATTTTGATAATCTTTTAAATGAATTACTGAAGGAAAGAAATGGTAGAGGAGACCAAGATCACAATTAACATTGGGTAATTTGTGGAGACTGTGTAATTTTGGATGAGTCACTGCTCCTTAGTGAATCCTGGTAAGAACACTGAGGATCCCTCGTGGTTGCTAAGGGTGGCTGGTGGACGAGGACCCAGCTGCTCAAACTATCTCTGCTTGTTTGGAAATATTAGGGCAAAGTAATTCTGCTGTAAGACCTAGAAGAGAAGGCTGCCTACAAGCTGAAAGCACCCATGCCCACCCCTTAGACGCCTTCCTCTGCAAAGCCCTGTGTCTTCTGGGCATCAGGCCCCTCCTGCAGAGAGGCTTCCCTTGGCGAGGGGATTGACAGGAACACACAGTCAGGGAGGTCGGTACAGTCCCTGCTTCAGCTGTCAGGCAATTAAAAAAAAAAAAATCTGGATAAATCCTGTGACAGATTACCTCTGCCAACATTGGCACCTAAAACCTTTGGGAAAGACTTCTTTGGGTATATGGAGTGGGGATGGGAGCTCCTTTTCCCTTTGAAAAGAAAAACTCCCTGCACCTTTGTCAAAAGTGAACAGCACCCCCAAACAGAGTTACAATAGAGAAAAAGCATTCTTCAGAATATTAGAACTCTCAGGTGTGCTGGGTCCCGACCTTATGGATCTTGAGAGTTAGACTTTTTTTTTCCTTAACATGAAAATAAATTAAGCACAAAGGAGCCTTGAGAGGAGTTGGGGCCAAGAGCTGCTGATTTGCATAGGCTTGGATCCTTGGGTCCCCGAACCCCACATGTTCTCTGCCTGCACTTCTAGGTATTGCGCACGCGGCCTGCCAGTCATATTTATAGGCTTGGAGGTGCGTGTTGGCAGCCGGAGCTGGTTTCCTAGCGGGGTGTGCGTTGTGTGGGAAGAGTGTCAGGTTGGGAACCTCTGCTGAATGTACGATGAAGCCTCCCTCCAGTAGTTCTGCCGCCAGGGGCTGTTAGTCATATGGTATCATTCTGGTAGAATTTATTTAAATTATATTTCAAATTAGCTTGTTAGAATAAAAATATGCATGTGGGGAACACATTTAGACATTTGTCAACGACTGGAGATTTTTTTTTTTTTTTAATTTTTTATTCACAAGCCTGGTTGATAGTCGTTTTCTCCTTCTGAGGAATTGGGGACCATGGTATCCCCCACCCTGTTCAGAAAAGCTTAGGATAAAGCATTGCCACCAGCCGAAGCAGTTAGCTTCAGAGCCGTGCATTAAGAGACCCTGGTAGTTGTTGCTGTTTAGTGGCTAAGTCATATCTGACTGTTTTGCAACCACATGGACTGTAGCCCACCAGGCTCCTCTGTCCATGGGATTCTCCAGGCAAGAATACTGGAGTGGGTTGCAATGCCCTCCATCAGGGGATCTTCCTGACCCAAGGCTCCAACCAAGTCTCCTGCACTGGCAAGCGGATTCTTCACCACAGAGCCACCTGGGAAGCCTAACAGACTTCCTAAAGGGTTCTAAATACCCAGGTACCTCCCAGCCAAGTGGAGACTGCATCCCAGCTGCCGGCAGGGCTCTGACCAGTCCTCTTCAGTTGCCTTGTCCTGGGAGGTCTTGGTCTAGCTCTCAGGTGATGAGCAGGACCATCCAACCAGCCTTTGTCCTCCTTCCTTCCCTTATGCACTGGGGGATGTCTTGTCTGTGGGTTACAGGGTAGGGGTTGTCCACAGGGATCTAATTAGTGAGGCATATTGCAGTCCCTGCTACCCTGGCATTGGATCCCTTTTGGGACTTTTAATTGGGAAAGCTTTTAATTGGAGTTGTTCAGATAAATGGAGAATGGGAGGGTTGCGTTGGTGTCTGTTGTCCTGGGGGAGAGGGGTGATGGAGAAGGTCCTCCTGGGGACGAGGAACAGAGCCTGTGCTGGGATGCTCTGAAGGGCAGGAGGAGGAGCTCCTGGTAGACATGGCTGATTTCAGCTCAGTTGGTCTGAGGACGAGCTCTCTAACCCGTCCAGGCAGACAGAAACTACAACTGGCTATCTCACCAAGATGAGTCTGTTGTCATGAAAGTCCACCTGTCTGGGAACTGGAGAGGATGCTGAGTACAGATCCCAGCCTTCCTGGCTGGCTGTGTGAGCTTGGACAAGTCATTTTATCTCTTTAGCTTCACCATCTACATCTATCAAAGGACTGAGAAACTGATAAGGAAAATGTGTACATAACATTTAACACACTGTTTTGACACATAAATGGCTTCCCAGATGGCACTAGTGGTAAAGAATTCATTTGCCAATGCAGGAGATACAAGAGATGAGGATTTGATTCCTGGGTTGAGAAGATCCCCTGGAGAAGGAAATGGCAACCCACTCCAGTATTCTTGCCTGGGAAATCCCATGGACAGAGAAGCCTGGTGGGCTACTGTCCATGGGGTTGCAAAGAGTCAGACACGACTGAGCATACATATATACTTCACTGACATAAATATTTCATCAGTGGTGGGCAAGTTCACTAAGATCATCATGATCATTTCTGCCTTGGGTGGAAGGTCTGCAGGTGGCTCCCGATGTACCTTTCTGGGGTACATGATTAGACACGGTCCATTCTTGGGTGCTCCTCAAGTCCTCAGCTGCTCTCTCCCAGTCCTGAGTGTTGTCAGAATTGGCTCCCTGTCATCATGTGACCCAGAGGATATGCAGTTTGCCTTCTGAAGCTTCTGCTCATATCACTAAGCCTCTCAGTTCATGTTGGTAGAGAAATGTTACTAACTAGTAGAGAAGAAAGGTCAGGAAGCTGACCCACCTATCTTCACAAGAAAACCAGTCTGTCAGCCAGTTCCTTTCATGGGAAGGTGCAAGAGTGAACCAAAAACAAAAAACAAAAATCAGTGTCTCCCCATTGCGGGCGTCAGACTAGTGATTTGTGCTGCAAGTTAGGGAACCCTTTGTTGTATATTCATTCACTTATTCATTCAACAATTCATGGCCATCTACCTATGTACTGTGAACAGTCACAGTGATGGCCCCATGATGCTTTCAGCCTAGTAGGGGAGCTAGACATCAAACAAACATCACCTAATGGACTAACATGGGAGATATCGATATGGGACCAGGGCCTATGTGGACTAGACAGTAATTGGTTTCAGGGTCTCATATCTCTGATTCCCACCCAGTTATATGGATCTGAACCCCTCTCTGATCACCCTTCATCTGTTCATCAGCTCTGATAACTTTCTTTTTAATAGTTATTTATTTATTTTCAATTTTTTTGGTTGCACCACAGGGCATGTGGGATCTTAGTCCACAGTCAGGGATTGAACCCGTGTCCCCTGCATTGAAAGCACAGAGTCTAAACCAGTGGACCACCAGGGAAGTCCCTCCGGTAGCTTTCTTGGCCATCCCCTTAGCTCTTGAGCACCTTCTCTGGGCCAGGTGTCAGGATGACAAAGCCTGTTGGGACTGGGTTCCTGCCCTCCCAAAGGAGACGGATGGTGGGTAGCTAATCAGGACAATGAAATAGCCTTTTATTGAAATATGACTTAGGATAAAATACCTAACTCTTTGAGAAGTTGCAGAAGGCTTCTTGAAGAAGGTGACTTTGGAACTGAGTCTTGAAGGATAAGAAGGAGTTTCTGAGGCAGACAGAACTGCAGGGCAAAGGACGCATAGATGGAGAGAGCTGCCCACAGGAGGCAGTGGAGTGTTCAGGTCAAGAACAGACTTGGACTCAGGCCTGGGCTGGCCATTTGCCGGCTGTATGGCTTGGAGCAAGATGCTGACCTTTGTGAGCTTCACATTATGGGTGAAATGGGACTGATGATAGTACCACCATTAGAGTGTGGTTGTGAGGATTAGATGAAGCACACCCTGTGACGTGCGTTAGCTTAGTAGTGGGCAGGGAGGTGAGAAAGAATGTGCAGTGCATGGTGAGCGTGGAGAAGGGGGTCAGGAAGGTACAGACATGAAGGAAAGGCCTTTGTGCTACGTGTTTGGGACTTTATCCCATAGATGGCAGGGGGGAGCCAGCCATGGGTGAGGCTGGAGGTGGGAGGAGCAGTTCGTCTTGGTACCTAAGAATGAGGCCTGAGTCCTAGGCAGTGGCAGGCAGTGGGCTCAGAGAGGATGAGGTAACTTGGGTTAGAAGGCAGAAACATGCTATATCCTATGGAATTTTGACTTCAGTCTATAGGTAATGAGGGAGCACTCAGTTTTGAAGAGAAGAACATTACTTGTGTTAGGAAAAGTATTCCAGAGATGATAATGAAGGGTAGCACAGAAAGTTGAGAGATCAGAGGAAAGATACCTCATAGGAACTAGCCACAATCCAGGCAAGAAGTGTTGAGAGTGCAGAGCATATATGGCACAGATTTATATAATGTAGACCATATCCTGTTCTGTACTGGATCTGTGGCAGCTTCTAGGAATATATATAATACAATAAAGCATAAAGATATATGTAAGGCACCTTGCCAGAGATGAGAGAGTGAAAGCTTGAATGTCTTTCCTGTAGAGTTGCCAAATCAGGGCGCAAATTAAGCTATTACTTAATGAGAACTCAATGGGTTTGAGTTAGTATGCAGAGTGTGTCTATACAATATCTCGTTTAATTCTCACAACAACCCTCACTTTCATAGTTGGAGAAACTGGGCTTGAGAGGTTCAGTAATCTTCAAGCTCGCAGTCAGGAAACCAAGCTCATGCCCATTTGAGAGCAGAATTCATGTTCTTAAGATGCATCTTCTGGAGGCAAAAGGCTCCCTGAGAGTCACGTGGGAGGTGGGCCCACAGCTCTCGATTGTTGTAATGAGAGGAAGGGAGAGGCGGAACTGCCAGCAGTTCAGGTGTTTCTAGACTGTTTGAGTGGATGGTGGTGCCATTGACTGAGATTAAGAACACAAGAGGAGATGTAGTTTAGGGGAGAGAGTTGATGAGAGTTTAGTCTGGGTGAATACGGTGAATTTCCACTTGTAGTGGGTCATGTGGAGTGGCCTCTATCAATAGAAATTCAACTCTAGCACTCAGCAATTAGGGTACAATCAGAGGTACAGATTTGAGAGCCGTCACCTCTGAGATGGACTTGATCATCCAAGGAGAGAGTGGATCAAGAAGATGAAGATGGGAGGCTTCCCTGGCCATCCGGTGGTTAAGACTCTGCGCTTCAGTGTAGGGGGTATGGGAAACTAAGATTCCACATGCTGCACAGCACATCCAAAAAATAAAAATAAATAAAATAACAATAAGAATAATAAAGTATTTTTTTAGAAAAATACTTTAAAAAGATGAAGATGGAACTCTGAGAAAGGACAATTGAAGAGAAGGGAAAGAAGCCAGTGGGTGAGACTTAGAGGTGATGATATTGGAGGCAGGCTGGAGGGGAGAGGTGTTGTGAAAGCCAGGGGAGAGGCGGCCGAAAGGGAGGTGTACTCAACATGGGTGAAGGCCTTGGGAAGCTGGGTGGGGACCCAACGTGCGTGCTGTTAAATCCTGCCGTGGGGGTGGGAGAGTTAGGGCACTGATGGATTTTAAGAGCAGCTTCAGCCAAGTGTGAAGGCGCAAATCCATCTGCAGTGGTTTAAGGAGTGAGTGTACGGCAGGGGAATAAAGAAGTCAGGCTAAGCTTGAGGATGAGTCAGGGTAGAAGGAAGGCTGATTTTCATTTCATCAGTTGAGCATGTTGGAAGGTTGAGGGGGAAACAGGAACGGAGATTAAAGATATTCAAGAAAGATGGCAGGCAGTGTGGCTGGCACAAGGAAGTGGATGGCAGGGAGGAACTAGAACAAGAGCTTTCTGCTAGGAGGATCACCCTTAGAGACCAGGCAAGGTGCAGGTATGGTGGCATTTTGAGGCTGAGGTGGAAAAGGGAATGAGGGAGCTGGGTTGCCTGGCTTTTCCTTCTCTGTGTGAGCTAAGGAGTTGATCTGAGAACCAGGGGGTAGATTAGGAAGAGAAGAAATGTTTTGATACAGTTGACTTTGGGCATTGGGGTAGAGAGTTAGCTGGGGCAAATACAGATTTGTGAGCAGCCTTGCAGTGCCCATTGAAGACTGAGGAATGTGTTGGTAAATGTGCTAGTTGCCAACATGTGAGGTGACCTGGGGGCAGGAGCAGAGGCAAGCAGCCCCAGACCCAGAGGGTGGGCAGTCAGAGATGGCCAGCCCAGTTGGGCTCCAAGTGCTTTACCTTCCACAGTCCTGGGGGATGCTGTGTGGAGGAGGGGAGAGCCTGCTTCATCTCCATCAGTCACCTGTCTGCCCTTGCTTCTCTGAATAGCCAGCCATTGTTCTGTTGTTAATAATCTTCCAGACCTTTTCTAAAAAATGCATTAAAATTTTTGCCAGCATGACCTTTTTGAGTAATGAGATCTGTAAGTTTATTAACCTCTGTGAGAAGTAGATTTTCTTGCTCCATGGGAGCAGATAATCTCTTGGAGGGAATGAACATTAATGTGGTGACCCAGAGGGTCAGCTCGACACCTGAGGGCACAGGCTTTTCTGTGGGGATGGCTCATCTTGTGCACTCGCCCCCATCAGCTGACGTGGCATGTGCCCCATGGAAGATGGGCTGGGTGCTTCTGCATAGCCCTCTCCTTGGTCCCGCTCTGAGTCTTGCAGTGACCTGAAGTTGAGACAGTCAGAGACACCAACATAGCAAAACCTCATTTCTTTCCTTCCTTCCATGTCTTGCTGTGCTGGGTCTTCCTCGTGGTGTGTGGGCTTCTCTAGTTGTGGCACTCAGTCTCAGCTGCCCTGCAGCATGTGGGATCCTGGTTTCCCAACCAGATACCGAACCTGCATCCCCTGCACTGGAAAGCAGATTCTTAACCCTGACCCACCAGGGAAGTCCCCTTGTTTCTTTTGATGAGTCTAGTTCTCTAAGCATGAGGAGGAGAAGGCTGGGCATGAGAGCATTGAGTTGTGTGCAGACAAGAATATCTAGACAGTAGGTCTGTTCATAGAGGCCCAGGAACCCATTGGATTTGGGAAGGGCTTTAGGACATGTGCTATATGGCCGTGTTGAAACATATCCTCTGTTGTTCCAGTGGCAGCCTTCAAATCTGCACATGTATTGGATAGTTGGCGTAAGCTACTCTCAGGGCATTCAGCGAAGTAGCAGTGATCCATGACTTCATCCTCATTAGTTTGGTGTTTCAAGTCTATTCTATCCTAGTCTGACCTACCTGCCCTCTGTGTACCTGAGTGGTTGGCCTGTGCCTCTCTATACTGTTTATCACATAAAACAGTTGATTATAGTACAGTGTTATATCAACAGCATGTCATAATCTGCTTCTTCCCACCGTTGCCAACTAGACCAGCACAGCCCCATAGAAATATGAAGCCACATATGTAATTTTACATGTTCTAGTGTCCAATAAAAAAAGCAAAAGAAACAAGTGAAATGAATTTTAATGTGTTTTATTTATTTATTTATTGGAGTATAATTGCTTCAAAATACTGTGTTAGTTACTGCTCTACAGCAGAGTGAATCAGGTGTATGTACACGTGTGTCCCCTCCCTCCTGGACTTCCTCCCACCCCATCCTACCCCTTGAGGTCGCCACAGAGTACTGAGCTGAGCTCCCTGTGCTGTACATCAGGTCCCTATACTGGTTTACACATGGTGGTGTGTATATGTTGTTGTTTAGTCACGGTCTCCATACTGGTTTACACATGGTGGTGTGTATATGTTGTTGTTTAGTCACTAAGTCCTGTCTGACCCTTTTGTGACCCCATGGACTGCAGCCCCCCAGGTTGCTCTGTCCGTGGGATTTTTCCAGGCAAGAATACTGGAGGAGGTTGCCATTTCCTTTTCCAGGGGATCTTTGTGATCCAGGGATTAAACCTGTGTCTTCTGTTTCTCCTGCATTGGCAGGTGGGTTCTTTACCACTGAGCCACCTGGGAAGCCCCAGTAGCGTATATCTTGTCAATCTCAATCTCCCAGTTCGTCCCACTCTCCCCTCCCCCACCCTCCATGTCCACATGTCCATTCTCTACATCTGCATCTCTATTCCTGCCCTGCAAATAGGTTGATCCGTATCATTTTTCTAGGTTCCACCTATATTCATTAATACACTACATTTGTTAATTCTAACATATTTTAACTAAATATATAAAAAATATTATTATTTTTAACATTTAACAATTTAAGTCAGACATGGCCCCTCTTATTTCCATGGAATTCTCATTCTAGTGAGGGAGACAGATTCCACCTGTCTCTGCCCACTCCCAGCCCTCTCTTCCCCCCACAAGCATCCACAAATAAAATAGCTGCAAGTTGTGCTCAGTGCACAACTGAGGGAAGGAAGCAGGGGCTGAGCCCAGCTTTAGGCCGTATGCTTATGGGCTGCCTCCGAAGAGGTGACATTTAAGCTGCTGTATCACGTGAAGAGCAGGAGCAGATCGTTCTACGTGGAGGGAGGGGCGGGGTAAAGACCCAGTGTGGGATGGGACTGCCCAGAATGTTTCAGAAACTGAAATCAGACCTGCGGGACTGGCTGGCAGCGTGGGAGGGAGGGGTGCCCAGGCTGGGGCTGGAGGGTAGGTAGGCATGAGGGCAGACCAGATCTCAGAGGCTGTGGCATGGACGATGGTTTATATTTGAAATGCTGTGAGAGTAGATAAGACTGAAGGCTTAGGAAAAAAAAAAAAAAAAGACTGAAGGGTTAGGACAGACCTGTGGGTGGTTAAGATTCTGTACTTCCAGTGCAGTGGATGTGGGTTTGATCCCTGGTCAGGGAACCAAGATCCCACATGCCAAGGGATGCTGCCAAAAACAAACAAACAAACAAACAAAGACAGAAAGGTGTTAATAGGCCTGTGACACAGCCCTTCCTGCCTGTTAAGAAGACTTCTCTGGTGCTCTATGCAAAATGGATGAAAGGGGATAAGACCTGAAGCGAGGAGAAGTGACAGGGTTCCTGTGTTCTAGTTCAAAGAGGATGCTGGCTGAGCCTGAGAAGGTCACAGAGGGAAGGAGAGAAGTGAGCAGACTCTGCAGATGGTTTGGGGGCAGATTTGTTGGAGCTTGGTTATAAGGTAAGAATAACAAGGAGGGAGGGAATGAGGAGGGCCCCTTTGGTTTGGGGTTTAAGCAAGTGGTGGCCACTCGATGCGAAGAGCTGATTCTTTGGAAAAGACCCTGATGCTGAGAAAGATTGAGGGCAGGAGAAGGGGACAACAGAGGATGAAATGGTTGGATGGCATCACCGACTCAATGGACATGAATTTGAGCAAGCTTTGGGAGTTGGTGATGGACAGGGAAGCCTGGTGTGCTGCAGTCCATGGGGTTGCAAAGAGTTGGACGCAACTAAGTGACTGAACAACAATAAGGTGCAGGGAAACCTGGAGGAGCAGAAGGTGAGGGGTGGAGTGGGAGACTCAGTGTCAAATGGCCACATCATGTTAAGCTTGAGGTGTTGTGTGGAGCTGGGCAGAAGACAGGGAGTTAATGTAGCTTGGGTTCAGCAGAGATCAGACTGAAAGAGACTGGGCGACTTCATGATGGATTGAGAGGGAAGGCAGAGGAGGAGAGGGCTCAGAACTGTCCATTTTCAAGGAGGCGGTAGAGCAGAAGCAGCCAGCAAGAAAGATAGAGGCGGAGAGCCCAGGGAGGGAGGACGGACTGAAGCTGTGTCTCAGTCGGGGGTTGAGTGTCAGTGTGGAGTGTTGCACAGGTGACCTAGGACTGATTGGCATGGTGGCTGCTGGTAGCCCTGACCTGAATCCAGATAGCGGCGAGTCAGGTGGGGCCAGGCACCAGATGGACTGGAAGATGAATGGGAGGCTGGGATGGGGGTTGTGTGGGGGATGTGTGGACCACTTTTTCAAGAAGTCGATTGGAACTTCCCTACTGGTCCAGTGGCTTAGACTCCATACTCCCAATGCAAGGGACCCAGGTTTGGTCACTGGTCAGGGAACTAGATCCCACATGCCGCAACTAAGATTGTCTGTGTTAGTCACTCAGTTCGTGTCCGACTCTCTGCAACCCCACGCACCATAGCTCACCAGGCTCCTCTGTCCATGGGATTCTCCAGGCAAGAATTCTGCAGTGGGTTCCTCCTCCAGGTCTTCCCGACCCAGGGATTGAACTCAGGTCTCCCCCATGGCAGGCAGACTCTACATCTGAGCCACCAGGGAAGTCCCTAAGAGTTTGCATGCTGCAACTAAAAGATCCTGCATGCCGCAACTAAGACCCAGTGCAGCCAAACGAATGAACGAATGAATGGAGTTGACGGTTGAGGGAACGGAGTACTGAGACAGTCACATGAGAGGCTGTGGGTAAAGGGAGAAGGTATTTAAGATAGGAGAACTCCAGCATGTGTGGATGCTGGCGGGAATGCTGCCCAAGAAAAGCAGGGTGATCCAGGAGCCCAGGCCTTACGGTGACAGGAATGGGTTCAGGACATCAGGGAAAGATTGTCCCTTGGAGCAGAGAGAGGGAAGGAGGGAAGGAGGCCACAGTGGGAACAGATGGAGGCAGGTCTGGGTGTGGTGGAAGGTGCTTGAGTTCTAGTCCAGGGCTCTTGTTTCTCTCCAGGGTGTATGAGGCAGGCTCATTAGCTCAGAGCAAAGGTGGAGGACCAGGGATGGGAATCTGAGGAGAAGAAAACAGAATGAAATTGTCTGGGACCAGGTGGCCAGCCTCCCAGAGAAGCCTAGGCTTTGTGGGCCATTGTAGAGCAACAGTTTGAGGTCAGAGAACATGCATTTAAAATGAAACACGGTCCACCCAGTTTTGTCCACCGGGTTGCTTGGGTGTGGGTATGAAGGAGGCAGATGGCAGAGTGCATCAGGTTGGGAGGCAAGGAATTCCCACAACGTGGGGAACGGTGGTGGTCTGTGGGCAGGGCATGGGCCATTCGGGGAAGAAAGTGAACTCACGGAGGGGCATGGGGAAGAAGGCGCTGGACGGTAGGAGCTGAGTCCAGGCCGAGGGATTTGTCCTGTGGATGGGGGTGGTGACAGGAGGTGGACGGAGGATGAGGTAGGTTCGGAGCTGAAGCCCCATCAGTGACAGGAAACACTTGGAGGCTGGCACAGGTGTGGCAGGGGGCAGGTGAATGGAATGGCCTACCTCCAAGGGCACAGAGAGAGCCACATTCTGGGGGCCATGAGGACACCAACCGCCCGTCTCCCCTTGTGTTCTGCTTTTCTGGCGGGTGAGAGGAGCGGACCGGCTATGTGTGGTGGGGCAACGCTGTCCTCACGGACTAGCTTTGTGTCAGTTACAGTGTGAAGGTGAAGTGGGTAGTCTGGCTGGACAGCTGGTCCTGCAGGTTTCAAGGACTTCAGGAGACTTGAGAGTGTAGGGAGGAGGGAAAGACTGGCTCCAGTTTATCAGGGAGGACCAAGAGCCTGGATGATGCTGGATGACTGGGAGGGTGTAGTCCGGTGGCTGTCCACCAGGTAGAGAGAGGAGAAGTGAGACGGATCTTTCCGAGCATGTGAAAGACTTGGGGATTTGAGTTGGTGGTGAGTTCCCTGTGAGTCAGCCCCAGTGATGTGGTCATCTCGAAGGCCGGCTAAAACTTTGAAGCTCTTAGCCGAAGTATGAAATAGGTGGAGGCGAGGGGTCTGCTGCACGTGACATCTAGAATGTTGTGCTTAGTTCTGGATGCTGAAGTTCACCTGATTTAGGAAGGAGAGCAGAGCTGGAGGGGTCCTGCCACATGTTTCATGAGGGTGACACAGAGAAAGGTTTCTTTTTCTTTATCTGTTTGTCTTAGTTGCAGCACATGGGATCTTTGTTGCAACATGCAGGATCCAGTGACCTGACCAGGGATCAGACCCAGGCCCCCTGTGTTGGGAGTGTGGAGTCTTAACCACTGCCTACCAGGGCAGTTCCCTGAAGGAAGGTTTCTTAAAATGAAGTTTCTAGAGCCTTCCTTGGTGGTCCAGTGGATAGGAATCTGCCTGCCAAAGCAGGGGACATGGGTTTGAGGCCTAGTCAGGGAAGATTCCACAGGGCAACTAAACCCATGAGCTGCAACTAGTGAAGCCTGCCTGCATGCCTAGAGGGTGTTCTCTGAAACAAGAGAACCCACCACAGTGGGAAACCCCACGTACAGCAACTAGAGAGCAGCCCCTACTTGCTGCGAGTAGAGAAAGCTTGTGCACAGCAATGAAGACCCAGCACACCCAGAAATAAGTAAATGCACAATTTTAAAAAATGAAGTCCCTATATGCAGTTCAGAGGTCTGTGAACACCCCTCCCCACAAACTGTATGGAGCACTGTATATGTGTATGTTCTTTTCTAGGGAGGATGGCTATAGTTTTTGATCAGATTTTCAAAGTAGTCCTTGACCTTAAAGAGATGAGAATTCCCTGTTAAAAGGGTTTGGGCATGTTCAGCTGAGAGATGAGAGAACTTGGGCCAAGAGGCAGGGACAGGAGAGGGTGGCTTTCACGTAGAGGACCACTGCCATTTGGAGGAGGCGGTTTGCTCCTGTGGACACATCTGGAGGAACTGGGTTCAGAGAGAGGGAGGCGCAGGCAGAGGGTTTGGCTCTGTGGGTGGCTGAGGGGACCTGAGCGCAGCTGGGTGTACACAGGTGGGGTGTACACAGGTGGGGTGTACACAGGGCAGGGACAGAAAGAGGTGGCCTGTGATGGCTGTGAAACCATTGTCCAGACCTTCTTGTTCTGAGAAGCAAAAACCTCTGAGCTCTGCCAGGCTTTCCTCTAAGGTGAGGACATGGTGTCATGGGCTGAGCTTCGCTAAGAGATGTGAAGCCCCTGCAGTGGCTCAGGGTTGCAGCTCATTGAATGCTGAGGCCCCTGGAAGCCTGCCTGCCTGCCTTTCCTCAGACAGTGTCCTCTCAGGGTGTGGGCCCCTCGCCCATCCTGGGGCCTCAGTGGACCCCTCTGTGTGGTGTGGTGGGTGTTCCCTGGGTACAGACTTGAGGGATGCCTAGCTCTTGCCCACATCTCAGCCAGGGCTGTGAGCCCACCTTCGTGGGCCCTCAGGCGCCCACCTTGGTGGCCTGTGGCATCTCTCCCAGGATGTGGAGTTGGGTGAGACGAGCACTGAATCGGGCCTGGGGTGGAGCAGTGTGCTTGCTCAGGGGCCCCATCCCTCCCCACAGCCAGCGTGCTTCCAAGAGGTTCCTGGCCTCCCACCTGACTTTGGCACCCACAGCATTTGATCTGCTAAATCTGAAAGCGACTCCCCTGGGACAAAACTGATGATTAATCAAGTTTGACTTTTGTCAGAGCTTCCTCTCTCTCTCTCTCTCCCTCTTTTTTTTTTCCTTCTCTCAGTTTTTTTTTCTTTTCTTTTTTAAAGCAGGCATGTTTCACCAAGGATGGAAAATTCTGGAAAATTGGAATCCCACCACCTGATTGAAAGCCGTATCACTTGCTTCAAGGAAGGGAGCTTTAAAAAGTCACTCCTTGGCTTCGCCCATGAATTTTAAATATTCTGAAAGCTTTGCTCACAAAGGCCACAATGCCTCACCCCTTGAATAATTAAGTAGAGCACACTGGGGATGGCAGGATGGCATAGGCCCGGGCACACCGTTCCTCTGGGAGCCTCCTTCTCAGGTGGGGAGCTCAGGTGGTAGCCCAAGGAGGTCCTCCTCGCAGAGAGATGGATGCAGCTGCAAACAGCCACAGTGGTTGAGGTTGGCACAACCCTGGCAGTGTCACGGAAGCGGATGAAGGTGTCATGTGATATGGCGCATGTTGATCCCCCCGAGATACCGCCGTCCAGCAGCTGTTTGCAGAGCAGCCCTGTGAAGTCTTGGTTGGTCTTCCTTGTCCCTTCACTGCTGCGTGACTGCCCACATCAGGTGCCCATGGTCTTGGGCCGTATCACTGATCTCCCAGCCACTGTAGTATTGGCATTGGTTTCTGTGTGTACTTGGTGGAAATTTCTGGAGACTCTGTGAGGGCAAGAGAAGGCTATTTTATCTTCTGGCAGGTGCCCCTCCCATCAGGAGCCATGGTGGCATCTCGGAACTGGCTGATTGTTTCCTGGCTGTCTTCCTGTTCCATGATTACACAGGCTGTTTATCTGTGAGGCCACAGAATGCTGTGCTGGACAGCCAGAGGTCATGCCAGATGGTCACTGTGGTGTCTTCCTTGAATTCTGTGGAAGATTGAGTTTTGCTGGGAGGAAAGGAAGGAATATTTGTTGATTAACTATAGGTATTATTTCATTTAAGCTTCATGTCTTATGGGTAAGGAAATGATTTCAGAGAGGTTAAGTTACTTGGCTAATGTCACACAGCCAGCACATTGAGTGGGCTGGTAGTTATGTATGTTGTCTGACTCTGAGACTTGTACAGTTCTAGGAGAAAAGGAAAACACTCTTTGTTTCAAAAGTACATCTTGAGGTTTAAAAGAAAAGATGTGTTTAAGGAAGCTCTGTTAGCACACCTTCCAAACAGCAGGGGTTAAAAGCAGGTATCTTTAGTCCGGTGTGAGCACATAGCCATTCACACAGCTGAGTTTTCTTTTCTTTTCTTTTCTTTTAGCATTTATTTATTTATAGCTGCACTGGGTCTTCACTGTGTGGGCTCTTCTCTAGTTGAGGCAAGTGGGGGGCTACTCTCTAGTTGTGGTCTGCAGGCTTCTCATTGCGGTGGCTTCTCTTCTTGTGGAGCACAGGGTCTAGGCACTCGGGCTCAGTAGTTGTTAACAGGCTTAGTTGCTTCGCCGCATGTAGGATCTCCCTGGACCAGGAATCAAACCTGTGTCCCTGTATTGGTGGATTCTTAACCATTGGGCCACCAGGAAAGTCCTTCTCTCTCTCTTTCTTTCTTTCATTCTTTTTTAAATCCAAAATGTGTTTATTGTGATGGTTTCCCACTCATCTGGATTCAGGGTGCTTATCATGCTGCTTCTATCTGAAAGAGCATCCATCTGCAAGCCTGGGTTTTTCTCTTGTAGGCTGGCAGAGGACAGTAGAGCAGCCAACACACAAAGCTAAGTTTGTGCCTGGCTAGAGATGCGGAGCCTGGTGGGCTGCCGTCTATGGGATTGCCCAGAGTCGGACACGACTGAAGCGACTTAGCAGCAGCAGCAGAGATAGTCGTAGTATCCTGGGCATTTCACATCCGTGAGATGGGAACTGGGGCTCCACACCAGGCGCTTCTTCTTGTGTGTCCTCTTCTCCTCTTCTGGGATGGAGGGGATCGTTTGTGAGAGGCATGTTTTGGTGGGGAAGTCTTCACCACCAGAACACAGACAAGTTTTCTACAGGTTTCTTTCACCCTGAATCTACTGAGCCGTTCCTTGTTCTTCCTCTTCTCATCCTTATCTCTTCCAGTTTCTCTCTGCCCTTTTCCTCAGATCTAACTAGAGGTTCTCAGAGTGACTTAATTCTTCACCCTTGTTGAGTTGTATGTTGCAATCGACATCTATTAAGACATTGTTCAGATCACATAATAGGAGTCCAAGTCCCCAATAAGTAAACCTGTTAGGCTAGGTCTGTATCTGATGACTTACTTCAATATTAATCTTGACACAGGGCAGGGTGGTAAGATCACCAGAGCCCACACTGTTCTCACCTGCTTTTTGGCTGTGAATCAGGATCTTTCTCATACTTGCCAGGGGTTCAAGTTTTAGTTGATTGCCTGCATTGCTTGTCTCAGAGACGCACAATAACTTTTGTCTCCCCAAGTGTTGTGGCTGATTTGTTGCAACTGAGGTTCTTCTGGCTGAAATAGAAGGACTCACCTGTCAGGAACCTGAGAAGCAAGGTACTTGAATGATGTGATTTTCAGGACTGGTTTCCCCAGCAGCACTTTATCTCTGTAGAAGAGAGGGATTTTTCAGCTTCTCCATCTTGGGTGAGAGGTCAGACTAAGTCTGAAGTAGTGAAATTTGGTTCTCTTTGTGCCTCTTACAAAAAGTGTTTGGTTTATTTATGTGTCTTTTTTCCTGGAGCAAATCTCTTACCCATGAATGGCGAAACTAACCTAGTGAGCCGTGAGTACAGCTTGAAGAGGAAGTCACAAACTGAACTTATAATATGACACCCAGATAGGACACTTCTCTGGTAGTCCAGAGACTTAAGACTCTGCGCTCCCAATGCAAGGGGCCCGGATTTGATCCCTGGTCATGGAACTAGATCCCATATGCTGCAACTAAGGGTCTGCATGCCACAACTAAGAGTTTGCATGCTACAACTAAAATATCCTGCATGCCGCAGGTAAGATGCAGGGCAGCCAAAATAAATAAAAATACTTAAAAAAAAACCCAGTTAGGATCTTGTTAAGTGTTTTTTTTTCTGAGAGGAAGTTCATGATTGAAGGTCCTCTCCGTCATGCTTTTAGGATGAATTTTTTCAGGTAGCCACTGAAACTATTCTTGATGACAGGTAAAATTAGTTCCCCCCCTTCTATCCACGGGGTCAAATATTTGCACAGTGACATCAGAAAGTGCTGTATGTGCTCAGATCTCCATGTCTGAGGGCTTCTTTTGCTTCGTGCTTGGGCTTATCAGAATCAACAGCTTTATTTAGATCACATGTATTCAGGTGCCAGTCAGTGGGGACAGAGCCAGATCCAGGCAGTCCGGGAGGAGGTGACCCTTGCAAGCATTCAATTTAGCCCAGCAGTGCATTTCTTAAATCTGAACTTTGGTCCTCCATTCCCTCAATTAAGTAATATTTACTGAGTTCTTCCAGGGGTGACTAAGATGGATCTTGGCCTCTGTCCTTGTAAAGCTTACAGTATAGCAGAGGAAATGGATATTGAATAATTACACAAATTATTAAAATTCATTCAATAAGTTTGTTGAGTTTCTGGTGTACCAGGTGCTACTCATGGTGCTACAGGCAGGAACCAGAAAGACAAGAGTCTCTGTCTTACTGGCTCTTACATTCAAATGAGATGCACGATAAATCAAATGAAAACAAGTAAATTATATAGTATATTAGAGGTGATAAATACTGTGAGCAATAGAGCAGGTAAAGATGATTGGGAGTAGTAACTGGGTGGGGTGGGTGAGTGGGTGCCAGTTGCAGAGAGTGGGTTGCATGAAATGAATATTATAGATGGGTTTGGAGTTAGTGATAGCTGTCGGGTCTTAACAAGGAGTTAGAGGGGCTGAAGGCAGTGCAAGCAACTGGCAGGCCAGTTGGAGGGATCATATGTATGTGTGTGTGTGTTGAAGTGACTGAGAATCAGGACGAGAGTCCTGTAAGAGAGAGGACCTGTGATCCAGAAGCTAAAATGTGTGTGTGTATGTGTGTGTGTGTGTGTGTGTGTGTGTTGTGTTGAAGTGACTGAGAATCAGGACAGGAGTCGTGTAGGAGAGATGGCCTGTTATCCAGGAGCTAAAATCATCAAGAAATGAGGGGGAGTGACATGGAGGTTGGTGTTTGACAGCAGCAGTGAGGGGTAGAGGATGACGGGGCCTGATGACAAGAGATTGAAGACTGGGGAGTTGGAGGGAAGGGGGAAGAGAATCACCGGGAGTAGGCAGCAAGGAGCTTGGTGATCAGCTGTGAAAAGTGCCTGCAGGAGAGGTGCAGGGGCCCCTGAGGATGGATTAAAGGGGTGTCTGGCCAGGAAGAGAGAGGCTCAGCAAGGCTCCTGTGATATCGTGATTTATAAGAAGAAGTAGATAATTGGTCTTCATCCTGTTCCTGGCACAGAGCTCCTGAAACCCTTGGAATTTCCTGTGAACAGAGCTCTAAAAGTGTCTTGTTAGGTTGAGGAGGTGACTTTTAGAAAGCACCTAAGTATGGGGACCCAACTATGTGACTGTTGTCATTCAGTTGCTCAGTCATGTCTGACTCTTTGCAACCCCACTGACTGCAGCACCCCAGGCTTCCCTGTCCTTCACCAACTCCCGGAGTCTGCTCAAACTCATGTCCATTGAGTCGGTGATGCCATCCAACCATCTCATCCTCTGTTGTTCTCTTTTCCTCCTGCCCTCAGTCTTTCGCAGCATCAGGGTCTTTTCCAATGAGTTGACTATTCATATCAGGTGGTCAAAGTTTTGGAGCTTCAGCTGCAGCATCAGTCCTTCCAGTGAATATTCAGGGTTGAGTTCCTTTAGGATGGACTGGTTTCATCTCCTTGCTGTCCGGTGGACTCTCAAGAGTCTTCTCTAGCACCACAGTTTGAATGCACCAATTCTTCAGTGCTCAGCCTTCTTTATGGTCCAACTCTCATATCCATACATGACTACTGGAAAAATCATAGCTTTGACTATAGGGACTTTTGTTAGAAAAATAATGTCTCTGCTTTTTAATACGCTGTCTGGTTTTGTCATAGCTTTTCTTCCAAGGAACAATATATACATACATAAATATTTTTCAAAAAGAGAGTTGTATAAGGATGAATGTATTTGCCCAGAGGCCCGGCAAGGTCCTCAAGAAGGCTTCTGCCTTAACATGGTGGCCTAGGGAGGAGGGTCAGGGAACACAGGTGCAGGACCTCACTGGGCACGCACTCAGGAAAGGATCCAGAGATGCGTGTTCGGCCTAGGTGTTCCAGGTGCCTCCCAGCTTATAGCTGTATGTGCCCTTGAGTAAGTTACTTCATCTTTTCCTTCTGTTTTCCTCTGTTAAAATGAAGACACAGACACTGACTGTCAAGGTTGTTGGGAAAATGAGGTGAGCTGTGTTTGTCAATGCCCAGAACAGTGCCAGACAACCACAGATGATCAATACACGCCAGAACCTCTGGGAAATACCTTTACTGAGGTACTGCTGATACTGCTGATGGTGTGGATCTCAGCATTGCTGTAGGACAGAGAAAGACATCTCCTATTTAAAAGCCAGATCCTTTAGAAGAGGAACATGAGTTGCACTGAAGATATGAATGTGTTTGTGTGCTGTGCTAAGTCATTTCAGTCATGTCCGACTCTTTGCAACCCCATGGACTGTAGACTGCCAGGCTCCTCTGTCCATGGGATTTCCCAGGCAACATTACTGAAGTGGGTTGCCATGCCCTCCTCCAGGAGATCTTCCTGACCCAGGGATCGAACCCATGTCTCTTATGTCTCCTGCATTGGCAGACGGGTTCTTTACCACCTGGGACGCCCATGAGTGTGCATGGAAGCCTGCAAATCTGAGGATGGAATCTTGAAGCGGATAAAAATGGAGCAGAGAGAGGTCTACACACAGGACATCTGGGCCTCCAGAGGGGACGGGCAGTGTGTCCTTGGCACGTGGGAAGTAGTACGGCTGTTCCGAGCCAGACTCTGGGCACACATAGGCCCCAACTGTCTAGACACCTGCTGGCTGCCTGTTTCTGCTGGAAGTCGAGTATCAGACCTTTTCCAAAAGGGGGAAGAACCTGTAGAAGATCCAGTCTGATAAATAGCGCCCATCTGATTCATCAGCAGCAGAGCACAGAGGGATAGGAAAACACGTCGTTCTTCTAATAGTCACTTCTTTCTGTCTACTGAAGACCCACCAACACTCTGTACATTCCCTTCCAAACCTGAAGAAGTATAAGTGGAACTTGACTGTTTGCTCTAACGCTTTGTTCTCTGTCTCTGTGTACCTTCTCTCTCAGCTCTTTCTGGTTTTTTGTTTGTTTTTTGGCTTGTAGGATCTTAGTCGCCTGGCCAGGGATAGAACCTGGGCTATGGCAGTGAAAATGCTAAGTCCTAATCACTGGACTGTCAGGGAAGTCCCTCATCCCTTCATTAACACATTATTGACCAGAGATATATTAATGTTTCTTTTGTTACCCAAACATTATTGACCAGAGATGTATTAATATGTTTTTAGAGAGTGATACAATTAATGTCACTGTGTGAACTTGTTAGAGCTTAAAATTGATCAAGGGTTCATCATACATCTCATGATTGTCATTATCATTCACATTTTGCTCCATCAGGTTTTTGTTCCAACCTCATATAGATAAAAACGTGAATTTATTAGCATAAAGTTTTCAAAAATGACACATCATGAAATTTTGAGTGAAGAAGATTTTTCAGTGAATTTTATGCAGATATTTCCTCTGATTGTCCAAGTGATGTATATTCTAGTGTCTCAGAAGATGATAGTTCTTAAGAATATAATTATTCAGATGATGTGAATATTAGACCAACAAAAAGACAAAAATTACCTTAGCGATTGATTCTGATATGGACAGTGAACATGAAACAGTGCTGGAGAAGGCTCCTTTGCCTCTACTATTGAAGACAACATTTCACAAAAATTAGACCTTACAGGTGTCTCAGGTATAATTATTGAATGTAATAGCCTACAAAGTGTTGGTGAAATAACAGAATTAATTTTTTGGCTGGCCAAAATAAAACTCACCAGCCGTAGGCCTTAGTTTCCCCTGGTCAGTAATGAGTTAAGGCATGTTTTCTGGGTGCCAGGCTCTGGCTGTGACACAGCACATCAGACGTAGTCCTGGCCCTTGCACTTACCCCAGTAGAGCCGTACTTTCTGGCCAGGCAGGGTGCCCTGGGAAAGGTCATCTGCAGCACCTGGGGTAAAGGACGGAGTTGCTGGTGGGAGCCACAGGCTGGGCCTTCTGCTGACCTGGTGCAGCCTGGAGCTGAGAGGGTCAGTACCTCGCTGCATACCTCTGTGTGTGTGTGTGTATGTGTGCTGGGAGGAAGACAGTCCCTAGCAGTTCTCCTGTGGGGAGGGGGTGTCACTGCTGTCCGCAGAGATCTGCTTCTCTGCCCTGTGGAATTTCATAGGGTCATGCTTGCCAGCCAGCGGCTGAACACCGCGGGCCCTCTATGACATGGGTTCACTGAAAACTTGGGCCACGACTTCAGGTACTTCCTCTACCAGGGTCTGCAGGGGTTCTGGAAGTAACCTGATTCCTGGTCAAGGGGGCTCAGAGTCCAAAGTGCAGGGTACAGCACACCTGCAGCTACCAGAGACATAGCAGAACCACATGAGGGCCACAAGGGAGACACAGAAAGCTGGGTTCCAGGGAGGGCATCTGGGCTGGTGATGGACCCAGGTGCCTCTGATGGAAGAGGTGACCAGTTTGCACTTTGCTTTGAAAGGTGGTAGGGTTCTGACCAGTGGGGGTGGCCTAAGTGGTAGAGGGATGGCCATGAATAAGAGGCATTCCAGGGAGAAGGCACAGGGAGGGACAAGCAGAAGCTTCTGTTTCGTTAATCCTGTAGGCTGACACAGGGATTGATGGGGAGGAGGAGACAGAGGCCAGCTGAGGTTTTGGGTTTGGGCTCTGGCGGGGCACGGTGCACTGCGTTCACAGCCCCTGTGTGAAGAGCCAGGCAGGGCGGCCACCTGTGGTTAGTCTGAATGGAGTGCGGCTGACTCCGTGTAGTACAAGAGAATCCAGCACGAAAAGGCTTTCTTGACTCACGTATTGCTCGTTTGAGGTTCTCGGGGCTCACTTTGAACATGGCCTCAGCTCCTCCTGGGCCAGCAGACACCTAGGGCTGGGGGGGGTCTGTGGAACTGTGGGCACAAACTATTTCTGTGCTCCTTCAAATGCCCGTGTTTATTTTTAAACTTGAGCCTTTGTAAGGCAGAGATGTATCATGCCAGCTCTGCTTTTGAGTAAAAAAGGTCCCCTTGGGCTGATGGAACCTGCAAAAGATGATCCCCATCTAAAGCTGTCCCTTCTCTTCATTTCGTGTCCCGGCATATGTATGCAGGCCTTACAGGGAAGGCCTTGGAAGTAATTTGCTTTAAAAAAAAAAATCCTGGAAAGAGGAAACCCGCATGCAGGTCGCCAGTCCTATAACTCGCGCTGGCAGATCTGTGTCAGGCACAGTGGTGCTCCGACAAGGAGGGTCTGTGTGTGTTGGAGGCGGAAAGGAGGTGACAAGCTGCAACGCCAGCCTGACCCCTGCCATCACCACCCCCATTTACCACCCATAAGAGCCTGCGGACAAGGGGCTTAGAAGAGACCGTCCGTTATCTTTTAAGCATATGCAAGTTATAACTGAAAAATTAATGAGATTAACATAGAGTTCAAGATGGAGGACTCAGCACAGTGCTTCTTTCTACCTTTCCTCCCCAGAACCCATTAAAATGATAATAAAGAGATTATTAAAAGTATAATCCTATGACAGCAAAGTGAATGGGAGGGAATTATCAGCAGCTGAGAGACTGGAACAAATTTCTGGATGATAGAAGGCAGGTAGAGGCATGGCCATGTCAGAAATGTTGTAGAGACATCCAGAGCCCAGTGGGCCCAAGAAGAGGGGCCGATCTGCAGAACCCCAGAGAGCCTCCTGACCAAGCCTGTGAGTCCATCCCAGAGCAGAAACGAGACGTGGTGCTGAAAGCTGGGATGTTTTTCTTTTTTTATTTCTTTTGATTTTTTTTTTTCATATAGACCATTTTTAATGTCTTTATTGAATTTGTTACAGTATTGCTTTAAAAAAATTTTTTTTAATGTTTTGGGTTTTTTTGGCCTCAAGGCATTTGGAAACTCAGTTCCTCAACCAAGGATCGAACCTGCATCTCCTGCATTGGAAGCGCAGAGTCTTAATCACTGGACCACCAGGGAAGTCCTAAAAGCTAGAACTTTAATGGACAGTCTCAGAAGATGAGGACAGGTGGACTTGGTTGGCAGAGGCAAGGCTGGGATGTGGGTATTGGCATTCTATCAATGGAATAAAGCCTTGCACCTGGAGGGGTGGGATGGGTAGGGTTGGGAGGGAGGCTCCAGAGAGAGGGGGCGTATGTGTAACTTATGGCTGATTCGCGTTGTTGTACGGCAGAAACAAACACAACACTGT
Source organism: Muntiacus reevesi (assembly GCF_963930625.1). Classification (NCBI taxonomy): domain Eukaryota; kingdom Metazoa; phylum Chordata; class Mammalia; order Artiodactyla; family Cervidae; genus Muntiacus; species Muntiacus reevesi. Next base: position 21,552,842 of record NC_089263.1, on the reverse strand, counting down.
AAAGCAGTTATCCTCCAATTTAAGAAAAAAAGGAATAAAGCCTTCCTTGGTCCTACGTGGATCTGGGGTCAATGGGTGGCATTTGAAGCCCTGGTGCCTGCTTGGTTAGGTCAACTAGGGAGGGAACGTGGAGTGCTCTCACACCGAGGAGCCAAGAAGAGCCAGCAAAATAAATGTCTAATCAGACAACATGGGCACAGGACAATAGATAGTAAAGCCAGACCTCCAAGGCTCTGAGGGAGAATAATTTTTTAACCATTTGAAAAAAAAATGTGTATACAGTTTGGTAGACTGAAAACTGTCTCCCGCAGATGTCAGGCCCTAATCACTGGAACCTGTAGTGTTATCTGATAGAAGGGTCTCTGGAGGCAATTAAGGGAAGGATCTTGAGATGAGGAGCTCAGTGTGTGGATTATCCCTGTGAGCCTGATGCAATCACATGCGTCCTTATGGGGGAGAGGTCGAAAAAGATTTTACTGCACGCAGAAGAGGGGGACGCGAGCTCAGCAGAGGGAGATCTGAAGGCGGAGGGACAGGTCGTGGAGCAGCCCAAGCAGCTAGAGGAGGCCAGGTGGTCGATTCTCCCCTGGAGCCTGTAGAGAGAGCTTCCTCACACCTTGACTTTAGCAGTGAAGCTGATTTTGGACTTCCGATTTCCAAGCTCGGAGATGATAAGATCCTTTAGTTTTTAAGAAATATTTATTTATTTATTTGGCTGCACTGGGTCTTAGTTGTAGCATGCAGGATCTTCGATCTTCAGTTGCAGCATGCAAACTCTTAGTTGCAGCAATCTAGTGGAATCTAGTGCCCTGACCAGGGATCGAACCCCCAGACCCCTGCATTGGGAGCACGCAGTCCCAGCCACTGGACCCCCAGAGAAGTTCCAAAATCCTGTAGTTTTTTTCTTTTTAATATTTATTTATTTTATTTCTTTTTGGTGGTGTTTGGTCTTTGTTGCTGCGTGCAGACTTTCTCTAGTTGTGGCAAGTGGGGGCTACTCTTTGTTGCAGGGTACAGGCTTCTCATTGCGGTGGCTTCCCTTGTGGAGCATGGGCTCTAGGACAAGTGGGCTTCAGTAGTTGTGGCACACAGGTTTAGTTGCTCCTCAACATGTGGAATCTTCCTGAACCAGGGATCAACCCGTGTCCCCTGTATTGACAGGCGGATTCTTATCTATTGTGCCACTAGTGAAGTCCCAAGACCCCATACTTTTAAGCCACCCAGTTAGTTGTTGTTTGCAACCCCAGGAAGCAAATGCACTGAGCCAGCCTCATCCAGTGTCAGGGGAGAGTGAAGTCAGTTATGGGTATACGACTTAAGATCTGTTCCCACTCATTCTGATGGTCTGTGCCAGCCATACAAGGGTGAAGCCTAGTAAGGAGGCAGCTGGGGGCAGAAAGAGAATGGGTGGCTTCCGGGAGTCTGAAGAAAAGAACTTCCAGACAGACGGCTGTGAGTGGGCCTCAGAAGCACCCAGTCCAAATTAGAACTGGAAGCCGTTGGCTCCAAGAATAATATCTCCAGGACAGAGACTGGAATGGATTCCAGGAAACGTTCAGAGAGAACAAGAAGCTGGAAGACACAAGGGTTATAGGAAGGTGGGCTGTTTCTTTTCTCAATAGGAAAAAGAAGGCAGTAGAAAAACTCCACAAAAAATAAAAAACAATTGCGAGCATGTTGTGATCCAAATGTGAAGCACACTGAGATACCACCTGCCTTGAACAGTGGGGAGCATGCTGGCAAGGAAAGGCTTCTCTTTAAAAAATAAATTTACTTATTTATTTGGCTGTACCCAGCCTTAGCTTTAGGATCTTTAGCTGCAGCATGTGAACTCTTAGTTGGGCCTTCCTCAGTAGCTCTGCAGCAAAGAATCTGCCTGCAATGCAGGAGCCACAGGAGACATGGGTTTGTTTCCTGGGTCAGGCAGATCCCCTGGAGGAGGAAATGGCAACCCACTCCAGTATTCTTGCCTGAAGAATCCCAAGGACAAAGGAGCCCCGCAGGCTACAGTCCATAGGGTCACAAAGAGTCAGACACGACTGAAGCAACTTAGCATGAATGAACAAACGAACACATGTGCAAACTCTTAGTTGTGGCAGGCAGGATCTTAGTTCCCCAACCAGGGATCGAACCCAAGCCCCGTGCATTGGGAACACACAGTCTTAGTCCCTGGACCAGCAGGGAAGTCCCAAGAAGCTGCTCTTTGACCTGGATGCTGGGAACTTTTCCCTCTGAGGAATGCTTGACTCCTGACTTTGAACTGTACAGAAGGAAATAGAATCCCAGTGCATTTCTTGGCTCTGAAGGGAGCAGTATTTATATAGTCACAGTCACACTCTCTTTTTAAATGGTGATGTAGTGCTCTATTGTGTTCATATGTTGACTGTACTCTTCCTGGTGCTGGACATTCCATTTAATTCCTGCTTGCCTCTGAGTATTTTTTTGGTAACTAATGCTGGAGTCTGTGGTCAGTTCGACCCGTGAAGCCTCTTTGTGGGGAGATTGAAGAACTGAATTGTCAAGTAATGTGTAGTTTACATACAATGGGGAGAGGTATCCCGGGTGTAAGGGTGACTGCGAGATTCCGGAGGGAGGTGGTTATTGGACTCATCGAGACTGTCCCCATGACTGGGCCTTGGTCCTCCTGGATCCTGTCCTGGCGAGCAGCCTGGTGCTGCTTCTGAACAGGGACCCGTGGGCAGAAGCCGGGGCAGGTACATGGCCTTACAGGTTTGGTGCCTGTGGGAGAAACCTGAGCTTATTTATATGCTGACAGAAAGGCTTCAGAAACAAAGAGAGCTGTTGTTGTCAGCAAGTCAGAATTGCCCAATCTTCTTGATGTCATGCACACATAGAAAATATTTGTATAGCTCACTGATAAATGCATGATTGTTCACAGTCAGAAGTGACCCATCCAGGCCCTCCAGGCACCCCAGGCTCTGCTCTGACCCCAAGGGTTGAAGAGATCTCCTTGTCAACAAGCCGCTTCCTCCCAACCCAGTGACATCTTTGTACAAATGAGAAGGAAGGCACTTCTTTTTCAAGACAACTTCTGAACACCAGCTCTTGCCAGGCAGTAGACAGAGTCAGTGTGCTGGCCTTTTATGAGCACGATGATGAACAGATGCCCTCTGGGTTCTGTGCTGTGTGGACCTGTGGCTCAGCATACCTGTGGCCCGATTGAGGACGCTGCTAGGAAGAAGGCTAAGGGCCTGAACTGCTGGGGGACGGATGGAGGCCAGAGATGTTCTTGCCATCTGCTGGCATGAGACTCCTGGGGTTCTGATGTTCTGACAGATCTGAAGGTGGGAGCACCTGAAATAGGGCTGCAGGGAGGTCAGATGTGGGCGCCAAGCCCAGGAGAGATGCCCGGGGGAGCATCTGGGGGCAGACATCTGGGCATCGTCATACAGCAGTGGCGCTTGAAGATGTGGATGTGAGTGTGTGTGAGAGCTTCACGGAGAACTCAGGAACAAGCAAGTAAGGACCTGTGGTCCATCCCACGCTTCTGCTAAGATAGGGCCTGATATTCAAGTAAAACATAGAAACGAGCCTCCCGTAGGAGGGGAATCGCGCACTGTGATATCCTGTCCCGTGGCTCATGGGCAACAACCCAACCTGGTCAGGGATCCCAGGCAGCGACCTCTGGCTGCCGTACCTGGGCCCTCAGCTCTGCACCCTCGGGTGCTGGCGTTCTCCACCAGTGCTCACTCGGTGTCACTGCCGGGGTGTGCTCTCCAGGACAGTGTTTCATTCATCTGTCTGTCTGTCCCTAGGGCCACAGTTAGATTTTTAAAAATAATTTTATGTGATTTATTTTTAATTTTTTTATTATTATTTTTGCTGCACTAGGTCTTTGGTGCTGGTCTTGGGCTTTCTCTAATTGCAATAGGTGGGGACTACTCTTTGTTGCCATATGTGGGCATCTCATTGCAGTGGCTTTTCTTGTTTCAGAGCACAAGCTCTAGGCATGCAGGCTCAGTAGTTGCAGCGTGCAGTGTTAGTTGCCCTATGGCATATGGGATCTTAGTTCCCTGACCAGGGATTGAACCCATGTCCCATGCATTACAAAGGAGATTCTTAACTACTGAACAACCAGGGAAGTCCACCGAGCATTAGATTTTTGAAGGACTTTCAAGAGTGCAGATAGAGGTCTGGACTTGGGTGCTTGGGTGATGAAGGGCTCCAGCAACCCTGCCTGCTCTCTGCCCTGGGTGGCCTTGGGAATCCACTGACCAGGTGTTCTCCACAACCCTGACTCTGAGCAGCTCAGAGGAGTGTAGAGTCCAGTCCTGTAGAACTCTGGCCTCGGCAGTTGTCCCAGGAACACTCCCCGGAACTGAAGGAGGCCTGCTTTGGGGCCCCCACATCTGAGCTCTTGGACGGGATGAGCTGGTTATAGTTTTGCTGTTGACATTATGGGAAATGCTAGAAAGGAACTTTTGCTTTGTTGGGCACATCTCATATGATTTCCACACTGCATCAAAGCCAAATAATTTAGTTTAGCAAATATTTTGGACTTACATTGTGCATCCAAACCAGTTTCATGGTGAGTGCAGCCTTGAAATTAAAAGATGCTTGCTCCTTGGAAGGAAAGCTCTGACAAACCTAGACAGCATGTTAAAAAGCAGAGACATCACTTTGCCAACAAAGGTCCATGTAGTCAAAGCTATGGTTTTTTTCCATTACTCATGTACGGATGTGAGAGTTGGACTGTAAAGGAGGCTGAGCACCAAAGAAATGGTGCTTTCAAACTGTGGTGCTGGAGAAGACTCTTAAGAGTCCATTGGACAGCAAGGAGATCAAACTAGTCAATCCTAAAGGAAATCAACCCTGAATATTCACTGGAAGGACTGATGCTGAAGCTCCAATACTTTGGCCACCTGATGCGAAGAACTGACTCACTGGAAAAGACCCTGATACTGGGAAATATTGAAAGGAGAAGAGGGAGGCAGAGGATGAGATGGTTAGATAGCATCAACGACTCAAAGGACATGAATCTGAACAAACTCTGTGAGATAGTGAAGGACAGAGAAGCCTGTAGTGCTACAGTCCATGGGGTCACAAAGAGTTGGATATGACTTAGCAAACTGAACAACAACCACAATTGTGCACATAGGAGAGAGGTGCATTACTTGTGCATGTCAGAGTGAACTCACTGTGGCTTAAGAACAATGGATTTATTATTATTTACTTCTCTTAAGGCACACAGTGTTTCAGCCTCATAATAGTATACTAAACATGTCACTTCTCCCTTACTTGGTGCTGGGATTTGTTGCTGTCCCCACAGGGACAGGTCCTCCCTGCTTGTGTCTTTGGTGTCATGTGCAGTGTCCTTGGGTGCAAAGAACTATCCAGCAATTCCTACCCAGGGGCCTGGGAGGGTAGGGACCATGCCCTAGCTATTTCATTATTTCCCCAAGATAAAGGGCAGTTGTTCTGCTTTAGGCTCCTTGGGCAGGTAACTAATGTACTTTCCTTTTTGGCTGGAATCCTAACAATTTTTGAGAGCACCTTTGTGAAATCCTGATGATTAGAAAGCTCTTTAGCAGTTAAATGTGACTTCAGTCCATAAAGAAGTGAGAAAACAAATTACTCTTTCATGAATATTGCCTGGAAGGTTAAAATCTTTCCATAAATAGGGTCCACAGGGACGACATGAATAAGTGACACTTCTTGGTTCACTAGGGTGGTGGATTAACTGTGAGTTAGAAACAAACCCAAACAACCACTAAACCCAAGGGTTCTAACTCTTTCTGGGGCAGCTGGTGGTTTGGAAATACCCAGCCAAGCTCAGAGGGCCTCTTGGGATCTCTGTCATTTCTGTTCCCTTGTGATCTAAACTTTTTAAGGAAAAACAGTTTATTGAGGTATACTCTTGAGTGCTCAATTGTGTCCAACTCTTTGCAACCCCATGGACTGTAGTGCTCCAGGCTCCTCTGTCCATGGGGTTTCCCAGGCAAGAATACTGGAGTGGGTTGCCATTTCCTCCTCCAGGGGATCTTCCTGACCCAGGGATTGAACCTGCGTCTCCTGCATTGGCAGGCAGATTCTTTACCACTGAGCCACCTGAGATAGCATACCAAAGTCTGTACATAATTGATGTACACAACTTAGTGAGTTTGGAGATAAGAACACCCTGTGAAACCATCACCACAGTCTATGCCGTAAAGACACCCATTCCTTCAAAAGCTTCCTCATGTCCTTCTTGCTTATTATTTGCGTATTTATGATAAGAACACTTAACAGAAGATCTACTCTTTTTGCAAAATCGTAAGTATACAATATAGTATTAATTGCCAGTACCATGCTGGTCAGAGTTTTTTTTTTTTTGGCTGACCACCAGGGAAGTCCCTGTCTGAAGTTCTAAGATCACCTATCCCTCTTCCTCTGTCAACCATGGTGTTTGGGGTCCTGTCACACCTGTCTTATTTGGTCTGGGTAGTTCTACACTTGACCTCTAGGTTGGAAAGCAAGTGACTGGCCTCTCTTGCCCAGACACGATTTCAGGTTGTAGCAAGGCTCACTGTCTTTACTTCGTGTGTATTCAGTAACTCTAGTGTCTCTCTTGCCGGAGACAACCCCAGTGCTGTGGTCACCATTCCATGGTCTTTCATGGTCACTCAGGTAGGTCCAGAGCGCCCTGGATTCTGAGGCAGAGGCCATGGGGGTCTTGTTCCTGGGGTGTTCCTATGGAACTGCAGAGTAGATGTTTGCTAACTTAATATATGTACTAGTATATGCATTTATAAGAATGAGATCATAGAATGATGCTTTCCTGTAATCTCTTTTCACTTTAATACTGTATATTCTTATTAATATCTATAGTGTTAGTATTGGCTGGCTTTGGTTGGAATTCTGGAACATCTGAGTTCTTTTTGTTTTGTTTTCTCCTAATAAAGAGGTTTTGAGTGACACTGGGGCCTTCAGGGTCTAGCTAGCTGTGTTCAGAAGGATAGAGGACACAGACTGGACTCGGCAACACCTGTTGGCCTCCTTATTCAGTAGCTTCTGGATGTAAGTCATTGAACTATAATTTAATGAAGTTGAGAGTATATCACAATGGGTAAAGAAAGTAAAAACACCTTTCCATCTTACTAAATACCACAGTTTTTAAAGGATGAATGGTATGTCTTGATGGGTCTATTATACTTGATTTAAACAATCCCTCACTTTGGAACATTTAGATTATTTAGAAGGGGTATGTGTATGTGTAATAAACAGCTCTTCAGTGACTGTCCATTTGCCTGTATGCTTTGCACATCCTCATTTATTGCCCTTGAATAGATTACTAGAAGTGCAGTTGCTGACTTTAAGAGAATACAGTCATGTTTTTTATTTTTTGGCTGCACCACGTGGCATATGAGATCTTAGTTCCCTGACCAGGATTCAAACCTGTGCTGCCTACAGTGGAAGCACAGAGTCTTAATCCCTGGACCACTAGAAGTCCCAGGAGAATGCAGTTGTAAGGCTTTTGATTCACAATAATAAATTGCCTCCCAGAGCATTCTCTCAAGTCACACCCCATTAGCAGTGTAAAAGAGACAGATGCGTTCCACTCTAGCAGGCTGGATATTTTTTTAACCTTTTTTTGTTATTGCGGTAAAATGTACACAACATATGATGTACCATCTTGACCACTTTTAAGTGTGCACTTCACTGGCGTTGGGTGCTTTCACATTGTTGTGCAGCCATCACCGCATCCATCTCCGCAACTTTTTCAGCAGAAAAGTGGGGTTTTTTTTTTTTTGTTTTTTAGTCTGTGCAATTTGATACTGGAAAGCTTCTCACTGTTTTATCTCACAGTTCTTTTTCTACTGAGAAGGTGCAGCTTGTGGTCAAGTGCTGTGGACATTGGGTGTCTCTGACCTGCAGTCCTCCGCATAGTCAGAGCTGCTTGAGGCTCCGGACAGCTCCCTCCATGAAGCTCTGCGCCCCCAGCCTTGGTACTGGCTGGCTTTGCTGCCCCCTCTTGCCCAACTTGCCCACCTCTACTCCACCTGCCTTTTCAGTGCCCACCATTTGCAGTTTTCTTTCCCATGCCTTTGAGCTGTTCTTCAAGGTTGCCCTTTCCTGCCTCATCCACCTTAGGCCCTCTCCATCAATACTCCCTAGGAGCTGTTCCTGGTGAGTTTAAGGTTCTTGCCTCGTCCCAAAATAATTAGGAGACAAAGTGATAGTAAGAATTGGATTTATTTAGAGACACATTCCACAGGCAGAGTATGCGCCATCTCAGAAGGCAAGAGGCCCTGAAATATGACGCAGTTAGTTTTTATGGGCTGGATCATTTCATAGGCTAACGTGTGGGAGGATTATTCCAGTTATTTTGGGGAAGGGGTGAGGATTTCTAGGGATTGGGCCAGTGCCCACGTTTTGGTCTTTGATGGCTGGCCTCAGAACTGTCATGGAGCTGGTGGGCGTGTCACCTAGCTTATGCTGGTGTGTTATCGTGAGCGTGATGAGGCTCAGGGTCCACCGAAAGTTGACTCTTCTGCCATCTTGGATCCAGTTGGTTCTCACCAGTCTTTGTCATGTCCTGTGGCCAGATCATTCTTTTAAAGATTGTGCCCTGCCCTCTTCCCTCCCATTTCAGCAGCACACTCTGCTACTGTTGTTGGAAAATATATAGAATGTAAGTTTAGCACTTGAACCCCTTCTAAGTGTTTTCACAATTCATCAGCATGTAGACCATTCACAGTCTTGTGTACCTGTCACTGCCGCCCGTCTCCAGAACTTTTTCATTCACCCAAACAGAGGCTCTGAACTCATTAAGCAGTAACACTCATTCTCTCCTGCCCTCAACCCCTGGAAATCACCATTCTACTCTCAGTCTCTGCCTTTGACTGTTTGATTCCTATATGTGGAATCATACAGTATTTATCCTTTTGTGTCTGGCTTATTTCACAGCATCATAATTTTCAGTTTTCATCTGTATTGTAGTATATGTCAAAATTCCATTCCTTTTAATGTCTGAATAGTACATTTCATTATATGTGTGTGACACATTCTGTTTATCCATTCACCTGTTGGTGGACATTTGAGTTGTGTCTGTCTTTTGGCCACTGTGCATAATGCTGCTATGAAGATTAATGGATTAAAGTATTTATTTGAGCCTTGAATTTCAGTTCTTTTGGGGTATATACCTAAAAATTGAATAGCCAGATCATATAGTAATTGTGTTTAACTTTTTGAGTAACTGCCAAACTGCTACCCACAGTCCCAGCACAGTTTTTGAAGAAGTGACCAAAAGATGTGGCACGCGAGGCTCTGCAGGCTGAGGGATTCTACTGTACAGGGAGCCTGGACCTAGGAGTCCAGAGAAAAGGGTCCAAGCAGAGTGTGATGAGAACCATTTCCTAAGGCATGCAGAGCTTGGCTGTGTGATCGCCACCCGCCTGTGGTGTTAATAGTTTACTCTTCTAAGCAGTGGCTTCTGCAGCTTTAAGGTAGGTACCCAGAGAGAGGGCTGCTATTCGGGTGAAACCACAGAAGCAAGAACAGTGACCGAGACAAGGCAGGCAGGAAGGTGGGGTTCCTTGGGCTGTCGGTACCAGATCAGGCTCTCCATCTCTACCAGCAGGCACCATTGGCCAGGAGAGGCCAGGGGGCTTCCAACTTCATGCGAAAAATGTTGGAAGGATCTAGTGCTCTCTTCTTGTAACTCAAGCCTCTATGAGATGGTCACAGTGGCCTGGAAGCAAAGTAAGAACTGTGGACATGCTTCTGAGGCACCAGGCACTTCTGTGACCACCTCTCCCCCAGCCACAAAGGTGCTGAGCTTCAGCTCTGCCCAGGCCACTCCACACATGTGGAGCACGGCAGAGCCCTGTAGAGCATCTTCCTAGTCTTTGAAATATGGCCCACCCACCAAATCTGCAGGTTTGCTTGTATCTCTCAAGGTTGATTTCTGTTAAAAAACCATTTGCTTTGGTATTTACTGAACTCCTTTCTTGCCCCTTTCTAAACCCACATTTTCTGTGTTTTCAGTATTTCTAAAAACATTTTAAAAAATCCTCCTGTTAATAAAAGACCCTGAGAAGGACTTCCCTGGTGGTCCAAGTGGTTAAGACTCTGTGCTTCCACTGCAGGGGGCGTGGATTCAGTCCCTCGTTGGAGAACTAAGATCCTGCAGGCTGCAATGGTGTGATCAATCAATCAATCAATCAATTGATCGATAGAAAGAAAGAAAGAAAAGAGTCGGTAAAATAGGCAGCCTAGCATGAGGTGGGTTCCTCCCTGGGACAGCAGTGACCCAGGAAAGACAGTGGAGGCCCAGAGTGGACACACACTCTGTCTGCCTGGGGAGTAGGTCACCTTCAGTCAGGTGCACCACTGTTCCCCTGGAGATATGCTAAGTTTCCATTACTATCCATTGCATGCCCACTGAGAGGGCTGTAATAAAAACGACAGTAACAGATACTGGCAAGGATGCAGCACATTGGAACACTCATCCAACACTGGTGAGGGGACAGAATGGTGCAGCCTCTTTGGAAATAAGCCTGGCAGTTCCTGAAAAAGTTACACATAGAGTCACCATATGACCATATGACTATTCCACGCCTAGGTATAAACCCCAAGAGCCAAGAAAACATGTCCACATAAATCTAGTACACAGAGAGTCATAGCAGCATTATTTATAACAGCCAAAAGATGGATACAGTACAAATGTCCATCAGCTGATGAATGGAGAGACAGAATGTAGTATATCCATACAGTGGACTAATAGCTCAGCCATAGAAAGGAATGAAGTACTGATACATGCTGCATCATGGATAAACCTTGAAGACCTTGTGCTCAGTGAAAAAAGCCAGACACACAGAAAGCCACATATTGTGATTCTATGTATATGAAATATCTAGAACAGGCAAATCCATAGAGATGGAAGGTAGATCAGGGTTGCATGGGGCTAAAGGAGGGAAGAATGGGAGTGATTGCTAATGAGCATGGGGTTTAGGGGGGATGAAAATGCTCTGAAATTAAATAGTGGTGATGGTTGTACAATTCTCTGAATAACTACAAAGCACAGAACTGTATACTTCAAAAAAAAAATAATTTATTTGGCTGCACCAGGTCTTAGTTGCATCATGCAGGATCTAGTTCCCTGACCAGGGATTGAACCCAGATCCCCTACATTGGGAGCACAGAGTCATAATCAGGGAAGTCCCTGAACTCTACAGGATGAGTTTTATGTTATCTGATTTTACAGCTCAATAAAAATAATTTGAAAATATCCATAAAATTAAAATTTTGCCAGTTCTGTATTTGTGTGTGTGTATGTGTGCGTGTGGCAAATCTGGCAGCTCTATCCTTGCCACCTACTTTTTGTAGATAACATTTTATTGTAGTACACACATGAAATATCTACTAGTCTGAGAGACAGACTGATCGTGTAATGAATACAACACAAATGCTCTTTTGAGGTATGTCTGCACCTTTGGTTTTGTATTTTACACTTTTGCAGTTGACTTGGCAAGTTACCAACCAGTTCACACCGTGTGAGTCTAATTTTAAACAAGAGGTTCCTAGGAAAACAAAAAGAACTTTCCCCCCTGAACCCAAATTCAGAGTGGTAAGGTGTATATTTAACCAGGGTTGGCTTCCCAGATGGTGCTAGCAGTAAAGAACGTGCCTGCCAGTGCAGGAGATGTAAGAGACTTGGGTTCGACCCCTGGGTTGGGAAGAACCCCTGGGGAAGGAAATGGCAACCCACTACACTATTCTTGCCTGGAAAATCCCATGGACAGAGGAGCCTGGTGGGCTACAGGCCATGGAGTCACACAGTCGGACATGACTAAAGTGACTTAGCACACACGCATAGCTTCTAGAGCTGGCACCAGGATCCCTGTTGCTGCTTCCTGGGAACCCAAAAGAAAAAAAAGAACTGCAAAACCAGTTTTCCATAGTACTCTTTGCCAGGAGAGGAAAAACCAAGTCCCAGGAGGAAATGAACCCTGAACATTCATTGGAAGGACTGATGCTGAAGCTCCAATACTTTGGCCACCTGATGCAAAGAGCCAACACTGGAAAAGACCCAGATGCTGGGAAAGAACAAGGGCAGGAGGAGAAGGGGGTGACAGAGGATGAGATGGTTAGATGGCATCACAGACTCTGATGGACATGACTCTGAGCAAACTCCCGGAGGTGGTGAAGGACATGGGAGCATGGTGTGCTGCAGTCAAGGGGGTCACAAAGAGTTAGACACGACTGTTGACTCAACAACAAAAACAAAGGCTTAGAAGCAAATTTTTTAAGCTATGAAAAAATTTTTGTTAATTATGAAAGTGCACAGGTATTCTTTTTGAAGATTCTTTTCTGTTTAATTTGCCGATAATAACAGGGAGAGAGCACTAGTTTTCTTTGGTGGTGTGGAGCTGTTAAAGGTGAAGGACGGGATTATCTTCCCCACAGTGATGTCTCACGCCTGTAATTAACATATCACAATATTCCTTTAACAGGCTGCTATTACTAACAAAAAAGTGCTTTGCAGACATTATCACATTTAATCTGAGAGCTGACTGGTCTTCTGTTATGGTTAAGGGAAGTGACTTGACCAAGGTCATACAGTTGATCAGGTCCTTCTTGGGTGCATGTGCTGTTCCTGAACCGATTTCCCCCTTATTCTTAATGAAGAGAAGCAGCCCTCCTCCTCTCCAGCTGTGTCTCTGACAGGTAAACAGAGCCATGAAAGGAGCTAGAATTAAAACCAAACCCATAAAAAGGAATGGATTTGAGTCAGTTGTAGTGAGGTGGGTGAACCTAGATCCTATTATACAGAGTGAAGTAAGTCAGAAAGAGAAAAGCACATATCATATATTATACATACAGAATCTAGAATCTAGAAAGATAGTACTGATGAACTTATTTGCAGGGCAGGAATAGAGACACAGGCGTAGAGCATGGTCTTATGGACACAGAGGGGGAAGGTGAGGGTGGGACAAATTGAAAGAGTAGTGTTGATATGCATACACTACCATGTGTAATATAGATAGGTAGTGGGAAATTGATGTATAACTCAGGGAGCTCAGCCCAGTGCTCTGCGAGGACCTAGAGGTGTGGGATGGGGGGTGAGTGGGAGGACAGCCCAAAAGGGAGGGGTCGTATGTATACATAGAGCTGACCCACATAGTTATACAGGAGAAACCAATTGTACAACAATTATATCCAGTTAAAAAGATACAGTAAAAAAAAAAAAAAACCCAAACCCAAACCCCGTTATGTTCTTGACCCAAAATGGGCACTGTCAAGTCATTTCAGTATATATTTCAGATGCCCATCACTCTGTTTTCGTTTCCTGATAAAGGTTGGACTGTTATGTGGTGTGCTTTCAGGATGATGTGGAACCAAGTGGATTTTTGCAAAGCTCAGTCAGCCTGCAGGACCCTACTCCAGTGCTCTTCCCTGCCCCCCTGCTGTTTTCCTGCCCTGGTCCTTCATCTCTGAGGATGGCTCCTCTTCCTGCCCCTGTCCTGGGTGCCTCTCAGGTGGTCCATTTTCTCCTCTCTCCCTGGGTGGTTTCATTTACCTGTGATTATTTTATTTAATTTATTTATATATTTGGCTGCTCCAGGTCTTTAGTTGTGACACATGCAGGATCTTCAGTCTTCCTTGTGGCATGCAGGATCTTTAGTTGTGGCATGTGGGATCTAGTTCCCCAGCCAGGGATCAAACCCAGGGCCCCCTGCATTAGGAGCATGGAGTCTTAGCCACTGGACCACCAGGGACGTCCCCCACCCCTGATTTTTATTCAGCTGTTCGCAGTGGGTTTCCCAGTCTAGTCTCCTAGCCTTGCAGTCACTCAAAATAGGGGTCACAGTTGCCGTCTAACATCTCTTCTAGAGGGTTCATAAACAAGGTCCTCTGTTCAGTACTCATATCTCCTCTCAACTGCCCAAGCCAGAAAATGTGGGTCTTTTTTCTCTCTTATCCTTTTCCACACTTGATCTTACTAACAAACAAACAAAAACAGCTTTACTGAGCTGTAATTTATACACCATACAATTTACTTATATAAAATATACAATTCATTGTTTTTTACCCTATATTCAGAGCTTGTACAATCATCAACACCATCTTACTCTAGAACATTTTTCCCCCTCCAAGAAACCCAGAACTTAGTATTATCAGTCACTCCCCATTCTCCCCATTTTATGTTTACTATAGATGAATACAAAAACCCTCAACACTTAAAATTGAGAACATTATTTGTCCAGTCCTGTAAGAAAATATTATCTGCTTAGTATTAGGAATGATGTTGACGAGTCATGTCTTCAAAACAGACATGGCATGAAGCCTTCTGTATTTTGTTTTCATCTAGTGTAACAGGAAAACCTCCATGCACAGACACGTTACAGCACAAGGAACAACGCCGACTGCTTCTTGGACAGTGTTTTGCACTCTCTTGAATTAACTGCCCCAGGAATCATTAATCATTATGGCTTGGCAGCTTGCCACCTGGCTTTTTAGAAATCATCCCTTGGATGTTTTCTGATTCTTGGCCTTTGGGGTTCACAGCACGTGAATCATAAAACTCTGCTTTGAGGTTTAAAACTCCCATCTTTCACCATAGGTTCCAGGGGAGTGAGTTCTTTAGTGTAACTGTTCAATATGCCGCATGTAGAATACATCACAAATATATGTTGAAATCCTAAAAATAAGATGCCTTTAACAGATGAAATATCATGCATTGAAGGTGCCTGTTGGTGCAGCGGCTGCTTTATAAGTGCAGCTCACACACGTGTGTGAAGCTCAAAAGACAGGCGTTGGTGATTTCTCTGAAGTTTTGGGTGGAGAACACAATCTCTAAACGATGATATCCCATAATTGTGAGAACAACTATCCAAGTGCATTTAACATTTTTCCTACATATATATTTCTTTGAATGTATTTGGAAGAGAAAATAGCTTTGACATAAGCTGGCCACGGAGCACAGTTGGAGATGGTGGCCCCTAAGAGAAAAACCGATTTCCTTAGTGGGTCATTCAGTGTTCCCCCGGCTTCAGCCCACCCTCAGGGCCTCGTCTCTTGCCTCCCCTTCCTTTACCCCTGAGTGGCACTGGCCAGTCTCTGAGCACACCTGTCACATCTGTAGAGTCATGTCCCCCTCATATGCTAAACCCCGATGATTTCCTGGGTTCTGGGCTGGGTTAGAGGCAGGGTTTGGAGGAGGGAGGGGGGTTTCTGTGCAGGAGTAGAAGGATGCCATTTGAACACAAGATGGGATCATAGTGTTTCTGGTTTTTTTTGTTTTAAGTATTTATTTGTTTGACTTTGCCAGGTCTTAGTTGTGGCATATCGGGTCTAGTTCCCCAACCAGGGATCGAACTGGGCCCCCTGCATTGGGAGGGCAGAGTCTTGTGTGTGTGTGTGTGTGTGTGTGTGTGTGTGTGTGTGTATGAGTATGTGATTCTAAGGTCTTTATTTATTGTACAATGTGTTGTGATAGTTGACATTTTAAATAAAAAATATCTTGAGAATTGGGTCTTTCTTTAAAAAAAACTGGAGGATAATTACAATGTTGTGTTAGTTTCTGCTGTATAGCACCGTGAATCAGCCATATGTACACATATGTCCCCTTCCTCTTAGACCTCCCTCCCACCCCTACCCCTTCCTGCCCCTTTGGATCATCAGGGAACCCTGAGCTTTACAGCAGCTTCCCACCAGCTACCTGTCTTACACATGGTGGTGTATATATGTCAGTGCTGCTCTCTCAGCTCATCTCACCCTATCCTTTCCCCACTGTGTCCACAAGACCATCCTCTAAGTCTGCGTCTCTATTCCTGGGGAGGGTGGAGTCTTAACCGCTGGAATACTGGGGAAGTCCTGGTATTGCAGTGTTGGTGAGTTTTGTTTTATTTTCTCCCTTGATCCTGTCCTTGGTTTCATCCTCCCATCATATGTTTACCTATCCAGCATCCTTCAGAGAAGCCCCACCCACCCCGTGCAGATATTCACCTTCCTTCATAGATTTGCTTTTCTGAGATTCTGCCTCTCCCCCTCCCAATGATTGGGATCCTCTCCCACTGCTCTGGATCCACCACCCCTTTCGGATGGTGCAGAGCCTTT